>NC_003070.9:17639468-27639468 GCF_000001735.4 Arabidopsis thaliana | reverse complement strand
GGACGGCGCCGCAGCTTCTTGCTCATCCTTTTCTCCGGGAAGATCTTTGATTCGATTCCTTTTGTAACAGAATCTGGAATCTTAAAAGTTGGAATATTAGATTTGAAATTATTTTAATTTTTGTAGAGTTTTCTGGAGATATTTATGATCGTGATTTTTGTACATATAATATACTCCAGAATGTTAGGGGAAAATCGTTCTTGTAAGAACCCTTAATTATTAAGATCATCAAATTATGTTCTTTTTCAATTCATTAATTCAATCAATCGTGTACATAAGTTTTGGGTTAATCTATATTAAATCAAAAAGTAATAGTCACTCGTGACAAGTGTAGTAGATATCTTATAGTATTATTGTAGAATGTTGAATCATAATCAATCATTTTATTTTATAGTTCATGTTTGTTGGCCCATTAGTCTCCATAATCTTAAAATAATTCACAATAAAAAAATTCTCTTTACCTAATACAAATAGATTTTGATTGTTGTTGATGAAAATAATTTTATTAATTATAATATCATTGTGTTTATTACAGATTCTCACCGTAAGTCAATGGCAATGCTCTTGAAAAAATATTATAAGTAATGTAAAGAATAATTGCAACGTAATGTACCCAAAACTACATATAGATCTAATCTTTTGAGTTTTTGATTATAGCAATGATTTAGTTATTTTCATTTTATCTTCGTGGAAAAACAAAAATTAAATAAAGCAAGTTAAGAAAAAAAAGAGGGTGGCGCAGTTGATGATGTTTTAATGAAAATCAAAATGTAGTTGCCAAAAACAAAAATATACTTACGCAAAGAAAATAATATTATTGATAAGGGTCACCCACTCACCACTTGGCACTTGCTTGCGCAACAATCTCGCTATGGATGTTCGTCGAAAATTCCGGTGGTTTTGTTTAGCAAGTGGAAGAATTTGATATTATTATTATTTCTTTGTTTTTTTGCTTACTAACTTACATCACTATAATTCTGAATAGATTATGAAATGAATATGCTGATCTATTGGCTTACGTTAGCATTGATGAGTCACCAAGAAGAAAAGTTTATGGTGGTGGTCACTTTTTTGAGTGTGACAAATTAAGAAATAGAGGTCACCCCTCTTGACTTGTTGTTGTGACTTCACAGCTTTGTTGTATATGGCCAAGTGAAACAGATTTTCAAATTAGTCTTTTGGATTATTGTTATTTGGAATATCATTACTTTGTCTTTATCTACTTGTATTATTTATTTATTTATTTATTTCAGTCTATAAATATTTATGATAATCTTTATTAAAAAATCTAAGTCTAATATTTATGAATCAGACTTAATTTTTTTTTATAGTTTTGTACAAAAAAATCTCCACAAAATACTGTCTTTGAGAGAAAATGAGCATTTTTTTTACTTGCATATATATTCTACTATTCGTTTGCTTGATTTCTCTTTCAACAATTTAAATTCTTCTTAAATGATTCTACAATATTAACATTTCTTTTAATATTATTAATTAAAAATGCTTATGATTTGCATTGGAATCTAGGAATTTTAAAATTCTGTGAACACTCCATCAATGAACTCTGTGAACACTCCATCAATGAATTGAAAATCACACCTTGTTAGGAAGACAATATGCCAATTAAGGTACTCGTAATCTCTGAATTTGCATTACATGTCTGATGGAGTGTATATACTTTGAAAATGAAGTGAAATAGTTTCAAAATTTTCAAATTAGTTTGAAAGTATATATCAAATAATAAAGTTACTCTACTATTTAATTTTCTTATACTTACTATTCGATTGTAGGAACTGTGAGATGAGAGGATTTCAAATGACACCGCTACAAAAGCTTCAAAATCATCAAAATCTTTGTCAGGCCGACGATATATGCTCATTCCATCGATATATGTCCCCCATATACGAACGTGTATGTTCTAAGTCGTCAATATGACGCTAGTATCTATACCTAGGCGTTGCTTATATGGTTTGAGAATAATGTCAGGTCTTTTTGACCTCAAACAATATAACATTTTTTTGTCCAATTGCCAAAAGATAACAGCATTTTCAAGCTGAGTGCAAAAATAAATCATAAAAATAAATAACATTAATAAAATCAATCAGTTAGCAAGTAAAAACTTATGATAATACCATAAACTTCTTCTCTAGGCCATCACTAGTTATTAAATGTTCTTGCTTGGCTTTGAGAAGTGATGTGATCTTTTTGAAAAAATTTATCGTCTCTTTGCGTTCCTGCAATAGTTATGAGACAAATCTTAGAAAAAAGATAAAGTTAGAAAAATGATGCAAACAAAATAAGGAGTTAGCAAATAAAAGTTTATAATAATACTTTAAATTTCTTCTCTATACCAATCTTAATTATTATTTTTTTTGCGCACCTTTGAGAAGAGATCTGATATATTTAAAAGAATGCACATTATCTCTTAGCATTCATGCAACAACTTTTTTTTCCCCATCAGTTACGAGACACTTATTTTGAACTAAAATTCCACAAGCTACTTCACAAGTGAACTCACTTTTTAATTCTTTGCTGAGACTTGAATCTAACATAGTATGCCATTGAATATTTATTTACTTTTGGTTAAAAGAGTTCAACGTTTAGAAGAGTTTTTAAAGAAAACGTATAAATAATGTTAGGTCAAACAATCAAAATTTTCACCAATTTTACTTCTTGCTATAAAGAATTCTTTGTACATCAGATTTTTGTTTTGGGAGCAAATTTGAAATACACATCCGTTTGGCTTAAGAAGAACTTCAAAATCTGATTCTTATGATCCCATACAATATATTTTATATATAGACTATATTGGATCAAAAGAATCAGAAGATTTAAACGTAGCAGCGTCAATAATCTCTTTTAAATCCGTCTTTGTGGCCAAATCATGTGAAAAAATCCTAATTATGTGAAGAAGTTGAGATTAATGAATCAACCAATACAAAACAGAGAAAAATTCTTGAAGATGATGGGTCACAAAATACGACACAGATGTCAAGGCCCACAGGGCCCATACTATAACAGCCCAGCCCACCTAAAACTTGAATAAAACGTCTTTTGTTTGTTTCTCCTCTTGGCTCTTGCTATAGAAACCCTAGCAAGTCGCTGAGCTCTTTTCTACTCAATTTCACCATGGACAAGGAATGCCCGACATCCAGAGATGTATAATCTTCTTCTTTCTTATGAATTTATTATTCGTTCTTCTTCTTTTACTATCTATTAACGTTGTTGTTGCTTCAGATTTTTAGGTCACGAATCCTTTGCAAAAAAGTAAGAAATTTTTAGGTTTACCCTCTGCCTTTTTAGTTTGTTTGTGAAGAACGATCTTAAAATATCTGAATCTCGGTTTTTTTATTTTGTTATCAACATACTCTAAGAGAGAGTTGGATAATTTGGAAACCAAAGAAAAACGGAAGAAACATAACAACGAGAACTCTGATGAGAATAAGGTCAGATCCTACATGAATTTCTGTTTTTTCTTTAATTTGTTTCACACACTTTTCCAATCGAGAGACCTTTCCACATGGGAAGGTAGAACACTCTATGGGAACATATATCTGATAGACCTTTCCACATGAAGAGAAATGAAAAGTGTGTGAAACAAATTAAAGAAAAAATAGAAATTCATGTAGGATCTGACCTTATTCTCATCAGATTTCTCGTTGTGTTTCTTCTGTTTCTTCCGTTTTTCTTTGGTTTCCAAATTATCCAACTCTCTCTTAGCTTATGTTGATAACAAAATAAAAAAAAACGAGATTCAGATATTTTAAGATCGTTCTTCACAAACAAACTAAAAAGGCAGAGGGTAAACCTAAAAAATTCTTACTTTTTTGCAAAGGATTCGTAACCTAAAAATCCGAAGCAACCACAACGTTAATAGATAGTAAAAGAAGAAGAACGAAAAATAAATTCATAAGAAAGAAGAAGATTATACATCTGTGGATGTCGGGCATTTCTTTTCCATGGTGAAATTGAGTAGAAAAGAGCTCAGCGACTTGCTAGGGTTTCTATAGCAAGAGCCAAGAGGAGAAACAAACAAAAGACGTTTTATTCAAGTTTTAGGTGGGCTGGGCTGTTATAGTATGGGCCTTGTGGGCCTTGAAATCTGTGTCGTATTTTGTGAATCTTCAAGAATTTTTCGCTGTTTTGTATTGGTTGATCATTAATCTCAAATTCTTCACATAATTAGGATTTTTTCACATGATTTGGCCACAAAGACGGATTTAAAAGAGATTATTTACGCTGCTACGTTTGAATCTTCTGATTCTTTTGATCCAATATAGTCTATATATAAAATATATTGTATGGGATCATAAGAATCAGATTTTGAAGGTCTTCTTCTTCTTAAGCCAAACGAATGTGTATCTTTTGTTTTGGTTTAGACACATTAAATCGGTATTGATATTAAGAAAGAAAAAGTAGAGAAATTCTAGAAGATGGTGGCCCACAATATAATACACAAAAGTCAAGGCCCAGCCAACAACAGCCCAGCCCAGCTCAGACCTGAATAAAATGGTTTTTCTTTTTCTTTTTCTTTTCGGTGTCTCGCTTCTCTTGCAATCGAAAACCTAGCAGCCGCTGAGCTCTATCTACTCAACTTCACCATGGACCGGAGGCTCAAGAAATGCTCGACATCCACCGATGTAATTCTTCTTCTTCTTATTATGGTTTTTGTATTCGTTCTTCTTCTTTACTCTCTAGTAACTTTGTTATTGTTTCGGATTTTTAGGTTGAATCAGTTCATGATGTTAGTAAGGTCACGGATCCTTTGCAGAAAGGTATGCATTTGGCTTTTTTTTTTTGTATTATTTGTTTGTGAAGAACGATTTTAAAATATCTTGAATCTGCTTTTTTTTCTATTGGGTAACAAAAGCTAAGAGAGAGTTGGATAATGTGGAAATCAAAGAAAAACAGAAGAAGCAGAAGAACCAAAATGAAACATCTGAGAAGGTCTCCTGTTCTGTACTACGTTTAAGCTGAGATATTTAATTTTTATTTATACAAACTCAAGTGGTTGGTTTTTTTTCTTGTTTGGAAGAAACGCATAGCGAAACCGTGTGAGGATGAGAAATCTGATGAGAAGATGAATTTCTGTTTTTTTTTTGAAATTTGTTTAACCCACTTTTCCAATCGAGAGAGCTACAGCTTTTGATTTTGTTGCTGTCTATTTCTTATTCAGCAGGAAACTAAAAAATTCAGCACCGTTTACGAAAAGTTTAATGATACTATTAAAGAACTAGACAGGGTTTCTGGAACATGTCCCATACGACCTGCCATTCCATTCACGGTATTCTTCTCTTACATGGTATAAGTTGGTTTCTGATTAGATGTCAAACGGTTCTTTGAACTGATTCCATTTTTATGTGCGTGGATATATAGCCCCCAAAGGAAAAGGTGGAACCGATATATCACAATGAGTGCAATTTCGATGATAAAGCTCATCTGGGAGTATCTGACAGCGCCCTTTTTGTACAAGGATTTGATACTTCCCATCCAAGGCATGAAATCAAGACAGCATTGTGGAATCATTTCTCTTCATGTGGTAAGGTCTATCTGATTTATGTTCCCATTGCGTGTTCTACCGGTGCTTCGGTGGGATATGCTTTCATTGATATGAAAAATGAAACCAAGGGGTTGACACTCAATGGAAGTCATTTGGGAGGACGGAAGATCGATGTTATGTTCGCCATAGATAGAGAAGAGTTTTACTTCTCTTCTAACTTAAAACACTGTCAACGCTGCCGTAATTATAGGCCATGGCTTGTTTTAAAAGCCATGTCAGATGCCTGCTTTGAATATCACCAGAGGTACACAAAAATCAGTTTCTTCTTCTTTATTCATTCTTTGATAACAAAGTCTGTAAACTAACTTCTCACTAATTTTTTGCGCTCTAGGATTAAACCGCGGATCGTTGGCACTCCCCATAGCAAGATTGGTCGTTTTACAGCCATTATTGGTCGTCGCTCTTACAGCTAGTATTTGGTCCTTTTTACCGTTGCTGCTACCTTGTTACTCCACCAGCTACATGATTTTAGGTCTAAGTAGAGTTGTGTCTTTATGATTTTAGGAGTTTTAAAGTCTTTTTCTTACATGACTGGCGTGATTAGCAAGCATGTTCTCTATTGGTGATTGATCTCAAACGTAAAGAAAATAGTAACCGAATACTCAATTTATATCTGTTTGACTTTAATGACATCCGTATTTTCAAAACTGTGTTAGTTTGATGCAATTAACTGTCAGTGAAATCGAGAAGTTTATTTATTCTTAAATGAGAAGATAGGTCATGAAGAGCTTTATTACAGTATGCAAGAAGAGTATGAATGATTAATTTAGGAAAAAAATACAATACATTTTCCATGGCTTGTTAAGCTGTTTTCTTCGAATAAATCTCATCAATTCTGTTTTAATGTCATCGGTAAAGTTAATGCTGGTGGACTTTTCTATAATAAGTAACATTCGAAACGAACTTCAAATAAAATAAAAAATGAGAACCTAGAGTCCAAAGCCGATGATTCGTTTGATCTAAGGATGCGACAAGTTGCAGAGCTTGAATTTCATTTAGTGTTCAAACTCTTTTAATTTTATAGGACACCACCCAATTTGTGGTTCTTGGACAAACAACAAAACATCACAAAATCAAAGAATAATATTTAGGGATAAACTATCGAAATAGCCAAAATCATATATAGTTTCGATATAAATAATAATTGGTATTACAGGTATAAGATATTAAAATCCAAGGTTACAAAATTATTGATTTATAACAATATACCGACGTCAAGAAGCATAGCAAGAGAGTCCAGATTTGGAGTCTCTCTTTTTCTCTTATCTTCCTTCTACTTCTGAGTTGAGAAAATTCGACCAAGAACTTCTTTTTCCTCACGTTTCTCAGTCAACACACTCAGAAAATTCCGCGAATTAATTATTCTTGTCTGAATCAAGAATCTCTTGATTCGATGCGATAGTGATTGTTGGTTTGAACGAGCTAAACCCGCTGGTTTAGCCAATCTAATATGGCTCCAGCGATGATTTCTCGTTCGGGTTCAAAAAGAAGATCGTGCAACAACCCGTCGTAGAGCTTGAGTGATTTGTCTGACGAGGCAGCTTCCTCGTAGAGCTTCTTTGAGGCGCTAGGATCGGTAACTGTGTCGTCAGTACCGTGCATCACAAGAAAGGGAACTTTCACTTTGTTCAGGTTCTGTTGCAAGTGAGCAGTGATTCTAAGGATCTCGTAGCCGGTTTTAACCCGGATGGATCCGGTGAAGACTAATGGGTCAGAGTATTTGGCGATGAGAGCTGCTGGGTCACGAGAAACCGGCATTCCTTTCTTGTTTGCTGCACTGATTTGGTACCTGGGTAGTAGAAACGCCATGATTGGAGCAAGAACCTGTTGATAAAATACAACAAAGAGAACTGATCAGATTGCTAAGACTTGGCTGAAAACGCGTAAATTATGACTTGACCTTTCGGATTAACTTACAGCGAAGATTGGATGGGATGGTTGGACTCCAACAGCTGGTGAAGTCAATGCAATGCCTGAAACTCGAGATTCAATCTTTGGATCCAGCATAGCCTGCACTTGAGTTGTTTTTGACACTGTTTAAATTTGTGTAGTTATCGGATGAAACTATGATGTTATTTAATGGGTCTAAAGATGTTACCTTGAGGATGATTGCTCCACCTGTTGAGTGTCCAAAGCAGAAACAGGGGAGTCCTGGATTCTCTGTGAATACCTTTTCAAGAAATGATTTCTGCAAATGAGATAAGTGTGAGTTTGTTTTCAACAATAGGATGCTTTGCAAGCTAAAACCAGAGAGACAGAGACTCCTACATACCAAATCTGTGACAGCGTAATCAAGGGAAGGAACGTAAGCATGAAGTCCATCACTTCCGCCATGACCTGTTGGGTTAAAACCAAAAAATGTCTCCTCTCAGTCAAGATTACAGATTTGCAAGTTTATCATTAAGGGAGATATAAGAAAACGGCTATAAAGACGCAGAAGCAATACAGATATCTAAGAGACATTCAAGTTGTTTGCCAATATAACAAATTATAGATCCTAAGTTGTCAGAAGTATAAAGCTAAAGATGGGATTCATGTGTCACCTTTCCACACGAATTAGGCACCACCCCAACAAAAATCACAATATTCCCTGCGACATCCAAACAGAGAGAGGTATGGTTGAAGAGTTTTGTATCTAGCCTATGAAAACAGTTGCATCGTAAAAACTCTCTAATGTTTCCACGTTTTAAAGGTACTAAGGTGTGCATCTATTCTAACAGAACTTATTTCAAATATCCCACCAAATATTCAAGATCAATATCATGGCTTCTATATCGAAAACTTTAACCTAACACCTTAAATATCATCAAGATTTGTAGTTGAAAACCATGTTGAGATTTATTCTTTGTTAATTTTTCATGTGATGTATGGGGAAGAGGACAAAAACCTAATGCTTAAGTCTCTAGAGGCTCGTTTAGCTATAATGAACATCAAAACGGTAACAGAAAGTGAACGAGAAGTGAGATTACTTACCGATCCAGTCAATTCCATAGACCTTGAACCCATTAGCATTAAGCTGCTTTGCAAAATCACTATACCTGCCACTGTCAAAATTTTGAAAAAAATAAACCAATGTTAAGATTCCTAAGGCCAAGGAAATTAGAATAAACTCAAATGGTGCATAACTAGGTTCAAACCTATGCTCGTTTAATCCATGTAGCAGAACAATAAGTCCCCTGCAAGAACATATAGAAAAAAAATAAGAAACCAGACAAGAAAATGATTGAAAGTTTACCACTTTCTTGACTTGTATTTAAACAGAGCTCAGAATAGCTTACAAAATCAGAGGCATGAAAGATTCAAAACCATATTAAAAGAAAGGAAAGTGATAGTGTTAACGAAACATTAAACCAGATTGTATGTCTTTTGCAAGGAAAGATACTGTACACGGTCGTATGTATCTATCATTATCAACAAAGTCACATGCATCTAATATTATACAATGATCCTTGAAAACCACTTTGACAAGCAAATATCATCTTTCTCTAAATTTTCCCAGCTAATCTGCTTCATAATTTCTTCATAACACTCAAGAAAAGCTTACCAACTAAATCTAATCCTGTTACTTGATTAAATAATCATCACTATTAAAGGTTAGTTCAACAAAAACATATATGACTATCTCTGGTTAAGCTAATCAAAATAATGTAATATTATGAGCAAGAAGGAATATATATATAAATATCAAGGGGATCCACCACAATATTCAATTACTCAAGCCTCAAGCTATAGCCAAGATATTAATTAGGACTACCAGACAAAATAAAATAAAATCCAACACAAATATCTTCTCTCAACACTTGACATCTAAATCATTTGGAATTTTTTGTTCTTCCATTACTAATTTCCAGAAACATCCAATTGACATTATTCTCTAGTTAACAACAAGACTCACTTGAACTCAAAAAGGCTAATATGCATAATTATGTATTGATCCTAAGATTGACAACGACTACTAATACATTAATCAAACCAAAAATCCTTAAATGATTAAAATAATGGAGAAATGACCTGTGATTTGGGGAAAGAGGTGACCATGACTGACTAAACAACGTATCTCCTCTCTTCGTCGTGAATAGCGAATAATCTCTGACGGAGCTTCCATCGCCGCCTTCATCCTCCAAAACTCGCTTAATCGCCAGTTCACGTCGAACAGCAACCTCCCCATCCACCACCGCAGCTGGAACCGACGGAGGAGAAACGCTGCTTTCGCCACCGATGTTCCTCTTCCTCACCACGATCTGCGGAGGAGACCAAACCTTCCTCTCTTGCTTATCGTCTCTGATAACCACCGCACCAGTCCTCCGCCGCCAAACGACGACGCGAAACGGAAGGAGGAGGAAAAGAATCAACGATTGGATAATCGTAACGAGACGCTTAAGCTCTCGCATCGAGAAGAGTACCCTAACGCGACCGCTTGCTCCTGATGTTAGAATCAAAGTTGATGAATCTGATCCCATCGACATTGTTTCCACCGCCATTGACGATGAAGATGATCGCCGGAAAGTTTTGACACTGATTGGGTTTCGAATTTGAATTCGATTCGCGTAATTTGTGGATGACCCTTTTAGGGGTAATCTAGGGATTGTATTTGAATTTTTACCTCTAGCGATTAAGATTGTTCCTTTACTTGAACAGATCATAAACCAAGAAAAATGAATCAGAAATGAAGAAACGATTAAAAAAAACAATCGTTTTTCTCCAAAATTAGCGAAATGAGAAAACTTTAGAATAGAGAATCCAAATTTAGGGCTTCCTCTGTTTATAAAACAGGGTAATAAAAAACAGAGCTTTATAATGGCCGATGAAGAGGAAGAAGAAGAAGAAGAATAAGGAAAAGATGATAGTGAAAGGATTTGAGAGGATAATCGTTGAACAAATTAAATAAACAACAAATTCACTGTATTTGTAGAATTTGTGTTTGATTAGTTTATTACTTTTTGTGATATTTGTTTGGAACTTGGAAGAGTTGTCTTCGTAGCTTTGGGTTGAGGTATGTAAGAGAAGAGACGAGTAGATTGTTCCAGAGTTTACACGTGTAAGGTCACTATTGTTTCTACACTAATTTTTGAAGTATTTTTTACCCTAAAAGACCGTCCTATCATATGATCCTATCTATAAAAAGCTCCAACAATTATGAATTTTCTAATCACCACCTTTATGTATTCCTTAATTTTATACATTTTGTTTAATGTACATTTTATAGTTTATAGAATAAATACCCTAGAAAATTTACCCAACAAAATTAATAAGAAAATCACATAATCAAAGTTATTAACAAATTTGTATTACATGTGTAAGATTAAGAAAGTCTACTTATTTATATATTGGTGGTATAAATTTTAGCTATTAAAATAAGAAAAGAATTAAAAAAAAATGCCACAAGTATTGGATAATATTTTTATCCAAAAAAAGTATTGGATATTATCTAACCATATGTTAGTTATTTTTAACCTTGTCTCCTACGTCACGTCATCATTTTTTGGACGATTATATAATAGAGGTTTCGTGATATCAAATTTCAATTTGAATTTTATTCATCTTTCTAAAACAATAAAAAGTCTTGTTCTCAACGAGGGCCACAAATAAATTAACCACATGTTTTGAAATAATAACCACAAAAACAAAAATGACTTGATCACTCCGGATTTTGGTAACCCCATATACTGATACACCATGTATGTTCACTCCACACTAATAGAGATTTTAAGACATAATCGAGGATCATTTATACCAAGTCGGCTATATAGGACAACTCGATAAAATCTAAATAAGTCTTCACAATAAGAAATAAAAGTGTACTACTAATCTAGTAATAATTCACCTAGTAACGCATTATTTTCGCGACTATAGCATAATTAGTTTTATAATGACTTGTTGAGTTGTTGTCTAGAATAGTCTGAAATTCCGACAAAAAGGCACGTGAAGAAACGCGGCGGCTTATCGTCGTGAAAGAAACAAGAGCCGTTGCTTTCGAGGATTCGCGGACCACACACGTGGTAAGCACTCAGAGGACTAATATCTTTACCTTGTTTCGCGAACCCCACACGTGTCACAGTGAACCCCACACGTCGCTTATCCGCTCGTTACCACTAAGGAATCAGATTTTTTTAAAATCTGTAAAACATGTTTCCATGGCTCCAAAATATTGTTTCGCAAAACGCTCAATTCTCTGGACCACTCTCTATCTACTCGAGTAACGTCTAATTTGATTTCAACCACAAGCGAATTATACGAGTGTGAAAAACATTGTTTACCGACATAGTTCGTAGGGACACTGAGATTGAGAAAACAAACTGTTACTTCATTTACAAGGTAGCCTGTATGTCCTGGTGATCCGAATCTGCAAAACAAAACAATCCTTTTAAACTCATTAAATCTAGTCAATGAGATCTTACTACAAAACAAATGCAGACTTTGGTGCAAAAAGAGAAGTACCTGTGCAAATGCGTAAATTGCTCTTAGGATTCTAGCGTAGTCAGTCTCGAGCATCTGAATCACTAAGTCAGCCAGTAATGTCCCCCACATCCTGAAGATTCCACAATTATTGTCCGGACATAAACAATTTAAGAAGAATTAGATGCAGATTCATGTGCATATGTAATGTAAATGCTGTGTTAGATCGGATTAGGGGAGTGGCTATTACATGGGGCCAAGTAATTGCATCGCTGTTTTTAAGCCAATGTATCTGGATGCAGCCCCTGCAAATCCCTGTGATCAATTTAAGGTCACTGTAATCACATTGTTAGGCGAAATGTAGTTTGTGTAATGAAGATAGCTCAAAGGCAATAGAGAGATAGAAAAGAAAAGAAAAAAAACGAGAGATGGAAAAAGTAAATACATGCTTCGCTGCTAACAGAGCTGCTCGAGATTCCAAGTTAATGGCAGCAAACTGCCCACCCTGTAAAAAGAGGTTAACGTATCAACATATCAATCAGTTACATCATTGACATGTAATGCTTCTCAGGAACTTCATGATATAGTGCATCGCAAATCCCTGAGTGATGATGAAAAATTCTTATGCAGCATGATGAAATAAATACAGATGCAAACCTTTTTTAGCATCTCTTTCCTAATCTGGTAGTTGGCAGCTTCAAGGAATACTTTTCCAGATAGTTTCTTAGCCAACTATATAGGGCCAGAATATACCAGTTATTTGTATCGCCTCAGAGAAGAAGAAGTTTAAACACACAAACTGTTATCGATTTCATACCAACTGATAAACTTTGGCGAATGTGATCATGCCACCACCCTGCAAGAAAATTGAAGAAACAAAAACACAAGCTTGAGAACAAAGATATTATTTTAAAAAGTGAAACACCTTAAAACAAGACTACCTTCAGAATCATAGATTGGACCTCTGTAGCACCCACTTGTAGTGCGGCAAGTAGTTCAACTTTCCATTTACTGAGCCCGAGTTCTAAGCTTCCCTCTGCCTCTGAGACTTCAGAATTTTCCCACATGCCTGGAAAAACCCCTGATGCTTCACTATATGGATAAGTTAGAGGTTACAGCGGAAAAAAAGACAAAGAACTCACTCAATTGAAATAGCGTGCATTGAAACAAATGAGTCACCCTGAATACCTCGAGAAATTGTCGACAAGATAAAGAAAAATCTCTGCTTCTAGGTCTTCGGTTGGCAATTGGCTGGAGCAGGGAATATTCAAATTATTTCTCACCGCAAGTAAAACGTTTCTGTATGAAGGCCTCCAACCCCTATACAATGAAAAAGTGAACTCAAAATCTTTGGTTCTGACCCTCTATGGACATATATAGTGAAGAGATAACGGATCAATTTCACCTAGATTAATACTGAAGTTGGTAACAGAGTCAATGCAACAGAGTAACTAATCAAGGATGATATCTACTTCATTGAAAACTTAATACCCTAGTTTGCATCCTAGTTAAGCCTAAAACAAGAAGCTATTCTCTAATGTCAAGGAGAGAACAAGCAAGCCTACCTGAGTGTTGAACGAGCATCTGCAGCTAGAAACAAGAATCTCGATTCAAGAGCTTCGATAAAACCATCTCGCACTTCAATGTCTTGGCCTATCATAAGCCGGTCACCTCCTCCTTTGTTTGGGATTGATTTCAGCAAAGGGCTGAAGTAGCTGTGCTCACCAAAACAAAGTAATCCCAATACATTATAACTTAAGAGCACAAAATTCACATCATCACATAAATTCTGAATCTTCCAACACTATAATTTGAAAAGTTTAATCAAGGCATTGAATTTCACCTGGGACCAAAAAGGATTTTCTCAAGCTCATATAACTCGGAATCGGTAGCGAGCTCGAAAACTAAACGGAGCTCCGGATCATATGTAGCTGGAAAATCCAAACATTCACAATAAGGGTTAACAAAAACGCTCAAATGCAATGTACGGAAGAAAACGAGTGAACCACAGAGCTTCCTTTTCCAACCTTCCGATGGCGATTCTGAAGCCGCAGTAGAAGCTAAAGCAAACCCTAGCTGTTTCCTCCGCCAGCCGGTTCTAGGAATCTTCAAAATCACAACCGAAGAGCAAAAAAAAACGAAACGGTTGGGAAGATGAAACCTATGGAGAGACACACTGAGAGAGTGAGATAGATAGAAGAGAGAGAAAGATTACTACTTGAAGAGAAAGCTTGTTCAGATTCAGATGACTAGAGAATGGGCAACGATGCGGAGGAGCTACGACGGCGACGGAGACACTGGTCATCTGAATCAGTCACTGAGCGATGAGATTGTTTCTCTTCTAAGTTTTTTTTGTTTTAATTTGATTGCATAACTAATCCTGAATTATATTATATAGTTGTAACAATAAAAATAACATTCATGAATCATTAATCAAAGGACTAACTACTAAGGATCAGTAGATGATACAAAAAGTTTTACTACTTAAATCAGTTCTAAGAGAATAATAATCACAAGTTTAACAACACATTGTTACACTCTAATCAAATTTCACAAATGTTTTTCTTCTTTTCATCTCAAATTTCACATTTCCACTAATCAGACACCAATTGTTTAAGCAGAGATTGGTTCGTATGGATATGAAAGCCAAGGGTGCTTCAGAGCCTCTGCTGCAGAAGGACGCTTCTTTGGGTTTATCTCAAGAAGATGAGCCACAAAGTCTGTGAATCCTTGGTCTCCCATTGGCAGCCGATGTCTCAACGATGTTCTTTTTGGTATCAGGTACTCCAATCTGTTGCTTTCCTGAACAAACAATTTTTCCAGAGAGAATGTTCTTTATTAGCATATGTTTCTTCCATTCAACTTAAGAGTTGCAGAGTTTTTGGAGTTCAGGGAATGTTCCTTTAAGGTCTCTGGAAACACTAACCTGGTTCCGCTCATAGAGCATTCGGTTTTTTGTGAAGTATTTGTGGGAATCACGTCCCTTGGTAAGCATTTCATTATCGAAAGATCCTACGATTCCCATAACCCTTGCTAGCAAACTGGCTGGCGAATCATTCTGGAAGAGAACCTGCAAAAGTAACTCGATATTAAACACGGATTCACCTTCTTGTCCTCAAAAATCAACAACCAAACTAGACAATATTATCTAGCTGAAATTCCAGAACTTACGTTGCCTGTACACAGTTCAGCCAAAATGCACCCAAGAGACCACACATCTATCTTTTTATCATAAGGAAGTCCCAAAATGACTTCTGGTGCTCGATATGACCTTGACTGGACATAGGAGCATAGGTGGTCTGTCTCGAAACAGCTACTTCCAAGGTCAATGACCTTTATTTCACATCTGCTATAACTTTTAACCAATATGTTCTCAGGCTTCAAATCACAGTGTATAAGTCCAAGGCCATGTAGAAATTGAAGTGATTCGAGACACTGGATAGTGATTGACTGTACAGAACGATCCCAAAGAGATTAGAACTCGGATTTATACATATCTATTAAGAATGTTAATGATGAAGCGGACAAACCTGCAATCTTGGCATCGTGAAATAAACTTCACCACCTGATTCTCTGTTAAATTTGTGGAATTCGTATAGATTGGCCTTAAGAAGTTCACATACAATTAGCAAGTGCTCCTGCAAAGAACATTCAGGGAATCCGTTACACCAAACAATCCACAAAGAGATATAATAATGCAAACCTACTTAGTTTATTATGACCCCTTTATATTTCAATAAATTGGCATATATGTGAAACTTTTAGAAGTTCATAACACAGCTTCTTAGCGACTTTTTCCTGATTAAGTGGTTTCCCTATATAAAGTTACACAATTTGCCCCTATTGATATACTATAGCAAAACCAAATTTTGCAAAAGGGATGTGATCACTTACGCGGTAGTAAAAGTAATCATACAACCGTAGAAGATGGTATTTGTCAGCAGGATCATGCTTGTTGACATACTTCAAAAGTTTTATCTCGTCAAGACTCTGGTCAAAAAAGTCTTTGTTGTTCTTTATGATCTTTATACAGACATCCATTCCTGTCTGTAAGTCATGCGCTTGTATGGCTTTACTGAAGGCTGCTGATCCAAGGTACTCAGTGACATGGTACCGCCCAGCAATGACCGAATTTAAAACCACGTTAAAGTTCTTTTCCTCTTCGAAACCAGTCCTGATAAATGCCAAACAAGTAATAAGAGAGCAGCACTCAGCTATGTCGAAATATTTTGACTACTTCAATCTTGGGGATAACTTTTCAAAAGTAAAATGGTTAAAATCAACTGAAGCAATATAGTTAGTTCAATTAGTTATGCTAATTACAGTTTTACTTAACATGATGTTTCTGGGCTGAGCGCAACAAGTAGAGACTCAGAGACAGATGCTCTTTTAAACAAGGTAACTTCTTACTTACTTTCTATCTGTTTTAGTTTAAACCATAAAAGTTGGGGAGAAATCTTACCTGTTTTTTCGATGCACAATTTTGAGGTCAAAGGTTTCAAACTCCTCCTCTTGGGCCTTAATTTGTCTAACTTGCTCTTGGACAGCCACTGCCTCTTCATCATCAAGTGCTGTCGCATTGTCATCCTCTATTTCACTACTATCATTTCTATCATCTTCTTTATCAGCATGCTTTCTTTCTTCACAAGCATAATTTGACAGAGAAGAGGGAGATGAGTTTAGAGATTTTATGGACGTTGCATTATTATCTTTCACAGAACTATGAGAACTTGATGAATCACTACTTTTTCGTCTCCAAGTTGCAACCATATCATCCATAGCTGTTGAAGCACTCAAACGTTCGGTGTTCCTATCTCTGGTTACCGTTTCGTGATTGCCTGACCATAATGATTTACTAGATTCCGCATGCATTGACTGCCCATCTTTTTGGGACGAACCAAACGAAAAACCACCATCAGTTTGAATCTTCACATGAAAACTTCCGCTTGAATCATTATCTGCAATGTAATCTGGACCATCATTTTTACTTGCTTGTTGTTTATTCTTGTTTGGGGCATCAATATGTTTCTTATCTGACTCGGAGTAAAGTTGTTTAAACCTGGATGCTACAGGATCATGATCACGGGAGTACTCAAAATCTCCCTCACTGCTACCTCCAGCCAAACTGTCACGTACTTCACTGCCAAAATCAGCTGCATCACTATTAATACCCACGCCAATTGACCTGACCGAATCATGCTGATCATCTTCGACGTAAACATCATCACGATGAGATTTTCGATGGACATTTATGCCTTTCTTATCACCTAACATGAGAAGTTCATTTGACTGAGCTACAAACCCCTGCCAAACAGGCTCATCACGCATCGAACTGAGCAATTCCTCATCCATTAAATGCCCATCATATTGGGCTAATAAATCATTTTTCTTGCTAGCTGGATAAATTTCTGAGACTGTAAGTCTTCGGTCATTTTCTGAAGAAATAGGTTCAGCATCTTTTGATTGGAGATACTGTTCTCCAGATATATAAGAAGCCTCCTCGGCATAAGACTGATCATCTGCGTCTTTGTTTGCATCTCTTTCATGGTGATCAGGACTTCCACGGGTCGTTCCTTTCTCATGATCACTTGGATAATCAATTTCATGGGCAAGAAACCATGGTTCATCTTCAATAGGTTGTCTGACATAACCAATGTCGTCATCATCCTCATACTCATCAGAGTCCCAGTATTCATTACGATAGTCAACAGATTCACTTAAACCATCACCAATAGTAGCAAAACCCGAAACAAGATCAGATGCGTCCTCTGCTATTCCCTGACTTACTGAAAGCCAGTTTCCCCCAGTAGATTTTTTCCCACCTATATGAAATAATTAGGAGATTAAAACTTACTTTCACACCTGAAGTAAAACTGGTAAGGTTCAAGTTGAACTAAAAAAAAAGTAGAAAGTGAAGCGACATGGTCCTTATAGAAATCAAAAAAAAAAAACAGAGTGGGAAAGGAAGACAATGAGAGCAAACATTTGCAGATAAATGCAAAAAGCTAAACAATTACTTGCTTTCTTTGGAACTGATGCTGGTAATTTGCCAATGCATTGTTCTAATTCATGAGTTCATCAAAATTCAAACATGTTACTTCAGCAGATTCGCAGAGTAGAAATATGATAACCACAGTAGTTCCTATAGGAATGAAGGATATGAGAAAAATGCATGCACTGTCATTCAGCAGTCACAATGGAAACTTTGCAGTTGTACGGCTACATTGTCATGCAATCTAACCTGATGAGCTAATTTCTTGTCCAATGGGAACATCAAGGTATGAGCCTATGAGAAGGGCGTCCTCATCATTGATTAGCCTTGGACCTGAACCATCACGTTCAAATTTTTCTTCACAGTGAAGACTCAGAGGATTGTCTTCAGACTTGAGCTTAACAGGAGGAAGCCTAGGAAACTCTTCCTTGCGGGTATCATATACAAGTGGAAAACCTAAGCTGCTGATATTTTTGTCATCAAAAGTGGATTGAGATTTACCAAAGAATAAAGCTCTTGCCACCTCACTCTCCTGCTCCTTGATTGCCACCCTCACATCACTAATGTCTGCCTTCTTCTTTCCCTCTCTCTTGTCCGAGCTGCTAACCAGATTGTAACTGTTTGACGCATCCCCTCTCGAAGATTGAAAAAGAGTCTTAACAGAACACTCTCTCCAGTTCGCTGAGGTATCTACGACATCTTCAGATCTTAAAAGAATGCTACCCTTATAGCTGTCATGCTTTCCAGAGTTTTCAACAAGCCGATGAATCTCATTTGGTTCCTTTATTTTCGACCCGGAGTTCCCTTTACTAGAATTTCCAGACCATGAAGTACTCTTATTGCCAAAGAAAACGATATCTTCACCAGTTTCCACTATCTTCTTATCGATATCAGCGAAATTCCCATGCCTCGACTGTTCGAATGCATATAAATCCACCAAGCTGCTACTACTACTATCATCAATGTTTCGAGAAGGCTCCACGGTGCCATTTCTGGAAGTAAATTTATAGGAATGGGCATCAGGAGGAGCAGCAGCATCACCTGAATTCTTGGAGAATGTAAAGCTCATCTCACTTGATACAACTGGTTCCTTCTTGCTCGGATTGTCCGCCGTCGCACCATTTTCCCACTTGATAACAGACCCATTGGTGCTAGTCCCACAGTCTACCTCTTTCACAATCAGCTCCTTGGAGACTTCACTATCTCGAGAACCTGACCTCCGAAGTTCATTACCAGCAGCCTTTTCATTTGAATCTTTATCCTCCAGCTTAAGTTTCTGAAGAAAGCCATTAATGTCAGACCGGTTATTAAGCTCATTACGCAAAGCTTCCTCAGCTTGAGAGAAGCGATTATTCCTAAGAAACTCTAAAATCCCATCAACAGAGCTCTGGTCCGTCATTTACAATATACAGGAGAAGCACTGGCAATAAAACTCCACCAATCCTGTACCCAACAAAGATGAAAACTTTTCTCTGTTCAGATGTTGTCTGATACCCAGAACCCTCTAACGAAAACAATTTGAAGAATCTTTCTACCAAAAGACATTAGAAGAATCAAAATCTGCCCAAAACCAATACTTTCAGTCACATTTCAGAAACAAGTTTTTTCCGGCAAACCAGACTCACGTTTGCTCATACGGAACGATGCAGCAGATGCGAACTTCAATAAGAGCATAAAAACCCTAAAAATCCTTAGAAATCATGCTCCAAACGCGCCATCGAAGAGTCTGGAGATCCGGAGAACCAGAAAAATAAAAATAAAAATTTAAGAAGACAAGGAGGAACAAGAGTGGATCCAACGAGAGATGAAACTTCTTCAGGCACGGCGAAGGAGGAAATGCGTTTACAGATCAAACGAGGAAGAAGAAGCAAGGAGAAGACACGCACGTTGAGGTTTCAATGGATGTAATCATTTCGGACATTCACTGGTAAACTTAAAAAAATTCCTAAATTTAAAATTAGGGTTCTTTCTTCCAATATTACAAAATTGTCTTGTACTGAATTTTTTAAAATGATACCATATTGCTAAATTTCATAGATTATTATGATTCCAATTGCTTTCTTTAGAAAATTTTACACGAAATTTTGTTTACAATCCAAAGATAGTTATTTTCAATATAAAAAAGGTAATTCGTTATTTCATAATGCAATTTTTTCCTTATAAATTTTTATTCCGCAAATTTTCATTTGTTATACATTTAAAACTATCAATCAATTCAAAAATATTGTAATCCTTCCAAAAGTTTGTGACCTAAAGTCGCTTCCGAATCTCTTTAGTCATGTTTTAGAGTGTGGACTATAAAAGTATTTTTTTTTTGTTCCACTAATTATTGGTACTGAATTGGGAGATGTTAGAAACAGAACAGAGACAAAGATAAACCACAAAAGAGAACAATGGACTCTCTCGAACCTACAACACTAAGAACCCGAGAACCAATTTTTTTTTATGTCCCATTGATAATACCATTCACCACCTTACAATGACCACCAAAGGAGATTCTCCCGCACAGCACTCTCTGAAATTTACTTCTATATATGACACCTAAAATGATCAGTACCCTGTATATATATAAATTACATAAATGACATTTATAAATCATAATCAAATGACTAAACTACTAAGGATCAGCAGATGATACAAAAAAGAGTTCTACTACTTAGTCTGTTCTAGGAGGATAATAATCACAAGTTTGACAACACAGTGTTACACTCTAATCAAATTTCACAAAAGTTTTCTTCTTTTCAGCTCACATTTTGACTGAAGGAGACAGCCACAACTTGTATTAAGGGTCACCCACCAAAGGGGCTTGAACCTTTGCACATATGAGGTTTCCATTAATCTGAGGTTTTGCGGCTTTTAGTAGCTTAAGTAAAGACACCAGTTGTTTAAGCAGAGATTGGCTCGTATGGGTATGAAAGCCAAGGGTGCTTCAGAGCCTCTGCTGCAGAAGGACGCTTCTTTGGGTTTATCTCAAGAAGATGAGCCACAAAGTCTGTGAATCCTTGGTCTCCCATTGGCAGCCGATGTCTCAACGATGTTCTTTTTGGTATCAGGTACTCCAATCTGTTGCTTTCCTGAACAAACAATTTTTCCAGAGAGAATGTTCTTTATTAGCATATGTTTCTTCCATTCAACTTAAGAGTTGCAGAGTTTTTGGAGTTCAGGGAATGTTCCTTTAAGGTCTCTGGAAACACTAACCTGGTTCCGCTCATAGAGCATTCGGTTTTTTGTGAAGTATTTGTGGGAATCACGTCCCTTGGTAAGCATTTCATTATCGAAAGATCCTACGATTCCCATAACCCTTGCTAGCAAACTGGCCGGCGAATCATTCTGGAAGAGAACCTGCAAAAGTAACTCGATATTTAAACACGGATTCACCTTCTTGTCCTCAAAAATCAACAACCAACCCAGACAATATGAATAACCAGCTGACACTCCAGAACATCAATGATGCAGTTACCTTTAACTCCATCAAGTGTTAGTATAAATGACACAAGTTTCTGGTAAATTTCTGTTTACTTAATAGCCCGAGAATCAAGTTCCCATGTAAGAAAACAAATTTATGCGGATATGGAAATTTTCTATCTCTTCGAAACGTATTTTGCATGAGAAAAAATAATACATGATGAAGCAAAAATCAGAAATGCACCAAGTCAATGGAAATGCAGGACTTACGTTGCCTGTACATAGTTCAGCTAAAATGCACCCAAGAGACCACACATCTATCTTTTTATCATAAGGAAGTCCCAAAATGACTTCTGGTGCTCGATATGACCTTGACTGGACATAGGAGCATAGGTGGTCTGTCTCGAAACAGCTACTTCCAAGGTCAATGACTTTTATTTCACATCTGCTATAGCTTTTCACCAATATATTCTCAGGCTTCAAATCACAGTGTATAAGTCCAAGGCCATGTAGAAACTGAAGTGATTCGAGACACTGGATAGTGATTGACTGTACAGAACGGTCCCAAAGAGATCAGGAATCGGATACATATACATATCTATGATGTATGGTAATGATAAAGTGGACAAACCTGCAACCTTGGCATCGTGAAATAAACTTCACCACCTGATTCTCTGTTAAATTTGTGGAACTCGTATAGATTGGCCTTAAGAAGTTCACATACAATTAGCAAGTGCTCCTGCAAAGAACATTCAGGGAATCCGTTACACCAAACAATCCACAAAGAGAAATATTGCAAAGGTATTAAATAAAAGGCATATGGTTCACACTTGTGCTAAAATTGTTGAAGAGAAAGACACAATTGGTCACTTTTGATATACAGTAGCAAAACCAAATTTTGCAAAAGGGATGTAATCACTTACCCGGTAGTAAAAGTAATCATACAACCGTAGAAGATGGTATTTGTCAGCAGGATCATGCTTGTTGACATACTTCAAAAGTTTTATCTCGTCAAGACTCTGGTCAAAGAAGTCTTTGTTGTTCTTTATAATCTTTATACAGACATCCATTCCTGTCTGTAAGTCATGCGCTTGTATGGCTTTACTGAAGGCTGCTGATCCAAGGTACTCAGTGACATGGTACCGCCCAGCAATGACCGAATTTAAAACCACGTTAAAGTTCTTTTCCTCTTCGAAACCAGTCCTGATAAATGCCAAACAAGTAATAAGAGAGCAGCACTCTCAGCTATAAATAAAAGTAAAAAATTAAGACGATGATGAAATTTTTTTAGTTCAATCTTGGTCTAACTTTTCAAAAGAATATACTTATCCAAGATATTTACAGCGAAACATATCAACGTAAAATAATTTCTCAAAATTGGACCGGATCAATACAAAACTGAAGGAATGTAGTTAGTTCAATTCATATGCTATTCACAATTTTACTTAACATGATGTTTCTGGGTTGAAACGCAACAATCAGAGACAAAAAGAAAACATCATGTGTGGCTCTCTAAACAGGAAATAAAGCGATTACTGATGTAATTTAAAACAAAAAATTAGGGAGAAATCTTACCTGTTTTTTCGATGCACAATTTTGAGGTCAAAGGTTTCAAACTCCTCCTCTTGGGCCTTAATTTGTCTAACTTGCTCTTGTACAGCCACGGCCTCTTCATCATCAAGTGCTGTCGCATGGCCATCCTCTCTTTCACTGCTATCATTTTCTTTCTCAGCATGCTTTCTTTCTCCGCGAGCATAATTTGACAGAGAAGAGGGAGATGAGTTTACAGATTTTATGGACGTTGCATTATTTTCTTTCACAGAACTTCGAGAACTTGATGAATCACTACTTTTTTGTCTCCAAGTTGCAACCATATCATCTGTAGCTGTTGAAGCACTTAAAAGTTCAGTATTTCTATCTCTAGTTACCGTTTCACGATTGCCGGACCATAATGATTTACTAGATTCTGCATGCATTAACTGCCCATCTTTTTGTGACGAGCCAAACGAAAAATCACCATCAGTTTGAATCTTCACATGAAAACTTCCGCCTGAATCATTTTTACTTGCTTTCTGTTTATTCTTATTTTGGCCATCAATATGTTTCTTATCTGACTCGGAGTAAAGCTGTTTAAACCTGGATGCTACAGGATCATGATCACGCGAGTACTCAAAATCTCCCTCACTGCTACCTCCAGCCAAACTGTCACGTACTTCACTGCCAAAATCAGCTGCATCACTATTAATACCCACACCAATTGACCTGACCGAATCATGCTGATCATCTTCGACGTAAACATCATCAAGATGAGATTTTCGATGGACATTTATGCCTTTCTTATCACCTAACATGACAAGTTCATTTGACTGAGCTACAAAACCCTGCCAAACAGGCTCAGTCCGCATCGAATTGAGCAAGTCCTCATCCATTAATTGCCCATCATATTGGGCTAATAAATCGTTTTTCTTACAAGCTGGATAAATTTCTGAGACTGTAAGTCTTCGGTCATTTTCTGAAGAAATAGGTTCAGCATCTTTTGATTGGAGATACCGTTCACCGGATAAATAAGACTCATCCTCTGCATAAGACTGATCATCCTCGTCTTTGTTTGCATCTCTATCATGGTGATCAGGACTTCCACGGGTCGTACCTTTCTCATGATCACTTGGATAATCAATTTCGTGGGCAAGAAACCATGTTTCATCTTCAATAGGTTGCCTGACATACCCAATGTCGCCATCATCCTCATACTCGTCAGAATCCCAGTATTCATTACGGTAGTCAACAGATTCACTTAAACCATCACCAATAGTAGCAAAACCAGAAACAAGATCTGCTATTCCCTGACTTACTGAAAGCCAGTTTCCCCCACCAGATTTTTTTCCACCTATATGAGATCATTAGGAGATTATAACTTACATTCACACCTGAAGTAAAATTGATAAGATTAAGGTTAAACTAAAAAGGTACAAAGCGAAGCGACATTGTCCTTGTAGAAAGCAGAGTGGGGAAGGAAGAAAATGAGAGAAAACACTTGCAGATACTATAACATGAAAAAAAGCTAAGGTATGAAGACTTAGCAGTTGTGCGGCTGCATTGTCAAGCAATCTAACCTGATGAGCTAATTTCTTGTCCAATGGGAACATCAAGGTATGAGCCTATGAGAAGGGCCTCATCATCATTGATTAGCCTTGGACCTGAACCATCACGTTCAAATTTTTCTTCACAGTGAAGACTCAGAGGATTGTCTTCAGACTTGAGCTTAACAGGAGGAAGCCTAGGAAACTCTTCCTTGCGGGTATCAAATACAAGTGGAAAACCTAAGCTGCTGATGTTTTTGTCATCAAAAGTGGATTGAGATTTACCAAAGAATAAAGCTCTTGCCACCTCGCTCTCCTGCTCCTTGATTGCCACCCTCACATCACTAATCTCTGCCTTTTTCTTTCCCTCTCTTTTGTCCGAGCTGCTAACCAGATTGTAACTGTTTGACGCATCCCCTCTCGAAGATTGAAAAAGAGTCTTAACAGAACGCTCTTTCCAGTTCTCTGAGGTATCTATGACATCTTCAGTTCTTAAAAGAACGCTACCCTTATAGCTGTCATGCTTTCCAAAAATTTCACCTAGCTGATCAATCTCATTTGGTTTCTTTATTTTCGACCCGGAGTTCCCTTTACTAGAATTTCCAGACAATAAAGTACTCTTATTGCCAAAGAAAACGATATCTTCACCAGTTTCCACTATCTTCTTATCGATGTCAGCCAACTGTTCGATTGCATATGAATCAACCAAACTACTACTACTATTATCATCAATGTTTCCATAAGGCTCCAAAGTACCATTGCCGGAAGTAAATTCATAGGAATGAGCATCAGGAGGAGCAGCAGCATCACCTGAATTCTTGGAGAATGTAAAGCTCATCTCACTTGGTACAAACGTTTCCTTCTTGCTCGGGTTCTCAGCAGCCGCACCATTTTCCCACTTGATAACAGACCCAGTTGTGCTAGTCCCACAATCTACTTCTTTCACAACCAGCTCCTTGGAGACTTCACTATCTCGAGAACCTGACCTCCGAAGTTCTTTACCATTAGCTCTTTCATTTGAATCTTTGCTTGAATCTTTTTCCTCCAGCATAAGTTTCTGAAGAAAGCCATTAATGTCAGACCGGTTACTAAGCTCATTACGCAAAGCTTCCTCAGCGTTAGAGAAACGATTATTCCTAAGAAACTCTAAAATCCCATCAACAGAGCTTTGGTCTGCCATTTATTGACCTTTTGCAATAAAATCCCACCAATTCTGTAGTAACCAACAGAAAAGATAAATACTTTTCTCTGTTCAGATGTTGTCTGATACACGAAACCCTCTTAACGAAAAAAAATTGAAGAATCAAAATCTGCCTAAAACCAATACTTTCAGTCACATTTCAGAACCAAGCCAAGAGAAGATTTTTCAGGCAGACAAGACTCACGTTTGCTCATACGAACTCCAATAAGCGCTTAAAAGCTTTAAAAATCCTCAGAGCTGAAGATCCGGAGAAAAAAAGACGTGGAAGTGGATCCAAGGAGAAATAAAACTTCTGCTATGCGAAGAAGAAAATGCGCTTTAAAATTACAGGTCAAACGAAGAAGAAGACACGCACGTTGAGGTTTCAATGGATGGTAATGATTTCGAACATATTCACTGGTCAATTAAAATAAAAATTCCTAAATTTAAAAATTAGGGTTCTTTCTTTTCAATATATATTTTTTTTTTTTTTAGAGAAAACAAGAGTCATCATTAAACAAGTAGTCACCCTCAGCTCTTATACAAACCTCTATAAAAACAGGAAAGCTTCATGGTTTTAAAGCAAGCAGAAATGGACCTCCCATTTCTCATCTATTATTTGCAGATGATTCTTTGCTGTTATGTAGAACATCTGAAGAGGAATGTTCATCTCTACTCACTATTCTCCAACAGTATGAACAAGCTTCAGGTCAGTCCATCAACTTTCAAAAGTCCGCTATCACTTATGGTAAAGGAGTTAGTGAAGAGGAGCAAAAAAAACTTGGACACATTCTCGGAATCCACAAAGTGGGTGGTTTTGGAAGATACTTGGGACTTCCTGAGTTTATTGGGCGAAACAGAACTAATGCGTTTTCTTATCTTGCTCAGCGAATAAATCAAAAAATGGATAATTGGTACAATGCATTCCTTTCACCTGCAGGTAGAGAGGTCCTCCTTAAAGCGGTGGTAACTGCCTTTCCCTCCTACAGCATGTCTTGTTTCTTGTTGCCATCCCGGTTACTTAATCAAATTACTAGTGCTATGAGAAGATTTTGGTGGTCTAGCACTAAGGATAGACATAAAATTCCATGGGTGGCATGGAAGAAGATAACAAATCCAAAAAAAATAGGAGTATTGCTGCTGTGTAGATGCTTCATGGCTTTCAATGACTGACTGTGCAGGAATAGGTTGGGTACTCTATGATAAACAGGAAAACATTATTCTTAAAGGAATGGCATCCATACCACCAACCAGCACACCAGAAGAAGCTGAAGCAGAGGCACTCAGATCAGCACTCTTTCAAGTTGGACGCCTAGGCTATACAAATGTACTGTTCTGTGGTGATGCATCAAACTTATATCACAATATCGCCGCATTGGAGTCCAATGAGAGTCTGCCAAAAGGAACCACCACAAACAATGATCTAGCATCATATATTCAGGATATCAAGAACCTTGCTAAGACTTATATTTCTTCTCAGTTCTGTAAAATTCCTCGTACTCTTAACAATGTAGCTGATAAGCTAGCAAAAATAGCAAGGTCTAAGAAGATGACTTATGTAATATCCTGGACTGATGTAAGTTGAATGTTTTTAAGTAATGCAAAGGTGACGACAAAAAAACAAAAAAAAAACAAGTAGTCACCCAAAATCACAGCCTAACTTACAGATTAAATCAAGAACCTTTCAACATGCGACATCGCGACACAATCTTCCTGAACTCATCCAAGCTTAGCTTTCCGTCCTTGTCCATGTCAAAGCAACGAATCATGTCTTGTAATTCCTCTTCTGTCCATGTGAAGTCATGCACAGTTGCCATTTTCGCCACATCTCTCAGAGTAATGAACCCTTTTCCACCTTCATCAAACTGACAGAAGTACATGACCAATTCATCCTGTGTCATCTGCGTCTTGCTCATCAATTCCGGTCTTTTCTTCTTCATAGTTGCAGCCTCTTTATCGCTTCCTGCAACAGAGCCCTGTAGAGAAAGCGCTATTGCCTTGTCTAAGTCATCATCATCCTCACCAAGGGAAACTGATGTATTCAAAATCTTCCTAGATGAGACTTTTCTCTTGGATGCAGAGGACTTGTTCTTTCTTTTACACAGAAACTCCTCGTCTTCGTCTATTTCTTCTACTTCGTCATCGTCCTCATCACCATCACCGTCGGCGATTACGGGTGTATAATCATCGTCTTCTTCACCGGAATTCCGCTTAACTCTACGTTTTTTCGAAACTGGAGATGGTGACAGAAGAGCCTTGGCGGCTTTAGAGATGCCGAGTGCATCCAATCTCGCTTTGTTCTCAGCGATCCTTGACAACCTCTGCTTCTCATATTTCGAGATCGTCCCCTTTGTTGGCTCCGATTCGTTGCCGGAACTCGAGCTCGAACTCTCTCGTTCACTTCCTGAGCTCTCTCCCTCCGATTCTCCCCTCGCCATTGTTAGCTAATTAGGGATTTGTTTCTCCAGAGTTGGGATGTGTTTTCTTTTCAATATTCTTATGTCGCTGTCCTCTTTCCATTATATGATAAGTGTGTATGTATATAATGCATAAATTGTGTTCTACTGAATTTTTTTTAATCATATTGCTAAAATCTAAAGATTCGGATTCCAATTGCTTCCTTTAAAATTCTACGTTATTAGACGAAACAAGAATTGATTTTAAGAATTCCAATTGATTTTTATGTCTTGACAGAGGTGAAACAAGAATTGATTTTAAGAATTCAAATGCGTGGTACATGTTTTTGTTTGTCCGTATTTATACCATTCATCCATGAAGCAAGCAGGTAACCAAAAAAGAACTTGATAGCTAGTCTTATATAAGCATATGATCTACACTTTTTGACCGTAGATAGATCGAATGTAGAGAGACCAAGATGTATGAGTTCTTGGATACAAAATAATATGTATTCTTCTAAAGCGAACTCTTGTAAAGTAGCTAAAAGGAGTCAAAAGAATCAAAGTCATTATATAAGATATAACCAGAGGAAGTACGGACATCACAAAAACATCGATTGAGCCATGACCTTAAAGGAAATTGTCGAGTTGGGTTTGCAAATCCTGAATGGAGATCATATTAATATTGGCTTGTTCTTCAGCTGAGTACTCAGCTTTGAGCAAAGACTCCACTTGCGTATGAGCTTCCACTATATTTGTCCTGAATATAAAACATATCATCGGATGATGATGCACATTTAGTATTCAAAGTAATTAGCGCAAGAGATTTGGGTTCAAACATAAGGGATTAGAACAAGTAACCGCACATATACAAACCAGCCAAAGATAATATACATGGTTGATAAAGTTGCAGAGAAATGGACTTACTTGATCGGCTTGAAAAGTATGGTCCTTGTTGATGGGTTTTGCAAATAGAGTTTCATTTTTGCTAAAATCGGAAGCAACTCTTGTTGTATCGCAGCGTATACCTGGTTGAAATACAAATCAGTATATCCATATGTGTGGAGGAGAGATGTGGTTTTGCATTCTGAGTTATGAAGGTAATTAAAGCTTAAATATGCAAAAAACCATTGCGGGTTATATATATGATCTACACTGATTCTCTCTTTTCATATCGAATCACTCACTGTCTGAGCATAACCTAAGGAACCACAAATGCATGTTCAAGGTATCATTTAGCACTTAGAGGCTAACGAACTGCCTATGAACAGAGTTTTCAATATCATGCTTCTGTAGAGGAAGCTGCATAGGGAACAAGAAATAGCTGCCATCTCTATTTCTGAGATATACCTTGAAGAAAAAGAAAAAACTTAAACAGTACATTATCTATCTCATACCTTTTGAACAAGTTCAACCACCTTATCTGGTGTCGCGAAAGCTTGTTCCTTCAGCGGCTTAGCCATGACAGAATCAACTTTGTGATTCTGAGTTCCGGAGGAAAGAGCAACTTTTATGGCTGTGACCTGCATATACAAGTATACCATGTATAAACATAGCAAAACTGTTACACTATTCCATTAGGAGAGGAAATTCTTTAGATAAGACAGATCCTCTCCCTCATTATCAGTACATTGTAGATGGATGTGTCTTCGACACAACTTAAAACCAGACAGTGCAAAAGATGCTGACTTAAACTTTTTCGAGGACGCCTAGAATCTTAACAAAACTGTGAAAAACATTTTTCTCAGATAAAAAGGAAAGGAGCAACCCACCTTCGTCACAAATGAAAGCATAGGATCCACAACTAGCTTAGTTACTGACATGATGAACTCCTCACAAGTTGTCTTAAGACATTTTTCCAGTTCCTGCGAAAATAAAGGTCTATGCATCATTCCCATTCATATCAAGTAATGCAAGGAGCCAGATACAACCAACAACTTGCCATATTACTTGAGCCTACTAGCATGGCAAAATCATAACCCAGACCGAAACAAAATTTATAATCTTTCACCAATACTAGTACAGAAGTCTCACAGAAAATTGTAAAATGAAATCAACACATCTTAGTGGCGAGCTTTTATGTAAAGATGAAGCAAATCTGCAAATGATAGTGGAAGGAAGAGAAAAAATCCCTAACCTTTTTGGCATCTATTTGACTCTCCAAAACTCGAGGTGACAGGGTCCTTGCTAGAGAGGTTGACCTAGACCAGTCAAAAAGTGACGCTTGACCTCTAAGTATCCTCCTCAAGTGTTCCTAACCACATTTTTGACATGGATTATTGGAGAAAGTTAGCAAAGTCATCAACAAAGAAAGAAACTGAAGGAGGAAAAACATCTGAAATCTGTATAAAGATAAGAACCTCTCAAAAGGCGATAAAGAAAAAATTAGATCTATCATACGAAGTAGACTTGAATGTTGAGGAACTAACCAGTAAATGAGAGAAATCAAGCTCCTTATGGGTTACTGAAAATTCTATGTCAAAAGGGGCAATCTGGAAAATAAAAAATTGTTTAAAATCATCACTTAATAGCAAAAGAAGCAAACTTAAGATAGATCAGCCGTAACCTGTTCTCTCAAGATAAGGAGATGCTTGATAAGGAAAAGCTGGCCATCCATTGTAGTTGATCGCTTAATGATAAGCTTGCTGGCTTTCTGTTGCATATTTGACAAAATAATGTAGACATCTCAACTATGGTAACGCGGAGTAGATGTAAAAGCTTGGTAATTAAACCAAAACAACAAGAAATGGCACATCTTCGTGTAATCAAAATTTGATAATGCCAATGAAAATAAGGACAAGTGAAACGGAAACAAATATCAAGGTGAGGAAAATCTGGTTTTCTAGCTTGCTTACTTGAATTGACAGTGAGCAAACTTCTACAGCTTCCTGTGGAGCAGAAAAGAAGTTTTGTTACACAAATTTTCTTAAAATGAATTGGTATCTTTTGACAGAATGGAAGCAATAAAGTTACTGATAGTCTTGCCTGTGCTAATCCAGTGAAGACGGCCTGCTCCAAGCAACGATATAATTTAGATAGACAAGAGAGAGTCTTTTCAAGAGGTGGATACCAAGTCTTAAACACATCAGCGTTTTCATCATCCTGCACCTTAGAATATAAGTATACAGCTAAAGATTACTAAACCCATAGAACTAATTTGAGAATGTCATTCTACCCTGAGATCAGTTTCAGATGTTGTATTAGGAGATCCTTCCAGCTTTGCAGGATAATCCAGATCTTCATCAGAGGGGGTATAATTTGCAATCTGCAGAAGTGAGAAGGAGATTCAAACAGAGCAACTCAAGGAAAGCAAAGTCCTTTAAGACTAAACAGGGTGACATAGCCGAAACTAACAAATCTCTCCACTAAAAAGTCGTGCAGTATCACAGTTATAACCCAATTTCATCATATTAATAGTAGGGTGACTCGTCTTACTGGTGACAACATACAAAGTTCACAGTTTCTACATAATAGCAGATGACAAGGCCACACATATGGAAGTAAAGGCCAAGGTAAAGGACTTGTGGGAAACTATTCCAGTATTTGCTGGTAAGTTAAATACGGTACCTCATCTCTAATATATGTTCTGGCACGGAAAGTCAATCTCTCATTTACATCGGCCAAAATTCTTTGTAATGTAGGCCTCAGTCCGGCCAGGGGTTCACTCTGTCTAGCTGACTGGTCTCCCAGGACTTCAACTTTAAGGATATGAACGAGCTCACATAGAAGATCAATATTTGCTTCGTGAATTAATTTTGGGCGTAAAATGTCATACAAGTACGTAGACCTGTTCAGGAACAAGCAAATGTGATCAATTGGATGCACCGCATAAGATATATCTACCGAAAACAATCTGGATCAGTTACACTTACTCATATTTCTGAATCACACACTTTTAAGAAGTATTATTCAGATTCAAAGAAAATTGACTACAGTGTAGTGGATTCACCGACTACAGCAACAATAGTTCATCATAAGATAATAACAAACGGAAAAAAAATCGGAAGATACTAGCCATAAAAGTTCATATATGCTCCAAATTCAAAACATCACTTATGCTTACTCATTTCTCTAAACCTCTAAACTTTTAAGAATTCATAATCAGATTCAAAGAACATATACAGCACGGCAGAGAAAAGCTTACAAAGGATCCACTAAAGGTGCCAGACTCGAAACTTCTTCTGACGATGCTGGAAAGAAATGAGTAAACAGTTGATGCTCCATATGACAAACCTGAAATTCATAATGAAGGTTAATACATGTGGTGCAGAAATTTCATGTTCTGCAAAACCAAATCCGTTATCCTCAGTTGCTAAAGCTGATAATCCAGCCATTGTCTCTCTCAAACAGACCTTCATCTTACCTTTGAAATCTCACAGATTAACAACTATATTAATATCCTCATTTTCCTATATGTTTCTATCACTTATGATGGAAGGAATGTCCTTTTCTACTAAACTGGTATAGCTCCTATTAACCCTCATGAGTAAAGTAACATATTATCCTTTATGTTCCTTCATATACCTGCATCAGATATGCACAACCCGATCTAGTTAAAGATGGCAGTGCCTCTTTCTTGGCGAAATCAGATACTCGTTGGTGCACTATGCCTTTGACCTGATAATGTGAAATGAGTAATAAACAGGCGATTCTAGTAACTTGCAGATAGAAACTAAACCAAATTGTATTCCAGAAAATGAACTCACAAGCGAGAGCCGTTGTTCACAGTATAGTCTGTGGCATTCTGCAAGGATTTGGACATATTCCTTTCTTGCTGACCTACTCTCAATCTCCTCCAATACAGGTTTAAGCTGGACCAATATTTTTTCGATTGTTTAATGTCATAAGAAAGAAAATATCGCCATGCCATAATCTCAATCGCAAAATTGACATCGAATAATGCTACAAAAGCTCATTTTCATTAATATTGTGACCTAGCATTTCTGCACTAACATGGGAAGAACATCAAAATGTATCACCTCATTTGCAGCAGCCTTGAAGCGAACATATATAACAGATGCCTCGACACCCTCCGAGACAGATGTTTTGTTTCCACCTGTCCCACGAAATGCTGCCTGAACCTGACAATGGAATTAATTTGTATGTCTTAGTGAAACTAAGGTATAACCTTACCTAACAATTCACTCTACCTGCATAGATTACATGCATAAAGATATGCAATATATGAATATACACAGTTATGAGAACCATTTACATGCTTACTGTAAGCTGTAAAAGAATAGATGCATATTAGAAAGAGAAAATACCTGAGAAGCAGCCGTTTTAAGCACTGCAAGGATGTAAGTTCGAATCATGCCCAAGGCCCGTGACTGTAACATATATAAATGTTAGTATATTCTATAACAAATTACAAGATACTAATCTCCCTATAAATTCTGGAAACAATGTATGAGTTTGTGCATGCGTATGAACTGTAACCCACGCGTCTCTCTGTGAGACAAAGAGAGGGAAGAGAGACAGAGACAGGAAGGGCTCTTTGTAGTACCTGGAGTTGACGAAATTTGAGCAAATAAACACTCGACTCCGCATATTGAGGATTATCTTCGATGTACCTACAGAATTCAAGGTAAAAGAGACATATTACAATCAATTCAAGGGAAATGAAAGAATTAGTGCGGCATTCTTATGGAAAATTGCCAAGTAGTGGATGTAAATTTCATAATATTGAATGTAAAATCAATTTACTCACGATATGCACTCATCCAGCCGTTTCAGTAGTGGGAGAAAGTTTGAGTTTGATACATTCATATTTGGTGAATAAAAATTAGAGGATACCTGCGAAAAAAAGAAAGAAGAAGATATTAGAGCAGTTTAACACCTTGTTGAGTTATTTCCTCGTAAATCTACAACCAGTCTTCAGTAAAGAACTATGAGCTAAAGTACCACAAGTAGGCCAAAATTCAAATATATTACGTTAATGAATAAAACAAGAGCACCATCCGAAGCAACTACATGCTGATACTTTAATATGTGCCAAAAATTATGTCGGTAGGCCAGAATGTAAATCTTACATTCTCCAGTTCATCAAAATAGTTGAGCTTACTCCTTAGAGCTTCTGCAAATTCCATCAATTTCTGCTTCTCCATTAACTAGAAAAAGTGGAAGAAAGTGAAAATTAGCTCAGCCAAGCAAACAACAACAGTCAAATAGTGTGAGTCAGAAACTCTTGAACAGCCATGATGCATTAAGCAACTTTTGTTTGTCATTTTGATTATGTATAGCAGGTAGGACGGGAAAACATGCAAGAGATTAAGAGAAACAATAAATAATCTTGCTGCATAAAAGACAAGAGGAAACGGTACCAGTCGGTCACATGCGTCATGAAGAGTTTTAGTCTTTGTTGTTACTCCTTGATGTTGTAGCTGCAGTTCGTTAAATAGGTCAAGTGTTTCATCAACCTGCGCAGGAGAAATCCCAAGTTCAATAATGAAGCAGACGTGTTATAATTTATTGGCAAGATAAGACCACAGCAATTCATAAAACTTGTTGAAAACCTGCCTGGTGAAGTATATTATCACACGTCTGGATGCGCTCAGTTAAAGTACTAACATAGTGCCGATACTTTTCCTCTGTCTAACTCAGAAAAAGAGAAAATCATTTTAGACACATTTCAAGTAATCTTTCCCAACTTTTAACCAAGGTACAACATGACTTTCACTAACGGACTAACCTCAGACTTCATCGCTGATTCAAGATCAGTAAACCATTTGTAGAACTGTAATAAAACCAACATACGTCAAAATGAAGACGCATTAGTACACATATAAAGATGCAAGAAAAAAGAGATGCCCACAAATACAAAAGCAACTCCTATAATACTGCAAATCAGCTAAGCATTGGAATATCAAGTAGCAGTACAAGAGACTACCTGATTTGTATTAACCAAAACAGCTTCAATTGCTCCAGAATCTCCCAAATGTGTGTCCTCCACGGAGACAGACAAGCCATTCTCAGGCCTGTGAACATGCTCATGTACCTAAAACCATGAACTAACACTGACATCAAACCACAAAAAAGGGAAAACATTCTGAACTAAATCCAAAACTAATAACATTAGACTCACAAGATTGGCAGGAAATGGCCGCTCAGCGACTGCGTGGGATAAAGAAACAATAGCTGCTTGTTGCTGCTCTGTCAAAGGAGCGCTCTGCAACGGGAATTTCAATTCAGTATATTCTCAACAAACAGAGCATCATTCAGATCCAGACACTAGACTGATCAATGGATCTTCCTGGATCATCAGATTGTGTGATTACCTGTTCCCAAGTCGAAGCGAAATTGTAGCCTTTGGAAATGGCTCCAGATTTGGGGAGGCTGGAAGACGAAGCCGCCTTAGTCGCCATTGTCTATGAAATCTGAATCTCGGCTATGATTTTGATTCGTAACTTGGAAGAGGAAGACGATGATCGGGAGTCACATGCAGGGAATGAGCAAGGAATTATCAAGGAAGAAACCACGAGAGCACATGCAGAGGAAGAAATTTCAGATCCCTGGAGAGATGGATGAGAAACAGAGACGTATTGAGATTAGGACCATACCAAAGACAATGAGAAATTCAACAGAAATTAAAAGGTATGCACGGGTTCGAACTATGAGGGAGCAAGTGAAGGAAAAGAGGGAACTACAGCAAGGTATGCACGAGGAAGAAGAAGAAGAAGAAGAAGAAGAAGAAGAAGAAGAAGAAGAAGAAGAGTGAAGGAAAAGAGAGAAAAAGGCCATTGGGCCCAGAGGTGAACAAGGCCCAATTAAGGGTGGGTCTTGGTTATTAACAAATTTCTAATTAGATTAAGTACAAGAACTACATAATGGTTGTGTTGTTGTAAGAAAACGATTAAGGAAAGTAAGAAGTAAAAAGAGTTTTCCAACACCTTTTGCTTCTTCATCAAACATTGGATTTTTTTCATGTTATAATCTCAACGATATAAGATTTCAACTGTACATATATACTTTCAAATTTTGATAATATTGTGGCCTCTCGAGGTCGAGTTCATGATCGGGTTATGCATAAACAATTGAACGGTGATTTGTTTGAACGTTGAATAAATATGATACAAATTTAATAAGAAACAAACTAGCAATTAATCGTTATATATATATAATTAAATTGTTGGTAACAGAATTAAACATTTAAACATGTTATTCATCTCATTCAAGACAAATTAAACAAATACATTCAAACGGATAACTTTGATAGTTAACAACTCGATGGAAATTTTACAGACATTGAGAATGTGTGATACATCAACATTATGTATTTTTCTTACAATTTTCGCAGGTAATAGCTCACTAGTTAGTGATTATACACATCAAGCATACATGCTAACGACCTAGATAATCTCGTACGTATACGGACTAAATAGTTAATCTAGAAATTTAGGAGTTACTGCAAAAAAACTAATCCTAGGAGGCAGAGTTTCCAACGGATAAAAAGTCGAAGAATGGAACATGACTTTCATGTTTGGTGTCCGAGTCACTGCGTTTGCTTTGACCTGAATCTTGATCTATAATCTCGCTCTTGTTTGAATCTGTGTTTACTTGTAGAAAATTGTAGAACTCCATAGGCTTTTTACTCTGATTTGCTGCGATCCAAACGATAAAAGAAGGACGAAATTATAAGCTATGTGGATTGCAACTATGTTAAATATATAGAGATGACTTCATGTAATGACGGAAACAATATATGATGATGAGTACAAGAAAAAACATGCAACTAATTTTGTCACATAATTTTGAAGTTCATTAGAAAAATGATTATGCAAATGAAAAAGTCGGCTAAACTCTTTGAAAAGTAAAAAAATTCGGCTAAACTTCATTTCAAAATTTTGGAACATATATACCTTTTTCATCAATAATCCGTGCAAGACTCATATACATGCAAACACATCTATAGAAAATGGATCCTTCTCCATCATTTTGAGTTTACCTTTGTGATTTAAAGCGATCTTTCCGGTGAAAAACTCCTTTAGGAAGTGAAGATGATTGATATGAGAGAATTTGTAAGGGAAATTTATAAAGTCTGCTGGAAATATTTTCTTCCGATCATCGGAACTATAATTATGATTATAACCACCAGAACTCATCATGATTTGTTCACTCGCCATTAAAGAAGAAGACGAAGTCGTCGAGGGAAGAAGACGAGGCTTAGAGGTTTGGCGTGTGCGACGAGCCATGATGACGTGCCAATGGTTCTTGACGGCGTTATCAGTTCTTCCAGGGAAAAGCCTTGCGATGATGGACCATCTGTTCCCATGGATCCGATGAGCCGCTAAAAGTCTTTCTTCTTCTTCTTCCGTGAAAGGGTTTCGGTTGATCCTTGGATCCAATTGATTAAACCATCTCAATCTACAACTCTTACCTGCATATATACACCAATACAATTAATTCATATGTATATATATATCAAAGTATCAAAATTAACCCTAGCTAGTTTTGTATATATGGACAAACCCTAGAAGATATCAATTACCAGAGCGACCAGGAAGCTTGAGAGCAATGGCGTTCCAATTGTGAGGACCGTATTGTTCGACAAGATCCTTGAGCTTCTCGTCTTCAGCTGGTCTCCAATGGCCTCGGCTGCACATGATCATTTTTCTTCTTCACGCCGATCTATTTAATTACGTAATTAACTAAGTATACCGATCCAAACCAATACAAGAACAAAGAAAAAGAAAAACACACAGATTCTATATCAATAACGCACGCAAAAAATTTGTTGTGTTCATGTATTTTATGTACATATATAAGAAATTAAAACCCTAAGTTTTTTTTTTCTTGGGAAAAGGTTGGGGAAGATGGGTATGTGGGAACAAGAAGAAAGCTGAAGAGCACCTGCACGTATATATATACATAGTCTATATTATTGCGAGTATATATATAATATACATTTTATGTCTTCTTCTTTTTTTTCGTCTAATATACATTTTATGTCTTTACCAAAAGAAAATATATATATATATATATATATATACATTTTATATGATGAAAATTAAAATAAAATAAAACAAAATCCGTTAGAGAGTCGGGAGGGTTTGGACGGACCTCTCTACCGGCGACTGATGCCAACGTCTTCCCTAACCAACAAAACACCCCCTTCTACGTAATCTACCTTTTTCTTTCCTTTATTTTACAACTAGGATTTTATTTAGTTATAATAATTATAGAATATATAATATCGTAGAAAATAAGAGCATAGACTAGAGATTGCTTGGTGTGGGCAGGATTTCGTTAGCCTCTCAACGTCTCTTCGTATAGTATTAATTTAAGGTTTGTTGTTTCTAAGTTCTAACCTACACCCGCTACTTCAAGCCACCAATACTCATCTACGTTTCTGTAATCTTGGCAAGCTACGTATTCACATATAATAAATATCGATATCCTACACTGACAAAAATTTATTTCATGTATCAAATATCGTCCATAATAATTAAAGATAAATATTTTCAGACCTAATCAACGTTTTTTCTAAGCCTTAATTAGGAATATATCGTCCAAAGTGGAGACAATACAACTAACTTTTTCTTTGCAATTTTACAATGGGTATTTTCTTATAAACTGTAAATAAAATAGAAGGTGTATACAATTGAATCAAGTGATGAAATATATTAGCAAAAATTTTATTCTCATGTGGTCAATCATTTTAGTCGTAAACAAATAAAAAAGGTGGTCAAATATTTGGTCTCCAAGCACGTCTCTCTTGTCCAAAACGGAACTTTATAGGTTTCGGACATTCAGGACTAAAAACAGAATCAGTTACATTGAATGTTCCGTGGGACTAATTAGAACATTTCTTCAAAAAAAAAAAATCTGTAAGCAAAAACCAAAATAATTGCTGGTAAAGTTTAGTAGGAAAATAAAATAAAACAGAGAGTTAGTTGGGAAAGAAAGCCAATAATCAACTTCATTTGTTCTATCGGTAGTTAGGAGAGAAGCCTTCTTCAGTTTCGACTTTCGAACCTATCATAACTAAACTTAACCTATTTTCGTCGCAAAATGACCTATTTCAACTAAACCGGATCCTGATTACACTAAACCGGTCAAATATTATATACCAGTGGGCTTTTTATTTTACAACTGTATGGGTACTTCATCACCAAAGGCTGACAGACCAACTGTGTCATGTCTTTAGACTTCTTCAGCAAGAGTTCCTGAGACTTGAACCTGTTACCAGAACTGAACGATGAACCGACACTGTTCTAGCATCATAATGTTTCAAGAATCTCACATCAAACTCGAGAATCAGAGAGCAAGAGCAGAAGATAAACCATAATAGTCATGAACCATAAGGAAAACAAGCCTCTCACATTGCTAAGGATCATACAAAGTTCGGCTCTATCTCTATGTATGCAATGGTCAATACAATGACTTTAAACGAACACGTTAAACATATTGTGAGCTGTGAGAGCCTTTTCAAAGAAACCAACATAACCATTAGACAATAGACCTGGATAGGTATCTTTGCTTTCGAAACCATGCTTATTGGTCCAGAATTAGAGAGACTGTGATGGATGAAATTTCACCAGGGATCATAGTCACGAAGAGCTCCTCTCTAGGCAACAGAATCATCGCACCACTGAAAATGGTTCTTTGTTTTAGTATGATGATATGGTCCAACAGTTTTCAGTTCACATTACTTCCCTCTGAGTTTTGTACTCTTTCTCTTCTCACTGAGTGCAAAACGCCTAGCCATACTATGGTTGTAAAACTTTTTCATATGTTCAGAAACCTTATGAATTGCCTTGAGGTTACCAACTTCCGATAGACGCATCAAGAAAGAGTCAAACACTCGATATGGCAGTTTGAGTCCTTTGTTCACAACCTCTTCCAGTAGAAAACACGCCTCTTTAGCTCTGTGACAGTCGAAAAGCCCATTGATCATAGCACAGTATGTTTCAACGTCCTGAACACAGTCTCTTTTATCCATTTCAGTCCATGTATTGAATGCTCCATCAGGATCATCCATTTCGAAAAACATAGATATCAGCATGTTGTATGTTTGGACGCTAGGAGCACAACGCGACTCTACCATTCTTCCATAAAGTTTAAGTGCTTCATCGGTCTTTCTATTCTCACACAATACCCTAAGAAAGCAATTGTATGTGACTATATCAGGCGGGTAACCTTTATTACTCATCTCATCCAGGAACTTGTACGCTTCATCTACCTTTTCAGCCATACACATACCTTCAATTACATCCTTATATGTCGAGACATCAGGAAGGCAACCCGTGCTTATCATACGCCCAATTAGCTCAAAGCATTCTTCTGCCTTATCATTCTTTGCCAACGCCACAATCATTAAAGCAAAAGTCTTTGCGGTTGGAGCAGAAACAGCAGAGCCTTTGGTTATCATAAAGTCAAACAAATCAGCTGCCTCATCCACCATTCCAGCTTGACAGAAAGTATCAATAGCAGCACAATAAGTGAAATTTTCCGGCTTATGTCCAGCTTCAATCATCTCTTCAAGCAGCTTCATTGCCTTTTTAGGGTCTCTCACCCTACACCACCCAAAGAACAAGACATTAAACGTATTCGCATCAGGTTTAACTCTATGCCTCATCCTTCTAAGCAAAGCTTCACCCTCCTTAACCAAACCACACTTACACAGAGCATCAAGAAGCATATTGAAAGCATTAATCTCAGGCTGCGTCTTCACTCTAATCCGTTTCCTCTTGGCAAATTTCTGAACATGAGTCAAGTACCTCTCACAATACTTCCTGAGAATCTCCAATAGAACATCAACAAGAACAACGGTTTTGTTGTTTCTCTTCATGTAATCAAGCATATCAATCACAATCCTAAACTGCTTATTCTTATACTTAGTACTTGACAATATATCAATCATCTCATTATAAGCAATAGGCTCATGTGAGTAATGTTCTTGATGTCCAGCCCAAGTGAAGAACCGAAAAGCCGTCTTTTCTTCGTATTGAAGCCTTTGTAAGATCTTACACACCACAGGAGTTGTTAAATCTACACTAGATTCATCAAGGGCTTTTTCCATATCATCATACGCATTCAAATTCGCCATTATAGCTTCGTGTAAGATTCCAACCGCATGATTAGAACCCTTTGTTCTAATATCATTTTCATTGCAATAAACCAATGATTGATCTTCGGAAACTTTCTCTATACGGGTAATTTCTAGTTCTGGGTTTAACAAAGTCGTGGAACAGAATCGATGCACAGAGAAAGATGAGATTTTTTTGTTGATTTGAATAGAATCTAGATGAGAACTCAATATATGAGAGAAAAGTGCGGACCTTTGAGGTGGTGTTGTGGATAGATGCAAGGAGAATCTAGAACGAACAAAGTAAGAGACGAGTCTTCGCATCATTCAGTAATCAATCACTCGGAAATAAATTCGTTGAGAGGTTTAAAGCGAAGGAGACTGAGAGGAACTAGAGGAAGGGGACGACATAGAGAAGAGAGAGAGAGAGAGAGAGAAATTGGAAGATTTTAAATGGGCTTTTCTTTTGTTGAGGCCTTTTCATTTTTAATGGGCTTTCTTCATTTAACAACGAAAACTATTTTGTTTGGTTTGAATTACACACTACTTCAAGTCTTAAACAAAAGGGAATCAAATTTCCAATTTCTTTTACATCAAGGTCTAGACTCTAGATATCAAATATCAAATTCTATAAAAAAAAAAAAAAGAGAAAACCAAAAAAATATCAATTTAAAACCAAACCAAGCCATAAATCAAAATTTCTACTCCTAGTTTATCATAGAGCCACAAATAAATAATATACATATACATCTCTTTACATAAGAGCATCTGCATCGGGAAGATTCTCTTCCTAGTTTCTCAAAAAAAAAAAAAAATATTATTTTAATTATATAATATATTTTATTTAAATTGTAATAGTTAAACTAATATTTGATTGACATGTGGCGATTCTGTCAGAAAAACGATTCTCTTAGTTTCTCAAGTGAGGTACTCTTCTCCCTCTCTATCCTACTTTTTCACTTTTTTGTTCTTATTTTATTATTAAGTTTCTCATTCAGAAATACTGATGGAGATGGCCTAAAACAACTAATATATATGTAGTTTTTTATATCGAATGAGAATTATCCTGTTACATTATACTAAACAAATATTTACAGATTCTATACACAAAACATTATTAGATACTCTAGATTTTGCCGATTGTAAAAATTTAATAGTCTAATCAATGGTATGTATATAACGATGTAATTAATTTGCAAGTAGCAGAGAAGAAGCAATACTACTTTTGGCATATAGCAACAAGTTATGGTTTTTCTTTTTTCGTTTCAAATTATTGGTCAAGTGACAAGTGGCCGTTAGCGTAGTTATGACTTTTGAGACTCTCGTTGTGAATCATTGCATTTTCTATGGTTTTGGTTTTAATGCATTTCTCATTATTTTTTCACAATTTTTTTCAGAAACCAAATTAAAAGGAGGGATACAATTGGGGGATTGGTTTTTAAGTAGATTGTATGCACATTCACTCTTCAATCTCCGAGCGAATTAAGGAGAATCATAATAATAAAATCAGAACATAGAAAAAGAATCCAAACCAATAAATTAGAAAACTTAAAACTTAACTTAGAGAATTCAAAATGTAAAGAAATATCACAATTTCTTTGTTCTTGTTCCCAAATTAAAGTACCGTTCCTACAATTTTTATTTTTATTTTTTTATCACATGATATCTTAATATATAGTTGGATATACATAGGATCGATATTGGACAACCAAATAAAAACAATGACCATGATTAAGTTTGAAATTTACTTACGACTGCAATTAACATGGCAGATATAATGGATTTCTTCCTAACTATTAAAAGGAGAGAATAAAAGCAAACCAAAACTAACGAAAGAGACTTCACAAAAAAAAAAAAAACTAACGAAAGAGTTGCATCATACTAATTCATGCTAGATACAGTTTTATTTTGATTAGTACCTTTTCTAAGCAAAATTAGAAAACCCTAAACCAAAAATTTGCATTCAACGTGTCGATTTACTTGTAACGATCGGATTACTTTACTGGGTCTTTTAGTTGGTTACATGAAAATAAAACATAATTTAAGTCAGTTTCTATAAAAGGAAACCAAGTCGTAGACGAAACGAAGACACAAAAGTAGCTTTAAGCCTTTTAAGTTTTAACCTGTGGGTAACATCGAACCAATAGTAAGCAACGGAATGATAGTAGACACGTGTCGTCACAAACCGCCCTTATAAATTTTGCTACAGACCGTTGGGGCGGTGAGACAGTCGTGATCTACTAACCGAAATCGATTCATGAATGTAGACACGTGTCTTCCCTTAACTGGATTCTACAAATATCTTCTTTCGTCATTACGTTGCCCAGAAGAACATAGCAACGTCACTTTGATTGACATTTCCGCCACGTGGACTGCATGTGTCATCACTAATATTACCAAAAAAAGAAATTAAAATGTTTTTTTTTTGTTGATAAATGATTTTTGAGCAAATAGTGGACGTGGGATGCTTATGCATAGGCCGGTGACTTTTGTTTGGTGACTCATAATTTTGTGTGATTGACTGATTGTAACCAAAAAGATCTAAAGATTCAATGATATTTTAGAAAGGGACGGTCGTTTTGATGTCATATAACACATATTTATTCGGTCTAAGGCGAATGTACTTAGTATAAATACTACAACTTGATATTTTTGTAACATGTAGAAACAATACATTACACACATACACATGTTTTAAAAAACAAACCTTAACGTACGAGGCACTTTACTATACAACAATTGTTACATATTTTAAATTGAAAATAAAGCTTCTGTATGATTCAGAGAGAGGATGGTGCCATTGCCAATGAGCTTCCGATTTTTTATAATTTAGAATTGTGGAAACCAACCATATCCATGCGTATGCATGTTGTGTGATAAGTATTGATAATGGTGTGTCCACCATCGACATCCTCCATACACATTTATTTTATAGTTATATATAATCTTCTTATGTACCTTGAATATATAGGTAGTTTGTCTTTTTTGGTTCGTACATACTCTTAAATTGAAAATCATGGCTTGCTTTTTGTAATTAAGTTTTTTTCTAATACAAAATTTTCATGGATTTTAATTTTATTTTTAATGATAATATTTTATATTTTAAAAAACTATGTCACTAGTGTGAATATAATTTGAGGAAAAAACATTTAGCCGTGATATTATTTTAAATAAATACTACCTATAATAAAAAGTTTTGGTTTTAGGTAACTATAAAAGTCGAAAGAGCATTAATTTTGGTTTTTATAATAAAAAGTTGAAATTTGTGCCCTTTTCAAGTCTTTCTTCATCATCTTCATTCTCATTCTCATTTCCATCCTCTGCTTGCTCTCTTCTCACAGCCCCATCCTCTTTAATTACCATCTCCAATCCCCTGAACCAGGATTTATACCATTGCGATTCCGCAATCCAACACTACTATCTCTCTAGTTTCCTTTCTTCATTAGGAAAGAGCAAAAGCATTCTTTTATGGTAAAGTTTCGATTTTTCAAATTCATACACTGTCGGATTCATACCCTTTTCGCTCCGGGTCTGGAATTTGGGTTTTTGAGGTTTCTACGGAGTCAATTCGAGTCTGCGGAAACTCAATTTGATAGACTCGTTTCAAAATGTTGCTTAAGGGTTTTCTTTTGTTCATGGATTGAAGTTTTGCTTAAACCAGTTACGAGGTTTCTTGGTTCTTCCATGTATCCGTGCGTTATCTTTGATGACCCTTCACTCAAAGTCTTCGTTTTTTCATGTCAAGTTGCTTCCTAGACTTAGAAAATTCTCGTTTTTAATGGATTTTTGTTCATAGAACAAACATTTAACGTTTCATGCTTTTTCTGTGAGTCACATGTTTTTTTTTCTTGAGCTGATTAAGTCTCTTTTTTTGTTTGCAGCCATCAATTGAATTATATGTCTTTTAGCCAATAATTCTGATAAACGTCAAGAGGTAGGTGAGAAAATCAAAACTCTTGCCTTGTTATCGGTTTTCGATAACCACATCTATCAAACGATGTCATTTGCTTGTTTGTTTCTGCTTGGACATTAGTTTCCAAATTATTAGAGAGTTTTAGTCACGTAGAATTATGAAGTTTGTAGTATGGCAGATGGCTCGTGAGCTTGTTTAACTTTATCTTATGAATTTAGTGGACGAGAAAGAAGTTGGGTTGTTTTTGGTTGGACATTTATTAATTTTCGTCTCTTTGTGCCATGTTCCATGAAGTATCATTTCATCATCTCTAGCTTAATCTCTGTTTCTGCTTTCATCTGTTGGGATTGTAGTTTCGTTAAGCTTTAGAAATGGGATGCTTTGCATCAAGGCCGAATGATACTGGTGGAAACAGAAGAAAGCCAACGAGCATCGGAGATGTTTCAGTATATGTACCTGGTTTAAGGATACCTAAGCCCGTGGAGTTTTCTCAGTCACTGGGTGATCAATTGCCAAAGACTCTAGTGGAGCGCTTGACAGCTTTAAGAACGAGAATAGTTGTGATGGCAAATCAAGAAGGACCAACTATAACAAGAACCAGGAGGAAGACACAGCATGGTATAGAAGAATATCTTGTCTGTTTCTTGTTTCTCTTTGCCCTGCTTTCCCCCTTCTAACTTAACGGAATGGTTTCTTGCAGGAGGTTCTACGCTCGCAGATCTCCATCACGCTTTGGAAGATTATATACCGGTTCTCTTAGGATTAACTAAAGATGGTAATATACTATGTATGTGCTATAATAATCGAGATTTGCTTGGTAGTAGATATCCTAACATATATTGTTCTATATGTTCAGGTAGCCATTTACAATTCAAAGTACAGTTTAATTGGGTAAATCAGGAAGATGAAGAAGAGGTGCGGTAGTCAAAGCTGTTTATCCCTTATTGTGCTGTTTTGCTCTTTCCTTCACTTTAAGATTTAGACTTTTACATTAGTGGTTGTGAGTATATGACAAGATTATTTACATCTACCAGGAAACAGCCATGTCAAATGTTTGGTATGAAATATTGTCGGTTTTGCATCTAATGGCAATGTTACAAATGTCACAAGCCAATTTACTGCTTCTTCCTAGAGGTTCCAGTGATGGCTATCATCCAAAAATATCAGAAGGTAAGACCTGCCAAATTGCTCACACTTCTTCAGTTTCGTAAGAGAAGTACCATACATGCTAGTTTTTTTTTTTTTTCTTCACAATTTCTTGAAATTTCATAAGCACCACTTCTCTAAAAACTAGCATGTATGGAACTGTCAGATGTATTGACCCCTCTTTAGTAATCCAACAATAGATTAGAATGTTCCTTTTGATGCTCTTAAGAAGGCAATTGATAGCTAGTTTATAGAAAGATCCATGTTTCTAGGATTATCTAGATGGATGGATAAGGCAGGCAGGTAGAAAGTAGGAGGAATGTAATGTCCATGTTTTCCACTGTCTCAATTAGTATAACTGTAAGATGTAATGGTTATGTCCTTCAGTCTTAACGATATGCTTGTTTCAATCTTTTCTAGAAAATAGGCGAGCTTCAATCGATATCTTCTTAAAAGCAGCTGGATACCTGGACTGTGCTGTGAAGCATGTTCTTCCTCATTTTTCAACCGAGCAGAGGTTCATATATGACAGTTTTCTTATGTCAACCATTGCAGTTTTTAATAGCTCTGATCGACTCTACTGACACGACGGTTGTTTTTCTTTGCCTTTTCCACAGGAGAAGTTTACCAATTGACCTAGCAGAAGGAGCTTTACGTGCACTTTGCTTGCAAGCATTAGGCCAGGTAGAATCACTTTCAATGTTTGGGATATATTAACTAATTATGATTTGCTACATGTGTTGCCTAGTTTATTTGTGAATATCGTCATCATGTTCAACTACTTAGAAACTCAGCCTAGTTAGAAGTAGTGATGGTTAGAGTATTTTAATAGACATTTATAGTCTTCTATTTAAGTTATAAATTTTCTAATTTAGGGTGTTGATATCCAACTTGGGATGGCGATTGATAGTGCAAAAGCCACTCTTGCCGTGAAGCGAAGACTTTCATGTGAAATGGTGAAATACTGGCAGCAGGTGATCCTTACCTTACTAAATTTTGTTATCTTGTGTAACTTTTGTGGTCATCACTTTATTATAATAATGAATTGAAACGTAGAAAGATTAGGTGTCTTAATGGGAGTAGTGTGTATTATCCACTTTAGAATAATGGGACAAAAAACCAAAAACAAAATGAAAGAGCAAAAAGAAGAAAGTGGTTATTTCACCATCACAAAAGTGTCACTAACTCGTGTCTGCTGATCACTTATGTTGAGGAGGATAATGGGACTAATATTGCTTAATTAGTTGAACCTTAAATTAAGAAATATCATCTTTAAAAGTGTCTACTAACTTTATACTCTTAGTACTCGTTTACGTGCCAAAAAATAAAAAAGAGAAAACAACAAGAAAGTAGAAACCTTCCTTGAGCTAGTTACTATTTTCCTCTTTTCTGAGGCTCAAGGAAGAATTGACAGACTCTCTTTTGTATTTCTGGTTGTTAATTTTGTAATGTTTTTCTTGCGATGAAAGCTCTCTAATAGTATATTGATGGACATTGATTAGGCACAAGATAACTTAATGAATCTTCCATTAGCAAACGGGTGGGGCGAAAAGCATATGCTCTTTGTTAAGTGGAAGTATGTTGAAGCTAAGGTACTGTTTGGACGTCTTTCTCACATCATTGGATCTTAAGAAATTCACATAGATGAGTGAGAAACTCTGTTCTGTACAAGGCTCTAATTTTGTCTAACACTAAGACACTTGGTTTCTCTGTGTATTTGTAATACTAGGCTGCAGCTTACTACTACCACGGTCTGATTCTTGATGAAGGAAATACAGAGAAATCACATGGCATGGCGGTTGCTGCTTTACAGGCTGCAGATGAGTGTTTGAAAGAAAGTAAGAAAGCAAGTGAGGCGTTTAACACCTCTTCACCCACGTCAAGGTAAATCCTTCTTTTGTGCCTTTGTCGATGGATCACCTTGTATCTTTCTGTCCATCAGTCATTAAGATCCATCCACATTTCTTCAGGACTCCTTCACTTTTCGGGACAATGAAATATCTATCAGAGAAAATACCAAAAGAAACTTCAAGTAAAGTCAGGATAAACCGTGATCTATACTCTTATGAAAAGTGAGTTTCAGTTTAAAGCTTTGTCGAGTTTTATCTCTTCTTTTGCTATGATATTTTAAGCTCAATCTTTCTATTTATGCCGAATTATAGGATCATGGAGACAGCACCAACGCTTCCTGATTTTGCCTTGGCATTGAAACCCGATGAGTACCAACTTCCTTCTGTTGATGCGTCATGGTCTGAAGCCAGTCTACGGACTAAAAACACATCAAATCACATATAGGGCAACCAAAGATAGAGCAGTGAATAGAATGCATATCAACACCTTATAGAGTTACAATGCCAATGGCCGCCATAGAAACACAAATGGTATAGCTCTATAACTACCCTAGTGATTCTCCAAATGTCAAATAATATATGGGTGTGAAAAAAGTACCGAATTGGATTAGTTTTCAGGTAAAAATATGGGAAGATGTCGTCTGTTTTCTCTGTATGTTGTTGTAATTTTGTATGTTTAGTGCAATAAAATTCGATTCTTTCTGTTCCACATTCATTACTATTACTTAGACAACAACATCTACACCAAACAATAGCAAACTGGTAAGTTTCTGCTTTTTGCTTTGTTTGACCTACTAATACTACAAGGTTTGGTCTACAGAAGTTACAAAATTACAGAATAGGTAGAAGTTTGAACTTTAACACGACTAATCGCCAGTGAGAGCTCGAGGGCTATGGTCAATAGTGGAAAGAGACATGCCCGACTGAGCCACGGCTCTGACAAACGCCATGTTTGCAGTCAAGGTAGGAGCTCCCCATCTATCACCTGTCCCAAACACAGTCTTGTTCTTCATCGCTAACTTCCTCGTTGTTGGGAGACTCATCACACGCTCTGAGGGATTGTCATTTACCACCCTGTCAAAAATCACATCGACCATCAACAACAATTGTAATGAGTCAAAGTATTGAACTTTGAGATTCTCTGTTGATACAGAGCATAATGTGACTTACATTAGGCTCTTCAATAACTGTTCAGCTCTGAGTTTCTCATTGGGTCCAGCATACATGGATACTAACTCCTTGAACTCTGAGAAAACACTCTTGCATACAATACCACGCTTCCCTGATAATACAGTTCCCACTTTGACAAGGCCTGGCTTCTCAATTTCAGATCTCGCCTGCATATAAATTGTCAATTTCACAAAAAAAATTGATAGACTAGTGATAGGAGGCAATGGTGAACTTTTTTCTGTACCTGAGCAATCACAAAAACGGTATTGCCCTTAAACTTTTCTTCTAATTCGATCTCAGGCATATCCACGAGTCTCTCTGCACACCCATTACTGATTCCGGAAACGAGAGCAACAAGAGCCGTTGTGTCGAAATTAATGAGACAGTCTTCACCAAGCAATCTCATGGAGGAGATTACAGTAGAAAAAGCATCTTTTTGACTTAGCTCTGTGACCTCTGCTTGAACTAAAACCTCAGTTTCAGGAGAAGCAAGTGAATCACATTGATCTATCAGCTTGATCTCAATAGAAACTGCTTCTTTATATGATCTGGTTCGAACAACGTTAACCCATTCGCAATCAAAATCATCGAGCATTGAGATATCCGAATCCGAATCAGAATCGAAGCCAAAATCGAAATACACAGCTCCGAATTCATCTTTCAGTTTCTCGTAAACTGAAGAAGGGAGACCATTTGCGAAGAACAGAATCACCGAAGAAGGTTTAAGCGTGGTTGTGGAATTAGCAGCGGCGAGAATCTGTTCGATTCTAGATCTTAAACCTTTGCTTCCATGGCGATCACCGTTCCAGGAGATGTACCTAGGGTTTCTATCAGAGACGATGATCCATACAGGAACTTTTCCGAGAGTACAAACGAGATCAACATGAACGCCACCAATCGGAAGAGGAATCGGTTTGCAAACGCGCGAAACGCCGGTGATAGACGGAAGCTGTAAAATCCGTACCACTGATTCAATGTGGCCAATGTTGACACTGATTGCGGAAAAAAAATCAAAGTCAGAATCAGAGCTAATGAGAGGGAGAGAAGAAAGAGATGATTAAAAATAGAGAACCTGAGAGGTTTCGGAGAAGGATCAGAAGAGAGAGACGAGAGAAAGGAGAGCTCGGAGGAAGCGAGCTTAAGGAGTGTGCGACGGCACGAAGCAGTGATTGCAGTTGATAAAGGAAGATTCTCGATTGTTCTTATAACCGATTCGCATCTCTGTTTCGCTATCTCTATCTCTCCTATCTCCATGACCAACACCGTCGTCTGCTTACCGGAAACTAGAAACGCGTCGTTTAAGTTCAGAGAGCTCCTCCGAGACACAACAACGAAAGAGTCTAACCGGCTCAAAACCGGTTTGAGTAGCTAGCATATCGATATTCGGTCCGATATCCGGTATGTTTCTCTGGCCGCTTGTTATATTCCGGTACATAATGAAAATCTCAACAAAATTAGTTCAGTGTAACCATATGATTAATCAAGTGATGACTTAATTTCCTAGACTATAAATTGATCAACTTGAATCTTTTTTCCAATTGGTACTAATTAATGGATAATTAGTACTGTATAATGATATAATTATTATCTTGCTATAAAGTAATTTAGTATCATTGTCCACAGGGACCACAATCTTAAGTAAAGTATCCATCAAAGAGGGGGAAAAGGAGCATTCTTTTTGCACCCATACCTTTTATGTTATTAACACATGAACCCCAAGAAAAGCAAAAGGTACACAAAATCTGATTTTGCTTCAAACAAAATGAAAATCACGCAATATTCTTTTTTTGTTAACTTGCTTGCACACTTTCTTTTCCCCACTTTTATTTCTAACGAATAATCTTCTCCCCCATCCTTCTCCTTCTACTCCTGTGAGTCCTGTCCCCTTCACAGCATATTATTGTGTATCTTTATATATAAAATGTGGATTAAACCATGTTTCAACAAACTACTTCATATCTCAATCATTCAATATTCTTGAAGAGACTTTGAATCTTCAGTTGTTTCTGTAAAAAGAAAAAAAAAACATGTCATCTTCATCTCAAGCTATGCTTCAAAAGTCGGATTCCATCGCTGAGAAAATGCCTGATGCATTGAAACAAAGCCGGTACCACATGAAGAGATGTTTTGCCAGGTTCTTTTAACTCTTAGGATTAGTTTTTTTTTTTTTTTTGGCTACATTTTGATGCTATTTGGATTCCTTAGTTAGTTAAATGTTTGTGCGTAAAAAAATGTTGTAGCTTTGTTGGAGGAGGAAAGAAGCTGATGAAGCGTGAGCATTTGATGAATGAGATAGAGAAATGTATAGAAGATAGCCGTGAACGCAGTAAGATCCTTGAGGGGCTGTTTGGTTACATTCTCACTTGTACTCAGGTAATATAATATATCTTCATTACCATTTGCAATTAAAAACGGTTTAGTTGCGTGTTCATGCGAAATCACGGTTTATTTTTCTCTGTTTTAACTACTTATCAGGAAGCAGCAGTGGTTCCACCGTTTGTTGCACTAGCCGCAAGGCCAAATCCTGGTTTCTGGGAATATGTTAAGGTCAACTCTGGAGATTTAACAGTTGATGAAATCACAGCCACTGATTACTTAAAGCTCAAGGAATCTGTTTTCGATGAGTCATGGTTAGTAAACAATCTTACATACGGCGTTTTGGCAATAACCTGAGCTATATTCATCATCTGGTGTAACCTTTTTTTGAAATGTTATGTAGGTCTAAAGATGAAAATGCACTGGAGATAGACTTTGGAGCGATTGATTTCACATCTCCTCGTCTTAGTCTTTCTTCTTCGATTGGAAAAGGAGCTGATTACATCTCTAAGTTTATATCTTCTAAGCTTGGAGGCAAATCCGATAAACTAGAACCTTTGTTGAACTATCTGCTTCGCCTTAACCATCACGGAGAGGTCATGATTGAATCATTTCTTGTTTCCATTTTCATCCACCTTCTTGAAAGTCTTATAACTCATTAAAAATGCTTTGTCTCTTGCAGAATCTCATGATCAATGACGATCTCAACACGGTTGCAAAGCTCCAGAAATCTCTCATGCTTGCTGTGATTGTTGTCTCGACTTACTCAAAACACACACCTTATGAAACTTTTGCACAAAGGTAAAGAAAAACAACTGATCAAGTTCCTTGAGGAACCGGAACAAGGATCTGATTGAAAAGTTACTTTCTTAGGTTGAAGGAGATGGGATTCGAGAAAGGTTGGGGAGATACAGCAGAGAGAGTGAAAGAAACAATGATTATCCTTTCAGAAGTTCTTGAAGCACCAGACAATGGGAAGTTAGATTTGCTCTTTAGCAGACTTCCCACAGTGTTCAACGTTGTGATATTCTCTGTCCACGGCTATTTTGGTCAGCAAGACGTACTCGGATTACCCGATACCGGAGGCCAGGTCATTTACTTATACAACTCTTCAGTTTTATATTACCTGCAAAATTTGATATCTAACTTACAAGAAGAAACTTTTTGGTTTATAATGATCATACAGGTTGTTTACATTCTGGATCAAGTAAGAGCTTTGGAGGAAGAGCTTCTTATTCGAATTAACCAACAAGGTCTCGGATTCAAGCCTCAGATTCTTGTGGTGACACGGTTAATACCGGAAGCAAGAGGAACAAAGTGTGATCAAGAACTAGAAGCCATTGAAGGAACCAAGCATTCTCATATTCTCAGGGTTCCTTTTGTTACAAATAAAGGAGTCCTTCGTCAATGGGTTTCCCGATTCGATATCTACCCTTACCTCGAGAGATTTACTCAGGTAAGCTAATCATCTTTCCTTTAGAATGTTTTCATACTTTCTCAATGAAAAAATCAAAATAAATCCTCCTTGTTAAACCATTCTTGTTTACAGGACGCAACGAGCAAGATTCTTCAACGCCTTGATTGCAAGCCAGACCTCATCATTGGAAACTACACAGATGGAAACTTGGTTGCATCTCTAATGGCCACCAAACTTGGTGTCACTCAGGGAACGATCGCTCATGCGTTGGAGAAGACAAAGTATGAAGATTCAGATGCAAAGTGGAAGGAATTAGATCCGAAATACCATTTCTCATGTCAGTTCACAGCTGATTTAATCGCAATGAATGTTACTGACTTCATCATTACCAGCACATATCAAGAAATCGCAGGAAGGTTCGTCTTGTTCGTTTTTTTGCATCAACATATACACTGAAATTTCAAACTCATAAAACCAAAATCTGTGCTCTGTTTATGTTGCAGCAAGGACAGGCCAGGACAGTACGAGAGTCACACTGCCTTCACAATGCCTGGTTTATGTAGAGTTGTCTCTGGCATTGATGTCTTTGATCCAAAGTTTAACATTGCTGCTCCTGGTGCGGATCAATCTGTATACTTCCCTTACACAGAGAAGGATAAACGATTCACCAAGTTTCATCCTTCGATACAAGAACTGCTTTACAATGAGAAAGACAATGCTGAACACATGTAAGTAGTATAGTCTCATTGCAATTGAATAGTCAAGACTCAACGACTTACTAATTCTTCCTATGTTGGAACAGGGGATATCTTGCGGATAGAGAGAAACCGATAATCTTCTCAATGGCGAGACTTGACACGGTGAAGAACATAACCGGTTTGGTTGAATGGTATGGCAAAGACAAGAGACTTAGAGAAATGGCTAACCTTGTAGTCGTTGCTGGATTCTTCGACATGTCAAAATCTAATGACAGAGAAGAAAAAGCTGAGATCAAGAAAATGCATGATCTAATTGAAAAGTATAAGCTCAAGGGGAAATTCAGATGGATCGCTGCTCAAACTGATAGATACAGAAACAGTGAGCTATACAGGTGCATTGCTGATACAAAAGGAGTCTTTGTTCAGCCTGCTTTGTATGAAGCTTTTGGCTTAACCGTTATCGAAGCCATGAACTGTGGACTACCAACGTTCGCCACAAACCAAGGTGGACCAGCCGAGATAATCGTTGATGGTGTCTCTGGTTTCCACATTGATCCCAACAATGGTGATGAATCTGTTACAAAAATTGGAGATTTCTTCAGCAAATGCCGTTCAGATGGTTTGTATTGGGATAATATCTCTAAGGGTGGTCTCAAACGCATCTATGAGTGGTAAGTAAAGATAATCTTGAAACAAAAATCTTATCAGTTATCAGATTACATTGCTTATTTGTGGATTTTGTATTGTCTGTGCAGTTACACATGGAAGATTTATGCAGAGAAGTTGCTTAAAATGGGAAGCCTTTATGGATTTTGGAGACAGGTGAACGAAGATCAAAAGAAAGCGAAGAAGCGATATATTGAAATGCTTTACAATCTCCAGTTCAAACAATTGGTGAGTTTTGTTATCTGAAGATTACTATTGATGAAAGCTACAAAACTAACCTTTACATCCTTATGGTTTCTTGTAGACCAAGAAAGTGACAATCCCGGAAGATAAACCTCTGCCTCTGAGACTGGCTTCACTCCGTAACCTTCTTCCCAAAAAAACAACAAATCTTGGAGCAGGAAGTAAGCAAAAGGAAGTTACAGAAACGGAAAAGACGAAACAGAAAAGTAAAGATGGTCAAGAACAACATGATGTAAAGGTCGGAGAAAGAGAGGTAAGAGAAGGCTTGCTTGCAGCTGACGCATCAGAGAGAGTGAAGAAAGTTTTAGAATCTTCGGAAGAGAAACAGAAGCTAGAGAAGATGAAGATTGCGTATGGACAACAACATAGCCAAGGAGCTTCGCCGGTTCGAAACTTGTTTTGGTCAGTCGTTGTTTGTCTCTATATCTGCTACATTTTGAAGCAGAGGTTCTTTGGTGCTAACTCGGCTCAAGAGTATTAAAAAGTTTGACCTTGGATCGAGGAAAAGTGAAAAACTGTAAAATATGTAATGACTAATGAATGAAACTACCATCGATGTAAAATTAACTAATAAAATCAAATTGGTCAAGATTTTTTTTTTTTTTTAATTTGGCTTTGTGAATTAATATTGGCTTACCAAATTGTCCAACTGTATATAATTACACACGTGTATGTACTATGTGCATGTATTAATTATGAAAATTGGTTGAACATATATTTGAATTAATATCTTAAGATAATAAATAAAGTAATGAATCGGTCCATATGATAATTAAATTTAGGGATAGCTATATGGAGCAAACGAAGGCAGAGACTGTATGTGAATTGGTTCACTTTATTCAAGGTCCCAAAATAAATGTGGTAAGATGAGAAATTTATATCAAGGCTTTAAGGACTCTATTTAATTGCTTCTTCTTTTCAGACTGATGTCAATATTTTTTAGGAATAAAATAATGCACACATGAATGGTAAATTAAAGACCAAAGTTGATAATAATAAGAAACAATATAAATAACTTTTGTTCCTAAATGATTATCTCATCAATAACAAAGAATTGGTGAATGATACACAAATTCATTACACTATCTTTAGTTCATAAATAGTTTTATATTTACTTCGCATTATAGCATTCATAATCTCTAATGAAATCCATGATACGTTTCTATATCATCCAATAATGAAAACATAACACCAAATAGAAAATTTGCAAATCAGTTTAATTATGAGATTTCATATTTGTTTTAATAATCAGGTTAGTAGTATCATACAGTATGTTGTATCATATTTTCAGCTAACACTTAATGTCGTCGTTGTTGAGGAAACAAAATTAGAAATCGCATGCAATCCCTTTTGTCAACGAAAGTTTGTATAATAAATTCACATTGTTGTCAAGTTTTCAAGTTTCAACCATATTTCTTTCTTCCACAGGTTTCTAATTTCAATGTATAGTAAAAACAGTTTGACTTTTTTTGATATACACTTCGAAGTGAATAGAGTTAAGACCGCGTGAGTAGGAAACAGCCAACACATCGAGACGACCCAAAAATGCAAAAATACAACAACTAAAAATAAAAATAAAGCTATTTTGATTACAGTATTTAAACAGATATAAAAATAGCTAATTATATCATATTAAAGTTATGTTATTTAAACAGTCTTAAAAGGAATTGAATAACGTGCGATGTTCCTAAATATGAATGTATGATTAAATCAGGTAAAACATAGTACTAATAATCTTATATAGAAAAAATTATAAATTAGTGGAACGTTCCATGCATTCATTGTATTCAGTAAATAATCTTTACTATTGGCAATTTTGTCGAACTTATGACCCGCTCGCTTTAATAGAAGACTACAGTGCAGATAAGTTGTTTGTCCATGTGTAAACGTTTTAATAGTTTTAACCGTGGGTAAGAAATGTTTGTTTTATCACGAGTTAAAACAATAATTACTACTATTAAAATACAATAATTATTATTAAATATCCTTAAACTAGTAATGTTTTGAGAAAAGTAAATATCTATAAGAAAATCCATTTTAATTATAGATCTTTGTTCACTAAACAAAACAAGTGGTGTTTTAAGAAAAGTAAGAATCTAGTACAAAGTAATTAAAATTGCCTTTACACAGATTTTCTCATTTTTCATTTTGAAGAAATATTATGTATTATAGTAATAAATCTTTATTTGTTTTTAGTACATCTAAATTAGGCAAAAATTAGAGAAAGTACAATTAAATTATAACAGAGTAAGAAAACTTGGGAAATGAGAAAGAGAAATAAATAAAAAATCCAAAGAAGAAGAAGAAAATGAGATCAGCAAAATCCCCAATAAAAGTTAATTTTTGTCATTATACGAAGGTGAGAAAATCGCCGGAGAAAGTGGATAAAGTCCTCTCCTTTTTTTATCCAACCACCGTCAATTTAACCCTCTCCGGCAACATAAAAATCCACCGGAACTTAAAAAAGAGAGTTAGTTGTATAGAAAGAGAAACAAAAGAAGAAGGTTGGTTCGGTCCTCTCTCTCTCTCTTTCCCCGAGTATGGTGAGAGTACTAGTTAGCAGTAATGGAGAGAGCAAGAGACTTTAAAACCCTCTTTCTCTTTCTCTCTCTTTTCTATTTTTTCTTCTGTCAATTTAAAAACCCATCAGTTACGCCAATTTCTAAAGAGAGAGTTTTCTTTTAGCGAATCTGTAATGAATGTTGAAGAAGCAACAAAAGGGGTTTGGGAGCACTAATGGCGGCTTTAGCTTAGGTGAGAAAGTCTTTACAAGGAAGAGATCATATACTATCTCACTTTCTCTTTCTAGGGTGGCTCTGTAGAGAACTAAGAAGAGACATTATTACGGCTAAAATAAAAAACCTATCTCTTTTGGATTTGTAAAAATTCCTTTTTTTTTTCTTTTGTTTTCGTAATCAATTTCTTGCCTAAAGCGAAACCTTTTCACCTCCCGAAATCATCGCCTTTGCATCTTCTCTTTCAGATTCTCTTCCGTTTCGTTTTTTTTCTTTCTTTTAATCTCTCTTCCTCTTCTCTAAAATTTGAACCTTTTTTTTTTTTTGGTGTGTTGCTCTGTTGGGTTTGTGTTAATGGTGACAGTGGTGTAAATGGTCCATTAGTAGTTTGTGGTTGGGTGAAAAGTAAAGAGATTAAAGACTGTTTTACTGTCTTTTCGAAACATTAATTAAAAAAAATGAGTTTCGTCGTCGGCGTCGGCGGAAGTGGTAGTGGAAGCGGCGGAGACGGTGGTGGTAGTCATCATCACGACGGCTCTGAAACTGATAGGAAGAAGAAACGTTACCATCGTCACACCGCTCAACAGATTCAACGCCTTGAATCGTACTACTCTGCAATCCCTTCTCTTTTTTATCTTTTGGACTCTGTTTTCATTTTGTAATCGTTGAAACTTGGACAGGAGTTTCAAGGAGTGTCCTCATCCAGATGAGAAACAGAGGAACCAGCTTAGCAGAGAATTGGGTTTGGCTCCAAGACAAATCAAGTTCTGGTTTCAGAACAGAAGAACTCAGCTTAAGGTTTTGTGTCTCTGTCTCTCTCTCTCTCTTTTGAGTTTAAAATGTAATTCTGAACACGAAAAGAGAGGATTTTGATTTTCGTTGTGGTACTGTTTTGTGTAGGCTCAACATGAGAGAGCAGATAATAGTGCACTAAAGGCAGAGAATGATAAAATTCGTTGCGAAAACATTGCTATTAGAGAAGCTCTCAAGCATGCTATATGTCCTAACTGTGGAGGTCCTCCTGTTAGTGAAGATCCTTACTTTGATGAACAAAAGCTTCGGATTGAAAATGCACACCTTAGAGAAGAGGTTTGGTTTTGTTTTGCGAGTTTTTATTGATGTAAGATTGATTCAAAACATCATTTTGACTGTGAAAATTTGATCTTTTTGCATAGCTTGAAAGAATGTCTACCATTGCATCAAAGTACATGGGAAGACCGATATCGCAACTCTCTACGCTACATCCAATGCACATCTCACCGTTGGATTTGTCAATGACTAGTTTAACTGGTTGTGGACCTTTTGGTCATGGTCCTTCACTCGATTTTGATCTTCTTCCAGGAAGTTCTATGGCTGTTGGTCCTAATAATAATCTGCAATCTCAGCCTAACTTGGCTATATCAGACATGGATAAGCCTATTATGACCGGCATTGCTTTGACTGCAATGGAAGAATTGCTCAGGCTTCTTCAGACAAATGAACCTCTATGGACAAGAACAGATGGCTGCAGAGACATTCTCAATCTTGGTAGCTATGAGAATGTTTTCCCAAGATCAAGTAACCGAGGGAAGAACCAGAACTTTCGAGTCGAAGCATCAAGGTCTTCTGGTATTGTCTTCATGAATGCTATGGCACTTGTCGACATGTTCATGGATTGTGTAAGTAGCTGAGACATCCTCATCATCATGTTCTGTTTCACAATTGGTTGCAGCATTTCTTATAAAAATATTGTCTTCTTGTTGCAGGTCAAGTGGACAGAACTCTTTCCCTCTATCATTGCAGCTTCTAAAACACTTGCAGTGATTTCTTCAGGAATGGGAGGTACCCATGAGGGTGCATTGCATTTGGTAATATTTGATACTATACTTCTATTCTCCTTTTATTTTTGTTTCATTTTGACTTATATATAATAGTAACTTTGCTTGGCTTGGTTATGTAGTTGTATGAAGAAATGGAAGTGCTTTCGCCTTTAGTAGCAACACGCGAATTCTGCGAGCTACGCTATTGTCAACAGACTGAACAAGGAAGCTGGATAGTTGTAAACGTCTCATATGATCTTCCTCAGTTTGTTTCTCACTCTCAGTCCTATAGATTTCCATCTGGATGCTTGATTCAGGATATGCCCAATGGATATTCCAAGGTTAAACTTCTTTTTCCTCTGTCAACTAAATCATGTTTTCATGTTAGAATATCCCTAAACTGATGAATTGAAACAGGTTACTTGGGTTGAACATATTGAAACTGAAGAAAAAGAACTGGTTCATGAGCTATACAGAGAGATTATTCACAGAGGGATTGCTTTTGGGGCTGATCGTTGGGTTACCACTCTCCAGAGAATGTGTGAAAGATTTGCTTCTCTATCGGTACCAGCGTCTTCATCTCGTGATCTCGGTGGAGGTAAACATAATTTTCCATTGCGAACCTCAAAGTTTTAAACTCCATATAACTAACATTTGTTGAGCAACTTTTTGCAGTGATTCTATCACCGGAAGGGAAGAGAAGCATGATGAGACTTGCTCAGAGGATGATCAGCAACTACTGTTTAAGTGTCAGCAGATCCAACAACACACGCTCAACCGTTGTTTCGGAACTGAACGAAGTTGGAATCCGTGTGACTGCACATAAGAGCCCTGAACCAAACGGCACAGTCCTATGTGCAGCCACCACTTTCTGGCTTCCCAATTCTCCTCAAAATGTCTTCAATTTCCTCAAAGACGAAAGAACCCGTCCTCAGGTAACAACAACACAAGATTCAAAATCTTCATACGAAAGATTCATTTGATAATGTATATATTGTTTCCTTCTTGTTTGTGATACTAGTGGGATGTTCTTTCAAACGGAAACGCAGTGCAAGAAGTTGCTCACATCTCAAACGGATCACATCCTGGAAACTGCATATCGGTTCTACGTGTAAGCCTCTTTTACAACAGAGTGATACAAAAGTTTCCGCTTAATTCTCTTTTGACTCATTTGTTTTTGTGTATTAGGGATCCAATGCAACACATAGCAACAACATGCTTATTCTGCAAGAAAGCTCAACAGACTCATCAGGAGCATTTGTGGTCTACAGTCCAGTGGATTTAGCAGCATTGAACATCGCAATGAGCGGTGAAGATCCTTCTTATATTCCTCTCTTGTCCTCAGGTTTCACAATCTCACCAGATGGAAATGGCTCAAACTCTGAACAAGGAGGAGCCTCGACGAGCTCAGGACGGGCATCAGCTAGCGGTTCGTTGATAACGGTTGGGTTTCAGATAATGGTAAGCAATTTACCGACGGCAAAACTGAATATGGAGTCGGTGGAAACGGTTAATAACCTGATAGGAACAACTGTACATCAAATTAAAACCGCCTTGAGCGGTCCTACAGCTTCAACTACAGCTTGACACACACCATTAAAAGCTCTCTTCCCTCTTTCTTCTGGGTGTCTCTTTCTCTTCAATGATGGAACAGAGAAGGGAATTAACTCCTTCTTTTGCCTTCAATGCCAGAGAGAGAGAAGAGAAGCTCATTAACTCCAATTGTTCTGCTGCTTCTGTTGGTGCTGTTCTGTTCTTGGACAAACCTCATTAAACAACTTCTGTAAGAAAAGAAAAAAACAGCTGGATTCTTCTCTCTTCATTTTTTTTGGTTTTTTTTTTTTTTTTTTTTTGGTTGGTTATGAGTATTTTTTTAGGGTATTTTTATTGGGTTTTTATTACTAGAAGAAACTGGAAGTCAAGAACGCACCATGCAACTTTGACTTTGTTTGTATGGTTCGGGCATTGACTTCTATTGCAAAGTTTTTTTGAAAGCTTTAAACTTTGTTCATCTCTTCATTAATGGTCTGTTTATGTTTTAACTGGTTCTTAAATCTTCTTCTCCTTTGATCTAAATGTTGTTGTTATGGGTGGAGAGATAGAGAGAGAGGTTAGGTGATGGAAATCTGACAAGTTGATGACTTTTTTGAAAGTTAGAAGAGAGAAAGAAGAAACAACAAAGATTTGATAAATGCGATTTCTTTTGGTTGGTTCGCTTTAAAAGGAAATTGTGTTCGTACGGAGACCATAAAAACCCATCACTCTCTCGTTGGATCCAAATCTATTAATACACTTTTTTTTATATCAAAACTTATGGTGAAGATTCATGTCACGTCTCAAAATCTCCTTTGGACCCAAAACAAATATATCGAACGTGCGGTTTTTCTTTTGTTTATTAGATTAGAGATTTATCAAAATCAAAACTATTTTGCTTTCAAAAAGATTGGTTTCACACTTTCAAAAAGATTGGTTCCTTAAATCGAACGTACCGTTATTTTGTTAACAATAATAGTCTTGTGTAGGGTTGATCCGTATTATGAACTCGTAATTAATGATGTATCAACAGTAAAGTAAAGGTACTTTCTACCTAAATTAGGTCCATGCCATGGTGCCAATGAACTTCACGTTACTAGTCTAACTGTCTAAGGCTAAGCTAGCCATTTTTTTTGTCTATTAGTAATTTCAAAAAAAAAAAAAACAGGTGTTTCTGATATATTTATTTTGAAATATCGAAATTATTACGACTAGACCGTTAAATAGATTGATAGTGAAGCACTTAACTTAAAGGCGTCATGAATCATGATGAAAAAAAATCATAAATGATTTACAGAATTGTAAATTAAGTGGATAGATACTATAGTATATAAAAAAATGAATGGGACATATGAAATAAATTTGAGATAAGTTTCTTAGTGGTGTAATTTGTTGCAAAATTTAATGATTTTTTTCATTCTTCTAAACAATATGCAATTCTTATTCTTATCTTGTAGTTGTTTTAATAATTTGTGGGAGACAAATTGTCTCCTCTTTTTTTTTTTTGGATTGAAGAAATTAAATGATTATTGAAGTCATTATAAAATAAAAAAGAAGAGTATTGGGCTCAGTTAAAACGGGCTTAAATATAGGCCCATAAGTTATTCATAGTAAACCCAAACCCAATGGAGAAGAGTAAAAACCAAATCACTCCATCAGAATTCACAGCCAATCCTGTTGTTAGAGAACCATTACCAATTTCGATCGTCATCTTCGTCTCCTTCACTCCTAGAAAACGTTGGAACCCTAATCTTCTTAGAAATTTCAATCGAATCTGAAGAACTAGATTACGGGATTAAAGCGAGGTAGAATCGAAGACGATGGCAGGGAGAGAAGTTAAAGAATACACAAATCTGTCTGACCCTAAAGGTGAGACATTTGATTGAATATGGTTCATTGGTTAATTTCATTCTAGGGTTCTCGAGAATTCCTTTTTTGAGCTCTGTTTCTTTTTCTTTCTTTCGGGGCTCTTTTGTTGCAGATAAGAAATCAGGGAAAGGTAAGATTGATGATGAAGACGTCACCTTTCAACGAATGGTTGCAAAGGTTAGCGCATCGTCCTCTCCAATATTCTTACCGAATCTTCTTTTGAGCAATCTTACTGTGCACAAATTGTATGCGAGAGAGGTTGTCTTTGTATATATCTTAGAGTTTGATTGGTCTTTTCTGCAGTATACTACAGTGATTTGATGAGTGTAGTTTGTATGCTAAATGTTATTGATTCGATTAAGCTCTTGTTTCTTTTTTTTGCTTAGCGTTGGAGCAAGTTGTGGTTTTATTGATTGTTTTTTTTTTGCTGTTGTAGCTAGTGAAGTTGTTTAGATATATATATCTTTGTTAGCATTAGTGGTTATTGATGTGTGTGAAGTGATTCTTATGTTTGACTCTATATTGGGACTCGACTTTTCTGATAACTTGCCCCGGCAGGGATAACGGCCCCGCCACATTTTCTGGTTATTGCATATAGATGCAAGAGGTTGCTGGTGAACGTGGAGGCTATCTTCATGGACGAGGCGGTACCAATCTCTCTCTCTCTCTTTTTTTGTTTTTCGTTCTTCTTTTGTAGTTGTGTCATGGCCATAATTCTTGAGTTTCTTGTAGCTTTAGATAGCGACGATTTACTTTATCTGAAAGAACAGATGGAAGCAGAGGAAGATGCAGAACGTCTTCTGAGACGAACTGAGAAACGGGCTTTTGCTGCCTTTAAAATATCCTTTCTTAAATGCTCAGATATCATGATTTTGAGCACTAAGTTATTTGATATATACTTGCCTAGATGTTTTTTTGTAATCTTTCTTGACCATATATCACAAAGCTGCAACCCAAGCTGATTCATCTCCAGCATCTATTCCCTTGCCACTTCGTGTGGAGCCCAAACCAAAGAGTGGTATCAGGTGGAAAATCCCTTCCTTTCCACCTTATTCACACCATGAATTGGATTTTCATTCGGTGACCAACTTTTGTGTGTGTTTTCCAATGTCTAGGCAGCAAGATTTGCTGAGGAAAGTTGTAGAGGTTAAACCTAAACGTCCAAAGATCTCAACACCATCAAGCCCAAGCTTATCTCCCCCTGTTAGAAGTGATAGAGGTCCAACAGAGGCAAAAGTTCACAGAGATAAGCAGAAAGAAGAAGCTATGCCAGTGTTGAAGAAACCTGGCGCAGACAGAAATGACGGAAAAGCTACGGAAAGCAATGGGCAAGGTCAAAATGCTCCGAAAGGCTTGTTGGGATTAGCATATGATAGTTCAGATGAAGAAGACTGAGTGGAGTGATAACCCTGCAATCTCCTATAAGTCTTCTTGCTTTTTATTTTGTCGAAAGCTTACAAGAGTTTAGCTTTAGGATACAATACATCTTTTGCCATCTAGCCCTGTACTTGTTGTAATTGTTGAAACCAAATGGGTTAGTTGGAGTTTGAACTTTGAAGCAGAGAATCTAAAGAAGATGATTTCCAAAAGCATACGGTTGTTAGCTGTTGTGGGTTTTACTGGAGTGTTGAGTTAGAGAGTACTTAACTGAGCAACTTTGGAGTTAAAAACACTATCATACAAATTTGGAGTTACAAGAGAATCACTTGGTTTTGTGCTGATTCTTTTACACCAAAAAAAAAGGTTTTGTAGTGAATATATTCAATACATAGAGATCTACAAGGGGGTGAAGATTGTTGGTTCATTATTGATTCGGAGGATCACTGTCTCGTCTGTTCAACTGGATTTTGAAGCCATTCACTAGACGAGCCGAAGGGAAGAAGGAGATACGATCTTCCTTAAGTTGTGTCCACCTAAAACAGGCAATAAGAATGAATCAGATTTTAGTTAATTTAGAGTCTTAGACAAACATACTTCAGAAGCATAACATGTACTGACTTATATGTGGTGATGAAGTAATGCAGAAAGAGAGCAATTTGAAGGCGAGCCAGTTCTGCTCCTGGGCAAAACCGAGTTCCTCCACCAAATGGGCAATAAAAAGGGCTCGTTCTCCAATTCCTCTTTTGCTGCATTCACATCAATGAATGTTAACCTCTAGATTGATACAAGGTTTAGGAAATTATGTTACAATGTCAAACGAAAAGTAAAACCTGAGTTTCAGGGTCAAGCCATCGCCATGGATTGAAGGAGAGACTTTCTTTGTAATAGCTCTCGTCTAAGTGCACTGCCGAGAGAAACGGAACTACGAAGCATCCCTTGGGAATGACATAATCTGCATAAGAACCGAAAAAAGTTGATTTTTAGACCATGTATCTGCCTCAATATATGTACCAATAATCAAAGACGCAATAACGTACCTTGATATGAGACATCTTCTTTGGCCTCTCTCATAAGCCATATCGCAATTCCACCAAGCCTGAGTGTTTCATCTATTACCTGTTGAGAAATCAAGAAAGCATTTAGTGAAGGTTTATCATCTAAGATCAGAAGCAGAGTAGTTTCTTGAGCTTCTTAATTTACTTACGCATTGAGTGAAGTCCATTGTCTTGTAATCTTGCCATGTTAACATTCCACCCGCGAGCCTATCATGTTCCTCCTGCTCATTTGCAGAACGTTTCAGAAGATAAACACAACAGAGAAGCAAGAGGAACTAATTTACTTATCATTCAAGAGGCCTTATATGTACCAGGAGTTGGGTCATGGCCTTAGGACAATGAGTGAGGAAGTAAACCGCAAACAGCATTGTTTTTGAGGTTGTTTCATTTCCGGCAAACAGTAGATTGATGATAAAATCTGCCATTGATTCGTTTGGTAAACTTTCTTCTTCAAGCAATCTTCCAAGTACACCATTACCAGCAGTATCTGATGCTGCTTTGTTTTGCAACCGCTTTTCTATCGTCTTGTTTATCTTCCTTATGATCTCCTTTCGTGCCTGAATAAGAAACAAACAAAATCTCAGCAAACAAGCTCCAAAGCCACAAATCAATAATTGACTCAGATGTTTGAAACTTACCTTCATTGCTTTGTTGTATGTGAAACCAGGCAAGTCAATAGGAACAGAGAGACATCCATCAACAAAATCAGAGAAAAGCTGAGACATTTCATCGACTTCTGATTCGCTCGACACACCGAGAAGTTGGTTAACCATAAGATGAATGGCAACCTAAAACAGAACCAAACAAAGATCAGAAATCAAGAAAAATCTCCGAAAAGGTTTCTTCTTCTTACTCTTCATATTCAATCACTTACCTTTCTGCAGATATCTTGGAGAAGCACGACTTCACCGTCCTTGAAATTACTCAGTGTCTGGAGCATAACGACGGGAATAACCTCAAGAAAATGAGTCTTGAGCTGGTCATGACGCATCATGCTCGATGCAATCGAGTGAAGCCGTCTCTGCTGATCACCATGCACTGTGATCACTCCATCTTTCCCAACCAAATCCCTGAAAGACTTTGGATAACTTGACTGAAATAGCTTTCCTTCGTTCTGCATTATAAACCGGTTAAAATCCGGGTCTGCTGATACCACTGCCCATTTCCCAAACAAGCTACACGAGAATATCCTCCCATACCTAATTTCATTAAAACCACTATTATCAGGCCTCTTGAGTATTAATAACAAAACAGAGCATAGCAAAGAGACGAACTTTTTTATTTGTTTCTCGACGAAGCTTGAAGGATGAGAACCAGCGACGGCGTTGAGCCAAGCGAAGGTATCTCCGATCAAAGGCCATCCTCTGCTTCCCGGAGGCAGCCTGTGAGGCGCTCTTCTCTTTCTTCTTGCTATACCCGCAAGTAAGAAGATGATTATGAAGGCAAGAAATGTGGTTGATGAAGAAACAGAGAGAAGCCTATAGGATTCTCCTGCAGATTCCGCCATAAAATCAATTACCCTGTCTCGGTGTGTGTGGAGAGTTCGTGGAGAGTTTTATATACAGATTTTTACAGCTAAGACTGCATAACAAGTAAGCAGCAACTGAGGAAATTTTGAATTTAAATATATATATATATATATATATATATATATATATATATATATATATATATATATATAAAAGAAGAAGTGATAATGTTAAGCATTATAAAAGAGAGATGAGAGAGTCGTCGTTGTAGTGTTGCGATGTTGCTTTGACCTCAAGTAGCCTTTTTGGTTAACGTGACGGTGAAGGAATCATGAGGGTAAGGTCAAACTTTATGGAGCCACTAAAACGAGTCAAGTGTGGTTTGGAGCCGCCTAATGGCTAATAATGCTTCTGATAGGGCTCGATATCATAAGCGTCGTGAGCCGCATCAAAAACCACGCGTTTTAGACGCAAACGTGGTCTGTTTCGAGTTTTTAAATAGTTTTATTCTCCTTGACTTACAGACCAAACTTTTTTTTTTAGTACAGAAAATATGCGAAGTATGCGTATGAAAGAAATATAAGAAATGATTATTCTAACACAATTGACATAAGGAGCCAGCAGAAGCCAGCTAAGACAATCTTGGCCTCTAGGGTAAAGCCTCCGAGTCAGTCGGAGACTCCTGACTTGTTGCTCAATCATCCTGTTACACGCTTCAGTGTTTACACTTCACACCAATGCTATAATTATTTTATTAGGTGGTTTTAAGTTGAAGTTATTGTAAACCTTGACATGTATCAGACTCATATTTTTTGTGGACCAAAAATTTGATAACCGTAACTTAAGGGCCGATCTAATGAAGCCCAAAATCTAAAGTAGAGCGCACTATGGTCAACTTTGCTAGTGATGATATGAGAATGGATGTTGTCAACGAAACGGACTAAACCATCATATCATATATTGGACAATAATCTACTACACATCAAAAGTAATTAGTTGGTTCGCCAATGATTTTCTTTTATGTTTTTTTTCGTCCACACCATTACGTACTGCCAGTTGTGAATGGTAAACAAAAACCAAAAGATGGTTCAGTCTACAAACAGTTTTGTTGGTCTATCTGCCACAACCATTAAAGCCAAAATAAAAGTACTATAAATTATAATATATTCCAGAAAATAATGTTCTAACTATGATTTATTATACTCTAGAAAATAAATAAATAGTTTCTGAAAAATGTGATTAATTAACTAATAGTATATAGTATTATATTATTATCATAATGGAAATCATTGTAGGACAAGCACTAGTCAATGCAATAATACATGTTTATTATTTATAATGGCCCACAAATTATTACAGTTTATTTTGTCCGAAAATGAAAGCTTTGGCAAATTTCACGTTGCAAATGTTGTTAATCATTATAGAATCATAACTGTTTAACCAAACAAAAATCATTGTAGGACAAAACACTAGTTAGTTGATTTACTTGATTGGTTCTGCGTCTTCCTAATCCTAGGTTAATTGATATTTTATTCAAATAATAAATGAAAAAAAACTAAATATTTAGTTAATTTTTCTTTGAGTGGAATCTCAGTCTCAATCACAGTTCGATATGTGAAATCTATCATTTCCCATCGACCTATGTCATAAAAACTACGCAACTAACATAACCGAGTAAATGTGTAATAAATCGAAGTATTTTACACAAGATGTAGCTAGTGGCAAGAACAAGATGTGACGAGCAAGTATCTCGAAAAGAAAGTAGGAGAGACGCATGGTTCCAAACCTATTTATGCGAATACTCCCTGACATGTTAAAAAAGTTTGTGCGGCATGCAAATCAAATCCATACATAGCTCATGCAGACTGATATATATCACATACTTTCGGTATTAGCCTATTAGGTATCCATGTAGATAAACTCTCTTATGTAATACACATCTGAATTCTATACCCTTGGTCCCTTGCTATATTTTCGGAAAAATGGGTAAAACAACCTTGAACTTTTCTAAAAACATGTAAAAAATCTTCACATTTTTTTGTGGAATTTTAAACTCTCACCTTTTTAAAGTGGTAAAATAACACCTAATATCAATAAAATCAATTTAAAAACAAACATTATACTAATTTAAATAAATAAATAATCTTGTTTAAGATAATTTTTCTAGATTCTATTTTACAATTGTTTTTTTCCAAATTAAAGTTATTTAGTTTTAGTATAAACTTAATATATAAAAATTCTTATTTCAAATCTATTTGAGACATAGGAAACAGTTTCGTTATCATTAAAATCTTTTGTTATGTAAACAATTTAAATTTATTTTCTTGGACAATTGGTCATATTTAATATAATAGATTCAAACTATACCCAAATTTATTTTGGGTCAAGTTTAGGTTTGATTTATCTGCTAGATATAAATATGTATTTTGTGTTGTATATGATATATTTTTATTAAATTTATAAAAAAGGAAATTAACAATTAATCAAATTTTAGGTGAACGTGAAACCAAACTAATTTTGTAACATGGAGCGATATAGAAATTTTTATACCAAATTGAATATAAATATATGTTTATAATTTTTTTTTTTGATTTGACTACTCAAGTTTAGAAAAAAATTATGTTTATAATTTAAGTCATTTTAAATTCATAACTTGAAAAGTTAGAATTCAAGTTAGAACAAATTCAAACAAAAAATAAACAGAATGGGCTAATCTATAAATGTTTATAGTTTACGTAATAATTTTTAATGGCAATGAAACTAATTAATTTTTATAGCATAAAAATCAAATTTTAGAAAGAAAAATTGCAAACTAAAATTTGAAAAAGTAAATTTCAAACTAAGTTTGTTTATTGTTTATTTGTTAATATTAGGTGTTATTTTACCATTTTTAAAAAAGTTAGGGTTTAAAACTTCAAACAAAAAAATGAGGTTTTTTTTACATGTATTTGGAAAAGATGAGAATTTTATTACCCTTTTTTCCTATATTTTCTCTATTTCCTAACACTCGTTACAGCAATAATCCATGCTGATTGTTTATAAATATTTATAATTTGTCGGAAAATGACAGCTATGGCAAATTTCACGTTATAAAACTATTTTTTTTTTTTTTTTGATAATTGATAATATAAACTTATAGTTAAATCATTAAAGAGTAACATTAGCAAAAAAAGGTTACTAGAGGATAAATTAACACTAGGTACTGCATTCTGATTGGCAGTGTGTCTCCACATGATAAAGGAGTTGGGAAAATACTAAGGATATAAAAACAAACAATCAAATTTGTTAATTTCTTCATAGGAAATGGGTTATAAAAATTAAAAGTGAAAACAATTTTTTTTTATTTTTTTACCTAAGTGATGATTTGTTATCAATACCTTTTAAAATCATCATATTGTAGCAGGCTAGCAGCCAGTGCTTTCTATATAAAGAATCAAATATACTCTGTGACTAATTACATCAAACACATCAAGCAAAGTAACAAATTCCATAAACACAATTAGCTAAAAGAAAGAAACAATCATGAAGGCCACCATATCCATCACTACCATCTTTCTCGTGGTCGCTTTGGCCGCACCCTCCCTAGCTCGTCCTGACAACCATGTCGAGGACTCTGTAGGCCGTCTACTTCGTCCTGGTCAAACGTACCACATCGTACCTGCGAATCCCGAGACAGGAGGAGGTATTTTCTCGAACAGTGAAGAAATCTGTCCTCTTGACATCTTCCAGTCAAACAATCCGCTTGACTTGGGCCTACCCATCAAATTTAAGTCCGAGTTATGGTTTGTTAAGGAAATGAATAGTATCACCATCGAGTTTGAGGCTCCGAACTGGTTTTTGTGTCCTAAAGAATCCAAGGGGTGGAGAGTTGTGTACTCTGAAGAATTCAAAAAGAGTCTTATAATAAGCACTGGTGGTTCATCAAACCCAAGTGGCTTCCAGATCCATCGAGTCGACGGAGGTGCTTACAAGATTGTATATTGTACAAACATCTCGACTACTACGTGCATGAACGTTGGCATATTCACCGATATCTCTGGTGCACGACGCTTAGCCTTGACCAGCGATGAGGCTCTCCTAGTTAAGTTCCAGAAGGCAGCAACTCCAAAAGCTGATTTGAAGACTAAGCTGAGGATGTTCCCTTTCTACTGATTCACAACTCTTGTACCAAGAAAAAGTGTCAAAAATATGGCCTCTTGAATAATGGTTGAGACAATACCAACCACTTGTGATTAGTTTGTGTGTTTTTTCTGGTATGATCAGTGTGTCACTGTCATGTGTTTTTTGCTTTGTTTAAGGATTATGCTTGTGTATAAATGAATTATATAAAACCCGCTTTGTGTTTATGGATTTGGGAGATATGTATACTAGAGCGGACGACATATTATTCTTTCGGTCTCGCAACAACTTTGTAAAATTTGACCAATTAAAAAGTGCTTAAATAATTAACCCTAAATAAATCTGTTGACTAAAAAACAATTACTCCTAAATTAACGACTTTGATTAAGTTACTACCAGTTTCATATATATCTATATAACTACCACTTTCTCCTTGCAAATTTGGTTGTATAAATTTCACTCAAATGTCAACTTTTCACGAATTGCTTATAATGTTAAATTTACTTTTCTTACTGTGTCTATCAACTGCGTTCACGTAGGAATGTTTGTAAAGTTGTTTTTCTACGATGATTTTAAATATAATAATTGACCAGTAATTTAAGATTTAAACGATAATTGTTTCCTTGGAAAATATCTACTAAATTACAAAAATTTCGTTACACAAAGATTTTGGGAGGCCAAAAATTAAACGTGCGTAAATGAGAGCGAATATTCCTTCTTGATGGATGATAAAGACATAAAGAACGATACAAACTTCAAATATTGTTTGGTTACAAAAATTTTCAATTGTTAGCATTTATTTTTGTTACATAAATTTACATATGATAAGCTATCCAGTATCCACACACCACGAAACAATTTTCAAACTATGGAGAAGCTTACTTTGTCTTTCATCACTCTCACCGTTCTCTCAGCCATCTTCACCGCAGCTTCAGCGGCCGATGCTACACCAAGCCAAGTAGTCCTAGACATAGCTGGACATCCGGTTCAGTCCAATGTCCAATACTACATCATACCGGCCAAGATCGGAACCGGAGGTGGTCTTATCCCTTCAAACCGAAATTTAAGCACACAAGACTTGTGTCTGAATCTTGACATTGTCCAATCATCATCTCCTTTCGTCTCAGGCCTTCCCGTAACATTCTCCCCACTAAACACCAAAGTCAAGCATGTTCAGCTCTCAGCTAGTCTCAACCTCGAGTTTGATTCCACGGTTTGGTTATGCCCTGACTCCAAAGTGTGGAGAATCGACCACTCTGTACAACTAAGAAAGAGCTTTGTAAGCATTGGTGGTCAGAAAGGTAAGGGTAATAGTTGGTTTCAGATTCAAGAAGATGGAGATGCTTACAAGCTTATGTATTGTCCTATTAGCTCCATTGTTGCGTGTATTAATGTGAGTTTGGAGATTGATGATCATGGAGTTCGACGTTTGGTTCTTAGCACTGATCAGTCTTTCGTTGTTAAGTTTCAGAAGGCTTATGATTCAAACTCCAACTGTAATCTTAAGTCTAACTCGAGAATGTTCCTTTTTCTCTAAGTGTTAAATTTTGGTAAATTGTTATGCTTGAGAGTTGAGACAATGCCAAGTTTGTGATGTAACCAACGGTTTCTATGAAATAAAACGTAGTTATTGTGTGTTTTATAATCTAATGAATTATCTTAACACTTAAGTAACAACTAACAATGTACTATACTACTATGAATAACCTAGAAAATAATTCTTTGTGGGTTAATTAATATTTTATAAAATGTTGGGGTAATTTAGAGAAAACATGGAAATATATACTATTTATTGATAACTCCAAAACTATGCTATATTTCACTTTGGTGCCCCTCGTTTGTGAGAGTATGTTTGGTCCGTCGATGCACATGGAAGCAGCAGAGATAGTCCATTCGGCGGCGCGTTTTGAAGCTGAGAAAATGGGCAAGGAGGATGAGGCGGTGGAGGAGATACGACGTATGAGTGGTTACGGCGGAGATGTGATAGTAGTAGGTGGGTTTCCGGCGTCGGAGTCGGAATCTGAATCTGAATCCGATTTGGCGGCGGCGGAGATTATGGTTATATGGGCTATTCAAGGGCCAACTTCTTTTGCTCCAAACACACTCGTTGCTCAATCTTCTCTTGAGCTGCGTCTCGACGCTTGTGGCCACTCACTCTCTATTCTCCAGTCGCCATGTTCATTGGTAACTCCTTAGCTTCTCTGTTTCAGTGTCAAATTTCTCGCTTTTAGGGTTTATTGCAATCAAGTTTGCGTCTTTCGGATCCTTAACGAGTTTGTGTATATGTGTCTTGCGGCTATCATCAAACCTACATTGGGATGTTGTTAGAACATGTTTACTGATACATTCAGCTTTTGTTAAGTGGATTTAGCTTAACATTGAAGAAAGTGATAAACTTTGATTCTTCTTGGGTTGAACATGAAGCGTGTTAGAACTATCTGATGGTTGTTTGTTTTTGTACTGTGAAGAACACGCCTGGAGTAACCGGGTCAGTGATGTGGGACAGTGGAGTGGTGCTAGGGAAGTTCTTAGAACATTCTGTTGACTCTAAGGTTCTTTCTCTTGAAGGCAAGAAAATCGTCGAGTTGGGTTCTGGCTGTGGCTTAGTTGGGTGAGCAAAAACCGCTGATATTTCTCTTCTGAGAATTACTATTAACGTGTAAAACATTTAGTTAGTTTCTTCTTTCAGTTGTATAGCAGCACTTTTGGGAGGCAATGCTGTCCTCACTGATCTTCCAGATAGACTGAGGCTACTCAAAAAGAACATCCAAACCAATTTGCACCGTGGGAACACGCGTGGATCTGCTATTGTGCAGGAACTTGTTTGGGGAGATGACCCTGATCCAGATTTGATCGAACCATTCCCTGATTACGGTAATCATCTCGGTTTCATTTTTTCTCCTTTTGCCTTGTACATACCATTCTCACACCTTTTATTTGCTATGTACTTGTAGTATTAGGCTCAGATGTTATATACAGCGAAGAAGCTGTTCACCATTTGGTAAAAACGCTTTTGCAACTTTGCAGCGATCAAACTACAATCTTCCTATCAGGAGAACTACGAAATGGTTAATCATTTTCTTTTTGTGGTTTTCAATCATCTTATATAACAAGAACACAATGTCTAATTTTGCTTGCTCGTTCTTTCTGTCAGATGCTGTTCTTGAGTACTTCTTAGAAACCGCACTGAAAGATTTTGCGATCGGGCGTGTGGAACAAACACAATGGCATCCAGATTATCGCAGCCATCGAGTAGTGCTTTACGTTCTTGAAAAGAAGTCGAAGAGATGCCTCGCTGATGAATCTTCGCTTAATCAATCTTGTTAGCCATTGAGGTATTGTTTGTTTACACTTGACAACTGAAGTAGATGGCCCTAAGCGGGAAGTATAGTTCTGGCCTGATCCTTCCTTGCATATTTGCATACATCTAGCTTATAGAGTGTTACAGATATACTAATTTTTATTTTAACCTTGTTTTAAAGTGATCTTGAAGAATATCTAAGAAACAAATGTACTCTTCTTCTTTACGTTTAACTTTTTTTTGCTGTTGTAAAAAATGGATTCAGATCATTGAAGATATCTGGTCTGCGTTTTAAGTCAGACACAATTATAGAGCAAAATTAAAATTTTATGTATTGTTTCTCACTAAAATGTTTAAATTAAAATATAGGAATAATTGTCTTTTTATGATCGCGTGAAGTGAGGACGATTGTTTAGTAATTTTATACAAGGTTGCGACATTTTAATATTTTGATCCATTAAAAAAATATACCAAAACCGAAAGATAAGAGAGTTTTGATAGACGACTTTTTTGTGTATAAAAGATGCAGTAATTGTTGTCCTTAATGACATTGCTAATCAGAAACTGAAATAGGAAATGGCAAACAACAACGTTTACTCTGTTCTGAAGTCGCTGCTTCTGCTTCTTCACCTTGTATTCTTGAGTAAGCAACATGTTGACTCTGCCTCAATCGTCAAATTCCTTCCTGGTTTTGAAGGCCCTCTTCCCTTTGAGCTCGAAACCGGGTTTGTTTTCAATCTCTTCGTTTAATTAAATTGGTGTTCTTAGTTTGGAGATAATTTAAAATCCGTCAGATACTGTTTCTTGTGAATGAAGGTATATTGGTGTTGGTGAGGAAGAGGAGGTGCAACTGTTCTACTACTTCATCAAGTCTGAGAGGAACCCAAAAGAAGACCCTCTTCTTCTCTGGCTAACTGGAGGACCTGGCTGCTCTGCCATCTCTGGCCTTCTTTATCAGAATGGTGAGATCGAAAACATGGATAAACTCCTTCTTCTGCGTCTCTGGTTACTGTCTGTAACCCTATATATGTAAAATATAACCAGGGCCTCTGGCTATGAAGCTCGATGTTTACAATGGAACTCTCCCTTCTTTGGTCTCTACTACATATTCTTGGACAAAGGTAATACAAAAAAGTGTGTAGTCTTGATATAACCATCAGCAAAACCCAATGATCATTTCTTGATCACTTCTCTCAGACTTCGAGCATGATATTCTTGGACCAGCCCGTTGGAACTGGCTTCTCCTATTCAAGAACGCAACTTTTTAATAAACCTAGTGATACAGGAGAAGCCAAACGGATCCATGAGTTTCTTCAAAAGGTAAAATAATGACAAACTTAATTGTCTCTTGAAGCCAAACGGTTCTTAGTAGGAGCCTTTTCCTATTGTTGTTGTTTGTGCAGTGGCTAGGCAAGCATCAAGAGTTTTCCTCCAACCCTTTCTATGTTGGCGGAGATTCCTATTCCGGTCTGGTTGTTCCAGCTACCGTTCAAGAAATTTCAAAAGGTATATGTATGTTTTATGATATCAATCCCCTAAGCCCTTTTCTCAAATACCATTATTGTAACAGAAGAAACATGATGGTGATGCAGGAAATTGTCAATGCTGCAATCGTCCAATAAATCTTCAGGGCTATGTGCTCGGTAACCCGTTAACAGACTGTGTATATGATTGTAACTACCGCGTTCCATTTGCTCATAAAATGGCACTGATCTCTGATGAACTCTACGAGGTATATACGATGACATTTTGTTTTTTTTCTTGTCCTCACAATGAAAAGCTGTTCAAAAACACTATGTTGTTCCCAGTCGTTGAAGAGAACCTGCAGAGGAGAATATGTAAATGTTCATCCACATGACACAGAATGCTTGAAATTCGTTGAAGAATTTAACAAGGTTAAACACTAGAGCTGATTTCGTGTTGTGGATCTGCCTTAAATTAATAAATAAAGATTCATCACTAAATTCAGACCTTGTGTGGTTATTTTTATAGTTAACAAACAGAGTATGCGAACGACATATATTACATTCATGTTGCGAAACTGAAACTCCAAGTTGCTATGTAAGTAATCCATATATCTTGCCCTCTCTTATCTGTTAAACCCTTTGAGAATATATCTATCATACACGGTTGCTTTTGCAGTCTTATAGGTTTATGCTAACTACCTACTGGGCCAATGACGAAACCGTACGCAAAGCTCTTCAAATCAATAAGGTAATAATTTATTTTAAGGTTCTTGGTAAAAGCACAGTGTCATTATTATAGGAGGATCTACGATTGCAGGAGAGTATAGGGGAATGGACACGATGTTATCGCGGTATTCCTTACAATCATGACATTAAAAGTAGCGTACCTTACCATATGAATAACAGCATCGATGGTTATCGTTCTCTCATCTACAGGTCAGAGTTTATAACCCTTTTGCTGATCTTTTGTCCCTATCAAGATTCAAGACTATTGTTAAACTGTAAGGTTTTTGGTGCATAGTGGTGATCATGATATCCAAGTACCTTTCCTTGGGACTCAAGCTTGGATAAGATCGCTCAACTATTCTATCATTGATGACTGGAGGCCATGGATGATCAAAGATCAAATCGCTGGGTATATACGGGTTTTTTTTTTTTTAAAACGGGTTCTCTTATTCTTTTGTTTTATGAGATTCGCTTTGAAGTTTATTCTTGATACTTAACTGGCAGATACACAACGAGTTATGTCAATAAAATGACATTTGCTACTGTCACAGTAAATCTTTCTTCTTCTTTTTTTTTTTTTTTTTTTTTTTTTTTTTTTTTTTAATTTTCTTTTAATCCATCTGCCATTTTTATTAACTTGTATTGAGTTGTGGGTGTTGATTATAGGGAGGTGGGCACACAGCAGAGTTTACACCAAAGGAAACCTTTATGATGTTCCAAAGGTGGATCAATGGCCAACCTCTGTGAAAGAAGAGAGTGACTTTTACGTACAACGGACAAGAGATTGTGTGTGATTCTAGTAACACATTTTCCAAATCAATGCTGCCTCTCGGCCCAAGTTTCTCATAGAGACAAATCAAAATGATGTGGATTCATCATTTCTAACATCGACTCTATGAAACTGCTTTAGCTATTTCTCGATATTTCAGTTGTTTCTTCCAGATACAAGTGAGGTTCCTTTAATAAACAATGGTGAAGGAAAATCGCAGATTTTAAAAGTTTTAACGAATACCAAAGTAGTAAATCGAATGTCTAACACGTTAAGCTTGAAATGAAATGGGTGCTATAAAATAATTAAGTAAATCTCTTAAAACCACACGAGTCCAAAACAATAATATTAGTGGATTGGTTAATTGGTCTATTTTTGTGTGGACCTTTTTTTTTTTTTGTTTTTTGGTGCTTTAAAAAATGGATTCAGAATTTCAGATCATTGAAGATACTCTGGTTTGCGTTTTGAATCAGATACAATTATAGAGCAAAAGATTAATAGTATAATTATATTTCTATGATCGCAAAATGCGAGGACGATTATTTAGTAATTTTATATAATACTCAATAATTTTATAGTCCGTTTATCATTGACAATTCATTGTTAATTTGTTATACAGGGTGTAAGGATAAAGGTTGCAAGATTTTATCCATTAGAAAACTGTGACAATGTGCGACTTTTTTTGGGTTCAAGTATAAAGATGTTGTCTTTAAAGACATTGCTAATCAGAATCTGAAATACGAAATGGCAAACAAGTATTTTTCCTCTGTTCTGAAGTCGTTGCTTCTGCTTCTTCACCTTGTATTCTTGAGTAAGCAACATGTTGACTCTGCCTCAATCGTCAAGTTCCTTCCTGGTTTTGAAGGCCCCCTTCCCTTTGAGCTCGAAACCGGGTTTGTTTTCAATCTCTTTGTGAGATTAAATCTGTGTTCTGTGTTTGGAGATAATCTAAAAGACATAGTATACTGTTTCTTGTGGATGAAGGTATATTGGTATTGGTGAGGAAGAGGAAGTGCAACTGTTCTACTACTTCATCAAGTCTGAGAGGAACCCAAAAGAAGACCCTCTTATTCTCTGGCTAACTGGAGGACCTGGCTGCTCTTCCATCTCTGGCCTTCTTTTTGAGAATGGTGAAATCGAAAACATTGATAAACTCCTTCTTATGCGTCTCTGATTAGTCAATTATATATATATATATATATATATATATATATATATATATATATGTGTATAAGCAGGGCCTCTAACTATGAAGCTTGACGTTTACAATGGAACTCTCCCTTCTTTGGTCTCTACTACATATTCTTGGACAAAGGTAATACAAAAAAGTGTGTGTATTCTTGATATGACGATCAGCAAAACCCAATATTCAATATATTCTTGATCATCATTTTCCTCAGACTTCGAGCATGATATTCTTGGATCAGCCTGTTGGAACTGGCTTTTCCTATTCAAGAACTCAACAATTTAATAAACCTAGTGATTCAGGAGAAGCCAAACGGATCCATGAGTTTCTTCAAAAGGTAAATGGCAAATCTTGATGCAACGTTTCTTTGTGCATGGAGAAACTAGGAGCCTTTTTCTATATTTATTGTTGTTGTTGTTTATGCAGTGGCTAGGCAAGCATCAAGAGTTTTCCTCCAACCCTTTCTATGTTGCCGGAGATTCTTATTCCGGTTTGGTTGTTCCCGCTACCGTTCAAGAAATCTCAAAAGGTATATATGGTATTTTTAATATCAATCCCACAAGCCCTTTTCTCAATCAATTATTATAACAAAAAATCATGCATGATGATGCAGGAAACTATGAATGCTGCAATCCTCCAATAAACCTTCAGGGCTATGTGCTTGGTAATCCGTTAACAGACTATGCAATTGATAGTAACAGCCGCATTCCATTTGCCCATGGAATGGCACTGATATCTGATGAACTCTACGAGGTATGAAACATGCATGACATTTGCTTCTTTTTTCTTGTCCTTACAACGAAAGCGGTTTTAAAAAAATACTATTTGGTTCGCAGTCGTTGAAGAAAACCTGTAAAGGAGAATATACAAATGTTCATCCACGTAACACACAATGCTTGAAATTCATTGAAGAATTTAATAAGGTTTACACACTCTAGCGCCTTTAGTAAATAAAAAGGTTCATGATCACTAAATTCAGAGTTCAGACACTTTTTTTTTGTGTGTGGTTATTTCATTTTAGTGTACAAACAGAATACTCCAACAACTTATACTAGATCCGTTGTGCGAAACTGAAACTCCAGATTGCTATGAAAGTAATCTATATATCTAAATGTTCTCTGTTATACTTTGGTAGATTTATCGGTATTCGAGAAAAGGAATTTGTATACTTTTGCAGATTTATCGGTATTTGCTAACTACCTACTGGGCCAATGACGCGACTGTGCGCGAAGCTCTTCAAATCAATAAGGTACCAAATTTATTTTTAAGGTTCTTGGTAAAGGAACAGAGTCCTTCTGATAGGAGGATATATGATTTCATTCATGCAGGAGAGTATAGGGGAATGGGTACGATGTTATCGCACTATTCCTTACGATAATGACATTAAAAGTAGCATGCCTTACCATGTGAATAACAGCATCAGTGGTTATCGTTCTCTCATCTACAGGTGAGAGTTTAACACTTGTTTTGTCCCTAACAAGATTCAAGACTAAAACTTTTGCGGTTTTTGGTGAATAGTGGTGATCATGATTTGGAAGTACCTTACCTTGGAACTCAAGCTTGGATAAGATCTCTCAACTATTCAATTATTGATGACTGGAGGCCATGGATGATCAAAAATCAAATCGCTGGGTATGTAAATGGATTCTTTTTTTATTCTTTCCCTATAGGAGACTCACTTTGAAATTCACTCTTGACTCTCTTGCTTGGCAGGTACACAAGGACTTATGCCAACAAAATGACATTTGCTACTATAAAAGCAAGTCTTTCTTCTTTCCTATTTTATCCACTCGAATACATTTTAATTGCGGATTTTTTTAACTTGTATTGAGATGTGTGGGTTTTGATTATAGGGAGGTGGGCACACAATAGAGTTTAAACCAGAGGAAGCCTCTATCATGTTTCAAAGATGGATCAATGGCCAACCTCTCTAAAAGAGGGGAGTACCTGCCTTAACGTATAAAGGAAAAGAAAATACGATTCTAGTAACACATCCAAATATATATAAGAACCCTTGGCCTTATAAATGAATAGAATTTAAACTCATAATTTGTAAGCAACATGTGTGTTGCTTTTCCACAATCTTGGTATAGTTGCATTTCACCTTTTTTTTTTTCAGCAAGCTTGTTTTCTATTTGTTTGATGCAAAAGTTAAATTACATATATTGTATCAATAAGTATCACAATTATAGAGCTAAATTAAAGTTATATATATGGTTATCATAAAATGTTTTAAACTAAAATATTATACAGTAGTATAATTAATTTGTTATGATCGCGGTTTATTCTTTAACATAGTTTTGTTGTTTAGTAATTTTATACATGGAGTGAGGATCAAGATTGCGAGATTTTAATATTTTTATCCATGAAAAAATGGGACAACGTTGGTGAAGAAGCCAAAACTAAAAGATAAGAGTTTGGTAGGCGACTTTTTTGGGTTTTAGTATAAAGATGTAGTAATTGTTGTCCGTAAAGACATTGCTAACCAGAATCCGAAACAGGGAATGGCAAACAACTACGTTTCCTCTGTTCTGAAGTCGCTGCTTCTGTTAATTTACCTTGTATTCTTGGGTCAGATCCATGTTGATTATGCCTCAATAAGCTTATATAATCGTGATCGTGAAAAACGAGGATGATGAACAAATAACTTTGTATTATCTACGAGGTGTGAGGATCAAGGTTGCGAGATTTTCCGATAAAAGAATGCGACAAGGTTGGTCATCTAGCCAGAATTGAATGATATATAGTTGGTAGGCGACTTTTGTTTTGGGTTTTAGTATAAAAATGCAATAATTTTCAAGCCATATATTATTGCTAATCAGAAACTTGAAAAGAAATGGCTAACTACATTTCCTCTGTTTTGAAGTCGCTGCTTCTGCTTCTTCATCTTGTCTTCTTGATTCAGCAGCATGTTGATTCTGCCTCTATCGTCAAGTTTCTTCCTGGTTTTGAAGGGTCTCTTCCCTTTGAGCTCGAAACCGGGTTTGTTTTCAATCTCTTTGTGAGATTAAATCTGTGTTTGGAGATAATCTAAAAGACATAGTATACTGTTTCTTGTGGATGAAGGTATATTGGTATTGGTGAGGAAGAGGAAGTGCAACTGTTCTACTACTTCATCAAGTCTGAGAGGAATCCAAAAGAAGACCCTCTTCTTCTCTGGCTAAGTGGAGGACCTGGCTGCTCTTCCATCTCTGGCCTTCTTTTTGAGAATGGTGAAATCGAAAACATCTTTAAACTTGTTCTTTTGCGTCTCTGATTACTCGTTGTAACTCTATATATGTACATATAAGCAGGGCCTCTGGCTATGAAGCTCGATGTTTACAATGGAACTCTCCCTTCTTTGGTCCCTACTACATATTCTTGGACAAAGGTAATACAAAAAAGTGTGTATTCTGGATATGACGATCAGCAAAACGCAATGATCAATAATTCTTGATCATCATTTTCCTCAGACTTCGAGCATGATATTCTTGGATCAGCCCGTTGGAACTGGCTTCTCCTATTCAAGAACTCAACAATATAATAAACCTAGTGATTCAGGAGAAGCCAAACGGATTCATGAGTTTCTTCAAAAGGTAAATTAATGACAAACTTAATTGTCTCTTGAAGCCAAACGGTTCTTTGTGGATAGACAGTTTAGAAGAATTTTCTTCCTTTGTTGCTGTTGCATGTGGTGCAGTGGCTAAGCAAGCATCAAGAGTTTTCCTCCAACCCATTCTATGTCGCCGGTGATTCTTATTCCGGTATGGTTGTTCCAGCTACCGTTCAAGAAATCTCCAAAGGTATATATGGTAATGATATCATTCTCCAAAACCTTAGTATCTTCTAAGTGAAGAACCATGATGATGCAGGAAATTATCAATGCTGCAGTCCTCCGATAAATCTTCAGGGCTATGTACTCGGTAACCCGATAACAGAACATGCAATCGATTATAACTACCGCATTCCATTTGCACATGGAATGGCATTGATCTCTGATGAACTTTACGAGGTATGAAACATAACATATATTCATGTCCCCACAATTGGAAAATATAAAATAACAAGCAATTCAAAAACATTGTTTCGTTGGCAGTCGTTGAAGAGAGTCTGCAAAGGAGAATATGTTGATCCACGTGACACAGAATGCTTGAAACTCGTTGAAGAATTTAGTAAGGTTACATATTCAACCGAAGAATCATATTTTAGCTGTTGTGTGTGTGTGTGTCTGTCTCCCTTAGTAAATAAACAACATCACTTTTGTGGTTATTGTGTGTTTTAGTGTACCAAAGGAGTATGCCAAGAAGTTGTAATAAAACCATTGTGCGTAACTGAAACTCCAAATTGCTATGTAAGTAATCCAAGTATCTTGCCCTCTCTTAACCGTTAAACCATTTGAGAAAATATATATATATATATATATATGTATACAAGGTTGCTTTTGCAGATTTATCGATATTTGCTAACTACGTACTGGGTCAATGACGTGAATGTACGCAAAGCTCTTCAAATCAACAAGGTACCAGTTTGTTTTTTAAGTTCATGGTAAAAAGAACATTGTCATTCTTATAGGAGGGCCTATGATTGCAGGAGAGTATAGGGGAATGGGTACGATGTTATTTTGGTATTCCTTACACTCATGACATTAAAAGTAGTGTACCTTACCATATGAATAACAGCATCAATGGTTATCGTTCTCTCATTTACAGGTCAGAGTTTAACCTTTTTACGATCATCGTTGTCCCTAAAAAGGAACCAAGACTTATGTAAAATATTGTGTGGGTTTTTGGTGAATAGTGGTGATCATGATTTGAATGTACCTTTCCTTGCAACTCAAGCTTGGGTAAGATCTCTCAACTATTCCATCATTGATAACTGGAGGCCATGGATGATCAAAGATCAAATCGGGGGGTATATAATAATAAACTGATTTTGTTTTTAAATGGCTTCTCTTATTCTTTCGTTTTATAAGGCTCGATCACTTCGAAATTTACTCTTGACTCGTCTTACTTGGCAGATACACAAAGACTTATGCCAATAAAATGACATTTGCAACTGTCAGAGCAAGTCTTTCTTCTTTCCTTTTTTTAATCCACTCGAACATTTTTATTGCGGTTTAAGGTGTATTAAGTTGTGGATTTTGATTATAGGGAGGTGGGCACACAGCAGAGTACAAGCCATATGAAACCTATATCATGTTCCACAGGTGGATCAATGGCCAACCTCTTTAAAAGAAGAGAGTGGCCTTTTATGTATAAAGGATTAGAGTTTATGGATCTAGTAACCCATTCTCCAAATATTTAAGATATGATCGTTGTATGCAAGCTTGGTTTGCCTCAAGATAATTGCAAAAGCTTAGGTTTTTTTTCCTTATCTTCTGACCTGTATAAAAATCTTCTAAACAAACGTTGCACTTGATGTAAAAAAGTTTTTTCGAATAAATTTAACATTTTATTCAAAAAAAAAAAAAATAATAAAAAAAAAAAAAATAAGAACCCTCGGCCTCATAAAGTCATAATTTGTAAGCAACATGAGTGTTGCTTTTCAACAAGCTTGGTACAGTTGCATTTCACTTTATACAAAATATATCCGTTGTCCTTGCCAAAAAAAAAAAAATATATATATATATATATCCGTTGTCTGAATTAAGGTTTTTCATGCTTTTATTGATTGCTGGATCATTGAATGTATGCAAATGAGATTTGAAAAAAAATAAAAAATAAAAATTCTGAGATGAATGGGATCCAAATTGGATGAAATGAACCAGTTTTCTGGAAAGTAATCTAAGAATATTTACAACATTATATTTGTGTACAATTGCTTGATTTTTCATGTACGATTATAAACAAAATTTTATAGTCATAACTCTCTTTGTGTTTCTCTGTTTACTTTGTTCATCAAATCTGGAATAAAAACATTTTTCCTATGTTTCTTTTAACATTTTTACAGATCACATATGTATTTTTATATCAATTGTTTTTAAAGGTAATCTTGAAGAAGAACGAAAAAAGGATTCAGATCATTAAAGATATGTAAAATTAAAAATTTATTCTAATACTTCTATGATCGTGATCGCGAAAAAAACGAGGAATTAACAAATAATTTTTGTATTATCTACGAGGTGGGAGAATCAAGATTGCGAGATTTTCCAATTAAAAATTGCAACAAGGTTTGGTCATGTAGCCAAAATTGAAAGATAGTTGGTAGGCGACTTTTTTTTTGTTTTAGTATAAAAATGTAATTATTGTCCTTAAAAGGCATTATTGCTACATTGCTAATCAGAAACTGAAAAAAACAAAAAACAAATGGCTAGCAACTACGTTTTCTCTGTTCTGAGGTCGCTGCTTCTGTTAATTCACACTGTATTCTTAGGTCAGCACCATGTTAGTTCTGCCACAATTATCAAGTCTCTTCCTGGTTTTGAAGGCCCTCTTCCCTTTGAGCTCGAAACCGGGTTTGCTTTGGATGTCTTCGTTTTATTAAATCCGTGTTCTGAATCTGAGTTTGGAGATAATGTAAAAAAATTAGGTTACTGTTTCTTGTGAATGAAGGTATATTGGTGTTGGTGAGGAAGAGGAAGTGCAACTATTCTACTACTTCATAAAGTCTGAGAGGAACCCAAAAGAAGACCCTCTTCTTCTCTGGCTAAGTGGAGGACCTGGCTGCTCTTCCATCTCTGGCCTTCTTTTTGAGAATGGTAAAATTGAAAAAATCGATAAACTTGTTCTTTTGCGTCTCTGATTACTCGTTGTAACTCGATATATGTCTATATAAGCAGGGCCTCTGGCTATGAAGCTTGATGTTTACAATGGAACTCTTCCTTCTTTGGTCTCTACTACATATTCATGGACAAAGGTAATACAAAAGTGTCTAGTGATACGACTATCAACAAAACCCGATTGATCATCATTTTCCTCAGGCCTCGAGCATGATATTCTTGGATCAGCCCGTTGGAGCTGGCTTCTCCTACTCAAGAACTCAACTTTTAAATAAACCTAGTGATTCAGGAGAAGCCAAACGGATTCATGAGTTTCTGCAAAAGGTAAATTAATGATAAACTTAATTGCCTCTTGAAGCCAAACGGTTCTTAGTAGGAGCCTTTTTCTTTTTTTTGTTGTTGTGGTGTAGTGGCTAGGCAAGCATCAAGAGTTTTCCTCCAATCCTTTCTATGTTGGAGGAGATTCTTACTCTGGTATGGTTGTTCCGGCTACCGTTCAAGAAATCTCAAAAGGTATATATATATATATATATATGATTTTATGATATCAATCCCCAAGACCTTTTCTCAGTCTTTTATTATAACAAAAGGTATATATATATATATGGTTTTATGATGATGATTGCAGGAAATTATGAATGCTGCAATCCTCCAATAAATCTTCAGGGCTATGTGCTCGGTAACCCGTTAACAGACTTTGTATATGATTACAACTCCCGCATTCCATTTGCTCATGGAATGGCACTAATCTCTGATGAACTCTTCGAGGTATGAAGTATGACATTTGCTTTTGTTTCGTGTCACCCCAATGAAAAGCGGTTCAAAACAAAACTTTTTGTCCGCAGTCATTGAAGAAAACCTGCAAAGGAGACTATAGAAATGTTCATCCACGTAATACAGAATGCTTGAAATTCATTGAAGAATTTAATAAGGTTACACACTCAAAGCTGATGTTGTTTGTGCCGTACGTAAATAAATATTCATCCCTAAATTCATACCTTTTTGTGATTATCTTTATTTAGTGTACAAACAGCATATGTCAACGACGTATAATAGATCCATTTTGTGAAACTGAAACTCCAAATTGCTATGTAAGTAATTCATACAACTTATTCTTGCCCTCTGTTAAACCATTTGAGAAAAATATATGTATACAAGGTTGCTTTTGCAGATTTACCGTTTTTTGCTAGCTGCCTATTGGGCCAATGACGAAACCGTACGCAAAGCTCTTCAAATCAAGAAGGTAACAATTTATTTTAATTTTCTTGGTAAGGGAACAATGTTTCTTGGTAAGAGAACAATGTCATTCTTATAGGAGGATCTATGATTGCAGGAGACTATAGGGGAATGGGTACGATGTCATTATGGTATTCCTTACAATTATGACATTAAAAGTAGCATACCTTACCATATGAATAACAGCATCAATGGTTATCGTTCACTAATCTACAGGTTTAGAGTTTATAACCCTTCTGTCCCTACCAAGATTCTAGTCTTTTGTTAAACTTTGTGCGGTTTTTGGTGAATAGTGGTGATCACGATTTCGAAGTACCCTTCCTTGGAACCCAAGCTTGGATAAGATCTCTCAACTATTCAGTCATCGATGATTGGAGGCCATGGATGATCAAAGATCAAATTGCTGGGTATATATAAACCGAATTTGTTCTTCCGTTTTATGAGATTCACTTTGAAATGTATTCTTGATTCTTACTTGAATGGCAGATACACAAGGACTTATGCCAATAAAATGACATTTGCTACTATCAGAGTAAAGTCTTTCTTCTTCTTTTTTTTATCCGCTCCAATATTTTTTTATTGCGGTTTTCTAACTTGTACTGAGATGTGGGTTTTGATTGTAGGGAGGTGGGCACACAATAGAGTTTAAACCAGAGGAAGCCTCTATCATGTTTCAAAGATGGATCAAAGGCCAACCTCTGTAAAAGAGGGGAGTAACGTCCTTTACGTATAAAGGAAAAGAAAAGTATGATTCTAGTAACACATCCAAAAATATATACATAAGGACCCTTGGCCTTATAAGTGAATAGAATTTAGGGTTAAGTTAAACTCATAATTTGTAAGCAAAATGTGTGTTGCTCTATTCAACAAGCTTGGTACAGTTGCATTTTACCTTCTTTTTTGTCAACAAGCTTGTTTTCCATTTGTTTGAAGCAAAAGTTAATTTACATGTATTGTTATTAATAAGTGTCACTAAAGATATTTAAATTATATTTTTAATGATAAAATTATATGTTGGTAGAGGACAAGGTTGGTCATGTAGCCAATATTTAAAGATAGACTTGGTAGACGACTTTTTTTAGATTTTAGACTTTTAGTAGAAAAATGCAATAGTTGTCCTTATAGGCATTATTGCTAATCAGAAACAAACAAAAAAATGGCAAACGACTACATTTCCTTTGTTTTCAAGTCGCTGCTTCTGTTAATTCACCTTGTATTCTTAGGTCAGCACCATGTTGATTCTGCCTCAGTCGTCAAGTCTCTTCCTGGTTTTGAAGGCCCTCTTCCCTTTGAGCTCGAAACCGGGTTTGTTTTTGATATCTTCGTTTGATTAATTCGCTGTTCCGAGTTTGGAGATAATCTAAAAAAACGTAGAATACTGTTTCTTGTGAATAAAGGTATATTGGTGTTGGTGAGGAAGAGGAAGTGCAACTGTTCTACTACTTCATCAAGTCTGAGAGGAACCCAAAAGAAGACCCTCTTCTTCTCTGGCTAACTGGAGGACCTGGCTGCTCTGCCATCTCTGGCCTTCTTTATGAGAATGGTGAAACAAAAATAAACATGGATAAACTTTTTGTGTGTCTAGGATTTACTCGTTTTAATTCTATAGATGTATATAAGCAGGCCCTTTGACTATGAAGCTTGATGTTTACAATGGAACTCTTCCTTCCTTGGTATCTACTACATATTCATGGACAAAGGTAATACAAAAGTGTATAATGATATATATGATCGAGATCATCAAAACCCAGTGATCAATGTATATTCTTGATCATCATTTTCCTCAGAATTCGAGCATGATATTCTTGGATCAGCCCGTTGGAACTGGCTTCTCCTATTCAAGAACTGAACTTTTTAATAAACCCAGTGATACAGGAGAAGCCAAACGGATCCATGAGTTTCTTCAAAAGGTAAATTAATGACAAACTTAATTGTGTCTTGAAGCAACGGTTCTTAGTAGGAGCCTTTTTCAATTGTTGTTGTTTGTGCAGTGGCTAGGCAAGCATCAAGAATTTTCCTCCAACCCTTTCTATGTTGGTGGAGATTCTTATTCCGGTATCACTGTTCCGGCTACTGTTCAAGAAATCTCCAAAGGTATGGTTTAATGATATCACTCCCCAAGCCCTTTTGTCAATCAACCACTTCTCTCTTAACAGAATGAATATACATGATGATGCAGGAAATTATCAATGCTGCAAACCTCCAATAAATCTTCAGGTTCATCGGAATTTCTTTGCTTCTATATATAGTACACACCTTGTGATGATAAGCATTAAAAATAGATAGTTGAGGTGAATAGGTGATTAGGTAGATAGGAAAGAAAAATATTATATTGAGAAAACAAGAACCAAGAGGAGAATGTGCAAAACTGAGATCAACGGGAAATAACATGCATAGTAGACTCGTAGTAACCAAATATTATGTTATTTAATTGTGTGACCATATTTGCTATATATCTACCATGCATGTGATTTCCCGTTGTATTTGTTTGACATTCTATTTGTTTAATTATTGTGCGTAAATAAACATTATACTATAACATTCTATTTGCTATATGTCTGACAAACATTATATTACGTGCGTAATTTTCGTAAGTAGTTAATTAACTATTTTAATATGTTGCAAAATTAGACAAAAATATGATATATTAATGGATAATTCACGTACCGTTCATAAGTTCTTATATATTGTACCAATTATATTTTAGTATTATTTGGGAATTTTATTGATAGTTTTCGTCCTTGATTCACTGACTTACAGGGTTATATGCTCGGTAACCCAATAACAGACTCCAAAATTGATGGTAACAGCCAAATTCCGTATGCTCATGGAATGGCACTGATATCTGATGAACTCTACGAGGTATGAAATTAATGAAATGCTTTTATTTCTTGTCCCCACAATGAAAACTTAATAAAACAAGCTGTTTAAAAACTCTAATTTGTTTTCGTATAGTCGCTAAAGAGAATCTGCAAAGGAGAATATGAACATGTTGATCCATATAACACAGAATGCTTGAAACTTCTTGAAGAATTTAATGAGGTATATATACCGTATACGTACACGGTACACTCGTCGAATCTTAATTGATGTTGTTCTTGTGTCTCACTAATTTAGTCTCCTTGTGGTTGTTTTATAGTGTACAAGTAAACTATACAGATCACATATATTATACCCATTGTGTGAAATGACAAATCCGGATTGCTATGTACGTAATCCATTATTCTCTATGTTACCCTTAAATCACTGAGAAAAATAATTTAAAGATGACTGCTTTTACAGATTTATCGGTATTCACTAAGTCACTACTGGGTTAATGACGAAACCGTACGCAAAGCTCTTCAAATCAATAAGGTAACATATAAGTTAAACTTAATCCTAATTGAAATATATATGATATAGCAACTAAACTAATGAACAGCATATGATGTATATAAGAGAATTGTTTTCACTAATTTAAGCATGATTTCTAATTAAAACTAATAAACGAATGACATGGAAAGTAAATTCTTACAAAATCAATGTTATAGTTTAATTTAACTTGTCTATTAACATAGAAATATTAAGTAGGTGTGTCAACAACAAAAAATAACTAAAATAAAACAATGTATAAGTATACTCAATCGATGATTGCAGGAGAGTATAAGGGAATGGAAACGATGTGATTGGAGTAAGCCATACACTAAAGACATTATAAGCAGCGTACCTTACCATATGAACAATAGCATAAATGGCTATCGTTCTCTCATTTTCAGGTTCAGAGTTGAACCTTTTTGCTGATTATTTATACCTACCAATTAGATTGAAGTATTTGTAAACTTTGTGATGTTTTCGGTGAATAGTGGTGATCACGATTTCGAAGTACCTTTAATTGGAACTCAAGTTTGGATAAAGTCTCTCAACTATGCCATCGTTGATAAATGGAGACCATGGATGATCAACAATCAAGTCGCTGGGTATACTAATCTTTTTCAGTAAACCAAACTAGGATTCTTTTGTTTAATTGCTATATCAGACTCAAGTTTAAATCACTCGATTCTTCCTTGCAGATACACAAGAACTTATGCGAATAAAATGACATTTGCTACTGTCAAAGCAAGTCTTTATTCTTTTTTTCCACTCAGACATATTTTTATAGTGGTTTTAAACTGTATTTTCTTACACTAAGATGTGGGTTTTGATTATAGGGAGGTGGGCACACAGCAGAGTATAAGCCAGATGAAACCTTTATCATGTTCCAAAGGTGGATCAATGGACAAGCTCTGTAATAGAAGAAAATGTGGCTTTTACCGTTTTACGTACAAAGGACAATTGTTGGGTCGTTGCTATATGGTTGACGGCTATATTTGGGTTTATTTTGAAAAGATTATTTGTTTGTATGTTTTTATGTTAGAAGATATTTTTTTTTCTTTAAGTCGAAGGGCTATTTAGCAAAAAACCTATGAAAAACAAACTAACAATTATCGAGAGGTGTTTGGAAAGAAATGATCAGAAATTTGTCTTTCTCTCTTTCTTTTGTACTTTATAGATAGAAACATTTTAACAACTGCATATATAAAAGTCAATGATCCAAAGGCAAAATTTCTACAAATGGTAAAACGTCGTCATTTATGCAGATATGGTAAAGTGAAACTGTTGCAGAAAACTGAGTAAATCAATATTAGAAGAATGTTCATGTTTATTTTTGTAATGAAGATAAATCTACGACTCTATGTCTTAAGCCTTTTAACAAAAAAAAAAAAAAAAAGAGAGAGATAAGTCTATGATTTTGTGCTTTTGGATCTCTTGGGCTACTCTAATAGAAAACAGATTTTTTGTAGGATCGCATTATCGAGAAATTAAAGTTGGCAATATTGAGAAAGAAATTTTCATCACTTGAAGCACATACTGACATCTACTCATTAAATTAAAAGTTTTATAATTCCCAACAAAGATGATCATGCACATGGCAAATTGAATTTATATATGAATATTTGCCTAGAGAGAAAGATAAATACATGACATGTAAGGATTAGGATCGGATCAAAGTCTATGATCTATTACGTGTCCATTAATTAGGTTGGTTAAGTCAAATTGAACTGCAATAGACACTCAAAAAGCATAAACAAATCTTGGTTTGCATTCTTTGCAAATTTTCTATATCTGAAAACGTTATTGAAACCATTGAGCGAAACATAATTGTTTTAAGAAATTCGAGTTGTAATTTGTCAGGAACGGAGAAAATTGAAAACATGCTAAATCAAACTAGAATAGCAGCAAATTTTAATCCAAAATCCACACGTCAGGACACAGTGATCTCGACTCTTAAGTTAATAGCTTCCACCTTCAGATTAGTCAAACACTTTGAAAAAAACTGAGCTTAACCAAAATATATAAATCAAAGAAACGTGTGTAGAATGTTCGTAGATATGATCATGATCATCTTCTCAATGTGTAGTATGCTTAAATTCATATAAATATTGAGAGTTTAAAGTTCACAAGCTAAGCATACACTAGCTATCAAGCCGCCTCACCTACTCTCCAATATCCATTGGAATAATCATACTTACGTGTTTATAAATAAGTATTACATCAACCCATATCTTCTTCATCCACAAATAACCATTGGCTATAATTATGACAAAAACTACCAAAACCATGAATCCTAAGTTTTACTTGGTTCTTGCCTTAACCGCGGTTCTGGCCTCAAACGCATATGGTGCGGTTGTAGACATCGATGGAAACGCCATGTTCCACGAAAGTTACTACGTTCTCCCTGTCATCCGTGGCCGAGGCGGAGGCCTGACTCTAGCAGGCCGCGGTGGGCAGCCATGTCCTTACGATATCGTGCAGGAATCTTCAGAAGTTGATGAGGGCATTCCCGTAAAATTCTCAAACTGGAGGCTTAAGGTTGCGTTCGTTCCCGAATCACAGAACCTCAACATCGAAACAGACGTCGGAGCCACGATCTGCATCCAGTCAACCTACTGGCGGGTCGGTGAGTTTGACCACGAGAGGAAGCAGTACTTCGTGGTTGCTGGTCCAAAGCCAGAAGGGTTCGGACAAGATTCGTTGAAGAGTTTCTTCAAGATCGAGAAATCTGGAGAGGATGCTTACAAGTTTGTGTTCTGTCCTCGGACTTGCGACTCTGGCAATCCAAAATGCAGCGATGTCGGGATATTCATAGATGAACTTGGCGTTCGTCGTTTGGCTTTAAGCGATAAGCCGTTCTTGGTTATGTTCAAAAAAGCTAATGTGACCGAAGTTTCGTCCAAGACTATGTGAGAGGACAACTCTCGATCTTTTACTTTGACTACTCATAATAAAACCTCTATGTTTTTTTTTTGATAAAACACCCGCTCTCTGTTTTCTTGAAAACTACAAATTGAATAAAAGCTAGTGAAGCACATGCCTATTTATTAAATCTTCATCTTCTCTCAATCTTAATGCCCGATATAAATCAAAGGGATAGAGTGGACGTCCATTTAAATAAAACCAGCTAACAATACAAGCCCCTAATTATTGTTGTGTATTTAATAAGAAAAAGGAAGCTTTTAAACAGTACCCGTTCTCTAGAGAATTCTGATGATGGTAGTGATATAGAAAATGATAAAAATAATTAATACTCTAGTCTCTAGATTGACTAATAACTAATGTTTTCATTTAGTCTAATGACTTTAGTTCAGTTTCTCTTTACATAATCTAATTGATTTTTTTATATATTTAAATTCTCTTATTCTTTAATTTGAATTTTATTTTTGTTTATATAATAGCAAAAGTGACTGAATCAATTTACAAAATGATATTTAGGTAATTTAAAAAACTTTTGAAAAATTGAATCTATGAAAGGTTAGTTTGCAAAAATTCTGCGTAGAAATTTATAGAAAAATATTATTTTTGTCCTCAATGCATGGAATCAGTTAAGGGATAATTTTATGCAAAACAAAGAAAGGCTTATGAAAATGTGTGGCGTTGCAAAATTTTTACTAGAACAAAAGCAAAGTTGTGGAAAACATTGCGAAACGTGAGGAACACACTAATGTTCAGGTACGAACCGGAATCTTTCGGTTTACCTAATATGTTATCAAAACAGCTACTCAAAGATGGGCCTGTTTTGGGCCAACGAGATTTGTTTCAGTCGATATCAACACAAATTAGTAAATTAAAGTTCTACGTTTTATCGGTGAAAGTCAACGGTTTCACAGATCCCTGGACCTAAACAGTTTTTTTAAAAGGTATAAATTTTTTTGCTGACCAATATCGTCTTCTTCCCGATCTCTCAGCTTCTTCCATTTACAATTCTACCCTTTGCCTCTTGGAACCTTTGAACGAAAATGGCGGAAACGATCGGCTCAGGTACATCTTTCTTTTACTTCTTCACCTTTCTCAATTGAATCTTTCGTATGTCAACATGCGAATGTTCTGGAACTAAAAATGTATGGACGATATCGATTGATTTTGTATAGTGATTGATTTTAGATATCGTCAAAACCTTTAGTCTTTAATTTCGCAGCGTTTTTATAATTGTGCAGAGGTTTCGTCCATGTCTGACAAATCTGCCAAAATCTTCGTCGCGGGTCATCGTGGTTTGGTTGGATCTGCCATTGTCCGCAAGCTTCAGGAACAAGGTTTCACCAATCTCGTTCTTAAAACACACGCCGAGCTTGATCTCACTCGTCAAGCCGATGTTGAATCCTTCTTTTCTCAAGAGAAGCCAGTTTATGTAATCCTAGCAGCAGCTAAAGTTGGTGGTATTCACGCTAACAACACCTATCCTGCTGATTTCATTGGTGTCAATCTCCAGATTCAGACCAATGTGATCCACTCTGCATATGAGCACGGTGTGAAGAAGCTTCTCTTCCTTGGATCATCCTGCATTTACCCTAAATTTGCTCCTCAGCCAATTCCTGAGTCTGCTTTGTTAACAGCATCGCTTGAACCAACTAATGAGTGGTATGCTATTGCTAAGATCGCTGGGATTAAGACTTGTCAGGCTTATAGGATTCAGCACGGATGGGATGCAATCTCTGGCATGCCTACTAATCTCTATGGTCCTAATGACAATTTCCACCCGGAGAATTCTCATGTGCTTCCTGCTCTTATGAGGAGGTTCCACGAGGCGAAAGTGAATGGAGCGGAGGAAGTTGTGGTGTGGGGTACAGGTAGTCCGTTGAGGGAGTTCTTGCATGTTGATGATTTGGCTGATGCTTGTGTTTTCTTGCTGGATCGATACAGCGGGTTGGAGCATGTTAACATTGGAAGTGGTCAAGAAGTGACTATTAGAGAGTTGGCTGAGTTGGTGAAAGAGGTTGTTGGTTTTGAAGGGAAGCTTGGATGGGATTGCACTAAGCCAGATGGCACACCGAGGAAACTTATGGACAGCTCAAAGCTCGCGTCTTTGGGTTGGACACCTAAGGTTTCTCTTAGAGATGGTCTGAGCCAAACTTATGATTGGTATTTGAAGAATGTTTGCAACCGATAAGTTAATGGTTTCTCTTCTCATATATACACAACTATTGAGTCTCAGGTAAATCAGCTTATCACCACATTGTGATTTAAACCTTTCTTTGAGATTCGAGAATTGCTTTTTTTTTTATCAAAATTGATTCATTTAGAGATAAGACTTGCTTCTTTATACAACATTGTCTGAGGAATTTTAATTTTGGATCTCCGAGTATGGTCTATTATTAGCTCTCTTCTATACAAATTATCAAAACAGTTGTAAGAAGTTTCAAGAAAAACATTTGATATCTCACTAATTTGGCTATCCTTGCAAGTTGCAACGCTAAAATGACAAATAATGAATTCTCGGCCCAATGGGCTTACACAAGCCTTGTTAAAGATAGCGTGAACAAAACGCGGCTCACTAGCCCTAACCTGTCTCTCTTTCGCTTACCTTCTTCTTCGTCTTCGTTGGCTCAGTCACTTGACTTCACGGCCCCGCTCAAGCTCTGACACGAAACTCATTTCAAATTAATTTAATAAAACCTTAATCACAAAAGGGGCAAAAGCAATCGCCGGCGATTATGCCTTCTCCTCCGGTGCCGGAGACGGTTGTGAGCCACCGCTTCGCAGCTTTTCTTATCTGGCAATCGATTCCTTCATCAGCCATCTTCTTCTTCTTCAACATTTTCCTCTTCTCAACCACTTCAATCATTTCCTTTCTCTTCACTTTCCTCGTCTTCCATTCTTCACAGCTTCTATTCTCCGTCTCACTAGCTCTCCTCTCTTCTCCGACTCCAGATTCTCCTCTCTCCCCTCTCCAATTCGCTGTCGGTCTTCACCGTCACCTCTCGGATCCCGAGTTCCGCCGCCGTGCTCGCGTATCTTCACGCATCGTGCTCTTCGTCTGCGCTACTTCCCTCGCTGGATTCTGCTCCTCTGCTGTGTTTTGCTTGTCTAGTGATTCGTTTGGACCCATTGGAAGAATAGGGTTTAGGGGATTAGTGACTGGATTGCTTTACGCAGTCCTCTTTGTTACTAAGCAACGATGGGTTTTGGAGTTTCCTATCATTCAGGTTTTGTGTCTTTGCTTCTTGATTTATGGAATGTTTCATCAATTTTGTATCTTTGCTGATTCTTACTTGTGTTTTTTCAAAACAGCGTCCACCGTTCTTCAGCTTCAAGATTGGTCTTCCTTCGGCTCTAACACAAGCTTTGAAGCTATCTGGTGTGCTTTATGTGTTGTCGACGATAATGCTATTGTTTCTGCTAGACTGGTCAGGTGGGCTTGTGTCTGTATCGAAATTTTTGGGTGAGCAGGTCTTATCTTATGCCGGCAGTTTCTGTTTGATTCTCTCTTGGGAAGTCACTCACCATATACATAAGGTTAGTTAAGTTTTCTCTGTTGATTTGCTATTGATAGATGTAATTGGTTGGTCGTATAGCCGTTTAGATTGGTGGTATAGTGTTTAGTATTTTAAGATCCCTGTAGCTTATTAGTGAACATAGTTGAGGTTAGCACTCAGTATTACTTGAGTGATGCAAAACTTAACTGAGAAAAATTTGAAAAGACGACAAGTTAGCTGTGTTTGCAATCAAATGTTGCATTGATAGTATGTGTAGAATTGTTTTCCTGTTTTGTTAGTCATTTCTGTCTTTACTATTTATGTTTTGGAAGCCTATACCAAGGTCTGTCTGTCTTCTGTGTATGTGGATCAGTTCAAAGAAGACTCATATAAATTTGTATCGATATGTTTACTTTTCTTGAATAACTTAACTCTATTCCTACCTAAACAACTTTAAGTATTCATCGGTGAGTTTGCTCTGTGTATTACTTGTTACATCCATAAACTTCAGCTACTTTTCCAGGTTCTAGATACAAAAGAAGTTAGTTATAATTGTTGTTTTCATATCCAGGTTCTGCACACAAAACGGTTCAGCTTTGCTCCTCCAAAAGGATCTGCTGCAGCAGAAACGAATCCAAGCGAGCCTCTTCTTGCTGCTTTAGAAGGGAGCGCTCCAGGTTCCCTCGAGCAGTCTCTTGCATACCTTGATCTCTACATGGTGTCTCAGAATAATGTTGACACATGGCGTCGTGCTGCCTTCTTTGAGGAGTCCACCGAGACGTACAAAAGAGTAATTACTCTATGCTTGAGGCCTTTGGAAGAGCTTGCCTCCAAGTTAGCTTCTGGGCTAGACCACACCTTTACTGAAAAAGGTTATCAGACACCACTCCAGCCACCAACCGAGTCCTTTATTGATCCAAAATTCGGCGAATCACTTAAGTCTTTCCAGGTAAAACGAAATTCAAATTTTGATCCCTTTTCTATGTGATAATTTCTTCATGTAGCTGTAACCAAAATCTGTTTGCTCTGTATCCGATATTTGCAGCTATATGCATGGTGTGCTCAAACATCTGCATCCCTGACTTCAATCTCTCACAAGGAAGACAGGCTCGGAGTAGCTCAACTGTCTGGTGGAAACGCTGATGTTGTCTCAACACTTCTATCGCTTTTGCTAGCTATCGAAACGTTTATGGGGAAGAAGACTAATCTTCAATCACCTCAACAACTGATGGGACCTGCTAGTATCAAATGGGCGACCTCGAGTATGGTCAGAAAAGACGTTAAACCCATCAAAAGGAGTATTGGCGCAATGTACGCCTACGCATATGCAGCGACAGATGTTTTGAGGATATCAGTATACCAGATTCTATCCACATTCCGCGATGAAATGCTCAACAGCGACAGAGCCGGACTTCTTGGTAGAGATTGGATTGGAAGCAAGAAACCACCTTTTGGAACAAACGACATGCTCCTACAGAAGCTTAAGCTCTTCCTCGAGTTCCAAGCTTGATGGAAGATTAAAGAGGTACAATTCCTCGATTAAATGTGGTAACAAGTGTCATCATGATTCAAGAGCTGGATAGAAAAAGGAACTAGAGTATTTTGTTACATGATCAAAAAGCCTTGTATTGGAAAATGAAATCCCTCGATTTTGCAGAAATTTGGGATTAATCTTGTTTTTGGTAAACTAGAAAATTATATAAGAATCAAACTTTAATGGTAAGTTTTGCATCTTAAATCTTGATTACATAAATTTTGCAGAAGACTCTCTATATGCTTAACAGTAACTAACTCTTACGCAATTTACGAAGGAAACCAAAATTAGAATCTGAAATGGGCCAGAGATTTATTAGGGCCCATGGCGTGGCTAATAGTAATATCGAAGGAGAGATCGTGACCGTTGGATGATGATTAATATAATAATTGTATAGTGGTTAAAGCTTAGATTGGCTACATTACACATCGCATTTACTTAAAGGGCAAAACCCTCCAGCGCCGCTTGGATCTCTCTCTCCTCTGTTCTCTCTTCCCTTATCTTCTTCTTATACCCTTCGACCAACGAAGAACCCTAGAAATCGATTAACAAGGTAAGCCCACTTCAGCAAATCGTTCACTCATTTCATTTCCAAGATATTCGATTGTTTCCTTCTGATTTAGCACAAGGGTCAAGATCATTTTTTTGTTTTTGTTCTTCCTCGATTCATATGTTTTTTTTCATTGATTACTGTTTTTGATATTGGTTATCTTGTTTTCCAATAACTTGTTAGTTAGTTAAAAGTAATGTTTGTGTAATGGTGACCTAATCGATTGAAAAAATTGAAACTTTAGGTTAAGCTCATTGTAACAATACGAGCTTTGTTCTTCTCGCTGCACTGTTCTCATAATCCTAGTGTAATCAATTTGTGGGTTGTGACTATTGCTCAGTATTACTGTTTTTGTCATTGGCTAATTAATAACAGTATTAGTTATTGTATATGCTTAATTTATAAGATACATTTTGGGCTAAATGGGTTTAGCTTTGTGTGTTTGTTTTGAAAAACAGATGAATAGGGAAAAGTTGATGAAGATGGCTAACACTGTCCGCACTGGCGGAAAGGGGACAGTAAGAAGGTATACTCATTTATGTCTTTTCTGTGAATTTGTGTTTTTGCCATTTTTCATGTTATATTCTCTAAACATTTTGACTCTCATTTCAGAAAGAAGAAGGCTGTTCACAAGACCACTACAACCGATGACAAGAGGCTCCAGAGCACTCTTAAGAGAGTTGGAGTCAATTCCATTCCCGCCATTGAAGAAGTTAACATTTTTAAGGATGATGTAGTCATTCAGTTCATTAACCCTAAAGGTAAAACATCAAATTTTATGGCTTTATAAATCTCAGGTTTCGTATAAAATTTATTGTATTAATGGTTGTTGTGTCTCTGTTTTAATGTTGCTATCACAGTTCAAGCTTCAATTGCTGCTAACACATGGGTTGTGAGTGGTACACCACAGACGAAAAGTAAGTGTTTGTATCCTCATTGTTGATCCAATACTATTCTCGGTTTATGCATAGTCTAATCTCGGAATGTGAATTATCCTGCAGAATTGCAAGACATTCTTCCTCAGATTATCAGCCAACTTGGTATGCAGCATTAAGTGTTACACTCTGATGTCCTTTCCCAAACCAGTGGTCCCTTAAGTTAACATTTTGTTTTCTTGCTTTGATAATCGCAGGACCAGATAACTTGGACAACCTGAAGAAGCTAGCAGAGCAATTCCAGAAACAAGCTCCAGGTGCAGGTGATGTCCCAGCAACAATCCAAGAAGAGGACGATGATGATGATGTCCCAGATCTTGTAGTGGGAGAGACTTTCGAGACCCCTGCTACTGAAGAGGCTCCCAAAGCTGCTGCTTCTTAGAGGAGGAGGAAGAAGAAGGAGAAGAGCTCACCTGCAAAACCCATCATAAAAATGTTTGTCGCTCGACCTCTTCTGAGCACTGTCAGATTCTTGTTTTCTCTAATGCTTGCGAACAGAAAGACTTGGTTTTATTATCACTTGATGCTTTTTGGTCCGAACAGCAATTTTCCTTTTATTAAGGTTAGATCGCTTTTTGTTTACCACCTGTTCAAATGAGTACTACTATGTCCTGTCGCTTCATACACTTCTTGCAACACAGTCCTTTGTTTTGAGTCAACGATGTCTTGAGATGAACAATCAACAGTTTCGTACATTTAAATGGAAATTCCAAAGATTTTACATATTTCCAATTATTGGATGTAAACATTCCATAGAAATACAACACTCTGAATGCAATCAAGTAATCATGATTGTTTCGTTTTCGATCTCTTCCGCTTTCCCCTGTTGTGCTAGTGTTTCGTAAAGCGGAGCGTTTCGAGTTTCTCGTAGCCAGAGACTCACGATGCCGCTCAGCACTGATGCAACACCAAACACGATGAACGACATCATTGCGCTTTCCCTTCCTAACGCAACTAGCAGTGGTGCTGCAGACGCTCCTAGCATAAACGCTTGACGCAAAAGTGAGACAGCAGTGTTCCTAACGTTTGTTGGGAACAGCTCTACGCAGTAGACATATAGGACGTCATACGCTGTCGAGGATGCCATGAACCCAACCGCCTCAACTGCAAGTTGTAACCATTTTGCCACAGATATCGCACGGATCACGCGGTGGATCGAGAGAACCGCGCAGAGCAGACACGCGAATCCGGCGAGGTATGATGAATTCGAGAATAGTGGACGGCGGTTCATGACCCCGAGGAGGAAGCTTCCGATGAAAACCGCTGGAAACTCCATCAGAGCGTTAACAGCAACAGTTAAGTAAAGATTGAAGTTGAGATTTTCAGCATTTAGTTGAATTCCATAATAAACAAAGCCACTGCCAAATCCAGCCATCATAACCATTATGATTCTTTTCACTGCCCATTTTGTTTTCCAAAACTTCTCCGATGATGAAGTTTGATCATCTCTCTCTGGAATTGGATCGACTAGGCTTAGATCCGCCGGAAGTTGTTTCCCGTTGAGCCTCGCGAGTTTCTTCAAGACCACCATGGCTTCTTTATTACGTCCCTTGACAAGAAGCCATCGAGGAGACTCATAAGCAAAGGGCAGGAGACAAACCGCGTATCCAAGAGGAAGAAAGGATATGATCCGGTAAAGATTTCTCCAGGACTTTCTCTCCAAGTAAGCCATGAGTGGTAGAGATAGAAAACCTAACGTGAAGAAGAAGAAACCGTATTGCCCTACTTGGCCTCGCCACTTTTTGCCAACAATCTCAGTTGCGAGTACGATACAACAAGACCCAATTCCTGATCTAAAGAAACCGTTGGCAAAACGCAAGAATGCATAAACCCAAACGTTTGGTGAAAAAGAGATCGCAAAGGCCGTGACGAAAGTTAATACACAAGAGAGTAATAAAGTCTTCTTTCGACCAAACCATGAATCAGCAAGATATCCATACACACCAGAACCTGTAAAATAAAACAAAAGAATCATGTAAAAGAGCCCTTACCAAACCAAATCGTATTTAACAAACTTAAGAAGCTATATATCCATAGTTTTTATGATCCATACCGAAAAGAGATCCGATGAAGAATAGTGTGGAAGGAACAGCCACAAGAAATTTATGTTGACATATGAGATTCCACTCAGAAACAACAGTGTCACTCTTTGGTCCAATCCATTCCCATTCTCCACTGGCCAATCCACACAAGGAGGCACCCTCCACGATGGCACCGGTTGCAAGAAGCCTCGCCGCGGGCTGAGCATCGGAGAAAATGGATATAAGAGTGGTCTGAGCATCGAAGATCCAAGCGATAGAGACCAAGAGAGCATGCAAGATCTGAGCAAACCCAAGTGCTCCAATGTGTTGCTCGATCACCTCGTCAACTGTGAGTGCGTACCTATTGTTTGGTAGCTGTTGTTGCCTTGTTGCTTCTCCTTTCTCGGTTGCTGATGAATCGTTTGATATGTTCGGTGGTGTCTCCATGAGCTTTGGAACTTCTTGTTTTGAAGGTTCCATTCTGTTTATGTTGTTTCAGGTGGAAATATATTTGTTTTCAATTTAGGTTTGTGGGATTGATTGATATATGTCTTAAGTTAGCGATGGTATATATACACATGGTCGAGGAGTGTTTTGCATCCAATTTCTCACTCTCTCTAATAAACTAATCAAAAAGCAATTGTGCATACCGAGTCATTAAAATTTTCGTATAAACAATTTAACTTTCTTATATTGTGTTGTCTATATTATCTGTTGCGTTTGATTGGTACACGTTCATTAAGTTCTCATGATCATTTACAACTCTAAATTCAATTATCTTGAAAAGAAGAATTACTTTTGATTCGTGACATTAACAAAAATGCAACTCTCTCTTTTTCCTTCTTGTTTTATTTGTCTATACTTCTCTTTCATCTTTTTGTCTACAAATGTAACTCATTTTTCTTTTTGCAACAAACGTAACTCTTTTAGTTCCCACTAATTTTAAATATATTGGAAAAAGAAAATAAACGACAAAGGTTACGGTTAGAATGCATGATGCGTGACGAGAAAGAGAAAAAAAAAATTTATGATGCATGAGGACAACACATAGCTAAAATTACAAATTGAATAATATGATGTGTAACCAATGCATGTGGCTTGATACTTGTCAAATATTATTTCGATCGATCGTGATTTCCAAAGTTTGGTTCGTTTTGCGGGTTTTTGGCCGAATAAAAACATGAAATTTGAGTTTATAATTTGCAAGAAACCCGTTGTAATTAAGTGAACGTATATTCATCCGTAAGTACTTGAGTGTTACGTATGGCATACTGCATACACACTCTTTACAATATACATGTACGGTTCAGCGATTATGTGTGTAGTACTAGATTTCTTTACCTAAAAAAAGTAAATGAGAAATCTAAGCCAAAATTATAGTTGATCCGTTTTTTGGCGTTTAATAACTATTATTCCATATAGAGAGATAATGAACAGAAAAAAACTATCAATCTGAGTAATAATGAAAAATGGAACAAACAAATCTGAGAAAAAGTTGCAAATAGAAATATTTACTTGTAAAACTTAGCTAGCATAACTTTTAGAACTCAATTTTATTCGGTTTTCACAGACTCTGCAACTACTTAAGTTTTCGATTTAGGTTATCCAATTATCAAAAAGTTGTTGCATAATGGCATTATTAAAGATTAGTTAATTAAAGAGGTGCGATCATCCCAAGAGCCCATGAAGAAAGTGGGATTAATAGTAGGATTAGGACATTACGTGATGTGGGGGGTCTATTGGTACGTAATATATTTTCGTATATTTGATGTACCTATCTCTATCTTCCTTTCTTAATTAAGTTTTTCCTATTCTCTAGAATGTGAAAATTCATTTTCCTTTTCAAACCTAGGTCTAGGCTCTATATGACTATACCTATGTAAGTTTTTGCATGCTATCGATCAATACAAAAAATTTCCGAAGGTCGTTTTCCGTGATAGAATCATCCTTGTTTGTTGTATACAAAACATTACACAAACACAAACATCACTAACAAATATATATATTTGGACTTATTACTCCATCTGGAAAGCAACATATCGTTCATGAATCTTCGTCACGTGAATATTATTTGTTTGTGTTAATGGTGTTAATTAGCCGGAACTTCTTATATAAAATTTCAATTTGGAATATAGTAATATGATCTCGAGGGTGAAAATGTTAGTACTTGTGATTACGTCCGTCTAGTATTATCGTCTACGTTAGTATAATCATCTATAAACTTTTTTCTTGATTAAGATATACCTTTTTTTAGGAGGAATATGCGTAGCCAAAGCTCCTTTTTCATGTGTTTTTCTCGTATGTGGTGACAATTTGCGTGTGAATTTGTTATTCGTTTATATATCGTGGACAGATGAGAATTAAAGTGTTTATGTCTATGGGATATATGGCATATTCTACTTTTGATTCCATGGGACTGTTATGTACATGTCTATAGTTTTCGAAGTCTTTTGTATATACTATAAATCGTGGAATTATAAGTGTTAGGAGGCAACAAAAATTGAGAAAACAAATTCCTGATATCATTTTGAATACAAGATTTGGATGTTTCTGTCGAGATATATATGCAAACATAAAATAATCAATTCAAATCGGTGTAACGAAGAATAGCGATTCAATGATCGAAGTGTTCTCCATTCTTCCTGAAAGAAGGAGAGACTATTGTTCAAACCATTTTAGTGCGATCTCAATCTTGGCCACTATATGTGTTATGAATCCCAAAATAAAAGAACGACGTTAATCTTCCATTAATTCTGGAAATTAGTCTAGACTTTGGTAAAGCATTTACCCGATTATTGAAATAAGAGTATTTGGCTGATAAAAAAGAACAAATATTAATAAATTATGTTCGGTTCGCCATATATGGAACTAAGGGTATCGTAGAAGTGTAATTACGAAACTATATATGTCAACCAGAATTTCACAAAAATAACGAGTAAATCTTTAATTCAGTCCGAACATACACGCACATATCCATATATGTATTATACTATAATAGCTAATGCTAAGCATACCTATGTACATCCGAGTGTTAGTGAACCACATCACATTATGTTGCAAAGTGACATAAGAAAGAAAAGAATTTAGTCTGTCTTTCATCAATTAGATGAAAGAAGCATAAAAATGAGGAAGACCGAATATACACTCACTAGTGGAAGAACTAGTAATGACACGACATAAATGCAATATACTACCATACCAAATGATCATCCAATCGTTACTTAAATCCATTTATATTTGTCTTCTTATCAATTATTTTCCACAATAATAAAGAATTTGGGATATGTAGTACTTGATCAATAATTAGTGGATGACGAGTTGTGGGAACACTCCAAATGCTCTGTTAAAGTTAGGCAAGCCTATATCTTTCTATAAAAAAATATAAAAACACTATCACTTGGTTCACAATCTCTTGACATTAAAGGTATTACAACCTAATTGTTAAATAAAAATCAACAAATAAATGAACACAAGAGAAATCATTGAAATGTTTTGCAGTTCTGTATACCTGTATCCCCAAAATGTTTTGGCAGTTTAACCTACAGTTGATATATGTTACTAAATTATAAAATTTAACATGAGAGAACTCTGCCATTGAATTGAATATATATTTTTTTCCTATTTTTGTTTCTCGATATATCTACCCAAAAAAATACCAACTCACATTAGTAGATTATATGTCGACCTCTTTCAATTCCATTTAGAGGTAATGGAATATAATTCCATTTACAGGTTAAAGATAGGGAAAAATGGAGGATGACGAACAATCTAAGCATTTACATTTTAGTTACCAACATATATCCTTCCTATTTTACTTTTTTAGATTTTTACCTGATTATGTATCACTCAGTATAAGGTATTTTCCTAAATGCCCGATTTTTTTTTCAATGAAATGGTAATGACGTTTTGGACAAATTTGCTAATATCTAGGATGGAGACAAATTCTTGCATTTAGACGATGGAATTGTGCTAGACGTGACTGCAATCGGTTTCTATTATAGTGAGTTTCATGAAGAAATGCTACCCTAATTCTCATGCTTTGAGTAACTTGAAACTTAAAAACTATCCACAGTTAGTTAGTAATCACCAGAAGATGATGCGGTACGGTGAAAGTGAAAATCACACTTGAGGTTACACCATTTTGATCTGTGAAAGAGCAAAGCTTTCAGATCAACCTTGTAAGAAGATAGTCCTTGAGATCCATTGATTCACATGGATGCTATGTTACAAACCTGAAGACCAAAGGACCTGCATGACCCTCGTGCTCTCTACACTTACAGTCAAACATGTAATCTGATCTTGCCGGGTCGTGGTTGGACCGGCCTGTCCGGATATTTTAGTTCAAGAACATTAAATGTAAAACCATTCCCTTAATCAAGCTGCTCTGTTTTGAAAACAAGAATGAAGAAACATAGGAAGGAGATGAGAGAATAAATTGTAAAGTCCAATTATCAAAGATATAAATGGTAAAGAAGAGAAGGTTTCTATAATAGAATCAGAACCAGATAGTGTTTTCCACTCTTAAAGATTAGGCATTGGATGTGACAAAAACATGATCCAAATCATATTTCTCAGACGAGTATCCGAGCTACAATGAAAAAAGACTAGCAATAATTCAAACTGAAACTTTAAATAGAATTAGAAAAATAATACAAAATCAGATAATTTGACTCCACCAACTCTCATGCCAACGAAATGCAAAATGCAAAGATCCACAAACTAAAAACGATTAGAGTGTTAAACCAAAAAAAAGAAATAACGACTAGAGTTCCATAATCATCTAGCTGAAAATTGCATATGAACCTTAACATGCATGCTTTCTGATTGTCAGACTCAAGTTCTCTAAGGACAGTTGAGTACTATCCAGCCCATCTCTGTTGAAACCTCATAAACGTCCGTATTATTTGGTACACAACCTTGAATAAAAATCTTTTCTGATCTGGATAACAAGTAGTCTCCAATGTGCCAACGAGAAAACTCCTTGACCAATAGGTCGACAATAGCATTCTTGTTGCATTGCCTATCACGTCAAGAACCGGTGTGCAGTCGCAGATTATAGATAGTTGATGAAGTTGCACACCAATGTAGGACTAAAGTGCCAAAGGCTGCAATGATTCTTTTGTCAAAGAAATAAAAAGATGCATTTAATCAAAGAGATAACAAGAAAATGGGATACACTAGAGTCAATTTAGTGAATGGTTATTGGTCTTCCATATTAGGTGTGTCTTTATTAGTAGTCTCCTAAAAACTGACGTTTTCATTGTTGTTTTATTCTTGTTTATATAGTGAATGATTATGAGAGACTAATTATCTAAAACATGAGAGATGTTAACTAACTTGAACATTTATCGATAAATAAAAAGAAAATTAGATATTAAATTTTTAAGTACCATTTCATATTGATATTGGTCATACATGATACAACCCTGAAAATACAACACATACAAGAGAACCAAGACCGTAAAAACTAATGCAGGTGCGAGTTTATTCGAATAAACACAAGATCTTCTTGTCTTTTACTTGTTTTGAGGTATGATACATAAACAAAGAATTGCCGCGAAAAAAGAAGCAAATACTTTATCAAAAAGAAAATAAATGGGCCTCAGAAATTGAGCTAAGCCTAAGCCCAAGCGAGTTATTGACCATAATTTGTAGCTCTGTAGTCACATCTCTGAGATGGGCATATTCGTTGCATCACACGGTCCAACACATATAATCAATAACACTATAACCACTTCACTATAGTACAACGATTTAAGTTTGTTGATAATAATAAAAACTCCATAGCGTTGGCGACATAGCGACTCGGAGTAGTGTGATGAGGATACGACAACATATTGGACACGTGACTTTAGCTAAACAAAGTAACAAACCACTTTCCCCACGTGTTAAAACAAACAATATCATTTTCAGATTGTTTTTTCCTTTCTTTGACATCTCAATATAATTTAAATCTTTTATAGGAAAATGCTCTTTCACAAAAAACAAAAGAAATTGCTGAGAGCTTTCTAGAATCCAACTTGATCATTTACACTTTTTATTAGATGCTATAGCATCTATTTTAGAGACTATGTAGTGAGTTAATTAATCATTTCAATGTCCACTATCCATTTTCTTACACTAATCTATACCACACATGACTCCATTTACCTCGTCGGTAGAATTTTTTAATACAGTTTCAGTAATTGCTAATCACAAATGAAAAAAATACTTAGAACATTGGAAATTAGTAAGAATACAATTGATTTTGAATGAAAGAATCAGCCTCGAGCGTGATTTAGAAAAATAAAATAATTGATAAGATTTTGAATAATTAAACTGGGAAAAAAAGAAGAAAAAGAAGACAGTGTAAAGAAAGAAAGAAAAATTGAAAAGAATAAAAAAGAAGAAGCAAAACGCGAGAGACCGACGCAGTTTTGGCAAACACGCGTCTGTCTAGCAGTAAACGCACTGCTCCGACACAACACTCTTCAGTGTTCGCATACTTCGCTCTTCTTATTTCACTCTCACATTCTCACATTCTTAAAAAATTATTTATTGTACTTGTGTTATAATTATCTTCCTTCTGACTTTTTTTTAGTCTGATAATTAAGTTTACGTCGGTATTGACTCCTAGTCTCCTATGCTGGATTAAATATGACGTCTATTACAAAAACCTTCAACAGTTCAAATCAAGATTGAAACACTTTCTCATAGCAATTTACCTTTTGCTATCCCAATTTTGCAAGTTTTGACTTTCAGCATATTAGCCGAAAACAAATGTTGCAGTCTTGCAGATGAGATATAGATATATATAGCTAAATCAGGTATACTTAATTCTCAGAAATATGTAATATCTTGGTATTAAGTATTCACTCTGTAATTTCCTGTTAATGAATCAATTTAACGACAAAATAAACATGACGGATATTAGTTATTTTCTCATTTCAAAGTAAATTATTTTAGAAAATAATGTTTTATTAGTTCCTCAAAACAAAAACTAGTGATGAAATAGTAAAATCACAATTCCAAAAAAAATGCTTAAATTATTATTTATCGACTGAGAATAAGAACATTTTTCTTTGTTAGAGCTCTAAAAACTATATAATTTGCTATATACTATATATATATATATATATATATTTTTAAAACATATATAATTTGCTATCCTATAAGATATTCTTTGTTTGTGAGAAAAACTAGAAATATATATATATATATTTTTTAAAATAGAGATATATTACCTATAAAAGACATGTAATATCTCTCATAAAATATCTACATAAACTAACCAGTAATCAGCATTAAACAACTCTTTCCGTTTATTATATTTGTGTCTTTACAGTTTCTTAAACCATTATATTAAAAAAAAACATTAAATATATTACGTCAATAACAAAACTTACGAAAAAAAACAAAATCTTATTAATGGCTGTTTTCGAAAAGCTTTATCACTCACCGCACAATTTTAAAAGGGTTTATTTTAGTTGTTATGCCTAACGTCCTCGTGATCTCCAAAATTTCATTTAATCCATATTTAGCTAATTATCTTCTTAGATAAATACATAATGCAAAAAAAAGGTCATCAACACATTCGATGTATAAATAACCAATTTAATTTTTATTTGCAATATGACTAGATTTTTGGTGTACTTGTAAATTTGTAATGACGTAATCATGTCCACATTTTCTAATTTTTTTTTTCTTTGCTATCTATATAAATATACAATTATGATTATTATGTAATAATAAATATCGCAATCCACTCTTTTTTAATTCAGCTAGATACGAGTTGTCTTTTTTTATTAATTATATAATTTATTTATTTGTGTTAGAAAGAAACAAAAGTCTTCAGTTTCATACTTGAGGGGGGTTTTGGTTTATTAAAAAATTGGAAATTAATAACATAATAAATCAAATAAAAAAAGGATCAGAGTGAGTGAAAGAGAAAGAGAAAGAGAAGAAGCGTTTCGTCCTCTTCGTTTCCTTCTTCCATTAATACAAAGCAAATCCTACTCTGAAAGCTTCTTTATTCAACCTCTCTACTTCAGTTTCTCTGTCCCCATTTTTCATCTGAGAGTTAAAACTGTAACCTCAAAATCTGAGATAAAGTCAAAAAAAAAACCCCAGTTTATGATTCTCATTTTCTCTTTATAATCGAAAGCTTCGATTTTTAACAAAACCCAGAATCTGTGTTCTTGTTTTTTTTTTTTTTTGGTGAGAGTTATCTTTTTTTTTTTTGGAATATTGGGTGAGAATCTGAGTAATGGGATTTACATAAAAAGATTCTATGTAAATACTAAAATAATCTGGAAATTATTAAATTTCCAAACTTTGTGTTCCATTTTGTGGACTCAAATTTGTTTATAAAGATCTCAAATCAGAGAGATTGAGACGACCAAGAACAAGCAGAAGAAGAAGAAGAATTGAGAGAATGTGGTGGTGGTCTTCTTCAACTAAAGGTCGTTCGAATCTGGAGAGGTTTCTTTTAGGAATCACTCCTAAGCCTCCTTCCTTCTCTCTTCCTCAGGTAATTTTTTTTTTTTTAATTCTTCATTCTCTTAGACTAATCCTTAATTTGGGGGTAAATTAAGGTCTTAAGCCTCAACTAATCAAATTTTAAAAAACTATTTTAATCGATTGTCTCTCCCCACAAATCTCTCGTCTCTAATCAGCAGATTTTGTCCTAAAGGTCTTATTTTTAATCAAGGGTGATGTATCAGACAACCTAGAACTTGTAATAGTTTAATGATTTGGTGTGAGTTTTCAGATGAGATTTGGGCTATAGAGACAATAATTGCATGGTCCATCAAGGAGAAAAATTATCTATGAAATCTATATCCAATTTAAATGGTGTCACATCAGTTTATGGATTCTATAACACCACGTGGAAACGTGCGACAGAATTGCTTTACTCAACTATTTTTTATATTACTATTATATTCAGTAATCCATTAGCTAAGTACTGAGTTTTGGTTGAATCTTCTTGGTTGCTTTGGTATATCCTCTGGTTCTGTATCATTACAAGGTTGTCTTATTCAGTAATCTTGGTTTATATCTCTGATTATGGATTAAGAGCTCAATACATGTTGGTCTAATAACCTAAAGATCATGTTGTTGCATTTACATTTTGGGGGTAATTAGGAGTTAATGATAGCTAGATTATCAGCTAAACATTGGCTTTCAGTGTGCTGCTTTGTAGTGTGTTAGTTTCAGAGCTTTGTGAGTTGATGATATTAACAATTTGTGGCAGGAACAGGGAAAGGAGGAGATTGAGTATTTCAGGCTTGGTGATCTCTGGGATTGTTATGATGAGATGAGTGCGTATGGCTTTGGCACACAGGTTGATTTAAACAATGGCGAAACCGTTATGCAGTACTACGTCCCGTACCTATCCGCTATCCAAATCCACACTAACAAACCCGCCTTGCTTTCCAGGTTACGTTTCCCACTTGATTCTGTGACATTTTAGTCTGTTGTGATGAAAGTTTGACTATGGAAGTATTAGAACATCTCTTGATGGTTTGTTCTTGGGTGTTGCAGGAACCAGAATGAGGTGGCTGAATCTGAGAGTAGCGAGGGTTGGAGCGATAGTGAGAGTGAAAAGTTGTTGTCAAGGTCAATGAGCAATGATTCAAGCAAAACATGGGATGCTGTCTCTGAAGATTCGGTTTTCGATCCGGATGGTTCACCGTTGCTGAAAGATAGACTTGGTAACCTTGACTTTAAGTACATTGAAAGAGATCCTCCGCACAAGCGGATTCCCTTAACCGACAAGGTTCTCTTCTCTCCTTTCATTTTCATTTCTTAGTAACCTCATTCTCAGTTTTGAAACGAAAGTAACGTTCTTGGTTCTTGTTCAGATAAACGTATTGGTGGAGAAATATCCGGGACTCATGACCTTAAGGAGTGTCGACATGTCTCCTGCAAGTTGGATGGCTGTTGCGTGGTAAGTAGTTCTTTGTTAAGTTAACAAAACCCTTCCTGTTTGGTTAACTGCTAGAAATAGTGATTGAGTGATGGTTTGATGAATTAGGTACCCGATATACCACATCCCAACCTGCAGGAACGAGAAAGATTTGACGACAGGCTTCCTAACTTATCATACTCTATCTTCGTCTTTTCAAGGTACGTATGATCACTTCGAATTCATTGCTCAGTAACAAGCACCATTTTCTGGTTTTATTAATGGTGTTAAAAATGCTGCAGATAATGTGGTGGAAGGAGATCAAAGCAACAACAATGAAGAAACAGAGTTTTGTGAAGATTCCGTAATAAACAAGAGAATGCCATTGCCTCCGTTTGGTGTAACAACTTACAAAATGCAAGGAGATCTTTGGGGGAAGACGGGGTTTGACCAGGACCGGTTGCTTTATCTTCAAAGCGCTGCGGATTCATGGCTGAAACAGCTCAATGTTGATCACCATGACTATAACTTCTTCCTTAACTCGAGCTTCTAAAGATCAATCGGGTCGTTCGTATGTTTATCCTTCTCCAAACCTTAAACAAAAAAAAAAGACCTCATAACCCTTTTTCTTTGTTGTTTTCAAGCTCCTTTTGTTTCTCTGTGTTTTTTGTTCTTTTTGTTTTTGTCTGGCTCGTTGTGTTGTTTTAGGTAGCAACCGCCATCGCGGAGTTTTTTCTCCTTTTGCAAGCCAATCATGGAAGTTTCTAAGAAGAAAACAGAGCTTTTTTTTCTTTTTTTTTAACGGTGTTGAGAAAACAAGAAAGTTGTTTTCTTTTCTTGGGTGAGAGATCATGTAAATTGACCTTGAACAGAGGACTCTGTTTTGTACTTTTCTGTCTAAAATATATAAAAAAATCTGTCTTTCTTGTATGTCGGTATGAGTGGAAGAAGAAGACTGTTTTTGATAGATTTGATATGTCCTTTCGTTTCTTTTCAAGATTTTTTAGTGTTGAATATGATGACGATGTTGTCATACAATATTTACTTAGTAACAGTTGTTGCATACTTTTTTTTCTATGTTCTTTATAATTTAATTTAAATTGTTTCTATGTTCTTTTCGAAGCTTAAAAGAATTGTGCAATCCCAAACTGAAACAGTCAAACTTACTAGTTCAACAAAATTGTTTTGCTATATCGGGCTGATATTTACTGTCGAACACAGGTAAAAAAGTATTTATTTTATTTTTTTGTTGAACACAGGTAGGTATATGCCTACATGGTATACAAATAATATAGACAGTTTCATAACATTTACAATTGTAACATACTGTTTTTACAATTTTTGTTGTCGTTTTCTTATTTATCGTATTAAAATTGATCTTATCCTGAATTTTAAAATTTAGATAACTGACAAACGAAAAGATTAATGCTAATTGTATATGAAATGAAATGTATTGTTGTACATTTTAAATTATATAGACAATTTAATGATATTTACAATCACAACCGATCGTTTTGTCAATTTTTGTTGTCGTTGTATTATTTATTGCATTTATATCGATCGAACCCTAAATTTTACATGTAATTCACTTACAATCAAAAATAATTAATGCTAACTTTATATGAAATTACATGTAGTAAATTTAAAATTATATTGACAATTTCTTCTTTGCATTTTTGTTGGCATTTTCTTATTTATTGCATTCAAATCGATTAAACCCTGAAATTTAACATGTAGATCATTAACAATCAAACATAATTAATGGTAACATTAACATGTAGTAAATTTAAAATACAATACACAATATTTTGATATAATTTTGAGTTTAACCAAATTATCCAACCTATAAAAACACATGCAATGGATTCTTGAAATCTTTATGTCTTTAGCGATTTGAAATGAATTTATGTAGATTTTCATGTGTACACACAATAAGTAATAAAATCTAAATTATCATCTACTTAAAATAAAAACATAAAATTTAATCATAAAATCAATACTAAATATATCAAATCAGTAAACAAAAAATCCTATTTCATATTAATATGTTAAGAAATAAACTTTTATGATTTTTTTTTTCCAACCACTACATTTATGGTTGTTTTTCAAATGTTTTCTTATGATTTTCTGAGTCAATTTTTCGCTTTTTGTTAGCTGGATACTCTCTCTTCTGATAATGGTCTTTTGTTTTTCAAAAAAAAAAAAAATAATAATTCTTTTTTGAGCAAATTATTTGGTTGGAAATTGCAAAGTTTATCAATCAAATTAATCTCATCCTCCTTCTTCTTCTTCTTCTTCCAAGTGACATGAACTATACAACATTACGCGTTTTCTTCTCTTATTGATTCCTTCGTAAGAAATCTTCTCCACTAGTTGACCAATCGAGAGACTTGTGGTCTTCCCGGAGATGGTTTCGTTTACGGGTTTCGCTTTCGTATTTGGAATTCTACTTGGGATTCTTGCGATCGTTACGGCGGAAGTTGTAGGGTTTTTGTATCTTCTGAAGCGATTGAATCGGAAAAGAGATCGTCAGGAATCGAATTCGAGTTCTGATCCAAACTTCAAGAGTTTTGATCCTCGCCAATCCATTGATTTTAGTCTCAACAAACAGGTGATCAGTTTTAAAGTTTCTCGTTAGTTCCGCAGTGTACATTGAGTTTCTTGCATTGGTGATCTCAACGAAACCCTAATTTAGTTCCGATTAGTCAGAATTAGAATCTGGTGGTTTTGGTATTGAGGCAATTTTGATGATTTTCTCTATTTTTAGATATCTGAAGTGGAAGGTGTTTGATTTCATTGTGTTGATGCATTTGATATCTTATATCTCTCAGGGAGTGATCTGGATATTGGAATTAGATGAAAATGTAAAAGATTGGATGAAGGAGAAATTACCAAAAGAGCAAAAGAAGAAGAGAGTAGATCTCTTGGAGGTACATCCAGTTAGGAGATTTGCTCGCATCAAAGATCATAAGCTCATCTTGTCTGATTCATTAGATGGCCCTCAGACTCCTATTACTTTGAAAGGTTGCTTTGTTGACGCTGTTTCAGGCTCTGGACCAACAAGGAAATGGTAAGACTCTCAAAAAGCGTATTAATCGGATCCATTTTCGATAATGTTTCGAGTTTCGTATTCATACTCCTTTGTTTTATGTTATCTTAGGGCTAAAAGATTTCCTATACAAGTAGAAAGCAAAACTTCTGTCTTGTATAAAGGAAACAGAGTGTTTTACATTTTCTTAGAGACTTCTTGGGAGAAGGAGTCATGGTGTAAAGCTCTTCGTCTTGCTGCTTGCGAGAATCAGGAAAGGTTTATTTGGTCCACCAAATTGAAAGAAGATTTCCGGAACTATCTGGCTTCCCTTAATGCTGCCTATCCTTCTTTTATGAAACCATCAGCTGGGTTTAGTTTTGAGTCATTGGACAAGGGGCTTAAAGCAGATGGTCCTTCATCAAAGGTTCGTTTGATCTGGAAGAAATTTTCGAAAAAGTGCTCAACTAAAGTGAATTTTCCCCCGTCGATTCGTGACGACAAGAAGACTTCATCCCGTTCTTACCAAGATTCACAATCTACTGGTAGCTCTGGAAAGAGTACCTCAGCAAGGAGGATGCAAGATAACATCCCGGAGGAAACTGATGTCCAAGTTATCTCACGTTCTTGGAGCCATAGCAGTCATGCATCAGATGTAGATTCAGAAGACAAGTCTTTTGATGAAGGAACATTGGCATTGAACGTAGTATTATCTCGGCTGTTTTTTGATGTTAAACAGAACACAGTACTGAAGAATTTAGTGCGCGAACGAATCCAGGTCTGTTCCATGAATATGAAAGCTTTCACTGAATGAGGATATTGGTTGCGTTCATTTATTATCTAACTATTGTTGTGTTTAAACAGCGGATAATGTCCAACATGAGAATTCCCAGCTACATAGGCGAATTAATCTGCTGTGACGTAGACATTGGAAATCTCCCGCCTTACATACACGGTACGAGAATTCTTCCAATGGAGATGAATGGTGTGTGGGCGTTCGAAATAGATATTGAATACACTGGTGGTGCGGGACTTGAAGTTGAAACTCGGGTTGATGCTCGAGAGGAAGATTTGCAGAAAGGCATAGCTGAGGGAAAGTTGCAGCCAAATTCTGCTGGGGATGTTCCACCAGATCTCCTTGAAGGTCTTGCAGATTTTGAAAAGCAATTAAATGTTCCCGGAGGAACTGTTGATGCACAAGATGTGAAAAGTGGTGGAACTGATAAAGCTGGTTAGTACGGTATTTGCTGATTGGTTTTATGTAATCATCTAATCCATTTTCTTGTGGTTTTGCATAATGCTTAGAAGCATTAGACTAAGGATGAGAAATTATATTTATTTTCATCTGTGCAGATGAATCGAAGGGTCCAAAAGGTACAAAAACAGGTTCGAGCAATGGATCCAAGTGGAAGTCTATGCTGAAGAACATCGTTGAACAAGTTTCCCAGGTTGATCTTCGTTTTTCTGTTATGTTTAGAAGACAGTTTCGTTGCTTGTTGCACTCTTAGTTCCCTCACTGCCCAAGCTTCACAAGCTCGGATTGTGGCATGATTAATAGGATCTGCAAGCAGAATTAGAAACACCTTTTTCTTAGCTCTTGTAGTATCTTAGACTATCTCGTTTTGTAAAACTGCAGGTCCCAATTACTTTGTCTATAGGGGTGTCTTCGCTTCGAGGGACACTGTGTGTACACATGAAGCCGCCTCCATCTGATCAACTGTGGTTTGGCTTCACAAGCATGCCTGATATTGAATTCAACCTTGTCTCTTCTGTTGGTGAACACAAAATCACAAACAGCCATGTTGCTATGTTCTTGGTCAACCGGTTCAAGGTAAGCTGTTGCGTTTTTTTTTTGTTTATGAAGGAATTCCTAACTAACCATAAGACAAAAAACAAATTCTGCAGACGGCGATACGAGACGTCATGGTGCTCCCCAATTGTGAAAGCGTTACCATTCCTTGGATGACAGCTGAAAAGGATGATTGGGTCGAACGCAATGTCGCTCCATTCATGTGGCTGAATCAAGACTCCACCAGTGATCGCGAAAATTTGGAAGCTGCAGAAGCGAAATCTAAAGCTGACAAGCCACCGACTTCTGAACAAATGCAGAAAACTGTCAACATCCCGCAGAAGCCTAGAATTGAGGAAGAATCTGTGTCGGCTGACACTGCACCATCAGCTAATTCCATAGCTCTCCTAGTAGAGAGTGACAAATCCTTAGAAGAACTCAAGACTCCACTGCTGGAAAGCAGCGAAAAGCATGATACAATAGCGAGAGGAGGCAGTGCGGGAGATATAATTCCGGGTATTGGTCAATCACCGTCTATGTCGACTGTTTCGGGTGAAGAGGATGATTCAAATTCAAAAGGAAAGAAAATGGGGGCAGCAAAGGCGAGGATGTTCGATTTTAGGAAGAAAGTGGGAGAGAAGTTTGAAGAGAAGAAACGTCACGTTGAGGAAAAAAGTAGACAGATTGTTGAAAAGATGAGAGGACCTTGACACAATAACAAGGAGAAGAAGCTTCTTTCTTTCTTTTTCAGGTTTCAGACGAACACAAAACTGATAGACAGAAGAAAGTCAATAGATTAGAGTATAGGTATTGGTACTTGTATTCATGTTTGGTAAAAAGATATCGAGCATTGCGAAATCGTTCTTTATTTTTTATTATTACAACATAAGAGTAGCATAAGAAAAAAAGTATCTATGCAAGTGATCTCATCATACAGACAAAGAGAGCTTGAACAACGAACAAAAGCAGTGGTGACATGAGGAAAGTTCCATCTAGTAATCTTCAGGGGCCAAGGGCTGGTGTACACCATGTGCGTGGTGGGTAGGTGGTTCGGTGGGTATGACCATGTACTCATATATAAGGGCGGCTAAAGCACTACCGATGAATGGTCCGACCCAATAGATCCAGTGGTCATGCCATCTCCATCCCACCAACGCTGGACCAAAAGCTCTAGCTGGATTCATCGAAGCACCAGAAAATGGTCCACCTACTAAGATGTTTGCCCCAACTATGAGTCCGATTGCAAGCGGTGCTATGATCCCGAGGCTTCCACGTTTTGGATCAATCAAAGTGGAATACACTACGTAGACTAAGCCAAATGTTAAAATGATCTCTAATACAAGTCCATTAACCGCTCCAACACCTGATGCTAGACGGAAACCAACTGGTCTCTGCATGAACACAAACTCTTTTTAAGTCATATACCCTATATTAATATGGTAGGTTCCATCTTAAAAAGCATTGCAACACTAAGTACTAGCTAGATATATATGAAGTTGACTAGTGTTACCATGCCGTTTGTTGTGAGCCTTAACAAGAGACAAGCGAGGATGGCTCCAAGAAGCTGAGCGATCCAGTAGTAGATGGCGCGGATCGCTGTAACTCTGCCTCCAACAAGAGCACCAAAAGTGACTGCCGGGTTAACGTGTCCGCCGGAGACATTAATGGCTGCTGAAACAGCAGCAAACAGAGCAAACGCATGAGCCAACGCTACTAAAATCAGCCCTCCTGGTGTGTTTGTCCCCGCATGAGCCGCATGTTCCCAATACAACTTATCTAAGGAGAAGAAAAAAAAAGTCAGAAGTCTGAAGTCATATCACATATGCAAAGACTCAAGTATTAGAGTCAGAACGGTGCTTGTACGAACCGAGAGAGAGGATAGAGCCTTCAGCTGCAAAGACGAAGACAAAAGTGGAGAGAAACTCAGCTAAAGTTGCTCTAATGGAGTCAGGGTGTGTAGCCTCATCGGCTCTACCGAAACCGTATGCTCTACGAGCTGATGTTGCCATTATGATCAAACACTTGAAATTAACAACAAAGTGTGAAGAAGAAAGAGAGAGATAGAGAGAGTTTAAAAGAAACCAAAAGAAGCGAAGTCGAAGTAAAAAGGGACAGATGTGAGACTTGAGTGTCTTAAGCTGGACACGTAGCTTTAAATTGCATGCAATTACTTAACCATAACTTAGATGTTTTCCTTAAGAGTTGGTGTTCGTGCTGCTTTCTTATCTTCTCTTGGTGAGTTATTTTTGGACGAACCTTATTAGGTTCGGGATATATAATACATGTCCTCGTGTACGTGTTTATGTATGTGTATGTGTTGTGTTGACTAAGCATGCATGTGTGCCAAGTAGATAAACAAGCATATGAACCTTCTAGAGTTGGGAAAACTGTGAGATTGCACGGTTTCACGGCAGATTAATCGGAAGTTAATGAAATTGTAATATGTTCTTTATGATTTGATCGTTTGATAATTCTGCAAGTCAATAATTATTTCTTAGTTCAAGCATAACATGTGACAAATGATTTTCACTTTTAACCTGGTAAAATTTCGGCTTCTTTCTTCTTAGGCTTCAAATGATTTTGGCGGGTAACTGACAACAAAAATGTTTGACAAAAAAAAAACAACTGTTTACATAATGTTTTCTGTCTTCTATAGAATCTTTATTACCATCAAATGAATTTCAAAACTGTGATCTCCATTGAATTTGATATCGGAGTGTGATTTCTTCAATCAGGCGTTGTTAGATCCAGAAGCAGCAGCCGCAGCCGCAGCCGCTTTCTTATTCTCCCTCTTCTTCTTGTTTTTAAGAGCGTTCTTGCTCATCTCTCTGTATTAACACCAGAGGAGTCTCCATCAACATAAGAGCGACAGTTTTTGAGATTTATGTATGTATTACAAGATAGAGACTTACCCTGTTGTGCTTATTCCAAGTAACTGCAATTTCAAATAATAAAAACTATCAGAGACATAATGATATGTGATGCCAAATGTTCAATCGAAAACGGTAGTAGCAGTGTATATTTAAGGCCATATGGTTATGGACACGCATATTTAAGGGCTCATTGAGAGAAACTTGAGTTATTTTCGTTTTTTGTTTCAAGTATGAGACAGAATCATGACTGTATGGTTAATAATTAGTAATTTGATATCACGGGTGATTATTGAAAAGTTGTTGAGTTACCTCGGCTTGAACAGCAGCTGCATGCTTAGCATGCGGAGGTCGATATGCGGCCGGTTTCTGTGCAATAGGATTGGGGGCAATAGTTTTCTTCTGAGCTGATCCTTGTCCTAAGATAGATAAGTAGAAATTGGTTAAGAACATGATAAGTTAACAAAAATATCTCATAATTAGAGACAGTTTCAAGCATTTGAACCAAGAATTTCCGACCTTGCGATTTGCCCTCGCCGAGTTTCAATGATTCAACTGACTTGATAAGTTCACTGATGTCACCGAACCTCTCTGGAGACTCTGGTTTCCATTCAGCCTGCAGGTAAAAATCATAGCACTCCAGTAAGACAATTATAATAATCAATGTATGCTTTTCAAAGCTGTTTAAGAGACACATACCTGATACAGCCTCTCAAACATCTTCTTATAATAACGCTTTCCGTCGTAGTTGAAGATTTTCATCCTTCAGTCAGGACAAAGACGAAAGATATAGAACACAACTTTAAACCAAGGAGAAAAAAAGAATAATACCATCTCTGACTGGTTGGTTCATAAGTCAAAAGTGATGGATTAAAATAGGCGGGTATGAAAACAAACAATTGATGCACGATGCATAGTACTCATTGTATCACTCAATTATGAGGGAAGAAGTATTAACATACCCATTGTCAATTTGACGTCTTGGTGCTGTTGAGGCAGTCAAGAAATAACGCCCGTCTGGAGACCATTCACTTGTCACAGACCACTCGGCTTTATTACTTCCTAGCTGCTTCTTATTTACAACATCCCAGAAGGCCTGAAATATAACCATTTAGAAAGAATCGTTTAGAATGTCAATTGCTGACTTATTGTCACCCGAGAACTGAAAAATATGAACAACACAAGGGATCGTTATTTACCATATCACCAGGCAAGTTACCGAATCCAGCCACACATAAAACTGTGGAACATCGATTGAAAGTTACAAAAACAGGTATGTACAGAAATCCTCTGTTTAAGAAGAAACAAAAACGAGAGGACAACAGAAAACAGGGATGAAGAAAAGCATCATACCTCTCCCTTTTGGGTTCCATCGAAGAGTGTTATAAGGACCTTCGCCAAGTTCCATCAATGGTTTACAATTCTTGTCAAAGATTGTCACACAAGCAGGCATAACTGAAGTCGGAGTTGAGGGAAAGCAATGCCAGAAGGAGTATATAGATCCAAATCGAAATAACATCTTAACAAGAACACAATGATATTAACATGTCAATGAAAAAACATTATTCCTAAATGAACTCGTAGAGATAAGTCGTTATAGCTGATGGAAAAAGGATACAGCCATATACAACAGCAAACTCTGAACCCGAAAAGGACCACTGAACATCATGAACTGGTCCTTCTTTACCTGTTAAAGCACCAAAGAGTCAGTACAACCAACAATCACAACAGCAGATACATAAAGCTTAGGACTTACGTAATGGAACAAGGCCCTCATGTGTGCCGTCTATTGTAAGGTAGTGTAGCTTCGTTTCCCCATAGTAACTTTGGTTGGTCTTGTCAACATCTGATTGTACAACCACTAGGAGTCCAGTGGAACCATGGTTCCAACTAAACTGCACAGAGGAACATCGGAAAAAGCTACGTCGAGCACTTGGCTGGCTCTGCAATTCTTCCCCACATCCAAAAATCTGGACACTGCCTGGACTCCCCTATATATGAATGAATTAACATGTTAGAGTTGCTTGTCTATAGAGGAAACATTTATACACATGATGTTCTGCAACTTCAGGAATGAAAATAGACTACTTTGTGAGAGAGAAGACTGCAACAGATTTAACATATAGAAGAAAAGATGTCTTTTTTTGCTATTCAAAAGTATAATGCGATAGCCCAAGCAGTGAAAAGTACCTTTGATTCTGGAACAAACACAGCAACATGGGAAGCTGGCGTTTTAGAAAGCTCAAATGCAGCAATCCCAGGAACTCTGATCCGGGATGTTATTCCTTTCGAGAAATCTTTCGGGTCAAAGAATTGGACCTCATTTGTAGCTAACCGGCACGCAGAAGATTCATCAGGACAGAAGCGAATTGATGGCCTATAGAGCAACCACAGAAACACTCGTTATTATAAAAGCAGCATAATAAGCACAAGGACTATCTATAATTGATGCATCATATATGATGCCAATAAAGCACTGAGACCTGCTTACCATGAGGCTTTAGTAATGGATTTTTGGTAATGACTGTGTGCTAGATCCCCTGTCTCAGTATTCCAAATGGAGACATTCTTCTCTTGGGGAGTAGTGGGTTTTTGAAAAGTCTGAAGATAAGTCCCACATGGAGATAGCTCAGCAGCTGTAACATTTGCTATAGTGAATGACCGCACTTCTGTCAAGCTGGTGGCATCATAGATACTAATAACTCCATCAGATTTCATCGCCATTAACTTCGATCCATCAACACTGAACTTCGTGTTAGAGCATGAAACTCGTTCAAGCTTGAGAGTGGGCTGGCCATTAGTAAATGGAGGACCATTCCACACAGTGAAGCCTTCAGCTTCTCTAACTACACAGAAAAGCGACTTTAGATAAGAGAGAGACATTTAAACATAACTCGAAGAATGAAATTGAGTTTCAGAGATATGTACCTAAAATCTCCAACGACGGTGAAGAACTCATTGCTTACTTGATACACCTAATATATAATGCAATGATGAAAATTAAAATCCCAGAATTGATACACTGGTTACAAATTGAAGTCAACATAAAAGCTCTCAAATTTGTACTGAACGTATAAAACCCTCATCATCAATTACACAGTGATCGCGGTAGAGGAAACGATAATCACCAAATTACTTTACTGGATTGAAGTAAAGTAAACAACTTTTATATCACAATTTCTCAAAGGTGAAATGCAAGAACAGGAAAATCTGAAACTGGAGAAGAAGAAGAAGAAAGCACCTAAATGAAGCACGCAATAACGGAGACGATCCGGTAATCGACGGCGAGAGAAGTCGGTCGCTGTAGTGGCCGGCTTAAGCTCTGAACCGTATAAAGAGATACCCTAACTTAAATTTCATCAGCCTTTTGAATACTCTAGGTAAACCAGAAGGTTACTGTATATTTATAACCAAAGAGAAAAAAAATCAGCTTTTTTTATAAGCTAGAGGTTTTTAGTTCTCTGTGTGGAGTACGGCTGCATTGTTTCTACCAGGTGAATCTCTTGCTAATTCGATTCAAATTAGGTTTTTTTCCTTAGAGAATCATATCTGTTTATAAAGAGTCGGCTTTGAGTTGTGGTACGATTTCGTATTTGGTCTCTTTACTAGATAGTTCACCAACTGCTCGACGTAATTTCTCAATGAATCCCTACTCTCTTTTTCATAATCTCCGGCGAAACTACCTGTAGATTGTTTTAGATATTCATATATAGGTTATTGAGCTTTATTCTGTCTGTTATATACTGTCACTTTCTCAAAATTCAAAATTTTGGATATCAGAAGTCCCAATTCTGTTCAATGTTTTCCTATTGTAAAGAAATTGACTTTTTACTTCAACAATCCAAATTTCTTCACCATTTGTCTGATATTTGTATATATGTTTACTTATTGGATGATTTCATCAGTAATTTGTGGGATTTCCAAGCTCCAGTTTTTCGAATATGGCGGAAGTAAGTCTTGGTATGCTTATAGACATTGTGGACGAAGAGTGGATGAGGGACACTTTGCCTGATGATGGTAACCCTTTTTCCTCCTACATTATACCTCAAGATCATTGTGTTTCTCCTATTTTCTATTTCATAAGAGATTATTGTTGCAGATCTTCCATTGCCTCCAGTGCTTGCTGTTAAAACTGATGATACTGAAGAAACCAGTATGGCTCTTTGTTTTTTTCTTTGCTTTGCTTTACAGTTTACATAGCTTTATGATTCTTAAGGTCTAAATTCTTTGGAATATAGTCTTTTCTTAAAACTGCTAGCTGTGAATCCACACTGGTGATGCATTTCTGATCCAAGATGTTAAACACCCATATTGAGACCTTGAAATGTCATAAGGAAAGTAATGGAGACACATACGTCACTTTTTGTGTATGTTTCAAACATAGTAAAGCTCAAATTTGAGCTTTGTTTCAGAGGGTTTCTGAGATTTAACAACTTTCACTTCCAAGATACCTATGAATCTTCATATAAGCAGCTTGACTAATATAATCCCTCACATTGTGATTGTTTCAGATCAGGAAACTCAGCAAGCAGATGCTGAAACTTGGCGTGATCTAGCTCTTGATACACAGTAATAGCCTCTTAAGTACAATGGAAAATTCTTACAAGTCTTGTTTCTCGTTGTGTATGATCAAAACCAAAACTGTTCCTGGCTTTGTATTTTTTTTTGGTAGAAGAGGGGGGCGAACCCCCATTTTTATTAAAACTGAAAAACTAAAAAAAATTACACTTGAACGTTCCGGGGGTACGCAGACCCCGCTACATTGTCGTGAACAATCGACATAACACTATCTGGAGTAGAATTAAACAAATGAAAACCTAACGGTAAAAGAAAAGCATAGTTAGCTAACCCATCCGCGAGATGATTAGCTTCTCTATAAACATGCGAAATCCGGACTGACCAGTCCTTTGAAAGTAAGCCATGGCACAACCGCACCAGGAAGGACAGCGGATGCGAATCATCAATCCCTGTCCGAAGAAAACCCACTACCATCTCCGAATCAATCTCCATCTCCAACTGTGTGACACCGCGCTCCCAAGCGATATTTAAACCGTAATATGCTCCCCATAGTTCCGCAAGCGGAGCCGAACAAATCCCAATATTCAACGAAAACCCATAACACCAATTTCCATCCCCGTCTCGAACTACTCCACCTACTGTAGCTAGTCCCGGGTTACCACGCGAAGCCCCATCAGTATTGAGCTTAAACCAACCCACCCTTGGCGGAGACCACGCAATCAATCTCTCCTCCCTAGCTGTCCGCGTCGTCACTCCCATTTTGTGCACATGCGCCTTCTAAACATCCAACGCACGATCCTTAATAAAACGAACCCGATCCCGACACTTCCTGTTCTCGCCAAAGATGTTACCGCAACGCCATTTCCACCCCCACCATATGGCCTGCGAAAAAGTGACCGCCCATGGACAACCATTAATCTCTATCTCCTCTCCTAAATTTGCATAGATCCATTCTAACAGCGATTTCGAAAAGAAAGAAGAGAGTCTCCGTGCTGGTAACAAGCGGGTCCAAATTCCCGCCATCGCCGGACAGTCCCGTAAAATGTGTAGAATTGTCTCCTCCCCACTCTTGCATACTGAACATAAGCTCGAATCACATAAGTGCCGTCTGTGTCTCTCAACATTCGTCATCAACACCTGATTTGCAGCCAACCATATGAACACTCGAACTCTTTCATGAGCTACAACACGCCAAATTCTAGAGAAAAAACGCGCCATCTGCTGCTTCGAACTCCAGTCCAAGCTTAAAAAAGAATAAGCTGACTTGACTGTAAATTTACCATTGGAACACCCTCCCCAAGACAAACGATCCCTAGCCCCTGTCACATTATCCACCACCAAAGATAGTAACTTGAGCTTCATACCTTCTGTGATATACGGCGTAAGCCTCTGTAAATCCCAGCCCACTCCATCTCTCCAAACATCCACAACTTTAACCGCCTCCCAGTTCGCCGGTAATTCGCATGTTACCACCTCACATAACGGGGTCTGCGACATCCACCTATCTTTCCAGAAGAGGATATCAACACCATCCCCTAGAACCCAGCTCAAACCCGAGAAAACCACCTCCTTCAGACCCACGACAACGCTCCTCCATGTAGAAGACCATGTACCTTTAGACACCATCCACGCTCTGTTATGAATATCACCGACACGGTACTTGCTTCTCAAGATTTTCGACCATAGACTCACATCATCATGAAGTAAACGCCACCCAATTTTCGAGAGAAGAGCCGTATTCATCTGTGTAGAGCACCAGATGCCTAACCCTCCATCCTGTTTTGGCAAGCACACACGATCCCATGCAATAAGATGTTCCTGGCTTTGTATGATGAAGACATAATTGCTACTCTACTTAATATTAAAAAAAACCTTGGTGGCATAAATTTTAAGAATTTGTCGCTGACGTGTCTCGTGATGATTCGTCCACGTGGTTGGCAAACGGCTCCTATTTAAAATCTCAAAACCAAAAAAAAAAATCAAGCGAGGAATATGCTGAGCTTATCATTGAGTAATCATGTTCCTCCATTAACGCTCTTGAGCCATGAACGAAGAATCCTCAAGCTCCAAAGTCGATCGTCTATTCTCTTTCACCAACTCTTCCACACTAAGTTCCTTCTCCTGTCGAATTCTTCCTCTTTGTCTTCTTCACATGGAGTTGTTGCTATTTCGGCATCTCCGTCTTCAGTCGCAGTTCCGGAATTAGAAGACGAGGACCACTTCGATGACGAATTACGTCGTCTATTGGCGCTCGTACCGGAGGAGATACGCCAGACACTGAAGGAGCACCCTGAAATTAGTGAACTCATAGAGATAGTGTTGGATTTAGGTCGTAAACCTCTGGCGCGATTCCCTTCAGGTGACTTTGTTATCTCCGACGATGCTGTTAGAGTTAAAGATCTGGAATTCGCTGTTTCTCAGGTTGGTAAGTGTTCTTCTCTGGTGATATTTTCGTCTGATGAAACATCTATATAATAGATGCTTAATAAGACCATGAAACTGCTCAGGTTGGTGAGTTTACTAATGATAATCGAGCTGGAATCAGCCGGACGTTGCATCGGATTAGTGCGATAAGGAATCGGAAAGGAGAAATTATTGGATTAACTTGCCGTGTTGGTCGATCTGTTAGAGGAAGCGCTAATTTGCTGCGTGATCTTGTTCAAGATGGGAACTCATTGTTGCTTATTGGTCCTCCAGGTGTGGGGAAAACTACAATGATTAGGTTTGTGTTAGTTTCTTCCTACATTGATCTGCTTGCTCATAGTTCCTTTAGATCATGGATTTGATATGTAGTCATCATTTTGCTATTTCAGGGAGGTAGCACGAATGCTAGGAAATGACTATGAGAAGAGAGTAATGATTGTTGATACTTCCAATGAGATTGGTGGTGATGGTGATATACCTCATCCAGGGATCGGTAATGCTAGGCGGATGCAAGTCCCTAACTCTGACATACAACACAAGGTTGGTTAGTAGTTTAGATTGAGCTTTGTGTATTTAAGTGTGGTTGGAGATGGTTTATATGTGTTTCACTTTACTTACCTTCAGGTGCTGATTGAGGCAGTAGAAAACCATATGCCCCAAGTAATTGTGATTGATGAGATTGGAACTAAACTTGAAGCGATAGCTGCAAGTACTATAGCAGAACGTGGAATCCAGTTAGTCGCCACTGCTCATGGAGCCACTATCGAGAATTTGATTAAGAATCCTTCATTAGACCTTCTGGTTGGAGGTGTACAGGTTAGTCATCATATGTTTGCATACCGTTCAATCCCAAGATTGGTCGTAGTTTGGAGATTCTAGTTTGACATTATTTTGATGAGAATCTCTTGCAAATTGTTATTCTAGCATAATTCAATGCCAACATAGCACTGCATTTCTTATCCAAAAATTGGTTTAGGAGATATGTTTCCGTTTCCGCACGTGCATCTTGATATATTAGCTAAACAAGAGATGACGAGGCACAGGAACTGCGTAGAAGATTTGAATTGAGTGAGATCATGTTGTGGTAGCTCAAATGGTCAATGTTTTTGGACAAAATATTTTCTGTTGACTCGTTGTTCAGCCCTGTAAAGATGCATTCTATAATAACTTTTATTTCAGACATATTGATGGAGACTTTTTGGCAGAGTGTAACTCTTGGAGATGAGGAAGCGACCAGAAGAGGTGGCCAGAAGACTGTCCTTGAAAGAAAAGGTCCTTCAACATTTAACTGTGGTGCAGAAATAGTTTCAAAGACTGAAGTTCGAGTTCATCGTAGTCTTGAAGCAACTGTTGATGCTATCCTCGCAGGTAGATTCTGTCTTTTTTAAGTTGGAACTGTTAGTAGATGCAAAGTACAGATACATAAATGCAGCATATATTTTGATTCAACAACATTTTAAGATTCTGGCTTCAGTGAACTTTTTTCTTTTGGCTCATCCCCTGGCTAAAAGGTCGCTTACCAAACGTTGAAATCCGCAAAATAAAGTCTCATGGAGTGGAAGTGATTATGGAGAAGGAACCTTTCATCGACGAGAAGACTGTGGATAAGAAACATGAAGAGGAAACATTAGATGTTTCGAAGCTCACCAAGGAGGAAACTGTCTCTGAAGTCCTTCAAACTAAGGAGATAACTGAAGCAGAATCTTCAGAGAAAGATACATTGATGTATCTATATGTCTATGGGGTAAAATTATAATGACTTTTGCAGATTCTCCAGTTTTTAATAGTCTGATGCTATCTCTGTTAATTTCCAATATTAATACACTTATTCGTCAATTTCTCCCACCCAGATTGCAGAATCAACTGTTCTTCAGGCAATCAAACAACTAGAGATGGAAACTGCGGTAGAGTTAACTGACGACATTAGTGAAGCAGAAGCCTTACTCGCGTTGCAAGCAAAGATCAGGAAGAATCCCCGGATTAAATCATTTGCTACATCTCACGGTATACCTGTTTATGTAACAAAGGTAAAAAAATAACTAAGAATGTCTTGTTCTTCAAGGTTTTTAGTATCAGCTTCCTTACCAAAAGAAGCACTTTTTCTTGCAGACTAACTCAGGTATCCAAGTGGCCAAGGCGATACGGGCATTACTAACAGATTACGAAGACGGACTCGGAGAGTTTGGATCAGAAGATCGTCTAAAACTATCTGAAAAAATGGACGCCTTAGAAGTAACTAAAGAGCTAGTCAAAAAAATTCTTTGATAGTACCACAGTTCACTATTGCTTAACATTGATTTGTTTATATGCAGGAAGCGAGATTAGCGATAGAGCGGATAGTGATACCGAAAAAGGAAACAACCGATTTACTCCCGAGGCCACCTAGGATTGTGTCTCTTCAAGGAAAGCTAGTCAGGAAGTATAATTTACGATCAGAAAGAAAATGGAGAGGGGATGAGATGTATCTACGGATTCTCCCTTATAGCACGGAAGAAGATAGAGACGACCGTGAAGATGAAGGAGAGTTTGGAGAAGCGAACGGGGAAGAGCTTGACGAGTTAGGTTTCGCCACCGGCGAGTCTAATGACTCACCCTCTGGCATCGATAGGTTACCTCTATTGCCTGATTAGTTTTATTTGTTCATACATTGTTACAGATACACTTTTGTGAATGAGAAAAGTCAAAAAAAAGAAAAAAATGTCAACTGAAAAAAAAAATGAATTGGGTAATTTATGAATTGAAACTCAAACTAGTCTCGAAATTTTGTAGATGCCTAATTTTCACTAAAAACGCTTAGCTCGTCGGAATTTGACTTCCAACTAATTTTGTTCTTAAAAGTTCTTGGAAAACTCGCTTATTTTCATAGCATAAATCAATTATTCATGTTAAATTTAGAAATATCATACTCTTAAAAAATATAGTTGACTTTACAGCAAATCAAACACTTTGATTGATTTTGTTTCTTGCAGATCCTTTAAAAAGGATGGGGGTAATGAAGTTGTGTGACCTGAGTGACTCTATGCATATCTAACCGTCATTAGAAATTTCTTTAACTTATCTTTATCTCCTTTTCAGAGATCATGATCCATTTTAATCCTATGATTGTTATTTAATTCAAAAGATAATTGATATATAAGCATATAACACTAGACAGGAATAGAAATGTTATTAATTTATTTATATTTTCGAGTTGAATGGAAGAAAAAGTTTAGATAAAATAAGAAAGTGCCGTCCAGAGGACCACTGTGGGAGGTAGTTAGCGATACCTTAACAACCCTGAGAAGACCGACTATCTATACACTTTACTAGTGCTTTTATTACACGCAGATTTTCTATATCCCAAATTATGTACCATTTTGTTGAATGAACGATAGGTTTGTACACACATTCAATTTGTTTTCTTGAGTATGTTACTTCTCCGGTAGATTATATCCTTATGCGGTGTAAATCGTTCCAATTTTTAATATCGTGGTGTTTCATGAGATACTGGTCCAAACTGGCAAAGTGTTTCAAATTTTATCAAATGACGTAATGGTTAATATGTTCCAAAAACCTATAAAGAAAAATGATTTTTCTGGTCCACGAACGAACCATAAAGAAATGGATATGTTTATTCTATTGACGAACACAATTATAGACAATGCCGGTGGCTATTTAGAGCACATGCCTCACCATGTATTAAAAAATGATCATATTCATTTTTGTCAGCGGGAATTATTCATATTATTAGCTAGAACAAGGTAACTGAATTTGTATTAGTAACAGAAAATACGTTCAAATGTTAAATAAGTAGACAATAACGTTTATTTATTTACCATCATAATTTGTAATATGCATAATGCATATGTTGTTGAACGATGACATTTTAGGTCCATCAAGTTTTGTATATTGCTTTCGGCATGTAGAGCGGTGTAGGTAGAGGAATGTTTTAAAGAACGAATGTTTAGATGAATGAATGATGGGTTAATGTCTTAGCATCCAATGAACTTCCATCTTTTTCATCACATTTTTCCTTACACATTTTGTAATTTGGTAAACTCCATGAGTTGTTTCATTACTCAATCAAAAAACAATAGAGTATTCTAAACTAATACTATACAATTCGTATCTCGACTGTACAATCTAAGATTCTTGTAAATCCAATCTAACATATATATTTTGTAAGAATCTTTTGTAATCTCAAAAATTAGGTATTTCTGTCATAGTTTTTTTTATATATATTCTTGATAATAAGCTCTCTTTAATAGGTGGGTTGAAGTTAGTGTTGTATTCACTTTTTCTACGAGCTTCGAATTGGTGTTTCACTTAATTAGTCTATAAAACTAATGTGCCACATTTGTATCCACAAAATCCAAAATAGTTCCCGTTAATACAAATTCTATATCATAAAGAGTTTTCAACTTTATTAACGAATATAAAATAGCGTGATTAACTTTGTCCTATACTCTCCATATTTAATTTTACAGGGAAAAAAAAGAGAGAGATAGTGATTTGGACCTCAACTCATAAATCTTCTCCTAGTTTTTCTTTTTAATTTGAAATTTCAATATCACTTAGTATAGAGAGATTCATATATGGTTGCTTCGATTATTTTCATGTTAATAGAATCCAAATTCAATCAAAGACATTACTCAGATCCTTTGCTTCGGAGTTACGTTAGTTAACTCAGATGGTCAACTAGATAAGCTAAAGGCCAACCCCAAAAAAAGGCGGCAAAAGTCTTCCACGTTGGTCTTATTGACTTCTAGCTACGACAATATATAAAAATTGAGCCCATTCACATTTGTCCCCCATATATGCCTTTTTTATATTATGGACTTGTTTTAGTTGGTTTATCGTTCAAATGCACTCTAATTACAATCTTTTCTTCCCCTACTAACACATGTCATCCTCAACACTTCACTTTTTTCTTGAAATTTTCCTTTGTGGGTATATCCTATGAAAGCATGAATATACATCTACGTTTGATAATGAAATCATTCGCATTATTCTAAAAAGGTTTTCATACTTCGTATAGGTTTTTCTGCTTACCACACTCATACACACAGATGTATATAAATATTGATAGCTTACTTTGATATATATTTATATCATGAAACGTTGACAAAAGGAATATGTATGCTGATCTCGAATGAGCACTTTGGAGAAGTTTAAATCTCGTCAATTATAAATCTCCTTCCACGACCGCCTTAGTTTTTTTTTTCTCTTTGCCTTATCTATTTTATAATGTATAGCCAGCCAATAAGTTATCATTTCAATGAGATTCATCATGATCCCAATGCCATTCTCTATATAAATTGTCGCAACCATGTGATGAAAAAACACAACAACCCATCTATACCATTTTTCTAGCTAAAATTAAACTAACACCTTTCTAAATTGAAACCATTGTCACATAACACATGGCTAACTTGAAATTCTTGCTGTGCTTGTTCTTGATCTGCGTTTCCTTATCGCGTTCATCAGCGTCTCGACCGATGTTCCCAAACGCAGACGGGATTAAACGAGGGCGTATGATGATAGAAGCAGAGGAAGTGTTGAAAGCGAGTATGGAGAAGCTAATGGAGAGAGGTTTTAATGAGTCCATGAGACTCAGTCCTGGAGGTCCCGATCCTCGCCATCACTAAGTCTTATTCTCGTAGTTTTGAATTCGAGGATGTATATTTTGTTCTTGATCGAGAACCGGTTTAGAAGAAAACATATCGATCCTCTTTGTTTGTTTTTTTTGCCTTGTTTGTTCGTTCGGTGTAACCAATATATTGATGTATCTGTTTCGTTACACATTTATGATTTGTGCATGCTTTACGTACCTTATACATTCCACTATATAGTAGTCTAGTAGAGAGGAGGACTTTGCATATAAATTGTTATATAACAAGAAAGGGTAAAGAAATATAGTATGATAAGGGAGGATTGAATTAATTTAATTTATCCTGTTTTTTCAGTCTCTAATGGCTCGTGTAGAAAAGTATATATTATATATGGACTCTTTTGCCTCATCGTCCACCAATGAAATATCACATAAAGAGAGAACGATAGTGATTGAAGTTTTTCAAAAAGAAAAAAAAAACAGGGGAAAACAGAGAGAATTATACTTTTTAAGAGCGAAGCAACGTCTTCAAATCTTCAATTTTTCAGAGATCAAACCCTTGAAATGCTGCTCTTTACGAAACTCATTTTCCAAAATCTCTTTTTCATCACTTTCGTTACAAATTCACAAAAAGTTACAAGTCGTGACAAGCTTGAGCTTAAGTATGTGTATGAATAGTGTGACCAAATTGTTTTGCAAGAGATCAAGTAACTTGTTACAAAAGAAATGATTCAACGTAACTTACAAAACTATACCAATTTACCAAATCAGTTATCTGTGGAAAGAGGGTACCTACAGTACCTCTCATTTTTCATACACATAAAGAATCTCTCATAAGCCGAAGCCATTTGAGTCGCTGTAAACATCGAAAGAGCGTATCCCTTACAAGCTATTCCTTTCATCTCCAAAACCCTAGGCCCATCTCTTACAACAGAATCCAAAGTCTCAACAAGAGATCTCACGTTTGGAGAAAATGTGTACCCAAAACGCTCGTCCACAACCACTGTCCCAACAATGCTTGGATAATTAGGTGCCACGACAGGTTTCCCACACTGCATCGCCTCAATGATCGTCAAATCAAGCCCCTGTGGTCTCAACGTCGGATTCACAAACACATCTAAAGCGTTGTAGAAACCAGAGAGCTCCTCTGGCTCTAAAGCTCCTAAAACCCTAACGTTTTCGCCTAATTCCGCGTATCTTTTGCCCCAAGGACCAGATCCAGCCACAAGCAAATAGACTTTCGGGTGCATTTTAACGAGCAAAGCAAACGCTTCATATAGAAGTGGATGTCCTTTGTCTCTCACCAAACGTCCAGACACACCCATCACAATATATGTCCCATTGTCAGGAATACCGTGTTTCGCCCTGAACCTAGCTCCAGATTCAGGAGAATACACGAACTTGGTTTGGTCAACACCGTTGACTATAACGTGAACTTTTCTCTTAGGAAGTTGATAGATGTTAACTAGTACCTCGCGCGCGCTGTTGCTAATGCAAATATGCTGTTTATATTTTGGGAAGAATCTGATTTCATCGACGAGTCTAGGCATCGTTTGTTGAAGATCAGAGCTAGGACGATCATTGGAAAGTTCTTGAAAAAGATTTGAATGCATAATCTCGTACCAGATTCCGTGCCATGTCACAGCTATGTCACCATTAGGCACCATTTTGACTCGCCAATGAGGCAGAGAAACACTCTCAGTGTGAACATAATCAAAGGAATGATGATCTAGACTGTTGATTTTATGGAAGATCTCAAAAGCTCGAGAGTGGTTAAGTGAGCCGTGTTCGTTTGGAGCAAAGTAGACATGGAGATCTCCTTTGTTGTAGTACTCTTCTCGGTTACTTCTGTCGGAAGAAACCGTGAAGACGTGAATCTCGTGACCTCTTGAGGCGAGAGAAGTGTAGAGTGTGTAAGCATGACGCTCCATTCCTCCGGGGATCGAACCAACAGGCCATGACTTGCAGAAGACAGCGAGTTTGAGCTTCTCCGAGATTGGTCCAAGTGAGAGTTTGTTCCAAGGGAATGTCAGGTCTCGAAGATCTCCTGCGAAAGGAGGATTTTCCGGTGAAGAAGTCACCGGAGAGTAATCAAACTGTGAGAAGAAAATGTAGTAAGAAGAACAAAAGATGAATGCTAAGGTAATGATTGTTGTGAATCTGAATGAAAATGAAGTGGAAGAAGAAGAAGAAAGAGTTGTTCTTGAAGAATGGTTCTTGAAGGCCATTGTTTTGGTTTATTTGATTTTTGTGAATTGAGTGCAACTATTGATGTTGATTCTTTGCTTAAATTTCGGATCTTTCTCGAGTTATTATATCAAAGTTCATTTCTCAATGACATTGCACATGGCTTAGCTAATTTTTATATGGTTTTTACATTCAATTGAAAGTCAAATCTCTCTTAACCAACTGAGATTTGTAACTAAACCGGGATATCACACCTAATTAGTTTTCCCGGTTTGATATTTTGTTTTGTACACGTAGGCGTGTGATTACTCCGTCACACTTTACACATGTGTAATTCCCCTAATTTATCGGGTTTCTTTAGGCGCGTGAGATAATGCGCGTGTGTCTACGCTATTCTTGCGACGCTGTGCTTCCTAGGGTTTCGTCGTTGCAAACACAGTCAATGTTCATGAACCACGGATCCTAATCTCCCCGATCTTCGATTCATTGTTTCAGAAATCCCCAATTACTGTCTCTGTGCGTAAAATCTCTAGAGAAACCTTAAAATTTTCCGTTCAGAGAAATTGTCAACGAAGGTAATGGCGTCTGGTCCTATAGCTGGTGGTGGAGTTTCGAAGACGAAGCATAAATGGAGTGATAGTGGCAACAAAAGCCAAAAACGATCCAAGCCCACGGTGGCGAATTCGAATTCGCTTGGGTTGGAAGATAATCATCAGATGATGAAGATAAGTTTAAGCTCAATTTCCAAGCTTGAAGTTAGGAACTTGAAGCGGAAACTACAAGCTGAGCTTGAGGAAGTTAGGAGCTTGATCAAACGGCTCGAACCACAAGGTAACAACTTCGCTCCCGTGCCGAACAAGAAGCTGAAAACAGCAAACGGTGGTAAGAAAGGTGGAGTACATGGAGCTGCTGCTGATAAAGGTACTGTTCAGATTTTGAAGAGCTGCAACAATTTGCTTACCAAGTTAATGAAGCATAAGTCTGGATGGATTTTCAATACTCCAGTTGATGTAGTTACGCTTGGTTTACATGATTATCACAATATTATTAAGGAGCCTATGGATTTAGGAACAGTGAAGACTAGGTTGAGTAAGAGTTTGTATAAGTCACCTTTGGAGTTTGCTGAGGATGTCAGACTTACTTTTAACAATGCAATGCTGTATAATCCTGTGGGGCATGATGTGTATCATATGGCTGAGATTTTGTTGAATCTGTTTGAAGAGAAATGGGTGCCTCTTGAAACGCAGTATGAGTTACTTATTAGGAAGCAACAACCAGTCCGTGATATCGATTTCCATGCTCCTGTTTCGACAAACACTCATAATGTAGAGGCGTTACCGTTACCCGCTCCTACACCTTCCCTGTCTCCTCCTCCTCCTCCTAAAGTAGTTGAAAATAGGACTTTGGAGAGAGCTGAATCTATGACAAACCCAGTGAAACCTGCAGTTTTACCTGTTGTCCCCGAGAAGCTTGTAGAAGAGGCGTCTGCAAACAGGGACTTGACGTTTGATGAGAAGCGGCAACTAAGTGAAGACCTCCAGGATTTACCTTATGACAAGCTAGAGGCAGTTGTGCAGATTATAAAGAAGAGAACTCCAGAACTCTCTCAACAAGATGATGAGATTGAGTTAGATATTGATAGTCTTGATCTGGAAACACTTTGGGAGCTTTTCAGATTCGTGACTGAATATAAGGAGAGCTTAAGCAAGAAAAAGGAGGAACAGGGATTAGACTCAGAAAGAGATGCTGAATCTTTTCACAATAGTGTGCACGAATCGGTGAGAGCAAATACCTAATTGTTATTCACTTCTCTTACTTTTACCATATAACTCTTACTGGGCTAATGATATCATATTTCTTCTTCCGTCTTCACAGAACACGCTAGTAACTGGCCTTGAATCGTCAAAAGTTACTGAATTAGGTGAAATTTTAATTCTTAAGATAGTATCAAGCTCTTCTATATTGGTCGTTTAGCCCCACTACAATAACTCTTCTTTAATGTTTTTGACACTTGAAAAGGTCATGTGGCATCTACTGTTCGACAAGAAGTAAATGTTGGAGGATCAAGTAGTTCTAACAGTTCTAGTAGTGGCTCAGGCTCGGGTTCTAGTGGTAAATGTTGAAGCTGGTTTACCTTCTTCTCCCTTATGAGCATCACAGTTCCAAACAAGTTTACTCACATTCCTCTTTTCGTTATGCAGGCTCTGACAGTGATAGCTCAGGACATGAATCTGATACCGGTAATTAACCACGATTGTGAAAGTATTTAGCATAGGTGGGAGCCATCGTGGTGTCAACTTCCAACTTTTTTTTTTTTTTTTGCATCTCTTAAAATAGCAAAGCTAGGTTACCTTCTTTTCCACCATCGGATTGTTTCTGTATTACTGTATTAGGGTTCTTGTTAATTGTATAGAAAAGTGGACATAAGTCTTTTGTTTCGGGCTTGTGTCATCAATTGAACAGGCTTGTTCTGTACTTCTTAGTTGGTTTTTTTTTGTTTGGTCTTACGTTCAAATTTGTGCATTGATTTTCGACCAGTCTTGCTGGGCCAGATCGGAGAATAGTTTGACCTCAAAACCCAAGCGAGACCTTTATTGGCAAATTTGTGTTGTTTTCAGTATCATATCACTATTTTTAGATCAATCACCAAAACAAAGGACATGCTACCTAATGTAGAAAGATCACCAACTGGTGGTTGCATGGAACAAAGTCGTTTTTTTATGCTTGTATGTGAAGACATACGCTTCTCTCAAACATCCAACATAGATTCATCAGCTCAATAGCAAGAAGTAGTTCTAAACGAGCTAATTACTCCGAGAAGTCTGTTTCAAATGTCTATACAAACAACTGCAGATTCGAGGATGATTCAATCCATCTTCCAAGTTGTGCTTGTTAGTCTTCTAGTTCTAGGATCCGTGAGATGGATACTTGATGAACTCAAGAGCAAAGAAAGTCGAATATCCAAACTATATGGTTTCAGACAGAAAGAGGCAGTGTTTGTCACTAAAGAGGATCAGCTTGATGAGAGCTGCAATGTCTTTGAAGGACAATGGGTTTGGGACAATGTCTCTTATCCTCTTTATACAGAGAAGAGCTGTCCTTATTTAGTCAAACAAACAACATGTCAACGAAATGGACGGCCTGATTCTTATTACCAGAACTGGAGATGGAAACCGAGCTCATGCGACTTGCCAAGGTAAGAAACAAAAAGCATGTGTTGTTTCATGATCTCAGATTCAAACTTGCGCAGTGTTTAAAACCTCTGAGATGTTTCAGGTTCAATGCTCTGAAACTGTTGGACGTGTTGAGAAACAAAAGACTAATGTTCATAGGAGACTCAGTGCAGAGAAGCACGTTCGAGTCAATGGTCTGTATGGTGCAATCAGTAATTCCTGAGAAGAAGAAGTCCTTCCATAGGATTCCTCCTATGAAGATCTTCAAAGCTGAGGTACATCAAAACTCATCTTCCTAGAAGAGATTTTCAACATGAATTGTAAGAAAAAAGGCTAATATGGTTTCTTATACTAAAGTTTATGCAATTGATCAGGAATACAATGCATCCATCGAGTATTACTGGGCACCTTTCATCGTGGAATCGATTTCAGATCATGCAACTAATCATACAGTACACAAAAGGTTGGTTAAGCTCGACGCCATTGAAAAACATAGCAAGAGCTGGGAAGGGGTTGATGTTCTAGTCTTTGAGAGCTATGTATGGTGGATGCATCAACCTAAGATCAATGCAACGTAAGCTATATAACGCATAAGCCATATTCGAGTTGCTTGCATTACAGAAGAGCTTAGAAGGAAAACTTATACGCATATGCAGGTATGGAGATACCAGTGAAGTCCGAGAGTATAATGTGACGACTGCTTATAAAATGGCGTTAGAAACATGGGCCAAGTGGTTTAAGACGAAGATCAATTCCGAGAAGCAAAAAGTTTTCTTCACGAGTATGTCTCCGACTCATCTATGGTATGTTCCTTCCAAACACAAAACATAAAAGATTATAGATAGTTTTTAGAGCAAACCTTTTCAATTTCCAAAGACATGGAGAGTGATTTTGGTGTGTGATCTTGGAAGGAGCTGGGAGTGGAATCCAGGGAGCGATGGAACCTGTTATGATGAGTTATATCCAATAGACAAAAGATCATATTGGGGTACAGGATCAAATCAAGAAATCATGAAGATTGTTGGTGATGTTCTAAGCAGAGTTGGAGAAAATGTCACGTTCCTGAACATTACGCAACTGTCGGAATACAGGAAAGATGGACATACGACTGTGTATGGAGAACGGAGAGGGAAGCTCTTGACAAAGGAACAGAGAGCTGATCCGAAAAACTATGGAGATTGCATCCACTGGTGTTTGCCAGGAGTTCCTGATACATGGAATGAGATTCTCTATGCATATTTGCTTCGCAGTCACCGCAATTTCTTCTGATCCCTTCTTGGGGAGTGTTAAGCTCAAGTTTCTTAAGTTTTATCAACAATGGGTTTCATTTTGTAGCAGATATGAGTGCAAGAAAAGATAGGATAATTTTTTTGGTTTATTCACTGTCAAAAAAGCTTCAATCTCAGAGCAGATTAGCTCATTTATGTTTAAATATAGTAACAGGAGTCTCACTCAAGATAAAACACTGGCCGGATTTTAACTACTATATGAAATGATCAAAACTCTCACAATAGCTCCCACTGGGAATCTTCTGATTCAAGTAAAAGTGAGCTTTTGGAGTCTGTGGCTTCCACTTGTTGAGACTCTTCCTTAGTGGCCAGATCAGAACCCATTCCCGCATCTCCGTACCAAATCGGAAGCTGCTCATATTCCTTCTCTCTTCTTCTCTTTGAAGTTAAAACGTCCAAGACCTTTCTCTGATGATAATAAAAAGGGTAAAATTAGGCAATGGGATATAACTAATGCTTTTCTCATGGGATTAATGCTAAGTTTTTAGAAGGTTTTTGGTCATTGACTATCATTATTGAAACCAAATTTTCAAGTCTAATATCAGTCAGAAAAATCTGTTATCAAGATTAGCATTCACTAACAAGAAACAAGGTTTCAAGTTTATCACAAAGAAATATCTAAGAGAAAGAGGGAGAAAGCAAGGAACCTTGAAGGATCTGAGTTTCTTGGTCCTAAGATGAATGGCATAAAGCTCACTGTCCTCAACATACAAGGGGTCTTCTCGAGATTCCATGCCGCACAGTTCAGCCATGATCCTAACACGCACTGTGTCATTAACATACGAGGGTTCTTTTTGAAATGCAATGTCCTTGGTATCCAATGGAGTAACGTCAGATTTGCAATTATTAATCACATCATCTGGATTATCTACAGAAATTAAGAAAAAGTGTTGCACATGTTAGAAACCAAAAAACAAAAAGGCATGAAGAGGTTAATTCAAGGTTTTACAACTTCTAGTGAACAATAGCACAACCAGAAATGAGTAGAACTTCAAACTAGAGAAAATATATAATTGAAGCACTAACCCGCATTAGAGGATCTCATGTTTTCATCTGGAACCTTGGTGACGAGTGGATTAAGACTTGAATCATTATCCCTAAAACACCCAAGTGCAGCTAGAACGGGGCCATCATTACATTTTACTACAGTCCCAAAACTTTCCATAGAACTTTGAGTAGATTGAGATTCTGTGGAAACAACATCTCTGCACGATTTAACTTTAACTTCTTCTACACTATCCTCGCCTGAAAAAACCCAAGAGTTTCCAGCAGAAGATTTCTGAGAGGTTAAACTGTTACTGATCCAAGACTCATCATCCGTAATTATTGGTTTTTCATCACCAAGAGTAGTGTCTGATGTCAGATTAGCATCACAATGCTCTTCGAGCAATGGAGACTTAGAGAGTATTTCTTCTTCAGAAAATTTCTGAGGGGTTAAAGTGTTAGTGATTAGAGACTCATCATCGGTAACTATTGGTCCTTCACCACCAAGAGTACTGGTTGATGTCAGATTAGCATCACAATGCTCTTCGAGCAATGGAGACTTAGAGAGTATTTCTTCGTCAGACAAGGAGGATTCAACTCTAACTTCTTGTACACTTTCCTCGCCTGGAAAGACAGAAGAGTTTTCAGCAGAAAATTTCTGAGGTGTTAAAGTGTTAGTGATCTGAGACTCATCATCGGTAACTATTGGTTCTTCACCACCAAGAGTACTGGTTGACGTCAGATTAGCATCACAAAGCTCTTCAAGCAACGGAGATGTGGAGAGTGTTTCTTCACCATCCAAGGAGGAGGCTGATGAATTCTCTCCGTGAGCTATATTCTCCACTAAAATGTCACCTTGAACTCGTTCCTCAACCCGAACATGTCCTAAAATGTCAAAGTTCTGACATGGCGGTGAATCAGAAGGACTATTACAACTTGGTGAATTAGAAAGACTTTTAGTGATATGCGACTCTTTATCAGTAACTATTGGTTCTTCATCACCAACACTAGCGGCTGATGTCAGATTAGCATCATGATACTCTTCAAGCAATGGGGATGTAGAGAGTCTTTCTCCATCAGGAAATATCTGAGACTCTTCATCAGAAACTAATTGTTCTTCATCACTAAGAGTAGTGGTTGATGTCATATAAGCATCACAGTACTCTTCATGCAGTGGAGATGTAGATTCTATTTCTCCATCAGACGAAGAGGAAGCTGATGAATTATCCTCAAAACTATCTCTTTGAACTACATTCTCTTTCAAAATATCGCCTTGAACTCGTTTCTCAACCAAAACATGTCCTGGAATGTCAAAGTTCTGATGTGACGGTGGATCAGAAGGACTTTCACTTCGCGGTGAAGCAACACGATCATGACGTCCTTGTACATTAGAAGAATGGTCCTCTGCAACTTCCTTTGATTCACCTCTAACATATTCGAATCTCGGAGGTTCACTTGATTTCAAACAAAGCGTGCTCTGTGCCAACATAAGAAAACCATCACTCATTCTCTCTATTCTTTAGACATTATTAGCTAAAATTGATAATGACAATCAAACAATGGACTAACCTGAGAAGTGAAAGAGTCAACCTCAACAAGCAAATTTTCCAACTTGTTGTAGATTTTACTAAACCATGCTCGTCCTTTAGATTCTGGTCCCATGATGGCTCACGCTATACGAAAATTATGCAGCAAAAATATAAACTTTGGTTAGGCAATATCATCAGAATAATAAAGAGTTGAAAAATATCATGTTATTCCAAACTTGATCGCAATAAGAAGATGAAAGTTTCAAACAACAAAAACAGGTCCTCACTAAGAAACAGCTCAAAAATCCTGAAAATTTTGCCATCATCACTAATCACTAGGTCTAGATTTTATCGAAACTCAGATGCTTAATCGGAAAAGATGAATAATTTAGAAAAACTGTACTATACAGCTATCTCAAATTTGTGACCCGAGCACGAAGATCGCTGAAAAAGAGAAACTCATAGACGCATCGAATTACATAAAAAAACGAGACTTTGAGATGAAAAACAGAGAAAGTAATCAAAAGGAGATAAACCCTGAAATTCAAAGTAAACATAGATGAGAAAAACAAGGAAAGAGAGAAGAATTTACCTGAGAAAGTAAGAAGGAAAGTACAACAGAGGAAGAAACGAGAAAAAGGCCTCAACATAATCATCATACAACAATAAATAAATACTAAAGAGCTTATTTAAGATTTTTTTTTATTTTTTTATTTTTTATTTTTTGAGAAAAGGATTCTAATTTAGGATTACAACCAGATCCATAATAAAAATTCAATTTAGAGAATTAAAAAAAGAAAAAAAGAAAAAAGTAGTGTTATTGGTTTGTGATTTAAATAGTGATTTAATGACTTTAAATGTTACTAGAATCTATTGTTATTCAATAATAAAAGTTAATTAAGAGTTTGGTGTTATTAGTTTGTGATTTGTAAAAAATCTTTATAACTCTAGGTTATTGGATTTAGAATTTGATAAAGTTGTTGAAAAAAAAAACTTTGGGTTATTCAACTAAAACAACATAATTTTTTTTATTATTAATAAACTAAATTATTATATTATTAATTTATAATTTTATACATTTTCGTCATAAAAATATCGTCAAAATAGAGAAATTATTCGTGAAACTTTACAAAATTACGAAAAAAACTAATTAACAAAATTATATAATACTCTCTACCAATTTCTCTTCATTTATTTACTTTATATGATTTTAAATCATCAAAATTCTTTTTAAACTAGAATCCAATACCAGCCCAAAGTTACATATAGATTCCGGGCTTTTATTGGGCTACCTATCTAAAGTTAACGGGCTTATAAAATTTAGTAGGCCCAATAGAAATAAAGTAGTCCGAATGGGTCATGAATCATGCACGCCACAAGTGACCAAAACATGATCATGTGTACGCATACGTTTTGAAGAAGAATGATCCAAAATAAGAAGACGTGGATTATGCCACGTGGAGGGGAATGGCACAAAAGAGGCATGGGTCTGACGATAAATCTACCTCGGGGAGTGTGCATCTGGATGATCCCTCTCCATCATTCTTTCCATCCCAAATTCTTTATCTTATTTTAATTTTGTTGAAATTCCATTCACATTTTATGATGTCTCATGTATATATATGCAACTCTCTCAACAAACACATAATATAAATATATTTACCTACATCAGATTCTTCATACACATTGTAATCAATAGACCATAGAGATTTACATGGCGACTTCTACCTTCTCTTCTCGTGGGGCACAAACCATGAACACCATGTTCGTCAAGTAAGTTTACCTTAAATTTAGTGTTGAGCATATGCATTATTTGTTTCGTGCATGTCAATCTTTACGCATAAACCATGCTAATTTTCTCTCTATTCATATTGATTCTTAGATCATACACTTTTGGTTGTTATGATCGTTTAATTATGTATCATGTTATATATCATTAACACATGCAATTTGCATATATATAGGCCGATGCTTAGGAAATCAATTCACAAGAAGAGTGCCTCGCATGATATAGTGAGGGATACGGTGAAGACTGAGGGCTCTAGCTCCGGAGAGGAGGTGAAGACGATGAGAGGCTTCTACGGCGCCGGAGAAACGTCGTCGCCGGCGAGTAGTTGGGTGCCACATGAAGGTACGGGAATATACTATCCAAAGGGACAAGAGAAAGTGATGCAAGATGTGCCTCCTCCTCCAGCTGGCAGCCACGCGGACGAGCTCGTTAATTGGTTCTCTTGATCCATTAGTCTCGAGTGACTCTCTTCTCATCTCGATCTCGTCGAAGACTCGAAGTCTCTATATTATTGTCTATTGTTCTAATGGGAAACCATAAAATATATGTGTAATTAAGTGGAAATATATTGTCATATAACCAATGATAATGAATAATTAATGATGATTACAAAATGAGTTACGTACCAAACTACCAATGCATGTAGATTAACTGCTGCCTTATTCATAATGTACCTTCTAATGACTAACTAAAGCTTTGATCCAAAATCCACCAAACAAAAAACTTATATCCATTCTTACAAATTGGAATTGCTATAGTTTCAGACAGATACAAACATGCAAGTAGTAACAAGTGGGGCCAAAACTATCTTTTGACTTCAAGAACCACAGAATTAGCCACTATCAGACGAGAACAAATGGCTCTTCTTCTTCAAAATCCTATCTTTGGGAGAAAAGTATAAATCTTTTTTTATTAAATTGAGGGAAAAAGGTAGAAGCTTTAATTGTGAAGTGATTTGGTGGGTTAATGGCGCTTGCAAACATATCTCTGCGTTTCAAGTTTCCACCTTTACAATCTTCTTCTTCTTCTTCTTCCTCGTTCAATGCTACTTTAATCAATACCAGAAAACTCTCTTCAATCGTTTGCTCGAAACCCTCCTCTAATGACGGCGGCAAAGTGGCTAATGACGATGGTGGCGCAAAGCCGCGGAAGAAGTTGTCGGAGCAATCGTCATGGGAAGTTAAAGATTCAGAAGGGAAGGATTATCTCTATAGGCTTGGCGCGGAATCGGATAATGTTAACATAGCCGTTGGGGCACGAAGCGGCATGATCGATGATGTATTCATTGGAGACTTCCTTGGAAAAGATTGTTAAGTCTCTTTTTCTTCTTTTTGAAAAATCCTATATTTTGGAATTTGGATAAGTACAATGACTCTGATTGTGGAGTTGACAGAACTTGTGTATATCTGTGAATTTGCAGCTGATATTGTGTTTGATTACCGTCAGAAGGCGACGAGGTCCTTTGAACATCTTCAAGGAGATTATTACATTGCTCCATCGTTTCTGGTAAATGTTTATTCTTCTTCTTGTAATCTCATTTTGAAGATATCCTAATTAATGATTATCTATTTATCTTGTTAAAATGCTTTCAAACTAAGCTTTGATTTGTGGGAATATGTCACCAAGTTTTCTTATAAGAACATGTGTCTTCTTTCTTGACAGGATAAAGTTGGTAAGTCATATTGAACTAAGCCTTGGTGAAGAAGATTAGAGGAATACATCAGTAACAACAAATTGGATGATAGGGTTCATATTTGACTGCCTAAAGTTTGGAACTTTTGATTCATTTGTGATGTTTCTTTCTTCCTTTCTGTTTACCTTAATATGGCGATTTTCGCATGTTTTCTGCAGCGGTCCACATTGTGAAGAACTACCTTGCTCCTTCTCTAAATATAAAAATCCCATTGATTTTAGGTAATGAATGCCTTCTTCTTCTCTGTTTAGTAGCAGTGTTTGAAATTTTGCAACCATCTCTTGAACATGGATGTGTTTTTTTATGGCTGCTTAGGTATATGGGGAGGTAAAGGACAAGGCAAAACATTTCAGACTGAACTTATATTCAAAACAATGGGAGTTGAACCAGTTATAATGTCTGCAGGAGAGTTGGAATCTGATAGAGCTGGTGATTTTTTCCAACTTTGTTTACTCCCATATCGTCGTGACTATGTAGTAAACCATTTCCTAGGAACTGGTTGGTTTCACTGACCATAGTGCTATTGAAAGTTCTGATCTTTCTAATATTCCCTAACAGGTGAACCGGGGAGACTCATACGTGACCGCTATCGAACAGCTTCACAAGTCATTCAGAATCAAGTTAGAAGCGTTTCTTTACCATTCCCATTCCCCAGTCTTACTTAACCTATTTATCTATATGGGTTTGGAATGAACTTTGATGATGATTTTGATAATGCAGGGAAAGATGAGTGTTCTCATGATCAATGATATTGATGCTGGCCTTGGTAGATTTGGTAAATAATGTCAACCCCAGATAACTTTGAGCTATGTTGTGACTCTGCTTTTGATCCGCAAAGATTATCATAACTGAGGTTTTGGCTCTTGGTTTAGGGGAAACGCAAATGACAGTAAACAACCAGATAGTTGTTGGTACCCTGATGAATCTTGCGGATAATCCTACAAGGGTAAGTGTAGGACAAGAATGGAGAGAAGCTGACATGGTAAACAGAGTTCCTCTAATTGTCACAGGGAACGATTTCTCTACACTGTATGCTCCACTGATCCGTGAAGGAAGAATGGAGAAGTTCTACTGGTAATCATGATACATAGCTTGCAATCCATTTTCCTGCAACTGTGGAATCTTTTCTGACAACAAACTGAAGTGTTTGATGCTAAAAAAAAAACAGGCAGCCAACTCGTGAAGATATCGTAAACATTGTTAGCAGAATGTACGAGAAAGATGGTATATCGCGGAAAGATGTTATAAGCATTGTAGATAAGTTTCCAAATCAAGGTAAATAGTTTACTATCTAGAATGAGAAACTAAAAAAGGTACAGTTCGTTATGATTTCTATCTTTGTGGCAGCACTTGACTTCTATGGAGCTTTGAGGTCACGCACATATGATAGGTCTATCCTCAAGGTAACTTCAGCACGAACCAGCTGTTAATGATTAAAACTCTGCAGTGAAAGGGCTAATCTTTTTGTTGTTACAGTGGGTAGATGAAGCTGGAGGAATGGAGACTCTAGGGAAAGTTCTTCTCAGACGTAAAAAGACCCAAGAGGTTCCTCAATTCACTGCCCCTGAGGTAAAAATGCTTACAGACTTCTCAATGATCTCTCTCTCTCTCAAAACCTTTAAGCTTTGGCTCCACTTAAGATTGACTGATGATATCGTGTGAACAGCAAACGGTGGAAGCATTGCTGGAATCAGGGTACTCACTCATAAATGAACAGAAACTTATTATGGAAACAAAGCTTTCCAAGGAGTACATGAAGAACATGGACGATTGATACCAAACAAACATCAATTTTTTTCATTCTTAAAGTGACTTTCGAGGAACACTCAGCTGAATCCTGATAAGTTGTTACAAAAGCTTAAAAAGATTAACCGAATCACTCTATAGAGTTTGTTTATACTAAAACCATGAGCATTTTGAACCTAAAGCCGATGTGGTGCTAATACATAAACAATATATTAGATGTGTATGCATTCACATAACAATACACAGTTTTCAAAAACGGCAACCACTATTACGTTAAGAAGAAGAACAAAAGCCACCACTTACTCTGCTACACACATACTTTCTGTCCTGTGACAATATAAATGGTTTCAAACGGATTGTGTTAATTAGATAAACAGTCTCAAACTCTCAGATCATCCGAATGAACCACGACATTGCTCAGATCCACAGAGACATGTCCTCTGTCCATGTAAAAGGCTCTCATCTCTGGCCTCGGATGTAGGAGAAATCCCATAATCATATGTCAATTCTGCCATAGGAGGGATATGACGCATGGCAAAGAAAGCAATGTGGATAACTGATTCACCGTTTCCTTCACGAATAACTGGCTGCCAAAAAACGTTAGGAGAGCAACTATGGTTCATGAACCGAGCTACATTGCCAAATTTCTTGGCACTGATTAGGAGTGGTGATGGGAGATTAAACTCTTCGGGAACTTCAGTTGAAGGGTCTTCATCTACAAGCTCAGGCTCATAATTCCACTTAAACGAGTTAAAAACACGCGATGTGTCAAAGACATACGCATCCTCTTCTTGGTTTCCTCTAAGGTTGCCATTGTCTTTGACTTCACCAGCATATTCACATATGAAAGAACCAGCACGTAAGGAATCCCACGAACGTAAACCCCAACCGCGGTTTCTTGTCTTAAACACTTCCAGGCGGGATTTCAGTCCTGTCTGAATCACTCTGTTTTTGCAACTGGCATGACAAGGACACGTTGGGCCACATTCATATATCACAGGCCTCCGGGAAACGAGTATAACCCCATTAAGGTAAGGGAGATCACCATCATTTTTTCTGATACAAGAGCAGTTATGATTTCCTGGTGAACATGAACCACTGCAGGAACAACCAATTACAGGCTGAGTTAGTTTAAAGGTCTCTGAGTATTTCAGAGAGGAGGTATAGGTAAAATAAGCAGGCCCTTTATCCTCATCAACATCATTCACAAGTGAAACAGGTTTACTTTCAGCTCCTGAGGTGAGATCTGGAAGGATCAGGCCTGGTCTTGTAGTCAAACCTTCCTTCCACTTCTGAACAGATTTCCAAAAGCCAAACGCAGGTGGTTGACCAGGTTGTCTCACCAATTTATATTTAAAGGTGTTGCAACCAGATTTCCCTTTCTCTACCCATGACTCTGAGATCGAATAAAGCCCATCATAGATATAGATCTTTCCTGTTTTCGAAGCTGCATCCTCCTCCCCTCTTACGACTCTTACTCCATTTCCCTTCCTCAAGCTATTCTCTAATGCTAGATTACCCCTTTCAAGCTTCTGATCAGATGCTTGTCTGTTCTTGTCTGCATTGCCGCCTTGTCCACTGTAAATTAATGACTCAGGATCCTGAGCTTCACCTTCATAACGTCCAGATGAAACAATGCTAGTTGCTAAAGACTCTTCATCTGAACCGGCCTTACTAATTATATAGTCAATGCCAGCCATAGTCTGCATGTGAAGACCCACTAAACACATCTCTATCCGGGAAAAGAAGATATCTCCAACCTCAATTCCAGGAACCGTCCCAACTCTCTTCTTCATGTTTGTCCGCACCCCATTGCTCATCAGAGTACCTGCTGCTTTAGAAGTAGCGGACTTTGTGAATTCTACTTGGCTGAGCCGCCTCCTAACTGCATCAAAACGCATCAATACACTACTTACTAAGTACGCATTTCCATCTTCTCGCTCTGCTGCACTGATCCCACTGTCAAAATCTGAACTGAATTTTTTCACTACCTGAACATCTAAGTTAGGCTCATTGGCCACAGTCTTCTTCTCTTTTTTCTTCACACTAGTAGTTCCCTTAGGTCGACCAACACCTCTTTTAGTTCCACTGGAGCTGCTGGGGCCATTTGTTTTAGTAGGTGTTCTATACGATCGAAGAGGTGGAACAAATGATGGAATAGGCGTGTTCTGAGTTTGGTTGAGATCTGGAGTATCATGCGTTGGTTGTTGTGCTCCAAATGGGAAGAAAGAAGAATACTCAGATGAGGAAGGACCAAAAGGTGGACAACCAACAAAAGGTGGACCTTGATTACCATTTGGAAAAACAGGTTTCAAACTTCGCAACGGTTTAATATCTAACACTATTGATTTGTCATAATGGTTAGGATTTGGAACAGTATTAAATCCAGGAACTCCTTGCATTGCTAAACTCCTGTCAAAGTAAGAAGAAAGGAAATAAGAACCAACATTTGGACTAAAAGTACTAACCAAAGCTTAGATTAGCTTGTAAAATATTGACAGTACAACTTAATCTCCCATGTACCTCTATTTCAAGCTGTCAAAAATAAGATGAATATCACAACAACACCATTTACTTTAGCCCTCTCGTACACACCTTGCAGTGACCTTGTGTGATAATTCTCTGCTATACCAAAAGTGGAAAGAGTCAATTACTGCAATAGCATTTCATTCAAAACCTTTTTCATACAAACGAATCCATTTACATATAAAGAAAATCTTTTAACATTCACTTCCCAAAATGAAAACTTTGATATCAGACAACAAGTTATGGGACTTTTTGCATAAAACCTAAATGCATCTAAAAGCGCTTCGTAAGGAATACATAGCAGTTTGTGCTTTTCGTTCATAGATTACTTCCCCCAAAATGTAACAAAATCATCAACCTAGAAGTCAAAGTAATTGAAGCCCACAAATTCTAAACACCAACAGATCTTTCATGCCTAGGGAAACCAGGAAAAAAAAGTTTCCTTTTTGCATCAAGATCCCTACTTTTTTATTTAGACCTAGCTATGCAACTAGAAGAACCCTCAAGAAGATGATAAAACAGAAATTAGCGCTCCGAATTAGAGAGAGGGAGAGAGAGACCGGAGGATGATGAAAGAGCAGAGACGATTCCTGACGAGAGAGAGAGAGTGAAAGAAGCAAGTGGCTACGTGTACAGAGACGCCCTTTCATTAAAGCATTTTCAGATTTGACTATTTGCTACAGATGAAATAAGCAAAAGACGTTGGTGTTACAGAGAGAATACGGTCCGTTAGATTCACGTTTGCGTCATCTCCGCCGTCAAAACCATATTCTGTGTCTTGAAAATGATGATGAGATGAAATTTTCTTACACAACCTATTGCTACCTTTCCTTTCTTTCGGTCTTCGTGTAAACTGTTGTCACTTTTTTTTTTTTATCCACCACCAATGAAAGATGATGCACAACAATCTATACATGAAAACAGAGTCATATATCTTGTTATTTCCAAAAGATATTTGAATGTTTTTTTTATTATTTCAATCCTTTTTACTCCAAATTTCGAACCATGAACTGAATTTTGTATTATGTAAGAAGATTGAGTCTTGTAATACTAGTATAATTTGTCTTAAAAGGATATCAGAATCAGAATCTTACTACTTACAACATATATTGCCAAATCGGCCACAATTTAAGATAGTTTTAACTCACCGATCCAAAACAATTCATTTTCAACTTCTAACTCAAGTGAACAAATTGCTCTTCAAGCTAATGTGAAAAGCTTGGAATCTAAAGTTAACAAAAGCCTTCTTAATTCATCTGTATTGTTTGACCATAAGAATGTCCGAGCATAATCGTTGAGGAACTTGTTGCAGTTCTCTACCTTCTTGCCATGCCTGTCCTACGCATACACCTGGACCGATGTGCCGTATGTAAATGACGACACTGTCGTTGAATGGATAAGGATGTTTTGCTGCAAAGAGAAAACAAATGAAGCTATGAGGTTTAGAGACACCTTTGTCTATATGCTACTCTCAAACCTGAGATGTATAAGTAATAAACTCATATATGATTATGTGTTTCTCGTTTTGCTTTACTAAATGCTCAATTTCTCCAAGCTGAATGATATTTCAATAGAAACGCTTTGGTTTTATAGAAGGTTTTGCTAAAGTAACGCTCAGAATTGTCTATATGGTCACAGTGGGAATTTACTAATAGTCTTCTTTTGAGAGAAAAGTGGAAGTGGCTAATCTCAAGTAAGTATAAGCAATGAGTCTTACCTGGTCGAGGGAAGCCTTGTGGGTAATCTTCAATAGCAAGAAGCCCATCGCCGAATTTGCACGCTACATCGCAGGGTTCTTCTGTGGCCATTACTTCCATTGCTTCTGTGACCTCAAAGTATAGTGGACTGAAAGCATTGGCAAGGGTTGAAACTACCGGTCCACCTGCACGATTGCATTTCTTCAGATTTTTGAGATTAAACTCTCAGAAAGTGCGAATGGAAACTATATCACTTGTTTATTTTGAAAGAAACATTAATTGGATAAGGACTCACCACAAACTCGCCCATAGATTTGGCCGTTGTAGGAGCGAAACAAAGCCTACCAAGTAACACATTAACTATGTCAAGAAAGATAGCACAGGATAGATTGAAATAGGGATGGATGTAATATCAGTCCGACTAACCATCTTGAAGAAATTTATCCAAGATATGATTAGTGGACCTAACCAATAAGAGAAGATTACTTTAGATGTTGTCAAGAACATACGCATCAAAATGCAAAACCAGACGTTTATAACATACACATTCATTTATATTTGTAGGGGCTCAGACCTAAAATGGATTACCCTGACTTGTTCGGCAGCTGAAGTATTCAACTGGAATTTCCGCATTTCCAGCAGAGAATATCTTGGATGCAGTCATTTTAGCTAACTTTGGATCTTCATACCGAGTGCTTGCTATTTCCCATGCTCTAGATATAAGCCTGCATACATACACTCTCATGAAGAAAACTGTACATGCTCTAAGTTCTTTTTCCATGTCAACTTCTTTGGCATATGAATCCAATCTTTTCCCAGAGACGTAAGAAAACCACATGACAGCAAAGCTAAATATCGATATAAGAATTCAGAAAGAATGACCTTGGCTCTAATAATTGCAGCAAATGGTGGCGCCTCTCTTCGGGGATGTCTTCAATCTTTTTCCTGGAAAATATCAACTCTATTAAACAGTCATCTTAGTATTTTCTAATACGTCAGATGAAATCTAACAGCTACTTTATGAACTACAGGTAGTATAACTCCAATTGATGATCCTCTTGGTTTAATATATGAAACATCATGAATCAACAGGTAATTAAACAGTACACAAATTTGAAAAGCAAACCTAAGACTATGCAACATTAATCATGATATAACGCTAAACAATCCCTCATAAGCAAGGGAAGAGAAACAGTAAACTGAAACTGCAGCAAATACCTAATCATAGTCCATGATGTATAGCTATCACTAGTGTTATGACTAAGTTATATATGCTATCAATTAGCTTAGAATGAATCAATTCTGGAACTAAATCAACCAAATCAGACTAACCAGAGATAAGCAGCCGGGTTATATGAAGCAGGGTCCAATGGAATCAACTCCTTGGGGGGATCAAGAAACGTCACAACATCAGATTCATCAACATAAACCCTTTTACCAGTAGGAAGAGTTTCATAGGGTTTTTCATCCCATGGAGATTCATATCCTCTCCCTCCTTGAACAGCCATAACCACACAACGAGACAACCCTGTAAAATCCAAAATTTATCACACAAATCTCACTCTCTCACTCTCTTTTTGTTCTCTTTACATATCCAACAAGACTCAAATACAACATACAATCAACAAGGAAATTGCAAATCACAGGAAATAACTGAACTTTCATCTTCAACCTCAATTTGATATAGACCAAGTTACTACAAGTGTGCACAAGATAATGCGTTCCCAAAAAAAAAATTCAATGGAAGAAAGAAGAGCTTAAGCTCACTGTTCGAGAGAGGAAACTCAAGCTGCGGCTTTCCATTCCGGCGAATTGAGCCTTGAACCGCCGGCCTAAGTACCGGAGTCCGTATAAGCCAACTCTCCTGAACCGCCCCTATCTTCATCTCCGGCCAAACGAAAATTTTCCCAACACTTTTTTTAAAAATAAAATAGGAAACAGAAATTTGATAAACGAGATTTTATTTCACAAACAAACACGGTTACAATTAAAGGGCCGTCATATTTGGGCCTTCAATAAGCCATATTTTACATTATTGGCCCAGTTACATTACCGGTAAGCCCAGTTACGTTACCACTGATAACAGTCCTTTAGTTTCCTCCTTCTGCTCTGCACAAAGTAACGAGATTACCGAACTGAATCAGAGGAGCAGCTTCTTGCCAGATGTTTCACATCTTCCAACAGTTTCACCGCATCTCTCATCGTTGGTCTCATTGCCGGATCTTGCTGTGTACAACTCAGTGCCAGTTCCGTCACTTGCATCACCTGCTCCCTAAGACTCGAATCCAGAAGCTCGTCCACGAGAATCGGATCGACGATTGTTGTTACCATATCCTCCACATTGTTGTTGCTGCTGCTCAAGGCAGATCTCACCCAGCTTACTATATCTGTACTTTCCGGGAAAGATTTGTCCACCGCTCTCTTCCTCGTAACCAGCTCAAGTAACACGACTCCATAACTGTAAACGTCTGATTCTCTTCCCCTCACGGTTTTGAAAGCGTTTTCTGCAGTTTAATTGTGAAATTAGCTAATAAGAAACAGAGTATCTTCCTAACAGACTTTTTTAACCGGTAACTAACTCGGTTTGAACACTAAACCAGATTATACCAAGTCCACTATGTATAATGAGAAGATGCATTACCTGGTGCAATGTAGCCGGTGGTGCCTGTAACAGTTGCAGTTGAAACCGTTGAGTCATCAAGAAGGCGAGCCAAACCGAAATCCCCAATGTGAGGCTCCAAATCTGAGTCCATGAGTATGTTCTCTGGTTTGATGTCACGGTGAACAATCGGGGGATGGCAGTCATAGTGTAGATAGGCTAGTCCATGAGCGACACCAAGTGCTACATTGTACCGTGCAGACCAGTCTAGCACATTTTCTTTCGGGCTAACACCGTGGAGAACGTCGTAAAGACTTCCTTTTGGCATGTATCTATACAGCATTAAACCGTCGTCTTTCCTCAGCCAAAACCCTTCTAACTTAATCAGATTCCTGTGCCTGACTTTACCGATTGTATCAATCTCCCTCATCATACTCTGGTTAGCGCGGATGTGAGACGCGAATACAAGTCTCTTCACAGCGTAGACCTTTCCGGAGCCTAAAGAAGCTCTGTACACAATTCCATGAGCTCCTCTTCCAATGGTGTACTTTTCATTTAGATTGTCAGTTGCTGCAAGAACTTTGTTCAACAACAAAGATGGGCCTTCCTCCTGAGTGAAGACATAAGCATCTTTCTCTGGTCTTCCTTTGCGACGACGTAGGCAAATGAAAACAAGAGCAAGGACCACAACCAAGACTAATAAAGACGATAAGACCGCTATTAGCACGATTTGCCAGGTGCTAAGGCCACTCTTCCTGCTTTTAGATTGATCTTTACAGTACTTTAACGCGCTGCGGCTATTGTTGCTAGCAGAGAAGGAATGTGGAATGCAGAGGTTTGGATTTCCTGAAAACGACGACGGCTCAGATAACAACTGACCCTCCAAGTTATCTGGTATTGGACCTGTGAACTGATTGTTGGAGACATCAACATGTAGCAATGAGGTAAGACCTTTGAGAACCGATAAAGATCCTGTCAAATTGTTGTTAGATATGTTGAGTCTTGTTAACTTGATGAGATCTCCCAACTTGGCTGGAATTTCACCTGTCAATCCGTTTCCACTAAGGTCCAAGTCATAGATCAGATCCTCTATCAACCCAATCGACGAAGGAATCTCACCACCAAAAGCATTTCTAGCAATCTGCAGAGTTGACAGCTTCTTAAGCTCAGGCAAGAACTGTGGAATACCTCCTGAAAACCGGTTCTCGCTGAGAACTAAAGTCGTCAAGCCTTTCCAGTTACTAAAGTTTGAAGGAACTGAACCGTTTAATGAGTTGAAGCCAACATCAAAACGCTCTAAACTCACACAGTTAGATAGCTGAGCTGGTAGAGACCCTTCAAGAAGATTACGAGAAAGATTCATGTAACCAAGGTTTTGTAGATTCCCAAGTTGTGGAGGTATCTGCCCCGTGAATCTGTTTCGAGATAGGTTAATACTCGAGAGATTCTTACAGCTTCCGAGGCTGCCCGGGATTGGTCCTTCGAAGTTGTTGCTATTGAAATCAAGAAAAGAAAGACTATGATCCTGAGAAAACTCAGGAAGAAGACCTGAAAGGTTATTTTCTCTAAGGATGAATCTCCTGATGGTCTTACAGTGACCAATAGAAGCTGGTATTGTACCATGAAGCAGATTAGAACCCAAGTTGAGTATTCTCAACTTCCTTCCATGGCATAGATTTGGCGGTATCTCTCCTGTAAGTTTGTTACCAATAAAGTCAACCTCTTCTAAGCTGCTGTTCACACCTAAACCCGGTGGTATCGCTCCATAAAAGCTGTTGTTGAACAGCGTAGCGATCTTTAGCTTCTTCATCTCAGTCATTTCCACAGGTAGTTCACCAGTGAGATTGTTTTGATAAACTAGCAACTGCGTAAGACTCTGACTCTTCCATATCTCAATAGGAATCTCACCCGAAAACCGGTTTTCGAAAAGCTCCAGACTTTCTAGCTTCCTCAGCTTACCTAATGCACTCGGTATTCCGCCTACAAGCTGGTTATCGTTCAGCTTCAACAAGTTCAAGCTACTGCAGTTCCCGAGCTCTGCGGGGATACTCCCAGAGAGACGATTCTCGGAAAGGTTAAGAATTGTGAGATTCTTCAACATACCCAATGAGGAAGGGATTGTACCTGACAAGTTACCACTCACAATGACTAAAGCGTCAAGGCTACTGCAATTTCCCAATGCAGGTGGAACACCGCCTTCGAATTCATTGTATGACAAATCTAAAGTCAACAAATTCTTGCAATTAGGTGATCCGAAACGAACCGGCCCTTGTAGACTGTTGTTACCAACAAACAGAGTAGTGAGATTCCCCAAAAGATTGAGACTTTCAGGTAATGAACCAACTAACTTGTTCCTGTGCAAATAAAGAATCTGCAGACTACTGCTATTCCCAATCGACTCAGGGATGTTACCAGAGAACTGATTCGCATACATACTCAGCTCCACAAGCTCCTTAGCATCACCAATACTTTGAGGAATCGGACCGGTGAGATTGTTATAGTCAAGATATAAAACCTGCAGCTTCGGAATTCGAAACAAGGATTCAGGTAACTCACCAGTGAGGAAGTTTATGTAAAGATAAAGCACCTCCAACCTCTTCAAGCTATCGAGAGTATCTGGGATCTTATCAGAGAATCCATTTTCAGACAAATCTAGAGTAGCGAGTTTGGTACAGTTTCCTAAAGTGGAAGGTATAGTCCCGGAGAAATTGTTAGTACTCAGATCCAAAATCTGCAAGCTTTTGAGCTCCCCAATTTCCGGACCCAATTGACCTGAAACCCTAGAACGAGTGAAGTTGAGAGACGCAACATTCTTAGAATCGTCACAAGTGATACCGAACCAGTTACATGGAGTTGCTTCAGATGCGTTTATTTTCCATGTCGAAGTAACTTGTGGTGGTACTCTATCCAAATGCTTCAGAAGAGAGAGTAGAGTTAGCCCATCTGAGTTTAAACAAGAAACGGAAATTATGTGGGTCGATAGAAAGAGACAGAAGAAAAGCAGAAGAATTTTGAACAACCCCCCAAGATTCTTCATCTGAGTTTAAAGATCGAGAAACATGCAGAATCTCAATCAAGATTGAAAATTTAAAGCTCAAGCCTCATCAGCAGGAAAGAAGCTCGTATGAGAGAGAGAAGGAGAAAAAGGACAAGACTTGATTGATGGGTATAAAGTAACTGATGATTCTTGCCGTTTTTTATGACGAGATGTTTGGTCTCTCTGTATACCAACGATTGTGAGAGCCTAACCTTCAACGCGTTTTCTTTTTACACGCCGTTTCTCATTCAGTCTTCTTTTTTTCCGTTTTCAGACACACGTGGTTTTTTTAGAAACAAGTCGTCTCTGTTTCTCTTTGTCAAATTGTGAATCTTTTGAATATTCGACAACGATGTCGTTTTACGTCCGTCTGATGTAGTCAAAAAGAGTAAGAAACCGTTAACAATACTAAATAACGAAACTAACAAAGATATTTCATTAAATAATTGGTTGGTGAATGGTCAATTAGTGGTTAACATTCATTAGGTTTGGGTCTTTCATTAATTTTCATTACCAACTATTGAATAATTGTTTTGGAAACGTTATCAACGTGCCCTAAATTGAATACGATAAAATACGTGTTTGACATTCTTTTTGTTATTTGATAAGAACAGCCTAACCGTAAGCTACAGCTGACCAAATTGACTTTCAAACTATGACTAACAGACTATGGTAAGCTTCCGAGTGGGTAACATCGTAGCATTAGCAAATTTTGTTTTTTCTTATTGAATGTTAAATAAGAATTTTGTATATTATGAATTTGGATCTTATCAACCGAAACTTTTGTGTTATCAATTAAAAATGTACTAAGCGGCAATAAGAATGGTGAAAAGGTATACAACGATTTAAGCAAAGAAAAAAAAGAGAGTATGTTGTATAGTAAAAATGTTTGATATGATGTCACTGGAATACATGGTTGTTTTCCTTCTCTCTAAGAGTGGCGATCGGGCGGAACGAATCCTGAAAACCGGTTTCCGGAGAGAACCAAAGTGGTCAACTCTTTCCAGTTACTAAACTTTGAAGGAACCGTACCGTTTAATAAGTTAGACCCAAGATTCAGGTGACTAAGGTTTTGTAGATTCTCAAGTTCTCTAGGAATATTCCTCGTGAGCTTGTTCCGAGACAGATTGATGGTCGTGAGATTCCTACAGCTTCCGAGACTACGAGGGATTGGTCCTTCGAAGCTGTTGCTATTGAGGTCGAGAAACGAAAGATCTTGATTCTTCGAAAACTTAGGAAGAAAGCCTGAAAGGTTGTTTTCTCTGAGGATGAATCTGCTTAGAGTCTTGCACTGACTAACGGATGCCGGTATTTTGCCGTGAAGCCGGTTAGATCCTAAGTTAAACACTGTCAACATCTTTCCATGGCAGAGATTTCGTGGTATCTCACCTGTAAAATTGTTACCAATGAAATCGATAATCTCCAAGTTGCTGTTCAGACCTAAATTGGGTGGTATCACTCCATAAAAGCTATTGTTGAAGAGAGTAACGATCTTGAGATTCTTGAGCTTGGTTATTTCCTCTGGTAATTTTCCTGTGAGATTGTTCCGATAAACTAGCAACTGCGTAAGACTCTGAATCTTCCATATCTCGATAGGAATCTCGCCCGAAAACCGGTTTTCGAAAAGCTCCAGACTTTCTAGCTTCCTCAGCTTACCTAATGCACTTGGTATTCCACCTACAAGCTGGTTATCGTTCAGCTTCAACAAGTTCAAGCTACTGCAGTTCCCGAGCTCCGCGGGGATACTCCCAGAAAGACGATTCTCGGAAAGGTTAAGAATTGTGAGATTCTTCAACATACCCAATGAGGAAGGGATTGTACCTGACAAGTTACCACTCACAATGACTAAAGCGTCAAGGCTACTGCAATTTCCCAGTTCAGGAGGGACACCACCTTCGAATTCATTGTATGACAAATCTAAAGTCACCAGATTCCTGCATTTGGTTGAGCCAAACTGAACTGTTCCTCTTAGGCTGTTGTTTGCAACAAACAGATCAGTGAGACTCTCCAAAAGATTGAGACTTGCAGGCAATGAACCAACTAACTTATTCTTGTGCAGATACAGAATCTCCAGCTTGCTGCAGTTTCCAATAGACTCAGGGATTGTACCAGTAAACTGATTGTCAAACAAACGCAGATGAAGAAGTTCCTTAGCTTCACCAACATTTTGAGGGATTAACCCGGTTAGGTTGTTATGCTCAACATGCAGATAATTCAACACCGGAATGCGAAACAAGGATTTAGGCAATTCCCCAGTAAGAGAGTTGCTGTAAAGATACAAATCGGCCAAGCTCTTCAAGCTACCGAGAGTATCGGGGACCTTACCAGAGAAACTATTTTCAGACAAATCAATGTACACAAGTGAGCTACAGTTCCCTAAACTGGAAGGTATAATCCCAGAGAAATTGTTAGAACTCATATCCAATATCTCTAAGCTTTTGAGTTGCCCTATTTCAGGACCCAATTGGCCTGAAACACCTGAACCGGTGAAGTTGAGAGACGTAACCTTCTTAGAATCATCACAGATAATACCAAACCAGTTACATGGAGTGGCTTCAGATGCGTTAGTCTTCCATGTCGAAGTTAATTCTGGTGGTACTTTGTCCAAATGCTTCCGAAGCGAGAGTAAAGTTAACCCATCTGAATTTAAACAAGAAACAGAAACTATGCGGACCGAGACAAAGAGACAGAATAGCAAAAGAATTTGGAACAACCCAAGATTCTCCATCTGAGACTTGAAAATCAAGAAAAATGTACAAATGGAGCTCGCATGTTATAAAGAGACAAGGGCAAGAGGAGAGAGGAAAGAGGGAAACAAAATAGAACTTGATTGACACCTTGAAGGATATTGACAGATTATAATCGATCTGATTGACGCCAATAATAGAAAGAAGATCTTAGATATTCTACCTAAATTGTTAACAAGGAAGTTGATAAGTTGGAAATTAGATGACCATTATACAGCAAATTGAGGAGATCTTTGATATTCTACCTAAATTGTAAATATTCCTAAAATAGTTTCTTTGTCATTTCCTATGATTTTTCATAGTCTGCGTTTGTGTTTGGGTGGAGCAGACACTATCATAATTGGACTGAGTTATATATAGAAAACATATTGAAACTATCCTTAATCATTCCCATTAACATCTCCCAAACTCTCTCTACCAACTTTGCACATATACAAGTGTAAATATCTCAATCTTGAGAGACTTAACAAACTTACCAAAAGTGTGAATCCATGACTTGGCCATCGTTCAGTTACGCCAATTAGATGATGCCTCGAGCTCCACATCCTCTTCCCACCAAGTTGCCGACTGCAACACCATCAGTTTCGGACCAGTTTAAGCTTCTATGCGCATATACAAGAAAGAGACAAAAACAATCTAGACAATGTGCTAAACCTTGTATCCCCTGCGCAGGAACTCGAGTGAGCTTCCTTTCTCTTCTTGTAGTCCCAGAACCTGTAACAGCTCTTCCTTCGTCTGTTTGCATCCACATCAATAAAAGCTTGTTACTTTTTTCCCAGAGATTGGATAAAAAAGACTATATTCAAAAGGTTAAACGCTTTTAGCGCACATACTTCACCCAGCGTGAAACGAGTAGGGCTTTCTGCAACACACGCAAATGAACCATCAGTTTGCTTAAGCATCACCTGCCATGGCCCTGCATTTTTTTTCCATATCAGATATGGATAGAGAAAACACTCTCTCATGTTCAGGACACTGGAATTGAGAATGATTATGCAAATCTGATAGAGAGACTGAGACAAGCATCACATCATGCTTAGTGATCAAGGAAGTCACAATACAAATAGGTACAGCTATGATATATATTGTTTTAGTCTTGTAAAGAATAGTCTAGCATTTACCAGGATATTGTCGAAAAAGTGCTCCGTTGTAGTTCAACACAAATGGTGCCACTGCCACTGTCTTAGCCAAGCAACACAAACAACTATTATGCTGCTTCATTTCTGTAAGCAGCCAAGAAAGGTCCGCTAAGAAAATATCATCCTAATTGTATAGTACCTTTGAATACTCTCTGGTTCGGATATAAAAGACGGGAATAAATTGAGAAAGAAACCGGTAGTGCAGATCTTTAGGGGGAAAGCCAAGAAGCCCTAGGTCAGCACTGCACTAAAATTCAATTGTCACCACAAGTGAGGAAACCGAGAGAGATTGAGTTACGCAAAAAACTGAGATCTCAATAGTGATAATACCGCAAAGTATCTAGCTCAAGATTGAACAGAAGAGCTGGGGTTGAACTGGCAAAGGTTTCCTGCAAGTATAGACCAACAACTTACAGAACTATATAGAAGGCACAAAGAAAATTTAAAAATGACCATAGACAGTGAATATATCTAAACCAAGTTCCATGTAACGATAAGAAAAGATAAAAGGATTCAATACCACAAACTTCTCTATGAAAGAGAGTTCCCGAGTGCTGCAATTGATAAATATATAAAGGGTCGGTGGCTCCTTGGGCTCCCAAGTTCCTGTAGGAACACATAATCCTCATGACTAAAATGCAATAATCCATCTGTTAAAATAAGTAAAAAGGACAGTTTTAGCTATACCTTCGTTTTCATCTTCAAAATCAAAGTCCAGGGTACTCCTTATGGACCTAAAGAAATTGGTGACAGAAGTACCAGGTATATCATCTAGAGAGCCAATACTTATGCCATCAACCTGATGAGACACTCACAAATAAGCCGTTGTTAAGATCCAAGTGTTCAATATCTTATTCCTAACATGTGCAAAAACTTGCAGCAAAGTGGAAGTTCTATTTGTACCGAATCAAATGCCGCTTTGAAGCGTTGCGAAGCCCTGCGCTTCTCAGGCTTGTCAGGAAAAACCTGGAACATGTTTGATCATTCATAGGTCAGAAGAACCAAATAAAAAGGATGAGTAATATATAGAGTAATGAAGGAGAAAGATTACAATGCATGCTCTGGTCTCGATTTTCTCCTGAAGTTTGCGAACAACAGTCACGGCCAGTTGTATATTAGCATCAATAAAGTCGTCTGAAGAACCCTATACAATGTTTGCAAAACCAACACAGTTAAAATTTCGCTAAAAAACTAAGTCACAATGGTAACAAGTTAAAAAAAGCTTACCTTGTAAGAAGAAATGCTACTGGGTAAAGGTCTACACATGAACAAAAAGAGCCAAAGAAGCCATTAAAATCACGAACCCAGAGCACAAAATTCAGATAATTGAGATAGAGTAAGAGCAGGGAGATTACGGAAAATCGATTTCCAAACGAGATTTTGAATCCTGGAGAGCGAAAGCTAGAGAATTGGCGGCGTCAGTGGCTAGAACCTCGTATGATTTGGGCTTATACAAGGGAACACCTCTCCTAGGATCGGAATTAGAAGAAGTAGATGAGATTGCGCCGCCGCTGTTTGCGGTGGCTCCGCATCTGATTCTGCTGGTTAGAATCGAAGGAGAAGAGAAGAGCGCCGGTAACATCGCAATCGCCATAGCCATTTTTGCTCTCTCTCTCTCTCTGTGTTTAGACGGTAGTGATAACACTGGCTACAGTCTAATCTGCACAACCTCATGACACGTGGCTAAATCCTGTTATCTTCCCTTAACCGGATTGAACCGGAATTTGATTGGCAGTTATCAAATCGGTACTTTTACAACAAGACGACGACGTTAAAGGGTCCAGAGACGGTTGCTAACGGCGTCAAATATATTGCATGCTATTATCCACTGCGGTAGAGCTCAGGACTACTTCTCTTGACAACCGCTGATCTCAACTTGGTCTAAACCTCATCGACGGCTGTGATTACTTTTATATCAGAGTTCCAGAGCTGAGAAACTCTCTCTATAACAGAATCCAAGCGCCATTTAATTTGAGTCTTCTTTTTTAACTACTTTTACTCTGTTTCTCTCTCTAACTGAGAAACTTCTCACTTTCCCGAGAAAATTTAATTTTCTATCAGCTCCGAGAAAATCTTCAACAGAAGAACGAGAATGACGAAACGGATTGATTCTTCTCTTCTCTACACGGCGCTCGTAGTGCTTCTTCTTCTTGGAGTAGTTCATCGCTCTAATGCAAGGCCACGCGTTAATCGACGTAAGTTTCCGAGAAAATTTCTGTAGAATCTCATGTTAATGCTTGAAACATCATAATCTTTGGCGACGAAGAAGTTTTTGATGAGGTTTCTTTGATTTCCTTGTATCGCTTTTGAGTAATAGCAAGAAAACGATGATCGATGTTTAGCTTATCCCTAATTTGATTTTGAGATTCTTCTCTTTCATTGTTGTTTCTTACTGTTGGAACCTTCGTTGCAGCTCCCGGTTTCATGCGATTCATATCGAACGCAACTGATTTTGCGTCGGAGGATTACTACGATTACATAATCGTCGGAGGAGGAACGGCGGGATGTCCACTAGCCGCCACACTTTCGCAATCTTTCCGAGTTCTTCTGCTAGAACGCGGTGGCGTTCCCTACAACAGACCTAACGTGATGTCACACGACGGTTTCTTGACCACTCTCACTGACGTCAACAATTTCGACTCGCCGGCTCAGTCTTTCATCTCTGAGGAAGGAGTTCCTAACGCGAGAGGTCGTGTTCTTGGAGGAAGTAGTGCGATCAATGCTGGATTCTATAGCCGTGCTGATAAACAGTTCTTTGAGAATTCGGGTCTTGTTTGGGATCTGAGTAGTGTGAATCAGTCTTATGAGTGGGTTGAGAGAGCGATTGTGTTTAGACCTCAGCTCAGGACTTGGCAAACTGCAATTAGGGATGCGTTGCTTGAAGTTGGTGTCCATCCGTTTAATGGCTTCACCTTGGAGCATAAAGTGGGGACTAAGATCGGAGGTTCCACGTTTGATCGTACTGGGAGGAGACACAGCTCTGCAGATCTTCTCAGATATGCAAGGAGTTCCAACATTAGAGTTGCAGTTTACGCAACTGTAGAGAGAGTATTGCTTGCTTCATCTCCTAGTGTCTCAGGTTCCAACGTTTCTGCGATTGGAGTGGTTTACCGTGATCAGCTGGGACGTTTCCATCACGCATTGATACGGGACAGAGGAGAGGTGATACTGTCTGCTGGTGCACTCGGTAGCCCACAGTTGCTTTTTCTTAGTGGGATTGGTCCAAGGAGTTATCTTTCAACTTGGGGGATCCCTGTGGCTCTTGACCAGCCTCATGTGGGGGATTTTGTGTATGATAACCCGAGGAATGGTATCTCCATTGTTCCTCCGGTTCCAATGGAGAACTCACTGATACAAGTCGTGGGTGTTACTGAGGATGGGGCTTTTCTGGAGGCTGCTTCGAATGTGATTCCGTTTGCATCGCCTTTACATTCTGTGTTCATCAGAGCTCCAGCTTCTCCTTTGTACGTCCCTGTGACAACTATAATGGAAAAGATCCTAGGTCCAGTGTCTATTGGTTTACTAAGGTTGGCGTCAACGGATGTGAGGATTAACCCAGTTGTTAGATTCAACTACTTCAGTGATCCACAGGATCTAGAGAGATGTGTCAATGGGACTAGGAAGATTGGAGAAATACTCAGGAGCCGAGCTATGCAGGACTTTATGATAAGGGAATGGTTTGGGAACCGTAGGTTCAGGTTTGTTGGAGCTCCATTGCCTGTGGACCAATCAAATGATCTTGTGATGGCAGATTTCTGCAGACGAACTGTGAGCACAATCTGGCACTACCATGGAGGCGCTGTTGTAGGAAAAGTAGTGGACTCTGATCTCAAAGTCATTGGTGTTAATTCTCTTAGACTCGTGGATGGATCAACCTTCAATATCTCTCCAGGGACTAATCCTCAGGCTACCTTGATGATGCTTGGAAGGTAAGAAGAAACCATCAAAGTGTATACTCTTCGAAACTGTATCAGTCCTTTTTGACCAGACTTAAAAACAAATTTCATTGGCTTTAATTGCAGGTACATGGGGCTGAAGATGCTGAGAGAGAGGATGAGATAGAAATGATTTCCGCAAGATGGGCTCTTTCGCATTTTCTGGATTAGTTTGCTGATTCTTTTTCTGTTATACGTTCACCTGTAGCTCTCTATCAGATGGTTCTACAGTTAGTTTGTTCATTTTTTCTTTCTATCATTGGACTCCTCGGTTAATTCATGTAATAACGGAGTACAGGAGTTCGTCTATAGTTCATGTAAAAAAACAGGATTGAGATATAATGATAAATGGCCTGATCTTACTTTCAGAGTAACCATTATGGCAAATTTCAAACCTTCCTGTGTCAGAAAGCAGAGGACATGTTCATATAGCATAGTACATACTAGAGCAAACTTAAATATTGATAATGTGAAAACAGGAGGTAATATAATATTCCTCTCATCTTCTTTTTGGCACTATGATGAACACTTTTGGAATTTGTTCCACGTAAATGTTTCTTCTTGAAGTTTTCTGGAATCTCCTAGTTCTTTATGTAAAGAAAGATAAGACAATTAAACACATATCTATCGTCCTCTTACATTGCTGTCCTGGAATCCAATACCTTCCCATGAAGCATGCACGTCTTTTTATATGCGTGTTGCAAAAGCTAAACTCTCAATTCTTGTTCTTCATTGATCTGCAACCTGTTTTAGTTCCAAAAAGCTTCAGCTACATCGAAGAACGAGTTTGATTCTCCATAGATGGTATCAGATTAATAGCAGCTTCCTCTTTGTTGTAAAACTTTGGTTTCTTAGCATCTTCCCTTCCATTGTGTTTACAAAAGTTAGCTGTCATTTAAACAGCAGGACGACTCATGGATCAACAACAACAAGGTGATAAGAATCTGACAGTGTTCGTAGGACCCTGGGGAGGAAATGGAGGAACCACTTGGGATGATGGGATTTATGATGGTGTCCGTGAGATCAGACTTGTTTATGACCATTGCATTGACTCCATCTCGGTGATCTACGATAAGAATGGTAAACCCGCAAAGTCAGAGAAGCATGGAGGTGTGGGAGGCAACAAAACATCAGAGGTATGTTCCTCTATCACTCTGGATTATGTCTCTCTTTAACTTCCTCCCTCAGATTTTGGTTTCTTTTACATGAACCGAATTTCTGCAGATAAAGCTGCAATACCCAGAGGAGTATCTGACTGGCGTGAGTGGCTACTACTGTCCAATGGTTAACAGTGGCACTCCTGTAATCAGATCAATGACCTTCAAGAGCAATAAACAAGTGTATGGACCTTATGGAGTTGAACAGGGAACACCCTTCACTTTCTCAGTCAATGGGGGACGCATTGTTGGTATGAACGGTAGGAGTGGCTGGTACCTTGACTCCATCGGCTTCCATCTATCACGCCCTAAATCAACCAAGATGATCAACAAGCTCCGAAAGAAGATTCACTGGCTCACAAGGATAGTAGCATGATTTAAGCCCTTTGCATAGAATGTAAAACTATACTCTACAAATAAGGATGTTAGATGTATCTTAGTCCATGAGACCAAAAGTGACTGAGCAAAACACTCTTTAATGAACAACTCAAAAGGAAAGCATATCATTCAAATGGTAAAAACTAAAAACACACGAAGGTTTTTTATATAAAGTTATAAACAAAGCATATTTCAAAGTGAGCAATATACACAAATACGCCCGTGTTTGCGGATAATAGAAGCAACAATTCGATAAGGATCGCATGCAAAGTGGCAGGTAATCCAAGCATGAATGTTGGTTAGCGCATTTATCCTCTGGCTTTAAGCTCCGCAAGCCTCCTCGACAAATCATCCTCATCGACTTTCTCCTCAGTCTTAGTAGGAATGGCATGACCAGCAGGCTGAGGAAGCCCCACAGAGACTTCCAAACCATAGTCATCTGCCACCTGCTGCATAAGGCTGTTGACTTCGCCTTCTGGAGTGGACAATGAAGTTGAACCAGCCATAGCATTCTCCATGAACTCAGCTTGGACCTCCATGTTCACAAACTGCTTCTCGAATGAATCCATTGTCTCTGACATCTTCTGTAGATTCCCTGGTGAAGGATACAGAAAACAGATAAGAACCAATATTGTAAACAGCCCCAAGAAATCAAATTACATTTGTGCTCAAATGAACTAAAGATGAAACCTTTCATATATTTCCATATAAACAAAACCTTCCTGATCTATAATCAGAATCATCCTTCAAGTTTACATTACCTCTCTTAACTCTTTTAACTTTTTTTTTTTTGGACAAATCTCTTAACTCTTAACTAATACAACATAAACCATGGTGATCATACATATCCAACCTATCGAAGATAATTCGTATAATTCACAGACGATGAAATACCTGTGGCAAGAGAAGACTCAAGGGATTTGACGATATTGGTCATGGATTTGGTGATGGTGGTCATCTTAGCCTGAGTATCAAGACGAGCAACAACAGCGTCAAGGCGAGAAGCGAGACGGAGATAGTTCATCTGCTCGCTACGCTTACGAATGGCGTTCTCAGCGTAGATCCGAGCACCATCCATATTACCCTTCTCGATAGCCTTCTTCACCTTCAATTTCTCTGCTTTCTCTTCCTTCTCACACTTCCTTGATTGCCTTTGCAGAGACTTTGACGTAAATTTCAAATCGAATATCTGATTCATCAGCTTATCTGTGTTACCCATGTTGGATCAATTCCTCTAGATCAATTCGCTTGGATCTATCGGTAGAAAAATTCTCAAAAACAGAGACTTTAGGGTTTCTCTGTATTTGGGGAAAATATCTCGACGCGTTGATGTTTGAAGAAGAGGGGAGGAAGGAAGCTAAGTCAAAATCGGAATTGACCGGTTCAATCGAAATGTCGGTCATTACCCGGTTTGATTTATATATCATGGTGATAATAAACAGTCACACACACAAGGCACGCGTGTCAAAAGTGACTCAGCACCGTCCGATGTGTCACTCTTTTTTACACGATGGATCAATCATCATCTGCGTGCCAACTCATAGCAAAATTAAAGTATTTTGGATTGTTTTGCATGTAATTTCTTTCCAAAATTCAATCTAAGTTTCAAATTCAAACCCCAAATGCTTTTGTCTTGTCTCTTCCATTTCCCAGAAACGTTTTTTTGAAGTAATGGAAGATTCAAATTCGTGAGAGATACGTAGTAAATTAGGTCCTTTTCGTGGAATGTTGGAATCGAATTCTTGATTTTTGCAGTGTTCTGACTTAAAACCCTGATCCCCTTTTGTGGCCCAGAAACCGGAAAATTAGATTAATTACAGAGGAGAAAAGTAGTTCAGAGGAAAAAAAGTGAATAAAGGTGGATTCTTTGGTGAATACACATTTGGGCATTTTGAGTCAGATCTTAGAAAAAGGAAGCTTTCCAGCTACTGAGAAGAAATCTCAAAATTCTGCTTGTGTGATAGGGTTTTTGGAAATGAATGGGAGTAATGGGGAGGAGCGAGTTGTTCACGAGGTTGCAATGGTGGTTCCTAAGAGGGTTCTGGAAGAAGAAGAAGGAGACTGTGTTGAGGTTTTGGTGACTGAGCTAAGGAAGAAAGGGATGGTTGTTGATAGAGTCGTCGGTCTTGCTCATGAGTTTCTCAAGGTCGGTCTTTCTTTGCCCAATTTACTTGTAATTTTGTGACCAAATAGGGGTTTTCAGGTGTGAAAGTCTTTGATTTTTCATACAAAATTACTTATCTGAAAGTCAAGTAGAATTGAGTTTTGTTTGATAAAACTTGCTATATTATGTCTAGGATTCAACAAATTGGGAACTTTAAACGAAGTATCTAGTGAAGTTTCTTTCCTTATTTAGCTTTAAATCTGTAAAATACTTTGACGTTTGAAGAGTGTTTTGCTATTATGAGAGTGATGTTTGAGATAACAGCAATTCAAGTATCTCTTTAGGTAGCAGCTCCTTCGGAGATCTTGGGCAATGCAGCTGCAGAGCTTCATATACGCAAACCTACTCGTCTCGGTAAATACTACTGTTTACTCGTATCGCAGATATTTCCTCATTTTGTGTTTGTCTTAAGTTTGATGGTTATCTCTCACTTCAGGAATTGATCTTCCCTTTGAGATGCAAGGGTCTGAGGCTTTCATTCGGCAACCTGATGGGTTATTATTCAGCTGGTTTGAACGTTTTCGGTGCTATCAACATCTTATTTATGGAATTGTAAGTTCCATCTCTCTAAAACATCTGTCTTTATCGTGAATTTAACTATTAACTCAATTTTGATTGCGTTAGTGTGTCAGTTTACAGTGTACTTGATTTATGACATAGCAAATGAACTCTTGAGTTACAGGTAAACTCTGGTGGACACGATGTCACTCTGAAACTTGACGGCAGAGAGTTTTGTTGGACAGCAGGGGAATCATTACTTCGAAGGTTGGAATCAGAGGGCGTCATTAAACAAATGTTTCCTCTTCATGGTAAGCTACTCTGTTATATCTGTTGGGTTACAAGGAGTCTAGACTCTAGATGGTTAAGAATTCTCACAAAAACATTTGGTTGTAGATGAACTCAAGAGAAAGGAACTTCTCCAAAATTGGGCATTAAATTGGTGGAACTGCACAAACCAACCAATTGATCAGATCTACTCTTACTTTGGTGCAAAGGTAGACACTTATAAATATTAATATGATTTATGTAGCAGAAAGGTGTTGATATGAAACTCATAACATAGAAAAATCACAGATTGGAGTCTACTTTTCGTTCTTGGGAATGTATACGCAATGGTTGATATTTCCAGCCTTACTTGGGTTTATAGTGCAGATGGTTGATTTTGGGTAAGTTCTTAACTCTGTTACAAGGTCTTAAGTAAATACTAATAGACATGCCGGCACATCCATCATGCGTTGTTTTCTATCTCTTTGATCAGATCCTTGCAGTTTCTTGCTCTCCCAAGTTTCTTTGTGGGCACAATACTCTGGGCTGCCTTGTTTCTTCAGTTCTGGAAACGTAAAAATGCGGCCTTGTTAGCCAGGTAGGAAACTCCTACACTGATGCATAATTCTGCAACAATTTTAGATTTGTTTTCTATTTTCTGATTTCTTTTTTTTGTGTCAATTCTCTATCAATAGATGGCAGATAAATTGTTTAGTTGGCCCCAGCCAAGGATATAGATTTCTCGGAATGGAATGGAGTTCCCTTCCTTTTCCAAAGGAGCTTATTAAGAATCTCGGAAATGAGAGAGCCAAAGAGAAGGAAGCCTACCAGAGATATGAATGGTTTGCTTATCGCAAGAGGTTTAGGAATGATGTTCTTGTTATCATGAGCATTATCTGCCTCCAACTTCCATTTGAGCTCGCGTATGCTCATATTTTCGAGATTATCACATCTGATATAATCAAGTGAGAGCTTACTCATTTTTTTGTTTACAAGCTTTACCAGTCCCATGTGTTAGCAACTTTGTTACAATCATGACAATTTTCTATGATGGTCTCAGGTACGTATTGACAGCTATCTACCTTCTAATCATTCAGTACCTCACTCGGCTAGGAGGGAAAGTATCTGTCAAGCTGATAAACCGAGAAATCAACGAGAGTGTGGAATACCGAGCTAACAGCTTGATTTACAAAGTAAGAAAAGCATTGTTTTGCAGAGTCACTGTTTCTCTTTTCTAATCATTGCTATGGAAATTTTCGGCATTGCAGGTTTTTGGGCTCTATTTTATGCAGACATATATTGGGATCTTTTATCATGTTCTTTTACATCGAAACTTCATGACACTTCGACAAGTATTGATCCAACGGTTAATAATCTCACAGGTAAAAGAGAGAAGATGCTGTGATAAAAACTTTCCTTTGAGGATGTTGTTACCTGCATATGTTTAAACTACAATTTTTCTGCAGGTTTTCTGGACTTTGATGGATGGTTCTTTACCTTATCTTAAGTACAGCTACCGAAAATATCGAGCTAGGTACGCTCTTTATTCATCTATGCAGCTTATAAAGCGTATGCGCAAAAGTTAGAACTTGCAAGAAATGTCATAACTGCTTCCTTTTTCCAGGACGAAGAAGAAAATGGAAGATGGATCATCAACAGGGAAAATTCAAATAGCCTCAAGAGTGGAGAAGGAATATTTCAAGCCTACATATTCAGCAAGCATTGGGGTAGAACTTGAAGATGGACTTTTCGATGGTAAGAAAAACTTATGAAGTCAATGATCTTTTGTGGTTATGTTTTGATGTAGCTTGCAAATGTCTCAGCTAAAAATTTATTTTGCATTGCAGATTCCCTCGAGCTGGCTTTGCAGTTTGGAATGATTATGATGTTTGCTTGTGCCTTCCCTCTTGCTTTTGCCCTTGCTGCAGTGGTAACGTTACTTCTAGTACTATTTTCTCAATGTCATCCTTAGCTTTTGGTTTTCTTGAAAACTGAATGTATGTCTTACACAGAGCAATGTAATGGAAATAAGAACAAATGCTTTAAAGCTTTTGGTGACACTTCGAAGACCTCTTCCTCGTGCTGCTGCAACAATTGGAGCTTGGTTAAACATCTGGCAGGTACAATGGATAGCAAGAAAATAACGATTTTATATCACTGTTTTTATCTGAGTGAATTGAGTGATTTCTTTCTTCTGTGTTTCAGTTTCTAGTAGTTATGTCCATATGCACAAACTCGGCACTCTTGGTATGCTTATATGATCAAGAAGGCAAATGGAAGATTGAACCGGGACTCGCCGCAATTCTCATCATGGAACATGTACTCTTACTTCTGAAATTTGGACTCTCTCGTCTCGTCCCTGAAGAGCCTGCTTGGGTTAGAGCCAGTCGTGTGAAGAACGTGACACAAGCACAAGACATGTACTGTAAACAGCTCTTAAGAAGCATTTCTGGTGAATTTAATTCCTTGACAAAACCTGAACAAGAACAACAACAAGACTCAGAGCGCTTTTGACCTGAAAGATAAGAAACAAAGAACACCAAAAGGCTCTCACTTTTTGTGTGACAGTTTGATTTTTCGTTGCCACCTTTTGTGCATAGTAGCTGTGTGATAATATCTTGAAGACATTGTATCTTCGGTTTTGTCTATAACACGTTAACTTATGAGGAAATCATTATAATATATATTTGATTTTGTTATGTCCAATGTTTATATTTCAGTGAATTCCACATGTCATTAACAACATATGAAAGTTTCGAACATTTCATATGTTGCAGAAAAAATTAATAAACTTTCTAGTTTTTTTTGGACCGCGAAACTTTCACAATTATGATGAAGTCTTATAAAGATGAAATTATTAGAACAATAATTATCTCTTTTGTGTCAAAGATATGATATAATCTTTACCTTTAAAGATGGGATATTTTTGTCAGTTTTCTCCTTTTGAAATTAGTGGAAAATTCTTTTTTGAATGGTAAGGTTACTGAAAATCTTTTCACCTAATCAAATTATTAAACGTTTTTGTCTTTGACGTAGTTTCATTATCGGTTTTATTTGTGAATTGTGATGCTATAATTTAGATAATAGAGATCGCTATACTTAATATAAAAAATATATAATTTATCATATAGAGCATTTCTCAATAATGTCATGCACGTTGTATGTTTTGTTTTTCAAAATTACCATCACAATTTAAAAAACAATATAAACTTTTAAATTTAGAAGGGATAATTTTAAAAAGTGTAGGAAAATAACCACTTACTAAATTTTAATATCCATTAGATCTTTAGGATTATATGATACTGAAAAGAATCAGCACAATAATATTTAGAAACACCACCAGTTAATTTTTTTTTGGCAAAACTAATAATTTATTTTCTAAAAGTCAAATTAGTGGAGACAGTAAGCAACAGGGAAAAAACATAAAAGAGACGTAAATCATCAAAAGGTTTTTGAAAAAAATAAAATAGAGAAAATTGGAGCAGCAAAATAAAATGGTGCAATAACATTTCATAGACGACGATTGATTTAGTTGATTTTCGCCGCGTCATGTATTAAAGACACAGCGTCGTGGCCTATGCATGCAGTCACTCAAAGGTGTATAATAGAAAGATCATTTAGAATTTCCTTTAGAGAAAGTATATACTATAGAAAGATCTAGAATACATGTTAAGGTTAATTACATATTTATAGTGTTTCATAATCTAGATGAATACAAATCTCTATAATATCAATAACATATATTTACCATATCTTCAATATCTTCTAGATCCTTCTATGTATACGAGTACACAATTTTCAATACATATAAATATATGAATGTGATTAGTGTTTATTATTGTTCTACGTTGTTATCCATCCTAAACCGATCGAATTACTAATTTAACTTCTAATGTTGTCGTAATGATATAAACTTAAGTATATTAATACAGTTCAAATTTCAAATATATGTATGTTTACGCGTGATATACTTAATAGAAATTCGCGTGATTTCAGATTTGCTAAGCACACACTTCAAAATGTCGTATACGTTAGATGTTTAACTATTACAGTATTAATTCCCAATTATTATTAGATCCTAGAATATTGGATCGTTTTCGACAAAAAAAAAAAAAAATGAAGAATATTGGACCGCACGATACTTGGGAACTTGGCATGCAGCTTTAGTAAGTGCGATTAGGATTTTAATGGGACATAGATGGCGTGGCATGTCACAAATAGAAAAGGACGAATTTACTTTTTAAAACTGTTTCACAATCACAAATCAGCGAGTGTCGCTTTTGCATACGAACCGCATATAAAATAATCGTGTACTAAAATGAGAATTTCTATCAAACTTTGGATTCTTCATTTTTTGTGCTAATATAATCAACGGACACAAGGAATATCACGAGCTTATATTCTAATGACGATTCTCGGATCATGTCAGTGTTGTTAGGCTACCGAATAAGTGTATGTGTCAAACTATAATTTGTAAAACATGTTGTAGTGTTTGGAATAACATTTAACTTTCAGAAATCGATGAATCATCATATGATACGTGAGAAGAAAGTATGGAAAAAAAAAAAAGTGTGGCTAGACATGAGACCCTTCCATAAAACTCATAATTCTAAACAGTTTACGAAAATAGCTTGTAATTTGGTCATAACACAACACTTGATTTAACGTGAATAATATATGACGAAATAGAAGGGAATGTTTGCTCAATAAATAAAAATGCATGGTTATCAATGTTCAAAGCAAATGCGAATATCACGTTTGCTAAGTTTCGAAAGCTGACGCGTCATGTATATCACATACTATTGTTATTATGATTACAAGGCAACGTGTTTCTTATAGATCTTTATTTGGTGGCAGCTTATGGTTTTGCCATTGCTCTAGTGTCACGGATCCAACTTTATCTATTTATTGACAACTGTTTTTCTCTACAACATTTGTTGATTATTGACACGCACCTATTTGTTTTTCTTATTTTACATTAATTGTTTTTTTCTTAACTCACCATAGCTATTCGAAGTGCTCATTAAGTATTCAAATACGTTACAAAAGCTTTTTGCTCTTAATCAAAATTTGTGTAAATGAAATTAGTCAAATTTTTAGAGCTAAATATATATAATTCAGTCTTAAACCGTGGACCGTCTGTCAGTTTTTTTTGGTAAAATATGATCTTCTGGTTTTCTTATAGTACAATTAATTGGAAAAATGAGTGTTGAAATCAAATGGATGAAAGTAAACAATGAAAGCCTGTAGCCACCGAAAAAGGCTGCTACTTAATTAGGATATTCTTCTTATTATTGTTAATCTCTGTCCCTCACGATTCCTTGCAAGTGCCTTCCTATCAAGTTCCAATAATCATATCACATAAAATAAAGAAATCTCAAAATAGCATAATGTTATAAGAGTTCATTTTTGCCAAAGAATTAACTACAATGTTAAGATTTTAAAAGAAAACCAACAAAAACTATGTATATATACAATAACAATCAATTTTAAAAAAGTTTCTAGAATATATATTACTAAAACTATAACTATATTGGTTTGAATTATCTAAAATTCCATTCTCTTTTAAATCGTAGATCAAATTTTTATCTGATATAGTACTGCTTTTTAGTTATTTTCTTTGATATTTATTTATTTGAAGTAAGGATATATTTGGGTAACGGAATATTCTTCTCTTATTCCCGCGTTACCTCCTCCTCATCTTTTTTATTAAACCCACCAGGAAACTTCTAAAAAGGCAAGAAATCACCCCAGAGCCCTCACAACCGTTGGATCTCTCTACAAGACTCAAGTTTGACCCGTAAACGTCATCAAATCCAACGGTTCTCAGAATAAAATCAAAAGTATTCTAATTTGTTCTTCTTTTTTTTGTTACCTTGAAGGTAATATTCCATTGGCATCTCCGATAAAATCCCCCATTGTTTCTCTCCATTCATTAGTATAAATACCTAACCACATTTCTATTCTCCTCAATTCACAAACCAACAAGAACTCAAAGAGAGATCCATCAATTAGAATCACTAATTTCTTTAGAAATTTCCTGAGTCATGGCTTACAATAGCAATAGCAATAACAACAACAACAACATTGTCGTTGTTTTCGACTTCGACAAGACCATCATCGACGTTGATAGCGATAATTGGGTAATCGATGAACTTGGCTTCACTGATTTGTTCAATCAACTTCTCCCCACCATGCCTTGGAACACACTCATGGTTTGTTCTACCTTCTTCTCTCATCTGTTTTCTCATTTTCCTTTTGAAATTTCGAATAACTTTTCGGTTTTGTATTCGATTATTATCTTGCAATTTCAATCCTTTATAAAAGCTTTTGTTATCTTGCAATTTTGTTATCGAATAAAACCCTAAATGGAATTGTATAAAATAACAGGACCGTATGATGAAGGAGCTTCATGATCAAGGCAAAACCATTGAGGAGATCAAACAAGTCTTGAGAACAATCCCAATTCATCCACGTGTCGTCCCTGCCATCAAATCTGCACATGATTTAGGGTAATAATCTTCATTATTATTCTTTCTAGTTTTTGTTTGTAACTATCAAATTTTACATGTCTAACAATATTTTTTTTCTATTAAAATATGTCTAATGTTAGACAAAACCCACCATTTCTGATCCGATATTTACGGGTTCGGTTTCAGGTGTGAGCTTAGGATAGTGAGCGATGCAAACATGTTTTTCATCGAGACCATCGTTGAACATCTCGGAATTAGCGAACTCTTCTCTGAGATCAACTCGAACCCAGGATATGTCGATGAACGTGGCACATTGAAAATCTCTCCCTACCACGACTTCACTAAATCCCCTCATAGCTGCTCTTGTGGCACTTGCCCTCCTAACATGTGCAAGGTACTTTTACATTTAATTATATGATCTCTTTTAATTAGCGTTATCAATAAGTATTTTGACAAATGTTTGGGAAACATTGGTATAAAATTAGTTTTGGTCTATAACAAATCAGTCAAAACATGACATCTCTATTGTCCTACTTTGGTCCTTTCTATCTTCTAATATTAAACCATATTTTTACATTTATTTAGGGTTTGATCATTGAGAGGATTCAACAATCTTTAGCTAAAGAAGGGAAGAAGAAAATGATCTATCTAGGAGATGGAGCTGGCGATTACTGTCCAAGTTTGAAACTAAACACTGAAGATTACGTGATGCCACGTAAGAATTTCCCTGTATGGGATCTAATTAGTCAAAATCCAATGCTGATTAAAGCAGCGATTAGAGAATGGACCGATGGCCAAAGCATGGAGATGATATTGATAGGAACGATCGAGGAGATTAGATTGGAGGAAGAGAAGGAGAAGATGTTGACTAGTGCGGAGAATAATTGCAAGATGCAGACCATCTCTATCGGGATTAATAATGTTCATCATGAACCAATATTGCCTCGTGCTCTTCGTGTGTCTCAGTCTAGTTAGACGTTTTTGAAATAGTGGAGGAAGAAGATTTACAACTGTGGTGTTTCTTCTTCCTCATATATGCATAATTTGTAGTACGTACGATTCCAAAAAGATTGAATTTATCCTAAATTAATATTGTATGACGATGAAATTGCAAGAAGATTGCGATCTTTGTTTTTATTAGTTCTTCATTGGTTGATAATTCGAAGAAAAAGAAGAATTATGGAGTTTTGTTTGATAATTATATAATTTCTTGAAGAATGAACCTCGTCTAATATTACGCTGTTTTGTCATTCATTTTTCACGTGTGTTTTGTCACCCTAGAAAGTAGTTAACAAATCTATCATAATTTATAAGTTCATAAATCGCAATTAACAATTGGTTTTCTTGATGTTCCAAATCCAAATTTATAGAAGCCACGTGAGCCATGCGGTCCCAAATATCCAAATACAGACAGATTCGTATTTCGAATCATCTGACACGAATATTCTTCATGGTGTTGCAATGACGATACGTGTATTCGTTTTCTTCATGGTTTCAAGAAATTTTGTAACAAATGCTGAAAGATGATGCACCAAGTTTCTATCAAAAAAATTGGACTGACTTTTATTTTTGACAGCCAGCATTTTTCTACTGATCTATATATAATTTAACTAGATATACATAGATTATTTTATATTCGAATGTTTACTTTTACTTTACATATAATTGAACTCATACTGTAAATATCAATAACACTTCCATCTAACTTAAGTGACTTCTAATTTTCAAAATTAAGAAAAATCCAAGCATGAAATTTTTCATGAAACGTGAAAGTATAGAGAAAAGAGTAATAATCAATTAACTTCAGTGCCGATAGTATATAAATTTGGGATAGCTGCCGAAAGCAAACAAATATATATAGTTGGGTCGGATCATTTCAGGGATTTCCTTATATAATAATTACTAAGCCCATTATAGCCCATAGTTTTATATACACACCTCACATTCCACACAAACACATCCGTTGAACAAATAATCGGCCCATTTATGGCCCATTATATACACCACACATGACATTTTCAACACAAACACTTTCAGGTCGGAGAAGCCGTGGAAATGACGGCGAGATTCTGTAGATTCGACTTAACGACCGTATCCACAAACATCCTTGTATCTTCTTCCGTGTTACCTTGTGGTATATCAACAATGTAAGACTCCAATACCACACTATACACTCTCTTCTTCTTATCCTTTTCCAAGACGACGAACTCGTTGACCGATGTAACCGACCGGTAATTATTTAACCGGTGTTCTCCTCCAAGAACACGAAAACTCAAGATTCGTTTCTCTTCGTCAAGAACTTCGAGTATCTCAACGCTTGTTGACGCTGGAAGACCAGAGACCACGCTAACTTCCCTTATAGTCCCAACTTTAATCTCTTTGATGCCGTTACCGTTAACTCTGATGGTGCAACTCTTGATGAAGTGTTTGTATTTGTTTGGATTGGCGAAGTCGCGGACGAATCTCCATATGGCATGTGCCGGTGCGTCTACACGGTGTGCTATGAGTGATGTGCACGTGTTTGGCGATCTTGGGAACGTGTGGTGTGTTCGGATGATGGAGTCTAGTGTTGAGAACTCGTCCTTTGTTAATCCGTATGGTGTTGACGATGATGTTGTTGTTGTTGATGATGATGATGGATCATGGATTGGAGCAAGATTCATGGTTTTGGGTGTACTTTAATTTTGAGAAGAAAATTGTGTACGAAACTAGGACTAATTCTCTTGACATACGTATATATATAGATATATAATGTGTTATGACTAATATTTGGAGTTGGGCTGCACGAAAATGCCTTTGTCATTTGGCTTTTTAGAAAATTGGGTGTACAAGTGTGAACGTGACATCAAATCTCATTATTGTATGACTCATTGGATCCTTCAGAAGCTACCTATAGATCAACTTTTTGGATAAACAATACGAAAATGAAGCATCAAAATGGAATCTAAACTAAATTTGTTAAATTGAATATGATATGCAAGACGTAGAAGAAAGATCAACGCCCCTATTAAGGGTGTATATGGTGGAAGAAGAGTTGTTTCTGATTTAGACTTTCGTATGGGCATTGGTTTGTATGCAAGTTGCGTGTATTACAAAGAAAAAACAAATCAAGATTAGTGTAACTTTGAGTTGAGCCCATGTCCAATACACTACACACAATATGTAAATTTTATTTTGTTGACTTTAGTCCATACTCTAATCAACACGTGATGTGCACGTGATAACGAAGTAGTGATGTTGTCGTCAAATCCGAGCCGTTTACTTTTCCGGCCATGGGGGCTTGAATTTGCCGGTACGATAGCGATAGCTTCTTAAACCAATTTGATAGTTTTTGGTAGCTTGTCCTTTTCAAATCTGGGCTTGTTAAGGAACATCAAGTTAGGAAATTGATTGGTATACTTCAACTTCTTCTTGTTGCAGTCTGTCTCTGATGTGGTGATTGTATCCGTCAGGTTTCTATGATACAGTATGCAAACCCGGCATTAGTTCACCGGAACCGATGTCTCCCGGTTTAGGAGTTGAATTTTGCTAAAACCGGCTAAAAAGTGCGCAATTTGGCCAAGCGTACTATTGCAGAAGAGGGACGATGGCGATGACAAGCTGGCCATCAACGGGAAGACAAAGAAGACATCAATTGGCTTCCATGTTGCTCCTGGTTCTTGTAGTTGTCGGAATCTATGTTCCTGTCTTCGCTCTTCTCCCTTCACTGTCATATACTCCTCAGTCTCTACCTTCTGCTATACCTCAGGACGAGAAGGTAAGCATGATTCATACTTCAGTGCTTTCTACTAATTGCTTCGTTTTAGTTGGAACCGAAATCAATGTAAACGTTCTAAACTTTCAGTTTTAAGAGATGCAGATGATATCTCGCAAGTTTTATATCAAGGATGACAATTTCTGGAAAGATGGGAATCGTTTTCAGATCATTGGTGGTGATTTGCATTACTTTCGTGTTCTTCCAGAGGTACATGTGTCTTTATAACAAGTAATCCATATGATTGCTAAGTAAGAAATCTTCAATATTTTCTGCTGTTAACCATCATTATGTTATGTTTATAATATATATGATTTGATGAATTAATGCCAGATTATGGATGCAGTACTGGGAGGATCGGCTTTTAAGAGCCAATGCTTTAGGCTTGAATACTATTCAAGTATACGTTCCTTGGAATCTGCATGAACCAAAGCCTGGGAAGATGGTTTTTGAGGGTATTGGTGATCTTGTCTCCTTTCTCAAGCTGTGTGAGAAACTAGATTTTCTGGTTATGCTACGTGCTGGACCTTATATCTGTGGAGGTCTGTGTTGTTGTGATTCTTATTGAGTTGATACCAATGTTTTTTACCACATTATGTGGAAGATTTGCTTATACAACGGAAAAAGTTCTGATACATGTTCCCATCTCCATGACAGAATGGGATTTGGGAGGCTTTCCTGCTTGGTTACTTGCTGTGAAACCACGTCTCCAACTAAGGACATCAGATCCTGTATATCTTAAGTTGGTAAGTTATCAGTTAAATGAAGTAAGTAGTAGATAGATAGTTGGAGTTGCAGTTAATCAGCTTGCAGTGTGCATTATTAATCTAAGATATATACACATTCATAGTTCCATGTTTGCCTCTTTAAGTTGTCGTTTAGAATCACCATGATGCTACAGGCCTGAGTTCTCAAGTATCTTTGTGAAAATTAAGAAGCAAAATGTAATGGTCTGTGGAGAATGGGTAGAAATTATGATTACTTTTGCATAATTGTGAAAAGAGAAAGGCTGTTCTTATGCAAACTAGCAAGAAAAAGGCGCCATTTGTGTAGACTTTTCTTATGCATTATGTTCAAAGTAGAGTTTTTCATGACAAAACATATTACAGGTTGAAAGATGGTGGGATGTTCTGTTACCGAAGGTATTTCCTCTGCTTTACAGCAACGGGGGTCCTGTTATAATGGTTCAGGTACGTGATCAAAAGCCATGTTCCACTATATCTTTTATCCTGATCTGGTACTCTAGTGTTTGCTTGATGACTGCAGTTAATAAGATGTGTCGGCTTCATTACTGAGTTGATCTTCTGAAAGGATTTTTAAATAAGATATCTTTGTGTATAAATTTCGTAGACCTGGAACACTATGGTTGACTAATGTGAATCCCTGTCACAGATCTTTTATATGAGCATGTTTGTTTATTTTATGTAGGCTAATTTTTGCAGATTGAAAATGAATATGGTTCATATGGAAATGACAAAGCTTATCTTCGTAAGCTAGTTAGTATGGCTAGGGGACACCTGGGGGATGACATTATTGTGTAAGACTTACATTCTGCCTTCTACTTTCTTCAGTTTCTATAACTCTCCAGTGAACTATGCTCCTTTTTACTTTCTGTTTTGGCATGTTTCGGGTGAATTTTTATAGATGTTATTGAATATATGTTAAGAATTACATCTCATGCTAGGCTCTCGTTTTTCAGTGGTATTATCTAGTAGTGTTTTGTTATGCACCTTGAAACCATTGTCCTGTGAAAAGAGATTGTGTTGAATCAGTTGATAACTAGCAGTTTCTTTGATCAGTTGAGAATTTTTGGTGTTGCTGATAATGATCTTCAGGTACACAACAGATGGAGGGACAAAAGAAACTCTTGATAAAGGAACTGTCCCTGTAGCTGATGTCTACTCAGGTAAAGTATATGTTTACTCTGCATCCATGATTCATAGTAAACTGAAATAATGGTCTGTTTCTAACATTGTGATATAACAATGACTAGCAAGTTCTTTCTCTTGATAGCTGTTGATTTCTCTACCGGTGATGATCCTTGGCCAATATTTAAATTGCAAAAGAAGTTTAATGCTCCAGGAAGATCACCTCCACTTTCCTCGTAAGTCTCTTGTGCGCCTAACCTTACACTGATTTTATTTTATTTTTTTCCATCTAGATCCTTTGAGCTGTTTGTTACAGGGAGTTCTACACTGGTTGGCTCACGCATTGGGGTGAGAAAATTACAAAAACAGATGCCGAATTTACGGCAGCTTCTCTTGAAAAAATTCTGTCTCGAAATGGTTCTGCTGTGCTCTATGTATGTGCTTAAAACTTCTCACATATCAGTGTTAAACCAGATAGGGATTAATGATAATTGAGGATTGTGTAATGTGATGTTCAGATGGTGCATGGAGGAACAAACTTTGGTTTCTACAATGGCGCAAATACTGGCTCTGAAGAATCTGACTATAAACCAGATCTGACATCTTATGACTATGTAGGGCAATTTCACATCATTACCTGCTATTGTAAATCCTTAACTATATTCCAAAGTAATATTGTTTTTGTTTGTCATTTCAGGATGCTCCCATTAAGGAGTCTGGTGACATAGATAATCCAAAATTCCAAGGTCTGATCTTATGATTGCTTTTAGCGATTTTGCAGTCTTGTTTCCTTTATTAACCTTTGTGCTATTGTCAGCTCTTCAGAGAGTGATTAAGAAGTACAATGCTTCACCACACCCCATTAGCCCATCCAATAAGCAACGGAAAGCTTATGGCTCTATCAAGATGCAGATGACAACATCACTGTTTGATTTAGTTCGTATGACAGATCCTGCAGATGTGATCACCTCCGCCAACCCAATTTCAATGGAATCTGTTGGACAGGTATGTAATGTCAATTGTCTTTATTCCTTATTCTTGACGGTGCAGCGTAAGCATCTCCCTACTCACCATGGAATGGTCTATTATTATTGTCCTTTGTTTTGTATAAACTGATAATTTATTGTCTTGCTCCCAGATGTTCGGATTTCTTTTATATGAATCTTCATACATCGCAAAAAAGAGTGGGAATACACTAAGAATACCCAAGGTATGAACCTTTTTGTCTGAATCCAATGGCAATATGTATAAGGGTCATCTTCTAACGTGATGAGTTGCAGGTTCATGACAGAGCTCAAGTGTTTGTTTCATGTCTTTCCCAAGATGTTGATGTGGGAGTACTGAGATACATTGGTACTACTGAGAGATGGAACAACCAACCTATTTCTCTTCCAACTATTGAGTGTACCACAAACACTAGCTTATTTATTCTGGTAAGAGAATCCTTGGATCCTCAGATAAGATTCTTTACCTCTCTATGGAGCTCTAGAATCATCAGTTATATAAAATTTTGGTTAAGCAAATTCTTACTTGGGTCATTACCTTGCTCATGTTTCTTATAGGTTGAAAACATGGGTCGTGTAAATTATGGGCCATATATCTTTGATGACAAGGTAAGACTTATGTTACAGACATTTATTATTCGCAGGCATGTGATAAAATTGTCTAGATCACTTTATCTTATACATCTACTCTCGACAGTTCTTCAAAGTTAGTTATCTATACAAAGTGAATGTGATATTTACAGTTTGAAGACAGTTTCAAGATTTCGGAATCCACGGTAGCTCGTTAAAAAGGTCTATATTGTATTATTGTTCAGGGTATTTTGTCTTCGGTTTATCTAGATGGTCAAATTCTCCATGGATGGAAGATGATACCAATTCCTTTTCACAATCTAAATCAAGAGCCAAATCTCACTTTCGAGATGCAACATACCAAAAACAGAAGTAAAAAGTTCGAGCTTACTAATGGTCAGTGGTCTTAACTTTTTCAGCATGCCCTTGATTAAGTTAAGAATGTTGGTGATTTGAATTTCATGGCTACTACAATCGCTAAAGATGCTTTTCTGCTGTGTTCAGTATCTACTACTACTAGTAGGGACATGAATGAAACTAATTGCTTCTTACACCGATAACTGTAGATGTTGGTCGAAAGGAACCCGCTCTGTTTGCTGGTGAATTCTCTATCAACAGTGAAGAAGAAATCAAAGACACATATCTATCATTCAACGGTTGGGGTAAAGGAGTTGCTTTTGTCAATGAATTCAACATTGGAAGATATTGGCCGGTATAACTCTGTCCTCTCCTCCTCTATAAAGCTCATCCCCAATGTACAGTTTCTCTTACACATGATACTTTTTGCAGTCTGTTGGACCACAGTGCAACCTCTATGTTCCTGCGCCACTTCTTAAGCGTGGCAAAAACACTTTGGTATGTCAACATGAACATGAGATTTAACCTTTTTGTTAGTTAGGACAGAGGAATGGAAAATCTCTATACATTCTCATTCCATGTAATCCATTACTTAGATTTGTTGAATTCTTTTGCAGGTGGTATTCGAGTTGGAATCTCCGCATCTCGAGCTTTCGCTGGAGGCAGTGGATCACCAAGACTTCACATGCGGTTCAAATGTTTCCAAAGTTAATCAGTTGTAGATTTTCAGTTCACGGATACAACCAAAAGTTCCAGTCGTGAACAATCAGCCCGCTATAAATCATATGTTGGATGATAAAGAATTTAAAGTTAACCAAAAGATTTTTGTGTGTCCAAAAACATGAAACTATACATTAAAAAGTCAGACCCGATAAAAAAAGATTTTATGGTCGAAAAAACATTTCCAAGTCCGTAAATCCAAAAATCTATTTTACTGTTGTTGTTTAAGCAATTCTATCCACACAAAAAACCTTATACACGCCACTAAAATATAAAAACATTAATGAATTATCAGATAATCCTACAAATATTAGATGTTTATCTACAAATAAAATAAAAACTAGATACATCTAAAAATTAGAAAAAATCAACTAAAATCTGATAAAAATATAATTGCAAACAGATATATATTTGTGAAAATCAGAAAAGGGCTATTGTTAGTACTCTATTTAACTACCAAAATTTCTCTTAAGATACCATTGCTGAAAATTTCTCTACCCACAACTCGGAAGAACTCTCTCCACGATCTTCTTGCACCTTCTCTTAAGGAGAAAAACAAGGAAACTCTGCCAAATCCTAAAACTTCCATATATCCCAAAACATAAACCTAATGTCCTTAAGCACTTTCTCCGGTGGTTCCACCACAGCTTGCGCTGCCTGCAAACACCAAAGAAAAAAGTGTAAGAAAAACTGTATTCTCGCTCGTTATTTCCCACAAGATGGCACAAATAAGTTTCTAAACGCTCATAAACTGTTTGGAGTAAGCAACATCACCAAGATGCTCAAGAGAATCGAAGAATCTCAACGAGACATCGCTATGGAGAATCTTATCTACCACGCTAATGCTCGTGCCCTAGATCCAGTAGGAGGGGTTTACAGGACAATCTGTGATCTTAAGTGCAAGATCGAGTTTGTTCAGACTGAGCTTAACTTAACTCGTCAGCAAATCGATATGTGTCGCTCTCTAGCTCAGGAGCAGCATAGGCAAAGGCAAAATCTTCCATATCGCTGCAATTCCTTCGAAAGTCTATTACAACAAGACGGAGATGAATACGTTAATGTGGATGGTTTAGATCATCAGAACATGCAACAACAACAAGAGATGCAGCAGCAGCAACAGAATCCGTCAAACTACGATATGTTTTTGGAGATGCCTGAACAAACCAGCAAAGTAAAGCTTGAGGAGGAAAAAATCTCTGACCAGAGAAAAAACAATCTCATGAGGCAGATACTCATGTCGTCGGCAATCATATAAAAGTAGTTCCTTTCAGGTTTTTAGTCTCATGTGTTGTATGAAGTTTGAACACGGAAAACCCTAGTTCAGCTTCGTCATTATCACGCTTTTTCTTCTCATCTTTGCTATAGTGAATGGTCATTTAATTTACCATATTTCTTGTATTTTCCTTTAGAATTTTAGAACTAGTTATCTTGTTTACAAATGTTTTTTCTTTTATTACTAGAACAAGAACATGTGTTTATGAATCTGTTTTAGCTTGAGAAATTGTCAGAGTGAATCTGAAAGCAAAATCAGGCCATGAATTGATTGTAAGAGTATTGAAACAGAAAACGTGATTAACTTTTCACACAAGCTAATAAGCAACAGAGCCGATTGCCCAATAGAGGGTTACACAGTTCATTAGACAATATGATCCTATACTTTAATGAATCGAATATCAAATAACAGAGAAGGAGACAGAGAGAGATATTCTCCAACACAATTCCACAACAGAATTATCTGCTACGAATTTGTCTACCATAAAAGCTCAATCTGCAAACTAAACACCAGCTTTGTTTCCAAGTCTCTCCCGAAGAATCTTGACTCCCATGTATCTGCAAAGATTGACAAATCCTCTGTTTATATATTGAACTAAAAAGAAAACCTCCAATTCATTATGTTGGTAATGATTTTGATTTACCTTCCCATCATCATCATAGTAGCTTGCGGGTTGGTTCCTGGAGACTCGTCAAACGTTGAACCATCAATAACTCTGAGCCTGTCGACACCAAGAACTTTGCGGTTAGGGCTCACAACTTTACCCACAAGACATCCACCATGGTAGTGCCAGATTGTGACAACAGTGTCTTTGCAGAACTGAGCCATTGATTTGGTATCGTTCAGTTGCTTTGGCCTTAGATTGATGTTTGCCTTGACGCTTAAGCTAAGCATCTTGTGTACGTTTTGCTTGTCACACTGCGTGTAGTTTAAGAAACGGTTAGACGTCACCACTTTGGAAACAAGACGAATGGCTTCAACACAGCGTTGGAGATCCACCGGGTGTTTAAAGTAATTGAAGGTGACTGAAGGGTTGTCATCAACATTTGTGTTGACCAAGCTCAAATGCCCTCTAGAGATCGGGTAAGCAAGTTTCTCCAAGATGAAACTTCCATTGAATGCTTCGTGAAGTTGGTATTTGTTTCTTGTGATGTAAGCTTGCGTTGCTTCTGGTCTTCTCTGCTTTGCAGGAATGGTGGAAAACAATTCATTCTGCATACAAAATCAAAAGACCATTATCTCCTTAACATCAAACAACATTCTCCTACAAAGACACCAACAACAAAGTTACGTTACCTTGTTCGACATAATCCCATAGTGAGTATGAATACTCTCAGGAGATTGCCCAAAGCCAGTACTGGCTTCAACATACACACCCATCTTTGTAATTCCAACAGTCTGAATAAGTGACTGCTCTATAGGCGCCTTTGAAGGCACCAAGATCGTGTTCATGGGATTATCAGCCATTCCTTTTCCTACATGCTCATTCTCTAAAACCACAGGAATCTTCAGCCTCTGAAGCTCCTTCTTAGGTCCAATCCCACTTAACATCAGCATCTGTGGTGACCCAATAGCTCCACTAGATAAGATCACTTCACTTCCCTTTCTATTCGAGAGTAAAGCCTGGTGTTGATTACCTTTCTCATCTTTGAATATTACTCCTGTTACTCGAGGCCTTGTTCCTACATCCAAAACCAAAACAAAAGTTAAAAACCTCCTCACTCAGGAATTTCATCGAACATTTGGTAGACACAAAAATTTATCAGTACCAGAAGTGTCAAAGACGATTTTTTGCACGGTGGCGTAGATCAAGACTCTAAGCTTCTGAGGATTAGCGTAAGCGAGAAGCTCCGCCGCGGTGTGACGACGGCCGAATCTGTCGAAAATTGTACCGCCGATTTTGGTTCCGGAAACGTGATCGTAAGTGAAACCATTGAAAGGTCTGACTCCAACCTCTAAAAGACTGTCTCTGAGAGCTTTCTGCCATAACGTTAACTTTGGCTGATGAACAATCTCTCTCTCCACCCATGGATACGACTCCTTCACCAGCTTCGGATCCCATCCTGCTCGCTTCACGAACCTGAATGTTTTGTCACAATTTAAATCATTTATTTGTTCTTACCTTATTTTACTGAACAAAAAAAATAGTTTTTATGACAGTAAATCAGTTTTTTCGAGAATTTTTTTAATATTATATAAGAAATCAATTTTTCGAAAAGAAAAAAAAAATGGTTGCAATTTTTACTGAAGAAAAGTATTTGTTAAAAATATTGTGTTGATTAGTGTGAAAAATTAAAGAGAATTAAAAGTCTTACGGACCATTGCCCCCAAAATTATTAAGAAAACACAACATTCTCGCTCGGTGCGTTTTCATAAATGTAACATATCCACTAGGACACGAGGCATCGATTATACCAATAAATCCTTTTAGTAGTATATAATAAACAACATAATTTTCTTGTCTTAAAAAGGTAAAAATTATACTTACGCAGCATCGGCTCTGGAGTAAAAACCGGCGTTAATACAGGAACCGCCACCGAGAACTCTAGCACGGGCGTTGTAAACGCCGTCAGTGGAAACAAACGCTTGAGACGCGGAAGAAGCTGAAATGTCAGCAAGTCCGATGTGAAAATTCCTGAGGAAAGAAACGTTTGCGTTTGTAAACGGAACGCCACCTCTCTCTAAAACAAGAACGCTGAAATTCTGCGACAACGTTGCGGCGAGAGGACACCCTGCGGTTCCACCTCCGATGACTATGTAGTCGTAGGACGAATCTTGACCGTTGGATGAAAATGAAGATGAGGAAGATGATGAGAATGTGCTTGCTTTATCGATGAATGTGTATCTGTATGGATTAAACTTCGACTTCTTCTCTTTACCTACAAAATCATTGTTTTTTTTAGTTGTACTATTCAATAAATAAAACAATTATGGGTAGTTGGTAGAAGTAATTACACCATTAATGTGTTTATAGCAGAACATAACCCAAAAAACACACAACAGTTTACGCGTTAAAAAAAGACTGGACTGTGCACTAGTGTCCTGGTTACTCAAGATTCGGTCATGATGGATCAAGAAACAGAGTCTTTAATATATAAAAAAGAAGCTTATGAATGTATATCATGTCTATGAATAAGTAACTAGTTTCGAAAAACAGAGCTATAGCTAAAAACAAGACAGAATCATCAACGACCAAGAGAAAGATAAAAACAGAGAGAACTTTGTAATGGGAGGATTGTGTTTAAAGAGAGAAAGAGAAGTGACCTTTAGAGGCAGTGGAGGAGAGAGAAGTCGGGAGACAGAGAAGAAGAGCAAAGAGAAAGAGCTTGAGAGCCATTGGAGACTGCAGAAACCAAAACTGAAGAGCTTTTTTTTTTAATGTTTTTTTGTTTTGTTATTATTGCTTCTGCATCAACTTCTTATGTGGCTTTTGATGAATGGTCTTGTTTTGTGTGTTTTCTTCTCCTATAAATAACACTAACGATCCAACAGAGCAACTATATTAATTACACCCACATGTGTCTCTATATATTGTTACATATATGTAACCATTTCTACGAGTTGTATAACTTATAGTCTTATACGGTACATTGAATTTTGGTTAGACAACAACATTCGGTAAAAAAATCATATAGTAAAAAAAAACACAAGTTGTGTAATAAAGAGATGTTGGGGTGGTCTACACTAAAACGTAAATTTGATTTTAGGTGTGTCCCATTCTGTCGAATATAGCAAATGAAAAGGACATATGAATCATCTTACTCAATTAATAGTTCCCTCATTTACTCATAAAAAATAGTTACCTACTAATTTATTTTACCAGCTAGTAACTTTCCTCACATTAGACTTATTGTTACAGAATTGTTTGTTGCAAATTGAAATTAATGATAAGTACTTCGTTACAAAGAACAATCACTATCAAATAACATCTTTGTATTTATATTGAAACTAAGCCTTAAAAGGATTTCCTTTCACATTTTTTTACCTTGGTGATGATAATAAGAATAATAACTCGTTTTTTTGTCCCATGATTTTGACTTTTGGGACCAGCTGCAAAGAAAAACAATTTGTTAGTACTTAGTAATAGTATTACTGTAAAATCATATAAAACAATAAAGAGATAAAAAGGATAGTAGTACAGCTTGTCTGTATCATTAATGGCGATATGAAAACAGTTGAAGTCGGAGATCTGGTAGCCGTTGGATCAAGTCTTCATAGATTCATAGTGTATCAATTAATCATCTTCACCTAACCAAAATCTAAAAACTATACTATACAGAGCCATGTTTTTGGCAAGTCATTTAATTACTATTAGTCATAAACTTATTAATTATGACTGTAGGTTGGTTACTAACATAAATCTTCACGGGTTATGTTTTTGGCAACTAATTTAATTGTTCTTTCACCTAACCAAAAACAATATCATCCGTTTTATTTGGTTGAGCGTGAATGTGATCATCAGTCAGTACTTAGTACTAACAACTAACAAAACATATTGGATTAGTTGCCAAATGTAATACAAAAACAATCAAGGTTTTAACTTTAGTGTTGAATGAAAAATGTCACATCGCATCACGTACGTTGGTCTGGTCATATAAGATTACGTAGCCATTTTCTCTGACTTCATATCAGTCACAACTATAACTACATTGTTTCATTTCCTAGTTAATAGAAGCCACATAAACAGAATCATCATGTCGAGTTTATTAACGATCTTGTGTGGCAAAATTAATCTCATATAATATGCAAAAATACTTGACTAAAAATGTGAATAGTTTAACACCAATTAGCCACGAAGGCTTTGGACGGTCTTTGATTAATTGTAGAAATTCATTTTTTTATAACTTACAGTGATTTTGAGGTGTATAATTGACAGAGTTATTGGGGGTGGATATGTGTATAGAAATGATGATAATAAATACACACACCAATCCATGAGTTGGATTCTGAATAAAAGTTATTTTTAGAAAATGGTTATTAAACTTTACCCACTCAGCAGTTAATGTAAATATTAATTTTTGCTCACTTTTCATGGGATTGGCATCTCATCCCATGCTTCCACTTTCATGAAACGAGTTATTATAGAACGTACATATATTTATTATTGTTTTTCATCTTCATCTTTTTTTTTTTGTTTATTTGAAGGAAAAATATTCAAATGATGCCACAACGTTTTCAAGTTCTAATTCACTCGTGTGTATAATGAGAAGTTCTAATAAAACAGAGCAAAAGGTCCCTATAAACGCAGCGTTTTGGACTCATGAGTGAGGGAATAAGGAGAAAAAAACGTCAAGAACTGGAGATCAAACCTTTGGAGAGTAAGAAGATTCTTTGTTTCTCTCCTCTTTAGTCCTCTTTTGAGGAGCTTTTGTGATCTGGTGGATTTTCTGATGAAGAAGTGTTGTTGCTCGAACGACGGTTCTCTGGATTAGCTGCAGGAGGGTCTTCGCCTTGCGCTGCAAGGTTCTTGATAAGGTTCATTACTGTGGGAACAAACTTTGCGGATATCGATATGAGCCCTGGAAGCTGAAGAAACCACAGGTAGTATAGATCATATGAGTATTATTATCAAGAATTCTTGAGTCTTGAAGTTTTCTCGAGTCCATGATTCTTGAAACGCTACTACTACTTTAATGGGATTTGAGAAGGTTGGCAAACACTTACTGCACCATTGCGGAATTCGCCAGGGATATCCAATTGCGTCCACAGTGCTTTTGCCAGAAGGAAAGCGACAAACATGACACCAAGATAGAGAGGGTTTCTGTTACATCAAAAAGGTAAAGAAATCAGAATGTTACATATCATCATTGGATATGAAGCAGTGAATACTAAGCTTTGATGGACCTTAAAAGAGTCATGAATTCGTTGAATCCAAGGACGATCAATGCAAGAATTGCCCATGGAGGAGGTAACCAGTTATTTCCACGCCTGTTCGCCTCCTGAATTAGTATAAACACTTTATATAAGTATTCATATAAGCAGAGTGAAGAGCTAACTTATGAGGAAAGTAATCATGCCTGTGCGGATATGGCTTGAGTCACTGTATACTCTGTTTCTGTCTTGAACTGTCTCCATATAGATTTACATTGCACCGGTGTGATCAAAGTTCTTGATGATGGAACCTATAAAAGTAATGAGTTCATATCTGTTAAGATCGAGAATCAACTGAAGTTGAAACACATCGCAGCAGAGTTATACACACCTCATCCCAAGTGCTTGAAGCCAGTGGATCAGATGTTGTGATGCTTTTCTTAGAAGTATCATTCTTTGTTGGATCCAGCAGAGCTACAGTTAGTGTCTTCTCGATGTTATCAGGTTCATCCCCCAATCGAATGACAGCCATTACTGAGAGCAACTTCAAGGACTGAAAACAAAAAACCATAAGAAGGTGTTTGGACTTCTCAAGCCTACTAAACAAAATGTAAAGAGGAATAACAATCGTACAGCAGATCGAGCTGATTTAGTAATTGCTCGAAGATCCTCTTTTCCGGTCCAAACACGTGGCATTGAATCAGAATCATGGCTGAAGATTGTACCAAACCTGAAAAAAAATTACAACCAGATTCAAGATTAAATGGTTGTTTGAAACTGGTTTTGAAAGATCACTGGGCACATTAAGAAGCCTTGCTATACCTTTCCTTCATACGCATCAAAACCCGCACAGCCTCTTCTTTTGCCTTCGTTTCAATGACACCTCTTGCATAATCCTGAAGGCTCTTCACCATTCTATCTCTTGTTTCTTCTTCCATGTCAAAACCAGCTAATGCACTACTGAGTCCAGATACTGCAGATTCAGTTTCACGCCGATGAAGCTTCTTTACTGTGCTCCACGTTTCATCGTTGGCTCCATCCAACAAAGCTTCCACCGGTTCTGATAAAGCTTCATGAACTTTTGACTGCAAATTAGAGGCTAAAAATCAGTAACTAAGCTCAATTTCGCAAGCTTTCTTTATTCTTTCTGTTACCTCGTATAGACTGGTAAGTTCAGATAACTTGGAAGTCCGCACAGAGGAAATGTGAGCCTCAATGTCACGTACTAGCTTGTCCCGTACTTTTGATGTGTCCCAATTGGCTTGTTCAATGATGGCACCTGCACACTCTTCATCGAATTGGGTCATGCAAGCCTTGAACCAATCTTGGGAAGCTGAAGAAAACCCTTCACCAATGCCTAAAGCCTTATCAAAAGAAGCCTTAAACTTTTCAAGTATTCCCCATCTTATATGTCCCAATACATCTTGAAACGCTGGATTCACAAGCTGTAAGGTAATATTATAGTAAGGAAGGCATAGTATCAATCTCCATTCATTTACTTCATTGACACGTCTGCATATAATTTTAACAACATGATTAAAAGATCTTATTATATATTACTTGGAGAAGCTTTTCTTCAAGCTGCTGTCTCTTCGAAGATCTGACACCTTCATCGAAGAATGTAGCCTCCCCGTCATATCTAATAAAATAGAGGAACTGTGAAGATCAAATCCACAAGGAAGATCTAAGAAAAAAAAATCTTAATGATATTACTGAACTTGACATTACTTTCGAATTCAACTACAGTGTGTGGTGTGTGTAGCTTGATTAAATGTAAGTGTGCTTACTCTGATAAGCAAGAACCGAGAATGGTAGTAAGCCTCTTTCCAAAATTAGAAACTGGACCGGCTTGCACCTCCTCATCCAGTTTGCGCCAGTCCTGTAAATGAAGCAACAAGGTTAGTTAGTGATTATGGGACTTACAAAGACAGCTTTCAAACAATGAAGAAGAGTGAAAGTTTAAGATATGCAGAACGTTAACATTACCTCGTTTGTAATGAAATGCGCAAACTTCTCATTTGCAATTTCTTCGCACCGCACAGTAGCCACCATGACCTGCAAGCAGAATGAGCTTAGAAGGAGTTTAAAGAATGTTAAAAAGCTAGCACTATAAGATACCTTGTGGGCTGGAAGGTCAAGATCCTTATTCTCTTTGATGACTCTCCAGATCTGATCTGCACTAAATGCAAAACCTGAGGCTGGAATCACTCCTCTTCTGTCTCCAGCAAGACCTCCCGGTGCAATAGAATGCATGAACCGTTGTCTCAAACTAGCAATCTAAGTTACAAAACAAAATCGAATCAGTCATGAAATAGATGAAATTTGAGATACACAACATAAGTATCAGACATCTGCAAAAATCCTGGCCTCTCACATACACACACCTGCTCTTTAAACTGTTCTTCCTTCTCCTCATAACTGGAAAGAGCAACAACTTCAACCTAACCATCAAAGAAAGAAACAGCCATGACATTCCTGAAATTTGGAAATCCTTCTTGCTAATAAGCCTAGCTGTAACATAACATACATTGAAAAAGTCACTTAGAGGAGTTTCCTTGTGTGCTTCAGGCTTTGGAACAGAATCCCATATCTGCCACAATGAAGAACAAAACAAAACGGTGATCAGCTTATCAACTTGGAATTAGCTGAAAGTCACTCACTCCTCTTTTACCTTCTGAATATCTTCTCTTAAGACAGGCTCTAAATTTTCCAACGGTGTCTGCAGCCAAAATCATCAATAGACAATGTATGTACCAGTTAGCTGTTACAAATCTGCAATGTAAGAAGAATGATACAAAGAAAAAAGAAGAGAGTGTACCCGGGTTTTATCTCGTATTACAAACAGCATTGTTGTTTTACGTGGACTAAACAATCGCATCATCACCTGCCAAACCCAACTCCAAAGATTCAAACTTAGGGTAAGAAAATATTTTTGTGATACACAAAGAGTTTTTAACTTCCTGAGCATCAAAAAAAATACCTGAAAGACAGTTTTCAAGAGAGGTTTATTAGCAGCTTGTTCACGGCCAATGTCGTGACACCACCTAAAAGCACAAGCATTGAGAATTTGTAACGAAACACTTTCCTTTCACCAAAACCGAAAGCTGCATATTTTGATGTTTCCACTACAATCTTACATGTTGATCAAGACGATATCAGAGATAGCAAGAGCGAAAAGAGCACTCTGTTTTTCGAATGCCGTATCATCCTGCTTGGCCAAAAGAGGACACCATTTATAGAAAATTTATGTAAAAGAAAGTGATCAATGCCACACACTAAACCAAAACAGCGAGACAAAAATTACCTCTCCTCGCTCTCTGCCATCGGTGCCCTCTAAATCCATTACAAGGGTGCAAGGCTCTATACCGGCACATCTTGCAAGCCAGATACCTTTTGTGGTCTGAGACCTATAGACGAGTTCCTAATCAGGCAACAAACTTTTACACGGAAGTTAAAAGCAAATACTATCAGATGAAATCATACCTTCCCTTGAATGCATCCATCTCCATAAAGTTTGTTCCAAACAAATGGTTCAATAGTGTACTTTTCCCTGTCAAATCACAAAACATTTCTGTAAATGAACTAACTACATTCAAACAAATTCTGATTATTACAAAAGTCCATCTTCTCTAAAGGAATGCATACCGCTACTTTGAGGACCCATAATAGAGACAACAGCATAAGAAAGGCCACAGTCTGCAAGTTTCACATCTTTAATGAAATGATCGATGCGAGAGACATTGTATATACCATCTCCGTCGATGAGCTGTACAGAACAACATCCCTCGCTTTTATCTGCATCTAATATGGATTATGTAGCTCGTCACAGAAGCCCTTTAAACACAATCACTGTCTCCTAATTGAGATATTTTATTCAACAACCAAAGCAAACAATTTTGAAATGAAACGAGAGAAACGACTTGGTCTTAGTATTGTTTACGCATGCAGAGGCATTACTTTCTGAAACCAATAACAATGACATTCTTTCTGAAGAAAGCAGAGAAAAAGGTACTCGTATATATGGATCTACATTGCTAGCGAAACAACAAAGAACCAACCAACTATCAGGAATCAATCAAATGCCATAAATCTGATAAAAGGAAAAAGCCACACAGGGAGAGAAAATAGTACCCATTCTTTGTCTTTCTCAGACAGAAAATTCTCAAAGTGAAAGTGAGAAAAAGAAGATCAGAGCTTTCACGCTTTTAGGATCTCACTCTTCAAAAGCTTCCCTTTCTCTGTTTTTCCATGTCAGTCATTTTAGGTTCCAACTTTGAGTTATTATTCTTTTTCCTTGGAAAAGGCAAAAGCAAGGAATGCAAGTTAGGAAATTTAGATCTCCTCTACAAATTTGTTGGGCACATGGAAATATCAAAACACAAACTTGAAATAGAATTTGTATATCATTTAATCCAATCAAAGAATAATATTCTTCTATACACCAGCAACACACTCCAAAAATAGACAAAACATTCCTACTTCTAAGCCACAATCACATCTTACTAAGTTTAGTCATTCTTAACTTAATGTACATGAAAAAAGGGATCAGCTTTATAAAGTGATTCTAACACTAACACTTTCCCCTAACCTGATCTACCACATATACAACCTAACCATTCCATGGCAACATTCGTTGCCCTATACAAAGACACCTCGAACGCAGCAGAAATGTCTTTCTCTTTGAAGGCTAATTGTCTGAAGAGTCCACGAACTTTCTGGAATCTGAGAAGCTCTACTTCATAAACAAGTTTTATGCCAGCAGAGATAAGCAGCTGCCTGTCTTGTGTAGTGATAATAACTATACTCCCAGGACCAAAGCAGTTAAAGTCCTCTGCAAGAGCATCTAACTGTTCAAGCTTATTCACATCATCAGCCACGAGCAGAACCTTTTGGTTCTTGAGCCTTAATTTACTCAAGCATTCTCCTTGAATCCGTATCATAAACTCTTCGTGTAAGTGAGACAGGTGGCGATCCTGAGAAATCCTTTTCACACTTTCCAAGAAACAATGGCTTTCGAAGTGTTGACAGATGTTCTGATAAACAAATTTAGCTAAAGCTGATCTACCATTGCCTCCTCTTGCCCAAATCCCAATCACTCTCACACTTTTCTTAGAATTTAAATTCAATAAACGGTGAAGAGCTTTCATGTGTGCATCAATCCCTTCAAGGTCACTCCCATTGCTTCTTGTTGTATCAATCATCAGCTCTTTTGATATCCTGTCAGTAATTTCTTCGACCATCTTCGAGTCATCTTCCCTGCAAAGTAAAAATCGAAACTTTACAATCCATTCACTCAAATTAACAATAAAAATTCGACCTTTATTATCAAAGTTAGGAAATTTTTACCATTTCCATGAACAATCGCCGGAGATACTCGCCAAATTAGTCAACGCTTGCCTCCATGAAAGCACTTTCTCATGATCTTCTCTACCCTCATGCTTCTTAAACTGTTCAGCGACTTCTCCGATCTGTCTCCTCACATGACACGGATCCACGCCGTAGAAGATAGGCATGACCTTGAGCGAGCCCATGTTTTCGAAATCCATAATCTTCACGAGCTCTTCGAGACACCAACGAGACGCAGCGTAATTCACGGAGACCACAACGACTGCGAATCTCGACCCTTCAATGGCGCGTATTAGCTCCGGCGTAATCCTCCGGCCATTCTTCAACTCCTTATCGTCTTTAAAGGTTCGAATGTTTCTTCGAATCAGTTCTTTGTAGAGGAAACTGATGAAGCTGCGGCGAGTGTCGAGTCCTCTGAAGCTCAGAAAAACATCAAACTTTGGGAGGGTGTTTGAAGAATCTGACATTTCATTGATTCTAAAGAGAAATGGAATAAGTGGGATTAATAGCCGTGGACGTGTAACCGTGTGGGAGGATTTTACAGAGACTCCTTCTTCATGCTTCAGAGACAGGTTAAATTTCCTCGCATTTTCTTATTTGTTATTTTTGTCAGCTTGTAACCAAGAAAATATCAAAGTCAACTCAATGAAATGACACAATGCAGTGCAATATTTTAGATTAGGCTTCCGGCCGAGAGACTTTGCCGGTTTTCTTGCCGCCGGTAAAACCATTTTGTGCTCCGTTTTTCTTTTCTGTTTGGGCCTCCTTCTCCCTATTTGGGCTGGGCCTTTTCTGATTGTTTTGTTTTTCTTTGTTTAATTTCAGTTACCATCTATAGGCTTTAGCCCACTTTGTTGTTCCCATAAAAAAAGTCATGAAAACGGGTCCATGAGACGTAAAAGCCTGAGAAAGAAGCAAACAAGGTATCAAAAAGCATAAATCGGACGAAGGATACTGGCAGACAGATAGAGAAATTGTACCCATTCTTTTGTCTTTCTCAGACAGAAAAATTCTACAGTGTCAGTGAGAGAAAGCAGAAGAAGACAGCTTTCACGTTTTTGGGATCTTCCTCTTCAAAAGCTTCCCTTTCTCTGTTTTATCTTGTTGTTAGTCATTTTAGATTCCAACTTTGAGCTATGAACTTTAGTTAGGTATAAGTTTGTTGTGCATATGGAAACATCAAACCCAAAACTTTAAAAGAAAAATTGTATATTGTATTAGTTAGTCTATTCAAAATTACAAACAAAATACTCCAAAAAAAAAACAAAAACATTCATATTTCAAAACCAAATTAACTTCTTTTTTTCACAATTTCCTTTAAGATTAATTAAACCAAAGATACAAAATCACAATTAAGCAAACGGAACTCTTTGCCAAGGAACTCGCTTTTACACGAGTGGAAAGGAAAACAAAGTAATAAAAGGATAGGATGGTATCCCAAACGAGAACCGGAAGGTTATTTGGAGAGGCTTCAAACTTAATCAAAGCCACATTCCCTTAACTTAATGTCTATTTGCCTATGAAAAGAGATTTAGCTTCAAAATTGATTCTTAACACTTCCCCCCTAACCAGATCTACCACTTAGACAACCTAACCAATTTGTTGCCCTATAGTAAACCAACTTGACCGCAGCAGAAATGTCTCTCTTTTTAAAGGCGAATTGTCGGAAGAGTTCACAAACTTTCTGGAATTTCAAAAGCTCAACTTCGTAGACAAGCTTTATACCAGCAGAAACAAACAGATGCTTGTCTTGTGTAGTGATGATAACAACACTTCCCGGACCAAACCCGTTGAAATCCTCAGCAAGAGCATCTAACTGTTCAAGCTTATAAACATCATCAGCCACAAGCAAAACCTTTTGGTCCTTGAGATTATGTTTACTTCCTTGAATCCTTATCAGAAACTCTTCGTGTAGATGCGATAAGTGACGACCCTGAGAAATCCTTTTCACGCTTCCCAAGAAACAATGGCTGTCAAAGTGGTGACAGATGTCTTGATAAACATATTTAGCTAAAGCTGATCTACCATTGTATCCTCTTGCCCAAATCCCAACCACTCTCAAACTTTTGTTGGAATTCAAATCCAGTTTTTTGTTAAGAGCCTTCATGTGTGTATCAATCCCAACTAGGTTCTTCCCATTGCTTATTGTTGTAACAGTCATCAGATTTTTTGATATCTTGTCAGCAATTTCGTCCACCAGCTTCGCTTCATCTTCACTACAGAGAGAAAACAAAATAAAAAACGAAACTTTAGTAACGATTCAAATCAAATAAAAATCCAATCTTTATAACCAAAGCTACGAAATTTCACCATTTGGATGAACAATCTCCGGAGATACTAGCCAAACTGGTCAATGCTCGTCTCCACGAAGCAACTTTCTCATGATCTTCTTCTCTAGCCTCGTGCTTCTTAAACTGTTCAGCGACATCTCCGATCTGCCTCCTCAAATGACACGGATCCACACCGTAGAAGATAGGCATCACGGTGATGGAACCCTTGTTTTCGAAATCCATAATCTTCACAAGCTCATCGAGACACCAAGGAGACGCAGCGTAGTTTACAGAGACAACAACGACGGCGAATTTCGACTCCTCGATGGCGCGTTTGAGCTCCGGAGAAATCCTCCGGCCATTCTCAAGCTCCTTGTCGTCTTTGAAAGTTCGAATTTTCCTTCGAACGAATTCTTTGTAGAGAAAACTGATGAAGTTGCGACGAGTGTCGACTCCTCTGAAACTCAGAAAGACATCATACTTAGTCGCAGTAGGAGAAGTCATTTTGATTTTTGATTCTCTCTATTGAGAACTTAAGTATGATGAGTAATAGAAATAAAGGACTCAAGGATATTTATAGACCACTAGAGAGTAGTTGAACTGAATAAAGCATGTGCATTGATTAGAGACTCCCATAGTCTTCCTGCTAAAGTGGTGTAATTGTGTATTTCCAGGCATGTTCTATTTTTTTCTTGTCAGCTTCTGTTTTGCTAAACTACTCAGAAAGAGGGGAAGAGAAAAGATGGGCCGCCAAAGTAAGAAAATGATGAGCATGATAATAATAAAATACTACTAACGAACAAAAATTATCATCTTACCTTTTCTGGTGTGTATTATTGGCATTTGCTGGTTTTGATTATCCGATCAAACGAATGGTTGAAACTGACGGACGAAAAAAGATCATAAGATTCAGTTTTTGTCGGCTTGTTTTTTTGTTGATCAACCCAATTTCTTTCATATCTATTCGTGTGCATCAAGTTTATTCAGCTTGACTCACATTTTCCAATAAATGATTTAATTACGTTTGTCTGTGATTGAAATCTTCCACGTACCCAAAAAGCATAAATCAGTGGCTTTGAACTGTAGTAGTATAGTACCATTACACTATTACTATTATTGGAGGATCATCATGTAAAAAGTTTAAAAGCTTTTCTTCTCTGTTTTAGACATATGTAGATTCCAACTTTGGAAAGTTTGCGACTTTGTGTCTCCTGTATTAATTTTTAATTTTATTGGGCATGTCCAAACATCAAAAACCCTCCCAAATACACAAATCTTTTTTTATAAATTGTGTAATCTTTATTTGACAACCAAACTGCCTTTGAGAATTCGGGTATTCAAAGAACAAATGGTCATGGGAATCCCAAGAAATTATACAAACTTTGTTTTTAAGAAAATATAGACTTGAAAGAGACACACAACAAACATTTAGGTTATAACTCAAACACAGATTTGATAAGGAAAAAAAAGTGTATATTACTTAATTTAATGAAGAGTGATATTTGTTTTACACCCCTAGCCACACATCTTATTAAGTTTAGCTAACTTAGTGCATGTGACTAAGGAATTTAAACTTAATTAACTGAATCTGTCACTTTCCCATAACCAGATATACTACTACTTTGACAACAAAAACATTCCGTGGCAAAACTATTTGCTCTACACAAAGCCCGCTGGAACGCAGCAGCTCTCTTTTTAAAGCCCAATGATCGTAAGATTCCACAAAACTTCAAATTCTCAACTTCGTAGACTTCTTTTATACCATAAGAATTCAACAACCCCTTGTTGTCTGTAGTGATGATAACAACACTCCCAGGACCAAAACTGCTGAAATCATCTGCAAGAGCTTCTAACTGTTTAACCTTAGTAACGTCGTCTGCCACAAGCAGAACCTTTTGATTCTTAAGACATTGTTTGTTAGAGTCTTCTCTTTTAATATTTCTCAAAACTCGTCGTGTAGATGAGTGGCGACCCTGAGAAATCGTTTTTTTTTTTTTTTTTTTTTGTTGAAATCCAGGAGGTTCTGAACGAAACCCGTAATCCACCCAGACCCGAAACCACATCATGTAATATTAGTTTCGTCTCAAGCGTCACTCGAACCGGCGACCCTAAGCGAAGCTTTCGCTTAAGGTCTTTACCAATTGAGCTAACGACACTTGGTAGAGAAATCGTTTTCACGTTTCCAAGAAAACAATGGCTGTCAAACTGTTGACAAGATGTCTGATAAACATATTTAGCTAGAGCTGATTAGTTCCTTCATGTGTGTATCAATCCCAACTAGATTCTTCCCATTGTTTATTGTAATGGTCCCTCTTCAAAACCAAAGAGAATTCTAGTTCTTAGAATTGATAAACGATTGTTAGTTAAGACTACCTTTTGTTTTGTTTTTCATTGATATAAATACTTGGAGTACACCTCCTTACAACTAGAAACAACATGGAAACAAACGTGGAGTAACAACTTCTACAAACTTGGAAAAGATGGAAACTGTAATCGTGGAAGACTCCTTGCTTATTGTAACTAAATCGAAAACAGAGACTAAGTAAAATGACTTAGTGTTGGGAATACTTTGGATTGGGCATGCGAGTCCTTATGGGCCTTCTCCTTTCTTCTTCTTCTTCTCGTCTGGACTCATCATATTGTTGCATAAATCGTCTTCTTGTTTGATATCTCGTTAGCAATTTTGTCCACCAGCTTCGAGTCATCATCACTACAGAGACAAAACAAAAAAATCCAAACTTTAGCATCGATTCAAATCAAACAATAAAAAAATTCAATCTTTTTGATTCAACTCAAATCTTAACAAACCCTAAAAAAAATCAATCTTTATCACCAAGTTACGAAATTTCACCCTGAACAATCGCCGGAGAGTTGCGCAAAATTGGTCAATGCTTGCCTCCATTTAAGAACTTTCTCAGGATCTTCTCTACTCGCATGTTTCTTAAACTGTTCAGCGAGTACTCCGGTCTGCCACCTCACATGATTCGGTTCCACGCCGTAGAAGATGGGCATCACGGTGATGGAACCCTTTTTTTCGAAATCCATGATCGTTACGAGCTCATCGAGACACCAAGAAGACGCAGCATAGTTCTCTGAGACAACAACGACGGCGAATCTTGACACCTCGATGGGGCTTTTGAGCTCCGGCGAAAACCTCTGGCCATTCTCCAGCTCTTTGTCGTCTTTGAAGGTTCGAATGCTCCTTCGAACCAGTTCTTTGTAGAGAAAACTGATGAAGTTGTGGCGAGTGTCATGCCCTCTGAAACTTAGGAAAACATCATACTTAGTTGCAGTATGAGAAGACATTTTGATTTTTGATTCTCAATGAGTGATAGAAATAAAAAACTCAAGGATATTTATAGGCACTACCACTACAGAAGTTGACCTATAAGAGTCTTCCTACTGCTAACTGTGTGTTTCCTGGCATTTTCTATTTTTTCTTGTCAGCTTCTGTTTCACTAAACTACTCAGAAAGAGGGAAGAGAATAGATGGGCCGCCAAAATAAGATAATGAGTATGGATAACATATTAACGAACACAAATTCTCCTCTTAGTCTAGTTTTCTCGTGTATTGGCATTTAGTTACTCGTAGTCTAATTTAATTGGTTGAAGAAGATTCAACTGTTTGTTTGATTATCGATCAAACGAATGGTTAGAACTAAGTCAATTGACGGACGAGAAAGGCTAATTGATAAGGATGATTTTAATAACAATTTCAAGTTAGAACGAATAGGTTATTACATCAAGTTTATTCGGCTTGACTCACATTTTCCAATTTGGGTTATTGGTTTGGTTGGCTTACTCATCTTTATAAGATCACAGCTAACTAGTGGTGTCAATAGATGATTTTGTAGTATGGAAACATAACAAATGTGGGGATTTCTCAGTGAAATTCGGGTTATTGATTGGCTGGCTACTCAGTTTTAAAAGAGTGATGTGATCTATGAAGCAAATGTGCAACCTTCAACCAACGAGTTAAAACATAAAGTTTGGAAGCTGTCTTGATATCTTGATAAACCTTCAACCAACCAACCTTCAACCAATGACAGATGTCTTGATAAACATATTTAGCTAAAGCTGATCTACCATTGTATCCTCTTGCCCAAATCCCAACCACTCTCAAACTTTTGTTGGAATTCAAATCCAATTTTTTGTTAAGAGCCTTCATGTGTGTATCAATCCCAACTAGGTCCCTCCCATTGCTTATTGTTGTAACAGTCATCAGATTTTTTGATATCTTGTCAGCAATTTCGTCCACCAGATTCGCTTCATCTTCCCTACAGAGAGAAAACAAAATAAAAATCGAAACTTTAGTAACGAGACATATCAAATAAAAATCCAATCTTTCTAACCAACGCTACGAAATTTCACCATTTCAATGAACATTCGCCGGAGATACTCGCTAAACTGGTCAATGCTCGTCTCCACGAAGCTACTTTCTCATGATCTTCTTCTCTAGCCTCGTGCTTCTTAAACTGTTCAGCGACATCTCCGATCTGCCTCCTCAAATGACAAGGATCCACGCCGTAGAAGATAGGCATCACGGTGATGGAACCCTTGTTTTCGAAATCCATAATCTTCACAAGCTCATCGAGACACCAAGGAGACGCAGCGTAGTTCACAGAGACCACAACGACGGCGAATTTCGACTCCTCGATGGCGCGTTTGAGCTCCGGAGAAATCCTCCGGCCATTCTCGAGCTCCTTGTCGTCTTTGAAAGTTCGAATTTTTCTTCGAACGAGTTCTTTGTAGAGAAAACTGATGAAGTTGCGACGAGTGTCGAGTCCTCTGAAACTCAGAAAGACGTCGTACTTAGTCGCAGTAGGAGAAGACATTTTGATTTTTGATTCTCTCTATTGAGAACTATGATGAGTAATAGAAATAAAGAACTCAACGATATTTATAGACCACTAGAGAGTAGTTGAACTAAATAAAGCATGTGCATTGGTTAGAGACTCCCATAGTCTTCCTGCTAAGTGTGTGTTTCCTGGCATTTTCTATTTTTTTCTGTCAGGTTCTGTTTTACTAAACTACTCAGAAAGAGGGGAAGAGAAAAGATGGGCCGCCAAAGTAAGAAAATGATGAGCATGATAATAATAAAATACTACTAACGAACAAAAATTATCATCTTACTTTTCTGGTGTGTATTATTGGCATTTACTGGTTTTGATTATCCGATCAAACGAACGGTTAAAACTGACGGACGAAAACATATCATGAGATTCAGTTTTTGTCGGCTTGTTTTTTTGTTGATCAACCCAATTTCTTTCATATCTATTCGTTTGCATCAAGTTTATTCAGCTTGACTCACAGTTTCCAATAAATGATTTAATTACGTTAGTCTGTGATTGAAATCTTCCACGTACCCAAAGAGCATAAATCAGAAAAGCAGGTTAAAAGAGTTTCTCATTAAGGGAAAAAAGCGAGAAACTTGTCAGTGGCTTTGAACTGTAGTAGTGTATTACTATTATTGGAGGATCGTCATGTAAAAAGTTTAAAAGCTTTTCTTCTCTGTTTTAGACATATGTAGATTCCAACTTTGGAAAGTTAGCGACTTTGTGTCTCCTGTATTAATTTTTAATTTTATTGGGCATGTCCAAACATCAAAAAACCCTCCCAAATACATAAATCTTTTTTAAAAAATTGTGTAATATTTATTTCTATAAGGAAAGAACAGTATATTACAAACAACTGGCACATCCAGATGTAAAAAAATGTCTTAAAAACTAAGGAACAAAAAAATGTATATTACTTAATCCAATGAAGAGTGACATTTTTCTACACCCCAAGAGCAACCCACTCCAAAAATAGACAAAACAATATTATTTCTAAGCCACACAACTTATTAAGTTTACTTAACTTAATGCATATGACTAATAAGGGATTCAACTTAATTAAACTAAATCTGTCACTTTCCCATAACCAGATATACTACTACTTTGACAACAAAAACATTCCGTGGCAAAACTCTTTGCTCTACACAAAGCCCGCTGGAACGCAGCAGCTCTCTTTTTAAAGCCCAATGATCGTAAGATTCCACAAAACTTCAAATGCTCAACTTCGTAGACATCTGTTATACCATAAGAATTCAACAACCCCTTGTTGTCTGTAGTGATAATAACAACACTCCCAGGACCAAAACTGCTGAAATCCCCTGCAAGAGCTTCTAACTGTTTAACCTTAGTAACGTTGTCTGCCACAAGCAGAACCTTTTGATTCTTAAGACATTGTTTGTTAGAGTCTTCTCTTTTAATATTTCTCAGAAACTCGTCGTGTAGATGCGCTGAGTGGCGACCCTGAGAAATCGTTTTCACGTTTCCAAGAAAACAATGGCTGTCAAACTGTTGACAAGATGTCTGATAAACATATTTAGCTAGAGCTGATCTACCATCGCCTCCTCTTGCCCAAATCCCAACCATTCTTACAGTAACTTTGTTGCAATTCATATGCATTAATCGGTTTAGTTCCTTCATGTGTGTATCAATCCCAACTAGATTCTTCCCATTGTTTATTGTTGCATAAATCGTCTTCTTGTTTGATATCTCGTTAGCAATTTTGTCCACCAGCTTCGAGTCATCATCACTACAGAGACAAAAAAAAAAATCCAAACTTTAGCATCGATTCAAATCAAACAATAAAAAATTCAATCTTTTTGATTCAACTCAAAAAAAAAATCAAGTTACGAAATTTCACCCTGAACAATCGCCGGAGAGTTGCGCAAAATTGGTCAATGCTTGCCTCCATTTAAGCACTTTCTCATGATCTTCTCTACTCCCATGTTTCTTAAACTGTTCAGCGAGTACTCCGGTCTGCCACCTCACATGATTCGGTTCCACGCCGTAGAAGATGGGCATCACGGTGATGGAACCCTTTTTTTCGAAATCCATGATCGTTACGAGCTCATCGAGACACCAAGAAGACGCAGCATAGGTCTCTGAGACAACAACGACGGCGAATCTTGACACCTCGATGGTGCGTTTGAGCTCCGACGAAATCCTCTGGCCATTCTCCAGCTCTTTGTCGTCTTTGAAGGTTCGAATGCTCCTTCGAACCAGTTCTTTGTAGAGAAAACTGATGAAGTTCTGGCGAGTGTCATGCCCTCTGAAACTTAGGAAAACATCGTACTTAGTTGCAGTATGAGAAGACATTTTGATTTTTGATTCTCAATGAGTGATAGAAATAAAGAACTCAAGGATATTTATAGGCACTACCACTACAGGAGTTGACCTATAAGAGTCATCCTAGAACAAAGAGTCTTCCTACTGCTAACTGTGTGTTTCCTGGCATTTTCTATTTTTTCTTGTCAGCTTCTGTTTCACTAAACTACTCAGAAAGAGGGAAGAGAATAGATGGGCCGCCAAAGTAAGATAATGAGTATGGATAACATATTAACGAACACAAATTCTCCTCTTACTTTTCTCGTGTATTGGCATTTAGTTACTCGTAGTCTAATTTAATTGGTTGAAGAAGATTCAAATGTTTGTTTGATTATCGATCAAACGAATGGTTAGAACTAAGTCAATTGACGGACGAGAAAGGCTAATTGATAAGGATGATTAAGCAAATGTGCAACTTTCAACCAACGAGTTAAAACATTAAGTTTGGAAGCTCAAGACTAAAACCAAAAATTAATGTTTTTCTTTGGAAGATTCTAAGTGGAGTTGTACATGTTATGGATCTTCTGACGCATAGGGGTGTGAAAATGGACTGCAGATGCCAACTTGTGGTCTTGATGGAGAGTCTATTTTCTCTAGACAAATTTGAGGCATGTCACATTATCATGCCCCTTCCCATGGATTATTTGGAGAATTTGGAAAAATAGAAACCTCATGTTTTTTGAAGGAAAAACATTCTCTGCTTTGGAAACCATAAAGAAAGTGAGAGAGGATGTGGATGATTGGTTTGCTGCGTAGGAAGTGTAGTCTGAAAGAAATTCTCTTGAAACAGGGACTAGCCCTACTGGTTATGTCACTTATGTGTTTTCTGGTACAAGTCAAAGGGCTCAGTGTAATATTGGCTTCTCCTGGTCTAAAAGAAACTTTGTGGCAGTTGTCTACTGAGTTCTAAGAGAGGAATCAGGACATGTTTTGCTGCATAGTCATCCGGCATTCACAAACATTAAAACTAAATTGGAAGCCCATTTTCTTTGCGTTGTCTGGGCGGTGGAGAGTATGGTTAGCCGCAGAGTTGTCTGTGTTGTGGAGGACGTGGTTCTAGTTGGAGTGGTTAATAGGCCTCAAGCTTGGCCATCTTTCAGGTTTCAAATGGTGTATTCTTTATTTCTTATAAGGAAAGAACAGTATTACAAACAACTAGTACATCCAGATGTTAAAAATGGTTGTTTAAGAGCATCCTCAATGGTAGTCTCTAAGCCTAAGTCTCTTAAACAAAATTAAAGTGTAAGTATAGATAAATAATATTTTTAATTATAGGTCTCTTAAATTTGGTGAAACCAAGACCAATTATCTCTTAACTAAGAGACAATTTGCCTAAGTTTCATCAAATTTAAGAGACTTATGTAATATTTAAATCATATAAATTTTTTATTCTTTGTTAAGAAACTTGTTTAGAAACCCCCATTTAGGGTGCTCTAACATTCTTAAAAACTCTGTAGACTGCTCAAAACCAACATGATCCTCTCTTTGTTTGAAGGCATCTAACCTAAATAGCTGTCGAACTTTGTAACATCTCAAAAGCTCAACTTCGTAGACGCTCCCCACTATTGATGAAATAAGCAATTGCATGTCTTGTGTTGTTATGAAGATTCTGCTTCCAAGACCAAACCAATTAACTTCTTTAGCAAGTGCAGAAGAGGGCTATGGAAAACATGTGATGCGAGGGACAACCAAACTGCCTTTGAGAATTCGGGTATTCAAAGAACAAATGGTCATGGGAATCCCAAGAAATTATACAAACTTTGTTTTTAAGGAAAACATAGACTTTAGTTCTTAAGTCTAGAAAGAGACATACAACATTTAGGTTATAACTAAAATACACAAATTTGATTATAACAAAAAAAATTTGTATATTATTTAATCCAATGAAGAGTGACATTTTTATACACCCCAAGAGAACCCACTCCAAAAATAGACAAAACAACCTTATTTGAAAGCCACACAACTTATTAAGTTTAGTTAACTTAATGCATATGACTCAAGGGATCTAACTTATTAAACTGATTCCAACACTTTCTCATAACCAGATCTTCTACTTTGAGAGCTAAAACATTCCGTGGCAAAATTCATTGCTTTATATATACAAAGCCCACTCGAACGCAGCAGAAATGTCGTCTCTCTTTTTAAAGGCCAATGATCGGAAGCTACGACAAAATTTCTGGAATGTCAAAAACTCAGCTTCGTAGACAAGCTGTATACCATAAGAAATCAACAACTGCTTATCTTTTGTAGTGATGATAACAACACTCCCCGGACCAAAACCGCTGAAATCCCCTGCAAGAGCATCTAACTGTTCAAGCTTATCGACGTCGTCTGCCACAAGCAGAACCTTTTGCTTCTTGAGACTTTGTTTGCTAGAGTTTTCTCCTTGAATATTATCCAGAAACTCTTTGTGTAGATGGCTTTCAAAGTAGTTACCCTGACAAATCCGTTTCACGTTTCCAAGAAAACAATGGCTATCAAAGTGTTGACAGGATGTCTGATAAACATATTTAGCTAGAGCCGATCTACAACTTCCTCCTCTTGCCCAAATCCCAACCATTCTCTTACCTTTGTTGGAATTCAAATCCATCAATCGGTTAAGTTCGTTCATGTGTTTATCAATCCCAACTAGGTTCCTCCCATTGCTTATTCTTGTAACTATCATCAGCTCTTTTGATATCTTGTCAGCGATTACGTCCACCAGCTTCGAGTCATCTTCCCTACATAGACAAAAAAAATAAAAAATAATCGAAACTTAGCATCTCTTCAAATCATATCTAACAATAAAAATTCAATCTATTTTTTTTCCTAAACCGGAAGACTAATCTTAGTGTCCGGGGAAACCATCAAACCAGGTGGCGGGAATTATCTTCCTTTTACCACTGGACCAAGGCGACTTGGTTAAAATTCAATTCAATCTTTATCACCAAGTTAAGAAATTTCACCCTGAACAATCGCCGGAGATATCTGCCAAAGCGGCCAACGCTTGCCTCCATTTAAGCACTTTCTCAAGATCTTTTTCTCTTGCCTCGTGCTTCTTAAACTGTTCAGCGACATCTCCGATTTGCCTCCTCAAATGACACGGATTCACGCCGTAGAAGATAGGCATCACGGTGATGGAACCCTTGTTCTTCTGGATATCCATGATCTTTACGAGCTCATCGAGACACCAAGAAGACGCAGCGTAGTTCACGGAGACAACAACGACGGCAAATCTCGAATCCTCGATGGCGAGTATGAGCTCCGGAGAAATCATCTGGCCATTCTCTAGCTCTTTGTCGTCTTTAAAGGTTCGAATGTCCCTTCCAACAAGTTCTTTGTAGAGAAAGCTGATGAACTTGCGGCGAGTGTCGGGTCCTCTGAAACTCAGAAAAACATCGTAGTTATAAGTCGCAGTAGCAGAAGACATTTTTTTTTATTTCTGATACTCTATGAATATCTCAAAGGATATTTATAGGCACATTAACACAAGAGAAGTTGAACTAGGAGTCTTCTGCTCTAGTGTGTGTTTCCTGGCATTTTCATTTTTTGTTTGTCAGCTTCTGTTTCACTAAACTACTCAGAAAGAGAAGATGAGCCGCCAAAATAAGAAAATGAACATGGATAAACATAAATTATCATCTTACTTTTCTGGTGGTTACAACTAAGTCAACTGACGGACGAGATTGATATAGGTAATTTATAAAACAATTACAAGTTTAAATGAATTTGTTGTGAACCGTCTTAAGAATAAAATAGTTTACCAAATGGATAGTACACAAATCCATACACAAGTGGCACATCCATATGTAAAAAAATGGCGTAACATTCACTATAGAACAAACAAACACATTAAGTTAATATTCCTGAATCTAACCAACTTATTCGACCTAAATACAACACCTTGTATCTAAAAGGATTAATGAATCTAAAGACTATGTACTATTGCATTTATCCTTTCTCTAAGTTGACCTCTATCACACAACAAAGTGAAAATATATCTCAAGGTCAAAAACACATGACCTGATATATACATGGCTCGATATGTAGACTGGTCGAACCCAACAGGATCGTCTCTTTCTCTTTCTTTGAAGGCATTTGACCTAAAGAGCTCACGAACTGCGTAACATCTCAAGAGCTTAACTTCGTAGACACTCCTCACTACTGATGAAATAAGCAATTGTCTATCTTGTGTGGTTATGATGATTCTGCTTCCAGGACCAAACCAGCTAAATTCTTCAGCAAGTGCATCAAATTGTTCAAGTTTGTCTACATCGTTCGCCACAAGAAGAACCTTCTTGTTCCTTAGCCTTGCTTTGATAGTCTTAAGACACCTATGACAGTTCTTTGTTGTCAAACCTTCTCCTTGCATATTTGAAAGAAGCTCATCTTGTAAATGAGAGTCACGGAAATGTAGCGAAATCCGTCTCACGTCTTCGAGAAAACAATGAGCTTCAAAGTGATGTTTGATGTTTTGGTAAACGTGGCTTGCTAGTGCTGATCTACCATTACTTCCTCTTCCCCAAATCCCAATGACTTGAACATCTTCATTCGAATTCAGGTTAAATAGTGGATACAATTCCCCCATGTGTTGGTCGATACCAATTAGGATATTATCATTCCTTGGTTTTTCCGAGAACAACTTTGTTGATATCTTCTCAGTAATTCCATCGACCAGCTTCGAGTCATCTTCCCTGAAACAGAAACAGAGACAAAGATCCTAAGCTTGAGAAACAGAGACACAAAGACCCTAACCTTAAGAAACAGAGACAATGATCCTAACCTTGAGAAACAGAGACAAAAAGACCTAACCTTGAGAAACAGAGACAAAAAGACCTAACCTTGAGAAACAGAGACGAAGACCCTAACTTTGAGAAACAGAGACAATGATCCTAATTTTGAGAAACAGAGACGAAGACCCTAACTTTGAGAAACAGAAACAATGATCCTAACTTTGAGAAACAGAGATAAAAATCGAAACTTTGAGAAACGATTCGACAGATCTTCCCTAAAACAGAAACAGAGACAAAGACCTTAAATTTGAGAAACAGAGAAAAAATCGAAACTTTGAGAAACTATTCAACAGATTTCAATCTGAAACTATCGACCCGATTCATCAATCTTTAAGAAAGTTTCAGAGATTTATACCAATTCTTTGAACACTCGCCGGAGAGACTAGCCAATTTGGTCAACGCTTCCCTCCACGATTTGACTCTTTCTCTGCTCTGTCTCTTCTCATGCTTCTTGAACTGTTTTGAGACTACTCCGCTCTGTCTCCTCACGTCTGAAGGATTAATCTCATAGAAAATGGGTATTACAGTGAGCAAACCCAGCTTCTCAAGTTTCAGAATCTCCCTGAGTTCTTCGAGACACCAGGACGAGGCAGGGTAAGTTACAGAGACCACGACCACGGCGATTCTCGACCCTTTGATTGCTTGGCGAAGCTCCGGCGGAATCGGACGGCCTCTCTCCAATTCCTCGTCGTCTTTGAAAGTTCGAATCCCTTTTGATACTAGCGCCTTGTAGAGAAAACTGACGAAGTTCTTGCGAGTATCTTTGCCTCTGAAGCTTAGAAAAACGTCGAACTTTTGAGGAGTGAATGAGGAAGAAGACGAAGAAGAGAGTGACCTGGATTCGAATATTCGTAAAGATTTAACCTTTTTCTTAAAACAGGATAATTTTTTAAAGATCGTGTTCATGATTTTTAATATTTTTATTGTTTTGTTTTTCTCTCTTTATTGGGCTAATTTGAGCTTGAGAGCATTTGGCAAGTGTACCAAAAAGGAGAAGTTTGCTTTTTAGTTTTTATAGAGAAAGAAAAGAAGTTTAACAAAAAAAAAAAAAAAACGTGAAGAAGAAAGAAAAACTATTTACGGTAATGAAATTACCATTAAATTTCCAAGAAACTTTCTAAGGTTATAATTGTTTTATAACTATAATTAGGATAACACTAAAAGAATATCTCCAATTTATTCGTTTAGATACTCAAATTTTTATTATAGATAAGTCCAGCCGCCCCTTAAGCCTGCTTAGCTAAGAAGAAGCTGAGTTTGTTTTCTGTGGTGTATATGTATTGCTTAATCATTTCATGGAAATTTTAAACAACAATATTCTTGTTTTTGTTCAAAAAGAAATAAGTTCAGACCACATATTAAAATAAAATAAGTGTCCAATATATTTGCATGGCCTAACCCTAACATGAGATATTTTCGAAGGCATATGCCCTGTTCGTTTCTCTGTCGCTGGATCCAGCGACAGCAACAATCGACAACATACATTGTTCGTTTGTCTGTCGCTAGATTCAACGACCAATTACAGCGACAATCGCTAATAATTGTCGATGTGTTGTTCGTTTGATTGTCGTTATAAACAGTCGCTATATTTTTTTTTTAAATTAATTATTTTGGTGCTAATTTATATTTTAAAATCAAAATATAAATCATATATATCCTACACCATGAGAAAAATAAATTAATATATTTATTTATTTTAGTTTTATCAAATTTAATTTTACTATAATTAGTTTATGTTATTTGAATTTAATTTATTTTAACTTAATTTAATAAGAATTATTTTAATTAAACTAGAACTCAAACCCTTCGTGATATCGCAGAGAAAAATATTATAAATTTGTTTATATAATAATTTCTTTAAAACAAATCTAACTCCAAATGATGCATATTATAAATTTTGTAGTTATTCAATAGTATATATATAACTAACCGGAAAAAATAACCGTAAATATTTTGACAGAGAATTACAATATAGGAAGGTTGCAATAAAAGACACAAGCGAGAAAAAACAACCGTCAATATTTTTTACAAAAAGTTGCGATTAAAAGACACAACCGTTCAGAGTGCAAAAAGACATTTATTTAAATTTAATTTAATTTAATTATTTTTAATTATTTATTAATTTATATTTTTTGATCGCTAAGTTGTTCGTTTGCTTGTCGCTGGATCCAGCGACCAAAAGCAGCGACTAATCGCTGAAACCAGCGACTGATCGCTAAAAATTTCAGCGACCAAAAATTGCGGTCGCTGATCGCTGGCGACTGTCGCTACTTTTGGTCGCTGAACCAGCGACAGGCAAACGAACAACTTTTGGTTGTTGTCGCTGGTTTTAGTCGCCAGCGACAGGCAAACGAACAGAGCCATAGTCCAAACCAGGACTAGACGCCACCGTACATCCTTCTAGATCACGTGAAATTTACGCTGAAAAACCGAGTTTATCTTAAATCATCAGAAAATTGTTTTAAATCACGTGAAATTTACATTTAGAGACATGTTTACGTGTAAACGCCCATATAACCAATCAACCATCCTAAAGTTGAAAAATAAATTTGGATAAAATCTTGGAATTGTTTTTGTCGCAATCATATATTCTAAAGTAATTATTCATTTATTTTGTATAACACATGCGACGTCACAGAATCTGGAGATATATTTGTGTATTTGTACCTTATAATTTAATAAAAACGTTTTGTTTGCTGAAAGTATTCGCCGTTGAAAGATTCGAACATATTTTATACGTTTTGTTCTGTAGACAATCATCGAGTTCGCAACGTAGTTAACGTATGCTACTATACATTGCCGAGTCATATGTTCGTCGACCGTACGTACAGTTATAATCTCGACCAAATATTTTTCATTATCTATACTATCATTCAATTTAAAGTGGCCAACTGGCCATGACCAATTTCTTCGTGCTTTATTCAATAAAGTCATATGCAGTTTTTTTTTTTTTTTTGGCCGGATACATTGTTTTTCTTATTCAAGAGCAAGAGTCAAAGATATTACCAACTCATAAGGAGAAAGAGTCATAAGCTAAACATTTGATCTGATTTCTTTAGTTTGAAAAGTCGATAAAGTTGTGAAATTTCTCTGTAAATTTTTCTAATTTACTTTTGTACACGGAAACTGGTAAGACATTCAAACTAGAGTAACCACAAACACAAGTTACAAAAGTTTTCGCAAGTATTTAAAGAAAATTCAAAAAATGGCAAAATGTTAAATACAAGTTTGATAAGATTTTGACGCATAATTGAACAAAAAAAATACTTGTGGATAAATTGATTTTTGACGATTCCAATGCTATTTGTTGAATAAAAAGTGATTACCGAAGGTGAATTGGCATTAGATAAACACAATTTTTTTAAAATTTTTTTTTTGTCAAAGTAGTGTATAATGGAATAATGTTTGTCGACCGTTAATCGAATAGTCAGGCTTTTTTTTTTGGTCTGCATTATTCTTGTGGGCTACTTAAGTTTGGCCCAACACATTTCCTAGCAATGCATAAACTAGAAACAGAATGAAAAGTCCATCCAAAAATGAAAGAGAACACAATGAACCATTCTTCTTAGTTTTTACTTCTTACCTTTGAATTTGATTATCAAGCATTACATTTTTTCCCCATTATTCTTCTATATCTGTAAAGTTCTAGAAGTGTTTGTAGCCAACTGTTAAAAGATCTAAAGACTAAAAAGCAAAAGAAAGCCCAAATATTTGAGACAACTAAAATAGTTTTTTTTTTTTTTAATTTGTTAAGCGGACTAAGGATAAGGTGCAAAAATAAATACTCCAATTCGTTTCACTTTACAACGGTTTATGCATTCCTTTTTTTACAAGATGTATTCCTCTCTTTATTTGGGTCAATCTTTATGTTTTCCTTTAAACAATGAATGTCATCGAATACAAGAATAATTATCACGACGTGACGATCACTTCAATTATCAAAACAAAAGGAGCTAACCTTTGACATTTTATGATTACGAAGACAATTCTCACAATCACTCCATAACCCTCGCATTGACGTTTTCTAATTCGTTTGTTGACTTTGAGACCCTACAATATTTTGCCATCCATAATAAGCTCAAAATCATTTATCATTAATAAGTAATGCTAACTAACAAAATCAACTATTAGTTGGAGTTGGAGTAAGCTACCAAATAGACAAACTTAGAAATGCTAATTTTTCCCATCACCTATAACAGATTTTAATTTGCTACTATATCCTAATCTAAACTTACTTAACTCAAAAGGCTAATTTTTGACAGAAATAAAAAATATTTAACTAGCATATGATCTAGCAACAATTAACATTTTTAATTTTGCAACCAACATGGTACTATAATGTTGTCGGTTCAAACTATATTTTTCCAATATCTTTAAATGTATGTCATAATTCTTCTTATTACATCTGATAACTGTATAATTATTAGATGTGGACCATTTATAATATGTTTCATCTTTTTGACCATAGTGAGAATAAAACAATTAATATTACCAAAAATACATAAATAAATTGTTCAAGATCTATAATCTATATGTCTTTATGCATAATTAAAATATTATTTTAATTTAAAATATTATTTTAATATTTACAAAAACAGTTTCCTAATTTCCTATTGGATGGTTTCGGATTGAATTTTAATAATATTTGTTTTTGTCTGAAAATAAATTGCGCGTCATTGTTCTTCTTCTTTCTTCTTCTCTATCTAAGCGGAGGAAACTCAAATTGTTACAGTTCACAAGTAATCTCTTCTTCAAGCTTTCTCTCTCTACCAATTAAAGTATCTCTCTTTCTTCTCCTCTCTCTCTCTACGAAAACTCCGTTAGACCCGTTCTCTCTGTTCTAATTTTATTCTTCTTCGTGTTCTCGTTAGGGTTTTTGATTCTTTCAACACAGACCCAAATCAATTTCTCTCGTGTCTTTACGATGACCTCGAAGAACAATGGTTTGTCAGCTGCGCTCGTTTCGAATCTCCAAGATGTGCTTTCGAAGAGAAAAGTAGGAAATGAGGAAAAAGTTGGAAGCGATGGATCGGCGGAGGAGGCTCCGTCTACATCTGATTCCGTTGATGTTGCGTCGGTGGAGGAAGAGATCGATGATTCTAGACCTATTGTTTTAGTTACGAATGGTGATGGGATTGATTCGCCAGGGCTTGTTTCTCTCGTTGAGGCTTTGGTTCTCGAAGGGCTTTACAATGTTCATGTTTGTGCTCCTCAAACGTAAAGTTTCTCCTTTTGATTGTTAATTTGATTTTGATTTGTTCACTTTGTGTGTTTATATCATGTTTTGGTTAAATTTCTGAACTTTATGGTGAATTGGAATTTGCAGGGACAAATCAGCCTCTGCTCATTCTACTACTCCAGGAGAAACAATCGCTGTAAGCTCTGTAAAACTCAAAGGTGCCACAGCCTTTGAAGTTTCAGGTATGCGGATTTTGATTGAAATGGTTATTAGTACTGGTTTTTGAAGTTTCACAACATCTATAAGCTTGACAATAAGTGTATGGAATGTGAAAGTTGGAGTCTTTGCTGAAACAAGAAGATTCATTGATCTTGTTTTAGGACATGTGGTGTGAGTACCGTTTTTGTTCATTGGCTTTGAAATTATTCTTTTGTCTCAGGGACTCCTGTGGACTGCATCTCATTAGGATTATCTGGAGCGCTTTTTGCTTGGTCAAAACCTATACTGGTTAGCATTTTGACAATCTTATCATTTGACTGTATGACAATTTGGTATTTTTTAATTTTTGTATCTGTGCCTTTGCTTATTATCTTCAGGTAATTAGTGGAATTAATCAGGGATCAAGCTGTGGCCATCAAATGTAAGTGCATTTATCTTGTAAATAAGTGGTTATTCCTTGTCTGGTCGTTTCCTCTGTGTTTCCTGATTTGAGAATCCTCCAGGTTCTATTCAGGTGCAGTTGCTGGAGGCAGGGAGGCTTTGATTTCTGGGGTACCCTCTTTGTCAATATCGTTGAATTGGTGAGTATATCGTGGAAATGCCTGCTGCTACATGTTTGGATTTGTTGGCAATAATTTTTCGTATCGATTATAGGAAGAAAAATGAAAGCCAAGAAAGTCACTTTAAGGATGCTGTTGGTGTCTGCTTACCTTTGATAAACGCAACTATCAGAGACATTGCGAAAGGAGTTTTCCCTAAAGACTGCTCTCTCAACATAGAAATTCCAACATCACCCTCATCAAACAAGGTTTGTATTCTTAACATAACTCGTCTCAGAAACAGATATTTGGTTCGATTTTTGTATGCTAAGAACATGATCTATGCTTGCAATGGTTACTATATTCTTTGATGTTGTGAAAAGGTCAATGAATTAGGGAAATTGATGCTTCGTCTACATATGAACAGGGTTTCAAGGTAACAAAGCAAAGCATGTGGAGGCAGTATCCTAGTTGGCAAGCTGTTTCAGCTAATCGTCACCCTGGTGCTGGGAATTTCATGTCCAACCAACAAAGTTTAGGGGCTCAGCTTGCCCAGCTTGGCAGGGATGCTTCAGCGGCTGTGAGTTTATTCCTTATTCAGGAGTCTCATACCTAGACTTTTCTGTTTTTATATTAGTTTGGTTCAGAAGGTGCAAGATTTGTAAATTCGACTCTGATTTTAAGATATCTGGCAATTTCAGGGGGCGGCTCGTCGTTTTACCACTCAGAAGAAGAGTATTGTAGAAATTGAATCAGTTGGTGTTGCTGGTAAAACTGATACCCGTGTTAAGAAATTCTTTCGTCTAGAGGTAAAGAAAAACTTGGAACCATTCTCTTCACAAATCCTTTGGATATTCAATGTGTACCATTGTGTTTAAGATTCCGACTTGTATATATTTTGCAGTTTCTTGCTAAAGAACAAGAACACACAGATGAAGATTTGGATGTCAAGGCTCTAGAAGATGGTTTCGTAAGTTGGCATGATCATACATCCATTCTCTTTTTCTGCATCCTGCTCTTTTCTAAATCAACAGTTGCGCTCATCATGAAACATCTTGTTTGGTTAAAGTCTTAAGTCTCTAGATATTTCTAAGGAAAACGTATTTGGATTCTAAATTCCTTCCTTTTGGTAATGGCAGGTTTCCGTGACTCCATTTTCTCTCCTTCCAAAAACGGATTCAGAAACTCAAGCCGCAGCATCAGAATGGATCTCCAAAGCCCTTAACTCTGATCAATGAAAAAGGTCATACTCGTAAATTATGTTACATGATTTGGCCAAAACTCTCCCAACAAATCTGATTTACTGGATTCTGCAATTTGTTTGTTCTTGTGGTCTTGTTGTCATCTTAACCCTTTTGTTTATTTTATTTATTTGATCTCCCTACAAGTCTGGGTTGCTCTTGTTGGCTTATTTGTTTGTCACTAGCTGTTTTAACCTTTGTAATCGGAAAAAAGGTCGGTCTGCGTTTTCTCTATTTCGAATTCAGACAATTTGTAAACCTTTTGATTGAGAAGAACGATCTTTTACCTAAATACTATGGCTGATAGTTTGTAATTAACGCATCTCTTTGGCTATCGGTTAAATCTGAGCAGAATGATATTGAATCATGTCATTGCACTACTTTTAAGTCTCAAATCTCTGGCAAGCATCTTGTCTCACATTTTATCTTCTTCGATCTCAGTCCTTCACGACAACACCTAGGAATCGCATTTCAGGATACAAGAAGTATAAATGTAAATTGCAACTTTTGCATAGATACTAACACCTTGCACTATCCAGGTACTACAAGAGGGACAAGACCACTCCCCCCCCTGTTAGTCTTATTAAATGCTGAACAACATTAATATAATGAGCGAACAACATAGATAACAGAAACATAACCAAATGTTTCGAGTAGGCTTATGCACTTTGATTGTCAAAGTGACATGATATATGAAGGTGAATATTCTTCTTCATCTGGACTTACATATTGTTCCAATTCTATTTGACGTCTTGGAAGGTATTCACCTGCCCCGATGTAGTTAGAGACATAACGACGATCGTTATCTTGTGATGCTTCTAGCTTGTGCAATGTTCTTTTCCAACTCTCTTCGTCTTTATCATATAGAAATGAACCGAGTACTTTCAGGGACAGAGGAAGACGTCCAGCAAAGTGGACAGCACGAATGGAGAATAGTTCAAAACCAATAAGAGGGTAAGTTTTCTTGAAAGCGTATAGAGAGAAGAGTTGTAGAGCTTCCTCATATCTCAGACACTCCATCTCGTATTTTGCCCCACCGAACTTAAGCGAAGACTTGAATCTAGATGTCATGATAATTCTACTGCCAGGACCGAGCCAACGGGTAACCTTCATGGCATCGTTAAATTGTTCATTGTAAGTAGCATCAACACCATCAACAACAAACAGGACTTTTCGGTTTACAAGACTTGGTTTGATGGCATCAAATATGTCTTCAGAACTCCTTCTCCTTGTAAGATGTTTTAGTAAACTTGGTGAGATGCGGTTCTGATAGATTTTATTGGCATTGGTTAGGAAGCAGTAGTGTTGAAAGTGGCTTGAGATGTCGTCGAAAACACATTCAGCAAGTGTCGTTTTCCCGACGCCTTGGAAACCCCAAATGCCAATTGTACGGACCTGGTTCTTAGATTCCAAATCAAGCAATCCATAGACCGCTTTCTTATGACGATACATCCCAACAAGACCGTTGGAGTCGTCAGATGTGGGAGAAGGCGATTCATTTGACATATCGTCCATAACAGATGTGGCTTCAAGTGCATATCTCTCAAGTCCAAATCCAGATTCTACAGACCCAGACAGACTGTTGAGTTTGTACTTCATATCGATATCTGTCATCAATCCCAGAACGCTCGCGTCTAGGCCAACTGTCGTTTCTGCGATTATATCTACGTCCGGTGTGTAGTATTTAGAAAAATAAATATTGATTAGTCTGATGATTAGATCATCGATCATCTTGGAATCATCCTCCCTGTCAAAAAACATAAAATATATAGGACTTTTGGAGAAAGGTTAAGAGACTATTTTACTATGATTTCTTAAAAAAATATATGTAACTTGTAGAGAGTTTTAATTATGTTGGAAAGAATATAAAAAAAACTTTTGAGAATTATTTTGTTTGAAAAAGTTTAGTTTATGGGACTTTTAAAAAAAAAGGTTTTTAAAACTTTCAAAATAAATAAAGCAAAAAAAGTCTAATTAGCAAAAAAAAAATTGGAAAGACTTTAAACTCTTTTTAAAGCTTTGAACTAGCCAATCACCCCCTATGAGTTAGCAAATTTTTTAAAAGTAAAACAATAAAAGAAACCACTACAATAAAAAAACCACTACAGTAATCGGTGATTACCAATTGCGCGAACAAAAATTACTGTTGGTGATGCTAACCAATTGGTCCAGTGCATCCCTCCAACGATTCACGGTTCTCCGATTTTCTCTCGCTTCATGCCTCCTGAAGTCGTCGGCGAATTTACCAGTTGGTCTTGTCAAATCCCCCGGATCCACTTCGTAGAAGACTGTTTCGATTTTGATGAGAGGCAAACGCTCAATTATCTTCGCGAGTACGTCCAAGCACAAGACGGAAGAGACGTAGTTCTCCGATATCACAACGACAGCAATCCTAGACTCGTTGATAGCCTGCTTGACCTCAGAAGATATCCTCTTTCCGTCTCCCGCCTGCTGGTTTTCAAATTTGTAAGTTCGAATTTCTTTTTGATCCAACGAACGGTATAGATGGCTGACAAAAGTTCTACCGGTGTCCTCTCTTCTAAAACTCAGGAACACTTTATGCTCTGATGAGGAGGAAGAAGAAGCCATGATTATCGATAGTGGAGAGATAGATGATTGATGCCTGAATTTTGACCAAAGAAATGAGATATTGATGTAGTTAATGACGCCTTGTAATATCTAGAGAGTTTGGCTTCCAAAAGTCAACGAATTGACGACGTGCAACTGTGTTACAACAGGGTGGCTTGGGGGAGGGTCTTATTGAACCATGGATTTGAAATCATTATACGGACAACGTGCAAGTTTGTGACAATATGATTATCTTGTACTAAGAACTTGATATGATTTCTTCATCCTCCTTCTTGGCCAAATAGTTGATCCATAAAGAGAGAGACTAATGGCTTCATCTTCTTCATCTCCTATCTGGAAGTACGATGTGTTCTTGAGTTTCCGGGGAGAAGACACCCGCAAGAACATTGTCAGTCATTTGCACAAACAACTTGTCGATAAGGGAGTTGTTACGTTCAAAGATGATAAAAAGCTTGAGCTCGGCGACTCCATCTCCGAAGAAATCAGCAGAGCCATTCAAAACTCTACATATGCTCTTGTGATTCTATCGGAGAACTACGCTTCATCTAGTTGGTGCTTGGACGAGCTCCGCATGGTAATGGATCTTCACCTAAAGAATAAGATTAAAGTTGTCCCCATTTTCTATGGAGTTGATCCTTCTCACGTGAGACATCAGACTGGGAGTTTCACATTTGACAAGTACCAAGACTCTAAAATGCCTAACAAGGTCACAACTTGGAGAGAAGCTCTCACCCAGATCGCCAGTTTAGCAGGAAAGGATTTTGAAACTTGGTAAGTTTTCACCACCAACATATGGTTTTTAGTGTACAATATCGATGGAACTGATAATAATTATTCTTATCATGTTCTATATTCTAGTGAAGACGAGGCGTCGATGATTGAAGAGATTGTTAAAGACATTTCAAAAAAGTTGTTGATTATGCAGCCAGTAGATTTCAGCGACATCGTAGGGATGAACGCTCACATGGAGCGCCTGAGTCCTCTATTGAGTATGGACTCTGAGAATGAGGTTCGTATGATAGGAATCTGGGGAATGGGAGGCATCGGCAAAACCACCATTGCCAAGTGTCTCTTTGACCAGTTTTCACAGGGATTTCCAGCTCGTTGTTTCCTTGAAAACGTTTCCAAGATTTATAGAAAGGGTGGTGTCTCGTCTTTAGCAGAAAAGTTTCTTTCAACTACACTTGGTCTGTCTAAGAAGAAGATGAAGGGTTCGGGCGTAAAACTTGGACCCCAGGAGATTAAGGCGAGGTTTGGATGTCGTAAAGTCTTTGTTGTCCTTGATAATGTGGATGACATGAGACAAATGCATGCTTTTGCTCAAGAGTCGAGCTGGTTTGGGCCAGGCAGTCGAATAATCATAACAACACGAGACAAGGGCTTGCTCAATACATACGGAGTAAGAACTGTATATGAAGTTAAGTGCATGGATAATGATGCTGCTCTTCAGTTATTTAACCAGTTGGCTTTCAAAGGAGCGCTTCCTCCTTCTGAACTTTATGAAAAACTGTCAATCCGAGCGTCTTGGCTTGCTCAAGGTCTTCCAGTCGCTATTGAAGCTTATGGATTATTTTTCCGAAGAATGACATCTTTAAAGGAGTGGGACGATGCATTATGTAGATTTATAGAAGCTCCTGATGAAAGTGTTATGGAGATCTTGAAAATTAGCTACGATGGATTAGAGGAAACAGATAAAAATGTATTCCTTCATGTAGCATGTCTCTTTAATGGAGAACCTCTCCGGCGTGCCACTACCCTTCTCGATGATGGTGTACTACAGGGTTGTCTGGGATTAAAAATATTGGCTGAGAAGTCTCTCATTGAAATAACAGCCAGTGGGTATATAAAGATGCATAATTTGGTAGACCAAACTGCAAGAGCAATTGTTAATCAAGAATCCATGCAGAGGCGCCATGGACGAGGAGTTTTGTGGAATCCTTATGAAATTTATGAATTACTGAAACGTAACACGGTAAGCACTTACAGTGTCTATCTGTAACATCGTTGTTGTTCATGGTTGTTTCTGCACTAAGCTTGTTCGTAGGCCAACTAATTTTATCGTATTTAATCCCACAGACAAGCGAACCAACCAATTGCATGGCACTACATATGTGTGACATGGTTTATGCATTGCATCTGGGAGGGTATACAGCGTACCACGATACTCTCAAATTCCTCAAGATCTACAAGCACTCGAACCATATTAAGTCCAAGCTGCTTTTCAGTGGTGACGATACAAATCTACTTTCATCAAGGCTTAGGTTACTACATTGGGACGCATTTCCCTTGACAACCTTCCCTTGCCGATTCCAGCCGCAAGATCTTGTTGAAATCATTCTACATCGCAGCAATCTCACAAGCTTCTGGAAAGAAACCGTGGTAAAAGCTCTTAACAGATCTATGCTTATAACAATGTATCTTCTGGTACTTAACATTCTCGCAATTTTCCTATTCTTTGTTGAATATGCTCAGGGGATGCCAAACTTGAGAAGATTGGACTTGTCAGATTCTGAAAATCTGGAACAACTTCCAGATCTTTCAATGGCCGTTAATTTGGAGGAATTGATAACTCAAGGCTGCAAGAGGCTGAAGAAAATTCCAGAGTCCATCAGCTACCTTACTAGATTGACGACGCTTGATGTCTCATACTGTGAGGAGCTTGCTAGTTATATCACTATAAGGGAATTGAATAGGAGCGGCCGTCAAATTGCTTTGTATTTCTCGGGTAAAGAAGTGGAAACGAGGTCCATTGCAAATCTATCTATTGGAGGAAACATACATATTCAGATGTTTTGGCTTGATGGCAACGTAGATCATCTCAGTTTTACTACTGAGCAACAAGGACCTGATAAATTGACAAAGAAAGAGAAGCAACAAGCACCTGGTGAATTGACAAAGAGGGAGCAGCAACAAGAACCTCGTAAAAAAACAATATTATGTGGTTTTGGATCGCTTATGAGGAAAGGACGGAAAGTTAAGGCCACTTCAGAGTTTCTTGATCATGAATGGATGATGCAGAGGGATCAGCTAGCGCCTGATAACCAACAAGCTCTTGAATTTTCTACAAGGACACGGCAGGCACTTCAGTTCTTGCCAGAGTTTCATGGTCAGGAATCGGTGAAGAAAGCACAGGGAAAATCTCAACCCACATCCAAGTTCCATGGATTTACTTCAGTAGACATCAGCAGGTTCAGGTACAGCAGTGATGGTGCAAGTTTCCTCTGTTTTAGCCTTTCGATGTTCCCCTGCGTGAAAGAGTTAATTCTAATCAACCTAAACATTAAAGTGATCCCAGATGACGTGTGCGGCTTGAAATTCCTAGAGAAACTGGACTGGAGTGGCAATGATTTTGAGACTTTACCAGAAACCATGAATCAACTTCCCAGGTTGAAATATGCCAGCTTTCGTAACTGTTGCAGACTCAAAGCATTGCCAGCGCTGGTTCAGTTGGAGACAATCAAACTCTCTGGCTGTATAAACCTCCAATCATTGTTGGAACTTTCTTATGCTGAACAAGACTGTGGCAGATTCCAATGGCTTGAGCTTTGGGTTGATGGCTGCAAGAGCATTCGATCAATTTTAGATCAGCTTAGACATTTTATCAAGCTATCATATTTAGATCTTAGCAGCCATGAATTTGAGAAATTGCCATCCAGCATCGAAGTGCTTTCCTCTTTGAGAACTCTCTGCCTTAATAAGTGCAAGAAACTCAAATCGATTGAAGGGCTTCCGTTGTGCCTCAAGTCTCTCTACGCCCATGGCTGTGAAATCTTGGAAACTGTTTCCCTTCCTTTGAACCATTCTGTAAAACACCTTGATCTTAGTCATTGTTTCGGTTTAAAACGGGATGAACATCTGATCGCTCAGTTTCTCAACGAGGGAGAAAACGAAGAGGTATGTTTCCAGCTTATTCTTCCATTACTCCACTGCAAACAACCTGAACTTGATCATTCTCCATCTTTTTTTCTTTTCGTTGTTGTCCTCGAATAGGAGTCACTGGGATTCGCTTTCTTTCCTGGAACCGAGGTGCCCAGTTACTTTGATCATATAGATAAAGGAAAGTCCCTAACGATTGACTTACCCCAAATTTGGCCGTCCCCGAAATTGCTGGGTTTTGATGCATGTGTCGTGATTGCTTGCGAGAGGCCCTTTGATATACAATTCTCGCCATTTTCTTATGACTGGGATTGGGGATATGAAAGGTACTTTTGTTTATACCTTAAACCAGATTTCCATAGTACTGACCCTAGCACTGAAGATGAGGAAGAAGTTGTTAAATCAGATCACCTGCTTATCATCCGCGGGTTAAAAAACTTCAGCAACCAAATCAACAAGTTAGGCATCAAATCCGATTTGCAATTCTCAGAGGAGTTGAAGTCTCCATCCGCAAAGCTACAATCATGTGGAATTCGCTTGATTTGGGAAGTTGGCCAAGCAGACAAGAGTATAGAAGGGGAAGAGCTTCCACTGAGCCTTGAGCATCTCTATGCACACGGCTCCAATTCCCTGGAGAATGATTCCTTTTCCCCAAATCACTCGATCAAGTATCCATTGCCCCCGCCTGAATCAAGAAGAACACAAGAATCTAATGAATATGATTTTACATGACGGACATAGTCAAGAGGTAAGGTTACCTCTCAATTGGGTTACCCTAGCTGGAAACTTTTTCCAGAACCTCATTTCATGTTTTAGAAGTTGACCACTGCCTTCGTTTTAAGCTTGATGATGGTGGGTCAAAATGGTTTGAAATTTTCTGCTTTCTTTGATCCCTCTACGCCATTGCCATGAGACGGCAAATTCTGGATCTTCTCACCCAGTAATCCGCCGCAAATCTGCCTGCCCCGTCACCTGATGATTCTGCTTGATTTGCTGTTTTCGTTTCATCTATTTTGTTTATTTCATATGAAACCTCCGAGTTCATTCCCGAGTCAACTCATTAACCCAAATCATACTGAAAATAATTCTAGCCCGGTTTTGTTTTGGTACTCTCTTTGAGATTTTGGTTTTATATTAGGACCGATTTGGGTTTTGAATTCCGGTTCAATTTGGTGTACGAATTATAACCAAAATAAATCAGCGGTAAGTAAATTCAAAACAACCGGCTGATCTGATTCTGCATAAAAAAAAATACAGGTTTTTATGAATCATGATTACTTGCGAGAGAGTCGTCTTCTCATCTGCAATTCTCGTCTTCTTCATGTTCACTGGAGTTGGGTAACTTGATCGGGTCTCTCCTCAATCCAAATCTTAATTCATCCTCCAGAGTGGTTATCCATCAGAGACCACTTGTTTGTCTTCTGCCGTTTCAAGAACCCTAAGACAAACAATTGGACGAGTTCGGCTTCGAATCCCATCGGCAAATTCCCAGAAGAGTAGCTTTTATGTGGTGCGCGCTTAATCTCTGAATATGTCTCAGCAGACAAAATCAACATGGAGCATCAATAATCTATCTCAAAGAAAAAATCACTACTTTGGTAAGCCTTTTTGAGTTTTCGTTTCAAAATACGTTTTTTTCCTTTGGGCAAAATTTCACAACGTATATACGTTAATTAAAATCTCTAATTGCATAAGTTACACACTTTATAGTGAGATGCTTCATTAGCTTAGGTGAAAATAAGAAAATCTCAGATAAACCGCAATGTTCATCAGTGATAATGTCATATTATACATTAATGACAACAGATCTACAACTTGTTGACATTAACAGATCATCACTTTTTTAATATCTTCTTGAGTGATTCATTCACTTATTAATCATCACTCAAGAGAATAAATGATGTGATTTTCTCTTTATCTTCTTCTTTTTTTCCTGCTCTTGTGTATCTCTTGCTCGTGATTTCCATAATAGCTTTCTCTTGGTCTCCCTCCAGTTGTTGCAGTTCCTTCTCCCAACGCTCTTCATCCTTGCCTCGTAGAGAAGACCCGAGGATTTTAAGTGTCAGAGGAAGGAAACCCGATATATGGACAGCGCGAAGGGATAGTGATTCAAAACTAGTGGGAGGGTGTTGCTGGTCAAAAGCAGAGTGAGAAAATAGTTGAAGAGCTTCGTCGTATCTCAGAGACTGAACTTCATAAGCATGCTCCACACCAGACTCAACTAACAGGTTCCTGTCCTGTGTAACAAAGATCACTCTACTTCCTGGAATAAACCAGTGAGCAAGGTATACTATCTCCTTTAACTGTTTGATGTTATCAACGCAATCAATCACGATCAGACCTTTTCGGTGTCCAAATGTTGATTTGATTTTATCAATCCCCACATCTAAACCCTGTGTTGTACCTTTTTCTGTTAACAACTTTAACAGATCCCGGTCTTGGTGACAAATCTTTTCAGCCTTGTCTACAAACACATGAACTTTGAAGTTGCTAGATATTTCTTCATAAGCGTACCTCGCTAGCGTCGTCTTGCCAATGCCTCCTGGACCCCAAATTCCTATCAAACGAACTTCTTCAGCAGCTTTGAAATCCAGCAATTTGTAGAGTGTTTGCATCTGACGATCCATACCAACCAGTCCATCACCTTTGGCTGTTAATGGCTTTCTATTCGAGATACTCAAGATTTCATTTGCAATTAACTCAATCATGTCCGCTTCGTTGCTCCTATGATAAAATCAAAAACATAAAGGGAAAAGAATCATGAATCCGAGTGAAAAAACCCTTGAATATTCTTACGTACAGATTAAGCTTGTGTTTTACCAATATCGTGAATCCAGGGCAGGTATGTTGGTGAGTTTAGTGAGAGAAACCCTCCATTCTTGAATCTTGTCATCTGGATATCCTTCACCAAGCTCTTGAAAGGGTTCCGCGAGATATCCAGTCTGTTTTCTAACATTATAAGGATCAACTCCGTAGAAAATGGGGAGGATGGAAAGTCTACCTTCGCTGTGAGAGTTTACGATCTTCTCGAGCTGATTGAGGCACAAAACAGAGATTGGATAGCTCTCTGAGACTACAACAACCGCGAGTTTTGACTCCTCTGCCAGAAACGAGTCATCTTTGAAATTGGTGGTAATGTCTTTTTGTTCCAACCAACGGTCCAGAACAGAGACAAAAGTTTTTGAGGGGTCTTCGCTGCAGAAACTAAGGAATACTTCAAATTTGGAGGATGAAGACATTGCTAACGAGAGATTGAGAGTTGCGAATTGTTAATTTCTTGAATTACAATTCTCAAACGGGAAGAAATGGAAAACGAAAAGTATCTGTTTGCCAAAGAAAGCGATGAGTAGAAGCTGCCAAAGTGCGCGAGAGTCGAGATTTGACTACTCAACTATCGTGCACTTAAAGGTACGAAGGATAATATAAACTTTTGTTTTGTATTGTTTAAGGTTAATTTATAGCAGAGTTTGTTTTTGAACAGGATAACATAAACTATCTTCAAACTAACTCACTTCAATTTTGATTTTCTTTTTTATTCAGTTAACTATTTTAAAAATCAACCTGGCTCTATTCGTATCATTTCAGCGTGGCTTCATAGCGGGAGCTCCGAGACAGCTGCTTTGTCAGAAACCTCCATGTGATCAAATTGACCCGACCCGGAAACTACGAGGAATACTAAGGGGAAACAAACGAATGCAGAATATTTTCCCATTTTTCTCTTTCCATGGCTTCCTCGTCATCATCTTCTGCAACTCGTCTCAGGCACTACGATGTCTTCCTCAGTTTTCGAGGGGTAGATACCCGCCAAACCATCGTCAGCCATTTGTATGTGGCTCTACGTAATAATGGAGTTCTTACTTTTAAAGATGATCGGAAGCTCGAGATTGGCGACACCATTGCCGATGGTCTAGTCAAAGCTATACAAACTTCGTGGTTTGCGGTGGTTATTCTCTCTGAAAACTACGCTACTTCGACGTGGTGCTTGGAGGAGCTCCGGTTGATAATGCAGCTTCACAGTGAGGAGCAGATCAAAGTGCTTCCTATCTTCTACGGCGTAAAACCCTCTGACGTGAGATACCAGGAAGGAAGCTTCGCGACTGCCTTTCAAAGGTACGAAGCAGATCCGGAGATGGAGGAGAAGGTTTCTAAATGGAGAAGAGCTCTCACCCAAGTCGCTAATCTATCAGGCAAGCATTCCAGAAATTGGTAAAATCTCTCTTTCTTTTCTCTACTTTTATAGAGTACTAAGTACAATGTTCTGCTGATTTCTTGATCTAACCTTAGCCATCCACAATCTGGTTGATGTATTTTTTTGTGTTGCCTATGTTAGCGTGGATGAGGCAGATATGATAGCCGAGGTAGTTGGAGGCATCTCAAGTCGACTGCCAAGGATGAAGTCGACAGATTTGATTAATTTAGTTGGAATGGAAGCTCATATGATGAAGATGACTCTCCTTCTGAATATTGGTTGTGAAGACGAGGTTCATATGATAGGGATCTGGGGAATGGGAGGCATAGGCAAATCCACCATTGCCAAGTGTCTCTATGATCGATTTTCACGTCAATTTCCAGCTCACTGTTTTTTGGAAAACGTGTCTAAAGGCTATGATATTAAGCATCTACAAAAGGAATTGCTTTCCCATATCCTCTATGATGAAGATGTCGAGTTATGGAGCATGGAAGCTGGATCCCAAGAGATAAAGGAGAGACTCGGGCATCAAAAAGTTTTTGTCGTGCTTGATAATGTCGATAAAGTGGAGCAGTTACATGGCCTGGCAAAGGACCCAAGCTGGTTCGGTCCAGGGAGCCGTATCATCATAACCACACGAGACAAAGGTTTGCTCAATTCCTGCGGAGTAAACAATATATATGAGGTTAAGTGCTTGGACGATAAGGATGCGCTTCAGGTTTTTAAAAAGTTAGCTTTTGGGGGAAGACCTCCTTCTGATGGTTTTGAGCAACTCTTTATCAGAGCTTCTCGGCTTGCTCACGGCCTTCCTTCTGCCCTTGTAGCTTTTGCCTCCCATCTCAGTGCTATTGTGGCCATAGATGAATGGGAAGATGAGCTAGCTCTACTTGAAACATTCCCTCAAAAAAATGTCCAAGAGATTTTGAGAGCTAGCTATGACGGTTTAGATCAATACGACAAGACTGTTTTCCTTCATGTGGCATGTTTCTTTAATGGTGGCCATCTCCGATATATCAGAGCATTTCTTAAAAATTGTGATGCAAGGATAAATCACTTAGCAGCAAAGTGTCTCGTCAACATATCAATTGATGGATGTATAAGCATGCATATCTTGCTAGTACAAACTGGAAGAGAAATTGTGCGTCAAGAATCCGACTGGAGGCCTTCCAAACAAAGGTTTTTATGGGATCCTACAGAGATCCATTATGTACTGGACAGTAACACAGTAAGTTCTTTCAAAAAGTAAATCTTAGAATTGCTCTTGTTTTCCACTCTAATCTTGATGGTTTTTGGATATACATGCCTTTCTTCAGTTGTTGACGCTTTTATCAACAGGGTACTCGAAGAGTTGAAGGCCTGTCACTGCACTTGTGTGAAATGGCTGACACTTTATTATTGAGGAATAGTGTTTTTGGCCCTATGCATAATCTCACATTTCTCAAGTTCTTCCAGCACTTGGGTGGTAATGTGTCGAACCTGCAGCTAATTTCAGATGATTATGTTCTTTCTCGTAATCTGAAGTTACTACACTGGGATGCCTATCCATTGACTATATTGCCACCTATCTTTCGACCACACACCATTATTGAACTCAGTCTGCGATACAGCAAACTCAACAGCCTCTGGGATGGAACCAAGGTATGCTCATTCAAATTACATATTCGTTTTACTCTTTCTGATAAGGTCGTCATATTGTTACCTATCTTTCCTGTAATTCTGTGTTTTGCTGTATTGTTTTCAGCTGCTTCCAAACCTACGGATACTAGATGTAACAGGATCGAGGAATCTCAGAGAACTTCCAGAACTTTCGACCGCAGTAAATCTTGAAGAGTTGATATTGGAAAGCTGTACGAGCCTGGTGCAAATCCCAGAGTCTATTAATAGATTATATCTGAGGAAACTAAATATGATGTACTGTGATGGTCTTGAGGGAGTGATACTCGTCAATGACCTTCAAGAAGCCAGCCTCAGCCGCTGGGGCCTCAAACGGATTATACTGAACCTTCCTCATTCAGGGGCGACACTGAGTTCTCTGACAGATCTAGCTATCCAGGGGAAAATATTCATTAAGTTGTCGGGTCTCTCGGGTACGGGAGACCATCTGTCTTTTAGTTCTGTGCAGAAGACCGCTCATCAATCAGTAACACATCTACTTAACTCTGGTTTCTTTGGTTTGAAATCACTCGACATCAAGCGGTTCAGTTACAGGTTGGATCCTGTTAATTTCAGCTGTCTTAGCTTTGCAGACTTTCCATGTCTGACCGAGCTAAAGCTGATAAACTTAAACATTGAAGACATCCCTGAAGACATATGTCAGTTGCAGCTCCTAGAGACACTGGACCTCGGTGGAAATGATTTCGTGTATCTACCCACATCCATGGGACAACTTGCCATGTTAAAGTACCTCAGCCTCAGTAACTGTCGCAGACTTAAGGCACTGCCACAACTTTCTCAGGTGGAGAGACTCGTACTTTCTGGCTGTGTGAAGCTCGGATCATTGATGGGAATTCTTGGTGCAGGCAGATACAATTTGCTTGATTTTTGCGTTGAAAAATGCAAGAGTCTTGGATCATTGATGGGAATTCTTAGTGTGGAAAAATCAGCTCCAGGCAGAAACGAGTTGCTTGAGCTTAGCCTTGAAAACTGTAAGAGTCTTGTGTCATTATCAGAGGAGCTTAGTCATTTCACCAAGTTAACATATCTAGATCTCAGCAGCCTCGAGTTTAGGAGAATCCCAACAAGCATCAGAGAGTTATCCTTTATGAGAACTCTCTACCTCAACAACTGCAACAAAATCTTTTCACTGACAGATCTTCCAGAGAGCCTCAAGTATCTCTATGCACATGGGTGCGAATCTCTGGAGCATGTTAACTTCTCTTCGAATCATTCTTTCAACCACTTGGACTTTAGCCATTGCATCAGTCTAGAATGTATTAGCGATCTGGTTCGTGACTTTATGAACGAGGAATATTCTCAAGAGGTAAGGCTCTCTTCTCTATAATCTGTTCCCTTTAACCCCCTCATAAGCTATATTTTTAAGTTGTGACTTGATTGATTCTCATTTTGCACGTAGGCTCCATTTCGACTTGTTTGTATAACGAAATACTCAATTGCTTCTACCAACAATATGCGAACCTCATGGAGGGAACCTATGAGGATCAAACTACCTAAGATTAAAGCTGCCCCCAAGCTTGTGGGATTCTTTGTCCAAATCATGGTTGTTTGCGAAAAGCCCTTCCATCTACAGTTTCCAGCGTTTTCTTATAATTGGGACTGTGAAGGTAGCAGGTTATATCGGATTAACCTCAAACCAAATCTCTATCAATCATCAGAGATGATGGAGGACAACAATAATAGACCATATAAATGGCATCACCTGGTCATTGTCCAAATCCCAACTGGCATCATCAGCGCAGAAATTGATGAGGTGCAATTCGAATCCCATATCCAAGTTCCGGAGCCGGGCGACGAGATAATTTTGTGTGGAGTTGAACACGTTGGGTTCGTTTTAAAGTAGCTGGTGCGGAGATCAATTCTTAAGATGATGATGGATCTGCAGATTTCTAAACACAAGGATTTGTACCAATTTTCGTTTTGGAACTAAATAAATTACTACCCATGTAACCTCGTGTCGGTTTGCTTTTATAATCGGTTTGGTATTTTTCGGTTTAATTGTGACTTGATTTTATTTTTTTCCTTTTAAGAGAACCAATTTTTTCTTTCTGCTTTGTACTCGATGTCTGCCCTTTTTGCTCAACAAGCTTTACCAGATTGTATTCTGGTATTTCATCAGGCTAGAAATGGAGAAAGAAAAGTTGGAGCTGCCAAACCCACAGGAGTTGTGTTCTCACTGGAAATGTTACATTAAATATCATTGCAAAACAACTACTAATACATTGAATCTCCTTTGATTTTGGTCCAAAGAAAGGTGAATAACTTTTGATTTTGGTGCATATGGGATGATGACGGACTGATGAGTACCCAATATCCAGTGCCCACGTGTCCTAATTCTTATGGATCAATCAAGGGCTTAAAAGCCCATAAACATTAAACAGAGGGAATAAAGGAATGCTAAAAACTAATTAAGAAAACATCAAGTAACAATTATTATGTTTTGGTTGTTACTTGTTACTTCCAAGGATAAAGGAGGGATTCCTATGCTTGACTTGCACTAGAGCTTTATTTCATTGCAAAAAAGGTTAGGTACTTGATTAAGAACCCAACCTAAGTTTTAGTATTATACAATCCTTTTTCCCATCTCATTTTACATGCTTACACTTTCATTAAACTATTATACTCAAGGAAACTGGTTGCAGGTCTATAACTTGTAAATTAAAACTGTTCGTGTTATTTATTCCCATGATAAAATTGTAAGAGCGTGTGAATCACGAGCTTAGGAGAGCGTGTGAATCACGAGCTTAGGAGAGCGTGTGACATCAATATGGGGAGGGGCGGCTAAAGACTAACGAGTAAAGGCATAAGGGGGAAATTAAGGACTGTTCAGAGTTCAGAAATGTTTTTAGTCTGGAAACGACAATACACTTTGGACAAAAAGCTAAATAACATTTTAAAAGCTTCATACAAATTAAAAATATAATCAAACAAAAGCTAACGTGGCCAAGATAGCTAATTACTTTTTTGGAATCATTATTAGAGATAATGGAAATTAAGAAATCATACAGCCAAAACAAACCGTAGTTATTATATTCGTAACAAAAGATGGGGGAAAAGTTAATATAAAACAAACCTTATACTAGTATATATAATACATGGCTCATAATACATTACTGCTAAATGAGCAAAAACAAATAAAGGTAAAGTTCTTAACGGCTTTGTAGAGATAGGAATCATTAATTTTAGAGAAAAAAAAATCTTGAATTGTACGTTTACCTTTCCAGAATTACATTATTTGTTGGCTTTTAATTGTTAATCATTTTTGTTGTGTTTTTCCTCCAAATTATAAAATTTAAAAACTGTGTCAGGGAATTTAGGAATCTAATATAGTTGGACGATTTCGTATTAATAAAGATTTTCAAAAAAAGAGTCTGCTCTAATCGTTATTTGGGGGTAAATTGATTCTATAAGGTAGGGTTAGCCAGAGAGCCTTATTCTGTGTTTTGGGTTAAAGTGAGACCAAATAAATTAAGATATTTAAAATGAATAATTAAGAGCACTTAAGACAATAATTAACCCAGAAGGAGAAGCTGGTGTAGTGGTGGTTCTCATGGCGATGTTGGTTTCCCAGGAAAGGTAAAAGAGACGGAGACGAACCAAAACAAGGAAGAAAGAAGAAGATCTTACATACGAAGATCACTCTCTGATTCACTCTGAGAGACAAACTGGTTTACTTTGGTTCTGTTTGACAAAAGGAGACATGCAAAAATAAATCTCTATCCCTTGTTTTTCTTCTTCGCTTCATCGATTACTCAAAGAGGTTTCTTTCTCTATCTCTTATCTATTTCTTTCTGCATCTGTAGTCTCTTTGTTCGAAAAAAAGATGTTTAATTTCTGTCAAATTTTTCTCCTTTTTTCTTTGTTCGATTATTGGTGTATCTGTCTTGTGGCGTGCGATTGATGTTTACTGATTCTGAAAAATTCTTGCTAAAATAATTCATCTTCAAGTCAACGACTTTTTGCCCAAAAGTGATGACGGGAACAAGAAATTTTTCTTGGTCGGAAAATTACTAATTTTAGCCAATCGTAGCGATCTCTGCAATCGTGTTTTGGTTACCCAAGATAGTACGATCGAATCAGTTCGTTTAGAGAATTAAAAAATTACTCAAATTTAGAAACTTCCAACTTCTGTTTCTTTCTATTCTGGGTTTTTTCACCCACTTGGATTATTAGCTTTAAAAATCTAATCTTTGAGTCATTTTTGATTGTTATTTAGGTTGTTGGTTGTGAGAATAATTAGCTTGTTAAGGAAGACGTTATGATGCATCAGATGTTGAATAAGAAAGATTCAGCTACTCATTCCACTTTGCCATACCTTAATACTAGCATCTCTTGGGGAGTGGTTCCAACTGATTCCGTTGCTAATCGTCGCGGTTCTGCTGAATCACTAAGCTTGAAGGTTGATTCAAGACCTGGGCATATACAAACTACAAAGCAAATCAGTTTTCAGGACCAAGATTCATCTTCAACACAGTCCACTGGTCAATCTTATACTGAAGTTGCTAGTAGTGGTGATGATAATCCTTCCAGACAAATCTCCTTTTCGGCTAAATCAGGTTAGATTGTTGGTATATATATGTTTTACTTCTTGTGTCATTGACAAAAGAATCATCCTTTTGCCATAAAGAATGTTATCCTCTTTCTTACTTTCTCAGTTGTTTCTCTAGGATCTGAAATAACTCAACGGAAGGGGTTTGCAAGTAATCCTAAACAAGGCTCGATGACTGGATTTCCGAATATTCACTTTGCTCCTGCACAGGTATTTGTAACTCTATGAATACAGTAATCATAGCAAAGCTTTTGATTGTAGACTGATATCTTATGTTTATACATGGTTCAGGCTAATTTCTCATTTCACTATGCTGATCCACATTATGGTGGTTTATTAGCTGCAACTTACCTACCACAGGCACCAGTAAGTACACCCTTCGTTTCCAAGTGGGAGATTTACCTTTCAGTTTTATCTGTCCATCAGATCTCAAGTCTCTTAATCTCTTTTGCAGACATGCAATCCTCAAATGGTGAGTATGATTCCTGGTCGTGTTCCTTTACCAGCAGAGCTCACAGAAACTGATCCAGTCTTTGTCAATGCGAAGCAATACCACGCAATTATGAGGAGGAGACAGCAACGTGCTAAGCTTGAGGCTCAAAACAAACTAATCAGAGCCCGTAAGGTAGTTACCAAATTTTGGTTTATATTTTAAACAAACGCATACACGTAGAATTGCTTTGCTCATCTTTTCTTTTTCTTATTGCAACAGCCCTATCTTCATGAGTCTCGACATGTTCATGCTCTTAAAAGGCCAAGAGGATCTGGTGGAAGATTCCTAAACACCAAAAAACTTCTTCAAGAATCCGAACAGGCTGCTGCTAGAGAACAAGAACAGGACAAGTTAGGCCAACAGGTAAACAGAAAGACCAACATGTCTAGATTCGAAGCTCATATGCTGCAGAACAACAAAGACCGCAGCTCAACCACTTCTGGCTCAGACATCACCTCTGTTTCCGACGGTGCTGATATCTTTGGACACACTGAATTCCAGTTTTCAGGTTTCCCAACTCCGATAAACCGAGCCATGCTTGTTCATGGTCAGTCTAATGACATGCATGGAGGTGGAGACATGCACCATTTCTCTGTCCATATCTGAGACAGTGGATCTTGGTGCTGTGTTCATGTTCCCACCAAGAAGGGGAAGTCATCCTTGGCTACTACTAGTTCTTTCGCTTGTTGTAACTTCAGTGTTTTTATTTCATATTATGTCTGTGTTAGACATCACAAGAACGACCAAGATCTTCACTTTGAAACACTCTATTACCTTTTCATCTTCTGTTACCATGGATCTCTTGTCTAAACTAGTGATATGATTCTTCTGATAAACTTTCAATTCCTCTTTTGTTTTTTTCAGGATTTATATATGTTTGTTTTTGCTTCATTTGTGTCGGCAATGAAGAAGTCTCCTTATTCTGTTTGAAAATGGCGAAGAAAAATACAGATTCTGGTTCCACTCCATTGATTTCTGTGAAGAGACACATTCGGATTCTTGAAGTATTTTACAATTTAGTTGACAATGTTTAAGAAAACATTTAATGAAGAATCCAGTATATATTAGATTATGTCTTATTCTTGATACACTTCTTATAAATAAAGTAAAAAAGGTTGAAAGATTCTACTTTGAGTCTCATTTTATCTGTCTGAGAAGATGTCATACACTTGAAAATACTACCATTTCTTCCACACGTTCATGAATATTTTTTTCAAAATATCAAGGCAGTCTCTATGCATTATTTCCTATTTAAGATATAATATTTTGATAAGGTAAGAAGAAACGTAAAATACTGCTCCAAAACACGTTGACTTATGGGACAGATACACACACACTTGTGTCCCTCAAATACTAACAAATGATCATAATTTAACTTCTGTAAAGAAAAAGACAGCATTGTGAAATATATAAAGTCACAATCCTGTACATATCACTTTCGCAAGTGATTCATGAATTACTTCTAAATATAACATGTTGCCAAATCAAAGCTTGTCGTGTGTGCTTATTGATGTAAGACTGCAATTGCCAAATAAAGTCTTACAAGTCATCTTTTAACATTGCAACATATCATGTCGGTTTAGTAGCACGGTTATGGTGAACCGATACCTGGAAACTGAATTCAAGCCAATGTGGAAAGAACATTTATTTATTTAAAAACAACTGAATTTAACACATTCCTTACATATGACTGGAAACAAATGAAATAGCAGAAGAGCTAGATAAAGAACAAGATAAGTAAGAAAACTAGAGACATTTCCATAAAAGATTCTTCTATGTGGATTCCCAGTTGTTATCACTATGATTTAGAATAAAACCCGTCATGGTTCTTAGCAGAAAGCCGTTTCAAGAACTCGTAGGTAGTGATCATAGTTGTTGCAGACATTGACATTGAAGCACATCTTGGTCCCAATCCTCTATAACAAGCCGTCCATCCACCTTCTCTAACCAAGTTTCTTACAGTCTGTCCAATACTCGGTCCACGCTTCCCGTTGTTACTACTATCTTCCCCATCAAGAACCTGCAATCTCGTCTTGATTGTGTCGAGTGGCATTGTAATCAAAGCAGAAACACTTCCAGCAATCGCAGCACTAACTCCTTGAACAGCCATTATCGTTTTAGAATCTGGTTTCATCGTGGTACTATTGTTCCCGCTTTCTTCGTCTTTCTTACAGACATAACACCCAATTCCACCCCAAACCATCCGCTGTGCAACAGAGTAAGACGCCCACCAAACAGCATTAGACGGCGCATAAGTCAGAATCGATATCCCAAACCCTCTGTATAACCCCTTCGGTCCATCAGCGCGAACGATCTTTCTAAATGCATCAAACCCGTTAACATAATTACACCTTGATGCATTAACAAGACCAGCACTTCCTTGAACCATAAGCCTTTGGCTAACCACATCAACAGGAGTCCAAACAAGCTGTGCAGCCATCGCAGCACTCAAACCTCCAACCGCATTAGCAACAGCAGCAGCTTTAGCCTCTGTCAACCCCAAGCTGACAGCAGCAGAGCCTACGTTACTCTTAGTAACCTCCAAGGCAGTCATGTACAAAGCACGAGCAGGGATAGTTCCCATCAAAGAAGTTCCAAATCCTCTGTACAATCCCCTTAAACCTTCATGTCTCACAAGAGTAAACGCAGTTTTAATACAAGAACCTTGCGAATGACACACTTGTTGCCGAGTTTTCATCAAAACCGCAGGATAAAGAGCTCCAGATACCCCTGAAAACAAAGCAGCGCCTAAAACGAAAAACTTGGATTTATCAAGCATCTCCCAATTGATATCAGCTGGTAAATGAATCTCCTGAGCCGATTCTTCCTCGGCCGCACCCAAATTCATCTTCGCCACTTTCTAACCAACCCAGAGAAACACACACAAAAAAAAAAACTTTTTTAAACAAGGAACAAAAAATGTTCCTGAGATGTGTTTCAGAGCTCAATCTCTATCTGTACAACTTTTCCTAACCTCGCCGCAAATTTCTATTTACAATCGGAGACTGTAACCTATCCCCAGGATTAGAAAGACCAAAAATTTCTAAAAAAGACAAAACAAAAATTAGGATTCAACGAGAACGAAAGAGGAAAGATTTCAGAAGCCAAATCTCAAAGCAAGAGACGACGGCATTTTTTGCGTCTGTGGAACCACGTCTTCGATCCAAAACGATCACCAAAACCATGCGGATCTAACTCTAACAACAACATCTTCGAAAACAGAACCGATTAATCGACCTTACCGAAGAAACGATCATCCTCGCCGGTAAGCGATAAAGAAAAATCTAACCGCGAAACTCGTTTCCTTCGCCGGAGATATCCAATAAGCACCAATACAAGACCGATGTTAGAAGAGAGAGAGAGAGCTCAAAGAGAGTAATCGCGACGAGAGCACACGAAAATGAGACCTTATACAGTTATACTGTTACGAGCGAGTCTAGGGTTCCGGTTTTTTTCCCCCTGTAAATATACCAAATTGAGATACCGGTATAGATTATAAACCGGCTTGCATTTTCCGGTTCGATTAGCTGATTTCTCTATGTAACAAAATGCCATTTACAGTTTTCAAATTTACCGGTTAAAATTGACCTAACCGAAACAAATAAAGTGGAAATGTTTTAGTTTTTGATTCAACTAAGTGTATCATCAATGGATTTTATATTGTTTCCATATTGTGCAAAATGTAATCAGAAAATGATCACGATGTGCAAATTGGTTTGCTTAATTTAAGATTGAATTACAGATTTTTTTTTATCGAATATTAAAGGATTTATTAAGGAAATAAGGAAGATCTGGTAAAAATCAGATGCTGGCAGGTGACACGTGTCACTCATGACTAAGGTCTTAAACTCTTACGGATAAAGAAAGCGACAAACTGGGAGCACTCTTAGAAGACGAAGAAGATCGACGGCAGAGATAGAAAAAAGCTAAAAGGTCGTCATCGAAAACAACGGCTAAGATCTTGTTCTCGGATCAGACCCAACAGAGGAGAGAGAAAATGGATCCGCTTTTGTGATTTGGATAAGATGACGTGGCGTCCATATCCTTGGGTCGTTGGGCAGAGAAGAGAGCAGAAGGCAGTGTGAGAGGCACGTGATCTGTCACGTGATTTTTGATTCTTTTTCACTGTTACACTTCCACTATCGTTCGAGCTATATTTTTTTTTATGAAAAAAGAATCTAAAGATTTATCAGAGTTCCTCCTAGAGATGCTAAATTTATAGGAACAGTGGTGGTCCTTGGACAATAGTATGATACTACCAAACACCAACAGAAATCATTTTTCTGTCGTTGTATCATTTACTGACATAACTTGATTACAAAAATATAGTATTAATTAGCTTTGGGAGTTTCACATATTTTAGTATCAAATCAAATATACAACAGAAATCAATACTATAGTATTTGGAAATGCCCACTACCTAAACATATACTACATTTCTTTTTCGGTCCACGCTTACTTATTACATCGTTAATCCTTATCTTCAACAGATTAGATGTTAAAGTGAGTAGACAAGCTTAGACTGATTCCAACCATGTGATTTGATTCCAAAAAGAACATTATAGCTGTGATGGGCTTGAGTGACGAACAACACTGTTGGTTCTGTATCAACTGGTGATGACCATTATTTCAGCCCACAACTTGGAGATAAAAGAACCAAATCATAAGCAGTTTCCACAGACTAAAGCACCAACAAAAACTATGGAAAGCTTTTATCGAGCAAAAGATCACGAGTCACAAACATAACAAAAAAGTACACGAATCATGAAATCAAATTTCTCAAGTTCCCTATCAAAACGCTTTAAAATACAGAAAAGGGATCCCTTCTCATTTATTGTGTCGTTCTCTCCCAAACCCCAAAACACTATTACCCAAATTTAGAGAGAACACACAACGGTTAGTTGAGGTATTCAGAGTTTGAATCAATTCTAATTCAAGTCTTTTATTTGAAGTATAAGCTTATTGGGCTGGTTTTTCACAATGACTGTATATTTGACCCAATCCGCCCAATGTGACGAAAAGGAGGACCCATAACTAGTGGTGTCCTTTACTTTCTTTTTCTTTTCCAAAAACGTTAAGATCATAAACTCCATACCTATATACATTAATATGAACTATGAAGTGTCGTCTACTTTGTATGAATGTTGCTCTCATAGTCTCATCTCATTATTTATTTTTGTCCTTTAAAATGACAAAAAGATAGTGACATTTATTATTTATTTTTTGTTTCCGTCGCTTGTAATATATTTATTTGATTAATAAAATGGGACGAAATCACAAATATATATTAGAAGAACAAAGAACAATAGATACAAATAATAGTAACATTATATTTTACTCATAAGAATATACTTCATGTGTGGCACATGTCTCATGTAGTCCATACATTCGTGTTTTTTTTTGTTGTTGCATATTTGATATCTTAAACACTAAAATTTACACATGATTCATGAATGTCAAAGATTCATTTCTCCCTAGTGCTTCTTTCTCTACCATCAAAAGAAAATTCATGACTAATAATCCATACAAATAATAGTAACATTTTACTCATAAGAATATACTTCATGTGTGGCACATGTCTCATGTACTCCATACATACGTGTTTTTTTTTTTTTTTTGCATATTTGATATCTTAAACACTAAATTCACACTAGATTCATGAACGTCAAAGATTCATTTCTCCCTGGTGCTTTCTCTACCATCAAAAGAAAATTCATGACTAGAGAGATATATACATAATTTGGAAATTGGAATGACAAATGAAAAACAAACAATAAATGAATACTTTCGTCCCAATATTTATTAGGTTATAAATAAATTACTTGTGACTTGTGACTAAAGGTGTCAACAATCATTCTTCTATCCAATCAATATCATCAAACTCTTCACTTTACTCTCTCTCTCACTCATAATGGCCTCATTCTCTCTTCCCCACTCCGCCACCTACTTTCCTTCCCACTCTGAAACCTCACTTAAACCTCACTCCGCCGCTTCCTTCACCGTCCGTTGCACCTCCGCCTCTCCCGCCGTTCCTCCACAGACTCCACAGAAACCCCGTCGTTCACCCGATGAGAACATTCGAGACGAAGCTCGTCGCCGTCCTCATCAACTCCAAAACCTCTCCGCACGTTACGTCCCTTTCAACGCTCCACCTTCTTCAACAGAATCCTACTCCCTCGACGAGATCGTCTACCGTTCACAATCCGGTGCTCTCCTCGACGTCCAGCATGATTTCGCCGCCTTGAAACGCTACGACGGAGAATTCTGGCGTAACCTTTTCGATTCTCGCGTCGGTAAAACAAATTGGCCGTACGGATCAGGCGTGTGGTCGAAGAAAGAGTGGGTACTCCCCGAGATCGACGATGACGACATCGTCTCTGCTTTTGAAGGAAACTCAAATCTCTTCTGGGCTGAGAGATTTGGTAAACAGTATCTGCAAATGAACGATCTTTGGGTGAAACATTGTGGAATCAGCCACACTGGCTCCTTTAAAGATCTGGGCATGAGTGTTCTCGTTTCTCAGGTGAATCATCTTTCATAAAGTTTACAACTGTATAACCATCTTCAATAAAGTTTACAACTTTATGTTATTTTTTTGTTTCTCAGGTGAATCGTCTCCGGAAAATGAACAAACCAGTCATCGGAGTTGGTTGCGCTTCTACTGGAGATACCTCCGCTGCTCTCTCTGCTTACTGTGCTTCCGCTGGAATCCCCTCGATTGTCTTCTTACCTGCGGATAAAATCTCCATGGCTCAGCTTGTGCAGCCGATTGCAAACGGAGCGTTTGTGCTTAGTATTGACACTGATTTTGACGGATGTATGCATTTGATCAGAGAAGTTACGGCGGAGCTTCCTATTTACTTGGCGAACTCTCTCAACAGCCTCCGTCTCGAAGGTCAAAAGACGGCGGCGATTGAGATTCTGCAGCAGTTTAATTGGCAAGTTCCTGATTGGGTCATTGTTCCTGGAGGCAATCTTGGTAACATCTATGCGTTTTACAAAGGGTTTCATATGTGTAAAGAGTTAGGTCTTGTTGATCGTATCCCTAGGCTTGTTTGTGCTCAAGCTGCTAATGCAAATCCACTTTACTTGCATTACAAATCTGGGTTTAAAGAAGATTTCAATCCATTGAAAGCAAACACTACATTTGCTTCTGCTATTCAGATTGGTGACCCTGTTTCGATTGATAGAGCTGTGTATGCGTTGAAGAAATCTAATGGGATTGTTGAGGAAGCTACAGAGGAAGAGTTGATGGATGCAACAGCTCTTGCTGATTCTACTGGTATGTTTATATGTCCACATACTGGTGTTGCATTGACGGCGTTGATGAAGCTGAGAAAGTCAGGAGTTATTGGAGCGAATGATCGGACTGTGGTGGTGAGTACAGCTCATGGATTGAAGTTTACACAAAGTAAGATTGATTATCATTCTAAGAACATAAAGGAGATGGCTTGTAGATTGGCGAATCCACCAGTGAAGGTTAAGGCAAAGTTTGGTTCAGTTATGGATGTTCTCAAGGAGTATTTGAAGAGCAATGATAAATAAGCTTTGTGTGTTTGTTTCTTCTAAAGCTCTTCACGTCCTATGATGATATTGTTGGCTTTGTTATTAGAGGAAGTAATGAAATTTCGTTTCTTTGGACTTGTGGAATAAAACGACTGGTTGGTTCCGTGATGCTCGCTAGTTGTTTCATATCAAACTACTACTGAGTTTTACATATGCTCTTAACAAAAGTACTCACGACCTGTCTTTTAACCTCTTCTTTTAAATCTTTTAAGAAACAATAAACTTATCTAGAAAATTAACTTCAAGAATTTTTTTCATCTTATTTAAAACCAAAAGAACTCAAAATTGAGTTAACATTAACATTGGGTCAAAAACTTAACTAGAACATAAGAAAAAACTCCCAAGTAATACAAATTTAAAACGTTCCTCTTCTTCTAGGTAGTCTTCTTACTTTAGGGAGTAAAACTAGGTGATCTAGTTCCACGAGCAGTCTCTTCCTTCATGCACTACCAAAGGTTCAAGCCTTCAACAGAAGGTACAACGGCCCTGATTACCACAACGGCCAGGAAAAGGCCAAGTACTTCCACTGCGAATCGGTTCAGCCTTACCAACTACAAGATCCCATCCTCCCACGTCATGTCTACCAAGTTCCAACGCCTTCTCTGCTCCTTCTTTCAGATCAATGTAAGCATATCCTAAGGAACCACCGGTTCCGTGGCTTGGGGGAACAAATACGCGTGTGATCTCCCCAAAAGAACTGAAATATTTACTCAATGCGCTCTTTATATCATCCACAGGAAGGGAAGCGTCAAATCCCGTAACAGAGAACGATCGACCATTGACACCAACAGAAAATAAAGAATCTTTAGCAGCTGGCTTGACACCAACAGAGAATAAAGAATCTGGCTTGAAACCAGCAGAGAATAAAGAATCTTTAGCAGCTGGCTCGAAACCAGCAGAGAATAAAGAACCTGGCTTGAAACCAGCAGAGAATAAAGAATCTTTAGCAGCTGGCTCGAAACCAGCAGAGAATAAAGAATCTGGCTTGAAACCAGCAGAGAATAAAGAATCTTTAGCAGCTGGCTTGAAACCAGCAGAGAATAAAGAATCTTTAGTAGCTGGCTTGGCGGCACTTGCAGCAGGTTTGTTTACAGGTTCCTCAGCAGAAGACGATTCATCCTCCGAAGAAGTGTCCATGTATGAGTCATCGCTCTCAGAAGAAGCCTTAGCAGAAGTCTTCATGGCAGGAACTTTCTCACCCTTGGCTGAGATGAGAAGCTCCTGTATATCCGCCTTTATTGCCAACAAATCCGCCTTTGTTACCAACAAATCCACCTTTGCTTCGAGACGCTGAAGACGATCAGCGAATTCTTTGATCATCTCCTTCTCATCAAGGTTTTTCAAGACGGATACTTTCGTGATCTCCGTCTGATCAGATTCTTCCTTCTCGGAAGGAGAAATCACGTCTTTGGCCTTAATCATAGCAGGAGCTGCTTCAACTGTGGTTGCGGATAACTTGCTAGACTCAGCCATGGAGAAGATGACAAGAAAAGAGAAAGAGCGATTTTAGGTTTTCGAGAGACAATAATCCAAGCCTGTTGTTTAAGATATATATATTAGGTTACATAAAAGATATATGGCGTTTTTCTAACGCAACTCGGTGGTGGTTCATCGTCACGTTGCTGTTATTAGGTTACAATTACATAAAAGATGGCGTTTTTGTAACGCAACATTGCCGCCATATTATTATTTTTTTGATAAATTATTAAATTATTACAAATGTTTTTTTAATTATGTATTTTATTGTTAACAAAGTTTTTTCATTAATTTAGAAGGGAAAAAAAAGTGGAATCGACTAAAAAAGGCAAAGAAGTGGGGTTTCAATTGGCTGTGTATTAAAAAGTTGAGTTAATCAAATTAAATATTTATAAATACCTATCAATTTGTTTCTTGTTTGATGATATAAAATTAAAGCTATAGTATTTTTTTCTTTTTTTTCTAAAAATATTGAATATATTTTTCAAAGCTATAAGTTCTCCATCCAAACATAGTTCAAAATAAAATAAAAATGGAGAGTATTACAAGAAAAACTAGTTGTATAGAGATTTTTTTTGGTTCATCCCAAGATGGGCTAAAAACTGTAAAAACGGATACTAGGAATTGTATACACCACAAAATTACGTATAAGAAAGTCTAAACAAAAGTAAGGTAAAAAAAACCAACACAGTAGTAATCCAAAAATCCAAAATCTAAAAGAAATAGCCTCTATACGCTTGGGCTGGGCCTATAACCCGTTGAAGATCCGGATTCATGAAGTCCGGGTTCGGGTCCTAAATTGGATCTCCCTCTTTTCACAGAGTTCATCTTCTCCAATTTGAGTCCGGCTCTGAATCTTGCGATGAAATCATCGGCTTTGGTATCTACGTCGGGGCTCGGACAGAACATACTCCCGGCGGCCTCCTTACTTCCAGCTGATTGAGCTACATCCGGATCATCAGGTTCGTCGGAGCTTATGCTGATGTCACTAGCCATCCTGACGTAATCTCCACGCTTCACGAATTTCCAAGCCGGCATTTTAAACGGCGGAGGAGGAGGCGGCGGCGGGATCGGCATTAGTGGTGATTCGCTTCCTGTGCCTACGTATTGAGTTACTTTAGCTGGCGGATTTGGTTTGGATGTCCGTGATTCCACCGGAGCTTTTCGGAGCTTCGAGGTTGATGCGCGTGATTCATATCTCCGTTCAGGTGGTGGTGGAGGAGGAGGAGGCGGTGGATTTGAATTGTTTTTTTTGCTTTTACCTTTTTTGGATGAGAAAAGCCCTTGGAAGAAAGGTGGTGGAGGAGGCGGCGGCGGTGGTGGTGAATAGACCAATGGAGGATCGGAGCCGAAGAGGAGATCGAGGCCATCGATGCTCTGTTGTCTCTGCTTCTTCTTCTTTCTCCGTAACGCAATCAGAAAGTCTTTCGTTGCTCCTCCTTTCTTCTTCTCCTGTTTATTGCTCTTTTGATACACAGTCGCCGGAGGTGGAATCGGCGTCGTCGTCGCTACAAAATCATCTCTTTCTTTCTTCTCTTCCTGTGGAGAAACATCTTGGTACACTCTATTAGTCTTTCTCTTCGCTTGCTTCGCTGGTGGAGGACGTGGCGGAGACGGCGGAGGAGACGGAATATACGGCGGAGCAGAAGGCACTTTTAGCTCTTCTACTACTTCAGCTTCCGCCGTCGCAACCACCTCAACTTTCTCAGTTTCCGAACCGCCGTTACGGACCTTACTTCCTTCTCCATTATCACCGTCCTCTGTTTGATCTACATCTTCCGGCGGTGGTTTACCTTCCTCATGCCAGTTTCTGTAACTTTGATTTGGATAGATCGGATCTACATCTTCATAACGGCATTGACTTACACGTGTATCATCGTAGAATCTCCACCGTTCATCGGCTTCGTATTCCCGGAGCCTCAGATCTGGATACGAGCTAACACTTCGTAATCTACTAAACCTCTTGTACACCGTTTGATCACCGCCGCCACCACCGCGATCATCGTTCCAATAACGCGGCGTTGTACCACTGTTAGATACACGACTTCTTCGATCAATAATCGATGGTGAAGTCGAGAATTTGTTACGAATGTCTTCTTCTTTGTGATGATTGGATTCGTCATTATTGGTGTTGCGGCTGAGGAAGCCGCAAAGGACGGCGAAAAGGACGAGAACGAAGTTGAGATAATCCCAGCTTTTACGGACTAAATGAGGTCGGAAAATCTGAGAAACAGAGGAGAAGAAAGGAGGGATAATGAAGACGACTATGAGGATTGCAGCTGTTCCGGCGAAGAATATTTGAGTGGCGATGGTGGTTGTACGGCCACCGAGACTTGCAGTGCGGCGGAAGTAAGTGTTATTGCGGCGTGATTGAAGCCAAAACGGCGTAGACGCGTCTCCATCATCTTCTTCCATACTCTTTCTATTATTTGGCTTTTGATTAGAAAGACAACTTTTAGTTTAAGAGTGGTTGGCTTACGATGCTGTAATGTGTTTGCTTTTATGCTTTTGCTTGGATTGATATTTGTTTTTTAAAATGCTTGGGGACTTGGATTTGGTCATTTTTATTTGTTTTTTTTTCTTTCTGTGGATTCTTACTTTAATTTACACATTTTTTACAACAAAAAATATGTCTTTGGAGTATTTTAGAGATTTTTTATAGGAGACAAGCAATCGGATAATTGACGTATTTAGTTGAATATCTATGTCAAATTCATCAATTTGCATATATATTTATTTATTACATGAAAATACATTGCGCATTTTACGTAGAGGATATCTGAATTAATTGTATAATGTTCAAATATGTACTAGTTGACTATATACAACTTTACTCGGTACATCTGACCAGTTCTTGAGTTTGAGTCTCGGCAACACAACAGTATCTAACTCCCTAGTCCTAAATGTATGTTTCACAATGATTAGTTGTATAGATAGATATTGCAATTTTCACAAACTATCCATATTACCTGATAATTTGATGTCCACAAACTCTGAAAATCTTACATTTTTTTAATTCTGAATTTTGAACTTGTAAAGAAAAAGGTTCTAGTATCTTAACCATACTCTAGACAAATGACATTTACACCCAAATTTTTTTTTTATAGAATTGTCAAATCTTGATCTTTTAAAATCCGAACCAAACTTTGGTCATACGGTCATGCCTAAGAGAAGGTTCAATTGACACATGATTTTTTTGGGGGAATTTTTTATTTTTATTTTAATAACTTGTTAGACAAGCTGGAAAATGGTGGTATTTGCTTGTGAAAGTTGGAAATGGGAAATACAAAGAAAGGCCTACTAATACAGCTGGATTACATGAAGCAAATACAGATTGGTACGTCAAATAATCAAAATTGTTCAACGGAATCATATGTCTAACGTGTTAATAAACACGTTTTCTATGTGAAGCTGAGGCCGTGATTACTAATTAGTCTTTTAATAATTATATGAGAGCCGGTGTTGTCGTGGCTTTTACAAATGGCCAGGCCAAACCGTCAAAGGCAACATACTATAATCTAATCAAGTCTTGTTATCTTGATAACTTATCTAAAAACGATAAACTTTCTCTCACAAGCTAGATTTTATGTGGTGCCAATGATTAACAGCTTTCTAAGTTTGATTTAAATACACTTACGGTTTCACACGTCACTTCCACATTTGTAGGTATGAGGTTGATTTCTATTTCTACTCAATTTAAGAAAAGAAATATTAACATTTCGTAAAGACTCTAAAATGTTAGATGATTAAGGTAAGTTATGGAAAATGTGATGATAACAGAAAAAAAAATGAAAAACGTGAACGGCAGGATTCGAACCTGCGCGGGCAAAGCCCACATGATTTCTAGTCATGCCCGATAACCACTCCGGCACGTCCACCTTTTGCTAAGTGTATTGCTTTATCAATACTTAACATCAAAATAAAAATCGACCTGTGGTTAAACCCCCAATAAACTCTCATCTCACCGTTAAGTTATAGAACAGCGAAGAACACAACATGAAAAGACAAATGCAAGAAGGTTAATGTGACATAGTTTCAATTACAATTTCATTTGCCACATCTCTCAAACTATTACAACATATTCAACTATTTCAATACCCCAAAAAAAAAAAGCATTTCTCTGCCTATTTCTTCTTATACATACGAATTCAAGTACCATGAGAAAAAAAGGAATGTACTTATAATTAGCTATGCATCATCTTCTTAATCTTCAGTCTTTAGTCTTTACTTCTCCTCCCCAACCCGCATTTCCATTTTTTTTCTTTATTTTTTCTCCCTTCTAACAATATTGAGTAATTAACATGTAAAAACCTGTCGAAATTAGATCCTTAACGATCTAAATTATACGAAAACTCGAAACTTACCCCCAGTAAAAAAAAAAGTAAGTAAGCGTACTGCTTGTAATTAAGCTTCAGGTTCTGGTCTTGAACTTTCTTTGAGCTTTCAAGTCAATCACAATGATGGAGATGTTGTCTTTACTTCCTTTTTGTAGAGCAAGCATTGAGAGGTAGTCAGCTGCGGCTTGGCAAGCTGGATCTATTCCTTTGCCTCTCTCTGCTAGAGGCGGTGCACCGTTCTTCTTGTGCCACATCAATATCCGTCTCCTTGCTATTTCGCAGACTTCTTGGTTGTTCATTACATCCCAAAGACCGTCACTGGCTAGTATGAGACACTCGTCTTCTCTTGACCGAGGCATGAATGTCACTTCCGGTTCTGGGATCACATATGGCTTCAGATATCTGTCACCTGCATAGTTCCAGAGGAGGAAAGAAACCGGAGGATCTAATGTTTCATGTAGGGGAGTAATTACATTATCAAGCCACGTTTGTGTGATGTGCATTACTGGTCATCAAAAGAAGCAATGCTTACCGATGGACCTAGACATGGCGAGAACACCAAAAACACGTGCGCCTTGCCATTGTATAACTTTGCCTCCAGCATTTTCTATTCTTGCATATTCATCCTCTCTATCTGGCTGCAGAAAAATGGAAGGAGGTAAGAAAACACTTTTATCAACTTTGTAAGTTAGATTGGGGAAAGAAAAGGAAGTTCATTTTACTTTGTGATCAACTGACAAGGGCATGGCTTCTTTGCCACGGAATAAAACCGCCCTCGAATCACCGCAGTTAGAAACTACTATATGTGATGAGCAAACCAAGGCAACAACAGCAGTTGATCCTACGGTCTCAGACGCAACAGCCTCAAGAACCTTATCAGAAGAACCAACAACGGCTCTACCAATTTTTCCTTCAATCTCACCATCGACAGTTAGAAAACAACTCGTGAAGACTTTATCCCACTGCACCTGCCTACCCTCTCCTGTATTCCTCTTGCATAATTCGTCTTTTATACGTTCTATTTCTTCAGCCAAAGCAAAATGGAGTCTATCTCGGCAATAGTCAGCAACCTACAAGCCATTGTAGATTTAAAATCTATGAATTTAACCAGAACATCTCAAAGAGGTGTATAACAATCTACATTGCTAAAACAACTTACATAAAATGTGAATATAGCATACCTTATGGCCTCCATGACCATCATAAACACCGAAAAAATGACCGGTGAGGTGTGTGAGGCTTGGACTCATACCCTCATGGTCCCCCATAAGCATTTTGATGGGTAGTTTCAGAAAATGAGGTGACACGGCAAAAGCATCCTCCATCTCAGATCTATTCCCTTGAATGGAAACCGTGCCCCAAAGCGGTATACAATCTAGTTCATAAACACTTCTCCCTTTCACCAGATGATTACTATTTTCATCTGGCAATCTAATGACAACCTCCGAAGTATTGGTATCCTGATTTACACCCGCGATAAGAACTTCCGCGGTGGGAACCTGCTCAATGCTTGATTCGCCTACGATAATCGCGGTTGCAAGAACTCGCCCGTTATCTATTTCCATAGCTGTATTAGACAAGCTTAATTCAGAGCCTGCATCAACAACTAACAAGCCCTCACTTATGACAGCACTATTATCCTCCACAACAGACAATACATCGTCTTCATCAAAAACATTGGAAGACCCGCTTCTCGTATCGGATAAAGTTTTCAACAAATCCTGTTCACCTACCTCTTCCAGTTCAGAAACATCTTCCATAGTGCATTCAGTCCCTCCGTTGCAAAAGCTTTGATTTTCAGAATCAGATAACAAGTCAGCTGCATCAGTAACGTTCTTTAGCTGAGTGATCTCGACAGGTGATGATTCACACATGGTGTTGGCTGCTAAGCTAAGAGTCATTGCAACTGCGGGAGTCATCTCCTCCATGAGCTCTCCAAAATCAGAGATTTCCACACCACACCACAACAAAGCTTTAAATTTCAAAGATGGACTTAGGAGAAATCAATTGTTTTCATCTTCTTCTTCGAATACTCTAAGCAATGGTTTCATGATGTTGAAGAATCCTTGCTCCAAATAAGTTTTTGTCAGCGACCCAAATGCCGCTTTATTCATACACTAACTTAGCATAGTTAAAACGACGAATCAAGGAGAATTAAGTACCGGAGATAACCAGATCTGACGAATCTATACGACGAATTCTCCTCACTCGATTATATCACTCTCTTGATCCCAAAATCGCAACAACTTCGTCGATCTTTTCTCAAATCCTTATCTTGATTTCAACCCTATTGAGAGATCACAAAGCACTAATCAAAAACTCACGAATCATTATCCAAACGGTCATGTCAAAGAAAATTCACACAAAAACCAGAAAAAGGAGGGAAAATCAGCGAAATCAATCACAAGAAAGCCCTAAAAAATTCGAACCATTAACGTCCATAATCATATAGTAGAACATGGGTTTCCTTGGATCTAAATTAAAAAAGAAGCTTTAGCTTTACCCAGAAATAGAAAGATGAATTTAAACTTTGTTCTTAAGCAAAACTAAACACAAAGCTCAAAACAACAAGAGAGATTCGACACATAATAGCAAAAATCTTCCGATTGAAAAGCTAACTACACAGAAAAACAACATAAAAAAATCAGGAAAGAAAAAAGAAGAGAGAAAGAACTAACCAGTTGATGAATCTTTAGAAGATATTCGCATCTGCAAAAAAATTAAAATCGAACAGAAGAGAGAGAGAGAACAAAAGTAAAGATGTTCTTCTTCTTCTTCTTCTTTTTATTTTCTTCCCTCAGGATTATTTCTCGCTCGAGCTAAATTGCTTAGAGAGAGGCTCTCTCTATCAGCGAAACAAAGAGAGAGAGAAGAGAATATTGTGTGGTTTGCTTTTTCTCTCTGTTTTTTTTTATTCCTTTTTTTCTTTGGTTTTGTAATATAATTTATAGGAAAAAAGAGTATTTATTACAAAAGAGGATTAATAAAAGGACACGTATTAGTCTTTGTATCATTTTGTGAACTTTGTCCTCTTTTTTTCTTCAACTTTTTGTCCTTTTTCTTTTTTTAAGGTCGCTTCAGGCAACACCTGTCGATCAGCTAACAACAACAGATGTTATTTAATTCCTTTTTTTCCCATTTATTTATTTTCAGAACCAAAAATATGTTTACAAATGGAAATTGATTTCTTTCTCTTTCCTTTTTTTAAAAAAAAAATATATCATAAAAATTTATATAAAGTAGAAAAACACTAATTATTTCCATAAAATTTTGACATGTAATATTAACCACGAAAATTAGATATAGATAAGTGAGTATCTTAGTTGTACAATCTGACGTGTAGATAAGTGAGTATCTTAGTTGTAATTTGTATTTGATATAACTGTAAAATGAATAAATTGTATTAATAGGATCAATGAAATCTTGACACGTAATATATTGGTTCAGCAAAAATTTCCCATATATTTTATTTAAACTGATCAAGTTTTAGTTTTGAAAGCTATGAGTAAGAAATAAAGATTGGTTTTATAGTTACGAACTTGTCTATAGAACTCTCTAGGTAAGAAAGAATAACACAAAATTATTGTTATCAGTAAGAATGAATCAGCCTAAAAAAATAAAAATATTTATGTATACTTTTCGATAACGTTAAAGTACAAGTTCTCACAATCAGTGTTTAATGGAATCGTCTTAAGAGTAATAATCTTTCGAGAGACGTATAAGATATGGTGATATCGCCAAGAAGAAATAAAGATGGAAGACGACAGCCCCAGAAAATTATATTATTTGGTCGTTTACCTTTTTTTCTTTGTTCTTTTTGGATACGTAAATCAAAAAATGCAACGTGTGTTTGTTTTTTTCCAAGTCAATAATCGCAATAATTTCGATTTCTACCACCCGCCCACGTGGCTACTCTGATTGATCAGGGACGAAAATAATAAATATTTTGTTACACCTCTAGATTTTGTACTCATAAATTTCAAATTCGTAGATACATATATTGCTGTTGCATTATTATCGAAACTCAAATTAAGTAAATGTGTGTAAATTGAGATGTGTGATCATGTTTAAACATAACATTCTATTCTCTAGTCTATTTTACTCTCTTTTTTGGTTCAACCTCTAGTCTATATAAACCTAAAAGACTAAACCATATGTTTGACTAGTTTTACTAATATTTTTATCTAAAAACTTTGTTTTACTGATTAAGATAAAATAATCGATTTAATATTTTGATAATGTATAATCGAATTTTATTTTAATCGAAACGCGTACATTATAGTACAAACTAGATCTCACCAGCAACTTCCCAAAAATCACTCTCTAATTAAAGATAAGTTGAGACTTGTGGAAATTTCCATTCTTGTTTGTTTGTTTCACAAGACTGTTGAGTTGTTTGAGAAATAAACCCTCCAAAATTAGAAAAATTGTAAAACCACTAAAAGCTTCATCATCTCACAATACAATTTTCTGTTTCTTTTCATTGTTCATTGTTTCTTCTCTGAGGTTGCAAAGCCAGACAAAAGAAAAACAACACAATCGATCTTGGTTGTGGGTGTTTTGTGACAAAGAAGACATGAGATCATTTATGAGTATTATAGTTTCCTTGTGAAGCAGGTTATTCATGTTTCTTGGGAAGCAAGATTCTAACATGTCTGCAAGAAGAGTTAGAAGGACCTCGGAGGACTATGGCAGTATCACGGCGATCGCCATTGATAAGGACAAGAACAGCCAACACGCCTTGAAATGGGCCGTTGAAAATATTGTTGCTGATGCTCCACAATGTGTCCTTATCCACGTTCAACGTAAGCATCTCTCGCTCTTCTCTTCATCATTGAAACCAAAACGTCAAAGAGCCACCCTAATTAGGAGTATGTTTTGCAGTAGGAGACACAGGAGGACATTTTCATCAGGACAATCCGGACGAGGCACATGAATTCTTTCTTCCTTTCAGAGGATTCTGCGCTCGAAAAGGAGTTAGTATTAATCGATCATTTCCAATCTCCTTGCAACAACATTTCACACTTATAATGCATCAAATATGATCATGACATTCTTGTATATACACACTTTTCAGATCATAGCAAAAGAGGTTATTCTTCATGATATTGACATCTCCAATGCTATTGTCAACTACATCACCAACAATTATTACATTGCAAATCTTGTTGTTGGCGCATCTGCACGCAATTCCTTCCTTAAGTCTCTCTCCTCTTCTCTGTTTCATGCTTGGTATCATCTCAACTTTGGTTATACAAAATGCTAACATTCAATTTTTCTTTGTGATCAGAAAGTTTCAGAGTCCAGATGTACCAACCACTCTGCTTAAGACGACTCCAGAGACTTGTGCCGTCTTTGTTGTGACCAAAGGTAAGCTTTTAAAAAGCAGATCCGCGAGTCACCGTCATAAACTTTCCAGACAACAAAATCTCTCTTCTTTGTTGTACAACTCAACAAACTCCATTGACTCTGACAGGTAATCTCAACTCTCTTCTAACCATTGGCCATGGTTTTCTTTTCAACAGGATTTAGTGAAGTATGCCTTTTCATTTTGTTTACATTTTTTACAGCGCATCAATATCATCACCTGTATCTACACAAACCAACAAACCAAATTCAAATTTTTTCCAACCTAATTCACCTCGCATCTCAACACCGCAATCTATGAGTGAAATCTCTCAGTCAGAGACTGACAATGGAAGTTGTGATATGGTATCAACTGTGAGTTCTTACACCGTCTCTGATAGTTCCACTACCATCGGAAGCTCGATCTCTTCAACTTCCACGGTTAGTAGTATATCGTCACTTTCTTATAAATGTTCAGTTTCTCAGTGTTCTGACATTTCCTTCTTGGTTTTCATACTGATGCACAGGAAAGTCCACTTGTCGGAAATTACGTGGAACAACAGGTAAAGCTTTTCAGGAACATAAATTTGGTCCTGGATTTGCAGAATGTCAACATGATTTGATATGGTCTATCCTTTTTGACAGAATCAAAATCTTGAAGCAGAGGTGAGGAGACTGAGACTGGAATTGAAGCAGTTTAACAAGGACAAAGACACTACAAACCAAAAAGAAAACGTAAGATACTGTTATCTTCCATGTTGATGACAATTGTTGTGAATAATAATCATTAGATATTACATTATGTAGTCCCAAGAAACCCCATGGTCAGATGAAAAAATAGAGCTGCCTAGAGCATTGTCTGATAGGGAAACGCAGAAAACGCAGTCTGCTGCATTCCAAGCAGCTGAAATAGCAAAGCGCATAGCGAAAATGGAGAGCCAAAAGAGAAGATTACTTGAGATGCAAGCCAATTTGGACAAACAGATGATGTTCACAACGGTTTCTTACAGACGTTATAGTATCAAAGATGTTGAAGATGCAACCTATGGTTTTTCTGATGCTCTAAAGATTGGGGAAGGAGGTTATGGACCTGTTTACAAAGCTGTCCTCGATTACACTTCTGTCGCCATTAAAATCTTGAAGTCGGGTATCACAGAGGGACTGAAACAGTTCCAACAAGAGGTACTGTGTTAGTTTATATTGCTCTCCTTATTTTGCTTCTCCTTCTCCTGACTCATACATATGTTTCTTCAATAGATTGAGGTTCTTAGTAGCATGAGGCACCCTAATATGGTAATCCTTCTCGGTGCATGTCCCGAGTATGGTTGTCTTGTATATGAGTATATGGAAAATGGAACACTCGAAGATCGCCTCTTCTGCAAAAACAACACACCCCCACTTTCATGGAGAGCAAGGTTCAGAATCGCTTCTGAGATTGCCACAGGTCTTCTTTTCCTTCACCAGGCAAAACCTGAGCCCCTAGTTCACCGTGATCTGAAGCCAGCAAACATTCTACTCGATAAACATCTCACTTGCAAAATCAGTGATGTCGGTCTAGCTCGCTTGGTACCTCCTGCTGTGGCTGATACCTACAGTAACTATCACATGACTTCTGCAGCCGGTAAGTCTTAACATCTCTTTTCGATGTCTTAACATCGAACCAATGTTGATGTATGTTTCCCATTTTGACGTGTACGGGAACAGGTACATTTTGTTACATTGACCCTGAGTATCAGCAAACCGGAATGCTTGGAGTGAAATCTGACCTCTATTCTTTTGGTGTGGTGCTACTGCAAATCATAACAGCCCAACCAGCAATGGGGTTAGGCCATAAAGTAGAGATGGCGGTTGAAAATAATAATCTGAGAGAAATTTTGGATCCAACAGTATCAGAATGGCCTGAAGAAGAGACTCTGGAGTTGGCTAAATTGGCTTTACAATGTTGTGAACTGAGGAAAAAGGACAGACCTGATCTTGCCTTAGTTCTGTTACCAGCTCTGAACAGGCTTAAAGAGTTTGCAACAGAGGATCATGAACGTATTCAGGATAGAACATCTCATGTGTCACATGAACACAATTCAGTTCCGCTTTCCCCGATTCCTTCCTCTCAGGTTAGTTTCTTAGAACCATTCTTTTTAAGGGATATTAGCTGCAAATAGAAATTTAGGGTTTTAGATCAAGCAGAATCATGTTTTATTAAGTAGGTGAAAAATGTTTACTGCAGAACTTTCTCAGTTCATGAATAATTTCTGTGCCATGTAGATAGAGGATGAATTGAGAAAATCATATTGAGTATTGATAAAAACATGGAAATTCGACGTAGATCAACCAGAAGCTGAAAATGGCAGTACCTGAGATCCACGACTATCTTGATCCTTCTAAGACCCGTAACCATCCTATACCTAGAAGGAGTCGACCTCCAAGATCACATACAAGCAAGTACAAAGGCAACGGTTGGTCTTTTATGAGTTGTGCTCCTTCCAGAGTTCAGTGGGGTGATCTCCCATAGCGTGTGGGGAGTTCCCTTATCTTTGTATATGAAACATTCTTTTAGTTTTGTTCATGTAAAATTCTACACTTTAAAGAAGACTTGTTTATTGATGTAAAGACCCTCATTCGAATGAAGAAATCAGACGAAATGTCATTTTGCAGGTACATGATCTTCTGAAACAAAACAAAAATTCTAAGCAAGCTGCAAAACTGAAAGTTTAAGGCTTTAATAAAAAGATTAGAGGACACTATTTGTTCTTCATTTAGAGCAGCTGATAAGGTCTAGAGACGGTAAGAGTTTAGAGAAGGTTTGCTACACAATATGCCTGAGACTTGAGAACCAAAAACCACAAAACCAAAAGTGACTGATCCATCATCATAAGCTTGTGAAATCTTGGAGACAAAATTAATAGCTAAGAGCAGAGAACAGTCCAGAGAAATAGAACCAGGGGGATATAATAGGTAACAAAATAACACCATCAAATATCAGGTTAGTACTCAATGAGATAAACAGAGGTATACAATTATGTGAACACACTACACCATCCCAATTAACAAAATGATAAGAAAAAACTTGAGAGAAGAGCTTCATTTTCAAATGTAATACAACACATCAGTTTCTCAACGAATCAAGAAAGAGTTAACATTGATCAAAAACAGAAACATAAAACACTAACTAGAACAAACACACTCATGACAAATTAAATTACCAATCGGCAAAACATTTAATCAGTATGAATATAAGAAAAAGGTTTGCAGGTTATTCTTCAAAGTGAAACTGCATTATGACTTGACATACAGACTTGTTGTACCTCTAGAAACCAAATAAAGTTTTCATTTTTATGATTCCAAGACATACCAAACCTATCAAATTCTCACCATTTCCCCTATCAAAAATTTCAACAACGACCCGAAAAAGAGTCTGCCAATTAGACTCTTGCAGTCTTCAAATGGGCACATACCGCTTCACAATTTGCTTCCCAGCTACAACAGCTCCAGCCGCAAGTCCACCAAGAGCACCAGCTACAGCTGCAGATCTCACTCCTCTCGCCGCTCTACAAACAGCTCCGGTTCCAAGACCAGCCACCACACTGGTCCAAACATCATCTCTATCCGTGGCAGCCACAATACCACTCTCGATCCCTGCGTAAACCAATCCAATGATACCAATCCGATTACCCCAAGTTCGACCAGTTTGACCAGAAGAGTTCAAGATCCTGTTGATTTTGAGCTTAGTAGTGTCGCCAGATTCGAAGCTTTTGACTCCAGTGATGACTCCAACAGAAGCTCCGGCAACGGAGCCACCGAGGTAAGCTGTTCCGGTGTAGAAAGTGAGATTCTCACCCCAAGATCTACGTTGCCTTAAAGCCTCCTCCGTGAAGAGAAACTCAGGGGAGGTAGGAAGCTTGTAAAGGTACTGAGATTTGTTGATTGGGACTTCGTAGTTTTGGTAAGGATTGTAAAGTCTTGTGTTTTCGTCTGACCCATGATCGGATCTGTTATTAGCCGCCATCGATGGAAGAGAAAAGTCTAGGTTTTAAGGATTTTGGTGGTGGCTAGAGAGAGAGAGACGACGGAGAGGAAAGAGAGAGAGAGAAACGTGTGATGATGTGGTTGTGTTGTGTCTCTCTGAATGTTTGGTTTGGTTGCCGAAATGAGAAATGAAACCAAACTAAACTAAAAATCTATGTTTAGGGTTTTTAGGGAAAGACTCAGTCCAGTTGTTTCCAGATACGCGCAGTACCAGATTCGCTTAATACTCGCGTTTACGTTTATTTCGAACTTAACCCCATTTATTTTATTTTCTCTATTTAAACCCAAGTTGGTTTTCTCTTACCACCACACACTGTATTTGCTGATATTTCGAATGTGACCCCATAAGTTTAATTTTTACAAAATTAACCTCTTCAACATTGGACTTTTCAAAGTCATACTTAATTACTTTGCAAAATTGCAATCCATCGTGACAACCAAACATCCTCGAATTTTCAGGTGTTTCTCTTATAATGTCAGAAATATTTTTACGACGAACGAACCTAATTTTATGAATTTTTTTTGTCATCAGTTTTTATTTAGAGAACTAAACTTCAAATAAAATAATTAAGGATTCAAATACAAAGCTTATTTGTTTTTAATTTAAGTCAAAAGGCCAAAAAAAAAAATTCGATTTAATTTCGAGAGCGTAAATAGAAGACAAAATAAAAAGCATAAATTCGGAAGTAAATAATCGAAAAAGTTTTGCAAACTGGAAACCTCCTCCCGCAGTCACACAACTGCGCAGAGCCAAAAATAAACGAAACCTCCGGCGAAAGCTACGGCGAAGAGACTGCGTCTAACTCCGTTTACACGCCGATTGTCTTGGAGAGAGAGAGAGAGCACGAGGTAAATCACGCAAGGGTTAGATGGGAAACCAGAAACTAAAGTGGACGGCGGAGGAAGAGGAGGCGTTACTCGCCGGAATCAGAAAGCACGGTCCTGGAAAGTGGAAGAATATTCTCCGGGATCCAGAATTCGCTGATCAGCTCATCCATCGCTCCAACATTGACCTAAAGGTTTCTCTTTTCTTCACTCACCTCTTTAAAATCACTCTCGTTGAACCATATATTAAACCTAGACATCGAATTTGAGACCAACCCGGAGTGCATTATGTACTCTGTCGTATCTGCTTAGTTTAAGATCCATAAAAAATCAAAACTTTTGGCAATAGGTTTTATTAGTGTTGCCTCTTATCATTGGTTATAGGATTAGAGATTCCTTGGATAGATTATAAGTTTTTTTTTTTATTGATTCAAGTGTGCAATACCTAAAGCTAGCTTGGTTGAGTTGGAGATTTGAGGTGGAAAGAGTAGTACTGTCCTTCATTTTGCTATGGATTTCTTTTACTTGGTGGTAGTCTTATGAAGAAGAGTTTGAAAATTTTGTGTGTTTCAATACTTAATAGGATAAGTGGCGTAACTTGAGTGTTCCCCCTGGTACTCAAAGTTTAACTAATAAGGCACGGCCAGCAAAAGTCAAAGAGGAAGGCGACACTCCGGCTGCAGATGCAAATGATGCTGTCACTATTCCACGGCCTATTCCTACTATTCCACCTCCTCCCGGTCGGCGTACTTTACCTTCTGAGTTGATCCCTGATGAAAATACAAAGAATGCTCCTAGGTTTGTCTTTCTTTGTTCTCTATTTCTCATACTTGAGGCCAGAAAGTATGATGAGAGACTAGTTCCATAAATGCTAGTCTATCAACTCTGAGTAATAATCTTCATCATGTATTGCTAAACTTCTGATATGTCCCTATTTTCAGGTATGACGGGGTGATATTTGAAGCTCTCTCTGCTTTAGCCGATGGTAATGGATCTGATGTCAGTTCCATTTATCATTTCATTGAGGTTTGACAAATTTCTCTCTGCTATTTATTATGCACAGATCAGAAAATTATATGTGCTCGCTTTGTAAACTACTTAACAGATTATTAGAGACATCATCTATATATGTGGGAGGGATAGTTATGTTATTGGCACGTGTAAACTCTATCTTACATTGACTTGTGCAAATGGCTTATTACTACTATCAGCAATCTTAGATGATTCGTCCTTCTCAAATGAGAACACCGAGTTCTAAATGTAAAGTCTTATACTACTAATTATTTGTACTTTGACGTTTTATAGTATGATAATACTTGTCGTGAAGCTGTCCACTATGCATATCTGAAAAAATGTTAGAACTCTTGATTTTACTTAAATTTGGTCACTTTCTGTTATTCTTTTATCACATTTGGCTATATAATAGCTTTTGTATTGGACCTTACGACTGAGTGCTAACAATGGTTTACTGTGGAAAGAGCAGCCCAGGCATGAAGTACCGCCAAATTTTAGAAGAATCCTTAGTACAAGACTGAGGAGGCTTGCAGCTCAGAGCAAACTTGAAAAGGTTAGCACCTTCAAATCTGTAAGTCTTGAATCTCACTTTTCTTGTGTTTTTTAATGAGTTCCCATTTTCTTTTAAAATTCCCAAAAAAAACCATCTTCATCAATTGGTGTTTAAAACTATCTGGTCCATATCTGTCTGAGCCAATGAAGCATGGTTTAGAATCCACTGAATTAATAACTGAAGCAGTGACAATGTTCTTTAAAGCCTTCTCATGCTATGTCTTTGGTTTTTCTTTCTGTGTTGTTCAATCCAACATATAACAGATACAGAACTTCTATAAGATACCCGATCCATCAGGAACAAAAATAGGTGTCCCAAAACCAAAGGAGACACATACGAAGCTGCGCCAAGCAAACAATCAGACCTCTGCTGATTCACAACAGATGATCGAGGAAGCTGCAATAACCGCAGCCTGTAAAGTCGTAGAGGCGGAGAATAAAATAGACGTTGCCAAACTAGCAGCAGAAGAGTTTGAGAAGATGACAAAGATTGCAGAAGAAAATAGAAAACTCCTGGTCATAGCTACTGAGATGCATGAACTATGTAAGAAAAAGCCAGACTCTTTTCTCATTATTGGCTAAGCAAAACAAAACAAAACGTCTCTAACTTTGGTATTATATGGTCTGTTTTGCAGGTTCCTGTGGGGAGACTATGCTCTTGGCTTGAATTGAATCTATGGGACATTCCTTGTAGCTCTCTTCAGTTATCTCCGTAATGGTGTTGATAATAATATATAAAAAGAAAACTAAATTAATTTACTAGGCGTGGCTTTTTTGGTTTTAAATTCCTGAACCTACATACATATTTTTACATTAGCGAAGTTACTTTCGTATAATTTTATATAAATTTCTTTACATCGAATTTTAATGTTAATTTTTTTTTGGGTCCAAAACCATTAATTGGAGTAATAAATATATTAAAAGTTTAGAGGGCAAATCGGGAAAGAAGATATTTAAGTTGTTTTCCTTTTCCTACTTGGAATAAGCAAAGTAAAACCTAAAAAAAAAAAAAGACCGTAAGTAGTTACAAGGGTGGAAGTATAAAGGAGCAGTCTTTTCTTCTTCTTTCAACCCCACGGCGCAGATCCTACGAGTTTGGTCTTTGTCTCTATCTTTTCAATCTTTCTCTCTCAATCGCTCTTCAATTTGATAACAGCAAAGGTTTGTTTGAATCTCTCTTCTTTTTGTATGATTTGTATTTTGGATCCCCATTGTGCTTGCTTTTATAGAAGTTATAGGTTTTGATATTGTTTGATTCATGTTTGCTTCATCCTAATACAATGCTGATTCGTAAAGGATCGGTTTTTGTACAAGGATGATTTAGATGTTCTATTACTGCGACTTGGTTATGTTTTGGTTACATTAATTGAATCCTTAGGATTATGCAGTTGACTTTACGAAGATGAATGCTTGATTTGCTTCTGCTCTTTCTATCTCTCTTGGTGCTTCTATGTTTTTATCACCTTTTACGTGTTTGTTATGTGATCTCAGAGACAACGAGTTCGATTATAAATTGTAATCTGTTTTTTTTTTCTAATGTCGATTTCATATTTTTGTTATGCTTGTCCAGTCATGGCAGGAATGGCATCTGATGGAACTCAATATGATCCTCGTCAGTTTGATACTAAGATGAATGCCATGTGAGTTAAATTTTAGTATCTTAATATCTGAATCCCTTTATAACAACCAAGAACTGACTTGTGTAATACTTTCTAGTCTCGGCGAGGAAGGAGAGGAAACATTCTACACTAACTATGACGAAGTTTGCGACAGCTTTGATGCAATGGAATTGCAACCAGATCTTCTCAGGGGTATTTATGCTTACGGTAAGTGAAGTATTTCCTTTGAGAACACATTCTATACATACCTTCATTGTTTCTGTCTAGTTTTGTATTTTCTTTTGTTTGTTTCAAAGCTTAGTACTGTTACTCTTAAACAACCTCATATTGGTTTTGTTATTTATCATTAGGTTTCGAGAAGCCTTCTGCTATTCAGCAAAGAGGAATTATTCCATTCTGCAAGGGTCTTGATGTGATCCAGCAAGCTCAATCTGGAACTGGAAAGACCGCTACCTTTTGCTCTGGTGTTTTACAGCAGCTCGATATTAGTTTGGTTCAATGCCAAGCTCTTGTTTTGGCACCTACCCGAGAACTTGCCCAGCAAATTGAAAAGGTTATGAGGGCACTTGGTGACTACCTTGGCGTCAAGGCTCAGGCTTGTGTTGGTGGAACAAGTGTTCGTGAGGATCAACGTGTTCTTCAGTCTGGTGTTCATGTTGTTGTTGGAACCCCTGGTCGTGTCTTTGACTTGTTACGCAGACAATCCCTCCGTGCTGATGCAATCAAAATGTTTGTTCTTGATGAAGCTGATGAAATGCTCTCTCGTGGTTTCAAGGATCAGGTTTAATCTTGTTTAATCTCCCATTCACATTTTCTTTTTCTCTCTGATAAAATCAAGTCATTTGTTCTTATAATTTGATTTCTCTGTCAGATATACGACATCTTCCAGCTTCTTCCTTCCAAGGTTCAGGTTGGTGTTTTCTCTGCTACAATGCCTCCCGAAGCCCTTGAGATCACAAGGAAGTTCATGAACAAACCAGTCAGGATTCTGGTCAAGCGAGACGAGCTGACTCTTGAAGGTATCAAGCAGTTTTATGTCAATGTAGACAAGGAAGAGTGGAAACTCGAGACACTATGCGATCTCTACGAGACACTGGCCATCACTCAAAGCGTCATCTTTGTGAACACAAGGCGTAAGGTTGATTGGCTAACCGACAAAATGAGAAGCCGTGACCACACTGTTTCAGCTACACACGGAGACATGGACCAGAACACAAGAGACATCATCATGCGCGAATTCCGCTCTGGGTCTTCCCGTGTCCTCATAACCACTGACCTCCTTGCTCGTGGTATCGATGTTCAGCAAGTCTCTCTGGTCATAAACTTTGACCTCCCAACCCAACCGGAGAATTACCTTCATCGTATTGGAAGAAGTGGAAGGTTTGGGAGAAAGGGAGTAGCAATCAATTTCATGACATCGGAGGATGAGAGAATGATGGCTGATATTCAGAGGTTTTACAATGTGGTCGTTGAGGAGTTGCCAAGCAATGTTGCTGATCTTCTCTGAAGCCTTTCTTTTTTCTGTTTTTTACTGAGAAAGTGCTGTGTTTACCCCTTTTTTTGGCAGCTTCTCTATGCTTTGATTTTTGTTTTCAGGCTACTACTTAGATTTATAGTTCTTGGCTAAAAGCGAACATAACTCATTACATGATTTTGCTTTTTTGGCAATCAAGAATTTCGGCATTATTTATCTTTTTGTGAACGTGGCTTACAAGGAAGGATACTCTATGAGACTAAAGACTTTTCTCTACTTGAGTTTCATTAATGAACTTTTGTTGATTTTCTAGTTTTCTACTCTTGAATTTACAATAAATATATACTACATAAGGTTGGGGACGAGCCCCAAAAATTTCCCTCGAATTCATGAAGTGAGAAGCGGCCATGTGTAAATCCAAAGGACATGAGATCTTACAAAATTTTCTTAGGAAAAATAAATATGCAAAACTGTACTAAGTACAGTGATAACTAATCGCTAGTAATGTTTTTTTTTTAAATGTAACAAACAAATCTCATCTAAAACAATATACAAACAAAAAAAACTTCGAGTAACTAAATAGATACAGTATTGAGGTTGTGATTACTGCACTAAATATTGAACAAGATATAGAGGTGATGTCTCATTCTATAAATATGTCAAAAACTCGCAAGTGACAAAAAGCAGAAGAGAAAGAGGTTGGAGATAAAACCCAAAAGCAACTATCTCCTTTTTCTTCCTAAAAAAGCAGAGCAATCTTTTTTTGAGGTTTGTTTGCAAGTGAAGATGTTCAGATCTAAGTCATGCAGAGAAGAGACCAGAAGTAGCAGCATCACCAACAAGTACCATTGCTTCAGTCATGGAGAAAAATCAGAATCAGAACCAACAAACCAGCAGCCACCAGTGATGATGAGATCTTACAGTACATCAACTTATAATGCATACCAGAATCCAACAATTGTGAGAGACGACTCCAACAATAAATCGAAGAGAAGCAATAAGGTGAAGAAGAAAGGATTTAAGGGTTTGTGTGAGGCAGAGATTCAGAGGAAGAAGAGAGTGGCTTCTTATAATGTGTATGGTGTTGAAGGGAGAGTGAAAGGATCTATGAAGAAAAGCTTCAAATGGTTCAAGGAGACTTGTTCAAACGCTGTCTATGGTTTGTGGTGATCCAACCACAAATCTTCCCAATCTTCTTCTCTTGTTTCCCCCATTGAACTTGTCTGTTTTTATTCTTGTTCTAAGTAGGGTACCCTTCTAAGTATGATGATTGCTGTAACAACTTAAGCTACGATAAATACGATTTAGCATTTACAATATACTTCATTGATTCATTCGTAGACATGATGAAGTATGACATAACCAGAAGATGCAACTCTCAGATCCTCTTTAAGGAAGACCAGAACAATTATTGCATCTGTCCATGAATTATAGCTCTCATTTCACTATTTTTACCAACAAAAATGACCATTTTTACCCACACCATATGAGAAGATACTCAATATAAAACCTTCTTTCTTTTGTACGTTTTTTTGCAGCCCGAGGAATAGTTCTAAGAACTTAAAACCTTTTTGAAGCACAAACGATTTTAGCTGTTGCAGTACCAAACAAGACAAACACAACATAAACAGTGTAAAACCAAATGGGGAATAAAAGTGTTAAAAGTCTTTTGACTTTTTAGTCTCGCCCTCTTTTGAGTTTGTCTTTCTCTGAAAATCACTTCTTCAGAGTCTTTTCCTTATCTATGTTATTAGAGTGTGTGCTTAGAGGCACAAGTCTCCCTCCCTGTAAACACAAATGCACGTAAAACATGAGGAGGGCCTAAGAGAGGTCATCTTTGTCTTTTAATTTACACTTGTCCCGGGGTTTCAAGATCATTCACTGGCCCCAACGACTAAAAATGCAGACTCTCGATCCCTTTAAGATTAGCCTCATAGTTCTTCATGACTGAAGTAGTCGCCCTTGAAGGTGATGATAGCTTGTTGATCTCAGATGAGACGATAGGTGAGTTTCGACTAACAGGGATCTTTGAATTGGAGCCTGATCCAGCTTCAACGATTTGAGGGTTTGATGGCTCAGAATCAGTTCCCAGAACTGCAGCTTCGCGACTACTGGATACAGCAGCACGTCTTGATGACCCAGTTGCGCGGAGAAAGCTAGAGCTTGATAACTGTCACAAGAAAAACAAACAGCTCAGTTACCATTAATACAAAGAACAAGAATCCAAGAAACTAAAATTCAGCTGCCAATCCTTGTGTATACAAGCAATACAGAACCTTATGTTTATTTCTTCAAATCAGCAGCTAAAGAATTGGATACCTGTAACATGGGGGGTAATTTTATGTACTCACCACTACATCTTTAGATATTGCAGGATCACTTGAAACTGGTGCTTTTTGTTTAGCTAAGCTTCCTGAGTTAAAAATTTGTCCAGAATTTCGTCTAGGGATTCCTGATGACCAGCCAGAAGGTCTAGCTTCGTCGCCACCTGCAAAGAACACATCAGATGGGTGAAAACCATGCCCCTATAGAACAGAGTAACATAGCCAAATGCGTAATGAAATTTGGAAAAAAACTACTCGAAATAGATGGAACTACCTGATGGCCTCTCAGCACTGGTAATGGCAGGGGGGAGGGCAGAGCTTGGCCCAACTACAGGACCCTGGAAGAAAGGTACATATTCAGCAGAGTTTAAGTAGGACGATGACATTCGGAAAAGAAAAACTGATTCTTACATGATGACGAGGAGGAGGAGTAGAAATCTGTGATTGCTGATACTTCAAGATCGTCCAATCAAATACATAATCAAACTGGAAGCCTAATATAAGCAGATGACGCAAACTCAAATTAACATGTTGATTAACTGGTCCAAGTTATATTTGCTTCACAAGACTAGAATTAACATAAGTGATTGAGGGGACCAAACCTTCACGAATAAACAGGTCGCGGAAAAGCCGTTTCAGGTAGGCATAGTCTGGCTTGTCGTCAAATCTCAGAGAACGGCAATAATGGAAATAAGATGCAAATTCAGATGGATAACCTCGGCATAAAGCCTAAAAGAAGAATAGAATATTTAATCAGTATTAAACCATAGGTGTCACCAACACAGGTATCAGAACATTATTTTACCTCAATAGATGTCGATACTTTCTTTTCACTGATTTTCTCATACTTTTGCTTCTTATTGCCAGCTTTCAGTCCTTGCCAAGGAAGACTGCATTACATTGGATAAGTAAGCCAAATGCCGCCGAAAAAGAACCAATAGCAACATGCCAACAGGTACGGAAGAGAGGTACATACCTTCCTTTTAAGAAGTACATGAGAACGAATCCAAGTGACTCCAAATCATCTCTACGACTTTGTTCTGTAATAAAATAGCAATTACCTATCCAGAATTACGTTCTTTAAAATAATTAGAAAGTTAGAAACTAAATGAACTGGTATTACCAATGCCAAGGTGAGTGTTCATGCTAGCGTATCTAGCAGTTCCAGTCAAGTTTTTGTTTTCCCTGTGATACACAAAATATTAGAATTATAATTGATATGAAGAAACATCATATACTGCAATCATACTTCCTAGCAATACATTAAAATGATTTTCTCATATACTAATGCATCTTCGTAAAAAAAGGGGAAATAAGCTATATATCCTGAGTCAATACTAAAACGACAGTTATCCTGAATAGCCATATATCCTGAGGATAAAGATGACTCCACCCTTTTACAGGGATGTGTTACATAGAAGAATTTTAAGTTAGACAACAGTCACACAAGCTAGTAAAAGATTTTTTTTTTTAAAAAGTCTACATAGGCGTAAATAAATAACAGACCCAAAGAAAATCATAGGGCTATAACCAACCTATATGGAATATGCTGATGATTTGAGTCTCTGTACTTCTTTGCCAGACCAAAGTCGATGACGTATACCTGTATTCAGTCAACAAATCGTTGAACAAATAATTCTGGAGAATAAACAAATTTTACTAACAGCCCTTTTCAACAGCTACCTGATTTGCACGCCTTCCAAGACCCATCAGAAAGTTGTCAGGCTTGATGTCCCGATGTAGAAATGACTTCTGATGTACAAACTCAATGCGATTGATCTGAAAGAGGAACAAAGATATCCTAAACGTTTATTCAACATGAGAACACAATTTTCAGGCTATAGACGGGATCCTACCATTTGATCTGCAAGCATTAGTACAGTCTTTAGTGAGAGTTTCCTACTACAGAAATTGAATAGATCTTCAAGGCTAGGCCCCAACAAGTCTATCACGAGGACATTATAGTCCCCTTCAACACCATACCATTTAACGTTTGGAACGCCAGCTAGAAATCAAGGAAAGGAAAGCAACCCCTCTTGGATAAGAAAAAAGACATCACAAACTACAAATGTAAACAAGTACAGAACTAGATCCATACTTCCTCCTTGTAATACTTTGTACAACTTTGATTCATACAGCAACTGAGGATGCTTAGTTTTCACATTTTCCTGAAACAAGAAGAAAAGATGCCGTCAGAACATATACAACAAACACAGTAGCCAAACTACGATAAATCTGTTACATTTCAGAGCAAAAAAAGAAATGTGAAACAAGCATGAGGATTTGATTTAACATACTCAACAGTCAGAACCAGTACAAACAGGTAACAGAAAAAAGAAACAACCAATGTTCAATACAGTAATATGTATAGCTGTCAGCCTCATAATTCTCCAGTTGTAGGCCACAACAAAATTTTCAATAGGTTGGTCCCACCAGTTGCAGGTAGTTTTGTCGTGGACTCTAAGAATTGATTCAGCATTAATTAGACTATTTGCTCAAGAATCAATAATAGATCTCAGTTCTTACGGAAAAGTCAGGTTGAACCCAGATTTAAACTATAGAAATATTGGTTTGATCATGTTGAATACTGAATGAAAACAGTCATAGATAATCAAGAGGAAGCTTAAGGAAGAACTCAACTAAATTGCAACAATCGCATGATCAGAGTAGAAAAAGCAGTGTGTAGCCTGTTAAATAAAATTCTATTCCTTTTTCGTCTAAACACAGTACACCAACGTTTTCATTCCGATCGATTTTAACATGTAAAAGGAGAAGCTACAAGCTAAGAAAGACCAAGCAATAAACAGAAGTCTTTCTACACATAAGTCACAACTCACAACAATCAAAGCTTTCTTCCCACTTTCCGAGAAAATTCAATCTTTTATTTAATGAAGATATACGTACAGACTTTACATTGCAATACTAAATTCTATGTACTTCAATTAAACACTGAAAATGATAAAGTTCCACTTTTTGAGTAGGAATTACTTACAAGTTTAATAGCCACTTCTTCATTCGTCTGGATATTGGTACCTAAAAACCATGTTAAAACAAATACTTATATAATCATCGCAGTCACAGAGACCACAAACGAGAGGTGAATCAGAATAAAGAGGATACCAAGATAGATCTCTCCGAATGATCCACCGCCGATCTTCCTTCCGAGCCGAAACTTGTTTCCGACTCGCGGCTCCATCAAATCGAAAGCTGATAAAACCTATAAACTACTTCTAAACTACCGAAATCGATTACTAGCCACCACTCGAATCCAAGAGCTTCACCTTTCGCCGGATTTTTTTAATTAAAAAACAAATAGAAGAAGAGATTGGACCTGAAGATTTGAAGGGTTTGGGATAAGTAGAGCCAAAAAAAAATCAAAGGGATTGAAGGAAGAAGTTGTCGCGGATTCCGATTGACTTCCGGCGAAAGAGAGTCGTCATATCAATCCACGCGGCGAAAATATCCCAAAAGGGAAGGGATAGACTCAGAATTGCTTACACTCTCATTTTAACCAAATCTCTCTTATTATTCTTTTCTTTTTTTATTTTCTCCATGGAAAAATAATAATAATTGCGGAGTTGTTGGGCCGTACTGAACCCATATTGGGCAAAACCCGGCCCAGAATAATTAATTAAATTAAAATTAATATATTAGTATAAAGTAAGTTAATTTATTCGCCAACCACTTCATCTCTAAAGTCACTAGAAACTAGAAAGTAACAGACACGCAAATAAGTTGGAGATTTCATTACCTAATTACCTAAATGCCAATTGGTGGATACGAAACCATTTACTAAAGCAACAATTTCTATAATATTTCTTTGTGGAAACTTATGAAATGAAATTGAGAGTTATTTCTAGTTGAAATGAAAATCATTTTACAAATCACTGCTATTGAGAGTTATTTCTCTCTTTTTTTCTAAAGTCAAGATTCACTTAACAGATTTTGTATAAACAAATTTATATAAATGACCAATTAAATGATTAGAGGCACAGAAGAGGCACAGAAGAGGCACAGAAGGAAGATTCTTTGTTATGTTTTTTTGCATTCTGTCCTAAGTATACACAAAACCTAAGTATAATGTGTACAAGATAAAGAAAAATTCGAACCCAACAAGTAGAAAAAACATCAGAGGCTACTCTTTACATGATCTCACTCTATTATAAACTCTCAACAAAATTAGCTTCAAGACCTGTCTCCAAAGTCTGATGCATCAGAGAATTGGACCTGTAGAAAAACAACAAACACTATACAAGGCTACAATGATCTAGGTGACATTGCGTCTTGAGCTGAAAAATGTGAGAGATTTGACTGTTTCTTGTTCAGTTTCGACCTTAGATGCCTGATTTTCGCATCGACTCTAGCTGTGAATCCGATCTTTGTCTTTTCTCGGGCTTTTGTACGCTCTCGGGTCCACAATCTCGCATCTTCAATATCTCTTCCGTAGTATTTGATCTCTTGGATGATATGATGATCCAATGGATTCAAGAATCTCTGGAATGCAATGTGAGCAACGTAAGGAAGAACTGCAGCCACTGTGACCAACAATGTAGCCATCCAGTAGATAGGTGCAGGAGCAAGAATCTCATCAAGAATCCTGTAAATGTTTCCAGAATAACTCGGAGGCATCATACTGTAGATAGCCACAAAGAGATACCACATACCGATGCTTCCCCATATCAAAACGTGTTGGATCCAAGTGAAATGGGACATGGTTAACGCGATTTGAACATTAGCTGCCCAGATTATGCAAGTGAACATGGTTGTGCCAACAGCATCCATGTCAGCTGTTTGGCCATTGTCTCTGAAAGCTTGAGAGTAAATGATTCCGATGTTGAGGAAGAATATGACAAGAGATGCATAGACGCCATTGCACATCCATCCAAGTATTCTTGACCAATCAAAGAAGAGGTTCTTTGTGCCTTGTTGGTATAAAGCTGGGAACTACACAAGCACAAGCGAAAAAAACACAGATTATTGTCGATGATCAGCAGAGATTCGAAATAGCTTTTCAAGAAGGGAGATTTATAAAGCTTACCTGTAAGCAGATCTCGGAAGAAACATCCTGTTCAAAGACACCAAGGGCGATTACTGGCAATGAGGTAAGGACAACATTGAAGAGCAACAAGTAGTAGTCATTGTATACTGATTGCCCGGAAAACCCGGTGAAAGCCTCAAAGTAGAAGAGAGTGAGACCAAATGCTATGTTTTTGTAGAAGAAATAGCAAATCTGGATGTAGAACAACATAAGGTTAGAAACAAACTAAATGTAAGAGTAACTAAAATGGCCAAAAGAACTACATATTACCATCTGAGCTATCCTTTTGTAGCACCAGTGTCCGTGGACGACGAGTAATCGTTCCAGAAACCGGAACTGGGCAATCGAAAAGTCACTAGCCATAACAGCCTGCAAAAGTAAGAAGGATCAGCAAAAATGTCGACATGGTTTGATTTTCAATGAACTTTCTGCTAGTCAAGAAACAGAAAACATGGCTTGAAAAACAGAAAAGGCATGGTGCTGAGAGAAAAACTGAACCTGCATTCCTTCAACCCCACTAATTCCTACACCAATGTCAGCTTCTTGAATCATCCCAACATCATTTGCACCATCACCTATTGCCAATGTGGTTTTTCCAGTTCCCTCTTTAACCAACCTAACAACCTTGAATTTGGGAAAGAGCAAAATAGATAAATTTAGATTTTCTTTTTTTTGTATGAAGTTTCGGGAGTTGCATAGTCAAGGAGGAATGCGATGAAACGAATAAGGGAAGGATATATATATATATACATACCAAAGCCTTCTGCTTGGGAGACACTCGACAGCAAATGACTGATGCACAATCCACTGCCAAAGCCAAGAATTGATACTTCATATCATCCTCCAAGGCATAAGTTAGAGTTTTCCCGTCAATAATCAAAGCAAATGCAGCATGCGGATCCTTCTCAAGCTTCACCATTTGTACAGCTTTTGTGAGTTGATTCAAAATGTTCTCTTTCACAACCTAACACATCAGTAGAAATATAGGAGTGAGGTTCGAAATTTTAGTTGAAGGAACTTTAAATTCATACTTTAGCAATATGCATCATGCAACTCCATTAGACATACCCTTTTTGAATCTTGGGATCCTCCTTCTGAATTCATTGATGTTATGCAGATCTGTCTCATGCCTTGTCGTAGTAAACTACACGCGAATCTGCAGTTCATAAAAGGGAATTTGTGCATAAAAATCACTGGATAAAAGCAGATTACAGATATACTTTCTAGTTTATGTTCAAGGTAAATCAGAGATTCTAACCCAATGTTGATTGCAGTTTCCATTTTGTCCCCAGTTAAAACCCATAACTTGAGCCCAGCTTGAGCAAGTTTATCTATGCATTGGGGCACCTAAGTCAGATGAAAAAGAAAAGGAATTCAGTTTACATAAGCAAGACAAATATGGCGTTAGTGTGTCTGTGCAACAATGCATACCCCTTTCTGGAGTTTGTCCTCCACAGCAGTAGCTCCTATAAGGATAAGTTCTTTCTCAATCATATCTGCTCCCGTCTCAAGCAGCTCATCTCTATCAGATCCTATTGAAGTTTTGGCCTTAAGAAACTCAGAGTTCCAAGCTGCATATTCATCCTCATCAAGCTTTCTGTAAGCAAGTGCGAGTGTACGGAGTCCGGCTTCTCCATATTCAGTTAAATGCCTAGTGGTAGGTCCCAAGTATGTCTTTCCATTCTTCGCCAACCGCTCAAAGATGATGCTGTAAAATTCAGGAAGAAACAGTTGATAAAAGTAAAGATTTATTGTACATAAGCTTCTAGATGTGGTCAATGTGACAAATTGCTAACCTGTCAGCTCCTTTGCATAGTAGAAGAATCTGCCCTTCCTCATCGCGTACAATTACTGTCATTCGCTTTCTTTTGCTCGTAAATTCCAACAAATTCAGAACTTTGTACTCCCTGCAATGTTTTTGGTACTTACTCAGGATGCCCGCAAAAAAAATTAGAGCTAAACTGATAAACATATAACATCTTTACTATCTCACCTTTCGATTATTTGCCCTGAACCAGAGAACCTCTCGCGGATAAAAACACTTGACTGGGTTCTCTTGAAGAACTCAAAACCAAACTCTCTAGCAGCAGCAAGAAAAGAAGCCTCATCAGGTGACTCTGCTTCATAAGTGTACTTGCCAGTCTCCTCGTTCAGCTCGGGAATAGCTGTGTGACAAATAGCTAATATGCGGAAGAACTGCAAAATGTCATTTGGTTGTGATTCCCTCAACCAATTACCATTCATAAGTCTGTTATCCTCAAAACCAAATCCCTTTATAGGAGCTCTAGGAGTATTATAGTTATTATCCCCTTCCACCTCGATTTCTTGCGTACGGCTACTGTCCCATGTACCATACACTTTAGTCTGAGACTGAGGAGTACTCGATATCTCACCGTGCTCTTCAAGATCCACAGCCATCTGCTTTGCAGCAGCAACTTCTACTTCGCTGGAACGCACACCATAAGAAGTACCAGCAATGGAGCATTTCAAGAAATCCATCTGATTACATGTCAAAGTTCCTGTTTTGTCAGAGAGGATAGTATGAACCTGACCAAGCTCTTCGTTTAGATTCGATGTGCGCGCATTTGCAGGGACTCCACTCTCATCATCATACATGTGTAAGTCTTGATTGATGAAACTTGCTTGCCAGACTTTGACAACCTCGATCGAAACATAAAGAGAGATTGGAATCAAATATCCATAAAGCAATAGAGCAGTGATCAGATGAACAACCCCAGCATAGATTGGATTGATCGGATTTGTGAAGTCTATAGGCTCGCCAGGTCGTAAGTACCACATTTTTGGCATGTGAAACTCTGTCTCCCAAGCAAATCCTGATGAGCTGATGCAAGAGATTAAAATAAGTAGGACAAGAAGAGTGTAGATGATGTAGTCCATTGTCCTTTCTATTCTGCTTCTCTTGGAAGGCGACTTTGTTGAATTCTGCATAACTTTGGTATCAAAACCAGTAAATACCACAACTCCATAAACATAGGTTGTATTCCTAAGCTTTGAGTCTCTTAAGAGAATCTGACTTGGATCCAGAGGAAATGTTTGCCTCTCAAACTCAAGATTGCCAACAAAGGTATAGAGATTCGGGTTTGGATCTTCACATCTTATCGTCGCCATGAAATTCTTGAAAGATTCATCATCATCTAGTGGCAGTGACACTTCCAAAGATCTTTTCACTTTCAAGTTTGTTTCACCATCTAAGTTCATAGTCTCAACGTAGCAAATCCCATCCTCGTAACTCGATGACAAAAGAAGCAAATCAGCAGGGAAAAACTCATCCTTCTCCACTTTCACAATATCCCCAACGCTAACCTTCTTCCACTTTCTCTGACGAAACACACCGTCACTTTTATGAACACAAGTTTTCCGCGCATTAATCTTCACGTCTTGCATAAACCTACGCCAATCTTCTAGAGCCTCTTTTAACATACTAAGCCCAACAACAAAGACCAAAGGAGCAATCATGCTCCACTTGTTGAATGGTGATAGAGGAAACACCGAGAGAATCGCAGCTACCAAGAAGTAGAGATTCGCAGCACGGTGGAACTGCTCGTACAACGACTTAGGAAAGAAAGTGATCAAATTGTACCTCGTCGTAGAGACATAATTAGAACGATATCTCAAAGGTTTCTTCTTGTGCATATGAGGCTGATTACAGAACACAGTCCGGCTGAAACCCGGACCTTGGATTGGTTGAGAATCTTGACCTTCAAGCGTAGCTGGCCTAAGACATCCAAATGTATAAAGAAGGCTTAGTCGCAGCTTCGATCTTATTCTACCTCGAGCCATTCCACAAGAACTTCTCTATGATCTTTTAACAAAATCCAGCACTTTATTTCCTCAAGAATCAGATTAGTGCTTCATATCTCATAGTCCTGTAGAAAAATGAACCAAACCCATTAGTAAAAATTTCGAAAGCTTTGATCTTTCAGAAACATAATTAAAATGGCAGAGAAGACTGAAACAAAGAAGCATAAATTTCGGAAGCTCGTCACATAATTTTAAACACAAAAATTATTAAACACAAAACATACTCAAAATTGGTCAACAGACTCGAATCTGAATGATAGCAAATCAATAAAATTTTAAAATTGCAAATCTATCAAAGATGTTGACTTTACGAAACCCAGAGAGGAAAATGAATTTACCAAACACCAATTATTTCAAACACATTTGCCTTCTTATGACTATTTGAAATCATGAATTGATTCTTAAATTAAGATAGATAAGGATTAAGCAGGAGGTGATGAAGAACACGCAAACGCAATTTGACAGCTGTAAAAAAACAAAAGCTGAGACAAGATCCCAGAACCCAACAACAAGTCAAGCACAATGGAAAACCCCAAAACGAAGAGAAAATTTCAGACAGGTTTAGTGGAGATTTGTCGGAGAAGTAGAGAATCAGGAGACAAACCAGGAATCAAACCAGAGATTCTGTGGATAACATGACAAACTAACATAAACCCATTTGAGTGAAGAAACTGATTGATTCGCCTAGAATTTGTCGGCAATGGTTAGATCAAGAAGCAAGAGCACAAAGCAAAAAAAATGCAGCTTTTTTCTCTCTCTCTCTCTATCAGCTGTCTTTTTCTTTCTCTTGTTTTCTCAGGAGACTCAAAAAAAGAAAAAATAGAGAAAGGGTTTTAGAGAAAGACAGAGATTTGTTTTCTTGTGTCTGAAAATTTCTCACTCGTTTTTGTTTTTGTATATCAAAGCGACTCTGCAAATCTGAACCAGTGCAGGCACTTTCGGGTCTGCTTCTTCTTCTTCTACTTCTACGTCTTCTCTCTCTCTCTTCAACAATAATCTAATTAACTTAATTAACAATTTTATACTAGAAAATAGTCTAATTGGTAGATACGTTATTATCAACATATACGTATGCCATTACCAACAAAAGAGAGTTTTTAACTTGTGAGAGAGCGCTTTGCAAAGTAAATCAATACAAAATCTGGAAATATATATATATATAATGTATTTATGATCCAGCTGTAATTATCAAAACAAGAAAAAAATTGTAATTAATCCGTGTTTAATTCGAATTTCAGAATTTAAATTATTTTATTAGGCGTGACTGTTGAAAATTTGTTATTTTCCTCAAAAACAAATATTGTCTCTGTTTTCTAGAATATCTTGATTTTTTTTAATGTATAGTATTTATTATATCCCTAACATTATAATTCCATTCTCATAATAATGTTGTTTTATATAGTAGTATATTACATTCCTAGTTTTAATTAACCTCCTGTAATATAACTACAAAACTATGAATAAAGAATTTAAAGAAAATAGCATGTATTTTAATGAATTTTGTGTTCTGTGTAAAGAACTCTCTTATAGTACGAAAAAAAAGAATGTGTAAAATCTTGGAGTATTTTGGTAAAAGTCCATAACTAGAAAGCGTTTGTTTCTGAATATCACTTTCTTAAGAGGAAAACAAAGTTCTAGTTTTGTCCCGACAAAGAAAAAAGGAAAATCGTATTCGTAGGTCTATGATTTGCTGAAAAAGAAAAAAAAGGGTATCTGATTCAGAAGCTTATGAGAGATATTCCAATAAAGAAAGAAAAAAACATAGGGGAGAGAGAGATGGTGGTGACGTTGTCACAACCTTTTTCTCATCTGCAAAACGAAGCAAATTTTTCAGGGAGTGGTTCAACCAATCCCCACCGTTTCTTTTTCTTGTTAATCCATCCATCAGATATATGGAACTCCAGTTATAAATTTTAAATCAGAATCTTATGCTTGTATTTTCGATATGGTTGTTAGCATATAAACATATACTTACAAATCTTAATTAACTAGGTAAATTCTATAAACATTCTACATTACCAATTTTGAGACATTTGGACGTTGGTTTTGGTTGGACTCATAAGAACATGAAATGTTACAAACTATATATGGAAAACTTCTTCCGTGGTAGATGAAATTCATGTTAGTTATAGATCGGGATAAATATTTATTGGAATTCATTGCTTTCACTAATCGGGTAAGATTGTTTTCATGTACAGTTACGTGATGAATTCGTGTAGTGGAGATTGTTTTCTAATATCAATAACTCGAATGACACACACACACACACCTTAAGAGAAAAAGACGTGATGAACAAAACAAATCTGTGAATGTATTTAATTTTACGTACATTAAATAAAACAATGTAGATGTTACATTCTTCTAACCAACCAGATATTTTTATAAGATAGAAACTGTGCCGTGACACGCTTCATATTTTACATTACGTGTATTTCGATTAGATGTTTAGATGTAATTATAGGATAACTATATAGGTGGATTAGTGTTTTGGAGAAAGAGACGTTAAGTTGTTTGCTGTTGACCTTTCAATAAAGCATATTTGTCGACATAATGAGTGAGTAAATAGTACAAAGACTGTCACTAGCCAAAATCAAAGTTTAACTGAATAAATCCTCGTTACCATGCTAAAGTGTAATATTCTTTGAATTTTAAACATTAGAAATTGTAAACAATCGAATTTAAATTTGGATACGATTTGACGTTTTTTTATTAAGAAAAACTCAATGAACCAAAAACGAATTTTTACTTTGTTCGCGTTTTTTTGTTGTTGTTTTTGTATTAGGATTTACATTTGTATACTGTCAACGTGGAATATTTAAGGTATTGTTCTTTTTTCCATTCAAAAAAGCTTTCATCAAGTTAACTTTGGTTCGAAGGATAATCACATTGGATCGGTCCACGTTCATGATTCTATAGTCCTTTTCTCGAGTTTTGTACTTTCTTTTTTTTCCCTGCACACGATATTGACCACTTTTTTTTTTAACTATTTTCACTGACTTTTATGGACCCTATTGCATTTGTTACTGCTAGGTCCCCATCCTATAAATGTTTTCCTTTTCAACTTTTTTTTTTTCTGAGTAACTTCAGAGAATCCTTCAACAAAAAACGAGAATTACTACATACATATCAAAATTAGGCCGAAACCAAAACTTACTTGTGGAAAAAATGGCATATGATTAGGACATTGGACAAGCCGTTGTAATGTCGTGGTCAAAGTCCATACTATTGATTACTTCAACCAACAGCTCATCGTATCCGTTGGTTTGTATGACTTTATCAACCGAAATAATACTCTGATCAAATCCCAAATCGGACGACCAAAAATCGAAACGTGGAGGGAGGGATGAGGACCCACAAAGAGGAGTCCCACAACGGAATTTAAATCGTTGGTTCATTTAAAACACTAATCAACGTGGTGGTCCTCTTTACGTGCAACCCAACACGGCTTGGTGAAACCAATCAATCCGCCAAATTAAATTCTAAATTGTAAGTATGTAATTTATTACTAGTATACATTTTGTTGTATTATTGTAGTATTACGTTTGTAAATATATTTAAGTATCATATGGGCTTGTCTGGTTTTAATGCGACAAATATTTTATAGAAAGAATGATAGAGTAAAGAACTTTTGAAGACTTTAGAAGATTAGAAAATGTTTTATTTGATTGATAGTGTTTATATTTTTATATCTAAACTCTCAATCCCCAATATATTTCCTAATAAGAAACGTTTTAAATTTAATATCCACCGGATGATAAACAGGTGTCGTATGCTATTACGTACAATTCTTTTTTCCTAATAGGACATAAGAATCTAGTAATCATATAATTTCTTTGGTCCCGCCGTATTTATACGACAAATCAAGCTAACTATAAGTCTATAATCAATAGTGGACACGTTATATATCGTGTATAACATGGAGTGTGTAAAATCATTAGAAGACTCAAGTAACCATTTGGGCTTTAGTTCAATTTTCATCAGTTTTACAGTTTGATAGTCTCCAATAATATCTTTCGTTCCACTAACTAAAACTCGATTTAAATTATCTAGTATTTGTTTTGAGGATATATGCATCCGAATAAAGAGGATTCAAAAGTATCAAAAAGTGTCAAAAGAAGAATGAAAAAATCATAAATGGCATAGTGGTGACGATTGTAACTTTCTTATTGGAGTGGTTCGATTTCCAAAATCATGGGGAAAATTAAAAGTTAGGCACATCACATTCATAAGAGTACAAGACAACTCTCATAAAACCAAAAGAGTCGTTTCGTTTGGTGTGCTATTTTACCAATCGTTAAGTCTATTTCTTTTTTATTTCCTCCCATTACAACAAACAAATAAAGTTGAAAAGAAAAACAAAAAACCAAATGATATTTTGTCTATTGACTCCAACAAGATAAAGTCAAGAAACAATCTTAGTGTTCTTAGATACTTTTATTAAAGTCTCTGCAAAATGCTATATGGTCTTCTTCTATAGAGAAATATCTTCTGGTTAGAAATCATTGGTTTTACATGGTTCTATAGAAACTCTCTCGAACATATGAATCGATTAATTCTTTCTGATCAAACCAAGTAGATTGACGAGTTCACAACTTTGTCATGAAAATGTCTTCATCTCCACAAGATCTACATTATTAAATCTCTATGATCTTCGAGATAGATTATAAACTTGGTTCACCACCACCTCACTAACCCGTGAGGGACATCAATTCAAATAAAGTTACAAATCAGAGTACGTTACAAATACAATGACTAAGAAACTCGGTTTACTCCAAACCGGCAAAACTCCTCTTTCCTTATAATTCATAAACCAAACATCACCATCTTGACCATCTCTTAAACCAAAGACTTAACAATCTCAATTCGAGTTCACACAAATTAGCATTCGATTGTGACATTTGCAAATGTAATGGAGATAGGACATAGTATTCATCACTTTAAAACACTCTTATTGATAAATCCAAGAGTCACTTAACTTTTTCTGGTAATCGCTGTTAAAGACTCCAACTCAAAAACAATCACATTATTCCAAGTCTTAACATTCTGATACGATTCATTACAAGAAACTGAGTTTATCTAAGATTTTCTTCTCACTTGTGCATTAACATATATACACACAACATAACACAGATATGATACAATTTCACTTCTTTGAAGAACGCTTGGGAGTAACAGCATTAAAGATAGCTTCAATCTCTTCTTTCAGTCGTTGAAAGAAACCAGGTCCTTTCACATAATCAATTGGAGTGCTCTCATCAATGTCGTCACTTGTTCCATGAGTCTCTTTGTCATGGTGACGACTCTTGGACTTTTCATGATGACCCATTGCCTCTATTTCTTCTTTAACTCGTTCAAACACATTTGGCGATTTCACAGTCTTCTCCTCTGTGGAAATACCCAATTAAAACAAAGGGTTTAGATTCGTGTTTCATAAGAGACAAAACAGAGCAACGAATCAAAAATAGACTTATCATGGCGTGTTTCTATTGTTTCTTTAGAGAAATTTCCGATCAAAACCATCCATTAATAGACGTGTAATTTTGATTGTGAAATTTGAGGAAACGAACATAACTTGATCAAAAAGTCTTCCTTTTTAACAATATGCATAAACCTATGATGAGATCTGATCGTTCATTGTGTTTACCTGATCGGTTTTGATCCGCCATCGATGGTTTTTGTCTTCTTGATCTTGCAGCTTTCTATTTTTGGTTCCTGATTCGGTGGCGTTTTGCGTCAGATGCAAAAGAGTCTTTACAGTATAAATCAAAATCGATTTCAACTTAAATGGGCCTTGTTGGGTTATAATGGGCCTTTTTGTTTGTAAGTGAGTCCAAGGAAAAAAAACACCAGACCAGATTGAAATTGAATCACTTGCAAAAGCAAAATTGATTACTCTGTTTTGGTTTTGGATCAGATCAACCAAAGGAAGCGAAGAAGAAGAAGACTTTATACACTCTCGACGCTATTGATTTCGTCTGTGCAGTTTTGTTTCTCTATCAGTTAGTTTTAAAGATGAGTTCTTCAGAGAGTGTGGAAAACGAGTGCATGTGTTGGGCTGCAAGAGATCCATCTGGTCTTCTTTCTCCTCATACTATCACTCGCAGGTGAGATTCATATGATTTAGTGATCATTTTCAAGCAACAATCTTTGACACACAATCATCATCATCCAGGTCTGTTACAACTGACGATGTTTCACTCACAATCACTCATTGTGGAGTGTGTTACGCTGATGTTATCTGGAGTAGAAACCAACATGGAGACTCCAAGTACCCTTTGGTTCCTGGGTATGTTTTCAAAAACCAAACTTTAGATTATGAAATTGCACCTTACTAGTGGAATTGATATTCATTTGTTTTTCCTTATTGTAAGGCATGAGATTGCTGGAATAGTGACTAAGGTTGGGCCTAATGTTCAACGATTCAAAGTTGGAGACCATGTTGGTGTTGGAACGTATGTTAACTCCTGCAGGGAGTGTGAATATTGTAATGAAGGACAAGAAGTTAATTGTGCGAAAGGAGTTTTTACTTTCAATGGCATTGATCATGATGGCTCTGTTACTAAAGGAGGCTACTCTAGTCACATTGTTGTTCATGAAAGGTTGTTATAATCTGCTTTCCTCTCTTGCCATTTCATACTTTTGAAAGTTGTTAGTGCCTATATGAGTTTAGTTTGAGTAGGAAGCAAATGATTTCTCAGTACTAGTTTCTTTTGTGTTTCAAATATTGAATACAATAGGTACTGCTACAAGATACCTGTGGACTATCCCTTGGAATCAGCTGCACCATTACTCTGTGCTGGAATCACGGTTTATGCTCCTATGATGCGTCACAATATGAATCAACCTGGTAAATCTCTTGGGGTGATCGGGCTAGGTGGTCTTGGACACATGGCGGTTAAGTTTGGCAAGGCTTTTGGACTTAGTGTTACGGTTTTTAGCACCAGCATTTCCAAGAAAGAAGAAGCTTTGAATCTGCTAGGAGCTGAGAATTTCGTTATCTCATCTGACCATGACCAGATGAAGGTAGTGAAATGACTTAATTAGTTTCTTGTGATTATTTAGGATTGGAACCAGATAATACTTAACTTGTGAATCTATCTATGCAGGCACTAGAGAAATCTCTAGACTTTCTAGTTGACACAGCATCTGGTGATCACGCGTTTGATCCTTACATGTCTCTCTTGAAGATTGCTGGAACTTATGTATTGGTTGGTTTCCCAAGTGAAATTAAAATCAGTCCTGCCAATCTCAATCTTGGTATGTTTCTCAAAAGGTCTTATAATCTCCAATTTTACATACATACTCTTTAAGATACTGTCATACTGAAACCAAAGATGTCTGGACAGGTATGAGAATGCTCGCTGGAAGTGTAACCGGGGGGACCAAAATAACACAGCAAATGTTAGATTTCTGTGCAGCTCATAAGATTTATCCAAACATAGAGGTGATTCCCATTCAAAAGATAAACGAAGCTCTCGAAAGAGTGGTGAAGAAGGACATCAAGTACCGTTTCGTGATTGACATCAAGAACTCCCTCAAATAGATGTTGCTCAAAGGAAGGAATAATGGAGTCTGTAATAAGAGAATAATACTCACTGCTACAATCTTTATTACGTATTTTCTCGTTTTTCATTAGTAAAGCAAATAAATTAAGACTACTGAGAAGAAATTGCTCGTAAGCTTGGGTAATAAGAGGAAAAGAGATTTACAAAAACTACAAAAATTCCCAAAATTAGACTTTAAAGAGTTATGGGTAAAAAATAAAGAAACAAGAACTAAGGTGGCCATCTCGTAATAAACTCTATATATATGTACCTAACTCAAATTAAAGGAGATTAATATCACGCGAGGCATGAGAGATAAATTATTTCTTTTTCCAATGTATGAGTTATTTAATTTATGTGGACGAAAGCGAAATGTCAATGAATGTTGTTACCGTTAAATTAAAAAAAAAATGATTTTTCTCCTTCCTTCCCCAAAATTTCAAATTTCAAACTCTTCTCTTCTTTTAACAATTGTAAACCTTTTTGTCGACATCATTCTTCAGGCCACCAAAGTTCCCAGAAACTTTCTCTTTCTTCTTCTTCTCCTTCTTCTTCTCTCTCGAGTTTTTTTACAAATATATTCTCGAACCCACCTTTCTCCGCCGGATCTGATTCCAAAACCTGTGAAAGTCTCCAGCTTTACTACAGATTTTTGAAGAACAACAAAAGGGTTTCAAATTTGAGCAAATGGGTGGCTCTGGAAATTGGATTAAATCTCTGATAACTAACAAAAAAAACATCACTGATGATCAAGTAACTCTCGAAAAGGCTCTCTTCTTTACACTTGATCTATCTCTGTTTTCATCTCTCAGTAACTGATTCTATTGTTTTTGCAGGAGAAGAACATCAAGAAGAAATGGAAACTATGGAGGACTTCATCGGAAGGTTTGATTTCTTCCTCAAAGGGTTTCAAGAGCCGTGGTGGTAGTTATGGAACTCCTTCGTTAGGCTCAGATCCGCCGTCATTCTCTGCTGACGACTCTTTCACGGCGGCTGTTGCTGCTGTCATTAGAGCTCCGCCGAAAGATTTCTTTCTTGTTAAACGTGAATGGGCTGCTACACGGATTCAAGCTGCTTTTCGAGCTTTCCTGGTTTGTGAATTTAACCACTATTACTGAGATTGCTTCACTGTTCAATTGTTAATCAACTCTTTACATAGTCTGCTTTGGTTTAGTGACCTGTTCATTGGTTTTAACATCTGATTGCAATTCTAATAGAAAGTTAGAAACTTAAATCAACCATCAACACTTAATGGATCATTAAACTAAGTCAATTCATTTGAGCAGCTCATTTGTTGTCTTCTCTGAAGCTTTTGTGGTTAATGTTTTTATGAATGCGTTTTACAGGCAAGACAAGCGCTGAGAGCTCTGAAGGCCGTAGTGAGGATTCAGGCAATATTCCGTGGGAGACAAGTCCGGAAACAAGCAGATGTCACCCTAAGGTGTATGCAAGCTCTTGTACGAGTCCAAGCTCGGGTACGAGCTCATTGTAACAGGGGGCCTTCAGATGGACAGGAGTTGGAGAAGCCATCTGATCAACAAAAAGATGATCCGGCAAAACAGGCTGAGGTAATGATTATCAGATATGGATTTTGGGATAGAATGGGACTCGTGGGAGACTAAATGTATATGTTTTGCAATGATGTGTTGTTCAGAAGGGTTGGTGTGATAGCCCGGGAAGTATCAATGAAGTGAGAACGAAGCTACAAATGAGGCAAGAAGGAGCAATCAAGAGGGAGAGAGCTATGGTATATGCATTGACACATCAGGTAATGCATTCATAACTAGAATCAATTTTGCGAGGATTTTACTCTCTCTCAGAGCATTTGTGTTCATTGAGTTTCTCAAATTTTGACACAGCCGAGGACATGTCCAAGTCCGGCCAAGGCGAGCAAGCAAGGGAGTGTCAAAAAGAATAATGGGTCGTGTAAGAGCAGTCCAGGTTGGAATTGGCTTGACCGATGGGTTGCAGACAGGCCATGGGAAGGTCGGTTGATGGAAGGTCCTACAAACTCATCAGAAAATGCAAGGAAAAGCGAGAGCAGTGTGTCTGAACATGATACGGTTCAGGTCAGGAAGAACAATCTCACAACCAGAGTTTTGGCTAGACCTCCTCCAATGTCATCGTCTGCTACGAGTTCTGAGTCTTCATCGACTTCTCAATCCCCAGTTCCCTTCTCGGGAAGTTTCCTTGAGGAAGGAGGGTACTACAGAAAGCCTAGCTACATGAGCCTCACACAATCTATTAAAGCTAAGCAGAGACGATCAGGGTCTTCGTCCTCTTGTTCCAAAACACCGTTTGAAAAGAAACAGTCAATGTCTTACAACGGAGATGTAAATGTAAGGCGTAGTGCTGGTTCGGATCCGTTGAACAACCAGTGGACTGATCTATACCCACCAGCTCAAGTAACAGGAAGACATATGTGGGCAAAGAGCCAGAGAGGCTAAGCAATCGTGCCTTCAATCATCTCAACAGCTTGTTGGTCCCATGAAACACATACACGGAATATAGATACAGAAGCAACTTCTGTTTATCTTTTTTTTACATATGAATGTTAAGGAATTAGTTTCGAGACTACAAATGTCGTTGTTTGGCACTTGGATCATTAATCGTTTACTTCTCGTATTTCTGAAACAATCTATTCCTAGCTCTTGTCAATATGAAATCAAGATATGAATGCCAATGCCTTTTTATAGACTAAGAACAGAATTTACAGTAGAATTGGTGAGCAACAACTATTACATAGTTCTAATACACATGAGATCTGTATTACTTGGGATAACTCAGGATGAGTAACTGTTTTATTGCTTTAGTGGAGCTTTCTTCTCTCGGTCTGCAATTCTAGCAGGTGCGTTCGAGTGTGACTTGAACCGTCCCCTTCCCCCTTCTTCTCTCACCTGAAATTTCGACAAGCATCAACATTTGATGTAGCATTCTCATCATGAGACAGAGATCAGAAAATAGTTTATGCTTCTGTACCTTTTTCTTGACAATTTGAACAACATCTTCATCCTCAAGATGATGAAAAAGACCACAGTGTTGAGGGTAGTGCCTAGCGCTTGTGCCCCAAACTAGTGCATACTTCATATCCTTCACCAGAGTTCTGTGGACTTGGTTACAGAAATCTTCAACTGTGCAGCCACCTCTATCCTGAGGAGTGACACATGTAATCAAATATTACTGTCACAGATGTTATTGTGAAGTACAAACATGAAAAACATATCTGTAAATTCTTATCTATACAAAATAAGCCTGAATAGTGTTGAGGATATTATACTTACAGCTGAGAGGACAAAGGGTTCATCGAAATCTGGTTGCTGGCTTTGAGGCTTTGAGTAAACTCTCACAAGTCCCATTTCGTCCCACATTCTTGCAAGTAGTCTGTCTAAGTTTAGCTGTTTCAAGCAACACCATCATTTACCATTAGACCAGACTGTTCCAGTATATTCACAAGTTTCAGACTATACAGGAATCAGACCATTATGAAGAACCTAGAACCGCACTGGATAGGATTCTTATTTAGACACTACTATAGTCAAAATAAAAGAACTTGCCTTTAGGTTGCAGCTAATAACAATAGAATTTGGCTGCCGTGCCAGCCTATCAACGTCATCGATTCCAACAACATCTATTTTGTTGTAGACATATACACATTTGATGTATTTGCGATTGCCTTCAACGACATCAATAAAGTCATCCACCGTAGCATCTTCACGAAATAGAACCTGAAATTTTTATTACTGAACCCATTGGACATCTCTCAACGAAGCAACAAAATATATGATTTAAAGTTTTTATAGTTCTTCTCCTAACTAGCGGACAAGAGAGGCACGTAATGATTCTTGTCCGAGGCTGAATAAAAACAAGATTAAAGATGGACTTAAGTACCTCAGCATTGTGAATCTTGTATTCATGCAGAATTTGATAACAGAGCTTCTCATCAATGCGAGTCAAGGGGGTTGTAGTGTTGAAAGAAATCCCACCAGTCTTCTTCTTCTTAAAGTATATCTGTTAGACCAGAGAAAGCAAAACACCACTAAATGGTAGCACATCAAGATAGTGCAGCATTTTCAAAGATGGAAAACAGAAATTAAGCAGATAAAGTGAAAGAGAACCAAGAGTTTCTAGTTTATAAGATATTAAGGGAGACCATTGATAAAGATGAGATTTACCTGTGGAGGTCTTTTGTTCAGACGCAGACCAACTGCTTCAAGCTCCTTAGTCAGTATTTGCCTGTGGCCTTCACTCTAAAACGATTTTGGGAAGAAGAAGTACTGAGACTAAAATAGCAAAAACGAAAAAAAGACAGAACCAGCACAATACTTATATGGAAATCAAAACCATAGCTCGTACTTTTGAGGCATCAAGAACCATCAACACAAGGTCTGAAGACTTTGCAACAGCAATAACCTGAAAAACAAACAGTTTCCATCTAAGTTTATTTCATAGCAAGGGATTAGAGACTAAAAAAAATAAGAATCAATTCGATTTAAACCTGCCTCCCTCGTCCCTTTCCTTCTGAAGCACCTTCAATAATCCCAGGAAGATCAAGCAACTGGATTTTGGTGTCATTGTAGTGAATAACTCCAGGGATGCATGTAAGTGTTGTAAATTCATATGAGGCTGCTTCAGAATGTGTGCCAGTTAACATTGTCAAAAGCGTAGACTTTCCAACACTGCAAATCACAGCCACAAACACATAGTGAGGGACTCTGAAGTTGGAACAAAGACATATACATGGATCATGGATGGGCGTGAATTTAGGATAGACCTTGGAAATCCTATAAGTGCAACACGTCCATGCCCATACTTTGTAACTTCAAAACCATCCCCACCTCCACTAGAGCCCTGTTAGGTAGATTTGAAAGACATTTAGAAATGAAGACTAAATACTCTGCTTCAGCTATATACAATAAGAAGTTGCATTACTTTTGGAGGCTCTAAGAGTTGTGTTCTGAGCTTTGCAATTTTTGCCTTGAGCTGACCAAGATGATACTCTGTCCAAAAAATGTAACAATATTTTCATTAGCTGACCATTTCTTCTGCTTTTGTTTCAGAAATATATGACAAATCAATGTCTATACATCTATACGTTATATAATGTAAAGAGAAACCTGTAGCTTTGTTCTTCTGCGTCCGAGCCATCTCGGCTTCGATCTCTTTTATCCTTTCCACAATTCCCATTTTCTTTCAGAATCTACTACTGCAATTTCTGGAGATAGGTAAGGACTGAGGTATCTTCACTAGTTTCAGCATAAAAAGAACCAACAACAATCAGACAGAATTCAAAGGCAAATCATAAAATCACCACCAAATTAACCATTAACTCAAAAAGACACAAACTTTAAACTGAGATAAATCATCTAAAGAACTCTAAAATTAGTAACATATCTAACAAACAAAATCTCACCACTTTGGCATCGATTGTCTACCGATCAAACAACATTAAAAGATCGAAGCTTTTGCATGAAAGGAGAGAAATTTTGATGAGTTAATAGGGGTAGGATGGTTCTAGAGAAAGCGAGAAAGATACATGTACGTGTTGGTCGAGAACCACCTCCAAGGAATAATGGATCGAATACAAAAAAAGGCCCAATTCAAGTCCGAGTCAAACTTCCATGGATATTATAGAGAATCATTCATACCAATTCAGGACACAGACACTACTTAATACTTTTCTCATAAATATATATAACCCACAAAGCCTCCTTAGAAAGTTACAAGTCTACTACAGAAACTGTTATCTTATCTCACATTTCTCGTCTCCCTTACTTGAGTTGCTATTTTACAAAAAAAACTCAGCTACAAGAAGTCGGACCTTGTTTCCATTTCCTTTCTGTTGCTATCTCCAACAAACTTGCTTACTGAGATTGCTTCTCCGCAAGCTCCCTTACCCGTAACAGAATCTGCGTAGGAATATGCATCGACCCATGTTTCTTGAGACTTCCCTGGAAACACGACAGTATACTCATAAGCTCTCGTTATTACAACTTGAGCAAAAGAAACTCCAGTTGGAAGCTAAAGGGATAGAGAGAGAGAGAGAGAGAGAGAGAGAGAGGGAGGTACCACGCTGTTTGAGGGACTCTGAGCAAAGCTTGTCTTCAAAAGGTTTCGCCATTTGTCCTAAAAAACAACAAGATGTTTAAACCAAAGCCTTGATTGATAGTATAAGCAAAGAGGGTTAAAAAGGTTGAATTACCTTGAGATCTACAGAGGTACGATAGGAGTGTGATGAAAACAAATGCTTTTTGATTTCAGACCACTTCCCGGCTCCATATTTTGATACACCCTCAACTAGTTTTGCTATCTCAGACAGAGTCCAAGCTCGATGATGCTTCCTTCTAAGCGCACCACCTTGCATGATTGGCACACCAATGTTATTCTCATCCGAGCTATTTCCAGATGAGTCTATGTGCTCTGGCTCCATCTCTTGATCAACCTCAGAGAGAATATGCTCCACATTGTTCTCGTCACTTGTAGCAAACTGCATTCGCAAACCAATAAAGCAATGAGAAACTGTGTCATACCTGGAACACCAAATTCATCTTATATCAGGTAGATGGTAAATGAGATCTAACCCTATACCATTTCTACTATCAGCAAAGTACGAAATGAGAATTACGAGAGTAAGGTAACTTAAACAACAGATATCTCTTACTTCGTTTTGGACCGGTCGAGAAGCAGACTTTTCCACCGAATCTCGGTTCACAACCTCACTGCTTAACTGGGATGGACTCAGATTGAGGTTACTCTCTGCTGCACTAGCTTTATCTTCCAAGTAACTGGAATGACATCCCTACACAATGTTGTAAAATCCTTAATTACATTCCGACATAACAGCAAAGCAAAATAATGGCATAGAAGATGATCACTTATTTTATTATTTTTACATCTGTGCTTCTTGAGATAGAATTTGGCATGTGACACAAGGCACAGATGTAACACGAGCCAGATGATTGGAAGCTTTTTTCAGTTCAAAGGAAAGGTATGAGATTAATTTACTATATTGAGGAGCATGAGTAACCAAGAGACATACCAAAAGAGCCATAATGTTCTCTCTTGGACGGCTTCTCCGGACATGAGAAACATAAGGAACCTCAATTTCAGATCCAGCAAGGGATACCATCCTGGTGACAGTAACTCTCTTCCCTGAGGAGACACTGATAGACCTGACCTCAGATTTTTCGGACAACCTCTGATCTTTAGAAGGAATCACTGACTTGTCATTTTGCTGTTTATCATCTGTTTCCGAAAGTTCTTCAATGTATCTTCGTGTAGGCTTCCTAACTCGTTTTGCAGCCCTCTGTTCACTGGAATAATCCTCACTAGCGTAATAGTGGTTGCCACCGTTTGAATGTCCATTCACATGATCAGTACTCGATGGAGCATCTTTCATTTTAGTAGCTCTTACGTCATCTCCCATCTCCTTTCTAATGGCATTCGTCACATCGTTGGACTTCTCTTGATTTCCAATTAACTTGTTATCTTTCACCCTCAAGTTAGTTGTTGGTACATCACAAGAATTAATAAGTCCCATTGCAATCCTCCTTTTAAGCCACGTCTTGTCCTTAACAGTCGTATCACGGCCAAAAGTTGCCCTGAATGTTTCTTGCAGTGCTTTAATCGGTAAATTATCCAAGCAGATCTCACCTCTAACTCTAGAAAAATCAGGTTTTTGAGCAGCAGCAGACAATGCAGTTTCTTTTGGACTAGCAACTGCGTTTGAGCATCGTTCCATCATATCAGATTCATTCATCTTGCATTCATCCTGCAGTAAAGCTTCATGGTGGACTTGATCCTCCTCAAAAAAGTTGTTTTCATTAGAACACTGGATATTGGCATCTGCAGGAGTGGAAGGCATCTGAGATCCATGTACATTCTCAAGCCTCTCTTCCTGTTCAACCTTTTGCAACATCTCCTCGTTATACTGCAAAAATCTCAAAGATGGAGCAAAATCTTAGGAGTAAGACCATCTGGTCTCTCATGGAGTTCTTATGAAAACATTAAGAATCTAACTGTGGAAATGATACAATGCCATAAATTTTAATTCTATTTTCAACACTTTTGAACTGGTACTAACCTCAGATCGAGACTTTACCTGGTCTGTATATGGTTGCACATTATCAGAATGCAATAAACCTGAATTGATAGCTGAAAGAATAAGAAAATTTATCACCAATTTATCTGAATCCTCAACGTAAGATAGAGAAAGCCACAGAGACACAAGCATATATATCAATAATAGAAATTGGTATGAAATTGCAATAGATTGATACACATCTATAGTTTGGAAAAGAAACCAAAAATTTAGCTCTCTCTATGATTTGCATCTAGCATAATCACTCTGTGTAAATATATGAAATGTTTAAAGAAGTGCATTTGGATATACAATGCATTCCTGACCATAGAAACATATGTTCCCTGAGAAAAGGAGCATAATTAGAGCTAAACTACCATAGGCTTTTAAGCAAGAACGGTTCAACATGTAAGGGTCTAAGGGAACCAAACCTTCTGAACTTTCAATCTGGGACAACCGAGAAGGTATCCCTTCAGCTGGAAGGTAACCTATAGTCTGACAAGCATCTGATGCAATATGCATATCCGTCTCATCGACCTCCACATTTTCTTCATCGGTTGCAAGGTAGCCTATAGTCTGACAAGTATCTGATGGAATATGCATATCGGTGTCATTGACTTCCAAAATTTCTTCATCGGTTGCAGGCACTAGACTCCCATCTCCTGAAACCTAACCATTTCCATAAACAACCCAAAATAAGATTTTGAAAGGCTGGCTAATATATATAGTCATAATAGACAGATTTCTCAAATCCAGAAGCCCCTATTAGATTATTTTGTCCCCGTTCTAACTTGGAAGAAGTTCACAGAAGTCAGAAGCCACACGCAGAAATCAAACAATAGGATTAACTATAAGAGAGCCAGTGAAAAGAAGACATTTATAGCCATACCCGGACAAGCTTGTAGGCAACAGGATTTCCAATCTGATTTGTTGAAGAAAATGGTGTGATCCTTGTCTGAGCATTGCCCTCAAACATATCTCTGCGGTCCTCAACAGTTCCAACCACAGTTCCCATCGCAAATCTAACTTAGGAACACACTATCTGCAATCCCAAACAGAGAAAAAGCAAACAAATTGATATATGCTCAATATATTCTTCAAGTACTAAAAAAACCAATCTACCAAAGCATGTTTCAGTACTACATATAACTTTACCAAAGAAAAAAACAATTCTTTTACTATTTGACAGCATCTCTGTACAATTTCACACCAAAAACCTGAACACAAAGCAAATTCTCATACAAATAACACCATCAGACGAAAACAAAGCAGCCCCAAAGTGAGAAGTATCTATTATCAAACAAAAGTAAAGCCCTTTGAATATTAAGTATAACACTAAGTATACAAAATTAAGAAAGATTAAAAAATTGAAATTCCAAAGAATTCACAAGTTTCGCAATTGACAAACTAAGACCTTGCATTCTCACAATCAATTTGACAATTTTAGATCGAATTACGAATACAACACAGAAATACAACAACAACATATTAAGAAAGAACAAAATCAAAGCTTGAAATGTAGAAACGAATTAAAAAAAGGTTGAATTTTTATTGCTTACCACCGGAAATCAAGTTTTGTCGCCGGAGAGTGACAAATACAGCAACAAGCGATTGATTACACTTTCCGGTTACCTCAAAGCGTCGGAGACTTAATCATGTCTAAGAAAACAGATTAATCTACGATGATTTCAGAGGAGAAGTTTCTTAGACAAGCAAAAAAGGTTAAAGAAAAGTGGAAATTTTTGGTACTGCTTTTATGTTTGGCTCCCTTTAGGCTTTTTTTTTTTCCAGTGCTTAGAGCAAAATTAACAGGTCCCGGACTCCAAAGCGTTTTATTAACTCAAAAATAACTTTATTTTGTGATTTGGAATCCGTATATACCTATTCAGCTTTGGTCCGATATCGAAGCATTGCCACGTCAGTAAATAGCTTAATATGCCAAAACAGAGTAAACTACGTTCCGTTTTAGGTCACGTGTGCAAGACACGCCGTGTCGTCTGCTCTATCTAGATCAGGATTGCACGCCGTCTGTGAATTTGACACTCATATGTTAATTTGTAATTTTTTTGCTCTCAAATTGTTAGATGTTTCACAAAGTTTGAATTATTACTTAGTACATGATAGTTGAAAACATAAATCAACATTTCTTTGTTGCTAAATAATGTCCTTGATCCTTGAGACATCATTGTGGACTTCTCTTCTCTTGCAACAATGATCATTTTGCTGCATCATGAATGGAAGTTGCATGTCTGAGTAGACCTGTTTCTCCTGCAACAATGGAAACTTGAAAGGAAAAAGAAAAAAACTAAACACAAAACCATTAGGACGGTAAGCAAAAGCACTAAGTTATCATGGTGATTAGGTTGGGATAAGAAGTGAGTATCAGACCACATCAACTTTAGTGGATCTCAAACTGATCTCTGAATGTGCAAACGAAAAGAATTGTCATAGGAAAACTTAGAACAAATGTCAACGATGTAAGGTGCTTCCGAACTCCCAAGAACTTGGACATAGATAGTTCAGAGAGACTATAAACTCCATTTTTAATATAAGCATTGTCACTGAATCCTCTTATACCATCAAAATTTGGTGTAAGGATTGAGCAGAGATGGATCAATGCTGAGAAAACAAGTAACAACAACAATAAAATCATCATAAGAATTTTTTTTCTCTATGAAAGAATATCCAGAGGGAGTTTAAATCAAGATTTATATGTCATTAAGCAAGACTACTAGTGCAATCTCAAGTAAGAACGAGCTACATCATAAATAGATAACATGACTAAGGTATATATAATCAAACGAAAACATCTATGAATAAAGAGACTCATAGAAGATAACACAAAAAAAGAGAGAACAAAACTAGAAACTAGCATGCACACATTTTTATGAAGAAAGTCCCAAACTTTATCAGCAGAAGAACGTTGAGATAAGGTTGCAAAATGAAAGGACTTGCTCTGGACACCTTGCATAACAATCTTATCCGATCCAATAGCAGGTATTTTTGTAGTTATCCCGGTTTAGAGAAACCTCTTTCTCATCTAGAGGGTTACTGTGAACTGTTGAGAGATTTACAGTAGAAGCAAGGTGAGGACGAAACCTTATCTTTGTGGTTGCAGACATGGCGGGTACTTCTCTACCTTCGTGTCTCCTCAGTCAAGGACCTTCGTTACTCTTCTCTTCTTCGAATCAGGACTCAGAAGCTAATAAATGTCGAATTGGGATAACATCTGGAAAACGTTGTCTTGTTCGTTGTTTCGCTAAGAAGAAAATCAGTTTTGTGGATCAGATTCTCGATTATATCGAAGGTATTCTCATTGCCATGGAAATTTGAATTTGAATTTTTTATGAGAAGAAAAATTGAGACTTTTTAACTGTCTTGAGTTTGGTCTTTGTGTGTTCTTGTTTTAAGGCGGTCCCAAGCTTAGGAAATGGTATGGAGCTCCTGAACTTCGGCCAAAGGATGGATCTTTAAGTGGAGACGACGATGAATTTGAAGGTATCATTAAAAACAAAATGCAAGATACTTAAAATGGTTGAAATGGAATCTCAGGACTTGCACATAACTCTTATCTGCATTTTGGTATCTCATTTGAAACCAATGAAGCAGAGGAAAAAGAAGATGATCTTGATGGAGAGAAAGACGTTGTTTTTGTAACTGATGGAGACAGTGATTTGGGTCAGGTGTGTTTGCTTTTCACAGAAGCATCATCCATTGGATGCAACAAGATGAAAGTTTAAAAGTGAAACTGAGAACTGTTAATTCTTAGCTGATGTAGATGATTATACTGCAACTGATTGTGAAAGGAACTCGGGTTAAAGCACTTGTGAAGGACAAAAGAAAGGCTTTGGAAGCTTTTGGATCTTATGTTGAGGTTGGTTCATTGAATATATACTCTTGGTTCTATCTGTTGTTTCTCTTTACGTTGGCAAACATTGAGTGGAATTATAATTGTGAAGTTGACGACTGGAGATGCAAGCGACGAGCGTTTCTTAAAGAAAGCTTTTAAGGGTGTTGGTGCGGTCATATCCCCGACAGTATGTTTAACCAAACCGTTCACCATTCGTATCAAGTTGTACATTGATCTAAAACATGGAGCATTTCATTCTTTCCTTGGCAGGAAGGTTTCTTATCGATTGTCAAGAGTTTTAGAGGTGTAAAACACGCAGTTCTCTTGTCTCAGGTAAGTATACAATCTCCATGACTTTGCCCTTGTCATGCTCAGTTCCATATTATGAGAATTAGACAGTTAATGGTGATGCATTAGCAACAATCTTGCAAGGCTTGGAAGTTGGAATTGTTTTGTTTTGTTTTGTGTCTGTGAGGTCATGGTTTAATGAAGCTGCAGTTGTCTGTTTATGAAAGCAGCGGCGGAATTCAAGCTATGATGAATAGCAAAGCCAAAAAACTGGCCGAGCAAGATGAAAACGCCGCTATATCTTCAAATGTCCCTTATACAATCATAAGAACAGGCAAGCTGGAGAACAGTCCTGGAGGGAGTCAAGGCTTCAACTTTAGCGCGGTAAAGTCATCTTATAATAGATAAGGAAAAACATGTATCTTGGCTTTAAACTTTAGACAATATTGTTATGAATGGAAACAGGGTGCTGCAGCCAAAGGAAGCATAAGCAAGGAAGATGCTGCTCGTATATGTGTTGAAGCACTAAGTGTGATCCCACCAACAGGGTTGATATTTGAGGTAGGATTCTAACATTTTATTGATGATGCTTCCTATACAAATAAGCATTTGTTACTGATGAGGCTTCTGATTCGGTCAGGTTACGAATGGAGAAGAGGTTGTATCTGACTGGGAAGGACAATTGATGAAAGTGATGCAGAGACAGAGTGACAAGAAGTAAGCTTCAAAGCTGAGATGAACAGACAATCACATTATACATCATCACTGCCTATATCTTTCTTTTATTTTTGTAATCAGACATCATCATTGTCTATATTTAACAACATGTTTCTGTTGATGAAGATAAGAAATTCCTTCCTTTATATTTGATATGGGTCTCTAGATGCTTTGAAAGCCTTAGAATTGTTAATTTTAACCATGAGTATCATAGCAAGAATGAAATAAAGTATGGGAGACCCTACCATATACATTCTTTCACTTTCATAGTTTCATAAAATATCCAAAAGAAAGTTTTGATTGGAAAATGGATGTGAGCCAAGAAATTGATTATTAAAGGTGAAGTGAACCAAAAAGTTGGCTGGATTCTTTTGTCCAAATGCCAAATGAAACAAATAAAGAAAGGAAAAAAGAGGCTTTGTGTTGTAAAACAACTTGAAACTTGTGTAAAAATGGAGAAAAAAGATAAGGAATAATAAAAGTACCTAACTAAAGTTAAAACTACAAGTCTCTGTTGTCTTTTTGACTTTAAAGGATCATGCAAGCACAAAGGCAACGAGGATAATCATCTTCTTTTGCTAGATCAGACTTTTTAGTACTCTTTCATGTTTTTCTTTTTCTTATTTTGATTGAGTTTTATAACTTTATTTTGAGCTAATAAAGGTTCAGATGAACATTGCTAAATTTTGAGTTTCTGCAAAACATGATTTACACATCATTTTTGATTATCTTGAAGTGCATAAAAAGGATGATTAGAGAACTTTTGGTCTAATTATTAACTTGTCATAAATGTATCAGTTGGTGGCAGAACTTGAATTTCAGAGATATGCCAAATCTAACAAAAGAGGAACTCTTTTATTTATTATCTCAGAATCAAAGACATAAACATTATGTAGATAACATTTCAACAGAAATTACATAAGCAAAACTGTTGAAGACCCTTAAGAAGAAAACACAATATTAATGTCATAACTGTTCCACAACAACAACAACAAAAACATGACACACCTTAATCCACAATCAAATTAGCTTTGAATCTACAAAATCAAGATGTTTTTGGTTATATTACCCGGATCTAAATCTCTTCTGGTTGTTGGCCTTACCGTCAGATTTCAATGTCCCGGTAGATTCGCCTTCCGATGAAGCATCAACCGATCTAGCAAAAGAATGAGAGAGATCTCCATAAAGACTTGCAACAGTTCTGATATTGTTATTGAGCTCTCTTATCAAACCAACATTTCTTCCCAAGTGATCAGCTTGTTTCGACTCATGGTTCTGATTGATCTCGTTGATCAAAAGCCGGTTCTGATCAAGAATGTCTTGAACTTGAACAAAGCTCTTCTGGAAATTCTGCAACAACTTACCATCCATTTGGTATCTCTCTCCAAATCCAGAATACACATCTCCTTCCATTCTTGATTCCATCAAATCTCAAATCTTGATTCTACAATTGCAACAAAACTCAACATTAAACAAGTGTTTATTCTTGTTCCGTTGACCTTGTCTATAAAATCTTGATCTCACTTTTCAAGTAACAACACAAAGCGAAGATTAAAATTCTTTTTAATTTTCAGTTACATTTCAAGAACCCTCAATTTCGGACAAAACATCAAACACGTTTTCAGGATAAAAAGAGATCTATATATAGATAAAAAGAGAGAACAAGTAATAGCTGATGATTCTATAAGTAGCCTTCACCTATAGTGAGATAAATCTCAACAAAAGTAGAAACCGATTCCATAAGATTCATAAAATTCCATAAATTTTTAAGACCCAGAAATCATATCTAATGAATCCAAAAAAAGCAAAGCAAGATTTTTTACAAGTAAGAAAGACTCTAAATTCAGTTTCATACCTTTGAAAAAACAAGCTCCGGGAAGAGGAAGCAGAGGAGGAAATCAAGAAAATAATCTCGGGAAATAAAGAAACAAGAATCTTAATGGAGAAATAATATGACAATTATTGGATGCTGAGAAAGCAAAGGAAAAGGAATCTACTTGTCGTCTGTAGACAAACAGTTTGAGACAGAGAGAGATTTGAGGGGAATATATATAAATGTTCTTATCTTTCTTTTTTTCTTTTTATAATAACTCTTTTGGAGAAGAGAAATAAAGATTTTTTTGGTTGTACTTACTTACTCTCTGAATCTTTAATTTGCAGAGTTATGGAGGTTAAAGATATGCCAGTGTCAGACATCTGGAGCCGGATTATTGTGATGACCCGACCCGTAACTTTTGTTTTATTCTCTACGTCTTATTAGGCCTGTTTATTTCATGTAATAGTAGCAGTTGTCGGACAAGGGTAATTAAAATTATCTAAAGTTAGTAAGTTACTACTTTTTTTAAAAAATATGTCAAATAATTTGATTTTTTTTTTCGTAAGGTGTCAAATAATTTGATAACAAGTATAACAATGATGATAATTCAAATATTTAAACTAATTATTCTAAGTTTTATTTAATAGGGACTTAGAATAATTATCATCATTCTTATAGGGTAAAAGTTGGATCCGGATTTGGATATTTCGAGTAGTTATTATTAATTCTAAATAATTTGAAAATTTTAAGGAATTTTTAAGTTTTTAGATAATTTGAGGTTTTGTCCAATTAAAAAAAAAAATTGAGATTTGGCAAATTAAGTGTCGAAAATTGGTTGCATGGAATACAAAAGAAATTAACAAGAGGAAAATTTTGTTCCACATTTGAAAAAGAAAAACATTTCACTAGTATGTGGAGTTTTTAACTCATGGTCCAACGTCTTGGGACTATAATATAAAGGGTGGAAAAGAGCTACTCACGCAAAATCACACCAATACTGAAGCACACTCACCGAACCGACCAAGCTTAGGGTTGGAATTGGATAGATGAGTGTTTTGTGTCCAATAGCCTATATATAGTTTTTTGCTCAAATCCGTTTGAAATTTTATTTGATTTAAATGAAAGGAGTTCTAAAGCCATGAACACGACAGATTTAATAGTATTGATAAGTCCATAAACACCTTTTAATTTCCAAGCTACTATAGGATGGGAGCAAACCAGAAATTCACAGGACGAGTAAACGTTTTGGGCTAACCTGTGAGATTTTTATATATAGGTGTGGGCTGTCGTAGCGATAAACACGACGGTGGTCGATGAAGTATATAGAGTTAGGTTTGAGGCCACGGTACATGCTCGCTTTAATTTGACACAAAAAGCCTCGTTTATACCAAAGAAAATGCAAAGATCTCCAATGTCTTCGGTGTAACCCTTTTGTCAATGCACCAGGTAAAGAGGACGAACTTCTTCGGAAGAAGTCATAGGAAAGGTGACTCTACCAATTATTTGCTTCTAAACCAAAGCAGATACATCGTTAGTTTGATGCTCATTTGAGTTTTAGATCCTAATTCTTGAAAACTAGAGATTGCTAACACAATAAACCTGGAAAACCTCGTCACTCTCGGCTTCACAATCATTGCCTATCTGCGTTCTTTTTTTAATTCTAACTGAAATTCTATTCCTTGATTAAATCAGTGTTTTAAATATTTTAGTTGATGTAAAATAAATTGAAGTATCAAGACCAAAAAACTATTAGCAAATAGTACATAGCCACGAAAACAAAGAATAACACGAAACCAACATAAAAGTTAGCATAAAATCATAAATTTTATATTGATCCAACTGAAAATTATGGCCAACCAACACTGCTAAAATCGTTTCGGGATATATCTAAAAAAACTACGAGTACATGGGAAACAAACTTAGATTTGAATTCAAATTTTATATACCTTTTTCCCCTATAATTACAGCATTGCCAAATTATGTTCCTTAGTTTCCGTTAACTAAAAAAGTGCCTTGAAACACAAGTTATCTTATATTCTTATCTCAAACCCAATGCGCTGAAATTGCGTAGTTTGTTGTGATTTTGACTGCTTGTTTTGCGCCAGTCGAATATTTTCGGATCAGGTATATGAAAACATGACCATATAAACAGTATATATATATTTACTACCGTAAAAGATATTTAACAATATAAATTAAGGAACACCTAAAACAAACGAGATAATCAAATTGTTAAGAGTAGTTGGTGCTTCAATGTTCACACCATGTCCAATTTCCTTCAATACCTCTAAACTCGAATTCGGCAAATGCCTGTCAAGAAAATGTTAATAATAATAAGTCACCATTTATACAAAGAAGGAGAGATTTAATTTCTATGACATACACTGTTGTAGTATTTTGTTAATGTCTATTACTATATTTACCTTTGTAGACGACGTCCATGCTCCAACGGAAACACATTATCCTTATCACCCCAAACGATTAACGTTCTCTGAATATCAATACCAAATAAATCATTCAATTACTAAACTTATTCAATTTTAACTGTTTTTATGGATCAATGAATATCAAATTACCTGTGATATTGAAAATAACTCTGGCTCCTCTTCTCTTTCCAGCAAATTCTTAGCTAAATCAACAAGCTCTTGCCGATTTGTCTCATACATCACCTGAGGATTTATAAACTTTAGGGCTAATTCGCAATTTGTCTAACTTACAGGTCAATTTTTGAATAACAGATAAATACGGGGAAGATTCAGTAATTAACAATAATAAACAGAACTTACAGCGATGAATTGGGAGAGGATGAAATCTGGAACCCAGTCAAGAAATCTGATACCTGTATTCATCGAAACCTTAACTAACAACCGTAGATCTCTCGGATTACTCGGAACAAGAATCTCCGATACATCTCCGCCGTGTTTTTTCATCTCCGTCATCTTTTGCTGTTGTGTAAACCCAACTCCACTACTCACAATCACCAATTTCTCAATCATCTCCGGCCAAATCTTCGCTATCCGGTACGCAACAAATCCACCGTAACTAATTGAATAAACCGATAAATCTCCGTCACCACAACCTAACCTCTTCAAACCTCCGACGATACTCCTCGCCTGAAACTCGATAGTCCGATCGGTGTTTCTCGAGTACGATTTCCCGAAGAACACAAGATCAGGGATAAAGAGATTAAACGATTTCGATAGATCTGAGACTTGATGAATGAACTGCCATTTCGAATTTCCTCCGTAGCCGTGTAACATGACGAGGTTAGGGCGGTTGATTTTACGGTGGCCGGAGATCCAGAAATGTAATGTGGTTTCTCCATCGTTTAAATCGACGGTGATTGGACGGAGATCGCAGAAGATTAGGAAATATAATGATAAGAATGTATCAGCGAGCTTGATTAGGATCGGGTAATCGAAATTGTCGAATAAACACCAAATGAGGTTATAGAAGAGAGTGATTGCAATGGAGATGTATCGACGGAGAATATGAACGAAGCTTTTCATTGACACCATTACAGTGGTGATGATCTGAAAATATGGTGGTGCTTGTGCATGTGTGTGTCTTTGAAAGAGAAATTGGTTGTGATTAAAATTAGACAAAACAGAGCCGTTTAAATCTCTTCCGGTCTAATCCGGTTTAGTCGGTTTATTCCGGTCTGATTCAATTGAATAAAATAGTCGTTGCAGATTTGCAGTTGTTTTCCGTAAAAATAACGTGCGGCACAGTGCATGTTAATCATTGTATTCACAAAACTGAAACTACATAAATAACTAATCTTTCCCGCCAGAGCCTCACTTATGGGCCAAAGCCTATTTATTATAAGTTTTGGGTCAATATTTGATCTTTTAGCCCATTATTGTCAATGGTTTAAACATAGAAAGATACTATTGTTGTAGGTTGAACAAAAGATAAGAAAAAAAAAGGATCTTTGTAAGAATCTTTCTTAAACTTGTATTTTTGTCGACATCTTTGTTAAGCTTCTTCTGGCTGTCAAATAGTGTCTTTTAATGGTTCGTCACATGTGCCACTGGCCTACACTACGTAACAACACATTCGTATTCACACCTTGTCCTCGTATACTCTACGTCAACTTTAACCCAACTTGTGACAAAATCTTATCTTTGGCTCTTCTTCACTCATAATAACTCTAATAAGTCTTTAACTACCCAACCCAATGTAGTTAGACGTGTCTGTCTTATGGACGTGGAATGCTCTCTTCTACTTACTTAAGCAACAAGTTAAATCCGCAAGAAAGAAAAGAAAATTGAGCTTGATGTCTTTTAATTTGTCTGTTCTTCTCAAAACCCTTGACCCCGCAGTCTGCAGTCCGAAATCAACGGCTTCATCTATGATAAAAATTGGAAATCTTCTTCAACCAATAGTAAATATCAGTGTCTACATCAACATTAAGATCACCAGCGATCTAAATGATGCAGAACAGGCAGGCAAAGAAAAGAGGCGTTTTGTTTGTTTCTAAGAGTGGTCCTTCTTCTTGGACGTCCATAATGGTTTCTAAAAGCTTATCTCCGTCTTTCGAATGTTCACCACACAGTTTATCCCACACCTCTCTATATAAACACCCGAGACCGAGAGGAGTGAGAAGAGTAGGGAAAAAGAAAAGAAAAGTAGAGTACTATCTTCCTCTTAAACCAACCATTCAAAATGTTGCGTACTATCTTCCTCTTATCTCTTCTCTTTGCTCTATCCAATGCCTCTGTTCAAGATTTCTGTGTCGCAAACCTGAAACGCGCTGAAACCCCTGCGGGTTACCCTTGCATTCGTCCCATTCATGTCAAAGCTACAGACTTTGTCTTCTCTGGCTTAGGCACTCCTGGAAACACTACAAACATCATCAACGCCGCTGTCACACCCGCTTTCGCAGCTCAGTTCCCGGGTCTGAACGGTCTAGGCCTCTCTACAGCTAGACTTGACTTAGCTCCTAAAGGTGTGATCCCAATGCACACTCACCCTGGTGCCTCTGAGGTTCTCTTTGTCCTTACTGGCTCCATTACCGCTGGGTTTGTCTCCTCGGCAAACGCTGTCTACGTGCAGACACTCAAACCAGGACAGGTCATGGTTTTCCCACAGGGCTTGCTTCATTTCCAGATCAACGCGGGAAAATCCTCTGCTTCAGCCGTTGTCACTTTCAACAGCGCTAATCCGGGTCTGCAGATTCTCGACTTCGCACTCTTTGCTAACAGTCTTCCCACTGAACTCGTCGTGGGTACTACTTTCCTTGACGCCACTACAGTCAAGAAGCTAAAGGGTGTTCTTGGAGGAACTGGCTAAAAAAAGACTTAGGACTACTCCTTGACTAAAACACCAAAACCTGTTTCTTCATCTTTTTTTCTCTTTAATTGATTCTTGTCTTCTCTGTTTTGTGTGCCTTGTAATTCTTCAAAACCTGTCAAAATTGTTACATTGTATGTGAGTTTTTTCAATTAAGATCCTGAGTTGGTCACACCGTTCATATCATTAGCTAAAACTAAGCATTGACATTTGTGAACATTCCAATTTAGAAAAAAACTCCAAACATAAGCTAACTTTTAGGACCAGACTCTCACATGGGTTTCCAGTGGTCCCAACTCCATAAAAGTTAGATCGGTCCTCTGCAATTATTCTACATGATATGTATGACATTTAACTCTAAAGAACCATACAAAAAGGAGACTTCATGTGTAGGCTAACTTAGATCTATATCTGGTAATTATTTATTGCATCAACAATCATCCCCAAAATTCAGTGTTTTTTTTTCTATTGGATTAACTCAGATATAAAGAACAAATTTTGAAATTAAGTCAAAAGACTATAAATTTACAGATTTAAGAGGACCAAAATTGAGATTGACTTAACTCTAACTTCAAGCTCTTTTCAACAATGTCGATTTCTGTGACAACAAGCTTGGAATCTGTCAGTGTCTATCATTGATCTTAAGAAGAAGCTGTCTTCTTTTGAAAATCAAGAAAGCAGCAACAACTACTTGCAAAGCTGCAGCTACGCCGGCGAAGAAAAGCCCCACCGTCTTTCCTGTGTTCACCTTCTGCTTCTTCGGAGGAGGCGGTGGTGGATGTTTATGGTGTCTTCTCTGTCTCCATTTCTTTCTTCGGTGGTGATGTTTCTCGTGAATCGCCTTGTTACTCTCAATAGCCGTTATAGGAGACGGCGGTGGAGATAAGGATAGTGGCGGTGGAGGAGGCGGTGGTGGTGGAGTAATTGAGGAAGAATCTTGTGATTTTGAGTCAACGAAGATAGAAGCAGAGATGAAGAAGAAGACGAAGCAGAAAAGAAAAAGTCTCGAACTTTGTGATGAAGGTTCCATTGGTAGAAATCTGAGAAATTACAGAGGAAAAAACAGAGTGAGATTCGAAATTTGGGATATGAGCTCAAAATCTCAGAATTATGAAATTAGGGTTTCTCGATTTGAGTAACTGAAAAACCAATAGTTGTATAGTGGGAGAAGAATCTGAATCGTTTCGAGGAAAAGAAAGAGAAGCGAATCTGAAGAAGAAGAAGGTGTAACGTAAATAATTGAAGAAGAGAGGAAAGATCGTTTCTGGTGTGTTTGTGTTTTAAATTAGGAACGAAGAGTGACGAGAGCGTTTTGATATTACTATCAGGCCCATTTTGGATCTCTTCTTTTATATTATTTTATTTGTAAGGCCCATCTTATATGATTGCAGATGAGATGAGAGATTCCTACTTCACTTGTGTGTTTTAAAGTTGGTAAAAAAAAAAAAAAATGTGAGCAGAAATGTTATGTTTTATACCATTGTTAGATTTTTGACAGATATATATGAATACAAATAATGAAAAATACCTAGAAGCTATAGAACAGAAGAAGAAAAACACACACACACACACAACACCAGCTACAAACATCCAATGTGTGATTGTATATTAGTCTAGCAAACTTAATATTCTCATATGAACATATATTATTCTCTTATAATATCCTGGAAAAGAAATGATGAAATCCTAACTAAACAGTTGAATTGTAGCTTTTTTCTAAAACATCTTTCTTTATTAATTTTTTGCTTTGAAATAATTTTTACAGCTATAAATGACACTTGCAACACAAATCTGTTATTTTAAATAACCTTTCAGTAATAATTGAGGGAAATGTGCTGGGATGGAAGAGACACACGTAAAGTGGATTCTGATGAAATCATTTATCTGTGAGGTATGGAGCCGATTTAATAAAGCTACACGTTCGTCATCAAAAAGATATACATTTAACGCAATTTGATATACATGTACTCAGTAGTCAGTACTCACATACACAGACATGTGTATATATAGATAATAGACTACTAGATTTAATTTGAATGTATGCATGTGACCCAAATTGCGTCGCATTGAGGAATTACGATTTTCTTTTGTGAATCGACTTTGTGTAAAGAAAGAAAGTGTGAAAGCTGATAAAAAGGCATATATATATATATATGGGATATATATATGCGAGATACCCTTTTTCGAGCAAAGCATGCATAACACAACAAAGCACCAAAAATCTTTGTTCTTGAGAATTTAGCATTTACACAAATATGAAACTTCAACCACAGTATAAACTTGGCCAAAGTTGTGTTTTTTTTCTTAACCATTTAGTAGACATGAGGGAAAATAGCATGCCGACTAGCCGGATAATTCTCAAACTTTTGGAGATACCAACGGTGCGTTTCTCCAGCTGCGTATGTCAGATTAGCAGCCTACAAAATAAATAAATAAAACAAACACCCTTGAGAAACAAATTAAAGCATTTCATTAGTGGATTTTGCAAATAAGAGAGTGAACCATACCACGAAACCAAAGAGTAACCAGATGCTTATATCTGTTCCTCCACTCGATATAAGTAAACCTAGATATAAAACCTAAATCTCAGAGCATCATATCATTAGAAAATATATTTTAAAATAAAATAAAAAAATGGGAGAAGTTGAAGATATCTATCTACTAAGGAGGATTTATTACGATTTCTGCTAGGAAATGCGGACATGAGACCATCTCAAACCAATCTCCATATGGAATTATGTACTCTTTTGCTTGACTAGGATATTCCCGGAGTGATCCCTGCAATAACGTACGTTTTGTTATTTCACAATGATGAGCAAAAAACTAATTGTTAGAACTTACAAGAATGGCGTGACAGCGACGTTGATGTATCCATCCCCAAAGAAAAATGGCTCCACCAATCCACTGGAGTGATCCAAGCTTCATCAAAGGACTTATAGATAATAACAAATTAAAATCATGACTATGGCTTTTCCCACTAGCAATGAACTCAGCCACTTGACTTCCTACGAATCTTGCTACCTCTGGAGCAATATTGGAGCAGAGTGACAAAGGCGCTGCTACATAGTAACTAAACACACACAATATTAAAAGCCAAACAGAAAGACAATCAAAGTATAATATAAGGAGATGAGACTTACAACAATGCGCCAACATAAGCGAGAATGTGCATCCGAGCGGAAGTGCTATATTTGAATACATAGAATGACTCTATAACACGTCTCAAGACATGGATCTCCATCAGAAGAAGTAGAAACACCGCTCGCCCCACTTTAAACCGATGCTCAACATGAGTCATATGGAAAGAGAAAACGTGGGAACCTCCGGCCATTTTGCAAGCATACATCCAAGTTGCAGCAAGCAGGAGAGTTGTCCACACCACTCCGACAACATAGAAGTGACCAAAGAACTTCTGAGGAACTGTAAACTTCTACATAGAGAGTATAACACATCTGAGTTACTTAAAAATGCTTTAGCCCTTTTCCACATTCAACAATCAAAAACAGAACAAGTTCGAATATTTTTACGCATACCTGAGAGGATGGGTGAAGAATCTTGCCTCTACCAGCGAAACTCAAAACGAGTTCACGAAAAGAGTTAAGCTTTGAACTAGGTATTGAAGCAATCACCAAAGGAAGTATAGAGACGATCCAAACGGTGATCCAAGCGGCTTTAACCAACCACACAATCTCTACCTCCATACTTTTTTTTTTTGTGTGTGTGTGTTTCTTCTCTTTGAAATCACAATTAGGGTACAATAATCAAAGTATGAATTAAGAGATTCCAAATCGGAGAAGAAAAGTTTTATAATAAGTTTGCCGGAAACAGACGCAAAATCATGTGCAAATTGGAGAAATTTGATTGAGAAGCAATGCATTAGCGAAGTCAGTGTTTTTTCTGAACATTGCTTGTGAATTTTGATAATCTCGAATTAAAAGTCAATGAATGAATATTAAATTGTTAATTACGTAATTAGGGATAAGAATAAAAACGTTAACACGAAAAATGGATTTAAATTAGGTGACAACACACTAGCTAGTATCATTTTTTTAGCAACCACCACGTGTATAAACGTAACTACAAAATTGAGGATTAAAGTTAAATTTGAATTCAATGGAAACTGAATACACAAAACAGATTCCGAGAGATACATTTGTCAGCATAATTTTTTATATATATAAAAGCTTAAACATGCAAGAAAGTTAAAAGCATTTTATCTTTTTATGCATACTAAGAAATGCCTATGAAAAGGACATAAAATGAGGGTATAATAAAAAAAATGACATTTAAATATTAAAAAGAAAATGAGTGTTTGCAAATTAAACAGAAGAAAATATGGTAGAATTAAATATTAGGAAAAAGGAACAAATCTCATATGTAAAAATTTCAATCCTCTTTACTCAACCACACTATATTAATTAGGTAATCTATAATTTATGGGGAACAAATCTTCTTATCTCAAATATTAATTGTTATTTTTATTAATATAAGCCACCCCACACTATAAATATGTTTGTTCTTCAACTCTCATTTACCACCATTATCATCATCTCTCTATCACGCACACATATTCTTCCTTTACCTTATTTTATATAAGAAATGGCTTCTTATGAATCACAAAGAGATGTCGCTGAATTGGCGACCCTTGAACAAACTAAAAAGAATGTGGAGGATGTCGAGGAGGTTCTAAAGAAACTCGAACAAACTTATTTGGGGAAGGAAAAAGTCACAGATGATACGCTTTTGAGTGACGAAGAAATGGAAAAGTTCAATCAGATGATGAACTGTGTAAAACTTCTGAACAATTGTTTGACAAAGATAGGACAGTCATTGCCGCTAAAAGAAGGAGAAAGAGAATTAGTTGAAGTTGAAGTTGATTTCAAGAATATACCCTAATTAAATGTTGAATCATAACAATAACGATGATGGTGATATATGTCATATGTTGGTTCTTTTTTTGTTTCTTGACGGCTAGATATTTGTCCGGCTTTGTAACCGAGCATATAAATAAAATAAAAATTATATAAAAAGTTTTTTTTTTTTTTTTAACATCTGATATTACTTTAGTTTATCTCAAGAAGTCCATAGAAACCTTCAAATTTCCATTGACACCAATTATTTTCACCATGGCATGAGGGAATTAGCTCGATACGGGTTCAAAATTAATCAAACTATCAAAGGCTTGGATGGATTTGATTATGAGTTAAATAAGTTTCACTTAAATTTGTAACGCTTTTCCTTAAAGTACGACCACGACAGAAGAAGGCACACAAATTGAGGAATCGCCTCTCCTCAACTTGGTGCAGTTAATATATACTAATTAATTAACACTTATGTTATGGATCCTGTAAATAATGAATGCATTAACTTTTTTCAATTAAAAATAAAAACGAAATTTAATCAAAGTATATCATAGAGAATAATATATAGTGGATTCTGATAACTTAATTTGCTAAAAAAGTTGTATATATGTAGACCGGCCTCAATTACTTAGGAATATATGTTTATTAAACCATAAATGATTAAACAGACTGGACGAACTTATTTCCTCAAACCAACCGTACGTGGGAATAGTCTCTCCGGCGAGGAGTTTACGGTGTCGGTTAGTGGCCGGCGCCAGAGCTGGTGGGAGAATGTTTGGCCTGGTCGCTATCAACAATCGTTGAGCTTGAACATATCCTCTTCACGTCATATCTATTTATATCGAAATTGGTTACAGCGTTTAGGCCTCTGAATTTAATTGCCGCGATATCGTACGCCTCCGCTGCTTCTTCTTGCGTGCCTTCATCATAGTTACAAAATGTGATATTTAATAATTCAAAGGCTATGATATAATTCCATATGTATAGAAGTGGTTCATACTAAATGTTCCAAGGTACAAGTCCTTGTTTCCAGCAACTCTTCCAATTCTGGCTTGCCACCTTCCATGTTGATGATGCCTACATGAGTTATACATGCATGATCATCATGATCTAATTCCATGCATGTACATGTACATATATAAATATATACAAGTTTCACATATATGTCCAAATCAAACCTTGTAACTCCTCTATACACGGAAGCTCCCCTCGAAAACCCGCTGCTATTCCTATGATTATGATATGTAATTACAAAGCGTTTGTTAATGGTTAAATGCATATGACTATATAAGGTCCATAAATATCATTACAAACCCACTGTTGAGTAATTACCTCCTCAACATGGCAACAAATTCTTGCCGATTCATGTTATTGAGTTCCTCGATCTCCTTTTCGTAATTACTCAACTGAATAAAAGAGCGTCAAAGGAACTGATATCACAAGCCAAATCTATGTAGTTCCATCAAAATCAAGTCAATAAAATCGGAAAATGATTACATTCAAGATCCAAAATATCGAAATAAGTATGGAAACTGTTATGTTGCATGTATATAAGTGTACATATATAAAACACACTTGCATGTAATAAAGGAGTTAGAAGTGGAGCTAGGTACGGGACCAGAAAGATCAAACTCACAGGGAAATTTAAGTGAGTGGTAGGACCCCAATACTTCAGAGCCGCTAAATCATATGCCCTCGCTGCTTTCTCCTCCTCATCATACCCTCCTATTTTAGTAAGTATTAATTCTACTATTAAATGTTTTTCTATAATTATCAGAAGGTAACAAGGTTAATTTTTACTTCGAAGGCCAAAAATAGGGCAACAAGAAATGAACGAGGGATCTCATGCATAATAGGTTGTAAAATAAAGTTCTGGCTTACCAAGATACACTGTGATTGATCAAGAAGCGAATTCGAAAGTACATACGAAGCCAAAATTAAATAATTGTTAGTAAGATTATTGATGCATGATAGCATATTGAATCGGAAAATTATTTTGTATTTGTTTTTTCTGACCTTGTCTTCCTCTCCTTGTCTGTCCCTCCTTCTTACAGCTATTATCCCATAAGTGAGCTTCATATCTCCCTGTCCATCTATGCCTGTATACACGCACAACATAAATATGTGTCGACACAATTATACATAATCTACAAAATAAAATGACAAATATACATAAGTAACATAATTGTGGCATTCACATTTTTCTTACGTGTAAGTTTGAGACATCATTTAAACCAAAACAAATGTTTGAGACGTCATTATTTAATAACGTACGTACCTTGTAACTCCACGATACTGAGAAGTTCTTTGTCCATAACTATCAACCGACTTCCGAGGAACGGATTCCTTTACCTGAGGTTTAACAACCAATCTCTTCCGCTTCTCATCTACCTTAACCGGTTCTTCGACCCGTGCGGATACATTCGATTCGTTGATCAAATCAGAACAAGCCCCATGGCTCAAAGCCAATGATAGCATTGAGCCATTGGTGTTATAACCAGTCTCTTCGTTACTAAAATGACTAATATTATTGCTCGTACCAGCCTCTTCAGTAACGTAATGACTCGAGAGTGGGAATGCTGGAGTGCCTTGCTCTAACCAAGATTTGAAAACCGAGACCGAACCGACCCTCTCAAAACCTCCATAATCATTGCTAAGGTTCGGATCTAGGTTCGGGTAATGTGGTGTAACTACGGTTTGGTCGTGGAGAAGGTAACCGGGTGGGTTTAACCTGTTAACCACAGTGGTGCAGTTGACATTGGTTTGGTTATGGTTTATAGGATACTCGGTTTGATGAGAGTTTGAGAGGAGATCTTCCACCTTTGGAACGTCTTCATCATGATGATGATGATCAAAGTTAATATCATATCTCCAAACTACACATAAAATAGAAATCAAATTAAGAATATTAATAGTGGCCACACCAACAACATATATATACCAGGGGGATGATGTGTGAAGAAGAGAGTACCATCGGAACCGTCATGCCTAAGTTCTTCTTCTTCACTATTGCAGATTCTCAAAGGAGGTGTCAATGAAAATCCCAACCATTTCTTCATCTCTCTCTCTCTCTCTAGCTGTCTTTCTCGCTCTTAGTTTATATGTATAGGGTTTCGTTTTATATGATTTGTAGTCTCATACGTGCGAATATACATTAATATTTTTCATAAGTCTAAAACATTTAATAAATTATATAATTAAAAAGGTGGAAAAAAGATTTGAGACAAAACAGGTGGCGGTGAAGTTTTGTCGTAAGCATGAAAGAAAGGAAGAGGAAGTTTCTCTCTCCCTCACTCTTTCACATTCTCTTTCACACACACTTGCATCTGACTTCTAGAGTTTTGTGCCCACTCTCCCTCGGATCTTTTCGATGTATACGTATATATATATGGGAGATACACATGACACACTACAATGAAAATTTTCGTTCTTTGGTATTTGATTAACTTTTCCGTAAAAAAAGCACACAGTAGCGCTTAAAAAAGTCAGTATTTTGTTTCTTTCGAAATATGTTAATTAGACAATAATACATTTCTTTTATTAATGTCTTTCTTTCGATATAATTTGGGATATTTTTTAATAAACTTAAAGAACATTACATAATTTAAAAGTAAACAAAATTTGTACTAAAATTAGTAGTATTGCAAGGAAATTTCTCCTTAGACGATAAAAATGTGTTTTTGATTGCTCATTCAATCGATCCGTTTGAAAATGATTCTAACTGTGATGGAGAAGCCTGAAATGATCTTGCTGTTTTCGCAGATTAGACAAAGATCAATCTAAAAGATAAAAGATATATATAGCTGGAGTGTTTGGCAATATGCTATCTAACTCATAAAATTTGCCTCAAGTGTGAGAAGCGGATAATGTGACGGTATAACCTTTGAAAACAGACACACAAAATATGATAGAACAAAAGAATAAGTGATCTCTCTTATTTGGTTGATTATATTGCATATGTTGCTTATAGATAGAAAATGAAATTGTGTTCCAAGCTGTTAACCAAGACTTAGTGGGTAGTTTGTCCATACTCGCCACCCACATAACGAAATGTCGTTCTACACAAAAAGCCACAATTGTTTTCTTTAACAACTGAAAAATGAATTTGTGATTTTATATCTTGCTACGGGCATCGGAAATATTCCAACCTCTTCTACGAGGTAATCGACAATGCCATTACAGAACAAACCTTTTCTTACAATTACCTAGTTTGTAGTATACAAAATAAAAATCGAGAGGTCTTAGCTACAGAAGTTGTCTCCATGAATAATTTCACAGTAAGTAGTTTAGTTATATGTATTAATGTGACAATTTGTTTTATAAAACATTAGATTAAGAAAGTGAAAAAACACCATTATATTTGCTAACTCACAAAACATTTATACATGTCTATCTTAATCTATCAGTATGCAACACCTAAGGCCTAAGGTGAGAGAGATTCAAGCCCATGGGCTGATTTACTGAATTCAGATGACGGTTAATTTTCAATTCGCTGGCAATAATATTTATAGTTCTCTGGGAAAATATTCTGCAAGCTAATAAAAATCTGTGTATAAAAAAAAAAAAACCCTACAGCTCCGTCTTCTCTCCAGTCTCACAATTTTCCTCATATTTATAAATCCGTAAGGGAAATTTTCTAGAAACTCACCAAAAAAAAGTATTCTTTGAATTCAAAGAGAAACCCAAACTAGGGTTTCCATAATCCCTTTTCTACTATATCTCCCACTCTCATAAATCCGATCGCTAAAATCGCCACGATCCTTACTTTCTGGTAAGCTCTCAAGCGAAACCCACTAAAAGTTTCGTCTTTTTCTTCTTCGCATCAAAATCTGATAAGGGAAGAGAACAGTGAAGGAGAGAAGCTAGCTGACGATACTAATTCAAGGCATTGTTTGACTTGTATGCAACAAACCAGGACTGGATTTTGAAATCTCGGTTTTTAGGGTTTTTGTAGTGGGGTTAAGTTAACACAATGGATGACCTTGAACAGGCAATAGTAATTAGCTTTGAAACTGGTGCTGTTGATTCGGCTTTAAAGTCTCAAGCTGTTACTTATTGTCAGCAAATCAAAGAGACTCCTTCTATTTGTAGTATATGTATTGAGAAGTTATGGTTTTCTAAGCTTGTCCAAGTTCAGTTCTGGTGTTTGCAAACGCTTCAGGATGTTTTAAGGGTTAAATATGGATCTATGAGCTTGGATGAGCAGAGTTATGTGAGGAAATCAGTGTTTTCAATGGCTTGTTTGGAGGTTATTGATAATGAGAATGCTGGTAGAGTTGTGGAAGGACCTCCTTTTGTTAAAAACAAGCTTGCACAGGTTTTGGCTACTTTGATCTATTATGAGTACCCTTTGATTTGGTCCTCGGTGTTTCTTGATTTCATGCTTCATTTGTGCAAAGGTGCTGTTGTGATCGACATGTTTTGTCGGGTTTTGAATGCCTTGGACGATGAGTTGATTAGCTTGGATTACCCCCGGACACCAGAAGAGATATCTGTTGCTGCTCGAGTCAAGGATGCAATGAGGCAACAATGTGTCCCTCAGATAGCCAGAGCATGGTATGACATTGTATCGATGTACAAGAATTCCGATCCTGATCTTTCTGCTACTGTGTTAGATTGCATGAGAAGATTTGTATCTTGGATTGACATTGGTTTGGTTGCCAATGATGCATTTGTTCCACTGCTGTTTGAATTGATTTTGTCTGATGGATTGTCTGAACAAGTCCGCGGTGCAGCAGCTGGGTGTGTCTTAGCCATGGTTTCTAAGCGGATGGATCCCCAGTCAAAACTGCCCCTTTTGCAGACCCTTCAAATCAGTCGTGTTTTTGGTTTAGTATCCGGAGATGTTGATTCCGATTTGGTATCAAAAGTATCTGCTTTGCTTACTGGCTATGCTGTTGAGGTTCTAGAATGCCATAAGCGTTTGAACTCAGAGGACACCAAGGCAGTCTCCATGGATTTGCTGAACGAAGTTCTGCCATCAGTTTTTTATGTCATGCAGAAGTGTGAGGTGGATTCTACTTTTAGCATCGTCCAGTTTCTCCTGGGTTATGTTTCCACTCTCAAAGGCCTCCCTGCATTGAAGGAGAAGCAGCTGCTCCACATTACACAGATTCTCGAAGTGATAAGAATTCAGATTTGCTATGATCCTATGTATCGTAATAACCTTAATTCACTGGATAAAACTGGATTGGAGGAGGAAGATAGAATGTCCGAGTTTAGAAAAGATCTCTTTGTCTTATTACGTACAGTGGGCCGTGTTGCTCCTGAAGTTACTCAGCATTTCATTCGTAACTCACTAGCAAATGCTGTTGAATCTTCATCGGAGAGCAATGTTGAAGAAGTGGAAGCTGCGCTCTCGCTTTTGTATTCATTCGGAGAGTCTATGACCGAGGAGGCCATGAAAACAGGATCTGGGTGTTTGAGTGAACTAATTCCGATGCTCTTGACCACACAGTTCCCTGGTCATTCACATAGACTTGTTGCACTAGTGTACTTAGAAAACATAACAAGGTACATGAAGTTTATTCAGGAAAACTCCCAGTACATTCCCAATGTTCTTGGTGCTTTCCTTGATGATAGGGGTTTGCATCACCAGAATTTCTATGTGAGCCGTAGAGCTGGTTACTTGTTCATGAGAGTCGTGAAATTGTTAAAATCAAAGCTTGTACCATTCATTGACAAGATCTTGCAGGTAAGGGTTTGATTTTCATTTTCTCTTATCTACAGCTCGTTTGATCTGAAGGCTAGTTATCCATTTTTGTATATCCGATGTATTTTCTTGTTTAATTTTTTTGTCTAACTATCTTTTTATGAAAAATCAGAACCTTCAAGATACGTTGTCCCAGTTGACGACTATGAACTTTGCATCAAGAGAACTTACTGGAACTGAAGATGGCAGTCACATTTTTGAGGTTTGACTACCACTTGAAGCTGCTGTTTTCATATATGTACTTCTGCTTGGAAAAAAGGAAATTTTTTCAGTACTCTAAAAAAAATCTCTCAACTCCTAATGCGTTTTTCTGTAGGCTATTGGCATAATCATAGGGTTGGAGGATGTCCCGGCTGAAAAGCAGTCAGATTATTTGTCTTTACTGCTTACCCCTCTCTGTCAACAGGTTTTCGTTTCTACCATTCTCTTGTTCATGAAACTTTTTGGCAATAATTATGGTCAGGTGTACTCACACTCTTTCCATGTGATATGATTGTACCAGATTGAGGCAGGACTTGTGCAGGCAAAAGTTGCAAGTTCCGAAGACTTTCCTGTGAAAATTGCAAATATCCAATTTGCTATTGTGGCAATTAATGCGCTCAGCAAGGTTTGTGTTCGTTTATTCTAGTTTCTGCACGTGAGATTTGTTACTTGGTACTTCAAATTTTACCCTCTTCTGGGCTTGTCCTTACACTTTTGCTTGCAATTCAGGGCTTCAACGAACGTCTTGTTACTGCTAGTCGTCCTGGAATTGGTCTCATGTTTAAGCAGGTTTGTAAACAAGATGGTCTTTTCCCTCTTATGAATCATGTATTGCTTTGCAACCTGTCTTTCAATGCTTTTGTACTTTTTGCAACTTCAGTTGTTGACTGTAATTCTCTGCCCTAATTGAAACTGCTCTGTATTTACTCTTTACTGACCATTGGTAACCTTCTCCGTAATGTAGACACTGGATGTTCTTCTAAGGGTGCTAATTGAATTTCCAAAGGTCGAGCCTTTGCGGAGTAAGGTATGAGTTTAGTTGTATTTTATTAAGTAGACATATTGTAATCAGTAGTGTTGCATATTCTTTTCCATTAAGTTATTGATTCACAGGTCAGTGATTAGCTTGTTCCCCTTTTCTGTAGGTCACATCATTCATACACCGTATGGTTGATACCCTTGGATCCGCTGTGTTCCCTTATCTTCCCAAGGCTTTGGAACAGCTACTTGCTGACAGTGAGGTAAAACGAAAATTTCAAACCTCCCCTTATTATTCAATGCTCCACTGCTTTCATTTCCTTTAATTAATATTAAGTTGATCTCCTACGATTCACTTACTTACCTGGGAGTAATATCTACTAATCAAGATACGTCATTTCGGGCAATGATGCTGCACACTAATTTGATTACTTCTTCAACAAAAAGTCTTACTGTGTATGTGTATTGTTGCAGCCAAAGGAAATGGTTGGTTTCATGGTATTACTCAATCAGCTTATCTGCAAATTCAACAGCGCTCTCCATGATATACTGGAAGAAGTATATCCCGTGGTTGCTGTTAGGATTTTCAATGTAATTCCAAGAGATGGGCTCCCTTCACGCCCTGGGGCTGTTACTGAGGTATTTCGTTTGATTTTCTTTCTTAACTCAATTTTATGATCTGCAATTGTAACTTGAGAACCTGCTGATATCGTAGCATCCTTTACATCCAGTCATATATCCTTTTTTTTTTGGTGTAGGAAATGAGGGAACTGATAGAGCTTCAAAGGATGCTGTATACATTTCTTCATGTTATAGCCACACACGATCTTTCTTCTGTATTTCTTACGCCGAAAAGTAGGGCGTATCTAGATCCTATGATGCAGCTGGTTTTGAATACTTCTTGTAATCACAAGGATATTACCGTACGTAAGGTTTGTAACACTTTCCCTTTGGTTGCATATTCATTTAATTTTGATGATCTTTTTCGCTTACTTATTATCCACTTGTTTTACTCTTTGCCATAAAAATAGGCGTGCGTGCAGATATTTATAAAGCTTATTAAAGATTGGTGTGCCGAGCCATATAGCGAGGAGAAGGTAGGCTTGTTAAATAATTTTTATTAACCTTCTTTTCTTCATGAAAGAAGGACAAATGTCATAATCAAGAACTATTTTTGCTTTCAGGTTCCAGGTTTTCAGAATTTCGTGATCGAAGCGTTTGCAACAAACTGTTGTTTGTACAGTGTGCTAGATAAATCCTTCAATTTCAGTGATGCAAATACGGTAAGCTTAAGAAACTTCAATTCTCTTTTCATTTTGGAGTTTTATCTGTCCGTTGCAGTTGTATAAACTTCTGAATTGTTTCCACAACTGACTGGGTTTCTTCCTTCGCTATGCATCGCAGCACGCATTGTTCGGGGAAATCATCACGGCTCAGAAAGTAATGTATGAAAAATTTGGTAATACGTTTCTCATGCATCTTATGTCGAAAAGTTTCCCATCAGCACATATTCCACAAGATTTGGCGGAGCAGTATTGCCAAAAGTTGCAGGTTTGTTAAGTTTTACTCCCTCAAAACGACCATAAGTAGATAAAAAATTATCTCGTCTTGTGCTTAAACATAGTCTCTCCTTTCCGTGTTTGGTATTCCAGGGCAATGATATCCGAAGCCTCAAGTCATACTACCAGTCCCTTATAGAAAATCTCCGGCTTCAACAAAACGGGAGTCACGTTTTCAGATAGCATTCGAAATACAGCTAGTTTCATAGAAAGAAAGGTCTCTCAGGTCAATTCCGCTACGAGCTCTAATGGTTTTACCAAGAAAGCTCTCTTCCTCAATTTTTGTACATGACAGGTTTGAAGTCATGTGCTTAATATAATGTTCATCTCTTTACAGGCTTCTCCAGATGTAAATAGTATTTGTCAATGTCTACTTGAGAGGTGGCAACAAGGTTCGCTTTCACCATCCAGATCAAATTAGATCAAAAGCTTGAGAGAGATTCATACTGTTGTTGATGTTGGTTCTTCTCAAATCTGCAGTTGTATCTTCTTACACATAATCATGTTCTCCGACTCGAACCAAGGGCCTTACAAGTTGTTCCAGTGCACACACACACTCTGAGGCAGATCAGCTGTTATTTCTTATTGCGCTTTGTTGTGAGATTGTGTCTATAAAGCCCTTCCTTTTTTGGTCCTATCTCCAAGTTTTGATGGTCTTATAACTCTCTGCAGTCGATGTTTTCTGTTTTTCTTTGTCCATGAAAATACTTTAGAAAAAAACTATGAGAGATCATAAAAGACAGACACACAAAACAATTTTGGCTGAATTTTGTTTTCCTATTTTATTCATTTAATTAATATGAAATTGTATTATTTTTCGATATTGAGGTCTCCTCTTATTTTCTAACTTATTTTGAGACACCAAACACAGATTGTTCTTTTGACAATTGAAGTGGCAAAGAAAATAAAAAGAGGTTAAAAAAAACTAAGATAAAAGAGATCGAAACAATGAATTTGTTATATTTCGGGATGGCATTGATAGATAATTTAATATTTTGTGTAAACTACGTATTTTTACCCAAAAAATCTGAAATCTATATGTTTTTAAGTGTTAAAAAGTGTCATATCCGTAAAATTTTAATAAAAATAGCAATTTCCAAAATTTTATATGAAAAATAGCAAAATCAACAATAACCCTTAAAAAATAAAAGAGGGTTATATTTATATATTGTAACGGTGAAAAATCGTCATCTACTTCTTCTTGAAACCCTAGTTCCAAAATCTGCACACACACTCAGAAGAAGAAGACGTCATCTCTCTATCTCTGTCTTTCTGCTAATTTCACGAAGAATCTGAGAATATGCCAACCATCAGTGTTGGCAGAGACCGTTTGTTCGCTGCTCTTGGAGAATCCTATAGTAATTCAATTTCTTCTTCTCCTTCTTCTTTCTTTCTCTGATTTCATAGTGTGTGTTTTCTAATTTCGTCTTATCCTCTTTGTAATGCAGCTCAGGAAAAATTCGAGGAACTGTGTTTCAGTTTCGGTATCGAGCTTGACGATGTGGTGAGTGACTTCATTTTGATCTGCTTTTGTGATTTGATTCTTTTTTCAAATCCTGATTAAGGTTTTGCATCGTATATCAATGAAACAGACTACTGAAAAGGCAATAATCAGAAAAGAGAAGCACATCGATGAAGAAGCTGATGATGATGAAGAAATCATCTACAAGATTGAAATTCCTGCCAACAGGTTTATAAACTGTGACTTTTCTTCTTCTAGATTAAGGAATTGTTTAAGTATTAGGAAATTGATTCGGTATTTTGTTTATATCTCTAATTGCAGACCTGATTTGCTTTGCCTCGAAGGGCTTGCTCAATCTCTTCGCGTTTTCATCGAGAAACAGGAGATACCAACGTATACTCTTGCTGACATTAGCAAAGACAAGATCCTTCAAATGAATGTTAAACCTGAGGTGTGTGTGTTTCTGTCATAGCAAGTATCTTCTGATTTGGTTCCTTCTTTATTGAAACTTTTCTCCTTTTGTAGACATCGAAGATTCGTCCATTTGTTGTATGTGCTGTTTTAAGAGGTGTAACCTTTGACGAGGCTCGTTACAACAGCTTCATTGATCTTCAGGATAAGTTACATCAGAATATTTGCAGGTAAATGACATTGCTAGTTATAGGATCCATTTCTTCTCTCTTGTATTATTTCAATTATTAGCTACCATCATTGTGTTGGCTTGCATTTTGGGATTAAAAATTGGTTTCCATTTATTTAACTTTGCTACGCTGTACACATTTCAGGCGAAGGTCCTTGGTTGCTATTGGAACTCATGACCTTGATACATTGCAGGGTCCTTTCACATACGAGGTGATTGTCTGTTATTATCTTTCCTCTTCTTTTTTCGTGTCTACAGTCTTCCTCTACCTCTCGAAGAAGTAGAATACTGATCCAACTTTCATACAATCTGTTTCCTTTGATTTATGTTGACACTTTTGTTTAGTTGAGCTTTTTTCGTGTCTCATTAACTCTATGTATATTATTTTTCAGGCTTTGCCGCCAACGGATATAAATTTTGTACCTTTGAAGCAAGTAAGTCAATGTCATTATGGGTTCATCAACTAGTATCTCTGTTCAAAATAGTTACATGTGCCTGTGTTTCTTTGTTTAAATTCTGAATCATTCTTTCTCCTCGGTTATATAGATAAATGATTTTTAATGTAATGGTTATTTGGTTATAGCATGTTCTTTTTTTTTAATTTCTGGTACAATTTCTCACTTCTTCGTAGTGACAATCTAGTTTGTTTCATGTTTGTACCTAATACCAATTTCTTGGTCGCAGACAAAGAGCTTCAGGGCTGACGAACTTATTGAATTCTACAAGGTAAACAGTTAATCTGTTACTTTCTCGTATTGTGTTATGACATTTGTTACTCTTGTGAAATCGTAACTTCTTTGGAGCAAATAATCAACGAAAGATATCCCCGAACTTATGGATATGTATAGAATGAGATGAAATAATTGTTTACTCGCTGAATAACTACTTAGGCTTTCCGAAGGCTTTTCCTTGATGTGTGAAAGATTACTTTTGTTTGCAGTCTGATATGAAGCTGAAAAAGTTTCTACACATAATCGAGAATTCACCCGTCTTCCCTGTTTTATACGACAGTAAGAGGTATTTGTTCTTCCTACTTCTGTTCATTTTACCTCTAGGGTGAAGAAGTAAAGATGTCTATCAATCTATGATAAATACTTTCATAAACCAATCAATAATTTTCCTACTATAAATGAATTACGTACTGAAACATAATGAAAGCTCACTTTTGCAGAACTGTGCTGTCATTGCCACCTATTATCAATGGTGCACATTCAGCAATTACCTTACAGACAAAGAATGTCTTCATTGAATGTACTGCAACTGATTTGACGAAGGCCAAGATTGTTTTGAATACAATGGTATGTTGTTAACAAATCAAACCTACAGTGCTAACTGATCAATAGCTAACTAATCATTTAACGTTTTCCAGGTTACAACCTTCTCAGAATTTTGTGCCAGAAAATTTGAGATTGAGCCTGTTGAAGTTACATACGACGATGGAAAGTCATACATCTATCCGGATTTAGCTGTCTATGATATGGAAGTTCCTCTCTCTTTCATTACAGACTCAATTGGAGTCTCTTTAAAGGTGGAACAGGTAATAAAGACATCACTGTTGTCAATTTGTAATGGTTGAACCAGCCTCATTTTCTTATTTGAGATGTCGATTTTAGAGGCTACTGTGCAATGATTTTAATCATTTGTTATGTGAAATGGATTTTGTACCTTTCAGGTTACAAGTCTGCTGACCCGAATGCAGCTGCAAGCTGAGCAAGCAAAATCTAGTGATAACCAGTGTGCCATCAAAGTACATGTACCCCCCAGCAGGAGCGACGTTCTCCACCCTTGTGATGTTATGGAGGTATATTTTCATAGCTAAAACCCTTCTGTGTTGGTGACATAATGCCATTATGATGATTCTCCATATAACTAATCATTTTGCTTGTATTTCACCAGGATGTTGCCATTGCCTATGGTTTCAATAACATTCCAACAAGAAAGCCTGCTTCGATAAAACCACTGACTTTGAATGAGCTCACTGATCTTCTAAGAATAGAGGTATTTGCACTTCCATTTAACTGTTGCATCAGCTCACAGAGATCTGTGTCTGTGTTTCTTGTTAAATTACTTTTAAGCATTTGTTTCTCAGGGAAATTATCTATTTTATATTTTGAATTTAGATTGCGATGTGTGTGTACACGGAGGTGGTAACGTGGCTACTATGCTCACATAAGGAAAACTTTGCGATGCTAAATAGAGAGGATGTTAATTCAGCCGTCATAGTTGGGAACCCGCGGTCTGCTGATTTTGAGGTTCCTTTCAAATAATTTGGTCATCTCTTTGTAAACTTTTCCAATGGTAATGCTTTGCTAATTGTTTCATTATATGTTGAAATAGGCCATGAGGAGGGCTCTCATGCCCGGATTATTGAAGACAGTTGGTCACAACAATAAATACCCTAAACCAATTAAGGTAAACCCATATCTCTGGTGCCGTTAGCTAGATTTGAGATTTTAGTGTCCCGTGAATGATAAATCTTTTTCTTTCTGTTAAAGATTTTTGAAATCAGTGATGTGGTCATGTTGGATGAGAGCAAAGACGTTGGTGCATCCAATCGTCGCCATCTCGCTGCACTATACTGTGGTGCTACTTCTGGATTTGAGGTATGGATTTCATTTGCTAACTATGATATCGTCGTTATGTAACTTATTTTCTCAAGTTTGCGCAACTTCATCAATTGATATGCTTTCTCTGTATAATTCTTGATTCAGCTTATCCATGGCCTGGTCGATAGGATCATGGAAGTGATGGCAATACCATTTCTAACAATCCATGAAAATAACGTACCAATCAATGAAAAAGACGGATACTATGTAAAGCTCTCCCAAGTAAGCTCTCCTTTCGATCTGCAAGCATCTTAAGATTTTTCATTATCGACTAACTCAAGATCCTAATCTATCTCTCTTTTGCGTTCTGCAAAAGGAACCCGAGTTTCTACCGGGCAGGCAAGCTAGCATCATTGTCAGAGGGAAACATATTGGTAACTTTGGAATCGTGCATCCTGAGGTATCACTCATTTAAGTCTCCTTGCTTGATCCAAATAGCTGCAATAATTTTTCAAATCGTTTTTCTTTTCTTTTGTTTCCATCAGGTTTTGAACAACTTTGACATCCCTGATCCATGCTCTTACTTGGAGTTAGACATCGAAGCTATCTTATAGAAAAAGAAACCAACCAAAATGTTTTCTTCTCTTTGTGCAATATCGTTATCTGGATTATTTGAAGTTGTTGATTTTGTTTGGTTAGAGGATCTAGAACACGCATGTCGAGAGAATTACTACAAATATTTAACTGCTCTGCTGTTTTTTACCCCATTTGTAAGATCCAGCTTTTATTTTCAATTCGATTGTAATTTTCATTTAGAATTTGTTTAGTTTCTTAACTGACAGCAAATTTTTTTTTACAAGGGATAACATGCCTAATTTTTATAGCCAAATAATCTAGATTCTTAGAAACTAAGAACGAATCTAAACACTAAACAAACTCTAAATCCTAAGTTTTCTCAATAAACCTTAAATTTATAACTCTAAACCCTACAAAAGTGGCCTATCCTTTTAAATCCTCAAGTCTTTCTAGTTGTTCTATTTTATGAACTTTGAAGTAGTTTGATTTTAAAGTGACGTTGAATAATGAAAATGAGGCGTAGAAGACTATTGTGGCACTCCGCACTTGTATGTGTGTGTATGAGGATATATGTGTAAACCAGAAAGGGACTCAACGACTGGTTTATTTTTAGGAACTTAACGAGTTTCATTCTTTCGATTATAGTGTTTATTATATATTCAAGCAAAGTACATCATAATACACGTGATTAATTAATTATCTTGACCCTAATAAAATATCGATGAGAAATGGACCAAGGTCAAAAGCAACCTCTGATGATGCCACACTCCGCGGCTGCCACAATTTTTATATCTTTATGTATGTTCCTTTTTTCAAATATACTCAAAATTCGGATCCAAAATTCTTTTATATATATATATTGAAAACACCTGAAATCATGATTACATTTCTCTCTTTTTTCGTTTCTTGATCTTTTTATAAACAAATTTTTCTTCATTTGGTTCTTTCGTATGGTAAGAAAAGGAAAACTAGCTAGAAGTCAAAAGTTTTTTTACATTAATTCAAATTCTAATACACTTTATATGATATATTTTCATCCATTCCTTCGTTTTTTAAACTTTCTATCACCACTAAGCCGATTTGATTGAATTGAATGCATTGATCTCATTCATATTATTCTCATTCAAATTCAAAATATATTTCTGTAATGATGAAGTCTAGTGCAACTTGATATTCCAAGTCAAAATTAGTTAAACCAACCAAGTTATCAGTTCGGTTCAATTTCAACTATATTTTGCATCATTGGATAAAACAACAACAATTAAAATAACATAGTTGGCTATTCTCTAGAAGAAGTTGATGAATATCTGAGTACGTATAATGCTAATCTGATACAAAGATTTAACTGACTAAAAATGTGAAAATTTGGAGAATTGTCTTTCTACTTCACATCACCACGTGCTAATTGTGTCACTGGACTGTACTAACACATCTTTGTTTTAGCCCATTTTCTTATATATTAGAAGGACAATCCCACTAATCCGGAGATGAGCATGTCTTTTGGCAGAAAGTTAGTAAAAAAAACTCGCAAGTATATATCTAAATCGGAATCTAACAGTCAAAAGTGGTCACATGTACAACAATTTTGACTCGAAACTTCTACGTAAATGCAAATTCAGCAATGAGAGACTCAATCCTCAATATCCCAAATTATATGAACTAAAGGGGTCATTTGGAAGTTAGAACAAAATTTTATAGGGGTCAAACACTAATTTTAACCAAATATTTTCTCAAATTCAATCAAATTACATTAAAAATAACTAATATATAAAAATTATAGGGGTCATGTGACCCCCTTCATCCCTTCTTACCGCAGGCGAGTTTGTTTGAGCCGACTTAGATCATCACTATAGGATGTATCACTTTCTCGTTAAACTATTAACGATTGCCAAACTTTTTGCCAATAAAATATAATGAAAAGCTACGTAACTTTTAATATAGAGCTTTCAAATCTCCTTAAAATCAGATTCCTCAAAAAAAAAGCTCTTCGATACTATTTTTATGGGATTAAAGAAAAAGGAGAGACTACGTTAAGATTTTAAATAAAAAATAGACAAACGAATTTGTCAATTGAGGTTAAAATATTTGGCAAGAAAGTTTGTTGCCATGTCGCTCTCAAAATACTTTAAAATGTTGAAAAGTAAAATTGATGATAATGAACAAATTGACCTTAACGATAATCGAAAATCTCCCTTCTCTTCGTATTTAACTACTATTTTATTGAAAAACTATGTGTGCACCATCTCATACCGTCATACGGCTACCACGTAGAATTTATTCAAAACAAATAATACAAAACAAATTCGAACTAAATTTTCTTGCGCATGCAACATGTCTTTTTTGTGACTCGCCACGAGAAGATTTAGTGGAATTATAATTTCATTATACAAAATTAGTGGAATTCTCAACTAAATGAAAAAAACCTTGAATTATTTTAATCTCCAAAACAATTTAAACAAAAATGGTAGATCAATATCAGATGAAATTTCTACAAATTGTGAATATACTAATTACAATTTCTTTTTCTTTAATCACAATTGTAGGAGAAAAAATAAAATATAATTGACTGAGTTTTATATATTAAAAGTTGTATTTTCTTTTAACAACTCAGCCTAACGAAGAAAACAAAGGATACCGTTGTCTCAAGTCAATGGTGTGGCCAAAGGTATTGGGATCACATTCTAACTTCACAAAGAGAAAAAAATAATCTAACCTCTTTATTATTTTGTTTGTTAAATTAATCCAACCTCTTGATTAATATTATTTTTGACAGAACTAACATAATATATTTAGCAGAAGCAACCATGTCTTCTAGAAGAAAATGAATATATGCTATATATATAACCAATTCATTAACAACTTACAAGTGTATGATATAGTACAGTAAGCAAAAAAGTATGAGATGGCTTGAGATAGTCAAAGATTTTTCTAATAGATCCAAATATGTATCTGGAATTGTCTAGTTCACGTTATAATAACACATTTTACCTATCTTCTTCTTAGAAATTATTACGAAACTATATTATAACTAACCAAAACATTTTTCATTTGATTATATGCTTAGTGGCAAATGCCATCTTTGATGGCTTTATAAGACTGCAGACTTACTTTTTGGAGTCTTCACCAATCTATCACCTCTCTCTTTCTCTCTCTCTCCAATTTCTCACTAACCCTTTTTTCAAAGAAGTTTCCATATATAATCTCTATATGTTCATTCATTCAGAAAAATAAAATAAAAACCATTAATCAAATATAGACAAAATCTTGTGAAAGAAAACAAACACAGAGAGATTCTTTCAGTTTCAGATGAAACCAATGAGATTTTCTTGGAAGAATATATGTCTTCCCATAAGCTGCATCAATAACACAAACCAGAAGAAGACTACAACAACAAACCCACCAAAGGAAAAACTTCTTCTTCTCTCCAGACAAACCTCTGTTCCAAGCAGAGTCTACATGTCCGATTTCAGCAATTCAACCATCTCACTCAACGACTTCTCAAACTCTTTCTTCATAAACATTCACATATTCACCTACGAAGAGCTCAAAACGATCACACAAGGCTTCTCAAAGTATAATTTCCTCGGTGAAGGAGGTTTCGGGGAAGTCTACAAAGGTTTCGTTGATGATAGCCTCAAGACTGGTTTGAAAGATCAGCCTGTTGCTGTTAAGGCTTTGAAACGAGAAGGTGGACAAGGCCATAGAGAGTGGCTGGTAATGATTTCTTCTCCATCTGCATATCAATGAATCACATTTCAAGAATTATATAGCAGCTTATATAAGAATGGAACCATAAAACTAATAGTAAACGTTTCTTCGAGATTCTGCAGGCTGAAGTTATAATCCTTGGTCAGTTGAAGCATCCACATCTGGTAAATTTGGTCGGATACTGCTGTGAGGATGATGAGAGGCTTCTAGTATACGAGTACATGGAACGAGGCAATCTGGAAGACCATTTATTTCAAAGTGAGTTGGTTAAAAGACCAAAACCATACAAAAGGTCCAAAAATGATTGTTATAGAGATGCAGATTACTAACAATATGAGTACTGTTTGGTGCAATGCAGAGTATGGTGGAGCCTTGCCTTGGTTAACAAGAGTGAAGATTCTTCTAGGTGCTGCGAAAGGCCTTGAGTTCCTTCACAAACAAGAGAAACCTGTCATATACAGAGATTTTAAGCCTTCCAACATCCTCTTGAGCTCGGTAATTCGAATGCTTCGGTGCCTATTTTGCATTTCCATATATCTGTTATCATGTCAAATAACTTAAAATCTCAATATCTAAAACTTTCAGGACTTCAGCTCTAAGCTTTCAGATTTCGGCTTAGCCACAGATGGATCAGAGGAAGAAGACTCAAACTTTACCAAAAGTGTAATGGGCACAGAAGGATATGCAGCTCCAGAATACATCTCAGCAGGTTAAAGAACATAACAATAAGGCTACTTGTCATAAAGCCGGTGCATTATTAGCTTACATGTTTTCTTGGTGAATTTCAGGTAATCTGACGACAATGAGTGACGTGTTCAGTTTTGGGGTGGTGCTTTTGGAGATGCTAACAGCTAGAAAGGCAGTGGAGAAGTACCGGGCACAGAGAGGGAGGAACCTAGTGGAATGGGCAAGACCCATGTTAAAGGATCCCAACAAGCTTGAACGGATCATAGACCCGAGTCTCGAAGGGAAATACTCGGTAGAAGGCATCAGAAAGGCAGCTGCTTTGGCTTACCAGTGCCTGAGCCACAACCCTAAGTCACGACCAACTATGACCACTGTGGTTAAAACCCTAGAGCCTATTCTAGACCTCAAAGATATCCAAAACGGACCGTTTGTGTACATTGTTCCAGTAGCAGGTGTAAGTGAAGTTCATGAGATCAAATGTAAGGATGATGTCAAAGTCGTAAAAGAGGAAACAGAGAAGGACGCAAAAGTCTTCCCACGACACCGAGCAGGTCGAAGGAACAGACGTAAACACAAGGCAATGAGGTCTCGTGCAGTATATTCAGACACTGCTCTATACAAGAGTCTAGGAACCAGTTTATATAATCCAGCCAACTAAATTGATGCACAAAAAGCAAAATTATTTAATTTTTATACAGGTATAGTATAGATATTAGGATACGTTAGTATACAGGGAATATACGAAGAAGTTGTGTTAGAGAAATGAAGATACCATAAGGTTTCATAAAATTCTGCACATGTTGTGATAGAAACGTAGCTTAAAAAGTGAGCTACATAGATATTTAGCAATCAATTTTCAATTTTGTAACCACAGATGTATAAGTCTGAATTGTATGCGTGTTCAAAAGGGACAGTATTACTTGGATTTTTTTCACCACAAAGATTCCACAGCAAATCCTAAATTGACTGTAGTTCACCAACTAAGAATTTCAGTGGTAAGCATGTTATTCCTAGTCAATGTTTAAGTATCTGGGTACATACGCAAGCATGTTTCAATTTCAGACAAAACAGTTTCACATGAAGCCAAAGATTAGATTACATACCTTGGTGATGAAGAAAAAAGACTTCTCAATCTTACCAAACCCCACTCAAAAAGACGTGTAGGAAAACTCTTCTGTGGTTGCTTTCGTCTCCTCGAATTTCTATATGGCCTGATTGACAAACGAACAATAAGAAGCAGCCATTTGGTGGATCAGTCTTTTTCAATGGAGACTTCAATACCTAACAGATTACGTCACTAATGAAAACTGAAGCAATTGAGAGAACTTTGATGAACCAAAGTGATTATCCAATTTTGATGAGATCAGTAAAACATTACAGATCTACATCTACTACTGGCACTGGCTTACATCATCACTTAATCTAGACACATTCCTGTTAGCTTCTAAGTTCAATAGGTAGACAATGATGTGGAATCTACTCAGTATCTCGGATTGATTGATTGATTGAGTAAAAAAAAAATTCTCTACCATTACACCTAAGATTCTTATTAACAGCTTATATTAGTAACACTAAAAGACATTCCAGAAAATCTTCAAGGCTTGAATGCCACACTGAAGCAAGAAGACTTCCAAATACCAAAATATCTCCAATTAAATCAACTTCTTCTTTCTTTTCCTCCTATGCTTCTTTTTGACTACTCCGCTTTTAGCATCCTCATCAGTTTGATCTCGTAGCCAGTCCGCATGATACTTCTCATCATACGGAACAACTTCTCCATCGACAAACGGCTCTCCTGCAAAAAAAACTATGAATGTTTTAAGAAAAAAGAAAGATCTACAGGTACTAAATTTAAGAGCTACAACTCCTCTAGTCCACCAAAGAAACCCAACAAAATGAGAATAAGCACATAATCCTAAAATTTTGAGATATAATGGTTGCAACATACGAGTTTTTCACAAGAAAGAGCAAAACAAACCTCCGTATCTATTGTCACCATCCACTATAAACGAATCTGGTAAAACCCATTTAACATCAGGCAGAGCTGCAATCGAATACAAGCCAAAGTTTCAACATTTGCCACGAAACTATGAACAAGTGAACCAAAACTCCAAAGAAAGAAGACGAGATCAAAATGTTCTTACATCTAATCTTGTAAGTCAAAGGTTCATGAATCCTGCAGCCAAATGCATAGTAGTACTTTGTAGATACAGAGTATATCGATCTCTTAGCTTCTTCTTCGCTGCAAACAACAAAGCAACCTCAATCATATACCAAAAAGCTTCGATTTTTAAATTAAAAACTGGACTTTTCGAGTGTGATCAGTGTTACCTCCCTAGAGCCATGGCTAGGGTTTCGACAAAGCTTTGGACAATGTGATTTCGAGTTGGGTATCCATTGGGAGGCTTCATGAGAACCAGCCAGTGCTTGTAATCGCATCCCTCGACTAAACTCGGTACTCGAATTAACTCAGACCAACTAGTCGTTTCCGAGTTAATAGAACCAGAGTTACCGGAGAATGGAGACAACGGAGAAAGTCGGAACCGGACGGCCGCCGTCAAATTTAACGGTCTTCTGATGATCCTCGCCATTGATAATGATGGTCCAACATTAAAGGCGATGAAACTTCAATAAACGTCAGAGCCTCCGAAGAAGCTAGAGGTTTTCGTTTTATTTTGAAGACTATTTAAACCGATTTTTGGTTTGGTTTGGTTTTGGTCCGATTTTTTACGGTTTGATACGAGCCGATGCCAAATAACGACACTGTTTGTGTTGATGATCACTTTGGTTTTGATTTTAATTTGATTGATGGTAAACGACCATTAAGAATTTTAATTATTTAAAGCCTTGATTTTTAATTATTTGTGTCGCCTACATTTTAATAAATCAACATAATAAAATCCTTGTAAGAATTTTACAATATCGGCAAATAAACCATACTGCGTCAAAATCTAATTATATACTTATAAAATTCTCTATACTTTGAAAAATTGAATAATTCTAAATAGATACACTATTAGGCACTCCTCTACACGTAACACCCGGTTCAGAACTCGGAGCCATCAACTCATACGGTAACACTCCCGCGCCACAGCGATTCCTACGGCTAGGATCACGATTCCTCTTGTCAATCTCCTTCTCTATCCGTCCGATTTCCGCCGAGAATCCATAAAACGCATCTACGATCTCAGCATCTCCAGTCCATATCGACGGTTGTTGTCTCTCTCCGATATACTCCTCATCCGGCGAATGTGTCGACAATGTATCAACCACCGCCATAAACTTCGTCGTTTGCAATAAACTCGGCATCGACGAGAAAAAATACTTTTGAGGATCTTCGATAAAACTCGTGAACTCGGGATCTGACTCGTCGGGAATCAACCGCCGCATTAGCGGTGGTCGGTTCGGGACGTAGCCACCGTAAGGATATTGTCCGAAGTTGAGTGCCGCGTGTTGTGCCGAGGCGAGCCAGATGATGGTGGTGATGACGGAGACGAGATCTTCGACGGTGGAAAGCTTCGGCCACCACTCGGCGTCGCGGTGATCAGCGTGACCTACGTTGATTGACTCAGAGTACCAGGCTTGGAGCTCAGTATCGGTTTGGATTAGGTTCGAGTTTGCGTAATAACGTTCCACGTAGGTTCGGACCCAAGTTTGGATTGCGGACCATAATAAGAGACCGTCGTTGGCGTATGGGTAGTCTTCAACAAGTAATTTAAGCCCATGTGGTTGTGTTGGGTCTGGAACAGCCATCCCCCTAAAAATGAAATAAAAAATTTAACAAAAAAAATTGTTAGATTCAAATTGTATATGAAAAGAAGAAGAAAAAAAAATCCAAATTTAACCAGACAACAAAATATCTATCTCACTAGTCACTACAACAATCTATTACTATGCCCACTACATTATTTATCACATGAGTATGATTGAAACCATTAGAAACTGTTGGAGCTAGATTTCATGTAATTCTAATAAATCAGAAATGTTTCTAACACTTTTTAAGTTTTATGCATCAGATTTAGTTTAATACTTAAGTTTCTAAATTTAATAATGTACAGAGACATTACCTTCGGATGAGATCAGCAGGGAGACCTTCCATATCAAACCGCCATTTGTTCTTATACGCAGCGGAACTAATCTCTAGACCGTATTGACCAGCAGTGAAGCACGACTCGATCACACCGTCCGCACTAATCAAAGTCTGTCGTGCCACGGCATTGATCTCCAAAGTGTACCTCATGTGAGGGTCTAATAATTTGAATATCGGATGCATTGCGCTTAATTGTCTATGAGCAGCTAATATAAACGGTTCCAAACACGCATGAGTACGTAACCAATGATTCACAAGCTGGTGGACACCAGCGTCATTGGACCCAACGTGGGCCTTGGCTAGCTGCCACATCCAGTTGGAGGTTGCGTCTACTGGAGGTGTGACCACGCGCTTGGACTTTTGGTTTGAGCTTGATTGAGAAGGGAGGCTTAGCTCGATGGCGATAGGCTTGAGTGTACCGAGTCGGGTCAAGAACAATATGGTTCGAGTCGCGTAAGCCTTGCGTCCATCAAGCGCGTTGATTCTATCTAGAAACGGTAAGTATATGTCATGGTAGTCCACCATAAACAAACGGTTCGTCTCTAACGCCTGAAAATTCAATCAAAAGATAAACAAATTAATAATATTACTCAAAATTTTTTTGTCTTTGTGTAAGTTAATGAGATGATGTATATTCATACTTGTTGTACGGTTAAGCCATCAAGTTGACCGATGATGTGGTCTTCCGTGAGAGCGGAGTGAAGACCTGGTCCGTAGATTTCAGGGTCAAGATTGCTGACCGGTGGATAAGACGTGACTCGTTCTATGTTGACCGGGTTGATCCCAGCTATGGCTTGGCGTGCGAACTCGTCATCTCGAAGCCATGCATATTTATCCTCTACATTAAAGTAAAAAAGATTCATTAGACAAGTTAAACTATATAATAACAAGACCTATAAGTAAGCAGTTTAAAGAGCTAGTAATATAAAACAGAACCACGCTTTTAATTATATAAAAGCAATCTCTTACAACTACCACCACCAGTCCACCACTATAGCAAAATTTATCTTTTAGTGGAAACAACAAATAAACAAATGAATAGAGCACGTGAATCATATTTCCTTGTTGAAGGGAATCTAAAGGGAACTTTCACTGTTGGTTCCAAATACACACGGAAGTGATAGAACTATAGCAAACCATAAAATAAAGGTAATGAGAATCATTAGGATTCCTTTTTAAGGATTGGTCCATAAACGGGCATGTGATGGCACATGTGTTAATCTTTCGAAATATTTTTCAGATAAACGAATTAGTGACATAATTAAATGTTGTAATAGCTGTCAAAAGATTAAAAGCTGTAAGAAATAATTAATGTACTTACTTGAAACTATTTTAGGAGTGTCGTATCTAAGCAAGCCCTCGCTTGATTTTTGGAGGGTAGTGACGATCTTCGGTAAAGGGAATTTCTTGAACATATCATCTTGAAACCCTAACTTGAGAAGCAAGCCTTCTTTGTAAAGACTATCGATCTCACCAAAGTTAGCGAAGTCCTCAGCCAAAATGCTAGCTTTTAGTGAAGGTATAAGGTTATGTAAAACCGCCTTAAGTCTACATGCAGCAAAAGTGTTCTGCTTAGACTCCTCGAACTGCTCATCTCTTGGCACATACATCGGTAATGGTTTCTCCACCCGCCTCTCAGACATCATATCGGTGTCGGTTGAAGACCGGCCGGTTCGACAGCGTCTAGGGTAAGGAAATTCACGGCCACCAAGTGTGGGACGGGCTAGTTCACGTGATATGTCCGGATTTCCTATGTCGTTGTACACATCATAATCGTAGATTCTGTCTGATAATTTTCTTTCTCCTTTACCATTTCCTCTTAGATTCTCCAATTCTTTCTCCCTTAATGTTCTTAGACCGGACGGTGTCTCGCTCGGCAAGTAAGGCTGCGGAAGAAAATTTTCAACAACAGTTAATTTTTCAATCCAAGATATGTAGTTGGACGTCACATTTGTTAATTAAGACCAGTCTTGGATATTTGGACCCACCATGACATGACTATATGATATTCACAAATTCACATTAAATGTGATTTTGCTTATGCTTTAGTCAAGATTTAATTAATTACCTGATTAGTGAAGAGAATTCGTTTGGATGGATGGTCTTTTTGAGATTGGACCCAAGAGTTGCAGGGGAAGTGAACAGGGCCACATGCGAAACCCTCGATGGTGATGCTCTCAAGAAAGAACTCTTTTTGGTGTTTGTTGGTCACGGTGATGGCTCCCGGAGAACCAAAGGCTGAATCCACCGTGAACTCGGCCGTGTAATGGACTCTTTCCGCCTTTGAATTTGATTTCTTTGACCAATCTTTCAAAACTGCCGCTTTACTCTTCTTTGGCTCATTCGTTTCTGTTACAAAAAGTTTGACAAAAAATTTGGGTAAATTAGTCCAAGTTAAAAAAATAAAAAAACTTTGACCCAAACCCATGTTAAATTAGACGACTTAAAAATACCCACAGTGAAAATTAGTAATGACTTACTTGGATCAACTTGGGTACTCATAAGCTCCAAGACAACGTTTCTACCAATTTTATCAGTAAAAGCATCCAAATGCTTAACCAAAGTTTCTTTAAAATCCTCTTTGTTTTTGTTCCTCACCGTCGCAACTGCTCTCACCTTAAACTTCACCGACTTCTCCTCTTCTTCCTCCTTCTCTTGTTTTCTACCGACAGTGCTAATACGCAGCGTTTTAACCAAATCCTCGCTGATGGCCGCTACAACGCCGCTTGAGTTAACGGCTCTCATAGGTCTCGGATCAAAAGGGTTGATGGAGAACTGTGTTCTCTGTGTCTTCTTCTTGATGGAGAAACGCGAATGAAACGGAGACGCAAGTGATGATGATCTCTCGAAGATTAGACGAGAACCCATTATCTCATTAGCTAAAGCCATTTTAAAAAGAATTAGTTAGTTGATGATATGGTAGATATAAAGTTGAAGCTTCAAGACTGAGTTTGAGAGCTTTCTTTATTTGGTTGCGTTCTGATTACAAATAATAATCGGCAGGTGACAGCTATTTATATGCCTTGAGAAAGAGAGAGCAAAAGGGAAGACCGAAAGAGAGCTTTTCGCCGTCCACACGTTTTTTTAATTGGAATATTCGTTGTTACTTGTTTTTCTTTCGTCAATCATATTTTTATAACTTTGCTAACAAAAAAATTAAAACGCGAATTTTTCAAAACTTGTTGTTAGATTTTCTGAATAATACGGACACTTTAATGTTCAACGTAACTACGTAAGGTAACTTTCCAACACTTTTACTCAAAACAAAAGAAATATTGCTACCTTCTAAAAAAGAAAGACTTGCATCACCATATATTTTGCTTTAGCAAAAGATTTAGAGTTTTTTTCAAACCAAAATAAAATAAAAAAAGGTCTTTACGAAAAAAAAGAAAAAAAAATCTTCTAGTTTGAGTCAAACTGAGTTCCGAGTCAGACACGAACGCGTCTAAAAACGTTAAGGAAGCAAACGAGAAAGTGTTAAATAATGGACTCGCGGATTCTCGTTTGATTGTTGAATGACAAATATTACCCCTGATCTTTCCGGAAATGGTGATCATATCCCGTTATCGTCTAATAAAGTTGACATTGCCTTTTACTTTATAATATATATAAAAAAAACACCACAAGTGAAGTAAATCTATAATTCGAACATCGGATATTGAAGATCGGTTTGTGTGATAGTTTAATAAAACAGTCCATTTGATATCTACGAATAAAACTTTAAAATAATTTTAAAAGTAACCGGAAATGGTGATTATATCTTGTGATCGTCAAAGAAAGATGATCATGTCGGATAGTGCTATCAGTATAATCAGTTAAATCACATGAATTTTTTCATAAGAAAAAGCTTGTTTCGAAATCGATTATTGTTTTTTTTTTCTTGTAGAAATCAATAAGTTATATTTACACATAACATGTGGGTTGATTTATGAGATGATATCATCAATCAGATCAATTATACGGTAGATTTACCGTTTGGTTAAGTATATACAATTAATGTTTTTGTAAATTGTGTTATTAATCCATTTTACTTTATAATTTTCTCCGAATCAATAATATCTAGATCCCCTTTTATTTAATATATTATCCCTTTCAAGTTTAAAACAAAAAAATTGTATTAAGATGTTATATAATGCAAACACTAATCAGAACCCAAAGTTATATTCGTGATGTACCCATCGTCATAAATCATAAAACTAAGATGATATACATTCATGCATACAAGATGACGTTTCAAATGTCCAAAAACCTTTCAGTTTGTTTTCATATATATCTCGTTTTTTCTCTGATTAATATTTCGTCTTATTTTAAAAGTTATCAAGGTATCTGATTCTTGTAAGAAATTCTTCCATATCAAGTATGCAAATCAAATATGCAATGTTCTGTATCTATGCATAACTTAATTCACAAATTAAAGGTTTAATCAATCTTCACACTTTTGAGAAGGCATAATTTTTTCTTTGTAGAGCTTCCAAGCAAGAACGAGTATCCCTAAGTCGTTAGAGCCACCATTTTGGTACAACAAGTTGCATGCTCACCCGCCGCCTCTTCGGTTAGGCCGATTAGTCGCTTTATGTTATTCCTACTTTATGAAATTCGTTAAAGTTTTTAGACTTTTAATTACTAGTTATTAATTTTTTTATTTCTATAATTATATTGACCAGTTGTTTTGTTAGATGTAGCGGGAGCATGGTCGTATTATATTGGTTAAGTCTCAGGGTTTTGTCTCCGGCTTCATGAACAAACGCCATGCTACTCAGTCGATTTGACTTCAGCGAAATTACAACTCGCAAATAGCCACAAAGTCAAACATATACAAAAATATGAAAAATGTAAGTTGACCACACAAAAAAGCTGTATACCAATATTTTTATTGGTTACAATACGTACGTTGTCAAACTCAACGTACCGGTTACCTTTGATTTTTTGAATACTATATCAAGACACGTTTGAATAAATTTTCATTTGAACTCTTCATAGTATGAAGTTCATACACCTAAAATTTTCAACGGCAAAGACCATTGGTATTCAATTTTGATGTTGTACTACTTTCAAATTAATTTAAAACACAAAAAAAGCAAGTACTTTTGATGTTGATAATGATATATGATGTAAATATGATTGTAAGCACAAATTTGATTCGTGAACGTTGTACTGTGTATAGTGTTGTTTACTGTGTATTATGTTCGGGCCCTTGGGCTTTGTTTGTGTCTTAAAAAATTTAGACTATGAATGTATGATATAAGTCCAGAGCCCATGGGACGTTTTCAATATTTTTCTATCACAATTTAAAATAGGAAAGAAATAGCAAAGTATGTATGCAACTGGCTAAATCAAATTTGAAGAACGTTTAGTAAGTCAAATTATTTGCAAACTGCAAAGTATGCGTTGTAATGGCCTAAAATTACAAAAATACTTAATATCTATTATAATTACTAATGTGAAAATTTAATAGAATCAATCAGTTAAAAATTAAAAGAAATTATTAAAGAATGTCAAATTTGGTAAATTCTTGGTTTGGCTTGATTTAGAAAAGAGTTTGATAAGCCAACGATCCTTGTAAACCGTCTTGATATGATCCCTGTTGCTTTGCCACCAAAGATGGCATCCATGAAAGAGCTTGCTGAGCTCAAGCTCATTTCCTAGTGTCCTTGGCCTCTCTTCTTTATTATTGATCCTAAATTTTGCCCTCTCTATCAGATTAACCTATGTGCTCATCTTTAACATTTGGCATACCTATTCCAACGACTGAATCACTTTGTTTATACACTTGTGCACTCAGCTCTTAATCCTCCTAGGTACTAGCTCCAAGTTACATCAAACACACATACCAGAATAATATAAAGTTACAATTAATTATGATAAGTGAAAACCATGTCTATAAGTTCCAAAAACTGTAACAAAACGCAATTAAGCAGAAAACCCTAACTGAAGCAACAACTCCTAATACAATTGTACAACAACACATCTACACGATTTGAAAGTAGGCGAAAGAGTGGTAAAGGTGGATCACTAAGTCCCTATCATATGTACTCGATATGCAACAACATATGCATACTGAAATTTCTAATCAAGAAAGTTTCATAGAAAATGAAACTTCGAGTTAAATTTTCTTTTTGGCTAAATTGATTGTTAATTTGAGACTTTCAATACACATAAATAGAAACTTGTGTTGTGTATGCGTATACTTATGTATCTCGCATGTGATAGCTTAAATTGAACACTTCAGCTTCTATTATAGTTTCTCCTTTTTCCATTTTTATTAAATTCTAAGGAGATACATAGCAAGTTGAAGGAACAAAAAATATTGGTTAAGTAGTCCAAATGTCCAATAATCTTTATAAAAAAATGTCGAATCAATGTAGTTAGCCAATTTGCGAGTGCATACAAGTTACAATTATGCTCAAATAGGATTCCTAATTTTTTGTTTTATTAGAAATAGAATAAGATTCCAATTTTTTATAAATTATTGAGAGTTAGTGAATATTGGACAACCAACCCATCTAATCTTTTGTTGTTAACCGTGAAAACATTTTTCAAAACGTTTGTACATGTTACTTATTGATTCATGCGTTACATTACAGTCATTTGATTTAAAATAAATATTTTGAAAAGTTATAAAAATAACTAAAAGCTAAGAAATAAATTTAAATTAATGTGATGCACCTTTTTCATTTCTATTTTGTGATAGAGAATCATCACAGAGATAAGCATGACCCTACCTTCCATGGTTTTTGATCATACATGTCTTTTCAATATGATAAATTTCTAAAGAATCTCCTTCTTAATTATCTAATTATAATCGAATAGTATAAACATATTTTCATTTCATTTTGTTCTTGTTTAACTAAGCTCACAGCAACAGAATTCCGAATATTAGCTAGCAATTGGAGAAAGAATAAAAGACAGAAACAGAGCACCAAATTATTCTTTTAGCCCAAAATTTTCCAAAAGTACAACAACAAATCCGGCAAAAACACATACAGAAACCAATTTTTGATTTACCGACGAAAATTTCAAATCAGAAAACCGGATTTGATCCAAGTGGGTCCCTAAACCGACGGTTTAAAACAATTTTTTCAACGATGAGCTTTTTTCAAGTCAAACTAGCGAAACAGCTATCAGACCTAGACAAAACATTAGAAACACAATCATGATGATGATCTTGGTCGTCTTTAGATGGACTATTAGGCATAGATCTAAGCATTCTTGGTGAATCTAAGCTTTTTCTCAAGATCTGTCTCATGGCAGAGATCAAATGTCCTGTCGGATTCGGTGGTGGGCTTGAGGATTTGAACTTATTACACATGTTCATGTGTCTGGCCATAGCTTCCTCTGTCGTTAACAATCTTTTCGTTCTCATGACTTCATACTTCACAGCTTCAGAACAAAGTCCACAGATCCATTTCCCCATGTAACGCTCTCTGACCATCTCTATGTACGATTGGGTACACTCCTCGGTTAATCCGCAACAATCACACGTCACCGAATCTGGCTCATCTCCGGAGATTTGAGTAACCGATACCGGAGAGACGAGTATTACCTCCGGTGTTGAAATTAGCATTGTTGGATCACTTAGAACACTCGCAGACATGGTTTCTTGATTTTAAAACCCTGTTAAAAGAATTGGATCAACAATCCGATACCAACTTCGACATAAAAGAACTATAAAGAAATCAAGCAGAGAAAATTTACCAGTAGAAGAAGAAGAGAAGAGAACGCAATTAGCTTGTGATCTATTTTCTTCTTATGTCTCTGTTTCTGAAACAGAGGAAGGGTTTTAAGAAGGGAAAAAGCTTTTTTTTTCTTAAAAGAAATTGAAAACTTTTTTTTTTATATTTCGTTTTGCCACTCTCCGTCTTCTAAATTACTTTCTTCTCCGAGAAAAATTTCACAAAACAAAATCATTGCAAAAAACAGAGTATATTAAAAATTCTTTTTTTCTTTGGCTTTTCTTGAAAACAAATAGAAAAAGTTACCGTTTCTCTTTACTTCACGGAAAAAAACACTAGTAGTAGTTCATAAAACATCACTCGAATCTCTCGTTTCTTCTGAAGAGAGAAGAAGAAAGGTATTGTTTTGGAAATATATGAGGAAGAGAGAATGAGCGAAGAAGAGAGAGAAGATGTAGTGCAGGCGAAGGAGAAGCAATGATTGGTGTTTTATAAAGGGAAGAAGAATAGTAAAAGCCACGTCAGATAATTTATATTCTGATTAACTTTTAATCCTCACCGTTTATCTCGGAATTAGCCAGCTGGCGAAGAAACCGACCTTTTCTCCAAACACAAAATAAATAAATAAAACAAATATGGGAATTATTATTTACTTTCAGCCGTTTCGGTTTGGTTTGATTTGACTTAAACTTAGCTAATCAGAATTTGTCACGTCGTCTATGTCGCCATTTTCCAACCAATAATTAATTGTTTAATTACGCACGGCACACCGTATCTACTATAGTTAATCACGGCAATAATTTTGCTAATATAATCAAAAATTATGTCTTGAGTTTATCATTAATTAGGTGTAGTTTGCAATTTTGAAAATGTTAAAGGTGTCTGTGAAATAGGTATAATAAATTAGGTGAAAATTGCTAATACGATCAAGTCAAATTACTAATAATTATACGTGTTAATTGTGCTGAAAGTTTTGTGTTTTTCTGTTGCCAATGCTCCAATGCGGTGTCTGCAATAGTAGCCAATTATTGATTACTGATTAGAGACAATAATTATATAGAAACCATAATTTCAGATCTATAATTCATTATTACAAATTTGAAATTCGAATGACACGTCACTATGTTATTATCTCTACTCTAATTAAACACAGTTAATTACTTTTTTATTTTTCCAAATGTTTATCTAAAAAAAAAGTTCGAATAATACATTCAACTTCAAAATATTATTGTTATGAAATAAATAGTAATAGCACTCTTAGTTTTGTGAACTACTATAATGTTATTCTCAAAACTGATGCTTGGGAAAAAAAAATTAAAGCTGGAGTATTGATTATTACAAAAGTATAGGGATACATATAATGGCCACGTATATATATCATTTTTAAGTTGAATGATTGCGTGGAATAATTAAACGAAAGGATATGCCTTGTTGGCGATTCCCTATAGAGCCAATATAAACCTTGTGGCCAATGAAAAAAGAGCAAGTTGCAACAATTTTTAATAATTCTCATGTCATTTGATTCTTTCTTTTATATTTGATACTATATACAATAAGCAACCGATCGACGTTGACAGAAGAAAAGCAACAGATGGACGAATATTTTTCCAAGCAATTGCAAATAGAAATAGGCAAATAGCCAAATGCCCTAATAAAAAAATGTGATTAATGAAAAACATCGTAGCAATGGTATAACAAACAAAATTTAAATTGTAGTCATATCATGCATACTAATCAATAATCATAGTTTCATAGTTTTTGATAGTTCGTCGTAATTGTAATTGTATGTAACACTAACTATAAAGCCACCATCGTATATCATTATAACATAACGTGGGAAATTAATTAATGGTTTAGGAAAATGTATATCTTAATATTGTTAATTCTTAGCGTCCTTATGTACTAGCTAGTATATTCTAGAAGATGTCTTAGAATATATGATCTGTGAGATCTTGCACGTTAGCTTAATCCAGTTCGAATCCTATATGCAAAGCATACATCTATATAAATAAAATATTGTAAATGTCAATTATGAAGCCGTCATATTGAAAGCGTTCACATCATCTGTTGGGAAATCTTCAAGGTGTGTTTCACGTGGATGATATATATGGATAGACCAATTCGTGGATGTGTCCTTGATGTTAGAAAAATTGGCCTTTCAACATTTCATAATAAGTACTTCAAAAATGTTAATGTAGATTTTAAAAAAAGTTAGGAGTATACTCTCCCATTTCTCAACTGTTCGATGAAGAGAAGGAAAGTAAGAATGATTTTTTAATATTTTTTTTGTGCACCGGAAAGTAAGAATGATATTTAAGAAAATATAACTTGGGAATTGCATGGATTAAGTCTGGGGGAGCCGGTTTAGTGTAATTTAATATAGGTCAACTCATAAACTGGATGCATATATATACAGTATCCAAAAAAAAAAAGATATTACGTAATATACACATAATTCACATCTAAAAGTAAGACATTGACGTGACTTGACTTATGATGCATAAAAAATCTGCCTGGAGACAAAAAAACAAAACAAAACATTGGTCTCTTGAGTGCTAAAATCTAAAATGTATTTATTTAGTTCACTAGTTCTATGCGCTAAATGGGCGCAACACCGAAGGGTCCAATTGATATTGTATTAAGCCACGGGCCTCAGTTTGATTTGATCTGTTGATCATTTAAACAATGATAATGGGCCTGGGCCTCTGAGAGCCAGATCGAGTATTTTATGTATATGTATCACATGTTTTAGTTATTTTGTTGATATCATATGTTAGCTTTATCATCTACTTATAAGTGTTGGTAAATAATTAACGACATACGAGTAAATTATAACACATCTATAGGAGAAATATAATATACGGATATAAACTAGAAACATGGCAAAAAAAGACATACTTATATAAGCATAAAACAATTTAATTAGTTTGATTCATAAGCAACTTTAGAGGAAATATAAACTTGAGATTATTATAATAACCTTGATCACGCTTTCGAGATACTTACAAGCATAAATAATATAAAACTAGTTAAAAGTTTTCTCAAAATTATTATATTAAACAAAATGAGTTGGTCATGACACGCACATTCATGTCGTTTCTCAAATGATTGTACTGAGCTTGTCAGTTGATGATACATATAGTTGAAAATAAAATGTTATTATAACTTATGAGTGTATTGACTTGAATCATCAGAAGATAACAAAATAATTAATTAATTATATCATAACGTAGAAAAATAAATAAAATTGAGATGCCAGCAGCAAGCAGTGTTGTGGTTGGCCCGACGCCGAATAGTTAGTGGTTACAACTTCATTTTATAAATAAGGTAGGACCGACTCAAATCTTAGTGGACCTAAACCTAAATTCAGTAATTAAACAAAAACTTTGCCCAATTTTCATTAATCCGCATTACTAATGGAAAGCATGGCAGACAACACAATCCGTTAAATCAGCTTTTTCCCTCAACCATTAATTAAAAAAGCTAACCCTATATTTTAATTTTAGTTTACTTTGAATGAATCTATTTTTGTGAAATACTTTGGCCAAATTATGCAAACCAAATTTGAAACCAGTATGTGAAATTGAATGATCACCGATCCAGAGAGCTAGAAATCAGAATATACGAATAATCGATTAAAGTTGTTTGTTTTTGTATGCGATAAATGTGATTTATTGTACATGGCCTACATGTCCAATGATTTTGTTCGACGAATTTATATTGAGCAGTCGATCGTGGTCCGATGTCGACGTGGAGAGATTCTGTAGAGTTTTTACATTATTTATTTATTGAAATAAAGTGATAAATAGTAGTCAAATGATATTTATACTTTACTTTCTTACACATAAAAGTATATATATTGAGGTGGTAGCCGAAATATCCAAATCCAAGTCCACACTAATTTATAGAAGCTACATTTGTCATGTAAATTCTAACATTGGAAGAAAATTAAATAGTGGTATAGTTGGACATTTTTCCCTTTTTAGGAGTGAATGTAAATATACATGGACATTAAAACTAACGTGCAAAACGTTTTTTTGGATAAACTTCAACTCGTAATATTTTAAAACAAAATGATGGAGTTATTAAGCAAAATTACAGAACTAAACTGTGGAATGTAAGAGGTTCTTATTTTATGATCAAAACAACATAATAATTGAACATCAATCATACTGTTTGTGAAAAAATCTTTAGTTTGTTCATCTCTTGAAGAATAAATACATTGCGAGTAAAAACAGAGATGTGGACGTTTTGGAACGCCATGGTTATAAATATGAAGAATTTATGAATTATGATGCTTCAGTGAATATTCAAACCACTTGATTTGATCGATAGAACTTGAAAAATAGAAAAATAAAAGTGGGTGATTTAAAGGAAGCATAACCAATGGAGAGAAAATGATAGAACTATTCATCAAACTGTCGAATTTTTGGGTTGATTTGAGAGTGTGAATTCTAAAACAAGAAAATGCGTGAAATATTATGTCTCCCGAAAATTCTGAAGTCTTCAAAACATTCAAAAAAAAAGGTAAAACAAAAAAAAACAAAAACAAAGCAGTTATAAGTTCTAACAATATAAAAAAGATGACTAGATTTCTATTAGATTTCGACAAAAAAAAAAAAAAAAAAAAAAGATTTCTATTAGATTCATAATTTGTAGTGTTAAGAGATTCGTCTAAACAGACTAAATCTAATAACACATCCACTAACAAATTCGCGTATGACCGTAGGATAATTTGAGCCGAAGCACATTTGCTTAGTAAAAATTGAATGAACCACAACCTAATTTATGTATTTTTAATGTCGTTTTCGTTTGTAGAAAAAATAATTTTGACCCCCAAAAATTATATTCTTTATCAATTGCAAATTTCAACTCAAAATGATACAAAACTTCCACACAAAAAAAATGTTAGTTATTTACTTTTCCACCAAACTATTATTGTGTTTAAAGTAGAAACATTATTTAGCTTAAAGTTGAAACTATTTATACTACCCTTGAAAAGACAAGAAGAAATCTACTATTCCATAAAAACCAATAAAAAAATTATCTATAAACAAATCCGTGACTGTTGTGGCGGCAGGGATGCTTTCCACGTGTACATAAACCATTGGCTACACTATCCCACTTATTAAAATCTTTATCTCGCCGTTCCTTTCACCGGCCGATTTTAAAATCCCCCTTTAAATACGGACCTGATAAATCTCTCTTTCACTTTCTTCATTTTCGCTCTCACCATCGCCGGTAAAATCTCGCCGGAGAAAACAAAAAGAATGTCAGAAGAGTTCGCACTTCGAGTAGAGCAAGGTCTTCAGCTCGCAAGACGTATATACTACGGCAAAGGCATCGCTCCTCCTGTAGTACCAGATCCTCCTTCTTCACCGGAAAACTTTCTTCCGACGGCGATTACGGCTTACGCTTCAATAACAGATCCGGTGGCTGTTGATAACCCCGACGTTCCTAGCTACCAGCCGTACGTTCACGCACGATGCGATCCTTCAGCTCTCGTGCCGCTTCAGATGCTCGGAATTGAGATGAATATAGATTGTTGGCTCGACACGGCGTTTGTCACCGTCACCGGACGGTGGAGAGTTCACTGTGTTAGGCCTAGCAAACGCTTTGACTGCTGTGTCGGTGTTCCTATGGGTGAGAAGGTAATTTCATTACAACAAAACGACAAAAAACCTTCTTTTTCCATCTTTTCTCTATCTTTCCATTAATAGCATTGTTTCAGATATTGTTTTGGGAAATAATTGGAAGACATTGTGTAACAGGGCTCATTTCTAGGTGCTGAGATTGATGTTTTGAACAATGAGAAATCTTACCAGACCAAACTAGTTACAGAGGATGAAACATCTGACTTTGATAACGTTCATAAAGACAAAGATTCACGTTTCTTTAAGTCTCATATCTATACTTTCAAGATCCCACATGTTTGTTCTTTGTCTCACTTTTTATAGTTAGTTTTCTTTGGATTTTGTTATGAATAAATGCTAAAATGTTGTTCATAATTACAGGTTGCTGGAGGATCAATCTTTTCGGTTAATGTGACTTGGTCTCAGAAATTGATTTACAAAGACGGCAAGTTTCATCTCAATGTGCCTTTTAGATTCCCTTCTTATGTGAATCCTATAGGCAAGGAAATTATTAAACGAGAAAAGATTGTGTTAAACATGAATTCTTGTGTTAGTGGCGGCGAAATAGCTTCTAGTTTTACAAGCCATCCATTAAAGGTATGATTTGTGTTCACAGTTTTTTTTTTTCTTTTTCAAACTGTTAGTCTGTTACTATGGATTATGTAATGTGTGAAATTCATTCTCAGATTATTCACCGTGTAGCGGGTGAATTAAGTTGTGAGTATGAAGCTGAAGTACCATCTTGGTCAAGGGTTGATTTTGGTGTTTCATTCACTGTGAGGGTTTTTGATTATCTTAAGCATTTTTGTATTCTTCTTCTTGATTCTTAGATTGAGCTTTGTTTGCCTTTTTACAGGTTTCCTCTGGTGATCTGTGTGGTAATGTATTGGTTAAGTCTCCATCTCCATGGGATTCAGATGACAGAGGAATATTCTGTTTGTACCTTTTCCCTGGAACCACCAAGCATACGAAGGTTTGTTTGCACTACAACTACTATGAATCTTCTGCTTAACTGTGACATGATCAATGCAATGTTGTTATTTTGTCTACAGCTTTTCAAACGAAGAGTTGTGTTTGTGATTGACATAAGTGCAAGCATGAAATGGAAGCCGCTCGAGGATGTGAAGAAAGCTTTGTTAGAGTGTTTGGCTAAACTACAAGCTGAAGATGTTTTCAACATAATCGCTTTCAATGACGAAATTCTAGAATTCTCAACTTCAATGGAGTTTGCAACAGATGAAACTATATCCGCTGTGACTGAATGGCTTGATAGTAATTTAATTGCAAATGGTGGAACAAACATGTTACTTCCCCTCAAACAGGTACGTTGTCTAGAATCTCTTATCTTTCTGGAGACATTAGTCTCTGAGACTCTTCTCTATGTGTGGTTTAGGCAATGAAACTACTTGAAGGAAGCAATATTGGAGTTCCTCTTGTATACCTTGTCACTGATGGATCTGTTGAAAACGAGAGAGAGATATGTCATGCTATGAAAGAATCTTGTAGCAGAAACGGAAAATCGATTTCTCCTAGGATATCTACCTTTGGCATTGGTAAGTAAAAGAATACTCTGCTTTTACTTGCTTGCTTCTTTCATATAAATATTCAAAATTTTGATTAGAAACAATTCCACAGGTTCGTTTTGCAACCATTACTTCTTGCAAATGCTAGCTCGGATAGGGAATGGTTACTATGACGGCACAAACAACACAGGTAGATTGTAATCTCCTTTGGTCTATTTGTTTGATTATCGCTGATAGTGTTACTAATTCATAATCAAGAAACTAAAAACATATTTCTTGGCTTTGTATTAACAATACACCTAGCCAGATTCATTCGAGCATCAGATGAGTAGACTATTTGAGATAGCTTCTTCAACGATCGTAGCCAATACTACTTTTGATGCTCTCAAACTTCTCCGATCAGTTGAGGTAACTTGACAAGTTCAATAACATCAATTTCTTGAGATTTGTTTCTTGAACTTGTTCTTGTCTTTGTGTCTTTTGCAGCTGTTTCCTTGTCAGGTTCCAGACATTACTCTCGGTGATCCGTTGATCTTGTCTGGAAGATACAAAGGAGAGTTCCCAGATGAAGTTGAACTTAGAGGCACACTGGCTGATATGAGCTGTTTCACAATAGAGTTAACAGTGCAGAAGGCTAAAGACATTCCTCTAGACAAGGTTTACTTAATTCTGCCTTAAATGTAAGAAATGCAACAAAGCTCCTTTTGCTAACATTCAAAAAACAGGTTCTTGCGAGGAGACAAATCAATGAACTCACTGCTCGAGCTTGGTTTGAAGACAAGAAAGAGCTGCAAGAAAAGGTTGCTGTAGGGGTTGTGATTTGACATTGTTGGTCTTTTTTCTTCTTCTTACCTAATAACATCTTTTTTTTTGCTTAATCAGGTCATGAGATTGAGTATACAAACAGGGTTTCCTAGCGAATACACGCAAATGGTATTATCAGTCAAACACGACGAGGAAGAGAAGACGATGGCAAGACCAGTTTCAATCAAAGAGATTCTAAGGAACCCACCATACCAAATCCACAAGCAGATGCAGAGGAGCAACAGCATGAGAAGGAGTTTGCTTGGGAAACAAGGGTATGGGTTCGGGAACGTTGCAGCTACTTTAAAGAACGTGCCACCGTGGATGGAGGAGCCGAAGGAGGTGGAAGGAACTGAACTTCTGATAAGAGCGGCGTCAGGAGTGGTTGACCGCGTTTGCTGTATGTGTTGCTTGCAGTGTATGTCAAGGGTGAGTGATCAGTGCACCATTGTCTTCTCTCAGCTCTGTGCAGCATTGGCTTGTTTCCAGTGTATTGGTTGCTGTTTCGAAGTCTGTGGCTGTCTTGCTTGACCTCTAGAACTCAGGACATTGTCAAAATAAAACTAAGGAGAAAATGTAAATTCATTAATGGATTTTACTCTCTTGAGACAAAGTTGAAAATATTATAATTAGTGTGTAAATTAGAGTTGTGATATACACCAAGTTTGAAAATACAAGACTAACGTAGTTGAATACTAATATACTACTTTATGAAATGAGCTGTATTTGATTTGAATATAACAAAACTTATCACAAGATGATGAAATTAATTCTTCTTCGTGATAAATATTGTAGATGGAGTCTCGGATTAGCTTCTTCAGTACCTAATTTGTAATAATCATGTTTCATTATATGAACCAAATATGCCTCGTAACTTGTAGAAACGAATAGGACTGAGAATGATCGGATTATTAGCAATTTCCTTTTTGCAAGGATGAGTAAAGAACGAGTTATTTGCTTATATTTTTTCAACTAAAATCATAGAATTATATATATTTTATATGAAAAATTACAACTAGGCAATTACTTAACATAGTTTTGTAAAGCAAATGTTGGGAAGAGGATAATAATCGGTGATCATATCCAAATTCAAATTCTGTGCTCAGGTTCAAAGAAAGACGACCAAAAACAAGTACCAATAAACCAATAGACAGCAAACAAATTCCTGCATTGGTTTCTTATAGTATCTCTAGCAAGATTAGATTAGCCTGTAAAATATTTGACTTATAGACAAAGAGATTTCAGATCCAATGAGAATATATATTATAAATGAGAATAGGACAGTAATTCTATTGGCAAAAGGTCATTGAAGAAGGGAGAGTTGAGTAGATTGAGAAAGGAAGCGGAAGAGAGAAAACATTCCATAATTGGAAAGAATTTGGCTGATTAATGGAAAGGTTACAAAACACAAAGAGACCTCGTCATGCTCACTCCACGTGCCTCCCCATTTTTCTCCCCTTTCTTCTCTTTTTCTTAATCTCGATGTATCTCTCTTTCTCTCTTCTTAGGTTCTTCCATTTTCCCTCTTATTCTTCTCTCTAATTAAGTAATACCCTTTTTCACAACTTGACGACTATTACTAAGACTTTTGCCACAGTACCAAAATTCATATTCTTGCTTATCATTTTCGGCTTTATGAAATACAATATTATTTCAAAGACATGTAGAAAACTGAAAACGTTTTATAGTGGCCAAATGTGAACCACAACAACTCCTGTAGATTGTGAAACTCGATTCTTCATTAATTCTCAAAACATGTAGAAAGTCGTGTATTCGTAATTTTCCTTTTATTTTATAACAATTCTTGTTACAAACTTACTTTTTGTTTCCTACAGCCATTTAGTGTTTTGTATTTTGGAAAAAAAAAAAATACTTCCTAAACGAATGGCATGATGACGAGCTGCATGACGATCAATTCATGAGTAAAGTACATTAGTACTCTTTTTTTGCTAGATTACAGTACATTAGTACTCTTAGTAGTTTGATCAGTTGCATTTATAAAATTCAGATGCCTTACACGTGTTCTGTTTAAGTTCACAAAGACATCTCAAAACCTTGCTTTTTGTTGTTAATCACGATTAGCGAATGTTTAAGGCAACGTATCAACCATATAAACCACACATTCTTTTCAATAATGACTGGTTAAGTGGTCCATAATCCATCTCTTGTCCTTATTTTCCTCCCTTTTTATACCAACCATTTATGTATATCTTAATTACGCTGAAAGCATGCGTCTTAGAGTCAAGTCGCCACGAACACTCTGATATATTAATGCTTAAAACTAATTAATCTCGATTTTGCCATAGATACTGTTGATAACTAATTCAATCAAAGGAGATCAACGAAAGGAAGGCGATAGAAGAAGTTAACGTAAGAACAAAGTTCCATGGGGACCAATAAGATATGCATGTTTCCTCCAATGATGTTAGTTCATTTGGTAACATGAATCGCTATTGGACTTTCATAACTCCCTTAGATTATCTTAATTGATATATTTTATATGTTGTATAATTGTTTTAGAACCAACATTAATGGATGCATATACTAGAATGTATTTATTCTAATTATATTAATATATCACACCTATATATCTAATTATATATCTATCTATCTATAAATATTATAATAATAATATATTTGATTAACATACGTTGTTTTTTAAAGTATTTTATACGTATAGCTTGTGCATAAACTATGATATGTACCTAGACGGCTAGACCCGTTCAGCACCGCGTCCATTCGAATTTGGACTAGACAATCGACCCACCCTATACATAATAATTTGTTGGTTCAAAAAATCTCTTGGATTTTGGTGCTTAATTTGCTCAAAATAGTACTTTGGCTACACTGGCTAGTGCATGTGGAAACTGATAGTAGCCGTTGAAAGTCAACCTGACCCCTTTGGGAAAAGGATTACAAACTTAGACCCACCAAACCTAACCTTTTTACCTTAGAATACGTGTCTTTCTCACCATAATTAGTTTGTTTATCTCTAGTAAGAATTGGAACTACAAAAGTAGTTTATGTAATTAACAAAAACAATGCTCGTTTGTTTAAGCAAAGCGGGGGATGGGAAAAATGACGTGGAGAATGTCGATTGGACCTGAGTTCACGTGATTGGGAGTGGTGCGGTGGGCTCAACTCTCCGATGATAAAGCGAAACTGCTTTTTGTTGCTTTCCTTTTGTCTCCTTTTTTTTTCTTCCAGTTCTCTCACCCTATTTTGTTCCTCATCCTTATTTATGAATTTTAAGATAAAAAAATATATATTTAAGTAATTAAAATGTCGATTTTTTTTATAAGTTCATTTGAATTTTTTAGGTTTATAAGTAAAAATCAATTGGTCATGAATAGATTGATTTAAAACGAAAAGAAAAGAAACTAAAACGTATTAACCCTTGTTTAAATACCTAGTTATATACAAGCAAATCTTCAAACGATATTATTAAAGGGATGATGCATTAGATAAAACAAATTACTAGCACTCTAGCAGTATCATCAATAGTTTATGGTAATAACCCAAACCGTTCAACCATTAAAAAACGATATTGGTATATAGATGTGCACAAACTTGGTCAACAAAAGTTCATGTAGTCAATTATAAATCGGGGATTAGTATAAATTTTCATACGGCTTTGTATTCTATCGTGGCACCGTGGTGTGTAATGTAAAGATGATTAGATAAGAAATGTGTTACACGCCCACAACATATGATTCAATTATTTGATGGAAAATATAGATAAAATGTATAGAGAAAAAGTACTAGAAGATGCGAAATCCAGAAGGTAAGGGGACAATGGCATGAGTTCCTTCGTGGGATTTGCTTTCTTAATTTCACTCTTTCTTTCTGTCTCTTTCCCTCTTAGATTTTTCTGAAATTCTCTAGAATTTTATATTAGCTTTAGTGCTTTACATAATTTACATATTATTTAGTTCTTTTGTCAATTAGAATTACTTGTGGATCAAACTTTAATGAGCAAATATTTCTGGTCAATAAAACGCTTCGCAGTAAGAGGTCACAAATTAAACCCATTTTTTCATATTTATATTTTTTGACGTTTGATGTGTACGGTAAGTTGAAACTTGAAAGCTATATTACAAACTTGATTTCCCATATTCCTTTTCATGCATCTACTATTACTAACCTAGCTAGCAAATAAAATGACATGTAGCATATTGGTTGGTTTATAATGCATTTGTTGTTACTCTCGAGATTTAAACTCATATATACATTTGTTGACAAAAAAGTAACTTTAAATAGATTTTTTAGATTAGCGCTTCTAAGTTATAACTATACACTGATTTCTAGTGTAATTTATGCATTCTAGTTCTATATACTTAATAGTAACTTTTATACAGTATTTGTGTAAGTAGTTTTCAAGTGAATTTTTTTCTCAACATATACAATGTATATTACATATAATTTACGTGCACCTTTTAAAAATGAAAAATTCGACGAAAATCACACACAACAAAATGTGTGGAAGCCTCTATATCTTCGTGTCAGCATAGTAACCATTCAAGGACGATACAATTTTTCTAGGGATTCAATATAATTTCCCTCTCCTCTTATAGATAGTCGAAAAATGGTAGAAAAAGGAATATTTGAGACTGTTTGATGAAACGAAGTGCCAATATATGAATTGTGATCAAAGCCGTGACGTTATCTCCAATACAAAAACTAATATTCTTATTGTACTCCATTAATTAATTGAGCTATAATACAAATTAAATACGTACAGAAGAATGTTTCTTTGGGCCTCGATCGTTTGCATGGGGATAGGTGCGTTAATATGAGTGCTACGTTGTGAGCTGTATAAAAGAAGAGTGTGGGAATAGGTTTTATCTGAACAGAACTTAACCAAAACCCAAACAAATTGAAAGAAAAAAAAAACTTTTTTCCTTCTTCCTTGATCCTTTATCTTTTTCGAAGAAGTGAATCTGGACGAAGAACTAAGGCCGCCAATTTTGGAATTTGAACCATCAAATTCATCAACAACAAAAAATAAAGATCTTAATCTTTGAATTTCTACTTGTATTTAAGCTTCTTGATTCACCTTAAACCCGAGTTATTTCATTTCTTTTTCCACCTCTTTCTTTGTCTTCTTCTTCTTCTTCTTCCGGGTCACTAAGACATGAAGGTTCGTTTAATCACTCATACGCTCTGGTTCATTGATTTCTGATCACATAATGTGTTACATTACTTATTCATAAATGTTTTTTTTTCTTTTCAGTTTTTCGGGTGGATGCAGAACAAGCTACATGGGAAACAAGAGATTACTCATAGACCAAGCATATCCTCTGCTTCTTCTCGTAAGTTCAAGATTACGTATTCGTTGAAAACAAAAAATTTGATTACCAAAACTGTTGTCCACAGTCCACTTGAGACATGTGCAAAATTGCAAATATCATTCCTAACATTCTTCTTTCCATTGATTGGCTCTCTGATATTTTTGTTTTTTCCTATTTAAAACAAGATCATCCGAGAGAGGAGTTTAACGATTGGCCTCACGGATTACTCGCGATTGGTACATTCGGTAACAAAAAGCAGACACCACAAACACTTGATCAAGAAGTGATTCAAGAAGAGACAGTGTCTAACTTACACGTGGAAGGTCGTCAAGCACAAGATACAGATCAAGAGCTTTCTTCCTCCGATGATCTAGAAGAAGATTTCACTCCCGAAGAAGTTGGGAAACTACAGAAGGAGCTGACGAAACTCTTGACGAGAAGGAGTAAGAAAAGGAAGTCTGATGTGAATCGAGAATTAGCGAATCTTCCTTTGGATAGATTCTTGAATTGTCCTTCGAGTCTTGAGGTCGATAGAAGAATCAGTAACGCGCTTTGTGATGAGAAGGAGGAAGACATTGAGCGTACAATCAGTGTTATCCTAGGGAGATGCAAAGCTATTTCTACAGAGAGCAAGAACAAGACGAAGAAGAATAAAAGAGATTTGAGCAAAACCTCTGTTTCTCATCTTCTCAAGAAGATGTTTGTCTGTACAGAAGGTTTTTCTCCCGTTCCTCGCCCTATCTTGAGAGACACGTTTCAAGAAACAAGAATGGAGAAGGTACTACTACTAAATAAAGTTCACAACCACGATTTTGATATCAATTATTTTTTCTATGTCTCTAACCATTTACACTGTATATACAGTTGCTGAGAATGATGCTACACAAGAAAGTTAACACTCAAGCTTCATCAAAGCAAACATCGACAAAAAAATACTTGCAAGACAAGCAACAGCTCTCGTTGAAGAACGAGGAAGAAGAAGGACGAAGCAGTAACGATGGGGGGAAATGGGTCAAAACAGATTCTGATTGTGAGTTTCTGATCTTTGGATTTCTTAAAAAGATTAAACTAGAAAAATTAATACATCAACTGATTCCATTTGCTTCTTCTTTAATTTGCAGTCATTGTTCTTGAGATCTGAATATATGGTCCACTTTTCCTTTTTCATGTTCTTTCAAGAAAATACAGGTAAAATAATTGACCTGATCAGTGAATCTTTGTTATATTAGCTTTGCTCATAGTACTGAATCTTATACTAAATATTCTATGTTTTGGCAGATAGAGAATCTTCACAATATCAAGACAATTTCTTTTTCTCTCTGATGAAAAGTTTTTGGGTCTCTCTATCTATCTGCAGAGAGCCCATGAGTCCCTTTTTTTGCATGGTTGGGTCCATAAAACCAAAACATGTTTTGGGAACTAAACATCAGACATCGTACATGAGATATGTATATGCATACATACATGTGTGTATATGTAAAGATAGATATATATGCGTACATGTATGTAGTTTTGTATTTTCAGGTGGATAACCTTTGGTTTCTAGAATTCCTGTCTCTGTCTCTTTTTTTTTTTAAAACTCTTTTTTGTATCTTTCATTTTTACATGGTTTTGTTTCTTCATGTATCACAGAAGAGAACTATTCAGATTAATAAATACTTTTATCGTAGCCTTGTAAATTATTGTTATCAATTTATCATTTTGTAATCTTTGATAGGAATATCACTAAAACCAAATAATATCCGTAAATTAATTTAGAAACTATGAGTGTAACTATTTAATATATAGAAGTAAAATAAACACTAAATGAGAATATAACATTTAAAAAAAAAACAAATTTATATAAATTAAAGCTATAACTATTAACTATAAACCCATTCTTCAAATATAACTATTAACTATATTTGGTACTACGTACTTCATAAAATGAAAGTAAAATCCAGTTTTGATGGACCATATTTCACAAAGCAATTATTGGACACACGAACGAAGGCCCATCCTAAAATCGAAATATATAAAAGTTTTGTTACTTACTAAAGTGTAACCCTCTAATTAGGCTAGAGGCTTCACTTGGAACACATGAACATCTGGAGAATGATCAAGGAGCAATCTTTAACAGCCGTCCGATCAAACCGACCCATTTGACACATCTCAGCTCTCACTGACTTCTTCTTCAGTCATCAGCTCTCTTTCTCCTCTCTTTCTTCAGATCTCTCTGCAACGAATTGGGTTTACAATGTTGCTCCATCTTCTTCTTCTGCTATGTCTATCTTCTTCTTTGAAAGTTCAAGCATCGGTGCATGAGTACCGAAGCGAGAGATTCGTGTCTAAAGGTAACGCCTTTGTCTTCCATGGTGGCAGTGAAGGCATCTACTCCTCTTCTCCCTCCGATAACTTCACTTCCGACTCCGATTCCGTTTCCTTTATCCGGTAAATTTAGGGTTTTCGTAGCTCTCTGTTCCCATTTCTTTACTTGAGGTTCAAAGTTTCTTCTTTTTAAATCTACTTAGGAGGATCTGATTTGTAATCACAATTCATCAACTGCAATGTTAGTCAACTGTGTCATTGTTAGTTGAAAGATTGTTACTTTACGGCGTTGGATCTTATAGATAAACACGTAATTTCTTCTGTTAAAGTTTCTTAATCCATTAAAAACTCGGTGTTTGTTTGTGTAAATCTTAATCCCACGGCGCAATGCTATTGGCAGGTTTGAGAAGATCAAGTTTCAGAGGCCTGAGGAAGTGTCTAACCGATCCTCGTTATCTATCCATGCCGTGGTTTTCGAGGTAGAGGACCGGGAAAACATTGGAGGATCTGCTTATGGTGGGCAAAGAGCTGTGTGTTGCACATCTGATCTGGCAAAACTCGGTGTTTGCTCACACGGAGATGTCATTTACCGTCCTTCTGCTAAAGATTCTGGTTGGCCACAAGTGTTTGGTGTCTCGTTGGCTGAGAATGAGTTTTCTGTTATACTGCCTACAAGATCGATCCAGGTCACTAGGACCGGGATGTACAACCTCTACTTCATTCATTGTGATTCTGATCTCAAGGATTTGGTTGTTGAAGGGAAGACCATTTGGAAAAACCCTACTGGATATCTACCTGGTAGAATGGCTCCATTGATGTACTTTTACGGGTTCATGTCGCTTGCTTTTGTGTTGCTTGGCATCTTCTGGTTTTCTCAGTGTGCTAGATTCTGGAGAGAAGTGCTTCCGTTGCAAAATTGCTTAACTCTGGTGATAACATTGGGGATGTGTGAGATGGCACTTTGGTATTTTGATTACGCTGAATTCAATGAGACTGGGATTAGGCCAACCGTGATCACCATCTGGGCAGTCACGTTCGGTTCTATCAAGCGTACGAGTGCTCGTATTATCATCTTGATGGTTTCAATGGGCTACGGTGTTGTGAGACCTACGCTCGGGGGATTCACATCAAAGGTTATCATGCTTGGGGTCACCTTCTTTATTGCATCTGAAATTCTTGAGCTGATGGAAAATGTGGGTGCTGTCAGTGATCTCTCAGGGAAAGCTCGACTGTTTTTCGTTCTTCCTGTTGCAATATTGGATGCGTTCTTCATCATATGGATATTCAAATCTCTCTCTGCTACTTTCAAGAAGCTTCAGACCAGAAGGTTGTTGGTCAAGTTGGATATATACAGAAAATTCACAAATGCTTTGGCTGTAGACATATTGGTTTCCTTAGGTTGGATTTGCTACGAGGTAATATTATAGCAAACTGTTTTTAATCTCAACAGTGACAGTGCCAGAACCATTGGATTATTCTAAGTCATAAGATCTTTACTAAAGCTTTTGATTTTGGCAGCTTTATTTCAAGTCGAAGGATGTTTACAACGAACATTGGCAAAACGCTTGGATCATCCCAGCCTTTTGGCAACTGCTATCCTTCTCGCTCCTAATTGTTATCTGCTCTCTCTGGGCTCCATCTCAGAACTCGACTAGGTAATGCCGTCTCCAAGAAGAACATTCGAAAATGCGATATGATATTTGATGTTCGTCAGTTGTTATCAATAGTCATTGAGCCTAGCACGGCGTCTAATTGTTTGTGGCGTTCTTATTTTCGGATAGGTACGCATTCTCTGGATCTTCTGGAGATACAAGCGCAGAGTTTGAGAAGGACGATTACACGCTAACCCTCATTAAACCATCTCCAATTCCTTCTCATGAAGTCAAGAACCTCTCAGAAACCAGACTTTTACCAGCTGATGAAGGAGAACCAGAAAAAGATTTGGAGGAAGACAAAAGGGAGTAAAGAAGTGAAGACAAAACTCACAATCATGACTTGATAATCCTTTCTCTATATCAACACCTTTAAATTTTACTACATGTATTCTTTTAGGTCACGTAAGTTTAGTTTTGTACAATACAAAGGTCAAGAGACCATATATCAGCCTTTCTCTTTGGTGTTGTAGTGTTAGTTGGGGTTAGTTTGTGTGGCTATGTTTTTGTCACGATGTAATCTTTAAATTTTTCATTTTCCTAAGTTGAATTATAGATTAAAGTTTTGTTTCTTGTAACATATGCTTTGGTCTATGACAAGGGTGGAGAAAGCCAAAACCAAAACGAAACACAGCAAATAAGCGTACAAACGGCTTTGAGTCTTTGACATTGACACAAAACAATTTTCATCATATGAACAAATGAACAAGAAGGATATATAAGCTAAGAATTTGGCAAGTAACCAAACAGATATATTATAAGTTCATACAACATTACAGCTCATGAATCTGAAAACTTAAAATTCAAAGTACTATCATCAATCCTTCGTTCTTTCTTGCTCGATTTTTGGCTCTCCCGCAAAGAACCCGAATTTGCGAAAAGAATTCAAAGAATCTGTCTCCGTAAAAAACTCTAAAACTTCGAAAGAAAAAAATAAATACTCATCTCTCTCTCTCTCACTCGGATCGTCTTCTCAGATGCTGAGTTGCAGAATACCCCTCGAACAAATCAAGAACCTCGGTCTCTAGATCTTCGACTGAGATCTTGATGTAATTCTCCGGATGTTTCCCGCTCTCTATATGACTCCTGAACCTCCCAAGAAACGATCTATAAGCGGGACTAAGCTTCTCCAATATCGAAATCTTCAACTCTTCCCTCAGCTGAGAATCCGGAACCAACCATTGTGATTGAACCCTATGAACTTCCTCAAACAAAGCATTAAAAGATTTAAACCTCTCTCTCAACGCACTTCTCGAAACACCTGATGAGAAACTTCCTTTCGTATGTAAACCTTCATCTCTTAAACAATACAAGACTTTAACCCAAGCAGCTCTTTGGTAATACGTCGCAGCTTGCCTAAACTTACCCGTTAGCTTCCTCAAGTAAAGATCACCAATCATTTCCCGTAGCTCCGGTGACCCTTTAATCTTCTGAACAATGTAATGTGCGTTGTTCATGATAAAGAGATGTGATAAAGCTGCGTTTTTATAGTACTTTGATTTGCCTTCGAGATTGAATTGCAATATCACTATGATCCAAATCAAATGAAGTGCTAATGGACCTTTGTTATTCTCTAACTCAGAGAAATCGAAATCTGGAGTGTTTGAATCCGTTGCGTTTCTCGATGGTTTCGACATGATGAGATCGATCAACGTTGGTCTATACTCTGAGATCAAGCTTATGTAGTTCATGACATACCTCGTCAATGGATGTATCGTACCTCCAGGAACAGGAACTCTAGAAGGTTCACGAAGAACGGCGTTTTCGAATTCCGATAATATCCCTCTCGCCGCTTCCGCTAATCTCGATAATATCTCCGCCGCTTGAACTCTAATCGAATCTGAAGATTTCAGATCGAAAACTGACTCGATATCAGGCAAAAGCTCAATCAAAGCGTCGTGTAGATCAAGGATCTTAAAAAGCTTCTCCGGCGATCTCCGACTGATACTAATCGCCTCCGCGAAGTTAAAAAGCTGAATCGCCGGACCTTTGACTGTTTCCATGAAACAAGCTTCGTGGATATTGACAGCTCCAACGCTTTCAAAAACATGCTCACAGAGCAATTTCTCGCTTGCGAACACAACTCTCACACAGATCTTAGCTGCTCGGATCCAACGACGGATCTTCTGCTCAAGCGCTTCCCAATTTAGCCTCTGAACATCTCCGATGCTGAGTTTCTCGATCCCTAACCGTCGGAAACTTGAATCGACGGCGGATTTGCGAACGCTTCCGTAGACTTGAATACATTCACGGAGATAACCGGCGGAGACCATTCGCCGAGCAATCCAGCTCAGATGAATCACCGATTCGATCGGAATCAGCTCGATCTCGCGTATACTACTGGTGGATCTACTGTAACTACCTCTTCCGGTTGGTAATCGAACCGTCGCTGAACCGGTACTTGCACTTGAACCGGATCGTTTCAGAAGATCCGTTTCTTCTTCCTCTTGTTGATCATCTTCTTCGTTACCATTATTACTACTACTTCCATCTTCATCAACCTCAAGGTGAGAAGAAGATGAAGAAGACAGCATTAACGAATCAGAGTTGATCGGAGAACTATGAGAAACGAGAATATTCCTGAACTCGTCTTCAAGACGAGCCATAGCTATCTGGATAGCTGAATTAGCTCGATTCTCAATCTCTCCGCCGGAAGATACATATTTCTGGATTTCATCGACGGCGTTGAGGTAAAGGTTAACTTCTTGTGGATCGTTGAATATCATCTTCTCTCTTGCTTCTTCTGACGCCGTCGCGTCCCATCGGATGATGACTTTTTCAGCTGAATCGAATCCGGAAACTGAACAGTTCTCTCCTTCTCCTCCGTCGCCGCCGTGAGTTTGGTCATGTGGTTCCATTGTTTCATGTGAATAATAGAAACACAGAGAAAGAAACAAAAAGTGTAAAACAGAGAGAGTTCTTCTTTCTTATGATGGAGACTGGAAAATAAAATAAAAAGCAACAGTAGAATTTTAGATGCTTTTTAAAAAAATATTAATTAAATAAACTAATACGTCCAAAAATTTAACAGCTTTTAACCGCCATGGGAAGCGCCTTTTTCAAGTTAAATCGAACATTTTGATATTAACGAACTGTCAAAAATCATTATAAATTACAAATGTAAATCTATTTGATTTCTTACATATATCAAAAAAAAAATTGTGATAACGTTTTCCATAATTTAAATAATACTCTCTTTGTTTTTAATTAATCCAATTTTTCAAGTTTTCAAATATATTTTAAAAAAACAAATCGATTATAAATACATTCCTTATATTTTATAATTAAAAATATCATAACTTGTTCTTAAATTTAAAATTCATCATCAATAACTAATGAAAATGCATAGAATTTTTTTCTTGCAGCAAAAGTTTTCTAAATTTTGGATTAATAAGGAATCAAAGCTGTAGAATTCATTTTGAAATTTATAATTCATTATTTTTGAAACTTAAAATTTATATTTTTGCAACATTTTTTTCAGAATCTCTATCATAAAAAACAGAAGTAATACGATTTATCATAACTATTTACAAATTAAATGTTGGGTAAGTAACAATGTAATATTTACTATTAATCTAAAGAGGATAAATAAAATGTGTTGTTTAATAGTAATAAGAATCATATGAAGCAAGTCAACTATTCGACTGCTGCAATGGGCCGACATTCACGTGCTTGCACCCGATTTCCCATGCATTAAGCCTTTTTAAAAGATTCACGGTGAAGTATGACAAAATTTATTTATAACTTTACACAACAAAAGAGATACTCCAATTATTATTTTTCAAGATTTGTTAACACTATATTAAATTGCTTTTTGCATGAATTAATATCATTCTTTTGCTCTTAGGTGTGATACAATATAATTCAAATAATTATCGTTTGTTTGTCGAGCAAATAATATACTTATGTGCATATATTAATGTTAAGCCGTATAATTTCTTGAGACAACTAATACACTTTTTGTTTCATGAAATTACCTTGGGAAACTTTATTAATTAATTATCTTATACTAATGATATGGGACAGTCTCGAAACATGGAAGTCAATTTTACATATAGAAGAAAAATATTGTTGCACGAGTGGTGCTCTGCTGGATTGAGCCAGTGAGAATTTCTTAAGACGTTTTAATCCAATTTTAAAATACGAATAGGAGTTCAATTCGATGACGTTTTTATAAAGATAACAAAATGGTCCTATTAAATAGTAATGTGAACAGCTCATCTTATGCAAGACATTTATTGGGTAAGCAAATGTCATTAGATTTGTCGATTTAATAATCATCACGAAATTTTATTTATTGCAACTTTATACCCATATATATACCTTGATTTGATGCTTGAGAAATTCACCCAAGTCATATTTGTTTGTCCTGATTCAATGTGCATTAGATTTCTAATTAATGCCACTAATTATAATATTGTATCCTACCTATTAATATTAGATTAAAATTGTCATATTAACACAATAATACAATATATTCGTACTCGTATAATTTTTTTGTTCATAGAATATAAGTGATGATTAATAATCAAAATGCAGTGATGGGTCTTTTGTTGTCTGCTAACTTAATTCTGGCCATAATTTAATTAATTCTATGATAGAAAATAATAATAATAATAATAATTTCACGATTCGTTAATCTACAGCTGTGTTTAGCTGTCATACAATTCAATTTATCATTTTTCTTCTTCATCACGTACGACGTATACACAAACACGTGATATAGGCATATTATTGGTTCGTAATTCGTAACTTTCATTGATAATATAATCGATAATGGTGTGTGTTTAATACCAAAATTTACAAGTTGTAATAAAAACAGCAAATCGCTAATGATGTGTGTTTGATTAATACCAAAGTTTACTAGTGGTAATGAAAACAGCAAAACAGACTGATAACTAATCTATGCACAAAACGTTACAACACACATTTTTTGTTTACAAGTAGCCTTAAGTTGACACATTAATCATATACAAATTTAAACAGAAAAACAAGAAGTGGCAAAGTGAAAAAAAAACAAAAAAAAAATCCAAAATTGGTGAATCTGCATGAATCTAACGGTTGGAATTGATCGACGGTGAAGCTAAGTTTCTATGGTGATAAAGTCGTCGTTAGAATCTTCAATAGTCAGTTCATCAACGACTTCAGTCATATTCGGTCTCTGATCTGGATCTTCTCTGGTACATCTCACACCGATCCTTAAAACGTTCTCAATTTCCTCCTCCATAATTTTATCTTCAGCGGCGGCGGTTACCACCATCGGATGAAGCAGATCCATCCAACCACCTTGTTCCAATGCGGAGCCTAACCACTCAACCAAATTTGCCCCACCGGCTCTGTTCAAACCAGCGTATTGAGACGGGAATTTTCCGGTCAAGATCTCAAGTACCACGACTCCGAAACTAAATACATCAGATTTCGCAGAGACGGTTCCATCACGATCCGCTTCTGGAGATTTAAACGCGACGAGAGATTGAGATTGAGCGTCGGGATTGATTAGTTTTTGAAGTCCAAATTCGGAGATGAGTGGCTCGCCGTCTTCCGCAAGAAATATATTGCTTGATTTTAGGTTTCCATGTGGTAGGTTTAGAAACCCTAATTCTCTATGGAGATACCACATTCCCCTAGCGATTCCTTGAATGATTTTGAGTCGAGAAGGCCAATCTAATTGAAATTCTTCGTGGTCTCCGTGTAATCGGTGAAGCAAATTCAAATTAGGAACAAATTCGAACACTAGCAATTTCTCGTCTTGTCGGAAATGGTAAGCTAGGGGCGTTAATACGTTCTTGTGTTGCAAGCTTCCTAGTTTCCTAATCTCCTTGTCGAATACGTCAACACTCACTTGATTCATTACCGTCACACGTTTCACCACTACCGTGACACCGTTTGAAAGAACCGCTTTGTAGGCAGATCCCACGCCTCCGCTACTTCTTGGACGGTTGCTTCCACCGCCGGGATTACCAAGCACGTGAGCCGCCGCTTTCATCAAGTCTGATAAACGGAAAACACCTTTTTCCTTGTTCACCATAACTAGGTCTGATGTCCCCGCCACTCCTTTATTCAATTCGCCGGACCGACTGCTCCTACTCTGCCTTGAGCTATTTGATCCCTCAACAGTTACCTGTCTCAATCATATCAAAATTTTGTGTGATTTTATAGGTTTAAAAACTCTCATTTGAAAATGTGAAAATTACGTGTAGTGGAAGTAACCTGAATTTGTTGGTCGTCACTATTGTCTTGTTCAGAGGTACGACGTGCCTTCTTCCTCCGTCTCTTCTTTTTCTTTTTTCTGAAAGCTAAGGAGACAAGGACGACGATAAGAAGCACTCCTAATGTGCTGAATGCTAGAAAGTATTTGCTCTTATTTGCATCTTTCATTGTTCCTTCTATCGTTATGGATGCAGTCGAATTTTTTGGTTGTGGGCATGGAGTGGATAGCTTGGCACCGCAAAGGCCAGAATTCCCCGCAAAAGTCTTCGCGTCGAATTTCAACAAACCGGGAGGTATTTCTCCGGTTAGTTGGTTGTTTGATAGATCAACAATAGCTAAAGTCGTTTGTGTGAAATTAGGTATACTCCCGATGAATTGATTATTTTCGAGGCGTAACTCAATGAGATTTGGCAATGTAGTTGCCAATGAGATAGGAATGAGACCAGAGAAATGGTTGTTTGACAGCCAAGCTTTCTTTAGCGACACCATTGTTTCGAAATAATCAGAAGGAATGTTACCAGAGAATCGATTTCCTGATATGTAAAGCGACTTCAGAGCGGTTAATCTGTTAAACTCGGGTATGTCACCAGAGAAAGAGTTGTTCATTATGCTTATGGTGCGTAAAGATGGTAGGTCTTTTAACGGAGCGACATCAACTTTTCCTGATAGACCCATTTGTTCGATCTGGAGGCCAAAGACAGAGTTTTTGTTGCAGAGTAATCCGATCCATCGTTGGCTTGCTCCACAAGGTTCTGACTCTGGTGTCCAAGAATCAAGAGACTTGGTGTTGTTTAAGGACTTCTTGAATTTCAATAAAGATTCTGATTCGGTTATCGAATTCGCAGAAAGTGCTGTTAGAGATAGCACGATTGGCCAGATTAGCCAAGCCACGGCCATTTACTTAACCGGAGCTAGGCCGCCGGGAGTTTCAAGCAACTCTTTTTTTTTTTTGATTAATCAAAGTAGTTTTTTTTTTTTTTTTGGTGATTCGATTTACTAATTTTTCTGTATTCCTTGTCTTGTTTCTCGCTTTGTCTCTGTTTTCTCTGTCTTTTGTTTTTCTTTGTCATTTGTGATCCATTGGATGAGAGGAACTTAGGAGCTTATGGCGCGAATGTTCGTTGAAAGAGTCAAGAAGATTGAGAAAAGCAAGAGCGAATAAAAAATAAGCTAAAGATATGCATTTTTGGTTGGCCCATATGAATAATGTTGATTTTAGTTTCCAAGCCCAAACTTGGACAAAGTTGATTATCGTTTCTATAAATAATTTTTAAACCGTAGAAGTGACTTAATTACAAGTATAAGTGTTGTAAGAACAACTATCAAGTAAAAGTGTTGTAAAACCAACTATCAAAACTATATTTTTTACGTGTTACGTGTGAAAACTATTAAGTGATACTCCAAATTTTGCCATACTACAAGATAACGCATGTAAATAAATTTTATGGGAAAAACAAATGGTTTTGGCATTAGGACCAAGAGCATATAATCTTAAAACTCGTACAACATTTGGTTCAGTTCTAGCTAACGTGACCTTTTAAGTGGACCACTTCATCATTTGGATTTTCCTCCTGATGCTTAGTTATGTCGGATTTCTAATTTACTCACTATAGCATGACAAAAAATGTATCCCTATGCCGAAAAAAGAAAGAAATTTGATAAATGTAAAACAAATTGACGCCACCAAATGTAATCATCAATCAGTTTTAGCTTTTACAGTTCCTAACTATTTCCAAATATGAGAATATCGAAAGAATAGTTATAAGTTTCTTATGTATCATGAGTAAAATACTCTAATACTCAATTACTCATGATATTATATGCAACTAAACAAAATATTTGTCTAATCTATTAATTTTCTGTAGACCATGACATGTATTCTAATGATTTGACTTAGTGTCCTTGTTGTATTTCTATCCGGTTTCAATTATGCAATTGTTGAAAAAATGTTATTCCTGTTCCGCATGTAATGGATACTTATTAATATGCGATAATCTTTAGGCACATATGTTATTGTCATAGTACAAGAGGAGCATGTGAAGAAGCTGCAACATTTTGGTGTTCACATCCAAAGTATCTGTCGGTGTCAAAGAACCAATTTGTTTTAGTCATTGTTGTAAAACGGACCTACATTCGTAGTCGTTACCCCTAAATTTTAAACAAATTTTATGTTTAGTATTGTCATACGTCAATGCAAATGAGTTGTATAATCTTTCAATATTGTCTTCTAATTTTATTTTATTTTCTGATAAGTACCATTTTATTTATGAAGATAACGACTGTACAGAGAATTCCCACCACAAGCTCAAGCTGCAAGACCAAACTTACCCGAAGACAACCTGTTACAGAGACACGCTAGCTCGTAACACTAGATAGAAAGGAAATCTTACCCAGCTCAAAGATTAAGTCTGAAGCACACCTAACCCAAAACTGTTGACACCATCTTGATTATGTCCATATATGAACTTAGGTCTCAAAACAACAACTATTTATTTGATAAATGTTGATATACTCTATTGCTTAAAGGAGAGTCCAACTTCGAGTGGTGACCGGAAGGTTTCGCCGTTGCCTTTTCTTTTTTGCCGTTAACGTTGGTTTGGTAGTCTTAGTAGAATCTTCTCACAATCTTGATTTTTGCATATCAAATCTGTTAGAATATGACATTCCCTTATTTTGGACATGATCAAATATGTGATCGAAACCCAACTTGCGCTTCCAACAATGTAGATAATCTTCATGTGAAATAGCGAATATTATTTGGTCTTTTGTATGTATTAGAAAATGACAATGGATCTATATTGTGTAATTAAATACACACATACATGTGTATATATTAGACTCAAGTTGTTGTTCAACTCTTGAAATCATATGATATTGAAGAGTCTTCAAAGTTCAAAGTATTATGTTCTCATTTTGCAAGTTGCGATAAATAATTCAATAAAAATGATTTTTTCCCTTGGCGCGATCGTCTACGACATTTTGTTTTAAATTCTTTTTTGGTACTCTTTGGCATTGCCTCTTATTCAAATAAAATTCAACGCTCGACTTCATTGAACAAAACGATTAAAAGATTTTATTATTATTATTGTTATAGAAATAATATTTAACTGAGCAAGTAACAAAATTCATATTAGGACTAAACAGAAATCGTTAACCTTTTACCAACATACAAAACCACAAATTCTAATATTAATTACACTCAGTTTTTGTAATTAAAAACAGAAAAGAAAATTAGGCCTATGAAGTATGAACGCTATAATATCCTTTAGCAAAGAGGGAAAAAAAACGCAAATCATGCATGAAATAAGGTTGGTACCGCCAAGATTCCGACACGTGTTGACATCCTAAACGCACATAACAATACTTCACGTGTCCTTAAACTTTGTCGGGGATAAGTAATTGACACCATTCATCGATAAATATCCACTCACAAGTCGTACTGTTGCTAATGGATCCCACATATTAAATTCGTATTAGCCATCGCAGCCGACGCGAGACTTAACTCCGTCAGAACTCCGTTAGACTATAGCGTTTGCAAATGCCCTCATTTACGCCCTTTAATAACGAATATCCTAACCACCACTAAACGAATTACCTCAGAAGGGTAAATTAGTATTTAACAGAAACTCTTGGGACCCGAATGAATTAAATGGGTTAACGCCTTTATGTAATGTCGCCGTCAACTTACAACAGTTTCTTCACGGCTTGTGCAATGAAAACGTGCCGGAACTTGTAACGAACATTGTAGTTTGATTTTTGTAATCAACCATAGGAATAAATCATTTTTTCCGCATATAATTTATTTCCCTATTTCTATTCGTGACAAAACATTTGAGGATATAGGAAATTAATAGCCTATAATATGTTTGACCATAAAAAGAATTTCTTCTTCTTGAACCATCATAAGAAAAATGTGTGTTTAGTCTATTGATCAGTTTTGTGTTCAAAAAAAAAAAAAAAATGTCTATCGATCAGTTAGGTGTAAAAAAAAAAGTTACAAAACTCGTGACAAAAACATTCTATATTGGACACACATCACTGTCACTTCAGACTAAATAAAAAAAAAGAACACGTTATTTCGTTTTCTTTATTTATTCGGGAGAGGTTAAAAGCCACAGAAACTTATTGGCTAGAATTGGTTATTTATAACAACAACACATGAGCAAAAAGCTCAAAACATCTACATACTCTTTGGAATCCTCGATTTTTTGTACGTGTAAAGAAGTCACACAAGAAAATCTTGGGTTGTTGTAATCTTCATCACACTAGTATGTCAACGGGACAAGCGCCGGAGAAGTCCAATTTTTCTCAGAGATGTAGTCTGCTCAGCCGGTACTTGAAGGAGAAGGGAAGTTTTGGGAATATTAATATGGGGTTGGCTCGAAAATCCGATCTTGAACTCGCCGGAAAATTCGATCTCAAAGGTATTTATTTATTTTTCCCTATCTATTCCGACGGCCGCCGCCTATAAAGACCAAAGTTTATATCATATACTTTTAGTATCCTGCTTCGTTGATTATTAGCATAAAGTTTAACTATATATTTTTTTTGTTGAAATGCAAAATTTTAAATCATTTTTTTCTTTTCTTTTCTTTAAACTTAAGCATGGTATTATTTTGGACAGCTTAAGTATATTAAAGTTAGAGATTCTGTGAAGTTTTTTAAAAAACGTAATAAACATGTAATTTGATTTTGATAAATTTTAATCGGTTTGCAATTTCTGTTCTAATTTGTTTTAGGACAACAAAATGTGATTAAGAAGGTAGAGACCTCAGAAACTAGACCGTTCAAGTTGATTCAGAAGTTTTCTATTGGTGAGGCCTCTACTTCTACCGAAGACAAAGCCATATATATTGATCTCAGGTACTGTACACACAAACTTCATATGTATTCGAACTCCTAAAGTGTTTGTTTTCACATTTTGTAGCAATTGAATTAGAGAAAGAACTACCGGTTATAGATGTATGGACTATGGAGTTTGACTAATTGTAAAAATGGGTTTGATTTGATTTTAGTGAACCGGCAAAAGTAGCACCGGAGTCTGGAAATTCACAGTTGACCATATTCTTTGGAGGAAAAGTTATGGTTTTCAACGAGTTTCCTGAAGACAAAGCTAAGGAGATAATGGAAGTAGCTAAAGAAGCGAATCATGTTGCTGTTGATTCTAAGAACAGTCAGAGTCACATGAATCTTGACAAAAGCAACGTGGTGATTCCCGATCTTAACGAGCCAACGAGTTCCGGGAACAATGAAGATCAAGAAACTGGGCAGCAACATCAGGTTGTGGAACGCATTGCAAGAAGAGCTTCTCTTCATCGATTCTTTGCTAAACGAAAAGACAGGTAAACTAAACTCCGAAACTGTTTTGTGCTTGGTTATGCTTTTTCTAGGCCGCTCGTCAAAATGTATGCATAGATTAGGATCAAAGTTTCTTAAAAAAGTTATATGTAAAAATAGCTAATAATTACCATATTAAGACTTATTCGAGTTATTCTAGGAATCCCACATCGGATTAGAAGCGTATTACCAATCAAGTTTAAGTTGAACATTCATGAAATTGAACATAGGGTGGTCCTAGTATGTTTATGAATTATGATTCCTAGAGTAAGATTTCGAGATGTGACTCAAGTGTCATCATTTATAAAGAACATGTAAAAAATCTTACAAGTTACAATGAAATTCGAGATGGGACCTAGAGTAGTATATAAGAGATATGAGTCCATCATCTATGTGTCCTTGATCTAGGAAAATTATTAGTAAAATGTCGAGAAATTTCTAGTTAAAAAACACTAACTAAGAGTTCTTTGTAAATCAAAACTTCAATATCTACTTTGTCTTAAATGTTGATTAATTGTTTTGATTTCAGGGCTGTGGCTAGAGCTCCATATCAAGTGAACCAACACGGTAGTCATCTTCCTCCCAAGCCAGAGATGGTTGCTCCATCGATAAAGTCAGGCCAATCGTCGCAACACATTGCAACTCCTCCAAAACCAAAGGCCCATAACCATATGCCGATGGAGGTGGACAAGAAAGAAGGACAATCTTCCAAAAACCTTGAACTCAAGCTTTAGGGCGTATAAAATGCACGATCGAGTTCACGTTTCTAGTTTTCACTTATTTAGGATTTGAACCCAAATACCCTTTTATATTTTCTTCCATTACTTTTGACCAATTTAAGTTATTTATAGTACTGTATTACGTAGCTAGTATTTATATTTCAAAACATACATATTTTGATACTTGTTTTTTAGATTCTTTAATTAAAATTGTCATCTGGATTACCCTTTATCGAAATTTTTTAATCACCTGATATAATCTCACCAGTGATGGATTTGCGTTGTTAGTAATTTTTCTAAGTGGCAAAAGTATATTAACCTATAATAGGTTTCAAAGATATACATATAATGTTTCTATCAAAGATATTAGTATAATATTTTACCACATGATCGAAATCTCACCAGTTATGGATTTGCATTGAATGTTCTAGCGATTGGGCTGGACCGTCTCAGGAACCCAACCTTAATGAAAAAACATCGTCTCATTGATTTTAGGTCGTTAAGTCTGTTTTGCCCTTGTCTTATCCCGTAATTACGAAATTAGCCTTCTACCATTTCCTCTGTCTGCTTCTCTCTTGCCGTTTTCTAAAACCCTAAAAATTTCTGTTGAACCCCAAACATTGAAGTTTATCTTTCTTTTTCATTGTTCGATCTCAAAGCACAGAGATTGCTTAAACCTAACTGTCTCAGTTCTTTTAAAAACAGTCATCTCTCACAAAACTCTCTTAACCCTCTTCATATGCTTTGAGAAAAAATGTCAAAGATAAAGCCTTTGAGTAAATCATCGCAGGACTTGAGTCTTCTCACATCTGATATCGCATCATTCGCTTCTTCTATTGGCTTAGCTTCTGCTCTTCCTTCTTCGGGTTTCAACGACACTGATTTCCGAAAACCAGCTAAATCCAAAACCCAGAAACGGAAAAAGCCTAAGAAGGATCAGCAACACAAGGATGAAGATGAAGAAGGAGAGCCAAAATCGAACATTGGGAATGAAAAGGGAAAAGATTTTGGAGCGAGGAAGCAAAACAAAGATGCACCGGTGAAGCAAACGTTACAACCGAAGCCAAAGCCTGGATTCTTATCGATTGATGATGAGAGTACTGGGTACAAGAAAAAACGTTTCGATGAATTCAAGAGTTTGCCTAAGTTACCATTGGTGAAAGCGAGTTTATTGAGCTCTGAATGGTACAACGATGCAGCTGAGTTTGAGGAGAAGGTGTTTGGTGGCCGGAAAGTGGCGGTGGCGAATAAGGAGGATTTTAAGGGTGTGGTGGAGAAGAAGAGAGAATTAGGAGAGAGATTGATGTGGCAATACGCAGAGGACTTTGCAACTTCGAAAGGAAAAGGTGGAGATATGAAGATGGTGATTTCTGCTCAAAAGTCTGGGACAGTTGCTGATAAAATCACTGCCTTTGAGATTATGGTTGGAGAGAATCCCATTGCAAATATGAGATCTCTTGATGCCTTATTGGGTATGTTTCTGGTTTTGTTTTTCAATGGTGAAATCCTCTGTAGCATTTTGTTGATGTCTTGTTCACATTATCTACTCTGTTCATTGCAGGAATGGTGACCTCAAAGGTTGGAAAAAGATTTGCATTTAAGGGTCTTAAGGCTCTATCAGAAATTTTGATCAGGCACATTTTTCTTACTCACACAATGAGCTATGGATTTATGTGTCAGTCTTGCATCTTTTTCTCATTGACTGAGGTTTTTTAAATTCTTTCTTCAGGTTATTACCTGATCGCAAGCTGAAGTCACTTTTACAGCGACCTTTAAACATCATTCCGGAAAATAAGGATGGTTACTCGCTTTTGCTGTTTTGGTACTGGGAGGATTGCTTGAAACAGAGGTAAAGATCTCAAATCATGCCATGAGGGATGTGTTTAATCACACTATGTCAAAGATCTGTGTCTTCTATCCGTAATTGTTCTGGGTCGATGATTCGTTTAACAGCTTAGCATGCTGACTTTGTAGGTATGAGCGCTTCGTCACAGCCCTTGATGAATCATCTAAAGATATGCTTCCAGAGCTGAAGGACAAGGCTTTAAAGGTATATATCCTATCACCACTCTGCTCGTGCTAGCTTGTTTAGTAGCACTGGTCTCCAGGTTTTGTAAGATTCTTGATGAGCTTTAATATTAGAGATTTGAGTATCATCAATGTAATCCTTCTCTGGATGATGCATAACGGCATGGTCCGTAGTTTTCTTTTAGCTACAGTGAGTTTTTTTGCTTGGTAACGTGATTCGGATCTTTCCTTCAGTAAATTTTTTCTTGTTTGGTTTCAGACAATATATTTCATGTTGACAAGCAAATCAGAACAAGAGCGGAAATTGCTAGTGTCATTGGTGAACAAGGTATTGTTTGTTGTTCATTCAAATATTTGTATCTAATTTAAATTTCTCAGTTGTGATCCCTTTAATTGTTCCATGGATTACTTTATATTATAGTTGGGGGATCCTCAAAACAAGAGTGCATCTAATGCTGATTATCATCTGACAAATCTTTTGGCTGATCATCCTAACATGAAGGTACGGCTATTCAACCTTCCTATGCCAGTTTCAGTATTTCGTTTATTAATTGGTTGTTTGGATTCTTCTCTTTGGCTCATGTAATGTTATTTTTTTTCAGGCTGTGGTTATAGATGAAGTTGACTCCTTTCTCTTCCGACCCCATCTTGGGTTACGAGCAAAGTATCATGCTGTATGTCCATTGTTCTCTCTAATTATGTTCACGAGAACCATTTTTCTTTATTTTCTTGCTCTTCTTTTTAAACTGATTCACGCTTATTGTCGTCTAAAGTATTGTCTTTGATTTGAATGGGAAACAATTTTACTAAGACTTTAGAAAAGAAAAGAAGCATAAACTTATCCATGTTTAGCTTTCTAAACAATGCTCATTAATCTTTGTAAATTTCACAGGTTAACTTTTTGAGTCAGATCCGATTGAGCCACAAAGGAGAGGATCCAAAGGTGGCAAAACGTCTAATTGATGTATATTTTGCCCTGTTTAAGGTAACTGGCATTGAAGTCAATAAATTTAACATTTCCTTATGATCTTCTTAAAATTTAGTCCCTCCACTTCCACCTTACTTTCATGATCTCAGAGACTTCTGCTACCCCTTAGTGTTTTCTTTTGGGGTGGCGTTTGTCATAAGTCATAACATGAAATCTTTCACTAGTTGGATATTCACTACAGAAGTGTGTTTGCATTCTTGTAGGTTTTAACTACAGAAGCAAATAGGAAACAAGGTGCAGATGACAAAGGAGCCGCTGATAAGAAAAAATCCAACCCAAAGGACACAAAGCAAGAAGTGTCAACTGATTCACCTATTGAGTTGGATTCAAGAATTCTATCAGCTCTACTGACGGTTAGTCTGGATGTGTTTTTTTGGTGTACATGATGTATGTAATTTTAAAGTATTGAGACTTCACAGATCAACTTATGCTTTAGTACTCCGTAAGTGCAGGGAGTTAACAGAGCTTTTCCATATGTTTCCACTGACGAGGCTGATGATATAATTGAATCCCAGACGCCAGTGCTTTTCAAACTGGTAACCATTTAAAGCTTCATTATAGAAGTTTAGTTTCATAGTTACAACCGAAAATTGATATAGAAAATGGGATTTTGAATATGTAGGTACATTCGGCGAATTTCAATGTAGGAGTCCAATCACTGATGCTTCTTGACAAGATCTCATCCAAGAATAAGATTGTTAGTGACAGGTTTTACCGTGCATTGTACTCGAAACTTCTACTCCCCTCCGCAATGAATTCTTCCAAGGCAAGCTAAACTTTGAACCTTCTGTTTTTCCATGTTCCAATCACGTCATTTTATTCTTAGTTTATGTATGGGTTATAATAACCCTTACAATTTGGTAGAGCCCGGAATTGGTTTATGAATGTTGGCATAAGTACATTCATTTATTTATAATCTTGTGAAAGCAACTTATATTGTGACAAAAACATCAAGATGTCTGCCCCTGGCATGAACCATAGCATTTTCTTAATGACCGAGTTTACTAAGTTGCCGTTCTTAATTTGCAGGCTGAAATGTTTATTGGGCTTCTTCTCAGAGCCATGAAAAATGATATAAATATCAAGCGTGTGGCTGCCTTCTCCAAAAGAGTCTTGCAGGTCGGTAACATGAATCATATAAACCATCAACCCCGTCGTTTGTAGCTCTAGTTTCATTGACAATGATGACAATATTCGCATCATTGATCCTATACAGGAATCTTGATTCTTTTGTTATTAAATTTTCGATGTCGACACACTGTATAGTAAATTTTTTTGTCATCTCTCAAGTGTACTCTTTAACGATTTGAGTAGGTTGCGCTTCAACAGCCACCACAGTATGCCTGTGGATGCCTTTTCCTATTATCTGAAGTCTTAAAATCAAGGCCACCTCTATGGTAAGCTTTTTTTCGTTCTGTTAACCACATATCCATGGTTTTTAGTTTTTTTACCCAATGATACAATGGGTCCTTCTATTTACGTTGCAGGAAGATGGTGGTCCAGAGGGAATCAGTTGAGGAAGAAGAAGATATAGAACATTTTGAGGATGTGATAGAGGGAGATGATGTTGATCCCAATAAGAAAGCAGAGAATGACGAGAATGTTGTTGAAGTTGATCATGATGGTGTCGAAAAGTCAAGTAGAGATGGTGATTCTTCTTCAGATGACGAAGAGGCTTTGGCAATCAGGCTATCTGATGAAGAAGATGATAATGCTTCTGATGATTCTGAAGAGCTAATTAGAAACGAAACTCCCCAGCTTGAAGAAGTCATGGAGGTTTCTAATGATATGGAAAAAAGAAGCCAACCGCCAATGAGACCGAGTTCTCTTCCTGGAGGATATGATCCTCGTCATAGAGAACCTTCTTACTGGTTAGTTAATCTCATCTTTCATCAAAAGCTTAAGTATACTGCTTTTGTCCCCATTAAACAAGCGATACTTGGAACAACGATAATATTTTAAAAACTTTCTTGATATTATAGCCTTATTGGTTGGAACTGAATCCTTGATCTCAAATTAACAGTAACGCAGACCGTGCAAGTTGGTGGGAATTGGGGGTTCTTTCAAAACATGCTCACCCCTCGGTTGCTACAATGGCTGGAACCCTTCTCTCAGGAACAAATATTGTTTACAACGGAAACCCGCTGAACGATTTATCTCTAACTGCTTTCTTGGATAAATTCATGGAGAAGAAACCAAAGCAAAACACTTGGCATGGTGGTTCCCAGATTGAACCTTCCAAGAAGGTAAAAAGCTCATGCTTCAACTATTAAAGCTTTAACCATATTGTTATCTACTTTTCCCCTGTAACGTTTTATTTTCTCATCTCATGTTGCAGCTTGACATGTCAAACCGTGTGATTGGAGCTGAAATTCTCTCATTAGCAGAAGGAGATGTGGCTCCTGAAGATCTAGTCTTCCACAAGTTCTATGTGAACAAGATGACCAGTACGAAGCAGTCAAAGAAAAAGAAGAAGAAGAAGCTACCTGAAGAAGAAGCTGCTGAAGAACTTTACGATGTGAATGATGGAGATGGTGGAGAAAACTACGATAGTGATGTTGAATTCGAGGCTGGTGATGAGAGTGACAATGAGGAGATTGAGAATATGCTGGATGATGTTGATGATAATGCTGTGGAAGAAGAGGGCGGTGAATATGACTATGATGATCTAGATGGAGTAGCCGGCGAGGATGATGAAGAGCTCGTGGCTGATGTGAGCGATGCAGAGATGGACACAGACATGGACATGGACCTGATTGATGATGAAGATGATAACAACGTTGATGATGATGGTACTGGTGATGGTGGTGATGATGATAGTGATGGTGATGATGGTCGTAGTAAGAAGAAAAAGAAAGAGAAAAGAAAACGGAAATCTCCATTTGCGAGTCTTGAAGAGTACAAGCATTTGATAGACCAAGACGAGAAAGAGGATTCGAAGACTAAAAGAAAAGCAACATCAGAGCCCACAAAGAAGAAGAAAAAGAAGAAGTCTAAAGCATCAGAGTAAGAAGCAAGACTTGTTGCTTGCTATGCAAGGCTCCTTATGTTGAGTATTATTATTATACTGTGTAACGCTGGAGATAGTCACTCCAATTTTGTGGCGTTTGTTTTGTATTTCTTTCTTCCTAATGTTTTCATCTTTGAAGAGAATAACTGTACGATTATGTTTTAATTTAATCACTTGAAACTTTGTTCAAATATCACAAAAATTGAGTATTTTTAAAATCAAATATTGAACTTAGTGATGTGAATGTGATGGTATTATGGCAGGCGTGAGAATCCAAGTTGATATAGTGGTAATTGGGTAGTTAGTAAAATCATCTTTGATCTTTACTTGAGTGATATGATTAAGACATGCTTAGTTCTTATGTAACCTTAAATCTTACTTTTTTTTAGGGATAACCGATCCTTTAAAATCGTATTAAAAAAAAAAAACATTTCCAACCTAAACCCATTATGAAAAAAATTTCTGAAATATGTCCAAATCCATAAATGGATCAGGTCAAATAAATAAAAAACACTAGACCATTATTTCTTTTTGGTAGAAACAGTAGACCATTATTTAAACACGAATATAAAATTATGTTTGCTTTGAATTTTAAAATCAATAAAAATTCATTAACCAATAAATCCTTCTAATATATCGATAATATACATTAGGCAACAATTTTCAACTACTACGCTAACAATTTATAGACAGAGATACTTTAAGAAAACAGTGACTGTTTAGTGTTTACCTTTATGCTAATTTCTTTTACAATATGAAGTATATAAATGTATGAAAGACGTATTATATAGAAGTCGAAAAAAATAAAAGTAGATTAGTTGCACAATTGTCGCGCACTTAACATGAACAACACCATCCTAACTGGCTTGTCTCTACTTTAATTTTGGACTCTAGCTTGTTTTTAATACAACTAATCGAAAATTTCTCTTAAATTAAGTTTCTAACCTTTTTAGTAATATTTAATCTAATCCAAAAAAATGAATTTCTAAAAGTATCACACCTTAGAATATTAAGTAATACATGTTGCTACCTTTATATAATTAAGTTATAGCATAACTCGATTTATGCTAATCATTGCAATGATTACGAATCGGAAGTAATTAGTATTCCTAAATTCAGATTGCTTGTTTGTTTCGTGTGATGCCAGTATGTATATGCTGCATATATGCGCGTATCATTTTCCTTTCTTCAAATCTTCAAAAATTCTCTAAGATCTTCACTATTCAAAAATAAAATATTTCACTCTTGATCAAATTGTAGGTCTGGTTTGATGTTTTACTAGCTACATAAGTACATTAAGATAAAGATAGTTATCTAATGTTTAATGATGAGAGAGTACTATATTACTATTTTATTTCTTTTGCTATAAACAAGTACTATATGTTCGACCATTTATAAAAAAGAAGTATCTAAAAATTCCTTAAATGATTAGCTTACCATCCACAACTTTTTTTGTTCGATAAAAGACAGACGGTAAGGTAAGGTCTTCTCCACCTAATTTCTCGGAAATGCCAAACTAACTTTATGAAAAGAATGAGCAATATTTATGATTATGCATTTGCACTAGATAAAAGGACTGTGTCTTGTCGAAAAGAGCATAATATGCTTGTGGTTAGTTTTTGCATCCGTCAATAAAACCTAATTACCGTGTAAATTATATGAGTTTACGAGTTTAATTTTATAGTATGCTTTTTGAATGTTCATATCTAATTTATGTTCTTAATATGAAATGAAGAAAATCGAAGGTAAATCGACAGATGAAGACCATACTTGTTTTCTATAGTACATGATAATATGAACGACAAAAAATTAGCATTATCGGGTAATATTGAACAAAATTGTGGACAAGATGTAATCGTTATCTAAAAAACATCGCTCTTTGTCCGATCATTAGACAACAACACGCAATAAGAGGTTGCCTACACATCTCTACTCACCGCACGTATATGTATATATCTACAAATTATTATATACTATAAGACATCATAATATACAAAATACAATTTAAAAAAAAATTATACAACAAACATGAATGTTTATCAAGCAAGCATTTCCAAAACTGGATTTGTGGTGTCTGACATTTATGTAGGCAAAACAAAATGTCACAGGTAAGAGAAATAGTGTGTATATATAGTATCAAATATATATAAAAAGGAAAAAAAATTGTATCAAATAATTTAATAGTTTTGTTATGTTAAATTAGATAAAATGTTATTTATTATGTATTTTTTATTGATATATATATATATATATATTTAGCCAAATAAATTAATGGTGTAATGATCACTTGTTATATCTGTTTTTTTTAATAGAACGTATTTATCAGTTTTTTCGTAGACCGTATCATTCCCTCATCCATCTATCATAATTTTACAATATTTTTCTTATCAGCAAGTGTAATTTGTAACATGAAAATAAATGAATGAATATGGCAAAATTTATTACAAAATTAAAATTATTACGAATCTCAATATATAATTACAAGATACAACAAAAAAGAAAGAAAAAACAATGGGCAAAAAACGATACTAGTTTTGCCATTTATGTCCTCATCTCTCTTAGCTGTTATGCATCAATCGGTGGGTCATGCACCTATACGTTCTCTCTCTATCTCACTCAATATATATACACGAACCTTCCTCGTTATTTCCTCCCAAGAACATCTCTCAAACATTCCTCTCTTCTTCTTCCAATATTTTGATCCCCACACACACTCACATCAACACATATAAATCTCCTCGTAAACCCTAAACCCTAGCTAGTTTCAACAACTCTCTTGTTCCAACCCCAAGAAAAAAGTTCAATTTCGTTAGCAATGGCCAAAGTTGGGAAGCTGACAAAGCTTAAGTCGGCTATGAAGAAATGGCCTTCTTTCGCCAAGAACCACCACCACTCAACCTCCTCAGCCGCTGTTTCCGACGAACTCTCAGAAGACAACAATCTCCATGTGGTTTACGTTGGTCAAACTCGAAGACCTTACATGCTTAGACCAGACATCATCTCTCACCCACTCTTTCAAGAACTCGTGGATCGGTCTTCTTCTAGATCCATCGAACAAGATCGTGAGATTGTTGTAGCTTGTGAAGTCGTTTTGTTCGAGCACTTGCTGTGGATGCTCAAGTCTGGTCAAGAAGGAGGATCCGTTGAAGAATTGGCTGAGTTCTATACTTATTGACATCGACCGATTGATTTTATACATTTATTTCGTATAATATATACCTTTTTTGTTGTTGTTTGTTGTTGCTGATTTGTATTTTCATTCGATGCGGTGTGTGATCAAAACGTGATCTCGTAAACCATGTCATTTGCTTCCGTTTTTCTGAGCAATTTTATGATGATGATGAGCATATGTAGTTTTCTTACTTTGTTAAGACCAACCAAGAATAAATTTCTACTAACAACAATCTTTATATATATTTTCCTTCAAAATGTATTTCAGTACCTATATTAATTGTAATATACATAAAAAAAGAATGCAATGATTTCAAGAAAACAAACTAAGTTTTCTGGTAGGTTTTGTTTCTATATTTATTTTATTATGGCGGTTTTGTAAACTTTTGTTTCTATTTTCGTAACGTATCTTTCTCATATGAGTCATGAGTCTCATGACATAATAAAGAAGGCCTTTGATGATGTTCGATAAACAAAAGTTGGTTGAATATGATGAGTCCAATTCATTTATTTTGCTTTATATAAACAAAATATGACTAGCAATGATTTCTATCATCGATATTCATTTTTTTTTTTTTTTGCGTATCATTTGTATGGTGTCAGTTTCAAATCTATTTTTGTGTGTGTATAAAATAGAAAATACGTATGCAATTTCTTTTAAGGAAATAATAATGGTCGCTCTCATGACGCGTTGGTGACCTGGTCCCAATTTCATGTCCCTACTCTCCTTTCTAGTTGCAGACATTATATATTTATCTTTTAATATTCTTGAACTTTCAGCCATACAAAATAAATTAAAGCTTACAGGTTAATTAGTCGATATACTAATAAATTTGTAGTTTGTTGTACTAATTGGCATTACTTACACCAACATATGTGCATTAATATACGTTTATAGACATAAATTGGTAGATAAAATAACTGACATTAATTTTCCGAGGTGGGTACGAAAAGGACGCGCAGAATAATTATTGAAGATAAGTATAATTAGTAAGACCAAAATAAATTAATTTCCTACGTAGGACGAAGTTCTAATCATTATAATCAAAGAAAAGAAGTTTCTTTGCTAAGTTTAATTAAGCTTGTTAATTGATTCCGACACGCTAATGATTGACAAGTCACTCGGTGTGTCTTTTCAGCAAACTTCATGGGACTTCTTCTTCTACTTCTGTCTTGTTCCTTACATTACATCAATCCTATGATATTATAGTGTTTATATAAACTCGGTTGGTAGCTAAATTGTTATGGGTTGCTGCTTGTTTTAACGTTGATTATAGAAGAAATTAATAATTACATTTGATTCGAACTCAGGTTAGTTACTAGAAGAAATTGTAACGACCAAAAGACAGTGTTGGGCCTTAGTGGGCCGTGCAAAGAGATGGGAGTTATGAAACGACACCGTTTAGTTTTAACTTAGTGTCAAACACTCTAACCTGAACAGAAGGTCTCAACAATAAGAGGGGGACTAGCAAGAAGACTCTCAAGGGAAGGACAACTTCATGAAAGCTCAGGTGAAGTGAAACCAAACTCATCCTTTGTCTTGACGATTTGATTTCTCTTGTTTTTGTTTGTGCAATTCCCTATGGATTCTTCTTTGGTCGTTGGTCTTTTTTGTTTTTGTCTGTGGGTCGATGTGATTTTATCAATTCTTGTCTTTCAAGTGTTTGTTGAAATGCCTCAATGGGAAAATGTAAGGTTTTTCAGGGAATCCATTAATGGGTTCTGCTCAACCCAAGGATTCAAGTAACCCTATAACTTCAGCTCCGAATAGGGCTGCAGTAAAATTGCTTAAGTCTCTCTTCATTGGGTTATGCGTTGTGCTAGAGTTTCCAAAGAGATGATCTTTCATTTCTCTTTTGCAACCTCTTGTTATCAATCTATGGGATATTAAGGTTATTCTCCATTTTCATTCCGGAAAGAAATTAACCAGTTAGTGTTGTTCCCATTGATCCAGCAACTTCAGAACTATGTCACGGTTTAGATCATTGTGGCAAGCCTCGGTGAATGCAACAAAGAAGGGTATTTCTCCATTTTCTTCAATTACCATGTTCAACACTTTCTTGTAACTTAGTGAATTTCTTGCTATAGGTGTGCTATACTTATTCTTGTTTGTAATCATAATCAAGTGCGTTTGATTGGAAAGTAACGATTTTGTTTCAAGACTAATCTCTATGGGGATGAAATTTTCTCACCTTTCTACTTTGCATACTTTTTAGCTAGTCTCTAACATATTTTCACAATGTACATACTGTATATAGCTCTAACGTGGGAACTCGAAGAATGGGTACCCCCTGTAGAGAAGTGTATATTCAAGTTCAATTCAAAAGAAGACCTTAAGACATGGCACCTATACTCTGATTCTGAATATGGAGGTACTTAAATCACACAAGTTCAGGCATCTGCCCATAATCATGTTACAGAACCTATTATTGCCTGTTTACATAGTTTCTTTTACTTTCATTCCTTGTTGGTTCATGTTATGAAATAATATTTCTGATATGCAGTGCATAACAATTCTTCATGTGATATGCTCATTATAGTGTGGATATTTTACTTTATAGGATTATCTTCGGCTTCGTTGGAAATTAAAGATGGAGGAAATCGATCAGATTGCAATGGTTAGTATATTGTGGAACAAGTGTGCCTTGCTTTTTCTTTCTGTTACTTTTTCGCTTGGGTCTGATACAATTAGTTTGTGCAAGCCAGATTTTCGAATTAGGCTGGGAAAGTTAGGCCATCGATGCTTCTTTGACTTAAATATACTGTGATGATTTTCTCATATCTAGAGGCATAGAAACGTTATTGAGCATGCTCTAACGTCTAAGCCAATAAATTATAAAATGATTTCTCTTGAAATTTCTGGAACTACAGTTTTCCTGGTTTAGCTGTTTAGGCTCTCTTAATCGAGCCTCAGGCGAAAGTATGAAGTTTCTTGCTTCTCATACCATTTACCTCTCTTCATCATGTTTTTTTCTGCAATTGGGTGGTGACCGTTTTCACCTTATGTCTCCTTTAGGTGTTTTCTCTGGGAACCTCTCTACGGATATGAGGGAAGGTTCAAAATGGAATATCAATCGGAGTGGTTTCTGTGGAATGCGGTCAAAGAAGGTTAAAATCATAGGTTTTGTTTTTCTTTACTAATCATCACATCATCAATCAAAACCAAAGATTTGCATGAGTTTATGCACAACTTACTTAACTAAAACCCCCTCCCATTTTTGTAGTTTGATGGCTTTATTGATCTCGAAGGGTATGATTCCATAGCCCTGAGGCTCAAAGGAGATGGAAGGTGCTATATTTCTACTGTGAGTCTCATGCTCAACATTCATGTCTTTTTGCTCCAGATGAAACACAAGGTTCAAGGAGCATAACTTTTTTACTAAAAACTAAACCGCAGTTCCAATTCAGATATATACTGAGAACTGGGTGAACTCGCCAGGACAAGCAGAAGACAACTCATGGCAGGCTTTTGTTTTTGCTCCAAAGGGAAACTGGTATACAGCTAAGGCAAGTCTCGTACTTCTACAAAGCAACTAGTGTTAAAAGGGGTTTTGCTGTAACTTGTTAACTCAAGTGTGACATCTTTCTTCTTCAGGTTCCTCTTACTCGCTACTTACCAACATGGAAAGGAAACGTGATAGATGCAGAAATGGAGATGAATCCAGGTCATGTTGTTGGTATGTCTCTATCCGTTAACGCACAAGGAGGTGGTTTCATTGGAGCTAAATCAGGCGCAGGCGATTTCCAAGTCGAAATTGACTGGATCAAAGCAGTGAGGATGCCATGAACGATGATGAAAAAAGCTTTCTGATGAACAAATTGAGAACCATAAAAAAGATTGTTGTTCTCTGGGTTTAATTGTAAAACCGGGATTTGGGTTAACCGGATCCAAGTTGATGAACAAAAACGCTTATGAATTGACTTAAAGCAAGTTGATGGACAGCAACTTGAAAAGAAAAATGGGCCAGAATGGCAAGTTGCTCAATTTATTTACCTTAAAGTGACCATAAAGTAAAATTATCTAATTCTTGAAAAGGTAATATTACAAGTTTTTTGCTTTTGAAAAAAAAGTTTTCAAGATAATAACCTTATTAAGTTTCGTTATACAAATCCTTTATTTGAATTTCAGCAAGACTAGGTTATAAAATTCTGCTAAAGTAGAAGCACATATAAAAATATGTAAATTCTATGGAAATTGACATAAATAGCTCTAAAATTCTACAACGTTCCTACATTATATATCAAAAATGTCTATGCTGACAAAACAAGAAGAATGCATCCAGACTATTACAAAATAAATTTGATGCTCTAGAGTCGTTGCTCAAATATTTATTTTTTGTATTCCTGCCAAACTATTTTTTTTCTTCTAAAACATGAGTACTCGATCGGATTTTGCTATACTCGACTAATTTTAGGGTTTAGTAGATTTGTTACATATACATTTTGTAACCTACATAGAAATCAAATGACCAAAATTACAAAAAAATTCACGGTTTTGATCTTACCAGTATACGGATCATTATTTTTACTCAGTAAAAAAATAATTGATAAATGATTTCTTAACCTTTTTCTAGAAAAGTGAGTTTAATCTTCCATTCATTTAAGTCTTAAAAAGCTAAAACATTTACAAATAAAAGATGTAGCCTTGTTCAAAATTGGTTGCGTATACTCACAATTCATAAACTAGAAAGAAAAAAAACACTAAAATTAAAGTAGTAAAATAATACACTACTTTTAGTTTTAAAAGATGTTGTCTAAAAAACGAGGATAAACATAAACAACTAGTTCAAGTGGCTAGTTTCTCGATCATTCTTTGTTACCCCAGTCTCGTATATATAAATAGTATTATATACAATACAAAAGCACGATACCCAAAATATCAAACTCTTCTTCTTTTCCCTTCTCTTCTCTTCTTCTCTTCTTCCACGTTTACGCGTATACACATCTCTATACATACATTAATCTTGATCCTTCTTTATCTCTTTGCTTCCAATAAACTCCAAAGAACAGCTCTTTCTTTTTCTCATTCTTACTATCATCATTAATGGAGAGAGAAGACTTGTACGCTGTCTTGGATTTGAACAACGAATGTACACAAGGAGATCTCAGACTTTCTTACAAGAACCTTGTTCTGGTTCGTTTTCACATCTCTTCTCTTCTTCTTCTTTTTTTGTCTGAATGTGATCTGATCTTCTTGAATAATTTTGTGTGTTTTTTTTTGTATGTTTGGTGGTGTAGAAATGGCATCCAGATCGGTTTCTTGAAGAAATAGAGAAAGATGAAGCTAAGATGAAATTTCAGTCCATTCAACGAGCCTATTCTGGTAAAATTTACACGGTTTTCTTTTAAACCGGGTCTGGTTCTTTATCCGTCTTCTCCAGTTTATTAATCTATTGTATTCACAACAGTTTTGTCGGATTCCAACAAGAGGCTTTTGTATGACGTCGGTGCTTATGATAGTGATGACGACGAAACTGTATGTTCTTCTTGTAGATATTTCTCTTTTAATTGAGTCAGAAATGTTGATTTATTTAATCACCGATATGTCTAAATCAATGTCAACTTATTGCGTTGTAGGGAATGGCTGATTTCATAAATGAGATGGTGACGCTTATGGCTCAAACTCAATCTACGGTAACAAACTACTTTGCTTCATCTATACTAGTCATTACTATTATATATGATTATGCTAATGGTAATGGTAATTGCATATCTTGGAGCAGGGGGACGAAAGTTTAGAGGAATTTGAAGAGTTATTTCAAGAATTGTTGAAGGATGATGTGAATCAATTCAAAACTCGTTCATCTTCGTCTTCATGTTCGCAATTTAGTGGCACGTCGACTTTGGTCCATTGCGATGATTTATCAAATTCAAATGATATTCCCAACAAAATTAACGGTCATGACAACTATTGTTGTATAAGTTCTAGTAAGGTATTTAGTTTTATACTCTTTCTGCTTGATTTTTTTTCCTTTTCTTATAACTTCTTTGTGGTTCTATATATGTATATAACAAAAATAAACTTTTGAAATGAAAATGTATGTTGTAGAATTTAATTCAGAATTATCATGAAACCGATGTTGACCATTGATGTTTTAATAAAAGGTAGGTGGTCCATCGACGAGATTCCAAGCTGGCAATAGAAGATCTAAGAAGTAGAGCTTAAAAAGTTTTTAACATTTTTTGTATTTTTTTTTTTTGTGGAACTTCATGTTGTAAAAGTTGTCGTGGTGAAGAAAATATGGTGGTATGTACTATTTTGTATACAATGTGATCAAACGTCTAGGTCATTTGAATCTCATTTTTGAGTTATGCACATTCTTGTTAAAGTACAAATGCACACAAAAAATTAGAATATTGATATTGTATCTTCCAAATAATATATTTACTATTCATATTTGACATGATGATCAAATGAAACTTCACAAATTCTCGTATTTGATTCAGTTTTACATAAATATTTAATACTCCACAAATATCAAATGAAACTCCACAAATTCTAGTATATATATATTCCTCTGTCGTGCAAAAATAGGATATTTTGGAAACGCTGGGAAGTAGGAGTAGCCGAGTAGGACCAAAGAGACAAAGCTAGTCACAAGTTGTCATATTTTTTAGTTCGTGAAGTCCAAATCACCACTATTTTCGCAGACCTGCGACTTCGAGACTTTTCTTCCTTTTTTTAATATATATATATATATATATATATTTCCTTTGACAAAATATAATATTGTTAACTTATACAAAATAAAATAAAATCATGTTATCCACTACATTTACTTGATATGGTAAACAAAATTAGAAGTTGGATGAAATCAGAAATAAATGTGTATGTATCACCAAGTTGATAATAATTAGTGGCCTTTACACCGAATCTGGTCCATTACTTTTTTTTCTAATTTGACATATAGTAGGTTTCTCCAACTTGTATAAACGCCGCTTATTTTCAATTTAATTCGTAATTAAACAAATATGTTCAGTATATAATTATGATAACATTTTTCTATCATTCTTTTCTGATTCTGTTTTTTCTTAAACTATTAAAGCATTAATTATGCTGGGAATTAGTGATACACATATATACAGAAAAAAAAAATCCGTGGAAGAAAAAATAAATAAATTACGTTCTTCGTTATGAACATTTTTTGTGTGCGACCGAAAAGAAAAAACATTTTTGTAGATTAAGAAAAATATAGGCTAAATTGAGGGCGGGAGGTCTAATATGTCCAATCTAAAGTGGGCCGTTAAGGCCCATTAGTGTTTCTCATGTTTTATCTTCTTAAATTCTTTATTGCTCAATGGCTGCTGATTACCGGTTCGAATCGTACGGAATCTAGTTTTAGTTAAGAAGATGTGCTGATCTAATTACTCTATGATCAAAATCATAAAATTGGAGCCAACAAAAATATCATACCAAACACATGACGTGGCCATGTGGAATTGTTGGCAACCCCAAAACATCCAAACATTGGTTTGTTGCAAAACTAATCAGATAATTAATGAGATTAGGTACAGTATTTCATATACATTTAAGGACATTTAATGAAAATTAATGCTACATTAGAATGTTAGGGTTGTTTGATTGGTGAAAATTACAATTGCCAGCAATTATGTTACTGTAAAATTGCCATTCACATTTTCACCCAATTGATCAATAAAACTTTTCATCGTCATTCTTTTTTTTTTCCATTTGAAAATCTGTTTTTTTTTTCTGTGTTGGATGTAATTTTTTTTCTTTGAAATATTTTTATTACAAATATTTAACCGTAATAAAATAAAATACAGTCTACTATTTTTAGAACGTTTATTGCAAAGTTCTAAAATTGCTAATAAAGTCTTCCAAGTGAAAAATATTTTACCGTTGAAATTATGTTTATTTATTACTACTAGCTAGAGAGCCTAGGCTTCGACCAATTTTTAGTTACGATATTACCCTCATCGTTATAGGCTTTATTAGGAAAGTAAACCGGTGTTGTTAAAAGGTTTTGAGGGTATTATGGTAAAACGTAGTACTGCGGCTGTATCTTTTTTTTCTTTCCTAATCGAAGACGACATTCGTCGGAAAAGAAGTTGTCTGAATAAGGAAACTCTCTCTCTCTCTAAACAGTCTCCGCATATTTTCTCTCTCTAAAGACTCTGTCTTTTTTACTACGGAGAGAGAGAGAGAGAGAGAGAGTGTGCGTGTGCTGGTTTCGAGCGTGGATATTAAGGGACAGAGCAAAATCTTCTTTGGTGGGAGAAATAAAGAAAGATTTTGCATTTTGAGCAAAACCAGTAGTGAAGTGACAACATTAACTCCTGACATTGTTAGGGTTTCATCTTCTTTTCTCTCTTTCTCAACCTCTCTTGCCGATTGAGAACTTGGATTAAGTTTGGAAATACTGAGAATTGGAAAGTTCCCAGCTCAATGCTGGATCGGCAACAGGAGGATCTTGGTATGTTCTTTATGGATTTTGCATGATTTTGAGTTCTGAGCTTTGGTTTTTTTTTTCCGGATTATATTAAAGTTGGGATTTTTATGGTTGGGTCTTTACTTAGAGTAGTGGAATCAGATCTGAGAAGCATCGTGTTCCGATGAATTAGATCCTCGATTTCTATGTCTGGCCATTTATATGGTTCATGACCTGTTTTTGTCTTCCTTTTCATTTCCCGAGATTCTTTGTTTCTCATCAAAGTTATATTCCGTGATTGTCCTACTTATTTCGTGAGAATGACTCTGGTTTCATTCATCTTTTGCTTTCAACATTGTTAGCAAGTTGGCTTTTTTTTTTGTAATCTCTGAGTAACAGTTTCTATTATTGTTTTCTCAGGTTTCTTGGCATTAATTTGAGTTTGTTCAGTTGAATTCTGTTAATCTCAGTGATACTTCTGCTGGTTGGTTAGCATTAGCAATCTGGTCTTGTGAGAATGAGGTCAGATACGGTTCTTGACTACGTGGTATTCGAATTATCGCCAAAGCATTCAAAGTGAGTATATGTTCCACTTCAAGATTTCATGATTTCTAGTTTGTTCTGTATAAACAAGTGTGTGTTTTTCCTTTGATAGATGCGAATTGTTTGTATCAAGCAATGAACAGACAGAGAAGCTAGCTTCAGGGTTGATTCAACCCTTTGTGAATCATTTAAAAGTTCTTGAAGCAAAAGCGTCGCCTGTTGCTCAATCCTCTATTAGATTGGAGGTGGAGAAAAGCAACACTTGGTTCACTAAAAGAACATTAGAGAGGTTTATAACAAAGAATTCAATATCATTTTGGTTTCTTTTCACATAGCCTTTTTTCGATATAGTAATAGTTTCTTCCACCATTTGTCCTTTCAGATTTGTTCAATTTGTTAATAGTCCAGAAACTCTCGAAAAGGTCAATACATATTATTCCGAGATGTTGCAGTTGGAAGCAGCTCGAACATTATATTCGCAGGTTGTAACCACTATTTTGAAACTTGACTTCTAATTGTGATTCTTGACCGATCGATCTTTCCTAAAGTTTTGTTGTCATTTTTTTGGTTCTTAAAGCGGAGTGAAGACTCAAAGTTTGGTGCATCAGGTGTGTTTGATTTTACTGTTGTTACTTTGCTCGTACATTGATCTTTAACATCAATTTGAATCCTATTTCCTTCCGTTTCAGATGATGGAGCTGCAGCAGATGCCACAAAGTAAAGCTTCTCTGCGTTTATGTTTGTTCTGTGTTTAAAGAGTTTTATATTGATTACTTTTTCTTCTCTATATTCAGGAAGGAGCTCTTAAAGGCTATAGACTTAAGACTTGAAGCTATTAAAAAGGACTTGACAACGTCCATTTCTCATGCATCAGCTAGCGGTTTCGACCCTCATACTGTTTCCGAACTCAAACAATTTGCTGATAGATTTAGTGCACATCATTTGGAGTAAGCCTTTTATTGTTTTGCTACTTTTCATTTGATGAAACCTATCTTTCATGCTTTGTTGTTTGATTGAATTGGAATGGTTCCATCAGTGAAGCATGCAGTAAATATATCTCACTATGGAAGCAAAGGCCAGACTTGATCGACATGAAGTACTCGAATCAGTTGGCTGGTGTTGACAATGTCAGCCTCCAAAAAGATAGCACGCGCCAGAAGCAAAATGCGGTAAACGAATCAGAACATCAAATTCAACAGTGTGCTACTACAAGTACCAAAAGGAATGAAGAGGAGAAAACTGATGACAGTTTGGATGTAACCTCTTCTACAGTTAAGACTACCCAACACACAAGACGACTCAGTGTGCAGGATAGGATTAACCTCTTTGAAAACAAACAGAAGGAAAACTCACCCTCTGGGGGAAGCAAACCTGTAGCTGTTACTAAATCCACAGAGCTGAGGAGACTCTCCTCAGATGTTTCTTCCTCTGAGAAACCTATCCTGAGAAGAAGCAGTATTGTGAGTGACATGAGCACTGATTTGGCATCAGAAAAGAAGTTGGAGAGTTTCCCGGAGGATCCGTCTTCGACTTCTTCGTCTCTTCCTCATACCATAGCTCAACCTAATTTCAATGAAAGCGTTAAAAAGGACGATGAAGTCAAATATGAGCTGAAGAGTGACTCCGAAAAAGTTGGTGATGAAGAAGCTTCTCGAGACAGAGTTGAGAGTTCCAAAACTGTCACTGAAACGAGGTTGGTGTCAGGAGTTGAAGCAACGTCTTATGTTCAGTCCAGATCAGTCATTGATCCGAATGTGTCTTCTGCTTCACAAAACCAGACTGAGAGACATGTCGATAGGCTACAGAATGTCATGAGTGATGCTAAATCCAGACAGAGAGAGGAGGGTTATGAACACAAAGCCAACAATGTATCACAATCATCAGCCATGTTTCCTTCTCGCCATACACGATCTCAGTCAGCTCATATAGAAGCTAGTTTTAAGGAGGATGTGGCTTCTCAACCGCAGTCTAGATACTCTTTTGGCAGGATCAAGAAGAAAGAAGTGGTTCCATCAGACGAACAACCGGTGTTACCTCAGAAACCACAATTTAATGTGAGGGATGGTCCTGACGATGGGGAGGGCAGGCAGGTTAGAGCTAACAGTAGTAGGTTTCCACCTGCATCGGTAGATCAAATACAGAGGACAAGACTGTCAAAGGAAAATCCGGGGGCTAATGATGAGTTGAAATTGAAGGCGAATGAGCTTGAAAAGCTTTTTGCTGAGCATCAACTCCGGGTTCCAGGGGATCAATCAAGTTCCTCCAGACGTGGTAAGTCGAGTGAAAACCAAGTTGCACACAAAGAGCCATCTCATTCTATAGCAGCTACAGAAAAAAGACTTTCTCTTGGTGGCGGTTCTGCTGATTTCTCAAAGCTTATGACTCCCTTAGTTGGTGACAAAGACAAAGGGGATGCATTGCGACGGAATTTATCGGACCTTAGTCTTACGGATGATTCTAAAGGAAAGTTTTATGAGAAGTATATGAAGAAAAGGGATGCCAAACTGAGAGAAGAATGGAGTTTGAAAAAAGGTGAGAAGGAAACAAAACTGAAGTCTATGCAAGAGGCTCTTGAGCAAAGTAGAACCGAGATGAAAGCTAAGCTCTCTGCTTCGTCTTCTGAGAGAAAAGATTTGCTTTCAAGTACTCGTCAGCGTGCAGAGAAATTCAGGTCTTTTAACTCTCGGTCAAGTATGAAAAAGTACCAGGTAACTTAGCATTAGATCCATTAGAAATGTTCCGATTGCTAAGACTTGTTATTGATGATACTGTCTTTTTGGCACATCCTATAAACTCATTTCAGAGCGAAGAAGATGAAGATATCTCTGAACAGAAACCTCGGGCAAAAGATAAAGCAGCCAGTGGACAACAATCTGTTGGCAGCATTTCTTCTCGGAGCTCCCAAGCTAGAAAGCTTCAACCCAACAGGAACATGTCTTCTTCTATTACTCCGCGGAGTGCAGCATCGGTTCCAAAACCATCAGGTAAAGTTTCAAACACCTCTTCTGGGAGGCGAAGATCAGACAAGTCGCTCGCACAATCTGTTCCAAATTTTTCTGAACTTATAAAGGAAAACACGAAACCATCTTCTTTAGCTGTCAAAACTACTATGCGATCACAGGTGAAAAGTAGTGGTCGCACCAAGAATATCAAGGAAGATACACTTCTCCAAAGACCTCGATCATTAAGGAAAAGCTCCTCTGGGAACATAGACTTTACGGAACTCTCCACTCTCTGCTCTGATGATATGATGGTCTCTCTAAGAGTGGACTCTGATATATCCGAGACTCTGAGAAATGAAGAATATGATGAACCTGAAGCTGAACCAGAAGAAGTCTTGGAGAATGCTGTTAGAGAAGAAGAGGAAGTGGAAGAATTGGAAACATTGGTGTTTGAGGATGGAAATCCAATGCTAAGCGAAGCTTATGAGAAAGTTGATCATTCAGGAGAAGAGAATTGTAGTTTCTTACCCGCTACTGTGCCTACGACATTGCTTGCCTCGTTAATGGACTCACCTGGAGAAAGTCCTCTTTCTTGGAATGCAAACCTGCAACACTCATTCAGCTATCCTCACGAGCACTCGTCAGATGTTGATGCTTCTGTGGATTCTCCCACGGGAAGCCCTGCTTCGTGGAGTTCTCGGATGAGAAAGAAATGGGGAACGGCTCAAACTCCTGTTACCGTTGCTGCTGCTAATAATATGTCTCAGTATCAGTCAAAGAAGGATTTAAGTAAAGGGTTTAAACGGTTGCTAAAGTTTGGAAGAAAAAGCCGCGGAGCGGAAAGCTTGATGATGGATTGGGTATCTGTAACGACTTCTGAAGGAGATGATGAGGTTGAAGATAGGAGAGACTTTGCGGATAGATCATCAGAGGATTTAAGAAAGTCGAGAATGGGATCTCTACAAAATCATCTCTCTGAGGATGGATTCAATGAGAGTGAGTTCCCTGAACAAGGTAATACTAATAGTATTGCTTTCTTCCTCTCTAAGTTTAATGCTATCGCGAGTTCTTACATATTTAGTTGATATTGTCTTTCTTCTTCAAGCTTCTAACACCGAGCTGAAAGATGATCATCAAATGTCTGGAAGCAACTTTAAAGGTCAAAAACTTGTTTTTTTTTTCTTTTCATGCATATTACTCATGCAGAATGCAAGATTCTCCATCATTCTTCCTTGAAATGAGTCGTATTATTTCTTCTTTTACAGCGCAAAAGTCATTCTTCTCGCTCTCCACATTCCGCGGCAAAGGAAATGATTCGAAGCCAAGATAGAGAGCAAACAAAGAAAGAAGAAACTTGGATGTGGATCAAGTTGCGTGAGTAAAGAGAGAAAAGAGACAGATTCTATCGCAGACTCAGGCAGACTTCAAAGACGGTATTTTTTCCCGATGAACTGGCTGGTAACTTCTTCGATGGTGTGTGTACATTTTGTTTAGTGAACAAGAATTGATTAATCCGATTTTCTGTAACTACATTGTGATTTTGGCAATTTTGAAAAATCCTATTTGTTTTTGGCCTTCCTTTACAAATATATTGATGCACATTCACAAATATTCAAGAGCATCTGGCTGGGCAACGAAATCTTTCTTTATTTCCCCCACAAATCATATAGCTGAAATTGTAGTGTGCATATCAAATTTTAGTTCCCATGTTTACAAGGTAGCAGTGGCAAATCACAACAATTGAACAAAACAGATATATTAATTATTAAGCTTAAAATAAATCTCCAAATAGCCTTGAAGCAGACAGTGGTTATATCAACAACCTAATGATAGTGGCACTTAATTTCACTAGCAGAGCACAACAGATTCTTTACTTTTTCTCTACAGGCTTTGGTCATGAATCTAAATTTAATTTCAAAAGCTTAATGTACAAGCAAAACTTAAGACGGTAAACTAAAAACTCTTTCTATGCTTGTCCCTAATGTAGATAACAACTCATGTTGTGAAGCAAAGGGTTCCTGAAGATAAATAATGTCTACCCAAAATCATAGTTTTCCTGATCAAGAATTATTACCAGCAGAGTTGTTTTTGGGACCTTGAAGCTCCATTGGAGAATTAGTGATGCTACCAACAGAACCCATTGTCTGAGAGCTAAGCTGTGGACTCGCTGGACAACCCTCGAGGTTGCTTGTGCTCATGGGATGCATTGCACCCGAGCTTATCTGAGGACTCATAGGAGTTCTTTGGTTCACTTGCTGGGGACTCATTGGAGTTCTCTGACTCATTTGCTGGGGACTGGACTGTTGTAGCTGCTGTTGGGTAATTCCAGCTGATGGTGACCCTACTTGGGGTGGTGATAGTACAGACTGAAGAGGGGATGCTGTTGCCTGCTGCTGCTGCTGTGCTTGTTGAGGCTGTTCATGTTGTTGTAGCTGCTGCTGCTGCTGCGGAGACTGAGCTAGCTGCTGAGATGGCTGAGACATAGGCTGCTGTAACTGTTGCTGATGCTGCAACTGTTGTTGTTGGGGTTGCTGCTGGAGTTGCTGCTGCTGTTGTTGTTGATTCATGTAAAGATTCATCATTCCAGGCATCAGCTTGGGTGGGCCCATGTTACCCATAGCAGCAGCTCGCTGCAGATTAGCTCTGTTCTGATCCAACATGGAAAGACCAGCTGAGCTGGGGTGCATCTGCCTAGTACCTGACACGCCACTTATCCCGGTTTGAGGAGCACCCATTACACCTCCTCGGTTTGCCATGCCCATCCTAATCTGTGTAAACAGAGCGTTTTGTTGTGGTGTTAATGCACCAGATCGGAGTTGCTGGCTTATAGCATTCAAATTTGATGCTGGATTCAGATTCATTGGGTTCTGGCCCATATTACCGATGCCAGGAACAGACATTGACGATGAGATTCCGGTTCCCCCCATACCTCTTCCTGCCATATTCAATTGGTTGCCTAAAGCTCCAAGCCCAGCAATACTATTTCCCATGCTTCCCATACCCATACCCATGCCCATACCCATACCCATGCCTACACCTGATCCTAGCCCCATCATTATCTTCTTCTGCACTGCCGCCTGCTGCTGCTGCTGTAACATCTGCAGTTGGAGAGGCGAATACTTGTTGGCCATCTGACCACCCGGCTGCATACCAGAGCTCTGGCTCATCGAGTTGATGGCTGATAGTGGATTTGTAGGCAGTATCATGGAAGGTCTCTGCATTTGTGGATGCTGTTGCTGTGTAAACATTGACTGTTGATTTTTCTGCTGTGAATGTGATGACAGTAGCGCTGACTGTTGTGGGTCAAGCTGTTGTGGTTGCATAGGCATGGAGACACCAGACAGCAGTCCTTGAGACATTTGCAAGGCTTGAGAATTTGTTGGAGGAACCATCCTTGCATTTGCAAGAATATTCTGGGTTGAGTTATTCGGCGTATTTCCAGTATTCCCATGTTTTGATGCCTCACCAGACGCTTGCCCTGCAACTGCATCTCCATACTGTTGCATATCGTTTGCAGAATAACCTCTTGGATAACCACCCGCAGAATTTGGATGGCTGCTGATTGGGCCAGTATCCCCACGGTTTGGCTTTGCCATAATATGTTCTTCAATCATGTATCCTTCACGGGCCATCTGCATAAGCATATAAATCAATCTTTAAGTAGCTTTACCATAGAACCAGGAACATGAAATAATTGATTCAGAACTCGAGAAATACCAGTGATTTAAATTGAGTAGCAAGTAGATCGGCGATGTGCTGTGACAAAGTGAGGAATAAGCAAGTCAGCATAGCTTCCAGAAAATAAGTGGCGTACATAAGAGAAAAATTAATAATCCATTGTCCATTCCCTTTTGATCGCATTGGACAAGAAGGATAAACGAGCATAAGCAACTAACAAGAGAGAAGTATCCATAGACCAACCAACCATATTCATAATTACACAAAACATTCACAACAGAGACATAAACCCCAAGAACATGACCCGACAACCTATAAACATCACTAAATGTAAAATCAACATTACATTGAATGGTAGTGCATGCAAGTTGAAGATATATTGCTGATCAAAAAAGAATGCAGGGGAGTATGATAACTATCAAATTTCCTGTGAACTTACTGTATTGGGCAACGCTAAGAGAAAATCTTCAGCCTGAAAAACATCCCCTTCATCTACGTCCCCTTGATACCATGCTACTGTCCCATCGACGGCCTTCTCTGACATCACCAGTCTTGTTCGGTTTCTAGGGATGAAGGAAGGGACCGAACCTGAAAAGATACTGGAGTCTGGTCAATCACATAAAGAAATATACCAATAGCCAGATATCTAGTTAAAAGAAAAACAGACCTTGCATTACACGTTCCATCTGACCAAAGTGAATGACTCTGGTCTTGTATGTATTCATACTGCCACCAAATATAGATTTTGATAATGCTTCGTCCTCGTCTTTGAAGACCTCTTCGTTAGACAGGTTTGATAAACAAACAGTAAGGGGCTGTTTAGCATACACGCGAGGTCTTCGAGAGTACTCATCCACCTTATGCTTTTTGCAGTTTAGTTGGTACCTAAAAATGGAACAAGAAACTGGATCAACCAAAAAATAAAATCTATGAAATATAGAACTTGTTCATGCACCAACAAACATTATTTATTTATATAAATGCAATGATATAAGGAGAATAAGACAATGCCAGCAATGCTCTAGCGTAAAGCCAGAATCAAAACAGGAGAAGTATCACATAAGTGAAAGTAAAGATCATAAAAAAGAATTTGAAGGGAATAAAATCAACAAACCAGGTTTCATAACATTCATACCTAGCAGCAACTCGTTCAATCTTTGAAAATCTGTCCAAGATTGCGTGATCGCCCAAAGTTTGGGGTCCCACTGAAGGGCTCCTTGCATTAACTGGGACACTAATAGTATTGACACTAACAGGAGAACCAACAGTGCTAATAACTTGCGTCTTAGGAAGAGAATTTGTTCTCCGTTTTGCAGCCATTTGGGCTTGGTGTTGCCTTTGCTGCATAGCTTCATTAGCACTAGAACCCACTGACTGAGTAGCACCAATAGCAGGAATAGAAGTAACAGCCTTGTCCTTCTGAGCTGCTGCAACTGCTCCATAGTGGGTCCCCATTGAACCACCAGAAAACTCACCAGACTTCGATGAAAGTGGGGACTGCGGTGGACCACCTGCCGACAAACGAGGACTTTGAGCCGATATCCTACGACTAAATTGTTCTTCTTTTTTCGGCTCTTTTTCAATCTGCTGGCCAGGATTAACATTCCAGGATGTTTGAGGGAAATTTGATCTAATGAATGCATTATGGGGCATCCTTGACTGAATACGTGGATCTAAATCATTTGCATCACTTCCCACCCCCGGAATATTGTTTCTGGTGCCGCCATCAATTTTACCAGTCTCAAATGGCTCCTCTTTTGAAGTGTATTTCATTCCCCCCTGTTGTGAAGCTGGAAATTGCATGGGACCACCTTCCTGATTCATAACCCCTTCCATTTGGTGTGGTGAAAACCTCTGAATACTTGTATTTGGATACTGAATACTTCTGCCTAGCATGTCTTGGTGTTGTAGAAGCGTATTTTTCCAATTTGTATCGGATCCATGAAGGCCATCCATACGTTGCCCTAACTGTTGCTGCGGAACCCCATCAGGACCCATATGTGAAACCCTTGTTCGCTTATTCAAGCCAGGCATAGAAGACATTTGTCCTTCTTGACTTTCTCTCTTTCTATGAAAAGATGTACCAGGGTTCATACTATCAGAGCCATAAGGCAGCATCGCATCTAGTCCACCAGGCGAAGCGCCAGAGACACTGACAGAATTTGATCCTTGATCCTGCGTGTTTCTTGTACTTCCAATTCCCATGTACCTTTGTTGCTGAGGTGGTACCAAGGCCAGAGAGGAATTTGGTGCATCTTGCAACGGCTGACTTCTTAATCCCGCCAGCATATTAGTACCAAGGTTTTGAATAGCCTGGTTGTTATTGGTTTGCTGCATTATCAAATGCCCTGGCAAATTTCCTCGCTCTGAACTTTCAGGAAGCCGATCAATGCACACCTTTTTCCCCTGAATCTTATTCTGAGACATGACTGTCACTTCTGCCATTTGCCTTAATCTCTTTCTCCGCAAAGTAGAAAGCGACAAATCGAGCTATCGAGTAGAGAAAAAAAAACATTTTAGACACTATAATAAACAACTGAGAACAGAAAGCACAAGGAGTCTTTTTAATGAGATATTACCTTAGCAGTCAAAGGATTTTTACTCAGCCTATCAAGTCTGGGTAAAGGATCCAGACAGAGTTCAGGTTGTAAGGCTTTTAATATCCTGGACTCCACTTCCTGCAGTTGATGTAAGGATCAGTACAGAAGATAATAGTTTCAGTGCTCAGATATACGACCTATAAGCCACGAGCTACCATGATTACCATGAGATCACCGTACGTCCATGAGTTGTCTGACATTGATGGAATATCTTTTACCACATTCTCGAGTGACATCTTAAGGCGCAATTTATTTATCACAGGAGAGACTTGAGATGAGGTATGTTTCCGATAGTCATGCACCTACAATAGTATGTGCCAAAAATTAAAGAAAACATGATGATGTAAGATGGTACACAGCAGTCAATTAAAAATTAGTATAACTAGGTTTTTTATGTTTACTTCTGGTCCCAGTTACTCCATTATGTTTCAGAAACAATCAAATACATGTACAATTGAGTTTGGAAGATAAACTTCCATGTACTTATAATTACGACATTTTTTTAATCTTGATTAAGTGTAGATAATTTCTGTTGAGCTCTTTTTAAATATATTTATATACGTTTGGACTGTTTCCAAGAACTTATGGAAGGCTTTATCCCAAAAAATAATTGCAGATAACTCACCTCACATATAACCACCCCATCCACAAATTTGCAAGGTATATCTTCCAAAATGTCCCCAGGAAGCCTGCCAGCCTCAATAGCCTATAAAGCGTACAAAGGGATTAAAAACATTTACTCAGTAGAATGAAACTCAGAAAGTGTATTTAACAAAACGCGAGTAAGTAGTGCAGTGAAATGCATTATTCGGGTAGAACAAGTGGGGAAAAAAAACATCATCTTCACATTTACTAAATCTAAGTACTTTGAATTCATTCACCAAAACTTTGATTACATGTTCAAATCAAGTCTATAATAACATAGTTCGAAAGATTTACCGAAAGGAGACCCTCTGCTGCCCTATCATACGGATGTAAGACCTTTGGAACATCTCGAAACGATATCTGTTGCATAGCCTGGTATTCAAAAACTCAAATTTGTGAAAACGTGAAGGTTTTAAAACTCAAATACAAGAAATCACAAGATAAATAAATTCATATAGACTCTCAGTACATACCTCAGAGGTTTTTCCTATAGAGTACCCATTTGGATAGAGGCTCAATATGAAGGAAACTTCATGATCTGCAGAGAAACCAAAATGCACTCAATTCAACATAGCTAGAATTTAGCAAAACATTATGTGTCAAAGTGGTTCGTTGAGATCCAAACCTGGAGATATATCGGGTAAAGATGGCTTCGAAAACCCGGAAACATCGCCAATATTGCTATCATCAGTGGCCTGAACCAAACGTAATAAATTTTCTATATAACTTTCCAAAATAAGCGAATTTAGTTGGAACACAATACAACTAAAATTCTAAGTTAAATTACCTTTGGTTTCCCAGATAGAACGATTGCTTTTGGGGAATCAGGAGTAGCCAATTCAGTAGAAATCTTAGGTCGAAACTTTCTACCAACCTTCGATATCTTAAACGAGACACCCATGGATTCTCTCCAGAGAGATGAAGCTCAAACCTGTCTAGGTACTGTCAATAAACGATACAGAAATAAAAAAGACACGAGAATTGAAGAAATCGAAGAATGAATTTTAAGAAAGCTAGAGAAATTGAAACCTTATGAGCTTGTTACAGAGAAGATCATCAAACAATTGGATCGGATAGAAAGCGAGAGAAATCAAAGGTGACTAAGAATAGAGCAATGAAGAATTCATAAACATGGAATTTGTGAAACACAGGTGGGAAATTTTTGAAGAAGATGCGATCGGAAGAGAAAGGAAGAGAGATTATTGTTAGGGTTCTTCTTCTAACTTCAAAGTAGCAGAAAAAGAAATTATCTTTTGTGTCTCTGTGCACACTTGGATTTCGGTTTAAGACAAAACGGAAGTTGAACCAGTTATTAATTTTGGTTAGCTTCGATTAAAATTTGGGTAACCGAGTTTGGGGGTAGAATAGACATTTTGCAAATTAGGGTTTTGCTTGATATATAAAATCCTTCACCCTTATAAGCCTTTCGTCGCCTCTTCGTGTGATTTACTGAGTGAAAAAAGCTTATCGCGGCGATTAGTTCCCGGCGAAGAAGAAGAAGAGAGATAAGAAAATGGCGACTAATGGATCTGCTAGCTCAGCGCAGCTCTCTCAGAAGGAAGCTGATGTCAGGATGATGTGTGCCGCTGAGGTTCATCTTGGAACCAAGAATTGCAATTACCAGATGGAGCGTTACGTCTTCAAGAGACGCAACGATGGTAATTTCTCGTATATTTTTTGATAAACTATCTGTATGTATGTATGTTGATGGTTATAGTGTTGAGATTCTGTGTTGATATTTCGGATTTGTATAAATGTTGATGATCTGTTTATTTGGTTTATGCTGCTTTGTTTTAGATGGTTTTTGGATTTATAGGTTGTTTTATTGTATCGAGAGTAGATTTTACTCACGACGGATCTAAATATGTCGCTGACTGAGAAAAGATAAAATGTTGCAACTAGCCGTTTTTGTCAGCACGCTCACTTCTCTGCGTTCGTATCTAAGAAAAGGCTTTTGTTTCTGTGTCTTCTCTAGTGTTCTTGTTTACAGAAATGTATGAACAAATGATCAAAGGCTCAAGTTTCATTTCTATCTCTCTCTGTGTGTTTGTAAAAAAAAAAAAATTGAGATTTTAGTTTTGACTGATGTTTGAGATTGTATTTGTGCTAGTGTGTGTTATTGTTGCTCTTTTATTGTAATTTACAATTGTAAGTGGTGAGTATGGAACTTAGTTTTTGAAGTTTTCGTCATTCTCAGGTATTTACATCTTCAACCTTGGCAAAACATGGGAAAAGCTCCAGATGGCTGCTAGAGTTATTGTTGCCATTGAGAACCCACAGGACATCATCGTCCAGTCAGCTAGGCCCTATGGACAGAGAGCTGTGTTGAAGTTTGCTCAGTACACTGGAGCCAATGCCATTGCTGGAAGACACACTCCTGGTACCTTCACCAATCAGATGCAGACATCCTTCAGTGAACCAAGGCTGTTGATTCTTACTGACCCAAGAACTGACCACCAGGTAAACTCTTCATATGATTCATATACTAGTGATTGATTAATGATTTTTGTTATTGATAAATGTCTTGTGTGTGTTGCAGCCTATCAAGGAAGGTGCTTTGGGAAACATTCCAATCATTGCTTTCTGTGACACAGACTCTCCAATGAGATTTGTTGACATTGGTATCCCAGCCAACAACAAGGGAAAGCACAGCATTGGGTGCCTTTTCTGGCTTCTGGCTCGCATGGTCCTTCAGATGCGTGGAACCATTGCTGCTGGACAGAAGTGGGATGTCATGGTAAGAATATCATTCTTGGAGCTCTTAGATTAGAAAGGCATCTGTTCATTAAAAACTTTCCCTGTTTATTGACTGAATTTTTCATATGGTATGGTGTTGTGCAGGTTGACCTGTTCTTTTACAGGGAACCTGAGGAGACTAAGCCAGAGGATGAAGATGAAGCTGGCCCTCAGGCAGAATATGGTGCACTTCCTGCTCCAGAATATGGAATGGTAGGTGGAGACCAATGGACCACCGCTCAGATCCCTGATGCTGCATGGCCAGGAGAAGGTCAGGCACCAATCTCTGCTGCACCTGCTGCTGCTTCTTGGAGTGATTCCGCTGGTGAGTTTTTGATAACCATTTGAACCCTATTCTAACAGATCTTGATTCTAATGTTATGTTTATTTTGCTGTTCTAGCTGCACCGGCAGATGGTGGATGGGAAGCTGCCGCGCCACCCTCAGGGGCACCAGCTGCTGGTTGGGAGTAAAGTTGATAGCCTTTACTCAATGGTTTAATGGTTATAGACATGCTTTTTTGTTACTTTTGGGATTGAAGAGTTATCGAACCGTAACTGTTTTTTCTTCTCACTTGTTTCTCTTAAGACCCTTAGATGTTTTGCACCTTTTTGTTTGAATCGAATCTATATTTTGCGTTTATCACAAATATGAATCGAGCTTTGTTCTTCCCAAACATTATTCTCTACATTCTTACAACTTAAAATATCGCAATCTTCAAAACAATAGTCGTAGTGGCCGTTTTTGTTTGACACTGGCTAAGGTTTGAAGAATAAATAGCAAACAGACAAGTCGAAGAAGAACTCATTTAAAACACTCATGTCATTTGTACAATAGAACCGTTCAGGACCATAGACCCATGTCATTGCCTCCATCAAAGAGACTACTCAGAGACGTTGAGGAATCACAGTTTCCCTCCGTAAAAGGCATCTGCGAGAAATATTCGGTCTGGTTCTCAAAAGCAAGAAGCTCTTCAGAAAGCAGAGAAGCATCAACGTTGTTGGCTTCTTCACTATCATTAGGTTCATGTTTCTTATTCGCATCGCCCATGATGATATCTTCGAGCCATTGTGTATCAATCAGAAGCGTGTCCGGATTATTCTCCTCCCACAAGAAATCAAGACAGCTACTACTAGGCGCTGAGCTTACCACCGCCACATCAAGATCAGCCTCATGATTCTCCTCTACCTGTTGCACAGTCTTAGCCTTGGCTTTCCTCTTTCCAGAGGATTCGTTAGGGAAATTGAGCTTAGCTTTGGCTCCACGGATTCTCTTAGCTTCAAGATCATAAGCTCTTGCAGCTTCTTCAGCTGTGTTGAAAGTCCCGAGCCAAACTCGAACTCCTTTGATTGGATCACGTATCTCAGCCGCCCATCTTCCCCAAGGCCTTCTTCTGATTCCTTTGTACCGACTGCTCTGTTTCTTCTTCCCATCTGATGCTGAGCCTAGCCATGGATAAAGTTCAAAGCTTTGAGACATAGAACCAAACGATGAACATACAAAACATCAGAAAACAGAATCGTAACTCACCTGAAGCATGATGTTTGTGAGTAGAGGAGAAGACAAATGGCTCATCGGACTCTAATTCATCGAAATTTCCATCGAAATCGTAGATTGAGCAGTCAAAGACGCCATTACTTCTCCAGGAAGACTTTCCAGATGATCTCGCAATCTTCTCCGGCGCTATGTAATCGGAAATTACAGCTCCTCCGCACATTTTCTCAGAACTAAAGGGTTCAAAGTATAAGTTTTAAAAGTTTTGGGCTAAAAAGTAAAATTTCTCAATTTTAAAGGTGTCTCTGTGTTTTTGTTCTTTCATTTTTGCCTGAGCACACTCTTATACGCAGAGCGACAAGGCGTGTTCTTCGGAACGACAATTGGGCCAAGTGGGCTTTGTTAATTTTACCATTTTATCCTCATCATAGGTTAATCCCTTTTTAAATGATTTCGCCACTGTCTGTAATGATCTGCATTTAGCTGAGTTTATGAACTTAATATATTCGATCTTATCGCTTTACTTGGGGGTTAATCCATTCTTATCTTTAATCATATCTTACATTAAGTGAATCGTATATTTGAGTTTTAATGACCATGATTCTTATATCTACCCAGTTTACTGCGTCATACTAGTCGTTTTGGATTTTTGGCATAAGATAAATAAAAATAAAAACCTATACCTATAGTAATGGTTGGCTTATTCACCTTTCAAGAGTCAATAAATCGACATGGGTTTTAACTTTTAACCAATGTGTTTAGTCGTCACGGTGATTAGTTAAAACCTTTATGGAACAACTTTAATGAAAAAACTATACCAACAGCTGGTTTTGCTACAACTTGATATATACACTAGATTTTAACCCGCGGTATATCGCGGGAATAATTTATTTTTTAAAGTTAGTATATATAAAAGTTTATAAATTGTATTTATCTATAAAATAATTTTATTTTATAGTTTACAAATGTTATTAAGTAACGTCCTTCCAAACCCGTCCTGTAAAAATAAACCCATTTATTTTATTAATGTTGATCTTATTTATGATATGTTTATGAATCATTGTCTAAATATTTTGTAATTTTGTAGTAATTAAATGCTATCAGATTATATCTCTGCGCTTTGATGATTATAATCGAATTGTTATAGTCATGGAGAAAAGCAATATCAAAAATGATAATTTTGTAGTAATTAAATGATATTAAATATTTTAGAAGTATTATTTTAGTAAATAATCGTGTAGTTAATGTGGAGAGATTTTGGGAAGATTGTTAAATGTCAAATATTTAATTCGAAGATTTTCTTTTTAATTATCAAAAACAAACATTAAAATCCAGTGACAACCATTGTAAATAAATCTCAACTACAGGATTTATTTAACAAAATGGCTGCAAAAATGTATATATAGATTTAACAAAAATTAATTAATTTGTAATAGTAGTTGTTATCCTACCTTTAGGGGTATAGCTTTTAATTTGAAACCATAAGCAGTCTCTAATACTGACTAATGAACCCGTGGTTTTCTCCACTAACCATTTTTCAAATCTAAACTAATCTATCAACCTTACTTTGAACCTTTGTGGAGTGGTTAATTAATTAAAGACTAATTGATATATTAAATGGAAAAGAATAAAATAATTTTAAAGGAATTAAATATTCGCAATGGCCACGAGGAACCTTTCATGTGGCAACTATACTTTGTAATTTCAACTATACTAAGGCCAGTGTTTTCTTTGACAATAACATTAACATCCATATGCTCATATGCATATATATATATTTGATTTGATCATATATTATTCGTATATGAGACCCACATATATTAGCATCATCATTAGTTTTTTTTTATATTTTATATATAACAAAAATGTAAAATAGAGAGGAGTAAGCATCTTGTTTGTCCAAAAAGAAAAGAAAGGAGTAAGTATATCTCGTAAATCTTTGAAATAATGTCACGAAACTTAGATTAAAAAAAGTTAATGTTGATTGTTTATGGAATCATTCCAAATATCATGTTAACTTATTGAGACGCGCATTTAATACCACAATTAGCATATATTATGATGAGACAATAATTCCTTATATGGTTCAAAACTATGAATATAAATATAATTCGGAATATTTCTCCCAAAGAACCCTTGTAATCTCTCACAAAAATCTCTTGTTCTTCTTGTCTTCAATATGGAGGATGGGGAAGCTTCAACAATCACTTTCTTACCAACCACGGAACCAAAACCCCTACAAAACCCTAACTTGCTGGCCAAACCAAAAAAAGAGACTAAACAAAAAAAACCTAAAACCACCAAAGGTCGACAGAAGATAGAGATCAAGGAGATCATGCTGGAGACCCGAAGGCAAGTGACGTTTTCCAAACGACGATCCGGGCTTTTCAAAAAAGCGGCAGAATTAAGCGTTCTCTGCGGCGCACAGATTGGTATCATAACGTTTTCACGTTGCGATAGGATCTACTCGTTTGGTAACGTGAACTCACTCATCGATAAATACTTGCGTAAGGCTCCGGTGATGCTGAGGTCACATCCCGGTGGTAACGTGGCAAACGGAGAGGAAGATAACGACGGTTTGATGTGGTGGGAGAGAGCGGTGGAGAGTGTGCCGGAGGAGCATATGGAAGAGTACAAGAATGCCTTGAGTGTGTTAAGGGAGAATTTGTTGACGAGGATCTACCAGATGAGTGGTGATCGGACGGTTGAGAATCTTCCGGCATTTCCAAATGAGATGGCTATGGCTGACTGGAAATTAACGAATGAAAATCTGATGGCTAGGAACGATCGAGGTTATGGAGGTAACAATGGTGATTTGGAGTTTGCGTTTATGCCTCAAAACGGTAGACAGTGAGGTGTTTTTTCTTTAATTTATTATTACAGTTTGGTGTTATTACATATAGATTATAGGTTGATCTAAACTATTTTTTTAATTCGTTTACCTAAATTAACTAATGCTTTCAAGTTTAAGATTGAAAAAAAAAAATTGTATTCCGAAATTGAAATTCATATTTCCCTTTTCTTAACTGTGGAGTTAGCTTATTAATAATACTGGTTTTATTTTATGAGCTTGTGTTTTTGTCTTTCTTGTTTATTTTCTTGAAACTGTTAGGATATTTTCTCCAACAGTTTCTTTTTATATAAAAATGATGTAATATTTTCCCCAACCATTGGCTACACTTGAGGAGGTTAGCTTGTCTACGAATTGTCAATGGTCGTAATAATGAGGGCTTGAGGATCGGAATCTGGTCATGGTGATGTTGATCCTTTAGAGGTTCTTATTAGAACTATATTCCACACACAATTCGAAATCAAATCATGTCACAAAAATTGGAACCACGAGGACTGAGGATTAGGTATGTTGTACATGTTTATAGTCTCTAGGCAAAAGAGTAATAAATGGCTACTTCAATAGATAAGATTGTTTAAAGTTAACGGTGTTGATACCAGGATCGGAAACTGGTTACCGGAGAACTGGGCCAACTGGCGGAAACTGATCTAAATCGGAAGACGAAGCAGAAAAACTACCTCAATATTTAAGATAAAAACATGAACTTTGAAGATCTTAAAAGGCTCAAAATTGGAAGTTTTCACTTCTGAAGCAAAAGTAGTATAAATAGTTAGTTATTAATTAGGAGTTGAAATTAGAGATAGAGTTGAATAAGCTCATCGCTAACTACAGAGGGAGAGAGAACACCAAGGTCAGTGAAGAGGAGTGTTAGGTACTGAGGCGGAGTATAGTCTCGAGCTGACCTCTCTACTTCCACCTTTGTCGGAATCTTTACACCAAATTCGATTGGTCTCAACGCCGGTGCCATGTCCTTTTGGTCTAATGGGTAAAGCCTAGCGAACTGCAAATACACAACTTTGTATCATTAACCACTCTCTTACTATGGGATCTTATAAAACCGTTTCAATTACCTTGTAACTCTCAGCAGCAACATAGACCGGTTTGTTCATGCTGTGTGCCACAAGTGCGATTTGGTATGTTCCCATCATGTTGATAATACCGCCACTTTCTACAACTCCATCCGCCCCGACAAACACCATGTCTACCTCGTCCATACTATACGCCACAGCTGAATCAAGCAGTAGTTTCACTGGGATATCGAGCTTCGATAGCTCACTCGATAACAGAACTCCTGTTCCATCCGGCCTCCCCTCTATCATTTTTTCACCAAAAAAAGTTAGCGAGAGGCTACTAATACAACAAAATCATAAAGAGACAGGGTTTATAAGGTCAAGACTATGCAACAAAAATGTCTCAGAGAAACCAAGAAACATTAAGCGGATACAACTCAAGTTCCAATCTAAGCTTGTTGTTTAAGCGAACCTGTGCAGAGAACTCGAAAGAGCTTGTTGTTTTGTGCAGCAGTCTTAAGTATTTCCAGAACAACTCTAGAGAGTCCATGAACCAATATGGTACAACCATCGAATATAAAATCTTGACTAAGCATTGCGATAATCCTACGAGCCTGCGCAATAACCAAACCTTTATAAACCCTCTTCTATCAAATACTAATTGATCTACTTCATTGATATATGTACAAAAACTACTAAATATGAGCCAGAAGCCATAAAAGGAAGTACCTTGCAAGATATTTCCCCAAATTTCTCAGCACGTTCAAGAAGACGAGACTTAGCTGAATTGAAATCTTCATATTCCAAAGCAGACGTTCTCGTAACGTATCTGATAAACAAATCGCATCCAGCTGTCAAAGAGATCGACGTTTTGTCCCACGACTGCCAAAATTTGAACATTTCTTAAATCAACAAAGCCCACAAAATCGAAGAATGAACAGAAAGTGAAAAATGAATTCTCACCTTGAGTGTATCAGAAGCCTTTTTGAGCTCAATTTCAAGCTCCATCATGGTGCTCGCTTCGCTCGCACGAATAACAGCAGCCAAAGCTCGTATAGCCGCGACGGCTTCAGCCAGATCCGGTTGTTTTCTCCAGTTATTGAACTCTTCAATTACATTAAACGACTTCTCGTTCCCGAGATCAGTTACGGATAAGTCATGCTGGGCATCGCCTGAGACGCCGCCAACGGCGGCTTGAGCTTGGGCTAGCCAGTCGCTTGTAATGACACCGTGATGCGCCGCGCGAGTTTGGTAATAAGCGGAGATGGAATCAGGGTTTTGAAAAGGACCTCGTGTTGTATCCGCCATTGGAGGTGAATTCGAGCTTCGTCGCTCGTCGAGAATAAACGACGGTGATCTTCTCCACATTGATTTTTTTTTTTCTTGAGAAAATTCTTCAAAATGGAAAAATTGAAGATAATATACTGTCGCTTTCTCCAGAAATATCATATGAAAAATAAATATAAGGCCCATTAATAATATAAGGCCCATTTATAAGCCCAATAAATTTACTAATTTTCATATCTTCATATGACATGCCATGGAATGGAAGTACAAAATATTCTAAAATTAAATTAGCTGATCACAATTGCCTGATCAAATTCAAAACACAAGTTTTCTTTTTTTTAATAACTCAAACTGATCACACTTTTCTTCAAAAGGGTCTTTAAGTTCATCTTCATGGTCAGGTCCTTTTAGTTGCGGAACTCGTCCATGAAGCTCTTGTGGAACTCTGTCAGACGATTCACTATCGCTGGAATCTTGTCTTCTTGTGGAAGTATTGTGCATCTAAAGTGCCATGTTCCAGGAACCTAAACCACAATGAATCCAAAACCCATTATTCAAGTTCGATCCTTTTGTAAGACATTTAAAGTTATGAAGATTTGGTTATATTTTACCTGTCCAAAGCCAGAACCAGGGACTACAACTACACCAGTAGCATTGAGAAGGCGTTTGCAGTAGAACGCATCTGGTGCAGTTTTTTCAGCCTCAGCAGCTTCGATAGCCTTTTGAGGAAGGTTAATTCGCGGGAAGAGATACATTGCTCCTTCGGCTCTGTTACATGTAACACCTTCTAAACTGTTGAGAGCGTCTTCCAAAGTCTGCAAGTTCATTTTCAAGCTTGTGACATTATATACAAAGAGACTGAAAAATGTCGTTAGAGGGTATTGTAATCTTCGACTAACCTTTGCACGTTTAGCCATGGATGAGAGAATTCCATCTCTTTCTGCCATGTATGAGTCATATGAGTCATCACCAGGCTGATCAAATACAATATTAGACTTTTTAGTCATAATCTGTTGCAAGAACTTAGCGAAAACCGATTAGAGAGAACTAGGGTGTTACCTTGGGTGGGCTCATGACAAGGCTAGCAAGAATTTGACCAGAGATGTTAGAACAAAGATTCACAGAAGCCATTTTGTATATCTGTTCTCTTACATCAGAAGTGAATCCAGTAACCTCCATGTAACCTCCTCTTTTTCCACATTCTCCATAATATCCTATCAACAGAAGAATATTAAAAACAAAAACCCCATTTTTTAGATGACAAGCATTGGACAGTAAAAGTTGTTCTTTTACCTTTGGAGACTGATTGGAACGAGACTAACGAGATATCTTTTTCTCCATAGCCCAAAGACCGAGCCACTTTCTTGAAAGAATGGAACTTTTTGTCAGGGACGTAAACATTTTCTTGGTAGACTTCATCAGCTAAAAGAACCAAACCCTCTTGCTTGCAGAAATTAACAATGTCACGCTGGTTTTCTTCCGCAAGAACCTAACCAGAATAAGAACGCAAGATTAGAAGAATGTTACATTTTGTTAGGCTAGTCTTGAAAATCTGTTTGTACCTGCCCAGTTGGGTTACCGGGGTTTATGACAACCAAGGCCCTTACAGAGATGCCCTTGGACCTAGCTTCCTCTAGTTGCTTCTTAAGGTCAGATATTTCCAGTCCCCATCCTGTTGCTTCATCAAGATAGTACGGAACCTAAGAAGTACAAATTTCAAAAACTTGTACCAAAAAACAACATTACTCCATGATGATTATATGAACATACCAAAGATCCACCATGAAGGGCAATTGAAGCCGAGTACAATGGATACTGAGGAATCGGGGAAAGAATACCATCTTTCTCTGAGCTCAAGAGAAGTTGCATCATCATGTGAACCTATAGAGTAAAAAACACCAAAAACACTTAGCATGAATCCTTTAAAAGAACTTACTCTAACTCTATGAGATAACGTTTTCGTTTTGATTGTTACCGCTGGACTTGCACCATCAGTCAAGAAAATATCATTTGGATCAGCAGGGAAACCATCACGTGCTTCGATTCCAGCTGCAATTACATCACGTAAACCCTTGATACCCTGAGGCAGAACAAAAAATGAAACATTCAGCAACATAAGAACCATCTCAAGAAAGGGTTTAGGACTTTTAACTAGACTCTAATAACAAACCTGGCTATGACTGTAAGCCCCAGTTGCTCTTCCGGGAATATGGTCCAAAATCCTCCATGCTCGGTCAATTGAATCGGTACTGATAGCAGAGTAGAAATCAAATGTTAAGCAATCTTAAACCGTGAGCATACATGTCCTAAAGCTGAAATATAGCAAGGAAAACCTCACCTGAACAAACCATGGGTTTCAGACTCATCCAAAAGACTTGCGTGGTCACACAATGCGAGAACCTGAGGCATATAGATGATAGACGTTATATCTCTGTGGCTGATATGACAACCAAACTAGTACCAAAAACATTCACTTACCTCACGGAAGAACTTTATAGGCAGCTGACCAAGAGATTGAGGATTCCCAATGTTGCAATAGATTATCTGCCAAAAGTAATGAAGAATTCTAAGTTCCTTGCACAAAGAGTTTGAGAACAGGTAACATCAACACTAAACTAATCATAAATCCGTCAAAACTGCCGATAAAGAAAGAGATTTTACCTCATCAAAGGGATAAGCATCCTTATTAGTCTTCAAGTCTTCTTGTAACTTCTGTAAGATGGAAGCAAAAAGCAAACAAAAATCAATTAGCATTAAAAACAATTTTACAGATTTTGTTCTTGGTTTTACAAGACAAAGCACATGCATCTCTGACCTGAGCAATGTTGACAATTTCTCCTCGAACAGCATACTCACATTTCAGAACCTGTTCCCCGGAAAAGAAAAAAAACTCTTAGTTAACAATAAAACCAACTTCTCTGTAATATAAAGTACAAAGAAGTTATGCAAAGCTTGTCGATTTCATCGTTGGGAATCACAACGAGAAGCAAAGGATAAACCTTTGGCGTTAAATCAGACAACCACAGTAAAAAATTGAAACTTTTTTACTAAATTAGAAACAAATCCAGATCAACCCTGAAACCCACAATTCAAAAACGCAATAAACCAGCTAGAGAATTAGAAACCGACCTTGGGATTGATGGAGTCAAGAGTAACGGGAAGAGAAGAAGTGGAATCAGAAGCAGACATCTCCGAAGTAGAAGAGAAGAAACGAGACAGAGCAGGAGGAGAAGAAGCAAGGGGACGAGGTTGAGGAGAGAGAAAGCTTGGACTTTTGTGGTGATGTTGACGACGAGAATGGTCGACGAGACCTTTAGCTTGGTTAATCAAGAATCTCCGCATCTGTGAATCAGCTTTATACTAGGAACGTGCTCTTTAAGCCCTAGGATTGAAAATTCTCTCACGAGGAAACAAGGGTCCCAATATCCAGTGCCTTGCACACCGAATTTTGCCTTGTCCTCCACGCTCAGAAATTGCTTTTTCGTTTTTTCTTTTCGAAAATCTAATTGATGAAGATATTTGTAGGGGTTTTTTTTAGGCGGCTAATTTTGTTGATTTATCTGTTAAACACACGACTAATCCCAAAAAAAGACATGTCTTTTATCAAAAAAAGATGTCTGAAGTCTATCTTCCGTTGACTTAATTATCCAAAAGGACCAAAATTGAATAATCCAATCACAGTCGTAATCTAATTTGGGGATAAATAGATACTTATAAAACCTACAGCTAATTTGAAAGTTATAAATTTTTAGAAATCTCTAAATTTAAATAAATCACAACAACATGTAGCAGCACATTGCTAACGATGAGGTTTTTTTTGGGCTACATAATTGGGCCCTAAAAAGGTCGGTAAAATCGTGATTTAAAGCCCATTATTTGTTTATATCCACGTCAACAAAACGATATCGTATTAGGTTGGACGAGAATAAAACCCTAGGAATTAGAAAATTTGTACAACGTCAAAACATCGAAGATTTTGATCCAACGTATACCAAGAGTTTCGGAGACGACGTCGTTTTGTCTCTGCGCCGCGTTCTTAGTCTGAGCTCACGCTTGTTCGTTTCTCCTCTAACGTCAACTGTGTTTTTGCATCCTCAAAGGTTTGTGATACACCTTATTGTTTCTGTTCTTTTGTACAAGCTTCACATGGATTAGTGTAAAGTCTTAGAATTGGGACTCGGAATTTATTGTTATGTTTTAGGTTATTCAACCCAGTTATGGTATCGTTTTGAAGTAGAGGTAGAAACCCTAATTTTTGGGGTCTGTAAATTTGGAGAAAAAATTGAACCTTTCCCTTTTTTGTTATATTGTGTAATTTGGGACTAATAGTTCTTCGAAGCTGAGTTTTTTTGTGTGTAAATTTTGTAGGGTTTAACATAGTTGGGGCTAGGAATTTTCATGGTTTCTGTTGGTTCTAAATCATTGCCATCTAGGAGGCACAGGACCATTGAGGAAGATAGCTTGATGGGTGAACGAGGAAAGTCTAGTAACAATCACAGTGAAAGGAATAAGGGAATGCGTAGGAAGGACCATAAGGGTAACCGTGGATTTGATGTAGATAGCAGCAAGAAGAACCAATCCGGTGGTGCCCCCAATGTAAAGCCAGCATCAAAGAAACACTCCGAATTCGAACATCAGAATCAATTTGTCAGGTAAAGGAGATTTTTAACCAAGGGCCTTTGCTCTAATTTATAGTCGAAATTTTGTTGTTGTGAGAAGTGGTAGTGATTTGGGTGTATCTTTTTCAGGAAAGAGATTGATCCAGAGACTTCAAAGTATTTCTCTGAGATTGCCAATCTCTTTGATAGTAATGAAGTTGAATTAGAGGAACGTTCAGTAATATGTGGAAATGCCCTTGAAGAAACAAGAGGGAGGGAGTATGAAATTGCTACAGACTATATCATAAGTCATGTCTTGCAAACTCTACTTGAGGGATGTGAACTTGACCAACTCTGCAGTTTCATACGAAATTCTGCTAGTGTGTTCCCAGCCATTGCAATGGATAGATCTGGTTCTCATGTCGCAGAGTCTGCTCTCAAATCCTTGGCCACACATCTAGAAAATCCAGACGCCTATTCTGTTATTGAGGAGGCTTTGCATTCTATATGCAAGGTACTTTATACAATTTTTACTGGCTTTGACAATCATATTAAGGTATCCAGATTATTGCTTCTAGTCTAGTAATTGACCTCAATTTTGATGGTGAAATATTTCCCCTGGTCAGGTGATTGTGGATAATCCTCTTGATATGATGTGCAACTGCTATGGTTCGCATGTACTACGAAGGCTTCTTTGTCTTTGCAAAGGAGTCTCTTTAGATTCCCCTGAGCTTTATGGCGCAAAATCATCAAAAGCTCTGGCCAAACGTTTGAATCTGAAGATGTCTCAGCTAGATGACAATAATTTAGAAATCCCTCATCAAGGGTTTCCAGGTATGCTCACGTACCTTTTATCTGGGCTATTAAGTTGTAGCAGAGAGGACATGAAGTATCTTCAAGTCGATCAGTATAGCAGTTTGGTCTTACAGGTAGGTTTTATGTCCCTGTCTAATCGTTTATGTCATTTTCAAGCAATTTCTTTAGTATTGACTGTTATTTAGTCTCTCTCCCTGATTCACGGTGATTCTAACTAATCTTCTCTTGACAGACGGCTCTCAGACTAATGCTGAAACAAGATGAGCAGTTGCTTGAAATCATTCCGCTTATTCTGCGCTGCAACTCTACTAATAAAAAAGTAGAAGGGTTTCATATAGAGACTAATGTTGCCAAAGAAATTTTAGAGTCGATGAAGGATAATTCATTCAGTCATCTGGTGGAGGTAACTGAGTCTAACCTCTGGCTGCTCTGACTGAGTTGTTTATACCAAGATTCTGTACCTTGCATAAAACAATTGATGATGGACGTATTGCCTGCTTTAGACCATGCAAAATATTATCTATAAGGATTGCTAGTTCTCTGTTTGATTCCATGCTGTAATTGGAGTGTTAATTTTCTTAGTCATCTCTTTAAATGCGTTTGCATGCCATTTTCAGGTTATTTTGGAAGTGGCCCCTGAAAGTTTGTATAACGAAATGTTCAACAAAGTTTTCAAGAATTCTTTATTTGAGCTTTCAGTTGATCGGTGTGCAAATTTTGTTATTCAAGCATTAATCTCCCATGCAAGAGACCAAGAGCAGGTATCTTTATCATACACTTCATCTTTTTCTGTGACATCAAAATTTCATTCCAGGTCTTCTTAACTTCGAATTTATTTGTGCTATTTCCGTGAAGCCAGTAAACTTACGTTCAATTGATTTTGTTTACAAGATGGGTATTATGTGGGAAGAATTAGCTCCAAGATTCAAGGATCTTCTTGAGCAAGGGAAGTCAGGTGTTGTGGCTTCTCTGATAGCAGTTAGCCAAAGGCTTCAAAGTCATGAAAATAAGGTTTCTATGTTTTCTAAATTTAGATGAAAATTTATTTCTTTTCTAGTTTCAAAATTGTGTTCTTATACAGCTGATTTTTACTGATTTGACAGTGTTGTGAGGCCCTTGTTGGTGCAGTATGCTCCACAAATGAATCCCGTATCTCCATTCTTCCACGGTTGCTGTTTCTTGATTACTACTTTGGTTGTCGAGATAAGTCTACATGGGAGTGGGCACCTGGTGCAAAGATGCATGTCATGGGTTGTTTGATACTTCAGGGGATTTTTAAGTTTTCTAGTGTATGTTTCCTTCTCTTCTTGTGTTGACAAAAATAGCTTCAGTGCTTTTAACTTCCAAATTTTTGGCTTTTCATGTGCATTCACAGTAACTCCCAACTTTTTCTCAATTTCACAGGATCATATACAGCCATACATAACAAGCTTAACTTCTATGAAAGCTGAGTATATCACTGAAACGGCAAAAGATTCCAGTGGAGCACGTGTCATCGAGGCCTTTCTTGCCTCAGATGCTGCTACAAAACAGAAACGTAGACTAATTATAAAGTATGCACTGCTTCTTGATTTTATATGGGGATATGTTTATCTCAAGACCGATAGATTCCACAGTAGCTTGTTTATATGATTTCCTTCATTCTGTTTTTTCTTCATTCAGTCTCTTAGGCTGCTTGTCAGTTTTTTTTTTCAAGCAATTCTTCATATTTTGATGATGTTTCTTTTCACCAATGATTTCGTCACAGATTACGTGGACATTTTGGCGAGCTCTCATTACACACGTCTGGTTCATTTACAGTTGAGAAGTGCTTCGATGCATGTAATTTGACACTAAGGGAAGCCATAGCATCTGAACTGTTGGATGTGAAAGTTGATCTCTCGAAAACAAAGCAAGGGCCTTATCTGCTTAGGAAACTTGATATCGATGGGTAAGATCTTATTCACAAACTTACCTTGCTTTGTTTGACGGAAGCTGTAACACATCAGAAAGACTGGTATCACTAACATATTCGTCCTGTGAGATGGAAAAAAAGAGTAAAATTTCTTAGAGAAAAAGTCTAGGAGATTAAGTGACCATAGTGCCACTGAAAGGTGGCATAACTGTAGCATTGATGGCATGCATGTATTCTCTTGCATCTTTTACCTCCTTATTCATGATTTGATATGATATGGAATCATTTATTTGTTGCAGTTATGCCAGCAGACCTGATCAGTGGAAATCAAGACAAGAAGCTAAGCAATCAACATATAACGAATTTTGCTCTGCATTTGGGTCCAACAAATCAAATTTTCCAAAGAACACCTTTGTCTCTGACGCATCTGAGGATGCAGCTCAGGAAATAGAAGTAAAGAATACAAGGAAAGAGATTGACCATCATCCTACTTCCGGGTTTAAGCGTCACCGAGAAAAACATGCAAAGGATAAGGATGAACCTTTTGCAGGTGAAAAAAGATCGAAACAGAAGAAGAATAAAACTAGTGAAGCAACAGATAAACCAAAACTAGCTGGCAGCAAAAGACCTTTCCTTTCTGGTGAGATGACTGGAAAGAATCGGCATTCAAATAAAATGAGAATTTGAAGGTTAGACTCCTTACTCTTGTCATATCTAGTCAAGCTGTATTTTCCTCATCTCTGTGACACAGTTCTTTTTTCCTCATCTCTGTGACACATTTACAAGAATGCTAATAAAAAGTCTTTTCATATAACACTACAAAAGAACTTATAGAGGTCTAAGCACACTCTAGGAACTGTTAACAGTAGCAAAGCTTACAGCATCCAGAAATAAGTGCAAAGACGCTATACTACCCAAAAAAAAAAACAGATCCAAGCGAAAAATATATGAAATCTATGGTTTTCTTGCTGTGATATGTTGTTTCCTACTTCCTCTTACATCTGTTAGGGGATCAATCCTGGTACAAAAATACACACTCTTGGTGTCAATCATACCCTTTGGAATACATAAAGATTGAAAGAAAATTGAGTGGTGTGGTTTGTCTTTACTTGTTCTGTATAGGGCTGGAGCCAGTCCTTGGGATTCTTCGGAAGCTATCTTTTTCACCTCTTAGAGACTCTCCTTTCATCTCCTGGCTTATCTTCAAATCTCTCACACCTTTACTAGAAGCTAAATCCATGGAAGCTGGCGCCATCTGACGACACTCTACATTATACTTGCTGCTAAACAAAGCTAGAAGTAACAGACAGAGAGCTGCTGAGATCGATGCCGATGTATGGAATCTCTTCATTGTGAAATTTCTTTTTGATCTGTTGTGGTCTTAGGTTGTTGTGTTCCTTGAGACTGCTATTGAGAAAACTTTAGGGTAGCGAGCTTATGTTTGAGTTAAAGAGCGAGAATCTTTGTTGCTTTGTAGATTATATTATCGATTCATGAAACTTTTTGGGATCTAATCACGTGATCTAGTTTGACTGCTGTGCCAATAATTTCCTTATTGTTTTCCCAATTGTGTTTCAGATGATGCAGATGTTTACTATTAATCTAATAGTTTCTAGATCATTCACTGGTCATTAGTCCTCACATAGGCGTACACTGATACACATTCATTCACACGTATTATTAGCCATGAAGATATATGTGATTAAGATGCGGATCATGTGATAGGCCACGTGGTTACTGAATACTGATGCTGTTTCTATTCTAATAGTGTTAAGTTAAGTCCAACTCCATGAAAAGAAACGTTGCAGATTAACACAGCTCATGGTCACGATGATAATCACCAACTCTTTTTTTCTTTTTAATTGCAATCTTTGAAGAGGAAAGAAAAACAGTAGAGAGGGATTACCCTTGTGCTTACCGGTTTAAGTAGACAGTACAACAGACCTAAATGTGTTTTCTAAATTGGTTTTTTCTGTTTATCGAAACCAGTGGCGCGTCTAGTTTATGGTAAGTAAAGCTCATTGTTGTTCTAGAGTTTTGCTTCTTGTTTTAGCTTAAGATCTGATGGTTTAACATGATGATTCCATAAGTTAAATGTAGAGAACAATGTAGGACTCTTGTGTTTGATCTGAGTAAACAAAAGCTTTAGATTTCAATTACCCGTGGAATAGATAAATGATTTACTTGGATGACAAAGAAAGCTCTCAAACACAGCCAATAAAGAGCCGAGACCACATACACACAGTTTGACATCTTCAGGCAATCTCACTCAGCTAAGCTAATTACAATCTTCAAGGATCAACAGAAGCAACAGCATTGGAGCTGCTACTATTACTAGTACTACTATTGCTACAACCCACTCTCTTGTCTCTGCTCAGAAACCTCCTTAAGGACCTCAACCTCGTTGTCATTGGAGATTTTGCTTCTTCCTCCTCAACAATAAACCTCATAGATGACGACGAAGATGATACATTATGATTTCTACTGGAAGAATCGCTGATATCCAGAACAACAGCTTCTTGACTCTGAGAAGCACCATTACCAGCAGCACCGTCTTCTTGAGTCCCAACATTGGTGTTTCCGGTACTAACTTGATCCTGACGACCCCATACCAAGACATTGGTGGGAAATTCTGGAGAAGAAGTTGAAAGTTGAGACAAAGCATCATGGTTGTTATTGGTGGTACCAGCATTTTCTGCATTGTCTGGAACTTGTTCAACTCTCTTTGAGCTAGCTTGCTCAGGACCAAGAACAGTGTTTCTACAAATCGGACAAGTAGAGTGAGACTGAAACCACATGTCAATACACTCAACATGGAAGCTATGGTTACACTTTGGAAGCAGCCTAGCTTTATCTCCTTTAACAAGCTCAGACAAACAAATAGAGCATTCCAAACCATCTTTGCAACTATCTTGTCTGAAAAACACAATTGGTAAGGAACTAAGTTCAAAAGAGGTTAGTCCAGTGTTGCTTAGAGCGTCTTGGCCTGGGACGAAGATGAAACGACGTCGCTGACGGCGAGTGACTACAGGTGGAGCAATGGATGATTGGTCTTCTTCTTGCTCTTGCTCTTGCTGTTGTTGTTGCTGTTGCTGTTGGAGCTGATCTATTCTCCACCAGTAGAGTTTGGCGTATAGATGGAGGATAAGGACGAACAGAACCGCCATGAATAGAACAATGATTGCTGTGAGAATGATCTTACTTGTGACCTCTTCTGTTGATAGGTCACCGAACATTGAGCTATGAGTAGATCTATTATCGTCCATTGATGTGCGAATAGGGACAAGATCAGAACTTTTTCTGTTCCTTCTCAAAACAATGAATGTGCCAAGATGATTCAACAGAATTGGTTTGGTTATATGAAGGAAAACGACGATTCAGAAGTAGAAACAGAGAGTTGAGCAGAGCAAAACATGGAATTGGATAAGGATATGAAATTAGGGTTTTGTGAGGGAAAGCATAGCAAGTACCACGAAAGCTTGAAACTTTACTCTTTGGGTGGGTACCCAAATGGAAGAAAATCAAAATAAACAAAAACCCAGAAAGTAAATGCAACAAAGGATTGGAATACAGAGCTCGGAATTGAGACCGAGATGTGTTAATGGTGGAGCTGAGAGTTTACTTGGTAGAGGGTTTATGGGAGGAGGAAGTAGCTAAAGAGAGAGATGAGAGAAAGGGAAAGGAAAAAACAGAAAGAAAGGAGTGAATTGTATCAATCTGTGTCTCTGCCATGGAAAGAAGACGAAGGAAGGCATAAGAAGAAGAAGAAGGAAGAATAGAGTGGAGCCCAGTGTATTGAAATTAGAGTAGCTCCCCTACTCTCTTCCTAACTTTAGTCGACCAAATTTTCTTTGTTAGTGCGTAAATTCGTCGTCATCGTTTTCCATTACTCAGTTTTTCTGGTAATGCTTCCTCCTCTCCATTACAAAAATACTAACTACATTTTGTTCTTTTTTTTTGTTTTGTATGACTAATTACTATAGGTTTAGGTGTTTCACAATAATAGTACAAATTGTTAATGAAACAAACATGAATTAATAAAATTATATTTTGCAAATAGTAGTAATTTCTAAGGATATGGAGTACATTATAGTCTAAAATGATGGTGTGCACTGATTTACACATCTTTTAAGATTCTTTAGTCTTTTCAAGATATTGGTAACTCTCCACTATTTTTAACCTTTTCGAAATCGACCCTCTTAATTGTGTTATGAAAATTTAATATAACAAGAAAAGTAAAAAGCATGTCAATGGTAACTAATGGATGACAATTTGTCATGCACTAATTTGGAATAATTAGATGATAAAATTCTTAATATATTTCAATAGTATATGTACTACATTGAGCAAATGAAGAGCTTTTTATTCTTTCATCATCAAAGGATGTGAAAAAAAGAATCCTCCTGGTCGAGGCCTAGGTTTAAGGATCTTGTCTTTTCATCAAGTGGAACCTTGAGTTTTTTTTTTAGTTATCCGATGTTACTAGTAATTTTAACATCTCTATGTGAAATTTAAACTGTTCCATTCACATTATTAACTTAGTATAATCCGCAAATCGGCAACAAATTAAACACAGAGTCAATATTTGTGGAAAGTCAGACGACTCCGACCTGAATTTGTGGTTCCACCAAGACTTAATACATTATACACATTAGCCTATTTTGAAACCAAGTAAAGACCGTAAGACTCAAAAACTTTTTGTTGTTAAGAAACAATATTTTAGTATTTGAAAAAGTTTTCCAAGTCCTGAAAAGAATGCCGTAACTTTTTTCTGTTTGTCTTAAAAGTTATAAAAATATGGTTACTAGGCAAAATGATGAGAGTTGAATGATGATCTTCTTCACTCTCTAACATATTATCTTCTTTAATCTTTAAATCATTCTCTCTAGATTCCTAAATCCTAAGGCTAACATAATTACTAGACGAATATTCAAATTTATTCAAACCTTGAGAAAAGAAAAGAAAAAAACAATATTTTGGTTTTGGTTACAAAGAAGTTTTCATAAAACAAAGTAAACATGTAACCACTTTCATTCATGCATTCCATAGACCATGACACAATTTTCTTAAACTAATTATTACGGGCACTACAATTTTAACAACCTATAGTACATACTTTAAACTCGAGTTGGATTTTTTTTTTGTGTGTGGGCTTTATTAAATGGACCATGGCTGAGTAATTCATGCAAGTGGCAATTGGTTCTGAGAAGTCTGATAACAGAAGAATAGGAAAAGAGAAGAGGAAACGGGTTAGGGCTGGGCCGTATCAACTTATGGCCCAAATGAGTTCTAATGCGATAAAACGGGTCGGGTCTCAAACTGACCCGTTTATGTTTTCGGGGGTCAATTTGCACTCAAAAGGGTCGGACCGGGTTTGTCTCTCATTTTTGGCTCTTTCGAGAGTAACACTATATATGGCTAATTTTTGCTTTGACTTTACTCAAACATCTCATGATTTGTTTTGGGTATACCAACAACTAGTTGCCAAGTATACCAAAAAAATGAAAGTATATTGAATCTTGCATACAGAATCTTTATTAAAAACAATTTTGATTACATATACTTTGAATGGGTTTATTGTTTAGGTGAGATTTTTGTGCTAGGTTTTGTCGGGAGATCGAAAGGATTTTAATTCTCAAGTCTATTAATGCAGTACTACTAATTTGAAAACCGAAATATGAGTTAGTTTTATTTTTATTTTTTGTTGCATAAAACTAGTAAAAGTTTAAAAATATAAAGACAATTTGCTTGCTTCCCTAGTTTTTATGATTATTGTTAAAAAGTTGATTGAATGATCAAATGGGTTATTGGAATACAAAGACCAAAAAACACATGCAAAAGATATCAACTATTCAAAGTCATAACTTAAATCAAAAACACATGTAAAAGATATCATCTGTTCAAAGTCATAACTTAACTCATCACACACATAAATAGGTAATTGTAAAAAGCAAGTGGTTAGATTTTGTTCTTTTTGCATGAGCTTACCGGTCCAACTCAATATAGGTTATATCTTTTTGACGACCAATATAGAAGATAAGCTATCTCCCAAAATAAAATTACATATATATAATAACATGTATTGAATTAAATACTATTTGTTCTTTTAAAGTCAAACGTTTTCTCTCCCTTAATTAAATGAAAATTCACGAGGAGAGCCTAGATTTAGGGTCGTCAGAAAATAGAATACATTTAACATATGCTTATTCACACCTGTAGAACAAAAAATAGTGTTTATGTTATTATCACTTGACTGTTATTTTCTGTTGATTATTTAAAAATTTCAACTAGTTGTTCTTAAAATATTTGCAAATGGTACGAAAAATCTAAATAGCTGTATCTGGGAGCAGGAAAAATTAAAATAGCTGTATACAGTTTATAAAAGGACAAGTAATATATTACAAAATATAGAAAAATGCCAAACACAAAATATACATTAAATCAGGATCATGATACATGTTATCTTTCAGTTGAATTGTATATATAAAAAATGGAATATCCTAATCCAAGTCGTCCAATTGCCAAATTTTATCCCCAAAAAAAAAAAAAAAGTCGCCCATTTTATTTGTTTTTACAAAATCATTTTCTCAATTTAAAAAGAAGAAGAAATTGTCAGACGAAAAAAAAACAAATTAGGACGAGTTCTTTTCAAGATAGATAAACAGATATGCCGATGTGCTGTGTTTTGAAATGGATTCATATTAGAAAATAGCAAAATAATAATTAAGAAGTTAATAACTTATAAGTAAAATAAATAAATGAATACAATATTTATTGGCTTTTCCTTATTCTATTCTAGGCCAGAAAACGACAAGCTTTATTAAACCTGGATTTTGAGGTACATGAATCTCTATAAGTATAAGAAATATATTAGGTGGAAAATAAAATTATTAGAGATTCTATAAATTTGATTGAACATAATAAAAATTCAGTGGAAAAACATTAAAATAGATGTGATCGTCTTTTATCGAAAAGCTAATAATATATTATCGTTGTATAAAGTCACAAGAGTTTATTTTACGGTTTATTCTCAACAATCTGAGCCTCAGAATTCTAAATTTCCTTCTTTATTTTAGATGATAGAGAGATAAATAAAGCATACATAAAGGAGGTCCAACACAACTCCAAAAGATTGTTCGGTATTATTTAATGTCAAATCTTTATATTCGATTCCACTAAAGAGATAACTATTCTTACCATGTCTTCGTAAGCTCTATCATGTTAAATAATATTTAGATAGAAAAACAAATTCACACCATCATTACTTACTGCTCCTAAACACTAGTTAAAGTATTAAACGCATTAATCATGATAGATTCTATTTAATTGGACTTCGAAGAACTCTCTTTTTAAAACATCACTCCAAATAACTGTTTTTGATCGTCAATAATTCACAAAAACACAATTTCGGTTTTAAAATTAAGTAACTTCTTATGACTTATTCTAATCGTATGAAAGTGATAAATATAATATCACACAAAATCTATACTAATGTTTTTTTTTGGGTTATAGCCATTTAATAAGTACAATTTCTGAAAAGTCTAAGACAGTTAATTTAATACGGTATTGTTTAAAGTAACTTGTTAGCTATCATATACGCCATTTGCTCATTATAAATTACGAAAAGAAACACACACATGAACAGCTTGAAGGATTTTTATAACCCTAAGAAATCAAAAAGTCAAACAAAATAAATAGTATCCTTTACAAAAAAAAAATAGTTATCATATGATCTTCTTTATCTACTTTTCGTTCTTTATGACCACTATCTAATGTTAAATGTGGCTTCCACTTGGCATAATTAAACATAAAAAGATCCTCCATAAGGCAAAAAAGTAAAGAAAGAAATGGACAAAAATAAATAAAGATGAATTACATATTCTACAATTTTAGAGGATATAGAAAAAAGTTGTGTAACACCACCACCACTACGAGCCACTACTACTAAACCAGCCGCCCCAAAAGGTAAACGCCTCTACCACAAAAAATAATCATCATAATACTATTCTTCAACTTCTTCTTTTTTATTTATTTATTTTGATTTCATATCATAATGTTTGTACCCATCATTATTATTTTATGATCAAATTCAATTTCATGATCAACATCATAGCACGCACGCATGCACCTCCCACCTCCAAAGATTGAAATGACCCAATTTCAAAATAAATCACATAAAACGTTTTTTAATCTTTCTTAATCATGAATAAATGACAGAACAAAACCAGACAAATGAAATAAGTAAAACATTTTTCATTGGTTCATATAAGTAAGGATATATAGGGCTGACTTTAATAATTACCAGAGCTATTCAGAGAGTTGTACTTGAGCTTTTATTACAAAAAGGAATAATAATTTATATATATATATATATATATATATATATATATAACTTTTTAATCAAAAAAAAACTTTACATAAAAACAGCATACCCACAACCACAATCAGGGCAGAAAGATAACATGATAAAATAAAATAAAATTTAAAAGTGAACTTTGGGTGTGACAAGAAGTTTTCTTCTGTTTGGTCTGACTATTCCCTTTGGTCAACGATGGTATTGAGAGCCATTTACAAGCTTCGGACAGAGAAACCCAGATTGGATAATCATGTCTTTTGTTTCTTCTTTTCCCTCTCCTTCTTCTTCTTCTTTTTCAAGCTTTCTTAATCTTTCTCAGCTTCTTCTTCTTCTTCTTTTGTTCTCGCCATGATTGACGAGAAGATGAGATCTAAATCCATTGGTCCTTTTGTGAGACAAGTAAAACCTTTGAGTCCTCACATGGTTCTCTTTGTCCTTCTCTACGTTCTTTCCATTTCTGTCTTCTTTCTTACAGTTTCAGAGGCTGTTTGTAATCTTCAGGATCGAGATTCTCTCCTTTGGTTCTCTGGCAACGTATCATCTCCAGTCTCTCCTTTGCATTGGAATTCGTCCATTGATTGTTGCTCCTGGGAAGGAATCTCTTGTGATAAGTCTCCTGAAAATCGTGTTACTTCGATTATTTTGTCCTCTAGAGGACTCTCTGGCAATCTTCCGTCGTCTGTTTTGGATCTCCAGCGTCTCTCTCGTCTCGACCTTTCTCATAACCGTCTCTCTGGTCCACTCCCACCTGGTTTCCTCTCTGCCCTTGATCAGCTCTTGGTTCTTGATCTTAGTTACAACAGTTTCAAAGGTGAATTGCCACTTCAACAATCATTTGGCAATGGAAGCAACGGAATCTTCCCAATTCAGACCGTTGATCTCTCCAGCAATCTTCTTGAGGGAGAAATTCTCAGTAGTTCTGTTTTTCTTCAGGGTGCTTTCAATTTAACCAGTTTCAATGTCAGCAACAACAGCTTCACGGGTTCTATCCCTTCCTTCATGTGCACAGCTTCGCCGCAGCTCACCAAACTGGATTTCTCCTACAATGATTTCAGCGGTGATCTCTCTCAAGAATTAAGCAGATGCTCGAGGCTAAGTGTTCTTCGAGCAGGCTTCAACAATCTCTCTGGTGAAATCCCCAAAGAAATCTACAATCTTCCTGAGCTCGAGCAACTCTTTTTACCAGTCAACCGTCTTTCTGGCAAAATTGATAATGGGATTACTCGTCTCACCAAACTGACATTGCTTGAGCTTTACTCTAATCACATCGAAGGAGAAATACCCAAGGATATAGGTAAGCTTTCGAAACTGAGTAGCCTCCAACTCCATGTCAATAACCTCATGGGTTCTATCCCGGTTTCTCTCGCCAATTGCACAAAACTCGTGAAGTTGAATTTACGGGTTAATCAGCTGGGAGGAACTTTATCGGCGATAGACTTTTCCCGGTTTCAGAGCCTCAGCATTCTGGACCTCGGAAACAATAGCTTCACCGGCGAATTTCCCTCCACGGTTTACTCATGCAAAATGATGACAGCAATGAGGTTTGCAGGCAACAAGTTAACGGGACAGATATCTCCTCAAGTACTGGAATTGGAATCCCTGTCGTTCTTTACTTTTTCAGACAATAAAATGACGAACCTTACAGGGGCTCTCAGCATTCTACAAGGCTGCAAGAAGCTTTCTACTCTCATTATGGCAAAGAATTTTTACGACGAAACGGTACCAAGCAACAAAGACTTTCTTCGGTCAGATGGATTTCCAAGCCTCCAAATTTTTGGTATCGGTGCGTGCAGATTGACAGGTGAAATACCAGCTTGGCTGATCAAGCTCCAGAGGGTAGAAGTTATGGACCTGTCCATGAACCGATTCGTGGGGACAATTCCTGGTTGGCTAGGAACTCTTCCAGACCTTTTCTACTTGGATCTTTCCGATAACTTTCTAACAGGAGAGCTTCCAAAGGAACTGTTTCAGCTGAGAGCTCTGATGTCGCAAAAGGCATACGATGCAACAGAGCGGAACTATCTGGAGCTGCCGGTTTTTGTCAATCCCAATAATGTCACCACTAATCAGCAATACAATCAGCTTTCCAGCCTCCCACCTACGATATACATCAAGAGGAACAACTTGACTGGGACTATACCAGTCGAGGTTGGGCAGCTAAAGGTTCTCCATATCCTGGAGCTTCTAGGTAATAATTTTTCTGGCAGCATCCCAGATGAATTGTCAAACCTCACTAACTTAGAGAGGCTGGACCTGTCCAACAACAATCTCTCCGGTAGAATTCCATGGTCACTCACTGGACTCCATTTCCTGTCATATTTCAATGTTGCAAACAACACTCTCAGTGGGCCGATACCCACAGGGACCCAGTTTGATACCTTCCCAAAAGCAAATTTTGAAGGAAACCCCTTGCTGTGCGGTGGTGTACTGCTAACCTCCTGCGATCCAACTCAGCACTCTACTACAAAGATGGGTAAAGGAAAGGTCAACAGAACGCTTGTTTTGGGGCTTGTCCTTGGGCTTTTTTTTGGCGTCAGTTTGATTTTGGTGCTGCTAGCTCTGTTGGTGCTTTCTAAAAGGAGAGTAAATCCAGGAGACTCTGAGAATGCTGAACTGGAGATAAATTCCAATGGCTCGTATTCTGAAGTCCCTCCAGGGTCGGATAAAGACATAAGTCTTGTACTGTTGTTTGGAAACAGTAGATATGAAGTAAAAGACCTGACCATATTTGAGCTCTTGAAAGCTACCGACAACTTCAGTCAAGCTAATATAATTGGCTGCGGCGGGTTTGGCCTTGTCTATAAGGCTACCTTGGATAATGGAACGAAACTGGCGGTTAAGAAACTCACAGGAGACTATGGTATGATGGAAAAGGAATTCAAGGCAGAGGTAGAAGTTCTGTCCAGGGCGAAACATGAGAACCTGGTCGCTCTACAAGGTTATTGCGTCCATGATAGTGCCCGGATACTAATTTACTCGTTCATGGAGAATGGTAGTCTGGATTATTGGCTGCACGAAAATCCTGAGGGTCCAGCTCAGCTGGATTGGCCAAAAAGACTCAACATTATGAGAGGAGCAAGTAGTGGACTAGCATACATGCACCAGATATGTGAACCACACATAGTACACCGAGACATCAAGTCCAGCAACATCCTTTTGGATGGAAATTTCAAGGCATATGTAGCAGATTTCGGGTTGTCAAGATTGATCCTTCCATATCGCACCCATGTAACAACTGAGCTAGTGGGCACATTGGGTTACATTCCCCCAGAGTATGGACAAGCTTGGGTAGCCACTTTGAGAGGTGACGTGTACAGTTTTGGTGTAGTCATGCTCGAGCTTCTCACAGGGAAAAGACCAATGGAGGTTTTCAGGCCAAAGATGTCAAGAGAATTGGTCGCATGGGTGCATACTATGAAAAGAGATGGGAAACCAGAGGAAGTGTTTGATACATTGCTGAGAGAAAGTGGAAATGAAGAAGCGATGCTTCGTGTGCTTGACATAGCCTGCATGTGTGTGAACCAAAATCCAATGAAAAGACCAAACATTCAACAAGTTGTAGACTGGCTAAAGAATATAGAAGCGGAGAAAAACCAAAATAACAGAGAAGAACCTGAAGAAGAAGAAGAGACGTAACTGTGTGTGTGCCTTCCTTCCCTACATTCATCATTGTGACCAGATTCAAATATCTGCATAAGTAAATATACACATATTTTTCTTGTCAATTGCATATGTTAACCATCATTTCCATGTAAATTATAATTTTGATGGTAATAGAAGCTTTGATGATGTAAAGAACAGGAATTTATGCAGCTCGTGACATTCAAACGATTTCTATATACATGTAGCTCTCTAGCTATGTAAAACCCTTTGGCTTTAACATGATCAAAAGCAGATTTTTATAAAAGGATTTGATTAGAAATCTGGAATGTATCGTATGATCAAACCAACTTTGGCTTCCATGAAATTTCTCCGTTCTTAAGAGGTCTAAGAAAACAAAAAAATCTGTGATGCTAACAGAATAACTCAAGTGGGGTCTGTAAGCGGCATTTAATCGAACATTTGGTGTGCATAGTTACCAAAGAGACATTGAGTGAAAAGAAAGAGTCGTATGACGCGCGAAAGAAGACAAAGCATGAGAATCTGAGAAACTGAGACATACCTAAACATCAATGGAAGATTCAGAGACAGAGAGAGAGAGAGAAAAAAAGAGAGAGGTTTTTGTGAAACGAAAGCTTTTGATTTAGACTTTTAAAACTTATTGGATAATATATGTCTTGCTAAACGTCGTCGTTTTGAGTGTTTTTGGGAAAATAAGCTATATAGAGTAACGCCAAAAAAAGAAACCCTATCGTGATCAAAAGAATAGTGTTACGTTTCTTTGTTGATAAAACCTTGAGATACTCCTCAAATATCTTAATCTCTCAATTAAGCAAGAGACATACACGTTTATTTATCCGGTTTGATTAGTCGATGTCACGAGATCCACGTCCGGAGCTAGATTCTGTCCAGCAAGTTATACTATGAATGATCAATGTTTTCTCAAGCTCAAGATCTTTACAAGAGGAGAGAAAATTTTCGGATACAAAGTAGAATGAAGAAGAAAACTATTTCATGCCTTAAACAGATTCAACAGCAATGCCTATGAATGATTCTCAACATCTATGTATCTGGATCTGGCCACATTTTTCTTTCTTATTAATTGAAATTTGAAAATAACTCATTATTTTAGGCCATGGACGAGTCTCAGGCTTAATATTACAATAATTTTTACCAGTTGATTAGTAGAACGGGAACATCCTTAGACCTAAATTATCAACCCGGGAAGTATAAGTTGCTAGTAGCCGTAGTAGCATCATCAACCTTTTTGAATTTGACGAGTAAGGTCTTAGCCGTATCCTTGGTGATAATTAGTTGTGGTGCGCTTAACCAAACCCCTGGGATGGCTCCAACGGTTCCGTAAAAGGTGGTCAACTTATAAACGTTTGCTCTAGCTCCTTCTCCAGCTTTCTCAATCTTAAACGAGCTATTTCGGTCCCCCATTTTACCACCGATGAGAATTGAAGGCTCCTTGGGAGCTGATGAGGAATCATCAACTTCCCAAAACTTGGAAAACTCCTTGCAAAACGGCCAGATGTTGGACTTGAACTCGATGTTTACAGCCGAAGATGTCATAACGGTTGATCCTACGCCAAGTGCTAATACGAAGCTAACCGGTAGGCCGGGTTGGTAGGGAAGAAGTGTTTGGGTGATGCCAAGTGGACAAAAGGGAAGTACTGTAATGGCGGCTGGGACAAGACCACCTCCGTTTTTACTCTCGGTCTTAACCGGCTGGATGAAGTATTGTTCGCGGGTGTTAAGTGGATTTCCGGCTGTATCCTTCACCGGTTCATTTCCGTGGGTGCAAATAGTTGCAGCAAACAGGAGAATGATGAGAAAAGAGATCACTGAAGGATTCTTCATTTGTGATTGTTATGTGTGTTTTAGGGTTTGATGTTTCTTTTTTTGGTTTGAGTGAGTTGAGTTGTAGAAAGCATGCACATTGTATCGGTATTTATAGGAAGTTTCTGCGGTTGCACAAAACACCGCGTGCGACCCTAAAATGAAAAGATTAATCTCTCATTTTTGTTAAATTAAACCTTAAATTTATCAACTTATTTCTTGGCTTTTTCCTCATGCCACATTCTGATCATCCCGTAAGTATGGGGGGAAACAGATCATCACGTGATGTGTTTGTTTCTAGAGAGGGAGAGTAGAAGAGATGGGTTAAGGCTCTTTTTTATATATCAAAGATGGGTTGAGAGTCTATGGTAATCGATTCAGACTTTGAGTTTCAGCACGATCGAGGAACATCCGAACATGCACAATGATCCATGTTCAGAAGCAGGAAAAAGGACGATCAAAAAATGGGAGGAGTAGAATGATTCAAAAGCAGAGAGATGGGGATGAATGAGCCAACGTATGAGATAAAACTCAACATAATTGTTTCTGGCCACAATTTGTTTTATTCTTCCTTCTTAATTGAAAAGAACTTACTAAATACACACATGCAACTATTCAAGAGCCAAAGATGAAACCAAATGATTTCAACTAAATTTTGCAAGAGATAAATTGAGTGACAACAAATTGACAATAATCAAGAAGCGGAAGATATGGTCTGAGTAAAACTTTTCTTAGTTAGTGAATGATGAGTTATTAAGAAGGTAAAATGCGGAAACACTTTGTATAAGCCTATCGAGTTAATTAGACAACTCAATATTAGAAACTCTCTCTTACGTGTTCAAAACGTTAGGTCGAGAGTAGGGCACATATCGAAATTAAGCTAATTGACCCCTACCAGACCCATAACTCATAAGCCCAACCCGACCCATATCAGACGGACTTATAGTTTAGCCTGCAGGCCCAATTAAAATAAAATATAATTCCTTCAATAAAACGACAGCGTGGACCGAAGAGGCGTTTAGTCAAACGAATGGTCGTTGACTGGGAAGCGTTGAAAAGGCAACGTGTTAATTACTACGAGAACAAATGGATCCTATTGGTTAATGCACGTCACGAGACCATAACAAACTGCTCCAACACGCGCGTGTTATACAAAACCCACGTCGCGCTGAAATGTCAAAAATACAGCATTGAAAGTAACGCATTTACATGACATTCATTGCTTGCTTAAGACGAACTTCAGACACAACAAACACAACAATGGGGTTTTGAGAAATTCCGGAAGACTCAAAAAACGTGTTTTTATATTTATTTGTAAAAGGATTTATTTGTCCCATTTCAATTTCCATTTTTGTAATTTGTCATAATGGGAAAAGGCGCAATCAAAGAAGAAGAGAGCGAAAAGAAGAGAAAAACATGGCGATGGCCTTTAGCGACTTTGGTTGTCGTGTTTTTGGCAGTTGCTGTGAGCTCTAGGACGAATTCCAATGTCGGTTTCTTCTTCAGCGATCGAAATTCTTGTAGCTGTTCACTTCAGGTTTTTGATTCTACTCTCTTAAATTCTCAATCTTTTTGCTTTGATCACAGATGAAAGAATTTGACTTTAAGATTCTCAAGTACATTTTCGTGATGTTAAGTTTGTTGGGTATTGAGAAAAATTGTGGATATTTGTTATCTTATGGATTCATGATAATAAATATTGAATCTTTTTGATCACATTGTTTAGCCAATGGATTCAGGGTAATAAAAATTGAATCTTTTGATGACATTGTTGAGCGAAAGCTTTGAATCGTTGTCCCTGAAATGTGCCACTGATTTATTGCAGGATGTGTGATTATCAATGTTGTTGTAAGATTCACTCTTTCAGTGGACTTAATTGTATTGATCAGGATTTGATTTTTTCGTCTTTCTGATTTTCCTTTGGGATATTATACAGAAAACAGGTAAATACAAAGGTATGATTGAGGACTGTTGCTGTGATTATGAAACAGTTGACAATCTCAACACTGAGGTTTTGAATCCTTTGCTTCAAGATCTCGTCACAACTCCATTTTTCCGGTACTATAAGGTCAGTGAGATGCTTTAGAATCCGATTATGTCGAAAAACTATGAAGTTGTGTTCTGTAGTGTAGTTAGTGACTTTTGGCTGGCTGTTTTTTTTTTAAATGTTGGGTAGGTTAAACTATGGTGTGACTGCCCATTCTGGCCAGACGATGGAATGTGTCGTTTGCGTGATTGCAGTGTCTGTGAATGTCCAGAGAATGAGTTTCCAGAACCATTTAAAAAGCCATTTGTCCCAGGTCTTCCTTCTGATGATCTCAAGTGTCAAGAGGGAAAACCTCAGGGAGCTGTTGACCGTACTATAGATAACAGAGCATTCAGAGGATGGGTCGAAACCAAGAATCCATGGACGCATGACGATGACACAGATAGTGGTATGTAGTTACCAAAACAATGCTCTAGGGAGTTCTTCTTTGGATATATGCTATAGCGAATGCTTATAGAAAGAGAATTTGATGATTTGAATTGACACTTATGTACAGGTGAGATGAGTTATGTTAATCTTCAGTTAAACCCCGAACGGTATACTGGTTATACTGGACCTTCAGCTAGAAGGATTTGGGACTCCATATATTCAGAGAACTGTCCAAAATGTAAGTTTTTCCTTCAGTACCATATTGTGAACAAAGACTTGTATTATGTTGTATGTTGAAATGTAAGTGGTTTTTGTAGATTCATCTGGGGAGACTTGTCCAGAGAAAAAAGTTTTGTACAAATTGATATCCGGTCTTCATTCTTCAATCTCGATGCACATAGCTGCTGATTATCTTCTTGATGAGTCTAGAAACCAGGTTTGTGTTTCTGAGCAAAAGATTGACAAGTCTCTCTACATGAATGTATTATGGTCTTGGTTGACATGTAATTTCTTTTGAAATACAGTGGGGACAGAACATTGAGCTGATGTACGATCGTATTCTTAGACATCCAGATCGTGTCAGAAATATGTACTTCACGTATCTCTTTGTGCTACGTGCTGTTACTAAAGTGAGCAACTTCTTAGTCTATTAGTCTTTAGGACTGACATGTGTCTCTGAATAATCAATCTATTAGTCTTTAGGACTGACTTCTTACAATGTTTTATTCAGGCAACAGCATACTTGGAGCAGGCAGAGTATGACACAGGAAACCATGCTGAAGATCTGAAAACACAATCCTTGATCAAACAGTTGTTGTATAGTCCGAAACTCCAAACAGCTTGTCCTGTTCCGTTTGATGAAGCTAAACTGTGGCAAGGTCAAAGTGGACCAGAACTGAAACAGCAGATTCAGAAACAATTCAGAAATATAAGGTTCACCTCATTTTTTTCTCGAAAATTTGAATATGTTCTTTTGGCAAATGTAGAGAGAGCGGTAGTAGTAATACATCTTAGTAATGTATGTGTTACAGTGCACTAATGGATTGCGTAGGTTGTGAAAAATGCCGACTTTGGGGGAAACTTCAGGTTCAGGGTCTTGGGACAGCATTGAAAATTCTCTTCTCTGTTGGAAATCAAGACATTGGTGACCAAACAGTGAGTTTCTCAAACATCTATCTGCGTAGTTTTGTATGGAGGTGTCACTGACCTGAGATTATTTTCATGTTTTTCAGCTGCAACTGCAACGGAATGAGGTGATTGCACTGGTGAATTTGCTCAACCGTCTCTCCGAGTCGGTTAAAATGGTCCACGATATGAGTCCTGACGTGGAGCGGCTAATGGAGGATCAGATAGCCAAAGTATCAGCTAAACCTGCAAGATTAAGAAGAATATGGGATTTAGCTGTCTCATTCTGGTGAGTTACACAACGAACTATCCAGCTTTTAGGCATTCATGGTCAATCTATACAAGCCTAGGATGGATAGTCATTGTTGTAACGAATTAAGGAAAAAAAAATCATTATAGAGAAAAGATTTTTTGTAAAACAGATAAAAGAAATAGAGATTCTTGAGGTAACTAATCTATACTGACACAGAAGAAAAAATTCATACAATCATACCATTTCATTGATGCCTTGATATTCATGAAACAAAGCTTTTGATGATCCCTGACCATGTCTGTTGTCTGTTGAGCCCAACGCCTCTTCCGTATCGCCGTGAAAGATAACATACTATTAGTTCAGTCAAGCAAAGTTTGAAGAATCAACAGCAAAGTTTTATAGTGTAAAAACTTGTTTGAAGAATCAACATATAGTGGCATACCTTGGACAAAAGTTTCTTGACTGCATAAATCTTTTGATTTTGAAAAATCATCAACTGAAAATGCATAATGAAGAAGAAACTAGTAGCAAGCAAACATAAAAGAAGCTCTCTCTCTGCATTGGGGACATACCACTAAACATAAAAATTTCCGATTTGGATCGAATCCCAAAAGCCCACTTAACTAAATTGGTCAGAAAGAGAGTGCACTCTTAACTAAATTGGTCCGTCCATCTTTAATTATACTTTAGCCCGAAACCTTTTAAGCAAAACCGTTTCTTAGCCCAAAATCCACTCCTTTGCTTTAATTAGTGTTTTAACGGACTTGGCCCGGCCCTAAATCTTCAGCCCATTTTAACATCCTTTGAAATAACCCAAAATTCTAAAATTCCGATTTGGATCGAACCAAACCGAACAACCCAAATGCACTATTAACGAAATTGGTCAGTCCATCTTTTGTCTAAAACTGCTGCCTTTCCAAACTAATTGATCTCAGTCTCACTAATCGGAGAAAGCTATGGTAGCCGGAAAACGAAAATCCGACAGAAACCCAACAAATGTATCCGACAAACTTGGTCTAAAAGACCCATTACTGCGCCGTCTCTCTTCCGCTGCCGCCGTAACAAACTCTTTTCTCCAAGCCAACGATCTCTTCCTCTCACCATCACAGACCCTCCGCCTTGAATCCCTAATCTCATCTCTCCCAATCTCACCTTCCCCTTCTTCCTCCTCCTCCGCCATCACCACCACCACGTGGTTCAACCGCTTCTTAACCTCCGCCACAGAAGACGAAGATGATCCTCGCTGGTGTCTTTATTTCCGAATGTCAAAATCCACCTTCTTCAGTCTCTACTCTATCCTCTCCCATTCTTCGCTTCCTTCCTTCGCTGCCACAATCTTCCGTCTCGCTCACGGTGCTTCTTACGAGTGTCTCGTTCACAGATTCGGGTTTGATTCCACTTCCCAAGCTTCACGCTCTTTCTTCACTGTCTGCAAACTCATCAATGAGAAATTAAGTCAACAACTTGATGATCCTAAACCCGATTTTTCACCTAATCTGCTTCCGAATTGCTACGGTGTTGTCGGATTCGGGAGGTTTGAGGTTAAAGGAAAGCTTCTTGGTGCTAAAGGTTCGATCTTGGTTCAAGCATTGGTTGATTCCAATGGCAGATTCGTTGATATCTCAGCTGGTTGGCCAAGTACTATGAAACCAGAAGCTATTTTTAGACAGACGAAGCTTTTTTCAATTGCAGAGGAAGTTCTCAGTGGAGCTCCGACTAAACTTGGAAATGGAGTATTGGTTCCTCGTTACATATTGGGAGATTCTTGTCTTCCTTTATTGCCGTGGCTTGTTACACCTTATGATTTGACTTCAGACGAGGAGAGTTTTAGAGAAGAATTCAACAATGTAGTACACACTGGATTGCATAGTGTTGAGATTGCGTTTGCTAAGGTTCGAGCTCGGTGGCGGATTCTTGATAAGAAATGGAAACCAGAGACAATCGAGTTTATGCCGTTTGTCATAACTACGGGTTGCTTGTTGCATAATTTTCTTGTGAATTCTGGTGATGATGATGATTCAGTGGAGGAATGTGTGAATGGTTGTGAAGCTGGTGATAATGGTGAGATGAGAAAAGATGATGATAAGGAGGAGGAGACTCGGAGTTTCGAAGGAGAAGCATATAGAGAGTCGAAGAGGATCAGAGATGCTATCGCTGAGAACCTAAGCCGAGTGAGTTCACTAAGATGAAATCGAAAAGTTGCAAGAAGCGTTTTTGTTTGTTTGTTTTAGCCTTATCTTGTAAATTGTGGTTTCTGCTGTTTTCTTTTGTGTGTACAATGTACATCTGTTTCAGTATGCAGTTTACGGCTTAGAATGTGAACCAGATAATTTAATATGAACGTATAATTTTTTGTAGCTGTTCACTTCAGGTATTGGATTACTCTCTTCTATTCTCAATCTTTTGCTTTGGATTTTGATCATGAATTTGACTTACGCGGTTTTTAAGTACATTTTCTTGTTTTGTTTCAATGAGACGAATACTTTGTCCAAAGAATAGCAAAAATGAAAGGAATAATTAAAGTGTATTGTGATTTGGACTTCACAGTTCACATGGCCCAATCACAAAAGGTTTCGGCTCGGCCCATTGTGAGAGCACTCGGTTAATGTCAAACCGGTTGGAGGCAAAATAAATTGAATGGCATACATATATGACCTACTACGTTCAGCTCTGACACGACACAAGTACCCGACTTCTTGTCCTAGAGGAAGCTCCTTTTAATGGTGGAATCAACATCAGACTTGGAAGATCAAGGTACGAATTAAGATGTTTAGAAGATTTCTGTTTGTTTTTTCCTACCGAGAAGAAAAACCGTTATTTGGTGGAATCTCTGGGTCAATTATTATCTTTTCTAGCTGATGACTGAGCTTGATTATTCCTTTAGTATATTTGCTCTTGTTTGTGTGGGTAGTTTTAATCCTCAACGTGACAGTGTGGGCTGGATTGAATAATTTGTCTGCTGTGTTTCTGAATTCTGTTGCAGGTAATGAGTTTTTCCAGGAGCACAAGTATGCTGATGATGCTCTGAATAGTTATCTTAAGGTCCCTGTGATGGCTTTCAGACCATCCCTTGAAGCTAAACTCAGGCAATTGTTGCATAATATTTGCTTACATGAGTTTAAGCTTTGCTCTGATACTGCAAAAGATTTTGTTAAGTTATTAAAGGGAGAAACTGGCAGCGATTTGTTGCGTCTTTATTTCCAGAGCTCACCCAACTTTACTGAGCTTCTCGAGGCATGGAATCTTCATCATGGAAAACAAGGACTTTCCTATATATTCTCGCTTATCCAGACCATTTTGAGTCATCCAGAGGGAAAATCTTCTGATATTGGAAGAGCTCTTGACCAGTTTTGTAGGTTACTTATCGAAAAAAAACTGTTAGACATTTACAAAGCATTATCCAACACAAAACGTTTACAGAATGCCGCACTTTCACTCTTGGCTTCTATCGTTAGACGTGGTCCAGGCATGGCATCAGAAATGGCTAGGACATTTGATTTTCATGGTTTCCCAAAACAGGCACCGAGGCGGGCTTTTGTTGAATTTGCAATATCATTCCTTCAAGTTGGGAAGCCTTCCTTATTAAAGTCTATCTTAGAGAAGAAGCAACTCTATTCTCAACTCCTACAAGGCCTTGAGGAAGACGATGACGACACTCTGGCTTCTGTCTTGTCTACCTTGAAAGACAAGATCCTTGTTCAAGAATCATCGCTTAGTCCTCGGCTTATGAGTGCTCTCTTTGGACCCAAAACACTAGAGCAGCTAGTCATCATTTCAGAAAGAGAGGATGGTGGGATTGTGAATGAGTTGGCCTATGATGTTCTTGTTAAAGTTTGTACAGACCCCTCTAATGGATTGATGCCAGATGCATACAGAAAAGGCAATATAAAACGACTACTTGCCCTCATGAAGAGCTTGAAAGCTACAGAAACTGGTTATCCCAGGGATTTGCTTTTAGCCATTATTAGGGGTAGACCGTCTTTAGCTTCTGCTTTCTTTGATGAATTTCCATACAATGTGGAAGATTTTACATCACCTTACTGGTTAGTCCTCGTCAGAGTACAAGAGTGTTATTTTTCATTCTTTTTTTTCTGGATAGTAACTCAAGTCTTTGCAGGTTTTCATCTATTTCCCTGGCAGCAGATTTGGTATCGTCTGTAAGAATGTCATCTTCTTTTGACTTTCTCAACCCAGATAAACCTCCTTCTGGTGGTTCAGAGGTCCATACTATCATGAAATGCATATGCCCCCGACCATTTAGCCAGTCGTTGATCGCTAGAGGGATGCACCATTCTGTTTTCCTTGTGAAACATGGGACTTTGAGATTTCTCTGGGAGACGCTGAGGCTGTGGGATTCTTTTGTTACTGCTTGGAAACTTTGCTCTGTTGACCAAATTCAGGCTTCTCTTGAGCGGGATATCATAGGTGAGGTGATAAGTTTTTTCCCAGATTTCCAGGTGTTATGGACCGTACTAAAGGTGTCTCAAAAGCTATCTTTGAAGAGAAAAGCAGAGTTGGATATTGGATTAGTAGATAGAAAAAAGCGTTTAAAGACATCTGAGATGGCTGTTTTGGAAGAATTGGCTAGTGATATGGTCATTGGTGGGCTAGGTTCTGATACAAATATCTTTTTGGAAGAGGATACTGGGGATGCTCAGTTGACAGATCAGGAAGATGCTGAAAACGAATATCTTGGGATCGTTTCAGAAATTTGGGGTTCAGAGTTTTGTTCTAAGCCTATCGCTTCGGTCGATGAAGCAGAGATGTTCTTTCAGATAAAGCTCCTGGATACCCTCGGGATTTATGTGGTACGTTGATCTGTCATATTATTAATTTTGTTGTGTTGTTGTTAATAGATTACATTTTGTTGTGTTTAGTAATAACTAATAACAGGGTGTCTTATTGTTTAAACCCTCCGTGTCAGAATCTTAGTTTTGATTTTCGAGGAAATGGTTTTGCTTTACTAACCCAGTTTCTTTTGTCAATTTGATTTACTTTATTTTATTATTGCTAATATGTCTTGGCATTAGTAGTAGGCTTGGACGTTCCTCCTCATCTGTACTTGACGACTAGATGTTTTTCATCCTTGCAGCGTTCTGTGCCTAATGTGCCTAAAGGGTTGTTTGATGTCTTCATGAAATTTCTGAGCAGTTCTTCAAGTATGCCAGCTGAATTGCAGAGAGCTCTGTTGTCTTTACTGAATGAGTACATCTTTTGGAGGCCAAAGTCTCAATTTGAGAGAGTTCCTAGAAAAATTCCACCACTTATGTTCAAGCATTTGCATGTATTTATAAATTTGTTACTTTTTTCATCACACAACGAGGTGAAGGTTCTATCATATAATTTAGCACGGGTATCTATGAGCAGCACCGGTGCATTTGACATAAATCCAAGTGAAATTGAGGCATGGTTCCTGTTTCTACCAATTGTTGGAAAGATTAAACTACCTCTTAAGGCTCAGAGCATATCATCATTTGTCATCTCCTTTTTATGTGATGCAGTTACGGCTGTTGGAAATACTTTATTCCAGCAATGTGCAATTGTCAGAAGCTCCTTGTCCCATTTAAAAGGTATATGTATTTTGTGCCCTCAAAATCAATGATTCGGTATAGATGAATATATAATATCTTGCTCCTATATATGTTGATTCAGGTATACATTATTTTCCATTTCTGTTTTTAGATTCATTATCTGCACAAAGATGATTATCTAATGTCTCTGCAACTATGGCAATGTTTTAAATCAACTTAATCTCATACAAGGTTATTGACTGGCGTATCTTTTCTGTGTTTGTTGCAGGTGTATCAATTGGTTTTAGCCCCCTAATTGTTTGTATTCTGCAGAAGTGTGTGAAGCTACTAAATTCTGAATCTCAAGCATATTCTTTACCAAACAAGTCAGCAGTATCTCTGTACGTCTACAGCTCATTGAAATATATTTTGCAAACTCAGGTACATACGTCTGCATATTTTATAAATAAATATATATATGTATAACTCACCATGCGATATGTTTATGTTCTATTTTACACCGCTTACGATACCAATACCTTTTCTGTTAATTGAATATTGTAGGTAGATCCCAGACCACTCTCATGTTTGGTCCAGTCAGTTTTGTCTGAGGTGGTTGATGGATCTAAGGATTCTTTATGTGAATGGTTGCCATTGAGAGTGTTGCTGCTTTTTACACAATCTTTGTCAGAACCTTTCATCTTGCATTCCGGAAGGACAACATGTCGACTTGCTGACACTTCTTTTGCTGCCACTCTTGATGAGATAAAAGGACTGATGAGAAGTATTACTCCGGATGAAGTTGGAGGAGTCGTTAATGCGTTTTCTTCTGCATTGATATGTGCAACGCCTGAATCAATTTTGAAGAATTTTGCTTCTGTGATGGCAGTTTCTTGGGATCTCTACGGAACATCATTCTCATTTTTACTGTCCATCATCTTTTTAGAGAAAAACTTCCTCGGAAACCTTTCAAAGCTATCACCTGACTTATTTATGCGAGGGTTGGAACTTACTGTGTCAAGGAATCTCCGTGAAGGAACAGTAGATAGTGAGATTGATTTTGCTGACCACTCATCCACAACTGAAAAAATCAAGAGTAAGATGGACATTCCTGATATTGAATCTCTTGCATTCTCTGTATTCTTAGAGCAGACTCCTTTTCCAGTATTACTTAATGAAATTATGAGCATGGATATATCTTGCTTACCAGAGTTTCCAAGATTAACAGAGCTACTACTGCTTAAAGTTTCGCAACCTAAAAGTGATAGTATTGAATCAGATATCCGATTAATACTATTCTGGCTCTTCCAAATACGATCATTGTACAAGGTTCAACCACACCCGGTACTCTGTCAACAATCTGAGATCTGCTTACGTCTAATGAGGCACTTGTTCTCTCAAATATCAAAGCTTGACCTTGTTTCTGGACCTTCTGCAGATAAGTTGAAGCATCAAGTGCCCCAGACAGTTCTTTCCCACCCAGTTGTGATGGCACTGTTGGAGAGTCCCGCTGATTGTGACACATTACCTCGAGTGCAGAATGTTGAGGTTTTTTCAGAAACGTTGCTGACAGCGGGCAGGCTAGGTATTAGTGAAATAGATCAACACATCCTTGATCTCTTGGCTTCTACTTGTGAGAACTTTTTGTTTGAGGAGAGTCATATTGAGCGGAAAGGGGACCTCAGGGCAGATAAGTCAATTATGGCTTTTAAGGTCTTGGTTGAAAGGCTTCTCTTGGTATTCAGAGACAAGTTTGAGCTTTGTGTTGGTTCTCAAAGTTACGCTCCGCTTCTCCAACATCCACAATTAATTCAGGCTTTGTTGAAATTTATATCACCTTTTAAACTTTTATATCTTGCACATTCCATGCTGAGTAAAACTTACGAGGAAGAATTGGCGAGCCCGATTCTCAGTTTCGGGTTGGATATTGCTGGCGGAGCTTTTGAAATGCTTATATTGTATTCACGCCAGCCTGCTGCTAAGAGAAGGGTCTATGATTTTCTGTGGGAATTAGAAGACAAGAATTATGACAGTAGAATTATTGAGCAAGTGTATAGCCTGGCATGCAGGTTTTCTACCTCTTTTGGTTTGGCTTCGGCAGATACTTGTTTGCTTAAAGTCGTTAGTGGCATTTTCAGGGGGGGAAATAGTCAGCATTGTAGTGTTCACCAGTTGACGGTGATAATGTCACAGATTGTTGGGAGAACTTCTAAAGACCTTATTATCCATTGCATTAACCAGGCAAGCATGAGCAGGGCCAAGATATTGTTCTATCTTGTGGAGTCCAGTCCCTTGCATCTGTCAGTCTTTGGACACATTTTCTTTAGTATGCTAAGTAAACTACAGGGTGACTCTGCGCTTATTACAGATGATCAGTTTGTCATGCTTCTGCCTCCTGTGCTATTGTTCCTGGCATCAGTTTTTGCAAAACTCGAGAAGTCATGTAGTAAATGTTTGGATATAACTTCACTTTATTCAAATATACTAATAAAAGGTTTTCTTCAGTGGCCCAAGTTTTGTTCTGGCTGCATCTTTGAAGAGAAGTATGAAGAGATTCTTCTGTCGACGAGTGAGGATATCGAAACTATGTTTAATGCGAGTCTTCTTGGGAAGGCAGTACGTATGTTTCAGTATCACTTTGCCTTGACTGAAAGTCCAACTAAAACAGACGATCTCTTGAAGGTATTCTATTCCATGTTTCCTCACACTAGTGCTGGCAAAGAGATGTTGGATTACGAGATAAAAGAAGTGGACGTTAAGTCAGTAGACCAAATGTTTAATATTACTAACCGTTTAGTTGCAAAAGTAGAGCTTTCAAGGATCTGTTTGTTTCCCGAGGATAGCTGTATGCATCATTTAAAACGTCAAGCAGGTGGTTGTGTGAAGGAAAGTTCTCCAGAAATGGGATCCAACAGAGAGAGTTTATTAAACCCGTTACTAAATGCTTTCGTTAATACTTGGCAATGCGTTGTCGAGAGATCTGATGGTTATTATAAAGGGAATTCCGAAAGGGAGGAGCAAGACAAATATTGGTTCCTGTGCAAAAGCCTTGAATACTTCATTTTGAGAAGTATTCTAAAGTTTTTGGAAGGCATGTGTGAGGAGCTTGCTCACTTGGATTCCCTTCCTTTCCTGGAGAGGCTGATGAACTTAATTCTTCGGTATAGATTTAAGGACTCGAAGACATTGAAGATACTGAGGGAAATTTTCTCCTTCTTGTCTAGAGGAAAGTACTCGTATCATTTCCAAGATTTAGTATCGCACTCTCAGTTTACAGAGAGTATCAGTTCTCTTTCCATTTCATCCTCACATACTGGTGAAGTCATCAGGCCTGTCTCCAGCATTCTAAAACTTCTTATCATCCCAAATCTAAATTCCGTCAGAGTTGAAAATTGTAGTCTCGAAGCACCTGAGTATTATTTGAGTCAGATAGAAATTCTCAAAATTCTCGGAGTGCTGCTCTGCAAATGTGGAAAAGATTCAGGAATCTTTTTGAAAGATTTGCACTTTCGTCTTTTGTGTTCTTATGGTGCAACTCCGAGCGAAATCGACTTGCAGAGCTACAAGCTGATGCATGATATCAAGTTGATTGTTGGCGAACACACGCTGAATGATTCTGAAGATTATTTGTGGGGTAATGCAGCCTTGAAAATAAGAGAGGGACTGCCTTCCGACGGTAGTTATTCTGATATAGTGGAAGATCTCAGGCAGAGTCTTTTCAAAGAGAATCTTTGTCTTGATCCCAAAAGATGTGCTCAAACTGTTTTGTATTTTCCTTATGGGCGAACTGCAGAGGCATCAGATAACACTTACATATATGATGATCCAATAAGCGAGGTACCCTTGTCTTTCATTTTAATTTTCAGTTAAAAGTTCCGTGTACTTGCATTTTCAAACTAATCCCTCCTCCTTGTATAGAAATGCTCACCTGCTATTGAACGATATGATCCTGTTTTCATCCTGCGAGTCTCAGTACAATTATTGTCCATGGTATACATTGAACCTGTGGAGTTCGCCAGTTTAGGCTTGCTTGCAGTGGCATTTGCGAGTATGTCTTCAGCAGATCTTGGGATCAGAAAACTGGGCTACGAAACTCTCGGGATATTTGTGGATGTCCTTGAGGTGATAGTTATTTTATGTTTTCATGTATCTCTATGCCGGGTCTGTCTTTGCAAAGGCTCATTGGTCAAATCTGCTTCTGAGGAAACGGGTTAGAATTTCTTTGTTTAACTAAAACTTTTTGATGTAGAGTTGTAGGAAGAATATGCATGTAACGGTGCTTAGGCTTCTGCTTACGTATGTGCAAAATGGAGTTGAGGAACAATGGCAAAGAATCCCAACTGTGTCTGCTGTTTTTTCCGCTGAAGCATCTCTGATATTGCTGGATTCTTCTCACGAACATTATGTTCCCATAATTAAACTTTTGAAGAGGTCATCAACACTGAAGCTGAGGGTACTTATTCTCTGAAAACTGACAAACTCTTGTCTTTAAACCTTTACAATTTCCCTGCATTGAACTGTTTTTTTTTTTTTTCTCTTCGCTAGGGAATACCTTTGTTTCATGATTTTTTCGGGAGTAGCACTGTTAACTTTAGATCACAGAGGCTTTGGGTACTTCGCCTAGTGTTTGTAGGCTTGGAATCAGAAGAGGATGCTCAAATTTACATTAGAAACTCCATCCTTGAGACAGTGATGGGTTTTTTCTCATCTCCTCTTGCCGATGATGAAACTAAAGGACTAATCCTGCAGGTGATACTTTCTTTCCTTAATGCCACTTTGTGTTTATCTTGCACCTTATGCAGTTGTCTCTTCATTATTTATAATATTAAGTTCCAGTTGTGAGAATATATAATGGGGTATCTTTACTTCACATTTGTGCTCGTAGACCAACACAGACAAAAATCTGTCTTTCATTCACTTTTCAGGTTGTGAGAAAGTCCGTCAAATTGCATAAGATGGCCCGACATCTAGTTGAAAACTGTGGTCTGTTGTCATGGTGTTCGTCATTTTTCTCAATGTTGACTACAAAGCCCACTGGAGATGAAGATTCGCGCTTCGTAGTTGTCTTGGAGGTGTGTACAGTATTCCTCAATAATCAACCATATTTGTTTGTCTGGTTTGCATCAAGAGTCCTTTGTGTAGAATACTGTACTCCTTAATTGAATTTGCTATGTGATATCGTTGTATCAGGTCATAACTGATGCACTCGCCTCCAGAAACGATACAGAGTGGTCGCAAAGATCTGCCCTAGAAGGGCTAATGGAAATATCATCTCGTTTATACACACTTTTGGGTGATGGATTAGTATCAATGCAAGAAAATGGTACTTCGGTTGATTTGATTTTGCAGATACTATCTGCTACTCTAAAGATATCACATAAACGAAAAAAGAACCAGCCACATTTCACCATCACAATCGAGGGGATATTTCAACTCTTTGAGGCTGCTGCTAACTGCGATTCTCCTCAAGTCGAAGCTAGTGCAGAGGGTAGGCTTGATACTATATTAATGAGCACACCGCCAGTTGAGATTATATGCATGGTATAATCTCTCTTCCCCTTTCTTTGACTATTGAGCGTCCATCCAAATTTGTTTTGAACAGTTTAAAATGTTTTTGTATCATACAATATCTTTTCAGGACGTGCACAGGCTGAGAAGGTTTCTTTTGTGGGGATCCTCCACAGCCTTGAAGAGTGACCTTAAAAAGGGATCTAAGCCTGGTGAGTGTCATCAAGATACTAAAACACACACTGAAGAGACTATGGTAGCAAAGTTTCTACGGTGGCTGTTGGCTTCAGTGATTCTTGGGAAGCTTTACTCTGAAGCTAATGATTCGGACCAGATAGTCTTGAGCGAAACAAAGCCAGAAACTTTGCCAACATTGTTAGAATACTTGAAGAAAAGGAATCTCCAAGGCAGCGTGACAAATTCGGAGCACATAATAGGGGAAGTAATCGTGTATCTCCAAAAGCATCTGCTGTGTAGAAACTACGGGGTTCTTCTTCCCTCTGTTGTATTTGCACTTTCTCTCATGGTTCTTCGCAATGGCCTCGAGACTACAGGTATGCTAGTGTTTCCCGGATTACTTGGCCTTTATTGATAAATCAAGCTTGCTGCTTTGATTTTCAGTTGGTTAGAATGATATCTGCTGAAACTAAAGAATTAGACAGGTTTGTTTTGTAGGTGTGAATCTAAATCTTTCTCTGTTTTCCTGCCTAGGTACCGAGTCAGAAGGTGGTTACAAGGTCATCAGATCTTTGTGTTCTAGAATTAGTAGTCCTACTGAGGCTATTCCGGTCTGGAGATGGTAAACGATTAATTTATATATTGTGTTTGGTCGTCATTCCAAAGCTTTGAATTGTTTACCACTCAAAACCTTAACCTGAACCCTTCTCCATATAGGTCATATCATCAGGATCTTCCATCTGAACGCGCCACAGATCCGAAAGAGATTGATGAACTCTATGCGTGCCAAGAGCTTTTGCTGATATTTTCGGATATGCTTCGAGAAACGCCACGGGAATCTCAACAGACGTTGTTGCTTGGTGAAAGTTTTGACATGTCTAGTGTATTTGAATGGGAAAGAGGTTTGTTTATTTGAGAAGACGACAAAGGTCCTCGCTGGTGTCTTTGTTTCCGAATGTCAAAATCCACCTTCTTCAGTCTCTTCTCTATCATTTCCTCTTCTTCGCTTCCTTCCTTTGCTGCCACAATCTTCCATCTCGCTCACGGTGCTTCCTACGATACTCTCGTTCACCGATTCGGGTGATGATTCACTGGAGGAATGTGTGAATGGTTGTGAAGCTGATGATAATGGTGAGCAGGCCCGTGCCTAGTAAAGAAAACTTTAAACGTTGGCCTACGGCACTTGATTTTTTATGTAATATCAAGGGGCATATTTACAGTTTATAATAATTCTTACATAGTATAGTAATAAACGTAATTTATAATATTCAAAGTGAAAATGAAAACTCCCATGACCACTTAGATAAGTTGGTTAGCCGTTAAAACGAAGAAACACAAAAATCACGTTTGTAACTACTTGGAATTTTTTTTTGCCATGAGTAACTAACTAAAATCTAGTCCGAATGTTTCCTAGTATTTAAAGCAAGTCTGGTTTCAAGACAACTTCATCAATACAAACTTAGTAGTGTATTCTTTATACGTATAATAACATCCCTTGTGATCAAACAAGTAAACCATTCAAAAGATGAAAGGAAGAATTTTGATTTTGAGTTTGCTCATAATGAGTCTGGTCATGGCACAAGTTCAAGTAGAAGCAAAGATCTGCTGCCCTTCCAACCAAGCTAGAAATGGCTATAGTGTATGCCGTATAAGGTTTTCCAAGGGAAGGTGTATGCAAGTGAGTGGATGCCAAAACTCTGATACATGCCCTCGAGGTTGGGTAAACGCCATTCTCGAAAACTCAGGTAAATAGGAAAATGTCTTTGATGTTATTTGTTAAAAGATCGATCAAGATTTTAATACTTTAAAAAAAAACTCAGCTGATGCTACCAATGAGCACTGCAAGTTAGGGTGTGAAACTTCTGTGTGTGGTGCCATGAACACTCTCCAGAACTCTGGTAAAGCGAACTCCTTAAGTCTCATTTTTATCATTATTTTGTTAGAATATATTCTAATGTTTGTTTCGGTGACTAGATGCAAGTGAAATTGTGAATGGAGCGTCGGAACAATGTGCCAAGGGATGTTCTATTTTCTGTACCAAGAGCTATGTAGTCCCACCTGGGCCGCCTAAACTGTTGTAATGGTCGTATATGTGAAAAAACAAATGCTAGACTCTTGCTATTCTGGTTTGTGTGTGTGTGTGTGCATGTGTCGTAGAAGGTTTGTTCGATCACTAGATTGTACATGCCCTCTACTTCCTATAACCTAAATAAAGAGTTAAACGTACGTGTCTTTTATTGACCTTCCTCTTCTCTCGACCATTTTCATTTGCTTTGAACGGAATGGTCTTTTATAAGCAGCTCATATCGTGACACAGATGCGACTTAGCAACAGTGTTAAGACTGACGATATGTAACGAACTTAAGGATCCAGAAACTCGGACTTAAAATGCTACAAAGAAGAGAGTATGAGAGAGATCTTACACGACAAAGATTATGACTTTTGCTGATAGATTTTTCATGTAATAAACATAATTTTCAATAGAGAAAATAACGACAAACATTCAAAAGCCAAAACCATCTATACAATTGATGGTGCTGCTGATGTTTGGGGGTTTAATAAATAGGTTCTTGGAACTTTTCTATGAAAACAAAAGAAACAGGAGTGCACAAAAGCCAAAACCATCTATACAATAGGGTCAAACCAAATCCACAAACACACACGAAACCGAAGGATGATAAAATATCAATCATCCTAAAAAATCATAATGAATATTGAGAAGTTAAGTCATCAAAGGTCAGAGAAAACATCAGTTTTTAATAGTTTCAGATCCATCGCTCTTGTTTCTGCGGTGTCTCCTTCAGACCTGCCTTACGAGCATTGGTTAGCAGAACTCTATGAGCTAACCTTCCTCTGTTTCCTATAGACAGCCTAACTCTCTCCATCCCTACATTAATGCCGCCACCTCTTCTCATTGGTTGCTGCCTCGGGGAAGGTTTCATTTGCATTCTCTTTTGTATGCTTCGTCTCAGTATGCTGGTCAACGTCTTCCCATTACTTCTATGTAGCTTAGGACTGGTGCAGAGCACTTGGTTAGCGCCACTCTTTTCATCAGGAGAAGTTAATGTTGATGTGATTGGAATGAATGGCATTGGCGCAAAACTCTTCCTTCTTGGAGCTGGTGGAATACGTTTTGCGCAGATGGAGGATCTTCCTGCTCCTATTCTCTTGGGAATTTGCACTTGCTCAGCCATTTCTTGATTGTTCACCTTCTCAATGAGGTCACTGTACTTGAGGCCACCATTGGGTAAAGGAGGTAGATCATAGCTGGTCGTGCTCTCTGAGAGTGGTGGTCGGGTTAGATATACCATTTCTCTCGAAGTTGATGTGGTTGGGGCAAGAGAACTCCTTCTTGGAGCTGGAGCTGATGGAATACGTTTTGCACAGATAGAGAATCTTCCTGTTTTATTAGGTAGATGCACTTGATCAGCCATTTCTGGATTGTTCTCCTTCTCAGAGAGATCATTATACTTGGGGACACCACTAGGTAAAGGAGCTAGATCATAGCTGGTCGTGCTCTCCAAGAGTGATGGACGTGTTAGATTCACCATTTCTTTCGAAGCTGATCCCAACAGTATATTTGTCAGTGGCGGCCTCTTTGATGTGTTGTTTTCATCTTCAGTCTGCTGTTTTGTCTGCTGTTCAGCAATCTTGGTGTCTACATGTTGACGAGCAAGCTTCCTCTCCACCAGTAGTTGTGATTCAAGTTCTTTAACCTAACAAAGAAGGTGATATGTAATGATTTCAGCAATCTGAAAATGTTATATTCCACGTTGTTTTCGTGGTTATGGTGAGTATCGTTTACCTTGTCTTGGAGGGTTTTGTTCTTAGTGTCTCGTTCCTTAATCTTTGCTTCTAAACCATACATCGTTTCCTCCATTTTCCTAATCTGTTCGTCTTTTCCTTTCATATCTTGCTTCCATTTCTCAACCTGATAAAGAATTAACACAGCTCAGAACAATACATGAATGATACGATAAACACACCTGTGGACATGTAGCTTACCATTTGCTTGTATTTCAAGAGTTCAGTATTGTCTAGCTGCTTCTTTGCAGGTCCCAACTCTATCCCTCTCACTCTGCTAGCAAAATTCAGTGAGCATAGTGTCTCACTTTGATCATTCTCGTTAGGACTGATTTGTACAAACATGAGGGTTTTTGAATCTCCTCCTGTCATATACCAGTAAATTTTCATCGTAAGCTTTATAACAGATAAACAGAATTTGTCAGTGAAACATATGTAAACAAAGAAAGTGGTTGCAGCTTCAAGAAGAAAATTCAATACCTAGAGAATCCTGAAGCAAGTGCGTGAGTTTTGAGTTTCTGCAAAGGTATTTGATCTTATCAGTATGCAAGCCAAACATAAAGTTAGATGAAAAATGGTGACTGTAACCTTCTTTAGAGAAAAATAGATGTATCATATTGACCTGAAAGGAATGTGAGAGCTTTTGTTGGCAAGAGCGAATATGACATCACCAAGAGCAGATAATGATTTGTTGATGTTTTGAGTCTCCTTCAGCCGTTCTCCTTGTACTTCTGTCTTAGCAACCCGTTCGCTTCCTGCTAAATCAACTAACCATAGTTTGCTCTTTGTGCATTCACCATTCAACAAATTCTCACCTTTTACCATCACGCAGTGAATGCTGTGCAAAGAAAATAAGAGAATATACATTCAGTTAGCTATTCATTTTCTGAAAAAAAGGAGACTAATACAGATCAGGTAAACAGACCAGTGAGATCGGCTACTGTGCTCATTAGCCGTCGTTTTCCCAACAGCCCTTGCATTACTTCCTGTTTTCAACACATCCCAAACCTCTTCTATGCTTTTCACAGGTGCTTCAACCAATCCTGGTACGTGGTGGTTTCCTTCACTCAGTTGCCTTATCTCAAATCTGCAAAGGAGTATGGAGCTACTGTTAGTGATATCAGAAACCAATTTTATTTGCCTACAGCAAGAAGTTACTTATTACAGTTCTTACTGAAACACTACAAATAATGAGACTAAAGAACCATGGAGCACATCAAGGAGAAAGGTATACAAAACTTATGTAGTACCTTTTGGGTGCAGATGCACTCTGTGAAGCTGGAACCAACAAATCTCTTATCTGCTCATTGTAAACTTCCAATACACTGACCGAGATCTCATAATTGTAGCGGTGTTCTCGTGCTTTGATTATTCGAAACAGATTTTCCAGTGTTCTATAGTTTACACCACGGTCATGTTGAGTTCCCTCCATGGTAAAAGTTTTCCCAGTACCAGTCTGGCCATAGGCGAAGATGCAAACGTTGTATCCATCAATGACTGACGTAGCAAAGGGAGCAGTATCTTCAAAAACATCAGCTGTAAAAGTATAGGAAACAACATGTCGATTGGTGAGATGAGATTTCATAGAAAGCAAGTAGGAAATGGTCATTGATGCCAAAAATCACCTTGGGAAGCGTTAGGACCAAAAACAGAATCGAACTTGAAGCTTTTTTTGGGAAAACCATTTGACATCACTATGACCTCTCCATTTTTGGTTGACTCAACATCAATTCCCATTGATACTCCTGCTTCAGTTTCTTCAAAGTTTAGTGGTCGACACCTGCAAAAGACCCTGATGTTACCTGTACGAAGAAATGATCACTGTAAGTTGTTAGGCTGCCAAGTTTAGTCAAGGGGGTCCATCTACAAGTTATATTGGATAAAGACACCAACCTTTTAGTTCTAGTATCTTGTTATATAGTTCTTTCCTCTCTTTTTCTCCTGCTACAAATTTGACTTTGAGATTTTCATGCAATTCTGCGTCCTGCTTCACTGTTGAAAAAAAAATTTAACTCATCAAAATTCACAGAAACACAATATTACTATATCTTTGAAGTGCTAGTTGCATGTCAAAATGATAGGAAGACAAAGACTCACCTCTAGACTGGATGTGAGAACTGAACTCGTTGATATCTTGGACTAGGTGTTTGTATGTTGTTGCCTCCTCCAACAGCTTAATTTGCTCCACTTTCATGATCTACAAATCCGCGTTCGTTAAAATGAGGCATAAGAGCTTGCAGTTGCTGATCGTACTTTAAGTTTGCTTCTGTGTACCTTCAATTTTCTTGTCAAATCTCTTAATGAAGAGAACCATCTGCTCTTCTCTTTGACTTGTCCCTCGACAGCAAACGCTATTTATGAACAAGTACATATATGTCAACTTTAACGATAACAAGGAAGGCGAAATATGAAGGAGAGAGATGTACATACCCAAAGAACCAACATGCATCGACTTGCGCATTAGTTCATTTTGAATCTCACTGAGAGAATTCAATGCTTCTTCGCATTCTCTAGTCTTTTGTTGGTTCTCCAGTTTAAGTTCCTCAACCATTCTCTTCATATCCTCCATCTCTTTCCTCTGCTGCTCACAGTCACTTCTCATCCCTTCAGCCTCTTCTTCTGCCCTGCAGACAAGATTTTCCTAAAAAGAGGATGACAGTTTAACTATTTGCAACTTTTGTAACCACCCCAACCTCAACTAGAAACACTAAGATTGTGGAATAACTCTCACTTGAGTTTGCTGGGACAGAACAGTGTCAGTTGAACCTTTCACCGCTAGCATTCCAGTTTCTTCAACATCTAAAAAACAAAAGCTGTGATCAGAGTTGTGAAAAAGTTAGGTAGAATTGTCCAAGACACAAAAAGGTTAGAAAGCAACATACAGGTAGCCGTTGTCTCTTTCCTAATAGAAATGCCACATAGAATTGCAGCTCCTGTCACTCCTTCTAATCGTATAGATAACTCTCCTTCCCTACCTACGAGCATCCTTAGATCCTCTATCACAAGAGGTGTATTTGCTCCTACTTGCGAAAACAAATCAAGGCCGGATATGACCTGCAATAGTTTTCCACTCGAATCATAAATGACATGTGATGAATAAGAAGAAAATAAAAGCTCAATTTCGGTGATGATGTCTTGCCTTTGCTCCTTGAATGAATATATCAAAAACTCTAACTCCCGGTGGACCCTTAGTGAACTCGATTTCAGCAAAATGCAAATCGATGAAGTAGTCCCCAGGATCCAGTGACTGAAACTTGTAAGCGAAATTACCAAGACGAGCTGTTTGATACAACAAAATCTCATCTTCATTGCCAACAACAGCATCAGTTGTAATACTTTCACCTCCACTAAAAAACTCATCCTTCAAGAAAGTTACATCCTCCACAGTCACATCCGTGCTTATAGAACCAGAGTTGATACTTATAACAGGAGTCATACTCTCCCGAAAGTCTCCAGGTGGAGAAGGTAACTCAAAAGAAGACTCAGGAGACAACTCATAGCCAAATGTCTGACAGATTGCTGAGAATTTCACAACTTGGCTTTTACGGCCAAGTCTTGTAGTAGTAGTAGAACCATCAATTCCATTCTCTAGAGAAAGCTCAGTAGAAAATCTTCTTTTCTTAGAAAATTCTGGTGAATCTTCATAGCTACCTCTAGGTAAATCAGGTGAAGCGCCACAATTTACTAGATCTGGAGATGCTAATGAAAACCCTAATACAACTTTTCCTGAAATCAAACCCAATGCTACTCCATAAATCTCTAGACAAAGGCGAATTTGATTTGACAGAAGAGAAAAAAGGAAAGGTTCGGTTACCATCTAACGCTACGGGATCACTAGATTGTTCCAATTTCATCAAATCTGGGCTTGATTGTTCCATATCAACATCTAAATTCAAATCTAGAATCAGTAAAGCAAGAGATAAATTAAGAACTCTTCTTAAAATGAATGAATGACTTACCGTTACTCAATTCGCAATTTGAATCCAGATCTGCCATTGCCACAGTCCTTGAGCGCGATGCTATATCCTTTTCAGCTGCTGATGAAAAAAAAAAGTAAGAAAATTGAAGGAGAACCAAAAACAATCGTCTAAGATCAAATTGAAAATCTCACAGCGAGAGAAGCTTTCAGGTCGCGGAGAAGCATCAGTTGCGAGAAGTGGATCACAACAATCCTCCATTAACAAAAATTTCGCAGGAAAATGAAGAAGATGATGAGAAGGATAAAGAGAGAAACAAGTATAGAGACGCGAAGAGATTTCAAATTTGGGGAAGAAGAGAGAATATTTGTGGTTTAAGGTAATAAGAATCGGATTCTCTTTTTCCGTTGCGGTTACTTTAACGTTATTAGACGACCGTTGATCTTTTTTACTAACTTTGAAATTTGAAATTGATTTCCCGGGCAGCCGGGCAATGATTGACCTCTTTTTCGGGCAGGGGCACTGTACTGACACGTGCCGTTTGAACCGAATCCAAGCAGACATAACCGGAGATAACCGAATCAAATGATATTTATTAAGAGTGCCCTAATGATTAGTCTAAATAGTTTTGTGAAAAGTAGTACAAATTCAAATTCACTATCCTGCATACTGCAAGATGAGGTTGAATTGTTGAAATACGAATTTTTTATTATGTAATATGAAATTAATATCAATATGTGAAAGATTCATTTTAGGCTAAAGGCCATGAGATAGTACAATTCTCAATTCTATTTTTCTTTGGCTGCATTATATTTGAATCAAGAGAAATTTCATCTAAAAATGAGTATAAATGTTAGCTAACCAAGTCATTAAATATAGAGAGAACAAAATGGACAGAAAAAAAAATCAATTCTAGGAAAATAGGTAAATGATTTTCAACTCAAGCAACCTCAAAGGTTCGAAAACGAGTTTTTCTATCAATAATAATGGAAAGCTTATGCATCTAAGGAGAGTAATTATGTAATCACTCACGTATTGACTTAGCAATCTAAATTTATGCATGTATACTTTATGTTTTGTTATTTAAATATATAAGTTTTTTTGTTTTTAAAAAGACATTATTCAAAAATTACAACAAATTATTGTATCGATTTTCAAAGAGAAACACAAATAGATGATATGAAGAGACCTCTTATATATGTAAAATTTGGTCTTTGGGCTAATGTTTGTATAGTGCCTTAGTGGTGTGATCTAATACTGAAGTGAGTGTCGGGATAAGTTCACTTGCGTTGTTGGTCCTTGAAACTAGTTGTGATTCACTATCGTTATTACACAAGTTACCTGAAATATCGAGGCGCCATGAAAATAGTTGGTCCGTGAAAGTTGAAACTGTCTCGTTTTGCATCATTCGTCACAAGAGAAAGCTACATTTAGGATCAAAATTGGCTTACAAAAAAATTATTTAATTTGGACCCTTAAAACCTTTTTTTTTTTTGGGACACTTAAACTTGTTGATGCCTGTAATTGAACTATAATTTAATGGGGAATTAATAATAATTCTTCAGTTTGAACATAAGCTAAAATCAATTCATCAATCAATGATTGCAGATAAATTAAAAACAGTTTACTAATGTTCAAAGAAGTTTCACGGGACATTTCATCGGTGATCGATCATACAGTATCTTCTAAGTTCAAAGACGCGCAACACACACACACATGCAATTATCTGACTGGATGTATCAAGCATTAGTGGTACGGCCTATTATAAAATCTGAACAGCTGTGAAGTGAATCATATAATAATATGGAAAGTACACAACACGTCTTTGTCCTCTAACCGTACATTACATTTCACTCTGGCAACTACTAATAGTCATGTGCCAGCTTATCATGCCATGGCCCGGCTTATGTCTTGTGCATTCTCTTCTCTTTCTTTTTCTATCATACATTAATTGTTAAGCCAAGAATTAAGAGAAAAATTGTAAGCTTTTTATATGAAAATGTACATGTACATCTTTAATTCTATAAATATCTTCATGTTATGCCATTCATTTGATCTGTTTATAATCAATTAATTTAGAATTCTTTATTTAGTCACATATCTATCTAGCTTAGCATAAAAATTTGTAATACTGAATTTCTAAATGCATTAAAGATGGTGGTTGTTTTACGCATTTTAGTGGTATTTAGTCCACATAAATTTAATGTCCAAGAAAGTATGTCCACACAAATTTTGGACCAAGGACCATATCAAGTATTTTATCATGAAATTATATATGTTTTACTTGATGTAACACGTACCAAGGGTGAATTTAAATTTGATTGGAAAACGGTTATTTTAACCACGTCAACTAATGGTTTTTGGGTAAATTATTTGAGTTAGATGTGTCATAGCCTTGTAATGTATTGTATATCGGATTTTAACTTCTTTTATTTTGTCACAAACAAGATTAAAATACAAATTTGTTGGTATAAAATCTTCTTGCAATTATTTTGCTGATTCTCTGCATTTTCCGAATGAAAAGATATCGAAGAATAATGAATTCATAAAAAGTAGTATAATGAATTAAAAACTACGGAAAGAAAAGAACTAGTCTACGATGGATCCGAGCAATAATCTGAACAAGAAGCTTTGTTTCTTCCCATCCTTCTTCTTTTCTCTATACCGATATTGCAAAGGAGACGAACAAGAAGAGACAGAAGAAGAAGAGTAACAAGACGAGACCGACGAGGAAGAAGATGTTGATGTTGAGCCGCAATACGTCGCCGTTTCAACTGCCTTCTTAGTGTAATCGTAGTACTCCAGAGATAGCTTAGAGAGCCTCTCGGTGAGACAGAGAGAACAGATTCCAGGAGACTGTCTATGTTTCGTGTGCTTCTTGCATGAGAAGTTATTGTCTGAATTAGAATTTGAATCCGATCTCTTCCCTTCTTCAGCTTTCTTTGATTTCATTGTTCTTCTTGTTCTTCTGTTGATGAGAAAATTCGCCATTGATAAATAAGAGACTGTCGTGAGCTTTGGTTTTGAATTGTATTTGTCTTTTCCTTTTCAACATCTCATGTTTGTATTTATAAGTGTGTCGTGTAATTAATGCAAAGCTGGTTTTAAATTTCCATGATGTTTCCGGGATCCTTCACTTCTTTGTTTTTCATTTTTAAAAGAAGATAGGCCCACAATTTTATATTTATTTGTTTTCAAAATGTTTATTATCGAATTTTAATTAACACTTGTTCGTTTATGATTAGTCGTCGTGACTAATAAGCTAATTTTGATATAAAACCATTTTTCAGCATCAGTAGATAAGTAGACATTTTGTTTATGTGTGAATGAAAAAAGTTGGTAGGGTAGATGCAAACATTATTAAATTTATACCAAACTTTTTGTTGGTTTTAGTTATGAGATCTGGAGTGGTTACTGTGTTGTATTTTATAAATGGACGGCTTAGATGTAGTAAGATCTCAAGTCGGGTCCACCTAATTAGGTAAGTCGGTGGGCCGGTGTTATTGGGCCTTTATACTCAAATTTCCTCCGAGGTCAATGCCCATCTGGCAGTTGCTCATTACACTTGTCTCTGCTTTCGCTAGTCTCTAGACTTTCAAGTCTTTCATGATCAACATTCAAACCCATGTAGAATTTTCTTTTATATTCATAATTTAACAATCCTAAATTATTGATAAAAAATATTCTGTCTCCAACTTTCTACAGTGATTATATTTTGTAAGAAAGATCAAATTCATTATCTTATGTTGTAAATCATACACAAAATTCAGACGAAAATGTGAACAATGTTAGAACTTTTGCAATCATACACAAAATTCTAAAAGGGTAAAATTGACTTTTGCATCATCATCAAATTAAAAAATGTTAATCATTATGGATGGTGCTTCGTATTTTAATTTACTTTTTTTTTTTTTTTTTAAGAAAGCGAACAAAAAAAATTGATAAATACGAGACAAAACATAGGAAAAATCATGAGAGATAATTAATTATAAGAAGCATATAACAGCACTGCCTCTAGCCTGGTCCTTCAAACGAGTCAAACCACAGGAAAACAAAAGAAACCAACTAATTAAGGGAGAGCCAAAGTGTACATCAATGCAACTACACAAGTCACAACCAAAGCATCCAACGGCTTCAACACGGCCGTGGCCGAAGCAGAAGGACTAGCCTTTTTACCTTCTGAGGGTGTAGTTTTTCCGTCTTGTACGGGTGTATTTTTGTCAGTGGTACCGTCTCCAGTACTGCCGCCTGATGAAGCTGCTGGAACAATGACAGAGAGCTTCATCCCGCCAGTGCAGTGGCCGGGGATACCGCAGATGAAGTAGTGAGGACCAGGTGTCTTGAGAGCTATACTTGTGGTTCCACTACTGTCCGAAGAAATTGCGTTCCCCAATGTGCAACTCTTGTAGTCACTTTCGCTCACTTCGTCCACCGTGTGACCCGCACCGTAGTTGAACACTATATGCAACATAATGTAAACATTCATATAGATCTATATTACAACTATGACTTCGAAATTGTTCGTTTGCAAGCAAAGTATAAAAGCATTTTGTTAATGGCAAACACAAACAGATTATACGTACTTTACAACACAATATTATCAAAAAATCATTTTTTTAAAAAAAATGTAAAAAAATTTACATGTAAAATCAAAAGCATGTATTAGTGGTTGAAACAATTTCAGACTACGTATAGGACAGACAACGTATATGTACATACCGATGGTATCGCCGACCGCGAAGGACTTTCCGGTAGCCAACGAGCTATAGTCTTTCCCGAGCGACCATTCGACGGGGTGACTGGCAGAAGAGGCAGGTGCAAACACATTGAAGAAGATGATGACAAGAAAACCAACAAGTGTACACAAGTTTGCCATTTTTGTGTATTTTGTGTAACGGTATATTTATTTTAAAATTGTGTAACTAAGGGAATTCCTTGTGAGTTGTGAGCAGATATATAGAGATTGGAAACAAAAGGGTATGTTGGAGTTAGTAGAGTTAGGTCCACTTACCCTCCAACTAAAGCTCTCTCATCATTTAAGTTTTCAAAACTTTTTTTCATATTTGGAGATAAGGACTTGTTCCTCTTCTGCTCTAACTTTAGACATACTCAACAAATGAAATGTTGCTACACCGTAAGAATGGGTCATAAGAGGTTTGGTGACACATCATAAAGTCACACTCAAAAACCCTTTGTAAAAGATAAATGATGATGTAACCCAAAGTAGTCACAATGTATCATCAAAATTCGCTTAATGATTCAATATAATGGACCAAACCAAAAGCAGATGAACAAACTTTTTCTTACTAGCAATCACTGAGACTTTTGCAGCTCACAACTAAAATCGAGTATGTGACGTAGATTAATTTAAAATAAAAAATAATAATAACACTAACAAATGTTAGTGGATATGTGACCATGCATGTCCTAGACCGCGATCTATAACATTTTTAATTAATATTTAGTATGGTAAAAACAACAAACCAATTGGAGGTTTCTCCTTTCAAAATCAATTTTCTGCGAAACATATATGTAGAAACCAGAGTTATTAAAATTGTACAATATTAATGCTTCAGTCATACTAAATTTAGAATCTAAGTTACTAAAAAGGTGATAGTTGAGTAATTAGTTTGAAAAAAAAAAAATTATCTCACCGAAAGGTGCAAAACAAAGCATGCACATGATATGATAGAGACGGTGCAACTAATTCTGCTGGTCATCAGCCCACATAAAAGCAATATGTATTAACTAAATTATGTTAATGTTGACCATTATTCATTGATTTGTCTTCGGCATTTGCAAGATATATAGAAATCTCAAAATAATATAATATTTTTAATACAGTAAAACCTCTATAAATTAATAATGTTGGGATCCCAAAATTTTATTAATTTCTAGAGGTATTAATTTATCGATAAATTAATATTTATTAATTTATAGAGAGATTTTTCAAATATGGTAACATTTTTTTAATTTTTATGAAAATGTAAGATTCATTTCAATATCTAAAATATATTTTTAGAACCAATTACAAATAGAAATAATTATCATGTCTAGAAAACAATAAGAAAAGTTTTTGATATATTAAAAATATTAAAATTAAACAAAAAAACTTATGCAAATTGAAGTAAAAAGAAACAATACTAAAATTATATTTCATTGAAGTTTTATATATAAGTATAATATATATATATATATTTGATATTTTAATACAATTATTAATTTATGATATTAATGAGACCATATGTTTACATAGGATTTTCAAAAAAATTATTATCTTATTAATTTATCGATTTGTATCACTTTTTACACTGTCCCAACTCGGAACCGGAACAATTTATTAATTTATAGAGGTTATTAATTTATCGAGTATTAACTTATAGAGGTTCTACTGTAGACTATTATAATAGGCCGGTTTAAACAGCAAAAATGGGTATTTTGATTTAGGTCCATAAAACATGTAATATCTTTTTCATAATCAGCCCAATTGATAAAGAAGCTTCCTGAAAATTAAAAGAAACAATTGCACACCAGTAATAACTAAATAGTTAACTTTGACTGCACACAATTCTTGGCAAACCATTATAGAGTCTTTGTTGTGTACAAAGAACTTCCTAAAATGGTATCACGTCTATTGCATATGAAGTAAAAGTAACAAACTTGTTTAAAAGGTTAAAATGTTATGCGTCAACAAAAACAAAAACAAAAACAAAATTACGTGACGAAATGTGATATAGTTCTCTTTTAAGTTTTATCTATTGCCCTATTGATGAAATGTTGAGGAAATTAGAGTTCTTACTTTTTAGTTTTTACATGCTTATGTGGTCAAAACTAATTGACTATGAGTAGATATTATTTCTCAATATTTACAACATAAAACCTTATTATTAATAAGTCTTTATTCTCAATATATGAACACTATTATAGCCATGTAAGACTTAAAAATAATCTCAATATTGTTTGTAAGAACAAATATAACTCAACGGTTCAAAGGGAAATTTTTTTAATCATATTCTAGTTTCGTGTCTGTTACATGCTATGTACTATATACAGCATGTTTGTGTCACCACTAATGTGTGATCTTAAGAAAACATTTTTTTTTCAGATCTAAGAAATCTAGTTAAAGTCTTATTTTTTTCTTTTGCAGTCTCAATATAAATTTTATATTATAAGTCTACCGAAGCTCGATGGCCAAGGCCAACAGAAACATAAACTTTACTTAAATCTTCGAAAGCCAAAGAGTCAAAAGCTCAAAGGTAAAATATGGCTTTCATGACTACGACTCTTCACCAATTAAACAATTAGAAGACGCTTCAACTTCTCTCACAGAACAAGTCAACAACTAAGATGAGAAGAAATTTTCATCTTTCTCTATGTTTAATATGAAAGAGAAACCCAAAGATAATATCAAATCTTCTTCTTCATGATCAAAACCTAAACAAAAATAACACCAAAAAAACTCAAATGAAATTTCTCTTGATTTAAAATTCTTGTATTCCAAGCAACGACTTGGTGTTTTGAGTGTTCTCTTTAATGGCGAGGAAGAAGCATCGAAAGCTCTTCCCTACCTTAGCATCAGAGACAAACAAAACGTTAGACTGCTCGAACGGAGTCTGCGACCCGATTTGCCCTTACAATTGCTATCCAGAACCCGATTACTACACCATATCACCACAGCTACCTCCATGGTCATCGTCACCACAACCATCTCCATGTCCATCTCCATCTATCTCAGCCGTTTATCTACCATCTCAAGACTCTTCATCTTCCTTAGACGCCATATCCATCATCACCATAACCGGTGCGGTCTTAGCCATCCTTTTAACCGGATTCTTTCTTGTAGCGAAATTCTTTTCAGACAGCGTAAACCGTGTCAACCAAGGAACATATCAATCCGATAACGAAGACAACGACACGGTAATGGAGGAAGAGTTTCAAGATAGGGAACAAGTGGATCACCCAATATGGTTAATAAGAACAACAGGTCTACAACAATCGATCATTAACTCGATTACAATCTGTAATTACAAGAGAGGAGATGGTTTAATCGAGAGAACAGATTGTCCAGTTTGTTTAAACGAGTTTGAAGAAGATGAGAGTCTTAGGTTATTGCCTAAATGTAACCACGCTTTTCACATCTCTTGTATTGATACTTGGCTTAGTTCTCACACCAATTGTCCTCTGTGTCGTGCTGGTATTGCGATGATTAGTGTCACCACTCCACGGTATTCTGGTCCGGTTGAAGTAACTCCCGGAGGATCAGGTTCACATTTGGAGAACGATGGAGTTGATGAAGAAGATCATGGAGAGATTGAAAACAGAGTTGATTCTGATTTTAAAGAGAGTGATGATTCAGACATAAGAATTGAGATTTATAGATTTGATTCAGACGGTGATGGATCTGAAACAGAGACGAAAGAGAGAGTTAGGGTTTTGAAGGAGTGTATGGATCCAAATGGAGGAGATTCAGTAAACTCTCTCTCGCATACGAAAACCCATGTAGAAAGTGTAGATTTTCCGGGGAAATCATGCGAGAATCAGAGTGAGGAATTCACTAGACATAACGGAGAAGATGAAGCAAGCTGCTCTGAGGAAAACGGTGGTGGCAGCAACCAATTACGGAGAAGTTGTGATTCTGGTGAATTGAACGGCGAAACAACCGGAGATGAAGGGAAAAGTCAGTCAGACATTTCGTCGAGTACGTTGAAGACAAATGGAAGCTCCTCCTCTGTTTCATGTTTCAACAAAAACAAGAGTTCGGTTTTTCCGCTGTAGTAAAGCGTCTCTACGAAAAGCATTTTTTCGAATGTAAAAAGAGTAATGCACAAGTGTTCAATTATACCTAGCATGACTAATTCAAAAATCGGAAGACTTCATAGTTCATAGTTCATTCAAGCATGGTTAACTTAAAGATTCACATATAGTCCGTTTAATTAAAAGTCAAAATATACTTTTAAACCATTTCTTGCAAAAAAAAAAAAAAATTAAAGAAAGAAAAGGAGTTATGTATAAATAAAAAAGGAGTTATGGTAAATGAGAATATTATGTAGCAACAGAGGAAAATGTGGGCCCATAACTTTAATACAGAAAAGCCCAAATCCATAAATGGCCTAACATTTTAACCCAATCGGATACTTTAAACGGCGTCGTTTATCTATGAGGTTTAAAAACCTCCTATAAGGTATGGCGGCGAAAGTGATATATAGACATGAAAAAGCAATGGTGTTCAAATTTGTTTTTCACTTTTATGTGAAAACATTTATTCCATTAAGATCATATAAACTAGCGGTGGAGAAATATAAATATCCACTTCAATCACATCTAAAACCAAAAATTTACTAAAAGCAAAGTTAAGGAAAAGTTGATGATTCTAAGTCTCAATCATGAAAAAGATGCTAAAATCTAACAGTTAGCTATATAATAGAGGTCCTTGTTATTGATAAAAATAGAGGGAATAAAATTTTGATTTTGGTGTAATCACATCGATAGGCTTTACTTTTTACTTTTTCTGGCTTTAACCCTAAAAGTGAAAAAAAAACAGAGATTCGAAAGATCTTTGATATGTCTTCATGATAAGACAATCATCATCGTCTTCTTGCATGAATCCCATGTACTGCTGATTCAGTACGCCTCCAAGTTTTCAAGAAAAAAAAGCTCTACCTTTATTCAATCATTTTCTTAACTTCTTCTGTCTCTTAATTTGTTCGTATCTTTCTCGGATTATATAATCCCATATGTAAATATGGTGTGAATTTGGACTGTAAGTGGTGTTTTCATATGTTGATGCAAAACGATAATTTGAGACAACTTTGCTGACAATAATTGTTTTTGGATATAAGAGAAAAGAGGTCAATAATTCATCTACCAAGCTTTTCCAAATATGTAATATACCCCAAAATTTGACATTTAGTACTCGCATGGCTCCGTTGGTATATATTTATATAAAACTCCCTTTGTTTGTTTCGTAAATACATTTTCTCGAACAATATCAGTTTGAAAACTCAAGTGAGGCAGAAAATGTCAAAGTAGAATTATCGTTAAAGCGAATTCAACCCATTCGTTCAGTAAACAATCATGAGAAAGGTTGAAGTCATTTTTTCATGAGAAAGCATATACATATCACATTCATTCTTTTAATATATTCTCAGAATAATAATTATGAATAAGCTAAAGAGAATTTTCAATGTGTTTCTTTGGAAAGGGATCTCCCTTTTGCGAATGTGCAAATATAGTTTTAAACTATGTTTGCTTACCCAAAAACTAGTGGTGGATTGAGTCTGAAAAGTCTCTCCGATTAGAACTTAAGTGTTCTCCGACCCCAGACTAGATTATTATTTACGATCGTATATGTGGCCCTTTGCGGGTGTCTTAGATGTCATGGGTGTTCAAAACATCTGATTCAGACCATGAGAGTCTCATCAAACTTTTTTCTTAATTAGCGCATATTTAGACATTACTTCACAAAATATACTATTCTAACTAATTCCTTCTTAAACGAACCGTGCAAAGCCGGTTATTCACGATATACCGAGTCTTTTAGGGACGCCTTCACATGACTCATACCGGTATATTTATATAAGTGTGGTTGAATTTTTTTCAGCTATCTCATAACCAGTCAAATTGTTCAAGCCTTTTTTTTATGTGTGGGAAAATTCAATTGCTCAAGCTTATAATTACTATTCTCGTATAGAGCTCTTAAAAGCTAGTTCCTCTTTTGTGATCAGGTCTAAAAGGTCAATCACACAAAAACTCCAATATATAATGCATTAGAATTAACGTTAACAAAAAGAAAAAGGAAATTTATATTATTTAATATATGAAAAAGAGAGAGCAAAAGATCACACATGAAAAATTAGAGCTCCTCTAAATGTGCCATAACTAAAATTCAACAATACTAGCTAAAGGATGACTCTTCTTCGATCCTCCTTAGGATTTGATTCACAGCTGCTGCAATATCTTCTACTGTATTCAATTGGCTCCCTTCTTCAACCTGAATAAACCCATTATTTTAATATTTTCTTTTAAGTTACATGAAAAAGATTGATATATAGTCATTGAAAAGGTAAAAAGATGATTAAAGAAAATGTTTATATTTCGAGGAAGAAGCTTATGAATGTGTCCTGAAACAAGTGGCGTCATTTCGTTCTGCCGTGCACAGTGCATCCACAGTGTTGTGACCACCAAACATGCCCAGTACACATATATATATACACACATTCACACATGTGTAGGCATATGTCATCTTTTTGGTCCCTGATTCTTACAAGAATCAATATTATGATAGTACTCAAAATTTTGTCTTTTTTAATAAATAAGAAATGATGATTTTGACCCCCCAATAATTGAGGCCAGCCCTAACCAAGTAAAAAAGAACGAGAAAAAAGGAACGATTTTTATTTTTGTTCTTGGAAAACCTTTTTTGGCCCAGACAAATAATTCACAACATGTACTAATAAGAGACACATTAAATGCACAAAACATTTGTGATTGGAAAAACAATCAATGAATAATCATTGAACCAAAACCAACAATGGGAGTAATGATTAGTCACCCATTAATTATTAGATACCAATTTAATTTGAATTTGCAAATTCAACCCACTAACCCTAAACAACGGTATTATATAACATGATCACTCTAATCTGGTTAGGAAAAAAAAAACAAAAAATGGTGAAAAAGAGAGAAAAAAATGTACCTTGACGCTGATGGAATAGAGGACGGAGTCGTCTCGAGTTGTGACGTTTAGATGGAGAAGAGTGAGCCTTAGGCTCTGTATCGATGAGACCAGTTTAAGAAGCTGTCTCGGTCTCTTTTTCGCAAGTATTTTCAGACTCGCATGGCTCTCTACCATCGTTACCTCTATCTCCGCCATCCCCTCAGCCGCCGCCGCAGAGGTAGGCCGGTTCGAGTACTGAGGAAATGCAAAGAAATCCGAGAATGGTCCCGACGAACTAGCCGAGGTTGTTTTGGTCTGGTCGTGGCCGGCTCCGGTGTCTTCTGTGGCGGTCTTAACCGGAGGTTCCATTGATTGTAAATGATGCTCAAGCTCCTTTAAGTAGTTAATGGCTCCGCCTACTATCGATGCTTGATCTCCCTTTAACCACCACCAACCTTATGTTAGTCTAGCACATAGAAATTGCAAAAGGTTTTGCAAAAACAATCAAACATGTCTATATTTCGTACCTTAATTTTTTAAAAAATATATTATGTCACCATCTCATTATAAATCTATAATATGTATAGTCCTTTTTGGGTGCAATGATGTTCAAGACTTTATTTATGCTCCCACAATTCCACTAACAAAATTTTCATTTAGAGACTACATGATCTAATAAAATTATGAAAAAAAGAAATAACGACTTTCGTTTAGTTTTTATTTTTTGTCAATATATATAACGGCTTTCATTCATCTATCATCATTCTCAAATTTATATTTCAAAACATATAAACATACATGCATATGACATATCTATGTATAGCCTATGCATGTCCTAATTAGCTGAAAGCCTAGAACATAGGCTTTGCTTTTTTTTTTTTTTTTTGACACGTCAAGAAATACAGCTAAAGGACTGAATATTTCACGCGCTCACACTCACATATACATATAACTGTTGTATGTAGAGACTAACCCTTTGAGCATAATAAGGTGGCATGAGAGACCGGAGAACGGCGAGGTACTCGTTCATCTGTTTCCGGCGATTTCTTTCAACGGCGATGTGAGTCATCCTCTGGTTCTCGATCTCTTCTTTGTTCTTGCTACTCCTCGTCCTCCTCCTTTTCCTCCTCCCTCCTCCCGCCGCCACATCCGACGGTGGAGGCTGGCTCTCGGTGTCGACGGCAGATCCATAAGGAAGGTCTCGTGGCCATTGGAGATCCTCTTCGTTGTAATTATAATCATCACTATAATCTCCGGTTCTACCGTTGTAATTATTACTCGCAAAACCATGTCCTTGTCCTTGCCCTAGCTTAATGTTGTTCTTAGTATCTTGTGGATCTTGATCTTCTTCTTCTTGAAAGTATAAGTCGTAAAACGGAAAATCTTTGCAAGAGATGTAGGAGAACGGATCTTGCGGGTAAACTACAGCCTCCAAGGCCATAATTAGCTAGAAAATTGCTTGAAATATTAAAATTACACTTGAATATGAAAAGGTTTCCAGCGAGAGAGAAAAAGAGAGGAAAAAAAAAGAGGACAGAAAGTGTTTCTCTTTCTCTTTTTGTCTCGAGAGGGAGACAAGGCAAAAGGTAAAGACACTCTAGGGAAATTAAACTTGTAATTATCCCTCTACAAGAAAGAAAAAAAATCAACAGAAATTTGTTCTCAAAGAACTAAGTAAACTTGAAGAAGAAAAGACAAGAGAAGTACTCAAAAAAAGGTCAAACAAAGTTGTGGTTTGATCTATGGAATAGAGGAGAAGCTTGTGAGGTTATAAAGCTGATTTAACAATAGAAGGTCCGAAGAAAATCGAAACCAACTGAGTTCAGAAAAAGTAGAGATATAGAGAGAGAGAGATCGTGTATGTTTGGTTTTGCACGTGAGATTGTAGACCGGTCCACAAAACCAAAGAAAAGATTCTGTGTGTTTTTGCAGGCTTTGGGGTTCGTCTTGTTACACTCATGTTCGAAGAGAGAGAAATTATAACATGTTGAAATATCAACTTTATACGTTGCCATGAATTTAATATTTTTTTGCCGTATACCATGTGAGTCAAAATGTAATCTAATGAAAGCTATATCCCAAAATTTAGAGTGTTTGCGGTGATAATTATGTCGTCTATCCTCTTTTAGGTATTCAAACAATAATTTGCTTCTATTGTGCGTGTGTAACGCGTATTGATGGACAGGAAGAGGAAAGAGAGCTTGACATCAAAGTTTTTTTTTGTTTCTATGTATCAGCCGACGTCAAAGCTTTATAAATTCGAAATCTAAAGGCTTATTTATACGAGTATTTTTTCCCCGAACCATGCGGAGACAATGACCGCTGATTTATTCTTTTTATATGAAATCATATCGTTTATCACATAACCCTACCCGTAATGGAATAACCGTAAAAAAACATCAAGACCATGCATGGGTCCGAAAGCATATTGCCTTTATATAGATACAACTCTTGGAAATCACGATTTGTAGAGTAAAAAATAAATTTTAAATCAATAAATGTGCTTAATTAATTTTACAATCTATCAACTAGTTTTTGATTAGTAAATTTTGGCTTTTAAAGTAATAGAATCCTGATGACAACTTAGAGTAAATATTATAATTTCGTAGCAGTAACATTCGTTCAATAGTTTAAATTTTATATAGGAGAGAAATGTTGAGAGACAAAAAAAAAAGGAGAGAAATGTTGAGAAAATCATCTTCATCAATCATCATACATGATAAATGTTAATATATTAAATAAATAAATAAAAACAGAACAAAAATGTATTTTGAAGGAAATGAAATTTACTGTTAATGAATTTTCTAAAATAAACTTTTAGTTTGGGGCAAAGTGAATAATACTATAACTTGTTGGTCGTGCGATTGAATGCAATTACTCGGTGGTAAACTATTTTATACCGCCGAAAAATGGTTAATATATATATATATATATATATATATTGTCACAAAATTTATAGTAAAAAAAGAAATAATAGTAACAACAATATCATATAATTTGAAAATATGTGTTCTTTTTTTAAAACAAGATAATATTAGAAAACATTTAAAATATTAAGATTAGAAGACATTTAAAATATGTAAATTTGTCTTAAAAATATATTTTCAACTGTCTGGTTCCCATGTCTTTGATACTTAAAAACAACTGTTTAAAAAAAAAAAAAAAAAAAACTTACGTGGATATTGATTAAGAAACAGAAATTGAGAGATAAAAATTACTCGACTATGCAAGTTTCGAATGTTCGTAAAATGATGATGATCAAACCATATTCAACTCAAAAACCTGATCTTCCAATCTTGTACAAAAAGAATCCCTGATCTTCCAACTGATGATGGGAATTAAACACTCACATTTGCATTCAATCCACTTAGACGGACAAATTTGATCATAGAAAAAATTCACGGATAAAAATAAGAATAACATTTCGGCGTGTGGGGTAATGCTTTATTAATGTAATCATGTCATGCTTAAAACAAAGTATTCTTGATGTTGACATATGTAAGAATAAGAGACGATATCCCAACTTAATTTGTATATTAACTAGGTGGCATCTTTCCATTAGTCTAATTAATAATTATCGAACTTTTATGCGGTATAGAAGATGTGAGAATTAGATGGCTATGACACGACTTAGGGTTGCTGTGTAACAAAGTTGTTTGGTCGCTTTAACCAATAGAGGGAAGCAACAACTTAAATATGTGATGCAAAACGAAATCTAAGCGAAAAATCATTTGATCGAAACTCGAAAGAATCCCACTATTTAGAAACACGGTGGAAAATAAATCTAAGGCTATGATACTCTTGTCTCCTTTAAGTCCGTGTACCTCTAGTTTTTATTTGCGACATAAAAAGATACCATAATTTCAAAACCATCCAAGTAGTACTATAGTAGGCAAAAATAATATATAGTCCTAGGCTCCTAGCTAAATAATTTAGATATTTTTTTCAAGGATCGCCGAAGTTATAATTGATCAAACATAGAGATTGTTACAAGAATTAGTGCAAAGTTAGTTTGAAAACAAAAAGAATGTCAATGATTCAACAATAATAAAGAAGAAACATGTTACAATAGTATTTTCAGATAATTGGATCTCCTTCTAAAAATAGATCAATTAATCAAATATATATGGCTAAAGAAAAAAAATAATGATTTTATCAGTCCAATGTTTCAAAAACAATAACATATGTACTATAAAGATAGTCTTCCTTAATATTACTTAAACAATGTTATGAGAAAATAGTATAAGAATTATTTTCCCCTCATCTTCTTTTTCTAAATATCCAACTATTCAATATCGTTATATTAGTTACCATAAGTTAATTTAATAATTATAAAAATAATTTAGTAAATACAAATTCAATTACTAATTTAATACATTTTTAAATTTATGTTATAAGTTTATGAAGAGAAACATTTAGTTAGTTAAAAAAAATATTTTAGCATTTTTTTTAATGATTTTCAAGATACCAATTTGGTCGAAATTACACTATTTGATATGAAGAATATGCATTGAGCGGATTTAAAGTTTGGTATATCATAACTACACTAACACAATATACTACTTAATTATACTACATGTCTTGATTAATATCTGAGTAACACAACTGGTAAAATTTTGTCCCATCAAACTCATTATTATGCAACCACTAAGTATATTTTGAATATGAACTATTCTTAAGATTGTTTTCGCGACAATTCGATCTTTATCAAGTATCAACTTTATGCCATCTAATATAATGATCACTCCCGACATAATATTTTTATGCATAAACGGTTTACTGTTAACAACAGATGCACAGAGTTATCCACGTAAACGATCCAACAATGTAAGATCTAAAAGGGCCCTATGCGAAATCATGACACAATGACAATAAACCACCTAAAACCATTACATATATTCCATTTGTTTCTAAAATATTGATTTTCCATACATTTTTTAAATTATTTAATGCTAATAAATTACAAAATTTAAACAATAATCATTGAAAATATTTAAATTTATAAACTATTATAGGTCCAAATAAAATAGTATTTTTTGGTGAGAAAATAATGTATTTTAAATTAGTTTACATATATAGTGAGAGATTTGTCTTCCTACATGCATTGAATATTTCAATCGATTTATATACTGTATTATAAATTTTATTGTTTTAAATTTATTTTCAAAAATTTAATTAATTTGTGATGAATTTAACTAGATATAAGTATTATTAATTGATCAAGACATGACATAATTGTTTTTTGTGATGTCTTTGTGTCACAATCAGTTAAAGTAATTGTCGTTTTAGTATTTTCTTATACATTAAAAGTTAAAATATCTATTAACTATATATTGTTGGATTAAGTATCCTAAAACGACAAAAGCTTAGATCAATTTTTTCTTATATTATTTTCAACCAAACTTAAACTATTTTTTCTTTTCTCTTTTTGTTGTTCAAAAGCTTAGAACAATTCCTATTTACGTAATAAACTTCATTTATAAGAGTACCCTAAAATTTGTTACCATGTGTTGACAGTTCTATTGTTTTAGGTTCGAGTCCTACTAGTCCAGAATTACTCGGTTACTTACAATTTAGCATTATCGAATTGAAACAAAAATCAATTTACTTAATTATAATTAGAATTAAAGTATACTGAATCAATTTGAACTATAAAGTGATGCTTTAAAAATATCAAATCAATGCATCAATATAAGCTCTTTGTTTTTAACAAAATTAAATTTAGCTACTGTAAAAATAAATTGGGGGCGGGGGCAAAGAAGTAAAATTGAAACAACAATGAGAGGAGAGTGAGCCATGTGACCTCACAATGCTCTTCTTTTGTCTCTCTCTAATGATCTCAAGCATTGGCTTCTCTCTTTTCCCGAGAGGACTTCCCAATAACACAGTCCAAAGCGCTCTCTCTCTTTCTCTCTATTTCCGATCAAAAAGTTGAGTAGCTTTCTGCAGCAGTACCATTTCCAATGTCTTTGTTTCCCATTTACCTTTTATCTCATCCTTTGATCAAATCTTGATGAGTTATATCATTCTGTTATAAGTAAAATTTTAGTTCACATACATTAAAAATGAAAGCTAGTGTGAAAGTATTAGAAAGCATGAAAGAAAAAAATATATATCTAATTTTACTGGAATTATTGTAGTAAGATACTATACGGAAAAAGAAAAACAGAATACATACAAGTTTTTTTTTTTTTTTTTTTCTTGGACAAACATACAAGATTACAAGTTATCTAAAGTTCATGTAAATCGTCTTCTTTTTGTTTTGTCTTCAGTACATATAAATCGTCACCCGACAGCGTAAATATATTACACGTATTGAATACTCCAAATATCGTTTTCTATCGACTCAATAAAATTGAAATGTTCGATAATTACTCTAATTTCCAGCAAGACATTCCATACGTTTTTTTGGTTTTCTGATGATTTTAATATTTATATACAATTTCCATGCACTTTTTACACCAAGGACGAAGAGGTTTTTTCTTGGAGAATGTAATAATTTCTGTATGTGGAGATTATTTATTTATGCAATTTTATTTTATTTTTTGTTAAAGGGTTTATTTATGCAAATTTATCAGATCATCCTATCCAACTTGTTAAACTATGATTTAACCAAAAATAATCTAGGGTAACAGCGATCTTGTAATTCTTTATTTATTCAAAGACATACTCAAATAACACGTCCCAAGATTTCCTTTGTCGTATGTAGTTTAGATGCACGCTCTTCTGCAAATTTCTCATGTCTTATTAGTGAAATGTCTTCACTTATAGTAATGACTAATGGATCTTGATGCCCTGGCCATATCTTCGTCGGATTATTATGGCACTCATTATATATTTATTGAGTCTGACTATACCTTGTTTAGCCGAAAAAAAAAGACTACATATGCTTTCTTTTCTTTTACTTTTTACGGTCTTATTGCACTTGTAAAAAAAAAAGTGAAATGATCTGCTAAAAGTCAAATAATACACTAGTCTGATAAATGCTATCTACGTGCATTTTCATAAAACTTCTTACGTGCAAAACTCGTATCTACACTATGAGCCTTAGTGAAGTAGGAAGATTATATATTTATACACCAATGGCCTATCAACATGAATCAAGATTTGGGTTTACGACTTCGAAGGAGCTAATTTTACAATTTAGTAGCATTTATAAGGATGAAAAATACGTTTCATGGTTACTGAATACTGATACATTTTTAAAGTTATCGTTATATATTTCTTAATAGAAACGTATACATAATTCACTTTCAGATTTAGATTTAAGTGAAAAAAAGAATTAAAAACACACGTTTCTCTATCAAGAAAATAACGATCTTTAACGCATGCAGGAAGCAAATCCCACCTAATGCTATAATTCGTGTAATTAGAAAAAGGATGATTTCTAACACATCTTATTTCAACGTTCGGATTCGGAAAATTAGTCTGATTAGTAATCAAAATAACATTAATTGTTTTTGAAAAGCGACAATTAAACCAAGTATGAACTCGGACTACATAAATCTACAGAGACGTTCTGAGATTAATCGCTAACGTAGACTAGATTTTCCATTCAAAGTTTTGTTATCTATATATAGCAAGAGAACTCTTGCCACGTCATATTCACGAAAATGCGTGAATTTGCCGTTTGCTATTATTAATATCGGAGGATACATTATTCTTTGGTGATAATTTAAAAAACGAAATAGCTAATTACAACGAAGCATCCTGGCAACAAACAGCCTAATCTACATTTTAAAACAAATCTCTAAGATTAGCTAGCATGTGGTTTAAGCGGAAACTCCGCTACCTGAAATTCTAATTCGAGGACTGTACTTGTTCGAAGCATGTGTAATGTGTTCATATTCTAAACTTATACTGTATATGTTTTTCTTGAGCAATTAACTAATATTCTAAACTTAGTTATTATATAATTTTTTGTAGATAGCGATAGACATGCATCGTCGGTTTAAACTCATAATTTCCTGTGGCGCATACGTACTAGAGTGATTGTTTTTAATATCTAGATTTTAGAAAACCACAATCTATATTTGGAGTCTTGTTTAATATATTTCATTCACAATATAAGCTCAAAACAAAAGGAGAACAACAAGAATATTTTTTGATAAAAAGAAAGAAAGAATATTAGCGATAGTATTTAGTTTGAGATCATGGCTTGCTGCAGCTGGATTAGCTCATAAAACTCACTTTTTATACTAATTTTGTTTTTGTTGAAGAAAACACGGTTTGGAGTCTTGAACCCGGCCCATTGCCTCATAGCCTAATCCTTTCATGCATTACCAACTCATTTGATTGTTAAACTTACAATCCTAATTAATCCTCAAGGTGTTTACAAATAGTAGTCATAATATAGTGTTATAATATATTTTTCACTTCATTCGAAAATATAAGGAAAAAATATATATCTACGCTGTAAGCAAAACCATATGACAAGAACCGGCATTTTCTTTTGCTATTAAATCTTCTCTTTCGGCTTTTGTCTCCCAAAAGAATATAGCAAATCAAATGATGGGAACATTTAAATATTTGTTGTCCAAACTTTCTCCATTAATTTCAACGATCTTTCTCCATTTCATTAGAAAATAATAGTGCAAATTAAAATGAGAGGCAGAGGTTCAAAAAAAAAAAGACACTGTTCGTCAGAGGATTGATAACAGTGCACAATGTACACCAGACATATCAATCCATGCGACTGCTAGTCATAGACGCTATTTGAGGCTCACGATTAAGTAATAGCCTAATGAGCCTACACTGATGCATATAAACTTTACGGGCCTTTCGTATTACCCAGATGGGTCTTCGGACCATCACTAATCTGCCATATATTCAGCAACATGCATAAAATTTGAATTCCAAATTTCCTTATACATATTTGTTGTTAACTAGTTATAATAATTTTTGCACACTTTCACAGTTCTACTTACATCCACATATTCTTATGTTTAAACAGTCGGATTTTCAAATCAACAAAAGATTAGCAAGGACTTGTATATTATATAATTCAAAAAATTTAAAATTTAAAATAAAATTATCCATAATTGTAATCTAATGGTTTGTGTTATATATATACAAGTGTTGCTAACTGTTGTGTCACCATCCAAATTCAGATCCATATCACATCATAATTAATGTGTTATTATCTTATACATAAATCTATAACGTATTCAACAAAAGATAATATTGTATAAAATTAAGTATACAGTTTTGTTAATAAAATACAGGAAGAAGACATTGCAGACGGTACCTTATAGTTATTTAAGTGATCCGATAAATAAAACTTTATATATTCATATTTTTGGTCATCAAATTATGTTCATTTCATTCTTACTTTATACATGTATATATTATTTTCAGCCCGTCGTAAAAGTCACTACATCCCATATCCAATCATTATCCCAAAGGATATGATCAAATAGAGGCTCTAAAAGACTAACCAAAACCTAATTATTTTTAAAGATAATTACACGATAGCATGGATGCAACCTATAGTCCTATTCTGTATATAAGAACATAACCCATAATTGGACAACGACGTGATGACGACATGGGATGAAGCACGATGCAAAGACAAATTAGTGATCACTTTCACTAATTTAATTAATTTTGTTAGTCAACGTGAAACGTTCATGCGTAATTGCGTTACAATTCCATTGTACAAACTGCATTTTCCTCTGACAGACATGCAACTTTTTAAATCTTACTTGACCAAATAGCCACCATCTCACACACCCCACTGGTTTTTCCAGAGGTTACCATAGTGGTTCTATGATACATCAAAATCTTTGTAAAAAAAAAAAATTATGGTTTTTAATTCGATAAGTTGATTCACTCATATTGATTGTTTACAAATTTTAGTAGTGAAACAAAAGGCATTAGCGTTAAAGTGTGATAAGGCTGGAATATTGGAATTGCATGGTTACGATTTACGAAGAAACTAAACAATTATAGAACCATCACATTAAGAAATCTTGGCGATATTTGCACTAACCGGTTGCTTCATTGATAAATACATCCCAACTTCTTGACGGAAACATAACAATCATATCATATAGTATTTTATACAAAAATGTTATATCTAAATTATTAATTAGTTATGCTGTCAACCAAATAAACAAAAACATATTCATTAATTATGATGCAACATCTTTAAATAGTGCTATTGTTCAAACTTCAAAGTCAACCTACCAACCACAAACTCTTTGTAACCATTGAGCAACCTCAAATCGTAGTCTCTTAATGTTCCTCCACACACCATATTTTATTTTATTTTCTTCAAAAGAAAACAGAAATATAGACAAGTTATTGTTTTTCATTGCATGGACCGGAGAGCCAAACTGACGAAAGTTTGGTCCTCATGAACCCCAAAGGTAGAACCAATCTCAACCGTTCAATCATCGGTGGTCATGATCATGGCTCGATTCTACAACTACTCCTCTTTCTGCTACTCCTCTCCAGCCACGGTGGATTTAAATTCGTCGCGGGTCAAGCCACTCACGGTGGTTCAGACGTTTCCGGAGATAGCTCTCGGTTTGACCCAACCATGGCAATACTCATGATCGTCCTCGTCAGTGTTTTCTTCTTTCTTGGGTTTTTCTCAGTCTATATCCGAAGATGTCTCGAGCGAGTCATGGGGATGGACTATGGAAACCCCAACGACGCCGGAAACTGGCTTGCCACGAACCGGCAACAGGCGCGTGGGCTCGACGCGTCGATCATCGAGACTTTTCCAACTTTCCAATACTCCACCGTGAAGACGCTTAGGATCGGCAAAGAAGCACTCGAGTGTTCTGTTTGCTTAAACGAGTTCGAAGACGATGAAACGCTGCGTTTAATTCCTAAATGCTGCCACGTGTTCCATCCTGGTTGCATTGACGCTTGGCTCCGCTCTCACACCACGTGTCCTCTTTGCCGCGCTGATCTTATCCCCGTACCGGGTGAATCCATAGTCTCTATTCAAATACCTGGTTTAGTTAACGATCCTCCTGGTTCTGATCCGAACGGTGATCGGATTAGATCTTTAGGTTCTCCTGATGCGCGATTGATTGAGTCAGTGGCGTTAACTTGTAACCAGAGCATGCCACGTAGGTCTATGTCGACCGGATGGAATTTAGCTGGAATGTTCACGAATTCTGACCGGACCGGTCAACATTCAGAGAATCTCGACCGGTTCACGCTTAGATTACCACAAGACATACATAATAAGTTAGTGAATCCCAACCTTTCAAAAGTTCATGTGGCCTTACCTCAGGTGATGAGTTCAACGAGAGGATATAGAACCGGGAGCTTAGGGAGTGAGAGAAATTATTTTTATTATGAACGGTTCGACCAAGATGGCCGGTTAGATCGAAGACCATTCTCCATAACTCCTCCGTACCGGACAAGTTCGATCAATCACATGTCTCCAGGTGGCAGTGGTGGTGATAAGGTGCGTGCTAGTTCACCCAAAAGTTTGCTTCTAGCTATGCGATCGCCGTTCGATCGATTATTTCTTGGAAAGAACAACAACGTCGGGGAAAATTCTTCGGATCACCTTCGTTCCTGTGATGCTACTCCGTCAAATACTGTATAATTTGGTTATTGAGAAAGTGTCTCTGTACATATCTTTATTTTCTTTCTGCATTTTTCAGTTTCAATTATAATGTCCCGGAACAATCGAACATACGAATTATGGTTTAATACGACATTTATGAAATTTTGGGGATAAATTATAAATAAAGATATTTATACGGGATACGTATTGAATTATGAAAAGTCCTGAATCAAGTAAGAAAAAACATCAACCGTTGCTGCTAATGTTGATCTGAGTGATGACGATAATGTTTAAAATCGCAAAAGCTACGTTACGAAGCAGAAACTCAAGCGTCGCTTCGCTCTTCTACTCTATCCAAGCTCGCTCTATCTCCAGGTGAATAAAAAATTCATCCTTTGTTCCAGATTCTTATACATACGAATTTGTAGATCTATGTCCTCTCTGGGAACCTGTGTTTTGTACAAAGTCGAGTGTCTGAGTCAAATTTCAATTGGATGTTGGTTAGGCAAAGTAAAGTGGTTAAGATTGAGAGAATAGTTGAGAAAGAAGACATGCATGTAACTCGTGTTCTATTCTGCGGTCCTCACTTCCCTGATTCCTACAATTTCACCAGAGAATACTTGCAACCTTACCCTTTTATTAAGGTACAAAAGCTATTTGATTTCTTCTACCAATTTAGTAAAGTTGATAACTTTACTTCTACCAATGAGTAAAGTTGAAAACTTGACTCTCCTAGACTAGTTTATTGTTGTGTAGATGCTAGTGTTTGAGTTTTGGTTTTAAACTGTGTATAAATCATGTGGTGGTGTTACTAGTTTTCACTATCAGTAAAAAGTTCTTATTTTTGAGATGGTTATTGTTTGTTTTGTATGGTTTTGGTTCATATAGGTTGATGTTGTCCATTACCGCGATGTCCCTGAGGTTATTAAGAACTATCATATATGTGTGGCAATGACTATGCAAATGGATTCAAATGTTATATCTCGTGCAAGCAACATAAAGCTTATTATGCAGTACGGTGTTGGTCTCGACGGTATCTGTCTCAGTTTTCTTATGCATTAATACTCGATAGAGCATAAATGGACTCATCTTAAGCTGCAATTTTACTTAACTATTTCAAGTCATTTACTTGTGAAGGTGTTGACATTGATGCTGCTACTAAACATGGGATTAAGGTCGCTAGAATTCCTAGTGAGGGTACTGGAAATGCTGCATCTTGCTCTGAGATGGCTATATATCTAATGCTGGGACTTCTTAAGAAACAGGTGTTTATTTGATTTGCCTCTGTATGGTTCCATTAGTATAACTCTTAAGTGTCTCAAGTGCTAGTTCTGATATTTCTTTCTTAGCTAAAGGTAATTCGTACGACATGTTGCAGAACGAAATGCAAATATCTCTGAGAAATAGACTACTTGGAGAACCAACCGGTGACACGCTTCTTGGTAAAACTGTGAGTCTTAGAGTGATCTTAAATCTGCATTAGATATCTTTTGGCTTATATCCCTAAACAAAGTTTGTTTGTTTTTCTTTCTTTCTATTATACAGGTATTTATCTTAGGATATGGAAACATCGGAATAGAGCTGGCTAAACGGTTGAAGCCATTTGGGTCGAGAGTAATAGCCACGAAAAGATTCTGGCCTGCTTCTATCGTCGACTCAGACTGTATGGGTTCTCTTTTAACTCCTCTGTTTGCCTTGACAAACCATCCTGAGGTCTAGTAATTTGTTAACTTATATCTTCAGCCAGGCTAGTTGATGAGAAAGGTAGCCATGAAGACATTTACACATTCGCTGGCAAAGCCGATATAGTCGTTGTTTGTTTGAGGCTCAACAAAGAAACGGTAATATTTCCACTTCTCCTTCATCATAAACTTGTCAAGCAAATGAATATGAAGAGTTGTTCTTGGCAGTGAAAAATATATCTGCAATTTAGATAATATGGCTATTGTTTCTTCTACATGATGACATTTTCAGGCTGAAATAGTGAATAAGGAGTTCATATGCTCAATGAAAAAGGTGATTACCGGGGCTATTCATATTTGGAAAAACCGAGTTGAATTTTTTTTTTTTTTTTTTGTCGTCAACGGAGTTGAATTATTTTGTGATTACTGGTGACTGTTGACTTCTCTTTGGTTGTTTCAGGGTGCTCTTCTTGTAAATATTGCCCGAGGTGGTCTTATTAACTATGAATCAGCTTTCCAGAATCTGGAGTCCGGTCATCTAGGAGGCCTTGGGATTGATGTGGCGTGGTCTGAGCCGTTTGATCCAAATGATCCTATTTTGAAGTTCAAAAACGTTATAATAACCCCTCATGTCGCTGGAGTTACCGAATATTCATATAGGTCCATGGCCAAGGTAAACTCATCCAAGGAAGATTCACTCTTTCTGATATGTCTTCTGCATTTGGTTGGAAATGGATTCTAAACTCTTACTGTTGTTAAATGTAGATTGTCGGAGACCTCGCGCTTCAGTTGCATGAAGGACTTCCTCTCACCGGAATCGAATTCGTCAATTAAGAGGTAACATTTTCGTGTATTATCGTCACAAGAATAATATCCTGTAACACACACCCACAGTAGTTAATATAAATTAATCCAAGTCTCTTTCTGATAACTCCGACCTTTCACTGCAAACTTTTTAGTACAACGGATTAGTAAATAAGCAAAAACCAATCTCTCGTACTTTTACTCAAGTCTCGAACAAACTGATACTTCTTTGACCAGTGACTAGTCTTAACCATAACTAAAACGTGGTAGGTGAATCATCAATCTATACTGTAATCTTTCCAGTTGTGTCTTGAGAATTGGAGACACAGGGATCAGCGTCGTCAAGCTTTCTCACGACCTCTCTCATACTCGGTCTGAGATTCGGGAGCTTCGTAGTGCAGAGAAGACCCATCTTCAGAACTCTAATCATGCTTTCTTCTATATAAGTGGACAAAACTTGCTTGTCCAAAACATTTTGAAGGTTCCTCGGATCTTGTTGAATCTGAGAGTAGACATAGTCAACAATGTCTTTCCCCTCTCCAAACTCGTCTTCCATAGGCCGAAGACCGGTAACTAGCTCTAGAAGAACCACACCGAAGCTGTACACATCACTCTTTTCCGTTGCCTTGAAGGAGTAAGCCAGCTCTGCAGTGATCATATCACACAATTACAACAAAAAAGAATCAGTTCCCAGTTTTCATCTTGTGAACCAAAGTTTATAGTTAAGTTGGAAACTCACCAGGAGCCATATAGCCATGAGTTCCAGCAACGCAGCTCCATTCATATCCTTTGTCTGCAACTTTTGCAACTCCAAAATCTGCGATTTTCGACTCATAATCTCCGTCAAGTAAAATGTTGCTTGACTTTATATCTCTGTGAATGATGGGTGGACAACAATCATGATGCAAATATGCGATTCCTTTTGCCGCTCCCACCGCAATTTTATATCTGTTTATCCAACAAAAAGGGACAAATTAATCACTTTTCTTTCTTATAATCTTGGATCCATGATTAACCATTTTGAAACTGGTTCTTATTGACTAGAGAGTACCTTTTGAGCCAATCCAGTTCTGGTAGACCGCCTTTAATATTGTTGCCAAGAGCTTGATACAAGTTCCCATTCTCCATGAACTCAAACACCAAATATCTAGAACCTCTTCCAACCAAACAAGCGTAGAGTTTCAACACGTTTCTGTGTCTAATCTTTCCAAGAATCTCCATCTCCGCAACAGAGACCTCTGTTCCATCACCTTCTTCTCCTCCTCCTCTCTTCAACCACTTAACCGCCACTGTCCCGCCACCTTTTTTCAAATCAACACGGTACACTTTTCCTGCACTTCCAGATCCAATCACATGATCTTCATCCAATCTACAAATCTCATCAACGTCCAACTCCATTTGATGAAAAGACGCGATTTTCCACTTCGCATCCGCCTTGTTGATATCTCTGTTTTCCGAATCAAGCTCACGTATCTTCACAACTCTGTAACGCAACGCGAACAAACCACTCACTAGTACTACCACAACAATTGCAAGAGCCAAGAACAAGAGTGTTCCATCGAGTGAACTATTCCTCTTCACGTTTTGGTAGCCACTGCAAATACTCAACCCCAAGTTCTGATTTGTTTTAGCGTTCTCTTTATCAACACAGAGCTTCTCGTTACGTGAGAACGCGGTGGATCCTCCCACCGCTAAAAGATCCGGTGGTATTCTTCCTGAAAGTTGATTTCCAGACAAGTCAATGAAACTCAGCTTCAACTTCACAAGACTCGCCGGGATTTCACCTGTTAGCCTATTCCCTGAGAAATCCAACGAGTTTAAAGAAGCAATCTGAGATAAACTGTTAGGGATTTCTCCGGTCAAGAAGTTCTTAGCGAGATTCAGATCAACAAGTTTGACACAATTCTTCAATTCCTTAGGGATAAATCCTGTTAATGAATTGTTTTCAAGATGCAGAGATGATAACTCTTTCAAATCTCCAACTTCCATCGGAATTTCGCCGGAAAGATTGTTGTTGCTCAGATAAATCCTCTCTATATTAGTCAATCTTCCGAGCTCACGAGGAATCTTGCCGGAAAATCTGTTGTTCTGTAAAATGAGCTGACTCAGTTCTGTTGAAAGTCCAATCTGAGGAGAAACCTCTCCGGTGAGTTCGTTATCGCTGAGATCAATCATCTTAGCAAGCGGTAGAGACCAGAATCCTTCAACAACTTGACCACTTAGACGGTTGTTGTTAATCCTTAGTCTCAATAGAGATTTGCACTCGCCGTAAGATCTCGGAATCTCGCCGGAAAACTCGTTCTGCAAGGCGAGCAAGAATTGTAGTTTCTTGTTTTGGCATAAGAATCTTGGAAATGGACCAGTAAACTCGTTTTCAGATATATCAACCGTGTCGAGCGGCGAGAACCGGCCGATGTTAACCGGAAATTCACCGGAGAAGTTGTTTCTATAAATCGAAAGAGAAGTGAGGTGACTTAGATCGCCGAAACCAGAAGGAAATTCGCCGGTGAAGTTGTTTTCATGACAGTGGAAAACTCTGAGCTCCTTCAAAACTCCGAGTTCTTCAGGTAAAACCCCGCTCAACTGATTCGAAGAGATGTCGAATTCGCGTAAACGAGTCAAGTTCTTTATCTCCGGAGGGATTTTACCTGTTAAGCTGTTGTTGAACAACTCAATCTTGGTGAGATTTACCAATCTTGAGATTAAGATTGGGAAATCATCGGAGATTGCGTTGTTCGCGATGTCGAAAGTGTCGAGAGCATTCAGATCAAAGATCGAGTTTGGAATCTTCCCGGTCAAGTTGGAGCGAGCTAAGAACAGCCAAGTAAGTTTCTTTAAACCTCCAATACTCTCAGGAATTATACCTTCTTCGTAGTGATTGTTGCCAAGACCGAGAGAAACCAACTGATTCATATTCCCAATCCAGCTTTGAAACTCTCCGTTAAGAAAATTCCCGGAGATGTCGAGAATTTCTAGGGACTTTAGAGGAGAAAGGTTTGGGATTGTTCCGGAGAGTCTGTTGGAGGTGAGATTGAGAACTTTAAGGTTTTTGCAGTTGACTATCTCTGGCGGGATTCTTCCGGAGATGAAGTTAGATGGAAGCGATAGCGTAGAGAGCTTTGTGAGAGCTGAGATTGATGGAGAAATGGTGCCGGAGAGATTTACGTTTCCTAGAGAAATACCGATGACTTCGCCGGATAACGGGTCGCATGTGATGCCGCGAAACACGCATGGTGAATCGGAAGGCTTCCAAGATTGTAGAATGTTGTGAGAGTCGTCGAGGCGGTTTTTGAAGCGAAACAGAGCTTGTTTCTCAACGGTCGATTCAACATTCGGCGGGAAAATGAAGAGGAGAAACGTGGCAGCCACGGTGGCGACCACGCTGCCACGTAGGAGGTCTGGTCTTCTCGACATTTATAGTGATTCCCAAGGGCAAAACGGTCAATTTGTAGTTTAGGTGTTGATCATGGTCGATGCACTGGAATTCCCACCTACATAGAAAAATAAAGATATGAAATCAACAAACTAACCACTATACAATTAATAATCCACTCAAAATAAATTTGATATTTTAATGTATGGGATTTTCATAGTATTATGGTTTTCCAATTGTGTTTACTGTTTATTATTATTATATTCTATGCACGTATATTACTATATATATAAAAAATCAATCATAGCAAAGATTTTGTAAGAAGAATGGGTGCATGTGATTTGTGAACAGTTTTGTATAAATCATAAATTAGTTGTGATACATTTATACATCATGTATGGTAGATGGACATATTAAGCTTGCTTAAGTACACAAACTCCAAAAGTGAGCTTTAAAGGTACTCATTACAGTGCAGAAAGTTTATTATCCTTCTCCTAAATTTTCAGTTTCTTAATTATTTTGTTTGAAAGTAAAGCAAATGATCTATCTTTACTCTCTCTCTCTCCTTCTAAATCTGTGAATATAAACTTTAAAAGCATTGAATTTTAATGAAAAAAGAACAACACAACATTGAGAATTGAGTATCTATCAAGGATTAATGATTAAAAAGGTAATTAAATAAACAATCAAGTTAAAAATGAGTCATGCAGATTGTAGTTAGTGGATAAAGTAATTATGTTATTAGTAGAGCTAGTAACCTACACATTTGAAAATTTGAAATTTATAGAAACTTTTTCACAGAATCTATCCTTTAAATCTTTGGAAATAAAACAACCTTAGATTGAGTAAAGAAAACAAATATGTGAGGCTTAAAGATTCAAAACTTAAAACCAAGAAAAGCAACGGGATTAAACAAAATATAATGAAGAATTATCGTACCTGAAATAGATGAAACCTATCCAAAATCTCAGGTTAGTGAATGGATGATCCTTCTTAAATTTGAGAGATTTCAAACAAAGACAGGGGAGATGATTTTGATTTGTGGTTTCTGGTAAGAAAAAAGGAATGAACCTTTTTGTGTGATTTTCTTGGACCACGTTCTAGGAAAATCTCTAGGAAACAACAAAAAGCAGAAGAAGTCCTAATTTCGAGGAAGTTCTTCGATTATCAACTTAATTTAGTTTCTCTCAAAAGATAGAATTCGATGAAGAACAGTTCCAGAGAAAGATGTCTCCAAGAAATACGAAAGAGAGAGAGATTTGAGAAGAGAGGAGAGAGGAAAGAGAAGTGAGAAGAGACAAGAGAAAGTTGTCGTCGAGACTTGGAGCCAAAAAGGTTAAATCATTTATCAAAAAATCAACTATTTCTCTAGCTAGCTTCTCTCACCATACAATTCATGTTCGTGAAAGTTGTAAAAACTTTTAAAGTTAATAAAAATCATCTGACTATACTGATTTTGACATATAATATGTTATGATGATCTTTCTTTATAGTTAGCGTCGCTCTCAGGTTAAGAAAATCCAACGGTGCTTATATAGTTTTCTAATATATAAAAGAGGATCAACAACAGACATTGACCTAAAAAATTAGTTTCATGGATGTAGAAAAACATTCATCTTTCGGTTAATGTTTCTAGATGGATTGATAATAAGTGGAGATTCATTGTAATAAAACATTTTAAAATTTATTATTATAATGATACGTCATTGTCTGGAAAATAATCTTATTTGATATTTGTTTTTGTCATAGCGATAATTGTTCCTATTGGAATTAGTAGCAACTACTAGTTGTATATGTCCAAAACGTTACGTGAAAACATTTACATTCATATAGTTCCTATATATAAGATGATAAAAATAAAAGTGAAAAAATATTACTAGTATATAATTAGGAAATGCTGATTTATTGGATTTTACTTTTAAAGTGGAGATCAATTACAATAAATAATGAAAGCTTGGAGAAACCTATGAAGGTTACTAGAAAAAAATAAGCAACGAATCGTATTGATCCCAAATAGTTAGGCCGAAAAAAAAAACATTTTTGGTTTCTTCTGTAGTGTTAATATTCGTTTACAGTCTGGAAAATAAATTAAAATTAAAGAACCAAAAAAGAAAGAGAGAACTAAAATGTTGTTGGGTCGATTACCCTTTTAAGTGAAGTTTGATAAGAATCGTCTAACCTACTCAATGTCCTTTTCTTTCTACATCCATCTCTCTAATGTTATCCCCTTATGCTCCGAATCCCATTCTGATTTATCTCCAAGTTTTATATCACATATTTATTATGAAAACTTATAATTGCTTATTCTCTTTCTGATTGATATCAATGTGTGATGGCCTTGGGTCCTATGGCATCGTTTAGCCACTAAAAGTTAAAACACAAATTAAAGGACCATAATACAGTAAAATATTTAGAAACGGTAATAGATAGTGAAATGGTTAGTATATGATGATTATGTGGTTATAAATGTACCCCTTTCACTGAATCACTTTGTTTTCATGCTCACTTCACTCGATTGGTAATTATTCAAACTTACAAATGAAATTCCATAAAGTTATGGCCCTTACAAGGTTATCATCCTACATGTTAGAATAGTATATAGTATGTTGCTTCTTTATTTTATTAAGAAAAATCTAAGATAATGATTTAAAAAGTGAGACAATACACGAGAAAGAAATCAGAGACAGTCAATAACAAAAACAAAAAGTAGATGAGAATACTATAAAAAAAAAATCCCCCCATACATTTGGCCAAAATCAATAATACTAACATAGTTTTTTTAAGAGTATACAAAATGGAATTTTAGCTATTGCAAGAAAAAAAAAAAACTTCTCTTTAGTTGTTTAAATACTAATACTTTCTACTGAATAATAAAGTATTAACCGTGATACCTAATAAATTTTCTTGTGTCGGTTTAAATGGGAAGAGATACGGTTTAATAAAGGGATATGTGAGTGAGAATCAAAAGATCTTTGATTTGGATGTTGACTTCCCCAGCTGTATCCCTTCCCTTTCTCATTTGGTTCCTTTATTTTCCCAGTCGCTTTCCACATTGTTTGCTCTATATATACATATATATCACACAAAAATATTCTATTGGTAGAGACATTAGAGAATTTAAAGTTTTATTATCGCTAGAGACAAACACTAGTGTTAGATATGATCTATGTTTTAGTTATTCGTTGTTGAGTATACTTAAAAATTAGATACTTTACATACATATAATAATGCACCATAAAATTGCATAAACATAATGTATCAAGCATTGCAAAATTCCATCAAGTAAAGGTAATTTTGACCAAAATATTTTGAGCTTATTTGAAACAGGACATTGAATATAGATGACGGTTTCATTTTGAAGAAAATATAGCTAGCAAATAGTGACAGTAGGCCCGAAGTTAGCTAAAAATATAAATATTTACAATAATGTAAACGTGGGTGTCTCTATAATTTGTCGAGTAGGACCGTCCCACAATGATAATAATATTGATCGGACGAGAAACTGATCAGAAGAGCATATCTGTCTCCATACCTCTACTAACACAACGTCACGTCATTACAATACATTTGTTTACAAGACAAGATTATGCAACTTCATGGGCGATTCACTATTTTACTAATTTACATACTTTTGTATAATTAATACCCGTTATAGGTAACACTAAATTCAACTCCATTAATTTTTGTTTTTATCATATATTTTATGTGTTTGCCTTACGTGACAAGGGATATATACGGATATACCAATGAAGCCGAATCATGATTGAAGCAATAATATCGACAATTTGGTAACCAATGCATTTATATCGAGGGCCAAGAGAAACGTTTTGAAGATGGGATTTTTAGGCGGTGAGTTCCAGTGGAGCAACGTCACTTTCGGGACATGCACATGAAAAAGATGAGTCTATCACGCGTATGTGTTTTTGATTGATACCATGTGAATAGAATCCACGAAAGCTGTACGTGTACTATGCACGTGTGACCATGTTGAGACAAATTTTTTTTTGTGGTTCTATCTTGTGGTCCACTCATCTATGACACATTGTATTGTCTCTCTATAAATGGAAAATCTGTTCTACGGTTCAACACTTAGAGACTACTAGTGGATAAACCACTTTAAATTTTAGGCCAAACCATCAAAACGACATTTTGAAACAACCAAGTTTTCTACATAGCGGAAACTTCTAGACATCGAGTAGTAATCTTTTGATTCTTGAAATATCGATAAACTAGAGTAAATTGCAAAGTTATTCCTTTAGCGTGTGAGACTTCCGAAAGAACTTCTTAAATCTACTACACCGTATCGGTTATGGCCAATAAACGGATACTAAGATCGTAAAAACCTGTGAAGACTATTCAGCAGCTACTGAGGTAAGAGTAAGACCTATCAAGGTTTCCAGAAGAGGACCACTCAATATTTGATTTGTAGCTGAGAGAACAGAGACTGAAGTAAAGTTTTTGTTCCCATCACCATGACCCATCTCAGAGTTTCTCGAGTCAACGGTCGAAACCATAATTGATAAATTTGAGTGGAAGGGTCAAAAAGACTAGCGTATAGGAAGTGGTAGGAAGATGATTGATATGTACTTCCAAGCTTTTTGTGCTGTGATCTTTATCATCACACATTTCAGTTTTCCTTAGCTAAACAGAACAATTGTGTATTTGTAAAGGGAAAGGATCAAAGACAGAAGAAAAGGTAAGCACACATCTCTAGTTCTTGAACTGCAACGTATAATGTCAAAGACACTCATTGATTCACGAACCGGCATGACGGAAATAGAGAACCGAGCGGTACAGAGCAGCAACATGGAGGAAACAAATCAGTGCTATGAGTAGATCATCAAGCAAACCGACTACCCCCAGAACTCCTAAGAAAAATTAGTTAAGAAAGGATTTGTGAGAAGACAGGGAGACAAAGAAAAGATTCATAGGATTAAAAAAAAAATCACCTTCTGGAATGATATCTATTGGACTGATTATGTAAACAGCACTGAGAATCATCTGCATCCAATACAAAGAAACTGCGTCATGTTTGACACCAAATGGAACAGTAACTACCCATAACATGACTAATCTATGTATAAACAGAGAGATCAAGATGTCATCGAACTTAACTGCGATATAAACCCGAGCCCTAATGACAAGTGGAAGCGTTCTTTGTGGATCCATCATTTCCCGCAACAACCTCCGTAGTAAGAAGGGCAGGTCTTGCATCCTCTGCCAAGGGAATAAGAATTTCCTTATGAGCGATTTGACATTACAATCCTACTTATGGGGGGATTCATGGAAGTCTTATATATCTCAAAAACTAAAACACATTCACTTTTTCCACAAAAGACCAAACAAGCAACTTAAAACACAGAGATAGAACACATACCTGAACTAAACTACTTGAACGCCCGCCAAAGAGTCGGTTGTAAGTTTCAAGATTACCAAGAACCTCCTTAACTGTAGCGTCATTACGGTCTCTGATTGTGTCCTCTGAAGGAACCAACAAACTAATATGACGACGACACAAAGGGCATTTACATGGCTGTAATGTAGATCCATGCCTCCACACCAGCATAATGCAGTTCCCTAAAAGCAAAGTGAAAAGAAGAGTTAGAGCGACAGATCACAGAAAAGGCAGAATCTTTCGTTGCAATGAAACCACGCAAACTTCGTAATTAGACCAGTGGACTTGAAAAAACTAGTAAGCCAAGAAATCTATATGTTCTAAGCAAGTAATCACCGAACTCAACCAAATCCAAGAATCTGTAATCGGTAGTGAAAGCAGAGAGAGGGTAAACAAAATTGTTCAAGTTTGGAACTTTGAGATTACAAACTTATGCTGATTGGATTCTAAAGGCAAAATTTAATCTTTAACCAAAAGCTAACGATCAAGATTCAGGAGGCTCGTAGGCAATAACAGTCAATGACAAAAAGGAAAACAAATGGGCACAAATTCAGGCAAAAAATTTCCGATCTCATTGAACAGAGTTAGCGAAGAGACAAGAGAAACGAATCAAAGACTCGAAAGGATTGAGAGAGATAGAGAGAGGTAAACCGCAGAACCAATGGGAACAATTGGCTTGACAAGGAGCGGTGAAGTGGGAATGACATATCGAACAAAGATCGTTCTCCGGTGGACTATTCATCTCTTAGTTTCTTCCGTTTATTCTTCTCCTCCTCCTCCTCCTCGTCGTCAAAGATTTACGTGGTCGCTGGTTTTTTTAGTCGGTGACTATGGCGGTCCATCGGAACTCTGATTGGTTCGATATTTTTTTAATATTATTATTGCTCTTGTGGGACCCTCTCGGTTATTTCCGGTTTGAAAATTTTCAACACATGAAAACGACGTCGTTGGCATGATGATCCTTGTTGAGGTTGAAAAAATAGAATGGGTGATTGATGCAACATTTTTGTATTCACTTGTTCAAAACCACTGGGAGAGAGATAGAGCGAATAAAAAAAGGTTTTTACATTTGACATTATCTCAATAGACTCTTGTCTTTGCAGGTTTAGGAAACAATTCAACAAAGCATTGCATGATAATAGCTCTGTTTCTGAACACCCCGATCATTGGATGTGTTACTAACTTCCACTTTATCGACATTGTCTACTCGTCTGCAGCCTGCAAAAATAAGAAGAATAAAGAAAATATTCAACCTTATGTTCTTTTACATTCTCATGGGTTTAAGATGATCGATTCGTCAGAGGTAAACCAGGCGAACGACATATATCTTTAGTACTCATAGACAATGATCACTCATGAACTAACCATCACTCGTATTTGCAATTATAACTTTTTCCTGCTTTTTACTTGTGTTACTCTGCTTATATTGAACACTACAAACAATGGAAGTTGCAAGAGGGAACTATGCTATGAAAGAAGGATAGATATCTAGTACTCTATGAGTCGTTATTTAACAATTCGTAGTTCATTAGCAATCACTACGACGCTAACAAACATGTATATGTTATCTTAAGACAATTCTCAAGATGTCTAGTGAACTATAAAGTTTAACAAATGCCATGCTTAACTTTCTCAATTTACTTTTAATCATCTGCAAAGAAGTTGGTTCTTAACTTCTTATATCCATCAGCTAAACGATAACCTTTCTAAAGTTTAACATCTTCTCCCTAGTATCAATTTTGTACCAAACTAATGCATTGCTTCCCCCAAACAAATGCATTTACCAAAAGAGATTCCAACTAACCTGAGATACAGGAGAAGTCTCTGTAATATTATTCTTGGGAGCTGCTAAATTAGCTGAAGATGAAGAAGGTGAATCAAAAGCACGAGAACAATCTGAATATGCAGAGCCAATACCAATTCCAGCACCTAAAGCAATCGATGCCCATCTTGTAACAGGACTCCCTATACAAAATCAGAAACTAAATTATGCACAAAAACAATCTCAAGGCAAGTAATAATTCAAGAACTGGAACAATATATGATTCAAATTGGAGAAATTAAACACTCTAAAACCCTAATTCATAGTGATTCTCGTAATAACACTACACATCTATCATAAAACAGCTACAAGCAAGTAATAAGAAAACGAGAATCGAGTAGGGAGATATAGAAACACCGAACTGAAGAACAGAAGACCGGCAAATGCGCCGCCGAGGGAAGAGTAAACGAAGCGGCGGACAGTGAGATCGAGACATGCGTCCCACTTAGCATTCACATCGTATTCCGGTGGCACACTATCCTTTTTCTCCGCCATTTTCGCGAAACCTATCTCCTTTTTCCGATTGATTGATTCGCTCAGAGTTTTGTTCTTCCGTTGTTCGTGATTTCCTTTTCTTGACTTTACCGATCTATAGAGCCCACAATAAACGTGGCCTTAACTTAGGCCCAATATGTTGTTATGATGGGCCGTAAACATTGGCCACTAAGGCTGTTTAAAACAAAAAAAAAAACTGATCGAGTTTTGAGTTTTCTGTTTGGTTTAGATTATTGTTATATGGTTCTAAAAGTATTGTTTTGGAAAATACTGTAACCAACAACTGGATTATATTAGAATTTTAACTGAGACAAAATAGAATTTTTACAGTGTTGGTTGGATTCGTAGAGCAGTGAAGGTGTCAGGACGCCAAAAAAAGAAACAAAAAACAAAGGAATAAAAAAATCAAACATATGATTTTTCACGTGGATCTCTTCTGTTTTTACTTTTTTTTTTTTATTATTATTCAAAATTGAAAGATAAAAATGTATACTTCAAATGTCATTGGATCCAATTTCACGATTGTTTTGTCTTTTTTGTCACACCAAAAATCCTGATATATAATTTGGAATTGATGCTAAAACGAGAAAATATATTAATCTTTTTACAACAAAAATAAAATAAAATAAAAAAACCGGTTCGATTGGCATTACCAATATACCCTTTTGTACTTACGACGACGTCTCAACGTATTTTTTTGTCTCCACTTTCTTTCTTTCTTTCTATAAACCCAAAATTCACTTTTGCCCAATTTAGGAACAACAATCACAGAACAAGACGGCACAAGTAAAAAATGGCTGAAGAACCTACTACTACCACTCTCGTTACACCGGAAAAGCTACCTTCTCCGAGCCTCACGCCTTCTGAAGTATCTGAATCTACTCAAGATGCCCTACCGACAGAGACAGAAACTCTGGAGAAAGTGACTGAGACTAATCCACCGGAAACTGCAGATACCACCACCAAGCCAGAAGAAGAAACCGCGGCAGAGCATCATCCACCGACAGTGACGGAAACAGAAACTGCATCGACGGAGAAACAAGAGGTTAAAGACGAAGCATCGCAGAAAGAAGTAGCTGAAGAGAAAAAGAGTATGATTCCACAGAATCTTGGTTCATTCAAAGAAGAAAGCAGCAAACTTTCTGATCTATCTAATTCCGAGAAGAAATCACTCGATGAACTAAAACATCTAGTTCGAGAAGCTCTAGACAATCACCAATTCACCAACACACCAGAAGAAGTCAAGATTTGGGGGATTCCATTACTTGAAGACGATAGAAGCGACGTCGTTTTGTTAAAATTCCTAAGAGCTAGGGAGTTCAAGGTGAAAGATTCGTTTGCTATGCTCAAGAACACAATCAAGTGGAGAAAGGAGTTCAAGATCGATGAATTGGTCGAGGAAGATCTTGTGGATGATCTTGACAAGGTTGTGTTTATGCATGGACATGACCGAGAAGGTCACCCTGTTTGTTACAATGTCTATGGTGAGTTTCAGAACAAGGAGCTTTATAATAAGACGTTTTCTGATGAGGAAAAGAGGAAACATTTCTTGAGGACTAGGATTCAGTTCTTGGAGAGGAGTATAAGGAAGCTAGATTTTAGCTCTGGTGGGGTTTCTACTATTTTTCAGGTTAATGATATGAAGAATTCTCCGGGGTTAGGGAAGAAAGAGCTTAGATCAGCTACTAAGCAAGCTGTTGAGTTGCTTCAGGACAATTACCCTGAGTTTGTCTTCAAACAGGTAACATTTTCCTGTGGACCTTTAGCTCTAAACTAGAGTAGATATCTGTTTTAGGTTTCTTAGCATTAAGACATGTTCGTGTTGAATGTTTTGTTGATCAATATTTTCAGGCTTTTATCAATGTTCCTTGGTGGTACCTTGTGTTTTATACTGTGATTGGTCCGTTCATGACACCAAGATCAAAGAGCAAGCTTGTGTTTGCTGGTCCTTCGCGTTCAGCTGAAACCCTATTCAAGTAACATTGAGTCCGTTTGTTTTGTTTCTTGAAACCATTTATGTTTAGTCTCTTAACTCTGTTTGAAAAATGTGGACTATAGATACATATCACCCGAGCAAGTTCCAGTACAATATGGTGGATTGAGTGTTGATCCTTGCGACTGCAATCCAGACTTTTCGTTGGAAGATTCAGCCTCTGAGATCACTGTTAAGCCCGGAACAAAACAAACTGTTGAGATCATAATCTATGAGGTTAGAGCATTCACATATTTAACTCTGTCATTATGTGAAAGGTGACATCCAAGGTTGGTTAGTCATGATATTTATTACAACTCTATGAATGTTTGATTTCAAGTTTTTTTTTGTTGGCGTAGAAATGTGAACTTGTGTGGGAGATAAGGGTAACTGGATGGGAAGTGAGCTACAAGGCTGAATTTGTGCCGGAAGAGAAAGATGCTTACACGGTGGTTATACAAAAACCGAGGAAGATGAGACCATCCGATGAACCGGTGTTAACCCATAGCTTCAAAGTGAATGAGCTTGGCAAGGTTTTACTCACAGTAGACAACCCAACCTCTAAGAAGAAGAAGCTCGTTTACAGGTTCAATGTCAAACCTCTCTAAGTTTTAAGAACCAAATGAAAAATGTTTCCAAACTTTGTTTTATTTTACAAAAAATGTTGTTTCTAGACTTTTGTTTTTCTTGAAACAGAAGTGAGATATCTTATGTGTGTTTGTATATGTGAGTGTTTACTTTATCATATCATATAAATTATGTGTGGTTTATTTTGCTCTTGTAATCAATCATTTGTGGAGAATATATTACTACATGACTTTATGAAATAAAGATCTTTAAATCTCAACCAATTTATTGATTGTGTCTGTTTATGAAATCATGTTTATACGACTTATTAGGTGTCGTGCAACATCGAAGTATATAAATCACAAGTTTTATTAATATTCAATGAAAAAAGATTCGTAAGGCTGTTGATTTACACGTTGGAACAACTTCTCGACACTGACATAATGTTGTTGTCTCAAGACTGGAGTAGGTGGAAGAGGTTCAATTTGTGTCTTGTTTAACCCAAAATCTGTTGGCTCTTGCATCATTCAAATGCCAACTATTTCCTGACTTGATTCTTGGCTGTGATAACCCTTTTGTATGAGTTTTTTTTCCTTTTTTTTTGTTACGAATAAAAAAACGAAAGACCGGTAATGAAAAATTGTTCTCAGCTTGTTTATATTCAGTTATCCTTGTCTAGTTGTCTACTACTTTTGTTGTACTATTTAGAGGAATAAAAAAATGTAAATATACTCAAATTAGTTCATACTTTGACTTGATTTTTAGGTCTAAGATCGGTCGTTTATGGGCTTTTGATCCACAATCACTTCCAACATCCGGAGTTAGATTTAGATATTCTGATTTTAAAAACAATCTTCCGTATCATAGAAGGATATGATTGAACTTGGAACACGAAAAAACTAATCCATTTGTATTACCACTAGACCACCACCCATTTGGTTAACAAGTAAATGGTTTTGAAATATACAAACTGCTAACACTAAAAATAGTCAAATGAACAAATCTATAAGCGTATATACAAACCCTGTTTCACATTCACACAAATGTATATGTAAATACCTACCTCTCTATTTATGGAAGTGAAGTGATCAACCAACAACAATTATTGTGAAAGTGATATTTTATTATTATTTTCTTTAAGAATTTATACAAGGAGAAAGCAAATAGAAAGTGAATGAAGAATTGATGAAGAAGCACATGCGACGACTAGGGCAGTAGTGAATATGTTCAAATTGCATTCATGGCTGTTTGTGTTGTGTCGGTCCACGCATGTCCCTTCCTTTTCTATTGTTTGATTATTTCTGCCATTTTCTTATAAAAACTCCGAACTGTCTTCGGACCAGACATTATGATCACTCCCATTCTTTTACATATTACTTCATTCATGTAACCATTACAAAATTCATACTCTGTACTAAAAAAAAAACCTCAACTTGAGCTGTTTTCAACTTTCAAAATTGTTGGTGGATCTTGTTAAAAAGTCCATATTCTAATTACACGATGTTGGCATTTATGGTGAAGTAACAAATCTATTTTTGGTATAAACACGTTCTTTTTATCTACAAAAGAAAATTAAAGTTTCGAAACTAGTATGAAATTCGATTAATAATGTTTCTCACTAAGAAAAAATGGCCAGTGTACTCCAATCTCATTTGCACATTCTCACCTGAGTTTCAAAATATGAGTATATTACTAATACTATCATTTTCAAAATGAATGACTTAAGTTAATGAAGAAAAGAAAACAAAGGACATTGACATGTATACAGTTAGTATATAATTTAAGATGAATTTGTATGTTTTGATCATCATGGTAAGGGCCGTAGTTTGATAAACATGCGGATTAGCCATGACAAGTCACTTGATGTTAACTTTAGACTTATTGGATTAATGAGTAGGCCATATCCAATTAGCCATTATTAGTTTTCATTTGTCAACATTCACACCTATCCCCGCTGTTTTTTTTTTTTTTTTTTGAATGGAAAATTAAGTAAATGCGAGTCCGACTTTAGTCCCGTCTGCATCAACCATTAAAACCATAACATTCAATAAGATATTTATGTTTATGTCAACTCGAACATAAATCAAAATATTCATTTATTACGAACGTAAACTAAAATTCTAAAATTGTCAGAATACGGACCATTGTTTATGTTGAGCTAATCCATATAAACATGTTGAAGTCAATCTAGAGGTGAATTTTCTGAACAGAGTATATGTTCAAAAAATGAGTCTAATTACTAATAGACTAATTATTCATTCTAATCCGATTTTATGGGTTAATCCGCAAATTTCAACCTATTCCAATCTTTACTACGATAGCTTAGAATCCAAAAATCAAATAACACTTCAAAGACATTGTCATTTGGTCTTGGCCCTCCCAAGAGAATTAGATTTCGCAAAATCGAGTTTGCGGTTAAATATGTTCTTTTTTTCTCTGCCGAATTTTTTTTTTCTCTTAATGTCAAATATAATCGTTGCTTGATTCCGTGATCCTTCTCTTATCCACGACTTATTAGTCCATATATCAATCAACAAATAGGGTCCATTCTCATAATATCTCGTCCTTAATGTCTCATTCAGTGTTATCCACTTCAATCTATTATATACAGATGGACCTTTTTCATATTTAAATTCATATCTCTCTATCAATATTGATATAACAACAAATCTACAATCAGCCTTGACACGTCTCTTCTCCTTATCTCTTAAAACTATAAATATCCACTGAACATTATCTTTATATCTTTGATGATGATAATACATTAGACTTATAACACTTGGTATGATCACTATCTAGTGTAACTTTCAACTCTATTTTTCCAAATGCTTTACTAAGAAAACATTTGTTTCAGAATCAAGTTCATGAACAAGAAGTAAAGATAATAGAAACATAAAGATAAGTATAAGTAATAAATACAATAAGATTTACACAATTTTACAAATAAAAGTAGGAACAAAAAAAAGTTAAAGGTAAGAAATCATGAAACAAAGTGTTCTTTACTTTCTTTTGAATTTTAATCACATATTCTCCACACACGAAAACAACCCCCAATACCAAAACAAAGCAAAAACACAACCACATCTTGAGATTTCAAAATTACATAATAAATAACAAACTAAATTAATTAATTAAAATTTGTTTCCCCCAAATAACAAAATAACATTTTTTTTGCTTCTTCCTTGGATTTGGATTTCAAAGATCAGACCTTTTATTGAGTTTTGAACCTGTAGAGCACTTTCTTCTTCTTGGAAGTCTGGTTGTCGATTGTGATCACAATCTTTCCCGGTTCACCCACCTTAAAAGAATCGGTTATCACCGGTTCATCGGTTGATCCAATCTTCCGTGTCTTAGAGACGATCACAGCATAGCTTCCTTCGGTGGTTGGCTCAAACTGAGCTCCGTAGCTCACATCAGCACCCAAAACCCTAAGCTCCCATGAAAGCGTGCAAGCCTACCACAAATCAACACAATCAACATTAACCTTCTTGATCAACAACATTGTTACAATATGAGCTTATTAGCCATCGAGATTTAAATGTATTTATACCTCAGAAGCAGGCAATTCAATAGTGTAGTTTGCTGCCGGTTTAACGATGGCTTCCGTTATGGTTTCTTCGGTCAAAGGAGTATCTTTGCTAAGTCCACCGTATTTAACGGGAACTTGTTCAGGAGCTATGTATCTGATTATATAATAAGCCTTAGTGAGAAACATGCAAACATACAAATATACAATTATGAAATGGTTAAAGTGATTTAATGGTTAATTACTTGAAAATAGTATCGGCAGATTTGGATGGACCAGCAAGGACCATCTTGCTCCTAGTCCTTGGGGATGTGATGATAGATCCGAATGTTTTGTAGTATGGAATGTACCACCATGGGACATTGATGAATAGCTGCAAAAAAAGTAAAAAAAGAAGATTTATAAAAAAATAAAAAATGTAATTAAAGAAGAAATCATCTTTAAGTGGATTATAATAATATTTAATTGTAGTTCTAATTCTAAGTTTAAGAGAATAATTATCTTTGAACATTATTAACTAGACTAGTGGTTTGTGTTAGTATCGTCGTATAAAGTTTAATACCTCTTTAGCGGCGAATTCAGGATAATTGTCCTCGAATTGTTTAACAGCGCGTCTGATGAATTGCCACAAGGCTCTTTTACCAAGTCCTGGAGCGTTCCTGAAGTCGCTGACGAACACAAACGAAGACTTCGCTTCAGGGTTGCTGAAATCAATAGCTCTCACACACTTCTCTTGTAGCTGAATCCTCCAGCTGAGGAACTTGTTAAGCTTCTCCTTGTCGGAGAAAAGCTCCTTGTTCTGAAACTCACCGTAAGAACTGTAGATCACGACGTGTCCTTCTTTGTCAACACCGTGAGCAAACACCATCTTCTCGAACTCACTCACTTCTTCTCCGGATTCAACGAGTTCGTCGATTTTGTTTTCTTTACGCCACTGGACGGTGTTTTTAAGCATGGTTAAAGCTTCTTTGACCTTAAAGTCTCTTGCACGGAGGAATTTCGTGAGGATCACGTCAGATCTCTCGTCTTGGAGTAGTGGAACTCCCCAGATCGAGACTTCTTCCGGCTCCACTGGCTCTGCCTCAGCAACGGCGACAGTCTCTACCACGACAGGTGCTACGGCGGATTCAGGTGGTGAAACAGAGACGATAGATTCTTCGATTGCTTCCACGGTCTTGGTTCCATCTTCTTCGGCACTGGATGCTTTCTCGGTTGTTACCTCTGCTTTCTCTTCAGGTTTCTCCTCAGATTTGGTCTCAACCGGAGCAGCCTCTGATGATTTCTCCTCCTCCGCCGCTGGAACCGCCGGTTTCTCTTCTTCAACCTTAACCTCAGTCGTTGTCTCTTCTTTCTTCTCCTCTGTTTTCTCTTCCTCTTTAGTTTCCTCCTCTGTTTTCTTCTCCTCTGTTTTCTCTTCCTTAACCGGCGTCACCGGAGCAGTGAATTCACGTTTGTTCAAAGCCTCCCTTACAAGCTCCTTAAACTCCTCAAGTGCCTTCTTCTGAACTTCCTCAGCAGTTAAAACAACAACCTTCTCAGCTACAACAACCGTCTCTTCCTCCTTCACCGAAACAGATTTCTCCGCTTCCGCCGCTGGGGCTTCCTTCTCCGGAGTCACCTCCTTCTCTGGAACCGCCTTCTCATCAGAGACAGGAGCAGCAACTTCCTCTTTCTCTGCCACAGGGGTAGGAATAGTAACCTCCTTATCGGTAATAGGTTTCTCCTTCACCACCGGAGCAGCAGCGACATCAGCCGATTTCTGTACTTCCTCTTGAGCCATCTTTCTTGTCTGATTTTAGAAGAGAGATGGAGAGAGTTTTGAGTTGTGAGGAGAGAGAAGAGGAAGAAGAGGAGGCTTTTAAAAGAAGAAAACAGAGGAATTTGGAAGAAGGGAACAGACTGGTCGGAGCTGTTTTGACAGCTCATTCGAAACACCTCTTTTCTCAGTGGGGTCCTCTCTCTTTCTTTTCTCCCAACGGCCGTCTTTTTTGCTTCCACCAATTTAAAACTTCCTTTTCTAACCATTTTTACCAATTTAACATTATATTAGTTACTATATCTATTTTTATATATCCCATAATCGACACTTTTTTTAATATATATATCATCGTATATTCATAAAATTCTGATTATAGCATTCTTAATGATTCTCCTTGATTTTGAAATTTTGAAGATATTCTACAGCTTTTTTCTCCCATAATAAGTCGTCAAGATTCTTTCTTCTATGTGCGTAATTAATGTTTATTTAGTCGTTTGCATAAATATCAAATCTTTACAATTAAATAGTGAAAATTTTCAAATTAGGATAGAGAAGGCAACAAAAAAGTGGAATCATTTGCGAAACGGAAAGAGAAAGCAGTAGCATGCTAGTCATGTTTTTAATAATTTTTATTTTTAAAGTAAAGTGTGTTTTCAAATCATGACATCATGTTATATCTTCGCATTCGTATTAAATTAAAAGAGTATATAGTAGTGATTTATTTTTGTTACATCACCATTATCACTACACTTAAGTTCCTTTTTTATATAAAAAAGATACCATTGCAAATGATCCTTTTATTATTCACAAAATAATCTAAATATATAGTTTTAACCGAAATCAGAAACAAATTTAATAACTGTTTTTTTCTGACGTTAGCAAAGATGATATTTTTTTCCTGTAATATAGATAATCTTATAAATTTTTGGATACCAGTATACCATGAGTATAGTACACAATCCAATTTGTTTAAAATATTAGTTGATAAAAAAAAAAACAATACGAATCTTTAAACGCATGTCATTCTTACCCTCTTTTTCAAGTTGTTGACGTATATAAACGTTAGAATTTGTCTTTTACCTCTATAACCAATGACACCTATGTTTTAATTTACTTAAGATTCACATGCATTTTCCAAAACGAAAACCTCGGATACTTTTTTATGCTCCGAATAGAATCATATTTACATATAGATTCTTTTTATTTTAAATTTTTTTGTGTACATAATATATCTAGCTATATGTACACACTAATTTAATATCATATATATATATATATATATATATATTCTTCTATGACATATCAACACATGCGAGAAAAGATTGGTTTCTTGGTTTTTGAAAAGAATGTATTGGTATTTAGAGGAAAAATATTTAATATGATTAACAACGATAGTACATTTGAAAACTTTATTATCTAACAACTGAAAAGTTTTGATTTTCAAAAGTCTCACGGTACTAGTAACTACTTTGCACGTAATGAATCAAATGATTATATTTGTTCATCTATATGAACCGTTGTTTGATGCGTTGTTGTAACCTACTACAAGTTATGGATTATTGATTCCACGTACACTGATTGTGAAATCGGAGATTAAGGGAAAATTACCAATAGACTAGAGCAGTCAAACCCTATGGTGGCATTAACCAAATAGTCTCATATATGACACCACATAAATTCCATTCACATCCTATTGTGTCTATTATCTATTGGTCGCCAGACTTTTTTTGCCACCTAATATGAATTCAAGTTACAGTTTAAAGACTAATCTTTTGGAATAATTGGATAAGTAAATTCTGATAGTTTTATTTCCCTAAAATTCATGTAAATTTCCACACAAAAAAAATAATTATGCGAGTTGAGTAGTGTTATATTAAATAAATTACAGAAAAATAGGATTTACAATTTTTATTAATAATATATATAAATAGATTCTGCAAATACTATAAGTATATTTATTGGAAAAATATCGTGTTTTTGAAAAAGGTAAAGTTGGTACAATTGCGCGGGACCCAAGAGTGATCCGTTAAAAATCCCTTCATCGGTTGCTTTTGTCAAAAGAAAAAGAAGAAAGCTGTTTTGGTTGGTTTTGTTCTTCGCTGGTGCCATCTTATTTATCATCGTATAGCTGTTTTTCCTCTCTTTTTCGTTTCATAAACCCACTTTCTTATTTTTATATCCATTCTTAACAATGATTGATCGTAGTAACCAGTTTCATAATGTAAGAATTTATTTAGGTGCTAAAATTATTTTGACAATTTTAATCTTTGTTTTAATAGATGCTAAGATCATCGTATCTGACTTTTCTTATTTTATCTACACATAAGCAATCACGGAGACGTTAAAAAAGTGGATTTAAAAAGTTTTTAAAAAACTTGGGGTAAAAACGCAAATAGAATTTTTTGGGGAATTTGTATCCGACAATTATTATTAAGTAATTTTGTAAAATTTTGGACAAAAATATTTCGGAAAAGGACGAATACTTCTTTGTCTAACGTGTGTGAGAACACTAGCCGTTTTCACATAAAACAAGAAAAAGGAGAAACCAAAAATGAAAACGAAATAAACGAACACTTGCCGTTTTCACATCATAGTTTTTACAGCACACGATGAGACAACTTCCTTTTGTTTCTCTTGTTAAGAACGACGACAAAAAAACGAATTAACGTTACCTCCGGAAAAATATGTAAAATGATTAGTTAGTAATATTGGACTTCACGTTAACACGAGGTATATATATGCAACTAAGAACAATATTAGATTAAATTTAGAGGTTGCTTTTAACTACTACAAATCTGATATATATTTTATGTGCACTATATTCTCTTTTTTTCCATAGTGAACTCGCATCAACAGATGAAGACAGAACAAATCATATCAGGAGGTTGTCTTTTTTTCCCTGCTTGTGTTTTTTTTTTTTGTCTAATACAGTATGTGTAATTTTATTAGTTGGATATTAGGCCCAGTTATATGCCCAACCTCATTATGGAAATAACAATGCCAAGTTCAGCCCAATTGTAAAAGTTAGATAATCTTGGTCACCGTACTACGGCCGCACTAGAGAGGGATGTGAGATTATGAGCCTAATATGAGGTATGTGTTTGGCTAGGAATGTTAAATCACAAACCAAATCTGATTTGAATGTATATATTTATCGTGTGATACGTTTTAATGCATCCGTTTATGTTGGAATTGAATACTTTGATTAAGCCTGCAAAGAATAAACACAATCATCAAAGGTTTAAGATTAAGGAAGATGAAGAAGAAACCAGCGTCAACGAAGAAGAAGAAGAAAGTCAAGAAGGCCATTACTGGTCCATTAGTCAAGCCCATTTATTGGGTTGTTTTGTTTAAAGCATATTGGGTCATTAAGTTGATTAAGGCCCAAATGTGGAGATGTGGTAGTAGTTGGAGTTTGCTTGTATCTTGTTAGTGTCCAAGGATAGTAGTTTAAATTTGCTTGTAAAACTAAGCAATTATCTAGAGCCTACTAGCATACGTTGTTGTTAAATTAGAGGTCTAAAAGTGTGTATGCGTGTGTAGTTACTTAGAAGAAAGCAATCTAATATTTATCAATGTAGACAATTAAAGAAACATTTCTCTTTTGTCATTTATGTCTTTATGTTAGAACAAGAAACTAAAAATTGACAAGAGAGTAAGAGAGAGCAACCTCTCAATGATTTATGTTAACACTGAGAATAAGAGAGTACGAAACGAAACTGACCTCAAAGAGTAAAAGAGCTGAATTAAGTTACAACAATTTATTTTATATCATAAAAACAGAATTAGAATTCGAATCAAACCCAACAAAAAAATAATCAAAAATTAACTTTTTAAAAAATCGAAAAGACCAAATCAGAACCGAATCGAGATCTCGATTGAACATTCAGATTGAACAAAAAAAAAATCGAGTAAGTTAAATCCAATGAAAAATGAAATGAGCATGACATATACTCTATTGGTTTGTGATAGTGTTTTGCTCGAATTTTCAGAGTTGCATATTAATAATCATGTCAACAAAAAATCCCTTTAAAAATAGGTAAAAGCCCTAACTCATAACGGACATGTTTTTTTTTTTTTTTTTTTTTCAAATTTAAGGGATATATGTATATCTACTGTTTGTTGTATGGATTACAAAGTACTTATTTATTTTTATTTTTTTCTTCTTTATCAAAAACTACATATTTATATATCACTCAACATAACATTATTCCTCAAGATCGCTAGAGAGACTACTTTGGGCTGTTGTAGAGATAGGACTTGGCAAAATAGACAGTAAAAATAAAGGCGAGGGAGCTGAGACAAGCAAGTAGCCAGTAGAAGTAATCAAGATGTGCCTGGTTCAGGTTATTAGAGAACCAGCTCACTTGACCGGACTGGCTTGTGGCTTCCTCGATGACTGATACCATGAAGCTACTCAAGAAGTTTCCTATGCCGATTATGCTTAGATATAGAGCCAGTCCCATGCTCCTAAGCTGTGGCGGGACTTCTCCGTAGAAAAACTCTTGCAAACCAACCATAGTGAAAACGTCAGAGACTCCAAAGAGAATGTATTGTGGAATCAGCCAGCAAACGCTCATCGGGACCGTGGCTTTAGGCGAATCAACTAATCCATGATCTCGAGCAGTCTTGAGTCTTTTCATCTCGACCAAAGCAGCTATTACCATTGAAATAATTGAGAGGAAAATGCCGGTGGAAATTCTCTGAAGGGTTGTAATTCCTGCTGGTTTACGAGTGATTGATCGTGCGATTGGGACGAATAAACGGTCGTAGATTGGGATGAAGACGAGGATTGCTAGGCTTATGAAGCATTGGAGTGTAGCTGCAGGGACTTGGAGTGTTGATGAGATTGATCTATCCATTGTAGATCCTTGCTTTGTAAAGAAAGTAGGAGATTGCGCAAACACAATGCCAAACACCAAACTACACAACCAAATTGGAATGAGACTCAACACAGCTTTTGCTTCCTCAACTTCATATGAATCGCATGAAATCACCGCTCTGTCCAAGAATCTGTCGTTACCAAAAATTACATGCATACTTAATTTTATATCTAACAAAAGCATGCATGTAAATTATCGAAGCTAACACATGCTTTAAATTCTATAGATTATAAGTCGTTCCAACCTTTTTTTAGTTAGATGATTCAAGAATTTTGTATTTTCATTTATGTATTTACAACTTTTTAACTATTGGAGGACTATTAAAAAATATATGTAAAATTACTAATTACCTAAGTTCAGATAAGAAACTTGACTAAAAAATGATTTTGTTTGTAAACAAAAACACAGTGTAAAGACAAAAGAAAACAAAAGACCAAACAAACAAAACATATAATACCTGAATTTCTTGGTGCTTTCGTTAGGCAGAAGAAGACAAGTATCAGAAGGAGTTTGTCGCCGGTTTCTAGCTGCAGCCACAAAAACACGGCCAATTCTAACAAAAGGGTTATCATGTTTTTTGCCCTGTCTTCCTTCTCCTCCGGTGCTGAAGCGGTAAGTTTTGATTCCAAGTAAGAACAAGAATAGAGCAAGCATCATAGAAAGACATGGAATCGCATATCCTAAAGCCCAGCTCAGATTCTCTTGGACATAATTTGTGACCAGACGAGTGGTCAATATGCCGATTGATATAGCAAAATACAACCAGTTAAAGTAAGAACTCTTGGCTTTGGACTCATTTGGGTCTTGTTCATCAAACTGATCTGCTCCAAAGGCTCGAAGACATACCTTGAAGCCTCCTTCTCCCAAAGCAATTAGGTAGAGAGCACAAAAGAAGATTATTACTTTGACCTGAGAGACGCACGACTCACGTGTTTCTTGATCATTACAAAGAGAAGGAATCGTTGCTGAAAACGTAAGCAGCCCAAGTCCCTAAAATTCAGGATCACATCACATAAATTATATTAAAGGTTTTTCCAAAACTATCCCGCGTTTTTTATTAGGTCAAAGATTTTCAAGATCTTGATTCACATTTGATTTTTGTAGTAGAAACAAAAAAGTATCCAAATTAAAACCTATATAATAATATGAATAGTTTGGTATGCACGTATGGTTTCTGTTTCAATTTGGATTGGGGGTTTAGTCGCATATATCATTAAATTTTTAATCAATTTTTTTTTTTTTGATTCAAATTCTTATCTTGTTTCTAGGGTATAGGAAAATGGATGTGTAGCCTAAGATCCAACTCATGCCTAATTGGTAATGATCGCACTAGAAAAATCAAGAAGGTTACACAAGGTAACAAAAGATGAAAGCTTTGAGCTGAATTATTACCATGATATAGAAAGAAGAGGTTAAGAGGATTGTACGGAAACGGCCAAGAAAAGAGTCGGCGATAGAACCCCATATGAGAGGCAAGAAAGCTGCCGTCCCAAGCCAGAGGTTAACGTTTGACGCTGCAACAGCCGTCGACTCTCCTAACGCCTCGGTGAAGTAGGTTATCAGATTCGAGGCGATACCGAAGTAGGCGAATTTCTCGGCAACTTCCGCACCTGCCGGAATATTCACTTTTTTGAGAATTTGGTGGTAAATTGAGGAAATGGAAAAAAAAGAGTCAAGACTTACACATGGTGAAGCCAGAAGATTTCCATGCACCGGAAGAGGATCTGATAGATGGATTGCCTCGGAAATCGACGGAAAACTCGACATTCTCGTTTGAAACTATAGCTCCAGTCTCATTATCGCCGATGGATGTCGACATTGCTTCTTGTTATTTCGTTTCAGATGTATTTATCTATAGGTTATATATGTGTATATATATAGTTGGTATTTCATGCACAATGACCAAAATCTAATATAAATTCATATTATAATATGACAGATTTTAACACGTGAGTCACGACGAGAAGTGAGAACGCTATTGAGTAATCGATTGATAAATGCGACGCGATAAAAGTCTTCGTTGTCAGGAATGACACCGTATCTTAGTGGTTGGCAACAAGGAGAAATTGTCACAATCGGTTGGTTAAGATAATTAATAAAAATAAATGAAAGATTAGATTTCGATTATGTGGATGATACGGCCGATCTCCCATCCATGCATGGCTGGCCTAAAGGACTTATTCAAGATTCATCTTAGACGTTACATGATTGTCATCTTCGCATGTTATCATTTAAGTAGAAATTTTGATTTGTTTTGCTTTGTTTTTTTTTGTTTTCATTGTAGACGTATTGAACCTTTTTGTTTGATTAATTATTTCTTGTTAATTAAACCCGTTTTCCAAAAAAAATTTAAAATATAAATAATAATAATACCCTGGAAAAGTTATCAAATTTGATAGATATGTCGATTTCAAACCTTTTAAAAAGTAAAAAATTGTCATTTTTTTATATTTAAATTGTTACTATAAAGTAATATGAACTTTTCACCAAGGTTAATAGATCAATCTAATAACCTTTATAAAATAAGGTTTTATCGTAGAGTAATATCTAAGCTTTTTAATAAAACGGAAATTAATATCACTCAGACAACGGTGATGGTCAGGTAGCATGCCTTGTGTGGTTACTTAAATATGTAACCAACTTTGAAAGTTACAGAGAGTAAGCTGCTACGTAGTTAATTTCGGGTCCAGCTGGCAGAGAACGTGCATGGTGTTGTTCTGTGTGAGACAATCAATTTTTGGGCAAGCTGTGTATATATCCGAAAGACCTACTCATATTTTTTTAAATTTTTTTTGGGGGGCAACTAGAGAACCTACTCATCTTTAAAGTTTCCGTTTATTACTAAACTTTATTTAAATATATGTGTTTTCTAGCTAGCTTATGCCATTTTGTATAACATGCTAGCCTGGTTTACCCCTATAGTGTGGGGTTGTTCTTTTCTAGTAGTTCAACCAAACGACAGCGACTAGGAAACTGAAAGGCCCAAATGCTTTCCTACACCAACAGTCATAAGTAAAGCTGTTTCAAAATTCTACTTCAAAAATAAAGGCGCAGCAACCAAAAATTGAGCTGCCATATTCGCTGAAAAAATTCAGCGCTAAATGTTAATCAACAGTGCTTGCTGTCGCGTTAGTCTCAGTGTATCGCTCGAGTTGTTATTTAACATTGCCCTGGTCACATTAACCTGTCCATTTTGGCTCCTTGCTTTGTGAAGAAAGTATGAGATTGTGCACATACAATAGCATAGACTAAGCAAGTCAGCCACATGGGACAAGCTTAAGCACCGCTTTTGCTTCTTCAATTTCAGCAAAACTACAAGAAATCGCTGCCTTGTTGAGGAATCTGCAACAATACATAAGGACACGAACCAAGATGGTATAGAACAATTGTGGCTTGAAAGATTTTCAAGATAAGTAATTATGTTACCTGAACTGCTTGGAACTCTGATGAGTGAGAAGGGTCTCGTTGGGGTTAGCTATATATGAATCTGGTTGTGTTCTATTCTTTAAAGCCGCCATGAAAACATGACTGATTCTAGCAAAAGGATTTTTCTTCCCTTCTCTTGCAGTGCTAAAACGGTAAGTCTTAGTGCCGAGAAGGAAGAGAAACAGAGCAAGTAGCATGAAAACACTTGGAATACCAAATCCTAAGGACCAACTTAGGTCCTCTTGTATGTAGCTAGAGACCAAACGAAAGGTCAATATGCTAACACAACTTCCAAACATCAACCAATTAAAGTAAGAACTCTTGTCTTTTGCATCTTTTATATCATTTCCATCAAATTGATCTGCTCCAAATACCTTAATACATGGTTTGTAACCGCCTTGTCCTATTGCTATAAGATACAGAGAGCAGAAGAAGAGAATCACTTGGAGTTGATTTGGATCTTTAGAGTTAGAAGAAGTCATGGCTGAAAAAGACAGCAACCCAAGTCCCTGCTTGTTTCATTAAATCATTTCAAGAAACAACAATAACATGTTTTAGTAGAGATGTTTTTAAGAGGAGATTGTTATATACCATGATATAAAGAGAATACGCGATCACGATTGTACGAAAACGTCCAAGAAACGAGTCAGCGATAAAGCCCCCGAGAAGGGGAAGAAACGACACCCCACTCCATGCGTTGACATTGGCTGCAGCTGCAGCTGTTGACTCCCCTAATGGTCCGGTCAGATATGTTATCAAGTTCAAGGAAATCCCATAAAGAGATTCCAGTTCAATATTTTGCTTTGAAAAATTAGTGATTCAACAATAAGTTAAAAGAGTGTGTCACAAGCAAGTTGGCTCTGAATAGAGATCATAAAATATTCTTGTCGAATTTTATCTTTTTCCTTAGAAATTTCAAATTTCTTTAACAGAAATCTTATAAGCTTTTGATATACTCACGAAATTTCTTTCGCCTGAGGAAATTCTTATTTCCTTGGTTGTGAAATCCCAGCCCAATTTAATTGGCAGAACAGAGGAGAGACAATTTAAAAGGTGTTTGATCTGCTGTAGACATATGACTTGGCGAACCATAAGTAGAAGGCGAAACCAATGAAGCCGAGACAAGCCAGTAGCCAGTAGAAGTAATCTAGATGAGCTTGGTCCAAGTCATTATCGAACCAGCTCCTTTGACCATACTGGTTCGTGATTTTATCAATGACTGATATCATAAAGCTGCTTAGGTAGTTTCCCGCCCCGTATATGCTTAGGTTCAAAGCCATACCAACGCTCCTAAGCTCACTAGGGACTTGGCCGTAGAAGAACTCTTGTAAACCCACCATTGTGAACATATCTGAGACTCCAAAGATAACATACTGTGGAATCAGCCACCACACGCTCATCGGTATGGAGAGTTCATCCCGGGCGGCTTGGAGCCTTTTTGTCTCGACCAATGCGGCTAATACCATAGCAAGAATGGAGAGGAAAATCCCTGTACCAATCCTTTGTAGCGTTGTGATACCTGATGAGTTTTGAGTGAAGGACCTTGCGAATGGGACGAGTAAGCGGTCGTAGATTGGGATGAAAACGACTACTGAGAGGTTTATGAAACTTTGAAGTGTAGCTGCAGGAACTAAGAGTCCTGGTGAGATTGACCTGTCCATTGTGGCTCCTTGCTTTGTAAAAAAAGTAGGGGATTGTGCATGTACAATGGTGTAGACTACAGAAGTTATCCATATGGGAATAAGCCTAAGAACCGCCTTTGCTTCTTCAATTTCAGCCAATTCACAAGAAATAGCTGCCCTGTCTAGGAATCTGCATAGTATACAAGAAAAGAAACTATAAACTTCGTTTTCTTATAATAATTTTTCTAAATATCAGTTGGTATATATAAAAACCTAGATGGAACAATATACATTTCTTCTCTAATATATCGACGTGGATTCACTAATAGAAACCAAGATGGTATGAACAAGAAGATTCTCAAAAGAACATCGCTGTTAATTATGTTACCTGAACTGTTTGGAACTCTGGTGAGCCAGGAGAAGGAGAGTCTCGTTGGCGTTCGCGTTAGCAATATCTAAATCGGGTTGTCTTCTGTTCTTTAAAGCCTCCATGAATACACGACTGATTCTGGCAAAAGGGTTTTTCTTTCCTACTCTCTCAGTACTAAAACGGTAAGAGGTAGTTCCAAGGAGGAAGAGAAACAGAGAAAGCAACATGGAAACACTAGGAATACCAAACCCTAGTGACCAGCTTAGGTTCTCTTGAATGTAGGTAGAGACCAAACGAGTCGTCAATATGCTAATACAGTTTCCAAACATCAACCAGTTGAAGAATGAACTCTTGTCTCTTGCCTCTTTATGATCATTTCCATCGAATTGATCCGCTCCAAATACCTTAATACACGGGTTGTAACCGCCTTGTCCTATTGCTACAAGATAAAGAGAGAAGAAGAAGATAGTCTCTTGCAGCTGATTCGAATCTTTGGACTGATGAGAAGGAATCATGGTTGAAAAAGACAGCAACCCAAGTCCCTGTTTGTTTTGTTTTCGTTAATCATCAAAATCTGTAACGAAACTCTGATTATAGAAACGTTAGAGAGGAAATTTTTTTATCTACCAAGATATAGAGAGAAGATGAGATGATTATAGTACGGAAACGACCGAGATACGAGTCAGCGAGAAAGCCCCCGAGAAGCGGCAGAAACGCCACCGTTCCAGTCCAAGCATTGACATTCGCTGCCGCTGCAGCTGTTGACTCACCTAACGGTCCCGTCAAGTACATTATTAGGTTTGACGCTATACCAAAGTAAGCGAATCGCTCCGCCATTTGTACAACTACAAAATTTTTAGAAACAAAAACAAAGAGAAATTAGCAAAATTCCCGGGAGAAATAATAATGAAGTAAGGAACTAAATCAATTTTTTTGTTGCTAAAAAAGTAAATATCATGTTTATTTACCGATGATGAGCCTCGCTGATTTCCATCCACCGGAGGTATTTTCTCGGATTTCCAGAAAACCCTCAGTGGTGTTTCCGAGCTCGTCGGCGGAGGAGTAGGTGATAGCCATTAATGTGTATGATTGATTGGTCTTGATAAAATAATATACAAACAAAATGTTTATTATATTGTTTCTGTAGTATATATAGGTGAAGATTATATGATGAAGGTGTGGACGCAAGTGGCTTAGCTGACAAGGCAAGTTATATTAAATGATGACCACGATAACAATTAACTTAACTCGTGATTCGTATGGACTTTGTTTTATTAGCAGAAGTTCCCGAAAGGGCCATATATATATATATATATGTTTTGTATATTTCGAAAGTTGTTGGAACATGCTCAACTAGTTAAGATTCCTTGTGTTCTTGAGCTTACATATATGCACTGTCGGCCTGAAATTTCGAGGGTCTAAAATTTTTAAAAGATTTTATTTGTAAGTTTTTAAAATTGGAGGTGTTTTTGTAAAGAAAAAATCTCTAGAATTTTGGAGACCACAATCAATTGTTTATTGTCGCTGTGCTCACGCACGACACATATGTGATTAAGAATATTGAAGATAAAGAACCGGGGAATGGACCACAAAATTTGTTGTTAGTTATATTTTATAATGGTTTAAACGAATGGAAAACGAAGAAAACCTATAAACATGTATAAATCAATTTTATTTATTTTTTAAATACCTTGTCCACTTACGTCTTATTTTTTTAATTTTGTTTTTATGTATTAAACTCTTGCATGGGGATTAAAATTCAACAAGTTTCAACGATCTTTATAGCACTGGCCGTACATTCATACATAAATATTTGCATAATGTTATTTTTACGTTAGAATCGTGGAATCACAATTTAATATCAAATTTGCATACTTGAAATATAGTTACAAATTCACATAAGAATCATGATATTTATGGTCTGTTTTGTCATTTGTGGGAGTTTTACGTTAGAATCGTAACGTCCATAAAAATCAAAAATCACAAAAAGAAACTCTCCATTTCCTCCTCCATGCGTAAACTACACTACGTCCACCCGGCGATATATATAGGACTTGGAGATGAACAAGAACGTAAAGAACCCAACGGCACTAACAACCGCAAGTAACCAATAGAAGTAATCTAGATGGGCTCTGTTCAGATTACTGTTGAACCAGCTGTTTCCGGCGTCTCCTCCAGTGGCCAAATCGATCAGATAGATGAGTAAGCTGCTTAATAAGCTTCCAACGCCCATTGCACTTAAGTAAATCGCGAGACCGAGGCTTCTCAGCTCAGTGGGGACTTGGCTGTAGAAGAACTCTTGCATTCCTACTAAAGTGTGTACGTCAGCCAATCCCAGTAACATATACTGAGGGAATAACCACCATATCGACATTGGAAGAGTTGTTTTCGGTTGGTCTATAAGTCCGTATTCTTTTGCAGTCTCGAGCCGCTTTGACTCAACCAAAGCAGCCACCACCATAGTGAGAGTTGCTAGTACCATTCCGGTTCCAATTCTTTTGAGAGTTGTGATGCCACAAGGATCTTTAGTTATTGACCTTCCGATTGGGACCAAAACACGGTCATAGATGGGGACAAAGAGAACAATTGATATGCTGATAAGAACCTGAAGAGAAGCAGGTGGGATCTCTACACCTGGAAATATTGTTCTTTCCATTGTGACACCTTGCTTTGTAAAGAAAGTCATGTACTGCGCGAAAGGTATCGCGTAAGCCAAAGTTGTAAGCCATACTGGAATAAGCCTGACAAGAGCTGTAGCATCTTCGACATCTCTAGACTTGCATGCCACTTCTCCTTCATCAGAATCATTTGGGACAAGCAATGCTTTGTTGAGAAAACTGTCACAAGAAAGTAGAATCTTATAATCATACAACAAGACTTTGAAGTTCGAACCACAACCTATATGTTAAACATACCTCAGCTCCTCTGGAGATTCTTGAGATCGATTTGCCTCTATTAGCTCAACTTTGCACAAGTCTGATGAATTCAATCTCTGGTTCTTGAATGCTACAAAGAAGACTCTACCTATTCTCGTAAACGGGTTTGTTTCCTCTTCTTGTCTTGTTTTACTAAACCTATAACTCTTTCTCCCTAAAACGAAAAGAACAAGAGAGATCACCATGAACACACATGGGATTCCAAACCCAAGTGCCCAGCTTACATTTTCTTGGATGTACACAACCACTAAAATCGCTAGGCCGATTCCTGCACACATACTAAGGTACCACCAGTTGAAGAAAGAGCTTCTATCACTATTCTCTTGCGGGTTCTTCTCATCAAACTGATCTGCACCAAAAGCCTGAACACAAGGCTTGTGTCCACTTTGTCCAATAGCCACCAAATAAAGAGAGAAGAAGAAGAGTGCATTGAGAAAAGAAGAAGGTGACGAGGTCACTTCAGTATTGTTGGGAATCAGAAACGCAGATAAAGTCAGAAACGCCAGTCCCTGACATCAAATTCAAATATTCTCAACTCAATTTCTACTTCTTCTATATCAGAGAAACCGAATCCAAATCAAACCGAAAAGGAATAAAACCGATCTAAAACCGAAGTTTCTTTGAAAATTAAAAATTTTATTTGACTTAATCAAAACCGAAACCGTACCAAACCATCACATTGCGGTTGAAACGAATCAATTTCTACAATTCCTTCACTAATTGTAAAATTCAGATCGAAAGAGAAGAGACAGAAGGAGACGAACCAGGACATAGATAAAAGAAGCGATGATAATTGTTATGTAGCGACCAAGAAAAGCGTCGGCGACAAAAGCTCCAAGAAGAGGAAGAATAGTGGAAATTCCAGACCAAGCGTTGACATTAGCGGCGGCGACCGCCGTAGATTGACCAAGTGGTCCAGTCAAGTAGCTTATCAGGTTTGATCCGATCCCGTAGTTCGCGAACCTCTCCGCCACCTCCACACCTGCAAAAATGTCCTCAGGGATTCAAAGAAGAGGAAATTGAAAAACAGAGCAGCTAGTGATTGAAGGTTACCGATAATGAACCATGCAGCTCTCCATCTACCGGTAATAGACCTTCTGGCGGAAAAGCCACGGTGGTCAACGGCGTCGATGACGTATTCTTCTTGAAGAGAAGTTTTGGAAGTCGTCGTCATTTTCTCTGTCTCTAACGAAAGAGACAATAAACAACATATAGAAACTTGTTTGAGTTTGTTTGACCTTCAAAAGGTATTTCTTGTCTTTTTATGATTAAAAAACTTATTTTGTGTAAAGTTACAGTATACAAACTACAGAGACCATCAAGAAGTAACTTAATGTTAAAGAAGCATTTTTTTTTCATTTGGAAACTACACTCGATCCACTCGACGATAGATGTACGACTTGGAAATGAACAAGAACGTAAAGAACCCAACGGCGCTAACAATCGCTAGTAACCAATAGAAGTAATCAAGATGAGCTCTGTTCAGATTACTGTTAAACCAGCTGTTTCCTGCGTCTCCTCCAGTGGCCAAGTCTATCAGAGAGATGAGTAAGCTGCTTAATAAGCTTCCCACGCCCAACGCGCTTAAGTAAAGCGCGAGACCGATGCTTCTCAGCTCAGTAGGGACTTGGCTGTAGAAGAACTCTTGCATTCCCACTAAAGTATATACGTCAGCCAATCCCAGCAACAAGTACTGAGGGATTAACCACCATATCGACATTGGAAGAGTTGCTTCCGGTTGGTCTATAAGCCCGTGTTCTTTCGCAGTCTCGAGCCGCTTGAACTCAACCAGAGCTGCAATTACCATAGTGATAGTCGACAGTACAATTCCAGTTCCAATTCTTTTGAGGGTTGTGATGCCACAAGGTTCTTTGGTTATTAACCTGGCGATGGGGACGAAAACTCGGTCGTAGATGGGGACAAAGAGGACTATTGATATGCCGATAAAGACCTGAAGAGAAGCAGGTGGGATCTTAACACCAGGAAGAATTGTTCTATCCATTGTGACGCCTTGCTTAGTGAAAAATGTCATGTATTGCGCGTAGGGTATCGCGTAAGCCAGAGTCGTAAACCATACTGGAATTAGCCTGATAAGAGCTGTGGCATCTTCAACATCACTAGACTTGGATGCGTTTTCTCCTTGAGAAGAATCATTGGGTACAAGCAATGCTTTGTTGAAAAAACTCTGTTTCTCTGGGGATGTATTTGCCTCTAGCTCAACTTTGCACAAGTCTGATGAACTCAATCTTTGGTTCTTGAGTGCTACAAAGAAGACTCTACCTATCCTCGTAAAAGGGTTTATTTCCTCTTCATGTCTTCTTTTACTGTACCTATAAATCCTTCTCCCTGACACGAAAAGAACAAGAGAGATCACCATGAACACACATGGGATTCCAAACCCAAAAGCCCAGCTGAACTCTTCCTGGATGTATACAACAACTAAAATCGCAAAGCAGATTCCTGCAGACAGACTAAGGTACCACCAGTTGAAGAAGGAGCTTCTGTCAGATTTCTCTTGAGAGTCTTTTTCATCAAACTGGTCAGCACCAAAAGCTTGAACACAAGGCTTGTGTCCACTTTGTCCAATAGCCACCAAATACAGAGAGAAGAAGAAGAGTACATTGAGAAAAGAAGAAGTTGAAGATGTCACTTCAGTAGTATTGGGAATCAGAAACGCAGATAAAGTCAGAAACGCCAATCCCTAACACATCAAATTCAAATTCTTCTTTAAGTTACTTCTCAATCATGAAGAACAAGTAAACCAAAAGAAAAAAAGACTAAAGAGAAGAGAACGAACCAGGACGTAGATAAGAGAAGAGATGATAATTGTTCGGTAACGACCGAGAAATGCGTCGGCGACAAAAGCTCCAAGAACAGGAAGAAGAGTGGCAATTCCTGACCACGCGTTGACATTAGCGGCGGCTACAGCCGTGGATTCACCAAGTGGTCCAGTCAAGTAGCTTATTAAGTTTGATCCGATTCCATAGTAAGCGAACCTCTCAGCCACCTCCACACCTGCAAATATATTCTCAGAGAGATTCAAAGAGGAAGAAATTGAGAAACAGAGCAGTTTGTGATTGGAGCTTACCGATTATGAACAAGGCGGCTCTCCATCTACCGGTATTGGATCTTCTGGCGGCAAGTCCACGGTGGTCAACGGCGTCGGTGACGTATTCTTCTTGAAGAGAAATTTCTGAAGTAGTCGTCATTTTTTCCTCTGTCTCTCCAACGAAAGAGACAAGAAACGTGAAACTCGTTTTGTGTTGTTTAAACCTTAAAAAGCTATTTCTTTGTGTGTGTTTTTTTATGATCAAATAATTGATGTGGAAAGTAAAGTAAAAAAGAGTTTTACAGAGCCCAATACCACTAGACTATGAACCCTCTTCTAAGCCCAATGTTGGGATTTGACCCAGAGCATTGAGGGGGATCCAGAATCTAGGTGAATATTAAACCTAATGTCACTCTTTGATAGACTAATGTCTTTCTTTTGAAACAATGAGAATTAATAACTAGTACTCTAGTAGTACCCTTCACCAACAACAAGCACGGACGTATGGCCTTCCTTTTCATTTATTATACACTGAAGAGTTCTTGCCACAGAAATAGAAATGTTAAGTTCAATTTCGAAATACGTGGATACTTTTCTGACACACCTTTTTTTTTTTTTGTCATCCTCTTTCACTAGGAGTATTATCTCTTGAAATTTTGGTTGAAGAAAAATATCTCATGAATCCACGTACCGACAATTACAAGAGATAGAGAATGCATAAAACCCCTATGAATGGTGTCAATTATAATTCTCTCGACAATCGCCACTATCTCTTGGACCTATCGTACATATATATAGTGTGGTAAAGAAGAGTTAGTTAGCTTCTCAACAACCTCATTTAATTAATAGCTATTATGTGTTTATAAATAAACCATTTGCATATATATGTAATTTGTAAAATAATACCATAAAACTAGAAATTGGAAAGAGAGAGAGATATGGCAATAGAAAGGCAAGTGACGGAAGCAGAGGAGCCAGTAAGTCCATTTGCACGCTTGTTTAGCTTGCCGGGTCTCGATGTCTTCAACATTGTAACCATTGGATGCAAAACCGAAGGCAATGCCTCAACCATCGTCGAAGGCATAAAGAACACATTGATCAACCATCCACGCTTCTCTAGCATACTGGTACGTAATCAACGTACACACACATATACAAATATGCACATGTACACGCATTTTTATTGTTAATTTATAAGTTAAGTTTCATGATTTTCCATTTCAAAATCAATATCAAATGAGTGTATTGATCCATATCCACAATATATTACTTTAGGGTTCCTCTCATTCAGATGTAAGATTCCTAACATTACATGATACTTGTAGGTGACTGGTCATGGTGAGCACAAAGGAAAAGCTAGATGGATTCCAACGAAAATAAACGTAGAAGAGCATGTCATTGTTCCGGATATAGATCCCAACATTGAGAATCCTGATGAGTTTCTTGAAGATTATACATCAAACATGGCTCTTTCTCCAATGGATATGTCCAAACCTTTATGGGAGTTTCATTTATTGAAACTTAAAACATCACATGCGGAAGCTGTGACCGTGGCTAGGTTCCATCATTCTTTGGGCGACGGAATGTCTCTTATGTCTCTTTTACTCGCTTGTACTCGGAAAACATGTGATCCCGAGGCATTCCCCACTTTTGTGGCTCCGAAGAAAAACAAAGCGAAGAACGTTTGTTTTTCTTTGGTAGCTTGGTTATGGTTCATAGTAAGACTTATGTTCCACACTTGTGTTGAAGTCATCAAGTCTATAGTTTTTATATGTCGTGCGAGTGACACCTCAGCTCATATAATGGGAAAACCAGGAGCTACACTTAGCGCTAATAAGTTCATTCATCGAATCATTAGTTTAGATGATGTCAAAATGGTGAAGAACGCCATGAATATGGTACGTTTGCTTAATTAGTTTCCTATTTTTTTATTTTCTATTTCAAGATGATTTTTATGTTCTTTTTTTCTCTGTTTCTATTAGACTGTAAATGATGTTCTTTTTGGGATGGTACAAGCTGGTCTTTCTCGATATTTGAACCAAAGATATGGTAAATCATTTACTCTTGTTCAATATCATAATTAAATAACATTTGTAACATATTCTTACACTTTTTCTCGAATTTGTGAACAGATCTTGAAACATCTTCAAAGTCAAGAAAAAATCTACACAATATCGGTCTTCATGGTGTTGTTTTCTTTAATCTAAGGCCAAATAGAAATATTGAGGTGCCGAAGAACATATACCCCAAATATATAAGTGCTTCTTATTTTATGTTGTCTTTATAAAAATAGCTAGTAAGAATCTAACACATAAGTCTATATGTAGGATTTGGCTAAAATGATGGCAAAAGGTTCAAAGTGTAGATGGGGAAACTCAATAGGTTATGTTCTGATTCCTTTGGGGATGAAGCCACAGGATGATGTATTTGAATATGTTCGACAAGCCAAAACTATCATGGATGGTAAAAAACATTCCCTCGAACCTCTATTTTCTTATGGATTGCTCAAAGTAACAATGGAGGTTTTCGGATTAAGGGTAAGATACTGAATCAAACATGATTTTAATATTATTTTTTTATATAGTATGCGTGTCTGATCGACATAGATGGATGTGTGGGGGTGGAAAACAGGGACTCAAGACTCTTGTGAAGAGAATATTTGGTAGCACAACAATGATATTCTCAAATGTGGTTGGTCCAGACGAAGAAATTAGCTTTTTTGGCCATCGAATAGCTTACATTGCTGCAAGTACCTTTGGTGTCCCACAGGTACTCTCTTACACATAAACCTGTTCTATTCATAATCTATTATAGTTGGGGAACCTTGATTGATGAAACTAATTTCGAATGTATTTTTCTTTCTTTAACAAAGGCACTCAATATCTGTATTCAAAGCTATGTGGACAAACTTATAATCAACATTGGGGTTGATGTAGACGTGATTCCAGACCCTCATCACCTTTGTGATCTCATCATTGAAGCTCTCCGCATGATGAATTCTGCTGCTCCAAAAAAGGTTTTTCATGCTTCAAAGGTTTAAACGAAATGTTTGGCGTACAAAAGAATTGAGCATGGAATTATTTTCAATACCTTGCCTCCTACCATCTCTTTAATTTTTATTGGTCTACGACCATCTCATGATATATGAGTTTATCATCTTTCTATGTACTACACTATTACTGTGTGAGATAATGAGTTTCGGTTCAATATTTTGTCTTTTTCTTGTACTATGTTCTCGTCTATTTTATATCGCAGTCCTTATATGTGAAACACAACCTCTAACCCAAAGGCCAAAAGTGAAGAAGGCATGACCTAGCAAATTACAAAATATGTATACATTACTAAATATTACATTCAACAACCAGAAGAACCCTGATACCGTGACTGGTAAGTCAGTAAACAACAACAACAAGAACAACAACAAAAAAGCTAAGTTAGGGTTTGGGACCAAAAGAGACGTAAAAGACAACAAAAGCATTGATCAACAAGCGGCGCCGAGTCTCTGACCGAGATAAACAAAGTGCCAGGTTAGAGACATAAGCGTCAATATATTCAACCAAGAGGAGTACGTGTTGAGCTTGCTCAGCCTCTCACTCAGCTGCTCCAATTTCCGCCTTAGCTCCTGCTCACTCGTCCTCTCTCCTCCTCTTCCTTCTTCCTTTTCGGCCTTCATTCTCTCAAACATCGCCTGCCCACAACAGTATAACCCAACCAACATTGTTTTACTAGAAGATCCCATACAAAAACGACCCATATGCATGGTCTATAAACAAAAGTAGTATAATAGCCAGAGAAGTGTAAACTGACCTTCGTGGCACGTGGCTCAACAAATGACTTATTAGCCTCGATCATAAAGAAAGAGGACAAGAGGTTAACCCCTTGCCACATCTCCGTTGCATCGGTAAGGAGTTTCCTCCGCCTGCTAAGCACGTGACCAAACAAACCCACAAGGATTCCCACAGAGGTCGCCTTGAAGTAAACAGGATACAGCTTACTCTGCACAACACCAAACTGTTGCCTCCCCAACACTGAGGCTAAAACGTAGCTTGACACAAACGTCACCCACACGGAAGTCCCAAATGCTGCCGCTATCCCCGTCAACCCCACAATGCTCGCTACCTTAGTCGGACTCAACGTCGCTGCTGTGGCTGACCCGAACTCACGCGCCCCATTCTTAACTCTCTCCCACGCGTTCTTAGACTTATGAGTAGCCGTTTCCTTCAATTCTTGTGCCTTCTCCCTCACTCTATCTTTTGCCCTCTCTTTCGATTCATGGGCTTTTTGGGCTACCGTCTCCTTCACATCATGAGCTTTCTCTCTTACCTTCTCTTTAGCATCATGGGCTTTCTGAGCCACACTCTCTTTCGCATCATGGGCTTTATCAGCCACACTCTCTTTCGCATCATGGGCTTTATGGGCTACACCCTCTTTCGGATCATGGGCCTTTTCTGTTACCCTACCCTTAGCATACTGGGCTTGATCAGCCACCGTGTCTTCCACGTCACGTGCCGCATGTGTAACCGTTTCCTTCACATCGTGAGCCTTATGAGCGGCGGCTTCTCTGACATCAGAAGCTGTCTCGCCGACGGAATCAACGGTGCGGTCTTTAGCCCGACCTACCACACTCGCGATCTTCTGCCTGCACTTGCCGAACGCATCGCATATGACTTCCCCAGCCGTCGCGTGGTGATCACGCGCCTCGTCTGTCATCACCGGCTGGGAGATTCCTTGGCCGACGTGTGGAAGATACGACGCCGTTTCTTTAGCTTTCTCTTTAACATTTCTAAACATAGAAGTTCCCATCTCTACTTCATTCTCTTTTTCTTCTCCTTGATCTGCCGATGGTGGCGAGATCGAGACTCTGGTATTGGTTTTCCCGTCGCGATCGTACTCAACCACCACAACGTGGTGTCCGTCTTTGACGATGACTTCTCCCTCTGACGCCACCGCCGTGTTGTGGGTGGTCATGGCTGGACTCGGAGACCATACCTCCGCCGCTAGTAAAGTGCTCAAGACAAGACACAAGGCCAAAAGATTCGTCATTACTTACTTATCGGTGTTGTTTCCTCCTCTCTTCATATGTCATCAAATCTTAACCAGCACTTAGCATAATAAACACTTTGCGAGGGATGTGGAACCGTAACATCAGATTTGTCATTTTTTTCTTTTAGCTTCTAATTGACACGTATCTCCACGTATTTGCACGTGTCGCCTGTACGAGAAAAGTAACTTCTCGAATGCTCGACGATGTTTTTGCACAGCAACCGAAACGGTTGTACATGAGGGTAGAAGAAATCACATAATGGGCCTGATTTTGGTACATTGAGGCCCAGTATACAACTATGGACTCTCTAGATAGTTGGTAGAAACGAATCAAACATTTTGCTGCAATACATTCTAGTATTCTACATGGTTGATTGGTTTCCATCAAGGTTTGATTTAGTGAGTACATCACGGAATATTTCTTAGACAAGTAAAAGACGAAAATTATTCGAAAGACTACATTAGTCGGACACACTGATTCATTACCGCAGCAAAACTCTACATGCAATGCTAATCAACAAAACAAGAATGGTGACAGAGCTTACGAACACTCCACAGACAAGTGCCTTATCAATGAAACCCCAATTTGCTACGCTGCTTCCCGGTACGACGACCTCTTGTACCTCCTTCTCTTCTTTCTTTGACTTTCCCTTGTTATCATCTTGTCCTGAGATATTTCCAGAAATGTTACACGCCTCTCCTGATCTCTCTTCTCCACAGCTCTCAGCAGAGCAAGTGCAAGTCTCACAAGTGCTAACATTCGACGAACAAGGCAGCTTTGTTTCCTCTCGGGATTTTGTTTCTCTATTTGCAGAGCTAAATGTCTCAATCACTTCCCCAAATACTGACCATCTCCCCACAGATGTTATCCTCGCCATAGCTGAAGTCCCAAGCATACTTTCTGGTCCAGTAACTAAGACCTGTACATATCCCTTCGTATGTCCAACCTACAAATTCAATTTATAAATGAAACAGTGTTGGCAATCAAAGATATAAAAAAAAATATAGTAGCTTTCAGTTTTATTTGATATGAAGTATGGGCTTACCAAATGAATTCCATCAGTAGCTACTTCAGTTATCCATATCCTCTCTTCTCTGCACTCCATTCCGGTGTAAGGCGCAAAAGCCTCAAAGACAGAAGTCAATTCACGGCTTCGTTGCTTCACTATTTTACTTTGTACCTTCTTCATCTTTGCTGCTGGGGTCCCTATATTATAAATGGCACATCCAAAATAATGTTTAGACCTATGAAACACTCACCAATTCACAGATTACATACGTAACCAAATCCTTGTGCTTACCTGGTCTGGGGTAAAACTGAGAAATATGAACTTGAGGAAACTTGTAATCCTTGATGAGTTCAACTGTCTGAGAAAAATCTTCATCGGTTTCACCTGGAATTGGGAAAGTGAGAAACATATCTTCAACACAGCCCAATTATATGAACAATAATTATCCTCAAGTCTTTGTTGACCATGTAACTATCCACATCCAACTAATACATGCGACTAAAGTGATTTTGCATGGCGGTATGATGTTTTTTATGTCTCAACACTTAAATGAAGAGGAATATGTTAATTCGAAGAAAATAAAAGACCAATAATACAGACTTCCATGTTTATCCAGCACTAACCAGGAAAACCGCATATTATATCAGTAGCAATTTGCATTCCTGGCACAAGCTCTGTTAAGGTGTCTACCACAGTCCTGAACTCACTTGCTGTATATTCCCTGTTCATGGCCTGCAAAATATATTCAGGTAAGACTAGAAAAGAATTTGGCAGTCGTAAACAACTCTGGACTCATGACTCACCGTCAACACAGAATCGCTACCAGATTGCACAGGGACATGAAGAAAGGTGTAGACACATGGGTGACGTAACACTGCCGCTATTTCTTTCAAATGCTCTAAAATAAAGGGAGGATTAGTCATCCCAATCCTTAGCATTGTGCTTTGATCAGAAGGAAGTTCCTTAACGATAGCATTAAGCAGTATTGGAAGATTAACTCCTATGTCACGACCTGCAACATTTTGGGGGCATTAGCCCAATGAAAAGGAAATACAAAATTATGTCTTTAACTAAAGGTTTGAAAAGGAACCATATGCTCCAGTGTCCTCGCTGCTTAACCAAATCTCCTTGACTCCTTCAGAGATTACAGTTCTCACCCGCTCCACCTGCAATTTAGGAATCTCAATAGGCAGAAAAAAAAAAAAAGGGGGCAAAAGCTGGATACAAATTGAAAAAAACTCTTCGCTGTGAAGCTGAATCTGCTTACAAGACTATCAACTGTGTAACTTCCTAAATGACCACGGGCATGCTTGGTCTTGCAGTAAGTACAGGCACCCAAACAGCCAACATTAATGGGGAGAATTTCGATAAAATTGTTCCTCCGCACCTGCAGTGGAAAATAATGACTTATTAGTCCCCATTAATCGAACCCAAATGAAATCGAGCAAGAAATTGTGTAATGAAAGACTAAGCAAAATTTATAGGATCAAAGAACTGTCTCTGAAATCAAGATTTTGGCTTCTACTTGTTTGGTACTAGGAATAGCCATACTCAGCATTAAAGTCAAAACAATCAAAAGTTTAAACTCTTTTTACCCACCTTTGGGAGATCAAGCGCAGGCAAAGTCTTCCGAGTCAGCAACCGTACTTCATGACCCTTAAGAGTTTCTTCAACAATCTCAACAACACGATCAATCTGTTGGACTCCAACTACACTAACGCCTTCCAGTTCTTTAAGATCACGACTGCCCTGAGGAACACATCCCGCAATCACAAGAGGCTTTTTCCCACTTCTACCCCTCGTTATCAAAGTAGACATCGCAGACTGGCTAGGGGACTTCACAGTACAGCTGCATCAACCGCACATATAGAGTAAACACAAAGTAAAGCTATATCGAGCAAAATGCTGCGCCATAAACTATAAATCTACAATATTAGACCGTGACCAAGTGAACTATATCTCAACAGCAAAAACACATAGCCATTGCATCGGGTAAACAGAATACGAGGCTGAAGCTTACGTGTTAATGAGCCATAAATCAGCTTCCTCCGGGACTTCTGTCAACGCATAGCCAAATGCAGAAAGCTGACCAGCCATATACTCACTATCACTCTGAACAATAACCAAGCAACGAGACAAGACCAGATACGATTAGCTAAAAGATTTCATCTCAATCACTAGAGTAACAAACATTGTAAGTGTATATGAGGCATTTAGAAATCTATCAACACCAAAACACTAAGAACTACAAAATCAGAATCAAAGCACTTAAGATTCATAAAATGACTCGCCTGATTATGAGAACATCCAAACGTCTTGATGTATATCGTCTGCGAAAAATCATCAAGACGAAATGTAAGTGCACGCAAAAACGTTGATAGATACAGAAACCGAAGCAAATGAGAAAATGAAATCGAGAGAGGAGAGTGACCTGAGTTCCTGGAATCTTCATCGATGGTGGAGCAAGCGAGTCACGATTCGAAGCAGTAATTTGATCCGGTTTCGAGCTAATACGTTTGCTCTTATTCGTCTTCGGATTAATTCCGACTGCATTCAAGGGTAATCGGAATCCCGGTGGTGCACCACCGACTCCTCCGGCCAACAAATCCTCGATATCCTCCATTCTCTCTTCTCTCTCCACGGCGGCGAGTTTACGAGTGACAATGGAGTGTGTGGGGGTTTTCGCAACGAAGCAGGAGAGGCATAGTGAGACTTAATGGGCCTGGGTCGGGTCGAATTCATGTTCCATTACAATGACCCGATAGAGCTATAACAGACTAAAGCCCAACTAGTAGTACTCTTCAAGTAAAGCAAAAATAGCTAGCAAATAAATGCAGTGAAAAAACAATTATATGAATTTTAAGTTATATTCAACGAAAATTATTCATAGCTTTAGTAAAGTAATTTTATGATATATATAGACAAAATCTATTTTGTATTTTCTTATTGTAAATTTTAACTGGTCAACACTACTTGTAAAACAAAAATTGGAAATAAATTGATTTCACCAATTTTTCATAACAAATCTGATGATGATTGAGATTTTTTTGGTTATTACAAAATATATTTGGATATTTACTATTTGCTACCAAACATATTTTACAATTATTATTGACTTTTTTCTTATTACAATTATCATTAATTAAAACTTATTATGAGTTTTCTTTAATTGGACATTTGCCTTCTTTCTTTTTCAATTTTAAAATATATCACCAAAAGGAGATGAGAAACTTCCAAACTGTGTATTTTGACATTTATCTTTCTTAATTATTATTTTCTCCAAATTTAGAAGAAAATCCAAAGTCAGAATAGGAATATGTTCGAAATGTAAGATTTCAAAATTTCTCTTTTATTTTATTTTCATTGATTTAATATATATCATGTCCCTCTCTCTATATATACATTATCATTTCATTTCACAAGCCTCATATTGAATCTCAGACCAAATTGAAGGAAGAAAAACTAATTAGTTTGTGATATGTCTAATCCCTCAAACCAATCTTCCCAGGAACAACCACAACGATGTGTGGTAAGTCCTAGTTTTCATTACAAATTGTCAAACTGTAGAAAACATTCCGTTGGTTTTTATTTTTTTAGAAAAAATATATCATTTGTGCTGATGTTGTTTTTCATAGGATGATATATTTTTTTATGTTGTTTTTGTTTGTATGATAATTTATAGATGTATCATTGTATATGATAATATATCTTAAGATCTTATCTGATTTTTAACACAATATGTAAAAACATATAAAAAAACATTGTTTGCGAGCGAAATTTTGAATAAGATGTTTCATTGTTTGCGAGCGTAACAATCTAATTTTATAATATGTCTTTATTTGTTATTAATTTAATGCATCTGTTTGTTTATTTAAAAACAGTGTGATCTAATCAAATATTTTAATGATTAAATGAAGAACATATATAGATTTTGTTTCAAATTTTTGCGGAATTGTTTTGCAAGAAAAAGATGTTTTCGGTGTTTGTGTATAAGAATAATCTATAGGTTAATAAGACTTTACAATCTAAAGGATCATTTAGTAAAATAGTACTTGACTTTGTTATGATTTGGTTTTAGTGTTAATTGTTTCTCTTCTGTTTGGTATCTTTTAAAGATAATGTAATATATCAAAGATTTCGTGATTGAATGAAACTAACTCATAAGTTTCATTTTGAATTCTCCCGCGAATATTCAGTTGAGATATCTAAATTTTTCTTGCTCGAAAGCTAACAAATACTAAATTAGGTGAAATAAAAACTTTAAAGATATTTGATTCCTGCTAATAATTTTTTGTTCAAAAATAAATAGGTTCTTGCTCTTCCCGCAATCTCAAACACTTCGCTGCGACATAGATATGGTTTGGTAAGTAGTTAAGTACTGCATTTTTCTTTTTCATTAATTTGATTATGGTTTGTATACTTCATGAGGACGAAGAAACTTTCAGCTTTAGAGAATGTTTAATTTGTCGTATGAAGTATATAATTGGATAGATTCATTAATAGCGTACTTAGAAAATTTTAAAATCGTTAGTAAGTATATGTATTTGTATACTATCGATCAATATCATAAAATGCATGCTTATGTGTACAGGGAAGACGTGGTGGTAATAATCGTAATCGTAGTCGTGGTCGTGATGATAACCAAAGCCCTAGCAATGGTGGGCGTGGGCGTGGACGTGGACGAAGCCGTAGGCGTAGTCGTAGTCCCAGCCATAGCAATGGTGGTCGTGAACCACCCTTTGCAACAATTAACACAGAGGTGCATTACAAACTCAAAAGTCTAATTTAACATTTTTAATGTATATATCCATTATTCTACATAAATTTTTGATAAATATTAAGTTATATATTGTAAATATGCATGAAAATGTATAACATGTATGTTTTCTTCTTTTACAGGAACATTTGACCATGCAAATTGAATCACCCTCTACCATAATTAACACAGAGGTGTTTCATTAACATAGTTCTTTGAAAATTTTAAATCCTAAGTTAGTATATGTGTATATTATATCCTAAAACCCATGCTTCGGTGTACAGGAAAGACGTGCTGGTGATGATGATGGTAGTCGTAGTCGTGGTCGTGGACGTGGGCGTGGGCGTGGCCGTGGCCGTGGCCGTGGACGTGGGCGTGGACGTGGACGTGGACGAAATCGTAGCCGTAGTCGTAGTCCCAGCCATAGCAATGGTGGTCGTGAACCACCCACTACAACACTTAACACAGAGGTGCTTTACAAACTCAAGAGTTTAATTTAACATTTTTAATGTATATATCCATTACTCTATATATATTTTGATAAATATTAAGCTATATATTGTTAATATGCATGAAAATGTATAACGTGTATGTTTTCTTCTTTTACAGGATCATTTGACCATGCAAATTGAACCACCATCTACCATAATTAACAGAGAGGTGCTTTACAAATGAAAATAACTAATTTAATGTTTTCACGTATTTATCTACCTAATATATTTATTATTTTCGATAAATATTAAGATAGTAGTGTAAATATGCACATGAAAATATATAATTTGTATGGATAAAACTTAATTTTTTCTTTTTTTTTCTACAGAATGGTACTGATGCCAACGACAACGTTGTGGCAGTTAATAACATAGAGAGTGATTGTAAAATTGATGAAACAGGTGAGAACGTTAAACTATACTATTTTTGTTACTTAGCGTACTTGACAAAAATGTTATTGTTTGATTCTTTATTGGTAAATCTTCAGTTCCTCCTAAAACTGACGAAGAGATCTTAGAAGATGAGGACGATATCCGTAGTTTATTGGATAAACTCCCAATTCCATCGATGTTTTATCTCGGTTAGTATAAACCTTAACTTTTATATTCAAATTATTATTATATGTAAAAACAACTTGTTATAGTTTGTGATCGTGACCTATAATTTTATGAATCTTTCAGGCTTCTAAAACGGGAGGAGCGGACGACGATTTCAACATGTTTTTAGACAAAAAAAAAGAGTACCAATGTTGTCTTTCCTTTTTTCTCTGGATAAAATTTGGAACAATGTTGGATTATGCATTTTATTTTTCATTTTTTTAAAAGAATAATGTGGGATTATTGTTATGAAATTAACTTCTATATGGCGAAATTTCATATAATTGTTTTGTTGGAAATTTTATAAATTTGGAGAAAAATATCTCATAGTTGTCACAATTCACCTCAGCACATGTGCATATTATCGGTAAATTTACTTATGGTTATTGTGAGAAATACATTAAAAAAAAGGGTGGGTAGATTAGAGATAATTAATATCATGAAGTTGATTTAAGTATCTCGGATTCAATCTTTTTATGGGACGAAATTTAATTTTTAAATCAGAATATAGTTTACACAAAACAATATAGGTTTTAACACATATAATGTTATATCGTCCTAGCTAGTAACAAAACCGAGAACAAAGGAACACATAAATATAAAAATAAATAAATAAACACCGACATGACATCGGAATGTGAATCGGATAATAGGATATCCAATAGACCATACCGTCGGGTACAAGATAAAAAAGGGTCCTTCACCAAAGTCCCACAAAAAGGGAAAGAAAAAAAGATTTGTTATAAACCTAAAATGTTTGGTTGGTGAAGAAGAAGAAGAAGAAACGATGATACGAAATTTCCGGTTCAAAGCTCCGACGAATCACCCTGGTTCCACCATCCAAACTGATAGCCGCCGGTTAATCCAGTTTCCGACAAGATGTTGTTTATCACCAGATCTTAGCCATTACACGGTTCTTGGCTTGACTCCTCTCGCTTCCCAAACCGAAGTCAAACGTGCCTTTAAACGTCTCGCTCTAAAGGTTGTTAATTCTTGTTTGTCCCTTTTGCGTCTTATTACGCTTTTAATTTTTTTTTAAAAGAAAGTTCAAAACCTTTTGACGAATCAAATCAAGAAAATAAAAAGAAGGATTATAACTAAATAAGACAAAATGAGTTATTGCAGTATCATCCAGATGTTCACAAGGGTCAGGACAAAGATTTCAAGGAGATCAAATCCGCTTACGAGGTAAAACAAAAAAATGTTTTTCTGATTTCTTGATTTTTTTTGGATTATTTAAGTTTTTTTTTGGTTTTGGACAAAAAATTTCTAAGTTAAGAATAAAAAATACAAACCCGTATTTTGTTTGCTTTTCTGATTTTGATTCTTTCTTATCTTTAACTTTTTGAATATGTGGTGTTTAATATTAGCCATGGTAAAACGTAATTGAAACCATTTTCCTTATATTAATCACATTTTCAGTGTTTGATGCAAAAGTTTAAGAAAGAAGAAGAAGAAATGGAGATTACAGAAATGGGTGAAATCGATGAGTGGGAGGAATGGATGGGATTCGAAGGAGGGATACCATCAGGTATTTCTTACTAGATATATATCATTTGCTACAATGGATAGTAGTAGAATCAGAGAGATGGAGAGTACAATTTTTGGGAGCAAGACAACAGTTGCATCTTGGAGGAAGCTTGTCAGCGCCGGAGGAAGGACATGTCATGTACTCTACTTGTAAGCAATAGAGAGGACACGCGATCGCTGTCTTTGTTGTAGTAACTCCAGGGATTATTCCTCCTAAAATAGCTCCTAGTGGATTTTTCAAAACAATGAAACACAAAATTTGATTAAATTTCTGATTGTGTAATTGCTAACCAAATTGAGGAGAGGAATTCCTTTTTTATAAGTTGAACCTGCTATGATGAAAGACATCACCCAAATCTTGTATGTAACCATTTCTTTCTTGGAAGATTTCTGCTTCTCCTGGGTTATATATAGATGAAGCTACTAAATTCAAAAACTAGTGTTTTGAATAACTCCGACCGTTGACTCTTGATTGGGTTGAAGTTGAACAGTCAAAGTCTTGTTTACTTTGACTAAACCACTAAGAGATCATTATCTCATCCAAAAGCTTATCTTGAAACTGTAATGAAATGTTATCTCATTACAGTTTGAATATGAGACGCAAAGAGAGACTTGAATATTGGAGTTTATCTCATCCCATAAAGCTTATCTTCAAATGTTGGGTTCAAGACAGTGTTTTCACGCCCGACCCGAACCGCCCGGTCCGACCAGTTAACTCGTGACCCGAACACTTTTCCGGTTTGGGTTTAGTGCTAAAACCCGACAAATTCAAAACCGAAAAAACCCACAAAAATTCGCCATTAATCCATGACCCGGTGAATCGGTTGAACCGGCCGGATGTGGGTTTTAAAAAATTCTCTTCATTTTGGAATAAAATGTGGGATTTTAAACTTTCTTCAATTATTTTTATAAGTTTTTTTAGTTCTTAAACTCATTTGATGTTTTAGATTTTGGTGAAGATTTCACAATGCGGCCTTAAAAATGAATCGAATGGTGATATATGCAAATGAGATTAGTTGTTTGAATTCACGATATTTCATTAATTTGTTTCTATCATTAGTGATCTTCTATTATATTTGTTACGATGTTAGACATTTAGTTGAATTTAAAATTTTTAATCACTTTCTTATTATTGTTTGATTTTATATATATATATATATGTTTTTTTGGTGTAAATGATTTTATATTTTATCAAACATAATATGATTTTATATTTTTTTATTAAACATGATATGATTATTTTGTTTTCTATTAAACATAATATGATTATTTTGTTTTCTATTTATAAAAATTGTAAAATCTCTATTAATATTTACCCAAAAGGTAGTCCGGTTCACTGTTTGGGTCAGTTTTAAAAACATTGGTTCAAGACATCAAAGCCGTGGGAGATAAAAAGGTTAAACGAACATAGATTATAAGCACAACATTACTTATATCTCAAACGTTGGGTTCAATACATTAAAGCCGTGGGAGATAAAAGGTTAAACGAACATAGATTCTAAGCACAACATTACTTATATTACTACCTACTATTGTAGTTCTATATTTCTTCCTACCAACACACAAACAAAAAGAACTTTACACAAAACTACTTCACTTATCTTAAGACAGAAAATATAATTAAGGCTTGGACACTACTAGCAAGTTTCGTGTTCTTCTGCATCAAACCGAGGAGGCATGACTCTCTTTCGTACCAGCATTTCCGCAGTAACTTGTTTCCTCTTTAGTCCACCTCTCGGTCTTGAAGTGAAATCTTCATCAGTTTCGACAAAATCACCCTGAAACCACATTCAGTTTTACATGAGATTCTAGTCTTTTGAGTTTGTAAGAAAAACACGATAGTATGTAGGTTGGATGAACTTACGCAGGTATATACGTGATACCCGGAATTCTCGTGCTTGTTTCTGACATGTTTGTAAGCAAATCTCATGCCACAACCGGGAAAGCCACAGACAAAGGGACGTATATCATCGTGCACTGCTTTCATGTGTTTCTGAAGATTAGAAGCCTGAGAAATAATCGTAATGTAATTAGTGATGTTGAATAATCTGGAAACGAAACTTGTTTTGGACTATATAAGTTTGACGTAGCTCAGGATGTTTCTTTACCTTGGAGAAAGTCGAAGAGCAACCCTCAACTTCACACTTGATTTCTCCTGGTGAGGAATCTTCATCATGAGTCCGTAGATGTCTCTTGATGTTCTTTTTCAAATGCTTAGAACCACATATCTCACAGTTGATGTGCTGATGACAGGATCTTATGTGTGACTTGAGGCATTCTTCGTTGGTAAAGTACTTCATACACCCAGGCTCGGAACAAAATGCCTCCACAGAGTCTAATTTCACTGCAAATGTAAATCTAAACCTTCAGAGATTGAAAATCTATCAAGCTTTAACAAACAACTGTCTTTAATTTATAACAAAGCACATAGAGAGGAAACGTAGAAATCTTCATATGCCCAGGATACTAAACTAGAGGGAAAGTAAGGGTAGGAAGGTGCACTTACCATGAGAATCCTGATGCTTTTGAAGCTGTGAAGGATACTTAAAGGCTTTTCCACAACCAATTTCTTTGCAGACAACCTGCTTCTGACCAGTTGAACACTCCGCAGGCTGAGAATCGCCATTACCATTATTGTCCTTACCACTTCCGCCATTCCCTTCATTTTCCTTCTCACAACCGCCACTACCAGATTTTTCCTTATCATCATCCCCCTTACAAGTATTGTCCTTATCACCATCGCCCAAACCAGTATTGTCCTTATCACGGTTGTCATTACTATGATATTTCTTAACATGCCTACCAACATTTCCCTGTACTGAGAATTCACTCTTGCAGTTCTCCTTCGGACACTTAAAGAGCTTCCCTTTATGTGTAAGAAGATGCCTATTGAGATGATCCTTCCTCCTATAGCTAGCAGCACAATCATCCACATAGCAAGTAAAAGATCTCTACACACCAAAAGAGTGAAAACCATCAGAAACATAGCTCATTGGCGAAAAGAAAGTCCAAAGCAAAGTGAAACAAAACAAGCTATTGAACATCAGACCTCAAACATTTTGCGTGATCGAGGCTTACTTGCTGGAGCTTCTCAGGAGGTCTCCCAACCTGATACTAGTCCATAACATGTAGCCTCGCATTTTGGAGTTCTCTCTTTGGGATCCAATGCCTCACGCAATAACATAGGTAAGACCTTTTGATTTAAACAAAAGGCTATTTATTTCCTGCAAATGTATAAACTTTTAGTTCACAACCAGAACAAAACTCAACACTAAGCAAAATCCACGAGTATCTCTATGTATCTCCATCTGTAGCTGCAACACACAGAATGGGAACAATTCGACTTCTCATGACAAGAGGATGCATAAATCTACCTCGAGCGAATGACTCTGCATATGCTGCTTCAAGTGAGCAGGTTTCTTAAACTCAGCACCACATTCTTGACAAGTATGATTACTTGAAGACTCCTCATCAACCTCACAAGCTTCATCATCTCTTTCCTCTTCAAGTTCCATCTAAACAAACGAATCATAGAAACTCTCAATTCAACAAACCATCGCCGATTCTACAGACTCAACTCTCAATTTCATTGAAAACAAATCAAGATGCCACGGATGAGAAATTGGAATCGAATTGGAGGAAGATCTCAAACCTGATGATGAGATTGGATGTGTTTAGTGATGAGATAGTTTTTAGATCTGCTGATTCCGCAATACTGGCATAGATAATTGCGTATATCCTTCTTCGCCGAAGTCTTCACATCAACTTTAGCTTCTTCCGCCATGTCTCTCTTATTGTCTACAGAAGAACTAGGGTTTATCTCCTCCATCAAGACGCCGCACAGTAGAAGCTGAAGTAACAATGGCCATTTATATATCAGCTTCTTTTTTCCGGGAGTGAGAAATCTAACCTAGAACACTTGGGCTTCTAATTGTATAATGGGCCTTTCAAGCCCATATAACAAATTTAAATTAGAATTACAACAAATTTGCAAAATCGAGTAGAAAATAGACAAGGGATCTTTGCAAAACGAAAAGTTAGACTTGTGCCAGGAAAAAAGGGAACAAATTTGAAACGTCACAATCGGTCCATTAAATCTAATGGGCCCTGCATCTGTAACATTTTTGAAAAATTTACAGTCGATAAGCTCAATTAGGTCATCGTTTTAACAAAGGGTAGGCCCAAATAAAAAACCAGTCCAATTCAAAAACAAGCGTTTTTTTAAACAATAAAAAAATGATTATGTACTTATTTGTTATCCGCACGTGTCATGTGTGCTACACAACTTCGTAAAGATGACAAATAACACCTCAAGGACAGGACACATCACCATTTTTTAACATTTTTTCCCCATAACGATTTATTAAAAAACGTATTAATCCCATAATCATATCTTCTAATTAATTAAATAATTAACCACACCACAAAATTGAAATTAATGATTTTAATCAATAAAATTAAAAACCCTAAAACGCAACTTTCTCTCTTCTTCTTCCTCTGTCTTTGCGCCAAACCAAAACCCACACAAAAGCCCTCTTTTTTGTTATCCCCTTCTCTCTCTGAAACTAGGGTTTCTATTTCTCTGAGTGATGTGAAATGCTCGTGTAAACGGAAACGATGCAGAAGATTCTGTGCAAAAGTACCACTTCTTCAACCCCTGTTCTCTCTACGCCGGTGAACTCTCTCGCCGCCGGTTTTATCTCTCTAGGGTTTAAGACCCCCGTTAAAAATCTCCCTCCTTGTTCTACTACTAAACCTCTCTCCACTTGTTTCTTCTCTACTTCCGCTATGCCGACCACAACGGCTTCTGTTTCTTCAGGCGGTGTTGGTTTCTCTGCTTATCTACAGAGGACTGTTCATAAACCGGCACCGGCGTCTGTTCGGTTCTCAACAGCTGGTTACCGGACTTGCCGGTGTTCAATTGACGGTACGAACCGGGCTTGGGTTGGTCGAACTGGGTCTTGGCGTGCGTTGTTTTGTTCAGACTCTACTGGTGGTTTAACCCCGGTTAATGCTACTGCTGGAGCAGTGGTTGAAAGCGAGGAAGAGTCTGACGGAGAAGATGAAGACGAGGAGAAAGATGAGAAGCCTGTGAGGATGAACCGTAGAAACCGGAGCTCTAGTGGAAGTGGTGAGTTTGTTGGTAATCCAGATTTGCTGAAGATTCCTGGAGTTGGTTTAAGGAATCAGAGAAAGCTTGTTGATAATGGGATTGGTGATGTTGCAGAGCTCAAGAAGCTTTATAAGGATAAGGTACTTTTGAATCTTCAATTTTTAACTTGCGGGTTTTGAGACAAGTATTGAAAGTTTCAATCTTTATTTTTGGTTGGTTGATTTGTAATCTCAGTTTTGGAAGGCTAGTCAGAAGATGGTTGATTATCTTAGGAGCTCTGTTGGGATTATACATAGAAACCATGCGGAGAGTATAACAACGTTTATTAAAGAGAGTGTGGATGATGAGCTTAAGGATTCTGGCCCTGAACCTAATCTAAATGTGAAGAAACGTTTGACGTTTTGTGTTGAAGGGAACATCAGTGTTGGTAAATCAACTTTTCTTCAGAGGATAGCGAATGAGACTGTTGAGTTACAAGACCTTGTTGAGATTGTTCCTGAGCCAGTTGATAAGTGGCAAGATGTTGGACCTGACCATTTCAATATATTGGATGCTTTCTACTCTGAGCCTCAGAGGTATGCTTATACTTTCCAGAACTATGTGTTTGTCACTCGGCTGATGCAGGAGAAAGAGTCTGCTTCTGGGGTTAAACCTCTCAGGTTGATGGAAAGGAGTGTCTTCAGTGACCGAATGGTAATTTTAAAGCCAACGTTATTAAAATTTATAGTTTGAAATGTGTGATTGGAAACTTAATATGTTGTGGAATTTGGTGTTTAGGTGTTTGTGCGTGCGGTTCATGAAGCGAAATGGATGAATGAGATGGAGATCAGCATTTACGACTCTTGGTTTGATCCGGTTGTCTCTTCTTTACCTGGACTTGTTCCTGATGGGTTTATATACTTAAGGGCGAGTCCAGACACTTGCCACAAGCGAATGATGCTCAGGAAACGAGCAGAAGAAGGCGGAGTCTCTCTGAAATACCTCCAAGATTTGCACGAGAAGCACGAGAGCTGGCTGCTTCCCTTTGAGAGCGGAAACCATGGTGTATTGTCTGTTAGTAGACCATCTTTACACATGGACAACTCTCTGCATCCTGATATAAAGGACCGTGTCTTTTACTTGGAAGGAAATCATATGCATTCTAGTATCCAGAAGGTAAACTTATCTCTTTTTTGCATTCTTTGTGCTAAAAGTCTGAAGATAGATTTTGCTTAGACTGGTTCATTGGTTGTAACAGGTCCCTGCTCTGGTTTTGGACTGTGAACCCAATATCGACTTCAGCCGGGATATTGAAGCAAAGACACAGTAAGTGCTCACACTACTGTAATGTCACCATAACTTATTTGGAATCATAAATCTAATAGATACTTTCTTGATTGATGTTGTTAAAAGGTATGCACGCCAGGTCGCTGAGTTCTTTGAGTTTGTGAAGAAGAAGCAAGAAACATCTACAGAGAAGAGCAACAGTCAGTCGCCGGTACTGCTACCACATCAGAATGGAGGTCTCTGGATGGGACCAGCAGGCAATCATGTCCCGGGATTAGATCTCCCGCCTCTAGATCTCAAGTCACTCCTCACTAGACCGTCTGCGTGACTGTCCATTCACTGACTCTGTTTTTGTTGGCTCCAAGGGAGCGTGTCAGGTTATTGAATGTCAATAGTTTCGATCGGCTTTTATATCGTTTATTTAGGAAAAAAACGTTTGCTGCCGCTTTTGTCCATCTTAGATGTAGAAACAAAACATGGTCGTGCCACCGTTTAGTTTAACCCTTTTGTATAAAAGTTTGGTCTCTGGATAATTTGTTTCTTGAAATCTTGTTGGTCGTCTAAAATTTCAGTTCAGTTCATGTTTCTGCACATTTACTCTGTATCCAATTAGATGGTAGTGTGTTTATTGTTTTAACCAAAATGTACATGAAGAAAACGCCTAAGAAAAGCGTTTACTCATAAGAACGCGACGTTTTCTGCCTATCCAAGTAGAGGTCCACAACGGGTCAGTCTCGACCACACTGTAGCCGGCATTCGAGTAAAGATTTCTAGCAGCTGCATCGTCTTCATAAGCTCTTAGAGCAAGAAGCTTGAAACCCCACAAGTAACACAAAACATCACATGCCTTTAACAATGTACTTGCCATCTTCTTTCTCCTTTGAGATTTTGAGACAGCTAAACCCGAGACGTATAGATATTCTTCGACGCCCGGAAAATAGCGAAGTACTGAACTTTCAGTTTGAGCTGTTACATCAACTACTCCGACAACACTTGAGCTCGACAAAGTTTCAGTTTCACTTGTTTGCTCCGCCACGAGACATGCATATCTGCCAAATTCTTAAAACTTTTATAATTAATCACATTTAAAAACTAGTCTTAAAGAAATTATGTTATGTTATTTGTTTTACCTGTCAGGTGGTGAATTCTTTAGTTTGTAAAGAAGTGCTGATAGAACCTCTGCCTGTATTACATATTATCAAAATCTTCATATACATCAAAACAATAATCTTCAATGTAAATCATATATGAGAATGAAAAATAAACAAACCTGAAAAAACATGAAGAAAAAATCATCAAAAAGAGCAAGAGGGATGTGGAAAGCTTCGGCTTGAACAAGAGACACTCTCCTGATCTCATCCTCGTCGTCTCTATTCAATCTCCTCACGTCCCACCCGTGTTGACTCACCAGATACTTCAACTCTATCTCCGCCGCATTATTCTGAGTCAAACTCGTTAACGACTCCGTCGACGCGCACCGTAGGAACACCGGGAAGCGGCTCCACGTCAGCTTCCGTTGATCTACTCCTAGACCGGAGCTTCCAGGATATGGAAACTTTGGTCCAGCGGCGGAGTAGAGGCTCTGTGGCAAGTGACCCATGTTTATTTTTCTAGCATTTTTCAAAAAAAAAAAAGAGAATCTTTATTATGTTCGTTTTCATGCGCTTTAATATGAAACGTAGAGATAAGATACGCTTCTTGCTTCCATCGTCTGTTTTCTGTGGTTAAGAATCATCGCTAGCTCATGACCATCCAGAGATTTTTTTGGGGTTAGAAAAGATAAAATAGTTCAGCTACGTGGACAAATGGTGACTCTACACGTGGAGATTTGCAAGCAAAAATTAGTATATTTCATGTTCATCAAAGAAAGTGACATGAATTTTTATTTTGACATGTTATATGATTCCTAAGAAAATTCCCAAAGTTTTTTTTTTCTGAACATTTTTGTCAGCTTTTACTTAAAACAAAAATATTTGAACAACACAGTTAAATAAAGGCCTTGTGTAAGAGTAAATGGGCCTGGCCCAAAAGAAGATGTCGCTTTGCACGTGTGATATCATCTCTCATTTCTCAGTCTCCTCTCCTCCCCAAAACAAATTCGCCGTAAAATTTCCAGAGAAGTCGTTCATCATTTGCAATTTCTCGATTAGTTCTGAATCATGGCGTTGAGCACCAGCATCAGATCTGTATCTAAGATCATTGCTTCTTCCGAAGCATCAGTCTCCAGATCTGGTCAGTACCAATAGAAGTATCTGCTGAATTGGTTTTGCATTTCTTTGTTTTTCCCCTTTTTTGTTGTCTAGGGTTTTGTTTGATTTCCCAGGAATCGATTATTCTAAGGTTTTGTTTGATTGCCTAGATATCAATGTTTCTGATTAGCCGCGGATTGATTCCGATGCGATTCTTCGTTGATTGAATTCTGGGATTTGAAACTTCTCTGCTCGCGAATTTGTCATAGAAACACGCTTTAATGGCGTGATGCGAAACAGATTGTTTATGATTAGGCTGAAAAATTGTATCATGAAATTAGAAATGCATATTTTGATGTTTCCTTGTTTCATGGAAATTTTCCATGTTCGTGTTTTGATAGTTTTGGTTGATCAGTGAAAGGCTCCATGTTCATGCTATGATCAGCTTGTTTTGATGTATCTCTTGAAACTAAATGGGCTATAAGATGATTTATGAGTGTTTGATTGGTAATATTTCAAAACTTGCTGAAGATTTCTTTGATATCATCAACAACAGTGACTAGAAGCTTCCACTCGACTGGAGTTAAGAAGATGAGCGGAGGAGGACATGGTGGTTACGATGAATACTACCTCCACGCAAAACACATGTACAATTTGGACCGCATGAAGTACCAAGCTCTCAAGATGTCTCTCGGTGTATTCACCGCTTTCAGCATCGGTGTTGGGGTTCCTATCTTCGCAGTCGTTTTCCAGCAGAGGAAGACTCAATCTGGTTAAGTCCCTCAGGATGCTCTTGTTCACAGCTTGAATAATTTGTATGAATTCTCAAACTCTGCTTTTGCAAGAGAGTTTTTCTTTCTCCCTTTGGATCTTAGCCACAAGTCTTATCGTTATGGTTAAGTCTTCTGTGTCTTCCTCTTTTGCTGGCTGTTTGATGCTGTAATAATGATAATCTGACAGATATATTTTTTTTTACTTTGATTGGAAGTGAAAGTTTTGTTTGAGTATCGTAGAACCCAAAAGCCAAGAAAGATCAACATATTCACAAATCTATTAATAAAAAGGTACAATCAAAAGGAGAGATGAAATCAAGAAAACACACATAGGCACACAAAAACCCACAAATGATGTGACAAATCTGTTCAAAAGCTTAAAACCATTATCTGTTTCACCATATTTGTCATTCAAGCATGGCAGCATTCAACCGCCATCGCCAAAACATGTTTTACAAATGGAGTTGCTAATAGCCAAACCGCAGATTGCGAATCTTCAAACTCGAGTGTGGTCATTACAATGTCATGAGGTGGAACTAGAGAAAAGGATTGATCACTTTTTGTCATCACCACCATTTTCACTAGCTTGACTCTGGTTTGGCTCTTGATGTTGGAGCTGATGCTGATGTTGATCTAGAGTCATGGCCAAACCATCGCCTCTACTGCCACGCATTGCAGCCGCCATGTTGCCCTCTGCCACTCCTAATCCTAGCTGTTGACCTCCCAACATCATTGACCCCATTGGTGCAGTTACTACTCGTCCTGTCCCAACTGGATAATTCCCTGGATTAAACGCCCACATTTGGTGACCAGGCTGCTGCTGCATCTGCTCCCGCCCACCCGAACCGCTCATCGGAAGCATCCAGAACGCACTACCTCCATTCGTAGTCCCTGGCGCAACCGCCCACATAGGTTGAGGCACCACATTAGCCGTCCCACGACCCTGAGCTAACTCTTGCTCCTGAAACTGACTCGCTTTCTGAGAACTCTCGCTTGGTTCCGCTGCAGAACTCGGCTCCTTAAAGTAATCTTCTCTATAAGGTTTCACTAAAGTGTTCGGATTTCTCTCCGTCGACATTATTGGTGGATACATCTGATGATGAAAACCGAAAACAGCCGCGTTTGCGGCTGAATTCAGTAACTTCCTAGAAGGATCTACCGATGATCCGTTAGTACCGTTATTGTCTTCATAAAGAGACATTCCAGTGCTATGAAACGAGAGTGGCGAAGAAGAAGATTTCGACGCCTGAGAAAACAAGGTGGAGCCACCACCACTGCGTAAAGAAGCGTTAAGTGTTGAGAAATTCGCCGGGATCGTACCAGTACCAGTAGAAGCGATGATAGCTGGCTCAGCTTGTTGGAGAAGCCACTCGATGGTTTCTCCATCAGATTTATGACCTAACTCTCTTGTTAACTGAAAAACTCTAGCGGCGCACATCGCCGGCATACGAATTCGCCGTCCACGACCATCGACTTTAGTATGCCGATCTTTAGTTGGTTTTTTCACGGCGGATTTAACTACGGCAAGAGCACTACCTGAGCTTGTGCTTGTCGAACTCGTCGCTGAAGTGCTTATGTTTCCGTGTTGACCAGAGGAGATAAACGGAATCGATCCCGGCGATGGTTTTTCACCGGAATTAAGCTGAAGCGTCGCCTCCGCAACAGAGGAATTCTGATTCATCTTCAAATCCGTAAAAAGATATGATTTTTATGATTTTTAGACAAAACCCATGTGAATTCTGTGTCTTGACATCGAATTCTATATAATCTGGGGAAATCTGAAGCAAATCGATTGAAGAAACAAAAGCAGAGAAAGAAGAGAAAGTGACTGTGGAAGGAGGAGATCTAAGCTTGCTACTAAAATGGAGTTTGAGAACAGAGAGGGAGAGAGAAGAGAGAATGATTGAGAAGGATAAAAACAAGTGGATATGAATGGTGTGATTGCAGGAAGAAACTATCCATCTAAATTCTCTATTCAATTCAACCTTTATTGACTTATTTGTTTCTTACACTGTTCTTCTTTCTTGTCGAAAACCCTTCATTTTTTTGCTTTGCCATGGTTAAAATTAAAATTGACACAGTTAAAAAAAAAAAAATCATCATTGTTACTTTTGGATAATTATGCAAGCTAATTTTCGGATTTGTTTTTTAAATATATAATTAATTAGAATGGAACATGAACATTCTTAGAGTATCTAATCCTATAGATCAGTGATGTAATTAAGAACCTTTATAAAATAAAAATAAAATTAGGTGAATTTTTTTAACCTTGATTTTCCCATCTAAGTTTCTTTAACCGTGATCATCACCTAATTAACTCTTTAATTTAGGTGTATTATTTCTTTAACCTTAAGAGTGTTTTGATAAAGACTACGTGATGTGTACTGTTTAAGTTAACGCGAAGGAGATATTTAGTGTGAGATTTGTTGGTTGTTCATACTTGAAAAGACTACAATCATATCTACTTATTTTACGAGAGGGATTAATTAATGTATAGTTAAAAGAAATTATATACAGCTAATTAGTTTAGTTATCTTATTATAGTTAAATCTATTTGGTGGTTGCTAATACTAATCCACTCACCATTTTTAAATTGTTTTTTTGTCGATAAAGACGTTACTGGTGAGCGGTGATTCATGTTAATCACTCTCCTCAACAACCCGTTTTGCCTCCTTTTTATTATTCTTATTCCCACATGAAAAAAAGCTAGATCTTGATTATTATTATTAGTTTTGGTCTCAAAACAAATCATTTTAGTTAACTGCTAATTTTTCGTCCAAACTTTATCACTAATTTTTAGATTTCAGCTTTCAAGTTTTAAGTCCATGATAATGTATATAGATAAAACAGTTCTTACTTTACCAGTAAAAGAAAAAAGTTTTTCCCACCAAAAGAATTTAAAGAAAAGAAAAAAAAGTAAATGGCCGAAAATCTGGAATAAAACAAGGACATAAAAGCAACTCGTTGACCCTGTCAAGCCTAAAGTATACAAAGTGCGATCCAATACTCTCTCTTTTTTAGAATTTGATCATGATTTTCAGAGAAAAATATTATTGTTTACGAATCTTTTCCCTAGTTTTTCTATGAACTTGACCGAAGTTGTACGATCAGAAACCTTAAATCAATAGGATTTAGGGTTTGCTCATTTTGTATCACACTATCTAAAGTGTCTATGGCCTATGGAATTAATATTTTGTGGATAAAGAATCACAAAGTTTATATATTATAGGCTCATAGAGTTTCACCTGCTTTTCTATTAGTCTACCTATATGCACTTAAAATGGTATATGAAATCTTGTATTTTGAGATTTTCAATTTGCTTATAAAAGTAATTGATTCTTGTATCATCTTTTAGTTTAGTATAGCACAGAATTTCAACCTAGTTTCTTTTTAAATGACATGTGACGTAGGCCGTAGCTTTATTTTAACTCAAATAGACATATTCGAAAATATCCATAACCTCAAGTATCACAAAGTAGTTACATAAGAGATTATACTGCGTTTGACTTGGTAAAGTTACCAAAAATTACTGGAAGTGTAGGGTTGTATAAGTACATGCATGATATTAATCGAACGGTCGTACTCTGTTGTCTTTTTCTTCTTTTTCTAATTTGTTTCTGTCGGATTGTGTCTTGTAAGACTTTTGATTCGTCAATAGTCAATGACTCCTTCTAAACCCATGCCTTATTACCTGGTGGTCCGTAGTAGACCATGGTACCATAGTGATCACAAGACAACCATTCTTGATTATTCCACATATTAAAGTTAATTTGGGAGCTATGAATATTTTTGTTTCTGTTAATGGTAATTATAAAAGGCCCTACAATGAAGAAAAAAAAACACAAAACGAAATTATATAATTTAAGTCCAAGAAGAAGATCTTCTAAGAGGAGGTTTCATATGTTTCTCTTCTTCCATTGAGATCATTCCCACATGCGTTGGATCATCCATCATCATCTTGGCGACCAAATAGCCAGCGATTGACCATGTCTGAGATTTCCTAGCCTGTTTTCCGATGAATCTTCCAGACTTTCCGTCGTAGTACTCCGGCCATCCATCCTTCAACAGTCGTGCCTCCGCCAACTCTATAGCCCGTCGTGCTATTTGTGGCCGTCCAGTCTTTATGCTTGCCGCCGTTAGTAACCATAGAAGCACTACATTTTGCATCAGCCACATGAGTCAACAATATTGATTGAATGATTATATTTCCAAACAAAAAACAAAATTAATCAAATGTGGCGTTAGAAATAGAAAATAGGGTTGAATGAAAGTATTTACGTGGATCTTGTTTTGGTTCTACCATTACAATAAAGATATTATAAAAACAAACTCTGCTTATTTTTTGGACAAACCAAAAATTCAAACAGATTTAAGAGTTGAATATTCTTTGGCCATCATAGACGGCAAACAAATCCAAGAATTAATGTCGGTTTCGGCATCGGATTCCCTAATCATATAGTATATCTTAGTCTACTATACTATTACTCTTCAATCGCTCATGTTTAGCATCTATATCATATTTATTTGCATTCGTTTATTTTCTCATGTTTTTTATGACCTTAAATTATATTTATATAATGTTTTCGGTAATTTTGACAACTTAATGCCCATTAGATCCCATTAACTATCTATCAATGACTTGTAAAAGAAGGTAACTCACCTGGCCAAGAGCCTCCGTTGTGGTAGCTCCACCTTGTGTTCTTAGGGTCACAGCCAGTGACAATCCCCCACTCGTGACTCTCCATCGCCGGATAACATATCTTCAACGGCATCTCTCCCACAAGTTCTTCCCACCGGGCCTCAATCAGGTCCATGATCGCCATGGACTGCTCTGGTGTGGCCAATGAGGAAAGAATTGCGATACAATTTCCTAACGCAAACCACCTGAAGTCCATGCGGGCGGGACTGACATTTCCAACGAAGTAGCCACCTCGGAGAGGCATGAAGTCAAAGATCCAATCAGGGATGGAGTCAGGGATTACGTTGAACTTGTTTACCGCGGTGTGAGAGTACTCCTCCGTCTTGTAACGGTAAATGTCATTGAGCTGCTGGAAATCGAGCCAAAAGTAGCTTCTCATATGGAAGCTTAGTGCGTGCAGCCGCTTCACTATCTTTTCCATGAACTCTTTACCCTCAGAATCATGTTTCAGCATTGAGAGTGCGGATCGAAGAGCCATGAAAAAGAGGGCTTGGATCTCAATCGGATAGCCGTAAATGCCCTGCACAGTACATTTCAAAAAGAGAACGTTCAAGAGGTTCATTTTCACTTAGGATATATATGTATATGAATTGAGGCCTATATGTTCTTTGAGACGGTCATATTCAAAAGTCAAAAGTTCGATGCCAAAAAAAGTATTGGTTTCTTGATTTATGGAATTTTATAGTCAAGAGGATGAGAGCAAGCTTACCATTCTACGATCGACCATCGAGCAACCATCTGCGCAAAGCAAAGTCGGAAAAGTATCAAAACCCTCAGAGAGACACAAAGAAAGTATGAGTCTCATTCCCTTTTGGCACTCTGGTCTCTCTGCTAGAGAATGATCTCCTGTAGACTTAGTGTAAGCTCGGAGGAGAATGATCCACCAGAAGCCAGAGTCGACTGGAGCCACTCTCCCGATGGCGCTTTCTCCAAAGTCAGCGATAATCGTATCCGTCTTCTTGATAGGATTATGTAGAACTTTAAAGCTTGCTGGCATTGCGCCGTCACCAAGCTTGAACTTGTCGATCATTTTGTCTTGTCCCTGAATATGAAGTGTCTTCAGGAGAAAGTTCTTCACAATTTCAGGCTCTCCATTCATCAGAAATGCTAGAGCACTCGGTACAAAATCACGTACGAACACCTTAAAAGTTACAATAGACAAGAAAAATTGTAATGAGGCAGAACAATCATAGTTTGTAATTTGCTTAAATGTTCTAGTTGACGTGCGATTCACTCTAATTTTGTTCTTCTCTTTTATGTCTTAAGAGTTCATCAAATTCACCAAAACCAAAACAGCAAAAACAAACTAGAAAGAAACAAAACACAACCATACCTGATCATAGTTCAAGACCTCTTCTGAAGCATGGTCGTAGGCGGCGATGGTTCCTACCGGTTTTCCCCGGAAGTAGACCTGAGACTGGCAGAGAGCCTCCCAAGCTTCTGTGACCATCGGGTTACGATCCATTGAGTCTTTCATGGAGAAAACCGGAGTATCCCAACCAGACTTACCGTCTAGTGAATGTGCACTGTCGTAAAGGCTTAAAGACATTTCCTCGTATGATATTTTCCGTTCAAGTTTGAGTCTTGGACGGTCAAGCAGCCGAGACAGTAGGTCTTCATCCGTCAGTTCGGATATCGAGCACATCGAGTTTACTGCTCGAATTCCTTCCTTTTTTTTGCCATTCTCGCATAGAGAGCTCATCGAATTCACCGCTCGTAGTACGTCCCGTTTCTTTGGTCGGTCCATGGAGATAGCTAATTTGTTCAACAAAGCTCTTTTTATTGATTCACGAAAAATAGCAAACTATACAAAAACTTTAACAACACTCGAGAGAAGAAAAAATGATGTTAAGAGAAGGAACCAATATTTATAGAGAGACCTAGCAAGCTGGCAAAACATGTTGATTGGAGCGTTTGCTTTTTTGCGGATAGAAACAATTTCAAGATATATATATCACCAATCATCATATCTAGTTTGTTTGCATTTCTGTTTGATTTCTTTCTTCTTATGCACTTCTTGTGCATATTTGTTATGTATATGATGGTTTTATAGAAAATTTTGTTTGATTAGCCTAAAAATCTGATCTCATATTTCTTTCCTAAAGCTGTTAATAGATAATACCAGAAGACCCATGTATGAATTTGATGTACCAAATGATTTTATGACCTACACGTTTGTCTATGTAATTAATTTATTTTTTCCATTCTCTATTTTACTACTAACATAATATCTTTGATTATCATTAAAAAAAAAAAAAAAAAATTATCTTTCTTTCTTCTAAGATTTTACGGTGATAAAAATGTGACAATAATCTGAATTTTGATGTCTCTTTGTCATACTTATACAGACGTTTTGAAACAATCGAAACTTTAATTCACCCAATATTTTGAATGGTTTTAGTTTTGATAAGTTTTAAATGATTCTGATTATTGTAGGTAAATATAGGAAAGTGGTTATGACTTGATTTTTGTCCTTTTTAACTTAGTCTACACAATCACAATCATAATCTATTTTGAATTTTTGATTAAGGAAAAGCTACACCAAGAGATCCCATTTAACTCTAACATAAGTGAATAATTCTGTTTTTGTCCCTTGAACACATGATTTGATAGCATTTACTTGATGATCTGAGACTATATAGGACAAAAAAGTTATCATATGTAACAGAAACAGATCATAGGATCACATTTACATAAACCCACACTAAATGAAACCACATGTGGCTCATCAAACTCCGGCGTTCTTCCCACCTCTTCTGCTAATCTCTTCGCACAACCGACATGGCAATGTATCGAGACTCACCGCACGGGTTTTCCCGTAGTTCCCCATTAGTCCACACCGCCTCCACGCATGGTACTCTGAGTAAGCCACAGGATCATCACCGAGCCGCTTCACGTACGCAGCCAACTCCTGCATCGAGCCGAATTTGCTACCATCGATCACGGAATGCGGAGGGACAAAGTCTTGCACGTTAGAGGCCCCAAAATAGATTGGAACAGAACCAGAGTCGAGCGCATAGAAAAGCTTCTCGGTCACGTATGACTCAACAGCTGTGTTTTCGATTGCAAGGACGAATTTGTAGTGTGACATAGCGCAGTGGAGGTGATCGTACCATTTTGCTTCAGCGTTGTGCTCAGCGACACATTCTGGATACATAGAGAGAGCTGAGTCCAAGCCACCAACATTGTTAAGACACTTACCAAAGGAGTGGTGGGGAATCAAATCGAGTAGGCTCTTTGCTAGACGATCTCTGTGAGGGAGGCATCTTGAGGAAGACCAATACACCAGAACATCCTGTGCAATGTTTAACAATCGAATTAAAAAACGATGAAATGAAAGAAGAACAGTATGGAATGGGTGTATAAAACGTTACTTACATTGTTTTTATGTGGAGAGATGTGATAGTTTCTGTTATTATGAAAGAGCGAACCGGCGTAAGTTGTTTGGACATCGTCTTTCGCATGGTAGCTGATGAATATATCTTCACGGCCTGAGCGTTTTCTTCCGGCCTCTAGCTCCATGTACACACGGAGCGGATCTCCAACACGTCTCTAAGGAAACAAACCAAGAAACTCAGCATCAATGGGATCCAATTATTGAAAGAAAACTATAGTGAAGCAGGCACTGAAGGGAAAATAAGAACATAGGAGATTTTAGTTTGCCTTTATTATCCATATCTATGTCCAACTTTCAAAAATGAATTGACTAAGAACAAGAATAGCAGTACACAAAGATTCTTCTGGTTTACAATAAGCTCACGTAGACAATTAAACTCTGAAATTTTCCACTTTACAAACCAAAATTCTTGAACCATATAGACAACAATGAAAAAGTATCTTTTAGTGAGTCATAGAACTAAAAGATCTGCTAGAGTGAAGAATACATCACAAGATCACATCCAATTTGGGGTAAGAAAAAACAGACAGTGTGATCTAATCTGTCCCAATCATCCAAATCTATAACTACTTTCCAAAACGCAAACTTTGACAAGATTAGCAACAAGCAATTTTATTACCTGTAGTGGAGGAGTTGTTGTCTCGAACAACAAAGCATCAGGTGAATCAGCCAAAACCGATGATTTAGTCCACAAACAAGTCATCCCACAACGACAAGAATACAAATTTTCCAAATTATCCGGAATCCAAGTCCACCCTTTAACCAATACCTTAACATGCTTCATCTTAAGCTTACCACAACCAAATTCTTGTAAAGAACCCGAACTAACATTACCCAAAATCGCATCTTTATGATTCTCCCTAAACCGAGCACAACCCACTTCAAAGTCCCATTTTTTATAAGCTACAAGAACATCACTGAATGGATCCGATGTTGAATCAGACAATTTCGGTTCCGGGTCTATTGAATGCTCCATCGAAGTTGAAGCAGATGGGAATTCTAAAATGCCTGTGAAAGAGAGGATCAAGAGAGTAAAGAACATCATTAGTAGAGCGGCCATTGCGTTGAGGTATCTCATTGGCATGGTGTGATTGATTCCTTAAACCACCGGAGATCCTCAACGACGCCGGAGGAGAATAGACCGGCCAACGGTGGGATGGAGTTTTCTTCATTCACTTTAGCCCAAATCAGTTTATGTTACTGGACCTTAATTAGGCCTACTGGGCCTATTTACTAGATAGGATCGTATCAATGCAAACGGATAGAGATAAGAGTGATCAGATAGTAATAACAAGGAAAGAGACGTGTATATACATAAGCTCATATTTCTTTGTACAAAGGAACCGAGTTTGTGTAATTGTCGAAGTGTTAAAATCTCTCTAACCTAAATCCGATGATGTTTCATCTCAACCAAAAGACTATAAAAGCATCGTTACACACACACACACCACACACAAACGCCAGAAGTACGTTTCGTAGTAAAACTCAAATGCAAAAGAAATAATCTTATATGACCTGAACCAAGAGTGGTTGGTTCTGTAGACTTTCTAACAGTCTGGAAGCGAGTTTGCAGAGGCGTATGGAGAGAAAGTTCCAGCTGATTCACTGTAACGCAGTGGATTCAACGGATAATTCGATGATCCAGCCATTGCAGGTGATGCATTGCTCGGGCTAGGTCTATACGGTGACATGTACCTCGTGTTGAAAGGGGAGATAGTTGGGTAACCTAGTGACTGTGGAGAAGCCATATGGGAAATGTATGATCTCTGTGATGGTGATGGAGATGGAGAAGCTGCTTGTTGTCTGAGATCCACTGAGCTTCGACTTACGCTTATTGGAGGTGATCGACGGTTAGAGGAAGACTGGAATGATTGTCTAATATAGGATGAGCTTGCGTATGCGGGAGAGAAAGAGATTGAAGTTGGTAATGAGCCCAAGGAAGGACCAATCAATAGTGCAGATGATCTGACTGAAGAGTGCAGAGAGGAAGAAGTGAAAGACGATGCAGCAGATGAGAGCAATGGCGTGCTCTCTGAAGCTGGAGGCTCTCCCGTGCTCGTTCTTGCATCTCGTTTGCACACCGGACAGAAAGTTCTCCAAGAGGTTAACCATGAGTCAACACACGCAGCATGAAACTCTGAAAACATACACACAAAAACAGAATCAGAAATTGTTAGTTAGTTCTAAGTTCTAACAAATGTGCCCTGAGTTACAGGATTTTGTATACAATGTACTCACTGTGACAGCAAGGTAAGAGCCTGAGCTTGTCTCCAACAGTGTAGTCTTCAAGGCAAATAGCACAAGTGAATGCAGTAGTGTTATCTTCATGAAACGAACTGAATATAAGACTCGGCATTGCTTTCACCAAGCGGCGGCTCATACCGTGAAACTCACGCACTCGAGAGGACCGAGATGTCCGCCTTCTTATTCGATGCCTACGCACAAAGAAACAAGTAGCGAGAACAGCCGACATTGCAAGCAGCGAGATAAACGAAACCGCCATAATAGACCACGCCGAGTTCTCAAAACTTGGGATCAACCAAACTTTCGTATCGGGGAAACCCGCATACTCCTTTAAAACTTCTCCCGTTTCTTTCGTAACAAAGACCGCATGAATCCTTATACCTCCAGAGTTACCTGCCACTGCAAATCTCAAAACTTTCAGCAAAATGTAGAAACAACAGAATCACAAGATCAAGACATAAATTTTCATACTTGCTATCAATGTTCCACGGTCTTCATTGTCATAGATAATAGCAGCTTTGAAACCAGCTCTCTGAGCTTTTCTAACTTTCTCTTCAAAACTACAGCCTCCTCTAACAATCAACACAAAAGGAGAAGTTTCATTGGAGCTCTGTTCTGGTTTATTCATAAGATTTTGACAAGCGTCAAGAGGCTCAGCCACATAAACCACTCCAATTTCACCTGTACCCTTCACTGACGGAGCTGTTGCAAGAAACAGATTAAAAATCTCTTCTTTTTTATGCGTTGACCCCAATTACAGATTCAATTCATCAAAAATCTGAAATGAAAACAGAGTGATAAGGAAGAGACTCACCGAAGTTAGCTTCGATGTCATCAAAAGAGAGAGTGATGTTATTCCTCATCAAAATAACTTTGCTTGAAGCTAAACAAGAAACAGTACAAACATATAAAAGTAGGACCAAAGCACGATTCATCGTCGTCGTTCCTACCGTGCTTCTTCTTCAAACAAATCGAAAAAAGTTTCAATCTTTTTTTTTTTGGTAATCTGGAAAATTTCGCGATAAGGGTTTTTTCAGGAAATTGACACGTCAGCTTCCATTTAAATCACAAATTCTAAACCATATCGGGAAACAAAATAAACCCGAAAGAGAGAGAGATTCAGATCGTTGAAATACGAAATTTGGGATCTTTTTTCTGGAGATTTTTAGGGTTCTTGAGGAGAAGAGATAGAGAGAGAGAATAAAGAGATGAGATTTGAAAGCTAATTGCTAAAATTGTCTTATGTAAGTAATATCTGGAATTCTCTGATTCGAGTTTTGTTAGGTTATTTGTATTATTCGCATCCATCGGGATAAAGGATGAAACTTTCAAAATATATGTAAAAAAGACAGATACACGTAGTAAGTGAGTCATGGTGACTGGTGAGATTGACTTCAGAGCTCATGGTTTTGTTTTGTGGATCCATTTGTTGGTTTAACAATTTTTGTTTTATCTCTAAATTCTAAAGATAAATCTGCCTAAAACAATTCTAAGAATTTTTTTTACAGCTCAATATTTGTTTTACTTACTGATTTTTTTACCGGTTTTGAAGATGTTTAGGTTTGATCATACATGAGTCATGACCCACGAGTTGATATATGATTACACGGACAAAAGGTGTTATCTTTGTTTCTTCTCGAATAAACAGTCAACAAAAGATGTGGAAACTTGTATACTTGTATTAAAAAAATATATATATTATGATTTGGAACTAATCTTCTAGATAACTTGTATCTGTTCGTAAACTCTTGGAGACAACGGAACATGATGGTCCCTTCCGTTATATCAAAAAATAATAATTATCTGCTTAAATAATATTGCTATCCAAAACCATAATAATACACACATAATTAGCTGTTACTCCCGGTTTTGATAGTAGTATTAATTCACTTTTTCTTTCTTAAACCTTGTAAGATTTACACCAAAAAAAAAACTTGCAATATTCATGGAAAAAAAAACCATGGCAAAATTAACGGATAAATGGGCCTATTTTTAATTTCGTCTATTATTAGAGTCGGCCTTAAATAAGCCCATTAAATACTAAGACATTAAAACCCCATGGCCCATTTAAAAACAAATAAAACAAGAACAGTTTTTCTAATTTGACCCATGTAATTCGAAATTAACTCGATTACCAACAGGGAAGTTGAGTATCCGTGCAGACGGTGGGCTGGCTTGTATCTTATTTGTCGAAAATCAGAATCAACGAGATGCGGTTTTCTATAACTTCTTCCGTGATCTGATCGGTATAAATCTCTTAGATTATGGTTTTTGGTTCGACACTCTTGGGATGGGGTTATAGTTATACACTCTAAATACAAATGTTTGTATATCTTTGACATGTGTTATTACTTGTTAGCTTCACTTTGGGTTTGATCACATTCACATGGTTCACGCACGATCTTTTATATCATTATGGTATTGAATCTTGATGTTTACGTTTGTGACACTTAAGGCTTAAAAGAAGAAAGAAAAGACAAAGCATTAATTATATCCATTTATCTTGCAGCATCTCAATATTGTATTCATTCCGTTTCAAACTTTTATTACTGTGATAATGGATTCAAGTCATGTTGATACAATTTTTGTAAAACATATAATTTGATGAAATGAACCGACCTAGCTTCTTCATGATTACTATCAACTATGCAGACACTCCCTCGTAAATGTATGGAATTCAAGATTACTAAACATTATTAAATAACCACCGGCTTAGGTTATGTTGTAGAAAATACTCCAAGTGCAAGAATGATATCATCAGCTTTGTCGCTCAAGAAACTTGATTTAATTTTGCAGATTTGATGCCTTCACATCAAAATGGACTCTGATTCGTATGCTTGATCCATATATATAGTACAATTTCTATAGTATATTGCTTTCCATGTGCTAAAGAGAGGACATGATGGTTGATGATGATAACGGTCTCTTTGGTCTCAAGCTACATCTCAATCACACTTAGAGCGGTCCATCTTGTCTCATCCAATTTTCATTTATTATGTATAATATATATGCCCATACACATGCGAATGCGAATGCTGAATATTTACATATATAAGTTAGTACGTAAAAATAGTCACTACTGAGTTGAAGTCACTTCAAAATCTGATATAATATACTAAATAAACCGAGATAGCTATCACTTTTGTGATGATTTTCCATCAGTTTTTATGGATACCAAATGTGCTCATGATACATTTAGGGGTCTATTGTTTTAACTATATGGCGTTATAATATTCAGACATAAGTCAATAATGTAAAAGCAAACACGCGAATACATTAGCAGACAAATGACAATGATGAAAGTAATGTTCATATTAAATTATGTCTAACAATGTTATTAGAGAATTGGTCATCATTAATATTCCACGTTTCTTTAGGTTCTTTTCGCTCCCCACTAAATTCCTCTCGGTGCTCCTGCTCCTGCTCCAACTCCAAACTTAGTTCCAACGAAAACAGAAACCTGAAGAATAAATTCTTAGCAAATTTAACTCTCTCTTTTTTTCATTATATTTTTTTGTTTCAAATTCATTTTTTTGTATAAATACCCCATTATCGTAGGTATTTCTTTTGTATTTATTTAAATGTTTCCATTGCAAAAAAAAAACGAAACAAAATGGAATTTTAGATTTATTAGCGTAAAAATAATCGATAACTGGCAATTGTAAGGTGGGGGTGTTTGCGAGTTGACTACGAACCTTGCAATAGAGAGCAATATGATTGATACAAATACGGATTAAAATACAAAAAGAAGATGAAATGGAACAATCTTGTGGCAAATACTATATTATTTTCCAATACATTGCAAACTGATATCACAAGTCTTAAGTAAACCAAGACAGCAACAGGTACAAACCTCTGGGAATAAGTTCCCAGCCTGATTTTTTGACATATGTTTGAATTGCGTGATACATTTATCTTAAACCGAAACAATATATTATATTATTAATTTGTACGCTAAACCAAACAACTTGATTATTAAAAAAATCATAATCTATCTTAATTAAGCATGATCAAGACATGTTAACTACAGCGTGGGACATAAATGTGAACAAGCTATTCAAATATTACATCATGTGAGTTGCGTAACATTCGGATGTAGAAACAGTATTTGAGTACGAAATTATGAATTGTCATTGATATTTGACTATTGACTTCAATTTTTCACTCCATAGTGCAGATAGTAATATGTTGCACCTATGTACTACATGCTATTTATTTCTACCGGGTCCCTGAAATTTAATCACATAAACTTATGACCACAAAAAATATAGTTAACAGCACAAACCCAATTCACACATGTGTAAAAAAGAAACCTATAATAGTTCGATTTTAAATATGCCACCAGAACATGTGAAGAAGTATTACATTGTTCAAATTTTCATCTTGTATTCATACATATGTATGATTGTATTTTAAAACTTATCATTTATTTGCAATACGATTGTATTTTATTAGAATTTTTTGAAATACTTGATCCACTTTTTAAAAATAATGAAAGTTAAAATCAAATAATTGATTGGTAGTTTGGTGGTACGAATGTGATATTGGTTTTCCACGGAAGTCATTTTGATATCACAAATATGGGAAAGTGGGGTCTATCTCACCCCCAAACAAGACGAGACAATGTCTTTATTAACAATAAATAAAGATAGATACTCCATCTAATTAAGAAGAAATTTTGTTTATATTTAATCTGAAACGTATAAAATACTTGGTGTTTGATCAAAAAAAAAAAAATACTTGCTGCAAAGACATGCATGGTGGCTCAACAACTTTGTTATTTTTATTGCCTTATGCTAACAACAATAATGAAAGATCTATTTCTTTAGAGACTTCCAAAACTCTATGAAAACACTAAATATACACAGCTCAAGTCCCTAGGCATGCTAAGATAACATCATTTTCCAGGCATGCTAAGAGAACATCATTTTCAAGATGGTAAAAAAAAAACAAAATCATATGTCAGTACAAGCTCGTGTCCTTGTTTAAAATCCTATAACAAGTTAATCAATGTTACATAGTTTGTATTTATCTGCAGATATAGCTTAGCTTGCTGTCACATGGAATGGAATTGGAAACTAGCTAGAGATCACAGAATGACAGAATCTTTCACACTTGGTTCCACCAAATTTAAATAATTGAACACAAATATAATATAATTAAAGTTTATAAACAATTATCACACACAAATAATGTAAGTGAATATGCTATATCATGGATTTATGGTTACAACTTCTACAAGTAAACAACGTCTCGGAATTATACTACATTCATGTCACGATCTAAAGAGAGAAAAATAAAAACACAAACTCATAAACCCATAATATATCACATTCAGAGAAAATTATACAGAATTTAACCCACAAAAAAAGACAAAAATATGTAGTAAATCACCAAATACGAACAAATCAACAGCGACGACGTGGAAGAAGATTATCGTACGAAGCAGCTTTTCTTGCTCTTGGAAGATAAACAATGGACTCTGTTACTGCACAAGTTCTCCGACAAGAACCGTAGAGATTTACTAACCCAAACCTGTCTCCGATGCTGTTCTTTGACAACACCTTGCTTGAACCACCGGAGTTTCCTCGAAACCTTCGATCTACGTCTTCAACACCGTCGACGTCATCATCGTTGTCACTGTTTGTTCCTTCGTCTTTGGAACATTCCAACAACGCAGCCGCGAAGGGATCTTTTCCGGTCACGGGGAAGCTGTTCTTCTTACTGGAATTGTTAGGTTTAGGTTTTTTTCCGGTGGCCGGAAAGGAAATATTCCGGTGAGGAGGGAGGGGTAGCAATAGATTTGAAGATTCATTGTTTCGACGGTTGTTGAGTCTATGAGAGTAGTCTTTAGGTTTTCCGGGAAGTTGTTCCCATGAAAAAGGGACACCGAGTAGACGGAGAGGAGTCGCCGGAGAATTCAGAGGAGAGTCGCCGGGAAAGACAAGGGAGCTAGAGGAGCAGGAGGAAAAAGATGAGAAGGAAGAAGAAGAAGATAATGATCTCCGGGATGAAATGGATGACTTCGCCGGAAAGTTGATCGGATCGGATCTTTTGGATACATTTCGAGTTCTTAAAGAATCCATGAGGAAGAAGAAGAAGAAAAAGAAAGAGATAATGTGATCCAGAGAAAAACTCTCTATTTTTGGCCTTTATTGGTTTGGTCTCCTCTGCGACTTGTTTTTAAGCTGTGGAGAATGAGGATAAAACTGTCCGAATAATTTTGGTTTTCTCTTGTTTATTCAACTAATTGTAATTACTATAGTGACAAAAAGACTAAACATAATTATCACATCTAAGTATTATTATTTTGTTTCTAGTCATGTATAACTATTTTGAAACGATTTATTTATACGCTTAAAGTCTAAAGTTTTATATGAATGTGGGTTAAGAACTTTTAGGTAGGTGAAGATAATACGCACAGAAACTTAAACAGAAGATTAGTTTTTGGTAGATGTGGTTGTATTAGTGGATAAAGAGAAACGTCTTGTTTAATTTGTTGAAAATTCTGAAAATGCAAGTAAAGATGAATTTAAGAGTGAGAATGGCGACCCCATGGGATTGATGGGCTTAGACGTTAGAGATGAAAACGACATAGACATTGTGTGAAGCCACTAGGGACATGATCTTTTTAAGTTCTATCCAGACTCAAGAGGATACTATTAAATTTTAAAAATTATGCGGGGTACATGAGTCATTAAGAACAAAAACAACAAATTGTTATAGATTGATTGACAAATCTACATGCGAGTAATTCACCACGGCATACAAATGTAAGAAGGCGGTAGAATTTGACAATAGTTAGCTACAAAGAAAAGAAACTATACGAGCTTTTTTGGTCTTTTTAAGCACTTCCTAGTCTCTACAATTTTGTTTTTGTTTTTTTTATTGACCTGTCTTCAAGCTTTTTCATTTGATAACACTTTTCACAACTATCAATTCAAAATGGTTTAAATTGAGTGACATTATAATCGAAGGTCCATATAAATACACAAATTACATGTGAAAGCAAATCATTGCACACTTGTCAAAACCGGTTTTAAATAACGCAGGTTGTGTACTTTGTGTCATCAAATATTTTTAACGTACCCTAACATAACAAAACAAATTAACAAACCTTACCCTTTTTTGTCGCACCTTACCTATCTTTAAAATCTAAGTTTTGTGAAGAATATTTACGTAGAGACAAATATGTATATTTACAATTATAAATAAGACTCATAATATTCTTGAGCCGCCTCTGACTATGACTAGATAGAAAAAACTACAACAGCAACATAAAAAATTAATAATATGACATTGCCCATTCGTATAGAGCGTTAGGTCGCTGGTCTGGTCACATTCAAAAGAAGAAGAAAACAAAGAGATTTCTTTGCTAATGGCACATGACATAAAACATATCATCATTTCATGGGCCATAAGGCCCCTAACTACTGGCCTCGTGAAATTTGGATCGTTAAAATATGGTCTCGATGAGTTATTTGTTTTGTTTTGTTTTGTTTTCTGCCTATTTGTAACTTTTGTCCGTTGTATGTTTTAATTTGTAGTTATGATCCACAAATACAAAGTTTTGTTTTTTAAGACTTTATATGTACGATATCAAATACATATACCCAAAAGAATTACGACATTAATTCACAGTAAAGTTTACAAAGATGTAGTACGAATAATAGATGTAGTATAAGGTTGACGAATCCTTTGGGCTAAATGGGTGTACTGAGAACTACTGGTGGGCTTAAATCGAGCTAACATCTTTATATACCACATTATCTTTATTTCTTTAAGCTCCGTAGCCCATTCTTTCTCTAAACTCACTTTTCTCTAGTGTGTTCGTTACTATAATTTTTTGTCGAGAGATTCATTGTACATTTTTATATACTTTTTGGTTGTGGATGTCAATTTTTTAATTATAGTCCAATAAAATTTCAAGAAAATTAATTACCGGAGTTGAACAAACTCAAATTGACAACTACTTCAAAATTAATTGCTATTAGTTATAGCGTTTAACTTTTTCTTTATAAATTGAAAATGATTAGTTGTAGTAGCTAAGAAAAAATGTGTAGGAGTACAGACCGTAGACGAATACTTAAATTCAGTGAATAGAGAGTCCTAAATTTAGGAAAAGGACTAAAACAGACTAACAAAGAAACCGTATTGAAAGGGAAAAAAAAGGAATTGAAAACTAATTTATATTGCCGTGACGTAATTGTCATACTCATATAATAAAGTGTACTCAAAAGAAAATGGAAGAAGGGAATGCTTGCTTACTTCGTTCGTCATGGCCATAAGTAGATCATGTGGTCCAAATTCTCTGTACACTTCTATCTCACCTTGTTTCCTAATAACACAGCGCTTCACACCCACGCGCCGTCGTCGAAGGTGGCATTTGAAGTAAACCCTTGTTCGAAGAAAGGAAAATCTAAGCAGCACAGTCACACACACAAGTTATGAATCATGAATGACATAAAATTGGATCTGAGTTTTAGAAAAGAAAAGACAGTGTTGAGTGGATCATCACGTGCGTGTGACACGCGTCGCCGTCATCAGTTTTGGAGTGGGACACTATCGTTGAAACTAAACTGATCTACGCCATTCATTGTTTGTGTCTCTCTGACGAAAGGACTGAAATCCCGAGAAATCAGTTTTTGTTTCTTCATATAACACACTTTGACTTTTCGAGAGCGTTTGAGTTATGATTATTTGTACAATTACAGTCACGTCATGGTCAACGCTTCGACTTAAATCGGGGATATTTCCATACCACAGAAGATGAGAACGGTCTTTAAACAATGTCGTGACGGCTCTAAAACGCACCACCGTAACATCCATGTAAAAGCACGTCTTCTTGATCGCTAGATACAATATTTACACAATATACATTTTGTCACGTGAATCGGTGAATGTGATTTTTTTTTGTAATCGATTAGTATGACCATGCACAAGATTAACAAAAAAAAGGAGGCTGGGAGGCTGGTTATAAAATATTCGTAAGATAGCTACTATACATGTTTTGTCATATTGAGCCACGCATAAGATGAATACAGCTACATTTATTTTTGTGTATCCATATTTTTATCCTGATCGTGTTTTATCTTCGTACGTTTACCTTTTTTGAATTGATCAACCGGTCTAAGGAACATTCGGCTCTAAGCTATCGACAAGTTTCTTTCATTCATCCGAGACACGTATGACTTGGAAATGTTGAGTTAAGTCTGACGTGTAAATTTGTGGTTGTCATATTCGAAAATTTAGTTTCACCGCAACACGTTTTATAAAGTTTATCTTTTTCCATTTTAGATTTAATCAACTGTGTTTATAAAATAAAATCATAAAGTTACATTTTAGTAAATCAATGCGGCAACATTCTGATTTCAAGACATACTAAAAGTCTTTACGTAAATTTGAATTTTCTATTCATTATAATTTAACCAAAGAAAAGAAGCTTATGCAGCTTTGGACGGTTTCGAATGATTTACAGAAATACATGGTATCATATAGCCCAATAAATACAAACAGACATCGCTGGTGCCAGAAAAAGTGGAATAGTCGATTTGAAACTTCTAATAGAAAGAAAGACATTATGTATGAAAAATTGCCTCAGAAAAAAACCCAGCACAATGTACTGTATATGTTTTATATATGTATCTATAGAAGGAAAAGATAAAGTTGAAAAATATTTCCTCCAAAACATTTGCAGTGAAAATATATAGATTTGCCATCTAAAGTCTTTTAATATCTCTTATTAAAAAAAAATAAGTTAATGTATATTACATCAAAATTTATCTAGTATACAATTTCCTCTAAAATAACCAATAACATGAAATAAAAATGTTAATTAAATTAAAATCAAATAATTAATTTCATAATATTTATTCAAATTTAAATTAAACAGCTAGTAAGACCAATTAATTTAAGCAATAAACTAAAATAAATGTAATTTCAAAACCTATCTGACAAAAGAAATCATTAATTTTGATTATTTAAATTTAAATATATTTTAACAACTTTAAGGCCAAAAAATTTATAATTAGTTGTAACACATACATAGTCAATAATTATAAACCAAATCATAAAATATATGAGGCACATACTTTTTTATTTTTAATTGAGATTTTATATACTAGATTATATAATTTTTAAGTGGAAATTGTTTTTAAAGAGAGATATTTGTTGGGTTACACAAATAATTATTGGTTTTAAGTGTTTTGCATTTTGCAATTACTAGAAAACAATATATTTTAGAGTATCTAAAGTTATATTTTGCACATAATTAAATTTTATATAATTGGGATTTTATATACTAAAGAGTGTCAGAGTTTTTAAGTGAAAACATATTTTAGACAGGGACATATTTTGAATTACACTAATAATAAATGCTTTTGATACTTTTTCATTTTATAATTATTAGAAATCAAATATATAGATACTTTTTAATTATACCATGATTTCAAAATTAATTATGTGGTAATTACTAATTACATTGTTAACTAAAAAAAGGAAAAGGACATAAACACATACAAACACAAAATAAAGTTTTTGCACATTTTTCATGATGATTAATAGTCAGTCTTACAAATATATCTTTCCTCTTTTCAAAATAAAATAAAAATCAGGTGGATTCTCAATTTGACAATTAGAGTGGAAAACACTAATTGAAATTTCTGTAAAGAGAAAGAAAGTATATTCGAAAAAAAAAAAAAATCAGAAGAAGAAGAAAAAAAAGGCTGGCAAAAAAAGAAGAATTTTAAAGTGGCTAAGCAGAAAAAAGAAACAAAACTAAAACACTTTTTATTTATTCCTTTCAGCAGTCGCCAGCTGGCATTATACGTTTTGCCACGTGTTATTTTCTCAATGACCAGTAATCTAATGACGTGGCACCCACTTGCTTCACGTTCCACTTCTTCTCCATAAATACAGCTCTCACAATCTCTTCTTCAGCTTTCTCCATTTTCACCTCTCTCTCTCTGTGTTTTTTTTAACTCCGTTTAAATTTTCCGTCTGAATTTTACAAAGGAACACTAATGTCAGCTTTTGACGGCGTTGAAAATCAAATGAACGGTCCAGATTCATCTCCTCGTCTCTCTCAAGATCCTCGTGAGCCTCGCTCATTATTATCATCTTCTTGTTTCCCAATCACCCTCAAGGTTTCACTTAACAAAACTCAGATTTTCAATATTTAATTCGTATTTTCTAAAATTTAAACCACACTAATCTATTGTTGACTAGTTTTGACTCTGTTCTTGACTCTGTTTTTTTATTGGTTTCTTGATATTAGTTCGTTGATGTGTGTTACCGAGTCAAGATCCATGGCATGAGTAACGATTCTTGTAATATCAAGAAACTATTAGGATTAAAACAAAAACCGTCCGATGAGACAAGATCGACGGAGGAGAGGACGATACTAAGCGGAGTCACCGGAATGATATCACCCGGCGAGTTTATGGCCGTTCTTGGACCATCGGGAAGTGGCAAATCTACGCTACTAAACGCAGTCGCAGGGAGACTCCATGGATCAAACCTCACCGGAAAAATACTTATAAACGACGGTAAAATAACGAAACAAACATTAAAACGCACCGGATTTGTAGCACAAGACGATCTTCTTTACCCTCACTTAACCGTACGTGAAACCTTAGTTTTCGTGGCTTTGCTTCGTCTTCCTCGGAGTCTAACAAGAGACGTTAAACTCAGAGCCGCTGAATCGGTTATATCGGAGCTAGGTTTAACGAAATGTGAGAACACAGTCGTTGGGAACACTTTCATTAGAGGTATCTCTGGTGGAGAAAGGAAACGAGTTAGTATAGCTCATGAATTGCTTATAAACCCGAGTCTTTTGGTTCTTGATGAGCCTACTTCGGGTCTTGATGCTACGGCGGCGCTCCGGTTGGTTCAGACTCTTGCCGGGTTGGCTCATGGGAAAGGAAAAACGGTGGTTACGTCGATTCATCAGCCGTCGAGTCGTGTGTTTCAGATGTTTGATACGGTGCTTCTTTTGAGTGAAGGAAAGTGTTTGTTCGTCGGAAAAGGAAGAGACGCCATGGCTTACTTTGAATCCGTCGGATTTTCGCCGGCTTTTCCTATGAATCCGGCTGATTTTCTTCTTGATCTTGCTAACGGTACGTTCTCTTTTAAAATACAGCTTTTAAACTTTCATTTACGTAGTGTATGTACTAACACGATAATTAACTTAAATCATTATATGATTGAATTAACCGAATACTTTTACTATATGACTTATGATTCCCGTTTTATATTTAATTTGCGTGAAAGTATTCTTACACGAATTGACTGATGATAGGATGATTTTTTTTTAAAAAGAAATCATATTTATACGTGTATATCTATACGTATAATATGGATCTTTGGTATTGAAACCATGCATAATACGATCATGTGGGGAGGCCGTGAGGGTAGATATTTGTGTAGAAAACTACTATGAAAATAACAGCTCGACCCCAAAAAAAGAGAGTAATAAATGCTTATTTATGAACGTTATCGCCGACGTACGATGAGAGCTATGCAAGTCCAAGTTTTGATGTGTCCCTCGTTGACGATGGTCGTCGCGCTGGCTACAAATTTAATTACTTGATTTATTGCTTTGTCTTTGGAGTTAAACTAGCCCTAATCTATAGCTATTACATTAGTACGGTTCTAGCATTAGATTAATATTGATATAGCATCCTTTTTCTCACCGTTTTTTTTCCAATAATTGTTTATTCTAAAGTTAATAATTATGGGCAATTGGGGATACGTGTTAAGTCTTTCTTTCTCTTTTTTTCGAGTATGATTTGTATGATTTTTGGGGTCTAAAATTTTGGCATATTATATATCATCTGAATAAATGTTATTCCCTGCTTTTATATGAAAATCTTTTATCGCATTACCCATTACACTATTAAACCATGCTTTTTATTTATTTTTGAGGGATAATAAAAAGAGAGGAAAATGATATTAATTTTGGTTGTTTTTAAAAAACGGGTGTATAGGAAAACACCATGTGTCTAACTGGTTACAAGATGACGTATGGTTTTAGCGATGGGCATTGTGTTTTCTGTTTCCTCTTTATCCAACTTTTTCAAAAATTAGTTCGTCTTTTTTTTGCACTATCTAAACTTTTCCATTTTATCTCTTATCTTTTTCTGTTTTCCCAATAATTCTTATTCTCTTTTTCTTCAGCCAACTTTAAAAATTAACATCCTTTTGGCTTTTACATTCTTTTGATCAAAGTAGTCTTCTCACACTCTTTCTCTCTGCTTTTGTTTTATTTATTTTGTGTGTGGCGTTTAAGCTACACGAGTCGACGGAGGCGTGTGGTTTTGATTGTATGCTCTTACGTATTGTCCATAAATCCTTGATTCGGGAAAACTTTACTTTAGGAGATAACCGCCTAAGGGAACCCAATCACACTCTCGCATTTAGCGCGTGCTGTTAACTCTCTTTCAATCCTCATCGAAGCAATAAAACATAGAGCTTCGGGAATTGGAATAGTCAGAAGTCAGGGTACTCTTAACTCAGTTTCAATGTTTTTTGAGTCTCATTGTGATTTGTGAAGAAAACCTGCATAGGTATTTGCATTCTTCATAGTCAACTCTTTTTTTGAATATAAATAATATTTCCACTTAGGAAATAGAAAAGGACTTCTAGGAAATTTACGATCTTAAAATCTAAAGAGACGGATCCTTGAGGTCACGTTAATTTATTCCAATTCGTCCTTGCTAATCCTAAACAAGCTAGTAAGTACCAAATAATGGTACGAGTGTTTTGACGTTTTAGGCATATACATGATTAAAAAGTGTGGACCAAACTTATGTTCGTTTGGTCATTCAGTGTACTGATGATAAATATTCATTCTTTCATGGTCCTTATATACATATATATATATATATATATATATATATATATATACTAGGGACATGCATCACATACATGATTTAATGTGTTTTTTTGGGGATTGTTATAAGAGTTAAATGACTAATTTATGTGAACCGAAGACAAAACAAATCTCATGTCTTCGTTGACTTTTCATTTTTGGTAGGAGTCTATTAATAAGGGAATTGCTTCACAAAATGTATGTATGTATATATTTATATATGCACATGGTATGTATATTTTGGTGACGCCATAGGTAGAGTAAGAAGGCATTAATAAGATGGGGGAATAAAATTGGCACATAGAAATAGTTTGTTGCGCACGATGGCATATATACAGTAGTATTAGATTTCAATTTAATAATTTGGTGGGTATTAAGTTCTTTGTCTCCACGAACCATATGCTTCACATTCAATCTTTCTTTGTATTATTATCTCTGAAAAAAGCTCATTTCATTGAACCAACCATTCACATGACCATTCGATCTATTTCATGAGTATATAACTATATAATATTATAAATGTGCATGTATGCGATGTTCCATGGGGGGAAAGTTAATAATCGCATGCATGATCTTACTAAGCAAGAATCTTCTTTGACTAATTATTTCGTTATTAGAAAGATCAAATATGTTTGCTATTTTTTCACGAGGAGCTGTTAGGATATTGCTTTCAACGTCAAATTACAACAGTAAACTCCACTTGCTTTAACTTATTATTGATCAATTTGAAAGAAAAGAACAACATAATTAAATTTTCTATTCCAAAATTATTGCTTTTCCAAAAGCTGGCTTATGACATTTCATGATTACACTTGTCGAGTATTGACTATGCATTTGTTCATTTATTTATTGACTTTCTCAAACTTTTGTTCCACTCAAATTCAGTTTTAATCTTCTTGATAATCCTCGTAAGAAAAAAGCATACCACGTGTTTAGGATAGACTAATTATTCACCTTACTTAGCATAAGCTTATCTAAGGAAAAGTTAACTTCAAATAGATTATTTGATGATGCTCAAACATTTTCCATTTATTAAATTTTGGAATCGATATCATGAAGAAGCTAAAATTAAGAATCATAGTGGCGACCTTATATGCTTTCTTGGGTGGACTCTCTCGTCTCTCCACCTTGATTGGTCAGCTTTACTTGCAAATCATATCTTATTAATTAGTCAATTTATTAATTTAAAGATGTTTGCTTTTGTTACGATTAATAAATTAATGGGTCCAACATAGTGTCAAAACCTGTTTAAGTATATTTGTTTGGTCGGTCCAAAGAACACGATTGGCTGATTCGCTCTCGCCTCTGTTCGGTTCAATGCCACTTTGAATTGTCTTTTTCTTTTTATAATTAGGTTAATTATACTGGCCAATTAACTTTCGTCTATTTGGATGATAACTTGAGTGGTTCTTTTTCATTAGTAAATAGTTCTAATTTTGATTGGTAGATTAATTAATTAATTAATTAATCGCTAGGATATTTCGTATAATTAATTTATATCCGAGTGGTGTGTCATCGTAAAAATGCTAATGTCACGATAGTGATTAGCAAAAGCATGAAAAATTTCCTAGTTTCTAAAACACTTTTTTGGGATAAATTTATCTCTAAGCTGCTTGATTTTCTTTAATATGCAGGAGTTTGTCAGACTGACGGTGTAACGGAACGGGAAAAGCCAAACGTGAGACAAACGCTGGTCACGGCTTATGATACATTGCTAGCCCCACAAGTCAAAACTTGTATCGAAGTGTCACATTTTCCTCAAGACAACGCGCGTTTCGTGAAAACGCGAGTAAACGGCGGTGGAATAACAACATGTATTGCAACATGGTTTAGCCAACTCTGCATTCTCCTCCACAGACTTTTAAAAGAACGGCGTCACGAATCCTTTGACTTACTTCGCATTTTCCAAGTCGTCGCGGCTTCGATCCTTTGTGGTCTCATGTGGTGGCACTCTGATTATCGAGACGTACATGTAAGTACCAAACTTCATTTAAAACAAAACATTTTGGCGTTTTTGCTAATAATAATGTTGTTATAACAGGACCGACTAGGCCTACTCTTCTTCATATCCATCTTTTGGGGAGTACTTCCATCATTTAACGCGGTCTTCACGTTTCCGCAAGAACGTGCAATTTTCACTAGAGAGCGTGCGTCCGGTATGTACACACTCTCTTCTTACTTCATGGCCCATGTACTCGGATCGCTCTCCATGGAGCTCGTTCTTCCGGCATCATTCTTGACGTTCACTTATTGGATGGTCTATCTACGCCCCGGGATAGTCCCATTCCTCCTCACCCTCTCCGTGCTTTTACTATACGTTTTAGCGTCACAAGGACTTGGACTTGCCCTTGGTGCAGCGATCATGGACGCTAAAAAAGCGTCTACAATCGTGACCGTGACAATGCTAGCGTTTGTCTTAACCGGTGGTTACTACGTCAACAAAGTGCCATCCGGAATGGTGTGGATGAAATACGTTTCCACGACGTTTTATTGTTACCGTCTTTTAGTGGCGATCCAATACGGGAGTGGGGAAGAGATATTGCGAATGCTTGGATGTGATTCAAAGGGTAAGCAAGGAGCGAGTGCGGCGACATCGGCTGGATGTCGATTTGTGGAGGAGGAAGTGATCGGAGATGTTGGGATGTGGACGAGCGTTGGTGTTTTGTTTTTGATGTTTTTTGGGTATAGAGTATTGGCATATCTAGCTTTGAGACGTATCAAACATTAAATAAAGAGAGGGAGAGGGGGAGAAAGTTAAATAAAAATGAGTGGGTAAATTTAATTTTTAGGGTTCTAGTTCGGAATATTAAAACGTCGCTAATTGTAATTTTGCGATTTAGCGACGGGTTCAGTTTTTAACATGTGAAAATGAAAATGACAAGTATTTTTAATTGTTTTTAATAAAATGTATATTTTCACCTATTGGTTTTGTATTGTTTTTATTGTCAAAACCTATTGAATGTTTTGTGTGATATTAAAACAGAGAAAAAAACAGAGCCATTTGTGATACGGTAAAAGAAAAACAGAGCCATTTGAGTTTTCTGAGTAGTCAAAGACTCATAGTTAATGGCCCATGGGCTTGATCAAGGCTTATTTTGATGGTTATACTTTTACTGGTGGTGAACCCAACTAGTCTGGATTCAAAAAGTTATTTTAGATAAAAATTTAATTTTCAAACTACCAAAAGATTGAGATTCATTCACAATTTTTTTTCCAATTAGTTAAATTTATTTTTCCAATAAAGTATTAGAGAACAAATAAATAATAGAAGTGGAAAATGGTCACAAAAATATAAAAATTCTAATAGGAAAAATCTGTATGAAGTCAAAGATTTGTATCAAGAAAACTAATTTAAAGCTAGAAATTTAAAAAACATTAAAAATTCCTTAAAAATAAAATCTTGAATACCATAAAGAAATATTGTAATTAAAGATAAAAGCTCACAAAATTTTGATTAGCTTTTTAATTATCATTTTTTTTTGCTAAAATCAAAGTAGTCACAAAAAATATTGGCTGATTCATTTTATTTTTTAAGTTAAATGTCACATTGTAGGCAAGGTAATTACAAAAATGAGTGGAATTATAAAATTATCTACATACCGACATCATTCAACCGTCAGATTATGGATTAACCATTTGAGACCGTCCATTTATGAGTCGGTTTAAATTGTGACATAAATGGAAAATGTCACCTCTCACGCGTTATTGAAAAAAAATTCCCAGATTCTATAAAAAAGAGAAATGCAAACATTTGCTCCTGGAACAAGAGTCTACCACCTCATCATCATCGTCTTCTTCTTCTTCTTCTGCTTATCATCGTTCTTCGCTTCAATCGTCATGGCTGATGAATATACCGGAGAAGCAACGGGATCGTCGGAAGCAAAGGTTCACATCATCTACACCGAGAAACCTACCGATGAAGAACCTAAAACCTATCATCTCCGTACCCTTTCCTCTGCTCTCGGCAGGTCTGTAATCAAATTGCAACTCTCGATTTCCATGGGTTATAGATGCAATTTGTCTTGGATGAGATTTTTTTTGGGTTTGATCGCTTTGATTTTAGGGTTTTGTTTCTGTGAAATGGGGGATTTTTCAATTTAGTAGCTGAAATTGTTTTAAAGAAGAGATATTGTTGTCTGATTACGGATTGTCTCACTTTATGTTTATAGTTTGGATTGCTTCAACATTGATTCTATGTGTGGATGTGTTTGTTCTTATGTTACTGATTATTATACAGTGAGGAAGCTGCAAAAGATGCTTTGATTTACAGTTACAAGGAAGCTGCTTCTGGTTTTTCAGCTAAGCTCACTCCTGAGCAAGTCGCTGAGATATCAAGTACGTTTTTTTTTCCATTAGATTTCTCGTTTGATCCTGCACTTGTAACTTGGAGAGCATAGAACCCGTTGAATGCATAAGTCTCTAGTAGCTTCTTTGTTTGATTTAGTTTAATTGGTTTAAGTGCTTATCTGGTTTTGAACTTGTGATCATCGATTCCACTGAAACAATGAAAGATCCAATTGTCACCAAGGTTGAAGTAAATTCCATTTTTAGTCCAAGTTCATAAACTGTTCCATGATTTGTGATGTTTGAATGTTTCTGTCAGGTTAAGATAGGCGCATGTGAACCTGTAGAAATAGAATCATATAGTCATGAATGCACGATTTTGTGTATGTAGGCTTAGGAAAAACAGGATAAAGTTTTCAACTTGATCAATGTTTTTTTTTTTTGTCTTTGTTCTGTTTTTCTTATATGCTTTTGGGGATTTGGATGTTGCAGAACAACCAGGTGTGATTCAAGTTGTGCCAAGCCAGACTTATCAGCTGCACAAACCTGGTGGTGGTGGTGGTTTCAAGTTGACCTAACTTGACTTTGTGTATTCTCTACTTCTCAACTAAACCTGTTGCTTTACAGAAACTAGTCTGTTGTTGTATTGTTGTGACTTTGAACCAAGTATCTAACTAAAATAATGTTATGAAGTTGCTTTGATTCGAGTTGTTCTGTGTTGTTGAGTAACTGAGTTTTTGTCAATATATTATTCTAAGATAAATGTTTCTTCTAGTTCCAATTTCAGATGGTTAAATTCTGAAAAGAAACGATCATAATAAATCTAGAACCAAAATATTTCATGGTCTCTCGTCTTGTACAAAAAATTGTATTATTTCTGTAATTTCTTCTCAACCTCTACTTGCCAAATAGTAAGAAAATATGACAACAAAAAAACTATCAACGAATCGTTACGACAAGTGACAAGTAAACGAATCAGAAGTTTTGTTCTGTTGTGTCCTCTAAACAAGTTAAGTGTATTCTTGTTCTCTGTATGGCATTGAATGTTAGGCCATGTGTATTGTAAAGATGCTTCTCCCTGGCTATTCAACAATCTTCTTTCTTTTCAGTATCGTTGGAAGAATAGAGATAAACCCGATGAGGAAAAGCACTGACAATGTCTTGAAATCATACAGATCTTTCACCGATTTGAGATCTCCAATAGCAAGGCCAGCCTGCAATAAACAGAACCAGAATTTAAAGCCATGTTCTTCGCACTTTATGTAGATGGCGAAAAGAGATGAAACACAGGAATGTTGAATGATAGCATATCATAAGCGGAAAGATGGTGAAGGATGGAGGTAAAAGAGCTTACTCTGACAGTTATATAAGCTGCAGGAATGAGACCAATCAATGTCGCCAAAAAGAAGACATGGAAAGGTACATCGACTATAGGAGATGCAAGATTGATAAAAAGATTTGGCAGAGTTGGTGTTATCCTCAGAAACAACATATAGTTCAGAAGCTTATCTCTACGCTTACTAATCTGAAAGGTATAAAACCACAACTTAATCAGTACCAAGTCAAGAACTTTCACAAAGATCATTTCATCAACACAACAAAGAGACTTACCTCTGCTTGAAAGAATCTTAATTTGTCAGGCCATAGCCAAGTAATCAACGGCCGACCAATCAATTTCGACAAAAAGAAACACGAGGTAGCTCCTGCTGTTGCATTGAAAACAACCAAGACAACACCTTTGAATACTCCAAAGAGAGCTCCAGCTAATAGTGACATGAAGATAGTCCCTGGAATCATAAAGGTCTGCATAAAAATGTACGTTGCACAATACCCTAAAACAAACTGCGCCGGATACTCATTCGCATAATTTGCTAGATTATCTCTGAAACATCAACAACAAGAAAGATTACAGATTTTGTCAATTCCAATCATGACACCAACACTAATCAGTAAATTCTCCTAATTGGCTACAAAAATTGAGTCGTAAGATTAGAAAGAAAGTTACTTGAGCAAACGGAGATCAGCGAGGCTTCTTGGAAGTTTGAGTTTGCCAAATTCAGCAGCAGGCATGGTCATGTAGATACAACAGAGTCCAGAGGAGAAGACGAGGAAGACACCGAGAGAAACGGCGAGTTCCCAACGGCTAAGAGGGAAGCGATCAAGTTTAGATCTTTTACCCGATGGAGAATCATCATCGTCTGAAATAACACCAAGCTCTTCGTCTCTGGTTAGAATCCGAGTCGGAGCCATCACCGAAGAATGCAACAACAACAAAAGCCAACGATTTCGAGATCGAATCTTTAATTCATATGTGGGATTGGTTTACGGAGAAGAAACCAACAACGATCTGGGATTAGATCTGAGAGATTTTGTAGAGATTTAATTGCATTTTTGATTTCAGTGATGAACCCTAGATGATGCTTAAAGAGATCGATTTCACGATTTTGTTTCTTCAGATTTTAATTAACGTACGAAGAAGAAGAAGAAGAAATTAGAAATTAATTTTTAACGGCAAACGTGTTGGCCTTGTAGATTTTTGACGGTGGCTTTTAAGACCTTCTACGTGGATCAGAAGGTTTTGACTTGGACTTCTTAATTGAAACCTCTTACTCGATGAGAGGGTTTCTCAATTAAATTTATTTTTTAACTCATTTTTTTTATTTATTATTATATGCTCAATATTGATCATGGTCAATTTTTTAAAAAATATGAATAAAAAGTTTTTTGTGTTTATGTTTTTTTTTTGTTTTTTTTCATCACCTTCTTCACATGTAAACATTTGTAGTACATATTAATACGTACATTAATTAATTATATACATGGTGAACATATGATTTCGATTCAAATCGTGCATTTTGGGTTTGAGTTACAAATTTGAGGTTTGATTTGAAATTTTGAAAGTTAGGAGTCTGATCAGAAATTACAAGTTCTCTTAACTAATAGGCCACCACTCAAATAAAAAATTAATGGGGGTAGAATGTATGGATGAGTTACAAATTTGGACAACAGAATAAATGAATAGAAAAACAAAGGGACTAATTTTTAAAAAAAACAAATCCACCTTTGTGAAATTCAACAACAAATTTCTACGTAATAAACACAAACTTCTTTTACAAATAGACAGTTATAAATGTTATTTTCCAGATGGAACAATTAAATCATAGAATACAAATCAATATATAGAAGTGTGTTTTTTTTTAATTACGAGTCAGGGAAGCATCCAAGAGAATGATGAATATTAGCTTCGACCTCATTATAGCTTTGATGCATGGAAGGGAAGCTTGGCGCCGGATTATACGACTGCGTTTCGAACATAAGAATATTAGGGTTATGCGGATGTATGACTTGTGTCTCAAGCAAGGTATCTAGTGTTCTCCAATCCACACAGTTAAAGCTCTTCTCTTCTTCTTGCTCGAAACTCTCGTTCTGATCTTTATTCGTCCCTAAACTAGGCGACAAGCTCGGGCTGTCCAACTGCGGGAGCTCAATGTTGCCATATTGATGCATCGATGAGGATGTATTATTAGGATTGTAGTGGTTATTGCTCATGAGCATTTGATTAAGGTTATGACTTGATGAAGATGCACCGATATGATGACTCGTGTTCATTGTCACTGAAGATGAGTAGTTGTTACTACTTTCGACGTGGTAGAGCTGGTTCTGCCATGGCTCGTACCCTAATGGCCTCTGGTTTGGAATTGGCTTCCTAAATGCTCGACACACCACCCAGCCTTCCTCCTATAGTTCACAAACATATAAAGTTATTTAGATAACAAGTTATTGATTTAGTCCTGTTTTTTTTTTTTTTCTTTTTTTTTAATTTTAAACATTATTGAATCAAATGTCGTCAAACATGTAACATTATTGCTTAGGTTTGATAGACGGAGTATGTATTGTACTATTTATTAGTAGTTTTTGGATGATTGCTTTGATAGTGAATCGCGTATCAGTCAGAGTCTTTCAATGTGTATACCTGAACCGGGGCAAGCTCGGAGTTTTGGAGACGGTATTCGTGCATGATCCAATCGGACTTTCTTCCATTAGGAGCTCGACCCTTGTAGTAGACAAGTGTCTTCCGCATTCCGATGACACTGTTTTTTGATAGTACCGCCTTGTCTCTACCCGTGGCTTTCCAGAACCCAGCCGCAGTGGCTCGGTTGGTCCTAGTCCCGGTAGGGTACTTCCTGTCCTTATGACTAAAGAAGTACCACTCGTTTTGCTCTTCATACCCTAGTTTACACCTCGCTGCAAATGTAAAACTAAATATTAATGTCATAAATTTCTTACATTACAAAAGGTCAAAATATTAGAAATTTTATGTTTCTTTAAAAAAAAAAGAGAATATTGAAAATTATGTAGTAAAGTAATTTCTAAATGTGATATGATTATACTTTTCAACCGGTTTAATTTCAAAAGAAGTATTATGATTTATGATTGTACTATACATCTCTTAATTTCTTTGTGAAATTCTTTTCACACTCCGTTTATGAACATACAAGTCAAAGAAAGTAGGCTCTCTCAATCACTTCGCATGCCAAATTCATCACATATTATTGGTTTTCAAAACTTATGTCATAACTAGACAATTTACTGTCATTCCATGCAAAGGATTAATCAATGATAATCATTATACAAAATCCACGTTGATTAATATAATTACCTTGTATATCCCATGGCTCCATTTTGTAGAGATCAATCTCTACAATGACATCTAAAGCACTCTTCATTGAATTGATCTTCCTATCTAGGTAATAACCCACAAGCTCTTCCTCTGTCGGATGAAATCGGAATCCCGGTGGCATTGACGATTGCATTATATTATCCATCCACGATGATCCTATAAACGTATTTAATTTGGAAAATTGTTAGAGAAATGAGTAAGAAACAAGATGGAGAAGTGGCAGAGAAGAGAATGATATGAAGGAAAATGAAATGTATATAAACATAAGCGTGTCTTTTTGGAAGCTATTGCGAAAACCTTAGACAAACAAGGCACAACCTTAAAGTTTTGTATTTGGGACCAAAACCAAAGCCTATTACAAGCTTCGTTATATTTAATTATAAGAAAGGGATCGAATGGCTCTTGGGTCCAATGAAATTCCAAAAGCTGTATGTTGGGTAATGATAGTGATGTTACACACGGACGCACACGATAATATACTATATACCTATAAATATACAAACACATATATATATATATACATGTAACTAGATATTATATCCAAAAGCTTGGATCTTTAAGCTTAAGGCTATCGCTATTATATGTTGCTGATGATGGTTATGATGTATTTTTATGGGACCACCCAACAATGGAGGAGCTGTTACTATTTTAAAAGAAAAAATGCAAAAGCTTGATAGAGAAAGTTTTTGGACCAGAAAAAAATATTAGGTTTAAGGGTTTGTTTCGCCTTCTACATACCGAACGATGCTTATAAATGAAAAGATTGAAACTTTGTATAATATGTACTATATATAATGACATAAGGTAGTATTATAAGACCAAAAATATACAAGCAGTACTGTATATATCTGTAACTATATGTAAAATAATCGTATATAAAGGCTATGTAGCCGAAAAGCTTGACGGGTGGAAGTCACTGAGGTTGGAGTGTGTTACACACTCTTTGTCTTGAGTTATTTTCCTAGACTATCTATATAATATAAATTATATTATGGTGCAACAACAATTAATTTCCAAGAAACAATAATATCTTAGAAACACACATAGATTCCGAAATCCCCACCATGATTGATTTCAATTCCCCAGTTTACTCTAATATTTGTGGGTCAATCTCAACAGGACCACACACATGTATACTATTCAAGATATGAAACGATACAAAACGATACTATATGTAATATGTATGTATTTTTGAATAATAAAAACGTAAAACACAAACGCCGATGTATCATCATCTGGTTCGTGCATGAAGTGAGTACAGCAACAAAACAAAAAAACCCTAAAAGGAGCAATGGGGTGAAACTTACGAGCTAATAAAGATTGGACGAAGGGCTTGTTATTTGCAAGCGATTTTCACAAGAACGATCTAAAAGAGAGTAGCAAAAGGAAGAAGGAGAGGAAGATTGAAATCTCTGGTGGTGTGGATCAAATGATTGTTAATATAGCAAAGACAAGGAGAGTTTGGCTTTTGATTAGATCACATGCATATGGACCAGCTAGAAATCTTAGAGTGTATATATAGGTTTATGCGAGTATGCTTAATTATATGTATATGGTAAGTGTGTGACATGTGGGTGCAAAATGATGATATAAGAAGAAGGAGAAGAAGAAGAAGAAGGAGATGAAGGAAAGGTTTGATTGCGCGTGGGATAGACATCTACGGTTTGTTTTTGGTCGGCGTCTCTCTCTCTCTCTTACCGCAATTTTTTGTTTAAAGTTTTTCCAATCTTCTCCACTTTACCGGCAGTTACTGCACAAGCCAAACCTTTTTTTTATTTGTCTATTGCTCATTAGTTATTATTACATCACACAAGACAAATCCTTTAGATTAACGGTTTTTATGTGGCGTAATTAGGTCAAATGGATGTTCCGAATATATCCAAAAACTTCAGTTTGATTGGATAATATTTCATAACACGATTCCATGTATTATCAATAAAATCAGATGACAAAAAAATTACGTTTTGAATATAATTAATCTATTTTCTTAAAACACTATGTTCAGCTACACACCATAAATTCTTATACCATGTAAGATATTTTCAGTAATAAAACCTAGTTATAAATTGTGAGTGGCTTGTTGGAAATTCACAATTCAAGGATTAAAAAGGACTGGATTTGTAAACCCGAAGAAGAACTACAGAAATATATTCCTATATGTTTGCTGGATCAGGTACTGATGAAATGTGTCTTAGTTTTAGTATGTCTTATTAACCCATAGATAAGACACGTAATACCTCAAAGTTGTTGAGATATTACTATTAACTTTTTTGTCAAAGAGATATTACTATTAACTTATTAAGTATATAAACATCTCAACGTCGAAAGGATTTACACGCATGTACATTTATGGATTACTACGTAAATCTCACTCAATATACCACCGCAGCTAATTTTATAATGTGAGTCTAGCTAGATCCACTCGAAACCACAATCTCAACTTTTTCTTAAATGATTAAACTAAACTCAGATTTATAGTAAACCTAAAGGAACGAACATTGGCCATTAAAACATCAGGAATCGTGTATATATGAACATTATATTATGAAAGAAAAAATAAGGAGAAGAGTAAAACACAGGAATATGTTTCATATGTTCTTAAGTCTTTCTCCAGCAATCCAGCTCCCATTGTCTGGTTTGGTGGCGCCGTCCTTAACACGTGTCATTACGAATGTAAGACACGTAAGATTCAGACCTGTTTCTATCACATAACTAATCATTTGTTCCTCATCTGATTTATCCGCTTGCACGGGTCCACCCAAAGCCGTTGGCTGTCGTTTCTTTTACCTCATCACCTTTCGGCTTAAGGTGACGTCATCTCAGTAACTCTTTGACCCTAGTCCAAAGAAAAATCCAAAATACTTAACATATGACAAGGTAGACACAGAATTCGAGGAGAATGGATATATAAAACAGAAAAAATGAAAATTATAACAAATATTGGGTACCAAAAATAGAAAAGGCAAAAGAGGTAGCACTTGATTTGGAGTCAGATTCACATGCATGCCTATTTGTCTACTGCGCGAGGGAGAGAGAGCCTTTTGTTCAAATCCCAAGACCATCTATCCATTAACCCTTTCACACCATTCACTTTTTTCGTTATATAAATGTCCCTCGATCCCTAATTTTCCTTTCTCTAATCATAGTGTCTCTAAGTCTCGTTATACACACACACGTATATAACAATATAACCCCTAATTCTTTGCAGTCGAACCATATTTATGGACTCTTTTATGTATGGCAATATGGCATATACGAGTTACGTTCACCATGTAGAATGACTACGCTTTTTTTCTTTTTCTTTCAGTTTCGGTTTAGTTTGATACTACTAATTTTGGATATATCATGAAGCACCAAAGCATATCTAAGCATGCCTTTTGTTTCTCCAAAAAGATAAAATGATTTCATATATATATTTTTATTAAAAGAATTGGCTATATATGTTACGTATAGATTGATTTTACTAAGTCGTGTCATGAGATAGCAAATCATGTGTTTTTCTTATTTACAGATTATCGAAGCTTTTTGAACTATACTTTTATCAGTTTTATTATCTATACATATGATGCATTGAACTACATATATGGATGGTCACAACTCACAAATCATAGTGCGTGTGTACTTGCCACTCTTCACTAATTATAATTAGCGGTAACTGTAATTAGTGGGTTTAGCAATTTAATTTTTGACTTTTTTCACTCAGCATACGTCAACGTGCTACTGAACCTAATTGAAATTCTCATCTGGAGTTTTTTATCCACTACAAAAAAAAATTGAAGAAACAAAAAAAAAAAATTGAAGAAGATAGTGACGCCACTGTAAACTAGTCCTTGATTCCGTCCTAACTATTGGCTGGCCGGTTTGATATCCTAAGATATTTAATCAACTAAAATATTTACGAGATGTAATAATTAGATTACCAAGCAGAATGCTTCAAGCATGAGAACAAAAGTAATTGACACATTAGACGACCGTTTTTTTGGAGGCTATCTACTTTACCGCCCACGAATTAAAAGTTTGTTAATATCACTCACGCCAATATCTTGAAAATATGACAGTTTGGTCTAATTAAAGACTCCAAGGTCCTTTTATCTGTTGGAGAATTCGAGGAAATCTATGATATCTAGACATATATATTAACTATTCAAAATATATATAGCAAGAACATCTCAATATTCTGTTGAGTGATGAAAAAAACACTTGGCTCGTACAAGAATTATTATCCACAAGAAAATAGAACTATTTAACTGAGTCTACAAACAAATAAGTCTGTCATGTTTATTGTTATCATTCAAAATTGTATGAATGATTTGTTTGTATAGTAATCTAATTACAAAATTATGGAGAAATGTTCGTTTACATGGGTCCATACTGATTAAAAATGTAAATCATGAACTTAATCTGATAAAATCATTACAATCTGATGTGATCTACCGACCTTTCACTTTCTATTATTTTCTTTTTATTGTAGTCCATTTTAATTGGACTGTTCACCAAACCGCCAACATAAAACATGTATAGTGTACTATAAAATTATGGCCGCACACACCAATTCTCTCCATTGGTCACTTGGAAGATTAGTCACATAATATTATATTACACTTGAGGAAATCAACAAGACTGTAAAATGTATCACGTTATCAACTCTCTTATTTGTGACATCACTGTACAAAGATGTGGTCGTTGAGGGAAACAAAATGGTTATCAAACTATGGCTAATATATCAACAAATGTTTGGGTGTTTGTATTGTGCCCAACTGCAGTAATTAGCAGTGTTTATGAGATCGATTGAAAGGTCAAATAAGATAAGATTAAATCAATGAAATGAGAAAAGAAAGTTTCCCGAAAAAGAAAGTAATAGATTTGCTTTGGCTGAAAGAGTTAGCTTAGGATCTTGTCTTAGATTCTATCCTAACTGAACTTTGACAACGACTGGTATCTAGAAACAAGCTTCAATGTCGTCATTCTTTTATTTACCAGTTTTATAATAAAGAAGACAAAAAAACATGACTTCACTTATTTTTTTGTTTAAAGATTTAGAGGAACTTTAATAAATCCAGAGCTATATATATATATATGTGAATTTAAATCATTAAACAAAAAAACTGAAGTCATATTTCTTTCTTTTGTAATATTCACCCCTTGTAACAATTTTGTGCTTATGGATCAATGTGTATTCATATATAATTCGCTTGGAATTCTATCTTTACGCTTTTCTCCAAGTCTCACAGAAATATATTTGAACCCTGAAAGATATCATATCCACCAATGAATTATTACCAGCTGATCTTGGTGGCAATAATAATTAGGAAATAGTAAGTCATAATTAGTGTTACTCATAGGCTATATATAATAATCATCGTCGATTTTTTAATTATCTCATAGGCATTGATTTCAAATTTGTCTTTACGTGAAAAATTTCGGATTTTTTTTAATGGAAAGTATATACTATATGAAGAATTTGAAAACTGTATCTTTAAACTTCGAACCCTAGCTAATGTCTTTTCTTTTTTTAAGAACTAACATCAACAAATACCCATCAAAAGGAAATCGGAAGTTCATAACGTGGAATTTTTATTTTGTACAAGTGATCATTTATATCAACTCAACTCAATGAAAACTGTTACATGTTTGTCAGTTTAAATCGAAAACGATTCTGTTCTTTTCAACTCATTTTGTTGAGGTTAATGAAATGAGAAATCAAAGGATTAACGAAAGTTAATATACTTAGCCGCAATTAATGATGAACGGACGGTGGATGGATATCGACCACTAATTCTCCAAGTGACCCCTACAACCTCCTCTACTTGTCTCCCTATACCACATCCTATCTGGTAAAGATTAAGTCAAGACTTCCCACTAAACTTTCACTTTTATTTTGATAACCTAACGTTTTAAAAAAACAAATGTAGATATTATTTAGTACGTCAAAACTTGCTAAGCATGTACATACAATGATACAATTATCAGCACTGGTGTTTTGTAGAGAGATCACATATTCACATTCACAAGTGAAGCGAAATCAAGCGGGCACATCTGTTTTTATGGTTGGGGCGGTTTAGTGGGAACTTATATTAATCTTGAGATTGCGTCTCTATCACAATATATCAAATAATAGTTCCATACTGTTAGAATTATCTTTAAATGTTCTACATGGAAATTTAAAACTTTTCTTATTTTATTTTTTTATCATTCGCTTTTCGTATCATGTTTATGAGTAAAATCAACGACAACATAAAACCGAGTAATACCTTGCAATCCACTTTTTTTCTTTTTATTTCCCCTTGTATCATTTCTGCTTGTACCGTACAAGTCCTGAATTATAAAATTCTTATATGTGAATCTGAATTTGGAATATGGATTTCAACAGTTATCCAGAAACCGAATTCGGAAAATGGATTTTAACAAAATGAAAACTAAAAAATTGTAATGATGAGAGAAGCAAAAACTTCTAGAGTTTTTGAATGGAACAGAGAGGCTGATGATGGCATGTCGGCCCACACCCCCAAAGTTGTCTCTTTGATCCTCTTGCTTCTCTCATACTTATTCATCTTTCTCTTACATTTATTTTTAGTTTTCTTTTTGTCTTTCTTTTAGGTTCCTTTACAGCTTAATTATTTATAATTAGAAACTTTTTAAAAATTAATTAGCTTTGTACTTATTTAAAGGAATATAGTTTGATACTTTGATGGCTCTTCTTGAACAAGGGCCAAAATTTTGTTTTATTTTACATTATAACTGGTTTAAGGCATTTAGCTATTATATTATATTTATGGAGTGGAGGTAAGAAGACAACATTTTTCTAAGTATTCTAGTTTGTTTTTTTTATTTATTAAAGCAGTAAGTGCTTAACCTGCACTATGCATGAGCAAAAGTCTAAAAATGATATAAAAATATTTTGTAATAGATTTGAGATGTTTTGTTTCTCACTTTGAATGAAAAAAAACAAACTTTTACTAAAAAAATTGTTGTCGGTTTATGTATAAGAAATTAAAGTTGAAAATTGAACCAAGATAAACCTACGTTATGGATTATAGGAACCAACCATTGTCTTCACTTCATCTTTCTCAACATACTGTATGTTTTTGATTTGAGTCCGACCCGAATTAGTCAAGTTTCAGTTTTAATGGGCTTCATCAACAAGTTTACATATGGACTTAGGCCCATTTTCAAACCAAAAAGTACAATACAACAAAAGCTTCTCCTTGTTAACTGAAACAAAAACAATGAATCCTTTTTTTTTTGGTCAAACACTGAATCCAACAAGTGAAAACAAACAAAAAAGGAGGAAAAAAAAATCAGTTTTTTTTTTGTGTCGCTGTTTTAAGAATTCCCAAACAAATGGGGAAGTCAATAAAATTGCTTAAGACACTCCATGAGAACATCAGTATGTTCAGGCTTTCCAGCAGAAACTCGAACATAACCTTTAAGCTCTTGACTGTTGTAATGACGAACCATCACACCCATTTTCGCCAAATCCTCTTTCAGCTTCTTTGCATCCATTCCAGATGTAACCTCACAGAGAATGAAATTCGAATAGCTCGGATATGGATTCAAGAAAGGAACTTCTTTTAATAGCCCGAACAGTCTCTCTCTTTCCCGTACCAAGGCGTCTCTCACATCTTCTAAGTATTTCCCGTTTGAGAGTGCTGCTAAAGCAGCTACTTCCCCTGCAACAGAGACATTGTATGGTTGCTTTGCTCTCCACAGGTATTCGATTATACTCAACGGAAACGCTCCATATCCAACTCGAAGCCCGGCTAAACCTGAAATATCATCAGAATTCTTAGATGCAGACTTTATATCTGTAATGTTTAGATTATATAGAGTGATAAACCAAAATTTACCAGCTCGTTTGCTAAATGTGCGGAGAACGATAAGGTTTTCATACTTCTTCACCCATTTCATGCGTGATTCAACTCCTGAGAATTCGATGTAAGCTTCATCTAGAACAACAAGTATTGGCATTTCTAGAATCTTCAACAGATCGTCCTCGCTGATGATACTGTATCAAAGAGAAACTCGGATTAATAATCATGACGGACTACTAAAAAGAATTTTTCCTTTCGAGTTGTTTAGAGTGGTGGTGTTTTACCTCCCATCTGGATTGTTGGGAGAAGTTAGGAATATGCATTTGGGTTTTTCTAGTTCTACAACTTCAGCGATGCGGTCTACATTCAAGCTGAAATCGGGGTTTCTTGGAACTGTGAAACAAACAAAGACCAACATGTTTAAGACTATACATTCAGAGAGAGAGAGAGAAGCAAAATCGAAGAGAATGAAACACATGAAAATCGTAAATCTTTCACCTTTAATGACACCTGCTCCATTCACAGCCGCATCAAACACATACATTGAGAAAGTTGGAGGACAATCTATAATCTTCTCCCCAGGATCTAACACGCATCTGCAAGAAACAGAGTTTTAGTCAGAAAATACGATTCTGGTAGAAGCTCAATTGACTGAAAAATCAAATCTTGAAGCCATACCTCATGATCAAATCAATAAGTTCGTCAGCACCACAGCCTACAAGTATGTATTCAGACTCCAAACCAGAGTCTTGAGCCAGTGCATCACGAAGTCTACGACTTTGTGGATCAGGATAAACGTAAGGGAATTTCATATTGCCTAATGCTTCAAAAACCTACACAGAGCTTCTGAAACCTGAAGTTAGAGAGGACAACTAACTAACTAACAAAATTATCCTTTTTCCAGTCATCAACATATCTATGAATGAGTGAAAGAAAGATATAGACTTGCCTCTGGAGGAGGACCATATGGGTTCTCATTAGCATCTAACTTGACAATATCCTCAGGCTTTCTTCCTAATTGAGCAGACAATACCTAATTACAAACAAACATACACATTTTAGAAGATAAATCCAATCCAACCCAATCCAATCATCTATAATTGTCAAAAAATAAATTCAATGCAATCTAAATATCACCTCAAAGGGTAAAATTGGCTGATAAGCAGCCAATTGTCTCAAATGTGGACGGATAAAAGAGTCTCCCATAGTTATATTCTTGGATTCGTCTACAGCTGCACTTGAAGACTGAGCACAATAAACCCTATTCCGGATTGAGCAAAAGGGTTTCTTCAAAGCTCGAGACTTTCGAAGATTTGACTCTGAAGAATGAATAGAGAACGATGGAGAGCCCTGAACATTGATCACACCCATCAGTTTTCGTGTCTGCGCATATCAAAGGTGGAATCAGTTCAATCTAGAGGAAACATCTGATGCACATACTCAATTTCACATCTTATTGACAAGTAATACCTGAAAGTTGTCAGGAAGAGGGGCAAATGGAGATAACCCTTAGTAGACGAGAAGGGTCGTGGGCAGAGAGACTAAAGTGACTGAGATCAGTCAAAAGCTTCGATTTTTCTATGACCCACTTGCGATTCGTGGACAAAGGTGAGGTTTTTTTTTTTTCCGAGTGACTGAGAATTGGCGTACCAATTTAGGGGTTATCCGAAATTGAATCCAAAACCCGGTTCTGACGAATCGGGTCTATAGTGAGAGTAGGTAAGAAAGTCTTCCAAGTAGTGTTAAATAAAAAAGTCTACTCTATCTTTTTCATATGAAGGTCACCTAATTTTTCTCCCAATGATTCCGGAGATACCTAAATCAGTTTTGATGCTTGAATATGATTCATGGCTATCTTTTCTGTCGACATTAATGGTGGTCTTCATATATATAAAAGGTATTACAATGTTTTTATGTAGTTCGATAATTGGACCAGACTTTTGACATTGAAATGTTTCTCATTTCACATGTTACTATAGAATCATAGTTTTAGTAAATTGATAATTTAAACATGTTTGTTTTAAACCAAGAAGTAGTTGGTCACGTTAGTATAAAGAGAAGAACAAACTACTGTACAATTTTTTTTCCCATGAGGATTAAAATTCATTCTAATTTTCGGTTCGAGGGATTATAGACTAAAGTTTAGAATCTTCGATTTATTAAAAAGGAAAAAGAAAAAACATGTTTTCTTCGAAATAACTTTTAGGGAGAAAACAAAACTCTACTATTGTGAACTTAAAGAGAAAACAAATTGGAGAAATATTTTAGGGAGGTCGGTTCGTGGCATGAACCAAGTGACTAGTGAGTAAGTGTACAAGACTACAAACATTTTGACATTTTTAGAAAACCTTTTTGATTCAGACTAAAGTTGTATTTCATAAAGACTCATTTTAAAATAAAGACCCCCAAAAGTTTTAGATGTTACAAATCTTTTTTATCACACATTTAAAAAGTGATATCATATACAAGTGGAATGTTTCAAATACAAATCTTTTTTACCTTCCTTTATTATTGCACCCTAATATTCTGACCTCTTTCATTTTTCATCTTATAAATTCATACATATTCAAACCAAACCCCACGGAACAGGCAAATGAATCAAGACGAAGAACCAAAAAAGACTTCAGATGTGTTATTAAAAATTTAGGACCCTAAAATTAATTTTTGTGAACCACCCAAACTAAACTACAAATAAATCATTTTCAGACAATTCCAATTTTCTCCACAAAAGCCCCGTAAGTTCTGAATTCCACAAAATAACCCCCCAATTCACAATTATCACGGTGGAGATCAATCACCGTGGATGAGTTTTCACCGGCGACCTCTGAGACGAACTTCGCAACACAATAAGCTTCTTCAAAACCCTCATCAACACCAAAACGTTCAGATTCGTCTTCTTCTTTGTCTTCTTCGATAACTTCATCCCACACCCCACGGCCACGGCAGAGCTCTCATCGGGAAACAAAGCCGTTTTCTTCTCTCCACCGTCGCCGCCATGTACAATTCTCAAACTCTGACTTCTTGGAGGCAATTCTTCGTTGAGATCTTCCCATAACATATCCATTTTCTCCTCTTCTTTGTCGTCGATCCAACGACTTCTCATCTCCACGTACGAGAAGCTCTTCCTCTGATCATGATCACCGTCTTTTCCAATGACTAATCTTGCCAAACCAAAGTCGTAATCTTTCCGGCGAAAGGAAGTAACCGGTGAGTGTTTCCACAAAGGAGGTGAATCAAGACCGGAATGGTGAGAAGAATCATGAGAAGCTAGCGATGGGAAGGTAAATTCTTCAGAGGAGACACTATTCAGAGCCATTTTTTCTGAGATCAAGAAACCAAAAAATAAAAATACTTAAAAAGAAAAAGAAGAAGAAGAAGAAGAGAAGACCAAAGAAGAGAGACAACACACAGTTTGTGTTTTGTTTTGTGATGTTGGATTCGTTACTCTGTTTATTTTCTGCTTCAACTGCTACAACAAGTTCTCTTATTCTATTTTATTTCTTTCTTTCTCTAAGGATTTTAGGACTTGTAGAGAAAGAGTTTTGTTTATTGATTGATTATTCGAAAGAAATCTGTAACTATGGTAACAAATTAATATTTTGTCTCTTTTGGGATCTTTTTTCTTTCGTTACGATATTTATAGGCGATTTTATTACTCAATAAGTCAACTCTAGTTTTCTTTTTTAGGTAATATATAGTTTATAGCCCTTATACACGTAATCCTCTGTTTGTAATGCAAATCAGGTTTAACTTTTAACCATTTTTACCATGATCCCTATAAGATATGTGAAAGTTGAAACTTGTTTGAAGTTAAGAGGTTTTATGCTATTATAAAGTTTTAAATAAATTGGTTTCGGATTAGCTATAAGATGAGAAACGTATACAAAAAGAGTAATGAGAGTGACATAACGCAGTTTCAATTTGACATCTCATCTACCGGTGGAGTGATTGATTGAGGAAAAGATGAACATAGAACGTTGTCACTATCTATTATCATCAATGTTATAACTCCACCTCATCAAATTACTATTGACTAATAATAAAACATGTGTGTTTCGTCAACTTTCAAAGTCTCCATTTCTTGTTTTTCAAAGGGTTTAAAGCTTCAAACCAACTAAGGAAGAAAAATAGAAGATTCAATAAAAAATAATGCAAATCTTGAATTGAAACCTTTAGTTATAGATGCTTGTAAGACCAATTTAGGCAAAACCCATCTCTTGTTTATAAAATTTTAACTGTCACACCAAGGGTTTAGGCGTGGGTGTGTGCTAATGGCGTGTGCTTGAACTCACAGCATATTTACCGATATTGGAGAAGATGATCTCATCCTCGCTGCTCCTCTTTCCTTCTTCGATCTTCTTGAACCATTTGTAAGTGTTAGACAGAACCATGGTCCATGTTCATAATAAGTCGAGATAAGGAAAAAAGGTTGATTCTCTGGTTTGCAGTTATCGCAGTGGACCAGAAAACAGAGCGAAAAAGCTTTTAAGGTGACCGGAGAGATTCTTGGCGTCTGAGTGGAATGCCTTCTTCTTCATTTATATGCTTGCTTATCCGCAACGGTAATATTACCGACGAACCTGCAATAACAATAGCGAATAACAGTCAGTTTCAAACTCTCAAAAACTCCAGAGGGATACAGAGACTTGGTATTAAGAATGTATGGATACAGCAGATGACAATCCTTTTGTCAATCACCAAAACTATGTTTACAAAATTCTAGCTAGGAGTGTGTACATACATGTAGTATGTATATTCTTATTCCTTGTAGTTAAGAGAGAGTTAGAATATCTTCCGATTTCTTTTCATATCCGCATACGTTTTTTTCTCATTGAATGCAAAAACTCGAGATCTAGCCCGTCAGAACATATATATGCATAACAAGTGCCATAAATGAAATTAAGGAACGCACCCTCGACCATGTCCTTTGTTCTGTGGAGAAGAAAAGTGCCTGAAAGTATTGTAACAAATCCACATATTTCTGTAACAATTTGAGTACCGTTTTGCCGATCCCAGTCCTGTTCAAAACCACAACGATTTGAATCATGTACTGAAAGTCTGAAACAACACCCTCATACAACCATAGATACATTTTGTGGGAGCAGAGGATACCTTAAACATGATGACACTAGCCAAAATAGTTAGAGATGTGAACATCACGTAGTATATAGGAGATACTATAGCTGTATTGAATGTATCAAGAGCCTGCAAGTGAAAACAATACAAAATGCAATTCTTTAAGTAACAAAGATAGACATCTAATTACCCACGTCAAAGTCTTCCAATCGATTATCCTGAAAATCACTTAATTAATAGTTACCTTGTTTAAGTAGTTCAGTTGGGTTACCACACAAGTAAGTACGACCAAGGTGAATATCCATGTTTGAGGATAAAATAACTGATTTGTTCCTGAAAAGGTCAGCTTTAATGCTATTCCAAGTGCTTTTACACTCATTACCTGTTCACAAGTTTGACAATATCAATTTAGGCAAAGTGGAATCAACATTCTTCTAAAGAAATAAAGGATTACAAACTGGAAATACCAAAAACTACATACCGATAATGATCCCACGAGCGAACAAATACCAATGTAAACCATTACATTTGTTTGCCCATATTGGGGCACAAAACGGATAATGAGAAATACAGCAGCCCCAATTACCAGACTCGCATAGAACATGAATGCTGCAACAAACTAGACGAAGTTAGAAAATTGAATGGAAGGCGAAATAGAATCATGAGTCATGAGATGGCTCAAATCACAGCCCCATCAAGCAACGCACCTGGTTCAGTTGCAAGATTCCAAACTTCAATCACAGAGTCAATTTCACGTTCTTGAGGGGCATGTAAGACAATTGTTGTGGAACCCACAACACATAAGGCACAGCCAAGAATTCCAAAGATATGTAGTTTTTCCCGTAATATAATATGAGCTAAGACAGCACTGAGATTCAGATAACAAAGTGTAAGAGAAAAGAAAGAAAAATCACACATTCAATCGTATATAGAAAACCTGATGGAAGAGTCAGACATGAGTAATCTCTTACCTGATAATGATACTGACAGCACCTAGAGGAGTGACAAGTATAGCAGGCGCAAATGCATAAGCAGCGAAATTGGCAATTTCACCAAGTAACACTGGAAGTAGCAGAAACCAATGAGCAACAAAACAAACCAACAACATAGTAATCAAATCACTAAGAAAGAAGATTAAAAAGCAAAGAAGACTCACTTGTCGTCATGCCAATCCACCAAAGAGGCTCGTAGAGATAAGAATACCCACCAACACCTACAAAAATCAGATTGAATTATACCATGAAAAGGAAACCTAAAGGAACAACATTTACATGCCACAATGTAATCACTAGAAACGACAATGTGGCTATTAACTACTAAATGAAGTTCAACAGAGGAAACACAAAATCTCCTATCTGTTCACAACCTCTGAATAGCTAGCTAGTTGAATCCTGATAAGTTCAATTAGAATCACAGATCCAAAATCTATCAGAGATGTTATCTGCTCGTTGAGTTCAACATAATTCTACACAGTCTAAAACCACAATTCCAGCACCAGAATCAAAACCCAGAAACCAAAATCCGATTAAAGGAAAGAGATTTATACCTGCCCTAGTACCAGTACTCGCAGCTTTCTTAAGCCCTTTCTTCTTAACAATGAAACTAGCACCAATGAACAAACTAGAAGACAACGCTAAAACCAAACCCTTGATGTTATCAGACGACATTCCTTTATAAGAATCTCTCCAACTTCCACTAGATTCCGCCATTCTCAAGCCAATTCGAAATCTTTTTCCTATTTAACTTCGACCCAGACGAACCCTAAATTTCGTCAGATCGGAACTTCAGATGTAGAGATCGAAGCAGAAATCGCTTCGCCGAGTACTAATTCCTGCTGTGAGACTAGGAATTCAGAGAGGTTGCTTGAACGGAGAAACGAGATTTGAAATCGGAGATCGAGGGACGAAGAAGATCTTGAAGGTGAAGATTTGAGGACCAAAAAGAGAAACGCTGAGAGAGTAATTAGACTGACCCTACGGTCAGTTTCCGGCGCCACCATTCCTTCTTTTTACTAAAATAAAAAATATATTAAAAAGATAAATTTCACGAAAAAATAACAAATAATATTTGGTTTCTTTTTATTTAAGATTTATCTAAATAATAAAATAAATTTAATATAAATTTAAAAACATTTAAATTTATAAATATGTATAATGTATTGTATAAACCTTTTTAAAACCTAACTACGCTAATTTTATTAATGCAAATAATTAGAATTTTCTCGCATTAATCAGTGACAAACTTATCATTTATGTATACATTTTTTTCCAATCAGGCCATTTGTGATTTAAAAGTTGTAATAGCCAACGAGTTTATCATATATATATACATGTTAGAGAGTAGAGATTATAGATTTTTTAAAATTTGTCTTTTGAGAGACGTAATTGGTAAGTGAGACAAGCTTAAACTAGGATTGTGACAAAAGAACTGGCCTCATATTCCTTAATCTTTAAAATGAGTTATGACTAAAGCCCGACTCAAATGGGTTTGACAAGAGTGAAAGGCCCATTGGCCATGTCTTTAAAACAAAAAAAAAAAATTACATAGAATAAGTTCATGTTTTGAATTTAATTTTAGAAAAGAGCTCAGATTTTGAATGTTGATTTTTTGTTTTGGGATTATTTTCTCTAGTTGGATCTTTCTTTCACCGAAGCAAAAAAAACAGTAAAAAAATTGTAGTCAAACACAGAATTTATTAACGTCCAAACAAAACGAAAACAAATTGACTAACATCAATAACAAAAGTAAAAAAAAAAAAAAAACTAAAGAACAGTAAAAGACAGACGACCAAGGTTTATTTTTCTCACTTTATCCATTTTTTGGGGGTTTCACTTTTGCACAACAATACTGTATTAGATGGAAATTCATATATATGTAAAAACTAGTTAACTAATGGAATCCCATAGCCCCTGACATGGCTGGTGCGTCCGGAGGCGGTGAAGGTAAAACGGTTAACGCTAAGACTCCACTAACCGCCGCGGCAATTGCTCCGACCACAAATGAAGGTAGGTTTCCACCGCCGAATTGAGCGTCCAATGGTCCACTTGAGAATGATACTATCATTTGTGGTATACAAATCGCTATATTTAAAACGCCTAATGAAAGTCCTGTAAAAAGAAACACGTTTTCGTTAAATTTAAATATTTACTTATGTTGCAAAAGAAACTGTCTACGTTTCAAACATTAGGTGCATGAATGATGAAACCTATGGATAATGAAAATATAAGAGCAGATTACATAGAAATCTTAATTAATATAATTAAGTTAATAAATCTCACCCTATTAAATGCTATAGATAAACTTGGTAGATAATCCACATTAACAAGAAAAGACTTTGAAAAAAGTTACAAAGGAAATATTTACTCCCTTTTTTCTCCTATGCAATAAAGGAAAGAATTACTTTTGAATAGATAGATACAATAATACACAAAATTGGAAACATAATCTTTTCAATTAATTATTCAAATCAAACGTTTGAACTCAATAAATGCTAATATGTCCTACATTATCAGAATCTGACCATTAGATTTGTAACTTAACATTTTAAATAAATGAAAATTACCTTGGCCGGCACCGGAATTGGTTGAGAAAATGGACGCTAGTGCAAATGGAATACTGTAAGTAATCTGTCATAATAATTACACAAGAAAAAAGAATCGGTTACAAACCTAAAATTGTAAAGAAAACAAAAGGACAAAACAAAAGTGTACTTACGGCCAATGGGATACCAAGAACGGTAAAGAGACTAAATACTCCGGCTTTAATACCACTGCTCGGTCCGGCTAAAGGACCGGCGATTTCCCGGTGATGCTCAGCCGATTTAGTAACAAGAACCGTCATGGCCAAACCTATGGCGAGTATGAAATTCACACATCCCCAAAGTCGTTTAGCTCCTCCCATTTTCCGACCAATCGATTCAACACCAAGTGACACGAAACCAAGAAGTATAGAATTAAACATCAATCCCAATGCACCAGCCTGAACTCCTTGGTCGTAAAGTTTCTTCGATCGTTCATCTCCATCTGAGTTTCCACCGTACACTTCACGACCCATCCAATCGGTATCATACAAAATAAATGGAAACCAAGCGATCCAATTAATGACCGTGACAATTAGAAGCATCACCATGGGACGTTTCATGTGTCTAACAGCTCCAAAGATTTCTCCAAAGAAAAAAAGACTTGATGTTTTCTCCTCCTTGTCTCCTTGAGGTGGAGACCATTGTTTGTCTTTAACGTACCATAGAGACGAGAATGTGACGATAAGGAGGAGAGTGATGGATAAGAAGAAACAAGTCTTGAGATTCGCACAATAGATGTCGCAAGCTTTTGTCATTGTGAAAGGAAACATTTTGTGAAGGTTAGTGTAAGATCCAGCAGCGTAACCCAAAACGTTTCCAACCGCCATAAAGAAGGAGAAACACGCGTTTGCGACTCGCGTTTTTTTAGCGTCTCCGGCGGCTAAATCGGCTAAGAAAGCACGGCATGGTCCTTGTAAGGTGTTGTTAGCCACGTCGAGGAACCAAAACCCGGTTAGGAAGATTATAATGGCTCGAGTCCTTACCTTGTTCTCGAGTTTATCTCCAAAACTATGTCCCATATCCGCCGCGAATCCGATAAGGAAAACCGAGACGGCTACGAGTGCGACTCCGGCGGCAATGAAAGGACGACGGCGACCGAATCTGGACTCGCATCGGTCACTGTGGTAACCGACGATCGGTTGAACAATCATGCCGGAGATAGGACCACAAAGCCACATGTAAGACGACCATTTGTGAGGGATCCCGAGGAGTTGTATGTAAGGAGTCAGAAGAGAAAGCTGTAAGGCCCACCCGAACTGTACACCGGCGGCGATTGAAGCGACGGAGATGATCTTACGCAGAGGAGATGGTTGACCGAGATCTTCCGGTGACGACTGTGTCTCTAACGCCGTAGCATTGTTGGCGGCTCTTTCTGCTTCCAAGGCTCCCATTATGAAAAGAAAAACGAGCAGACAAAAAGAAAAGAGTTTTTTTGTTGTGAAAGTGGGGATTTAGTTTTGTGATGTAGGAGATGAGACATTGGAGTTGTATTTATAGGCGAGGAAGAAGAAGGAATGAGATTATTTTCCAGATAAGAGACGCAGTTAGAAATCTCATTTGTGTGAGTGCATGACAATGTGAGGACACGTGGCAGTAGGTCATTAACTCCTCTTTGTTTTGTTTTTTTTAGTTGACTAAACTTAGTTGTTTACAAGAATATTTAAGGTTTATAATTTAACGGACGTCCTTATTTTAGTAGTATATACTTTTTAATATTTTTTGGTCAGTATCTTTACATGAGAATTAAAATGTTTCTAAGTAATTTGAATTAATCAAATATCAAATTAATTAAGTTTAACAAATTTTATTTAATGTCTATTTTTTGAAGTCATATTAAGTAATTTATTTACCTAAATAAAAATAAAGTAAAGTAATTCAACTTTTCCCCCATCTAATTCAAAAAGAAGTGCCATAAAAAGGACTTATTTTCTCTAGTGTGATCTTCTGGGTCTTTCTTGTTAACAAAAGAAGACTTTAGTTACACACAATGTTTACTGAAGGCCAAAAACAAAAACCAATTCTATTTCAAATTAAAGTCAGTAAGAAGACTAAAAGAAGGGTGAAATAGACGGTCCAAGGTTTATTAGATTTTACCTTTTCATTTATTTGGGTTTTGCACAATAATACTGTATTTGTCTATTTGATGAATTTCATGAAAAGGGAACATAGAAAATTAATGGAATCCAAGGTGACACTGTCACACTACTATCATTTGTAGTATCACAATTGCCAAACTTAAAACTCCTTAAAAAAAGTCATGTACAAAATCTTATTTACCCTCATTTTTCAAATAATTAAATGACATAATTTAAAAACCTTAATTATTTACAAAATCCAAATATATATATCAATATTTCAAAACCTCTAGTTGAATAAGAGGTTTCAATCATTTGTGGTAAATTGCATAAGAGGTAATGAAAGGATGATATGATTGTATCCTTAACATTAAATTGTGAGGCTGAATTTGTTATTTTAACACAAATCATTTAAAATGTTTAATTGAATACACACTCCGAATGTATTATAAAGTAGGATTATTGCCTATCAAAAATCTTGCCTCGGTTTACAAAAAAAATAATCAAAAATCAAAAGACTGGGCTGATACACCTTAGTCTTAAAAGGAGTATTGATCCAGGCCAAATTATAGAAGGCTTCAAGTCTGTCCAAATTGAAAGTTGTATTTTGATGTATCTATTATATTTATTTAGCCCAAAGGCCTTCATTTATGTTACGCCAGCCTTGTTTTGATCGTTTGCAACTTAACACAATAGACTGTCCTTTGTTGATTCGATGTGTTCTGAAATCAACATACTTGCCAAAGTTGCCAATTAACGAAGTCGTGACAACTGAGTCCGAATTGTATAAAATGGATATGGACTACCTGTTCTTACTCACTAATTAAGCAGTATAAACATTCTTATATTTTAGGCAAATATTCTAAAAATTGGTGGAAAAAACTTATATATAGATATGTAAAATGTTGTATCGCCACTGAGGGTTCAAGCCCGCATATTGTTGACCAAAACAATCTTTCATTTTGTAATATAAAAAATGATATACTTATAAATGATATTGTATGATCTTCAAAAACATTGGTTGTTGCCTAGTATAAATCATCAAGTTGTTAAGTGTCATACTGTGCTAAGAAACATACTGTATAGTTTATATTATAATACAGTGTGTTTATAGAATACAAAAATGTCATATTGATTGGACTAGTTGTTTGCAAGAATATTTAAGGTTTCTTATTTAATATTTAATATTTTAATATCTTCTAGGTTTATATTTTATGTACTTACATGAGAATTGTTTTAATATTTATTAATAAGTATTTTTAAAATTATTAATCATATTAATTAATTTAACTGGTATTATTAATGGTTATTTATCGCCTAAACCGTTCTAAACTACATAAATTGTTCAACTTGTTCCCTATATATAAAAGAATTGCCATACATTATTATCAAAATTTTCTTTTCTGAGGGTAGAGGGAATTACTTTCTAGTTGGATATTTGTTCTACCGAAGCAAACAGTAAACAATTGTACTCAACACACAAATCTTATTTAAGGGCAAAAAAAAAAAACATTCTATTTCAAATTAAAATAAGTGACAAAAGTTATAAAAAAAGAAGAAAAAAAACTAAAAAAGGGTGAAATACAGACGACCCAAGGTTTATTAGATTTTATCATTTTATCCATTCTTTTCTTTTATTTGGGTTTTTGCAGTTTCGCACAGTAATACTGTATTTGATGAGTTTCATTAAAAAAAAAAAATAGTAAACTAGTGGAATCCTCCCATGGTCGTTGCCTTGGGTGCGTCCGGTGGTGGTGAAGGTAAAACGGTTAACGCTAATACTCCACTAATCGCCGCTGCAATTGCTGCAACGATAAACGCCGGTAAGTTTCCACCGCCGAACAAGGCGTCGAAAGGTCCACCTCCTAGTGAGACTATCATTTGTGGTATCACAATCGCCAAATTTAAAACTCCTAATGAAAGTCCTGTAAATCAAAACATCACAAAAACAATTTAAATACCTATGTTATAATTGCATAAGGTGGATGAAACCAAAATATAATAGTTACGGTCCCACATATTTGTAACTTTAGTAACTTTAATATTAAAGATGTATATATTTACCTTGGCCTGCACCGGAGCAGCTTGAGAATATGGATGCTAGAGCAAAAGGAGTACTGAAAGTAATCTGTAAATAATAAAAAACGAATCGATTAATGTTAGTTTAAGCAAAGCAAAAAGTTTTTTAACAAGACAACACAAAAGTGTACTTACAGCTAATGGGATACCAAGAACAGCAAAGAGACTTAAAGCTCCAGCTTTAACACTAGCGCTCGGTCCGGCTAAATCACCGGCGGTTTTCCGGTGATCCTCGGCGAATTTCGTAACGAGAACCGTCATGGCCAAACCAGCGGCTAGGATGAAATTGACAATACCCCAAAGCCGTTTAGCTCCTCCTAATTTCCGACCAATCCATTCAACACCAAGTGACATGAAACCAAGAACTATAGAGTTAAACATCAATCCCATTGCACCAGATTGGACTCCAAGACTGTATAGTTTCTTCGATCGTTCATTTCCATCTGAATCTCCACCGAACACTTCACGACCCATCCAATCAGTATCGAACAAAAGAAATGGGAACCAAGCGATCCAGTTTAAGGCCGTGACGATTAGAAGCATCCACATGGGACGTTTCATGACTTTGAATGCTCCAAAGATTTCACCGAACAAAGGAACGCTTGAGGTCTTCTCGTCGTCGTCGGCATTTCGCGGCGGCGGAGACCATTGTTTGTCATTAACGTACCAAAGAGACGTGACGGTGACGATGAGGAGGAGAGTGATGGATAAGAAGAAACAAGTCTTGAGATTGGCGCAATAGATATCGCAAGCTTTTGTCATTGTGAACGGAAACATCTTGTGGAGGTTAGTGTACGAACCAGCCGCATAACCCAAAACGTTTCCAACCGCCATAAAAAAAGAGAAAAACGCGTTTGCGACTCGCGTTCTCTTAGCGTCACCGGCGGCTAAGTCGGCTAAGAAAGCACGGCAAGGTCCTTGTAAGGTGTTGTTGGCTACGTCGAGGATCCAGAACCCGAGAGCAAAGATCCCTATAGCTCGAACTTTAACCTTCTCCTCGAGTTTATCTCCCATTTTATAACCGAAATCCGCAGCGTAACCGATGAGGAAAACAGCGACGGCGACGAGTGCGGCTCCGGTGGCGATGAAAGGACGACGGCGACCAAATTTGGACCTACATCGGTCACTGTGGAAACCGACGATTGGTTGAACAATCATGCCGGAGACTGGACCACAGAGCCAAATGAGAGATGACCATTTGTGAGGGATTCCGAGGAGTTGAACGTACGGAGTAAGAAGAGAGAGCTGTAAGGCCCACCCGAACTGTACACCGGCGGCGATGGAAGCGACGGAGATGATTTTACGAAGCGGAGATGGTTGATCGAAATCTTCCGGCGACTGTGTCTCTAGAGCCGCCGCATCTTTAGTTGGTTTTTCTGTTTCATAGGCTCCCATTATCAGGAAGTAAAAAAAAAAACACGAATAGACAAAATAGAAACTTTAGAGGAAAAAAAAGAAAAGAAAATTTGTTTATTTTTCTTTTTCTTTTTTTTTTTGTTTTTTTCTGTCTTCTGTTTTTTTTTTTTAAGTGAGGTTTTTGTTTTGTGATGTAGGAGATGAGAGAATGGAGTTGTATTTATAGGCGAGGAAGAAGAAGAAATGAGAGTTTTATTTTGATTTTCTTATTACACTTGGAGATGATTATTTTTCGGATAAGAGACAGAGTTAGAAATTTTAATTGTGTGAGTGTATGGCAAGGTAGGGACACGTGTCAGTTAGAACATTAACTCTCCTGTTCTTTTGTGTTCTGTTTTTACGGGAATTTAATTGGTTTCGCTTTTTTCTTGCATCAAGTGACTTGGACGTTGATTCAATTTCTCTCTCACAGTTTTTTTTTAATAAAAAAAGTTCCGATATTCAGTACCGTTTTGTTTGGGTAAACAATAAAGTTTCTATGATTCCGATTGGGTAGACAAATTTAAACAGTGTGTATATTTATATGTACTATATCACATAAGTCACATCTGATTATCGGAGAACAATTATTTTGTTTGGTTTAAAATAAATAATTGTGAATTGTCCAAATCCCTAATTTATATGGTACTAAAAGAATGAAATATCTAGAAGATACTAAGAAATGTCTTTGATTTAAGATGGAAAAACGACTTATATGCACCCTCTATACTTAAAACTCACTAGTTCATAGCACCTAATGAGATAGATGGTTCAGGGCAACATATACACTATTCTTTTTCGGACAGTGAAGTTATATTCACGATCACCTACCATAATTAATTGGCTTATCTAGCGTAATAATAGTTGTAGATCAAATCATAACATATCCGGCTCCAATTACGGTCATGGATCAAGCATCGCCAAATATTCTCTGATCATGGATTATATTTCCGCAATATTCATAGTCTGGAGATTATCACAAAAAGATCCGAGTGGCCAAACACTTTCCAAAACTAATGCACACACATTCTTATCCGAACAGTCCCAAAGATGGTATGCTATCTTTCACGTCCATATATTTTAGAACCAAATGTTATCCTTGACGTCCAAGTCTTTCGACCCAACATCAGCTTTGTAAACATTAAATTAATTTTATCATTTTTGCATTGATCACAAACTACTGAAAAATCACTTAGTTTGTATGGTGAGTTTTTTTTTCGACGAAAAGATAGTATATTTTGGCAATGTTGTTAACTAGTGATGGACTGAAGGATATCAAATTTAATTTTTTAAAAAAAAAAACATTGTGACAACAAAATAACAAATATAGAAGCATTCAATTATATATATATATATATATAAAGGGAAAATAATCAGTATTTGTCCGCCACTAATTAGTTGTTAAATTGCCTAAAATCCAATATATATATTAAAGTTTACATATTAATTAGTTTCTGTCAAATATCCAAAATTAAGCGAATTGTGTAACGGAGTTATGTGACAGAAACTTTAACCCTAAAATTTGCTTCTTGTAATGCAAGATACGATCGCAACTCAAAACTCATTTCCCATTTATTTTGGATTGTTTATCCGACCAATTAAGCATTTTAATTTTAGTCACTACATTTTTGTCTTCGAGCTGAATAGTACTCTATATACATTTTCTCCAGTTTTCAACGGGCAGACGACTTGAAAATATATTAAAATAACCAAAGCATTTACTAGTATAACTCTTGGATTTTAGTTGTCTGTGAATTAGTCTCAAATGGCTCACATGTTTGTCAACTCCTTACGTTGTCTTTCTACTCCTCAAGTCTCAACTACTTGGACGTATGTTCCATTTGTTGTTAATTTTCACTGTAGTTTCAATTATCTCTCTATTCGCTTATTTTAACTATATGAATAGGTTGTGCAAACAATTTATTTTACCCGTCTATCTGATTAGTAACACTCCAACATATTGGTTGTGAACCGAAAACTTAACTGAAATAAAACCAAATTGGTTAAGCTGTGTTTTGGGAATCGATAAAATAAGGCAGGATTCAATGTTGATAGATATATTTGGATAGAGAAAATAACAGTCAAAAATAGGCCAATGAGAGAGGATATAACTTCCGATCAACCTAAATATATAGTAATACTATCATATTAAAAAAACATTTTGCCCAAAAATAAATAAAAATAATCATATTAAAAAAAGATTATTAGTGTTTATAGTAGACACAAAGAAGAAGAAGCTATTCTTCACATAAGAAAAGAAAAGCAACGTATATTTCGAGGGCGACTTTCTCTCTATTTTCGTTTGTTTTTTTTGAATGCCTTTCGGAAAACAAATCAATATTAGTGTAACCACAGAAGAATATATCTGAAAACATAATGTCAAAAGTTTATATGGTACATTACATAATTTCAAAATATTAATGACAGAAAAATATATACAAAATATTAAAGAAGAAGAAGAAGCAAGAGTAATTATTAAGGCCACCTAAATTATCTTTTGGAATTATAGAAATATCCATAGGATACGTACTCTTTTTCGTTTATATATAAATAATCAATCTTAATTCAAGATTCAATTAGGTAGATAACCAAATTCTGGAACTTAGTTAGGTGAATGACTATGAAATATTTTATCAGAAAATACCCTCAAATGGAGTACAAATATATATATATATATATATATATATATATATATATCTTTCTATATATATAGACATATCTTTCTATATGTGATATATGCATGAGAAATTAGTTACCAAAATATAAATCATTATAAATCACCAAATGTTATGTTATATGACCTTAGCCAAATATACAGCATTAAACATCATTAACAAGGTTCAAAACATTTGCATCACTTTTTGTAGCGTTTTTATTTATTTACTCATGACTCATTAAGTAAAAGAAAAATTACATCCACTTTATGAAATAAAATCAATGTATCCCGCAAAACAAAGTGGACACTAGATCAATGCAATTCATTTCCTTATAGTTTCAGGGACATGACAATAATACAGGTAACATGAATTATTAAAATTCAAAAGGTTTTGTCAAAATGAAATTATAATTTTTTTTCCCGAAATTATAGGGTCGGGGATCGGGACCCCAAGAGAGGATTATAGTTTGTTGTAGCCTAACGAGATCGTGGTTCGCCCCATCATTATGCACTCGTAGTTGAATATGACTCGGCAATGAGTATTTTTGCTTAATTTTCTTTTAAAGTTCAACTATTCACCATATTATTCTATGAGATTAGTCAACATATTAATCACTGGAAGATCCAATATTAATCATTTAGAACACTATAGAAGTGTAAAAGAGATCAATAAAAATAATGTAAAAGAAAAACAGAACGAAGAGAATGCTAGCTAACAATAACATTCTTAGAGAGAGAGAGAGAACGGCTTATACTTTTCGATTTTTCATCCAAAATAATATTAGCTGAAAAAACATAAACAAGAAAAAAAATAGATAACAATATTTCAAAACTGCCTTCGTCGCACAACGATTAAATATTTCACTCTGCACCACGTTAAGATCTCGTTGAATAAGTCTATTCGATATCTATGTTTTGCTTCACATAACATGTTTAATGTTCAAACAGTTACTAGTTTTTAACTACTTCAACTCAACGTAACTCTTAACAATCGAAAAAGACGAAAAATAATCTGTGGTAGAATGTTTGTCTACTCATAAATGGAATTACAATTTTGGTTTCTACAGCTTCCAAAACCAGCACAACACAAAAGTTTTTCTTATAAAGAAGGTTTACTTATTTTCAATGAACATTAAGGCCAACTAAATTTAGTTATAAAAGTAATAATTAAATATGACATATGGCGTGGCGTAATTAGGAAGTCGATCGAGACTGGACATCATTGTTGGTTTTGAGCGCATAATTGTCAAAAAGGTAACGAGGGAAGTTGTTGACTCATTGACCTCTCTAATTAGTAATTAGTTAATTACACTCCAACTATAATTGTTCACACGCTTATCTTCCAATTATTTTTATTTCATATATCTAGTTTATCTATTGACTAGCAACTATCTTCTTCTTCTTTTTCTGTGAAAAGTTTAATCTCTGACATAGTCCCTAGTTACATCTCACACAAGACATTAACAATAAACTCATTTTAAACAGAATAATCTTTTATAATTAACATTATAAATATTAATTACAATATCTTTTATAGACAAAGTAGTACCCAAGTATTGGTATCGAAAGCAAAAATGACTTGTATTTTCATACTTACTGACAAATTATATTATTGTTTTTAAATAAATATAGTTCGAACTTGTGTGTGTAATATAATCGTTTATACTTTATATTAGTGTCATTCTTCGAATTTAAGTCTACATATATTACATGTTGTTTGAAAAACATTGTATAATATATATAAATCATATAAAAAATAAATTTTCAAATCGTTGTATAAACAGTTAACTGATGCAGCCCACATAATATAAGCACCACAAAATTTCTATAAGATTATAATAATACAAATAATAAAAGTAATAGAAGAAAAAGTTGGAGGAAGATTTGTAGCTTACGATTTGTTCCAAAAAGACCTATCTGATTATTAAATCTAGCCGTTTAAACTATATATCGCCAAAATAATTGAAGTTGAATTTGTATTGATATGCGTTTAATATTTGATGTACTCACTTCTAAGTTGACAGATTGAAATATCGCATGGACTTGAGTTGTATATTCTGTTGTTTTCCTGTTGTTCTTTACTCTATTTCAACTCTTGGTCTCAGATTCCCAATTCTTCTGTCTTTTTATGTTATCATCAAAATAATATTCCGTGGATTTTCTATTATTATTGTCTGTATAATTTATTCAAAATAACATCAACGATAATGTAGGTGAATTGTAGGCAAAGAACGTGAGACCGTTCATGCATGGTTTTTTTTTTTTCTTGGGGTTAAAGTTCATGCATAGGGTTAATTTATAGACGGCACAAAAATACAATTTGTTTTAAAACGTAAAAAATAAAAAACTGTATATATAGCAATGAATTGCTAATTTATACATGTGAATGATTGGGTTTATAGATATTTTGGCTGCATGTCTGCATCACATTTATTTTACCATCGTTTACATTTTCCAGTCGTTTTGATAATAACTAAAATAAGAGAAATTTTACCAAAATTGCTGAAACGTGGGAAATTAGCCTTCTACAGTAATTTTGGCCTGAGTATACGTTTATAATCAAATTTTATAAGAAAACAATCGTTAAAATTAAATTTGATTTATATTTGCAAAAAGGTTATTTTAAAATACAAATTAAACTAAATCAATTAAAAGTTTAATAGGTATTAATTATATTCATTTATCATTTTATTATTTTAGATATTCGAGTGAATTTCCAGTGTTTTAATATACTAAATATTCGAGTAATTTTTTAGTATTTTAATCTAATAAAAAGAAACGGAATGGTCGGTAGGCAGCAAAAAGGTTTATTTTTCATAAATAAAGGAAACAACGTCACACTTTAGACAAAAAAAAAGAAAGAAAAAAAAAGAAGGAAACAACGTCACACATTCTCTTGGAGGCAACTTGTGCAACTGGAGATCAAAGATGAGTAGAAATGAAGGAACATGGTAGGTAATAGCCTAGTAACCTACCCTACTCACGGACATACGTTGGTCTGGTTTTTATTGATATTGCCTTAAGAAAATTATTAGATCCAAGAAAGATATCTAGTTATTGATATTCAAAATCTTATCATTTGAAATATTGTAATTTATATAAAATAATTTGAATTAATATATTTTCATTATGAATGTTGTGGTTATAAGTTCTTAACAAAAAAAATGTTGTGGTTATAAGTTATGACATATAATGCATTTGTCATTTTTTTCCCCCTGAAATTATTTTTTAGTTTCCAAAACAAATAGAGATGTGGGACCATGCAGCGACTTGGTTGACTTTTAAAAGGACAACAAAACAGACAAAACAAAGCCGCTCTCCATCACTCTATCAATGTCTGTGAGAAGAAGTGTTGCGTCTGAATTGAATCTGATTTTAGCCAACTTGTTCTATGGATTCGTCCTCATTATTCCGCCGGATTTTCCCCATCCCTTCCTTCCTCATCTCTGACTTTTCTTCCCTATCTCATTTCGCTTTTATAATATCGTTTATATGAAAGTTTAACTCACAAAAAAATAATCTACCCATTTTATTTATGGATAGTCAATATCCTTTTCGATTCTATTATTGTCCTCGGTTGTTCTAGCATGACGGATGCGTGACCTATTTACCCTCAAATCACTTTATGATATGTAACCATAAATCTTTGGTTGTAAGAAGATACAATTGTATCGTGTTGATTAAGGGACTACTGCATCTAGAGAAGACCTCAGTAAGATTTTCACACAATGCAGAAATTTTGCATAATGCAAGTTTTTTATAAACTCCAACATGTTGCTGATTGGATTTTGTGTCTGCTAGATTGTTTAACTCCATCTGCGTTTACAAACAATCACTTGCAAATTCTAAAATCTTTTAGTAAAGTTTATATTTTTTATGAACAACAAAAAAAAAAAAACCTAACATACTTACATTTTCAACTCTAAACAATTAAAAAATAAAATCTAGCTATAATCTCCATAGATCGATGTAACTATATTAGAACACGTGAAAATACGTGAATTGTAGAGACTCTTATGATCTGCTATAACTACCGAAAGAACAATACTATGGTAATTACAACACTATAAAATAAATTTGTGCCGACCAACTTTTTAAAATAATCTGTTTAGAAAGTGAAAATCAAAGCTGACTAGCTTTTAGTTTCTTAGATTAGAGTGAACATTATTTTTTAGATTCATCGAACCATTACAAAACCAAGTTGAATCAATCAAAAATAAATAAATTATCATGCAATGTGAGCAACTTCGTTATCCTCTTTCGTCTTCACTTGAAACTCTTCACGGGTTTTTAATGACTTTACTAATAATTTATCTGTATTCAATCTTGTCCTCGTAAAATTATTTATATGAGTTTGCATAAAATATTATATATATATATATATATATATATATATTAGAAAAAGAAACAATCATTTAAATCGAATTATTATGTAATTCGCAACTTATTTTTGTTGTTTTCTTCTGTCGCACCGTCAACCTAACTTGGGTAGTTATTTTTTTTAACAAAGAGTATCAATAGAAAAAGATCTAGAGATCAAAAGTGTAAGATAGTACTGTCACCATGTATAATTTTATACATGTTGTACCGCTTCATATATAGTTCATAGATTTGTAGAAGTATAGTGGATGAGAAAAAACAAAACTTGAATTACCGACGTTGCGCGTATTTTTGGTTTAACTGACGAATTCTCTTATACAAATAAATTAAGGATAATATTTAGTAATATATTTTAGGGTTTCAAAATATGACGTAACAAATTGTCTACTGATTCCAGAATACGATGCTACGATAATTAGAAAGACAAAAGTAATAAATTCACGAAAGAGACAAAATATATTTAATTTTATCAGCAACAACAAAACAAAGAGCATTAAGGCAAGTTTCCAAACGATTTTTAAGATGGACCATGTTTATTTGGTCATGAGGAAATCCATAGCCCACTAGTTTGTTTTTGTTGTTCTTTTTTTTTAGTTTTAAGAGATTTGCTATTCGATTGACAAAAAAAGAGATTGATGTTCGTGATGTTTTTTATCGAATGGTCGGTAAATGACTAAGAATTTTTATACATTAAAAAAATGACTAAGAACTTTTATTAAAAAGAAAAAATCATAGAGTATACAACATGGTGTGGGTTGTTATTCAACATCCTAAGGTTATTATTCAAACATTATAATTTATTCAAACATCCTAAGATTCTAATTTATACTAGGTAGCATAAATAGGAAAGAATGTATGTATCCCTTAAAGTAGCCACGTTTTAATATCCAAAGGTGCATTTATACACAACGATGTACATGTCGGGCAATTATTAAAGATCCATTTCATCTCAGTAGGACGTTCTCTTGTAACAAAATAGTGTAAATAGCAAAAGTACAAATGGGTTCCACAGTAGTAGATTTGCACACCACACTTGACTAATATAATATTAGAATTCTTTTGTACTATTTATTTCCCTACCACAACAATAAAAGTATATATCTATATGTATTTGTTTTGGAGAATTAAAGGATATAAAAAATCAAGAAATTTAAAGTTCAATCAAATTTGATAATTTTTATACTTTTCTGTGGTCATTCTTTTTTTTTTAATAAAATGGCTGACTTCTAATTTTTTTTTTTTTACTTCTTTCTATATATTTTTACTTTTCTAGTTTTGGGTAGCCAGACTTCATTTTGAACGCTTGGACTTAACTGTTTTATAAAATGTTTTTTTTTTTACTAACTATAAAGTTTTCAAAGCTAATTCAACGACTAACTTGTATATATATTTTTTTTTTTTTTTTTTGTCAAACACTTGTATATTTGTTGTGTCGTGGAAATTGGACATCTTTAGTTTATAAACGGATAAGTCATATGGGTAATCTACTCAACAAGTATTGTGTCCTATTATTAGTGGTTTTGCCAAAAAAAAAAAAAAAGTTTGGCGAGAGTAATCCAAAGATTCAATTTTACATTTATAATAAACCTATCGTTTTGAATTAGTGATGCTACTAATTCTATTTTTATTCTATTAACTAACTAACTTGCATAATAACAATTAACAACAGAAGTACTAAAAACCAAAACATTCTAACGTATATCGAGTATAGATGAATAAAAAATTCAATTGGTTGGATCACGATTCACGTGATTCTACAAAAGAAAATAAAGACTATTAATAGATTTTAAAATCTTACTACATGATAAACCAAGTTTGGAGTGTTGTAGCTGTCGAGACAATTAAAATTACAGATAAACTACAATTTATCAAAGATATGAAGATTCCTTCCCCGAACACTTTCAATGGAGTTCCAAAATTTCAATACAAAACATTCGTGATTCATGATATATATAAATAATATTGTAGCGGAAATAATCAAATTCTAGAGAATATTAACCCAAAACCCAATGGTTTTTTTTTTATTGCAAGCTATAATACCTTCTTCTTCTTTCTTTTTTTTTTCCTTTTTATATTTCATATCATAGTTTTCTATCGAGAACCACTTAAATTCTAAAATTTACCATCATACAAAACACTGTCTTTGTTAAAAATATATTCTTAACAGTTAACAGTTATCCATAAGACTGTTTATATAAAACGGGTAAAAATTTACCCAAACAACAATTACGAACCTTATGGTTGTAAACTTATATATATATATATATAATTGTCTAGAATGTGTTTGGAATAAAATGCAATACTATGGTGATATTTGTTGAAATATCTAACTACGTAAACATTTACGTTTTTGGAAGGCAAAAGAATAGTAGTATGAATGATTCTCATGTGCATATCATTCGTATAACTGTGTAAGTGAAGGTTTCACATGAAAAAAACATATTTGGTTCCAAAACTCTATAAGTTTACATATTTGGCACGCAATAACTAAAATCGCAAATCAAGCCCAATTGGTCTGTTTTCTGATTGGAAGGTTTTTATTTGTATGACGTTGACGCAAACGGCATACCTTTTCGTAGCGTCATGGGGTCATCAGTTGGACTTAAGATGGTCTCTCATTTGTCAATCTCAAACTATTTTATTCCGCAATATTTTAGTTTGCCTTTACCTCAAAAAGTAAATATTTAGATTTGATGACGATTTAAATCACCTACTCACAGTTTTTCTTTTTTGCCGAAAAGAAATCCACTACCCATTAATTATTTTAAATGACTCACTTACACGTCAGAAGCTTGTAAACACGGTTTTATTGTGGTCATAGAAATTAATTGATTAGTAAAAAGTATTACAGTTAAGATTTAATACTGCTCCTTTATAAAAAGCTGAGCAGCCGGAGCTAAAAGTAGTATTCACAGCACTAGTATAAAAAGGTTGAATTTGAATGCTTAAATAGAAATACTATAAAAATTTCTTGTACATTCCCCAAAACAATCTCAAACTATTACCGAAAACAAATAACACGCTCTTGACATTACAGTATAAGGTTAGTGTAGATATTATCAACATCAACCTCAACTCATGTGTCTACTCATGTGTTGTCTCTTTCAAATATGGTTCTCTATGTATTTATTTTTTGTCCTGCTGTTTAGAAATATCATATGTTCCAAACTTTTTTGGTAGACAAACTAAAATAACATACCAATTATTCCTAATCAGAGAGAATAAAACCAGAAATTCAATTATTATTTTTAAAGTCTTAAATAAAATTAATTATAAGAAAAATAGTATTCAGCGTTTAGGGTTTCGAATAAAACAAAATTTATAGGAAAACCTCTTCTTTTGCAGTAAAAGGGTATATTTGATTTACACACTGGTTCATGGGCCAAGTGGGACTGCGATCTCCCACTACTTGGTTAATAACTTAATATAGGGTCAATGTTTGCACCGGACGTTAAAAAAAAGGAAGGGTTTGCACTGGCGTTATTCAAGCTCAGCTCACAATTGTTTCCCAATTAAAAAATTAAACTAGAGCATTACACGAGGAAACCATAATTACTGGATAAGATATATAACTACGACCTTTCTTCCGATCATTTGCATCAAATGCAAATCATTTCAAAAAGGAGTCACTTTCTCTTCCCACTATAATAATTACTTAGAATTTTGTTCAAACTTTTGCTTTGCCACTTCTAGATTTGGGCGAATCAGGAGTTTAGAGTCTGGATTTAAACTATTATGACACTTTATAGAGTAACTTATTTTTAATTAAGTCCAAATTAACCCGTGTGGTGGCTACTAATCGAATATTTTTTTATAATATATATATATATATACATTGTACACATACATATATTGACAACGCCTAAATTTGTGACGATGATTTGTAAGTTAGAAGAAAATTCTACAAAAAATGTAACCTCAGTAGACATGACCCAATCTGAATGTAAATGGATCCTAGAAAGATAAAAAAAAATTGAGTCTAACTTAAATGGATCTTTGGTGTAGATGCACACAGGACAATTTGCCGCTACCACAACTTGGTTCTGCATATTGATCTTTGTGTACGTAGCCGACTTCAGAACACAATGCCGTGAAGAATTTGGCAAATGGAGTTTGAGAGAATGACCAACAATCGTTTGGTAGAAAGTATATTATGCATGTTTCATACCCAAAAAAGAAAAAGAAAAAAAAAGTATTATGCATGTGCGTATACAAAATTTTATACATAGTAGAATAAAGAAACAAATCAGATAAAAAAAAATGTTTAGATATGTACAGTGACCCACACACACAATGGCGCAACTTTTTATTCTGGTTACTAAAAATAGTTGCAGATTTCTGCATTAGTATAAATTCTATTGTCAAAAAAAGCTTCGATCAGTAAAATAATTACAGACGTCATATTCAATTATCGTAATTTTCCACTTATGATGAATATCGGTGGATGTGCAGATAATTTCCCCACATACATATAGTAGAGTAGGTGGTGATAATAGGGTAGGGCCAACGGCATGATCATAGTTTCAAAGAGCATGGAAACATCTATAGGGTCGATATAGGTGATGCCATGTTTTGATTCGAATCCACCCTCACACACAATGAAAATATTCGACCACGACATGTATTATGATAGTTTGTGTTCATATTGTTATAATGGTTTTCTCTTATTAATACTGTAAAATAATTTAATAATTTCTTTTTTTTGTAAAACAGTTACAATATAGGACCAATAGCATGTAATCAGTTAAACAATGTAGAAAAACATTGAACTATGTGGTTACTAAGAGTATGCAAATAGTCAAGAAAAGTTGAAAACTTATCCAAAACCTTATCAACATTAAGAAAAGTTATTGACCTACTTAATGAATCATAAAGTCGTCGACCTTTCTACGGCGAATCCCGAAACGATACTCAGAAATGAGAAGAAATAAATGTGAGAAAGGCACTGATTTCAAGTGGTATTAAAGTTGGAGATATTACAACGAGTAGTCATTGTGAGTTATGAGTCATATCTGCGTGCAAATGGATAAGTTAAAAATTTATGATTCACTGTTTCTGTTGTTTATTCACATACTGTTTTGTGATGCGAGGAAAAAAGTTCATGTTCGAAACTATTAACTGAATTGTACAGTTTCCAAAGCGAAGATGTGTGGACCATTTTCCTTGCTCGTCCCTTGTATATAACGACGATAAATGTAGTTAGTAGCTTACGCAACTAGTATGAAACATAGTGGAATACGAGTTTAAATGAATAATTATTGACTTAATTATATTTGCATGAGTAGTCCATATTTTAATGCTACTAGTACTAACACAAATATATTTGAACTATGGACAAGTCTGGTTGATGCATTTCACTCGTGCCAACTGTAAAACCGCAACTAATAGATTATGGAATAGCTAATGCAAAATTTACAGTCACAAACTTATAAACAAATGAATATATTATCTCTATTAAATAAATAAGAATAAATAAATATATATATATATATATATATATATATATATATATATATATATATGAAAGTTTCATTGAAATCAATGAAAATATATATTCACGAAACCCAAGAGTCTTGTGGTTGTCTTTAGCAGCCGCATGCGTGACCAAGATCCACCACTAAATTGAAGTGGTATTGAGTCTATTGACTTCTACTAACCCACTTTTGTAATGTAATAAAATACTAAAAGTCTTCGCACATGTTGAAGAACCATAATTATGAACTATATGCATGTACACAACCCGAAACCCTAGTTGACAACTTAATATGTGCATTCTTCTCTTCCTTTTCCAATATGGTCTCTTTCAGTGACTGGAAACAAAACTTTAAATGATGCCAATGTAAATGGAGCTAGCAAGTAGCAAGCATGTTTAAAAATCAGAATAAAACATAAACTTGAGATGAAAAAATGCATATAATTGAAAGTCGAATGAATGATTTTTAAATGATTAATGATGTACTATTGTTTTGTACATTTTGAATGGCTAAAATGATTATTTATCTGTGCTAGTGTTCAAATATATGTATGAAAATAATTATTACATGTCGTCTTTCTGTTCAAAAATAGAGTAAGGCAATTCTCAAAATATCGCATTTAAGTATATGTTAGGCTAACGATTTTTTTTTCCTTAAAATGCTGACTGTTTAGCAATAAGATTACTACATAATGAAATCACAAATGGAAGTTCCTAATTACACCGCTCAAGTGATTTTCAATTTGAATTATTTTTAAAAAAAACTGTTTTATCTCTTAAATTTTTTAAAATCTCTCTAATCTAACCTTTAACTTCTTTATGATATGCTTCATTTATATGCAAAATCGAAAAGAAAAAAAAAGGGATAAGATTGTGGGATAGTAGAGTTATTTGAAGCAATATATTTTATAATATGTTATATTATCCTAATTTCTGGAAATAGTGATGCATCATGACATATATTAGGAAAAGTACGAGATAAAGAATTTTCGTACGTACTTTTTATACATCATGACATAGATCGTGAAATGATTTTTTTTCTAGTATAGATCAAAAGGTTTAAGAATTGTTTTCTTTTTAGGAATATGTTAGAACAACTAGCTACTTAAATTAAGAAGAAAATGGAGATGCAGAAAAACACTATATAAGAAACTGACTAATGAATTTTTCGAATTTGAAAAGTAAAAATGTGGATTCGAAAAGTTCCAAAGAAATCATGTAACACACAATACCATAATGGGATACAATTATTGGCTTCCATTTTAATTTTTGCTCATGTAAAAAAAATAAGAATATGTCATAGTCAAAAGTACCTAACTGCTCATCAGATTCTCTCCCAAGAGACCCAAACCCAAATAAGACTACGTACATTAATGTGAACATGTCTTGTGGCTGTTCTCTTCTTAGGCCATCCACCAAAAACTCCCTAAAATATTTGTCTCCTCTATGTTGATTGTTGAAATTGAAAGCTCTTCATACATCATTCTCCATATCACCCCTACCAAATTAAAATTGATATTTTGCATTTTACTCTCTCGTAGACAAATGACATTTCTTCTGTGTCTTTCAACCGTAAATCTTTTCAAAAAAATAGTTAGCAAATAAATATTTTCAGTAGACATATTTCTAAACTCTAGCATATACGTTCCCTCTCTACTTTTCAAATATGTGTCAACGATTCATCTCCCACATTTTTTCCCCCACTTTACTGTTTATTTTTTATATGCCTAATACTTCGACTGACAAAATAATAATGATAAGGAGAAATCTGAAACTAACTGTATGCATATTGTTACTTTGTGAATTTTTATTTTTAAAAACATATTTTCTATCAAATAAATAGGTAAACATTACTCTGGAGGTTTGACAAAAATAATTAAATAAACAATTACACTGGATATTTAAGGCCCATAATAAGATTAAACGGGCCACTCAAAACCACATTACATAACACATTATGCCTCTTCTGTGCTTTGTTTGGATTCGGTCCAACTCCATCTTCCCCGTTTTCAATAAGATTTATCAATAAAATGAAACTTAGCTATAATTGATTCGAAATTGTTTGGAAAATAGTTAAAATACTACAGTCAAACTGTATGTGTAATTTAACATTTTACCACAAAAAATAAATAAATATATATGTGTACATTGAAAATGTAATTCATCTGAAATTTAATTGCATGAATGAAAAAGAGTTTACAAATAGAAATGGAGAGTGGTATAGAATAATAGAATACACGTAGATTGTAGAAGTGTATTATAGGCTTATAGCCCATAATATTGATAAACTAATTAATGGGCCTGTATTATTTAATGGATACCATTAAGGCTCAGTATGATATATTAAACGGACTACGTAAAACACGCTACACCATCATCACATAATACAAATTATGCTATTTGTTTGGATTCGATCCAACTCCATCTTTCGCGTTGAAAAGGTAAATCGATGGAGAGAAGATAAAAGAATAAACACTTTTAAAATCAGATTTTTAACAACATGATTTATTCGAAAATAGTGTTGTTTGATTCGAAGTTGTTTGAAAAATATATATAGCCAAACTGTATCGTTTTTTTTGTAACACTTAAAAATATACTTGATATTGATAGTACCGAATTCCAAAGAGTTGCCCTGACGACTCGTTTGAATTTATTTATTTTCTTTTTTGTTTGACTCGTTTGATTATAACTTTTTATGTTCCCAACACTCGTTTGATTTTAACTATAAACGCATTTTAGATAGGGAGGTGTCAACGAGTACGAAGTTTGTATTTTTTTTGTTTTTTCTTAATCGAATTTATGCTTGATACTAACTCTTTAAAGTGTTCCAATAATCATGAAATATATTCTATTCCTTACCTAACTAGTTTGGCATTTACCTTTCTCATATAATGGAGCTGAATCCGATCGTTCAAATCCTATGGTATTATTTATAGGGTCACATTATTTTATTACGTTTTATTTCTTGGAAATTTTTAGTAACTCATATATATATATATATATATATATATATATATATAAAGATATTCTCCTGGTACCAGAATATATTAAAAATGTTTTTTAAGTATACCACCTATGTTCATATATGAACTGTTTAGTAGAGAACTATATATAAATATATCATAAACTCATAATATTCTCAAAATTAGAGGATGTATCTTAAAAGTTTAGCTTGAAAACAAATAAATGAAAGTTTATGTCCAAATGCTTTACTATGTTGAATATCTCATCTCGCACAAACTAAATCAATTTTTATATATAATTTTTTCGTTTGTAGAATATAATTGTATTTATGCTATATATTTGAAATCATTGAAATCCTCTATTTTTTTTCTTTGATCCACATTACAACAATATCAACCTTATCATCTTGTATATGAGTCTCGCGTAACATATTTGTTTGTCTATGGAATTTCAATCCGGAATAGAATTCATCGTGGTGGCTACTACACTAATTCATCATTGCTTTATATAACAAAAGAAGATTTTTAGCAAAAAAAAGTTATTTTTTGTTACAGATAAACAGTTTAGCTAATCTATCACAAATGAGGAATATTAGATTAGAGAATAAAATTGTACTAAAATATAGGAATCTACTTTCATAAAACGCATAGCTTTAAATAAAAAGAATGTGTTGTCTGCCATTTACTTAAATTAAATATATGCCTATTTCCTAAAGAATACTCGTTTATCGCATATTAGCCACACATAAACTATATAATTTAACCTTGTAAAAACTTTATGTGATTATGTAATACAATCTACATTACACTCACACGACCAATTTCAATTTCCCTTCTCCATCCCTATCCAAGATTCTTCTCTACACATAGTCAATCATTGTTTATTACACCTACAATATTTTATTTTAATTAAAAATTTGGTGAAAAAATCTATATGATTTTAGGATAGGAGCCAAAAACATTTTTAAAAATTATTTGATCGATTTTGAAGGATTATATTATTAACATGATATCAGTAAAATTGTGGAACTTTAGCCCCTTGGAATTGGCCACGAGGCAACACCAACCTCTTTGGTTATGACGTAGGAGACACTAACGACATAATTTATGTTGATTCGGAAGGCACATGCTTTGGTCGATTTGTTTAAATGATTCTATGTTTTGTGATCGACAAGCCGAAATATAAACAAATGCCTATAAAGCCAACAAAAAACATACTAGTGTTAGTGATGTTTTAAGAAATAGATTGATTGGTGTCGTATTATCGGACCAGTCACTATCTTATACTGGGTTTATGGGTAGCCGTACGTGCATTCTTTGCCTTTTAAGTCTTTATTAATCCAAAATAATTCTGTAATGGATTAACTTCTAATTTAGTTGGTGTTGATTTGTTATGAGTGATGATGACTTATGACTTATGAGGCATATTTTCAGCGTCGTATCGTATTGTTTAAAGGTTTTGTTCAAATTTTAAAACAAAACGAAATTTGAAGTTCTAATTCTCAATCATTCACATTCAAGCCTAGTTATTAAAATACTTACTTAGGAGAATCAATTTAATTCTACATAGTGATGGTCTCAATCATTCACATTCAACTGTGTTTTAGTTTTAGACATGTAATAAATTTGACGAATTCGTATTTTAGAATTGTCTGACGAAAAAAAGATTCCCCTCGTGACTAATAAAAATAATAAATTTTGTTTTGAAAACCAACATCTTGTAAAATGATTTTTTTTTTCTTCCGTATCCCAACTTGTAAAAAATTAATTTGATCTATCCCCAACACCTGATTTGTAATGTCCAACTTTTAACAGAACCACACTTATTTATTTTGTCAGGCGGCTGCGCACGTCCAACCTATCTCTTGCCTCCCACACGTGTCGGCTCTTACACATCTATTAAAACTCTCAGGGTCTTAGCTAGATTTCATGTTAATAGTCCAGTTCCCAATGGACTTCTGATAAGTGTGTTAATTACATACAAAGGCTTGAGTGTTTCATGCATTTGGTGCTGTCAGTAAAAGTTGCCATTGCCCCCATATATATAGGTAAATATATTTATCCAAAACAATAATTAATTTATAGTGGTTTAGTAGTTTAAGCCTTTAAGAAAATATCATGCGTTGGAAAAAATAAAGTTCAAAATCTTTTTATTGCAATTTAATTCATGATTAAAATGAAAAAGTTGAAAAAGTTAAATAAACATTCATCTCATTTTTTACCATTTGAGATAAAGGAGTTGAAAAAATGATTCAACCAATTCAACTTTAAAAACTGAAAAATTGAACAAATTCAACAATATTCAACTCATTCAACTACATTTTTGTAGAGGAACATGTTGAATAATACTCAACTCAATTTTTCCAACTTAATATTTTCCAACTATTCATCTTAAGACAACCATTTGCAGCCTTATAAAGAAAATGGAGAGAGTAATCTACAAAGTACAAAAAAAATAATCCACGATCCTTTTGCAATGAAAACCACGACTCTTCATCACTAGTTCACCATTAAACTAACAATGAATATGAACTCGAACACTATTTTTTAGGGTTATTATGTATGTTTTAAAATTCAAATTTACCGAAAAAAACATATTCAAAAGATTAACAAAACAAATATCTATAATGTTAGAAAAAAATGAATAACCAAATTGTAAATATTGAAGAAGATTGAATGGTATTGAATAGTGTTAGACTCTGTTTAGATAACTTTCGATAAAATAATTTTTCTTTAATTTGATAATTCAGTTCACCACAAAATGTTTAGAGGTTATGATTTTTGTTGCTGTGAGATATAGACATAATAATAACATATACATATGTATCTTCATTACTGATCGGATATCCAAACAAAAGGCAAGAAGTCGAAACTTAATCATTCCGTTCATAACTACGTACATATAATCAATAATCAATACAAATGTTAACGTCTCAAGAGATAACAAAATCATATGTGGCAACACCTAAATAAAATCAAATGTAAGTTCATTATCAATGTTTCTATATATATGCTTTCACAAATTTAAAATTGAAGCATCTAGAGAAAACTGATATCTTTTAATAAAAATTTCATATCCAAATAGACTTTTCTTTTATATAACTTTGAAACAATTAGAGTAATTGTGACAAAACAAATACTTAAATAAAGTGAAAACATAAGAAATTAAAAAATTTAGTTTAAAGATGCAAAAGACACAATAAACCGCTAAAAACCATTTTGAACGGTCAAATTTTGTCACTTTTTGCCGCTTTTTAAGATTGTAATTCTTATCTTTTGCATTTTGTTACCGTGATGAATGGTGACAGAAAACCGTTAAATTATTTTAATTTTTTGATATAATGACAATCAAAACTATATATTTTTAACTTTTTTGTATTAAACTACATACTCTTGCATAAAAAGTATTTAATAAATATATACACACTAACTAAATTTTTTTTGCAAAACAACTATAAAAAGTATTTTGATCTTATAATAAAAACTCTAAAGAATGATGACAGAAAAACAAAAACAAAAAACTCTAAAGAATATTAATAATTATAGAATTAAATACAAATATTTTTTTATTATATAAAAAACGATACTACTAAAACGTCTATTTATTTTGAATTAGTATTTAAAACCATATATTAACTCTTTCGCCTCTATTTAATGCAGCTTTCCTCCTTTCACTTTCAGGAGACAAACGAACAGATTTTTATTTTTTTGCGAATTTTACTTTCTTTCTTTTTTGCTCTTTCACTTTCCTTTCTAGCTCCCCTGTTTCACGTCTTCCCATCTCCTCCTCTGTTTCACTCGTAAAACTCCCAACTTTTCACCTCCCATGGCTTTCCTTCTTCTTTAAAATATCCAGAGCTTTCTAAAGCTCTGTTTTTGGCTAGCTTCCTCTAGCTCCGTTTATCAGCTCACTACTATTTGGTCGAATCTCAGAAAACTCAGTAAACTAAAAATCCACCATTTTCAATGGAAGACAAAATCCAGTCAGATGATTTCACTTCCCATAAAAACCCAACTCTTCCTCAAGTCATTGAAGAGCTAAAAGAGCTCTGGGCTATGGTTTTACCAATCACAGCAATGAACTGTCTTGTCTACGTGCGCGCCGTCGTGTCTGTTCTCTTCCTCGGCCGTCTCGGTAGCCTCGAGTTAGCCGGAGGAGCTCTCTCCATCGGATTCACCAACATCACAGGATACTCTGTTATGGTTGGACTCGCCTCGGGTCTCGAGCCAGTGTGTAGCCAAGCCTACGGTAGCAAAAACTGGGATCTCCTCACGCTCTCTCTTCACCGTATGGTCGTGATTCTCTTAATGGCCTCTCTGCCCATAAGCCTCCTTTGGATCAACCTTGGACCCATCATGCTTTTCATGGGTCAAAACCCGGAGATAACCGCTACAGCGGCTGAATATTGTCTCTACGCGCTTCCTGATCTTTTGACCAATACTCTCCTTCAGCCGTTACGTGTTTATCTAAGGTCGCAGCGAGTGACGAAACCGATGATGTGGTGTACGCTAGCAGCAGTGGCGTTCCATGTGCCATTGAATTATTGGCTTGTGATGGTGAAGCATTGGGGTGTTCCTGGTGTGGCTATTGCGTCTGTTGTGACGAATTTGATCATGGTTGTGCTTTTGGTTGGTTATGTTTGGGTTAGTGGGATGTTGCAGAAGAGAGTGAGTGGTGATGGTGATGGTGGGTCTACTACGATGGTGGCGGTGGTGGCTCAGTCGTCGTCTGTGATGGAGTTGGTTGGAGGGTTGGGACCGTTGATGAGAGTGGCGGTTCCGAGTTGTTTGGGGATATGTTTGGAATGGTGGTGGTATGAGATTGTGATTGTGATGGGTGGTTACTTGGAGAATCCTAAGCTTGCTGTGGCTGCCACTGGGATTTTGATTCAGACTACTAGTCTTATGTATACGGTTCCTATGGCTTTAGCTGGATGCGTCTCTGCTCGGGTATGTATCTTTATACTTTCTGTTATGTGAATGTAAATGGTCAAAATTATAGTTAAATTAAAGATGATTAAGTGGTCAAAATTTGAGTCAAAGCTACAAAGTTGATTTGAGTCATGATTAGACTAATGATTAGTGATTAAGTGGTGAAGATTTAAGTCTAGAAAACTATTTGACTAAGTTGATTTGGGTTTTGCATTTGAAGGTTCAAAATCATGAAACTTTTGAATATTAATTTCGTTTTTTTTAAAAATGAATTATGTGGTGTTTATGATTGATATTGGAAAGAGTGGAAGTAATTATATTAAATTAAAGACTAAAAAGACAAAAGTCTTGGAACTTGAAGGTACCAAAACATTTCAGTAGATGCAAGAATGTTTTATTCAAGAAAGATATGAACTTTTGTTCTTGTAATTGACATAAGTTCTTTTTTCTGTGTGTGTTTTTCGAGGACCTTATTATGTGTTTAGAAGGTTCTCTGTTTCCTAGTGATTAGTATTTTGTTCGAGAAAATTTTGAATTTTGTTCTTGTATCTAATTATGGATTTACTCAAGGGAAGTTCTTAGAAGGCTCTTTGTTTCCTAGTTGTTGTTTTTTTCTTTATAAGTTTCTTAACGCTTTTTCGAAAAGAAGAAAAGAGATGATAAAAAACGTGCAATGTAATGGGAAAATGTTACATCAACTTCCATTAATAGGTCACTCCGTGGTATGTGATTGGACGTTAACATACCTAAAAATAAAAATATATAAAAAAGTGGTTGAAAAGAGAGTAGTCAAGTGTGGTCTATTTTATTGTTGCCAATCTCATGATACTGTTCAACCTCATTGATGTCCTTATCTTTCCTTTACACGTGACAAAAGTTTGGCTTCAATAACTTTTTTAAGATTTGGTTTCATTGATTTTCTCAGGTTGGGAACGAGCTCGGTGCAGGTAGACCTTACAAGGCCAGACTAGCCGCGAACGTGGCTCTAGCTTGCGCGTTTGTAGTAGGAGCATTGAATGTGGCTTGGACGGTTATTCTAAAAGAGCGTTGGGCTGGACTATTCACTGGCTATGAGCCACTCAAGGTCTTGGTTGCTTCGGTTATGCCAATTGTCGGGCTATGCGAGCTAGGGAATTGTCCACAGACCACGGGCTGCGGGATTCTTAGAGGGACAGGTCGGCCTGCGGTTGGGGCACATGTGAATCTCGGGTCGTTTTATTTCGTTGGGACTCCCGTGGCAGTTGGACTAGCGTTTTGGTTGAAAATTGGGTTTAGTGGGTTGTGGTTTGGGTTGCTTTCAGCTCAAGCGGCTTGCGTGGTTTCGATATTGTATGCGGTTTTGGCGAGGACGGATTGGGAAGGGGAAGCCGTGAAGGCAATGAGACTGACGAGTTTGGAGATGAGGAAAGTTGGACAAGATGAAGAGTCTTCATTGTTATTGTTGGATGATGAGAAGTTGGGTGATGTTTTGTAATAAAATTGGATAATTGTGGGGTCAAAAACATGAGAGACGACTTATTCTTATTATTTGAAGGGTTATTTTAGTTTTTGTCTTCATTAGTGATGAGTGTTGACCTCGTTTGTTCAATGTTTTGTTTGTATCCGTTTCGTTTTTTTTTTAAGTGAATTTTTCTAATTGAAACAAATCTTGGAAGCTCAATCATTTTTAGTCCTTGAAAATAAGATTAAAAAATAGTTAAATTATCGGATTTGGCTTTTTGCTAGAAATGGTGAAAAAGAGGACTGTAATAAAAGCTTGTAAGAGAACTTTTTTGACTATATTATTAAGCCAAACACAATTGAGCGCATGCATATAGTCATTTATTCCACTTTCTAGTGTGGTTTTCATAATCAGCAAGTAATTTTTAGAAGATCTTATTTGTGTAAATTATGTTAAGTTGGGTCAAAAAAGATGATGAGGAAAGGGTACATTATTGTAGAGTACATTCTTTTTTTTTGCATTTAAAATCGCAATGATTTAAAGCCCGACATAGACACATATGTTCCCAAAAAACTTTAGGACATGCCTTTGCCAGATTTTCCCATACAAAGGACTCTTTTTTTGTCGGGCACTTCAAGTCTCAACTATGGAATTATAAAAATTTGTCTCACACGGACCTATCCGATTCATACCTTTATCTGTAATGACCGGTTTAGATATCCACTTGTTGTAAACCAAGTGTCATGAGCTACAAATTCAGATCAATCTTGGAACTAGGTGAATAACACAGTGACAAAGAATGGTAATATTTCAAAGGTTAGAATTTTAATTTGATATTATGTTCACTCTAAATAAAGAGAACTCTATCAGTTCTTCTACAAGTTCTTAACTTGTCCTTGTCACCAAGTCACGAATCTTGAAGATATCTCATTCTAATTTACTCTCATGTAGAAATCTCATTCTACATGATTTTTTTTTTAATTATAAACATTTTATATGAAAGAATGGAGTAGTAAATGAGAGTGAATTATATTGGGTTGTAACAAGAGTGGGGACTTCATTAAAAGCAAGGTCTCAAAGGGTCACGCTTGATAGCATGTAGGACTTGATGATGACGAGACATCTGAGATTTTGTTACTTCATTTTTAAAAAGTACCTTTCGAATAGGGTTTTATTATGGGACATTCTTGTGCCTATCAGTATTCCAAATTAGATAAAACAAAATAGTAACAAGATTCAAATTAATGAGAAAGGATCAAAGAATGTGAAAGCCTTTGAAAAGAGAGAGATGGATCATGTGAATCCAACACTGTTTCATTTAAAATCCCTTTCAATCTTTACTCTCACTCTCTTATATATCTCTTCACCACATTTTCTTTTGTTCAAAACCCTTTCTATGTATGAGAACCTAAGAATATTTCTAAAAATAATACCCTTCAATCTTTTCGGAATGAAATCGGTATCTTTAATCGCGATTCTTCTTCTCCATCTTTTTGTTAGTAGTGATACTTTCCAGTTGGATCTTTTTCACTGTAAGTATTATTTGGCTATTACATGGCTTATAAATAGAGACAATGAATGTGTTATATACATCTTGGTTGGTTCTTTTATTTGTTGTATTGTGATTTGCGAGGTTGTAGATAAGGCGAGCGGATCAAGCATACCTGACTGTTCGAATGCGTGTGGACCATGTAAACCATGCAAGCTTGTCGTGATCAGTTCTACGTGCTCCGCCTCCGAGGCTTGCCCTCTCGTCTACAAGTGCTTGTGTAAAGGCAAATACTATCACGTGCCTTCCCTCACCTAATCCTTCCTCATCTCACGTGAACACTTCTTCCTTAACGATTGCAATGATCGATCTGTTGTTGCTTTTCCAAAGTTTATTGACTACTCTCACTTTAGCGTGTGCTTGATTTGTAATACCACAATTCAATAAACGGCCAGGAAAATATTAGATTATTGGTTTGTAAAAGCATTCTTCTAAGCCAAATACAAAACTTTGAACACGAGGTACAAAAGAACAGTTGATGAACAAACTAATACTATTCCTAAGAGAAGAGTCAGATCTGATTTCAAAGCTCTGTCTCAATTTCGTTGAAGTTCCAGTCTCTGACAATGTCTCTTCTCACTGCACGGCTTCGTACTAACCGTGGTGAGGCTCCTTCACCTGCTTGGAAATTGGGTTGTGGGGTTACCTTTGATGACGATGCAGGGAAAGGGTTCGATCTTGCAGCTTGAATGAGTGATTTCCTTGTGAGGCAGCTTGCAATCACAGAGCATCTTCCCTCGTTGTCTGAGCTAGAAACAGAGTAGCTTCTAAATGAGTGGGATGGGCTCTCTACACTATGGCACACGAGGCATGCAAAACTCATTTTTTTGCCCCGGTGATTATCTTGTATGCGGGTTTTCAGTCACAAGCAAACTTTCTCTTTAGAAATCCTGCATTTTGACAAAATCCAAAGGTTTCAGCAACTGCGAGTGATGTCATTTCTGTGGAAAAAGAACTTAAAAGGAGCCTTCACAGGGGAGAAAAAACGAACAAGAACTAAGCTAAGCGCGTTCACCAAATCACTAAAGCAAATTCCTTTACTCACGAAATAGACCGCATAATAAGCAAAATCTGACCCGTTTCAGGTAGCTGACACTGGATCAATAAGATGATGAAAACTTTCTTCTTGAGGATAATTTTCACTAACCACTATACAAGTAGAAAAAGAAAACATGACAAAGTTCACTATGCGACCGATCGGAGTACCTGAAACAATCATGAGTGATATAGCTACTAAACCATCAATCAGAACCAGACTCATATGTTCAACATCTAGACAAAAAGCTTTATAGACTAGAGAAGGGATCATCACATTTCACTGAGAGAAGAATTTAACGCGAATAAATTATGATTCCCCCACAAAAACACCATCTCTAACTTAGCCTGGATTCTTAGTAATGACTGCTAGGGCTCAGAGTCTTGAGATACTACACTAAACTCTCGACATAGCGAAATTTGTATCCTCAACGCCAAATTTAAACCTAGATACACAATATTCCGCTAAAATGCATCAAATTGGTGACCAAATTCGTGCGATCAAAGGAAAGATCCCCCAAAAATTCAATTCCAATTGCGCGCTAGAGAGAGAGAGATATAAGTTGAGATCTGGAGAAGCTAAACTTACCTCTGGGTGATTCTCGATTTGAGTAGGGGTATTCGAAGAAGTGACGATGATTGCTTACTTTGATTTCGAATTCTCCATCATCATCATCACGAGGATCCAGAAGCCAAAGGCGAAAGACTCGCGTCTCGATTTGGGAGTTTATAGCTTAACTTTACTGCGCGTGCCAGACACGCGCCGACACTAGCTAGATTTCCCGCGAGCAACGATGACTCGGGACATTTTACGCCAATTTTAACCGCTTCTGATTTATTTATTTTCGAAAGAAACTCGGTTAAGTCTAAACCATTAAATTAATCTTCGGTTCTTTTACACTTCAAACCAAATCAAACCGAATTCATAGTCTTTGAAGAATCTCGCATTGGCGACTTCATTTGCTTTTTAATCAGCATTTCCACAACAAAAGTAACAATGAAACCTATCAGATATGGAAATTTACAGAAATTGAAAAGTCTTGAATGTAGAGATTCACGCGGGTTTCTTCTTGAATCACATTACGAAATTGATATAGTTGGGTAGAAGCCTTTTTCCCTCTCTAAGCAGACGAACCCTTCAGCTGGATCAAAAGATAGACAAGATAAGAGTATTCATAGATTATAACAGGTATGGCTCACTCAGATTTGATTGTTGAAATTGCGTACCTTTAGGAACTCGTTCCAGCATTTGTCCCCGCGGTTAGATCTTCTAATTCATCAACAATAGCATTGTAGCAAAAGAAGTATTGATCCTTCAAAAAAGAGTAAGGAATTGAACAATTCAGAACAAATTATGTGGTGAGATACAGAAATTTGGTAGCTAAAAATTGTAACGCTGAAAGATTTACCATGGTTTGAACCATGCCAATGCGTTGCTTGCGAAATAGTGCCACGGTTTTAGCAAGATCCAACGCAGACATATCGCCAGCAAGAATTCTTTGGATTGTGTTATGTATCGCACAGTATGTTCCAGTTCTTCCTATACCTGCACTGAGAGAGAAAAAAACAATTCTCTCAGGAGACGTTGAACAACACTTGTATCCCTCATTGACATGCATCGTACCTGCAGTGCACAATGATTGGGCCGAGACTAGGTGGTACTTGATATAGTCTTTTTAGAATTTCACGGACAGCCACTGTATCCTTGGGAACTCCATGATCAGGCCATTCTGGATACTGAATATGCAAAACGGACATGGGCTGATCCTCTGTCTGTAAAACACAATATCAATAATTGAAACATGCTTAACCCTCGAAGAAATAACTTGATCTGGTAAAAATAAACAGAAGAAAACTGATACAAGATTCTTACCTCCTTGTAGTTAACCTCAAGATTCCGTAACATCAATGAAGTGTCAGTAGTCTTTATCCACTTTGTTGTAAGAGATATGTTGCCAAATTCTCTAGGTCCATCTTCGTCTTGAAAATAGTCCCCGCATTTAACAGTCTGTAACAAGTAATTAGATAAGTTAGCATGAAAAAACAAACAAGATAAGTTCAACAATCAATATCAACGAGATAGTTTCTATCTTCATCACTGTTTATGGAACATTTAAAACTTGCTAAAATTTAATACGAAGAAATTTAACTTGAGAAACAAATGCTCACAACAACTTCGCTTGTACTAGTATATTTGCAACAGATCATATTAATATCCAATCGTCTAAAAAGAGACTCATATACACAAGCAAGACAAGGAAGTTTACCCTATTATTATCAACCAATCGAGTGAGCATCACTATGATTGGGCAATGCTGCTGAATAACCATCTCCCAGAAGTCCTCCATCGTGTGTGGTAAAGGACCTTGCGTAGCTATGAACTGAGAAATACTCTCAGACTCCGACGTCTACATAACATTAACACATTGTAAAACCTTCAAAAATCTATCACCACAAAAAGATACAGATAAACAGACTAATAAGAAGTGTACCTTAATTAAGCTTGCATTCACATATCCTTTTGCAGATGAGTCTTTACATGGATTCAGAACAATCCTGTTCTTGTCAACTATATCCAAAGCAAAATCAAAATCTAGAACTGTACACCACTAACTAGCAAATCCACACAAAAAAAGAGAGGAAAATTACATGGAACAACATCACTGTATCTGTTTTTCTCAACATTGACACTGTTCATAGCCACTGTACTGTTTAGCAGCAGCTCCGATGGCCACATCCTATTAGCCTGCGTTCGAAGAGAGTGTATTATGATCCAATTTGTTTTTAAGGAAGAAACACTAGGAAGAGGAATATTCTCAATTTAGAGGATGGATCTATAACCTGTAAACCGGTAAACTCATGAGCGATCGAGTCAGGATTTTGGATCTTTCCCCGGAAAACGCCGAGAGCTTGGTGGCAGTGGTTGAGCTGATCGGAGGAGAGAGAGAGTTTTGAAGGAGGCGAATCAGCGGATGATAAATCAAAACGCGTCGAGCCAGTGAAAAGATTCGCGGCGGAAGAGGTTTTACCGGTCGCCATGACCGATTGACGGCGGGATCTAACGCGACGGCAGGAACTGAAGTTGCCCGTCGTGTGAGGCGGCGGAGAATCTGACCTTTTCTGGTTAATTGAAGTTTTTGATTGGCCCCGAGAAGAAAGGGTAAAGGTTTGTGATTAGTGGATTATTATGCGACTGTTTCCTTTTATTTTGCAACAAAGTATTAAAGTTGATGACTATAATATAAATTTACTATTTTAATTGGGTTTTTTTTTTTTTTGTCATCATTTTAATTGGTCATTATTAATTATGATTTCATTGGTCATTATAATATAGTTTTAGCAAAGGACCCTGGTCTTTTAAGCAAAGGAATCCTGGTCTTTCTTTTATTGTTTTGTAGAATAACATTTTAGATGGGCTCATCATTATAAAAAAAAAGATGGGCAACGTCACAGAAAAAACTACAGTGGGCCTAAAACGCCCAACTTAAAAGCCCATAACCAATAATAAAAACTCTTCACTTCCGAGTCTCGAGTGACACACACAGCTCCACATCAATGTCTTCGAAACACCATTGATGAGCCAAAACCCTCTTAAACCCTAAAAAATCAAATCGCCGATGAAATCCATTTTCCGTTCCATTTCTATCCGCCGTCATTCCGGCCACCGAACCTTCGCCGATACGTCGGCGGTGGAAGATACCTACAAATTCGTAAGAGACAGAGGACTCGACCACGCGGTAGAAAGAGAGAAGAATCTCAGACCACTTCTCAGTATCAAAGACCTAATCAGATCGGAGCCAGCAAAATCAGTTCCGATCTCAGTTATCACCTCACAGAAAGATTCACTACGAGTTCCTCTTCGTCCAATCGAGTTCATACGTAGCTTCCCTTCCGTTTTCCAAGAGTTTCTCCCCGGAGGAATTGGTATTCATCCTCACATCAGCCTCACGCCGGAGATTCTAAACCACGATGCCGATGAGCAATTGGTTTACGGTAGTGAGACTTATAAGCAAGGATTAGCTGATAGGCTTTTGAAATTGCTGATGATTAATAGGATTAACAAAATTCCATTAGAGATTCTAGATTTGTTGAAATGGGATTTAGGTTTACCTAAGGATTATGTTGAAACTATGGTACCTGAGTTTCCTGATTACTTTAGAGTTATCAAATCGAAGTTAAGAGGATGTAGTGGTGAGCTAGAGCTGGTTTGTTGGAGCAATGAGCATGCTGTATCTGTGTTGGAGAAGAAAGCTAGAACATTACGTAAAGGAGAGTATACGAAAGGATCGGCGATTGCTTTTCCGATGAAGTTTTCGAATGGTTTTGTGGTTGATAAGAAGATGAAGAAATGGATTGATGATTGGCAGAAGTTGCCGTATATTTCTCCTTATGAGAATGCACTTCATCTGTCTGCGACTAGCGATGAGTCTGATAAGTGGGCGGCGGCTGTTTTGCACGAGATCATGAACCTTTTTGTGTCGAAGAAGGTTGAGAAAGATGCTATTTTGCATCTTGGTGAGTTTATGGGATTGAGATCGAGGTTTAAGAGAGTTCTCCATAATCATCCTGGTATCTTTTACTTGTCTAGTAAGCTTAGGACTCACACTGTGGTTCTTAGAGATGGTTACAAGAGGGGGATGTTGATAGAGAGTAATGAATTGGTGACAAGCAGGAACCGTTACATGAAACTCATGAATACAGTTAAGAAAGATAACAAGGCAGTTTCTTCGAGCAGCAAGAAAGAAGATAAGGGGAAAGTGGAAGGGGAAGTTTGTGATACTGATGCGAAGGCTGAGAATGATGACATTTCTGGTTCTGATGTCGAGGATGATCGTCAAGGAGACTTTGTTGATGATGACGAGGACGATGATGAAGTGGATCAAAACCAGGATCTGGAGCGTGGTCGTAGAAATTCAAGTCCAAGATCTGGTAGGAGGAGTTTTGGAAACTCAGGTTCAAGAGATAAGGCACAATCGAGGCGGAGCAAGATCAGTTTAAAGACTGAGAAGAAGAGGAGTCGGATGTATTAGAGACTTAATCCAACTTTACCGGTGGCTGCATTTTCAGCAGATTCGTTTCTTCTCCTGTGTAGTAATCTCACTCTATAGCTTGCCCGTTTCATTCTTACTTCTCAAGGGAGAAGAGTTTTTATAAAGAGTTCGGTTATAATTCCATGGTGATGCTCAGACCCTAAATCTGACTTCTCCAGTCGATTTGGCAGACTCATGATATCAAGTAGTTCAATTGCTAGTGGAACATTAGCATGAATCTCATTCATTAACGATATCAATGTAAGGAGTAACATTTATCAATCTCATTCGAACCATAAGAACTGTAAAATGAAGGACAAATTCCAAACAGAGACTACATTTATCAATAAATTAAGCCGTGTACATATGGAATTTTAGACATTGATAACTTTCTTGTCAAAATTTTCCCCCACAAAGCATAGAATTAAGACCACAACAACGAACACAGATAGCAACATGTCTGGATAGTATCTGCAAGTATTCTCCTCACTTGCCTATGTCACTTTGTTTTGGAACTCAGATGACTCAAAGACTCTAGCAGTGTTATCGACAGATACCGAAACAATGAAGTCCGTGTTGGTAGAGACTGAGATGGCCTGGACCGCATCTTGGTGACCATGGTAGGTATGGACGCAGTTGCCTAATAAGCTGTCCCAAATGCTCACTGTACCATTGGCACAGCCAGTGGCTAAGTACTTGGAGGTTCCTATCCAAGTCAGAGATGTCACACCTTCCTGTAATCGAAAAAAGAAGAAGAGAGGAGTTGTTTTAGTTTCAATATCTGTTTTGATGCTATCTCAGAGAAACTATAAGGGTTTATACCTCGTGCTCGCAGATGAACCTGGGAGTGGAATGCTGCAGATCCCAGATTATAAGCTTCTTGTCCATTCCACCTGTTGCAGCCAAAGGGATGGTTGCGGAGCTTGGTGAAAACTTCACACATTCAACTGAATCTGTATGAGAATTCAAGGAGCTCACAACCTGTTGGTATGATTATGAAAAAGTTAGATGATATGTCAAATAGATATGAGAAGCACCAACTTGCTTATTGAAATGATATAGATCATAAAACAATCCAGTGAAAGCTTGGTAACAGCAGTACAGTAAAGGACGAACCTTTCCGGTGACTATATTCACAATGTGAACAGAACCGTCTTTTGAGCCACTGATAGCAAGACTTGAGTTCGAGTTAATGTCTAAGCATGTCAATCCTTCCGTATGATAAGGATGACCTACACAAAGCAAGAAGTTAGCATTTTAAACCAGTCAAAGAAGGCGAAAGATTTAGTATTTGTGCAGTAGTAACATGTTTAAATTTCGCTTGCCTTTAACAATATGAATGCTTTCACAAGTTTTTGGGTTCCATACTATCAAACTTGCATCATCAGAGCCAGTACAAATTAGTTTACCTACAGTACCCACACACAGTCAAACAATACAATTAAAACAGGTAGACTCAATTAGATAATCCACAGAAGCATATAAGGTAGAAGCTTATATCAATACCGTCAGGGGTGAAGTCACCACAAGTAACATTTAGATTATGGCCCGAAAACATATTAAGATAAGCTTCTTTATCAGCATTCCACATCCATAGAGAACAATCTTCTGATCCAGCCAACACAATGTGTCCTCTCGGATGCCATCTCACCCACTGAAAAATACCACACAGTAAGTACTAGATTTGGACCTGAGGATCTCAATTACAATGATGATATAGGACAAGTTATTTATACCTCGATTCCAGCACCAGGACCATCCAAAACACATTTCAAAGTCCCTGATGATGCATCAAAGATCTGTACAACACCATCTAATCCTCCAGAAGCAAGTAACTGTCCATCATAGCTAAAAGCTAAACAAGAGACAGAGTCCTTGTGACCAGGAAGCTCAGCAGCCCAATCTCCATTACCAATTTTCCAGAGAAATGCTTTATCATCTCCACCTCCAGTTGCAACAAGTGTAGCATCTGTTGGACTACAAGCCAATGCATAAAGCTCACCTGTAAAAGACAAAACTTTCTTAGTTTCATGAAAGTTAAAAAACATTTAATTGAGAAATAAAATGATAAAAACGTTACCTTTGTGACCAGTGAATGTGTGAACAGAGTCATCGTTTTCATCTGAAAGTAAGATTTGGTAGAATTAACAACCATAAAATTTCATATTGAGGAAACACGAGGTGGTGAATCTGTTACCAAATTGTTCACCATCATCGTCCATATCATCATCATCTGCTTCAGGAAGATCTGAATCGAAAATAGAAGAGTCACATACACATACACATATATACATACGATAAAAAAATCACGATTGAAGGAGATAAAAAAAAACCTTCTTCGTCGACATCGATTTCACGGAGGACATCGGATTCACCAAGGAAAATCTCTCCTTCATCCTCTTCTTCCATCGCTAGATTATTCATCTCTGTATTATTAGTATTATTACTCATCTTCTTCTTCTTCTTCTTCTCTCTCTCACCACAGTTTTTTCCAGCCGCGACTAAGAACAGGAAGAGGACGGCGGAGATGAATGGAGGTGTGACGTGTCACGATGATGGAACAAGAAGACACAAAGTACAAAAACCCTTCTTCTCTTTTTTTCCCAACAAAAACCCTTCCAAAAATTTTTCTATTAAACGACGTCGTTTGTATACACAAAAGTGAAACGGCGTCATGTGAGTAGCGCATTATAAATAAACGACGCTGTTTCGCTTTTGTGTATTCTAACGACGTTTAGTAGAACAAAATTGAAAGGGTTTTTGTAGCAAAACAGCGGAGTTAGTTTAACGTATTTTTGGATGTACATATATTGTGTTCATAGTTCATACTTCATACAATAGACAGTAATCTTACACAAATCTTTAGATTACAATTTTTTTCCCTTTTAATCGAACCATAGCACAAAATCACAAATCTTTGAATGCTAGATTTCATTTTACATTAACAATTAAAAAAAACGAAAACTTACGGGTAAAAAAACTACCTACCTTGTAAAATTTGTTATTGTTCAATAATTTTATGTTTTTTTTTTTTACCTTGGACCAGATAACTCAACGGCGTGCAAATTGTAAGTAGAATCAAGAATCCAATCAGAGTTAGGATTAGGACTCAAATCAATCTCTTCCCTCAAAATCTCAACTTTTTGCCATTCGTCCCATTTCTCCGCAAGCCCATCTCCTTCCAGCATCCTTACAACTTCAGACATCTTTGGTCTTTCCATTGGTGATCCTTGCGTGCATAGCAACGCCACTTGTATCACTTGTTCCAGTTCTCTCTCCTCGTAGTTTGTTTGAAGATCTGGATCCACTAACATCTCTAGCTTCTTCTCCTTCAACAATCCTTTCACCTAAACCAACAAACAAGTATTTGAGATTAGATTCTCGTTTCAATGGTTTTTGTTGGGGTCAAATGGAAGTTTTATGTTGTTATTACCCAGTCAAGTAACATGACGTCGTCGTCGTTAGCTAGCCGAGCGAGATCGAAAGCTCTTTGTCCTGTGATTAGTTCTAGAAGCATGATTCCGTATCCGAAAACGTCGGTTTTCTCTGAAGATTTTCCGGTTGAGAGATATTCTGGAGCGATGTGACCGATGGTGCCACGGACTGCTGTTGTCACGTGAGTGTCTTTATAGTCCATTAGCTTTGCCAACCCGAAATCTCCAACAACCGCTTCGAATTCTTCGTCTAAGAGGATGTTTGCTGCTTTTACGTCACGGTGAATGATCTTCGGATCGCAGTGATCATGTAGGTAAGACAAACCTCGAGCTGAGCCTAGCGCGATTCTCTTCCGCGTTGGCCAATCAAGCGGAGGTTGTGACGGTGGCCTCTCTGTGTCATTAGTGTAACCAACAATTATGAACCCATAAAGGAAAACATGAAAAAACACTTCACGTCAAAGTAATTGAGAGAGAGCACAAGATGTTTAGTTTTTACCTCTGAGACACGAAGCAACACTTCCATTGGCCATGTAAGGATACACAAGCAATCTCTCGGTCGGTGTCATACAGAAACCTCGTAATCTCAACAGGTTTCGATGAACTGCCATACTTATCATCTCTACTTCTGTTTGAAACTGGAGCTCTCCACCTGGAGTTCGCTCTTCCTTCAGTCTCTTGACAGCAACAAGAGTTCCGTCTGCCAAGCGTCCCTTGTAGACTTTCCCAAACCCACCTCTGCCCAAAATGTTCTTGTTACTAAACCCATCACTCGCCACTTGTAGCTCCCGCAAAGAAAACCTCTTGAGCTGTCCCAGATGAACTTCTGGATCTTCTTCGGCTGCAAAGAGATTTTGCAATCGAGATTTTACTCAAAAGAGTTTGTAACTTAAAAAACAATGACTTATGTATTGATTTTCATTAACAGTTGTTCCAATACTTTTCTGCAAAACAAAATTGCTGGCTAAGAACAGAAACTAATGCGAATAATAAACTCACCAGGGACATCGAAGAAAATATCTAGTGGCTTTCTTCGTCGCCACCAAGCAAAGGCTATTGCAGGAGCAGCAAAGAGCAAAGCAGCACCTGCAGCAACTCCACCAGCTATTGCTCCAGTTATACCATACCCACCTGAAATCAAATTAGATCATTTGGTTATTGCCTTATTGGCAAGATGAGTTATATGAGAAAAAGGATTGACAGAGAAGCAAAGATTTCATCTTCTGTTTCCTATAATGTAAACTAAAAAGAGGAGGCTTACTCGGGGTGGAAACTGGGGGAGGTTGAATAAAAGGTGGTGGAGGAGAAAACGGGGGAGATCCAGGACATGGGTGACTTGTAACAGGTCCACATAGGTCTAAGTTATTAGCAAAACTGCACAAGGAAATGAAAGTTTCAGAATAAGTTCAGACACTGACACAACAACTGAAATAACTGAAGAGGATAAATCATAGAACCTGATGGGTGTGAAGAGTGAGAAGGAGCCATTGTCAGGAACTGAACCAGAGAGTCTGTTATTTGATAGATCTCTGTGTTGCATCCATCAAGGTTAAGTGCATTAACTCAACAAATCAACTGAGGGAGAATGAAGTAGACATAAATGAAAGTTAATGAGAGGACTCACAACACTTGAAGGGTAGTAATATTGGTCAGTGACATAGGAATTGACCCAGTGAGACTGTTGTTGTTAAGCCGGCTATTCTTGCATGTAAAATTTTCAGCAAAGAGTCAAAAATTGGAACAAAACCTAAGATTAAACAAAGACTGTAACTGAGCCGGTAAAGCATATGTATACTCACAGAAATCTCAGCTTTGAAAGCTTTCCCAATGATTCCGGAATAGGACCGGAGAAGCTGTTTAAGTAAAGATCCAAACTCACTAAGTTTGTCAGATTTCCAAGATTACTAGGAATCGGGCCAGTTATGTTGTTACTGTAAAGCTCCCTGTAAGAAAATAAGAAACTTGTTAAAAAGATTTCAATTACAAAAGGTAACTCCAGTGCTTCTTCTGTCAAATCTTGGATTTGTTTTGTTAAAGCATGATGCATAAGTGGAACTTACAAATACTGCAAATTCTTGAGCACACCAAGCTCTGGAACTAAATGGCCAGATAACTCTGCATTCCCCAAATCACTGTATTTGACAAAAGAAACAAAAATGTCGGTAACCACGCTGAGGTCAAAGTTTAAAAAGTGGGATTAGTAGAAGAAAGCTTTACACTCTTATGACACTGTTCTCGTTGTTGCAAGTGACATGGAACCATGTGCAAGGATTCACTAGCGTAGGATCCCAGCTCTGCAAGACATTGTTTGGATCAACTAGAGTAACCCTCAAAGTATGCAAAGCATCACCTATAACAAGAACAACAAATCTACACAATTAGCATCAATTGGTGAAAAGTCTAATTTCAAGAGAGAACTATTCAAACAGGCCTCTCTGAGATTAGAGGCTAATAATTAAACAAATTCTTTACAAAACCAAAAACAAATGAAGTCTTTCAGAGAATGTTTGGATCAACAACATCAATCTTAAGATATCAAATAACCCAGCTTTTCAACCCAAAGAACATGCCTTTACAATATACAAAGTTGATCTGAACAAGAAAAGCAAAACAGTGTATTCAAAGTACTAGCCACTAAATCTTACAAATACAAAGAACAACAACAATTTTCATAAATCAAAATGCAGACACTAAAGATAGCGATTCACCTCCAAATAAAAAAGAATCGAGAAAGTAATTGAGAAACGAGTAAAGCTGAGTAATTGAGTAACCACGAACCTTCCAAATTAGCAGAAGCAAGCCACAGTGAATGATTCGGAAGTAAGATCAGTGAAAGTAAGATAAACACCACATAACTCGACTCCATTTCAAACAACAATGCTAAATTTCGAATCTTGATTTGATCTCTTCAGATCCGAGAAAACCCTAACTTCCGAAAATCACCACCATTAACACTTTACAGAGACAACCTCAACACAAACTCACTCATTTTTTCGATAACCCTTTTAAAAACCCATTAGCATTAAAACAAACAAAGAGTAAAAAATAAAATCAAAATCCTAATTCTCCGGCGTTCTCGTCGTCGTCTTTCCTCAATCAAACCACACTCTCTCTCTCACACACACACTGTAAAACAAAAGTTGAATAAAGATGAAACTTTTTTTTTTAAACAAAAAAATAAGAGCTTTTTGGGGAAAATCTACGTGAAGTAATAATAACAAAAGAGCTTTTTATTAAGCCGCAACAACAAGCCTGCCAGAGAAACTATGATTAGTGTGTTGTTGTTGTTCCTCTCTTTTTCTTCTTATGAATAAAATAGCTTTTTCGTTGATATATTATTTAATATTTTTAAAGATCTCAACGGGCTTTATTTATGGGCATGCAGTGGTGTAGAGGAGGAAGACGAGGAATATAAGCTGCCCGTAACGGTGCTGCTGCCCGAACTGACCGGTCAAAAAAACGGGTTCGGGGGAGAGAAGAGATGGTTGAAAGTGACATCGCTTTGGGTTTGGGGTAAAGTAGTTGAAAGCTCTTAAGGCTATGCACCCGTTTCTCCTGGTCAAACCTCTCTCTGTTGGGTCCCTTTTTTCTTTAAGTAGAAAAACCTTTTCTAAATTTTTAATGCAAGTAAGATTCGTAATCCCGTATTTATGAAAGTAAAGTTAAAATGTTAAAGAGGTTCACTATCATGTGAGCAATCTCATACCAAAAATGTGAATTTTTTTTTACAATGGTTGTGAATTTTGTGATTGATAAACCATGCAACAATAAAGATATTAGTGTTTGCTGATATTCTTTCTAAACCCAACTTTGGCAGAGATGAGATTGAAAGATTTGAGTTTTGTCAACAAAAAATTTGGTGGAAGAAACTGTAGAGACGGCAAAGACAAAATTTGGCCAAGTTCCACTGTGGAAGTAGTATGGCGTGCCCGATATGACTTTACTACTGTTTCATCACAATACCATTAAACAGATACTTGTCTTATCATTTAAAAAAAAAAAAAAAACTGCCCATACAATTTGAGTAGAGGTAAAAAGTAAAATAAAAAGCAGATTACATTTGTTACCCTTTAAATATCACACATTATGCTTACCCCATGTGGTGGATGGACTCTTTATTTTCATTATGATCAAAAGGTTTCTAGAACAAAATTTAATTAAAGTAAAAAAGAAACAGTCATTTCAGAAAATATTTCAAGATAATGCTTACAATTATTTATTTAGATATTGTGAGTGGCTAAATCAGCTGCCAATGAGTGAATTTACAAACTTTTTTATAATCCCCAACATTTTTTATATTCATGATAAAAATATGCTTCAAATTCAAAATTTCACAAATCAGAAATAATTCTAAAAACAATAAGAGCTACCTTGTTATGAAAGAGAAACGAACTTTAAGAAGATTTTATCAAAATTAAATGAAACAGTAGAATTAAAATTTGCGACAAAAAAATACGCCTCCTAAATACAACGGGATAATATCCTAGTGCAAGTGGCCACCGAGCGTTTCAACTTTCAAATCCAGGAATAAAGGTAAGAAAAAGAACAAAACAAGAGAAAACACAGAATTTACAGAGGAAAGATACCATGCAAAGAAAAAGAAGACATGGACGCAAACGCCATAATTTGGAGAAAGAACATCATCTCAACTAGAAAAGCAGTTACGGACGCAAACGCTGAACGCTGTTTTACAGATTAAGTGAGTTTTCGCCACATAGATCCTTTGGAAGCAGTTAAGCACTTGACTCTCGGGAATACAAATCCTGTCTTTGGAGGATTACCATCTACCAGTGTGTTCTCATATATCTCTTTGCACTCTTGTACCACCTGTTTTCATCACCATAACCATTTCGTCAATTTAAGAATTCTTCGCCATTTGAAGTCTCGTAACCATAGTTTAAAAATCCATGTGATTCGCTACAATTATAACCCAGCATTTTCCAAAAAAGAGAGTTTGGTATGTTTACCTCTTTTGTGTCCTTCCGTGGTATGCCTTCACGCAGACTAACAAGCTTCTCTACGACCTCGGCCTGCATACCATATATTAGAGATTCTGTGTATACTGATATTGTAAAAAGCCAGAGCAGGCTTTGTTTAGATAATATTTACCGGGCAGTCAGGCTGGTGCTCTAGAATATTCGAGTACACGAGTGTAAATGCATCTAGACTCTCTGCAGATGCAAGTTCTCTCAGATCGCTCATTATTCTGATTCTGCTCTCCACTTTCTGTAACACAGTTCCAGTGGAAATATTAAGCAATACTTCAAAGAAATATAAAATTATTCAGGTTAAAAATGAGTTAAGTGCTGAAACCAACTTACAGATGCACTTATATACTCCCTAAAGAAATCCATGAGAACCTCTTCATCTAGCCTCATCCGTTCAATAGTTTCTTCCTTGATGTAGTTTTTCTGGAATTACACACGTCAACCCCAAAGGTTCAGTGTTTGTGTATGCTGATGAAATATAAAAGGTAAAAATGCTTGAGAATAAATGGGGGAACCTGAGTTAGGAGATGGTCAACATAGACAACGACTGTTTCTTCCAAACATGCTTCGACAAATCTTCTAAATGATCTTTCTTCGACATACCTGCATCCAGTATTCACCACGACATCTTCAATAGACTTGTAGCATTTTTGGCTCTTGTTAAACAAAAGGGGGAAAGAAAAACTTACATTTTCACATCTGTGAAATAATCACCGAAAGTTGCCACGAGGTACTCGGTAACCTGTCCCTCGCACCATTCTATAAAGTAAAATAGCTAGGTTATTTACATTACCATAGGAGGAACAAGTCAAGAACACGTATCAAGTAAAATTAGTGATCTCACTGAGAATTAAGTTGGACAGAAGACCATATCTTAATTCTGAAATGATTATGTTATAAAGAACACAACTATTACATTATATAACATGTAGAAAATCAATGCATATGAGAATAGTTTTATCTATTAAAAATCAATGGAAACCAGTAGCAACAGTATCAAGGAGGTGACAACGACTCGACTGCCTCTATTCACACATTAGTAAAGCTAATAGATTAGTTCTTCAGAATAGTAGATACCTTTCTGGTAAAGCTTGACAAGTAATTCCTGAACTCCTGGATCCTCAAAGATAACGCGAACTGTTTGATGCACTGCTTCCTGAAATCAAAGGACCAGATGGGACTTGTGTAAAATCCAACATAAATTTTAACTTTAAAGATCGCAAGATCAAGTTGAAATTTCATTTCAACAGCCATCTGGGCAACTGTAAGGCCATAAATCGAGATGCAAAAACTATATTTGGATTGAAGACCAGGGAGAAAAAGGAATCTTTGACGAACCTTAGCCACCTCCAAGAAACCTTTGCAAGTGTCTTCAAAATTCACCTGACAGAAACACCACATTAGAGAAGCATTTTATTAGTATGCAAACAAGAGTGTATGTGCACATAGACGTGGAGTATAGTGGGACTGAGAGTGGGCATGATGCAGTGGAATTTGACATATCCAAACAAAATAATCAATTGCAACGAAATTGAGCTCAGAAACTGGCAGCTGGATTACCTGCTCTGCATAATTTTGTGGAAGAGCTTCTAAAGTGCTATTACTTAACTCCATGGCAAGGTCGTAGCAGCGAAGGTTGTTGTTTATCTGTAGTCAATATTAACATATAAATATTCGTCTGAAAATGGGAGAAAGAAATAGTGTCATCAAAAGAGTCATATCTTTTGACATACCATAGCGCATAGAGGTTCCAGACCAATATCAGATGCAGGTTCATCAACTCTCTTCTTTTCAGCTGCTTGGAAATCAATCATAACCTGAAGTAATTCACAATATGAATCAAAATTTAGAACATGCACAATGCTACAAAAGTTACGAAATTTAAGAAGTATAAAAGTTAGACACAATGAAAGAGGGGGGAAAATAGAAAAGAGAAAAAAGGGGGTAAACGGAATTCAACGATTTTGGGTGAGATATGAAAAAAAAAGCTGGGAATGGGTAAAGTCTCCAACATTAACTTTCACGAGTCTTAGAAGAAAGCAAAGAACGATTTGAAATTTCTGAGTATATATAGTAAATAAATAGCCTGAGTAAGGAAATGGAATATTTTCAGTTCATAGCCGAACAAAGAAATGTCTTTGCAACCTCTTTAACTTGCCTGAATAATAGCTAAAGCAATCCTGTACAACATAACATCCGTGCTGTTATCTCTGACAATTTGCACTTGCTCTCCAAGTATTCTGAATAAATCTACAGCAGCCGGTGTATATAATTTTCCTTCCTCAGTTTTTTTAGGTGGTTGCACCTTATCCGCCTCTAGGATATTCATGTACCATTTCTGCAACCAAAGAATTGGCAACAAAAGTTTAAGCAAAAAGAATTATAAAAATTTTTAACGTCAAAAACTAGCAGAGTAGGTCAAACGTGTATGTCATTACCTTCGTTGTAGCTTGCATTCTTTCAACATATGCATTCATTAGAGGATCCATTGAACCGCTCTCAGAACACACTTGAGCTAGTGAATCATCAACACCAAGTGCAATCAAGTTTTCTTGGTACTCTACCACCCAACCAGTCACCTAGCAAGATCGAAGAGAGAAAGAAAAGATACATCACTCTCTAAAGGATACCTAATGCACAGAGACAAGGTAAAAAACGAATGAGGCATTTTGATGAGGCAACACAAAGACAGTCACATAATATTAGTACCCCCTCTTATAATTTCCCATGGTGTTCCCTGTCAAATAACTCGGACTAGCTTGACATTTACTTAAATATCATGCATGGTTGATTAAAAATGTCCTTGATATTCAGTCAGAAAACACAGAGCCAAAGCACCAAAAGCAGTATCTGCAAAGTTTGAGTTGCGACACAACATGGGAGAACTAAGAATCATGCTTTACATACCTTTAAAATCTCTATATTTGTCAGATCGTTTGCTCTGTCACTGAGCAATCTGAGCATTTGTATGAATCTCTCGGTATACAGGTTCACCATAAGCTGAAATATCTCGTATCTGCCAGCAAAGAAGATTGCTAAGGAACCCTTTTTCACTTGGGGAACAGAATAAATTTTAAGCTGTAATCTTTCATTGTCCACTTGAGGAAAACGAGATAGGAACAAACCTTGGAGGAAAACAAGGAGCCACATAGTCATAAATATCTCCAAGTTCCTCTCCAATCTAGTTGTGGAACACCATAAAAAGAAAGTGAAAACCCAGTTGATAAATATATATTTGTGAAAGATAACAGAAGAAAACGAGGTTGACATCAATCATTATGGAACAGGAACAGTAATATAAGACGGTCAGGCCAATTTGGAACTTTTGTATCAGAACAGTAACATACTACTAGTTCATCAACCATATTTATTAAGAACCAAAAAAAAAACTAATTCAGTCAACTAAAGGTGATCTACTGAGAAACAAAAATATATTAGATAGTTGAATATAATTTCATAAACTGCAGAAAAGAAAAAATGAAGAAAAGTGTATGAAAGCAAGGGAAACAGTCGCACAAACCATTCTAGCTTCTTCCAAAGCTGCTTTTAGATCTTCAAAGACAAGCTGTTCAATAGTTCAGTGTTAGGATGACCACACAGAGAAACACATTACTTGTAGCTATGCCATCAAATGAAATTTTCAAAAAGAAAGTCCCACCGTCAAAAGCCTGTTGAATCGATCTTCAACCGCCTTCCGAATTTGCTCGTAGCATTTGTCCTTGTAGCCTTTCCCTTGGACTTTTAATTTCTGTTGAGCAAGACCCTTTGACGACGCTGACGTTGTAGTAGATTTCCTGGATTCAACAGAATAAATATAGGACATGTCACAAATGATTATGGGGACTTTAATAAAATTCCATTGCTTTTCAGGACATTAAATCAATGCAAAATATAGCTTAGTCAAACCCCTAGTAAAAAAGTGAAAGATATTTTGAATAACAGATAAGACAACAAATCAAGACAAATACGAACAAAAAATATCAGACTCACTTGCCAGGCCTTCGAGGATTTGCTACAGATGCCATCGCACCTTCTCCCTCAGCCTCTGCTGCTTCTTCAGCAAGCTGTTGGTCTAGAATTTCTTGCATCTCAACAACCCTTTGATAGAATAAACCATTGAAAGTTAGTACCAGTTCTAGTTAACTAGTTCACTTTAAATTAGTCTACTCATTTTCTTCTGGATAGGAGACTTTGTGTTTAAGAAACTTCTAATGCCAAAATAAAATCCATGATATTGCAATGCATGTTGCATTAAAGGAAGTAAAAAGAAACAATTTGCTTGTCTAAAAATGATTGTCACAGTAACACAATGACTTCGCTGTCCTACTAAACCAGTTTGAACTGATCTTGATGCTAATCACCAGAAAATAGGTATACACTATCTTCCTTGCTAATTAAAATAGATTTGTTTGCAACAAAATTACTGAAACGTAATAATTTGGGAATATATGCCATAGACAAAGGTAAAGAATGTCTCTGGTGGGGGATCATACCTCAAAGCACGAACCAGTGTTTGCGGACTGCAGAACAAAGATACATCAGTAAGTTTAAGATAAACCAAAAGGATATGTAAGATTTGATATCTTAGCAGAATTAAGAGCTTAACAACAGGAAAATAGCTTATTTCAACATGGAGCAAAGTCTAAACGTGTACTTAATCCCCAAGGTCTGGCTAAGAACATAAAACAGAGAACAGAGCATTACATAAACTATGTATTATCATATAAATGCTCATATATAGCTACAGAATAAAGGGTACAGTCCAACTATGTCCATCTCATCTTTTGACATTGCTTGCATCCTTGATCTAACTTCCTAGCCTTACTCTTATAAAAAACCAGCAAGAATCATAGTTCTAAAATAAGGCAGTAGAAATAATTAAAAAAAATGGAATTACACGGAGAAGTTGAGCATAATCATATATTTACTCAAAATACCTTTCTTTAGAAAGTTTGTAATAGTTGGAAACATGACCCCATAGTGTCTTCTCGAATGTTTCCCATGTTCTATCAACATCTTCAAAATACTCCCTGAACCCATCAAAACAACTCTTTAGAAGTTGGTATGCATGCTCATGTAAAAAGAAAAGACAGTCCAGAGGCGGGATCAAATCATCATATGCACTACCAAAAGAGTAACAGCTCTACCTACTGCTCATTACTTTAGCATAGAGACCTATTTTCTTTCATAGCACACCAGTAACTCTTGAATTAAAGCTTTCGGGCTCACTTCATGTAAGTACAAAAAGCAAAGAAAGGAAACGAGTGGAATATATACAAACCTCAGCCTCCCAACCTCCTCTCCAGCAGCTGCTAATGCAAATCTTCGTTTACCATCAAGTGCTGTTAATCTCTATGGAAGAAAAACAGAATATTATGTCTTACACCAAACGTTCTTTTTTTCAAAGTGATGCAGTCAGAAATGCCTGGAATCCATGGGAAGAGGAACTCATGCTACCTCATAAGTGTTAACGATTTCTTTATCATCACTCAAAGAATCCCTAGCCGCAGCAGCTTCAACAGAAATTGACATCATACCTTCTACATCCTTGAAAAAAGAGAATGAGGTAAAAATAAGTTGACAAAAACTTGGAAAGCATTTAAACATCTGAGACGACCATGCAGAGCTATATATATTTGCGTTCAAGAATAAGTTAGAAGGACAACACTGAACCAAATACTGTAAGCAATACAATCAGTGCTCATCGGCATATCTACCTTTAGAGTTTTGTTTAGATTATTCCTGGCGTTACTCAGCAGCTTTATTTGGTCATGATTGTCAATCAAAGTTTGACATTCCTGACAAAGCCTGTGGCACAAGAAGAGAAGTTAGAGGGAGAGAAATGCAAAAGTTGGTAACTCAGCTTCAAGAATCTCTAGTCAAGCAAAAACATACTTGTCGATAGAAATGAAATTATCCCGCAGTTCATAAATGGTTTTCTCAGATGATGAAAGTGACTCTAACCCAGCTTGAGCTTGTTCAACCTGAAGTTTGTCAACAGCTATTACTTAAGAACAACAAAAAAGTCGAAATACATTAAAGTACAAAGAAGGCCAGATTAAAGCTGTACCTGCTCAGCAACCATAGTACTGAGCTGTGCATCATTTGCCTGATTGAAACAGCAAGCATCACTAGTCAGGTCATTAAAAATTTCCAGAAAATCGAAAATAAAAGATAACAATAGCATATCAAAACCTAACAACTCAAATCTAGCATTGCTCAGGAATCACTAATACTCAGTGCAAATGATACTTCAAAAGCCAATTCAGTTCCAATTGCAATTCAAAAGCAAGATGTCAAACCTGTTGACGAGCGATGTAATCGGCCTTGATTGAAGAAATAGACTGCAAAAGTTCAGGTAAGGGTAAGAGCTTCGCCACTTCTCGCACAGCCGCTTCCTTCGCTTCCACACCAAGATCTTCGACCATCATCTTCGCTAAATCACCTTATTTACGAACTCCGATCCTAAATTGAAGGCTACCTCTGCAAAGTTATTCAAAATTCCAGCACAATTACGATAACGCAGAGGAGAATCAAGAGATCTGGAAACAGAAACGTAGAGGAAAAATGGACGCAACCGAATAAGAAGTCATTGAGCAAATATCGAGAGCCAAATGTGCGATTCTCCAACTTCAATTACTTCGTCGTCCTCTTATCTTCTTCCTTCGCTGATTCTGAAGATCCTGGAAACAGTGATGTTGGACGCAGATCAGCTGGGAAGAGAAGCAACGATTAAATTTCTGGAACGAGTCTCATCTATCGTCTCGCGACTCTAATGGAAAGTTCGGAAACGCTGAAATTTTCCGTCTCGCCGGTTTTGATTTTTCTTTTTCTTTTTTGCCAGCTGTTGATGCAAACCTATTTTTTTTTTTTTTTTTTTTGCAAACGCTAACGCTAATTCGTTGAGCAAAACGCAAATCTTAACCCCATGCTCGGGTTCGTGTTATTTTTTATTTTTTGTTATATGTTTAATCATTTGAAATGTCACTAAAATATCATCGATTTTAAATCTTACCATAACGTATCGAATTCGAAAATATTAGTCGTAGGGGTCTGATTGGTTATCTAGCGATGTTACATACGTTTGATATTAATGGGGTTGCATATGTTTTGATAAGTTTATAATTTGACGACATGCTTTGCAAAACTTGGATGTGATATATTAGTTGTGATATCATCAAAGTTTTGCACATAACGTAGTACATGTAATATATAAGAAATAAATCGATGAGATGGATGGAATATTGAACTCGACGAAAAAGAAAAACAAAGCCTAAGAAAATGACAGCTTCCAAGTACAAACTATTTGAAAAGAAATTTGTAAAATCTCATAAATATCAATAGAATAGAGTTACAATATTTTGAAACAAATAATTATTCATCTAGAGTCCGTTTAGCGTAGAGGATAAACGGACGCACAATTTTCGACAATACATTTATATAAATATAATCAGTAGCAAAATGATAATAGTTAGGCATTAGAGTCACTAGGTAGTCTAGGTTCACAACATGGACATACCATGCGACGTAGGTAATGGCCATACAAGCACGAAGCAAGAGCTACCATAAGGACGCCCGATACCACGCCGATGTATTCTGTCAAATGATACATGTCCATCTTCTTGTTCACCACACCACCAATCTCTAATCTTTCTTAACCTTTTTTTTCGTGTACTGATTATATTTATATACATGTATCGTCGACACTAACTTTACATTTTTGTAAATATATCAGCAACATTTGGTAAGTTTACATTTTTTCATTAAGAACATACTAGAGAAAATTCGAAAGTTTACATTTAGGAAAAAATCGAAAATATATTATGTTCGAATTCTTTCTAAAATACTCCACAAACTGATATTATGATATTTACTAATTACTACTACTAGTAAAAATATATTTTAAGATATGTGTATTTCATTATTCAGCTTGTTTCAGATTTTGATGGTTTACATAAAAAGAAGAGTCATTGGTATCTAAAAGGAATAAGATCTACAGAGTTATATATCAATTACCAAATATGTGGATGTGATATATTCTTTATCTCTTTTATATATACACTAAATTTCTTTTTCTTCAAAGGAAGCATCCAAGGACAGATAAATAAACAGACAATCTACAAACTTTTTCATATGTTTTTCTTAAGTTTTAAACGTAATTATTATGAATAGTTTGGAATGATACAGTTTTAGTCACTAACCAAAAAATATGATTAGTAGCTAAATAAAGTACATTTATATGACATATAAATACTTAAAAAACGTACAAAAAGATTGGTGCCATTTGTGTGACACAGAAAATCCCAGCAAATGTCGAGAGAGAGAGAAAGTATAAAGAATGTGACCGGCAAAAAAGAGATAAAACAGTAGAGAACCATATTATTTGCCATTTCTTAGAAGAATCCACTGCATGATATTCAAAATCTCACCAACAACCATTGGCGAAGAAGAAAAGAAAAAGAAGATAACTCTGTAGATTTTGAAAGAGATGCTTCGGCTTCCTTCTTCTATGCCAATCGTTTCTTTTCCCGCCAATCCCAATCTGCTGATTAATCCACAACCATCTTGGCCGTCGCGAAGAGGAAACTCCGCCGTTGTTGTCTCCGCTGCGTCTAGAGATGTAGATAGTTTCACTAGTAAATCCGGTTATTTGTTCAGTCTCAGTGCCGATGAGGCTGATTCTTTGTCGGAGTACAATTTTCCCAGGATTGATGGGATGTATAAGAAGAAACCTCTGATTCTGCTTCGTAGATTAGCTCAGATCGGAACTACGTTTAGTTATTGGTTTGGGCTTCGCTTAGCTGATGAGGCTTTGGAACGCTCTGATCAAATGTTCAAGGTCTTTTTTCCAATTTCGTGATTTGCTCTTCAATGATAATGATGATTTTGTGTTCTCATGCTTCGTTTTCGATTTCACGAATTGGTATCATTAGGTACGAGCAGCGGAGCTTAGGAAATTGCTTGTGGAGCTAGGTCCGGTATGGTTATCTCTCACGTGTTCTTTGAGATTTCATCATCAGTCCATCAATTTGCTCAATGCTAGTGTTCTTATCATGTCTTGACCTTGTTTTTAGGCGTACGTCAAAATCGCTCAAGCTGTTTCATCTCGTCCTGTAAGCGTCTTTCTTAACATGTTTGATTCTTATTTTCTGGAGCTTTGTGATTGTTATTGCTATGAAGATTATGGTTTCTGAACTAGCTTTATTCACGAAACTAGGATTTGATACCTCCTATATACTTGGATGAACTCTCCCTGCTACAAGATCAAATAACTCCGTTTTCAACCGAAGTTGCTTTCAATATGATTGAGGATGAACTTGGTCTTCCTATAGATGAGCTTTTCTCTGAGATTTCTCCTGAGCCTGTTGCTGCAGCGTCCCTTGGACAGGTACGTGGGAAAGCATGTTCTTGATGGTCTAAAGCTGATCCTAATGCTAGTTTCTTATTTCCAATCTTTATATGAGAGCTTATTCTATTATGTGGATCCTACTCTGGTCCACGTTTCAGGTATATCAAGCTAGGCTCCGTAGAAGTGGAAAGGTTGTTGCTGTCAAAGTGCAGCGCCCTGGTGTACGAGCTGCAATTGCTTTGGACACATTAATTCTTCGGTATATAGCGGGTTTGATTAAAAAGGCTGGAAGATTCAACTCTGATCTCGAGGTGACTTGAAATTTGTGTGTAAATTGGTGCCTTCTTTGGAACTGATAAAAAATTGTTTTATGTCAACATTACTTTAACTTTTGAAACTTCCTTAGGTTTGCAGAAGAAGAACATTTAAATTTGTTGAAACTTACTCTAGAATCCATTTCAGATTGTTCTAGTCGAAATTTTTTAAAGAATTTTGATTCTCATTTTCTGTCTGAGAGAAAAAAAGGGAGCCTAAGTTAATCAGAGTGTCCTGTTAACCCGTTCCAATGCTAAAAAGTGATGTTCCATTTGCAGGCAGTTGTTGATGAATGGGCAACAAGTCTGTTTAAGGTAAAGGATACACTCTTATCACAAGTAGGTTTCCATGTTTTTCGTAGACATTTTCATTTTTATTCATAAGAGTATATTTTGCTTGATGAATTTGGTAAGTTATTGATGTTTCTCTTCTTCGTCATTAACAAAAAAGAGCACTTGACTGTTTTCTCTTTAATCTTTATGCAATCCTGCTTTTCTGTTCCATAGAAATTTTCAGCGGTTAAGGTGACGATGCTAACGATTTCTTTAATGTCTTGAAAGATTGTTTAGATGGACTAGTTGTTGCATTTAATTCGTGTTCGAGGAATATCTTAGAGCTTTATATTGAATACAGGTAAATCAAATTGAATGCAGGAGATGGATTACTTGAATGAAGCTCAAAACGGAATAAAATTTAGGTAAATCCTGCTAAGGTTTGAGTCTTTTCCACCCTTGTTTGATATCCTATATTTGTTATGGTTTTGACTAACATTGTAGTTTCATTATAAATAATTGATTTGCGTAATCTTGGTACTGGAAAACATGATATTTTTGTCTACAACATTATTAGCTCATCTAATGGTTAAATCTTCTATAAGGGATTCCCTAAAGTAACATTCTGTATGCTTGAATAGGAAGTTGTATGGTGGCATCAAAGATGTCTTGGTTCCAAAGATGTACACAGAGTACAGTACCAGCAAAGTTCTTGTAATGGAATGGGTGGAGGTATGAAGTCAAACATTCGCAATCGACAAATCATTTTTTTGGTTTGCGTCAAAGAGTTGTATATGTTTTCTCAGTCAAAGGAATTTTATATATCTTAAGCACACTATAATTTTGTGTGTTCTACTTTCTGTATGGCAGGGTCAGAAGCTTAATGAAGTTAATGACCTTTATTTAGTTGAGGTTGGCGTTTACTGTTCGTTTAATCAACTTCTGGAGTATGGATTTTACCATGCCGATCCCCACCCTGGGAATTTTCTTCGCACGTATGATGGGCAACTTGCATACTTAGGTATTCGTTGATCTTGATACTAACGTTATGTGTTATTATGCTGCCCTCCATGATCCAGAATTCCAGATAATGTTTTTGTATACTTGTTTTTCGTTCAAAGAATAACGACTGGTTACTGATGCTTTGGTTAAAGTTCAATTCTACCTGTGTTTCAGCTAATCTATGTCATCATACCGCGAATTAACCAGAAACGTGAATACCTATGTACTATTTTGCTGAATGGTTTTTCTATTTTCGATGATTCGATGTTATACGCTCCAGATACGAATGGGACTTTCGATGACTCTGGATATCTGATTTTCTGTATATATACTTGTGTTTGATATCTACAAACTAAAGAGAGATTTTACTGTCCCAAGAAGTATCTTTTGTTTATAACTTAATTGAACTTTTAGTTTTTTTTTTGCTGCCAGATTTTGGTATGATGGGGGACTTTAGGCCAGAATTACGTGATGGATTCATGGAAGCATGTCTTCATCTTGTAAATCGTGACTTCAAAGCGCTGGCTAAAGACTTTGTAACTCTGGGGTACTCTAGTCACTGGTGTCTATCTGAATCTGAACTTTTAATTGTCAACATTTCCTAATTTTATCCGCAAAACTTCTATAGGCTTCTTCCACCAACAGCAGAAAAGAGCGCTGTGACAAAGGCTTTAACCGGTTCGTTTTTGCTTTTGGTTTTATGCAGGTATTTACTTGTTTGTATTGAAAGTTTTGATCGTGCTGTTCTGAAACAATTGCTTCCACTTTCTTTTCTACAGATGTTTTTCAAGATGCAATTTCTAGAGGAGTTCGCAATATAAGCTTCGGTGACCTGCTTGGCGACTTGGGAAAAACAATGTAGTAACACTTTACTTCAACTAATATGTGGCTTACAGAGGGACATTAAAAGAACTCTACTTAGAATTTGTGCTTACTTATTAGATGCTGATATTCATTTGTCAAACTTTCAGGTACCGATTCAAATTCAGAATACCCCCTTATTTTTCTCTAGTTATCCGCAGGTACTTAATCTATTTTTTTTGCTCTAGTAGCCACTTAAATGTTTTGAGCTTTTGAGATTTCTCAAATATTTAAGTCATGTAGATATGGTATTGTTTAAATAAACATAGAAAAATGCTCAGAGCTTTTGCACAAGATTGTAGGTCCAACTGGTCTATGCGTTATGCTTTATTCAATTATTTGGCAAGTACTCAACCACGGCTTATATGTGATTAGCCATTTTCTGTCTACTGAGGCAGCATTCACATAATTTTTTGGCTTCTCATCTTTGGTTCCCCAGTCTTGCTGTTTTGGAGGGCATTGCCATCGGTATAAGCCCAAACTACAAGGTTCTAGGCAGTACATACCCTTGGATTGCTAGAAAGATTCTAACCGACAGCTCTCCACAACTGAAAAGCTCTCTGCAAAATCTTTTATATGAGGTACCAAACTATCTTGTCTAATCAGATTGGTCACCCTTGTTTCACATTATGTTTCTTCCTGAACGCTATCATTTATATGTGCGTCTCTGCCAGGAAGGTGTTTTCCGAATTGACCGTCTTGAGTCTTTGCTTTCTGAGGTGAGACTGAATTTTAATCCCTTTTTGGTTGTTTGACTATTGCAAAATGCACTGAAGTCTATTGGTCGTTATCGTTTATATGTGCTAATTTTTGTTGTACATTAGCACCTCAGTTACGTTGTTGTTTGTTATTAGGGTTTCTAAGCTTGTGTCTTTGAGTTAATGGGCTATGTGGTGTTCAATAATAAATTAGTCAGTAAACAGCTGAATAATCATACAACCAAACTGCCTAAGAGCCAACGAAAGACTGTGAAAGCTGCATGATAATTGGGGAAATGAATAGCTTGGGTGTTATAGGATTTTTCTGTTTAAATATTAGCATTTGGTTTCTTATCCACATCTACTTTCTCCAGTCTCTTAGGACAGAGACAGCATTAGTTCAGAAACCAGTGGTGGGGACAGAATCTAATATTGCCATGAAGCAAATGCTTGCTTTTACTTTCACGGAACAGGTATACTTAAGTGGTAGTTTTTGTACTACGGATTGTAAAACTGATGTTACAACTACTTAAAATCTTTAAACATTGAACAGGGTTCTTTTGTAAGAGAAATCCTTCTTCGAGAATTCGCTAAGGTGAGCATTTAATATGTCTTATCAGCTCTTCAATAAAAGTACAACAGTTCAATCGCTTGGCTTGAGAAGCAAATATTGGACAAAAATTACTATTTGAACATTTATGTTTATTTGATAATAATCGAAATCCCTTGCAATATGTGTGTGCAAATATCATTGTTTGTTGATCAAAAGGATTGATTATTCAACAGGGTCTTGATGCATATGGATTGGCAACTTTGGACTCTTTTACATTTTCTGGTTCAGGACCATCGAGTTCCTTGACAGAAGAAGACATGACAAACCTTAGAACTTTCTATCGCCTCATCTCATTGTTCTCAGGGATGCAAAAGGCTAAAAGCGTAAGCACGGTAACAAATTTCTCTTTTCTTCTGCTATTTTTATCTTTAATTAATGTTTTGGGCAACAAAATTGCAGCAAGTAAAAGCGGTGAGTAAATATGGTGAGGCGCTCACGCCTCTAGACGAAGCATCACTGGTCATGTATCAGCTTCCATCAGCACAAGAGATGCTTCCGATTCTCTCCATATTACCTGAGGTAACAGATGTTGCAAAACTGAACTTGATTTTACGAGTTCATTACAGTATTTAAGATTTTGTGATACTAGAATAATTGTCCTAACGTCTTTTTTGGGGTTTGAATGAAACGTGGCAGCTTCCACAGGAATCACAACAGAGGTTGCTTCAGTTGCCAGGTGACTTGGTTGGAAGATTGGTGACTCGGGCTTTTGCTAGAACCATTCGCAGGATTTTTCTTTGATGTCCGATTACAAATAAAAACTTGCAGATTTTAGACAAGACTACTGTGATTTGAGTTATTTATAATTTTTACATAAACTTGAAGAGAATCAGAGGAATGGCTGTTTTGATCCCACAACAGCATATTTATAAAAGAAAAGCATCAACATCTTCTTCATCAAATAAAACAATCTCAGTTTTTGTTTTGTCAAAGCTCGTTTTAGTCAACCTTATTTTTTCCCCATATTTATAACTTGTAAGCGTAGCCGAAATACATGTGTAGTGAAAATAAAATGTTTATTAAAATACTAAAATCTTCACCAGTGACCAAACCAGGGGCCACAGGATTAAAACCAACGAACGAGTACGAGAGTTGTGTGTTAATGCAGGAAACAAAGACAGTAAACAAAATAAAAATCAAAAGAGAGAGGCGAACACAGTTGGTCTGAGACTTTGAACTTATAACTTTTCCTTTCTTTTATATTTTGATGGCTGAATGTTTCTTCTATAAGACAAACTCAGCACAAATAAATGCTACACTAATCGTACAATCACTCACCTCAATTCAGGTGAGAGAGCCTTCTTCTTTCTATGGTGATTTGTATGCGGAAAAATATCCTTTTTGATCTATTCAATGAAATCGACCAACCGTGTTGCTTTCCCCTGTATATATCAGAGAGGTGAAACCGAGACGAGTATTAGATTCAAATATCACAGAGAAGAATGACAGCAACACAGGTCGATGATATATATATAACAAACCTACCTCAATGCTATGAAGGCTGCATCATGTGGTCTTGCTTGAGGGCTTGTTGCAGCTTTAAGACCTCTTGTTGTTGCTCTGGAGTCAGTAATCTCAACTGTTCTGGCGTAAGGTTCATTACTTGCTGGAGCAATGTTGACTGAACATCGGGAGAGATATGTGTCTGGAAGAAGAGTAAGGATTTTACCGATTAATAGATTTATTCAGGGCATTCTAAGCGACATTAGATGATGTGATTGATAATACCTGGGGAGCTTGTGCTTGATTCGGAAGCATTGAATTAGACACATGACCTCCAGGGAGTGAAGTAGTTCTCCTATCCTCCACTTTCATCATCTTTGATGGTCTGTTCATTGATTGATGAGGAGGACCCTCGTTTATTCTTTTGCCAAAATTTAATGATACCGTTTGCCCACCTTGCTGTAATGTAAGTAAATTACACATGAGAAGTTATGTTCAGAGGAATCCAAAAAAACAAATAAAAATATTGTGGAAACTCACCTGCATCACAGAATTTGGTAATGCTTGGTGGGGTACTTGAGATGGCTGGATAGCATTATTCGGAACTGAATTCTGACTACTATAACCTATGTTGGTGGAAGCTGGAACCACTTGCTGGCGTTGGAATGGAGCGTTTTCGACTTTAACTTGGGATCTAGGAGGAGGATTCACAGAAGAAGGACCTGGTTGTGCTACTAGTTGTGGAATCTGACTAAAAGGTTGTTTAGAAGATTGCTGGACAGGATACTGACTATGGGGAGCACGACTTAGCTGCTGTGACCTTTGTGCCAGTGGCGGTAAAAGGTTTTGACCAGATAATTGCGCATCTTGAATTGAAGACCCTGTCATATGACTTGGGGCCTGAACAATATTTGGCGACTGTAACTGCACAATTCAAGAATGGCAATAGTCCTCTTAAGACATGACAGATAGATAAAGAAGGAAGTAGCACAAAACTGTTCGATAAGATGGAAAACTTACCACTTGCGGACTCACAATCCCAAGCATTACCTGCGCCTACAAGGGTAGACAAAGTAAAGGTTCAAATATGGTGTAAGTATCATAAGAAATATTTGTCAATAATGAAAAATGATTTGCACAATAAGAGGATGAGTGAGTACCAGGAAAACAGCTTTTAGCAACTGAGGTCTTGAAACCAACAACTGTCTAGCATGTTCCTTATTTTGTGTAGCCATTAACTGACATTGAGAGAACACAATCACATCACACAACTCGCTTCCAATAGTATAACAATGCACCCAAAAAAAGAAAGAAAAAACGATATCAAGATTCACACCTTAATGGACGATATAATTTCAGTAAGCTGACTTCTTGACATCTTGGCTAGATGAAGAGCCAGGGGATCACTAGCTGGAACCTGCAGATTACTTTGCGTAAACTGCGAACCGACCTGAGGACCACCTAGCGCACCCGCTATAACAGATGCAGCTGTTGTAGCAAGGTGGAGACCAACTGGCTGATGCATATTTGAATCTACTGGCCCTCCAATCTGCTTTTGAGACTCTGTCACTAAACAGCCAAAAGAAAGAAGAACAACGATAAGTTTGTGTTCATCCAAACACAATTGCAGTCAGTAAAGTATCAGAGACTGAAAACAAAACATACCAGTAGTAGTAGATGGCAAACCAGGTCCTCCTTGACTCTGAAAACCCAAATTTACCATCTTTAGTTATAACTTCTTGACAACAGTTAAAAACCATCCAACATTGAAAGAAGAAAGAGAGAGAGGAGTAACCTGATCACGGGTTTTGTCAGTGCCTTTGTCATTCTCAGCAAAATCAACTCTTAATTGACGACCATTGATTTCATAACTCTGAAGATTACGACGAGCACTTAATGCTGTTTCTTCGTCTTTATACTCACAAAATCCGTAGCCTTTTGGTTTACCAGTTTCTCTATCCGTAACTAATCTGAATCCAATAAAGCAAAGTTTTTTAGGCTTCTGTGTTTCGTTTGTTTGAAGAAAAGTGTTTCCTTTATCAAAACCCTAAATCATAATTGAACGATAAAACTGACCTAAACGAGACAACAGGTCCAACTTCTCCACAAATTTCTCTAAGTTGTTCCTCGGTCGCGTCGTAAGGAATGTTCCCAACTAAAATAGACGAAGAAAGTCGAAAACTTTAAGCCAATTGAATCCAAAATCGAAGAGAATTCACAGAGTGATAATGGAAGAAGAAGAAGAAGAGTGAGTTACCAAAAACGCAGCGTCGTTGGGATGATGATGAAGCCATTGGGGATTATTAAGAGAAGATAACGAAGAAGAAGGTGAAGCGCTGCTTCATCTTCTTCCTGCTAAGTAACGGGTCGAGATTCAAATCGAATTCGAAACAGTTGAGTTTCGTTAAATTCTTCTGAAGAGAGAGATCTTTCGTATTCGTCGTCGATAGGAGACTTTTTGTCTTTATTTTTCAGTTTTTGGTTTTAAAGAGTTAAGAAGAGAAGACGAATGAAATTATTTAGCAAAACGATTAGTACCGTCGTCGTCGATATTTATTTATATCTCTCTCTACAACAAGAATAAAAAAAAGAAAGCCGAAAAAGGAAACTGATATTTTGGTTAAAAGGAAATTTATTTTAATATCTTTTTTTATATGTTGGACAAAAATATTTGTATAGTTATTGATTAGGTTGTTATTAGTTACTGACCGTCTAGATGGCACCTAGGCGCTAAACGGACTCATATGGCGATTACATCAAGGATTCTTACTTTCTTTGTCCATTCGGTATGCATGTCGAAGGCAGTGCGATATCACTAAATGAGGTTTGATGCTTTAGGTCCTAAGTTCACAACATGTCGCAGCCACCACTGATTCTGCTATTCTATACTTTTGGAGAAAACCAAGCATTTCCATAATATTTATACGACTTTTAAAACTGCATCATTCGTTATATTTATGGGAAAAGATGGTCACATGATGGTGAAGTCAGAGAAAAACATGGGAGTAAGAGACATCCACACAAAACACTCGGAGAAGCGTTTAAGATCAGACCAACCAAAACAAACAAATATCGAGACCTTCTTACATAAAGCGTGATCGGAGGAGCATCAGGTCAGGTGTCAGGCAATCTCATTTGTACAATCTCAGCTGGTGGACGCAATGTGCAAACCATTTCTCTTGTCTTCCCAAAGTAAACCTGCGCTTTTCACCAAACAATTCTCAAACCCTTGAAGCTACGCACATTACGTTATTCTTTTCTCTTGGTCTAGATTAATTCATGAGATGTTAGAAAGTGATTTGATCTAAAACTTATCCTACAATTCTCGTTTACTTATTTTGGGGTCTGCCAAGCACCACAGAACAACTGTAGCATGAGCTTTAACTAACTAAGCAATCCGAATGCCGGTAATTAAGAAACCATTTTCAGCATATATGGCGGTTACACAAGTAGACGGAGTTTGTGGAATTGGTGCAGGGATTGGAGGTAGAACCTGATCAAGTGAGTTCCTCAGTTTGCCTTCCAATTCTTCAATCATTCTCCCCATATTGCACAGGTGTCCGTCAGCTACTGCTAGCTCCATTTTCATCTAATTTCAACAGTAGCAGAATAATGTTATTCTTTTACAGATATTTGGTTTTCCTCCATTGAATCACAATTCATACCAGGAACTATTTATCTATGAAGGCATGGGCTAAATAGAAGCTAATACTTACTTGTCTTCTAATTGATCCAGATAAGCCGAATTTGCCCGAAGACTCATCATCAGTTGTCAGAGAAAGCATGATGGTACTTGTTAAGCAATATTGTGCCATTTCCTCCTCCTCTGAACCAACCTAGTTGAGAACCTCAGGCATTAGAAGCAAAATATGAAGTCTCATTAAAGAGCTGCTTAGGAAACTATGATAAAGTTGCAATTGAGGGTGGTATGTGTTACAAAATGGGCAACATTTTAAAACACATAAGGCACGCTTGGTAATGGTATGTTAAGAGAGTCACCTGTATAACATGTATGGCATCCCACGCTCCTTCCTCCAGGCATCCCCTCCGACCATGACCTGACTTTGACCCATCTTCGAAAAATAAAAACCAGAACAGCTCAGGTAAAGAGTTTTTATTGCCTAACATTCAGTGTTATTGAACTCTACAGAAAGAATGTACCTTTCTTGATAAGGAAACATGCCACAAAGCCTTCATTATCATCCTCCCACATGTAGACTGAAGATATACCACCTTCATAATACCTGGAAAAGAAAACTGATCAACACAGGTGTTCTTTTGGTAACTTTGCAAGCTTTTTTCAGTCTCCAGTCTAATGGATACATTAGAAGAATGAAACACATATCATATATTGTTAAACCATGAGATAAATCTCACGACTAGGCAAGCCTTTTTTTCAGATCAGATGCTAACTATGTCTCCGTCTTAGATAACTCAAATTACTTTCACTACATGGTTTTCATGTTGAACGAGGTAGGTAAAGAACCTCACTGGTCACGATAGATCGCAAAGATATCGTTGGCTTCAACTTCAAGCTTTCTTAATTCAGAAGATGGGTAAAGAGCATCCTCTAGCGGAGGAAGATACTTATTTGACCAAGGTGACCTGCAAAAGTAAAGATTACAAGAACCAACAAATAGCAATTTAGCTATGAACACGAAGTACTGTATCATCCCAAACCAAAGCGATCCAATATTTTGAATTTTCTCTCTACACAATGAAATAGAGCAAAAAAGTACCTGTAGGAATCTGCATCTCTATTATACTCACACAAGATGAAATCTTTCCCACTTTCAATATCACGTAACACCTGTCATTACATCACCAAACCAAACATTGGGAGATAAGCACGACTAAGGCAACAAAATCACATTTTCAAATCTCGATAAAGATAGAAAATACCTGAAGAGGGAGATCGACTTGAGAGAGAAGATCGGAAGAATGTTGAGGAATGAGGCTTAGAAGAGCAGATAGAGCCGTCTCCGACTGCTTCGGCGGCATTCTCCGGAGAAGTCCCAAAGCTGCCTCCATTTTTTTCCAACCTCGCCGGAGAAAAAAAACACTTCTCCTCTGAGAAGACGAACTAAAAGGTAACAACCGAATAACCAATCTCTTATTGTCTATTATACCCTTTAGGCCCATCATAAGGCCCAAACATTACGAGGCCTTTTACTAAGCGACGTCGTTATGAACAGAATATTTATTTTTTGCTTTCCTGGGATTATAAATCTTTTTTTCCATCGGACGGTGAATTGTTAGTCATGTCATCGATGACGGAGAAGGAGAAGGAGAGAGATCCACCACCACCACATCAAGAGATTGAAGAGACTACTCCGTTGCTCGAAAATTCTCAACCGGAAAGTGAATTGAGATCGACGACCGCGGCGGCGAAGGTTCCTGAGGTGGAGATTCATCTGTATAAGTGTGGAAAAGGTCCGATCGATGTGTTCAAGTCAAATCTCGGCGGTTATGAGCAGGATCAGCTCGAGGTTCGATCTATTCTTGAGAAATATGGCTTGAAAGCAATCTTCGCTTTCAACGTTGAGAAAGGTCGTGCTGTTCCGATCAGATTTCACCCTAGGAATGGTCGGTCTGTGTTGCCTTATAGGGATGGTGCCGTCATTTACATCGACGGTGAACCTCAGGTAATCTGATTGTTTTGATTTTGAGTTTTCACTTACGCAATAGGAAAAAAGGACAGAGAACGATCTCCTTAGCTTAGTTATAGTTCCCTACTGATGCTTGAATGAATAAACTCACGGTGAATATTGTTGCATTGCATCTGTTGGACCTTCTCTGAACGCATGATTAAGGAATAGGATAGGACCCAATCTGCTTCTTGTCTCCTTTACATGTTCTTCATACCCTTGGATTGTAGAATTACTCTACATTGGCGTTCTGCATTTAGATAAGTTGATGGTTTTCTTTTGATTGTGCTCATAAACCTCATACATGTCTCTAGACTTTCTAGGCTTCTTTACTCTTCAATTGCCCTGGAATATCAATTAACGTGGATTCGGTGTCTCATGGAACCTTAGGTTTAGGTCAAAGCTTGTATTCTTACTTAAAGTAAACAATTTCTTGGAATCACTCCTATGGCTCATAGATTTAGAATACGCATGTAGAAACTAGAATGGATGTCATGGTATTCTGACTTCGTTGGGGCGTAAAAAGTCTTTGGATAATATTGTTGCAAGAACAGAAAAAAAAAGCATTAAAACATGCAGCTTTAATTGGGTGATTCATCTGATAACACTATTAATTTGAACACCTTTTGTTTTCAGGATTCCCTGCTCAAACCCATCACCAGAATCATTCTCGGAGTTGTGATTGTTACGCTCTTAATAACATTTCTATTGAAAGACCCTCCAGCTTGGATCAAGAACAACATCTCCATTGGGACCTTTCCTCCATGGGTGCTCGCATGCATAGTTATAGTTTTCACTCGAGCTAGAAAGAGAACCAGGGACTTCTTCAAGAAGTATGGCTGGTAGTTTCGCAGACCCTAACACTCGTCTCGCTTAAAATGTGGTCGAAATTTGTAGTCTTTCATCGACCATATATATAGAGGTTCTCTTGCCTTAACCCAACAAGTTCCCTTCCTTGGCAAGACTCTTCGTCTTTGATACGCCTTGAGGCGCCAAATTGCTTGCTTTCAGAACTAAGAGAGAGCAATCATTTTCTTCATTTGCATTTTGTTGAAGTTTATAGTTTTATGCATTTCCATGTGTAATGCGATTTGGTTTTTGCCATTTTGATGGAAACTGATACTTATTTTCTAAAACCCAATAGTTTGGCAACAAGCCTGTCCATATTTAATCTCTACATTCCTCCCTGATAATATGAAAATTTAGTCTTGTAACGCATGACATGCTCAGTTTCGTACATATGTCAGATAGTGTTTCAGAAATATCTAAAATGAATGACAACATCACCCATATCGAACTTACTTTTTGGTGGTAGAAAATATTTAGTCGACTAGAGTCTGACATTTTACTCTATTAATCACGAGTACTTAGCAATCTCTGTTCAATAGATTTCAACTGTTGTATTTATTGATGATGGAATTTTTTAAAGATCAAAATTGTCTCATCCACAAAATATTGTCCATGAATTCTATAGATTAGCCTTGTGGCATACCAAAAATCTGTCTCATGTTTTAAACAATTCTATGGAAATATGTTGATATTGATTTAATGTATAAAATTGAGTTTATCGCGGCTGCGTTGACGTTGCTGATAACATCCTGCTTGACACTATCTGGAATTCCTAATTTACTAAGAATTTTGATGATTTTAATAATATTATTGAAAGTGAATAAATGAAAGATTCTAAACTATTGTAGATGTTATTAGTTTAGAATTTGTAAAAAGTAATATAAAATCTTCATAAATCTGAAGTTATTTGATTTATATTTTTATAAAATTATTAAATATTTTGCGTTATTCAATTAAAACAAAATAATCTATGATTGTTAATGAATTAAATTATTCTGTTAATGGTTTATGATTTTTTACATTTTTCTTCACAAAATAAAATCATGAAAGTATCATCAAAATCGAGAGATTGTTTAAATTTTTTTACGAGATTGTGAAAAACAAATCAACAAGATTATAAAAAACTCTCTAGCAATAGTTTATAATCTTTCATTTATTTACTTTCTATGATATTATTAAAGTCATCAAAATTTCGTGTAAATTATGAACCAATAAAGCCTCTTTTAACAAAAAAAACAGACATGACGATAACAACAAAATAATTAAGAAGGAGAAGTAGACGGAAAAAAAAAAAAAAAAAGTAGAGTAATAAGATGTTAAGAAAAAACATAAATATCTATGTGGCACTAGATCTCATCTATAAGACGTTAGTCGTAGTTTTTTGCGAGTATATGAAGAGCAGACTTAACAGATTCATTCGGTTGCGGCTTCCGTTTAGAACGCATGATCCCTTCTACTTCTTCGTCAAAATTGTGTTCAGTTTTCTTTATTTGTTTTAATGATTGTTGTATTTGGATGGTTATATATCATATAAATTTAAATTTTTATAATATAATATAATTGATTATCATTAAAAAAAAAACATGTGGCATTGGATTATTGGCCAGGACAGAAAAAGCCCATTGGCCCACAAAAAGATCCCAGATGTGAATTAAAAAGCTGAGTCAAAACTCAAAAGCCACGTCAAATCAAACTCTGATCCGTAGGGACCGGTTGGTTAGCGAATGTATAAATACCAACTCTCATTCTTTCACACCCTTTCGAGTCTCTCTACTCCTCTTCTTATTCACCGGAGTAACCCAAAAAAAAAAAGGAAAAAATATAAAAATAAATATTCTCCCCTAAAAATTTTGGAAAACCACAAACAGAAATCTCTCTGTCTCACCCTAGAAAAACCTAGAAATCTTATCGCTATGGCTGCGGCGGTTGCATCTGGAATTGCCCCGACGACGGCCATGGTTGATCAAGTGATCCCTAATCAACCCACGGTTGCTGCTGCTGCTCCTCCTCCTTTCCCTGCCGTGAGTCAGGTTGCGGCGGTTGCTGCTGCTGCTGCTGCCGCGGAGGCTTTGCAAACCCATCCAAACTCGTCTCTCTATGTCGGAGATTTAGATCCGAGTGTCAATGAGTCACATCTCTTGGATCTCTTTAATCAAGTTGCTCCAGTTCACAATCTTAGGGTTTGTCGTGATCTGACTCATCGTTCTCTTGGTTACGCTTACGTCAATTTCGCTAACCCTGAAGATGGTAAATATTATAAACAATCATACAGGAATTTAATATTATTATTATGGATTACGACAGGAATATAATATTGTTCATGTGTTTGCTTTTGTGGTTTTGTTCTTTTTGCTGTTTTGTTTTGTTTTGTTTTGCTGTTTTGTAATTAAAGTTTTGTGTTTTTTTATTGGATCAGCGAGTCGTGCGATGGAAAGTCTCAACTATGCTCCGATCAGAGACAGGCCTATAAGGATCATGCTCTCTAATCGTGATCCGAGCACTAGATTGAGTGGGAAAGGCAATGTTTTCATCAAAAACCTTGATGCATCGATTGATAACAAAGCTTTGTATGAAACTTTCTCGTCTTTCGGGACGATTCTCTCTTGCAAGGTTGCAATGGATGTGGTGGGACGTTCGAAAGGATATGGCTTTGTCCAGTTTGAGAAAGAGGAAACCGCTCAGGCTGCTATTGACAAGCTTAATGGTATGTTGCTTAATGATAAGCAAGTCTTTGTTGGCCATTTTGTCCGTCGTCAAGACAGGGCACGTAGTGAGAGTGGTGCGGTGCCGAGCTTCACTAACGTTTATGTTAAGAATCTTCCTAAGGAGATTACTGATGATGAGCTTAAGAAGACTTTTGGGAAATATGGAGATATTTCTAGTGCGGTTGTGATGAAGGATCAGAGTGGGAACTCGAGGTCTTTCGGGTTTGTCAACTTTGTGAGCCCTGAAGCTGCTGCAGTTGCTGTTGAAAAGATGAACGGTATCAGCCTTGGGGAGGATGTGTTGTATGTTGGTAGGGCACAGAAGAAGTCTGATAGGGAAGAGGAATTGAGGAGGAAGTTTGAGCAAGAGAGGATAAGCAGGTTTGAGAAATTGCAAGGATCGAATCTGTATTTGAAGAACCTTGATGATAGTGTGAATGATGAGAAGCTCAAGGAGATGTTCTCTGAGTATGGGAATGTGACTTCCTGCAAGGTTTGTTTCTGATTCTAAACATCTCTAAACTTTATACATAAGTTTATACCACACAATATAATGAATTAAAATGTTTTGTTTGTGGTCATAATTAGGTTATGATGAATTCACAAGGTTTAAGCAGAGGTTTTGGTTTTGTTGCTTACTCCAATCCTGAAGAAGCTTTATTAGCTGTAAGTTTCAACTGAATTGACAATCTTTTTACATATACATAAATGTTTTATAAAATTGGTACTAAAATGTTCATTGGGGTTGATGATTACGCAGATGAAAGAAATGAATGGGAAGATGATAGGAAGGAAACCTCTTTACGTTGCTTTGGCACAACGTAAGGAAGAAAGACAGGCTCACCTTCAGGTTCTTTTTAGCCCTCTCACTCTTTGAACATCAAACTCTGTACTGTGTTGTGTTGTGACACTGAGTTCTTAAACTGTCTTGATGTTTTCACGTGTTTCAGAGTCTATTTACTCAAATCAGATCACCTGGAACAATGTCACCAGTTCCATCACCGATGTCTGGGTTCCATCATCACCCACCAGGTGGGCCAATGTCAGGACCACACCATCCAATGTTCATAGGCCATAACGGTCAAGGTTTGGTACCTTCACAGCCTATGGGGTATGGGTACCAAGTTCAGTTCATGCCTGGGATGCGTCCAGGTGCAGGCCCGCCTAACTTCATGATGCCTTTCCCTCTTCAAAGGCAAACTCAGCCTGGCCCTCGTGTTGGGTTCAGGCGTGGTGCTAATAACATGCAGCAGCAGTTTCAGCAACAACAAGTAAAGTTTTTATCATTAGTTCTTATGTCTTTTAGCAAGTTTATTATCTTTAACACAATCATACGAATATGAATTTGTTGGGGCTTGTTATTATCTTGGAACTGTCAGATGCTGCAGCAAAATGCAAGCAGATTCATGGGAGGCGCAGGCAACAGGAGGAATGGAATGGAAGCATCTGCTCCACAAGGCATCATCCCTTTGCCATTGAATGCATCTGCAAACTCTCACAATGCTCCGCAACGCTCTCACAAGCCAACTCCCCTCACCATTTCTAAGCTCGCATCTGATTTGGCTTTGGCTAGCCCCGACAAACACCCACGGGTTAGTGATCTCCTGTGTTTTCTTCTCTTATCTCATTTAGTACTTGCATTATAACCTATATTTGTTAACAATATCATTGCATTGTGAATTGATGACAGATGCTTGGGGATCATCTTTACCCACTTGTGGAGCAGCAGGAGCCAGCAAATGCTGCTAAAGTTACCGGGATGTTGCTGGAGATGGATCAAGCTGAGATTTTGCACCTTCTTGAGTCACCTGAAGCTCTTAAGGCTAAAGTGTCCGAGGCTCTGGATGTTCTCAGACGCTCTGCTGATCCAGCAGCTGTGTCATCTGTTGATGACCAGTTTGCTCTATCCTCATCCGAGTGAACATACTGTTTACTCAAGACTATGTTTCTCTCGCTTTCTTAGACAGTTGCTTTAATACCTTTTAGGACCTTTAAAACTAGCTTTTTCTTTTCTACATCTCTTTGATAGATTGTTTTGAGTTTTTCCCTTAGCATTGAGACTTTTACTCTTTAGCACTTTCTCTAGTTTCGTTAGGAGTCTATTTAATGTGTCAACTCTTTTGCAACTCCAAATTCGTTTCAGAAACTTTACATTTAGCATTTTATCTAATAATCGGCATTCTGGTTAAACATTCTGATCACATGAAATCTGGATGTACCTCGTCGTCTACTATCTGATATTCCGTATTTATCTCCATTACTGCTCTGTCCCATCCTCCTACTTCGTCATCCTTCAAGGCCTTTTTAACACCAAATCGCGGTGGTGCTTGGTGTTCTCCTTCGTCATCGATTAAGTAGGCGTCCCATTTCGAAGCTGGCTTAGTAACTCTTTCTGACTCTAGATTCCTCTCTTCCATATCCTTCTTCCTCGTCACTACTTCATCTGCAACACATTTGAAGGATAGGAGAATATTGTTTTAGTAAAACCATTCAGGCCTTTAATAAACAACATTCGCAACGGCTTTACTTGAACTAAACGCTGATATATGGCCAACATATGTAGCAGAACTCCTCTTACCGGATCGAAAATCCGGCTTTTTGATGCTGCGTCTGGAGAAAGAAGGCTTGAAGATCTCATTACTGTCTTTATTCTCACCTCCTGTATTTGATGATGATCCACCAGCATTAGACTCTTTGTTCAGCTTTGGCCTTTTGAACATATTGCTTGGCATCTCAGTGACAATCTTCACATCTGCAACAAAATCGCAAAACCAAGTACATATTTATCTATTTTGTCTCATAAGATGCTTGATTCTCGAATTAGACTCACCGTCTTCTTCTCCAGCTAATCTCCGGCGATCATTTACTGAATCGAAATCGAGGTATTGACTCCAATCAGATCGCTTCTTCGTTCCATTAACCTCCTCATTAACCTCTCCTTCAACATAAACCTCTGGAAACGAATCTCCAACAGCATGTGCCTCTTCATCGGCAACTTTGCGAGACATATTAAACGATTGGACAAAGAAACGAAGCTCCTTAGCCTTATAACCTTGAGCAAACACCTTTTTCACTGATTGCTTCTGATTGCATATCACACAAACCCACTTGTTACTACTTTTCTTCTTCTGCTTCACCTGCGAATTCGAACCCCAAAACAAAATCCCTAAAAACTAACCAATATATAAATTGACAGAGATAGAAGAGGAGGGAGCGAGAGAGTTTAATACCTGCATAGTTGAACACTCGTAACATTGGAGAGCGATGAAGAGAGTACTCGCCATTTTTTCTCCTTCTCCTTCTTCGTCTTCGTCGTCTGCTCTCTAGGGATTTCGATTTTGTGTTTTCGATTTCGTTCTAGCGCCAATTTGATATACTTCAAAAAATTTGGCAATTCCAAATTATTTTGTACCGGGTCTGTTTAACAGAAGACGGTAAATAGTTTCGGTTAGTTTCGGTTAAGCTCCCGCGTTTTTTTACAATAGCAATTAGAATCAAACCCTAAAAACCCAAATCAAAAAGCTTCGTTGTGGAGGTAAGTAGGAGGAAGACGATGGCGTTAGAGAAGCACATAGAGAAGGTACTCTTCAGCGATGAAGTAATTGCGCACCGGGTGAATCAGCTTGGAATCGATATTACTTCTGATTTCTCCGGTGACTCGGAGGAAACTCCTATTTTTGTCGGCGTAGCCACTGGTGCTTGCCTCTTCTTGGCCGATCTCGTTAGGCGAATTGACTTGCCAATAGCTATAGATTTCATTAGAGCTGAGTCTTACGGCTCTGGTACTGTATCCAGTGGAGTTCCCAGAGTATCATTTGACTTAAAGCTTGACATCACGAACAAGCACGTTGTCTTGGTAATCTCCATCTCTTTATGCGTGATGGATCTGGATTTGGGTAATATGTGTTTTGCATCAGTTTTGATTCAGTTTCTTTAGCAATTGAGTTTTAGTATTCATTTGAATTTCATGAAGTTTGAGTCTTTACAGCTTAAAATTGATATGTTGGTTTCTGAGTTTTAACGTTTGAAGAACACTTGTGATATGCAAAAATGTGATGAATATATTAGAAAGGAGACCACACTGAATCACTGATGCTTCACATTCTCATTTGATAATGTCTTGGTAATTATTTTACTCTTAAGCATTCGAAATTTCACTACTTTTTATATTCACTAGTTATGTGTTTTCTTAAAGGTCGAGGACATTGTGGATACTGGCAATACACTTAGCTGCCTGATTGAGCACATGAAAGCAAAAAAGGCGTCATCTGTTTCGGTTTGCACTCTCCTCGACAAGCCATCGAGAAGAAAGGTTCATTATAAGCTGGTTGGAAAGGGGAAATTCTACAGTGGTTTTGAAGTAAGCTGTTTCTTGTTTCTCTCTGTTCAATATATGTATTATCATTATACGTCTGTCTAAGGCCTTTGGAATGTTTAAGCCACCTTAACCAGAGTATACAGCTATTTATAGAATAGGTGAGACCATGACATTATGCTTTCCGTTCTTATTTGCCCTGTTATGCCTTTTCTTAGCTAAACCATGGTAAACAAAAGTATTTGTTGGTGTTAGGAACTAGCCTGAATTAAGAATATATATTTCATGGCTTTGTGTTGAACATGAGTTGTATCTTCTGAATATGTGCAGTGTCCAGATGAATTTGTCGTGGGCTATGGCATGGATTTTGCAGAACAATACCGCAACCTATCTTACATTGGCGTATTGAAGCCTGAATATTACATGTGACAATATTGCATGAACTGGGCAATCATGACATCTTTTGATGACTTGCACCTCTGTTAGGTGTTCAAAGCAGTAGCACCAATGTTATACTACAATTTGACAGTGATTCTGATGTAAAAGCTAATGCAAATTGGTGTATGATATGTTATATTATGAATGTCTTGAGCAAGAGCCTTCATACAACTCATATTCCATAAATCTTTTAGTTATAGAAAGAAAACCATAAAACGGTACAATACATTACAATCCAAGAAATAGAATAACAGATGCAAACAAACAAATGATAAGTAGGTTTAGCCATTCTTAGGGATCTTTTTTTTCACTTCCAGGTGAGCAAAGGAAGAGAGTTCTTGGCCGGAGGAACAACTTGTCCATCAGCATCATACAATATAACACCTGAGAAATCTGGAAGCTGGCATTTTCCTCCCATGAGAATGTTCTTCTGCCACAACGGACCTCGTCTCTGATCCCCACTCAGCAACATGCTCGGGTCTCCGTTGTATTCATAAACACCACCATTGTTCATCATCGTCATGTCGTTTTGGAGATATATAACAGGTTCATAATCTCTAGAGCCATAACAGGCAGCCCAACGACGAAGCTTCCTCTTCGAATGAGAAGCAAGGTTAACCAATCGGACGCTTGCAGAGGCTAAACCCATCTTGAAAATTGTAAGCGGCTTCGTTCGAGATGGTGGAACGGTCTGAGCCATTGGATATGGTCTAAAAGGCAAGATTCTTGGTGTTGCGGCTTGCGAGTTTGTGGTCAATACTGTCTTTGAGTTCTGAGGTTTATGTAGGAGTCTGGTTTGCGTAAAATTCAATGCAAATGGAGTGGTTCGCCATTGGAGTGGTCAGTGAGAGAAGTTCTTCGTTTTATGGTTCAGTTGCTTCTGTGGTTTGGTTGATAGTTTGACCTTCACCTGTCTTCTTTTGACTTCTGTGCCGTAGCATGATCTTTCGTGGACCTACTCTTGGGCCTAATTATAAGGCCCAAAAGATATCTTCATCTTCCTCATATATGGAATCTTAAGTTTTGAACAATTTCAATCTCTCTCATTTGCCCACTTATCTGCGCCGCCGACCTACAGAATCTCGGAGAAACCTTACCGGCGGGGCGGGAACCATGCGTCTTCACTCAGCAATTACTCTCCGAAATCTGTTCACCAGAAAGTCTCTCCGAATCCCACAGAATCTAAGCATTACCGCTTCCCCGTTATTGATTGGAGATGTCTCCGGTCAAATCAAACCTTCATCAACGTCTCACTATTCGAAATCTAGTCTCTCAGAAGCGTCATCATCATCATCTAGCTCACTAATTTTCCAGATCCCAAACAACGCTTCATTCTTCCTGGAAAATCAGAGGAGATACAGCACCGGCTCCAGCAGCGGTTCACCGCCAGATGTAAACAAGGTAGTGGACGAGATTAATCTCAAGTTCGCTGAAGCTCGTGAAGAGATCGAAATGGCTATGGATGCGAAGGAGACGGTTTACTTCAACGAAGAAGCGGAGTGCGCGAGAGACGCCGTGGCAGAGGTTTTGGAGATGTTTCAAGGTTTGCTCGGGAAAGTAACAGAGAAGGAGAAAGCTTCTCTGCAACGATCCATGGGACTCAAGATCGAACAGCTAAAAGCTGAGCTTGAACAGCTGAACGAATGATCGATTGCTGATTTTGATTCCGTGGAGAAACGAAGAGGTTAGCAGAAATTTTCCTCTTCTTCACCGAGCCATTGTTGTTAGCTGATTATCATCTGTGTGTGCCTTAATAAATCTACTCCATTTAGGTCAAATTCAGAGCATTTGCAATGCTTGTGAGTTGTGACTGTACTCTTTTGATTACAGGAAAAGAAAACTTGAAACAGTTTATTATAAGTTTCTATTGCAGTGAGCTTCGTTGAGTGTGTTGATCTTTGATTCTTTACATTTACATACTTCTGTAAAAGAACAAGCTTTATCAGGAGGAAGAAAGAACTTAGACATTTACTCATAATAGTACATAGTATCAAAATTTCAAATACAGAAAGTCATTGTACAACATGTTATTAACTGGATTTGTGAATTTGTCACTGACTCTCGAACTTGAACCACTCCCAGTTAGCATAGATTTCTTCATCCTTGCCCTGTGGGAAACTGCTTGTGATCGGAGGACGATCAGAAATTGGACTTGTAGCCACCAAAGGCATTTTTTCTCTGTACTTCTTCGCCATCTCTTCAGCTTCCGTAAACACTTTCTGCATCGACAACATCATGGTGTTAACTTCTAGAAGAGGGGCATGAATGGCAATTTTGTACCAGGTTAGAAAAGATAAGTTAGGTCCATAGCTCAAGTTGTACCTCTCTGTCTGAGATGAACAATCCTGGTTCGCTTTCAAGATCAGCAATGCTGTAGAAAACAAAATAGTTGTTACTGACTACTGAGGTGGTAGTTGATTTTGGAATATTAGTTGTTTTTACCTAAGAGAGATCTTGTCTGGAAATAGAGATTTCACAACCAGAACCTTTACACTTTCGTCCACCTGAAGCACATCGCTCACCGATCCAATTCTTCTTCGAGTTATGTTTGAAATGTGTAGCAGTCCACTGTCGAAACATTATTATGGCAAACGCACTGAATTCAAAACTAGTAGTCACTGAGAAGGACAAATTTATGGAAACAATAGGCAATGAACTAACCTTCTGCTACTATCCCCAAGTTTGACTTGAGCTCCATATGGTAAGATTTTGACAACTGTTCCTTCTAAGAGTGTTCCTTCTCGAAGGTACAGCTTCTCCTGAGGCATTATGTGATAAAGCATTAGCCTCATTGTTGGTTTTTCTTATGAAGACATGAAAAAGGGGAAGGAACTAACCCAGGCTACTTTTTCACTCAGTATCAAGTCGTTTTTGTCTTCGTTCAATCGCGTTATCTGCACAAGGAATCTACGACCCACCTGCAACACGAAAAAAGGCCTGAGAAAACGCAGAACAGTAAAGCCAAAAGCCTACTGCGATTCAGCAGAAAAACAAAATTGTTACAGTGGAAGATGAAACTCTTGCTTTACGTTTTCCTTCAACTCGGTGAAAGTGTTCACTTTCTTCACCAGTTCCTGCTTCGGAATAAAAGCTCTCAAGCCCTATAAATTAAGCCAACAATGAGCTATGTTGTGAGCAAGATGTAAATCCTCAAAATCAACACGAAAAATTCAGCAACCTCAATTCTGGTGAGAAGCCCTCCAGTATTCCACTCTGTTATCTTAACTTCAATAGGCTCATTAAGTTGTTTGATCTGCCACATAACAATTCACTCTTCATTAGATGCTTCTCAATGACACAAAATACTTCAAACCAAGAACAGTTCTTGAATCCAAAGAATGAATAAATCAAGGCACAAGAAAAGAACCTGCCTCACTCGGTGCCAAGCGATTCTCCGAAAATACCGTCTAGAAGAAAGCAAAGGTCTTCCACTCAACGTCCTCCCTAAAACCTCCGCGAAAACAACCGTCCCAATCTCCACCACCGGCCTACCTTGCCGAGCAAACTCCGCAATCTCAACACCTTCATCATCATCCTTAACAATCCCCATTTTCCCATTAACCAAAAACTCTTCAGCATCATACTTCAAATCACACAACAAATAATCCAACTCTTTATCATACAAAGGAAGTATCTCTTTCGTCAACATAGTTCCCAACATATCTGCACCAATATTCACATCAAGCTTATTCTCATTACCCGAAACCACAACACCAACCACAAAATCACCTGGTTTAGGATCATAATACTCTACGCTGACTCTATCCGTCTCATCCGAAACTTCCGATTCAATTCCTTCCCCTTCTTCTTCCGGTTTAAAGAATTTCAAAAACGGCTCCAGAATCGCGTCATCGTCTGCTTTACCACTCTCCTCATTTTCTGATTTTGGTAAAGGATTCGGCTTGTTCAATAGCTCAATCTCCTCCTCCGCCACGATTCCTCCATTTCCAACACCGGAAACATCTTCTCGTGAGCAAAATCTAATCCCATAAGCTCCACGAACAGCAAATTCGCGACATATTGAGAAACCACGAAAGGCAAAGGGGCTTAGGGTTACATGAAATTGAAACTTCGAGACTTTCTCCGACGCTCTAAAATCGATACATTCTCGCACATCACCGGAGCTACGAATCAACGACGACGACGACGAAGCAGTGAGTATAGGAAGAGACTTACATGGCTGACAGAGAAGCGTTTGCATCTTTTTTCCTCTTATCCGCCGCGTAAGATAAATTTCTTCAAACGGTTCTTTTTATCCATATTCTTTTCTCTAGTTTTATCAAAATTGCCATATTATTTACGAAATCTATCAATTTGGGCATGATGTTTGAAATGTGACAATGAAACCCATACTCCTCAAAATTTAAGAACCAGCTATTGACGACAGCTAACGATAGGCCCAACATTGATAATGGACCTAATAAATTTTGTGGTTATGTGTCAAATAATAATAGTGGACCCGTTATTTTAAATGGACCGTCGCATTTATTAAACTCATGATAGTATAGTAGTAACGTTTAAATAATGTGGTCGGCGATTCGATTTAATGCATAAACGTCTCTAGACTTTTGATAAACATTCTTGGTTTAGATTCGAACTTCCGGTATGGTTTATATTAAGGGAGCCTAATAGGGACTCGAAGTTTGTGGTTTTCATCAACAACAAAATAATTATTTATCTTTAAAAAACGATCAATAAGATTCAGATATAGTTCATAAAACTTGGTTTTTGCGGTTTTGATTGTATCATTTTTTATAATTGTTATTTTAGTTAAGAATTTTCTATCCAGAGATTTCAATATTTTCTGTCGGCTTAGTTTTCAAGATTAAACGAGCAGACTACTCTATAGCTTACATATAGTTTAAGTCGGCCAATAAAAACAATATATTCGTATTCAGTTTCGATAAAGGAAAATTTCTGAAAGACTTTTTCTAAAAATAAATGAAAAAGAAGTTTTGTTCATATATAAATTTGGATTTGGGATATAGTGAAAGTAATAGACAGTAGACAGCGATTAGACAAAGTGCATAATTTCAAATCGTAAATTATTTTAAAAAGATGGAGATGAGAATGATGATGATGCTTCATACTTTGTTTATGATGATCAAAGTTCTAACCTGACGACAACCCATCGGTACGCAAACTAATTAATATCTCGATTTTATTTACATAATTGTGACTATCATGAAAACTATACAAATAAAATCTCTCTAATTGATTATTATGATTAATCGCCGATTTTCGCCACCTATCAGAAATGAAATAATTAATTATGCGCTGAATGCTTAATTAATCAGTGAGTCATTGTCAATCGTATACAAAATCCCCTTTAAAAATGCTGGTCATTCGTCGAAGACCACTTGTTACATAATCCAATAATTTAGTGCTCGCTGATTAGCATCCGAATTTAATATTATTCCTTCATAGTACAATGATTTAATAGTTTCATAGATTAAGATTAGTGGTTACAAATCGTAGACAGTATATGTAGACTCTATTCCGCTAACAAACTTTCATAACGTTTTGTGGTAGACTTGTATGAGATGCAATTTTATTTATTTTGGGCGATCGAGAAGTTTCCAAAATGTTACCACTATCTTATATTTCTTACTAAGAAATACCAAAATAAGTGCATTTATATGTTTTTATTTTAATTTTTTAAATTAGTGCAATTATATATGATTGCATTAAAACTTTGGTATCAGTTTTATCATTCGGTGATAGGTACGTGAATAATGAATGAGATTATGAGGACGTAATCATCGCTCTAAAGATAACTTAATAAAATAACGTATAGCAGTTAAGAAGATGGATTGTGAGGTAAGACAATTCTCATAGTTTATTAATCCTGATCAAATAAACACACGACAAAAGTTTAACAACTAATTAATTTTGGTTTTACGTCAGTTACATGTGGTAAGGAACTACCTTAGCTGTAGTCAGGACTGGCTGTGGTTTACAAAACCCGGAGGTCTAAAGTCCAAACGTTAATAAGTTGCTCGATGTGCCACCGGTTTACGTTGGTTTTTTGGTTTACTCGCCGGTTAAACTAGAGATGTGAATGGACTGGTTTTTATAGAGATAAACACTATTTACCTTTAGATCTGTTTTACCAGTTGTCACTCACTGAGGAAATAAAAAGTTATGTTCCAGCTTTTGACGCTACAAACAAATTAGTCAAAACTTAAAACTGTAGTTGGTCATATTTTACCATTGTGGTAAGTATAGAGTATAGACTGTTAATATAATTACCAATCTAAAATTATTTACTTTGTTTTTGTAAATAGAAAAGAAACTAATTTAGTTTCTATATTTTTTTACATTTAATTTGATTTCATTCGTCATAATTTCTTAAAAAGTTCCCCTAAACGTAATAGTTGAAACCTAATTTTCTTGTGCGTTGGTTCTAGATTAAATGGGAAATCAACTTTTGACTTCATGTCCAAATTGTACCAAGATTCACCTAAACTAGAAAAAGAAAAATAATTTTCTTTATGTTATAAATAATACAAATATAGAAGATGATATTCCTAACGATTTCCTTCATATATCGTTTTCAATAATTTTAAAATTTTGTCTTGTGCCTAAAAAATTCATGTCTCCCTCCGAAAACAATCAGAGCCAAATAATTAGGCCATGACATTAATTATTATCTTGTATGAAACGGTAGGACTACATGAGAGACTATGATGATTCGTTAGATTTAGTAAATTTCGATGTCGAGAAAAACTTTATATTTGCGAATATAAAAACATAAACAAAAAACTTTACGAGAAGAACACGTGGCAAGAATGTGTACATTGAAAGAAAATGTATAAAATATAATAAATAAAAAAATGTATGCATATATGATAATATTACATGTGAATGTAAAACACAAATATAAATGGAGAAGCAAAAGGGCCAGTGGAAGAAAGAGATTTGTTTTTTGGACCTTCCAACAAAAAAAGCTCACATTCACATTAACATCCATATTCACAAGACACCCAAAGAAGCATTAATTGCTATCGCTCTTTCGTTTTTCTGTTCTCGTCGTCTTCTTCTCTTCTTCTTCGTTTCGTCACCTCTTCACAAAGTCACAGGTACTTTCATCTGATCTCATTATTATATTGTAGTTTTTTTCTTTAGTTTCAAATTAACTTGGTCCTCTCATTTGGATAGGTTTAATCTGTCTCTGTAAGTAAAACATAGATCTTTTTTCGGTAAAACATAGATCTTGTTCCAATAATTGAGGTCTAACTTCTAAAGACTTTATTCTCCGTATCCAATAACCATTTACCAATATGGTTATTTCTATACATTACTAACCAAATTAAAAATACATTCGTAATTACTTAGAAATGGTTTTTTTTTTTTTTTTGTCAACAATGGTATGGAATATTTGTATGACCATTATCTAAAAGTCTAAAAACAAGGAATAAAAACAGAGAAGAACAGTGAGTTACTGTGTTATTTGGGACCATATATTCAAAGGTATATTTGGTCATTTGCATTGTACTTTTTTCGTTATCTACACAATCTCTAATATAAGAATATATGTTGGCAACTATTGGTAGATAAAACTCGTATATCATAGCTTTGATATTATGCGATTTTTGTTTTTGTCTTTCTCCTACATTTTTTTTTTCGTTAAAGGGAATTTTTTGAAGCCTTTTACATTATTCATGGCATTACATGTTTAAACGAATATATATATTTAAATCATTTTGATTAAGCTTATATTGAGTTTAAAATATTTATTCAGCTAAAATGTTAATGTGTCAATCTGAAGGCAGTAGTTGACTAGACAAATATCTTTAATCTTTCATGTCATTTTCAACATGAGTGAGTTCTCGAATTCACATAAAGCTGAGTTTAAAGTGGCATATATATACCACTAGGCTAAAAAGGACAAACATATCAGTAAAATTTGCAAAATGACCTACGTAGATAAAATCACTAACAAATCTGTAAAAGAGTATAACTCATTTTTGGAGTGATTTGACAAACGTATCATTATAATTTGCATATGCTTTTGTAAAATATTATTATTTAAAATCCATTTAATTAAAAGCATGAGCTTTTCAGTTTTTTTATTATAGATAATTAATTTGATTTGAGAAAATGAAGAAGCACTTGGTTTTTAAAACTGGTAGGTCTACGGGTTAGTTGCAAATTTCTTTTACCATAGTTTATTTAATTTTATTAAGTTGAAATGTCATCTTATCTTATAAAATCTTGTCAAATATAAATAATATATATGACGGGATACAAATTTGGGTATCGACCATTGCATTTTGCCTATAACATTGTGGATTGTGGTCAAGAATCAAAATTGATGTGATGCCAAAGGGGACCAAACATGTTTTCTTTTCCTTATGATCTCTTTATCTCTATTCTCTTTTATTTTGTTTTCTTTTGCTCTCTTAATTCATTTTTCTTTCGTTACTGATCCATCCTCGTGATATTTTTTTCCCTTTTAATACATCTAGTTAAAAATATATTCTATCTACTTGTTTATCTATATATTGGCTAAAGGGCTAGCATAAGCATTCGATACTTGATGATATATTATGCCATCTTCATGCTAACTTCCACACCAAAAAATAGATGTTTCCGTAACAATGTTTTGTTGTTTGGGGTTATAAGATAATTATAGAATAGGATAGGGTACTCTCAAATTGGTGTAAAAAAAAAAGGAAACAAAAAAAGAGAGTAGGGTCTCAAATAAATAAAAATACTGAAGTACAAAAACATCATCCAAGAATGTAGTATGGAGCTTCATGTGACTTGCACCCTTATTTTTCCAAATCTTAGGCGTGTGATGTTTTCAACGAATTGAATCTAAATCTACTCAGTTAAATACAATGCACTTGTTAGGTCGTAATAATTATGACAAACTAATTAAAATTTTCACTTACTAACTCTATTTTTAAATAAAATTTGTATTCAAAGAAAATATTATGCATTTTTTTTGCTCTTAACATTATGTTAAATTAAAGAGAAGTAAAACCATAGATTATAGACAAGAAACGACTAAAAATATATATTATCTTGCTAGATGTAGGATTAACTTTTACTTTCATATATTTAAAATATAAAATCCTTATAGACGTGATGTACATTTGTTGAATTTTCTTATATTAAATTGTAAAGTAAACAATAAAAAGGAAAACTTAAGTAAATTTAATTCGTTGATTTAACTGATTTGGATTTTAGGTGAGAAATCGAAGCAATGAAACAAATAGGTTGGGTACAACAACACATAGATCCAAGTCTAGTTAAAAGTGGGTGGACCCAATAGAGTCCAAAACTCCTTCGTAGGCTTCTTCCATGGTCCGTGTATTTCGTGGGGTCTCGCACCACAGACCACACCACACCACACCGACCCAAACACCTTATCCATTAACCGGACTCTAACCGGACTTCTGGACCGGATCTCTTCTCGACCAAATTTGCGGCGGCACAACGTACTTGCCTCTAATTTTTTTTCCTCTTTTCGGTAGTCCGAATATAAACTTGCTTAGTGACATTTTCCTCGCCCTACGTTCATCAAAATATCTATCGCATGATGTAATCCCCATGATTTACTTTTTTTTTGGTCAAAGAAATGCCCATGATTTACTGCATGGGTACCTTTTCTTTTCTTTTTTGTTAAAGAGCTATGGTTACTTTTATTTTTGTTTTTGTTTTATGAAAAGATTAACGAACTATCAAACCTTTTTTTTTCTTTCTCTTGTTTCAGTTTTCAACCCCTTTTAGGTTATCGAAGCCCACTTAACATTGACTTCTTTTGGGGTAAATTTGATAAGTTTTCTTTTTAAAAAATTGAAAAGAGTTTTTTCTTAATTGCATGATAAAGAAAAGTTTTATAAAACATTTAATTAGTCACATACTTTCAGTATTTTCCCGGTGCTTTGGCCGATTCCGGCGCTGTAACACTCTTTCCGATTCCCCATTTTAATGGTTTGGTTTTATATATCAATTTTTTTTTTATATGTCTTATAAACCCATTGAGATATGTACTGATACACCGTAGGGTTAGGATACTATATGTATAATTTAAAGTATCATGTATTACTTGTGAATTGTGATTATATTTTAGGAATTTTGTGTTTTCATGATTTCTTATAAATATGTGATTTAGATTTATATTCTTTTATATTTTGTTTTTATTTTTTTATTTTTTTATTTTTTTTGACACTGTCATATCCTAATTTTATTTTATTTTATGTTGAATTACAAAACAAAAAGGTTTTCGTATTATTCACGTTTAAATAATCTGGTTGATAGACGTAAAAAAAAAAGATCTGGTTGATATGTTAGTGCACCTTTCTCGCTCGGTTATTATTATATACCCACTATGCAAATGAGCCACGCCACAATCACCTGCGTGGCCAGTGGCCACCACTTCTGATTTTCCTTTAACATGTCCGATTAACTTTTTATTTGTTAATTAAAACACCTGAATAATGTGAAACCTACACTATACAATAATAAAAAGAACCTCTAAAATACATTAACCCAGTTTAATATCTATAGAAGCAGTTGTTGAATGTTGAGTTGGGGTCCAAAAGTTAAAGTCCAAAATGGCTGAGACCACTAGTTTATGTTAAAAAGGTTCAGATAACTTAAAAGTAAGATCCCATCAGAGTTGTTATACCAAGTCCAATATTTCATAATTTTTTACACTTCTTTACTAATCTTATTATATATGTAATCTCGTTTTAGTGGCCTTTGATGATCACTCACCATAACGTAACAAAACTAATTTGTGCGGATATTCCTGAAAGTTATTTTTAATCATAATTAATCATTGTAGATATTTTCAAAAAATATCTTTAAGCTTCCAAAAATAAGCCTAAACATTGGTTTGAAAATCTAGATTATTAAAATACAAAAATTGACCATATCGTAAGAGAAAAAATCAATATTGCTTTGCTACGCCATTATTAAAATAGAAAAACAACTATTAAAAAAAAAAAAGTTTTTTCTTACATAAAATGATGAAAAGAAAGACGAGGACTGACTCACGCGTTGTTTCGGAACTCTTCAAGTAAAATTTTGGATTTATGGTCTGGCAAAATTAAAAAATATCCAGATTTATAAAAAAGCTTCGTCACTTTCCTCTTTGTATAAAATAAAATAAATTCTCTCTTTCTGGTCTGAAGAAAATTACGATTATTTTCTTATGTCTCCAGTTGAACCCGCCGGTATAATGAAGAAATCTCATCGTCAGAAATCTCAGGTAAACAAAAAAAAAAGAAACTTTTTGTGTACTTAAAAAAGATTTTGTTGCCTGAATTGGATTTAAAGTGTGTGGATTATATTATATAACAGAGATTATGGGCAAAGCTAGTGATGAGAAAGTGGTTGAACATAAGTGGTAGAGATCCTGAGTATGGTGCTGATACTGATAACGAATCCGAAAACGAAGATGCTCGTGAAGACAACGATGACTCTAGCTCCGATGAAGAAGGTTACTCTCTTCTCTCTCTCTGGTAAACACCGGTTCTTCTTATTTTTACGGTTAATTAGCTAACCGGTTTATAACAGGTGGTAGTGGCTCGAGAGGAAGAGAATCAAAAGTTTATGAGAACGCGGAGGACGCAATCGCAGCCGCTTCAGCCGTTGTAGACGCAGCAGCAGCAGCGGCGGAGTTTATTAGCAATGGTAATGCCGAAATTGCATAGGTAGTTATGAGATTCACTGTGGGGTGTTTCTGGGTTTTTATATCTATTTTGAGATCCCTTTGTTGAATTTCAAATCTTTTTTTTTTTTAAAACTAAATTATTCAACTTTAAAAAAACAAAGTATACGAATTTTGTGAATTTAATGTATTTTTATTCTTTTGTTTGGGGTGGATCAGATGCTCCAATGAAGTTAAGAAGAAGGAATTCAGAAACATTAAGAGCACAGTACATTAACAACAAAGAAATAAGGTACAATTTTGTATTTGTATATTTTATATATAGCAGTACTATATAGTAAAAGATTCGGATGTTATCATAGTCTTTTTCAACATGTAAGTTTTTTTTTTGGTTGGGTAAAAGGAGACCTAACATGTCGGAATTATGTATATTGTAGAGTTTGTGTTGGTACGTGGAACGTTGGAGGAATCTCACCACCATCTGATCTTGACATTGACGACTGGATTGAAATTAACCAACCAGCTGATATCTACGTTCTTGGGTAAAACTTGACTTTTCTTTGTCAGCGACATGGACAAAACTAACTCTGTTCAGATATGTTCTTTGTTAGAGATTTTTATTTATGTTTTGTTTTTGTTTTGTTGGGTGTGAAGGTTACAAGAGATTGTTCCTTTAAATGCTGGAAACATTCTTGGAGCTGAAGATGATCGTCCTGTTGCTAAATGGGAAGAAGTGATTAGAGAAGCATTGAACAGAGTTAGACCAAAACTCTCCGGGGTTAAGAGTTATAGTGATCCACCATCTCCGGGTAGGTTTAAACCTTTTGAGGAAACACATGATATTATAGAGGAAGAAGTAGCTTTTGAGAGTGATAGTGATGCTGGTGTTGAGATTCATCCGATTGACGAGGAGGAAGAAGAGGAAACCGATAGACTTTGGGCGTTAAAACATGACGGTGGAGTTATCGGCGAAGTTAAGACTCTTGTTGACCCGAATACCGGTTTGCCGGTTGTTGAGATCAAGAGACAGTTTTCGATTCCTAAGAAGCTAGACAGACAACTTTGTTTACGTGCTGATAGCTTTAAGGGGATAAGCGACGATGATTCTACTCAAACCGGTATGAAAACGATAAACCGGATGTTAAGCGGGAAAGAACGGATCGGTTTGAGTTGGCCTGAGCCACCATTGAACATGTTAGGACCTTGTGTTCTCGATAGACAGCCGTCGATAAAGACAGTGAAGTCTTTAAAAACAGCCAAGTCTTTCAAGGCTTATAGTTCGTTTAAGTCTGTAGCCGGAAACAACAACGGGATTCCCCCTGAGGTTTTAGCTCTAGCGGAAATGGACCTGAAGTTGCTAATGGAGAGGAAACGAAGACCGGCTTATGTGAGGCTAGTGAGTAAACAAATGGTTGGGATTCTTTTGACCATTTGGGTTAAACGAAGCTTGCGGAAACATATTCAAAACGTACGAGTCTCTACTGTTGGTGTTGGCGTTATGGGATATATTGGTAACAAGGTATATATATAAAGAGTAGATGTTTCCATCAAATTTATGTTACAATATGTTTCAGGATTGTGAAGTGATTTTGTGGTCTCTGCAGGGAGCTGTGTCTGTGAGCATGTCGATAAACCAGACGTTCTTTTGTTTCATAAACACGCATTTAACGGCAGGAGAAAGAGAGGTTGATCAGATAAAGAGGAATGCTGATGTACACGAGATACATAAAAGAACAGTCTTTCACTCTGTCTCAGCTCTTGGACTTCCCAAGCTTATCTATGATCACGAGTCAGTCTTTTTTTCTCTCTTCCAAATAAATCTTTAACTCAAAAAACCCGTTACGGTTTCGATTTGTCTAACTTTACTTGTGTGTTTTCACCACTTCTCAGAAGAATAATCTGGCTAGGTGATCTCAACTATCGGCTTAGTTCATCGTATGAGAAAACCAGAGACCTCATTTCCAAGAGAGAATGGTCTAAATTACTTGAATATGACCAGGTAATTATTTGGATTACCTTTGTTACTGTTAGGATTTGGATCTCAAATATAACTTTAGAAGACGTCTAATGCAAATAAAAATACACACACACTGTCTCAAATCCGACCATAGCTCTGAAGTTTATTCAACTTATGTTGTGACACATTTTGTTACTTATGATTATTATATAATGCAGCTGGTAAAGGAATACAGAAAAGGTAGAGCATTTGATGGATGGTCAGAAGGAACTCTACATTTTCCACCAACTTATAAGTACCAAGCGAATTCCGATGAGTACACCGCAAACGATGGAAAGGCGCCGAAAAGAACACCAGCTTGGTGTGACAGAGTACTATCCTACGGGAAAGGAATGAGGTTGGTTCATTACAGGAGAACCGAACAGAAATTCTCAGATCATCGTCCGGTTACAGCGATATACATGGCTGAAGTCGAAGTGTTTTCTGCGAGGAAACTTCAGCGAGCGTTGACATTTACGGATGCAGAGATTGAAGACGAGGGACTTGTAGCCGTTCTCGTTTAAAAGAAGAGATTTGGTGCTTGTTTGTTTGTTTGATCTTGCATATGAAGTATTGGCGAAAGAGACATTCTCTTTCTACGGATAGGTTTTTGAATCTCATGTCGTTATACTGATGCATCACACTGAGAAAACGTTCATATTCTTATAGTTTTTATCTTCTTGTTTTGTGTGTTGGTTTACTCTTGTAAATTTAGTTGATATATATAATGAAATCAAGAACATTTTACATCCATCAATATTGTTATCATAATTATTAAAAATAAACAAAAAGAAGAGAAAAGGCCTTTTTCTTTATTTGATTTTACTGTGAAGGCAAAAATAATTGTAAAAAAGATAAATTGCACCAGCCGGGAATTGAACCCGGGTCTGTACCGTGGCAGGGTACTATCATGCCACTAGACCACTGGTGCTTCTTCTATTATCATATAATACTTTGTTTAGAACAAGTTTTACTCAATTTAACTGTTTTGAGAGTTAACAAACCTCTATATAGAAGGGAAGAAACACACAAACTGATGAGAGTAACAATAGCAACATATAGTCTACTAAATTTTCTTTTTTTCTTTTGACCTAATTGCAGAAACTTTTAGTTGTATATCGGCTTTTCAATGCGAATCTGCTTCATCCTTCAAGAAGCAAAGGCTTTCTAAGCCAGTACTGTTCAAATCTCTGCCTTGCATATTCCATGTAATCGAACTCAATCTTGTTCACATGTCCCTGCTTTGCATTAACAGACACTAGAGATTACTACCAGTTTCAACATCAGAGTCTTAAGGAGTTTTTTGGACAAAGAAGGGAAAGAAAGAGAGAGAAAGCTAACCGAGATGATTCCCCATAGTCCCCAGAAGATATGGTTTGCTAAAGTGTAGCTCTCTGCATCTTTCAATAACCTCTCTACTTCTTTATCACTTGTTGCATTCCCTGAGATTCACAAAAACATGATTTAGAGACGAGTTTTTCTTGAGGTGTGGAGAAGTACCTAATGCTTCATAGGACACAAACCTGTAGAGCCAAGATATGTGCTAATGAACCTTCTCCTTTCTCCTTCTCCTGTTTGTTTATCATTCCACACATATACACACAATCAGACTCTAAACTACCCTTGAGTAACATAAGAGATATATACACTTGCATTTACAGATATGGACCTGGATATAGAGTGTAGTCCAGAACATGAGGAGTGTCTGAATGGTAATTAGCAGCCATCTCACAAAAGTGGTTTGCAATGTCATAAGCAATTGGGTTGAAACTCGAATACTCATAGTCCTGCAATCAAAAACTTATTAAAAACAGAACACTTTCTTGATGAAAAGGGTATAAGCTTTTGATTCAAAAAGCTTACTATGATGGTAATGGCATTGGTTACTTCATCAATCATGACATTTCCATACTGAAGATCGTTGTGACAGAAACCAATCTCTTGATCATCCCGAGTAAGTCTCTCTTCCAACAAATTGATTTCATTTTCCAAACCTTCCAACCGATACTTATCCATCTCTATAGGTGAAGCCAAGTTCTTAGCCTCCTTAAGCCAAGTCCTAAAAAATCAACAAAGACTTTATCAAGAAACGTTGTTATGCTTATACATAAAGAAATGAAATTTCTTTTCTCTTTTACCTAAGTCTTTCCCAGAGAAGAACGTTCTTTGGACCAGGCATATCAAGCTTATGAAACTCTCTTAGCTTCGCAGCGATGAAATCAGATGTTTCTGCTACACGAAGATCATCTGCAGAAAGAGTCTGGTAAACGGACCAAACCAATCATACACAATCAATCTCTCTCTATCACGAGATTTCTTGAAACGCAAACAATTCTTATCTCTAATCTCACTAACTAAACCTATCTTCCTCTGTTCTTCCTAAAAAAATCAAAACTTTAAAGAAAAGAAAGAAGAAAACGTACTCTGGCGTGTATGAATTCTTCAAGACGACCATCAGAGAAACGACCAAGAAGCTTAGGACCATAACCATGATGAGACATACACTCAAACGTTTTGATTTCATCACCTCTGTTAAAGAAAAGGTCAACGCCGTCACCGTAGATCCGAACAAGAACTTTCCGATGAACATCTTCACCGTTTAAAGTAGGCCAATTAATCTGATAAACCTCGTTAGTCATAGCTCCTTTTAACGGAACAACCTCAAGACGCTCCAGATCTTCAACTACATCTCCCCAGCTCGAACCTAGCGTTTGCAAAACGCGTTTTAGATCCTCAGGTGATGAACAACTTGGAATTAGACTAGTCTTTGTCTTGATCGCCATTTTTTTTTTTTTGTTTCTGGAGATTGACAAGATCGGGTTTATGTAAAACGATTTTGAGAATCTTTTTGTAGGGAAAATATTAAAAACGCAGAAAAAGGTTGAAGAAGAAGATTCGACGGGTATGAGATTCTTTTAAGAAAGAAGTTAATCCACAACAATCTTTTTATGGAAAGAAATTATTCTTTGAATTGAATTTTTGAACTCGACGAAATTACGTTTCTGGGTATTTTTATTTATATAGAGTAATATAATTAAGAAATACCCAGAAAGATAAGAACGCGTAATTGCGTTGTTCGTCGTTTGTCTCGTGAAGCGATTGGCTTTTTCAAATGACGGTGTTTTAAAAAACGGTTATTGTGACCGACGGTTTTGTCGGAACCAATGAGGAAAAAACACGTGGTATATTTAAGGCGCGGAGAAGTCAACGGCGTAACGAAACGGTCATTGTTATAGGTCAAAGTCAACAAATCCAAATAGTCGTCTTTGTTTTTTTACTATGAGACAGCAGTGAGATTTCTTATACAGTTTTTGTGATAGGTTCTTTAACCGTTGTCTCGCAGTGAATATCCCGATATTATTATACTCAGAAACTCAGATGTAGAAAATTATGTAGTAAACACTATTTTCTATATATAGTGGTCCTATTACTGTCATAGATTCGATGTAGTAATCACTATTATGGAAATGATTAAACTTTTAAAAGAAAGATCTTCTATGATAAAACAGATTACTACTTTCTAAATAAAGTACACACAGATAAGATAGAAAAAAATCTCATGTCTATAAAAGTCTTTAAGAAATCTAAATGAAAGCTGTGGATAACAGCATAAATAGATTTCTGCTTTATATTGTTTGTTTTTCCTAATTGGTGTTTTGACTTTCACATTTCATTTGTGAACGCATTCTTCAAATACTTAATAAGCATGACTTTTTCTTCCGGTTACATTTTTTAATGTCCCTTGGTGACATAAGTTTGGCGACAATGTTGCACTCTTGACGTAGTACAAGACTTGTAAGATGATAAGATCCACCAAACACATAAAGTACAACGATACAAAGAAATGTTCAATGGTATAAAATAATGTAACAACTACTTGAATAATTGGACTCAATTGTTTGGATTTTGGTTGTTCTTATTAGAGTATATAGAGTTGTGTTATTATACCTATAAATCATACTGTTATTGATCTTCTAGAGGATTGTCTTTGCTTCCATAGGTTGAATCTCACCCTTCTTTGCAACAAAAAACAAAGGAACACTACAACCACGAATAGGGTAAGCGTGATTCCATTATTTGTCTCTGTGAAAAATTGCGTTAGAAGCGGCTGACCGCAGCTTTTACAGCTACAGTCGCAGCTGCTTCTCAGTTGATTGCCTCGGGAACTTGTTTCTGGGATGAGAATGAAATCAGCGGTAACAGCGTTTTCACCTAACCAAACAGTTGTTGTTTTCGATTTGTATCCTGGGGATGATGCTGTGACTGCGAATCAGTAAAGGAAACTCAAAATGAGGCAAGTAATCAACAATAACAAGGAGATGAAATGCAGATATCGTATCGTTAGCGTCAGCTTATAACAGAAGGCATTGGTCTGCACAAGTTATGAAGGATATATCATAGTGCATTTGTACGCCCCACGGTTCTTAAGGATGAATCACTAAAATCAGCTCGTATCATAATCTTATAACAGTGGACAACTCTAATAACATACTGATAAGAACTTAATCACACGTATTTTAAGCTGAATATGAGGAAAAAACATCAGACCTTCATATTTCTGTCCAGGTACAAGCAACCGATGATAGTCTGCATATGTTTGATGAGCTTTAACCTGTAGAGCATAAGGATTACAATGAGCAATGAAGAACTAACAAGATTTTTCAGATTTTGGAATAAGGAAATACTAGAAGGCAGGGTTAATATGTGTCTACCGTATAATTAATTCCCTTGACCACAACAAGCCCAGGCAGTGGCTTTCCCTTGTCTAATGAAAAGATCCGCCCATGAACTCCTGTCTAAGGTATAAAAGATAAAGGCGTACTTAAAAAAACAAAACAGAAAATATTTTATATAACAATGGAAGCAAAGGTGCAAACTTCCATTAATGTAACCAATCTCTGGAGGCTTAATCTAAAATGATACAACAAGATTAAAATGTTGGGGTTCTAAAAACAAAGGTTAAATAATACCTTCACTAAGCTTGCAACAAGATTCAGCATGCTCTTTCTATTATAATCCCAAATGGTGGAAAGCTGTGTAACATGTGTGAACTCTATTAGTATCAGCTAACTACCTTGCGAAGGAGAAACAGTTATCACATAGGAATATAAGATTTGACCTCTGAGGCTTTAGGCCACTTGTTGTCGCTTATTTCCAGAGTCAATTCAAAGCATCCCCCATATATGTAATTCCAGTCTTGCATGCCACCATAAATTGGGTACCTGTAGAGCGTTTTGCTTAAAGCATTAACCAAGAAACTCATTTGTTGAATAAGACAGAGTAAGGGGACTTGATGTGATACCAGGATGCTCCATTGGTGATTCCTTCCTCAAATTCTTTGCTCAAAGACATATTACGGTGAGATTTGCTATATATACGTGCCAAGAACCGGAATGTCTCATCGTCAGGACATGCATAATAGTATTTCCTGCAAGAAGAGTGCAAAACAACTACATGACGTTTGCATTTCCTCAAGGACCGAGCAAAGATATTAGCCTCAAAACCATTTGAATAGAAGTAAATACCTTTTATCCTCTGTACCATCCCATGGAAAATTTGCGACCAGCGCACCCTAAAACAAAAGCTGGTTTAGCAAATATTTTTTTCACATTGAATCAAGATTTTCCTTGACATTACATTGAAAACCCCCTCCCATAATCTTGAAAGTAAACTTTCAAATTGGACATACTTAAGACGTTATAGTATGCACAAGTCTGCTACAGGAAAATTACCCCGTGCAGAGTAGCCGACGCTGTGAATCGTATATCTCTCAGCCAAGTCATAATTGCCTTAGTTTCAGGTTGCCTCAAATTCAAGTCGTCATTGAAAGGAAAGAACTGCATTATCAGGTATGAGTTAAGTAAGTCAAACGTGACTATGAATAAAACCAACCGAATCTAGCTACCATCATGAAAATCACAGCATCGGTGAAAATAAAATTTATGATCGTCAAAAGCGTCATCAGACAATCACCTGATCAGGGAAGTCGCGATTTAGATCCACATTATTTGCATTATTACGTTTCCTGATTGAAAAGCCATCAGGATTCAATGATGGCATTATATGAAGGTGAACATTTTCTACAATCATCTGGGCCTGCATACCAGCATAAAAAAATCAGTATCTGCACATAACCTTTTTCTTAGGCAAGTTTATTGAAGATGAGTGAACAACTTTCATGGCCATGGCATGGTGCAATTACAAAAAGCAAAAATCACTTACCAATGGATCCTTCTTATAGTTATCACAAATCCAGTTTGCAAGGCGTAATAAGAGCTCACGCCCTACAGGTTCATCTCCATGTACATTCCCAATGTACTGCATGACCAAATATTCAACTATTTAGATTCATCTAGGCTATCACCACAATCTAATATCTCAAAGATTGCATGTATAGGCACAAATAATTGAGCAGTTTTAACCTTGAATGCAGGTTCAGCCTCTATCTCTCCAGGCCTGTCTGAAATCTCTATGACCCACTAAAAAGGCAAAGCATGAAACAAACAGAAGAAGGCATCATCGACAGTGATCTTAAGAGTCACACATTATTAAACATAAAGATTCATTTCTGATAAATAAGAGTGTATTACCAAAGGAAATCCATTGACACTCTTTCCGATGCTGAAAGCACGTTCCAGAAAACCCTCAAAGAGAGAAATAAAGAACAAAATCAACAACACCATAAGACCCTAATATAGAAACCAAGAATACTGAATCTAGGATGAATACAACTACTGATTGATCCAACGATGATGGTGATTACCTGTATAATCTCGAAATCTTACTACATCTCTTGGTGAAATCCTTCATTGCTTTCTCAAGATCATCATTAGTCATATATCCTCGAGTTAATTCCAAACTTTGAACAATGCAAACACATTTATCATTACACAGACAACAGTAATCACATCCCAATAACAGCTTGGAAACCTAATAACGACATTACCTCGGTGTAGGCTCTTCTTGAGCAAATAAGTGCCTCACAATACCATGAAAACTATAATTCCCATCACCTAATAATTAACACATAAAACCAGATTAACAAAATCACTAAATTAATGCATACACCTCAATTAGTATGTGCTCTTCAAAAAGATAATTGTTAAACTTATTACCAAATTAAGAGCAATTAATGACGTAAGTAATTAAATCTGCAAATAGTTTTCATTAAGCGCTATGAACAAAAATTAGATAGTGAAGACTAAAATGGCGACGGACCTGGGTGGATATGGTCGGAGTGGCCGCCTCTAGCGTTGATCGACGGGAGGAAAAAGCAGATCACAGTCGAAATTAGGAGACTTTGGAAGAATCTGAGCTTGCTCATCTCTAATGAAACACAGATCTCTCCTTCTCGTTCTCACTTCCTTGCTGATTGATTCGTTAAAGCAATACCGGGATTTCTGATTTCCACCATTGTTGGGATAGGTGAAAGGTACAATGGGGAGGGAAGGAAGAAGGGACATTAGAGAGTCAGAGATCGTTGACCAAAACTTGGGCTTTAGACAGTTACAAATATTGGGTCATAGCCTCGTGAGTTATTGTAACTAGTGGGCCTAATTTAAATTCTCTTTTAGCCCGTTAAATTTTAGTAACTCGATTGGCACATAAATAATGAAGGAGTGCATGGTATTGGATGAAGTTAATTAAGATGAAGCGACGTTCTTATTTATCAGATAGTTTTACGCATTCGACAACCCAACCACAAGTGCATGAACTAAATAAAAACAGAGTTGACAAAGGAAAGGTCGAGATTTATGGTTATTTAGATCATGGAAATAGCTTCCTCTATGCCTTCTTCCAAAACGGACATGAAACTTTGGGTGTTTCTGGCTGAACAATTGGAACGAATCTCTCCTTGTGTTCCAGTTAAGACACTCATCTGACCCATCTTGATCATCGCCACAGTAAAATAATCAAAAAACAGCTGCTGGTCGATCGCAAAGCTTTCCACAATGCCACGTGTCCTCTTATCCACGAAGAGATCCTGGTCAGAAGTGAATAGCCCTTGTCGGTTCATGAGATCAACGTAGTACTTGTTGTCGAACACGTCAGGACTCCTTATGTCATTCACTTGCGTGTTGCTCGAGTTTGCGGTGGGACAAGTGCGTTTGAGGCTGTTGGCGAAGAACTGGTTCATGGTTGGGTCTTGGTTCGGGTAGAGTCGGTCTGTGAAAGACGGACAATGCGCGATTCCGATGGTGTGACCACCGGAAAGTGCTACTAAGTCGGTGATGTTGAGGTTTCTGTTGGCGAAGTCGGCGATGAGCTGACTCGCGTTGAAGAACGGTGGTGGTAAGTTATTTAACGTCGTTTCCTGGCTCGCGAACGCTAGAGAGTCACGTCGGCCAAGTGGGACAGCATAGTCTGGCCCTCCTGACTACATTGACACACAAAAATAATTATCATGTTAGAGAATTAGTGTGACTTGTAGACTAATGGTTTGTATTATTGCATGTAACCGCAAGTCATAATCCAAGGTTAGTTGAAACTAAATGTGATTGAGTTATAGACGAAAAAGTGATAGATGTGGTTACTAGGACGACGGAATCGCGAGCGGCGAGAGCGAGGATATCTGAGCAAGAGACGACTTGACCGCACTTCTTTTGGACGAGGGCACGAAGGTTATTAATGACGACAAAGGCTTGTTGTCGTAGTGTCAGATTTGGGATTGATGATTGTTCTCCTGGTCCACTGGCTGATCCAGCTAGCAGCACTGATGCTTCACATCCCTGTTTATTTTAGTTTATAAAATTTCTCATAACATACAAAAAAAAAAGAAGATATTTCTCATAACAAAAAGATTAAAAATGAAAAATACATTTTGAAGTTTCTTCCGAAATTGTATATCTAATCAAATTATGCCACAATTCATCATTATTGATAATATTTACTTTTAAGTATATAAAGGTGTTGCAACTTACAAGTTCTAAGAATCTGATAATCATAATTAAAGTATTGCTGCAAACAAAATTAGGTTTAGTATTTGGCTTGAGAAATATCAAATATTTTATTCAGAAAATTGGATGCATTAAATGTTGATATAAATAATTCACATATGCTATCATATCCGGATATGTATTATTTTTATTATTGGTTGGATATTGAATTATTTAAGATATGTTTACGTTCCATAACTGAGATCCAACTAACATACGGAAAGCCGGTGTATAGTATTAATGCGACATGTCCTATTGCATGTATTTTTTTAATTTTATTTTATAGCTTGCATGTATATTAAGTGTAGTAATTTTGTAATAAACAATACTATTCCAATAATACATGTCATTTAGTTATGTTTACACTAAGAAACCCTTTGTTTTGAAAAAAAAACAAAAGTGAAGTAAGAATCGGACAACCCTTAAATCTTGTTCATGAGACTTTTGAGGCGACTTTGTGTTTTCCTTTAAGGTTATTTTGGTCGGATTTTAATAAGAAAACTCACAAGTTTATTGATATTTATGAATATTTCATTTTCATTTCGGACATGCCTAGAGAATCTTTTTTGTGTGTGGGTATAACGAGTGATGAGTGGATAACTGGATATGGTTTCTTATATTAAAAAATGATATTTTTATTAATGAAATAATATGTAATTTACATGCGTAGAACTGTTTAGACTAGGCTTTAAGAATCAAATTAAGTTTTCTTAGGTTTTAATACAAGAAACAAAACAAAAGGAAGAAAAAGATCGAACCTGAACGAAGCAATCATGGAAATGTATACGAAGGATGGCAGCGGCTAAACCAATATCTCGCTTGAAGACTTTCTTGAGCTCTTTTCTGATGATGTTTTCGACTTTCGGACATGCTTTCTGGTAAAAGTTCCATGAGAGACCTTTCACTATAGGAGCATCTCTACTCCGCTTCTTTGCCTCTACCGTGGGAAAAAGGTTCAGTGTCACCGCCATTAGCGAGATCAATATCAGAAACGTGAGGACACGTGTTGAATAAGCCTTTGTCATTTTTTTTTGTTTTTTTTTTTATCAGAGCCTCTCTCTTCTCTGCCTTTTCTTGTTCTTGTGGAATAGATGGACTTTGCTTTTATAGGCAATTTTGGTCCTTCAGTCCTTGTGTGTCTTATTTCTATCTTTTAAGTATATATATTTTTCTTATGTTAAAAGGCAAAGGAATACTGAAGTCTTTTCCTTCTATATATTTATTGTGATTAAAGGAGAGTATATTTCTTTGCTTTTCAAAAAGGAAAAAAAATATCCAAGTGGAAGCTTTGCGTCTGGTCTCGTTCGGTCGTTCCTGTGACCCTGTGTTCAACGTACCAATTACTATTGTCAATAGAAAAAGGCTTCTTTTTTTCTTACCAAAGAGATTCTTTTTCGGATCAAACATTAAAGCAAATAAATACGTGCGATCGAGTATATTTTTTTTTCCCGCTGGCATTCAAGTTCGTGACAGTGGTCCACCTATTATATCAGTTAGACTATATTGACAATGGTTATATATATAGTACTACTACTAATTAGAGTAACACGAAACTTTTTAGTTATTTTTGTGTGCACTATTTCAAATACTTAACCGGTTAAAAAGAGTATTGTTTTAGTGCTTCTGAACCCGAATTCGAATTGCATATGTTCCATGCTTAGAGAGGATTCTTTATGACCTTTCATAAATAGTATCATGGACTAGTGATTATGTTTACGTAATATATACAATATGGTTTTATTGGTCTAAGATGCAAAAACAATTTGATCCATTTAAAAAAAAAGGTAAGTGCGTCGATCGATGAGGAATTTTTGAAGAAACTCGCATAGCAGTGGAAGAATCTCAAGACAATCACGCGCCCTTGTGTTGGCATATTCGCTGAGTCAGTAGAGGATCGTAAATGGTTTATGAAGATTGTGACTTTGCAGAAATGGTGGGGACATTTGAAATAACCAAAAAGGATAAAAGACTTTTGAAGTTTGAAAAAAACTAAACTAATGCAAAGCGAGCACGTGAGAGTAGCCACCACCAATGACCAAACAAGTGTGTTTCATAGAGGCTAGCATCTGTATGTGTAGATAGACACTTTTAGTTTGTTTCAGCCACGTTCATATGCTTACTCTTTCCTAAGATATACGTTACATCCAGAAAAATCGACATAAATTTTGCTTATAGTCGGAAAAACTAGTACATGCCCATAAATGTGTATGAACTGCTGTGAAAAAATAATTTTGGACGAAAATAAGTTTGTTTTCTATATAACAAGACATTTCACAAATTATATATATATATATATATATATACATATACATACTAAAAATACGTATATATATATATATATATATATATTAAAAATACGTATATTTATAACATATATTGTAGTCAAAACATGTATAGATTACCATGGACTTCCGAAACAGTTATTGTTCGCATTCTATCCGATTTTAGAAACATTTTGTGTTATCTCATTTTTAAACAAAAAAAAACTTAAGTTATTTTCTTTCAATTCATTTAATGTTTGTGCATAATTTCTAATACTTCGGACAACATTAATAATTTGATTAAAAAAATTATATTGATGCATATGATGTGGATACACGCTGGAAAAATAGTATATGTAACTCTCTATTTTTTTGGGTTAAAACAATTAATATATGGTTATAAATCATTTACCTCCACATGATTACTCTAGGAACAGATGACTAAGTAACACTATAAACTTATTTAGGTTTGCAGAAATTAGGGGTGTGGGCAGACATTTAATGGGACTAGTTTCATAAAACTCGCATCACGTCCTTTTTTCTCTATGTTTATGATGAACGTATTTTGAACGATTTATAAAAACAAGGAGTTAAGCTAAGAGTTTCGTGGAAAGTGGAAAAGAAATTACCATTTTTTGTATCGTTTTAAATCTATGGGATGTCTCCGAATGTTTTGGTACGTAATGATCAAGGATAATGGCTCCAGGCATGCAAAATGTACAATGATCGAACTATCATGGTCTTTGATTACATCTATAAATTCTTTTCTTTTTTAACAGCAACTTTGATTACGTTATATATAACATGCACATTAAACTATATTGTAAAGCTGTCATAAAAAAATTAGAAACGTATGAGACATTGATTCCCTTACTCTATCAACCAACGAAAAAGAGCCGAAAGCAAATTCTATAAATATATATGCAAAAAAAGACCGATCATCATTTTTTTCCTAAAAAAATGCAAATTGTAAAAATTAGCAGCCCACGAGCCAAGTTTTTATAAATTAGAGTCATACGACTTAAGAACTAAAGACCAATTAAAAGTTGATAAAAGGTGTTGATAACAAAAGTCAAAAGACTATTGATAAAGAGAAAAAAATAAAAATAAAGATAAAGATGAAGTAGAAAAGGATATAGAAAGACTATGTGAAAAAAAAAAAAAAAAAGAAAGAAAGATTATGTGTAAACTCATTTAAGAGAGTTGTGAGGGAAAAAGAAAATATAAGAACTCCTAAAAAAAAAAAAAATAGTAAACACCAGAAAGAAAACTAATTACGAACTCCATCCCGGGCCAGGCACCACTTGAGCCCAATCAAGTGAACTGGACTCTAGCTTAAAAGCCTTTTCTTAAAAGGGTTATACAGATATCCCTTGAATTAGTGTTTGCATATTGATCGTGGTCGCTTAGAATGTTGGTCCTCATCATCAGACGAGCTCCAATTAGTATTTGCCTATTGATTTCTCAATAATATGTTTTCATGTTTTAACTGTAAAATGTGGAACAGACTAAGAATGAGCATACAAAAAATGTCTCTATGATATCATATTAAGGGATGAGATCTTCTAAAAACACGAAGTCTCAAAACCCACCTACATGAAACTGAGGCTGTAATTTTTCGGTGGCACTAAAACACTAAAAAAAATTCTTTTGTGAATTCTCTCTTATCAAAATGTGATAGAAACGCACTAACTTATTTGTATAAGATATTAAATATGTATGTATATTAAGTTTTTTTTTTGTAAAAGATATTAAGTTACGTACTAACTCATTTGTATTAAAAAAAAAAATAATAATCTGTGTTTTGCATAATAGTAGCCGATATCAATTGTTAACAAGTTTTTTTAAAAAAACTTTTATAATAAAAACTGCTGACAGAAGTTAGATTTGGGTATCATATCCTCTTACAAATTATTTCATAATTCGTATTATATGTTGTAATCAAGACAACTAGACAAGAAGTATCTCACAACAAATCTATGGTAACTTATTTTTGGGATACGAATCAATTTTCTTAAGTATCTTCCACTTTTGATCAAAAAAAAAAGTATCTTCCACTTATAATTATAATTTTCTCTCATGTCTGTCACTAATTAAATCAATCAGATTTATGGAGAAACCATCAAATAGTTATAATTTTCCTTCATCACATATTCACATCTAGACGCATTGTGGAAACCATCCAAAATCAGTCATCTCAATACGACTCATATAGGTGATGATGTTCAATATTCTAACGCACTGTGTTTAGTTTATCTTCCACCAACTCCCTCACTCTCGATGCTGAAAATATATTGTAAAACACACCCAAAATCTTGATCTCGTTCTCGCTTTCTATATATATAACCATATTTTTTCTCTTTTTAAAAAAAAAAATCTTTTTTTCTTAATATAAAACTTCAGTTCTACAAGAGTACTTAAGCTGCTCTCTCATCAAACTTGCATTTAGTTACTATCAACGTTGAGTTGGACAGACTAGTGGTTTAAATGCAGGGGTTAGACCCATATGTTTACTAGTTCGATTTCTGATAGAAAATATAAGGTATTAACAATAATTGATCCTGAACCGTGGAGGAATTAAAGCTTAGGTCCGAACTCCTTTTAATTAACAAAGAAAAATATATGTTTTATTGTTGTCAACATATTAAATATGATTTAACGATGTCTTACATGACATATTATAGGTAGACCAATACTATATGTTGTTTGTATTAATTTTACATTACAAAAAATTATTGGACTCCAACATCTTTTAGTTAGACTAATTTTGTCTACAGTTGGAAACTTGTAATAGATTTTAATTGATCACATGCATACTAGGACATTAGCCGGGGAGAATCACAGGATTGATTGGCTATAAGCCTTTGGGATATCATCTTATTGAATCGACTGAAAGATGACACGTGGTAGTTTATACTCTATTCGAATATGTCTTTGTAAGAAAATTCTGAAATTGAGATTTTAAATTTAATAAAATCAAGAGTATACTATGTTCCTTTTTGTAGGACCGTTCCCTGTTAACAGATCACTCATCAAAACCTGATGTTTTTATATTAAAAAAAAAAAAAATTGTCGGCTGTAAAACAAAAAGTTTATACAATAAGATTAAATATAGATATTTAATAAAAATAATAGTTGTATAGATCAAATTAGCTACACAATTTATTTACAGTCGATTGGAAATGAGAAACTATGATAAAACGAATACACTGGAGACTGGAGTTGTTATGAGTTCATCTTCATAACTTTGTAGTTTTAGAATTTTATAAAAATAATATTAAATAACATAACAGATAATCAGAAATTATGGTTATTGCAGCTGACATTAATGGTTCATAATAGAATTACTTCGTTATATAGTATGGAAGAGCATTGATTTCAAAATATAGCTGCATAAAGTAAATATCAATATGTCATGATTTTTGGGAGAAAAGGAAAATAATATATTTTTGTTTGAATTATAGTTTTGCCCAAATACGGCATATGTCCCAAAATATTAGTGTTGGAATCATAAAACATTGTTCCATAAAATAGAACGAAAGAAAAAAAGCAAAAGCGTACGTAAATTTCAATTAACTAAATCAACTTGGAGTTTATTATATACCAACTTGGTGTACGGATTATTCATTCTATAAGCTGTTAAACCATATTGTGGACGGCTAGATGCTCCACTGCATCCAATTTCGCATCATTACCGATAATTACAATTAACATCTAAATTATATACAAATCGTCTTAGAGCTTTTGAATCATGCATATGTCTGGTCTGATCGTGTTAGAACGTTTAATTTAGAGATATTTTTTTTCTCTCACATCATAAGAACTTAGGAATAAATGATTTATAACTACTTTTTAATATATAACTGAACATGTACCTATTACACCAACTTCTTAATATATATATACACACCAGTTTTAAGCAAAATTTGAATCAGTGGAAAACTGATTTCTGTTTGGATGTGTTTCGGGGTAATGATTACCAATCATATTTGTTATAATCGTTATATCACTTAATATTTTCATCCTAAAAGAAAAACGTCTCATCCTTTCTTTTAAAATTTTAACGCAGTTGACATTGCTCTTAGCCTACAAGCTAAACTAAACCATACATTTATTTTTAAGACCCTTCAATATTATAAAGAAAACACAAAAATTAAAGAGAATTGAATTCTCATTTTTTATATATAAATAAAACACTATTAACATTACACGAAACTCCAATGGCTGAGCAAGATCGCTATGTTGTGGTCAAAATTCTCTTATCAAGAATAAACTTTGGCTATTATCTATAAACTTTATGTGTACACTTTTGACCTCTACATGTTTATTGGAGATATAAAAGTTTTTGTGAAAGACTGGCTATGTTCGTTAATTTGTATATTTCGGTCAGTTGTTGATTATCATTTTTAATGATCCAACTAATTTCTTTTAATAAATCTAAATTTTCAATTAGAAAATATGAATCAATTTTTTTATGATAATTATATTATTATGTGTTTCCCCAATTACATAAAGATATTTTGCAGTTTTGGTGTGGTAATATGCAGTTTTGTACGTCATAGCTTTCTCCTTGGTCTTAGCTATATTTTCTTAATGCCTGTACAAAACTACAAACTATAATTTTTTCAATTTAATCATTCCTGAATCTTGTCTACTCATGTCACTTATACCAATAACTCAATATCATGTATGTATTTTAATTTGACCTAACAAGGATAAAATCATGTTTTGATATAGCAGTTAAAATTTGCACATAAAAAGGTATAGCAGTTAAATTGCAATAATAGCATTGTAGTAATCTAATAATAAATCAATTCTAAAATAATTGCCCCAAAATAAATATATGTCAAGAAATAGTGCATAATTAACTAAGGATTGATAGAGTTTAAAGGGCAACCTTAATTATCATAAGGCATCTTGTCCTTTCTTTTAAAGATTCAATTTGGATGGGACCATAATTTTAGTGCTCCATGTCGATTAGATATTAATAATATCTTTTTCTTCTTCTTTTTTTTGGTTCAAAGATTTTAACTAATATCTAAGTTGTATTTCTTTTAATCCTTTCTTACACACACCCATCATATATATTAAATACATATGTATTGTGTTTTCTTTAAGTGAAATAGATATGCTAACTAATTTACCCAAAAAAAACAGTGTATATAACTAATTTTTACGAAAATTGACCATTAAAAGAGCTAAAAAAAAAAGTAAATGAACTTTAAACTTGAGGCTGATTTTTTTTCCGTTGAGTTTTGGGAAATAAGAATTAATAGTTGAAAGTTTGGAATTACTTTGGATTAAAATATGAAAGTTTAGTTGGTTTCTTATTGTAAGATCCATATATTCGAAGAAATAATTGGTTAGAATGTCTAACAATACTAGTTAGATTTTTCTAGCATATATCAATTAATTCATATATTAATGTTATCTAAAGAAACCCACTTTCTCAGATCGCAATGCACATAAGCTCATAGTTAAATTAAAAGCATGCATTAGGATAAATAATATACAAAGAAATAAATAAATTTTAGGGAGTGGAGAATCAAAAGAAACTTTATGCCCCTAAAAGACATGAAAATCAAACAAGTGTCAATCATAGATACGATCTTGATCGAGCCAATGAGCGCAAAGATGCGAGGAAAAAGAAGCAACAGATCGATCACACACTTTTTGCGTTTTGCATGTTTGATGCATTTTGATTTGACAAAGATTCTTTATTTACTTCCTTCTTCCTTACTTAAGCTGACCCTCTTTCTTAAAGTTTAAACTGTTTTTAGAACGATCAATCATTTCAATTTTGGAAGCATCGAAATCAAAATGTCCAAAATACATATTTTGACAGCGAAATATTTTGACTAGATTTCAATAGTTTAGAACTTTGGTTCCACACCAGTTTATGTTGTAATGGCAAATGTAAATTATTTATAGAGGAATCCCATTCTAATACTATTTTGAATACTAACCTTGGCCTTTTCAACAAAAAAAATAAATCGAAATGTGTACAATCACCACGAAATTATCATATTTTTTAGTTATGGATTCTGTAAAGATGGATTAAATTAGTTAAAGGGAATATACTCTTACATTAGCTATATTAAAAAAAAAAAAAATTAGCTGCTAAGGGGATTTAGTCCATGGAAAATGTTATTTAATTCTAGTTTGATTAAACCTTACTTTCTTCATGGTGAAATTTAAATTTGATGATATAATCCACGCTAAAAAATACCATCGTAAAAAACGTTGCTAAAAGCTGTGTCTTTTTTTTTTTTTTTGGTAAAAGAAGCTGTGAGTCTTTTGTTATATGATGAGTTAAACCGCTCACAGAATACCAGTTAGTGACCTTAACCAAAAAAGTTCCATCGTTACAGAGTATCAATCTATGTTTCAATGTATTATGTATTTCTTTGAAATATTGATGTCGAATATAAGGTGGATTTTCTACTCAGAAATAAGAGAAAAATCCCATATTCCAAGAAAAAAGTGAGTTGAAAAACCCCGTAATGTTGAAGAAGAATAAGATTCAGGAGTTTGTTATGTAGACCAAAGGCAAAGCAAGATGGTCAAAAAAATATTTAGAAAGGAGAAAAACGACCTACTTAATCAATTAACAAGCAAAAAGGTGAAATTCAATAAATTAATACACCTAACAAAAAAAAAAGGCTACATTGGCACCTAACATGGGCAGGTCATTGGTTCTCCACCACGATGAGATGCACATGATACCCGCTTTAATATGGGCTAAGTATGCTTAATGACCATCACTTAATTGTTCTTTTTAGTTGTTAAAATGGGTTAAGAATTCCACGTCGTTAAATGTGAGAAATGTATAATTCAATACAGAATAAAAAGCTCGGACGAAAAAAAAAAAAAAAATACAGAATAAAAAGCTCACCATGGATTTTTAACATGACATAATAATGATGAGCAGTTCTATATATACCACAATGAAAATTCTTTGTAAACTTCTTTCTATTAGTCTGCTTTATATTTTCTAGTAATCGAATTTCATATTTAGACACTAAATAGAGATCATGTGAGTTTCAACTCTAGATCAAATATGGTTCGTTTTAATAATAACAAAAATATATACATATAATATATTTTGTTATTATTCGGACGGTAATTCGATAGTGTAAATACATTAAACTTTTGCTTAATCAATAGAGCAAAAACCTCCCACTTTTTTTTTTTTTTTTGATAACTTCTTGTTTATTATTAGTTGATTTTAAGATGAAATTTTATGTATTTTTAATGATTTACATCAAGTCATCAACCCAAAATAAATATATTCGATCTTTGGATCCAGTTAAAGTAAATAAGATATGAGAGGTACGTGCAGAGATATATTCAGAACTATACATTAGTAAATATAAGAGGCAAAATAAATGATGCTATGAATAAAGATGCTATGAATGTTTAACTAGGAACAGAACTAGTTTTTGTTTCATTGTTGAACTCTTATTTACTCTAAATCCTTCACATAATAACGCTTTGTTTATAAAAAATAAAACAAAGAATTCTTTTTTTAAGAAAGTGAATCGCATGCCATTTGGGAACTCAATCTTTTTTTATATATATAGTCTTGCACATATCAAATCCAGCCTCCATCTCTTGGTGTAGAATGTAAATTGTACCAAATTAGATTGTTAAATATATTTGGATATTGTAACAATAGTGCATGTCAGGTCATATGTCACATCAGATGTAACATCAATCAATCAAAAAGAAACCTAGGAAATTATACTACAAGCTAGAGGAGGAAGGGATAGTACAATACAAACCCCTTATAATAACAAAGAAAGACGGAGCTTTCGCATGTAAAGCTATATACTATTGTATGAATGCATACTTAACATATAACGTATATGAGCGCATACATATATAAGGGAAAATGAGGCTGATGTGGAAAAGGTGCTTTAAGAAGCAGTGAAGTTAGTGGGAGAATATGATAATGGAGATTATATATAAAGACAAGAAGGTGGCATGAGATTGGTAATAACTTCACAGTTGTCTCCGAAGAAACAGAGAAACCAAAGAGTTAAGTGGGGAACCTCGAAGCTAGTTCAAACTAGTGGGAGGTTGTTTCACGTTTCAACTTTCAAGTCATAAAACCAAATCCAACTCTAAACGTAAACCCAAACGTCAAATCATCAGATAGAAGGAAATATTCTGATTGAGAGATGGCTCGTGGAAAGATTCAGCTTAAGAGGATTGAGAACCCGGTTCACAGACAAGTGACTTTTTGCAAGAGGAGAACTGGTCTTCTCAAGAAGGCTAAGGAGCTCTCTGTGCTCTGTGATGCCGAGATCGGTGTTGTGATCTTCTCTCCTCAGGGCAAGCTCTTTGAGCTCGCTACTAAAGGGTACGTATTATATCATATATATATCTTAGTGTTCATATATATACATGTGACTAAAGAGTAACATATATTATATATGTAAATCTGATTATAAATTCAGAACAATGGAGGGAATGATTGATAAGTACATGAAGTGTACTGGTGGTGGTCGTGGTTCTTCTTCTGCTACTTTTACTGCTCAAGAACAACTTCAACCACCAAATCTTGTACGTCTACTTTCTCTTTCATTCTCATTAATTAGTATCTACTTTCATCGAGTTTTTCTTTATTTTTGGGATTGATTATCGTATGTGTTTGTTTTTTTAAATAGAATTTTTGGGTTGATATTAAAACTAGTGCCTCGTCGTCAGTAGTTTCACTTCTTTCCATTTCATTCTTTTAAGGGGTAGTTTAGTCTTTTTGTTCCATAAACATTATTTTAGTGTGCAACATGCTAACACGTGTTGACATGCAGAGGGAAAATCTGTTGGACGTTGTTAATTGATTTGAAATTAAAATACTCAGGGAAGTTAGGTAGGGCACCTGATTCTGATTCTATACATGAAAATAGTTAGTGAAGTACAACATTCATTGCACCTAGCTCTCCAATTCTCCGAATTTTTAATTTGTTGACTACTGAGAGGAACTGACATTGTTGTGGAACGTTGTACTATCATAAAATAGTTACGAAACAAGTCAAAGTAATTACTGTTAAAGTAAAAGATGCTTAGAGACAATGTATTACACTTTAATTAATATTTTATATCTCTGGTTATTCAATCGCATTGTGTTTCGGAATGAAGTAGTATTATTGGTTTATAATCAGCACAATCTTTTAATAAAAGTTGATCTGACCACTTTATAAAGGTTGCCCTAAGGCCTAAACTATAGTTATTGACACGCTTTGAACTATTATTTTATATATTGATGCATATACGTATTTCATGTTTGTGTGTGTGTGTACCAACATGGGTCACTATTTGTAATTCGACATCTTCAAAAAAATTCACCCGCTTTTAGATATGTTTACAAATAATGTATAGAAACATTGAAATAAAAGTTTATAATTCTCTAGGATCCGAAAGATGAGATCAACGTGCTTAAGCAAGAGATTGAGATGCTTCAGAAAGGGATAAGGTATACTGATTATTTGCATGCTATCTCCTTACTTATGGGTTATAAATTTATACATATATGAGTAAATGCATTTAAAATGGATTTCAGCTATATGTTTGGAGGAGGAGATGGGGCTATGAATCTTGAAGAACTTCTTTTGCTTGAGAAGCATCTTGAGTATTGGATTTCTCAGATTCGCTCTGCTAAGGTATGTATACATGTTTTCATGCATATATTTAGTGCAAATGTTAGGGAGAGTGAATATAAAATGATTGACTAGAAAAGCTTTTATGTAAAATTTGCAGATGGATGTTATGCTTCAAGAAATTCAGTCATTGAGGAACAAGGTAAGCAAAAAAAACAAATGTTTTTCAAAAAAAAAAAACACATTGTATATTCAGCTTTATAGCAATTATATTAAATTAATGTAAATTTTTAACAGTTTTTTTTTTTTTTTTTTTGTATTTAAAGGAAGGAGTCCTCAAAAACACCAACAAGTATCTCCTCGAAAAGGTAACAAAATCAGTTGTATGATCTCATCATAGCACAACTTATGAAACTTCTATCAGCAGAATTATCTAGTCGCACTATTCAGATGATCTTTAGAGTGTTTTGCTTAGCTATTGTCTAATGATTTATTTTGTTGGTGAATTAAATGCAGATAGAGGAAAACAACAATAGCATATTAGATGCTAACTTCGCAGTCATGGAGACAAACTATTCCTATCCGCTAACAATGCCAAGTGAAATATTTCAGTTCTAGACCATAGGGTATTTGAAGACTATGTCTCACGAATTTAAATAACCTTGGTAAGTATAATATAGTGTTGTTAAATCACACATAATTAAAATAAAGCCTGTGGAACTTCGCTAGGCAGTTGAAAATCTATCCGTATGTTTTATCCTCTTGTTTTACATTTGTTGGTGTGAAGATGAAATGACTGCAAGTGTGGTGTGTACTTATAACTCTTTCTACTTTCTATCTATGTTTTGAATTTATGGATTATTTGGTTTTGGGTTTAACTGAAGATACCTAGCCTCTTTTTGCAGTGTATATTTACAATGTTTTTTTAAATTAATAATTTTACATTGTTATCCATGATGAAAATTATAATGTCGACAACTCATACTTTATGGAAAATAGAAATTCGACACAACTAAAGCTTCTCTGATTCGATTCCATAACGTAACTGATCATGTCATGAAATTTGAAACAAATCTAGAAATGTGAAAACTTTTTGTATCTTAAGTTCTTAACATACGATGGGACTATACATTTTATTGGTTTAAAAAGACTACCATATTATTGGGTCCCGCGTATATGATGAAGTCAAAACATTAAAGTCAACCCTAAATTTAATGACATGCTAAAATCTACAACCATCATTTGTAATAGAAGAGGCTTATTTGTTGCTTTTTCTGCCCTCGTCTTCGACATAACTGGTCTTCACGATTTGACCGTGACAGCTTATTAAACGTCTTTGAGAATAACGACGATTTAAATGCAATGTTTTTATTTGGTAAGAAATGTTTTTTAATAAATCGCTTCTCCCTGGTTTACTTTCCTCTTTCGATCAAATAGTTCATCATGTACAGGAATTTTATATGTGAAAAAAAAAATACAGGAATTTTATATAATGAGCTTAATGAAATCGATTGTTTAAGTAAATGATATTTTTTTTAGTTGTGCTGGCTTGCATTTCACCAAATCAATAATTATGTCATCCTGATCATATATTTCAACTTAAATACTTTTGTTAAACTAATATTAATTATAGAATAAAAAAAGAAAAAAGAATGAATGATTGTTTTGGTGATACGGCCTAAACAGTAAACACATCATAAATTGGCACACACATTTTGTTTTGCATCTCAATTCTAAATATGTAATTTTCAAAATACACTAATTGCTAAATTTTCCGATAGCTACAATTTAAACGTTTCTCAAAAAATCTGGCTATGGAAAATGACATGTTTACAATAATGTTAAGTAATATTGTAGACAACTCACCTACCACTGATTGTGTTATTACGGTGTGGTAGAAGACGGATAAATACATTTATTACTCTTCACCAAACCCTTCTCATCTATCTATAAATCTGTCCAAATCTATTTGTCTCTTCACCCCAAAATCAACCTACAAAAGTTAAAAGTTACACCTTACTAAACACAAACAACTTCATAATGGCTTTCCACTTCCGGCGACTTTGCTTCTTCTCAGCTCTTCTTGCCGTGGTTCTCCAACTCCTTCATGGCGTCTCTGGCCAACTAGTTGTGGTTGAGGAACCTATTTCTGCTCCTCCGCCTCCGCTGGTCGACCTAAACACCGGTGATGGCATTGTGCCGGCGCTGTTTGTCTTCGGTGACTCTCTAATAGACAATGGGAATAACAATAACATTCCTTCCTTTGCCAAAGCCAATTATTTTCCTTATGGCATTGATTTCAATGGCGGTCCGACCGGTCGATTCTGCAATGGCTTAACGATGGTCGATGGGATTGGTAAGTTTTCACTCTATGCATTATAATAAGTTTTCCTTCCTCCTAAAACTGGAACGAGGCTGATATAAGTATTATATATGATGCATGCATGCATTGATCGTATAGCTCAACTATTGGGGCTGCCACTGATTCCGGCCTACTCGGAAGCTACCGGAGATCAAGTACTTCGTGGTGTCAACTATGCTTCCGCAGCCGCGGGGATTCTTCCTGACACCGGAGGAAACTTTGTAAGTAGCTTTTATGCAAAAAAGTAAATCAATTCGTAAGTTGCATGTTATATCCTTAACAAGAAAAGGTTGCATATATGTTACATACTTACATAGTTACATATACACTCTCTTTTTACTATTTGTTGTAAGAAATGTAAGTTATCCGAAGAGCATTGATATACTTTTTTTTTTTTTAAGCATAGATATACTTGTATCTACTAATCAGCCGACCAATATTTTAGTTTGTATTAAATAATTCTAAATGGATTCTAATAAATGTACTATAAATAACTTACATAATTCTGAAGTGTATCTATTTTCTGTTATGAGCTTGTGAATAAACAAGAGTAAACATCAAAAAATTAATTAATATTTTAAAATCTTAATGAAATCGTTTCTAATTTGATTTTAAAAAAATTAGTGATCATAAAGAAAAATTGTGACAAATCTTTTTTATTCAAAATCAATCAAAATACTTTCAATTTTTTCGTTTTTTCTTGAGAAAGAAAATATATTTTCAATGGTGGTCACATCACATGAGCTATGTTCAAGAGCAACATTGTGGTTTCATATTGTACCAAGAAAAATGGTTGTGGGTGCTCCTGCTAAATGCGATAATTAATAATGTAACGTGGAGTTTATGTTCTGGTGGTCAGGTGGGACGCATACCTTTCGACCAGCAGATTCATAACTTCGAGACAACACTAGATCAGGTGGCGAGCAAGTCCGGTGGTGCAGTGGCCATTGCGGATTCGGTGACTCGAAGCTTGTTCTTCATCGGAATGGGAAGCAACGACTATCTCAACAATTACTTGATGCCCAATTTCCCTACCCGTAACCAATACAACTCCCAACAGTTCGGTGATCTCTTGGTTCAACATTACACCGATCAGCTCACCGTAATACAACAAAAACAAAAGAATGATCTCTAATTTTAATTGATAGTACTAATCGAGTAAGAAGCGAAAATATAATCAAAATGTGTTGTTGTTTTTTTGGTAATGCAGAGACTATATAATCTTGGTGGTCGGAAATTTGTAGTGGCCGGACTTGGAAGAATGGGGTGCATTCCCAGCATTCTAGCTCAAGGAAACGACGGTAAATGCTCGGAAGAAGTGAACCAACTTGTTCTTCCTTTCAACACAAACGTTAAAACAATGATCTCTAATCTCAACCAGAATCTCCCGGATGCTAAATTTATTTACCTCGACATCGCTCATATGTTCGAAGACATCGTTGCTAACCAAGCAGCTTATGGTACGTAATTAACAAACGTTAAGCTAGCTAAATAACCTCTAACTAATATCTATAGCTATTAATGTTGTGTTGTTCTATAGGTCTTACTACTATGGACAAAGGATGTTGTGGAATAGGAAAAAACAGAGGACAGATCACTTGTCTTCCCTTTGAAACGCCTTGTCCTAACAGAGATCAGTATGTGTTTTGGGATGCTTTCCATCCTACAGAGAAAGTTAATCTCATAATGGCAAAGAAAGCGTTTGCTGGTGACCGCACTGTCGCGTACCCGATCAACATTCAGCAATTGGCTAGTCTCAATTAACGATTATGAAGACTATCAACAAGACATAAAAACTTGGTGTTGTCTTTGTAGTTTCTTTTTTGTAAGGTTTTGAGTCAAATCTGTTTTCCTTTTAAGACGTTTTGAAAACGTCTACTGTGTCACACTTAACGGTCCAAATCAATGTACTCATCGTTGCTTCCTTTGTTTTCTTAAATATCATCAATTATAAAATTACAAAAAACACACAATCTTTTTCTTTTTTTTTAATAAATCACACTAATCCTGAAGCCTATGGAGCTTCGGAGATTCAGTTCTTGATATGTATTTAAGCATCATCCAACCAGAAATTGTTTATACCGGCGGATAGGGTTAAGGACAGAATTTAACGCCGGAGACACCATAGTTACGGTGACTAGGCACCGTGAAATGACGGAGTCTTCCCTCTTGCTTCGTCATGTAATCTCTACACAAAAACTCCATTGAGAACTCATCCTCCACTTTCCTATCCACATCATGCACAAACACAGCCGTTGTCTCTTCCTCATCCTTCCGTCTCCTCGCGATCATCCCCGCCGTGTAAATCGCCGACATCCGTCCCGGAGCTTCTTCATGAAACCCCGTCGGAGCATCCACCATGATTAGATCCCACTCTGTCTCGTAAACCACCTCCGGTAAGCCCTTCAACGCAAGCTCGCAAGTGGAAACCCTAAGATCAGTTGACACGCGGCGGCATTCTTCTCTGTCTTTCGTAGCAGCCATGAGAGCTTCCGCGTCTCTTACCTTGGTCTTGTACCGGACGTGGTACGATTCAAGAGACGGGAATTTCTCAGCGATTTGGTGAATCCATGACTCGTCCTCGTCTAAGAAGATGGTTCTTCCTCCGTGATTTAACGTCGCCCACATCAAGCTATCGTGACCAAGACCAAATACCAAGAAGTTGCACGGAGATTTCTTCTCTAATTCCTGATCCAATTTAATTTGTATCATCTATAATTCACATTTACACTTATCTTATACAATACGACAACAATTTACTAGTAAAAAAGTAAAATAAAATTTAACTACGGTCATTTGCTCATTTTTTGTGACGTCTAAAAGACTAAAAATTCACATCATTACCGGACTACTAAACTTATGTTACGGTAGCAACATTAGTACAAAAGATTAGACTAGATTCATTTAATTTGCTAATCATATTTGATTTTTCCAGAATTTAGATGACGAATTGAGTTCTTCATTTAGATATCAATTAACAATCTACAGTTTACAATTTAATTTGCATGTCAAAAGTCTTTTTTTTTGTGATAATTAAATAGTATACTTTAATTTGTTACCTTCTTGGTGACGGAGATTTCGGAGAGAGTTTGCTGGGGAGTGACATTGGAGGAGGCATAGTGGACGAGAGCATCGGCGAGGGAAGGAGGGATCTTATTACAACTTCTTGGACTCTGTAATTTACTGCCGGTGGAGGAAGTGGAGATCCGGAGAGTGTTGTTCAGAGGCTGATGAAATGAAGATGACGGTGAGAAACCGGTTCTGGTGATGAAGAAGAGAGTGAGTACGACGAGAGAGACGAAGCTAGAGAGTATGAGTCTCGTGGTCATCGGAAATGGGAGATAAGTCGTCATTGAGAGATGCAGAGAGATTGTGCTTAAGTGAGAGACGTTACTAAAGCTTTTTACTGCAGAGAAAGGGTTTTTTATGGTCTTCAGGGGACAAAGAGACAAAAGATTTTGATTTTTCTTGTGTAGCTTTGTCCATGTTTTGTGGTTTGATTATTGGTGTGACTCGCATTGATTCGTCGATACTAACAATAGTAATTTTTCTAATTAATTAAGGTTGTGGTGTCATATCAGCTTAGGTCCCAATTAAGGTTAAAGAGTAAATATAGCAGTTACAAATTACAACACTATATTTTTACTCTAATAAAAACAAAAGTATAGTCAATAATTTATATTTTGATTGTAAAATGTTTCTCTAGGAAACTTCATTAGATTTTGTTTTTGATAATTTTTATGAAGCTCCTTCACCAAAACCCACTCAATGTTTCTGAAGTGATTTCATCAGTGAAGCTTCATATTTGGGCAAGTTTGGCTCAAGCCATGTGGGAAAAGTTGGTTCTTTTACCATGCCAAAATCACATCTTTCAGGTTCTCTGTTTTACATCTCTGTTTTGCATGTACATCTCTGTTTTTCTCCTTTTCATCGGTTTCGTTGATATGCATTTAAAAACAAATTCAACAGCGGTAAAACGGTAAAGCCAATCTCTTTATTCAGATGTTTTATTACAATCCAAAACAAAAAGTTCTGATACAGCCGTTTAGGCTTTTTTTTTTTTTTAACCTGCAGTAGAAAATCTAAAGACTTAAGAAAAAGAGGAAAGAAAAAAAAAGCTAAAAACCAAAAAACCTGAAAGTTCAGAGCCTGAGGTTGACCACATATTGTATGGTATTCCTTTTTTTTTGTCATGAAGTTTTTGAGAGAACATCATCCGTCACAGCCTCAAGCCAAGCGCGTAAAGCCTTAACAACAATTCCGAAGGCAGTTCTTGATGAAAGGGTTATAAAAAGAAAGGAGAATCCAAATAATCAAATAACTAACTTTATATATTCCCCAACTAGAAGGCTAACTTAAGTTAAAAAAGGTAAAAAACTTTTATAAGTTTGTTGTGATGTTTGGTTGCAAGGCTTTTTATTTGAAGCCTATGAGAAGAGCTTGTAGGTTCTTGCTGAAAGAATAATGTGTCTCATTCCTCCAATGGGCGCAAGAATCGCTATCGAGATACCAGTGACTATTGCTACCTGTTAGTTAAAGAAACGGATTTAAGTGTTATTGGGTCAATTAGATTGTGTGACTAAGCCTCGTTTAATTAAGAAAGAAAGACTAACCCAAGAACACCACCAATGGGCGCTAAATCTTTTTGGTCGCTTCATTATCAACCATATAATGCAAGGCAACTGCAAATATTAAAGAGGTATCATTACCCATACAGTGTTTGCAAAGAGTTATATGTTCATTCTTTTTTTTGTAGTGTATAACTTACGAAGTACGAGGTTGATGAGAAGACAAGACCGCCGAAGAACCCTAAAAGACCTCCGAAAAAGGGGATACAAACTGCTACAAGACAAATCAATGCTGCACAAACCAAGAATTATCTTAGTTTTCCATTTCTCCATGAAAAAAATGAGTAAAAAAGAAGTTAAATGAGAACTAACCAACATATGTACTACGTGCGACTAGACGCAGTGTTGTTGAAGGAGTGAATTTCAGTGTTTTCACAAGATAAGACTCGATCGTGTCAAACACAATCATCGCAAAAACCTGTCAAGATGATCATTTTAATAAAAGTTGGAGAGTTTTTCTAAGGGACCAAAAAGATAAGGAAAAAACTAGACCTGATAACTTCCTATGACATGGATAAAAACCATGAAGTTAGCAGCCGCTATAAGCCAAGCTGGTCTCTCTAAGGAAATGAGAACATCATCCTCAACATGAGCCCCAAACGCCCAATAGCCGGAGATAGCCACAAAAAGGTAACAAATGATGACGATTATGTAAGCTACAACAACTCCTTTCCACATTGGTTTCTTGGAAGGCACTTCAGGTGTTGAAGGAATAGTTGCTTGGATCTCAAGAACCACACTGTGTCCTGCAAACGCAAACGCTATGGTTCCAATGCCGTTAAATGCATCAAAGACCATTGAGGCCACCGTGTCTCCCCTGACTCCGTAAGTTGAAGGACGGTGTTCCGTTCCTTTTGCTATTGACGCCACCGAAGCTATCATTGAGTAACTGCAACAAGTTTAAGTTTCCTTATAAATAATTAGAAAACAAAAAAAAGAAGAATTTTTTGTTTGTTAAGGTTTAGGGTTTGGTGACAATACAGGAAAGACATGAGGGCGGCGAGGAGAGAGACGATCTTGATGGAGTTGAAATCAGGAGATTGAGAGAGGACAAGCTGAAGCGCGGCGAATCCAAGGATGTAATAAGTCTGACGGATATGTTCGAGATTCGGAAATAGAAGCTCGACAAATTTCTTGAGAGATTTTCCTCCTGTCACGTTGTAGACTATGTCGGAAGCGATTTGGACAAGAAGCTGTTGCGGCATGACGATCCAGTAACCTAGTTTTGGTCCAAAAGCTTCTTGCCCTAGCTCGGGGTAACGGTCCAACCGTTTCCCTGGAACGGCTTCGTGCAACTGTACCATTTGCCATAACGAGTAGAACGTTATAGCCCATGACATTATTATAGCAACAAGTCCAGGTCCCCTGTTAGCAACAAATTTATCGTTAAATTACGACTTTATTTTGTGAAGTTAAGATCAGACAAATTTAAACATTTCTTAAAAAATTACCAGCCAAGTTGTGACATGGCGAAAGGGAGACCAAGAACTCCGGCGCCAACCATGGCCGTGACATTGTGGAAGGCGGAGTAATACCATTTGGCTTCTCTAGACGCTGTGACTGGTAACCAATCGTTGTAATCCATTTGACGGTGATTGTTATTGTCCGTTGATCTTCCTTTGTTCTCCTCGTCATTCTGATCAAGGTATTTTGGCATGCTTAATATAATGAATTAAGAGAACTAACAGCGCGTAACGTTACAAAAAATGTAATAAAGTGAGGCAATGATATGATATAATGTTAAGAGTCTCATTGATGAAACTACATTACAAGTCGGGCCAAAACTCGACACTCTTTGCCATAAGATGAAAAGATATTTATTAGGCAGAGAGAGAGCATAGTTACCGCTGTGTATGTCATTCTTGTCTTGTGTTTTCTTTAATACTCACAAAAAAAATAAAATACAGGAAAATGTATTTATTTTTTGATACAATATGTATAGAGAAAGAAAACAAAAAATAAGAAGAAAAAAAAAAAGTGAAGATGGTGTTGTTTTGTTTTTTTAACTTTGTTAATGAGGATTGAAAAAGTGGTGTTGTTGTTTAAATAGAGAGGTGATTTGAGTGAAAGTGAATTTTGATTACTTGGATCTTAGGAAAGTGAGGATGGTCTTTTGAACCAGTCTGCGGTTAATCTCGTAAGTTAGAAGTCACTCGTAAAATCTAACGACTCTGGTCTCTTTCTATTTTCAGTGTCGTGCTAAGGCTAAATATAGCTTAGGGCGAATAAACAAATGTGGCTTTTATTATTAAAAAAATAATCCAAATAACGAAAAACATATTCGATAGTGATAAGATGAAAGAAAATAAAATATTCAAACCACTATTTATCTATCTTTCCTTTAAAAAAATTATTCAACAAACTCACGTAGTTATCAAACCAATTTTCTCTCTATAGATATGATAGCCAAATACTCTTATAAAATTGAAGCAAAAAAAGAAGTTTATGATTTAGAAGAAGACACGGTTACAAAGATTAACCTTACTACTAATTTTGTTTATAATTTTTTTTTTTTAAGTGGCCCATTGATAACACAAAATCAATTTCTCTTTTTCTTTTTAATTTTCATTTTCTTTTAATATGTTGATTATTCCAAAAGAGATTTTCGTTATTTTAGTTATGTACTTATGTTATTAAAATTATCTTCCATTAGCATGTGCATAAATTTCTAATACATAGCGTGTGGACTTCCCAAACAAATACTCACTATGCACTATACAATTTAAATACATAAGGCTAAAAATGAAAAAATTATGGCCTACGAAATTCAGTTTTTTTTTGTGTGGCATTGGGTTAATGCCCTTTCCTCTTCACGGTAAGCAAGACATTGCCTATTTTATTTTGTTTTCAGATATTTTCTTCTTTACTAACATTTCTAGCCTTACTCATCCCGACTTTTTCGCACTTCAATAAGCCTACAAATCATTAACAATTTAAACTAAGAAAATTTCATATAATTACACAGTTTATTACCAATTTATAAAAAATACATAAATTATAAGATTTTCAAACCAGACAAATTACTTTTCTTTTGTGGGTAAGGATATCATCAATAGTAAAATATGCAAGTATGACCAAATATGTTTTATTTTTGACATCCTGTTAAATATTACATTTTTTTTAACGACTTTCCTTAAGTACGCATTGAAAATTTACAATTTTATTATACTTTACGTTTTTTTAAAAGTATAATAAAGTCTTGTACTTATAAAATGGAAAATAAATAAAAACATCATAAGAGATTTGGATTCAATCCTTGCAAAAAAAAAAGGAAAAAATTATCAGCTCATCTAGTAACATCACAAATTCACAATTTACGAGTTTCAACTTTGACCATACATAGTATATTACTGTAATCTCTTTGTTTCTAATTAATCCTTAAAAACATATATATACCCGAATTATTCATATGTAACCCGAATACCGTACGTTGTCGGGTCTTTGAACCCATACCCGTCTATTTTTTAATTAAAATATTTTTATTAATATCTTCCCAAATGGGCTTTGGGCTTTTCTGGATTTGGGCCAAACAGAAAACAGAGGTTACAAAAAAGCAAGATATCGCCGGCCACTTCGCCGGGAAATAGAAAACAGAGGGTTTAGGTTTATTAGTCTTTCGATTGAAAACATATGATTTGGTTTTGGGAATATCGGTGAAGTTTTTCTGGTTTGAAGAATTCATTATCTGATTCTAATTTAAGCTTTTCAAGTTTATGCAAAAAGTTTTCGAATTTCTCAAGAATTAAGGTTTTTTTTTTCTCGTGGAATGTTTGCTCAGTACTCACTACTCAGTAGCTAGGTCAGAGCGAACTTGTTTATGCAAAAAAGTTTGCTAATTTCTCAAGAATTCAGCCTTTTTTTTCCTCGTGAGTTTTTTGCTCAGTAGCTTTAGCTTGATATGTGGAATTGTTGCAGAGGTTATGTGGTATGAGATTTTCAGCTAATGGTAGGTTTTAATTACTTGAGCTGAGCTAGAATCATAGAATGTAGCAAATTTGGAATTTTTTGCTTTCCCTTGCAGATACATCTTTGTTTGTTTGACTCAACTCAATAGAGAGACCTTGTGTATATACAAAAGGTAGCTTGACATTATAGTGTAGTCAATCTTGTTGGCCTAAGAAACAAATTCGACTATACATTGTATCAATCCCTGGCTTCAAGCACAGAAGAGGCACAACAACAAAAACGCTTATGAGTTCTATGGCTTCTTGTTCCCTTTTTCAGCTACCGAGCATTTCTTCCTGTGTAACGTTGCTGCTGTTGTTGTCCTGTTAAAGCTTGGTTTTTTCTTGATGCAGACTTTTCTACACGTGCTTTGCGGACAGCTTGTTGGATCTGCTTCTCATGCTCTTTAAGCAAATCTTCAAGATTTCCACCAGGAGGCATCAATGGTCCTGAGTAATTGATTCTGTTTTTCCTTGGTGCATTGCCCTGATGACACAGCCCAAAGCAACTTAATAATTACATACCAAAAGGTTTAAGGTACACGATATAACAAGAGGAGAGACTTACGGTTGAGTAATCTCTGTTGGGATCTCTCCTATAAGATTCACCAGACAAGTCTCCTGTTTGAGATGTCCTAGACTTCATCTCTGCATTAGTTTGTCTTTTGATGCTTCCACCTCCGTTCCATTCTGTATCAGCCACTGTTGGGTGAACCATTGAAGAAGCATGAGCTTTACCATTCTGCTGGATCCCTCTTCTTGGTGGTTCTATCCTAAACCCGGTGCCACCTTCCTCGTCTGTTTTGAATTTGTGGCTTATGCATGTGACTTTGGACTGTCCTGCAGCCATAAACTCTGGTGTCTGGGCTGTTTTAAGATCCTTTGGCCGTCCTCTTGTCACAGTTTCTCCCCCTCTTCTCTTGTTACCTTCTGCCCTTAGTCTGCAAACAAAACTTTCATCAGAAAACCCCCAAGAGAAAGACTAGTGAATGAAGATGTATGTAGCTTTACTTTCTTGCTTCTTCGTTGCGAAGCTTGGCATCAAGTTCCTTGCTTGGTGGATATCTAGGTAAGTTTGATGGATTCGCAGGGAGTGGCTCCGTGGTGAAGAACTGAAGAGAAGAAAGATTGAAACTCATCATGAGAAATGTATCTAATAACTTGTTTAAGAAACATGGATTTCTGGTTAGTATCGATCTATTACTTCGCTCCTCAAGGTAGAAGCAGCCGATCCCCGTTTTTCAGGTTCTATTGCCAGTAGCTTATTGATGAGCATCAGAGCTGATGAAGGGAAATGGTTAAAGGTTTCAGCAAGAACAGGCTTGTAAGGATGACTGGGTTTAAAGCTTGTTGCTAGTGGCAGTGTTGCTCTTCTCCAGTAATCTTCCGAGGGTGAACCACAGAGCTTAAAGATCTTGTGCATCTGCTCCACCTGATAAACAAAAAAGGATAATTATCTCATCAGCTGTCTATAAGAAGTAAGACTCTGAGTCTCAGAATTTGAATGAATGCTGCGTCGAATTATAAAGCCTGAGCTCAAAAACTGTTCTTAACAAACTAAAGAGGTGTTAGAGAGTTCATTACTTCTGTGCGTCCTGGCATAATAGGTTTTCCGGCGAAGAGCTCAGTGAGAATGCAGCCGGCGCTCCACAGGTCAATGGCTGGTCCATACTCAGTGGCACCGAGCAACAGCTCAGGTGCTCTGTACCATAAGGTCACAACACGACTGGTCAGCTGCAGATCTCCATCACCTCGGTAAAAATTCGCCAATCCGAAATCACCAATCTTCAAGACACCTTCATTATTGATTAAGAGATTTGAGCCTTTAATATCACGGTGAAGAATTCCTCGTCTGTGGCAATGTTCAAGCCCACGGAACAATTGCTGCATATAGCACTTGATCTGAAAACGAAGTAGGACTCTTTATAAAACTTGAATTCTCCAATCTTTCAAGTGCATAGGAAAACAGAATATGTAATACCTGAGGTTCAGAGAATTTGATTCCAGGAGTTGCAGCTAGACCTGCGAGATCGTGTTCCATGTACTCAAAGACAAGGTAGAGGCTACCTGAGAGTCTAGAGGTAACTAGACCTTCTAGCTTCATAACATTGGGGTGATCAAGCTTACGAAGAATGAGAATCTCCCTGGCCATAAACCGAACACTCTCTGGATCCATGTTCACAAACCGAACTTTCTTCATCGCCACAATCTTCCCCGTTTCAAGGTCTCTAGCTTTGTACACGCTGCTGTAAGTCCCCTGTCCAATCTTTAACAATACACACAACATAAATTGTTATTTCAAGATTTTTGGAGGATCACAGATCATGACTGTTTAGTTGAGAGAAAACAGAGAAGATGAACTAACTTTGTCTAACTTCTCAAAGGACTCTGCGCAGCGAGGAACCCATCCTTTAATGGCCTCCCCAGCAACAGAAGCCAGCCAAGACGGCCATTCTGCAGCAGGGAGTTCCGTTTTATTGCTGATCACACGTGCTGGCTGCTGCTGTGCCGGCTGTGCAACCGGTATAGCGGTGACTCTTCTTGTTGGATTTCTGGTCGGAGCTCCCACAACAACGACCGGTTTGGTGCTGTTTCGATCAGATGAAGTGGAAGGACGGCGTGCCACAGGATAACCATTAGCCACAATGGTGATAGAAGCTGAAGAAGTCGTACGTGTGAAAGATCCTTCCTTCTTGGATGAAGACGAAGACGACGGGGGATGATGAGGGAGAAGTTGAAGGATGGATTTGCTGGAATCTAATAGATCTTTATCGGTAACGGCGGCGCTTGGTGAACGGGCGGTGGCACAAATACAACCCATTACAAAACAAACCACCGCTCAAAACTCCTACTTAATGGAAAAAACTTTAGTTTTTGCCGATTTGCTTTTATCTATCTATCTCTCATTCTCTCTACTATGTCTTAGGTGATATGGTCGGCGACCAAAAACTTTCATTTTTTGTTGTCTCTCTCACGTTTTTGTGAGTTTGTTGTCATAGAAAAGTGGAACGTGCGTACCACTCAATGGTCTCTTTTTCTTCTAGAATCAAGATTTAAAATTAAAACGATGAGGATGATGAAGGAATCGGTCAACGACCTTTCACTTTCACTAACTGATTTGTTTTTCTTCCCTTCTTAATTGGGTCTCATTGGTTTCACAAAATGGGCTTCATTTTATTTGTAAAGCCCGACAATCTTTTATCTGGTGTCAACTGTCAACATAAGTACGATGAAGTCTTTGTAATGTCCGTCCATAATCATGATTTGGTCGTGATTTGTTCCCCTATGTGTATGTACTTGTGGACTTTGGATAGTTTTTAACCGCATTAGCTTTTTATGATATCTCTACAAAATGTGTAAATCATCCTTGAGCTATATGGGTAAGAATAGTTTTTTTTTTCCTAATGAGAAAAGAAGCCTGAGAAATGAGAGCTCACGTGGGGGAAAAATAAATGAGAAGTGTAACCAAAAAAAAAAAAAAAGTAAACAGATCCTAACCCTTTGCACATCCTATATTAACTGCTAAAAACGTACTCGTATAGATCAAACGAGATCGTCTTCAAGATAATCATACACGGAGATACTAAGTTTGTCCTCCTCCTCCATATTCGCCATGGAAGATCTCTCTTCACAACCACCACTCCCAGACACAGCACCATGGAATCCGGCGTCCACGGCCATGCCGGCGTCGGAAGCAGCTTTTTGGATGGACTTAGGAGATATATTGGAGGCGAGGGAGGTTGTAAGTAAGTGAGGGAAGTTAAAAGATTCGTCGTCGAGGGAAGATGGTCGGTGCAAGCAGTAAAAAGCGACGTCGTGGGCTACGGCAGCGCCTTCTGCGGTGGAGAAAGAGCCTAACCAGAGACGTTGACGAGTTCCCGGGACACGAATCTCTGATACCCATTTTCCCCATTTCCGACGACGGATACCTTTGTACTTGCTCTGGTCAGTTTCTCCGGTGTCTCTTGAATCCATGTTTTTGGGTGGATGAAGATGAGATTATAAGATCATGAGGGAAAATGTTGCATATAAATACGTTGAAGCGGAATAAAGTCGTGTAGATCAAGTCCGAATAAATTGAATGTATATAAATTGTACTTTTAAAATTGGGTTATGAGATGAATAAACAAATAATATATGGTCAAAGTATGACCGGGGGGGTTATGAGATATGGACATGTGGCTCGCACTGGTTGACGTTTTCTATTTTAGTTTTAGCTTTTGGGTTCTTTGGAATATTCGAGTCGTGTTTCAAGTTTCAACTTGTTGAGGTTTACATCAACTAAATACCCATTTGGATAAACAAATGAATTTTCCAACGTAATGAGAGTCATCATATCACCTGATGATCCATATCATCAATACGACTTGATTCAAAAAGTCTGATAGAAAAGAAAATTAAAAAACACACAAGTACACAACAGTCCATCACGACATCACGTGCTGAAACTTGAAAAGAAAACATGAGACTTGCCTCTCTCTCTTATTTTGTTTGGTTAATTTCATCAGGCATGACGTCTTCAAATAGTCTTAAACGGGTGCTCTTCTTGGGCTTATAAGTTTGACTAAAGGGCAGAAAAGTTATTTTTTGTCTTGTCTCGTTTTGCAATTTGCACACTGAAAACGAAAAGGGATATGAGATTTGTGGTCTCTTCTTTGATTGGTGGTACTCAAATTTAACACAAACTAAGATTCCGCACACGGAATCACTCACTTTTGAGCAACCAAATTTGAATGCAATGTACTCTCTAGTCTCTACAATGACCTCCCTTTCTTCTTTTAATAAAAAAATTATGGTTAAGAGGTTTATATTATATGTTATTTTTACATTTAACATACATTATCTCATAAACTTAATAATATTTTCCAAATTCTTAGAGTTAATTTATTTATTAAAAAAAAGATTATGTATGCCTATATTGCTAATTGAACAAAAATCATAAAATGAATAGAAATGAATAGAAATGAAGACTATATAGTCCAAGTGGCCTAGCATGGTTATTGAAATTTTCTCTCGTTTTTGTTTCACCCAATCAAATATGAGGTGTTGTATGTCAAATACAAAAGATAGTGGGAAAGCTTGAAGATTATAATTTGAACTCAAGGAGAAGAAAGAATATCTCGTATAAGGGGTAAACACAAAGAAAGACAGAGCAAAGCCATCTCTATATACTATTACATGGTTTTTTTTTTTTTTGTTTCTCGGCAAACTGCACAAAGGAGGCAAGCAAAACCAGACCAACAAAGATATTACCTCTACTTGAAAGCATCTGAAGCAGAGTAAAGGAAGTCCAAGAACCCTGTTCCTTTCAATAGACCTTTACCTGTCAATAGCTCGAAATCTAACAGCAGCAAGAATCCTATCACTGCCGCCTTCCCGTTTATCACTTCGTTCTTCTTCGTGAAACCAAATCCTTCAGAACCCTCGTCCACAATCATTCTCACCTGTGATTCACAAAATTTATCATCACTCTTTTGTTTTTATCTTCCCAGATGAAACAAATTCACATGTATAGGTGTTTTACCTCGTCTACATTGACGTTTGTTGCTGTGAGCCCAGGCTGAGCTTTTCCACTGAAGACGATCTCAGCAGCTGCCTCTGTTTTCCCGCTGTCTCTAATGCTGATATAGATGTTTTCCTCATCATATTTGACAGGGTATACAAATAGTTTCCTCAGTGCAGGTGTCAAGACTCTGAGAACCGGGTTTTTCGGGTACCATTCCCGGATCTCTCCAGTTCTAAGATCAAACGTACTATCCGTCGATGGACACACAATGCAACCATCCTGATATAATTGCCAAAAAGAGATCACTCACCATGAGAGAAACCAAGAGTACTTCGAGCAAAAACTACTATTAAAACCAAGACCCTAATACATTATAGCAACAGTTTAAAACCATAACCAATGTGATGAAGCAACTCAAGCTATGTGTTGATTAAGGAGCTAAAGATGTCTTATGTTATAAGCTTGGTTTCCTAAAGCTATCACACTACTCGGTCAGGCATTTTCACAAATACCTTTCATGCTCGAAATTTTTCCAAACGACGAAAAAAGCTCAAATTATAAAAAGTACAAAGACGAAGAAAACCTGAGTGAGCCTAGCGTTGAGAAGTCCTTCGCTATAAGCTCCTTCAGCTGGTGAACGATTCTCAATTGCAAAAACATCGTTCTTATACCAAAGCAACAATATCGTCTCATCGTCTTGAATAACCACTCGCCGTTCACCTTTCGGAAGCGCCGATAACGGCACCACCGGCACCCAATTCCTTCCAGGTGTGGATACAGAAGAAGAAGAAGATACCTCCGTCGCCTCGCATCTTACGTTTCCACCACTTCTCTGCTTCGAATTCTGGTCCAATCGGTAAGTGAGAGCTACTCGACGGTTACGGCGGAGATAGAGAGGCAGCGTTCTAGCTAATGGCGGTCCTCGGATGAATGATGAAGGTCGCGGAGTTGTGAAGGAGTAATTACGGGGGAGAGATGAAGATGCGGTGGTCGCCATTGACGAGAGTGAGAGAAAGCGTAAGAGAATGGAGGGAAATGCATTTGACCACACAAAGGAGAGAGAAGTGGATAACGAAGAAGAAGAAGAATAATGGTAGCCACACTTTTTTTATATGGGCCTCTATTTAGCCAACACGCCTCACTTCTTCAGATATTTTGTTTGGAAACTAGCCCCAATGGGCCTTGTAAACAGTTGGGCCAATGTGGGCCTTAGGAGAAAGGCTCATAAATTCAGTAACCGACAAGCAAATTTGGCATGGAGTTGTCTTCACTCTTCATCTTCAGAGTCTCGTACTCTTGTTGCGTTTTTTCGCGCGCATTCTTCCGCTTTGCTTTGTTGTTCCAATATCTCTCTCTTACCTCTGTTTCGTTATTCTCAATCATATAGGTTCTGCTATGTATATACTCTCAGCTCTTAGGGTTCAAATGTGTATATAGTATGGTTCAGCAATCAGCACACCACGTGTTCGATGATATGCTTCAATGAAGTTTTCTCAACTTGTAGTCTTATTCTGCTTTGATCTCAAGTAGAGAAGCATATTTTTTGTTGTGGAGCTCGAATATGGCGCGTTGGGCATGGTGTTGTTAGACAGAGTATATGCCGTATATTCTTGGAGGTCTCACCATAGCCGACATTGTCAAGTTTATTCCCAGATTATGGAAAAAGTCGCAGTCTTGTTCCAAGAACTTTCCAAACCCACATTGAACCAATGCTGAGTGAGAGTCTTTTCAAATCTCTTGGACATTTGGCCAGCCACGGTCATTTGCACGACGCTTTCAAAACGTTTTCTCTTCTTCGTCTTCAATCTTCTTCTGCAGTTTCAGATGACCTCGTTTTGCATTCCGCGGCTTCCCTTTTATCCGCTTGCGTTGATGTTCGTGCATTTTTAGCAGGGGTGCAAGTTCACGCTCACTGTATTTCGTCGGGTGTCGAATATCACTCTGTGTTAGTCCCAAAGCTGGTTACCTTTTACTCTGCTTTCAATCTCCACAATGAAGCTCAATCGATTATTGAGAACTCTGACATTTTGCATCCCTTACCTTGGAATGTGCTCATTGCTTCGTATGCCAAGAACGAGCTTTTTGAGGAGGTTATTGCTGCTTACAAGAGAATGGTGAGCAAGGGAATCCGACCCGATGCCTTCACTTATCCGTCTGTTCTTAAGGCTTGTGGTGAAACACTTGACGTTGCCTTTGGAAGGGTGGTTCATGGTTCCATCGAGGTTAGCTCTTACAAGTCCAGCTTGTATGTTTGTAATGCATTGATCTCTATGTATAAAAGGTTTAGAAATATGGGTATTGCTCGGAGGTTGTTTGATCGAATGTTTGAAAGGGATGCTGTCTCATGGAATGCAGTGATAAACTGTTATGCTTCGGAAGGCATGTGGAGTGAAGCGTTTGAGCTTTTCGATAAAATGTGGTTTTCAGGTGTTGAGGTCAGTGTCATAACTTGGAATATTATTTCTGGAGGTTGTTTGCAAACAGGAAATTATGTAGGAGCTTTGGGTTTGATCTCTAGGATGAGAAATTTTCCTACGAGCTTAGATCCTGTGGCTATGATTATTGGTTTGAAGGCTTGCTCTCTCATAGGAGCAATACGATTGGGAAAAGAGATTCACGGTCTTGCTATTCACAGTTCTTATGATGGGATTGACAATGTTCGAAACACGTTGATCACAATGTACTCAAAATGCAAAGACCTTAGGCACGCCTTAATAGTGTTTCGACAGACTGAAGAAAATAGTTTGTGTACTTGGAACTCTATCATTTCCGGTTATGCGCAGCTGAACAAATCAGAAGAAGCCTCTCACCTGCTGAGGGAGATGTTGGTTGCTGGCTTTCAGCCAAATTCCATTACACTAGCAAGCATTCTCCCTCTTTGTGCTCGGATTGCAAACCTGCAACATGGAAAAGAGTTTCATTGCTACATCCTGAGGCGCAAGTGCTTCAAGGACTATACAATGCTGTGGAACTCCCTTGTTGATGTTTATGCAAAATCGGGAAAGATTGTAGCTGCAAAGCAAGTATCTGATTTGATGAGCAAAAGAGACGAAGTAACATACACTTCCTTGATAGATGGATACGGAAATCAAGGTGAAGGGGGAGTAGCCTTGGCCCTGTTCAAGGAGATGACCAGATCTGGTATTAAACCTGACCATGTAACCGTGGTTGCAGTTCTATCAGCCTGCAGTCATTCCAAGTTAGTCCATGAAGGTGAAAGGCTGTTTATGAAGATGCAGTGTGAGTATGGTATACGTCCTTGTCTTCAACATTTTTCTTGTATGGTTGATCTCTATGGCAGAGCAGGTTTCCTAGCAAAAGCCAAAGACATAATTCACAATATGCCATATAAGCCATCCGGTGCCACGTGGGCTACCCTACTGAACGCGTGTCACATCCATGGGAACACACAGATTGGTAAATGGGCAGCAGAAAAGCTCCTGGAGATGAAGCCAGAGAACCCGGGATACTACGTGTTAATTGCAAATATGTATGCAGCTGCTGGTTCTTGGAGCAAGCTTGCTGAAGTGAGGACTATAATGAGGGACTTGGGTGTGAAAAAGGATCCTGGCTGTGCTTGGATCGACACAGATTCTGGATTTTCACTGTTTTCGGTGGGGGACACATCAAGCCCTGAAGCATGTAATACTTATCCTCTATTAGATGGACTGAATCAGCTGATGAAAGACAATGCTGGTTATGCCATCAATAAGGTGCAAAGTTCAGATGAAGAACTTCTTCAAGAAATGGGATGAAGGTGAAGAGCTGAGGATGATCAACTGGAGCTTTATTTAGTTAATAGCACATAGTCTATATACGCCTGCATATCACCAGACTGAGAACAAGTTGGATACACATGACAAGTTCTAGTATATACATTAACTAAAATTGGACAATGGTGGGGATTGCTGCGGAAGTATTTTTCCTATATAACACAAAGAAAACTTATATTGTGAGCTGATTCACTTCATCGAGCAAGAGCTTTGTAATGCCATCAGAATTGGTCGGCCAGTTGAGGAAATTTCTGCAGCAGCCAGGTAACTCCCTTTATAGCAGCCTGAATACACAAAATGCAAAAGCTGTTAAATCTTCATTACCTCTGCAATTTCAAACACATCCACACAATCAAAATTGATAGTAGCTCATGTTACCAGAACTGTTTCTCCAGGTTTGATTGCAGGCTCAACGCAGTCTCTTCCATATCTGCAAACAAAACAGAGAAGAAATGTTTATCCCAGCAAGACAAAAATTGGCATCTCTGTCAGTCTACACGATCTGTCGAGAAAAGTGTGCTTACACGATCTGTCTCTTCCCATCAATCACCTCTAACCGGTAAAAGCTGCAACCTTTGCTAAATGGGAAGTTCTTTCCTTTCCATTCTGTCAAAAATCTCCAATTTACGACTTATCATTAGAGAAACATAGACGACTAAATCATAAAGAGTCTGTTAAAAACTAACCTAAATGCCATGAAACTCCAACAGCTGAAGAGTCTTCTGTTGAGATATCATCTATCACGAATTGGAGATCCGTACTTGTTGATTCAATGAATTTTCCGAAGAAATCAAGAATTGCCTGTCATGGCTTTATCAAAATTAGGCTCTGAGACACAACAAAGTCTGAAAAGAAGAGACTTTGGTTTATTAGAATAATAATCGTTTCACCTTTCGGCCAACAAAGGGAGATGAGAAGACGAGATCCTCGTAGACGCAGTCCTGAGCGATGAGGTCTGTGACAGAGGATAAATCATGGACGTTAACGGCGGCGTAGAAGCTGGAGACGACCTCCGACGCTGATGTCGGAGCTGTTTCTGGAACAACGTCGTTGGCTGTAGCAGCTTTTGCAGCTGGACCATAGGATGCGGACAATCTCGGAGGCTGTGAATGAGTGAGGCTTGTTGGCTTGACAAGTTTGGTTGGGAGGAAGAAGGAAGGAGGAAGATGGTTGAGCGAGACGAGTGAGGGAGACGTCAAATAAGAGACGAGAGAAGCAGTGAAGCTCATCGTCGTTTCTTGATATGATGTCTTCGTTTTTGTGGCTCATTTGTGTTTGTGATTAAGAGAGCAAAGAGTTGAATTTTGAATTTCAATTGGAATTTGTGGACAGAAATTCTTATTAGTAGTCCCTATGATTATCGATGCCATGTGGATACTGTAACAATCAATAGAAGTATACTCCAATCCTCTTTCCTATTAATTGATGATTTTTCTATCATCATTTCATCTTATTTGTTTGTGAAATGATACTTTTAATTTAGTTGTGAAATGAGATTTTATAATTTTTCGAAATATAAGACTAGGTAATGCGTAGCAGAACAGAAAAGTAAAGAAAAATATGTGTTGGTGGATAAAAAGTTGAATTGTTTTTCATAATTTTTAGATCAATGATATATTTTCAGTAAATTCTTGTTCATCGGTTCTCAAATCTACATAAAGAGAGAAGCTAAGCAAACATTTAACCCTATTTTTTAGATTTTGTTTTTTCACTCCTGAACATATAATGAATAAAGAGATGGTTATGAAAGACGTTTATAATAATCTTTAAAAAAAGAGAAAAAAATCGAATCCTTCATAAATCTTTTACATTCATAGATGGAACACAATAATTATAACATAAATAAAAACGAGAAAATCAAACTCAAGCCATGCACGTCACTATCGAAAAGTTCTCACAAAAACAACAACTCCAAAACATCAGCCATGAAGCGATATTTGTTGATGAGATGCTCTATCTCCTTGATAAACAAAACCTCACATTTTTCATTCAATTCTTTGGCCTTATTATCTCCAATAAGCTTACCTTTCTCCAAAATATACTCTTCAGAAATAAATTCTTTGACCATCTCCTTACTTAAAAACATCTTCAAAGATGGATACCGAGCCCAAAACTCATCTTTAATACCATTAGCCTCAGTTTCTGTAACAACTATTGACATAAGATTTTTTTTTAAGAAAGTATTAAAGATACGATACAAAAACTATCTTAATCACTTTTAAGATTTTTATATCAACGTAATAATCTTGAAACCTCACAGTCAAACAGAACATGAACATGCAAAGTATTTCTTAACAAACGCTCCAACTTCTTTACAGTGGAAACATGTGAAATGGTGAAGTGAAAAATCTGAAATAAAATAGAGAGTGATGCATGCATGTACCTCCATTGTTGTTTTCAGAGTCTGATGGTTCGTCTTCCATTGAGTCGTCGTCTTCCGATGAGTTGGAAACTTGGGAGTCGCTGAGTTCTTCTTCGGATGATTCAGGTTTAGGTGGAGAGTTGATCGTAACCGGCACCATCGTCGTTAAGATTAAGTTCGAAGAGACTAGATAAAGTTTCTAAAGAGAGAGATAGAATCGGACAAACAAAGAGTCGATATGTGAACAAGTAGAAACATGATGTTTATTTATACAGTATCGTCGGGAAAACGAAGAGTCAATTACTTTATTTAACTGAATATTTTTAGTGACAAAAATATGAAACGTTTTTTTTGTAACTTGTCCAAGTTGACATGAATTGTTTTTAAACGAGGAAGATTGAAGCAACCACCAAAATAAAAGCCAATAAATTCTAAATACATGCTTTTTTTAAAAACGAAACCGTGTGTGAACTGATGGGCTACAATTGTTTTGGGGGCCCTAAGCCCATATTTCAATTTTCTGGCCCAAATATTAGCTTTCAATTTCAATTGCATACTTTATAAAAATAGTTTAAAGCTACATATAAATACTAACGACCTTTAGCTTAATCAAGTGGTTAGTGGTCACAATGGAAGTAGTGTCGTCTCTCGGAATCCGAGACCTCCCGGCGTCCCTCTCCGTGACGACGAGTCTCAACCACCGTCCTCATCGTTCCGATAAAGATGGCGCTCCGGCGAAATCTCCGATTAGACCAAGCAGAACTAGACGACCTTCCACTTCTCCCGCCAAAAAGCCGAAACCTTTTAGGGAAAGAGATGCTTTCCCTTCTTCTCTTCCTCTCCACTCCAAGAACCCCTACATTATCCACAGAGATATTCAAATTTTTGCGAGGCAGAACAATCTCGAAGTCGCTCTCACGATTCTTGATTATCTCGAACAGAGAGGGATTCCTGTAAATGCGACAACTTTCTCTGCTCTTTTAGAGGCGTGTGTTCGCCGGAAGTCGTTGCTTCACGGTAAACAAGTCCATGTTCATATACGTATTAATGGGTTGGAGAGTAATGAGTTTCTAAGGACCAAGCTTGTTCATATGTATACTGCTTGTGGTTCGGTTAAAGATGCACAGAAGGTGTTCGATGAAAGTACTAGCTCAAATGTTTACTCTTGGAATGCGTTGCTTAGAGGGACTGTTATATCAGGGAAGAAGCGGTATCAAGATGTTCTTTCTACGTTTACAGAAATGAGAGAGCTTGGTGTTGATTTGAATGTTTATAGTTTATCTAATGTGTTTAAGAGTTTTGCTGGTGCATCTGCTTTGAGACAGGGATTGAAGACGCATGCACTTGCGATTAAGAATGGTTTGTTTAATAGTGTCTTTCTTAAGACTTCTCTTGTTGATATGTATTTTAAGTGTGGTAAAGTAGGGCTTGCACGTCGAGTTTTTGATGAGATTGTAGAGAGAGATATAGTTGTTTGGGGGGCGATGATTGCTGGATTGGCTCACAATAAAAGGCAGTGGGAAGCGTTGGGACTGTTTAGGACGATGATTAGTGAAGAAAAGATATATCCAAACTCAGTTATACTTACAACGATTCTTCCCGTACTTGGGGATGTTAAGGCACTGAAACTGGGGAAGGAGGTCCATGCCCATGTATTGAAATCGAAGAATTACGTGGAACAGCCGTTTGTTCACTCTGGTTTGATTGATTTATACTGCAAGTGTGGGGATATGGCTTCTGGGAGACGTGTGTTCTATGGATCCAAACAGAGGAATGCCATATCTTGGACTGCATTGATGTCTGGATACGCAGCCAACGGTAGATTTGATCAAGCTTTGAGGTCGATTGTTTGGATGCAGCAGGAAGGTTTTAGGCCAGATGTTGTTACAATTGCTACTGTTCTTCCTGTTTGCGCAGAGCTGAGGGCTATAAAGCAAGGAAAGGAGATTCATTGTTATGCTTTAAAGAATCTCTTCTTGCCGAATGTATCCCTGGTCACTTCCTTGATGGTGATGTACTCAAAGTGCGGTGTTCCAGAGTATCCTATCAGACTGTTTGACAGGTTGGAACAAAGGAATGTGAAAGCATGGACCGCTATGATTGACTGCTATGTGGAAAATTGTGATTTAAGAGCAGGGATTGAGGTATTCAGATTGATGCTGTTATCAAAACACAGGCCAGATTCTGTTACGATGGGTAGGGTTTTGACTGTTTGCAGTGATCTCAAAGCATTAAAGTTGGGGAAAGAGCTTCATGGGCACATTCTGAAAAAGGAATTTGAGTCGATCCCATTTGTTTCTGCAAGAATCATCAAGATGTATGGAAAATGTGGAGATCTCAGAAGTGCTAATTTCTCTTTCGATGCTGTTGCTGTCAAGGGCTCTCTGACATGGACCGCCATTATAGAGGCTTATGGATGCAATGAACTCTTCAGGGATGCAATAAACTGTTTTGAGCAAATGGTATCAAGAGGGTTTACTCCCAACACCTTCACATTTACAGCAGTTTTATCTATTTGCAGTCAAGCCGGATTTGTTGATGAAGCTTATCGCTTCTTCAACTTGATGCTCCGGATGTACAATTTGCAGCCATCAGAAGAGCATTATTCACTGGTCATTGAACTTCTCAATCGGTGTGGTCGTGTTGAAGAGGCACAAAGACTTGCGGTCATGAGTTCCTCGTCATCCCTACAGACCTGACTGCAGATTCAGACATCTTCTTTGCTTTTTCTCAAAGCCACCAAGTAAGTTGCTCGAAGAGTTATGAGAAGTATATTCTGTTCTCTTGTTTCCAAGAACTTGCATTAATAGTGCTGTATATACTGAATTTGGTTCCAGAATGATTGAATTTTGTTCAACTTGTAAAAATCTTGCAGTATCAAATGTAGAGTTTTCTTAAGATTAGTTAAGGGAAGAAAGTCAAGAGAGAACACAAGTCTAGTAAGAATAAAATATCTTATAGCTTTCAGGAAACCATTCAATATTATATCAAATCAAATACATCAATGAGGTAACAAACAATTGTAAAAAATAATAATAAGTCACACCTCATAATCTATGTTTCTACTAGTAACAAAAAAATTTAAAAATATTTGTGAAGAGGTCCTTTCAGGGACCCATCAAGCTCATAGAGTCTTTCCCTCCAAAATCTGATGAGCTTTATTCTTTGCTATAACGTCAGAATCAACAACCCTTGTGGTAGACTCTGAAAACTAAACTTCAATAAATTTAAGTATTCTAAGCCAGTAACTTATGCTGGTATTGTAAGATTGAGCTGTAGAAGCTCTCCATGAGTTAGGTTTTGGGGTTAAGGGTCCCAAAGAAAGTCACTCTGGTATGTTTCCCAAGCATTCATCTCCACATCATTAGCAAACTCCATAGGGTCGTATGTTGAATGCATCATTGTAGTAGGAGATCCCAAAGTTGACTCGTTGATCGCTTGAATTTCCCTGGGCGAGAGTCTGACCATTGTTGGAGCTACATTGGAGGAGCTTGAGCTGTCCACTTGCATGGCTGACTCTGTTCCTTCGGTGGTGCGGCAGAGTGTTGCCTCATGAACTGCCATGCGAATGCTGTCTGAGCTAGAGTCTGCAGGACGTGGAAGGCTGCTGGCGAGCTCAGGGAAGTTGAGACGAGCTTCTCTCCCTCTGAAATGAAATGCTGCCACGTCGTATGCGGTTGCAGCCATTTCAGGAGTCTCGAAACTGCCTAGCCAGATACGGTTCTTGGTCCCCGGTTCACGGATTTCAGACACCCATTTCCCCCATTTTCTCTTCCGGACTCCTCTGTAGGCAGATGGTACACCTTTGCCATCGTTTTGCGCTTTGTCGCTGTTACCGGAATTCCTAAGACCAGCCATGAACACACACACACACGCACACAAAGTTTTTGCTCAAGAGTGTTTGTTGTTTTTGTATTTTGTATTTTGTCTGTTTGGATTTTGATGTTGGAATGTTTGTAACTGTCAGCACTTATTTATAGGTGTGGATTAGTATCTTAACAGCAGATAAACTCCTGTGTACTCGTTTTAAAATCTCAAAGCCTCCAAAGTTAGCTTCGAGGAAACTTCAAAATTGTTATGGGCCTTTGTGGGTGTAACAAGTGTTATCTATTTAGTATCAATGCACTGTAGATTCCCTCAAATAGTAATATGAGTAAACTAATGAGAGGTTTTAGGAAAGAGGCAGAATATTAAGGTTTTGTTTTAAGAGATTGGATTTGCTATAGTAGACGCGGTTTTCTTGCATCATCTATGGGACCCTTTTGTGATCCATTCCATAACTTTGTGATGCTAAGAGTTGGTGCAAAAGTGGGATTTATCCTAAAACAAATGTCAAAGCTCATTGGGTCATAATAATCTTCCTTTTCTTGAGTCAATTGATCAATTAAAACATTGGTCGTAATATAAAAAAACATTGGTAATAATTTATTTTACTAATCAAGCTTACTAATTCTAAGACATTTTGGTTGCTTCAAGGATGAAATTTTGATCCCTAGCATCTATCTACAAGATATGCCCTTAATCATTAGGCTACCACATTTGATTGATTACCACATTTGAATTTTATTGATAGTTCTTTTGTGTGATCAATATATATGAGTTAAAAAAAAAAATCTAACTATGTGTAGCTTTATTTAGTCTGATTTTATTTTTTAGATTTTAGATTCCATTATATAGTCATAGATTGTGGCAAATATCTCTCTCTCTTTTTTTTTAATAAAGAAGTAAACAAAATATCTCTTAAGCTTTGGAATTATGCATTTTTGTTATCAATGAAGTTTTTTTTTAGTCGGACATTATCACTGAAGTTAGACAACTAGATGCTCTTAGACTGCTTTAGTTGACTCAACACATACGATAATAAATGATCATTTAATGTTCAATCTTTTTTTTTAATTGATTGTGCGCCTCGATAAATTATTTTTAAATTTCGTTCCTACTAAAACATGACATTCTTAATTCTTTGAATATAATGTTTTGTCTAATTCTCATATATGATATTTTTTAAAATATTATGGTTTGCTATTTGATTATATATATATATATATATATGTCTATATATATACAAATATTATCAGTGATAATATTTTAGATAGTTTCCCATGTATCTAAATATCTAATATATATTGTTTCATCTTAACACGTTTAGAAAATGAGTTATATACGTTGGGTAGTTGCTTGCGTAGTGTTTTATTTTTTAAAACAGTTGTTGCAACCATTTGAGATATATCGGCCTATGCTTTAAAACAAATATTACATTTCTTTGCATCACGGTCTTTTAAGTAAGACGGTTTAGACAATTTTTTGTTTTGTTTTGAGTAATAGAACGAACGTGTATAAAATCACATCTCTGTCTGCTTTGCATGAGTGTCGGAGGGAAGAGTCTTGGTTTGAAAAGGATAGCTTTTTGTTTTCTCTGGCGGAAAAGACAGAAGATATAAAGTTAACTTGAAATGAGACAGAAATAGAGGAATTTGAATAACAAAAAAACAAACAAACAGAAACTAATGCTGTGTAAACATGTGTCATTGATTATATATGAGTTTAGAAAGTTAGAAGCTAGAAGAAAACAAAAGTTTCTTTAGACCACCGACTTCATTTTTCTTATATTTCTGATTTGATAAAAGCTCTTTAGTATATAGTTCGTACTTGTAAATAACTCAACGTAACAATGGGACGAAAAAATAATTCAAATTTGATTGGTTCTTCTTCTTCTTTCCCTTTTGTTGTTTGTTTTCTACTCAGCGTAAGCACTAAACATGGGTCTTACGCGTTGAGGAAAACAATGAAACGAGCTCCAAAATTTCTCCTCCTTAGAAAAGATCCAATGATGTATGCTTTGATATATTAACATATACCTTTATATTTTCATATATTTGGTTGTATCAAGAACTAAAGCTAATTAACAAAAAAAAGGAACTAAACCCTTTTTTATTTAAATTTAGAAGGACCAAATATATGAAAAGATTATGTCATACTCAAATTCAGGTTTTGGAGAATTAAATTCTATTTGAAAGATTTTATTTAGTTAAAATACTAAATTAAACAAAAGAAGTGTGGTTCTCACTTCTCAACAATGGAAGATGTCCATTGGGCTTCGTAAAGATGAACATTGAGAGAAAGAGATATGTGTGCGTGCGTGAATTCGAATTGGTGGTGAATTGCAAGCTGGATTCCTAATTAGAGAGGATTTTTTGTACTAATGGTGTGTTGCAGCTGGATTCCTATTTTGAGGACTTAAGTGTCTATTATCATCAAAAAAAAAAAAAAAAGTCTTAATTATTAGTTTAATCCAAAACTTAAGTACACTCCTTTCGTCCGAACATAGCCAAAACAAAAGTTGCCACTTTAAGTTCCTTTGACCACTGTCGGCACGAGAATCGTTTGACTTCTTTCTCATATGGGCTTTAAATTAGCCCATCTCTATAATTTTACTTTTGTTGAGGGTTTTATAAGCCCATTAAGTTTCGGCCCACTCTTGACGTTAATCTGACGTCAGCTTGATTTTTCCGGCGGATTTCTCAAATCGACAAATTCGTTTTCATCGGTTGTTTCAGACGTAATTTCCAAAAATGAAGGCTGAGTCTAGCAACGAGTCTTTCATAATCGGGCAGCGAGTCCACTCTCTCAACGATTCGCGTCGTGTGGGCACCGTGAAATACGTCGGAGATGTGGAGGGATACTCCGGAACTTGGATCGGCGTTGATTGGGATCAAGACGGTGATGGAAAACATAACGGTTCCGTCAATGGCGTTTTCTACTTTAACGGTCGTTCTCAGAGCTCAGCTTCATTTGTTCGTTCCCAGAATCTTAGTCGCGGTATCACATTGCTTCAAGCTTTGGAGCTTAGATACAGAACAATTTCAACTAAGGACGAAGAAGGTCTTGAAAGAGAATGTTATATTTTAGTTTCAGTGAGTTTTTGGAATTTGAAATAATGAATCTTCTTCTTTGTTTTTGTTAGATGAAATGTATGTTCTCTCTGCTGGGAATAGACGTGTTTCGATTCAGCTTTTAGGAGGGGATAAGATCCAGGATAAGTTAAGTCGGTTCGAGGAGCTTACGAGTGCTTCTCTTTCGTATCTTGGTGTTAGTTCTCTTGGAGTTTCATCTGATTTGGGTTCAATTCTACCAAGTAAGTTTGATCTAGTTTCAGCTCTGCCATTGTCAAAGATAATCGTGTGACTCTTTCTTTCTCACGACCTTTAGATGAGCGTGTTGTGATGTTATTTGGTTCCTCTGTTACAGATTTGAAGCTGCTGGACTTAACTGGAAACTTGATTTCTGACTGGGAGGTATGAGTCGTTACTGTTTTATCTATCATCAACTAATGTGTTAGAGTTTATGATTGATCTTTTGTTCTTTTGGCTTTCAGGAGATTGGTGCTCTTTGTGAACAGTTACCAGCACTTACAACCCTTAATTTGTCTTGCAATTCTTTGTCAAGTGATATCAAGTCTCTGCCACAGTTAAAAAATATCCGTGTTTTGGTTCTGAATAATAGTGGTCTGAGCTGGACTCAGGTGATATGTGACTCTTTTACTATTTTTTTTTTTGCTTATGAACTAGTTGAGCATTATTGCAGTTTTTGACTTTTATGGTTCTTACCGTCCTGGAGCAGGTTGAAATTCTTAGGCGCTCGTTACCTGGAATTGAGGAGTTGCATCTGATGGGGAACATGATATCTACCATAACAGTAATGTTTTATTTTGTAGCTTCAATGGTTACTCTGTTGCTCCAAGTAGGATATAGTCTGAAAACGCTTGGAAATCGGTTTGGTCTCTTTGAAGACGATACTTGAATTACGCTCATTCTAACACTTCTTTTGCTTTAAAAACTTGGGTATTTAGCTTGCAAATTGTGAACTCCCTTTTTCCCCCTGGTTGGTTCTTGCAGTCCACGTCCTCATCAGATGATCAAGCATTTAACTCTCTGCGGCTACTGAACTTGGATGATAATTGTATTTCCGATTGGAGTGAAGTATTAAAGCTATCTCAACTTCCATGGTCAGTAATACTTTTTTTTTTCCTTTCTACTCATAGTTGATGGACCTGTAAATATACATTGCACCGTTAATTCTTTCTAAAAATTGATAATCTAAACGTTGTTTCTCAGCTTGGAGCAGCTTTACCTGAATAAGAATAAGCTTTCACGCATCTTTCAGTCTGTAAATGGCACTGAATCATCAGAGAAAGGCAGCGACCCATTTCCTAGTCTGAGTTGTCTTCTTCTAGGTAATCTCCTCAAGTGTAGTGTCCTCCTCTCTTGAAATTTGGCCATTTATTCTGTCCATTGTATTTCTCAGGAGCCAACAACATTGGCGATTTGGCCTCAGTAGACGCACTGAATGGGTTTCCTCAGTTAGTGGTACTGATCTTTTGTTCTGTAATACTCTAATAGATCAGTCATGATACTTGTTATAGAGGCATAAGCATTAATTATTTAATAGCCAGGTAGACTTTTAAATATGTACTTTAATTGACCTTCCCTCGTCAAGTAATAGGACATCAGGCTTTCGGAAAACCCAATATCTGATCCTGTAAGAGGTGGTGTCCCAAGATTTGTTCTCGTTGCAAGGTTGACAAAAGTACAAGTGCTGAATGGGAGTGAGGTAGAACAAGTGCCTTAAAAAATGTTTAACATACTGTTACCTTTCATTCATCTGACTCTACTGGGTTATTCTTTTCAGGTAAGAGCTCGTGAGAAGAAGGATTCTGAGATCCGGTAAATCGTCAATGCCTCATCTTGGTCAATCTTGTTGTTTGGTTCAGCGTCAGTACTATGCTTAGTTTCTTTGGATGGTCGCAGGTATGTCCGAATGGTGATGTCAAAGTTAAATGACAAGTCTGGGGAGATTGAGCTGCTCCACCCTAGGTACATTTTGCAAAACTATATTTTCTTCAATCAATTCTTCCCAAACAAAACAGTAAAGGGTTCTATTTTGGTTTTCAAACCCTATTTTCTTCTTTCAATGAAAGTATCTACCAGATGAAAGTGATATAAGAAAAAGTTAGCCGTGCTTGTGATATTTCAGATTTTATGAACTCAAGAAACTTCATGGAATTGAGGACGAAAGAGCATCAGCTGAGAACAGCGGCCCTAAGAATATAGCATCTGGACTTATCTGTATGACTCGTTAAGCGTATCTTACTTAAGGTTCATTGATTGTATAGAACCTGCTTTTAAATCACAATGACATGTGCAGCCATTACTCTCAAATGCGTTGGTCCATCAATGGGTGAAAAACCTCACTTGACAAAGAAGTTACCGGGCAGTATCACGGTTGTCACTACTTTTTTCTTTTGTATTGAGAATCCGAAGTCTAAAACTCGGAAAATATGTACCGTTTTATTGAAAGTTTTCGATTGGTGTTTGTAACAGGTTGGAAAGCTGAAGATCTTATCTGAGAACTTTTTCAAGCTCAAGTCCATCAAGCCAAGATTATTTCTGCAGGAAGAGGTATCTTTTCCTAATAATCATTAACTTGAAAGAAAACGTTTCGAGTTTCGACTATATATGTATGTTGTATCGCTTATCTTCATCATATCAACGAAACAATCTTATATTTCCGTGGCAGGGCTCACCTTTTCCGACAGCACTCGATGACGAGACTGCAACATTACTTGACGTTGGAATCTGCGACGGCTCCACACTTCTTGTTGACGAAGAGAGTTAAGTTAAGGTCATCACATACTACACACTCTTCAGAATTTAAACTCGATTTATTTTATGGATTGTCACTGTGAACATTAATAGTTTATCCATCTTTTGCAAGTAACTTGAACCCACGTAAAAACATTAATAGTTCCAGAACCATCATCATCATTGCAAAAGTTTCATACAAAGTTAAAAAAAAATTGAAATTGAGAAGAGACAACATGTTTTATTTTATGAGAGCTCAATGATCTTGGATCGTTTTCTGCTACATTCTGCACTCTTACTCTCCTCTCCTTCACTTTCGCTATCACTCTCATCATCGCTGCTCGAATCTCCACTTTCAGCGGCCGGACCAATGCCGGCAATAGCAGCTTCAGCCGCACTGACTGCTTCAGGCGTGTTGAGATCAGCGACACCGAGCATCAAGTCCATCTCGATAAGTTCAGATTCGTTACCCGTTAGTGCTTCGATATTATAAGCTTCTGGGTTTGCCTCAGACTTTTTGTTAGCCTCCGCCATAACCCCCAAGAAGCCTTTAAGTTTACCAAGAAGTTGGCTTTTAGGAACTGGAGCAATCGTTGGCTTCGATGGAGGAGGAGCCTCCATCTTCTTCTTCTTCTTATTCTTATCCGTACACATCAAAAGTGCTGAATCCATAGCAGAGGAAGAAGATGGATTCTTGAGCTCCAATTTCAGGAGATCTTTGCAGTTTTCTTTCCCTTCCATGATTTTTCTTTGGTGAAATCAGTGAGAATTATGGAGAAGAAGACGAACTATGAGCTTGACCTAGAAAAAGAGTTTGCGTCGGTGGAGCTTGAAGTCGCCGCTATCGCTTTAGGGTTTCGGTTCTGACATTCAATTTATAATTCCCAAATTATGAATTTATTAAGTATCGAAAATATTTTACATAACGTATATGGAAATTGTACTAACTACAAAATAGTAACTTCCGCTCTTTAACCGCTTGTTAAACCGACAGCTTTGATTTACCCTACCCGGTTGGTTCCTCAACCGAATCGCAGAAGATCTATCTTGATCAAGCAGCAATACCCGGTTTACTTTACCTCTTAACTTTTTTATCTTACCATCTCTTAAGGAAAAACAGAGGATTTAGGGACAATAAAGTAGACACAATTCCGATTAGTTTAGTTACAAAAGGCGTTTCTGTCAGACGAAACAGTTGGTTACTTAATTTGTCTTCATAAACAAGGTAATGAATTTCGAGCGTCGATGATTACAAGCTTATCTCAAATCTCTTTTGGGACATTGAGGCGCTTTGGCTCTTCTGTTTTACCTTCTGCACTGAAACGCGAATTTGTTGAAGGATTGCGTACGTTAGTAAGGTCTGGTGATATCCGTCGAGCTGTTTCCTTATTCTATTCTGCGCCGGTCGAGCTTCAGTCTCAACAGGCTTACGCAGCTCTGTTCCAAGCATGTGCAGAGCAACGCAATCTCCTCGATGGAATCAACTTGCACCACCACATGCTCTCACATCCCTATTGTTATTCACAGAACGTTATACTTGCTAATTTCCTCATTAATATGTATGCCAAATGTGGGAATATCTTATACGCACGACAGGTGTTTGATACAATGCCTGAGAGGAATGTTGTTTCATGGACTGCATTGATCACAGGCTATGTACAGGCTGGGAATGAGCAAGAGGGATTCTGTCTTTTCTCGTCTATGTTATCCCATTGTTTCCCTAACGAGTTTACGCTGTCAAGCGTGTTAACTTCATGTCGATATGAGCCTGGAAAGCAGGTACATGGACTTGCTCTGAAACTTGGTTTACATTGTTCGATCTATGTGGCGAATGCAGTTATCTCTATGTACGGTAGGTGTCATGATGGTGCCGCAGCATATGAAGCTTGGACTGTGTTTGAAGCCATAAAGTTTAAGAATTTGGTTACTTGGAACTCAATGATTGCTGCTTTTCAGTGCTGCAATCTTGGGAAAAAGGCCATTGGCGTTTTTATGCGGATGCATAGTGATGGAGTGGGATTTGATCGTGCCACGTTGCTTAATATATGTTCTTCCTTGTACAAAAGCTCTGACTTAGTTCCTAATGAGGTTTCAAAGTGTTGTCTTCAACTGCATTCTCTGACTGTAAAATCCGGGTTGGTGACTCAGACTGAAGTGGCTACTGCATTGATTAAAGTTTATTCAGAAATGTTAGAAGACTATACTGACTGCTACAAGCTTTTTATGGAAATGAGTCACTGCAGGGACATTGTTGCTTGGAATGGGATTATAACAGCGTTTGCAGTGTATGATCCGGAGAGAGCTATTCATCTCTTTGGTCAGTTACGTCAGGAGAAGCTAAGCCCTGACTGGTATACTTTCTCAAGTGTACTAAAAGCTTGTGCAGGACTTGTCACTGCTCGCCATGCTTTGTCTATACACGCTCAAGTGATCAAGGGTGGTTTTTTGGCTGACACGGTGCTGAACAACTCATTAATCCATGCGTATGCCAAGTGTGGCTCTCTTGACTTGTGTATGCGTGTATTTGACGATATGGATTCGCGGGATGTTGTTTCCTGGAACTCAATGCTCAAGGCTTACTCATTACATGGCCAAGTAGACTCAATTCTACCAGTCTTTCAGAAAATGGACATCAACCCCGATTCAGCGACTTTCATAGCCCTTCTCTCGGCTTGCAGCCACGCAGGACGAGTAGAAGAAGGATTGAGAATATTCAGATCCATGTTTGAGAAACCTGAAACTCTTCCTCAGCTAAATCACTACGCTTGTGTGATCGATATGCTAAGCCGAGCTGAGCGTTTTGCTGAGGCAGAAGAGGTTATCAAGCAGATGCCAATGGACCCAGATGCTGTAGTTTGGATTGCATTATTGGGATCATGTAGAAAGCACGGTAACACCCGGTTGGGTAAGTTAGCGGCAGATAAACTTAAAGAGCTAGTCGAACCCACAAACTCAATGAGTTACATCCAGATGTCAAACATATACAACGCAGAAGGTAGCTTTAACGAAGCCAATCTTAGCATAAAGGAGATGGAAACATGGAGAGTACGGAAAGAACCAGACTTAAGCTGGACAGAGATAGGAAACAAGGTTCACGAATTCGCATCGGGAGGAAGACACCGTCCGGACAAGGAAGCCGTATACAGAGAATTGAAGAGACTGATTAGTTGGTTAAAGGAGATGGGTTACGTTCCAGAAATGAGGTCAGCTTCACAAGATATAGAAGACGAAGAACAGGAGGAAGATAATTTATTACATCACAGCGAGAAACTTGCGTTAGCGTTTGCGGTTATGGAGGGAAGAAAATCGAGTGATTGTGGTGTGAATTTGATACAGATTATGAAGAACACAAGGATCTGTATTGATTGCCATAACTTCATGAAATTAGCTTCTAAGCTTTTGGGAAAAGAGATTCTTATGAGAGACTCGAATCGGTTTCACCATTTCAAAGATTCTTCTTGCTCCTGTAATGACTACTGGTAATTTTCTATGTTACTTTCATCACAAGACAAAGACAAGGACTGATTTGGCAAATAAATAAAAGTATAAGAAAATGTGTTAATTAAGGGAAAAAAAGAAAAAAAGGAAAAAAAACAAGTTGCAGAAAGAGAGAGAGGTGGGGGAAGAAGACGATCTTCGATCCAGAGTTGAGCTTCTCTTCTGCCATCGTCTTCTTCCTCGATCTCGGTCAATTACGCATTCTCTGATCTGATTTGTGAGATCTCTCGTCGGATCACCGTTTTTTACATCGTCGCCGACAACACTTAGGAGTAATTGGATCCAGCAGAAATGTCGATAAACATGAAAACATTTACTCAAGCTCTAGCTAGAACGGCTGCTGTGATTGAGAAGACGGTTCATACCACAGTACAGGAAGTTACGGGACCAAAGGCTCTTCAGGATTACGAGCTACTTGATCAGATCGGTTCCGCTGGTCCTGGTCTAGCTTGGAAGCTATACGCAGCTAAGGCGCGTGATTCCACGAGGCCACAGCAGTACCCGACGGTCTGTGTATGGATGCTTGATAAGCGTGCTTTGTCGGAGGCTCGTGTACGAGCGAATTTGTCTAAGGCAGCTGAAGATGCGTTTCTTGATCTGATTCGAGCTGATGCGGGGAAGCTGGTGAGGTTGAGGCATCCTGGTGTGGTTCATGTGGTGCAAGCGCTTGATGAGAATAAGAATGCTATGGCTTTAGTTACGGAGCCGCTTTTTGCTTCTGTGGCTAATGCGCTTGGTAATGTTGAGAATGTGGGTAATGTGCCGAAAGATCTGAAATCAATGGTAACATATATAATGTTGTTGCTGTGATTAAAACTCAATTTAAGGTTGACCTTGGATTTTATTAAATTGATTGTTTAAAATTTGATCAGGAGATGAGCTTGTTGGAGGTGAAGCATGGTCTGCTCCAGATTTCTGAGACACTGAACTTCTTACACAATAACGCAAATCTCATCCATCGAGCCATTTCTCCAGAGGTTTCTTTAGTCTTACTTCTCTTCTTAGAGGTTGTGTTTATATGTTTTATTAACATGTGGAGTTGTGATTTCCCTGCAGAATGTTCTTATTACTTCAGCTGGTTCTTGGAAGCTTGCCGGGTTTGGTTTTGCTATTTCAGCAGCACAGGCTGGGAATTTGGATAACATGCAATCGTTCCACTATTCTGTGCGTTTATTAAACTTGAAATATTATTTGACTGTTGTATATCTGATGTATTCAACTCTACAAGCGAGATGATTTCTTGGGTATGACTATGCAGGAATACGACGTCGAGGATTCAATACTGCCAGTCCAGCCATCTCTAAATTACACTGCACCTGAACTGATGCGCAGCAAAAGTCCTTCAGCTGGAGCTTCGTCGGACATTTTTAGTTTTGGATGCCTTGCCTATCATTTAGTTGCTCGGAAACCGTTGTTTGACTGCAATAATAATGTCAAGATGGTAAACTCTAAAATCCGAGCTTGTTAGTTTTGATATTCAGATAGATGCTGTCAGATACGTTTTCTCTCAGGCTTGATGTCATTGGAGTAGTTTTAATTATTCAGAGTATCCTTTGGATTTCCCATGGTTGGTAATGTTTAACTTGAATTTTTTTGCAGTACATGAACACGTTGAACTATATAACAAATGAATCTTTCTCATCTATACCCTCGGAATTGGTATCTGATTTGCAAAGGATGCTATCAACGAACGAGTCCTTTAGACCAACAGCATTAGATTTCACAGGTAAGTGGAGATAACTTTGACGAGGTTTCCTTCTTTCTTGTGGCAAATTTTCTCTTTTTCTTGTTAGTTACATCTTTAACTTGAACTCTGACTCTGTAGGATCGAATTTTTTCCGAAGTGACGCTAGGTTACGTGCTCTCCGCTTCCTTGATCATTTGCTTGTACGTGTATATGCTTCCAATAATTGTTTCAGACAGACTGTTCTTAGAAGTCTTAGATGATGGAAAATGTATCTCCACATTTGATAACCTTTTCGGAACAATTTTCTCTTTATCCAGGAAAGAGATAACATGCAAAAGTCCGAGTTCTTAAAAGCATTATCAGATATGTGGAAAGATTTTGATTCCCGTGTATTACGGTATAAGGTAGTCACTTTACTGACTTATCTTGTGTCTTGATAAAAAAAAAGATTTGATGCTCAAATGATATGTCTAGCAACAACTAAGCAAACCATGTTTTATCATGCAGGTGCTTCCACCTCTTTGTGCGGAACTTAGGAATTTAGTTTTGCAACCAATAATCTTGCCAATGGTTCTAACTATAGCACAGTCTCAGGTAATCTTAAGTGATAACGAAAACTAATTTTATCTTGAAACCACTGACTGAATGAATGCTTGAAAGTTGAAACCTAAAATTACCTTTGCAGGATAGAACTGACTTTGAGCTGATAACACTTCCGGCTCTTGTTCCTGTTCTGAGTACTGCTTCAGGAGATACATTACTGCTGCTTGTGAAACATGCAGATCTTATTACTAACAAGGTAAAGTTGATCAATTCTATACAATACTGGCTTATGTTTTTCTTACCCTGCACTTGTTTGTTTCTGCTTAAGTTCTTCTGATTGGACATAGTATGATGGAATGAAGGATGTATGTGTACAATATGGTTCACTTTAACAACACATCAACTCGATATTATAGTCTTTTGTGCTGTCATAACCTGATACATGCAGATATAGTCAGATACATATTTGGTTGTAAGGTTCCACGTTGAAGATACACAGACTGTTATTTGTTTCTGGATCCAGTTGTACATTGAAATCAATATCTTTTTTCTAATGCATATAGGGTGAGATCCTTACTCGGCTTACGTTTATGTCAAACTTTTCAGACTGATAGTGAGCATCTTGTATCGCACGTCCTCCCTTTGCTTCTGCGAGCCTACAATGATAACGATGTCCGCATTCAGGAGGAAGTTCTTAAAAGATCCACATCTGTGGCTAAGCAACTCGATGGTCAGGTGATGCTCAATGCTTTGTTTTAATGTTTTATTGGAATAATATGTTTTTCTCCGAGAAGAGTAGAATCAATTTTTGATGTATGGCTCTGTGGTATTGCAGAGTAGTGTCGGTTAATTATGCTGGATGAGTTCTTCTAATTATCATTTTTTCCCCGTCTTTCTTTATTTAGGTTGTGAGGCAAGCAATTTTGCCTCGTGTTCATGGCTTGGCTCTCAAAACTACAGTTGCTGCGGTATGTTATGCTTTGTTAGATTATCTCAGCTCGAGTTGCTTCTAATACCAGTGTCTTTAATAGCTTGAGAAAGAAAGAGAAAATGAACATAACTGATCCCAGCTTCTTATAAATAATTGACTGGAATGTACTTGTTGCGCAGGTCAGAGTAAATGCTTTGCTCTGCTTAGCTGAGTTGGTGCAAACGCTTGATAAGCCTGCCGCTATCGAAATTCTGGAAACAATTCAACGGTGTACTGCCGTAGATCGTTCTGCACCAACCCTAATGTGTACCCTTGCTGTGGCAAACGCAATCCTCAAACAGGTAGGATTCAGGTCAAATTTTCTCCTTAATGTTTGAAATTTGAATGTCTTGACTTCCCCTCGTTTTGATATGTGGTATCGTTGTATCTCATTATCTGCATTTTTCATCATTGTTTTCTAGTATGGAGTTGAATTCACAGCAGAACATGTGCTTACCCTGATGATGCCGCTTCTCACTGCCCAACAACTGAACGTCCAACAGTTTGCCAAATATATGCTATTTGTCAAGGATATTCTCAGGTGTGCATCTTGTTATCAGTCAGTACTTTTGAATAGTGTTTTCACGTCCGTACCACAACAGTGTTGTTGTCTTTATTGTGATTTGTATTCATCTATTGTAACAGGAAAATAGAGGAAAAAAGAGGAGTAACAGTGAACGATTCCGGAGTCCCAGAGGTGAAACCGCATTCTGCTGCCAATGGACTCCAGTTTCAGTCATCAACCCAAATACCTGAGAAGGTTGCTTCTGCAGCCAAGAGCAGTCCTGCATGGGATGAAGATTGGGGCTCCCCGAGCAAAGATTCTGCTGTGGGAAATCCTGCTTCTTCTCGTCATAACACAAACGATCAGTTTAACAAATCCACAGATCAGTCACAGCCATCGATCATGTCTACTCTGCCCAACAAGACAACAGCGCCAACAACATGCCCTGCAGTGGACATCGAGTGGCCTCCAAGGCAATCTTCAAGCCTCACTGCTCCAGCAACTGATAATCAGACACAACTAAACACAGGAACATCATTTGCTTCGGGTTTCGATGAGTTAGATCCGTTTGCTAATTGGCCTCCACGTCCCAACAATGGTGCTTCTGTTGCTTCTACTGGTCTCAAGAATGGCGCTGCATCCAATTTTAGCAACAATTTACCAGGCGGCACCCATTTTCAGACAGCTAACAATGACAACTGGGCATTCAGCAGTGCCTCCTTGTCTTCGCTAAAACCACCCCAGCAAGGGAATCAAGGTATCTCTGCAAATAATCAAGATCCACTCAACTCTTTCGGTGTACCAAAACAGAGCCAAGGAATGCCATCTTTCACCAGTGGTTCATACAACAACCAGAAGCCAGCAGACATCAGTTCCATATTCGGTTCAAGCAAAACCGAACCGTCCGCAATGAAACTCGCACCACCACCTTCAATAGCAATGGGAAGAGGAAGGGGTAGAGGTAGAGGTGGTACTGGCACATCTACCTCAAAGCCCAGTGGTTCACAACCATCTCTATTGGATCTATTATGACCACAGTTCTTGGTGTTGAACCTCTTGGTGTGGTGTTGGTGTTTTGTCGTGTGATTAAGAGAAGCATATACACATGGAGATTGCGCTCCGTGCTTTGTGATGCAGAGAAAACTGTTCAGAAAAATGGAGATGTTATGTAAACATCTTCTGGGATTAGCTTCTTCCACTATATAAACTTTACTACAGCTTCAGGTTGTTTTATGTCTTTCTCAAATTGTACAAATTTTGTTATGTTTTCTCACCATTGCTTCATTTGTCACACATAATATTATTTTACGGCGGCTACGCTATTTTCATGTATACTTTTTCTTCTTTTGGCAGTTCCTGGATCATTTTCTGTTGGTAAGTTGGCCGTACCACCGAGTGACTGTTCTAGTGTTCCAACCACGTCCGACATTACATGTGGACCTCTGATACTAAAATATGCCATGAATGGATTCTCAGTTTCTCACTATTTGTACAGTCATGATCGTAAGTAAAGTCCACTACATCTATATATGACTACCACCAAAGACGTTTATTACATAAATAGAAAATACAAACGAGTCTTTTGGAGTACACAGTTGACAAATTCAGTATAAACACGAACAAGACGTTACACAACATTTGCTTCACAAACGCTTAAAGAGAACACTTCACACTTGTAAGGGCTTTGTGTTGTTTTCTACCAAACTTTTCTGTGAACCACTCATGATTGTGTGAAGTGTAGAAATGTCCGATCACCAATCCACATAACACGCCAGGTCCATAGGCTATTGCAGCTGCTACCCAGTTGAACATGTTTTCCTCAGCCTCTGACAAGTCCTCGGGTAGCTGCGATGTAGGATTCAAGGCACCAGTATCCCTACAAATATCTTCGAGACCGTAGAGTCCAGGGTTGTCCAAGAATGAAGAACATTTCTGCCTTTGAAACTGTGTGCCTCGTGGCACTGGACCTTGGAGAAGGTTATGGGAGAAGTTCATGTATGACAGAAAAGAGAGTGCAGCAAGATCTTGAGGGATTTGACCTGACAGCTTATTACGGGATATGTCTAATGTCTCCAGCTTTGTCAAATTCGCCAAGAATCGTGGGATGACGCTTGTGAATGCGTTACCTGACAAGTTGAGAACCCGCAGTTCTTTCAAATAGCCAAGGGATTCAGGGATATTACCATTGATTTTGTTTCCAGAAAAATCAATGGCTCTGAAGTCTCTTCGGATCCGCTCAAAGCTCATATCAACTCCTTTATTCACCATTTCCATCTCATGGTAATAGCTATCAGCATATCTCCAAAACTCTGTCATGTACTGGTCCATTTCTTCTGTTAATGTGGTCATGTCTTTCCAGTTGGAAAAATAGTAAGGTGGGAGAGTTCCACTGAAGTTATTGTGTGATATATCGATGATCCTTAAACTCTGAAACCCAATAGATGCATGTCGATGATACAACGGCCCATAGAACTTGTTTGATCTGAGGTTGAGAACATGTAATGACGGTAGAGATTCCAACCATGATGGAAATATATCCTTGATTTTGTTGCTTTCCACATTCACAAGTTCCAAAGCTTTGCAATTGATCAAAGACTTTGGAAACTTTCCCTCCAGCTGGTTGTGACTAACGTCTAATGATACCAACTCGGTAGCTTTGGAAAATATATCTGGAAGAGTTCCACTGAAGTTGTTGTCCCCCAAATTTAGCTCTTTAATAGAACCACTGAAGTTCCTTATACATGAAGGAATCGAGCCGCTGAAGAGATTGTTGGACAAATCTAGAAAGCCTAACGAACTAAGCTTGCAGATCATATAAGGAATTGGTCCTTGGAATGAATTTGAATTCAAATCCAACTCTTCGATCAGTGCTTCCTCTTGTGAAGTGTTTTCAAAACTGCTGAAAGAATTGTGAGAAAGCACCATTGTATTCAATCTCCATAAGCAAGCTGGTACTTCACCTTCCAAATTGTTCTTGGAAAGATCAAGATGAAGGAGGTTGACTAGCTTTGATATAGTTGGAGGGATTGCCCCAGTAAAGTTGTTGTGGCTGATATCTAGCTCTTCAAGGTTGAGAAGTCTAGATATAGATTCCGGGATTGGGCCATGGAGTCTGTTACGACCAAGGATTAGGTCCTGAAGCTTAGTTGATGAAGATGTATTTGCAAACTCTATAGGTCCCGTAAATTGGTTTTCTTGCAGATAAATAGATTCTAAGGAAGGAATCAATAACAGAGATTTAGGAAAAGGCCCGCTAAATGAGTTATAAGAAACATCAAAGTACTCCAAGTTGTGGAATATACTCATGTCAAATGGAAACGTGGATGTGAAGTTATTAGAGCTGAGGACAAATATAGAAAGCTTTGTTAAATTGGCGAAGGAAATAGGAATGTTGCCACTTAAGCTATTGTTTTCAAATGACATAACTCTTAGTTCGATTAGATTTCCTATGGAGGCAGGAACTTCACCTACCAATTGATTATGCGTAAGAACAAGATGTACGAGATTAGAAAGGTTTCCTAAGGAAGAAGGAATCTCGCCTATGAGATTGTTAGACGCAAGGCTAAGGTTTCTTAGCTGCTTTAGATCTCCTATTGAATCTGGAATCTTACCAACCAATCTATTAGAAAAAAGCTCAAGGTTTACGAGACGAGAAAGGTTTCCTAGTGAAGAAGGAATCTCTCCTGTAAGGACGTTATTAGCAAGGATAAGGTGTCTAAGCTGGTTTAGATTGCCGATTGAAGCCGGAATTTCTCCAACAAACTTATTAAAGTAAAGGTTAACAAGTGTGAGATGAGAAAGGTTTCCTAGTGAAGAAGGAATCTCTCCGTAGAGATTGCAATTCGTAAGGTCTAGGTGACGAAGATATTGGAGTTTAAAAAGGCTACTGTTGGTTTTCAAATAGTTGTTGAGAAAGGTGTTAGGAATGTCGAGTGATATTACCTGACCAGATTTATCATTGCAAGTGACTCCATTCCAAAGACAACAATCAGTGCTCTTATTCCACGGACCTCTCCATTGATTCATAATATGCCATGACGCATTTATCGGAAACTCGCCTCTGAATTCCAAAAGAGCATCTCTCTGGTCATCACGGCAAAAGTGGGGCGAAGAAGAAGCTAGAGAGTGAACAAGGAGGGAGAGAAAGATGATAATACGACTAGAAAAAACCCAATGACGATGGCTTCGGATCATCATATCTTTCTGTTTTGAGATTGTGTAGTGAGTACTGAATTGTGTGATTCAGTGGTTCTCTCTTTAAGAAGAAATTCCTAACTTAGCAAATCTTGCGTCAACTCGTTTTGAGATTAATAGATTCAACTTGTGGCTTTTGATTAGAATATAAATAAACTAAACTTTTTTTTTTCCCACTTGTTTTAAAGAATCACGTACACCATTGTTGACTCTGACTCATTTAGTCCTCTCTTAATTTTTCTAAAGGATTATTAAAGTTCTACTGAATTTAAGGTCTACTATAAATCTCCAACTTTGTATAGCTTAGCCAATTTTTCTACTCACATATGAAATATCCATATATAGACTGTCTCTGTGCATCTGTAAAACTGGTTTGAGAAATCAAAAGACTTAGAAATTAGCTATACTTTTTAATGACCCAAGTGCTATAAGAGAACAGATTTGTCGTATCGTAATCGTATGGTTTGACTTCCAAATTGATAGCCTATGAACTGAGGATGCTCGTCGTTAATTTGTTAATTTTAAATTTACATGATTTTATGAAGTTAAATTTTCATTCTAAGGATCCATGCATCTATCTATACACATACATTTACTTTGGTTTAGAAAAGATGTTGATCCATATATCATATATAATCGAATGGTTACCTATTACATAACGTACAGATCACATTTTCAAGTCAAGAAACATATATCAATACCACTAATGACGTTTACATAGGTTGGTGGTACCATTGACCATCCCAACCCCTGTCTCGCAATTACATATAGATCTGTGACCTAATATATGTCATGAATCATGACTGTCACTATATTTGTATAGTCATGGTTGTAAAGTCCTCTAAGAATAAGAGATCTATATTATATAACACACTAGAGTGAGAATTGCAAAACACAACGTACACATTTTAAAGCCAATATATATTAAATAACACCAAATACACGCAGTACGTTTATTACAAAACCATAAAATAGAAAATTACAAATAGAAACGAGTCTTTTGGAGGAGACACCTGAAAAATTCAATACAACATGAACAAGACAGTACACAATAATGCTTCACAAATCACAAATGCTTAGAGAGATTGCAACAGATGGGCTTAACGAGCACTTGTGGTTACTCTGATTTTTTTCCGACCAAACTTTTCCGTAAACCACTCATGATGGTGTGAAGTGAAGATGTATCCGATCACCAGACCACAAAATACACCAGGTCCATATGCTATTGCAGCTGCTACCCAGTTGAACATTTTTTCCTCCTCGTCTAACAAATCCTCGGATGGTTGTGATGTAGGATTCGGGACATGAGTCTCCTCACAGATATCTTCGAGACCGTAGAGTCTATGGTTGTCCAAAAATGAAGAACATCTCTGCCTTTGAAACTGTGTGCCTCGTGGCACTGGACCTTGGAGACGGTTATGGGAGAAGTTCATGTACGACAGAAAGGAGAGTTTACCAAGATCTTGTGGGATTTGACCAGACAACTTGTTACGTGATAGGTCTAACGTCTCGAGCTTTGTGAGATTTTCCCAGACCCGTGGGATATCGCTTGTGAAAGCGTTACCTGACAAGTTGAGAAGACGCAGTTCCTCCAAACAACCAATGGATTCAGGTATTTCGCCATAAATTCTGTTTTCAGAAAAATCAATGGCTCTAAAGTCTTGTCGGATCCTCTCAAAACTCATCTCTACTCCTTTATTCACCATTTCCATGGAGCGATAGATAAGAGAATAATTCTGAATATCTTCAATGTATTCATAACTTCCATGGACTAATGTAATCATTTCACGCCAACTAGAAAAAAAGTTAGGTGGGAGTACTCCAGAGAAGCCATTGTGTGATATATCGATGATTCTTAAACCTTGAAACCCAATGGACATGCTGGGATGATACAACGGACCATAGAAGTCGTTTGATCTTAGGATGAGAACTTGTAAAGATGGTAGAGATCCCAACCAAGATGGAAACGTATCCTTGATTTTGTTGCTTTCAACATTCACAAAATGCAAACCTTTGCAATTTATCAAAGACTTTGGAAACTTCCCCTCTAACTGGTTGCCACTTACGTCCAATGATTGTAAGTTGGTATTATTGGCAAATATGTCCGGAAGAGTTCCACTGAACTTGTTGTTTCCAAGAATTAGCCCCGTAAGATTGAAGTTCCTTAAACATAAAGGAATCGAACCGTTGAAGAGATTGTTGGACAAATCTAAGAAGTGTAACCCTTTCAGCTTGCAGATCCAAACGGGAAACGTCCCTCGGAAGGAATTGAAACTTAGATCCAACACTTGGATCATTGTTTCTTTTGAATATATTTTTTCAAAACTGCTGAAAGAATTGTGAGAAAGCATTGTTGAAGACAATCTCCACAACCAACTTGGTACTTCACCTTCCAACTTGTTGTTGGAAAAACCAAAGATACGGAGGCTAACTAACTTTGACATAGACCTAGGGACTGGTCCACTGATATTATTGTGGGCAACATCTAACAGTACGAGGTTGAGAAACTTAGATATGGATTCAGGGATTGAGCCATCTAATTTGTTACGAGTGAGGATTAGATTCTGAAGCTTAGATGATGAAGATATATTAGCAAACTCTATAGGTCCTGAGAATTGGTTTCTATCCATAGAAACCCATGCTAACGAAGGAATCGAGAACAAAAATTTAGGGAAATGCCCGGAAAATGAGTTTGCACTAATATCAAACGTCACCAAGTTGTGGAAGCCACTCAGGTCAGAAGGAAGGGATGTGAAGTTGTTAAAGAAGATTCTAAACTCGGAAAGTTTGGTTAAGTTAGTAAATGAAATAGGTATACTGCCACTTAAGCTGTTACGGTCAAGTGACATGACTCTTAGTTCGTTTAGGTTTCCGATGGAAGCTGGAACTTCACCTACCAAAGAATTATTCCAAAGGTCAAGATCTAAGAGAAGAGAAAGGTTTCCTAGGGAAGAAGGAATTTCTCCTATGAGATCGTTATCCCCAAGGCTAAGGTTTCTTAGTTGCTTTAGGTTCCCTATTGAATACGGAATCTCACCGACCAATCTATTAGAAGAAAGCTCAAGATTTTCGAGACGGGAAAGGTTTCCTAGTGAAGAAGGAATCTCTCCATGGAGATTGCAACCAGAAAGGTCTAGGTGACGAAGATATTGGAGTCTAAAAAGACTACTGTTGGTTTTCAAAGAGCTGTTGAGAAGGGTGCTACGAAGGTCGAGTGATATTACCTGGCCAGATTTATCATCGCACGTGACACCGTCCCAAGAACAGCAATCGGTGGTCTTATTCCACGGACTTGATTTAGACTCAAAGATCGGAAACTCGTCTCTGAATTTCAAAAGACCATCCCTCTGGTCGTGGCGGCAAAAGTGAAGCGAAGGAGAAGCTAGAGAGTGTATAAGGAAGGAGAAATATATGGTAATAATACAATAAAACCAATAACAATGGCTTCGAGTCATTATTATATCTATCATTTGATGAGTTTGTATTGTAAGTAATGAGTTATATGTGCTTCACTGATTCTATTTAAATAGAAAAAGAGGAATTAGAAAACCCTAAGATGGGATATGACTTATTAGCTAGTCTTGCGTCAAGTTGTCGATTCGGTTGATTTGTCTAAGTCTTTGTCAATCAATTGTTCCATTTGTCTCAAAATTTCCACGTAAAATCATGCACGACTAATTCTTCCTAAAATATTTCTTACGCGTTTACTGTCTCATGTTTTATTTTAAGTTCTTCTGTATCCTTTTTTTAAGAATATCGTTGGCTATAAGGATAATTATTACTATACATATAAAATATATATATATATATATATATATATATATATATATATATATTATGATTGACTCTATTAGTAGAACTCCTCTGATGGGTGCAATAGAATATGATCAACTTCAGTTTTCTTTCAGATATTTAGACAAATGTAATCATGCAATGCAACCGTTGAACAGTAAAAAAAAAAAAAAACTCAAAATATGCACCATCAAAGATTTAAATAACCAAAGAATCACAAACTTTTAGATGTTGCATCAAACCTCAACTTTTACCACAAGCTTAACCAACTTATAATCCAAAACGAAATATATCATTGTTCGTCACAAAACCCTATACTGTTCTGTGTCCATCTGAAAATTTGGTTTGAGATAAAACCAGAAGCAAGAAGGGAACAACTCCGATATATGTAACAGGAAATCCTCACTATCCTTTACTCTAAACCATCTCAATAATTAATTCCGGTTTGTTACCCAGTTTAGTAATTACTTTTGGTACTTTAATTTGTGGTCACATGTTGGACCATTGCAGAGAATCATGATTTACGTACGAGCAGTTCCCATAGAACACAATGTAGTCTCGTAAAGGAACCAGCCAAACTCCAGAAACAATAAAGAAAAAACGACAAAACAAACAAAAGTAGAGAGTGAGTTTTACTAAACGACATAACAAACAAAAGTCAAGAGAGAAAGATCAAACTAAAACTTTTTAATCATACGATTCATATTAGTTGACTTTTTTGATTAGTTACCGCGTTAATGGGTGACATCACTGACTTATATGATAGGTTATGAAAGGTTTGCGTAATAACCTATTGTACTATGTATCACTTATTACACGTTGTGGTCACATGTTGGACCATTGCAGTCTTCAGAGAATCATGTTTTTATGTACGTTCATCTTCTTCTTCTTCTTCAAGGACCACCGTCCTTTAAGGTGATAATTACAATCACTTTTCATGTTGAGGTTTAGAGTTCTAGATCGGATTTATTATTTATCACACAAACAACAGTTTCAGGCAATAGACGCGCTGATTTACTCCTCAACGAGCTAGCGAACATTGATTTATTATCGTCGTCCTGGACTCCTGGTTGGTTTCCAAATTGATACTCTATTAGACTATTAAGCCGATTACTACGAATGGCACATATATAAGCTCAATTGGTAATTTTAAAAAAGTACATGATTTTATGAAGTCAAAAACCCATTCAAAAGATTCATGCATATAGTTGGTTAAACATACGTTTGATCAAATGATTAACAACTGTTTTGTTATAACTTATAACTCAACTCATTTTAACTCATCAATCCAGTTGTTATAAATTTGTTTACCTTGATAGAATGGTTGGTGAAGACGAATTCAATTTGATGTTAATTCATCTTCATACGCATGCATTAACCTTGACTAAAGTAAGAAAAAAACTAAAAATAATGATTTTAATTCTAAACTGCATCTATTAATTAGTCCTGATGTGCAACAAGCCAAGATGTATTAAACACCACCATATACGTTTATTACAACTCATACAATAGAAAAGTACAACACAAACGAGTCTTTTGGAGGACACACCTGAAAAATTCAATACAAATATGAACAAGACGTTACACAATGCTTCACAAAGGCATAGAGACTACAAGAAATGGGTTTAGCGAACACTTGGGGTGACTATGACTTTTTTTTTTTTTGGGACCAAACTTTTCAGCGAACCATTCTTGCTTGTGTGAAGAAAAGATGTATCCGATCACCAAACCACAGAAAACACCAGGTCCATAAGCTATTGCAGCTGCTACACAGTTAAACATTTTTTCCTCCTCCTCTAACTACTAGATCCTTGGGTTGTTGTGATGTAGGATTCAGGACAAGGGTTAATTCTCCACAGTCTTTTTCGAGACCATAGAGTTTAGGGTATATCTATTAAAGCTTAGCCAATTTCTATTCCTAAACGAATTATATCATCGTTCTCAACAGATGGCTAGATTATGTCCATCTGAAAATTTGATTTGACAAATCAAAAGACTTGGAAATTAAAACTACCTTTTAACTCCGGCAACATACACAGATTTCTTCATAACAAGCTGTGGGATAAGATAATTGTCGTTATATATCGTAATTGACTCAAACACTAGACCTTGGGGCCTGTGTGGTTGGTTTCCAAATTGATTGCCTGTGAAGGCCCATTAATACGAATAGCCTACATATATGTGCTAATTTAAATCCCTAATACAGTACATAGTCGTGCATCTATATATAAATATATAATAAATCTACATTTATTTTGGTGTAGTTTTTATTATAAAGAAAGAGTCAAATGGTTACTAGAGGATCCAAGTCCAACTTTAGCAATCAAATCTTCGGCTAAAAAAATTTCCTCCAAAATTTTCCTCGCATAGTCGTGGATGGTATCCACTGTTTGTCCTCCTCAACAAAATGTAAAAGCCATTCAGAAGTACAAACATGAAAGAATAAAAAGAAAACACCTTTTTGACAAAAAGGATACAAAAAAATCATTTGCCAACAAAACAACCGAAAATTCTTCGAGTAGTATCAGTGGGTAGGGCCACCAGGAGTAAAAAAATCATTAAGCATGTGAGTAAAAAACAAGAGATAAACTGTTGCTTAATTCTGAAATCTCTCTTGATCTATTTATTATTCTCATGCAAACCATTAATCTTTACGGGAGAAAAATATTAGTATGATATTTTGAGTCCTGATTGCGACTAGTGATATCGAATGATTACAATTACTAATAAGTATTACCTGAAGCTTTCATCACGCGTCTGCTTAAACATTGATAAATACATTATACCCAAGTTAATCATTCTCTTAACTCATATAATGTCAGAAGATCAATGACATCGAGCAGACACGTTGTCGCCTTTTTACTCGCTTTTGTTATTACACAAGCTAAACAAAAAGAATGTCCCATGAAAGAAAAAGCAAATAAAGAGAGTAATACTATAATAAACACATGGGATAAGAAAGTGGATTAAGGCATCAATTTCGTCTCCATTACACTAAACACACACTTTTGATTACGTTCCAAGACTCGGCGCCGTTATCTTGGCGCCATTCACGCTTCCCTTTTATCTTTTGTCTCCTCTTTTTAAATTCAAAATCACTTAATCCCCCTAACCTAATTCAACTATGCACTCCCTAACTATACCCATATATGAACATATTCTTACTACGGTAGATCCATTTTAACCCCGAAACTGCCCATTTCAAAATTTTAAACAGTCTATGTATATCGTAACTAGGAAATATATTAAAAACAAACTTAGGTTTGCATAAAAGGAAAACGTTACTTGTTTAGCAAGTATTAGATATCTTAGAAATAAAATCGTTTAGTTAGGAATCATTTCCAATTCAGTAGGTGTGATTGAATGTCGATTTTATATGGTTCAGTTGATTTATGAGACAAATATTAATGGGGTCATAATTTGTAGCATTTTTATAGGAAACAGTTTAAATATCAAATATTGGTTTGTTAAGTTAATATACGTTGGATATTTGCTTTGCATTAAAATATGAAACCATTTACTTTACAAGTATATTGTATATACACGATAAATTGAAAAAATCAATGATTAAATGTCGTTTGGATTTTATGTAGGAAAAATCTCAAAAAGGGAACGATCTGATTCGATTGCAAAAAAAAATCGGATCAAAATCTCATATAAGGAAAAATACGAATCAAAGACTTCCGCTTCAAATTTTTTTTTTTGAAATCCATCCGATTAATTTTTTTAAAATACATAGATATCAGTATATCAAAAAACTGAAAACTCTTCCGTCTTTTGAGAATAAAAGAGTCCAACTTTTGCATTCGACATTTGACTATAACAGTATCTTTTCGAGAAGACGCAAAGTCGTTACGTGCGTTTATATTTCGTTTATTCATGTCCCAATACTACCTCTTAGGAAATAAGAGACTATTAAGACTTTCTTGCTTCCCAATACACCCCCACTAATATCAAATAACCTAGTTTAATTTCTTCCGTTTCTCAACACTTTTAAGAAAATACTTAACAATTGACATAAAAGAAAAAACGTACAGAGGAATTTGAATGGACAAACAAAGGTGAAACAACTAGAATGGACAAACAAAGGTGAAACAACTAGAATTTAACAATAGACAAAAAAAAAAGAAAAGGATTTGGTTAAGCAATATTAAGGTATGAACTAACCTAAACCATAAAATAGTAAAAAAGGAGGATTAAGGTTACTTTGTTTAGGAGCAGCACGTTGATAACCAAAAAGCCATAATTATCGCTTCCTTCAGCGCAGGATCCTTCTCTCTCCTATCTCTCTGTATATATATGTGGACCTTCACGTAATAGCTTCGTACTTCAAACCTCAAAAGCAATTTAGCTCTCTGTCTTCAAGATGACTTCTCTTTTCTTCTTTGTTCTCCTTTTCTCGTCTCTTCTCATAAGCAATGGCGATGCCAACCCAAATTACAAAGAAGCTCTCTCCAAGTCATTGCTCTTCTTCCAAGGTCAGCGATCTGGTCCTCTTCCTAGAGGCCAACAAATTTCCTGGAGGGCTAGCTCTGGCCTTTCCGATGGCTCTGCTGCTCATGTACACACCTTAAACCATATTTAACTTTGATACAGAATATATCTTTGTTAGTAACATTGATATATGAATTGCAGGTGGACTTAACCGGCGGGTACTATGACGCAGGAGACAACGTCAAGTTCAATTTACCAATGGCGTTTACCACCACAATGCTCTCATGGAGCGCACTGGAATACGGTAAACGGATGGGTCCTGAGCTGGAAAATGCACGTGTGAACATCCGTTGGGCCACAGATTATCTGCTGAAATGTGCCAGAGCCACGCCGGGGAAGCTTTATGTCGGTGTAGGAGATCCTAATGTTGATCACAAATGCTGGGAACGGCCTGAAGACATGGACACACCACGTACAGTTTACTCTGTATCCGCTTCCAATCCTGGTTCTGATGTCGCAGCTGAAACAGCAGCAGCTCTAGCTGCAGCTTCTATGGTTTTCAGAAAAGTTGATTCCAAGTATTCACGTTTGCTGCTCGCAACAGCTAAGGATGTGATGCAGTTTGCCATTCAGTACCAGGGAGCTTACAGTGATTCCCTTTCCTCATCTGTCTGTCCTTTCTACTGCTCCTACTCTGGTTACAAGGTCTGCTTTCACATGAAACTAAACCACTCTTACCACTACATCAGATCCTCATTTTTAAAAATGTGAATTTATGAACACAGGACGAGCTAATGTGGGGTGCGTCATGGCTGCTAAGAGCAACGAATAACCCGTATTACGCAAACTTCATAAAATCTTTAGGAGGTGGAGATCAGCCTGACATCTTCAGCTGGGACAATAAATATGCTGGTGCCTATGTTCTTCTCTCACGGGTTTGTCTCTCTGCTAATAAAAACTCATTGAGAACATAGCTTTTAGCATCACACTATCTAACTTTTACATTTTGGCAGAGAGCATTACTTAACAAAGACAGCAACTTTGAACAATATAAGCAAGCAGCTGAGAATTTCATCTGCAAAATCCTTCCAGATTCTCCTTCTTCCTCTACCCAATACACTCAAGGTAACCTACTTCACGATATAGAACACAAATTGCTAAACAACAACCTCTTCTAATCATATGTTTACCAATTACAGGAGGATTAATGTACAAGCTACCTCAAAGCAATCTTCAGTACGTAACCTCCATAACATTCTTGCTCACAACTTACGCCAAATACATGAAAGCCACAAAACACACATTCAATTGCGGAAGCTCCGTTATCGTCCCCAACGCCTTGATAAGCCTATCGAAGCGACAAGTTGATTACATACTCGGAGATAACCCAATCAAAATGTCATACATGGTTGGATTCTCTTCCAATTTCCCTAAGAGAATCCACCACAGAGCATCTTCTCTTCCTTCACACGCACTTCGTTCTCAATCGTTAGGCTGCAATGGTGGATTCCAATCGTTCTACACTCAAAACCCTAACCCTAACATTCTCACCGGAGCAATCGTAGGAGGTCCGAATCAAAACGATGGGTATCCAGATCAGAGAGACGATTATAGTCACGCGGAACCGGCGACTTATATAAACGCCGCCTTCGTCGGACCTTTGGCGTACTTCGCCGCCGGCCGTTCGACTTGAAATTGAATTCGCCACCGCCACATTCTCCGATTTGTAGTTCCATTGTTAGTTAAAGATCCGTTGGTCCAAGCCTAACGTGAAAATCAGAAGGGACAAAGTTATTTAAATGTAAAACTCTTAATGGGCTAAGACCCAATACTAAAGGACCCGACGGAAATATTTCTCGTGGTCTTATTTAACTCTAACCATCATCATTACGCGTTTCAAATATTCAACCAAGGCCGTTAATTAAGCACCACGGAAATATTTCATGTTTGGTTATAGCACCATGAAAGAACACTAGAATATTTACTTGTCAATTATGTCATGAAAGAACACTAGAATATTTACTTGTCAATTATGTCATCAGTACAAAGATTAAACAGCTGAAAGATATGCATTAAGTAGGAAATGTAAAGACAAAATATCGTTTTCTGCTAAAAGGAATTACACATATGCCAAACAATGGGCCGAGAGAGAATTGAAACTAATGGGCCGAGAGATATTTTTTCTCTTAGTGGGCTTTTAGGAGAAACTGTAGCAAAAACAACAGATTTCGAACAAAATTTTGATGTAGATCATAGCTAAAAAATAATCTGGAGTGAGCGACAAGCAAGCGGCGGCCGTCATGGATTCATCGCCGCCGAAGACTATCACCAAGGCTCTGCCGCGTTTCTCTGAACTCAAACCTCCGCTCTCAGAAGATATCATCGAGGCGCTTGACCGGTCCGGTTTCGAGGTCTGCACTCCGGTTCAGGCCGAGACGATCCCTTTCCTCTGCAGCCACAAGGATGTTGTCGTCGACGCAGCCACTGGTTCTGGAAAAACCCTAGCTTTCCTCCTTCCCTTCATAGAGATTATCCGTCGATCCAACTCCTACCCTCCGAAGCCACACCAGGTAAGGAGAATTAGCCGAATATCAAGAGTAGTAGCTTATGCTATATGTTAACAATTTCAATCTCAGGTAATGGGGGTGATTATATCGCCAACTAGAGAGCTATCAGCGCAGATACATAAGGTGGCAGAGCCATTTGTCTCGACTTTGCCAAATGTGAACTCTGTCCTGCTTGTTGGAGGTCGAGAGGTGGAAGCTGACATGAATACTCTCGAAGAAGAAGGAGCCAATCTCTTGATCGGCACCCCTGGAAGGCTTTCAGATATGATGAAACGAATGGAGTTTCTGGATTTTCGAAATCTCGAGATTCTTATCTTAGATGAGGCCGATAGACTTTTGGATATGGGGTTCCAGAAGCAGGTCAATTACATTATATCTCGCTTGCCAAAGCAACGTAGGACTGGCCTCTTTTCAGCTACACAAACACAAGCTGTTGCAGACCTGGCCAAGGCTGGCCTTAGGAATGCTATGGAAGTTATATCGGGAGCTGAGTCAAAGTCGAAAACGTCTTCTGGTCTGTATTGTGAGGTATTATTATTGTAAGGTCAATATTTAAATACGTATATGTGTTTCGGGATAGTAAGTTTATTTCTTCTTCGTGTCTCTGCAGTATTTAAAATGCGAAGCAGATCAAAAGTCATCACAACTAGTGCATCTCCTGATCGAGAACAAAAATAAAAAGCTTGTCGTGTAAGTTTTGTCACAACGTACTTATCAAATTAAGCATCCTTTTACAGATAGTCTAACTAGTATCTCTTCTGCAGATTCTTCATGACATGTGCTTGTGTTGATTACTGGGGACTCGTACTTTCAAAAATTCCTACCCTCAAGTCCATTTCCTTCTTTTCCACCCATGGGAAGATGGATCAGAAAGGTAGAGACACGGCATTAGCTTCGTTTACAGAGGCATCAAGCGGTGTCCTTCTATGCACAGATGTCGCTGCACGTGGACTTGACATTCCAGGCATCGATTACGTTGTTCAGGTTGATTGATTAATGCTTGTTATGCCATCTTTGTTGCAATGGATTTTGACAGGTTATTGTATGTAACTGGTGCAGTATGATCCCCCACAAGACCCAGATGTATTTATCCATAGGGTTGGCAGGACTGCAAGAATGGAAAGACAAGGTAGGGCCATTGTGTTTTTAATGCCCAAGGAGACAGACTATGTAGAGTTCATGCGCATTCGAAGGGTCCCTCTTCAGGAGAGAAAATGCTCTGAGAACGCTTCTGATGTCATCCCGATTGTAAGAAAACCTCCACGTATCTCTTTTTTCTCTCTTTCTCTCTCTCGCTCTCGGCCACAGGGTGGTTTAATAATAAGTGCTACAATGTAAAATGCAGATACGTTCACTAGCCATCAAGGACCGGGCAGTGTTGGAGAAGGGATTACAGGCATTTGTTTCCTTTGTCCGTGCTTATAAGGAGCATCACTGCTCTTACATTTTCAGGTTCATTTTTCGCCTTGTGTTGTTAAAATATGTTAGCTTTTGTAACTCCATTCTTTTGTTCCCCTTAAATTTACAGTTGGAAAGGACTTGAAATCGGAAAGTTAGCCATGGGATATGGCATCTTGTCTTTTCCTTACATATCTGAAGTTAAACAAGACAGAATTGGCATTGTCGGTTTTACACCTGTCCAAGGCATCACGTTTGAGGACATAAAATACAAGAACAAATCTCGGGAGAAACAAAGACAGCAAAACTTACTAGCAAGGAAAGACAAACTGCAACAAGAAAAGAGAGGGAAACGCAAGAAAAGCTCCAAAGAGGCGGTTGATGATTCTAACAAAGCGTCGAGAAAGAGAAAGTTAACGGGGAGGCAAAGACAAACTATCCAAACAGCGCAAGATGAAGAAGAAATGAATTTGAGATTATAGCTTACTGGAAAAACTGAAGAAAGGCTCAATTATAGAAGATGATTTTGCTAAACTTACAGGAGCTCATGATTTTGTCTGATAAAGAAGCAAGAAAACATTTCAGGCTTCAGCAGAGATGGGAAGGTGGACGACTATTTATTATAACTGAGATCATGTTTTGTCTTTTGGTTGATTCTAAACATATTGGTCAGAAAGAATTTAACAAAAGGATTCTCAAATTTAAAAAGCTCTGGAGTGGTTTTGTTTTTGGTGAGAACAAGGGTTGGAAAAGTTCTGTAATTAGAAACGAAAGCTCAAGACACATGTCTAAAGCTATTTTCAATCCTGGTGAACATACCAGCCGGATTTCAGAGTAGAGAATATATAGCCACTGTTGAGAGTCACAAAATACCTCAACGCTCTTTAAGAGATGTCAATCTAAAATCGCCCCATTATTTTTCCAGCTTAGCTTTCGGCCCATTATATATTTATTTGAAAAAAATACCCGCTCTTTTATTTTAAAATTTTCATAATCTTTCATGATCATGATCCACTGATCCAGGATTAAAACATGGCATAACCAGCAAGTGATCCGACTAATTCTAGAGGTGAAACCTACCTGATAATCATAAGAAATCTATTAATCCATGTAATTAGCAAGATGGATTACTATATAAAATGAGATGAACATCAATGTTTGTAACTTTGAGAATTGTCATTTGAAACAAATCTCATCTTCATGATTTTATATCTCAATCTATTAATCTATTATAACTTGGTGATTTCATTCTCCCCTTTTTAAAAAACTTTCTTGCACCTAATAAAATTCTAATTTATGTTAATAAGCTCATTTGAGCATAAACCTATCTTGGTTTGGTTACATAATTGCTTTTCGTTAACAAACATATGAAGGTTGCTGGTGTCACTTGATTTATAACTTTCAAAGACTTTCGTGTACAACTCCAAATAAAAAGAGTAAAAATGAAAGAAGAGGTCGGCCAAAGGCGAGGTCGACGCAGATGAAAACGCCAGGTGTCTCAGAAGAAGGGAGCAATCGAAGCTGGATCTCTCTTTACGCCACGTCATTTTTAGTCAACATCATGTGGGACCCATTTCCTTAACCGTCATTCTCCTTCTCTACCGTTCACTAGTTTCCTAATTTTGAATTTCAATTATTTATTGGATTTTTAATTTTTATGAAGTAATTTCACACTGACAAATATAGTACTGTAACTTATTCAACTATTCAAACTTGCTACTTTGGTTGCTGCTATATACGATAACACTGTTATAGAAAGGTGTATACTCATTGCTCGTTGGTTTTAAATTGGAATACAAACAAATTTCCAGAAGATAAACAAATTATTGAAAGATAACTTATGTCCTAAGTAATTGGTATGATGGTTTTTACTCTGATAATTAAATTAGTGATTTTGGACAAACGGAAAAATCAGGAAATCTTAAAAATATTTGTTTATTTTGTTTGATCGGTTTGTTGTTGCTGAAAGTTTTTGATCGAAAATTTTGTGATTGAATATTTAGAGTTACTTTGTCAAAGTTGGATACCTAATTACCAAATTGCATTTCCAATCTAAATCTAACTTATACATATGTCTGTATGTTTGTAACTAACATAGGAACACATATGTCTTGTTTTAACGCATATATAATTTTATTTTATTTTGTTGTGATGTTTTGTTACAATCTAAAATATGTAATAGAATTTTTGAATACTTTTAATTTAAAATTTTGGGATATTCCTAATGATGATATTAATAGACCAAAATGAAGTAAATCCATTAGGAAAAAGTGATTGGATCCACATATTCGGGAATATGCATTCCTAAGATAAAAGTTCACTTTTCTTTTTAAACAAAAGTTAAAGAGTCCTAGGATTTAAATGATTTTAAAAAGTTTTTTTTTTTAAATTACTTTTCTTCGTAGGAAGAAACTGAATGAATGTGAAACTGGAATAATAATAATTATGCTTTCTGGAGATATAATAGTTTGAATTGAATACTATAACCAAATAAATATAAGGCCAATACTATAGTGGCTATAACTACTAAACTACATCCATGTCCATTAACCCCACAAATGAATTGGCAACCTCCCCATATGTTAATTTCTATACCCAAATCAAATCAAATTTGGAAAAAACAAAAAAATGTTCATGTACAAAAATATTTAAACGTAGGAAATTTAATAATCAGTTTGAACAACAACAGAGAAGGAAATCTAATAATAATATCTTTAGTCAAAACGTAAAGATAAATATGATAATTTACTTCAATTTAAAATTATTCACTTTACAGCTAAGCACATAATTTTGATTAGAAGGTAAGATATAGTAAGGAAACAAATTTAAAGAAAGTAATTGCAAATTCAAAATTATTGACCGGTACAATCATTTCATGTGTATATTAAATTTGCTCAAAACTCTTCTCACACCCATCTCTGTGTCCATTGTCTTGTCTTTCGCGGATCAGTTCTGTCGACTCTACAGATTCTTCCGCGTTTTTTTCAATTTTCGAAAGTCTCTCTCTTTTTGACTCTTCACCTTTTTTTTTAACACCACAACGGTTAAAAACCCTCGGCTTCTATAAATCCCGTGAAAAAAGTGGGATAGATTGAGGTGCGTTTCATTGATTGTGATGCAGAGACGAGGTAGATCGTCGGAATTTCATCGACCGGGTTTCATTAGATCGGATACTCATCGGAGACGTCGCCGTTGAAAAGGGTTTTGTTACGAAGAAGCCTTCCTTTTCGGTTTGTCTTCCTCAATCACCGATTCGCTTCTCAGGTAAATTCTTACTCCGGCTACTTTCTCCTCAATTCTTCGTCTTTCTACAATTGGATCTGAAAATCATTTGCTGGGTCGTTATCGTTTTTCGATTTCATTGTAAAATTTTGCAGCTTTGACTCAAGTGCTCTGTTGTTATTGCTTGTATTTATGAGATCTTTGTTTCTGTTGTTTAGTTTATACAATTTTGCTTTTAGTTGTGAATCTGATGTGTGTCGTTATGAACAGGTGTGAACAGTATATTAAGTTTTTGTTTGGTGATCTGATCTTATTGGTTGGATGTGAAATGCAAAGATCACGGAGAGCTCTTCTGGTTAGAAGAAGAGTTTCTGAGACTACTTCTAATGGAAGGAATCGCTTCTACAAAGTTTCATTGTCTTTGGTTTTTCTCATATGGGGGCTTGTCTTCTTATCTACATTGTGGATCAGTCATGTTGATGGTGACAAAGGTAACTTTTTGAGTTCCTTATTTGGACAGAATGCAAAACAGTTATTAGAATATGGTTAGAGAACTGAACTTAAGTAATATACGCTCTTAGAGATATGACAATCATGAAGATGTATAGACCATATCTTAAGTGTATCTAAGGCTTACTCTTGGGCATTTGCAGGTAGATCTTTAGTGGATTCAGTTGAAAAAGGTGAACCGGATGATGAAAGGGCAGATGAGACAGCTGAGTCTGTTGATGCAACATCACTAGAGTCTACCTCTGTTCATTCTAATCCTGGATTGAGTTCGGATGTTGATATAGCTGCAGCCGGAGAAAGTAAAGGCTCAGAAACCATCTTGAAGCAATTAGAAGTCGATAACACAATCGTTATCGTAGGAAATGTTACAGAAAGCAAAGACAACGTGCCTATGAAGCAAAGTGAGATAAATAATAACACAGTTCCAGGGAATGATACAGAGACCACTGGTTCAAAGCTTGATCAGCTATCTCGTGCTGTTCCGCTTGGCCTTGATGAGTTCAAGAGCAGAGCGTCCAATTCTAGAGACAAATCTTTGTCAGGCCAAGTAACTGGCGTTATTCATAGGATGGAGCCTGGTGGGAAAGAGTACAATTATGCAGCTGCTTCAAAAGGTGCAAAGGTCTTATCTTCTAACAAGGAAGCAAAAGGAGCTTCAAGCATCATATGCCGGGACAAAGACAAGTATCTCCGAAACCCGTGTTCTACTGAAGGGAAGTTCGTTGTCATAGAACTTTCAGAAGAAACGTTGGTGAACACAATCAAGATTGCAAATTTCGAGCATTACTCTTCCAATCTGAAGGATTTTGAGATTTTGGGGACCTTGGTTTACCCAACTGATACGTGGGTTCATCTAGGGAATTTCACGGCTTTAAACATGAAGCACGAGCAGAACTTTACATTTGCAGATCCCAAATGGGTGAGATATCTAAAGCTAAACTTGCTAAGCCATTACGGTTCAGAATTCTACTGCACCTTGAGTTTACTAGAAGTCTATGGAGTGGACGCTGTGGAGCGAATGCTGGAGGATTTGATATCTATCCAAGACAAGAACATATTGAAACTCCAAGAAGGAGACACTGAGCAGAAAGAGAAGAAGACAATGCAAGCAAAAGAGTCCTTCGAAAGCGATGAAGACAAGAGTAAACAGAAGGAGAAGGAACAAGAAGCCTCACCAGAGAATGCGGTTGTGAAAGATGAAGTATCACTTGAGAAAAGAAAGCTGCCAGATCCGGTGGAAGAGATAAAACATCAACCAGGAAGCAGAATGCCGGGGGACACTGTCTTGAAGATACTGATGCAGAAGATAAGGTCGCTGGACGTGAGCTTATCAGTTCTTGAGAGTTACTTGGAGGAACGGAGCTTGAAATACGGGATGATATTCAAGGAGATGGACCTGGAGGCGAGCAAGAGAGAGAAGGAGGTGGAGACTATGAGACTAGAGGTAGAAGGAATGAAGGAGAGGGAAGAGAATACGAAGAAAGAGGCGATGGAGATGAGAAAGTGGCGGATGAGAGTGGAGACAGAGCTTGAGAAGGCTGAGAATGAGAAAGAGAAAGTGAAGGAGAGGTTAGAGCAAGTGTTGGAAAGACTGGAGTGGATGGAGAAGAAAGGTGTGGTTGTGTTCACAATCTGTGTCGGGTTTGGGACTATAGCAGTTGTAGCCGTGGTTTTTGGTATGGGGATAGTTCGAGCAGAGAAGCAAGGTGGCTTGGCTTGGCTTCTGTTATTGATAAGCTCCACATTCGTTATGTTCATTTTGTCACTTTGATGAGAGAAGAGTTCTCAGTTTTGGTCTTTCTTTTTGTTTTCTAGTTTTTTTCTTACTGTAGAGTTAGCTGAGTCTTCTTTATACCCAATAAAACTATAGAAGTTACCTAGATAAGTTATGATGTGCCTATGAGGTTTCAAATACAAGAGTTTTGTCCGGTTCAATGGAAAAAACTCTTATCAAATCAAAGCTTATACGTAGAAAGAGTTTTCATTGCAGAAAGTTGATTTACAAACAAAACTATTATTCACAGAAAACATTTTCTTATGACCAAAATAATTATAAACATTTTCTTTCAATAATTAACCCTAGCTTCGTCATTGCCACAGAGCAAAGATAGTTTTAAAATTCGAATCCAATCAACCTCTTATACCAATCTCTCACATGTCATCTCCTACTCTTCATAGTTCATCCAAAGTGGGGTTATTTGTCAACGTAACTTCAGCATAAAACTGAGCTTTATACTAGAGAGAAATAAAGTTAGCTATAATCATTTATAAACTGAAGATTGATGGAGGTTTATTAATGGTTAATAAACCTTTCCAAAAATAGGCGTATGCCGCTAAGAACAGAGAAGACACGGTATTCTTTAGTAAAAGGCGAAAGAACAGTTCGCTTTGTCTTCACTGCACAGCTCCGTGACTCTTGAAGGCAAGCTCTCGATCTTTATTTATACTAAAGTTTACTCACTGTTCTCAAGAAATGAGCCGATGTGGGATAGTACAATCAATCAAATTAATTCATGGGTTATTAATAGCAGTATATGGGCCATATCTTGTTTATTTTTAAGCCCATCCCAAAGCCTGGAGGTTTCATCATCTTACAATTCTAGACTGGTTTTGGTGAACCGGTTTGATGAAATTAGAAATTACAATGCAAGAGACACGTGGCAGGCTTAGAAAAATAACCGAAAGCAAAAACAAAAAGGTTTAAGAGAGAGACGACACTAGTCTGGTTTTGGTTCGAGTCCCGCAGTGGTAAAGGGACGACTACAAGCGAACATAATGTTTAAGAAGGCGGTGGAGGCTAAGTCTCACCAGCGTCTCTCCGGCGCTGACCGGAAAAAACTCCGTCGCACCGTCCGAAATAGGCTTCCCCTTCTTACCGATGAACTCCTCGACGCAATTCTTCCTCCCAAGGTTTGATTTCTCTTTTCCCTCAATTTTTGGCATCGTTGTTTTCTCCATAGATTACTAGGTCTTTCTTCTTGTTGTGTAATCTGATTGATTCTAGATTAGATTGCATCGAGTATTGGCTTACTTCTGGCATTGATTGTTTTGTCTAGGTCGAGATTACACTTTCCAAGTTTCAGAATCGAGTTATTGTTTATAGTATTGAAGGTGGATGTCCCATGTTTTTCGATATCGATGGAAGAGGAACTGAGATTTTCCCCACAGTTTTTGCTCTGTGGGAGGCTCCTGAAATGTTACCTTCCTTTATGTTGAAAGGAGGTGAGGTTTCACGTTATATTATAGGCGGTGCAGATTTGATGTTCCCAGGTATTTTGATCCCTCCCCAAGGCTATCCTTCTTTCTCTGCTGGAGAAATATGGGCTGTCAAAGTTCCTGGAAATCTAGCACCTATTGCGGTAAGCTTTTTATGTCTTGTTAACTGATGAATCTTCTTAATGAATGTAAAGTTTGCGTATTGAGTTACATGATGTTTATGAAGGTTGGGTGTACCACAATGAGTAGTGAAGAAGCTCGTAAAGCAGGTTTACGTGGGAAGGCTTTAAGGATAACTCATTATTACCGTGACTTCCTATGGTACATGAGATGCTGGCAAAAGTTTTTTTATATTTTACATCTGTGGAGGAACTCTGTCTCTTACATACTGAATTTGTGTTTCTTAGGGAATCAGCTGAGGGGCATTATGTTCCAAATGCGGGGTTTATGGAGGATGTGGTCATGGAGGACCCATCGTACCTTGCTCCTGGTTCAGGTGAAGATATTTTAGACACTTCTGCAAGCACCGGAAATGAAGAAGATGAATCTGCTCTGGAAACAGCTTCAACATCGGCTGCGGATGCTAAGAATGATGCTGAAGTACATGTCGTTGGGAGCATGAATGAGCTATACTTGGTAGATGATGTATGTGCTACTGAAACTAATACCGACAAGCAGATTACTCTCTCCCCTGAGGAGGTAGATACCCTTCTTGACCAATGTCTTTTGCAAGCATTGCATACAACACTAAAGGAGAAAGACCTTCCCATCCCAGGAAGCACTCTATGGTAAGAACCGCATTCAGATACTTGACTTACTTTGAAAGCCACCTATATTCTGGTATTTGACTATGATTAGGTTGTTTTATTACGCTCTGAAGCTCTATTCTGTGTTACTCTTGACTTTGTCAATAACAAGCAAGACACCTTAAACCATTTTCTTTCTCCTTTCCACGTTTGACTGACATATATTTTTCTGTGAGTGGTGCAGGGCAAATCATGTATTACCTTGTAGGCCTTCTGGTCTCACACTTGACATTAAGAAGTCTTCCCATAAAAAGTTGTCAAAGTGGCTGCAATCTAAAGCGTCTGGTGGAATGGTCAGTTTTCATACGAATTTCCCTTGTCTTATGATACTTTTTTTGGCTTGATTTTATATTTTAGTAGATGTTGTTCGTAGATGTTTAACTGCAAAACCCAACTGGTTTATCAATATAGGAAACTATTAGTATCAAGTGTTGTAAGCTGTATCTCCTTAAAAGTATGTATGTAACACATTGGTATACATTTACCCTGATATACTCATAATTGCTAGTAGATTTACTCTGGTGTCTTGACTGGCAACTGCACTCTGTCACAATCTTTGAAATATATGCGCAGATATCTGTTAAGGAAGACAAGCATAAGAAGGAGATAGTATTGATTTCAGTCAACCGCAGCCACCCAGATTACAAATCCTTCAAGCCAGAGAAAAAGAAAGCGGAAGTCTCCGAGTCTCCTGGAGAGCGCTCCACGGCGCAAGCTCAGTCAGAGAAAGGGCTTGAAATTATAGAGGTCTATAAATCAAGCATACACAATAGTGCAATATTTGCATCAGTTGGGGAAGACAAAGGAAATCTGTACACAGCTTCTGAAGCCACTGACGTTGTGTTCAAATACATTGAGAAGGAAAATCTAGTAAAGCCAACAAACAAATCAATGGTGGTGTTGGATCCGATACTATGTGATGCATTGTTCAAAGGAGCTATCAAAAAGGGATCGGCATATCCGTCAGAGATCCACAAAAAGGATGTTGGGTCGACATTTGTAGGTAGAATGCAGCCTAATCACGTAGTGATGAGAGGAGGCGGTGAACCCGTGGTTCGTAAAGGAGCTGTAAAGCCGGTTCAGATAATGACAGAACGAAGACAAGGTAACAAAAAAGTGACCAAGGTCACAGGGATGGAGACGTTCTTGATAGACCCAGACTCGTTTGGATCAGAACTGCAGAAGAAGTTTGCTTGCAGTACTTCAGTTGGAGAACTTCCAGGTACGTTTAAAATCTATCCTTTTTGTTTTGTTCAGCTGTGTAAGTGAATTAACTATTTGAGAGATGATTGATTGTTTTGTGTGTTTGCTTTCAGGTAAGAAAGGGTACGAGGTTCTGATTCAAGGAGGTGTGATTGATAACCTTGCGAGATATATGGTGGAACACTATGGAGTTCCAAAGAGATACATCGAAGTTCTTGATAAGACTAGAAAGTGAATGGTTTTTTCTATTTCATTTTTTTTTTGTGTGTTTTAATCTTCTAATTTTATTTGATACGTACACTCTGTGACTCTAGAGATGTGGAACAAATGAGAATAAAATTGTTTTGTTATTAGTTTTTTTTTTAATATAACAAAAAAATTAAAGAAAATAATTTATAGTTTGATGGACTTTCTCTCTTTTGTGCAGTTGAGAAAATAAAAGGACTTTCTCTCTCTTCTCTCTCTAGATCTTTTAGAGAGAGGAAGTTTCTGATGCTCAAACTTGGCTCCGACAATAGCCAGCTTTTTTAGTGGTGTTGGTTGGCTTCCTTCTGGCGTCGTTAGCTCCTTTAGCAACGTCGGCTAGCTTTTCTCCGACATCGGTGGTTTCTTTAGCACCGTTGGTCGGCTTCGTTCTTCAAATTTAGTTTTTGCCTTTCAACCTTGTTCGATTCTATTTTGCTTCGGTTTTAATTGGTTTTGATTTCTCTTTCTCTTCATTTCGATCTAAATTTGTAATTTTTCGATCCTCCCTTCTTTAAGGGGCTTAATTTGTTCTTCAAGCTTATTGAGTTTTCATTTTAAAAGATCAAATTTTTAGTTACGGATTGAAGTTTAATTTAGTGTCTTTTGTTTGATTTTGATGAAATTAGAGCTGTTGTTTGTCTTTCTTGTTGCCGATGCTTGTTGAATCGTTTGGGTTTATGTTGTTTTTCCTTTAAATGGCAGAAGTCGAAGTCGATAGTTTGTGAGCTATTTCTTTCTTGAAGGTTTTAAATTTTACAGTCATTGTCACAGAAGATTTGTCAATTGTCTCATCGGATTTGTAGCTGCTTCCGATTTGGCGTTTACAGCAATTCCGGTGAACTTAAGTTTTTTGTGGTTATGATTCTCCACCTGCGACATTCTGCAACTCATCATTTTCTGTTTCCACGTGTCCTCTTTACCGTGTCTCTAGTGCCATGTGGGCTTTGACTTATTAGCACATTAGCTTTCTCTTCTTCAGAAGGTGGTCTTTGGGCTTTTGTCCGTTTATGGCCTGTTATATGGCTTTGTAAAATATGGCTTGTTAAAAGGCTTTGTAATATAAATAATAAAACAGTTGTGACAAAAAAAAAAAAATATATAGTTTGATGGTGATTGGTGAACTTCTTTTTTTTCCAAGATTGCAGTAAACGTCGTCTTTAGCTCCAAAAACAACCTTTGTCTTGTTCAGCTAATGGCGATTTTTGAATGGCGGCACAGAAGACGGCCATTCGACGGCGGAGGAACTCGTCGCCGTCGTTTCTTCAGCCCATTGTATTCGAGAAATTTCAAGAGAACGATTCTCTTCGCTGTGATTTTCTTAGCTATCTTCCCTCCTCTCTACTTCCATTTCAAGCTCCGACGAATTCGTCAGATTGTCGCGCAAAAGTGCGATTGGCTTCACCATCCTCCACTTGTCTGTGCTCACGGCGGCGATTCCACCCTCGCTTTCCCAAACACTGTACGTACACTCTCGATCTCTTCTTCTTCACACTCTTGCTACTAACCTTTTTAAACCTTAATCTCTTGGACTCTTCTCAATCGTAGATGGACGCTTACAGTTTCGCTATACGTTCTCGAGTTGATTGCATTGAAGTCGATGTTTCTCGTTCCTCCGATGGTGTTTTATTCGCTCTTCACAACAGGTTACAGACTCTGATCCTTGTTGTATCATCTTCTTCTAATGTTTCTGTGTTTGGATTCTCATCGGTGTTCTTCTTATTCATCTTCTGATCACACGCACAGTCAGGGATCTGCAGCGTATTGCTCGTAACTCTTCTGTTCAAGTTGGAGATCTGAGTATGAAACAGGTCTCATCTCTCCCTCTCTCTCTTTACCAGCTTTTGGGATATGCTTTTTTGCATCCATTTTTCATAAACCTTTTGATGATCTTTTTGCAGATCAAGGAACTCGATGTCTCGGAGATTGTTAAAGGAACCTTGGGAAGTAGTAGGATTCCTACTCTTGAAGAGGCTTTAGCGGTAATGCCTGTTTTTTTAATTACTATCTTGTCATTGCTTTGCTTTGTAATTTCTGCTTAGTAACAAGTGGCTGAAGCTAGTTTTGATCTTGAATCATCTAGTTGATATCGAATTCAGTCCGGAAAGTGATCCTTGATGCCAAAGTTGGACCGCCAATGTATGAAAAGGGGTTAGCACAAGACATCCTTTCTATTGTAAGTACTATGTTTTTGTTAGCTCTTGTACTTGTAAAGCTTTAGTACAATGTGCTCGAGATTTATAAACATGTTTTGATTCCTTAATAGCGTTGCTTAATCATTTATTTCCTGGTATCTTTGTACACAAAGCTAGAACAGCTTACTATAGATACTTGAAAAAACAAGAGTATGGATAAATTGTTGATGTTTCAATGGTGGTATTTCTGGCTTTGCTCACATGAATCGCCAATCCTCTGTTGTTAGATTGAGAGAGCGCAGTGCAATAATTGCATCGTATGGGCCAAAAGCGACACTTTGGCTAGGGACATAATTAGACGAGCACCAGATACTATGGTAAACAGAAATGGATTGTCTTGTGAGGATCAGATAGAGAAGTTTCTTGCTCATTTCCTAGTGATTTTGGCAGGTGGGATACATTGTGATGGTAGATCCTTTGACTGGGGCGAGAAACAGCCTGCTGAGAATGAAGGGAGCTAGGGTTGTGGGAGTTTATCATCCCTTGATCGATGAAGAATTAGTTAGAGTTGTCCGTCGGTAAGCAATCGATTTCAATGTTTTCAAATAAAAACACACCTGCTCATGTGTTTACAACCTTGCTCGATCTGATCAACAGGAGAAACAAAGAGGTGTATGCATGGACTGTGGATGATGCTGATCCCATGAAAAGGATGCTTCACTTAGGTGTGGATGCTGTTGTGACGAGCGATCCATCTATGTTTCAGGGTCTCATGGAAGATCTTAGAACTGAGTGTCTTGAAGAAGGTTTTTCAATACGGACGTGAGAATTTCTTTTTCGAGCATTCTTAATGACTGTAATACCAACTCAGAAGTTTTTGGCAAAGATCTTTCTTTATGTTGTTTTGCTGATCCACAAGTTTTTGACAACTACACACTACGACGCCTTGATACACAGTAAGACGAGTCTTTCTCAAGAAAAGCAAAGTATGGCCGGTTCTTGATGAAGCCATTGCTTCTATCGATACAGCTACTGATAATCTGATCCAGGAGACTCTGAGGCAACACTTTTCGGACTGCACAGTGAAAACAATCTCACACAGATATCTTCTTTTATACATAACGATATGAGCCTGCTCCTAGAACAAGGTCTAATACACTTGTATTTAAGTTTAAATAATCAGATGACTGATATTAAGTCTGTTTATATAATATGGATAGAGAACGATATGATAAGGTGATTGAAGCATGTTCTTTGAGTAAAGATCTGGAGATACTTTCATTCGGTGATCAGACCGTCATTGGAGAACGCGGCATCAATTTGAGTGGTGGACAAAAGCAAAGAATACATATTGCACGCGCTCTCTACCAAGATGCGGACATCTATCTGTTTGATGATCCTTTTAGTGCTGTCGATGCACACACAGGGTCACATCTCTTTAAGGTACAATCTTCTTACTTAGCCATTAGTGTGATTGTGATTTCTCCTTCCGTAAACAATCATGTATCAAATTTATTTTCATTCTCATACTTTTTTCAGGAAGCTCTACGAGGGCTTTTATGTTCTAAATCGGTTATATATGTAACCCATCAAGTTGAGTTCTTACCTTCTGCTGATCTTACACTGGTATGTGAATAGTTCACTGTCTTTTATCATTTTCTACAGCACTGAGAATATGAAATCATCCATAACCGATTTTCTTATGCCTCAGGTCATGAAAGATGGGAGAATCAGCCAAGCTGGAAAATATAATGATATCCTCATCTCTGGAACAGATTTCAGGGAGCTTATAGGTGCGCATCAAGAGTCTCTGGCAGTAGTTGGGTCGGCTGATGCCAGTTCTGTTTCTGAAAACTCAGCTTTAGACGAAGAAAATGGTGTTGTGAGAGATGATATTGGTTTCGACGGGAAACAAGAAAGTCAAGATCTGAAGAACGATAAATTAGATTCTGGGGAGCCCCAAAGACAATTTGTTCAAGAGGAAGAGAGGGCGAAAGGTAGCGTCGCTTTGGATGTATACTGGAAATATATCACACTGGCATACGGAGGAGCTCTTGTGCCTTTCATATTGTTGGGGCAAATTCTCTTTCAGCTTCTACAGATTGGAAGTAACTACTGGATGGCTTGGGCTACTCCTATTTCTGAGGATGTGCAAGCTCCTGTGAAACTTTCTACGTTAATGGTTGTGTATGTTGCTTTGGCATTTGGAAGTTCCCTCTGCATTCTTGTTAGAGCCACGCTTCTTGTCACGGCTGGTTACAAGACTGCTACTGAACTGTTTCATAAAATGCATCACTGCATTTTCCGTTCTCCAATGTCTTTTAAAATTGCAAAAACTTGTTCAAAAACTTGTATATATTCATCATAACTATATCCAAATATGTATTATATTGACAGAAAGAAAGAAAACAAGAGAAAATAAAACATAAAAATAATCCATAATGTCAAATAAAGAAATTACAATATACTTAAAATAAATAAATATCTAAACATCTTTTTTTTAAAAATATTCTTTTTAACTTACATATAATATTGTTAAAAATTGAAAGTATAATTAACAACATCAAAGCATCAAATTTGAAGGAGAAATCATTGTTGGCAAATACGAAATCGTTCTTTGTCTAAAAAAAGAAACTTGATCTTGACGATTTCTGATATTTGAAAAATAGGCAGCCGCTAGACCAAGCATCCAAAACTTTTCATGTAATTGGTTGGTTCTTATAACGTCAATCTTAATAGAATATATTTTCTCCCATTTTTCGGTAGGATATTCTTGGTGTAAACTCCAAACGACCAAATTTGAACTTTCTAGCACATCCGATAGGCACAAACGTTCATTCAGATTCCACATTTCTATATTAGTAGCATATTTGGTGTCACACTCTGGTAATAATATCCATCGAAATTCTTCAGTGTGAAGATCGATAGCTAATAGCTGGTAAGATGTTTGACTAAGCTTCTTTAATGTCAACCAAAAGAGGGATCCGTTGGCGTAGACTGATGTTTGCTCATCGCAGAAGATACAATGATGTATGTCATAAAACCCTACGTCTCTTTGCTCACCATTATCAAGGGATAGGACCTTGGCCTTGAACTCATGATCATGTATTTCATATCTTGTATATATCAAAACCACCTTATAAGATTTTTTAACAATATCTTTGCCAAATCCAGCAAGAGACGGCATTCTCTTCACTAATCCACCTTGACGAAAAATTTTTTTTTGATAAATAGGTATATAACATATTACTATGTGAAAGTTAAAATTCAACTCTATAATCAACCATAGAACAAGAAAGTTGACAAACCAGATATGTCATAATCCAATACTGATTGAGAAAGTTGTCTCCATGGTTTATTGGCCATTGCGGGGGTTAAGTAACTAAGAGTAAATGGCCATTGCATAAATTCGGGAGAAAGTTTCATGTGTTCTTTAGTCGTCGGATTGATCAAGTAAATGGACCTGAAATCGTCATGGATCCGAAGCAAGACCAATCCATCACAAGACCCCAATACTTGAATAGTTTTATTTTGAGATTCGTCGACTGGATCACCAGAAAAAGTGTAGTAACTAGAAGAAGAAAGACAAGTTTTTCTGTTGTTTTGATCATCTCTAGAAAAAGTCTCCAAAAGAAAAGTTATTGAGTTTGAATATTCTTCAACAAAATTCGCTGTAAAGTGTTGACTAATATGAAGAAATTTCATATTAGGGGTTGGTAAGCCTGTACGAATGAGTCGTTTGTGGGAAAAGTAGGTTGATTCGATCATCGATGTCCATTTTTTTGATAAGACTTTGAATCTAGCCAGTGATTTTATTGGAAGATGGTGAAAGATCCCTTCAGCTATATCATCTGGTATAAATATTGTCTTGGGATTATTATGTTTATCATTCTCCATTCTTTTCCTACGATGATGATTCTTGGAGTAGATTTGTGTATCTCTATATATAAAGAAAATAATGATCTAATGTTGGATTTTTAACTTTAGATTTAACATTAACTGTGGCGAAAAATATATAACACTATTAATTTATATTAGAATAATAAAGAGCAAATAAATAAACATGTATTTGTTTATGCTATAAATAATAAATGTTGATTAATATATGTTTATATTATTCCTAAAAATAATGAAAATAAATTAAGACAATTTATGATTAAATATGCTTTCATTTAATTTTCTTTAGCAATTAATCCCTTAGAATTAATTCTTTGATAGATTTTAAAATTTCATCTACAAATTCTTGAAAAAGGTTTGGTATCTACTTTTTTAATCCTAATTAACTAGATTAGAACATGTCCGATGTGCAATAGACCGTGGTATATAACGATGCATGTATCATCCATTCTTTAACAATTAATCACCTTCAACAATGCAACACTCTAAAGTCTTAACACTCTAAAAAAGATTTAACACTAATAATTTAGTTTACAATTATGAATTAGAAATAATAAATATGTATAATAGGCTATAAATATATATAATATAATCTTACAATAATTTAAAATATAGAAATGAAAATCTTACAATAAATCTTACAATTTGAATACTGTAAAATGATTGTAACATTGATCTAATAACATATTGATAATGTGAAATTGCCGAGCTTTTTTTCTTCTGCAGACCGAGGGATAGAGAGGAGATGGAGAGGCTTCAGGAGAGAAGGGTGACATCAATACGCAGCGTTTTGAAAGAACCTAGGAATTAAATTTACATTTAACCAAATCAATGTAATAAAACCATTGGTCCGGTCTGACCAATTTACCGCTCCCTAACTAAACCGACTACGTACCGTTTTGAAATCCTTCCCTAATCAGAATCTTGAGATTACAGAGAGAGCAGCAAACGTCGTCGTTTTAGGTCTTATCTAATTAACCTAATCATATATATGAAAGTTGGTCAACTCTCTCCCACAATTTGACACATCAGCACATGAGAGCTTGGCACCTAGACTTCATAAAATAAATAATACATAATTAGTAATTAATTCAACATAATAACTAAAATAGGAGGATATAATTAATCAGAACTTGAACCATCACTCTTTCTACATTTTTTAATTCAATATATTCTCTTTAATTTTGAGATCCAAACATGTTACACATACTAAATTTTAACCCGCGGTATACCGAGGGAACAATTTATTTTTTAAATTTAGTATATATAAAAGTTTATAAATTGTATCTATCTATAAAATAATTTTATTTTATAGTTTACAAATGTTATTAAGTAACGTCCTGCCAAACCCGTCCTCTAAAAAAAAAACCATTTATTTTATTAATGTTGATCTTATTTATGATATGTTTATGAATCATTGTCTAAATATTTTGTAATTTTGTAGTAATTAAATGCTATCAGATTATATCTCTGCGCTTTGATGATTATAATCGAATTGTTATAGTTATGGAGAGAAGCAATATCAAAAATGATAATTTTGTAGTAATTAAATGATATTAAATATGTTGGAAGTAATATTTTAGTAAATAATCGTGTAGTTAATGTGGAGAGATTTTGGGAAGATTGTTAAATGTCAAATATTTAATTCGAAGATTTTCTTTTTAATTATCAAAAACAAACATTAAAATCCAGTGGCAACTATTGTAAATAAGTCCAACTACAGGATTTATTTCACAAAATGGCTGCAAAAATGTATATATAGATTCCTTGCCTAAAAATTAGACGATTATTATGAAAGAAACTAAATGAATATGCAAATTAAATATATCTAAGCTTTTTGAGATTTATGCTAAGAAAACAAGTAATTTGAAAGATGTTTAAGGAGCTATCCTTATAACTAATACAAATTATGACAAGAATTTAACTAAATTTTTCAAGAACATCAAGTTGAATATGATTATATTGGATATGCAGAGACATGGTTAATAAAGACATGTTATATTTTTAATGTAAGAATTAAATTTTCTAAAATTTCACCGTCTCACAAACTAAATATATAACTAAAAGAACAAGGATATATAAATTAAAAAAACAACGGAGAATCTAGAACAACAATAAAAAACAATTCAAGCACTTTCGTTTTCAGATGAACTAATATAGTTGGACTTTTTGAAAACAATTACAAATCATATTTATGTTTAAAAAAACAGATGCATTCAACTTTACTTTATATGAACATACATTATATAAAACAATTAGTAAATAGTAATACATAAATCCGTAGTGAAGATTAAATAAATAAAAAGTCTAATTAAAGGAAGCGGGACGATGATACAAACCGAAGTGAAGATTAGTGACCCTGGATGGGCCTTCGTGGGCTTCTATTTGGGTTTAGTGTTTAAAGCCCATTTCCTCTTTATTGTCGTGTACTTAAGCTTTTCTTCTTCTCTGTAAACGAGTATCAAAAAGATCAATCAAAATCAACAATCATCTTCTTCTGATTTCTCACCTCTTTCTTCTACTTCTCATCATAATTCTGTTAGTTCTTTGATAAGCCCATTTCGTGCCTATCAGACGACAACTAAACCCTACACGCTTACATAAAAACGCGACCTTTGAGAATTTTGTCCGGCGACAGAAATGGCGGGGTTAGGGTTACGGCTAAAGGCGGCAAAATGGACGTTGAGGAGCGGATCAGGTGCTGTATCGAGAGAATGGTCGTCGGAGATGGGGAAAGGTGTTCGTCGATTCTCTACTGAAACAGAGAACGATGTTCCAACTTCAGGAATCAGTAGACCACTCGCTGAGATTCTCAAGGAGCTTAACAAAAAGGTTCCAGATTCAGTCATCCGAACTCGAGTTGAAGATGGGTGCTCCATCAAATACATCCCTTGGTAATCTCTTTCCTCAGGGTTTAGGGTTCTTTAATTGGGGTTTTTGGGTCAATACTTATACTCTTTTCTTGTGTTGATTCTCAGGCACATTGTGAATCGGATCATGAATATGCATGCTCCAGGTTTGCTAAACCCTCTCTTGTTCTTCTGGGGTTCGTTGTTGGGTTTTGGTTTTGACATTTTGGTGTATTATTCTCTGTTTTCAGAATGGTCAGGAGAAGTTCGAAGTGTCACTTACTCTCCTGATGGCAACACTGTTACTGTGGCTTATCGTGTGACTCTCTACGGCACTGATGCTGAGGTCTTTCCCTTCCTCTTGTTTCAGTGTTATGGTTTGATTTGGTTAGCCTTTAGCTCAAGTCGTCTCCTGGTAGAGTTCTTTGCCTTCTTGCCTCAGAAGCTGCAAATATAGAAACCTAGTTGTTTTCTTTTGGGTTGTGTCCATTTTGAATTGTATGATGAAACCCGTCAAGGAATACAGCTTAGAGAGTGTATGTTTATCAACTCTGGAGAAACACCAACTCTGGGTTATAGATTCTGTTATCAGTACTTACAAACCTTAGAGATGATATCACTTGTGAATAGGGAGGTTTGACCTGTTTTCGTTAGTAAATATGCTAGTGGTTTGCTTCCTTGCATACTTTCTTGAGCATATTATGTTTTCATTGTTTTGCTTGTAACTTGTACGCTGAAATCATTTGCTAATAATCATTTTTTTGGTGTTGTCAAGATATTTAGGGAATCAACAGGTACCACATCTGTAGATGACAAAGGCTATGGTGATGCTGTGCAAAAGGCGGAAGCAATGGCATTTCGCCGTGCGTGTGCAAGATTTGGATTAGGGCTTCATCTTTATCACGAGGATGCTTTGTAAAGGGTAATCTTTCTTTAACCATGGGAAAGTATATTATTTTGGTGTTCCCACTGCCTAGTAGTAGTAGTCTTTGAAGGTAAAACTCAGGGAAGCTTAAGTTTTTGGTATCTTAGATATGTATCAGCTGATATTGATCGCTTTATGATTTGAAATCGGTTAATGAAATGACCTTCAGAGGACTCTTTGTTGCATTTCTGTAACTTAACTTGAGGTTGCAACTTTAACCAGTAAAAGTTATCTGTTTGTGGCAATTCGCATCTGCACTCTCTGTTCACTCCTTGTAGAAATTCCCATGAAATTATCCAAGACACACAGGCTGAGAAAATACCTAGACTAAATAAGGATAATAGTAGCAAAAGACATAAGAATTATACATAAGGAGCCAATATGTTATCTTTCAGAAAGTCTTTTTGTATTTCTTGATCTCGAACATGATTGATTGATAGTTGACAATATCCCTGTTGAGAGCAGATCCACCATCTATCTTCTTGATACAGTCTTCGAGTCTTGTGTAATAAAGCAAAAGTTGTGTCATTCCAGCTATCAAAATATCCATACCACACAAGAAGTTACTAAAGCAAGTTATGATATCTTTGTGCATCAATTCTATCGCTGTCTTCCATCTGCTTCCAAAGTCCTTCACCAGCGGCTCTACTTCAGCAACTGTGATGGACCTCTCTAAATTTGGACTTGAATCCTCATCTGCTAAGTACAATTCGGTGGTTATTCGACTTAACAAACAATGAGTGCGCGAAGACAAGAAAGAAAGAAGGTGCTTACTGGCTCGGCTTTTAACAAATTTGATCATATCACTGAAATGCTCCACCAGCAATTCTTCCTGCGAAATTACAAGAAATTAAACAAAACAATAATGGAAACATAATACACCAAATCTTACTATCTTTTTATGCTCTTTGTAGCTTGTATACTTGATCAAACAGAAATCAGCAAATTATAAAGGCAATCAAACTGAAACATTGTCCCTTACCGCAAATAAGGAAGTGTTGCTCTTTAGTAATTCCTCAAAATGCATTTGAATTTTCCCACCCTCTGGTTCAGCTTCCTAGAATAGATGAAGATTGATCAAAACAGATTAATATATTTCTGGTAAGGAAAGAAACCCAAGAAACAATAGATATGAGTTAAGATTTGTAGATAATTCGCATAGGCTGACTTCTTAGTGGTCTACATGGGTGCACTTAAACATGAGAGAGCCAAGGGTTCTTCTACTCACCTTCAGCACAGCAATGGTCATATCATAGTTGTTAATGAGAAACACCATCTGTTGCTTTGGCCTTGGGAACAACTTTGCAAGCTTAAGAATCAAGCTGTCTACTGCCATTCTTAAACGCTCCAAATTTATATCAAGCTGCAAAGTTTCATAGACAAATGTCAAGAGCTTTGGGTGAGAAGCTCCAAATAACACATATCGTTAGGGACAGAGAGAATACTTATAACGAACCTGCCCATCTCCATATTCAACATTCAGGTGAATAAACGAAGCCGTGAATTCAGCATAACGTCTCATGATATAGTGAGGATGCACATCATCTTCCCATATTGTATTTATGTTTGCATTTCGCAGACTGCCGATGTGCAAGTCAAACACCGTCTTAAAACGAGGCCACAAAGAAATATTAACCTGCTCAATTTGCAAAAGATTCATTAAGGAAATCAACCAAGCGGCATCTATGAGCTCATATCTAAAATCTATGCAAGACATTCAAAGTTATACCAGGTAGAAAACATAAGTTGGCACAACTGCAAGTAATATACATTAAGAGTATATCACACAGACTAAAAGAGAGACAAGGAGTTACTAACCTTGTCCAGATATGAATCCAGGCATGGAATCCTCCGGCGAGACATGATAAGCTGTGAAAAAGTGGCATTATTGAGAAATGCTTGATACACATAGTTGAGATATAAACAATCATCACACTCAAACTAATAATTGGGTTACCTGGTGGTGGTGTATAATGCGAATCATAAGCAGCAAACCGATAGCATCATAACAGCTTGAGAGGACGGAATCCAAGTGCTCATAGATAACAGAGAATGGGCCTGTGTCATGGAGAATTCAGAATTTATCCAAGAAAAAATTGCGTAAGACAATATTTCTTACACACTACTCAAGTACCATATAAAAATTTGTAACAACTATTCTGACTACAAAGTTTGGTATAGAAAAAGGAGGAAAGATTAAAACTTACCCGCAAATATTTCATAAAATATAGACTGTTCACCAAAGAAATCTTCACAAAAGATATACCTGTCAAAATGAAAACAAATGACGTTAACAAGGGGGTGGGTGGTGAGAAACAATAACACAAATAGAAAAGAGGAAAGATCAACAGAACTCAGAAGTAGCTGTATCCATAAGTAGCTTGTGCAAGCTCCTGAAGAGCACTTCATAAGGATACTTGAGAGAGCTGGCTTCGGCTATGTGCGGGATCAAAGCAGGTTGATCAATTTCCTACATCATACATAGTGAAACTTAAGTCTTTTAACAAACTCTTGCGATATAATACCTCCAAGTCAACGATAAGAAATACAGGAAAATATCAAGTGAACGTGGAACTAACGAATTCGCCAAATCATGCTCAATGGTCTGAAAAAATATAATCACTGGATAAATGATGAATACCTTTATAATTTGTATCCTCTCACCCAAAGCAAAAACGGCACAACGGTTCTTTAGTGGCTCCTTAGATCTTGAGAAGAGGCCAGTGCTTCTAGTGTCCACACCAATCAAGTCGTTTGATGTGGCTATATCTAACTGTAGTTTCTCAAATGCTTGAATATAAGACTGAAAATGTGCACTTAGCACCTGAAACCAGATCTCACATTATATTAGGTGTAACATTAACAACTGAAAGCCTAACCCATAACATAAAGCTTGTTCAATCTAACCTGCATACATCATCTAATCATTATAGCTCTAGTGAGAATACAAGAAAAGAAGAAGTACCTTGTTCATGGTATCTATGTATGCAGCGCGGACATCCATAAACACTTCTTTTCCATGTTCTTTGAGGAAGGAGATAATATACCTATGATCAAAATGTAATTTGGTAAATGAAGTACGTAAAAAAACCAAAGTAAAAGGGTGCATGACTCACTTGTACTTTAAAAACACACTCTGTTGAAGAATCTGAATGTTTGTTTTGGGTTTCCTCAGGGCTATAAGCTTCTGAACAATAAAATCATAAACCTGCAAAACGGAAATAAATGAGAATTGCTCCCTCGACGTGCATGCCCTTGGAAGCATTGGAACAGAACAAACAAAGACATAATTGTTACGAATCAAGTAACAGAGAAAGTAGATTAACAACCTTGGAAATAGCTTTTTGCCGGAGCTTTTCAAGCTCAGGCTCTACATCTTTTAATGCTTTGGAACTTTTAACTGCTTGATCTGTTTCTACAAATTTCAGCTTCTTGCTCAGAATTCCAAGTGTTTTGATATACTCTTCATTCACCTGAATACAGAAAATAGCAAGACTATCAGATTAGAAATAAAAATCCTACCAAAGCAACAATTACATAGAAAGAGGGAATTTGAAAAGATACCTCTCCATCAACAATTACATGAATCATCTTTGGTGGTACTATAAAGTCTTCGACAAATTTTGCTAGCTTTGATTCAGTCACCTGTTCATATAGGAGAGCTTGTTTTGATGAGTAACACACATAAGAAAATACCACCGAGGTTGAAGGAGAAAGAGATAATACTAATAGTGGTTTCTGATATGACTATATACCCTTCGATTTTTCAGTCTCAAACCCATGTCCATTGAATTTTCTTGAAGAATCTTTATGTCTGAACTTATAGAACCAATCTCTTCCTGAAAGAAACGAAGAAGCAAAGTGCGCATTCAGATTAAGGAGAAAGAATCACAAACTATATAAATTGTCAAATACCTGAAATCCACTGAGAAGAGTTTCCATTTGTGACAAGATGCAGTTACAGTCACGAATCTGATCGTGAAGTGAGACTAGTTTATCACTTTCTTTTATGTAATCCTGAGTATTAATGGAGGGTAGAAACATTAGTAAATTACGATATTAAACTTGTACAAGGAACAAAATACGTTACATGAAAAGTAGAAAACAACGAGTGCCACAATGTATCACAGGTAAGAGAATAGCAACCTCAACTGAATCCAATTCAACCTTCCGTAGATTGTTTTCAACACCTTTGGCATATTCTCTAAGTTTGTCACCACTGGACAGTATATTGGCAACAACCTGAACTTTCACAAGAAAAATAGCCTTGGATCAAAACTTCTATCCATGTACAGAGTAAGTCAAAACGGAGTAGATATGATACTGGAAAAAACTTTGTTCACTTTCAGTTTTTTTTTCTCACCTCGTCACTTTCACATTCTTCAAGTTCTTGTTGAAGCCCTTCCAATGATATATCCTCACTGCCCAACAAAAAGAGTAATGTCGATTTTATGAATGAGACAGAACCAAAGGAGAGCATTCTAAATCAGAACAATAAAGAGAAGCAGAAACTTATGTCAAACTCGAATTAAGGTAAACAGAAAAGACATGAGAATGTTACCTTCTTGAATCCTCTTCAAAAGCCAAGTCTCCAAAGAATGCTCCTAATTCAGATTCATGTTTCTCAAGATTACTGAAGTCGTCCATAGCTTGGCCCTATGTTTTTAGATAGACACAAACTTCGATAAGAGACTTGATATGAGCCTGTGATTTCGGTTTCGTGCAGTTTGTTAACGTGAGAAAGATTTTAGCAAGCTTCCTTTTAACGCAAGTCGCTCTTAGAGAGAGTTAGGGTTAATTGTTTGATTTCTTATTGATCATAAAGGGACTTTATATACAGACAAGGAACAATCCAACTTAAAGCCTTACAATATATCATTACTAGAAATCCTAATTGAAAAGGGAAAAACCTCAAAACCAATCTTAATCATGAGAAAAACGAAAAATCACCAAAAACCCTAGTCGATGGTAACGTTATGTTTTTTTAGTTAGAAGAGGAAGAGCAAAGAGAATAGACCCAAACTTCGATGAGAGATCGAACCCGCAAAAGAAGTAAAACAACCATAACAATAACATCATGATCCAAAAGGCTTTAGAACTCAGCAAATCAAATTTAGAGCGAAAACGAAGTGCCAGCTTACCAATGAGTTAGTGGGCATGTTGCTGTACAAATTCTGGAGAAACACCAATGGTTATAACAATAGTCAAATCTTAATCTTAGTATATATATATACAAAATTTGAGAATTGATTTGAAGGCCACGGAGCCACTGGCGATATAGATGAGAGGATACGCAAATACCAAGGAGGTCTATATTATTTTTGTGATACCAACAAATGTCTATTTTTATTTTATTTTCTTACAGATATTGTCGAGAAAAAAGAAGTTAAGATCTCCAAATTTTAATAGATTTTGTAAAAACTCAAAATCTGATTCTCGCATATATATAACAACCTAACTCTTGTTCTTCACATAAGCCAAGTACTATCAACATGATCCAAGAAGGTTCGAACATCATGAAGCTGATCTCTAGCTACACCTTCAATCGTAAATCTTCTGAGATTTTGTGTGACTGTATCATAATAAACCACATAGAATGATCTCTCAATCACAGAGTCTTGAGCGAACACAAGTTCTCCAGTTCCAATGGTACCTTTGAAGAAAAACTCCATATTTCCAACATGTTGTTCCCAATGAGGAATCTCAATGCAGTTTCTCCACCAAGTTCCATCAGTTTCGTTCCTTACCCACAATTCAAATACTCCATTGCCATTCGGTTCTTTCACAATACCAAAGTCAAACTCAGAGTCATCTACTAAGGCAACTTCCCCATTGTAGTTCACCAATCTCCAACGATGATCAATCTTGACTTCCTCAGGCAATTCAATGACGCTAAACTCTTCAGAACTCACGTTGAAGCTCACTACCACAGATTTGTCACTATTGGACTCATCAGCTCCATAATACAAGAAACCTCCTTTACATAGTCCTTCAGTAACTGGTGAATGATCATGCTTACATGTGATCACTCTCCAAGAATTAGATTCTTCACCTGATCCCACCGTCATTGTGTATACCTGATATTCCCTAGAACGCCTACCATCTCCGTACTGTGATATTACACAGTGGTTCCTCTTCTTGATAAACAGAGTGAAACACACCATCACGTCCGAACGGGGAAGTTGATGAACGACAATCGAGGCCTTGTCGTCATCGATCGGCGCAAGTAAGATCTCTGAATGCTCTCGAGCGGATTAAAGATGCCAACTTCTTTTAGACAAGATACATTTCACCAATGATTTCAGAGGTAACCGTGACAGAATATCTGTTTGTAGATCTCTGAATGCTCTCCGAGTTTGTTACTGTCAAATGTCAATGTTTAGAGGTATTCTTTTAAGCAATGACTAGAGCTTTACTTTAACAATGGGCCGAGAGATGTATCTCTTCTCTTAGTGGGCTTTAGTAGAAACTGGACCAAAAACTACCTAATTCGAACAAAATTTTGCTGTAGGTCTAAAAAATAAAGCTGGAGTGAGCAACAAGCAAGCGGCGGCCGTCATGGATTCATCGCCACCGAACACTATCATCGAGGAGGCGCCGCCGCGTTTCTCTGAACTCAAACCTCCGCTCTCAGAAGATATCATCGAGGCGCTTGACCGGTCCGGTTTCGAGGTCTGCACTCCGGTTCAGGCCGAGACGATCCCTTTCCTCTGCAGCCACAAGGATGTTGTCGTCGACGCAGCCACTGGTTCTGGAAAAACCCTAGCTTTCCTCCTTCCCTTCATAGAGATTATCCGTCGATCCAACTCCTACCCTCCGAAGCCACACCAGGTAAGGAGAATTAGCCGAATATCAAGAGTAGTAGCTTATGCTATATGTTAACAATTTCAATCTCAGGTAATGGGGGTGATTATATCGCCAACGAGAGAGCTATCAGCGCAGATACATAAGGTGGCAAGAGCCGTTCGTCTCGACTTTGCCAAATGTGAACTCTGTCCTGCTTGTTGGAGGTCGAGAGGTGGAAGCTGACATGAATACTCTCGAAGAAGAAGGAGCCAATCTCTTGATCGGCACCCCTGGAAGGCTTTCAGATATGATGAAACGAATGGAGTTTCTGGATTTTCGAAATCTCGAGATTCTTATCTTAGATGAGGCCGATAGACTTTTGGATATGGGGTTCCAGAAGCAGGTCAATTACATTATATCTCGCTTGCCAAAGCAACGTAGGACTGGCCTCTTTTCAGCTACACAAACACAAGCTGTTGCAGACCTGGCCAAGGCTGGCCTTAGGAATCCTGTGAGAGTTAGATCGGGAGCTTAGGAACGTTACGGAAGTTAGATTGGGAGATGAGTCAAAGTCGAAAACGCCTTCTGGTCTGTATTGTGAGGTATTATTATTGTAAGGTCAATATTTATATACGTATATGTGTTTCGGGATAGTAAGTTTATTTCTTCTTCGTGCCTCTGCAGTATTTGAAATGCGAAGCAGATCAAAAGTCATCTCAACTAGTGCATCTCCTGATCGAGAACAAAAATAAAAAGCTTGTCGTGTAAGTTTTGTCACAACGTACTTATCAAATTAAGCATCCTTTTACAGATAGTCTAACTAGTATCTCTTCTGCAGATTCTTCATGACATGTGCTTGTGTTGATTACTGGGGACTCGTAATTTCAAAAATTCCTAGCCTCAAGTCCATTTCCTTCTTTCCCACCCATGGGAAGATGGATCAGAAAGGTAGAGACACGGCATTAGCTTCGTTTACAGAGGCATCAAGCGGTGTCCTTCTATGCACAGATGTCGCTGCACGTGGACTTGACATTCCAGGCATCGTTTACGTATCTCTTTTCTCTCTCTCTCTCTCTCGCTCTCGGCCACAGGGTGGTTTAATAATAATTGCTACAATGTAAAATGCAGATACGTTCACTAGCCATCAAGGACCGGGAAGTGTTGGAGAAGGGATTAAAGGCATTTGTTTCCTTTGTCCGTGCTTATAAGGAGCATCAATGCTCTTACATTTTCAGGTTCATTTCTTTCCTTGAGTTGCTAAAATATGTTAGCTTTTGTAACTCCATTCTTTTGTTCCCCTTAAATTTACAGTTGGAAAGGACTTGAAATCGGAAAGTTAGCCATGGGATATGGCATCTTGTCTTTTCCTTACATATCTGAAGTTAAACAAGACAGAATTGGCATTGTCGGTTTTACACCTGTCCAAGGCATCACGTTTGAGGACATAAAATTCAAGAACAAATCTCGGGAGAAACAAAGGCAGCAAAACTTATTAGCAAGGAAAGACAAACTGCAACAAGAAAAGAGAGGGAAACGCAAGAAAAGCTCCAAAGAGGCGGTTGATGATTCTAACAAAGCGTCGAGAAAGAGAAAGTTAACGGGGAGGCAAAGACAAACTATCCAAACAGCTCAAGATGAAGAAGAAATGAATTTGAGATTATAGCTTACTGAAAAAACTGAAGAAAGGTTCAATTACAGAAGATGATTTTGCTAAACTTACAGGAGCTCATGATTTTGTCTGATAAAGAAGCAAGAAAACCTTTCAGGCTTGTTGGACTAGAGCAGTAGAGATGTGAAGGTTGACGACTATTTAATATAATAGAGAATTATACTCTCTCATTTGTCAAAATGTTAAAAAGCAAAATGGCTTCTTCTTTTTTAAAAAAAACTGAGATCATGTTTGTCTTTTGGTTCTATTTTATGAAATTGATTCCAAACATATTGGTCAGATAATTGTGGAGAATTTAGCAAAAGAAAGACATTAGAGGAACTCTTACTGGTTTGAAAGATAGATACATTACTGACCCATAATACTGGCTTTAGATTCACTTTGAAAATTTTGACTTATCTTACATACTCTTCATTAAGGAGCCACATATGCTATCTTTCAGAAAGTCTTGGAGTATTTCCTGATCTCGTACATGATAGATTGGATGGAGACAAGATCCCTATTCAGAGCAGATCCACCATCTATCTTCTTGATGCAGTCTGTGAGTCTTGTGTAATAGAGCAATAGTTGTGTCAATGCAGCTCTCAAAATATCCATACCACACAAGAAGTTACTGAAGGAAGTTATGATGTCTTTGTCCATCAACTCAATCGCTGTCTTCCATCTGCTTCCAAAGTCCTTCACCAGTGGCTCTACTTCAGCAATTGTAATGGACCTCTCTGGATTTAAGCTCGAATCCTCAGCTGCCACATATCTTACAGTTTAGTGGTTTTTCAACTTAACACTCGATGAGTACGTGAAGAAAAGAAAGAAACAAGTTGCTTACAAGCTCGATTTTTCACGAATTTGATCAAATCACTGAAATGCTCCACCAGCAGTTCTTCCTACGAGTTAACATCAGATTTAAGGTTAGGCTACTACAAAGACAGTTTTATGTTATACCCATGAAGCAAATTACAAAGGTAACCTAGTATTTGCCCCTTACCACAAATAATGAAGTGTTACTCTTTAGCATTTCCTCAAAATGCATTTGAATTTTCCCACCTTCTGGTCCAGCTTCCTAAAATACAGGAAGATGATCAAAACAGATTCTTTTGGTAGGTCAGACTCAATTAGTTAAGCCTTGAGATTCGTAGAAAGCCATTTCAAACCAAGAAAACACTGGTCCACATGGGTGCACTTAACATGAGACGGCCAAGGATTCAACTCACCTTCAGTACAGCGATTGTCATATCGTAGTTATTTATGAGAAACACAATTTGCTGCTTTGGCCTTGGGAACAACTTTGCAAGCTTGAGAATCAACCCATCTACAGCCATTCTTAACCGCTCCAGATTTATATCAAGCTGCAGCGGTTCATATATAGTGTCAAGCGATTTGAGTGATGAGAACAGGTAATACATATCACTAGAGACAGAAGCAATCTTATAACGAACCTGCCCATCTCCATATTCAACGTTTAGGTGAATAAACGAAGCCGTGAATTCAGCATAACGCCTCATGACATAGTGAGGATGAACATCATCTTCCCATAATGTCTTAATGTTTGCATCTCTCAGACTGCTAAGGTGTGAGTCAAACACCATCTTGAAACGAGGCCACAAAGAAATATTAACCTGCTCAATTTCCAAAATAAAAGATTCATTGAGAGAGGACTATGAAACCTAAGGAAATCAAACCATAGCCGCATCTATAAGCTTATATCTAAGATCTATACAAGACCTTCAAAGTTATACCAAAAAGAAAACATTTAGCGACCAAGTGAAAACAGCTGAAGATGAGCACAATAATAATGAACTCTTTTTATTGCACCATACATATTTAAATGTTGATCAAACATAATAAAAGAGATAGAGAGGTATGAACCTTGTCCAGATATGAGTCCAGGCATGGAATTCTCCGGCGAGACATGATAAGCTGTAAAAAAGGTGGGAAAGTATTGCTTAACTATTAGTGGACATATAATACCATCATGACCCTTGCAAAAGGCTGGATCATGAAAATAAGTAATATAAGCTACACTAGATTATCATACTGTTGAGAAAAAATATAGACTGGTTGTAATACGCCTATGTGGACCAGTTGAAGGTATATCTACATCGTTAGTTTGCAAGATATTAAGAGAACTCTTTCCAATGCCAAGTTGATAAATATCTAACCATACTTCAATGCATTCTCACATATGTGGGAGACTAGAAAAGTTCAAAAGGGAAGAAGCTAAATAAATTACCTAATTCCAAGATATTCACCAAAACGCAGATAAACTAGTAGTTAGGTCATCGTTAATACCTGGTGGTGGTGTATTATGCGAATCATAAGCATCAGGCCAATAGCATCAAAACAGTTTGAAAGAACGGGATTGAAGTGCTCATCGATGACAGAAAATGGACCTGTATCATTTAAATTTTAGAATTTATCCAAAAAACTGCTACAATTATCATATCCATTGTAAAGTACAAGAGGTTCAGCTTTCTATCCGGAAGAAGAGAAGATAATTTCTTACACGCTGCTCAACACCATATCAAATTTGGTATACCAGTATTACAGGAAAAACAGATGTTCTTCTACACAGCTAACAAAATCCACAAAGTTTGGTACAGCAAAAGGAAGGGAGACAGATTAGAAATTACCCGCAAAAATTTCATAGAATATGGACTCTTCACCAAAGAAATCATCACAAAACATATACCTGTTAAAATGAAAACAAATGACGTTAACCAGGGGGTTGAGCGATGAGCGACAATAACACAAATATAAAAGGGGAAAAATCAACAGAACTCAGAAGTAGCTGTATCCATAAGTAGCTTGTGCAGGCTCCTGAAGAGCACTTCATAAGGATATTTGAGAGAGCTGGCTTCGGCTATGTGCGGGATCAAAGCAGGTTGATCAATATCCTACAGCGGTCATACTGAAACTTAAGTCTTTTAACGAATATTGTTAAACCAAACAAACTTTGGATTTACTTCTTCTATAGCAAAAAAAAACAAATTGATACCACACTAATCCAAATTGAAAATGAGAAAAACAAATCGAAACTTCCATCTATTTGAGGAGCCTTTAAAATTAAGGATACATATCGTAAAAACCAAAACTGAAATGAACCAAAATATTTGATTCCTATAATTTATAACCTAAGACTAAAATATCTGAACCAAAACCAAAGTGGGCACTCCTCAATAAAACTTATGGTGTACAATACATTAATATAACTTATACTTTATTTGTAAAGACGCAGACCTAGTACCATCTTTTGTATTAAAGAGTCAGAAGAGCAACTCATTTTATATAACAAATTCGCCAGAGCATGTAGAATGGTCGAAAAAATCAATCAAAAAATGATAACTGCTGAATGATGCATACCTTTATAATTTTTATCCTGTCACCCAAAGCAAAAACGGCAGAGCGGTTCTTTAGTGGCTCCCTAGCTCTTGAGAAGAGGCCGGTGGTTCTGGTCTCTACCCCAATTAAGTCATATGCTGTGGCTATATCTAACTGTAGTTTCTCAAGTGCTTGAATATAAGCACGAAAATGTGCACTTAACACCTGAAACAAGATCATACAATACATAAGGTGTAATAACATTTAAAAGCCTAAGCTAGCAAACAGCATTTTTATCTAACCAACTAGCTTTGTCCAATTATAGTTAGAAAACAAGAATAGAAGAATTACTTGCATGTAACGTACAATTGGATGTTGTATCCACTACCTTGCATATGCGGAGAATAACCTTAGTCAAATCTATCTGTGTATTCTTCCTCATTCAACTAAGACTATATAAAGGAGTTGCAGCATAGTGTAAGAAATCAAACAAGATAAAGAATATCACCTTGTTCATGGTATCAATGTATGCAGCACGAACATCCATAAACACTTCTTTTCCATGTTCCTTGAGGAAGGAGATAATATACCTATCATTAAATTGTAATTGGTGAATGAAGTATGTATCCACATAAGTCTTGTAGAAGCAATATAATATCAAGTTGGATATCAGTAACATGTAAAATAAAACAACTCCGTCAACATCACAAAGGGAAAATCCAAACCAAGATAACTAACCAAAACGTTTGTAAGGTGATGACCACATACACATGCAGAAAAAGTTAACAGAAACATACATGCAAGACAGGAGACGTTGTACAATTTGTAGTTTCACTACGTCAAAACCAATTAAAGGGGCTTGGAGAGCATAACTCACTTGTACTTTAATAACACACTCTGTTGAAGAATCTGAATGTTTGTTTTGGGTTTCCTCAGGGCTATAAGCTTCTGGACAATAAAATCATACACCTGCAAAACGAATTTAAATCTATTGCATGAGAACAAATTTAGAATGCTCCATCGACGTGCAGTCGTGCATGCCCTTTCAGCATTGGACGAGAACAAACACAAATGACTTAATACAGAACTAAAAGTTGAATTTATCGCAGATGGCAACTTTTTCCTGGCCATAAATTCTTTCAGAGGGAAGGAACAATGATTCATCTCATTGAGGTAGAATAAGTTGAGTTATATCAGGAACTTAACTTTTCTGTAGTTTTTTATCAAACAATTAACAACTTTAAGAAATATGCATGTATCAGTGTGTTTTGAGAGTCAATAGGTACAGTTATGTTTGGACCTATCACACTCCCTTCAGCGAAATATATAAGTTTTTGGTATCAAGTAACAGAGAAAGTAGATCAATAACCTTGGAAATAGCTTTCTGCCGAAGCTTTTCGAGCTCAGGCTCTACATCTTTTAACGCTTTGGAACTTTTAACTGCCTGATCTGCTTCTACAAATTTTAGCTTCTTACTCAGAATTTCAAGCGTTTTCATATACTCTTCATTCACCTGAATAAGGAAAATAATACGACTATCAGATTAGCAATAAAAATACCCTCAGCAATCCAACCTAGGCTTAAATGCACCACTATGGTTTTACAAAAAAAACACGTACTCAGGGGACATAAAGATAGGACTAAATGGTGTAAGAAAACAAAATGAAGAAAATTTAATAAATTTTAGTATTGCACATAGGGGAAGCATATACCAAGCTTAACCAGAAAATGTTGTTTTTCTATTTTTCCTCCATGTTTCAGATTACAACATATGCACCAAATCAGTAATTCTTATAGCACCAGAAACAAAAAGAAAAATTAGACATGTATACAACATGACGAGATCCTACAAAATTCCTACAAATCTCCAACCCTACCAAAGCTACATAAAAAGTGAATTTGAAAAATACCTCTCCGTCAACAATTACATCTATCATCTTTGGTGGCACTATAATGTCTTCGACAAATTTTGCTAGCTTTGATTCAGCCACCTATTCAAATAGAAGAGTTCATTTGGATGAGTCACGAGTGAAAGCAGCAAGAGATAATACCAATAGTGGTTTCTGATTAGCTATACCCTGCGGTTTTTCAATCTCAAACCCATGTCCATTGACTTTTCTTGAAGAATCTTTATGTCTGAACTTATAGAACCAATCTCTTCCTGAAAGAAAAGAAGCAAAGTGCACATTTAGATTACCAGGAAAAAATATATGTATTTCAAAGTAAAAAAATTCCTCCCATTAAGCAAAAGTCAGAATAAGGAGAAAGAAGCACATACATACACACAAATTATATAAATGTCTAATTTTCAAATACCTGAAATCCACTGAGAAGAGTTTCCATTTGTGACAGGATGCTGTCACAGTCACGAATCTGATCGTGAAGTGAGACTAGGTTGTCACTTTCCTTTATGTAATCCTGAGTATTCATGGAATGTAAAGCATTTAAGTTAGTTACTTACGATATCAAAGAAATTCCCGAACTTATAGACGGAAGTACATAAAAAGTAGAAAACAACAAGTGCCACAATGTAGCACAGGTAGAGAATAACAACCTCGATTGAATCCAATTCAACCTTGCGTAGATTGTTTTCAACCCCTTTTGCATATTCTCTAAGTTTGTCACCACTAGACAGTATATTGGCAACAACCTGACATTTCACACAAACAAGATAGAAAGGACATCATATCCATGGATCTAACATTCTATGATCAATCCATGTACTCCAAAGTAACTCAAATGAGAGTAGAAACAATACTTCGAAAAAGAAGAACCGAGGTGCTAGCTTTATAAGTTTGATCTCAGTTAAGTGAATAACTTACCTCATCACTTTCACATTCTTCAAGTTCTTGTTGAAGCCCTTCCAATGAAATATCCTCACTGCCAAACAAATCAAAGGAGAGCATTCTAATCAGAAGAACAAAGAGAAGCAGAAACATATGTTATAGTCGAATTAAGATACAAAACATGAGAACGTTACCTGCCTGAATCTTCTTCAAAAGCCAAGTCTCCAACAAATGCTCCTAAATCAAATCCAAGTTTCTCATGATTACTAAAGTCCCCCATAGTTTGGCCCTATGAATTTCAGATAGAAGAGCAAAGCGAATTAGACAAGAGATCATAAAGGATCCATGATTAAGGCTAGAAGATCACGAATGCAAAAAAAATGAAGTACCAATGCGTCAATGGAAATGTCGGACATCTTCCTAATGAGATTAAGAGTTGAAAGATCTTCAACTAGAAAACGAAATCAGAATCCTCGAAATCAGTTTGAGTCCGCCATTAGAGAGTCTTCTTCTTCTTCTTCTTCTTCTTCTTCTTCTTCTTCTTCTTCTTCAGCTTCACCTTTCTCAGATTCGTTCGTCTTCTCTAATCTGATTTTTAATTTCCCAATCAACAATAAAGGCCCATTGGGCCGTTAAAAGACTTATATATAAAACAAACGGGTTAAAATATGGGTCGCCCGATAAAACCCGTTTTGATAAATCATAAAACCTCAGAAGTCGGAAGACCTCAAGTGATGCTTTTTACTCGAGACAGAAGAAGATGATGAAGCAAGCCCGCTCTTTGCTCTCCAGGTTACTTCAGTTCCTCTCAAAATTCAGATTTTAGATTTCATTACTCTTAAAATGGCTTCTCTGGGTTGGTTTGTTTTTGTTAAAGCAGGAGCCTTTGTGACCAAAGTAAGTCACTTTTCGAAGCTTCGACGTTGCGTGGTTTTGCAAGCTGGTCAAATTCTTCAACCCCTGGACGTGGATTCCCTGGTAAAGGTAAGAACTTGGTTTGTTTCCGTTTCGTCAGTTTAAGTGTACTTGCCCTAATTTTGTTTGCTTGATTTGAGAAGATGCCGCAAAGCCTAGTGGTCGATTGTTCGCACCTTATTCTATCTTCAAAGGAAAAGCTGCTCTCTCTGTTGAACCTGTTCTTCCCAGTTTCACTGAAATCGATGTAAGCCCAAAATCCATTTCTTTTTAGTTTTGTGTGTTCTCTTTAAAGGCTTCTTTTAGATTCTCATTACTTACTGTGAGTACAATTGTTTAGTCGGGAAATCTTCGGATAGATCGTCGTGGATCCTTAATGATGACTTTTATGCCTGCTATTGGTGAGCGTAAGTACGACTGGGAAAAGAAACAGGTATTGATCTTTTTCACACTCTCTATCTTCTTCACTTGTCTCTTCTTTCTCCTCTGATAAATTTGGTTTGTTTCCTACATTATTGCAGAAATTTGCTTTGTCACCTACTGAAGTTGGATCCTTAATTAGCATGGGTTCCAAAGACAGCTCCGAGTTTTTCCATGACCCTTCCATGAAATCAAGGTTTGTCTTTTTTTGCTTCAATACATTATATTTTTATCGCAGCATTTTCATGTTCTGACATAGACTTGTCTTTGACTCCTCAGTAATGCTGGTCAAGTCAGGAAGTCACTGTCAGTTAAGCCCCACGCAGATGGTAGCGGCTACTTCATCTCATTGAGTAAGGCTTCTATCAAATTAACATGGATAATCAGTACTGAAATACTTAGTTATGGGAGCTTTCTGTTTAGTAAATTTAGAAGCTTGCACTTGTATTAGTTTTGTAATATGGCGATAACAGTTTTCGCACAGAATAGCTGTCTTATAACAATAGGAATGCTGAATTCTTAATGCTGTATAAACACTTACCTTCTGCGGTTTTGTTGCAGGCGTTAACAATAGCATCCTCAAAACCAATGACTATTTTGTGGTTCCTGTCACAAAAGCTGAATTTGCAGTGATGAAGACAGCTTTTAGTGTAAGATAAGATTTTTATTCTGCGTTCTCTATATTCTGTTACTATTATATCAGTTCGAGAACCAAAAACATTGACTAGAAAAACCAAGGGCATTGCTTCTCTGTCAGTTTTAGCACATGAATCTGGATCAAGTATATATTCTTCAAGGGATATTGGTGATTGTTTTTTAACCAGATTTTGTATTTTGTGCAGTTTGCTCTTCCACACATCATGGGTTGGAATCGGTTAACTGGTCACGTTAATACTGAAGCTCTGCCGTCGAGGAATGTTTCTCATCTAAAGACTGAACCACAGTTAGAGCTGGAGTGGGATAAATGAAATGATGAGAGTAGTAGGAACGGAGTAAATTGAAAATGCATGTGTTCTTTTTTCTGGCATTTGGTGCACACGAAACTCGGCATGCTCTGTTTTGAAACTAATATGTCCTCTCTAAGACTTCTAAATCATGGGTCTTCTTGTTTTCATTAGCACATATGTTATTTAGTACAAGCATTTTGGTTTCAACTTGATACTCGATACTCATAGATAGATAGGTTCAATCATTATAACATACAACTTCAAAGAAACACGAAAACCAAAATATACTAGTGAAGGAGTGTCATCTGTTGGACATTGACAGGATATGCGTCGGAAGGTGGACCATAGAAAGCTCGTCTAGCCAGAATGGAGTTAGCAGTCTGAGTAGGATGGAATGCATCCCAAAAGACATACTGATTTCTGTTGGGACAAGGAGTCTGCAACGGCAGACATGTAATTTGTCCTTGGTTCCTCCCAATCCCGCAACAAGCCCTGTCTACTACGCTAAATCCTGTACCATATAAACCATGTTTGATCAGAGTAGAAATCATAGAAGAAACTCCTTTGACAACCATGTTATCCGAGAATAAGTGTACCGTAAGCAGCTGGGTTGTTTAAGATGTCACCAATTGCGCTATAGGTGTTGCCGTATACATAGATGGCTCCAGGTGATCGCTGGTTCAGCTGATCAACAAGTGACTTTAGCCCTTGGTTAAATGTGCCTAGAATCTGATTCACGCTGTCAACACATCTATCAGGTGGCGAGATACCTCTGGCTCGTTGGTTTGGTATGCAGCCTAGTGGTGCTACTCCAGGTATAAATATTTTTCTTAGACCTAGGCTGTAAAGAGTCTACACATAGATTCAAAAGATTATCAGAAGATTGATTAATAAAATAATACCATATGAAGATTTGATGTAAAACATTACCAGAAGCTGGCGAGCGTATTGACTGAGAAGTAGATTGGCAAAGTCAGGTGGTCTGAATCTTATGCTGGAATCGTAGAGATTAGGCATAAGGTAGTTGTTGATATAGTCATTGCTTCCAAAAACGAGAACCACAAGCGACCTTGCTAAGTAATCCGTAAAGTTTTGGGGACTCATCATCGTTCGCAGTTGGCTTAGTGTCGTCTCTAGATTCACCATTTGCTGGTTCAGGCTGAATCTTCCACCCTGCACACCACATTATCATTCCTCTATCCATTTAACACTAACATATCTTTGAACAAAAACATACATAGTTGTAGCCTGATACATCGAGGATGCCAGCAGCTGCAGACGCGTAGTTAACTCCTTGGAGGATTCTATTGCCTGATGTGGTTGGATCCGCGAAGGGAGGGGGTGATGGAATTTCTAACAACCGAGCTGTTTTTTACAGAAGAAATTGTGTTTTTTAGTAAGATAAGAGAATACTAAGACAAACTGATGAATCTTGACGAAATGAACTTCGTTCAAGTGTCTGAAATTTTACCTAGCAGATCAATGAAAGTCAGGCCGTTGCTAAATCTGCCAGTAGGCTGGTAGTTCATGTCGATGCCATAAGGGAGGAAATTGGCTCGAGCTACAGTTTGTAGAAAGTTGTTGTTACCAGCATCGACCAATGAGTCTCCAAGTACAAACATAGCAGGAACTCTAGCTTGTCCAGTGACCAACTCAGGCTGCTGTAATATAACAGAAACCGTCAAGGCAAGTATCAACACATATCCTCCAATATGGACTTTCATCTTCTTTCTGTTTGTGTTCATTTTACTTAACTTGTGAATATGGAAAGATTGTTATATAAAAGGCTCTAAGCAAAACATGCTGCATGTGACACAAAGGAGTTATCTTCCGGAATTTCTGATTCACTTTGTAACTGCTTACTCTCTCACGTTTCGACTGCTTGCATGTAAGCGAGTCAAAAAGCTTGCATCATGCTTGAAATTTCCATAATAAGAGACTAAAACTGCATACGCAAGGAGACATGACCATGACGAAATTTTTTCTAAACCTCTTCAGATAAAGATCAAAAGAAATAAATGAGCACAGGATTATCTGAGACTAACGGATAGAGTTGCCACGAGCGGATCATAATGAATTTCTTAAGGCTGACAGGTTTTGGAAATAGATTTTTAAGAAGATGAGCAATAAGCATAAACAACTAACATCTATACTACTTTTCATATACATTTAATGAATCATTGTCAACTACAATTTGATATTTGTTCCTTCTTGAGCTTCTAGTTAAAACATGCACACGCCACTAGATTATACAAATTTGGCACTTTTTATCAATCACCTCTCGGTGTTGGTTTTCTGAGCTGCTTGTTTTCCTGAGTTGCTGGTGTAGACTCTTCATTAACAAACGGTAAAACAATGACAGGAGCTGCTGGTACCATCTCCCAACGTTCCCGTAAGAAAGCATTAAATTTCTTGACCATTTCTTTCCGGAACTCGAGCTCCCGAGTAAATTGATCGTAGAGAACAAAAGCCAGAACATACTTGAAAGGGACAATGACTAGAACCGTTGCAATAGATAGCATAGCCAGTGCTACTTCAGTAGTTATCTGAGAAAAGTTTCAAATCGCGTCACCAGGTAAGAGAAGGAATGCAATAAAAAGCTCTGAAACCTGATCCAGTGATTAGAACATACCTGAGGATGACCAGATAATACAATTGTCCGTAGTTTTAGAAGCACTACATTCACCTTTTGGAGATAGCTCTCCAGATTTTGCATGGCGTCTTTGACAGCAATTATTTTTTGAATAGTATTTGAAGATGGCTGATCTCGAATGCTAATTATTCCAAACAATCTTCCTAGACGGCCTTGTCGTCTGAGTCCCTTCAACGTAAGCATCCCAGTTGCCAAAAATATCAAAGACACGGGAAGAACGTACTGCAAAAGGTTCCTGAGGCGCAGAAAAGTATCCTCAGTGGTATCAGATCATTACTAAGTCTAACTTGAAGCAATGATAATAATATCTAACTTGAAGCAGCAATGATAATATGATTTCTCTGCATGCGATTACAAGTCTTAAACCTAAGAATCATTAATGTGCACGAGATATCACATTTATCACATGTCTAAGTGTCAACCAACCTGAAAATTATCGTTGATGCAAATGCTAGAAAAGAGACCGTCATGTAAGGCTCCTCCCAGCACCTGAGTTTCTCAAACTCTGTGGCAGTTATACTCAGTGGTAGAATGAGTTCCTGGGATTAAAAAATAAGAGTAGCAGGACAACATTGAGTCACTACGGTCTCTACTTATTTAATTTTATGTAATAGTTTGCAAGGTAATGAAAAATACTACAAATACCGAGTCCATTGACACAAGAGATGAAAGTTGTCTAAACATGACGAATTAGGAAACCGTCCAAAACAATGTTTGTAGCAAAACTATCAATGGAGAAAAAGTGTTACCTTAAAGAGGTCAATGTTACTAGGTATCCCTTTGATAGTTGCAGCATCAATAGTGGCTTGAGTTTTTTCGACCACCTTGTATTTTTGTCTACATGTTTCTGTTGCCCTCTCTACAAGTGTAAGATCAGCAACCGCAAGGTGTTTGCTCAGAACTAAGCCTTGTCTTAGAGAAGAGTTTTTCCAGAAGTTCATGGATGCAGTTGAACCCCAGGAAGGAGATCTCATCCACCTTTTCAAGTAAACACTTCCATCTAGATCAGACACGTTATCAAAAGTTTCATAGGACTCTCTGGAAGCCCTGGCAATATCACCTCGTTTGTCTGAAACTTTGGTCAATAGTGGTCCACCCCAAAAATTTACGGCTAAAGTTTGACACACGATGTCACCATAGGCTACTTGTTGAAGAAAAGAGAACTGAACTAGTTTGATAGGATCATCAGGCAAATTCCGCATATATTGAAGAGCTTGAAGTCTTGCAATACAGTTAGATGCACTTGCAATTGCTTTTTCCTTACCCTTCTTTGCACCAAACACTTGATACAGCGACTTATCACCCTCTCCTGGCCCAAATTCTCGTAGAAATGTGTGCAATGCTATAACTTCACTAATAATTGCATGCCAAACATCTCGTCTAAGTTCTCCTCCAAGGTCAACGAACTCCAGAACCCAAGTGGCCAACCTAAATGAATATTTACAGGTTAGCATATAGGTAAACGACCACCCAGACAAATGGCACCGTCAGAGACATATCAGAACGACATCAGTGATCAGCTACATGAACATATGAACTCACCCGGGGCCGGATGAAACAGAAACTGCAGAATCAAAGAGAGAAAAGCCCAGAGGCCCCACTTTCGCTTTCTCCACTGTTGACTTGTCTCCAGCGAGATCAAGTCTCAAGACCCCTTTACTTCCTTTTATGTCAACTGGCTGAAACCAAAAGAGCATTTCCATGAGAAGGGTTTAGGGTTCTCATTTCTACACCAAAAGAACATTCTAATAAGACATGGGTTCGCAAAGTTTAAAATTAAACAACTTAGAATTCCAGCTAACGTTGCATATCAATGCAGTAAATATGTAAAACTGAAGTGTTCTTCATCTATAAAAGCAAACAGAAAAGAGTGTTCACTCGCTCGCTCCTTCCCAAGGGACTTAGAAAAAAAAGAACTAATTACCTCGAAATAGAGGGCTTTATCAGTTAAAGTAAGTTTTCCAGGCCATGCAACGTTATTCTCCCACTTTAAAACAGGTCCTTTCCTGTTGGCGGCCATGCATAAAAGTCTCTCCGATGACAACTGCGGAAAGTCTGTAGTCTGGTGTGACTTCCGTCCCTCGTGTATTCTGTTCTGACAATGGAAAGATACTCAGCTAGGTAAACAACGTTGGGTCATATTTACTTATGCAAAATCTACGTTAATGCGGTTCACATACATTTCAACTCTACTAGTACGAAAAGACAATATTCAGCTTGAAAAGCTATATTGAGTCCATATTAAACAGAAAGCAAAGTTTATAGGGACATCATACACTTAAACTCCCAAGTGTTTACAAACTAAAGATATCATTGAATGCACAAAGATTTTAGATGCATGCTATCCAAAAAGTTTACTACAGTTCACACTATCTGAAAATGAAACAAGTAATGGAAAGCAACCCAAATGTCATACTCACTTGACAAGTTCCTGGATGTAAGCAAGCCAAATCTCCAAAGAAATGCCTTTTTGATCAGTGGCAGTAGCTAGAGCCTTGAAAAGGTTATGTACAGTAGCCCTATCAGCCAAGCCTGAAATAGCTGGAGCAATACGAATAAATGCCTCTTCCCCAATAAATCGTCCCTTCAACATCAATAACCTTCATCAGTATTGATCTGCTACCCAAAGAGCAGAATACAATCTGATATCACAAACTTTGTTTGTTTATACTATTACCACTATCAACCTTCAGAGCAACAATAAGATTCAATTCGAGAATAAAGAACTTTTGTCTTCATATAAGCTAGACAGACGAAATGAACGGTCTAAGAAATACCTGAAAAGAAGGTTTTCCTGAGGCATCATTGCGTGCATTTCTTTCTTTACAATATGGATTCGCCCACGCGAGCATTGTGATGAATATAAGCCTCTGGAATGCAGGTTCCTATGAAGAGATAATTTTCAATGCTTCAGAAACCAATAAACAATACTCTCCATTTCTGAAACAATAAGTGTAAAGCATCCCAGTTTCCAGATACCTTGAGACACGGATGAAACTCCGAGCTATCCCTCGATAAAAACCTGAAACAGCAATACTCCACCAAGTACCGGGCATCAGTAGATAAAGCTGGAGAAACAATTGTTTCAAATATATCCTGCATTTTCTTCCCAGTGATTCCATTCATCCTGCTTATAAAGGGTCAAAGAAAAATGAATACTTTAACAACAACCACAAAGTGAAGATGATTCAATGATCCTGTGGTTTAGATTAGCTCACCTACTAAACTGTTCAATGGAGATAATAGCATCAAAAGAAAGAAACCCTTTTGGTGTATCACTTCGAACAGTTTGTTCAACTGTAAGAAGTTCCTCCAAGTCTTCAAAATCTTGTTGATCCTCAAGATCAATCTTTTTGAGACTCTGACTCTTTTTCTTCAATGGAGATGTTACATCACTCAGAATTTTCTGTGATTTCGACACCCACTGACTAAATCGTTCTTGTACAACATCTGTCATATAAGAACACCAACATAACTCAGCAGCTGTTACAGAGAACTTCAAGAACCAGAATTCGAAGAGGAAGAAGGGTCTTACTTGTGTCGATATCGTTCAATTTCCATTTCTTCTGAGCAACAATTCGGAGTCTTGGCTTTCGATTAGAAGCACAATTTCTGGAGAAAGAGCAGCGTCGATGAACACGAACTCCATCACAACGGAAACCAATAGGAAAATCTGGAGTTGCAGAAGAAAGTTTCAATCTTTTCAATGCTCCGACTCTCTGCGCCATTTCTGTAGCTGAAAAAAAAAAAGCTTTGGAGAGAAAGAGGCGTACAATAGCAAAACACCACCCTTTTTTTTTGTTGGTCTTACTAAATTATTGCTTTCTAGTTTCATCTTTTGTGTCTTTATTCTCAAATAAATATCAAACCATGTCGACGATTCCTTAACACAATTTTTTCTGTATTATTCCAATTTAATTCATTCCCATTTGCCTACAAATTTGTGTCACACAACAGAAAATAAAAGGTAAACATCAAATTAAGGTCCATAATCTTATTTAGAGGAATACTCGGAAACATGTCCATATGAAGATCTTTTGTCAGTTCTCTTGCTCTCAGAACAAGGTGGAGTTTTCCTCTTATTCGAATGCGAATCATCATCAACATCATCATCAAAAAGGCTGAGATCCTCCACCCCAAGAAGCAAGGGTTTGCGATATTCCATAGTGAAAAAGGCTACAGAGTCACTTTTCACTGTAAACCTATATAGCTCCCATGTTGAACCATTGTTCATAGCAAAACGTGGTATAAATTTATCACGTACATAGTTCCTTCGATGCCGTTCTTTAACCAGTTTCCAAACCCCTTGGTCGGGCACGAACAGCGCGAGAAACAGCCATATGCTATGTTTCTCGCTACATGTCAAATTTGTAGGAAACATATCCGTGCGGAGCTATAGACAATAACTGACTGTTTTCTTGAAGGTTTGGTATCCCCGGACTTCCACGAAGCTCCGGATAACTAAGGCTTTCTAAGATTCTCCGCAATACTACGTCTTCAAGTGTATAAGTTTGCCATGTTGTGTGAAGTGCGTTCTTGATAAGCTTGTTGAAGATGGTCAGGTTGGCAGTACATAGCTCCTTGTGGGCGTCGTCGTCGACAGTCCCATAAGGAACACTTTTCATCAACAAACAAAGACAGAGAAAGATGATTGCCATTGTTAGCCATGTTTTAGTACCACCTATTCACGGACAACGTGAGTGCAGAGAAGGAAAGAGAGAGGGGATAGAGTTGGAAAAGATCACTAGGTTTCTGATTTCCATAAATACAATTTTTGTTTAAGGGCTTAAGATTATTCCTTTAACCCCGACGAATCGAATGGGCTTAAAAACATTTCTTTAACCAAAATCTTCTTCTGTATTATTCTCATTAGCATTATAATTCTTTACACAACAGAAAATAAATGAAAGGACAACAAATGATGGGTCAATCCAAAACTAGAAACCAAAAGAAGAGCAACTTCAATATGTAATCATAGGGTCTGGATCCGACGAGTCAGTGGGAGATTTGTTGTTGGACTGACGCATTGAGTTGAATAATTCATCTTTTATGACCTACAAGTACAACAATGATGGATTTTGAGTCTGTGAAATACACGAACCTTAAGGGAGATATGTCACCATTTCGTTTCAATATTATTACTCACCTGCGACATTAGTCCATGGACCTGTTCCACAGTTATCTTTGCGCTATCCCGAGTTATCTTAGTTAGTTGAGACTCATCCTGAAAGTGATTTAGAACACACGTCAAATGAGATCTTTAACAAGCAACACCCATTAACATTCTCGAAAGTTATATATCTGTACAACCTTCAACAACACTTTCATTTCAACTAAACAGAACACCTCCAGGTCCCAATAACCAAAACATTTGAAGATATATCCTCTTAGTAGCTAGATGTTTACAGAGGCACTTAACTAGCCACCGTAATCGCAATTAAAATTTGATGAACCACTAGGACATACCTCTTTTTTCTTATGAAGGGATGATGGCACAACTCCTCCAAAGCGAGACTGAACCAGATGACTCTCGGCTTGCTCAAGCTTCTCAGCTTCATTGGTAAAATTACGAAAACGATTATATAACACATTACTTGACTGTGACTTGAGAAAAAAAAGTAAGAGTGAATGATTTAGGCCATATCCAAGAGTTTACCTAAGTCTGATATTTGTCCAGCAACATAGTCTCCATTACCCAGCAGTGGAGAAGAAGAAAGAGTGTTCACCCAGTACTTGTTCCATAGTAGATCCAGAAGGTGAGAATCAAGAGATGACTTGAAATAAGTGACATCTAATGAATAGTACTGCCAAAACCAAAAGCCAAACATAAGAATCATGTTGGGACCTTGCACCGAGAAAAATCAAGAAAATGTACCTGTTTGCAGTGAACACCAAAGTCCTCAATCTTATTTAAAGGAATAGTTTGATACTCAGAAACAGGTTCATCTGGAGGCTTATATCCTTTAGAGTATGTTCTGAAAGCACCAATCTCAACCTTACCAGCTGAAACAGTCCTTGTGGGATCAATAACAACAGCTAAAAATGGCTCCTGATGCTGTTGGTTAAGCCTCTGCGTAGAAACATCAATACCGGAGAGCCAGCATCCATATCCAGGGTGAGAGTGATACCATCCAACAACATTCTCCAGCCGCCCCGCCTTATAAAGGTCAAGTTATTATAACCATAATCAATCAAACTGTTCTGACTTATATACAAACTTTCTAAAGAAAAAAATCAAAACTTTGAAGTTTCTTGAATCTCACTTACGAGCTTGTTGGTCTGTGAATACTCAACCATGTACTCATAAGCATCATCCTGAGCATTAACCCTTGTCTCAGTACCTTCCACTGGTAAAGCAAAAGCATCCATAACAATGATAGTATCACCATCGGTCTTACCTTGCATAAGACCCATTATTTCAATTGTACCACCAGAGCGAGCGTGAACCACCATCTTAAGAAGAGCGAGCGCTGAGATCTTGACTCGTTTAAAGTAGTGAGGATCATTCTCCCACGGTTTCTCTTGCTGGAACCTAGTCTGTGAAGTATCGTCGTAGTAGAAGATGTTGTCGGAGGTTGAATCAGGTGAGTCTACTGTTAGAATGCTGTTCTCTAGTTCCCATGTCTTCCTTGCTATCGTCGACGACGAACCCTCCATTCTTTTTCGAATTAGGAATTCAGTTGCAGAAATCTAGGGTTTCATACGGAATCGATGGAGTGTGATCGATCTGTCTGCTGAAGAATTGAAAACTGTGTCAAAAATGTTACTTCGGGGATTGACTTATATATAAGAAGAGAAAAGTGGTGAAAATTAATTCCTCTGGATTCTTCTCTAATTTAGAAATAAAATTTAAAATCCTTTTAGTTTGTTTTTTTTTTTTTTTTTTTGACGGTATTAAAATCTTTTAATTGAATAACACAAAATTTTAAAATCTATTAAACATGATTTACAAAGATATAAACTCCAATAACACTAAATTTTAAAATTGAATTTAAAATCATTAATTAAATAACAGTGTATTAGTGTTGGATTTCTTTCTATTAAAATCCATTAATAAATAACGTCCCCTTGTAAAACCGTAGATTTCTTCCCTCTTCTAAAATAATTTATTGAATTACTTCAGCTTTTCTATCAGAGTGTCAGACCCTTTGCTAAAAGAACACGTATTGCTTTTTATACAGACACTGACACGTCAGTTTTCCGGTTCGGTTTTTTTACTGGTTTGTCGGTTTGGTTTGATTTGAGATTTTGGACGGACGAGTTTACAAATACGTTATGAGTGACTATGTTTGTAATTGATTCAAAATCATATTATACTGATATTCTTATTCTCCTGCAATCTGTTGACTTTATCTTCTGTCTAATTTATGTGAGAGATGTCTAAGAAACTGTAGCTACAAAACTAGAAACCTTATCTAGCAAATGCAAAATAGCCATGATTGTCTAATTTATCTTCTCCTCTTTTGAAACTTCAGGAGCATTGAATTTACAGTTCTGCTTTAGATTCCAAGTCTTGTTCTGTATCTTCAGAGATGTCATTTGATGGAAGAGGATTAGGCTTGTCTGTAGCAGGAGCAGCTACTGGCTCGTTGAGTTCCACATCTTCACCCAAGATTTTTGCTGTGAATTTTCGTGCTTCGAGATCAAGATCGGGCCATTCGGTTACGATTCTTCGGGCACCCTGCAGAAGAACACCGCATTATAACAAACAACGCTTTGTGAGTGTTGTAGATATGAGGAAAGCCATCATTTTACCTGAAGCTTTGGTTCCTTTGTCATGGGATTATTGCAAAGATCGATTGTTCTGGCCTTGGCTTTTGTGGCGTTTCCACACCAGGATTCACACCACAACCACTCTTGGGGAAGTGAAAATATAGGAACAGTATGCTGAGCATAATTAGGAAGATCCTGAAACAAAATAATGACATGCCATCAATATGTTTGAACCTGGAACTCTAAAGATTCAGAGCATGGTGTATGGTAAGAGTCAAATGCAAAAGCCTTTCAAATAAAGTAAAACGATAGTGTGACCACCAAAGAAAGGTTACAGCCCTAAGTATAGAGAACCATATTATACAACTTGCCTGATCTAGGTTGGACAAACTGTTTGGATCCTTGCTAAGCGTCTCATAGAATACTCTTAGATTATCTCCTGCCGCTGTCTCTCGGAACTTAACCAAGTCAACAACGTATAGAGCACTACAGATAGAACAAGGCACATTAAGAATGGGAAAAGCAACAACTTACTGAGGTTCAAGTAGGTTTTTTTACCTGATATGGTATGGCCTACCACGTAAATGTTCTTTCCAGAAACCCTGTTCAAAGCAATTGAGAATGTAAGAGTATGGAAACCAAAACTACCTCTACAAGCAAAACAAAAAGATTAATGTTTACCTGTTTCCAAAATTTATAGCCATCCATTTCCCTGTTGTTGTCACAAAAAGGAGTATACGCGAGAGGTCTTCCTTTAATATCCATATCATACAGTTCTCCCATGTCTGTCCTTATAATTTGATCTGCGTCGACAAATATAACCTACAGAACACATGTCGAATACCTTATAGTGACATCTTCCAAGCATCAAAATCGCAAGAAAGAAATGAAAATATGATCATCTGTACCTTTTCCAATGAGAGAGGAAATATGACATCAAGGAAAAGAATTTTGTAGGCCCAAATAATTCGTTGCTTTTCTTTCTGTTTATGCAACCAGGACGGCCATTTGTATGTAATCAGCTCATACTCAAAGTTGTATTCTTGTGCCATATGTGGAATCACATCCTGCAAGATTAGAATGCGATACACATTAAGTTAATGTGGCTACAAGATAAGTTCACATCTAGAGATAAGAAGACATATATAGATACAAACACAAAAGGCATATGTGGAAGCAAAGAAACAAGGAGCCAACCTTAAATTGAGGAGAGAGATAATTCTTAATAAACCAGAATTTTACAGGACGATTGGTGTTCTTCAGGACACTGAGAATCATAATCTTAAGGAAACGCTCGTATCTGTCATAAGCAGTGCCTCAGCGTCAGAAATGAATTGATACCAGCAAATCATATATTAAACTTTTTTTGTTCACATAATACACTTAAAACTCTTATGCACACGAATATCCAATCTACATATAGACGTAGAAATACCAAATATGATTTTCTTTTCATATGATTGATGCACTTAAAGTAATTCAGATTTTCTAAAATGGTTCAACGCACGTAATTATATTAAGTCAATGTGTGCGGTCAAGCAGGTTAGAAAAATGATAGCGCTTACAAATGCCCTGAAGCAATGGAGAATATATTTATCGTTTTCCCTTGTCGCCCACCCTTCTCATGCTCCTGAAAAGATGATAAATAGAAATAACTTGATTAAAATTGTTGCAAAGGTAGCCCACATGTTAGAATCATGCAGAATTGAGATGCAACAGGTTTACAACAATCATAAAAGTTAGTCCATATTACAAAAGCTACTCACTTTGTCAGGACCTCCCTTCATTGATTGTTGACGACCACCAACAAAACCAGACGCCCATTTCAAGAAATTTGAGTTCCAGCTTCCCTGCTAAAACAAAAGAGCGTCATTAGAGAATATATAACCAACACTTTTAAGGACCAATAGTTTTATTGTAAATCTTCTATTCGAGTAAAGTAGCACTCACTTCCTTGTTTTGTTGCACAGCATCATCACCGTCTGAAGGAACTAGCAACTTTTCATGCTCCTTACCCTTTCTCTTAACTACTTCTAGATGAACAACTTTACCACGCAGATCATCGATAGTTATACGTTTCAGCGAGGATTGATCTTGACTCCCATCATTTCCTCCTTTCAAAGCGTATAGCTCCGAACTTCTACCCGGAGCAAGTTGCAAATACCAAACCCCTGGGGATACTTTCATCTGCCAATAACCCAAATTGGCCATTACAAGGGTATCAACCAAATGCGGTCTATTTTTGGTTCCCAGAATCAGCTGAAGGCCACGAGGAGCCTCATGATCTTTTTCCGCGCAATGACCTGTGCAAGGGTTATGTTAATAATAACATGAACAAATCCATCCACCCTTGAAGAATAAGTTTAGAAAAGCTAACCTGTAAGAACAAGAGATTCAACCTCAAAAACTGCCTGCAGTGTAGTGGTATCTCCTAGATTCTCAAGCAATATATTATCAAGATCATGACTGGACAAAGACATCCAGCAGAGAGGAAACAAAAAAGCAGAAGGTCAGGCATAAGCAAAAATAAGTGAACTAAACAAGCAAATGCCATGACAAATTTGAGCCAAAAAGAACAGCATAATCCCATTTTCTTTTTCAGGGGAAAATACATACATGGCAATTACTGGTTCAACCAGCCATGGCTCTGGAACGTCAAGATTCATGGTAAGTGTCTTAGACAATGGCATATTTGCGAAAAATGCCTTAGGCCCATCTACGTCAAAGCCTGTACTGCTGTAATCGTCCTAAAAAAAGATACATGGCAGAATCAATATTTGATCAGAGGATATGGACAATACCAGACCGTCATATATTTTATTAAGATCTTTTAAAATAACATACCGTATTAGGTAAGACATATCTGTAGTAATTTTTCAGAGGAATGTCCACAAGGGAACTCTGCCAATAAGAAGAATAAAGAACTCTAGGTCAGACGCATGAACAATATGTATTTTCCTTTTCTCCAATAAGAAACAATTACCCTTTTTTTTTGTCTAAAATAAGAAACAATTACCCTTGAAACAGAATACACATGAAAAAATACCCATAATTAAACACATCAGTAAGGCAGCTGTAACATCATAAAAATATCGATCTCAGCAAGAGTACCAGTAACCACAATAAAGGCCAGAAGAATAAGTCCTTTGAACATCTAGGTGGCTCAGAACATTAAGTTTGACATTCTAGTGATTTCCAAATAATAAGGTTAGCTGTATATATTTTACTCACCATGGGATTCAGAACAATCCTCATGCTCGTCTGAACATGTTTCTGTAGAACTTGAAGAAGTGATGCTAGTTTTTGACCAGTAGGGCTTAAAGGATCGATAACAGCATCAATGTGTATCGTTGCATTTTCATTTCCCAGCAAAACCGCACTACACAACGTATGGACATCTTAGTTGCATAGCATTAAATTCCCAAGAAATTGAAAAGAAAAGCAACCACCAGTATACATACCTGTATTCTGAATTCAACACCTCAAACCGCGCACTTTCAGAACTACGATCCCGTGTTGCCATTGCAGATGACACAAACATGAAGACATCGCTAAAATATTTACTGCAAGTGTGACAAAAAATAACAATATTCTATCAGCTATTTTTCAAACCATGCAAGTAAGGGATTATTCCTAGAAGAAGTGAAGAACCATATCCTATCAGCTATTTTCAGAACATACATGGGATCATCCCTCATAGAAGAAGAAAATATAAGGAGAACCATCAGTCTAGAGAGTGAATAAAGCCTATAAACAATTAGCAGCAAGAGCCAAATCTAGAAGAAAAAAAATAATGCAGCTAAAGAAGCTTTGCTCGCCAAGAACTAGGAGGAAAAATGTTGACAAGAAAAAGCATAAGACCAAAAAAATTCTGTTTGAAGTTTTGGTTTGGCAAACAAGAAGAAACAGTTAAAGCATGAATCAAGAGACCTTGTCAGCAGATCGGGATCCACATCTTGCCATTCAATGCCTTCAATAATTTCTTGAACAGGCTTTACTCTTTGATTGAACTCCATTGACTCAAGAAGATGTAAATCTTGGCCCAAAAATGTCCTCTCATCCACAGGAAATATCACCTAGTCAAATATATACTTTAATGTGATGAAGGTTCATAAATATACAATTGAAACTAACACTAAGGATATGTAAATAGTATTAAACGATCTATATAATTACAGAAAAGGATAAAAGATGGTTTACACACCCTTCCATTTGAAATTATTGCATTTGCATCAGATTCAAGTCCAAGTTCCCAAGACAAGAATTGGGCGACCTGCATGACAATTATAAACAAAACCATTGTTAATACTATTGCTTTTGCAGAGGAAAACTGAAGATTCTTGTATCGATGTTCTTTCAGGTATGATAGAAATTTATTTAAAGCAGTATACCTTTGTCAAACGCTTAAGTAATTCTTCATCCACTGATTCAACGAGACAAGATCGGTATGCCTTAGAAGATAGCCCATACTCATCAGCAAGCTCAAGGACTTTATCAATAAACATTTGAGAGCTAGCTGATTCCACTGATGTTTTTAACAGATATTCACGCTCGTAAAACAAGCATAGTTTATCCAAGAAGTATAGCACCTTTTCCTTATGACTGCAAACAATTAGATAACAAACATAACACGCAGAGATGAATGTAAGGAAATGACACAAATAAAGGTATCTTCAAAAACACTTTACCTATCACAAGTAAAACAAAAACTCACGTACCTAAACGATGAAGCAGTTTTTTCGAAAAACTTTATAAATAGAAGGCTATGTGGGTCAGCATTCTGGCTGCTACTAAATAAGACTCCAAGACGAGCACTTTTGGAACCTCCAATCTAAATGAATATACAAGAGCATCAATAACATGTGTGGATCCAACTGAGGGTCGAGGAAAAGGGTGTGTAAAGAACGAGATAGAAAGCTATTAATTCATCAACTAACCAGGTAACGGACTCCTTCATGTAACAATTTCATTCCTTTCTTCGTTGCAACATCAGCAGCAAGGAGATGAGTCACATACTTCACATCCTCTGAAGCTGGAATTGTCATAAGAGAAGATATATATCAAGTGATTTTGCATAAGAAGATAACACATTTGGGATGTGGGAAAGACGCTGTTGACTATATAAATGCATGGTTACTTACTTTCAGGAGAATGCAAGTAGTTAACATCATTCAACATAGATTCCCCTTTCCTGGTAGATGAAGCTAGCGACACAAACCTTGGTTTGTTCTTTCCTCCACTAATAATCTACAAACAATGCAATTACGAGAGGCAGACACTTCTTGGAATTAGTAATAAACAAACACATAAGCAAATTACAAAATATGCTGCCAGTAAAACTCCCTACCTGTGGATTATAACGGCTAAGACCACTTTCCGAAAGCAACTTGTCCAAAACCTTAGTATGGGATTCTATCTGGCCGTAATAAACTTGTTCTTGTATCTTGGGAAGCTCTTCATTCATGGCATTTAAAAGAGTTTCTTCCTGGAGAGACAAGGGCTAGCTTCATGAACCAATTTATAATAGACTTAAGAAAATCAAATCTGTAGAATATTAAAAGCTCTACTATGCGAACGTGAACGTCGATGCAGATCAAAGTAATAAAATGGTTTGCATGTACATAATATTGAATTAGACGCATGCCTGCAGTAAGCTACCAACATCTGAGAACGTCAGCATATTTAAAAGATGCACAAAAGTACCTCAACAGAATCAAAGACAAGGCCATTCATCAAAAAGGAACACTTCAATTTCGCCAGACCCAACTTAAATACAAACATGGAGCTTGCTTCAGATGCTTCCTTCAAAGTGTGCTCTTGTCGCAGTTTCAGCAATATATCCTGAGGGAGTGTTTTAACCTTTGGTCTGGAACAGAAAAGACCCAACTTAAGGAGGGCTAAGGAATACAATCCATATCTTCTATGTAGATAGAAAATAATAGAGATCTACTATTGTAAATAATAATGATTCTAAATATCCATGTTACTTACAAAATTGTCTCAACAAATGCACCATCAACGTGCTCCTGTTCAATGTCTGCTTCGGAAGAATCAGCAGATTCAGTCCTTAGTGTGTTTAACTGTTAACCAACCTGAAGATCTTAGCAACTAATGTTTTGGATACTTGAAATTACAGCAGAAAATGACATATAATCAAGCCACTTCTAATTACGAGTTAAGTGTTAATGTCTATTACATTGCCCAAGAACTGAAAAGCTGTTTGAATCCCATGGTGCTCCTTGATGTACAGAAAAAGACGTATGACCTGCAAGGAGAGTTTTTCATCAAAAAATAGATCCATACTTAGTTTAATCCCTCAGCAAATAATAAAAATGAACATAATAAGAAAGAGCTTCTTATTGCAGGCAAAAAAGTTCAAAACTGGGAAAATGATAACAGTAAATATAGAGTCTAAAACGGTCAATACCATAGTCGATAAGTCCTCTTTAACTTGGGCATTAGTCACTGCATCAGAAGATGGGATTTGACCACCATTATTCTCGATTGTCTTGATTAGTTGAGTTGAATATAATATCACCCCAAATCTCACAGGGAGTTGATTTTCATATAAAGATCTGAGAGTTTCAATAGACTGTAAAGATCCAACAATAGTCAGCTCAAAAGATCTGTACTAATGAATAAGGGACGAAGAGTCAGCAATGCCAGGAAAGTGCAGGTATAAGACTTACCTCAAGACCACAGGCAGTCGCTGGATCAATGACGTAAACTGCATGGAATAGGTTCTTTCGGATGTAACGTAGTTGTCCAGGGAAGGCAGGCATCAAAATCTTATTACAAGGTGAGAGGAACACAGGCCATTAGATATTTTATTTTCCAGATGGCACCTTGCCTACAAATAAATCATATGTATCCTCACAAATAAATCATATGTATCCTGCACTAGTTACCTCGTTAATATTACTCCGCCAACGCTTGTACATATCATCCTCTTCCAGATTGTTGAGATAGGTAACATGCACGGATCGGAAATCAACCCGATATGAATCCGGTTCAGGGAGAGGGGTAGTTAGTAGAAGTTTCCTTATGGCTCCATCAGGTATCTGATAGTTGCATAAACATGTTAGCACATCCATATGGTCAAGACTAATCACAGTTAGTTTCCTGAATAGACAGGAAAAAAAAATCATCAATTTGTATAGTTCCAGTTTTTCCTCCATGTTATATAAACTACAACTTTACTTTTTATTTCACAAGAAATAGGATGTATGTCCAAGATCTCCAGCAAAACAGAAAAAAAAAGAAACACTAAATTATAAAATTTAGGACCATTATTATAAGTGTACCTTAAGCTTCGAAAAATGGTTGGCCAGGGACAATTCCTGATGAGCCAAATCCATCAACCTGCAAACAGAAGGATCAGATGATCATGCAAACGGACTGTAACCAACAATTTAGGCATGTTAGCTTTGGAAAGGAGTAAAATAATATAAATAAAAAGCAATACCACGCAAACTGATATCAAATGTAAGTGAATAGAAAGATGGGAAACTAGGTCTGGCCATGCTCAAACTAAAATGGGCTTGGGGAAAAGTACCAAACGAAGAAAAAAATATCAAAATTTCACCCTGGATTGCAGTAAGATATGTCTAGACCAAGGTAAAGTAACACAATGTGCAAAAAGGTATTACATGTATAGATCAATATCTTCGATGTTCAACAGGGCACCATTCAGAGCCAACAAAGCCTTGCCAGGGGGAACCATTCTCTGGTTTGAAAGTATCTCGTCTTTGATTGATTCATTGAGCTGCACGATAAACCAGACACATCTAAAACCACAAGGAAACAATTCAACCAGCAGGTAAACACAACATCAAAAAAACAATGACATACCTTCATGCGAGATAATGAAGAAACTACACTAGGAAAGTTTTGATTAATTTCTTGCATAGACTGCAGAGGATCAGAGGCATGGACTATTCTCTGCGCTGTTTGGTGTCCTAAATCTGTTGGAACAAAGGTAAATTAGGAAACACTATACCAATTTCTATTAAACCACGCGAAACATGCAGTAGTACCTTTCAGCTCCCAAACATCAAGCGTGTCTGATACTGTTGATGATAGGAGATAATCCCTAAAAGCCATGACTTCTGATCTTAGCTCGGGTTTCCTGTCCTGCAAAAGAGGAGCATTGACCTTAACGATCACTCTAAAGAAAATGAAAAAGCTGCTACAAAAAAATTCTCTGTCATTCCTCTCTTATCTTCGTCCATCTCACATCCACTAACAAACACATTTTCATTTTGCGAGCATTCATGCATTCTTGCAGATCAAATGAAGTGATTTTTTTTTTGAAAGAAATGGTTCTATATATATTTATATATTATATACTGGTTATGTTTCGAGTTAAACATACCAAGATTTTTGAGAATATAAAGCCCCTAACATCTTGACTAAGATCTTCAGTCCTAGGATCTTCAAGAGTGATACCTGAAACTCATAGCAGAAACAATTAAAGAGTAGCAAATTCATAGCTAACAGAATGAAGATAAGGAATAAAAACCAATAAAAAAATATTCAACTTTCAATATTTGGGTGGCAAAATGAATAAATGAATGCTTAACTCTAACCTTTCTTTATAGCACTATCATCCATAGCCTTGTACTCCATGTTCTTCAAAGCAAGCTCCACACCATAACCAGCTAAGCTAACATTATCCCTTGCTCCAATGGCACCGCAGGGTCTAGTTTTCCCTTCACAACCCAAAGGTAATACTGGTCTAACAACATATGTAACTTTTCCCTGGAGGAAACCAAGGCTTCATTAGAATGCACACAACAAAAGCAGAAAGACACTAAGAAATGGAAATCCTGGACAATAGAACATGCACTTGCTTTATCAAGACAGTGAAAGAAAAACAATTGAGCCCCATACAAGAGGATTTCTCAAACTCATGCTTCGTGCTCGAGGTAAAGCCTTCCATTTCTACCCTAATAGCAAAATACGTTTTTTCAACAATGAAGGACAAATTTCTCAGGTAAAAAGAGATACCTCCTTGGCTGCTTTAGCAAGCGACAGGTGAAACTTCCTAAAGCAATCAGTCCCAACAGCCCCATAGAGAACAGCAACTGGGCTTCCAGCTCTTGAATCAAAATGAACATGATCGAAGTCGAATAGCTCAGGCCCCTGAACAGCATCTCCAACACTGACATCCAACGAAATGCATCTTAGAAATAAAAACAAATTGTGATCTTAACCAAAACAAAACAAAAAGAAGAGACAGTGTCAGTGCATACGCAGGAGCAGAGGCAAGCCAGGATTGAAGATCTGCAACATCGTAAAACAGAGAGGAGCCAGTATCAACCCAACAGCAGCCAGTCGCAGAGGGATCATCACCATGAGGGAAAGAAGATAGAGACTCATCAGCCAATTGACGGTAAAGCACAAGCCTAGGCGAAGCAGATCTCAGAGTAAGTGAGAAATGGAAGAGAGAAGCCACTGGTTGAGCTAACAGAGTCGAAGCCTGTTTAGATATCTTAAGAAGACAATCTCTAGCTGATTTACAATCGGAATCATCTCCATCGGAACCAAGCCAAGCATCAGTAAACTCCCAGAACAACTGCTTCGATTCTTTGGAAATCAACTCACTATCACAACAACAAAAATCACTCAGATTCAGCTTAAGATCAGTAACAATGGTGCTCGACAAAAAAGTAAGAAGAAGCATTACCCAGCCTCAAGGAGAAGAGGAGTACCCTGCCACTTAGCCTTAACAGCCACCTGAACATTCTTAGGTCTCCGATTCTGAGCGTTGACGCCGACGACGACGATGAAGAGAAGAATGAGATACAGCCAAGATCTCAGATTGGTGGTGGTCCCCATCTTTTCCGCGACGGAGAAGAAGAAAAAAACCAGTAACGAACGAGCCGGGAATCGAAATATCCTTACTAACACTAAAAGGACATTTTCGTAAATAACGTACAAAAGCCACGACATCGAGTATGACGTGGGCGCCACTGATTGGTTGAAAAATGCTAGGGTTTTTCGAGTTTTTGGATGCTTCGGTGTTGGTCAGTCACCGTCGAGAGATCATGCGAAGGAATGCTCCTCAGGCGGAGGATACTATCGCTCTCTGCGTCGTCGTTCAGAAACTTTACTTCCGGTAACAACGGCGACGCTATTCCGTTCTCTACCTTCACGAAACCTTCTTCTTCAATCGCTCCCGGAGATTTCCTCGTCCGTGAATGGAAAGACTGGTTTAAGCATCGAGATGTGAAACAGAGCCACCAATTAATCGATCGAATCTTTGACATCCTTCGAGCTCCTTCTAACGATGGAGACGATAGAGCTTTTTATCTCCACCTCTCCAATCTCCGACTTCGTCTCACTGAGAAATTCGTCCTCGACGTGCTTTCACACACTCGTTACGATATCCTCTGTTGTCTCAAATTCTTCGATTGGGCTGCTCGTCAGCCTGGGTTTCATCACACGCGTGCTACTTTTCATGCTATCTTCAAGATCCTTCGTGGTGCGAAGCTTGTGACTCTTATGATTGACTTTTTGGATCGAAGTGTTGGTTTTGAAAGTTGCCGTCATTCTCTTCGTCTCTGTGATGCTCTTGTTGTTGGTTATGCTGTAGCTGGTCGTACTGATATAGCTCTTCAGCATTTTGGTAATATGAGATTTCGAGGTTTGGATTTGGATTCTTTTGGGTATCATGTGCTTTTGAATGCACTTGTTGAGGAGAAGTGTTTTGATAGTTTTGATGTCATCTTCGACCAGATCTCCGTGCGTGGCTTCGTATGTGCTGTTACGCATTCGATTTTGGTGAAGAAGTTTTGCAAGCAAGGGAAGCTTGATGAGGCTGAAGATTATCTTCGAGCCTTGCTGCCTAATGATCCTGCTGGATGTGGTTCTGGCTTAGGTATATTGGTTGATGCTCTATGTTCCAAACGAAAGTTTCAGGAAGCTACTAAGTTGTTAGACGAGATCAAACTGGTGGGAACAGTGAATATGGACCGTGCTTATAACATTTGGATTAGGGCGCTTATTAAAGCTGGATTCTTGAATAACCCTGCGGATTTCTTGCAGAAGATTAGTCCTTTGGAAGGTTGTGAACTCGAAGTTTTCAGGTATAACTCTATGGTCTTTCAACTTTTGAAGGAGAACAATCTTGATGGTGTGTATGATATTCTTACGGAGATGATGGTACGTGGAGTTTCGCCGAATAAGAAAACGATGAATGCTGCTTTATGCTTCTTTTGCAAAGCTGGATTTGTAGATGAAGCCCTCGAGTTATACCGGTCGAGGTCAGAAATTGGGTTTGCTCCTACCGCCATGTCTTACAACTATCTGATTCATACCCTTTGTGCCAATGAAAGTGTTGAACAAGCTTATGATGTCTTGAAAGGGGCAATTGACCGAGGGCATTTTCTTGGTGGAAAGACATTTAGTACACTAACCAATGCCTTGTGCTGGAAGGGGAAGCCTGACATGGCAAGGGAGCTGGTTATTGCTGCCGCTGAACGGGACTTATTGCCTAAACGTATAGCTGGTTGCAAGATTATATCAGCTCTTTGCGATGTTGGGAAAGTGGAGGACGCTCTTATGATTAATGAGCTATTCAATAAAAGTGGTGTAGACACCTCCTTTAAAATGTTCACCAGTTTGATATATGGCTCAATCACACTAATGAGGGGAGACATAGCTGCTAAACTTATCATCAGGATGCAGGAAAAGGGCTACACCCCGACCCGTAGTCTCTATCGAAATGTTATTCAATGTGTTTGTGAGATGGAAAGTGGTGAAAAAAACTTCTTTACTACTTTGCTAAAGTTTCAGTTGTCTCTTTGGGAACACAAGGTTCAGGCCTACAACTTATTCATTGAAGGAGCTGGGTTTGCAGGAAAACCAAAACTTGCAAGACTAGTGTATGATATGATGGATAGAGATGGTATCACGCCCACAGTAGCTTCAAACATTCTCATGCTTCAGAGTTATCTAAAAAATGAGAAAATCGCCGATGCTCTTCACTTTTTCCATGACCTGCGTGAACAAGGTAAGACCAAAAAAAGACTGTACCAAGTTATGATTGTTGGTCTCTGTAAAGCAAATAAATTGGATGATGCTATGCATTTCTTGGAAGAAATGAAGGGAGAAGGACTACAGCCTAGTATCGAATGTTACGAAGTAAACATACAAAAATTGTGCAACGAAGAAAAGTATGATGAGGCAGTTGGATTAGTCAATGAATTTAGGAAAAGTGGGCGTCGTATTACAGCTTTCATAGGTAATGTCCTTTTGCATAACGCAATGAAGAGCAAAGGGGTGTATGAAGCATGGACACGGATGAGAAATATAGAAGATAAGATCCCTGAGATGAAGTCACTTGGTGAGTTGATAGGATTATTCTCAGGACGAATAGATATGGAAGTAGAACTGAAGCGGTTAGATGAAGTTATAGAGAAATGCTATCCTCTTGATATGTACACGTACAATATGCTGTTGAGAATGATTGTAATGAACCAGGCGGAAGATGCATATGAGATGGTTGAAAGAATAGCTCGGAGAGGATATGTGCCTAATGAACGGACTGACATGATCCTTGAACGGGCTAACCGCATACTAGAGGAACGGAATTCAAGGTCAAACTTAGGGAGGAATGGTTGGAATAGTAGACAGAGGCAACTTGAATGATGAAAAGTATGTCACAGAGAGGTCAGAATTGTTGAATAGAGAGAACAAGGGAGTTGATTTGGATTCAGTATCTGTTTTGGGATTTGGATCATGGACAACAGATGAATGAGAAAAGCCAGATTCTTCTTCTTGAGGCTTTATATGTCCTGGACGTTGTAACTTGCAGGAGCTTTTTTATCTCTGGATTGCAAAAGATCGATGGTATTTTCCCAGAAGCTTTTTGTTTTTTTTTAAGTAAAGATCGATGTGTCACTAAAGACACTTACAGAATTGGGTAGTATCCATTATGTACACAATTGTTTGTAGTCTTTCCTAGAAACACACAAGAATTGGGTAGTATCCATTATGTACACAATTGTTTGTAGTCTTTCCTAGAAACACACAAGTTTTGTTGTGCGACACAACTACTCAGAGAGAGATTTCAACAATTTTTTGTCATATTCTTTATGTGTTGCCTGTTGGTAAGGAAAATCAATGGTGGTCGCCCACCTTGTTTCGAAAATTGGTGTTTGTAATTACATTTGTTTACTAGTTCTAGTAATGATGAATCTTCTTATTTTGTTAATAATTAGAAACATTAAGTACTTTTAGTATTTCATCTAATTCGTCTTCATAATCATATTATTTCATATAAAATTCGATAACATGACTCGTTTTGACTAATAGTTACAAAGAAGAAGAACTTGTGAGAGAGGATTTACAGAGGCTTCTTACCTGATTCATCTCCTCATGACACACACAAAAAGAAATTAGTAGCAAAAACACAAAAGTAATTGAAAAATGAACCAATAAGTAGGAGATTAAAAACAGCAAGTGTTACGAGGATACAATAATCTGTTGATAAAATATTTTAAAGGACTTAAAGAAGAGAGAGAGGAGAGATTACGGGTTACATATAATCAGTTAATCACAAATATTAAAGAAATGTGTGTACTGTGTACTACAGTTTAGCGCCATTTGTACTGCATAAAGACCCCCCACGTACATACATACACCAAACCAGAGAGACTTACATTAGAAGAAAAAACTATGGCAACCTCTGCATTCTTACAAAGAAGTAGAACATCGGAGGAGATGAATCAGGTAAGAAAGCCTCTGTAAATCCTGTCTCACAAGTTTTCCTCTTCTCTAAAACAAATAAAACTGTTTTTGCTCTTCTCTGGCTCGCTCGCTCTAGGTCTTATCATTTACAAATTCTTATGTACTGCAGATATACGACCATTTCTCTTCTAATAACTTGCTGTGACCTGTGATTCCCTGAACCTCTTTATTTTTTAATCTTCAAGCATTTTAATATTCAATATTAATGTTTAATTCTGCAGCTTCATTGCATTGTGCCATTCTTAATTTGTTATATATTACTGCGTCAGGGGTTGACTTTAGGCTAAGGCTACCTTTTCCTATATATATCATTGTCATGATCATCTTGTTAACTTAATTAGGGTTTTAGACATTAATTGCAGTTCTAAGTTTAACTTAGGACCATCGGTGGTAGGAAAGAGCACAAGCCTCTTTTTTGTTCCTCTTGCCGTCGTATATATATGTCTTCTCAACCGAATCATCAGACTTCAATATCAAGTTTACTCCATGATCGCTTGCATATCCCTCCTGCAGAAACAATCGTTGAGAAAGAGTCTGCAGAGAAGGACACTTGTCAATCACAAAGAAAAAGGAAAGAACCAGTTTTGCATGAGGTTGATGGCTCAAGTAGTGGTGCAGCAAAGAAACAAGACCATAACGCTAAGGAGCGTTTAAGGAGGATGAGACTTCATGCCTCTTACCTCACTCTTGGCACTCTTCTTCCTGACCATTCTTCTTCTTCTTCAAAGGTTTTGTTTTCACTGTTATTATTACAAGTTAGGTATGTTCTGCTTGTTGTTGAGCTATATATAACTTTTCTTGCTGATTGGCAGAAGAAATGGTCTGCACCATCTATAATCGATAATGTAATCACTTACATTCCCAAGCTACAGAATGAAGTTGGAGAGCTAACTCTAAGAAAGCAGAAGCTTGTGGAGTTAGAGAGACGAGGTCCTTCTATTCGAGCAATCTCGGTTCTTGAATTGGGGGAATCAGGTTATGAGGCTGTTGTACAGATATGCTTGAAGAAAGAAAACGAAGATGAGTTCTCCAACTTGCTTCATGTAATGGAGGTGCAAGGTTTGAGTGTTTTAAGTGCTTCTACTTCTCAAGTTTGCCGAGAGCAAAGGGTGGTTTGCTACAACTTCCATGTCAAGGTACTGTGTCTCATCTTATCTTCTTCATTTCTCTTTAGTTTATGTTTTGATAGAATGGAGACAATGTGCTAGTCTTCATGGATATGAACAATGATGTAACTTTTCTTCTCCAAACAATACATGTTTAGGGTCCAAGTCATGGGAGGATTGTGTTTTAACTTTAGCTAAGCATTGAGATTATGTTAAGATTATATAACGTTTAGAAAAGATATAGGACTAATGGTTTATCATTAAGTTCATAAACCAATGGTTTTTGTTCTTAAGATATATTGATTCTATTGGTGGGAGAGAGACTGTTTCGACCTCAATGAACCTGGATTTGAGTGTAGCATTATGTATAAAGAGGGATGATTTACATATATTTGCATGTATTATCAATGGCTGATCCTAGATCTATGGACCAAAAACACTAAACTAAATTCAAAATTAGTTTTTAGCAATTCGATAGTATGGCACTAAAAAGTCATTGGATAGTATTTACATATATACATTGGATGTTCTTTTTTGAGAGAACTAACAATTGCAAAATGTATATGGGAAAGTGTAGATGGATGAGAAGCCATGTGAAGGTGATGACTACATCACAGTGTTAAAGAACAACATCATTTCTTCGCTTCGTGACAACACAAAGTGCAAATGATATATAGTGAGGTATAGAATCAACAGAATATCTTTGATGATGCATATCGCAACTTATAATATTCCTCTTCTTGCTTAGATCATGTTTGGTTTCGTGTTGGGAATCTCATAAATCATATATAGATGTAGAAGTTATGTTTATCTCCCTATGGTAAACCTCTTCTTAGTATGCCTCAAGATCACGATTTACATGCTCTAGTACCCGATCCGAGAGGATTATCTACCAAAGGCCCATAACTTGTAATCCAAATAGAAATTTCTTTGCGAAGCTAAAACTCAAGTTTTCCAAAACAAGTTGTTAGAATGCCGACTAAAGTTTCTTTATATAGGTTTAACAAGAAATGTATAACCTAAAGATTTGATCCCATGGCATAAAAAAAATAATAATTAAAAACATGGAAGCAAAATATATACAACAGATAGACTATGATCTTGCAGTCTAAAGGTGAGACCACTCTTTGATGGACCACAACCTCAACTTTCCGAATCAGCCGGCTTTTGTTTCAGGAGCCAAGAGAAAGACACAACAACCAAATCAAAAATGACAACACGGCTCCAAAAGAATATGGAGTTTGGCAAGGCTTACCTTTGCTATAAATAAGTTGAGCATTGGACTTGAAATAACTTTGTCTAATGAATTCTTACTTGTATTTTATAAGACGAAAACGTAAATCTTGCATTAAGAATTCATACAAATTTTCATAATTGATAAAATTCTTACATTATCGTACTAGAAATCGGAAATGCATTCCACCATTATGCGTGTTAGTACTAATCGGAGTTTTAACTTGTACTAAATTTAACAAATATGACGGAGAGAGTTGAAAGCTTATCACAATGGCATTTACCGTTTTGCCCTTGTCGTTGTAATTTCAACATTTCCAATTTCTTAACGCCTTTACTGACATCGACCCCAAAAAGAAAAAAAAAAAAGAAGAAGAGTCAAACCTGAGAATCTCATCTCTCTCTGAAGTAGAAGAAGAAGAAGACGATGAAGAAGCGAACGATGTCCGCGTGGGGATCGGCGATTTTAATCTTCATAATACTTATGATCGTCACTCCCACAATCCCTCAATCTCAGGCTTACCACAATTTCGCCGATCAACGCTCCTTCCTCGGTATAAAATTCACACTCTTCTCTCATCATCATCATTTTCTTCTTAAATACCCTTTTGAATTTTTAGGGTTTTGATCTTACAAATCCATTTTCTCAGGGATTCCAAATTTTTTAAACGTCATCTCCAACTTCCCTTTCCTCATCATCGGCCTTATTGGTCTTATCCTCTGCTTTTACCCAGAAGATTACTTTAGCTTTAGGTGCGTAATTACATACTTCTTCTTTGTGAAATCCAGATTCAAATTAGTTAAAGTCTCTGTGTATTGAAACAGTTTGCGAGGTGAGAAAATAGGATGGACTTGCTTTTACATCGGTGTAGCTGCTGTTGCTTTTGGATCTTCTTACTATCATCTTCACCCAAACGATGCTACTCTCCTCTGGGATCGTCTTCCCGTACGCTCTTATTCTTTCTCTTCTCTTCTCTGAGATTTTGTTTGCTTTGTTTTGTTTTTGATCACTGGTTTCGATTGCTTTTTGGTTTAGATGACTATTGCTTTCACATCAATCATGGCTATATTTGTAATCGAGAGGATTGATGAGCATAAGGGTACTTACTCCATTGCTCCTTTACTTCTTGCTGGTCTTGTTAGCATTTTGTATTGGAGGTTAGTCAAATCCTTAAACTATCTCTAGTGGTTTTAGCGATACAATGTTGAGATAGAGTAAGCTGACATGAGGCTGTGATTGTAGGTTTTTCGATGACCTTAGGCCATATGCTTTGGTTCAGTTTGTTCCTTGCATTGTGATTCCGTTGATGGCTATTTTATTGCCTCCAATGTATACACATTCCACTTATTGGCTATGGGCTGCAGGTTAGTGCTTATTGTTGTGTTGATACATATTTAGTTTGCTTTGCTCTTGAAGCTTTGTTGTTACTTTCTGGCTCTTATTCTAGATTCAATTGTCTGGAATTGCAGGGTTCTATCTCTTAGCCAAGGTGGAAGAAGCTGCGGATAAGCCTATATATAGCTGGACTCATCATATTATTAGTGGGCATTCTCTGAAGCATCTGTGTGCCGCTATGGTCCCTGTCTTCCTTACCCTCATGCTTGCGAAAAGAACCGTTCAAACTGAGAGGTACATTTTCATCCTCATGTATATGAAACGACCCGACGTGGCAGACCCATATTCTTGTTCTCATTGTTTTACATCATTTTGTTAAAACACAGGATTAGCTTGTATAAGACATGGAAGAAAGGATCCGAGGAAGAACGGTTCGAGCATAGCTACTCCAACGTTGCAGTCGAAGAGACTCGGTAGATTATTTTGTTGACTCGTAAAATGTAAGATGATCTTTTTCTTTTGATAGTTTGTGTGTTTACGGTTACTGGCTAATAGAATTAGATATAGAAGGTACAGATTTATGATCCAGTTGGAAACTAATGTTAGCGATCTGTAATCTTATCAAAATGCTGCACTCTACCATTCATAAATGCCCTTTGTTTCTTATTGAGATTGGTGAGACTCGATGTTCTTCTTATTATCAACTTAAACCAAATCGAAGACAAGTTTGCCTAGTTGATCGTGAAATCATTGGAACACTCTGTTTTACAACACAAGTGTTTTCAGGATATGCCGTTAAGTCTTCTAATAACAGAGACGACGCCTTGAATACCTAACTTGCCATCTCCATTAGCCACCATTCCAGTGAACAACTGCTTGCTCAGAGCAGCACCAGGCATCGCCGCCTCTGCAGCCATTCCCAAATCTTTCACCATATACTCCGCAAAGCCAGTCGCCCTATAATCCCTCTTCACAATCATCTCCCCAAACAGCCGCATAACCGCCGATCCAGCTGCACCATCCTTCACCGCCTCGAGCCATTTCACTGTATCTAAACCCGCTTTCTCAGCGAACACTATCCCTTCAGCAAGTCCAACCAGGTTGCTCGCACCAGCAATCTGATTCCCTATCTTGCAGCTTTGCCCACTCCCTGCTTCTCCCATATAAGTAACAGTCCCTATATTCTTCATCACCGGGGACAACCACTCCACAATCTCTGAATCTCCGCCGGCGAAAATCCCTAACGTCCCCTCTCGTGCTCCAGCGTCTCCACCTGATACCGGCGCATCCACCGCCCAACAATTCCTACGCCTCGCTTCTGCGTGTATTTCACGCGCCAATCCTGGTTTGCTACTAGTCATGTCCACTGTTACTCCACCGGGCGTAAGACCAGAGAGTACACCATCGTCACCGAGAAGCAATGATCGGACATCGTTGAAGTTTCCAACAATCGTGAACACAACGTCGCTCATCTCCGCTAACTCTTTGGGGCTATTGGCTATGCGAGCTCCTTTGGTTTGCAGATCTTTTGTTTTCCGGAGGTCGCGAGCGTAAACTGTGACAGAATAGCCTGCGGCGATAATATGAGAAACCATGGCCGATCCCATTATCCCGATGCCAATCCATCCTATTCGAGTCTTTGAAGGATCGATGAGTTTCGGATATGGAGTCTCCATTTCTGTGTTTCCACAGAACGAATGAAGAATTTGCGTGAGAGACGACGACGATTGGTAGAACATAAAAAATAAGTCTTAGCTACTTCACTCAATTTTTATTTATTGAGCTCAAATCTCTTTTTCTTCTGGATTTTAGTTATTTCACATCAGTCATGGCTATACTTTTAATCGAAAGGATTGATGAGTAAGGGTACTTACGTCATTGTCCCTTTGCATCTTGCTAGTCTTGTTAACATTTTGTATTGGAGGTTAGTCAATCAAACTTTTTTTTTTTGGACAAATCAATCAATCCTTAAACTATCAAGAGGTTTTAGTGATACAATCTTGAGATAGAGTAACCTGACATGAGGCTGTAATTGCAGTTTTTTCGATGACCTTAGACCATATGCTTTAGTTCAGTTTGTTCCTTGCATTGTCATTCCATAGATGGCTATTCTATTGCCTCCAATGTATACTCATTCATTCCATTCTACGTATTGTCTCTGGGCTGCAGGTTAGTGCTCACTACGTATAAGACATGGACATGGACGAGGTGTAGAGCGAAGGGATCCGAGGAAGAAAGGTTTGAATATAGCTGCTCCAACGTTTCAGTTGAAGAGACTTTGGTGACTTGTATAATGTAAGACCTTTGATGGTCGTGTTTAAGATTATAGGCTAAGTGGGTAACAGAGAAATAGTTATAGGAGGTAGAAGTTGATAATCCAATTGGAAACTAATGTTACACACTCTTGTAACTATAGTTCTCGAGATTGGTGAGACTCCATGTTCTTATTAGCAACTTCTAACCAAATGGAAAACAAGCTTGCCTAGTTAACACTAGTTTTATCAGGATAAGCCGTTAAGTCTCCTAATAACATCGACGACGCCTTGAAATCCTAACTTCCCATCTCCATTTGCCACCATTACAGTGAACAACTGCTTGTTCAAAGCAGTTCCAGGCATCGCCATTGCCGCCTCCGCCGCCATTCCCAAATCTTTCACCATATACTCCGCAAACCCCGTCGCCTTATAGTCCCTCACCGCCATCATCTCCCCGAAAAGCCGCATAACCGCCGATCCAGCTGCACCGTCCTTAACCGCCTCAAGCCATTTCACCGGATCTAAACCCGCCTTCTCAGCAAACACAATCCCTTCAGCTAATCCAATCATGTTGCTTCCAACACAAATCTGATTCCCAATTTTACAGCTCTGTCCACTCCCAGCTCCTCCCATAAACCTCACAATTCCCATCGTTTTCATCACCGGAGCCAACCACTCCACAATCTCGGAATCTCCGCCGGCGAATATCGTTAGCTTCCCCTCACGTGCTCCAGCGTCTCCACCCGATACAGGCGCATCCACCGCCCAGCAATCCCTCCGCCTCGCCTCCGCGTATATCTCACGCGCCAATCCTGGCTTGCTACTAGTCATGTCCACTGTTACTCCACCGGGTTTAAGACCAGAGAGTACACCATCATCCCCAAGAAGCAACGATCTAACATCGTTAGAGTTTCCAACGATCGTGAACACAACGTCGCTCATCTCCCCTAACTCTTTGGGGCTATTGGCGGTACGACCTCCTTTGGTTTGCAGATCCTTTGTTTTACGAAGATCGCGAGCATAAACGGTGACTGAATAGCCTGCGGCGAGGATATGAGAAACCATCGCTGATCCCATTATCCCGATCCCAATCCATCCAATTCGGGTCTTGGATGGTTCGATTAGTTTCGGATACTGAGTCTCCATTTCTGCGTTTCTAGAGAACGAACGAAGAAACTTGTAAGAAACGACCACGATCGGAAAAAGACGATATTGCCCTACCGACTTTTTCTTTTTTTTGATTTTAGTTATTTTATTTTATTAACATATTGTATTAATCTGGTCTTCGTCTCCAATTACAAAGTCAAAGTTCTCACTTCTCTCAAGCTAGCATTATGCTTGAAAGATGCAACAATCTTTCCACTACATGGAGTTGGTGAGATAGAGGTAGAGATTAGCAACAGAGACCATAAGTTACTCAACAGACACGTAATGTTCATTTCCCATGAAATCATGCATGCAAATTCTCATATAGGTCACGAGACCTGAATTTCATCCTTGTTTTGGACACCTTTCACATGCTTACCTTGTGATGCAACAAACTTCGTTTTTCACTTCCTTTATGCTAAACACTATAACCAACATATGCCACAAAAACAAAACTCTTGATCATCTTGCTTCTCTCTTTTCCCAGTTTGGTTTCTAGAATATGGAATCGAGCTTTCATTTCATCAATGAAGCTCTCCTTATCACTCAGACCTTTATCACTTTTCACCAATTCCTGGTAGCATCAGCCTGTGTTCTCATAGCTGTCTTTGGTTACTATTTCTTCAAACCAAGATGTATTATATACCTCATTGACTTCTCATGTTATCAACCTCCTGACTTCTTGCGAGCTCCGGTCTCTAATTTCATTGAGCATCTTACCATTTCCGGTGTTTTTGATCAAGAAAGTCTTGATCTCCAGCAGAAGATTTTAGAGCGATCAGGGATTAGTGATGACGCGAGCGTGCCTGCGACAGTCCATGAGATTCCACCAAACGCTTCTATCTCTGCAGCTAGAGAAGAAACTCATGAGATCCTCTTCGCTATTGTCCAAGATCTTTTCTCAAAGCATGAGATAGATCCAAAGAGTATTGACATCCTTGTGTCTAACTGCAGCCTATTCTGTCCTTCTCCATCCATAACTTCTATGATCATTAACAAGTTTGGCATGAGGAGTGACATAAAGAGCTTCAGTTTGAGCGGTATGGGCTGCAGCGCCGGGATTCTTTCGGTTAATCTCGTAAAAGATCTTATGAAGATTCATGGTGATTCTTTGGCCCTAGTGTTGAGTATGGAAGCTGTTAGTCCAAATGGTTACAGAGGGAAGTGTAAGTCGATGCTCATTGCCAACACTATCTTCAGAATGGGTGGGGCTGCGATTCTTCTTTCCAATAGGAAGCAAGATTCGCATAAGGCGAAATACAAACTCCAGCATATTATCAGAACTCATGTTGGTTCAGACACTGAATCGTACGAGAGTGTAATGCAGCAAGTTGATGAAGAAGGAAAAGTGGGAGTAGCATTGTCCAAGCAGCTTGTGAGGGTAGCATCAAAGGCCTTAAAGATCAACGTGGTGCAGTTAGGCCCTCGAGTGCTACCTTATTCAGAGCAGCTCAAATACATAATCTCATTCATCCAAAGAAAATGGGGAATGCACAAGGAGATATACACACCAAACTTCAAGAAAGCTTTTGAGCATTTCTGTATACATGCCGGAGGAAGGGCGATAATTGAAGGCGTGGAGAAGCATCTGAAGCTGGACAAGGAAGACGTAGAAGCTTCAAGGTCAACTCTATATCGTTATGGGAACACATCTTCGTCTTCGTTGTGGTATGAGCTGCAATACCTGGAAGCAAAAGGTAGAATGAAAATGGGAGATAAAGTATGGCAGATTGGGTTTGGAAGTGGCTTTAAGGCTAACAGTGCTGTCTGGAAATGCATCTCCGAGATCGATTCAAGAGGCAGGAATGCATGGTCTGATCGAATCCATTTGTATCCTGTCTGTGGAGATACTTCAAGTGCATTGAAGACAGAGCTTCTTTCTTGACATTGATTTCGCTGCTCTATAGAATAGTTTATCAATTCCTTCGTATTCTCTCTGGTTTGCTCTTAAGCTGATTCATGCATTGTAGGAACAACCTTTCACATTTTCATATTCTTCAAGATCTGTTTCTTTGAATCTCTCCTCTCACAAATGTTTTGTTATTGCAATATCAAATAGGATTTAGTATTTCAAGATGAACTGTTTCACACTAAAAACATATCCTGAAACACTAGAAGTTAAGAAGTAAGAACCTTAAGTTCAAACTTTTCTCAGTGCTAAAGAGTAACATTCTGCATTTTGTAAACTACTTCAGCTTCGATTCTTGTGTCCAACTCGGTTACCATATGTTCAATCAAACTCTGCAGCCTTCTGCATGATCCTGATAAAGCTTCTGATGAAGAATTCTTGGAACTCTTAACATCAGACTCAATCTCACCAATACTTTCCCTCATGTTCTCCACTGTTTGTTTCATGAGACCAAACTCTTGCGGCGGGTAAACACAAGCTCCAAGCTCATCAATCTGTACACCAATTCCTTGACACAACTTCAGTAACTTCTCAAACGAATCCACAAACTCACTATTATCCTTTGGATTCTCCAGCTTGATCATGCATGTGATAGCACGGATAAGCTCTTTTATAACAACGAGCGTCTCAGACACAATATCTGCTACCATTTTAGCAACTTCAAATTCTTCAGGAGACAGTTCATCGCCTAAATCATCGTCATCCGAGTTTGTCGAAACATTATGATCAGGTGAAGAAGAAGCAGGCTTCAGTTCTTTCATCTCCCTAAGCACATCCTTCATAGAAACAGCTACATGTGCCATCGCTCTTCCAATCGCTTTGATGTTTGTTTCAGGCACGTTCTTTAAATTAGAACATGCTTCCCACACTGCTCCTGCAAGCTGCGGAATCGTGGGCTTCCTTCCTTTCTCATATGATCCCTCTGTTTCCAAATAACAGAACCACCAGAAAAATTCATATACACAGTTGAAGTAATCTTCTTAAATCAATAAGCAGAAGAACATAGAGTCTTCTTATTACCGTATAAGGAAACAGAACCCTGCAACAATCTGAAGCTGGAATCAACAATTTGCTTCACAGAAGCGTGTATGGTCGAAGAGAGTGTAGTCCCAGCACCAACCATGCTTCCATGACAATGCAGCAAAAATCCTTGAAGAGCGTTGAAGTATGCTTCCATAGTCTCCTTCATTGCTTCAGCTTTTGGAGGTTCTCCAGTGATCCATAGCATTCCCACTATTGGAATTAAGCCACAAAACAACAAAACAATTGAAGAATTTGTTTTTCTTTAACAACAAGACAGAAACTGGCAAAAGAAAAACCTATAGTAGCTTGTTTGGAGAGATGATCAGAAATCTGAAGGACATCGTTCCAATATAATTTGTCTTGTGTCGGAGACGGAACTTGCTCGAACAACTGCAAAAATTCACCAAACCCTGTCTCTAAATCAGTAATCAAATCCATCACCAACACACAAAAACACGAAATGGTGAAATAAAAAACCTGGAGAGTATCGTTGATGGTGTTTTGATAACTAGTAAGGATTTGATTCAATTCGTCTATGTTTGGTTTCGCCATCTCCGTCTTCCTTCACCTCTCGACGCCTCAAGTCTAATTTCCTACGTTAGGGTTTTTTGCACTTGGTCTACAACACTTTCGTATTTCTACAATTCGCTGAACGACGTCGTTTATGTTAAGATGGCCGTTTCTTCACGTCTCTTTCTACAATATTATTTATTCCTAAAATGCCCTTCATATATATTTGCCTCCAGTTTTTTAAAAAATTCCTACTCAATTTGGTGAATCAAATCATAATTGAAGTTTGATTGTAACTTTTCAATAAGGGAGAGAACTGAGAGGACCATATCATGTGAATAGAAAGAAAGAAGAGGCCAAAAACTCATGTGAACAATCAATTCCTTCATTACTATACTCGAAAACAACAATACCAAACATCGAATTAATAAAAACACACAACATTTAACGGATTAATGGTGATGGAATGGAAACTGTTTGATTTAGCTGATGTATTCATGTTCTTCTTCACTTTCTTTCTCTTCATACTCATCACCCATCACTCTTTCTCTAGCCTTTCTCGCCTGCCAATATCATTCAATACACATCACTTTCACTTTCCTAAACCCACTAGCCAATTTATTTGACCATAACATAAATCAACATATTAAAGTACATCACTTTCACTTAACGAACCTGTTTTTTCCAATTAGTGAGGATTACGATAAGACCGAGCAAAACAGCTTGTACACATGACCCAACTGTGATTCCAATCCAGAGTCCTCTTCCTCTCATTTTAAACCCAAAAGCTAATAGTATAGCAGTTGGTATTCCAAAGAGATAGTATGCTGCTAGGTTTACGTATGCCCCAATATCTTGCCTCCCTGATCCTCTAGCCACACCTGTTTCAGTAAACACATTTTATAACTCTTAACTTCATTGAATTAGATCTCTTAAAACATTATAGAAGGAGATCATCTAACCCGAGAGAGCTGCGTGAAGGGCATCGAATATGACCGATAAAGAAAGCAGTGGAGCCATTGATTTTACATAGTCTACAACTTCAGTTTCAGAACTGAATAGGTAACCAAATACATTTCTTGCACCAAAGACTATTGCACCCACCATTATTGATTCTACACCTGTTATAACCATCGCTGTGTAAACCGCCATTCGAGCTTGTTTCGGGTTTCCAGCTCCTAACTCGTTTGCAACTCTTGTACTGCAACAACAACAACAACAGAGAGGCGGTTTCAGGTTTTAGATAGATAGCTTTGCAAAATCGAAAGTTGAGTGAGAAAGAACCTTGCTGCTGCACCGAGACTCTCTGGGATTTGGTACAAGGAGGATTGTGTTGAAAGACTGTTAAACAAGAATGAAAGCAACTGATTGGTATGATAATATTCCATTCTAAAACCAAGTCTATAGAAGATAAAAGAAAAATGGAAACAAACCAGACTGAGAGAACAGAGGCTTCTAGCTTCGGATTTGGTAAAATACCAGAGAGCAGGACTAAAAATTCGAATGACCACCACTCAAGGCTAATCCAACAACACCAAAGAGATTCATGTCAACAACTCTATGACTAAAACCAAAAGAGGCATGAAGAGAAGTTTGATATACCAAATCATAGATGCAGATGGGATTCCAAACCGGAAAAACTCTCCCATTCCTTCAAACAAACTCATGGAGATAGTTGCACGGCTCTTGCTACAGCTAGAAGAAAACGTCATGTATAATCCAAGAACAGTCACGTTTAGCCAGTAAGAAACACCGATCGCAATAGCTGCACCGAGGCTTCCAAGACCAAACTTAAAGACCAAGCTCCAACAGAGGACAATGTGGATACAGAGAGAAGAGACTGAACTCATAACCAAAGGCAAAATCAGAGACTGTGCTTGGAAAAACCGAACAAGCGGCTGCAAAGTAGCGTAACCAAAGAGCGCGGGTATGAGCCAAGTTGCAAACTTCCCAGCTTCTTGAGCAACCATAGCATCTTGTCCAATAAGAGAAAGTATATCACCAATGTATGTCCAGAGAAGAGAGAGAGGAATACACACAAGAAACAAAGAGACAATTCCTGTGTAAGTATGAACACCAAGCTTCTCATATTGCTTAGCTCCATTAGCTTGACCACATAAAGTTTCCAACGCACTAGCCAATCCAAACTGTGTGATTACCACAACCACAATTTAGAATCTTAAGCTAATAAAAATGAAAAAGAGAAAGATCAAGAAAGAGACATACAACGACGCTGAAACCGGTGACGCTGCAGAAAGAAACAGCAATGGCGGTGCTAGAGAGGAAAAGCTCACCGAGATGACCAACCATCATTATAGATATCACCTGAAGAACATACATAGACGAGTTCACTGCAATCATCGGACCGGCGATGTAACTAAGTTTCTTCGTTTCCCGCAAAAACCCATCTTTCTTGTTTACTTCTTCTCTGTCGCTCACAACAAGCAAGCCCTTCTCCGCCGAATCCATTCTCTCTTCTTCTTCCCCTGAGATTTGTTGTTTCAATCTAATACTTTAACCTCTTTCTCCGAATCAACCCTATACTTTATATACTAATATTATATGATATCTTCTGTGGAATTTATAGCGGCGTGTCGTATATTGATTCTACACCTCGAGATACAGATACATGCGTCGTCCTCTCTTATTCAGCCGCCATAAATTCTCTCTCGATCTAAATAATGGCACTTGATTATAGCAAATTAAGAAAAGTCTTTGTTAAAAAAAAAAAACTTTACATGCAAATCACCAAAGTACTATACAATAATGCGTTGAAATATTATAATCTTAACTTGTTTAATTAGTCAAGCGGTCTGTTAAAAATTTAATTAATTACAATGTTGATTCATTGATTCATTTTGAATATAAGTATGTTACTTCCTCATAAAGGTATCAAAACGAATCAAAAACAAAATTTTCTCTGTTTTGTTTTTTTATTCATTTTGATATCAAAAATCTTCCTCTTTAAGGTATCAAAAGATTTGTTCAAAAAAGAAAAATCTTCTTGTTTATCATGTGAAGTTTGTGAACCAATCAAAATTTATCTTCAGATCCTTTTTTTTTTCAATTTCATAATCGTAAGTCAAAAGAAAATATCTGTTTGCTTTTTTTCTAACGCACTTGTGTTTCCTCAAACTTATTATTTTTAAACTCATGTGCACGTACATGTAAACATTCATTTCCTCTCTTTTTCTTTTTTTTCTTGTCAAAACATTCATTTCCTCTTTAGTCACTACTATTATCGAAAACATTCATTTCCTCTTTAGTCATTACTATTATAGTATTATAGAAGATCATATATATCATGTGTATGATGAAGTCTCTTGGTTTAGCTGATCTCTTCATGTTCTTTATTACTTTCTTTATCTCCAAACCCCTCACCCATGGCCATCAGTCTTCAACAAGTCAAAGTAAATTGATAAATTCAGTATTTTTCATTAGACACCCCAAAGTATAAAAATGTATCGTTGATACGGTGATACAAGAACCAAAAGATGGAAAGATATATAAAGAATTTTCAACTTTTCATCAACCATCAAAATATAACTCTGATCCAAGTCATTAACGTTCAATTTGGTTAGAGTTCTGTTCTATTATGTGTTGATCCATAAATGGTAAAAAGATTGAATAGTATACAAATAAAAAGAGCCTATTTCAACCCAAACTTTTCTTTCCTAAACGTTTTAAAAATTCAAAAAAATTTGTACCTTAAAATTTGTGTGTAAATCAAAATATAGTTCATTTCTCGAGTTTCATATATATACATAGACGAAAGACATCAAGATCATACACAACATCAGAAGATGAATTTACAAAATACGAGAGAGACCTTCTTGCTAATGCTAACAACTAAATTACCAACCCCACTTCACGCGCCTCTAGCAACCTCAGAAGCTCCAATCACCGTCTTATCCTCTTGATTCTCCGCCGGCAAACCAAAATTGGTCGGCGCGTGAGGTCCAATCAGCTTAATTGAAGCGTTATCATAAGCTAGAGCAGCTTCCTCAGCAGTGTTAAAAGTACCCAGCCAGAGACGATCACGTCGTCCTTTACAAGCTCCTCTTCCACATCTGATCTCCGCCACCCACTTCCCCCACGGCCTCTGCCTCACTCCACGATATTTCTTCTCCGTTTTCGCCGTCTTGAGAAATTCCGCCGGGATCCTGATTTTGAACCGTGTTTTGCAGACATCGAGTTTATCGGCGGAATCGGAAGGATCGATTACGATCTCTTTAACGAGGCGTTTCCCACGGCGCCGAGTCTGGGATGCTCCTCCACGCTCCTCCGTGTCTTCGTCGCTAGAAGAATCGGTGGCTTCTGCGTCGGTGAATGAGATTCTGATAATACGCTTCATAGTGAATTTGCGGAAATTAGGGTTCCGTCTTCGTCTCCATTAAAAGGAAAGCATTTGAGAGAAAGAATATGTTTTTATTCTTTCAGAATCTCTTTTTCTGATGCTTTTCATCTTTACTTATTTACTTCTCTATTTTTTTCTAACCAATCCTATGTGGGCCGTATGGGCCTCAGAGCTGAAAATGCAGTAAAATCCATGAAATTTCTCAACATGGCTTGAAGCCCATCTTCTAAAGGAAAAAACGCTTTACTCTTTTTTCCTTCATCTATGTAATAAGAAGCAGAAATTTAGGAATAAGTTTGAAACTTTAATCACACATAAGAGTAAGTGCAAAAACATGAACAATGTTCTTGCCTTCCGTGTCAATTTTGTATATATATATATATATATATATATATATATATATGTGTGTCAGTATATAATCTCCTTTTATATGATTATAAACTCATTTGTCCCATGTCTTCTTCTTCTTCAATGGACTTACTCATGTGTCTGCTTCTTCTAATCTCTCCGGTTGTTCTGGCCAAGTCTTCTTCCACCGTCCCTGCTATCTTTACCTTCGGTGACTCTATTTTTGACGCCGGAAACAACCATTACAACAAAAACTGTACCGCTCAGGCTGATTTTCCTCCTTATGGTTCTTCCTTTTTCCACCGTCCTACTGGGAGGTTCACCAACGGAAGAACCGTCGCTGACTTCATCTGTAACAAATTACCTCCCAACTCGTTAACTAAAACATTTCTTCTTCTGCAAGGAACCTTACTTTTGTCTCTTTTTTCTTTTCTTGACGCAATAATTGCAGCGGAATTTGTAGGCCTTCCATTACAGAAACCATTCTTGGAATTGCAGATTCAAATCTTGAATGGAACTTCAAACTTTTCAAATGGCATTAACTTTGCTAGTGCTGGTAGTGGTCTCTTGCTTGATACCAACAAATTTATGGTAAATATCTACCTTGACCAAATAAAATGTTTGTTTCTTGTGAATCACTCATTAAGTACACATATCAAATGTAGGGCGTGACACCGATCCAAACCCAGCTACAGCAATTCCAGACACTTGTAGAGCAAAACCTTATCGAAAAATCTATAATCCAAGAGTCTCTCTTCTTATTAGAAACTGGTTCTAACGACATCTTCAACTACTTCCTCCCATTCCGAGCTCCTACACTTTCTCCAGACGCTTATGTGAACGCAATGTTAGACCAAGTGAACAAAACGATTGATCAGATCTACAAACTAGGCGCACGCCGCATCGCTTTCTTCTCCTTAGGTCCTGTAGGTTGTGTCCCTGCAAGAGCCATGCTTCCTAATGCCCCAACCAATAAATGCTTTGGTAAGATGAATGTTATGGCCAAGATGTATAATAAAAGACTTGAAGATATAGTGAACATAATCCCCACTAAGTACCCTGGAGCCATTGCGGTGTTTGGAGCTGTATATGGTATCACTCACAGATTTCAAACCTACCCTGCCCGTTACGGTAAACTCAATATAGTTAATTAACTTCCATCTTTGAGATCTTTTTCAAATGTGTCTATGAGAAAGCTGAATCATGTTTTTGGTGAAGGGTTTTCGGATGTTTCAAACGCGTGTTGTGGGAACGGTACACTGGGAGGATTGATGCAGTGTGGAAGAGAAGGATACAAGATTTGCAATAACCCAAATGAGTTTCTGTTTTGGGATTTTTATCATCCCACAGAACACACTTACCGTCTCATGTCAAAAGCTTTATGGAATGGAAACAAAAACCATATCAGACCATTTAATCTCATGGCTCTTGCCACCAACAAGATCACATTTTAATACTTATATCTCCCTTGTATATAGAATTCATAATGAGTTTGTATCTGAATTAAGACTCGAAATCATTGTGAAAACAAAAGCCAGAAAGTGAAACTTCGCTCCACTTCTGGTCTCTTCTTCCTCTTCTACTGTAACATGAACGCTACAAAATGTTTTTATTGTTCTCTTTCATATCATTATGAAATACAATATCTGATTCTATCTAACTATACCTCTATACTATACGCATTCTACAGAAAGCTTAGGTTCGTCATCTGAGTGATGAGTATCCAAGCCGTTACCAAAGCTATCATCTTTTCTTTGAGGGTGTGGATCCGCAAACACTTCCTCCCTTTGGGGGCGGTTCGCATAGAATATCCATAGCACCAGACATAGTAAGACTCCTACGGAGATCAGTCCGAGTCCTGCGTTCACAATCCTCAGATTACGTACTAACGGTGGACAGTAATCTGAGGTAATACTCATAAATGTTTCCCTAACAAAGTTGCAATCTCGGAAGCTAAGCAATGGAGGCGTGTAATGCTCTAGAGCGTAGCTCTCATTCACAGCTGCTACCAACTGTCCAAAGGTATCTGGCGTTACTCTCCCCACGGTGGTGCAGATTCCAGATGGTGTAACCTCGCATTTGTAATTCTCCCAGACCTGAAAAGAGAAGTTTAGTAAGACATGTCTCAGACCTGGTGGTGTTTTGTTCAAGATATACAAAGATAGGTGAGTAGGAAAGTACCGATGATGCATTTTCTATTGATAGTTCCCAAGGCGAGCACTGGCGATCTTCCATGTTTGCATCAAATGGGATGCATAAAGGAGGCATCGGAGGTCCAGACTGGTTGTAATAGCGGTCTTGACCTGGAGCTGGGTTTGTATTGGCAACAGCATAGACAAAGGTGTTTACAACGGTCACGATGCTGTTGATAACAACTTTACTCTGTGAAAGAGTCTGGTTTGTTGTTTGCTGATCAACGCATGGGAGAATGCTGCTGAGAGCTGTTTCTGCGTGAGGATTATCAACCCATTCCTTCATTGCTACACACGTATCAGAAATTGCACTGGACACCAAAACAATGACATTTAGTTGACTACATTTGCGAGTCTACTTAATAAGGCAAGAGAAAACAAACATTCAGAACAGCAAAATCTTACTTGTTTAGGATCAGAAAGACTCCACAAAGAACAAATGTCACAGCCACAAGTATCCACCCACTCACGACGAATCTATCATTATATACATCCCCATCAGTCAGCTTTCAATTTATTTTAAACCACTATAAATTAACGAAAATGAAGAAGTTGGGGATTAAAAGGCTCACATATGAACAACATGTTGGTGGCGGAGGACAGAAAGCACTGTAATAACGCAAATAACAGATAAAAAGTTGAAGTCAAGTGGATGTCACAGCTAATAAAAAGGAGATACCAAAGAAGCATATACACATCAACTGGACTTACATAGACCTACAAAAGAAAGGATGAGCATCACAGTAGCGACCGTGATCAAAGCTGATCGCCTGAAAATGTACATATACAGAGTTATATCAACACTGTCTTCCCTGTTAATCATAAATTGGTACCACTCAGCTAACAGTACAGGGCAACTTACACAGCATAGAAAACTCTCTTAATTTTAGCAGCGTTATCTGTTGTTGTCTCTCCCAGTGTTACAGCTGCAGTGTTAAGATTGACATTTAACTTGTCAATTTCACCCATTACATCAGACGGAATGACAATCTGTGTCACGTTAATCGTTTTCGCAAGGGACAGATATTGAGTCACATTCTGGAGGATCTCCACAGTGTAGTCTGACTGGTTTACAACATACTTAAGAGTATGCATAGCTTCGGTATGAAACTTATCTTGTCCAACAGATAAAAGAATGCATCCCACCCTGAAAAAAAAAAACCAGTGCAATCTCAGGAACAACAAATTTCAAATGACAGAGAACCAAAAAACAATGTAGAAGAGTTGAGGAATATTACGCTGCAACACATGTAAACACAATCAACAAAATGAAACAGATTCTTCGTGTATCGAATGATGATCCTTTAGCTTTATCACATATTCTCCATTTGAAGCAATGATAAACAACAAGAAGAGAGCCAAAAGACAAGAGCCAGATAACAGCTAGTATGAAACCAGGAGCACCTGTAAATCCAACAGACTGCAAATAGATGTTCATTACTAACAGATCCTGTAACTAATAAAATCGGAGATGACAAAGAAGAGGAGAGGGACTTACAGCCCAATAGTGATTATTGGTGATGTTCCAGCCACCATGGTAAGGCTTAAAAGCTCTAAGAATGTCAGGTCTCTTGGTTCTATGAGCTGCTAAGAGGAGGTAATCAGAGACAACATCATCAGATTCAGGTCCTGGTGCTAATGAGATTCCACCTTTCCATGTTCCAAAATTCGGTGAACCTGATTTTGTAGCAAAACCAAAATTACATAATCAGAATTCAAACTTCATAACAATTCTATAAGCTTGCTTAATACTACCAGGAAGCAAACTAATCTCGAATTTAGCAGATCGTTAACAGAAGAAGCATTTAGATATTGGTAATTCTGGAACCAAGACTATGCTACAAATCCCAGAAACTTCAAAAAAGCGTCGTTTGGGATGAAAAACATAGAACCGCGATTCACGTTTATAAACGAAACAGCATAAATCAAACGCGAAAATCGCATCAGCGTGCAACAAAACAAAGAGAGGAGAAACCTAATATGAGTCTGAGAGGATCCTGTGAAGCGGAAACAGATGAATCAACGGAATGCGGAAGAGAGAAGAAAGCGAGAGAAACGAAAACGACGACGGAGAGGATAAAGAAGCTCATCTTCTTCTTCTTCCTCAGTCACTAGGATGCTACGTCGACAAAACGAGTTCGAGGCATGAGAGATAGCAAAATTCAAATCAGGATATGATCAGATCGGAGAAGCAGCCATTGTTGAAGAAGATGCTCCACGAAAACGCAGGTGAGGAAGAGAGAGATTTATCCCCGCGCTTACGCTTACGCTTATGGGGCTTTAAGCTGAATTTGGCTCTCTCTTCAATGAGGAAAGTGAAAAGGAAGAAGAGTGCTTTATTAGGAGGCGTCCTTTACTCTCTCTTTTGTCCTTTTCCACTTTTCTTGTTTTCACACGCACACTACTATTCAATTTGAGTAAAGATGATTTAACAAATGAAGATTTAGTTGTATAACAACTTGTACTAATTGAGTAATTGTTAGGTATTAAACTGGTAATGTATTGGGTTTATATAGGAAGAAATCTGAGAGAAGATAAAGAAATTAATTTTTAAAAATTAAAATGGTAAAATAAAAATATAAAGATTTTTATTGACAATTAATGATTTGGTTATAATTCTGTTAAAGCATGGTTGTTTAAAAATTAAGATTCAATTAATTTGATTATGCACATTGAGTACAAGTGGGTCCCACTAGGGGACTCGACTCGATGGATCTAAATAAACTTAACGTGGTGGTGGCGTCCCTCCCTTCCGTCTCGGTGTCTCTTGTGGCTGTATCTTCTGTAGCCACGTGGTCCTTTAATCGGGACGCTGCTACATTGATTGGACCATTATTATTCGAGAGTCATGTGTTTTGTTTTTTTACTATGGGTTTATGTATTTTGCCATAAGTTTGTATTAGTTTCTATCAATCATGCATTGTTTTGTGTCTATAGTCTATACAATTCACCTGAATATCTAATTCAATCGCCATTACAAGTTTAACAATCGCCACTACAACCTATCAGTAACTAATGTTGGATGTGTGGCGTTTGTTTGATTAAAGAAAATAGCGTTTATTTTCTTAATTTTGACCAAATTTTTTACTGATATAGGTTGAATTTAGGACATGATTATTTTCACATGGATTGCGTTTTTCTATCACATGAGTAGTGTTATTGTAGGTTGCCTTCAAGAGTTACGTGAGATAGAATTTTTATATATATTTTTTTCAAAGTAATTTGCAGGAAAAGAGGGTATTTTTAAATAAGTATTTGCTTTCGGACCTGACTTTAAGACTTTGAATTTTACCATAACTTGCGGTTTGGGTTATGTGATCTTAAGACTTTTTAGACTCTTCCTAGTGACGGCAACATTTTTCTCCACATCGACGGAAATAAAAGTTTTCTTTTGACGTGGGCAATTAAACTATTAAAGTGTCTCACTCCAATGCCTTACATTTTTATGAAACTATTCTAGGACATTTTACAACCAACAAAGAGCTATATTACAAAGAAGCTGATAACAGTTTTTATACCAAAATCACTTTAATGTGTATGAGTGGTGGGTTTGGTATTTGATATACGTCTCTACTTTTATCTTTAATACGAAAAGAAAAAAGTGTATCTCTTATATGAAAAGTTTTTCTTTCTAACATTAAAGTAAGATACTAATTTGTTTTTAAAGTCGATATATGTTTGGTTGTGATTCATAAAATATTAACATGCCATTGGAGTGGGTTATTTGGTAGAGTCAAGAGTGTTCAAATGCGTGAGAGGAAGCATGTGAGAGGATCATGTGAACCCAAAATGTCTGAGATCTGTTTTTATTGAGGATGCAACTTTCTTGCTTTGTGCCAAAAACAACCCATAACATGATATTTTGTTCTCCCATTAAAATATTTGAAAAAAGTGTCTTTTATTTCAATTTCTTTTGTTATCGAGTCTACCTAACCACATATTTCATGTAGAATATGAAGATCTAGATGAATATTATATAATATCATATCATGTTATTTGTTTTATTAAATTGTTTTCTTCGCGCTGGTCTACAATGGCATATGAATTAGCTTTCTTAAAATTTTACCCTATAAGTCTGTAAATGTTACGTGAATATTCTGAAGTGAAACTAAAATCTGACACGAAACGAATCCACTTTACACAAACGAAGCAAGTTGAGCAATATATACCCTTGTTGATGAGGTTTGGCTGCCAACATATAGATTGTTGTCAAATTGCATTCGATGCAATTTGAAAATAATTTTATACCCAAAAGCCCATTGTTCTATAAAAAGGCCCATTATGCTTTTCTTTTTTTTGTATCTTGCTCGTTTACTTTCACGAAACTACACCACAAAGTCCAGTAACATAAGCGTAATGGATTTGACAGTGACGGCAAATATTCCCGAAACACCAATGAAGAGACTCGAACATTTTGATTTTGGGACAGACTCGGTGAATATTAAAAGTTTTCGGACAATTAGTATATATATCAGAAGTTCTGGAAAATACTCAAAACAGTAATACTTCTTAAATATCAAAACTTCCGGGGCAATTTATTATATATCAGAAGTTCAAGGACTTTTTAAGAAAATCGTAAAAGTTCCTGGCGTTTTGTAGATTGAAAAAGTTCCGGGGCAATTTAGTGAATACTATAAGGTCAGGGGCAATGCAGTAAACAGCCTCCAAAAGTCAAAATTCTACAAAGTTTTAAAAAATAAGTCAAAGTTTTAAACCAATAGGAGGAAAGGGTTTACAGAACCAGAGAGAATCCATCGAAAATCAAAATCAAACCATAAACCCTAATGGTTTTCAAATGACACTTTTATCCAAACCTATCCTTGACGGTAACACCAAATTTGCCGGCGACGATCAACGTAGTCGCCATTCCCAGAAACATCCCATGCTCCACTACTCCAGGAAACCTCAATATCGCCTCACTCGCCACCTCTAAATCTCCAATATCTCTCTCCAAATACAAATCCACCACATAATTCCTATTATCCGTCACAGCCGGCGCCGCCTCTTCGCCGTTAGATCCGATTTTCATCCTCAGCTTCGCAACACATCCCGAATCTCTAAATAGCTCTTCCAGTTTCCCCCTTGTGAAATCGCAGCAGAACGGAACAACCTCCACCGGAACAGCGAGTCCGCTTCCTCCGATATACTTGACAAGCTTCGATTCATCAACAATCACAACGAACTTCTTAGATGCTCCTTCAATCATCTTCTCTCTCAATAACGATCCGCCGCGTCCTTTCACCAGATTAAGAGCCGGATCGACTTCGTCGGCGCCATCGATTGATAGATCCACCACCGGATGCGAATCTAGATCGGATAATGGTATCCCTAGAGACACCGCTTGCTCATGCGTTGTGGTTGAAGTAGGGATTCCGATTATATCCTTGAGTTTTCCTTCTCGGAGAAGCTCGCTGATACGAGCCACGGCGTGTTTCGCGGTGGAGCCAGTGCCGAGACCGATAACCATTCCAGATTCGACGAATTCGACGGCTTTATAAGCGGCGATTTTCTTGAGTTCTTCTTGCGTGAGGTTTGAGAGTGGCGGCGCCGAGTTGACGGCGGCGAGATCCTCAGTGGCCGTGACAAGGGGATCGAATGCAGAACCCATTGTACGCGACTTGCTTTGTGATTTGAATGCACAAAATCTGTGAGAGACTGACTATAAAGACTAAAAAACTTAGAATCGTATTCGTATTTGACGGTTCTTTTTAGAGAAGTAAAGACCATTTTAAAAAGGTTAGGCTAAATTTTATAGATACGGAAATTTCTGAATTTTGAAAAGATTATCTTTAAGTATTGAAATATGAATTTAATACATTAAATATTTTACCAATCAGGAGCCCAACATAATCAGAGGCCATGCCACTTGGATATGACTAAATGGTGAGAAGAGAGGCATGATTTTTACTATCTAGCAAAAACTTACTTCCATTCACTCATTTCCATAAAATCGGATCTTGATTCTTCAACGAAGCCAAAATGATTTATCTTTTCTCTGAAACTATAATTAAAAGATTCACATTCCAAGAAATTAACACGTTTTTCTGTAAGTTCCACGCATATTCCAATCGCATCTCTCTAAAGCAGCCTTTCTCCACCATTGGATATTATGACGGTCCATATCTTTGATTTCTTTTGTTTAAAATTCTATAACAAAGGTCACTGTTACGTTACGTGTATACATATCTCATCTAAAACCATGTGAATACGATGATGCTCTATTTAAAAGATGATTTAGGCCACGAAATAAGATCAAGCAAGTGCACGGTTCATGCCACTTTTGGTACAAAACTTCTTAAACTTTGAATTGGTAATACTCCACCAACACTCACCAACACACACCATTGAAGTTCAATGTATTTGATAACATCACATTCTTTACAAACAAAGTTGACATTTAACTTTAGATTTATTGCATACCTTGGACAGTAGTCTCAACGGTGAGTTTGAAGAAGATGACAATGTAGAACGTAAGAGACAACAGTGCAAAGATGTGTTGCCAGAATAGAAGTGCCGAGGCTTCTCTAACAGCGTAACCTCTTAGACTCGCGATGGCTCCAAGTAAAATGGCACTCGGAGTCGAATACTGCAAAAGAAGCACAAACTTGAACATTGGATCTGCTGAGGAAATGAGACCAAGTTTATCAGCTGACATCACAATCCCTATTCCCACTAACGGAAGCACCAAGAGTCTTGCAACACTTATTCCAATCGTAGTACGTAACCCAAGAGTTGATTCATTTGGTCCTTCAGAGAGCATACCACCAAGTACAAGCATCACAGAGGGAACCATTGCACTTCCCATTATATTCAAACTATCTGTGATGAAAGAAAGCGGAGCATCATACCCAAAGACAACACTTTTCAGCTGAGGCACTGATCCGATAATGATCGCTAATAGAGATGCGATTGTTGGAGGTTGAAGTATGTGTTTGACTGGAGTCTGTTCAGCCACAACTCTTATTCTCCTCATTACTCTAGGCTCAGCCAAGCATTGAATAGACCTAGGGCTGGAACTCTCTCCTCCATATTCTCCCCCGAGATCAACTTCAGGAAAAGAAGTCTGAGAGAAACTAGATATGCTGTTGAAGACTCTAGCAATAAAAGGTGTCTTGCAATGTTCTGTCTCTTTGTCCTCAATCCCTGGCCACTCAGCTTCCACTAGAAGAGGCCTACTAGCATCATGATTCTCCACATTGATCTCCTCTATCTCAACCCCTTCTTCCTCAACGACCTCATAGTACTCCAAAGGCGGCTCCATCATATGATACACAACAGTATAAACAAGAATCACAGCAACCCATTGCGCAAACGATACATACGAAACCCCTCTCGAGTTACAATTCGGTCCAAAAGGGTTCGTCTTCGTGTGACACACCGAGCTAACAATAGCTAACAAAAGATTCCCAGTATTTCCAAAAGCAGTCATAACAATGGTGAATCTATTAAACTCAGGAGGTGGTCTGCATATGAGGACTACCAAGTATCCTATCAAGGACCCAACGACCGCACTGAGTAACACGTTGACCGGTATAAACCACCATTGAACAATGTTATCAAGAGTAATGCTTTCTCCAAGCTCAGTGAAAATCAAACAAGGTAAGAACAAAGCAAACACAAGCTTGCTTAAGAGCCTAAACGTGGCTCTTGGGACTAATTGAGTCTTGGGATGAGCAAGAAGTAGACCAATCACGGTTAAACAGATAAGCTTCAACAAAGGCACAACACCACTGAGTATATCCACAACCCTAGAATTAACATTTCCACTGGAGAAACCTGACATCTCGATCTCACTATGTAAAGCTCGAAGTCAACGATAGAAAAAAACACAAGAAGATGACCAAATTGGTGATTTAAACCACAACCCAAGTAATTGAATGAGAAGAACTATACACAGCAGTGAAGAATCTGAACCAGGAAATAGAAGAACACTAACAAATCAATTAGACCACAGTCGTGAAGATGGTTGGATAGAGATAAAGCCGATTAGAGAACAACACCTGGAGCTACACAATACACATGGAACTTGTCAATGAAGAAGAAGACAAGATTGCGATGACAGATGCATCATCCACGCCAAATCTACTGATTGCAATAATTTTGTATCTTGAAGTTTCTTCTTGATTTGAAAATTTTGTATTTATCACATCGTGCGAAGAAGATAATCTGTGGTTGAACGATACTGTCAAAGATTATCCATTGGGCTAGCGACAACACGAGTCTAAAAAAGAAGCCCAATTATAAGCCCATTAATGCGTCAAAATATACAAACCAAACACTAGCGGCTGAATGATCGGTCATTTCCGGTTTAATATTAAATCAGAACAAGACGACAAAAGGGAACGCTTGGCTTGAGATTTGATCAGTAATCGCACGTGGGAATAAAATAGCTGCCGCAAACCAAACAGATCCACGTGGAACCCAAAACCAGACATACTAACTCGTGTCTGTACGTAATTGGTTAAGAAGATTAAAAAGCATGAATCGGCGGGTACCGGATCCAAAATTCTGATCTCGGATTCGTCTTCTCTGCCCTAAAAGAAAAACCCTACGTGAGCTGCGTCAGTTCTGGGTCCTCCGCAATTTGAGAATCGGAGATATCTCAAGTTTCGCAAAGTCTCGTGGATTTGATCTTCGTCTCCTTGATCGATGGATTCACCTTGAGCAATCGTTGATCGAGCTTCGAAGATGTCGAATCACTCCAGAGATGAGCCTAGTACTGCCCCGAAGACAGATCAATGGTATGATCTTGTCCTTGGTTCCTCTGCCAAAGATGACTCCTCCCATAAATTCTGCACTTTGCGATGTGAGTTTCTGATTATGTTACCATTCTTAATTTTGGGTTAATTCGACCTAAATTGGAATACATAGAATAAGATGTTTGATAATTGTGTACTTGCAGATGAATTTAAGCCGGCTTCAATCGATAAGAACAGGTCAGGATCAATGCACAAGAAGAAGGATAACAGAGTTTCAGTTGAGTTTCAGAATAACCAACCAGGTAAACCCAAGGTGACATTTGAAGGTAGTAGTGAGGATTACAAAGAAAGCGATGCGGTGTTGTTTTTCGATGGGGAGAAGTTTCGTTTAGAGAGGTTGCATCGGGCTGTTACGCAGCTGCGACATGTTAGGACACCTGGTGAATCTGCTGCGGCTTCTCAATCTGCGGTGCCTGTGGAGCATCGGTTATCTCCTGTTGGTCGTGCTGCTAAATCTCCACAAGTCAATAGAAGTTTGCTTCCTGATGTGCCTGTGAGTTTCCAAATGCCTTTTACTTTTTCCTTATCCAATTTGATGTGTTCAGGTTTTGTATTTATTGAATGCTTGATGGTATAAAATGTTGCTGCTACTGGTTTAAGTTTACATTTTCTGTAATGTATGCAGGTTGAGGTGGAAAGAATCGAAATTGGGAAGCCAGAGAACTCAGGTTAGCAGTTATTGAAGTGATTTATTCATATGATTATGCATTTTAAATCCCATCTTATTGCTATTTTTGTTTTGAGAAGTGGATTTTGATTCTTGGATCATAGGCAAACGTATCATAGTTTTCATTATTTGTTAGTCTCTTTGGCTTAAGATATAGTTGGTTGATTTTGGTTGCTAGTACATAGACGTCTGATTTCCAATTAAAACTACAGCTCTGTTCCCCAATTCGACTACTACTTTTTAGTAGTCGGATTATTCCGTCATTTCTTAATGCCGTTATGAGTACTCGGTTCTGTATTGGTGTAGTCAAATGAGACTAGGCAGGAATATCAAACTGTTGATTCAAGTGTACATATCCGTTCTACTGTTCTAAGCATGTATATGGTATTTCTGGTCTTTGTTTTAAAACTATTTTAACAGTTTTAAAATCTAACATAAAAAGTGGTTGCAGCTGAACCTGCCAACACTGGAAACGTGCCTGCAACCTCACCAGTCGAGGACAAGAACGATGATGGAGATGAGCATCAAGAGATCGATCTGGTTGAAATATTTGGCTCATTTACACCAGAGAACGACAATGCAGAGAAAGAGAACGCTGATGGTGGAGAATATGTAGAAAGCTTAAATAAACAGCTTAGCATGACGGAAGAAGAGATTGCAGATGTAGATGACGATAGCGGCGGTGAAGGAGAAAAAGGTCTTAACGCAGCAGAAGCACTTAGAGCACAAGTGAACGCAGAGGTGCAAAAGAGTCAAACCTCAAGCTCAAGCAGTAGCAGTGGAAGTAGCAGCGGAAGTGACAGTGATGGTCGTAGCAAAAGCGTAAGCAGCGGAAGTGGCAGCGGCGGCCAAAGCAGTAGTGGAAGCAGTAGCCGTGGAAGTGGAGGAAGTGACGATGAAGATGAAGTCAACTCCGTATAACAACCAGCTCCCAACAACTTTGTCAAACAATATTTCCATATTTGAGACACTTTGTCTGAATAATTTGGTTGAAGAATCCAAAAGGGTAAAAATTTATGTTTTACTACGAAAGTAGTAAATACAAATGATATAAAGATCCAGTTACTATTCCAGGAGTAGCAATTTTCCATTTTTTAAAATCCAGAATCTCGTGTTATAAAGCTGTCCTTATTAGTTAGTAATCTTGTATTACTCTTTAATTAATTCAATTAGTAAAGTAAATCTCTCTCCTCGACTGGTTAACCACCCGACCACACCACCCTTCACTTTTATTTTCACTCTCTGTAATAAGCGCGTGAAGAACAGAACACGCAGGTTTCTTTGTCTTTTTCTACAAGAGCGTGTATAACACGCGCCTGAAATTGGAAGTGGTGGAAGAAAGTTAGCTATTACTGTTAACAATGGAGTTATTAAAAGTTTGCCAAAGTTTTTTCTTTTTTTCTACAACCGACCGAGTCGGAGATCGAAGTTTTGAACCTAAGAATCTCGTTGTCTTCTTCTTCTGCAGAGCCTCCAAAGTCTAAATCTTTTGGTTACGTCTCTCAAACCCCAACCTTTATACTCACTCTCTTTCTTTTTCTCTCTTACCTCCATTGGCTTCTTCTTGAGATCTCGTCAGGCTCTGATCCCAATCTATGTTCGATCTCACTCTCACCGAGATCTCATCTTCCTCCATTTTTTCAAAGATCCATATATGAGCTCTAAAACCACAGATTTCAATCTGTGAATCCGTATATATGCTCAATCGGAGCCAGATTCTAACAAATCAAAGAAAGGAAGAAGAAGTGAAGAACAATGGGAGCTGAAAAGAAATGGCTTTTCACACTCTTCTCTGTAGTATTCCTCTCAGTGTTCCTTCTCTTACTTTATTCTATCTCTGCTTTCACCTCTAAACCATTCCCTTCTTCAATTCGTCACGGTGCTCATTACCCACCTGCTTTTGCTTATTACATAACCGGTGGTCGTGGAGATAATGACCGGATCTCTCGGTTATTGCTTGCGGTTTATCATCCTAGGAATCGGTATCTTATCCATCTGGGTGCTGAAGCTACTGATGCAGAGAGGCTAGCTCTTCTCTCTGATTTGAAATCTGTTCCTGCTGTGAATGCTTTTGGGAATGTTGATGTTTTAGGGAAAGTTGATCGTTTGTCTGAGAATGGTGCTTCTAAGATTGCTTCTACTCTTCACGCTGTTTCTATTCTTCTTAAGCTTGATCCTACTTGGAATTGGTTTATTGAGCTTAGTGCTTTGGATTATCCTCTCATAACTCAAGATGGTATGTTTTAATTTTGATTTCTTTCTATTTTAATCTTAAACTAGAGAAGAAACTAGCTTTTTAGTTTGCTTGTGATTTTGATTCATTTTCACTCTAGATCTTTGTTTTTGACCTGTCTTTGAGCTTTTTAATGTTCTAGTTTCTGCTCTTAGCTTCTTGAGATTGCAGTGTTTATGATATACTCTAGAATATATATACTCTTTTTCTGGAAATAAAGTGGAAATGTAATCACTTTCACTGATCTCTTTATGGCAAATAATCTGATTTAGAACTTTATTACTCCACTGGTTGTTTGTTTGTCTTCTTATGACCTGGATTCTAATGAATTTTCTTTGCTCATGATTTCTCTCAGACCTATCTCATGTGTTTGCCTCGGTGAACAGAAGTCTCAATTTTATTGATCACACTAGTGACCTTGCTTGGAAAGAGTAAGTAAACAACTTTTGCCAGTCTCTTGAACTGTTTCTTGTACATTTGGTGGGGATTATGATGATAATGGATCTTTATGTAGATCTCAGAGAATCAAGCCTATTGTTGTTGATCCAGCACTTTACTTAGCTAGAAGAACTCAGCTCTTCACTGCTACCGAAAAGCGACCAACACCAGATGCATTCAAAGTCTTTACAGGCAAAAGATTCAGAAGCTAATAATACTTTCTCTGGCTACATTCATTATATGTATACAATCTCATGTTGCTGGTTTGTGATATCACTGCAGGCTCGCCTTGGATTGTACTAAGCAGACCTTTCCTAGAATACTGCATCTTCGGTTGGGATAATTTACCAAGAATCCTTCTCATGTATTTTAACAATGTCATTCTCTCTGAAGAATGCTACTTCCACACGGTGATATGCAACGCACCGGAGTTCAGTAACACGACAGTCAACGGGGACTTACGATACATGATATGGGACAGTCCACCAAAAATGGAACCACATTTCCTTACTATATCGGATTTCGACCAAATGGCTCAAAGCGGAGCAGCTTTCGCTAGACAATTCAAGAAAGATGATCCAGTACTCGACATGGTCGATAGAGAGATCCTGAAACGTGGACGTTACAGAGTCACTCCTGGCGCTTGGTGCTCGAGCCACAGTAGCTGGTGGACAGATCCTTGCTCGGAGTGGGATGAAGTAAACATTGTCAAAGCTGGACCTCAAGCTAAGAAGCTAGACGAAACAATAACGAATTTTCTTGATGATTTGAATTCACAATCGAATCAATGCAAGTGATTATACGACACACGAGACTACATTGTTTTCAGTCTCTGTAAGGTTAAATTCTTTGGGCAACAACACAGTGGCTGCTGTATTTATACGAGGAGAAGGAGAAAGAGAAGAGAAAGGAGATATTTTTATTCTCTTTCCCAGATTTTGTAATTCCTTTGTTAAAGCCATTAGAGAACTTTTGTTCGCAAATTTGATAAACCTTTGTTCCTCTGTTGTATCTTAGTTAATTGAAAGTTAAAGATCTAAACTTTCTCCTCCAATGGTCTTCTCTCGATTCTTCAGAGTCACCGGAGTGAATCTCTCTCGACGTGTGTACTCTCGAATCTCTTCGTCTTCGTCACCGAGTCTCGAATCGATTCCATGGATTCATAAAGCTTCAAACTTTACACTTTACGGATCATTTCACGCTTCTTCTGTTGAAACCCAAGTTTCTGCTAATGATGCTTCACAAGACGCAGAGAGAATCTGCAAGATTCTCACCAAATTCACGGATTCAAAGGTTGAAACTTTGCTGAACGAAGCTTCTGTTAAACTTTCACCAGCCTTAATCGAAGAAGTACTGAAGAAGCTAAGCAACGCTGGTGTTTTAGCTTTGTCTGTATTCAAATGGGCAGAGAATCAAAAGGGTTTCAAGCACACTACTTCAAACTACAACGCATTGATCGAATCATTAGGTAAGATCAAACAATTCAAACTCATTTGGAGTTTAGTAGACGACATGAAAGCAAAAAAGCTTTTGAGCAAAGAGACATTTGCTCTTATCTCTAGACGTTACGCTAGAGCTAGGAAAGTTAAAGAAGCTATAGGTGCGTTTCATAAGATGGAAGAGTTTGGGTTTAAGATGGAATCAAGTGATTTTAATCGTATGCTTGATACTTTGAGCAAATCTAGAAATGTTGGGGATGCACAGAAGGTGTTCGATAAAATGAAAAAGAAAAGGTTTGAGCCTGATATTAAGTCTTATACTATTCTACTTGAAGGTTGGGGTCAGGAGTTGAATCTTTTGAGAGTTGATGAGGTTAACAGAGAGATGAAAGACGAAGGTTTTGAACCGGATGTTGTCGCTTACGGTATTATTATCAATGCGCATTGCAAGGCGAAGAAGTATGAAGAAGCTATTAGATTCTTCAATGAGATGGAACAGAGGAATTGTAAGCCAAGTCCTCACATTTTCTGTAGTTTGATTAATGGACTTGGCTCTGAGAAGAAGTTGAATGATGCTCTTGAGTTCTTTGAGAGATCAAAGAGTTCCGGGTTTCCTCTTGAAGCACCTACTTACAATGCGCTAGTAGGTGCTTATTGCTGGTCACAGCGAATGGAAGACGCATACAAAACCGTTGATGAGATGAGATTAAAAGGGGTTGGGCCAAATGCTAGAACTTATGATATAATTCTTCATCATTTGATTAGAATGCAGCGCTCGAAAGAAGCGTATGAAGTTTATCAGACGATGAGTTGTGAACCGACGGTGAGTACTTACGAGATCATGGTGAGGATGTTTTGTAACAAAGAGAGATTGGATATGGCGATCAAGATTTGGGACGAGATGAAAGGGAAAGGTGTTCTTCCAGGAATGCACATGTTCTCAAGTTTGATCACAGCTCTGTGCCATGAGAACAAATTAGACGAGGCTTGTGAGTATTTCAATGAGATGTTGGATGTGGGTATTAGGCCACCGGGACATATGTTTAGCCGTCTTAAACAAACACTTCTCGATGAAGGCCGGAAAGATAAAGTCACGGATTTGGTTGTAAAGATGGATAGGCTGAGGAAAACCCAACTTGTTGGCTGAAGTGGGTTTCATGGCTCTGTTTTCTCTTCTTGTTTATCTCTATTACTACATTTTGTTTGATATTTTTGGACTATTGAATAGTTATGATCTATGATCTATCCAAAATTTCAGAGCTCTGAGCATTTAGAGACAGTTTTCTATCCGAGCAAAAGTGTATGATGTAGTCACCATATAGAAAACACTGTTATTTCGTTATGAGAAATGGACAAGTCAATGTTATTAAACAAACAAGAATGGGTCAAAGTAATTGAATGGGCTATGATGATTTTTTCTTTTCACAAATAGTAGATAGTTAAAAACAGTTGTTGTGTTCTTTTTTGTAAATGAAGGATGTGGACATGCATAATCCATTGATCAAAGCTTATGTTTCCTTGATTTAGTAACCTTTAATTTTGAAAGTGAGGCTATGCTAAATGCTATGGCATGCTATATAATAGCTGTCGATTTGGTAATCTCGAGATTTTATGTTGTCACTGGCTATTTCAATGAAACCCTCTTATGGAATTAACTTCATATCGGTAACACCCCTCTTTAGTATATTGCTGAATTTTTTTCAAGAATTACTCGTGGGGTACTTTAACTCAAAATTGAAATTCGATCAATTGTGTTGAGTAGCTTAGAAGAGAAAAATAGAAAAAATATAATTTTGTAAAAGGAAAAAAAAAAAGAGGTCTAAGAAGAATATGATAATTGGGGTGTAAGAGAAGAAAATGCCAACGAAGTTTATAGGGTGGAAAGTATAAAGCAAAAAACAAAAATGTCTAAATGTACATAATAAAAAGATGTGGAGGGGCTTTATAACAATTCTTATTTCAAACTATAGACTACCTAAATAGTTTGATTGAGTTGTCTACTTCGTATAAGATCGGACCCCCACACCTTATTTTTTCTCATCGAATCATTGCCCTTTAAATTGCTACATTCCTTTCTATTTTTCTCTTATAACTATTCCCTTTTACTGTTTCTGACCTAAATTGAAATAATTGAATGTGTGATTGTGTAGTTTATCTATAAACCCTATTATCATTCATCCGATCGTGTACCTATCCAAAGTAACAAAAGTGTTAAATTAATTAGAAGGGTCATGTCGTTTTCAATACACGATTACAATTTTTTCATAAACTTATATATACATACCGACATCATATATATGTATACGACGAAAATGATCATAAACAAAATTGTAAAAGAAAAAGATTAGATGGTAAAAGAAGAATCTACACAACCATAATTGCCATTCTCAATGAATTAACTTTGACGCATGTGAATTTTGAGGTGACTCAGGTGATGTGGATGATAAACCTCTAATCCCGTGACATTGTTTTATTATAAACGACCGATCGGACATTGTTAGAAAAAAAGAAATTATAACTACAAACTCTTCTGTTTATTATTATTATTATAGTTAGCTTTTTAATATAAAACGGATATTAGAATTTTGTAACAAAGAAATCGGCGGGAGTCGTGTGCTTTAGCCCAAAAACATTGGCCTCGTTGTCCAACGTGTGTATTTGGAGGAAAACATCATTAGAGGGCCACATATACATCTCTCTAATTACACTTTACGAATATTAAACACATTTAATTGTACTTAATCCTCGGCATAACACTTGTCCATTAAGTCACCATGTACTTGCTATAAATATGGTCAAGTCCAGTCCATAATATATGCATCTCTGATCTTTCTTGGTGAGAGTAATAGACATGGGAGCTCTTGATTCTCTTTCCGAGTATATCTCCGACTACTTCCGCGTCACCAGAAAAAGGAGGAAGCGGAAAGTCATGCAGACGGTGAATATAAAGGTGAAAATGGACTGCGATGGTTGTGAACGCAGAGTCAAGAACGCGGTTTCCTCCATGAAAGGTTCGAATCTCCAACTCGTAGACTACTTATGTCATGAATGGTTTCTGTAAGTTTTTTTGTAATTTTGATTTCCATTAAACGAGTACTCATGTAAGCACGCCAAACCATTTCTACATACAACAAGCCAAATTAACACGGTCTTTATATCAATATAAAAATCGCGCAGGTGTGAAATCGGTGGAGGTGAATAGAAAGATACATAAAGTGACGGTGAGTGGATACGTGGAACCAAAGAAGGTATTAAAGAGAATCGAAAGGACAGGGAAAAAAGCGGAGATATGGCCGTACGTTCCTTACAACATGGTCGCATATCCATACGCGGTCGGAACTTACGACAAAAAAGCTCCGGCCGGTTATGTCAGGAAATCTGAGCAGTCGCAGTTGCAGCTGTTGCCGGGAGCTCCCGAGAACCACTACATTTCTCTTTTTAGCGACGAGAATCCCAACGCTTGCACCGTTATGTAATAAATAATTTACTCTAGTAGTATTATCCACAGCATGTAACGTTTTTATCAAGCAATTGGCTCTCTCTCTCTCTCTCTTTTTGTTATGTTAATGCAGAGAGGAAGAACCAACTATAGCTAGTTGTGTAAAAATTTCAATATTTCAAAATAAGTTAGTGGAATGTGTATAATCAATGTGTTTAATATCAAAGTATTTTCGGGTGATTTATGTTTTTATTTACGATTATGCAAATTATTATATTAGTGGAATTAATTGAAGTTATTTAAAAATAAATACGAAAAAAGGAAAATCGGTTAAGTGCTCAGGTTGGTTAAAAATTAATTAAGAGAAAATAAACAAAAAGCTACGTGCTGTTGGAGTTTTGTTGGTTTTGTGAAGGCAAATTAGTCAGCGAAAAAAGTGTTGTGAAGTGGTTTTGTGGTAATCTATGCGGCTGTGCCAAGTGAAATCCATACATCATCAGATAATAAAATATCAACTTTTTATCTCTATATTTTATCTTCCATTACGTAGTTTTTGACACATAGAAGATCCAACAGCGTTTAACTAGATTTTCTTCGGAGCCATTAAATATAGTTTGTTCCTCAATCGAAGTAGATATGCGGCTGATGATGCAGCCATAAAAAAAGAAAGGTATTTGTAGTCATAACTTTCTTAGTAAATGACTTTAGGTTTAGAAAATGACGCGTAACTAATCAAGAAAATTAGTAGTAACCGTAATTAACTTGGAACGTAACCATAGCAAAATATTTCCGACCACTCGCAAGGAGACAAGTCAATTTGTAAGTGAAATTAGAAATTGTGTTTCTTACGAAACGGTTAATTTATTGCACAATTTGGTCTGCTTCTTGTTTTCTTTATAACTATTTTGAGTATGTTTGTTACATGCATGGATGATCAGAAATGTAATATATTATTCTTCGAATAAAACTGTGGCACCGTGCACATATCCAACCTTAATACATTATAGTCTAATCTTAATATATTTTTGTAGTTCAAACCTTGCTGTGAATTTGTATATAATATACTGGGAGATTTTATTCTTGTACAACTCAAAACAAATTAATGCCTCACGTAAAACAAACACCTGTTTAATCCTTAGAATGAGTGATCTTTAAATAAAATCCCAAGAATATTAGAATTTGAAATTTCATAATATTATGGTGCTTATGATGAGATGACATTTAAGTATCTCGCTGGATATTTCAAATCAACTGTTTGGGACGAAACTGATATGACTGATTATTAAATTATGACTTCGCATAACTCGAAAGTTGAAACACAAAAATGGATATGTTAGATTTGAAACTGTGAAAAGGACGCAAACAAATGGAGAGATGAGAAGCGGCACACGAAGGGAAAACGCAAACGCGCGTTTGAACATATCAAGGTGGGACTTAAGGTAAAATCGTCGTTTGATGGCGACAACCGCATTTTTAGCTAGGTGGGAGATGGGCTTTTGGATAACCTCCACGTGTACAGTACCCCAGACATCGACGGCTTCCAGTCATTTTGACTAGGAACACCAAAACATAGACAGGCTCAAAAGTCAATAGTACTAGCAATTATCTGTGAAACCAAAAACGAACCAAACCTGAAATTTGTAGAACTGGATTGATCACAAAATCTGTATATAATAGGAACTTTGTATATATAATGGTTGATTTTGTTTTAAATTTTGTTGATTCAGAGTCAAATTGATTAATTTTGGTTTAATTTGATTTTTTTCCTCACACTCTTCAAAAAGTTAATTTGGTGTATTTTCTTGTTAAATTTAATTTTTAGGTTTCTTGGATTTGTCTGAATTATTTTTTAAAAGCATGAATATATATTGTAGTTGTATAATATATGATGTGTATTCAAATGAAAAGCATAGAGTATATATATATATATATGTATAACCACTATTTGCGTGTTTTTTACGTTAGAACTCATGCTAGATGATAATCTTTGGAGTAGCATCAAGAGAAGTTTAAAAGGAACTATAGTTCCAACTTGTAACAAATAAAGAATATGTTAGGTTTTTGGGCTGTTTTTGATTCTCCCTTTTGAAAAATTATTTGTTGATGCTGGGTTCATTTTGGGCCTGGCTAGGTATATTTTATATTGTCAGTCTTTTATAGACTGATGGGTTACTTTTTCGCTACTTTCAATATTAATGAAGAAAAAGTTTATAAAAAAAAACAGAAAAAACAAAAAGAATTAGTTTTAGAGAACATTAGGTTTGCTAGATTTCGGCTAACTCGCAGAGAAATGGTTCGACCTTTAAGGCAAACATAACTACAAATTTCAATGGTTGAAATTTGGTGTTTGGACATGCGAATAAAGATCTGTTTAGTGAAGGAATGTTTGTGAGACCTCCCACAAGCTTGGATGATAACCTTAGCTTTAACCATTATAGGTCTGCGATAATGCATGTTACGGGAGGCTGAAGGAGCTAAAACGATAACATGGTTAAGACAATTTTTGAGAGATTGGAAAAACTCATTCTAATTTTTTTTGTAACGCGTAAGTTAGAGAAAATATCTTAATAACGGGACGAAATATAGTGGACGAACTAGGCCCAAAAGTTTCCATGGTTTCTTTCTTGTATTAGTTCCATTAGAAGAATGTTGATTTTTTCGTAAAAGATCCATTTGAGAAGACAGAACTATTAACCTTGTTATTCACAAAAAGAATTATGAAGTATGAACCCTGTTTAATTTTCAGTTAATTTTTGATAGATATAAACCATATAATTAATGGATATATTATATACGTATATATATATATTCATTTTTTAAGAAAAATCAATACTCTTGTCATGTACATATAATATTCAAATTCTAGTTTTATAATGTAGAAGCTTACTAATTAAAAAAAAAACCATTCCTTTTTGGAAGATAAATTCTAGGAAAGTAGCGACTCAATAGTCAAGAGAATGAAAGCAAAGAACAACAAAGTTATTTGACACCACACACTCGTATGCATAAATACGCAAAACCCCAAAGAACTTCTTCAACTTCTCTCCTCAACTTTTAAGTATTCCACACATACAAACACACACACACACTTGACTTTTCTCATATAATTTCGACAGCTCGTGAAGGACAAAGACATGGAGCCTTCTCGGAGGAGAATGACCAGAGACATGTTGCTTCTAATCGTAACGATGGCATGGCTCGTAACCGGAGACGAAGGAGGCATAAAGCAAGAGGAGCGACTGTTTAATCTTGGGAAGCTTGAGATGTTCGTTGACAAGCTTCCTCATATACCAACACTTCATGGCTACCACTTCGTCAATGGCTTCCTCAAACCCAAATCTCTTCACATAGGCATGTTCTTCAAGAAATGGGTATTTAATTCTTTCCTTCTTCTCATTTTCCTTATATTCTAATTTTTGTTTCCTTGTTTTCTAATTTCTTTCCTCTATTATATATTTTCCTCTTGTTTTCTCTGTTTTCTTGAAGTTATATTTGGTATGTTATTAAATTAAATTTCCAGTCTATAGTCGTTCGTGAAAACAGATCATCTTCCATTTCTGTCATGAGGTTATAAATGGCCAAAATATTTAGATAGAAAATTCAAATAACCATCATTTAGTGATTTACACCTGTATTACATGCAAAAAAATAGACTCATTAACTTTCTTGACCAACTTAAGCCGACTAACTAATGTTGAACATTATCTCCTTAATGAAAAACATTAACATTAAATTCGATATCGTATAAGATTAGTGAAGTTAATTTGCTTTTTACTTGGCTACGGCTCTTCTTAGGTTGTAAAGTGATTAGAATAGATTCGTGTTGTGTTCACACTATTGTCCCCTCACTTGTTTGTCGTCTTTGAGAAAAAGTATTAATAATTGTATACTTTTTATCACTCGTCATGTTGAATATTATTTGCCCTTCACCGAATGAATACTCAAATTCCTCTTTGTTCATAAACTAATCTAAACTCATTAATGACAAAAATTAACATTAAATATTCGAAATCGTATAGATCAGTGAAAACTTAAGTGCTTTTTAGTTGGCTACGGCTCTTTTTTGGTAAAGTGATTTGGAATTGATTCATCTTGTGTACTCCACTCTTATCCTCTCACTTATTTGTCCTCTTGAGAAAAATATCTATTGGTTTATAGTACTGACGAATCAGTGCTCTTTTATAACTAGTCAAATTTAATATTATTTTGCTCTCCTACCGAATGAATACACATTTTTTTTATAGTTTCTATAAGCTCTTTAAGTTTTGTTCTGATAAATTATACTAAGAACATCATCAAATCTAATGATTAATTGATAGAAAGTTATTACCCACTAACTATATAATTATGATTGCTTTTCTACCACTTTGGCCTAGCTAATTGTGCTCTGTTCCTTTAAACTATTTTATTACTCTGCTAATGATTCGAATGATTTAAGTTTTTGAATTTCTCTAACTCTGTCACACACTGATATGAGTTAAATCATTGTGAAGTACAGAAATTCCACAGAGACTTGCCTGCCACGCCAGTGTTCGCATATGGTACATCAAAGCGTTCAGCAACAGTTCCTGGACCAACAATAGAAGCTGTTTATGGCGTCGACACCTACGTGACGTGGCGAAATCACCTCCCTTTACATCATATCCTCCCTTGGGACCCAACAATCTCTCCGGCAATCCCTAAACACGGCGGCATTCCCACGGTGGTTCACTTGCACGGAGGTATCCACGAACCAACTAGCGATGGAAATGCAGATTCATGGTTCACCGCTGGTTTCAAAGAAACTGGTTCCAAATGGACCAAAAAGACTACACATTACGTCAACAAGCAACAACCTGGAAACATGTGGTACCATGACCACGCGGCAGGGTTGACCAGAGTCAACCTTCTTGCCGGTTTGTTAGGCTCTTACATTCTCCGTCATAGCTCAGTCGAATCGCCTCTTCGGTTACCTACCGGACGCGAATTCGATCGTCCTTTGGTCATCTTTGACCGATCTTTTCGTAAAGATGGTTCCATTTACATGAACGCTACAGGGAACAATCCAACGATTCATCCACAATGGCAGCCAGAGTATTTCGGCGACGCCATCATTGTGAACGGTAAAGCATGGCCGAGATTAACCGTCCGCCGCCGGAAATATAGATTTCGAATCACAAACGCTAGTAACGCAAGGTTCTTCCGGTTCTTCTTCTCCAACGGTCTCGACTTCATTGTCGTTGGTTCCGATTCCGCTTATCTAGCGAAACCAGTATCGACCAAATCTGTTCTCCTAGCTCCGTCGGAGATTGTCGACGTACTCGTTGACTTTTCAAAGTCAACATCGAAAACGGCAATTCTTGCCAACAATGCACCTTATCCTTACCCGTCGGGAGATCCCGTCACGGAAGAGAACAGCAAAGTCATGAAGTTTATAATCAACTACAAATCAGAAGTTGACACGTCGATTATTCCGAAGAAGCTAATTGAATACCCTCCTGCTCATGTATCAACCTCCACACGTACACGTTACATTGCTATGTTCGAGTATGTGTCAAGCATTGACGAGCCAACACATCTATACATCAACGGTCTGCCTTACAACGCTCCCGTAACCGAAACTCCAAAAATCGGCACAAGCGAGGTATTTATAACCAAAATTTCACTATTCACTAACCGTATAGTTCAAATCTTTAATGCTTACAATAATGAAGGTGTGGGAAGTGATAAACTTAACCGAGGATAACCATCCGTTGCACATTCACTTGGGATTGTTTAAAGTATTGGAGCAAACGGCATTGGTGAAGAGTGAGGAGTTCATAGAGTGCATGACTAAAAGAAACGATGCCGTCAAGTGTGAGATTAGCAAATACGCACGAGGGAACAAGACCGCGGTTACGGTACACGAGCGGGGATGGAAAAACGTATTCAAGATGATGCCGGGACATGTAACGAAGATACTCGTTAGATTTTCTTACATTCACTCAAACGAATCTTACTCCTTTGACGCAACTCAAGAGCCAGGCTATGTTTACCACTGTCACGTAAGTTGGTAAAATACTAAAAAGTTGATGACGAATTTAGCTTTTTCTTTTAGAACTAACTGTATGATATTGGCATTGCAGATATTGGACCATGAAGACAATATGATGATGAGGCCCTTTGCAATGGTGCTATAATTCTAAAACGAAAACAATTTACAATTACGAGTGCAGAATACAAACGAGTTGATATAGATTGAGATTTCAGATTACATAAATATCTTATACAGAAAGTGTTAAAAGATAATTCGATTGGATTGATGTTATATCTCTATCATTGTTTTTCACTTGGCCTCGGAGATTAGAAGCAGCTTGTTAATGGGCTTTTAACAGTTACGGGCTTTAACGGGCCCAATAACAAAACTCTTTTGCTTCTTATATGATTTTGGAGTAGATGGTAAGTGAGATAGGGAAGTGGTGAGTGAAATTAGAAAATTCCTCGTATACAAAGTCCTAACCACCAGTCAAATTCAATTGAATGCTCCCATGTTTCTCCCTTATCTGTTCCTGAACCTACACTCTTTAATTTCATGGTTTCCTATTTTCTCTTAATTTGTTTATTTTCATGTCATATTCGGAAGCTTCAGATATTTTATCAAATAATGCATCCAAATAATTTTGAGCCACTAGTCAAATATCTTCTTCGTCTTCTTCTTGCTTAATATATATTTTAGTGAATCTATTATTGATACCACACACACATCTTTGATATTTCACAAAAGGTATCTATCGGAGCCGTACATATATTTTACGAAAATGTGGATAAGAGCGAGATTTGGATTGGTATTGGTAAGGCAAATTAAATGCGACACACTTCCACATTCATGATTCCACAAATTCTAATGGATTTGAACAAATATGGGACCAATTTTTATTTGTTTCAACTCCTAAATGTGGGACCAATTAACAAGGTTGATGTATTCTTCTTGTTCTTCCTCGTTCATTAATAGTTTGATTGAGCATGCACGCTTCTCTCAACCCACCAGTCCAAGTCAAACCTCCTCAAGCCATCCCCTAATCCTATATATCAGTTTCTTCTCGCAAACCACCTCACAATCTATCAACAGTTTTAAAAAAAGACATAACTCAACCAATCTCACTTTGAAAAAGACATGAACAAAACCCGCCTTCGTGCTCTCTCCCCACCTTCCGGTAACTATTTTCTCTTTAAACAGTATTAATCATGTGTTTTGCTATTCACATCACCAAATTATTCATAGTTTAAAGAGGTCGATGTAGAATTCATAGATATACATGTGTACATACGTGACTTTGTGACGATATATCGTTTTAATTTGTTAAATTTTGATCCCTTCTCTTAGGTATGCAACACCGTAAGAGATGTCGATTGAGAGGTCGAAACTACGTAAGGCCAGAAGTTAAACAACGCAACTTCTCAAAAGATGAAGACGATCTCATCCTCAAGCTTCATGCACTTCTTGGCAATAGGTTCGTATTCATTCTTCTTATTCTTTAATTCAATAGTAATGTGAACGGTACGTGCTAATAATCATTTTGATGTTATGTTTTTTCAGATGGTCATTGATAGCGGGAAGATTGCCAGGACGAACCGACAACGAAGTTAGGATCCATTGGGAAACTTACCTAAAAAGGAAGCTCGTAAAAATGGGAATCGACCCAACCAATCATCGTCTCCACCATCACACCAACTACATTTCTAGACGTCACCTCCATTCTTCACATAAGGAACATGAAACCAAGATTATTAGTGATCAATCTTCTTCGGTATCCGAATCATGTGGTGTAACAATTTTGCCCATTCCAAGTACCAATTGCTCGGAGGATAGTACTAGTACCGGACGAAGTCATTTGCCTGACCTAAACATTGGTCTCATCCCGGCCGTGACTTCTTTGCCAGCTCTTTGCCTTCAGGACTCTAGCGAATCCTCTACCAATGGTTCAACAGGTCAAGAAACGCTTCTTCTATTCCGATGAGAAATGGTGTATTTGTTTGTACACATTTGTTATATTACAAATGCACATATTATAATATTCACTAGAGAGATGGTATAACGATGTTTGAAATATGTTAATCCTGAATTGGACCGGCTGGTCATTGAACAACTATTCTCTTAAATGTCCGGTTCTGTTTTCAGTGATTAGTATTATAGTAGATCGTTAATAACTAACCGACGATAACCGCTGCTTATTTGATCAATCAAGCTGTAAGAAATTATAGCTAATACAGCAATGTTAACGGTGCACATTGACGGGAAGTATTAATTAACTCTCTTAAAATGGACAAGTATGTTCATTTTCCTCCAAACTACACTTTACTCTTTATTCAAAAGCAATTTCAAACTCTCGTTTCGCACAAAGGAATCTATAAATACGAAAATTACTTACTAAAGATATAAAGGAAGCAAATTAGTTAACTTATAAAATAATGAAATGTATCGATTTAAGGATGTCTTAAGCATGGAGACTATACGGTCAAATATGCACCAACTAGTACAAACACGTTCACATATATTTTGAACAAAACTCACAATGAATTTGTTTAAAGTATCTTCATACATGCTTAAAATAAAAATTAGAAAGTAAATACATTTGTACAACCGCTATTCAAACATCATCAAATATTAAACAAAATTGCATGACCAAAGAATATGAATGTTTGACAAGTATAGAAGAGGAGATTGTTTGCTAAGAAAATGGACCAATATTTATCATCGAAACTACAATCATCATTAAGGTTGTTTCTACGATTGCGGGATCTACAACCATCAAAGAAGTTGTTTCCACAACTGTATAAACTCTGATCTCACCTTCACTTTCATATTGTTCCGCAAGTACAACTACACCATAAATTTCAGAAATAACGGTGAGTATTGTGGTTAATGGAGAGTTGTGTGTGGATGTGCAAGCAAAAATCACATGCCTCATCAAACACTTCAAGGTTATTAATCTTCATCTGATTCAGACGAATACCCTCTTCTTTATGTAGATCTTTTTATTTTTGCATATGTCCAAAAATAATTATGAAACCAGCCAGTCAAACTTGCCAAAAATGTCTAAAAGATAATGTTGTCTATTTTTCAAGTTGCTATCGGTTGTTATGTAGGACGCAGAAGTCACGGGCATGGACGTCGGCCGATATGATGTGGATGTCGTGGTTGAACCTTTCTTTTGTTAAACCGAGATAACTTTTCAATACAAGACTGTCACAAACTATATGTAAGTCATGTTTATAAATTTTAATCAAAAGTATACTAAACTGTGGTAAAACAGTTTTAAGAAAATTATAGGTCCCAATTTGTATACATGCTTCAAATTATCTAAAATGTTGTTAAAATTCGATCTACCGGGTCATGTTCGACCGTTCCATTTGCAGGCTATATAATACTCACCAAAATTATGTTAATTGACATAATTTTTCTAGAACATTTTTGCTGTAAGAGATATTAAATTTTCTTACACATACAAAGTTATTTTTAAGGGAAAATAAAACATGTAAAGCTATATTTAGTTAATTACAAAGAAGATTTTTTCCATCTTTTAATAAACACTAGGGTAAGACAGATCATATACTAGAAACACATGTCAATACAATGCATCTAAAGGCCTGGAAATTTTATCTTAGTTTCTTTTCAAATAGAAAAAATAACTAATTTGACTATTTATTACCATTTAAGATTACATAAATAATACATACAGATAAATTTCATAACTCCAACATAAATTTCAACACAACTATAAAATACAATCATATAAGATCTACTTTACAACTAAGCACACAACAAACCATTTTCTTCAATAAATAGAAAAGTGGATTTTTTTATTGAATTTAAAAGTATAGTTCATTTCTATTATACAGTTTTGATCTAATATAAATGATAATAATTGATTATTTTTTTGACAACTGTATCATTTTCTCTTCAACCTCTACTTGCACCGTGAATCTCGCTCTCAATTATCTAGTTTGTTCTATTGTATTATTTAAATGTATCACATAAACTTTTATCTAAAAATATAAAGCCAGTAAACTAAAAAGAAAAGAAAAAACCATTTTTAGAGTTAGATAAAAAGTTTAAAACAAAAAACACTAAAACCAAAACGGTGTCGTAACAGCGACTTATCCTTTTTCGCCACATGGCTTCGTTGGATACATAAAAGCGATAGAGACGCATCTCTGAGTCAGAAGCGAGCCAGCGAGAGAGAGAGAGCGAGTCACAAAAATTCGAATTTTAAGCCGCCGTGTGAGACGGCGTAATGGCTGGTGGAGCTATCACTCCCGATTCTCTCATCGGTCTTATTGCTGAAATCAATGAGATTCCGGGGAATTTTGGTTTGTTTAAGAAGGATTGTTCCGATCTCGCGCGACGAGTCGGTCTCCTGACGCATTTGATTGAGGAAATCAGGGATTCTTCTCCGCCGTCGGAATCTGATGCTTCTTCTTCGTTGAATTCTCATGAATGTGATTGGTGGTCTGATCTTGTGGTGGGACTTCAAGCCGCGAAGCGTCTTTTGTCTTCAGCTACTAGTTTCCAAGCTCGCGAGTCCTCTGTAAGCATTCTAAACCATTCTCAACGATTGAAAATGGATTTGTGATTTCACGAAGATTTGGTCTCGCCATGGCAGGAACGTAATTTATAGGAAGAATTTGTTTTTAGTTTTTTTAGATTGGAAGATACTATTGTTGACATTTGTGTAGTGAAGAGCATTATTAATATATACATGAGGAGCTCTCTAAACTTTGATGTGTGATTTTGATTGAAGGATGGGGCAGCCAAGAGGATCTCATTCCAGTTCCAATGTGTTACATGGAAGCTGGAGAAAGCATTAGGTGATTTGACATATGATAGATATGATATCTCTGACGAAGTCCGTGAACAGGTAAAAGTTTGTTCATTATGTAGAATGTATGAAGATTTGGTTTTCCTATCCATGGAGGTGTTTCTAAGGGTTTTTTTTTGCTTGTGATTAGGTGGAACTAGCAAGATTACAGTTAAGAAGAGCAATGCAGAGATATGGATCGTTAAATTCGAAGAAGTTCTCGAGTGGTTTATCTGAGCCAATGGAGAAAGATGCCTCAAGTAATAGAAAAGTTATTGAAAAGTTGGAGAGTATTCCAGAGACAGTGCATTCTTTATCAGATGAGAAGAAATTTGAATCACCCCCTCCTTGGAAGAGCTCTTCAGTATCATTGGCCTTCTTTTTATCAAAGGATGGTGATGATGAGAGATTAGAGAAAGCAGTTACCGAGAACAGCGATGACTCACAGAAATCGGATAATCTCACGATTCCAGAGGACTTTCTTTGTCCAATCTCTCTGGAACTGATGAAGGATCCTGCTATTGTTTCCACAGGACAGGTCTGGTTTAAAAAATCAAATCTTTATATAGTGCTAACGTATGGTTGTTGATTTGAAACCTTAACAATGATCTTCTCTCTTCGTTGGCAGACATACGAGAGGTCGTTCATTCAGAGATGGATAGACTGTGGAAATCTGAGCTGCCCAAAGACACAGCAGAAACTTGAAAACTTTACTCTTACTCCAAACTATGTCCTCAGAAGCCTGATATCTCAGTGGTGCACTAAGCACAACATTGAGCAACCAGGTGGTTACATGAACGGTAGGACCAAAAACAGTGATGGGTCTTTCCGTGATCTAAGTGGAGATATGTCAGCGATCCGAGCATTGGTTTGTAAACTCTCTAGCCAATCAATCGAAGACCGCAGGACTGCGGTTTCTGAAATCCGCTCTCTGTCAAAAAGAAGCACAGACAACCGAATTCTGATTGCAGAGGCAGGAGCCATCCCTGTTTTGGTCAAGCTTTTGACCTCAGATGGTGACACTGAAACGCAGGAAAATGCTGTCACTTGCATTCTTAACCTCTCCATATACGAACACAACAAAGAACTGATCATGCTTGCAGGAGCAGTCACATCTATAGTGCTAGTCCTCCGAGCTGGAAGCATGGAAGCTAGAGAAAACGCTGCAGCTACTCTCTTTAGTCTTTCGTTAGCTGATGAGAACAAGATCATTATAGGCGCATCAGGTGCGATAATGGCCTTAGTGGATCTGCTTCAATATGGAAGCGTCAGAGGGAAGAAAGACGCAGCTACGGCTCTGTTCAACTTGTGTATTTACCAGGGAAACAAAGGCAGAGCAGTTAGAGCCGGTATAGTAAAGCCATTGGTGAAAATGCTGACAGACTCCTCGAGCGAGAGGATGGCTGATGAAGCCTTGACCATACTCTCGGTTCTAGCTAGTAACCAAGTCGCGAAAACTGCGATTTTGAGAGCCAACGCAATACCACCTTTGATAGATTGTCTCCAGAAGGATCAACCGCGAAACCGAGAGAACGCAGCTGCGATACTACTGTGTCTTTGCAAGAGAGATACTGAAAAACTGATCTCCATTGGTAGACTTGGAGCTGTTGTTCCATTGATGGAACTATCAAGAGACGGTACAGAGAGAGCTAAACGAAAAGCTAATTCTTTACTAGAGCTTCTCCGTAAATCATCCCGAAAATTAGGTTCACTCTAAATAGCCCTTAACATGAATTAATTTAGTTTTGCTGGCTATTGATCTGTTTATTATGTCCTGTATCTTATTGAGTTTTTGGAAGACTAATTTAATTTCCATTTGAGGAGAAGGTGGAGTCAAAAGAGTTAACGAGAATCGAACTCTTTGACTCATCTTTGTATTGATTTGTTAATTTTGTTAAAAAAAATGTTTCATATGATTTGATAAAGGTCGTGTGTTGTTACTGTTCCTAGAAAGAGAAATCAAATCAGCTTTTTGTTTTCAAATTCGTTAAAAGTCAATCTCTTCACGTGTCTTTGAGAAAAAATGTTTCGACAACGTAGTTTTCCAGATTAATCGGAGCGATTAACGCAAGTGTCATTTTCTCAGAAAACATTGGTCTCAAAACTTCCAAAATCACATAGTACAAAATATACTATGGTCGAAGTGAAGAACAGTACACATTTTCCATTTCTATTTATAAAATTAAGCATAAATTTTGGGTTGTTATTGGTCTTTTCAAGATTGATAGTGAAATGCGACGTAACTTTTGTCTTCTCATTGTTTTAATAATTTTCAAGATTTTGGCATTTTGTTGACCAAGAAATGGTTCACTATCATCAGCAACCAACCATAAATCAAATCCAAAATCTATAATGATCTGATCTAACACAACACCCACCTTGAACTACTGAGCTCTTAATAGACACCAACCTACAAAGTTTTTTCATCTCATTTGTGAACCTAAAAGATACTAACATTTTACACAACATCATTCACCAAAATGGGAAATAGCTTGGGAACCAAGAAAACAGCGACAATCATGAACATCAATGGCGAGAGTTTCAAACTGAAAACGCCTGTGGAAGCTGGTACAGTGGTTAAAGATTTTCCAGGCCACGTTCTCTTGGAATCCGAAGCAGTGAAGCGTTTAGGAATCAGAGCAAAGCCCTTGGAGCCTCACCAAAACTTGGAATCCAAAAGGATTTACTTCATGGTTGAACTTCCAAGGTATTATATTCCTCAATTTTCTACTTAGTTTTAGGTATCAAAGTTAGAATCTTTTTGAGTAAATCATTTAAAACCCATGTGACAGAACATGGAAAGAGAGAACTCCAAGAAGGGTTCGGTCGGGAATCCAGATGAGTGCGAAGGAGAGATTAGAGAATCTGAAGCTGTCTCGTAGATCATCATCTGATCTCTCGGTAATGAAGAAGAAGACAGAGGTTAATGATGAAGAGAGAGAAGTGAGTAGCGTGAAGTTGAAGTTACCAAAGTGGAAAATTGAGAAACTGAGGAAAGAGAGTGAGAGTGGCTCTGATTTCTCCAACAAGATCACACAACTTTGTCTCCTTCACATACCAAGTGGTTTGATTCATCAAAGACAACATTTGCTTCGTAATGGAGGAAGAAACTTTGGGATTGAAGAAAAAGAAGAAGGTGCCAAAATCACATGAGGTGATCAATACTTTTGAAGGGCTTTGATCCTATTTTATTTTTGTTGAAACATCGATCCGTTTCTCAAGCCACGTTTCTCGCTTCTTTAATTACACTAGGAAACAAATGTACTCCAACTTGTGTTACTAATGTCACAACTTACATCTTCTTCTAGTCTATTCTAAATCAAGAAAAAAAAATATACAAACTAACAACAAGTGGAAGAATAACTTGTGTCATTCAGATAATCTTTGAATATTTTATTTTTTAAAGTCTTCTTTGATCATTTTGGTTGCAGAAAAGGGTTAGATTTCTTGAAAAGAGCAAAGCAGAAGACCTGTGATTTTCAGTGTTTTCCTCCATCTTATTCTTATTGTTAGTTTAGTTTAACACAATTCTTAAGAGGAATACTAAGACGAAAGAGAAACAGAAAGAGATATGAGAAAAAGGCAAATCATTAGTATTCTTTTTCTTTAAATTTGGGGGGCTTTAGTTTGGCCGATAATTACAATATACAATTCTCCAGAACTCAGAGAAACCAACACACCAAAAAAAAAAAAAAGATAAATCAATCAGTCAGGTTCGAACCTGTATTATATTATATGTGTCTGTTAACCAATTTCCCTTTTTATTTGAGAAGAACAAATTGGAATCAGTGAACAAAAGAATGATGAAAAATGGTTTCTTTTCTTTCACTCAAGAGGTCCATGGCTCAGGAACAGTGAGAAAATAAGTGGTCATGGCCTTTCTAAACCTCCTCTTGTACTGTTTTGGTGAGACTATAGTTGGAGAAGCATTCTTGGGTCCACCCAAAATGCCTGAAGCTTTAACCCAAGTCTCTAGGTGCTTGTCCCATGTGTACTGTCTCATGAAGTCGATGATCCCGAGAACTAGTTCTTTCCGCTCTTCGTCGAATCCAACCAGCAATGAGTAGTCCATTACATCCACAGACTAACCACAAGAGGATAATGGGGAAACAGATTAATCAAAACACTTAAGAACAAAATATGAATTGGGGGTAATGAAAACACTTACAGCCAAGAAATTGGTGTCGTTCCATATCGCTCTTTCCAAGCTTCTCTTGGCCTTGCTTCCTAGGAATATCGGTTCTGTGCGCAGTGTCTCTAGCAGATTCATGTCTAACAAAACTTTGTCTGCTCCGGATGTGTTTGGATTGTACCTTGACCGTGCAGATCCCTTGAGATCATAGATCCTAGATATTCTTCTGTTGTAGAAGAGATTCTCCATCACCATCAAATCCATCTTTGTCTCTTTTCCACCTTTCGGATGTTTAATTGAGACCTACAACAAATATCATTCCAAATCAATCATTCACATGCTCACTTATTTCATTTCAGAGTCCTACAAGTTCACATTCCCTCCTATATTGTCACTAACCTGGTAGATACCGAGAATCTTAGCAAGACAAGTAGGGCTCCCGGAACTGAGTGATTCCTTCAAATATTTGAAGTACTCAGGTGCAAAATCCTCGAAAGAATCCAGCTCGGTTTTGACGACTTGTTTTATGATGAACCTCTCGTCCAATGACTTGGCAAAGTAAACATTGCTTTTCCCTCCCTGTGCAGACCATCTCTGACAACGGCTCAAGGATCTCACAAAGTCCACTTCACTCGGACAGCAAGTCTTTCTCAGAGTGTCAAACTGCGTTGCAAAATAACACGTCACAGAGAACTTCACTTTACCTTCAGTGGCAGTAGAGGAAGAAGAAGCGCGGTCGCTGAAAGAAATGGTCAAATGCGGAGACTTTCTATCGTCTTGAGAAGATCCATACACCGCGTGTTGAATGTAATCAACATCCATCGACAGAGAACGCCAAGTCGAGAAGGCGGAAGGTTCAGACTCTCTGTTATTCAAATTGCTGCTACTACTACTAGAAGCAAGACCTTTGTTAACGATCCACTCCTTATATTCCTTTGAATTGATAGCATATGATACAACACTAGCTGGATCATCATCGTATACAGGAACCACGATATCGTTAAGGCCCCGTTGAGGAATCAACATCCGTGCCCCATCAGCCATTTGAGATGCAGAAGAGATGTATGTTGGCGCTGAACCAACAATCAGATCCAATTTCTGTACTTCCAGTGGCAACATCTGTGAGTAAGTCCTCATCACATTTGAAACAGGGTCCCTCACCATATTCCTATACTCGCCAGAAGCGTGGAAAGATCTGAGGGTCGAGAGATACAAAGAAGATGGTGGCAAACCTTTTTGGATACGTTCTTGAAACCGTATCGCTGAATCAAAAGACTGGACTCGAATTGGCCTGGCAAGCCTCCGGAGAGAAGAATTAACAGCTGAAAAGCCTTCCGTCTCAGCAATAGTCTCGGCTTTCTCTAGATTTTGAAACGAGCCCAACCACGCCGAATCTATCCTCTCAGATAGAGAAGTGCCAGGGGAGGGAATGTTTTCCGGATCTTTGTTATCACCATTAGCTTCTGAATCAGTATGGGATTGTTCATCCCTCTCATCTGAACCTTCCTGCATTCTACGGTCAATCTTTGGAGGATCATGCATCTCTGGATTCCGAGGAGCATTGTCATCACCAGTTTTAAAGACTGATGCTTTCTTGAGTTGAGAGTTTAACAAGTAAAGCTGATGATCCCAAGCATGAGCACCAATCATGAGTGCTCGTCTCAATCGATTCAGCTCTAGGATATCCAAACTTCCCTGAATTTGCAGATTCTCCTCAAAAATAGGTTGCAGTGCATCCTGTTCACGATGAGGAATATTCCATCAAATACATATTCAACAAGCATCATCAAGATTTCAGAAACAGAAGAAGCTTACATCGTATTCATCTTTTTCTTTCACAAGTTGATCTATTAATCCGATGATGCGACTATGTAGATCACATGCTTCAGATTGTTCAGGTTCAAGCAAACTGCTTTTTTCTTCCATGCGGTTGAGCATATCAGATATCTCCGTATACATAGTCCTCATTTTACCAACAAGCTGTAAAATGCAAACAGAGAAGTATTTGAGTTTTAGCATTTACATATCCAAAACCTGAAGCAAAAGAGCCTTAAGTTTTTCTTAAAATCTACCTCAGCTGCCTCTGTTCGTATCCACTCCTGTTGAGGATGGCTATTGAACTCAAGCATCGACGGTGGGAGGAGTACAGTAAGTATATTGATGGGAGAATATCTAAAGAATGCCACCATGTTACCAAATCTACAAAACAAATCATAATATTATTAGTGTAACAGCATTGAGATAACTGTAAGAGAATGATATTATACAGCCTGCGTTTACCCATAGAATCGAAGGCAGTCTCTTTGAAGCGAATGACCGCAAGATGCAACACGATTCGCAGTTGCATGATTCGAAAAGCTAAGTTCCAGAAACTTTCCAAAAGACAATCCCCATGCTGCATCAGACATAACTACTCTACGAGTAGCAGGTGGGACTCCATCTACATGTGCACATCTTAAGCAACGATGCCACATCCATATCTTCCCATCTTGTTCACCAGGAAGCTTCATGGAAGGGAGACGTCTAACATTGATAGTAAGGTTTCCATTCTGATGAGAATAGCAGAGTACATGCGCATCAACCAGCTCCTTACAGGATCTACAACTAGAAGTCTGTCCAGAAATGGAACAGAAAGGCATTAGACTTCAAAATTTAAGAAAGATGAAAAAGTGGATTAACTAACTTTATAGATGAAAGAGCTACCTTATCGAAAAGATCATCTTTCAAATATCTTCCGAGAGGTTTATCAAAGGATCCATAGAACTTAATCCGCAAGAGTCGTGAACGTTCACATACTGATTCTTTCAAAACACAACGGCTTGAAAATGAGACCAATATGCTCTGATGAGAGTCCGCAGCAGAGAAATACTCACTAGAGACATCATCTTCATAGAAGCTCTCATGTTGTGGCAAATCTTGGGGGTTCACTAATTGGTTCTCTTCTTCACCTCTGCCGTTATCTTCTTCACCACTCGGCTGTTGAGTCGGCGTTTCAGGAATTTCACTACTTAAGCACAAAGTGGGTTCATGCAAATCATTTAACTGATTCGAAGAATATGATCTTGTTACCAAATTATTGGCAAAATCTCCATTCAGGGTATCAGATTGTTCAGTCTCAACTTCAGAAGACGGTGGGAATATCTGAGTAGGATCAAAATCCTCACACAATGATTCACAAACTTCATGCTCAGGCATAGGAGCCGTATGTTCATCTTCATGTGCAGCTGTTTCAAGCAAAGCTTGACTATCTGTTTCTGTAGGAGATTGAGTTATTAAGGAAATGCCTTCATCAATTATCCTCCTTTGTGATGCAGTCCGCACCATCCCTGGTTGCTTCAGTCTAATTTTAGGCAGAGAAGCACCTTCATCCGCAAGGAATGAAGTCTCCAACGATAAGTGATAAGCTGCAAATACAGCGTACTGAATAACATGTTTAACCTTCTTTAGCTCCTCACGACAACTTCCCCGAAGCACAACCTGCACAAGTTTCAGAAAAGTCAGTAAGGAAGTTAATAAATTTAAGATAGCAGACTTCTTAGCTACAAAGGTTCAAGCTATGCAAAACAAGAACTGTGAAACCAATAAAGGAGCATACCGTGCAACCTAGGCGCCTAGGACACCCTTCAAAGTACATCAATGTCCTTGATGGTTTTCTGTTTGACTGATTGCCAGCTTCATGTTGCTCCAACACTCTCTCAGTCCGGAACAGCTCACAGTGACCCAATCGAGCAGTACTAATACTATCTAGTGAGGGGCAAAGAACAGCACCAGTGCAACGGGCTATACGGTCCAGCAATGACCTTTTCACATTGAGCACCAATGAAATTTCCTTCTCTAGAAGGTATTGCTGGGCATATGAAGATGCACTTTTCTCTACCAGCAGAACATTAGGACGAAGGGACTCTATTTTTGCTATTATCGCCTTCATATGTTCATTTTCCTGTCCAACACACATAATTCAGTTGTTCAGTTTGTTAATCAGAGATTTTATGCAGCCATCATAAAGAAACAGTAACACACCAACCTGTTGAAGCAACGTGTTAAAGGATGCTAATTGGCCTGCAACTCTCTGATACTCAAGAGAACCAGCTAAAAGCATCACCCTTGGATTTTTGTACTGCGATATCATTCGCTTGTGCGTAATGTTCTTGCTACACACTATTCCCCTGATGAGAATGCTGCAGAAACAAGGTATTCATTTAGTAACTATCACCCAAATTAGTAATCATCAGTCAGAGGACGATTTAAACAAGGTTTCAACAACTAGTTATACCTCTCATTTTGATTTCCAGATGCTACACATTTTATTTTTACATAATTCCCGGGATCCATACTGCCGCCTGCACGAGTATCCGGCTTTACAAAATTTGCAGCTTGCCACGCTAAAGCAGTGACAATATCCAGCCACTCCCCGGCACTGCCATCATCAGATGGACTAAGCTCCTCCCCACGTAATAGCTCTGCAACAAGAGCTCGGAAGTGGTCATGCACCACGGTTCGAAGAGGTTCATTGCTGTTTTCTCCCAATTTCTCTTTGGTAGGAATGTGGCTAGAAAAGCTACTACTCAATGAAAACTCGGTAGCAGAGTCCCCAATATCGTCATCTTCGTCATCATAATGAAAGTAATTACTCTCAGCATCATCATTCTCATCTTCCGGTGGTGGAGGATACCAGATGCGGCCGTTGTTCTCAAAATCCAACGGCTGTTGCAACTTATCCTCTTCCTCCTCGTGATCTTCCTGTTCCAATACCCCCTGACCTGGCTTAACTAAATTATCAGCCAAGAGTTGTTCTTGATGATTATCAAAAGAACAAACAGTAGGGCTTCTTAGGTCTTTCGCGTGCTGTACAAAGCGCCCAAGAGGACTAAAATTGTTCCTTAATGGACTGTCGTGAGGACTGGACCCAGCAGAAGATTTACAACTAAAAAGCTCATGTCTAGCACTAACACTACCCGACTCTATATCTGAACTGTCCTGATAGTTATCACTCGAAGGGCTTAACAACTGTTTACCACAATATCTAGCCTCTTCTTCCTCTCCCCTGCAAACACAAATCATTCACTTACTCCAACATGTTTAAAGACTCATAATTGAACATAAAAATTGAATCTTTTTCACACATAATTGAATGTAAAAATCGAAACTTTACCTGCTAGGATAGCAACGAATAGAAGCCATGTTCCTACAATCACGGATTTCAAGACTCGAGGCAAGACTCTCGCTTTCGGTAGCAAGAGAAGAAGGCGGATCAGGGCTATCCCGAGGATGAACCTTATCATAGCTCTTAACCCTTAACTCACGAACCTCAGCATCACATTCTCTACACAACTTCATCTTGCTCTCTTCTGTATCAGAACAACTCTTGCACCAACAAGAACCACAACTAAGACAACAATATCCTTGTTCCACCTTTGTTCCACAGTCATGACACATTTTGGAAACGATAGGCATAATTCCAAAGTCTTGTTTAGATGAAGACAACAAGAACAAAGAATCACTTGAATCCGAAGTTATCCAAGACCTAACCTTATCAATTAGATCTAGCAGTGAACCATCAGGTATTCCCATAAACAATCAAAATATTTACTTTAAAACAAATCTCTCCTTCTCTCTATATTTTTCTTTTTGTAATAATAAAAAAAAAAACCTCCCACAACAAAAATGGTGGGTAGATTTGGATGAGAAAACAGATTCTTTTTCTTTTTTTCTTCTTTTTTTAACTTTAGAACAAAAAACAAAGTCCTACATCAAATCCAAAGGTCTTCAGACTCTAACTAGAAACCCTAGATCAAATCAAAACCCCCCAAAATCAAAGTATTAGCCAATCTTTAAAAGAACCAAGAAACAGATCCAATACCAAACAACCCAAGAAAAAAAAAAAGACTTTGGACGATTCTTGACTTACCCAACAAGAGTGAAATTGAAGAAGAAGAAAGAAGAAGAAGAAAAAGGAAAAAAAATTAAAGACTGGGCAGAATGAGAATCAAAAGGAGAAAGAGAAGAAGTACAGAGAAGGTTCCTTTACTAGCTCGCATCTCGAAAACAACTTCCTTCTTCTTCAGAGCTTTTCTCTCTCACTAAATAAAAAAGCACTAATTTTTATTGCTTCTTCTTCTTCTTCTTGCTTGCTTGTTCTGTAATAATTTCTTTATGTTGTGAGCTTTGTTATTACAAGAGAAGAGAGAGAGAGAGATCAAAAAAATGAAATCCAGCTATGGCAAAAGATTTCTAGAGAGAAGCGATTCCTTATACTGCTCCGCCATTAACTGTTCACACCTTTTTCTCTCTCCTCTGTTCCCCTTTACCTTGCCTTTTTTTTCTTTATTTTTTAATTCAACTAGGGTTCTTAGTTTTTTTTAATATATATGGTTTGATAGATAACTTTTGTTTTCCTTAAGTATTTATTTGTTTGAAGAAAAAACATGACAAAGACCTTCAAAGTCTTTTTATTTGACAGGACAGTGACTCCATCTTCAAGCTTCCGTTTTCAATTGGTCACCATTCATCAACGGCGTTATTCTTTTTTTGTGTAACTATTTTGATAAATTTAAATTTATATCCAAAATTCTTTCTCTTTTTCTTTTTGATTCACATTTTTTCCAACAGCAGATATAAACCTATTTAATGAGTATATTATTAATTATAGAAGATCTCATAATATTCCTAAAACTTTAATTTCCACAACAAACATGTGAATCTGATATTGAATGAAAGCATTAATTATTCAAAATATTACATAATCCTTTTACTGTTTAATATTTATAAATAGGAAAACTTAAAATGAAAAGATAACCAAATTTATGACATGTAAATGAAAAAATCAAAATTATAAGCATTAACTAATCAAATTTCTTCATAATTCTTTTACTATAGAAAATATTAAAACGAAAAGATAACCAAATTTATGAATTGTAAATGAAATAATATCGAAATTATGATTAAGTTACGCTTTTGAAATATACATATATAATTGGAGAAGTGAGAAATGATCTAACTTTATGATTGTTTTAATTATAATAGCTTGCATATCAAGATGTATAATAGCTTGCACACAAAAAAAAAAGGAAAAAAAATGTGTTAATACTCTATTGATAGGCTAATTAAAAGCATTTGATTATTTGTGTATCATTAATTAATTTGCAGTATTTTGAATTAAGATTAAACTGCATTGTACGATATATTTTTAAAAGTAACGAAAATATCTATATATAAATAGATATATATTTTTGTTACTATGAAAACCGTATTATATTGTAGTTATCTATATATACATTTTTGTAAACGTTTTTTGAAGATAATGTTGAAGATTTGAGCCATAATTCAACAATTAATTCAAATGGGTGGGTTTTACCCGGTTTAACTCTGTTCGGATCTTGGATAACATGTTTAATTCTGTTCTGATCTTGGATAACATTAATTTTTGGAAAAGTTACCTAAAAACTAATAATTAAAAACGAAAATTAATGATTTAATTACCAAATTTAATATAAACAATATCTCTAAACTAACCATATTTGTTATTTACCTTAACTAATTTCCTAAAATATTTCTACCTAATTTAAACATAAATATATAATTCTTCTTTCACTTTTACTTGATCTTATACTTTATTTATTTTGAATTTATATAAAATATATATAGTTAATAAAATATTATATTTTTTTCTGCATATGATGTAATTTAAATTTTTTAAAACAGACATATATTATTCAACCTATGAAGAAATAATATGTGTACAATGTCCCACATCGCTTAGAAAAATTGGACAATGGTTCAGACCCATATTATAAAAGGACCAAAATGATTCTGATTACGAATGAGCAGGAAGCTTGATTTATCAGGCGTCCAAAATTAAAATAGTTATCCGATTTACTCGGGTTTTTTTATTTTAAAGAATTGAAACTTTAAAATGTTTCAAGAAATTATAAATATTATAACTTTATCAAAAGTTAAATATTATAATTTTAAAAACTTTTTATAAAGTTTATCTTTAAAAAATTCTTTGAATATTTATAATTTTAAAACTTATAAAGTTTTAAAAATTATAAATTGAATTTTAAAGAAATTTAAACATTATAAATATATATAAAATATATTAATATGAGACGATATATATTACAGGAAAAGTCTTAAATATAATCAAGGTCGATATTGTATTTTTTTAAGTTTCAAATTTTATATATAACACTCAAAATATAAAAGATATTAATATGAGACGATATACTGCGAGAGAAATCTTAGATATAACACTCAAAATTCAATGATGAAGTTTGGGTCAATATTAATCTTTTTTGAAGTTTATAATTTTATACATATTTGAAATTTATAATAAAATGACAAATTTGTGTTTAGTTTCATGGGACGGGGTTATATGGTGTGACGGGTTTGAGTGGATTATAACATAGGATGATATGCTACGGAAAAAAAACCTATAATTAACAATTATAATATAATTATATAATCTTAAACACTAAACAAAATTAACAATATTAAAAAAAAAAAACTTAAAACTTTAATTTTTTTAAAACACATTTCGATTCTTTCATAAGATTTCTCTCGCAGTATTACCATGGGTGAAATCTTATAATTGACGGGTTTGAATCGATATTAATATGGGATGGTGTACTACGGGTGATAATTTAGAATTGACTGGTTTGGGTTGATAATAATTTGCGATAGAATTAGGAGTGAAATCCTAGAATTGACGAGCTTGATTCGATATTAATATGGGATGGTGTACTACGGGTGAAATTTTAGAATTGATTGGTTTGGGTTGATAATAATTTGCGATAGAACTAGGAGTGAAATCCTACAATGACAATCAAGTTATTATTATATAATTAAATACTAGCACGGGTGAAATCGTAGAATTGATGGGTTTGATTCGATATTAATATGGGATGGTGTACTACGGGTGAAATCCGAGAAACAACAATCAAAATACAATTATATAATATTAAACATTTAACAAAATAAATAAATACAACTTAAAACTTTAAAATTTGAGTTATAAAATTTCGTCTCGCGGTGAATTATACATTTAAATCAAACAATAGCATAAATTTATTAAATCATTCTACAAAATATTCAATTATTTTTTAATTAATGAAAATATAGACCCGCAATATACCGTGGATTAAAATCTAATACCGTACATATCCGTAGTTAATAATTTAAAACAGTTTATATGGGAAGGTGTATTTATTTTTCTAAAAATGGAATGCGTATTTACTATTTAGGTATTGATTAATTCTCTTCTTTTAAGGCTTAGAAAAGTATAATAAATAAATTAAATTATCAATTAAATTATTTCAATTTTTAATATAAGAAAACTAACGTCCAAAAAAAAACCAAAAAAAAAAAAGAAACAGGAAAAGAAAAGAAGTTTTTAATTTTTGTCACGCGCTTGTGTCGTGACGTGTAAAACATGCCCCGTTGACAAAAAGGGCAATACGAGTAAAGTAGAACCATCCGTTTGTGTAGTATTAGGCTTTTAGGTGGGTCAAGCTCATTAATCTCTCTAACATATCCGTTTATCACTTTATTAGGCCTCCTTTGAAGTCTTAAGTAAACCTAATTTAAAATTTCAACCCCTTTTTTTCCTATTCATCAAAATTAAAATATAAAAACTTGATGTAAATTACTTTATAGTTTCTGAAACACTAGAGCAATACTGTTTTGAATAAGTTGTTTATTAAAACATATTTTATTAGGTGGGTGAGAAGACACCATCACGTTTTTAGTTTTCGGATCTTTGTTTTATTTCTCTTCTTAAAACTTTTCTGTACCTTTATATAAGAATGATTACTGGCTTGAACTTTATATGGTCGACGAGATAAGGTCATTAAACTTAATAATAACTGAGACGGTTGTGAGTTTTGCAATGGTCTTGTGCTTGTGCTTTTTCCCATGTGTGATGTATGCTCGGAGTTCACATAGTCTTAGGACAGTTTTTTATAGATGAAATTGGATCGTTGGATATGATATTGGTTCGGTTAAATTTCATTTTTAGGGATTAGTGAATATATCAGAGAGTATAGTTTAGTTTAGACAAATGTTGTAGCGATGTTTTGATATAGATAAATTACTTAGCACTATTTTTTAGTTTAAATCTTAGTCATTTGGACTGATTCTATACTCAAGTGTTAACACTAGATTATGTGGTTATGTATCTGATTACGAAAGACATTTGCAGGTGATCAGTGGTTACAAAACCTAAGAATTCATTATTCTTCAATCAATTATCAATCTCTAATCATGATTTTTGTAAACCCTTTATAAAATTATTCTCCAATCAATACATTTATGTATCATAGCTTTTTGTGGTACGGATATAAAATTATAAACTTGTTTACAAAAACTGTTTATTCTGTTCAAAATATTACATGGACTTATTCATGGTGGATTATAAACTTATAAAATGATGGAAAAAATATATTTTGTAATTATTATTGTAGATAAACCGCTAAAAAGAGAGCTAATTCTGGTATTTACTTAGTTCAAAATATCTATGTAATTGTTTGCACAACAAAAGTATTAATTATTATTGTTTTACACTTTCGGTTTGACCGTAGTTTAGAAGTTAATGTCGGAAATGGACCTCTAAAATTGATGGCTAATTCGTGGTATTTGATAAAAGTCTGCGTCAAATTCAGGGTGCAAATGGACCCACCTTGCGGTTACCTCTCCAACTCTCCCTTCATCCAATTATCTCTAAGGAGTCACTAATTAAGTATTTGATTATTGATTTTAATTTTGTACTATGTAGTATTTATTTATAAACCGTGCATCATCATGTACAAACCAAATTGCTTACCTGCATAATAAGGTGATGCATGTGTTAACAATAATATGATTTATTTCATTTTATCTGTGGAAGGTGGTTACTCTTACTGCATTCTGAAAGGGCAAAATTCTGTTTACATTCTATCGAAAGCCTAATTAGCTAATTTAGAAACTGAAAATGAAATCGAAATCTTTAATGGAGTGTACATATTTTTATTTAAAATGCAAACCTAATTGTGAAATCCACGAAATTTCAAACACATTTATTTTCTTTAGAAAAAAAAAGAGAGGAGGGGGAAAAATTGCCAGTTTTAATGGGCTGCCATTGTGATATTTTCCTAATGGAACCATTTCTACTTTCATAGCACTAATCTTATTTATTACCAACATGGTCATAGAAGAAAAAAAAAATGAGGCGTGATCTCATGTGATGTTACATTCCACTAGTGCATTGTGCACGAGAGAGAACCGGTCGGACAAAATCTATTACTTTATTCTCTTACCCCAAATACAATGTACATCCAAAGTTAATTATCTTTGAGTATATAAACCATGACCGTTACACAATTGTTGTTTATAGTCTCAAAATCATCTCCACATAGATAATTGAGAAAAACATTAAATACTCTATTTGTGTTCAGTTTGGACGAGAAAATTTTCTAGTCATTTATACCTTATTTCCTTTCTATTAATCATGAACTTGCAAATTTTGAATATTTATAATTTTATGTCATTACCCACATTTTATGTGCTTGTTTTAGTCCATTCAACAATGATTCATGTATCTCACCGTGCATTTCTCTTTTTCCTTTATTTTCTTTAAATGGGAGATTCTTCTCTTTTTCATGTGCGCTAATTATGAAATCTATATATAGTATACATCAAATACATAAGAACAAAAAAGATACTAGTGAAAGAACTTTAGAACGAAAATAAATATAAATTCGAACGGTCATAAAACTACAAGCTTCTTATTTATATAAATACTGTTAACCTTTCTAAAATAATAAGATTTGACAAATCGACAAGCTCTACGTGGAATCTCGTCACTTTGTTGACAATTGACATCCATTCTAATTTATTCTAGTTAATATGGATAGATATGTTACATCATACATGGTATCATTTTAATATATAGCAACTCTAAACATAAAATATTCCAAATTGTTCTGATTTAATTCCATCTTCGTCCATTCCGATAAATGCAAAATCAATGTTGACACTTTTAAAAAAAAAAAAAATCTCAATACAAAAAAAAGTATATAATAAAAATAAGGATGGGAACAAAATGGTATGGGGGATTGGATCGTGTCACGCATTTTAACAGACGTGAATGTAAAGAATGGGATAATTATAAATTCACACCAAATTTCACCCGGTGCATGCTTTTATTGTATGAATGCGTACGTTTATACATTACATAAATTTCTCATAAAGTTATCATAAAATTTAAACTTTATTTAAGGATCTTTAAGAAAAGGAAAAATACAAAAATTGTAACCAGCATAATGACTTGTGAAATTGAATATTGGGCTTAAAGCTTTTATTTGTATGGAATAGAAACGGCAAGAAAAATAGAACAAACAGAATTGAAATTGGAATTGACCAAACGAGGATGGAGGGAAAAAAGTCATTTTTTGGGAAATACATCGATTGACAAAACAGTACGTAGCTATAGGCCCAACGCCTAATCCTGTATAATCCATATAATCCCAAATGTTGACATTTTATTAAATTTATTGATTAGAAAAGACTATCTAGTTACGAAATAAATAAAATGCGTGTTGCACACACATAGTATCATTTATTATAAATGGAAAATGATAATGTAAATGGGACAAATTTCTAAGCAAGTGATATAGTTTTCTTCTATGGCACTCAATATTTATTCTCAAGTCAATTAAAGCTGTTGTTATGTTCGTATCGTATGCAAAAATCCATACGGTCCAACGCGAAGAGTCGATATTTTGACCCAAAACTTCATTTTCAATCTAACTCTGAAGTCAGATCAAGTAACACATTAATTCTTTGCTCTATCGAATGACCTAAAAGCTTTTCAAATTCAGTGGTCTTACTAAGTTTTCTACCTACTCTCTTGTTCGAATCATACAAAATGAAAGTAAGAGATTAGGAATTTTAAGGCCCAAGCATAAAAATGAATGTATAATACACATTGCTATTGGGTTGGTTTTGACCCATTAGCTATAAGGCCCAATAGTTATTATCATTATTCTTGTAGGTCCAAGTCAGCTTGTTTTAGTAGAACCAAATTATAAATTGTAGTCAAAGAAAATAAAATAAAAACTAATTTTGACAACAACAAAAAAAACCCCAAAAAACTAATAAAATTTTGTCAAGAATTCAACATAGAGGATAATGTATAATATGTATTGAATCATCTTTTCAATATGCTTTAGATTATGGCCTTTTCACTTTTTTCTTTTATACTGAAAAGATACACATCGCATTGTCAATAATATTGTATATTGAACTTTGATGATAATTAAACCTGTCAATGGTTATACTTACCAGGAGAATAGGAGATGTACACCATTAACATGAATTTGAATCAAAATTTACAGTCCATTGTAATAAATGTGATAGATAGCATATGTTGAAAAGATTAAAACTCATTGAGTACAACAAAATTTAAATAAGAACTAGTTAGATTTAATACAATAAAGTACAATGAGAAAGAGAACAAAAAAGAAAACCAAAAATATAGGTTGGGTTTCAAGATGACGTGGAAAAGTTATGGAAGTTTGCGCAATTGGTAGGTGGGGAAAACTTGGAGTCTTCAACAACAAGGTTTGGTGGGAATTTGCGGATGGGATTAATTAGTAGTAATGTTTTTACACTGATTAATTAGAACATTTCTATGAATTACATAATTACTTGGTTCAAATTAGTCAGTGCACAGTTTCATCCCTTTTTTGTATAGGAAATTGTGTTTTTTGTTAACTAAACCTGATTTATGTTCGTTATACTAACGCATTCTATCGAATAAATTAATAAAACAAACACACACATACGTAAATAAAACAAAAGCACAGACAACATACCGAAGAAAAAGGATTACGGAAGCACATGAATTAACTCATCTCAGAATTATTGAAGTTCATCATTGTACTATCAGTAACGGCACAACAGTAACATTCCAAATAAAGGTAAAATATGGTACACTGCTTCTCAAAAGGAAATAATAATCGACCACACACACAAAATAAAATAAAACAATATGATTTTTCAAAACACACACACGAAATGTATTACTTTCACGAAACAATGACAATGTTCATCAGTAGTTTTGTGACATCAGTAAAAAGCTAGATATCCATATTCTCTGGTGGAACATATTTGGTTATTTCGGAAATTCGTATAGTGGACTTCGAATTTAAGAGTATAATATGAATTGTCAACATAAGAAATCTAGTTATAACTACGCACATGGGAGGTATCGAATCTTTACTTTTTACAATAGTGAGAGACATTGGTAGGTACGGTACAGTGTGTGTTGTGTATAATATAAAGTGTGTATATACCACACGCACGAAGGCAAGCACACGTACGAGTCACCCGTGAGTCAATAAACCAAAGAGTAATTCGAGTGATTGGGTGACACGTGCAACGTTCTCTACTCCAGATGTTTCATCAAGTTTTGTCGTAAGCCTTCTATTAACTCATAGAGTTAGTTGTGTGGATTCTCCTCCTCTATTATCTTACATCTTCTTCTATAAGTAGCTAGGGTTCCTCCTTCACAAAAATATCTTTTTTTCTTTGGTAACCAATAGAATAATAATATTGGGATGGGTTATATACGGTGGACATCAGAAGATGGAGATGAAGAGTGATTGAATTCGATGCTAGGCTTGACAAAGTGAGCAATCTTATGTGTTCTCATCTTTGTTTCGTTGTCTGTTCGACCTTGGTCTCGATCTCTCCTCAAAACCCTAATACGCGCTTTATCGTTTATTTCATTCATCCATCCTTCTTATGATCATCATAAACTAACGTACATGGTTTATCGGTTTGTTATTGATGGGGATTGGGGTAGATAGACGATCGAAACTTTTGATTTCTGAGGTTTTTTTTTTTCCTTGTCTATTTGATTGTAGGTATATATATGCTTAAGTCTTTACGTTCGTATATACATACGGTTTTCTTTTCTTTTGCATAAATCCTAGATTATTTATAGGCATGCGAATTTCCAATATTAACAAATGATTGTCTATATGGGAAATTGATGACATAAAAGGACCTAAAATTTATAGAAACCTTCCTGTATAAATAATTTGAATGATTCGGTTGGAGGAACTATTTCATCTAGCTGATAGGATAGTTACATGTAGAGACTAAATTATTACTCACCTGTAAAAATGTTTAGTCTTCATGTTCGAGCAAATCAAATACAGTATAGTTTACCTATTGAATATGTGATATACATATGCTTATGCGTATATACGTATATCGAACAGTTAATATACATATTGACGTGAGAGGGTTCCATGTAGCTAAGCATGCTTGTTGAATATACACATGAGCATATTAAGAGTCGTTAATCCCTAATTAAGGAGTCAAAAGTTTGCATTTTTTTTTGCTTTTTCCCTTTTTTTTTTTGATAATTCTGTGGAGCTAAGCAATATGTGATATATTAACAAAAAAGAAGAAGTTAAATGTGATGTTAAAGCCAAAGCCAAGGTCGAACAGACAACGAAGATAAGATGGAACCAGATCGGGACTGCTCCTTTGACAAGTGTTTGCACTGAATTCAAAAACTTTGATGGGCTTATACATATCATTATATATGTGCATGGTTCGATGGAGTGGAATAATTAGATAATATTTCTAATAGAGAAAATTAATTAATAGAAGCGGAAGATCGAGGCATATGGACCTCAAACACTACCAACCCCCCAAAACCCAAAACCAAACCAAACTCACACCTCTATGTTTGTCTCTTTGTCTACTCTCCAAAACCCTTCGGGTAGGTGTGTTTTCGACGTGTGATTCATGTCTTCCCACCATTCCTTTAATTTACGTTGATTTTAATATCTAATTCAATTTATTAATTTGTTTTTATAAATAAATTTGATTACATCGATTTGATTTTGTTCTTTAATTTTTAGTGAATTTTGATGTAAGTTTAATAACTACCACATCGAAAGCTTGTATGCATGCATTTAAACTAAACGGCAATATACGTGAAATTATACAATATTGAATCAGTACAGATATCTTGAATTCTTGCATAGATTAAATAAAACAATGCCGAACCGACAAGAAAAAACGTGGCGAAAAGATTATAGTTGCGTTATCTAATTATAAACTTAGTTTTGAATTTTTCCAATACATTTTTATTAATGTTTCCGATATTTTAGACCTTTTCTTTTATCAATTATAACGACTACATCTTTCTCCCTTTTCATGAATCGATGCAGAAGTAGTTAATAGTGACTTTAGTAAAATAGAAAATTATCGTTGAACAGCAAAGCAAATAAACATTACCGATCGAGATGGAACAACATCTTGAGGTATCTCCAAATACGTGCCTATGCCAAGTAAGCTGAAACAAAGTTTCCCATGTTTTCCTATTTCACATGCGTCTCATCCATATGACAAACATTTTAGTCTTCGACAGTAAAAAAAAAAATAATAATAATACCGAAGAGGTTTCGTAGGGTAAACATGAAACACGAAGTGATAATTCAAAATTGCTAGACAAAAAGAAAAGGTTTCAATTTAACATAAACAATAAAAGTGAATACTATTGCACTGTATGAAAATGAAAGCATTTTTTAACTGGTTTATGACTTGTATAAGAGAGTGAACTATCTTATTCAAGTAATAAATATACTGAAGCATCTTTTTCAAGTATTAAATATAGTAAATACTTGAACAATATATGTAGTGAAGATATCTACCATGGTCTCAATTACATTTAATATAAAAAAATGAAATGAAGACATATGCTAGTGAAAAAGGAAGAGAAGTATTAGAGCAAAAACGAAGTACTGGTTTACAAATGATTGTATATATCGACCTAGGCCTTGACATTCAAGTACTTGAGTTGGGTCCGGGTCTCTCCGGTAAAAGAGTCCATTATCCAAGTAAATTAAAAAATTGGCTTGGTTTCGGTTTAGATTCTATTAAATTTGGGTTGGATCGGATATAAATTTTCAGAAGCACTAAATACCTGTTAAAAGAACTTACAGGTATAAATTAGGATTTAAGATAAAATTTTGGATATTCGAGTATTTTTTGATTCAGGATCTAGTTAGAACTTTTAGATAAAGGGTTTTGAGATCCAATAAGATAAATCTAATTTTTGAGTTCGAAAGGGGGTTAAATTTTTGGGACCATTTCCGCTTCCGGTTAGGATACTCATTCCAGTTTTTATGTTCAAACCAACACCAATGTGTTTTGTCGTCAGTTTCAACTAACAATACCACTTTTCAAGTGGTCTTCTTTGTTGAAGTTAGGTAGACTGCGTCTGTAAAGGCTCATTAGCCCAACTATAATAAATAATAGGTACATATTAACAGTTCTTTGATCTGACCTAAAAAAACAAAATTTGATTGACGAAATAGTTGTTATACACAACCAAAAAAAAAAGATTGAAGAAAAAGCCAAATTTTTAGGTGCGAGTGAATGGGGAAGTATCACAGTAATCTTGATTATTTGACTTTAATATTATTCTAATCTTTTTCGTTTCATTTTATTTTACTTTTGGTACAATGCAAAGAGACTAAATTAGATTAAAATTTAGGGACAAAGAGAGTTCAGTTAATTTCTGCTGGTTTTTTGTTTAATGTCCAATCTAACATGTATACTATCAGTCTATCATGTATTTATTTAGTCATCGTAAATAACTAAATGTCTGAATTTTATAACTACATCGCAAATATTTGGTGTAGATGCCAATTTTTCATCAAACTACTAGACTGCTATGTTTGACAGTTTGAGTAACTATTTTCGTAACCAACCCTATAAACAAAAACAATAGTTCATGGTCTAAACCCAACATTTTTTGTTTACGTAACTTTTTAGATAATTAGCCAAAAGATAGATTTGAATGTGCATAAGAAAAATCCATGTCTTGTTCACCGAGTCTGAATGTGAATAAGCATTACTTGTCTGCTTCCACAAGTAAAGTATTAAACTACAAAAAACATAACAAATCTCACAATTTCCAAATAAAGTTATTTAAAACCACGTGTCATGTTAAGATCATGACGCGACCGTCCATTCAATCGCGGCCGTCCAATGAAAAAATATCTAAAGATTGTGTGGATAATATCTGCCTTCTTACTATGTTCCCGAACGTTCTTGAATCTTGAGACAAGATATTTTTGGTAAGCCGAAATCTTCTAGAACTTCTTTTGTAAAAATCTTTCTTCCATATAACCGCCATTGGAACACAACTCCTGTTTTATATAAACCCCAAACCACACTTACAAGTAATTATCTCTTCGTAAAGTGTAATGCTTTAAGCTTATTTACGTAATAACCAATGGAAGGTGGCATTAGGCAAACGTATTACGAGATTCTCGGTGTTGCCGTTGATTCTTCGGCGGAGCAGATACGACGAGCATATCACAAGCTTGCTAAGATATGGCATCCTGACCGGTGGACGAAAGATCCTTTTAGATCTGGAGAAGCTAAACGAAGATTCCAGCAGATTCAAGAAGCTTATTCAGGTAAAGATCTGTTCAGACTTTGTTTTGAGGTTTTTTGGTTCTTGTCCGATGACTGACATTGTTGTCTGGAAACAATTTTCTTGTGTTTAGTTTTGTCGGATGAGAGGAAACGAAGCTCGTACGACGTTGGACTCTATGATTCTGGAGAAGATGAGGTATGCATGGTTACTTCAAATTGTGATTGTTTTCAAATATTTATAATTTGTTTTTGTTTATTACAAAAAGCTGATATGTTTGTGTTTTGTTCACTACAATAGGGGTACTTCGATTTTGTTCAAGAGATGGTTTCACTTATGTCTCAGACTAAAAGAGAGGTAAATCTCATTTTTGTACATAAATTCACTGATCTTGTTTTGTTTCTTCTCACACAAGTAAACGGTTTGATAATATTGACGTGCAGGAAAAGCAATACAGCTTGGAAGAGCTACAGACAATGGTCGATGACATGGTCTATGAGTTCCAATCAGAACCATTGTTCCAGAACCAATCAATGCAAATGAATTTCGACTTGAACCAAACGCCTGATTGGCATTCACAGATGTCTCTACCGCTTTCAAGCTTTGAGTTCTATTCTCAAAGCAGCTACTGAACTATATCGATTTTCGTGGGAAAGAATCGAAGAATCTGAATCTCGCATATTTGGATTTGCATCTCTAGGAGACTCGGACTGTGACTAATGAGGAATCACTGACCCTGTTTTTGTTAAGCAGATAGAAAACTCTGGCTTCCAAGTCTCAACACTTCTGTGACTTCTGGTCCAAGAAATAGATTCTGCTCTAGCTATGGTTTTCACGTTTTGGATAAAGTAGCATTGGATAATTTTTGTAGGGGAACAATGTTCGTTAAGAAGCATCGATTTGTAATTGCGTTTTCGTTTTTTCTGATGCTTGTAACGACCTTTTTTAATAATATCAAAACAATGGCATTTGGAATATCTTTTTACGTTTTATCAAAAAGGAAAAAAAGGAGGATATGAGTAACAAATTTGGATATGGGCTAATCTTTGTTCCGAATTAATTTTTGATTTGGGCTAAAGTCCTTATTTCAGCCCATTGAGTCGGTCGATGTATATCCCCTTTTCCAGCTTTGGAATAGATTTCCAACTACTTTGTCATTTTCTTAACAGAAATAAGAGCATTAAAGTTTGTGTAATTGTTAGAACATATATCTGTTATAATAAATCTTTGGAGCAATTTGCGTTGCGTAGTATGTGGCCGTAAGTCAACTCATTCATTTATTCTCACTGCATGTGCAATTGCTACCAAAAGAACCGTCATGGAATACAGTATAGAGACGCTGTAGTATAGTCTTTTTCCTAATTATTATTTCTCTACTATTACCAAATCGTAACGTTTTTTTTTTCTCATCTAATACAATACAATTAAGGATTATCATATGATAGAAAAAGCGACCAATTCACGCTTTAGCAACGATTTTACAGGCTACAGAGTCATATACATTTATGCTTTTAGCTTTTTAATTCAGATTACGATCAATCATTGTGTCATCAAACGTTCTTATTATTGGTAACAATTATTTGGAAGCTTTTAAGCGTATAAATTCGTGAATATTTTATTTTTGGGTGGACGACGGTGGATTAAAGGCTAATAATTCCACTATAGTTGTATTTAATTATATTTCAAGTAACACGATTTTATGTTAGATGGTCCATATGGGACCCCTTATTTGAAGCTCCAACTCACATGTAACTAAGAGCCGATTTCAATTTTCCCTATAGAATATATTCTTCTTCTTCTTTTGATTCTTGCATGTTGTAAAGTATTTTTGTATCTTATCAATAGAAATAAAATAAAAAACAAAATTTAGACAGAAATTTATAGTCTTGAAGAAGTACTAGCTAGTATATCAGTCCCATGCACCCTCTTACCAAACCACCTCACCAAATTTTCAACTCTTTTTACGTCCAACCAAAGAATCTTCCCAAACCTCTCTTTATTCGATTCTCCAGGCATATAACAACTCTCACCATGCCGGAGAAAACTCGCCGTACAAAGGCTCTCGCCGCCACGCTCTTGACGACAGTGGTGTTTCTCACGTTTCCAATGATCATCAACGCTTCAGATTCATCAACCAATAGAAAACTCGAAGAGGATCCTATAAAATGTACACCATGTCTTCAAAACATTCCTCCTCCGTCACCTCCACCGCCATCACCTCCACCGCCGTCTCAAGCTTGTCCTCCACCACCACTACCTCCTTCACCGCCGAAGAAGTCTTATTGTCCACCGCCTCCGTCCACTTACATATACATGACGGGTCCACCAGGAGAGTTGTATCCCATTGACCAGCAGTTTGGAGCGGCTGTTACAAAAAGCTTCACCGTGGTGAAGATCTCAGGCCTGATCGCGTTTGGGGTTATGAGTTTCTTGATGATCATGAATTGATGATGTTTCGTTGACCCCCTTTTTATCGTTTCATAGATTCGTTTACTTTTAACGGATGGGTATATGTTGTTCAGATAACTCTGAATTACTTATTATCTCATAAATTAACGATTGTGCATTTTCTCTTAGGTTAGGATCAATTTACGTTTCATCATATTTCGATGTACCAAAATTTATTTGATTAAATACTATGGATAATTTAAATGATATTTAGTGTTTGCATAAAGCATGAATTATAGGAAATATATATATATATATATATGTCCACCCTTTCACTTGATTTCGGTTGATTCTCGAGTGGCGATGATTTTCTAAAAAACCAATATTCTTTAAATATAAGTTACAATTGCAAGAATCTAAAAGAGACATTTATATAAAATTCTGGCTAGGAGCAAAGTAAAGTAAAGTAAAGTTAATTAAGTCGGTAATTTTAGAAGAAGCTGTAAAAAAAAAGTTCAAGAAAAGTCAAAACCACATTTTCGTGGGTCAACGTCAAAACACTAAACTAAAAGGTTCAGCTGGTCAAGTTAGACCTATGAGAGTGAGAAAAGTACCTTCCACCAAAACGTAGGTCCAAAGAACCAACCAGAGACGTGACATGTACAATTTCATTCTCTTAACTACAACACGAACTATTCTGTATTTTAAATTTTGGAATTATGCTAATTGTCCCTCTCTTTTTTTTTACGCCTGCTAAATTTTTTTCTTTACATCGATAATTGTTCTTTAATATCTCGTAGTTTTTAGGATTTTCTATATGGTCGTTCAAAATTTGGAGTTGATCGTTAATATTATCTATAATGAAAATTTTGATTAGACAATCAAAATTTGAACCTAACTTTATTTTTGTGTTATCACATCCCTGCTTTACATTTTTCCGTAAGAGTATAAAGGATGAAGAAAAACCAAGAATCAAGAAATTATTATCAGTATCCAAAGGCTTTCTAATTTTGTATACTTTGATAAAGTGGGAAATAATAGAGCAAATCACAGCCTGTACCTAGTTATAAGCTTTTATCATCTAGCTAGTGATTGCATAGAAGCTCCCTTCTCTATGGCTGGCTATGCACATACAGATATGATATATGATGAATGATGTGGCTTTTTTTCACGACATGGGAAAAAATATTCCTGTGATCTTTAGTTAATATTTATAGGTTTTTCAGAATGGAGCCATAACAAAGAGAATAAAGCATTTGGTAACTCTCCAAGACAATATAGTGGACGTCAATATAAAAAGATAGCCATAAAGTGCACTGATGAATATCAAATATTTTCTAACATGATGGTAGATCAGTATAGGTGACAAAAGAAAAGAGGATAGTAGCTTAGTAGTCATGATTTTGTTATTAAACCTATAAATCAATTATCAGTGGATATCTTTAAGTGTTAGTACTGTTAAAGATATTACATAACGACTATAGACAGTAAAACGAAACGACTACACACTGTAAAAAGGTATTTTAAAACTGGCATTTGATAATCCTTTAAAATCCTTCTATTTATATAGCCTTTCAAAGAAACAAACATGTGACTTTAAATTCTCTGAACTGGAGTTATACTGAATAACTGAACATTATCACTTTATCAGCTACCAAACAATATCGAAATTCGTCAAAAATCAATACACTGCCAATTTTTATTATAAACAAAATTTTCTATCATATTTGTTAAACATTTAAGTAATTTAATGAATGTTATTGTTTTTTTTCTCTAAAGTATCTACATGGCCATATGGGTGGAAAACCAGACAACGATTGGCTACTTACCGAACTGTACCATTAATAAAGCCATCAATTTTAGGGGTTTTCATGAGATATATAACTAGAGGTTCATCGTGGTACAGTTAATTGTAGACTACTTTTGCTGACAAATAAAAACTTTAGTCTATGGTTTCCAGTAAGAAGCTAGCTATCTCTAATAATAATAACTCGAAAAAGAAAAAAAACATTCTACAAACATAGATATTCAATCGTCGAATAATTCTGATCTCGGAACCAAACCTGAATTTTTTTAATTATATCAAGCGGTGGCCCAATTTGGTTAAAGAAGGACGAAATTATACAGCCAAGTATCATAATTTACAAGACAACAAGTGTATCGTAGCCACAAGACACGTTCAATCTCAATGCCCTTGTTAGTCGTCATTATTCAATATATTCATCACTAGTCGTTTGTCTTAACTCACATGAAACAACTTATTTTAAAAGCCACTCACTTACTGATTTCCACTCAGACTCAAGAAGAAAGAAAGTCTCGAAAATCTTCTCTCTTTCTCTTACACAAACATATATTTTCTTGTTTACCATTAAACAAAATCTTTCATAAAAAATTGGCCATGAATAAACGTTACGGTCACCTCATAAGTCTATTGTTCGTGTTTTCTCTTGTTATGTTCCCCTTCATAACAATATCACAGACGCCATGTCCGTACCCTTGTAACCCGTTGCCAATAGCCGGTACTGGCTCCACTCAACCGGCCGGTTATTATCCTCAACCGACCGGTTACTATCCTCCTCCATCGTCGAGTAATGTACCGAATTACCCTTCTCCACCTTATTACGGAGGTAATCCCAGCGGGGGATATAACGGTCCTCCACCGCCGGACCCTATCTTGCCTTATTTCCCGTTCTACTACAGAAAACCTCCTCATCAGACGGATCAGTCATCATCTTCCATGAAATCAACTGTCAAGATCGTAACAGTGGCAAATCTTCTTGCGGTACTTATGTTATTTTCTTGGTAACGTTTTGTTTATGGGATAATTGTAACTTTCTATGGTTGAAACTTTTATGTTTGTTAATCTTTCTATAAAAATTGCGAGGAGGAAAAAAATAGTTGAGTAATTTCTAGTCTCTCAAGTGTGTAAACAGTCTTTAGTGCAAACAAAGTTGGATTAGTTCATCCTCTATTAAATGACAAATGTTACGACTCTTTGGTTTAGTGAAGCTAACCCAAAAGTATAACTTTGTTTCCCTTCATATAACTTTGTTTCCCTTCATATTAGCTCTCACAGCTTGAGAAACAGAGTATAGATAAAAATCAATACAATTTTCATTTAACCAATTTAAAAGGAAACTAAAACCATGTCGAGACCAGACCAGAATTGTGTGTCTAGAGAGGAATCAGAGATCAGCTTTTCCAGGATAGCGAGGGAAAGGAATAACATCTCTGATGTTATCAATTCCTGTAGCGAACTGAATCATACGTTCGAAGCCAAGTCCAAATCCACAATGCTTCACTGTTCCATAACGACGCAAGTCTAGGTACCACTCATATGGCTCCATTGGTAGACCCATCTCCTCGATCCTATTATTATAACACCAGACAGATATTGCTTCATCACAAAACAGAAGCCAAAAAATGAATATTGGTTTCACTTTCACATACCTCTGTTTGATAACATCATATCGTTCTTCCCTTTGGCTTCCACCAATGAGTTCTCCAACCTAATTAATATATATATACAAAGAAAACAAATATAACGAAAATATTCCTCCCATCATCGTTATTATAACAAGATGATGAGTTTTATTTATTTATTACCTTTGGAACAAGGACATCCATGGCAGCAACTGTCTTCTCATCATCGTTAAGTCTCATGTAAAAAGCTTTGATTCCTTTCGGGTAGTTATACACAATTATTGGCTTTTGATCAAACTCAACCTCTGTCAAGTATCTGTAGTAATTGCAAGACAAGTTTGGTTACCAACTAACCATTTCTTGCAAGTGTTTGAAGTTGAGGAATAGACAAACCTTTCATGCTCTGAGGCCAAGTCGATTCCCCACTCCACTTTGTTATCAAAAACAACCTTTCCTTGAGCTACAGCTTTCTCAAGTCGCTCTATTGCTTCAGTGTATGTTACACGCTTAAACGAGGCTTTGGCAACCATGTTTAGCCTTTTAGTGCATCCCTCGTCGACGTTCTTATCCATAAGTTCCATGTCATCGCCACATTTATCCATCAACCATTTGCACATGTATTTCACATACGCCTCTGCACAGTTCATGTCGTCCTACACAAATTTCAAAGAATGTTTCTAAGATACACTATGTTACGATAAAGAAGAAACCAAAGGATATTATCTCTATGTTTATTACATGTATATCTGCAAAAGCAATTTCAGGCTCAACCATCCAGAACTCAGCTAAATGCCTTGAAGTGTGAGAGTTCTCTGCCCGAAAAGTGGGACCAAATGTATACACGCTGCTAAGAGCGCAAGCATAGGTCTCCACTTGTAACTGACCAGAAACTGTCAAGAAAGCTTGACGGCCAAAGAAATCATTGGAATAATCAATTTTACCATCATTCTTAGGTAGTCCAGGCTTAAGCCTTAACCTCTCTTCAACATGAGCTAAACTCGCCTTTGCTACACTTAGTTGAGCAACGGAAGCAGTGATCTCTTCCTTGCTCGCCTTGGCAACTTTAAGTTGCGCAACAGCTTCACCTCTCTCCTTGACAATAAGCCTGGCCGCTTCAACGTCAGCCTCAGTTGGTGGAGGGTTATCAATGAGATCCTGCTCAACCCTCTCAGTGTGATTGATCAAGGTTGTCACTTGGAACATTTCACCAGCACCTTCACAATCACTTGTTGTGATGATAGGAGTGTGAATGTAAAGGAAACTATGTTCTTGAAAAAAACTATGCGTCGCAAAAGCAAGCGCGTTACGGATTCTTGCAACTGCTGAGATCAAGTTAGTCCTAGAACGAAGATGAAGCACATCTCTGAGAAACTCAGGAGTCAACTTAGTCTTAGGAAGCGGATACGTAGTCGGATCAACAGTTCCCACCGCAATCACCGTCTCAACGCTAAGCTCAATACTCTGCTTCAAACCTTTACCTTCCGGAGGAATCTTCAAAACTCCATCAACAGTAACACAAGTTCCAGTCGCAACCAACCTAGAGAGATCATAAAGAGATGAATCAACCATAACCTGGAGATTCGCTGGACAAGACCCATCGTTAACCTCAAGGAAAGCAAAAGTCCCTTTCCCTTGCTGTCTTCCGGTTTTAACCCAACCACCGATTCTAACCTTTTGACCGGCGAGTTTAGCTCCGCCGCCCAAAATCGATCGAATCAGAACCCTGTCTGAAAATTGCGCTTTCTGCACCGTAGATCCATCGTTTTCCAAGTTATCGGCGGCTAACTGATTCGCCGGAGGCACAATCTCATCACCCATTTTTTCTGATCTTCGGGATCGAAGCACGGAATTTTGGAATAAAACCCTAAACGAGAGAGAAGACAGAGGCTTGTAGTCCCCGGAATCGAAGTTGTTGATGGCAAAGGATTATGGGGACAGTTTACGCAGCTCCAAAACGTGTCTTTGTATACTTCTTTTCCTTGGAATTGTAATTGTATGGGCTTATTCATGGGCCTTCACTTCCTCTCCGATTCGGGTCTCTACAGAGTCTAACTCTGACCCGGTCCCAACCGATGACGGTCCAACTTTCGGCGAATCGTGTAAAATCTCGTCAGAGATATTGACTGCCGGTGATCGGAAAGTACTTAAAGTCGAACTTCTCCAATAGGAGACCACCACGCTCGTATCATGGAAGAAGCTTATGGATGAGGCTAGCAAGGAAAACGGCGGCTTGTTCGTTTCGGCTTCCTAACCTCGAGTTTCGCCTTGCACCGGTGCGGTGAGTTCTTAGCTGCTACATGCATATTCTCACGTATTCATTTCTCTGTCTCTGTTAGAACAATTTTTGTATTGTATCATTCCGAGAGCTGAAATTGGAAAATTTATTTCTTGACATTGAGTTTGGAGCTAGGGTTTCAATAAACTAACTCTTGAAACTGAAACAAAACTAAAGCTGTATAGTGATTTCAATGTGGATATTTATCATTGTCTAATGATTTTGCTATATATCAAATGCAGGGGGCACAAACAGAGAATGAAATGGTGAATTAAACCTCATCCTAATCGTCTTAACTCTGTTATAGCGAAGATTGAGAGACTTTATATGGTACTTTTTCTTACCATTGTTTCTATTGATTATCTGAACAAGTATTATATATGAATGTTTGATTTCTTACTTGGAACATTTTTTTCATCTCGACTCTGGGTTGATCTTTCTGGCTAATATTTGCTTCCATGCTTTATTCTTGCATATCTTACAACGTTGTTCTGTACTCAATTCTTTTTTATTTTTGGAATGGAACCCCCTTGGTTTCATGAAAAGGCTCTCAGAGCTTGAGAAATAGTGAGTATATATATATAGAAATTAGAAATGTTATTGAAGTTATAATCTGAATAGAACAAACATATTATTATTTTAGCATAAATAAAGATAAACGACAGTAGAAATGAAAACAAACCATCCCAATGGCAATAAGATAGCACTACTTGAGAAACAACATTATTATTTAGCATAAATAAAGATTAATGAAATGAAAACTAAAATAAGATATTACTACTATAGAGACAACATTAATATTTAGCATAAATCAAGAAGAGAGACTGAGATCTTGGTCTTCACATAAGCCAAAGGCTATCAACATGATCCAAGCAGGTTCGAACAGAAATTTTAGGGCCAGTCACTCCAATCTGAAATCTTCTGAGATCTTTTGTGAATGTATCGTAATACAACACAAAGAAATCATCTTCGCAATGGCGAGAGTCTTGGGCGAAAACAAGTTCTTTTGTTCCAGTGGTACCTCTGAAAACATAGTCCACATGTCCAACATTTTGTTCCCAACGAGGAATCTCGATGCGGGTTCTCTGCCATTCTTGTGCAGTTGCATCCCTAACCCATATGTGAAAAACTTTATTCCCATTCGGTTCATTCACAACTCTAGGGTCAAAGTCAGATTCGTTCACTAAGGCAATATCCCCATTGTAAATCACAAAATTCCAAAAATAACTAATATGTAGTTGATCAGGAAGTTCAATGGCGGTAAACTCTTGAGACCTCACATTAAAGCTCATTACCAGAGGTCGATGGTCACTAGTGGACCGAGCTCCATAGTACAAAACCCCTCCTTTACATAGTCCTTGAGTTTCTGGTGTGTGATCCTTCTCCTTACATGTGATCCCTCTCCAAGAACAAGACTCTACACCGGATTCCACCGTCAAGACTTGATACTCATAAACTCGTTTTGATGGTTCATGGGCCCATACCATCGTCAAACATAACACCTTGAATACGTTCGTAGCTTCATCGTATCCTAAAAAACTTGTTATAAAAGCTTTTTCATGTGCTTGGATATCAGGTAAAGCCCGAGACTTTTTCGTACCCGGATTGCAAAGCGCAAACTTAGTTTCTGACTGAAGACAGATCAAACCTCCGATGGGTTGAGAAACAGACGTATAGTTTGTATTAGGAGGAACACGCAACTGCTGTTGACCAGATGAAAAATACGGTATCTTTTCTTGATAAACAGAGTGAAACAAGAACTCAACTTCGAGTTGGCCGGGAATACATCTTTCCTCTTTACAAAAAGACTGAAACCACACCATCTCAGGTTCGGGTGGTAGGGTTGCAATTCGTCGGACCATGAACATCAGCCGAGGCCTTGTCATCGATCGACGCAAGTAAAGAGCTTTGAATTGTTCTCCACGGATAATAGATGCCCATTTCTTTGAGACGATGACGAATCTCAACAAGCTTTTCAGAGGCAGCCATGACATTATCTCCGTTTGTAAATCTTCAACATGAAGTGTTTCGGAACTTGAATTCTCCATTTTTCTTTTTCTTTTCTTTTCTTTCTTATTCTCCATTTTCTTCTTCTTTAACTTGAACACACACAAGTGATATTTATAGAGAAGAATCTCAGAGTTTGTTACTAATGCTGTGAGTGGGTGATTACTTGTTGAGTCGCAAAACGCCTATATCTTTAACTTATAATTCATGCTTTACTTCTAAAACCAAAGGAAGAAATGTTAAATTAGTTCCACACGTTAAAAACTTACTAAAATTACCGACCAATTACCATAGAGATTATTGGATACCAGCATGAAAGTAAAACATATTCTCTTTCAATGTACACGTTTTAGTAGTTTAATTATTCGAATACAAGTATTACATTGACAGATTTTCTGTCAGCATACACGTTTTAGTAAAAACAAAATTTGGTAAAACGATCCCACTTTAATTGTTTGTAATTACATGAACAATAAAAAATTGTCATACGTCAAAACTTGCTGATATTTATGAAAGGGATCGGATGACTTAAAAACGTTTCTTTCATCGTATACATCTTAGTCGTCAATCCAGAAAATCATTTTAGTTATACAAACACGATTTACTTTTTAAAAGGTTTTCAGTTTTCACTTTAATTCATTGAACATAATATTGTTGATAGGGAGGTTGTCCATTTTTTTTGTTCTCCTCTAATGATAATATGTGTTGGAGACCAAATTATAGCACAGATATGTAATATATTTCTATAAAATCTCAAGAGTTTGTTGTTACCAACATTGTGAGTAGTTGACTTTTAAGTTTAACTTGTTGAGTTTTGTAACACCATCAATCTTTACGTTTCTTTTATTTTGTTTAACCATTCATGCTTAGATCTAAAAAACGAAAGGAGAAATTTCGGTTCCACACGCACGTTAAAAACTTTACTTAAATTACTGGCCAAAGAGATTGTTGGATACCAAGCCTGAGAGTGACAGATTTGCTTTCATGGTACACACGGTTTAGTACTTTAATCCTTCGAATACAGTTGAAGATTACACGTCAAAATATATATGGTAAAATTCACATTAATAATTATCTGTAACTGCATGGGGGAAAAAGATATCGCACGTAAAGACTTGCTAATATTTATGACAAACTAGCGTAGAAATTATTGGATACCACCAGGCATGAAAGTAACAGATTTGCTTTCATTGTACGGTTTAGTAGTTTAGTTCTTCGAATACAATTGAATCACACGTCATTAATTATATAGATAACACCTTCGAATAATTAAGTACTTCTTTCAAAAAAGTTTCTCACTTCAATTATTTGTAATTGCATGAAAAGAAATGTGTCACACGTTAAACTTACTGATTTTAATGACTAAATTAGCAGAGAGATTTGGTGCCAAGAATGACTTGAAAGGTTTTTTTCCACGTACACATCTACTCATCAACAAGTTTTCAGTTTTCACTTTAATTCTTTGAAAAGCAATTCTTGAAACTTGAAAGAGAGGTTTTACGTAGAAACTTACTTGCCACTACTTTGGCAAAAAAAAACAACAACTTAATTACTTGCCGGGTTACTTTTTGAGCATTGTTTGGTTTACGTAATGATTTTAAAATGAAATGAATTGATGTAATGTTATTATTAACTTTACTACTCATAGTTTTCTTAGCAGAGTCACACATTTCAGTTTAAGAGAACGCTAAACAAAAGCAGAGGATGATGGTGCTACTTTAGTCGGCTCGGTCTGAAATATCTAGAGAGAAAGCAAGTTTTTAGAGTATTAAGTTATTGGCTGCTACTTTTTATGGTGTTTGAAGACTAGTCGGTGGACACTTTCCGTATCAGACGGTTCAGACATCACCTTCTGTGAAATCAACGGTCAAGATCGTAACTGTGGAAAATCTTCTTTCGGTACTTATGTTTTTTTTTTCTTGGTAACGTTTTGTTTATGGTATAATTTTAACTTTCTATAGTTAAAACTTTTATGTTACACTATATAAGAGTATATGCTCTAGCTTGTGGAAATTGTGGCTATGCATTTTCCAAAAAAGAGGATTTAATTGAAACATTTGTTCAGTGTTTTTTTTAATCACTTCTTATATTTGTTAATTTTTCTATAATAATTACGATTAGCAAAAGAAATAATTGAGGAAATTCTACATCAACAAATAGATAAAAGTTGGATTAGTTCATTCTCCATTAAATGATAAAACCTACAACTCTTTGGTTGAGTGAAACTAACCCAAAAGTTGAATAACTCTGTTTCATAAAAAAGGCTCTCACAGCTTGAGAAACAGAGTATAGAAACGTTATTAAAGTTAATTATATTTAGAATAAAATAAAGATTAACAACGATACAAATGAAAACGACACAATTCCATAAGATCACAAATACTACTTGAGAGACAACATTATTATTTAGCATAAATAAAGATTAATGAGATGAAGACTAACAATTCCATTAAGACTAGAGAGATTGAATAACCAACGAGTTTCTAATAATCAGTGGACCACCTTGTATTCTTCATATAAGCCAAGTACTATCAACATGATCAAAGAAGGTTCGAACAAAATCATCTTGATCAACCATTCCTTCAATATCAAATCTTCTGAGGTTCTTTGTTTCTGTATCGTAATACGACACAAAATGTTGTTCCCCAAACCAATAGTCTGGTGCGAAAGCAAGTTCTTTTGTTCCAATAGTACCTTTGAAATAAAACGTCTTACCATCAACAGTTCCATTCCAATGAGAAATCTTAATGCTAGTTCTGTCCCAATTTCCAGTAACCTCGTTCCTAACCCACATTTCAAATTCTCGACTGTGATACAAGCTATCCTCAATGTTGTTCATTAGGGCAATATCCCCCTTGTAATTCACCAATCTCCAATAAGGACTAATTTCGACTTCCAACTCAATGACACTAAAATCTTCAGAATTCACGTTGAAGCTCATTACCACTGATTTGCCATTATTGGATTTAGCTCCATAGTACAACACTCCTCCTTTAAAAAGTCCTTCGGTAACTGGTGCATGGTCATGCTCACATGTGATCAGCCTCCAAGAAGAAGATTCTTCATCCGATCCCATCGTGTATACAAGATATTCCTTACTTACTTCTGATCGCTTACCATTTCGGAGCCATGTTATACATAACACCTTGAATACATCCTTATCTTCATCGTATCCAAAAAAAGTTCTCATGGGTGCTCCTTTATGAACTTTGATCTGCGGTAAACTCCGAAACTTTTTTAAACCCGGATTGCAAATCACAATCTTACCATATCCTTGTTGACAGATCAAACCACGGATGGGTTGAAAAACTTGAACAAGTGGTGTTTCGAATGTACGCATACGCTGTTTACCAGACAACAACAATGGTTGATCTTCTTGATAAACAGAGTGAAAGAACGCTTCGGGTTTGATAGGGAGGTATTCTCTATGATCGATGACGAACAACACTCGAGGCCTTTTCATTGATTGGAACAAGTAATCTTCTCTGAATTCTTCCCCACGAATGATAGATGCCCATTTCTTTGAGACGCACATGAATTTCATTAAAAATTTCAGAGGCACCCGTGACAGAATCTCCATTTGCATATGTCTAGGAAGTGTTTCGAAACTTGTGTTCACCATTTTTTTTCTTCTTCTCTAATGATTTTTTTTTTTTTTTTTGTGTTGGAGACAAAAGCAGGGATGTGAAGTATTTATAGAAAATCTCAAGAGTTTGTTGTGAGCAGGTGACTTTAGTTTAACTTGTTGAGTCTTGTAACGCGTAGAATTTTAATCTAATTTTATTTCATTGCTTACATGTAAAAAACAAAAGGAGATATGTTTCACTTCCACTACACGTTAAACACTATACTAAAATTATGAGCCAATTAGAATAGAGAGTATAGGATATCAAACATGAATTTGACATTTTAGTAGTTTAATTCATCGAATATAACTGAATCACACGTCATAATATGGACGAAAAAAATTCACATTGTTTAATTATTTGTAACTACTGTCTACTGCATGAGAAAAAGATGTCACACGTCAAAACATGCTAATTTATTTATAGAGATTATTGGATACCAAACATGAAAGTGACAGATTTGCTTCCATTGTACACGGTTTAGTAGTTTAATTCTTTGAATACAATTAAATCACACGTCACAATATTAGCACCTTAATTTCTTTTCAAAAAGTTTTTCGCTTTAAGTAATGATGTGTAATTGCATGAGAAAAAGATGTCACGACTCACACGTCAAACTTACTGATTTTTATGTCTAAATTAGCAGAGCGATTTGTTGCCAAGCATGACTTGCAAGGTTTTGGTTCCATGTACACATCTACTCATCTACAAGTTTTCAGTTTTCACTTTAACTGTTGAAACTTGAAAGAGAGGTTTCTTTCTTTCCACTCTCTTAAATTCCATTATTTTTACCCGGTTATTTGTTGATGATTGTTTGGTTTACGTTATGAACTTATGATTTTTAAAAATGAAATAAATGGATGTAATGTTGTTATTTTTTTATTTTTTTGACAGCGGATGTAATGTTATTATTAAGTACTATACTATTCATAGTTTTCTTATTGGTTAAAGTACTAATCGCAATAGAAAGCTATGCAGCCAACCGCAGAATTCAAATTGCCTCTGTCTAGTTTCTGCTTCTTCGAGCACCAATCTGTTGTTTCATTTCAACCGCCATAAGATTACCCTTTTGCAAATCTGAATCTTTAGCCGCACTCTGTTTTCTATTACTGACCATTACCTTTACCATTTCAGCTTCTTCAAAACCGTGTTTATAAGAAACTCTGGTGACCGCCCTGTTTGTAATTGAGGCTGAGGTCGCTGGTCGTGATCTTGATTGTGCTACTTTAGATGGCTCGGTCTGAAAATATTTAGAGAAAACAAGTTATAGAGTATTAAGTTGATGGCTTCTACTTTCTTAGCGTTTGAAAGATATAATTATAGTGACCGATTGAGATTCTAACTACATGTAGACTAGTCGATGGACACTTGAGAGTTGAGAGGCTCCTTATTTTGTGTTCAGACAAAGCTTGCAATAGTAGAAACATACCTTGTTATGAGACACCGGTCTAGTACCGATGTTGTAGAATGAAGGCATTGGTGTTGCCTTAAAATTGAGGCTTTTCCTGAACTGTTTAATCTCAGCTTCTGCCTTTTGCTGCATCCGAAATGTTGATCCAATCCAATTAGCTCATTTCGACATGTAAAAGACATGACATGTTTTACATTTTCAAAGAGACATGGAGATGATGATGATGTTACCTGTGTTTTGGCCTGAACTTGGTTTGTTTCTGTTTTCTTAGCATGTATTTTCTCCTCCAGTTTCATATAGAACTGAATTGAAAACAAAACTCATAAGATGCTTAGAAACAACAAAGGGATACAATGCTATTATTTTGAAAAGAAAGAAGACCTCTTTTCTCTTCTCAGCTCGTTCGCTACATTTGAAACGGAAACTAGTAGAACCTGTACTCATCTCCAGCTTAGAAGAAGTGGTACTAGTCTTGCACCTGCATGGTGAAACCATTTGATTGTTGAAGTCGATTATCTAAAAAAAACTAGAGTAGTCTTAGTATCGAACCTGTTCGTAGCAATAGGAGGTCGAGTCTCGGTTTTGTTCGATGATTTAGGTTGAGACTCAATGGTTTTCTTCGGTCTTAGTTCCTTTTGGCTATCACAATTCACAAAACCAATAGGTCTTAACTCTTAAGCAAAGAGAAAGATGAAACAGAGTTGCAACAATTCTCTATAGAAAGAACAGTAAAATACCTCTTGGCATCTACATTGGTTTTAGAATTAGAACTTAAAGAAGAACCCTTTGTCCTCCTTGAAGCAGCTTTTGGCGTTACATCATGTCCCTTTGTAGAAGCTTTAGTCACACGCACATCATTAGGAATAATAGGTTTCACGTTTACAGAGGAGGAGGGTGTTTCCATAGAATTAGATGGCTATGAATAGACCAAGAAACACATTTAAGTTTAGATTTTTGAATTTGTCACAATGCAAAAGCCAACAAGGTATACTCTCACCTTTTTTGAAGCATGTTCATCGAGTTTCGATCCCGCCTCTTCAACTAAAGCAGAATCTTGAATCACAATCTCTTGTGGCATCTCAGGAGGTCCAAGATTCTCACACTCAACAAGATCAGCAACCCTCCCGTGGTCACCACCGCCTTCTTCTTCATCAAGCTCAATAACTTCATCAGAATTCACTAGAATCTCATCATAGCTAACACAATGATCACTTTCCTCATCAAACTCACATTGACTCTTTCCTTGACCACATTTCTCTTGTTCATGGCTATAGTTACAAACACTATTCGATTGACTAGTATCCTCCGAGAAACTCCCATCAGATCGATAATCCTCGAAACTTTCAGTAGCATGAACAGCTTCATCATCAGGCTCATTACTTGTTTGATGAACTCCCCAAGTTTGAGATTCAAGAGAAGCTGGAAATCGGATTCCTTTCTTCTTGAAATGAGCTTCAAAATGTGCTTTCATCTCAGTAACAGAGCCAGGTTTAGAACACTTGTCAACTTCTTCAAGATACCTATTGTGAGAAAAAGATGACCTCTTCTCCCATGATAAACCCTCTTTCTCGAATCTTCCAAAGGATATCGATCCAGAGTGGATAGAGTTCCCCTGTAGTTTGTATTCATCAAACCAATAAGAACAATGCTAAAACGTATTACATACATTCAGAGTCTTGCCTATGTTCATTTGAGTGCTCCACAATAAACATTAAATAAATTTAAGACCTAGCATTTCTTAAACACATTAATCAAACTGAATACACAAATCTAACAAAATGTGACCTAGCAATTGACTTTTTTCCCAAGACATGAAGCACTACTCTGCATACATGCTACTAAGCGGTTAAATTTAGCAAATTTCGTTGAAGTAAAGCTGAAAACAGTAGAATTTCAAGTCCATTTAGATTGATCTTAAAACGAACATACATAATTTACCAAGATTCGTCAAGAGCAATTATGAAAAGAGTTAGAAGAAAAACAAGTAAAAGTGTGACATTGTAGTAGAAGAATTTACCTGAAAACTAAGACTAAACGGGTCCTGAATCTCTCCTGCCATAATTGATCTCAAGGAAAATAAGATTTGAAGAAATGTAAAAGCTTTGGAATATAGAGAAGAGAGAAGAGAATCTAGATTGATGAGAGTGGAAGACGAAAGGGTGGTGAAAGAATCATGTCATGTGCTTTTTTTCTTCTTCTTTTTTTGTCTTTTTCTTGTCAGAGGATGCTCACGTTCTCCGTTATCAGTCCTCCCGTTTATTTAGGGGTTTATCAACGGTCCAGATTCTTTGCTATAAAGTTTAGACGGCGGTTTACTGTTTTAACGGCAGATGTGGATCGATACCCTGAAAGTGGCAGGGTTATGCCACGTCATAATAATGGACTAAGGCTCACTCAACAGTATTATAATAAGATCCAATTAAGAAACTTTTCTTGAGCCCATTAAGATTAACGATGCTTAGGGAAAAAAATGGTCACGTGGTCTCTCACGTGATTCTCTTACAAAACGTTTCAGGGTTTATCTTTTTTGTTGGTAGAGGAAATATTGAATTCTGATTTAGGTTGGTTATTATTCTCTGTACAGTAAAAATTATGAAAGCAAAGCTGGTCAAAGCAGATTGTAGATTTCTGCTTTCTGCTTTTTTCGTTGAATCTCTGTACTCTGTAGAAACTTTAAAATTGGTATGAATCTTCACATGTTTATCAAAAAAATAAAAAGAAGTCAAAGCAGAACAAATTTTGGAAGAATCGAAAGAGATTGTGTAACAAATTTGGGAATAGAGAGTAATTAATACAAATATAGTCTATGTACTGCAAAAATGTGTGCTAATATCAGTTGCAAATTTGCGATATTTGAGTTTGCCTTTATTATCATCATGCATCAACGTTGATGGTTTTAGGAGCCTAAAAGATTTGAAGAAGGTGATTGGAGAGGATGGCAAATGGAGAGAAAAGGAAATGACCAAGGACATGGCAAACATAAATTAGGTTTTAAGCATTAAAGCAAAAACCTTTGTTGTTCATTTTCGTATCTGAAGGATATAGTTTTTCAGGATCAACAAGATGAATGCATTTGAGAAGGTAAAGGCAAAACGATGGGAATGAGGCTAGAACTCGAGATAAGACTTCTAAGCAAACGCGGATGAATCCTTGCTTTATTCAAGTTAGCTTTCTTACTTGTGATCGTAGATAATATACTATTAACATCGAGACATTAATTCTTGTATAGTTCATCTCGAATAGTGAGCACTCTCATGGTTTCATTGTTTTAGCTTAAACTGGCCGTTATTGTTGAAGAACTGCAAGATTTGCTTTCCTTAAGGAGATGTTTATAGAGGTTACATGATTTGGATCTTGATACTTGTTGGTCTTTGGGTTGGATTCGCCTGCTGCTGCAAAGTTAGTACGTAGACTTTGATGTTGGTTTGTCTGACCTTGTTGGGCATGCGATCCTATGGCCCTATGTAGCCTAATTGATGGTGTGCATATTTGGGTAGCGTATGCGACATAAATGGCATCCATCTGATGCCATGCATTAAAATGTGTCGTGAAATCTCTTTGTACCAGATTTTAATACAGCTGCTACTCTAGAGTCAATGGTCAAAACGTAAAATAACTGTTTCATAGGATTAGGATGGGTGAATGCATGTTCTCCTCCGGGAGAGTATAATCTTAGACATTTGTTTCATGTTATTGTTGTTCATCGTGTATTCTTTAAAAATATGTAAAATCACGCCAAGATTATACGTTGCATTTCAGAAACAACGAAAAAATATGTATTATCAAATGGTACATTGAAAAAATAAGTGAAGGGAACCAAAGATAACGTGACGAAAAGTCGCTAAAGAACATGAAGCTCACAACAACAAGTACGCAAAACCAAACTAATGCCGGGATACACTTGTATTTGCCTTTACATTCCTTTGTTTTTTTTCCTTTTAAACTATACACTTATTTCTCTTTCCTTTATAATTCTCTTCTTAAATACCAAAAATAAGAAAATAAGAAAAAAAAAAACTAGCCACACCATAACCATCAAGAAAATCTAAAGGGAAATGACAACATGGGTTGTCCATTTTCCAAAAGTGTCGAAAATTACCCAAACCAACCGATAAGAAAACATATCACCAATGGGAGAATATACTTAAGGTGCTTATTTCATTAGCAACATTAAAAAAAGCTTTAAACTAAATTAGTTCCATTAAATGATATTAGTAGATTTATGTTTTGGTTACTGAAAATAAAAAGAATTAAGAATGGATTTGGAGTTGGCATGGGTGTTGTATTGAGGTAGTGTGAATGGTCCCCAGACGCAAACCTTCCTTTGTCTTGAGACTCCGACCGGTGTCCGTGGTTCGGCCGACACCCACCTTCATCTGTCCTTCTCTCTCTCAATCTATTCACGTTTACTTTTCTCTTTAATTTTGCTTTTGTTGATTCATGAATTTTATATATTGGATTTCAATTATTAGCATTGAGATGGCATGCCACGAGAATGCAGCCACGCACACGAGGACACCACCATACCCTCTCATTAAACTTTTCCCCAGTTATCTTCTTTCAGTTCTCCATTTACCTTATTCTCACAAAAATCCTTGACTAACTGATAGTCATATATAAAATCTATATATGTGAAAATTAGTAATCATAAGGAAAATATGCTTGTAAAGTTAACCCTAATATAATTTATCTATCCAGCACAATATGTCAATATACACATATCTCATATTCGAATTCTTGTAACAAATATCAGCATATTATCACTCGTTGATTACTTTTTTGCACATATGATAAAAGTGGATTTTGACCATGTTGGACGATTATCTTTTCATTTTTTCATTTGACTATTTCGATACATATCATTTTTCGTAACATGTTATTTTTTACGTAGGTATCTCATTTATACTGTTTATCTGTATCCTCTCAGTGTTGTAAGACACGTTATTTTTCTTGGTATCATGCTATTTTTCTATGTATGAATATATTTTATCAAATTTATTTATAGACATGTGGTCAATTATCTTAGAATTCTATCTTATTGTTTAACATATTAAATATTAATATATTTATTTGTAGGAATATCAAAGGAATATACTTAAAATGTACATTTAATAAAATAATGTGTTAAATTTTCGTCGAATTTTTACTGAGTACTCTTTTGCTGTTTTTAGAATTTCTTATTGACCTAACGAAATCTTCATTTTTTCATTTACATAATCCGAAGTAAGATGCACATTTTTGTAACTAGAGAAAAATGACATTTATGGTAAGGAGGTTGGGATGATTAGTTTCAAAAGTGTAGGGACAAAGAGACTATTTGGATCTACGTTCGCAAAATGTGATCCACATATTTTTTTTCTTTCTTTTTCTTCGACAGGTATAATGTGACTAGCGATCCATTGCCTTCAACATATATGGGACAACTAAGTCACAGTTGTTTTTTTCTTTCTTCGATAGGGTCCATTTTTTGTTACTTCAATTGAATGTCTTTGCATTCAATTGGATAGTACATAGCTCTTATCTATTCCACGTCCATTTTTTCCATTCTAGTTTCATTAATCATCTTCAAAGGTTTGTTCGTTCAATGAACGGATTATGCGTTCGTGTTTACTACGTCCCTACCCTACGCTTTGCCCATCGTGTTGTAGGGTGGATCGTTCTAGTTTATGCCAAAGCCGTTTACATGCATGGCCCAATTTGATCAAATCAAGGAAAGCAATGTTATAACGGGAAAAATCCAATGGAGATAAACGTAACAGATGGTGCCAATGAAGAGAATTTGTGAGCACATGAGAAGACTGGGCAGTGGATAATACTAAATAATAATATATAGAGACATCCTGTGCAAGTAGAAGAGAAGCAAACAAGCAAGAAACGTTCATATATACTTTGAGATTATTCACTTTTTGCTAAAATGTACACTAGCTATTATTACTTAGGGTATGCACATGTGGGATACAAACGCCGGCTCAATAATAATAGAAATCGTATGTTAAGCGGACTATCCAGCTCATGCGGGAGAAAATGTTGGGTTTTTTTTTAATAATAAAAATAGAAGATTAATTAAAGTTATAGTAGTATTTACAAATGATTAATTTTGTCTATCCCATTAAAAATAGATTAATAATAATCAGTTTTAAAATGATTGATTACATGTAAACAATTCAAAATACATGTAATCAAATATTTAAAATACATTTATCAACATCTTCAATTTCATACATGTTATCATCACGTATGAACGGGAGGGTGTTAGAATATCGATTTGAACATATTTGTTTATTATTGTTATTAAGAGAGTTAACATTAATTTGTGTATATTTTTTTTTTGTAAATAAGTAGATAACGAACTAACTCGTTCAATTATGACTTTACATACATATATAAAAAGTAAGAAATTGTTTGATGCTTCTGGTCTTTCGAACATTTCAAACATTAGACTCCTACTTTTGTAACCCTTCCCTCTTTGAGAATGACTAGTAATTATAAATGTTGTGCAAAAAAAAAAAAAAAAACTACTAGTTTTCTTACACGTTCAAGTTATATTGTTTTATTGTGAACTTTATAGGAAATTAAACAACGAATATTCGAAAACCATTAGCGCGTTTAGTGTACATATGGTCTTTCAGAACTTGCTCCTCAAACACACATCTCAGTATCTCACACGTACTATAAGTCTATAAACCGATCTTGGTCCATGTATGTTTCTTGCTCGAAAATGACAATATTTTTTCCCGTCTTCATATTTGTTATATGTCATGTTACCTACCATATTTTGATTGTGATATGTGAAAACTGATAGTGGTTCTGTTTGCATTATACATTTTTCATCTGAAAAACTGACATTATAAATACCGTTCTCTTTGAAACAAAATCATTTAAATTATATTTAGTTTACGTATAAAGTTTGTATAATTTTTTAATATATTAGTCATATGGCTTATATAGTCCATAAACTACACACAATATTCATATATACGTGTACTTCGCTCTCCCTTACAAAAATAAAAATAAAAATTTTACAATTTTATAGGAGATTCAATTAACATGCATCGATTTTTGTCACGATAATATATCACCGAGACAATCCCCTTCTATCGAGAATCCAAAATACTTAAACGAATTAACGATGCTACCGATAAATGTTTCTGATTCCGTGACGAATTTTCGATAATAACAAAAAATCCATTGGCTAAAATTAAACAACGAGAGTTATAATTATACTAACTGATTGAAATGGAGGTGCACGGAGCCCATTACAGGTTTTGTGCGACGCATGTTGGTCTAATGAGACCTCTTAAATAGAGACACTTGCTAATCTTGATAATCAATTTAATTATAGATTAGCCGACCAGTTTTTTAGGTCGTGACGGTGGATTAACGGCTTTAAGACTTCTTTCGATTTGCGTCCCATTATGTTCCCATCCAATGCGACAACACATTCAATTGGTACTCGGAGCCCAATCAACGAGTTATCCACTAATTACTTACTTAATCATATTAAACCCTCATTAGTGAATACTGAATACTGTTATCGTTTTACGCCAGGATTGAGTGTATAAACCACAGGTTTCGATTCTTTGTCGTTCTTCGTCGTTTTGTTAATGTTAATTTTTTTTGTAGATTTTAATTGTTCCGCTACTTATATTTTTTTGTAATTTATGTCGAAATTTCAAAAGTAGTATAAATATTCCATATTTTATCCAAAAAAAAAGAAGTTGGAATACTTTTCATGTTTTCATAATCAGAGTGGTGTTTTCTTAGATTAATTAATTTATCAACAAAATCTGCAAAACTTCTATATTTTTTAGTTTAAATTTTATTAGTAATTAAAACTAATATGACATAAAATTAAGATTCCATTGTCTCAAATACAAAAACAATTAAAAAAAAAATTGGGGGCAAACACAAAAATATTTCATTGTTAAACATACTTTATATCCAACAAACGCATGGTTAACTATACTTCAAATATTAGGAAGGAAAAATCGGCCCGCAACACGAGAAAAAATGGCGGAAAACTCTGATAAACTACATTAATAAAAACTAAACACGGTCGTTTTCAGTCAATTTGCTTATATCCATTTTTTACTTTGTTGACAGAAAAAAAAATACTCTACTTTCTTAAAAAATCAATTTCGAAAGAGAGAAAACAAATAAAGAAATGAAAAGGAGCTTTTTATTAAACTTTAGACAAAGCTTTTTTGACTTTTAATTATCTTTTTGCCTTTTCTTTATCTTTTTGTTTTTAAATAATTATTGTTCATCATCCCTACACACACTACATGGACTATTAATTACATCACTACCAGCTTAAACTAATGATAACACGAAATGCTTTCAGTGCCAAAGCGCCTAACCCAATTCTCCCACTACGACTCTCATCATTTACTACAGCAGAAAAGAATCAGTAAAGCCACCAAATTTGATCACAATAGTACTAATTAAGAATAATAATATAAACTGTTTACTTTTAAAGCGTTATTTGCTCATGTGAAACTGGAACAAGGGAATATTCAAAATCAAAACCACACTTTTCTTCGCTAAAAAAAATCTACACAATAATCAACTAAGAGTTACCCGAACCTAATCAAAGAACACAAAAAAAAAAAAAAAAAGACTGTGTAAGAAAAATAAAAGTTACAAAAATAATAAGTTGTCTTCATCTTCCAATCTTTTATTTATCTTTTCTTTGTCTCGTTGCCCCATGTTTTGCTCCTCCTTATCTGCGTCCCATTGTCTCACTCAAATAATCTCCCAATATTCTATATATAAAAAATATGGGAGAAGAAAGGGTTTCTTGGCTTGTAATGTTGGCATCAGCATTCCTTAAATCATGCTACTCCCTAGTTGTACTTACATACTCTAAGCTTTTTTTAGTTTGTTCCATGAGACACTCTCTAGTTTCCCTTTCTTCCTTCTCCCTCTACAATTGACTCTTTCTCGGGGCTTTCATAACCGAAAGCTTATAACCCGAGTAGAATGTAGTAAACCAGCGTGATCGGAAGCGCTATAAGCATTCCAAATATTACCCTGAAAAGTCATTCAAGTTATCACAATGTTAAATGTTATTGAAAGGATTGCATTAGTAATCATATATGCTAATGGAATAATTATCATAAAATCTTTGACTTACCCTGTACTTAAAATAGCAGGATGAACATTGTACTCCTTCGCAAACACAAAGGGCACAATTCCTTGAGGTAATGCGGCCTAAAAAACCATACCAAAACATTTTCACATTTTTCATATTACACCAAAAATAGTTTTAACCAAAAAAAGAGAGAGAAAATTTTACCTGAACTATAGCGACACGCAGTAAATCACCACGTAATCCGATGGCTATAGCAGCAACCGCCATCACGGCCGGACCCGTAAGGAACCTAACCGCCATGGCAAACGTTGCCACTGAATTCCCACAAGCGATTAATTTGGGTTGCAACGCCATGAACAACCCTTCACGATTATTTCACATAAAGTTTAATTTCAAAATCAGGTAATCAATAAAATTTTATATATCTAGAATAAATCCAATAAAGTCCCATAAAAATGGGGACCATGACGACTATCAACAACACGAGACCATGTCGTCCACCATTACCATTTATCTAATAAGACACTCACAACATAGCCCCACCTGTCGGATGGTCCATCCCCAATTTTTTGTTTTTCATAATATAAATCACAATGACAAAAACAGCATATAAATTTATGAACTACCTAATTTAATTCCATTGTTATGTAAATGAGTTAATATGTCAACGAAATATGCAAAATTTAGAAATTTTCCGTGACAAGTAAGACGTTTGGTATGAATCATATTTATTCATTTAAATGGCTTCAAAACTAAAATTTCGAGAGGAATAAAAACAGAGTACGAAGAAAGACTTACCCAAACTAAACATTGCCATTCCAAGACCAGCATCAGATAGAATGGAGATAGATTGTTGAATGATTTTGGGCATTGCCACGTGCCACCTTCAATTCAAAAACCGGAATAAATTTCCCGATAACCGGTTGGTTCGAGTTAAGAAAACAATTAATTTTGATTTACTAACCGGAAAGCGACGAGAGCCCAAATAAGTCCAATGAGACTAGAGTAAGTGTTTGGGTTTCTGATGAGTTTCCTCCAAACCATTATCAGTATCAGCCTTGTCATCACACTCGCCGGAGGCATATTTTTTCGTTGACTTGCTTCGGCTCCTCCTAGACCTGTCTTGGATTGTAGCGCCGCCGTGGAATTTGGAGCAAGTTTGTTTAGACCATTCTCGGCGTCTTTTGGTCTCTCTGCTTCTTCTTCTTTTCCGGCGAAACTAAATTGTTGTTCTCCTCCGAAATCTCCACTTGCTGGATGAGCTACAGCTATATTCACCACACAAAACAGAATTGAGAAAATTTGCAGTGACTTATCAAGAAAGTTATCTAAAGATTGCTAACCTTTGGTCTCGCCGTTGTGAGATTGATCTGGGACTAACATACGGATCTCTTTAGCACCTTGGTCAGATCTTCCGCCTTGATCGTTGTCAGGTGCTCCGCCGAAAACGTTAAGACCCGCCCGGTCTGAAACGGGTGACCCGTTTGAGCTCCAGACGAACATGTGAAGCTCCTTGGCGTCATGGCTGTTTGACTTGCCGCCCGTTGGAAGAGTCGTCTGCTGATTCGTATTAACGTCTTTCGGGTTTTTATTGACGCTTTTATTGGCGGTAGATGTGGTGGTTGAAGAGAACTCTGGATTCGGAGCCGGATAAGACCCGGCTCCTCCTCCAGGGTAATACCCGAATCTCGGGGAGGATGCCATGGCGCAATTCTCCTCGAAGTTTGAAGGTCGAGGAGTTGGACCTCTAGATGATTGAACGGAGTACATATCCGCCGGACCGAAATTGGAGAGACGACCACCGGGGAAACCCATCATGTTGTAAAAATCAGAGTGGTTGAAATTAGAGCCTCTAGGAGTGGTGCTGAGACTATAAATCTCAGCTCCGGTGAGATTTGACGGCCGTGGAGTCATGTTCGGGCCGCAGAACGAACGACGTGAAGCGTTGGATTTTCTCACGGTGACGTGAAGCTTCCCGTCGTCACCTATCTCTGCATCGGTCTCAAGAAAATCATGGCCGTCGAGCGAAACGACGTCGGATTCGACTTTGAAAGAAACAATGGAAGCAGCCGTCTCAGGGAACTGCTCCATGATGAGCATCTTGGCGCCACGAAACTCGAAGAGAAAAAGGAGAAGCGTGTACCAGATGATACACTGGAGGACGACGATTTGGACCATGAGGGAACCAGAGTATTCGCCATACATGGCGATCAAGAGAGGAATCCCCATAACAAGAGTGTTGGGAAGTGTGGAGAGGGAAAAGATTGTGATGCTCCACTCGAGGCTACCGGAGCGAGTGAAATTAGCCCATAGGACTAAAAGTGACAACATGATGATTTTTTGGAGAGTGTCGGCGGCGATGAACCGGAGATTCATTGCGTAAGGATTGTTGGTGGAGATGAAGTGAAAAGAGAGGAGAGGGACGGCGAAGATGGCGACAAAACGGTTGATTCCGGAGCATTGGTCGGGTGAGAAGATTTTCCACCACCGGACAGAGCCGTAAGCGAGGATCATGGCCACGTAGAGAGGAATCACGGCGGTGAGGACCGTGTAGAGGTCGTGCCATGAGATCATCTTGAAGGGACAAAAATGGAAAACCGTTAAGCAACGGTGTCGGAGGAAGAAGAAGAAGTGAGAGGACTTGGGAGCAGTGTGTGTGTGGAGTGAGCAAGTTTGGTTTTTGAGGATATAATTTAAGGAAGGATGCCACTTTACACCTCTTTATACAGCAAATACGTGACCACCCAAGTTCCTTTTTACTAATTTATTTTATTTTATTTATTCTTTAGTATGTTACATTTTTTATCGATCTTATCAAAAAAATAACAATATAGTTCTTTTCTTTTAAGATATTGTTTATAAGATTTATTATGTTTTTGTTTAATTATTAAATAATATTCTTTTTATTATTATATTGAATAATACATCTCATCATATGGAAAGTTTAAAATAATACAAATTAATGGTTAGAGTGTTTTTCAACATTTTTATATTTTATACTACATAACTAAAATCTAGTATTTTTTGTTCGACTGATTGAAACGGACATATTGTAGATAACAACATACACATAAATAGTCAAATAATTAAAATAACTGATAAATAAGAATATTGTTGAATAATTTCAGTGACATTCATGTGCTTGATTTTTCATTTTTTATGATTCATGAAGATTAAAGTAAAATATGGAAAAATAGAAACTGAGTCTGCCACATTTTTTACTTGTACAAATAGCATCTGAGTTAGATCTTAAGAAGAAGGTCTACATGTGGCACTCTACTTTTGGGGATGGGCATGGCAGAGACATACCTTTTCTCTTCTGTCCCCTAATCTTTGCTTTTCAATATTTTACTTTACCTTTCTTTCACATTCTCTAACTAATCCATTTTCGTAATATGAATAAATCAATATCGATATCAATATTAAACATATGGGTATATTACTAAATTAAAAACTAATATCTTGGTACCCCGGCTAATAATCAAAAAAGCAATAGTTAAATATCAAAAGTATTTGGAAATTCTTTTTATATTTTGTGATGTTTGATAAAACACTTTTTATAAAGTAATCATTAGAAAAATAAGGAGACAAGATGGGCTGGAGACAAAGAAGATCCACTAAGGAATTGGATGGCTCAAATGGAATTTGGCTAATGGCGTCGAGTGTGTCTATGTGTTATTGTTAGGTTTACTTATTTGTCTCGTGAAGTAGGCAACACTCAATTACTCCTTGGACGACATAAATTTTAGCCTATATTCTCATCGTTAAGCTTCTGTCTAATTCCCCTTCATGATATTAGTTAACACGTCGCTTCGGAATTATTTGTTCACATAAACTAAAATCTGAATTTAGTGTAGAGATGATCGGTTTAAACTTTTTAACCAAAACAAAAATTGAGATGAACTGAAATTAGAACTACAGTGGTTAACCTCTAACTAGTGGTTGGAGGCTAGCGGTAAACATATCTTTTTAAATAGATTAATAGAGAAATAAAATTCAAAAATGAATTATCAATGAAATTGATATTAGACATTTATTGATTTGATATTTGAGTTTTAAAATATTATCATCACAATGTAGTACTTATGAGTATAGTTAATATATGTCATTTTTATTTATGAGTTTTACAAAACCAAATAGCTCAATTTATTGTATAAATTTAGTTAATATATCATTAAATCACTTATATAGTAGAAAAAAATATTTTCCTGTATTTTATTCTTATAATTTTTTTTCCCGATATGGGCATTACTACCTTTTTAGTACAGAGCCAAAGTTTCACATGAGTAAATGGCTGAGACAGAGAATGTCGTGACCTTCTTGTGACTTAGTGTTGCTGTATCTTTCTGATTGCATAAAATATTACTTGACACAACTTCCTCGAATAAGTCCAAACATGAATGATTAATTGTGATTTAAGCTAAGATAAAATCTGCCGTCCTTACAAAACCATATTATACACTTTATTCAACTATTTATCATAATCGAATCAACCTATTATTATATCTTAATATTTTCACTCAATTGACATTCAATTAACAAAATAAATAATCCTAGATATCGGCAAAAGATTTAGGGAACTTTTGGAAGCACTTCATATGTCAGCTTAACCATTTCCATTAACTACCAAATTATTCCATCTGTTTAAGTGTTTATATAATTGATAATTCTAGCTAATGTACATAAAGATCTACACAAAAATATACATATTCCACAATAAAGCTAGTACACACAGTGTTGTGCGTATAAGGCTATGACTGAGTGACTCAAAATGTTTATGGCTAAGTTTAAAAATGTGCCCTCTTTTAATTGTTACAAAAATATCATCTAAAATTTTGGTCAAACTTTGAGTTCAATAGAGTACTAAAATATTATTGTAAAGAAAAAGAAGTATTATACAAAACAGAAACTAAAGTACAGTATCATTTAATAAACACACTATATGCAATAAAATTATGTTTGTGGTTAAATAATCAAAGATACACGTGAACAAAAGTATACGGTTTAGCCGTATGAAATAAACACTAAAACACATAAGAATTTGGCAGTTATATATTGATACAAATCAAATGAGTGGTTAAAACTTCGGACGATCAATATTGATTCCAGTTCTTCAAAAGAAGTGGTACGTCGAAGCGATTTAGACAATCTTGAAAGTGAACAATGATGGCTACTGGTGGCTTAAACACGTGATTAAAGAATGTGAAATGTTCATAAACTTTTCAATTTACTCACTCTTAAAGAATGAATAGTTTAAAGTTATCGATCGTCAATTATTGAATATAATCTGGGAAAAAGGCTAAAAGTTATTTAGGAAGTCCAAGAAAGAGAATGACAGATGGGTGTGATTTGTGACCATGAATTTCGACATGTTATAACGTACACGACTGAATCATCTTTGTAATCATAATGATGATGTGATAATATTTTTCAGTGTCGCAAAAGTATCGTTCTAGTGTTATTTTTAGGTTTTGTAAAGAGATATCATCTATAAAAGTTTTTCCGTATATTGCAATGTATGAATTTGAAGTAACGGTAACACAATGCATTTATGTAAAAAAACAATAGATTATGTATGATATATGGTCCACTAATTTTCATATAAAAAACAATTTACAGTTTTATTCAGTTTAAAATACTTCTGAGTTCTTTAAATTACAAGATTAAGAATCAAATAGAGTAATTTGTTTGTTTTTTCCCCCTCTAAACATACCATTTTTATAAACCTTCTCAAGAATTTTTAATATGATTCTCCCTTTCAACAATTGTATGTTTTACTTCAGGGACCTGATTCATGGTTTATAATTTATGTAATTCAACTGTATGTTTTAAACTTTTAATTAATGACTAATGAGTCTCTTATTTCTCACTTACCACACAACAGCTAGTTCGGTTCACCACAATAATGAATCACTGACCAATGAGACGAGTCCACATATACATTGTCAGAAAAAAAGCGCGGGACATTTTGACATGCACGCGTCTTGTCCATAATGAAAGCACGTGAGAAGCACATGGGAATGCCAGAGTCACATAATCCATTTCATGATCAGTAATTCGAACACACATTCCTCTGTTTACTCTGATCTTTGGACTAAACTATATACTTTGATCATAGATATTGATTTTTCCCTAAAATTTGCTCTCTGTTTAAGTTACGAATCACTTTTTGACAAATCCAAGAGTAATATTAGAATTTTGAATACACATACGTGTTATCATTTAATACTTTTTGAATTTTGTACCACCCAAAAAAAAAACTTTCTGAAAAATATGGATGATAGAGTGTGGATTGGAATTGAATAAACCAAAATGACTTCACTTTTTAATAACTTTATTTAATTCGGTTTTGGGTTTTATAAGCCCAATAATTAATTTAATAAGAAAGCCCAATGGGCTAACAGCTCCACAAACAGTAATCGTGTCACACGAATTGAAGCAATTGAGGAGATTTGAATAACTAACTAGTCGATTTTAGCAAACATGAAATGAAATCTTCACGATCGAGTATTGGAGTATTATTTATATTGAATGTAAGATAAATGCTATAAGCTATTCACATATTAACATCGCGTAAAAAATACTACATGAATTAAGAATAAGGGTTCTGTGTTGTCGAAAATAAATATGAATTCCTCTCTATAAACCATTACAACACAAAAAACGCAAAAAAAAAAAAATAAATAATAACAACAAGTACTTGGAATCGTTATTAAAAAAAATATATATACATTTGGAAAAGACATCAGGTGATTTGTAGGTGAAATTCTCCATCGGAATTCAATTTTATAAGCTTTTCACGTCATGGAATAATTAGCAGCCTTATTTGAGACTCGTGGAAGTCAAATAACAATGACGTTAATTGATGTTTTAATAATCTCTCCTTGCGCATCAAATAAACTTTAGTTGCTAGTGCTGCTATTTCTTAGTTAGATTTTTATAAATTTTCTCCTTCCTATTTATTTTTATAAATATAAATATATATATTTCTGAATTTTTCATCCAATATTTTAATTTTGTCTTCTTACACAGAATCAACAGCTCTATTTTCAAGTCAATAGTACAACTCAATCCGAAGGGACACGAAAAGCAATATTTGTTTTGTCTATTTTTTGGTTAAACACGAAAAATAAAATTATGAATAAATAACACAAAAAGCTAATTAAAGATCGAGAATTAAATTATCTTTTTTCCTCACTGGTTTGTAAATTTGTAATAAATAATTAGCAAACTATACACAAAATCCTCCTAATCATCATCAAATCTTTGCTTTTTACCCCGAAACAGGCGTTTATCTTTTGACTTTTGACTTCGACCAAACCAGTCAACAGAGGGAAGAGGAAGAGGAAATTGTCATCCGTGACCGGCTGCTAAGAACTGCCCCCTCTTGAACGGCATTAGAGTCATTATCTACTGCATCAGTCACACGTTCACACCGAGGACACATGGTTAAAGCCGAGGTCGATGATGGCTTTAGCGCTCGTAGTTCTTCAACTTCTATTTGTAGCCGTCGATTTTGTTCCTTCAACGATCCGAACCATCTTTTTAGATACTCACATTCCATTTCCGTGTGCTTTAGCTTACTCCTATATATACATCAGATTTTGTGTAACCATGATTGATGGTTAATGTGGCCATGCATAATTTTAGTTTCATTCGCCGAAGCATCAGTCTCAAGATATACTTACACCATACGTAAGTTATAGGTTTTATCCTATACCAACCAATGCAACCATATATATCCATAGGTTGGTGTTTGATATATATCCAATTTTATTAATATATTAACGAGTTTGGTGTTTGATAAATTTCTACTTTTAGAAGACTATTCTACTGACCTTTGCATATAACTATAAGTTTATAAACCTGTGTGTAATATGTGTTCACATGTTATACTATATAAGTGATTGCTTAATTGACCCGGAATGCCCATACGTAAGAAGAAGATCATCTTGACATATATGATATATCATATTGTTCTAGACGTCTACAGTTCTACTTCTTGTACTAATACAGTAACTTTTGTTTCAAATGTCCATTATTCTGATATTTTTTCACACATGCAGGTTCCGTATTTTTTTAATTATACTAAAATGGCCCCATTAAGGCATTAATTAAAAACTGAAAATAACACTACTACGATACTTTTACGAACTGAAAAATAGATATTGAAAATTATAGAGGCTCTTCACACTTCATTAATCAAAATTATAACGTTGTAGAGTTATGTATAGAACGCAATTAGATCCATTCTTTATGGACTTAATGAACTAACTCTATCTACCATGCATATACATGTATCTTAGTATTTATACATTAACAAATGTATGTATATATTTACACACATTCGTGTAGATGTATGTGAATATATAGACAATATAGAGAAAACATTCACAAAAAGTGTATGAGTGTGTTTAAGTTTCATTAAAGTTATATGTATACTCTATGGGACAAACATCATAATTATGGACTGGCCAAAGATGAGCTGAAAAAATAAACAGATCATTTATTGTCTCTAACTTTGTCCCTCATGTTCCCTATCGCTTTTTTCTTGTTGATACATTTATTACATTCTATATTTTGATTTTTGAATCATTGGACATTTATATATAGACACGTAGGCACATAAATTAAGAGTACGGGATTTCATGTGTCGCATAAAATGGGTGATAACTGATAGCTATATATGTGGGAATCAACGTGAAACACTTGGATAAAAAAGGATCACTTCCACTTTACTACATTTTCCTAAACTATAATTGTATATATGGTGAATTATGTTGAGAATCTAAGTTACGACACAATCTCTTTAGATATAATATTCTGTCAACGCACTCTCATATATTAAAATATTCTCAACCACTTAAAAAGTAAAAAGTATATTTTCAAAAACCCTATATATATATATATATATATATATACATAACATGCCGTATATATATAAACATACGATATATAATTCTTATTTTCTTCGATTTATACGAATTTAATTTTATGTATGAATGATGTAATATATGAAGAGGTAGATATATACGTACCGAGCTCTTCGATTTTGAAACCACACCTCAACTTGCCTTTGACTAAGCTTCAAAAAGGTGGCCAAATCTTTTTTTTGCTTCTGTGGTTTCATAATCAGCCACCCAAAACATCATCAGCCGACATGATCATCAGAAAAGATTAACTCTTTTCTCTTTCTTATTTCTCTATTCAACGTAAGCAAAACATAGACGGAGCCATTAATATATACTTACAGGGGTTAAGGTATGGTTTTGTATGAAACTCTCTTCAAGAAGATGTGATTGTTCTTTCGTTAGACGGAGCTTTTTGCGCCGCCGGCCACCCGAGTTGCTATCATCTTCGTTGACATGTGGTGTTGCACCGATCATCCACTCACGATCTTCTTCCGTCTTTGGTGTTTGGTTTATGTCAAAATCTCTCATCCCGTGATGATCACCTACCAAATTATTTTAATTGGAAGACATAGTATTAAAACTATATAATATATAAGATTTAATAAATCTTTAATTTGGATATGATCTTACCAAGTGAAGGAGATGGAGAGAAGCTCGGAATTGAGATTGTTAAATCTAAAGAGCTTGAATTAGGTGAGAGGGCCATGGAGGAGGATAAAAAGAAACAGAATCAAGAGAATTTGATGAAGAAGATAGTGTTTTTTTTGGAAGATAAAAGGTAAAGTTGAAGTTTTATATGATAATAGAAATGTAAGTGTGTGTTCTGTGTGTATATACACATGTGAAAGAACAAAAGAAAAAAGCGAGACAAAGGAGAAAGATTTTGTGATAAGCGTGGAATGTGGAATATGGAATAAGGAATTAAGCATAAGAGAAATATCGAAATATGTAAAATATTTAAAAGTATGAAACACGACAAAAGATTATTAAAAAAAAAATCTTTCAAGCAGGTCAAATACGAAGGAACAAAATTTAAGGGAGAAATATAATGGCCAGTGGTAAGTTGATGGAATAAAAAAAAACGAATAGATTTTAATTAAAGAGGTGTGTGTATATGTGTGATTGGTGGATTTGGAAAGAAAATAAGGGGTTTGACTAGTGTCGTTTAAGTCAAATCAGATTCGTATAATCAAACAATAATGTTTTGCCAATTTGTATTTTGGGGTTTAGTAATGGCCGTGTGTGGGACAATAACGGGTAGTCAAAGCATTGTTATGCGTTGAGCGTTACAAATGCAATAATCTTAGACAAATGACAATGGTCTATACTTAAATGGATCTATTAAAACCGTGTAGATTTAAAAATAAAGCAATAGCTATCTTTAATAACTGAAACTTAAATCATTTACCATCTAAACTATAAATAAGAAATATATAAATCTAATAGTTTCGAATCTATAGATTATATAAAAAATAAAATAATTAACAAAATTCTTTAATAGATATCTATCAATATTAGTAACATTATATACATATGTTTATTATTATTACTGTATATATATTAGATTAAGCTTGATGTTTTTGAACTTAAAAAAAAAGGAGATTAAGCTTGACGTTTTTTAATTGGGATAATATATAGTTTTAAATGATATTATACACATATCCTCCACGGATTGTGTAATAATGAACTCGTTATCATTGGTTAGGATGGGCATGCATGACCCAAATTACCCAAATGTCATATATTTACGGGTCATTTCCTCCAATATATCCATGCCTTACGGCTTTTGTATCCTAAGTGGAGTGCTTCTGGGCCCTCATTACCTGCTTTTGTTTTATCTAGCCGACCTTGGTCCGGTTAACTATATGTTGTCTTTTCTCCGGTTCTGATGAATAAGTTTGTTCTTACGAATTGAACCAAATTCCTCACAAGTTTGTATACGCGCGCACAACTTTGTTGATTCTGATAACACAATTTCGACATGATGTGAAGCCGTGAAGGTTATTATCCGATTATGCTTAGATATTTAGGTTAGTATGCAGATTAACACAAACAATTTCATGAGTTCCTTTCCAAACCGGAGAGTACATCTCGTTTAGGAACATTCTCCCATTAACATATTAAAAAATCAAGTGATAGGTTTCAATACAGAATATCATAATGCGTAATCGTTTCTTCATGACGATGCTCGTCACTCGTCGTCATCCATAATTTCAACACCACAGAGAGGGCAATTATTACTTGTACTTAACCACTTATCGATACAATCACCATGAAACACATGCGCACAATTTGGCATGTCGAATAAGTGCTGTTCCTCCAACAAGCAAAGACCGCATGTTTCCATGTCTGGTTCCTCGAATATTTGTGGGGTTAATGTGACGTCATAGGAGATGTACAACGGCCCTGGAACTCGCTTGGCTTCGAAAGCGATCTTGAAGGAGAGAATACTGCATAAGTTGGGATCTTGGAGCCTTGGATAGAGAAGATTATACATGCTTTGTTCATCAAAGCTCACGATGTTTTTCAAAAAGAGGTGAGGGGTCGGGAACGCAGGAGAATCGCTTGATCCTAAAGTAACCTTGTTTCGACGCGATTCTCTGATCTCCACCGTGTTTGATGTAGATTTGCGCGTAACACTTGCTTCAATACACACGAGCTCTTCAATCTCACTCATTCTATGGAATTACTGAAGAGATTTAATGAAAAAGAAGAATGGCAGTGTGTCGATATATATAGATATATCAAAACCTAAACGAGTTAGGATTAGGAAAACCAAAACCAAAAAAAAGGAAATCTTCTATTTCCCTTTTATGAGAAAATTAAACAACGGTGGTAACCACATGGATCCAAGCGGATATAGTCGGCAGCGTTATAAACTCAGAGCCCAATGGGCCTAATTAAAACCCATAACGACCTAGAAAGTTGTATCAGCAATTTAGCATCAAGATCTTCTCCAATTCGGCAATTTCTTCATGGTTGTTCAAAGTCGAATATATAGAGACGAGTGGCCTTTGTCCTTATATTACAACAGGTGACTTGTTTCGGTTCCTTACATTGATTTAAAGATAGAGATGACTACTACTAGTTATGTCGGCTGATTTATGAGCTTAGTGAAACCACACGTACTAGTGGTTTCATTAAGCCAAGAATGTGGCAGTTCCACAATCACTCAATATAGTTGGTACTGTGGATTACTGAAGAAGCTTATTGCAAGTTCCAACGCCAATGGCTGCGGCGAGATGCCAACCGGCGTGAATGAATGGTGTTTCAGGGAAAAGATCATCAGCTATGAACAATGCTCCGCCTAATAACGAAGACATCTTGTGTACATCATGAGCCATTTTCAAATCCGGATCCTCTAAGGCTCGTTTCGCAAATGCTACCTGAGTCAAAAGTTGAGAGATTTGTGTTAGATTAGCGTCGACCGAGGTTTAGTTAAATGGAGTGAGAAAAGTTGAGATTTCTTATAGAACCTCCATCATTCCAGTGTGAACAGCTGATACCACGAGAGGCTGAAACGGTAGAGCCAAAGCTGATGCAGCCATCAAGAACTTTGGGTTCTCTTCTCTAAGCGCCCTCGTTAGACACTGTCACATATACAAACAGATAGTAAGTAGAGGTACTATTGATAGTTACTTGCAAGTAGTAATATTAAAGACTTACTATTGTCGCTGTAGCTATCATTGTGTAATCAGCCCATCTAAGGTACTTCCTAAACTTCCCTCTTGAAGAATGATACAAACTCGATGCAATTCCAACTCCGATTAAGGAGTTTGCATATACCTTCATGTTCAGGTTTTTCCTACAGTCGCAAATATATCTTCCATATTCAATTATCTGTTTCACAGAACATAAAACTGTATATATACGATCAGATAGACAAGAAAAGGATGATTACCTCGGTGCCTGCATACCGAGGAAAATGAAAGGGATCGATGTGATCACATTAGCAGCTGTTTCTAAGATACTCTGATCACCTGTCAACAAAGTCAGATATCGTAATGAATACCAAAAGATCGAAACAACACACTGAGATGAAAACAAGATGGAAGGCACACAGTAGCATTAGTACCATGGATGCTGCAATGGATGGGTCTTAGGCATGGAGGTCTTTGTTGCCAAACACGTCTACAGAAGATAAAAGAAAGAGCACTTAATTAAACATCTAATTTCCAAATACATCTTTGAACTAGACATCACCCTAACCAATGAACTTACTCAATGAAAAGTCTCTGCTTTGTTCCTGCATCCGCAGACTCAAAGCCAGAGACTTGGCCAATACTTTCAAATCCGAAATGAGAATGAGATACAACATGAACCCCATGGACACCCTCAAGGGATTTGCTAGTCTTCGATACGCTCTGAGGGCTCATGAGGATCCTGCTAGCCAGCAAATTTACTTGCTGGTCTAGCTAGCCTGGCTTAATACTATTGATTTCAGCTACTGCTACAATCACCACAAGAAAATAAAAACATTCACCATTAACAATAAATTGCAATTTTGGAAACAAAAAAAACACTAATCAACTAACTAATAAATTAAGTTTTGCCAGATTGAGAAATTAGGTACAAGTCGTTTTAAGATCCTGTCATCTATAATTAGATTTGCTCTAACTGTTTAAAACAACAAGAATTCATAGGATTAACACTAATTGTTCCAAGAGTTTCGTAAATTACTGGATTCAATTTATCCAAAATTGATCTGGTAAGCATGCAATAGATTCGAATTCTATCTAATTATTAATTTTGCAACGAATTAGGTTACCGGAGAAACAGAGACAAAGCATAGACACGATTGAATCATAATACAGAAAAGATTTAGCTCAGTGATGACATAAGGAATATGCGAGATTTGAGTAGAGAACGGACCTTGTGATTGGTATAGCTACAAAAAGAGATCGAATTCGAAAATTCGAACCTTAAGCGATGAAGATAAGAATAAGCTCGAAAATAATGGAAGTAAGTAACAGAGAGAAAAGTTTGGAAAAAAAGGAGAAGAAGAAGAAGAAAAGGAACAGCGACAGAGATGATGAGTCACGAATCTTTGACTCTTTTGGCATATTCTTTCTACAACAGTCGGCTGTTTCTCCTCGTACCGAATCCCCGGTTTAATCCGGTTCTGTTTCTCTAGTCTAAATTCATGGGCCGAATTTGGTTGAGCCCAATGTTGCTACCTTACGGGCTTAGTCTTGTTTCTGTCACCAATGTGATACATGACCTGTCTGATAACAATTGTGGTCGGATTCACATGTCTATGGTAGTTGCAAATATATATACAAAAAATTGATCATGCATAAAATAAATTATATAGTTTGTCCAAAAAATGAAAAATATTAGTTGTACTAATCATTTGTTTGGATCACATGCTCACATTGATTAGGTCACATATCTTTCAAATTTGAACCTACATATACATATCACATGATTTAAATTTTAAATAGTGACACATCAACAACACTAGCATAAATCATTATAGGCTATGTCTTGATCTATAGTTTTTGTCCGTGTACACATTACATACATCGTTTTCTCTTCATACCAACACGAGTAAAAAAGAGAAGTTAATATACATGTACATAAACAAAGATTTGTTTTTAAAATTTATCAAGAATGTTTGATAATTGATTAAGTAGCTAGAAAATTAACCCAAAAAAAAAGAACTGCTTAGAAAATCAAATTTAATTGGAATGTTAATATAAAAAAATCCACACAAAAATAAAAAAATAAAAATCCACACAAGAATGTGAGAAAACACAAAAGAGAACACAAGTGCACACAAAAAAATATATATACATGAGATAAAACAAATACATTGCTGAAAAAGATAAAGACAAAATCTTAGAATACAAATTGTCATTTTTGGTTATAAATACAAGTTATTGCTAAATCATTAATGATCAAACACCATTTCTTAACATTAACTAGTTTCTATATATACTAAAAGGCTAAATGCTATGCCCAAAGAAGAAAATAGCTAGTGAGCGACCAGTGTGCCAAAATTAATTAAGAACACACATTCTTATGAAATGAATTCAAACTTAGGTAAAACAAATAGTGCATTAATGAATACTTTCGACCGATACTTATAGCTAGAGAATCTTTGGGAGTGCTAAAAAAGGTGCATCATAATTAAGACCGTTATGTGTCGTGGTAATACATTTATAAGAGTGTTGATGGTATAGTAAGAAGTAATGCACAAATATTTAAATCTAGTTACACTATTCCCAAGGTGTTTCTGACGTGGTTGGGTCTTCCTTGGTTGAAATTCAAGTTTCCCCTATGTTTTCTTCTTTATTTTGTTTGTCGGCCGATTTTGTCTTGCTATATTATTGAGACAATCTATTGAATTACGTAGTTCTTTATATTTTTCAAAGTCTGAAGGTGCTACGGAACCATGTTCGATTTCATTGTGTGCAAGTGCAAAAACACAACCCATAGATTACTTGGTCATTTAGACTTCGGTTGGATGTTTTCCTCGTAGTGGATTTGCAAAAAACATCTTACCAATGTTTAAAACCCGGAAATGAATCACTAATCGAGATTATACACATTTATTGACGGGAATGCCTATATTTAAGAAGATGGAGAAAAGTGAGGAATATATATAATAAAGAAGGAAAAGGTAGAGAAGAGAGGCAGATGGGAGCAATAAAGAAGATGGACAGTGTTACAGACTCACAGCCCTGAGGCCTGACCATTTCTTTCTCTTCTCCATATGTGTCCTTTATAACAAATAATATTAACCCTGATCACTCACTCAATCCGTTTATTTCCTTCATATTAACTAGTTTTAAATGTTAAACATGTTTGAACAAAAAAAATGTTAAACATGTAGAAGAAAATGCAAGATAAAGTGATCAATGACGACAAATTTATAAAAAATAAGTTAGATAATAAAATATGGATGATATGAATAAAGTCAAACTTTGATTATGTGCAAACTTTTTTTTTCACATCCATTTCTCACTTCTTTTTTTCCATCCTCTTTTGTTTCCTCTCTTTTTATTATCAGCTGCGGCGGTAAACTTATTTTAATACGTGTACTGTTTACTACAAATGGTAAATTTTAGTGGATTTTAAAAGACTAATGGTCCAATTGTACTATACTGCCTATTTTTACTCTTACTTAACTGATACATTAGTTTTTTAAATAACGAATGGAAAATGGTCTGAATCCGAAGATGTCTTGCGTATTAACATTTTGTGGTGGCCTTATTCTTACAGACCCACGGTTTATACTAGTTGTAAATGGTTGCCATGGAATTGTAAAATTTGAGTATAGATGGTAAAAACTATTAAAATATGTTTGAAATGGACAAAATTTTGTACACTTTGGAGATGTGTAGATGGATTTGTTAGTCATGAGCAGTTGATTCATCTAGAGTTAAAAAAAAAAAAAAAAAAAAAGAGCAGTTGATTCATCTTTTTTTTTTTCTCTTTACTTTTTTTTTGTTACAGAGTAGTTGTTGTATCTAAATCTCTACTTTTGAAGTACACCAAACAATTAAATGAAAGATGGTAATAGTAATAGACTAATAGTCATCTGAGAGAGAAAACTATTCACACTTACTCAATTAGTAGGGGTAGGTATATGTTGAGAGCAAAGAGAAAAAAGTGGAATTATGAGGGCAGATGCTGAAGAAGGAAAGTTAAATATGATTCAGAGCTTCTTCTGCACGCACTTTCTCAAATTCAAACACCAAAACCATACCATCTCGTTTCTTGAAACATTACACATCAGATGAGATGATTCATAGTTTTTTCTGTACTAGCCTTCTCAAATTCCAAACACTAAAACCATACCTTCTCATTTCTTAGAAAATTACACACCAAATGAGATGATTTAGGGCGTCTTCTGCACTAGCCTTCACAAATTTCAATCACTAAACCCAAATAAGACATTAAAGAGTTCAACATTAAAACCACATACCATCTCACATTTTCTTGAAACATTAATTAAACACCATATAAGACATCATAATTTTCTGTGACATGAAACACAACAACATTGTAACCGTTGCAACACTTAACAACATCACAATTTTATCTTTAGATAGTTTACTCTCCTTTAGTTGTTAGGCAAAAGTGGCGTATATTCTTTAAATTCTTAATACTAACATTAAAAGAGTTCAATATAGTCGAACCAAATCTACCCTAAATACCTAAAATATAATCGTTTCTATGCTCCATAAAGACAAAAACAAAAGGATTCCAACTTTCAAAATCTATGACAAACTCGATTTTACACTAGAGTACCTTCGGATCGCGATTGGCGTTCCACGTTTGCGTCTTGCGTTTTGCTTGTAGCCCTTGTAGGTTGGTGAAGGGGGTAAGTGATAATAATAGCAACACGTAAAAGTTAGTTGTGGAGAGGATTGGGACCCGTGTGAACTACTCTCTTGTCGTCTCCATAAATATCATCTCTGCTCAATGGCCCACGAAACGGTGCCGTACTGTATCTCAGAGCCTTTCTCGGCGGAGGCGGCGGCGGCGACGCGACGAGGTGAAGACGAGAATAACCAACAGAAGCCGATGACGACAAAACTATCTGAAAACTGACATAGAAGACGAAGAAGAATAAGAAGAAACACATGGTCATATTCACGTCCCATCTTCTCTTCTTTCCTTGTCCCTGTCTTCGTACCAACACGTGAGTCATCTCACAAAACCTTGTTCCGGAGGAGTAACCAAAAACAGACGAACATGAAGACAAAGTCACAAAGAGACAGTGAAAGTCAAAGGAAGAAAAAAACAAGAGAGAAGGAGGAGAAAGAAGAAGAAGAAGAAGTGGTTTTTTGGAATGCAAGTTTGTTTGTTGTCTTGTGGGTAAAAATAAGATTTATTGACTCGTAAAAAGTTTCTGATGGGTCTTCGGATCCTTCTAAGATCTGGCACTATTCTTTCCTCTAAAAGGCAAAAGCTTTTACAAGAATTCTCTTTTTCTCTCTCTTTCTCTCTTTGTCTCGGAAGTCGTAAGCAAAAAAAGAGTGTGTGTGGTCTGTAGAAGAAAGTACGGCAGGAGGTATTAATAACGGCTGTCACCTCTTTGAGTTTATTCGAGGGAAGAGTCTTCGAAAGCACTCTCTTCTCTTTACCATTCTATCTCACTTTTTGTTTACTAATTACGAATTTGGACGTACTAATAATTGTAATTAGGGTTTTTCTTGGTAATGACGATGAGTTGTTTATGTTTGATGGTGAAACACATTGGCCAATGTTCTTTTGAGGCATTGACTTTGTAGGTTTAGACAGCTCACTGTGCTTAAAATAAAATAAATGTTAGCACCCTACTTTTCTTTTTTTGTCAATTATTACGGTCAAAGTAGATGAGATTGGGACGTTATAGCCAATTTTTTTATTTTTATTTTTGTGAATACCATTTAATCCCCCGGTTATATTAGTATATTACTGTTACACTTACTGTATTCAGTTTCAAAATGATACAACAGGTGATGTCTTGACTCTTTGACCAAAAAAAAAAAAAAGTGCTGCTATCTGATTCCAGGACTTTTATATAAACTGATAACATCATATGATTTTTAGCGTAGCAGAAATTATTTGTGAATGACAAACTCAGATTCTAACATCACGGTCGATCTTAACGATATCTTGTTTCATTCAACCATGATTAATAGCTTATGAAACAATACTTCAAATATCACAAAAGGAAACCAATATTAGTTATCAATTTTTGTTTTTGGAAAAGTAAGCAATGGTCTCTACAGCTCTAAAAACAGTTATTGTGTATGTTTTCAACAGAATTGTTCATCAAATCTTGAAGAGTTTTATAACTATAAAGTCTATAATCTACTCTCATTCCCACGAGGCCCACTACAATCGTGCCTTGATTCCTCCTCTACCACTTTCGGTGGGCTTTAATCTATTGGGCTAAAACTATCATCTTGGATTCAATTATATTTTTCTTGTGGGGTTTAATACTAGAGTGTACTAATTGTAAAAACATTGGTAACTCTTGCTCATTTACATCAGAAAACCTCTTATTCTCACGAAATTTTCAACACACGACAAAGAAATTTTGATAAGCTGAGGAGATATTTGGTAACGCCTCACGCAAATGAACCCATGTGAATAAATATGATCGATCAATAATATCATATCATCAAGATAAGACGCAGATAATTGTAAACATGATTTATTATGAATTTATGATAAGGTCCCGAAACTATTCATGATATTATTTTAACGATCAAAAATGGTTCTATCATTTAATACTTTCTCACTCATTCTTCTACAAATAGAGGCTAAATAACTCAAAAAGAAAACACACTCATCTCCTAAATTCCTTACATAATATTTTCTTAAGATAAGCAAAAAAATCATGGCAGAAGCGTCTAGTTTGGTGGGGAAACTTGAGACAGAAGTGGAGATCAAAGCTTCGGCCAAAAAGTTCCATCACATGTTTACCGAGAGACCACACCATGTCTCCAAAGCAACTCCAGATAAAATTCATGGATGTGAGCTGCACGAAGGCGACTGGGGCAAAGTCGGCTCTATCGTCATCTGGAAATACGTTCATGGCAAGTACATCCTATATATATTTTCCTTTGCATAACTAGTGGATTCATGTTGATTCGTAAATTTAAACCTAGGGAAGTAAAATGTTGAACAAATGGTGCAGATGGAAAGTTAACAGTGGGGAAGAATAAGATCGAGGCGGTGGATCCGGAGAAGAACCTGATCACGTTCAAGGTTTTAGAAGGTGATCTGATGAATGAGTACAAGAGCTTCGCATTTACACTCCAAGTGACCCCTAAGCAAGGGGAGTCAGGGAGTATTGCGCACTGGCACCTGGAGTATGAGAAAATTAGCGAGGAGGTAGCTCATCCCGAAACCCTTCTCCAATTCTGTGTCGAGATCTCCAAAGAGATCGACGAACATCTCTTGGCCGAGGAATAGAAAAATACTCCTCGTCTGTGTGTGGGTCTTTGAAACTTAAGCAAGTCTTTGAAACTGCAATAAATAATGAACGGGTCCGTCTTTATGTAAGAGAAAAGAGATATATATATATGTGTTGGTGTGTGTAATGCGTGTATGCCTACTACTACGGTTGAGTTATGTTGGAATAGTAAAAGCATATAATCTATTTTGGTTCAAGTGTTTGACTCGTAGTGAACTTGAGAAAAACTCTTTGTTCAAAGGCTATACAAACTATAAAAACTAGCGATCCAAAGTTTTATTTTTCTATTTTTGGTTCAAATACTATTTTGTGCTGACATTTTTCCGACAACCATATCTCGATCTTATATTGTATTTTCATCTATTACCGCTTTTTATTATTATTAATTTGTGTTATTTTGAAGAGAAACTTGATAGTGAAAGAAACAACATGAATTGTGTGATCGATCAATAATATCCATATAGTTTGGCAGGTTAAACGTCAAATAAAGTATTGGGTAGGTGAATTATAATAACGGGACCGTGATGACATGGTGCTACTAATTAAAGCTAATCATGATCCTTACCAAAAAAAAAAAATAAAGCTAATCATGATATGATTTTAAGAAACAAAAAATCGATATATTCTTTAACACCTTTTTTTTGGGTAAAATTATTCTTCAATACTTTCTCACTCATTCCTCTTCAAATTGAGGCTAAAGAACTCAAGAAGAGAAACACTCTCCTCCCCTTAAATCCTTTACTTATATTTTCTTGAGATAAAGCAAAAATCATGGCCGAAGCGTCTTAGTTTAGTGGGGAAGCTTGAGACAGAAGTTGAGATCAAAGCTTCGGCTGGAAAGTTCCATCACATGTTCGTCGAGAGACCACACCATGTATCAAAAGCAACTTCAGGCAAAATTCAGGGATGTGATCTACACGAAGGCGACTAGGGCAAACTCGGCTCTATTGTCATCTGGAACTACATTATTGGCAAGTAAACCTTATATTAACTAAGAAACGCTACATAAATTTCATAGTAGCTAAAGAAATGTGTGAAACAGAAATGGATCTCGGATATGTACATATCTCCATATTTATTTTTGAAATAATACTGCTGTTGATTCGTTAACCCAAATCTAGGGTAGTAATATGTACCATCTGTTTGATGTTTTGAAGCGTGTAGTAAAAATATAGCCTATAATGATAAATTTCATAGTACCATCTTGTATATTCTCATTTCTTATCCAAATAGAATGGGCCAGCAGGATGACATTTCCAAATTTTCTCTCCGTTCTATTTTCTTTATTTTAAATAACCAAGATATTTTGAGTCTGAAGTCTGAACCCACAATCTCTTTGGGTCAGAAAACAAAACATTATTTGAACTGGATATTATTCAACCTAACTATACATCATACTATAGTTTATTTTATCAATTAAAATTATGGAATAACGTGTATTACAGTATTACTTTACAAAATATGTGATCTCCTAGGGTTGACAAAAAAGGATATGATATTTTACATATTATATAAAAATATAAAATACCCAATAATACATGTATTGTAGGAGTTTTATATTCCACAAAGTAAGAACTTTTCAAGAAGATTATCAACAAAAAACAACTATTATCGGACAGAACAAAATGCCTCGTGTAATTGAATATTTAAATCTCATAATTTGTTTAATATGGATTCAATGATCATTCAAATCCAAGCTAATACCAATCAAAGGTTTCTTCTTTAAACTACTCTTCTAAACTCCGTATCATTTAAAAAATAAATAATTGTGTAAACGAGAACTCCGTATCTATCCAGAAATAGTGAAGGAATACATACTCTTTATGAACTCATTGGTTCTGGTTTTGAAACCTAACACATAATTTGATACTACTAATTATCTTACTGCTTTCCCACTAATGCTACTCCCTCAAAATCTTTTGTTTGACACGAGCTACGAACTATATTGTATATAGCCTTCGTTTAGACATTGAACAATTCATCAGTTATCTATAGGTGGATAAACGGGACCATACTCCACATAGGAGAAAGAACAAATCAAACTATTATTAATAATGGTAAAAAAAAAATATTCAGTACTATTCTCGGTTTACACATTCCTCTATTTAAAGGAGGCAAACGAGCTCAGAAGGAAAGCCATTTACTCTCAAAAACTCAAACACTTAGAGACAATACAAATCATCGGTAAAAAGAATGGCGGAAGAGGCATCTAGTTTGGTTGGGATCGTTGAGACAACTGTAGAGCTAAAATCTTCGGTGGAGAAGTTCCATGACCTGCTTGTCGGGAGACCACACCATATGTCCAATGCAACTCCATCCAACATTCAGAGCGCTGAGCTTCAAGAAGGCGAGATGGGCCAAGTTGGCGCCGTCATCCTCTGGAATTACGTTCATGGCAAGTCAACTTTATATTTCTTTCTTTATATAAATATTTATCAAGATTCATCGGCTTCCAAGATGCATATAATGTTTTAATATAGATTACCTTAGATCCTCTCTTATTTTGGAAACCTATAAAATATATGTGAAATGATAATTTTGGTGCAGATGGGGAGGCAAAGTCGGCGAAACAAAGGATCGAGTCATTGGATCCGGAGAAAAATCGGATCACGTACAGGGTGGTAGAGGGTGATTTATTGAAAGAGTACACGAGTTTCGTGACGACCTTCCAAGTGACACCTAAGGAAGGAGAACCTGGAAGTGTTGCACATTGGCACTTTGAGTATGAGAAAATTAACGAGGAGGTGGCTCACCCTGAAACTCTCCTCCAGTTGGCAACCGAAGTCTCTAAAGATATGGATGAACATCTCTTATCCGAGGAATAGAGGAAGATTCAATATGTATCTATTCTATATATGTGTGTGTGTGTGACGTCTTAAGCACGTCTGCTTAACTAAGTTTTTGAAACTGCAATAAACACTGAGCCGCACGTGCCCGAGCTCGTGTAAGAGATATCTGTTGGTGTGTGTCATACGTACGTGTATTCATACGTCTACGTTTGAAGTAATTAATTTGAACTTAATTTGAAGCGAGGATTATTTTTTTCTCACCAAGAATTTTGTTTCAAAAAAGGTTTGGTTTTACCACTAAAATTTAGAAAAATCAATTAAATTGATTATTATAAACACAGTTATTAAAATCACCATTCAATTTTGTTCAACTTTCATTTCTCAACAAAATCGAAAAAGTTAAAAAAAAAAACATTTCTCATGCTTTGGGCTGCAGGCGAATTAAATAATAACACGTGGAGCGTCTGATAATATTCCACGTGGCATTATCTTACTGGTAAATAATATCTTTTGATCCGCCATGTCGATCTTCAAGTTCGTAGCGGTCACAAAACCTTTCTCTTCTCTCTCAACAACTCTTTTTCCTCGTCTCGAATCGCAAATTACGAGGAAAAGCGTGTTGCTTTAAGCCCTTGTTCGATCTTTTCGAACGACATTGCCCCTCAGAAGAAGGAACTATTAGGGACAATGTCCCACATCGGATGTTGAGTAGGATCTTAAGTGATATATATAAGATATGGGCCTCTCCACCTATAGCCAATTGGTTTTAGGTTGGAAGCCCACACTCTAATAGGAACTTACCCTAAATTTTAAATCTTTATCACGGTAAACGAGCTCTGTGGCGGAATATCTTGTTTGATTCTACGAAACTGAGGAGCATACTTCTTCTCCAATGACATTACAATCGTTTATGGTAAGTTCTACTACGTTTTTGGTAGTTTTTGTGTGTTCGTAGATGTGTGGAATCGCTAAAAATAGTTTTAAAGTTTCAATCTTTGATCTCTGTTCTGTATTTGCGCTTAATCACATGGGAATAAATTTAGTCTCGAATTTGGGTTTTATCGAAGTTATAGTAAGGAACTTGGGTTTGCGATTGTTCACTCCTTAAGCTCTAGATTTTGGCATTTTGCTTAGTAACTGTTCCTTGCATGTGGAAGTTTATAAACTCTCTCCTCTAATCTATCTTTCTAGTTTTTCAATTTAACCAATTGTGGATCAGTGGATGCATAGCTCAGATGTGACAAATACATAAATGCACTTTTGCAGTTATTGGTATGTTGTACACATCGGTTAGAATGCTAAAAGACACGTCTAAAGTGTTCCCCTGAAGCTTGGAATGTGAATTAAGTGAAGTTCTGTCACAGTTGTGAAAGCCTGTTTTTGTGTTCAGATTCTTGGTGAATCAATTCCCCAAATGAGTCTTGTATGTGAAGAGAACAAAGAAACTATTCATATAAGCCTACGTTAATGCTAGGCATGGTACATATTCTTCCTCCAAAAGACTTCACTTATATAAGCAGAGTTACACTGAGACTAAAGGATCAACAACAGAGATGTGATGGCTCAGATGGCGAAATCCATGATAGAAGTGGAGATCAATGTATCAGCTGATATGATTTTCGGAAAATCATTTTCCAAGCTATCAAGTCTACTTCACGTAGCGTACCAAAACTATCTCCAGAGAAAATACTTAGCGTGGAGGAGCATATTGGTGATGGCTGTAAAGGCACCAAGAACTGGACTTTGTCTGTTGGTAAAAACATAACTTCTTGTGTCTCAACTTACTATAAGCTACTCTATGTATCAATTTAACTTCATGGGTTTGTGTTACAGATGGAAAAGTAGAGAAAATGAAGGAGAGAGTTGAAATAGACGAGGCAAACAAATCAATGACTGTGTTTGTGTTCGAAGGAGATGTGATGGAGAATTATAGTAGTTTCACATGCAATCTTCAGATCATACCAAAGCTTCATGGTAGAAGTATAGCAAGATGGAGCTGGGAATACGAGAAGCTTAATGCAGATTCTCCAGCTCCGAACAAATACATGGATTTTGCAGTCTATCTCACTAAAGACATTGAATCTAATCTTCTCAAAACATAGATAATTTAAGATTTTAGATGTGTTTTATATATTGTTCTGTTTATATAACAACGGTTTTATTTGCTTCTCTCTAAGCCATGTGTGTAATTGTTATATGTACCAAAGTTATGTGAATAAAAAAACTCTGAGGGTATAAATATGATATTGAATTATTGATAAATGTGGCTAGTGTTAGATGGACGGACAAACATAACATATGGTGCAAAATAAGCGGAACAAAGTTTGAATGAAAAAATAATTAGTCTTGAGCAAATAACGATAATTAAAATATGATTACCAAACAAGAAATATACAATATTATGTCATTGATACAATAGTTATCTAGCTTATATTTCATTTTATATGTTTTTTTTTTGGAACTTATATAGATCAAATTATCTAGTATTTATCATAAACTATATTATAAATTTCTAATTTTTTTTTTGTAGTTACCTCATTGTTTAAATTTTAAAACAGTTTTATGTATCTAAAAATGTTAATATTTTCAATAAAACATAGCCACACATAGTATGTAGATCATATATCTAGTAATTCTATTATTATAATTTGATTTGGAGTCGTTAGTTCTCGCTGATAAACTATAAGATTATTCATCAAATTGATTGATTTGATTGTCATGGGTTTTTGGGTAATAATATAAAACCAACTTCCACCCAACTAGGCAATTACACTTAACAATTGATAATAGTACATTAATCTCAAGTTATCAATAATCCGATAGTGACGACTACCAAATACCTTTTCAAATTGTCGGGATGTCACCTGGCAGATATATTTATGATTGAGAAAATTGATGGTTTTTATTTTTTATTCAAAGGCAAAAACTGTGGCCTGTGAGGTAGTGTAGGACTGTAAGTTATCTCCATCCACATCCATTTCCAATTTTTTATTTTCTTTTTTTTCCATGAATATTATTGAAAACATTTGTTTTCCAAAAGTGTAATGACTTTTTTCCAAGTGTTGTTCAGATTGATTTGTAAGATTTCCAAAAACAAAATATTTTAAAAAAAAATTGTGAAAGTTTTGAAAATAGTTTTTTCTTGTTTTTTTTTTGTGGACAAAAAACTCTTTTTTTTAATCCATGCACCAGAGTCAAACTTTGGGGCCATACAATTGGTTTATGCTCTTGTTCTCAAATTTTTGTTTATAATTAAAAAACCTATCTAGTGACGCTATCAAATAATGTTTGGGTATAGAACGAGCCAAAAAACTCAATCAAAAGGTTTCATAATAGATAACTATTAATTTAGATATGAAATGTTAAATAACAAATAATCATAAAACCTCACACTTAATATATAAGAAAATCATATTTACATAATGTTCTTGTTTTTATTAACAATTCAGAACATATATACATACATAAAATTAATTTTAAAAATAAAAATTTCTATTGTCCCTTTTGTACCGTCCCAATTCTTATCCGGAATTGCACAAAGAAACAGACCATTTTTGCAAGAGACACGGCCAGATAAAACGATCTTTTTCAAATTGTGGTGTGGCAAGTCCTCAACGGGAGAAAACAAAAACAGATAAACATATGTTTATTATATCATTTAAAATTATGAAATAACGTGTATTCCATTTACAAAAGATATGATCTCATAGAGTTGACAAAAAAGCTATACGATCTTTTTGGATGATTTAGAAATATAAAATACTGAATAGTACATGAATCAGTTGGCTTATGAAATACTGATACTCCTTCAAAATCTTTTGTATGACACGAGCTACGGACTATAATTTATATGGCTATATATAGCCTTAGTTTTGACATTTCTTTAAAAAATATCAAACAATTAATTCTGCTTTATCATCAGTTAGCGGCAGATGGTTAATGTGATCACATAGGAGAATGACTTGATCAAAATATTATTATCAATTAGCCATAAAATAAAATTCAGTCTTGTTCTCGCTCTATTCATTCCTCTCTTAAAAGGAGCTAAAGAAATCAGAAGGAACCAATTTACTATTTACTCTCAGAACGCAAAACCCTACGAGACACAGAACTTAGTGGGAGATCAAGAATGGCGGAGGAAGTATCTACTTTGGTTGGGATCCTTGAGACAACCGTAGACCTAAAATCTTCGACAGAAAAGTTTCATGACATGTTTGTTGGGAGGCCACACAATATCTCCGATGTATCTCCATCCAACTTTCAAGGCTGTGAGCTGCATGAAGGCGAAATGGGACAAGTTGGTGCTATCCTCTTTTGGAATTACGTTCATGGCAAGTCAAATTCATTTTTCTCTATTTATATAAATTTTTATAAGATTCATCGATTTTCAAATCAAAATAAATAGGAAACGGGTGGATTAACTCATATGTTTTATATATTACTTTAGATCCTCTCATCTTATTTCAATGTGTGATTTCTAATACTCTCATACCTATAAATATACATCAACGTTATATTGATCAGATGGGGAGGCAAAAGTAGTGAAATAGAGGATTGAGTCAATAGATCCGGAGAACAATCGGGCCACATATAGGGTGTTAGAGGGTGACCTAATGAAAGAGTACAAGAGCTTCTTGATCACCTTCCAGGTGACCCCTAAGGAAGGAGAACCTGGAAGTGTTGCACATTGGCACTTTGAGTATGAGAAAATCAACGAGGAGGTGGCTCACCCTGAAACTCTCCTCCAGTTTGCAATCAAAGTTTCCAAAGAGATCGATGAACATCTCTTTTCAGAGGAATAGAGGAAGAGTCCTCATGTATCTATACATGTGTGTGTGTGTGTGTGTGTGTGCTCTTTATAGTTCAGTCTTTGAAAGTGCAATAAATAAAGACTAAAGAGCCTTGAATTGATGAAGAAAGATTATGAGTGTGTCATGAGTGTTTGTTTACTATCGTGAAAGTTGTTAGTTTTGAAAAGTGACGAAATAACTCAAAATTTATGCTAAGATTTATGGACGTTCAATCCAAAATCATCAATTGACAATGAATGAATCAATATTCCAAAATCAAAGAGAACTTACATATGTATTAGAAAACATGTGTTTTTACTTTTTAACAAGACAATATATATAGGCCTTGTCTTTCAGCCGCAAATATTTAAGAACCCAATTTTTATCTCATTGTATAGAGATTAATTTTATTTTACATCTTTAAATTGACAAGATCTAATTCATAACTAATTCTTACTATATGGAATAACGGGAGTTAGTGGAGTCGAACTCCAGTAAAAAAGACAGAGTCAAATGGACTATACCGTATTTCATGTATGTTAGTTATTAATAACACTAAAAAGCAGGTGAGATATGATTTGATAAATAAGCATCGTCTTCAATTTCTGCCTTCATATATTTAAGAACCATTTCGTATCATATTGTATTGAGAGATTCAATGAAGCATTTATACCAAGATAAGAAAAAGATATGTAACTTGTACGATTTAGCTCGCTTGGCCTCCAAAAAGGAAGAAAAGTCAGCACAAATTATGGCTCAAATAAAGATTTTGTCAACTAAATAATGCGAATAAAAGATTCTCTCAAGATTATTAATCATCATTGTATTAACCAAAGGGCCAAGGCCATGTGATTATTATACTGTAATAATCAAAGTAGAAGACTATAGGCATAATGATGAAAATCAAAGTGTTAAGTGATAAATCAGGTTTTGAGTTGTTTTTGACGACAGGTTTAGTTGTTTTAACTATTCATTTTTATTTCTAATATTTTTAGATACTATTGCATGTTTTAATATTTTCATATCAATATATATATATATATATATATATATATAGATATATCATATTTGATGAAAAAAGAAAAAAAAAGATATATCATATTTAGCGTGAAACACTATATATTCTTTACTGTCATTTTATCTTTTTCTTATTTCAATCGTTTTGTAACGTTGCATTTAAGGTTGAAATGGTAACATTAGGTGATAAAAAAGAGGAAATGGTAACAATAATTATATGTTTAAGTACAATAGAAATGTATGTCAGCAACAACCTACTACCACTTAACAAAATCATATATACAAGCAGAGACTTAGAAACAGGGAAAACGAAAGTTACAACGTACGTCGTGTATCATAATTCAAATAATTAAAAGATTAGATAATTTTATGAACAATTCAAATAATTCTACGGCTGAGTCATAATGATGGGATCGGAATCACATGAAACACAACTAATCATAAAATTAGTTTAATGAATAAAATTCTTAATGTCTTCAACAGTTGCTCAACCATTCCACTACAAATAGAGGCTAAAGAACTAAGTAGAGTATTCACTCCTCTCTCAAAACCCTAACTGTTTCCAAGATAATGGCAAAAACTGAAGCTCCTAGTTTGGTGGGGAAGCTAGAGACAGAAGTGGAGATCAAAGCTTCGGCTGGACAGTTTCATCACATGTTTGCCGGGAAGCCACACCATGTCTCCAAAGCAAGTCCAGGCAACATTCAGAGCTGTGATCTGCACGAAGGCGACTGGGGCACTGTCGGCTCTATCGTCTTCTGGAATTACGTTCACGGTAAGTCAACCTTATACATATTTTTTTTCTTTTTTGCCTCAAATGAAAGTTTTTTTTTTATATCTTATAATATATTTTTGAACTTATTTTCAAATTAAACTCAAAGTCAGACTTACAAATTATAAAATAATTGGTGCAGATGGGGAGGCAAAGGTGGCGAAGGAGAGAATCGAGGCGGTGGAGCCGGAGAAGAACTTGATCACGTTTAGGGTTATAGAAGGTGATCTGATGAAAGAGTACAAGAGCTTTTTGATCACGATCCAGGTGACCCCTAAGCATGGAGGGCCTGGAAGTATTGTGCATTGGCACCTTGAGTATGAGAAAATCAGCGACGAGGTAGCTCATCCCGAAACTCTCCTCCAATTCTGTGTTGAGGTCTCCCAAGAGATCGACGAACATCTCTTATCCGAGGAAGAAGAGGTGAAGACAACAGAGACACTTGAGACAGAGGTGGAGATCAAAGCTTCCGCTGAGAAGTTCCATCACATGTTCGCCGGGAAACCACACCATGTCTCTAAAGCAACTCCAGGAAACATTCAGAGCTGTGATCTGCACGAAGGTGACTGGGGCACAGTCGGCTCTATCGTCTTCTGGAACTACGTTCATGGCAAGTCAATATTTTATTACACATTTTTCATGTATATATATATATATAACTAACCAGTTTATTTTTAAAAAAGAAAATCAAACAAATGTTTATTTTGAAGTGACTAGATCATATGTGTCTAAGAAAATAATCTCAAAATTTCCATTCGTAGACCACTCTAGTCACGATATATATGTCAAGTCTCAAAGTTAACCTATAAAGATGAAATGTTAAATAATTGGTACAGATGGGGAGGCAAAGGTGGCAAAGGAGAGGATTGAGGCGGTGGATCCAGAGAAAAACTTGATCACGTTCAGGGTTATAGAAGGTGATCTGATGAAAGAGTACAAGAGCTTCGTAATCACAATCCAAGTGACTCCTAAGCATGGAGGTTCAGGGAGTGTGGTGCATTGGCACTTCGAGTATGAGAAAATAAACGAGGAGGTGGCTCATCCTGAGACTCTCCTCCAGTTTGCCGTCGAAGTCTCCAAAGAAATCGACGAACATCTCTTGGCCGAGGAATAGAGGAGAATATTCCTCGTGTGACTATCTATTATCCTGTCCGTACATGTATGTGTGATTGAAGCATGCCGATTTTTATCACTCTTTGAATGTGGAAAAATAAAGAGTTGTGTTGGATATATGAGAGTCATGTTGTATGTTTTTAAAGTGCTATACTCTAAATTTGTATACGTATAATGTGTTTTGTTTGTTTAATAAAGTGTAAAATGTTTTTTTAATAAAATCTTAAGCCTCGTCTTTTCTTTTTTTTTGGCTAAAAAGTTTTCGTATTCAAATTGAAAAAGAAAGAAGAGATACATAAGCCCTTTTAAAGGCCCAGTTTAGAATCAATACATTGCAAAAATTTGTTACAAGATCGTTAATCTAACCAACGTTGGAATATGAGTTACATCCAAACTAGAGCAGAAATTGGTTTGGGCTGTACAAACCTTTAATTATCTTCATCAAGAGGTTTCTTCATTTTTTTTTAATAATTAAGTTGTTTAACCTTATATGATTTAATTGCTACATTTATAGATACAGTTGCATGTTACAAAATATTTATATACCATTTTTCAGTTTTTTTTACGGATTTTATACACATATAATGGAAAAGAAAAAGAGAAATACCCTAAAATAGCATCAAAACAAGTTTTGTGGACAATTTATACACACACTTTACACATTGCCAATAATAACATTAATTGTTGATACAATGATGAATCTAGTTCATAAATTGTTTTAAGACATATTATTTAGGAAGCTTTTCAACAATTAAGTAAGACAACCCTAAATATTTTCAACAATTAAGTAAGAATTTCCTAAGGATATTTTAATCTTTTAACACTAAATTTGTGCTATTTTGGAACATTCCAAAATGTGTGTTATTTGTGAAACAAAACTTATTTTTGTGCTATTTGTGAAAATTGCCAAAAAAGAAATCCATATATTGATTCTAATCATATTTATCCATTAACTTTTTTTGGTTGAAGCATGTTTATCCAATAACATAGTTAATGACTGTTATATTTGTTTTGCATAGAACTGTACGTGCCTTCATGAACGAACGACATGAACCGCGTAACATGCATGTTTTCTTAAAGATCAACAACACTACATGCCAATAACAAATATGTCAAAACGAGAATTTGCAGAAGGAACGTACAACCTAAACCGCGTTATACTGAATGATCTCTAGATCATTTATATGATCAAAACCTAATTCAACCGTTATCCATTACAAAAATTCAGTAGGTGAGACAAAAAGATAGAGTCATGATATCAGAAGGGATACAAAATTGCAATTAATAATGATTTGTTTTCTTCTTCAGCCGTTACCTCCCTCAATCCTCTACAAAAAGAGGCTAAAGAACTCAAAAGGGACTCATTTTCTCTCAAAATCCTTTTAATTTTCAAGTTAAACAAAGAGAAGAAAAAAATGGCGACTAAAATGGCCGGGGCAGCAATGAATTTAGCAAAGAGAGAGTCGTCAAGTTTGTGTGGGAAGCTAGAGACAGATATTGAAATCAAAGCTTCAGCTGGGAAGTTCCATCACATGTTTGCTGGGAGACCACACCATGTCTCCAAAGCAACTCCAGGGAAAATTCAGGGTTGTGAGCTGCATGAAGGTGACTGGGGCAAAGTCGGCTCTATCGTCTTCTGGAATTATGTTCATGGCAAGTGCAAAGTTATATTAACTTTTATCGGAAAAAAAAGTTCTAATATCTACATAGAATATGTTCTTAAACTTAATATTTTTATCAATGAAAAAAGTGAGCAGAAATGCATACTTGATGTGAACTTCTGGCCAAGGGCACATCTCAGTGTCATAAATCCTTGGCTCCCCATTTCATTACAAAAAACATTTATTCGATTCTTACAATCAAATCCACAGATATGTAATGACAAAAGTATAGATTAATTAAATTTTATGTTTATAACATTTTTGTGAATTAATATTCATACCGATTTTTTAGTCAAACCCAAACAAATATATTTGGTGCAGATGGAGAGGCAAAGGTGGCAAAAGAAAGGATCGAGGCAGTGGAGCCGGAGAAAAACCTGATCACTTTTAGGGTGATAGAGGGAGACTTATTAAAAGAGTATAAAAGCTTTGTGATCACAATCCAAGTGACCCCTAAGAGAGGAGGACCTGGGAGTGTGGTGCACTGGCACGTCGAGTATGAGAAAATTGACGACAAAGTGGCCCACCCTGAGACCTTTCTTGATTTCTGTGTGGAAGTCTCCAAAGAGATCGATGAACATCTCCTGAACGAGGAATAGAGAGTACTCTTTAATTGAGTATCTATCATATGTGTATATGTATGTTATGAAGCACGCATGTTCTTGTGTATGATACAATAAACAAGGAGAGTTGCCCAATATATGTGAGTGATACATAAAAGCTTTGTACTCTAAATGTGAGTATGTCATGTTTGGTTTTAATAAAAGCTTGTGAGATATGTTTGTGGAAGGCTCGTCTCTCTGATATCATGAATGTTGAATGTTGGAATCATCCATTTCTGATATCATGAATGTTGGAATCATCCATTTCTTTGCTTCCTTGTTTGAGTCTTTTGTTGTATTAGCGAGTTCTGGGGGCTTCATGTAACAAATTCGAAAAACGCGTTATTCTCGTTAATAAAGCATACTAATATGGAAAACAAAGTTAGAATCAATATTTAATTAGCCAAATTAGACGTAAAAAGACCAAAAGAACGTAACTATTGATGCACACACATGTTTAGCGTATTCAGATATGAGTGTTTGTAGTTGTCACTGAAAATTGTATCGATCTTACCTATTTTCTCTCAAGATAAACGTGTGATAATGTGTTATTCAAGTTTTCAATCGAGAATCCATTGATTTTAAAGAGAAAGATTTTACAATTTTCAAAAGTTATACGAGTGTTGGGAAGAGTGTTGTCTACCGACATACTCATATCACACCATTTTCAACACCTAGTCTACCAAAAACAAAAGTGAGCATGAAGGCCAAAATGATCTAAAATGGCATTTTGTTACTCTCATTATTATTTTCCCAATTATTAGACTCTATCTATAAATAAATATTTTTCTATATCCGCAGAAATAATGGTATAAGAACGATCGATATAAGTAAGGAGGTATAGCTCCAGGGTAAATTCCAGTTGGACTATGGACGCGGTCACATGAAAGAAGAAAAAATGAGAGATTTTGTTATTAGTTCTTTTGTAATTAAAGTTGTGAATTGTAGACAACATTGATCTAATTCGATTGTTTATATAAGCGTAAAAAAAATATAACTATGCGTGCATAATGACGGTGTGCTTCAAAGAAAATAATATTTAACGAACAATGGTAATCATGTGTGTGCATCAATAGTTGACGTTTGTTTTACCTCCCTTTTCATAATTTTGTAACAACTCTATTATTTTCCCAATTGTTAGACAAATAGTTATTATGTCTTCACTTTTTTTTTCCACATTGGAAAATCGCGATCCCCAACATTCGTTTGTAAAGATCTTTGGGACCGAAACAATCTGGTCTCTCTCATCATGCATGTCTTGTAGATTTCATTGACAACTACAAACACTCATATCTGGTTAATTAGGGATGTAACAATCAACTGCATGAGCATTTACATTGAGGTTCCAGTTCCACGGACTAACAAAATTCAATTCTTACCAAATGTTTGGTCTCTCGAAACGAGCTTAAAAGTTTTATTTGTCCTACGAGTTCCTCTCTGTAATATTTTCTAGGCAATTAATATTTTAAAATTAAAAAACACCACTAGCAATAATAAATCCATCTGAGCATATAAACGTTAACAGAGAAAGGAGTGACGTGAAAGGACGCAAATAATTCAGTATTATTATTTTGGTTAACAAAAACAAAATCTTAATGAAGATTTTTTGCTAAATCTTATTTTTTGCTAAGAAATACGCATTTAAATGAAGATAAGATTTTAGGTGGAAATCTTAATGAATCTTTATGGGTCATTTCTCTATTTATAGGGCTATCGAAGCCCCAAGAAAACTCACTCTCTATACCTCCTCAAGAAAATCAAAGCAGCAGTTATGGCCGACGTAGCAACAAAGCACCCCATGGAAGATGAGGTGAAGAAGACGGAGGCGTCTAGTTTGGTGGGGAAGCTAGAGACAGACGTGGAGATCAAGGCTTCGGCTGATAAGTTTCACCACATGTTCGCTGGGAAACCACACCATGTCTCCAAAGCAAGTCCAGGCAACATTCAGGGATGTGATCTGCACGAAGGCGACTGGGGCACAGTCGGCTCTATCGTCTTCTGGAATTACGTACATGGCAAGTCAATGTTATATTCATCTTTTTCATATAGATATAACCAGGAGATCATTTCAAACCTAGTTAAAACCTATAAATATGATATGTTATTGGTACAGATGGGGAGGCAAAGGTGGCGAAGGAGAGGATCGAGGCGGTGGAGCCAGATAAGAACTTGATCACGTTTAGGGTTATAGAAGGTGATCTGATGAAAGAGTACAAGAGCTTCTTGCTCACCATCCAGGTGACCCCTAAGCCTGGAGGCCCTGGAAGTATTGTGCACTGGCACCTTGAGTATGAGAAAATTAGCGAGGAGGTAGCTCACCCGGAAACTCTCCTCCAGTTCTGTGTCGAGGTCTCCAAAGAGATCGACGAACATCTCTTGGCCGAGGAAGAGGAGGTGAAGACACCAGAGACGCCTAGTTTGGTGGGAAAGCTAGAGACAGACGTGGAGATCAAAGCTTCCGCTGAGAAGTTCCATCACATGTTCGCCGGGAAACCACACCATGTCTCTAAAGCATCTCCAGGAAACATTCAAGGTTGTGATCTTCACGAAGGCGACTGGGGTCAAGTCGGCTCTATCGTCTTCTGGAACTACGTTCATGGCAAGTCAATGTTATATACATCTTGTTCATGTATAACCATGTCTCAAAGTTAAACATATAATATCAATTGTTAAATAATTGGTGCAGATAGAGAGGCAAAGGTGGCTAAGGAGAGGATTGAGGCAGTGGAGCCGAATAAGAACTTGATCACGTTTAGGGTTATCGACGGTGATCTGATGAAAGAGTACAAGAGCTTCTTGCTCACGATCCAGGTGACCCCGAAGCTTGGAGGCCCTGGAAGTATTGTGCACTGGCACCTTGAGTATGAGAAAATAAGCGAGGAGGTAGCTCATCCGGAAACTCTCCTCCAATTCTGTGTCGAGGTCTCGAAAGAGATCGACGAACATCTTTTGGCCGAGGAATAGAGGAGTACTACTACTCTTCGTGTTTGAATTTAAATGCAATAAATAAGGACTAAGAGCCATGTCTTTGTGAGATATATGAATGTGAGTGTGCATCATGAATGTATGTATACTAAGATCGTTTTACGTTGGCTACTGTAACTTTGAGAAGCAATGTGTAGTAGCTGTGATGAAGCTAGTATAAATATATAATAAGTATGTTATATATGTTTGCTAATAATAAATGTTTGGACTAGCGAAGCCCTATGTTTATGCTTTCATGATTTACTAAAGATCAGAAAAACATACTGAGCGACGAAATCCACCCGACACATTATTTGAATATTGGAACATGTTATGCAGAGGGAGCATTCAATATTCAACTTAGTGATGTGAGGGGATCTGTCATCCCAATTACTTACCTTGACATTATTATGGTCCCGCAGATATATTCAATCATATCTACGGATTACTTTACGTTCATTTTGATCAGATAAGGAAATGGTTTCGTTTGGTTAATAATGTACACGATTTTTTTCTTTCTTTCTTAATACTGTAAAATTCATTGTTTTAGGCTTTTAGAAAACTATGTAACAAAAACAAAAGGTGTAAGTGTTTAGAGTGAGAATTTTAGACTATGTTTGGTAATAGGGATAATAAATCGAATTAACTAGATAGTTATTTTTTTCTGTCAAACACCAACTATTTAGATAGTTTTACCTTTAAATGTAATGAATGTTTTTGTTTATTCCTTTTGTCAATGTTATATTTAATAAATTTGATGTTAGTTTCTGAAATGTTCTTTCCGATTTATTAGTTGTAGGGTTTGCCAAATCAATCCTTAACTTTATTCCCAAAGACAAAAAATTATGTGCAAATGTTTTCTACATAATTAAGCTTTAAATACGTAGACAGAAAATTGGGTGAGCAACTGAGCATTTAAGATAGAGCATAATGGAAGGCCAATTTTTAATAAAATATTGGATATTTTGCTCTAAAAAATTCGTTGAAGTGCGAAATCAGTCTTATTAGAGGAGTACGTTCCTGGCATTCCATTGGAACTATGAATCAGACGGTCTGATTCAGACCTGAATGGTTAGAAGGCTGTAAAGTTTTTTCGAAAGTGTTTTTTCTTTTTCAATTATTGCTTTTAGTTATTTTAAAATCTGTGACAGTTACATTATGGTCAGTGGTCACTTGGAAAAATACATTATACATGATGGAGACAAGAAAAGAATGCATAAATTTGGTTTCTATGAAGAAGATTGTGTTTTGGATACCACACGAGTCTAGTTTTACTGGAATATATTCATTATGATTTTTGGGCCGTTCTCCATCTATACATAATAGTTTAGTAGGTATGATTACTCGAGAGAAAGTTTGGATTTATTTCTTAAAGAACAAAAGTATAAAAATGACTAATAATGGATTTGAATATAGCAACAACCTCTTTGATGACATGAAGTTAGAATTTAGACATTATTTATTTACATACGTACATTCATCAACAAAATAGGTTATTCGGGAGAACAAATTGAACTATCATAAACAAAATTAGGTGTCTAATGTCTGAAAACAAAGTTTCAATATAAAAAATGGTAGAGAGTGTGTGTGGTTCATTGCAGTTTACTTTGTAAATATTTTGATAGGACCTTGAGTTGAAATTTAAGAAATATAGACCTATCGACCTTAATGTCAATTAGTTTTTTTGAGTTGAAAACTCATGAAAACATAATATAGAACACAAACACACATTGTTTCAAGTAACAAATTAGTTCGACCTATCTAAGCAAAGGTTAATGCTTTGATGAGATATTGATATGTTGTCAAGATGAATGGTTAGAACATGCATCATCTCGAGAAGAATATCTCACATTGGCAATGTGATTGATCGTTAGCAATAGTAAACATGAGTCTTTCTATTCATTTTCAATTGATTTTGAGTTAGAAACTTGTGATTTTCAACAATTTCACCAAAACATTTATTTCTAGAAAAGAGTTTTCTGACCGGGCCGACAATCGCTTAAATATCTCATGATTCCCAATGATTTAACTACATAATTCATAGTCATAAGCGAGACTTAAAACGAGAAAGACTGAAACCTGGTAAAAAATATAGTTTATTTACATATACAATGCATAAGAATTCATGTTGTGGTTTAATTACAAATTTCACATTTAATTAAGAACCTTCAAGATTGACCTCCGATGTAATTGTCGAAGTCACTTATATCCAGGAATCTAGCCACCCCACTAGCTTCAAGAAACCTGATCAACGACACACATAAATTCAAAGTTATCATCAAATGTTTTACTCATAACCATATCTTTCACACTGAGAAGTAGATCGATCATATATATGAAATTTACTGGTCTCTGAAGATTCTTGTCATGGAGAGACATCCACCAGGAAGCATTGATTGCATATTAAGTGCGATGTTAGGGTTATGAATACTCTGCCTCATATGCACCCAACCATACTCTTCCCCACTCTCTTCATCACTCACTCTTGCCCTGAATTATTGACTATTAATTCGCATTGGAGCATGTACTATCATATAATATAAAGTATTTGTGAGCACATTAATTTACCTGTACATGTGAGCATCAATAGCAGATGGATGATCATTTGAGTCCACCAAGCAACCTTCAGTAACCCAACAATCCCCACACGTGCCTAATTCCCACCCTTTCAGTTTTCCTTCCTAGTAACCATTTTTATTTGTTCCACAATTATAATTACCAAGTCTAAAGCTACAGCCATAACCAATCAATATATTGATTATAACTATTTATACCTCAATGTATTGCCTGAAAGTCTCAATGGCTTCAATGCCTTTTGCTTTGGCATCTCTTGGCTCTGATAAAATATTCAACCGAAGCTCAACCGCTTCTAACGGCTCCTCAAGATCTTCGATCAAACTACCGATACCTTCATTTGATCCCGCGAGTCTCATTCTCACCATTTCAATTATGATCTTCACCACCATGTATGCACCTACAATTTTTCCCAAGTATTAAAAAAAAATGAAACAAAAATAAGAATTAAGAAGAGTAGTAATGAACTAACCATCATCCAAGAAGTGATTCTCCTTAACCGCACCATGTCCTGAAGTTTCCATCATGAGATGAGTCTCGATGCCGTCTTTGTTCAGCTCTACTCCCTTGTCAATCACGTTTCTATACCCTACTCTATACAAACAATGCCTCCCTCCTCGCTCCGTTATAAACCTAGTTAGCCCCATACTCGTTCTTGCGTCAGTCACTACTGTACTTCCTATACTTAAAAACATTATCTTAAAGTCACATAAGTTAATCAATCATAAATATGGATTAACAAACGCTGATCATTAATGTAACCCACCTGGATGTTCTTTAAGCACTATAGCTGACATAAGCGCAATAAGCTTATCTCCGTTGATAGGATTTCCTTTGTTATCCACCACTCCACTCCTGTCAACATCCGTATCAAACACAACCCCGAGATCTGCTGAGTTCTCAAGAACCGCGGCTCGGGTGTGTTGCATTGCGATTTTGTTTTCCGGATTAGGAATGTGATTAGGGAACATCCCGTCAGGGTTTAGATAGAGCGAACCGAATGTATCGGCTCCTAACTTGTCTAGAACGTCCCACGTAAAGAAGCCTCCTGACCCATTACCCGCATTCACAACTATCTAACATACACCAACCAAAAAAACGTCACAAGTTGTCACATAAAATTTCAAGAGCGAGAGAGAGAGACCACAAAGCTAGACTCTTACCTGAAATCCTTTGAGAGGAGTGTCATAGTGTTCAGGGTGATTGATTCTCTCTTTAATGATTTCTCTAAGGTGCTTAGAGTAAGCGCTCATAAAATCAACTTGCTGCGGTCGCGTTCTGATCAATGTAGAGACTTTAGTCTGCCTAGTAGCGTACTTTCGCGCAGCTAAATCGCATATCTTCTCCACTTCAGGAGACGTTAATCCTCCTCTCTTGGTAAAGAACTTGAGTCCGTTTCTTGTATACGGTAAATGAGAAGCTGTCATCTTCAAAACCACAACGACTAAACATGTTAGGAATCACACAAGACACAGAGCTTTTAAGTTGAAAAGTATGTTACCATAATTGAAGCGTCGTATTCGAATGGAGAGAGTAACGTGCTCATGAAGCAAGCTGGCGTTGTAGCTAAACCCATGTCAAAAGCTAAACAGCCTGCACGAGCTAAGCCGGCAAACACTGCCGTGCTTAGCTTCCCACCGGAAACACGTGGATCCCGTCCGAGAGAAATCTTAATGACGCCGTTTCCGTTACTCTCCGTTGCTGCAACCCATTCTCCAAAGCTCTCTGCGATTGCTTCAACAGCTGCAGGCGTTAGGTCAACTGTTCGACCTTTCTCTCCTTCCAATGCGACTCCTCTCACGTCAGAACCGTTTTGTAACCGTCGAATCTGGTCCATGTCTTCGTCAAGACTGTTGGTTACTTCATCGAACTTAGTAACATTTGAAGATCTTATCCTAAGGGGTTTAACGGAAGGAGAAGCCGGTGCGAATGTTAAAAAACTCCGGCTGACTATTCCCGGTAAGGAAGAAAACAGAGCTGTTTTGGAGATTACAGTTTTAGAAGCCATTAAAGATGATGTTGAAGTCGACGCCATAGCTTTTGAAGTAAATTAGAAACAGAGTTCAAGTTTCAGACTTGAAAGCAGAGATCCAAAGAAAGAAAACAAATATAATTCCAAGCTTAGATATTTGCAATCTTGTATGTATCCGCGATTTTTCCCTTGGAAGTGTTTTTCAAATTTGGGATTTGGAGATGGATAAGATTCGTTACTAGATGTAACCATAACCTTACGTTTGAATATCTCTGCATTTTCACATGTTTAACCACAAAAATTTTCAAAAAAAAAATATCTGCAAGCAAACTTCCAAGCTTATTAGATCGTTTTTGTTTTTTTCTTCTCCACGTTTTTTTTTCATCTGCAAACAAACAACAGAATAAAAAAACTCGCGGGAAACCAAAACGATTTAGGTTAGGTGCTAAAACCAAATATTTCAATTACAAAACAGAGTAGTACTCTGTTCTACTTATTGTGACTTTTGTCTAAAAACCCAAAACGAACTGAGTTTTTTTTTTATTACACACAGAAAGAGATATGTTCAAAGCCCTCTAGAACCTGGAATATCAATCCATTCAAGCTGAATCTCGACCTCACCGCATTCGACATTCCTCAACAGAAGAATCATGTTCTGAACGATTTTGCCATTATTGGAGACGATACTGCTCGCTTCAGCCAAACAGTTTTCTCTGTTGGGCACAACTCTCTTGATCTCTGTTCCATCTGGAAGTTCTTGCAAACCCATTTTGTGAACCTCCAGAAATGGTTTAATATCTATCTTTGCATCTCCCATCTTGTCGTGCGATGTGAATGTATCTTTATCATACACTATCTGTAAAAAAACGCTACTAATTGTCAATTGTTTTTGAGTTGGAAATTCATGATTCCTATTAGAGCCAGTAATAAAAAAATAGACAGATAGAAGTACTCACCAGATTCACAGGTTCATCGGGATGTCTTAACGCAAGGGTTAATTCCTCGTTCCACTCAGGGTTGCAGTTATTTTCCACAACACGAGTCTTCAGCTTCTGGTGCATTTTAAAGAATTCTATTAGAGTGCATGCAAGATATGAACATCCTAATATCGAAAGACGATTTTCTCTATATCAAAAATCAAAATCATATACTAAACCTATCTATTGATTTCATTTCTCTGTTGTTTAAACTCTCTTATTTTTCCATACTTAATTGAAATTTATCATGCTTCTTGGAGGACAATATTTTGATAAAAAGAGATATATGTCTCAAAAACAGAAGAAATCCACAAAGACCAAATCAGATTAGAATCAAAGACAGAGATAGAGAGAGAAAAGACCTGTGATCCCATGGTTATGACAACAAAAGGGTCGCTGCTTAGAGTGTCTCGCTGAGCAAGATTGATCCCTCTCTTCACTCGGATTCTCAGAAGCCCTACAAGTTCCTCCATCTCACCTCTTCCTCTGTTTTCTCTGTTCTTTTCTTCTGAATTTGTGATCGATTTCTCTAGGCGGCTCTGACTCTTTTACCTTCTTTTTTTTTAATTCTAAACAATGACCGGCTCAAATTCAACGAGGACCACTTAAAAATTGGCTTATCAATGGACGATAGAGCGAATAAAGAAACAAAAAATAAAGACCATCTATATAATAGGTTTCGTTTTCCAGGTGTTTGTTTCTATATTATTCTCATCTACGCGTTACTCTCACGAACATCTTTGGTAATAATATCTTCTTGATTCTTCTTTTTTTCTGACTATGGACAAAAGGTTTAAGCCGTTGACTTTTCCAAGAACATGTTTACCAAACCAATATAAAACATAAATATCACTTTTTCTTTTTTGTGATGAAGAGAAAACTCGCGGGAAACCAAAACGGTTTCGGTTAGATCTAAAACCAAATATATTTCCATTACAAAACAGAGTAGTAGTACTCTGTTCTATTTTATTAACTGAGATTTTTTTTATTACACACAGAAAATCATAAAGCTACTTCATCTCTGTTTTTTCAGAGTCCACTACCACCTGGATTTTTAAGCCATTCAAGCTGGATCTCGACCTTGCCGCATTCGACATTCTTCAACAGAAGAATCATGTCCTGAACGATCTTGCCATTATCGGAGACGATTATGCTATCTTCAGACAAGCAGTTATCTCTGGTGGGCACAATTCTCTTGAGCTCTTTTCCATGTGGAAGTTCTTTCAAACCGAGTTTGTGAACGTCTAGGAACGGTTTCATATCTATCTGCGCATCTCCCATCTTGTCGTCCGCTGTAAATGTATCTTTATCATACACCATCTGCACTCATACGAAACAAAAACATATGGAACCAACCACTTATCATCAGTTGGTTTTGAGTTGAAAATTCATGATTCCGGTAGTTACTGACGGGTACTAGTACTCACCAGCTTCACAGGTTCATTGGGATCTTCGATCGCAAGAGTCAACTCTTCGTTCCACTCTGGGTTGCAGTTATTCTTCACAGTAAAAGATTTCAGCTTCTGGTGCAATTCAAAGATACAACCAATTTCAGTTAGAACGAATGCAACACAACATCCTATAGCTATAGATTGTTTTCATTTTGTAGCATGAAATGTAAAATCTTTTTAAATGATTATTAATCATGTTTCTTAAAGGTCGATTCTTTGGTCTTCCATCTGCGAAGAAAGTAAACAGAGAAACCATACATCTCAAGAACAGAAATAGAAACATCAAACAGAAGAGAACCAAATCAGATTAGAATCAGAAAGAGAGAAAAAGTACCTGTGGACCCATGGTTATGACGACAAAAGGGTCGCTGCTTAGAGCGTCTCGACGAGCAAGATCGATCCCTCTCTTCACTAGGATTCTCACAAGCCCTACCAGTTCCTTCATCTCAACCTCTTCCTCTGTTTTCTCCATCTTGCTTCTGAGCTTTGAAGAGAAAGCACACCTGTCTCCTGACTCTACTACTTTTCTTATTCACTTACAAACAATCACCGACTCAAATTCAACGATGCTACTTAAATCAGCTTATTAAAAGAAAGAAACAAAAAAGAAAAGGAAAGGTGAATTCAAAAGGTCTCTTTTCCAACTTTTTGTTTCCTGCTAACTCACTTTAATTATCATCTACGCGTTACTCACACACAAATACCTTCTAGATTCTATTCATAAGAAATATCTCCTGTCTTTTTCTGACATTGACATTAGAAATATCATCATTACATTTCACAAAAAAGAAGGTACTACCCTGCAAATATAATTTTGTATACATACTGATATAGGTGAGCTAATTCTAATGTTACCAGAACCAGAGAAATAAGATTGAAAGAGGTTCTAGAAATTCAGGGTTTGCTTTATTTCTTCAATTAGTAGAAACAGATACAATATATATAAGGGTTGAGTTATTCGACATGTACAACTAAAGACCAAAGCAGAGCCTTTTTTGTCAATTTAAACTCTGATGAGACAAAGACAAACTCGTCTTTCCATGAACATAACGAAAAAATACCATCACATCTTCACGGTCTCTGTTTTAACATTTCTGCATCTTAGTCCAATCGTTTTGTCGGCATCCATGGTGTCTTCTTGGATCCTAAAAGAACCAATGCTCGCATGTTAATCGCAATCATAGATATGCACAAGTCAAAAACCGAGGATTTGTTAACATACCTTCGCGTCCCAGACCCTTGCAGCCTGGACCATCAGTCCACTCAAGCATGAGCTCTACTTCCCCACACTCCACATTCTTTAGTCTAAGAATCATCTCTTGCATGATCTTCCCATTGCTCCAAGTGATGCTGCTCTCTTCAGCTAAACAGTTGGTCCTGCCTGGACGGATCCTCTTGATTGCACAACCATTGGGGAGCTTCTGGAAATCTAACTCCATTTGATGCGCTTCTAGGAACGGCCTAAAGTCTATTTCTGCATCACCCATTTTGTCATCTCCCGAGAATCTATCTTTATCAAACACCGTCTGCATAAACAGACCATAATATGAGCCAACAATCGGTTTCTTTAGAAGACCGTCGTAAATTGTAATAGACACGATAGCTTACCAGACGGATAGGATCATTCACATCTTTGATGGAAAGGGTCAGTTGTTCGTTCCACACTGGATTACAGTTATTATTAATCACACGCGTCTTCAGTTTCTGAATGAACGAGATAAAAACGGGTCAAGAAGATATGAAAAAGAAATACACAAACAAAAGGTTACATAGTACAAATAATGATAAAGAAGGCTTCACAAAGTACAACCATAGAGACACAATCATCTAAGCCAAGTCAATCATGTCCACTTTCAACTTTCTTAACCCAGATGACATTGTTTCTATTTGACAAACTGTGATCCTGAGATGACCATTCAACAAGATTATGTAATTATGATTTGCCAGCTTTGGGAAATGACCCTTCAACAAGAGCCTATACATGCTCATTAGTTTTGGGAGATGACTCTTCAACAAGATTATGCATAGAGACTAATCGTAAAAAGACTAATACCCTTCAACAAAATTTTATATTGAAAAAGAAATATATGTTTTGCAACACAAGACTAATACAAGAATTTGTAATTTCAGAACATGACAAGATTTTGCATAGGATGTCTTATAAAGTTTTGTTTTTTAGCCAAAGAAACACAAAGCAAAGATCAAATTGAGATCTTTCTCACATGGGTGGCCACAAAAACCATCACATGGTAATGATCAGTCCCTCACATTGTACCTCCACCATGTGACTATAACTCTAATAAGATTTCATAATCCACATTCCATTTGTGATCACCAAAGAATCAAACCCAAAACGATGCATAATCTAATCAAAAAGGACATGAACCAAACCTGATTAGCCAATGTGATAACAACATAAGGATCACTGGTGGTGGCATCACGAATAGCAAGATTAATCCCTCTTTTGACATGAACCCTGAGAATCCCTAATGGTTTATCTTCCATTGCTGCAAATTCCACCGAGAAAGAAAGAAAAAGGAAGAGACTTTATATAAAAGTTTGAAGCTTTTTCCCCAATAAGGCGATGATAATAGCCTAATAGTAATAAGAGATAATATCGAAGAACACAAAAACCCTTTTTGCCTGAATTTACCCAAAATAAGCGGGGATTTGATGAAATTTATAATTCGAAAACGAGTTTTTGGATTATGCAAACTTACGAGAAACATCGACGCTGATTCAACGCGGAGTTCCAAAAACAAACATCGACAGATCTATCCGTTGTTTGCGGACAACCGATTTCATCGCTGCTCCTTTACTTTCTTTAGAGTTCTCTGTTTCTCATTCATCATTCATGTCGCCGATATCTTTAGTTTCTTTTTTAGTCCCTAGACTCTTATAATTTTAAAGTTAATACCAGTAATTATTGCTTAGACCCAAACTGACCAAATAAAAGATTTATTCTTTAGAGACTAATCAAATCGATTTACTGCATCTTAAGCAAAGCACAAAAAGTAATTATATTATATATTGTGAATACTATATATGGTATACAATTTTCACGTTTAATTAATATGAATGTCTTGTTTTATCATTTAAAGTATTTATCAAATTTTTAGGTTTTGACATAATTAAAAGTAGTTAAATTAATATATATGAATATAATTAGAAAATTCAGTTATTTCATAGAAACATGTTCAGTGAAAATATTTTTAGTATTCAATCATTTGACTTCTACTATTTATTTGACATATAATTAAACTCATAGATGTGTTAACATACATAACCAAACAAAATTTGTTAAAACCGTGACATATGGGCTAAACATTCCATTTGATTATCTTAAATTTTGAAATTTTAGTTTTATCACGCTAAGTTCCGTAGCAAAAATCTAATAATTGTATATAAAATTGAGTATTTGATCAATAGAATGAGTAATAAACAAAACCGATAATTTTTTAGGTATTTTGTCACGGCTGAATTAGTTTTAATTTTTTATTCGGTAAATTTTCTATTTTCTATCATGTTTTATATATATATATATATATATATACATTTTTTAATAGAAAAAATCCTTTTATACTTTTTTGAGAACGACTGAAAACTGAGGATTCTAGTTGGGTGAATTGATAATAACTAGTGGCGAATCTTAGATGCGACTGACATTTAGAGTTATAAGATATTGTATAATATGGAGCAATTGGTACGATATAGACTGAGATAAGTAAAATAACGTGTGTCATGTTGAAGTTCATGGACCTACCTCTGAATCTAGAAGAGTTGGCGTATAATTGAAATCAATGGACAATGAGGAAATTTGGGAATCTGGCTAGTCGCTAATTGAACAGACACAGAATGGCTGGTCAATAATTAAAGAGGAGCCGTTTCCCATTTTATTTGTTCGTTTCCTAAATCCTTATCGTACGTTTGAAATAAAATCATAAGATTTATATAAACACAATGGTTGTGCCAAAAAAAACAATATATGGTCAGCTCAGCTGTCACATTAATTAGGTTTTTTTCTATGGATGAAATTAATTTGGAATAAGCTATTCAAATTTTTAAATGACCTGTTATTACTTATAGGGTATAAATACTATATGCCCACTCCTTTGTCTTTGACTGAGGGAATACAAATCCTAACCGTATGTGATATTTTAAAATCTAAATGTATTAGATGTGGATAGATATACAGATATTGTAAGAAAATATCTTACATAAAATAAAACACTAACCAACATGTAAATAACTAAATATATAAACCAAAAAAAACAATTTAAATTGAAATCCAAACAAATCTAGATGTCCGTATAAAATCACGTTTAAAAATTCTAAAAGTTATCATCAGGTGTGACACATGTATAATCAATTGTATTATCCAGAACAATGAGTTGATGTCAATGACTCGATGCTATGAGCTTATGAGTAGATCATACAATGTGGACACGACAACCTAAATTTAACAAAGGATATAAAATTGTGAACTGTTTTTCTGCCAAGGATTTAAAATTCATTTAGCGTTGTAATTTGGTACACACATATACATATTAATAAAATCTACGGCATATTATTAACGAGGTAATCAACATTTAGGGTATAAATGGTTGCAAACACGATCAATCATACAATTAGGTTAACCGGTTTGTGACACAATGGGCGACTCAGGATAAGACATGGAGGAGGAGCTGATATGATAAGACGAAGTTAGGTGATATATATAGAGATGTACCAGAGATCATAATGCATATGAAATGAGATCGATAGCTGTCTTCTCTTAAACTGAATTACGACCTCTCTATACTTCTGGTCCTATCCGTGAGTCATGTGCTCTCTGTCTTTAGTCATAATATGATTTTGAATTGGCTCTGCACCATTCAAGATCATGGCCCATTATGGTTCTCTGCACCTGATTCTGTTTCCATAATAATTCCATTTACCTACAAGGCTATACATATAATTTATTAGTATAATAACCATATTATGAGAAGATTAATTATACTGTTCATACGGCAATTAAGATATCGATGCGAAAGGATTCGTGATCTTTATAGAGTTTATATTCCGCCGTTGCTAGCTAATCATGTTTATTTTGTTTCTCTAGTACTTAACGCGTTTGTCAATTTATTAAATTCGATTAGCTAAAAAAAGGATTTGACTCAATTTCATCTTTAGAGACTTACAAACCAATTTATACAAATCAATTTTTTATAGATGTTACATTTTTTCGTTCACATTAATGACAGGTTTTCTTCTTTCTATGACTTAAATCCACCTAACTCCAAAATTAAATCCCCAATTCATGTTAAAGAAGTGAATTTCAACGCTTCGAAAAGTTAATAAAAGACAATGAAGAACATACATGAAACATGCTTAGCGCCTAGCGGACGAGCCTCTTAATTAGAACCAAGTCCTTAGAAAATTACAAAATTTTAGGTATATGCCAAAAATCAAACTAAAGTTGTCGATAACCATGATAAATGTTGCGTATATCTATCTAAGAAATATCACGCCTAAAAGATAAATTTTGGTACAACTCTCCTCAACGTTCATTTTTTTAATACTCTGAAATACCACAACTATATTCCATATAGATGAGGTTTGAGGTTTCTAAGACTTTTAAAACTTAAAGTCCTAGAATTAAAGAAACGTGTAACCTTTCAAGTTTAATATGGGGGAGGTTTGGATCGGCGGAAGCTAAAAACAGCAAGGATCAGGACAACAATGGCCTAACGAATGACACGTGATGCTCTTTTCATGTTGCTCAACTTCGATAGCGACCGTTTTTCTATTTTTATCACTTTCATATTTTACCCCCAAGAAAAACAAAAACAAGCGAGTCCGATATGTTTAAGAGTCCCAACCTAAAATCTATTTTCATCACCTTCCCTATATAGCCCGCACACCGCACACAACTAATACCTCAAAATATTAATTTGTTTGTGTTTGCGCTTGTTTTTATGTTCTTAACATCAGGGTAAAATGTATCTTATGTGATTAGTTTTAGTGGGATACTCTACATAGCATTCACATGTCTATTAGTTTAAATACGTGTATGTCAATCTAATGATACAATTCAGTTCGCATGACTTGCAAAACATAAACGTAAAAAGCAACACATATGAACCACTTACCACAATTTTCGCTACAACTTTTTCCACCATATTAGCAAAAAAAACAAGGGCGAATAACATTCATTTGGTATAATCCATAACGATCAAATTATCGATTATCATCACTACATTTAGCTAGAGATTTTCTAGCCTTTCTATTTGCCAAACCTTTTAATCCATTCTTCCTTTTAAAAAAAAAATTATTTATTTCTTTTCAATTTTTATGAAAACCGTATCTTTAACTAATTGTTATCCTTGCTAATACATGCATCAACATTTTCTTAAAGTTTTTGGTAAAATTAACACATAAGAAATAAGAAATAGTTTTCTTCTTTAAACTCGTCCTTATCACAAATTTTAGATTGTATGATATTAAATTCGATCTTATCTTAAATACTTTAAATAACGTTTTATTTACTCTTCTCATATTACAAATTTACTACACTGTTGCTTTTCTATGTTTTACAATTATATTTAGGAGATCTTTTGTTGTATTATCAATACTCTTAGATATTCATTTATGTAGTTAAAATTTATTAAGATTACTTAGATTTTATTGAGCTTTGAAATATATTTTAAAAAAAAACTTTTAATTACACGTTGGTAAAAAAAAAAGACACGTATGCAAAAGCACCAAAAAAGGTAAAACCGGAAAAATTCTCAAATTTCAAAATTACCCAAAAAAGCCTTTAACCTAACCACCTTACTTTATAAACAACCTCACCGTCTCTCTTAGCTCACCAACAATCACATTCTTCTCCCATAAGAAAAAAAAAATAATCAAATCCTCCTCCTCTGCTTCACCACCAAAAAGCATATTCTTCTCTCGTCTTCTCCGGTTAATCAAAATCTCTCCGTGTGAATCGTTTGTGAATGGTGGAAACTAATCCGATCGGTGGTAAGTTTACGCTCTCCCTTTCCATCAAAAGGGCGAGCTTTTCTCTTCCTCTCTCGACATCCTCTGTTTTCGCTTTCGGATCTTGCAAAGAAGGCTGGTACTTTCGCTGCCTTGGCCTCGACCCGTGAACGATTCGCCCCTAAAATTCACAACCCGGAACCCTAATTTCCTAAAAAGTGGTTCTTTTTTTATTGATTCTGTTACTTGTGAGATTTGCTCTGTTTTTTGTTCTCTCGATTTCGAAGATGTTGCTCTACAACAAGCAGAAGAAGAACCAAAACGCTAAAGGGAATAGGATTCTCATTAGCGTTACGGTTTTGGGTAGTGCCGGTCCGATCCGGTTTGTTGCTTATGAGGATGATCTTGTTGCCTCTGTTATCGATACTGCTCTTAAAGGTTACGCTCGTGAAGGTCGTCTTCCTCTTCTTGGATCTGATTTCAATGATTTTCTTCTCTATTGTCCTATGGTTGGACCTGAAGGTAAACTAAACTCAATTCCAATGTCTTTTAGCTTTATGTGTGAATGATCTGTTTAAAGAATTGGTTGACTGATGTTGTGTTTTGATGACAGCTTTAAGCACATGGGATGCAATTGGATCTCTTGGAGCGAGGAACTTTATGCTCTGTAGGAAACCAGAGGAGAAGAAGGTTGAGGAAAGTAATGGAAGATCTGACTCTACCATTAATGGTGCAAGAAAAGGTGGAAGCTTGAAGGCTTGGATCAACAAATCCTTCAATCTCAAAGTCTCAAGCCATTAAGATTAATTTTCTTCTCTTTTTTATGAAATAATAAGACCAATCTTTGTTTTATCATCATTATGTTCTTTGTTTTTGGTTTTGATTCCAAAGTTTGTTATTTTCATCTTTCATTCATGAATAAAAGTGTCAAATTCTTCTGGATTTTGCACTGTTTCAAGTGTTGAAGTTGGTTTCTTTTGATGCTTCTTCTTGCAAGTTGTCCAACTGAGGAAATTTGTCAGCAAATTGTGTACTTTCTCTAGTACAATTCTGTATTATTCGTCTCGTAAAACACGTTTTGAAATTATTGTTACGCAATAACAGAGCTCTGATTAAAGTGATAGTTGTATACTTGTATCCGTGAAGAGGAATAATGTTAAGGTATATACTTTTTTAATGTTCTTGTCTTAAGGTGTCAAGTTGTGGAGGAGACGTCATTGTCGAGAATCCAAAATTAAAAGTGTTAAAAGTTTGATTTTGATTAGAAAAAGGTAAACAAACTTTGCGACAGAAGAAGAAAAATAGAAGAAAGTACAAATGAATGATGATAAACAACTAAAACTACTACACAAGTTCCGTACCAACTTGTACTCTTGCCTCTCTACAAGTGTTGTTGCCGTGCTTTACTTCTCTTCTTCCTTATCATGAAAACGACACACTATTTTATTTACTAGTTACTACACGTCTCGCACACCACACTTTCCTTATCCAACGCCGGAGGTTTCTACACACTTCCATAAGTCATAAAAACAACACGGTGTTTGTCTCACTAACTATGACCATTGACCAACCATGCACATCATACGATGATAACGATGATGAGATATTTTCTAAATGCCACGTGTATGTCACATTTCTCTTTTTGTTTTAAGTTCGAATTGGATCGTGGCAAGGTAATCATGGTAAATTGTTAGGCCAACGCTCTCGGTTACATGTAATCATCCTATAGTATACGATTTAACTCGAACAGAAACAAAAGAAGTATCTGTTTTTCTTCTTCTTCTGATTGAATAGTATATAACATATACTGTACTTGTTTGTTAAAACATGTTATAAATTAGTATTTAGATATTCGGAAACTAGAAATACTAGCTATGGCCAAAAGAAATAAGTTTATAGTTAGACTTACATTTATTATGGGCTTTAAGGCTTCAATCCATTGACGTCAAAAGAAAAAATCCATTAGATGTTTGATGGGCCGAATGACTAAAAACTACCGGCCTCAATTTGACCAAACTATTTATTTACACAATTAATAAATGAAATTACTTTGTGTAAAAAAAAAAAAAATGATGTACAGAATTTAAAAGTGCTCATGAGAAACATACGTTTCAGTTTTCACTCTCAAAGGAACACATTTTTGGTCAACTCAGTTCAGTTAGTTTGAAGACTTGAAGTTAAGAAAACTAAATTCAATCGAAAGGAAAAAAAAACTTTTTCACTTTTAGTTTCTTTTACTTTTTCAGACAGCTTCGTGACAAAACAATATAATTGGTTACAACTGAAAAACAATCAAAAAGAAGTTTGATGAACATATTTTGAAAAATGAGAAAGAAGGGGGTTCAAATGTTAGCTTTAAAAAGATTCATATGAGACGACAAAAAAAAAAAAAAGAAAGATTCATATGATTTTAATGTGAATGTGATCCGCAAATAAATAATCTAATGTTTTTTTAATAGTACAATGGTATCTTACAAAATTAAATGCTATTTATTCTATAGAAAACTTATTTTTGCTAAAAACGTAAGATATACATTTCTAAAAAACATAAATTTATCTAAAACCAGATTGGATTTAAAAAAAATAGTAACAAGTATTTGAACCTAAAAAAAAAAAAAAAAAACTCAGATAAACAGAAATCACCTTTAAAATTACTTGATGTTTTTTCTTCTTCTGTTAATTATACAAATGTTGTATTACTAATTATACTTAAGCTGAAATTAAACGGGATTGTGGTTGGAGACTTGGAGTGTGTGGGAAACCAATTCGCTTTCAACATGCAAGCATGTAAGTATGAATGCTCTCATTATTATCACGTTACGTTCGCCGATAATAAATGTATTTAATTTGTAATACAAGTATAATTAGTGGTAACGAACACATTACACATGAACGGCTATGTTACTTACTTGGCCATTAATTCCGTTGACCTTAAGAGATGGCATATTTATGAGTTTCTTTGACTATTTGTATATCGACAACTTCTCCACCACCATAGGCACCACTTTCCATTTTCTTTTATGCCAAAACTATATCAGCCCACTTAAATCAATATTTTATTCACTTTTATTTATGGATTTATGAATCACACAATTCTCCACAATTCTAAAATTAATAAATTTTGAAGAATGAACATAAAAATTTGTTAACATATATCATATATTACTTGTAGATCCTTCTTTTTGGAATAAAATAAAAGTGTTGTTAGCGTCAATATACTTCAACTTTGTTAAAAATGAGTAAATGACCACAAATTGTGAAGGAAAAAAAAGTAGACTTGATCTTGATTTGTCGATTGTTGTCTTTCTTCGGTGTGTTTATGATTACCTAAGGTGACAATGAATTTGAAGGATTTCCAAAACTAGAGCTGCGGAACAAAACTGTGACGGTAGGTTTCTCCTAGCTAGTAGAGAACTTGGTTTAGAGGAGACACGATTTCTACAGATTTGCTCCATCTGTTGTTAGTAAACTGCCAATGCTGGTTTTAGTGTAGTAATAACACCGACGTAACGTTGTTCTCTTTATCAAAAAGGAAAAAACAAAACACCAACTTTATTCACTATTCCTTCCAAGAGTTTGTAGATATGCATATATCTTTCAAAGTGGAGATATTTGGTGGAACATGAAGACATTTGGTGACTGAGTTCATTGAAGGTTTTAAGGTAGGGAATAACGTATGCTTAACATGATGCACGGTAGCACGTCATCTGTCCGCAAAATGAGGTTGTGATTATTCCTTGATTCCAAAAGTTATTTGACACTATTTGTCTATTCAATACAAATCGCTACTCCTGATTTAATAAGTGTCCCTTTAAATTAATTGTTCTATTTTTTTAAAAATTGTCGTTTCTTTATAACTTTGAACTATTTTTCAATTTTTGTGTCATCTCTAAATAGAGAGACTATACTAATTTTCTCTGTACTATTTCTATTTTATTGGATACTCCAAAGATATGATTACTGTTTTACGATTTAATATATAATTTTTAACAAAAAAAAATTAAATTTATTCCTATTTCATATTAAAGAAAATTCAAAATATAGTCAATTTGTTATTAGGAGTATAATAGAAAATTTAATTTATTTTGTTAATAAGTTTATTGAATTGCTTGAAAATACAAAATATAGTCAATTTCTGATTAAGAGTATATAAAAAAAATTAGTTTATTTTGTTAATAAGTTTATTAAATTGCTTGAAATTACAAAATATAGTCAATTTCTTATTAAGAGTATAATAATAGAAAAACATTATACTATTAATAATTTTATTAAATTGCTTGAAGTTACAAAATATAGTCAATTTCTATTAGGAGTATAGTAGAAAATTTTAATTTATTTTGTTAACAATTTTGTTAAATTGCTTTTTAATCCACATGAAAATATCCAATCTGCAAGAAGTATAAAATCATCATTTTCAAAATATAGAAAGAAAATAATGGTTTTGAACATTGAAAAAAATGATCTTATTGACAAAGAAAGGAGCTTTCGACTTTTGGAAACATAATCCAAATTTTAGATAATTATGCTAATGTATCTAAAAATCTTAAAACAGGATAATTATAATACGTTAGTGTCATCATTATCATACATTTCACCAAAATAACGAAAGAATAGACTAGCAACAAAGATTTGATTTTCTGAGAATATTTGTTCCAATCCAAAGTAAAACCAATCAGAAAAATAGAAAATTTCTATATTCACGGTAAAAAATATATATTTTAAAAACAGAGGCTGTGATATTTTTTACCCATCATTTCTAGAATTTTGGGGAAATGCAAAACACTAATCCATAAAAATTAAAAAATAATTAAACTAAAAATAAAACAAAACAAAACCAAATCCCAAAGGATTGGTCCAAAATCTGTGTTTACAAAATATCAATGGCAATTTCGTAGTAAAGATAAAAAACAAGGATATTGTTTTTAATCTTTCTATTACCCTATTATTCTCTTATATATATATACTCTTCCCTCCGGTCAAATCTCGTCGTCTTGTTTGGTCTCTGTTTTTCACGCCGGAGATAGAGAGAGAGAAGTAAAAAAGCGAGAAAAAGCTAGAAACTTTAGAATACCCAATAATGGATCCGATCGAATCTGTCGAGTACAATGGCTTCGAGACCTCTAACGGTAACGTCGACCATGGTTGGAAGAAAGTCGTGTACCCGAAACGTCACCGGAAGCAAAAACAAGCGGATCAAGCGACGGCAAATGGTGGCAAAACTGTTGCTTCAAATGGAACCGTAGCTAACGGCGGAGATAACGTTTTCCGTTCGTTGGAAGAGCAAGCTGAGGATCGTCGACGACGGATCTTAGCGGCGAAGATGACTGCTATTGATTCAGATGATGATGGTGTTGTTAGATCTAAACATCGATCTAATGGTTACGGTGATGATGGGTATGATTTTGATGGTAGTGATGATGAGATCGCAACGCTGAAGGTTGAGGAAGTTAAGAAGCCAAAGCCTAAGAAGGAGAAGAAGCCTAAAGTTTCTTTGCCTGAAGCTGCATCAAAGATCGATCCTTTAAATCTCGAAGCTTTTCTCGTTGAAGCATCGGTATGTGCATGGATTTGAGATTTGAGATTTGGTTTTGATCTGTTTGTGATTTAGCTGAATTGTGATCTAAAGTTTCGTTTTTTCAATGTTGGGTTTATAGGAATCGTATGCGAGTCAGCCTGAGATTCAGCTAATGAGATTTGCTGATTACTTTGGGAGAGCACTTTCTGGAGTCTCATCTGTGCAATTTCCATGGGTGAAGATGTTTAAAGAGTCTCCTTTGTCTAAGCTGATTGAAGTGAGTTTGTGTTTTTAACATTGTTTGAGGTTTTGGAATTGGATTCTAGGTTTAGGTTTTGATAAAGGTGAGATCGTTTTTGTTTATGAATAGGTTCCGTTAGCTCATATTCCGGAACCAGTGTATAAGACATCAGTTGATTGGATCAACCATCGTCCAATTGAGGCACTTGGAGCCTTTGTGTTGTGGGCTTTTGATTGTATTCTCACAGATTTAGCAGCACAACAAGGTGGTGCTAAAGGTGGGAAGAAGGGTGGTCAACAAACTACTTCCAAATCTCAGGTGATTTGGAAAACCTTTCTCGATCTCTAAACTCTGATCTTTGATTATCAATGTTATTACCTTTCGATTACTAAGTCCATTATTGTACATTCGTATAGGTGGCAATATTTGTTGCATTAGCGATGGTATTGCGTAGGAAGCCTGATGCTTTGACTAATGTATTGCCAACTCTGAGGGAGAATCCTAAGTATCAGGGTCAGGATAAGCTTCCGGTTACAGTTTGGATGATGGCTCAGGTTTGTGTGATTTGTTTTGTAAATGAGTATTAATTGTGTCAAGATTTGTGTTTTCTGTGATCTTTATTCTAATTTTTGTAAAACTGTAAAATGTGGACAGGCCTCCCAAGGTGATATAGCTGTAGGCTTGTATTCATGGGCTCACAACTTGTTACCTGTTGTCGGTAATAAGAACTGTAACCCTCAGTCAAGGGATCTCATCCTGCAGTTGGTTGAGAAGTGAGTAAAAAACTTCTTGTGGTCTTATTCTTGCTGTGTTTGTAGTCAGTCATCTAATCTTGTTTATATGCAATTTTCTTATCAGAATTTTGACGAATCCAAAGGCTCGTACCATACTTGTAAATGGAGCTGTTAGGAAGGGAGAGCGTTTGATTCCACCTCCTTCATTTGAGATCTTGTTGCGGCTTACATTCCCTGCATCATCTGCAAGAGTAAAGGTAAGTCGTATTGCTGGAATTTTGTAAAACGAAACCTTGATTCATTTTGTTGATTCTCACAAGCATGATCTTCGTTGCACACAGGCTACAGAGAGGTTTGAGGCAATATATCCCTTGCTGAAAGAAGTGGCTCTTGCTGGTGCACCAGGAAGCAAGGCGATGAAACAAGTCACACAACAGATATTCACTTTTGCTCTGAAATTAGCTGGAGAAGGTACTATTAACAATCTTGATTCCCTTAGTTTTCTGCTTCCCTCAGCTCCGCTAGATTAGAGTTTTAATGTTATCGTTGTTACAGGAAATCCTGTTTTAGCCAAGGAAGCTACAGCAATTGCTATCTGGTCTGTGACCCAAAACTTTGATTGCTGCAAGCACTGGGACAATCTCTACAAGGAGAATCTGGAAGCTAGTGTTGCTGTTCTTAAAAAGCTTGTTGAAGAATGGAAAGAGCATTCGGTCAAACTATCATCATCACCGAATGATGCTCTCACTCTCAACCGAACTATGAAAAGCTTCAGGCTAAAGGTAAGAGCCTCCACAATTTCTAAGCTTTAATTTCACCCTCCAGTCTCTTGTAAATTTAATCTCCGATATTTCCCTGTGATGTTTTAGAACGAGGAGGTCATCACTGAGGGAGGAGCCAATGCTTCTCTTTACAAAGAAGCTGACAAGTCTTGCAAAACGATCTCGGGGAGACTCTCCCGTGGAAGTGGCTGCCTCAAAGGAACAGCCATTACTTTAGTGTTTCTAGCTGCTGCAGGAGCCGCTGCTGCAGCTGTTCTATCTTCCAACCCGGAGGTTACAAACGAGCTGAAGAACCTGGTGGACTCATTGGAGCTGCATGAATACATCAACAAATACACTGAGGTTATCTCCACAGCTTTGAAGAAGTAAGAGAAAAGAAACAATCAAAAACCTGAGGATGATATAGAGAGGTAACTCTTAATATCATCGGTGTAGAGAATTACTTAAAAGTTAAAGCCTTTTACTCTCCAAGATACAAAATTTTGAACATCTTGACCAGAACTTAGGGGTTATGGAGGTGAAGAGAATAATGAGAGTTTTCGTTTTTATAATCACAGAGTCTGTTCAAAGTTGTTGAAGGTTTTTTTTAGACTGTTTAATTTGTTTCTGAGATAATTTATATTTCTTCTTTTTTCCCTGATGACAATAAAGTTATTTCTGTTTATTACATGTTTGATTTGGATTTCTCTTGAACATAAGTGTATGCACAAGCCATTACATTGTGTTCATGTGAATGCAGAGTATATACATACAGTCTCAAGATATGAAACAGACTTGTGGATCTATCTGTTAATCGAGATCGTAATCTTCTGGCGTCGCATATGGGTATTTGAGGTAAACGTTCTTTATAGAGTCTGGGTCTGTTGGTTTGTCCCAAGGATTCTTCATATTAGGATCTCTTGGGAACTTCCTGAAGTTGAGAAATGGTGCCCATAACAGTAGCCTGCAAAATGATAATCTTGATAAAGACTAGAGAGTAAGAGAGTAAGTAAGCATTGATGCAAATGAGATGGTGTGATCTTGCTTACCCGGGGAAGAACATGAAGACGAACATGAACTGTAAATACATCTCGAAGAACTTCCTTCTGTACCATCTTACTCTTAGCCAGTTCATGATGATTGGCTAACACAAACCATAGTATAATATATAAGCTCCACACTCATAATCATGAATCATCTAAATCTTTGAAAATACAATGTATGTGTCCTCAAACTTACTGGCATTACTAGGAAGTACCAAACGGATATGATCCCGATATCGAGCACAACACTGCTCAATTCCTGCTGGTTGTTAACTCCTGTTATTGCTAAGGCTGGATGGTCAATCTGAAAAACTAACGATTTTCGATTACTGACCACTGTTGTCTCATAGTTTCGATAGTGAATAAAGGTCTCGTATGTTCTTACCGTGGCAAGAACTGCCCCGAGTTGAGCTGCCAAGATTGTCTTCTTTGCTCCAAGTATATCACAGGCCTTTGCTCTCATCTTGTTAACATTCTGCAGTGAACAATAATAAGTCACGGTGAAGAAGCAGAGAGTTTTCTGCAGATTCATGTTGATTGGTTGTACACTTAGCTAAGGTAGAGAAGTCTTACATGAAGAAGAGTGTCGTTGGGTTTGGTGTGAGATGTAATACAGAAAGGAGATTTGACACTGCGTGGCTTCAAGGAGAGAGATGGCAAAGCATTTGGGGCATAGAGCCCAAGAGAGCCGCACCGGCTCATCTCTATGTGTCTGTTGTTCTTGTTTTTGGTTGTGAAGTTTCCTTATCTCTTGAGATTGGTTCTAATGGCAGAGACTTCTAGGATTACTTTTGTCTGAATCACATAAATTCCACGTGTCATAAGGAGGTCCCACGTTTGATTTTGGCATATAGTGTTTTATTTCAAGAAAATGAAATAAAAACGAATAATCTCATTCCAAATTCCACATGTATTCCAAATTTTATAGTTGCATCGCCGTTTCTGTAATTTGGTTCATGTCTTTGAAAGTGAGGCAGTTCAAAGTAAGTAAATTGATGTAAATTAGAGTAGATATAACCAAAGAGAGATCAAGAATGGTGAAATGTGTCAATTGTCATTATCTTGAAGCTGAAATCCTTTGATCCAACAGAGAAATAGCATTTTCGATATTTGATTATTGTTATTCTTCAATAGAAAGCTAGCTAAATAATGACTGAGCAAGTGAGCATAACTAGGATAATGATTTACTTTGTTGTAACTTGTAGATAGAATGAAATTGGCATAAAGATTTGATTCTGTTCAATTAGAAAGAAACTGTTGAAACCTGATACAGATAAAGTTGTTTTTTGTTGTGATTTCACAGTAGCCTATTGTGAGATTTCACTTGCTTGCTTATAAGCTATTTGATTGATCCTCATTCATTACATAAAGAGAAACATTGATGAGTGTGTGGTATTGTTACAATGCAGAACCTGAGAACGAACCAGACAAAAACTACTGTCCCTTAATGTTCTTCACAGTAGAGACACTGACAGAGACATTCCAATGTTTCCTCTTGCATGGATCTTGAAACGGATAAGACATGAGTCTCCCATAACACACTACATGCTTTGTTTCACTGTTAATTTTTTTTTGATAAAGTACTTGTTACATTATTTTGTAACCTTTTTTAGATTTGCATGATACTATTCATCTGTACATAGATTTCTTTTACGTTTGTGTATGAAGCACCCGTAAAGTTAGTCAAAATAACATCTTGTAAAATTTACTCTTAATATTATTCTATTAATTGCAAAATTAATCAGAACTATGTAATGGTTATTTTACTTTTTAATAAGGAATAAAAAGAGGGGCCATTGGACCCCCCACCTCCTCCAACAACTCTCAATTCACCATCATTTCTCTCACCATTTTTACTCATTATAAAAAATAAAAAATAAAATCTCCCATACCATTACCATTTTTCTAACATGTTATTATTATTTAGAAAACTAATAATAACATACTCTAACAATCAAATTCTTTCTCAAAAATAAAATGTTATTCCTCAATTTCAAATTAAGTGTTACCACTACTTTTTTCATGGAAGTGACTAGCGAGTTATTCTTAGTTTTCACATTTTTAGAATCCCAAGTGAGTTTCGAAATAATTTTCTTCTTTTCCGGGATTTTGGAGAGCCATTGGTGTGGAAAGTTAATCACATGTTAAAGGCTTAACCTAAAAGCTTAGACTGCAAACCCCACCACCATTTTTTTTAATTTTTAAAGTCTCTATATTGATTCGGCCGACGAATGTTAATCATTGAGGTCGCTTCTCCTTTCTTGTTTTCAATGATAAAATTAAAATCAAATAAGTACATAGTATAATAAACATGGTAATAGAATAATAATACTTCAATTTTTTTGAATTAATCGATTTCCATTTACTATATATTTGCTTAGGAGCGTTTCTCACGATCACCTGTTTAATTCTAAATCAACAAACGATCAAGAAATGATGTGAAAGTTCAACTGATTGCATGCACCTACCAATATTTATACCTTAGAAATCTTAAAACTACGATGAATATGTAAACTCCAAATCAAACAAAAATTCGGAAAGATTCTATACTATAATTAAGTAGTAAATTATTAGGCAAAACAGTGAGGTGGGAGTGACCTGTCATTAAACTTTGTATGAGCCACGGCCAACACCACATGGCCCTTTTCATTCACAGAAATTATTTTGTTGCTAAAACAAATAATCGAAATCACAAGTTTCCAATATCTCTCTATGGTATAGTGATCGAATATTTGATATGGTTAATACCTTCAATAATATTAATTAATTTTCTGACATAGTATAAGTTTAAGTGGGATATACTGGCCCCTTTGAATATTAATTACTTACATGTTTAACATACATTTGGTGATGATTATCTCTTCGCAAACACGCAAATTATAAGTTGACAAGGCCACGAGGTTCAAAAAACGACATATATTGTAATGTGTCTTCGAAAAAGTCAATATTTGTATGTCCCTATGATGTCAATGTGAACCATTCGGCTAACGAAGAGAATAATAATATTATAACATTCATACACAATGTTGAAATGTCCCGTCAATATTTTATAAAAATGGACACGGTCTAATTAATTAAAATGAATTCGGTTTTGATGTGAAATATAAAAATGAAGTGGCACATAATGTTAGACTGGTCCATTAACTCTTAAAAATTTTTTAATCACAATTTCTTTATTTATTTGCTCATTTCGAATATCGATTACCTTGTCTACACTACACACGTTACATATGTAATTGTTTATGAATGATGCATAGTTAGTTGCATACTTTCAAAATTGGATACCGCCAACTTTTTTATCAACCATGTTTTTTAGTAGAAGTGTTTTTAAACCTCTTTTATTTTTAACTGTGGTCTCCTTTATTTTGGTTGTAAGCTGTAACAAGGTCTTGTCCTCTCTTTATGGTTCTCCTTACGGGCCTAGTTAAACTTGGTCAAAATAATGAAAGAAGTAAAGTGGTGTTCTTAAATAAAAGGAAACTAAAGGAAATTTTGTTACCCACCTTCTTATTAATCGATTTTCAATTCATTGTACGACAGCATAATGAATATGAATTTTTGGGGATTTAAATGAAATATCCTTCACGAATTGGCCAATTTACTTTAAAAACCCTTAGTTAAATTATTAATAGAAAAACCTTTTAAATATAAAAGTTTTAATTATAAAAAAAGTTAGATATTAGTCCATCTATTTAAAAACTCCTAACTAAATTACTAATGAGAAACTCTCGAATACAAAATTCTAGTGAAAAAACTCTTTCATATAACTTCATTTAAATATATTTTGTTTTTAAACCTCACTAACATTGATTTAAACCGTTATTTTACACCGTTTTAAGTTTCTTTCCGCTGAAAAATACTATGGTTTCCGGTTCAAAATGTGTGGGCCCTTTTACGCGCATGTGGGTCAGATGTATGGGCCCATTCTATTTTTTTCCTCCAAAGTTAAAGGCAGAGTGGCGGGGTCATTTAAACCACGTGGCAAGTTTTTTTTTTTTATCAACTACTGTTTCTTTTGCTGAAAAAGCTAAACAACATAAATAAAATTCAACAGTATGATTGCGTCACGAGCAATGCTTAATCATAAATCACTCGCTTGACGACAAAAAATAAAATCATTAATCAGTAGCTTTCCGCTACACTAATCCACTCTCCTCTTATAAATTTCAAAGGATTCATAGTTTTTATGTTAAGTATTGATAATTTTTTATTTTTTAATATGTTAAAACTAATACATAAAAAATATATAACTCTGTTAAATATAATTTGATAAAATATGTTATTACTTACTATTTATGAAAATACAGACATAAATAATAATCTATATAGACTATAACCTAAAATAGGAAGGTGTGTTGGCAAAAAACCTAAATGGAAGGTTAAAATCTCAAAAAAAAAAAACTGTAATCAGATAAAATCGAATCCAAAACATTGAATAAAAATATTAATAACTCGGTCAACCAGTATAAACAATAATCTTTTTACTAGTACTTAATTTCTTATTTTATATAAACTAAAACTTAATATCAAACAACTATTGTTTCCATTATATATACCTACCCGTAACCTTTAAATAATTTAGTACATACATAAATGTGTTATTATCCTAACCTTTTTTTTTCTCTGACTCTTAGCTTCATTTCCATTTTCATATATATAATGTTGTCAAATTCAAATTAAAATAAAATAAAAAAGTGTCACTAATGGTCGGTCCGATTTCTCCGGCTAACTTACTTAAGCTGACAAGTCTTTCTCCTCCTTCCTAACTTCGTCCCCCACACAAATCTCTCTATCTCTCTCAAGCTTTCTTTATCGTCGTCTATGGCGGCTAACAAATTCGCGACTCTGATTCATCGGAAAACAAACCGAATCACTTTAATCCTCGTATACGCTTTTCTCGAATGGTCACTCATTTTCTTCATTTTGCTCAACTCTCTCTTTTCTTATTTCATACTCAGATTCGCTGATTATTTCGGTCTTAAACGTCCTTGTCTCTTCTGCTCTAGACTCGATCGTTTCTTCGATGCTTCTGGTAAATCTCCTTCTCATCGAGATCTTCTCTGCGATGATCATGCTCTCCAATTACATTCAAAACCTGTTGAAGAATCTAATTGTGGTTTCGGAGAATTTCACAATGATTTGGTTCATCGTGGTTGTTGCGTAGAGAAGATAAGTTCGTCACTATGTGCTCCGATTGAGTCTGACTTTGGGAATTTAGATTATCCAATTGGAGATGAAGGTCAGATTTACAATGGTCTTAAGTTTCCTCGATCGATCTTCGTCTTTGAAGAAGAGAAAGTAGGATCTGTAAATTTGAATGATTCTCAGGAAGAAACAGAGGAGAAGAAAGTTCCCCAATCTCATGAGAAACTTGAAGATGATGATGTTGATGAGGAGTTTTCATGCTATGTATCAAGCTTCGATTGTAAGAACAAAGAAATTGCAACAGAGAAGGAAGAAGAAAACAGAGTGGATCTACCTATAGAGGTGGAAACTGCAGAATCAGCTCCGAAAAACCTCGAGTTCTATATTGATGAAGAAGACTGTCATTTGATTCCAGTTGAATTCTATAAACCGAGTGAAGAAGTTCGAGAGATTTCCGACATTAACGGAGATTTTATCCTCGATTTCGGCGTTGAGCATGATTTCACGGCGGCGGCGGAGACGGAGGAAATCTCCGACTTTGCTTCGCCGGGTGAATCGAAACCGGAGGATGCAGAGACGAATCTAGGTACATCTTCGTGTAGCTTTTACTTGTGCTTTTTTTTTTTTTTGCCTTGTATCTAAGTTTGGTGAGTTGTTTATAGTTGCTTCGGAAATGGAAAACGACGACGAAGAAACAGACGCAGAGGTTTCTATAGGTACAGAGATTCCTGATCATGAGCAAATCGGAGATATTCCTTCTCACCAGCTCATTCCTCACCACGATGACGATGATCATGGTAATTTTCTTATAACATAAGTATGCGTTAGTCCTTCTCTGTTCTTGATTCTCTAGTTAACATTTTCAACGAATGCGTTACTTCTTCCAAACAGAGGAGGAAACGTTGGAGTTCAAAACAGTAACGATTGAAACCAAGATGCCAGTCTTAAACATCAACGAAGAGCGGATTTTAGAAGCTCAAGGCTCGATGGAAAGCTCGCATAGTAGTCTACATAACGCTATGTTTCACTTAGAGCAAAGAGTATCTGTTGATGGTATTGAATGTCCTGAAGGAGTACTCACTGTTGATAAGTTGAAGTTTGAGTTACAAGAAGAGAGAAAAGCACTTCACGCGTTATACGAGGAGCTGGAGGTAGAGAGGAATGCGTCTGCTGTTGCTGCCAGTGAAACAATGGCGATGATCAATAGGTTGCATGAGGAGAAAGCTGCGATGCAGATGGAAGCGTTGCAGTATCAGAGAATGATGGAGGAGCAAGCTGAGTTTGATCAAGAAGCTTTGCAGTTGTTGAATGAGCTTATGGTGAATAGAGAGAAGGAGAATGCTGAGCTTGAGAAGGAGCTAGAGGTGTATAGAAAGAGAATGGAGGAGTATGAAGCTAAAGAGAAAATGGGGATGTTGAGGAGGAGATTGAGAGATTCCTCTGTTGATTCGTATAGAAATAATGGCGATTCTGATGAGAATAGCAATGGAGAGTTACAGTTTAAGAACGTTGAAGGGGTTACGGATTGGAAATATAGAGAGAATGAGATGGAGAATACGCCGGTGGATGTTGTACTTCGTCTTGATGAGTGTTTAGATGATTATGATGGAGAGAGGCTTTCGATTCTTGGGAGATTGAAGTTTCTTGAAGAGAAACTCACAGATCTTAATAACGAAGAGGACGACGAGGAGGAGGCTAAAACGTTTGAGAGTAATGGTAGCATCAATGGAAATGAGCATATTCATGGCAAAGAAACAAACGGGAAGCACAGAGTTATCAAGTCAAAGAGATTACTTCCCCTGTTTGATGCGGTCGATGGAGAGATGGAAAACGGGTTAAGTAACGGAAACCATCACGAAAACGGGTTTGATGATTCGGAGAAGGGTGAGAATGTGACGATAGAAGAAGAAGTGGATGAGCTTTACGAGAGGTTAGAAGCTCTAGAGGCAGATAGAGAGTTCTTAAGACATTGTGTTGGTTCATTGAAAAAAGGAGACAAAGGTGTACATCTCCTCCATGAGATTCTGCAACATCTTCGTGATCTAAGGAATATCGATCTTACTCGCGTCAGAGAAAACGGAGACATGAGTTTATGAGTTTGATTTTGAGTTTTGGGTTTGAGTCCACTCTTTGCATAGTGACACAAAGAACAAGAAAAATCATACAGGTATATAACTTATCTCTGTTGACTGAAGAATATTTTGTTTTGTCTTTTTCCATGTCTATGATCACACTTTAAAGAAGATTCAAAATTTATTGTTTGTAATAAGGTATGGAAGTGACATGTTGCTTGTGAGGCAAGGAACAACGACAAGGTTTCAGATGAAGAAGAAAACGTTCTCAGAATAAAAGTATTTTAAGTATATACTCTGAGGAAAAGTGTCAGATCAGAATGTTCGTCTTTCTTCGTTCATTTTCATTATTATAAGTTTTGTTTTTTATATTGAAGATTTATTTAGAGAGAGGGAAGTGTCAGTATAATTTCACTTTTATATTTTATATTTGGGAGTTGTCTTTATGAGTGGTGGTAATAGAAAAAGGTAGAATGATGAGTGTATGTGTGTGTAGTGTAGTGTAGTTGAGTACTAGTACTTAGTAAGGTGAGCTATTGGTATAAAAAAAATGCCAAAGGCAAGCTGTCAAATTTCTTGGATGTTTGTGGCAGAGCTGGAATGATTTCAGCAAAGATGCCAACACCAATGTACATATGCCTTTTTGGACTTTTTAGAACATTTAGAAAATTTCTGGGCGACTTTAGAATTATTGCTTTTAGGTGGGGTAAGTAACCTCTTCATTTGTAATTTTGTTTTCTTCTTTCGGTTGTATATGTAACTTGTAGCTATTTACGCATGTACTCTCGAATTTGGTCGTATTAATTTGCTTTTGCGTTTTATGACAGTTGTTTGTGTTACGAAGAAAGGATATGAACCTAGGTCTAGATTCTCTTGGTTATATATGAAAGAAAAAAAAAAACTAAATTATCATGTTCTAGTTCTCGATTCGAAAAGATTATGAACATAGACCCATAATTTTTTTGGTTCCGAGATTAAAAAAAATGTTTTGGTTCATAGTAGGTTGTAATTCAAGTTATTCTGATATTGGAATGGATTTGGTTGTAAGCAACGAATATATTGGTTGGTAGAAACTTTATATAAATTTAAGGCGTTGGCGTTAAACAAAAACAAGTACGTATTTATAATAAGAATTTAAACACAACAAACATATCTATAATAAGAATTTATTTATGATTGCTTATTTTTGTTAATTTCATAAAAAAATCAATCATAGAGACTATATCCTAATCGTTCTTAAACCAAATAACATAAAATCTTTATAGTTTTATATGACAACTAGATAGCCAGCTAACCCAAATCATGTGACAGTTAATAGATTCACAAAGGTTTGCTCAAATCATCACCAAAAAGTTAGTTGCTTTTGGGTTTAGATCATTTAGAGTCGCATTCATTTCTGACCATATCAGAAGTATATTATGTTCTGAAGTAAGAGCCTTTATAGTGGGTGAAGCAGAAAGTATATATTGTTGTACTTAATTTCTAAAATAATGGAGATCGAAAATTTGTGTCTTTCGGCGATCTTCTTAAAGTTCAGACGCTCATGTGCACTTAATTATGCGCGCAACCTTCCTCTTATCTCTATGGCTTGCCTATTCTATGTACTTCTACTCTTTACATACCTAGGATTGTATATATGTTTCACTACATTATTTGGTCAGTAGTGGTATAATTTTATCACGTTCCTTTTACTTTCTTAGCATAGATTATCACGTTTGACAACTTGTATATTTCTCTTTGAAGCGTCATGTAGGAGAATGTTTACACTTCATTCTCTGAAAACGTTAGTGCTTTTATTGATGTCGATGGTCAAATTGTTTTTTTTGGTTATTAGTTGCTATTGGACCAAAACTTGTAAGGTCTATTTTAATAAAATATATACATTATCAATATAAGAAAGAAAAAAAAAACTACTCTTTTTTAGTAAGTACCAAGAAAATCGATAAAACCTAATTAGGTCCATCTATGTCAACATGGATCCCTGGTTGTACATATATTATATCAATTGAATTTGACCCATCAAGTCTAGTATACATGGCCTGATTAAATGGGCTTAACGGATGGATAAACTCGACCCAAAAAGTTCAAAGAAGTCTAAACATATTGCTGTTCACGTGAAAAAGACAACGACTTAAGAATATGACATTTGGTAAATGTTACTTGAAGTCTTGAAGACTACTCTTTAATACTTTATCATCATCATATTCGACAAATAAGCGTGTGCCTGATTTGGTGTGATATTGTATGTACCGTACGACTCTTTCAAAGTGTCTCCAACAAGTATCATTGGATATACTACGCGGCAATTAAACAAAATAATGAAAAAGCTTTAATTTGGTTGAAATTTTTGCCAAATGACGTAACCTTTCTTTATTTTACGGCATAGCAAAACTATAAGTCGCAAATCGTACGTACTATTTCGATTGTATAAAGATTCAATGATTCTACAATTTTTCTAAATCAAAAAGTTGTTGAAAGATTCAATGATTCTACCATTTTTCTAAATCAAAAGTTGTTGTCGAACCTCCGTCCGAGTAAAGATTGAGTTTAATATTATTAGTTTTATCTAAATTTCTTTTTGTGAATTTCCAATAGTCTTCACCTTAATTTGGACATCTCTCTGATCATGCTGACTATTAAATTTTTTAACATTCCAGCATAAAAATTGATCATTTTCAGGGATTAGTATAACTACAACCGTTTTTTGTCAATCAATTATATAAGATTTATTAAACCGAATACAAACGAAAACAAAACATTGACTCTGATCGATATCACGCGTTATGGCGGAATAACGTTTGTAATGCGATTATGCAGAAATTTTACTTATTAGAAAAATTTTCATAGTGTTTAGTTGTTTACCATAACGTAAAAATATAGAAATTGCATTTTCGCCTAAAAATTATAAATAAATCATTATGCAAATAAGTGAATATCTATATAGTAGTTTATATCATTATGCAGTATTTTATTTTGGGATTTATTGCAAATTTTATTGTGAGACACATTTGTATTTTATTGTATACATTTGTATTTTAAATTTTATTGGGATTTATTGCGAATTTTATTGTGCGATTATGCGACTTATATCATAATAGAATTATGTGATGTTACCACTCAAAGTCATTATCTTATCACTTATGAATATAAGTTATGTTATATATTTATGTGAAATACATTTGTACGTGAAGTTGTTATTAGTTATGGTTACGTATACATTGGTTTGACACAGGACAGAAACATCTAAAATAAATGCAGCGTAATTTGCAAGTACTATTTAATGGTTTCATTGACATTTGTTGCAAGTTTCTTTCGGTGGATACTGAGTGATCAACACCCTAGAAAGTAAAAGACTTCAAAAGATTTGGTATTTTTATTTTGTTTTTTTCATTGACCCATTTATTTATCACTGTAGAGATATAAACACGATTGCAAAATATTTATCTAAATATACAATAATGTTTTAATCCGAGTATATAACAAATTGGCAAGTGAATCAGTGAATTGATTAACCGAATAGTATGACTCGTATCTAAACTAATACTTAAAAAGATCGATGTTAGAGTATCTCCATTGCAAATATTTCATATGGATTATACAAAAATAATAAAAAGTAGAATAATAATAAAACATTTTAGCTTTCTCAAATAGTAGTAGAAACCCACATAAAAAAAGTTTCTATTTTTTCTCTATAAAAAATTTTCTTTGGATTTTTTCCGTACTGAAAACTTCTTATATTTTATTATTTTTAATATATATATTTTTATTAACTCATGTGAGATTTTTTCATTTTGCAATGAAAATGTTCTTATTAAAAGAAAAAAAAAATTGGAAAGGTGACCAAGCTTGACCGATCGAGCTAAGTCAAAAGAACGCGTCTTGCTTGGGTCATGTTTTGGTTGTTCCAAGTGGTATCGTTTTTTTTCTCCTTTTGAACGTCATCCTCAGTGATGTCATATTTTAGTTTTAATTTTTGTTTCAAATGATCTCATATATATATATTTTTTTGGGCACACAAATGATCTCATATAGATTGATTTTTTTTGTCACCCATATTAGAAATTAGAAAACACTACACTAAATGCATGCTCCAACCACATAGGGTTAAAAGTCTATGTCATTGACTACGAACGATGACTCCAAGAAACTAAATGAATATGATGCAAACAAAATCTTTATTCGTCATAAGATTGCGATTATGTATAAATACTATAAGGTTTACCGGATATTTCATTTAGTTTGTCTTAACCTGATAATTGCTCTACTAGTGGATCTGCCATTGAAACAAAAAGGCTTTCCACTCAAATTCTCTGAGGTTGCACTTGCACATGCATACAAACAAATATTCTTCTAATTGTTTGCGCGTAAGAAAAAGAAAAAAAAAACTATATCCATTATTGAGAAAAGTAGCTGAAAAATAAATAAATTAATAGACAAAAATGTTAATCAAAATTTGCTTTTGAGTAAAAATTAACCAGTTGAATGAATAAAATATAACTTCTACAGAAGGTATAAGAGTTTACATGTTCTAATCCTCCATTAAACAATTATAAAATACCCACAAAATCTAAAACTTTTAGGTGAATATTCATTAATGAATAATTGAATACCACTAATTAATTATGTTAAATTCATCACAACTTTTTCATGATACATCACACATAAACCACCATAATATAATAATGAAAGAAATGTGAATTTGGTTGAAAAAAACAAAAGAAAAAAGTAAAAAGGTTGAAGCAAGAGACTGACTTTTATCCAAAAATGTGCTTGAATTTTAATTAAAAAACACGAATTCTTCTTGACTTTCGTTTCAAATCTAAATCCTTCCTCGCATAAACTCTTCCCTGAATCAAAAACCCATTCTAATAAAAACAAAGACGATCTCAAACACGCTTCTTCTTCTTCCTCATTCCTCAATCATCCCTAAGACGTCACCTCACTTAAACCCAATCCAACGCCGCCGAACCAAAATCAACTTCTTCGGTTCTTCCCCAATTCAATACTACTTTCTGGGTCGTCGTTAAATCCCTAAATCTCTCTCTGTTGTTACCTTCCCATGGGATGGTCACTAAGAACTCTCATAAGAGCAATCTGGGCATGACAAAGTCCATGAATTTCTTTCAGAACATCATTAAACCTTTCAAACGCAGCTCCAATCGAGGTAAGATCCGTTTGATTTGTTGATTCTTAGTGTAAGATTAGGTTTTTGTGAAATTTGACTAACTTTTTCTTCGTTGACTTAAAGGTCTTGAAGATGATATTGAGCGAATTGCTGCTATGGAGCAAAAAGTTTTCCCATTTCAAGTTTTAGTTTCCGCTACCAAAGATTTTCACCCGACCCATAAACTCGGTGAAGGTGGTTTCGGTCCCGTCTTCAAGGTAACCCTAATTTTGACATACCCAGAGCTTAAAGTTTCCATTTTTAGGGTTGTGGTTGTATAATTGTGTGTGTGTGTTTTCGTGGGTTTTGTTAGTTTGGCTGATGAGGTTGATTGGTGTGTAATAGGGAAGATTACCTGACGGGAGAGACATAGCAGTGAAGAAGCTATCTCAGGTTTCAAGGCAAGGCAAAAACGAGTTTGTGAACGAGGCTAAGTTGTTGGCTAAAGTTCAGCATCGCAATGTTGTTAATCTTTGGGGTTATTGTACACATGGAGATGATAAGCTCTTGGTTTATGAGTATGTCGTTAATGAGAGCCTCGACAAGGTCCTCTTCAGTAAGTTTTTCTTCTCAATGAGATTGGTTTGTATATTAGGATAAATGATATTGAAAGAAGATGGTTTTAACATGTAGTGGTTGCTTCATTTGAATGCAGAATCCAACAGAAAATCGGAGATAGATTGGAAGCAGAGGTTTGAGATCATAACAGGCATTGCTCGAGGACTGCTCTATCTACATGAAGACGCGCCAAACTGCATCATCCACAGGGATATTAAGGCTGGCAATATTTTGCTGGATGAAAAATGGGTTCCTAAGATTGCAGATTTTGGGATGGCTAGACTCTATCAGGAAGATGTAACACATGTCAACACTCGTGTTGCAGGAACCAAGTATGCTCTCTCTATTGTTTACCCTTAAAAAGCTCATTTACATATCTTCTTGTGTCATTTGAACTCTTTTTGTTTGTTGGTGTTTCATGGTAGAATGTTATTTAACGTCCATTGCTTCTTCTTTTCTTATGCGCAGTGGTTATATGGCGCCAGAGTACGTAATGCACGGGGTTCTATCGGTAAAGGCAGACGTATTCAGCTTTGGGGTTTTGGTTCTGGAGCTCGTAAGTGGACAGAAGAACTCGAGTTTTAGCATGAGACACCCTGACCAGACTCTTCTTGAATGGGTAAAGCCTCTAGTCTCATGCTCCATTGTTTATAGGGTTGTTGTGTGATGGCCTGACCCAGCCAATATTCTTCAGCGTAATATAACCAATGCTAAATTCTTTCTGAATGTGACACAGGCATTTAAGTTGTACAAGAAAGGCCGGACCATGGAGATACTAGACCAAGATATAGCAGCTTCAGCTGATCCAGATCAAGTCAAACTCTGTGTACAGATCGGACTACTCTGCGTTCAAGGCGATCCGCATCAAAGACCGAGCATGAGACGGGTATCTCTACTTCTCTCTAGAAAACCAGGACATCTAGAAGAACCGGATCATCCTGGTGTCCCGGGATCTAGATACCGTCGGCGAACACAACGTCCTTCAGGAGCAGCATCACTTGGAACATTGTCGACCACTGGTTCCAGCACAGATTCTTTCGGTTCAAACCTGAACACAAACACGGGAACTGGTGTTAGAGGTACCCCCGCATCTTCTAAAGCTTCAACTCGGAGTAATGCCACTAGAAGTGCTGGTCAGAGCTCTAGCTCAGACCCTCACGGGAAACGACATATGAGTTATTGAAGTACATAAAATCTGGTCATAGGTGATTGTAAATAGCGAGCTGCATATATAATATTTGTTTCATAATTTATTTAATTTTGCTTTTGAAAAGTAAATTAATTTATTTTTTTGACTGCAGTAGTGATTTAGTTTTGTAGTATGATTTGTTATATTAGCGGGAAAAAATTATGATTCATTTGTTACATTTGTATATTAGAATAATCACTTGTAGTCCCATTATCTAGGTCCCCACTATTGGCCTCGTACGTATAAAAGCATATTCTCTTGTACGTATTAACGGTACCTTACTTTAAACAAAACATAAAACTAAAATGTTTTTTATGCGTTTTAAATTATTTTTCAGTTAAAATTTATAAAAAGGGTTTTTGTAAACAATTATTTTGATAGTAAAAGAAATACTAACTGAAATTAGTGGAGAAAATACACAAACATATATTTAACTTTCTTTAATTTAAAATATACAGATTTTGTTTCTTTAATTTTTTTTTTCAAATTTTAGTTTTCATTTATTTTTAAATAAAGTATGACATGTCATAATGTTGTATTTTGATTTGTCATTAAAAAGGGGGTGAATCAAATTGGTTCACTCTAGAGGTGAACTTCGCCAAAGAATCACAGACCGTCAGTGTTAATCATCAGAGACATCAACGTAATGTTCCTCTTGGTTACTTCTTGCTTTAATGTTCCTCTTGGTTACTTCTTGCTTTCTACCTGATTCAGGTTCTTCAGTTAAAGTTTCTCTTTTCATTTTTGGGGTAATGCCCGGTTGGGCCTCGTTGTTTTATTTAGGTTCTAGTTCTAGGGCCTGCGTGTCCTTTTAGGCAGTTATTGCCATGTATGTTCTTTGGGCCATTCGTGCCTCTGTCGGCTTGTTGGGCCTTGTAATCGTTTCGGCTCTATTGGAAATTAAAAATAAAATATATATACTAACCCGTTTTGGGTAAAAAGTTAGGTCCACTAAAAGACGAAAAGAGATCCTACCAAAAAAAAAAACGAAAAGAGACGAGCCACACGCGTCACCTTCTCGTTTAGCCTCTTCATCTCCTTTCCTCAGACTCACTGTGTAAAAAGGCTTTTATTTTATCATCTTCAGGCTTATTCGATTTTCTTCAGATTTGAAATGGTGTCGTTCAAGGTCTCTCTCGTCTCTACTTCGCCTATTGATGGCCAGAAACCTGGGACTTCTGGACTCCGTAAGAAGGTTCGTTCGCTTTCGCTTCTTCTCCTTGTTATATCAATCCCCGCGTTCTTATTTCGAAATTGGATTAGAGATTTGAATTCTAAATTCAGATCTTCGCAACGAAATTGATTTCTTCATTTAGTTCCGATCTTATGGATTGAATGAATTTTGTGTGTTGGTTTTAACAATTTGATCCGATCCGATGAGATTTGAATTTACGCATTGTTTCGTAATTTTACAGGTGAAAGTGTTTAAGCAACCAAATTACCTTGAAAATTTTGTCCAGGCAACGTTCAATGCTCTTACTACAGAGAAAGTTAAAGGTAAAGATCTCTCTTACCTCTCTTTGATTGTTGTTCAGGTAAAGGTCGATGATTGCAAATTCCATCTAAGAAAGAGTATTTGTTAACTTTTTCAGGTGCGACACTTGTGGTTTCTGGTGATGGTCGTTATTATTCAGAGCAAGCTATTCAGGTAAAAGCTTTATATGTCCTTTGAATGATGGCAAACTGCGTTTTGCATTAACTTATAATTCTTAGACACTTTACTCTTATTTTAGTTGTTTTGAATCTTTTATTTCATAAAAAAGATAGTTCGTCAATACCACTTTATTTCCTATCTGGACAGATTATAGTAAAGATGGCAGCAGCTAATGGTGTTAGACGTGTGTGGGTTGGTCAAAACAGTCTGCTATCAACTCCTGCAGTATCAGCTATTATTCGTGAAAGAGTAGGGGCTGATGTGAGATATCTTCCTCTAAACTCATACTACTTACTTTTCTCTTGGGTTGTTATCTAAGGCTATGCATGTTTGCAACATGTAATGACGTGATGAGAAACTAACCCGAGATCCAATTTCAGGGATCTAAAGCCACAGGAGCATTTATCTTAACAGCAAGTCATAATCCTGGTGGCCCAACTGAGGTCAGTTCTCTTTTTGTTCTCACTCTTTTGTGCTTGTTCATTCGATACCCTCACTTAGTATTATTTGAATCCTAGCATCAGTTTTGTTAAACTATATGTTCATCTCTCTGCTTCCATATGCTGATTTCCTGCTATTCTATTCACAGGATTTCGGAATTAAGTACAATATGGAAAATGGTGGACCAGCTCCTGAATCAATCACTGATAAGATTTACGAGAACACAAAGACAATCAAGGAGTACCCAATAGCGGAAGATCTACCCAGGGTACCTAACATTTCTGATCTTATTACCTGTCATCATCTTTTTTTCATCTTGTATTTGTACTAATCATGTTTTTTTGCTGGTCTTTTTGATTGAATGCAACAGGTTGATATTTCTACTATTGGTATAACCAGCTTTGAAGGACCTGAAGGAAAGTTTGACGTCGAAGTTTTTGATTCTGCAGATGACTATGTTAAACTAATGAAGTAAGTCTTTCCATCTTTGTATCTGAGAGAACAGTTCTTGAATCTACTCCCTCTATGGTCTATGCATTTAAGAGAATGGTTCCAGAATCTGCGGTATCGATGATCTAAAAGATTTGTTCGTCTCTTCAGGTCAATCTTCGACTTTGAATCCATCAAGAAATTGCTATCTTATCCAAAATTTACTTTCTGGTATATAGTTCATCAACATCCATAAATCTTTTCTTTTGAGTTTGTTTGCTTGTATAGGCTCCATCATGTCTTTGATATTTTATTTCCCATCGTTCTATGAAGCTATGATGCATTGCATGGAGTGGCTGGAGCATATGCACATCGCATCTTTGTCGAAGAACTAGGTGCACCAGAAAGTTCGTTGTTGAACTGCGTACCCAAGGTATCATTTTTTTCTTCTTTCTTATTTTGTATAACCAAGAAATATCATTTCCTGAAAGGATTATAAATACACGTTGAACAGTGTCTTTTATGATTTATAACAACACGACAATCGGACAATGTACAGGAGGACTTTGGAGGGGGCCACCCGGATCCCAATCTTACCTATGCTAAGGAGCTCGTGGCACGCATGGGATTGAGTAAAACTGATGATGCTGGTGGCGAGCCTCCAGAGTTTGGCGCCGCTGCTGATGGTGATGCAGACCGAAACATGATCCTCGGTAAAAGGTAGCAGAGACTAATTCTCTTTTAAGTGAGATCACAGAGATGTGGAGCGGATATACCACTCTCCCCGTTAACCAAAAATATCTCTTCTCCGCAGGTTTTTCGTAACTCCTTCGGATTCAGTTGCTATAATTGCTGCAAATGCTGTTGGGGCCATACCATACTTCAGCTCTGGTTTAAAAGGTGTTGCTAGGTATGCATCCCGGTTCTTCTTTGTTTACTCCAGTTCATAGATTGAAAACGCTGGACTTTGGTGTCATACGTTTTTGTTTATTATAGATAGTAACAATCTTTTCTCATTAAATTCTCAACTTTCACATTCGTATTGCAGGAGCATGCCGACCTCAGCTGCACTTGATGTCGTTGCAAAAAACTTGGGTTTGAAGTTCTTTGAGGTAGATGTCATTGTGAAGCTTTTCTCTAGCTTCTATTCATTGCAATCACGTAACATAGTCTATTGCTCTAATACTTCTATATTTTAGGTTCCAACAGGCTGGAAATTCTTTGGCAATCTAATGGATGCTGGGATGTGCTCTGTATGCGGAGAAGAAAGTTTTGGAACCGGTGAGCTTCTATTGCTAGATCTTCACATGTTTTAAAACCGTAACAACCCTACACAACTCACAAAGAAGCTTTTCGACAGGTTCGGATCATATCCGTGAGAAAGATGGGATCTGGGCAGTTCTTGCTTGGCTATCAATACTGGCTCACAAGAACAAGGAAACCCTTGATGGGAATGCAAAACTGGTGACGGTTGAAGACATTGTCCGCCAGCACTGGGCTACATATGGCCGTCACTATTACACTCGATACGACTATGAGGTAAAACTGACAAATGTCATTATTGGTTGTAGACAATATGTAGAATAACCAATTACCTTTGACCAATTTCTAAATATTTGCTCCATAGAACGTAGACGCAACTGCAGCTAAAGAACTCATGGGACTTTTGGTTAAGTTGCAATCTTCACTTCCCGAAGTCAACAAGTATCTCTCTCTCCACTTAATTTCAAATCCATTCCTTTTTACTTGTATGACTTTCAGACTCACGTTTTTGGATAATTGGTCAGGATTATAAAGGGAATTCATCCAGAGGTGGCAAATGTTGCAAGCGCAGATGAGTTCGAGTACAAAGATCCAGTAGATGGCTCTGTTTCAAAGCACCAAGGGATCCGATACTTATTCGAGGATGGATCACGACTTGTAAGTCGATATGTGTGAAATGGATTCATAACAATTCAACAACCTGTGAAATTGTAAAAGCTAATCCGGGCTTGTTTCTCTTGTTCATGAAGGTGTTCCGTCTCTCGGGAACTGGCTCAGAAGGAGCAACAATAAGGCTATACATTGAACAATACGAGAAGGACGCCTCAAAGATCGGCCGAGATTCTCAGGATGCTCTTGGTCCCCTGGTCAGATTCCCAGATACCTTAATTACTCCCAAATTTACGCATAATCGATCTTTGTCATGTTTATTAACACCAATTGTTGGTGTCTGATTTTCACAGGTTGATGTTGCATTAAAGCTGTCGAAAATGCAAGAGTTCACCGGCCGATCATCACCAACTGTTATTACATAAGACAGCTTTCAGAAGACGCTGTCTCCAATACTACTCTCATTCCAACTTCATTTCTTATGAATTTGGGTTTTGCTTTTTTCCTGTTATCTGTTATCTTACACAAGTATACTTCAATACATATAATTTTAATGGAATATACATTAGGTTGGCAATTGAATTTCTAGCTTTGTTTGGCTCCTCCAAATAAAAAAGAATTGCCACAATATTGGAGCATGTGTGGCAGATGGAGACGTAGCAAGAGTAAAAAGCGAATCCAACAATAACTGATACCTAAAACCTACGGTGTACAACTATAGATAATGGACCCGAGAGGTGGTGATGACAAGCCAGAAGACAGATGTTTATAATTTGTCTCTTGAGCTTGACCAACAAAAACATTCTGACAGTTAAAAGCTAATGTTGGGCATGAATTTCGTGAATCAGATTGTGCCATGTGTTAGTTTGTATAAGTGAGTCAGGGTTCACGGGTTCTTTCTTATTTGGTTTTTAAATCCAAAAGAAAGAGAGGCATCATTACCATCCAAACACTCCTCCCACTTTAGGCTTTCTTCCTCTGTCCTTTCTCCATATTTGTTGTCTTCTACTAAACTTTTGTCTCAACAATGACTGATGCTTTAGCTAACCATCAACATTGTAACATACAGTTGATGGTTAGCTATTTGCTATACATTTGTCTATTTCTCTTGCTTCTATAGTCAAAGTATAGAGTTAGCTCGTATAAAAAGATCAGCATTTAAGTATAAAAAAAATTAGAATGATTTTATGTATAGTATTGTCTAACTTTAGGTGAAATCACAACTGATTATAGAATCCTCGAAGAAAAATATTAAAAAATCAAAAGGCTTAATATTAGCATTTTCTTATGCAGAAATGCTTAATTAATCAAAATAAGTCTTTTCACGTAATTGATTCATGTAACTATAGTAAATTGTTGATAGACTTTACTCTTTAGCAGTGTTCTTTATGGTATCACAGTTACAAATACAAAAAGATTGATTGAGTTGGCTCTTTTGTCCGTATTAGTTCATACTTGTAAAAAAAAACTACAATGTACATATATGATTACAAGACTTTAAAATAGTGTATTATTGATTATTGTACTTCCCTCGTTTATCTCATCTTTAAATTTTATATATATATATATATATATATATATATATTTATCTTTAAATTATAATTGGATAGTGATAGAGCGTCAACCGAAATATATGATATCTTGAAATGTAATTGTTACAGGTTTATAGTATTGTTTTTTGTTTGATGTATTATATTATATACATGGCAAATCATAGGCCAAGTACATTGAATATGATTTTTTTCTATTCATAATAGATACTTCTAGTTCTTACTTGTTAGTCTTTGGAGAAAATTCGATATTTCGATCATGTCGATCATTACTTTTTTTACCACAATCATCAGTTCAGGAGAAGTACTGAAGAACTAATATGTATCCACCTCAGGCTTGATGGGGAAATCTAATGGATAATGCTTTCACATTCGTTGAATTTTTTTTAGTTTCTAAAAAACATAATAAGTGAGCAATACTTCAGTGTTCGAATATATATTCAAAACCGTGTACTTTTTTTATAAACTTCAGGGTTATTGGAGTTACAGCGCATGCATGCAATATTATTAATTATGCATCGGCTTCTTCATTAATAAATTAAGAATCTTTATAAAAATTGTACCATATGTTCAATTATTTATTTATCACGTTTTCTTAAAGTACTTATATATTTAATTTACCAGAAAATAATCGAAGAAAAAACGACATGAATCTGATTCTTTTTACAGTACTGCTGTTTTCATTTACTTGCAAAAACTGAAATAAATCCAAGTAAATAATAATTCCAAGGAAAACTCACATATATTTTCAGTATTACATGCAACAACGAGTAGTACTTTTAGTTTACTAATACTTTTTTAAGTATAAAAGTTCATAGTTTCGAAAAAAAACAAAAGACTCGAAGGATCGATGACTGAGATATTATTAATTTATTATTGACTCGTCGGCATAGCGGTTAACTAAAGCCAGCGCATTGCTAGTAAGCTTCTTGACGTCATCGACTCGAGAGCAGACGTCATCTTTGATAGAGTCGTCTTCGTGGACGTCTTTGAACCCGTCCGTACAAGTATACTCATCAGTAAGAGCTGCACTAAGCCAAGTCTTGACATTACTCATCTGGAACCTAAATGACTCGATCGAGCCAGACGCGGAGACAAGCTCCTTCATCTGTTTCATGGAGCCTCTCATACCGTCAACGGCATCTTTAAGATTCTCGAAGCAGTCTCTAAGGACGGGGGTTGGGTGGTCGCGGTTATAAGCGTTTTGGAGGTAAGAGAGAAGGTGGAGAGTGTTGTGGAGAGTGAGGGAGATGGCTACGCGCGCGAGGCGGTTTGAGTCATTTTGGATGGAGTTGGCAAAAGAGGAGAGAGTGGAGAAGCAAAGGTCCGGGTAGAGTGTGGTGTTGCAGGCCAAACGGATGAAATCGGAGCCGTTGGATGGTAGGAGTGGTGGATCAACGGTGAGGATTTGTGGGAGAAAGGTGGAAAAGAGAAGTATAAGGAGAGTAGGTCTCATCATTGTTACCATATTGTTGTGTGATGTGTTTGGCTCTTTTGGATTCATAAGCCTTGGAGTTATTTATAGGATTTTTGAAAAATATCAGATTTTATAAAGAAACAAAATTAGAGAGTTGAGTTTGGAGGTGAACAAAAATACTCTGCCAACAATTGTCTGCATGAATGTTTAGTGGGCCGGGCCGAATTCCAATCTTAGAACTTATCATATGAAAAGAAAAGAAGTTAGTTTCTAATATTTTCTGTTGGGTCTGCTTTGTTAGCCCATAAATATTTCAACAGCGACGTAACTCATAGGATCCAAATGATAATTTACCACAACATCCGGTCCTAAACAAGCAAATCAATGAGAGCAAATGTTGTTAGTGCGTAACTGACGAAAAAAGTGGTACTCAACTTGTGAAAAAATACTGTGGATACTAAGTATTAACCATATATAAAACGTAAAAAAAAACTGATACTATCAAATTTTGACTAATTGGTTATTCAACATATAGGATTCTGAATGACCGAAATATATTTTTTCTAATATAATTGTATTGGCTGATAGAAACTTATACAAACCTTTTAAAAGTTTTTAAATTAACATCAATATATACAAAACATGATTACACTTACGACATCATGTGTGCTGCATAATTACGTCCACCTTTGTTACAACATTGCTTTGTTTGTACTGTAATTCGAATCAAAATTACCCTCGTTATTTCTTCTGTCTACAGCATCATATATATACAACATTTTCTATTCTTACAAACCATTGATAATTATGAAGTAATGAACTAAGCGCATCATGTTCATGCCTTTTGCGGTTGATTATTGAAATATAAACAAAATAAAATGATATGGTTGTTTCGCACTGCATGATGATCTTACAAGTCAATTTCACCCAAAAAGCTACAAACATAGCAAAAGTAGGAGTTTCACGTCTTCTTGCCATCACACAGAATCAATATGTTGAAACGTATCAAAAGTTTCTTACATTATATGGTGCATACGGAATTAACATCTGGACCTATATCATGCATGTTTAATATGATGTCGTGTTCTAGGAACGCTAGTGGCAACGAATATATGATGATGGTTCATGCATATCACCGATAAATGAACAAATTATCCATTCTGTATTATATTGATATATATAGAGTAAGTTGTTATCTGATTGTGGTTGGTCCAAAAAATACATGAATGTTTATTTCGATCACACTACTACCTCTACCATCTTGGTTTTTTCCAATTTTTTAGCATGATTTTTTATTTACGATTAGATATATTTCTTTAAAAAAACATGAACATGCATATGAGTGAAAGTAAATTGACTTGTTAGAATCGTCAATATTTAGTTCTAATAATTATATCCATTGCTTTAATCACTTTCTATGTTGATATTATTGTTTGATCAAAACCATCAGTATAACCTATTATACAATAGTTTGATCAAAACCATCAGTATAACCTATTATACAATAGTTTTGATTCGTTTTGATCTCTTAGGTTTCTTTTTAGCTATTAGAAACAAATTCATAGAGACTATAGACATTAGACAATGATAATGTAGAACAACAATTAATGTTCCTCAAATATCCCATAAAACCTATTGAATCAACTGGTCCAAAACCAATACAACGAGAACTTATTGTCTACGTTTATATGACCCAAAGACACTAATCAATCGGCCTCAATTAGAGGCGGATTTAAAGACATCACGGTATCATCATATCCATGTTACTTTTTCTGTTCTCTTTTTTACTTACCCGTCCATTTCTTTCTTTTGGCAAAATAATTTTGCTAAATTACGTGGCAAAATAATTTTGCTAAATTACAGCGAAGAGGATCACATGCATCAGCACTATTTACAACAATCCTTTAGGGTATATGTTAGTCAACCCCGTAACACCATTCGTACCCATTAATCATGAACATTTCGCAAAGTTTTCCCACCAAAAACGGCGTCGGATAAGGTTTTTGGCATTTTGTGTTTCTTTTTTTGTGTGCATAGCATAATTTCATTTTAACCGTACTATTCGAAGATTTTTAAATTGGATAAAGATGATTCATTCATTACATAGTCGCTTTGTTGTTACTAGTGATAAATTCATGTTAATGATTCTATGATTTTCGGCCAGCTATCTCATTAATTATTAAGACGTTTAAGTGGAGCTATTAGCAATCGTGTATGACATAATGATTAGCATTTTCATGTGCCATGCCCATGCATGAGGCTTTTTTTTGTTTAAAATTTTATTCTATTATATCCGAATTTTGTTATATACTAAATGAACATTTGTCTCTGATTTGGTCTACTAGTTAATTAACCTTTAGCTTCACTAATAAAAAATCTCATGATTTTGATACTTAAACCCAAAACATATTAAAAACAATTAGCAGTCTTTTAAATCGATAATGTGCTTAGATGATTATACGTTCGTAGGAAACTCTTTTGTTTCCAATGCATGTTAAGAACTAAGAACTCGTATCCTTAAGCACCAATGCTTTATGCTTAATGCCTCATTAGAGATATAAACTGAGATTGACTGTGTTCTGAATCATCATAATATAAGGCACACAAAGAACAGAACAGGAAATACTTAGCAATATAATAGGTTTCCAATAAAAGTGAAGAAGAATACAATAAACTTTTATAAAAAAAAAAGTATATAATAATTTCACACTCGAATCAACCAAATGTAAGATGTCTTGTCCATTTACACATCACATGAGTAAGTGGATTACAGATTGCAATTGATGAAATCTGGATCTTAGCTAAAAATTTATTACGTTACTATATACATCGAGTTTTAAGATGTTCATAATCACAACCACAACCACAAGTTTGAAGAAATAAGAAACAGAGTAATAATATATCAAATAAAATTTCATGGCTGATGGAATCTTTTTTCTAATTGTAGGTCCAAAAAAGCCTAAATTAATGGGGAAACAAAAACCAAAATTCAATAGTAATTTTACTAATTATGTCTTGGTTAAATAGAGTAAAAAGAAAATTAATCACAAACCTCCAAAAATCAACTAATTGAGATCAAAACACGTGTCGCATGCCAATAGGGCGGTGGATCACATGGTAAAAAAATTCACTTTAATTTTTGTCTTTCTTCATAATTCATCTCACAGATTTCAACTTCTCTTTTGGATTCTCTCACCGTACACCGTCGGCGTACCACTCCCCTTCCACACCGTCGGCATTAAAAATCTCAAACCCTAAAACCCGTATCCAATAACCCACCCGGTCCAACCGGTTATTCAAACCCGGTCAATCCAAAATTCGCCTCGGAATCCAAACCTCCATACCCAATCTAACATGGAAAAACCTCCAATCACAAACCTCCACGTGGTGATCACTCATTGGCTCTTATTCTGGAATCCAAGAGGACCTTTTTAGTATAAAGAGCCCCTTCGTTGGTCCTATCACCTTCTCTCTCTCACACACTAACAGAAAGCACAAAAAACAGAGACAAAAGAATGGCGCGAAAATCCCTAATTTTCCCGGTGATTTTGCTCGCCGTTCTTCTCTTCTCTCCGCCGATTTACTCCGCCGGTCACGATTACCGCGACGCTCTCCGTAAAAGCATTCTCTTCTTCGAAGGTCAACGTTCCGGTAAACTCCCTCCAGATCAACGCTTAAAATGGCGCCGTGACTCAGCATTACGCGACGGTTCCTCCGCCGGCGTAAGTCTACTCTACTAACATACATTTCAAACTTCTCCTTCTTCTAATCTCTAACTTTTCCGACGATATTTCAAAAATCTCAGGTTGACTTATCCGGTGGTTACTACGACGCCGGAGACAACATCAAGTTCGGTTTTCCGATGGCGTTCACAACAACGATGCTTTCATGGAGTATAATCGATTTCGGTAAAACCATGGGACCTGAGCTTAGAAACGCCGTGAAAGCTGTTAAATGGGGAACAGATTACCTCCTTAAAGCGACGGCGATTCCCGGAGTAGTCTTCGTCCAAGTCGGAGACGCTTACTCCGATCATAACTGTTGGGAAAGGCCTGAAGATATGGACACTCTCCGTACTGTTTACAAAATCGATAGAGCTCATCCTGGTTCTGACGTCGCTGGTGAAACCGCAGCCGCTTTAGCCGCCGCTTCAATCGTTTTTAGAAAACGCGATCCTGCTTATTCCAGACTTCTACTTGACCGTGCCACTAGGGTACGTTACTCTGTTTTCACACTTTAACCATTAGCATTAACTGTGGTAATTAATTTTAATTATTACAAACATTTTAATATTCTCTTTGTTTTTCTTTAATAGTCAAATTTAATAGTCAAAAAGATTTTAATTTTTAATCAATTATTCTTTGCTTGTGAGATAAGAGATTCGTGTCCATATGCATTTATAATAATTGTTTTATTTCAGTACTTTTTTGGGTGATGGTTGGTTCATTTCTATGATTCGTTTTTAATAATTTGACTTTTTTGAGTATATTTATTCTTACGTATATGTACTATTGAATAAATATTTTTACTGACGTAGAGAAGATATATCAAATTCACGGATCTGAAATAAAAATGTTGTACCGTTGATCGCAGGTATTCGCGTTTGCTAACAGATATCGCGGCGCGTATAGTAACAGTCTCTACCACGCGGTTTGTCCTTTTTACTGTGATTTCAACGGTTACCAGGTAAAGTATTATAGTTACTCTTTATTACCTATTTTTAGTATCAGCCGTTGGATGGTAAATGTTGATTTTGACTGACATGATCTGATGGTGGTGTTGCAGGATGAGTTACTGTGGGGAGCGGCATGGCTACACAAAGCCTCGAGGAAACGAGCGTACAGAGAATTCATTGTGAAGAACGAGGTCATTCTTAAGGCTGGAGATACCATTAATGAGTTTGGTTGGGACAATAAGCATGCTGGGATTAATGTCTTAATCTCCAAGGTAACCATCTTTAATTATTCTTCTGGTCAATATTGCATGGTTTTTGATGCGCATTGATTGTTGCTTAATCTTTTAACTGTCAAAGATTTGGTGTGGAGGTATTAGGGGATAGTGGAGTTTTTTTGTTTGTTTTTGGATTTATGTTCTATGTTTGTTTGGTCGCAAGGGGACTTACTAATGTAGCATAAGAATTAAATTAAAACATAGGTAGAGAGATGGTTGTGTCTGGTATATCACGTGTTTGTGGCACGACTTTTGATCATATAATTGGAAGTGGGGTTCACATTTCAAATTATATGTCCTATGACCTATCTAGTTATTTTGGTCTACCATATGCTTCATTATCATAAAACAAACCCGCTTTAGATTAGATGTGTGAACCAATCGAGTCGTTTCTTTAGATATGTAGACATATAAAAACTAAATCATGTTAGAGTCATGCTTAATATGGGATATTAAATTAGAGAAGATAGAATGGGGGATGGATGATTGGACCTTGCACATGATGATGAATAATGGGAATTAGCCAATTAGAAATGGTCATGTGATGTGGGAGCTAAATCTTAAGGTAAGACATACCTCATTGGACATTCCCCTTTTTTTGTCCAGTGTGTGCTCAACATACCTCCTAGATTTGGCTTCATATAATTTTAATAATATAACATTACCAATTGGAAGCCAGAGCCTCACATGGACCCATGATCCATGACTACTTGACTAGTGAATGGATAAAAAAGAGTGTGCATTTTTCGCATATATCTATATTATATAATATATAAACTTGATAATCCAATGTAGGTAGGTGAAATGTATACAGTATGATTTTGTGAGTTTGCATGTGGTGTATCATATTTGTGGTTTTGGATATAGAGTAAGTAAAAACTAAGGTATATAGCAACATTATTATTACAAGTATCAGAATCAGAGCATCAGGCCTATTGGGTCAAGTGGGGACAGTAAAAGAAGGAAAGGGGTAGAGAAGTCTTTGGTTACTGTTACAAAGCATGTGGCTCAAAACTCAAAAGGCTGAGAAAACAATAAATAAAGTATCGTGTGTCCCTTACCAGTTCCCATTCTGCTGCAATAGCCTAAGTGGTTTCTTTTTGTTTTTGTCATTTCTCAACGGTCTCTTTTTGCTATACTGATCAGATTGATTTGTCAAGGGCCTTTCACCATCTCAGTTTTTCACATGGCGCTCTGTCTCAAGGCCCTTGTTCTTTCTTGTTATTTATATTTAGTCTTTGTCTTTATAGTGTTTTTTTGCTTCTTGTTTTGAAATTACAGGAAGTGTTAATGGGAAAAGCAGAGTATTTTGAGTCTTTCAAGCAGAACGCAGATGGGTTTATCTGTTCTATATTGCCTGGAATTTCTCACCCCCAAGTCCAATACTCTCGAGGTAATAATACAAAACCCCATCATTTTTTTTCTCAATATCAAAGTACTTTTCCCACATTCACGTGATTTACTTTTGTCTTTTTCCTTCTAAAAAATTCAAACTTTTTTCTATGCTTATCTTTAATTAATTAGTAGTAATCTGATTTCTTTTTGTCTTACATATCACAGGAGGGCTACTAGTGAAGACTGGAGGGAGTAACATGCAACATGTAACATCACTATCTTTCCTCCTATTGGCTTACTCTAATTATCTGAGCCATGCCAAAAAGGTTGTGCCTTGTGGCGAATTAACTGCTTCCCCATCTCTCCTCCGTCAAATCGCCAAGCGTCAGGTAAGAGATTAAAAAAAAAAAAAACATTGGTCCCAAATTTCAGACCAAAAACAAAATACATAGCCGTTTTGCTCTTTGGGACCAAAGCCTTATTGTTTTTGTGATATGTGAACAGGTGGATTACATTCTCGGAGACAACCCGATGGGACTGTCTTACATGGTTGGATACGGTCAAAAGTTTCCACGTAGGATTCATCACCGTGGTAGCTCGGTTCCTTCGGTTTCAGCCCATCCAAGCCACATAGGGTGCAAAGAAGGCTCTCGCTATTTCCTAAGCCCAAATCCTAACCCAAACCTTTTGGTTGGTGCTGTAGTCGGTGGACCTAATGTCACTGATGCTTTTCCGGATTCAAGACCTTACTTTCAGCAGTCTGAGCCCACGACTTATATCAATGCACCACTAGTGGGCCTTCTCGGTTACTTCTCCGCCCATTCTACTTGGCGATGAGGGAGGGCCTTATTACTTATTACTCTCTATCCTATTAGAGGTGTGCTGGAAACTTTAGGCCACCCTAAAACCCTTTTTTTTCTTTTTTAATGTTATTGCCACTCTTTATTTTCTACTACTTAACCAATTGTATTGTAAGCCCGTAATTAGTGAAGAAGAGAAAGAGTTATGTCGGTGTCTAAACTTATTATATTTGCAGTCAATTACTTGAATTATTTGTTTGCAAGACGACTAGTTAATACTCGCTAGACAAGTTGATATAATCATCAGACCAAAGTTTGATTTTAAAGAGAAAAAAAGATCATCGAACCAAATTCAACAAAAGCAAAAACAGTTAAAACTAAAAAACTCAATGATAGGTTTTGTGTGAAAAGTTTATTGTTTGTTTGGATTCCTACTAAAAATTAAAATATCCATCTATAGTTTTGCAAATCAAGCTTCATAATGATTTCATCTCTGTTGGGCCTTCCTCATGGGGGTGGTCTACTTCCTCATCTCTGTCCTTCTTAGTAAAATTAAATGGTCCAGTTGACGGCCCAATAAGCCCATAGAAAAAGAAAATTAATTTGTTAGCTAAGAGTTCGTTTGCTTACTATGATTCATCTTGTTGTCTTTGCCTATGAGACCTAGTGCGCGTGTATTATTGTTTAAGTTCGACGTTACCCGAGGATAGCTCACTCGATAATTCTAGGAATTTTTTACTTAGCGCTGTGTGATCCTTGTTGATAAAGTTTCTTAGAGGATATTGTATAACACTGAAACTCTTGAAACAATTCAGCTTCTAATCTGTTTATTTGATGTTTGTTGATCTGAAAAATGTGAGATGTGTACTAATCGTGACTTTGTCTCTGCTTATGACCCGGCATGGCACTGCATCGTTTCGAACCACACACCGTAAAAGGAAGAAACAAATTCAGGGTTTATCTCAAAAATGTATTTTGTTTAAAACGTATGACATTTATGTTTTTGGATTATTTGTGTGAAATTGTTTATCGCAGATATTCATGTCCTTGTGGACCTTGTCTTGTCTTCAGAACAATTTTATGGTCACACAAACCTTAGAGATAATACAAGTTTTGGTTTATATTTCGTTAATGAAGGAAACAATTGTGTCAACAAAAAGAAGACGTTTTTAGGGAAAGCTATGTTTCTCTCTATACCAATGGATAAATGAGAGAGAAGAGACCTTGGCTTTCTTCAAAAAAAAAAATGAAAATAATGTAAAGTGATAGAAACTATTAAAGTCAAAATCAAAATTGTATTTATTAATTAAAATTTGTATGAACATGTAGTATAGAGGTTTGTACCAGAAATGTTGATGTCACAATTGATTTTAAATCACTTTATTGTTGCTATATATCGAGTGATAGAGAGAAGCAAAGGAGTTAAAATGTGAAGCAGAGTACAAGTTTTGTTTAATTTTATAAAGTAAAAGAGAGTACTAATTGAAATGGAGAGTGAAGGAGATAACACAAAATGAGTGTTGGGAATCATAAATCCATCAATTCATGAAACAATCTAAACACAAAAGGACTAAACTTAGCCCCAACAATGTACTTTTGAATTGTGTAGTGGTAGTTCAAATTGCACAACTTGGTGGGGGCATGAAAGGACAAGTGAGTAAATGATGATACAACATATACACGAGAGAGAGGATACGCAAAATGATAAGACCACGACGATCGTTCTTATCCACTCATATATATGAACGTGTTTTTGGTGATGAATTTAGAGGTTAAGCTCTCTTTTTTGTCCTCCTCACCAAACTTTTGCTTATGTGCATCTCCTTCACCATTATTACTTTCCTACAATTATTTATCTGCCTCTAAATAATAATATCTATAAGATCTTTCCGCTTGTGAAGAGAATCTCTCTGTTTTCGTAATCAACATGTGAGCTCTTTTGGTTCACAATTTTTTTTTTGTTTACTGTAGCACATAAACTAGTAGTATTTATTCTCCTTAACATCAAATTTTGAACTCGTGACTTTCATAAAAAGCTATTTAAAACATGAATATTTTCCTTTGAAAACATATCATTTTTTGTAATATATCATCTTAGGTATTTTACACAATCATCAACCTCAAGAGAATTTTCACCTTCTTATTTTCTTTACATTGATACCAAAAAAAAACTCGAGAGAATAATAGTAAAGTGGACTTGTTAACAACGAAAGCTGGCGATACAAAACTAGTACTATTCTCTTTAGCGATGCATTCAATATGATTTTGGTATAAATCAATTAAGTGTTCATATAATTAGTTAATGAAGTGTGTTTGTGAAATTAGCAAAAAAAAAATTATAGTGAATTTTATTTGATATTAAATTCTTGACAGACATGAGTCCATGACAAACATATATCTGTTAGTTCTTAAAGTTATAATGTAATCCTACAATAAACAGACCAAAGCATTACAAACAATGATCAAATACAGAGACGCCCTAACGTCTTCTCCTGCTCGTAAGAATATAAATGGTAACTATATAATCATAATCTAATGATTACAATTACAAATTACCATTGTAAAAAAAAAAAAAAAAAGTGTAGGTTTTATGTAGGAGAAGTAGAAGAGTAATTCATTCCACTGGATTCTCCGGTCGACAAATCAAGAAGCATCTTCTTGTATGGCATTGCACTCATAAGCCTGCACCAACAACATCAATTCTTTTAGATTCAATTGAAAAACCTCAAAATTTTCTATAAAGAAAAAAAATACAAAATCAAACCTCTCTTTGCGCTTCTCCAAGAACCGAGCCAAGGATGCTTTCCGAGCTTGAGGGACTGGAAAAAAGCAATTTTCGAGTTTAGACATATGATTTGAGGAAGCAAAAATCTTGATTATATTTTGTTTTGATGTTGATATTAGACACACATACCTGAAGGAATCATGTTACGAGGAGCTGCATTGAATGATTCGATCATGCTCATTGCATTAGTCGCAGCAACGGGTGTGTCCCTACACCTTGAGAAATTATCAGTGTGAGTGGCAGAGCTTGATGAGGTAGCAGCAGTGTTATGGATTTGTTTTCCATACATTCTTTCAGCTTCTCGAACCGGTTTGCTATCTCCAGTTTCACCTTTCAAACCGTTCCCGGCGCATAACATGATGGCTTGAGCCTACTCACATATCATGAATAGTCCGTTTTAGAACATGTAAATGTTATGTAAATGTTATTTGTATGAATCTTGATTATATATACCTTATCGGGAGATATGTCATTAAAGACGCTTATAGTTCCGCCATAAAAGATTGTGAGCTGAGGAGATGATCCGGAGGAAGCCACTCTGTTTCCACAAACCCACATAACCAAATCAAAATATGAAAAGAGCAAAAAAATTGTTGAATGTTTTTGCATCATAATATGGAAATTACCGTGGAACAAGAGAAGGATGAGTTGGTAAAGGAACTGAACCGCCTAGTAAAAGCGGCGTCGCGTTTTGAAACGCACCACCAAATTGGCATCTGCGGAAAACATTGGCCGCAGAAACTGATCCCCACTGGTATGCACCCGGAAACGCCTTAGCCTCCTAATTTGTTAAATTCAAATTTTAATCGTCAACGTCTTTAAATTTTTTGTACATTCTAAATTTAGAAAAATGCCAAGAAATAAACGTGATCCAAACGCCAAACACCAAACGCCACAAAATATTAAATTATTTTTTCCCTAACTTTGCGGCTGGCAGACGACCGACCCTACCAGCTCTTAACTAGCACTTATCCAACAATTTTTTTTCCCTGGTTAATGATTGGCCACATACACAAAAATGATAAAGTTCGGCCATTTATCCGACCATTTTCCGGTGGCTATCTCTTACGAAAACAACTTTTCTCATAAATATGTGATTGATGTGTTTAACATAATTTGAAAGTAAATTCTTCTTTTTAATCAAGACCATAATTGAGTACTCCTCTTGCACATGCTAAAAGACGACCATGATTATGCGGTAGCTTATAGAACCATTAGATTAGCCATAACATCTGAAACTGATACAGAGTAAGTTAAATTTTAAGATGAACCAACCTGGAAATCTGAAGAAGGCATGAAACTTGAAGTAGCAAAAACCTTTGACTTCCCCCATTCTCTAGCTGCCTTCGTACTTAACCCTATAAGTATCATTTTTTATGGTCGTCAATTTGACTAATCTATCCAATCTCATTTTTATAAAAGATTTAATGGAATCTTTTTTTTTTCAAGTTTTGGAATCTGAAAAATTATATTTAAATAAACAACTTTATACGGCTATGTTAAAAGTGAAAACTGATCTCTTCTTGAAACATTAAAATAAAAGATTCTCGAGACAAGAACACAAACCTCGTTCTTCGACAGCATCATCGTTAACCTCATGCTTAACGTTATTACTTAGATACTGCTTGTCGCTCAAACCCAGAAAATCTCTTTCCATTGCAAACCAAATATTCAATGACAAACTCTCAAATTAACGTGTTTCTCTCTGTTTCTTGCCCAAAACATCCAATTTAAAGAAGAGGAAGAAGAAAACAGAAGAAAGAAGTGGGAATCCACAAGGAAGGTTTCGTTTTGGTAATGTTACAGACACACTTTTGGAGAGGCTTATTTAACTCTTTGCCTTTCCTGTTTTTAAAGGCTTGCTTGATTAAAGCATGTGGGGCTTTTTTCTGACCGGTACAAACGGTTGGTGCTACTGGTTAAACCGGTTAATTCACACGTGTTTATTCTTTTGATTTTTTCATTTCTGAGGACCATATACAATTAGACATCCGTCGACCGTCGGTGGCTCTAGTTTATAATAGTGCATGTTTTTTTTCAAAGGTGGATTAATTAGTTTGGCTATTGGATATTTTCTTCGTGAACTCACACACACATGTAAAATGTGTGGTTGCTTTTCTTATGCAACGGTTTGGTATTTATCACATATTTTTTTCTTTTCTTTGAAAATTATTTCAACTATAATAATAAATGAAATGATAAGCCAAGACTCTTTCGTTGAGGCAAAAGTAATGTCACGTATTGGATATACAATAACCAAATCACGAGAATGCTCAATGGGCTGAAAGAAGTTTGATTTGCTTATCTAAGGCCCATAATTTTGTTTACGGCCCGACTTACATTAAATCTGTTCAGTATAACTGTACAGATTTGGCTAAATTGCATTCCAAACTAGACCTCCAAGAACTTGAGTGAACTTTTGCTAAGCTCATTTCATAACACGTGAAATTTTTGAATCTTTGATACATCATGTTGTTATTTGAGACCAATTTTTCTTATTCATATAATGTTTCAAACAGACGCAAGTCATTTATTAGTCATGTTACTCATGTACAAATTAAAAGAAGAACCTGGTTATGAAGCAATCATCGGTAGTACATTAAGAATTTCAGAAAATTAAAAAAAATATGGAAAAGAATTAGACGTTAGTTGGTCTTTCAAAGTCCTAAAACGATTTGGTAGTCAGCTTACAATTTTAAATTATCATTTTTAATGATTAAAGGACATTAGGCCAAGTCTTCAATTGAGTTCTTTAGACAATATGAGAATAAATAATGATGAATACGATGAAAAGATTCGTTCAGACATTCGCAATAGGACGAACACAGTTATCATTTTTTGGATCTCCATCCTGATTTACGGTTTAATATGTTCCATTATTCTCGACACGTTCATTTATTTTAACTTGTTTGTGTATTGATAAAAGAAGCTCAAACCCTTTTAATTACTGTTATTTTTTGCATAGACGAAAAACATGGCATTTATAGAAGATAAGAAATCGAAGGTTTCATTCACATCAAAGAAGAAGATATCGCTTTGGCCTATATAAGTCCGACAATTATACAAAAATCGATTCGGAGATACAATCATATCAATACTATATCAAATTATCAATATACTATAACTACGTACATCTTATGAGGGAGAACAAAAAAAATTACAAAAATACAACTAACAGTGTGGCTCGACTCGAGTTGTTGATTGATATCTTTCCCACTTTGTCCTTTCATTTACACCATTTCTCATCTGCAAAAGGCATATACATAGTAATTTAGATTTTATGATCGATAAAAGAACTGAAAAAAAAACGTAAATCAATATCAAAAATACCTTGTAATTTTCTACAACACTTTCCAACAAAAGCGAGAAACACAACGAGCAAGATGATTAAGGTGACGATTCCTATTATTATCGCCAATGTTTTTCCCACTCCATTATCATCCTTATTGCCCTTCTCTCCTTCTGCCAAATATATATATATATAATTTTAAAACTATCCATCCACCTCTAAAGTTTTTAATAAATTTGTTTTCTCCATCAAGTATAATGTTCATATTTTTATTTATGGTCAACACTATCAATTTTATGGGTTTAAAAATTTAGCGTCGTACACAAATATATAAACCATTAGACTAATTGTTAAGATCAGTCTAATATTTAAATTTTCATCTGAGGTTACGTAAAAAGGTTTTTTTTTTAGTGATTACGACTTTTTATTTTTTTATCTAGTTTAGTTAAAATAAGTTTAGAGGAAGACTGACCATGACCAAAGTTTGGGCCTGGGGTCTGACGCGCGTGACTACCACCAACACTGAAACGCGCGTAACATTTCGACAAGTAAACATATCCTCCCTGAGCCATTCCACAATCAGATTTGAGCCGTCCGATTGCATCAGACAAGCAATCTTGGCACTGTGATGTACTTAGATCACCGGAGCACTGAGCCACACCCTGAACATTCCCGTTGCCACCTGTCCTGTAAGATCCATCTCCGGTACCTAAAGAACCGATGACGTCACTAGCTTTGGTCAACGCATCCTGGTCGTTGAATTCCATCGGCTGTCCACATTTGTTGAGGATCAACGTTTTGTCTTGAACCCCAAGGAACGATTTGTTGTCGTAACGGATCAGACAATTTTCCATCTGCAAGAACCCGGAGTACGAGTTTGAACATAAGGCTCCGACCTGTGCGACGGCGCTTGATACGCACGTCGAGCAGGCGGTTGGGTCTAGGTCGCCGCGGCACTGGTAAATACCGTATACGGTAACGGTTGGTTCCGGTTTCCCGGTGGGAACTGTGAAGTTGGCGTAGCGGGTTTGGGCGGTTGAGGTGACGAAGGAAGAGAGGAGGGAGTTAAGATTTGTCTCGTAGCCGGAGCTAGGGGAGAATTTAGCCGGAGAACAAACGGCGTATATGTAATTGTCAGTGGGGGAGGAGGAAGATGGGTTCATTAGTATAACGGCTGTGAGAAGGAAACAGAGAAGGGACGTCGTCTTTGTCTTGATCATGGTTACTTTTTGTTTTGAGAGATAGAGAAAGAGAGAAGATGATTTGGTAAAATATAAATTGAAGAGCGAAGACTTGCTTTAAAGATAATTGACGTAAAGAAGGGTACTCTTATATGTGGTTCCATGTTGCATGCTTTTGGTTTTTTTTTTTTTGGTTTTTGGTTGGGGACGTTCTTAAGAATTTCCACAATTTGCAAGTTCCATATCATTGAAATTACTAAATAATTGCAACTCTTTCTTCGTTCAGACTTTTTTTTTTAAAGCTATAATGTGGAATTTGGCAATGTGCGTCTATCCATTACAACTTTCTTTTTGTTAATCTATCCTTACTCATGTCATTTGAATTCAATTTTTTATTTTGACAGTGACTCGTGTGAATTCGTTAGCCTCTACCGTTACTACTAATTACCCTTACTTGCCAGTTGCCACTTATCAAGAAGGCAATAAAACTGAGGAGTTAATTTCTTATAGTATTGTGAAGTTTGAATGCGTATAGAAAGGCCAAATCGGCGGACTTACCACGAAATTAATAAAAAACCAACTTCTTTATTCATGTATTATGTATATATAATCAACACAAAAAGATATGAAAATTTGCATTCAACTAGTTTATTTTTCTTATATCAGATGATAGGAGTGACGAAGCAATTCTCGCATTATGTGTGTGTATATAAAAATTGACAATAGTAGGTCTTTTTTTTTGTTTTTCTATATCATCAGAAAAAAAAAGCAATACGAATAATACCGAGCAATGACGACGTATACGTCATGAAAACGAGTTATGGTCATTAATATATTACATGTAGTATAGCGTATAGAGTTTGGATAGGCAATGGTACTTGAAAATGATTTTAGAAGATGAATTTTAATTATATAGAAAGGGATATTGGCGTGCTGGTCGAGATGTTGTATACATTTATGTAAGGGTTGTATCAACATTTTATTATTTTTATTAGTATGATGAGAAATCAATCAAGTAACTAGGCTGCCAACGTCAAAGTTCAGTTACGGGACCGGTGAACGAATAGAGAAGACAATAATGTTATTTGACCGACTTTTGTTTAGTTCTTATAACCACAACACCCATAGACCTTTTCTTTGGCTATAGATTGTTCTTATTGACTTTAGTAATACTATTTCTTTTTGTTGGAAGGTTAGATTCTTTTATTATCCATTGTAGCTCAATTAGTAAAGACCTTAGGCGAATCTTAGAGGTCGCCAGTTCGAATGACGCTTGGGACGAAACTAATATTACATGCTGTGGTTTCGAACCTGAGGGGATTACGGGCTTCGGCCCAGAATTTACTGGTATTCAATAAAAAATAAAAAATAAAAAAATCGTTACGGCTGCAAAAGAATTTATTGTTGTACGTATACTTGAATCTATCTATAAATTAATTACAACATGGATGTTGTATTTTTTCATACTACACATGTTTTAGTACTTAGTACATGAACTATTAACTATAGAAGGTAACATTTATGATACTAGATCATTGATAATTATTAAGGAAACAATGACAATAATGTAACAATACAAGAGTAATCATTTTGTCGATAAGGGATTCTATTCAGTTATGAAGTTGAAATAATAACCAATTAATTAAGAAGATATAATTGAAAGCAGAAAGTTCTGGTAATTAATTGCATGGTGGAATTGATCAATCAAATTACTTTTCAATAGTATTATTTTATTTTCACGTAACATAAGAAGAGAAAATATATCAGTGAAAAGTACAGCTAAACAAAGACTGGATAAAGTTTGATAAAGGGGATTAGAAGTTGTATCATTTAGTCACTAAACGATCAATGGCTTACCCACACAAATAGACTTTTAAGAACTCTTCTATCTTACACACACAAAGCTTTAATATCTATATATAGATTGTTCCAACGCTAATAATTAATTCTATTGTTGAATTAGAATAGGAATGTCATATTTGGATTTTTGTTCGGTTTTAGTTTTAGTTTTCCAACCAAGTATTGATTTTTAATTTTTTCGTAACACAGTTATTTTTTTTTCCTTGGCAGGTGGATCCGTAATCATTTAGATGGAGAAAATATAAATTTAGGGAGAAATAAACTAATGCAGAGATTAAGGGATTTTGGTGAGTAATTTCGTGCTTGACTTCTAATAAGTCTTTGGTCATTTCCTGAAAAATAATAAAAAAATTCGAATGGGCACTCGATAATTTTCTTGTATTTAGACTAACCTAATTAAGTTGACTCATTCGTCAATTCCAAAAGGAAAACGTTTCTTCGACAAATTGTGGAACTCTTTCAAGATTAAAATCTGTGGAGACATCCAATATCCCTATGCCTATTATAGATTTGAGTGAACTAATCTGATATTATTTATATGAGAATCTTAGCTTACAAATTATAATTAGGATCGTCTTATGTTTACCTTCAAAATTTACGTTTTCATTTAGAGGCTAGAGTAAAATATCTAGCAAGAATTCAAAAGTTATAGTACAAACTGACAAGATCAATTTCCCTCTGTTTTAGTTTTCTTCGTATCAAAGTCTGTCTATTTTCACATGAATATGTTCATAGCAAGATCAGATATAATTATGATCTTTTCACCTTTTCTCTTCTTACGCATCAGTAATTGGTTAGTAAGAATCTGATTCTGATTATTTTTTAAAGTCTTATTGATTATATGATACTCGTTTACAATTGTTGCTACATATTCGAGCATATCTTATATATAGAGAGAGTTAGAGACCATTACATCCTGAAAGTGTATAAAGATATTGATCAATGCCATATATGAAAGTAGATTAGTTGTGGATTAAGACATAATTTGTCAGGATCTAATTATTTTGAGGAATAAAAGGTTTAAACTCACCCACTTGGCTGTCCCTTTAAACAAAAGTTTTTCTATTTGAAAAGGGAACTAAAAGAATGTAACACGACACATGTGTATGTTAGATTAGACACCACAATAAGCATAATGTCTGATCCAGTCTTCTTCTTTTTTATTTATTTCATGTTTAATGTGTAATATATATTTTATTTTTTTGATAAAATTTAATGTGTAATATCTAAGGTAATATTTAGATGTATCTTCCAATTGGTTTTTGTCAATAATGTTTGTGTACCTTTTTAAAACTCTGATATTTTACTTGGGCCTGTAATCTAAAATAACAAATCTTATGGGCTTTAATTCTTTATTTCTTAAATCAGCCCAATTTGATTGGGGTTCAAAACAACCTGTAATAATAAATAGGGAAATACGCCCATGAATATATCATTTCTAACTCTGCAACGTTTTCATCCATGTATATGATATGTTTTTTTTTTAAGTCATGAAATTGAGATATGTTTTGTTTTCAATTTAAATAATATTTTAAAACCATTTAAAAAAAATCATATAATCTTTTATTTGAATAAGATACAATCACACAAGTACTTACACAAATAAACTATAATTCTTGAAAATCAAACACATCCCAATCTTCACACCATAGATTACTGTAACTACTAAAGATTTAACTAAAACAGATTCACGAGCATAACAATGAATTTACATTAGGATTTTTTTTTTGATGATTCTAAGGAGTTTTAGAAGATCTTTGTTTCTCGAGTTGTTCGAAAAGAGAACCATCATAGACGGCTCTCACTATCTCCTTGTGTAGCAAACCACTCTTGTCTTTGCACAAATTATACAATACCTTCCACTCCCCAAACGCTAAAATCCTGCAATTTTAATTCACATAGATTATTCAGAATTCATTTGAATATATATGACGTTTTCGGGTTTTGTTGTATAGAAAATTAAACCAAACTGGCTCGATAATTACCCTCCTTTACAATCATTAGGTTCTCTGTTTGCCTTGAGAAGTTCTTTAAGTTCCTTGCTGGTCAAAGCATCGCGATGTGTGTGAGCATGCTTCGCAAATATCTCCTCGAACTTTGAAGCCACAAACCTAACAAAAATAAAAATTATTTAGATTTCACTAGTTACCTCTAAACATATAGATTAATTGGCAAATTAAATTTCAAGATACAAAAAAAGAGAACCATATAGTATATACCGTCCATCCTTGTCGTAAACGCCTGAATCGCTGCTATGTATCCCTAGGCGGACATTCTTAACCTCTATCGGAAACGAGAATGAGAATCCTTTCCCCTGAAACCAAAACACTTCCAATGATTCTTTTTTCTTTTGTAAGTTGTAACGTATGAAATTAAATTTGAACTGCATGTATAATACCGGACGAGTTTTGCTGCTGAGACTGATGTTGATGAAAACAGCAGCGAATGTTGACAACAAATATCCACATCCGATTGCTCTAAATCCTGTTCTTGTTTTTTCGTTTGTCATATGTTACAACAATAGAATTAGTAAAAATATAAAAGTTTTTTTTCTGGGTGAAAGTATAAATTAACTATTAAGAGATACGACCATAACAGCCATAGCCATGCTCACAACTCTGTTACGTGAGAAGACAAAAGATCTCTAATACAAATCTGGTTTTAGATATTTCAAGATTGTTTAAGACATTTTGGTCGAACCAAGAGTTTCCAAAACCGTACCTTGAAATGTCTCCGAGGGATAAACGATACCATCTTTGTTTCTGTCGAAGAAGGCGACATGTTTTTGCAAGAAATTATACTCTTCTGGGACAACTTTCACTTCTACAACCACACACAAAAACGTTTTAAGATTTAATTGATATATGCGTAAATATTTACTAATTACAAGTATGAAAGTTGGAAGAAAGTACCAGCAGCGGAAATAGAGGAAGCCATAATCACAGATAGAGAGAAAAAAGAATAAGTGAATGGTTCTTATAGAAAGTAACTGAAAATATTGAAAAGAGAATGGTGAAACGCTGTTATTGTATGATAATAATTAATGTGATAAATACTCGATTCGATCTCGTGCGGTCGATATATTTATATACAGTTGTTCTGTATATTATAATAAGTCATTATCTAAGTAAACATATCGTGTAATAAACAAAAACAAAAGTGTACATATCGTGCAAGACTGAGAAGGTTACTGAATCTAGATATGAACATATTGGGCCTGATTAGTCCTTGTTTGTACAAAATTAGTGATATACATTCCTTATCGGCAAAGGAGTTCAAATATTGGTGAATGGCGATAATGCAACTATGTTGGAGATAGATTTTAAATACATGGCTTATACGTGATTTTTAAAAGAGAATAATGAAATTCAGTCAGGAAAAAAAATAATTTAAGAGTTTTTACTTGTTTTGTATACCATATTCGCTCAATTTAATTAGTGGATCGTGGTCATCATTTGGATTTTGGAACCTAAATCTTATAGCATTTAAATTATATATAACTATATAAGTTTAATCTTATCTTCTTATAATCCTCTTCCATCCAACAAATCGAGACATCCCATGATCTCATTGTTGAAATCGATTCGCAACCTACGTATACGTATAACCAAAGGTTATTGGTTTGATTTTTTGTCACTCATGTTTGTGTACCTTTAAATTTTATAGGGACCCAGGTCAACTATAATAAATAATTCCGCAAGTTCGGAAAAAAACATAAGGTCCTTAATTTTTTTTTTCTTCTCCTTTTTAAGTACATACAAAACTCTAATTAGGTGCACCAAAAAAAACAAAACTCTAATTTGGTATCTCGACATTTTTCTTTGTCGGATATCTCTACATTTTAACATTTATAATTTATAGTTTCTAGTTCTCAATCTGGTTTGGATATATCATATATACATGTCACATCAATGTCATCAATATGTATATTCCTTTATAACTTTGGAAGTTTTTATCTGTTGACCCAAAAAACATTTTACTAATCCGGCGCTTGGCTTACAATTTTTAAATGTGTTGTAAGAAAAGAATCAATGATGTTGTAAAAAAAAAATGGTTGGAAATTGAGATAAGTTTTGCCTTCAATTTTAATTATACTTCTTTGATTGGAAATAGAATCAAGTATGTAATTGATCAAATACACGAAAAACAATAACATAAATTAAACACATTACATGTTTTTTTTATTGTTGTTAAAACTCATTACAATCTTCACACCATAAATATTCACTATAACATTGAAGTAATAGTTTTAAAAATAAACAGATCCACAAGCATGCAGGAGAGCTTGATTATATTTAAATAAGGATTTATGGATGTTTCTTAGAAGTTTTAGAAGATCTTTGTTTCTCGAGTTTTTCGAAAAGAGAACCATCGTAGGCAGCTCTCACTGTGTCTTTGTGCAACAAACCATTCTTGTCTTTACACAAATAATGCAATACCTTCCACTCCGTATACCCTGCAAGCCTGCATTTATAATTCACATATATATAATTCATATCACGTTTCCGGTTATGCGTTGTATATAGAGCAAATTAAACCGAACAAAATCAAACCGGTTTAGTACTTACCATCCTTTACGATCATTAGGTTCTTTGTTTGCCTTTAGGAGTTGTTTGAGTTCCTCGTTGGTCAAAGCATCGCGATGTGTGTGTGCATGCTTCGTAAATATCTCCTCAAACTTCGAAGCAACAAACCTAACAAAAACAAAAAAATTATTTAGATTTCCCAAATTCACTAATTAATTACCTCTAAAGATGTAAAAAAACCATACCGTCCATCTTTGTCGTAAACGCCTGAATCGCTTCCGTGTTTGGCAAGGTGAATATTCTTAACCTCTATAGGAAACCAGATAGAGAATCCTTTACCCTGTAACCAAACACATCTTTGATTCCTTTTTTCTTTTGTAACGTACGAAACTAAATTTTAAGTTTTTAACTGTACCAACATAATTTCAGATTAATTACCGGACGAGTTTTGCTGCTGAGACCTATGTTTATGAACACAGAAGCGACTGCTGACAACAAATATCCACACCCAATTGCTCTAAATCCTGTTTAATTTTTTTAAAATTCGACAATAAAAATTAGTAAACATATCAAAAGATCTTGATAAGACCATAACATCCACACACACACACACACACACATAGAGAAGACACAAGAATGAAAGATCTATATTCTCTTAATACAAATCTAGGTTTTAGATATCACGAGATTTGTTTAGGACATTTTTAAGACCGTACCTTGAAATGTCTCCGAGGGATAAACGATACCATCTTTGTTCCTATCGAAAAAAGCGACATGTCTCTGCAAGAAATTATCTTCTTCTGGAACAAATTTCACTCCTACAACCACACACAAACGTTTTAGGATCGATTTAATGGTAATTAATTACTAATCACAAATATGAATGTTAGAAAAACGTACCAGTGGAAATAGAGGAAGCCATGATCAGAATGAGAGAAAAAAAAGAAGAAGAGAATGGTAAAAGATGAAAGAGAGAAAGTAACTGAAAATGGTGAAAAGAGAAGGCGAAACACACGCTTCCTTTTATATATAGAGATTTAATTGCTCCTTCTATGTAATTGTATTAATAATGTGATTAAGATTCGAGATGATCTGGTGAAGCCTATGTAATATATAGTATATTTGCATCGTCGTTACTTTTTTTTTGATTCTATACGAAGACAAGAAAATGAGTGGGAAGCTTTAGACATCTTTTATACTTATCATTCACCCACCACGTTTGCTTTGGCTGATACTTTCCTCGTTTTAATAAAATAAAAAATAAAATAAGAATTCTCATTATTCGTTACTCCTAAAATTTAATTTTAACGTATCAGTAATTTAATATACAACTTGTAATTTTTCATGTGTTTCTATTAGTTAAAAATTGCATAATTTTGATCGTTTCGCATTGCCGACTTACGGTATTTAATTAATAAGTCGTTACCTAAGACTTAGTACATATATCGTATAAGCCTGAGAAGGTTAATTAGTTTAAAACTTTAAATATGAATATATTGAGAATTAATGAACGGGTTTTATACAAAATAATAGTGATATACATTACCTCTCGGCAAAGGAGATTAATGAAGTAATGTATATTAAATTCATGGCTCAATAAAGTGCTTTTTGAAAGAGAAATTAAAATGAAATCCATTTAAGAAAAGAAAAGAAAGATATGGGTATTAGTGGGTGTATATGCCACATGTGTTTTCGTATTGTTTATAGTCGCTTTCTATATCTATTTTAAAGCCTATGCACTAAAAATCTTGGGTTCTTGATCAATGTGGATGAATCAGCTCGGCGTCTGAATGCTGACAAGCAAAGGCTGCGGCTACAAAACTTACCCTTACTTGTTAGTCTTATCCATAGTTTAACAGTTTTGACGATAATATTGGTGTCAAATGGTATCGCCTAGCAAACTAAACACGTTTGGTGTGCTCTATTTTTACCATTTAGATTGAGTCGTGTAGTAGACGGTAGACCCATTTTTTAAGTTATAGAAAGTGTGGTGGTTTGTCTTTTATCTATAGTATATGAATTGTAATTTCAAAGTTGTGATAATTTAAATAGATTTAGTTCTGCTAGTTGATTTTCTTTTTCCAATAATATTCATTATATCAAATTTGAATCAGGGTGTGACACATGTACGACACTAATACAAATCTTTAAACTAAAAATTTTGGTTTTTAGTTTTACCAACTTAGTGCTAATCCAATGAAAATAGCTTTTAAAATATGTAAATGTAATAAAACATTTCTAAATAGTTAGGATCCAAAAAATGTAACCATTGTCGTAAAGAAAAAAATCTGGTGGTCATTATTATTATTAGGTATTTCAATGTAGCATTGTGCATGAAAGATAAAAATTTAAAATTTTCACATATATTATCAAAGAAAAACTTTGGAAGTAACAAAATTTTGGACTAAAATTGCAAGATGTTTTTTTTTTCTTTTCTAATCGTGATAATCTTCTATTTTCTTGTTAGTGACATAAAAGTAGTACACAACATATCTAATTTCTTTCAAGTTTCAACTTTTCTTTTTATAGTAAAGTGTGTATATGTGAACGACTTTCATGTCCATCAATTACACCTAGATTACCAAACAATTACGTAGTATTTTTTTTACAAAATGCATTTTAATTAATGTGATTTTCTAAAAGTGATTACAACAGAGACTTGATTTGAATGCAAACTATAATCTAAATGGGAAATGTTATAAGATGGTTAGAACGTTAAGACACGGTATCAATATTCACACGCATTGGAAATGTGAAGTAACAAAAAGGCCATTGCGTAAAGCTGAGTGTAATAGATTCCTTATGCTTTATCTCTTGTCTTGTCCAAATGCTCATGATGGAATATTGATAACACTACAAATTCCTCTACACATTCACACTTGGTATAGGTAGTTTGCTTCTGCAAATTACCACAAACATTCCCTTTCAGATTCTAATCCAAACGCTCATGAAAAATTCCTAGTTTTTAATCATTACACTATTATTCTGTAAAAAAGGAATCACAAATCTTCTAATTGACAATATAATTCAACATTAACATATATATAGTATAGGATTTGAATTACCAACCATTATAGTTGATGACTTGATGGTTAGTAAAACTGGTTAAGTTAAAGAGGTGTTCGACTTAGCATCGCTATTTTGTAGAATTTAGTTACATATATCTAATCATTCCGCTACTTAACAATCGCATGCATCGACTCGAGTATCATATATTCATATCTATAAGTCGGATTTGTTGCCTTGTTTAGTATTGCTATTTGTCAAATCTATCAGTCGGATTTGCCACTGCCGTTTCAACTGCATGTTCTACGTGTTCTGTATGTCTGTCTAATCGATCTCTAAACACTTCAAATTGTTCGCATATTCTCTAACCACACTGCTTAAAGTTTGGTTCTCAAGATCCGAAGAGTAGAATGTGTCTACAACTACGTGACTATAACGAACATCTTTCATCATTCTTCCCAAATGAAAAAGTAATTACCTGCAACTTTTGCTTTATCAATTATATGCAAAAGGCACTTCTTTTGATACGACCTTCAATCTCTATGTCCTCCAAAGTAGGCCGCATACACTCACACAAAAGTAAAAGACCAAAAAAAGTGAAGAAGAGTGGAGGTTTATTAAGGGCACCTGTTTTTGGTGAATATATTCTCAAATATTACATAATACATAATCAAATGGTAGGATTAAGAAGGCCTATAGAAGAAAGGGTTCTTAGGCCAATCTCAAAGCCCTTCAAATGCTGTTTATATACATTGTTTTGTCTCTTAAATTCTTATAAATTCCTCATTACCTCTTTTCACATCACGCAACATTTCACCACTAGTCCCTTTGGGTCTGTCCTGCCTTCCTCATTACCTGATGATACATTCAGTTTTGGTTAGAAAAACTATGATATGTGGCTCTTTGCTCAGAGCATAGCCAGTGCGGCTAAACCGGGTTAGGAAAGTGTAATCCCATATACCTAAACTAAAGAAAATTACCTTCCAAGGGTTGAGCTAACTTGCGGTTCTGCGATGACATCATTTCTTTTTTAAGCTGAATCAGTAGATCCTCCATTGTGAATTCTCTTCTCCAGTTGGAAAGCATAGGGAAGTGACTCGGATCAACCTGATCGTTCAGTTTAACCAAGATGAATATTTTGCAAAACAAGATCCTCTTATTACTAATATTGTTAGTTCAAAAGCTTACCACTCCATTCTCAGGATTGACACAAGCCATGTTTATACGACTCTGAAACCTCACAGTAGGTGGACTTTCCGGATAATCCTTTCCACAGAATAGCTTCAGCTGAAAGATTTTCCCTTCATACGCAGTCTGATAACAAAAACATCAATCTTTCTTCTCAAATACCAAAAGTGGAAACAAATACTTCAATTCATTTCCCTTTTTGTCTCTTCTCATTCACCAAAATTGGTTTTAAAATGCTACATAAGGTTACTAAACTCAGCTAAGGATCATTTGAAGTTAAATTAAACCCTCGAATTATAGTGACAAACAAGTAGCAAAAAATTGCATCTTTTAAGTTAAACATTTGGAAAGGTTCTTGCTTTAGCATTAAAAAATGCATCTTTATTCAAATCTACCATAGATATTATCATTTAAGTTAAACAAAAGATGAAGAGATAGATTGAGAAGAAGAAAACTAACATTATGAGGACCAAGAATGGTACCAGTCCAAGATTGCATCAAAATATCATCAGCATCATCCATTCCATAACTCACTGTCCCATCTCCAATTCCTTTCTCACCTCTTTCTAGCTCTTCCAATAATCTAAAGTTTCTGGGAACTGCAAACCACACAAAATCAATCAAAGATACAAATGATCAACAACGATATAGAGTGACTTCGCAATCTGTGTAATCAAAATCGTTACTTTAAACCTAAGGAAGCAATAAAGTAAAACCCTAGATTCCAAATCAAAGAGACTAATCGAATCAAAAAAAAAAATTGGATTAGACTTACCAACGACCTTCTCTTCTTCCGAACCCATTTGGCTGAGATGATTGTAGTGAAATTACAGAGTAGTATCTGAAGGATGGATTCGGCTAGAGAAGATGAAGAAGAACAGAGAAGAGAGAAAGAGAGAGAGTCTAACAGCTACTGTTCATCAGACAGGATATGAATTGTGAAAAATGGAAGGAAGAAAAAAGAGAGAGAGTTGGTCAAGTGCTTCTAGTCGTACAGTGGTTGTATTTTGTAACCCCACTTTTTCTCCACCACTTCCAACAAATGTATAATTTTAATTTATTTTTTTATGACTTCGTAAAGTTTAATTAAATAATACGAAAATTATTATTTTGAGAATTATTTGTACTGTCGATATCTCATTATTGAAAAAAAAAAAAAGCACTATGACAAAATATGAACCAACCATAACAAAGACAACAATAGATGGTGTAGTAGTGGTGCTTCTTGCTTTGTTTTGGTGGTTGTTGTTTACGCTCTGTTTTGACTTTTTTGCTTTGTATGTATGTAGTTGGAGTTTTCAACAAACTCTCTGTTTCGAGTTTCTTTTCAGACGAAAAAACAAATGTCCAAATCAAACCAACCAATGAACCAATAATAAAACACTAGAAGAAACAAACAGATGGATGTGGTTACAAATTTATAAATTCAATTTAAGTCGATCTATCTTGTTTTGAAACAAACCAATCATCCATCTCTCCATCATCACTAATGTTACCAAGAAGTTCATTTCTTCTCCGATCATAACATTTTGACTCTGTTTCGTTCTTCGTATTATCATCTTTTTTCGCTTTAGTCCCATTGCTTCTAATTCTCTGTGTCATCTCCAACTTCCATTGCTCTCTCTTTTCTGCGCTCTTTGAAACATTGCTTCTCCCTCCCTCTACTGGAAATCCCATGAAACCATCTTCTTCTTCCTCTTCTTCGCCATTGCATCGTTTTACACTCTCTTCTTCTACAAAGCTCCACGTCTTTGTAACTCCGCTTTGACGATCAGCAACTGTCTTTGAATCCGGAGTGACGTTTGCAGCCTTTTGTCTCTTGTGATCACACTTCAAACATATAGAGTTTCTTCTAAAATTGATGTAATTGCACCTGATGATGTATAGAAACATTATCAATTTCCAACAACGATCGCCAGATTTTAAGACTTTAAACAGCATTTAGTTTTAAGGTTTAAGGAGGTGACTCACGACTCGCATTCCCACTCTCCGGGATTGATTTGACGCAATGTAGGCTTGTCTTTGCACCTTAAGCATCTCGTGTTTTTCGAAAAGTTCAGGAAATTACATCTGTGCAAGTAAAACAAAAATCTTAAACATGTTTTCATGGTTTTAATCAGATTAAACACTAACCGATGAAACAGTTTGTCCTCACGTTTGACAAATCCAATCTCCTTTCTTCAGTGGGAGATGATCTTTTTGTTCTTCCTTCAACTGTTTAAGCCTTTCCTCAGAAAAAACATCACATCGCAAGCATCTTATGTTTTTCGCAAAATTTAGAAACTTGCATCTGCCCAGTTCATAATACAAAAAAGAGCCCAAAGATTAACATCCCTGAAATCGAATCATAAACATTACCAAGCAATGCAGTAAGATTACTTACTCTGTACAATACCAATCCCCTGGCCTTTTTCGTGGATCTCTTTCATCAATGTCCTGTGAATTTGGCTGGAGCTCATCTCCAGCTGTCTCAGTCTCAGCAGATTCAAAATCTGTTAAGCTATACGCTACACTTTCTCTGAGCAACTTCCTCACAGAATCTTCAACAAGTTTGGTTTGACAGGCACGATTCTCAACAGTAGGAGAAATGGAATCAAGCCCATAAGTTAGCAGTAAACGCATGACATCTATAGTTCGAGCACCTTCATCATCCCGTGCTTGTGCATACGCCCTTTCACATTTCCCTCTCAAGTTGCAGGAGCCACACACCTACTAAGTAAATGTTTAAGCTTTGTTAAGTAAGTTTCAATTAAAACCTCAAAGAGACCATTTGATGCAAACTAATATAAGCGTGTCAATCCAAAAAAAGGGTAACACTTAGTGACTATATAAAGAAGTAAGCATACATTTCCTTCATCAATGCCCACATAAGCTCTTAGACGCTTTCCTGAGTTCACGACCTTCCTATCAGTGCTTGGACATCCACACCCAGCAATCACTTTGATATCTTTCTTCGACAAGTTTCTGCAAGTAACAATATTTCTCTGAATTTTCAACAATTTCAACTAAAAGAGAGTCCTTTAGTAAATGGAAATCTTAAAAGAAGGATCTATGTATTATATTTATCTCCAGCATTTAGTCGAACACTTGGTGAGCAACATTGAATCAAATTGCATTACCTGACGAGAGTGAAACGATGGCGGGCGAAATTGAGACAAGCTGTACGAATATGATTAGATTCCTTGGAACTCATCAATGGAATCAAGCTTTCTTCAAAGTAACCTTTTTTAGCTAGCATCCCCATTAAATCTAGCCACTCGGGCCACGGGTGCGAGCTTGGATCAACCAAACCTGGTCTAGCGATCTCAGCGTTTTGGGTTTTAGCTAGACCGTGGAATGGTCTTGTGTACCCGATGATTCGATGGAACAATCTATGGTCGGTCTTGAAGAATCTCAACATGAGATTTTTAGTAGGTACATAAAAGTTTAGTTACAAAGAGATTTTTCCCGAGAAAGCAACGAAACTCAATGCGTATTAGTTAAGATTAAATGTACAACGCATGGACGACTTATATAAACATTTGTCTTAACAAATACACACTGATTTTGTTGCTCTCTATGAAATAACCATAGTCGATAAGTGCAAGAATTTCTTAGAAGGCATGAGACTTATTTATATGCAACTTCATTACAAGAAAATGTAATAGCCATTTTTTATTGGAAACCAAAGAACTTGTTAAACTCGTATTGGGAAAACAGAAGGTCAATCGTTTTGACTTCCTATTGGAAATGAAAAGAACTTTCTGTCCATTTTATCTATTACAGCTTCGATATTGTTGGGTGGGTTTGTTACATGGCCCATATAAGAGTCCACTTAGGCCCAATCTACAAACGATGTTATTATTATCAACAATCCCATTACATGGTTATGGTATACAATTATACATAAACAACTCGGGAACCCACGTGTAGTACTAGTAACACGTAGAAGGTGAAAGAAACTGCCACGTGTGAAATTGAGGACCACATGAAATCGCCGACAAAGGACCGCCGTTTCCCGAAGAGACCACCCGCCGCCGTAGAAGAGCACAAGACTTTGAGGAGCTAGTTTCAAAGAAGAGCGCCGATAAGAATTCTTCCGCAAAGCTTTCACCGGATTTCAACTCCGAAAGCGGCGAAATTTTATAAGAAAATGGTAGAAACAAAACAAAACAACCATAAGCACAAGAAGGATTAGAATCAACACCATCATCGGAAAACGGAGAGGTATAGAGGAAGAAGAAAGACTGAAAGACTAAAACCCGGTTAAAAACAGAATTTCAATTGCGCTTTTTAGTTAGTTTTAAACCGGTTACGTAAATCTTAAACCATACTAAACCAAATTGGTTCTTGGTTTATAACAAAAAAAATATCTGAAACGTACAGTTCAAGAAGAGAGGAAAAAAAATATCTTTATTGAGTTTCCACGTGGCTCATATTCATTGGATTTTCATAAAAGAAAGAAATTGTGTACTGGTAACACTAAAAATTCCCAAGGACACTCTTTCACCAATCACAAAAGGAAAAAAAAAATAAAAAAATCTAGCATCATCATCAACATCATGATGATCTTTTACATCTATTGGACTCACTTTTTTGGGCTAATATATATGAAACTGATCCTCACGTTATTAAATATAATTCCGAGAATTCAAGACTTCTATATTGTTACAATGTTTAGAGAGATTGTTTCAATTGTTGATGAAGTATAATTGGTTATGACTTGGACTTCTATGAACGTAACATCCATTGTTACGTATAGATCTCTCTACGCAACTAGGACATGTTTCCGGAGTTGAAGGCGATGGAGGAGAACGAGAGCGTGATTTTGACGAAGAAGATGACGTCGTTGAAGGTGGAGGAGACGAGTTTGCTGTTGTTCTCGTTGATTTAAGCGGAGAAAGAAAGACGTGAATCTTAACTTGCGCTGTTATAGCGAGATCGTATTCCTCCATAAGATTCTTTAGATCCTCGTCGGATCTTACCGTTACAAGCGCGTCAAGATCATCTGTTGGTAACTGACATCGGAGACTAGTCACCGCAATCCCGCAAATCTCACCGAGCTTCTTCTTTAGCTCTGTTAATATTATCAAACAGATAACCGGTGAGTGTGCTACTAGACGGCTACACTAACCCTAGAATTCGTAGGGTGATAAAAAAAAAAAAAACTGATTAACTAACTAACCGGTGAAGGATATGGCGCGAGTGACGGAGAGGACACGTGTATCGCCGCCTTGATAACGGAGCTTGCCGTCGGGATAACGTGGGGTGATTCTGCCACCGTAGCTACAAAGGAACTTGACGGTTGTTGTATTTGGGACCATATCGTTTTTTTATGCTTAGTTGAAAAGGTCGGAGTTGGAGAAGGTTGTTGTATAGTTTGTTTTTCTTAAAGCCAATTAACTAATGTTCAATCGATATATATAGAGAGAGAGGCTTTTCCAAGAATGCAAAGGAGTGTGTAAAGCGTAGATATGTATAAAATTATTTATTCTCTGTTTTTTTTGTGTGTCGTGTAATTTAATTACAAAAAAGCTCCAATGAAAAATAAGATTTTGCCGACGTAATTTTTTTCTTTTTGGAATATTCTCTCATATGAAAACAAAAAACAAAAAGAAAATCATAGGACTATTTTGACGCGTGTTATAAAATGAGTGGAGTTTGAAGGACCCATACGACACTATTTATGTTAACCGGTCTCGCTCGACCATCGGCGATTTTTGATTTTACTTTATAGGCAAATATGCAGACAAGCTTGATTTTACTTAATAGGTAAGCAATATGTTCTTGAACACAATAATGTGATGGTAAATAAATGCACACATGTAATACAACAAATAAGATTATGTTTGTTTGATAAAAGTACTATAATATAGATTCTTCTTCTCTTATATGGTTAAAATGATATAATTATCGTAGTTCAGTAAAATTCTAGATATTTTTTCGTATTTTTCTTTTACACAAAAAAACATAAATGGGAAAACAAATAATATATTTTGCTATATTTCTTTCTCCTGTCAAACAAAATATTTGATATTTTCTATTGACGTAGGCCTCTCGTCTTGTGCAACCGGTCCCTTGAAAAGCCCACAACGACCATGAACATTTGCATTGCAATATCAATTTTTTTTTTCACATTGCAATATCTTAAACATCTTGATATTTGTTTTGATAATTGAGGAGATATTATTACATGATGCCACATAGATAATCCGATATATAAGAGGAATCAATCGGGAAATAACATTTGATGTTTGTATAATGATAATCCATGTTTATTTTATTACTTGATTAATGGTTAATTTTTTTTTTTGATTTTGAACATCATATATCTAATCTAAATTTGAGTAATGTATAAACAAGTGAAAAAGAAGAATGTATAAACAAGTGATTTATCCCATTTGTACTGTTTTTGCGATGGTAGATGTTGTTGTTTAGACAAGTTCACATGATGAAGATAAATTCATTATAGACTACTCTAAATCTCACAAAAAGATTTCAGAACTTGGTTTCAATCCAAGCTCTTCAAAAACTAAAGTTTTACTGCTACTGATGCAAGTTGTACACCGGAACAGAACCCATAAGTAGTCAATGATATAATTGATAAAGATGTGGTAATGACCAGAAAAATAAACCGATCAGTTCGAACCAAAACCAAAGTAAATTTTAAATCGGTTTTTCAAAACACGTGATGATCACAAAAGTGATATTTTCCTTTATAAAAAAAAAGATAACGAACTCTATTGGCCCCTGAACTAAATTGTTGGATTAGTGTGGGGAGGACGATTTTATTTAGTTGCTCATGTTCAGTTTTTTTTTTTTTTTCAAAAGGATAAGATAAAAATTTTGTTATTAGACACAGAATTTCATGATAGAAGTTTTGTGTGAGTCTATAAAATAAAAATAAAATTTACTATTATAAATCTAATTGAATGGTTTGAAAAGAAAAATTAATTAAAATATATAACCATCCGGTAACTATACAATTTTTTTACCGGACAGAAAAAAGAGTAAAAAGTACCGGTACCGAAAATTGATTTGTTGGCAAAATCATAAAAGTTCAAAATAAAATAATTTTTGTTACAAAAGTACCTAAAAACCTTAAAATTCTTAAGAAAAAAAGAGAGTTATTTTCACAATAACTTTGGGGGAGAAAATGCACTTATGAGAAAATGATGGGACCCAATGGTTAGGTCTTTCACAGACTTGTTATTTACTGAAACAGTGACCCTTACGTACCAAAACAAAGTGACACTATTTTGTTCGATTTATAGATTGGTTTTCAAAGATATTCGAGTGGCTGACGATAATATAATCTATAAGACTTTAAACAATCTTTGTAAGACTTACAACATTATTAGCATGGAGAGTACAATAATAAATATAAAAAATCAAAATCAATTTTATATTGTTTCATCTCTGGCTGCCAACAATATTTTGCAGTTTACAATTTCATATTCCTAAAACTATTTTTCATACAACAATACAATAAATAAACACAATTTTGTATAAACTATATCCAATAGACCATACCAAGAGCCGTTGAATGTCCCATCTAAGTATCTAACTTGTATAACCTTGTCATCTCTACACACACATCCTCATGGATGCGTCATATTCCCATAGACCTTTCATCATTTGGCGTTCAAGTTTCTTCAGTCTCCCGCTAATCCAGTTGTTGTGTAGAACAAAGCAATGCTTCTTCTCGCACTCTGCTCTTACGTCTTCCTTAAGCCATAGATCCCCGTAAGCTCCGTTTGGGAATAGCTCTCTGTCCAAGAACTGAACAGTCAGATTTGTCTCTGGTTCAACACATCTATCGTCTCCCAAGCGATAAGCTCCACCTTCTCCGCATAAAGTATCGTAGAAGCTAGGTTGCTCCGAAAGACCGGAGGTTGCAGCATGCTTCACCACTTTCTCCATCGCTGCTATCGTCGGGCTATCAGAACGTGCAAAGTAGAATCCTGAGTTCAAGCGCCTTGGTCGGTTTATCGGTGCTGCAAAACCAAACAAAAGCCAAATTCATTAGTATTTTATAACAAAGTTGGTCTGGTTGATCAGTTCATCATCATTACCTGTTGTATTGTATTCATCAGATTGTGCTGCAAGAACAGAAGGACCGAAAGACTGAAGCAGAGGCAACGGGTTTCTGAACCAATATACATCTACATCACTCAAGAGAACGTTATAGCCCAGCTTCAGTATCTTCAAAACTGTTCTTGACTTGACTTTGGTCACTCTCTGGAAACACTTTGATCCAAAGTGGCAGTCATTGAAGCTTATGTTCTTTGGAGCGTATGGATCAAAGAAAACTGGCAGACCCTGCATAAGACCAACTGATTATAAACTCTCTAATGACCTATGATCGTTCAACGTAGCAAGAAAGAGAAGCAAAAGACATTTTTTTTACCTGCAAAATAGAAAACTGATAAGTTTCATCATCAAGGGCACAAACTAAGAAATTTGGAACTTTGAGGCGGCGTAATCTGCAGACCCAACTCATCAGCATGTCCTTATAGCTATACCCAGCAACTGAAAGAACAACAGTTCTGTTTTTGTCTGCAACTAATGGGAGAAGAGACTCCAGGTCAAAAGGAAACTTCAATGGTGGCACTGTCTCATCTTTCTGCACAAAATCTAATTTCAAGCTCCGCGATTTAGTTCTAGTGATACAAGCTGAGATCTTCTCTCGTGTCCGAAATCCTAAACTCTTTCCTTTTGGTATAGACAGATCAGTGGAACGCTCTGAAGCGCTAACAAAGATATAGCGTCTGTTGCACTTCAAAAGCTTAGGTAGCGTATAAGACCTAGAGTACAATGAACCATAGAGCTGCCCAAGATGGGAGTTTCCTACATATTCCCAGTTTCTCGTTTTGGGTTCTGAGACATTATCACTCCTATTGTATATGTTCTCTGCATTGCCTAGGAAAAAGCTCGATATGGTTGAAGTGGCATCAAACACAAACCTTCTTTTACATGACATAGCTTCGTTAATGATCCATTGATTATGAGTACCTCTTTGATACAAAAAAGGTGGAAGCACTCCACAGTGCAAGGGCATATCAATGTTGTTCCATGCCATAATCATTTTGCTTGCGCTAGAATTTGATTGCAAACTCCGCAAGCTTATCATCTTCTGCAACTGTTGACACGAAGAACAACGCGATCAAAATTTGATTAGGGGAAGGATCAGATCGGATCATTATCAATAAAAACATAAGTTTCCTCCTCCATACCTCCCTAAATCTCACTCTTTTCCCATTGTCCTGACGCCAAAAATGTCTAGTTTCATCCCAATGGAACGGGAAACGGGGAATTTCCACTGATGAAGAAACAAGAAGCCAATCACGACCAAGCTCGTGAGCATAACTCAAAGCAGATATGAAATCTGGCAGTAAAACAGTCTCTGGATCCATTAGAACAGCTATATCTGATTGATAAGCTTCAATTCTCGACATCATCGAATGTAAAAATGGAGTTCCAAGAAACCTAACAGGTAAAACAAAAACCAAGATGTCACAATGACGAAATCTTCCCTTCTAATAATCACACTTAAAAGCCAACAAGTGAAACCAGAATCAGCAACAGAACATGACAAGTCAGAGAACTAGAGTTAATATAGAAACAAATGGAGTGGGAATAGAAGAGCCTTACGTGAAATCAATGGTGGAATCAAGAAGAAGACGAGAACCAAATTTGTCGGTGAATGAAGAAGAATCAGAAGAGTGGTTGTTGTTGTTGTTGTTGTTGTTGTTGTTGTGTTGAGTGAATAAAACAACAGTGATTTGGGAAGACAAAGCGAGCCATGAACGAAGAGCAAGTAAAGCTTGGCTATTTTCTTCCAAGGAGGAGACATTGAGAGAAGTGAAAATGGTGATTCTTGGAGCAGCAGTAGCAATGGAATCGCCAGAGTATCTAAATGGGTCATTGAGTGAAGTTGGAGATAGAAGCTGAGTGCCGTAGAAAGAGAGAGCGATTAGAAGAAACCCAGATAGCCAAATAGACAAGAGCCCAGCTCGAAGACCCTGTAAGATTGAGTCATCAACAAAGTCAAAAACTTTTCAGAAAATTGAAACACAAGATCTCGAAACAAGTTGAGAATGGAACCTTAAGCTTCATGGGAAATCGAAAGAAGAATTGTTGAATGAGGAGAAGAAAGTTCAGAAAATAAAGACAAAAATTAAAAAAATGGAGCTTTAACGGAAAAAGGAAGAAAATGGAGAAATACCAAAACTTCAAAATGGTGATGAAGCGGAAAGCCGGCGGGAGGAATGGTGAAGAAGAAGAAGAAGAAGAAGAAGAAGACATGTGAACACTTTTCGTCATCTTCAAGAAATTGTTTTCAGATTTTAACATCTCTTCTTGTCCCACACTAAAGTAAGACTTTTTAGGGTTCTTATTTTTAGTGCAATTCGCCAAACAATTAAGACATTTTTGACTTCAGACATTTTTTGGGACACACAACACAACTCTTATCTTAATTAGTTTAAAAATATAAAATAACTTTAGTTAATGCGATTTCATTAGAATGTGGAATGTAAAGACATAGATTTAGATAATGCAATGTTTCAGAGGGAACAAAATTTTACATAGGAACGCTTAACCAACCAACGATATTGTCAAACAAGTCAGTCAAAAATCTTTGGATATTTCTTCTGAAGAACTAAGGAAAGAGCGGTTTACTATGCACTATTTCGCTCACAAACCGGTGACTTTATAGTTTTTGATTATATCGATGTCCGTCCAGTACATTAACCCAATCCTGTGATCCACCGCGCACAATATTGTCCCGGGTACAGTCTCAGACCAGTTTGCTAGAGTGTTCATTTACGATGGCGCCTGTGGGGGGATCTTGATCTGGACCTTGACCGCTTCGACCTGTATAGCAAATCAGGTTTGAGTTCCATTGAATAAACAGGAGGAGATATAGAACACTCTTTTGCTTTTTTAATCCAGCTTTATCCACCTGTTAAGACAGAAGAAACAGACTACATACCTGGATTTGTCATGAGAAGAGTAGAGAGTGTTCTTGTGCTGAGAATGCTTGCTATGTGGTGACCGCGAAGAAACATGTCTATACAATCAAAACATATATGATACTTTTTGTGGTGAGTTTTCTTACTAGCTACTCCGCTTGGCTTACCCATTGTCTTTTTGTCAAACTTTTTGCTTTCAATAGTTCTTTAACTTCACAGAGTCTAGTGCTAATATAGACTAACAAACATATAGAAGAAACACCAGTGATCTCATAATGCTAATAGGTTTAGAAAGCTACCTTCTTCTGGACTTTCCGGGTGATGGTGACCGATTCTTTCTTTTTGAAGATGACTTCCTGAAGAAAGACAAATAGTTCGTTAGCATTAGACAAAAGAAACGCAAAAGAAAAAATTTAAAAGCAGAACACTCTATCGTCACCTTTTTGAATCATCAGAGGATTCATCACTGGATGGAGAAGAGCGTTTTCTTCTGGACCTCACAGGAGATGGTGATACACTCCTTCTTCTAGAACGGGACTTCCTGGAGAAAGGTAATAGGAGAACCATTGTGAGCATTGAGAAAAAGCATTAGACAAAAAAAAGCGAACAGACAAACTAAAAGTAGAACATCGAATGCCACCTCTTCGAATCATCAGAAGATTCATTACTGGTTGGAGAACGTCTTCTTTTGTCCTTGCTCGAGTTTTCAGCCCGCCTGTGTCTTGACCTTTCTTCTTCCTTTTCCTTCTCTTTTCTTTTACCCCGGTCTTCCTTAGAATTAGTTCTGTGAGGCCTCTCTACATCCCTTGAGTCTTTCTTTACATGGGGATCAGTAGATTTTTTATTTGATTCAACGCCTTTAACTTTCTCTGCTGACTTTAAGTCATTTTCCTTCATTCTATCTTTTGAGTCATTCTGAGAATCTCCTTTCTCTTTCCCACCTTTCGTTTCAACTATTCTACTTCTATCTGTACTCACTTCGTCACTCAAATCTTTCCCATAAGGTTTATTACTATCCTGACGAAGGTTGCAATCTGATTTCACGCCAGAATTCTTCACGTGAGGTTCATCTAGTATGGCATCTTTATCACTATCAGTTCTGTCAGGATGCTCTTTTCTGCTTCCTGAAGTATCATCATCAAGTCCAGAGCTGGCGCTTACATCAGATATTTTGGTACTACCCGCCTCATCATCTTTTCTCGTGGAGCCTGGCATCTGAGAATAATCCTCCAAGCCTGACTTACTATTCTTGCCAGAATTAGCATTGACTCCAACTGCTGGATCCAATTTCGCACTGGCCATTGCTTCAGGGTCAGGAAGTTTCTCAGTGCTTGGCTGCTGACTAACATTGTGTCTTGACCCCACACCAAGACTCTCCACTCCATTTTCATCAGCATTCGCGTCAGAAGCAGCATCAGTATCAGCATCATCATCATCAGAGGCATAGCTAGCAAGACCTAGCACATCTGCTGGAGAGCCAGAACTAGCTTTTGTATTTGCACCTTCTACCGAGACCAAAATCTTTGCCGAAGCCTTGTGGAGTGGATCAGCTGTGGAGAGAAGGGATGATGACAATTTATGATTATGCTGTACACTATCATCTGAACCATGAATAGCACAGCATAACAGTACAGAAGAAGGTAACATTCAGGAGTTATTCCACATATTAAAGACATAAAACTAAATCTTGGAGACCACAACAAACCTTTAGGTATTGCTTCATCTTCGTTAATGACTTTGGTTGCAATTTCATCAAATAATTCATCTGTAACCTGTTCAAAAGACATATGTCAACTGTAGCAGAAACATGTTTATAGACCAGCCACTCAAGTTCTACCAGGCCACATACCTTAAGAAGGACTTCTGTCAAGATACGCTTTATCTCCATATTAATTTCTGTGGTTCTAGCTGCATCCATCTCATCCTATATGAAGCAAACCATGCATTTTAGTGATGTTACTGGATCAAATTTAAGTACCAAGAGCGCTTGAATCGTCAAAACAAAACAAGTGTTAAAAGTTCAAGGAACCTCTTCTTCTTCGTCAGAGGAATTAGAGGGGCTGAAGCTTTTTTTGTCAGGCTGATCAGCTTTCGTAGGAGGTTTATAAAGTACATCATCATCCATAGATTCTCTCTCCTCAAATCTCCCTGAAGAAGGCCTTCCAAGATCTGCTTTTTTCTTCAATAATTCTTCCTTGAGCCAGTTAGGTACAGGAGCCTGGAAATCACATTATCAGCCAGAATTCATGGAAGATACAGAACTCCTTCAGAAAAAAAAAAATCTTACCTTTTTAGGAGGAACAGACGATGCTGCATATGAGTCATCCATGAATGCTGCAACAGGGTGAAGAGGGGGCTTTGTCCCAAAAGCATATGGGGGTCCAACAGGCTGGGGATTTGGTGGGGGAAACCTTCCATATGGGGGCATGATATGACCCGAAACAGGAGGTATGGCCATAGATGAGTCATGCTGCAAAGAGAGTAAACATCAAACTTGCCTCCACCAAACTAATACAGAAACAAAAGATAACCAAACAACTTTAGAGTACCTGAGGTATTGATTGCGCCGATGAAGGAATTGGAGGATAGACTACTCCACTTGTGGTATGGGGCTGCCATGCATTGTGATCACTAAAGTTACTAGGTGGAGCAGCTGATTGATCTCCATATGCATATTGCATATGCTGCTCCGTGTGAACAGGTCCCCCACCATCAGGCAATGATATATGCACCTCATGTTGTGTTGTATTTCCAGACTCTTCTTTACGTGCAAACAGAGTAACAAGTTTAAGTTCTGAAGGTGTACAGAGCTTATGAGTTACCAATCTCTAGACCAACAGAATTGGGAAACATAGGCACACTGATCAGGGAGCAAAATGCAAGAAGAACTATGATTAGTAATGGCTAATCTACTCGTAGGATCTATGGGTTAATCTGGCGAGCCACAGCACATCATTATGCACATGATTTATCATGAACCGAAGACACCCGCGGAATTTCGAGTTACAAAGAAACCCACATAGAGTGCTTGACTAGGAGCTATGTTCTAAGTAAATGGTTACCTGCTACAGAAGAATAACTATAAGGTACCTCCTGCTGATGAATTGCAGAACTGGTAGGCAGGTTTTCTTGGGGCAATCCAACTCCAGGAAAGCTCTCGTTTCCTGTTGCGTAATTTGGATATCTCTCGGGCTGTGTTGTGGGTGGAACTGGAAACTGCTGATGCTGCTGATAGCTTACTCCTGGAACTGCCTGTTGATGAAAATCTTGATAGCCATGAGTAGGATACTGCTGCTGGTAGACTTGTCCGCTAGGTTGGTTCGGTGCAGACTGCTGTGATTGCTGATCCTTGTTCGCAGCTGCCCATTCTTTGGCTTTCACAGCCCAGTCCTCGACGTTGCTATTAGCTGCGATCACGAGATAGTCAGAAACCAAATCCATAATAACATAGATGGCGATGAGAGAAAGCAAACCTTGAGGGGTGTGACCTTGTTGTTGTTGATACCCCCAATTTGGATTGCCCCATTCCTAATAATGCAAAACCAAATCAAATAACAGTTCGACAAAGGGGAAATACACAGGACAATCCAACGACGGAGTAACCTGATTAGCCTGAGGATATGGCGGAGGAATCGGCGCACCGGTAGATGGAGGAGGAAACTGACTGTTACCGTTAGCGCCGGCGTTGAATGGCGGCTGGTGAGGAGGATAAGCGGGAGAAGAGTAAGGTTGGCCTTGAGGATAATGCGGTGAAGGTGGCCCCCACTGCGGCGGAGGTGGAGGCGGTGGCGATGGAGAGTGAGGGTGATGAAATTGGTTGGAGTACCATGCAGGAGGACCACCGGGCTGCGTAGGAGGAGGCACCGGTGGTCTCGCCTGATGCTGATAGTATTGGTGGTAAGGATCCGTCGGAGGCGGTGGTCCAGACGGCGGTCTCAGGTATTGAGGTGGTGGCTGGTACGCGTCCATTAGCAGCAAGGTCTTGAGTCCTTGACTCTTGCGTTTGAGATCGCTTGCTTGCTTGTTCTCGAATTGATAAACTACAGGTCGTCTTCAGTGGTTTCCACTTTCTATAAATTTTCGTGCTTTAACAGGAAATATAGAAACGGCAGGCAGTTTATGTCAACTATACTAGAACGACACGATTTGTGTGAAATAATAAGAATTCTCTATGGTTACACTTTACATAATTTTGCCATTACATATCGTCATGACCATTCAAAAACATAATCATGACTATTTCATGAACAGTTTAGCATGTGTAGGATCAATCATAAGACGGCATCGTTTTGTCTCTTCGTCAATCTCGCGTATAAGCCATCTTTGCTCAAAAGTTCTTTGTGACTGCCCATCTGTTTTGTGTACAAATATAACAGTCAAAATCAAAGCCATCAATGGTTTCTATGTATTTATCAAAACCGTAAGATAGTGGCTTACCTCGACGACTCGTCCACTGTCCATAGCCACTATTCTATCCGCAGCTTGAATTGTAGAAAGTCTGTGAAGGAACAGAATGTTATAAATCAATGATCAAAACATGTAAAAGATTGGATCAGTGCAAGAAAAAGATACCTGTGTGCTATCACTATGACGCTTCTCTTTGTTGCTGAGTCGTTTCCGATAGAACGAAGTACGCCCTGGAAAAACAAAAGGCTTAAGAATTCTTGCATCCAAGTAATTTGTCTTTTTGGTAATAGAGAGGTTACCTTAACATTGTGTTCGCTCTCTGCATCGAGTGCACTTGTGGCTTCATCGAGGATGAGGATTCTAGGATCTCTAAGGATGGCACGAGCAATGGCAATCCGTTGTTTCTGCCCTCCACTGAGTAGATCATCATCAACAATTGTGTTGTAACCATTCGGAAGTGCTGTGATAAAGTCATGTGCATAGGCTTGCTTTGCAGCCGATATTATATCTTCTTGCGATATATTACGATCACATCCGTACTTGATGTTCGAACTGATGTCTGTGCGGAAGAGCTTTGGTTCCTGTTTCATTGTGACAGCTTTAGAAAGGGATAGTGAAATTCATCAAAGTTTATTTGTTCTACAAAGACGAAAAGCGAGGAGAACCTGCCCCACGTATCCGATTCTTTGCCTAAGCCACTTGACATCCAACTCTTTCAAAGGAACCCCATCTAGTAGAATCTGGAATTCAAAAAGCCAGCTATTAAGAAGGAAGACTTTAAAGGGTTATTCTACAGTGAGTTTGAGTAACCTACAGTACCTGACCACTTGTTGGTTCGTAGAGTTGCAGCAAAAGATTAACCAGTGTACTTTTGCCACTGCCACTTAGACCAACCTAAACAAAACAAATAAGCACACATATCACTTCCGCTAAATTCTAAGGAAAACAGTTGCATTGTTGAACTACTTTGAGATTTACTTACGATTGCTACCACTTCACCAGGATGCACGGAAATGTTTACGTTTTGAACCACCGCTACCTGAGAGATTGACATATGATATAATTGTTATGAAAAACTGATATATGAGCCCCAGTGCCCCATACTATAAACATGACTGGAAAACTCTTTATGATGTGTGTGCATAAATTCTAATATACTCAACAAAAATGTAAAATGATGCAAATGCAAAACCATATATTTGGCCATTAATTTGCAACATTCACACAATTGTAAAACGTTGGAAGCAAAAAACTGTGGTTCAAGGACATTCACACAATTGTAAAACGTTGGAAGCAAAAAACTGTGGTTCAAGGACATTCACACAATTGTAAAACGTTGGAAGCAAAAAACTGTGGTTCAAGGACATTCACACAAAAGCAAAAAAATTATCAGAAAATAGATTCCACTCGGTACAGTCATACCTCATCTCTTGAAGGGTAGCTAAATGACACATCTACAAACTCGATATGTCCTGTCAGTCTCTGCAGTCTCGTTCCTACAGAACAGTATATAAATAAAAATACATTACATGGTAGAGCGTAGCAATCACTATAAGCCTCCAGGTAGGAAGTCCAAAGTCATATACTCTTAAGTGGTTCATCCTGGAAGGGGTTTGATAGTAAGAGTAATATCTACTGATAACAACCTAACTCACTCTCTCATCAATCTCATAAATGGTCAACATGTTTCTAAGACAGAGTGCTCTTAGCCAAAAATTTGAACCTTGCCTTTTGATATGAATTGATCACTTGGCTTGAGATCCATCATTTGGAAAACCTTTTCACTTGCTCCAACCGATTGCATCAAAGATGATAAATTATCTCCCACCCACCATGTAGCATAGATTAACCACTCACTATACAACAGAAACTTTGTCAGCTGCTCTGCTGTTATTTGACCAGCTAAGATAGACAATCCTCCAACCAGGACAGCAATAATCTATAAGAGAAGAAAAGAATGATGGATCTTGTCACATTCTTAGCATGAGCATCACCATCTTTAAGAACCACAAAATTAATTGATCCTTCCCACAAACAGTCAAAAGAGAGAAATAAAGCAAAACAGGGGTTATATTTGAGAAACCTGAGTTGCATGGTATAGAGTGTTGAAGCTCCAGTTCCAAATACCATATGCAGCACTCTGTCTCAAACTTATATCCGCCAATCTCTGAAGCCAGTGATTGTACCTTTCCACCACAGAAGGGAAGAAAATCCATGTCAAAAAGTAACTTGGCTGCCAAAAATAGTCTTGAAACAGATAGGGCCGATATTGCAAAATTTTCACAAGATAAATAAAGAAAAAAGAGACTGTCAATGGTTTTCATGGAAACAGATCGCACCTTTTAAACTCTTGCTTCTCTGTCCCATATACACGAACGGTTCTCATCAAAGAGTATGTCTCTTGAGCGACCTTGAAGATCACAGAGCAGTTATTAACGAAAGAATTCATTGCATATAAGACAAGTTACGATAAGCGTTTTTGAGCAATCTACTTCATTTGCAGAAGCTGTGATCTCCTGAATTAGCTTCGCTGTCTTCTTTTGGTACCTACAACATGACCAGATGGCTTAAGTATCAGTTTCAGCTGCCAGGTGTATAATCAATTATATCTTCACAGATTAGTATTCTTAATAAAAGTGAGACAAGTTTTGGTAGAATCTCACATCCCATAAACGAACATAACCGCAGCCAAAATACAGCATATCACCAATGTGCACAGCCCAAGGGGCCAAGACAAAATTAGCAAATAAATCAATGCCCCTGTACCCTAAAAGAAAGAAGGTAAACATACATTCAGAAGTCAACCATGCAAAAAACACACTTCAGGCGAGATGGAAATTATATTGTAGCAGAGGACCTGAAGAACATTGCGAAATATCATGTTCAGATCATTTCCGATGACCCTCGAGACTTGCTGACAGTCTGAGCCAAGTCTGCTTGTTAAGTCACCAACAGTTTGAGAGTCGAAAAATGATATATCCTGATGCAAAATCCAGCCAAGTTAACGAAAGTAGCTAAAAAGATATTAAAGGTAAACATGAGCTACCAAGATTCAAAACAGCTAGAAACTTTCAGGACCTGGAAGAGAAGAGTGGAGTATAGTGTTTCCCTCATTCGTTTCACCTACAGAGTAGGGTGAGATCCCATCATATCATGTTCTGAGAAGGTAAGACTACTGAGTAGATTTAAGCAGAAAATAAAAAGGAACTCACAAGTATCATGTTAGCAATCCCAAAGAAGCATCCTCGTATGCCACTGAAATTATGAGTTGAACAAAGAGTCAGATGGAAATCCTTTTATAAAAGAATCTCAAAAACAACAAGTTGGTTAGACAGCAAGAGTAACTCTCTAATTCAACTTGAAACCAAATAAAACCAGAGACAAGTGTTTGATCATACAAGATCTTGACCTGCAAATGCCTGAAGTAACACATAACGTAACCAAGAGCTTGACATTTCGATGAAACACAGCGATATCACCACTTTGTGCCGAGAAGATCGAAGCTGTTAAAAAATGCGGAATAGTTATCTCTGAAAGCTGTAAACAAGTAAACAAAATGTATAAGAAAAGGACGATTCTGATTCCTCATTAGAACTAAGAATTTCTAAGTAGAGATTCAGAATACTTCTACAAATACATAACCAAGGAAGAACCACGCACCGCGGCTACTATAAGAGTGGAAAACGCAGCGAAGATAACCCAACGATCCTCAGCCACAAGTTCCCACATCCGACTTAACGCACGCCAAACAGTCACAGGCTTAGCAATGAACCTACCATCAACTTCATCGGAGAAACTCCACCAGCTTCCACCTGGTAAAATCGTCCGGAGGAAATCAATACATTGCCGGATTTTCTCAGCAAGTGAAACGTTATCTCCTTCTCCTTCGTAATATTCCGCAGTTTCCGCTACTGCTCCATTCACCGTCGAGCAATTAATCGAAGGCAGACGATAATTTCTAGTTGAAGATTGAAGAGAAAACGACAATCTCGGGTTTCTAACGAATCGGAGATTCTTCCTTCTGATAGTGTCACTGGTGGTAATAACAGAACACCGGTGAAGAGAAACGCGGATGGGGCGGCTCGTGCAGCCGAGTACTTGCTGAGCCATTTATGTTCGGTGGACTAAAGATGAAGAAGCTTCACGAGTCACGACGCTTCAAGCTTTTTCCTTGGTTCATATGAAATGCAGAAGAAGAATTAAAACGCGTCGTTTCGAAATTGAAGAAGAAAGACGTCACGTAAGGAAGAATCGTGTCAACCAAAATAAACCGAGGTGGAACCCACGGAGATCCACCACCGAAGGCATGAACCACATGGTAACAACAACAACACCGGCGCGTCAGAAAGGCGCGTGAAGGTTCAATCATGTGGTTGTGGTAGATGATCTCTCTTCCCCCTCTACGATATAATCGGGCCTAAAGGCCCATCTCGCGTTATAACTAAATAGCCCAAAATGTCGTAAACCCTAGAGGGTAAAATAGGAAACGTAAAAATCCTTATCGTCTTTATAAACTCAGTGATATCTTAAGAAACCCTAGCCGCAAAGAGAGAAAGGGAGGGAGGAGAGTGTAGCAGATCGGCGAAAATGACAACCAGATTCAAGAAGAACAGGAAGAAGAGAGGTCACGTCAGCGCCGGACATGGGCGTATCGGTAAGCACCGTAAGCATCCCGGAGGTCGTGGTAACGCTGGAGGTATGCATCACCACAGGATCCTCTTCGACAAGTACCATCCAGGTTACTTCGGTAAAGTTGGTATGAGGTATTTCCACAAGCTGAGGAACAAGTTCTTCTGCCCAATCGTTAACCTCGACAAGCTTTGGTCACTCGTCCCTGAAGATGTGAAGGCGAAATCAACCAAGGACAATGTTCCGTTGATCGATGTGACTCAACATGGTTTCTTCAAGGTTTTGGGTAAAGGTCATTTGCCTGAGAACAAGCCGTTCGTTGTGAAGGCGAAGCTTATTTCGAAGACTGCTGAGAAGAAGATTAAGGAAGCTGGTGGTGCTGTTGTGCTTACTGCTTAAGTTAGGTGAATTTATTTGCTTAACTCTGTTTTTGAATCTTCTATGGAGTTTTATCATCTTTTGTTGTCTTTTGGATTTTGGAAAGAGCGAGATCTCTTTAAAGTTAGTAGTTTTATGAACCTTTTGTTGGATTTTGATAAATGTTTGGTATTCCGAATTCAGACTTATAATTGCGTATGCTGGTTTAATTGTCTGTCATGATTCATTCGTTACGATCCTTTTAACTCGTTGTGATTGTTTCTACCATACATATGCATTGTTCTTGTTGAATTTTTAATTGGATGTTCGATTGTCATCAAAGTGAGAAGGTGTTGTTGCATTTGATTAGTTATATGTAACGTTGAAACAGCTAGAATGTGATTTTGCTTAGTAATGTATTTACGTAAATATGCGGAAATGCATTTCAAATTTCCCAATAGTACAGATTGTCACATAGATTTGAACGGAGTCAACATAGTCACATAGATTTGGACGAAAAAATAATGTGTTTGGATATTATACTGTATCCATCGTGTTTTTGATATTCTTCTATTTTGAACGGAGTTTTGAGATTCAAACTTTATTTTCAAGCAAGATCTGAAGAAATCGTTGAATTTTTCAAATGGTACGCTCAGTGTCGTGCTATGAGAAATGATATACCGTATGATATTTATCATATCGCATATGTTTGGGATAAGCTTGGTTTACATGTTATTCATATAAAGTTTGTGTTTTCAAATCATCATTACTTGTACACTACACCATGGAACATTTCAAACCCACAAAAGAAAACCAAAATCGAAACAATCTGTAATATTTATTATCCTACTGCAAACGCGGATTTACAATTTTGGTGGTATTGTGTGGATACAAATTTATCAGTCGCACCATTTGGATTAAAACATGAGTACGAACTAAAAGTAGAAATCTGAAATAAGGTTTTGTCATTGATACATTGTCAAATTGGAATTTAAGTTATGGACATGTAACTAGCCAATCACTAGACCTCACTGAAATAAATGATAGGAGTCATCGAGTAACTGGTAGAGGACGCCAGTTATTGGCTTGGTGTATGGCATGGTGTACGGCCTGACCACCAAAAGTTGCAGAAAGCTGTTGGTGTACAACTTCTTTGACGGGAGTAGCAGCTGCTTCGCCACCACGTTCGGCAAGTTCTAAGTAAAGCACTGACTTCAGCATCTCCCCTTCCTGCATCAACCCATTACATTCATTACTTACATATCCAAACCTTCTCATAACCTAAAATCGAATGAACTCATTGCGTAATATGTTTGTTTCTGGATATACATAAGTCGATAAGTTATCCCTATTACTACTAAGAGAAGTAGACTCTCAGAAGCAGTAGTTGAGTTGAGGTGCTTACAGAAAATAGAGCAAGGCCGTGTTCAAACTGAGCTTTACTGTGGCCGTGATCAGCTGCTCGTTTCATCCATTTTCTTGCTAGCTTGCGGTTTTGTGGTAAGCCTTCTCCAACCGAATAACAAAGCGAAATGTTATACATCGCTCGTACATACCCACCTTCTGCTGCCTTTAGGTACCATTTAGTCTGTCGAAAAAGAGAAAAAAAATCCAATCATCATATCGATACAAACTTTACTGATTCTAGAAAGATGAAAAACAGAAACCGCACATTTCCACAAATGAACTAAGCACATGTCCAAACATAGCATTATCAGCTTCCACAAATGAACCAATAACCCATCCAAACATAGCAGTATCAGTTTCCACAAACGAACTAAGCACATGTCTATACATAGGATTATCAGTTTCCACCAAGAGTGCAGCCATTAGTATAAACGACTAGATACTACTTTCAATCTAGATAACAGCTTCACCTCATGAAAACAATATAGAATCTCAACTAGAAGCATGAAGAAAAGAATCAGAAGAAGGCACATACAGCTTCAAGCAGATTGGTTTGCACGACCCGACCATGGTGTAAACAAAGAGCTAACTGATACTGTGCTCGAACATAACCATTCTCTGCAGATTGTTTCAACCATTTCATCGCTTCCTTGGGATTTGAAGGTTGAACTGCAGATAGAAGCAATCAAATTGCTCAGAAAAAGGCTCCACAAATTCATCAGCAATAAACTCATCCATCAAGTCAAATCCAATTTCTCTATAAACCAACACAATCCAGAAAAACATTAATCAGGTTAAGAATAAAAATCCAATCACATCAATGAGAGAACTTAGGTTTTACCTTGAAGATAAGCAATCCCTAAATTACATTGACCAACAGCATCACCAAGCTCCGAAGCTCTCCGATACAAATTCACCGCTTTCTCCTTCTCTCCTCTTTCCCAATACACAAGCCCAGCGTCGACCATAGCGAGCGTGGATCCACGCATAGCTCCTTTCAGAAACGAATCAAGAGCTTTGTCGAGATTCGCTCGCACACCTCCTCTTCCGTGCTTGTACTTTTTCCCCCACCGAATCAACAACATCGACTCTCGCAACGGCTTTAGCGCGTCTCTCCACGATTTACATACCAAAGACGCCGCTTGAAGATTCGGATGACTAAACGGTGCAGCAATCTTCATCAGTATATCATACGGAAGCATCGAGAAATCTCCGAACTCATTCGATGGAGGACGTGAAGAAGAAGAGGAAGAAGAAGACCTTGAACTTGTGGTTGACTTCGCCGTTGCTTTGTTGATTGATGAAATTCTACTCCGTTTATCCTTGTCGTGAGGTTTCAAAAACGATAAGGAGGAGAATCGAGATCCTTCAGATCTACAAGGCCAGGTTCTCTGCTTCATCTTCTCCGGCGAAAAATACCACCGTCGGTTTCAAAGAGGGGTAAGTAAACGATTCGCTTTTTTTTTTTTTTTCCGCGTATGTGCCGAGTAATTTATTTTTCCTTTTTGTTTTTTAGTTATGTGGTTATGAAGATCGGACGGCTATGTGATATGAGACAGTTAATCAACGAGACTACACTGTGACACGTGGAATACTTAAACCGCCAAGAAATTTTGTATAGGATGATGAGTGAACCAAGCTAATAAACACGAAGCATTAATATTAGTTTTTGGGCTGGGCCTGCAATCTTCTGTGTACCTTATTTAAAATCATTTGGACAAAAATCATTTTCATATAATATGTGGAAATTAGTCTACAAAAATCATGGACCAGTAAACAATGCATATAGCCTGAGTTTTTTGTCAGTGTACTGAGATGGCGGTGACGGAGATCCTATTGTGTCGTTAATTATGGATGATGGTGATGTTTTTTCACTATTTTGTTGTTGCTATGAGTAATTAATTTGGATATGAAGTTTTTGCTATTAAAGAAAATGTGATTGTCTAAAGTTTCATATTGTCAAAAATTGAGAATTTGACTCTTTTACTTGTATGATACTATTACTTCTCTGGAAAATATTACTTGAAAATCTCCAAAAAAAAAGTCAAGAACAGATATAAATCTCCCGTGAAACAAGAGTATGAAACTGGTGACGTTATAAATTTGTAATTGCATAGGATTCCATTCAGCTTGACGCGGCCTATTCAATTTTCTTACCATTACCAAACACGATATTGACCTCTCTATTTAGACTCAGTGGACAGTGGTTTGTTGTGTGGCCGTGTGGGTCAACTTTTCCAAGTTTGATTTTTCCACAAATGTTAATCTGGTCACAATCTAAGACTTGTTTCACTGGAGAAAAAAAACATAGAATGGGTTCAAATGTTTTCTATCCAGTAGCTGACCAAAGTATGAAGAATAAAATGACTTAAGCTAAGATTTGTCCATTCACTAATTATGAAATTTATTCTTGACTTTTGTTATGAATCATAGATTTAGCAAGAACATTCATAGTACGATTTAATCTTAAAGTAACTCTATAGTTTGATGCAAGTATATATATCCTGTATCAAGCTTGATCCACTCATTAACCCAAATCTGGTTTGCAAACATCTTGTACGAATAAAAGATATACATATATATATATATATATATCACTTATTAAATTACCAATACGAATTTATTTGATTTAAAGTGTTAAGAACCAAATTTAATAATATCACACATGATCCATCAAAAAAACTATCAAAGAAAAATATTCAAAACAATATGAGTTAGTTCTTCTTCATCATTGGTCGATATTAATACTAATTCTACCCAAAACTATACTAAAAAGGGAAGATAATATCCTATGTTAAGATGATAGTTAAAATAAAAATTGAATAAAAACTCCTGCAAATTATTCAGTTAATAAGGAATTAACTAACTAACTATAAACCTAAATATGTATCAAGAATCATCTGCAACGTTTTGTGTTCTTGCGAAGAAAGTATCTAAATCTTGAACGTTAAAGGATATATTCCTTTGCCCGACGGCTTTTTGGCGACGTTTTTCGATTTTTTTCTTGAAGATGCGTGGCTCCGGTGCCAGAGGACACTCAAATAGCGGCGGAATTCTAAATTCCTCCCCCTTTGGAGTTGTGAATCTATCTTCTTCTTCCTCTTTCTTTTCTTGTTGTTCTTCTTTCTCTGGCTTAGAACTCACCGGAGCTTTCACCGGGATCCTCACTTTAAGCGACTTTTCAGGAAAATCCATGACTTTGATTCAAGAAATTCAACAAGAAGACCTAAACGAAGATGGTTGTTGAATATTCAACTGATTCTATATATAAGAAATTGTTAAATTTTCTCTTAAAGAGGAAAAAAAGAAAGAAACTTTTAGGCGGGAAAGGTTGTTTTCTTGTGTTTCTTCTCGGGTAATAAGTAAAAACTCCCAAAACTTTTTCTCGGAAAAGAAAAAAAGAAGAGAAGATTTGAGTTTAGGGCTTTCTCTTATTCTCTGTGATTGAAGCTGAAGAAACTCCAAAAGGAGGAGTCAAAGAAGAAAAGAGGTTTGGAAATTTTTATACTCGGCTACAATTTTATTTAATCATGATTGGATAAGTGCTATACTTTATTTAATTATATTTCTTACTTTAAAAAAAAATGTAAATATTGACGGCGGAGAAAGTTTATATTAAAGGAAGGAATTCTATTGGATGCAAAATATTATCGTATATAATAAATCATTCTTATGATCCTTAATTCCTTATTCCTAAGTTTTATAATATGATAATGTTGTCCACCTAATAATTAAATAAACCATTTACCATATAATTGAACATTAGAGATTTGTGTGTGTGTGTGTGTGAGTCACACAAATTGGTAACAATAGATACAAAGGTTTTAAGAGCACCAAGAAGAGTTTGACACAGAGTAGGACCAGTACTTATTGCTTTTTAAGAGTGTGAATAGACAATAATAATGTCGTGAAAGAAGAAGAAGTGATCTCTGACTCTGACTCTAAGTCCTTTCTTTTTCACATTCTGGAGTAACCAAAGTTATCAGCGTACTGAGACATAAACTCATCATTGAACTTTTTGAAACTGTCCATAATCTCTGGCATTTCTTCTTCTGCTGGCAGAATTGTTGTCCTTAAATGAAACACCCTGAAACAAACAGACAAACAAAAATGAGCTTGCTGCAAGAATAACATGAAACTGTAAAACACAGAGGGTTTTTTTCTACCCTTCTTTTTGTCCAAATCCAGAGCCTGGAACTGTGGAGATTCCTGTGGCTTCTAAGAGCTTAAGGCAGTAGAAAACGTCAGGGACTTTTCCGGCTTGTTTTGCTGCTTGGATTGCTTTCGACGGCAACTTTATTTGAGGGAATGAATACATAGCACCTTCTGTGAAATTACAGACGACGTTTTTGCAGCTGTTGAATCCATCAGTCATCATCCTTGCTCTTCTTCTCAGTGATTCTAGTATTCCCTTGCTGTTAATAATGTTCCAGTGAAGTTCGATGATCGTGATCCTTCATTCATCAAAGCGTGTTTATTTAGAGTAGAATGACTATATATACCTCTCACGAACGAATTGGTCATATGAAATGTCTCCAGGCTTTGGTGGGCTAACCATTAAACCCATCTACACAAAAACAATCAGGTTTCAGCAGTGAGATCATTCAGTAACCAGAACTTGCTAAGAAACTAAGAAGGGCTAGCTTACAAATATCTGCGCAGAGACGTTGGGGCTGAGAGCTATAGAGGCCACCTTGTATATCTCCTCAACGGTCTGCATTACCAGAAATTAAAAAGGCTCTTGCAATTACCAAAATCACGGGTGAAAAAGAGACGGTCAGGTACAAACCCTGGGAGGGATATTTGTCATCTCAAAGTAACCTCCCCGTTGCCCACATTCGCCCCAGTATCCTTTGGAAACGGTGTGGAAAGATATGAGCTGAACTTCCTTGCTGATCGGTGCTCCCATATCCATCAAAACCTTTGCAACATTCATGATAAAATGAAGGACTATCACGCAGACCAATGATCACAAAGCACATGCATAGGCTAATATAATTGAAGCTAAGGAGTTAAAGATACCAATGAAAGACATCGTTGTTACCTTCTTGGAACTGATAAAGGGACGTTCATCTTGGTATATATTTTGCTGATACACTTCGTCTCCGAGAAGAACTAATCTCTCATCACAACAGAACCGTAGTATCTCTCTTATGTTAGCTTCGCTAAGACACTGGCCAGTTGGGTTTCCGGGGTTAATAATCACCATTGCCCTTACCTGCATTTACCATATGTGAAAAAAACAAAAATAAGAGCAGAGGTAAAGATGTCATAAAAAAGCCTCTGCATCAACAGTTTCGAGAAAAATAGTGGAAGAGTATTAACTGTTATTCCTTGAGAGCGAGCTTGAGCAACAGATTGGCGAAGGTTGTTAACATCAAGTCCCCAGTTTTCAGACTCTTCAAGATAGTAAGGAACAAGAGTACCACCTAACAGAGATATAGTAGCCGAGTAGAGTGGATACTGTGGAACTGGAACCAGAATCTGCCAACCAAGAAAACTTGTGACCAGATGCTACTATAAACCAAGCCTAAAAAACCTATACCATCTGCAAGAAATCTGAATCTGAACTCTTAGCCATCAAAAAAATCCCACATACAGTTGATGAGGGATTATAACATACAACCCATATCTTACTAGGGCCTGCTTTAATGCCAAATTGATATGAACCGATTTATGATAAAACCAAATGAAATGGCTCATATATCCATGTACAAAAACTTTAGATAAAGGAACAAGCGAGTTAAGGTTCATTACTCCGTCTTTCTGACCGCGTATGACACAATTCAAGATTTGCATCACACCTTTGCTCGCTCCATCAGTTAGAAATATGAGTTCTGGATCGCTGTAATTTGAAGATAAGAACCAAAAGGCCTCAGAGTAGTTTTTCTTTACAACAAATCTATTATTTCATTGCATAAACAATCAACATGAAGCAATCACCTTGGATATCCATCACGCCGTTCAATGAACTCAGCGACTTCTTTCCGAACTCCCGGAAGACCTCTTGAGTCACTGTAAGCACCTGGTTAAAAGTAAAGCAAAAACTTTCATGTTATTTGTACAAACCTAAGCCAATATTAACCATGATCTGAGTTCTCTAATAAAAGACATACCAAGACCACCAGAAGTCAAGGAAAGATAATGCTTAGCTCTTGCAATAGCATCTGCTGGGAATATCATACCAACATTTGGATCATCTAACAGAAATGGTGCTTGGCATAAAGAAACCACCTGCATTGGTTTTCAATATGTTTAGGCTTAAATCTATAGCTTGGCAAAAAACATGAGAATTGCATATTATACCTGACGAGGAAAAGTCAGAGGTTTCTGTCCTAAAGCATGAGGGTTTCCAACATTTGTGAAAATAATCTGTAATTGTGAAAGTTAGGAAACCAAAGACGCTTCCCATATCTCAACAGCTAATGAAGCTCATAACTGCAAACGCATAACAAAGTTGTTACCTTTTTGCCTTCTTTCTGAAGCTCAGAAGCACGAAGATAAAGTTCACCTCTGACTGCATACTGACAATTCTTCACGTTTTCATTCAAGGACTCGTAGTCTAACGCCTTGAGAGACATTTCCAGGATTTACTTTTCAAAGCTAAAAGCAAAATGATTCCTCACTTCCCCTCTACAACCAAAATAAGCAGATGTATTAATACACTGATCACAAGAAAGGACATAATCGAGCTTATAACAAGACTAACCAAACAGCTAAGTGGAGACCCTTTCACTACTATAGATTTCACTTAACACAACAAGATTTGACTTATTGAGTCGATCATAAAGATTGGTTTTTTATCGAATCTATAACTACAGAACGTACCATCAACTTATTCCAATAAAACAACAGTGAACAGAGCTAAAAAAAAATCATCACCAACCCACGTAGAGAGTGAACCCCACAACTCAAAATCTACAGAACAGTCTCAAACGATATAAAAGTAAAGGCGACGCCTTTTGAAATGGGTTTTCGAAATCGGACAAAACTACAAGAAATTATACCAACCTTAGATCAACTCACGACACAGTTTCGTTACCTCCAAAGTCACGTTCCAGAGCAGGGCAAGTAAGAAAGACTTGTGTGGGCGCTTATTGCAATAGCGTTTTATATGATATTAAAATAAAATCTTCGGTAGATTACAATTGTGTGTCTGACGTGAATTTGGACACTCGTCTGATCAGATCATGTGGCATAAGGAGAACACAAAAAGACGAAGCAGCTGAGCCACTTGAATCGGCAAAAAGAAAGATTTTATAACCAAAAGTCATTTCTAGCTTTTTGCTACAAAACGGATTAAAAAAAACGAGTGAGAGAATTGATATGGACTCTGTTTTTTCTGCAACACAACCTATAAAATCGTCCCACGTCCCTTGCCTTCGGCTTCAATGTCATTTTCCGGACATTGACTCGCTTGTTTGTTTCCCATTATCCTCAAGAGAAAGAGTGGCTCGAATGTCTCCATCAGAATCTTTGACGGGACTAAACTAATTAAGTAACATGAATGTGCAAAATGATTAAGAAACATTAAACACATTAGAAATAACCAAGTTTTGTTCTCAGACTCTGTACACGTGATTCACTAGACATCCACATTGTGTTGTGTGTCCAATTCTGTAAAAAAACACTTTCAAGTTTCAAAAACATATTACACAAAACGAAATCAATAAGAATCAGAAAGGTGTATGCTTTTCTCTATTCCGTGTATGATTTTTCAGACTCTTCAGGTTGGTTGAACTATTTTATCTTGCGTGAGATTTCTATGTAATTCAAAAGTTTCTTTAAAGCCTTCCCACTGTCAATAGCTTCCTTTGCTCTCTCCATTGCCACAGCTACATCCTCTGCACCTTCACTTCCCAACAAATGGTCCACAATCCCAGCATTTAGGACGATTCTATCATAAGCCGCTCCTTTCTCACCACGAAGCGCTGCCAGCCCCAGCTCTATGTTCTTTGACACCTGTTCATTAAACAAAAGTATGACTTAAGTTTTCTCTTTTTTTTTCTTTTTCTAACAGTCCTCAACATTGTGAAACAAATGGCTTCTGGAAGTTTTACCGAACGATCAGTTCGTGGAGTCTCGGTTGGTTCAAACCCATAGTTTCTCGCATCCACCTCAAGATTGAAACTCTGACGCGATACACCTACGATTCCAGAAGTTAGTTTAGCCATGAGTTTTAGGAGCATAAACTATATTGATGTACAACAAGACATATACTAGTACCAAGGCATAAGGCAAATAAGTTTAATATCAGATAGCACAAAGACCAATCTAATCTGAATTAGATTTCATAGCACTCTAGATTAGGCTAATCCACCAAAAGACTTCCATCACCAAGGTAAAATGATACATCATGACTCCATATCGACCAAATATAAGATTAGCTAATAGTTTATTAGCCTATGAACTCCTACCACCTACAATCCGGTTTACTACAACACTAATTTGCACCTGTGAAATTAAGTGTCAACCCTGTCTGGACTCGGTTCATATATTCAAGCAGTAGATTCTAGTTTGAAACAAGGAAAGTTATTATAGCTATTCTAACCGTCAGCTTCTAGAGCCGTGTCCGAACTCAATGAACGAAACCCGGAACAGTAGTTGACTGGAAACCCTTTTGATGCACTTGCAGCTCGCACCCGTGTTGTCATTGAAAGGGCCCCCTCCTCACCCTGCATTACCAAAAGAAGCCTTATAAATTCCCTTACAATCAGACCTGAAATTTTCTCTACTAAAAGTTCAAAACTTCATATGGAAAGAGCTTCCAACAGAATTCAGGTTCTAAGTCTACGTCCCAAGTGTGTAGTAGCTCGTAGGGCATTAATATATATTTGATGGTAAAAGAGAGAGACTCAACCTTAACCACCAAACCAGAATGGACACCTCTTCGTCTCATAAGCATTAAGAGAGGCTCTTCGTAGCCTTCATGGTAAAACCCAGCAACAATGGCTTCTTTCCCTGTCGCCTGCATTGAAAAACAGTCCATGAAATGTCTGCATACGGTCACTTTCTGTCAAGCCCTATGATATCTTTCCCCCTTAAACTTGTCTTAGTCACATGAGTTGTTAAATTCTATTTGCGTGGAGCATATAAGGCGGTGACATTTCATAGATCCCTTACCCTCACAAATTGCTGAACTTTCTCCGTTGTTGCCAGAGGAGGGCGCTTCTTTATATGCTCCCTCATTTCGATTAGTGAATATCTGCAAATTTGTCAAAGAAATTTGTCAATACGATCAGATGTTATCTTTACCACCAAACTGCTTATGGAAGAACAGGAAAATGTCGTATGCATTTGTATATCACAAATAAATGTTTCTCAGATTTCATACAAAGATGGCCGAGCTTCTCGTAGACTGAGATATGCAAATCCAGCCTTCTCGTCCTGGAAGAATCAAACAGCATTTTTATAGATCGCGTAAATCATAGATATAGGCTGACAGGAGAAAGATAGACATAAAAAATAGAGAAAACCTGTAGGACATTAGTTTAAATTATTGTAGGCACCTCGATGAGTTCTTTTGCCTGCTGAACAGACAAGTGTGTGTTTGCTCCCATAAACTTCAGCATTTGTTCCTCAGTCACACCCCCCTGAAGACTTGAAAAGTTAATGAAAAGAAATCTAAAACTATTCCACAAAAGCATCATCATCTCTAGTCATCTCTAGGAAACTAGTAATACTGAAAACGATTCAATTTTGTTAGTAATACTTTTGGAGGCATCCATTCCACGCCATGGAGCAATGAAGATTCACCACAGCAAGATCTAACTGCGGCCACAAACAAAGTGCTTCGAAAGAATCGAGTATTCCCATCATAAGGCTCGCCATAATGGGTTAAGGATTTGACATCAGCAACTGGAGGAGCCCCTGAAATTAGTAGAAGATGCGTTAACTCAAGGCAGAACTTTGTATCCTTGCCTGAAACTATCATATATCAAAAGAGTTTTTTACCATGTTCGTCATCGAATGCAAGGCAGTAAGCTTTAAGCTCGCGATCTGTTTCTCTGTTCATACGTTGACCAATCAAAAACGCCGAAAGCAATGACTCGCTTACTCCCGAGTTTAAACTACCTTCCGTTTCAAGCGGAAGAACGTCTCTTAAAACACCCTTAACCTCCTCATAACCTAAGTGACCTCCAGCCAAAATCTCTCTAAGCGCACCAACCAATCTCATCTCACGAGTTTCATTACCAACAAAAGTTGGTCCAACAGAATTTCCCGTACCCAAAAGAGAGCCTTCAGGATCAGCAATAAAGAGCACATCAGGAGGTAGTGCCCTAACCAAGAGTGGCCAAAACACATCCATCGCCCGCTTTTCCCCTTCGCTCCATTGAGTTTCCTCCGGAAATGCATTTGCACGTATTGTCATTCCCGCAAAAAAAGCCCCAAGTTGCGCCTTTGAAACAGGCTCTTCATCTTTTAGCTCCCCTCTAGCTGCATCCCAGTGAGACTGACTAATAAGGCTAAGAACTCTATCGAACCGATCAATAAACAAAGTTGCTAACCAAGAACCAAGAAGCGTAAGCAAATCATACTCCACTTGGGTTTTTCACATTCTATCCCAAATTCTAATTAAGCAGCATAATGGATACAAAGGTTGAAACTTTTGAATGCTTAGGCCTCGAGCTAAAAAGGGCAAATTGAAATCTATCAAAATCGATTAAGTCCAAATTTGGAGAACGAAAAAGCTTACCTGATCTTAATATAGTATCAAACACCTTAAAAGCTTGTTCTTCACTAAGAGGCCTAGTCTGAGTCGGACCTGTACAAACCCTAGCTTGAGCATCAAGAACAGTAAGGTTTGGCTTCGGAATCTCCGATCCCCGATAAGTAGAAGATAAAGCCGGATTCTTAACATCTGATTCCTTAAGCCCTAACTGCTCCATCATTGCAGAGTCCAAAACTGCCTTTATACACAACCCACCAGTGAGCTTCCGCCGCCGTAAACGTCCGGCAAAATCGGTTAAAGGAAACCGGAGACATGAAGAACTCAATCCGTTAAAGTGTAAAGACCTCTTGATCTGTGAGGAAGAAATCGAAGAAAGACAAAAGGAAGATTCAGGATTTAGAAGAGCTTTCATCAGATTGATTGTCTCTCGCCTGAAATCGCTTCTACTGTTATCTCCGTCTATAAAAATCGAGTCTTTGTGGAGTTCTCTCTCAGATGACAGATGACGATGACGATTAAAATGTAATATATATAAATACTTTTCATTACAAAAATTTATAATTAGACCACTTTGTAATAAAATAAGCGTTAATGATCATATGATCTAAAATTAATAACGGACGCAAACAAAATTAGTGTAGAGTTTAGAAAATAGAGGAATTCATATTCAATTTTTTATGGGCTGGATAAAACCTGAATATTGTTTTTTTATGAGTGTAGAGGAAGCCTTTTAAGAGTTCTTTGGCCCAATAAGAATTTTCATCTTTACTTATAGTAGGAACGGAAACAAAGGTACTTAATGTTTTATAGGTGATGATACAGTGCCTGATCTTGTAGCTCATTTGGTTTGAGGGCTAAGCTCCACCACATGAGTTCAAGTCATGGCAGAGGAGAAGAGTAGAAGAAGAAGATGATTAAGGACAAGATCATATATGTATGTATATATATATAAGTTCGTCCACACATTTGAGGTATTCTAAAATACCTCTTCTTTTTTTTTCCTCTCGCAAGTCAACCTCTTTTCATGTTCATTTTCCAAGTCTTTTAAAGTTTTTCAATTTTGAAGTCTGATGGTAAAATAATTAAAAGTAGGAAAAAAAAATCTGTAACAAACCTAAATAAATCTGAATGGGGTTTATAGAAATGATAGCATTTGGTTTGTGATTAATATTGTTGTGAACGAGTGTTTAAATCAAATTAATGAACTAAACTTGGATAGATCTTAGAAGAAGTATATATTCCATGGAGGTTTCTATTTCGTACTAATTTAAATTTAACCTAAATTCACGACTAAACATGAGGATCCTCCCATCTTTGTATGAGATTAGTTTCTGCACATCATGGAGGGAATGTTTATTGGTCGAAATTCTATTTTCTTAAATAGTGTTTTATCGCTGTAAATAACGGATTACATCATAGTTAGATAGAAACCACCAAACCATTAACACAATTTTATTTCCAACGTATGTATGTCACATCATGCATTACATCTTTTCCATTACAACGTGGGATATGTGTAGTGGACTATAGTTCATGTAGTTACCTAATATAATTCCTTACAAATTTGAATCACATTTGTTTTTCAATAGGATTCATTCAAATAGTTGGATAAGTTGAAGACACATTTATCTAAGAACTAGAACAGTTTCACCTTCATATTTCACATAGGGCCAAAAGGCCATAAACATAGAGAGAGAGAGGTTCTACCTCTTTAGTTCTACATACTTATATATAGATAACTTTAGGGTAAGCTAAAAACTAAAAAGTCTTTTATATATAAGGCGTTATATGCGTTATATTCGCTTGCTTATCTAAAGGTCAATGCTTTTAATGAGCTTCATGTTGGCGAGTCTCTCGAGAAAGACATTGAAAACGTCTTCACGACTAAGCATGCTGACTCGGACATGCTTCTTGTCAGATCCACAACGCTCTCCAGCTCTGCTCATTACCTTGTGTCTCCTCAATTCACTTACCAGATCCGTCTCTTCCTTCGTCCCTAGCCACGCAAACGCTGCATCCAAATTAAAGACACATCGACCGTTACGTCTTATTCATTTATATCCAACCGTTACAAAAACATTTGTCGTTTAGCTAGTGTATAATTTAGTAAAATTTAATTACCAGGGTAAGATTCGAGTGATTTTCCAAAGTAGTTGCAAAATGCTTCAGGGTACTTGGGAAGAGTGAAAGCATCGCTCTCTTTCACAACTTCACGTAGCTTCTCCCACCGATTCTTCATCATCTCACGACCATACTTGAAGAAATTCTCAGACTCGGACTCGCTCTTACAAGTCTCCTTTAGAACGTTGAGTATCTTAGCTGTTCGAACCTGTGACTCCTTAGACACACCAATCGAGTTCACAATAATATACTCAACCATCTTCTTAGCTACCTCCTTGTCCTTCACCAATGCCCACCTTCATCATCATCGAACAAAGTTTACATACATGAATCTTTATATACTGTATTATGTTGTAATAAAAAAGCATGTTTTGAATAAATATCTAACCCAATACGGGACCCAGCGTGGCCTGTGATCTTGGAGAAAGTGAAGAGCATGATGTCATGGTCTTGACGGCGAGTGATGGGAGTGTAGTGGGGCCAGTAATAAGCAAAGTCATGGATCACTTTGGCTTCGTCGTCGTCTGGACGGTTCACCACCGTCTCTCTGATGGTTCCGTCAGGGTTATTAGGTGACGTCACTAGCTCGATGTACGGACCCTTTTTGTCGAAACCCCATGCGTCTCCTTCCCACTTGTACATACCCGACCGAACATATGTCGTCTCCTCCACATATGTCTATATTCAAAATAAGAATAAAACTTTTATAATCTCAAGAATGAAATTATTAAGAATGGGAGGAATAAAAGTGGGGACATGAGCATGTTACTGATGTCTTTGCACATGAATCTACAACACATGTAGTATGTAAGAAGGAAAAGTGTTTTGTAAAAAATTGTTAAAATCAAAAAGAAAAAAAAATGATGGATCGATGTGTTGTGTTGTGTTCGAGAAACATGTCTGTCACTGTGTCTTTTAGATCTCCAATCTTGCTTTTCAGAAACAACGCCCACTGAATCTTTGATTCACATCAAATCAACTTTATTTTTAAAAACGACTTACGATTATAGATAAAAATACATTAACATTCTAATGAAGCTTCTTCAAAGCAAATTATACCAGAGAGGAAGATACTTTTTGGTAAAACAAATTATATAAATTCTTTAATTTAAGTAACGTATGACATCCCATATAAGTGAAAAATACAATAATTGCTTCTTTGTCGGGTTTACATTTGGTTAGGCAGTTTTTAAAAGATGGATCCAAAGCAACATTTGAAAACCGTTAAAATTCTGTTTTTCTTTTATTTAAGATTTAGTTTATTTATTCAGATCAATTTCAAGAATCATTTCCCTTATGGAAGAAAATGTGCAGTAGATTTGAGAATTGAATTTAAGATAATATTAACACCAAAGAATAGATCTGCACTTGTCTAGCTAAAAAACCGGCTCATAAGTCAAGAATCAAGCCCTACTATTATATCGAATTATTAAACATACAATATTTACCTGATTTTTTTGTTGTTAGTTGCAAAAAACAATCCCCACAAAAGTTATATAATGCAAAATTAAAAATATGTCAACGGAGATCATGTTATAGAACAAAATTAAAAAGGAAAAAAAGATACGAGGAGGAGTTTTAGTGGTGGGGACTTACGGAGTAAAAAGGAGCGGCGGCGACGACGCTGACAGGTTGACTCCTGGCTAGTGAAGAGAGTGCGTGGACGGCGGCTTGACAAAGCTGCGTCGAACCGGTCCCAACCACTATGTACCGATCCTCCGTCGCAGCGTTACCAACAACACCGTGCAAGTCCTTGATCGCATCTTCAAGCTCTGGCTCAAGGAACCAACACAAGTTCGTCATGTCGCTGAAGTAACTCATGAGATCACAACCACGTATCGTCACCGTACACCTGTCACCCATCTTCCTCCAGTATTCTTCGTACGCCGTTGGATCACCACTGCAACAATATAGCGAAAAACTATATAAAAATCTGATTTGTTAGTGAAAACGGAGATTTCGATTTCTTTTTGAGCCTATGATCTTGCAATGCCGTTAGGGTTTATTTTTATGAGAGAGAAGAAACGTACTGATCCAGATTGACCACGAAATCGGACATGGGGATGTTCTTGTTCGAAATTTTTTCGGGTTTCCTCGAGTTCTCCAGTTTCACCATCTTCTTCTTCTTGGTTTGGTCGTTTGTATAGTGTTTAATGATTAGAGAATAGTGTAGGTCGAAGTGTATTTATAGAAGGAAAGCGATATTTTACTAAAATATTTTATTAGTAAAATATATTTTTTTCCCTAAAAAAAAGACTGGTATCTGCTTTTTAAATGGAGAAAAATATATTAAAATTAAAAATCTTTGCTTTTTAAGGTCAATTATGTAAACATTTTTCTGAAAAGAATTACTCAATAATAAACAAAATAGCAAATAAATAGCAATAGTTGCCACGCAATATATAATACCTATTTAACAAAGAATAACAAGATGGTAATGAATTACCACATAATTAACAAAATTGCCATGAGTTAAAATGTACCCTCGGTTTTATTTTAAACAAGTGATTTTATTAAATCACATATTTTCTTATTTCAAAAACATTTTTTTACAAAACTAAAAAGAAAAATTACAACAGAATAACTCAATAAATATCAGGTTTTACGTATTTTGTTTTGAATCTGATAATTTGAATCTGATGTTCGCACTTTTTGTCCGACATTCTCATCTTTTAAAGATCCTATTTGTTTTTACATTTTTTGTCGCATACTATGCAACATTTTTCTCGCTACCAAATGCGGAAAAATTCTTATTTGTCGCTTTCGTAAATCTCTAAATAGATTAAAACATGAACATGTTTAATAAATTCCAAACTACCAAAGAGTTAGAAAACACCAAATATATATGATTGATTCTAGAGTTTTCTTTTCCTGCATTTTAAATTTTAACTGAAGAGTTGATGACCGATATTTTAAAATGCTTCCTAAGAATTTGTCAACTTATATTTTTGGCTATTACTGAAAACGAACCAAAAAATTGTAGTTTTAGAAAGTGATATTATTTAATTTATTTTTTAAAATTCTAATCATTTATTATATTAACTATTAAGAAACCAACTAATGTTTTTTTTGTGCATTATTAATTTAAAACTCTGTATGATATGAATTGGTTTTTTTAGTTTTTGTTAATTTTATTTTATATGAAACAGATGAAGTATAAATTCAATATTATGTAACATCTTTGACGTGGTCAAAAACCTTTATCCAAAATGTCTTTTAGCAAGAAAGTGAAGAGGTTTGTATACTATGTGTAGTGCTTTTAACCTTCGAGAACTCTTCTAGTGATGTAACCACCAAATGTTGAATTAACATTTTCTGCTCCGGTAAATTCACCGGTGAGCTGTGGTATACTTTGAAATAACTAATATACCAAATCTATTTAATATATATTAAGTTACTTAATTTAAGTAACGTTTTGGAAAAATATCATTTTCTGTTTCAAAATTGATTCTTTTCCCGGAATTTCATTTTCAAAATCAGCTTCATTTATTGTCAGTGGGCGAGAGTAAATCTTGTAGGATTCTTTCTTTATATTCGTTGGTTTATTCTTTCCTATACATTGAATGAACATCAATGAAGAAAATCCGAGGGTAGTAAATGCTTAAGAGTTCAAACAACTTTTTTACTTCTTGGCTTCTTGTAAACCAAGTTTTGAGTTTGATGCGTCCTATCACGCATCCTCAATGCATAGTGAAATGTGAATGATCCATTGTAAAATCTTAAACGTTGAATGTTGTTTATCTAACATAATTGATACTGTTGTGGACAAAATTTGTTTAGTTACAATGACTTATCTTTATTTATTAGATACAATTGTTTTGATGGCGTGTCATTTGAATATAAATCAATTCATCGGCAGTTGGGATATTTTTCCATGAAAAACCATCAACACTAACATTTAACAACGTAGTGGAATTTCTTTTAAATTAATAAAAAGAGTACTGAGACCACCAAGTTGGAAAGCGTAGGAGATTGGAGGAAATGATGAAGTCACAAGCCATTCAATTTAAACAATTAATTCTCCATCCCCATAGCACTTCATCATCACATATCATTTTCCTAGATGGACCTATTTGAACACTATCTCTATTCATACCCTCGATATGGAGGATATTAGTCCATCGAAATCATATTAACAACTATGAAATTTGATCGACTCTTTCCAAGAAACAAAAGTGGGTGGACGTGAGAGTCGCTCTATCCAATTATGTATCCGTCTAAACTGAACTAAATATTGTTTTACGTAAGGACGATTCAAGTCGTTGATCCATAATCAATTAATCATACTAGTTCCGGGGACCAAGTATTGATATATACGCACAAAGAGTCAAAGAGTCCCGCTCAATGATGACTATGCATCCAATGATAATCTTTTGATATATACACCATTTTATATTTTCTCAAAACAAATCATCTTATGGTTGTGTTTTTGCTCTCTACAAAACAATTAATGCGTATCTATAAATCGAACACAATATAATGTCTTAATATATTAAAACTTTAGTACAATGAGGCACTGACAAAACATATTGAAAAGTTACCAATAAAGTTATGTAAATACACAATATAGAATATGATATTTCTGATCATCTGAAGGAACTATAAACCTATTTGACAATTTTAGAAATTGCGTCTAAACTCTTAAGTGATGCAAAATATCTTTATCTCTATGAAAGTAAAACTATATTTAAAGGCTTTGTCAATGGACAATGGTTGACAAAAAAGAGATGTCAATGTTTTTCATTTCTTCTAAATTCATTTCATTAATGGGAGTTAACTGTTAACATAAATAGTCATACTCATGATTTTATCATTGCTTTATTGACGAGATTACTATTTTAATAACAAAACCATTATTACATCGATACCGCGAATAAAACAAATTTGGAAAAGTGTGCATATAACACTAAAATGCATCTACTATTTGTTTCAAACAATTACGAGTTTTAACTGTTTAAGGAGTATGTCTTTTTGAAGGGTCGTGACTCGTGATATTCACGTGGAAAGGTTCGATATGATTATTTAGCCTTACCTATAATTGAATGAAGAGGAAAGCTACTAGTATTTAATTAGGTTGACTTCAAAATTGTCGACTCTAGTGCTAATTATCGAAGTGTCGTCTTCATTTTTAAGTCCTTCCTTAATCATTTAAAAATATTACTAGTATAATTCGTAATAAATAGATTCTCCGAGAGTGTTTGCCAAATGGCGAGCCTACGTAGTTAAAACGGTGAGAGTAAAGGACAAAGAACATGATGAGTCGGTTTGCATGCTTCACGCTTCCACTTCACTCGCCGTTGTTCTTGTTGCTTGTCGTCATTTTTTATTTTTATTTTTATTTTTTGTAATGAAAACTGTTTATGTATTAACAGAAATCCAAATCATATTCGCACTTTCAAATCCAAATCCAAATCATAATTCTCATAGCTAAAATTTTATTTTTTTAACCCATCGATTCAGGTTTTACTGTCTCTAAACTATGTAGTTTGTGGCCTATACCATCTAAATCATTATCAAAGATAAACAAATCAATCGTAACAAGAAAAACTAAATTTAAGTAAGAGCATCTTCAATGTAAATTTCTATATTTTCTCTATTTTGAAAAACTCTATTTTGGAGGAGATTTTGCTCCAATATATAACTCTAAAATAGAGTTTTGTCTTACAAAAATGGAAGAGACATTGGATTACTCTCTCTATATAGACCAAAACTAAATCAAAACCTATTTAGTATCTTTTCAAACCAAATCAAAATTTGGCAAACCTAATGTGTTTTGAGTTGTCGAAACGGATATTTTGTGCATTTTAAATGAAAATTGTGGGATTGATGATTGCATAAACATACCCAAAAAAAATACCAAAAAAAAAATACAATCTGAGTTTCTCCCAAAAAGGCCAAGGCCGTAAATTTGACTAGTCTCGGCTCATGTTTTCTCTTACAACTATTAGGCCTATTTTGGGCCCATATTATTTCATGCATAAACAAAACAAAACAAAAATGTTGATAATCTGTGTTCAACACTATTTTAGTATTTTTGGTTAACGAATTTTTAACACTCATTTTACACACCATGTATGAATAATGTTATGATTATTTAGGTTTTAGAGAGTTTTAAAGCTTATTTATGCTTATTTAAAATTAATAACTAAAATTAACTTCAGATGTGATGAATATGTGATTTTCTCTTGTATAATCTAACCGTGTGAGATTTCTTTAAATAGCATTTTAGTGCATAGATTATACACAAATTAAAACATGGTGCATTACGAAAATGATAAAAACAACTGGAACTGAAAATTGGATTAACTGTTACTCGGTTACAATCAAATTAGAACTATATAATAAAATTAACATTAAGAAACACTTTTAAGGGAATAAAAATGTTATGGATGACAAAAAAAAATAAAAAATGTTATGGAACTGGCTCGAATAGTTATATGAATCTGGTGAAATGTGTTCTATCGAAAATAATAAAAGAAGGCACGTGGGGCGATTAATGAAGACCATTAAATCGGCATTTTAATTTATGGTCCCACGTAAATACATTACCACCTCTAATTTTATTTTGCTTAACTCTTCATATATTATTAATCAATAAATGGACAGTTGTGACTAATATTCGTCAGAATTTTACAGCCATTCCCAATTAATTATGAGGTCTCTGCTACAACCAATTACACTATGACTTTTCCATAGAACAATCAATCTTTTGGTCCACGAATGATGAATCTGACAATTTTAATACTGCATTTAACTCTATATTGAAATCAAAGAAACTTCAGAACCATATACGACATAACATAGCAACACTCGATTCTCCATCTCACATTGGTAACACTAATCAATGTAAACATTACAAAACCCATAATGCCATCACAAATTCCAAAAAAAAAAAGGTATAATTCACTACCAAACTTTATACTGATCATTTTTAAACAAGATTTTGTTCGCTCGTGGTGATATTGTTATGGTAAAGAAAGAAAAAAAACTCATCTACATGATATTTGCAAAACACCTAGCGGCAATGTAAATTCCTAATCTCCCTTAATCCCAAAATTCATGTGCACTACATGTAAGAATAATAATCAATAACCTTTTTCTGCTTTTGTTTTCTTGATTCTTCATGGACATCTAGGGTTTTTTCCTGGACCTCCATAGTAAAAATAGTTACCCCACACACGATTCGTCCCACCTCTTATATCATAACAATTGGGATGGTCTGCGAGAATCTTTAGATTCGAAGCGGGTATAAGAGTGTTGTCCCAGTCAACAATTTGGAGATTCCGGAAATAAGATGCTTTACCAAAACCTTCACCGGCAAAATGTCCACTACCCATTTGAGTCGTAGTGTGTGAACCGCCGGGTCGGTTGTTCACAATCTCGCCCCCGAATTGGACCATGCTTCCATGTTGCTTTAGATGCGTGAATAAAAACGCTGGCCAATAACCGACTAATGCACCTGACCCGAATTGTAGCCACCAGTGACCGTGCTTCGGATCCTATACGTAGATTATACAAGCATGTGTAATGTTATTGTTATGACTAAAAAAAGTCAAATTATTTAAGACTTTCTAAAGTAGGAGCTGGTTGACCCACGAAACATTGATGTGAACCATGTGAAATTCTTCTTAAAAGATTATAAATTATATAAGAAATGTGACTGGTAATTTTTTTGCAGAATACAGCTGAATTATTATAGGTATAGTATGTTGTAAAATATTGTTAGTATTTTTCATTGATGATATGCATAAATATGTATATGAGAGAAGAAGAAAAATTACCTTCCAAATTAATAAGCTTATATCGAATTGTCCACCTTTATACGAAGATCTAGGAGAAATCGCAGCTCCTATCGCGATTCGACGGTTGGTTTGAACGAAACCGGAACATAGCAAATTGTAGCAACCCGTTGTTCGATATGCATCGGACTGAAAATCACTATCACTACCATTGTTAACAAAATGTTAATTCAATAAAACTAAAAACTTTACCGTAAACTAAGGATACTAAAGTTGAAGGTAACATTTACCGTCCAATAGGTAAAGAATCTTGGGTAAGTATCGCCGTACAACTCCGGGCTAATTTGCCAACCGGCTTCAATGGTATTAAGATCGTGTGTGAACGAACCGGCAATAACCCAAATCTGAGAAAGACTAAATTCGTATTGGCTCGTAACACGTGGCGACCACACGTTAATACTTGCTTTTGCCCCGTAATATTGTCTCCCGGTTACATATCCCACCGCATGCTACAAAATAAGTCATTTTTACAAAAATAATCAATCAAATAAATTCTCAAACGCTAAAATTGGAGTATCATTTTCGTAAACACAGAAAAAGAGAAAAAGGAACAGAGAATAATCTTTTTTACGATGTGAACAGAGAATAATCTTTAGTTATGTCACGCTTCACTCCTTTGGATGATACAACTTAGTAATGGTCGTGCAAAGAATTACGAAAAAGCTGAATTTTGGTATCATTCTCTATCTTTTTCTTTATAGAGGATAAAAAAGGTAAGAAACCTCTGACTTTTTGCTTAATTATGGTTATCAAAATGGTACTTACTTCGTGTCCGTTATTTGTGGAATCTCTCTTCACGCGCCTGATTTTCCGACCAAATCTTTGGACAGAACTTGCTCTTAACATGTCTTGTTCCGTTGTTCTTCTTATCGGAATCGTACCTTCCGGACAAGACTCACCGGATAAACTCCAAAGCTGGGAGTTTTCATATGATCCATCATCTTCGCTGTATCCTTTTGGTATCTCAGGCGGATCCTAAATAAGAACATTTGAAATCTTTGATAAGAATACTAATGAAAAGAGATAAAATGGAGAAGAGGAGGGAAAATAATATTTACCAATGGTTTTTGTCCTTGTAAGAGAGGATGATCGAAAGCTGGTTGCTGATGAGTTGAAACACAATCTATTTTATCTCCATCTGAGCTCTGCAAACATAACACATGGAAAAGAAACAGAGCAAAAAACAGAGTAAGAACAGAGTAACAAAACTTGCATGTCAGTTAATTAACAAAACAGAGTAAAAACAGAGCAAAAACAGAGTCGAAACAGAGTAACAAAGTAAACAAAGATGTCTGTATATATATACATTTATCAAATTGAGATATTTGAGAATAGAGAAATTGCCTGAATAGTTTTCACAGCCGGCTTGTTGATTTTGTCGAGTTCTTGTCTAATCAGTGTTAGCTTCTGGAGCTCTTCTTGCGGCCGGAGAGTTTGATCGGCGGCAGTGGAGTTGGAGGAAGAAGTGGTGGAGGAGAAGGAAGAAGAGACGAGACAGAGTAAAAGAATCAATCTGAGAAAGCTAGAGGAGAACATCGGATCAGACTTGAACGAAACTTGTTGTGAAGAATGATGAAAACATCTGCTGTCTTGTTGTTTTCTTCTTGAGTGATCAAAAAGACAACATTTAATACGGTTTTGAATTGTTGTTCGTCTTCTTGATGTCACTGACACATCTCCCAACAAACCTATTAAACACATAATCACTTTCTTAAGGGAAAACACAGAAGATCAAAAACAATAAAGAATGAATTAACTCATCGAACCCTCCAACAAAAATTTATTAGGGTTGTGTGTTGCTAAAGTTTTGGGCATGTGGGTTAGTGATGAATTCAAATTAAGGGCTTTGCAGATATCTAGAAAGTTTATGAAGTAAATGATAAAAAGAGGAAAGAGAGGTAAGAGAAGTAAACTTTATATTTATGTGAGATAGGTAATTTATAGGGGAAATTTTGGATTTGGTGTGATCATTCTTTGGTTTGAAGAAATGGGGTCAGAGCTAGTCAGATGAAATTGAGTACCTTTGAATTTGGGTTTCTTCAAAGCTCTTTGCTTTCTGGTGTTACTCTCTTTTTCCAAGCGCTTTATTGTTTTTTACCGTTTATGTAGAGTACTGTACAAGTTAAATTTATGGTCCATGTTCACAATGTTGCTTGTAGAATAATGAAATGTTTTTGTTATGGAATCTCTTGGAGTTTCTAACAAACAAATATGGTGATTTTTTTCTTTTAATTATAGAAGTCTTGAGGTTACGGTACGTAATCTCTTTAATCAGAGACCAAAATATGCTTAATCTTCTCTCCAAGCTGGAAAAAGAATATATCACAAACTAGTAGTAGTAGACTATTAATAATGCATATTATTTGTTAGGCTCAACACCAACCGGTGATATAAATTTAATAAAACTATATATAAAATTGTGGAAAACAAACCAAGTTTATTGATTGAAAAACATTACAATAGCATAGTACGAGTTGTGACATTTGATTGTCGACATTCGAGAGTCTCTATTTTTTAAAGTATAATCATATTGTCTCTCGAAATGGAGGACTGATTTAACCAAGCATGCGATTATATATACTTACTTGAATCTCGATATATAGCTTGACCAGGTTATTCGTCGTGTATAGAAAATATAAAACATTTCACAATCTTGTAACGACAATATACAACAATATACGATAATAATTATAAGTGGGTCATTATAAGAAAAGAGGGTCAATAGGTATTGAATTTGGGGAATTAAGTGGGTGCGGTCCTCGTAGGGACACTTACACATTGATGATCGTTTCGTTTGTTAGTCCATTTAATCTTAATGGGTCATCGCTCTCCTCTAGCTTTTCCCCTCTCATTTTTTTTTCTCTTCCATTTCTTTCAAAAATCACTATGGCATGCATATAGATTTTTGTCTCTTTTGAGATTTGAGTCTTGTACCATACTGTTTTCTATTTGGCTTTTGATTAATTATACTCAATACCGAAGCAGAGTTGACCAGAGAGAACTTATGATTGAGAGAAAAATAAAATTATGACTGAGTTTGGCACAATGGCACAACATGACGTTATATAATAGCTAATTAACCTCAAGAAGACAATTCTCGTTTATTTTGGATAATACAGTTAGATCCAACTCGCTTTAAGTTTTTTAACCCAAAGTAGTAAAGGATATAAAGTTTTTCCCCATCTTTATCTGAATTGTGAATTCATATCTAAACACAGCTTATTTGGCGGATGCAAAATTTATGTATCGATCCCAAAGGGTTTAATGGTTGGGGCCATACGCATGCGTGCACGTATACATGAATACGTACATAAAGACGCATACAGACGTACTTGTAGCATAGAAAGTATGAAGAATCCGATCCATATATACCAGCTATTGTGGTCTATAACAATTCTATCTTAGTTTAATATCCATCGTATGATCGAACAAAATGAGAAAATGTAAGAAATGTTAAAGAAATTAATTCAAATAATGAAGAATGTGTAAGAATAAAAGGTCTTCTATAAAGCGGGAGAATTTGATTCCTGTCAACAAAAAGAATGGCATCAAAGGGTAATAGCTTTGGTGGCTCATAGGAGCAAGTATTATACTACTATTATATATGAATCTCTGAATCATAACTCATGAGGGAGAATTATTGCGACCACTAACTGAAAAATGAATCACTACATATTTGCATTAGTAGATCACTAATCCGAGAGTACAAAATTATCTGTTCACACTAGCTTTTATGCTTACCAGTTTTTGACGTAATGTTTGGCTCTAACTTTGTAAATGTATACGTACGATTCAGCTTTGAGCAGAAGGTTAGAGAAACAAACTGAGTAACTCCAATAATCAATGCAGATTCAAAAATTCCCTGATCAAAATATAAAGTGTTTGCAACATGATATTGTCGTTCTCATACTCCAGAAAACTAGGCATGTATAATTCAACATGGCCGAATCTTCATCATAAATTCCACTACACCATTTCCATTTCTGTGTGAACGAATATAAATAATGAAAATTGGATATAGCTAGCATTTAATCTGTTCGATTATAGTCTACTTTCTTTTTAACTAAAAGAAGACAGAGAAAGAATGTGAAAAAGTGAAGAAAAAGAGGAATATTGAAGCAAAAGGAGGATACAACAATTTGATGTACGAGCAATGATGCTGTCTAAAGCCGTCCCATGCTCAGCTTTTTCTTCCACGAGGTTAAATTTTATTTCAATTTCTTGGAGTTAGCTAAGAACTTAGTATTTATATTTCTACTGTACGATTTGGCATTCGACTATGATTATCGAATGTTTATATTTTATACGATTCAGCATTGGACTATGATTAGTCATCATTTTTTGAACAAGGTGTTTCACAAAGCGGCGTGATTATTACATTTTTGTTCGGACCATACACATTATTACTGATACATCATCATGATGCAAATGATGATTAATGCCTGCAAATGTGACTGTCGCTTTTCTTATGGCAAAAAGGGCCTGAGATTTACTATTTTGGGCTTTATATGGGCCTGAAGTATATTGGGCTTTATTTGGTGAGACGAAAGAACATTTGTATGTTTTATAAGCAACCAACTGAAACCCTCTTAATCACACAATGTTCAAAACATTCCGAAACTATACACAAGAGTCAAAAAAAGAAAACAATTCTACCGTAAACTCAAACATTTTTTCATTATTTTCCTTTTTGTTATCTTGTTCGAATTAAAATATTCACATTTGGCTTCATCATCATTGTTTGACAAGGGTAGAGAGAGCCAAGCAATTATCAGCCATTTCATGCAACGTGCTTGTGGATTTGGCGAAGACATTCGAAGCCGTACCACCACCCATGGCGTCATTGCACGTATCAAAGTCCGTCAAGGAGGCACTAAGATTGATGTTAAGACTAAACCCATCATTTTGTTTGATGTTTTTCAACGCCTTTTGTAGATTTTCGAGTGCACTATCATAGTTTGAGTAGCAAGTTTTGAGCCCTCCTCCACTTTTCCGGCTAATCTTGGCGGCTTCTTTGGCCTTGATCGTTCTTTTCATCAGCTCTCTTATGGAAACCTCCGTCGCTGCGTTAACATTCTTTTGGCCCTTAACCACTGATCTGCACAACACTTTGAAATCTGACACGGAGCATGGATCGCGTCCGCCTCCCATAACCCTCTGAGCCATTGCTACACCGCTTTGGCTCGCGGTCAGGAGGAGGAGGATCACCGCGGTGGCAAGGTGGAGATTTGTAGACATTTTTATGTAAAATTGCGTGGTATTTGAACACCGGTTGTTGATTATTTGAACAAATAGAGGGTGGTTGTTATTTATAATAATGCATACGCTAAAAGAAAAAATGGGTAATTTTAGTAAGTTCTTTTGAGGAAAAGAGTTTCAATAAATTGTCGCCGGTGAATAATTAGAGAGACATATCAAATTTAGTTCCTTGGTTAATTAGGCCTAATGATGGGTTATTTCCTTCTTATTTTTATTTTTGCTTTGTTCTGAAAAAACGCAATTATAAATTTCCATTTCATTTTGTGGTTTATGTTTTCTGACAATGCTTCGTAATGGCCCTGCCATGGCCGATGAATCAACTTACAAAATGGCCTTATTTTTATTCCCAATTCATACTAATTTGGGCTTTTATGTGTTGACAATGTTTTTAATTTAGACCATTTAAGAAAGATAGTGCAGAAGGATCTAGTGCAGCAATTGTCAAGTCCAGTTTCTTGTGGGCTGGACAAATAATGTTTTATTCTCTTTGTCCTGAACAAAAAAAAAAAGTTTTAAGTAATCTTCGTTAGTAGTTTTCGTTCTAACTCATGAGACTATGGAAATGAGTCTCGTTTGGGGTTATTGATGCTAACATATGAATTTATTGTTCTAGTTTGATGTATAAAGATTTTGACAAATTACACTCACGACGAGAGTGGCTTGATTATCGTTTCATTAAAAAATTATTTAATTCAAAAGAGTAATAGTGGTGGTTATGGGTGGAGAAGGTGCGATTAGTGGCCAGTGCTCACACAACTAAACATAAGTCAAAGCTTTCATCATTATATAATTGCCAACAAATTCTAATATCTTGAAAGTTGAAACTAATTAACTAACGTGTAGAACAAGCTCGAGATTATTCGTTTCGTCAATCCGAAGAAAAAAAATCTTAGAACGTCGCTTAATGGTAGACTCAAAATGCATCATTTCGTCAATAAACAACAAGAAGAAAAATACAACACAACATCGCTATCACTTCAGAACATGGTTTAGCTTGTACTGAAAAGATAAGAGTTTAATAATCTTAGAATGACATGACTTCGAAATAGATCTCAATCAATGTAAGGATTTTGTTTTTGCGATAAGATATTAATGCAATGATATAGTAATACAATAAGCATGGGTTGGATATTTCATATTTGGAGTTGACGCTGACTTTGATAGTCACGGGTTGGTCGCTTTGCTTCTAGACGTCGAGGACCCATCGGTTTCTATTATTTTCGTTTTTCTAAATAAAATTCGCCGAAAATTATCTGGTACCAATAATTTCACAAATTTATGTAAATTTTTAAGACAATTATTTTCTAAGATCTATCTGCCTGATTGAAAAATAACGAAACAAAACACTGTTTCATTAGTTCACAAAAACGTAATTTTCAAAAAGTGATGGTTGATTAGTTTGACAGGAATAAAACTGTCATTTTCAGAATGTACAAGTAAGTCAAAATATGCGGCAAATTCAGATAAAATGGCTGATAAAAGTAAGATTGTCGATGGATAATTGTGGTGGAGAAAGAATAAAAAGAATAATTGAAGACTTTGAAGTTGCTTTGATTTAGAGACGACCTTCACAATACGGCAGACGAGAACTTACGCCATTATCCATTACGTTGCCTTGTTTTCTCAAACTATTCCTACAAAAAAACGTAAAAGAGGAAATATCCGGAAAATTACTCCGAACTTTAGAAGATTCTTGCATTGATCAAAATCTGTTTTTAATTTCATATCACTCATGAATTTGTTTGTGTTGGACTATTCAGAGTTTCAGACAGTGCAAATTAGTAAAATATTCTTACTATTACGACGTAAGAAGAAAAAGACAAAGAGGCTGGCCGACGATGGCTAGATATAATGAACTTTAGAGGTTATATGTTTATCGTTTACTGGTTTTGATCAGTTCAAACACTCGAACCGAATGGTTAATCGATAAATATACAAGTTTATTATGAACTGAACGGTTAACGGTTACTAAAATAGACTTTACCGTTAGTGACTTAGCTCAATTCCCTAAATCGAAATTCGGAAAATCTCGGTCTGGTTCGACATTCTCTATTCTGTTTAAAGTTCCATGCCTAGTAAATACGAATTGCAAATTGGCAACTACCCAACGATTGTATAACTTATATAACCGTAACAGAAATCCTTGTTTTTTCTATGTTCCGCATTGTGGGTGACAAAACAGAACATACAAAAAAGTGACAAAAGCAATGACGTCATGATGCCCCGTGCATTAAAACAGAACATAACTCCCACACGGCGTCGTTTTCTGCTTTCAATACCCCAATGCGATCGGTATCTTTCGTTGAATCGTAAGAAGACAAAAGTCCACTCTTTGACTTCTCTTACAATTGGAAAAACTCTCAAACTGGAAAATTTTCCAAGTTTTCTTCTTTTGTTGACCCAACAACCAAAATCTAAGAATTTCAATTTCAACTTCCCGATCGTGTCTCCTTCTTGATTCTCAATCACCCAATCCATTTCAAGAGAGAAGAAAAAGAAAACAGAGCAAAGATCAAAAACCTTACACAAATGCTTTCTTGTTCAATTTCAAAAGCTTAACCACTAAACCCAGATGCCGATTCTGACTCTTCTTCTTCTTATTCTGGGTTTGTTTATAAGCCCTTCTGTTTCAGACTCGAGAGGAGACACAGTGGCTCAGATATGCAACAACAGAACAACGACGCCGCAACAGAGAAGTCTCTTCGTCACCAATTTCCTCGCCGCCATGGACGCGGTCTCTCCACTAGTGGAAGCTAAAGGTTACGGACAAGTGGTCAACGGTACCGGAAACTTAACCGTCTACGCTTACGGAGAGTGTATAAAAGATCTTGATAAGAAAGATTGCGACTTGTGTTTCGCTCAGATCAAAGCTAAAGTTCCTCGTTGCTTACCTTTCCAAAAAGGTACTCGTGGTGGTCAAGTCTTCTCAGATGGTTGCTACATCAGGTTTGTTTCTCTCTCACACTCATTTCAATCCGATAAAAATCTTAACTTTATGGTTTGATTGATTCTTGCATTTGGTTATAATCGATTGTTGTATCTTTGTTTTAGGTACGATGACTACAATTTCTATAACGAGACGTTAAGCTTGCAAGACCGGACAGTTTGTGCTCCAAAGGAGATTACCGGAGTAAACCGGACGGTATTTCGGGATAACGCTGCAGAGTTGGTTAAGAACATGAGTGTGGAGGCGGTGAGAAATGGTGGATTCTATGCTGGTTTTGTGGATAGACATAACGTGACGGTTCATGGTCTGGCTCAGTGTTGGGAGACTCTTAATAGAAGTGGTTGTGTTGAGTGTTTGAGTAAAGCTTCAGTGAGGATTGGTTCTTGTTTGGTTAATGAAGAAGGTCGAGTTCTTAGTGCTGGTTGCTATATGAGGTTTTCTACTCAAAAGTTTTATAACAATTCTGGAAATTCTACATCAGATGGTAATGGTGGTAAGTAGAATAAGCTTGAAATATGATTTAAATTTAGTATATGTTTGTAACATTTATTTAGCAACATTCTTGTTGATCAGGTCATAACCATTTGGGTGTGATTTTGGCGGTGACATCTTCGGTTGTGGCTTTTGTTCTGTTGGTCTCTGCCGCTGGTTTCTTGCTTAAAAAGAGACACGCCAAGAAGCAAAGAGGTTTGTTCCATAAAGAATTAGTTAAGATTTATGTTCCAGAAATAGCTTAGTTTTCAAGATTAGTCATAGAGTTTGAGTGGTTATAATAGTGAAGTCTTGATCTTAACAGATATTTGTGTGTGTGTGTGTGTAATGTAATGTAGAGAAGAAGCAACTAGGGTCATTATTCATGCTTGCGAACAAATCTAATCTCTGTTTCTCCTATGAGAATCTCGAGAGGGCTACCGATTACTTCAGCGACAAAAATAAGTTAGGACAAGGAGGATCTGGCTCTGTCTATAAGGTAAGTTCTGTTCTTATTATACATTTTCTAGAGTTTCATGTTGGAATGTTCCTACTTCTCAATTGGTTAACTCTTTGCCCTTTTTGTGGAGTAGGGAGTTCTTACTAATGGTAAGACTGTTGCAGTAAAGAGACTGTTCTTCAACACAAAGCAATGGGTGGATCATTTCTTCAACGAAGTTAATCTAATAAGCCAAGTAGACCACAAGAACCTTGTTAAGCTCTTGGGATGCAGCATAACTGGACCAGAGAGCCTTCTGGTCTATGAATACATTGCAAATCAAAGCCTCCACGACTATCTTTTCGGTTTGTTTTTGTCAATCCTAAACCTTTTACTACAGTTACCATGTCTTGATGGATCTTTTATTGACTTGTTCTTGTTGCTTTGTTTTGGTTCAGTAAGAAAAGATGTTCAACCGTTGAATTGGGCAAAGAGATTCAAGATTATACTTGGTACAGCAGAAGGAATGGCGTATCTTCACGAGGAGTCAAATCTTAGAATCATACATAGAGATATTAAGCTGAGTAATATCCTTTTGGAAGATGATTTTACTCCAAGAATTGCTGATTTTGGATTGGCTAGATTGTTCCCAGAGGACAAGACTCATATCAGCACTGCCATCGCCGGTACACTGTAAAGTCTCAAAACTTATCTTTGTAACTTTAATATCTCTCTCTACCGTTTCTTGTGTTGTTTCTGAAGATTCTTACTTGTGGAAACAGAGGCTACATGGCACCAGAATATGTAGTACGAGGAAAACTAACTGAGAAAGCAGACGTTTATAGTTTTGGAGTTCTTATGATTGAAGTTATAACCGGAAAACGTAACAATGCCTTCGTACAAGACGCTGGTTCGATCCTACAATCGGTAAACTAACTCTCTACAAGTAGTTCAAACATTTTCTTGATTTTAGATCAAATCCTTTTTCTTGAATCTTGAAAACATATTTTAGGTATGGAGTCTGTACAGAACAAGCAATGTGGAAGAGGCAGTGGATCCAATCTTAGGTGATAACTTCAACAAGATAGAAGCGTCACGGCTACTTCAAATTGGGCTTCTCTGTGTTCAAGCAGCGTTTGATCAGCGGCCTGCGATGTCTGTGGTTGTGAAAATGATGAAAGGGAGTTTGGAGATTCATACGCCGACGCAACCACCGTTTCTGAATCCAGGAAGTGTAGTAGAGATGAGAAAGATGATGATGACTCCCACGACGAATCAGTCTAATTCTTCAGGATCAAGGAGTGACTACATAACCGAGGGTTCGAGTTTCTTTGAACCTAGATGAGGTTTTAGATCGTGTTAGATATATCAGTATCCTTTCGTGTGGATTCTGAATCATCTTGTGTCATATGTACAAAAATTGAGATGCCAATTAATCGTGTGTTAGCTAGGAACTGAGGGTTACTTATGTGCCACGACAATGTCATAGAAGCTAGGAAGTGAACAATGTAGAGCTTACATGACGGGGACAGATTCCGGTTTAGCCTCGGTTTTGATTGTAGTGATTCGGTTTACGGTTCAGTAGTTTTATTTTGTGTGTTAATTTTGAGTAGCTTTGTATATTAGTAAGCGGTTTTTGTGTTTGTTCTCGTTTTAACTTTACAAAAAGAGAAAGAGTAAATGTCATATTTAAATAGAAAAATGCAACCACAAATGCAAAGAAATTCGAGTAAAACCAAATAATGCCATAAGGATATTTACCTAAGAATCAAAATATGAAACATATTAAATGTACACAAGAAAAAAATCAAATCACTAAAAATTCACTAAATTTATTACCGCAAAGTTTGGATCATGATCTCCTAATTTTTGCACAAGTGGATTCGAATCAAGGACTTTTTATCAGTGTTTTTGTTTTCTTTCAAGGAAGCCATAGGAGACTACTAGATAGAAACACATATACTACATATGTCTTTATTATAGCCAACTAGATTTAACATTTTTAGAATTGAATGTCCAACTACTTCTCATTTTTCTTTGCAATTGATCTTGAATAAAACTTTGACCATGGCAACATGTAAATGGTATTTTGTTATATATATTTTTATTATTTGTACAACTTTTATTGTACTATACCAACTAGGCCTACTAAATCAACCCAACAAATTGACAAAAAAAAAATCAACCCAACAAACCTATTTCTTTATTTAAAGTAGTCTAACGTCACTTTATCCATTTTCTTGAATGTCATCTTACTAAACACTACGCATATGTGACGTTTTCTTTTTTCTTTAACTAATCAGAAAATTGAATTTTTCATGATACCGGTAAAGAGATTTATCCAATTAAACCGAACCGGCTCCACATAAGATAAGCTCTATTAATTATTAGTCCACTGGTTTTTAGGTTTATGAAAACGACAAATATTTGAATGAAGACAACGACTTCAACAACATGATCGAGCTGGTTTGGTTTCCAAGTGTGAATTCAAGACTAAGAAGAAATCCAACAATCTCCATTATCAATTTTTTTTATTAACTTTTTGACTAAACCAGTAGAGAGAGAGAGAGAAAGACAGCAAATTTGGTTGACTCTAACAAACCAATATCATCAAAGTCAAGCAGTTGAAAATTCTTCAATTTCATCATCTCCAATTCTTAATCTCTCTGCTTCTTCTTTCTTCACAACTTGAAACAGAACACAAAACCCTTGATGAGGGAATAAAAAAAGGAGATCTCTTTCTCAATCAAACAAAACAAAATGAAGAAAGAACCTGTCCATATCCTTCCTCTGTACCTTCCATGTCTCTTGATGTTTCTTCTTTCATCACTCCGTCAAATCACCGGAGACGCAAGGGCTAGAGCCGTTAAAGTCACTTGCTCACCTTTGCTTGAGCACAACGAAACCGCTTATGTCCCAAATTTCGTAGCCACAATGGAGAAAATCAGCACACAAGTACAAACTTCCGGTTTTGGAGTTGCTCTCACCGGTACAGGACCAGACGCTAACTATGGTCTTGCGCAGTGCTATGGTGATCTTCCTTTAAACGATTGTGTACTCTGTTACGCGGAAGCAAGGACGATGCTTCCGCAGTGTTATCCTCAGAACGGAGGTAGAATCTTTCTTGATGGATGTTTTATGAGAGCTGAGAATTATAGTTTCTATAATGAATACAAAGGACCTGAAGATAGCATCGTATGTGGAAACACGACGAGAAAGAATAAGACTTTTGGTGATGCGGTGAGACAAGGGCTGAGAAATGCTGTTACTGAGGCTTCTGGGACTGGAGGGTACGCTCGTGCGTCTGCAAAGGCGGGTGAATCTGAATCTGAATCAGCGTTTGTGTTGGCGAATTGTTGGAGAACTTTGAGTCCTGATTCTTGTAAACAGTGTTTGGAGAATGCCTCTGCTTCTGTGGTTAAAGGATGTTTGCCATGGTCAGAAGGACGTGCGCTTCACACTGGATGTTTCCTTCGGTACTCTGATCAAGATTTCTTGAATAAGATACCAAGAAACGGAAGATCAAGAGGTAACACAATAAAAAGATTCATGCTTTCTATAGAATCTCATTCGCTTGATGGTCATAAGTAATTGTTTTTGCAGGCTCTGTGGTAGTGATTGTGGTGTCAGTACTTAGCTCTGTGGTTGTCTTCATGATTGGAGTAGCAGTAAGTGTTTATATCTGCAAACGTCGGACCATAAAGAGGAAGAGAAGAGGTAAGATTAGTTTCTTGATTTGTGATGAATTGGTTTAAGAAGGATTGAGTGTTTTTAACCGAGATCTTTGGTGCTTAACAGGATCAAAAGATGTTGAGAAAATGGCGAAAACACTAAAAGACAGTAGCTTGAATTTCAAATACTCAACACTAGAGAAAGCCACAGGTTCTTTTGACAACGCGAACAAGCTTGGACAAGGCGGATTTGGAACTGTCTATAAGGTATGTGTGTGTATGATCATGTCTCTCTTTCTATACCTTCCTGTAAAGCAAATGAGTGATATAGTGGTATCTCTCTGGCTTGTTTAGGGGGTTCTTCCAGACGGAAGAGATATCGCTGTGAAGCGGTTATTCTTTAACAACAGACATAGAGCAACCGATTTCTACAATGAAGTCAACATGATCAGCACTGTTGAACATAAGAACCTTGTTAGGCTGCTTGGTTGCAGCTGCTCAGGACCAGAGAGTCTCCTTGTCTATGAATACCTTCAGAACAAGAGCCTTGATCGATTCATCTTTGGTAACTACTACTAATAATACTATATGATGAGTTTTTATTGTTGAATCTTGAATGCAGCAGCACACTAAACCTGTCTTCATTATTACTTTTGCAGACGTGAACAGAGGGAAAACATTAGACTGGCAGAGAAGATACACGATCATCGTTGGAACCGCTGAAGGATTGGTGTATCTGCATGAGCAGTCGTCTGTGAAAATTATTCACAGAGACATAAAAGCAAGTAATATTCTGCTAGATTCAAAGCTTCAAGCTAAAATCGCCGATTTTGGTCTGGCGAGATCATTCCAGGACGATAAGAGCCATATTAGCACTGCCATTGCAGGGACCTTGTAAGTATATATTCAGAAAAATGTACCATTTCTTCAAAAAGATATGAATGTTTGAGCTGATCCAATACTTGTGAAACTGCAGAGGTTATATGGCTCCGGAGTACTTAGCACATGGTCAGCTAACAGAGATGGTAGACGTTTACAGCTTTGGAGTTCTTGTACTAGAGATTGTAACTGGAAAACAGAACACCAAAAGCAAAATGTCAGATTACTCAGACAGTTTGATCACAGAGGTAAGTTAGACATATTTTGTCTATGGGTCTGCAGGTTTCACTTCTCAAACTAATTGTGGTGTTATGTTTTTTATTGAAGGCATGGAAGCATTTTCAGTCAGGAGAGTTGGAGAAAATATATGATCCAAACCTCGATTGGAAGAGTCAGTATGACAGTCACATCATCAAGAAAGAGATAGCAAGAGTTGTTCAAATAGGGCTATTGTGCACTCAAGAGATCCCTTCGCTAAGACCACCGATGTCTAAGTTATTACATATGCTAAAGAACAAAGAGGAGGTCTTGCCATTGCCGAGTAATCCTCCGTTTATGGATGAAAGAGTCATGGAACTTCGAGATGGTTCTGATGGTGATTCAGCTGGTTGTGCATCTCTTGCCACTGTCTCACAAAGTTCCTTTTATGGTAGATGAGCTTTGAAGAAGTGTATAAGAAGAAGAGAATACAAAATCTTTGATCTTTGAGCAGAAACTAAAATTTTGTGTATAAACCAGTGAGAGAAGCTAGATAGTATAGGTAAGTTATATCTTATGTATCATACTTGATAACAAAAAAAAAGTACTCAATAATTCAAGCTCTAGGTGCGATTTCTTCAACCAACCCATAGCTTCAAACATTTATCTTTAATAGTTTGCAAGCTTATAAACGGACTTGCGAGTTTGCAAGAGAGAAGACAACAGAAACAAAGAATGAAATGTCTGAGAATTTCCCAACATATGCCATCTTCAAAAAAATGTTATCCTCATCCACACCAGACTTGCAAACATATAAGATTGGTGGTTCAATGCAGCAGTTTAAGGTAGGTACTCGAGCTCAAGCTTTGTTGTTGTTTGTGCTCCTGCTTTCTTGTTGTGATCTCAGAACCAGGCTGCTTCTATCTGGACACATAGATCAGAACTTAGAAACTATGTGCTCCTGCTTTCTTGTACGGGATCTCAGAACCAGGCGGGCTTCTCTCTGGACAAATAGAGCAGCATTGGTAGGTTGATGTCAACGTGTGTTGTATTTGTCAAGTCCTCAGAAACTGGCTTCTGCTCCACAAACCAAGACTACCTGTAGCAACCACCACAACATATGTTAGGAACAGACAAATTTTTGTATACAAAGAAACCATTTAGAATAAAAGTAGCAATGGAGTTGAAATTATTCAACTTCTTAAATTGATCATCATTCATGTTCTCTCTTACCTTTTGATATATAATATTTTGTGAGCGAAAAAGATGATTCTTTGTAAACGTTATATCGAAAAAAAGTTTCAACCAAAACGTAACTTCCTTTTTGGTTAGATTGATATAATTATTCGTAACTGGAAATCGAATCTAATTTAGATTTCCTCTACAATATCAAATCCCCAACGGTTAGATTAACAATAAACCAAAAAAAAACCATCCTTATAAATACACACACTTAGATCACGCATTCTCTTCTTCTTCATTCATGAGAAATCAAAATACGCTCTATTCTCACGTCCTTCTTCTTCGAGAAACCAAAATCATTCATCGTTCCCATCTTTTCATACCTGTTCGCTTGATGATGATCCATGTAATCCTCGAGTTCATCATCTCAGAATCGTAATTGATTCTCTCACGTCCTCTCTTTCTTGACCTAATTGAGAAGGAAGAGATCGGGGGCAGTGAAAGCGAGGAGCACCTAAGAAGACGATTCCAGGACCTAATCTAGAAGGAAGAGATCGGGAATCCAAGTACGATCAACTTTTGATCAAAGACAGAGGAAATTATACAATAGACAGAGGAAGATTCCGGCGAAACTCCAAATTTCTCCGGTTTAACACACCAAACGGGGGAAGATGAATTGCGATGATAGGAGACGACAAGTATAGAGAAGAGTCAAAAACGAATGAAGAAGACGGAGAATTTCGGAGGAGTTGCAACAAAGACGCAGCAGCAACTAAGGGCTTTTCAGACGAGTTCACGGTGGTCTTCGAATGGGCTTTTTTCATTGGGCTTTCTTTGCTACAAAATCCAACAAGGTATTATTTTTCTTCAATTATTATTTTTTTTTCTTTTCTCTAAAAAATATTTTTTAGTAAAATTATAATTAAATAATAATAGTTTTCACTAAAAATTTAGAAACAATTTAAAACTTAAACTTTAAGATAAATAATTCTTAACTTTTAACTAAAACCATGTATTTCACTATTATTTTTTTAAAATTAGTTTAAGTGTTAAATTTTAAAAACGTCGGGAACTAACCGCGCCTAGGCATCCCGTCCTTAATTGGTCTGTAAGTCTTGAAGTGTTCGAAGTTCGGTAATGTTTTCACGTAATATAGATTTGACACTTCAACTCATTTTTAAAAAATAATAATGATTTTCACTAAAAATTTAAAACCAATTCAAAACTTAAACCTTAAGATAAATAATTAATAATTTTTAGTTAAAACCATGTTAATTTTACTAATACTTTTTAAAAATTAGTTTAAGTGGTAGATGAGGCTTGAATAAGTGTATAAGAAAAACAAAATACAAATCGTTGAGCACAAACTAAAATCTTGTTATAAACCACTGAGAGAAGCTAGATAGTATAGGTAAGTTATCTTATGTATCATACTTGGTAACAAAAAAGAAGTACTCAATAATTCCAGCCCTAGGTGCAATTTCTTCAACCCACCCAAGCTTCAAACATTTATCTTTACCACCCCCAGTAACTTCCCACATCCTTACTGTACGATCTTGAGAACTGCCAAGACAGATATTTGAATAGCAAGCAACAATTGATCAATTAGAGACATTGATACAAGTAGTATAAGTAGGGCTGGGCATAAAATCCGAAATCCAAAAACCGATCCGAAAAATCCGGCTCCGAAACCGAGCCAAATAGTCACAAAATTCGAATGGATAATGAATTCTTCTACCCGAATGGATAATGAAAATAAATTATTTAGTTGACACATCAGCTATCTAAGTAAGGTTCAATACAAATAAGAAATCTATCAATTTGGATGATTGGAAGATTAGTGACATAATATTGCCACTATTTCCAATACAATGTCTCGTTACGCCCTTGACCGTTTTGGCTAACGGGTTCCATTCATTCGCGATGATGCCCCATTTACCAAAAGCTTTTTACTGTTTTCTTTTCTTGGAAAAACAGTGTAAAAATTATACAATGCACAATTTCATGTCTCTCTTTTCATTACTCGGTAAAGAATGTTTCATTAGAATCGTCCATCATATCAAACGGCATGTTCTCCGAAGGCTTCCAATGGCGTTTCCTTTGGTTTATAAACCAATTGTTGATTTGTTTTTGATCCAAACCTGTTTCTTCAGCCAGAGATATTTTGTCGCCTTCCTATACACATTCGAGAGGCGGATATTAATATGTCGAAGAAATAAATTAATGAGTGTATGCTAGGTTACGGTGGAATCAGAAAGACACTTACAGTAGGGTAAGGCCATTTATTATGAACATTCCACCAATCGAGCAACGCTTGTCTTGCTTCTCTTGGTAGCTTCCCTTTCTTCTTCTTTTTAGAGAACTCGAGTTTCAATGAACTGATATGGCTACCAAATTTGCGTAGTAGCTGGTCCTTCAGATCGCGGTCATTGCTTCTTTGTTGGCTGTCATCCGCTGCTATGTCATCATCTTCTCTCAGTTCCTCGTCAGATGAAACCGCACCATCATCTGCTCATACATGAGAATAATGTCATACAGAAGATTCAATAATGATTAGCTCCCACGTATTAGCCAAATACGTGCCATACCGATAAAATGTACTAGGAGAATGTATGGTGGTGCTATTTATGGTAGCATATTTGACAATGTAGAAAGCAAATTCTACCACTATGCCAACACTAACAAACATAGCTAACACTAAGATACTAGTAGGCTCGGCTAAATGACTAAGTGGCTAAAGCAGCTAAAAGAAGAAAAGAGCCAAAAAAGCATAGAGAAGAGAACAAGGGTGAAAGAAAGGAAAAAAAAAAAAAAAAAAGGGTGAAAGAAAGGGGTAAAAGGGGAAAAACAAGGATAGCGAGATAATATCGAGGTTTTACAAGACCCGGGCACAAAAATGATCAGTCAAAAACTTTCGCAGTCACTGAATAGTTTAGCTTCCATTGCCACTGACGTGCTCCTTTGGGACTTACCACTAGCCACCTGAGTCACGACACGTATCACCTTTCTGACACTTGTTTGAGTGACCCCCGGAAAAAACGCTTCCCCAACATTTATGAACTTTCTCATAATGCCCCATTTATGACCATACCATACTGACCCCTATGTTACTGCGACTAAAAGGGAGCCTAATTAAGGGAGTTTAAACATGATTAATGGTCAAATTATTTGCATTAATAGAAATTTCACTTAGTATTCTCAACTTAGTGATTACAGAAAGACATCGTTTCAAAGTCTCCCTAAAGAGTTTAGGTTGTAGTTTGCTACACCACTAATGAGCTGATCCTTAGACAAATCACACAAAATATAGTTCACACCCTATCCATGAAAACTTTGCTAGTTGAGGATGGTATGTGCAATAGTAACTCGGTTTGTTCTTTACCTATTAGCCGAATTTGGTTCCTATATAACATCAAGACAATGCGAAAGAGACAACATGCACTGATAAAAAAAAAGTAGATAGACTTGTACATCTCCCAAAAAAAGTTAAACACGTGGAAATTGCATGGCCCATTAAGGGAACAAACGCAGAGAGGAAATGACAACCACTAAGCAACAGTAGAAAAAGATGTGGAGAAACATTAGTCGTAAGATGATTGCATTGTACATAAATCAAAACCCATGTCTCTCCCCTATTTTCTTCTCTTTCTTTTTCTTTAAAATCAAATCAAATCTTAAAAAGAGAGTGTTGCGATTGGGTCATAAAGGGATCCACCAACGTAATCCACGGGAGTCCATGTGACACTTGACCACCTCATGCTTCTGTCTCCAACTTCTTCTATTTAGAAATTAAAAAGGGCTAAAAGATTTCTAATTCAAGCATTTGGGTGTGTTTTTTTGTGCGTGTCAAAAGGACCATTCTATCAACGAAGGTGATATAACCAAACAGATTATCAGTATTATCATGTCTAGAACTGGTGAAGTAACTAATGTGCCATGACAGAGTATTTTGTTCAAAAGAACATGCTTTTCGAGTTTCCTACGAACATTGAATGAATAGAATATCATTCACAGCCAAAGATATATCTAGGGTGAATGCATAGGGACCTAGGGTGAATGCATTTTACAACACAAAAATACTAGTTGTAGACTGTAGTGAATAATCTTAAACAATAGTCCTAAATTCCACATATGGATACAAAATCGCACATGGATCTCATTGTATCAATACACCATCCGAACACCAAATGATTAGAAGAAAATATGAGGATGGAACAAAAACCATGGCCAAGATTGACCATCTTAATCACGAAAAGGGTCAATTGCACACTAAAGCGAGAACGAAAAAAATAAGTAAACACAATTGCTATGACAAACATCAGTTGACTAAAGAGGATTTGGTTTATTCCTAAAGCATATTAGCACGAAAAGAAACCAAAAGCACATGACTCTGAAAACTACATATTATGAGTTATACTATTAGTTTAAGATATTCAGTTGAAAAGAAAGTCCTTTCTCGGGACTTAAGAAACAGAAAAAGGTATTGACCAAGGAAAAGATGTTCATAAGGTAATATATATTCCTTCAAAATCATACATGAGATTACGCTAAAAAGGTAAGTGGTACTTCAAAACCATTAAAAAACTAAACATTCGTCCAATAAAGATAAATTCAAGCTGCAAGTGATCTGTTTTTCAACCTTTTGGACAAGATTATTCCCTATGTAAACTCCAATTAATTAAGTACGCTGATAAGTATTAACAACTTTTCGGAATTAAACAATGCTAACAAAGTACAACCGAAGCAGCATTTGATATCAACATATAAGAAAAAGAAGACTATTAAAGCTGAATTCCACTATATTGTAGTTCCAATTTTTTTCCAGCTAGTTCTTATCAGGTGGAGATGAAGAAGTAAAATGATTACTTTAAAATCCCTAAGATAGTGAAATACTTTACTTATAAAAAATATACACACGTATTCTGACAACATGAACGTGGCTAAGTAGATTAGTGTAGATTAACAAGAAACTAATTTTTGCCCTGTTGGAAAGGTTTAACCAATATAAGCTACAAAAACAACACAAAGACAACTAAAATTACATTCTTTTAAGAAACCTACTATTCCTTATTTGGGCTGCTTGTAAAATACTTACAAAGTTCTATTCTGCTTAATTAAGAAAACAAATGGTGGAAAAGAAGGTACCATTAAGTTTAGTTTAATACCTCGGCAAATTAGTAAACCTCACTTACATTGTGTAAGTGTCTTAATGCATTTCAATCATTTATTTATTCACATAAAATTCCAACAAGAATACAAGAATAACAGACACATTAACCACGACATGCAGAATATACAAGCCTCTTGGCCATCAAGCATTTTTATGGACTTACATGCGCATGAGCTCAGATTAACTGAAATCCAACAGAGATTTGGTTTAGCTTTTTCGAGCTAAAGAAACACAAAATCCAACTATTTGACCTGATCAAGACACTTCTTTGGTTTACTAAGTCAGATAGGTTCGTGAAAATTAATCACACCAATGATTTTGTACATGTAATTTGAACACAGTGGACTTCAAATGTAAGACCCTTAGGTGCAAATACAATGTATTCAAAAATAAGGGCTAGTGTCATTAATTTTCACATACACTAAGAAAACAAATCAATCTTATGTTATACTCATTATACACAATAAATTTTTATCTCTCTAATAGTAAAAACTAAAGTGACATGGATAAAACTTAAGTCTGACACTTTCTATGGAAAAGTAGTATAAACTTTGGTTCATTCACCAAGAGAAGTTGGAGTAATCAAGAACTAGTAAAGTTTTGTTTTACCCATCAGTCTCTTAATGAAGATGAAAACAAGCGATACTACTAGAGATCTAAACATGAAGCCAAGGACAAACTCAAGAAAAATCAGTGGCATTTATTAGTGGAAGTTATGACTAGGTTTTTTCTCTATGATTGAATTTTCACTGGAAATAAGCAATTAAAAAACTTCCAGTACGACACTGAAACGTCAAAATCAGAATCTCTAGCGCAAAAGTTTTTGCTTTCATAGACCCATATTTTCTTCTGACAGAGGAGAAGATAATAATACAAGTATATATAAAAGTAACAAAAGAAAAGTATACCATACCAAAATCACTAGGAAAATAAATATCACTAACAGAGAAAATCCTACCCACCGGCTTTCCCCTAATATCCGCCCCACAGCTTAAACCATAGCTAATGATAGAAAATAAATGTCACAAAGATGTGTGAAGGTCATGGATCTATCTAAAGCATGAATGACTTCTACCAAATATAAAAGATGTGGCTGAATCAATCATTGTTTTCTAACAAAACTAGGGTTTTAGAGTTTCCTTGTTTTTTTCTGACTTTTATTGCCTTGGGTTGTCTAAACCGGATCTACTAAGCTCCTCCTAGTTTCAGCTACAACAACTTATCGATTCTCGTTTTCTTTAAGGAAAAAAAAAACAGTAGAAGATTTCCAATTTTTCCATCAATTCCAAGAAACTGATCATTGAAGCACAGAAAGGAAAAGTTATCTGAGGATAGATTTTCTAATCCGCAAGATCTGTAACTGTAAGGAGAAATTTGCGCAAGGATTTTAAAGGACACACAAACCGAGGATAGTGCTCAAAGATCAATAAAAACACTAGCTAGGAAACAAGAAATCAAAAGTACACTCGAACAAGAGATAGATATCACTTTAGTGCTGACCTGAAAGAGCTGTAGCAGACGCTGGACCAGTGCACAAGTTCTGAAGCTGCATTTCAATCTTGTTTATGAAAGTTGTAGCCTCGTCGAACGGCCTCGCAAGATCGGTTTTGTATTTAACCAATATATCACAGTAGGTTTCCTAGAATCACACCACAAAAAAACAAAATTATATTTTAAGAAAAACTAGAAGATCAAAGTTCAAGGCAACGAACAAAGTGAGAAACCATGAATTCATCAAGCTCAGGATCAGCTCCAAAGCAAGATAATGGAGCAACATCTCTCTTGTACACATGGTTCTCTCGCTGAATCTCTTCCAATATACACGCTATTTCCATAGGCGCTCCCACCTGTCAATCAATAACCAAAAAAAAAAAAAAATCACTCTCACATATAAACACAGTCTCTCTAGTTCTCCAATCTTATCTTAGGGTTAAAGTGGAATAGAAAAAAAAAAGTAAGAGAACTATCTTTAAATACGACGATGAATACATGTAAAATTCCTGACGCTTAATCAAATTAACCTTGAAAGCACAAAATCATACACAACAAGAAAAAGAAAAGACAAAACACGAAAGCAGCGAGATCACCTTTTGGCAATCGATGTAGGTTTGGAGTAAGCGAGGATACAAAGGATGAGAAGCGATTTTGGATTTGATGACACTAAGAGAGAAATTATCCTCAGCTTTTCGAATACGCGGAAGCAACTCCGAGGACAAAGCGGTAGCGAGTTCGTCGGATCCAAACAGTCTTTGATTGTCTCCGGTGGTTGAACAAATCAAAGACTGATAATCGGACGGCATCATCAACGTCGCTTTCTCCGAATAGTCTTCCGTCGAGCGGAAACCACACATTCTATCCATTAATGTGATCGTAGTGAGATACGATCAGTGATCGCCGCTTCTTCGATCCCTAGCCTTGTGCTTGCTTCTGAAGAATATGAAGAAACACAAAAGTAAGAAGTAACAAACTGCTTCAAAGAGAGAGAGAGATAGAGACAATGGAAATAGATAGACTGGCCAAGTTGAGGCGGTCTCGTAGTATAGTAGTCTGAGGGCAATGATCGTAAATATTTCAGCAAAAAACCAAAAAAAAAAAAAAATGATTTGTGACGAAAAGCAAAAAAAAAAAAAAATCACGAATATGAATTTTCATAGTTTATTATGATAATTTACAAGTTTTTCTTAAAGACACCATAATTTTTATTTTATTTTGTCGTACTAGTATAAAAGAAGAAAGATTTCAAGGGTTTGCCATATGTGTTAAGGAATACGATTCGAGTGATTATAAAAAGATTTCTTCGTGATTCAAGAGCACTTTTTTTAACTGTACGATTACATGGTTACGATTATTTTTGATATATAATATTATCGCACAAATGATCAAAATAGCACGCTAACCTTTAGAATTTATGACTTAGCTAATGAAGACAACAATTAGTACTTGTTAACAAAAACAGGTTAGACGATGGTAATTTGAATTTTGACAGTAAAAACAAATGATGGTAATTTTGTTAATTAATAAGCTTTTTGTTTCAATTACGGTGGCCGACACCTACTAGGCTACTACGATTCTAGTTGTCTAACCGGATCGGTTCAACTTCAATTTCACTCTTTCAATTTTCACCTAGTTTTGTTTCTCTGTAAAACACGTCTATGGTAGCTAGGTGCTCATTATCAATCACAACATAGTAAACAATTTTTGTTTTTTAATTGCTTTCAGTCATTTGCTAATTAAACACACTCTTAGGAACTATTTTTTATAGTGGCCACTCCACTTATCGCACTTCTTGTTATTTTCATAGAGAATCTGTTAGTCGCGTATAATATCAACTCAAAATGTTTCATTACCTTATATAGTAACAGAACCTGCAGTTTTTGTCATAAACCAAAATCCATCTATAAACCCTGTTGTAAGAAAAAAAACTATATTTTTGCATGGGTCTACTCCAGACCCGATCCGATGATCCATATCGTTTTTTCCGCAAAAAAAAATAAAAACAAATGTCATAAAGGTCTTTTTGATGATGGACAGGTTTGATTGACACATCCGTCGGACTACTTTGGTGTGAAATTTAACTGACATAAAGCTTTGTTTTAGTATCAAACCTTATAAAAACGACAGAACTTTCCTTCTCTCTCATTTCACTTCGTTGGATCGTATCGTATTGAATCCCCACCGGTGGCCTTCACAGCACATATTTATATTGTTTCTAAACTTTTCTGTATTTTTTGGGGGGGGTCACAAGTTTCTATAATCTATATGATCACTATCGTCGAGAAATGATTGCAAAAAAAAAATGTGTGTCTTGCAGAAAAAATAATAATAACAAAAAGTGACGACTAAATTATTAGATCAAGTGCATATAATTATGTTGCTAAGATAATATTGTACCACTCGAATGTTTCATCATGGATTGTTCATACTGTTCCCGTGATTTAGTGTTGTTAGGTTTCAATTCTTTGTATTGAGGTTTTTGTTAATATATTATTGTACCACTCGGTTGCTTCAACTTTGTAGGAGTTTATTGTCATTCTTTTTTGTATCTCATATCATCAATATGTGGTTTTGAACAAATTTGTTTCTGTTGTTAGAAATGTTACTGAAATTGGAGATTACTTAGCTTCTTATGGATTTTATTTATTTATTTTGGGAATCCCAGGTCTTAATACTCTCCTTTGGTTGTTTCTCTTTCTTTCTAAGTAGTTTTATGCTATACAATTACATGTTATCAAAATAATCTTAATATGGTTTATAAAATTTTATATGCTTGTCTTAATATGTTATGTTTTAACAAATATTGTTTTTAGTCATCTCTACATAACGCTTGTAACGAACTGAAATTTGAGATTACTATACTAAACACTGAGAGACTCATTTTTAATTAACTAACATATAATTATAACTTAACCAAAACATATCAACGTACCTGTAAGAAAAGTGGACAAATTAAATAGCCACCAATAGTTTTTTTTTTTTGTTATGCAAACAACTGATCACAGAACCACTTGATCTTTTGTCTCTTCAGCAATGGTTGCACCAAAACTTTGGCCGGGGACTTTATAGACCAAAAAAAGTAAAATATGGATTATTTTAACTTTTATACTGAGGAATAAATCTTTTGAAATGGAGCTTGGAAACAGTGGAGAAGAATAGTTTACTGGGACAGGAAACATGAGCATCTACTAAATCTAATACTTTTTTTTGTTAAAGATTCTAATCTCTTTTTCTCACGTTAAAAAATTGCTGTTGACGACAAAAAAAAACCAGCTTATTATAAATTACTGTTTAGCTCATTGATTTTATTCCCATGATCAGGGGATGTCGTGGACATGCATTAAAACGAAAACAATGCTAAGCATCCTGATGCAATGTGTTTTTGTTTCTATTTTCAAATGTTTCTTATGAAGTGGTCCTTTGCGTTTTGTCTGTGGTCCTTCAAATATAAAATTTGTCTTTCTTTAATTTCGTGGAAGTTTGCTTAGAAGAGAAACTGTTCTACCATCTTCCTTCTATTCCTACTACAGTATAGTAAAATTAGAACATTGTAGAAATCGATAAAATAAAGTTCGTCTCGTTTATTAATTTGTAGTGTAACTTTCTTGCTCTGTTTTTTTATTTTTGGTGCTAATTTTGCTTATGTATTGTTATATAAGTTATAACAACAATATAATAAAAAGCGTTACATTTCAAAAATATACACCAATAATTTTGGCACTCACACTATCAAATGTTCGTTTACATCAGAATTAATTGATACTTACACGTACAGAATAAATGCAGAAACTTCAAATTGAAAATTTAGTAGAGTCAACGATAAGGGCAAGGGAATTGGGCTCCAACTGTGCGGGTGAGATCAAAAACTCAAAAGATACATTAATGGAAAGTTAGTTCTACTTAATTAGCTCAGGTTAAAAGATTACGATCTTTGTTGATTAACGTGGCACCATTTTGCTTATCTTCGATTTTGACTCTATTTTTATACACCTATAACAATTATTTCTATAATCATAAGCCTAAACCTTTTGGTTAATGGTTATGCGTATGGCGCATTTGACGACGTAAACCTAACTATTATTATTCTAAAAGTGCAATTACTAGCTGACTTTTTTCATTGGTGAGCTCACAAATCACAACCACCACGTTTAAAAAGAGCTTTTTTCACACAATCACACCTTATTTTAGTCAACAATAAAATAGAATTGGCATGATCACACGTATACGTAAATCTAGAATGGTGGTATAATTTAGTCAAAATGATTTGAACGGGTATCCATAACTATACTCCCCAAATAATATTAGTCGGACCAAAGTTTTCTTATATATAAAAATGAATTTAACATATATATATATATTTATATGAATGATTCTAACATATTTATTTTAGCTATATAATATCTATATACACTAGATTTTATGTACTTTTGGCACAATCATTAATTCCATTTTCAAGCACTGATAAAGCTCTTAAGTAGATATGCGAAGGATTAGTCTTTTAGGCCCACGAAGACCGTCTCAAATCACTTACGAATATTATTATCATAATCACTTTTATCTCCATTATCACCTAATTAGAGGAAAGAGATTTTTTTTTAGTTAAGTCCACTATAGTAAATAATGTTGTTTAAATGATCATAAACTCTCTCTTTCGAGTTTCGACATTAAAAAATTGGCTAATTTTTAGATGTGCAAAAAGACGCATTTCGAAAGGTGATAATGGGCTCATCTCGGCCCATAGAATTGGATACGGTCCAATATTACATGTCTAACTGCATTTTTTTCTTTTTTTTGCGACTCAATACAAAAACTCCAATTGACTATATTGTATTGTAAGTTTTTCATAGTTGGACGATGCTTAATTCAAAACTAATCTCACACGATGCAACAATACAACAAAAGTAATCATCAAAAGAACAGTTTTATTTGTAAGCCCCCTCCAAAAGAATGGTGACTAGCTAGCTAAGTGATTATACAGGAGGGAACCTACATGTACCTTCTTCTTTGAACTCTGTTTAAGACTCATGAGAGACTCTGTTAACCATTTGAGTATATGTATATGATATATGTTATTATGTTCCTTCTGAGTAACATCTTGAGAGCCACAAGTGCTTCAACTTCACGATCAAAGCAAATATTCCAAAGCATGGTATGTGCATCAACCCAACAGCCGCATACCTGCAACATCAGCTAAACATTACTACGTGTAGTCTAAATCCATTCATCTTTAGAATCTAGAATCTACGTGTAGTCTAAATCCATTCATCTTTAGCATCTAGTTTCATCTCTAGATCTAGTGGCACAAGTTTTCATAACCGATATAATAGGCGATGAGTTTGTGTTGAGTACCATAAAGGAGCATAGGATGATGACAAATCCAAGAATGGGTAAGGCCACCTACACAAACAGATATCACACTGTTATACACATAGCTTAAGATCCCAAGCAAGTAAACTACTCTGTTCATAAGATAATGTAAAGAAAGATAGTTAACGTGACTATTACCAAAAGGAGACACAAGCATGAACAATCCATTGAAATAGCACGAATATGCCGGTCCATACCACAAAGTATGAAACCCTGAACAACGGGAATCGCTGGACACATGGAAATCACTAAAAAAAGTCATCATCACTGTAAATATAATCATCATTATTGATCCATCATCATGTTTTTGTATTGACTAACCAGAGAATTCAAGAAAGTTTCACCGAGGAGGAAGATAGCATTGACCGAGTGCATAATCACAATAAACTGTAGTAATGTTTGGATAAATTTTAGCCACAAGAAAATCTAAAACAAAGTGTCTACTGTCTTGGTTAAAACTTACAAAGTCGAGATTGAAATCTTTAGCTGTGAGAAAAGGATAGATAATGAACCAAAACACACCATCTGTGAGCAATACAGCTCCTGCACAAGTCTGCAAATCCAAAAACATGTTCAGACTTCAGAAACAGAGAACGTAACATGTTTTGACACTTAAAAATCTCAGGAAGACTTACTTGAAAAAGAATCTGATGAATGTAACCCAATGTAGTTGCAACCTGACGTGTAGACATGTTTTCTCTATCGTGTCCGCTTGAAGATTTAAACACATTCGAGTTTTCGGCATTCCCGGGAGGTCTATACGTCCCTTGCTCTTCATCTACTATACTAACTCTGTTTTCACCATTATCAGGAGACCTAAATCTGTATATGGACACCAATGATCCAAGCTGCAATACATCAAGCCGACTTTAGGTTTCGAAAAACCAAAATGTGTAACCACTACTAATCTCAGGTAGATGTGAAGTACCATGATAAGGTGAAGAAAAGCCATACCCCAAAGTAAATTGTGACCAATGTGAAAGTCCATCTGATATATAAGAACCAATCAAAACTCATCAGAACAAGTGAAATTGTTATCAACTTTATGTAATCAAGAAAATATTTATGGAGACTCACTGTGTGTAGAAGATGAAAATGCCGGTTCCATCAGCAATAGCATTACCAGAGATAAGTCCAAGAAGAACAACAAAACCAAAAACACGAAAACCTAACAACCAATTCGGATGAATCTCTTTGACACTAGTATTCCAAGATTCATCATCATATACAACTCCTGTGAGTTGTTCTAGCTCCAGGCTTTGATCATCACCACGTTTCTTGCGTTTTATTGGTCCTTCATATCTCCAAATCAGATAAGAAGATAGAAACAGAGACGTTAAGACAAAGATTGCACAGACGAAGAATCTCCAGTTAAGCCAGTAACTTGGAATGTTTGTCTCCGAAGTCATTGTTGGTTGCCAAGTATGTTCAGTTGAACCTGTAATAAAACTCGACAAATCAATTCTGCTAAACACATTCTTCACCATTTCTCAAAAAAAATCTCTATAACTTTGTGAAACCAAGTGATCTTGATTTTAAGTTTTAACACATAGAGTCTAATAAATTCACGTCAAGAAAAGAAAAAGTAGAGGCGAGAAACTCATGATGAGACATCACGGGTTTTGATTTTGTTTTTTGGTTAGCAATAACAATGGACAACGAGAGAGAGAGAGAGAGAGAGAGATAAAACTTGAAACATAAAGAGAGGTATAGCATTCAAAGCAAGAGACAGATTCTTTACTTAACGAGACAAAGTAAAATCAAGAAAAGAAAAAAAAGATTAGATAAGACAAAAAAAATAAAAAGATACCTGTAGTGATGCTTTGCTTCAATTCAGTATCAGATTCTGTGAGCAAGAACAATGAGAATCTTTCTCCTCTGTGATTTTATGATTTGGAAAATGGAAAATAATGAATTTCGAATCTGATGTTTTTATTCTACACTCCACACGTTTATGTATTTTATTCGTCAATACTTGCAATTAATTAGAGCCATTCGATTCAGAAGCAGTCATCAAATCGAACGGTTAAAACGAAACGGTCGAGGAAGCCGAAAACAGAGGTAGGCAGAGGTAGAACCGTACTACGAGTCTCGTAGTAGACTAGACTTTATCATTCTTTAATGGGCTTAAGGCCCCATTTTGTTTACAAAAGTGTAAGCCCATGTGTAGGGGGATCTGAAACCCTAGTTCACTTTAAACCCTCAGAATCATTTACATATTAGATTAAAATTTCCTCACAGGCTAGAGAGTAGAGAGTGATCCCTGTGATCAAGCTATCGTCGACGTTATATTTTCTCCTCAAAGAACAAGGGCACACACGCTTAAAGCACAAAAAACAAATCAGTTGTTTTGGAAAAAAATGACATCGACGTGTTGAAGCTATCATCGACGTGTCTATTATGCTATGACCTTATGAAATACGGAAGTGTGTCCAGAGACTATCAGTCATGTCACTCCACCGATGGACTCTTTATCTTTACACAACATTGATATGTCTAATTCTTTTCCAAATTCCTCTCTTCCTTTTAGGTCTTATCAGGTAAAAGGGCCCGTTAGAGATGTATTGTATATCTTATGAGAGTTATAAACGTACATCAAATTTTCATTAACCATCACACGTTGAACACTTGAGTTAATCTAACTTGGTTTCGCCTATGTGGTAATGTCGAAACTATAGTAAATAGGTCTATATATATGGGTTTAAATTGGTCAAAGGAACTTAAATGAGAATCAACTGAGGAGTAAACTTAAATGGGTAAAAACCTCACATTTTTAGTATATGTTTACGTCTAGTCATCTATCCATTCTAAAACTGTATATCCATTCTGTAAAATTATCACAAGGAACACTTTTTTTTTTTTCTTCAAAGACTTTAGTTACGAGTAAACAACCTCTCTAAAAAAAAAATTTTGAACGTATCAAATCTTCAACTCAAGGTTGGTACAACAATTGACCTATAGTACTATATATATATATATATATATTTACATGCATGGGACAACAACTATATGTTTGATTTTTCGTTTTCCAAACTATATATGGCACCATGTTTAAATGTCACAAGTTAAAAAAAATGTTTAAATGTCACATGTTTAGCTTTATGCGTCCTTTTCTCAGAGTTAATGGGATCAATATGTTGACCAGGAAAATATGTGTAGAGTTTTTGGAGTAAAGCAAAGAAGTGGGAGCCTTGTGCTTTAAGGTTAGATGAATTTGTATTAAGGGCTTGTCTTCATCTACTTTAAAGCCAAGCCAATAAAATCGCCTTAATGATCTGCTTATATATATATTCAAACCATATTATCATCTCATTACAAAGAAATCATTTTTGCATAAAATCTCATATCTTAAACTATACAATCACTTAATCTTTGCTTGGAGTTCTTTTTTTCTTAAGCATAAAATGATTAAACCCTTTATTATTTCTCTGTTTGCTCTGTTGATGGTAGCTTCTTATGGAGCTACAGGAAAAATGTTGTTCAAGGAACTTGACATTCTTGGGAAGCTTGAGAACCTCGATGTACCTGAGGATGATATTGAGGATGATGTGACCTTCTTTGATTTCTCGTCGTTTACAAGCCAATATTCTGGTAAGAATCTGGTGAATGTGGATAGCTTTAATGCATCTGGAGATGGAGTTTCTGATGATACTCAGGTGCGTTATGCTCGAATCGGTTTAAGAAATTCATGATAATGCTGGTGGAATAGACACACAAAACCACCATATATATATATTTTAATTATCAACTAGTGAAAAGTTTCTCTTATAACCAGGCATTTATAAGAGCTTGGACCATGGCCTGCTCTGCACCAAACTCTGTTTTATTGGTTCCACAAGGACGTAGCTATTTAGTAAATGCGACGAAATTCGATGGTCCATGTCAAGAAAAATTGATCATTCAGGTAATCTTTTAACTTCTTAATTCCTGTTACACGTTAAGCTACAACAACATGTTACCATTTATTGTCTTATGCATTTTTATTTTTTTTTAATTTTGATTTTGATAGATTGATGGAACAATCATAGCACCAGATGAGCCTAGCCAATGGGACCCGAAATTCCCAAGGAATTGGCTTCAATTTTCCAAACTCCAAGGAGTTGTATTCCAAGGGAATGGAGTTATAGATGGTTCTGGTACCAAATGGTGGGCTGCTTCTTGCAAGAAGAACAAGTCTAACGTAAGTATCTTCTTTACATAAAGTGGACTTTCTTCTAATCAATCATGAAGTAGAAATCTGACACATATCTTTCTTGTTTTTCTTTTGTAGCCTTGCGTAGGCGCACCAACGGTCTAAGTTTTTTCCCTTTTGTGTTCATCGACCATTAGACTTATCATTTATGTTTGATTTTGCTTATAAGAAAGTCTTTACTTTTATACAGGCTCTAACTATATATTCAAGTTCAAATGTGTATGTGAGAGGCTTAACTATCCGGAACAGCCAACAGATGCACTTGATCATACAACGGTCAACTACAGTTCGAATCTCTAGAGTTATGGTCACATCTCCAGGAGACAGTCCCAACACTGATGGAATTCATATAACCGCATCTACCGATGTTGTAGTCCAAGACAGTAAAATCAGCACAGGTTCTTCACCAAAAACTTCTATTTAACTCAAAACACTATCATGGTAATTATAATATTAAACTCAAAATGTTATAGCTGACACTTCAACTTGAAAACAGGAGATGATTGTGTCTCGATTGTGAATGGAAGCGCCAAGATAAAGATGAAGAGGATCTACTGTGGACCAGGACATGGAATCAGGTAAACCATCTCTAACCATAAAAAGAAATGAGACACATATATTATTATTGATTGCAAATAATTTCTTGTTCTGTAGTATTGGAAGTCTTGGACAAGGACATTCGAAAGGAACCGTCACTGCAGTTGTGTTGGAAACTGCGTTCTTAAAGAACACAACTAATGGTCTAAGAATCAAGACATGGCAGGTAAAATCTCAATTCTATTGATCTTTGCTTTCCTTCCAAAGAGTTTTCAGGATTGATTGAAAGATGAAACTCTTTAAAACAGGGTGGTAATGGTTACGTAAAGGGTGTACGTTTCGAGAACGTAGTGATGCAGGACGTTGCGAATCCGATTATAATCGATCAATTCTACTGTGATTCACCATCAACTTGTCAAAACCAGGTTTTAATTCTTTCACATAACCATTGACTTATCAACAAACCTCAAGAAAGAAACTTAATCTTTTGATTCCTATTTCTTTGCAGACATCGGCGGTTCACATATCCGAGATAATGTACAGGAACATAACCGGAACCACGAAAAGCTCAAAAGCCATCAACTTCAAGTGTAGTGACGCAGTCCCTTGCAGCCACATTGTCCTCAACAATATCAACTTGGAAGGCAATGATGGAAAAGTAGAAGCATATTGTAACTCTGCTGAAGGGTTTGGTTATGGTGTAGTTCATCCTTCTGCGGATTGTCTGTATTCGCATGACGACAAGAGCTTAAACCAAACTGATCAGTATTTGGCAGAAACTATTATGGTCGAAAAAGAAACTGAAAATGCTCATGATGAGCTTTAAGGTGATCACATATTTTGACGGTCGTTGTAGTGAGGAATGTGCACGTTATATTTAGTTGTAATTCATCTTTAGCAACTGACCTTATATATATAGCTTGTTAATGAAGCATATACAATGAGATTGAAAAGCATTGTAGTGTTTATAAATTGATTATAATTAAGGTAAAGATTAATATTTTTGTATAAAAAATGAATGCTTATTTGGTAGTTTGTAGCATTTGCTCATCTCTCTATGTTTTGTTATGATCGTTAAGGGTTGGCAGCAAAACCAGACCCAAATGTTTAAATTTTTAAGCTAATACTAAACCGGAATTGTCTCTCAATTGATTAATTTTATCATTTTGAAAATAAATCTTTTAAATGATTTTGTGGCTAACGTTTCCCAAAGTTAACCAAACCAGACAAACAAAATTTCATTAAAAATATCATTAATAGATGTAGATATGTAATCATATTATATATATTAAAATTATTTTAATAATTATAAAATTTATCAAAATTGATTGAAATGACGATTTCTTATTGGTCAGACAACATCAACAAATAACGAAATTTTCACTGGAGATGAAGTAGCACTTAAGAAAAGAGTATTGCTCACGTGTTAAGTTTTAATTGGTTAGCTCGCGAACACCTGCACACTTGGTCATAGAAGATTCGAAGAGGGTAATTCCGTCAATTACAAATGGCAATTTCGTTAATTGGCGTGAGAAACGACGAATAAACCGGTACCCCTCTCCCTTATAAAATTGCTCTCCACCACTTCCCATTTCGGCGTCATCGCGTTTCTCTTAAGCTTCTCTCACATTTCTCTTTCAAATTTCTTCGAGTCTCTCTCGCTCTCTCCGTTTCTTCGCGGTCTCTCTCTCTCAGATCTCTCCGAAACATTCTTCGTAGGTACGCTTTGATCTAAGATCTGTGCTCATACATTCTCAATTTAGCGTAGATCTGTATGTGTTCTGCATTTCTCGTTTCTTGTGAATTTTGATGGTTTTGGAATCGTCGTGATTGATTTCGTTGAGGTTGATCTTGCTCATGAATGGATAATGCGATTTTATTTTTAAGATGTGTATATATGTCGACGTTTCTGATTACGATCTGATAGTGTGGATCTGTTGAATTTTCTATTCACTTTCGTTTTCCGTCGTTGTGATTGTATCTGATAGCTTCTGAGATGTTGAAGATCTGTATCAGAGAGATTATGATATCTCGGGACGTTTGATTCTCTGTTTGGATCGGCCTGATCTCGTTGAAATTTGATGTTTGTGAGTGACGATTTTGGTATTGATCAGGTTCTTAGAGGATATAAGAATTGAATTTGGCATTATAGATGCATAATTTAGGATTTCTGAGATGAAAATCGCGTGATATAGAATGTGTATGAGGTTTTTGATATTAGACTTTGTTGTGTTTGTTTGCAGTGAAGCAAAATGGGGTTGAGTTTCGCCAAGCTGTTTAGCAGGCTTTTTGCCAAGAAGGAGATGCGAATTCTGATGGTTGGTCTTGATGCTGCTGGTAAGACCACAATCTTGTACAAGCTCAAGCTCGGAGAGATTGTCACCACCATCCCTACTATTGGTAAAGAAGCTTCACACCTTAGTACTGGTTTTTAAATTGTGATGATGGTATAAAATCTAGGATCGATTAGTGATATGCTAAATTCTATCAACAGGTTTCAATGTGGAAACTGTGGAATACAAGAACATTAGTTTCACCGTGTGGGATGTCGGGGGTCAGGACAAGGTATGGAGTCTCTGTACTGCTTATTGTTTGATGAAGGAACTTTTCACCCAAATAAACTGACTTTTTGGCTTCTTTTTCAGATCCGTCCCTTGTGGAGACACTACTTCCAGAACACTCAAGGTCTAATCTTTGTTGTTGATAGCAATGACAGAGACAGAGTTGTTGAGGCTCGAGATGAACTCCACAGGATGCTGAATGAGGTAAATATCCAGTGCTATAGAGAAAGAGTTCTTCTTCATAGTTTTGTTAGTTTGAAAATCCTTTACTTACCAACTCTTTTATTGCAGGACGAGCTGCGTGATGCTGTGTTGCTTGTGTTTGCCAACAAGCAAGATCTTCCAAATGCTATGAACGCTGCTGAAATCACAGATAAGCTTGGCCTTCACTCCCTCCGTCAGCGTCATTGGTAAATAAACATCCTTATAAGTTTCAAAAGTCAAACAATTTCTGTTCGATACTGATGTGTGTTTTTGCTCGCTACAGGTATATCCAGAGCACATGTGCCACTTCAGGTGAAGGGCTTTATGAAGGTCTGGACTGGCTCTCCAACAACATCGCTGGCAAGGTAACATAACTACATAAGTTTCTTCAAAAACACACAAATCTAACGAGCTGGTTTCTTTTTATTCTGCGATGCTTATATCTTTACCTCGTGTTGCTCTTCTTGCACAGGCATGATGAGGGAGAAATTGCGTTGCATCGAGATGATTCTGTCTGCTGTGTTGGGATCTCTCTCTGTCTTGATGCAAGAGAGATTATAAATATTATCTGAACCTTTTTGCTTTTTTGGGTATGTGAATGTTTCTTATTGTGCAAGTAGATGGTCTTGTACCTAAAAATTTACTAGAAGAACCCTTTTAAATAGCTTTCGTGTATTGTGCCTGGATTAATATGATTGATTGTTTTGCTTTCTTGTTTTTGCGTATCCTATTTTCACGTCTGCATCGTTTTCATCACAGAAATATCTTTCTTTCTTTACCAAAATAAATGAATTAGAAATTTTGTATATTTGAAAATTCATATCACTATTGGTCATTGAGTCATGGTTGTAATGGTCATGAGTCATTGAGTCATGGTTGTAAACTTCTTCAACAAGGAATAGATTCCCACATTTATATGCCAGTGTATCTTATGAAAACAAATATTATATTATGTTCACATATTGCTGGGTGATCCAAAAATCCTCAAGATATCTATTATCCCAGAATCATGGACTGTGTGAGTCTGTGACTTAACACAAATCATTGCGTCGTCTCCTTGATGTTCTTCTATGTGCAGACCATCTTTCTTTTATATCTCCAGGTGTGCCAATCCGTTGCTCATCGGGCGAGTGACCATCCTCCATTACTCCAGCTGCACGGATCCTGGCGGTCTCAGCCAACAAGTCATGGATAAGCATCTCTGTCGTCTTAGCCGTGATTCCTCTGAGATACCAAGAAATGGGCGGAGGTGGAACAATCGCTGGCTGTATTAGCTGGTCCAGCGTTACCTTAGATCCGATCCTCCCTTTACCTCCAGTGCACCTGTTATACTCCTCCAGCGTTTTCGGTTTCAAACGATCGCACATATGTTCATCCACAAACAAAGGCTTTACTTGCCAGCTTCCTTCGAATCTCTTCATGAATCCACTTTTCACTTGCTTGAATTTCATCTGCAACACCCATTTAAATCCCCTTTCACGAACCATTCAAGAAACTTGAGACTTTTGTTATAATCGTAGAGGTCTTACAGAGTGATCTGCCCGATCCTGATCCACCAAGACATGAACTGAGATTGTTCCTGACCACCAGAGAAATCTCCACAAAGCTGCTTGTTCAACTTCCACCACTTGCCTTAACCCGTCATCTACCAATACTTTCCGCGACATAACCTCCTGTAATTCCGAGGCCAATGAATCACAGGAGCTTAAAACTGTAACAGAGAGAACAAGATAATCTATAAGAAACGTACCTTGATATTCTTGAAGACTCTTCTATTGTCAGGGTCAATTACAATGTTATAGACTGCATCAGGAGGTAAACCAACATTCACCTCGGCTTTAAGATTGCAAAGCGATCCTTTTGGAATACCCACCTGTAAAGAAATCTTGTTATTATTTATCATATAACAAGATTCTCAAAGACTCTGACAAAACCATGTTGTAAAGTTCATCTCTTGCTCACCTTAACGACTGGGATCTGATCAGTCCACGAAGGGTTTTCCCTCCAACAATCTAACTGTTTCTCCAGATCAATTTGCATGGAGATCGATGAGTTTCCTTTATCTTGCCTCCATGAAGAACCAATCCCATGCTTATCATCTGTCAAATTCTTCAGCTGGGACTGTGACAAAGAGAACAAAATGCTTCCTTTTTCAGCTCCTCTAAAGATCAAAAACATCACAAGGTATTGAAAAGCAATGTGTGGAATCAGAGCATGACCTTAAGACGAGTTTGGAGTTTCTGGGAAAATCCAACGAATCGAGAGAGTGCAGGATCAAACACACTTGAGACCACATTTCCCTTGTTTCTCTCTGTGTCTGATCCCGGATTGCCCATTTCTGACCTGCACAGTGTATAAGGCAATTGAAGTAAAGCCGCAAAGTTAAACATTTTTAAGATTTCACTAAACTAAAGGAAAGCAAAAAGCTTTACTAACGAAGAAACACAGCCCAATAAAGCACCTGAACAATCTGTAAAATCACTATCAGATCCAGCCAGAGCAGAGAATTAATTTCTGCAGAGCCTTTAAGAAAGAGTTTTGTTCCACCCGACAATCCTCACCAAAATCGAGGACCCAGACCAGATCTTACAATAGCGATCGACAATGTCTAAATCGTATGGAAGCTTTATGTTGGTTTTGTGTCACACAAAGAAAGAACCATGTGATACACGCCTAAACACGTTATTCCATGGAAGAAGAAGACGAAATTATCAATAGCTTTGAATCGAGATGCGACGGATTCTAGAGTGGCCACATTTCTTCTCTTTTCTGGTCTTGGACGAAAGAGACCATTGAGGAACACGATTGCCACGTGTCGTTTTTTAGCTGGTCTTAGCGCGGAAAAATTAAGCTAACGTTGAAATCCTCGCCACTCTTTAGAAACCTGCGTGCCGTTTTTAGCTTACTGTGAAAACTGCGTCCCGTTTGTAAGATATTTGTTTTTTTAACGTACCTTTTTGATTTCACTAGCTTGGACCAAGTTCTTTTCTCAAGAAGTTATTATGATTCTAAAAGATTGTATTGAGTGCAAATGTGGTAGAAATGGAATGAGTATACAAAGTTCACGAGTATCACTGGCGTGAAAAAATTTCATTGATATGTTCTACTTTTTGACCCCATCAAATTATGGGTTTTAAACTTTGTAGGCTTCTACAAGTTGCACTCGTCTTTCGTCTTCTTCAACTAATTCGCGAAGAATCGCAAAATTGTAATTACTTCACTAACGCCATTAGTTTGGATGTTTTGATTGAGTAGATGAACTAGAATTTGTGTTATAAATTATGCTTCTATGTTTTAATTCTTTTGCATTAGACCCAGTGTCGGTCTAACGTTTGCGGGCACTAATCGAGATTTTTTTTCTCTTTTTTTAAATTACTATTTAAAATCTCGCATAAGTATTTTTTCCTTTAAACAAACTAAAATCCAGAAATACAAGAAACATAAAAACATCAAAACCAAACAAAACATAAACCAAGAGATATGAAAAACGTTACATAAGTGATAAGTCTCAAGCACGAGCTAAAGAAAACTAATTGGTTAAGAAGTCTCACCAAGATATTATAGAATCAAAATTCAAAATCTAAAGGTCGATCCCATTAGGCAAGGCATTGAAAAGAAGACATGTGAACACTTCAACATTTTCTGAGGAAGAAAAAGACATTCAAGGAGACAAAAAGTTTGAAAGAAATATGAAAAAGAAAAGAGGAAACTAATATTTGCGTGAAAGAATGAACATAAAATGTGTTTTACACTAATCCCTATGTTAAATACATTCCGATTACATTCTCTCTTGTGGAACCCCACTCTAAAAGACTACCTACAGAACTAAAGTAAATAGATTCGGTTAGAAGAAACTCACAAGAAGGGTTAACACTTAACACTTACCATTAAAGAAGATTTGATGGTGAATGAGTACTATTCGCAAAAACTAGTGGATCCATAATCCTACTTTTATTTGAAAATGCAAACTCATCATTTTGTTCTCCTGATATTTAGCTCAACTTTATTACAATATACTATATAGAATACATAAGATACATTCAAGCACTACGGAATTGAAAATTAGAGATTGAAGAGTAGAGAAAAAAGTGTATAAATTAATGGGAAATGGGAATCTAAAGAGTAGAGTCAATGATTGGTAAAGCATCTTCCCACTCATCAAATCTTTAATTCATCTTTCTTGGAAACAATGAAATTGTGTCTCATCTCAAAATTCTTAACCAAAATCCCACTTTCTCTTCATACAAAGCAATCAGAAAATCCTCTAAAGTGCATCTCTTAAACATAGCCACATTGTTGATAACAAAAGAAAAGAAAAAACAACTATATTTCTTTATTAAAGAAAAAGAAAACAAAAAACAAACTGATAATTTCCACAAAAGTAAGCTATAGGTAACTTTATTTCAAAAAAAAAAAAAAAAAAACAATGTCTCACTTAAACTTTATTACAGAGAATGATCAAGGAAAGGAGTGAGTGCTAGTACTATTAATACATTGGCCTCATTTCCTATGGAAATGGCATAAATTGAGGTAGTCTTCAACATCATAGAGCTCCTAAAGCATATACCTCACATAAATCTATATCAAATACCAAAATAAAATAAAATGGGAGACCAACCACAAGAGTTTCAGCAACCACAAGTGTATCCATCTACTTCTTCTTCTACTTCATCTTCTTTCTCGCCTTCATCCTCCGGTTCAAGTGGCTCGTTTGGTACAGCATTCATAGTTCTAGCCGCAATTCTTGTTCTGGCAGCACTGGCTTGTGTGTTTGGAAGACTATGCAACCGCGGTGGAAAGCAACACAAAGACAAAAACAACAACAAAGCTTCGAAGCATGAGAAACCATCGTCAAAGAAGAGCCGTGAGATTAGACCTGTGGAGCGTGAACCAAGAGAAAGAGGTGATGTGGAGTTTGGTTTCGATATGAAGCGGCCTGGTCCTATGAGCAAACCCACTGGTCGAAACGGAGGGGACATAGAATTTGGGTTTGATAACAAGAGAGGAGGAGGTGGTGGTGGAGGAGGTGGAGGAAAAGGAGGGAAAAGACCACCTCCGGTTATATATTAACCATGTGTAAGGTGACCTCAGACACGGAGGTTTCCGACTTCAAGCTCCGGTCAGAACATTGTCTTAATAAGACAAGAGAATTCATCAATGCTTGTTCACTTTATCTTATTCTTGCTTGTTTGTTTTTGGTCTTGTTTTGGGTCGTTTGGTTTTGTTTCATATGGGTATGAAACTTAGGTATCAAATATATATGAAAGCAAGAAAAAAAATATGAGATAACAAGTAACAATTAGAAGACTCATTATGTAAAAAAAAAAAATCAGAAGATGGAGTTCTTCATTTATGTTATCACACTCAACAAAAAATCCGAAACTCAACACAGAGAAGCAAACAAAAGCAAACAAGATTCAAATCACTCTTTAAGAACTTTTATGAGTTCTTTTTCTTTTTTGGTTGCTTTTCTCTGTTCTCACCTATAATAAGTCTTTTGAGGCAAATGGGAATTATGGAGCAAAACTAAAGGTAGCGGCTAGCAAGAAACGTATCTTCACACAAAAAATTCAAAGAGAGCATTAATGCTGTACAAAGAGCTCAAGCATGAGGGATGATTAGGTATAAGTTGACCTATTTTTGGATCAGTAGCGCCGGTTATTGAAGTTTCGGTTCTCGGTTTCATTCCTTGTGAACTCAGAGGAAGCTCCGTTGGATCCTTTCCGGGAGTCTTGGACAGAGTAGTCTCCACTGTACATCCCGGAATCCGAGCTATCGTCAAAACCAAATGCCATTTTCCTGAACTTCATGGTGTCATTATTATACTGACCAGAGTCATAAGCACTGCTTTGTCCCACTTTGTTACCATTGCTGATATCTCCCATGTCCCCTTCACTATCCAATGCTCTCACAACCTTATTTCAAACAAAGTTTTTTGTAAGTTTTCAAAGTTTATAACATAGAACATGACATGTATAGAATTTTTATATGTTGCTAGAGATGTACCTGAACCATACGTGGACGTTTTGGACCTGAATGCCTAACACAAGCAGCAGCTGTTTCAATCATTCTGAAAACTTCATTCTCCACATAATGCTTTTCGAGCCGTCTATCAACTAGTTCACTGAAATCACCGGTCTCAATGGCTTTGTGAAGCAGAGGACGAGCCTGAGAGTTCATAGATTAGATCATTTAAATAACTATGGCCAAGTCCAACCATATATTGAGATGTCAAGACAGATTAGTATTTTTACCCATTCAACCAAACTCTCTTCTCCCAAAGGCTGGTATTGGTCAACAGGTTTGCGTCCTGTTATAAGCTCTAAGAGAACAACCCCAAACGAGAAAACATCTGATCTATCAGTCAGCTTTCCACTTTGTGCATATTCTGGTGCCAAGTACCTGATAACAAAAGCCAACAAAATAGAGGCTTAGGTACTTCTCAGATGTTATTAATATATGGCAATAAGTAATACCTTCTAACCTTTGTATACAAGCAAACTAGTTCATCCTTATCATATCTAGTAGTTTAATAAAGAATTTGTGATCAATCTTACCCGAAGGTTCCCATAACGCGAGTTGATACATGAGTTTGTGTTGAATCATTGAGTTTGGCAAGTCCAAAGTCAGCAACCTACACACCAAAATAAACAGAAAACTAAGAACAAATAAACTCTCATTAACTAAATCTACAGAGCCAAAAAAAACTCCAAAAAAGAGCAAATGTTCAAAGAAAAAAAGGATTGCCTGAGCTTCAAACTCATCGTCCAGCAAGATGTTAGCGGACTTTATGTCCCTGTGAATGATTTTTGGGTGACCTGCAAAACAAAACAAAAACATACATAAACAAATTAAGTTGCTTTGATTCAGCTTCCGTTTGAACTTTGAAATGCATAAACATTGCAAAAGTACTTACAGTCTTCGTGTAAATACGCCAAACCTTTGGCAGAACCTATAGCAATTCTGACTCTCCTAGCCCATTCAAGTACTGGCCTTCCCTTCCCTATCAAGAAAATAACCCATGTAAGTAAAAAAAAACACACAATAAAATCTTGTCTGATGAGAAAAGTGGTAAAAAAGAACCTCACCATGCAAATGATGTTCCAATGTTTGGTTAGGAACATATTCATAGATAAGCAATCTCTCTGAATCCGCAATGCAGTATCCAACAAGAGAAACCAAATGGCGATGATGAACACGGCTAATAATCTCAACCTCCGCCTTAAACTCACGGTCACCTTGTCCGCTACCAACCTTAAGCTGCTTAACAGCAACAAGTTTTCCATCATTTAATTTACCTTTATACACACAACCAAAACCTCCTTCTCCAAGTATGTTATGCTTAGAAAATCCTTCTGTTATGTCCGTTAGCTCTTCATATGTGAAATGTGTTTGACCACTTCCCATCACTGCTGAATCAGGTGCGCTCCCTGACCGTGTATAACCTCCTCCTCCTCGTTGGCTGCCGAAGCTGTTTCCGGAATTTGATTGTTGTTGTGAATTGTAACCACCAGGACCAGAGTATCCCTTTGTAGGATTTTGACCGTATAAGAATCCATCTACACGTTAAAGCGAAAGAAATATGTTTAAACATTTGTGCATCTTCTTGAAGATGAGAGAATGGATCAAGATTTTAACCTGATTTGATGGAGAAGTTTGAAGGAGGCAAGTATTGTGAGTCACTGTAGGCATCAATGTTTCTCTTCTTCTTTCTTCTGACTAAGAACACAACGGCCATCAAGGCGATGACTGCGAAACCGGCTATTGCAAAACCGGCCATAGTCTTCCCTTGATAGCCGCCACCGCTATTTGCAGGTGGCGGGACAGAGTTTCCGCTGCTGGGGACTCCGCGAGATGGCGAGGTGAGAGGTCCACCTGCAGCGGTAGACTTAGGTGGTAGTGCGTGGGAACTGTTACGTGGCGGCGCGTTTGGAGGAGCAGGAGGAGATGTGGCTGGTGCTGAAGGAGCAGGAGGAGATGTGGCTGGTCCTGGATGGTGTTTTTTTGGTTTTTTGGGTCCTCCTTGCGGTGAAGACGCTGGAGGAGGTAATTGTTCCGGAGGTGGAGGAGCAGGAGGGCTTTCGTCTTCATCGGCCGGAGGCGGTGGTGGTTCAAACACCTCTGGAGGTGGAGGGGAGTTGGTGGACTCGGGCGGCGGTGAGTCTATCGGTGGAGGGAACACGATGGGAATCGGCGGCGGAGCATCTGGGGGAGGGGGAGAACTTGGCGGCGGGGTTAAATCAGGCGGCGGAGGAGGAGATGAATCAAGCGGCGGAGGAGGAGGGGATGAGACAGTTGGCGGAGGAGAAAAGACAGCTGGCGGAAGAGATGGAAGAGCTGGAGGCGGAGATGAATCAGCCGGTGGACTAGGAGGTGGTGCTGAATCCGTAGGTGGAGGAGCAGCAGATCCGTCGGATGAGGTATCCGGCGGCGGAGCGGAATCAGCGGATGGTGCTGGTGGAGAAGAAGTTGGCGAGTCCGACATTTTTTTGCCTTGTTTGAATTTGTTTCTGTATAACAGAAACAACACTCAAATCCCTAAAACCCAGAAATCTCTCTGTTTTAGGGAATCACTTCATACAAGGCAAAGCAGAGAGTTTATTCATCAATTGATTAAAACAAGTCAATTGAATAATAAATCAACTAATATAATTTTTCTGTTCTGCAACTGGAAACAACTAATTAAAATCTGAAATTAAACTCCCAAATCAACAAAGATTTTTCTAATCACTGAAAAAAAAAATGATAGCTGGAGAAAGATGAGAAATGGACGCCATTACGGAATTATAAAAATTTGACGATGTCAAGGTAAAAATTAATGGAGGTCCTCTTTCTCTCTTACCTTCGTATAAAAATTGAAAGGAATAATAATGTTGTAACAGGTCGCCATGATCTTTATTTGAATTTAGTGATTGTTGTGATGATAAGAGTTTATTGGAGGCACGTCGTGTGAGTGTTTGATCCAAAAATGCGGCTCTCTCTATTATATTATTTTGTTTTGATTCTTTTTTTGCTCTATTTACTTCTGGAATCTCAGGGTTACCGCGCAAAATTGATGGATTTCTTTTTTGAATACGACCCGACCCGTTTGAAATTTGCCACTCTGACGTGTTTGTAAGTCATGAACCAGGCTTATAAAGCCCAATATATATTTGGGCCTCTTGATTGCTCTTGTTCTTTAAATGATAGAAATCTAGGAATTATCTTTTTCTTTTGGTCATAATATCATTTTGAGAAAACATTTTTTTGTAATACACACGTATGTAAGATGTAAGTGGCGGAAAACTGTATGGGGCACCATATTAGTGAAACTTCTTTTAAAATAATAAATATGGGGAAAATATAAACATGAAATAAAATACCAGTGTAAGGGTATCGAACACACCTTCTGGGACATAGAGTAGGGCACTTCTTCCAAATAAGCTTACCAATATTAATGTAATAAGCTGAACAATTAAATACTTATCAAGGATTAGTGTGGGGCATGTGCCCCACCTCCTTACACTGTAGATCCGTCCCTAGATGTAACCATATATTTTAGTATGGTGCATTCGGAGTTTCGGACATGATTTCAATGCAAGAAATTTTTTTTTATTGAAATAACATAATTTCAGTGCAAGTAAATTTAATATTTTTCCGTTTTGTATTAGTTGTCGTTTTAAAGGTCAATTAGTTGTTCCTTATGATTTTCAATGCTGATGTTTGACATATCTTCAAGTTTTATCCATATTTTTAAAATTTATTTATTGATGATATCAAATTAAATAAAATATTAATTAGAGGTAAAACAGAAAAAAAATATATTTTTTTTTAATATTCGTGAAAAAAGTTTAAACGACAACTAATATTAAACTGAAAGAGAATATATTTTAAGATAATTTTATTATTATATCTGAATAATTATCCAAAAATATGAGTTATGTGATGTGGAAGGAAGACTATTAATATTCAATTTCACAAGTTAACGAGTAATTTACCAATATTTTTGTACTCACCTTTAGGAAAGAACAACAAAAATATAAGAGAATTCGTAGTCGTACACTGTTAAGATGCGAAGTAACCGACATTGAAATATGTAAACACGCATTAGTTTTTTAAGTATTTCAATTTCAAGTAAGTAAAGTTGTTATTAGTTTTAGCACCCCATTCTACAGATTACAGAAATGGAAATAAAAAGTGAGATCAGGATCTTCAGCATCCCTTCAGATTCTTCTCTCTGCTTTCTTTCCCTCGTGCCGATTATGATAAGCATCAACCATCAAACGTGTGACCACCCTCACCCCTGATACCACCATTCCTCCTCTTCCTATAGACCCGACGTCCTTTATCACACTATGATTCTGACCAGAGTCGTCACAAGTACTGCTTTGTCCCACTTTGATTCCATTGCAGATATCTCCCATGTCTCCTTCACTATCTAGTGCTCTCAAAACCTTATTTCAAACAAGTTTTGTTTATAGTTTTCAAATTTTTTATAAAGAACACATGACATGTATAAAATTGTTATTTGTTGCTATATATGTGGGTTTTGATTAGTCATAGTGCTAGCTGTGCGGCTACGAATAATGTTATTAGAAATGTACCTGAACCATGCGTGGACGTTTTGGACCTGAATACCTAACACAAGCAGCAGCCGTTTCAATCATTCTGAAAACTTCATTCTTCACGTAATGCTTTTCGAGCCGTCTATCAACTAGTTCACTGAAATCACCGGTCTCAATGGCTTTTTTAAGTAGTGGACGAGCCTATGAAGATGTCAAGACAGATTAGTATTTAACTAGAGCAAAGTCCAACCATATATGGAGATGTCAAGACAGATTAGTATCTTTACCCATCCAACCAAACTCTCTTCTCCCAAAGGCTGGTTCCGGTCAACAGGTTTGCGTCCAGTTATAAGCTCTAAGAGAACAACTCCAAACGAGAAAACATCTGATCTATCAGTAAGTTGTCCACTTTGTGCATATTCTGGTGCCAAGTACCTGATAACAAAAGCCTATAACATTAGAGGCTTATGTACTTTTCAACAATTTATAACCTCTTAACCTCTCTATACGTACTAGTTCATCACAATCAGATTTAGAAGGCTAAGCACACTGATACTGCCAAGGACTTTTCTTCTCAAATGGAGATATATACTTTGATAGGTTCACTATAAGAGTACCCCCGTTACGTGAATCTTACCCGAAGGTTCCCATAACGCGAGTTGAGACATGAGTTTGTGTTGTATCATTGACTTTGGCAAGTCCAAAGTCAGCAACCTAAACATCAAGAAACAGAAGTCTAAGAACAGATAAAACTCACATCAACTAAAACTACAGAGTCAAAAGCTCAAAGATTGCCTGAACTTCAAACTCATCGTCCAGCAAGATGTTAGCGGACTTTATGTCCCTGTGAATGATTTTTGGGTGACCTGCAAAACAAGATAAATAAAGTCGCTTTGATTCAGCTTCTATTTGAAACTGAATAAACATCGCAAAAAGTACTTACAGTCTTCGTGCAAATACGCCAAACCTTTGGCAGAACTATAGCGATTCTGACTCTCCTAGCCCATTCAAGCACTGGCCTACCCTTCCCTGTCCAAGAACATAACCAATGTAAGTAAAAAAAAACATGTCAAGAAAATCTTGTCTAATGAAAAAAGTGGTAAAAGAGTCTCACCATGCAAATGATGCTCCAATGTTTGGTTAGGAACATACTCATAGATAAGCAATCTCTCTGAATCCGCAATGCAGTATCCAACAAGCGATACCAAATGGCGATGATGAACACGGCTAATAATCTCAACCTCCGCCTTAAACTCACGGTCTCCTTGTCCGCTACCAACCTTAAGCTGCTTAACAGCAACAAGTTTTCCATCTTTTAGTTTACCTTTGTAGACACAACCAAAACCTCCTTCTCCAAGTATGTTTTGCTTAGAAAACCCTTCTGTTATGTCCTCTAGCTCTTCATAGGTAAAATGAGTCTGACCACTTCCCATCACCGCTGAATCGACTGACGGTGCTGTTGGAGAAGAACTCGGCGAATCTGCCGTTTCTTTCTTCTTCTGATTCTTTAATCTCCACATTCTTTGAATTGTTCCTGTTATCCAGAAATCCAAAACCACTTCATAGAAGCAGAGAGTTATCGTCTCTCTCTAATGAAACTTTTCCTTATTCATCAATTGATTAAATCAACTCCAAGTAGCAAAAATAATTATTTTACTGTTCAACTGGAGACAAGTAGTTTAAATTTGAACAAAGATCTTTTCTAAGAAAAGAAAAAAACAAAAGGTTTACAGAGCCAACTAGTTTAAATTGACGATGTCAAGGTTTTAAAAAAAAAAAAAAAAAAGTCGCCATGATCTAGTTTAGAATTTAGTGATCGATGATAAGAGTTAATTGTAGGCACGTCTTCGTGTGGGCGTTTGATCCAAAAATGCGGCTCTCTCTAATTATTATGTTTACTAGATGTTCACCCGCCCCGCGGTTTTTTCGGATTTTTTTGTATTATTTAATTTAAATTTAATTTTTATTTATTTAATCATTCACTCGTGCAATAAGCAATTACTTTTAATATTAAAAATATTTTTTTCTAACAACATTTTCAACAATGCATCATACATATAATTCATAAACAACGTTTGTCTTAAACCAGTTTAAGAGAAGGTAGTGTTGGATTCTAGAAACCTAAGCATTTGATGATAGAGTTCCTTACTTATTCTTCAGTCTCAGTGATTTATTATATAAATATCATAAGAGAATATAAATATCAATTTAAGAGAATAACTTACTCAAATCATTAAGTAATCCACGACTATTATACATTCATACTTTGAGTTTTGATTACAAAAAAAAATCTTCGAATATGAGAAAACTATTAAAATAGTTTTATTGAAAAATCATATAAAATAAAAATAAATTTAGTAATAGTATAATTAAATATGTAAAATAAAATTGAATAAGAAATATATCATTAACCTATAAATTAGAAGTTGAAAAGCTTAAATAATTAATAGACACATGTCAAATGCTAAAGTGATGATGTGTCAATCATATGGAGAGAGTTGGCCAACTTTCATATATATGATTTGTTTTGAACATTTGATTTCTTTTTTGCTCACTTTCATTTTTTAGAATATCCGGGTTACCGCGCTAAATTGATGGATTTGTTTTTGAATTATTATTTGGAACTCTTATTCTCTGACCCGACCCGTTTGTGCCAGAAAAATTGATGCATGATTTTGATGCGGCTTCAGGCCTGAACCAGGCTTTTAAATATTTTGGGCCTTTTGATTTCTACTGGTTTTCAAATGATAGAAATTTTGGAATGTTTTCCATACCATTTCATATTTTTCTATCATCAGTAATTAACAATATAATTATATATATATATATATATACGTCTTTAAGCATGGGGCATTCGGACAAGATTTCAATTTGAAAAAAATAGAGAGATATATCTACTTGCATTGAAATTATGTTATTTCAAAAAATAATTTATTAAATATTTCTTCTTTGATATTCTTGTATTATTAATTTATTATACATGAATGAAAAAACAGAATTATGTGATGTGGAAGGAACCTAATGGAAGAATCTTCTATTAACACCCAATTTCACAAGTTAACAACTTAACCTTAAGGAACAGATAAAGAAAAAAATACGTAGAGGAGAATTCGAACACTACTATAATAATACATGTAACCGACATTGAAATACGTAACCTTTTTCCTTTTTGTCGCATTTATTTACTTGGTTTATATTTATTTTTCTAAGTTTTAGTACCCTTGCCCAAATTTTTTAAATAGACTAATAGCTTAGTCACAAACCATAATCACATAATTTCAAATTCAAATTTTATCATTACACATTGAATGTGTTTTTTTTTTTTCAAATAACGTTGGGTTTTCTCATTTCTAAATATAGTCTAAAAGGGTAAAATAGTAATTGAATAAAAATAGAAGTAGAAATCAGAAAACTTGCTGTCCAAGTTTTCGCTTTAAACGTAGTACGAACAAATCACCACACCGCCACTCTCTCTCTCTCTCACCTTTTATAACTGCAAATCCCTAAAACCGCCATTGAAAACAAACCTTTCTCCACTTTCTCTTTTCTCAAGAAACTCTCTTTCTTCTTTTCTAATGGCGGCACAAGTCGAGATCGAAGATCAAGAATCCGTCACGAATTTAGACAACGGCGAAATCATCAACCCCATCTCCGACAACGCACCTAACTTCTCCGGCGATGCAACGATTCTTCTCCGTGAAGCCACCTTCGAACACAACCTCATCAAAAACTGTTTCCTCTCCGGAATGGGCTCATTCGCCACCGAAACAACAATCGTCACCGTACGAAAAATCTTAACGCAGAGATTAATCACAACGAAAGCTAAATTCGCTGTGTTCAAGCTTTTCACAGAAGCTATGAAGAGGAAGAACAACGGTTACGCGAATATTAGGTACGGTTGGTACTCTGGTTCTAAAGAAGAGATCGATCGTGTTATTACGTATGGGTTTAGTAATAGAGAGATCAAGAAAGTCGAAAACGACGTCGGATCTCACGGTGTTGGAATTCATCTTGTTCATCATCGTTACTCTCTCGCTGCGTAAGTGTTATGTTTTTTCTCAGTTGTCTAAGTTCTTAGTTTGTGATTTTGATGATGAAAAAGTGAAAATTGATGATGGTTTCAGGGCTTTAGTTGGTGAAGGTGATGAAGAAGGGATCAAGAATATTCTCTTATGCCGTGTGATTCTTGGTAAACCGGAACAAATTGTGACCGGTTCTAAACAATCTTACCCAAGTTCAAACCAATTTGATTCTGGTGTTGATAATCTTGAGAATCCGAGAAAATATGTGATTTGGAGTTGTAACATGAATTCTTACATTCTTCCAACTTATATCGTCAGTTTCAAATCTCATCTTCTCAGAGGTAACAACAATATACAACTTCTTCAAGATTCTGTGTTTTGTGGTTATGAGGGAGAAATTAATGTTGGTGTGTTTTTGTTTTTCAGGTCTAATTGGAAGAGCAAGGTCACCATGTGTTAGCTTCTCTGTTCTTATGTCAATTCTTTCAAAGTCACTTGACGCTGCAAGAATGAACTTGATTTTGACTAGTTATGATGATTTTAGGGTATGGAGTTATTTCTATTCAAATCCATTAGTAAATGTGATGGTCTCTCTCTGATTTTAATTCTTGTTTCTTTGTGTAGAAACGGAAACTGAGGAGAGAGCAGCTAGTTAGGAAGATTAGGGAAGTGGTTGGAGACAATCTTCTTTTCAAGATACTCAAGAATCAGAGGCGTTAAAAACTGTATAGGGTAAGTCTACTTTAACAAGATTTGTTTTTCATAATCAGATGACTTACACATAATTAAATGTTTTTCTTATAGAGCAAGGTCTAATACTTTTCTTGTGAAGATGAAATATATACATTAATAGGTTTATGAAAAGAATCTTTTTCTTTTAGACTTGTAGAATAAGTCAGATGAGTATTGATCACACTTTTGTTTTTTTTTCTTGGCAGAGGACGTTACAGATTTACCTGAATTAGCCAAAGTTCAACAGCAGCTGATGATACGTAATGGAGTAGGTTTGAAACAAGAAGAAACACACATTTTCACACATAGGATATATATATAGAATATAGTAGATTGTTGATTTGTTGTAATGGAATGACTCTGGAAATCACAACAAAAAAGTATACTTTTTTTTTCTTTTTGTTTGTTTGTTTTTGTGTGTTAGTTGTATCAAACCAGATTTTTACGTTAGTAATACAAAAAGACACTTGGTTAAAAGCCCAATGCCCATTGCTTGCTTTTGTCTCTAATGGATTTATGTTAAAAAAAAAGAGAGAGTCACTATAGATAATGAATACATAAAAGAATAATCTTCCTCCATTAAACTTAAGAGATGTTGTTGCTGCTAATCAGAGAGCTGATCTGTTGCTCTAGCTGCAAACATATAAAAGATTTTAGATTGATCACTATTGTAAATGTTTTTATAAGTATGACTTTTACTTCTACATTTTGGTTTTACCCTTTTTACCTGACTATTTATATCTTTTCTTCTCTGAACTTCCTCTACAAGCTTCTCAACACTGAAAACACACATTAAACACCTTATCTCAACTTTCTAATTAATTCTTAATCCAAAACAAACAAACAAATGAAGAAGTTATGTCATTACCTTTGCTCCAAAAACTGAACTTGAGATTGCAGATCTTTCTCCTTTGATGGATATATCTGTGGGTCTTTATGCTATTAGTTCTGTGATTTCTAAGTATTTAAGGCATCACATGAGAATAAGAACTTACCTGCACTCCTTCGGTTTTTGAGATTGGATTTTCCGTTTTCGCAGTTCGATCAAAAAATCTAATTAACCTGATTACTTGCGCCTGCCAAGAAAACAAATACAGTGTAAAAATGTTCAGAAGCCAAATCTTAATAACCACTTAGGAGAAGTGTATCCACAAGAAGCGGTTGAAACAGACAACACACAAACCCTTTGAATGTCATTCTGAACCAGGAGACTCTGCAACAGTGGGAGGATTTCCTCTGATGTGGAAGATTCACGGTTCACATGACTAACTATATAGCCGTTTTTTGGTTTCTCCTGATAAGGAACATTGTTTTCAAATGTGAGTACCAAGGAATCACAAACTAAGAACCGCATGACATTATTATATTCAAAGTAAACAAAAATTACCTGCTCATTTCCTGGTTTTCTAACTTGCTTTGTATCCGCTAATGGTTCCTTTGATAATGTGGAAGATTCACGGTTCACAGGACTATCTGCGTAACCATTTTTTGGTTTCTCCTGATAAGGAACATTGTTTGAAAATGTGAGTAGTACCATTACGGTAAGGAATCACATTCTAAGAACCGCATGACATTATTATATTCACAGCAATCCAATACTACCTGCTGATCACTTCCTGCTTTTCTAATTTTCTTTGTATCCGCTAATGGGTGTAGTACTTGACGTGGCTCTTCAAAAGCGAGCTTCTCTGCTGCTCTATCGCTCGAGTTACATGCATTGCTTTCATTAGAAATGATACCAACTTGATATCTGGTTCAATATGTTTATTTCAAAGTTGTGTAAGCAAACTAATGAGATATCAAGTTTGTATAGAGAAGAGAAATGTTATAAGAGTACCCAAGAGCCGGGAGGAATTTGCGATGAAACGAAGGAAGTAATGAACCGGTTAATTGACTGCTACTCTCACTCACCATATCCTGTAAGTTGTTGGACCATGATATGTCAAGACAGGCACGCAGAGATATGCCTTCATATGACAAAAAAAAACACTTGCCTTTTCTGAGAAATATTCCAAAGGCATAGTCTGTGACCTTTGTATCACTGGTTTTCCTTTTGGTACATCTCCATTTCTGTTCAGTTCCTGTATCTCTGAATTATAGATTTCTTCATTTGGAATCTGATAACAGAACACTGAAGCATTGAGAAGGTACGAAAAAAAACTAGTTTTACGTTTACTCTAAGATATGACCTTACTTACAATTACAAGTGATGCCTGCCTTCTCAATGCTTCAAGATCAAAGTTCCAAGCACTAATTCCTCTCATATACTCATGCTGAGACAACTGTTCTTTGTCACCATTTATGCCTTTGAACAACTCAGCCTCTGCCTCCTGTAGAGCAAACATAAGAGAAAATGCAGACCTTAAGTCACACCTACTAATATATAAAAGGTAAGTAATGAAAATTCGAAGTTCCAAACAGATAAGGAAATTCTTTGAACTCCACCTTGAGCTTTTTAAAACGTTCACCAAGTGGAGAAAGACCATGAAGAATTTTACGGGACAAATAATCTGTAGACCGAGCATGTTTGAAGAAAGGATGTTTCAGAAGTTTTGCTGCAGTTGGACGCTTTTTCGGATCTTTAACTAAGCACGCTGCGATTAACTCTCTAAATGACTGCGAACACGTTACAGTTTAAGTGATAGATATAGAATCTAACTTTTGTATGTTTGTGTTATCACTAAATACCACTTACCTTTGAGAATTTCTTATCTCTGTCATAGTCTAGACGAGGAGGTGCATTTTGTAATGTCATTAGTAGCACCTTCATAGGTGGATATTTGGAAAATGGGGCATGACCATGAGCAAGCTCCAAGGCAGTTATACCAAACGACCATAATCAGCTCTATAATGCCAAACAGAAAAGTGTTAGAATCAATAACCTACTCGCTCAATGATTGCTATGCAGATAGACTAGAAAAGTGCATACATACTTGAAATCATATCCATCTAGTTGCTGCATAACCTCAGGTGCCATCCTGTAGAAACACATTGGCTAAAACAAACCAACCAAATAACAAAACATATACAGAGATAAGCCAAAACGTACCAACAAGGAGTCCCAACGAATGTATTCCTTGTTTGCATTCTTTCTCCACTATCAAACATACATGCTGAAACTCCAAAGTCTCCAAGTTTAACTACGCCTTTTGAGTGAATCAATATATTCCCAGCCTAAAAAACGAACCATGTAAACAACAAACCAACGATCTCTATTCAAAACACAAGACAGTAAAGTACCTTAACATCTCTATGGATGTGACCTTGTCTATGAAGATAAACAAGAGCTTTAAGCACTTCCCTCAACAAAGTAGCAATTATAGGTTGCTCAAGACCTTCCGGATATACAGATTTCATTAAATGAAAACAAGAACCACCCGACATATAAGGCATTACAATCCACAAACTACTACTGTCGATAAACGAACAATGCGCTTTCAATAAATTCGGATGATCAATCAAACTCATTATATGAACTTCCTTGCGTATTGTTTCCTACATGAAAAAAAAATGATTTTGTTTCTTGTATAAACACAAATGTAACTTTCATACAAATCATATGTCAAAAAGATTAAGAAGACAAACCAAATCATTCCTGCATTTTTCGAGATCCAAGATTTTAACAGCGACAATCTCGTTAAGAGCAATGCAACGAGCTCTATACACAGTAGCACTAACACCTTCTCCTACCTCTTCAAAGAGCTCATAATCTTTAGCATATAGAGGAAATCGTTTCGTTGATGAACCAGCCATTCTCTAATTCCTACACAAACTTCGATAAATAACCAAAACTAACACCAAACGATTTTGACACGAGGCACAAATGCAGGGGAAAAAACAGAACCTGTGTGGGTTGTTGTTGTCGTTGTTGTTGAGAGCAAAATGTTTTGAGTTATGATTAAAGATTTGGTTTGGGTTTAAAGGTGGCGTAGAAGGTAGAAGGAGGAGGCTACGAGAAAGAGGACGAGGATCTTGTGATGAAGGTGAGAAAGTTAGATTCGAATCTATCGTCCATAGGAAAAAAGATAGGAGGAAGATCTTACAACACAATGTAAAATGATGATGAGTTGGTGAAGGATCCAAGTTTTTTGTTATGGCTAACTTTTTTTTCTTTTTGGTGATTTTGACCAGACAATGTCTTGATTTAGTAAAAATCTAATCCGATTTTTAATTGGATCCTCTCTTTTCGTCCTCTTCTGATTTTTTCTCTCTTTTTCAGTTATTATTTTGCCCTTTTGAGGAAATATTAAACTAATGCCGATTTTCTCTATGAATTTTTTCCTCTCTGTAAAATAACAAACCTTTATAAGTTTATTATTTTGGATAACAGTGTTAAAATGGTACTTATTAAAAATATAGAGATTTTTTTTTCTTTTTACAGTTTTTATTGAATTTTTTTTTTGTTTTGTCTAAATATAGAAAACTTAAGCATAAAGATATAATAAGATTTATATTTACCCATTCATTGACCACTTCATCAAATATAATTGTTTTGTTTCTCTTTAAACTGATGAAATGTATTTGTGTTTTTTCATATAATCGAAGAGACGAACCGATGGACTTCTTCCTGTATTAATGGTTTATGTAGATAAAGCCATTTTGAACATGAGGAAAACAAATGGTTGTTGATGTTTTCGTATCTTCTTTTGAAGCCTTGCTGATGTAATCTATCAGCTACTTACTAAGGCCCATTTGAGACTCTCCTCATGACTGTTCTGATCTTTGGCAGGCATGAATTTTAATCCTCTAGGCCTTTGCATAAAGCTTTGATAGGAAGCTCAGAAACTTTTTCCTTTGATATTTTGCACAAACATGTTGCCTTTCCAAACTTTCTGTCATGTCTTAGGAAGAAAACTAGACAAAGCCTTTCTTTAGAAGGCACACACGCTCTGTTACGTGATTCTTAATGTTCAAAAATGATAAACCGAGCTTGTGTTTGGTTTAGCTAGAAACCAGGTATGTAAAGCCGGTTCAACCGTTCATTTGTCTTGTCTATTATGATTTCAAAGTCCACGATAAGCATCTGATCAGCCACGACACGACCCACAAAGAATGTTTAGCTAACATGCATAGTGACATTTGATATCTAATAACGATCAATAATATATAAGGAACAAAAAGAGAAGTCAAAATGAATTTAAACTTTCTCAAATCGAGCCAAAGTAGATCTTCACTAACCTAAACAATCCCAAATTTGAGTTCATTTTCCGAAATAGATCCACTGTTATTCAGCTTTGAAAGTTATGTAAACAAATGATGAAGATTTTTGTATGAAATCTATTTTTCTTATAAAAATAAAGTTTTGGCGACGATATACAAGCCTTTTTTGACACTCTATAGACCAAATAGTGTGGGAAAATGTCCAACTGCACAGAGAAGTTGCATAGGTAAATTCTGACTCATATAAAATTGATTAAGGCTCATGTAATGCTTGGTTCTCACGCATATAAAAAAAAGTCGATTATCGTTGACAGAAAAAAAGTCAAATGATTTCCTAGATCCTATTGACCGACTCTTGAGAACTAAGATCTAAGAAGTAAATTAACTAAGGGTCAAATTCTAAAACGGAAACAGAGAAAAATTATTCGTTATAAATTGTCGTGAATCTTTGTGATCTTTCATCAGAAAAGATGTATAGACCAAATACCAAAACGACACCGAATGAAAAAAAAAGCCAAAAGACATTTAGCATTGTTGTTAAGCATTTGCGGCAGCTTTGGCCTTTTGAATATCAAATGATCTATCGTTTCAATTCAACCAAATACAAACAAACGAAACAAGTTATTGTATAAGTTCTGTCGGATTATGGACTTTTATTTAAGCCACATGTGTGGGGACAAGCTTTTCTCGATTTGTCATTATAATTTCGGATAAGATTATCTATCAATTTCGTGATATGATGATGTATAATACCATTTAATTAAGATATATGGTCTATTCAAGAAAATGAAGTTTCTTATGGCTTCATATAATCATATCTACGTACCATATTAACCATTTAGTTGAACTTACACAAAATTTTGATTAATCTATTTTCTTACATATGAGAATCTAATTTTTGTTTTTCTTCTAAACTTTTTTTTAAAAAAAATTTGTATTCATTATTGTATGCATGCAAATTCAGTTGTTGTATTAATTAATCACTTGGGACCATCAATATGTGAATAATTTTCGCGGTTTAAATTAATTCGGGCGATGTGACATTATATCCTTGATGTCCACGTTTGAACTATCTTCTGCATCAACAAGTAACCATTTCTAAATTTGGACACAAGCATTATTCTCTATGACTACAAGTACTTACATTACTTGTAAACTATCGTATTTTGTTCTATGAAGTAAAAAATCTAACACCTTTGTTAATTGCTACGTAATCATATTCACTTGATTATTTATGTGAAATTATCATTGTCATCCATAAGTAATCACGCGGATTATAAGAGAAACTAATGTGTACATAACTAATTTACTTCAATTATTGATGAGGATCAAAATAGAATAATCTCTTCTATGGTGGACAGAGGATTCTAATATAGTTACCTATGGTAAAGTTAAATGTCCCTTTTAACCAATTACGAATCACTTTTTATGCGATAATGCGTTCCAATTTCTACGGATAGTAAGTAAAACACTATTATATGATACTACTTTATCAGTTTGTTTATATTTTAAAATACTAATACAGTGCACGATCGAGAGTGAGTCACCAACTAACCAACAGCGACCAAATTCCATTTATGCCACACCACCATAAATGGAACAATACACTGCCTAACACTATTTGCCACTTCCTTCTCATAACTCTTGGTCGGTATGTTCGTATTTACGTGGATACTTAATGACCGAACATGTGGCTAATTTGATGGGAGGATAATATTATGAAATTTGCTCACATCCCAAAACCATAAGATCATAAATAAATTATATGTTTCCGCCAACCGAAATAGTAACTGTTCATACTATTTTAATCTTTTTTCCTGATGTTCAATTTTTGTTTTATTTATTTATTTAGTGATCTTGGTTTTTTCCAAGGCTATTGTATAATCTTTTTATTATAAATCAATATCTTGTAATTTTGTTTTATAAGGAAATTAGTTTACATTTTTAATTTCAATTTTGTAATCTCCAATAAAAATTTTAGTAAGAAAAGTAAAATCTTCACTCGAATTAGTTGATTATCAGACAACTACGATATGATATTTGGGATTCAGATCACTAAATATTATTATTTAAAATAACATAAACATCGAAAACTAGAAGAAACTACATATCACTTCATGTGGTTGCTCTCTAATCTATTTTTTCCAAGTTTATGACTTATAAGTTAAATATTGTATTAACATGAGGTGGGTTTAATTTATTTGTTTCGATTTTATTAGATCCAAGTAAAATACAACCTTCGATTCTAAAAAGTAACGTACGTTTTAGTAGATCACGGTCTACCACATACATTATCACAACTATCTTTGAACCAGACAAAATCAGTGTGGACCGAAAATCCTAAGCCTACAAAATATCTAAAAGATATCTATGTTACGAAATTTAAAAAATATCAACAAAATAAATATCGAAATTTTCTACAAGATATCTTACATGATATATCTTACCAATTTGAGAACCGTATACAAAGTTAACATCGTAAAACCATTAGTCCATGACCCTGGCCAAATAACTCCATACGTAAGGGGAAGTGAAAGTCTGCTAATCGCGTTGACCATAGCCACATTGGTCAAGATTCACCCAAAGGCATAATATTGATTTAGGTCAACTTCACACAACACATTACACAAGAAAACCTAGTGAGCTTCTCGAAGACTTCATATATCTCCAAGGTCAACACGTGGACCTTAAGCAACCTTCCACGTCATTACACATGTCAGGGCATTGAACAAGTCCGGTTTTTGCTTCTCGAACAAGTGGTTTCTCTAACAACTAAAAGATAACTATGATTCTATCGTCAGCTTCTTTTCATGTTCATTGCCCATCACGGCATAACGCGTTTTTACTTCAACCGAGAAATGCTTAGAAAAGTTTTGTTTGCTCTCTTGGTCAAATTGGTGAAATGTTTTTGTAATAATTGGGAGAGAAGAAAATAATCTAATTTGTGTGTGTGTCTTTTGTATTCATATTTGTGTGACTAGATTGGAGGAAAATCTGAAAGTTTATTCAAAAGTTTACGGTCCAATCATATGTATTTTTTTCTCTATTTCTTCTGGTCAAAAAGTATACATGCAAACAATTTTAGACTTTTTTAGTTCGTAATTTCTAAAGATACCGTTGCAGTAGAGTTTGAATGTTTGATAATAATTTGAAAACAACCTTGTTATTCTAGAATCTAAATTTATTAAACGCAAAAAAAAAACGTATTCAGATTATTTTTTTTATAGATATGGATAAAATTCATTTCAGTAATTTATTATCAACTAACCAAAAATGACGGATATTTTGTCAACTAATTTAAGTTTTTCATAAACAAAATAATTTATTAAAAAAATAGTAAGAAAAGGAGAGGTGTTGAGAGATTGGGAAGCTAAAATATCCAACCATATATAAAAGAGAGCAAAGCTTCACCTATTTTTATCAAACCTCAACAAAAATACTCTCTCTTATTTCAGACTTTTCAGACAAAAACAGAGAGAAACTTTTTGTGTTTATGTGTTTTAAGATCTGATTGATAAAAAAGATGCAAGTTATTTCTCCTTCGTCTCCGGCGCCGAGATTCGCCGGAAAAGAGAGATTTTCAGAAGTTTACGGCGAACTAAACGACGATTTTGGCTCTAAACTGAAGATTAGTTCTAAAGAGGAAGAAAACAGAGATGATGATTCATGGTGGAATCAGAACGGAACTGATAAAGATGATGAAGGAAGAGAAGAAGATTTCTCATTCGCAAGTGTAAACGCAGATAATTCACCGATAACCGCAGATGAAGCATTCGAAGACGGTCAGATCCGACCGGTTTATCCTCTGTTTAACCGGAATATTTTCTTCGATGATCCAGAGGAAAAAACTTTACGTTCACCTCTCAAGAAACTCTTCGTTGAATCCACAACCACAGAAGAAGAAGAAGAAGAGTCAGATACGGTGGGTCCATATTGTTCATGGACAAATCGTACGGTGGAGCAAGCATCACCAGAGACTTGTCGGAAAAGTAACTCAACAGGGTTCTCAAAGCTATGGAGATTTAGAGATCTTGTTTTGAGAAGTAACAGTGATGGAAAAGATGCGTTTGTGTTTTTAAGCAACGGCTCTTCATCTACATCGTCGACGTCGTCTACGGCGGCGAGATTGAGTGGTGTGGTGAAGTCGTCGGAGAAAGGGAAAGAGAAAACGAAGACGGATAAGAAGAAGGATAAGATGAGAACGAAATCGGCACATGAGAAATTGTATATGAGAAACAGAGCAATGAGAGAAGAAGGGAAACGAAGATCGTATCTTCCGTATAAACATGTTGGGTTCTTCACTAATGTTAATGGTTTAACCAGAAATGTTCATCCCTATTGATTAAACCGATCTGTCGTACCAAAATCTCTACCGACAAATCTTTGCCTTTTGTATATATCTAACCTTTTTTTTGGTTTCTGTGTATTATAAAACCTTCTTTTTGTAAGTAAAAGTGAAACTTTACTTATTAACTTTTCGTTTGTATCATTTGATTAGTTTTTTTTCTTCTTTGATGTAAAGTATTTTTTGATTTTGAAAGTAGTAGAGAAAAGATTCATCGATCTTTTTTGGAATTTAAGTTTGTCAATAATATATTTTGGTATATCAAAATTTGTCCGCACGTTAATTTTTTTATTTTTTTTATTTTGAAAGTAGGAATTAATTTTTTACTGGAATAAAGTAAAACTTGTTCTTTTAGGCAATATATTATCTCTATCTAATTGATTAACGATGGCCGCAGATATGTAAACACACATTTTTAGAGATGGCTATAAATGATTTCCTGAGGCATTTATTTTTGATAGCTTAGTTTTTACAACTTCTGTTTACCGACACTATTAAGTTAGGTATCAAATTATTTAAACATAGTAAAAGTACAAACCTGTATTGGTAGTGACAAGTGACAACACATTACACATTATACATCACACCAAACTCAATATGCCTCCTAATACAAGAGTACATACAGCTATAGCTTTAAAAGTGCTTATATTATATGTAAGAGGGCCAGATAAATATTTGGGCCAAAGTAAGAATGATAGGCCTATAATTCGGGTCCAGGTGACTAACACCATTCAGAAATAGTCATGCCCCATTCATCATCGAAAGGTATTTGAAGTCAAGTGAGAGTTTATGCTGATGAATGGGGCATGAATTGAAACATCAAGCCCAAGAAAAAGTACTGGTTGTGAAAATTAGCAATTTTGGTTGTTTTAAATCTAATAGCCCATTACATGAAAATTTGTAGTGTCGCTAAAGTTATCTTTGGTTTGGGTTGTTTTAAATCTAATAGTCCATTACATGAATGAGAGGTGCAACTTGCAAGCCCTATTAACGGCTAGTCATGAAATTACAACATTACCATAAATTTATGCTATCCTGATCTGAATTTATATAGTCTAATTTTCGAAGCGAAACAGATTTCAGGTCTTGGATAATAATTTCATCACTACTTCGTTCATACATTAGTTTAGATCCAAAAGATATACAAAATTTATATAATTAGTAGAACTGTTGACAAATAATTATTAAAAGTAATAAATGGTCTGTTATAGAAATTTGATTTTAACTTTTGTTATATTAGTGAATTTACTTTAAATAGTAGAACAAGTTATAATAAATATGAAAGCATATAAAAAGAATAAAATCTCATGAGATTATCTTCTAGCATAGTTTTAGTGTTTTCTCATAATGTCAATAAATATTTACAGGTCTTATTATGATTTTTACTAAATAAACAGCAGAAACAAATAAAAAGAAAAAACATGGAAGAAGAAGAAGAAGAAGAAGTCCAGCTTCACTCACCTTTCGCTTTCTCTATCCCATAACAGAAACCCCCACATTGCTCGAACGGTCGTCATAATTCCTTGAAACCTCGAAAATCCAAAAACCCATATCCAATCTTCTTCCCATATAAATTAAGATTTTTATTTATTTATTTGTTTACTTATTTCAATTCCCAAAATCCTCTGCCTCATCATCTTCAAACTGTTACCACGTCCATAGGGTTGTCGAAGAGCTAGGAAGAGCCTTACCAAGAGCTTCTTCTTCCCCTAACATTTAGGTATTTCATTCGTAATTTATCTTCTTTTTAATTTAATTATTGTCGATTACCAAAACCCTTTTTTATACTAAAAAACTGAATCCATTTTTCCACACTAAAAGGAGAACACAAAAACTTCATTTCAAGTTCATGTTTGAAAAACTAAGAAGTGTATGGTTTGTTTGTTGACAATTAATGAGCATTTTTTTCCCAAAATACGTTAGAACTTAATATGATAGAATAAAACTTGAATTATTCATGGCAATGAGTATAGTCATATACAATAATGGTTGATGGAAATGAACCTTACGGTCCAATGAAAAGCCAGCTTGCGTTACTTGAGCATTTTTAAGCCCCAAAAAAGTTTGAAAATATGTATAAAGGAATATTTTATATATGGAACTAAAGAGTCAGAGAACCATTCCGGATTTAGATCATCCATCTATTTTAATTTGTTGTGATTCAGCCATCGCATTATTAGTCTTCAGAATATAATAAAATTATAATTCAGTTATGAATTTAATAAATTGAATGCCGACGTGAGTAGTTAATAATGTAGTCGATTGTAAGTAACAATGAGAAAACTCCTATACTTTATTTTTAGATGTATTTGTAATAATAAGATTACGGGTTTGGACTGGACAGGTTGGTAGGAGAAGCAAAGGAAGAGATCATTTATAATGGCTCCTGCATTCGGAAAATGTTTCATGTTCTGCTGCGCTAAAACCTCCCCGGTAAGTCCCAGCAACAACTCAAATTTGCTTATGAGAAAAATACTCAAGCTATTTTTGAAACTTCGAGAGGATTATTAGATTATAGTATGTATATAAAGTGACGAAATGTATATAGAGAAAGTAATAATTAAGTAAACTGGTGACGCGTAGATGCCAACTGGCAAGTCCGTTAAAAACATGACCGTGTCAGCCTGTAAGGCTTGCCTTGGTTGACTTATCCTGCTTTGTCATTGGCCACCGGCCTATCGGAAAAGACGCAGACCAATTTGCCTTCACCAAAATAAAAATTACTACTTACTACCATATGCTTTTTGCCCTGCGTTTACTTTTCAAGTCGAGATCATTTATTTGGTCAAATGAGGTAGAAAAAAACTATTCTAGTCAATGTAGACATTCGAATGAAATTTGCATTTATAAAAAAAATGTACTTGGAAATTCAAATGGGTTTATAATTTCATTTTAATCAGTACCGAGACATACAGCCACATGCTTAATTATTCCTCCTCAATCAAAACCATTTCACCCCAAAATTTTAAAATAGTTTTATCAAATCACCATCCCACAAAAAGATTTTTTAATATAATATAAACCTTCCCATTTTTGTGGAGTTTCTTTTTTTTTTCCCTTGTAAAAAAGAAAATGTAAGAGTAGAACCAAATGGCATAATAGAGCTCTAGGCCTATAAATACCAATATCCATCTCTACTACTACTGCATTAACTGATTTCACATTCTTCGATAAGGATTTTACTCTCCAGAGAAAGAAAAAAAAAACCTCCTCTGCTTTTGTGATCCTTTAAGGTTTCTCTCATCAGATCCAATTTTCATGTTTCAACATCGTCAAATTTCACCGATTAAAATTACTTGTTGTTGTTTGTATTCATTAGGAAAAAGACGAAATGGCAACGGAATCGTACGAAGCCGCCATTAAAGGACTCAATGATCTTCTCAGGTACACACTCTCTCTGACTCATAGTACCATCATTAGAAAGTGTCGGCATATTCCTCTTTTTTTTCCTCCCACAATTTCTCCATAATCAACGCCAAAATCAAAGCGTTGAATCGGAAAAAAAAATCAGAGTTTTTTGTTTTCTTTTGATTTGCGCGTTTGTGTTTTCTTCATGACCAAACATTTTGGAATCCGTACACGTACGACAGATCCTGACCGTTGGATCAACTTACCTTGGGAAAAAAGTTTCACATTTCCGCGTTTTTTTTACAGTACGAAAGCGGATCTCGGAAACGTCGCCGCCGCGAAGATCAAAGCGTTGACGGCGGAGCTAAAGGAGCTTGACTCAAGCAATTCAGACGCAATTGAACGAATCAAGACCGGTTTTACTCAATTCAAAACCGAGAAATATTTGTAAGTATTTAAATTACTAAACTTTTTAACGTTATTTAAGGAAAAGAATATAATTAAATTCGTTTTTGTTCTGTAAAGAAGAATTTTCATGACGGTGGAGTGGTCCATTAATGATAAACCTACCTTTATTTTTTCTTATTCACTTAGCATTACTGTTTTTATTCATGTGATAGTGCTAAAAAAAGGTGATTAAAAGCTAATTAAATTGTATTAAGAAGGTATATTCCAATTAGTATATGCAATAACAGAAACATAAAAAGGTGGTTTTTTAAAAAGAAATTCTGAATTTTTTTTAAGGTTGATTCATGGATTTTGATGAAATCTCTCTGTTCATAATTTTTTTCAGGAAGAATAGTACTTTGTTCAATCATCTTGCCAAGACTCAGACCCCAAAGGTTTTAGCTTTTCTCAAATCTCTCTCTTTTTCTCTGTTCATTTACTTATTTTCTTCTTTGACTAATACCTAAAAAATAGGTTAATACGAACAAAAGAGTGTGACAAGCTTTTTAATAATCCAACGATGATGTTTGACTTTATGAATTAGCAAAAACAATTATTGGAACCAAAGATGGTCCACTTTCTTATTATAGAGTTAATGAATTTGAAAATGATGTTGATTTTTTTTTTTTGATTATGGCAGTTTCTGGTGTTTGCTTGCTCTGATTCTCGAGTTTGTCCATCTCACATCTTGAATTTCCAACCTGGTGAGGCTTTTGTTGTCAGAAACATAGCCAATATGGTTCCACCTTTTGACCAGGTTCATTACCAAGCCATTTCACTCTTGTTCTTGTCTGAGATCAAATAACTAACACCAAAGTGGTTTTGATAATTTATCAGAAGAGACACTCTGGAGTTGGCGCCGCCGTTGAATACGCAGTTGTACATCTCAAGGTACATGAACAAAATATACCTATTTTTAAGGATAGACACTTAGATTGAATTAATAAATAAGCAAACTTTGTTAGTATTCTTATAAGTTATCACTTATCAGTAATCATCCAAAGTTTGGCTCTTTTCATAGTGCTCATTATTTTAAGTCGTTGTTATGCATTTTTGCTTGCACATGGTTCTTACTAAAAGTTGATGTCTAGTCACTCTGTTATTTGGACCCATTTCATCCACCTAAACCCTGTTCTCCTTTTCCTTTTAGCCACTAGGATTATCTTTTTTGAATCATTTTTGGATAATGTTCGATATTAGAAATGGGTCTTAATGCATCAACTTGCAACTACTTTTTTATTCAGAGTCAACAGTTCACTTTTTTTAATAGTATCAATTTATTTGTAGGTGGAGAACATTTTGGTGATAGGCCATAGCTGCTGTGGTGGTATTAAGGGACTCATGTCCATTGAAGATGATGCTGCCCCAACTCAAAGGTAATTACTAACTCATTAATCTTGATTTAGCCTGAGTTGTGAATCAAGATTGTTCGATATATGACTTTCTTGTGGGATAAGTTTGAGTCTTTGAGATGATAAGATTAATCGATCTCTAACACGATGGAAATCCTCTAAACAATGGCAGTGACTTCATTGAAAATTGGGTGAAGATAGGCGCATCAGCGAGGAACAAGATCAAGGAGGAACATAAAGACTTGAGCTACGATGATCAATGCAACAAGTGTGAGAAGGTAATAATAACTATCTTTGCTCTGTTTACTTATGTTCTTGAGAAATGGCTTATCAATAAATGTGTTATCTTGTGCAGGAAGCTGTGAACGTATCGCTTGGAAACTTGCTTTCGTACCCATTCGTGAGAGCTGAGGTGGTGAAGAACACACTTGCAATAAGAGGAGGTCACTACAATTTCGTCAAAGGAACGTTTGATCTCTGGGAGCTCGATTTCAAGACCACTCCTGCTTTTGCCTTCTCTTAAGAAAGAAAGCTACCGGAACATATAAAACTCTTTTGAGATAAAAAAAGACACTTTGACTCATCTTTCTTCATTCTCTCATGTTGATGATTCCTCTCCAACTTCTTTGATTTCTTTTTGTTAATTCAAAACTTCAACTTTGCTGCTTCTATTTCAAAAGCTCAAACAATAAAGCTGTAACCAACGTTTGAAACTTCTATATTTGTCTAATTGATGTTTGAACGAAGATTTGAACTTTCCTTCTTTCTCTCTTTTTCCAGATTATATGTGTATGTTAATTGTTAAAACTTCTTGGCATTGAAGCCATTGATCATTACAATTTTATTACATAAAAACTTCTATACGGTATCATTGTCCCATCTATTACCTAGAACGAAATTGTAGTGACTATTCGTTTTAGATTAGCTTCTTTTTTTTGTTGTTGCAAAAAAAATTATTAACTTTTTGCTATTTAAAAGTAGTTGATTTAGAATTTTCTTTATATAAATGTATTTATCAAAATAAGTAAAGGAACTCAAAAGAGTAACTATTGTAAATAGAATATTTCTAGAAAAGTAATAGTAAGATGATATGATTCCTAAACGGGAATTTGCAGAGGCCCATTTACCAAGTTAAATACGAAAAGGCCCACCTAAATTGGCCCAATTGTGATTGCCGACTTATTGACTTCTCTATATATTAGGGATTTGCCGAACGATGATGATTTCTATTTCCATTTAATCTAACTGCAAGAGAATCACTAAACTTTTGCGTTCCAAATTGAAGAAGCTACGGTAAGCGTTTCATTAACCAAACACCTCTCTGAAGTTGTCTATTTCATTCATTAATCGTAGTTTCTTCACCAGTTGTTTTGATATGCCATTGTCTTGACTCTTAAGTTTCATCGTCAATTTCAATTATAGGGTTTCGGAGATAATTAGATATTGCTTCTTCCTTTTTTCGTTGTATTTGTTTAAATCCTCTCTGCTTTGGTCTGTGCTTGAAACTTGCAAACTAAATACGTTGGATCTGTTTTGTTGTAGGCAACTCTTGAAGATATTGGTATGGACATGACAGAATTAAATACCCTTACCTACGATGATCTCGATAGTGTTTCAAAGCTACAAAAAAGTCGGAGATATGCTGATATAATGCAGCAAGTGGAAGAGGCTCTTGAAGGATCTGTATTAGAGTACAAGAAGCTAATCGTGGACTGCAAGCAGCTCTTAGTTGATATTGAGAATGAAATAGTCATCGTCCAAAACTTTATCCGTGACAAGTATAGAGTTAAGTTTCAAGAGCTTGAGTTGCTTGTTCCTCACCCAATCGATTATGCTCGTGTTGTGAAAAGAATTGGCAATGAGATGGATTTAAAACTTGTTGATCTTGAAGGCCTTCTTCCATCTGCTATGATCATGGTTCTTTTAGTTACTGCTTTAACCACAAAAGGGAACCAACTGCCAGAGGATGTTCTGCTAAAGACGATAGACGCTTGTGATCGGGCTCTGGATCTTGATTCCGCAAGGAAGAAGGTCCTTGAATTTGTTGATTGTTGCATTGTGTGTGTCACATTCTAAACCTAATGTGCTTCTTGGTCTACTCATAGCCATCTCATGCTTCGGAAACACCCTCCTCCTCTGCATCTGGATACAAGTCTCTGGAAAACGTAAAGCATATCAATGTAGCTGCCAATAGGTACTATATATTTCTTTCCAAACAAAAATGATGGAACTCTGTTTATCTTTCTCTTTACTTACATATTGGTTCTGTGATATCAAAAGCAATTAAGACCACAGAAAACCGTTGAGGCTTAACCTCAAACATCGAACAAAAAGACCGAGACTCGAACTCCAACAATCTAATGGTTTCCCAATTTGTCAAAAGTGTACTATAATTATATCTTCTAAACACCCAACAAAGTATTAGCCATCAACTTATAATACTCTAAACTTGATTTCTCTAAATCTTTTCATACCGAGACATCTAAAGTAGCACTATCAAGATTACTACCCGTGACCTCAGCCTCAATTACAAACCGGGAGGTCACAAGAGTTTCTTATAAACACGGTTTTGAAGAAGCTAAAATGGTAAAGGTAATGGTGTATAAATAGAATACTAAGTGCGGCTAAAGGTTTGCAAATGAGTAGTCTTATGGTGGTTGTAATAAAACAGAGGACTGGTTCTCGAAAGAGCGGCAACTAAATGGATAGGTGGCTGTTTGAATTTTGTGGTTGGCTGTATCGCTTTCTGTTGCGATTGGTCATCTTCCTCTGCTTTTATTCATTGTTCTGTTACTGTTAGGCTGAACTTTTGTAACTTTGCAAGTACGTAAACTAATTGTACCACTCTGATAAGTATACTTCTTGATAATAACATTACATTCATTTTATTTCAAATTTACATACCGACATAAACCAAACATTCCTCAACGATAAACAAGATGAAAAATAGAGGTTTAAAAAGAATCGACAAATAAGTTTAATGCGTATACGTTAAACCTCCCTGTAATTGTGTACAAATTACTTAAGTGAAAACTGAAAAGTGAAAACCTTTTAAAAAGTTAAAACGTGTCTGTATATTTGAATTGATTTTGTGGGTTAACGTTGTCGATTGACTACTAGATGTGTATGATATTCTCTATATTTGAATTGATTTTGTAACAAACCATGCGGTCATAAGAGTTTCTTCTAAACATGGTTTTGGAGATCCTAAAAATTTTCGGTAACAGAAAACAGAGTGCGGCTAAATTAAGCTTCGGATTTACAATTGCTAACGTTGCTTTTTTGCTGTGATCAATCTTTTTCTTCTTCTTTTGTTTATTGTTCTTTATAGTTTGGCTAAACTTTGTAACTCGAGCTGTGAAGTACTTTAACAGTATATTTAATAATAATACAATAACATTACATTTTTTAGGTCAACAAAATTATGTTCAAACCTTTAAAAAGATGAAAAAGTGTTTCTATAGTTAAACTAATCTTGTGGATTGAGGACTAGAAGTATACTATGAAAGTCACTTTTGGCACCAAATTTCTTTGCTGTCATAAATATCAGAGAGTTTGACAAAAAAAATTTGTTCATGCAATTACACATAAGTAAAGTGGGAGCCATTTTTACAATTTTGTTTACTAAAACGTGTATGATAATAGAAAATCTGTCAAAATCTGTCAATGTCATACTTGGTATCCAATAATCTCTATGCTAATTGGCCAACAATTTTAGTAAGTTTTTAACATATTTGTGGTTGTCAAAATTTTTATTTTTGCTTTTAGATGTAAGCATGAAACTAAATTCAAGTAAACTAAAAATGTATACGTTTTACAACTCAAAAAGTTAAACTAAAGTCACAAGTCACAACGTTGGTAACAACTCTGCTTTCCACACAATATATATCACATCTATGTTTTTGTCTCAGACACATAATAATACCATTAGAGAAGAAAGAAAATGGAGATATATAATTTCGAAAAAATTAATGTTTCGAAACACTTCCTGAAAATATTCAATTGAACATTATGTCACGGTTGCCTCTGATGAAATCCTTTAAAAAAATGGTTAACTTGTTATCTATATTTTGACGTAAGATTCAATTGTATTCGAAGAAAATAAAAATATTAAAAACGAGTACGACGACGAAAGACAATCTGTCACTTTCATGCATGGTATCCAATAATCTCTGTGGTAATTGGCCAATAATTTTAGTAAGTTTTTAACGTGTGGAACTAATTAAAATTTCTTCTTTTGGTTTTTAGATGTAAAGCGTGAAGTATAATTCAAGGATATACGCGTTTTATGACTCAACACGTTAGAAACAAACTCTGAAGATTCTCTATAAATATCATCAATTGTGTGTGTTTGCTAGTCCTCATCTATCTCAAACACATAATATAATATCATCAGAGAAAAACAAAATGGATAATTCAAATTTCGAAACACTTCCTGAAGATCTACAAAAGGAGATTTTGTTATGGTTGTCTCCAAAATCCTTGGTGAAATTCACCCTCGTCTCAAAGAAATGTGCATCTATTATCCGTGGGGAAGAATTCAAAGCTCTTTACATGCGCCGATCAATGACAAGGCCTCGTGTGTTGATCGTTGCCAATGAAAGCACAGGTGAGAAGTCATTGGTGTTTCACACTTTGTATCAAGAGGAGGAACCATTGTTGTCATCTTGTCATCAACAACCTATGCGTATCACCAACAATGCACCACGTTTTATTGCTTCTCAACCAATCCTAGGTTTGATCTGTCTTCGAAATGGTAGTGAGGTTGTCATTCACAATCCGGGTACAAAAATATTCAGACTTTACCGAAGATCAAAGCTCCATCATTAAGTTTCAAAAAAACTTTTTTCGGATACGATGGAGTTACGGAAGTATTCAAGGTGTTATGTATAACAGGGCCCCGCGGGTTTAAGCCCTCTAGGAAATGCCATGTTTACACGATGGGGTCCGGTAAAAATTCTTGGAGACGGTTCAAATGTAGGAAACGTCATTATCCATCTACTGAAGTACTATGTAAAGAAGGAAATTTGTACTATGGAGCTCAGTCCATTAGTCGCAAATCTCTATTAATGAGGTTTAATGTGAGGTCAGAAGAGTTTAGTGTCATTAAATTACCTAATCAGCAAGTTAACTTTTGTCGTGGTTGGAACTTGGTTAATTACAATGGTAAAATTGCCGTAGCGAAGAATGTTGACGTCGACACTGGAGATTTGCAAATGTGGGTTCTAGATGACATGGGAGAATGGTTAAGCGAAATCATTACGATTCCTCGTTGGAAAGAAACTACCAATAATTGCACGTATCATTTCAAAGGTACCATTGGAACAGGAGAACTTGTTTTCATAGCACGCTATTTTGTTGACGAATCACCCATTGTGTTGTATTACAATAAGAACACGAAGAATCTCAGAAGATTTACGCTTGAGGAGTTGTTTAAGGATCTTCCTCCGTTGAATCATTCTTCTTATCATAATATTCAAATCTTCTTGAATCATATTGATAGTACTTGGCTTATGTGAAGAATAAGAGTTGGTTGTTCTGTCTTTCAAGTCTTAGTGGGATTGTTAATCTAAATTTCTACTGTCGTTAATCTTTAGTTATTTTAAATAATAATGTTGTCTCTTAAGTGGTACTGGTCTTATAAGGATTGTTCGTATTTTTTATTTATGTTGTCGTTAATCTTTTATTTATGCTAAATAATAATGTTGTTTCTCAATTAATTAGTACTATCTTATTGGAATTGTTCATTGTTATTTTTCTTGTTGTTTGTCTTAATTTCTAAGAAATAACAAAACTGAAGCTTCCCAAATACTACCCACATTTTACTAAAACTAGATCATATTCTTTTCAACGTACTACAGAAAGTGCATTTGACTAGCTCGTAACAAAACGTTTGCTAAAAGAAAAATATAAGATACCCGATTGCTTGCAAGAGAGAAACAAAAGATAGGGAATCTCTCAAGTGTTCATCTACTAGTATTATACTTGTAGTTAGAACTTCGATTTCCCGATTGGTTGTAAGAATTATAATGGAAGACTCCTCTTAGCAAACAATTTTGTTTACCAAAAAAAAAGAAAGAAAAAAAAAAAATCTAGAATGCAAGAACTGTACTTCTTCCTGATACTCTACAATTGCTTTCTCTTAGTGTTTTTTTTTTTTTTTTTTTTTTGATGTTTCCAGAAACGAACCATCTAAAGTAGCACCATCAAGACCATTACTCACGACCTTAGCCTCAATAACAAACCGGTGGTCATAAGAGTTTCTCTTAAACAAAGTTTTGGAGAACCTAAAATGATGGGTAGTAGAAAAGAGAGTGCGGTTAAAGATTCGGATTTGCAATTGCTACGTTGTTTTTGGTTGCGATCAATCTTTATTCTCTGCTTTGGTTTAAATATTGTACTTTTACTGTTTGGCTGGACTTTTAACTTTGTGAAGTACTTATAACCAACAATAACACTTTGAATAGTATAATTAATAATAAGAACATTACATCATTGTATTCAATTTTAAATCCTACCAAACAATCTTCAACGAGTAACCTGATGAAAAATAAAGATATTTAAGAGAAGTGGTATGTAAGTTTTTATGCGTGTATGTGAAACGTCCCTTTCAAAAATTGTGTACAAATAATCAAAGTGAAAAGTGAAAACCATTAAAAAGTTAGAAACGTGTTTCTATTGATTCTGTGGATTGTGTACGATGAAAGATAAACCTTTTAAGTCACGCTTAACACCAAATCTCTTACTAATTTGTAGGTTTTGACGTGGGACATATTTTTACTCATCCAGTTACAAAATAATTAATGTGAATTTTCTCATCTATATTTTGACGTATGATTCAAATCTCATTCAAAGAATTAAACTACTAAACCGTGTACAATTGAAAGCAAATCTGTCACTTTCAGTTTTTATATGCTAAATTTTCATAAATAATATTACTTTACGTGTGATTACATCTTTTTCTCATGCAGTTACAAATAATTAATCAATGTGACTCATGTCATCCATATTATGACGTGTGAATCAATTTTATTCGATGAATTAAACTACTAAACCGTGTACAATGAAAGGAACCCTGTCGATTTCATGTTTTATCTAATAATCTCTATTCTAATTGGCTAATAATTTTAGTAAGTCGTTAACGTGTGGAAGTGAAACATCTGCTTTAATTTGTTTAAATGAAAGTAAATTAGATTAAAAATATGCGCATTACAAAACTCAACAAGTTAAACTAAAGTCACCTACTCACAACAAACTCTTGAGATTTGCTATAAATATTTCACATCTGTGCATTTGTCTCCAACACAAAAAAATATATATCATTAGAGCAGAAAAAAAAAAAAAATGGTGAACACAAGTTTCGAAACACTTGCTCTAGACATGCAAATAGAGATTCTGGCACGATTGCCTCTGAAATACTTAATGAGATGCATGTGCGTCTCAAAGAAATGGGCATCTTTAATACGTGGGGAAGACTTCAGAAGTGCTTACTTGCTCCGATCAATGGCAAGGCCTCGACTGTTGTTCGTCGCTAGTCGTAGCCGCAAATTCACACGCGAAACCTGCTTTCACTCTGTTTATCAAGAACCACCATTGTTGTTGTCTGGTAAACGGCAGATGCTTACCGATAATCACATAGCACCAGTTTTCACGGTTTCTAATCCCATTCTTGGTTTGCTCTGTCATCAAGGATATAATAATGAGATTGTGATTTGCAATCCCGGTCTGAAAAAGTTTCGGAATTTACCGCAAATCCAAGTGCCTGAAGGAGCATCCGTGAGAAGTTTTTTCGGATACGATAAAGTTGACAAAGTATTCAAGGTGTTATGTGTATGTGTACCACAGACACAGTTCGGAGCTGGTTGGACATCAAAAGAACCTAAGAAATATCAGGTCTACACGGTGAGATCGGATCATGAAAAACCTTCCTTTTGGAGACCGATCATTTGTAATGATGATCATTCAGTAGTTACTGATGAAGGACTATTTAATGGAGGTTTCTTGTACTATGGAGCTCGGTCGAGTTGCAACAAACCTATGGTAATGAGGTTCAACGTGAGTTCTGAAGCGTTTGCTGTCATTAAATTGCCTGAGGAAGTCGACATTGATTATCATTGGAGATTGGTGAACTACAAAGGGAAAGTTGCCTTAGTGAACACCTTTGACTCTAAATTTAAATTCAATGGAGTTTTTGAAATATGGGTTAGGAACGAGGTTGATAGAAAGTGGGACAAGGACATCATTAAGATTCCTCAATGGACAGAATCTGTTGATAATTATAATGTTTATTTCAAAGGTACCACTGGAACAAAAGAACTTGTTTTCGCACCACCCAATTGGTTCGGGGAACCACTCTTTGTCTTGTATTACGATAAAGCCACAACTAACCTCAGAAGATTTGATATTGAAGGAATGGATGATCAACATTATTCTTTTCATACCTTCTTGGATCATGTTGATAGCACTTGGCTTATGTGAAGAGCACGCGTTGGTCCAATGATTATCAGAAACTCTCTTTGGTTGTTCAGTCTCTCAAGTCTTATATTTGGATTAGTTTTCATTTCTATTGTCCTTATAATCTTTATTTATGCTAAATAATAATGTTGTCTCTCAAGTAGAACTAGTGGTCTTGTTAGTTTTCATTTATAATGTTGTTTAATCTTCATTTATGCTAAATAATAATGTTGTCTCTCATTTAGTACTATCTTATTGGGATTGTTCGTTGTTATTTTTGTCGTCGTTAATTTTTTATTTATCCTAAATAACAAAACTTAAGCTTCCTAATTACTCAAACTAGAACATATTATTTTCAACGTACTGCAGAAAATTCATTTGACTCGTAAACCAAAAACGTTTGCTAAAAGAAATTATAAGATACCCCGGTTGCTTGCAAGAGAGAAACAAAAAATAAGGAACCTCTCTGTGTTCATCAACTAGTCTACTTGTGGTTAGAACTTCGATTTCCCGATTGGCAACAAGAAGTATAATTCTATCTTCTAAATACCAAGAGTTACCAGCGATGCACCGACCTATTACTCTAAAATGGCTTTCTCTTAATGTTTTCAGACCATGACTCACTACATTAGCCTCAATAACAAACCGGGCGGTCATAAGAGTTTCTTTTCAAGACAAGGTTGGTAACATAAAACAGAAACCGGTCAAAGATACAATTGCTACGTTGCTTTCTGTTGCGAGAGCAATCTTTATTCTTTGCTTTTGGTTTCTGTTCTTTTACTGTTTTGCTGAATTTTTTGTTCAATTTTTTCCAGTTGGGATCTATTTAATTTTAAATTCTAACATGAAAAACAATATTCCGCATTCCTAAACGAGTAACTGGATAAAAAAATAAAGAAATTTAAAAAGAATTTGCAAATAAGTTTCGTATACGTGAAACTCTCCCTGTCAACATAATTGGTTCAAAGAATCAAAGTGAAAATTGAAACTAAGTTAAAACGTGTTTCTGTGTTAGAATTTATCTTGTGGATTGACGAGTAGATGTGTACGATGAAAGAAAACCTTTTTAAGTCACGTTTGGCACCAAATCTCTCTGCTAATTATTTAGTCATAATAATTAGTAAGTTTTGACGTGCGACACCTTATTTTTCTTGCAATTGTGTACAAAAAAAAAAAACTAAAGTGAAAACCTTTTTTAAAAAACAATTAACTTGATTATCTATATTTCGACGTGTGATTCAATTGTCACTAGAAGAATTAAAGAGATACCTGTCACTTTCATGCATGGTATCCAATAATCTCTATGCTAATTATCTGTCACTCACAACGTTGGTAACAAACTTTGAGATTTTCTATAAATATATCACCTATGTGATTTTGTCTCCAACACATATTAATTATCATTACAAAAGATCTCTGGTAGTTAGCTTTAACCTGAGGTCTGAAGCGTTTAGTGTCATTGAATTACCTGAGGATGTTAACGTTGACCAATATTGGGATTTGAGGAATTATGACGATGAGGATCGTGGTTTGGAATTGGTGAACTATAAGGTGCTATTGCCTTAGTGGATGACTCTGACTTTTCCCATAGAGTTATGAATCCATGGAGTGGCAAGAAAGTTTTTCATATATGGGTTAAAAATGAAATGGCAGGAAATTGGTTGAGAACACCCATTGAGATTCTTGGCTGGATAGAAACAAATTAGAATAATAATGAATTATCAAATTGAGACATAACAACAACACTATAACAAAGCACTATGAGACCACACGTCCACACCACACACAAAAAGAAACATTATGACACTAAGCTAAGTATACATTTGTAAGCTAAATAAATAGACCGAAACACACTTAAGACAACAGTGTTCATAAGGCCCATATTTTGAGGTTTGAACTCAGCCCACGTAAATTTTGGCTACACCTGGTCTAATTCAGGCTTGTGATTGCTAAAAACTTGAAGTTTTGTATTGTACACAAATCAAGTTTTTAATTATTATTTTTTGACCTTTTAAAACATTTGATAACACTCATCTGTGAAAAAAGTTAAAATATTTTCACTTTTCTGTACGGATTTTTCTGATAAAAAAAATAATAATATAAAGTGGTAAGTCATGATATCAATCACATATATCCCGCAATTATACATCACATATATTGGCAATTATGAAAAGACGGACAAAAATAAAAGAGTTTCACCATTATCTCCCACTAGTTAAAAGTCTTTTGCATGAGTTAAACATTTTTTTATCATAAGTTTCAGAAGAAAAAAACATGATAATGAAATAAAGTTCTAATAAATAAAGTGGCAAGCCAATAGACTTGCGTGGTGGTATCCTACAACGGAAAAAAAAAAAAAAAAGTATAAGCCATTTGATAGTAAACAGATCAAGTTAGTTAATTACGCCCATACCTATAAACACAAGAACACAAACTAAGAAACATAACAAACCACATTAATAATGCTGTACTATTTGATAATGATGCATCGACGTGACATCACCTTATTTACATTTCATTTTCATATATGTACATTACATACATATAATTGGCATTTTTTGTTTCTTAACATTTTTGGAAGCAACACGTTACTGTACAACATAACAATTACGACATGAACTCTTTCATGATATATTACCTAACAATGGAAAAAGCAAGGACTTGTTCATGGGTCTTTAAACAATAAAATCAAACTACTGGTATTTAATTAGGAAAATTGATTTGTAAAATTGGAGATGCATAAAAAGAAAAGAAGAAGCTATCATGTGAGCGAAGGTAAAGAAGCCTTTGGGTCAAAACTCATTATAATACTTTGGGACAAACCACGTCTGCGATGGGGACCTTCATCATTTCATGTATAATTCATACAAATTCTAATGTAATAAGGGACGTTATGATTGCACATTAAGCATGTAATTATGTAAGAGACTTCATTTTTATAGACATGAGCATTCGAGTTTATTATGCCTTAATTGTATTGAGCTAGATATAGTAGAATTTTAATTTGAAATCTTTTTTTTTTGCTTTTAATTTCGTTCAGCAAAACTAAGCTGAAATATTTTTTCCTGCTTATATATATACATACATACAGACTTCAGTTTAATTTGTTACTCTACTTTTTTATCTATCTTTAACACCAACCAGACCACTCATCTCATAATTTTACATTGAATTATCTATGTAAATCAACCCCACATTGATATAGTTGTACTGTAAAACATAGATAATATTAAGTGATGATGATATATAGTTTTATATAAACGTGAGAAATTTCACGAAATAATAGCACTACTCTACCCAACTCTACCACTATTTTTAAGTGAAATTTATGTCACAAAAAGTTTTTTGAGCTTTTTTTACTGAAAAGTTTTGTTTTCAACGTAATGTTTACTTTTTATCCAAAACAATTAAATGTAAATTTGGAAATCATATCTTAAAATCTCAACTAGTAGTATATATATTCAGGACGAGCTGGAGTTGTGTGTTGCTTACTGAGATTGATTAAATTGTTGGATCGCATTCTCATGCACGTGACATTTAATAATTAATATTTTTGTCTTTGGCATCTAATCACGATAATATATACAACTTACTCTATTTTCTAAAATTGCCGTTTTGTGTTTTTATTAACAAATGGGATTTAAGTATTATAGAATTACCGCTTAAAAGCTTGTTTATTAAGAAGAACGAAGTGCTACTAAACATTCAAACCAAACAAAAAAAATAACCAAGTGTTGAACTACTTATTCATTTAATTTCAGCAGTCAAAACTGTTTTACATAAAAAGCATCAATGTGATTGAAAAACAAACTTAACGAAATCTAAATGATGCAGAACGTTCAAAACTAGCTCATTTATCAGTTATATCTTAATTAGTTAAGATTAGTAGAAGATCATAATTTTTAGTTTAAAAAATAAAATTCACTGTATATGTTACAGTGTTAGTCATTGTTAAAGTTTCATCCCTTTGACGAATTAACGATCATAGAAAATTTTGGATTAATGTAGTATTTTTTCTGAAATCCAAAAAAATCACATTCTCTTGAATTCAGTATTATATTGAATCAGCAGATCCAAAAGTCACCAAATATCTCATATACTTTCATCACTAAAGATTTCTAAAAGAGAAGAAATCACATGTGTAATATGATTACGTAAATAAAATATCACTGCTACATCATTCATCAACGGTGCCTTTTTGTAAAATTAGGATGGAAATTCCCAAAATATGGAACATGTGAACGGGACATAATACGCTAGATGTCGTGAATTTTTCCTTAGTTTTATTTGTTTAAATTATACAAAAGAAACTCACAGTTCTGATTCACAGTTCTGTGAAATACGTCGCCTCTGCAAGAAAATGCAATAATCAAAAATAATACTATACAAAATTAAGATTATGTCATTGCTTACAGGAATCTTTTGCAAAGAAAAATATAACTACATTTAAAACTTCAAAAATAAATACTGACGTCACATAATGCATATTTGGTCTATAATATATACAGTCGTCACATGTTGGATGATTCAACACATGGTCTCTCTACGCTATGCGGCTTGCATGTTAATTTGATTAGGACGTTGATTAATGAATAAATAATGAGTATGCTTCATTTTCATACACTTTCTATATGTAGTATGAAAAGGAAATCAATATTGGATCAGGTGGTGCATTATGTCTTTCATTGTAACTAACTATTTTCACCATTTATAATTAAATGTCGTTTTAGATTATTTTATTTGAAATGTAGAAAACATCTAATTAGAAATGGAAAGAGTAATATTATTAGTTAATTTCGGTAGATGAGTTATTCGAATTGTACATAAGAAACAATAAATATGACAGTGTTTGTGTGGATCTCGATGCCTATGAGCCTATCTTTTCAAAAGTATGCCCGAATTATATGCTTTGGAATGACTGAGTGATTAACATCTACACAACAGTTAACGGTGGAGAGCACAAACATTCCCTTTGATCTAAAACATCTCAACTTTGACTGTGAAAATATAATAAATTGGATATGCTCACTAATACTACGACTCGAAGAAAACTCGAGATACCGATTTTTGAAGTCCTAACATGAATATGGCACTGCACTAAATAGGTACGGTACTAATTAATGTTATATACTTATATTGGGTCAAGCCTCGTCATGAGGGTTTTTAATTAGTGTAAATAGCTCATCATCATTAATGAGATTCGGGCATATGTATATATTATGCGAACATGCATTTTGATCTCGTTTTGCATCTATATATGAGAGCTAGCATGTGCATGTAATGTATGTATAAATCACGACAGAGTATGTCTGTCGTATAGCATAGAATCTATACTTTCAACGAGGTCAAGTTCTGTCTTAAATCTTAATTATTATATATACTCCTTAACATATTGTATTTAATACCTAAGCCGCTTCTCAATAATACAAAAATGCGATATTTCTATGGGCTCTTTAAAAGGATACGTATTCTGTTATGTATAGTGACATACTGACACAATTACATATATCATATATTTCAAATGGAACTCTAAAATTTGAGAATGAGGACCAAAGTATGAGAAATATCAACTAAACCACAAAAATATGTAGAGTTCACAAATTACTCAATATCATTTTTCCAAAAAAAAAAACGATTTTACCATATTATTAAGACCATCATTATTGATAGTTTCTTAGGTTAGTTCTTTGATAAAGTAGGTCTTAAATTTAATATTATAATTCAATTAATTGTTAAGAATGGCTCTTATATAAGAGCCAAATCTAATGTTTCTTAGGTTAATTCTTAGATAAATTAGGTATTAAATATAATGTTTTAATTCAATTAATTTTAATTTTTAGATAAATTAAGTATTAAATCTAATTGTTTGTCATATTTGTTTAAAATTTTATGTCATGTATGTTTCAAATTTTATAAGTTGTAATAATTATTAAGTTTTTTAAAATTATAATGTTACTAATTTTTTTTTCAATTTTTTTTTAAAAAACTCAAGTTAAGAGTCCACCATTGCATATTGCCAAAATTTCAATCTCTTAACCAAATTCTTAACTTCAAAATTTTCAAAATTAATTATAAAAATATTCATAAGAACTATATTAAGATTATGCTAAGAAACTACCATTAATGATGCTCTAAGGAGTTGTATATTTGAAAGAAAGTGGGTGTGTGGCATTAATTTTTATTAGATATATATATATAACATTTTTTAATTAGAACAATAACTTTTTTGTTTTTCTTGGTCAAGAAAAAACAAAATCTTATACTTTACTTTTTAACGTACATACATAATATTCCTGTCAGTAATTTACCAAGAAACATGCGCAGGGGAGCATAAAGATTACATGAGACAGTGCCGACAAGGGCCACAACAATGATTTATGAGTGCGAAAGAAAGGCTGTAAAAACTCCTTTGGTTCATATATAACCACCAAGACTTAGAACGAGTGGAAATAAAACATGTTATAAATAGTTAGGTTCTTTTCTTAAAACATATTGGTAGTTTTACACATGGCAATATATTGGTTCGATAGACGGATTTTAACGATCAATCACCAATATATTATAACTAATAAATCATTTACACGAATTTATCAATCCTCAAGAAGTTAAAACGTGGTTTTAGAAGAGTTTGATCTTTAAGTACTTTTATTTTGTTGTACTCATTTTACAATTTGTGGAGCAATTGAATTCCATCGTCCCGCATCTCTCCCATGCACGAAAAGAAGAGAAAGCTCGAAAATAAAGCAAAAGGGTGCATAAATAAAAGTAGACATCAAGACAGTGTACGAGTGACCACAAACAAAGCCACGCGGTTTTGAATTTTAGATTCTCATAATACTTACTAGCTAATTAACAAGTATGTGTTAATTCCTTTGAAGGCCCATGTTGTAACCTCTCTTTCTTATATATAAAGGTATGTGTTAAAAAAAAAAAAAAAATTTTACAAGTATGGTAAAAAAGAAGAAAAAAGTATGGTAATATGTTGTTATGATTGTGACATTGTCTATCGTACTTGACTTAGCTTGCAGTTTACAACGAAAATGCACGATCAATTCCATTATTAGATTACTACAAATGTTGGTCTCGTTGGTACTTTTTTCTTATTATTATTACTTCAATTGAATATCAAGTTTTATTAAGTTTATATAATAATTTGAATATGAATGCATGTTATATGTTAGTATTTATCTGTAGCTTCTATATGATAAACAAACTTCAATTCATGCATGACAACTCAACTTCAAATTAGTTCAAACTTGTAAATATAGACGCTTTAACTTTTCCGAATTAACAATTTCGAATTTAGTTCAAGCATGTAAATATACAAGTATTAGATTCACTTTAATAAAATCATAAAATATACCAAGATATAATGTTGGGTTAATATTTATTGCCAATTTTCATTGCTTGTAATAAGCTATTATTGCCATGTAAACCATAAATATCCATGGCCATATTAATAGGACAAGGTGACAAAACTTACATCCATGTCACTACTGCTGCAAACTTGCACTTCCAAAAGAATGTACATGTCATCATCACGTCATGCATACACATTACATATATACACATTTACATATACGTATGTGGAATTGCATATATCAGTCCACTTATGGGTATTTTAGTTGCATTGTGTATATAAGTGGCGTGACGCCTTATTGACACTAAGAAAAAAAGTGTTGGCAAAAGCAATAAAATCTGTAGTTTAATCGCATCCATAAATAATACGAATAATTAAAGTTAAACCCTCGTACTTTGGGAGACATTGACACATTGTATACAATAATACGGGGACCATGACTCATATTTCATGTGACTGATTTTACTTTTATAGTATACACCCTAATAGATATTATTGGTTTTTAAAAATTTATTAGCATCGGTATCCAAGTCAAATCATACTATTGACATGAGTTCTCGGCAAATTTATAAGCAGAAGTCCAATAGTTTTAGTGGCCAATCTAGCAACGATGTTGTTTGATATTGAAACAATTCTGAAACTTCCGCGACAAATTCATGAAACTCAGATCTCTAAACCACCCCATCGCTACGTAAGGTTTAATTATATCACAAAAGTTATCTTTTAAGCTTGTGGAAGTTTTTAACATTGAATAAAAATACGAAATACCACGAAATAGTCACAGCCGCAACACAACAACAATTGAACAAAAATATTAGTCACGAACGTGAACTCATGATGTCGAATACCACAACGACCCCTATCGTCTTCCACAGTACTACTGATTTGCCACTCTCACGAGCTTTGTCAATTTCTTGCCGCAATCGGACAGAGATCGAGATAATGCTAAAAAGACGAAACTCTATTCTAATCTTAATCATTTGTTAAATAATGCGATTTTTGGGGTTCACTATTAACGAATCTTACTCAGTTCTTCCACTTATTACATCAACACGTACCATTATCTTTTTTTGGGGCTAAAAACGCGTCTCGTTGCAACCATTTAGTCCATGACACGTAGTATGATGTCAGACAAAAATTGTTTGGCTTTTTAAAATCGAACTGGTCAGACCGAACCGTGCTTCCGGTTGTCGATCGAGAACTGGAGGACTAGTGTATAGTGGATGAAATAAATGTAAAAAATGCATTTTAATTTCGAGGATACAACTTAAAATTCAGGCCCGACAAAAATAGTTACTCCAATAATGCAAGCTATGCTTTATCATGGAGCTAGTTATGTAAAACTAGTACTATGAAACTAACCATTTAACAAACTTACGGTTAAAGTTGTAGATAGAGTTATGGGCACCGGTTTTACTAAACAATACATATGCTTTGAACTTTTAAAGTTGAGCCTAAATCTATAGTCCAACACTATGAATACATTTTCGAGTCTCTCCCTGTGATTGATGACGTACCCAGTTATAGAAGTTTAATTGGTACGTACACCATTAGTTGCATATGTATAATATATCCATATAGTACGATTCAAAAAAATGACATTTACAAATGAAAAAAACTAAATTATCATAAGACGTCATATCTATTGAAGAATATGTGTGCTTTCATCCTTTTTTTTTGGTAGGGTTATGTTTGCTTTCATCTTGATTTGAAGGAAATGTGTGATAGTATATGCTACAGTAAGGATTAAGTTATAACGAAGAAAGAGATTCATATCTAAAATTTAGGTGTATACTATTTTGGAAACCTAGTTCAATTCAACAAAAGGTTGGGTGAAACTAACTTTCTAGTTACCAAAATTGAATGTTTTAAAATAAAAATCAAAGATTCGTCATCAGACAACCAACAAACTTCTACACAAATTACTATAAATGGGTTTTACTGCAGTACTTTAGTAGTTGTTGGTCATCAGTTACTAACTTACTATACATAGATTCACTCTAGGCTTAGAGTAGTTGTTGGCCATCAATTGTTGTAGCCTTTTTTTGGTCAAAGGTAAATTGAGAATAGACAGTAAATATAGCTTTTGACTATGTATAGATCCACAACTGCACTCAATTTAAAACATTAATGCATTTTGCATGCATTCATATCATCCGTTCATGAGATTTTATACATTAGTATAAGTTTTACACGACAGATGTTAAAATGTTGAATTAAATCTGTTGTCGCCATTGATTTTCATGCTCACTTAATAGAAATGTCTAAAAGCGTGACAAAATGTTATATTGCTACTTAAGATTTTTTTTTTTTTGCCAAATTTGCTACTTAATATATGATAGTTCAAAACCATGTTTAGCTATGGTTATAGCATTGAAATTATTTGGTATTACAACTACCAAACCATCCAATTTAAAATAGTCCATAAGTAAAAAGCCAAGCATGACACAAGAGGGCTATGTGATGGTATTGGTTCGAGACCGTGTGGAATGCATAATATTTTATAGACGTTTTTCAATACTAATATCTTAAACTTATTTAAATTAAACATAATTTATTATCTTAATAATCATTTATAAAATAAAAGATACATATAGCTAACTTAATAGCCTATAAAATCCAAAGTATAATACATCATTTGTGTTTACCAATATCAAAGTAGGATAAATGGACCAGTTTTGAGTCGTTAGACAAAATGATATATAATATACCATCAACAATAGTAATTAACTCTGAAATGCAGAATCGCAGAAAATAGTTGATAAATCATTTGTCATTTTCTAATGTGATTTCAGTTCCCTATATAGTATAGTTGCTATTTAACAAATGGTGTTGGAAAGTTGAAACATTTAAACTAAAAGCCAAAATAAAATAAAATTTAAGTCTCTTCTTGAACATTTACCATTAAATTTTGTTTTCTTCTATACACTAAAGAAAAATCTCCTAAAATAGATACAGCTTTCATTGCTCTTTTTGTTTTTAAACGGTTAAAAGAAGAAACAAACTTTAAATAACCGTTAAATTAGATATTGATCAGAAACAAAAAAACCGGTTTCGAAAACGCGTTACCAAACCGGATATTGCTTAAAAAGTCCCACTTCAATTTGTTTTTTTCCTGCTTCTTCTTCTAAAAATAAAAACTCTACTCTTGTCACTCTCTTTTTGCTGTCCCTATTTTCACTCCACTCTTTTTCATTTTTTTAGTCCCTACTTTATTTCTCATTCATTATCCTTTTCTAATTAAAAAAAATTAATACCAAATCTAAACATCATCATTCATTTTAGGAGATGTATTAGACCTTACATTTTGAATGATGAGTTTTAGTTATATGATTTTGATGATTTTAGGAAAGTTGATGTGATTTATTGTAAAATCTTTTCAAATTTCATCTAAAACCATATAATTTGGATTTCTGTATTTTTAAGTGATTTTTTTTTTCAAATCTTTCAATATTAATAAACATCAAATTCATAAACTGTTTCCAATAACAGTGAAATTTAAGGTATATTTTTTAGTTCAACAACACTAGATTTCATTAGAATTTTTAAAATTTATAATGAATAACATAAGATTTATAAATTTACACAAATCACTTAAAATAATAAATTGAATACGCTCCTCTTAAATTATTCACAAAATTATACGTTACCAACTATACATAAATTATAAATAAATTAAAAATTAAAAGTCTATAAATAGATTTAAATTTAATTGTGTAGGGTTTAGTTATGGAGAAAACATAATTGTGTAAGTTTTTTTGGCTTCTATATATATTACCACAAATATATAACACAATCCGCTCTCAAACCCAAACAAGCCCACCAATCTCTTCTTCTCTGCTCTTCTCTCTCTGTAGACACTAGAAGAAGAACAAAAATGCTCAAACAGTTTCTTCTTCTCCAATCCTTCTCCTTCTTCCTCTTCAATGTAAAGCATATTCTTCAATCTCTTTTACTATTGATTATTATCTAGTGAATTTTTGAATTTGCGGTTACTAGATTTTGTTGTTGTTGAATGAATTTGGATTTTGTTGGCAATGTAGGTAGTTATCGTCGGAGGAAGAACATTCGGCGGCGGTTTCTCAGCGGAGGAGAATCCATTTACTCCAAAAGCATCTCTAGTTCGTTACTGGAACAAAGAGATTCGTGGCCAATCTCCCAGATCGGAGTTTTTAATCTCAAAAGCTTCACCACTCAACGCCGTAGACTCAGCAACTTTCTCAAAACTCGCCGCCGCGAACTCGCTGCCGACTCGTTTTCCCGATTTCTGCTCCGCCGCGAATCTCTTCTGTTTTCCTGATTTAGGAGCGAGTCTCGAGAAACACGACGACGACGTTAAATTCTCCGTTTATGACCAGAAGAACTTCACTAACTACGGCAATGCTCGTGCCGGAGGAGCAGATTCGTTCAAAAACTACTCGAAAGACGGTAATGTCGTAACCGATTCGTTCCGGAGATACAGCCGTAACGCGGCGGGTCACGACGATAAATTCACTGTCTACGGTGAAAACAGTAACGTGGTAGAGGAAGGATTCAATTCATACGGAACATTCGGAACCGGCGGCGCCGGAGATTTCACTAACTACCAAAACAACGTGAACAATCCAACGAGTCGATTCACGGCGTATTCCGACGGAGGTAACGGTCGATCTCAAACATTCAAAACCTACACACACGAAGCTAACGCCGGTAACGGTCAATCATTCACAAGCTACGGCAAAAACGGAAACGGAGTTCCTAACGAGTTCACTTCTTACGGCGTCTCCTCCAATGTAATCGGCTCCGGTTTCTCTAACTACGGCGAGAGTGGAAACGCGGCGAACGATACCTTCACAAGCTACGGAAGCGACGGTAATGTACCTCAGAACAATTTTAATAACTACGGTGCTTCCGGTAACGCCGCCGTGGATACCTTCGCGAATTACAGAGACAAGGCCAACGTCGGAGACGATTCGTTCTCATCCTATGCGAAAGATTCGAATTCGGAGAAGGTTAATTTCGTAAATTACGGTCAATCTTTCAATCCCGGTTCAGAAACTTTCACCGGTTATGGCAAAGGAGCTGAAGGAAGCAAACTCAGCTTCAAAACCTATACACCAAACTCTACTTTCAAGGACTACGCCAAAAAGGGCGTCGCTTTTGCTAAATACAACGTTTCAACAACCACCGCGAACACCGTCGGCGATGGCAAAACCGTAAATAAATGGATCGAACCGGGTAAATTCTTTAGAGAATCGTCGCTTAAAGAAGGTACAGTGATTCCTATGCCTGATATTAAAGATAAAATGCCTAAAAGGTCGTTTTTACCCCGGAGTATAATTACGAAACTACCCTTCTCTACTTCTAAACTCGGTGAGATTAAGAGAATCTTCCACGCCGTTGAGAATTCGACGATGGGAGGTATAATCACCGACGCAGTGACGGAGTGCGAGAGGCCACCGAGCGTCGGAGAGACGAAACGGTGCGTAGGATCAGCGGAGGATATGATCGATTTCGCGACGTCGGTGTTAGGTCGTAGCGTGGTGCTTAGAACAACGGAGAACGTAGCCGGGTCAAAGGAAAAGGTAGTGATCGGGAAAGTCAACGGAATCAACGGTGGGAAATTAACGAAAGCTGTGTCGTGTCATCAGAGTTTGTACCCGTATCTATTGTATTACTGCCACTCCGTACCAAAGGTTCGGGTATACGAAGCTGATCTTCTAGAGTTGAATAGTAAGAAGAAGATTAACCACGGGATTGCCATCTGTCACATGGACACGTCATCATGGGGTCCGAGTCATGGAGCTTTCTTAGCTCTCGGGTCAAAACCGGGTCGGATCGAAGTTTGTCACTGGATATTTGAGAACGACATGAACTGGGCTATCGCTGATTAGACCGGTGGTTATGGACTTATCAAATAGTATGATTATTACTATCTTATCGCCGAGTTTTAATTACATAGAGGAATGTTAATTTTCTATTATCATTACTATAATATTTTGAAGTTTTTTCAGTAACATGTAAAGAATGCTTGTTACTGATTTGTGGTGGTGCAAAATAATTTTTATGAAGATTTTAGTGAATGTCTGTTGAGCGTTGACGCAATTTATGATATCTGGTTGGATTGGTCGATATTTATATTTTATCTATAAAGTGAATGGGATTATGAAATTGAAATGGATATATTTGTTTATATAATATAAGGTGAAAAAAACATATAAAAGAAGATGGGGATAGTGATGGTGTTTTCAATTACATGTGCTGAGTTATGTCCACAGACCACAAGATGTTGTAGGCGTGTAGAAAGATGAGGTGGATTTTATGTGCCACTCAATTTGTTTTATGAACATTTTAAGATATTTTATGTGAAAAAAAAAAGAGATATTGAGAGTCACGAGTTGTGGCTATATCAATGGGACAAATGCGTAATGAGGTTAACACACTTGGCGTTGTGGCTGTTGTGAACATTTTTTTATATGAAATTTTTTTCTGTGTTTGTTTTTATTTTGTTTGGGAGTTTTCGTGAGCCGACATTAACGTATAAACTTTTCATTTCTTGTCTTGTGAGACTAATTTGTTTGAGTACTTGGATTAGTCAATTGTGAGTCTCTTTCTTTGGCAACTTCTGATACGCAAAGTGGTTGTGTGTATTTACAATTTATTTGCGTTTGCGCGTGTAAAATGCATAATGCAACTACTAATGATTTTCAAATTATAATTGACATTGATTTAGTTATCTCTTTTTTTTTTTTTTTTTAGAATAACTGAGAAGTTGTGAATTTTGTAATCTATATATAACTAACTAATTCGTTTCTTTTCTATCACGTTAATTTACTCGAGCAATCTTTTTAATATAATATCTGGTTAAACATAAGGAGGTAACCAAGATAGACATAGAATAGAGTGAACATAGAACACCCATACTCTTCCAAAAGAATGAGCCAAAGATAAGGACATATGAGAGTTAAGACAACTCTTACAAGTGAGAGGAATTTCTTTCATCCTCAGTTCCTCACAAAACCTATGAAGCCAAGATAGATGACTTGATGCTACATATGAATGTAACTTTGAATCTATTATATTGTTACACTTTGAGTGATGATAGTAACTCCTCTATTTGAATTAACCCTTTCAACGTACAATTCCCAATCTCATATTTTCTTCTAACCATATAAAAAAAGTGAATATCTATAGTCTGAAATATATTATATTTGTTTGGTAATGTTCGAGATTCTATCGTCTTACTATTAGAAGTGAAATAGTATACGCGTTAACAAGAAAGTTTCAAGTATACGTGTGCGGCCATCTTGCTTATTGTCAATAGCTGGTTTCAAATTTGTGTAAACTATATGCCAAAAGTCTTCAATTTCCACATATAGAACAGTCTGTCTTTAATAAACATGAAACCCCGCAAAAACAAAACACACCACAAATCTTGTTAGTATTGTCTCTAAAAATAAACATGTGTCACAATTTTGAGGAATATGAAATCCTATTTGCAGCTAAACCTACTTCGATTTAATTATATTACTTATCAGACGTAAATCATCTACCTAACAAAGACAAATCAGCATGTGAGTCAACTTAATTTCCTCCCTTATTATCGCGCAAATAATGGGGTTTTTCTTAATCATTTGTCGAAATAACCTGCTCATATAATTTACTTCAATATCTACATATACATTTTTGCAGCTATTTTGTGAAATAAATCATGTAGTTGAGACTTATTTAGTCACTAGATTTTAATGTTTGTTTTTGTTAATTAGAAAAAAAAATTTTCGAATTAAATATTTGACACTTAACAATCTTCCCTAAATCTCTCCACATTAACTACACGATTAGTTACTAAAATAAAACTTCCAAAATATTTAATATCATTTAATTACTACAAAATTATCATTTTTGATATTGTTTTTTTCCATGACTATAACAATTCGATTATAATCATCAAACCGGAGAGATATTTGATAGCATTTAAGTACTACAAAATTACAAAATATTTAGACAATAATTCATAAACATATCATAAATAAGATCAACATTAATAAAATAAATGAGTTTTTTACGGGACGGATTGGCGGGACGAGTTTGGCAGGACGTTACTTAATAACAATTGTAAACTATAAAATAAAAATATTTTAAAGATAAATACAATTTGCAAACTTTTATATATACTAACTTAAAAAAATAAATTGTTTCCGCGGTGTACCGCAAGTTAAAATCTAGTATGTTCATGTTTTTGTAATTATTAAAGGTCAATCGAGGCTTTACTTTTTTTTTTTTTTTTCTCTTTTGTTTCTGCTTTCTTTTAAGAAGATTGAAGATAAATGTTACCTAACCTAACTCATATTTTAAGCATAACATATCATTCTTTTTTTGGGATCTACAAACGTATAATTATATAATTGTGGGTTCATCTAGTGCATGAAAATGGAAGAATCCATCACTTTCAATTACCGACTTAACTATTTTGGCATGTTATGTTTGTTACTTTTTCCCCCTTAAATTTAGGACGATAAAAGGATTATATTTTTTGTTGGTAGAATTTAGTATGGAAGGATAAAATTAAATTTGTTTACATCTATCACGTGGTTTTCATTACTGTAAAAAAGTGAATACAATCCATCATCGTACATAACAAACGAGAGGCCAGTAGGGTGTGAAACTCATAACCAGAAACGATGTTTTGTTATGGAATCACAAGGATCACAATAACTCTTGTTTTGGTTAATTGGATATGTGTGTTTATAAGTTCACGGTTTTGTGTCAACGATGCTATGACAATGTAACAGAGGAGTAATGGAGTTTGACCTCTGTGTGTGATCAGAAAGACCCACCCATCTCTGTATATCTCTCCCCATTGAAGCTTTACCTATATCTCAACTAACTTGGTCCAAATCCATTATTGGATAGAGGAAATTACTGTTTTATGACAACAATAAATTTGTGAATTATCTATCAGAGAACCTATAAAGGCATGAAGTGTTGTGAGATCAAATCAACTTCAATAGAGTTTCTGTGTTTGTCCTTGGCAGAGTTTTCACTTCATTCAATTTGGATCCCTCTACTAAATCTGTTAAGTCTGTTTCTGGTTGGTTGATACAATCAAAGACTAAATGCCAATTTCCATGTGAACTTCACTCTGTTTCAGTAACTCACCATTTCACTATCTACTACTATTCTAGTTTTCTATATACTTAGTTCTACAGGACAAAACCTCCTTTGCAAAATCCGATTCAATCTCATTCTTGAGTACTAGAAGAAGAAGAACTATACTAAGTTTCCAATGCTCTTTACACCATCTTAAACCTATAATTGCCAATTTGCAAGATTTGAATACAAACAAACATTCACTCCACCGGATTCAATATGGTCTCTTTTTATCTTCTTCCACGATTTATGACGAACCAATGCTCCCTGAAAAACCTTGAAATGCCCTGCTTATGAAGGAGAACTTTCCCTTTTGCCTCCAATAAGTAGCAAACCTCTCCTTCCAGTTAACCACATCATGATTGCCTTCTGTCACAAGATCTTGGCACTCTTCCAAGCACTTCTGCTTCCACAGGTCATTCTACGAAGCCATGTCTCGCAGTTCAGAAGAAACACAAGCCAATGTCCCAATATCCACACCGGGAAGCGACTCTAGTATCTTGTGTTTTAGCTCTCGAGGTAGACTGATAAAGCAAGGTGGAAGTTCTAACCCAGTTTTGTAGCAAAGATCAACCAACAGAGGCGTAACAATACCATCTTTTATCATTCTCCACCACACGAGTACCTTACAGTCAATGCTCAAAGTATCTTCTTCTTCATCAGATTTCAAAGTTTCCATAAGTAAATCAACAATGTGCACATAGCTACGTTTATCAATAGACACCACACGAACAAAACTACCAACACTAAGAGATCCATAAACTACAACATCGCCTCCTTCTCAAAATTCAAACCGACTATTCCTTTCACAGAAGGTAGAGTATAGTTAAGCGATACCAAAGTCTTCTTCGAGAAGCTAAAACGCATAGATGAATCAGGATCAAACAACACAAATCCAGATTCTAACATAACAGCATGAACAGTCATGATCACAATCGTCAATTCACAAGTGTCACCAGATTCCTCCATCAATATATTTTTCAACAAGAGAGGCTCGCTTAACCTTTTTACACCGGAGAGATTCATGCTGCCACCGGAATCTACGAACAATCTCCTGATGATTCGTTTCCGATTTCTGATCAAACGCACTAAAATCAGACGAATCGAGAGAGTAACAGCCGCGAGGATATCACCGTCGTTGTAATCAATCGACAAACGAACAGAGGAAGGCGTCGATTCATTGATCTTTAGCCGGAGATCATGGAGGCTAGACTCATCGGCAAACTCGAAAGTTGGGGTTTCGTTCGTCTCGAGGTTTCTCAACTGATAAAAGAGAAGGCATAGATGATAACCAGTTATTAATTCCCGGTTGAACCAGTTGCTAACCGGTTATCGGCTCATTTTTAAATATCTATGGGCCGAATTAAGCTTTGTACTGGGTCCTTATCGTAAAGATCCGACCCGACCCGGGTTTAAAACCTCACCTTCGTAAATGACAGAAATGTCGCCGAAGTTTTTTTTGAGAGTTTGAGAAAAGAGTAAACATGGCGGCCAACGGCGTGAGAAGAGCTCTTCAGGCATCGTCATCCTCCGGGAAGATACTCTTTGGTCGTTCATCAGCGGCAACTTCTGCTTCGAAGATCGGAAAATCAGCCGGAATTGCTTTCGGGAATGGATCATCTTCTTCAACTCGTCCCTCACTTCGTAGACTCACATTCTCCAGGTTAGCTATCGAATCCTAGAACCGAGATTCTACAGGCGATAGATCTGTTTTCAATCGAGAAATAGTTTGATTTTGCGTCTACAATGTATGAGCTTTATGCTGAAGAATTAGGGTTTATCTCTGAAATGTAAATTTGGGTTTTGTGTTTAGGGTACCTGTGGAATTGAGTGCAGGGATTTCACTAATACCATTACATAGTGTTACTGCTTCAGCTTTGCTCACTTCATTGCTATCTCTGAGCAATCAAAACTGGAGTTGCTTATCAGAAGGTAAATTTTTTACTTGTGTTCATGATTTATGTTTAGAATTGAAGTTGATTCTGAATTTCTGTTTCCAGACTAGGAGTAAATGTAGTCTCAATTGGTAAATAGGATTCCATAAATGATCTGCCTTGACATGCTAATAGAAGTAATCGGTTTTGTATAGTATATCAAGTGATCGGCTTTATAGCTAATGATCTTTTTCTTCGCATGTTTTATTACGAAAACGTAGCAGAAGGGCATTGAGTTTGTATAAATTGTTCCTTGTCATACTATTGCTCCATTGTGACGACCTATCACTGTCTATCTGACCTAATGAGAGTGGAATCTTATCGATGGTAGTAAAATGATGTGTTGATTCACATTTACGAAACATTGAACCAGTGGATTAGATTGTTCAGACTTGTGTTGTGTTGGTCTATTTGCACAGTGACTAATCTAAGTTTGCATTCGATATTTGCAGGATTTGCTTCAACACTATAACATGGCCTGCAAGTTTTGATAGATTCCAAGAAATTTGTTTCATTTCATCGCTGTATTTTGCAGTTTGTCCTAGAAGTTGGAGATATCGAGAAAAAACACAAACCCTTGCTTTCTTCTAAGGGCTAGTTTGTTCTGTTTACCTAATACAATTGTCATATTCAATTGATGATTCCGTTACCTTTAACACTTTGCCTGGAAATAAACTACTCATTATGCTTCATGGTTTCCATTACCTCTCTGCCAGTGAATCTGACTTAAAGCTATTTAATCTCGTTCATTAATGTTCATGATTGAAATTGAATCACTATTGGTGAATTATGTTTAGAAATTGAATCAGACCCTTGTTTTCTTCTAACATCTAAGGCCTACTTTGTTCTTTTTGTTTATACATTTATCATCTTAAATTGGTAATCTCGTTACTTTAGCACTTCTGGCCTACAAATAAACTACTCATTATGCTGAAATTGTTTGAGTTCCCTTACCAAAACCAATTAAGATACTGTTTATAGTAAAGAAAAAGTGATTGAAACAGTTCTGACTTTCTTGTAATTTTGTAGTCGGAATCATGCGATGTTTATTGGTTCCACCAACTATGCACTGTCAAGTGTCAACCACCAAATACACTATACTAGAGACTTAACCATTAGAAATTGGTTCTTCAAATTGGCCATATAAATTATAAATCCATGAACTGACTAAAAAGACTCATCGTTGCTTTTTGTGAAGTGTTAAACCAAATGATCACGGATATAAATTAGAATAATTGCGACACAGATCTACCAGCAATTTCGACCGTTGCAACAAAGCCATGATTCAAAAAGTTTGCTTTTTTAATCTTACCGTTGGCTCCTAGCAACTGCAAATCCTTAAGATCAACATCTCCTTCTTAATTCTTACCCAGTTATTGAATTTTCTGAAACTATCGTTCTTGATCTTAAAAGCTCAACAAAAATGGCAGCTTTGGCACCTGGAATTCTTCAAAAGCTAATCCAAGGTATGAAAACAGGAATTAAACCAACTAGAGAGCACCGAAGCTCTATGTTACAGGTCACAGATATCGTTCCCATTGATCTCGACGAGAAGTCTCTGGAGCCGAAACAAGGGTTTCTCATCAAAATCTCTGATTCCTCTCACTCGATCTACGTCTCTCTCCCTTCGGATCAAGACGACGTCGTTCTCAGCAATAAGTTGCAGTTGGGTCAGTTTATCTACGTTGATCGGCTCGAACCTGGATCCCCTGTTCCTGTCATTAAAGGGGCAAAACCCATACCTGGCCGGCACCCCTTGCTTGGGACGCCGGAGACATTGGTGGTTCCGAAAGAAAGAACTGATCAAGAGATTGGGTCGAAGCCTAGAAGAGGATCTTGGGGACAAAACGTCGACTTTTCTTCGTCTCCGTTTGTTGTGAAACCAATGGCGTTGGAGTTTGACCATTCCACGCCGGCGAAGAGGTCTGTTTCAGCTAGATTTGCAGCGTCTCCGATCAGAAGAGGTGGAGTGAGATGCTCTTTTGGTGGAGGGGTTTTGGGGAAATTGGAAGGAGAGAGTCCGGCGACGGCGATGCTAAGGAAGAGTTGTTTTGTTTCGTCGGCTTCGAAGTTTCCGAGAAGTAGAAGTGTTTGTGACAGACAGGCCAAAAAGAACAATGCTTCTCTTTTTAGTCCCTTCAAATCCTCTCTAGGTATATTTTGCTTTTAACATTTCTATTGATCATTTAGTGTGTTTACAATGATTTATTCAGGACAATGCTTGTTTCTTGATTTCAGAGGCTCAAGAAGATGTTGTTCCCTTGTCTACCTCGAAGAAGATAAAACCCGAGAAAGATACCAATTTATCAGGAAGGCTCAACATACTAAGCAAGGTGATTTGAACTCCATTTGTGTTCTTCATTGAAGTTTGATGCTTGGAATAATATCATATCTTTCTTGAAAGTTCAAATAGTTCCTTAATCTTCTTTGTGTTACTTTGGTGACAGGAAGCAACTCAGCTTCGGGAGGTAGCTCAGAAAGTTGCCCTTCAGGCATTGCGAGAAGCTACAATCACGGAAATTGTTGTTCGTCATACCAAGTATATAACCCGAAACTCTTCTTTCCTACGCTTTTTTATTAGTCGGATTTGAGTTGGAATGTAATGTGTTGATGTGGTTTTGTTGGGACAGGACGTTCACCAATCTGAGTAAATCAGCAAAAGCTGATTGCCCTGCGGTGTGCTTTGAGAAGTTCATGGAGTTTCACCAGCAGATGGCACAAACCATTGGCGAACTCACTTCCATTGAAGTAGCTGCTACTCCAGATGCTGAGAACAAGTCACAGAACATAAACGCAAGAACCGAAAATCAGAAACCAACAGAAGAAGGGTCTTCTTCGATCCTGCATGAAATCGCTTATAATTCTATTGATCAGGAGAAAAGGAGATCAAAGAGACGGATTGTCCTGAAGCAGCAGAGCGAAGGGAAGACAGTGAGATCAAATGATGAGAACAAGAACCCAGCTTCTGGCGGTATAAGCAACACGATTAGGTTAGCAAAGGAGATCGAGGATGAAGCTGCAAACTGGTTCATGGAGTTCATCGAAATAGCTCTGGAGAAAGGTATGAAGAAATCTAGAGGCCCTGATGATGCAGACGTTAAGAAGGTTCCGCAATCTCTGATTCTCGGGGTTTTAAACTGGATTGAAGTCGAACAGTCTGATAGCAACAACAACAAGAGACGCAGAGTCCATCCAAAAGCATCAAAGATCACTAGAAAGCTCAGAATTAAACTGAAGAATCCTTGAACCACTTACAATGAGAAACACTGAATACACGTTGTAGCCTTTTACAGCTTATAAGTCTTTTGTGTTCATGGTGTAGAAAGAAGAATTTTCACATATTACTGAAGGAAAAACGAACAATTCACACAGGATGATTCACAGATTAATGAAGCTGAGTTTGTCGAAGCTTAAAGAATTCAACAAATACAGATAACAAAGCTTTGGTAGAATCAAATGACCCAGAACCAAGCAATGACAGATCCAGAGGCCAAACCAACAACCAAGAACATCACAGTGACGATTCCTGCAGTCTCCGAGTGTCTCAGTGGAACCGATTTTGGAGCCAGAATCATCAAGACGCTTGTCAAGTACCCGTTGGTAAGTCCCAATAAGCATGTCAGTATAGTTACAGGAATCTCAGTCCTGAGAAACATCGGACCGTGCAAGCAACCCCAGAAGAGAGGGTAAAACAAGAGCCTAGCAATGGAACCACCAACAGCGATTTTCTCATCCTCCAGCATGAATACAGCAGTCAGACACTTACCAACCAAGTCAAACACATTGTACGCTGCAATAAGCAGAATAGGGTACCAATCTGTAAGAAGCTCTGAATGAACATCCTCAGTAATGTATCCAGGAAATATCGACAATGTCACCATGTATAAGAGAACAATCCCGAAACCATGAGATTTAACTTTCGTCACGATATCCCAGAGTGTTGTCCTCCACGCTAAACCGGTTAAAGAACCTTTCTCTTCGCTCTTCTCTCTGATTAGTTCTTCATTCTTACGCTCCTCATGGAACTTGATCACCGGAAGCTTATGCGCTACGTTGTAGAACACAGCACAAATCACCATAACAACAATCCCCACAGCAAAGTATAGATTCGCACTTTTTCTCAAACCATCAGGATCTTGAGGATACACAGCTTTAGTCAAAATTCTCAATAGTGACACAAGAACACCTACACATCCAAAATTCCCAAAAACCTAAATTAATCTAACCACAGCAACCAAATCATTCTCCATTATTGAGGAAGATGAAACATTTACCGGAGCCAGCAGTTCCGGCGACAACAGCTTGCATATACCTCTCCGGCATTTCACCGGCAACACCGATAAGACCTCCTTGCATAAGTGCATCACCTAGACCGGATAAGGCAACGGCGGCGGAAGTAACATCGAATCCGGCGTATAATCCGACCTGTCCTTTAACATAAACCAGATCCAAAACAGGAACCACAAGCAAGGCGATTACGAAGAGTAAAAGACCGAGATTGATTCTAAAGCTAGCGAGGCTCTTATGTGCATAGAAGACAACGATAACGAATAGACAAACAAGAGCAACGAGCATGTAGATAACGGCGAAGATCCGATCGACGGCCGTGGAAGGATAGAGGTAAGAGAAGTAATCGACGGCGGTGATGAATGCGTTCCATGGAAGAAGAAAGCCAACGCCGAGGGTGAAGTAGATGATGTAAGCGAAGTGGTAGGAATCAGAAGGAGCTTTTTTGGTAGATCCTTCGTGAGGATTGAGGAGAAGAGAAGTCTCCGGTCCGGCTTCCGAGTCAGTTACGATTCCGGCGGATTTATCGGTGGTGGTCATTTGAATTTGTTTAGTTTCTCTCAGTTTTGGGGATTTTTGGGAAATTCGTTGACTAATGGGAGTCATTAAAACGGTGCGGTTTTGTATGTGTGTGGAATTACATAAACGGTGTCGTTTTGCTGGCCGAGCAAATAATTTGGTTGGGGATGCAGTAGCGTAGACGCATTAGTTGGAGTATTTTATTTTACTAGTTTTTGATTTTTGGCAATGGCCCTAAAACGTGTATTTGATAAATAATTTATATCTGTTGTAGATGCGAATCTCATAAAATAGTAGATATTATTAGTTGTAGTGTCCTACTGTGCTTTTGTCCAAAAAAAAAAAAAGTGTTATAGTGTGCATCACCATTATCAAGTTGCATTGCATTATCATAACGAGTTAATGACGCTTGTGTCATCCAAAACAGATATGTATGTTCTGGTAGAAACAGATATCATAAAGTGTTTGTTTTCCGGCTTCCGCAGTACAACAAGAGTTCGAACAAGCCTCAGTCTTATTCCCATCATGTGGATAGTTACCACATGAAATACCCCACAAATTGCATCTTTTCGAGTACCGAGTTAGTCAACGGCTTAATCTGCTTTCGAAAAGAAACAAAACCCGTAATTTGGAACTTTAGCACGAGACAGCTCTTAACCTTAACCAAATCCATATAGGATTCCGTGTATAATGTTATAGTCTTTCTAGGATATGATCCAATCGAGAGTAAACACAAAGTTGTGTGTATACCGTCTGGTGAATCTTCTGATGAATGTCGGGTTTTAACATTGAGATCAGATCAGCTGAAAATCATGGACAACGGTTAAAACCAATTACAAACATCGTCCTTTGTAGAAGAGTTCCAGGAGAGCATCAATGGTTTTCTATATTATGGAGCCACATATCTTGATGATGATTTGGAGATTACATACTAATGAGTTTTAATGGCAATACTGAAAAGTCTGATATGATAAGGTTACCAAACAATAATCCAAACTCACCCAAATGATTTAGTAATGATCGATTTTGATCTCTACTAAAGAAGTCGGAAAACAAATCGACCAACCACCGAATGAGAAAATGATAGATGTCGGGCTAAAGCCAATTGAAATCAATCGAACGGCTTTGCTAGAAAATTCCGGATGGCAGAGTAAAGAAGACTTTTTCTCTTAAAAGTATGAAGAGAGAAGAGTGAAAACTGAGACTATGGAATAACTAATGTATGACTATGTTTACTCTTATTAATGAAGTTCTATCGAGTAAAAAAGATGGTTTTTTTAATTAAACCGACCAATTGAACAAAATTTTATTAAACCGACATTGGAACAAAATTTATCGGACCGTCTTAGAAATCTCTCTCTCTCACACCGTCTTTCTCTCTCCCTATCAAATCCCTTCTCTCTAATATGCGATCTTCAAAACCCTAGTTTCTTCGGATCGCTTCCAAACTTGCGATTATCTCCAAGATAGTCAAATCCTTCGCTCTTTCTCCTTTTCTTTCTTCTCTCTTCTTCTTCTTCTTCTTCTCGTTCGTCTGCCTCACCGATCTCCATCAATCCAAAGTATTGGACCAGATCACCCTCGTCGATATTTTTGATTCGATTCCACAAGTGATTACTAGTTCTCTCAATCGGTGTAATGATCAATTCTCTATCGTGTTGAGGATTTAAAATCAGTGCTTAATCCTTCTAGTTTTGGAGCTCCTAACTGGATTGTTTCTAAATCATGAAGCTTCGAAGGAGAAGAGCTTCGGAAGTGGTGAGTGTTCCTAAACCAAGTAATTAAAACCTTAATCAACTGTTTGTCTTTGGAATTTAGAGAACATGGCTCTTTTAGTTTCCGTTTATGGTTGTTGAGATGATCTTTGATTGGTATAATGGGGTTTGAGTTCTTAAGCCAAACCTTGTGAGGCTTTTGTATCTTTTACTGGCTGTGTTAACCCTTGTTATATTCATACTTGTACCAGCCTACCAAAATCAGTTTGTTCATCAATAGTGTTACTTCTGTTCCACTTGAGCTAATACAAGAACCCCTTGCAAGCTTTCGCTGGGAATTCGACAAGGTTCGTGTGTTTCGGCTCCTTGTTTGTGAATCTTTTATACTGTCATATTCTCGTTTTGATGAATGTCGGGTTTTTTTCTTTTATTTAGGGTGACTTCCATCATTGGGTGGACCTCTTCTATCATTTTGACACTTTTTTTGAGAAGCACGTAAAAGTAAGGAAGGATCTGCGTATTGAGGAAGAATTTGATGAATCTGATCCACCTTTCCCAAAGGATGCTGTTCTTCAAGTTCTCAGAGTTATCAGACTTGTTTTGGAGAACTGCACTAACAAACAGTTTTACACTTCTTATGAGGTAAAAATCTGTGCCCTCAAGTCTTTATTCATGTTTATCAGCTCTTATTCTTTGTTGATTTCTGGTTGTTCGGCTAGATATGTTGCTTGATATACTGAGATGTCTACCTGCATAATTCTCACACTTTTTTCTTCATAACTGCAGCAGCATCTTTCTCTCCTACTTGCATCTACTGATGCAGATGTTGTTGAAGCCTGTCTGCAGACGTTAGCTGCCTTTTTGAAAAGGCCAACTGGAAAATACTCCATAAGAGATGCTTCTCTGAATCTAAAACTATTTTCCCTTGCACAAGGCTGGGGGGGAAAAGAGGAAGGCCTTGGCTTGACGTCATGTGCCACAGAACACAGTTGTGATCAGCTTTTTCTCCAGCTAGGGTGTACTCTTCTTTTTGAGTTTTATGCTTCTGATGAATCACCAAGTGAGCTTCCTGGCGGTTTACAAGTTATTCATGTACCTGATGTCAGCATGCGGTCAGAGTCTGACCTGGAACTCCTGAACAAATTAGTCATTGATCACAATGTTCCTCCCAGTTTAAGATTTGCGTTGCTGACCAGATTGAGATTTGCAAGGGCGTTCTCGTCTTTGGCAACCCGGCAACAGTATACATGCATTCGCTTATATGCTTTCATTGTTTTGGTTCAAGCAAGTGGTGACACTGAGAATGTTGTTTCTTTCTTTAATGGCGAACCGGAATTTGTAAATGAGTTAGTTACGCTGGTAAGCTATGAGGATACTGTGCCAGCGAAAATAAGGATACTATGCTTGCAATCCTTGGTTGCACTATCGCAGGATCGAACTCGGCAGCCGACTGTTTTAACTGCAGTCACCTCCGGCGGGCATCGTGGTTTGCTATCTGGCTTAATGCAGAAAGCAATTGATTCTGTTATTTGTAATACTTCCAAGTGGTCTCTTGCTTTTGCAGAAGCCTTGTTATCCCTTGTTACAGTCCTGGTTTCATCATCGTCTGGATGTTCAGCCATGCGAGAAGCTGGTCTTATTCCGACCCTAGTGCCTCTCATCAAAGATACAGATCCCCAGCACTTGCATTTGGTCAGTACTGCTGTGCATATATTAGAAGTCTTCATGGATTACAGCAATCCAGCTGCTGCTTTGTTCAGAGATTTGGGTGGCTTAGATGATACTATCTTTCGGTTAAAACAGGAAGTCTCTCGAACTGAAGACGATGTGAAAGAAATTGTTTGCTGTTCTGGTAGTAATGGGCCTGAAGACGATACTGAACAACTTCCCTATTCTGAAGCATTAATTTCGTATCACAGGAGATTGTTGTTAAAAGCGTTGTTACGTGCAATATCCCTTGGAACTTATGCTCCTGGTAACACTAACCTCTACGGTTCCGAGGAGAGCTTGTTGCCTGAATGCTTATGCATTATCTTCCGGAGGGCAAAAGATTTTGGGGGTGGAGTATTCTCGCTTGCTGCCACTGTCATGAGTGATCTCATTCATAAAGATCCCACTTGTTTCAATGCTTTAGATTCAGCTGGTTTAACTTCTGCCTTTCTTGATGCTATATCTGATGAGGTCATATGCTCTGCAGAAGCTATAACATGCATTCCGCAGTGTCTGGATGCTCTGTGTCTCAACAATAGCGGTCTTCAAGCTGTGAAGGACCGAAATGCCTTGAGGTGTTTTGTGAAAATATTTAGTTCTCCCTCTTATCTGAAGGCTCTTACTAGTGATACACCTGGTTCTCTGTCAAGTGGGCTTGATGAACTCTTGAGACATCAATCTTCGTTGCGCACTTATGGAGTTGATATGTTCATTGAAATCCTTAATTCCATCTTGATTATTGGATCTGGGATGGAGGCCACCACCTCTAAGTCAGCGGATGTGCCTACTGATGCTGCTCCTGTTCCTATGGAAATTGACGTTGATGAGAAGAGCTTGGCAGTTTCGGATGAGGCGGAACCATCTTCTGACACTTCTCCAGCAAACATTGAGCTATTTCTGCCAGATTGTGTGTGTAATGTTGCTCGTCTCTTTGAAACAGTTCTTCAGAATGCGGAAGTATGTTCCCTGTTTGTTGAGAAGAAAGGAATTGATACTGTTTTGCAGCTATTCTCTTTACCTCTTATGCCTCTATCAACCTCTCTTGGTCAAAGTTTTTCTGTCGCTTTTAAGAACTTCTCCCCTCAGCATTCAGCTGGTCTTGCCCGAATATTGTGCTCCTACTTAAGAGAACATCTGAAGAAGACAAACAACCTTTTGGTTTCCATTGAAGGTACTCAGCTTCTTAAATTAGAGTCTGCGGTCCAGACAAAGATTTTGAGATCTCTTTCTTGCCTAGAAGGCATGTTGTCCCTCTCCAACTTTTTGTTGAAAGGATCAGCTTCAGTTATCTCAGAATTGAGTGCTGCTAATGCTGATGTACTGAAAGAACTTGGTATAACATACAAGCAAACGATTTGGCAGATGGCCTTGTGTAATGATACTAAGGAAGATGAAAAAAAGAGTGTTGATCGAGCATCTGATAATTCAGTTTCAGCATCATCCAGTACTGCTGAAAGAGAGAGTGATGAGGATTCAAGCAATGCTTTAGCAGTTAGATACACAAACCCTGTATCCATTAGAAGCAGTAGCTCTCAGTCTATTTGGGGTGGGCATCGCGAATTTCTGTCTGTTGTGCGTTCTGGCAGAGGTGTTCATGGTCATACCCGCCACGCAATAGCCCGAATGAGGGGTGGGAGAACTCGTCGGCACCTGGAGTCTTTTAATTTTGATTCTGAAATTCCAGCGGATCTGCCAGTAACCTCATCTTCCCATGAGCTGAAAAAGAAAAGCACCGAAGTTCTTATTGCTGAAATTTTAAACAAGCTGAATTGTACACTACGTTTTTTTTTCACATCCCTTGTGAAAGGATTTACCTCTGCTAATCGTCGCAGGATTGATGGGCCATCATTGAGTTCAGCATCTAAGACTCTTGGTACTGCCCTAGCTAAAGTATTTCTTGAAGCTCTTAACTTCCAGGGGTACGGTGCTGCTGCTGGGCCTGATACATCTCTGTCACTGAAGTGCCGGTACCTTGGAAAAGTGGTAGATGACATAACTTTCCTGACATTTGATACTCGAAGGAGGGTCTGTTTTACAGCTATGGTGAATAGTTTTTATGTCCATGGAACATTTAAGGAACTTCTCACCACCTTTGAAGCTACAAGCCAGTTGCTTTGGAAAGTGCCGTTTTCTATTCGTGCATCTAGTACTGAGAATGAGAAGTCAGGTGAGAGAAATTTATGGTCTCACAGTAAGTGGCTGGTAGATACTCTTCAAAACTATTGCCGAGCACTGGACTATTTTGTTAACTCTACGTATCTTTTATCTCCAACCTCTCAAACGCAGCTTCTTGTACAGCCAGCTTCAGTTGATTTGTCGATTGGACTTTTTCCTGTACCAAGGGAACCTGAGACTTTTGTGCGAAATCTGCAGTCTCAGGTTCTGGAAGTCATACTACCTATATGGAACCACCCTATGTTTCCAGATTGCAATCCTAATTTTGTTGCTTCAGTTACCTCCCTTGTTACACATATTTACTCTGGTGTTGTGGATACTAGGGAAAATCGAAGTGGTGCTACTCAGGGTACAAACCAAAGAGCCTTGCCTCTACAGCCTGACGAAGCCATTGTTGGTATGATTGTTGAAATGGGATTTTCAAGGTCAAGGGCTGAAGACGCATTACGAAGAGTGGGAACGAACAGTGTTGAGATGGCTATGGACTGGTTGTTTACCAATCCTGAGGATCCTGTGCAGGAAGATGACGAATTGGCTCAAGCACTTGCACTATCTCTTGGAAATTCATCTGAAACTCCAAAACTTGAGGATACAGAAAAGCCTGTAGATGTTCCGCAGGAAGAAGCAGAACCAAAAGAACCTCCTGTTGATGAAGTCATTGCTGCATCAGTGAAGTTATTTCAGAGTGATGATTCTATTGCTTTCCCGTTAGTGGATTTGTTTGTGACACTATGTAACCGAAACAAAGGGGAAGATCGGCCAAAAATCGTGTTTTATCTTATTCAGCAACTGAAGCTTGTACAACTTGATTTCTCCAAGGATACTGGTGCTTTGACTATGATACCACACATTTTAGCATTAGTACTCTCAGAAGATGATAACACACGAGAAATTGCTGCACAGGATGGTATTGTGGCCGTAGCAATTGGTATCTTGACGGATTTCAACCTTAAGAGTGAATCTGAAACTGACATTCTGGCTCCAAAATGCATTAGTGCTTTGCTTCTTGTATTGAGCATGATGCTGCAGGCACAGACAAGACTCTCGTCTGAATATGTGGAAGGAAATCAAGGTGGATCTTTAGTGCTGAGTGATTCTCCGCAAGACTCAACAGCAGCTTTAAAGGACGCGTTATCTTCAGATGTTGCTAAAGGGGAGTCAAACCAGGCTTTGGAATCGATGTTTGGGAAATCTACAGGCTATCTGACCATGGAAGAGAGTTCTAAAGTTTTACTAATCGCCTGTGGCCTCATAAAGCAGCGTGTTCCAGCTATGATCATGCAGGCTGTGCTTCAGCTATGTGCCCGTCTAACGAAATCACATGCTTTAGCTATCCAGTTTCTGGAAAATGGAGGCTTATCTTCACTTTTTAATCTTCCGAAAAAATGTTTTTTCCCTGGGTATGATACTGTTGCATCTGTTATTGTACGGCATCTTGTTGAAGATCCTCAGACTCTCCAAATTGCTATGGAAACAGAAATACGTCAGACCTTGAGTGGGAAGAGACATATAGGTAGAGTATTACCTCGGACATTCCTGACGACAATGGCACCTGTAATTTCAAGAGATCCGGTTGTTTTTATGAAAGCTGTGGCTTCAACTTGTCAGTTGGAGTCATCAGGAGGTACGGACTTTGTGATACTGACAAAGGAAAAAGAAAAGCCGAAAGTTTCTGGCAGTGAACACGGGTTTTCTTTAAATGAACCCCTTGGAATATCTGAAAATAAGCTTCATGATGGGTCAGGAAAATGTTCAAAAAGCCACAGAAGAGTCCCCACTAACTTCATCCAAGTTATTGATCAGCTTATTGACATTGTCTTGAGTTTTCCTGGGTTGAAGAGGCAGGAAGGTGAAGCAGCCAATTTAATTTCGATGGATGTTGATGAGCCAACTACTAAAGTGAAGGGTAAATCAAAAGTTGGTGAGCCGGAGAAAGCAGAACTTGGGTCTGAAAAATCTGAAGAATTGGCCAGGGTAACTTTTATTTTGAAGTTGTTGAGTGATATTGTTCTCATGTACCTACATGGTACCAGTGTCATACTGAGACGGGATACAGAAATATCTCAACTTCGAGGGTCCAATCTACCTGATGATTCACCTGGAAATGGAGGGTTAATTTACCATGTCATTCATCGATTGCTTCCTATATCTCTCGAAAAGTTTGTTGGACCTGAAGAATGGAAGGAGAAACTGTCTGAAAAGGCGTCCTGGTTTCTGGTTGTTTTGTGCAGTCGTTCCAATGAAGGGCGTAAAAGAATAATCAATGAGCTTACGAGGGTTCTATCCGTATTTGCTTCCTTGGGAAGGAGTTCGAGTCAAAGTGTTCTATTACCTGATAAAAGAGTTCTTGCTTTTGCTAACCTGGTTTATTCGATCTTGACAAAGAATTCATCTTCAAGCAATTTCCCTGGTTGTGGCTGTTCACCTGACGTTGCAAAGAGCATGATAGACGGGGGAACTATCCAGTGTCTGACCAGCATCCTTAACGTGATTGATCTTGACCACCCTGATGCCCCAAAGCTTGTCACTCTTATTCTCAAGTCTCTCGAGACACTGACGAGGGCTGCAAATGCCGCTGAGCAGCTAAAATCAGAAGTACCAAATGAGCAAAAAAATACAGATTCTGATGAGAGACATGATAGTCATGGAACTTCAACTTCAACTGAAGTTGATGAGCTGAATCAAAATAATAGCAGTCTACAGCAAGTAACAGATGCAGTAGATAATGGACAGGAGCAGCCTCAAGTTTCCTCTCAGAGTGAAGGTGAAAGGGGTTCTAGTCTAACCCAGGCTATGCTTCAGGAGATGAGGATAGAGGGCGATGAGACAATACTGCCTGAACCTATTCAGATGGATTTCTTTCGAGAAGAGATTGAAGGTGATCAAATCGAAATGAGTTTTCATGTTGAAGATAGGGCTGACGATGATGTAGATGATGACATGGACGATGAAGGAGAGGATGATGAAGGAGATGATGAAGATGCAGATTCAGTGGAAGATGGAGCTGGTGTTATGTCTATTGCTGGAACTGATGTTGAAGACCCTGAAGATACTGGCCTTGGAGATGAATATAATGATGACATGGTTGATGAAGATGAGGAAGATGAGGATGAATATAATGATGACATGGTTGATGAAGATGAGGATGATGAGGATGAATATAATGATGACATGGTGGATGAAGATGAGGATGATTTCCACGAGACTCGTGTAATAGAAGTGCGGTGGAGGGAAGCTCTTGATGGGCTGGATCACTTCCAGATTGTTGGGCGATCTGGTGGTGGAAATGGTTTTATTGACGATATTACTGCTGAGCCGTTTGAAGGTGTGAATGTAGACGATCTGTTTGCTCTGCGGAGATCCTTGGGCTTCGAGCGTAGACGTCAAACAGGCAGATCTTCTTTTGATCGATCTGGCTCAGAAGTACATGGTTTTCAGCATCCGCTCTTCTCCAGGCCTTCACAAACTGGCAATACAGCGTCAGTTTCAGCAAGTGCTGGCAGTATATCCAGGCATTCAGAAGCTGGCAGCTACGACGTAGCACAATTTTACATGTTTGATTCACCGGTTCTACCATTTGATCAAGTACCAGTTGATCCTTTTAGTGATCGTTTAGGAGGTGGTGGGGCACCTCCTCCTTTGACTGATTATTCTGTTGTGGGTATGGATTCATCAAGAAGAGGGGTTGGTGATAGTCGGTGGACTGATGTAGGTCACCCTCAGCCTAGTAGCCTATCTGCTTCAATTGCCCAGTTGATAGAAGAACATTTTATTACCAACTTGCGTGCTTCTGCTCCAGTAGATACTGTTGTTGAAAGGGAGACTAATACCACAGAAGTCCAAGAGCAGCAGCAGCCGGATGTTCCTCCATCTGTTGGAAGCGAAACTGTTTTGGGTGATGGTAACGAAGGTGGTGAACAAAGTGAAGAACATGAACTGTTAAATAACAATGAAGTTATGCACCCTCTTCCTTTGAACAGTACACCGAATGAGATTGATAGAATGGAAGTTGGGGAAGGGGGTGGAGCACCTATTGAGCAAGTAGACCGTGAAGCAGTGCATCTTATCTCCAGTGCTCAGGGTCAATCTGATACTTCCGGTATTCAAAATGTGTCTGTTACCGCTATCCCTCCTCCAGTAGATGATCCTGATTCTAATTTTCAACCAAGTGTTGATGTAGATATGAGTAGTGATGGTGCAGAGGGAAATCAAAGTGTACAACCTTCACCTTTGGACGGTGACAACAATGAGCTCTCATCCATGGAAGCTACACAAGATGTGAGGAATGATGAACAAGTTGATGAAGGTAGCTTGGATGGTAGGGCACCTGAAGTGAATGCCATCGATCCTACATTTTTGGAAGCGCTCCCTGAAGATTTGCGGGCAGAAGTCCTTGCTTCTCAGCAAGCTCAGTCCGTCCAGCCTCCAACTTATGAACCACCTTCAGTAGACGACATAGATCCTGAATTTTTGGCTGCGCTTCCCCCAGAGATCCAAAGAGAGGTTCTTGCTCAACAAAGAGCACAAAGGATGTTACAGCAGTCACAAGGACAGCCAGTTGACATGGATAATGCTTCGATTATTGCTACTCTACCTGCTGATTTACGAGAAGAGGTTTGTATCTCTTTATTTGAATTAGGTAATTTGAATTTTGAAATGTTTATAACAATCTGAAATATGCTGTTTCCAGGTTCTCTTAACTTCTTCAGAAGCAGTTTTGGCAGCTTTGCCTCCACCTTTACTTGCGGAAGCGCAGATGCTCAGAGACCGAGCAATGAGGCACTATCAAGCTCGTAGTAGAGTTTTTGGAAGTAGCCACAGGCTAAATAATCGGAGGAATGGTTTGGGTTATAGGCTGACAGGGATGGAGAGGGGTGTTGGAGTCACTATTGGTCAGAGGGATGTTTCGTCTTCTGCAGATGGCTTGAAAGTAAAAGAGATTGAAGGAGACCCTCTTGTGAATGCTGATGCCTTGAAATCACTAATCAGGCTATTACGACTAGCACAGGTTAGAGTAATTCTGTTTTTACGCTACCCCCTTCTAGCAACTAAACAAATCAATGATTTTTGTTCTTATCTATTGACTTTTCTAATTGAAGTATCATAAGTACTTTCTTATACTTCTGTTGGTTCTAACAATGATGTTATTTTAATGTACCAGCCGTTGGGAAAAGGCCTTCTGCAGAGGCTTCTTTTAAATCTATGTGCTCACAGTTTTACAAGAGCAAATCTGGTTCAACTTTTACTGGATATGATTAGGCCAGAGATGGAAACATTACCGAGCGAGTTGGCTTTAACTAATCCGCAAAGACTCTATGGCTGTCAATTAAATGTTGTTTATGGTCGATCCCAGCTGTTGAATGGTAGTAATAACTACCGAAAGTCTTTGTTTGCTATTCTCGCAAGCGTCCAGAGCACTGACTGACTTTCTTTGCTCTTAACACAGGTCTTCCTCCTTTAGTGTTCCGTCGGGTGCTTGAGGTTTTGACGTACTTGGCTACAAATCATTCGGCTGTTGCTGACATGTTGTTTTATTTTGATTCGTCACTTCTATCCCAGTTGTCAAGCCGAAAAGGTAAAGAGAAAGTTACTCATGAGACAGATTCCCGGGATCTGGAGATACCTCTGGTTGTCTTCCTTAAACTGCTTAATCGGCCTCAGCTTTTGCAGAGTACATCTCATCTAGCGCTGGTATGTTTAGCTTGATTTTCAGAATAATAGAAATTTTCTCACGGCAACGTCCTGAATGTTGCTTTGGTTGTTATCTTATCTGTATTGTTTTAGGTCATGGGCTTGCTGCAAGTAGTTGTCTACACAGCAGCGTCCCGAATTGAGGGTTGGTCTCCGTCATCAGGAGTGCCTGAGAAACTAGAAAACAAACCTGTCGGTGAAGAAGCTTCAAGTGAAACACAAAAAGATGCTGAATCTGAGCTATCTGTTGCAAGAAGAAAGAATTGTGCTGAATTATATAACATATTCTTGCAGTTACCACAGTCGGACCTCTGCAATCTTTGCATGCTTCTTGGATATGAAGGGTGAGGGACACCTTTCTTTCTTTCTTTCTTTCTTTGCGTTCCTAAGACTTTCTTTTTATATGTAGTAGTCTACACAACATAGATCTTTTCTTTTCCTTGGTCTCAATTATTTCCTTGAATTGCTTAAGACGAACTCACATGTTTTATTACCGTAATAGGTTATCGGATAAAATTTACTCGTTAGCGGGAGAGGTACTGAAAAAGTTGGCTGCCGTAGATGTTACTCATCGCAAGTTTTTTACAAAAGAACTCTCAGAGTTGGCGAGTGGTTTGAGTTCCTCAACTGTCCGTGTGCTGGCAACACTAAGCACTACACAGAAGATGAGTCAGAATACATGTTCCATGGCAGGTGCTTCAATTCTCCGTGTTCTGCAAGTGCTTAGCTCCCTAACTTCCACTATTGATGATAGCAATGTGGGAACCGACAAAGAAACAGATCAGGAGGAACAAAACATTATGCAGGGACTAAAGGTGGCATTAGAGCCCTTGTGGCAGGAACTTGGCCAGTGTATCAGCATGACTGAGTTGCAGCTCGATCATACTGCAGCTACATCAAATGTCAATCCTGGAGATCATGTTCTAGGGATCTCTCCTACGTCATCTCTCTCTCCAGGAACTCAGAGTCTCCTGCCTCTTATTGAGGCTTTCTTTGTTCTCTGTGAGAAGATTCAAACTCCGTCAATGTTACAGCAGGATGCAACTGTGACAGCGGGAGAAGTAAAGGAGTCGTCTACTCATGGTTCTTCATCGAAAACCATTGTAGATTCTCAGAAGAAAATTGATGGTTCTGTTACATTTTCAAAGTTTGTGGAGAAGCACAGGCGGCTTTTAAATTCATTTGTTAGGCAAAATCCAAGTTTGCTGGAGAAGTCTTTTTCAATGATGCTCAAGGCACCAAGGCTGATTGATTTTGACAACAAGAAAGCGTACTTCAGGTCAAGAATAAGGCACCAACATGATCAACATATTTCTGGGCCATTACGTATTAGTGTCCGCCGAGCTTATGTGTTGGAAGATTCATACAACCAGTTACGTATGCGCTCCCCACAGGATCTGAAGGGACGTCTGAATGTGCAGTTTCAAGGTGAGGAAGGTATTGATGCTGGTGGCCTGACCCGAGAATGGTATCAGTTATTGTCAAGAGTTATATTTGACAAAGGAGCGTTGCTCTTCACTACCGTTGGAAATGATGCCACCTTCCAACCGAATCCCAATTCTGTTTACCAAACTGAGCATCTATCATACTTCAAATTTGTTGGTCGCATGGTAATATATCAGGACCTTGTCAATGCAATGATCTGATTGATCGTTTTTTGCTCTCTCTGATGTGTTTGTGATGTCACTGCAGGTGGCAAAGGCGTTGTTTGATGGGCAGCTTTTGGATGTCTATTTCACCCGTTCTTTCTATAAACACATACTTGGTGTGAAGGTGACTTATCATGACATTGAGGCGGTGGATCCTGATTACTACAAGAATTTGAAGTGGCTATTAGAGGTTTGAGGACCTAGCCTTTATTTACCTTTATCTATTACATAGCTCAAAAATAGAAGTCAGGTCCTGTGCTGTTTGAGCCTTATATATTTGTCCCCTTTTCTGTTTATTCAGAATGATGTGAGCGACATACTCGACCTCACATTTAGTATGGACGCAGATGAGGAAAAACACATTCTTTACGAGAAGACTGAGGTGTGTGGTGATTGATGTTCTTTCTTTTGTTGTGCTTTATCCCAAATTGCCTAGTATATTGAATTGATCATTTTATCTTTGATGAAAAGGTGACGGACTATGAACTTAAACCTGGAGGACGAAACATACGGGTAACAGAAGAAACAAAACATGAATATGTTGACCTTGTGGCCGACCACATACTTACCAGTGCTATACGCCCTCAAATCAACGCTTTCCTAGAAGGCTTAAATGAGTTGATACCTCGTGAGCTTGTATCAATTTTCAATGATAAAGAGCTTGAGCTCCTAATCAGCGGGTTGCCTGAGATTGATTGTAAGTTGGCATTCTATTTTTCAATATTTTTGCATCTATTTGCTTATTCATTTAAAGTTATAATAACAATCTTGTTATCTGTTTTCTTTTGTTTTTTAGTTGATGATCTAAAAGCAAATACCGAGTATACCAGCTACACGGTAGGGTCCCCTGTTATTCGTTGGTTCTGGGAGGTTGTCAAAGCTTTCAGCAAAGAAGATATGGCTAGATTTCTTCAATTTGTCACTGGAACATCAAAGGTAAAACCAATATTTGCAGCTTCTGTCCAAGTCGCTTGAGCTTCATTTTCTGATATGTACTAGTTTTTCTTCTGGTTGTTTTACAAGCGGTGTTTCTGTTTTCAGGTTCCCTTGGAAGGCTTCAAGGCACTGCAAGGTATTTCTGGCCCTCAAAGATTACAAATCCACAAAGCATATGGATCTCCGGAGCGGCTGCCATCAGCTCATACATGGTTAGACATTATTACAAAGTCTTTTTTTTTTCAGTTAAACGTGGTCGTAATTTTCATTGGTTCTGTTGCAGTTTTAACCAACTAGACCTCCCTGAGTATCAATCTAAGGAACAAGTTCAGGAACGCCTGCTTCTTGCAATTCACGAAGCCAATGAAGGTTTTGGGTTTGCTTGAACAAAGCTTAAGAAGAAGGAAGAGCTTTTGATTAAGAGCAAGAAATAGAAAACGCAAGTGGCTATTTTTGTCTGTCCATATATTATGTTAGTATATTAGTCCATTGTTTTTTTTTTAGGCTTTCTCTCTATTTCCTTAGATTTTGTTAAAAATAGTTGCAAACTCTCAAATATTAGTAGTTGATATTTGCTATCCATTTTTATAAGATGAGAAAATTACATAACTGCTGGTCATTATTTTGAATACTTCCTTTCTGTCACGCGTATTGGCATATTCCTCAACCAACATACGAAGGCCAGTTTGTTATCACAAGTTTGCAAGCCCATTGTCTTAATATCTCAACTGTCTCCAGAAGCAAGTCTCATAACATCTAGAAGAGGTTGTTGAGCATACCAAGTGTGTTCCGAGGAGGATAAACATGGGAGACTCCACTCCAAACTCCATTACCTTCACCACCTGCCTATTCAGCAAATGAAGAATCAGAGTGTGTGCATGGCATCTCTCCGAAAATCCCACACAGGGTCTTGATCTTTGTCCTCCACGTTCATCATCATTTTCATCCATTATTGCTTACTCGCCTTGTCCTTGACGTTCCACATTTGTCTCCAGCCAACAAGTATTGCTGGTATAAGCTTTGATAGTTTGTAAAATAAACATTAGCTAACATAAATACTCTTTTGCCTCTTATCAAAAAAAAAAAATGATGCTTCACAAGTTAACACACCTTCAAATTTTCTTAAAAAACATCTATATGCAATAACAGAATTCAAATTATAATGCAATAATGATAAGAAAACATTTCTCCTCCATCAACCAAAACGTGAATTAACATCTATCGAAAATAGGTGCTTCACAAGTTGACACACTTGACACACAAAATCTACAAGTGTGAGAGCGCTTGTTCATAACGAGTTTAAAGAATCGCAAAACACACTCATATTAATAATAATCAATCAACTTTTGGAAATATTCAATACTCTTTTGTTGATACATGTAGTCTTCTAAGATAAAATAAAAACGTATACACTAAACAGTTTTTTTTTTTTTTTTTTGGGGTCAATAACAGAATCTAAAAATTAAAGTTAAAATTTAAACGATAAAAGTATTTAATTGGGACGTTTATCAAAATGAAACAATGCATTGGATCGGCTTTAAAAAGCAACCAAAAAAAAAAGAGCTGTCATGATTGATATTCATCATCACAAAATAATGAAAATTGCCTTATTCACGTAATAACAAAAAGAAAATGATTTTATAACAGTCGAATCGTACGGCAGATATTTGTTGGCCCCTCCTCTTATATGATATCATAGTCAACAAGAGAACAAAGCCACAGAGAGAGAGAGACACTAAAACCCTAATCTCTTACTCACTGTCTCTCTTCTTCAATCCATGTCTTCAACACAAGAAGCGTCTGTTACTGATTTGCCCGTGAAGAGACCTAGAGAAGCAGAGGAGGACAATAACGGCGGCGCCATGGAAACAGAGAACGGTGGAGGAGAGATAAAGGAGCCTTCTTGTATGTCCTCTATTATTCCTGGATGGTTCTCTGAGATTAGTCCTATGTGGCCAGGTATAGATTCCTCTGTTTTCCCCAATTGAGGTCCGTCTAATTCCTCATGTTAATTCTCTGTGAAGCTGATTTTGAATATCTCTATCTGAGTTTGTAGGAGAAGCACATTCTCTCAAGGTAGAGAAGATTCTATTCCAAGGGAAATCAGATTACCAGGATGTTATTGTTTTCCAGGTAATAAGGACAGTTTCTTGGTTAGTCTGTCTCTCTAAGTTTGGTTCACTTTTATATAAAGTTGTCAACTTTGGTGTATTTTGTTAGTCTGCAACATATGGAAAGGTTTTGGTTTTGGATGGAGTGATTCAACTCACTGAGAGAGATGAATGTGCGTATCAAGAAATGATCACTCATCTTCCTTTGTGCTCTATCTCCAACCCCAAAAAGGTAAATCCTTTATCAACAATCTTAATCTCTAGATAATCAAAGTCTCTTGCTTTCAAATGGAAAACTGCAAGAAAGAAGGTGAATTGTCTATCAGTTATGACCATATAACTTGTTTGAGCTAGAAATACATCAAAAGGATGATCCTTTAAGGGAGTTTTAGTTTTGAGTTTGTGTTTGAGAAAGGTCTATAATTGAAGTGTTTTGAGTCTTTTCCCTCTTGCTATTGGATGGTATAACTGTAAAGTAACCAAGTGGGTTTCTTATGGAAATGTTTCTTCTTCAGGTACTGGTGATTGGAGGAGGAGATGGAGGAGTCCTGAGGGAAGTGGCACGTCATAGTTCTGTTGAGCAGATTGACATTTGTGAAATAGATAAAATGGTGGTTGATGTGAGTACTTGTCAGATTTCTTTCATTTATTATTATGCATCTTGCAAGTGCATTGTGATGAACCTTTACTTAAGTTTAATATGTTTTCTTCCACCTTATGGGATCTTTCTTCAGGTGGCTAAGCAGTATTTCCCTAATGTAGCAGTTGGATACGAGGATCCTCGTGTCAACCTCATCATTGGCGATGGTACACAATGCTCTCTGCTTTCATCTCTCTCTTTTGAGATCAGTTTTTATAAACAATGTTGTGGCCATTTTTTTGTAGGTGTTGCTTTCTTGAAGAACGCTGCTGAAGGAACCTATGATGCAGTTATTGTTGATTCATCTGATCCAATCGGTCCAGCAAAAGAGCTATTTGAGAAACCTTTCTTTGAGTCAGTGAATAGAGCTCTTCGTCCTGGTGGAGTTGTGTGCACACAAGCTGAAAGCTTGTGGCTTCACATGGATATCATTGAAGACATTGTTTCTAATTGCCGTGACATCTTTAAAGGATCTGTTAACTACGCTTGGACCAGTGTTCCAACTTACCCGAGGTCTTTGAAATTGATCTTGAAAACATTTATGCTTTTTTTGTTTGCATTGATCTCAAACGTCTGAGTTTGTATGTGATTCATTTGCAGTGGAGTCATTGGATTCATGCTTTGTTCATCTGAAGGACCACAAGTCGATTTCAAGAAGCCAGTGAGTCTAATCGATACTGATGAAAGCTCTATCAAATCACACTGTCCCTTGAAGTATTACAACGCTGAGGTACATAAAAAGTAGTTAGTGTAACAATCATTTTCGAAATGTGTGAATCATTGTTAAGAATTGTGATTGAATCTTTTTGTGTTGCAGATTCACTCAGCTGCTTTCTGCTTGCCCTCTTTTGCTAAGAAGGTGATTGATTCGAAAGCCAACTAGAAAAGAGAAGAGAAATCATTTGCTTTAGAGAAACTTCATGTGGAAGTGATAATATGATGATACAATGATCCTTTGGAAAAAAATAAAGAAGTTTTAATTTTTAGAATGTAATGTTCTTTCACCTGCAATGTTATGTGACTGCACTGAGCTATCAATCTCTTTTTATAAGCATTACACATATTTCATATCCTTTTTTTAACGTTATGCATCTATAATTGACTAACTTTCGATTTAATGTGATCACATAATATGATTTAAAACCCAAAAATTTGTAGACTAATTTTTTATCATTTTGACATGTTTCCTCTAAATTATAAAAATAAGGGCAAATAAAACAAATATTTTAATAGGTGTGATTTGGACCAAAAATAGAAAAAATGGAGAGGCAAAACTGTTTTATGGGCCTTAATAAAAATTAAATGTTTTGGGCTTACATCATCAGCCGTCCAAAACAGTTGGTTTGTCCAACAGAACTTGTATACGTGTTCACTGGTATTGTCGACGTTGACGTTATAATTATAACAAGAGGTTGACCATCGTTATTCACGTGTGTATGGGTTCACATCTATCATGACATCACAATATTACAAACATTACCTAATTTATGACTTTTAAATCTAATGATAATTTTACTTGATCGTCATCAATTATGTTTAATTTTCTGTCGCTCTCAATTCCTAATAATACCACTTAATAGGTCCTTCTTGAAGTAGTTGGATTGCCACTTGCAACTTTAACCAGCATATAACCTTGTACATGTTCCTTTTTTTTAGTTAAAGACCTTGTACATGTTCTTAAGACGAAGAAAAAACTAACTATAGTATATGATTTGTTAGGTTACATTTATATTATATGTAGAAAAGAAAGTAGCAAAAGATACCGATGAGTAGTGCTTATGTACAGTAGATGGTTGATTCATGCCCATTTAATTTTAAAATAGTTAAACCAATTTTATGATTTAAATTGTATATATTTTAAACTAAACTGAAATATTTATGCTATAGTATCAAAGACTTTGAACTATTACGTATAACGTATGTGTTGATTTTATAGCATATTATATGTTGAGAAGATAGTTTATCATATATATTTTATAATATTTGAAACAATTGGTTAATAGATTTTTTTTATTTTTTTTTAAAACAAAATAAAAAATAAAACCAATTTTACCTTTCAAATAAAATGGAGAAGATGTCTTGTTGACATGATGCTAATGACTAATGAGTATTGATCCGAAATATTGTTCTTGGATGTAATTACATCATAAGATTTGTCGGCTTCGAGGATTGCAATATTATATTATTTGAAGCATTATTATTAGATGTGTGATCATTTTTGTGGCTTTAAATGCTTCCCACGTCTTCTAAAATGAAAATTCAAAGGAATGTTGATAAAATGTTTTAGCCTTTTAGGGTCTAATGACTCGTGCTAGCATTAAGTATTCAAAAAAAAACAAAAAAAAAGGAAATAATTCTGGTTATCGCAGAATAGTAACTAGTAAAACGTATAAAAATTAATAAAGACAAAACTAAGTTGAAAAAGATAGAGTTCCACAACAAACAATGACGCCATCGGTAGCTAAGTAAAGTCAATATCTAACTAATTAAATAGCAAAATAGTAGTAGATGTTAACGTAATCACATTCGTAATATTCTGTAATGACGCAAACTCGGGGATGCAGCGACAAAAGAACCATTACCTAACAAAAGTAGGAAACTCTCTTGTAATTTGAACAATCTTCCAATAGTTTGTCCATTATATTTGTTTTTTTTTTGTACTATTTTATTCAAGAATCGAACATATTTCTAATTTTTCTACATGGACCAGGTCTCAACATTATGAATCACATCCGATATTACGAAAAACTCTATTAAAATGATTACTAACTCTATTTTTAACTATTTTTCAACCATATAGATTATTTACAAATTCATACATATGGACCGTTTTGGTGTCTTCAGATACGACCTATGAGGAGATAAGAAAGAATCGAATCATTGACAATTATTGTTTGTGATTCTGCAGAAACTGAAGAGCACTTCACGTTCTTTGCACACGTGTATGTCCAATATCGCACGCCATATTAACCGCGGTTCCAGTTGCATCAGAATGTGTCCAGAGATGAACCACGTGGAAACCGGTTTGTGGAAAACCGGAATCGTCATAAACGCTTATCGGTTTCTGTCATGATCGTAATAATCATGCACGCGTGGATCAATCATCTCTCTTAGTAAGTTTTGATGATATTTTGTAGACGTTTTTCTTTACTTTTGATGAAACTCTCTAGAAAACTTTAAATTATCCACGAATATGTGGAGCTCTATGTAGACGCATAATTGTGCCGCATATAAATGCCGTCAGCTTAATTTTGGCAGTTTTCGTTACACGAAAATGGAACAAATGTAAATGATCAAATAAGAGAGGACCCATAACATCATATATGTGTCGGCCTTTCGATCACCCTCTCCACATAAAACCTCAAATGGCCATATTTTTTTCATTTATATATTTCTTAAATGGAGTAATACCCATTACCCAAAAAAGTGGTCACCAAGAGGAATTATTCTGTTATAGATTCCACCATCGAAGCTAAAAGCAAATAGATATATTATTGATAAAATAAAATAAGGATGGCTGCTAGAAATAGAAACGCATGGGTGTTTTGGATAATCCTATAATATATGTTTGGTAAATATAATATTACATTTTCGATAACTTATTGTATTAAGTTCATATTTAAAACCAACTCGTGCTAAGAAACGAATAAATGCCGTGGAGCATAAATATTAGTAACTTGGTATATTAAATAAGTGAGACTTACATTTGTTTTTAAAATTTGGTCAAGGGTTTACATTTCTCATTTAAAGAAATGTCATAAGATAAACTAAACAAAAATTATAGTTGTTGAGATTAGGTAGCTTGAATGTTAACTCAAAAGTTTCATGCTTTTTCATTCGCTCAATTGCTTTTGTTTTGAATGGAGCAATCAGAAGAAAATAAGTTTAATTGTTAAAACAAGTCGCCAACAATTTTTGAACCATTGAAAACATAAACCAATATTTGAAGCATTTAAGAAAGATTTTTTTTTTGAATCATGGATGTTGAAAACTTTGACTTCGATCAAAGGACAAAATTTTCAATTTTCAATCTTTATGATATCGTAAATCACTTTATTTTTGAAAAGTGAATCAAAAAACATTTGTCGAACTCTAATAGCTTGAACTCAAAATTTTTCAGTAATCATAAAATCTCCAGATTTTACTGCATTTTTTATTTTTACATTCGAATTACCTTGTTTAAATATGTAGATTATGTACTTTCGCTTTTGTTTTCCTTAACCATATTGTTTTCCTTTTAAAACATAGATGCCAAATATTAAGTTTATTTTAGTATCACTTTAAACCACATATCTTAAACAATTTAGTTACATTAAATTCAAACAATATAATGCAAGTAAATGAATAAAGATGGGGATATAAAAAAAGGTAAAGAAAAACAAAGGTAAAGATTGCTTTGACTAAATATAGCCAAATAGGCAAATATAATTACAGTCCTTCATCTTTTCTCTAGCTTTAGAATTTGTCTTCAAATATGAACATAATTAGTATAGTATTTTGATAATCACTTTATAGAAAGCTTGAATTATATGAATCAACATCCCACTTATCAAAAGCCACACTTTTCATTTCCTTTTTCACTCTCACTTTGACATTTTAACTTTCCTCATAATTACAAAAAAATATTGTATTAAATAGTAATTACTAAAATTAAGAAAATTCTTAGCATCTGAAGATTTAGTTGACTAATCTCAGACCTAATCTGTTTCAGTAAACTCTATATATGTAAATTAAATTATATCTCTGATTATAAATTAAAAACAAAAAAACAAAAAACGTCTCTTTGTATCTCCTCAAAAGCCGAAACAAAACCTCTCTTTCTCACAAGTAAGCAACTTCAAAATCTGGTTAACCCAAATTACAAAAAAAACAAAAAAATAAAAAGTCGCTCTCTTTCTTCTTAAAAATCTCAACTTTGTCGTCCAAAACTCCAAATCCAGAAACCCATACGCAAATATCCTTCTACGTGTTTGCTCCTTTCACGTTTTTCTCGAATCTTCTCGCATTTACCAATCAAACAGATTCTAAAGTTCCAAACTTTTTCTTTCTTTCTCAAACCATTCTCTGTTTCTCAACTCTTCACTTTCCAGTGGTAAGATTTGAATCATGGGTTTCTCAAATTCTTAACTTTTCACAAAAGCCCACCATGGAAATCGAATCAGGAAGTTATCAAAACGCCAAGGTAAGTCATCATCAGATTTGATCACAAAGTTCTTACCTTTACGAAAACTCTCTTCTCTTTCCTCGTAATCATCGATATCTGATTTTGTTGATTGCAGAAGGAATCATGGAGAACAGTATTAACATTAGCGTATCAAAGCTTAGGTGTTGTATACGGAGACTTGAGTATTTCACCTCTATATGTATACAAAAGCACATTCGCTGAAGACATTCATCACTCTGAATCCAACGAAGAGATCTTTGGTGTTTTGTCTTTCATCTTTTGGACAATCACTCTTGTCCCTCTTCTTAAATACGTTTTCATAGTTCTTAGAGCAGATGATAATGGTGAAGGAGGCACTTTTGCTCTTTACTCGCTTTTATGTCGACACGCACGAGTCAACTCGTTACCGAGTTGTCAATTGGCTGATGAGCAGCTTATTGAGTATAAGACTGATTCAATTGGTTCGTCTTCGATGCCTCAATCTGGTTTTGCAGCGAGTTTGAAATCTACTCTTGAGAAACATGGAGTTTTGCAGAAGATTTTGCTTGTTCTTGCTTTGATTGGGACTTGTATGGTTATTGGTGATGGTGTTCTCACGCCTGCTATTTCAGGTTTAGTCAACAAAAATATCTTTGACTTTTCTCTTTGTTTCATGTCAAAGACAAGATCATTGATTTGTTTTACTTATCACTGTTCATTTCTTTTGTCTATTACAGTTTTTTCTGCAGTATCTGGTGTTGAGCTTTCAATGTCTAAGGAGCATCACAAGTGTGAGTTTTTTCTCACTATTCTTGATTAGTTTCCTAGGCCTAGTTCATGGTGATTGTGGTCATAGATTGAGTCTAGTTTTCTCACAAGCTTGGGTCCTAGAATCATCCTGAAGTCGTCGGGTTTTTTTTCTTAACTGTGGAGCCCGTTGTTCCCACCATCTGTTTATTTGATTGCTTGATAGAGTTTGCACGTAACACGAATTAAATATCGTGGCGCCATCACGATATCAGGATTATCTATATCGCTTTCGGTTCCTTAATTTGATGGCCCACGTTATTGAATAGGTGTTTGGAGTCTTCTCTAGACATCAAGTGGATATCTATACCAAAACTAGTAGTTCATTATTGGATCTTTGTGTAACATTTTACTTTATTATTGAGTTTCAATCTGCAACTGTCATGTTCAACAAGTCTCGTAGATGTTAAAGTTTTGACCTTTTGCCTCATAATAAGGTTATTGTGATTGTGTCTGAAACTTTTTTCTTTGGCTTTTTGTTTTGTTTATGCAGATATAGAACTCCCTGCTGCTTGTGTAATTCTGATAGGTTTGTTTGCACTTCAGCACTACGGTACACACAGGGTCGGGTTCTTGTTCGCCCCGGTGATTCTGTTGTGGCTAATGTGTATCAGCGCCATCGGTGTTTACAACATTTTCCATTGGAACCCGCATGTGTACCAAGCACTTTCTCCTTATTACATGTACAAGTTCCTCAAGAAAACTCAAAGTAGAGGCTGGATGTCTCTTGGTGGTATCTTACTCTGCATTACAGGTTCCGAAGCAATGTTTGCGGATCTAGGACATTTTTCTCAACTCTCAATCAAGGTCTTATAGACTTCTTCTCTTCTCTATTTCTTCTTAACATTTGTTCTCCATTTTCCTTCTTAACATTCTCTATTGTCCTCTTGTTACAGATTGCTTTTACGTCACTTGTTTACCCGTCCTTGATACTCGCCTACATGGGACAAGCAGCTTATCTCTCTCAGCATCATATTATTGAAAGCGAATACAATATCGGGTTTTATGTATCGGTACCAGAAAGATTAAGATGGCCAGTTCTTGTGATCGCTATACTCGCTGCTGTAGTTGGAAGTCAAGCAATCATCACAGGAACATTCTCGATCATCAAACAATGCTCTGCATTGGGATGCTTCCCTAAAGTGAAGATTGTTCATACGTCATCCAAAATCCACGGTCAGATTTACATCCCTGAGATCAATTGGATCTTGATGGTTCTCTGTTTAGCTGTCACCATTGGCTTCAGAGACACCAAGCGGTTGGGTAATGCTTCAGGTATTTATAACTGAAATCATTTCATTTTAGTTTGGTTACTACTTCAGGTACCGTTGCTAACTAACTAACCGTTGATAATGTTTTTTTAATAGGATTGGCGGTTATAACTGTTATGCTGGTGACAACATGCTTAATGTCACTAGTGATTGTACTTTGCTGGCACAAGAGTGTCATCTTTGCAATCGTATTCGTTGTATTCTTCGGCACAATCGAATCTCTCTACTTCTCTGCTTCCTTAATCAAATTCCTCGAAGGCGCATGGGTTCCAATCGCCCTCGCTTTTTGCTTCCTTCTCGCGATGTGTACTTGGCACTACGGAACACTCAAGCGCTATGAGTACGATGTGCAAAACAAAGTCTCGGTCAACTGGCTCCTCAGTCTTAGTCAAACCCTCGGGATCGCACGTGTCCGTGGCCTTGGACTCATCCACACCGAGCTCGTCTCTGGTGTCCCCGCGATATTCTCTCATTTTGTCACCAACCTCCCTGCCTTCCACCAGGTTCTCGTCTTCCTCTGTGTCAAATCTGTTCCGGTTCCGCATGTTCGTCCTCAGGAACGGTTTCTAGTAGGACGCATCGGGCCAAAAGAGTTCCGCATATACCGTTGCATTGTCCGGTTCGGGTACCGTGATGTCCACAAAGACGATTTCGAGTTTGAAGGCGATCTTGTATGTAGCATTGCCGAGTTTATCCGTACTGAAGCTGAAACCGCCGCCACCGCTGCAGAGACCAACGGAGAGGATGATGATAGAATGTCAGTAGTAGGTACTTGTTCCACATACATGCAAGGAATTGAGGATCACTACGAAAGCGATATTGATGACCCTGATAAACCAGGGACGTCAGAGATTCGATCACCAAAACCAAAGAAAAAGAGTAAGAGTAAGGTCAAAAAGAGAGTGAGGTTTGTTGTCCCGGAGACTCCAAAGATAGAAAAGGAAACTAGGCAAGAGTTAATGGAGCTAACAGAGGCACGAGAGGGAGGCGTGGCTTATATAATGGGAAACGCTTATATGAAAGCGAAGCCAGGATCAGGATTACTCAAGAGACTCGCCATTAACATTGGCTACGAGTTTCTTAGGAGGAACACTAGAGGTCCTAGAAACATGCTTACCTCGCCTCACGCTTCTACTTTAGAAGTCGGTATGATCTATAATGTCTAAAGGGGGGTATTTTGGTCTTTTTGTAAATGCTTTTGTTGTGGTTTAATTTGCCAAAAAAAAAAAAATGAATTAGATATAGCTAAAGAAATTTTGTTCTGTGGAGGTTTTGCTAAAGGTTGTTAGAGTTTATAGCTCAAGAATCCTCCCTTAGAGCCAAATATAGAGTTCAAACTTGTGTACAAATGATATATGTGAATCATGTTTACAATATGTTTGTGATTACATTGTCCCATTTTAAAGCAAAAAATAGTCCATGAGGTTGTATGGAGCATGGTGGGCTACTAATGGGCCATCAAAACAAAATTTCGAAAAAGTTAAAACCGGTTAAGCTAATCAGATTTAGCCAGACCGGACCAAATCCGAAGATGAAAATCCATTCGTCGAGCTGTCAATGTTGGACTGGTATTAATTTGTCTGAAAGCGATCTGACTTTGGATAATATTACTCAAATAACAGCTCAAATGTTTTAAAACTGAAACCACGTGCTTCTCTAAATTTTAGTTATCCTTTCTCTTTCGTTTATATTATTAATTTTTCTGACTCAAATTCAGTCTTGCTTTTTTTTTATAAATGAAACTATTTAAGCAATCTCATTGTATGAGTTTTTGTATGATTTATCTAATAAGTAGTATATTCTTTTTTATGTGTCCCTAGTTATCTTCTTTACGTCATGAATTTTCTTGTCGTGTATGAAATATTATAATTTGCAGACATTGTGTTCGAAACGTAAACTCAGAAGTCTTATACAAGAATATACAGTTTTGATAATTTACTTATTACTTGTGGTTGTGACTTGTGATACCTAACAATTATTATCGAAAAAGTTCTTGAAACAAAATATTTGTCTGTATAAATATCCTATCAATTTCGTTAATTTAAAATTTTCAATTTAAGTATTCAGACTTAACAACTTATACAAATGTAGTCTGGTTGGTATAAGCCTTGTTATGTATGTACGATTGATGTCGTAGTCAATGTAGTTGATACCGTACAATTCGATCTAAGCTAATATTTTTGTCGTCCGACTTAAAACTATATAAGCATCAATGTTTTGGTGATTACGAATTAGCAAAAACACAATTTTCAAGAAGGAAAAAAAAAATATTTCACAGTAATACATTAGACACTCAATGACAGCTAACTGTAAACAAAAATACAAAACACAAAACAGTGTAATACAAAAGAATTTTTATGTATAAAATATGTCGGTTATTAAATATCCAAAAATGAAAATGTACTTGGATGTTACAGCTATGAGACAACTACTAAGATAAAGAAGAAAAAAAAAAGGGAAGCTTCGAAGGTGGGCTTTGGCTTTGATACAGACGTGCACAGATCCTTTCCCATGTAAAAACTTTGATAATTCTGACGTGTAATTTTTCCATTGGTAAAACATGTTTTGACTTTTTACTTACGTAAGTGGAAACGCATTTTGCAAAAAAATATCATATCCCTCGAAACACTTATCCATTCACAGAAACATTCTGATCCTCGTTTTTAGTTAATTCGTGTCGAACTCTCATTGGTTCATATTTACGAGTCCCCACACCTTTAGCCGACGTTGGTGTCTGTCTGGATAAAGAAAGAATAAATAAAACGTTTATTTTCTATAAAAATGTTTTGTTTACTATTTTCACAATTTTACGAAAATAAGAGAAAATGGAATTTTTTTTTTTCGTGTGGCGGAAAGTATTGTAGTATTATTTTTTCTCTTTTGGGGGAATATTATCAAAGATTCAAGAATGTATTTATTTATGGAAATAAAGAAGGTGTTTGCTTTTTTTGTGTGTTCTTTTAAAATCTTTATATAAAAGAAAGGTATCTATTGTTTGGTTGGTATAAATACGCATGCGCATTGGCTTTTTCGAGTAGAGGAAGAGACTAGATAGAGTCGTGATTTTTTTTTTCTTTTTTAAATTATCAAATGGACGTGAAATTATTTATTGAAAAATAAACAAAAAAAAAAAAAAAAGAAGAAGAAAGAGTCTATCGGATACGTCGGATCCAATCTCCCAATCCGCATTGGCTGTCGAGACAACGTGGATGTAAAATAAGGCTTTAAGTTCAAGATCATTTACCTCAAAGCCACTGAGCCTTTAGGTTAATAACGTCCTAAATTGGCTAATGTCTTCTTATGACATACTCAAAATCTATTTTTCTTGGTCGTCAAAATTCAATACTAATGATGTATATAGATGCATGGTTCATTCACAATATAGTGTACTTGGTTTTTTATGCCTTTCCAGTTTCCTATAAGTATGTATCTATATAGTATTTGATTTTCTAATCCTTCATATAATCTTAATAAATAATATTGAGTTCAAACATAAGATATTTCTTTATATATGGATAGAGTCTCTAGTTGATCGTGTGTAGGTGTTTCATCTTTGACCAGTGGATAACGATCAGATTATTTAATTTGAAACGTTGTTTCCACTTTGTAGAGCTTAGACTCTATGTCACTATGAAACGACTTGTCAACAAAGCATTTTGAGCCAAATAATTTAACATATAACTTGGTTAAAAGACGAGTTTACGATTATTACTATTCTTAAAGTTAAATTATGTAATATTTTCAGATTTAGTTTTCAGTAGTCACATGCTTAAGAACATTAACATCAGAATACAACCATAATGATTAATGAGAGATGTATGCAAAATATATCAACTAATCATGTTAAAAAGGGTTGTACCATTAATTAGTGATGCTTATCTGCTTCATTAAGATAATAATTAATTTTCAGGAAAATAAAACTATTGATTTGAAATTCTTTTACAAAATATCGATGAAATTAAATCGGCAATAATAACCAAAAATATACTTTTAATTATAAATGTGAAAAAGGGGGACCTCATTATATCCATAAAAACCCCAGACAAATAGGTAAGATACAAGTTGCTAAATTTAATTAAAATCCCAACAACAACAACAAGATTATCTTTAAAATACAATCCATCCTAAACCAAAAACAAAATTTGGTCCACCATATAAAAAAAAACATCATATGCTAATATATAGTTTCCATCTACCAAACTCAAAATAAAAGATAAGAAGATAAGAAGATAAAAGGACATTAACGTAATTTTAATCACAGCGTCCCAAGAAACTAATCCAAAACATTATCGCGATAAAACCGTACAGAGCAAAAAGCTACTAATAATATTATTATTGAAATAAAAATAGATAGAAAAAATAGATCGTTAGAAAACGTGTATATATATATATATCTGTGTATTTTGCAATATATCGTTTTTTTTTCTTCGTTATCGCATTAATCTCTCTCTCTGTATCTTCTCTTGAGTGGAGCGAATATCCAAAAGAGTTCCGAGTTTCTTTCATCCTTCACGAGCTTATACTTTTTCTTCTCCATTCGTTTGTTTTTAACGATCAAAAACAACGGCGAAGGTTAGTCTCCGGCGGTTTCTTCGTTGAGATGTGACGACTTTTTTTTTTGAACGTTTATAAAGATTACATATTCATGTATTTAGATTTCTTTTGTTATGTTAACTGTTTCATTGATGTTCGAGTTAATTTTAATTTGACTCAAACACGGTAATTTTTTTTTAATCTTGATCTGTTTTGTTACGTAATTTTTGGGTTGATTTTAGCCTGAAATGATGATTTTTTTTCTTTCTAGCTTATGTTTTTCGTGAATCAATCTTTTTCAATATAAAGATTAGTATTTTGTTGAAATTCATTTTTTATTTGATTGGCTATGAGGAATCAGTTTCTTGAAATGGAAATGGTGATTTGATTTGATATGTTCACAATATGAATGAAGAAGATTAGGGTTAATTTATATATATGAAACAAGAAAGTTTGTTTATTTAAGGTAATTGATATATTTGTTTTGTTGTTATTGCCATTTTTAAGGTATTGGAAATAAGACAGAAGCTGTTAGCTCTGTTTCTCCATGGTGTCAAGATCTTGTGCTAATTTTCTAGACTTATCATCTTGGGACCTTTTAGATTTTCCTCAAACTCCACGAACTCTTCCACGCGTCATGACTGTTCCGGGAATCATCACCGACGTAGACGGTGATACAACCTCCGAAGTAACTTCTACCTCCGGTGGTTCACGTGAGAGGAAGATCATTGTAGCTAACATGTTACCACTCCAATCTAAAAGAGATGCAGAAACTGGTAAATGGTGTTTTAACTGGGACGAAGACTCTCTCCAGTTACAACTTAGAGATGGGTTCTCTTCAGAAACAGAGTTTCTCTACGTTGGATCACTTAACGTAGACATCGAAACTAACGAACAAGAAGAAGTTTCACAGAAGCTTTTAGAGGAATTTAACTGCGTTGCAACGTTTTTGTCTCAAGAGTTGCAAGAAATGTTCTATCTTGGTTTCTGTAAACATCAGTTATGGCCACTCTTTCATTACATGCTTCCAATGTTTCCTGATCATGGTGATCGTTTTGATCGACGTCTATGGCAAGCTTATGTATCAGCCAACAAGATATTTTCAGATAGAGTTATGGAAGTTATCAACCCTGAGGATGATTACGTTTGGATTCAAGATTATCATCTTATGGTTCTTCCTACTTTCTTGAGGAAACGTTTTAATAGGATCAAACTCGGTTTCTTCCTTCATAGTCCGTTTCCTTCTTCAGAGATTTACCGCACATTGCCTGTTCGTGACGAGATTTTGAGAGGTTTGTTGAATTGTGATCTCATTGGTTTCCATACGTTTGATTACGCGAGGCATTTCTTGTCTTGTTGTAGTAGAATGCTTGGTCTTGATTACGAGTCTAAGCGCGGTCACATAGGTCTTGATTACTTTGGTAGGACTGTGTATATCAAAATACTTCCTGTTGGTGTTCATATGGGTAGATTGGAGTCTGTTTTGAGTCTTGATTCTACTGCGGCGAAGACGAAAGAGATTCAAGAACAGTTTAAAGGGAAGAAGCTTGTTCTTGGTATCGATGATATGGATATATTTAAAGGGATAAGCTTAAAGCTTATAGCAATGGAACATCTCTTTGAGACTTATTGGCATTTGAAAGGGAAAGTTGTTCTTGTTCAGATAGTGAACCCTGCAAGATCTTCTGGTAAAGATGTTGAAGAAGCGAAGAGGGAGACGTATGAGACTGCGAGGAGGATCAATGAGCGTTACGGTACTTCTGACTATAAGCCGATAGTTTTGATCGATCGTCTTGTTCCACGTTCTGAGAAAACCGCGTATTATGCTGCAGCAGATTGTTGCTTAGTGAATGCAGTGAGAGATGGTATGAACTTAGTTCCTTATAAGTATATCGTCTGCAGGCAGGGGACTCGAAGTAATAAGGCCGTTGTGGATTCATCGCCTCGCACAAGCACTCTTGTCGTGTCTGAGTTTATTGGATGCTCACCTTCTTTGAGTGGTGCCATTAGGGTGAATCCATGGGATGTGGATGCTGTTGCTGAAGCGGTAAACTCGGCTCTTAAAATGAGTGAGACTGAGAAGCAACTACGGCATGAGAAACATTATCATTATATTAGCACTCATGATGTTGGTTATTGGGCAAAGAGCTTTATGCAGGATCTTGAGAGAGCGTGCCGAGATCATTATAGTAAACGTTGTTGGGGGATTGGTTTTGGTTTGGGGTTCAGAGTTTTGTCACTCTCTCCAAGTTTTAGGAAGCTATCTGTGGAACACATTGTTCCAGTTTATAGAAAAACACAGAGAAGAGCTATATTTCTTGATTATGATGGTACTCTTGTTCCTGAAAGCTCCATTGTTCAAGATCCAAGCAACGAGGTTGTCTCTGTTCTGAAAGCTCTCTGTGAAGATCCGAATAACACGGTGTTTATTGTTAGTGGAAGAGGTAGAGAGTCTCTGAGCAATTGGCTATCTCCTTGTGAAAATCTTGGAATAGCAGCTGAACATGGATACTTCATTAGGTATGTATTATAAATGCAGTCTTGTTCTGACTAAACTTGAGAATACTTTTTTATATTTTGTTTTGTGTGTGTTAGATGGAAGAGCAAAGATGAGTGGGAGACTTGTTATTCGCCTACGGATACAGAGTGGAGGTCAATGGTGGAACCGGTTATGAGATCGTATATGGAGGCAACAGATGGGACGAGTATAGAGTTTAAAGAAAGTGCTTTGGTGTGGCACCATCAAGACGCAGATCCTGACTTTGGATCATGTCAAGCTAAGGAGATGCTTGATCATCTAGAGAGTGTTCTCGCCAATGAGCCTGTGGTTGTCAAGAGAGGTCAACACATCGTTGAAGTCAAACCACAAGTAAGTATAAAAACAGAGAATCTCTTTCCCTTCCATCCGCACATTCGATAGTTAGAACGGATCAAAGTTCACTCATTGCCAAGTTTTGAGTTGGAAAACCATGAAACAAAGAATATGTTTTGACTTGACTCATTGTAATGTATTTAGGGTGTAAGCAAAGGTCTAGCTGCGGAGAAAGTAATCCGAGAAATGGTAGAACGCGGGGAGCCACCGGAAATGGTGATGTGCATAGGAGACGATAGATCAGACGAAGACATGTTTGAGAGCATATTAAGCACAGTGACAAATCCGGAACTTCTTGTGCAGCCAGAGGTTTTTGCATGCACGGTTGGAAGAAAACCAAGCAAAGCTAAATACTTCTTGGACGATGAAGCCGACGTGCTTAAGCTCCTAAGAGGTCTTGGAGACTCATCATCGAGCTTAAAACCTAGTTCTTCTCACACACAAGTTGCATTTGAAAGCATCGTTTAAAGTGGAGAAGTGCCAAACAGAAATAACCAAAGATAACATAACAACAAGGTCAAAATGTAAAAAAATGATATGGGCTTTTGAAGAATTTGTCTTTCTTCTTACCTCTTTTCACGGTTGTTTTTTTCTTGGGTAAATTAGGAACTGTTTTTTTTACCCTGTATAGAAACTTTTTTTTTGGTCTTTTATTGAAATTTATTAAATTCAATAATGGGCTCAACCACATTAGTCATTATCAAGAATTGAGAGGTTCATGTTGTTGTCGTCGAGGGACCAACTAAAGAAAGTAATTGGTGTTTGTAATTTTATGTCATGTCCATTTATTTCCCCAACGATCTTCTTCTTTATCATCCGACGGTAGTGGCTATCACGAAATTTATCCCACTGCCTTCGCTTTTTTAATCGTTTTGTACTCTTTTTACATATTAAAGTTTTGTAGTATTTGCCAACTCAATGGATTGGTAAGCTTTATTCTAATTATAGCTCAACTTGTCTATTTCCAGCCCATGAGGTTCAATCGTCACCAAACTATCAACTCTCACATTCCCAAAAATTATGTTGGAACCTTTTTTTTTCTTTTTTCTTTTTTTTTTTTCTCTTAAGAGTTTAAGCTATATACCAAGAAAATGATTAACTAAAATAATTTTTCTGTTTTTTGTAATTATTTTTTATTTATTTTGAATTTTAAAAAATCAGTATATTATTTTCCCTTTGATACTTTTTTAAAAAGTCCTATGAAAAACAAAAAGAGTTATCTCTTGATGAATCTTCTTTTCTCCAGTTAAAGTGTTTTATCAATTAAAGGGGACCATTTTTCACCTTCTTCTTTCCCATTGCTCCTTTTCTTTTGTTGTTTGGCTTTTACATTTTTCCATTTATTCTAAAAAACTTATTTCTTTTTCCCAACATATCACTATTTAATTTATGTTTTTTTCACTTTGCACTGTTTCCAATTTTTAGCAGAATCAGCATCCGAAGTTGCGAGGACCTAATTAGTCTCAAAAGTTTCATCTCATTTTTTCTGTTTTGTATGGGTTTATTACGCTGATTAGATAGGGAAAAATGGTATGCTTCAGAAGACAACTAGATGTGCACCGTTGTGCTCACATGAAAAGACAATAAATATCTCTTTCACGTTTTTTCGGCTAGCAAATCAACAAGAAAATGGTGGTCAAGTGGAAATATATTATATCTATATATATATATATTATATATATTAATGAATAAAAGCAGTGTCGAAAGTCTTGTAAATCAGCTAGTAAAAGGCTGATTGTCGCTGAAAAAAATGTTTGAGACATTGTTTTTTGTATGATCAAATGTTTGTAACAAAGTTCTTTTAGTAATAAGATTCAGTTGGGGGAAAATAGCATATGGAGTCTTAATTAGTATTGAGACTTTAAATATGAGAGAAGAGGTAAAAAAACAAACAACAAGAAGTGAATATACAATAAAAAATCAAAAGAGGTAAAAACAGAAGAAGAAGAAGAAGTGAATTTTACAAATAAAAATAGATAAGGCAGCGCGAAACAAGGATTTTGGTGGGAGAATATATGCACTGTTTGACTCTAGTCTTAACTCGTACCATATGTGATTACTACTTTACCCCTCTTATATTCATTTATCGTAACAAAAAGATCGAGTAAAATAGACAGACACGTTACCTTCGTACACGTGACGTACTCTAAATGGATCTTACATTGACACGTGTGTTTCCTCTATTGGATGTTTTGTTTGCTTGAACTAGTGGCCATTCAAAGAAAGCCACAGCACAATCATAAAATTAATAAAACTCTTTCTTTTTTGATAATATACACCATTTTTTTTTTTTCGTGTGCTAAAACCTAAACTTATTTCCAAAGTCTGTTTACCATTTTAATACAACCAGAATGATTCCATAACTAAAATCGCATTTAATACAACTTTCGTATATAATATGGTTATTGGTTTGAAGACTAATTAACATTTCAGTGTGTGATTTACTCAGTATTACAAAATTGTATGAACTCAACAAAAATATTTGTTATAAACACTTTAGCAAACCAACAAATCATCAGTGTTTTTTACATAGAACAAAATGATCAGTATAGTTTAAAAGTTCTTTACATTATTTTATAGGATTATAGATTTGACTATATATAAAGACATGTATGACTTATGTTCTTCACATATTATCAAAACCATCAAAGATGAATAAAAGCTCAATACCAAAAACTTTCATACTAGAAAAGTTACAATCTTTACCAAAAATCTAGTATATGATATAAACATTTGTACTTATTCTGTGGTTGTAGAATATATTCCATCACATAAATTTTAAAAGCTGATCTTATACATAAACTAAGACTAAAGTTGTTTAATCACCAGGTCCAGAGAATATAGTTCCAGCTTTATTCTACTAAACTCAAAAAGTTTAATTTTGATATTCCTAAAATTAAATTAATCAACCAACCCATACAAAAAATTTCATTCTAAAACTATAGATTAAAAAAAAGTAACGACGTTGATCGCATCACATGACTCTCTCTCTCACTCTTTTTATTCTGTCTCCTTCTAAATAAAAACTTTCCCCTTCCTCTTTTCTCACTGAGACACTGTCTTCACTCTTTTTTGCTTATCAACAAACTCTGCACAAATCTTAACCTCTCTGTTTCTTCTCTTTAATTCTCTCTTTCATCGAAAGAAACCTCAAATTTCAAATCTTCGCATTGTCCGCCATTCTTATACTTCCCCTAGAGAAGCTTCTTAGGGTTCTTAGTTTCTTCCTCTGCCGCGTCTTCTCAAGTTTAAAACTTGTCTCTTCTTCTTCAAATCCAATCAATGGGTAGAGATTTTCTAGTTCTAAGTATTCTCATTCTACTTCTCTCTGGGATTGTATCTTCAGCTCCTTCAGCTAATTCTCCTGCAAGTAAGCGTAATCACATTTTTTTAACTCTCTCTTCTCTTCGATTCTTTGTTTAATTGTTTTCAAATCTTACTCCTTTTGCAGAGATTCTTAATGGGTTTATCTCAAATCATGGCTCTTCACTAATGAAATGGTTATGGTCACTCAAAACCACAACCAAAACAAGTTCGAATCCTCTTCCATTTTCTGATCATAAAGTTTGCTTTTTAATCTTTTTCTAACGAATAAAGGTTTCTCTTTTTTTATGAATCAGCTATTGCAACGAGATCGATGGTGAAATTCGAAAATGGGTATAGTGTAGAGACTGTGTTTGATGGAAGTAAACTTGGTATTGAACCGTATTCTATTGAAGTCTTACCAAACGGAGAGTTACTTATTCTTGATTCTGAGAACAGTAACATCTACAAGATCTCATCTTCTCTTTCATTATGTAAGTACAAATTTTGTGGTTTATTGATTCTTGAAGAGATTGTGATGATGTTGAGACCACGATTGTGCTTTTGTCATCACTTCAAACTGAATGCACATGGGGACTATAGTACAAAAAGATGCTGCATATGGAAAAATTGATGGAATTTTTTGGTACTTCAAATTGAAAATTCTAAAGTCTGAGCTTTATTACTATTTTATGGAGATTTTGCTGTATCTTTGTCGTTTCTGGAGTGAGTTTGTCGGGGATGATATCAGTATACGGGTATAGTTTAGTAGTACATTTGTTTGCTGAATCTGACTTTTTCAAAGATGAGATCTAAAACAAAAGTGTTTGTTTCAAATGGTTCAGAATAGAAACAAAAGCTTATATTGGTTTGCAAAAGTGTTTCTTTCTACTATTTGGTTGAGTTTTATTTATATGGAAAGTATTGGAAACACTTGCAGATAGCAGGCCAAGACTGGTTACTGGCTCCCCTGAAGGATATCCAGGTCATGTTGACGGGAGATTACGTGATGCGAAGCTGAACCATCCTAAGGGGCTTACGGTTGATGACAGAGGAAATATATATGTGGCTGATACTGTGAATAATGCTATCCGGAAGATAAGTGAAGGAGGTAATAGCTTGTTCATAACTGCATTCATAGAAGGGTTATATATACGTTTGCATCTTGTACTGAGTTTTAAATGCCTATGATGTGAAGGAGTTACAACTATTGCCGGGGGCAAAACGGTTCGAAATGGAGGGCATGTGGATGGACCAAGTGAAGATGCAAAGTTTTCAAATGATTTTGATGTTGTTTATGTTGGAAGTAGTTGTTCTCTGCTTGTTATTGACCGTGGAAACAAAGCTATCAGAGAGATTCAACTCCATTTCGATGACTGTGCTTATCAGTATGGAAGCGGGTTTCCTCTTGGTAAACTTACAAAAGTACCAAACTTTTTTTTATGTTTGTCTCTTTTTTTCTTTGAATAACTCTGAATTCAATGTATTGCAGGGATTGCTGTTCTTGTTGCTGCAGGTTTCTTTGGTTATATGCTAGCTCTGTTGCAACGAAGAGTCGGCTCTATCGTGTCTTCTCATAATGTAAGTGCTCGTCTCAAAGACTACCCTGGCTTATTATTATTCTGCTAAAACTATTCAAATATTTCTTACACAGGATCAAGAAATGTTCGAAGCTGATCCTGATCAAAAGCCTATGAAACATTCCAGACCATCTCTGATTCCGGCTGGAGACGAGCAGCTAGAGAAACAAGAGGAAACATTTGTGGTATCGCTGGGAAAACTCGTTTCAAATGCTTGGGAGTCAGTTATGGAGATCCTTAGAAAAAAGCAGACAGGCACCAGCTTTCAGCAGTACCATGGGACAACAAAGCAGTCTGCTGCATTTAGCACATCAACTCCATGGCCAATTCAAGAGAGCTTTGTGATTCGAGACGAAGACGGACCTCCTCCTGTTGAGCCCAGGAACCCAACTCCAAGAAAGACTTATGCTTTTATGTCCAAAGATGCAGAGAAAATGCAGCAGCTACGTCAGAGCCGCGCATTCTACAGTAGCTGGGACGCTGAGTTCCCCAACCAGCAGCAACAGCAGCAAAAGCAGCACCAGAAGCATCAGCATCAGCAACAACAGCAGCAGCAGCATCGAAGGCATTACTCATCGATCCCGCATACTTATTATGAGCAGGACAGTGAAAAGTCTAATGAGATAGTCTTTGGAGCGGTCCAAGAACAGAGCAGCAAGCGTGTGGCTAAGCCTAAGCCGAAGCCTATAGAGTCTGGAGATCAAATGAATAATAATACTCAACAGAATCTTCACTACAGATCTCATTCTGTTAGTTACCCATATGGATACTATCCTAATACATGAAAAGTCTCCGGTTTTGTGCGTTTCTGAGATTATCAGTCTTCCTTAATAAGATTATGCAGGGAATTAAATTTTTTGGGTATAGGTGTTTGTATTGGGGAATTTTAAGAGTATGCTCTCGTCTTATGAGAAATGTCTCATACTTTGATTGTATTGGGTAATATATATATGAAAAAATGATATGATTATCTTTGTGAAAAAAGTGATTATGTACATTCCCTTGAGCTTGTTACAGCATTGTTAAATAAGTGTCCAACATAAGGTTTCTCATTTACTAGATTCATACTTACAACATCTTCGAAGTTTATAAAGTTCATTAGATTTATCTTGAGAGTTTCATCGAAGGCTTTGTGTCGGTGGAACAAGGCGCAAAGAACGATAAGATGAATACAACCATGGCTGACCCTATCATTTTAAGAGAAGCTATATATGTGGTATTAAAAGGAGGTTGGTTCAAGAGTGTAGCAAATGAGATTGGTTTCTCCCAAAACATTTGGAAAATCTCTGTGATTTTCATATATTACTTTTTTCAAGAATTTAGTTCAGGAGAAAACAAAGCAGATTTGATGTCATGTTACATTTTATTCAGAGATATGCATGATAAGTGATGGATTTATTTGGGTGGTTAAGATTACATACATGGTATCTTCACAAAAGTTTTGAACGTGATCAAATTTTTTATTTTTGTGTGTGACGAAAAAGAGAGTGTAAGACTCCGCGTGAAACAGAGGGTTACTCTGACGGAAGCTTAAATCAAAGACACATGAGAGGCACGTGATAGTTCGGTTTTATTTTCTTTTCTTTTCATTGTATATTTCTTCTTCCATACTTAAAGAGGAGTCTATATCACTCAAAATCTTACCGATCTTCACAACTCCAATTTGTTACTGAACCAGTTCATTTTCAGTAAAAACATACTAATCAACAGTACAATTTATTAAGATTCGTATGACTTGAAAAGTTGAAACAATAATAACCTAGTAAAAAGGGGATCCTCCATTAGATACTTAGGAAAATATTTTTCTTTTCTCCTGGAAATGTATTAACAAGTAACCTAAGCTTCTTTTCGTACAAATTACCACACAAATTAAAACAGTGACCTAAACTTCACTGAATTGTGTATATAGGTATCGAAACTATATAAATTAGAGTTTTAACCATTAGTATATGCAGGCCATAAAATAGATAAACCAAGAAGTTCACAAAGCATATTGTAGAATTCAGTTTTCTGACAAAACATATATAAAAAATATATAGACAAACTACATTAAAGAAGGTAAAACATCGCAACATAAAGCAAACTACAAATGATAATCGATAATACGGAAAACTAAACTTCGACACCATAGCTATATAGTACCGAAGACAAGAAGAAGAATAGTTTTACAAATCTTACGATTTTCAAAGAGAGTACATTTCGGAGATTGCTTTAAGGAACCTAAGCTTCAACTTCAAATGCACAATATAATCAACGGTCTTTGATAAAAGCAGATCCGGGTGGTTGCATGTCTGCCCGCCCGGTATCAGTATTTGGAGCCTCCTCACCTTCATTTGGAGTAACCCGGATCGTGATCCAGATCCGTGACCCTTCTTGTTGTTGTTTTTCTTCTTCTTATTCATCGTCTGCTTCACCATACTTTTGTATTTCTTCGACTCCTCCATTGCCTTTTTGTTGAGTGACAACACTTTAGAGTTGTGATGCAAACGAACGTGCGGGTGGTCCATATTTATATTGATTCTATGCTTCTAAACCAGTAAGAAGCTTTTTTACATTATTATGTTTTGTCTTCTAATTCGTGCAATTATGGAATTTGTTGTTTTTAAAATGCTCGCTTACGTCCACACGCTCGATCTTGTTTATCCTTTTTAATTGTGCGATGAGAAAGCATTATCCAATATTAAAAAGGTATTAGTAACGTCGGTCGCTTAATCACGTGCTGGATTCACTAACTTTTTGTGTGTGTTTGATTTTTATGTAGTTGCTGATTCGAAAAACTGTCTAATCTTTTTGAATACATAAGATATGATGAATCTTACTTAGTTTGGTTTACCCATATGTTTATATATTATGATTACAATAAGCTACAAGTGAGTCTTGGGCTAGTGGAGTTACATAGGTCATCCTCGGTTAGATTCTTGTTTAAAAACAGCCATATATATTGCAGTTCCGATTGAGAATACACATAGCCATTGCCAAAGATTTGTATACGATATTGACATTTATGAGGCTAATAATGCAATGTGTGTGTGTGTGTTCCTAAGAGTTGGGGGGTATTGTTAAATGTTTTTAGGCCGACACTATGCAATGTTTGTAAGTGCCAACTGGATACTATGCACGTGTTTTCGACAGCTTAGCTTTTGCAAACTCTCGTTTGTAGCCATCGATACTCGACATTGACGTGATCTCTCATTTCTCTTTGTCTTTTTTCTCATTAATGTGCATGGACTAATTACTCCACATAATACTTTTAAATTATCATTGTTGATTGGGATTGCATAGTTACACAAGTCTTTTATTATCTATGTTGAACTAAAATACAAATAAAAAGAAGATAAATTATACATACCACCCACCGGTTACAAGAAAAATAACAAATATACCCCTACATTTTTCTTCATACAGTGGGAACCTTTGAGCCGATTAATTAATCAGTTTTTTCGGTAATTTTATTAATCACAAATTATATACTACAATCGAGATCGTGGCATAGTGATTTCACGAAATGGACCACTCTACGAATCACATGCAATTGTATGTGTGATAATGAACAATGATGATTGATGAATTGGAAGACTTCAAGTGGGCTTTAGTTTCGAGTTTAGGGTTTTTGACAGCCTGACCAAGATGGCTATGTGTGTGGCTGTCTGAGTGACCAATGACCATTTGGGTTACTGTTATTACCCTTTCGGCAAATTAACGTGGCTGATAGGTCACTTTGGGTCCCATTCCACCATCATTTCTCACCGTCCGATTCGATCATTGCCCATACGTATTTCCACTACTGCATGGATCTCTATTTTTATTTTATTTTTCTATAAATTTGTACAATTTTATTTATATATATTGAAGATTGTTCATGCATGGAAGAGGAGAGGCACCGTAGTCTACGGAAACAGGTCCCTACTATTGTATGTTTCCCTCTTTTAGGGGTTTTTTGGGTTAATTTGGCGGGATCCCGGAACATCTTATTGCAATTATTTTTCATTTTCCCCCATAAAACATTAGTGATTCGAAAATAATCTTATTTATACATTAGCTTTAAACTATTACACTACAATAAGTGTTTTTGAAGACTGATACACGAAGCATGTGATCTTTTTGAAATAGTATAATGATCATACGGTGGCGCATTTTCCAATTTATCGGCTTCTTTAGATGTAAATTATTTGTACATGCATGTGAATTCCACATGATGTGTTTAATATATATCATAGTCTATGATCGCAAGTTCGCAACGATTCTTTCTTGATTGCATGAAACTAATTTATGGGTTTTTATCGGGTAGGAATATATATAAATATATCAAAGTTCGTTCATGTGATTTGCATAAATGTCAACATGATTGCATATAAAATATTGTTGATTAATTCTTCCCTCAATATATTTTTGCCAGCTTCACTTCCCATTTAGTCCATACGGATTTGCTAGCTATTAGTATATGGATGAATAAACGATACTCATGTGCTTGTTGCAAGTGTTTGATTGGTTGGTTACATCAACCTAATTAACTCAATACATATACATATATGTATAGTGCTTGCAACCCATGCTCTCATGTGTTTTAATTTAACCAACTCAGCGACATGATTTTCCAAAGAATGTCAGTTTTTAATTTTTTAACTTCAAATATATTTTTTTGATTCGAGGACGACTTTCTTATACTCGTCGACCAAAACGATGGACATCTAAAGGCTATCTAATATTGGCTTCACTAGGGATACATGAGTCCAAAGATGCACTTTCTACATTTGGCATGATTGTCAAATTAGATAGCCCTAATGAAACTAACATTAGTGGGCTGTTAGTCGCACTTAAGAACCAAAACCTACTGGTAAAGGAGACTTGGAGGGTGGAAAAGGCGGGAGAGAGTATTAAAATGTTTATGAAGCATTATAGAATACCTTTGTGCCAAATATAGTATGAGGAATAGCAACAATCTCTCCTAGTGTCAAGTGTCAACCAATCAAATCCTCTATTTTAGACATGAGGAATTGAAGAGGTTATACTATTTTAGAAAACATTGGGCCTAAGTAGACAGCCCAACAAAGCAAGTAGAAATTGTATAAATCCACATAAAAAAATAAGAAAGAAAACTAAAAACTGTTTTTTCATTAGTAATTCCGTATCAATACTATTTTTTGAGCGAGTTGTTCATATAAATACATGTTGTTTATTGTACTTGAAGTATAATTCAAAGTTCAAGCCTAACCAAGGGAATGCTCATAATTTCGTCCTAATACCACAATGAAGAGTCACATTTATATTTATACAAAAAACAGATTTTTCCTTAATTGTTGAACCAAATAATATATCCAAATATCTAATACAATAGCCATGACATGTTTATTCTGTTGATATATTTATTGTTTCGATGGCGTGGCCGAACAAATTATACAATTTTAAATCCAAAGAAAAAGTTTATATAAATTGCTTTCATCATTTAAGATGTATGGTCACTCAATTTGACCCAATGGTCAGAGTTTGGAACCCATTTGGAGATCAACTTATGTCTAAGATTTACGTATTAATTGGGAATATTACAGCATTTACCGCAACATTCGCTAACATTCTTAAATACTATTAGCATCGATAGCTGTGTAAGTAATCAACTGTGTATGACTTTTTTTGTCTACGAATTGGTATGATTTAAATCAATAAAATGTTGGTTTTTCCTAAAGACTATAGTCTATGTAAGCATCATCAGAAACTCACCGGCCTAGCGTCAGACCTAATATTAGGAATTAGGGAGACAAATTTAAAAAAAAGCCTAGAGACATCATAACCTAACATTTTTGTTGGATGAATCTGAATCCACTAACCATTACAGTATCAAATACTTGGAGTCTAACGCAGAGTTGACAAGAAATGATACCTTTCTTCAATTCTTTTTTACAAAAATATCAAGTCATCTATTTTATCATTATTCAATTTAGACCCCATCATCTTTATATTTTCCTAATGTGGGTCCTTAATTAACCTCAGCCAAGAGTAGATAAATCACCTGGCCCACTGTATAAAACTATAAATTAATGTGCTGATCGCAATTATAGGATTTTACGTAGCATATGTCAGCAAAATGCCTTGTCGTATCTTTTTTGTTTTTATTCGCTTTAAATATTAGTTCACGTTCAATGGTCTTTTGAACAAAAAAATCTCTGCTTGCAATTGTAATTTTAAATTGGTTAGTGGAAGTTAATGTGGTATCTCACGATACGTTCAAAATTAGGGACTTCGTACAAAAGAAAAATGTAGATGTTCAGTGAGATGTTACTAGTCCAATGTAGATGTTCAGTGAGATGTTACTAGTCCAATGTGTAACTACTACGAATACATATTATTGGTTTAATTTATGGCCTTTTGTTTAGTAATAATCCATAACCTCAATTAGCAAAATACATCGGAGATGTTTTTTTAGACGTTAGTTTTGTAAAAAACAAATCTAGTTGATTTTACAAAGGAAATTAGGTGAGAGTTCTGTTTTCGAATATATCAATGAGGAAGTTAAGAGAGACTAGAAGTAGTTGAGCAAACTTTAAAATGAAGCTTCATCAAAAATAAAAACTTAATAATGACGTATATATCCATAAAACAAGAAGGCAAGTGTACTGTTGAGAGAAGTGAATCTTTCACTCCAACTTTTCTAAATTCTTGAGCTGCTTGAGTCATTGAGTTTTGTAGCTGGCAAGGGTTGTGCTGGAAGTGTCTAAACCAGGTCGTTAGGAGCATAGAGACTTCAAATTTCAAAGCAATTAATCATCAAATAAGGAATCAAGTATCATCATTTTCGAATGACTCGTCCGTCTAAAGCTTCAAATTTGCTGTAGAATTGGTTTCAGAATGACTCCCCATCATGACATTGTCCTCGTAAAACTGTTGTCGTAAGACCAATAAACAATAAATCCGTTTGTAAATTCTATAGAAAATTGTTAAAAAAGTTTACGATAAAATTTGAAGTAAATAACGTATGGTCTACATTTACTCTCGCTGATTTAGTTGGCGTATGATCATAATTAAGTCTGACTATGTATTAGGAGAACCCACGTACGTTCTAAATCATGCTCTCTAACTTATAATTATATACGTTATCTAACTTATAAGACGAAACGCGACGTAACTACATAAATAAAATGATCTTTAAACAGCATCAAACTATTTGGATTTTTTGTCTGAACACACACATTCTGATATGTGAAACAAAAAACAAAAAAAAAATGACGTAAGCTTCTCACCCTTAGTGCAATGGGGGAGTCACTCGTGTAGCTACATCACGCTTGTAAAGTAGCTTCACCGCTTCGTGAAAGGTTATATCTGAATAATAGATAATGATAAATAAAAAAGTAATGTATGATAATTCCTCCCTCCCTATATATGATTAGAGAAATTAAACCAATAATATCATATCTTTCTCCAATAGCATTGAAGATCTCCTTACCTCTCTCTTTCTCTCGCTACTTATATTTATTTCCCTAAATCCTTGGAGCTAGGAGACATCGTGCCGTTTTCTTATTTGAAAGACAAGAGGGAGATAGATGGAGGTGAAGGTTAGAAGAGATGAGTTGGTACCCTTTGTAGCAATGGCTATAATGGAAGCATGCACGATTGCTCTTACGATAATGGCGAAAACGGCGTTGACGGGAGGGATGAGTCCTTTTGTGTTCGTTGTTTACACAAACGCTTTTGGATCTATTCTTCTTCTTCCATTTTCTTTCTTATTTCACAGGAATGAGAGGTCGGTCCACGTTCAGTATTTTATATCATAGTATATATGTTAGTACTAATCAATCTTGGTTCTTTTCTGATCTTTGGTTTGTATGATGATATTTTATACTTGCAGAACAGAACAATCTATCTTCTCTTGGCCACTCCTCGTTCGCGTTTTCTTTCTAGGTTTCACCGGGTGGGTACATAATCTATCTTTATTAAATAATGTTTTCTTAGGAAGTTATCATATTGATTATATGAGTCGCAGACCAGATTCTTACGTACTAATATTATTTTGCAATAACAGTAACTTCGTGGTCCTAAAACCAAATCAAAAGATGAGGTCCATGTTTCGAAAATCTATACGTACATGTATCAACCACTAATTGGTTGGATGAATATTCTATGGCATGGATTTGCGACGTCATGCATATTCAAAAAGATACAAAACCGCGTGCCGTTTACTCGGTTATAAAATAAACAACTAGGCCTAATATGTTCTATTATTTTCCACATCCTGACGTTTCTATGTGAGCGGCGTATACCACACACCATGTTTTATTTGTGTTAAAATAGAAATAAAAACTTGTGTGACGTATATGTTGGTTCATATAATAGTTTACTCACTTGTGAGAACACACGCATTTGCATGCATTGAACGTACATAAAATGTTATTCATGCATATGCACATGCACTGATTATATTGTAACATTTTAAATATGTGAAGGATATTTATGTTCCAAAACTTGGCATTTGTGGGACTACGCTTCAGCTCACCAATAGTAGTATGTGCAATGGGATTGCAAATCCCGTCCTTCTCCTTCCTGCTCTCTATTATTCTCGGGTAAGACATCTCTCATCACCATGTCAAACTCTCCACATAAATTATATGAATGTTTTCAAATATATATATAATAAATATACATGCATGTGTAGAAGGAGCAAATTGGATTGGAGAAACACGAGTACGAGGGCTAAACTGATGGGAACAATAGTCTCGTTAAGCGGAGCTTTTGTTGAAGAGTTGTACAAAGGTCCATTCATAAGACCAGCTTCGTCTGCTTCCCCAAATCGTTTTCTTAAATCAGTCCCTAAACTTTTGGTCTACTACAACCTCCCCGACAATTGGTTTCTCGGCTGTATCTTTTTGGCCGTCGCTGTTTTTTCTGTCTCCCTGTTCAATGTTGTTCAGGTACTCAATCTTCCATTACGGAAACCATCGTTATCCTTATGCATGTTAGTTACCTTTGAGGTTAATATATATTTCTTGTTTTTGCATGTCTTTGGCAGACAGGGACGGTAAAAAAGTATCCACATGTGATGAAAGTGGCTTCGTTTTACAGCATAGTCGGGACGATCCAATGTCTACTATTCTCGTTATTTATGGAAAGAGACCTTAGTGCATGGAAGATCCAACCTAACTTCGATCTTTATCTCATTATCGCCACGGTAATTAAATCTACTTTTTTTTTTTGTTAATAACATGCATTTCACTAGATTTGATCATTTGAATCCAAGTAGTGATATAACGATTACGCTAGATCAAGACTCAAGACTACATGTTCAGTTTACTTATAATTGATTGAGTTTTAAAAGATCAAATACATAAAGCCATCGATTGTAATTAACGTTTCTAATATTGGTGACTATAATGATGTGTAAAAAACAGGGAACATTCGGAAGTGTAATACGAACAAGTGTACACGTAAAGTGCACCCAAATGAAAGGACCTTATTACGTGCCATTGTTCAAACCCTTTGGTATCTTTTGGGCAACACTCTTTGGTACCAGCTTCTTCGTCAACAGTCTTCACTACGGCAGGTCCGTGAACAAATTCATTAATCAATATTCTAAATACTAATTAGCATATTATCACGCATGAGTATTAAGCTATATATGTTGGTGCATATGGGTGCAGTGTGTTAGGAGCAGCCATAGCTGGTGTGGGATATTTCACAGTGTCTTGGGGACAATTGAAGGAAAGCGAAGAAAAACAAAGTTCAAATGAAGAAAGAAAATCCATCAAAACTATTCATCATCGCGATGAAGATGAATACAAAGTTCCATTACTTATTAACCAGGAAGAAAGTCCTGTATGAATTTTGTATTATATATAGAATATGAGGGTCGCTTAAATATATTTTTGGCCCCTTTCTTCGTTTTTTATGGCGTGAATAAGGAGAAATGCGAGTGAGAGTGTTAAGTGGTCAGTGTCGTATGGGAGATTGCTGAAGTAGGCTTTTTGGTCCGAAAAGCAAAACCTGCCCAATGTATATACATGTCTTTGAATATCTACAGCTCGCTTCTTATGTTTCTATGTAATGAATAATCTCCAATTCATGGATCAACTATTGTATTCCTGCCATTAAAACTAATGTAAATATCTTTCATATTTTGTTGTTCAACATCTAGTGTAAATAGCTACATTGTTGAAGTTATTCAATGCGAGAAAAGTCGCATATAATTAAAGTCGCGTATGTTAAATTTTATAGGTTTCTAACACAAAATGAAATGATACTAAAATTTGATTAGTCATTTTATTTATATTATTTATAATTCTACCTAAATTTAGATGTTGAACACACTTCTTCATGTGCAAAAAAAAAAAAACACTTCTTCAACGGCTCTTACATAATGCCACAGCCGTAGTGACTAAAAGAGCATTATTTGAAATATTTTTTACGTAGTAAATGTAAATCTCAAAGAGAAAAGTCAATGTATATTCGCCTCAATATATAACGTCTATACGCTTTAAAGGTGCACCGGCACCGTCATGTAGGCCAAGTTTAATAACTTAAACAGATTGAGACTGGTCTAAAGGATTAAATACAACAAGTCACGGGGTGGAATTTGAACACCTGAGAAAACAAACTGACCCATTTCAGTGAATGTCGGATGTCTCATGTCTACATTTATCTTCTATTATAAGCATCTAATATTTTGGGTTTTCATTTACACAAGAATGGTCAATGGTGAATGCTCGCAAAATCTAATTTGGATATTAACAACAAACCGGTAAGAGATCCCAAAATCTAAACAGCTTGTAAGAATAACACTCGTCTCTGGCTAGCCTTGGTTTAGGAAGATCTTGAGCTATCTTGATTCTCTTCTACAATATCTTGAACTATTTGTTCGGAATAATATGAAGTATCTTGACTTGGTTTCAAGAAGCTTGAAGTCTCTTGAATGTCTTCATCAACTGTTATTGGAGCTGTTATTGCGGGTAAACATAAAAGAGGCTTAGGTGGAATCTGGAGAGCCTCTAGACTTCCCTCTAACATTTCAACAACTTTGCTCATTGGTGGACGATCATATGGATTGGTCTGAATACACCACAGACCCACCAATACCATTTTCTTTACTATCTTCTCATCTTCTTCTTCGGTTATTTGATCTGCCAAAAAACTCATGATTTCTCCTTTCTCAAGATCTTTATAAATCCAATCTGGAAAGTACATTGAAGTATTACTGGATCCAGCATTTTGAGCTCTTCCTATGTTCCTTGCTCCAATCATCTCAAGAACCACCATTCCATAACTATACACATCAGACTTATGAGAAACTCCTCCAAAATTCTGGGAGAACACTTCTGGAGCAATGTACCCTATGGTGCCTCTTGCATGTAGCATTGAAATGATGCTTTCATTATTTTTGCAAAGCTTAGCAAGACCGAAATCCGAAATCTTAGGGCATAAGTCTCCATCTATGAGTATGTTCTGTGGCTTTATATCGAAATGTACAATCCTTGATACACAATGGCTATGCAAGTATTCTAGGCCATGAGACACACCTACCGCAATGTTGTATAACGTTTTCCATTCCATCTTCGCCGACATATTCTTGGAGATGAACTTGTCGAGGGATCCATTCGGCATCAACTCGTAAATTATAGCTTTCTTCCTCCCTTCATAACAGAATCCAAGTAGAGAAACGATATTAGCATGAGATGTCCTACTCATGCTAGCTATTTCATTGATGAAGTCTTCTCCATCCTCGTTTGACTCCTTCAAGATCTTCACTGCAACATCTCGGCTGCCATCAGGTAACTTCCCTTTATAGACAGTTCCAAATCCCCCTTTCCCAAGAACATTCTCAAATGATTTTGTCATCTTCTTGACTTGTACATAACTAAATCGTTTCAACATTACCACTGCTTCCATGTTCTTCTCATTCAAATCACTCTTTCTCATATTATTTGCTCTAACCTTTCCCACAATCACAATAATGATCATTGTAGCCAATACTGATGAAACTCCTACAAGAGAATAAGCCTTAAAACTTAGGTGTTATATACATCAAAAATGAGTAAGATAGTTGAGAGTAATTTCACCAGGTTTCTTCTAAAGTGTACCAAGTATGAGTTTTAACCTCAATGGAATATTTCCTGCAAATGTATTACAGAAATTATTTCGATTAACAAAAAATAAAATGATACATTCTCCCGTAGGTCAAAGAAAAGAAAAACTTACCTTTTGCTTCTGTTCCAGTTTTGATGTTTCCTGCCTCTGGGACCGTTGAGCTATTGATGTTTCCTGCCTCTGGGACCGTTGAGCTAGACGGACAAAACGTGATGACAAAGTTGGAGAAGTTTGGACAAGTGAAACTGCTGTTATCAACGTCGTAGGCGTAACTATAAGCGCTTGGGCACACGTTATTGAATGTCCGCGAGTAGATCGTCCGCTTGCATATTCCCGGTGGTACGACCACCCCAGAAGAGAGTCCGATACAGCAAAGCTCTGGCAACTGGTATCTCTGACAAGTGGTCATGCAGGCTATTGGATGGTGCGATCCAAGGCCACTACTGTTCACCATTAGCTCCGAGGGACATGTCTCGTTCATGTCAATAACGCATTCAATGCTTCTGCAGTTTTTGTTCTCGGGGGTCACAAGCAAAGGGAGGTTGTAACCATTGAAGACGTTGACGACATAATAGTCGACACCGTAAGAAGCGAGGTTAAACTCGACCACTGTTGTTGGATCTATGGGGATACCGAGGCACTTGATTTTTCCGGAGGTGCAGTCTCCCGTGGCACATGAGAAACCCCCTGTTGAGTTGGTGGAGCAGAGTGTCCTACCCCAGAAACGACCTATCCATGATGACGGCGCTTTGATGGTACGCGTCTCTCCTTTCTCAAGAACAAAACCGGTTGTTTCTAGTGATCTCCTATAGCCGTAGGTTGCAGGCCATATGGTGTATTGGCATTTGTTTTCTATCGTAAAGCTCCTTGACATTGCTACATATAACAAAAAAAAATTCAAGATATATTGCAGAGATTTTAAACGTATAATATAAAGAGTAGGTGAAGAGTTTGGTTTATACATGGACGTGGCAATGGACGTGGTCGGGATGAAGAAGGTGGCGATGGAGGTGCAGGTGACGAAGCTGATAATTAAACAAAACATTACTAATAATGAATATATATATATATCAGAGCTTTATTGATTCTAGGGCCTAGTGGGAAGCACAAAGAGAAGCCTATAACAAAACAAAGTAAACGAAAGAACTCTTTATTGAATCTGAAACTTGTTGTTTTATTAAGACAAGACACACACACTTACATACTGATCTTAAGTACATATCTGACCAAACTAAATGTTGTGACTGTTGAAAACTGCCCAAACTAAAGTTACGACTCTTACAAGCACCTTTTGCTATAACACAGAAACTTAATAATTAAATAACATATTACCAAACTCAATTATAAACTAGCAAGGAGTACGTAGGTGAAGAGTTTGGTTTATATACCTGGAGGTGGAGGGAGCATTTGAGCTGAAGGTGGAGGAAATAGATCAGGTGGTGGTGGTGGAGCACCAGAACCTGTAAATTAAACAAAACACCTATCATATTGCAAATCTCAGATTCATAATTGCAACGGTCGAAGATCTTGGAGAATTAAAGTACCGGAACAAGCGGATAGATCAGTGTTGACTCCACATCGAAGGTTGAGACCGAGAGCTTGATCTGTAGTGATGTTGAACTGAGCGAGTAAACCAGGAGTGTTGTAGATGGTGCAGAGACAGCTAAAATCTTTCTCCATCGCTTCCTTGATCGAGTTGCAACAATCCGTCGACGGCTTTGTTGTCGTGTTCAAGAACCTGAAGCAGGGAACTATCTTGCTCACGCACTCAGTCTGTGCTTCCACCTCCACCACTGTAACCAAAACCGCGAATATCATCATCGCCGTTGTCATTTTTCTTTCTTGGTAAATGGTAATGGAAGGTCGAGCTTTTTTTCTTTGAATTACTTTTAATTTTGCTTTAGAGGTTTTGTAATATTATATAATTCAGTGGCTCAAAACCAAAACATATGAAGTCAAAGAGATAAAGCCAAAACAAGAATATACCGAAACTTATCGTCGTCTTGACTTTTGATAATCGTTGAATCCAAAGAATTGTTAACCGATCATTCAAGGAAAAAGAGAAAAAGTCTTTCTCTCTGTTTTCATTCAATAATCAAAAGCTATCGTACCTTACAAGTTACAACCATAAGGAAGCCCAATCACTAAAAAGTACTCCCCCATAATCTCAAAGCCCAATCACTAAAAGCCCATTTTTATTAATCTCATCGTTTTTTTTTGTTTTTTTTTTGTGACATTGAGTAAACAAAATCTGGGGGAAGAAAACTAGAAAAGGGCAAATAAAATGAAGATTCTCTTCTGAACAGAAAAAAGAGACAAAATATCGTTTGTCTCTTGAAAGACAAAAAAAAAAGTTTGGGAAATAGAAGACAAAAAACATATCTCTAGGTCTTACTATTTATGCTCTGCACAAATACAAACCCCAAAAAATACCTGCAAAATTGCATAGAACATCTCAAATATCCTCTTATTCACGGTGCCCATCCCTTTCTTGCCAGTTGCCACTTGCTTCCACAAAACTCTCTTATAATTTACTCAAATCTAATACACCAGTTAATAGGTCAAATGCTATTCAAATTGTTATAACAATGTTCTTTGCGATGACATAATTATTACAAGTTACAACAACTCCATTAATTACTTTTACTATTTTTTGTCTTGACGCAGTCCGTTATACAACTGGAATTCTAATCATTATCACAGCTATCTACGCCCTAATATAATAGAACGGGCATGCTAGTGGCTACTGTAGTACATGGACAGTTTAATGCCAATAATTGAAAGATTATTCCAAATCAAGAAAAAGCTACGTATACATGACATGTAATTACTTAATTTGAATATATTGCAAAAAATAAATAAATGTTCAACTATTTTTTGTACTCCTCCATGGTTTGAAGAACGGAAGAAATAACCAACAAAAAAGAGTATCATCCATGTCTGTTTTTTTCGTATCTAATCCAAGAAAATAAACTACCTAGCTACTTTTTGAAATCCCAAAAAATTATTACACATTTTGTTCTTTTGTCATATGCGTGTAAATGAATGATATCATAGGATCTTCAACAATCAATGTTCATCATTTAAACCTTCCATCGCCGCAACATCTCGATCATGATCTCGTTCCACGTGTCGACAGGACCAGGTAGACACCAATGCAAACAATCATTAGGAATTCTCTCCGGTACACCGTTCTTGAACGGGTCCGCGTACATGTACGGACCAGGATGTCCGTCTGGTCTCAGTACCGACATAGCCGTCACGTCCAACACCTCTAACCTCACCTCAGCCGCAGCCGCCGTATATTCCTCAATTTCTATTTTGCGCATGTCCAAGTCCAGACCTTCTAAAACCTTCCCTTCGTACGGCTTGGTCATGTTACATGCGCCGAGACTGTCCCAAGGCCGTCCTTCAAAATGTGATGGCGAAAATGTCGTCAAGATCACCTCACGACCACTTCCAGCAACCGCTCTCAACGTTGTTCTTATCGCTTTTCTAAATACATCATAAAACCCTACCTCGGTACAGTTACTTGTTTCACAAGAATGACATCCCAAAACCGAACCAGACTCGTAGTAAACCGCTGGATGCAGAAACCAATGTCCCACAGAGACTACGACCGTATCAAAACGTTCTAAATCATTGCCCCATCTCTCATCCACGCGGTCTATGTGCAATACATTGTGGTCCAAGTTTCCCGATTTCTCTAAACCGGCCACCAAAAACGGGGACCAGTAAACCGAGACAGTGACGTTGTGTGACTCGAAACGCCATCTTCTGAATTTATTGTCTTCTCCGTTTCTATAGACGAGATCAGGGCTAGAGACGGTAGAGAGCAAGCATAAAAGAGACTCAAGCTGATTTCTAGCCATGGAATCACCGATAAAAGCTAGATGCTTATCTCTCATAAGATCAAGAAACCGGTTCGAGTCGAATCTCGGTATATCGCATTCGTTTGGTTTCCATTTCCAGTAAAGATAACCGGAATCAGGTCTACCATGGCGGAAACAATTCTGACCATCCTTGATTGTTCCACATGTTGAACCATTGTAGAGTGGACCAATCTCGTCTCTGACCCAGTTCCCTTGCGTATAATCGCATAAAGGTTCATCTTGTATATGATCAAAACTCTCTTGGCTTTCTTCTTCTGCAGATTTAGAAAACAACCCTAAAGTTAAAAAAATCCATTCAGTTTTTGGATATACACAATATTGAAGAAGTTGAATAATTACCTTGAGAAGATGAAGAGAAGCTAGTGATCACAACGTTAGCTGCAGAGTCTTGAAGAGAGGTGTCTTTAATGGAGGAGAATGGATTATTAAAACAGAGTCGAAACAGAGCTATTGGTATAAAAGCTAAGACTATAAAAACTATGATCTTCCTCTGACTTGGAACATTTTGTTGCTCGTTTAATCCCATTTCAGGAACATAGAACAACTTATCTTCTTTTTCTCTCTTTTATTTTGGCTTTCGTGTTTTTGATTATTGATATGGAGCTTGTTTCTAAGTATATGTCACATCGTTTTTTGGTTGTTGTTCTTGTTTTATGTGGAAGAGACGAGACGAGTGGTTCAATGGTTTTGGTCCTTTTTGGACCATGGAGGTATATTTTACTCAAAATCTTTATTATTTGTCTATGTCAATGCTATTATTTGTGCTTAATTTACAATATTTTCCACATGAAAAATATATAAATAATTTTCCGGAGTTGTAAGTAGGTTTTCTTTACTTTTTTTTTGTTGCGTAGAGAAATTCTAAATAATTGTCCACCGCATATGAATATATGCACGATTTTTTTTTTATTTTTTTTTACTCAAGATTCTGTTCACTTTTCGTTAATGAGGTTTTAAAAGTTTGTTAAGGAGATTTATTAATATGTTTGGACTATCATAGTATCATCATTTGGTTGCTAAAATATATTAAGATTATATCAAATTATCAATACAAATTTATTAGTTTGTGGTGGAGAAGGAAGTTGTCTTTGTTCAGTGAGTGGCCGCCAGTCTGAAATTGTACAGACGCTGATGGCTTTAGTCTGAATATGGTAAATGACGAAATTAGCCTTGGATAATGTGCGTCGATGACATTCTTTCTGGCTTTGCTCGTGTCAGGGTATAATTGTCAGTGTACACAGATGCCGCGATGTGGTTTGATTAAGTTAATTAATCCTAATATCCTATAATTAGATGGTGACACGTAAGCAACGTAGTTCAAAAGACTTTTCTTAAGCGTTATCTGAAGTGAAGTCTTAATCATTCGAATATTTATTTATGTCTCATGAGGAATAATTAAATCACTGTTAAATGAAGTTAGTAAAGTTTTAGACACTTCACACATCTTTTTTTAACTGTTAGATGAGTGACGTTAGTAAAGTTTGACACTTTTACACAATTTTTATGATAGAAACAGTGATGCCTGTTGTACGGCATCAATGATTTCATGGCATAGTCAACGCAGAGATGATTCATTTTACCCACCAACATGTAATCATTTTACTAGACGGTAAAAACTTTTAGAGCAATAAAAGATACATTTGTATTTGTAGTTCAAAATAAGATTTCACAGATTCACGACGCATGCAGTTTGTACTGAATAGTACACTTGACCTAATTATGATCAAGTATGGGTAAATATAACAGTGAAATGCTAGTCTACACATATATATCAATTTCAATACTGAAAAAAAAATGTGGATCAAAAACTTACATATAAATCACTAATTTTAATAATCTAGCTGCTAGTAAAACAAGAATTTTGAGATAGTAATTGTCCACTACATCATAATTAATAGCTGTTAAATGTCAATAATATAAAGTGGACACAAACATTATGTGTAGAACGCATGTGGAAGATAGACTCAAACAACATGTGATGAAAGATGTGTTATATAGTTTTGTTTTGCGATGAGTGTTTCGACTTGTTGTCTTCATCTCCGTTAACTTCGGTCCATTCCATTCTTCCATGTGCCCTCCTCTTTCTGATCATTCAAATTGTTACCCAAACCAATCATCTTTGCCTAATAAAATCATCAATAAAATTAATGGTCAAAACATTAAACTTAATTTTTCCAAATTCGTGGTAAAAAAACAAATTGTCAGATGACCAAGATTCAAATCATCCCACTGCGATTTCAGTTAATTGTTATTTAAATTTAAATATTATTATGAAAAGAAAAAACAAATCTAGTAAAGATTTAGAACCAACATTCAAAGACTGACACTCAGGATTTGAAAATTAAAAGTAGTGACAGGAGATAATGGTGATGTAGTAGCTCACCAGCTTCCAATAATTTCTCTTTTGACAAAATATAAAATGATTAGTTTAATTTATGCCAGCTGGATCACTTCATTTTCCTCTTAATATCTAGCATCATAAGCAGTTAACAAAAAGACATAAAAATAAAATAAAATAAAATAAAAGTAAAATAAAAATAAATCTAGCATAAACATCTTATTAAGTAACAAAAGGTCTACCAGTGGATAAGAATAGTATTGTATATACTTTGTGAAAATAATTGAAATTTCTGTAAAAAAAAAAAAAACTTATATGCAAAGCTCAAGAGTCAAGAGTAAGCTGGTCTAAACTCTAATTGGGCTATATTAATAAATTACGCCTGGTAATAGCTTAAATAGTGACGACCCAGGATAGGTTTATATGGGCCTATATAGCTCTGAACAGAAGCCCATTTACGGTTACAGTTTGTTATTAATTGTCCACGCGCCATAAACCAAGATATTTTGCAACCGTCACTTTTTCAAAACCGCGATTTAGAAACCGCCGGAGAGTTCGTTCGCCGCCATGAAACCAGCAAGTGCTACGGTGGCTAAAGTAGACAGCGGAGGAGAGGACGAGAAATTCGAGGTGGGGAAGGTATACGCTGTCAAGCTGACCACCGGAGATCAGTTCAATGGCATCGTCTTGGCTTATGATTCTGAACCCAACTTCGCCGTTTTCGATATCCTTTTTCGAAATCGCTACTCGCAGCTCGTAGATTCTTATCTCTGCTACTTCGCCTTCTTGATTTCATCTTCTTGTGTTTGTTTTCGCGTATTCCTTGACGGATTAGTGATTTTACAAGAAGGCACGAAGCCTAAACCTCTGGATTCGAAATCCTTACGGATGGTGAATGTGAATTACATAACGGAGATGAAGAATCTGGGGAGGGTTAAGGAACGTCTCGCTAAAAATACTTTGGTTAATCTTGATGGACTCATAGAGAAAGAGAATCATGCTATTAGGTGATAGTTTTTGCAATTTGTTGTGAAAATCTCTATGATTGTTTCGATTTTATCACTGATTTTGATTAATGTATTATGCAGTAACGTCGAGAAGATTGGTTTTGGTGTTACCGCAGAAGGGCAGATGATCTTTGACGCGATTTCTAAGACGTAAGGATCTCTTTGGTTCTTTATATTGAATGGATGATGATGATGATTTTAATACAATCCAGTAGTGTTTGAAATCTTGTTAATGGTTTTTGTTAGTTCTTTGTGTGAAGAAGATAACAATAGCTTACATTGTTACTGCTTTTGCTACTTTTTGTGAACAGATTTGTGCTTTGTTTCTGTTAGCAACGAGGGTTGGATCAGATGCTTGCTTATATAAGTAACTGTGAATCGTTTAGTTTTTGAATCTGGATTCAATTTAGTGTTTGTATTGTTCTTGGTTTCCAGAAGATGTAAGTTATTTGGAACTAATATTTGCGCTATGGTTGATTGTGTCTTTTGCTTTGCTTCATTTGTTGCTACTGTGAAAATGCCTGTAAATTAGCATCATATCTCACATCTTTACTAGAGTTTTCATACTTGTCATGGCATAGCGTTTTTATTGCTTGTGGTTTTTAGAAGATGCAAGCTTTTTGGGACTATATATTTGACGAATTGTGTCTTTAGCTATGCTTCAGTTGTTGCTGCTATCAAGTCACAAATCTTTACTAGAGTTTATTTATGTTGGACACTTGGACTACTTGTCATGGCATTGCTGAAAGTATAAGCTACAATGGAGTAAAATTGTCAAAGAAAGTAATTATGTAGTTTTTGCTACCTTGGGGTGAGTTACATTATATAAAACTCGACATGGTCAGAGGCTACTTATGTTGTGGACCTTGAGTTTTCCCTGTTTTGCATCTAAGAACCGTGGTGACAAATGGTTTTATGCTTATGATGATAATCATTCTATTGACTTTTAGCATATACTCTTTTTTTATTCATTGTTATGTGATGCTGCATTCTCCAGGCTTCCTATACGCTGGGTGAACAAAGAAATGCTGGTAATGGGAGATGTGTTTATTCGTAGCCCTTATCATTCTGATTGTGTCTATGGAGGACCCCGTATGGTCAATGAACGAGTAAAGCATGTGGTAAGTGTCAATACCAAGTAATAAATGTAATATTTGCGTTTCATGTCATATTTATACAGTTCTTTGTTGTGTCACAGCTGGGGCAGGAGAGAAAGAAGTTGCAACTCAGTGACACCTGAGGATATTGAAGGAGTTGTTCAATGAACATAGAGCAATAGCGTAAGTCTCTTATCCCTAGAAGTACCCTAGATGTGATACCATGTGTAAATTCGATTCACGAGAAGAAGATTTAGAGATTTTTGAGTTGCAGAGATTTAATTTTGGTGTTGACATTGACAAGAACACAGAGAATGTTGTTGTTACACTGATTTGAGACTTGAAGCTTTAGTGAATGGATGGCTTGGACTAGTTAAGACTTAGGATAGTGAAATTCTAAGACCTTGATCTACAAATTGTGAAGTCACCGACTTTTTACAAATGGGTCTTTAGCCTTTTCCCAAGTCATAGCCCAAATCACAACAATGCCCATATTGAAAATCTTATTAAGCATGGTGATTAGAGAAATGACTAATTTATAGCTATGATGTGGATTCAATGTATTATTGATATATGGCTCCTACAAAGTCACATTCGCAAGCTTCTTTAATGTCAAATCTAAAAGAGTGTTACATTCCTTTTTGTCTTTCTTTAACTAAAACAAAGCTTTCTCCTCTCTAATCCGCTTTTGCTTTCGCCCCCATAAAAAAAAAATGCCTTTCGCTTTCTACTTTCTACTTTTTCATCCCTTTGCTGAAGTCTCTGTAAAAAAAATTCAATCTGAAAAAAAACTTACAATCTTACTTTATTGCTTTCAGTCACTGTGCTCAATGCTCATTGGTTTTCTTTTATGCTCATTTCCTTTCTCTCACGTTCATCCTCTTTTTTCCTTACACTCTTTTTACATTAATCAAAAAGAATCGAAACTATATTCTAACTGTGCCTGGTTATATGGTTCGAACTTCGGTCACACGTGTGTGCGAGTGTCCTTGTAAACAACATGAATAGGTTGGGTTAGGTAAAGAGTGATTGATGATGAAACAAAGGACTTTGGGAAGGAGGAAACGTCGTTGTCCACTAGAGATATGAAAGTGCAATAGTGACTAAATCTTGGTTTGTGACCATAAACAACAAAAAGCAAACCCACGATTTTTTTTCTAAAGTAAAATACAAATGAGAGACGCTCCCTCGAGAAACTAAGTTCACTCACTCTCTCACGCCCTACGAGTCGGGCCATGCCACCATTGATTCTTCTCTGTTCTCTCTTTTCTTTTATTTTTTATTTTAATGATTCCTTCACTAAATATCATCTCATATATCACTTTATAATTCTTTCTACTTTTCAAGCATCCAAAGTTTGATTATTTTAATGAATATATAGTGTATCTTCTTCTCTAAAGATTAAAGGCAAATAAAGAATCCATGTGCAAACTTTGTTTCTACATGTTCTAGCATATATTCCCTCGCATTTCTTTTTTCTTCTGTTTCGCTTTAAGAACAAATGTTAAAATATGCTTTTGTATGTGCTTATAATTAAATCCCATTACGTACTTGATTAGTAGTCGGAGAGGTGAGTAACGTGAGTTTGATATAGATTGCATGTAATGGTAACATGTACGTAGTGTATAATTATGAAGAAATGATCAAAATAGCTATGAAATACGAATGTATAAATAGGCGATTTGGTTAAAAATATGCGTATTATATATTCTGTTTTTATTCCTACTAATATCCACATGATCTACATGCGCTTATATACACGATACAAACTCATATACATCTACATGACTACATGTGTATGTAAAGTAATACTAATAAATCTGCCCATTTTCTATAAATTAAAATGAATGCAACTCCTGTCATATAATTTCATTGTTTTGTCTCTACCCCATTCCCATTAGTTGTCATTATCCATTATTCTATAAGAAAATTAATGTATATTCTGTTTGAGAAACCAAGTGCTCGTGAAGTGTATGATACAAAAAGGTATGCAACTAATGGCAAACGCGTGTACCAAATAACAGGACAAGGATCAATTAAGATAGTAATTAAAAGATGATTGTCTTTATACGCTGATATATAAGCTTAGGTCCCTTTGTGTCCCCGTGTGTCCTAATCAAAACCCGCAAGAGAATTAAAATAAATAAAAAGTTAATAAACAATGATAAAGGTAATCCCCCGATGATTAATATGTCCAAATGTGTGGGCTGGTCATTATTTATTTATAATTAGCATTTAGCAGTTGCTAATCACCTAACCATACTCTCTCTTTACTTTTGCATCATTTTAGATTAAATAGTAGTGGGTGAAGCTTCTATTCTTTCTCTTATAAAGATATTTTGTATTTATATTCCTGTAATAGTTATCTTGTACGTATTTATTTATAACTCCATCTGGTTCACGTTCAGGTTGTCATGTCATATTGATGCTCTGCTCTTACAACATACCATTTATATTCATAATTCATGTCATGAATTTTACAAAACCATGCCAACCTTTTGTAAAAGGAAAGAAAAAGTTAATAAATAGTGACTAGTACGAGAGTAAAAGCAGTAACACATTTCCTTACGTACATTTGAGTGGAATCAAAATGGTAACAGTGCATGTTTGATATTTGGATTTAAAATTTGTTTATGTCAATATTATCAGTGTATGGTTGAAAAATGGGAAAAGTGAGGTAAACCAAAATAATAAATAAACAGAAGAGGAGCGTCATGAGGATTTATAGAAAGTAGATAACGTTGTAATCCGATAGATAAGTAAATGATTAGTATAAAGCATATGACTATGAGACGAGTGATTAGTTCATTGGAGGGTGAACAAATAATGTCGTCGATGGAAAATAAATAAATCACATTACTAAACTAATCAACTAGAATTATGAGGATGGAGACATTTTCTCGACGTGGGGTGCACTTCTGTCGGCACAAACCAACTTAGTTATAAGATTAAAACACACTTTTGTAAAATGTTTTGTTTTGCAGTAAGTTTTTTTCTTTTTCTTTCACTTCTTATTTCCTTTTTTACTTGTAAAATCGTGTGCATACATATATAAATGGATAGTCAAAGATGGTATTTTTGTGTGGCTAATGTTTGAGGGGTTCGAGAGAGATAGAACGGTGTAGCTACGTTATGGTTTCGTGGTGAGACCACTTTCTCTGACATGGAGACAGATCAACATCACATGTATGCTACTGCTCCTATTAATTGTTCCTCTTTACTAAAATCAAGAGAGAAATTAACCACTATTTTTTACTTCTTTTGTAATTTGTTTTTTTCATAATTTGATTTTCTTTTGTATATTTACTGTTGTTAAAATAGGTATATAAAACCCTTAATCTTTTGCCCAAAAAAACAAAAACAAAGAAATGTGTTTAATTATGGCAAAAATGAGGAAGGTTATTACATTTTGAACATTAAATACTTTTTTTTTTCTTTTGGTCTTAAACAAATACAATTTTCTTTTGTCTTTTTACGTTCGTCGTTCAATAAAACATACACTCGATCCACAACACACATGTTCACATGCTTCGTGCTCCCACAGGCCACACCAAAATCAAATCTCACCACTACTCATATTATCCTCTCACGTAGCTATTAACCTTCTCCACGACCATTATTGAGTTCAATGTACTTTTTCCTTCATATAATAGAAACGTTTTATTTATAAAATTCAACCTTTCAAGAAACCAAAAAAAAATCATATATATACACATACGTGACACCTTACACGCATGCAAACGCTACTAAAACGCACCGTGACAAAACTCATTTGGAGTCCACGAATACGTAGAAATCAAAAACACAAAATTTCCCGCCAAAATAAAAGATTTGAAGAGAAAACAAACACGTGAGACACACGCCTCCGTCACGTGAAGTCACACACAAGGAATCAAAAATCTTAAAAATCCAAACAAAAAAACAAATTATATATACTTCGCAACTTGATTTTTTTTTTGTTTGATGATGAAGCTGAGGAAGGGTCCCATGAACTGCTGCGATCCATTAAGACAAAGAGCTCAGAAAAATCTCCACTCACAAATCTTTTGCAAACGCTCCCCTGTCTTATCCATCAGTACCTGTGTGATGAGGACTCTAATGCAAATACTCTTCTCTCTCTCTCTCACACACACACACTCACATGATCATATCTTTTCTCTAACACGTGTGTGTTACACTCACTTACTCATTTTGCTTTCTTGGGAATCTGCAAAGCCATTAATGATGAGCTTCGTCTCTCCCAACCAACCAACCAACCCCAAAACCCAATTTTTACCCTTTCCATAAAAGAAATTGTAACCAAAACTCTTATTCCTTCCCCTTGGTTGGAAAACTCTTAATTACTTTAACTCAGCCAATAAACACTTTTACTTTTCTTCATCACTCCCTTATTACTATGTACTTGTTAAAAAATATACTCTACTTAAACAGAAGAGGGTTTTTTTTCTTCTAGGTTTTGTTTCCTTGGTCCTCTACTTTCACTCCCCAAATTTTAATTAGAGGTAGATGTTTCATCACCTACCCATGAATAGCCACTTAATTTTCTCCTTTTACAAGGAGAAGAGGATGAGAAAGAGGATTCATCACTTGGCCTTGTTAACGTCGATGATGCCCTTACACTCACTCGAAGCTTTGCTATCACTTTTGGTGTATTTAACCGGTTATTCTCGATGGCCATCGCTTTCATCAGTCTATAGCATCTCACTATCTTCTCCTGAAAGTCAAATATAACCAAAAGACATTAATTAGCAATCTGTTACTCCCTTGTTCCATCTAAACGTGATATAACAAATCCTACTTTGCTCAATCCGTCACACCAAGTCTCAGGGCTCTCGTGGGGATTGACAACAGAGGATAGAGAAGGTAACTCGTTCGCTACACAGAGAATCGCGGCTGCAGCTATACTCGATGGCCAGTACTCAAGAAAGCTCGCTTCTGTACTAATTGGTCATGTGTTAGAACCAACCCAAAAATGTGCTACCTAAATGACATTATGGATCATATATCATACAAATATTACGTACCTTTTATGTTGGAGAGTATAATCTCTGTAGCATGGGAGATAAAGAACCCGAGAAAGGTACCCGAAGGATCGATCTTGTAAGCAAAGAAGCTAATGAAATCAAACGGTGTAACCGATCTTAGTCTCCAATCTAACACACTTAGAACAAGAAGTTCCATTCTTTTTATAGTTTTTGCTTCAAATAAATACTTCACTCCTGCAACCTACATTACATTATACAGAGATACATAAATTAAAGTTTCTTAAAAAAACAGAGTAAATTCAGAATGTTAAAGAAAGAATGATAATATATGTTTACCTGAAAATCAAAAAGAGAAGGAACGAGAATTTCCTCCATCTTTGCAGCTAAAGACAAGCATGCCACTGCTAAAAGTTGCATTGGCCAACCACTCGTTTCCTATTTTACAGAAATTAAAGCTGATTAATATAATCATTGATTACTATATACTCTATTAAGTTTAATTACAAAATTAATTTAAAATATTATATAGTAGTAGGAGCGTTTTAACACTATGATTACAAAGTTTTCAATAAAGCCGATATATGAAGTGGAAAGTTTACTGCAAAAGTATACTATTATTATGTAAACGTCAATGTAATTTTTTATCGAAAATATAAATTTCAATAAAATAATTAAAAAACGAAAAAAAGTTCCCCAGCCCGCTCCTGTTCTATCGTTTACGTACATTCCAATATAAGATTAATTTCTACTAAATTATTCTATACCGATTATAATTTTTTGCTCTAATAAATTTTTAGTCGTTTTCATTTTTTTCTGAAGAAAAGTCAATAAACAAATCGATCCATTGAAAAAAAAAAAGGGAAATAAAACTGACTTTTTGGGGTTGTTATTTGTCATATCAATATAATAAAAAAACAGAGACAATAGAATTAACTAACGTTGACGTTTTTAAAACATTTACCGGTAATCGACGAGCGTAAAGAAACCGATCCATATAGTTAACGGCGAGGTACGCCGTTAAAGGCTGAAAGTTATAATACGCTTGTACCTGTAAACCAAACAATACCACACTACTGTAAAAAAAAAGATTCTCTGCATGTAACGATTCGATCAGCGTATTTTAGCGTCTACACACTCTCCGGCGGCGTATTTTAGCATTGAAAAAAATGAGAGGTAGAGAAAAAAAGTGAATAGGCTCGCCTTGAGAATCCATGCGACGGAATCTTCTCTAGCGGAAGCATCGAGAGATCGAGTTTGAAATCTAGAGAGATAATCATGTCCAGGAACGAAGTGACGCTCGTCTTCGATAAAACAAGCGATAGAATCACCAGGCCATGAATCAACCTCGGAAGACGAGAAATCAACCGTTGACTCACCGGAAAACACACCGGAGTCTTCTCCACAAAACAAATCCATATCGTTAGAGAATGAAACAGACATGTGTAGATAATCACTAAAACGGTAACTCCTCATTCTCTCCCCATAACCGGAGATGAATCAAACCGGAGCTAGATAAACCGGTGAGATCTAGAAGAAGCGAGAAGAGAGAAGTGAAATGTGAGGTTTTTGAATTTTGTGTGGAGAGAAGAGTGAAGGTTTAACACATTCATTTGTTTGGATATATAAACAAGAAACAGAGATTTTTTGAGGTTTTAATAATTTTTTATTTAAATGTGTTTTTATTTATAAAAATGGTGTTGTTGCAAATGAAACAGAGAGACGGTTACCGTTTCCGTTATGCCCGAGAAAACGGGACTGTTGTCACTGTTCCATCAATCGAGACGGGGCTGGTCCGTTCGTTCATTGGGTTTTGTTTTGAGTTTTTTTATTTGTAGTTTATGTTTGTGTTTTTTGACTAACATGCGCTAAAGTGAAATGCGTAGGTTAGGAACAAGGAGTGGTGTAATTACGTAATACGTGGCAGGTTAAGACGTTGCATGAGTGAGTACATTACAGCTAATGTACGTTTGTTTGCATATTACTCGTGAAGAGAGAAGGCCGTACGTGTAATGTATTAATTGGTGACGTGTAATGTATTACTTGGTGATTAGCTTAATGGGCCTGGATTATGGAACATTTTCTGTGATTTGGACCATTTTGTTGGTCGCTTAGAAAGAAACATTTTTTCGTATTTAAGATTTGGACTTTATTACTATTGGTTAAAAAATAAAAGCATCGAAAAATAAATCAAAATTTTACAGAGGTTTTAAAGTCATGACGCTTAATCATACGTATATATATAAGTATTTGATTTGCTAAAATGCAATTTTTTTGGTTATTGTTTGCTTTTTATGTGATTAGATGTAAAACTCCTGAACCATTTTAGGCACATGACAAATGCTCAATAGATTTGAGGCCATTTTAGATTCAATGATGATTTTTTAATCGAATGTAATTAATTGATGTTTTGCATTATAGTGCAATTTTTTTGCTGTTTTCTTGAATTAACCGTATGATAAATCAGTTTTTTTTTTGTAATATCAAGTGAGGGAAGAAGATTCCAAATTTTAAGATTGGTTATCTAATTATCTTGAATTATAAATTAGTAGTTTAATTGAGATTGGTTAATCAGAGGAAAGCAAACAGTGGTCTGGAGCGTGTGGGAAAGAGTAGTGGAAGTCCTTTTCGTAGAACCGGAGATTTTCTTCACATTCCTTTTTGTATCAATATGTCATATTTATTTGGTCCCTTCTTGGTTTAATTATGCCATAAAAGTGTTAAATCATTGGCCCGTTTTTATTAATCACTCCCGTAGTTACTTTCTTTCACGTGTGCCTTACAAAATACTTTGCTCCTTCGATTTAGATTTTAGACTTTAATTATACCATTGGGATGATCTCGGTTTAGATTGTAGTAGATTTTTCGCTTACCTCTAATATATTTACCCCTTATTTTAGTTTTCAGGTGTATTAGAAAAAATGTTTCATATTTTTTTTTTTTTTTAACATTGTTTCATATTTGTTTTGTATGTGTTTTCTATGCAGATTTGTATAAATTTGTCAATATTTTCATATTGATAAGAATTAAAAATTATGGAAGAGCTAATATATAACTATCACTTGTATGTACTATGTAAATAGTTGACAATGCTTACGTAGATAACGAAATTAACATTGAGAAAATTACAATTCAACAACTACATTGTACCATAGAAATTAGAAACAAATGGGATACTTTTTGAAATAGAAGATAATATATTTTTGGTATCTTCGGCGGAAGAAGACCTTCTTCATTATTTATTTGTTATGGCTAGGTTGGGCTACTAATTCATTTCTCTGTTTAGGTAGACAATATTTAAAACATATGGCTTACATTCAGATTTGCATTCACATTTACAGTTAAATTAACATTTTTATCATGCAGTATATGTTTATTTATATTAACATTAATGAAGTCAAGAAACTGAAATTTGAAAGGAGGGAAAATATGCACCTCCCAACCTACAACAATTTATCAGACTGACTACATTCTCGTGGTAGGGTTCGTCATTTTTGTTAATGTCTTATTTTCTTAAAGAAAATCAAGACGATTCATGGGAGCTATTGCCTTATAGTCAATGATCGTTGTTGAATGGTTATTTCAGATCTAATTATATGGTACGTATGATATCACTAGACATGATCTTATACTATCATCGTCACATTAATTGATACTACTCGTTAAGAAATGTTTTTTTTCGTTCTCCTGTAGCATAGTCAACTCGGACCCTATTGATATACTCTTGCATATGTAATCATAATAATGCATTTTTTTTTGTTATATACAATGATGATCATGAGTCCATGTTGAGTTACTAGAAATATAATGAATAGTTAACAAGTGGGTCGAGTCATTTTCAGCAATATATGTTTTTTTTCTCTACATTGAGTTAGTTTTAGGAAACATTTCTAGAATCCTCTTTTTAAAGGAGAACTTGAAAATGAATAATCAAAACATTGAAAAATCGGTGAACTCAGATCATTGAAGCTACCAATTTCAATGGAATGATAATGAGGCCTATATAATATTCATACACTGATCATTGATCGATTTTTTCGCCAGACTCCAATTTTATGTATAACAACATGAATTGTAACTTTTTCACATTTTTCAGTCTCTAATCAAACATATCAACAAGCACTTGCATGATGAGTGATGAATAGTGACATTTTTCACATACACTGTGCACACAGTAACTAAAGATCATTGCTTTCTCATTTCCACTTTGGTCTTGGTTGAAGTAATTTTATTTAGTTTCTGAAGGTTGAATTGTTTGGAAAAAAAAAAAATGATCTCCAAAACATGTTATTTTGCATGGATTGAAAAAAGCATATAACCATAGCAAAATAGCTGTTAATATAAAAATGTATGGTTTTGAGTTTCTTTTGACTATAATTTATAGCTCAGTTTTCACAATCTCCATAATATTGATCACAATCTCCACAATCAAACTTTTTATTATTAGAGTGTATAGTTAAGCAAAATCCCAAAAATAAAAAACCTAGCTAGGAAAATATTCCTCTAAATTAATATTACACACTAGTTCTAAACAATCTGATACGAGTTGCCATCGAGATTTGCACACGAAAAATGTTCAAAGGGACCCTTTTTTCATCTTTAATCTTTTTGGACTTTGGTCGGCGTTGGCTGATTATGACTCGCTATACCACGATTTCTGTCCCTTGTTACAAATAATTCTATTAGCTAGTCTCGATTCTCTTTTTTCTTTCTTCTTTTGTTTAAGTAACCTCCTTATCTTTCTTGTTTAGTGGAATACAGGCTCCGATCAAATTCAGTCACATGTCATCATTTCTCTAAGATATATGTTTCCACGTCAACAATTAATTTCAGTTAGTTTGTTTTTATGTGTTTATATAATACGTAATAAATACATAAACTATAATTTAAACAAGATGAGGATTTAAACCAGCCCCTAGTAATAATCTAACATTAAAACAAAAAGTAATAACATAACAACGATACAAAAAAAAAAAAAATATAATTACAAATTTTGGTATTAAAATTATTTTTTCTATACATTAAATATGGAAAAAATATTTCTCATAAAAATATATGTAAATATGTAAAAATTCAATCATCCTTATATATTATGTTAATTTCCTTTAGAGTTTAAGGAAATAGTTTTCGATGGTTCATGTATTTCTCATTTTATATCATATTATCACTTCGTCAAAACTATATAAAAAGTTAAATGGTACGAAAATAATTCGTACTTAAAACACATAATAATGGGACATACACCACATATCACCAAAAATATTAATAATAATGGGACATGCATAGAAGGAAAAAAAACATAAAAACTGAGGACTGTTTTGATGAAAACAAGAAGAAGCCTAAAATGGAATTCGTAGGATATTACATTGAAAAATATGACTGTAATAAATTTAAGAGGATATCACTTCAAACACTTAGTTAAAAACCGACTATAGTACATCCTATTCTTTGACTTTATCTAGTTATATTTAGTATTTACATTTGTATACCGTCTATATATGCCCAAAACATGTGAAACTATTTTTAATATAGAAGTGAAGATGTGTCCCCAATAATTAATGAATCACATATACGTTTTTCAACCTAAATGTGAATTATTTCGTTAATTTTGGGAAATCAAGTTTTTTTCTGTTTCCAAAGCATATCTTATAAACTCACTTTTTGTTTTGATAATATATAGGCACCTATTTGCGAACAAATTTTTATTATGTACACAGTACACTCAAAAGCTTTATGTAGTTATTATCATTGTTATAGTGCCTAAGTTGCTGCTTATCTAACTATCCACTAAGTTTTTTAGTTTGGTCTATATCTTAGCTATTAACTTTAGTCGAGATCATTTAACTACTATGGCGGCTTGACAGACTGAGGCTATTCTTTAATGAAAAACTCTATAATGTAAAATTCTTTTTCTTAGTCATATAGAATTATAGATATCTATCGTGGTTTCAAACTTTCAATCTATATAGTATATAAGTGTATAAGTGACATTATCTAAACATGTTTATATCCTCAAAGTTGTAAAGTTACTAAACTTCCGAAAAGATGATAGAAATAGCAACCAGAAAAACTATATTGTATTGACTTTTGACTGACTTTAGAACTCAATAGTGTAGGCCAACTCAACCTAACATTAAATATTTATGAAGACTAATTAACAACAATCATAGGGAGCCTATTAAAATGTTAAAGTCTTGCGCATGTTTGACTATATAATACTAACGTATAGTTGCATTTATTTCAATGATATAAATATTTTATATCTCATTGTACTACTTAAGTTATAGATTGATTATTCGTTGGTGATATTTAAGACCAAATCCTAAGACGACATATATATGTAAGTGTAACCCAAAAAAATCTAAAAGTCATAAACCGTATGATTATAAGTATATATAAGATACGTATTATACTACAGAAACACACACATGTGTAACGGACCAACATGGATGAAGAAATGGTCCCATTGAGAAGAAGAGATCTAATGACTTCAAATCAAGAATGGTCCATTTTCCAAAATAGACACGTAAATATATACAAAGCTTAATCCCCATCCCTCTATTGGGTCTACACACAGCCTAGCATTTTTGTATTTTCTGCTCTGTTTTTATTTTTTTTTAACTTTACAAATTACTTTTTAATTCTTATTATCTTCAGCTTTTGTTCTGTCTTTTTTTTTATTTTCCTGATAAATTCTCACAACTTCCATTCATGACTCGAGCTGGGTCCTTTGATTTGTCACAGCTAATCAAAACAGTATTAGCACAAAAAAGTGTATATCAATATGACCATGAAGTTCATAAAAACATGGGACCTTTGAAAGATGTTGTCTCACATATTCATACATATTTCAATAAAATCCATTACGTACGATTCCATATAAATTATTGGTCAGTCATGCTAAATGTAAGCAAGCAAACATATCATTTATGGTGTTACATCAAGTTATGACAGAGTATGATTGAGGCCAGAAAGTAACTTATGGGTCTAATGGATCGTATTCCAAAGTAATGGGCTTTTTATTAAGGCCGTAAGAGGCCCATTTATGTGATTTCTTTGAAGTCGCTTTGTTTGCAAGTTGCGACTACTCAGTTTCTTCTCCGGCGAAGAAGAGGATAACGAAAAGAAAACACATAGCTATGAACGGAGCTTCGCTCTGCAACTCCGTTTTGCTTCATTCTCATTCTCTCTCTCGTTTTCAGTCATCCTCTTCTTCTTGTTCTGTGTATCTGATTTCTTCTGCGCGTACTACGTCTAAGTATATCTCAATTTCTCATAGAATTCGACAGAGCTTTCGAGAAGTTATTGAAAAAAGGAGTAATGGGTTTTGTTCATTCGCTGTAAACAAGCGTAGAAGTGGCGATTCCGTTATTGTGGAGTCAGACGATGATGATGAAGAAGATGATGAAGATTGGGGTGAATTTGATGGAGAAGATGAAGGAGAAGAAGAAGAAGAAGATGAAGGAGAGTTCTTACCAATGGATAAGATGAAGAAATGGTTAGAGAAAAAGCCTCGTGGATTTGGTTTAGGTAAAAAGTACGAAACTTTAATTGAAGATAAGTTGCTCGACGAAATTGAGCAAAGTTGGAAAGCTCAAGCTGCTAATCTCAATAAGCTTAAGAATGATCCTCTCAAGTCTCAACAGCTTAAGCGTGACGATAATCTCCTCAAAGGTTTCGTCTTTTCTTCTTTTTTTTGTTAATTGAGTTATAGTTTGGAATCTTATTTAGCTTTGTTGTGTTGTAAAGGAACTGGAGAAACTCAAATTGGGTTTCGTGTTCGTGTGACTAATCTTCCTAAGAAGAAGAATGTTCATAGAGATCTTAAGGTTGCGTTTAAAGAAGTAAGTGGCGTTTTGAGTATAACACCAGCTGTGTCTGGGAATAAGAAGACTAAGGATCCTGTGTGTAAAGGATTTGCTCATGTTGATTTCAAAACTGAGATTGATGCAAACAGGTATGAGACTTGTGGTGTTTATAGTTAAGTGGTAATGAGGCAAAGTTTTGATTTTTTTCTCTTAGGTTTGTGAAACAGTTCACGGGACAGAGCTTAGCATTTGGGAAGGTTATAAAGCAAATCAAATGTCAGGTTGTGGAGTTTACTTCTGATGATTCTGTATCGAAGGAAGTGTACTTAGATAACGGTTTCAAGGTGCAGAAGCTTCCGTATTCTGGTCTTGAAGGAGATTCTAGTGCTGATGTTGTTGAAGAAGAGGTTTTGTTGGGTTCAGGGGAAGAATCGGATGATTCAGAAGAAGAGGTAGATGAAAGAGAAGTGGAAGACGATGAGCGGAATCATATCTCTAGTAGCATAGAATCTTCTCCCATTGAAATGACACGTGATTCGAATACCAAGTTAAAGTTTGAGAAACAAGTTGTGAAGCGAGAGATAAGAGAACATGAGGAACTAGAGACACCTTTAGTTTCATTCCAGGTGAATAAATCTGAGGAAGCTGCAGCGGAAACACACTTGGATGATGAACAATCTGAGGAAGCTGTAGCAGAAACACTCTTGAATGATGAACTTGATGGGGATGATGAAGAAGAAGTTGCTGAAGACAATCTTGAACCTCTGAACAGTTCATTGTCATCCTCAGAAGAAAATAGAGTAGATAGAATCCGTAGGCTAGAGCAAAAGCTTCTCGGTAAAGAAAAACTCTTGGGTGGAGGAGTTGGCTTTGATAAACCAGAAGCAAAACCCGCTAGAGTTGAAGGAAAGAAGAAGGAGAAAAAGAAGAAGACAAAGATTCTTGTGAAAGGCCAAGCCAAAAAGGGGACAAAGATAGAAATCCCTGGATCATCAAAGAGGTAAAGAGCATACAGCAATTTTTGCTAATCAATGTAGAATCTCTACTCAAATTGATTGATTTCGACAATTATGATTCACAGGTTAAAGGTGAAGGAGAAGGCTCTATTAACTGGCGTCTTAGTCAAGTATGCGGCTAAAGTTGCTTCAACCTCAAACAATGATGAATGATATCATTAACAAGTGATCAAATTTTGATATAATCTTTCATCAACTGCTAGTAGTGAGCCATCTTCGATTTGTTTTTATAAAAGTGTTACATGAATAGGTGATAACGTTACGTGGGGAAATGCTATTTTTTCTTTCTACATCTTCATCAATTTGTGGAGACAGCAACGTTCATAAACTACATTTTCAGACTTAAAAATTGAAACTTGGCAGGTAATACAAACCGGATTTTCACTCGGCTTTTAATCGGTTTCAATTTCGGATTAGAGAAAACTCTAACCAGAGTTGTATGAATTCATTCAATAATATGTTTTTTTTCTTGCTGAAGTTTCATTCAATAAAGTTACTGTTCCAACTTCAAGAAAACTTGTAATGAAGTGCGGTTACTGCATCTATCATATATTCTAGTTCAAAACAAATATGAGACATATTTCTGATAGAGCATAGGCTCTCGTGTGACCTCCTCCGAGCCAGATAATGTCTATCAAATTCTTGCGTCACTGGACGAACATCCTTCAGCTTCCTGGTCCAGTTGCTTCCCTGAAAGAGCTCGCTAATCCGAAGCCTACATCCATAAGTGTTTTTTTGGGTGTATAACAACAGTATTCATAGGTGACTCTAGACCAGAAAGCAAACATGCTTTATAAAGTTTAGTGGTTCATCAAAGGGAAATCCAGGTCTAGCTGACACAGGAGCAGTATTAAAAACTAAGAACAGAAGAGTGGTATGAAGTTATCGTTACAATGTTAAGAAAACTTGTAATGAAGTGAAGTTTCTGCATCCATATCCAATCAGACTTGTAAACTGCATCAAGGTCTAGGAAATAGCTACAAACAACGTAGCTGAATATCGCGGATTCATCTTACGATTGAAGTATCCCATTGAAAGAGGTTACAAGATTAAGAACTTAGAATCATTTGACCCTGACCAATTGTCTATAATTCTGAATCAAATCGTTTCTACTTAATGCAATGCTACTCAAAGATCATGATATCAACAAAACCGATATGAAGGAGCCAAAGCAACAAGCTTTGATTAGAAATGAACAAAGTTCTGCGCCAAGATCAAAAGCAACACACTAAAACAAAGTCTACACTTCTATTATTCAGCGATACATTCTTGAACTAACAAAGATCCATCTCTCAACAAAACCAATTTAGCAATGAGAAAGAAAGAGCAAGTGTAACAACTATGACCCTTTATAAAACCTTAATCAGCTTTGTATCTTGAGCTCATACACGGAACAAAAGCAGAAAAATCGAACCTTTAGATGATCACTCCAACACAACTTTAGCACCAAGTGCTTTCAACTTCTCAAGAATCTTCTCACCTTCTTCTTTAGACAAACCAGCTTTCAAAATAGCAGGAGTCTTCTCAACCAAAGCTTTAGCTTCTTTCAAACCCAAATCAGTAAAACTCCTTAACTCTTTAATAATCTTAATCTTAGCAGATGCTTCAAAAGACTCCAACTTTATCTCAAACACTGTCTTCTCCACTTTAGCTTCTTCACTCACACCACTTTGACTCACCATCCCACCACCACCACCAACACCAACACCACCACCAGCTCCAGGTTTCATAACAGCGACTGTTGGTAACTCCGTCATACCTTTCTTCTTCATTATAATCGAACCAAGCTCGGAGATTTCTAATAATGTTAGAGATGAGATCTCGTCTACGAGTCTGAATACACGATCCGTTGGTGGACTTCGATGCTCTGTTGGATCAAAAGTAGCTGGATCGTAATCTGTTGGGAGCTTTCTCTGATCGAATTCTTCTTCTTCTTCATCTTCAATCTTCGCCGGTTGGGTGTAACTCCGGTAACCGCCGATTCGAGAAAGAAGTGATAATCTGGATGAGGTTTGAGATAAATGTTGCCTGAATCTGAGAACTAAGCTCATCTTTAAGCACTTCTTCAAAAGCTCTATTATGAGTTCACAGATTTGAAAAACAGAGCAATGGTAACGAATTGGGGTTTTTGGTTCATCTGGAGAAGATGCCCTAAACAGAGAGACATTGGGAAGAGTCTCTCTGATCAGATAAAATATCTAAAAGCCCAATAAAAATAGGCTAGGCCCGATTAGTATACTTTTTGGCCCAAAACGTTTTCTTAAAAACAATTGTATTTACGTTTGTTTGTTAAATTGGTAAAAAGCTACAGTAAAAGATTTCTAAAATAAATCAAATACTAGACTATCATATATTTATAGAAAATATTAGATTCATAAGAAATAAAAAAAACTATACATTAATTGACATGTGGTTCAACCGGACCGAACGATTGACCCAATGACCCAAAAGAGTTACAGTTCACCTTCTGATCCGGTTTTAAAAATATTGGTAATAATAACTAATAGATTTAAATAATAACAAACAAACTATTATTTATTCAAATAAATCTTGTCAATAATGGAAGATAAAAATTGTCCAATATAATTGAAACTTATTATCTTCAAGAGCTTATTACTTTGGTGGTGTAGTGTGATTGATAGAAATTGGTAAGTTAATCTTACAACAATAAAATATGGAAAAAGCTAACACAACAAATTTGTCGTTAGGCAATTTTACAAAGAAATAGCAAATGATTTATTGCCCTTAGTAAACATCTGACTTACAAGCTCTAACGTATAAATAATTCCAAATTTTCAACTAAACAATTGTTGGGCCCACTCGAAAGCAGGACCCTCCAAAAATAGGCGTATGCCACTTAGCGTGGAGAGCACACGGTATTCTTTAGTAAAAGGCGAAAGAATAGTTCGCTTTGTGCTCACCACATGGCTGCGTGATTATAATCGAAGGACCAAGGCCTTGTTTTATATGCATCTTTCTCTTGGAACAAACTCTCAGCTTAGCGATGTGGGACTTTTTCTCAAACTATTTCTTTTACTCTTACGCGGTCGTTTCTCTCTATTGTTGTTTTATTCCACAACAGGTAATATCTATTTCACTGCTAATTACAAATGTTTCTGACTCGAGTTCTAATTCTTTTTTTTCACACTCACAAATCTTCTTTACACAATTCAAACATATGTTCTTAATCTTCTAATTGCGAATCCTAATAGTCTACTACGAGAATCAATGGAGTTGGACTTACATGGTCAACGTAAATGACAGATAAAAACCTATTTTACTTTCACGTTGAGATTCAGAGATATATACCAACCAAAAGAGTGTTTGGATTACACCAAAACACCGTCGACATTTCACAATTAGGCTGTGCTTGGGTTAACAAATTGTATACCAGAAAAAGAAAAAATCCATAACAGAGAGAATTACAAAAGAAAGTTCTGCTGCCTACAATCATCCGGAGAGAAAAGTTTCGGGTTGGATCTCAAAAAAGTTATCATAGTTTCGACCCGCATAGAGGCTAACAAGACCAAAAAGAGTGAGAAGCAGCTAGAGGCGAGATCCGTTCATTGCTACCTTGTTGGAAGGGACGCTATAGCCTGAAGAATCTTCTTCCTTGGACCCTGCATTGCATCAATAGAGTGATACCAACTTCAAGAAATCTACTAAAAGAACAGATCAATCTCAATTGTTTTCGATCGATAAGAAACAAAAGGAAAGTACCATTGGTATGATGAGATCTTTTAGATCACTTTCTTTCATCTGCTTTATTGTGGTCATATCCACCTGTTGTCATATTAGTCAAGTTTGTTATTGAAGAACAATGACGAAACAGAGCTCAGACAAAAAACTAACATGGAAAAGCAATAACGAACCTACAATAGCCAAAATCACAAAGCTCTAAGATAAGAAAATAATGGTACACTTACTTCCTCTCTCTTAAAGGCAAGGGAGTATTTTCCAAGTCCAATTGAATTTAGAAAGCCATCAACTGATAGAGGCTCGTCCACCTGTTGTTCCACCAAGTAGATATACATGCCATATTATAACATATGTATAAGAAGAAGGCATAAAGTTTTGACTATCTGATCACAAAGGTTTTATGGGTCTAAGAATGACACGAGGTAAATATGAAGTACTCACCCAATGTATAGAAAGAGTAAGAAGAGAGAAAATTCATCCACAAATTGAGAAGAAGAATAAAGATCTTACAGAGAAGGGACTGTTCTGCATAATACTTCCAAGTGGAGGAAGCTGGCTCAATGGAGGCAATGGATGTGGGTTTGGGACTGGAGGAGGTAACATTGGCCTGGCGAAAGGAGCACCACTTGATGGCGCTTGACCATTTAGTACACCTCTAACAGGATATGGCGATGCTCTCATATTATCAAGCATCCTGCTTCGTCCATGAAAATCTTCAATGTTACTACGTGGGGGAGAACCCCTGGAAGAACCCATGTAGCTTCTAGGATTCCTAGGAGGGGAAAAACCCTGAGAAGAACTCATGTAGCTTCCCATATTTCTAGCTGGGGACAGAGCCCTAGAATTACTACTGAAGCTTCTGGTGCTCCTTGGCGGTGACTGATCCCTTGGAGGGCCCATTCTCCTTCCAGCATTTCTTGGAGGTGATCTATCCCTTGGACTGCCAGTTACCCTTCCAGCATTTCTTGGCGGTGACTGATCCCTTGGAGGGCCAAATCTCCTTCCAGCATCTCTTGGAGGTGATATATCCCTTGGACTGCCAATTATCCTTCCATCACTTCTTGGAGGTGATCTATCCCTTGCACTGCCAATCATCCTTCTACCATTTCTTGGAGGGGAAGGTTCCCTTGGAATGCCAATGAAACTTCCAGCATTTCTTGGCGGCGATCGACCCCTGGAAGTATCCACAAATCTCTCTGGAGACCTTCGTCGTAAATCTTCCAGAGCCCATGCAGGGTGCGAACTACTTGATGAAATCATCTGAGAGGAACCACGAGCAGTTCTTGATGAAGATAAAGGACGATCCCTCGGCTCAGCCATACGAGGTCTTGTATCAAGGCTACGAGGAGGCTGCTCACTCCTTGAGAGCTTTTCACGAAGATCCATAGTGCAGCCTTCATCGCTCTGAGCTCGTCTCTGGGCATTCTTTTGCATCAGTTTGAATCGGAGATCATTTCGACTGATCTGCAAATCTTAGTAACAAAGAGGGGTGGGTCAGAAATCAGCAAACATGCGCTAGTGTGTATCCAGTAATTCACATCTATACCATTTCCACTGAAACTTGCTTCCCCTCTTTGCCTGCATAAACAAAGAAAACCAAAAACTTTAATCTAGTGTACCTTGCAGCAACAAGTAACCAAATTCAAAACCCATAAAACCGAAGCATAGAACACACAATCCATCAGTTCCTCCAGAGTTCTCAATACTCATCTATTCACAACCCCGTGAACAAACAAAAAAGGTCCTAGATATCATGATAATAAGAGCAACATCACAGATTAAGAAGCTCCTGACAATCAATATGCAGCAGTAGTACACATAAGAGGGAAAAAGTTAACACCTTTTACTGACCACCTCTTCTCCACCATAAACAGAACTATCTAACGGATTCCCTAATCTCTCTTTGACAGACCGCTTAGTCCCAACTCTAGGTAACTCATACCCATCATCTATATCACTTGCAGCTCGATTCACCACCTGCAAAAGAAAAACATCACCAAAATAAGCACTTTTCTAGACTCAAAAACTCATTAAATCCTACACCAACTCATCTCTATAAAACAATTCTAAAGCTTTCATTTTCCAGATTCACCAAATCAAACTCCTTTAACACAAAAACTGAGAGATGAGACCTTCAACGTACCTGACCGCTACGACCTAGAGTTATAGTAACCCTACTCCGTCTCGAACCTTCCGACATTTGTGAAAACCCTAGGAAAATCAACTGGAGCCAATTCTAACTTACAGTGATATAAAACCACAAACAACGAAAGACACCACAATCACCTCCTTCAAACCCTAATCGTACGAAGCCGAATCTACTCAAAAATCACAGAAAGAGAGTAAACAGGTTCCTGTAAAAAAGGTATAATAGAATATACCATAAGATTCCGGGGGAAAATTCCGATGAGATTCAAAACGGGAAAAAAAAAAACAAATCGGAAAAGTATTAAAATACGTGAAGAATCGGTGGAGACGAAGAAGACGTTCGTGACGACGGACTCTTGCTTGGGCTTTGAAAGTGCTGCGCAGTGCCAAACCAAAGAGACCTGACTCATCTAGTGGCTTCTTCACATGCTCTCATCAATCGCTACGCAAATTTTACGAGATAGGTTTGGATTTTTCATTATTTTCACGTTTGACCCCATAGTTCTTTTATAATTATCATGTCCTTTTTTGGGAAATTAAATCGAAGCGTATAATAATAATAAAAAATTTAATAAAAATGAGACTGTTATATATTATTAAAATATATAGGTATTAACTTATCGATATATAAAGTAGTCCAAAAAATTGATTTTAGAACCGTAAATTTAACAAAGCTCAAAATGTATGATGAACTTAAATGGTAAAAAAGAGCACAAGTTTGTTTGTGGGTTTATGTGTCCTATCACCGGATAAGTCCTATAACTTGACTAAACATTCACTATCTGATAAACATTCACTATATATCCAAATCCAACAATTCCACCCATCTTCGTTTCCTCATTTTTTTTTTGATTTATACACTTGCAGTTTGTGAACATTTAAACTTTCTCAAAAATATATTGCCGGAAATTGGTAAACAGTTCATCGAAAAAACCGTCAGAAATGTTTTAGTTTAACAAGTTTTCTACATAGATATATTCCGACTAATATCCAACAAATATTTTTATGAAGTGGTAATCAACAAGGGACGATGATAAGGAGAGGGATCCATCCCGTTTGTCCAAGAAGAGAGTCAAAGTTCTAATTTGCAATCATACGAGGGAAAAATATCAAAAAATCCAAGAGAATTATCTCCAATATAAAACAGAGTTTTTTTAGACGATAATAGAGGATTGAAGGTAATAGATCCTAAAGTGATGAACAATTGTTAACTTGTTGCCGCACTAAGATCACTCTCAACAGATTCAAGCACATAGGTGATGAAACAGAGCTGAATCGATGGAGACTCTTCAACTAGACTACTAAGGTCATTATATTCTTTGAAATTTCCAGTGGATGATTGATGAGTCGATCGTAACAATATGGATCGAGAGACGTCACACAAAAGATGGAATATCTATGATAAGTTAAGGACACCCAAGCTTCAAGGGTTCACACACAAGAACGCGCTAAAATGTTTGGGTAAAGAAAGCTAAGAAAATGTATAACACGAAATCAAACATAGGTATAGGACATAAAGTAATTTATATACAAGTAGTATATGTGAAATCAAAAACTGTAGAAAAGGAACCAATGTCTAAATATGTGTGTATATATATCCCCATCCTTTAATAAAAAAAGAATAAGATATGAGGTAAATCAAACTAAAAGAATTGAAGTAAGAAAAAAAAAACTTTATCTACGGTAAGAACCACAAGACCAATCCGACGGTTGACAACAAGAGACTAACAATTGTTGATCTCGATGAACCGTCGATTCTCCAGGCGGCACTGAAGCCACCAGTGTCTCGCTGGTGTTTAGTGGTCGACGGTGGAGATGTTGTGCCGTTGAAGTTAGGGTTTGCACCGTACAAGTATTGGATTCCTTCCACGTCATCATTGGTTAAGTCAACCTTACGTTTCCCTGTCGTGATCGTTGGATACATGATGGATTCCTCAACTGAAGAATGTCCTAAACCTAGAAGATGACCGATCTCGTGAACCGCCACTGATTCAAGATCAACCGCAGCAGTTACGGAGAGGAAACTGTCTAGGTCTCCGGAGACCACCCAGTTCTCATCTGCGTCTAGGTGGAATTTCCCGCTGGGAGGAGAGAAAGCGTGAGCTAATGTTCCCAAAACGCCGTCGAAAGGCTCTCCGTCACCATGGTCGCCGGTGTAGAATCCGATTGTGATGTCAGACGTCGAGAAAGACTCGGAAAGAGTGAAGTTTAACGCGGTGACGTCAGACCAACGACCAAAAGCGCGTGAGAACACGCTCTTGACCTCTTCCGTCAACGGGTTTTTCGGGTCGAACGCGTAGGTCAAGTCACGGCGGTTTCTCGGCCACCGTGGCTCGCCTGGGAATAACGTGTAGCGTTTAACCGCGTGCAAATGCGTGCGGGAGAAGTTGACCTCGAAGGTCTTTCTTCTCCCGCCATGCATCAACGAAGTACCGTTGACCACGTCAGGATTACCGCAACGCGGGATCACGATGTGTTGAATGGTAAGCGCATCAAGCTCACCGGTAACGTTAAGATTGAAATTCGTCTGATACAATTCGACAGCGGCTTTGAGGATATCATCAAAATCATCGGTGAAATTTCCCGAAAACGTTTCAGGGATGTAACCAAAACGTTGGAAGTATTTTTTGATACGGTAGAGACCATCAACGTTTTGGCCGTGGTGACAACCGGTGAAATTGGAGAAAGCGTCCCAGAAAACACGTGTAGTGTTACGTAGAGACGGTGGTACCGCGGTGGAGTTAGGGAAGAACCAGGCGGAGGCAGGAGAAACAATCAAGAAAAGCGATAAAAACCCGAAAACACAAAACCTCATGGTGGTTTTCGGATTATAGGTAGCCACCCAAAAAAGAAGAAAAGAAACAAATGGAGAAGGTAATATTTAGGATTTTAGGAGAGAATTTGAGAGAGAGAAGAGAGATTAAAGCTAAAAAACAGGTAAAGCCGTTTAGAAGATGGTTTTAAATATAAGATATATAAATCGAGGTCTGCGTTTGCGTTTTGTGTTGGCGGGTGAGAGGTCGTTGGAATCGTTTGCGTGTCTTTTGTCAATTTTCTAGTTTTTAATTAAGAAGAAAAATGGTGAATGATTCCAATGGAAACATCTATTGGTCTTAGTCACGTTCAAACTTATGGATGTTATTGGTTTGTGATTTATATGGATTTTTAATGATTTATAATATTAGGAAGAATCATTTGTTATTCAATTAAGATTGTTTAAGATTATTAAAATTTAATGTTATTAGTTTCTGATTTGTAAAATGTAATCTAAAATCTTTATAAATTTGGAGTTATTGAATTCATACTTTAGTAAAGTCATTGAATTTTTTGTGTTATTCAATTAAAACAAAAGTATTAGGATTGTTAATGATTTAAATTATTGTGTTATTGGTTTATGATTTTATACATTTTTCTTCACAAAATAAAATCATAAAAAGTATCATAAGAATAGAGAGATTGTGAATGATTTTTAGAATTGACATGGATCATCTTCTTACCCATTAAATAAAAACCAATCTATGTAACGTTATGACATCTCTCTAATCTTTTCAAGAAATATCATGAACGTAACTTTTAAACCCTCTCTCTAATCTTTCTATATAATTATGAACTATGTGTAAATTTTTTATATGAGAACTTAAGTACCTCTAAACTTTAACAAAAGCACAGTAAAATATTTTGGGAGAGTAGTACACTTTTGACATATACAAAACCTATGTAGAACTTTTCTACGAGACAATTTTATAAAATATGAAAGAAACAATATTTCAAATAGATAAAATCTCAAGTAATCATTTCAAATCTTTTTAAGTTAGGAAGACTTTACAAGATTACGGAAAAGCTAATCAAAGAGATTATACAAAACTCTCTAATAATCATTTAAAATCTTTGATTTTATCTATTATTTATATTCTTTTAAAATTATTAAAACTCTTTCAAAGTTAGAAACCAATAACACCCGTTAAATAGAGGTCATCAAGATTAAAGAAGACTTGTGCAACTGAAAGACTTGGCTCCGGTTTAAACCGGTTTGATGGAGCTGAAGGTGGCGGAGTCAAATAAAGACGTTGAACTAAGTTTTGCTTTTTGTTTAGTTTCAAGTTGGAGTTGGTTTGGTCGGGAAAGTCATCAACCAATCTTCAACTTACACGTTTTTAAGGACGTCACAATTTGGTAGCTTCCTGGTAAATAATCCATAATCATAGGTAAGGTTGGTCCATTTAAATACTTTGTTTCCACTTCCAAGTCATTGTTGACAAATTCTTACTATTGAAGAATGAAGCAGAGCTAGGTACCAAGGAGATAACATTGAATATGATAAGAGCATCATATAATATATTCACACGAAGATTGTACTAAAAACGTGGTTTACTTTCCCTCTAACTAAAAGGGTAAGCTTAAATATATAAACCAAAAGTATACAAACACAAACAGACAGAGGGAGAGAGATAGACATACATGTTAATTAACTTTGCTAACACTTAGAAGGTCTCTCATAATTAGGAGGTAAAGAAGGACAATTCTGGTTCATGTTTGGATATGGGTAAATGGTGTTATAACCAGGTAACTCCATTCTGTATTCACCTAGAATTTGACAGAAGTCAAGCTTCCCTTCCTCGGTGTTGCACCAACTCGGTAACCGAGTCTGGTTAGACTCAAATAACTTCAGAGTGTACGCATCTCGGATCTGAAAATACGAAAGAAGATAAACGTTCATGAGTAATGTTAATGGAAAGATTTGATATTGAAAAGAAAAAAAAAGAAACTCACAGTGAATTCAGTGACTTGAATGTGATCAGCGAGAGGGTCGAATATACCAGCAGCTTTGTACATTGCAAGGATGAAAGCAACACATGTTGTCGATTTACCGTCGCTATAAACCCACTCATCCTGTTCAGGGATGGTGAGTAACTCATCAAATGACATTCCACGCCTCGCTGTTTCTTCAAGTATCCCATACAAATCCAGATCCTGTACAACGGAAACTTATTAGTTAGCCTGTACGTCCTAATCTGAAGAACAATAGAAACTGGATATTGTACCTCAGTACCGAGTCGTTTATTAAGTGCCTCGTTCCACATATTAGCAGCATATGCAGGTTGTACACGAGTCCACATAGACATGACAGAAATAACCTGAAAGTTCAATGTGGCTTGTTGATTACCATGATGATCTTAATGATGATAGATCTTTAAGAATATCAGGGATTAAAAAGTACCAAGTGAGCATCAAGGGGAGGGGGGTAGTTATCGCCTAGAGTGTCGATCCAGCTGAATATCATGTTGTGATATCCATACGGTTTGCCCAACATACTCCGTGCATATTCCCACGCAGCAGTATTGTTGAACTTTGCCCGGATATCAGGATGTAGAGGAAGCAAAGCTACTTGAGGATTTGAATTATCCTTCAAAGTCAGCTCCCACCATTCATCCCAAGGGATCACAACAATGATTTCTTCACCCTATGGGGAAAAAGATAGTAAAATATCTCTCTTTCTATCCACTAACTTCAAAATGTTTAGGTCTACCTTTTCGTTCTCATGTCCTGATTCACCAACCCAAAGATTCCCCAAATCATCCTTCAAACAAACAGCAGTATGACCAGCAAAAGCCCCAGTCACCCATTTCTCTAACGTCTCAAAACCACCCCATCTACCTCGAATCTTCGACACCGCCAAGAAATCACCAGAATGCACATCTTCTGGGTTAATCATTGACCGCCAAGGTTGAGACCGTTTCTCAAAGGTAGCACCCATATGTTTCGTCAAGAACGCCAAATTCGCATTCTGTCCCCAAGCAGTATTGGAGAAAAGAGGTAACACATCAATCAAAGATAGCAACGTCCCAAGCATTCCTGATGGCATTAGAAACACTGAAACGCCATGCTCCTTCACCTACTCATCGAAGAAATCACCATGAAAACAAACACCACAAACCCTCTTAAGACTATAAAGAAGATTAACTAAATCAAAAACCTACATATTCCAATTCAGCTTTCTCTTCCCAAGAATCAAAGTTCAAAGTATGATCTCTAGCAGAGAAATAGTAGTCCCAAGTGATCCTGTATGGCGTTGCAAACACATAAAGATCCATACATGTCAAGCTATGTGCCTTGGATGTCTGCAAAATTAGTTCCCAAATGTTATCAAACAACTCAATTTCATCCAGAATAACATACAATTTCGAATTAGCAGCAACTACACAACAGTCTCCTAATTTTGAATTTGTTACCATAAAAGGAAAAACTTTACGAAATCTGAGCATATGAGCGTTGAAAGTATAACACTTTAACATTAAGAAGACAAATTAAGAACAAATTGATGAAGAAGAAAGTGAAATTAACCAACTTTGAGATGAAGAACACCACCACCAAGTCCAGGGACGTCACGATCACTACCGGTGATATCAAGACGAGCTTCATTACCATTAAAGCAAGCACCTTTCCACTCAATAGATACATTATTAGGAGTAACTGACCCAATAAAAACCGGCAACAAATCCACAGCGTTGTGGAAACTGTTCAAAACAGGCCATGAGACTTGACGAGGTAGCATCGGAAGAACATCGTTAACGCTGAAAGGAACTTTCAGGGATTGACCCAGGTCAACGCAAAAACCTAACCCTAGACATAAGAGGAAGAAGAGTGATGGGTTCTGAGACATTCGGATCCACGAAGTGAAATTTTGAGACTTTGTTTCAAGGTTTTGGGGATTTTGGAGAAGAAGGGTTTCGTGTTGTTATGGTTGAAGATGATGATCCATTTGGGATGTTTCAGTTTTTTTTCTCTCTGTGTGTTTTGGATTTTTTGGAAAATTGGACTTTGGGGGAGATAAAATATTGAGTTAGTTTTGGATGTGGAAGAAATCGACCAAACTGGTTTTAGACTTTTCTTAGAAACAAGAAGTTTGAAGATTCTTTGCTTTGGTTTCATCTTCCACGTAGACACAAACTTGGTTTGTGAATGAATATCTCCAAGAACCGGATTTTACCATCTGGTTCAGTTTGGTTCATTGTTCAATTGCTCATGACATCTGACAAAGATAATTGCAAAGTTTCACTTGAAATGACTAATGCTATATGATATATAGCATAATATTCACCTAAGACTACAATGATTGTATGTATGCACTTGATGGTCCTATCCACATAAATAACTACAACAACCAATAACAAAATGATGTGACATTTTCTACATTCATTGTATAGATAATGTTGGTCCATACACCGGAACAGTATCTCTATCGTCGATCCAGACCATAACAGTGAACCATTGAGTTGATCAATAATGTTGGAGAATTTTTACATTGCGAAGATGAAACAGTTTGAGTAGCAAGGGATAAACAGAGTACTCTCCTCTACTGCCATTGGCTGTCTAAATGGATTCAACTCAATCTGCATTTCAAAGATACATCGTTACATTCATATCAATATGATTCTGAAGAAATATATAAGAATTTATCTGCAAAACATCATTTTCCAACAAAGGTTGATTGGAGAAGTGGACAATAGTGTGTCTGTTTTGTGTGGCCCCAAAGATGAAGAAAAAAGAGATGTTTTTGTCTCCTTCAACTTCATTATATAGTATATGTGTCGACTCTCTATTCTACGTATACAGTTTTGATGAGACATAAGCCTGACTATATGCAGGAGGAACCCACATATCAATAAACATAGACTTGAAATAGTTAAATAGGACAATGAACCTATAATTTAGACTTACAGGTGATGATAGAGGTTGTCCTGTGATGGTTTTAATGCAACAAGCAGCCAGATGACAAGCTTCTTCACAGTAATCAGAGAATACTGCTGGGACTTGTATCTCCTTTATCAGTTCCTGAAATTATTCACACCAACACATGAATGAATAACAAACATATGCTCTCTCTGTGTATCCTGGGAACTATTGGATGTGACATTAGCTACTGGAAAAACGTACAATAGTTGGCAACCAGCTTGGATATGCAGCGATGCCTGCGTTTGGAGCAATCACTATGTGTGGAGGAAATGAATCCTGCCGAGATGGTCAATCAGAAATTATTACATCTTTTAGGAAACAAACAATTCAAGGTCCACGAAAATGGACATTACATATAAGAACAGTATAGTAAATCATTGTTTTGCCCCTAGACTAGTAGAAAGGGGTACCTTTGTTATGTCATTGTAACGATCATGGTAAAACCCTCTACGGAGCTGTAATGACACAGCCGAAACCAAAGCAGGTTTGCTCCCGGAATTGAGAATTTTGCTTGAATTTTTACATTCACATTCTTTTCCCATGCAAGGGGAATATCTGCAAAGGGAGATCATTTCTCCATCCCTGTTCATCGAGAAAGCAAATAGAGAACGATCCATCAAATTATGTCAATAGTTCAACACATACAAAGAAAATCCAGCTATAATGTTGTCACTGAATAGCTTAAAGAACTCTAAAGAAGAGTGATTAAAAGGAAAAACATATCTTTACTCTTCCTAACTAAAATAGAACTAGTGTTATACAAAGTAATCAAATAGATTGTGGAATGCAGGACTCACATATGTTGTGGAACGTCAGGTCCAATCAAATCTACATAAATGCGCAGACCAGGGAAGAGCGCTTGCAGCTCAGCAAAAACACCAAGTTGCCCAAGTTCCTTCTGAGGCCCTTCAGAAGCTCAAACTATCAGCAAATCATATATCAGAATTTTACACCATAGTGGTTCTGATGATTCTTTTGCCAATATTAAGGGACTAAACTAATATAAAGGAAGTGGAGGCAATTAACAAAAACTGCCTAACAGAACAACGAGAACATGATAGCAACCTCAGAGAGGATACAGTTCCTCAAAAAGCAGAAGAGTTACAGAGTGAAACATACCAAGATAATGTATACGAAGTTCATCACTTATTTGGGGAGTCAAATTTCCCATCCCAATGGCTTGAACTGCATGATATATCGTAAGTGGCTGAAATAAAAGCAAGCTCTACGAGTCAAAAAAAAGAAAACCTCAAGCATTCTAATCATACTTGAAATCACATTACTCATCAGAAAAACTGTTATTACCCAGTGGAGAAGTAGAGCTACAGGTGAATCTAGAGGTAACTTTCTCCACTCGAAATAATCCTTCCAAGTACATAGCTGTTTAGTTATTGGAGATAAAGGCCCTGTGTAATCCAAAATCAGAACTCTATAGAAACAAACTCTTTCAGTAAAACCATAAACAGAGAAGTGAAAATGAAGTATACCACGACATGGACAAGAAGAGCTCGGCAAATGCCACCCTTCAATATTAAAACTGTCAGAAAAAGATAGTAGTCAGCTCAACCAACAATAGCTTCAAACCAAAACGTGATTCTCATTAAGTAAAGAGAAAAAATAAGCAATGAAACCTATCAAAAGCCAAAGCTCCACAGTTACACTCATACATCCACATTCCAACACGATGTAATCCCCTCTTGATGAAGAACGAGCACCTAGTCTCATGTTTTTGACTAACCTAAAGAACGAATAAACCAAAAACTTAAACTTTGAGCTGAATTTTTACTAACCAAAAGGCATTTGATTCCTCACTATCATTCAAAGTGATGATTAACCTGAATTGTAGCTTCTTCTGTAAATGTAAATGGAAAATCATTTAAAAGATCAACACGACGCATTTGCTCTTCTAATCTCTCACATTCTTCCTTGTGATAGCTCCAATGCGAAATCTACAAACAAAATAAAGATCAACAAATTCAACAAGGAACATCCTAATTTGCTTATCCACCTAACTACAAGCGACCGATCAAATCATCACTGTGAAGAAGAAGAAGGCTTAAGAGAGAGTTAAAGCAGAAGTTAAAACCTGATGAGAGACGGAGCAATAAGCTACAGCACCACACTGACCACACCTCCGCGTCGGTGGACCAACACACCGCGTCGCAAAACCACGCGCGGCACACTCCATCCGCCGTCGACGACCAAGACAACCGCCGTTTCTTCTCGGGACGAAAAAAGTATTAAAGAATCTCGGTAACTCTTAAGGCCCATTTTTCTAATCATAAGGCCCAATGTTTTCTTATCGTAAAGCCCAATTAGTTCTTATCGTAAGCCACAATTTTGTTTATCGCAAGGCCCATTTTGTTCTCATATTAACAATGTTAACCTAGAAAAAGTATTTTGAACAAAGAAAAAAAACCCCTATAAAAAGTATTAAAAAGGACTGATACAATAATGTATATAAATATCCTAAAAGATCTTAATTTTGTAAATTTATTGTTGTATATTCTAAACCCGCAATATTAGAATGATGATTTAGTAAACAAGAAAGACAAAATAAATAATTAATTTTAGCTAGAAAAGATGAAATAAACACTCATGATTTAAGCCATACAAATCGAAGCCCCTTGGGTTCAGCATTTCTCACCAAGTAAATACCATCACCTCTGGAAACCCATTTACGTACTTGACCACATCTTTTATTAGCGGCTCCTCTGTATGCTCTCCATATGTTATACACACTATGATGCCTTAAGATTTATTCACGACGATTTAATCAGATACGCTTATGGATTGCCAAAGATGATGCCATCTACTTAGAGAAAAACAATGGAAAGCGAGAACGCATGTATAATTGGAATAAAAATTAATATGGTTTTCATATATCTAAAAAATTGGACATTTGAAGCCTTAATAAATTATACTATGTAAAAATACTTGTTTATGAATGTAAATTATAATAAATTACGATTTAATTAGGGAAATATTGACTATATATTTCACCCAAATATTGAATGTAAATTTTATTTTCCAATACTTTTGCACATTTAAGAAATTTTCGGATGTATTTCCTAAAGAATATTACCTTTTTTGTTTTTTAAACCATGCCTTTTTGTTTTACACGTTCATAAATGCATGTTCCATACGCATTACCATAATTTAATTTGAACTTAATTTTCTCTAGGAATGGTGATGATCCACTACCACTATCATTGATTTCATTCCATATTCCTTTGACCGACTGAAATTACGTTGGAAATAGTATATTTTGATGAATAATTTATTTACTCGGAAAAAAGAGGTCAAGTTATTAATAGTAAGTACATATACATTATCAATTAAGAATTCAATTGAGTTTTAAGGAAAATCCTATTAATTTGTTTGGTATTCGGTATTTGTTAGTTCTAAGGAATTGAATTTCCCGATTATACATCATTATAACGTTCTCAAGTTCCAAACTTGCAACCCACATTTTGTCGATATTCTCAAATGTGAATTCATTCAATTTCCCATAGAAAACATAAATTTGCACTTAAAGTTAACAATTGAAATCGTATCTAAATGGGAATGTTTTTGGCTTTTAGTGTTAGACTTCCAAAGCGTCAAAAATATTTCTAGAAAGAGCACAAAAAATAAGCAACGCCACTACTTTTGGACAAAGTCAACGATAACACACATCAACCGCACCAGCTCCATAAAAGTCCATCTCACGAAAACGATTCTAGTCAAACTACCTAAAACACCCTTATATTTACATACAACCCAATCCCACTAACAAGGGTATTTTCGTCAATCACAAAATTTATCACCGACCCGGGAAGAAGAAGAAGAACAGATCAACTAATTTCTGCTTTCAACTCCACATTAAACCAAAACCTCCAAAAAGAATCATTTATTTAAATTATCTTCCCGTTTTAAGTTCCTGAGATTTTTGGGAATTGTAAATTTGAAGAAAATTAAACAAAGACGTGTTTTCATTTTTTTTTTTGTTTCCTTTATTGATCTCTCTCTATCTCTCTAAATGAGCTAAATCGTTAATGGCTGCCATGTTTAATCATCCATGGCCTAATTTAACCCTAATTTACTTCTTCTTCATCGTCGTTTTACCATTCCAATCACTTTCTCAATTTGATTCTCCTCAAAATATCGAAACTTTCTTCCCCATCTCTTCACTCTCCCCTGTTCCACCACCGCTTCTTCCACCTTCGTCAAACCCATCTCCGCCGTCGAATAATTCATCATCTTCGGATAAAAAAACAATCACCAAAGCTGTCCTTATAACAGCAGCAAGTACTTTACTTGTAGCTGGAGTTTTCTTCTTCTGCCTCCAAAGATGTATCATCGCACGGAGACGGAGAGACAGAGTTGGACCAGTCAGAGTCGAAAACACTTTACCTCCGTATCCTCCTCCTCCGATGACGTCGGCGGCGGTGACTACGACTACTTTGGCTAGAGAAGGATTCACGAGGTTTGGTGGTGTGAAAGGTTTGATTCTTGATGAGAATGGTCTTGATGTGTTGTATTGGAGAAAGCTACAGAGTCAGAGAGAAAGAAGTGGGAGTTTCAGGAAACAGATCGTCACCGGAGAAGAAGAAGACGAGAAAGAAGTTATTTATTACAAGAACAAGAAGAAAACAGAGCCCGTTACAGAGATTCCTCTTCTTAGAGGAAGATCATCTACTTCTCACAGTGTTATCCATAACGAAGATCATCAGCCGCCACCGCAGGTGAAACAGAGTGAACCAACACCACCACCGCCACCACCGTCAATTGCGGTGAAACAGAGTGCACCAACGCCATCGCCACCTCCTCCGATTAAGAAGGGTTCTTCACCATCGCCACCGCCACCTCCACCGGTGAAAAAGGTTGGAGCTTTATCATCATCAGCTTCGAAACCACCACCTGCGCCGGTTAGAGGAGCAAGTGGAGGAGAGACTTCGAAACAAGTAAAGTTGAAGCCTTTACATTGGGATAAAGTAAACCCTGATTCCGATCATTCAATGGTTTGGGACAAAATCGATCGTGGATCATTCAGGTATATATTTATTTCGAAAGTTAGGGCTTTTGCTTCAATCAATTGAAAAAACCCTAATTTGTTTTTGTTTCTTCTCAGTTTCGATGGCGATTTAATGGAAGCTCTGTTTGGATACGTTGCCGTGGGGAAGAAATCACCAGAACAAGGCGATGAGAAAAACCCTAAATCAACGCAAATATTCATACTTGATCCGAGAAAGTCTCAAAACACAGCGATTGTGCTCAAATCATTAGGTATGACACGTGAAGAGCTTGTTGAATCACTCATAGAAGGAAACGATTTCGTGCCAGACACTCTTGAGAGGTTAGCTAGAATAGCTCCAACGAAAGAAGAACAATCAGCCATTCTTGAATTCGACGGTGACACGGCAAAGCTTGCTGATGCGGAGACGTTTCTGTTTCATCTTCTTAAATCCGTGCCAACCGCGTTTACGAGACTAAACGCGTTTCTCTTTAGGGCTAATTATTATCCAGAGATGGCTCATCATAGCAAATGTTTACAAACGTTGGATTTAGCTTGTAAAGAGCTGAGATCTCGTGGCTTGTTTGTGAAGCTTTTGGAGGCAATACTTAAAGCTGGAAACAGAATGAACGCGGGTACCGCGAGAGGAAACGCTCAAGCGTTTAATCTAACCGCGCTTTTGAAGCTTTCGGATGTTAAAAGCGTTGATGGGAAGACTTCTTTGCTTAACTTTGTAGTGGAGGAAGTTGTTAGATCGGAAGGAAAACGTTGTGTTATGAATAGAAGAAGCCATAGCTTAACACGAAGCGGTAGTAGTAACTACAATGGTGGTAATAGTAGTCTTCAGGTTATGTCGAAAGAAGAGCAAGAGAAAGAGTACTTGAAGCTTGGTTTACCAGTTGTTGGTGGATTGAGCTCTGAGTTTTCAAACGTGAAGAAAGCTGCTTGTGTGGACTATGAAACGGTTGTTGCAACTTGTTCTGCTCTTGCGGTTAGAGCGAAAGATGCGAAAACGGTGATTGGAGAATGTGAAGATGGAGAAGGAGGGAGGTTTGTGAAAACGATGATGACGTTTCTTGATTCGGTAGAGGAAGAGGTGAAAATAGCGAAAGGTGAAGAGAGGAAAGTGATGGAGCTTGTGAAACGTACAACGGATTATTATCAAGCAGGAGCTGTTACAAAGGGGAAGAATCCACTTCATTTGTTTGTTATCGTTAGAGATTTTCTTGCCATGGTTGATAAAGTTTGCTTAGATATTATGAGAAATATGCAGAGGAGGAAGGTTGGTAGTCCGATATCGCCTTCTTCGCAGCGGAATGCGGTGAAATTCCCGGTTTTGCCTCCGAATTTCATGTCGGACAGAGCTTGGAGTGATTCTGGTGGGTCGGATTCTGATATGTGAGAGTCAAGATTTGTTATATGTAAATACTAAATAGTAGAAGCATTTTGGGTATTGATTAGCATTGAAAGATGTTGAATTGTTTATAGATTTATCAGTCCAAAGCATTGGACTTGAGTATAATTTGTTCCTTGTATAAATAAACAATTTTGCTTTAAGACCTTTCCATGTTTATGAACATGTCTTCTTTAACTTCACATAGACCTTTTGTTTACGTAAGAACTAATAATACTAAATTGTTTGATAATTCTAAATGTGAAAGTGAACCACTATATAGTGTGAACTTGGCTTTATTGAATTCTTTTTAAAAAAATTTCTCCAGAGCTTTAGATGTAGGAGTTAATATTTTCACCTAACATAGCCTCTTTTTTATGTTTCTCTATCAACTAACACTAAATTTGTGGATGAAGACTAAATTAACATAAGTTTATCTATTAACTAACAACCTACCAGTTTGATGCTTGTAAATATGAAACTTCAACGTTATAAAGACTATATGGTGTGAACTTTTTATCCATCTTTATTGACTTTTAAAATTTTCTTAATTTGAGTAAACAAAAGCAGAAGCTTTTTAAAGGATGCAGGAGTTGATTTTTGTATATGAACAAAACATATACTTCTCCCTTAGACGAATTTGGAGCTATCATTCTTGGTTTCAAACTTTTTAATAATTTGAGCTTTAAAGCAAAATGGCAACTTTATATTGATCACTAGTCCACAACACTTTCTCTGCCTTTTCCTCAATAGCAACGCGTAGTCAAGAAGAAGAACGTGTTTAACATGGACCAATCTTGATTAAGATAATAGTATGATCAAATGCTTATATAAACACACTAAAAAGGAATCAAATTTAACCATTCCACAAATCACCAACAAAATTTAATGAATCATGTCTCTGCTTCTAAAGATGTTATTATTTTCCTTATTCTTCTTCTATATGGCTTCAATTTCTCAATGCTCAGACCCAACCGGTGGACAGTTTAGCTTCAACGGTTACTTGTACACCGATGGAGTTGCGGATCTAAACCCGGACGGTTTGTTCAAACTCATAACTTCAAAGACACAAGGAGGAGCTGGTCAAGTTCTTTACCAGTTCCCACTCCAGTTCAAGAACTCACCAAACGGCACTGTTTCATCCTTCTCCACCACTTTCGTCTTTGCTATCGTCGCAGTACGTAAAACAATCGCCGGTTGTGGACTTTCCTTCAACATCTCTCCTACAAAAGGCTTGAATTCAGTTCCAAATATCGACCACTCTAACCATTCTGTTTCGGTTGGATTTCATACCGCTAAAAGCGATAAACCGGATGGTGAAGATGTCAACCTCGTTGGTATCAATATCGATAGCTCGAAAATGGATAGAAATTGTTCGGCTGGTTACTACAAAGATGATGGTAGATTGGTGAATCTAGATATTGCAAGTGGGAAGCCTATACAGGTTTGGATTGAGTATAACAACTCAACTAAACAGCTTGATGTTACAATGCATTCTATTAAGATATCTAAACCTAAGATTCCTCTGCTTTCGATGCGGAAAGATCTTTCTCCATATCTACATGAGTATATGTACATTGGCTTTACTTCAGTGGGAAGTCCAACTTCTTCTCACTACATTCTTGGCTGGAGTTTCAACAACAAAGGAGCAGTTTCCGATATAAATCTCTCTCGTCTTCCTAAAGTCCCCGATGAAGATCAAGAACGGTCGTTGAGTTCTAAGATCTTGGCGATTAGTTTAAGTATTTCAGGAGTTACACTAGTTATCGTCTTGATTCTTGGAGTTATGTTGTTCTTGAAGAGGAAGAAGTTCTTGGAAGTTATTGAGGACTGGGAGGTGCAGTTTGGTCCTCATAAATTCACTTACAAAGATCTCTTCATCGCCACGAAAGGTTTCAAGAACAGTGAGGTACTTGGGAAAGGAGGTTTTGGAAAAGTTTTCAAGGGGATCTTACCGCTGTCTAGTATACCGATCGCGGTGAAGAAGATTTCTCATGATTCAAGACAAGGAATGAGAGAGTTTTTAGCTGAGATTGCTACCATTGGTAGACTTAGACATCCAGATTTAGTTCGTCTTCTTGGGTACTGTAGACGTAAAGGAGAACTCTACTTGGTGTATGACTTTATGCCCAAAGGAAGCCTTGATAAGTTTCTTTATAATCAACCAAATCAAATTCTTGATTGGTCACAGAGATTCAATATCATCAAAGACGTAGCCTCGGGACTCTGCTACTTGCATCAGCAGTGGGTTCAAGTGATTATTCACAGGGATATTAAGCCAGCAAATATTCTTCTTGATGAAAACATGAACGCGAAGCTCGGTGATTTTGGACTTGCGAAGCTATGTGACCACGGGATTGACTCTCAAACCTCGAATGTTGCAGGTAAGTTTGTGTTTTTATGATCATTATAAACAATCAATCAAGATCTCTGGACTTATTGAGGGTTTTGTGTTGTTACTTTGGACGCAAGGTACATTTGGATATATATCACCGGAGCTGTCGAGAACAGGGAAGTCAAGCACAAGTTCTGATGTTTTTGCATTTGGAGTGTTCATGTTGGAGATTACTTGCGGAAGAAGACCCATTGGGCCAAGAGGATCACCAAGCGAGATGGTTTTGACTGATTGGGTACTAGACTGTTGGGACAGTGGAGACATACTGCAGGTAGTTGATGAGAAACTAGGGCACAGGTATCTTGCGGAACAAGTAACTTTGGTTTTGAAACTGGGATTGCTTTGCTCGCATCCAGTGGCAGCCACTAGACCAAGCATGTCAAGCGTGATCCAATTTTTAGACGGTGTAGCCACTCTTCCTCATAACTTGCTAGACCTTGTGAATTCTCGGATAATCAATGAAGGATTTGATACCTTAGGTGTAACGACTGAGTCTATGGAAGCGAGTAGTAACGTTTCCTTGGTCATGACGGAATCGTTTCTCTCTAGTGGACGCTAACTAATGATCATTTATATTGTAGGGTTGAGATTGTATGAAATGGTTGTTTCTCTGTTTCCATTAATTAATAGTAACAAGTGAGAATTACATAGATTGACTCTAATTTTAAAGAAAGAGTAAAATCAAATCTTTGCAAAATAACTAATCAAAAATTAAAACAGCTAGGGTTGTCTCCAAATTTAGACGCCTTGGTCTCAGAACCTGGCTCGAACCGCAACATGGTTATATCGCACGCATAGCTCATAACTCCTGTGGTCCCTTTTCTACAATCCGTTAGAAACAACTGCGATCCGAACTTCACTTCTCTCTTTTCTTTGATATCTTTGATAATCCTTTTCCTAATCAAACCGTCAATATCTTCTTCTACTGAAACCCTAATTTGTTGAGCTGTGCCAGATTTGAGATCGATATACCTATTTTATATGCAAGCAATTTTTTGTCAGAATTATAAACAGTTTTAAATAAAATACTATAAGATTAATTTATAATCGAATAAATTATATATAACCTTTGTGCAGATGAGGTAACAAGATTAATAGTCTTGTAAAACAATGAAGCTTGAATGTCTCCTTGGAGACATATATAGGCATTAGGAAGGTTACTGGGGACCCTTATCAATAAATCCCAATTTGCACTGAGACGAGTTTGTGTAATATTACGCACAGTGAAATCCATAGAAGCTATTTCTATATTCGGCGCGACAGGAGTTTCTTGGTTCGCTAGCAAACCACAAGCTAGCAATATTGCCCAGGCCAAAATTAGTAAACCTAGTAACCGGAGCTCGCCGGAGGTGTCTCCTGATGTTCTTCGTGTGTCACTCATTGTGTCACGATTGAAGGAAGATGATTGAGAAGGTTTAATAATTATTCTCTTGTTTAGAAATCTGGTTTTATATGAATATCTAATTGATAATAATTTTTATAGGCGATGAATATCTCTTAATAATACACAATTTGCGGCGATGAATATCTAGAATCAAATAAATATGCAAAAAAAGAGAGGAAAAATAACAAAAACGTAAAGGGGAAAAAGAAAGGAAACATGTAAAAAGTAAAGTATTGGTAACCAGAAGCCGAAACCAGAAGTCGAATTAGAAACGAAACAAACATTTTGTCTTCAACTATTTGTAACAGAGTCGCTTGATTCTCAAAGCATTGGTAAGTCTCTAAATCTCTCTTTTTCTTGTGTATAAAGTAATCAAGAAAGGAAGAGACTTTATGCCTTAAAATTCCCAGAGACTATGTTGCATACTTTATTTTAAAAGAACGGTTCAATGGCAAAATCGAATTTTATAATTTTCAGAAATATATTTATGTTGCTGGCTCAATGGTATTGAATGATTCTCTGTGTTGACTCTCCCTAAAGATGTTTTCTTGGCAATTGTCATGAATATTTTGGTTGTGTTATCTTATCAAGATTATGGTGTTGTTGTTGTTTCTGGTACTGTTCTTCGTCCCCGAGAGCGTCGTATGTCAGAGACCAAACCCAAACGGTGTAGAGTTCAACACCAGTGGAAATATGTACACCAGTGGATCAGCATATATAAACAACAATGGTCTGATCAGACTCACAAATTCTACACCACAAACAACTGGTCAAGTTTTCTATAATGACCAACTTCGATTCAAGAACTCAGTGAACGGTACAGTTTCTTCCTTCTCCACCACTTTCGTTTTCTCTATTGAGTTTCATAATGGAATATATGGAGGATATGGAATTGCCTTTGTTATCTGTCCAACGAGAGATCTGTCTCCTACTTTTCCCACCACTTACCTTGGACTTTTCAATAGGAGCAACATGGGAGATCCAAAAAATCATATAGTAGCTGTTGAGCTCGATACTAAAGTTGACCAACAATTCGAGGACAAAGATGCTAACCATGTTGGCATTGATATCAATACTTTAGTTTCAGATACAGTTGCTTTAGCGGGTTATTACATGGATAACGGTACATTTCGAAGTCTCTTGCTTAACAGTGGACAACCTATGCAAATCTGGATTGAGTATGACAGTAAACAGAAACAGATTAATGTCACACTTCATCCTCTTTATGTCCCTAAGCCAAAGATTCCACTTCTTTCTCTTGAAAAGGATCTTTCTCCATATTTGCTTGAACTTATGTATGTTGGATTCACTTCAACTACAGGGGACCTAACTGCATCTCACTATATATTGGGATGGACGTTCAAGATGAATGGGACTACTCCAGATATAGACCCCTCTCGCCTTCCCAAAATTCCTCGTTATAATCAGCCATGGATCCAGAGTCCAAATGGGATTTTGACAATCAGTTTAACTGTATCAGGAGTCATCATACTCATTATCTTGAGTCTCAGTTTATGGCTTTTCCTGAAGAGGAAGAAGCTATTGGAAGTTCTTGAGGACTGGGAAGTTCAGTTTGGTCCTCATAGGTTTGCTTTCAAAGATCTGCATATTGCTACAAAGGGTTTCAAGGATACTGAGGTTCTTGGTAAAGGAGGATTTGGGAAAGTCTATAAAGGAACTTTACCAGTGTCCAACGTAGAGATAGCGGTGAAGATGGTTTCTCATGACTCAAGACAAGGAATGAGAGAGTTTATTGCTGAGATTGCAACCATTGGGCGTCTCAGACATCCTAACTTAGTTCGGCTTCAAGGCTACTGCAGACACAAAGGTGAACTCTACTTGGTGTATGATTGTATGGCCAAAGGAAGTCTTGATAAGTTCCTTTACCATCAACAGACTGGGAATCTTGATTGGTCACAGAGATTCAAGATCATCAAAGACGTAGCTTCTGGACTTTATTATTTGCACCAACAATGGGTGCAGGTCATTATCCACAGGGATATTAAACCAGCCAACATCCTTCTTGACGCTAATATGAATGCTAAACTTGGTGACTTTGGTCTCGCGAAGCTCTGCGATCATGGGACTGATCCTCAGACCTCTCATGTGGCAGGTACCTTTAAATATTCTACTTATTTGTATTGGAGACTTATAGCCCCAAAAAGGAACTTCTCACTCAAAATGTTGTTACTTGGAAGGTACACTTGGGTATATTTCACCTGAGCTCTCAAGAACAGGAAAGGCAAGTACAAGATCAGATGTATTTGCGTTTGGAATAGTGATGCTAGAGATTGCTTGCGGGCGAAAACCCATATTGCCACGAGCATCACAAAGAGAGATGGTACTGACTGATTGGGTGCTAGAGTGTTGGGAGAATGAAGATATCATGCAGGTTCTTGATCATAAGATTGGTCAGGAATATGTTGAGGAGCAAGCGGCACTTGTTCTGAAACTTGGCTTATTCTGTTCTCATCCAGTAGCAGCCATCAGACCAAACATGTCTAGCGTCATTCAATTATTGGACAGTGTGGCTCAGCTTCCTCATAACTTACTTGACATTGTGCAAACTCGAGAAGTTCATCGAGGTACTGAAATCTCAGGTGAAGCAGCTGATTCTCCAGAGTCCTGTTCCATCGCTCCCTTGACCTTCACTGAATCCTTTGTCTCTCATGGTCGGTAAAAGATTTAAACCTATAAGGTCTCGCAGGTTCTTGATTTCTATTGAAAATGTAAGTCTGAAGCTGATTCTAATAAATTTGCAAGTATATAAGAAGAATGTATATTAAAAAAAACAGTACTTCCACGAGAAATAACAGGATTGATATTCAAGTATGTTAATAACATCATCCTCACGTTTATAGTCTACAGACTCTATACACATACATTGACACAAGACTGTATAATACTTACTTCTCCACAAACGTAATGACTTCTCTATATAACAAACATCATTTGAAAGTTTGGAGATATTTGATCTTTTTGCTGAAAAATGTTGGTGGAGCCCTTAGCCTTGTGCTTCAGAAGATCAGATAAAAACAATAGTCACCTGTTACATATCAAAGTTCGTGAAATGAAGACTGCTACATCATAGTACTTTGTCTGAATAGCCTTTTGGGAGAGGTCCTTGAATGGGGTTTTCTTTTGGATTTAGACTTTGCCTCCGAGTTTTGACATTGCTTGCTTCTGCCTGATATCAGACAACAATGCTCAGAGATCATACACTAATGAAAGATATGCAACACGGTTTTCTTCTCAGTTAATACCTTCGGTTTCGCCTGTAAATGTATCCTCTCTACAGCTCTTGTGCCAAGCCTAGAAGGCTGAATTTGAAGAAGAAATATTAGCTATCTGAGGAATTGTTAAACTTGTTATATCAGAGGATAAGGTGAACATGGTTTGGCTTGCTCATAAAACATCTTACGTCCTTCTGTTTCTCGGCTGTCCCGTTGCTTTTTGATACAACAGATGAAGAACGGTGAGAGTTAGGACCTTTTCTCTCCGTGCCATCTGATTTTGCAAGCCTGTTACAAGAAAACAGATTTAGGATTCAAACAAGACACGATGAGTAATAGAAAACTCTAGATGGTGATGCATGTCTCTGTTATACCTGACATTTTTCTGACCAGTTGTACCTAACCTCTGAACAGCAGTTGCCTTTGCAAGAACCTGGTGTCAAACATTGGAAGTATGAATCGATATTTAGTTATAAACCAGTAGAATCTTTATCACTTGGTGAAACACTATTAGACTATACCTGCTTTGGAGCTGTATCTTGCCCATCATCAGTAGATTTCATTTGGTCGAAACTCTTCTGAAAACTCTTAAATGCACGTCTAACGATGTCTTTATCTCCCATTCGTTCCATGATCAACGATTTTCTTGTTGTTGGAACAGCAGTAGGATCGGAGACCGACTGATCCACATTGAGAGAAATGGGCAATGACTTTGGAGCGGTTTGTTTCTTTCTCAGTAAAGTTGAGACACTTTCCTTCTTTACTGAAGAGCGAGAAGTAGACATTGAACTTATTGTTGAAGCTGACTTAGACACTCTTGGAGTTGAAAACCCTGGAGGTTTTAAAACAGGTGATGCTGCTTTATTTGTTGCCTTTGTCATGCTTTTTTCCTTGCTTGGTTGAGTTTTCCTACCACTTACAACCTTGCTCGTTACCGGTTTCTTCGTCACCTGGTTAGACTGTAAGACGAAGACACAGTCATTTAAAGACATTACACATAAAACTATATGAGGAAGCTTATGGTGTTTTACCTTGGGAGAGGCTCTCATATGGTTAGTTCGCACATTTTTATCAGTCTTCTTGATTGGATTATGATCTTTCTCTTTCTTCGTCTCCTTCATTAGTGTTTCACTCATTTCTCCAGTATCCTTTGATGGAACATCTTCTTTTACTTCTTCCTTCATACAAATAACCTCTTCTACTTTCTCTTTATCCTCCACTTGAACAATCTCTTCAAGTTTCTCCTCCAACTTCAGGGTACTCAGATCATCCCCAGTATCAACCGAGCTTCGACATTCCTTGAAATCCATAGTTTCTTCAAGAGGCTTATGGTTACATGTCTCATTCACTTCAGTAACAATGACGGTCACAAGCTTATCTTCTTCTGAAGTACTTTCACCGTTAGATCCATAACCGGTACTAAACTCGATCATCATTGACTCGTCATTGTCACTATCGTCTGTTCTTTCCCGGTTCTGAATATTCGGCCTGAAAGATGCATTCCTCTCCAAAAGTTTCTCCTGCTCCATGATGATATCAGCTCTCCTCTCAGCAATCTTCTTGTAATGTGATTCGAAATAAGCCTTCTTCTGAGCTACTGATCCAGCAGTTGCACACTTCTCCACTTCTTCCAAATACTTGTTTGGAGAAAAAGATGAAAACTTCTCCCATGAAAGTGAATCATTCTCAAACTTACCAAACGAAACAGACACTTGCAGTTCTTGATTCGATGAAGCCGCGGTCGTTATCTGTTTATCAATCCACAAACAAGTCATATAACACCTAACTAACTATGACAAATCAAGAAACCACACAAATGCAAAACAGATCATAGGACATTGACAGTAATGTCAATAATTAGGCACAAACACATCAAAATGACGTTGGAGTAGACAAATGGGTATTACCTTATCTTCACCACTGGCAATACCAACTTCCATATCCACCATTAATGCTCACCAGAAAGAATCCTAATCCACACAAAACCAAAGAAAATTCTTATCACTTTCAAACTTGAACAAAGCCAGAATCAACTTGGATTTGAGCTAAAACTATACCAATTTTTTAGCATCCAATAGTAGCTTCACTGTAAAGCAGAATAATTGTAGTAAAGAGAGGAAAAACACATATAATCTTGGTTTAGTAATTAATAGACACTTTCAACTTCAGCATTTTTCAACCTCTTGGTGAGCAAACTCAGATTCTTCTTAAAAAAATATAACTAATTGAGAGTGAGCTTCAATAATTGAATAAGCAAAGAGAGAGAGCCAAACACTCATCAATGATTGACACTAAGAAAAGTTATCATTACAATTCCAAAAAGAAAAACAAAAAAGAGAATCTAGTGGCAATCTTGTAAGATTACCTGAAAAAGTGAAGATAGCCCACACAATTGTGTTACTTCCAAAATAATGATGGACACAAAAAGTAGTAACAAGTGAAGATTCACAAATACATTTCAAAGTTGGAAACTTTGTGAGGAAAAAAACACAAAGAGGACCTATCAAGAAAACTTATAAGGAGTTGTTAATTTTGGGTCGAAAAATCCCAATTACAGATTTGAGTGAGAGAGAGAGGAAGAAAAAGAAGAAGAAGAGATCAGATCAGATACAAGGATGAGAATGAAGACAAGAGACAGTGGGACCTTTGTCGGAAGATGGTAAGTAAGAAAGTGTTGTACTAACTAAACTATTAGGCGGGGACAAAAGCGATTATTAACTAGTTTAACTGACTAATGTTGATAGTTAAAAATAGTCGATATTGATAACAATCAAAGTCGAAGGTACTTTCACATTCTTTTACTATATGAATGTCATATACAAACATTAAACCAATGCAGGTACGGACATCCTTTTCACAAATTTCTAATGTGTGATTTAACATTTTCATTATCGTTTTCAAAAAGCATTTAGAAACGAGGAATACGTACATCGTATTACTTAACAGGTCAACCCAATCCAGCCCACTAACAGCCCAAATCTTGCCGTTTAAGATGAGTTATTTTATGTCTTGACCCAAAAAAAAAAGAAGATGAGTTCTTTGAACTTTGAAGTTTGACTATGGAGCAGACTTAAATATGTGAACAGTTACATACTTACAATTGTGTGTCCAGTTTGAAAACTTATGTTTCCGAGGAGCCAAGCCTTTAATGTCTCCATTCTTCTTCATTTATCTCACACTGCTTCATCATTGCGGACAGATTCAAATAACTCTTTTCTTTACCATAGCAAGTAACTTCTAACCATTCTAAGATGTAATCTTATATGTAATCTACAATGACATAGTTTAACAAACTTGGGGTTTATTTCATGCTAACAACACACTCGCTGCATATTCTTGAAAAGACTCTAAATACAGAAAATTGAGATCAACATAACCATTTAGGGAAAGAACACAACAAAATACAAATTCCAAACAAAGAATTCTTCTAACTAGTCCTCATCAATAGCTTCTACAAACTCTTCTCTCACACAAGTCAATTTTTACACAACCAACAGTCAAAAAATAAATCCTCAACAATGTATTTGTAATAACCCAAAACTACAATAACAAGTAAAAAGAATGTTGTTGACTTACACAAACTCTTCAGAAAAAGCTTGAATCTTCTGTTAACTCAGACAAAGAAGAGAACCCGAACAAAGACTGATCTTTAGCTCTTTCAATCTTATGCTCATATAAATCATACGGTTCCCATAAATGATCCAACGGACACGGTCTCTTCTCATCAAGTCTCACCCATGGCTTACCTTTACCACTCCAATGCAACAAACTCACTGGTCCTTTATGCAAAGACCTACAACTTCCTCGTACATTGTCTCCTCCTAAACCATGTTGGTTCCACCTATGATCAATTGCTTCAACGTTCCCTGCGAAGACAAGAAGAAACGGAGGCAAAGAACCCAAATCGTAGATTCTCTTCTTCTTCTGTATCTGCATCCAAGTTTCAAGCTTTTCTCTGTAGTTTCCTTCTCTCCATCTAACTAGATCCATCACCATCACACCCGTGTTGAAATAACAAGGCTTTCGACCCGAGAAGAAACCGGGTAAAGCCGGGTCGGACCAGAAACCTGAAGTGAAGTACTTTGTGAAGTTAGCGTGACAATACTCCGGAGCTCCGATGATTCTTGACCCTGTCAAACTCGTGTTCCAAAGCTTTGTTATGTCATCGACGACGATGATGTCCGAGTCTAGGTAAATGACTCTGTCTACGCATGGATCAAGAATATCTCCGAGGTAGTTCCGAGCATAGTTCAATGGATTCTCTAAAGCTTGTCTGATTGAAGAAGAGATAAGGTTGATCACCGTATCTTCCCGGAAAATGTAGACTTTGAAGTTTAGCGACGGGAAAGTAGATCGGACGAGTTGACTCAGAACGCGTGGACTCGCCGGGTCAAACTCTGCAGCGATGAGATGGAAGAAGACGTTTTCTGGACACGACGCGTGGCGGAGCATTGAATGTACGGCTGCGATTGAGCCACGTAAGTACTCCGAGTCAAGCGTCATAGCTACATGAACTAACGAAGCGTCGCAAGACGACACGAAGTTTTCTCTGTTCAACGATTGAGACACGCACTCCTTGCCGTTTCTGTACTCCGGAGCTTCCACGAACGACCCCAGATCAAAGCCATTTCCGACGGTGGCGGATACGGCGGTGAGTCTTCCCGGAATCATCCGTATACCGACGGAAAACAGTGGAATAAACACCAGAAAGATAGCAAACGCTAAAACGGCAGATTTCATCGGAAAACGCAACCGCATTTTCAGAAAACGCGGTTTCTAAAGTGGATTAAAGATCTGTCTTTTATTCCGCTAGTGGATTAGCATTTTCCAGAAACTATGAAGCTTCTGGAAATAAATAACTCAAAGAGTTAAAGAAGTGAAGAAAGCAAGAAGATGAAGCAGAAGAAGGACAAGTCTCTCTTTTATTTGGCTTAAGAGAGAAGTTTGGTTTACACGCGCTTTCACACAAAGCGCGTGAATAGTTATGTGGGTTTTTAGTCGTTTTGAATGATCAATCCCAACGTAATTACCTATTCTAACTGATGGGATTAATTGAAGATTTCGGTAATTAATTAAAATTTTATTATCTGTGTGTTGGTGTACCGTAAGAGTGAAATTTAATGGTGGCTTTTGGAAACTTGTGATAGGTTTTTGCCAGCTGTGAACTCGATGGAAACAGCTGGATGATGTTTTGTCTTGAAAGTTTGTATGGGCTCGATAAAAGGAGATCGACGGCTGAGACTAAACGATGAGAAGCCTTTTGAGTTTTTGATTGGTTTGATCAAACCCTACTTTCTCACGTGCACCACACGCTTGTTTTTGGATCAGTAAATTTCTTAAAAGTAAATGGATTGGTAACCACAAATAATTTAGATTTCTAGATTTTAACAGATTGTTATCTAAATATCGGGAAAAAGTGAATCTAAAAGGTATTTTTATTTTGTGTTGATCTTTTATCAAAAAAAAAAAAGAGTACATTGTTATGTTTAACATTTTTGTTGTTGGAATAACGAGTAAGAAGCGTGTCTCACTACGAATATTCTCGTGTGTGGTGCCACTTAATAATGTTTTGTTTTCGTTATTGTCGACGTTTTGTAGTGTTGAGTGTGCGACTAGCGCCACTCAATAACATTATCACAAATATATTCATTTGCACTTTAGACTTAAATCCATTTCGTTAGTGTTGCCGCGTGCAGTGTATAATCGTTTGATTCGAATACGTAACGATGAAATCTACTTATATGTTTTTATACGGAGAATACATCTCCTTTTATTTGTGTATGTGATGGAAAATATTCTGTAATATTTAATTTAAGATAACGTCGCCATGTTTAGTGTGACTGTGTGAGTTAACTAATGTTAGGTTTCAACTGGGTCTATCGGCTACCAAATACTACTAAGGTCACAAAGGAATAAAGAACCAACCTTGTTATGATTACTTGAGTTCTTTGCATTTACTATTAGCACTACAATTTGTCCGCCATGTTCATGCCAAAATCCCCAACCAAACAAATTAGAAGCATGTAAACACTTCCATCTATGTGTTTATTATTTCTTAAAATTATGAACAAATATAGTAAAAAAAAAGATGAAGATATTAGTAGTAATAGATCAAGCAAATTAAATTGAAGTTAGGTGGTGGAACAATGATGTCGTTTTGGATACGGACGGAGAAGGTAGATAGAGAGAGTCATAGAGATGCTTTTCTCTTTATTCGATTTGGTATTATAAAAGTGTTTGTTTGGGTATGAAGATATTACGATTTACGAATTTCAAAACTATGCTTTGCGTGGCGAGTACAACACGGGTTTATTGAGTTTTGTCTTCACCTCTCCACTTGCTTTAGATTTTTACTACATTCCGACAGCTAAGTAGAAGACAAACAAAGACAGTTGTAGTAATAAGCAGAGCTCTTTGCCTTTGCTTCTTGTTTCTGATGTTATCCTAACTTTGAGGCAAACCAATTTTATGCTTCATTTTGTTCTAAAATTAGACTTTCACAAAACAAATATATTTTCATTTTTCATAGGACCAAAAACGTCCTCATTTATCTGTTTGTTGTCTGTGGGTAAGAAAACAACATTTGGAGACAATAGTTTTCCCTTCAATTAAAGAATCGACGTTTTGATAACAATCCCGAAAAGTTGCCAAAAATGGAATCGAGAAACTGAAACAAAAAGGCTTTACATTTGAATTGAGTTGAGAAAACTAAAATGACAGGAGCAAGTTTTAGTTGCACTGTCTTGGATTTATTGAACCGGATTCTCCTGCATGAGTTTGCGGTTATAATGAATGTTAGAGAGGAGATATGTGATGGGGAATAATCGCGACTATAGTTTATGGAAAGTGTTGCCCTCAGTTCCTTTCTATGCTCCAAAAGACTGCGAATTGCAAAGAGGAAATGCATATCTCAGGAGTTGAGTGGAGGAACATATCCAAGTGCATGTAGTCCAAAGGATATGAAGAAGAAATGTAAGTTAACTCAAGCTCCGAAACCTTTTTACGTAGATATTTGTGAAAAGCTCAGATGGATCCGGAACAGGGCTCTCCTGAAACAAAATAAATAACGCATAGACTAAGTTTTGGTGGTGATTGGTACACAATTGTAGTTAGAGATGTAAAAATCTCGCTTTCTTTATCTTGGCTTTAGCTACATAAACCTCTATAAATTAATATTATTGAAACCATGATATTTTATTAATTTTTTTTAAAATAATTTTAATTCATAAAATTTTAGAAAGAAATCAATTGAGACAATTTTATCGAAATACAATTAGCGTTTTGGATGTTATAAATTTTGTAGTTTCGGATTTGAAATTTTAATAATTAGAAGACTTTGTTTTCGAAAATAAATTAGACAATAAAATTACAAACAATATACGTGAATTCATTTTGATAGGTGAATTCAGATAAACAAACTATATACATAAATTCAAAAATTTAATTAATAATCTCAATTATCGTATTTAATAGCTAGAATATTATCAAAATGAAAATGATGCATATTTAAAAATTAAATACTTACAAAAAATCTTGACTGTTTTTATGACATAGTTATAGAATATATAGTCTTTGCCAAAAAAAAAAAAAGGTTATAGATTATACTACAACACTTTAATTTAAAAACACATTAGACCAGTTATTTTATTCAATACAAGTTTGAGATGGGTTGTAAGGAATTTTAATCCTTTCACTAAAAGCATACCTTAGTATATCAATATGCAAATTTATATAATTATTAATGAGAAACACGTATTACATAGGAATTCTAAAAAAAATCTTATTATCTTGTCAAATTTTATTCTAATCCAATTTGAGAGCTAAATTTTTTATTAATTTATAATATTATTAATTTATGGAATATTAATTTACGGAGTTTCTATTGTAGTCAAACAAATAATAAATCTTGTATATAACGTTGAACTTGACCTGACACTTACGAGGAATCTTTCTTGTTTTCAATGATAATTGATTACATGTTTTTCGTTTGTTTAATTTATTATAAAATATTAATGATAGATAAAATGACCTATATGTAGACATGAAGATCCATATTTTACGGGATCTAAACGCCTATAAGTTTTGTCCTTCCACAGTCCAATAGAAGTTCAAAAAGAAAATGGAGGCCATAACAAAATATGGATCTTATTTTAACGTTCGTTTCCTTAGTCGTTTATGTTGGCGGCTAAACTTGTCCTCTTCCTACCACTACCCTCTTCTTAAATCATCACTGTCATTCTCTAGATTTCAATCTCCCAAAAAGTTGTGCCTAGTTCGAGCAACGACGAATCCTACAGATGATAACTCGACGACTCGTTCATTTACTCCACATCCACCAAGTCTATGGGGTCATCACTTTCTCTCTGCTTCCGTGAATCAAACGGTATATAAGATTTTATGAGAACCCTTAATTAGATATACTAAGGGTATATATATAGTATATTACTCATTTTACTTGATAGAGATCATCAAATCTTTGCAGGAAATGGATGATCTTTGGAGACAGATCGAGGCACTTAAACCTATAGTGAATGCCATGCTGCTTCCTTGTAACGGTGCTGATGCAAAGAAGATAACTTGTTTCATCCATACGCTTGTTAGTCTGGGAGTCTCTTACCATTTTGAGGAAAAGATTGTTGAGTTCCTGAAGGACGCTTTCGAGAATATCGAGGACATGATCATCGATTGCAAGGAAGATGATCTCTACACGGTTTCTATTATATTCCGGGTTTTCAGATTATATGGTCATTACATAACTCCAGGTGAGGATCTTTCATCTTTATTACGGAACTAACTGACTTGGTTGGTTTATGCTCCGTTCCGTTGTTTTTAAGTGGATGTGTGATGTGAACATTTTGAACATGTTTCAGAGTTGCATATAACTATTTCATACTACTTTTTTTTCTTAATATTTCATACTTGCATGTGTGTAGATATATTCAACAGGTTTAAAGGAGACGATGGAAATTTTAAGAAATGTCTGAATGATGATGTAAGAGGTATGCTAAGCTTCTATGAAGCGTCACACTTTGGGACAACGACAGAAGATATCCTTGAAGAAGCAATGAGTTTCACACAAAAACACTTGGAGTTATTTTTGGTAGGCGAGAAAGCCAAACATTATCCACACATCACCAAGCTCATACAAGCTGCTCTTTATATACCTCAGAATTTCAATTTGGAAATATTGGTGGCAAGGGAATATATTGACTTCTACGAACTAGAGACTGATCACAATGAAATGTTACTAAAGTTGGCCAAACTCAACTTTAGGTTCCTCCAGCTGCAATACATTCAAGATCTGAAAACACTAACCACGTATGTATATTCATTTATATAGATGCTTCATATATATGTATATTTTCTGAAAGTTTTATCGATTAGGTGTATGTATGCAGATGGTGGAAGGAGCTAGATTTAGTATCTAAGATACCAGTTTACTTCAGAGAGAGATTGGCAGAGCCTTATTTCTGGGCGACTGGGATTTATTACGAGCCACAATATTCAGCTGCACGAATCATGCTGGCCAAATCCATCATTTTAGTGGACATTGTGGACAACACTTTTGATGTATATGGTACTATTGATGAAGTTAAGAGCCTCGTTCAAGCCATTGAAAGGTACGAACTATATACGATCATTTGTTAGGTGCTTTGTAATCACACTCATGGTATAAACGAAAAACGAAAAAAGTTACAAAGTGGAATGAATTTAAAGGATTAAAAAGTCATATTTAAAGGATATAAAAGCTCAACATCTAGGTCTCTTTATATTGTTGGAATGTTGGTGTTCTATTTAATTATAAATCATTAGATGTGATCCCTAATAATTGTATGGATCCAATATTAAGTAAAGGTGGGACTCCGACGCCGTAGATGTCCTACCGGACTATCTCAAAGTCGTCTTCAGAACAACGTTTGACTTGTTTAAAGAACTCGAAGAATATGTGAGCTCTGAAGCAAGATCTTTTACTATGCAATACGCGTATGAGCAGGTACTGTTTCTTCATCTATTTCTTAAATCTAAGCCAAATTATTGCATCTATAAAAATAGTTACTATACAACTAATGTTTTAAAATGTCTCCAAACAACACCATTCTCTTATATGAGTAAAACAATAAGGAGAGCATTTGGATGTTGGAAATGTTCATTTTCTACGTGGTATTTTTTTCCTAGATCATTTAGCTCCACAAATTCAGCCAAAAAATAAAATATATATCTCTATATTAAACGAAGAATTGAAGGTTATATATAGTTCGTATTTAATATAATGTTTTGCAGCTAAGGATACTCATGAAAGGATACCTGCAAGAAGCCGAATGGTCAAATAGAGGGCACCTGCCAAGCCATGAAGAATACATAGAGGTCGGGGTAGCTTCGACCGCAGGTGAAGTGCTGCTAGCAATGACCTTCATCCCTATGGGAGATGCTGCAGGAGTCGGAGTTTATGAATGGCTGAGGTCAAGACCAAAACTGACCCATGCTCTTTTTGTGAAATCTCGTCTCAGAGATGATATTGCTACCTATAAGGTAACAGAAGTCCTATATATATATATATATATATATATATATATATATATATATGTATATTTTAAATGCAAATTATAAAAATAAAATGCTAATAAATCTTATCGTATAGTATTTCACGTCATAAACTACTTTTTAGTTATTTGATTGATAATTTTGACATGATCGAAATATATGATGAATTTGCATCAGGAGGAGATGAAGAGAGGAGATGTTTGTAATGGGATCAACTGTTATACGAAGCAACACAAAGTAAGTGAGGAAGAAGCGTGTATTGAGTTTGAGAAAAAGACTAATCACATGTCTAAGGTCATGAACGAAGAGTTCTTGAAGGCAGCCAAATTTATACCGCTTCATATTCTAAGGCCTGTTTTGAATTACGGACGCTTAGCAGATGTGTGCTATAAGTATGGAGATGGGTACACCTTCGCTGGAGAGAAGATCAAAGATTATATCACCTCTTTGTATGTCGATCTCATCACTCTTTAAGAGTCTTCAGAGTTTGGGATCACGTGAATGGCCAAGCCAAATTTGTATCCGCAGCCGCAACCCAAAAATAAGTTGTTTCAGTTTAAGTTGTCTTTGTTTTCTTGGTTGTTAGTCTGTCTTGAAAACCATCTTTTAATCAGTAATAAAGCTTGTCATTAGACTATCAAAACTAACAATAATCCGAATAACAATCTATGAATACGTAGTTAACACTTATAGTAGTGGGATTTGGCTTTCTCTGCAGATGTGCAATTATCTATTTTTTTATTAGCACCGATAAGAAAAAAAAAATATTAATTTTTTCTTTGTTATTCGCTTAGTTAATAATATTAAAACGGGCATTCTTCGAAATATATTGTGTACGTAAGTGACATCAAGCGGGTCAATAGGAACTTTTCGTAGAAAATAATCCGTTTTTACATCAGACAAAAAAATATTCATTTATCTGAGAAAATAATAATTAATTGGGTGTAATATCCAAAAGCCAAAAAAAAATCAAATCTTGAAATGCCCTGAAAACATGAACACTCTTCCCGTCGTCTCTCTCACAGCTTCTTCTTCCTTCAAATTCTTCCATTTTCCTTCTCTGCACCGTTCTCTCTCTCATTCCCCAAACTTCTCCTTCACCAAATCCCTTATCCTCAATCCAAACCACCTCTCCTTCAAATCCACCTTAAATTCTCTTTCACCGTCTCAGTCTCAGCTCTACGAGGAAGAAGACGACGAAGAAGAAGAAGAAGAAGACGAAGATGATGATGACGAAGCTGCTGACGAATACGACAATATCTCCGATGAAATTCGGAATAGCGATGACGACGACGACGATGAAGAAACCGAATTCTCCGTGGATTTGCCGACGGAATCAGCTCGGGAACGAGTGGAGTTCCGGTGGCAGAGAGTGGAGAAGCTTCGTAGTCTTGTTAGAGATTTTGGTGTTGAGATGATTGATATCGATGAACTCATTTCAATCTACGATTTTCGAATCGACAAGTTTCAGAGATTGGCTATTGAAGCTTTTCTTAGAGGTTCTTCTGTTGTGGTTTCTGCTCCGACTAGTAGTGGCAAGACTTTGATTGCTGAAGCTGCTGCTGTTTCCACGGTGGCTAAAGGTCGCCGGTTGTTCTACACTACACCTCTTAAAGCACTCTCTAATCAGAAGTTTCGTGAGTTTAGGGAGACATTTGGGGATGATAATGTTGGTCTACTCACAGGTGACTCTGCTATTAACAAAGATGCTCAGATTGTGATTATGACTACAGAGATTCTCCGTAACATGTTGTATCAAAGGTATTTTGCAACTGCAGCTCTCTCTGTGTGTATTTTATATGGTTTGCTCAGGAGCTTCTTTTTAACCTCAATTTTTGTGTTGAAATCTTTTTTAGTGTTGGAATGGCTTCTTCAGGAACTGGACTTTTTCATGTTGATGCCATTGTTTTGGATGAGGTTCACTATTTAAGTGATATATCTAGGGGAACTGTGTGGGAAGAGATAGTGAGTTTTTTTTCCCACTGTTTCTCTTCTTTCCTCCAAAGGCTTTATCTGTTGAGTGTTTCTAAGTTGGTTTCTGTGTTTCAAATACGATCAGGTCATTTATTGTCCAAAGGAGGTTCAACTTATATGCCTATCAGCTACAGTTGCAAATCCGGATGAATTAGCTGGTTGGATTGGTGAGGTGAGTCTGTGGACATTTTTCCTATAGGAATAGCTTTTCTTTATCGTGTTCATATCATAAGGAGTTATAACAATGTACGTAGTGCCTTGTTCATCGTCTCATTTATCTTCTATTGTTAAGCAACTTATATATTGTTTTGCTGATGAAGTATCTCAATTTCTAGTAATCTTGTACTAATACACGGTTATTTAAGATGCTTTCGTGTTTTGTTCTCAGATACATGGTAAAACTGAGTTGGTAACATCGACAAGACGCCCAGTTCCATTAACTTGGTACTTTTCAACAAAACATTCTTTATTACCTCTGCTTGATGAGAAAGGGATAAACGTGAATAGGTAACTGGTTCAAATCTGTACTTTTATCACCAACATTTATTGTAAAATCTTTCTCTTTGATAATAATTGGAGGATGCTTTTTAATTGGAGCAGGAAGCTTTCTCTCAATTATTTGCAACTGTCTGCCTCAGAAGCTAGATTCCGTGATGATGATGACGGGTATAGGAAAAGGAGGTCAAAGAAACGAGGAGGTGATACCAGCTACAACAACCTTGTGAACGTAACTGATTATCCTCTTTCAAAGAATGAGATAAACAAGATTCGTCGATCACAGGTCTTACATTATGCTTTCTAACAACCCTAACAAACTAGGCATTTGTCGTTTCTTATATATTTGAATATGATTTTTAACTTCTCATGATAATTTAATGACTGCTGAGTTTTGATTTCTAGGTACCTCAAATTAGCGACACATTATGGCATCTCCAGGGGAAAAATATGTTACCAGCGATATGGTTCATTTTTAACCGTAGAGGATGTGATGCAGCTGTACAGTATGTTGAAAATTTTCAGCTTTTAGATGATTGCGAGAAGAGTGAGGTTGAGTTGGCCTTGAAGAAGTTTCGCGTTCTTTATCCAGATGCAGTGAGAGAGAGTGCAGAGAAAGGACTGCTTAGGGGAATTGCTGCTCATCATGCAGGTTGTCTACCTCTTTGGAAATCTTTCATTGAGGAACTTTTTCAGCGAGGACTTGTTAAGGTTGTCTTTGCTACTGAGACACTTGCTGCTGGAATAAACATGCCGGCTAGAACGGCTGTTATCTCGTCTCTTTCAAAAAAGGCTGGTAATGAACGAATAGAGTTGGGTCCTAACGAATTGTACCAGATGGCTGGGCGTGCTGGACGCAGAGGCATCGATGAAAAGGGCTACACTGTGCTGGTTCAGACTGCTTTTGAAGGCGCTGAAGAGTGCTGCAAACTTGTCTTTGCTGGAGTTAAACCTCTCGTGTCACAATTTACTGCTTCATATGGCATGGTACTGAATCTGGTAGCTGGTTCAAAAGTTACTCGTAAATCAAGTGGAACTGAGGCCGGGAAAGTCTTACAAGCAGGGAGAAGTCTGGAAGAAGCCAAGAAATTAGTTGAGAAGAGTTTTGGAAACTATGTGAGCAGCAATGTGACGGTTGCTGCGAAGCAGGAACTTGCTGAAATCGACAATAAGATCGAGATTCTGTCATCTGAAATAAGTGATGAAGCAATAGATAAGAAGAGTAGGAAACTTCTTTCAGCGAGGGATTACAAGGAGATCACTGTACTTAAAGAAGAGCTACGGGAAGAGAAACGCAAGCGTGCTGAACAACGAAGAAGAATGGAACTCGAAAGGTTCTTAGCTCTAAAACCGCTCTTAAAAGGGATGGAAGAGGGGAACTTACCATTTATTTGTTTGGAGTTCAAGGATTCTGAAGGGAGGGAGCAGTCAGTCCCTGCTGTTTACTTGGGGCATATTGATTCATTTCAGGGTTCCAAACTTCAGAAGATGATGTCTTTGGATGAGTCTTTTGCGTTAAACTTAATCGAGGATGAGCTGGCGGCTGATGAACCTGGAAAGCCTAATGTTAAACCGTCTTACTATGTGGCCCTTGGCTCTGATAACTCATGGTATCTCTTTACTGAGAAGTGGGTTAGGACTGTCTACAGAACTGGTTTCCCTAACATTGCTCTAGCGCTTGGAGATGCTTTGCCTCGAGAAATCATGAAGAATCTCCTGGATAAAGCAGATATGCAGTGGGATAAACTAGCTGAATCTGAACTTGGAAGTTTGTGGAGATTGGAAGGATCTCTAGAGACATGGTCCTGGAGTTTAAACGTACCTGTCCTAAGCAGCCTTTCTGACGAAGATGAGGTGTTACATATGTCCGAAGAGTATGATAACGCGGCGCAAAAATACAAGGAACAAAGGAGCAAAATTTCGCGTTTGAAGAAGAAGATGTCCCGGTCAGAAGGGTTCAGAGAATATAAGAAAATTCTAGAGAATGCTAACTTGACGGTTGAGAAGATGAAACGGCTCAAGGCGAGATCGAGACGCCTTATAAACCGTTTAGAGCAGATTGAACCGTCTGGTTGGAAAGATTTCATGCGCATAAGCAACGTGATTCACGAAAGCAGAGCATTGGACATTAATACACACTTGATATTTCCTCTGGGAGAAACAGCTGCTGCAATCCGAGGAGAAAACGAGCTTTGGCTTGCAATGGTGTTGCGGAACAAAGCCCTGGTGGATCTCAAGCCTCCTCAACTAGCTGGTGTATGTGCAAGTTTAGTTTCAGAAGGCATAAAAGTTCGACCTTGGAGAGACAACAACTATATTTACGAGCCATCTGATACAGTAGTAGACATGGTCAATTTCTTAGAAGACCAAAGAAGCTCTCTTATAAAGCTTCAAGAGAAGCACGAGGTTATGATTCCATGTTGTCTGGACGTTCAGTTCTCTGGTATGGTTGAAGCTTGGGCTTCTGGATTAAGTTGGAAAGAAATGATGATGGAATGTGCAATGGACGAAGGCGATCTTGCTCGCCTGTTACGACGCACAATTGATCTCTTAGCTCAGATTCCTAAGTTGCCTGATATTGACCCAGTCCTGCAACGTAGTGCAGCAGCTGCAGCAGATATCATGGACCGTCCACCAATTAGTGAGCTTGCCGGTTAAAGTGAACCCCACATTAGCTCTGTCTTTAGTGAGACCCATTGGCAAAAAAAACACAAGAGCCTGGGATGTGCAAGAAGTGCATATGTAAGAATTGGGGATACAAGAACAAATTTTTCATTCAGATGATTAATGTTGGAAAGAATAGGAGCAACAAAGAAGAAATTTTAATTAATGTTACAACATACAAAATGCTTATATACACAATGGGAAACAAGACTTCAAGGCTTGGGCAGTTAATCCGTTTAGTATTCCTTCGATTTTCCCCCTCCCTCCCTTTTTATTTTCTGTGAGAATACAACAGGGACCAGAGGCAGTAACAGAAGTAAGAGCCATCTTACATTTCTTCTCTTCTGACAAAGCTCAATGCTGAGTATGGCAACCTTTTATCTCTCAAAAAGTGCGAAGTTGCTCTATTCCCGAGCGTTTTCTGGTAGTAAGTGACAGATGTCATTGACCGGTGAGAAGTTTTTGATATCTTTGTGTTCTCCTTTGCCTAATTAAAGAACCACTGCAAACAGAATCATGTGCGAGGGGTAAACCGCTTTGGTTTAAAAGTTTCCTCCTCTTAGCACGATGCAACACATCCTCGGTGTCTAATACATAGGAGACCTGAAGGAAACACCAGACAATTCTTTTTAAAAAGACGAGCTTAAAGTCCTTATCATGGAAACGCATAGTGGTGTAAGCAGGAAAAAAGGCACTGTACCTTTGAAGAACTGCAGGTTATCTTACATTCCAAACCATTAATAATCTTAACTTCATCCGTGGTGCAGAGTTCATCGTCACCACCATTTTTACGCTTATTCCTGAAAGGAAAATAGTATCTGATTAGTGCCCCTTTATCTTTAAAAGGATGGGATAGCCTTTAGTTAATTTTCTTGACTTTACCGTTTCAAATAGATTCGAGGATTCTCTTTCGCATTAGGTTGATAAGAAAGGAATACATTGTGGAGGTAAGCTGCAAAAGTTGGGTCCATGGATATGGATGTCACATCAGGCTTATCATGTCCATAGTCCAGAAGCTGAATAGAGAGTTTGCTTGGTGTCGATTGTTCCTGCAGAATAAAAGCACAAAGATACATATATTAAGAAGTTTCCTTGAGCTTGCTTGGTCCAAAACTGTGCTCTAGTAAATAATTCTTACACATTCAATGCGGTATATATCCTCATCGGGAAGAAGCACAAGAGCATTTTCGTAATAAACAGCATCCAGAAACTTCTCAGGCTTTCTGGATTTCTCATAAGCATAAAGCTGTTGTAATTTGTTGTCCATCTCATCAGCTGCTACTGCTTGGAGCTGGAGGATCACATTGGTCAGTTGGATCATATGTGACGACTAAAGAGATAAAGAAGGTAACAAAACATCAAAAGAAAACCTACATGCTTGATGAGCTTATAGATCAGTTTGTCTAATGTGAAGAGAACATATGACTGGGTCCCGATAATTGCTCGGCAATCATCTTCGAACTTTGAATTATCGGATGTGCCATCGAGCAAATTGTAGAGAGCATCCATGATTCTGTTCCAATACAGAAACTCGATGTATAAGCAACAACACATATAGATGCGTCCTGTGGTAATTGGTATAAAGAACCGCAAAGGAAAGTCACCTGGCGTACGAATCAGCGGGGTTTGTTGGATTTGAGGTCTTCCACTTTCTATCTGGAGATGATGAATTGATTTTTGCTGATAATATTCTGTCATACAAAATCTGTATACAGAGTAACCACAAAAAGTTAGCCTCCAGAAAGATTCCAGCGTCATTGATTTGCAGATTCAAGAATGATATGTTTACCTGATGAAGCCTGAATAGAACATAAAAAGAATCATTCCCATAAAAGACTTGTGAGTTCTTCCGAGAATCATCGTTGTCCTTATCGTACAAAGCTGGAGGGACATACTTTGCAAGAGGTTTCACATGTAGCAGGTTTTTTACTGAGATGGACAACACAGGCATATCTCCTTCAGTATCATCATGGCCATCAGACATACCTTCTTCAGCCTCACCTTCACTTTCTACCTTATTATGGTCTATATCATCTTCGCGATAACAATCTTCACCATCACCAGAGTCAGTTCCAGAAACATCACCGTTGTGAGATGTGTTTCCGCTACCATCTGATGATCTTGGAGCACTTGCATCATCTGCAGTTGCATCATTCTCCTTACTTTTGCTGAGAGCCTCCATGTCATTCTCTCCATGAACTGCATAATTATCTTCTTCAAAATCTCCTGTTGGAGAAAGTTCACCCTCCTCTCTTTCGACTTTGGCTTCCCCAGCGAACCATTCTGCTACTGTCCCATTTGGAATTACAGGGTTGTCGCCAATCTGTGGGATAAGTAAGTAGTTTATCACTTTCGTTGATAAACTCAGGACTGAAGTATTTTATCATCTAAAGACTGTTCAGCTCAACATTTCAATATATGCAATAATACCTCTACGCGTGGCCCATTTACGTAATTTGGCTTCAACTCCTCCGTTCCACTGGTTAATGCAGGTTTTGGATTACTATTGCTAAGCCCTGGCGAGTATAAAAGAAAAGGATACCATTCTTCATCTAAAAAACAAGAAAATAATCCATGATAACTACCAAACAAGAGTTAAACTGCTTACCCGCAACGGATAAACTGCTGATTTTTCCATTCCTTTGAGGTAACAATCCATCCAGAGGTAGTGCATTTGAGTTATGGGCACGTTCAATAGAAACAGCTTGTTTGGTTTCGGCTCTTTCGTCAGGTGTGGTCAGATTCTTCGGCATTTTATCATTCTGAGTGTTGTCACATGATAACAAGGCATCTGAGGTCTTACTAGAAGTAACATCTTTATCCAACTCACTAGCTTGCCGCACTTGATTACTTTCATTGACTTTTCGAGGGCCATTTGACCGCATAGAGTTGGCAATACTAGCTCCATTTTGAGGACTGACAGCATCTTCTTGGTCTTCTCGGTCATGGTTTGTAGACTTGACAGCATCTTCTCGGTCTTCGGCACCTTGAGGGCGAGAAGGAACACCAAATATTGGTTCCAAAAATTCTGTCCATACCTTCATTACCTTATCTAACTGTTCTGTTGAACACATTTCTCCACATGAATACTTGATCAGCTGATACAGATCTTCGTGAAGATCAGGATCCGGATAATCAAAACTCATATTGGAAGAAATAGTTCGTCTATTTCCAGCCGCAAGAGCAAGAAGTGCATCATCTTCGCCTCGCTTCTTTTCAGAGATCTCTTTTATCTCTGCCAGCAATGCTGCAGTGAAAGATAGTAGTGCATAAGAACTTCATAAGTAGATTTTTTCTAGGAGCATTTTCTCTTATAATATGTAAGGAGAAAAAACCTTTTGTGCTCAGATTCTTTGAATCCTGCTGTTTGAAATAAAAACTGCGATGATCAAGCGACCTGTGGTAGTTCTTTGTATATATGTCAGCCCAGACTTTGTTAAACTCAGTACGACACCTTGCCCATTCTTCTTGCTTTTGTTTCAAACGGGTTAGTATTACCGGTAAAGCAAGATATGCATTCTTCTTTAACAAATCCAACACATCGAGCCCATGGTCACTGTATAACCGTTCTATGCATCTTAGGTTTAGAGCTACAAGACAAAAACAAAACAATATACATCAGTTGGAAGAAAAAAATTCAGAATATCAGCTCTGCTGTAAGAGAAGAGCTCAATATACCTGTGAGGTGATCCTCGATACAGATGGGAGTATCGGTTTTCAATTCATTACTGTTAATCTTTGCCAATAACTCTTCAACTCGATTAGTAGCCGAGATCACAGACTCTAATAACATGTCTAGCTCGAACCTAAAGCACAGCAACAAACAAATATTTACCTAATCAAAACTATTCCAAGAAAGCACTCAACAAATAAACATACATTAATCACTAACCTGTCATCTTCACATTTGAATAGGCTCTCTTCGTATTGGTTCTTGCGCATGTGTTTGAATGAATAGTCTTCACTTCCTGAAGTGACAGAGACCCAATGATCATTAAGCACTTGGCTACCAATCTCCATTTTTTGGCTTGCTATAGGAATTGGATACTGCAAGAGAACAAAGTATGTATGTACATTTAACTAATGAAGCAAAAAATAAAAAAAAAACAAGAGGGGAAGATTTGTTAGTGATTAGCACCATACATTCTTTGGAAGTCTCCGATAACTAGGTGTGCACTGTTCACAGTTCGAGAGATCTAGTTCACTGATAGGTTTAGCCCATTTCTGACTCGCTGCCACCTTTTCAAGCCTCTCCTTCTCACGGTCTCTTTCTCTATACCTTTCAATCTTCTCACGTTCTCGGTCTGTATCTTTGTCAAGTGACTTAGTAGGTTGAGGACATTTGCCTTCACTCCACAAGGATTCTGTAGTTACAGTAATCCAATGGTTAGAGTCAATTCAATACGTCCGAAGAGGTATGTCAGAAGTATATTATAAAAGGTACTAGACTTACTCTTAGACACGATACCAGAGAGTAATCCATCTGCAGAAAGAAAACAGAAAAAAGGTCAAATCTTAAGTTCTTTGACTGGCGAGTGTAAGAAGAGAAAGCACTAGTTGGACTGGTTATTACCATTCTTGTCACACTGAGCCAAAAAGACTTTGAAGGCGTCCATAAGGTCTGGATATACACCAATTAAATCACTCACCTAATACAAGAATATATATGTTCACGAGTCATTGACAGGTAAAGTCCATAAGGTTTCTCACAAACTTCTCCAACTTAACCATGCAGTGAGAAAGCTTAAGTCAGCATAAAAGCATACCAAAGACTGCAATTCTGGTTGGCTGATTATCTCCTTTGAATAGAGATTAAGACATCGTAAGAACTCTTGGTTATCCGCGGTATCAAGCTTTGCCTTCACTCTATCAACAAAAGCAAGTTCTTGGCTATGACCTGTAACCACATAAGACAATTTAAGAACACAACAACTAGCAGAGACGATGAACTCACTCCTAACTTTCTAAGAAATCAATTATGAAACCTTTTTCATCATAAGTAGATGAACTCGGAATGGCTCCAGAAAACTTGTCTCCTTCCCTGGCTTGATCTGACATTTCAGCAGAATCATCATCCTTACGTATCAATTTCTTTTTGCTGTTGAAGAAATGTTCTTTATGGCTATCGTGGTCAAGACCTCTGTAATCTTTCCTGTCTCTATCATCCATGAAATCATTCTTTTTGTCAATGCGTCTCACTTCTTCTTTACTATCTTTCAACAAAGACCTCTCATGGTCTACGTCCATATTTTCGGTTTTGAGGGCACGGTTAGGATGCGAAGTAATAATCCGGTCCTTCTGTAACAATATCCAAACCAGTGATGTCTCTAAGAATCAATTGCATAGTGAACAACTATTTAAAGAAAAAGAGAAAGAAACCTTATCAAGATCTATTTGACGCATGGTGGGAAGAGACTTAATGCCTCTATCACGTACTGGAACTTTTACAGAATCATTAGTAGATGCAGTTGCTGAAGTATCAGGGAGAAAGTGAGTGAACTCTCCAAGCAAATCGTGATGGTCCCGAAAAAGGATAGCCACCTGCAAGTTCAACATATTGAAAACTAAGACAAAAATGGACAACCAAAACAATGAAAAAACAGTGTACCACAAATGGCTACAAAACACACACCTCATGGTAGACCTCAGTAATAGACTTGTTTTCCTTTCTATACATGTTCAAAATGTCTAAAAACGATTTGTATACACGATCATCGCCTTGAAACCTTGTCTGCAGATAAAATGATAGTAGTTAAGAAGCCAAGTAGCAAGAGAAGAAAAAAAGGGGAAATGCACCATATATAATCTTCTACCTTAATCTTGTTAACAAAACTAATAGCTTCCTCAAACTCAACAGGCTTCTTTGGTGCAGCGGGTTGGTCATCCTCGGGTCGGAGAGTTATCTCGAAACCCTTTGGTAAGAAAGTATTAAACCCCAAAATCAATTCTCTGTTCCCTTTAAAAAGTTCTTTCACCCTTAAGATAACACCAGTAGTATCAACTCTACAATGACAAAATAAGATCAGATTTCAAATTGAACTAAAGAGCAAAAAATAAAATAACAGTGAGCAAAAACAATACCTCTGAGCTTTAAAATCTTTCATAACCTCAAGAAACTCATCGTATTTGTCACGTTTATCTTGAAATTTATCCTTGACAGCTTTAAGATATGCAAGTGCATCATTTGTAGTTAGCTTCTGTGCACTACTTCCTCCAACCATGGTTTATATTTTGCCAGAGCTTCATTAACCACAGAAACCAAAAAATTTAGCCGCAAATTAGATCACTGTGCATCTCCAAGCAAACTCAATTCACCAAACTAAAGTCTTTGAATTTGGGCAATTCGATTGAAAATAAAAATAAATCCTTTTGAATCTTAAATCAAGAAACAATCCAAATAAAATATTGAACTCTGCAAGCAATCTCAAACTAAAGCAGTAGATCTAGCAAGTAGAGAACAATCAAAGCAAAATCGAGAAAAGAGTTTAAGAAACAATGAAGCAGAAAAAATCGATCTTAAGAACTTAATCTTCAGATTAATTCACATTACGGCGCTTCAAGATAAGAATTAAGAAACACAAAAAAAAAAAACGCTTCGAAAAAAGTAAAAGATGATCGTAGAGAGAGTTACCGAATTTTGCAGAGACACAAGTCTACAAGCACAAGCTTCCTCCTTACCGCACACGGAAACACACCACAAAGACAAGACTTTAAACCAAATTCTTTGCAGACAGAACTAAAAAGAAATAAGACATAAGTTAAAATCATATTTATGGTGAAGATGAGAAGATGAGACTTCTCAAAGGTTTTTTAATTTTTTTTACTTCTGCCTTAATTGTAATTTAATTTATTGTTTATATTATATGATTTGGTGTAATAACTATTTTACTATTCATTAAGCCCATTTTTTACTTAATTACCAAAAAAAAGTTTTCCCTGTTATTTTTTACCTTTTCCATCACCATATATTATTTATTATTATGAAACATATTAAAAAAAAGTTTATTAATATTAAAAATGTAGTAAATACGGTAGAGGAAACAACAGTCAAATGATTAATATAAAAAAATAAAAATAATAATAATAAGAATAATAAATAAATAAAAAACGGTAGAGAAACATATATCGATGATGGAAAATAAAGAATTGAAAAAAATATGAAATACAACTTAGAGACAGCCGTTGCTAGGTTGCTTATAGGTAGAGTAACCGGTTATAGCCGGTGAGGTTAATTGGGGGATTAGGGCGCAGCAGAGCTAGAGGATTGGATTTTGGTTATTTTGGGACCTTGCAATTCGGGTTTGTGTAGTTCGGTGATTTTGTTATTTTTGGGTGATGGTGTGGGTATAATAGGAATGTTAGGAGAATTTAACTATCAATGTCATGTGCTACAATTAGTAAATTCGAGGCTTTTTATGATCTAGAAAGCATTTTGCCAGTTTTGTTTTATTTATTTATTGAACTGTTTTATTTCATGTATAGGCTATATTGGTAGATCGTAGATATGATTATGGATCATTTAAGTCGTTTGGTTCTTTAAGGTGGTTTTGTGATTTGTAATTTTTCTAGTTTAAAGTAAGTTTTCAACTTCTAAGAATCAAATAATTCCAATGAAAAAATCATTTCTCTCGTGTCGGTTCAAATTTAGTTTGTCAGTCGGACTTTGCTAATACTCTTTTGAATTTTGATAGGTAGGTAAACTTAAGATGACTATGTAGATGTGGATAATTTTTGGTGACATAGAATATGGTTATCTAACAACAAAGTGAAGCTTCAATCAAATTGGGCATTTGGTCTAGTGGTATGATTCTCGCTTAGGGTGCGAGAGGTCCGGAGTTCAATTCTCCGAATGCCCCCTTTGTTTTACACTATCTTTTTAATTAATCCTACGTACACTTTTACTTCCTTTCCAGTTTTCTTATCTTTTGGGCCCAAATATTGGCATTTTCACACATTTTAGTTTTAGCGTTTGTTATTGTCGGCCCATTATGTACCTACACGACCCAACTTCTCTCGTTTATGTTTCCCCACTCTCCGAGTCAAATTAACATTGACGCCAAAATATAACAATGAACTGGCATGGTGATGACATGGACTTTGGTCAAACATTGATGCAGTTTGGATGGTCCCCAAACATTGTCGCCTTCATCTCAGAGCTTGGCTCGAACCGCAAGGTGGCTTCGTCACACTCATAACTCATAACTCCTGTCGTTTTTTCTCTACAATCCGTGAGAGAAAATCGCGATCCGAAGTGTACTTCTTTCCTCTCTTTGACATCGTTAATAATATTTTTTCCAATCAAACCGCCAATATCTACTTCGGAAACATTAGCTGAAATCTTAAGAAGCTGAGGATTGAAGTATTTGAGATTGTAGTATCTGATCATATACAAGATTCAATTAGTTTTGAAAATACGAACGAATTAAGGAATTTAAAACGGGTTTAAAAAATAGTAGGAAATAGATTCATTACTTTTGTGGGGATGAGGTAGCAAGAGTGACATTCTTGTAAAGCAAGGAAGCTTCAAGGTCTCCTTGAAGACATATATACTTACCAGGAAGATCATCAGGGATCCTTATCGACAAATCCCATTTTGCATTAAGACGAGTCATTGTAATATTTTGCACCGTGAAATCCATTGAAGCTAACTCTATTTTCGGCACCGGGATTTTGCCAGAATTGTCTTTTATCATCAACAAAACCAGACCACAAATACCAAAGGCTATGAGAAAAGAAACGAAGATCCGCACTCCTATAGATAGTTCTTCGTCTGCCATTCTAAGTGATTGATTGAAGAGAAACGAGGAAACTATTTTGGAGTGCAAAAGGAAGATGAGACAGTTTAATAAAGATATAGTTGTTAAGGAAAGATAATTTTTAAGAAAATGAACTTTAACCTATACTTAATTATATGATATGTTATTAAAATTTAGTTAAAGATATAGTTGTTTTTAATTAATTAAAGTATTTCAAAACAATAATTAAGTATTTTCTTATTTTTTCATTTTTCTCTCTCTTTTTTAAAATAAATTTATCCTCCATATCTTATTTCAAAACAATAATCTCAAACTTGCTAACTCTCGTGATTGCAACAAATATCAATTAAATCATCAGATTTCACCATGTATAAAATCTAAAAGTTTTGAAATATTTAAGATAAAAATATAAAAGTTTGTAACTGTATTAGAAAAGAAATTTAGACAAATAAAGTAAAATAAAAACCATATATTAAAAGGGTTATAGAAAAAAAGTTGTAAAAGTTCTTTATCCTACAAAAAAAGTCTGGTTTTCAAAATTAATAACTCACAATTAAAGATGAAATGAGTAAACGCATCAGCTTGGATTTTAAAATCTGATAGCTTCTTCCCTGCATTCGACTTCTCTCTTGTTAGCATTGCATCTGATAGAGCTTTGGCTTCCACAGTTGAGCCACCTCAACACCTAGGCAATATTCTTTTGTTTGTATGGTTTGGTTCAAATTATCTTCTTGTACCGTGTCGGGTTTGTTGTCGTTTATTTGAGAATTTGTAATTCGCCGTTTGTTCTTTTAATTAGTGCAGCAACCTTTAACCCAAAAAAAAAGGTTTGGTACATTCTCACTAAGCATAATTATATTGTCTTAAGTAAATTGATAAATAATTTGTGTATTATCCATAATATTCAGTTTAAATAGTATAAAACAACTTGAAAAATTGAGTACTAGTTTTACCAGTTCAGCAACAAACTAATGATAATCCCCATTGAGTCAAATGGAAGCAGATAAAGTGGCTTTGAACCACAACTTGCATGGCTTCATTGTATACATAATTCATCATTCTTCATCCATAATGTGGAAGAAAGAGATGAAATTCCTCAAGCAAGTCTCGATGGCCTTGAAAAAGGATAGCCACCTACAAAATAATACATTACATTAAATCCAATACAAGAAAGATGGAAAAAGAAAAGGTAGTGAAACATATATATATATACACCTCCTGGTAGAGCTCAGCAACGCTCTTGTTTTCCTTTTTATGCGTTTTCAAAACCTCTAAAAATGAGTTGAATACATCATTGTTCTGAAATCTTGTCTACAGAAAAAATGATATTTAAGAGAAAAGTAAAAAAAAAAATTGTACAGAAAAGAGTAATATAATTTCTAGTAGGGCTGCAAAATAAACAGCAATAGAGAATACAAATGATATAAACCGAAATATTTACACCGAAACTAACCCTTAATTAAAACGATAAATCTGATATCCTAAATTTTAACACTAAAATCTAAACAAGTTTATTCATCTCTCTAAATTTAAATGACTAAACCTGTTTTTTATTTAGATTTTAGATCTTTTGGATCAAAATAATCATAATCAAACTCTAATTACTAGTATGATTTTGCCCAACTACCTTGACCTTGTTGACAAATTCATATGCTTCGTCAAAGTGAGCAAACTTCGAATTTGACGTAAGTTCGTCATCACTGAGTGTTATTTCAAACCCCGTTGGCAAGAATGTGTTGAAACCTAAGAGAAGCTCTGGTTGCCCTTTGAAGAGTTCTTTCACTTTTGATATGACGTCACATGTTTTAGCTCTACAATTAGTAAAAAAAAAAAAAAACAGTTTACCAAAACTTTATATAACTAAGAGCTGAAACTATTATGAGGGAAGAAGAAGAAAAAAAATACCTCTGACCTCTGAAATCCTTCATGATCGTAAGAAAACTATCATATATTTCACGATTATCTTGATATTTAGTTTTTACAAGATGGAGGAAATCAAGTGCATCGGTTGTAGTTAGCTTCTTATTTGCAACCATGGTTTTGAAACTGACAACTGGCAAGTGCTTCATTATCCAGAGGAAGAGAAAATAGATTAATGTTCGACTCCCAATATAAACAACTTTGAAAATCAATACAAGTCTTAAATCTCAATAAACGAATTCAAGATATATAAGTTCAAAGAAAAATAATCGAAATTATCCCAAAAATTCATACAACCAGCGCAGATCTAGCAATTAGAGTCATAGAAAACATTGCAAGGGAATTTACAGCTATCGACCAGAAGATTTGAATCTAACTTACTCCTCAGATTATGTCACACTATATTTTGATCTAAGAATTTCAGTATAGAAACAAGATAGGATCAAAGTGAAGAGGATCGATCAAAGTTCGCTAGGACACAAGTATTGATGGACACGTTACCTCACACGTAACAGGCTTACAGGAAGATACAAAAGACTTGACAATTGACACAAAGAAAGTCGTAAGGTTTTAGGTTTATAAATAACTACATGAGTCATATAAAGATACTTAATATCACGTACGTTAAACATAATCTTTTTGTTAACATAACGATTCGATTTTCTCTCCTTTATATGGATTTTTTACTCTTTTTCTTAATATACCAAATACTACTTTTATGAGTCTTATCCAATATTTATAGAAAGAAAAAAGTAGGCCTTCAGATTAAAAACAAAATTGATAAGTCCAAACCGAAGTTTGTGCAAATCGGTTCTAGTTTGGTTATTAGATACAAACCAATCGGTAGATTTGATTTCGAAATTTAATTATCGGTTCGGTACGTTAAACAGACTAACTAAATAAATTTTTTAAGTTGATGTAATGATTAACTTATGATATTGATGTAGTACCATATGTTTAAATAGAATCTTTTTAAAAAATAGTATCTTACTATGAGAGTATAATTATTAACGAAAATAATAATACATTAGAACAAAGTATATTCCATTGAAGCCAAAGGAAAAAAAAACAAAAGCGCATTGTGTTGTTTAAGTTCTTTCCTACGATATCAAAAGGCAAAAGAAGAAGATCCAACATATGCAAACTAAAACATAAAAATCATTATTGATGAAAATTTTACTTAAGTGTGAATATAGTGGCATATAGGAGCGGCGTTTTCAAACGCAGTTGCCTTCCTTTGAGAGCCAGGCTCAAACCGAACCGCAGTTTCATCACACGTATAGTTCATCTTCCTCCCAGATCTACAATCCGGAAGAAGCAACCTCGATCCGAACCGCATGTCTCTTCTTTCCTTTATATCGTCCATAATGTCTTTCACAACAACACTGTCCATATCTCCCTCAGAAGCAATTACCGATGAGGTATTAAGCAGCTGAGGCCAATTTGGTATCAGATTGTAACTGATAGAGCATAACACAAAAAAGTTCAAACAAAAATATATGAACAAACGAAATTAGTTAAAGAAAAAAAAAAAAAAAGAGTATTGAAATTTTTAAAAAGTGTAACCTGTCTAAGGATGAATTAGCAATGGTAACACCTTTGTAAAGTATGAAAGTCTGCAAATCTCCTTTGAGACACATATAGTAACCAGGAAGATCTGAAGGAAGCCTGATCACTAAATCCCATTTAACACTAAGACTAGTCTCGGTTAAATTAAGGACTGTGAAATCCATAGATGGTATTATAATATCCGGTGCATAGTTTTCTATACGTTGTTCTTTACGCCGTTTTTCACGTCGTTCTTGTGCTGATTCAGAGTAGGCATAAACGATAATTGCAGCGGTTGCGATAGCGATCAAAAAAACCAAGACACACGTGAACACATACTTTTTTTGTCGTGGTGTAAGTCTATCCCATAAAGTGGTGGATTTAGGAGCTATTATTTCTCCGTTTTCATAATCCATTGAAACCCAGAGAGAGACGGATAGAGAGATGTGTATATGCACCAGATTTATGTATCTTTTTTTTGTTAGGGTTATTAAAGAAAAGAGTTGGTATATTGTTCTTATAAGAAGATTTCGATAATTACATATCAAATTTTTTAAAAAGATTTCGATAATTACATATAAATTTTTAGATTTTGGTAAATAACTTTCTTTTCGCTAAAGATATTTTAGATTAAATCAAATAGTAATCTTAGCGTTAATTGGCTATGAATCGTCGGACAGAGAAAACTTCTCAAAGGATAGAAATAGGTTCTTTATGTTGGGCTTTAGATCGTTAATGGGCCATAAAACGTTAAGACTCGGGACTTTGGGAGTGCTCCAGCTTGTTTGGCTACGAATCAAAGAAGCAGGCTAGAACGAAAAATAAATCATATGATGATCAAACATAGTATATTAGTTTTATTATCGGCCAAGATGCTGTAATTTGAGATGTTTCTTAACAACTTTCTATTATCACCTCGCTACAATTTTACCATTCTTTACCGCACCAATTTTTTTTTTTAAATAGCCAAAACATTTATTTTTGTTTACCAATTCGTTCAATAGTGAAACTTGAGTGAAATTTTTATAAACTTTGTTTAGGGAGAAAGTATTAATTGTTAAAAATTCTAAATAATACAGAAAAAATGTTGGATATACGAATCATACCATGGATAATTTAGTAGCACCTTATATTATAATCTTCAGAATATTTTGTAGCATTAGAGAGATCAACTAAGAAAACAGTGTTGAATTCTATAATTAATATTTTGAAACACACATTAATTTGTTTAATTTTTTTCGTACCGCCGCATCTCAAACTAAAAGTAACCAGTTGTGTATACCAAAGTATGGTCTAGTCATGAAGATGACAATTAGAAGCAACTAATCAACACCTTAATCTTTTCTCGTACTTGATCTCGTATCCCAACATATATATTAATTATCTTTCTTTCCCTCACACACCACACGTACATGAATATGTATATAGTGTATATACTTTTTAAGTAATGTATGTCGAATTAAACTCCAAGAGAAAGATATTCGCGTGCTTTACAATAAGATATACTTATAAATTCTTACTTATAAATTCTTTTAAAGGACCTAAAAACTGTTTTTTTTTTTCAGGTTTTGGAATGCCTTTACTCTTATGAAAAGTAATTTCGAATTATCCGTACAATATAAATTAATAAAGTAAACTTATGGTTCTATGAAATGTTATTGAGATCGACGCTTATTGTAATTTATACGTAGGTTCTATGATATGTTCTTGAGATCCATGATTTCTAATGTACGCGCTGCAGTTACATAGGTTTTACCGATGAACAAATTTCTCATATTCATTGTTGTTCCCAGATTTTTATTTTGTATTTATGGCAATAAATTTTTTTAGTAAGATTTGCTTAGATTGACTCAACTCTTAACATAAATAACTTAAATGACACACGTTTGGTTTCAAAAACTGTAGTAAGCCATATCTTTGGTAAAAAGACGAAATAACCTTAATGATTAATTGTAATCAAATTAAAACAAAAAATAAAAAATAAAACAAATCTTTTATATTTTAAAGCACAAGTCACTCCACCAATAAAATTTTGACAAATCAGCAAAACCAAATTATTTTTCAACAGAATTATAAAATCAAAAAGGAAATCGTGGATAAAAAAGAAAACCAAAACCTATATTACATAATTAAAACAAAAACGAAAATCCGTGAGAACAAACTTTTTTTTAAATAATAATTTTGAACAAAATTTAGATAAAGAAGAATCTTCTTCACATATTTCGTTTTTGATTTTAAAAATACTAAAAAAAAACAATTTAATTTTGATATTGCATATTATAAATTGACTTGTTTTAGCTTACCAATAATATTTTGACATGTATCAATTCACAAATAATTGATTTGATGGTAGGAATAGAAGAAGAAAAAAAACGGTTATGAAAACCCTTGGAGAATTTATTATGACTAATAAAATTCATTAAAATTCAAATATGACAATATTATGTAAAAATCTGCCGACATTAATAAAAGTCTGTCGTGACGTTATGAAAATTTCTTTTTCAAAAAAAAAAAAAATTGAATCAAACCGGATTTAACCTACAATCAAACCGGAAAATTTTTACTTGAGGGCTAGTTAATAAATCTCATGTAACAAAAAAATTCGAAATTTTAAAAACAAATCTGCTAACAAAAAGTCTATTATTACTAAAAAGTTTATTCTAGTCATAAATAAATCGGCCATAACATTGATATGAGAAAATCTGTTATGTTTTAACACTGAAAAACAAAACTGTTATCACTAAAAATAAATCTGTTATCACTATGGGACTGTCTAGTAATTTTATTTTTTAACAAAAATCTGTTATAAAACACCAGATTTGTTAACAAGTTAATTAAATCTGTGATTACACAAAACAACTCTGTCATGACTATATAACATTTTTTTGGGTTAACAAATCTGTTATAACACAACAGATTTTTGGTTACAAATAGAAAATCTGCTGCTACCATAAGGAAAAATTTGCGGTATGGAAAATAAATCAGTGACAGATTTGGTTTCAACATTCTAAATTTTGAAATTTTAGAAAAATCTGTGGAGACTATATAAAACAAATCTGTCACGATAAACAAATCTGCGAAAAAATAAAAATCTGTCGTAACTTAATCCAGTAAAGTCTGTGGTACAAAACAAGTCTGTTGTAAACAATCTGTGGTTGACCAAAAAATCTGTGATCGAAAACAAATCTGTTGCAACAAGAGCCACATATTCACCAAAAACGACAATGGCAGTTTTGTAAATAAATGTGATTTTATTGCCATGCTGGAATTAAATAGTAATGACGTTTCTGTAATATTATTTTTTCTGCAAAGGAAAACAGGGACATTTTAGGCATAATTATTATCCATATAACTCATGTTTTTTAGTATTCCTTTTTGGTCATTATGAATGAAATATGGATCACTCTGGTAATTTTCCCTAAATTTTAATATAAGACTAATGGAATATAACATTTCAAAAGAATAACTATATATCGGTTGACGTCAAAAAACAAAAAAAAAACTATACAGTATATCAGTTACTCTCATTCCAAATTATTAGGAAAAAAACTGAATAATTAATTTATCTTTTCTATTTTTATAAATGTCTATGACGTTATTAATGAACCAATTGTAATATGACAGTTTTTATAAATGTCTATGAAGTTTTAAGTTAAGTTTCCGTTACACCACGGTCGAATTTTACTCGTAAACATTCGCTGGTCTCGTTTTTAACAGTTTGATTTGCCTCTTGAATTGGGATTTGTCGACCCCTACAACAAGTTAACTGGTGTCAGTGCTCTGTGAAGAAAAAATTCGACAATTTTTTTTGTTCGTTATATATTAACAATAAAACTTTTGAATCGTTGATTCTACTCAATCTAAAGAAAACGTAGACATAGATGGTCTTTACCAATTACCATTTTTGTTAACGTTGGTCTAGGTATTAGCTAAAAGAATTGTTATGCATAAAAATAGCCATTTCGTTGTATCTTGGACGTACCTAAATAGATTGAACCGAATTAAAACTTACACAAAAGGCAGCTCTCTGTTTACATATTCGTTATTTTTCCTAGATTTCGTTTATATATTAACTCAAATAGATATATGACATGACAGAAAGAGAACATAGATTTAGTGATGCTACGATACCTTCAAATGTCTAATTTCATTTGCTACTTTATGTTATATCATGTCATATATCTACTTGAGTTTTTTTTTTATCTTCTTTTTTTTTTTTTGAGAAAGAGTTTTTTTTTATATCATTACGTGTAATTACACTCAAATTAACGTTCAATAGTTACTAATAGCTTATGGGTACAATTCAATCTAATGTGCGGGAATTGTTGGAGAAAACATGTTGGAGGACATCTTTATGAAAAGGAGAAGAAGAATAAGTAAAGGAAACCAAATTTGATTAAAATTTTAAAAGGTCAAGAAGATGATACATGGGTCCATGTTGTGCTATCTTCGCTCAGAATCACTTGCCCGCACACCACAAATAATCTCATCATTTTATGTTTTATTTATTTCCCAATATAGATTGGAAAACTATGAATAAAATTGGTAAGCTACAAATATATAACCATCCAATATGGTAGCATGATGTTTTCGAATCTTATTTTCTTAGTTGTCACCCAAATTTCAAAACTGTTGTTTTCTATTGCAGACAAGAAAAATTATGAATATCTTTCTGACTAATATGTATATTTACTTATTTCAAAATAGATAATATTCTAGATACCAACGATTTTAAATGAGGGACTACAAGATGTCACCAGTAAAAAAAATAAAGCCAGAGACTAAAAAATTGCTTTGAGGGAGAGTACATCATCTTTCTCTGTGGCTGAGATCCATTGCAACAAGAATGAAACTTGAAAATTCAAACTAGTTTTAGGACTTAGGATACAATAGTTTATAACTATACGAAATGTAATATACTTTGGTATAAATTTTCATACTAACAAACTTTTTTTTTACAAAACTAAGTTAACATTATATAATTTAAAAACATTATTGTAGAGAAAATTCTTTTGTGATGGCGCATTTTTAACACCTAACATATTATATTGAATTTTGCAAATCAAAATGTATCATATACATATTTTCAAGAATCGTTTTCTAACGATCACTTTCTACATGCATCATGCATGTTAGACAAAGTAGCAAAGTTGTGTTCACATAACTTTACGAAAAAGTTAATCATATAATACATTAAAATACATGTCTCATGTAAGATGTTAATTGAAACCATACAAAAATATATAGACAATAAGTGTGTAATGTTGATTTAGGGATTAAATATTATAGTTGGGAACAAGTGAATATTGGGTGAGGGTAATGGCCCATGACAAGAATGAAGTAAGTGACAACTAAATCTTTTTCAACAAAAAAAGGAAGCGACCGAATATGCCTCCTTCACCGTCCATTCACTCTTTGTTCCCTCCACCACTCTTTTGTCAATCCATTTGTTTTCTTCTTATTTAATTCTAATACACTCAGATTACAACTTTGGGTCTGACCATAAATTTTTGCATTTTTAAGAATCAATCATTCGTATATGGACATTTGGTTTTCGATTACGCTGCTGGAAATTTTGTCTAGTGATGTATTAGTGGGATAGATTTACATATATTGTTCGATAGCTTCACAGTCAACGATTATTTTGGCTCTAAAAAAAGATTTTTAAAAAATGATGTTAACTAAATAAAAAGAAAGATAATATAAAAGGAGATCTACGGAATATAGTCGTAGTTTGTCTCCATGTTCATCTTATATCAAAATTGTTAAAGATTTGAACTCTTTATCCGATCTAGAGGACAATCAACGAAAGCTTCAAAAGCTGTTAGTTCGTGGGAACTTGGTTTCTATGTTAACATGATGTTCCTAAGATAATATAAACATAAATATTGCGGTCAAACATAACTGTAAGAGTTTGTAAAATTTAGTGAAAATGAATGATCAATTTGCTAACGTATCATATTTATGGCACGGGATTATAAGTATGCAACATAGATTACTACCCTTGTGTTCTTTTTTGCAACACGTAATTTATTTTTAATCATTTGCTAATGAATTATGTATGCCATTAAAAATTATCAATTACATACGTCATAACACTAAACAAAATGCTAATACTATTAGTAAAACAATCTCATTCTCATTAATTAGCAAAAGAGTACAATTGGGGGTTTATATACAAACTGACATTGGCCTAAACCATAAGCCTCTAAACCAAAATTAAGATTGGTTTATAGAATACCAACCTGTACAGACTCTATATGAAATCTATACTAACCAAACTAAGCTTATATACAACAATCTAAGCTATATACATTAATAGTCCCCCTCAAGATGAGACGAAGATGTTGAGTAGACCCATCTTGCTTATTAGACGATGGAAGTGAGATGGATATAAAGGCTTGGTGAACGGATCTGCAATTTGCAATTCAGTATTGATATGATAAAGTTCAAACAAACCTTTAAGAAGTCGTTCTCTGACACTGTGGCAATCTGATTCTATGTGCTTCGTGCGCTCATGGAAGACATGATTGTTAGCTATGTGAATCGCAGCTTCATTGTCACAGAAGAGAAGAGTTGGCTTACTCAATGGAACCTGCAATTCCTTTAAGAAATTTGTAAGCCAAACCAATTCATCAGTTGCAACAGAGAGACTTCTATATTCAGCTTCTGCTGATGATTTGGAAACAACGTCTTGTTTCCGTGATTTCCAGCAAATAAGAGAGTCACCAAGAAACATACAATAACCTGATGTAGAGCGACGACTATCACGACAGGAGTTATAATCTGCATTTGCATAGACCTTAAGCTGAAGTTCAGAAGTTGCAGAATAGAAGAGACCTTGCCCAATAGTACCTTTAATGTATTGCAGAATCTTGTAAACTGCTTGTAAATGAGCTTTACGAGGTGCCATGGAGAATTGAGCCAGCTTATTGACAGCAAAAGTGATGTCAGGGCGTGTGATGTTAAGGTACATCAATCGTCCAATGAGCCGTCTATAAGGTCCAACTTCAACAAAGTCACCACCACTATCATGAGCAAAAACCATACTTGGATCCATAGGAATGCTTGATGGCTTACAACCAAGCTGACCTGTTTCATCAAGAAGGTCCAAAGCATATTTTCGCTGACTTATATGAATACCCTTATCTGATCTAACAATCTCCAAGCCAAGAAAATATTTCAATTCACCCAAATCACGAAGCTTGAAGAATGATTTCATCTGTGACTTTAGAATATCAACTGCTGCATCATTGTTACTAGCAATGATGATATCATCAATATAAACTAGAACACAGAGAAAGATGCCATCAGAGATTTTCAGAAAACAAGTGTGATCACAGTAAGACTGAATAAAACCCAGACCAAGTAAGGTAGATGAAAATTTGAGATACCACTGCCGAGAGGCTTGTTTGAGTCCATATAAGGACTTCTTCAACCGACAAACAGCATTTGGAGGTAAGGAGTCCCCCTGTCTTGATGCATAGCCTTGAGGAAGTCGCATATATATTTCTTCATCTAGATCTCCATTAAGAAAAGCGTTAGATATATCAAGTTGTGTAAGAGACAATTTAAAACGAGCAGCCACACCAAGAAGAAGTTTGACAGAGTTAAGCTTCGCAACAGGAGAAAAAGTCTCATTGTAGTCAATCCCTTCTTTTTGAGTATAACCTTGAGCAACTAAACGAGCTTTGTATCTCTCCACACTACCATCAGAATTATATTTGATCTTAAAGATCCAGCGACAACCAATACACCTTTTATCTGCAGGCAAAGAGCAAACTTCCCAAGTATGTGTACCTTCTAAGAAATCAAATTCAGCACCCATAGCATCACGCCAAACCTGAAGTTTCTCTGCCTCAGTATAGTTAGAGGGTTCTTTAGTTTTATCAAGACAAGCGAGAAAAGTAAGATAAGGATCATTAATCCTATCATAAGAGAGGAATTTTCGAATTTCATGTGGAGTTGAAGACACTACTGAATGACAGTAGTAATCTTGAAGATAAGCAGGCTTTTTGGCCTTCCTATGCGATGTTTGAACAGAAGGTTCAGGGACATTATTAGTAGGATTTGCAGAAGGCAAAATCTCTACAGACGATGATGAATCAGAAGGATTAACATGATCAGATGATTGACGTTGCATAGGAGGTGTAGGATTCAGATCAGGAAAGAAATTTTGCTCTTCCTGAGAAAGATCTGATCCAAGAAAGGGAAAGAGCTCTTCATGGAACACAACATGTCTAGAAACAATTATAGAATGTGTCTCTAGATCCAAGAGTTTGTATCCTTTAAATCCAGATGGATAACCAATGAAAGCACAAGCTTTAGCTCTAGGAGAAAATTTATGTCTGTCTTTGGGAGAGGTGGAAGCATAACATAGACATCCAAAAACTTTAATATGATCATAAGTTGGAACAGTCTTAGTTAACACCTCAAAAGGACATTTGTCCTCTAGAATAGGAGCAGGAAGACGATTAATGAGATACACTGCAGTAAGAATACAGTCTCCCCAATAAGAAATAGGAATGTGTGATTGAAAGAAAAGGGATCTAGCAACATTGAGAATATGCTGATGTTTTCTTTCAACCACAGAGTTTTGCTGGGGTGTTTCAGGACAAGAATGATATGGCACAATGCCTTTAGAATGATAGAATTGAGTGAAATTTAATTCGGGAGCATTGTCAGACCTAACCCCTTTAATAGTGGTTTCAAATTGATTTTCTACCATAGTGACAAAGGTGGGGATAACAGTAAGGACATCAGACTTATTTCTTAAGAGATATACCCATGTAGCTCTAGAATAATCATCTACAATGGTTAAGAAATATCTATACCCATCATGAGTTTGAACAGAAAAGGGACCCCAAGTGTCTATATGGATTAAATCAAAAGGTCTGCTACTCTTATTATTATGAGAAACAAAAGGGAGATGTTTTTGTTTTGATATATGACAGACCCGACAATGAAAATCTGTATTATTTTTCTGTTTTGGAAAAGATAACAAAGAGGACATGGGTTGTAACTTTTGAACTGAAGGATGACCTAGCCTTTTATGCCACAAATCATGACTAGTAACAGACGCAACAGTTATAGAAGAATCTGTACCTGGATGAGATAATGAATCAAGATCCACAATGTACAGATTAGCTACTTGTTTACCCATTCCAACCATTAATTCCCGTGTAGCATCCTGAAGAACACAGGAAGTTTCATCAAACCAGATTCTACACCCCATACTCTTAGTTAAAGAACTGACACTAAGAAGATTGAATTTGAACTGGGGAATGAAAAGAACATCATTAAGGATGAGATGTCTACCCAAGTGAACTGAACCTATACCAACAATGCTCACACGAATTCCATTAGGCAAGGAAACAGTAGTATCATGAAGATATTTAAAGGAAGAAAAAAAATGTTTATCATGGCAAATATGATTGGTTGCTCCTGTATCTATGACCCAAGAATGAATAGCAGTGACATTGCTATCTAAAGAACAGACATAAGGCCTAGCAATTCCGGCAAAAGAACAAAGGATAGAGGGAAAAAGGTTACCGGAAATTGGGCACACTGTGGAAGAAGAAGAAGGATCGGAAGATACTGAGATAGAGTGTACTTCAGGTTGAACGGGAGTACTAGGAGGCTGAAGTTTGGAACTCAGAAAGGACACAAGTTGTTGAATTTGAGAAGTCGTCAAATCACCAGTCGAAACACTTGTGTTGTTAACAACCTCTTCTGAACCAATAGCAGCATTAGCCGAGATAGAAGGCTTCACAAATTTCTGCTTAGACTTGAAAGAAGTTGGATAACCATGTTTCTTGTAACAAGTGTCTTCAACATGACCAGGTCGACTACAGTAAGAACAAACTGGCCTCTCCTTTTTCTGATAAGTATCTCCATTAAGAGCAGACTGTGAAGACTGATTAGAGACAGGAAACACTGATGAAGTCATTCCTGGAGTAGTAGAAATCCTTGCAGAACGTTGAGTTTCATCTTGATCAATCATGTTGAAAACCTCAGACAAAGATGGCAAAGTTTTCTTCATGAGAATCTGACTCCTAACAGTATCATAACAATCATTGAGTCCCATAAGAAAATCAATGACTCTATTAGTCTCTCTTTCAATCAGAAGATCTTCTACAGTCCGTGGAACAGCCTGAAGACTCGTCAATTCTTCCCAAAGAGTTTGAGTACGAGTATGATACGATGACAAATCCAGATTGCCTTGACGAAGAGAGTGAATCTGTTGACGCAGCTTGTAAAGTCGAGGGAGGCTAGATTTGTGAAATCGAGTATAGAGATCTTTCCAGATTGCAGCGGCTGTGGGAAAATACAAGATGCTTGTATAGATCTCCTTTGATACACTATTCAGAAGCCAAGACTTAACCATACTGTTACAACGACGCCAGATTTTGCAATAAGGATCATCATCATCAGGTTTTGGAATAGATCCATCCACAAATCCAAGCTTATTCTTAGCTTCAATGCTAGTAGTCATAGCTATAATCCAGGTTCCATAGTTGTTTCCATCTAACAGTTCTGGAGCTAGGACTAAACCAGGATGATCGGAGCTAACAAGATGATAAGGACTATGACTATTATCAGGAGAATCCGATACCTCAAAGTGACGCGATGAGCTATATTGAGCTGGTTGATGAATCGCAGCATGAATCGAGGATCCTGGAGCTCTCGCTGATGAACCAGAAGACTGCTCATGAATCTTCGGTGAAGCAATGACAGGAAGATCCGGTGAACTACTCCGACGAACACTCTTTCCATTTCGTTTACCTATGGAGAATCGAAACAGCTAACCAAAGAGACTGAATCGCAAAGGAGACGAAAGGAAAACGTGTAGAAGAGAGAAGAAGAACAATGAGAAGATGAACAAACTCCGGTGAGATTCCGGTGAGATTCCGGTGAGATCTAATCGGAGAAGTTTGTTACGGGACTGAGATCGAGATATTTTGCTCTGATACCATATTAGTAAAACAATCTCATTCTCATTAATTAGCAAAAGAGTACAATTGGGGGTTTATATACAAACTGACATTGGCCTAAACCATAAGCCTCTAAACCAAAATTAAGATTGGTTTATAAAATACCAACCTTTACAGACTCTATATGAAATCTATACTAACCAAACTAAGTTTATATACAACAATCTAAGTTATATACATTAATAAATACAAACCTTCACCTAAGAAAATATCTTTAACCCGACATAAATTTGTTACTACGGACATGTTTTTGTTTAATTGGAGAAAGATATATGATTGTGTATGGTGTCTATTGATTGATTGTCACAGAAGTATAGGCATTTTCTGTTATTGGCAAACTAAGAAAGAAAAGACATTTTCCACTAGTTATGTAATGCATCTTCGAAATACCCAACGGACCAAACCTGCTCATCCTTTCCGTTTTTGATATTATATAACAATATTTTATATCTTTTAATCGCTAAAAACGAATATTATATAAATGTATTGGATGTCCAAAAAAAAAAATGTGAATGGAGGCTTTCATATGCTATATCACTATCAACCAATCACAGAACATCTTTGACAGAAGGTTACCTATGCACGTACACTACACATACGATGCTCTTTGTTTATATCTTTGCTTATAGTTTATCGATGCTAACCACTGTAAGAATTAAGTAAAGTTAATGCCAATTTAACATTAAGTTAAAATTACTGTAAAAAGTAAATTAGATAGGCTGCCTTTTAAAAAAATTGTTGAATTATAACCATATTTGCTTTTCAAACATGCATGTCCCAAGTAACAGAACAAACAAAAAAAAGAAGAAGTTTGGCGTAATGCTCCTATACCATGGGTTAGTGCTCTCAAGCGGGTCATGTGTACACCAACAATATCAATTTTTGGGTGTTTGCTTTTAACTGAAAAAGTAAACGCATCGAATCTTTATTATGATTTCGATGAATAATGATAAAATTTGGGACAATTTCAATTCAAGTGAGGAAAACGTGTCTGTGCCTTCTTGGTAAATCTAACACTGAAATTTGACACGCAGTTGCTTCTATAGTCAGTAATTCCAATAAAGCATCTAAAATTGCATTTGAATATTTAATCATAGTCGTCCCTATCAATAATTGTCACCAACAAAGATAAAGGGTAAATAAGAAACATATAATGAAAATTGAATGGTCGTAGTTTTATATGTTAGTTGGAACCAAAGATTCTTCAATCTATCATCCACTCAGAGCTACGTGGACAGTCGATATTTTGGGTTATATAAAAAAAAACAAAATTGTACTATAAGACAAAAGAAAACAGTATTAAAAAAAAAAAAATCAATAACAAGATTATATCTTATCCCAATGAACAAAATGAAAATTTAGTTATTTTGAATAATGTTACAGGTTTTAATTAAATTATACTATATCACAAACAGCAAGAGTCAGATACATCGAACGGTCCAGCTTTCCTCCTTTATTTTTTTCTGGCTATCGTTTTGATGCAAAGTTGTTTCGTTAATCGTGAAAATTAAAAAGCTACAGCAATCTTCTCCGAAACTTCATACACTCGCCGACAAGAGAAACTTCATCCACTCGGATTTCTCGTAACTTGCAGCACTAAACATTTCATGAAACTATTCACAAAAGTCCACGAACCTTGCAATTGGCCACAAAATTTAAAATACTTATATACGTAACGACAACCTATCCATATTTTTCTTTCTAACGATCCAAAACTGGCCACGCTTCGACTCCATGGTGATATTAACTAGGGAAGTGGCTAATGGCAAACAAGTGCTTAGAAGTGGTAAATTCAAATAATAACCGTCGATTATTTCTTTCTAACCGTTATTGAGGTTACCAATTAAAAAAAGTGATCACAAACTAGGTCAATGAAAAGGGAGATTTTTTGTTTTCTTTGGGCCAATGAAAATAGAAACTAAGATGGACAAAAGAAAATATTATAATTGGACAAAACAGAGTCATTTGAGATTTAAAACAGAGAAGTAATAAAGGTCAAATGTTTTTGTGGTGAGCTCTCAAAAACAGACATAAAAAAAAGAAGCAGAATCATTCCCATTTATAACAAACCTAAACCTCTCTTTTCTTCTTCTCTTTACCTTTTTCATTCCAAAATCTCTCTCTCTCTCTCTCTCTTTCTCTGGCTCGGGAAGAAGATGTCACGTAGTTGCTCACAGTGTGGAAACAACGGCCACAACTCTCGCACATGTCCGACGGACATAACTACCACCGGTGACAACAACGACAAAGGCGGCGGGGAGAAAGCCATCATGCTTTTTGGCGTCCGCGTCACGGAAGCTTCATCATCTTGTTTTAGAAAAAGTGTTAGTATGAACAATCTCTCTCAATTCGATCAAACTCCTGATCCCAACCCAACCGATGACGGTGGTTACGCTTCAGACGACGTCGTTCACGCCTCCGGTAGAAACCGTGAACGCAAACGAGGTTAATAAAATAACCTTTCTTCTCTCTTTCCCAAATCTCATCTCTGTTTTTGTTTCTTGTTTTTGAAACTTTCTTGCAAATTTGGAATTTAGGAACTCCATGGACAGAGGAAGAACATAGATTGTTTCTTACTGGATTGCATAAAGTTGGAAAAGGTGATTGGAGAGGAATCTCTAGAAACTTTGTTAAAACTCGAACACCTACTCAGGTAGCGAGTCATGCTCAGAAATATTTTCTCCGGCGGACTAATCAGAATCGTCGTCGTCGTAGATCAAGCCTCTTCGATATCACTCCCGATTCGGTAACGTTTCATTCTTTAAAATCTATAATTAAAATCAAGAATCTGTAAGATTATACTAACACATAAGGTTCGATATGTCAACAGTTTATAGGATCATCAAAAGAAGAGAATCAGTTACAGACTCCATTGGAGCTAATCCGTCCAGTTCCGATTCCTATTCCGATTCCACCGTCGCGGAAGATGGCTGATTTGAATCTTAACAAGAAAAAAACTCCAGCGACAACGGAGATGTTTCCGCTGTCGCTGAATTTGCAGAGGCCGTCTTCGTCGACATCGTCATCGTCCAATGAACAGAAGGCACGTGGCTCACGTGCCTCCTCGGGGTTCGAGGCGATGTCGAGTAATGGAGATAGTATAATGGGAGTGGCTTGATGAAGAAGATAATGTTTTAATTAATTTATATTGTATAAGATAAGATCTGGATGATGATTAATTTGAAATTTGAGAATTAGGCTAATTAGATACTTTGATCAGAATCAAGTGAGTTTTTAAGTTTGAATTAGTGTGTACATGTTTTTTTGCTCTTTTTGGGGGAAACGACTTGTCGTTTTTGTTGTTGTATGATGTAAAACAACAGGTAGTCTCTGTGTTGTTTTGGTCAAGACTTGATCAGATTCAGAAGTGAAGACGACTTCAAGCTTAAGATAGTTTAGATGTGTCTTTTGAAAAGTTTAAACAGAATGGTTATTGGGTTAAGGTTAAGTGTATCTCATATGCTTTTTCTATCTTTTTTTTTGGTAAGACTTTTCCAGTAATTTGCCGTTTTCTTCGGGGTGTGTGTTGTTGATAATGTCACATTCATGAACCAAACACAGTTATATTACTTTAGTAACAGTTTTTTTTTGTTTTTTTGTTTGTCGTTTGACGTCATTTTGTTTTATTTATGTTATTACATACATGGATATAATTTATGAAACTGCCAAGAAAACAAAGAATATAATTTGTTGAATTGTTATTGGCCTACCAACTATATCAGCAAGATTCGAATCTATACTTTGTTAAAATGTCTCAATGTAGGACTGGACTGGAGATAAATATAAAGTAATATATAGGGTAAAGTTTCTAAGTCTTGTATAGCATGATTTTTATTAGGGAATAGAATTCTAATTTCATGATGTAATTCAAACAACTGAAATGGAAAATTGTTTAAAACTAGCTAAACTTGTACAGTTGTACTATTTAGAGCCCAAAGTGATAACTGTTTTATGGCTTTTATCCATGCAAAAGAAAAACATCAAAATAAAGTGATGTCCATCACATACATCTTAAATAAAGTAATAATGGGCCTAGCTAAGGTATAGCCCATGGGCTTATTCGCTGATCTAACCAAAGTGTCGCTAATTTTCTTCCTTGTTTTTTTAACGCAAATTTTCTTCCATGTCAATTATGTCTTTTTAATCAAAAATTCCTCCACACCAAAAAAGAACGTAAAAACTAAAAATAGAACAAATTCAACTACACTCAGATAATCGAATTGCTATGTCCAATATCCAAAACATTTCAAGCCATTTAGTGCTCTCACTAAACATATTTTAACAAAATATGAAATAACATTCCCAAAATTGCGATCAAAAGGCTAGAAACATCTTCAACAATTATGACAGTCCTAAACCAACAGTTCAAACACGTTTTATATCTGTTTGGCCAAATTAAACGAATATAACATAAAAATACGATTGATCTTAGACAATTACTAAAGTTTCTAAATAATAATCTATACTTTCACAAAACAAGAAATACAAATTGATTCTTGCGCAGAAAGTGCTTTGGTACCTACTTTTTTTACCACCTTTCCTTTTCAATTGAGACATCAACACATTCACTAAAACAAACTCTCAAACTGCTCTAAACGACACCGTTTAGTTACAGATAACTTTACTTGTATTTAAAGTCACCAAAAGTTTGAATTTTTATTTGTGCCTTCCACAAAGCTTTAAGCTTAAACACAGTCAATGGCCGTCCTTCCGCCATAAAAGGACAAAAAAAAAGCTTCCCTCTTTTCACAAAACCCTAAAGAAACAAAAAAAAAACCATCATGAAAACGATCTCAATCTTCTTCGTCATCATCTTAATGTCATCTTCTCACGCAGAAGACGATGTACTCTGTCTCAAAGGCTTTAAATCATCACTCAAAGATCCTTCAAATCAACTCAACACATGGTCTTTCCCTAATTCATCATCGTCGATTTGCAAACTCACCGGAGTTTCTTGCTGGAACGCTAAAGAGAATCGAATTCTCTCTCTTCAGCTTCAATCAATGCAACTCTCTGGTCAAATCCCTGAATCTCTTAAACTATGTCGGAGTTTACAATCTTTAGATCTTTCCTTTAATGATTTCTCCGGTTTGATTCCTTCACAAATATGTTCTTGGCTTCCTTATCTTGTTACTTTAGATCTTTCCGGTAACAAACTCTCCGGTTCGATACCGTCTCAGATCGTTGACTGTAAATTCTTAAACAGCTTAGCTCTAAACCAGAACAAGTTAACCGGTTCGATTCCGTCTGAATTAACCCGGTTAAACCGTCTCCAACGACTTTCTCTAGCTGATAACGATCTCTCTGGTTCGATTCCCTCCGAGCTATCTCATTACGGAGAAGATGGTTTTCGCGGTAATGGCGGACTTTGTGGTAAGCCGTTATCCAACTGCGGTTCGTTTAACGGTAAAAACTTAACGATCATTGTAACTGCTGGCGTTATTGGAGCTGTTGGTTCATTGTGTGTTGGATTTGGGATGTTTTGGTGGTTCTTTATTAGAGATAGGAGGAAGATGAATAACTACGGTTATGGCGCCGGAAAATGTAAGGATGATAGTGATTGGATTGGTTTGTTGAGATCACATAAGCTTGTGCAAGTTACTCTGTTTCAGAAACCTATTGTGAAGATCAAATTGGTTGATTTGATTGAAGCTACGAACGGTTTTGATTCCGGGAATATCGTTGTTTCGTCGAGAAGTGGTGTCTCGTACAAAGCTGATTTGCCTGATGGGTCTACATTGGAGGTTAAGAGGCTTAGTAGTTGTTGTGAGCTTAGTGAGAAACAGTTTAGGTCTGAGATTAACAAGTTAGGTCAGATCAGGCATCCGAATTTGGTTCCGCTTCTCGGGTTTTGCGTTGTGGAAGACGAGATATTGTTGGTGTATAAGCATATGGCTAATGGGACGTTGTATTCTCAGCTGCAGCAATGGGATATTGATTGGCCAACTCGGGTTAGAGTCGCTGTTGGAGCGGCTAGAGGGCTAGCTTGGTTGCACCATGGATGTCAACCGTTGTATATGCATCAATATATCAGCTCAAATGTGATTCTTCTTGACGAAGATTTCGATGCTCGTGTTATTGATTACGGTTTGGGGAAGTTAGTGAGTTCTCAAGACTCTAAAGATAGCTCGTTTAGTAACGGCAAGTTTGGTTACGTTGCGCCTGAGTATTCGAGCACTATGGTTGCGTCTTTGAGTGGAGATGTGTATGGGTTTGGGATTGTGCTTCTTGAGATTGTTACAGGACAAAAGCCTGTTTTGATTAACAACGGTGAAGAAGGGTTTAAGGAGAGTTTAGTGGAGTGGGTGAGTAAGCATTTGAGTAATGGTAGAAGCAAAGATGCTATTGATAGAAGGATTTTTGGTAAAGGATATGATGATGAGATAATGCAAGTTTTGAGAATTGCGTGTAGTTGCGTTGTATCGAGGCCTAAAGAAAGACCGTTGATGATCCAAGTTTATGAATCTTTGAAGAATTTGGGAGATCAACATGGTTTCTTCTCTGAGTATAGCGATGAGTTTCCACTCATCTTTAACAAACAAGAACACTTAAAATGAATGAAAAGGTTTTATTACTTTCGTACTCCAATTTGATACCACTTACTTATCTACCGTTCTCACTTTTAACCGCATTTTTTTGTTTTTTTCTGTTTTGTTTTTGTGTGCTGTATAATTCTGTACATCATGTGATGCATCCAATGAAAATGAGAAGAATTGTTTTATATAGATCAAACTTTGAAGATTCTGATTCAAAAAGTCTATCAAGTGTTAGTGTTTCTATGAGATTCTAGTTGTAGTTGTTATCGAACGATTTGAAATTCGATTTCAAGCGAAAAGACATTATCCAACGATGTTTCTGTTTCTTCTAATGATTCTATGGATAATTATAATCTTTTCTGATAGGAGAAAAAATTAATGTTTCCCAAGTCGCTAATGAAAAATTTGATAAAATTTTATAAGATAATAGGATAATATTTTTTGAAAATCTTTGTGTAAATATATAGTCCCTTAATATTTAAATTGATAATCATATAAATTACATATATATAAATTGATATATTAATGTACTTTATGCTTTTAGTGTGTGTTTTTAATTAAAATTAAATTTTTTGTTACAGCTTATCTCTAATTTTTATTGTATAAAAAAATTATTATGTTGTGTTTTTAAAATATTGAATCGTAATATACTTTATAAATATGATAGCATTAGTTTGAAAAACTTGGTTTGGAGTGAAACATTCTCTATAGTTTTTAAATTTTGAATATATCTCATTTTTGCGTGTTCTAAAAAATAGAATATATATCATTTTCATTTTAATAGTTTTATTTTTAAGAAAAAAAATACGACAAATGAAGTCAAAAGAGTATGTAGAACTGAATTCATCTAAAGAGTTTGTATTTTTTTTTTTAATTTACATCTATCGTTTGTATAAGTGAATTCATCTAAAAGATTTGTAATTTATTATCAAAAGATGGTTTTCCTAAATATTAAAATTTTACAATATATCAAAACTATAAAAAAATGATAACATGCACAACACTAATTTTGTTTAGATAAAAATTTCTTAATTCATCTTTTAATAAAAATTTAACAATTAATTCTTTTAAAAATTATTAAATAATAGTAGATAAACTAATAATACTATAAATTAATAAAATATCACATGATCTCAACATTTTTATTTTATAGAGGTTTTACTGTATATGGAAATAAGAAAGGTAAAATATTAGTAGAAAATTTGGAAAGAATGAAACAAAGTAGAAAAACTGGAAACTAGATATATGTATATTAAAATTTTGGCATGCATGATATTACATTATACATTTTTATAATCACATTTTTTCAATTCTCTGTATAGTAAATTTTCCGTAAATCTCAGTAATTAACTTTTATTTCTATGTATCTAGTTATATATACACGCTCTTTGTTTATTTTCTCTGTCAACAGTAAAAACAACACACAAGATAAGAAGCTAAGTTAAGATCTTTGAATAAGAAGAAAGAAGTATGTCGAAAATTTTGCTCCTCATAGGACTTGCTCTCCTTGTAATCCTTGCAATTGCTGTTATGGGATACTTAATAATGAAGCGTGGTCAAGAATAGAAGCCGGATGTTTAATTTAACGGTTATGTAGTTTTTTTTTTTTTCTTCTTTCTCCTTAGAGTGTTGGGGTGAAACTATAAAACTTTTTGATTTTCTATTTGTGTTGCTCCATATTGTTATCAGTGGATAGAAGTAGGAATGATTTCTAGCTATTTCATGTGTGTTTGTGTCATAATCACCTAAGAATTATGATTTTTTCTAAATCTTATGGATGTCATCTGACCCCCTTACCCTCCATGTAAATCTTAATGACTAACTTTGAAAACAAAATTTTATACAATAAGATAATGAATTATGGAAACGAACAATTAGCTCCCAAATCCACCTTATGGGCTAGACTTACACCACACAAAAAAAGAAGAAGTGGAGACGTGTCTGTTGTTCTTCTTTATATGTATATCACCATTGACTGGTTTTATGCAGCACAAAGAGGTAAACAACACCAGCGTATGAAAAATTATGATCCGGATATTATAATACCATCTATGGATTTCACAGTCCTTAATTTAACCGAGACTAGTAGTGTTAAATGGGATTTAGTGATCAGGCTTCCTTTAAACCTTCCTGGTTACTATATGTGTCTCTGTTGGAATTGAGAATCCTAGATTAAATCCTGCAATAAGTAAAGCTTGGTTGTGAAGAACAGAAGAAGCATCGTAAGAAGAAGACGATGTCGATGTCGAGAAGAGACGTCGTGAACAAGGTCAACGACAACAAGAAGAAAGCAAAGTCAACACAAGGAGATGTTGGGCTTTGTAGTTTTGTAATAATTATACTATTGGGCTAAAGAAATAAATTAATAGGCCCAATGAATCAAAATGTTATGAAATCGGTTTACCATTCAATGGTAGACATAGGATTATGTTGGGATTCGATAGGATTAATTGAAACTATCGGGGCTAATTTTATAATTCTCTTAGGTAAAAGGTTTACTTGAGAAATAATGAGTAGTATCGGGGCTCTTATGTAAATTATCACATCTCTTCTGCGAGTTATTTTTGTTTCTACGAAGAAAAAAGAAGAAGAAGAAGAAACAACAAAAATGGCTTCTCAGAGTTCTTCACTTTTTCTGGTTATCTTCTTCATCTTCATCTACGCTTCTTCAATTCCATCCTCTATTCTCGCCAGAGCACATGAACAGTTTCGTACTTACAATTTTCTTCCAAGTTAATTTGAATCTGACGATGATCGATCTCGCTTGTTGACTCGTATTTGATTTATCGATCTCTACAGTGACGGAGATGAAGAGATCAGAAGCGTTGGGCGTAGATTCCTTCTAGGTTTCAAAGAAACTCCAAAAGGAAGTAATATCACCTTCGCTTGTTCTCCTTCAGGTCCTTGTGTCTCTTGCAATTCCTCCGAAAAGGTTTTTCAAATTTCCTCTCTAATTGCTCTGTTTTGGTATCGGATCTGTGATCTAGGGTTTCAGAACTAGCTTAATCTGATTAATCAGCGAAATTGATTATACAGTGAATTGGATTTGGTTAGGAATCTGAAGAACATTTATATGATCTAGATTGTTTTTTTGGTGATCTAGGGTTTCATAATCAATAATTTATCGGCCTAATTGATTATACAGTGAATTAGATATGGATTTAGGAATCTGAAGAACATTTATATGATCTCTTCTCTTTGTTTTGGTTGGTGTGGTTTCTTTTGTAGAGAAAAGAGAAGTATCGTTGCAGTGAAACTGGTTATCGTATTCCTTTCAAATGTAAAGAGGTTAGAGAAGAAGTGGATGCACATAAGAAAAATGGAGAAGAAGAAACACAAAATGATCAATCGAATAACAATGACGAAGAAGCGAAAACAAGGAATCTGTTGGATGATTCATCACCGGCGACGAAAGTGAAGTCTCAGTCTTACAAAACTTATAGAAGCTGTGTGCCATCTGCAGACGAAGAGAAGTTATCAGTTCTTGGTTTTGAGGTACAGAGAAACACTTACATTTCAACAAGTCGTTTCTTTTAGAATATGTGCTAATGTTAGATTGTTTTGAATAAATGGACAGTCGATTATGCTAGGACTGTTTCTGTTAAGCGGAGCTGCTATTTACATCAGAAAGAGACAGACGGTACCGATGCTTGGGGTATCATCAAGTGGAAGATTGCAAGGCAATTCTCGGTTTTGAAAGAACCATTTCTCGGTATGTAAAAGCTTTCATCTGCTCACTCAGAAACAGATTTAACATTTGTCATTGTCTGTTGAAAGATGAGATATGTTTGAGTGTATAGAATAGCTTTAGGGGGACTTCATATAATTGGGACTACTTGTTTCATATATGGCAACCATGTTTGGCTTTGATGATGTAACTTTGCTTATCGTCTCTGAACTTTAGAGAAAGCATCGATTACGGTGAAACGATGTCCTCACTTACCTTTAGTAGTTTGGTATATAGTATGATTGCTTGGTCTTGAACCTCGGTGATGAGCTTGCTGGTAGGAAGAGGTTAGTACAACTGTGCAATAGACTAGTTAAAGTAAGTAACGTATCATTCTTGAGTCCAACAGGTCCAACAGAAACCTTACACTTATCAATGTGCCTAAGAAATGTGGACCACGGTCAACGACAAACGAAGATACTATGAAGGATAGTGTCGCACCGTCAAAACTAATTTGCAGTGAGTAGAAGTATTAAACCAAATCCAACAAGTGACGTTGCATGTAAAAACGGTTGTAAAAAGTTGATTTAGTTTATAAAAAACGTATCTTCAGCATACAGTTTATCGTTAAATTTAAAAGTAATTATATGTAAATTGCGAGCGATGATAGAAATAGATTATATAACGTATAGTAATCAACAACTCTTGTAAATTCTTCGAGCAAATTTTCTCGTTGGGCAATGTTGAAGCCTGCATAAAAATAGAGACCCGAAGGATTCTTATAGACGGGAGTGGTCACCACGTTAGCAATGGAGATTGTTTACAAAGTTACCTTTTTTTTAGTATTTTAATCTCGTTAATGATAAAATGAATATGTAAGTGCCATTTTTTCAGTTACTTCGACTAGAAGCTAGTGAGTAACACACAAAGGCATAAGATTCTCAGGACAAATATACATTTAACTTTTTTAGGAAAGGTAATTTATTTTGAAGTGGGATTCATGTAAAATCTTAACAAATTTGATCGATGAGATGAATTATGCACTTATGCTTCATTGGCCCTATATTTATATAAACTATGGGATAAATTATGGCTGCTATGTGACAGTGATATAAAACATTATTCCTAAGGAACAATTTTTAATCATGGGTCTAGTCAATCTTGTCATTCTCATCTTTATTTCTGAAAACTTTAAAATGTGCAAATCTTAAGATACATAAAGAATGGCTAATGTTATTAACGCATAATTAATATGTTTTGTTAATGTACAAGATTGCTAATATCTCGACAGATCAACATATATTATTCGATGTTTTGCATAGGGGAGCTCTTATAATGATCTATTTTATTATAAATGGTACTAGACTACTAAATACATTAAAAAATAAAACGGTGAGGAATATAATAAGCTTGATCGGAACTAGGTAGATACTATATATTATGTATTGTGCCAAATTCGACATAAGGACATGCGTATACAATTAGTTATTATAGATATAGAAATTTGTGAGAATACGTGACGATAACTGTTTATGTTTATAAAATATGGTTATAAATTAGGTATGCATGGAATGGTTATGTGCTTAGCTTTACTTTTTGGATACGAAAGAGATGAATTGTACGTGAGAAAAGTACTAGAGGGAACCCTTTGTCACGTGTACTTCTAATAATCTAATATCATATGAGTACATTAATTTTAGTGATTAAGTAAATCTGCATGGAAATACACATTTGATATATATAAAGTGAAGGCTGGTAAATAAATTCCCTTCATGTCACGTTTCGGACCAGCTGTTCCATATTTCATTGTCTCTCTTTTCTCATATTTTTGGTCCTTAACAAAAAAACAAAAAGAGAATATTGCGTTTAATGTATATAATTATCCCTGCTATATATATTTATATTATTTGGGATATAATGAGGCGACATAAAAATACGGATTCATGCTTAAAGATAACACTAGTTATAAAATCTCACAGAAATATATAAAGATTCATAGCAGAAAATAATTTCTCTCTCTCTCTCTCTCTATCCTATAATGTTTCGAGTAAAGTTTGTAAAACATATTGAACAGAATAAAAACCATCGAACATATAAAGAACACCAACCATCCTAACTCAACAAAGTGATAAGACTCTCTTTCTTTCTCTCTCTCTCTCCATCTCCCTCTCTTTCTCTTGCTTTTGTTGTCACTCATCTTTGTTCTCTATTATAGTTTCCATTCAAGAAAATCGAATATAAACCCTACTACTTCGATCGATGTTCATATCTGTCTTTATTTCAACCAACCAACGAAGATAGGATAAAAACATATCCACAAAGGCTAGAAACCATGCGAAATAACCATTCCCTTCGTCTCCAATTGTGGTTCCGTACACTATTTACTGTTGGTGTAGTCACTCTTCTTATGATCGATGCGTTTGTATTACAAAACAACAAGGAGGACGACAAAACAAAAGAGATTACTACAGCTGTGAACATGAACAACTCCGATGCCAAGGAAATACAACAAGAGCTTGAAGATGGTTCAAGGAACGACGATCTTAGCTACGTAGCAAGCAAAAGAAAAGTGCCTCGTGGACCTGATCCTATACACAACAGGTTCTTACTACTTTCTCGTTTTATTTTATCACTTTTAACTAATCCTTACCCCTACCTGCATATATGTGTCTTGGATGTTTCTGTATGATATTTCATTAATATATAATAATATATGACATAAACCCGTGTGTGGTGCCACATTCATATTAGTTAGGTCTAAGTTCAAGGGCTATAAGCCTAAAATTCTCTACAACCCCATATTAGATTCCGTTATGTTCAAATTATACGCGTGGACCACTTGGTCACTTGCATTTCGACCATGGTGTTGTTTAACATGTGGTTTTTACCAAGGACATGCTCTTAGTATGGTCTAGATATAAATTCGATATTGAGATTAATGAATGACATCTAGAAATGACTATATTAGATGAAATCAAGCAAGCTAACTCGTTGATTGTCTATATGTTTATGCATGTTATAATAAGTTTTGTTTCGGGTCACCATAAATATACTTCTAGCACAATTTTACTAAAAAAACAAACACTTTGTTTCTTTTAACTAACTCAGATTCGGTGAGACATATCACAGAAGCTCGCAAAAGGCTGTCTGCTAGCTTTATTCAGTCTTTACGTTTAACAATCTATTTTTAATTATTCACTATAAGATGGCTTCTTTTAAAAACTTTCTTTTTTCCTTTATGGAAGCTTTAGCCCTTTGAACACTCCCTTTTTTTTCTTAGTTATATAGGTAACCCACTTATGATCACAGTTAATTCCATGTAGATCGTATTAAAGTAGTCTATTGACTAAATCACTAAAATATCAATTAATGAATTAATGTTGTATGATTTGTTATCGTTTATACGAAAGTAAAGAAAAACAAGAAAACATGACTTGGATTAAGTAACTCTATGTTCTGTCTTAATACAGGAGAGCAGGGAATTCAAGACGACCACCAGGAAGAGCATAAGTACGGTTAAAGCTTGGGTAAGAAGCAGAAAGAGAGAGAGAAGTATAATTGTTGGCAAATTAATATAGGTCTTGTATTGCTGCTAGATTCTCTTTTCCTTTCATTTGGGATCGAATCTTTTAAATATGCGCAAAATATTTGTGACCCTACAATTCTGTTTTTTTTTTTTTTAAATGTTTGTTTTGTTCCTATAGTGAAGAAATATTGAGCTAGTTAGGGGAGGTTTTAAAAAAATGAAGACACTGATTATTAAAAGGATTTCAAGAAAGAAAAGAAGTATACGTACATGCAATGCAATCCTGTTTTCTCACGCATTGCACGACTTATATTGGGATTATTTCTAATTTGATCCATCATCAAATAACGTTTAGATGCTTTATTTCCTTACTCACATTGTTTATTGGGTACTTGCACTAAATGATCATTAACATTTATTAAGTTAGGTAAATAATTGTGTACTCCTTTTATGTGCAAAAACACAAAATGGGTACTATTTTATTACTAACATGCTTTCTTATCAAATAGCAGTACCCTATGTTGTTCTAAATAACATGCTAATTCAATTCAGATTTGGCAGACAAAATAACATGGTATTTTAGAGAGAGCGCGCACAAGTGTGTTTTTTTAAAACAAATGAAAACATCATAATTACGTACCTGATTGACCCTTGTGTATATATTCACGATTAGAAATTGTAGATTACCAAAACACTCGCACAAAATGGTTCTATATATAGACAATATATGATTCTTATCACATGTTTTGAATGAAAAAAAAAGAATTAAGATGGATTTTTTTTTTGTAAAGAACAATTGTACTTTGAAAGAGTCTTATCCAATCATTAAAAAAAATGTCGAATCCATTATTTATTGATGTATTCTGAAAGCATATATTCTTCCAAAGGGGCAAATAAAAGAGATGTCGACAAAGATTGGATACATAAGATATTAATAATTTATAAATGCAATGGCATATATATATGATATAATTTGAGCTCTAAATGCCGAAATTTGAAAAGGAGAATGTGTGTAATGGTTCTTACAAATAAAGGAGACCACAATGCTTCTTTGTGTTATGCTTTTTTCCCATCTTTTATTCTTTTGTTCTTTTGTGGGGTTAACTCTACCACTACTCATTTTCTCGCTCTTTTTTCACTTATTTTCCATATATTTCTAATTTCTAAATTAATTTTACTAATCTTGAAATACAAAAAACTATTAGACTTAGCTTACTAATTTACTACACCACCAACATACACACTACGCAACATATGCTAATATGTATTAAAATGAAAAGAACAAAAAATGAGAACCGGTATTACAATTTATCGTAGTGTATGACTAGTTATGAGATGAGAAGGTTCTTGAAAAAAGAATTACTAACCAAATAATGTAGATTAATTATTTGCAAATAAAGAAAAGCAAGAATATATAGCAAAATCATGAGTTTACGGTTCGGCTCTATAAAATCTTCTACAACCATCCACGATAAACTTGATACATGAAATGTCTTCTTCCATTAAAACATGAGTTCCACATATAAAATGGTTTACAAGTAACTCTCGAACATATGTGCATGGTAAAGCAAATATATAATACCATTATTTTTTCTGTCTTAATTAAGCAAAATTAAACATATATATAATATATGATCCCTACATGTTCACTTTTAAAGTTCACAATTTCAAGAGTTTGAATATCTTTAATTTGAATTATTACCAAACGCATTAGACAGACTAAACAGAGACATAATAATCAATCAACTTCTTTTTGTCTTTTTTTTTTTTTTTTTTTTGGGCTTCCAGTCTTCATAATCAAAAGTAACTGAAGACCAGTCTTAAAGCTGGAACATTTGAACTAAACATATACGACTGCTCCTATCGCTCTAGAAATTTTAATTAACAATTATTCATAGTTACTTAATTACAAAGACAACAATAAAGGTGAACGAATAAATTAAAGGAAAATTATGAAAATAGTTTAATTTGTATGAAACTTTTCATCCGCATACCAAATGTCATATACTCTTATCTTACATTTTTCTCTTGGGACATATTTTTGGAGCGAACACTTTCGCATGTACGATAAGGTTCAGTGGTCTGAGCTTCGACTACGTTAAAATGATGATTAGGGTTTACTAATTTGGAATTAGGAGTTACATTTAAGGTTAAAAGTTTATGAGTTTCAAGTTTCAACGAAGCTTTAAAGTTTAAACGATGGTTAAAGTTTTATGATTATGGTGGGCTATGTTATAGTTCTTTCAATTTCGTTGGGCCAAATGGGCTAAACGATTAACGACCCTATGAATGGGCCTGAAAAAATGAAAGCCACGTGTCAGACCCCCACAATGGACTTTGACTCGGTGCGGCTGCCGGAGAGAATAATTAATTATCAACTCCGATGAAAAGAAAACAAATACAAAGTTCCAACAAAAATCGAAATTCACAATTTCTCTTCTTCTAAATCCATGGAGTGATGATGATGATAGATAGATTGAATCCAAACACAAACCGGATCCGAGATTAAAAACAATCCGGATTGTTTATATTTACTTTAGATCGGAGAAAGATGCCGCCGGCGACCGGAGATATCGATCGTCAGATCGAGCAGCTTATGGAGTGTAAAGCGTTATCTGAAACGGAGGTGAAGATGTTGTGTGAGCACGCAAAGACGATTCTTGTGGAAGAGTATAATGTTCAACCGGTTAAATGTCCGGTTACCGTCTGCGGTGATATCCACGGCCAATTTTACGATCTAATCGAGCTTTTTCGTATCGGTGGTTCTTCTCCTGATACTAATTATCTTTTCATGGGTGATTATGTTGGTGAGAGTCTCTCTTTACCTTATAGCTTTTTTTAGGGTTTCTACATTTCTCACATCTCTTGATTTGGATTTGGGTATTTTCCCTAATTTGGATTTGATTTTGTTGACCTTTTGGGGCTAATGTAGACTTATTTGGAAGTGTTTACTAGAAATGGATAGATTATTGTTTATCTATCGAAAAGTTTTGGTTTTGGAAGATTTTGTCATTGAAAAGACGAAACTTTTGTTTTAGCTGTTAACTATTCTCAGGGCTTCTACAATGGAGTAGCTTGACCTTGGGAGATATAACATTTTAATGTAGTTTGTGAAGCTTCATGTTCGAGTACTCGGATTTGTGTTTCTCTTTTCTCTGTTTAAGTGCCTTAAGCTCCGTTTCCTACTTAAGTTGCTCAATTAGCTAACTAATGGATCATTGTTAAACTTGTGAAGATCGAGGGTATTATTCTGTGGAGACAGTCTCACTTTTGGTAGCACTGAAAGTTCGTTACAGAGATAGACTTACTATCCTAAGAGGGAATCATGAAAGCCGTCAAATTACTCAAGTGTAAGTTGTTTTCTCTACTAAGTTTTGTATTATAAGCTTCTCAGCCTCTCTCAAAATGTTTCTTGCTGATTGCTTACCTTTTTCAGGTATGGGTTTTATGATGAATGTTTGAGGAAATATGGAAATGCTAATGTATGGAAGCACTTCACTGATCTTTTTGATTATCTTCCACTTACAGCTCTTATTGAGAGTCAGGTATTTAAAAAACTAATGAGCGTTTTCACTACCTTAGACAATCTCTTCTCTGTTTCTGCTGTTTTGGACTTGACTACAGAACTCTTTTTTTCTGTAGGTTTTCTGTTTACATGGAGGACTTTCACCTTCTTTAGATACACTTGACAACATCCGATCTTTAGATCGAATTCAAGAGGTTAGTTCCAGAATCCAAACCAACAAAAGGATGCACCTTACTTGATGTTTACATAACGAGACTAAGATGTTTGTGTTGCCTCTAGGTTCCACATGAAGGACCAATGTGTGATCTCTTATGGTCTGATCCAGATGACCGATGCGGTTGGGGAATATCTCCTCGTGGTGCAGGCTACACTTTCGGACAAGATATCGCTACTCAGTTTAACCACACCAATGGACTCTCTCTGATTTCAAGAGCACATCAACTTGTCATGGAAGGTTTTAATTGGTGCCAAGAAAAGAACGTTGTGACTGTATTTAGTGCCCCAAACTATTGCTACCGTTGTGGCAACATGGCTGCGATTCTAGAGATCGGTGAGAACATGGACCAGAATTTCCTTCAGTTTGATCCAGCTCCACGTCAAGTCGAACCCGAAACCACTCGCAAGACTCCAGATTATTTTTTGTAAGTACCAAAAGAACTAAAGCTGCAATTCCACACACTAGCTCTTCGTCTCTTTTGCTTCTATTCTTAACCACTTTTTGTAATTTCATATTCCTTACGTCTATTTCTGTTTGTTAAACTCTCCATTGTCTTTTAAAATCCGTAATTTTTTGTGTGCAAAGATTCTGGTCCAAGTAACTGAAACCGCTATCACCAAATTCTATTGAAGCCAACTTTGTACAGAGAAATGATGATCATGTTACACAGCAAAAGCCCTAGCTAGGTAGATATAAATATGAATGTTGTGGAGAGGTACAGACAATAAACAAACAAGCTGGAGCTGAGATCTAATCTATAGAAAAACAACACTCAGATCAAAATAAGATGAATCGAGAGTTTCAAGAGCTTTCTAGTTCGCTTTGGATCCAATCTTGTGCACACATCAAGGCTTGCACGGTACTCGGTCTAAGCGAACGCCATGTTTCACTAACCCGTCTCCTTTGACAAGTTTCAAAGGCGTCTTCTTCTGATGATACATTCAACATTGGAACTGCTAACACGTTACGTGCCATCATGGAGAGAATTGGGTACTTAGGTGTGTGAACTTTCCACCAGTTCAGGATGTCGAAATCTGAATTCCGGGGAAAAAGTGGCTCTTCTAGATACTTTTCTAGATCTGATTTAGAGTCTTGACCCGGTGTAGTAGTTGTTTCGTTAATGTACCTATCGAATTCTGTGAGTCTATCGTCAGGCTCTTTCCCATGGGCAACACCGTTTGACCGATGATGATGATTCTGCCAGTCAAGAGCTTGATTTGACGACGCTAATAGCGATCCTACAGAATGCTCATCGTACAGCAGTTTGATGCACTCAGAAATATCTTCAATGAGCTCTGAAGCACTAGTACCATAAAACAGAGGGTAATAGTATTCAACCAGCTTCATTTTGAACCGCGGGTCTAATATGGTAGCGATGGCTAGAACCAGGTAGTTTTTATCCCAGAAATCGTCAAATTTCTTTCTCATGTTTACAACTAGAGAGCTAATGAAATCATCCGGGTTCTTGCTCCACTCAATTAACCGGAGGTGTATGTCGCATACCTCTGGGAAGTACATATTGGCGGGTAAACAACTGCTCTTTGTGAATGCATTTATCACTTCAACAAAGACTTTCAAGAACTCAACAATTGTTCCTAATCTCTCCCATTCCAAATCAGATGGACATAACACGGAATCAGGATCATGTTCATTCATGAGCGAAAACGCGCTCTTTTGCTCTAAAGCATTCTCCAGCATGGTGCATGTTGAGTCCCATCTCATTGGGTCATCGATGCATAGGTTCCTTTCACTTACAGCTCCCGTTTCAACTATCCACTGGTTGAATCTATCTTGAATAGATTCTGAGCTTTTAACATATCTAATACTCTCTCGAATAATGTTTATTGTGTCACAACAAGCTTCCAGGGAATCTTGAACCATCTCGTTAATGACATTAACTCCACAGCTCACATCAAACAATTGGCCGTAACAGTAAAGGAACTTATTCTGCGATAACCGGTCTCTGATTTTACTAGCTACGTTCTCACTAAACGGAGGAGCATGACTCGACGCCATAGAAAACAACTTCCGGTCAATATCCCACTCCATCAAACACGTCATTATAACTTCAGCAAGCATCTCACCACTATGAGATGGATCAACCATAAAGAAGTTCAAAACTCTCTTTTTCAATTCCCATCCTTCATCAATATAATGCGCTGCCAAACACAAGAATTCATCAGAATCACCCGAACCACTCCACACATCAACACTAATACTAATCTTCCCAGGTAACTTATCCAACGCTTCGAAAATCTTATGCTTCTCTTTCGCATAAATCTCCATACAATCAGATTCAACTCTTTCAAAAGCAACAAGCTCAAACAAAGGCTGTAAATTTCCAATAAACATTCTGAATCCAACATCTTCAACCATACTCAACGGATAACCATGTAAGATAATCATCCTGGCTAAATCGAATCGACACCGCCTCTGATCCAAACCCATACTCACAACATTAACATCTTCATGTTCTTCTTTCTCATGTTCATATCTAACATTCACTACACTAAGCACTTCTTCATCCTTTATCCGCTCATTAGCTAACTCTTTCTTCTTCCCCTTAACGAAATACTGAGCAACACCGTTGTTGTTACCATTAGTTCTCCTCCTACATCTAATCAAATGGTTCCTCAAATGCGAAGTCCCGCTCGCGCTTGAGCCGCTAAGTCGCTTCTTACAATGCCTGCAGATTGCAATGTATGTCTCACCTTTTCTAACTCTATCGAAATCATTCCACACTACTGATTTCAATCTACCAGATTTTACAATCACTGCATCTGACAAATCCATCTCATTGTTTATCATCAGTTTCTTCTGTCTCCTACACATGTAAACAAATAGCAGAATTTTCACCAGATAATTCGAATTCAAACAACGAAACCAAGTTACACAAAACCTAAAATCTCATAGTTTCCATTTGCATAAAGCTTTTAAGAAACCATCGAATTGTCAAGAAAAAAGGTTAGAATCTGAGCTCTAAAGCACATGTACCTCTTCATTCAAGTCGCAGCGGTAAGCTTCTCACTGGTGGTTTAACGGCGGCGAAGTCTCTCAGTGTCGGTGGTCGCGGCGGTAGGGTTTTAAGAAGAGGAAGAAAAAAAAGCTGAAAGCTTTTCTGTTAGCGAGAGATATTTTTTTGAAACGGCGAACAAAAAGTAAATTTACGAAATGAGACCTTGGATTCATGTAACTTTAGAAATATAGCCCAAAGTTAGTTTATCATCAAAATTGTCCTTTTTTTTAAATCTAATATTAAATTATATTCAAAGAAAAATAAACTTTTATACATGTAAATGCAAAAGACTTTTCTTAAAAATTAAAAGAGATATTATCGATGGTGTTATCTTGTCAAAGCAAACCACGTTTGGATCCCGCCTTTGTATTTCTCACAACTCCCTCTCCTTGTTGTCCTTAACTGGTTTCTAATGTTTTTGTCTATCAAATTGTACTTTTTCGATTGCTTATGTTCATATAAACACACTTCTCTCCACGTCGCAAGGTTTGAGCCTGAACGTCTGCGATATGTTGTTCATCTTGTCGAACATAGAGCCGCTTTGGAAGCTCGCAGTCACTGCTTTGAAACCCCTCTCCGCGTTGTTTAAGTAACTAGAGTTGTATGACTCAGCTGCTTTTGAATTGTGGAGCCGATATTGAGGCTCAGAATGAAGTTGGACATACTTCTCTAAGAATTGCTCTTCAAAAATGAAAATCTCGATCTTTCAAGTAAATTTGTTTATCTTTTAAACTTTGTTGTGAGTCTTTGTAAATGAAAAATAACATGTTTATGTCCTCTTGATTGCAGCTTCTTCTTGAAAGAGGTGTCAATCTGAATGCTTTTAATTTTTATTTGCATAAAGCTTTTAAGAAACCATCTTTATAAATATAGCCCAAAGGTATGTTATTATCAAAATGGTGTTGGTGAACATGTTGATGTTGTTACCTCCTCGGATGTGTCTCTCGACATGGATTTAATCAAATTTTTTTTTTAAATTGTTTTTTTAATAAACTTATGGTACATAAATTAACAGTTGTATAGTCTTATCAAAATCACAAAAAAAAAAACGATGTAGTAAAAATATTAATAGTAAAATCTATCAAGAATTAATAAAATATTTTGAAAACATACAAAATTCCAAGAGAAATTATAGCGGGTTGCAAAAATGGATCACCACAAACAATAATAGCAAACGAGAACAAAACTCAAAACAATTTAGGTCTCTGAAACAGTATATATACTCATGGCCATCTTTCCATCAAATCATCCAGAAAAAAAAAACGAAAAAAAACAAAAAAAAATAATAAAACAAAAAAAACTTTTTATTTTTAAATAAAAATAAAATAAAAAATGGGATACACAAATGTGTCCATTTTATTAGGCCTGTTGATGGTCTTTGTTACACCGATGGTGTTCGCAGATGATGTGACACCAATCCCAGAGGGCAAACCCCAAGTGGCGCAGTGGTTCAATGCCAACGTTGGTCCATTGGCTCAACGTAAAGGCTTAGATCCTGCTCTTGTAGCTGCTGAGGCTGCTCCACGTATCATCAACGTACTATTCACACTTATTGTCTTAAACTCATCCTTTGTACCAATAGATTTTGATACAATTTTTTTGAAAAACATGTAAAAATTATTGCAGGTGAATCCAAAGGGTGGTGAATTCAAAACACTAACGGACGCAATAAAGAGCGTTCCTGCAGGGAACACAAAGCGGGTGATCATAAAGATGGCTCCTGGTGAATACAAAGAGAAGGTCACTATCGACAGGAACAAACCCTTCATTACATTGATGGGACAACCCAATGCCATGCCTGTTATCACCTATGACGGTACCGCCGCCAAGTATGGAACCGTTGATAGCGCCTCTCTCATTATCTTATCCGACTATTTCATGGCCGTTAACATCGTCGTTAAGGTAAGTGATCCTACTATATATCATACATCTATGTGACTAGTCGACTATTTCATGGCCGAGTGATTTATTTTTTTGCATATGTAGAACACTGCGCCGGCACCAGATGGTAAAACTAAGGGAGCACAAGCTTTATCCATGAGAATCTCCGGAAATTTTGCTGCTTTCTACAACTGCAAATTCTACGGTTTCCAAGACACAATCTGTGACGATACAGGAAACCATTTCTTCAAGGATTGTTACGTTGAAGGAACATTCGATTTCATCTTCGGAAGTGGAACCTCTATGTACTTGGTACGTAACATCTCATACTTATTTCTTAATACATAAAGTGCGAGATCTCTAATGCATGTTTGAGTTCAAAAGGGAACACAATTGCACGTGGTTGGAGACGGTATTAGAGTGATAGCAGCGCATGCAGGAAAGAGCGCAGAAGAGAAGAGTGGATACTCTTTCGTGCACTGCAAGGTGACTGGAACCGGTGGAGGAATTTATTTGGGAAGAGCATGGATGAGCCACCCTAAGGTTGTTTATGCCTACACCGAGATGACCAGCGTTGTCAACCCCACCGGATGGCAAGAAAACAAGACTCCCGCACATGACAAGTAAGTCCCACTTTTCACATTACATAAAAAATCGTATGAATATCACCCAATCGGTCCATGTCCTTTATGCTGATTATATCAAAAATGACAGAACCGTGTTCTACGGAGAGTACAAGTGTTCAGGACCAGGATCACACAAAGCCAAGAGAGTACCATTCACACAAGACATTGACGACAAAGAAGCTAACCGTTTCCTATCCCTCGGCTACATCCAAGGATCCAAGTGGCTTCTCCCACCACCCGCTTTGTAAACTCTTCAATATCAAGTCTAAAATCATATTTTGCACATATATCACTTTTAACAAAAAAATTATTTTTACATATATCACTTTTAGCAAACTTTTTCTTTACCTAGTCGTCACTACTTACGACCCTATGTATGCTTTTATGCAAAGAACCGAGAGGTCGATAATCTGAGAAACATATAAGCAATCGAGACTTAGCCGAAATAAATTGATTTTCTCTCTCAAATAAAAGTATAAATGGTACCCTATATTTATGTAGCTTTTCTAAAATAGCCGAGGTTTTATTTAATTATCAAAAAAGTCTTTTAAGTCTAAAAGTAAAACTCGGTCACGACCAAAGTAAAAACTACGAAACAGTACCTTTTGTTTATGTATACTTACAAAAGTATCCCAAATGTATTTAATTATCAAAAAGGTCCGTTTTAATTACAATCACTGAATAATCATCTGGTGTTACTCTCTCTGCTCACAAATGGCCGCAGCTACAACAACCTTATCATCATCTTCATCATCACCATCGCTAACTCTCATCAATGCCTCACACAGATTTGTCTCTGTAACTCCCTTCTCTTCTAACTCTATATTCCTCCGCCGCCGATTCCGCCGCCTAAATCGCTCACTCGCTTCGTCTAGCTCCCACGTACGTTCTGATTATCTCCTACTCATAGAATTGTGTAATCCGAATCCGAATCCGAATTTACTCAATCTCTTTATCCTTAGTCGCGTAGGCGATACGAATCAGACGATAGATTCTTCGGCGGTGGTGACAATTACGATGTTGTTCCCGATGACGACGGATTTAGCGACGATGATGATGAAGAAGACGAAAGAGAAAGCAGTGTCGATCTTTTGATCAGATTCTTGAGAAGCATGTTCAAGAAAGTCTCGAAACGAACTAAAAAAGCATCGCGACGGATTTTGCCAGCTGCCATGTCTCCTCGACTCGTGAGTCTCTTCTTCTTCTCCATTAAAGCTTTTAAGTGTTTCTTCAGTTTTGTGGGAAATTTTGTTTCTTTATCCTCAAGTTTCCACTTTTGATGTTTCCTCTGTTTTTATGATTTGCAGGTGTCTTTTGCAGTAGATGGGATATTGTTATTAGGTTCACTTTCCATTACAAGAGCATTTCTTGAGGTAATCTTTTACCATTTTGCTTACTTAATTGAATCACTAGTATCGAATCGTATATGGTTTGATTCTGTTTTGTGTGATTGGTTTTTGAGCTTTCTTGTTGAAGCTAGTTTGATCTGATAGTTGCATTGGATTGTATGTGTAGCATACACTATTTATGAGCGTTTATGAATTAGAGTAACTTGTTTTAGTTGAGTGTGATCTCATGGATATGTGTTGCTAACTTTTATGGAAGGTAATATGCAATCTAGGAGGAACTGTGTTTACGGTGATTCTGCTGATACGGTTGTTCTGGGCGGCAGCTTCGTTCTTCCAGACTTATGGGAACTCTTTTGGACCAAACCCGGTAAATTAAAACCTTGTTTTACTCCCATTTGGGTGTGAGATGTTGTAACTCATGTCTTGTTACGTCAATTGGTAAAGGGAAATGTAAGATAAATGTGTGCATTAATATAGCTAGGGAATTATGTAGTTTATCAAGAGTTAGAAGACGAAACTAAGAAGATAAAAGAATGTTTCCTGTAATGTTTCCTGATATTTGTTGTTCAACGTATGTGTAATTTTAATGAATACACCATTGTGTTGTTATTACTATAACATGATGCAAAAAAGCTTTAGAAGAGTTGAAATCGAAGGTGTTAGGCTGGAGGGAACAAAACAAGCTGGACACAGAGTTAGTGTATTTGTCATTCATGATCATGTCGAGAATACAATGTGGTTTTAGGAGTGATTTGTATTATTTAAAACCTTTTAATATAGATCGATCCTTTGTTTATTTTCAGAGTTCAAAATTTTACTCTGAATTTAATCAAAGAGAATGTATTATATTTGAATATAGACAAATCATAAATTCAATGATGCTAAATCATAAATTAGGTTTATGTGGACACATCATCTTCTTCTTTTTTTGGATCAAAGGGTGACATATCTTTTGGTAAGACGTAAATACTTAATGTGTCTTTCTTGATGATGTTAATTTCTGTAAAACCTCGTACCGTACACATTGATGAAAATAGTGAGATCTTGAAAATAGAGAGGTCGAAACCACCACACTACACTAGACCGTCTTGGAGTTACTATAGCTACATCTTTGACTTTCATTGTTCTTTGCACGCAACTTATCCAAATCAACACATGTTATCAGGAAACGCGGATTCTGTATTTCTCATGTGTTACAAAAGCGAAAAGAATATATATTTTGAAAAGTTCATATTATACCAATTTGACATCAAACAATTTAATAAATTTGTGAATAATTTAAGAATATTCAATATATTATGCTGCTGCAGTTGAAACCTATACACAATATGAATTTTTAAAGGGGGAAATAAAAGACAATCTTTAAAGTTGTAACTCTTAATTAGTTGAGCAATTTTTTTTTATCCGGGTATGATTTTGGGATATCCCTATATATCGGTTTGTTTGAATTTGAAATTATTTTTCTTTGTTTAAACATGGATAAACTGTAATTACGATATATTTTTTTTGTTTTTTCTTAAACTACAACTAAGATCTATTTGGTTTTAATGTTTTATAAATTGAGTCTTTGTTTTCTTTCTAGAAAAAAGTTATGAATCAGTCGTAGTTAAAAGAAAAATGTATAGACAAACACACAAAAACTATAAGATGAAGAAATTTCAAAGATGTTTACTTTCCGGAAAATTTGACGCTACAAAAAGTGAGAAAGAAGGTGAGTCGTCGTCACTCTGAGTTGGTAGCAAAGACGCGGAAGTTTGGAAGTATCTAGGGTTTATTAAGTCATACATAAAGTAAATCATAAATAAAGTTAACTCGTAATTGAGATTTTGTTTAATTACTTTTTCCACAACTCTCGGTAAACTGTATTGTTCTCTTCTAATAAGTCTTGGGAATCAGAGCCAGATTGTTTTTTTTCCATAATATAATAGTATAATCTCTGTGGAAACTATAAAAAGTAGCAGTACACCATAGACTATGAAATTTCAAATTCATTCATCCTGTTAAGGGCTCAACTAGTTAAGTAATAATAATTACACTCCAAATCTGTAAGTACTAAATTTTGTAACAACTCCTAAATTACACATACGATTTTATGTATGGATTACACATCTATTAATACGAACCATGAAAACATTTCACAAGAAAGTTTTGATTTTAATTTATATATCAAATTGGTATACGATGTATATCGTATTTTGTTGTTGTTTGTTTACGTCATGTATATCTCATACTTACCAAATTAAATATTGTTTCGGTCAATCATAATGGAAAGTGTAAAAACTATTATTTGAATCTGAAGATATTCTTATTTCAAATATTTGTCGTTTTTGCTCGACGACGAACTGACGTACATGTTTTGATCTTACAGAAAAGAAAATGGCGACCATCGAAATTCCGAAAAGATTCCCTAGGTTACGGTCCAAACTCAAGTTAGGACGTGGAACATTTGAGATTTGTAATGATTTACCGGCCTTGACTGTTAATAGATATACATAGACATTGAAAGGGATAACATGAACTTCTGACTTAATTTCACAATAAGTTAAACCATGACTGACATTTTGGTGCTTATAATAGTCAACTCAAAGACATATCCATAGATATGATACATTTAACCTGTTAGTCAAGATTTACAATTGAAATAGAATTATTTGTAAGTTTTTAGGAATGTACTTATATATTGATATTGTCAAATGTTAAAGTATGTGCAAATATATCTTGACCCAGTCGTAATTATAATTAATGAAACACGAACCGGGTACGTTTGTGTGTGTGTGTATCCAATATCACAATGTATAGACCATATAAACTAAAATTATTGCATATCATAGACTTCGCTCTCACATCGGATAGAGACTGTTTATAAGGTATCTAATACAATTAAGAAGGCAAAATCGCTAAATACACAACAATTTGTGGTGAAATATATAATAAAATATTTTACATAATTTTGGTGGCAAGAAAATAAATAACTGATCCGTTAGTTATGATATTATCCATGAAGGGTTTTGAATATATTTTATGTGGTGAGGTTGAAGTATGAAACCCCATAAAAAATAGGGGAGATTGAAGATAGAAGGTAATGGCTGAACCTCATTATAAAGTGTTGATTGGAATTTGGAACACAACTTAGAACATACAGTATATAGTTATTGCTGATATATTCCACACGTCTTGGTTTTGGAAGATATATGAAGTCTAGACTACAATATGATTTTTGGAAAATTTAAAATTTTATAGAACATGAAGTCAAAATAGACTATGATTTTTTCAACTACATAAGCAAGAGAACAAAAAAAAGGAGGGATTTAAATTCCAACTCATGTCTAGAGAAAAAAAAATCAACTACTTGGTACCATTGTGTCCCACTATTTACTATTTTAGCAACGGTACAGATCAGGCAATCAGGACACACTTTCCTGGACTCTCTTGTAGTCTTGTCCCTTTGAATCTCCTACCGACCCCCAAAAAAAAAAAAAAGTCTTATTTAATTATTTAATAATCATTTATTTTGTGTATATGTTTATTATTATTAGCATATGCATCCCGAATTTGACCGTCATGCATGCCGTAATCTAAGAAAAGGATAATCAAATTTGAGCACGTTCATTTCGAATATATATATAGACGCCAAACATAGAGACTAAACCTCATCAAACCACAGCTGTTCAATTCCTATCCCACACAAAAAAAAAAAAAACACGCACACAAAAACAAGAGCTGTGAGTTTGATCAATCTCTTCAAAAAGTGTAACACATGGGTCTAATGAATCGGTCAAAGAATGATGAGTACGTAAAGCTACTAGGAGCATGGCCTAGCCCTTTTGTGCTGAGAACTCGGATCGCACTTAACCTAAAGAACGTAGCATACGAGTATCTAGAAGAAGAAGATACTTTGAGTTCGGAGAGCGTTTTAAACTATAACCCCGTCCATAAACAGATCCCTATCCTCATTCATGGCAACAAACCAATCCGTGAATCTCTCAACATCGTCATGTATGTTGATGAGACTTGGCTCTCCGGTCCTCCCATCCTTCCCTCTGATCCATTTGATCGCGCTGTGGCTCGATTTTGGGACGTCTATATCGATGAACACGTAAGTCATGCATCCACGGAGAAACTTTCTTTTATATATGTTTATATTTTTCATGTTTAATTTGTTTTAGCACACCCGTTTTTAACAATGATTTTAAGATGGAATGATAAGAGCTTTCATTCAAAAAAAAAAAATGAAAATGAAAACTTTAACATGTAATTTATTAATGTCTTTCCAACTGTTTAGTAGAATTTTGTACCTTCCATGAATCATAAATTAATTATTTATATCTTTCTTGATCTTTCATATAGTGTTTCACATCAATCAATGGAGTGGCAGTAGCAAAAGGTGAGGAGAACATAAATGCGGCGATAGCTAAGCTAGAGCAGTGTATGGCTCTATTGGAAGAAACGTTTCAAGAATGCAGCAAAGGAAGAGGCTTCTTTGGAGGAGAAAACATCGGGTTCATCGACATTGGTTTCGGCTCGATGTTGGGTCCTCTTACGGTTCTTGAGAAATTTACCGGCGTCAAGTTCATACATCCTGAAAACACACCAGGTCTTTTCCATTGGGCTGACAGATTCTACGCCCATGAAGCGGTCAAGCCTGTCATGCCCGATATCGAAAAACTGGTCCAGTTCGCTAGGCTCAAGTTCAATACTTCAATCTTTAAATGAAAACCAAGGACTTATAAATATATATACGACGACTAAATTAACATAATCGAGTTCATGGAATTAATAAGATGTAAACTCGTTTAGTTAAAAGGCGTAGTCAAAAAGTTCTTTCGTTTGTTTGTTTTTTCTTCTTCCTACATTTCATATGTATGCAGAGATAACCAATCGTGCCACGTAAAAACGTGTCTCTTCTTCTTCGGTAAATTTAAATTAACTTTTCATTATGCTATAAAAGAAATACTTTTGTTGACAGAAAAGTATGAGCAAATGTCAATATTTTATAACTATCACGTGAAATCCATTAATTGGGCGAAGCTTCACACACGTTTCACAATTGGAGGGAAAACGACGGAACTCAACATGACTCATAATTAAACATAGCTAGTGGTGTGATCACATGATAAAGACAATGTAATGATGTATTATAGGACCATTGGTATTATTATTGGTCAATTCTAATTCGCCTACTAGTAAACAGACTAGAATACCTGAAATGAAATGCATTAAAAAAATTTGGGTCTACTAGAAATATAAAGATAAAAACCAGATATACACAAATTAAACGTTTCGTATAACAATTTATACAAACGTATACCAATTTTCTTCCAATAAACACGACAAAATTGTACATCAACAAAACTCAGAGACAGAAATTTCATAGGAAAAAAAAGTATACACTACAGATTTATATTATCCTAGTATTAAATTATCTATTTACGTATGTGCGCAAGACTGGCTCTGGTCAAATTATTTTAACTTGCAGTCGCAAAAAAAATAAAATAATAACCACTTAAAAGGCAAGAATGATAGTATGGGGTTATTTCTTTTAAGTGGTAGCTCCGCCTGATCACCAATACAATAAATAAGTTTATCCATATGATTATTATTTTTACATTTTTGACCATGTAAATAAAAGTTCTAGCTCCGCCAGTATGATATATCGATCTCAAAGTTCCAAATATGCCATTATTTGAACCACATAACTTAAATTTATCAAGTTAAAAATTTAGGGTTACAATGTAATTAGCGGATAAAAAACAAGTATCAAATCAGTTTCACTTTCTTTCAATAAAGATAAGACATGGACTGACGAAATTTTAAAATTATTTGAGAATGACTTAATGAAACCGTTACTTGATCTGTTTATGCAAACTTAACGAACCAGTTTGGTAAGTGAAGATAAAACGATGCATATATATGAATATATATAATCAGAATTCCTTCTTCTTTACGGCGTTGTAAATTGTATTTCCGTGTATATATAATATGCTCATCCAAATGTTAAATGCCAAAACAAAAATGAAATAAAAAATTAGAGACTTTTTATATAAAAATGTCATCAGACTAATTTTAAGTTCATACTCTTAAACACTAAACGTTAGTTACTAGAAGTTAGCAACTTTTTTTTTCGGGATATAATAGTCTATTATTTTGTTTCCTTTCTCTTTTTTTTTTTCTTTTTTGGTGCAAATTTTATTTTTGGTCATTTGGTCGCATTATTGAATGAAATATGGATTTATGTTCAAAAGTGGCGACTTACAGTCTCACATATCTCCAAAAAATATAGTGGTGATTAGAGATATACATGTCATTGCTGGAAATATAATTTAATTAAAGGTTGGAAGATTCTGTTTACTGTCTAGTGAATGATAACCAAAACCGCACCCAAAATCGCATCGCAACAGTGTTGTAACAGTATCAAAATCTTTACATATACATATGTATTTACGTGTTTTCGTTACTATTTGAACCGCACCGCACTTGTCCCGCACTCCTTGAAAACGTCATAACCTAGGATCGTGCGTGATAAAAATAATAGAGTAGAAACGTCGAATTCACCAAAATTCTTGGTTCTCTTAATTTTTCTAAAATAATACTATCTAACCATAGTACAGTCAACATTCAATCCTGACACACTTCTCAGGATACATTGCCGGTCGTATGAGCCCATCTTATTTTCAAACAAGTCCTCTTTAAATATTAGTAATTTAGTACTTTCGAAAATAAAATAAAATATGTTGTGGTTTTTAGTCAAACTCAGATCCTTTGAAGTTTTATTAAAAACAGCCGCCAAAATGGCATGGCAGCTCGAGAAAGTGAAAGAGAAAGAAGTAAACGATAATCAAATTGTTCCTTTATAAATAGTCACCCAAACTCAATCAAATTAACAGAAACAAACACAAACTCTTCAGTCCAGATGTTAAAAAACAAGAAATCAGACAACTCCTTGTCTCGAGACACATTACAAATCAAAAAAAGAAAAAAAACCACGATGGCTCAAAATGGTTCGAATACTACTGTGAAGCTGATAGGGACATGGGCAAGCCCATTCGCTATAAGGGCTCAAGTGGCTCTACACCTCAAGTCAGTAGAGCACGAGTATGTCGAAGAAACCGATGTTCTGAAAGGAAAGAGCGATCTTCTTATTAAATCCAACCCTATACACAAGAAAGTCCCTGTCCTCATCCATGGTGATGTATCAATCTGTGAATCTCTCAACATCGTCCAATACGTCGATGAATCTTGGCCGTCTGATCTTTCCATCCTCCCAACACTTCCCTCGGAACGTGCCTTTGCCCGTTTTTGGGCTCACTTCGTTGACGGAAAGGTAACAAAAAACTTAGATATATTATTTTTAATTAGTGAATTTGTTTTTAGCAATGTTGAATTTTGGTCAATGAAGAATCCTGAAATCAGAACCGAAACAATTATGTTAATATCTGTTAAGTTTTAACTTTTAAGGGATAATTATCGAAAATGATGGAACTATGAAATATCCCTTCAACGAAAAAGAAAGAAAAAAAAGATTAGTGTAATTATGTCAATTTTAAGAGATTGATACTTTTTTACATAGTGAGTAGTTTGATTAACGTTGGTCTACTTCAGCCAAAACTTATTTTTCTAAAAAGTGGTTGATGAGAATTAATAAGCATAATTTTTTTTTTTATAACAAAATAGTCTAATATATTAATGACGATTGTAACAGTTGTTTGAATCGATCGATGCGGTGGCGGGAGCAAAAGACGACGCCGCCAGGATGACATTGGCGGGGAATCTGATGGAGAATCTAGCGGCACTTGAAGAGGCGTTTCAAAAGAGTAGCAAAGGCGGGGACTTTTTTGGAGGGGGGAACATTGGGTTTGTCGATATAACTGTTGGGGCCATAGTAGGTCCAATCTCTGTCATTGAAGCTTTTTCAGGTGTTAAGTTTTTGCGTCCAGACACAACACCGGGCCTGATTCAGTGGGCTGAGAAATTTAGGGCCCATGAAGCTGTAAAACCTTACATGCCTACCGTTGCCGAGTTCATCGAGTTTGCCAAAAAGAAATTCAGTGTTTAGTGACTACATCTCTTATGATTTTCTTCAAAAGAAATCTTATTTATGTACCGATAAATGTGTGGAAATCTAATTTATGCTTTTTTGCTTTCTTAAAATTGATGTATGTGAGGTGTTAGAAACGTAATAAATCGAAACCAATTGAACATTCTCTGATGTTAGTATCCACTAGGCCCATAAAAACGATACTTGCAGAAATCAGTATTATTAATGTTTAGTCATCTCCTCAGGACTTCATGAATCCACAACTGATTTGAAAAAAAACAAATGTGAAAGATGAACATGTTTAATACTTTTTAAAATCAAATATTAAATGATAGTTTAAAAGTATTTTTTAACTGAAACATCCTTTTAATAGAAAAAGAGTAATAGTTTTTCAACAAGTCTCCATAAAGTGATTCAAAAACTGATTTCTTGATGTGATTTGTTGAATAATAAATCAAAGCAAATCAATGTTCATATATCTTTATTAAAACAACAATTGTTACAGAATAAAACTAATTTTTATCGCTTTTATTTCTTTCTATTGCACATATCCGAACATGAATCCACACACATCATAGTCTTTTTCGCATCTCCTTCTGTATCTGTTTCGTAACATCCACACACACACACAAAAAGACACACAAAATATAAATAAATATTAATAAGTAGTCATAATATTGTTTATCATATGTAAATATAAACATCATAAAAATAGCGCAGTAAAGAACAAAAGTAATATTATAATTTACATGAAAAATATAATTTATGACTATTGCGAAAAACTTACTAAGATTTTCAGTAGAAACACAACGATGAGTAACACAACCAACTTTGCAATTCATTTCGGGAGGAGGCTTCCAACATTGTTCAGAACATTTGACTGGAAGTTTATTAGTAACACAAAGTTCAAGACACGAGAGGTAACCTAATATATTTTGAGAATTAGATTTGTTTAAACCCTCTGATTCAACCACAAGCTTTCCAATCGTCAATATCATCACCACAAATGTGACCAATCTTTTGTTCTCCATTTTCTTACAAAGATTTTATCCTTTTTTGGTTTGGAGTGGTAGGAATATTGTATTAGTATAGGTTGATTGAAAACGTTTGTTTATTTTGACTATTGTTTCAGTAAAATATTGCTTCTTTACATAGATTGTGATATGTTGCTCAAAGAAAAAAATATATATGTATTTATATATCTATATTATAAATAGAAGGACTTTTTTAGTTGAAAATCAACTTTAAGTTTGTTATTATTTACACCCCTTGTCATTAGAAAATCTATATAAATCATATCTTTTGATTTTTGCTTAAATTATTTAAAGGGTCTAAAAGTAAATTATAAACATACATTTTATTAAAGTTTTTAAAAAATTTTAATAAAGATTTTTCTAGTTAATTCTTTTAAAAAAAATATTATAAATATAACAACTTCAATTGTCTAATTATGATTAAATGATTCGACATTAATTTTCTTTTTTATAGCACTAAATTCATTTTATTAAAGTTTCAAATCTACATGTTATTAAAAAGAAAAAAAAAATAAGAAAAAAATAGTACCCTTACTGATGTAGTTTGCTTAAATTATTTAAAAGAGTTTAAAAGTATTAGATAATAAGGTAGATAAAATTCATGAAGAGATTTTCTCATCGGATTTTTACTTTCTGAGTAATGTGGCTTATTGTGCTTAAACTTGCGGCCATTTACTCATAAATGAGTCTTGTTTACATTGTTTAAGAGATTGCTTCACATTTGGTGAAAGTTGTTTTTTTAGTTATATGGGAGTAAGTGAGTAACTAATGAGCGATTCAATCTATAATCACAACTAAGATTATGTTTGTATGCATCCGTCAAAGATTGAAGACCATAAGATACATATCAATCTTTATATGTTTGATCTCAATTAGTAATAGTGATGTCAATTGTAATATTTTTTTTCTAACAAAATATAATTTCCTAGAAACTAATGTTTCGATATTTATTTCTAGATTCGAACCAACTCTTTATTTCTACATTGAAAACACGATTTCCGATTTGATATCTTACATTTTTCATATTCCAATTTTGATACCTTAAGGTTACGGGAAACAACAAAATCATTTTTGCAGATCTCTATTCTCTCACACATAACAAAATCTATAAGCATAAAATACAAACTTCGAGTTATGTGTGTGTACTAGGATTACGTCACACACACACATGTGAAGCTCCTTCTAGTTGGGGTAGAAGGTTTGCAATTCCCGACAAAATTCAACACGTACACAATGAGACCAGTCAACAACACTTTACTTACATCACATTCACATTACGTCATCCGTAATCTAATCCAACAGTCAATTTTTCGCCACGTCATCATCCGCTACACGTGTATGGCTCCTAATCCTCCTCAACTCCTGAACAATCTCTTTAGCATCCGGACGATCATCCTTATCCGTCGCAACACACCGGAACGCCAGCTCAGCAACCGCCGCAACACCGAATCCGTCACTCACCGCAGCCACATCATCGCCGTCTAACGCAAGCAAGGGGTCAATCACCTGATCCAAAAGACCCATTTGAATCTTGGATACAACAAGATCCGCTAAAGCCATGTCCCTCTTCTCACGTCGTTGATCAACCGCTTTCATACCCGTAATCAACTCCATCAAAACGACACCGTAGCTATACACGTCACTTTTCTCCGTTAACCGAAAAGACCGGTGATAATCCGGGTCTAAATAACCGGGCGTACCTTGTGGTCCGGTACAAACGTAATCAGACGAAGTAGCTGAATTCACAGTCGTCTCTGAAAACACCAAGAGCCTAGAGAGACCAAAGTCTCCGACTTTGATTTTCATATCCTTCTCCACAAAGATATTCGACGAAGTTATATCTCTATGAACAACCGGAGGAACAATATCGAAGTGAAGATACTCCATAGCTAAAGCCGTTTGCAACGCAATATCTAACCTTACACGCCACGTCATCTTCGGTCCCCTGCCGTGAAGATGATCAGCGAGAGTACCGTTAGTGACGTAATCGTGAACAAGAAGAAGTCCTCTCGGGTCAGAGCAATAGCCATGGAGCTTGACGAGGTTAGGATGGTTGATTGAAGAAAGGATCAAAATCTCATTGCAAAAAGACTTCATTGAGAAAGCTTTGCAATGCTCGGTGGCTGCGGCGGTTGCGCCGTGGTGATGGTGGAGGAATTTAACGGCGAGGAGTTGTCCGTCGCTGAGTTGGCCTAAGTAAACAGAACCGAAACCACCGTCTCCGATTTTTCGCTTGGGGTCGAATTTGTTTGTGGCGGATTCGAGTTCTTCGAAGGTGAAGACTGGTGGGAGAAGAGCGGCGGAGCGGTGGTGACGGAGGAACAGAGCAGCCGGGTCTTCTTCATTGATTGAGGATAAAAAGCTAGCTCTTCGTGATCGGAAAATCGCTACGGCGACGGAGAAAACAAGTAAGAGACAAGTCAAAGCGAAGATAAGAGACAACACAGCAATATGATTGACTCTTTTGTTGTTATCTCTTTGAGTTACTAATTCGGATCTTGATTTGTGGAAACAGATGAAATCTTGATTCGGGTGGGTCGAATTAAACCCGCAAACACCATTCTTGATTTGACAATCTCTGCATTTAATGAAGTATGGATCTTGAGATTCGTCCCATTCAACTTCAAATCCAAATCTAGTGAAGAAATCTTGAAGAAAACCAAGAAGATCTCCTTGACAGCCTTGTTCAGATAACGACCCGTGGGTTGATTCACAACCGTGGAGGATCCGACCCGGATTCTTTAGGAGTTTACAGTCCCAAGGACAACGAGAACAGTTGGGGAGAGTAAAAGGAGAGCAAGGACGGAGAAGAGAGAGACGAGAGCAAGAAGAGTCAGAGACTCTGAAAGGTGAACCGGTTAAGTCGATGAACCGGTTTGGTGAGGAGGAGAACCGGAGAGAAGAACAGTTGTTTGTGTTCCGGTTAGTGTTTGTAATGGGAGAGAGGGTTAGAGAAGAGGAGATTGATGAGTAATGGAGGATAGAGAAAGTGAGGTTTTTGATTGTGATGGTGGCGCGTGAAGATGAGCATTGGATCTGGAAGTTTGGGTGGCCACATCCCGGAGAAGCTGAGAAAGGGTACGGTGGTGAGGAGTTGAACGGTGGGCAATGAAATGAAGAAGAACATGAAGTAGATGCAGAGGAAGGTTTAGTACTAAAAATGGTGAGAACAAAGATGAGTAGAGAGAAACATCTCCACGGTGGTTGAGACATGTAAAAGAGAAAGGAAGAGATCTGATTCTAAATCTGTTGACTGAACTTTTTCGATGTGGACAGTGTTGTGAGGAAGATGAAGAAGAAGAGGCACGTGAAGGTTTAGGAACTTGAAACTGAAGAGTTTCGATTTTATTCTATAATAACTCTTTGTTACTGATTTTTTAAAAAAAAATTGGTTTTCGACTCTCCCTAGGCAGTGAGTGATACTCGACCTAAAAACAATTATTTTTTCTGATTTAAAAAAGAGTATATGAATGAGAGTAAGAACAATATTTTTGCACTCCTTGAAATTAAGGAAATTGAGAAAGTATATGAATGTGAGTAAAGAGCAAATGGGAATATAGAAGCAAAAAGAAAAGTCAAAAAGTGACGACAGACATTGTAGACAAATGGAAAAAAATAGTTCAGATTAAAGTGAAAGCTTTATTTTGTCAATAATGGAAATGGATGCTTATATCAGTCTTTGAATTATTACTAGAAAATCTAAGGAACTTCTACTTTTAACAATTTTATGCAGAAATGGTTGGTGAAGAAGCAGAAGAGCCAAAGATCAACAACTCTATAATCAAATTAAACTCAACTCGTTTGAAGGGTGTTTTGAGTGGCCTTAATCTGTTTTAGTGGAGTAAAATGATAAAGAGCTTTTGAGTAATAGAATATTTAAACCAAGTTTTTCTTCATCTGTTTGGGTCGATGGGTGGTTGAATTTTTTTTTTTATGTTTAACACATTATGGGTCATGAAGTTGCCTATGGGATAGTTTGAGTAAGCTCATTGACCTACTAGAACTCGTTATACGCACTTTATTTTTCGATATGAAAATCCTGCGGAATCACATTTTAATGTTAAACCGTAAAATCACGTTTGAACCATCGAATAATGTTTTGTGCTAATTTTCCATCAAATTACAGAATCTTGTTTTGACATCAAAACTGTTTATTTTCTATATTGTTTTTAAAAAGTGACTTGTTTTACCTCTAGTTTTTTTTTCATAAACTTACAAACAAACAGTTTTGGATTGAATACTGCATGGAGATCCAAAAATTAAATTAAGAAAGTAATCTTTGATGCTACATCTGAATGTTACATAACTTACATACTTACATCTTGTTGCATATCAGGATGAAGAAACAAACAAACATATTCATTAGGATACTCACATCTCTTGGCTTGATCTGCAGGTCCTGCTCATTGGTCGTATACATTAATGAAAAACAAATTATAGCTTAATTTGTTCACATATGAGTTTTGTCCTTCAAACATAAAGATTGCAACAAAAATCTAAGGAACAATGATACAGCCGTTGATTTGGAGCCTTTCCTCCAGTCATGATTCAAAAAAAAGGGCCAATTAATGCGATGCGATGCGACCCAATAAAGCTGACCTTTTTTGGTGTCTCACTCTTTAATAATGTCTCTGTGATTAAGTTTCTCCATTTAATCATGAGACTTTTGAAACTTCAAATTATGCTTTGGGCTTGTACCGTTTGAAAAAATCGTATTATTGGGCCTTCATTTCGACCCATAGAAATCTATGATTGATTTTGTTGAACAGCAATATAGGCCCATGTCTAGTGCTACCGCGTATATGCACTATCCAAGTTTTGAAGCTTGTTTGCACACCCAAAAATAAATGAATAAATAAACAAGAAGATTATGAAATAGTATAATATATCAGATTTTAGATTTATTTAATAGACAGTAATTGATAAAAGTCATAGTATTTTCTATACTTTTTTCTTCTTAACCTTTTATTTATTTTTAAGTTTGCTTATATTGATACTCTTAACTCTTAAGTTAAAAGCGTGTTCTACTTAATTATAAGAGATTTTATACTATTAAAAAAAATAATATTAGCAAGCACTGAAATTATTGCCATTAATTTTATAATCTTTTTTTTGGATTCCATTATTATATGAAACTTACAAAACAAAATCTATAAATCTACCTTTTACCCCAAAATATAGTCATTGATCTACTAAATTTTTAAAAGAACAAAAAAGGGTTGACTTTTTTTGATATAGAAATATCACAAATTACAACTAGCTTCATAAAAAAGACAAAAAAAATGTATCTTGCTGTGACATCTGGACCAAGTCAGGGAGGAGACTAATGATATACAGCCTGGAAATTAATTTTGACAAAATCATCCATTTATTAGAGTAACAATATAATTGAATTGAAATAACTAAGAAAACACATATGTCACCTAACAAAATCTACGCGCAACATTTCAGTTTAATGAAATTGTAATACTTGGAGAACAAATAGTAGACTAGAAAATATTGTATAAATAGTTAGACAATCATAACAAAATCTCACCGTGTCCTTAACGAAGAAGAAGAAGAATGGAGTTATTCAATAATGGAACGGCCGTTAGATTACGGAGCTGTCACGATACATACATCTACGCCGTCGAGGATGAAAAAACCGTCCGTCAAAGCTCTGACGGAACCTCACGGCAATCGCTATGGACGGTGGAGATGGTTCCACGTAAACCAAAATTCATACGTCTCAAGAGCTGCTACGGCAAGTATTTAACGGCGAGCGAGTCGTCGTTTCTTCTGGGAATGACCGGCGCGAAAGTCATCCAAACGCCGCCGTTTCGTCAAGCGGAGCATGAAAGCGACTGGGAACCAATCAAAGAAGAGTCAACGGTTAAACTCATGTCGTGGAACGAGAAATATTTACGTGGGAACGGAGGAGCTCCGCCGTGGAGGAACTCTGTGACGTGTGATCGTGAGCCGCACATCTCAGCGACGAAGAAATGGATCTTGTGGTCTGTGGAGGTTGTTGAGAATCCTGATAAGGTTTTGTTTGCTGATCGGTTTTCATCACCGGCTTCTAGTTTTAACTCGTCGGTCTCCTCCGACGGGTCAAATCTCGGGTCACCGGGTCAGAAATTGCTGACTTTTGGATCTTCTGAATCTATCGGGTCGGATCCTGGGTCACTTGTATCAGTTTCTTCTTCGAAACTTATGTTTACTCCGTCAAGGTCGGGTACATTGTCCCCAAAACCAACAGAGGTACGCTTCAATTCTAATTCATATAATTTTGTCACGCATTATCACAACATACTATACTATATAATTAAAATATTGATTTTGGGGGTATTTTGTTTTGTAACAGAGGAAATGTTCGAAGAAGATAATAGTAGAAAATGTATCGGCGATGGAAATATTCCGGGATGCGAAATCGGTGCGTTTACGAAGCTATGCACATCATGGGAAATATTTGATTGCTGATGACGATGAAGAGGGTGTGATAATGGGCAAAAACGGGTCATCTAAAGAGGCTCGATGGAGAGTTGAAATGGTACCAGGATCCGAAAAGGCGATCCGGTTAAAGAGCTGCCATGGTGGATACTTGACGGCGTCCAATGAGCGGTTTTTGTTGGGAGCGACCGGGCATAAGGTGGTGCAGTCTAGGAAGATTCGTGCCGATGAGCCGGCGGGAGAGTGGGAGCCGGTGAAAGAAGGTTCAAGGGTGAAGTTAAGGAGCAGAAACGGCGGGAATTATTTAAGAGCCAATGGGGGAGTGCCACCTTGGAGGAATTCGGTTACGCATGATTTACCAAACCGGAGTGCTACGCAGAGTTCGGTGGTTTGGGACGTTGATGTGGTCGATATTCATGGGACCGGTTGATTCATTACTTTAAAACTTGTCTTGAGGCTTTGACATTTTGTTTGCAGCATGAATAATTTTCATATTTTGATAATTGGTTGGATGTAATTGGAAATGCGTTTGGAATTTGTGAAAAAAAAATCAGTAAACATAGAGTTGCAACACTTGGTGTAGAGGGTACTTGTTCTGATTTAATTTTGAGAGTAATCTTAGAAGAGTGTGACTTTTAGACTTTTAGTCCTATGTCGGAATGAGCTGTAGGGTCAATGGGCTTCAGGTTATTGAGATGACTAGTAAGGGTCCTTTGAGGTTTCTTAATGATGATACTCTACGTTTTAAGTGCTCAGGTTTGTTACAAATTGGTGATGATAGCAGAGAAGAGAGTGTAGAGGCTGTACGAATGTATTATATGTTTCCAAATTCCACCCTTAAGAATATGTACGTTAGAGTGTTCGAATTTCTCTATTTGATATAGCGTATTGTTTGTTTGAGAACGAACAAATGAAGTCTTATGAGTTTTTCGTATAGTTTCCGTTTTTTGTTGTTCTTTCATTTTCTTGTTCTTTCGGGTATTTTGATGTATTTTGATTGTTCAAGGTTTGATATGTAGAAATACAAAAAATGATGTCCCAAACAAACAAAATGAACATGCAAAATTATGTAGATGCTTCAAAAAGATCATTAAGAATAGAAGCCCCCAACCTAAACAAGATGGGTTTCAATTTTTTCAAGTAGAGCAAGAAGCGCCAAGCCTGGTGCAAAATATGCCATTGTACAAATATGTATATAAAGCATATTTAAAGCAAAATAATGCATGTACAAATTACGTTAACCAAGGAAATTAACAATAGAAACACAAAGAGTGTACTAATTGAAACTATCTACAAATAACTAATCGACGTCTTTTTATTTGAACGTCTTTTTAATTGTTATGATTAGTGAAATTATGACATTAAGTAAGGTTTTCTTAGTTAGCTAATGTATGGCTATTCAATTGTTATGTTAGGCTATTTTAGTTAGTATATGAATTTAGGCAGTCTATGCAAATGATTTCGTTTTCATTTTTTCATATGTAAACATCAAGATCAAGTAACGCCATTCGAGTTGATATTTTTTTTTTAAATTAGTGTGTGTAAATTTTGGACCGCTTATTTGAGTTTGCTAATGAAGTTGCATATATATTACGTTAAACCATAGGCAAACTAATTTGAAACATCCGATTCGATTTCCTGTAATTTTTCTTGGTTAATTGACCAAAATCAAGATCTTCAGAAATAAAATAAAAGACGAAAGAAAGCTGTCGCAAAGCAGATTGTGTTAAAAAAAAGTGGATTGGGCTCAAACGCAACTTGTCCAGCCCGTGACAATTACCCTATACGCAAGTAAGAGTAACGTATCACTGGCAAAAGTTGGTATTAGTTACGATATCTTTGTCATGGGGGCATGCATGGGCATGGCTTAAGAGTTAAGCCTTAAGAAGAGTCCCACACTCGTGACTCTCATGATCGCTTGTTGTTTCTTACGGGCAAATACATTTAACTTTATTCTTCATTTATTCACCTATATTCTTTTGGATAATAACTTTTCTCTATATAAAATAACAAACATCGTACGTTTCATTTATTTACAACAAGCGATGAGAATTAAAAGGAGACCTTAATTGATGATACTCTTCTTTTCTCTCGGTTACAACGGGATTATTACAGATAATGATAATCTATATGGATGCTGACGTGGAAAAACAAAATTTGGTGAAACACGTCAATTAAGCACGACTTTTCCATGGCTAGTGGCTAAGATCGTTTCATCACATGGCTATATCATATAATACTTGGATGAATTCAAAATAAACGACTGAGAAAATGTCCACGTCACGGCGCACCGCTTTGGACTTAAGTCTCCTATAATAAATACAACACCAAACATTGCATTCCACATTAATTCGTCTTGTGCAAAAAAAGACACTTCTTAAGCTTCAACAAGAAAGAAATAGTATTCGCATAGTATTAGAAGATGGATTTTTTCAATCAAGCTAAAGCCGTAAGGATGCGTAACGTCCATGATAAGTATCTAACAGCGGATGAGGACGAGGAAACGGTGACTCAAGACAGGAATGGTTCCGACAAGAGAGCTAGATGGATTGTCGAGCCGGTTCGTGGTTCCTTTGAAGTGATCCGTTTAAGGAGCTGCTACGGTAACTACCTCACCGCTTCGAATGAGCGGTTCTTGCTCGGAGCCACTGGACGTAAAGTGGTCTTGTCTAAACCGGCTCGACTCGACTCCTCCGTAGAGTGGGAACCGGTGAGAGAAGGTTCCAAAATGAAGCTCAAGACTAGATACGGAAACTTGCTTCGAGCCAACGGTGGACTTCCTCCATGGCGTAACTCTGTCACGCATGACACTTCTCATGTATTGGATTCTTTCTTGTGGGATGTTGATGTGGTTGAGATTTTGGTGGGAACGACGACTCCGGCTCCAGCTCCAGCTCCGGTGACAACTCCTCCGCCACATAGGAGGCCGTCGTACACGTATTCTCCGGTTTCTAGAACATCTTCAGAAAAATCCGAAGAAGAGGTATTAATTAATTCGACTAGGAAAATTATCCGTTACACTGTTTCACTTTCTTTTTTTAACATTTATCTGCGGAAATAAAAACTGAAAATAATATCCAAAATTCTAAATATCTGAAAAAACTAGTGAAGGGATGGTATTAAAATATTGTTTCTTTAGATATTTATAGAATATCCAAAGATTTTAGTAAACTGTATTACGAAAATATCTATCAGATTTTGTCAAGATTATCGTCTTAACATTTTCTTGGTTTTGGTTTGACTAGTTGACCGTGCCGCCACCGAAATCTGAAGGGAGGCCTATTTACTACCACATCGCGGACGAAGAAGGACACGTGGAGGAAGAATCAGCCGTTGGATATGCGTTGACTTTCAAAGGAAATAGCGTGGAACAGTTGACGCAGGCGTTGCAAGAAGAGACTAGTATGGATGATGTTGTGGTCTGTACACGCCATCCTTCAAACGGCAAGCTGTTTCCTCTTCGTTTGCAACTTCCACCTAATAGTGGAACAATGCATGTCATTCTAGTACCCTCAAGTACTTAACGGCAAGCTGTGTGGTTCCCCTTTATTTCGAATGTATTATATAAGTAGACTAGTAGTTGAAGTATTAGGCTCAAGATTGAGAGTTTGGTCCTTGCCTAGTTGCCTCCATTAGATACGAGTGTGGAATTAATCATAGAAAGTTCAGATAGACTATTATTGTGGATTTGATTTAATCTTTCATTTTATTGTACATAAGCTTATTTTGTAAACGAAGCATTTAAGTTTCGTCCTCCCATTTTTTATGTGAATTCGCCATAAAAAATTGTTTGTACTATAAAAGTTTTTTTTTTTTTTTTAAATATTAAAGTGTAACCCAATCATTGCGCAAGTCTTCACCAACTCTCCCACTTTGATAAAATGTGTTACTAAATTGTTCTTCTACTAAAGAGCTATTGACTTATTTCAAAAAATCATATGAAAGATAGAAAAAACGATACAAATCGCTGATCATATATTTTATATTACATGAGACACGTACATAGCAAATCCAACATCCAATTCCTTTACAACACAAACAAGTTTTATTTTGTTGAATCGTCGTTCAAACATTTTATCTATACATAGTAGTAAACTATATATTCTTGGCGTAAGGTGATGAGGAGTTTTGTTTGGCGTGTTAGGAATTCAACGTTCAGAAGAAGGATTGTGTGTATTTATTGAGTTTCCTCTCTAACTCATCAACCTTCACACCCACAACCATGTCTACTTCTCGGCCTCTTTTCATGAATACAATCGCAGGTAAAGTGCTAAGGTTGAACTCCATCCACACGCTCTGTATATCAACCAAACACTATTTTATAACTCAAAAGCAAACACAAATTTTGTTGAAACCTTTTCTTTAGACTTTGAGAAAAAAGATGAAGAAAAGGAGAATGATTATTTATTACCATTAAGACATCGACATCAATCTTCACGAACTCAACATCGGTGTATTTAGCAGCCAACTCTTCGAGCTTTGGTTCAAGGGTTTTACATGGTCCACACCATTTAGCTGTGAACTCGATCACCAGCTATATAAAAAACATGAAAAGTGAATGTTCATTATGATATTTTCAAATTAAGCCTAAGAGCAAGGTTAGTTGCATTGTGCTAGGAGTTTCAACTCGAAAATAAGAAGAAACCTAGAGTAATATGGTTGTCCCTCAAAATAATAAGATAAAAAGAGTAATTGGTTGAATAACTTGCGAGTGATAATTTTCAACTGGTTTATCTCATTTTTCTCTGATTTGCTCATCCAACTAACGTTGAATGGGATGCATAATTTATTTCACTCTTCTTTTTTTGAATCCCAAACTGTAAAATTTGAGAGGATTTTTGTTTCACTGAAATATGTAACCATTTGCAGCCAACTATAATAGCCTAACTTTGACTCGATAGAATGATCCAAAAGGGATATGATTCGACTTTAGAGCGAGTTTTTTTTTAGATGAGCCAGAAGAGTCATTATCTTGTGAGTTGTGTTCAAAATCTCACCTCATCTTTAAACTGAGATCTGGAATATGATGAATATGGACCAAACTACTTATTTACCATTTAGATTGAGTTGGAAGTTCATATAAGTTAATGCATTATTGTTATGTTATAAATGTCTCGAATCTGGTTATAAGAACCCTAGTTCGAATACTTTTCTAAAATTTTAAAAATAGAATCTAAAGCAAAAATGGCTTAACTTAGATTATAGATCGCATTAGTCAATATATTACCAGCTTGTTGGTGTCTTTAAGAGCGTTGAGCCTAGATTTCCACTGATTCATGTTCTTGATCTCCACAATACAAGGACTGTTGACTTTGAAAGGATAAATCTCAGGTCGAGGTGTCCATGGCTTCGTTGAACGGAAGTGGGTTACCTGAAATCTCTGGTCTGGAGTAGAAACGTTAGCACCCATTGAGTGTGTCTCTCTCTCTCTCTAAGCAGAAAGAAGCAAATGGTTTTGAGTAGAAGCTCTTAGTTTGAGCACAAGGAGAGCGGAAGAGTTGGCTTTTATATATAACGTCAAATATTCTCTGGTGGACCAAGTAGCCGTAATTCGTAACCAATTTTAACACTACATTTTCTATTGGCTCTAAGTTGTAGCGCAAAACTATCATATGAAGTAAGCGGAAAGTTGCATGTAAACCTACTTTAGTAATCTTAAAGTCCAAATTAAAAATCAAGTTGTCTAGAATCAGTTCGTGAAAACTATAAAGTTATAATTGGAATTCTAAATAGCTGTCTTACGCTATATCTATCGCATGAGTCATATCCAATATATTGAATAAATCTGGAATTGTATAAAACGTTTTATTATATTGTTTGTTTTAAGTTTAGGATATAATTTATTTCTATTTATTTATCCATCCACTGATTATGCAACCTAAATTTTAAGTTCAACGTGATATCCACAGCTATCTCTCTTCTATCTTTTTTTTTTTCGTTAGTGTGAGTTACTTTTTAGACTCGCAAGAGAGACAACAATGGTGGCAGCAGAAGTGTTTGACCCTTTTACAGCCGTGAAAAAAGGATTCCAAATCTTTCACAATATATGATTCCCTTATAACTTTTCATTTTAATTTAGTTGATTTTGTATGAAAGCTTCTTTTGGATTTTCTATTTATTAGCTAACAGTAAAAAAGCATACAAACCTATATACTAGTTATTTATTTTTGTCAAACCCCAATATATTAATTGAGTGAATAAACGTTAAAACGGAATTCAATTGTAGGTTAAATGAATGATGGAATATACAGCATGTGGCAAAGAGGTAGACACAAAATAAAGCAGTAGATATTTTTGCTTCATGCCAAATATGTTTTGGACTTGGTGTTCTAGAAGTCTAATATGATATATATATATATATATATTTTTTTTTTTTTTATGTACCCAAGAAGTCTAATATTAATATTAACAGTAATAGCAGTAGTAGCTTTTCTTTACAACATATTAGTTGGGTTGTACTCATTTACCGTCCGTAATCGATAAAGGATGAAACTATGCCTAATAACGTGATCCTCCATAGAAATGATCAATTAAAACTATACTGTTTATATTTCTATCAAGTCATAACATAGTGTATATGATATAGTTCCAAATGCAATCCATCTAACTAGATTACTTTTATGATTTTAAATATACTTGTTAGAGATGGTTTTCTGATTCCAGGCAGAGAGTATGATGACAAAGTTATAAAATAAGACAAAACTGTGAACTATATCTAACACTTCTACATAATGAAAGGTAAAATTTTATTAAATATTCTAGTTCTTACATATTATGATACATACATTGTCATAGTAATTATTCAAACAACATCGACAATCTTCTTGTTGTCCCTAAGGATAGTCTATTAAATCATTTCATCGATTTCTTCGAAGTCATCTCAACATCATCGGAGGACTTGTCCTCCTCAAAGTCTTCAATCGGTAAACCGACCTTGTACCGGTATCCCCGAGCACAATACCAAAAGTAAACCAGATTAACCACACCCAAAACCGCAATCAGATAATAGAAGTAATCCAATTTTCCCGCGTTGAGATTCTTGTTTAGCCAATCCGGACGATCATGCCCACCGGAGAATTTATGAACGACAGTCACAAGGAAACTACTAAGGTAGCTCGAACCGGCGAACGATAAAGAGAAGAGAGAGTTAGCGATACTTCTCATGTGCTCTGGAAACTGACTGTTGAAGAACTCAATTTGTCCGATGATATTGAATGCTTCACATAGTCCCATGAGAATTAGCTGCGGCGAAAGCCAAAACACCGACATTGGAGTCATTCCCGTTGGATCTCCGGCATTGATGGAGCGTATGCGTCTCATACGCTCCACAATGCCCGCAACGATCATAGAAAAGATCGCGAAAACGATCCCTGTTCCTATCCTTTGGAGGAGTGTGATTCCGGATTTATGGCCGGTGATTCGCCGCATGAATGGTACAAAAACGCGGTCGTAGAAGGGAAGAAAGATGCCGATTGTGAGGAGAGAGATGACGGAGAGTGAACCAGCCGGAATCTCGAATTTAGGACCTAAGTTTCGATCCATTTTCAAAGCTTGAGAGACCGTGAAAGTGCCTTGTGTTGTCATGGCCGCGAGTGAGATTATTCCGGCCGACCAGATAGGAACAATTCGGATCAAACACTTCACTTCTTCCACTTCTTGGACGCTGCATAACCGCCACTTGTCTGCGGGAGGTCCCTCGGGTGTTAGGTCACCTTCTATAACCACCGCGGCTTTGTCAAGACACCTAATTTTATGCCATTTCAGTTAGACTATAGGTTAATACAAAATCATGTAATCAGTGTTGTCTTAAAACCACCTTGAAAGTGATAAGCAAAAAATAAAAACAAAAATCATATATTAAGTACCTGAATTGGTTACTGCGGTGTAACTTGGATAACACGCTAGACTTGATGGCTGGGTCGTAATAGGTGACAGTGCCGTCATCTTCCGCCGGAAGTTTCAGCTTTCGCTTCTTACGAGCTGCCACGATAACTTGAGCGATCCCAGAGAATATACTTCCTTCTGGTTTAACGTAGACATAACGCTTCATTCCGGCAAAAAACATAACAACCGCAAGAGCCATGAGTCCGGTAGGGATACTAAAACCGATAATCCAACTGACTTGATCCTGGATATACACAACTACGGTCTGTGTAATGATCAGAACCACAGTGAAAGTCATGTAATACCAGTTGAAGAAACTGGCCACTCCTTTAACCCCTTCCTCAGTTCGTTGGTCAAACTGATCAACCCCAAAAGGGATGCTACAAGGTCGTATTCCTCCACTCCCTACGGAGAGGAAACAGAGTCCCAATAGCAAAACTCCGATCTGGAGCTTATTCGGACCGCCGCAACTGAGTGGGTCCTGGCTGTTGCATGATGCTGGGTGGAGTTGAGGAAACGATGCTGTGAGTGTAATTGTTATTAGTCCCTGCATGTTGTCAATGTAATTATAATCAGTCATTATTAATTTTGAAACCGATTCTTCATTATTAGATATTCTATAATATATAACTTGAAACTGAATGATTGTTAATTAATATTGAAGAAAGCAAACAGTAGTGTGGGATATATAGATTGAAGTTATGCGAACAAATACAAACAATTAATAAAGTTTACAATAGTCTTAATTAGGTTTGACTTCATATGATTGAAAAGTGATGTTACCTTGATTAGGTGAAAGTGACAGTGACGTAGAACCTAATATCATTTATTTCTGTTGTAACCCTAATATAGTAATATGAGCATTTGTAACAGTTTAAGTTCAACGTTTAACTAATTACGAAAAAGACAAAAAAGTGCAAGAGAAATTAACAAGTTGGATGCGATCATAATTCTATAATTGTGAATGAAACAGACACTAGAAAAGTAACTATTATTATATACGTAACGTCACTGTGATACTGACCAAATCTAAAACCCAACTAGCTAGCTAAATCATCAAGAAACTCAAACACTCAATTATTGGACAATCTCATTGTCAATAATCTATATTGACCACTTGCGTATCTCTTCCTTTTCTACGCACATCTCTTTATCTCTTAAACAGAACACGTTCTAATACGTAACTCCTTTATTGGAAAATGTTTCATCAATGAACAAAAGATGTTTACGTGAGATAAGTATTTTCTTACCATTTTTTTTGGATGTTATATAAATTTTCAAGGTAAATACCGACAAGAATAAGTGTACTAACTAATGCTTTTGTTCTTATGATTCACATTATTGACCGACCTTATCGTCCTCGATAGCGTGGTCCCTCAATAAGTTCATGCGTTTTCGTACGATACAAAAGTAATTTAATAGCTTTTGATATAGAAAAAAAGAGAGTAACATAATAGGTATAAAATAATATATAAAGTGTTAATACTTTGTCATTTACATATATATATACTTAATTTAATTTGTCTATACGTATTTTCTTATCATGTCCACGTGCGGGGTGAAATTATGTGCCAAGTATCATGTATCGTCGCCACACACACAAAAAAACACGTAAATTGAGTAGTAATATAGAACTTTCTATTTAGAGTTGTTATGTTTTTTGTTGGATGCAACTATTCGAACAGTGGACGCTAAAGCACTGACCCATGCTGGCAGTAGGCCGCGAATAGTTGCGGATTTGAGGTGTTAGGAACATATAAAGTAAATACTACTACGTACGTAAATGTTGTGTATTTGTAGACACATTAGATTATTTATTTTTATTTTAGTTTTTTAAAAAGATTATATAAAATTTTCAATAAGTTAAATAAAAAAATATTATACGTACGAGGAGAGTGGCGAATGAGGCGAAAGCGATGGTCTTGAAGCGGCCAACATAAGTGTCTGAGATATACGCTCCGACGAGAGGAGTGAGATTGGTGAAACCTGACCAAATGTTGATGACATTTGCAGCGTCGACTTGTTCTAAGTGAAACACTTTGGTTAGATAAACCATGAAGTTTGCCAACAATCCTATCGATCCCAGTCTCTCCAGCGTCTCATTTCCTATTCAACCCATTTTATTACAAAATATTATCAGCAAATAAATCGACAAATAATCCCTCTATTGAAGAATATCAATTATACTCCATTTTATCTAGTAATTATCATCACTAACAAAATTAATCATATTCCATTAAATAGAGAGAAATAAAATATTATAAAAATTTAAAAGTATAAAATAATTTAAAATGAAAGTTAACATTTTGGCTAAAAGAGCACTTATGATGACAAATTTTTATTCCATTTCAGTTATAAAGTCGTCAGCTAGACGAGTGTCAAACATGTTGGACCGACGGTTACGAGAGTAATATATAATATAATTTTTGATCGAGCTGAAAAGATTATGCGCTCATTTCTTTTGTTCTGACTATTATGTGCAATGATTTAGGCAGAACGTGATCTTGCAACGGCCCGTTACATCTCCCAATGATAATATATTAACTGGTTTCTAGAACTATATATCCAATTAAGGAAATTAACAAAAAAATATTAGCCAATAACTGAGGAAAGGTCAAGGATTAGGTAAACTAAATTATGTACACGAAGCCTAAAAATAAAATTAAAATACCTAAAATGAACGAGACGGCTCTCCATCCTCCAGGCTTTTTCTCTACCTTCTCAGCATCCAATATAGATCCCGGCGAACTTATCCGCTTGTAGGGATCAACAACATCCAACTCCGACGGTGACGATTTAGAGAAACTACCGGATCGTCCCGGCAAAGAAGAACCGTCCTTTCTATCCTCCAAAACCATCTCTAAGATATTACTACACTCGTGATATACTCACTTCGATTTCGGGGTGGATTTAATGTTGTGAGAATATATTCTCACTTTTTTGCAATCAAGGTAACACACATGAAGTGATTGATAAATGTAGAGAGTGGGCACAACATACAGACACTTTCTCTTTGTTAGAAGCTTTTTTGGGTGTAGTGAATTATTTGTGGAAGTGTGTATATATAAGGGAGTGAGTAGATAATATATGGTGGGTGTGGGTAAATTTGAATGACGTTCGCCACTAGTAGCCTCCACGTGAGAAGTTTGAAGAGGAAAATTAAAAGAAAACTATTTTAGTGCTATGTTTTTTTTGTTTTTCTTACACCGTACGTAACATTATTGTTTTGTTCCACGTATTGTGAACCTTCCATGTTCCATACAATTGTAACGTTAAAATACGATGTTAAATTAATGAACCATCTTTTACAGTACATTTGCATCGTAAGGGGTTGATGGATGATATTTTTTGTTCACGCGGTTTTATGTGTGTTGTCGGTCATATATATGGTATGATGTGTCTCAAAAGGACATCTAATCTTTTTTACCTAAAAATGATATGATATCTCATAAATAAGCGAGATTTTATTTTCTCTAAAGCATATTTTATTTTTATTTTCTTAAAGGAAGTGAGATTGTATCGATTTTTTCTATTAATCAATCAGTTGACTTAGTTCTACACTTTAATGATCCTGACAAAATCTTAAAATTTATATAGAACCTTTTAAAATTTTTACTATTATTGATAGAGATAAACATTTGTCACATTTATACGATTTTGACTCATGGCGATAGATTCTTCGAAGTTAAAACTCTCTTTCAAACTAGTTAATAAGAGTAGATTTTATTTACTGCTTTATACAATTCACACACTTGAAACGTCCAATATGTCATCTTGGCATACAATTGCTTGTTGAGAGTCGTTCAATTGGTAAACAAATAAATAAAACTCAAAACGTACATACCAACATGATCTAATATTTTTGCACAAAAAGTCATCGCACTCTAAGATGAACCTTAAACTATTTTGGGTTGCAATCAAACAAAGAAACACATATCACCAAAATTTAATATAATAAAGTTAGAAACAATAGTACACATATAGAGCTGGCCTTAAAACTTTGGAAGCTCATACCAAAAAATAAAATAAAAAAATGACATATCACCAATTAATACATTGAGATGAATTTGTGCAGGAAGTGATTAAATTTCGAACCCACTTAATCCTCCTAAAAATATTAACAGAATTTCCGAGAAAGAAACTAATTCTATTTATTCGTATATAATTTTATACGATTGCTCGAATGTGTGGTACATATGTTTATCTAGATGTTGAGTTGAGAAATTCCATGTCTAGATATTTTTCAATTCTAAATTTTCATTGATTTATTGTAGAAAAAAATATTAATCAACCACTTCAACTTCAAAACAATTCGCATCATTTTTTTTTCTCAATGTAAAATATATATTATATATAGAAACAATGAAAATCTTCACAAGAAATGAACATTAATAATAAAATTATCATTGAATGTTTATGTTAAAGGAAAGATTAAGTCCAACCAAACTTGTAAAATTCAAATTGAACACAAACATAAAAATCGGTGAGTGAAGACAGAAACAGAAAGAGAAATACGATAAGATGAGGTAGGCTTTTATCGCCTTTTAGGCAAATGCAAGTGCCTAACACTGTCGCATGCGCGAGCCATCAAATTTCTACGCAAACCCTCTTTGTCTTTTCTTCTTTATTAATTTTTTTTTGTTTGGACCTTTACGTGGGATCCTATACCGTATCACCGTTCGATTTTATGGTCATATTATTGTACACCGTTCGATCATCTTATCTCTCTTCACCATTCTCAATGGTCAGATGATATGAACCGTGGACTGGGTGCCTAAGGTTTGGACTGCTTTTACTAATCTGTCTCAATATGCTGAGCTGTGTGGTGCGGGTCACTATCAAACATATGCATTTTAATGGTCATGATCGAATAACGAAAAATGTATATGGAGTTTGATAGATAACTCCAACTCTTAGAAAGCTCACTTTTTCTATTTTGTATTTGAGAGGATCATATCTACCGACTTCATATGGTTATACTAAGAGATATTTATATAATATCCTCTTATAAAGTATACCATAATTACTTACTAAAGCATGTTAAATGTGGGAATACATTTTTGACCCTGCTGAAAGAAACATAATTATTAATCATTTCTTAAGTTACTATCTCAAGTATGTTATAGGAAAATATTTGCACCTACATATATAAACATTTGATCATTTTTTTGTAGTATATACTGTTAGATTGAATTCAGGTTTTTGATATAAAAGTCGATTTTTTATAATCCAGTTGTGCATAACAAATTCATCTTTTTTTTCTTTTTTTGGGGAGTTAGATGAAATAAGTGGGATTTCAAGATCGTATCCATTGTGATATATTTAGAGTCCTAAGCAAATCTAAATATAGGTTTTCATGATTATATCATAAAACTATATTCAAAAGAATTGTGTTTTCAGCGTGGAATACATGTCTTCAAGTAATGAATTCATTTAAGTCTAAGACACATTACAACATTAAAGATTCTATTAGACCTTTAAACCAATAACATGAAAATAGAAAGTTGAAGATTCTATGAAAGGGAATATTCTGTAACTTTCAGAAGGCAAGAGCTATAAGCCTAAGAAGTAAGAGAAATCAATAAGAGACACCTTCGTTGACTTGTATTCTGTTTCAAGTGTGTACAAGACCATGACAAGGATCGGTGGACCATCGTATTTGCATTCCCACTTTGTACTCTTATGATTAATTTCAAATTACATTAAATACACTGATCACATCATATTAATATCAGTATGACATTTTGCTTCGAATTATTATTACTTTTTTTTCGTTGGTCTTTTCATGCTGATATTTATCAAAAGAGCTGGCAAGAAACATGTGACTGCAAAGGTTTTTGTAGAAGACTTTTGAGAATTTGTGTTTCTTGTTATTCTAACTAACTGATGTTTGTAATTAATCTATTTCGTAAATATTAAAAGTTAATGTTATAGTTTTAGTTTTCAATTGCAAGTTAATTGTTAATTTTCTGATATTTATTATTCATAGTATTTGTTATTGATGAACGAGCTAGAATATAGAGTTAGAAACATATGCATGTGAACTGTGAAGATAAACAACCCATAGGGTTGATCAAACTGCCCACCAAGGTTTGGATACTCGACAATCTTTTGTTGCTGTCGACTAATAGTCGGTATTCTAATTATTGAAGTAATGATTTTATTTTATTTTTAGTTAAGATGAAGGGAAAATTTATTAACATCACCCAAACTCCCAAAGTCAAAATTACTTGAAGAAAATATGAAAATTGTATATTACTAGACGTATTCTTGAATTAAGAATGTTATTATTATTAATATCTAATAATAGTGGAAAAGATATTTTGAAAATATATAGGAAAAACATAAAATACGATGATAAATTAAACTTTTAAAAATTGGGAATACTTTCTTTCAAGTATGCAATGGAAAAAAACATGATTGCAAATAGAAGAAAAAAATTGGTAGTGAAACAAGGAAATATACAACCAAAAAAGGATTAAGAACAATTTTTAAGAAAAATGGAATTACGGCTACTAGAAAAATATATAAAAAAGAAAACGAAAACTGAAGTTGTAATTTTTCGGAAATGTGATCTTATAATTGTCTTTCCAAGACTTTGAAAATTAGTGATTCCTAATTTTACATGTACTTATATCATAATCATTTTGAGTTACTCAAATGTCGTCAGTCCATAATACAAGTGGCCGGTTCTCATATAATCAAAGACTTTCAAAGTTGTCACTTTCGGGAGCACATCTAATTTTGTTTACAAGACTATACAAATTAGAGTGTTTATTCTTACAACATGTAACTAAAAATAAAAATCTGAAGTTTTGAAAAATGTCAAACTAATTATTGTTTTAAAACTGTGCAGATTCTCCACTCCTCATTTCCAACATGTCAAACTAATTATTGTTCATTACTATAGTTTCTGTAACGATACCTTCGAGCACACCAGAAGAAGAAGATGAAATTAAGAGTGCTTAAAGCGGCAATAAAGTAATAGAAACAATCCAACTTGCTTTTGTCAATATCATCCGTTAGCCAACTCTGTCCTCCACGAGCAGTCACACTATGAACAATGCTCACCATGGCACTGCTTAGATAACTGGCTAGAGACAAACCTAAGTAAAGCAACGAGTTCCCAATGCTTCTCATGTTGATTGGAACTTGTTTGTTGAAGAACTCGGTGAGACCAACAATCGTGAAGACTTGATAAAATCCCATTAGTACTTGTTGCGGGGTTAGCCAGAAAACCGACATTTTTACTCCATTAAGCGATAAATCTCTTCTCTTTCGCTCCACAATACCGGATATGAGCATCGTCGAGATGGAGAAAATATTCCCAATGCCGACTTTTTGTAGTAACGAGATACCTCCGTTTTGTTTTGTAATGTTTTCGATGTGTCGGACCAAAACGGTTTCATAGAAGGGAAGCCATATACCTATGTTTAATAATGATATGACGGTTATAGAAGCAGGAGGGATTAGGTAAGAAGTGCCTGGAAATTGGAGGTCCATTTTTAGTGCTTGTGAGACTGTAAACGTCTGTTGTTGGTTCATAGCCAAAAATCCAATAATGCTCGAAGCAAATATTGGAATAATACTGATTATTGACTTGATGTCCTCTATCTGTCTCACTGTGCAGGTTCTCCACTCCTCATTTCCAGCTTCATCATTGTTCATCACTATCACAGCTTTGTTCAAGAATCTGGAACAAAACCAAAAAAACAAAAAAAAACTTAGTAACCACAATTATTTGCATATTGACCTACATTGATAATTATCTCCATTTCATTATAAGTATCTTTTTAGATTTTTATCTCTATACTTATAACCACTATACTTCCACCCAAAAAACTTTATAACATATACTTATTATTTCTTTTGTTAAATAACTTAACATGTTAAAGATTCTATTATATCCCTGCAAAAACAAGTTAACGTTTTTTTTGTCAAACTAAAACGAGTTAACTATTAGTACTATTTTTTTCTTGTGTTGAAGTTAAATTATGTGCTTATACCAAAATTTAAATTGGAAATCCAAAAACGACACTTGTTTTAAAACAAAATTACTTGAAATGGAGAAATGGAGAAACGGAGTAAGGGCCTAACTAATTTTTACCTGAATTGATCAGTGAGTACGAGTTTATTTGATTGTAAATCTGTCTCTAGTAAGGGTTGATGGTAGTCAATTCCAGAAGTAAACCGTGCCTTGCGTTTCTTATAAGCAGCCACAAGAACCTTGAAAACTCCAGAGAAGACACTTCCTTCGGGTTTGACAAAGACATAATACCGAGTACCCACAAAAAGCAGAAGAAGCGCAAAAAAATTGAGAACGGTCGGGATTGCGAATCCAATGCCCCAACTGATGTTGTTCTGTACGTACAACACTAGTGTCATTGAAACTAACTGGACGATTGTATGAGTGGTATAGTACCAGCTAAAGAAGCTTCTACTTCCTTCTCTTCCTTCTTCAGTCGAATCATCGAACTGATCGAGACTGAAAGGAACACTGCATGACCGGATTCCACCTGTTCCAACTGATAACAAGAAAAGTCCTGAGAGTAAAACGTATAACTGCGAATAGCTATAGGGAATACATTGTCCAGTGATTTGGTCGGCAGTGCAAGGTGGTGGTCGTAGATTAGGGACCAGAGACGTGAAAGTCAACACCAACATGCCCTGTTGAAGTTTTAATTCTTTGTCACGTAACTAAACATTTGGTACCGAAAATTAAAAAAACCCCTTGTAACGTTCCAAACACTGCAAACAAAAGTATGGCCTCATTTGTATCAAACTTTAATTTATGTGTTTGTGTTTGCATTTACATGTGAAAAAGAAAACAAACAAAAGCTCTTTTTTAAATGCTAAAAAGTTGGTTTCATTTGCAATAATAGAAAAAGAAATGTAAAAGCAAATGCAAGCGTTAAAAAGGTTAACAAACAATTGAGATCATATGCATTTCACATGTAAACTCGCATCAATTAAAATAACAGAAAATTGTTAATAAGTAAAAAAAAAAAATTACCAACAACTCAGCGATGGAACCGAAGACAATGGTATTAAATTTTCCGGTGTAGGAGTCGGAGATGAAAGCTCCGATGATAGGAGCAAAGTTGGTGAGAGCAGACCAAGTGTTGATAAGAGTGACAGCTTGAACTTGGTCCATATGATACTCTCTTACCATATACACCATGAAATTCGCCATCAAACCGAATGTGGCAAGCCTCTCCAATGTTTCATTCCCTACATCATCAATATTATAAGCCGCATCTTTTTTTTTTTTTGTCACATATTATAAGCCGCATCTTATATTTACCAAAAGATGAGACAATGATCTAAATTTGGACAGTGATTATACATACCTATGATATAAGGCATCGCTTTCCAACCAAGAGGCTTCCTTTGTCTCGTCGTTAAATCCGAGGAACTTGTCCCTTTCTCATTGTCCATGCTTTACTCAAGTCTTCTAGTAGACCTCTTTTTTTGTTTGTGTTGAGGCAGATGAGTTCAGGTTCTAATAGAAGTAAAAAGATGGCTTATCCATATATAGAACAAACTAAGACAAGACGTGGACATATGTAATCTCAACAAAATATAGTTGAAGATATGAGATATATATTTACACATATTTCTTTCCAAGATCATGGAAAAAATAAAATTAAGATAAGTGTCAGTTAAATGTTCAATCAATAGAATTAAGCTATGTGTCACACAAGATCTGTTTATTAAATAAAATAAAGTATTTGAAAATATTTAGCAATATATAGTAATACATTTTAGTAAATAAAAGTGGTGGTGACAAGTAATGAAAATTAAAAGAGTTTAAACTTTAAAACTAATAAAAGTATTAGGAAAAAAAGGAAAGAAAAAAAAAACCGACAATAATGAAAACCTTATAATCTTGACATCAGCTATAATGCATTTCAAGACGTAAGACTCACAAAATACATTATCTAGTACTACTTATAATCTTTTTGATGGAGTCTTCCTTAATTGTCAGTCATTTGCAAAATTATTTGCTTGTGAATTTATTCTTAATGATTATTGCAGTGTTTGAATGTCGAAGGGAATAATCTAAGCAAATGTCATGTCTTCATCATGGATTCGCTGTTCGAGTGGAAGAGGAACTCGAGTTCCTTCAACTTCTAAGTTCTCCTTTCTTTATTAGTATTTTTCGAATAAAATAAAAAACCAAAAACAACTTTTATTTATTTGGGTTCCACTCATTCTTTTTGATGTTTGCTACTTTTCTTTTTCTTGGATGATTAATCTCCAAGTCTATGAATTTGGTTAATGTGTTTGTTTCGGATAACAATTTTTTTATTTCATTTGGTTTTAATGATGCAACCTGATAAACAATTTTGTACCGATGATCTTATAAAGCAATAGACAACCCAGTGAAATTAGTCTTTACGTGTTACGCAAGTAGGTACATTGCTTGGGCTAGAGAAGAATCAGTAACTTTTGGAATGGGCCTGCTTTGAATGAGCCCAAATTTGTTGGATTTGGGCCTTAACGCAATCATGATTGAAAATATTAAAACTAAAAAAGACGAAAGAATCGATCGTTCTGTAAGAACACAGATAGCAAAATCAAGAACTTTTACCATTTATCCAACGAGTTCTTGTAAAATCAGATCAGAGTTGAAAAACATCATCGACACGAAACGATCACAACTGATTCGTCAACGATGCTTCAGTTGAGACTCGAATCGCTATTATCAGAGAAGACGAGAAGAGACGTTGTTCGTGTGAAGAAGGAGAAGAGAGAAAATGTTTGATTTTTGAAATTCAAAATTAATGAAATAACATAACTGTCTTTCGATTAACAATAAAACAAATTATAGCCATTTTAGCGTTTTGAGCATTTAATTGACCAAAGTACCCCTAAAATTTGGCCCGTTAACATACAATTTAGAAAATCCAAAACAATTATTATTTCTTAACAAAAAATCTATAACGGTCAAAACAAAACAAAAAGTTAGATACAAAGACCATATTTTTCAAATGACACATAAAACCAATTTTTTTGTTTTACTTTCAAAAGACATTAACAACAATTTATAGATATTTTGTCCCAAAAAAATAAATTAACAATTTATAAATATACGATATTTTATTTATTTTTTGTGTGCGACGGAGATTGGTTAATTCCATAAATAATTAAAAAAGTATTAAAAACTAAAATAAGTGGAACAAAGGGACTATGGGTTAGATTAAATTCTCCCGGCTCTTTCGGAGGCAATCAAATTACAGTAACTTAACCAATCACATTTTCGAGGGTTTATCATTCTTTAATATCTTTGTATTTACGTAAATGATACGTCTCTTGTGTTTGGTTCAGGAATCAGGGCTACGCTTTAGTGGTTTAGTAAGCAACTTACAATCAGAAGTAGTACTAATTAGGATAATTAATTAAGACAGGATTACGCAGCTTTCAATAATAAAATGCTACCTAATCTTAAACTAATTGATACGTCCGAAACATTCCAAGAATGTGAATGTAGTTTTTAATATTAAATATTAAATTGTAGTTCTAAAAGATTTTGTTTTGCGTATCATAAACATGAAGAATTAGATTTTAACCCGCGGTATACCGCGGGGACAACTTATTTTTTAAATTAGTATATAAAAAAGTTTGCAAATTAAATCTATTTATTTTTATTTTATAGTTTACAATTGTTATTAAGTAACGTCCTACTAAACCCGTCTCGCCAAATCCGTCCCGTAAAAAAAAACCGCGGTACAACGCAAATTTAAATATATAATTAAAATAAATATTTTACGGGATTGCAATTGTATTTTGGTTTGTCAAAATAAATATTTGTTTAAAATAGTTGCCAAAATCTAGTTTAAATTTTGGAGAAAAAAGATTTATTGGATAGATAAAGAATGTATTTAGGTGGGTTTTGCTCATTTTAAGGGATTGCAATTATATTTTTGTTTGTCAAACATTTTTTGTTTTAAATAGTTGCTGAATATATTTGGAATATTATTAGTTTGTTAATCAATTTATTGCTGGAAAAAATCAATAATTAAAAGTCAATGGCAGCCATTGTAAATAAGTCCCAACTCCAGAATTTATTTCACAAAATGGCTGCAAAAATGTATATATAGATGCAAAAGTATCTGCCTAAAACAATAGCATAAGAGGTTGGCAAATTGATGATTAGTTTGAAATAGTTTTATAATATATTTAAATTAAACCGAAAGCTACATGAGTTAGAGCTTTGGCCTAATTACAAAAACAAAACCCATAAAATTTGGTCAGATGCTGACTTGGCCAAATTTGTCAGTTACAATTTGCAAGGCCTTTGACGCTTTTGATTAGAAAGTGACAACACAAAGAGATAAGTGTGAGATTTCAAGATAGTAGTGTTGACTAGTTATATCACATTCTTACCCTTTTTTAGACAGGCAGATAAGCTAAACTTATACAATGAAGTCATGAACTATATTTGATCATCTATTTCTTTTCTTTCTATCTAAAATTTTTCATTTTCTACCATAATTTCATTCATTACATTTGTATATTTCAAAGAAAACCTTAAGCATTGCTAATCAAAAAATGAAATTTCGATTTTAAAGCAAAAATAAATTCTGCAGCTAAAAGGTTTTAAAGTATTACTAGTATATAATGAATTTGTCTTGGGATAATGAATTTTTAATAAATATATATTTATCAGAACTAGACCGTTATTAAAATGCTCGGTTAGATAAAACTGTTTTTAAAAGTTACCTACTTTCTACTATAGCTAAGAAAATTAGAAAAAAAAATTATTTTGGGAAGACATGTAACGCTATTAGTGTTCCAGTTTCAATAGTCTCGTGTTATGAGTTTTTATTCTTAAGTTTTTGCATGTTAACTCTGTACAATTCTATAGAGAAACAGATATAGTTCGTGTTTATATGTATAGAATGAGACATATATATAAATACACGCTAAAATGAAAGGAAAACGATAGTATTTTAAAATTTCGTGTTATAGAAAAATACAAATACAAGCTAAGTCATCAAAAGTGTTCAAATTCAGTAAAAGAATTCAAGTTGTTGTCAGAATCACTGAAAATATACGCAATTAATGTGCACAATTTAAAATAAACCTATTCGAGAACAAAACATTTGTGTCCGGCAGTGTCAGATATAGAATGAAAATTCATAATTGGCCCAAAGATAGTGGTATATAAACTATTCCAATATTCACAGAAATTGTAAATCACTCGTAAAAAAGTACCTTTGCTTCAACTTTTTCTTCTAAATGTATAAATGCTTTTTGATAACACTGTAAATAACAAGAGCCACGAACTGCTAGAATATCAATTCCAGTGGACATCAGAAAAATATATATAGAATTCTGTGAACATAATTAATCGTATAGATTGATATCAACAAAAACAAAACAAAAAACTAGTCGAATCTCTTATCAGCTAAAAAAAATTCTTACTTCCATCAATAATATGTATTCTCGTGAACTCAATTTTGAAACTCCTTTAACGACATTTACTTTTATAATTTGTCTAAGTTGTCACTAAAATTCGACAGACCAATCAGCAGGACGAATAATAACACTTTTCTTTGTTCCTTTTTTTAATTAGACGTAAGAGTTTCGAATCATCAACCTATAATCTTTTTCAATAGCTAAAGTCAGACAGCGTAACACTTGAAACCGTAACTGTATGTTTTCGTAAACTTTCACACTTTACAATCATTCCCTACGTTTAAAAAAATTTAAACTAATCGAGGGTTCTATTTACAGCCTTAAGACCACCGTATACGACGGAGAAAATGTGAGTATAACGTGACAATTGCAAAATTGGTTTTGTCGGGTGGTGAGGAAAATGGTCCCACTCCCACGTTTCATTGAGGATAGCATCCGAACCGAACCATTGGACGGTGTGGATAGATTGAGTAGAGAATTAGTTAGTACTAATTAAATTTTGTAATTAAAATCTTAGAATAATTAATTCTGTAATTTAGAAGTTAAAATATCAACAAGAGGCAGATAAGATATTAAGGAGAGGTGGTCTGGATTCTTCTGTTGCATGCTTACTCCAAGCCGTACCTGTCTTTCCTTTGCCACAGAATAGTTGACTTTTCTCAACTTGTCGGATTCTTTCTTCCAAATCTTCAAGTATATTTTTCGGGTGTGTGAGAAAATTTTAATATTTGTGGTTGGTTTAATTTACAATTTTTCTTGTTATTCGAATTTCTTTATAAAAATAAATTCTATTTTAGATATTTTGGATTCGATGTTTAAGTATTTTGATTTTTTGAGTGATAAGTTCTAAATTAAGTAATTTAAATATTTATTTTATCCTTTCTATTACGTCATATTAATATTTATATATTGTCAACATTAGTATTTATAATTTATATTTTTAGTGTATTACTAATGAATCTTTTTTTTCTACAACGAGTGAATCTAACTTCATGCAGTATATATATTTAGAAATAACAATTCTATATAAATCATATATATATATATATATGCTTATATAAACCATAGAATAAAATAAAAGAGACGCTTTTATCTACAATGCTATACACTACATTCATGATAAGCATAAATACATTTACCATTTAGATCAGTGGCTCTACTACATGCACAAAACTTTAGTTACTTGCATTTATTTAAGCTACATAATTTGCATTATTTTGGAATCGATAGATTTATGGATTTCCTGATGCATAAAAAGTTAAAAACATTACGTACTACAAGCAATACATACTATATATCCTATCAACACTAGCATGTGCTAAAAGACGACTGTAAATGCGTAAATATTTACTTTACGTTTGTCTTTCTTCACTGTTTGTCATTAGCTTAGGATTCTCACCAATTTACTAATTTGTAGAGATTCTACACCTCTCTTTAGGCTATATATATAATACAACCTAGGTTGATTGGAATGTAAAGGCAAGGGAATCATCCCCACTTTCAGTAATATATCTAAGCTAGTTGATAATTAAGAAAAAAGAAGAATAATTATCATAAGGAAACAATGGAACAGTTGTTAAATTATTCAAAAACTATAAATCCAATTATAATTCAAAAAATAAAAGATGATGTTAAATTATTCATAAACTATAAATCCAGTTTTTTTTTTTTTTTTTTTTTTTTTTTAATATGAGGCGAAGTTATTTAACGTACCTACAAAAAATCTCTTTCACGGCGAACAGAAACGGCCAATCCTCATGCTCATGTTTGGGTGTAGAGTCAACTTTGATTATCCACACAGGGAATATATTCGTGAAATTTCACCTGGCATTATCTAGTTGGGGCTAAGAGTCAATACGAATCCATGGGAGCTCATCTTCACCTGAAACCACATCTTGTTCTCTTCCTCATTCTCATTTGATTAATTACTTCGGTTGATTAGTAAAATCATAACTCTTTTCAAAACTTATTCGAGAGGTTACGTTATGTCTTTATCTATATATGTCATATATTTTGTTCTTCACCCTTTTTAATTGAAACATATACCTATATAGTGATGATACATGTACCCATGTTCGCATGTGTAAACATATGTACATTGAAATTTTTTCACTGAAGTGACTATGCCTATTTGAATTTACTAGGACTCTAATACAAAGAGTAACAAACGAAAAAATAAAAAATTTCTATATATTAGTGTATAGTTTTAAATTTATTTTTAACCAACTAATTCAGAAAACAGGATGATGATTTATGTTAAATTAGAAGAAACTATTTATTATTAAATATTTTACATCATGAAAGGAGATAACACCTCGAGTAATTACAATTAGTTTTGAGTTAAACTTCTTTTAACTATTCTTAAAATCGAAATATTAGAAATTGACATTATCATTTTAAACAATTTCCCATGAAAGCCAACTTTAGATATTACTCATTATACAAAATCATGATCTAATGTTTTTAGACAATGACTCCAATGAGTGCTGACTTAATTAGACCGTCCAATAATTCAGGTGCAATTAAATAAATGGAAAATTTTAACATTATGTTACTTTCTAACATATATATCATTGGTTATACAGTTTGCAGACCCCTGCAAGGTTGGCCCCAACTTTAGAACTGATAATATAAGAAATAAAAAAGCATTAAAAAGAAAAAAAATCTTCCCAGCTTCAAGTCAGGTCCATGAAATGGAGAAGTCAGCAGTCAAACATATCACAGCTCATATACAGACGAGATTATAAAAGGGAAATAGAAAAAGAAGATATAATTTCACGGGCAGTCTAAAGAACTTTGGTTATGAATATTTCGTATAATTTAATGTCAATTTGTTGTATGCTTTATGAAAAGAGAGAAAGAGTTCTAAAAAATTGAAAATGAAATAAATAATGTAGAGAAAAGAGAGGGTCGGTCACTGCCACAATTAAGCGGAAGTGGAGAATGGTTGGTATTTGTTGTGTCCTTCAAACCTCAAGAAGCTTCAATCTCAAGATCCTTTTGTTTTATTTTCTGCAGATTACTTTGTAAAATGGTTTATTAGGTATTTTTATATTTGCAACAGTCTTTTTAACATAAACAGATGATATCTAATTCTATCGATCTTGCTAGGAAAAACAAAAAGAGAATTTTCTTCTCGAGTCTTTAACACTTTAGTGCAGAAATTTATGTGGTACGCTTAGTCAAATTCAATAATTGTTTGTAAATGAATCCACAGAGTTGAATATTGGAAAATTAATATATTGCGGCTATATATTTCAAGATAATTAATGTTTCGGATTTTTTTTCGGTACATGCTTTCTAATTCACCGGAATATTTTATTTCTCATTGACAATTGTGTTTTTAACTAAAATTAACACCAAAAAAAAAACAGTGTTTTAACTAAAGGATGTGGTTTGTTGTTTATGTTAACCACAACAATAAATTCTGAAGAGAAAAAGTTTGCAATAGAGACTGAACCAGGTTTACAATAAAATTCCTTAATGGAAGGGAAATAAATCAAGAAAACAAAACAAATATTGCATGGATAAGAAAAACACGACACTTGTCTATGCAACTTGTTTCTTTAGTTGCATGAGATCACTTTAATGTTAAAGTCCTCCCAAACAGTATTGGATTCTTCGTTATAAAAAGACCTCAGGGTGATTAGAGCCTTGTCCTTGTGAATTTGAATCATATACTCCAACATGTATACACGTACACACAAATACGTATTCATATATGGCACTGGAATAATCAATATATTCAATTCTGAGAATAGTAGAATAGCACTGGCCTAAAAAAAAAGCATTAGTTAAATTTCAGCATATTCTTGTATCCATGCCATGATAATGGTTACTTTGTTGTTTTATTGTCTATTATTTCTATTATATATGAACTTTCAATTTGAATTTTAGATATATTGGCAGTACAAATACAAAAATTACTTTAACCACTATAGCTCCTCCGAGCATTCGTCACTGATCAGTGAGTGTGTGTTTATATATGCGATATTAAATTAAATAAGTTTTTCTTCACACTGTGTGTGTGTGTGTGTTTGTGTGCGTGGTAACAATAAAGTTCTGCGTAGACGACACGTATCCAATATTAATGGAGTTCCGAAAGAAAGATCTTCTGGCAAAACCATCATATATAGAGACAACAGTTTATTTTATCTTTTAAACAAAAATACGATCACATTTTTTTTACCTAAATTGCTAATAAAAAGTACATAGAAAATGGTTTACAAATATCAGCCATTAACATATATAGTTCAATATTACCCGACAAACAAAAACATAGTTTATTTATGATTCTATCTCAAAAGAATTTAAGACGTCAAAAGAGGTAATTAGTAACATCATTTTATTGGAGATATTTTGCAATGAAAACTGCCATGAATAGAAAGAGGAGGAATCAGTAGGTCTAGATTAAGTGAATGTTCTACTTCATTTTTGTTTTAGTCAAAAAGATAGTTTCACTAAATTTATTTTAAAGCCATTAAGTGGAGGGCTTGATTCCTTCCATCACCTTTATCTTGCCCTCAACTTTTTTTTTTTGGATTTACTTGCATCCTTCTCCATTAAACAAACCAAACCCAAATATAGTGTGTATTTTATTTAATAATTATGACCAGATAAATGTGGTAGACTAAAAGTTTATTTTACGTGAAACAATCTATGTCATTCTTTAACTATCTAGAAGAATTTAGTGTTCATTAACATGTAAATGTGAACGAATAATATAATGTGAGTAATCGATATGCAATCAATCCTTAAACTTTGTTACCACTATACCTTGTAGAGAATAATAGAACAAAATCAATTCTCATATGTTAATTGGTATTGGAAACCCCATTTCAAAATCAACTTGCATATTAAGTAAAGGGAAAACAAACATGATTGATTAGTCTTTATTCCACCACTATATTACTAGCTTTATAAATTCTTGGAATTAATATCATCTTTAGTGCCCTAAAAACAAAGAAATAAAGCTAGTTTTCTCTAGAGGAGAAGAAAACAATGTTATTTCCTAAGAAGAGCATAAAGAAAACTACAACATGAAGTCATTTTCTAATAATAAAGAGGGCCCAAATTCTTCTTTCTTCTCACCCAATTGGACCCTTCCTCAATCCCTTCTCCTCTCCTCTCTTTAAATTCCGCTAATACCCTTCTCACTTTCACTCTTATATTTCATAAAAACCTTTTTTTATATCTCCTCTACCTCAAAGTTTGAGAGAAAGAAAGAGAGAGAATGGTGGGTTCTTGAAGCTTCTCACATTATTTTCTTCATCGTTCAAGAAATCAATATTTGATGATGTTTCCTTTTATAGAAATATATGTCTTTTTCTCAAAGTCTTGTTTTGTTCTTTGCCATATTATTACAGGAAGTGGAAGAAGAGGTCTCAAGATGGGAAGGCTACGCCGATTGGAGAAACAGAGCAGCCGTGAAAGGCCGTCACGGTGGCATGCTCGCCGCCTCTTTCGTCTTAGGTCAGTTTCAAAATTCCAAATTTACCCCTCGATTCTCTTAATGCATCTTTTTCTTTATCATCCACACATTTATATTAAGAACGATTCTCTAATGGATCATTGTGATTGATTCATATATATTTGTCTCTTATGAAGTGGTGGAGATATTAGAGAATCTAGCGTATTTGGCGAATGCGAGTAATCTTGTGCTATACCTAAGAGAATACATGCACATGTCTCCATCAAAATCGGCAAATGACGTCACCAATTTCATGGGCACAGCTTTTCTCCTAGCTCTCCTCGGTGGTTTCCTCTCCGACGCTTTCTTCTCCACTTTTCAAATCTTCCTCATCTCAGCTTCCATCGAGTTTTTGGTAAACCTCTCTTAATCATTCTTATAATCACTTCATTTTTTTACATTTTGTTAATCTTTAAAATTTCTAAACTTAACAAGGAACAACAAATCAAACTCCACTTATAAAAATATTCAGAAACTTTGTTATCCATTAGATTACTTTAGTTTTCTTTTCTCTATCGCTTAAGTTTTAAGTTACTACCGTTGACTTTTGTTTTTAATGGCTAAGCCACCACAATCATAAATCCGTTCACATTAAAATAGATCCCACATGTATATCTATACAATTATTAGCATAAAAGAAAATTATCACACATGAAAATATGGTTGTAGCAAAAAAAAATCCAACGAACCATGCGTGCATTAGGATGCTGATAAAAAGGACAAAAGCAAAGAGGAGCGTGACTTTGATACGGTACCGTATCCGTATCTATAAGCAATGCTTTGTTTTGATCCTAACACGACACATACGTGATAACATCTATAAAAAATCCGTATGTTAAGGTCGGGACCCAAACGTATTTTTATCAGTTTTAACTGTCACTGTCTCAGGGTTAAAAGAGGAAATTTAAAAACTCTTTCTTGGGTTTCAGTAACACAGCAAGCTTTTTATTTTATTTTGTTATCTTGTCTTTACGTATGATAGGGTATGAAACTATAATGTCCACTTATATAACATCTGCCACTCGTACCCTCGTGACTCTGCAACTTAATGTTACAAAAGACAAAACAAACTTGTAGTTCTAAAGTACAGTTGGGGCTCTTAATGCTTTGTGGGTAGCGTTTGGCCGGACGCAAACGCAAACGCTCACTCTTCTACTTCCCATTATGGATAGAGATATTGATGGTTCATGTATACCTATACACTATCATAACTTCATTAGAAAACTTATAACAGATTACAAGAAAATATATATAGCTGACTTAACTTATAATCTCCTTGTCACTTTTTATAGATTTGAGTCATTTACTTGTATGATATGAAGTATTTATATTCCATATACATTCATCTAGAATCAACATATATCAATATATGATTGGATAATGTATACTAGAGTCCAAAACTTTTAAAACCCTGGTGTTACGTCAGTGTAACCGAAGTTATTTCTTCAAGAAAAGGCAGTGGCCAATGAGGCGACCACACGAAAATTAGGCTTTGTCCATACCTCATTTAATAACGAACGACGTTTCATCGTTCATAACGGTTTCAATTATTTGTATCACGTCGCTGATCTGACTCTCACGAACCACAAGGGTTAAAATCTCTCACGTGCCCCTGGTCCCATTCCCATACTATTCTTTGCTAATCCCAAAAAAATAACCGTCTCTAGTTAATGATTTTAACAAATCAATAGGATTAAAATTTTATTTGGGAAACGTGCAGGGATTGATCATACTCACAATTCAAGCTCGGACACCATCCTTAATGCCTCCATCGTGCGATAGTCCCACATGTGAAGAAGTGAGTGGTTCGAAGGCAGCGATGCTATTCGTGGGGTTGTACCTTGTAGCTTTGGGTGTGGGAGGGATCAAAGGTTCATTAGCATCTCACGGAGCAGAACAGTTTGATGAGAGTACACCTAAAGGTCGGAAACAAAGGTCAACGTTCTTTAACTACTTCGTGTTTTGTCTTGCTTGTGGAGCACTAGTTGCTGTCACGTTTGTAGTTTGGTTAGAAGACAACAAAGGATGGGAATGGGGATTCGGTGTTTCTACCATTGCTATCTTCGTCTCTATTCTCATCTTTCTCTCTGGATCAAGATTTTATAGGAACAAGATTCCATGTGGAAGTCCTCTCACCACAATCTTGAAGGTTTGTTTTGACCTCTTTAGCTCTTATTGGAGATTGACGTGTGCCCTAAGTTATGTATATGATTTCTTTATTCAGGTTCTTCTTGCGGCTTCGGTTAAGTGCTGCTCGAGTGGAAGTTCAAGCAATGCGGTTGCGAGTATGTCCGTGAGTCCCTCAAATCATTGCGTATCAAAGGGGAAAAAAGAAGTTGAATCACAAGGAGAATTGGAAAAGCCACGTCAAGAAGAAGCTTTGCCTCCTCGGGCACAACTAACTAACAGTTTGAAAGTATTAAATGGAGCTGCGGATGAAAAACCTGTCCATAGATTGTTAGAATGCACAGTCCAACAAGTGGAAGATGTGAAGATTGTCTTGAAAATGCTTCCGATATTTGCTTGCACTATCATGCTTAACTGTTGCTTAGCTCAGCTCTCTACATTCTCCGTCCAACAAGCTGCTTCCATGAACACAAAGATAGGAAGCCTAAAGATACCTCCAGCTTCCTTACCGATCTTCCCCGTCGTTTTCATAATGATCCTCGCACCTATCTACGACCATCTCATTATCCCATTCGCTAGAAAAGCTACCAAGACCGAAACAGGAGTCACTCATCTACAAAGAATCGGAGTAGGTTTAGTTCTTTCGATATTAGCAATGGCGGTTGCAGCTCTAGTTGAGATTAAACGAAAGGGAGTGGCTAAAGACTCCGGCTTGCTTGACTCGAAAGAAACCTTACCCGTGACTTTCCTATGGATCGCACTTCAGTATCTTTTCCTAGGGTCAGCCGATCTATTCACACTAGCTGGACTACTAGAGTATTTCTTCACGGAAGCACCTTCCTCAATGAGATCTCTCGCAACATCGCTCTCGTGGGCTTCTTTGGCTATGGGGTATTACCTAAGCTCAGTGATCGTGTCCATAGTAAACAGCATCACAGGAAGCTCAGGGAACACACCTTGGCTCAGAGGAAAAAGCATAAACCGTTACAAACTAGACTACTTCTATTGGCTAATGTGTGTTCTTAGTGCAGCTAACTTCTTGCACTACCTCTTTTGGGCAATGCGTTACAAGTATAGATCAACTGGTTCAAGAAGCTAAAATTGGATGGGCAACTTTTGAGTTTTTTTTTTGTTTTTAATTAGAGCAGAAAATGTTTTTACTTGAGCGGCTGTTATATAAGAGATGATAAATGGGGGTAAGTAGTAATGTTGTGATCAGGTATATATTGGGGTTTGAAGTTTTTATCGTTGGACAAGTAATGTACAGCGAATGATATTAACTTGCTTTAAGTCTTTCTTTTGTTCTTGTGGTGTACGAAATTGAGTCAAGGTTTTGATCTTTGATATATTCACAAAAGTTGATACTGGAAATTCTGTGAATACTTATTTGAATTCTCAGCAAGATACTAAAGAACTGGAATTTGAGAGAAATGATGGATAAGGAGGCCCAAGGATTTTTTGTCATTTGTGTGAGAAAACGATGGTCACGAGGCCCAAATATTTTTGACATGGCTTGGAAGATAATAAGGAAACAAAGCCCATTTATTGAGGTTTTGGTCAGTCATGTAGTGTGGTAAGTAAAGTTATAATCAAAACATTTCTTTTGTTTTTTTCTTTGAAGACAAATTGATTCCTTACGTCTAAACATACTACAATTGATTAATTTGGATTCCTTAAATCTCTCTAGACAAACATCAGATATCATGATAGTAGAGGTTAAGATACTTAAAATACTATATATTTACAAAAAACACTTAAAATACTATATAGAAACGATAATAAAAAAAAAACTCTTTTTTTTTCTGAAACAAAATTTTCTTTACTAAGAAAATTTTGTTTCAGAAAAAGAGTAATTATTTTTTTTTAAAATCTTTTTTTTGTTTTGTTTTTTGTCGACAAAAAACGATGAAAAAGTAATCACTCAGTTTTTTTTTCTGAAACAATTTTTCAAAGCTAGAATAAATTTCTCACAAGGGATTTAAGGTGATTGTTTTTGAAAAAAAAATCCAAAATTATGATAAAATATTAATGCTGAAATAAATATAAACTAGAATTATTTTTGTCCAAATTTTTCGTAAATAAATTTTGTAAACAGCGATTATGACTCTGGCAATTTCTTAAAAAAGAATTGGATAAGTACTGATAAATTTGTATTCTCTCAACTAAAATCTCTTTTTAATAGAAATAAAAGCTAAATCCCAGGAATCCCATTTTAGTACCAGTCGTGGTATAAATATTAACACTTACTGATTGCCGAGAGACGAAAGAGGAAAATCCCAACAATAAAGAGCAAACGATCTTACAGCTCATAATATTTCGTTAATTATCAAATTGCTAATAGGTAATTTCGCGGAATCTTCCTTTGTAATTTCCTCCAACTTTCTCTGCTTTGCTTATAATTGCGTCTTTGCTTCCTCCTTTACCTTTACGCGGCACATAGATTATTCTCTCCAAGTGTGTTAATTTCTCTTCTTCGTAATCTAATTTTGTTTTGTTACTGTTGATTTGTGTCTTTCTGTTTCGTGGACTCTTTTTGACTCCCATCAATTTTAGGATTCTTCTTCGTGTGTGGATTTTGATTTCTTCTTCTTCTCTGGTGGGTTTTGGAACTGTTAGGCTTTTGGGTATTTTGTTGAATTCCTTAGGGTTTTGTAGTAAGATTTTGATAATTATTGAATCGTTTAGAACAAGAGTCAACTTTTTAAAGTCATTTTATAGAATCTGAGTCTACTAGTCGTTGAATAAATATTCTTAAAGAAATGATTTTTATAATCTTCTTCTCGTCGACTTTATTTATTATTTAGAATCTTGTATTTGTTTTTATAACCCATAATCTAGAATTTGATGATTTTTCAGGTATAAAGTTTTGTAATTTACTTTTCAGGAGAAAAAAATGGGTCAAGCTTTGGGTTGTATTCAAGTTGATCAGTCGAATGTAGCAATCAAAGAGACTTTTGGGAAATTCGACGAAGTTCTTGAGCCGGGTTGTCACTGTTTGCCATGGTGTTTGGGAAGTCAAGTCGCTGGTCACCTTTCTTTACGTGTTCAACAGCTCGATGTTCGCTGCGAGACAAAGACTAAGGTCTCTTGACACTTCCTCTTGAATCAATACCTTACTCGTTCTGTGTCATTGAAGGTTGTAATGGTTTTGGGTTACTTTGTTGTTTAGGATAATGTGTTTGTCACGGTTGTTGCTTCCATTCAATACCGTGCCTTAGCGGAGAGTGCTCAAGATGCTTTTTACAAGCTCAGCAACACGAGGAATCAGATTCAAGCTTATGTCTTTGATGGTTTGTTTCAATATCCTTCCTTTTTGGCTTCTTGATGTTATTGTGTTTGCCTTAACTAATCGATCCACCATTTTTGCATAGTGATCCGAGCAAGTGTACCTAAGCTGGATCTAGACTCTACCTTTGAGCAAAAGAATGACATTGCAAAAACCGTTGAGACTGAGCTCGAAAAGGTAAACTACTTTCCAGCCATCTCCTTGAGCAATAATTTTGAAATTTGTGCAAAAAATTATTATACATAGGTTAAGACTCTAACTGCTGTTGTGTATATAATAGGCTATGTCGCATTACGGGTATGAGATTGTTCAGACACTGATTGTGGATATCGAGCCTGATGTGCACGTCAAGAGGGCAATGAATGAGATCAATGCTGGTACGTTTAAATCTTGCTATAGAAGTTTTCGACTTTTGTTTGTTGAGAATCTCACAATGTTCTGTTCTGTTTCTGGTGTAAACACAGCTTCTAGAATGAGAGAGGCAGCGAGTGAGAAAGCTGAGGCAGAGAAGATTCTGCAGATCAAGCGTGCTGAGGGAGAAGCTGAATCGAAATACCTTTCAGGTATGGGTATAGCCCGTCAGAGACAAGCCATTGTGGACGGTCTGAGAAACAGCGTCCTCGCCTTCTCCGAGTCTGTTCCAGGAACATCTTCCAAAGACGTGATGGATATGGTTCTTGTGACTCAGTACTTTGACACATTGAAGGAAATTGGTGCTTCTTCGAAGTCAAACTCGGTGTTCATACCGCACGGTCCAGGCGCTGTTAGGGACATTGCTTCACAGATCAGGGATGGTCTTCTTCAGGGTAACTCTGCTGCTGAGTAGAGAAATGTCTCAAAGTACAAAAAGGCTTTTTCAGAGTTTTAGAGTTGTGTTACTACTTGCTACTCAGTTTATCTTTTAGCGGTTGGCTCTATATGGGTTCTTAAATTTCTTATCGTTTCTCTCTTCTAGGCTTGTGGACTTGATCCATTTTCTTGTTTTATGGGTTTGTGGATAGAGTTTGGGCTTGAAAAATATTTGTGTTATTTTGGGTTTTAATGTCGTTAACTCGTTATTAATGTTTAAACAGTGGTTAAAGAATTTGTTAACGAGAATCCTGATTTTACTGAATAACAACCAGATTGTTAACATTTAATAAACATTTCAATTTAATAAAAAGAAGCAAACAATAAAATAACGTTATAAGAATAAAAGGAAAACAATTAACTTGATAAAACAAAAAGTAGCTACTTTTTAAATCTCTACGATACCAAACCACTGAGATCTGTGCTTCACTATTTTTCAGAAATAAACGATTTCACGATCTTAACGTTCCAAACTCATCGATCAGCCGTCAGATGGTAAATCAGACAAAAAATAGAAAACACAAAATCTGAGCTACTAAATTTCCTTGTATCTTGTATTTAGTAAGATTGTATAATAATTAATATATTAATATCGTTGCTCAAAAAAAAAAAAAAAAAAATAAATAATATATTAATATTTTAGTCTACCGACGTGGCAGAGAACGCGGAAGGATCTAAGCTGACGTGGCGTTATAGTTTGATAATAACAAGTCCACGCATTATTCGAAATAAAAAAAGATCTTTTCCTTTCACCAAACCAAAAGTTATCATATCTCTCTGCCAAATACTATTTTCTCAAAAAATAAAAATAATTCCAACGACTCTTATTAACCTCTTCTTCAGTAACATTCGCTGCTACAAAATATCTTCTTCTTCTTTCTTCTGCTCTCTCTCTCTCTCTCGCCATGTCCACTGTTCCCATTGAGTCTCTTCTCCACCATTCTTATCTTCGTCACAACTCAAAAGTCAATCGCGGAAATAGAAGCTTCATACCTATCTCGTTGAATCTCCGTTCTCATTTCACTTCTAACAAACTACTACACTCAATTGGAAAAAGTGTCGGTGTTAGCTCGATGAACAAAAGTCCCGTCGCCATTCGTGCTACCTCATCGGATACTGCCGTCGTGGAAACCGCTCAATCGGATGATGTCATCTTCAAGGAAATTTTCCCTGTTCAGCGAATCGAAAAGGTTTTCTCAATCGCCGTACACAGTCACATTTAGCGGAAATTGATTGAATATAGTTCCTATGTTGTTGTTAGTTAAATCTAATAAACACATTGATTTTGTGTATGTGTTTTGCTGAATTTAATGGTTTTGATTTCGATTTTTGGGAATGATAGGCAGAAGGAAAGATTTATGTTCGATTAAAGGAAGTGAAGGAGAAGAATTGGGAGCTGAGTGTTGGATGTAGTATACCTGGAAAATGGATTTTGCATTGGGGAGTTTCATATGTGGGTGATACTGGCAGGTCCTTTCCTCATTTACCTCTTTTTTTTGGTTGTCTCATTTACATTATTGAGAAAATTTTATTCCCTTGATGGTCTCTACATTTTCGATTCGATAGTGAATGGGATCAACCTCCGGAAGATATGAGACCTCCTGGCTCAATTGCCATTAAGGTATTACTCTGGTGTCTTTTTTCCCTTTTGGTTTATATCTACTTTGGATAGTTGTAATATGTTGTTATGTGGTGTATCAGGACTATGCCATAGAGACACCTTTGAAGAAGTTATCTGAAGGAGATTCTTTTTTTGAAGTTGCTATTAATCTAAATCTGGAGAGTTCTGTAGCAGCTCTCAATTTTGTTTTGAAGGTTCTGCTGCTTTTAACCTTTGTAACAAAGTTGATTGTTGGTTTGGCTTTAGTTGTGCATTTATTTGGGACTGTTTGTGTTCCAGGACGAAGAAACTGGGGCGTGGTATCAGCACAAAGGGAGAGACTTTAAGGTTCCTCTTGTAGACGATGTTCCTGATAATGGAAATTTGATCGGAGCTAAGAAAGGATTTGGTAAATGGCCTTTTTTTTATATATATATATTTGTCAATAGCTTCTACTATTGTCCGGACTACAGATTTTGCATTCCTATAGTTAGGCATTCTTTCACCTCCTCATTCTTTTTTAACGATGTATAATGACGGAAGTTAGTATTGCAACAGACTTTCTTTGAATCTTTAAACTGATTAAGGCTTGCTTTCTCTTGGATCTGTAGGTGCCCTTGGGCAGCTTTCAAACATCCCTCTCAAACAAGATAAGTCCAGTGCAGAGACTGATTCTATTGAAGAAAGAAAAGGTCTTCAAGAGTTTTACGAGGAGATGCCAATAAGTAAACGTGTTGCCGATGATAACTCAGTCAGTGTCACTGCAAGGAAATGCCCTGAAACATCTAAGAACATTGTATCAATTGAAACCGATTTACCGGGTGACGTTACTGTCCACTGGGGAGTTTGCAAAAACGGCACTAAGAAATGGGAAATTCCATCTGAACCTTACCCTGAAGAGACATCTTTGTTTAAGAACAAGGCATTACGCACTCGTTTACAGGTACATGTAGAAGTAGGCAAGAGTCACATGTTCAGATTTGAAAATTTGGCAAGAATCACTTGTGTTGTGTCTCTGTAATTTTAGTCTGTGAGATTCAAAATCAGTTTTTGGTTAGCACCTGGCGTATTCGCAATTGTCCAAGCAATTTGTAGGTTGTGCAGGCCTGGTTTTTAATTAAGCATTAGAATGGTTAGCAACCCAATGCATTCGGTTCTTCTGTTTTTTGCGCACCCTGATAGACATTTCCTTCATACTTTTACCACATGATGCCGTCACTATGTCTTTGCTGCTGCTTCCATATATCTTTTGGGCACCTAGAGATCATTTTCATGTTGGCACCTAAATATTTTGTCTAGCTTACCTATTAGAATATTTTCTGTGTCTATCAGTGACATTACCTAAGTGTTTATGCATATGAACATTCTGCAGCGAAAAGACGATGGAAATGGATCGTTTGGATTATTCTCTCTGGATGGAAAGCTTGAAGGGTTATGCTTTGTTCTTAAGTTAAATGAAAATACTTGGCTAAATTATAGGGGGGAAGACTTCTATGTCCCTTTCCTTACTTCAAGTAGCTCGCCCGTTGAAACTGAAGCTGCCCAAGTGAGTAAACCCAAACGAAAAACAGATAAAGAAGTGTCTGCTAGTGGATTTACTAAAGAAATCATCACGGAGATAAGGAACTTGGCAATTGACATTTCCTCTCATAAGAATCAGAAGACAAACGTCAAAGAAGTGCAGGAAAACATTCTACAAGAAATTGAGAAACTGGCTGCGGAGGCATATAGCATATTTAGAAGCACAACTCCAGCTTTTTCCGAGGAAGGTGTTTTAGAAGCAGAAGCTGACAAGCCTGACATTAAAATCTCCTCAGGAACCGGCTCGGGATTTGAGATATTATGCCAAGGTTTCAACTGGGAGTCCAATAAATCTGGGAGATGGTACTTGGAACTTCAAGAAAAAGCCGATGAGTTAGCTTCACTTGGATTCACTGTTCTGTGGTTACCTCCACCGACAGAATCTGTGTCACCTGAAGGGTACATGCCTAAAGACCTGTATAACTTGAATTCCAGGTGAGTTCCGCATTTTTATCAGACTGTCTTTTGTAGCTTAGTTGCTTAAACTTCGTTATGGATTGTTGAATCATAAAGTAGAATTCTGGTTAATGTTGTTTTTGTTGCCTTAAATGCATGATCAGCCAGCAGTGGAAATGTTAATTCTCTTAGGAGATTAACAATACTTATGCATTTACATGATATCATGTATCTGAAGTACATGTTTCCCCCTATTTTTTGTTGCAAACTTTCAGATATGGAACAATTGATGAGCTAAAAGATACAGTGAAGAAATTTCACAAGGTCGGGATCAAAGTTTTAGGCGATGCTGTTCTGAATCACCGCTGTGCACACTTCAAAAATCAAAATGGTGTATGGAATCTATTTGGAGGACGTCTAAACTGGGACGATAGGGCAGTAGTTGCAGATGACCCTCATTTCCAGGTATTACTTTCCTTTCTTTGGATTTAAAATAAACAGCTATAGAACGAAAACGAGGCAAATTTTTTGATAGAGAATGTGCTTTTTGCTGTTATCTGCTGCCGTATTATGAACTTGGACTAGTGTTTTTGAGAGAAATAAGGTGCATATGATCTCTATTACCCTTGATGATACAATCAACTAATTCATTGATTCAGGGTAGAGGAAACAAGAGCAGTGGAGATAATTTCCATGCTGCTCCAAACATAGATCACTCGCAAGACTTTGTTAGGAAGGATATCAAGGAATGGCTATGCTGGATGATGTTAGTTCCCCTGTTATTTGTTTAATATCTTCTTCTGATTAGTTTGGTGTCTGATTTCTTTCTCTATTTTGATTTCACCTGCAGGGAAGAAGTTGGGTATGATGGATGGAGGCTTGACTTTGTAAGAGGGTTCTGGGGAGGTTATGTGAAAGACTATATGGATGCTAGCAAACCGTACTTTGCGGTTGGTGAATATTGGGATTCGTTAAGTTACACGTACGGAGAAATGGACTACAATCAAGACGCACATCGTCAAAGAATAGTTGACTGGATTAATGCAACTAGTGGAGCTGCTGGTGCATTTGATGTCACTACCAAAGGAATTCTTCATACGGTACTAATAATATCGTATCTTGTTACGTTTGATACAACATTTCCTTTTGGTATATAATATCTGGTAGCTTTCTGTGTGTAGGCGCTTCAAAAATGTGAATATTGGAGACTCTCAGACCCAAAAGGGAAGCCTCCAGGTGTAGTTGGTTGGTGGCCTTCTCGTGCTGTAACATTCATCGAGAATCATGACACTGGCTCTACACAGGTTTTATTTCTCAGCATTCTAAGTACCTCAAGTTTCTGTTCTCTATAAATAAACCGTCTTAACAATTTCTTCCGCTTTTCTTAAAGGGTCATTGGAGATTTCCGGAGGGGAAGGAAATGCAAGGATATGCTTACATCCTAACTCATCCAGGAACACCAGCGGTCTTCTTCGACCATATCTTCTCGGATTATCATTCCGAGATTGCTGCACTTCTCTCTCTCAGGAACAGACAGAAACTCCACTGTCGGAGTGAGGTAAAGTAGTAATCAAGAACTTACAATCTTTATACAAAATTTCGACGGGTCTTAAAACCAGCCTCCTTTGTCTTCCTTGCTTTTGTGAATTATAAAGGTGAATATAGACAAGAGTGAGAGAGATGTGTATGCGGCTATAATAGATGAAAAGGTTGCAATGAAGATCGGACCAGGGCATTATGAACCACCAAACGGATCGCAAAACTGGTCTGTAGCCGTTGAAGGCAGAGACTACAAGGTGTGGGAAACATCTTAAGAAGAAGGTTCCCAATTTTTATGTGTATCTAGTAGTAAATAAAATTGTTCCTGGAGGATATATTATTTCAGGGAATAAGATTACCTGGAAATGTTATATTTAGAGTGGAATTAAAACCAGATCTAAGATTTGTCCCACTTTTTTCAATGCTGAGAGAATATTCATATTGTTGTATTGGATGCTTGTAAAGTGTATGCATATATATATGAATAATAATATATCTATTTCCAAAATTCCAAAACTTCTGTTTAGTGACATCATACTTAATGAAAAAATTGTTTGTTTTGGGGTTTTCAAACATTCATGATATTTTCTTGTTCTCCGATCAAGCTCAAATTCGGAGACATCACTCATGATTTAATGGAATGAGTGGAACGAACAACTTTTCCAATCTACCGGTTAACGAAACATTTTAGATATGTTGCAGTTATGGGAGAAAAATGTTGTATCATTATTTCATAAATCCCACTAGTTATTCTTAATATTTTATGATACGAAATTGAAAAGAACATGTATCCCAGAGAAGAGATCCATCCATGTTTAAATGTGAGTAGCAATTTTAATCAGTTTTATCCTACTTTACATACACACATATAACCTTGATCGATGAAGCCTATACAAGAACCACCGGGATAACCTTGAGCATGACAGTAATCAAGACATTTTCCATCTTTGTCCATGCCGGTTGGATCTGAGCATTTGTTTCCGGTGAAAATTGGTGATTCTATACACTCTGTCAATTTACGTTACAAAAGATTAACAGAATTATTAGTTATATGAAAAAGTAACAAATGATATTTTCGGTAAATCAGACAAACTCACCAAGTATATTTTATAAGGAGTTTCAGATAAAATAAATAAATTTAGCTATATATATCAAATTGTAAGGTTATTTATAGGGAAATTAATAGCTAGATGTCAAAGAAATCGCTCACCTCCGGCTAAGAGAATACATAGACAAAGAACCAAGAAAAATGAGACTTTGTTAGATGCCATTTTCTTATTTGAAGTTTTTTTTTTTCACAAACTACAAAATATATGAATTTAGATAAGGAAGGAGACTTTGTTAGAACCCGAATATATAAGTCAAAGTATATATTTTGTATTATCAATTATAATGAATTTTCAAATTTATGGATATTTTCTATTAAAAACAGTAATATTTTTACAGCAAATAGAAATAAATCTTACGGTAAGATTCTTACCTTTTAATAAAAATGGCATTTTGGTATTTTCATAAATGTGTATTGAAATATGTTTCAATCATTCTTAAAATTTTAGATATTAGTTTTGGCCAAGGATTTCTATAATGTAAATTGAAATATCTATATATTATTCTTAAATATGTTTATGTTATCTTGGTAGTCTAATTTATTCTTAAATATATTTGGAAACAAGTCTATAGGGTTTTGCAAGTTCTCCTTGTAGTGTATAATTTGAACACAAACTCTTAGGGTAATAAGTATTTTCATAAATAGCACCGGTTATTCTCATATTACAATAAGAAATTGAGAAGAACAAGTATATATCCAAAAGAAGAGTTACATGTATAAATATGAGCAAACATTTAAATCAATAAGATGTTTGTTTATCCTACATAACACTCACACATATAGTGATTGGTGTAGCCTTGACAAGAACCCCCGAGAAAACCTTGTTCATTACAGTAAATATAGCATTTCGCTTTTTGGTCTACACCGTTTGGATCTTCGCATTTTCTTCCCCTTGGGTTTTGTGCTTCTCCAAACTCTATCAGTTTATGTTAAAAACAAAATTAACGATTTTATTTGCTAAACAATATTTAATAAATAAATGATATTTTTAATGAATCACGCGAACAAACTTAATTTGGATAATATATATTATAAAATAATTCCAACTCAAAATAAATAACTCAAAAGAATATATATGATATTAGTAAAGCTATTTAAAGAGAAACATATGTCAAAGACATTGATTACCTGCTGTTGAGAGAACACATAGAAAAAGAATAAAGATGAATGAGACTTTGTTAGATGCCATTTTCTTATCTGAGTTTTATTTTTTCTTACAAATATGTCAATTTACAGTCTTTGATAGACCCCAAATATATATATATATATGGTCTAGAAGAGTTTATTCAACTATGGAATTTTAATTCATTTCCAATTTTATATTAGATATTTTTCTAACAATTAAAGACATGTTTGCGACAATTAGAAATAAATCTTAAAATGACGTTTTTGGCAAAATATTAGCATACATATAAAGGAAAGTAAAATTACTTTAGTACATTGTTCTGTCATCTTTGAATGTTTGAAGTGTGCATGAACCATTTAAGTCGATCTGAACCATAACATCTATATTTTCTTAAAGACAAACATATATTGAGTTTTTGTTGACCCATATATATCTTGACTCATTTTAACACCCATAAATTTACCTTTTGATAAAAAGAAAAAAGGAAAAAGAAATAATATCTAAATGACATTGTTGGTATTTTGATAAATTCGTAATGAAATATGTTTCTACTTTTCTTAAGTTTTAGATATTATTTTGGCCCATGTATTTCTAATTATTTTTTTTCATTTTTTTTGTATCTATCAAAAATATTGTAAGTCTTTGATTTGATGAATTTAAGAAAAATAGAATCATAATCCATTTGGGACATACACAAAAATAATTGTTGGATTTGATCAAAATAATTCATCCATTATTAGTTGTAAAATCGCACATTTTTTTTGTGTGTGTGTGTTTAGAGTTCAAAGTTCAAACCATGAGATAAGTAAAAGTCCCATCGAATATGAAAATTAACAACGAAATGCCATAGTCCCCTAACAAAATTTTACGGTACATTCACACATAACACGGTTAGAAAGTATCAGTAATCGAAAATAGATAAACGGAGGCCAAATCTCTCTTGGTCAAAAATGGCAAAGCATTCATTAAGCTGCAAAACCTTTGTTTAGTACTGATATCAGTTCAATACTCGATCTGTTTCGTTATAAATGTTGTTTTGAGGGTTTCCACATTATTTAAGAAATCAAATATAATGTATATTTTGTCCTCTAAAATGCATTTATTAAATGTTTTATAAGGAATAAAGTAAATAAATAAATAGGGCTAAACGAGTAAAGATTTAACTAATTTTACCTAGATTTAGTTAAACATCATTTAAACTGGAGAAAAAAATAGTAGAATATAAGAGCATCATTGTTGGTAAGTTCTTAGATTAGTTCTTAGGATTTTCTTTTTGTCATTAATTACTAAGAACATCTCATTTTAACTCTTATATAAGAGACATTTTAAATGACATTTTGTCTCTTATATAAAAGTTAAAATGAGATGTTCTTATCCTATAAACTAATCTAAGAACTTACAAAGAAGGATGCTCTAAACCAACCACCATTTATAAGAGTATAGCTAGCGTTTAATGAAAATAGACAGGTGAACTTCGATCAACTCTAGTTCATAGATGTGACGTGTTTCTCTCTCTGTTTAGTTATGTACCCTAAATCTTTTCTAGTAGACTAGGTAGGTGTGACGATACTCATAATTAATATGTGTTGGTTTAGTTGGTTAAGGACTCCGTTTTATTATTATTATTTATGGTCCAACACAAGTATCACTTCTTGGTCACACTGCAGTCATCGTCTGAACAAAACTATTTTACCCAAGGACGAAAGAGAACGAGACCTTTAAGAAAAAGACGTCGGATGAATTGTAAGTCTTTTCTTTCACTTTTATTTTTATAATTCCTGTAGAAAAAACAACCTTCAAACAATTAGTCAGTAAGTTGTTGGTTTAGCTTTTGAGCCATTTGATCGATAAAAGCTTTCACAACATTTATATTTGTTAAAGAGCTTTTACAACATTTCACACATTGAGAAATTTCTGAAACACAAGATATATAAGTAAAGAAAGTCTTTGGTAGGTTTTGAGCTTAAAACATATATCCTCTGTATAACATATTTTTTTCATATAAAACATTTCTAATATTTGTGCGAGAATTCTTCAAATTTATTGTCAAACGAATCTGTCATCTTTTGAACGATAAACATATTTTTTGTTTATCCTCTGTAACAACTAATCTCTGTTTTTTATTTTTTCATTACCAACCAGTCAGAGCAATGTTACTGATTCGAACAGCGACGGTCGCTCTTCTTCTAATCGCGTTTCTTGAAAACGCTGCGTGGTGCTGCAATGATGCTTGTAAGTTTGGTTTTCTTACGTGAAGATATCAACTTTTATGAAACCTAGGTTTACTTGAGTTTTTTTGTAAGGGAGTTTCTTGTGTTGCAGGTTTTGAACATTCTTTCTCAATATGGGATTCCATCAGGTGTTTCGGGCTCTCTCGGGGTTCATCGACTTGTTGAGGCTCTGAAACACGCTTTCGCAGTTAGAATGAACCTTGGGGATCCGGATTTTGTCGATGTTTCTAAGGTTATTTCTGATATGTTGTCTACAAATTTTGCACAAGGCTTGAAGAAAAAGATAAACGACAACAAAACCTTTGATCCAAATTATTACGGTGGCAGGTAAGTTATTTGATCTGTTAAAACCCGCAGATTTCGTTTGTCAAATCTTGATTTTATCGGTCTTTCGTTATCCATTTCGTAGGTGGGATCAGATTAACGACCATGGGACAAGCCATTTATCAATCATAGATAGCGAGAGGAATGTTGTTTCACTGACTAGTACAATAAACAGTTACTTTGGGGCATTGATGTTATCTCCAAGCACCGGAATTGTTCTGAACAACGAAATGGATGATTTCTCAATCCCCATGAAATCCAGCAGTAACCTAACTGTGCCACCACCGGCACCGGCCAATTTCATTCGTCCTGGGAAACGACCTCTGTCTTCTATGACACCCACCATTGTACTCAAGGTAAGGGAAATTTTTTTTGATTACTTGTGATACACGAAACTCGTAATTTACTCCAAAAGATGTTTTTTTTAATGCAGGATGGTAAAGTGAAAGCCTCCGTGGGTGCGAGCGGAGGACTGTACATCATCGCTGGGACAACAGAAGTTTTTCTGAATTATTTCTTCCTCAAGATGGATCCTCTTTCTTCCGTTTTGGCTCCAAGAATCTACCATCAGGTTTTTCGTTTTTTTATTTTTCCTTAGAAACTTTCTCGTTCTCTACTCATTCCTAAAATATGCTTTTTGTAATAATTTTCATTTTCAGCTGATACCAAACATAGTTTCGTATGAAAACTAGACGACAGTGTTCAGTGATCATTTCGAGATTCCTAAAGAGACAAGAGTTGTGTTGGAGAAGAAAGGTCATGTCCTAACGCCTAACGATTGTTCAGTTCATAGTTCAAGAATCTGGTGCAAGTTCTGGTGGAATGAGTGACCTTGTGGCAGTAAGTGATCCAAGAAAGGGAGGGTTCCCTTCAGGATACTGAGATCGGGTATATATTAATATAACTAGTTACAAATCGAACATGGCTTCCAAAAATTAAAATCAGTACAGCACTGGTTAACCAAACATTTTCAATATGTTGCAAATTATTAATAACCTTACATTTATAGGTTTTTGTGTTCCACATTATTTCATAAATCCCACTATATATGATAAGAAATTGACAAGAGATACATATTCAACCATGAGATGTATTCTTATCCTACATAGCATTCACACATATAATGATTTTTGTAACCTTGACAAGAACCACCCATATAATTTTGATTAAGGCAGTAAATATTACATTTATCTTCTTTGTCGTGGCCGTTTGGATCTGGGCATTTTATTCCTGTTAGAATTTGTGCTTCTCCAAACTCTATCAATTTATGAAAAAATAAAAATTAATGGTTTTATTTGCTAAATAAAATGATAACAAAAATATTTTGTATGAATCAGGCAAATAAAACAACTTTAGAAGTAAAATGTATATCTTGTCCAAACAAAAAAAGAAGTTAAATGTATATTATGATTAATTCAAGATAAAGATTAATAAACTAAATCTTAATTAACAGAAATTAGTTATAAATAAAATTGAAAAGTTATCAAAAGGAAAATGTATGTCAAAGATATAAATTACCTGCTGTTGAGAGAACACAAAGGCAAAGAACCAAGAAGAATGAGACTTTGTTAGACGCCATTTATCTTCTTTCTTTTCTTTTTTTTTGATGAAGTTTTTTCCTTAGAAAATATATATGAATTTAAACAAGGAGAGTTTGTCAGCCCCCAAATATATATGTTTAGAAGAGTTTCTTGGGTTATACATTGTTGATACATTTTCAAATCTTTATAGATATTTTCCTTAGAGAAATAGGGATATTTTTACAGCAAATAGAAATATCTGATTTGCTTTGATTGTTAAACAAAAAAATGGAAAAATATATCTAAAAGTAACATTTTTGGCCAAGTATTACCATAATTTTTGCATGACTGTCTTGTCATGTTTGACTATTTGAAGTGTGCACAAACCTTTGGTTAATGGGAGTCCTGAAATTTGTATTTTCCTAAAGAAGGGCATACATTGAATCTTTGAATGTGAAGCATTTCCATGTTGTCATTTGATTAGGCCACACAGAAAAAAAAAATATCTTAACTTACAGTAAAAAAAATTTCTCCCTTTTAAATATCCCAAACATGAAAAAGTAATATCTCTACACTCTAACATAAATTTCCCAAAAATAAAAATAGAGAATCTGAGGAAAAAACTGCCGTGATGTTATCAAAATGAAAAAAGATGAATAAATCAGTAACTATATCTAGGGTAGAAAAGTAATTATTTGTGTTCAGACCATATGAATATGTTCATTCAAAAGTATAAAGCCCATCAAGTAAAAGATAACAACATAATGCGACAGTTCATTAACAAAAACATACGGCCCATCAACACTTAACAACAATCGAGATACATGGAGCCAACTCTTTCTTGGTCAAAGTCCGAATCATTCATCAAGCTGCACCAACCTTGCCAATGAGCGACTTTCGGATGTACACACATTCAATAAAACACCTTTTAAACAAGATGTAATTTTTTTCTTTGAATTCTTGTGACGACAAATGAGAACTAAAGAGCCTTGAAATAAAAAAAAATTGTGCTTTTCCGCATCATTTTTGATAATTTAAGATTCAACCCGTCCGGGTTGGTCCGTTCGTGTTTCGACCAATATTATAAGCCGATCGGATCCGTTTTTGAAAGAACACTTGTGACTTGTGAGATTAAATTTTTTGGTAAAGTGTGACTTGCGAGATGATAGTAATATGCAACAATGTCACAAAAATAAAAATAAAAGTAATATGCAACATTAAATAACCAAAATTTGACTTAGCCATTACGATACAGTTTAAATTATGCGATGGATTCTGGAGCACGATGTAAGAGATCATTGACTATAATATCATTATTGTGTAATAAAAAATTATTTTTTGCATTTTTAAAATTATAAATATTTCAACTATCTAGATTATTATAATACCACTAGATTGGAATGACATCGTATATATGGTAGAAATAAAACCGGATCCTGCGCTCCTTTCTCTCCTTATTATTGGTCGACTTCAAGGCCACGAAATCGAATATTATTAATTTACAATGACATTTCGGATATAAATTTAAATGTTTAATCTAAAAAGTATACTTTATTTGAAATAGGATAATTTCAGAAGAATCTTTAATTATAAAATCCTTATATATGTCTGTATTAGTGATTTAGCTGCTCGTTACGAATATATTAAAACAATAAATAAAATTACTTCCATAGACAAATGATTCAGGTTTAAGACGAGATTTGACGAAATCGTCTAACGATGATGGAGTATAAGTTCAAAATAAAAGTTTGTGTGGAGCTATAAGAAATATCCCCAAACAATGTAAATTGTATTCGGAATCCTAATTGTCTCAGTTTTAGTTGAAAATCTTTTTTTTTTCTGGTTAACACACTAAAAGAAGCAAATGTAGTTTCTAAGGAAGTCCATCCTAGTTAAAATCTTGAAGCCGACGGTGTAAACCCACTCGGATTGTGGAAGATGAATTTTAGGAGTCGAACAAGAGACCAGTCTGGAGAAACTTTGAGTTGCATGATATAGCTTGTTATAATTGTATTCTATGATTGAAAAAAGTACTGCTCGGTTTCTTATGATCTCATTGATGCGTGTGAAGATGAAAAAAGCTCTGTTTGATCTTCACCAAAAAGAAAAGTTATTCGATAAAGTATTCAACTAATATAAAATGACCATTCGTTGTTTGTATTATCATTCAATAAAGCAGCCTTTCTAATATTGTACTATTCTTTAATAAACCCCTTAACTTACGTTTCCAAATAGAAAGTTCTTGCATTAGTCATAAATTAACATTTCATAAACTTTTCATTATGAAATTCTTATAATTTTATAACATTATAAAATTCATGCAGTGTCTATTAATTAGCAATTTAAGACTAACATAAACTTAATCAACTCTGCCAACTGGTCAACGTAATTAAGTAGCTGCAGATCGATGATGTGTCATTTTTTCATTGGATCAGAGAACAAAATGCGTTTTACAGCTGAAAGTTTCTTTTACAAAATGCACTCATTTCATGCGGTGTCCGTTAGTGATTAACGCTGGATAAATAGATTGCTTTATTCAATTTGAAAAAGATCAAAATATAGCACATAAATAAAAAAAATTAGAATATTTGTTCCGATCATAAATTTATGCGTATACAGTATATGTGTATTTTTATAGGATTAAAGATACATATAAATTTCTTATATTTAATAGATATCGTTAAATGTTAAAGAAAATTTATCTAAAAACTAGCTAGTAAACATACAAATATATCACAAAAAATACATTCACCCCTGAACTGCCTATAAAGAATGATTGTGGATTAATTTTTGACATATATTAGGTCTAAGAAAAAAGAGAGAAAATATTGTTTTTTTTCTCTCTCAGCTTTTGTTTCCCATGCATACAGCTTTATGTTAGCGAAGAACTAGTATGATCTGGTACTCCGGTACTCCGGTACAGACGAAAGAAAGAAAGAAAAAACTTGTTTTAGTTGCCTCAATGTCAACTACTATGCTTTAATTATGATGCCAATTAACAAAAAAAAAACGAAATATTCCGAAGTAGTGTTCAGACCAGATCCATCTGGATTGCAATACAATTTGATATTATTTATATGATTGGCATTATCTTATTATATAATGCTGAGTCGTCTGGTTGAGATTATTCAAGAATAGAGACGAAGCTGGTAACATGGTGGTGGTGATTACCATTATAAACAATATTTTTAGTCTGTATATCTTCTTATTAAAATGCGAAGTCAAAGTCTGTTGGCTTTGGGTCCCTTCCTATAAAAACCTAGTTAGGCAAAAGAAAACGACAATAATTTTTTTTTTGATGTAAAGAAGAAAAACAAAAAGAGCAGATCCAGTTGATCTCAAGATCGCATCTGAATCATATAATAGCATGATCAAAGAGGAGACCGTTTCATACTTCCAAACTTTCGATGGTGTTATGGCAGAATCTGACAAGGTAAAACAAAACACTATTTCTCGATTTAACCGTTTAAACCACAAATTTCTCTAATTCTTGTTTTATTTTCAATCTCCTTCTGGTGTTTCAATCGGTTAGAATTAATCTCATGATCATATGATTCTGTTATATATTTACATATAGTTACCATATAATTCTTATGTCTGAAATTAATACAGTTTTACTGCATCTGATAAAAGTCAACTTGCTTGTTCGGAAATGGTCTCGAGTATCGAAAGTTCATTATTTTTTTTGGGACGGTTATTTAATGCTCAAGGATACCAAGATTTTCCGGTATTTAGAAAACTTCGGATGAAAACATTTATAATTAAGATCCGCTCTAATTAATATAGGTCGGATCGATCCATTTTTTTTCTTTTTTTCTTTATTGGCATTCGATCATGTTCACTTTTATAATACTATTTACTTTGTGTGTATTGAGAACTATTTATCGTAGAAGTTTAGAAGATAGGTCCAAACAGTTTTTAGATAAAAAGTGAATATAAATGTGTCTTGGATATTACAGGAAGAGGAGCTTGATGCAACAAAAGCAAAGGTGGAGAAAGTTCGGGAAGAAAATGAGAAATTAAAGCTCTTACTCTCTACGATTCTTAATAATTACAACTCTCTTCAAATGCAAGTCTCTAAAGTTCTCGGACAACAACAAGGAGCTTCGTCTATGGAGCTAGACCACATTGATCGTCAAGATGAAAATAACGACTATGATGTGGATATATCACTTAGGCTTGGAAGATCAGAGCAAAAGATCTCTAAAAAGGAGGAAAATAAGGTGGACAAGATTTCTACTAAGAACGTAGAGGAGTCAAAAGATAAAAGATCTGCACTGGGTTTTGGATTTCAGATTCAAAGCTATGAAGCCTCGAAACTAGATGATCTTTGTAGGCAGGTTAAGCTTGCAAACGCTGAAAATAAATGTGTATCTTCGAGGAAAGATGTCAAATCAGTTAGAAATGAAAACCATCAAGATGTTTTGGAGGAGCATGAACAAACAGGTTTGAAGAAAACTAGGGTTTGTGTTAAAGCATCATGTGAAGACCCATCAGTACGTACCATCAAAACCATACATTACATATATGTGTTTATTTACCATTTCACATCTAATTTAATTATTTGATCATATACACGTTACATGAATATATATAGATAAACGACGGTTGCCAGTGGAGGAAATATGGTCAAAAGACTGCGAAAACCAATCCTCTCCCACGAGCCTATTACCGTTGCTCCATGTCGTCAAATTGTCCCGTTAGAAAACAGGTATAATACATTCTATAATTTCTCAATCCAAATATCTGTTTATTAACAATTGGTTTTGAGTAAAAACTTTTAAAACGAATGTCTATAGGTGCAAAGATGTGGAGAAGAAGAAACCTCCGCTTTTATGACAACGTACGAAGGAAACCATGACCATCCTCTCCCCATGGAAGCAAGCCACATGGCAGCTGGAACTTCCGCGGCTGCCTCCTTATTACAATCTGGCTCCTCCTCTTCCTCCTCCTCCACCTCAGCGAGTCTAAGCTATTTCTTCCCTTTTCACCACTTCTCTATCTCCACCACTAACTCGCACCCGACTGTAACATTGGACCTCACACGACCAAACTATCCCAATCAGTTACCAGACGACTACCCTCTATCGTCCTCCTCTTTCAGTCTCAACTTTTCCTCTCCAGATCCTCCACCTCCATCATCGCATGACCACACCTTGAACTTTAGTGGCTTGCGAACACAAGCTCCGTTGAGTACAGATTCATTATTGGCCCGTTATCGAACGAGACTTTCCGGACAGCAATAAGCCAGTAACTGTATCGGTATAGCTAGACACAAGTCTAGAAAGTAACTGATTTCCGTTTTCTTTGTCATTCATTTGTTTTTCAGCCTCTGAAAGAGAGATCTGGTTTTGGCATGATATGCAAAATGCTTATATACTTGTAGATATCCAAATGTTTAAATTAGTGGATTACCTATCATATCATGGATTATATATGTATATGAAGGTTTTGTAAATTAATGGTCTACACAAATTTGATACACCAAATATTTTTTTATGCTTATAAAAATTTTAAATACAATGTTAATTTTTTTTGTTGGTGAATTAAGTAAGTATGACTATGATGACACAATGATATCTAAAATGGAAGGTGGTTTTCATGCAGATTGACAAAATCTCCCTCTTTCACTTTTGCAAAATTGTTTGATTTTTACAAAATAAACTTTAGTTAGCATCACATAAAATAGTGGGTTATTTGACAAATTATCAACACAACGTATTATTATTTGAAATCACATACGTATTGTTTACTAATTTGATTATTATTATTTTTTGCTACAGACATTTACTAATTTGATGGTCAAAATTGTAGTCACCATTAAAATTATTTACATAAAAGAATTGATTATTTTACTTCCCTCAATTATCAAATATAAATTTGTGATGAATTTGACCGAAATGAAGATGTCTGAATTGTTTGAGCCACCTAAATGTTTAGATGGTCGATTCTTAAAAAGGAAAGAAAACAAAATGACCAAAAGAAAGAAAACGTATGAAACTATGATCCATCAGATATTACTTTTAAATCAATCTTGGGCTCAGGCCCGTTACTACCGTTTTCTATCTTAGAATTCGGCCCATCCACGTCAGCGACTCCGGTTATAACGCTGTTAAACTCTTTTGACACACGACCACTTATTATAACGTCACGTGTCAATGCACTTCATCAGGACGCGCGTAACCGCCAGAAAAGCGAAACCAAAGGTCCATCTCCGACACGTTGCTTATCCGACCACACTCACCACTGTTCTAAATTCTCTCTTTTTTTTTTCCTTAACCAAAAAAGCTCTCTTTTTTTCTTCTGGGTTTCATCGTTTCCAATCTAAAATCATCGTAGATTTGTTTGAAATTCTTCAAATTGAGCCGGTATCAAGACATGGCGGGAAGTGAAGCGGTAGAAGATAAGGAGATAAAATCGGCGGTTTCAAGCTGTGAAGCGTATTTCGAGAAAGTACAATCAAGGAAGAATCTACCCAAATCTCTTCAAGAAACCCTAAACTCTGCTTTCGCCGGAATCCCAGTCTCCTCCTTCCCTCAAGTCCCCGGCGGCAGAGGTAAAAATTAGAAAGATCCCATTTTTTTCGATTCCTCCAAATTTCCTGATTTCTCGTTTAAAGTTTGAGACTTGGCAATGGTTTAGATTCAATTAGTGTTTTGTTTGATCGTAGTGATAGAGATTCAAGCGGAAACACCTGTATCAGAAGCAGTAAAGATCTTATCAGATAGCAAGATTCTATCAGCTCCTGTGATTAACACAGATCACGAGAGTTCTTTAGATTGGAGAGAAAGATATTTAGGAATCATTGACTACTCTTCAATCATCTTATGGGTGCTAGAGAGTGCTGAACTCGCTGCAATCGCGTTGTCCGCTACGTCAGCAACTGCTGCTGGTGTTGGTGCTGGAGCTGTTGGAGCTCTTGGTGTTGCAGCGCTCGGGATGACCGGTCCGGTTGCTGCTGCGGGGCTAGCCGCAGCTGCGGTTGGAGCCGCGGTTGCTGGTGGTGTTGCAGCTGAACGTGGGATTGGAAAAGATGCTCCAACTGCTGCTGATAAGTTGGGGAAAGATTTCTATGAAGTTATTCTTCAAGAAGAGCCTTTTAAATCAACCACTGTAAGTTTTTTAACAGAACATTAAGTTATTTGTGTTGTGATGGTCCTGATTGATCATGGATATATGTTTATGTTGTCAGGTTAGAACAATACTTAAGTCGTTTAGATGGGCTCCTTTTCTTCCGGTTTCAACAGAGAGTTCGATGTTGAGTGTTATGTTGTTACTCTCGAAATATCGGTTAAGAAATGTGCCGGTTATTAAAACAGGAGAACCGGATATCAAGAACTACGTTACTCAATCTGCAGTTGTTCATGGTCTTGAAGGTTGCAAAGGTAGAGATTGGTTTGATCACATTTCCGCTCTCCCGATTTCTGATCTCGGCCTCCCGTTTATGTCACCCAATGAGGTAATAAAATAAACTTTAAGAAGTCATGACATTAGGCTCGTAAACCGGTGAAATTGAACATGTTGGTTTCAGGTTATTAGCATTGAGAGTGAGGAACTTATCCTTGAAGCATTTAAAAGGATGAGAGACAACAACATTGGTGGTCTCCCTGTAGTTGAAGGGTTGAATAAGAAGATTGTTGGTAACATTAGCATGAGAGACATTAGATATTTGCTTTTACAACCTGAAGTCTTTTCCAATTTCAGGTTTATTTTTACTCACTTGTTTCTCATTACAACTTCTCTGGTAACAATGATGACTGAATGATCTCTTTGTTGATGATAAAGACAACTCACGGTGAAGAGTTTCGCGACAAAGATTGCTACAGCGGGAGAGGAATACGGTTTAGCGATTCCTGCAATAACTTGTAGGCCTGATTCGACTTTAGGGAGTGTTATAAACAGTTTGGCTTCGAGGTCGGTGCATCGGGTTTATGTAGCGGCTGGAGATGAGAATGAGCTTTATGGGGTTATAACACTGAGGGATGTGATCTCTTGTTTCGTATCAGAACCTCCAAATTACTTTGAGAACTGTCTCGGTTTCTCGGTTAAGGAAATGCTTAACCGATGATCTCTTGTTTCTCAGCTTTTTTTTGGCTTTGTTGTTTGTTCTTTCTTGGTTTAGATTTCTGAAGTTGTTGTCTTTATATCTAATTTGTAACCAACCATTTTGAGTTTTAAAGTTCTATCATTAACGACATCTTAGGATTGAAAATATATATGTACTGTAATGATTGGATAAAAAATTTTCTGTTTTATGGATTGTTCAATTTCATATTTGTGTTTGTGTAAGTCTCGCCAATTCAATGCAGCTGATTAAGTTCAACTTACAGGGAAGCCAAACTAAGAGTTTAATCAGCTTGAAACAAATTGTATAACTAACAAATGAAATGACTCACTCATGAATGATAGATCAATAACCAACCACATTACTTATCTTCTTCATGAAAAGGCTCATAACTCACCTCAACCGTTGACTACACCGCTCGATAATTAATATAGCCTGTGGGTGCCAAGATGTCACCTAGAGTCCCCCCAAACACTTCAGTGTTCATCAGATTGATTGATCGATCGATAGATGATAACAAAGTATGAACAATGAAGCGTTTAAGGGAACTCAAGGGGACATTTGACTTTACATGTTATGTCTCTTTTGCAAATGCTTCTTCTCTTACTCAACTGACCTTAGCGACAACCCAAACTGCATATTTATAGTCTATAGATACTTGCCAATGGAATTGTTTTTAAAGGAGGGACCATAGATTCTATATTCTTCATTGAATGGCAAAACATGCGGGAAATATGAGGATGAACCAAGTCGGAATTTTGGTAATAAGGAGCCAAGATAATATTTAATATTCCCATCAGTGTGCTACATAAGCACATTCTTCACAAGATCTTTCGTCCCGCAGATCTTATTCTACTCTTTTTTCCGATGTAAAATTGATTTAGAAACCCAATATAATAAAGTATAAAAGTATCTTAAAAATCTCACTATAGTAAAACTAAACGAAGAAAATTTTCCCTAAACATGGCCTTTAACGCTTACATATATCTGCATTTTCAAACAAGGTTTTCTCTGTCCGTCTTATCAATTAGTTTACGTAAGGTTATGTTAGGATGAAATAGAAACATATTTTTACTTTGGTGAAAAATATAATCGCGAAAACTAAATTGTCTTTTTCTGTCTATAAATAATACATCATAAATTTGAAGTAGCATGCAGTAGTGTATACACAAAAGAAGCAAAAAAAACAAAGGAAAAAAAATGATATGCATGTAAAAAAGCAAAAACAAAATCATATGTTCATTTACATGTATATGAGTGTACATTCATTGGCATCTATGCGTTTATAGAAACGTCTTTCTTATCTTGCAAAAAGCTGAAAGGAAAAAGAATTTATGCACTTTTCTTAAAAAAATTGATTCCCTCACCTAAAGCCCTTAACCTGAATTCACGTCTAAGTTCACAATGCTTCCAATTGTATATATAAAACGCCAGTCCCTCCATTCTTTTTCAAACCCTAACACTCTTATAAACCGATTCGCCAAAATGTATCTACAATATATTGATAATGTAATATCTATATATTCAAACAATCGTCGTGTTGGTCGGATGTTTTCTAGAGTTCCTCTGAGCACTTCATTGGAGATACAATTTTTTATAAAATAGTTTTCTACTGAAGTGTTTGGGGGAACTCCCGGGCTGATTCGGTATTTTAAATTCAGTAGACTAGCTAGCTGAGTTTGATTTAGTGTTGCATAAGGTAAGGGATCAGTTAATATAGAATATTGAATTAATTTCATGTTGCTAAAATGCTTATATTTGTTCTTTTTCTCAGGTTCAATTCCAGTCTATTACTGCTACCTTAATCACTATATTGAGTATTGTAAAGAGGATTATCAATATGAGACTTGGGTTGTTAAAAAAAAAAAGGTTGATGTTGAGAAGATCCGACATGTTTAAATAACTAGTTCCTCCGTTTCATTACATAGAATGTTTTTTTCATTATATTTGATATTTTTCAAATTTGTATGTAAATTTTAAATTTATTTTACCCTTTAAGTCTTTGGACAATACAAATGATCACAAGTGTTCTTTAAAAACGCATGTGTCAAGTTAAAGGCATTTTTTGGGAAATAATTTGTACATCATATCCAAAATATGTCCAAAGAAAACTGATGTTTCCAAGTCTCGAACGTACCAGCTTGTAGGAATAATTGGATATGATGATGAGTTTGACCACAGAGGTATGTCCTCAAAGATGATGGGTGGAGACTGGAGAGAGATGTGCCCTGGTGGTTAAAGAAAATCCAGATCTCCTTGGCATAATTACAATCAAAGAACAAATGATATATGGCTTCCTCACTAATTCAACAAAAGTATACAGTCCAGCTTGGTTTTGCTTGATAAATTTGATGAGAGTAAACTTTATTTAGAAAGAATTATAATAGACTCTCATAAAAAAACTTGTACAAGATACATTTTTCTATATAGAAATGAGATTAATCTAATTTTCTAATGTAAGGTAAAGATAAAAGTAAATAATATATTTAGAAATAATTGTAAATATTCATAAACTAAGATATGACAATCTTCTAGATCCTTCTAGATCTTCATGATTTTCATAGTCTTGGACAATCATCTCGACCGTCCATCTCCAGTTCTCCCAATAGGTATAAAGGAAATCATGCTTTCAAGAGCGAAAGGATCATGTGACGTCCCCTAGGCAACCTCCAAGAACCTTGATGAACAACTTGGGATACATAAGCAAGAAAAAAGAATACCTGACCCTCGTGGACTTGCGTCACCCATAAGGTTTGATTAATATGGCCCAAGAGAGTTCCAATTTTTGTGTCTGAACAGAGCCTCAGAACCACATACCAGCTGATAGGCATGAACTATTTCTATATCCAGCTCCCACCCACAAAAATCAGCTTCTCAAAGTCTTTCAGCTTTTATATAAAAACATTAATTTTATATTTTAATATATTTTATATGTATTTTTTGGTTTGAGGCTTTAACATGTGCATTGTTTATTCTGAGGTATTTTCCTTTATATTGAGTGTTGAACTCATTTGTTGTAGATGTAACTTTCTCAGAGAGATGAACCTTTTTTTTTTTAACTCGTAAGATTCTGATCATACAAGGAAAGAGATTGTTTAGCTAAAGAATCAGCCACCATACAAGGAAAGATGAACTTATTTTCTATTTTAAAGCATACCGTTGTTTAAGTTTGGTTAATTCATTCTAGACAGACCAAATTTTGGTGTTAAACCTACTTCTTTTTGGCTGGATCGAACCATGCATTAGTTCTATTGCCGGTAAGCAAAAATATCCAAGACTAGTGTAGTGTTGTAGGACAACATTAGAGGTGAATGAAATTTTATATGAAAATTATATATTTACTTGAAAATATATTTCGAATGTTTAAAAATAAGTTCTGAATGATAAAGAAGTTAAGGAATCCCACTTTTTTAATGCGTAAAAGGTATCATATGTTGATATACTGAAGAACAAAGGGACATGTGACTCTTGCCTTCCTTACTTATATGTATGTCCAATAGCCACCATATATATTTTGAAGCTTTTTCATTCTTCTCTTTTTCGTGGAATTTAAGACAAGGGCCATCAAATTTTGATTCTTATCAAAACGTCTGCACATTTTATATTACCGAAGATGAACCTGGTCGATGTTTTGGACCTAATTAAAAGACATTGAAATTAAGAATAACTTGTGCCATGTGTTAAACAAGTTGCTCGATATATTCTATGTTTCATTAGCACACACTAGGGATTGGAAAAAACTACATTTTAAAATGGAGGCATTACCCCTAATTACAAAAAAAAAAACACAAGTTATAAACTCCGGCATTAGTAATTTAACCTTTTGTTTAAAAAACCGTTTGAGTGAGTTAAACAAGTTGTGGACTCGAGGCTCAGCGATAGAATGTGGATTACTCACAAGAATATCTACTTGATGTGGTTTCGACCTGATGAAACTATATATTAGCACTAATAATCACAACTAATGGTATGTATGCCACTCATTTAATAGTTGACTGATAATATAAACCAATCTAGATTCGACCACCCAGAGATCTTGTATAGATGTACGTATGTTTTGTAGAATCAAATTTTCTGTCTCGTGAAGAGACAGAAGGAAAAGAAGTACTAATTCTCTTGTCACAACTCTTAAACCCAAGTTCACGTCCAGGTTCAAACACTCTCCCCTCACACTAACGTACATGAGATTCTTTAGTTCTCGCTATAAATTAGAATGTCACCCATCCTATCTTCCTCAAACAAAAATAGATCTAAGATCTTATATACCTACATTCTAACCATACAAGAAATATTTATGTTCATGGTGGTAACTAGCAACAACACAATAATAATTCGACTAGATGTCCTCTAGAGTTCTCCTGAACACTTCATTGGAAATTTGTTATTCAGTAAGCTAACAGTTAATTCCACTGAAGTGTTTGGGGGAACTCCCGATGTCATTTGGTGATGCCAAGCCATGTATGTAAAATGGTAACTTTATACTCTCTCTACTACCAACTATATTGTTTTGAATATACTTTTCTTTTTGTTTTAATTATTAATTTGATTAAACGATCCACAAAAATGAGTGATCGGAAAAATTCGCTCTAACATCGGAATGGTTAGAAAAATGATCGGAAAAGATGAAAATCACAAAACAACTCAAATTAACAAATTACAGGTTAAGAGGATCGAGGTTGTATATACTTTTTAGTTTGTATAAACGATTGTATTATCTTTAAACTCAATTTAAAGCACACATACATTTTGTTTATAAACATGAAACAAAATAATATTAATTAAAATAAATCTTTAACTTTCTAATGAAAAGATTAATCTCTAGTTTTATTACATTTTTTGGATGTTTAGAAAAGCTATGGACTTTTGATCCTCATAATCTTAAGTAACCTCTTATCAATTCTGTTTCCATATCATCTTGCAATGTATTAATTGTCAATTTGATTAGTTCTTCAATTTGGCTGCATCCATAAGGATTAAATTCAGTTACCTATTAATATATGTGTTGTTTTATTGTTTAATTATGACTCATCTTTCCTTCAAAAAAATAAATCTATAGCAATATCCCCTTCTTATGAACTTGGTTAGGAACTTAGATTTCTTTACTTTTTATCATGGTATCTACGTACATGACATGGTTCAGTGTTTGGCCACCCACGATATCTTAGCTACGATGAAGAGATTGTGTATTGTGCAAAGGTTTTCGTAGAGAATAAAATATGATATACCACTAAGTGATGATTTGATCTTAAACGTAATCGTTTATAAACTTTAACAAAAATGGTGTTAAATTGCTGGTAAACCAATGCAATTCAATCATTTAATTGCCAATAAATTTTCCTACTAACATTATTATTTCTTAATTACTAATTATACTATTAAACTAACTAAAGGTTAATTATATAAAATAGGAATTCAAGATATTAAATGACATTGGCTTTTCCATAATATATACATCTACATTTCAACCAGACATTCTATAATCTTAAGAGAAAGTACCAAACTATTAACACACTATGCAAAAGTATATAATCAGACTCAAAAGGGTCCTTAGATCTCCTACTTCCCACCTTAAACGCAGAAATATCTCGAACCTTGTTATACTACGACATATGAGATGAAGGAGACATGACTATATTTTGAGTAGAACCCATCTTTTTTGAAGAAGTCTCAAGCTGTTGTAAAGTGGATAAGACATCAGCCATATCCGGTCTGAGCTTAGGTTCGGTATTGAGACACCGCAATGCGATGTTGGCAGCTGCACAAGCCCCTTTGTGAGGGTACTGTCCTCCAAGCTTTGTGTCCATTATTCTAAACACTTTTCTTCTGTCCACCAAATAAGGTATTGCCCAATCCACCAGGTTACGTTCCACTCCTACTTTCGATTTGTCTAGGGTGGGACGACCCGAGAGTAGTTCGAGCAACACCACTCCAAAGCTATAGACATCACTCTTGGAGGTTAACCGGCCGGTTGCTATGTATTCCGGAGCTGCGTACCCTTGTGTGCCTATCACTTGAGTTGTCACATGCGTTCTATCTCCTGTTGGTCCAGCTTTTGCCAACCCAAAATCAGATAGCTTTGCATTGAAATCCTGCATTTACAAGACGATTTTAAGATTTTGGGAATCAATGTTATATATTTCTAGTGTACACGTCCGTAAGTGGCAAGAAAACTCGGTTTTTACTTTTTTCTATATAGACTTACGTATTTGTTTAGAAATTATATGTTTAGAATTCTAATTTCACTATTTTCCATTGGAGTGCTTTTTCATTTATATTTTAGTCGTAATGAGATGATGGCTCTTTGACGAATCTCGAATCAAAGCACGCTCTAAACTCGACAAATAATCTACTTCGGTCAAACTAGAACTTAATACTATATTCGGATTTATGAATTTTTAACTCAAAACCAACTGGCAATGAGGAAAATGATTCATATCTTTCATATATTAGTATACTACTCTAGATTTAATAAAGTGGAGCTTTCTATTTTCTTTTGCTTTAACAACTTCCTAAATAAAATATGGACAAGCATTGATAGTAGATGGCGTACCACATCAAGTAGAATATTAGAGGCCTTGAAGTCTCGGTATATGACTTTAGCTTCGTGGAGGAAAGATAGTCCTCTCGCTGCGCTAAAAGCTACTTTCATCCTAGTCTTCCACGGAATTGGCTCTGCGCCTCCTACACAAGCAAAACCACCAAAAATGAAAAACTCCCGATAGTCAATATAGGATAACTTGAATGTAACTCTAGCTCAGCCCAAATCGATCCTTACTTACTTCGAAATAGATGGTTCTCCAGGCTTCCTTTAGGCATGTACTCGTAAACCAAAAGTCTTTTCTCTCCCTCTAAGCAATATCCAATTAGCTTCACAAGATTCATATGATGAAGTCTCCCAAGATAATGAACCTCAGTCTAAAAAAACCCACCAACACTTTTATTATTTCATTTGACTACAAATTTTTGTTTCTATAGATCAAGGATGATGAACTTACCAACCACTCTTTGTGTCCTTGAAACCCTTCTGATTTAAGTTTCTTGACTGCAACAACCATACCGGACCCTGGTTTCGAAGGTGACAACGAGCGTTCACCGATCCAACCCTTATAGACACAACCAAAACCGCCTTCACCAATCATACTATTCGGCTTGAAGTTTCTAGTAGCGGTTTTTAGCTCGTTGAATGTAAAGGCCTTTAGTGTTGGAGATGGTAAGAGCTCTCCTTCACTTCTAGGTGTCAAATTTGACCATGATGAAGTAGTGAAGCTATTGTTGCTATAAGAAGGTATGGTGAGACTTGAGAGTCGAGATGACTGATTCGGTTTGCGGGAAATTCTTGATGACCCTATTGTCAAATTTGAGACCAACATAAGTAGAAACTTTAGTTGGGAATTAAATGAAAATTTTGATAGAAGCTTTATATAATTAAAGAGAATTAAAGAAACCTAGTATCAACTATCAAATATCCATCATAATTCTCAAAAGGCGAAATTCGAGAAGAGAAGTGTGGTTTTGATTCTTACCTCCAAAAGTGCTTTCTCTATTACCTACTCTTGCAGAAGAGTCCAAGCAATTCCCCATTAGAGAGATCAAGAAAACTGAAATCGAGGTTTCTTTTCCGATGAAGTAATAAGAGATGAATCTTTATGGATCTCAGAAGTAGAAGGAATAAAAACAGAGAAAATTAGAAGAAGAAACAGAGGATATTAAGAAAACAAAATGAGATAAAGACAAAGAAAGGTTTTGTATGATGATAAATTTTTGTCTGTCGTTGTCGTTGTCGTAGGTCAACACCAAAAACGTGTGCACCACCTATCACTACTTTGGTCTGCTGCATTTTCTAATTTTCCCTTTTTCTTCTTCCAAGTTATCTATCTACTAATCTCATAGAATTTTCTAGCATAGTAATTAATTCCAAAAGTTTATGTCAGATCATCTTTTTCATATCCGTTATAATGTTTCAAATTTTATAATTGACGATATATTTATATTTTCAAATATGAAATCGATAATATGCCGACACCCAACGATTTCCGAAATTCATAGAAATTTGAACAACATCAGTTTTCGTAAATGGTTTAACTCGATATTATTAGATGAACTTTCTATCCATTTGAACAAATTATGTGGACCAAAAATTCTTGATAAGTGACGATATAACTTACTCGGATCACAATAATTTAACCTACAATATATAGATCACAACGTACGGTTCTTCATTCATATTTTAAAAAAAAAGTATGTGAAGATATCAAACTTGAAAACGTACTTTCCGCACAAGTTTCTGGAAATAATCAAAAAAATTATAAAGAGAGAAAAGGCTTGAAGGGATATGAATAGGATATTTGTTAATTATAAGAATGTTGCAAGTAAATTGCGTAAGGGTTAGTTTACAAATTACAACGAAAAGTCAATGAAATGCGTTGTGAAGTCAATTCTCATCTCCAAAAAGACGAATTGTTGCTTTTCCTCCAAGCAAAGCTTCAAAACTTTTATATGCAATTTTCTGAGTCAAACGTCTTTATATCGATTACTTTTCTCTATCTAGCAGCTCAAAAGCCCTTTTTCCTTTCTTTAAAAACTAAAAAGTATCACACATCTCTCCTACTGGGCTTTGAAAACGCCAGACTCAATAGTGCCTTACATTTAAAAGCCCATCTACATTGAACAGTAGCACAAAAAGTTATTGGAAAAACTGTCCCGTTCCAATTTTTGGTTTGGTCCAAACACTGTTACCGTTTCTTTAATGTTTAAAAAAAAAAAAAACTGAACTCACAAAAATCAGTATTTTCTTTTAATTTGTGTGAAACAAAGTTAAAAGAATGCTAATTTAGCGTTTGACATTAGCGTTTCTATTTAAACAATAAACAATATTTTACATAATAGGATTTTAAAAAAAATAGTTTTCATATAATTTTTTATTGTTTTTTCGACAAGAGATATTATCCCATGAACATTTCTTTTTTGTTTATAGTTAGCAGAATGATCATTTACTTGAACAAATAAAGTGGAGGATCATTTGGTGAACAATACAATCGGAAAATAATTTCACAAATCTACTCAAAGAACCTACATTTTTTCTCTTGTTATATAGATTTTTTTTAACTACTTTATTAACGCAAATACAACAACATATCCAAACGATCAAGGCTAAGCACATTCACACACATATTTAACCTATCCAAACGATCAAGGTATCAATCTATGTAATTACACGCTTTGAATATATATACCGAGTAACAAAGATAAGGCAAACAAAATTTGAAACTAAAACTTTCATAAGAAAACATCCATTTTTCATAAAATATAATCAAGAACATTTTTTAAAATATATAACTAAACTATATATTGATACTCTTTCACTCGAGCTAATCAAGCCGGATTGAGAGTTTAAATGTCATATCAAGGGAAATATGTATGCATCTACCAATCTAAGCATTAGTCTCGACCTTTTTGGTAATAGAATTTATGATTTCAATTTAGAAGTGGTCACTCAATAGGAAGATCCCTCACGAAAGTCGGTCCCAAAGTCCAACTTGAGTTTTTGGTATTATCATATATTCATATATGTGTACATAAAATACCGTAATTCGACCGTTGACAAAATAAATTAAAAATAATGAAAAGGTAATAAAAATATATGTGGCAACGTGAAATGGCAACGAAAGATCGTTTGCTAACACTTAAACAAAGTCCAAACATCGAACCACTATCCTTCATGTCGTGCCAGTCACATGCATCCCCTCTCTCTTTTCCCTTTTCTCACTATATTTTATTTACACTAATATAACACTAAAAGAGAAAAGTAATATGTATACTTATGCTTACAAATGATATATCATCGTTTCTTTTATTTATATATATTATCTTGCTCATAGTTTTGTATTTTTCGTTGGAACTTACAGCATACATAACAATTCTAAACAATTTCGTGTACATTGTTTAATGTTAAAATTTTAGTAGCCATATTTATGCCCAGAATTTTATATTTCCCACTATAGCCTACGTATATATCGATTATAAAAATATACTTATTACTTATTAGTAAAGTTCGTATATACAAATATAATACCCAGTTCCATGGATATATCTCTTTGAAAGTGTTTATCTTTGAGGAAATATATTAGATATCTAAACGTTCATTCCGTATATAACATTTATAGTTTACTAGTAAATTTACAATAGTATAAAAATAAAATGATAACGCTATCACTAATAAATGGATCGTTGTAACTTGTATGTAGCTTAAAGACAATATATCTTATCTACTTTTAGTTGATATTCTTCTGAGCCATTTTTCCATTAGAAGTGAGTAGTTTATAAGGAAATTGAAGCACCAAGCACATGGCCACATAGCCAGCTCTTCTTTACGGGTAATTCTTTGTTTGGTCGTAGCTACACTACAATTATACTATAATTATAAAAAATTGTTTCAAATACATGTTGGCATCTGATACACTGTCACCAAAAAAGATTAGATTAAGGAAATGCACATGATCCCATAAAGATTCTTGTATTAATTAATGCATAATGGCGCATTTAAATCTCTCTCATCATTTTATCGCCAACTTTAAAATATTGTGTCTTCCTCTAGGGTTTCAGATTCTGTCACATGCTTGCTTCTTCTTCCGTATAATTTTTTATAATTTTTAACCGTCATTTACTATCTTCTTCGACTCAATAATCCAGATTGTTATAAAATTATACGCTAACTTGGAATCGTGAAAAGTGGATTTAAAAGTTTGTCGTAGTCAAATTTAAATACCGACAAATCATTATAGTGACTTAAAATGTATTAATAACTATGTGGATGAACGTCATTGTTGAAGTTGATTTCCATTGGACGCTCTGGTTATCGCTGTCAATTGTCATCTGAATTAGCTTAGACTTGTAACCTTGTACGTAACATGTCAGAGATATTTTGCTTCAGTTTGATTCTCGACTATAAGAAAACGTTGTGAACTCCTAAAATATATAACCACTAAAGATGATTGTACGAATAAGTGTCGTGTCGATATAATTACGCTTCTGAGCATAATTGATGGATTTGACCTCTGAATTGTGTCCACACACCATTCATTCATTATAAAGTACTCTAGATTTACAACTTCAATAGAAACTTTGAAATATGAAGATTAAAAGAGATATTTGAAACTGATATATTTATATGGCTAGCTAGTTCCCACTTCAAACATCTACATGGTATGGATATGGAATGTGTGTTAAAGTTCATGGTATGGATTTACGATCGTTTAAACAACTTCTTATAAAAAAAATTAATAAGGATATATTTATAATTTTCTATATGTGATGTTTAAGTATTCAAATCATGAGTGGACCAAGGTAGGGGTAAGATATAAATTATTAAATTTAAAGAACTTATAGCATAACTTGTAAATTTTGGTGTATTGACCCACTATAACCATGTTCGATACTCACATTTCAGTTAATAACTATTTTTTAATTAATACTCTCTCTATTTCAAAATGTAAGAGACATTTTTATTTTGTTTCATATTATAAGATGTTTTGCAAGGTTCTATACAAATTTAAATATATTTTTATTATTTTTAACTATTTATATGCTGTAATATTTTTTATGATTGGTTAGATTTGTTTTTATTAAATACAAATCATATTTTTTTTTTAAAAAAACTATCTAAATATTTGTATTTTTATCTTAAACATCTTATATTTTAAAGTAAAGGGATTAATAGTTATGTTGTATTTAACGAATTTTGGGGTCCGCCACTAATAGATTTTTTTTTGTTTTTTACCGGCACGGATAGAAATCTTATGACATATTCTATCCCAAAAGAAATAATCAGGCAACAAGCTTTTAACTACAAAAGTTCAAAAATATACGTACCCAATAACATTTATAACTAGATAGCAAACGTAAGGAATGTTTTACCACATGTACAATTCTATGATATAGGATTTTATCATACAGACACATGCACACAAGAAGTCATTTCCTAGTTGTACAATTTATAAGTATATTACGTGGAAGTGATAAGAGTGAGCATATAAGTGTAGTTGAAGCATCCAAGTTTACAAAGGGTCCATTAACCAAAAAAGCAAAGCAAACCAAACACGGTTAGCTAAAAAGAAAATTGTACTTTAGGAAAGAAGTGGGTGATTCTAGTGGGTCGCACCAACGCATTTCGTTTGATATGTTTTGTTTTGAATTCTTATAGTCATTTAGAGACTAGAGAGATCGTGTTGAACTAGAGCTACATAGTATCATTTGCAGTATTTTTTTTAGTTAACACCGAGTATCGAGATATTTTCTTATGGACCTTTGGGTTAACACCAATAATTTTCAACATGGGGGTTTGAACATGTTAACTGTTTTGATTTTTCAAATCTAATGAAAGTTAAAATATCCTTTGATTTTAATCTAATTTAGGATTCTATAACTGGCGACACTTCAGTTCTCTGGTTTTAAAAAGTTGGCAATTCACCACTAGTTCTTTAGAAGAAAAAATCAACGGTGTTCTAGCCTACAACCGCTTTTATATATGGCGATCAATTTTTTTGGTTCAACATCGTTGAAGCCAACATTGGCCTTAGTTTCTCCACATCTTTGGGTATTAAGCAACTTTTATTTATAGATTTTGTCGCATTCTTTTGTCGCTAGCATCTTTTAAAATTTTAATTGATTTTTTCTAATGATTGGTTCAATATTTTTTTTAATAAACATAGATTGTAAGTGAGATTTCAAATTTATCACCAAAAGGAAACATCGAATTCTTTAAGAAATTTCCAAAAGTTTAAAAGTGTCGGCCATTTGAATGTGGAAGATGAAAAGGAGTTAAAAAGGAGAAGAGTCGATTAAAAAGGAGAGTGACAACTTTCCAACCCCAAATTGTTTGCTTGCTTTCTTCCAACTCTCTTTGTCCTCTTCCTCTATCTCCCTTGGAATCTGTGTGCGTCTAATGTCTCTTGCTGCTTCTTTTACTCTCATCAAATCTATAATCTCTTCTACTTAAAATCCCATATTATCTTAAAGAAATTGAGGATATCTGATTTCTTAAAATATTTTTGTGTTGATGAACCAAGACTTCTAATGGGACTATGCATTTAATATATGTCATTGATAGATGAGTACTATTTTACACGGTGACACATTATTTTAATGCATGATATGTTACTTGATACCTCATCAATATTTCTGCGCGAGAACGAATGGCATTGTCATCAAACCGGACAACAAAGGTTTTCATCAAACCAAACTCTAATTTGCTGTCTTTTTTAATATAAAAACAAACTATAATTTGCTGATAGTGATGTTAGATTTTTTTTTCTTAAAAAAAAAAAAAAGACACACACGGTGAAATGAATAATGTAACTGTAGAATAAGAGAAGGGTTATGAAATTGATGGTCTGCGGCATCGTCAGATTTAAATATCGTACGTCTTTTGTAAGGTCTCGTGATTACAAATTTCACTCGTTTAGATTTTGTCCCATCATTTTTCTTTGGTCCTTTTAACCCGCTCGACCAAATCATGACATATGCAGAATTTATTTCATGGATTTAAACAAAAATAATGATTTGTTTCATGGAAAATGTCCTTTTCATTTGTGCTATTCCATTTATTTCTTCCCACTTCTGAATATGACGACTACGACCACATGGTGCCAGTACCCACGACTAAACTATATAATATACAATTTATTTTATTTTTCTCCATACAGAAAAATGTTGGGCCATAATGATATTATTTTTTATATAATATAATGGATATTACCCATTTTTTTACATCTCATTTACTCAAAAAGTAAACAAAAAACCTCAGTGGTGTTTGGTTGCAGATTTCAAAGTGAGCTAATGATATAGATTCCAGTTTTTGAAAACATGCATGGGTTCTTCTGATCAAAATTCCAAATACAAAAAAAAAAAATATAAATTTTTTTAAAAACAAAAACAAAAAAAACAGGTAGACCAATTTCAATTGTACTGTTGCTGATCAAGCCATGGCCAAAAACCAGAATGGTCATCCATTGCACAGAACATGTTACTGATACTATTCTCTTCTTTAACCATACTCTGTCCTGAAGATGAGTTTTGAAAGAACTGCATTGTTGTAGTAGTTGTCGTTGCGGTGGCTGGCGACGGTGGGAAGAAGTGTCGACCAACTGTCTGTGGTGGCGGTGGGTGGCCACCGGTTAATGTACTGTCGTTTGATGGCGGCGCAGTTGAGATATCTAGTCTGAGATTATCTGAACTGTTATCACTTCTGTTACTGCAAGATCCTTCAGTTTCTTTGTTTAGATTTATTGATTCTGTTTGTTCTCTGTTTTTTAATCCCATTATCTGCGTAATTAAAGACAAAATTTTAAACATAAACAGAGTTACTGTACAATGTGATAAGCATAAAGAAACTATTGTTTTCAGATCTCTTTCCAGACAAGAGTGAAGAAAAAAAGAGATAATGATGTCTGAAAAGTCATGAATCATGTCCAGTTTTTTAACCCTACCTGAAAGCAACTCCTGATCCAAATAATTATAAACCAGAAATATAATTTTTAACCTTTTTTAAAAAGAAAAAAATCATCCTTTAGATGGAAAATAACTGTAATTATTGATCATTAACCCAAAAAAAAATAACACATATTGATTTTTTTTGTTAATTTATGAGATTAATTACCTCAGCTTGGAGTTTCTGATTATGAGTTTGAAGAAGATCATTTTCAGCTTTAAGTGTATCAAACTGTCGTTTAAGAGTATCATAATCTTTCTCTAGCTGCTTTGTTTTCCAACGAGCTCTTCGATTTTGAAACCAAATCGCGATCTGTCTTGGTTGCAAACCTAAGGCACGAGCTAGCTGCATTTTCCTCTCTGGTTCAAGTTTGTTTCCAAGCTCAAAGTTCTTCTCTAGTGTCTTCACTTGTTCCATGTTCAATCTCCTCTTCTTCTCTCCCATTTGTGACCCATCATCTGAATAATCCTCTTCTCCATTCATATTGTTCCCTGTTTCTAAATCACAACACCCTTCCATTGGAGATCTCTTACCTAGAAACGAAGCAAATCCTGAAACAGAACAGAACAGAGCATTAGAAAGAGATAGAGAGAAAACAGAGGAGATGTGTGTGGAAGTTTATGTATATATACCATGGAGATCTTGAGGTAGAGAGCAAGAAGGAAGAAGAGGAGCAAGAGATGGAGATTGATGAGGATGATCATCTTCGTAAGAGGTTTGGATCATGAAATTTGAAGGGAAAAAAGACATTCCATTATTACAAGACATCTTCTTCTGTTTTGCAACAGAAGTTAGTACTGTTTGCTTGAGATTTTGGTCGTTTCTCTTTAGTTTTTTCTTCTTGCCAATCTTTGTCTTAAAGCCATTATCATGGTCTTATAAATCTGAAGCTCTTTGTGTGAGAGTTTGAAATCAAATGGAAAAAAAGAAGAAGAGGAAAAACAAAAGAGAGAGAGATAGTGAAATGTATCGGCCTAGACTATACCACTTCTGGTATTTAATTTCTTCTTTATTTCGTTTTATATAGAAAGGCTGAGAGAGAGAGAGAGAGGACATATGAGCTGAGAAGAGAAAGAGACGCACTCAATTGATTCTCTCGTTAAAAAAAATAAAAATAACACGATCAAATACAAGCTTAAACTTCATTTACGTTAAGCCAAAGTATATATAATTATTAACTCCAATTTTATCTTCATTTTCGACAATCGTTTATAGATAGATATTTTTTTAACCATTGTTGGCTTCCAAGTAAAAGTGGGATCCAATTTAATTTACCCTGGTATATACTTACTCTTTAGTCTTTAGGATAGTGGATTATTGTGTGGTGCGCTGAGATTCATCTATAAATAAAATTTGCATCAGACCACAACAAAAGACACAGTTTGAACTTTGAATATGATATTGAGGTGTAATATCTACTTTTAGTTGGAGATAGAACAAAAAAAATGGGGTTAAAAAATAAATAAATGTAATTGCAGATTAAAAATCGTAGAATTGACCAAAACATGTAATCTTAGTGTTTTCGTTGTGTTATTACTCATATCAAATTGGCATAATCCTAAATATTGTTGAAAATGAAAAAAGGAAGCAAATTACAAGGGGGTTTAGCTTGCGTACAAAGTGGAAAATGAAGAGATGATAATCAAAATGGTAAGAAGAGAAAGGACTCTTCTTTTTCCCCTTGGGAGAGACATGCAGAGAGGTGTTCTCTCTCACTCATCATACTTGTCCTTTAAATTTTATCTAATAACTTTTTCTTTTATTAGATTTGTCCTTTTTTTTGTAAGTCCAATTCTCATCTTAAATCATAACTATCAAAGTTGTGTCTCTCTCTCTCTTTTTATCATCTAAATTTATTTCTAAAGAACTTAATTTACAATTTATTTTTCGCTAAATCATTTGCATAGGCTGAGAACATATGTAATAAGTAGCTAACTAACGCCTTTCATACTTCTATTGATGTAAATTAATTTCATATATATAATGATGTAGTGATATTGGGGTAGGGACGAAGCTGGATAGTGAATGGGTCCAATGTTGATCCTATTTAATCACGCTAGTACGTATGGACTATATATAGACCCATCAAATAATCGTATTGTGTCTACATGGATTGACCTAGACCTGTGGATCTAGGGATTGTACATAATTTTATTTTATTTTTTGTGGGAAGAAGAGAGAAGTGATATTATTGATTTTCAGATGTTCTATGATGCTAGTTTTGATTATTTTGATGTGAAAAAGGAAGATTGAAATATTTAACAAAAGAAGAAGATAATAGCTGCACTTGTAAACCATAGTATAACTGTGATTTTTTTTTTAGTCGGATATATAGTTACTTTAAATTTGTTCGTTTTCATTCTTCAAATAAAAACGATTGCGGGTGAATTGGAAAGATCAAGGCAGTCAGAATAACATCAGAGTTCATAAGAAAATATATTATTTTAGGTGTCCGTCTTACACCACCCACCTTATCTAATACGGTCTTCATTCAGAACCTTAGTTTAATCTTTTAGTTCAGAATATGGAACGTATATAGTTAATCTTTATAGGTAACTGCTAAAGTCTATCGCTAAAAAGGTGAAAAAGTAGAAATTAAACTAACAAAATATAGTAGTGTAGAATTTCTCTATATGTATTGTTACTTCGTTTTTATTTAGAATTCATCATTTTTGTATGAAATTAAAGTTCAATAAGTCTAAAAAGTATGATCGGTCCAAACATAATTGAAATTTGGTCTGAAATAGAATGGAAAAGCAATCACCATCTCAAAATAGCGTTTAAACGAAAAAATTATATTGAAACTGTAAATAGACTTACAATATATACAAAAGCATGGATTATACGTATGTCCATGATCAACAATCTTGTAACATGTATTTGAAATTCTAGATCATGTCTATGAGAATCATGGTACATCAAATCTGATCTCATCAAACCTATTAGCTTTGACCTAACCTATCAACCGCAAGACAGATACCAAAACGAAACAAGAAATCAATTGACTACTGGTAATGCTATATGTATATATGTAGAGTAATATTGATTGACCAATTACAAAAAAGTTATACAATTAGCAAAATAACAATAATAGGAATAATCAATAAGTATCACAAAAGTAAAATTCTCGCTAAGAGAGAAGGGTTTCTCGTGCTATGTTGGCCGATTGATTGGTATCATATCAAATGGAAGTGATGCAAAAAATTCCAAATGCATTATATTAGAGAGTTACAAATATAAAATCTAATGATGCAATTTCTTAAAACCCTTTTGTTGTTTTCCATTTATTTAAAGTTCATATATATAACAGACCTGTTATATGTTAGATAGCTTATGTACACATGAATGCATATGTGCGTGTGTATATGCATGCATAGACAGACGTATAAAGATGGTGCGTGGGGTACTTAGGTTAAGGAAAAAACCAAACAAAACTACTATTTGATTAACCCCACATAAGAGCTGTTCTATCTTGTCTCTCCCTCCTTTCCTCTTCCATTCCTTTCCATAATCAATCTTTCTTTTTATTTTATTTTATTATTTTCTTAATTTCTCTTCCCAACATCCCTTGTGCCGTATTCATCGATGATGTTTACTCTAACATCATCAACCACATAATTATTAACATTTTAACGTTCATTTTCACTTTCGATTAGACTACTATTCATTACTTTGAGACTACTTATCCGTCTCTAACTGACATTTCACGCATCACATCGTGCCGTTCTGCAATCAAAACTTTTGTATCAAAGTACTTTTACTTATCCATGCATACATATAGCTTCACAAATACCCGAATATTTATTGAATGAGTATGATTTAATTTTTATTTTGTATGGAATGTGAATGACCCAAAAAGTTATTTTTTTTTTTGGTAAGGAAAGAGAAATTAAAGAAGTTATAAACAATCTGGTTTTTAGAAGACGAGTAAAAATTGTTAATTTCAACTAATTATTTTTAGTACTCAAGTATATATTATATTTATTGGCAAAACATAAAAGATGTAAACATCTAGATACATTTTAATCCATTCGAAGAACTTAACAAAAAAAAATTTCATACATTATATTACATTCGGTGTGGTACAGATCGCACGGTCAATCAATCTAAAGATCACTTGCGGTGATTGAGCGACGTTGTATGATTTTATCCATACTTCATATTGTTTACTGTTATGATCCATTCTTCACAAGATTGACTAGACGCGATATATGTGCACTCTTATCATCAAGAAGTGAAATATAGCGTATGATTAGATATGTGAATTTAAAGGCTAGTCTTACAAGTTGCTAGCGAATTTGGAAAACTTGTATAGTCGTTTTTTTTTTTCGGTATGATCACCCAACTTTGACGTATCTATTTCAGACACTATAAAAGCATATGTTTCGATTACTGTTTATCCAAATGGAAATGTCTCGCCCAAAACCTCAACATGAAAGTCAGGAAAGTCCAACAACGTAGTTTTCAAGAAGTCACAATATGTCCCTCCTCTCGTGTCACACCACTCCTAGTCCTAGCGAACTAGCTGCATAGTGTAAAATACTTTATATATGAAAAACTTAGACATAAATATATATATACGTGTGCGTGTGTGATGCATGTTTATTGTTTTTTATTCAGGCCTATATGCATTCTACATGTTTTAGATCAAGATGGTGATACAGAGACACTACTAATACAAACACTTGCATAAATCCTCTATGATTATGTCATTCGTATTCATTATTTTAAAAAGAAAATTTACGTCAATACTTGAAATACATTAATTGATATATGTTTTCCTAGTTTTGGAGAAAAGGGTGGTGTTCATATGTTGCAAAACACAAACATGTAAATACAGCAAAGAAGACATAGTGGACCCATGACAAGAAATAAGGCCCAAAAGTTGGGCTAATTTCAGCCATCACGACAAAGGCTACTTCTCATTTCGACATCCATATTATTCTATTCTTGTACACTTCTCTTTCATTCACTCGTCATTAATATGCCTTCAATCTAATATATTTAAGGACACAATTATACACACGTCCATATATAAACTTATATTGTTGCCTTGTTGGATATATATAAAAGTTATTGTAATTAGTAGTTACTAGTTAGAGTAATTTTCAGGTCTAATAGTGATGAGATTAACGTATTTTCTTCTTTAAATTTCAGTTATTTGCAAATAATGTCACTGCTCGATTTCCTGGAATAAAGGAGCTAATAAGAGTATCATGTTCTCCTTCATGTTACCATTTCACGTTTGCACGTTTTTTTTTTTTTTATTATGAACAAGATTACGATCACACGTTCGGTTTGTTGTTTAGTCGTTCCAAGTGTATAGGAGTTTTATCCACACAAAAAAAATTTTGATAGGAATGTGTAATTCCATAAAGATTTCCATCGTTACACACTAAAGTTTTATCTTACGCGCCACGCCGTTTGTGGAGTAACCGAGTAACTAATTTACTACTAGTCTTGATGTTGGTAGGATTAAATAAAAGAATCATGGAGATAGGATACGATTGTGTTTGAATAATTCAATATGTTTATATCTGGAAAGATCTACAAATTTGATATGATCACTAAGATTGTGGGAATTTATTCAAATCCAAAACACATAGTTACAAATCATATACAAATATGGAAAATAAATAATGTCTAATAACATTTGTGTAACATCATCTTTAATGCGAGTCATTTAGAAATGTAACTTTTTTTCTTTCTGATATGTTTATTTCTGGAAATATATACAAAATTGACCTGATCACTAAGATTGTGGGAATAATTCCAAACCAATATAGAAAGTGATAATTTATTAAAAACTGAACATTTGTGTAATCTTTTTTTTTTTTTTTTTAATGTAATGTCAAATTATATTCAAAAAAAACATATACTTTTTTACAACTTGTGCTTCATGTGTAAGAAAGGGAGAGTGCTAAAAAAAATTCTGAAATTGTCCAAAAATGATTAGATCTTTCGTAGAGTCGATGTTGACTACCCCGGGAATGAACCCATTTGTGTAATCTTTTAACATTTATTAAAAACAAATCATAGATAGCTAAGATTGTGGGAAGAATTCCAAACGAAATTAAATTCACACTAACACATTTACTAAAATCATAGATAGATATAGAAAGAAAAAACTTTTCTACTAATTTTTTTGACATTTGTGTACTCATTATAGCGAGAGAAAGAGATGGGCCTCAAAACTTTTATTAGGCCCAAACGTTTTAAATTCATTATAAAAATAAAACAATTCCACGAAAATTTCGAAACCCATCACTTTGGCGCTTATGTGACGCGCTTATTTCGCCCTCAATCTCAGATTATTTAGTCCTCACACTCGTCACACCCCCGCTTCCTAGGGTTTCATTTCGTCTCTTTATCTTCCTTCGTCTCTTTAGCTTCCTTCGATTCTCTGACTCAATCATGGCGCCGAAGCGAAAGAGACCTGCGACAAAGGATGACACTACCAAATCCATTCCCAAACCGAAGAAGAGAGCTCCTAAGCGAGCTAAGACGGTGAAAGAAGAGCCGGTGACAGTGGTCGAGGAAGGGGAAAAGCATGTTGCGAGGTTTCTAGACGAGCCAATTCCAGAATCTGAAGCGAAGAGTACCTGGCCTGACAGATACAAACCGATTGAGGTAATTTCATACATCGGAAACTGGAATTTTGGGTGTTTGTGTATGAAATAGTTAGATCTAGTTGAAATTTGCTGAGATTTGTTGCAGATCTGTTGATTTCTGAAGGATTTTTTGTTTGTTTTGTTTCAGGTACAGCCACCTAAGGCTTCGTCAAGAAAGAAGACGAAGTAAGTTCCTTGAATCCTTTGGTTCTTGTGTATAGTCAGATTGAGAGGCTTTACTTTTGTTTGATTAGAAATGTTTTTTGTTTCGTAAATAGTTGATTAAGTGAATTCGTTTTGTAGGGATGACGAAAAAGTTGAGATCATTCGTGCTCGATGCCATTATAGACGTGCGATTGTTGATGAGCGTCAGATATATGAGCTGAATGATGATGCTTATGTACAGGTATGACTCTATTACGTCTAAATTGCATTTGTTACATTTTAAAGCGTAGATTTATGTGGTACATTGAAGAAAATGAGTTAGAGAGGAGAATGTGCATGACATTGTGTTTCTTGGTGTTTGAGTTTGATGACTATTGAGGTTTTACCACTTTTTTAATGTGCCAACATGGTTTTACTGTGTAGAAAATTTTGATGTGTAGGGTAAATAATTAACCAAAGTTGATCACATTCTCCTCCCTCACCACTATCAACTGTCCGCAATAAATATTTGTGCATTGTCTCTGTTTGTCATGCTTTGTATATCTCCAAGTCCTTATGATAGTAGTTACCTTTCGAAGCTGAGTTCTCATCTGTAACAATAACTAGCTGATTGTTATTTAGACTGGCATTGCATATTATGCATTGGCTATATGAACGTTTATCATGTTGTTTTATGTTTTTCGTACAGCGTAGGTAGATGCTTTACCATATATAACTTCTGTTTTTAACAACTGAGTTTTGTAATTTTTGTGCAGTCTGGTGAGGGAAAGGATCCCTTCATTTGTAAAATCATTGAAATGTTTGAAGGGGCTAATGGGAAACTGTATTTCACGGCTCGGTGGTTTTATAGACCTTCTGATACTGTAAGAATAAAAAAAATCTTCTTCTTCACTTTCTCTTTAATCTATGTTGAATTGTCTGAAGTTTTTTTTCTATTCTTAACTTTCAGGTAATGAAAGAGTTCGAGATTCTGATCAAGAAAAAGCGTGTGTTTTTCTCTGAGATACAAGATACAAATGAATTGGGATTACTTGAAAAGAAGCTGAACATTTTGATGATTCCCTTGAATGTATGTTCTTACTTCACTGTTACTTGTAGTGTATGCTTTTGGTATACAGTATCTTAGTACAATCTTCCATTGATACTGAACTTATTTTTGTTTCTCATGCCAGGAAAATACTAAAGAGACTATCCCTGCAACAGAAAACTGTGACTTTTTCTGTGACATGAACTATTTCTTGCCTTACGATACATTTGAAGCTATACAACAAGGTTAGTGCTTTTAACAATTGATCTTCAAGTTTAGAAACTGCCAACTGGATTAGATAAAATGCTGCAGTTTTTGAAGATAACTAAGCATTTACAGATCTTTCAATTGTGCAGAAACCATGATGGCTATAAGTGAAAGTTCAACAATATCCAGTGATACTGATATAAGAGAAGGAGCTGCTGCCATATCAGAGATTGGAGAATGTTCTCAAGAAACAGAAGGTCACAAAAAGGCAACTTTGCTTGACCTTTACTCCGGCTGTGGAGCTATGTCGACAGGGTTGTGCATGGGTGCACAACTGTCTGGTTTGAACCTCGTCACTGTGAGTCATTTTTGCTTGCTAATAATCTTCTCAGATTTGTTTAATCTCTCAATGCTTAACTTTTGCTTTTTTTTTAAAATGATTCTCAAGAAATGGGCTGTTGACATGAATGCACATGCATGTAAAAGCTTGCAGCATAACCACCCAGAGACAAACGTAAGTTTTTAGTTTTCCTTTCTCCCAATTCGATTGACTACAGAAATTCTCAAGAGCCTAAATCATTTCATTTTAGGTGAGAAACATGACCGCAGAAGATTTCTTGTTTCTGCTTAAGGAGTGGGAGAAGCTATGCATTCATTTCTCTTTGAGAAATAGTCCAAATTCAGAAGAATATGCCAACCTTCACGGTTTGAATAATGTTGAGGACAATGAAGATGTCAGCGAGGAGAGTGAAAATGAAGATGATGGAGAAGTTTTTACTGTTGACAAGATTGTTGGTATTTCCTTCGGAGTCCCTAAAAAGTTATTGAAACGTGGACTTTATTTGAAGGTATTGTTGCTCTGCTTGTACAAATTTCACATTACATCTCATGGTTTAGCCTTGTTATATAGTTAATCATCTCTGGTGTTTTGATATAATAGGTAAGGTGGCTGAATTATGATGATTCTCATGATACATGGGAGCCTATTGAAGGACTCAGGTGAGCAAAACATTAAGAATGTTTGCATTAAAGTTATATATGTTAATGCGTTGTTAAAATCTCTAAATTTGTCCTTGAACAGTAATTGCCGGGGTAAAATTGAAGAGTTCGTTAAACTTGGATATAAATCTGGCATCCTTCCGTTACCAGTATGTATTTTTTATACCTGATTCTTTTGCTTTCCTTAAACTTCTGAAGCTAGTGCATAATTTTCAGATATTTAATCTAAAAGCCAATAATCTAAGTTATTGTATGTGATAAGTTCTATGGGTCTTATGTTGTTCTGCGTCAGTTAATTGTTGAGGGGTGATAGATTTAGTCACAGAACAGTTGATGTTTAGAGCAATATCCTGACATTGTTTATATGTTGTTGATGTTTAGGGAGGTGTTGATGTTGTCTGCGGTGGGCCACCATGCCAAGGAATCAGTGGTCACAACCGCTTCAGGAACTTATTGGACCCTCTAGAAGATCAGAAAAACAAGCAGCTTTTGGTGTATATGAACATTGTAGAATATTTGAAGCCTAAGTTCGTTTTGATGGAAAACGTCGTTGACATGCTGAAGATGGCTAAGGGCTATCTTGCACGGTTTGCTGTTGGACGCCTTCTACAGATGAATTACCAAGTGAGGAATGGAATGATGGCAGCTGGAGCTTATGGGCTTGCTCAGTTTCGTTTGAGGTTCTTTCTATGGGGTGCACTCCCTAGTGAGGTAAAATTCTTAATGTTTTCTCTTTGTTTTATATTAATGAATAGATGCTGTTCTTAATTTGTATCTTTCTGTTTCAGATAATTCCGCAGTTCCCACTTCCAACACATGATCTAGTTCATAGAGGAAATATTGTCAAGGAGTTTCAGGTAAACTGGTATATTAGTACCTTTCAATTTGTTTTAGCAAATTCTCATATTTATTTGTAACTAATGCAGGGAAACATAGTAGCCTATGATGAAGGACATACTGTGAAGTTAGCAGACAAGCTTTTGTTGAAGGATGTGATTTCTGATCTTCCTGCAGTAAGTATTGATGTTTTTAGCAAATTTTGACTAAAATTAGGTACAGTTTGTCTTGAATATTTTCTTACTTCCTATGTTTTTGTATTAGGTTGCCAACAGTGAAAAAAGAGACGAGATTACATATGACAAAGATCCCACAACGCCATTTCAAAAGTTCATCAGATTGAGAAAGGATGGTAAGATTCTTATTATTTTTTTGGGCAAACAGTGTAAAAACATATATTTGACAACTATTATGGCAACTGATGTTCATTAACAAATTGTTTCTGAATTTTTTCAACAGAAGCGTCAGGTTCACAATCAAAGTCCAAGTCCAAAAAGCATGTCTTATATGATCATCACCCTCTTAATCTTAATATAAATGACTATGAACGGGTTTGTCAGGTCCCCAAGAGAAAGGTACAACTTTCTTTATACTCGATTGACGATCATATATTTTTTTGGCTCTGGTCTGTTTTAGTGTCTAGGAATATTCTGATTATTTCAAAACATCTTTTGGTATCAGGGAGCGAATTTTAGGGACTTTCCTGGTGTTATTGTTGGACCTGGTAATGTAGTCAAGTTGGAAGAGGGAAAGGAAAGGGTCAAACTTGAATCTGGAAAAACATTGGTAAGAATGATCATCTCTTTTTTTTGGTCTCATATCAAGTTACTTTTCTCCTGATTGGCTGGCTATGTTATTCAAACAGGTTCCCGATTATGCCTTAACATATGTCGATGGGAAATCATGCAAGTGAGTTTTAATTCTCTTTTCTTCGTCTCTGAAAATTCTGTATTTGACTATTGTTTTCTGTTATGGAAATTGACTTAAGCCCTTCGCTGTTTCCAGACCTTTTGGTCGTCTTTGGTGGGACGAAATTGTCCCCACTGTTGTCACACGGGCAGAACCCCACAACCAGGTGAGACCTCTCATGACAATCAAGTATTTGTTCTGAATTTTGGCTAGTTGTTATTCTAGTGTTCTAGGTTTGCATAGATTTATTAGTATGCATGTTACACTGGAACCAACTTAAAGAGTATAATTGTTTGATGTTGCTGGTGATTGATTGCAGGTGATCATTCATCCAGAGCAAAATCGGGTTTTATCCATTCGAGAAAATGCGAGACTCCAAGGCTTTCCTGATGACTACAAACTCTTTGGCCCACCCAAACAGAAGTGAGTATTGTTAAGACCTTGAGTTTATGTGTGTTCTTGGTGGATTTATTGCTGCTATAGTTCTTAAGACTAATCTTACATAATTTCTGTTTTTCAGGTACATTCAAGTAGGTAACGCTGTAGCTGTGCCAGTAGCGAAGGCCCTTGGATATGCTTTGGGAACAGCTTTCCAGGGACTCGCAGTTGGGAAAGATCCACTTCTTACTCTGCCTGAAGGTTTTGCATTCATGAAGCCAACTCTTCCTTCCGAGCTTGCATGAACACTGTTGATTCATCGCATTTTTCGATTTATCTTCTATTCATTGTTTTCCTAGGATTTATCTTTAGACCATTTGCTGCGGAATTTGGATTTGTTTTGTTTAAGTTTCACGACTTTCAAGTTTAGCAACTCTGAATTTCTGGTAACTTTGTTTTAATCAGATGTTATGGATTTGTGGGATTCTCGTTCTTTTTGTCTAAGAAGAGAACTCATCTTCGGTTCGGTTTTATTACTGTTTCTTGATTAAAGGCAATGTTGGATTCGTTCGGCTACAAAAACTTTGTGCCTTTTAAGATATGGTCCATTTAATAATAGGCCGAACTGCAAATGTGATCTGTTTTGGTAAACATTTTGTGCCTCTTATGAATGAATTCAAGTTAGGCCTATTATTAACTGTACCCTATCTTTTTCAATTCAGTAACTTTCAATTCTACATAAAACACACTATACATTCTTAAGCGGGAAAAAAGTTTTTGGCCTAACGTACTTGAATTCATTAACTTACAATTCTACATAAAACGCTATACATTCCTTTTTCGATGTGGTAAATTGTTATTAAGAATGAATAAAACCATACAAAAATAAGCATCAAAGTAATAAGTTAGCAGAATTGTTAAAGACTTGAAGTAAAACAAATACTTTTACTAGAATAGAGAACAAACCAATGTTTATGGATCATAGAAAAGACTATAATATAACACTCACTAGTTAATCAAATTGCATAGAATACAAGAATGGTCCACTACTCGAACATCGTCGTTATTGTCGGGCATGGTCTATTAATAATACAAATGCATCATCGATTAAGTTGATTAGTTATATTACTTTACTTTCCGAGAACTTCCTAGTTAAATCCAACACGCTATAATATTGATAGTGTGAAGATTGTAATAAAACGGATACCTAGTTCCTATCAATATGTTAATGTCCATTAATATATTATCTTCACCTAATTATAGATCTTATGGCCTAATCACTAGTTTTAAATACTAGTCTGAATTTTAGGCTAAAGAAAGTGAAAATATCACGTTATATGTTGAGTTTATGTAACTAATAAAAATAGATTGAATGACTCGGACAGACGTGGACGTCCCTTTTGTATCTTTCTCGGATATAATCAAATTAGTGGTTGTATGCAATAGTTTCTTCCAATAAATTGACCGATCTCCTTTTATATGGATCTGAACTAATTATCTATCTTTAATTCAATGAGTTGATGATGTTTAACAAGTTTAAATCTGAATCTATACATATATGACAACAAAAACTTCATGATAATCTATTCAACTTCCCATCATGTCTTCATATTCACAAAAAGTATACTCACTATTTCAAAATATAAGATGTTTTAAAGCCATTTTATTTTGTTTCATTTATAAGATGTTTTGCTAGTTTCTATACAATTTTAAATGTATTTGATAACTTGTTACAATTTATATTCTCCTGTTTTTTCCATGATTGGTTAAATAAAAATAATATTTTTGAAAGAATTAATAAGAAATTATCCAATATGTGTGTTTATACCTTAAAAAAATAAACTTAAAATATATGGAGTAATAATTATATAAAAACAAATAGATTCATTCATCGTTCTTTAAATTAATATTTACTTGTTCTATTTGGCATTTTGGTAACCAAAAAAAACAAACGAGACACGTACGGTATGATTGTTTAGTTATCACATTTTATTCTGGCTTATTTAAAAACTAATGTATTTGAATGTTTATTGTACGTTGGCAAGTCCCTGTTAATCCGAACAGCGCAAAAATCCAAAACAAAAAGGAAAGGCGTGTGGAGTTTTGCTCAAGTGGTTGAGTCACCAACAATGCCTTGCCTTCGTTCCTACTCTCAAGTTGTATGATTTTTCTCCTAAAAAGATCAGTGTAAGCATTAAATTCCTTTGTTCTAGGTCTTTTTTATTGTATATAATGGCCTGAACAAAAATAATCAAGATTTCAACCGAGAATTTAGAAACATAATTCCAACCTTGTATAAATAATTTTTCGATTGGTGGGATTTGAGTAAGGTTTACTATTTTATGCATGTAGAAATGTTAGTTGTGAATATATGTTTGCATTAGGTTGTCTTTCGTTTGGGAACCGTACATCGTCACTCTATATGATGCGTGTATATATAGTAAAATCAATTCAAAAATCTTTTTAAGACACAAAATTGAGATGCGAGGAGGTTTGGGTTAGGTGCATACTGCAAACTAACCTCACGTGGTGGATGTTACTTTTCTTTCCCTCACGTACCGATCTAATTGTACCAAATTCCTTATGTATCTATTTTTCTACTCAAGGTCTTACTACATGTCCGGTACAAAAATCAGAATAAATACTGTTCAGCAAATGATGTTTTTGCAAATCTATTATAGATAAATCAATAACATAACACCACTTAATCGGAATTTGTAAAAGGAATTGAAATTTAGGTGGGTGACTCTGAGAAATACCTCCAACTATGTCAATCTATTCAAGTATTTCACATGTTAAAATAATAATTCGAGATATCAATATGGTGGCTCGATCCACTTTAATTTTAGTTCTTATCCTTCGTATAGCTTAAAGCACATGTACAAATATATGAGGTAGGACGACGTCAAAGCAATAAAGCATACGGTATAACATAAAGAGACAAAACCAGTATCACAACTCCTTGACATATCGAAAACGTAACAGGGATTGTGGCACAACCGACAACCAGTGGGTTTAAAATCGGTAACCAATAGTCTACATCTAATTTGTTGTGAATTCAAGTGAAATCCGATAGATTCTTAAAGAGTAGAAAATAAATAATTGAGACGAATACATTTTTGTTTGTGTGTATAATTGTTTATCGTTAAATAAAAAAGAGTACAACTAAATCCTAAGATATTTTATATAAACTCTAAAATTTAATCATTGTCGAAATCAAATTTTATTATCGTTAAATAAAAAAGAGTACAACTACACATTTTATATAAATTCTAAGATATTTTGTGTGTATAATTGTTTATCCTTAAATAAAAAAGAGTACAACTACACATTTTTCTTACTAGTACAAGTTTCGACTCAAAACTGTTTAGAATTGTTCCGTTTCCAAAATGTGTATGCGCTAAACCTGTTGATTAAGTCAATAAGTCCGGGTGATTTAGAATATATATACAAAGTATAAACTACATGGTGTTTATTTGTTTGCACTTGGGTGACCTTAAAGGCATCGTGATTTGTTGTCTTCTAAGTTCTAACTGTTTTAGATTCTTTCATGTTTACAAATGGTTTGCAGATTTGAATACACCATAACATAAATAATAATACTTTTATATATTATGTAAGCAAGAATTAAAGAGTATATTTATTGTTTCATGAGCAAGCATTATATTCGACAATCGGCAGTGGATGCAACATGAACGCATATTGTTTACCGATTTTATTTTATTTTGTTAAATTAGTATTAATGTGTTAGAGTAAACGAAGCTTTCCGCTAAATATGGTATTACTATATCATAATTATGCACTATCTCTAAACATTTTTATTTAAGTGAGCTTTTTACGAACATAATGCGAGAGATAAGGAGGAAAATATATGTATATTTTTTTATAATTTGTCCAATAAAGGATGCATGTCCAAATCACATTCATGAATATGTATAGATCTAAGCCATGATTAACCAGAACTTTATTATTCTTTATGTCTCTGATATATCAATTTTCTTGATTACTAGAAAAAAAAATCTAAAGCGGTTCATCTTTACAAGGTTGTATATATCGTTAATTCGTGGGAAAATCAATTGACAATAAATTAATGGATTAATAAGAATGCACAAACATTAAAACCTAGAGATGAGTTTGGTATATAATCAAAATAATGTATCTTTTTTTTTTTTTTTTTGTATCTTTTCGTCAATCTGGTTACTTAAACCGATGTAGATCCATCCTCTAATTAAGTAGCCAACAAAATTAAAACGAACAAATTATTCAAGTATTTATGTAGATAAATTGTTTGTTAAATCGTTAGGTTTGCGATATAATGCGCAAACATTGATATACACGTGAATGAGATCCTAATTAGGTCTGACGAATCATCAGCATGAAGCCTCACTCTTGGTTTACTTTAATTAATTCTCACGGGAGACATCTTTAATATACTTTATTTTCTTTAATATTGCTTCCATCGATACGTTACTTCTTTTGCTCGCAAAATAAATAAAATAGGGCCCCAAAAAAGGTAAATAAATATAAGTATCGAAGAAACCGAGTCATCATCATGACAGATCAGGCTTTCACAGCAAATGCACAGTGAGTGATATTTTATTGTTACATTTTTTCTCGATTTACACGATTTTTAGTTTCTTACACAGAGCATATCAAGTCAGTAAAGTAATTAGATTACATTAAAAATGGAAAACTAGTATTTATCTATATTATTTATTCGCACTCAAATTGCTTTTTTTCTAATCAACAAATTTTAAGGGGGAGTTTGAATGATACTAGAATATAATCTATTTTAATTTGGTTGTGTTTAAATAAATATATTAGTAATTCCTAAATTTAACTACTTTTTAACAGTCAGAGTATTGCATGTATAAAAAAAGTAAGTGAAAAAAAAACCGTCTACTCAAATGATAATAATTTAGTCATATGTTCAAGTCTTCAAGATACAATACGGAAATAATATAATTAAGGTTGTGAGTTCGTCGGCAAAAATGAGTTAAACATAATAATGTCACATGATTATTTCCTGCTATTGATTTAAATATGTATTTTTTATATTCATATAAATAAGAAGGGATAAAATAATTAAGGAGATCACATGTCCATTCATTTTTATGCCGATGAACAACCCCATTTTGTTATTATACCAAACATTTAATATTCGCCTCTCGAAACCGATAAGTGAGAGATGCGTACACACAACACGTATACGGTACACACATTGCATGTACACGTATACGAAATGACTAGAAAACCCTCGAGATGCAAATCTTCGTTGAAGAGAATAAAAACTTAAAGACAAAATATTTGAGATTCGAGATCTGATCTGAATTGGTTTCGTAGATAGATTCAGAGTTTTTGATACCTTGATCCAAATCAAGATCCAACTATTTTTGACTAAAAACACAAGATCTGGATCCGTTTGTATATGTAGTATACATATTTATGTATAAGACTTTATTTGTAACATCTGATTTATTATTATGATATATATATAGTTAAACTATATTTAAAAATCTAAAATATATCTATATTTTTTCTAAAGGTGGTATAATTGAAAAATCTGTTCCATTTTTTTCGTCAAATCGATTTTTAAATTAGGCAATTATTCGACGGTCCCGAATCCAAGCAATTGAGAAGAAGAAAAAACGAATAAATTAGAATATAGAACGAAAGAAACGAGTAGAGTTTAATGACAATGGACAAGTTGACATAATATCAAGAGGAATGGCAAGTACCAGTGTGCTATTACAGAAAGGCTACGAGAAGTCCCCACTTCCTCTTCTTCCCCAAACAAATAAACCTTCCTTCGTTTTGGACCACCATTATTTTTTATTTCAACAAATTATACCTTTTAAAGATAATACAACTTTTATTTTATTTGTATACATTATTTGTATGACCACCATTAGTTAGTTGTCATCTCGCTTGATATATAAAATTCTATAATCATTTAAGGAAAAAATATCAAGCTATAATATCTTACGTTATAGCTTGAAATTTTAAGCTTTTAACTACGTCAAGTTCTGAAAATTGTCCTCCCAAGTTTAACAACAATTCAACCGCACTGGTAATAGATTTGTCCTTAACCATCTATATGTCCCTTAACCGATAAGAAGAGTTCAACTAAAAAAGTGGGTAGGCTAATAAAGTAAAAGTGAAAGGACAAAAAAAAGAAAAGCAAGACACGAAGAAGTGTGTATAAACAAAACCCACTTGTGTAACCCTACCTCGAACCATGTAGTTGTATTCATCATCTCACCAGTCACCTCTCTTTCTCTTTTTTTGATTTGCTGTTTTCATTTTTATATTCTACTATCTTTTTAACTGTATCTTGCTTTTTTTGTTTTTCTCCCATACGTTTTAGAATAAATTTTGGTCCAAGTCGGTTCGATAAAGCGAAAAATTATAATAGTATAACCTCGTGTATATATTTTTTCACAGATATTATAAGGTCGTGTAATTTTCAAATCGAGATCGACGTTAAAAGGTATATTAAGCAGTTGGTTGTACAAAGAAAATTTATATTATTATGCATATTTTGTTTGCTTCCTACTTTTAGTATAAATTGAAACTAGTATAATAACTTTCGATTTGTAGTATTTTTTACAAGAAAAAGCGTACCGACGTTGAAAACACAAGTTTCGTAGACTTATTTAATAAAAAAATGTGGTACCTTCTTTTTGTTTGGGCAAACAAAGATGTGGTTACCTTCTTTTCTATCGATTCTAAAGGTTTTTTTTTTTGTTGAGCAAACAAGGTAATTGAGGTTTCATTGACACTGGTTCTTACATTTTTGTTAACGTCACCAAGCACCAGTAGTTTGCCTTTTACATAGACGTGAGTATTAAAAATTTAGAACTAAAATGTTTAATCCAATGGAGTATTAAATTCTCGTTTACAATATGTTCAAACAGAATATTAAATTTTCGTTATCACAACGTTTCAGAGACGAAATGGTTTAGGCGGTGGTTAATTACATAGTCCATTTTAAACGATAAGAATCTGTTTTAGACAGAAGATAAAAAACAATGAGAAGCTGTCACTTTCCATGTGCAATCCACATACGTGAAACCACGACCGTTCGATTATCCTTCGTAATATACAAACTCCTCCTGGAATGCTAATCCAACGGTAGATACAACCACATATATATTTACCAAATCTCTATGACAACAACTTATAACCTTTTTTTCTTTTGTCTCTCTTACAAAATGTAAATAATAATATACACAAAGCAATAAAATACAGGAGCATAATCCTTTCGAAACATTATAATATTACATGACAAAAATGTTAGGCCACTGCATTTACATTTTACAAGTCCCACTGAACAAATTTTCTCACCAAGTACTTCTATTATGAACTTTTATTATTTTTGTCGGAGATATCTACTTCATATCTTCATCCCCGAATGTTAATATATACACAAATAAACTAATTGCTTTGTTAGAAGTTTTATAAATTCGATTGGTGACAGAAAGTGATATAATTATTTTATTAGTACGAAAAAAGTCGATAGAAGATGATAAAAATTCGGTTAGAAGTGATTAAAATAATGGTACGAAAGTTTATGAATTCGATTGGTGACAGAAAGTGATATATTTATTTTAGTTGTACGAAATATCGATAGAAGATAATACAGTTAGAAGTACTTAAATTAATGGTACGATAAAAACAATGACACTAATCTCTTCGTACCAGAAATTTATTAACCGTCTCGCTAGATGATACAGAAGAGAAGACAGTCACGTACAAGTACAACGTTAGCGGTCAAAGCTATAAGATTATCATAAGTCAAAAGTACAACATGCTTAAGATCTAAACAATATTTTTATAATAGAAATAAAATAACTGAATAGGAGTATTATACTAATCGTGACGAGACGACAAATTGTAGACCATGTATTTAAATTTTGCCTCCGGGTTATGCGAAAAAAGGAAAAAGCATTCACATGTCTCTCTCCTGACATGCACGAACCAACTAATAACTTCTTATTATACTAATCACGTTATTATCTTATTAAAAAATAAACCCATTTTGACCACAACCTTTCTCTATATAAACATTTTAGTCTCCTCCTCTCTCTTTATAACCACAACGATTTTCTCTCTCTCACGATTTAAAAAGCTAAACAAAAACCATTGTTTTCTCTATCTTTCTTCTCCAAAAATGGCAGAAACAACAACAGTAACATCTTCATTGAAGCGTCAAAGAGATGAGCAAGAACAAGAAATCATCAAAACACAAGAAGAAACGAAAAGACAAAAGCCTTCTTCATCTTCTTCCTCGTACAACCAAGTTCTAACTCTCTTAAAAGATGAAGCCGAGAATGACATAACTTCCCTAATCACCACGCTTCAGCAAGAAATTTCTAATGAAGAGCAAAACGCTGCCGTTTTCGAAGAAAATCCTTCTCTCTCTTCTTCTTGCTCCTCTTCCTCTTCTTCATGCACTTCGAAAGAAGATGAGTACGACGGAGATAAAGAGAAAGTGATGAAGCATCTTCTTGAAGCAACTGACGACGAACTAGGAATCCCTAACACTGAATTTGGCGGGAGTAATTATGAGATGATTAAGAGTGAGACTAGTCAGGATTACGTTAATGGGTTTAGTTTATTAGATGGGTTTAGTGTTGGGCTTTGGGAGCTTGAGGATGAAGCAGCTAATTATTACACGTTGCTACAATCAGAACTGTTCATGTAGAGAAGGGTAAAATAGGAAAACAAGAAAAAGAGGATGGGTGAAAAGTGAAAGTAAAAGACCAAAATATGATGATGAAGAAAAAAAGAGATTGTTTTCTTTGGAAATTATTCATTTTTCATTATTGGAGTTTTGTTTTTTTCTTTCCATGTGAATTTGACAAATGTCCTCTTTTATTCGTTTAGTTACTATATGATTTATATTGGTTTTGATTAATTTCTAGTGGGACTAATGATAATGATACTATTTTGTTGTTTTTGTCTTTAAACATTTCAATCATACTAATTCAAAGAACATCTACCAAAATAAATAAATAATATTAATTCAAGTGGGTTTAAACCGGTCCCATCATCCAGGACCATTATGTTTTCATCTTATAAGTCTTCATAGTAATTTCTCCAAAATATTTATAAATGTAAATCAGATTTAAACTTCTATTCGCTTGACATATGACAAATAAAAACTTCTAGTTGCGTACCATGTTGTAGTATGTTCAAACTGTCCAAAATACGTGTATTTAACGAATCTACTTTTCTTATAACCGGGATAAATTTCAAACCAAACCTAGAGTAATAATTTCGATTTATGCAGAAGTTAAAATTTTGTCATATAAGACATTACGAGTGGTAGAAAACTATGATTGAAAATTTCGGTAAAAAAAGTTAACTCTAGTATAAAATTTTCACTTGATCACCGTATTTTGGTCGTTACTATTTTTTAAAAGATAATTTACTTCAATCTTGATAAAATTATAAATAAGTTTTACGTAGACCTAAGCATAATCTTGATAATTGAAATAGAACTAAACAACAAATTACTCTAAACCCTCTTTTTGTGAAAAAAAATAAAAATAAAATGTAAACCCTCTTTCAAAAAAAACAAAAACAAATTAATCAACAAAATCAAGCTAGAAAATATTGGTTTTAGTCAGTTTAGTAATCTAGAAGTATGGTCCATGCATTAGTCTAGTGGAAGACAATATAGCCATACCTAAGTTAATGGAGGCTGTAGACGAGTTTCGTCATAAAATAGTCAATAAGAACAAAAATTCATCAGATGAAGCTGAGAAGTTGTTGTATTTTTTTTTTACTTTTTTTGGTAAAAAAGTTGTTGTTGTAGTAACTTATCCTATTTATGTATACATTTGAATTAAGATGAATGGTAGGTTATTCGATAATCGCAATATAGTCTGATCAGATGACTTGGGTAAATTCTGTTATATAAATGCATCCTCGTTTAAATTATGAAATTGTCGGTACACAGTCCGCTTATGCGATTTCCCACTGACGCTATGTTCCACCAGCTCCCGGACATCGATGATTCAATAGTTATCTCATTGAACATATCTATTGAGTTTTAATGATTAACTAATATGTCGTGTTTGTCGAGTAGTGGACAACTTTTGAAATAATATCTGGAGTACATTATTGTTTGTAGCTAATTTCATATCATACAAAATAAAAGCATAGTTATTAAGTTTTGTATATAGAACATACAATATTGGTTGCGTGATATATATACTTGGCATTAACAACTATATAATATCTTTCTAATTTCCTATCTCCTTTTCGTTGGCTATGGTTGCGTTGTAACCAAAAATAAAATCAAGTCGGTATAAAGAATTTAGGACAATGCCGATCGAGACAATAATAATATGAGACAGAGAGATTATATATTCTCGCTTGATTACATAGTTGAACTTAAAACATTATTGTCACACTAATCACTTATTGTTTTCGTTTCACCAAAGTATATGATCATAAAAATCAAAATAACAAAATAGACAACAAAAAACGATCGCATCATGTCCGCCATTCTACCTTTGTTTATTTTCCTTCTTCAAAAATAGAATGTAGATACGATTGGTGACACAAGAGGTGAAGTTTGACAGGAGAATTTTTGGAAGTAAAAAAAGACGTATGAATAGGAGAGACAAGTAATAGCAACAAAACTTGAATAACGATTGAAATAGTATAAAGGTTCGAATAGTAGTAGATCGATATAATTGAAAGTGTTTTTTTTAGTTATATATGAAAAACAATTTGTCTTTAGTTATCTATTTGGTTCAAGGCGGCGATTTTGAATAACCAAGATTTTAATTTAGAAATCTAGATCGAAAGAGGAAAAATTCTATTTGACTTTGGTTTTCAAAGGATTTTTTTATACAATAAACCAAATAAGTATTCAAAATGAATACGACGCCCACCTTTTTTTCTTTATAGATAACCAAAAACCGTGTACTACAATTTAGGCTAATTTTCAAAACTTGTGAAAAAACGGTCGATTAATATGACACATACTTTACATAATAACATTCAACACTTGCAATGGTTTTACTTTATCTTGTTTGTTTAAATCTAAGACCTTTGTCTGGAGAAAATGATATATAAAGAAATGGGTCTAATAGAGTAATTATAAAGTGGAATATTTTCATACTGTTATTAACCAAAACTAAAACATAATTATACTAATATTTTGTTTGTTAAGTTTCACTACGACTAAACTAGATAAGAGAAATCAATATGGACTAATATCCACAAACAAATATTCTTTAGCCCAAAAAGTCTACAAACGAATATGGACCGAAGACAATACTTTGCTTCTGTTTCAGGCTTTGTATAATGCTTTATTTCACACAGGAATACATACGTATAAAAATTGGTGAATCTGAAGCATATACTTTCATAGTAGTTGGGTTTTAGGACCTAAAATCTCAAATGCTATCCCAATGTTAATCCAAAATTTTACAAAATGAGGCTCAAAGTTTTTTGGTCAACCTTTCAATGTTCGATACTCTCTGTATTCTTATCTTCAGTGGAATCAAGTTCTTTAACACCACTGAATCCAAGTTCAGCCATATCCTGCTTTGCCATCAAGTTCCTGCATAATAATATCACTATCATGATCTAAACCCATCCAACATTCCTCGATACGAGTACGACCCAAGTAAACATGAACTAGAGAGAAACTATGATGGTGACAAAAGTTTTTAAAAAAAGACGTACTTAGCCATTCGACACTGGAGATATTTCTTAGAGAGATGTCTACATTGTTCAGATTTGTGAGCTGAAGACTTAAGACAACCTAGATATTCTTTCTTCTCCTGAAAACAAAAAATGAAAGCTAGTAGTGAATAAACAGAAATATAACCAAACAAAGGTCATAAGAAAATCGTTTGTTGAAGAATACCGCATCACACTCGTGCAAGTGATCCAAAGGGAAAATGCCCTTCTCTGGTGGTATTGGTCTTAATCCTCTGTTTCCTCCAAATGCTCCACCTGCCCCATGAACGCGAGTAACGATTCAGATCGAACTTTATAGTGATCATCATTAAAACCTGTTTTTCCTCTCTTCTAACTAAATCAATATAGGTTGTAGTGTATTTGATTAAATACAAAACAAGATACAACATTAGTGGGAAATCTATAAAGTATGAACCTTTGTTGATCTAGGGTTTTGGGTTTTACTAATAAACCAAACTCAAGCACAGTTATCTTGTCTCCAACAACATAGAGAATTTACTGGCTATAAAGATTAATTCCAGGACTAATCAGTACATACACAATTGCAGATGATGATATCAATTTGCAGTGATTAGTTCTAAAAGCTATCTCACAAATCTGGTATTTAAGGTGATTTCAATCCAATTTCAATCATCATCACATCTTCAATTCCAGAGAAATCGGAATAGAAAAAAAAGAAAAGAAATCATAATGAGAAGAGAAGAAAACGCACCTGTACTCATATCGAGCCTTGGAAGTTGGAAGAGTTGGGAGATTTGCCTCTTGATCGGTTTTAGTATAGGAGTTCTATAATAGAACTCTTGCACTGTGAGGCTCGATGCTCAAATGTCAAAAAGAAAGGTCAGTTATCCCAGCTCTTTCATTTTTGGTTCAGGCCCATAATGGCCCATACCTTCGAGTTTCATGTACTTACTGGATCCATTCTAATATCTATGGTTAATGAGGCCAAATCTCTCTTAATTAAACTTAGAGAGTTGCTAACTAATTTGGAAACGTGAAGGAAAAACAGTTTTGTGGTTGACAATTGATCCACGGTTATAACAAAGAGTGATCCGATGATCTTTGCAAAATGATAAAGACGGACTGAATTAGGAATAGGATCAGGTCCGGAGATTTTTCTTTTTTGATTTTGTTTGGATTGTGTATGTTTCGGAGTTGGTCAAACGTCTCTATCATTTTGACCATGCATTAGTCTAGTGGAAGACAATATAGCCATACCTACGTTAATGGAGGCTGTAGACGAGTTTCGTCATAAAATAGTCAATCAGACATTACTGACGGTAACATCTCGCAGGTCCTACACATTTGACATCGGAATTGTTTAATCAAAGGCGTCCACACACAAAAGAAACCTAAAATGTTCTCAACAGAAAATCGGAAAAACAACATTCTACACATTTGACATGATAAATTGAAGATCGCAAAGTTGAATAAATGGCGATTCATACACTGATCCAAAACCTAGCAAATTCATATGAATCACATAATGACAAAACACGATTCTACCAAAACCCAATCGATTCACCATTTCACATTTAGAAATGATAAATTGAAAACTGGCTATGTTGAAATCAATGGCGTTCACACACAAAAACCTTGATCGACATAATTTGAAATCTTATGAACACAGATTTAAGCAAAAACACGGTTCTACCAAAAATGAATCGATTTCTAAGAATTCGAATTGAGATTGTTGGTAAGAAAAGAAGATTGACTTACTTCGTCCCATCGTGTTGGATCCGTTCGGTGTTGGTTTTGCAAAACCCTAGAATTTACAAATGAGAAGCTGTGAAGTTATTTTACAGGTGCGGCAAAAACAAACCCTAAATTTAGCATACGTAATTGCTTACCCAAAAAAGGCCCATTTAGATATTATTATTAGATGCTCGGTCCAGGCCTTAATATTTATAGTCAAAGTCAAAGAAGAACAAAAGATCAATATGTTAACAAACTTTGTAGCCAAATTTTGGGTGTTCTTCCCGTGTTCTTCTAGAGAGTTAACAATTCCATCCACATCAAAAAGAAATATGTTATCAGTTTGTTCTCTTATAGACAGTAATGAGTAATCTTTGTTTCATAAAGAATGTTGTTATGTGTCATGTGTGTGTTAAAAAAACAGAGAACCAAATAATTGGTCTGCAAAATATCAATGGAATCTACAAGAACCACATTCAGAAACTCAGATCATGGCCTCCAAATTTTGAAGTCTAGGGACTCATCATAATCCATATTACAAAACACAAGATCACATATGCACGACACTAAAAGAATGGGATCAGAACAAGGCAAAATCACAATAGTCTCAAATGATTTAAAACAGATATACTCAAACAGTTTAAAACACAGTCTTGTTGTCTATTCTACCGCTTCTCGCCGCACAAACAAGTAGCAGCTTGAAGAGCGAAGTACGTGAGGATGATGTCCGCTCCAGCTCTGCGTAAACACATCAGTGACTCCATCATCACTTTCTCTTCATCGATCATTTTCAGGACTCCCCCTGCTTTGATCATCGAGTACTCTCCAGAAACCTGAAAATTCATAAAGAGTTTGAAATCAACAAAAACATCCTGGGAATGTTATTCAATAAGTTTTAGAAGTAGAGTATAAGGAAAGTACTTGGTATGCAGCAATCGGTAATGGAGACTTGTCCCTCAAAAGCCGTATGATGTCCAAATATGGAAGACCTGGCTTCACCTGTAACAAAACACTCCAGTTATATTACCAAACTCTATAATATGTTTTGCTAAAGGATGATAAAAGACTTACCAGGAGAATGTCTGCTCCTTCAGCCTCGTCTTCACGTGCCTCAATCAATGCCTCTCTGTAGTTTGCTGGGTTCATCTGATACCTGTAGTTCAAAACGTCAGTTTGTAACTGTTAGTGTTAGCAGAAGAAATGCAAATTCAGTATCGATGAGGGTTGATGGGATTTACGTTTTCTTGTCTCCGAAACGCGGGTTTGAGTCCAGGGCTTCACGGAAAGGACCGTAAAACGAACTTGCATACCTGTTGGCCGAAGATTCATTCAATTAGACAGAACAAACAAGAACATGCTTCCAGAAAATAAATGTATGATTACTTACTTGGCTGTGTATGACATGATGGAGACGTTTTGAAATCCTTCAGCATCAAGAGCTGAGCGGATTGCACCTACTCGCCCATCCATCATGTCACTCGGACTAACTACGTCAGCACCAGCTCGAGCCTGGAAAGAGAGAGAGAAGAAGAAATCAACCTCATTGGTAAGAAAAAGTTTCAGACATTTTAACTCTTTGATATCGAAAAAAATTACCTGGGAAACAGCTTGTTTACAGAGCTGGTGTACTGTTTCGTCATTCATAATTACACCTACAGAGATAAAATTGTATCAAAGCTCCAGTTAAAACGTTATAGATGGAAGTTGGGTATAAATACTTACCATCCTCTCTAACTATCCCATCGTGACCATCAGATGAGTAAGGATCCAAAGCCACATCAGTGTAGATAATCTAGCAACAGAGGAGAACATTAGTCACAATTGCAAATTAACCAATTTTTCATCTCCTGGTATAATTAACAAAACTGGGATTACGGATCTTACAAGATCAGGATATTTGTCTTTAAGAAGACGAATTGTTCGAGGCACCAAACCATTGTCATTGTATGCCTCATCCCCTGTTGAATTCTACAAAATGAAAACCAAAACAAAGCGTTAAATATACAACTCAAGAACATATGTACACAAATAGAAGAGAAGTGTGAAACACCTTCAAAGCCTCAGGAACTTTAGGGAACAAAACGATACTGTTTACCCCAACAGCTCGAGCCTTTGCAACCTGTTTGCATATAAAATCATGTTATTGTAACACAGCGGCAACAGATACAGGAATCATCATATCAAAACATAAAGCCAAACCTCTTGTACAAGACCATGCCTCCAGCCAAGTCTGTAGCAACCGGGCATAGCTCCAATAGGCGTGTCTTCCTCACCTGCCACACTCCAAAACCTTATAATGTTTCTTAAAGACAAGAGAGAGAGCCATTGAATGTCAGAATACAAAAGAAAATAACAACCTTCATGAATGAAAAGTGGATATACAAAATTTGCAGGGGAGATATCAGTTTCCTGAAAGGCAGCTCTAGTAACAGGGGAAGCGCGGTTACGACGTGGGCGTCGGCTTAGATTCTGAAAGCATTCAGTAACAATAAGCCACTTATAAGCTTCAACCTTACAGCTAAACATTAGATTCTGAAAGCATGAAGTAACAGTAAGCCATTTAAAAGTTTCAACCTTGCAGCTAAACATCAGATTATGAAAGCATAAGTAACAGTAAGCCATTTAAAAGTTTTAACCTTGCAGCTAAACATTAGATTATGAAAGCATAAGTAACAGTATGCCACTTAAAAGTTTCAACCTTGCAGCTACTTATTGTTCACTATACGGAGATACAGAGATAGCTAATACACAAGAGTGATGAAATCAATTAAAGAAGTATAGATTGATTCAAATTATGTTCTTAGATAATAGCAAAATCATCTATACAATGCAACTAGAGCAAATTCACAATGAAAGTAAGAGACTTGGATACTCACAAGAGGCTTAATTATCGGTGTCCCAACCGGAGCAGCCGGTTTAGGTGGAACCGGAGGAGCTTCAGGAACATTTCCAGCAGCAACGGCAGCTTCACACTCAGCATCACTCATTCCAAGCTTCTTAGCATGTCCATTGCCGGATTCACTAGCTCTTACGACAAGATTACGACGTTGACTAGTTGCAATGCGAGAAGAAGCAACACTCACTTTACTCACATTCGATCTCAGACCAATATAGCTTTTGCAATCGATTCCTCTAGTCGAAGGAAAGCTGCAAGAAGCATTAAAGATGGGTGTAGTAGCCATGAATCTGCAACACACACACAGGAACACATTGAGGATTTTATAAGCAAATTGTGATATTGAATTTCGAAATTGAGGTTTCTTAGATGTACCCGTGACTAAGAATGCAGGTTTGAATTGAAAGTTACAGACTTTAGATCGTATATTGACTAAACAAAGCAAGATTTAGGTGAAAAATGAAGAAGAAGAAGATTAAAGCTGTTTTGTTCAAAATGAAAACACAGAAAGCAAAGAGAAACAGAGTAAAGTTGTGTTATTCAAACCTTGAATTGTTAAGAAGTTGTTGGGATTAAGGAAGACTGGGAAAAAAATTGGGTTTATGAGAAAGATGATAACTTTGGATGATCGCCGATTTTGACATTGACAAAGAAGATAGAGACTGATGTTCACGCGCTTTATCTACGAGTTTGAGAACTGGGAAATTTTAAGTGTTGATGGTTTTGGAACTGGGCTTGATAGAGTTTTAATGGGCCTGTATTAATTAGATGAAACTGGGCATTCTAAAGTATTGTCCAGTTACAAAATTTTAAATTCTCTAAAACGGTCTACAACTTTATATCGGTACTCTTTTTTTTTTTTTTTTTAAATTTATCTTGCAAATAATGGAGGAAGAAAATTCAAAAGATGGAAGAAGCGAGATTGTTTCAGTAGGCCTACGAACACATATAGCCATAAAGGCATTTCTTACTAGTCTTGATTGAGAAAGACAAAAGATAAAAGACAAAAGACGAAGACTTGAGACTTAATTTCTGTCCAAGGAAACGGAATCTTTCTAATCTACCTCTTCGTACAAAAAATTGTCTGCTTTACAAAACAAAAATATTCAGGAAAGAACAAGTTCTCTTGAGCAAATCATAAACATGAGTTCTTATAATAGTTTTTCTCTTTGGATTCTCTTCTCTTTGCAACTCTGTTTTATTCTAGATTCTGCGGATCGCACAGTTTCCTTATGTCAACCCGACTGTGGAGGAATCAAGATCCCGTACCCCTTTGGAATGGGAAAGGGTTGTTATCTGGAGAAGTGGTACGAAATTACTTGTAATACCTCTACTTCTGGAAAGCTCGTCCCTTATCTTTCCGTGATCAACAAGGAAGTTGTGGGTATCTCTCTTCCGACTGAAGGCAGGGGTTCTAGATATAACAATCCATACCAGTCCGTTAACATTAAAAACCCAATAGCCTCAAAGGAGTGCTCAAGCAATGGAGAAGAGCTTGGATCACTTTTGAATTTGACGGGTACCCCTTTTTATGTTAGCCAGCACAATGAACTGGTAGCGGTTGGTTGCAACAACACGGCATCGCTGACAAATGTGAAGCCAAGCATAGTGCAATGCACATCAAGCTGCAGCACAAAACCCCATACGCATATCAAAGATTATCTTGCAGTACTAAATTGTCAGAATTACAATGGCTACGAGAAGAATTGTAATGAGGACAGCAGTATGGATGAAAGCATTATGGATGAAACAAGCTGCAATGGTATTGGATGCTGCAATGCATACATGCGCGGCGGTAGTATTCAACAGATTGTTGGTGTCACAATAGAAAACACCATAACGAGAGGGTGCAAAGTTGCCTTCTTGACAAACAAGGCAGAATATTTGTCTAATAAATCTGATCCGCAAAAGCTTCATGCTAGAGGATACAGTACGGTCGAGCTAGGATGGTTTATCCATACGACGAATCATTCGTTTATAAAGTCTCTGGGATGCTATAGTGTAAAAGAGTACAACAATGAAAGATACACTAGTACCCAGAGAAGAATTAACATAACAAGTTGTATATGCGATGACAATGCTTATCTAAGCTATGCAAGATGCTCATGCACTAGGGGTTTCCAAGGCAACCCATACCGTTTAGGCGGATGCAAAGGTTAGTAATTATTGTGTTTATAGTTAAAGTTTTTATTCAACTTTTATATGGCCATGATCAAAGTAAGCATATGAAAAAATCGTTCATTTGTTTGATTACAATCTCTTTATATTTGGAAATTCAGATATCAATGAATGTAAAGAAGAAGAGGGCATGACTTACTGTGGGACCAACAAATGTGTCAATTTGCAAGGACACTTTAAATGTGTGTACAACAATCATCGGCCACTTGCTATAGGTAAGTCGTGGGAATTTTTATGCCAAAAATCCAAATACACGCGCATGTCCATTTAAAGCTCTTTTACAATGGTGATGCCCAACATTAGTTATTTTTTTAATATTCAACAATGATGATCAAGTCTGTGTTTGCAGGGCTTGGTGCTAGTTTTGGCTCATTGATCTTTGTTGTTGGAATATACTTGTTATACAAATTTATTAAAAAGCAAAGGAAGTTAAACCAAAAGAAGAAGTTCTTCAAGCGTAATGGTGGTCTATTGTTGCAACAACAATTGATTTCAACAGTAGGCATGGTCGAAAAGACAATAGTGTTCAGTTCGCGAGAGTTGGAGAAAGCTACTGAAAACTTCAGTTCAAACAGAATACTTGGCCAGGGTGGTCAAGGTACAGTGTACAAGGGAATGCTTGTCGATGGAAGAATCGTTGCAGTAAAAAAGTCCAAAGTCGTGGACGAAGACAAGCTAGAAGAGTTCATCAATGAGGTTGTCATTCTTTCACAGATCAACCACAGGAACATCGTGAAACTCTTGGGATGTTGCCTTGAGACAAAAGTCCCTGTTCTCGTCTACGAGTTTATTCCTAATGGTAACCTTTTCGAACATCTTCATGATGAGTTTGATGAAAACATTATGGCTACTTGGAATATACGTCTCCGCATTGCTATAGATATTGCAGGAGCTCTCTCATACTTGCACTCGTCTGCATCGTCTCCAATCTATCACAGAGACGTCAAGTCTACAAACATAATGTTGGATGAGAAATATCGAGCCAAGGTGTCTGATTTTGGAACGTCAAGAACGGTGACAGTGGATCATACCCACTTGACAACGGTAGTTTCAGGTACGGTGGGATATATGGATCCAGAGTACTTTCAGTCTAGCCAATTCACAGACAAAAGTGATGTCTATAGCTTCGGGGTCGTGCTAGTGGAGCTAATAACTGGAGAAAAGTCGATTTCTTTCTTGAGGTCTCAAGAAAACAGGACATTGGCAACTTATTTCATTCTTGCAATGAAAGAAAACAAACTCTTCGATATTATCGATGCTCGAATAAGAGATGGTTGCATGTTGAGTCAAGTGACTGCAACGGCAAAAGTTGCAAGGAAGTGTCTCAATCTGAAAGGGAGAAAACGACCAAGCATGAGAGAAGTGTCGATGGAGCTTGATAGTATTCGTATGCCTTGTGGAGATATGCAACTGCAAGAATGTGTTAGCGAAAACGAGGAAGGGGAAGAACAAAACAAAGGACTTGTGGAAGATATCATGAGGGCAGAATCAAGGAGCAAAGAGTTTGTTACCGCTCCAGCTTCTCACTACAATAATATTGCTGCTGCCTCATCTTCTTCGTGGTCAGATGTTGAACCATTGTTTCCTCTTCAAACACGGTAAAACTTCATCTTCGAACACGACCGTATAATATCTTGTCTTTGCTTTTATATTTGTTTTCGGTGTTTTGCAAGTGTCTGTAATAAGGAATCTTGTTTGTATCCATTTCCAAACAAAAAAGAAAACACGAAAATAATTTTATAGTTTGGTTATTATGATATGTTTTACGCATTAATACAATAGTCACATAGTTATTTCACATACAAACCTCTTAAATCGTATTGGTTCCACGAAACTAGCAGAAGGCTTTATTGACTATTGAAGATCTGAAGGTTTATGAATCAAATCAGGACAATATGAGTCGAAGAATCTCCCCTGAAAACTTAAACGATTTCTCAGTCTCTTCCAAGCAATGACTCTTTTCTTCTCTTGTCCACCACTGCCCATTCAAAATCCACATTAGCCATTAGAATATTCTTCTTTGTTCAATAGAGTAGTGTAAAGTTCAATACCTCTGCAACTTTGTTCAGTTTTTGCCTCACATTTTGCAACAACTGAGAAAGTTGACCGTCCCATTTATAGAACTCGAGTTCTTTATTATCTAGTATCTTCTTAGATACCTGCATAACTGATCGTAAACTTTCAGAAAATATTCCAACTTCGATTCCAAATGAATATAGTACCTAAAGTTGTTTTCTTTACCTTTGTTCCAATCATCTGGCCACCGGCGCTATGAGCAAAGTAAATGTTGTAGAAGTGACAAATGAATGCTTGAGGATCATTCTCTGCTAAATCTTTTAAATACTCAGAATATGTTTTACCAGGAGCCATTGGCTCTGGAATCTCATAACCTTGTTCCTTGAACCACTCCAAATCTTTCCGCAAACTCTCTGCTCTTTCTAATCCCGTGTTCTTGAAACCAGCATCTACACAACAAAAGCAGAGATTTTGACAATGTTACACAAGAAAAAGGACCTACATTTGCAAACTGTAATCTTTCTAAGACTGTTTCAAGAACTTATTCTATGTGTGTGTGCATATGATCCTAGAAAATTGGTCTGACATTTGAATGCAAATCAAGTCCAAAACATTTATTAAGGATCTAAACACAATCAACACAACACTTCAATTCATAAGAAGTAAAAAAAAACTCACAAGTTGGGAAATTGGATCCATCAATGATCCCTTCAAGCGTGTCGTAAACCAACTTACTATCCACAAGAAAATGTAAGTATCCTTCCACAGTCGGCTCCCATTTCGCCACCGGACCTTCCTCTGGAGATCTAGATTCTTTTTCTCCTTCCCTTGCTTGATCTTTCGTATGCAATCTCATCGCCACGAATCTCATCTCCTCCACAAAACCCTTTGATTCTCCTGGATACTTCTTTTGTTGCTTCTCCGTTATAGCCGCCGCAGTCACCACGGAAGCTTGACCACCGTTTGCTTTTACAGCAAGATAGCCACGTGGAGCAGTTAGGGTTCGGGCATAACTAATCCTCCCGGTCGTTCTCAGACCGAGATAGCTCTCGCAAGAGAGTCTTGTGCTCGCTGGAAAGTGGCAAGAGGGGTTAAGTCTTGTTGTAGCCATGAATCTGCAACATACACACACACGAATTGAGGATTTCGTCAAGTTATATCGAAATTAGGGTTTGTTGGAGAAACATGAAGGAAGTGTAAGCATCAAGCTTTTGGAAAAAAAAATAACAATTGACGAATTTAAACACCAAAATGTAAAACTTCAAATCAAAGATAAGAAGATTAACAAAGATTTTTTTAGTATGTAAAAAATAAAAATTACAACCACATACCTTGGAATTTTTGCAGATTGAATAAGAAAGATGATGGAAGATGAAGGGTTTCTCTGGGGTTGGGGATTTTTCTTAAAATATTTGTTTGTAACAATTAGTCAATTACCATTACCAACATCATAAATTGGTATTTTTTTTTTTTTCTAAATCAGTCAGATAATATTTTTTGGAAAAATCGAAAATTTAGATTTGTTCTGTTTTCTTAGTTGTGTGATTGACCTTTTGAGTCAACCATGACAATGAAGTACTTGCTCTGATTCGATATTTGTTTATCATAAGGAAATAAAAAATACTAAGACAAAAAATTGAATGAAATATATAATTTACATCAAACATTTTTTTCTATGAACAACAGAAAAACATCATGTTCCAAATAAAAATCTGCATCCATGTCTCTATTTATTCTATTGAAGAAGACATAGGAGTCCTAAGAAACTAGAATGTTGTGGCGCTCACACACTTTAGCTCCATTTTCACCCCACCACTTCTCCGCTTGTTCTTCGGTAAATTGTTTCCGGCTGCAGCAAACAAAAACAAAGTCTTAGCGAGCTTCAACGAGATGTAACATGATATGTCATGTTGTGGAGATAAGAAGCAAATCATATACCTGAAGCGAACACGCTTGAGTTCAGTACCACCACCAGGTAAAGACAACAACGTTAAATACACTCCTGGTTCGTCTTGCACAACCTTTTCTGGTTTATCATTCTGTTTCCTATGCCCATTAGCGAAGCTCTTACTTGTTAGATTGTTCTCATTTTGACTATCTTGAGAAACCATGCTTCTTATATGTGTTTGGTTACTAGTCTGAGTTACAGTCTCTGATTTCTCTTTGTCTGTGTGCTTTGAGTTAGTGCTAATACTATCCTTTTGAGATTGTTTTTCTGCCATTTCCTTCAACTGCGAAAACCATAGTAACATAATGAGAAATAGATATAAGAGACAAACATGTGTAGTAGAGTCTGGAAATTTTCAAACCTGAGTGGTTAGAGATCTTATAACCTCCTTTGCAGATCTATTTTCCTCTGCTTCATCTGCTGCCATTGCAGTCACAACTTTTAACTGCCTTTTGGTTTTTTCGAGTTCCTCTTCAAGTTGGTGAGCTTTCGAAGCAAGTTGTTCTACCTACAATGTTCAGTGGATAGATGCATGTTTTTAGTCTAGAAGCATTTTTGCTTTGATGTGATTTACAGCTGACAATAGATGATGTATACCTGTTCCTTTAGACCAGCCATATCTTGATTAAAACTGTCTTTTAATTGTTTAGATTCTGCAGCTGCTACTTCATAAGATCGACGTGGACTAGTTGACTTTACTGAAACTGGGGATGTTGTGCGAGAGCTCATTCCGGAACCAGGAATTTTAACCATCATATTCTTGGGGATTTTAGGCAAAGCTGTTGATCCTTTGGAAAATGGCGAACCAACGGGCTGTAAACTGCCATTCATGGAAGGGAAGACATTACTGTTATTTACTTCCGGTTTTAAGTCTCGTCTGTGGTGCCTTCTTTCACTGTAATGCAATGAAGAGTCAGCAGACGATAGTCTGGCGTTCACTGAGAGGAACTTTTGAGTTAAGCTGTCTCTTTCTGAAACATCTGTCGATTTCCGCATGTTCAAAAGTTTTCTGGTCCGTGAAGTTGGCGTAGAAGGAGATGATTCTCTCGACTTTTTCAGCTTGGTGAAACATCCGTAACACACTCGATATGGTTTGTTCATGTCAGGTGCCAGAGCAGCTCGCAGAGACTTCCTACTACTGCATACTTTACAAAATACCAGACCACAGTTGTAACAGTTGTGGCGTTTTCTTCTAAAGTTGAAGGGATTGCGGCAACCAGCACATAGAGAATGTTCAGAGCCAGGTACCCATTTGTGAACACAAATCACAGCAGTAAAGTTTGATCCACATGTTATAGCCTTCACTTGTTTTTCTCTCAGAAAACCCACAACCGCAGGTTCTCTTTTGTTCTCAACGTTTCCATGGCCTAACTGGCCATTTAATCCCTTTCCCCATGTGTAAATTTCTGATTTAGATGTCAAAACTGCAACATGATAAGAACCACATGCAATCTCCTCCACAGAAGCCTCTACAATGTCTCCTTCAACACGTTCAGGAAAATTTCCCTTGGCGGTAGGATTACCAAGCTGTCCATAAGCCGTGCTACCCATTGTATACACATGTCCTCTGGATGTACGAGAAACAGTGAGACTATGTCCGCAGGCAACTTGGCAGATATTTTCATTCGTCAATGAAATTACACACTCGGGAAGTAGTTTTGTATCATTGTCACCATGACCAAGCTGGCCTTTCTCGCCATCCCCCCATGTGAAGACTTGCCCGCGTGAAGAGTCAACTTCTGCCTCAGATGCTTCATTTGTCACTTCTACCACTGCAGCTGTATGCCAAACGCCACAAGCAACCTTTGTTACTATTAGTCCAATTAGGCTTTCAACTTCACGTGGAACACTTGTGCTTCTCCGGTCTCCATGACCCAGAGCACCAAAAGTTCCATCTCCAAACGTAAACAACTGGCCTGATGATGCAACTACTGCTGTATGCCAGGGACCGCAAGCGACATCTGATACATACAGTCCCTGTAAGTCACCAGTCACTCTCTTTGGAATCCAGCAGCTGGATTCATTCCCATGCCCAAGCAAATCGACGTTATGAGTGCCATCACCCCAACTGTAAAGATCACCAGATTGAGTAATAGCGCATGTATGGAAATCTCCGCAGGCTAAAGATTTGAAACCCAATCCTCTGACACTACTAATGAACTTTGGTTTTTGGGCGTCTGTTTCTAAGCCATGTCCTAGCTTTCCACCTTTTCCCTCACCCCAGCTGAAGATCTCTCCTTGTTTAGTAACTAAAACCGCATGACATTTACCACATGCAATGTTTTGGGCATCAAGTACTATTGTTGATTCTAATGCTTTTGGTAAAAGGGCATCCTCTGTCGTGGAGTTCAATGAATTTCCAGTACCGCTAAGTACACCATCACTTATAGATTCACCCCAGACAAAAACATCACCTAAGGCATCAAAGTCTTCGTGATATGAACCATGGCTAGAGGTGCTCACAGCGCTAGATAGACTGAGCCGAAATGGGTCATTGGTCGAGAATCGTAAATTTGAATTTTCTACGTTTGCTGGAGTCGGAGAAAATGGACAGAAGAGGTTGCCACTGGCTTCTGTTTGATTATTGTTACTGGGGGGTGCAGTTATTGCAACAATGTCAGAAAACACTTTTCCCAACCGAGTTTGTGTAGAAGTCTCATTAGAGGGTTGAATAACTTGATCCTGTCGTAAGATAATGCAAAGTATAAGGTTTTCGTTCAAATTCCTAAAAAAATGAAACGTGGTGTTACTCACAAGAATTGTTACAAATGGAGACACTCTTCGTGCATGAGGGGTTGGACATTCCGCTGAAGTGATCTCAGGTTTAATAGTGGTTTTCCATTTGGAGACTTTTACCCGAGTAATCAATGACTTCAAACCAACAACCCAAACTTCTGCTTCATCTTTGTCTTTACATATCTGCCCAAAACATCATCAACAAGGGCAAGATGAATATTCAACAATTGGTGAATGGTATTTCTCATTAAGGTGGCACGAGAACTCACCAAATCCAACGACCTGTCAGGACATATGAGGGAGAATGACTGATACTCTTTCTCGGGGCGTGGATATCTCTTAAATGTAGGCTGAAACAAACTTTAGCTGTTGAGTCTAAGATGAGAGTAAGATTAAGTCGAAACAAATAGAACGGAAGAAAGAAGCATGACCATCTTACAAAGTTGCTTAGTTGAAAACTTGAAATGGTATAGAAACATATTTCAGACACTAACTTATAACTAAGGAACTGTACTTGTTTATGAGCATACATGAATATTGCAGAGAGAAACTCACCGTGCGTTGTCCAGGAACAATTCTCAGGACTTGACTCAGTTTAATCTGCTTCTCTTCTTTGCCAGAGTACCATACTAATGCAGACTCGTCCTATGACAAATTCACATGTAATATAATTGAGCAAACCAAAAGAATACAGAAAGTTCTCTCTCTCTAAAGAGAAACATAGGAGTCCAAGAAAACCTTACACTTGTGAGCTGGAATGGACAAAACTTAGGCTTCCCTCTACGTCCATATTTCAACAAGTAAGACCCTTTCTTAAGTGACGTAATGGCCTGAATAGGAAAGACACACTTCTTAATACCATACCCACTAAAAGGGAATCACATCAAAAGATAACATTTTTAATGACTTAGGTGTAGAAAGTGAGTTATATAAACACATCAAACTCAATGTGATTCTTCAGAGCAATTGCGTATTCTAAGCATATATGAACAAAAGTTTCCATCTTCCAATGTTTCAACAGAAGAAAGGTGATAAAAGAGTAAAGTACCTGTTCAACGTCTCTCTCAGAGAAACTAGTTCTCAAGGAATCAGCCATTGAAGCTGCTGCAAAGAGCTAATTCCCTTTCGAATCATATTTCTCAACCAAATCGTTTAACATCACTCGAATGTCTTTCCAATCATATTCCTAATTCTTATCTAACCCATTCTACTACTTTAGCTTCCTCCTTCAAAATCTAAGATTTCAAAATCCCCCAAACTCTCAACTCCAAAATGCACATTAACCAAACAACAAGAAAATACACTCTGAAGAATCCTCAGAAACAAACAATTTATACTCCAATTCTTCTTCACCAAATCGTTGTTCACCAATATTTTTCAAATCCTCGTGATTATGATTAAATCGAAGACGAAGCAAATCCTAATCAATCTGAAAAACCTCAATGAAGAATCTCTATGATTGATCAATAGCGAAAGAACAGAATCCAGAAAATATCCTCGCCGGACGTAGAAGCAGTACCAACGTCGATCGCCGGCGATGATTCGAGAGGCTATTCGTGATTTGAGAACCTACGCTTCTGCTTCGCTCCCGTTTATTCAAATTTTTATTTCATCATTAGCTCCTTTCAAAATTCGCATATCATTAATAATTATCTAAGCCCGGCCCATTTTGTTACAAGCCCAACTCGTTAAATAATTGAATAGTCTAATCATCTAAGTGTAAAACTGGACAGAGCTTGGCCCACTAATTTTGACTTTAAGTTTGCTTACACACGCAAAGGAGAGAAAATGTTTATTTGATTTTTCACAAAAATAAGCAGTCCTAAATAAGGGCTTATACATAATCCACGCAAATTATAACAACCATAGAAACAGACAATATATTGTCACATAGCAAACTTATAAACTGAAAGTAGCTAATTAAACCGGTTTAAGAACTTATTAGTACCTATAGTCATCATCAAAGATCATGTGATTATTGATTCCTCTACTACTCCTACCTCTTTCATAACTATCCTTCTGCATTCACAAAACACAACATTCATTACCAAATGTACATTACATATGAAAATGATTATGTAAATGTCAATGTGAATTTTACTTACCTTAACGATCATTCGCTCAAACGCTTCGGTACCGTGTTGTTCCATGTATTTTTCAGCAGCAGTGAGAATGTCGTCGTCGTCGCGTTTAGGGAAGAAATTGAATTTCTTGTGAGGAACATACCAAATTTTGGTGGTAGCTCTTTGAGGATCTCTGTAGAATGGTCTAATGAAATGTTTGTAGATATGTTCTGCTCCATTGAATTGTGGTAACACTAACCAACAGATCCCAAACAACTTCATGTATGGCCATATAGGAAACCTTATGATAACAAAAACAAAAACTAATATTATGATGAATACATGTTAAGAAGATATTAAAAGTGTTAATGAATTCACTAACCACTCGAGAGGTTTGGAGAAAGTGAGTTCAAAGAGAGAGATAAGTGCGTAAAGAACCCAGTAAGTAAGCCATTGTTCATCTTCTGGTAATGATCTTGTCTCTATTGCTTTCACTGATGCATATCTGTTCATTTTTTTCACAAACATAATTAGTTTTCTCATATTTTTTTGTAATAAATAATTGAATACATACAAAAGTGTAATGCCTCGTGTCTTGGATTCTAAGTGGGTGTGTGTGGATATACGTGCATCTATCTAAGTCAAGATTCGTACTCTTTTTTAATTATTCCTTAATGACAGAGGATCAAATGTTTCAAAAGGTTAAGTTTTTGATTCTTTTTCCACAAAAATTTCTAATGTTCATATGAATCTGAACTAAAGATTGGCCTAAAAATGTGAGTTTTGCTTACAATAAAATCTCTATCAACTGATGCAACAGATTTAACACACAAATGTATATATGAGAGAGATTGGTTTTACTTACAGAGGATAGACGAGTGTAACCAATGGGCTGCAAAAGCAAAAATGTTGTAAGTTTCAACTTTCAAGATTCCGTTCAAAAACAAAAACTCCAAAAAATTAGTACTAATCTAAAGAGGGTTTCATTTTCAAGAATCTAAGTAGACAATGTAGCTAAACCCAGTTAGCAATAAAACTAAAGAAACTAGATAGGATCTAATTAACACACACACAAAATATCAAGATAGGATCTGTAAAGAGAAATTAAAGAAGAGGCAGAGAGGGAGAGAGATTTACAGAGCAAGGACATCAAAGTTCTTTATGAGAACTTGAAGAACATTATCATCTCCTGAATTTGAAGGCATTGTTACTCTCCAATATCTTAAGCTTTCCCCTTTTTTTTCCTCTCTCTCTCTCTCTTTCACTTACCGTAGAAGTGGAAAAACAAAAGTGGAGGCCAGGTTTCACTTACAGAGACTTCTTGGACTTTTATGACCACTCGCTTCTTTTCTTTTTTTTTACTTTCAAATTTTAGGTAAAAAGAAAAATGGATGAAGAGGTACCGAAAATTTTACTCATTACTGTCGATAATTTTATTTCCTTACTAAACAAAAGTAGAATATTAATTGCGATTTATTTCCTTTAATTGGTCTTATATACTTCTAAAAAAAAACTATTAGTATAACTCTTTACTATACTACATTTTGTAATTTTTATTCTAAATTGATTATGTTGAATACATTATGCGTCTAATCTATCAAGTGCCAGTGTCTCTAGACAATACTTTGACTTTTGCCTTGAAAAACACAAACCTATACTTGAGTACTCTCTTTTTTTTTTCTCTTAGCCCAATACGTGGGCCTTACAAAACATTTAATAAATAGGCCTTATGAGATCCCATGTCATATATCTAGCCCATCAATACCAATCAATGGGGATGGAGAAAATATATTCACTATCCAAACTGGGCTGGAACTTAGAAAAGTATCATCTAATTAGTTCTTTTTCTTTCATAAATGAAAAGGTTCAAAACATTTTGTGATTATAGATAAATATATCTTCTTTATCATGATATCTTCCAGAAATATATAGAATGATTATAGTGAAGAAGAAGAATGATTAAACAAAATAGATAAGCAAGTGATGGAATGATGATCATCTAATCTTTTCCAGATCAAAAACAAAGAACCCACATGAATACACTCTTCTATAATGGTACTTAACTACTTATAACTACGTAGATCCATACATCTATATTTTAAGCATACTTTAGTGAACATTTTAATTCCTTTTGGACCTATTGAGTAATGCCAGATTACTACTACTTGATCTACTTGTTGTGCCCTTTCCTTTTGTTGCAGATTTCTTTTTACTATAAAATAAAACGCCGACATAGAAACAATGATCGGTCATGACTCGTATCTTATTGTTTATCTAGAAAGTAATACGTAAACAATAATATACAAATATCAAAAAAGATTCATGACATCATCTGTGTTTTAGTGTCTATATATACATTTTACTTTTGTCATCGTGAAATCTAGTTTAGTTTAGCCGCCAATTGATATGATTATTGAGATCATCAAATAGACGTTCGTCTATAAATGCTTGATATCAACCGTTAGTAAAAAAAAATGCATGTATGTCACAATATTTGACTTTCTTTAATTACCATATTTGATTAATTGATAGAACATATGGATGAGGTTATATAACCGACATGCCTATGATGTCAAGGAATGGTTCACACCGATCTATAGAAGTTTCAAGTATTATTTCCATAATAAACTGATATATAATTTATATTGTTTATATTAACAGGATGTGTGTGCATTATTTTAGAATTATTAACGTCATAATTCCCATGCTCGTTGATTTATACACCTTTCTCTATGTATACCCATGCATGGTAAGAACGTATCACATACATTATACTAAAATAAATCCAATAATGTAGACCGACACAAAATGCAGCGATATGGACCATATGGTTATTACGCATGTTACATAGACTTGTGTATTTTTCTGTATAACGAAAAATTCCTGGTTATTTTGTATATCATCAATGTATATGTCTCAATTAATTATAGACATATATAATCTATGTTTCATCCAACGAAAACACTTCAGAAATAAATGATCAAGCTGAAATCTATAACCATCAAAAGTTTTTAGTTCTAACTTCAATCTATAAATTTGTTTATAGACATTGTTTTTAAAACACATTTTTCTCTGATTTTCAGCAGAAAATGAAATATATATTCTTGGTATTTTTTGGGTATCCGAAAATTCACAAATATTGACGTATAAATACAGGTTCCTGCTTGGTGATGAGTTTCATAGATCCAGAGATTGTAAATCGTACGTGAGTCTTCAAACATAGCACCAGACTAATTAAGTTCTTAGCTACCTTATACGGATAATGGACCTATATATTTTTTTTTTGATAATTCTCCTTGTATCTTTTGATTCATAATCAAATAATTTTGGTAATATCATTAGCAAAATTAAATGCCTTCAATTTTTGCAACGGCTATAAATTGAACGTATCCAAACCACCATGCGCATAAACCTACTGGCATTAATATGGCATCATATCTACAATGCATCCCCTCGTCAACACACTTATAATTAACCAAAACAATCACACTTAATGCTTTGACCTATATGATTTTGTTACTATATATATCTACATTATCTTAGCATAGTCACCAATAGACCAGTCAGGAGTAAGATGTTAATCATGCAAAGAAATTAACATATTAAAAGAGATAGCTAGAACCTGAATAATTGCTCACAATGCATAAGATGTAGCTTCTTCGAGACAATGTAACCATGAACGAAGTGGAAGATAATAATTTGGCATGCGAAATAATTTATTGATAATCCGTACTGAATTAATATACATATATAAAAATTGTTCAAAAACCCTAATCAAGTATTAGAAAACTCTCACACTCAATAGTAATGAGGAAAACATTTCACAAGACAACTACTTCAAGCAAAAATCTCTAGAATAATAAAACCAAAGCCTTGCATGCAAAAACCACAAACTAAAACATATCGATTATCAGGTTCTTAATTACTTACTCAATACATTAATCAGAAAAATAAACAAGATGAAATCCGTAGAATATTAGAATTTAGAAATAAATAAAAATATATGAAAAAGAAGCAATGCAAAAAAAACACGCTTGTTAAGAACAAACAAACAAACGAAAGGACAAAAAAAGAAAAATAAATCTCACAGAATATATTTGTTTGTGTATGTTTGCCTAGGAATGATGACTGGTGCTTCCATCTTCTTGATGGTTGTGATGATGATCTCCGTCACGGTTTTGCTGGTTGTTGTTATGGTTCCCCGTCTCCGCCACCGGTCGGTAAGCAGCATTCAACGCCGCTAAAACTCCATAATGGCTATGTTCTCCACCGCCACCTCCTCCTCCTCCATAACCAGAAGCCAAAGGCTGTCCAGAAAACAAAGCAATAGGAGCTGCAAAATTCATCAAATGAACTCCACTACCGCCGCCACTACCACCACTGTTGGGGTTGTAAACATCTCCGGCGACAACACCGGAATGATGAGGATTAATATTAAAAGCCCAAAGATTCTGTGTGTTGTCACCACTACTCCAAAACGGTGCCGTTGCAGGACTCTGACTCGTAGGTAAAGATCCAGCAGTTGATTGTACTAGATAGTTACCCATTTGGTTGTGATCTAAAAGCTGTGAAGAAGAAGAAGACGAAGAATGTGACTCGTTCTTGGGACGAACCTGATGCTGATGTTGAAGATGATGAGTCATGGACTGATGTGGTGAATGAAAGTAATAGCTACTAGGAGTTGTACGAAGATGAGCAGCAGAGAGAGAAGATCTTGAGCTACGAAGTGAGATGTTTAAAGAAGTGAAGTTAGCCGGAATGGTTCCAGTCCCTGTAGCGGCTATAACCGCTGGTTCTGCTTGTTGGAGTAGCCACTCAATAGTTTCACCGTCGGATTTGTGACCAAGCTCACGTGTGAGCTGAAAGACACGTGCAGCACACATGGCAGGCATACGGATCCGACGGCCTCGGCCTTCGACTTTGGTGTGTCGGTCTTTAGTAGAGGTTCGTTTAGGAGGAGGCTTCTTAGGTTCGGAGTTAGGTTCGGAAGTAGTAGAGATGATGGCTAAGGAAGTGGAAGAGGAGGAGGTAGAAGAATCAAGAAGCTGGAGAGGGAAGTTGGGTCGATGGTTATGATCCGGATCCGGATCCATGATGATGATGATGATGATGATCGAAGCTTTGGTGGTGGGGAAGTGGGACTATACTACTGTCTCTGTTAGATCTTTATGTGAGCCATAGTTTTTTTCTCTCTCTATAAATCTCTGTTTTTTTGCTGATACTTAGAGAGAGATAGAGAGGTTATAATATGGTCCTTAGGACATGAAACTCCTTTCAGATGGGAAGCTTAGCTGTGTCTATGTCTGAGAGAGAGAGAGAGATTAAAGCAATGAATATGAAAGCATGGACTTTTTTTTTCTCTTGCTGCTTTATATCTTTTGTGTTTTATTTTTGGAATTTTATTTACATTATAAACTATTCCCTTTGAGAATTTTTCGTTATTTTTGGAAATAAAAGAGATGGGCTTACGTGGTTCTCCAATCTGTACAAATATTCATTCAAATAAAATGTTTTTCCTTATTACGTACAGTGATCAAAGTGAGTGAAAATAAATGTTGTTCGTGTATTTATTGTGTTTGGATACATAGTTTTTTACAATAATACAATTACCCTATACGAACACTCTTTTTCATTCTTTACAATAATTAAAAAGTGACGTCAGTTTCTCGTCGTAACTGTTAACTTCAAGCGATCGGGAAATTAATTGCACATTTAGCGAAAATTTCAGCGATTCAGACAGAACTGAGAAGTTTACATATATTTTGTACATATGTGACAACAGAATAATAAATAGATAGAATTATTATTGACAGAATGACAGTGATTAATCCATGGCTCTATGGTAGTTCACGAGATCCACATGATATAATAGAATCCAACTGCTTTTTTTATGAAACAGATGGATTGTTTTTTCTCCTCTGTGACTCTTGAATGAGTTACCAGTTTGATATTATTATTTATAAAACCATAGTTACAGTGCTTTATAGATATATAAAAGCAAATTTGTAATGCTTCTCTTTTGTTTCCACCATTGGAGTTATCTCATTGACATACAATTGTCGTTAAAAGATGTAGCACTAAATTTAGAAAATTATTTTGATACTCTGATGTGGACAGAACATTGATCTTTTTTTTCTGAAACGAATTTTTATATGTAGTGAATAGTGATGAAGAAGGCTCCTTCTTATGTGATGATTATTCATATAAGCTGTTCAAAGAATCAAAATATACGGTGTTACATAGATTATACTACTAATTAGGACCAGCGTAATATATATATATATATATATATATATATATATATGGTAACGTTAAAAATATAATTGAATTAGAGAATACAAAAGAAAAAAATAATATAAAAGTAAATTCGAATTATTATGAAGATATTTTAAATAAATATTTTTTAAAAATCTCAAATTTGTGTTTTATAGAAATTGAGTGTAACAAAATAAATCCAAGTTATTACATAAACCAACATAAGCATGCATATAATAATTGCCAGGTAGTATATTTGAATATACATATGATTTTGTTAAAAGAAATGGAGAAAACCAATTATAAAAATTCTTACACATATTAATTTTGAGTTTAGGCAAATTCATCTTTCTTAGTATATATTGAAAATTGTAAAATATATTTGTTATAATCTTACTATTCTTTTTCAAATGTCTAAGCTTTATGAAGATAAAACTTCTCAAAAATCAAAATATAGTATTTTCTATTGTGGCTAATTATCGTCTCTTAGTTTAGACGAATCATTAACGTTACGTGTAAGGTGTAACTAGTTCTGATGATCTCTTAGGAACGTTGATTAGTCTAACTATTAGAAACTTTACGCATAGCCACATAAAACCTATGGGATGTCCAAACATTTTCGCCCAAACATATTTACAAATGACAAAATTTTATATTTTAATTACTTATATATGTGATATCTTTTTATGTTTTAACTAGAATATGTTCATTGACCATAATTTTCCCTCGTAAAATATAAATAACTAAAAGTATCGGCCTGCTTGTAGTAATTAGTAAACCAATCAAAATATCAAGAAAACTATATATCAAAGACTAAACAGAAAAGAAAACGAATTGATAGTTAAAAGGTGTTGTGCATATTTGACAAATCTAAAAAGCAAAACAATTACGATTCACAAATATGATCAGAAGATATTATGAATAAGAAAGTCAGCCGACTAATTAATCACTCATTAATTATTATCAGTCATTTTCTCCACTGGCGTATCTATTTATGTACATATGACTCCCTATTTTTCCTCTTCAAACAAGAATCAATCACACTTTGCCCCCTAAAAAGGTTTAGGACCACAAGTTTTACGTACTAACAACTATACTTCGATCCCAACATCCTGGTAATTAGTTCCGACCAAAAAAAAACATCCTGGTAATTAGTCCATGAACAACTCTAAACAATTTAAAAACGGATTTAGGTCTACATTATGTTATTTTATATTGATCGCACTCCTATAATTCAATAACATTTTAACCAAAACAAAACCCATAACCTTCGTTTAGTTGTAGACAATTTAAATATATTACAAATTAACATGTGGTGATATAATAAATGTTAGAAAGACAACAATTTAGTACTAGTCTCGTCTTGTGGGTCATTTCTGGATGATCAAGGTTTTCTGTTATTATATACATCAATCTATGATCTATCTGTCTAAATATACTTTTAAGGTTGTAAAATACAAATTTTATCATATATAAAAAAAAATATACTCAGTAGAAGAAAATGGAGAGTAAATAAATAAAAGTGGACAGTGGGATGAAACAGACTCCACGTGCGTGTCCTCTGCATCATTCACTCTCTAAAGACAGTGACCATAGCCTCATCCCTCCCTTATGGACCCCTCATCTAGTCAAGTCAAATTATTTAATCTTTTCTCAATTTCTCTTCTTTTTTTTTCATCTTTTGATTGAATCTAATTTACCACCATCAATCACGAACCCTATTTCAAACATTACTGCGCGTAATCAAATATCATCCTAATTCTTAGCTTTTGTTCGCATTATTTTACAGAAACTTAATTTAGATTATTCTCCATAGTGGATATATGTATTCAATCTTGGAAACAAAAAAAATCAAATCAAACCAACCGAAATAATCGATTCAACAATTGAGTTATAGTCTAGTTTAAATGATTTATTTGTTTACTAATTCATTATAAACTGAATTTAAATTTGAACCAAAGCCAAAAAAAATTAGTTTAAGACCAAATTTTTCTTAAATTTGACTGAATCTCGAATCCAAACTGACACTAAAACCATACTGAACTATACATACATACTTACTACTTACTAGATTAAGAAAAAATTTAAACCGACACCAAATATCCATACTTTATAGTATTGAATACACAGGTTTTACATTGTATTATTTTCCAACTCATCTCATTTATATTATATAAGAAAAATACACTTGAGTATAAAAAAAATGTATACAAAATGGAGAAAGGAAATGGGAAACAAATAATTAAAAGAAAAAAGGTGGGCTCCCATCCACATTCACCAGCAATGATTGCCTCACTGCCTTTGCAGCTCCACTTCTGCTTCTTTCCTCTCTTTTTTTTTTCCTCCACCTTGCTTTAGATTTTCTTGATATTGCCCCTGATCTTTTATATTTCTGCATCACCCTCCTAATGTTTTTGTACGATATATCAAATTATCAATGATCTTCAACCCATACTCTCTTATTGCTTATATCATTTATCCCATTTTTATTTTTAAACATTATGCATTATCTAAACATTGTTATAAAGAAAATAGAATATATGCAAGTAAAAGCCTATTTTTGGAGTATATTTGTAAAATAATATGATGATCATATCGTAAATAAGTGAATGGTGTGATTTCATATGTTTTTATGCAAATGACTTAAATTTAAAATGCATATAAACAAGATCGAATTATTTAATCCATGACACATTGTTTTTCATGTTGCCATATATCATTTGATAAAAGTCAATATCTATTTGTTTACGATTTCTTAACCATATCATTTTTGTAAATAAACCTCAAAAAGACTATTTACACATAATCAGCCAAAAATATACACGTCGTGATTTTAGTGTAATAAGCAAATTGTCCACAAAATAAGCACAATTGGTGATTTTCCACTCTATCAACAAATAAAAAATCATGTTTCCTTAAGCTTATTAAAAACAGCCAGTCCATCGATCTAAATAAAGTTTATTAATTGTTGACAAATAAAAGTTTTATACTTTTTAAAAACATTATACAGTTTAGTTAGATCTTGTATCATATAACACTCATGATCGATATAATCCCACTAAGAATTATCATTGTGGATTAGTGATCAATACGCTATACCTTTCTTTTCTTTTTGGGATCCACGTTACTACGTCAGCTCAAAGTTGAAACCCCCATATATTATAAGTAGTGTAGTGATTATATATATTTAACTATTATATATGTTTCGTTATGTGTCTCGTCTCGTTGGTACAGACAACTTAACATGCACATAATTATAAATACACGTTTTACATTACGAGAACCAACTACTATTTAATTTTGATTTTTGATGGTTAATTTTGGTTATGAAAATATTAAACGACGACAAGTAATTCACAGACATATGTATATGTAGAGAGAGAAATAAAGAGCATTGAAAGCCATGTATTGTCCATGTTGGATAGATAGGTAATGAAAGGAATAACATTGGCATGTATAACCCATGTGACAATAGTCCCCTATTTACAACTTATAATCAAACACAGTTTGGTCGAGAAATATCTAAACAAAGTTAGGTCAAAACGATTGAAATCAAAGTTCAAGTCCGGTGCCATAGTTATAAAAGGATGATTTACCATTATGGATCCATCGTAAATATAACAAAGAATAATTCTAAACAAAATTGAGGATCAACGATCAAAACCAAGCGTTGGACAAAAAAAAACTTGATCAGTCTAACTTTTCGTGTTAATCGACCAATCAAGTTTGGACGAGGTTCTTCAGAGAATATATATGATTGGTTAAGACTCTCCTATCTAGTTTATCGATAGACTTGAGCGGTCACTCTCCTTACCTTGATCGTCTCATATCGACCATTCAAGACTCACTTACTCTCCATTTTCATACTTTTGATCTTAGTTTATTTTGGATCTAATATGGTTTGGTTCCAATATGAATATAAGCAAAAGTTTTGAAGAAAACCTTAAGTTTTGATTTGACTTACTTATGGTGCTAGAAATAATTGCATAGAAGGAGACTAGGAGAGAGAGATAGGAAGAAACAACATAAAAGTTGTCCTCTCATGAACTGTCACTACGGCTAGCGACATAATCACGTTGCATCCGGAACCCTAGCATTCATCATTCATTGTTTGTGTTTGGACCCTATCTAATCTATTTCTATACATTTTTTTTCTTTTGATAGCATCTATATATAATCTATATTTATACATAATTCATGTCTGCACCTCTACATATATCCTTCTTCGTATCTATGTCTCTACTCCTTTTGTTTCTTTCTACAACTGTCTATCTACTTTTACATCTTATGTATCAATTTCACTTCCATTGGAACTATATTTTATTTTTTTCATCACTAGTAAGTACTAACTAGTATATGGTTATACTATTTCGATAACATGACATTAATTTTATTTATTAGTTTTAAAATTTATGTTTCTGACATATACGTGTATAATTAACTAATATGCATTAATTCTATACAAAAGTTTTAAGCGATATATTCATTTGCATTAATTCTATACAAAAATAAGACAGCTATATACGTGTACAAGCACATGTGCATGTACGTAAATGCATACAAAATGCATACGTACATGTAAAAAATTCCAAAAAACAAGACAGAAGAGTGATGCGTGTGTGTGTCTATGTATATATATATCTTCAATTTTCTTACTTGTACCTCATCTCTGATCTCCATGACCGTGTGATACTGATGTCTCACCTTCTCTCCCATATGTTATCTTCAAGTTTTAGTTTTTCTTTTTTCATCTCTCTTAAATTATTTAGATAGAGTAAAAACTACTTGGTTGGAATATTGGACGTTATTAAGGTTAGTTTTATATATCTATATACTGACTATATATACCCATATAAGATACTCGTATGATCTCTTATCATCTTTTCTTCTTTAAGGTCCAAAGGAATTGTTTTTATCTCTTGTTTTGAATTTCTTTAGAAATAATACTTCCTAATTATTAAGTACATGTTAAAACTGACAACATTATATTATTGGCATCGTTTTATAATTATTCCATGTCTTTTGATTTATAAATTTTGGATCCACGTTTAGTTTGCTTTAAAACTGTGACGTTCTCACTTCCAGAGCAATCGTTATTATTAGCTAGTAACAATGAATACAATTTGTAGTTTAGAAAAATACAGGTCGATGATTATTTCTTAGCTAGCATATAAAACATCTATGAGATTCCGACCAAGAAGTAATCATTACGATTCTATAAATTAGATTTGTTTCCGTTATCGATTTATGCTTTAAGTACGTAGGTTATCTGATCAGCAATAACATTCAAAGGAAAGATGACAACAATTTAGCCTTCGTAGGACAACACAACATGAGCACTTTACATAGCCTTTGTAATTTTTAGCCAATTTGACGTGGGTTTCGGACTCTTGATCGACATTAATCATCACCATGTAACAACAATATTATAAATTCACGATTAATACCATCATCTTTCTTTTGCTCTAGTACGATACTCTTCTTATGTGCTCCACATCGTTGGTAGGCTAAAGGTCAGAATAGTGACATCAAAACGGACAGTCACGCCAGCAAGCGGATCGGGCGAGACAAAGAAGAATATTGTTGCGAATATGACATACGAAATAGGTATAATTAAGCAAAGGGTGTGGAATAAAACAAAATTCTTCTGAGATTATATTAACTTAAGCATTGGAATTGTTCTTGAAATAGAAGTTGTATTGATTGATAAAACTAATTTATTAAATTCTTCATATTTAAAATATTTCAAATTAAAAAACCACACTCACACACATATACTTAAATGGCCCATGTACACAAAATATAAGTTTCGAAGAAAAAAAAAAAACGTCAACCATTCTTAGCACAAAAATTGTTGAATGGGTCATAAATATACGCACTTCATCCACTATGTTCTGAGTGCTCCATTGAAGGCCTAAATAGCTTCATATCTTTTAGACGTTGTAAAAAAAAGAAAAAAACTTCGTATGGACATAAGATTTGGGGAATCGTTATTATATATCATTAGGCATATCATATTCTATGATATATACGTGTATATAATTTCAGTTGCGTGATCTTTATTGTAATTATAGTAGATATAAACGATTAATGGTTAAAGTTTAATCAATAATTAGATAAACAATGTTAGATAATGGAAACTAAAGTGAGGAAAAAGACGAGGGCACTAACATGTAAATGCTGGAAGAGGAATATCATCGAACAAAAACAACAACAACACAGCTCAATCCTCAAAATACAAATATAAGTAACATTTTTTTGTGTGTGCATGTTTGCATCATATATACGTACATTTTTGCATATTGCGAATATCTCACACAAAAAGACAGAAGCATTTACTCTTATATAGCTGCTATTTTCCCTTACAAAATTATTATTACGAATTACTTCTGTAAAACCGCGGCAGTACTCTAGTTATAATATATTGTAATATGTCAAAAATATCACATCATATTTCTAGTAGTCCTCTTGGACCATTAATTACTAATTAGAACTATTTCATTCTCCACTAAAAATTTTTCTTCCGTACAAGCGAATATGTTACTAACATAGTGCTCTTGGCTTATGTGTTAGAACTTTACTAATATGGTGCTATTGGCTTAACATTCTTTAAATATATGTATTATGCTAAAACAAACATTATGTTGGTTCGTTTAATCTAGAACTATATTTTTTCTTAAAAAAATCTTGGCCTTGATCACATGTTTTTAATGCACTTTTGTTCCAATAATAATTTATATATAGTTTTGTTCTAAATGAAAGAGCATTCAATTGAGCTGAATTTAGAGAAACTCTAGGACTAGGACTAAATAATTTAGGGAAGAAAAAATATTCTATCAATATTTAAGGTTGTCTAACTTTTCTTCTTGTGGGAATTACCAGTTTTGCTTGGTTGTATGAGAAAAAATATATATATTACTTCATATGTAAAGGGGACAAGAGCTGCCAAAGGAGCGTTTTCTTCATTCGTTTTTGAATTATAAAAGTAAAATGAGAGAAATTTTTTTATTAAAAGTTTTATATTTCAGATCTGCACCCCAACAACATCTAGAGAATTACGAGAAATACCACATAGTGATTTTGAGGAACCATCAAGTTTCTTTCAGTCGTTTTCTCTCTCCATCTCTATTTGACCCGAGGGCTATACGTACCACTTATCATAATTTAGAATAATATTTTCTATAAATTGGTGGTCACACAAACCACGCAAAGCCTATCAACGTCCGTGTCGGCAAATATTCACAAAACTTCTTTTATCTCGACGTGTACCTCCATAAAAACACATTGTATGATCATACGTATTTGTAACTTTATAAGCCGAGTAAAATTATAAATAAATACGGTTGACACTTTTGTACATATATATATATCGAAAATCTTAAATGTACGTGAGACAAGTTTAGTGGAAACTGGAAAATAGATTCATGGCCGATTTTGGTGGGTGAGGCTGACAACGCCATATCACTCTCCGACGTCCGTATTCTCGTTTCCCAATCTCTATTAGGGCTGACGTCAGTCTGCTTCAAATCATTTCCATTCTCTTAATAGGAAGAAAAGACTCGGACAAGTTCTGTAGAATGCGTGTCTAAAAGTATATGTATCATTTTTTTCAAGGAAAAAAAAGAGATGTATATTGATGTATGTAAGAAAAGATAGAAAATTAAGACTCTGGTTTATGACCATTCGAGAGGAAAATGACCAGAGTCGGGGCATGACTGAGTATGCAAGCAAAGGATGCGATGGCCCATAGCCGAAATGGTAAAAGAAATCCATTTTTTTTTAATCTTCTGAACCAACTTCTTATAAAATCGAAACTAAAAGTTTTAAAATTAAAATTAAAATTGAATATTACATATGTGTATAGTTTTTGGTCATCGCAAAATCTTTAACAATATTAAAATACATGACTTCAAAACTTTTATCTAAATAGAAAGACAAAAAAATCAATTTATCAAGTTTATTAATTTATCGAGTATTAATTTTATAGACGTTTCATTCGGATGTTTATAGTCGATATTGTTGGTCTCAATAGAGTCAGAGGATTGAGATTCTCAAACTGCTCATGCATTCTTCTGCTAGAGAGAAGTCTCAGGACATTGCTATGGCGCATGAGTCTTTATGTTTTGTTGTGTGTACATCAGTTAATGCCATAAATCATATGTTTAAAAGACTTGTCAACAGCAACGGAAGCATTTGCCTCGACATTTTGAAAGAGCAATGGAGTCCTGCACTTACCATATCTAAGGGGAAATATATAAGCGAGAAGTTTGAAGAATTTGTAGCTACGTATTGTGGAAAAACTTCATGATCCAGCCACACTTGTTCTATATTATCTCCTAAACTGCATTCACTAAAATGTAACAGAAGATGATGCCATTGACTCCTACAACGCAAAATACAGGAAGCAAATGAAACAGGAGATGGAGTCATTGATTCCTACAATGGCAGGAAATGGGAAAGTGGAGAACGTTGCCTACCAACTAGCAAGACTCATTCACTTATTGAACAAATGAAACAGTGGATTGCAGTCTTGCAATTAAGATAAAGGCCAAATGGCATTTTACATAATGGAAATAAGATCATGTTGAGAAAGTTCCAACTACTAAACCTAACAGGACCAAAAGAATAACTACAAATCTTTAACAAAGCAAACTTCTTGCAGCCTTAGGTTACACCAAATTGGCAGGGGCTTGAATCGTCTTCTCATTTCGCATAGACTCAAGCTGAGGAACCGAAAAGATTCCAGTCATTGACTTTGAATGTAGAGAGTGATTGTTTAATGATATCACACATTGGCATTTTTCCAGATTGTGAAGCTGGGACAGCTAAACCAGATCCCACAGCATCCGCGCTTTCGCTCAGAGGACTGCACAATAATACGCAAACACCTTAGATGAAAAGACATGTGGTACAACAACAACAACAATAACCATATTTTGATATTCAAGTTCTGTATCAAAACGATGCATATCTATATTCAACTGCTTGCAATATAACTGAGTGACTCAACTTTGTGGGACTTACTTTATCAGGATAGGTTCATAGGCAGTCACTAAGACATCTGTATCAACTCCCTTAAGACGAATATTTGCCACATATACCTGCAGAATCATATAAACCAGTTGGTGTCTCAAGTAACAAACCCCTTTAGAATAAATAGAGAGACAGAACAAGGAGAAGCTTCATACTCTCACTAGGTTTTGTGCTTCTCTTCCCTGTCTTCCTTTGGATATAGCCTGTAATGATCCTTGTTAAGGAGAAAACAAATAGAAAGGAAAATTATGAGCAAAGACATCATATGTTTATGGACATTACCATCTCTCCAATAGCAGTTGTCGCAACAGCAGAGATGTTTCTGAAAGACAGTCCAGGCGCCTCAATGACCTCTGATTGCTCAATCAACTGAAAATTACACAGCAACATTACTAGATTGTCTTCTTCATATATATCATCAATCTTGGTAAAGATTAACCAAAAACACACCAGTATTAGTTCTATTTCGACTAGTTTCAGAGACTGAATCCACAATAACCAAAAAACAGCCTCACTAGTATCATCACAGGCAAAAAGGTTCCAACTTTGGGAAATCTATACACGTTAAACTCTATGTTTGTACTCAAGATACTAGATGTATTCTAGAGAAATAACAACACTAGTTCTTAAAGTTGGTTTGTCTACCATAAGAAGAGTTCTAGTGTAGTAGTGGTATTACCTGAAATCCTTCAGCATCTTGCTCACTCGCAAGATCATTAAGGAACCAAGAGGCACTGCCAATGTCACCAACCTCAGCCTTGAAATCCAACAACTCAAAAATCAAACTCTCATCTCTTGAAGGATCCACAAACACTTCCTGTGAAAACCAAACAATCAAACACAAATACAGAGTAAACTAGAGATTCTTCTACACATGTACTTACAAACAATGCCACTGAGAATAGAACCACCAAACCTGATGATCTGGAACTTGTCGGATATTACTCACATCCTGAAGATTCACAATAAGGAAGAAATGAGGAAACCAGTGAATTTCAATTAAGCAGCGAAAAGGGTTTTATTGAAAGAACCTGAAATCTTTGAGGGAAGACGGTGGAAATAGCGCCACCAAACAAAGGCCTCACCGAACATAACTCAACAGACATGTTTTGCTACATTCAAAAAACAAAATCCTCAAAAAACTAAACTTTGCCAGAAAAAAAAAATGCACTCACAAACATAACAGAATCGATTAGGGATTAAAGAGAAGAGAGAAGAGTACCAAATTGATCGATTGATGTATCTGGGGAAGTAAAAGAGAAGAACAAAAGTAGCAGAGAAATCAAAAAGTTGGAGTTTAGTATTTATATGAAAGTCAGAATCGAAAGAAGCGTTGCTTTGACGTCCCAACAAGTAGCTTTAACTTAACGCAAACAATTAAAAAAACAAACGATTAGCGTTCTTCAATCAACAATGTCTGCACTCTGCAAATTCACGATTGAGAAGAATGAGAATTACCAAGCGACATCGTTTAAATTAATACCGTAGTTTTTTTTAACAAAAGCCCAGGCCCATCTGTTTTATCTAGCCCATTTTAAACAAATAGAGATAATCAAAACCACTGGGATAATAATAAGATTTAATTTTTTTTCTTCCGCTATCATCATCAATCATCATCATCATCGTCTTCAAGACTTCAACCTTCAAATTCTTCATCACAAACCCTAACCTCCAATTTCTGATTCTACGATTGATCTAAGGTTTTAATCAATTCTTCTATCATCATGATTTATTCCTCGAATTTTTTCCGATTTTCCTTTGAACTGATTTTGTGGTCTCTCTTACTTTTTGGTTCAGTTTCATTTTCAACAATGAGTAATCAGAAGAAGAGAAATTTCCAGATTGAAGCGTTTAAGCAACGAGTCGTCGTTGATCCAAAATACGCCGATAAAACTTGGAAGATCCTTGAACATGCGATTCATGAGATTTACAATCACAACGCTAGTGGTCTCAGTTTCGAAGAGCTTTACAGGTACACTTCCATAGATTTCACTTTGATTCATCTCTTGTTGTTGTTGTTCTGCTAAACTTTGGTCGCTTATTTCAGAAACGCATACAACATGGTTCTACATAAGTATGGTGATAAGCTTTATACTGGACTTGTTACCACTATGACATTTCATCTCAAAGAGATATGTAAGTCTATTGAAGAAGCTCAAGGAGGAGCATTTTTAGAATTGCTTAATAGGAAATGGAATGATCATAACAAAGCGTTGCAAATGATTAGGGATATTCTCATGTATATGGATCGTACTTACGTTTCTACTACTAAGAAAACTCATGTTCATGAGCTTGGACTTCATCTCTGGAGAGATAATGTTGTGTATTCGAGTAAGATTCAGACTAGGCTATTGAATACGCTTCTTGATTTAGTTCATAAGGAACGGACTGGTGAAGTTATAGATAGGGTGTTGATGAGGAATGTGATTAAGATGTTTATGGATTTAGGTGAATCTGTTTATCAAGATGATTTTGAGAAGCCGTTTTTGGAAGCTTCTGCTGAGTTTTATAAGGTTGAGTCAATGGAGTTTATTGAGTCTTGTGATTGTGGTGAGTATTTGAAGAAAGCTGAGAAGCCTTTAGTGGAAGAAGTCGAAAGGGTTGTGAATTATTTGGATGCTAAGAGCGAAGCGAAGATTACTAGTGTGGTTGAAAGAGAGATGATTGCTAACCATGTGCAGAGACTAGTTCATATGGAGAATTCAGGTTTGGTTAATATGCTTTTGAATGATAAGTATGAGGATATGGGTAGAATGTATAGTTTGTTCCGTAGGGTTGCTAATGGTCTTGTAACGGTTAGAGATGTTATGACTTTGCATCTTAGGGAAATGGGAAAACAGTTGGTTACTGATCCAGAGAAATCAAAGGATCCGGTTGAATTTGTGCAGCGTCTATTGGATGAGCGGGATAAGTATGACAGAATTATCAACATGGCATTTAACAACGATAAGACGTTCCAGAATGCGCTAAATTCTTCGTTTGAGTATTTCGTCAACTTGAACACACGTTCTCCTGAGTTTATCTCCCTGTTTGTTGATGATAAGCTACGAAAAGGACTAAAAGGTGTGGGAGAGGAGGATGTCGATCTTATTCTTGATAAGGTGATGATGTTGTTTCGCTACTTACAGGAGAAAGACGTTTTTGAGAAATATTACAAACAGCATCTGGCGAAAAGGCTTTTATCTGGAAAAACTGTGTCGGATGATGCAGAGAGGAATCTGATAGTGAAACTGAAGACGGAATGTGGGTATCAATTCACTTCGAAACTTGAAGGTATGTTCACTGACATGAAGACCTCACACGACACGCTGCTAGGATTTTATAATAGCCATCCCGAGCTTTCAGAAGGACCTACACTTGTTGTTCAGGTTCTCACAACCGGTTCTTGGCCCACACAGCCAACCATACAATGTAACCTACCTGCAGAAGTTTCTGTTCTGTGTGAGAAGTTCAGGTCATATTACCTCGGGACTCACACCGGTAGGAGATTGTCTTGGCAAACGAATATGGGAACAGCAGATATCAAAGCAGTGTTTGGAAAGGGTCAGAAGCATGAACTAAACGTTTCGACTTTCCAAATGTGTGTCCTTATGTTGTTCAACAACTCTGATCGACTAAGCTACAAAGAGATCGAACAGGCAACTGAAATCCCCACCCCAGACCTAAAGCGTTGCTTGCAGTCAATGGCGTGTGTAAAAGGTAAAAACGTGCTAAGAAAAGAACCAATGAGCAAGGAGATAGCAGAGGAGGACTGGTTTGTTGTGAACGACAGGTTCGCAAGCAAGTTCTACAAAGTGAAGATAGGAACTGTGGTGGCACAAAAGGAGACAGAACCAGAGAAGCAAGAGACAAGACAGAGAGTAGAAGAAGACAGAAAACCTCAGATCGAAGCAGCCATCGTGAGGATAATGAAGTCTAGACGAGTGTTGGATCACAACAACATAATCGCAGAGGTCACCAAACAGTTGCAGACGCGGTTCTTGGCAAACCCAACAGAGATAAAGAAGAGAATTGAATCACTCATTGAGCGTGATTTCTTGGAGAGGGATAATACAGACCGGAAACTTTACCGCTATCTAGCGTAAAAAAGTCTGGATTGATTACACGGTCCCTCTGTTTATTTCGCATCGTTTCTTCTGTTAGTCAGCATTTCTTATTTGTTCTGTAGTCTGGTAAGTTATAAACATTTTGTTTCCGTTTTGAAAAGAAAATATTGATTTGCCTGTTATTGATCAAACCCATATACATCATCAAAGATATATAACCAGAGCGAGCATTTGCTTAACGGACTAATCTGTGCATCACACAGTTGCTTAACGGATATCTCCAACGTAGCTAAAAAGCTTGGTCTCTCTAATAATAACAATCTTCTCATACGAAAAGCTGCAGAATTTGGCCGTTTATGCGATGTCTAATTCGATTCTTCAATCATCGGAATCGTAAGATAACTCTTTACACTCAATCCAAAATGATACAATCTCCTTCCTTCTTCATTGAAATTGAATTTTTTTTGTATTGACTAATTGAATCACAGGGCGAGATTTGTAAAGCTGTTATATGTCCTGAAATCGCAGCATCTAGGTATAATGGAATGTTAAAGACTTATGTGTGCATTGATTTGGGTGATTGAAGTAGCTTAAGGTAGACAAGCTTAGGTTGATTGAAGTTTGTGGGACATCAGAATCTGAATTTCATTGTGTAAGTAGCACCAGTTTCTCTAACATGCAATTCAATCTTCAAAGTACTGATTTAGGACTGTGTGATCAAACAGGACTTGACCTCCATGATGGACCTTTGCTTTGACTTTTTTCGCGTATCAAAGGAAAAGAAAGATCTTAAGGAAACAAAAGGAAGTAAAAGTAAGGTTCTATCATTTGTGGTATACATATTGTTACAATGGCTCGATCCGGTGAACGATTATTAAAACAATAAGTGCTTATGTGCATAATTTTGTGTAGGTTTGGTTGATGTGGTACCCCAAAAGAAGAGGAGACTTGATGATACACATCTGATGATGAGGTACTTCTTTTGCTAGTTCTGAACAAATTGATCTGTTTCTAGATAGCTAGAACAAATTCTTCCAAAAGGGTGCATAGTGAATTCCCAAATCATTTATATGTGATCACCACTGGTTTAATACTAAATTTGATTGAGTTTCTGCAGCCTCATGTAACAAAAGACAAGAGAAGATAAATCAAGTACGAGGACTGTAAGTCTGCTATTGCTATATCAATCAAAGCTATCTAAGCCAGAGAACGGTGCTTATCCATTCCTTTCCACTCTCGCAAATCACATTATTAAACTTTAAAGAATCAACTTTTTATGTAGAAACAGTTGTATAAGCAAATCACAGGTTTTTCTTCTTTTTGGGAATCTTGGAGTTGGGGGTATTAATGTTTTTTCTTGAATACCCCCAACTCCAAGATTCTTCTATATATATTTACCAAAAAAAGAGATTATATATATATATATATACATTGTTTTTAGGGTTAGAAGACGTCATTGAGTAAAATGGGTTCATGCTCGGCAGCAGTTTCTAGAATTGTGGAGAACTGGAGAGAGCATCCTCCATCTTCTTATTCCCTCAAGATTCATAACTTCTCCCAACTTGAGAACTCAACTGCCTCCTCTGATCATAAATACCAGCTTGATGGAATCCACACCACCAACTGAGGCGTTTGCGGAACTCCGCTTCTATGTCTACAACAAGAAAGAAAACAAGTACTTTACTATTCAAGGTGCTGCACTACAAATCTCATGCTCTTTCTTTAAAATTTTACGTATAAATTCACATATTATTGAGTAAGCGATGTTTATATATTTAGATGTGGAAGTAAAGCGTTTCAATGCACTTAGAATGGTGTGGGGATTGCTAAAAGTTCTTTCATATGATACATTTACTAATCCTGAAAATGGATTCATCTTTGAGGGTGGTGAATGTGAGTTTGGTGTTGATGTCCTTGTTGCTCCACCCCTTACTAATTGGGAAATTCTCTCTTTTGATGAGAAACTCTCTCCTCCCAAATTCTCTTGGAATCTTAAGAATTTTTCTGAGTTGAAAGAGGATGTTTACACATCAAACAAATATCCCATGGGAGGAAAGGAATGGTGAGAAGTATAAATAATTTTGCTAAATTTTGTTTATGGACTAACAAGTATGTATACACATGTATTTGAATGTTAACAAGTCCATACTTAATGTTTTGTAGGGTTCTAAAGCTGTATCCAAAGGGAAACTCTAGAGCAGATGGCAAATATTTATCCCTATATGTGCATTTAGCTGATAGTGAAACACTAAAATCAGATGAGAAGAATTTCAAGCAAGGACATGTGCGAGTTCTTAACCCACTTGGATCTAATCACGTCGAAGTACAATGTATTTTCTAAAAAAATAAGTCTTCTTATATATACGGAGATATTCATTTGAAATTGTCTTTCTCACTAACCATGTTTTGCATTTTACTTTCTTGCAGCGAGCTGCTGGTACAAGGAATCAAGCAGGGGTTGGGGTTGGGATCACTTTCTGTCTATAGCTAATCTTCGGAAGACTTACTTGGACAAAGAAGATGCGTTGAATGTTGAAATCGAATTCAAAGTTGTTTCTGCAACCAAGTATTCTCCCATTATCTAACCTCTACTTTTTATTTTTAGAATATCAGTCATCTACCATTCTTCTACTATAGTACTACGACACAATGCTATATGTCCTGGACCAGTTTGTTATAATTTGAGTTCTCTAGTTTTCCATAAATTTGCTTTTATAAGAAAATATGTTATATATTTTGTTTGAGTTTTTACTAGAAGGACCTTTGTTGCTTCCATAATGATATACTCTAAACGTTTTGATTATACGTAAATAATCTCTTCTTTTATAATTTCTCCAGTTAAGCCACTCAAGTAGCACACTGTTTAATCTTTCAAACTGGACATGAATATTAGGAGAATTTTATACAATATTTGGCAACAGAATGCATTATTTGCCATCTACGAAGTAAACTTTTATATAATTAATAATGTAGTAATATTTTTATTCATGATCATAATTTTTTTCTCGCATGTTTTACGTTTTTTAATATTAAAGGTTAATATCACAAAATTTATGAAAATCTTCTTAGAGAAAAAATGGGTTATTTACAACTGATGAAATCTGGTGTAAAGTTATCTATAAAAGATATGTACTTTACCAACAAATTAAAAATCTTCTCCAAGAAATGAAATACTTATGCCAAATAATCTGATGCGTTTACAAGTATTTAGACGTAAATCTCTCTTTATTTTCCTCTCCCCCTATAAAATGTATTTTGTTTTTTTTGTTAAGCGATAATTTTTATAAAACCCTAATAGTTTATCTTGACACCCCAAGAATCCTATTTATACATTAATCAATCATAGTTTTAACTTTTAAGACTTGCATTGTGTTGGGTAGAATAAGATGGGTGCATCATGCTCAGCACCAGTTTCTTCTACTATCAAGAAAAACTGGAGAGATCATCCTCCTTCTTCTTATTCTCTCAAGATTCACAACTTCTCCCAACTTGAGAAAACTACTTCCTTCTCTGGTCATAAATACCAATCTCGTCTTTTCTCCTCTGGTGATATAACTGGTATGGATAATTGTATTTTCAGGGTTTAGCATTAATCATTATATCTTATATAGCCAATGCAATATGTTGTTTTAAAAAAAAAACAGGAGATTGATCATATATCCGAAAGGGAACGTAAAGGACAATGGAAGTGGATTTATTTCGATGTACGTGGAATTAGACAGCTCAAGCTTGATGGAATCCAAACCACCAACTGAAGTGTTTGCGGAACTCCGCTTCTTTGTCTACAACAAGAAACAAAACAAGTACTTTACTAAAGGTGAAGTATACATCTCATGCTTCTCTTTCTATAAATTCACATTTAAAATCAGTAATGGATGTATCTTATATATCTTTCAGATGTTGAAATAAAGCGGTTCGATGCACTTAAAATGGTGTGGGGATTGCCAAAAGTTTTTCCATATGAAACATTCATTAACCGCAAAATGGATACCTATTCGAGGGTAATGAATGTGAGTTTGGTGTTGATGTCATTGTTGCTCCACCTCTTACCAATTGGGAAATCCTCTCTTTTCATGATGAGAAACTCTCTTATCCCAAGGTCACTTGGAGTGTTAAGAACTTTTCTCAGTGGAAAGAAAATGAGTGTTCCAAACCAAACAGATTTTCAATAGGAGGAAGGGAATGGTGAGTATCTATATAAAAATCGTTAACAAAAATGTATCTCTATAGACATGTGTGTATGAATGTTCGTAATTTTATCTTTTGTAGGGTTCTAAAGCTGTTTCCGAAGGGCAACTCTAGAGCAAAAGGCAAATATTTATCCGTGTTTCTTTATTTAGCTGATAATGAAACACTAAAACCAGATGAGAAGATTTTCACGCAAGTAGTTGTGCGAATTCTAAACCCGCTTGGATCCAATCACGTGGCAAGCCGATGTAATTACTAAAAGACAGTTGCATTATTATCTTATTACTTTTTATAATCTTTCGATATACAAACTGAGATATTAATTACTCTCATTATAACTGTTTCACATTTTTTGTTCTTGCAGTGAACTACTGGCACAAGGGATCAAACTTTGGTTACGGTTGGTGTAAATTTCTTTCCTTAGATAAAATTCGGAAGACTTACTTGGACAAAGAAGACACGTTGATGATTGAGGCCGAATTTGAAGTTGTTTCCGCGACCAAATTCTCTACCATTATCTAAACTCTTTTTTGTTTTGTTTACTTATTAATTTACTTCTACATGAGTAGAATAGGAACCAGTAGATTACTAAGACACAATGCTATGTCTTGGACCAGTTTTTTTTTTTTTTTCATTCATGTTCTCAGCTGGTTTTCTATTAATTCTATTTTATAGGGGAATTGGCAAAACTAACCAACAAAAAATTTATAATTAAGGAACTAACATCAAAAAAAAAAAAATGATATCCTCTATATTTTGTATATTAATTCCAAGTTTACCCCTCTATCTATTTCTCTCATCTTTCTTTATGTGTACCTCTATCTTCCGTTCTCTCTCCTTTCTCTCTTTCTCTCTCTCCCCCTCTCTCTTTCTCTCTCTTTCTTTTTCCCTCCCCCTCTCTCTTTCTCCCCAGTAAAGTCCTTACACCTACATTGTTACTTGTTTTTGTTTTCAAATCAGAGTCTCTTAATTACTTTTGGGTGAGATTTGATTTGGGGGTTTCGAATTACAGAGGGAGGAACACAATTTGGATTCAGGGAATCGACTTTCGTTGTTGCGCTTGGTGTCTTGGTGATGAAATTGAGTTTTGTTGTTGCAATTTGAGAGATACTATTCTATTTGTAAATATACTATTTACGTATACTTTGTTTTATATACGTTTTAAAATGAATTATTTGTTTTGATTAAGGATGTTAAGTGATTTAATTATTGGTTTAGATTTAAACCCTTGGGTTCCCTATATATTATCCCTTAGGGTTTAATATCTTTCCATAAAAAAATATTGTGTATCTATATAGAACGTTATGTTATTCATTGACAACACTATTCACATCTAAATTATTTTGTGTCTGTTTTAAAAAATTTAAGTCATGATATATGTAGAAAACTATACAACTTTTAATTGATATATCATGAACTTGAATTAATTTTTTAAAGATTAGATAATATGAATTATAATTGGGAAGGGGTAAAGAAAAAAGAAAGAGAAAAAGGAACTTCTCTCCTACCACCTGATTTCTTTTCTCACCTCAACACTAATAATAAAGCCACGTCACCTCACACTAAACATTTTCCTTCCTCGCTGACAAACGTAACATCAGGACAGTGATGTCTTTTCACACCCCTTGAAGGTTATTTATTACATTTACAAATTTATGGTGTTAGTTAGTTAATTATTTAGTAAAAAAATGCTATATCTGCAAATCACCCTATTTTATAAGAGACAAAAAAAAAAACTGATTTTCCATAATCTCCCAATCTATTTTCCAATGTTTATTGACAATGGTTTTATTTCCTATATCGAAAATGAGTTTCTTGAAAAGGTTTTATCTAAAAATTTCTCATAATATCTAGTTATCTATCATTCTTAACCATTTATCTCTCATGGTTAAGAATCTCTTCTATTTTATAGAAACATAAAATATAAGAGATTGCCTTCATTCAATTAGTATTATCGGTAGTAAAACTTCGGATACTGATTTTTTTTTTGATTAATTCATTAATTATGAGAGCTAGTAAAGATGAATTTTATACATTCGTCACATATGTTTAAACTTATACGGCGTCGTTTCAAAGACGACATGAAACTAAAACGAGGAACAAAACAACCAATCACGCCATCGCTAACAGTAATAATAATCAAACACGGTAAGTACGAGATTCTTCTTAGCGAATCAACCGTTAAAAATCACATCAAAAGTATATACGATCGAGATTCCGCCACGTAGATAACTCACTGTAGATCTAACCACACTGGATAATTAGATATTTTTTTCTTTTTTCTTTTCAATGAGTACAGTTCAGCCACGTCTGTCTCTCAGACCAAAACGCAAGTATCGTCCTTTGTTTTGTTTCTTTCTTCATCGTTGATTTGTCAACTCAACAACGCCCAAACCCTAAAACAATCCCCAATCATCGTTTCAATAATCAAATTTCCCCAATTGAAGAATAAAGATCAAAACTTTGGAAGTTTTCCTGTGAAAATAATCTATCCTTTTTGCATCATTTGCGTTTTGGTTGATGAAGAGGATCTGAAGAAGCTGAGATTTAGGAATGATGATGGGTTTTGCTGTATCGGATGAATTGTTGGGTACTGTTGCTCCGATTGTGGTGTACTGGTTGTATTCTGGGATTTATGTAGCGCTCTCCTCTTTAGAGAGTTATAGATTGCATTCAAAGGTTGAAGAAGAAGAGAAGAATCTTGTATCGAAATCTTCTGTTGTGAAAGGTGTTCTTGTTCAACAGGTTGTTCAAGCTGTTGTCGCTATCCTTTTGTTCACGGTACCGTTTTTCTCTTTTCCCATTTTTGAGTTGTTTTGCTTTTGTGAAATTGAAGTGAAAAGTTAGGTAAAACATATTGGGGAATTTTGATATCTGACGCTGACTTTTTATGTGTGGAATTGGATGGTTAAGATTTTTGTTTTTAAAAAGGTTAACTTTTTGGGTTGATGTTGTCTTTCGACCCATAAAGAGAAATGGGTTATGTATTAATGATCTTAAAGTTGGATCATATATTGACTGTTCTAACAATAGTTAAGAGCTTTAGAGGAAAGTATCAATAGGGATTGTTCTGTGATTTGGCAATAGGGTTTAGACTTGGCAGACCTTATTAGGCTGCTCTAGAATTCAACCAAGGACTCTATCTTAGGCTCCGTTGGTCCTCTGTTCCTTACTTGTGTTAGATTCAGAGAGGACTGGTTCTTATCAGCTTATCTGATGAGAAAACCAACAAACATAGTAAACCTTGCTAATTGTGATCTTTAAGCTTAAGCAAGTTCTTTTGTTGAACTGGAATGTTGTTTTGTTGAACTGGAATGACTACATCATCGGTTCTTTTGTTGAACTGGAATGAAGCGGCATCATCGGTTCTTGGTTTGAATTCGTCTGATCCTGAGTACTTGTAATGTATGGATTTGCTTAGACATGCCGCTGATAGAATTGACTCATCAATATCATGGAATATCTTCTTTTCTGTTTGTACTAGTTTTTGCTTTTAACCTTCTTCTAATATGCTTCTTCATTGTCTATACAGGTGACGGGAAGTGATGCCGAAGCAGACAAAGCGCAACAGTTTTCCTTCTTGGTCCTAGCAAGACAGTTTGTGACTGCCATGATAGTCCTCGACACATGGCAATACTTCATGCATCGATATATGCATCAGAACAAGTTCTTATACAAACATATCCACTCTCAACACCACCGTCTTATCGTCCCTTATGCATATGGAGCTTTATACAACCATCCAGTGGAAGGTCTTCTCTTGGATACAATTGGAGGCGCCTTATCTTTCCTAGTCTCTGGTATGTCTCCAAGAACTTCCATCTTCTTCTTCTCTTTCGCCACGATCAAAACCGTGGACGACCATTGCGGTCTCTGGCTACCTGGAAACTTATTCCATATGGTCTTCAAGAACAACTCGGCTTACCACGATATCCATCATCAGCTCTATGGAACCAAATACAATTTCTCTCAGCCTTTCTTTGTCATGTGGGATCGGATTCTTGGAACTTACATGCCTTACTCGCTTGAGAAAAGAGAAGATGGAGGATTCGAAGCTCGCCCGACTAAAGAATTCAAAGACGATTAAGATTTTGGAGTTTGGATATATGTTATGTATCTGCCCTGAGGTTGGAGAAATGGATGATACTTTGTGTTATTGGAGGTGTAGTTTTAAAATCAGAAACAGAACTGGTTTTTTTGCGTTTTGCGTTTCTTCTCAAGAGCGAATTTAGCTTGGAGTTTGAGATTTGTATATAAACATTATTGAGTTGTTGTTCTACTTTCGGTTTTTGTTTTGCATGTAATATTACTACAACAAACATGTTTTTTTTATAATCTATCCATCTACGAGGCCATTCTTGAAAGATTTTGTGTTGATTTTGTTTTATAATTTCTTCACATTCACATTTTAGTATTGGATATTCTTAGAAGTATTGTAGTGCAAGATGAAATATTACAGATTTAATAATCCTCCAGATGTTTGATTACCACATGGAGCAATTCTTTGCTACTCGTTAGTAGTGTCTAGACTAAATAAAACAGTACCTGCGAAGCCTTTTGCTTGTCCCACAAGAAACACAACCACATCAGATCTCAAAGTTGTTCAACAACTACATGTTTACATGATCTCTTCATCAAACTCATCGTTTCAAATTATAATGCGTTTTCTTTTATGTTCTTATTTCTCTAAAGCCCATAAGGCCCGTTATACAAATACAATGCGATTTATACTATAAAACGATGTCGTATTAACTGTAGACTCGTTTTTTTCTTGTACAACTGTCGATTCGATACTCTCTTAAGTTTTTGAGGGTTTCTTATCGATTCGATATTTTTTTTCTTTTCATGGATGAAGATAGAGAGAAACATGTTCGTGCGAAAGGATCTGATGAAGTTGATTGGATAAGCAAATTACCAGATTGTTTGCTATGTGAGGTACTCTTGAATCTTCCCACAAAAGATGTTGTTAAGACTAGTGTTTTATCCCGTAGATGGAGAAATCTCTGGAAACACGTACCTGGTTTAGACCTAGACAATACTGATTTCCAAGAGTTCAACACATTCTTGAGTTTTGTTGATAGCTTTCTCGATTTCAACAGTGAATCATTCTTACAAAAATTTATCTTGAAGTATGATTGTGATGACGAGTATGACCCTGACATTTTTCTTATCGGACGTTGGATCAACACTATCGTCACGCGTAAAGTTCAACATATCGATGTTTTGGATGATTCGTATGGGAGTTGGGAGGTTCAGTTACCTTCAAGCATTTACACTTGTGAGAGTTTGGTATCTTTAAAGCTTTGTGGATTAACTTTGGCTAGTCCCGAGTTTGTTTCTTTACCTTCACTCAAAGTTATGGATCTGATTATAACTAAGTTTGCTGACGATATGGGGTTAGAAACGCTGATTACGAAATGCCCGGTTCTTGAAAGCTTGACTATTGAGAGGTCTTTTTGTGATGAGATTGAAGTTTTACGTGTGCGGTCTCAGTCTCTGTTGAGGTTCACTCATGTTGCGGATAGTGATGAGGGTGTGGTTGAAGATCTTGTTGTTTCAATTGATGCTCCCAAGCTTGAGTATTTGAGGCTAAGTGATCATCGAGTTGCAAGTTTTATACTTAATAAACCCGGTAAGCTTGTCAAAGCGGATATCGATATTGTGTTTAACTTGAGTTCCGTGAATAAGTTTAATCCAGATGATCTACCAAAGAGAACTATGATACGTAATTTTCTCCTCGGCATCTCTACTATTAAAGATATGATCATTTTTTCGAGTACTCTTGAGGTACACTACAATGTTGAATTTGCTATTTGATTGAATGTGTAACTTTATTCTTTCCTGATACTTTTTTTTTTCCTTACAGGTTATCTATGATTTCTCAAGATGTGAACGACTACCCTTATTCCGTAACCTATCTGTCTTGTGTGTTGAGTTTTACGGCTACATGTGGGAAATGTTGCCAATCTTTCTTGAGAGCTGCCCGAATCTAAAAACTCTTGTCGTGGTGAGTATTGTCTATTGAACCATGAAATTCTTATTAAGATGCAAAATGGTGAAAGTTTATCATATCTTGAACTTGTGTTTCTTTCACTCGGTATATGCAGAAATCTGCTAGTTATCAGGAGAAGGGAGAAAATATTATTTTGCCGGGACCTAGGCGTTTCCTATCATCTCTCGAGTATGTTAAGATAGAAAGGCCATTGAAAGGAGAGGCGATGGAGATGAAACTAGTGAGTTACTTACTTGAGAATTCAACCATCCTCAAGAAACTGACCCTATGCTTGGATGATTCCGTGAAGAAAGAAGATTCTGTCATCCTAAAAGAACTCCTTGCCATTCCAAGACTCTCTACATCATCCAAAGTTGTCGTTCTCTGATGATCCTCGTAGTCATCACCAATAAACGTACAAGGTTGTTGTCTCTAAGTACTTAGTTAATACGAATTCTCTGTTTTCTTTTAGTTTGTGATGATATTGAAGTGCTTAAGTTCGTAAACGAATCATGTTTTTGGCACAAATCAATCAGTATCACTCCATCGTGGCAAAGATATGCTTTGGGAGATGTTAAGAAAGAACGCTACTAAATTTGGTGGGGGTTAAAATAAACGAGGCCAAAGAAATTTGCACAACCATCTATTATAGATAATCACTCATGTAACAAATATTGCAGAAGTTAAAGTTTTAGGCTCAAAAGAGAAAAAAAGAGTATAAATCATTTGTAACCAATAGGAAGTTTCGGGGGTAAGAATTGAAAACGTGAAATGTGAACTCAACATGAACAAGAAACGAAAACCGAAACGAATTGTAGACAGAGCCAAAGATCCAAAACCAATACAAAAAAGCTTAAATTTTTTGATGAGTACACAATGTTTTTCTCTGCAACCAGTACTATCGCTAGAACAGAGCCATAAAACATAAAAACTAATAGGGTCTAGATCACTTGGGAGCAACCTTTTCCTTTGCCTTCTGAAGCTTCAAAACCTTCTTCACAATCTTTTGCTCCTCCACAAGGAAGGCACGAATGATTCTGTAACACACAAGAACAACCATTAAGATTTGTCTTTGGTTACAAAGGCACAAAGCAAATACAAAATTGAACTCAAGAACGAACCTTTCCCTAACAGCAGAACCAGACAAAACCCCACCATAAGCACGGTTCACGGTCCTCCTGTTTCTTGATAAACGTGACCTCTTGTACTCAGTTGGCCTCAAGTGAGGAATCTAAACAACCAAAGAGATATAAATTAGATGCTGAAGGAAAATGGCTGAAACAACTCCATCAACTTTAAGATTACTGTAAACCAAACTATGAACAATTTACAAGATGTTTGAAGATTTATGCCACCAAGTATAAAAGTGATTCCTTACATACAAAAGGAGAAAACTTGAAAAGACAAGGCGGCACTAAATTTAGCTTATGATAAAGTTATGTACTGGTGTGGATTAATCTTAACCAGCACAAGACCGTCAATAAGCACAAGAAGAAATCAATACAATACAGAATCTAAAACTAATACAATTTACCATCAAGATGGCAAAACAAACAAATCTAAACCTAGTGAAAAGTTTCCAAGATGATTTACCTATTTCTGCCACCAAGATTAAAGCTTACTCCACAGAGAAAACTTGAAAAAGACAAAGCGGCACTACATTTAGCTTATGATAAAGTTATCTACTGATGTTGAATTCATCTAACCAGCACAAGACCGTCAATAAGCACAAACAAACCAAACCTAAACTACTACATTTGCATCAATCAATAGAATAACCTCAAAACAATCAAATGGGTCAATCCAAAATCAAACAAAGTATGTAACTTTAGACTCAAATCGGAGAGAATATGAATCTGAAGAATACTAACACCCTGAATACGCTTGCCGGTAACGGGACATTTAGGTCCACTAGCTCTCTTCTTAGTGGTCTGGTACGTCAATTTACCTCCTGCAAATCATCAATACGTCAATACATTTCAAATCTTATAGATCCATGGATACAGATTTGTGAATTTCAGCATATGCGATTGAAGAAACAGAACAGACCTGGAGTTTTGACGATCCTGTGCTGGTTGGATTTGGTGGCGTAACTGTGTCGTGATCGGTAAACAAGGCGCTGCACCATTTTCGCTTCTCTCTGTCTCACTCACCCTAGGGTTTTTATCCTCCTCAGCTTGACGGAGCAGAGAAGAGACTTTATAAGCTATATTATCTTTATATAGGGTCTTTTTTCACTTCAACACCTAAAGCCCTAGATCGGACGGTTCAGATTACATATTGACTTATGATCATCAATGGACGACATTTTATGGGCTTGTTAATGCTTACATAATAATCCAAATATGACTTGGCCCAAAGGCCCATCTTTCGAACGTTTGTCTTTTCTTTAATTATTCATTAATCAGTAATCACTAGTTCAACAACGTTCAAGAAGATTTGTGTTCATGTACCAAATGTTAATCAACTTTACTTCTAGTTCTCAAAATGTTCTTCGAGGTGATTCCAGATGTTGTGGTGATTAGAGGAGAAAGAAAAACGCTAAGCTACCACATATCATTCATTAGATATACTATTGTTCTCAGGAAGATATGAACAACAACAAAAAGACATCTTCCTGGATCTGATGAAGCCATATTGTTCCAACATCTATGATCTAATCTATACGCAGAGATGGCTCAACAAGGTAACAACGAGAAATATGGTTCCATATGAATCTTCCGACCGTTGAAGCTGATCTTTTCAAGTTTCTCCTGACACCAATGTAACTTCTCAGTAGTAAGTTTCGACATGTACATCACTCTTGAAACCAGTCTCAGTTCAATTTTAGCTATTAGTAATTCATCCTTCACACCAATACTACTCTTTGATTCATTCTTCTTTAACTTCTTCACTATACAGCTTTGGCTTCTTTGTATTTCCTTTAGCTTCTTCTCTTTCTACATTAGGCCAAGAACAGGTTCTTGAGTGAATTGTTAAACATTGATGTAATCTGACAAAATGAGAGCAAGAATTTGAAGTTTTTAAATACCTTTTGGAGATGAGTTCTGATATCTGTCAAGAGCTCAAGGTCTAAAGAATCCTGTGGAGAGACTTGAGTTTGGTGAGAAACTTTCATCATTGAAGTAAACTCGTCTTTGTCTGCACAAAGAAACTCCCAGAAAACACTCATCGACTCTCGGATAATCTCTCTCAACATTTCAGTCTTTACCGCGAATTCTCCTTCATATCTACATTTCTTCTTCGAAGAACGGTCATCTGAAAACTTTGCAGATTATGGTATTAGCAAGAAAGGTTCAGTATATACTATAAAGAATAATGAAAACATGTTTTGTTACCTCTAACAAGTGGAATCTGAAGGAAATTCTGGAAATGGCGACGGTTCTTTAAGTAAGTCTCAACTCTAGAGGAGTTCTGAAACGGTTCATTCTCCACAAACCGTTGAAGCAGAACTTGGAATAACTGAAACTCTCCAGCTACTAAGTTGTATTGATAAGTAGTAACCTGTGAATCAAATTCCAAGACTTTGTCGTATTGCCATCGAAGCATCTCCCACGAGAGACAAACTTGGCCTACATAGACAGTCTCAAAGTCTCTGCTTGCTTCTTTCACAAGTCTCTCACTCGGGTCACATTCAAGCGTATGTTTCTTGAATGGCCATATATTCTGATGCAGAGACGATTTAGGCGGTTTATCAGTGTTTCTACTAGGTTTAGATGAATCTTTTAGCTTTAGCAAACCTGTTAAATCAAATCCAAAAATGTTAACTATATACTCAACTAACACTTTTGAGTAGTTGAGAAAACATTTAAGAAGGAAAGAGACATTCTTCAACAATATGTCCTCACAATCAAAGTAAAAGCTGGAATCAGACAAAAATTTAAGACTCTGTAGATACGTCATTGCTAATGATGTAATAGTCTGCTAAGAACATTGATTGAAAATTGAATTGAGAATAGATTGACTTACTGATGGAATGCATTGTTTGAGAATCGATGACATCGAGTTTTCGCATTTTAACCGCGTAGTTCTTGTAAACCTTGTGAATTTCAGCAATTCTGTCTTTGTGTTGATCTGGTTTTGGTTCAATCTTGAGTGGTTTCAGCTCTTGTAATGGAGTCTCTGATTCCTCAAGAATAGTGCACAATCCTCCTGTCCTTGCAGTCCTTAATTCTGTTTTCAACTTCTCAATCACATCACTATGCTCAAACTCATCATCATCTGAATCTGAACCATCATCAAACTCATCATATACCTCTTCTTGTTCATCAAAGCCCATTTTCATCTCTTCTTCTCTGTGTATAAACTCTTCTTCTTCTTCTTCTCCATAAGCAAAGTTTGAAATCTGTAAACTTGGGTTTAGTTCTATAAACCCATCATCATCATCAAACAAGTTGTCTTCACCACCAACAAGATTCTCGTGAACCAATGACTCTTTTAAAACACCACAACTCATGAACTCATAAACCAACATCTCTTCTTTCACGTGTTCCTTCATAAAACCATCTGATTCTGATTTCTCCAAAACCATGGAACTCGTTTTTTCATCAGAGAAACTCACCATCTTCTTCTTCTCCTCCTCCTGAACAGTAATAGCAGAATACTCATGAAACTTAAAGCTAAACGCTTTAGGTTCTTCTACAAAACCAACGATACTTTTGTTGTCGGAATAAAACTCGCATCTCTTGCTAATCGAAACCAGAGAGCTTTCCATCTGATCATCGTCTTGTGTTCCACAAATTTGGTTTTGATCTTGATGATCTCCAAAAACAGAGGAATCTTTTGTGTTCTGTTTCTCGAACAAGACCAAGCTTGTCTCTTTGTCTGGATTAACTCTAAATAAAAACAAACCCATTAACCAATAAGAACTCAAAAAAACAGAGAACAAAGAATAATAAAGAAGAAGCAAAAACGTTTACCTGAAGAGATTAGAGAAAGAAACCCAGAAAGCATCGAGAACAATGAAAGTGTTTCCGTACACAAACTGTTTCAAACCACCAACACCAAAACCTTTATTGGAGAAATCGAAGTTAGTAGTTGTATAAGTCTTCGTCTTCGTCGTAACAATACCCATCATCGTTAATTTCAACGCGTTAACATAATAGTACACAAAACGTCTTCAAGGGTACACATGATTAGTGTTTTTATGATTTTTTCTCCCCCAAGAAAATTGTCAAAATCTCTTACTATTGGAGAAGACGAATTCGGACATAGAAAGTGTTACAGAGTCACTAGATATGCGTTGAAAGAAAGAAAGAAAAACTGATCAATTTATGGAATCAGGTGCGAGATTTGTGGATGGGAAATTATTTCACTCTTACACAACTCTTCTTTATATATATGTGACATTTCGCTTTCTCATTCAATTTTGTAATTTTTCTCTTCTTTTTTTTCTTTCTGATTTGAATGTTTTTTTGCCTTGTGCTTAAGATGTCCAAAAGGAAGAAGAGAATAAAGTTTTTTGTTTTCTTGGGAAAAAAATGAATATTAATATCAAATACATTAGGATTTGAATTAAAATTATTCGAATAACTGTAATGAAACTTACTCTTTTTTTTTATCGGAGAACGGACATGGTTCGACGTGGGAGAACTCAAGAGTCAAACTTTACATTGCTTTTCGGGTTCTTCTCCATTTGTCACTTTGCTTCAAAACATTCATTGGTTCACTTGCCCTTTTTCTCTTGGAGTTTCAACTGTTATTTAATAAAATCATCTCTTTTGGTTTTTTGTCAGAAAAGAAACAATATCATCTTTCTAAAGTCATAATCTAAGATTTTCTTAAATTGTTTTCTTTGGTCACATATGAGATTTTCTTTCATGAATATCATCTTTAAACCTAATTTCTTTTCTAAAGTTGCAGATTGTACATTTGGGTGAACAAGCCAAAAATAGGATAATATCGGATACCAAGCTGGTAAAAGTATATAGATTTTAGAATTAAAAAATAATGTTTGTGAAATGCAAATAAGAGATATGATGATGGTAATTTGTTATTAAAATAGGATAATTTATTAAACGAGTAAAATTCGGATTTGAGTAGTTTTAAAGAATTTATTATTTATTATTTAAATGGGTAGTTCGAACATCTCAAACTACAATTTATCACATTTGGAAGCAGTGGAATAATGTTCTTCACAATCTCACAGTCTCGTCTCACCATACCACTTTTGAGCTGATGGATAAAGATATCATAACTGTAATCAGTCCTCGAAGACAAATGAAGCATTTTAGAAATTTAATGCAACTTTGGATTAGGTGATTTCACTTTGGTGTCTTCATAAATATTTGTAGCCTTGTTTTTTGACTTAAAAAGTTATAGGTGTTACATTTTGTAATCCCTAAACTTTTCATTTTTAATGATATTTATAGTTATATCACAAAAAAAAAGTAGTTGTAATAGTAAAGATAATTAGCGTTTCATAACTATTTAGAAAAGTTGGAAGATATAGATCAAGTAAAGGTATGATCGGGTCACGGTCGAGCCCGGACATACATGCCTATGGGGGGGCGACCAACGAAAAATATCAGCAGTTTCATGTTATGTGTAGCTGCTGGTGAACACTTGTAGCCTTATAGGTGTATTAATGAGTTTGGGTAACATGTAGAATTGTAGATAGTCGCGTGAGAGATTTTGGTCTTCGACCGTCCAAACATGGCCAAGTCACGGTCCAAAAACAAAATTGATTGACTATTATACGAGAGCATTTGGCAGATGCTCGTGTTACGTTGAAATTGAAAATTCCTTTTTAATTTCGAGTGCGATCGTTTATTAGTCCTTTTCTTTTAGGTGTTAAGCAAATTAATTATCATTTTCGTTTCATTTTCAACGTGCAATAGAGATGCAAGGCTACACGTGTCTCAATAAATTTGGACCAGACATTGATGCTGACGTATCCCATCCTCTTTTAATGTAGGTAAAATGGAAACTAGATTTAATAAATGGTGATTGGTGCATGTTTTATCTTATAAATTGTAAAGAAGGTAAAATGATTTTGTTTACTTTATAAAAGAAACTTATTTATTTTATTTTACTTCAAACAAAAAATTGACTTATTTAACCATTTGACTCATTTAAATGTGTTTATATACATCTTAATCACTACCTTATACATCTCCCAACCCAAGAAGACCTCTCTTGATAATCATTTATCTAACATAAATACACACTAGATAGATGATAAAGATGTTCCATGTGGTGATCAACTTATCAGTGTCCTTACCAATCCAAAGTAAAGCATGATGAGTTTTCCTGAGCTGCTTCGTCTCTGGCTTGGCTCAAAATTGCCACCGTGACTATACATATCGATTTTGGATGCAAGATCCCCACTGAAGGATTCTGATCTTTGACTTGGATTATGGTATGCTTCAACGGTTATACTTATACTTGACCAAGTCTCCGGTTGGTGAAAGACTTAACGGATCCCTAAGATACTTGGTTCGATTAGTGTCCTTTAGTGTGTTATTGGGTCTAGTCTCAAAAATCAAAAACTACAATGGGCTTTAGCTATAATGGAATTTTTTACATTGCTTTCCTCTTTGCATATTCCAACAAAAGAAAACATCTAACTAATAAAAACCTTTTTTTTTGAAATATCATCTAAAAAATGTGATACACGAAGACATGTTACATACTGTTGGTATGGGGATTATCCGTTGCTACTTTTTTCATCATTATGTAACATGTCTTCGTGTATCATATTTTTGATCCACTGATATAAGAATTTGATATCTACATCATCAATTAATCGGACCACTAACATCTAAAATCGATATTAGCTAGGTATTGGAATATTGTCCAATCGGAATCTTAATTAGTAGCATACAAAAAATTCAATCATCCAACCATAAACACATATACCGATCTATAATGTAAATTATTTTATCCGCCAAATGCATGTTAAACAATTTGTGTACCATATATTGATCATTAATCATTGCATGCAGTTACTCGTATCTACATAGAGCTTTTGCATACATTGATCTATCTGGCATGGATATTCGTACCGGCCTTTTGTTAAGGCTTGGGCTTCGTTACTTCGTACATACATGGTAAAATACTTTGTCTCCGGCATTGAACTTACGACCATTTATACGTGATAAAGCATTCGCTATGATTCGTTAATACATGATGAATGAAAGAAAAAAAACGAATTTTTAATATCAGTGGTGCGGGAAGAGCCAAATCATTGCACATAGTAGATATTTTAGTAATCGTAACATCTGCATTGTACTTAATTAGGATAAATAAGCAAGATTGGTGTTGCCAAAGCTTATCCCTAAATGGAAAGAGATAAGCCAGCATTTTAATAACTTTTAATCATATCATATAAATTAACAACAAAAATGTGCCGCCCAGTGACCTAATTATATTCCGCCACGCCATAGTTTGTTGCAATTCGTAATAACCACGTCGTCGTATCTTCATTAAGCAAACTTTACTTACTCTATCTCTAAAGTTCAGGAGATTTATTTCTAATAATACAGAAGATAACATTGAATAATCAGAAAGTAAACAAAGAAACGAATCTTTTGATCTCTACGATCACAATTAGCGCTTATGCACTTACTATAATTAGAAATGGTCTATCAAAATTCGTTTCAACCTCCGATTTAAAAACTTATTTATTACCAAACCCATTTGTGATCTCTGACCACATCTCTGTCAAAGTGATGAAAATAGAAAAGATCAAACCGCATAAATATTTATATCAAGATCGATTACATGTTAGAGAAAAGACACTATTATATGATTTTAAACCGGTTAATGCTCATATTTTCCCAAATTAAAGTATCCTAATTCGGTTTAACCCGAATCTTGAATCTTTCTTCAAGAAGATGAAGACCCATCACCATCATTGCTGTGAGTGTTCAGACACAGGCCATGTTCGATCTCTCTGATCTTGCCATTGAGAAGTGAGTACTTGTTGTTATGCATCCACACTTTAAGAACTCCTCTCTCAATCCCAACTTCGTTACAAAACTCTCTCACCGACTTTTCATCACATCCGTTGATTTTCCAACCAGCTTTCTCTGCGAAGGCTCTCATCTTGATCTTCTGCTCCGGCGTGAATTTGGTTCTTGTTCGTTTCCTCATTGCTCCTCTTGAACTGTTCTCTGACCTAACCACCGTTGGATCTTGATCTGACGGTCCAGGGAAACCGGAGCTGAGAGAGAGAATCACGTGATGTGGAGGAGCTGAGGTGTAGTAAGAGCAAGGAACAGGAGAAGACACGTGACGAGACGGCGGCGACTCAGTGCCGGAGGGAGAAGAAATCGGAGGCGCGGTGAGGAAGTTGAGATTCTCGGAAGGGTCACGGCGGTGGAAGTTACGGTGGCAGCCACAAGCAGCGCAACGGAGAGAAGAAGGATCGGTGGAAGTAGCCGTGGGACTCGGCATAAACTCGCCGCAACCGTCGAGAGCATGGCCGCCGAGATTAGCCGCGTGGTTTTTCAAACACTCTTTGTAACAAACACCCATTTCTCCGGTGACAGTTAGTTCTCCGGCGATGGGAAGAGAGTTTAGAAGTTGTTGTTGTGGTTTGGAAGACAAATCCATAGCTTTTGTTTAGTTCTGTCTTTATAGTGTGTTTACTTAAATCTTTTGCTTTTGTGATTAATGAGAAGATTAGGTTTTGTAGTTTTATTTTATTTATTAAAAAAGGATAATTATGTAAGTGCATGTGACGATGATGTAATTATATCGGTAAAGAACATGGCAGTGATGAAATATAATTAGGACTTGGAAAATAATAATAAGTGCTTACTCACAAACGTCCAAAACATACAGCAAAAGAAAGAAAACACTCACTGTATATCAATGAAAATTCACAACTTCTTTTTTACTTTTTTTTTTTCTTGTTTTGGTGAAACAGAGATTTTTTTGAATATTTTAGTCACTAGTTTTGATATCTATTCATACGTTATATAGACAGACTATACACTTTGAACCTGTATAAAATATTGAATCTGAGGTCTTATCAGAAAGCAATGATTTTACGGGACATTTGTAAGATATGGGTTTTCACTTTCACCAGTGGGTAACTTGTTGTGTAAAAGAAATAAAAAAGATGAATAATTTCTGAGCGTGACATAAAATTTTAATTAATCGAATATATTCGAAGGAGAGGATGGGATTAGTTGGAAGATTTGAGTCCAAAGTGTATACGTGGCAATAGCCCATTACATGCATCGTACTAAAGGACAATTACAGCTGCCCTGCAGTTTCATATTCCACTGTACATATTACAGTTTCTTATTTTTAAGAGTTTACGTTACCACCCCATACTTCTGTTAATTTCACTGTATCACCCCTGCATTTTTATACTAAAACGTTTTAATCTTTTCAATTTTGATTCTGTTTAGGGACCATTTTCTTATCTAGAGGTCTAAAATCGTAAATTTTCCTATAACGATAATCTAACTAAACAATAAAGTCAATAAAATTTCTTACTAGTATAGGTATTACGTGTTCTAGTGAAATATTTGACTTATGCTAATGTACTAATTCGTTCCAAAAGGAAAAGTGCTAAACAACTAGAAGATTTTGTAGATTACCGAAAACACCTCTAAAAGAACTTCTTTCGCACGAATACTTAATACTTGACTCAATCGTGGAGCAAAGAAGAGTTTGTTGTGACAATTGCCAAACTTCATGTTTCGTAATTAATCATGAAATTTAAATGTCTAAATTCCTTAACCACCCTTTGGAAAGACTCTTATCTCTTACCGACCTTTTATTCTCACTTCTTGTCATTAGTGTGGCGCCGAAATTTAGTGTTCTTTCGCATTTTGCTTACGTTATTGATTAGCTTTTGGGTCACAATTATGTGGTGTATGTCTTCAAGTCTTCCTCTTCTAAGTACCCCACAATTATTTTGAATCTTCATTAGCCATTTTCCATATCGATTCTTATAGGGTTTGTTTTTACAACAAATATAGTTTCTATCAAAAAAATAAAAATTGAAGGAACATTTTGTGACTAGTTATTGTTACTTTTATGATGATCCATTCATGAAAAAAATGATGAACCTTTTCTTATAAGTTACAATGTTACTACATGTGAATGTTATTGGTAAGATCAAACTGCATGGCTAATTTTGTTATTAATTATAATTACTAAGGTCTTTACTCTTTAGAATTAAAGTAACAAAACAAATCAGACATCAACATTCATTTCGTTAAGCTTTGGATACTCGTTTAATTAACTTAAAATCTTATTGAAAGGCATATAAATTATTCATTAATGTATAGTTAAGAGTCTGATCCCTGAAATGAGACTAATTAAAGCATTGTTTGCGAGGAGAATAAATGAATAACAGTTGGTGTTACGTTTTGTCGTTTATCATAAACCTAGTCACCAATCACGCTTAATTAGAATCCAATTTACAACAATCGGGAGATATTTGACCATACAATAAAAATAATTAAATAAACGTATTTATTGTTTTACTAATAATTCGTTGACAGAGACTTTGATTTAACAATTTATTTACTCGTATCACAATTAGAATCATAAAGACGGATTAGAACAATCTCCTAACGATCTTGTCAATGACCGAAATAGCACGCGCATCCCGCAAACCGGCCACTAAGGTTGGAGAAAAAGTCATTTGTAGCCGAAATTTTAAATGTCATATGATCATGGGGTCATTTTTGCGTAACGTTTCTATCTATGTATATACCTATTGAATAAGTAGGTAAATGACACAAAGTAAGACTTAATTAGATAAATAACAAATGCTAAAATTCACTACTAGAAAAATAAACAGAAACAAAGACTAGATAAAAAACGATAACTACCGTAAGCAATTTGTCTCTAAAGAGACGTGGTCACAAATATGCATAGCTAAACCGGAGATGCAAGGATACAAAGAAGTTAGTTTTTCCAAAGCTACTCCAAAGTATGATGTTGTCACTTGACTGGTTGTGAAAAGCAAAGTTGCAACATAATAAAGAATGATTAAATGGAACCAAAATGCGGATACAAATTGCGTATTTTGTAAAAATCCGTTGGAGACGAGAGAGCATTTGTTTTTTCAATGCCAGTATTCGAGAAAGGTGTGGGAAGAGCTGATAACTCAGACAAAATAGAAGGATATCACGAGAGAGCTTGCGAGTAAAGATCTTGATTCCACAACAAAATTTATTCCCAAGTACTGTTTCAAAACACGATACTCTTTATTTAGTGATAAAGAAATGAGAGGAGGCACGAGACCAATCTTCGACCACGAAGAAAATCGTTAAATTGATTGACAAGAACATGAAATCCGTTTGAGCGTACTAAGAAGAAGAGGTGAAGATAGATCATAGAATCTCTTAATAATTTATTTTAAGAAAAATTTACATTCATATGTATCAATGTTTTTTTGTTTTGTTTTTGAATACAATTTAACATTAGATTCAAACAAGATACATATTTTTTTTAAAAACTATTTTTATATTTCCATCATTAAAATTGTATAGTAAAATTATAAATCCATTTTATTGATGGACAACGATAAATCTATTAATTTATGCAAATTTTTTCTTAAAGTTAAAAGATGGATTTAACTTTAATCATCGAGCACAAATCAAACACATCAAGGCTGGGCAGGATAAAAAAATATCTAAAGGCCTAGGCCCAAAGAGAGTTATTTTTATGAACTGGGCCTAACAACTAAACTAAGCTCTCTGGTAGCACCGTTAGGCCCTCGGCGACTGAACCGTCGTAGCGAGCCGTTCCTTGCGGCTAGGTGCCAATGATTCTCCTCCCCACCGTATGAGGAAACTGCTGATCCGGCGGCGGAGTTAAACTCGCCGGAAGATGTATTCGGAGAATAACTGTAAGTCCTCGTATTCCGCTGGTTTTCATGGCGCCTAAGTAATACTTCGATTTTGAGAGGTTGATCTACCGATTATTAGTTGGATCGCATCACAATGTAGGTATTAGTTCCACTAAAATCTTCATGTGATTGTAAATTTCTTGAAGGTTGATCTTAAGGCTACGTTCATGAAGAATCCTTAGAATTCCAATTTCTTAGATTTTCATTTTCACTCAAATGATAAGTTTGATATTTGTTAGAAAGACAGAATTGTTTACCTTTCAAGTGCAAATGTGATTTGTGTGAAAATAGAGGTTGCATAGTGAAGTTGTAGCAAAATCAAAACTTTTGAGATATGTTATATACATAGGACATGTTTTGGTGGGAGTCAAAAGCATTGCAGAAAGAACAAAACTTATACGAACTAATGCAAACAATAGAGTGGGGACTTGGTCAAAGAAATATCTTGAAAACAAATATGTATTCTCTTGGTGTATCTGAACAGATAATGCTGTTCTGCATAATCTGATGGCTTCACCATATTGTGTGTTCTTATCAAAACCTATACTTGAAAAATAAACCCTGAGAATAACCAACTAACCTACCTCCAGCTTTGATAAGGTTGATTGTTATGCCCTTTTCTTCTTCTTGCGTTTCTATAGTATATTGCCTTTTTCTGTATTTGATTTCTCTTGCGCCGTTTAAGAAAATGGCTGAGCTTTGTTGTGGATAGGATCTGATCCTCGTCTTACACGTCTCTTGCTTGATTTGAATGAGTCTTCTGTCTTATTCTTTCGTTCTTGTGTCTCCTCAGCTTTGATTTTATCTTTGTTAACTTCCTCGAGAACGCGTCGGTTTTTATTGAGCATTTCTTGATCTTCAAGGGTGTGTTTGAATTGAACACCGATGCTCCTGAGCTTAGAAATTTCCTCTGTCTGAACTCCTGCTTTTTCTGCTTGTGTTTCTTTGAGGAAAAACTCTCTATGTCTCATGGCTGAGACATTATATCTGTTGTCTGCTAGTAATCCTATGCAGACGAGAAGAAAAAACATTGATCTTGTACTGGAACCCAACATTTCTGCTCTTAGGCAGACAAGAAGATTCAGAGTATCTTTCTTTTCTTCAAAGAAATGAGAAGGTTAGGAGTTATGAGATTATAGCCCTTCTGAGTTCTGATTTTGTGTGTGTTCCTTCCTGTAGATATAGTCATGTTATATATCAGTTATTGGGATTTGGAGGAAGCTTTAAAGTGTAAAAGCACAGTGGGTCCCTGTGACCCTGGGGAATTTAGATTCACTTAAAAAACATTGCTTTGGAAATCTAAGTAGATTAAGGCTGTTATGAAAGAATCTGACAATGATTGTACAAAAGAGTTCAGTTCACGAAAACCGCTGGGAAGTTAAGTATCTTTCTTCATTGGTTTCCCTACATCTCTACATTTATCCTTTGCTTTTGTCTAACCATATCCATCTCATTCCAATCTTGACTGGAAATTAGCCTAATTTGGGTTTCTGGAGACCTTCCTAACTAGCCACGTCGTTGAAGGCGACTGTTAAACTGACACACTTACACTTTCTTGAACACTTTTACCAGTGAACATGTTTAGTGAGATTCTTTGTATACACCATCTATAAGCTGCTTTGGTTATAACCCAATTACCTATGCTGCCATAGTTCCATTATATGTTGTATTCGTTTCTAATTATATTGACGAATAGTTTAAGCGAAACTACGAAAAAAACAGCATGAAAAGTTGAGTTACGGTTCAATGGCATTGCATATTCATTGTATCGAAAGCTTTTTCCTTGATTTCAAAATTGTACTTTGAAGTATACAATACCTTTAACTTTTTGACAACAATGGGTTATATCTTAATCATTCAAGTTTACACTCTTTAATGTTGTGGATTCTGGCTATGTATAATTCCTTTGTTGTTAAGGAAAGTGGTTTTGTTTGATGTTTTGTTAAAACGGCAGGAACACAGAGGACCGGAGCCGTGGGCCATGCAAACCGTTGGTACTATTCCATTACTACACAGCCTACAGGAGCTACTCATATAAAGCATTAAACTTTGGCAAAAAAGAGGTACAACAGAGTAACCCTCTTCGAAAAGAAACAAATACATTATTTTTTTCCTCTTTAAGAATGATTCTTTATATTATTCTAAGATCTTCCTCCCCTTCACTTTAGGATCCCTAGCTCACTTTTTTAAGCAACAACATCGGCTGCATGTTTATTTGTGCTACTTCATCTTTACATCTTCTCACAAATATCACACCAATATCGAAAAAACACATACCATAACTCCACATAGTCACTTTTGCCTGCAATACTATGTAATAGTAGTCTAAGATAAAATCTATTGTCTCTAGTGTAGAAATTACCATTAGATTCTAGCATGAGGGATTCAATATTTGCTTGCCAAAGTTCAAGAAATTAGTACTTTGTTTGTGTTTGGTTATGCTAATTACTCTTAGTACTTTTTCCCACCTTGTTGATTCATCAACAGATCTTAATCCTCAATGCAATGATTCAAAAAGAACCACTTCTGTTTGATATATTGCTCCCTTAATTATGATTTGTTCTTTATCCTTATCTGATTTATTCATGAGGGAAGATCTTTTTCTTTATCTGACTACACTTTTCTTTACTGTTGTCATTTAAATTTCTTTATAACAAATATTTTTAATCACATGCAAACTAAGAACATTCTGAAGCATCAGGTTCTGTTCTCAAAGTAACATATTTTAAAACTGAGGATTGGATATTGTTTGCAGGCTCAAAAACAAAGCAAGCAGGAGACCAGTCGTTGGTCCAAAAAACAAAAATACCCATTTGCTGATTTTGAGTTCCCCTCCCTTTGCTTTTTCAGCATTCTCGAGGTTAGTCCTAAAGTTTGCAACTTTTCCTTTACTTAAAAAAACCCAAAACATACATTTTTTTTGAAATATTGTAAGATAGTGAAATCTTGAATGTTGTTGATGGAGATTGTTTTGGTTTTTGAATTTAAATTAATAATAATCTTATTCCCATGAGGGTTTTTTTGATGTGACCAATCAGATCTTTGATGTGGTCGGAGGGATCCAAAAGAAGTTTAAAGCAAAGTAAAACAAAGCAAACTTGAGGTTATTATTGGATTATAGCTGATGGTGATATTCCCTCGGTGGATAAAGGTCCAATACACAATCATTAAAACAACTGGCTGATGAGTGATGAGCGATGACAATAGCAAATGAATTAGGGATGTTGCAATGGACTGAGTTGTTTTGACCCAATTTTGGTTTAGGGGTCCAATTTTGTCCTGATTTGAAGGTTTAGGCTTTGGACCGGCTTGTGGTTGACCACTCTAAAATGAATAGGCAGATGTGTCCATGGTCTGCGTCGGTGGGGGTTTAGGCTTTAGCCTCATGCGGACTAAAATGGACCTAGTTGGAGAAAATAGAAATTGGTGTGTGGGTTCTCTTGCCATCACAAGATTCACAATTCCTTGTTTCTAGCATATTGATGTCCAACTTATGAAATACTGTAGTTGGTGTCAGATTCTGTTTTCTATTTATGAGAATTACAATTGTGCATTCTTGATTAATCAACCCATTTTGACATTCTGGGAAAAACGGGCCTGTATATTGATGGGCTTGAATATGATTATTTTTCTTCCTCGGCCCATGTTTTTGGCACTTTCGAGTTTTGAGTAAATGGGCATTAAGCATAATCTAACTGACTTAGTGCGAAATATAAGTGATACTTTTCTTTTTGTGAAATTACTAAATTAGTTTACTCGGCCCATATTGTACTCTTTTAACATATCTTGTTTGGCTACATTCGAATAAATCAAGCTCGACATAAGATGCGAAAAGGTGGTAACAGTATCATGTGCATATCATCATATCAGACAGTCTCGTTACACATCAATCAAGTGCAAGTGATGTATGACGTTAAGTTTACACCCAAAACTATGTTTGGTTATAGTTAAATCTTATTAATTCTTACAAGTTTGTGTAACTAACTTGTCACAAGGAGAATTATTTCGTGATATAACGATTCCAACGTCTATAAGTTTTCCTAAAAATTGGTTTGGTTGGCAAAAATTAATTGGTGTTTGGTATTGTTTCGAATCCGAAACAACATTTTGACTCAATCCTTCTAATCACTAAACATTATTGAAATCAGCCAACTAAATTTGCCATACTTATATGCATAAACTTTGTTAGATGGTTTCTACTGCACCGACCGTATACTGCAATATCAGAACTATAATAATTTACACGGCTTGGACGATACCAAGAACGTTTTTCCATTTTATTTCAAACAGTGGGAAAGCAAAATATAATGGAATTCAGACAAAATAAGATTTTGGATTTTGGCTACATAGGTGATAGATGTCACGGGTTCTACAAATATATATGCTTGAACGGTACAATGAAAAAACGTCTAAATGATTTTCATATTTCTGTCTCTCAAATGTTCGCGAGGTGACCGTATTGAACTTTGCTCATAGTCATACTCATATGCATCAAATACGAATTATTTTCCCTTAGCTATGCACAATGGTTCGATTACTCACTAACACGCCGGGTGAAAGAAAAGGCGAAATTAGAAGTTGAGACGATGTACGGCTCTAGGCCCATTATAATTTTTTTTTAAACACATGAAAATTTCAAAAAAAAAAAAAAATTGACAAACTTTTGAAAAACTTGCTAGCTATTACTAGAGAGAGCAGGCTTGGAAATCTGTTTGAAAAAAAATATCATAATCAATAATTTTCTATAGATTCATAAAACTTGTGAATATATTTGTAAATCGTTTAAATGAGAAAACGCTCCATGTTAAACACAGAAGTTTTAAGGAATCTTTTTTAAAAAAATACGTTAATATGAAGTTTTTATGAACCCTTACGTCAAATCATGTAAGAATATTGCTATAGTTTAGGAGTGAAACTGTTAAGAAAAAATATTATCCCAACAAATATACTTAACAATGTTACCTAGGAAGTTACCAAAAGAGCAAATCCAAACCACCGGAACACCATGGGTTATACATAAAGGTGATACATCTTTCTTTACTTCTTCATTTGGGTAAAAAAAAAAAAAAACAGATAAGCCTCGTTTTCATGAACACGTGACTCTCTTTCTTCTATACTAATAAACAAGTAACACCTTCTCTCGCATGAGGTTGGAAGAAATATTCAAGATGGCTAATTAGTAAAATAATTAAGGATAGATATTCGAATATTGCTTCGCAGGACTCAAGTGTTGGTTTGTCTTGTCATAAAACAACCACTGAGAAGCCAACATGCTTATCATGGTCGGAACATCATGATAAAAAGCTCACTCTAATTTAATCATTTTGCTTCTTTCATTGATCATAAAAAGTTTCCTCCAAATCCGCCTTTACCACATCCACAAGCCTCCCCACCTAATCTATACACACATATCACACATTTTCTATATAGTATATTATAACATGTTGTTGACTCATATAGAATATTCCCATGCGTTCTTCTTCACCACGACTTACTCACAAAATCTCTACAATAATCTATAGAAATCTACGCATATATATTACTGGATTCTTTTAAAACATTTTTATATAACTTTAGTAAAATGTTTTTTTTTTAATTAAACCCTAGTCCTATGTTCGTACACGCCTCCATGTCTTTCTTGTAAGTATTCAAACTCAACTTCAAATGCTCATCATCATCAACTCCAAAAGCTCTCTTCATTAGAGGCTGCTCCACGCAAACGACGTCGTTTATGCTTCTCTTCTTCCCCTTCATCACTTCCGAGTTGATCTCCATCAACGGAAGTTCAATCGATTTATTAAGGTTATTGTCAGTATCCAGTTTTGTCTCTGAGGTCTCTGAAGATGTCAACGAGCTCTCTACTGAACATCTCAGCTGACTAATTCCTCTGTTTTCTGGTTTCTTGTACCACAAGAAACCTTCTTCTTCTTCTTCTACTTGCGTTAGCTCTGAGAACGAAGTGCTTGGACAGCCTCTGTTCACCATTGAAGCTAATCTAGAGAGCTCGGTCCTCGCAAAATCCATGCCGAGATTTGAAGATGAGTAGCCAGCGAGAGTTTGTTGAGCTTTCATTAAAACGGACTGTAGATACTTTCCTTGTGCCTCAATCTTCACCTGCAAATGCCTCTGAACCTGAAACCAAAACATTTTAATACCCCAAAAGAGACATTATTGTGCTTAATTGTAGTTAATTAGGAGGTTCTGGTTGATGTTATTACTTCGATTTGTTCATGAAGTTTCTTCTGAACTTCCATCTGCATTTGTAAAGCCTCTGTGATTTGTAGCCCTCTGCTTCAAATGAACAAACAATTAATTTTCATCTTTATCTAAAATCTATCTATAAAAGACTATTTGATTTTCTGATCATTACTCTTTAGCTGGATTGCTGTTTTCTTCGGTGACACTGCAGCCTCGGAGATCTCTTGAATCGTTTTTACTCTCAACTTCTTGATTCTCTGATGCAGAGGAAACTGCTCATCAAGAAACAAAACATATTTTAACCTAATTTGGTCAGATCAGAGTCCAAACTCAAGAATTTGTTTCTATCTTTTCTCTAAAAACATTATCAATGTTAATATTTGATCAGAAAACATCAAACCTTCTAGCTTGTTATCATCGAACTTCATGCTCTTCCCTAACCGATATTTCTGCAGAAAGATAGAATAAATTAGATTTTCAAGAGACAATAGAAAAAAAGACTCATCTAATTAAAGATTCTGGTGAATACTGATCAAACCTGTAAATGGCTCTTGAGATGGTATAAGGTAAGCCCAGGAATCTCCATAACCTTCATCAAACCCTTAGGTGTTGCTTCTACAAACATAAACAGAACAACCAAATATATTAAAAAAAGACAATCAAGAAACATGAAAATGAAGATGAAAAAAAGACAAAAGTACGTACTGTTAGGTCCTCCAAGTTGATTAACGGCTTCGATGAATTTGTGATGAAGATCACAAGTCCATTTCAACCTTGGCTTAGCATCCGTTGACAACACAAGGCTCATCTTTGCCTTGTGATTATCAATAGTAGTATTAGTATTGTTGGCATTATTGTTGATCTCCATTAATAAACACATACAAATTTAAGAAACGACCCAAGAAATTTAAATAAAAACGAAAGGGTGATTTGTTTTCAAAGATTGTTGGGTTTGTTGGCAAAGATATGGAGATTAATAGATATATATATAAATCTTTGGAGTGGTTGATGTTTTTTTTCTTTCTTTTTCTTTTCTTCTTCTTTCACTCCATATCTGGAAACATGAGTGGGGTTCTGTTGGAGAAGAGAATATATGCTCTCTTGACCCTTTCCTCTTTCTTTCTTTATGATTATTATTATTTTTTGGTTAGTATGTGTTTTTTTATTTCTCTTTCTTCGATCATTTCCCGATTTCACACCACTTTTTTTTTTCTTCTTATTTGTTGCCTTTTTGTAAATTGGTGTTACCTTTTTCTTCCATATATGAGGCAATAAGATCAGATAAAAGAAAGGTTTGTACACTTAGGTTTTGGTCGTATAGACATCGATCAATCCTAATGGACACATATCGTATGTGCAAGTGAAAATTCTTTGTTTGCAATTATTACCACCTATTTTAATATGGTCCTCTATGTTACTTTCTTTTCATGTTTTGTAAAAATGATTTTTTGTTGGTTATATTATTGCAAAATGGCCTTTTAGGATTTTGCACGATCCGTATAAGTTGCAGTGTTACGTTATACCATATCCTACTATATTATTTGGGAAGTACATTTTAAATATAACCTTAATTTTTATAAGTAATTACATAGGTATGCCATTAGAAATAAAATTTTAAAGAGTAAATTAATTTATCTCTTTAAGAATTAAAAAGTCAAATACTAATTTAATTAATTAAATTTAATTTAAAAACGAAATATATTATTAATTTTCAAAAATAATAACCAATCAAAATCAACATATAAGATTTGATATATAATTTTTAATTAATTTGATATAATTAGAAAAATGAAATACATTATTAATTTCAAAAAAAGTAACCAATTAAAATCAACAAATTAGATTTGATATCTAAATTATCATATTAATTTTTTATTAATTATTATAATTCACTTCTCATCTTTATATGATTCTATTTTTGCGAAAAAATAATATCATCATTATAAAAAAATAATTAGAGTTTTTTCGCATATTCCATAATTAGAATTTTTTAAAACGAATATAAACTGTTCAATACATGAAAAAAATATTATAACGGGTGAAAAATAGATTTAAGAAAACTTTCTACTGAGTAACGGGTCATAATTTGAAATATTTATATTTAATTTCATACATATTATATTGAAAATTTATAATCTTATATACTATAATAATTAATAACATATTAAATTTTTTTATGTGTATGATGTAATTCAATTTTTAATACAAGCTGGAAAATCCTAGAATTGACGGGTTTAGATCGATATTAATACAAGATGGTATACTACAGGTGAAACTCTTAAATTAACAATCAAACTACAAGTGTATAATCTTAAACACTAAACAATATAGATAATATCAACAAAACATATACAACTCACAGTTTACTATACATTTAAAATCAAATAAAATAATATCATATATTTTTAAATCATCTTTACAATAAAAGTTTTTAGTTTAACTAAAATATAAGCTTACATGCGGTATACTACAGGTTAATATCTAGATTATAGGGCTTATTGGATCTAAAGACGGGTCATCAAAGATTTCCTAAACTGAAGCAAAATATACTGAATACTCAAATATCTATCTGTTACCAAATTATAAACAAATAAGTTCGTAAAACAATTTAATATTTTATATACAAAATCAATTAAATCTTAATCACATAAAAATTAGCACAAAAAAAAGTATTCAACAATTAAAATTTTATCAAATCTCTGTGTTATATAAGTTTTGATACTATATTCGAATAAAGTGTAATATCCTTTTCGATTTGTATTTTTTAACTAATTTAAGCTAACTAATATATTTGCTAATCTTATACCTATCAAAACCGACTATCGTTTCTTATCTCTATAGTATTTTTGCAAGACTTTTTTGGTGGATTTGGGTAAAAGTGCATTGACATTCTCCTATTAAATAAATATGGTGTACTCCTATGTTATTAGCTAAAATATTTAAATTATAATTCAGAGTCATATCATTAGTAAAATTAATATTAATAAAATAAATGGCTTTTTGGCAAGACAGATTTGGAGTGACGGGTTTTTGAATCAACATTAATAAAAAGTAAAATATAATTAATCCACCGTTTCAATACGGGTTAAATCTTTAATTTATTATTTTTTAAGACCACTAGTATTAAACATATCAAATCATCCTAATTTAGAAAAGATTATATAAAACCAAAAATGTTATGTGGTATGTATAATGTTACTATATATAAAATTAAATTATAAAATATAAATGTATTAGAGAATGATACAATTTGTAAAACTTTTATATATAAAAATAATTCTTAAATTTTAAAAATTACTACTTTAAAAAAAAATCACAGGACGGATAAATAAATTATAGAACAGGTTTTATTTTGGAATTGGGTTATATGGTGGATGTATTTGTATCAATATTTATAAAATTATAAAATATTATTAATATGTTGTGTTAATAGGGATTACAACTTCAGTTTTTTAACAATTGTCTCATGGATTCGTGGTATAGCGTTACTTAATAACAATTATAAACTGTAAAATATAAATATTTTATAAAAATAAAATTTGCAAATTTTAATATATATTGCTTTTAAAAAAAAGAAATCGTCCCCCGGTATACCGCGGGTTAAAATCTAGTAACATTTTTTAAAATACGTGTTCATGGGTGGATTGTTTGGGAATGATCAGTTAAGAACAATTTTTATATAAGTTATCTCTTGATAGTTCGAATCTTATTAATTTTCTATAAATTTGTTTTGATAACAAGCGATATATTCCACCACACGGACATTTCTTTGTATAATTAATATATCAGGATAGATAATGGTGTATAATAATTAAGTAAAGGTGGTGTATAAATACAAGAATTGCTCCTAAAAAGAAGGTAAAGAAAAAGTGTAAGGTTTGTTGTGTTGTGTCTCATCTCTATCTTGGCTTGCTCTTCCGTAATGTTGCCCCCACCATACTTGTATATATGTCCCTTCATATAACATTTTTCAACGAAGAATCTACATATATATAGACTCATCGATGTCGACAGAAGAAAATGATAGACTCATATGTAGTATTACCAAATTTATATGTACGCATGTCGTATGTTTACACATATCCATGTATCTTTTGTATTCATGATGCTGATGAACTACTTTTAACTATGTGATAGCAATTTTTTTAGTGTTTTCTTCTATTTTGACTTTTGGGTAGAAAAACTTTTCTTATCGTTTGTTGAGTTGTGGAACATAATGTCTTGGATCCGGTATATGAGTCGACGACGAGATATATAAAATCAATATGGATATTGATCAATATATATATGTTCAGCTCAGCCCTAAATGAATTGAAAATAGTGTGTCTATATAAACGTTTAAAAATGTTAGATGTTCTTGTAAAGTTAGGCTATATAGTATTTTTATGTACATATATTTTTCAAGGAAATAAAAGATGGGAGTGATTGGCAGATTCTTTTGGTTGTATGTAGAGGTGAGGGAATCTAACCTCAATATAACTTTAAAAAGAACAATCCATTCCTCTCTCTGCCTTATTTTTCTTTTTAACCACTCACACAAATGAAAGTGAATCCAGCCAGATTTCGTGTAATAACTAGATTAATTTAATAAATTTTCCATAAGTCAAAAACGGTGACTGAAAATATATGAAAAATTGTAACAACTCTATGCATGGTCTTGATTCATGACGAAATATATGGTCCATTGATGTCAACAACAAGATATATAATGAGCCAGAAAGGTGGCACCCCAACACAACACTATATACTGAAGTTTCATGATCCACTTATGAATCTCTCTCAGGTGTTCTCGGATCTGCATTCTCTTGCAAGGTTTTATTTATTTATTACATAAATATTCCAACATATTATTCAAGTATTATATGTGAGAAAAATCTTAACACGAAACCCACCAAAAAATTCATGTCGGTGACTTAATACATACAATATTTTATTTAAAACAAAATTTAGAAAAGGAAAATAGTGTTTAATTTAAGTGTATATGCTTGATGTGTAATATGTCTCCAAATAAAAATGTTGACCTTTTATGATGCTTAGAATTTTTTGGTCAGTATAACCACACATTAATCATTGATGAAAGATTTAATATTTGTCGTCTCATGCCGTAAGATCTATTCATTAAAAGCTTGAAATCTAACGAGTTGCTTAAGTGTTGAAAGTCTATATTAATATTAAATTTTATCATCAAACTATACGATAAATCTGATTTAGCCATTGAATCATGAAAGAGATTTAAAAGTCTTTTGAAAGATACATTCCTTATTAACAAATTCAAGACGTTTTTGTTTTTACATATACATTTGGTGTTATGTGCAGGGCAACTTTACGTGAGTAAATATTGTTAGCCAATCAAACTACATGTACTGAAAGTGGACTCCATCCAAAACTTCAACTCTCAAGACTCTCGTAACGTGTTTTTGTTGGTTCAACTTTAACCATAATTATAAGAATTTTTTTTCTTACATCATAACTACAATTAGAATGTAAACTTAAATAAATGACTTTTTTTTCTTCTCTTTCACACAAGTCTTTTCGAAGGTAAGTCGTGTTGTAGAAGCACTAAATAAATATATTCCAAAACATAAACAAGAAAATCTTAGCTAGCTTTAAAAGATAAAAGAATTCATCTGATATAAAACCTAAAATGTTGCAAATACAATTCCTTGAAAAAAGATACTGCAAAATAAGAAAAAGAAAAAAGAAAGTAGGAGTTGTATATTTATGATGGCTTATAGAGAGCCGTCGGTAAAAGCAGAGAATCTGATCAAACTTTAAATTTTCTGGCTTTGACGTCTTTAGAATCGAAATCCAATGATTATTCTCTTAATCCCTCTTTTCTTTCTGAATATACATTGCTTAATTATATTATTCATGAGTGTAAACAATCACCCCTTGTAATATATGTTTACACAACAATATACACTCCATTTATGCAATAACTTGTTTCATGTCTTCATTTCTCTTACTAAAAATGATATACAAATTTAACTTCTGATACATACATATTTTAAATATTAGGTAGATTCACATTCTCCTAAGTAAGGAATGGATTCACTCGCAGCAATGAAATAAATTTGTTATGGTATATGTCCCTATGAGGCATAAAAATCGTAAGATTCTGATTTCTCTTTAGAAATAAAGAAGGAGAAAACTAAGAGAGTAATTGGGGGACCCAATGTGGTAGCTTGATGTCGTGGTGAAGCATCTTCTCCTACTACGAGTTTCTGTTTTAGTGGACACCTTTCATTTGTTCATTTCTTAAAGAAAGGAATATTATTAATCATTCAATCCAACTTCACACACACACACATGCATGCATAAATATGCATATGAATGTGAGAGATATAAACATATATGTCGATCATAGGTGTGGCCCGAATGTTTGAAAAACAAGCAAAGAAATTCACCAAAGCCAAGAGAGGATAATGATCATAAAACTTTCTCTTTAACTAAATATTTAATATACTTTCTTCTAATGAAAAAAGCGAAAACATATTCTCTAATAACTTGTTGAAAACCATTATCTAAGGAAATGAAGTAAATCGAATCAAGCTTTTATACATCATACCACATGATGAAGCGTTACGTGATCTACACATTAGAATCAAGTGCTACATGCCGCGTTTAAGAATGATATATAGTGACAAGATCCATCATACCATCGAAATTTCGTGCCTGGATCTTATATGCTAAACCTAATTTCATATGTATAAAGAACTATGAGAACAACCAAAACATTGTACTCAGATGCAATTATCTTACAATAAGTTTGAGATGACGGTTTTATGGATATATATGGTTAAGACGTATCAGCCGTGAAAACTTCAATATATACAGAACTAGTGATCATCCTATGTTATGTTTCTCCTTATGATAACTTCTATAGTAGACTTCACTGTCTTCTTCTTTACAAAGATTTATACAAAAAAAGTACTTTATTATAAATACCCTTTAGATTAATCTAACGTATCTTTTTCATCCATTGTAATGAAGAAGTCATGAGATAAAATGAATAAGCGATAGATAGATGTAAATTATTAAAGAAGAAAACAAAAGGAGATTCTTGAATAATGTTGAAATTGGATCGAAAGCAGTCTGAAAGAGAGATGCCTCATCGATTATTATTCTCTTTTAGCCTTAAAGGGACCCAATTCAATCGAATGTGCTTGTGTTGCACAGATCCAAATGCGCAAAAAAGAACATCTAAACTTCAATTAAAATATTTTAAAATCCGTAAATCCATTGTCGAACAAACGTGACATCATTCATGTGTCACTTGGAGACAATATAATTCAATGAAAGTTTTACAAGTTATTAGGGCAGGTAATTCAATTACCATGTAATGTCGATCATAATAATGTTTTTTTCGCTTACAACTAGATTCATCTTAGAGCTGTTTTAAAAAATTACATGATAACTTTTTTTTTCTTTCGAAAACTTACATATACGATCTTGCATCCAAAATCTTGCTCTCTGTGCAGTGATCGTAGTAGTCCGATAGAAATTGAGGAAATCAAATGAGAGATAGTGAAAAGATAACTCTTTACTAAACGTCGTCGTTTAGCTTCGCGCCTTTAAATGGGCCTTGGGTCAACAACTCAAAAGTGTCAAATTTGGGCCAGTATACTGCAGACTTCGCCGTTTTGAACATTTTCTATACGGGCCTATAAAGTATAGACTATCCTCCTTAATAGATCATGCCCAAGTTTTATCCCATTACAAAAGTTTTAGAGTCCATCCACGTTACAAAGGTGAACAAAAAATCATACATATTATATACATGCATTTGATCACACTTACCCTTTTACTACTTTTTATTTTGTTGGATACTAAGTATGTAGATATAATATAACAAACTTAATTATTTCCAAAACATTTTCCGACTCAGACATCATAGCTTTTAGTTTTCAAAAGTTCATCTATCATTCTATTTTTAAAGTAAAGTACATATTCTTTTTCACAATCAAATAATATGAACATTGAACCTTAACATTCATAAAATGATTATCGGCTTTCAATTCATTATGTCAATCTTAGTCATGGAACATCTATTATCTTACTTTTCGATCGTAACTGCACACAACAAAAAGTAACACGCAACTATCGGAATATTGGAAAATAAGTAGGGATACATAATTGCAAATTATGAAACAAATGTTATAAAATAAACAAAAGAAAACACGATCGAAAAGACTTAACGGGATAAGAGAAAAAGATATGGTCCAGCCTTATCTCTTACCTGGAAATTGCCACGTGTCAGACACAACCAGAACATAGCCTCTCTTGCTACCACAAACATTTCTTCAAATCTTTTTGATTACTTTTCCATTAATTTAAAGAACACACATTGATGCTTTTGTTATGTTGGATACGCTACTACAAAACCCTACACCAGAAAATATGTTCATATTAAATCCACGTGTCGGATAATCATTGGTCACATGCTTGACGAACAGCTAGATTCTGGCAGACGAACCTTTTTAAGAGTTGTGAGTTGTGATGGACCAATCCACACGTGGTGTATTACAGCTGACGTGGGCTTAGATGTAGGATGTTTCGGAGACTGTGTGGGTCATGTGCCACGTGTTTACACAGCTTGGCATTGATAGTTTTATGCCTTGTCGGATTTACATGTAATAATCATGTCAGATATGTATTTGTACCTAATTCTGTCTAGAGGAGATAGAATTTTCAGATGTTAATTTGCAATTGTATTAACATCAGTTCTGATTGGCAACCCTATACTGTTGTGGTAGGGGATTTATCGTTCTATTACCCACAACAAAAGTGTTATCAAAACGTTATTCTCAGTTTTTTTCGCATTGCTTTCTATTACAATTATTTTGTACCGTTTTGAATAATTTTAGTATTAATTAACGTTTTCTTTACCCGCTAATTCTTTTTGTATCATTTTGTATTACTAATCGGATCCAACATTTTTCAGAAAACTGATAACTGAGCAATCTCGAATCAAAACCCATACTTGATTTCAAAAAGCTAGGAATAACCAAACTATTTTTTTTTTTTTTTTGGAGCAACATGAATAACCAAACATTTTTATGTTTTCGGCCACAAAGGAATCGCAGTGAAAAAAAATCTAAACTATAGTTAGAGAATTCAAACACCAATCCGTGATAACTATTGAACAACCAAACTACTTTACTAATTACTTTTAGCAAATTTGTTAATAATTAATGTAGACTTATACATACGTCAACGGATTTGTAAAACCGGGTTTAGAAAAAACATGAACTTGAGATGAATTCGGGTCATAGTTTAAAACCTTTTTTTCTTCGAAATGTGTTTTAATTTGTTTATTAGTATGACTTTCATGTTACGTAGATCTGACTTTTTATCATCTGTTTTTAGGTTTATCTTTTTCAATACGTTTACACCATTTTGAATAAGAACCAAGTGTTTCTTCTATTATTCCTTTTAAAATCCGACGTGGCAAAACCAAGGGGAGGTGAGAAAATCTTTAAAACGCCACTAGAAAGGGGAATCAAAAAGAGCGTGAAAAAGATCTCAAAATGCCCACTTTCTTCACAAACATGTGGCTCTCCTATTTCTACATGTCTCTCTCTCTATTCTGACGTGTAATTTTCTCTCTTCCTCTCTCCCTTCTAATGCACTATCTATCGTCATTAATACCAACCTCAAGCCCCTTGTTTTCTCTTCATGCTCTTTTTTTCTTCCCTCCGATCTTCATAGAGAAAAAAAAACCAGAGGAAACCATTTATTAGACCTTCATATCTCTAGAACTTTCATAATTAGTTATGTCTAAATCTAGAGATACGGAGATAAAGTTGTTTGGGAGGACAATCACATCTCTTTTAGATGTGAATTGTTATGATCCGTCGTCGTTGTCCCCTGTTCACGATGTTTCTTCTGATCCAAGCAAGGAGGATTCGTCTTCTTCTTCATCTTCTTGTTCTCCAACTATTGGACCAATCAGGGTATGTCATGAGAATCTTAACCTCTTTTTTTTGTTATGTGTTAATTAATCTATAAACGAACTTTATGATTTTGAGATGAATATATAAAAGTTTCTTGGCTGAGGGAATCTACAAATGGGTCGATCTCGATCTGAATTTTTAACCCTAAAATTTGAGACTTTCTCTCTCTGTTATGAGTTATAAAGGCTAAAAAAATTAATGTTTGCTTGACTGTTTATATCTCTTTGCTAATTCTAATCAAAATTCTACAAAAAATTCAGGTTCCGGTTAAAAAAAGTGAGCAAGAGAGTAACAAATTCAAAGATCCATATATATTATCCGATCTAAACGAACCACCAAAAGCAGTATCTGAGATTTCATCACCAAGAAGTTCCAAGAACAACTGTGATCAACAGAGCGAGATCACAACAACAACTACCACAAGTACTACATCAGGAGAGAAATCAACGGCTCTCAAGAAACCGGACAAGCTTATTCCATGTCCTAGATGTGAAAGCGCAAACACCAAATTCTGTTATTACAACAACTACAACGTGAACCAGCCACGTTACTTCTGCAGGAACTGTCAGAGGTATTGGACAGCTGGTGGATCTATGAGGAACGTTCCTGTTGGCTCAGGTCGTCGCAAGAACAAAGGATGGCCTTCTTCAAACCATTACTTGCAAGTCACTTCTGAGGATTGTGATAATAATAACTCGGGGACGATCCTTAGTTTCGGTTCTTCGGAGTCTTCGGTTACAGAGACTGGTAAGCATCAGTCAGGTGATACAGCAAAGATAAGTGCTGATTCAGTTTCTCAAGAAAATAAAAGCTACCAAGGGTTTCTTCCTCCGCAAGTAATGTTACCTAATAATTCTTCTCCTTGGCCTTACCAATGGAGTCCAACGGGTCCTAACGCTAGTTTCTACCCTGTCCCCTTCTACTGGGGATGCACGGTTCCGATATACCCTACCTCAGAGACTTCATCATGTTTAGGAAAACGGTCAAGAGATCAAACTGAAGGAAGAATCAATGATACTAATACAACAATAACTACTACAAGAGCAAGATTGGTCTCAGAATCTCTTAGAATGAATATCGAAGCTAGTAAGAGCGCTGTGTGGTCTAAGTTACCGACAAAACCCGAGAAAAAAACGCAAGGATTCAGTTTGTTCAATGGATTTGACACAAAGGGAAACAGCAACAGAAGTAGCTTGGTCTCCGAAACTTCTCACAGTCTACAAGCAAACCCTGCAGCGATGTCTAGAGCTATGAACTTCAGGGAGAGCATGCAACAATAATCAGACACTAATATAGATATATATTCATGAACTGAGAGATTTGAGTTTGGCTAATTGTTACCTTGTGGAAGAAGGCAAAGCTGTGTAGATAGTTTTGTTGTTTGGAACTAAGAGTAGATATAGTATTTACTGTTGTACACAAACAGAGATATTTTTGGAGCTGTAGATATTTCTCTCCATTGTGTGATGAAGTTGCAACATATATAAACCTTTAGATTAATATCTACGTGATCTATCTTGAACTTACAATTACGTTTTTGCCCATGAATCATGAGATAAATATTATCTCAACTCCAAATTGTCCTCTCTGGTAAATACATGTCAGATGAGCATGAGGTACCAGACTATTAGCTTGTACGATTTTGGTACTTAGTGTAAATGGGTCAAACTAATCTAAGATAAGAGATAAGAAAAGAGGAATATGAAACCAAAGAAAGCAGAGCATCTTTCACTTTCATATTTGGATTAAAGAGAAGAATCCAACCACTGGCACTGAAAAAAAGCTAAAAGAAGAGCATAAAAGTCACTTTTTCTAAAAAGCAATTATTCTTTTTTTTCCAATGTCTTTTTCCATTCTTTTTGCACCTTCACTAATCTTTTATACTACTCATTTTGATTATTACTTGATATGTTGTAATGTTTCTACTTATTAGTATGGATACTTAGCTTGTTGCTCTATACCTATTTTTATAACCATGTAATTCCAAGATTTGGATCATAATCATTTGAGATTTGACACCAATCTTTGTTAATACTTTCGAGTCTTCCATGATCATGAAACGTAAATATAATGTCCTTTCAAATGAGACTTAAATGCAGATTACAAAACTTTAAAACAACAAAAATATTACTTGTTAAACTGTCAGCATTTAAATCTTTCGATTGTCTAATAATTTAATAGAATTATAGCATATCACATTTTGAGAGGCAACCCAAGTTCATGTTATATAGTTGATCTCATATACTATTCTTCCACAAAAAGTAAATAAATGTTTTATTTGTTTTTGAGCTCTACAAATATGTGAAAATTAAAGGTCCATAAAGACTGGTTCTTTTAGCTGCACAAAAAGCTTAAAATCCAGTTACGTTTAAAGAATAAGCAGGGAGGCTACGCATGTTCTTTTCCCAAACCGGAAGACTGTTCTAAGTTGTTGGTGAGTTCTCATTTTTAACAATGGATACCGAAGGAACACAAAAGTTTGAGGTGCTCGAGTGGAGAGAAAGAATAAAGAATAGAAATGTACTTGGAGAGCAAATACTTAAAACCATACGCAACATCGGTAGCTCAAACATATAGAAGGGTTTTGGAAAATTCGTTACCAAGGTCTAGTCATCATAAAAATTGCAAATGATTTATTAACTGGAATCATTATTATCATACGACTAAAGACTAAAGTTATGAAATAGATTTCTTAAATGTGAAAGAAAGGAATAAAGTTAGGTAGACTTTGTAGGAGGCCACTCAGCTTTCACCTGGACCATACGTATATGTTCTCGTAAAGTAGTTCAGCTTTTTTAAGGAAACAAACAGAAAAAATTGTTTTCTTTTTGAATAATAAAAGAAAAAGAAAAAGTCATGAATATTTAATTATTGGATTACATAAGGAACTACATTAACATGAATGTTCCTTTGATAGAGGTTTTGGTTTGATATTTACTTCAACACTTATCTGTTTTCGACGTTTTGATTTAAATTTTAATCAACCAATATATACGTTATTGCTTTTCACTTATCGTTTTAAGAACATCTAATAAATTAGAAACAAAATTGAGATATTCATTCTATATTGGTACTCTCTCGCTCGAGAAATTGAATCACATCGGTTAACATAAAAAAAGAAAAAGTTGAAACACTTCCAAACAAAACTGAAATTGGGTCCGAGAATGGGCCTAAGCCTGGAATAGCAATAGATTTTAAGTGGTGCACATTGCACACTCCTTACCGTTTTATCCTTTTCTTGTGGATCTTATGGAACCTTAAAAAAAAACAATTAACAACGGGAAGTGTTTAGTGAAAAACGGTATTACATAAATTTAATCTTAATTTCATAAATCAATCAATTATTTCGATTTAGTCATAGAAATGTGTTAAGCTGGACTAAAACTACAATGACGTATACAAATAGTATCATGATACAAATCAAATGATTATTACAATGAACAATAACTAGGAGAAGGGGCCATGTGGGTGACATGAGGTCGATGAGACGCATAAGTAAGGGGCAATGAAATGAAAATATGTTTTTGCTTTGGAGAGAATAAAAAAATGCAATGGGTGTGAGAATATTAAAGAGTGGATGTTTGGACTTTCTGTTGCAGAATCTGTGCCTGAATCTTGCAACCTCATCAATATCGCATGTTGTTATTAAACTTCTGCATACTCCAAATAAATACAATGTAGTACATTATTCCTTTTAATTTGACTTCTCTATCGTTCTTTGTCGTTTCTTATATCCACATCATCGTCCCTGTTTTAACATATGTCACCTTCCTCTTCATATACGAAGCATGTTGTTACTCTCACTCCATACAATTTTTGGACATTAATGACGGAATCTGACATTTTCATATAAGATAAGAGTTAGTTAGAACTATAAAGTGGTACAAATGTTTTACACTTCAAATCAATTTTGGTAAAGGTGAGACAATTTGGCATCTACATAAATGAAAGCATTGATTTTAACCAACGAGTGGTATATATGTACGTGCTAATTAACACGGGGTAAGGAATGTTGCATGTGACTAAGGACAACAACATTTAATCTACAATTATTAACGCAACATAACTACATCGACAAGGACTCAAATCATCTCATAACTTTTGTTAACTAACTCAAGCCAGTCTTGTTCATGATCGATGATGATCACACCGTCCCCAACCCAAGAAAATCGAAAAATGGTGGTTTCTTCTCCTCATTGATTCTTTCAAATATCTCACTCTTCCCGGTTTGGTTTAAGAAATCGAATGTAGTTGCCTCTTGTGTCCATGCAATGTAATCGCCAACCATCATTTGGGTTTCGAACATATCCACCATTAATGGACTCTCATTTTCATGATCATAACCTAAATAGTACAAAAAATGGAAGAAAATTAAGAAATGATATGGAATTAAAAACTGAAAGAAAAGAGAACACAAAAACTCAAACCTGGGAAGCAAGGAACTGGTAACATAAGCTGCTTATGGTCACTACTAGCAAGGTGGGTCAAAGCTAACCGGGTAGGGTCAAAATCATTGAAAATGTGAGGATTAGGGTTAATGAGTGGCTTAAGAGAAACCATCGTCTTCCTCCTACGGTAAGAAGAAGATTGTTCCCTAAACTTGCGAGCCATTATAACATGCCAATGGTTCTTCACAGAATTATCAGTCCTACCAGGGAAAAGCCTCGCTATCATCGCCCATTTGTTACCATAAAGCCTATGAGCTTGCATTAGCCTCTCTTCTTCTTCCTCAGTGAAGGCTCTTCTATTTATCCTTGGGTCTAGTTGGTTAAACCATCGAAGCCTACAGCTTTTCCCTGCTCAACATTAACACCCAAAATCTCAAGAACGTGAATCTTGTAAAAGCTTAATCAAGTGACAGAATTAACGTACCGGATCTTCCTTGGAGCTTCTCAGCTATGAGGTTCCAGTTTTGTGGACCGTAGACGGCGACTAGTTCTTTGAGCTTAGTATCTTCAGCTGGTCTCCAATGTCCTCTAGACACCGAAGCTTTTGACGAGTGTCCACAGCTTCTATAGACTGTTGTGTCTTTCTTGTTGCAATTACTGTAATCACTTAGATTAGGGTTCATGTCTTCTTCTCTATGACTTGTGTAGTAGCTACGGAGATGTTGAGCATTGTCGATATTTAAAGAGAAGTAGTCCGATGAAGTGGTCTGATCCATCGAATGGTGTTGATCTTCCGACATGATACAATGTTGTTGTTGGTTATAGTGATGATGTGAGGACGAAGACAAAGAAGACGGGAAGCAAGGTGTTATGGAGAGAGACGCCACGTCAGCATGCACCATCTCCATCCTCATTGGAGGAGAAGAGCAAATATTAAATATGACTTTGAACATCATAATTGATATTTGTGTGATATTATTACGTATGGCTCTAAGCTATGTGCGTGTATGTATATGTTGTGACCTTGTTTTCTGACAAAATGCTGTTATACAACTGTTAAAAGGTTCATGGACTGTCACGGACTGATTTGAAAGCTGATATATATTTCTATACATTTGTATTTATGCATTGTAAATTGTTTTCAACACTCAGTTTAATTTACATTCTAGATATTTTAATTTAGGATTATTGTATAAATAGTATTATTATCTCTGGTTTAAGTTATAACCAAATAGCTATAATCTACATTTACAATAAAATCCAATAACATTTTCACAATAATTGTCACTACTTAATTTTGAAAAAACTAGGAATGTGGAAACGTATAGAGATGAAAGAAATAAATAAAAATGCTAGGACAGAGAAAGAGTAAAGGACAGGGAACACGTTTCCTACGTTGTGAGCAGTGGAGATGTGTTTGGAAAAGTGGAGAGAGATGAAAAGTTGTTAAACATCCGTAAACATCTTTTTTTTTAGTTCAACTGCTTTTGTTCTTTGTTGCCCCAAACAAAACATCATATTATTCTACGATTGCTTGCCAAACAAAATCTTGGTATTATCTTGTTTGAATTTCGAACTATGAATATGATCTTCTTCTTTTTCTTTTTTGTTCAAGTAACAAGGCGATTTCACCCCAAGTTTTAACTATTTTCCGCTTGATACATATGAATTAAGCGTTAGGTATTCTTGTCATTTAATACATTCATAGTGGTCACTGCTCATGCATTATCAAAGTTTTGAATTCTATCTCACAACCAATTTGAATTAACCACTAAACCATCACAAATTGGTTGTTTATTTGTTTTTCCTTTACAAAGAAACCTACAATTTACAGAATCTTTTTTTTTTAAAAAAATAATTAATGATTTTGTTGTTGTTGTTGGTTGCTACCGAAAATTGGAAATAGTAATGAGGATGAAACTAAACATCTGAAGTAGTCCCAACTATAACAGCCAAAAAGGCTCAAAGCATACATTTGATTTGACTCTTGCGTCTTTTATTTTCTAACCACAATTATATCTCTCACGCACACTTCACATGTCTTTTCACCAATCCCCATTTATCTCTCACTCTCGACATTTTGATGGTTTATATGAAACCCTCTTTCTACGTACATAGCCGGTCTCTTCATAATGTGAATGTTAATGATCTTCCCAAACGAGTCCGTTTTTCATATAGTCTTGACTACTTGTTGCCATATCAATTCTACCATTTACTGATTTTAAAATTAACTATCCAACCATATGTCGCAGAATTCGCTGTTATAAATCATTTTTTTAAGGGATCGGCTAGACTTATTAAGTTATTATCGTTAGAATTTCTGTCGCAATATGAATATTCATAACACCATAATGCAATTTTAAAAAAGAATGTAAAGTATTTCTTTTTTTATTATTAATTAATTGTGCAGCTATAAATGCATATACGAAACATATATTATCCCATATATACAAAGGAAATACCTAGGTTTGGTGAGACTTTAAGCATAACGTAGATGTATTTATTTGACCAAAAAGATATCAATTGGCAGAGGAATACATTATCTCAGATTCAGAGTATTTGCTGCAGACTTGTACGGTCCATCTGCAGAGATTAACTCAACATTTCCTATGGTCCTTTTTTCTTGGTCAATAACTTTGAATATATACTTTCTTAATTTACACTAAATTTGTGTCATACAGTAGATGTGAGAATGGATAGTTACTTTTTCAAAGATACGCACTAACAAAGTAACACTAACCATTAGCAGGTTAATTAAGGATATCTACACCCAACCCAATTACCTTCACTTTTATTTTGTTATCATTTGAAAAGAAAAAAAAGTATATGTTATCTACTTATTTAAGTTAACAAGTATTTTTTATTTTATTTTTACAAGTTTTCGGGGTTCGTTTATAAAAAGCCATTAAAAAAAGGTGTTGATTTTTTTGGTGACGTCTGTTTCAATAACTGTAGGGGATAGAATTATTAGAATTGAATTTTCAGTTTTAAATGTGGAACATATACAATATATAATGTCGGGAAAGGAAACAGATTCAGAAATTAATGCATAGGATCCAATTCATATCAACAGAGAAATGTTTTGCGAGTCTACTGTGGTTCATTTTCAAATATGCGACACCACGAACTGATTTTATAGCGTACCATGTTCCATCAATTCAACAACACGTACGTGCATGCTCTGCTCCTCATTTTACTATACCTAAACACACGCACATTGCTCAATTATACATCGATCATTTCGGAGCACATAGTGACATAGCCAACATAGGCAATAGCTAGTTTAATAGACTAGCTTTGGGTCTTACTAGGCACAAAGCCTCATCAAAATATAATACGGAGATTTTAAAAAACAAAACTATGGAATTATTCTACAAACTTCATAGACTAGTTTAGAGTTCCCAAATTCCATAGGTTACAAAAGTGTCTTGTAAGTTTTTATACTTAAAGTTAAGAGTTTTCAACTAGCTTTCGCTAAAATCGAGTTTAGTACGTTTCATTTGATTGGATTCAACCTGCTTTTGGTTTAGGATGATTTCGAACCGACCGAAAAAACTATACAACATGGTGGATTGGACATTAAAACAGGAAAACAAGTGATGATCGCATAAATGAACAAGAGACTGAAACAGGAGGATTTTTTTAAAAACAATGTGGACATGTACACGAAGAAGACTCACTGTTCTTAGAGTCAACAAAAACCTCATGATGTGAAAGCTAACCAAATAGTAACAATCTCTCAAATATGGGAAACGAATTCCCTAAATATAATGACCTGTCTATTATCATAGCCCCATTGCTCTATTTTGGGAAATTTTATAACCTTTTTCTCCTCAAATCATCACCAACACAACCAACAAAAAATGTAAAACCGTACCTTCAATCAACACTATAGATGTTGTGGCCTCATTCATTACATTCAAATACAGAACTACGTATATGAGTTGTCACGTAAAGGAGCAAGAAATTTTAGCCTTCTTTAAAGTTTTCACCTAGATTATACATTTTTTTGCAACATTTTTTTCAACCTGGTCTAGAGAGGTTATAATTTTTACCGACAACATTCCAAAGTTTCAGTATTCGATCGGCAATAGATATTTGCATGAAATTGTGAATAAATTGTTGGAATAAGCAAGCTGATAATCCGTACCAAAAATTGAAGAAGCATAAGGAGAATAAGTTTAAGCAAAGAGGCTGAGCAAAGTCCTTCAATGAGACTAATTTTCTTTCTTATTAATTTAAACAATATTAATTAATTACCATTATTAGTTTCTTTCATTTTAAACACAAAAATTAATTCTAATTTTACTAATTAATTTCTCTGTGATATTTATGTATTGCTTTTCAAATATTCAAGTAATGTTTTATATTATAAATTAAATTCAAGTACTGTTTTATATTATTATGTAAATTGAAAATACAAAAAATAATATAACTAGACTAATTTGGTAATTTGGTTTTCTAACCACACTCAAATCGCATCGAAATCAATTTGTCATTCAAATATGATGTACTCTCATCGCAAATAAGAAAAAATACATTACGGCACACATTACACATAAAAGCCCATAATGTTACACTTTGATAAATAAATCCTAGTGTCTATTATTGGGTTATTTTGGGCCTAAAAGCATACATTACACATTAAAAGCCCATAGTGTTTATCATCATCCTCATCGTTGCTGCTTCTCTCCTTCCTCTTCCGCAATTGATTTTCTCTACAAATTCCTTCAGCGCTGCAACCAACAGAAGCGACGTAATCCTCATCGTAGGTTCCCGAATAGACTCCAGCGTGATCAACGACTCCGATCCGCTTCTAAAATGTATTTCAGTTTTCATCAATTGTTTATACGAGAAGAAGAGAACGAACAAGATTCTACGAACCGGTTCAGATTCCGGTTCTCATCCACAATGGTAAACCGGTTCGCCACATTCTGGATTGATTTCATCGAAACCAATGTACCAAAATCCAAAACCCCTCCTTTTGTTATACTTTTTTTCATTAAAAGGCTTAGCATAATTAGATAGTCCATTAATTATACAAGCCCATTGAGCCCATAACGTATTAATCTGATCTATATACATTATATTTTTTTCTCAATTCCTTGTCGACCACACAAAAGTAAACATCCGTGAAGCTTGCTATTGACTTACTGTAGCGTTGAGTCAATGGAGTCAAGATAATGTGTTCAATAATGTATCACAAATCCATCTTTGTTCATTCATCCTTCGTATAGCTTTGCTGAGAAGTAAAAAATCTCTGTTGATCTTGATCCTCTCTCAGTCTTATGCTAATGGATTCTTCTTTTTTCCTTACCATTGTTGCTGCTGCTTTTGCAATAGGCTTCTTCATCTTTCTTAGAAAGTTGAGAATCCATCAAGAAAACGAAGATGTGGGTTCTTCTTCTACATCTCCTCCATCGTCTTTGGCGTCTTCAACATCTCCTCCATCTACGTTGTCTTCTTCAACATCTCATCCGTCTTCTTCAACTTCTCCTCCATCATCTTTGTCTTGCACCGGGACTCACCATGTATTTCCAAGCTTCCGTGGGGATGACGTTCGCAGAAACTTTCTCAGTCACATTCAAAAGGAGTTTCGGAGAAAAGGAATCACTCCGTTCATCGATAATGAGATTAGGAGAGGAGAATCCATCGGTCCTGAACTCATTAAGGCCATTAGAGAATCTAAGATCGCAATTGTTCTGCTCTCGAGGAACTATGCTTCTTCAAAGTGGTGTCTTGAAGAATTGGTGGAGATTATGAAATGCAAGAAAGAGTTTGGTCTAACAGTGTTTGCCATTTTCTATGAAGTTGATCCATCCCATGTTAAGAAGCTTACCGGAGAATTTGGAGCTGTCTTTCAGAAAACTTGTAAGGGTAGAACAAAGGAGAATATTATGAGATGGAGACAAGCTTTTGAGGAGGTTGCTACAATTGCTGGTTACGATTCAAGAAACTGGTTCGTCTACTTTGCTCTTAATCTTTCAACACATTAGAGGAAAATGTACTAATCCTCTCTGTGTTTTTTTTGGTAGGGAAAATGAAGCTGCCATGATTGAAGAAATTGCCATTGAAATTTCCAAAAGATTGATTAATTCCTCACCGTTCAGTGGGTTTGAAGGTTTGATTGGGATGAAAGCTCATATAGAAAAGATGAAACAGTTGCTTTGCCTCGATTCAACAGATGAAAGGAGGACGGTTGGTATTTCAGGTCCTTCTGGAATTGGTAAGAGCACTATTGCTAGAGTTCTACATAATCAAATCTCTGATGGTTTTCAAATGAGTGTTTTCATGAAATTCAAACCAAGTTATACAAGACCAATTTGTTCTGATGATCACGATGTGAAGTTGCAATTAGAGCAGCAATTTCTAGCTCAATTGATTAACCAAGAGGATATCAAGATTCATCAGTTAGGAACTGCGCAAAACTTTGTGATGGGAAAGAAAGTGCTTATTGTTCTTGATGGGGTGGATCAATTAGTACAATTACTTGCCATGCCAAAGGCGGTATGCCTCGGTCCTGGATCTCGTATTATCATCACAACACAAGATCAACAACTTTTGAAGGCGTTTCAGATCAAACATATTTACAATGTGGATTTTCCACCAGATCATGAGGCTCTTCAAATCTTCTGCATCCATGCTTTTGGTCATGATTCCCCTGATGATGGTTTCGAGAAGCTTGCTACGAAAGTTACAAGACTTGCTGGTAATCTCCCTTTGGGACTTAGGGTTATGGGTTCTCATTTCCGGGGAATGTCCAAGGAAGATTGGAAAGGGGAACTACCAAGGTTACGGATTCGCCTTGACGGAGAAATAGGGAGCATTTTAAAATTTAGTTACGATGTCTTGGACGACGAAGACAAAGATTTGTTTCTCCATATAGCATGTTTTTTTAACGACGAAGGCATTGATCATACCTTTGAAGATACTCTTCGTCACAAATTCTCAAACGTGCAGCGAGGGCTTCAGGTCTTAGTTCAAAGATCTCTCATATCCGAGGATTTAACTCAACCGATGCATAATCTACTAGTTCAATTGGGTAGAGAAATTGTTCGTAACCAATCCGTTTATGAACCTGGGAAACGTCAATTTCTAGTTGATGGAAAGGAGATTTGTGAAGTACTTACTAGTCATACAGTAAGTTGTCATTTATCCTTCAGTTCCTTTACTCATATACAAATTTAATACGTTTGATTACTAACCACCTTTACTTTTATATTTGTGTATTTTATTAGGGAAGTGAAAGTGTTATAGGCATAAATTTCGAAGTTTATTGGAGCATGGACGAACTAAATATAAGTGATAGAGTTTTTGAAGGAATGTCTAATCTTCAATTTTTTAGATTCGATGAAAATTCTTATGGAAGATTGCACTTGCCACAAGGTCTAAACTATCTACCTCCAAAACTTAGAATTCTACATTGGGATTACTATCCGATGACAAGTTTGCCTTCTAAGTTTAATCTGAAGTTTCTTGTCAAGATAATATTGAAACACAGTGAGCTCGAGAAACTGTGGGAAGGAATTCAAGTAAGCATTTACCATTCTTTTATGAAATTTATTTTATTTTAATTTCTATTTTTGTATAAAATTGTTAGTTTCAAAAATAAAGATGAAAAAACATGATTTTAGCCTTTAAATGGCATTTAAGTTGTTCTCTTGTGTTGCATTTTTTTCTTTTGGTCATTACAGCCGCTTGTCAATCTCAAGGTGATGGATTTACGTTATTCTAGTCATTTGAAAGAGCTTCCTAATCTCTCAACAGCCATTAATCTCCTAGAAATGGTTCTTTCCGATTGCTCAAGTTTGATAGAGCTTCCTTCCTCTATTGGGAATGCTACTAATATCAAGAGCTTAGATATACAAGGTTGCTCAAGCCTATTGAAGCTTCCCTCATCTATTGGAAATCTCATTACTCTCCCGAGATTGGATCTCATGGGATGCTCAAGCCTAGTGGAGCTTCCCTCATCTATCGGAAATCTCATTAATCTCCCGAGATTGGATCTCATGGGATGCTCAAGCCTAGTGGAGCTTCCCTCATCTATCGGAAATCTCATTAATCTCGAGGCTTTTTATTTCCACGGATGTTCAAGTTTACTGGAGCTTCCGTCATCTATTGGAAATCTCATTAGTCTCAAGATACTATACCTAAAAAGAATTTCAAGCCTAGTGGAGATTCCTTCATCTATTGGAAATCTCATTAATCTCAAGTTATTGAATCTAAGTGGATGCTCAAGCTTAGTGGAGCTTCCTTCATCTATTGGGAATCTCATTAATCTCAAGAAATTGGATCTAAGTGGATGCTCAAGCTTAGTGGAGCTTCCTTTATCTATTGGGAATCTCATTAATCTCCAGGAACTGTATCTTAGTGAATGCTCAAGCCTAGTAGAGCTTCCTTCATCTATTGGGAATCTCATTAATCTCAAGACATTGAATCTAAGTGAATGCTCAAGCCTAGTAGAGCTTCCTTCATCTATTGGGAATCTCATTAATCTCCAGGAACTGTATCTTAGTGAATGCTCAAGCCTAGTAGAGCTTCCTTCATCTATTGGGAATCTCATTAATCTCAAGAAATTGGATCTAAGTGGATGCTCAAGCTTAGTGGAGCTTCCTTTATCTATTGGAAATCTCATTAATCTCAAGACATTGAATCTAAGTGAATGCTCAAGCCTAGTAGAGCTTCCTTCATCTATTGGGAATCTCATTAATCTCCAGGAACTGTATCTTAGTGAATGCTCAAGCCTAGTAGAGCTTCCTTCATCTATTGGGAATCTCATTAATCTCAAGAAATTGGATCTAAGTGGATGCTCAAGCTTAGTGGAGCTTCCTTTATCTATTGGAAATCTCATTAATCTCAAGACATTGAATCTAAGTGGATGCTCAAGCTTAGTGGAGCTTCCTTCATCTATTGGGAATCTCAATCTCAAGAAATTGGATCTAAGTGGATGCTCAAGCTTAGTGGAGCTTCCTTCATCTATTGGGAATCTCATTAATCTCAAGAAATTGGATCTAAGTGGATGCTCAAGCTTAGTGGAGCTTCCTTTATCTATTGGGAATCTCATTAATCTCCAGGAACTGTATCTTAGTGAATGCTCAAGCCTAGTAGAGCTTCCTTCATCTATTGGGAATCTCATTAATCTCCAGGAACTGTATCTTAGTGAATGCTCAAGCCTAGTAGAGCTTCCTTCATCTATTGGGAATCTCATTAATCTCAAGAAATTGGATCTCAACAAATGCACGAAGCTGGTATCACTCCCGCAGCTTCCAGATTCCTTATCAGTTTTAGTTGCAGAATCATGTGAGTCCTTGGAGACACTTGCTTGCTCCTTTCCGAATCCCCAAGTTTGGCTCAAATTTATTGACTGCTGGAAACTGAATGAAAAAGGGAGAGATATCATCGTCCAGACATCGACAAGTAACTACACGATGTTACCAGGTAGAGAAGTGCCTGCGTTTTTCACTTACCGAGCTACCACTGGAGGTTCTCTGGCAGTGAAGTTGAATGAGAGGCATTGTCGTACATCTTGTAGATTTAAAGCTTGCATCTTGCTGGTTAGAAAGGGTGACAAAATTGACTGTGAGGAATGGGGGTCCGTATATCTTACCGTCCTAGAGAAACAGAGTGGTCGCAAGTATAGTTTAGAAAGCCCAACTCTATATCCACTTTTAACTGAGCATCTGTACACATTCGAAATCGAAGCAAAAGGTGTGAAATCCGTAGAGCTTGTCATTAAGTTCCAATTCGGCAGGAAAAAATGGGAGATAGGTGAATGCGGGATACGCCCACTCTTGGAGGAGGACACTCACGTCGAAAGTTCTATATAATGACGTGATTGTATTGTCTATTTCCATATACGGTATATATGTTTGTAACACAGTTATTGGTGATGGTAAAAGAGAAGTTATTGGTGAAGGATGCTGAGGAAACGTGAAGCTATTATTACCAATATGGATACTGAAAAGAGATTCATTGGAGACAATGCTCCATTCAACTGGAGCTGTAGAGGTTGTTCTTGCGAAAACATGTGAAGGGATTCTGTAAGGAGGTTTATTAGGGCTCGAGGTCTTTGTTGTTGTGTTGTTAGTGGATCTTTCCATGACTTGTGTCGGAAGATATTGCTCTACATTGTTTTAGAATCTGATCAGGTCTTGGTTCGCGGCTTCTATGGAAGAATAAGAAGAGGAAGAAGAAGAAGAAAGTCTTGAGATTGGATCTTGCTGGTTAGAAAGGGTGACAAAATTGACTGTGAGAACTGGGGGTACGTATATCTTACCATCGTAGAGAAACAGAGTGGTCGCAAGTATAGTTTAAAAAGCCCAACTCTATATCCACTTTTAACAGAGCCTCTGTACACATTCGAAGTTGAAGCAAGAGGTGTGGAATCCATAGAGCTTTTGTTTGAGTTCGAATTCAACTTAAATGACGACTGGGAGATAGGTGAATACGGGATACGCCCACTCTTGGAAGAGGACGCTCACGTCGAAGGTTCTATATAATACGTGATTTTATTGTCTATGTCCATATACTGTATTTATGTTTTGCAACCGTTGGAGTTCAAATCGAAATCATTAAACATGTCTCTACAGTGAGAGATCAACAAAAGTTTAAGTCGAATTCAGTTTCTTGGTTGACAAATACAGGCTTATTAATCCCCCACCAACATAGAAATCCAGTTTCTAATCACACTTTCTAAAAGTATGAACCAATTTTTTTCTTTTTTAAAAATCTCTTTTACCAAATATCTGAAATCATCAAAACATACTAATAAGCATGTACTATACAAAACATAGATGGTTCAAGAAAAAACACACGTGAAATATAAAACAAAAGAAACAACGGTTTATATAAAACTAATCAACACGTGTAGACCGTATGATTCTCAACCGTAAGGTGCTTAGTTCGCCGTTACGGCACCATCCTCATCAGATCTAAGTGCCACATTCCTAGGAAACGAAACCCGATGAGCTTGACACGTGAAACGTCGGTTAGTAGCTTCTAGTAACTGATTTACTTTGGTGGTTAGCCCAAATGAGTGGTCCAATAAAAAAAGAAAGCGGGTAAGTCGTTGTTTCTGTTCTGTGAAGTAACAGATGAAAATTAATGGAAACGATCCCAAATTCCCTAGTCTCTAGCTTCCAACCCTAATTTCCGATTTTTTTGGTCTCCCAATCAATACCTATTTCTTCTCTCTCCTTCACAATCTCTCTTCGTTTCCAAAAGCTCTGTTTTTTTTTGTTGTCCTTTTCTCTCTTTTTTTCTTTCTTCCTCATAAGGAAAGTTTTTATGTTCAGCATCTGATTCATGGAAAGTTTTGTTTTGTCTTAAATTAGGTAAGTTTTCTCTTCCTTCTTGGGGATTTTATTGACAAAAGTATGAATCTTTGAAGTGGCCAAGTGGGTATCGTTTGCTATTCCATTGATTCTTGGTGTTGCTCATTGTTAGTTTCAAAATGTGTGTTGTATTCTCTTTGTTCATATGAGTGGGTCATAAGTTATGCAGGATGGGTAGAGTGAAGCTAAAGATAAAGAAACTACAGAACATGAATGGACGTCAATGTACGTATACGAAAAGGAGACATGGGATTATGAAAAAGGCTAAGGAGTTATCGATCTTATGCGACATAGATGTTGTGCTTCTCATGTTTTCTCCCATGGGAAAGGCTTCAATTTGCATAGGCAAACACAGGTCTGATCACACTTTTTTTTTAATACCAAAGTATCTTTCACATTGTTCTGTTTAGTTTGATGTTCTGTTTTTTGGGTTTTGTTTAGCATTGGAGAAGTCATTGCTAAGTTTGCTCAACTCTCTCCTCAAGAAAGAGCAAAGAGGTTTCTTCTCTTCACTTTTACACATTTCTAGGATCTAGAATCTTTCTGCGTTGACATTACACTGAACATATAACTTCTTCGATTTTTGTCTACGTTTGAACAGGAAGTTGGAAAACCTTGAAGTAAGTAGTGGTTCTTGGCTCTGTTTAGTCTCTCTTCTCTTCTCATCTCCTAAACTATCATTAATACTATTTCTTTTTCATAATATCTTAGGCCTTGAGGAAAACTTTCATGAAAGCTAACCACGATATAGATATATCAAAGTTTCTAGACAGAATTAGGTGTGTTATATTATATCAAGAATATGAGATTCTTTCTGAACTCTTTCTCTGTTTGTTCTTGTTTAGTGTTGTTGTGTATTACTACTAATGTGACTCGTTTTTGTTTTCTTTTACAGTACACCAACAGTTGAGGTATGTACAACTACTATGATGTTAATAAATGATTCTGAAGTATCTTCTAATTCGTTTCGCGACACGGGAATTTTCAGGTGCTTAGCGAAAAAATCAGGTTTCTGCAAACACAATTATCAGATATACACACACGACTAAGGTGCAAATATCTTCTATCTACTTCAGTTAAATCTTCCTTTTGGTTTTGGTATTCTAATTTGTGAGTTACATGGTTTTTTGAGATAGCTACTGGACCGATGTAGATAATATCGACAGCGTAGATGTTTTGCAGCAACTAGAACATTCACTAAGACAATCTCTGGCTCAAATCTATGGTCGTAAGGTATGATCTTCCTCCCAAATAATCAAATAATGAGTTAAGGTCTCATTTAACAAAACTTATGCATCTTATTACGACTTATAGGCGAGCATGCCGCAACGTCAGCAGCAACAACTTATGTCCTCACAATGCAAAAACCAGGTAAGGATTCATCACTCTGGACATTATAAAGATGTTTTGAGATATGTATAAACATAGAGCCAAAACATTGTGTTTATGCAGTTGCAGACTGAAATAGATATAGATTTCGGAATGGAGATGGAGCAACAACTTGAGAATTTCTCATGGGTTCGTACCGATGAAAACATGAATGTTCCTATAGAAGAAGAAGACCCTAATCTGCAGCTTCATCACATGTACAAGGACATAACGTGTTCTGCAAGTTCAGCTCTTGGAAATTACTCAGGACTCTTTAGTAAAAGCTCAGATATCTTACAAAAACTAGAAACCGGTAGCATTCCCGGGACATCGGCTGATCCGAACCAACAATTCAGCAATCTCAGTTTCTTAAATGATCAAAAGCTTAAGCAACTAGCTGAGTGGAATCTATTAGGCAGTCCTGCGGATTACTACGTTAGCCAGATCTTGGAAGCTTCTTATAAGCCTCAGATTGGAGGAAAAAACAACGGCGCTTCTTCTGAAACATTACCTTATGTTGCGGTCTTCGATGATCCTCTATATTTTTGGGTAAATAACGGTTTGTTCATCATTCATTTGTTTTCAAAACTCTGTTATTACTGGTCTTGTTTTGCTGACTGTTTCTGAACATATCTAATATGCAACAGCCAAACTGACAAGTAGCTCCGGAAAAAAACATAAGACGCATTGATCCGAAAACGCGCCTTGTCTTTGTATCAACGAGTCATAAATGCCGAAGAAGCTAGGATTGATAGGTTACATGGACACATACTACACTAGATGATACTATTTTAAGTTACTTGTAACTCGAGAGTCATCTCCAAAAAGCGTAAGCAAAGTATTGTTTCTCGGTTATATACTATTTATAATACAAGTCTAAGCTGTGAACGAGAGATGTAAATAAATGCGTTTACCTCTGCTTACGCATCTATAAAATAACATAATATGAGTTGGCTAGAAAAATTTTGATTTGCAGTTTCCAAATCCTTAACTACACTGCAACCACCACATCAAGAGTTTATTATAATTTGAAGAAAAGTAATATTTAAGATGAACTGATGAAGTATTCATTTTGTCCCCATCAAATGATAGAAGAGTAGTAAACAGAGAAAACTGAATAGTCATTTCGAAAGTGTTCATGCAATTTCCCGATAATAGTTTGGAGTTGTTGAATCTCATAAAGGAAGAGTGCTCAGTGAATGCTTAAAATGAGAGAATGGGCTAAATAAGGCCCGTTGAGAAAATGGACGATGTGAAATATGTTGGTTAGCGTTTCGAGTCTGCGGGGACCCATAGGTACTCATGTGGGTAGTTAGAACAAAATATTGTCAGAAAAGCACATGGCTTCGGTTATTCTGTATCACTCGTGATTACTGTTACTACTACGTGCACGTCATTCTTCTTTTTTGTTTTCTTTTTGTCACAACATGCTATTTGCAGTATAGTATAGTTAATTTCTTATTATTATTCTGATGGCTGATTTTTTATTCTTTCAAATCAGTTGGATTTTTTCCCGCAAAATGCTTCGTATTTTTTTTTGTCTACAAACCACGTATAGAAAATCTATTAGATATGCAGATTTGCTGGCCAAAATAACCTGTCAACAAACTACATTATGTTTTTTTTTTTGCTTCGTTTCTTTTTTTTCATGGATTTTCTCATATGTAATCTCTTATACATTTGCAAATTAATCAAAGAGAAAAAGACGCTAATGTTATTATAATGTTGATTGAAAAAAGAAAAAAAAAATGATCGAATTAGTTAGCTAAATATATTTTGATGGTGGGAAAAAGAAAAGTATATTAATGAAGCGACATATCTTATTTTCGTTTATATTTTTTCTAACGTTACTGTTATTTTTCCGACTTATGTAATACATTTGTTCATATGCACAAATATATTTTGACAAATAATAATATGTCAATACACGCGACCATTATATATTTACATGCAGATGGGTGACGAATAAATTGCTAATATTGTCGAGTCTAGAAAAAAGATGTCTTCATAGTTATAACTTCCAAACGAATCTATTACGTTTTGAAAAGAGTGGGCGGGCGGTTACAACTAGGCTTTCATACATGTGACTATGTGTGACGAATATATATTTTTCACGAAAACATTTCTTAATATAATTCACCATAATACCTACCATATAGTTAAGATCATCAAATAACCATATCTCTTCACATGCAAGCAAATACAATACAAGTAAAACTACTACTTGTCCGAGATAATTCTTTGATAGGTTAGTCTAGATTTGACAATTGATAATTTCTCGTTCTTGAAGTACTTTTTGTAAACTCTTTCGTAAAGTTAAATTTAACTATCTATTACAGTGTTTAAATTCTTAACAAATGAAAATATATGCTTTATCAATGCAATTCATGTGAATTCTAAATATATGCCGGACGTGGAACAAAAGTAAACAAAAACATGCCGATCTTGTTTCTGATCTCTTATATGAATATAATTTATTACACAAAGTATATAACAAACAAATCTCCAATATTTCTTACTTGTAGAAATTGAAAAATTTACAACATACAAATGACTTTAACGAGATTAATAAAATCTAAAACTCTCCCTCTCGCTTCGAGAAGGGATACAAATGACACGAGAGACTACTACTACTACTAGCGGGTGGTACTTCAACTCAATACCACCTCTGCATCAGTATAACATAAAACCTTACCAATAAAAATGAAGAAAGATAAGAAAAGGTTCCCAAAAGATGACATCATCAAGGCCTCGTGCAAAATCAAGCACTCGAAGCACCACTTCTTTTTAGGTTAACCTCAATTGAAAGAAAGGACCAAATTACTATCATGCCCCTCTCTCTAACTGCTTCTACTACAACACGTCAATACCACACGATCAATGAGATGAATTTTCACCGAATCACTCTTCCTAACGTAGCTGCGCACCTGTGAAGGTCTGGCCGAAAGACCAGCCTGCGTTAGCAACGTTGTTAGAGACAATGGTTTGGCCATCGCTTGTTGTAACTTTGAATGAGAGAGATTGTCCGTTAAGGTAAGAGTTACTCTGCCAGTTCTGTCCCCAGTTTCTTGACATCGCTTGCCATCCAGTTCTTGAACCTTTAACCATCGCTGAGTGAACATCTCCGGCTCCTCCGACGTTAGTGATCAGAACTAGGTTGAAGTAAGAGTGTCCGTTTATCGTAAACCTTATTCCTCCTCTTCTCACGCACGGCACTCTGTTAAACACACAACAACAAAAAGTTGAAAACGGAGTAAGATTCCAATAATACACTATACTCTGTTTTGGAAGAAAAACAGAGCAGCTCTGTTTCATGTTCATTTTTTATTCAGTCGCATACTCTGTTTTGAGGTAAAAACAGAGCAGCTATGTTTTTTTAGGTTTTACCTTCGGTAAGCGACGGGGACAATGCCGGCTCTGTATTGAGCGATGCGTTGAAATACGGGCTGAGAGAGATCAAAATGCTGCTGAGGAGGGTTACACCAACCTCCTGCGTTGTTCGGTAAGGCGTTGTTAGGAGGGCAAAAGTTTGTGGCTGTGACGACAATTGAGCCAGGAAGACACCATTTTCCATCGTTTTGACATCTTATCTCGAAGCAAGCACCACAACTTAGACCATTATTGAATAGAGCCGTGCTTAGCGCCGCCGTGTTGGTTCCATAGCCTTGGCTATATAGGTTTCCGTATCCACAAGCACCTCCTGCAACCCAAAATTTCATAAGAATTGTGGTAAAGGAAAAATCTTGAAAGCTTTAAAGCCTTGTGACTTGTGAGAGAAGGTTCAAGGAAATATACCCATTGTGCCGGAAGCATCACCACCACCGTAGAATGTGGCGTGTGCGTTGACCCAACCTCCTCCGGCGTAACCATTGACATGTGACGTCATTGCTCCAAGGGTAGCAATAAACAAGAAGGTGACAAGAGCCATCGTTCTTTTTTCTTTTTGTGTAAACCTGCATATAGGTAAATGAAGTTAGATCACATTTTGTGAAGCTAAAACTAGTGAATGTGTGTGTGTGAGAGAGAGAAAGAAAATGATTACTTGGAAGGTTTGATCTTTCTTCTTTTCGTAAAGAGGAAAAAAGAAGAGATGATTATGAGAATCTGTTGTTTGGTTTAGAATTGGAAAAAGCAGAGGAGGGGAGTAGTTCAATTTATAGAAAAACTTAGTGAGTGAATGATTTACGTTTTTGCCACTGTTTAATGTTAATGCAACTAGCTTCCACTTTTTTCTTTTCTTTTCAAAACAAGACCAAAACTCCGAATGCAATTTTATTTTTCTGGTTTTTCATATTAAAAAACATTAGGTTTATTCAATGTAATATTAATGAACTATAGAATATAGTAAGAAAATATATTTTTATTGTTGGGGACCAAAAACCGCTGAAGATTTAATATTTAATGGCATGAAAAAGCAAAGAGGCAAAGACACATGTGAGCTACATACAAGACGAGTCGTGTGGTTTCTATTTTTTTCAGGCGCCTTCAAACACACATAAACACCAACTTTACCTTGGGATAATATATTTAGTCTATCAAGAAACAATTTAAGCTTGAGAAAGTTTTAGTCTACAAAATAGGTAGTTCTAAATTTTGAATTTGGTATAGTATGTAGAAGTAATGGATTAAGGTCAATATGGAGGCTGGAGAAAGTTTTATTACTGAGTGTGAAATTGAATATTCAAAAGAAAAGCAAAGAAAATATCATAAAGACAAAGAAAATTCAAGTTGAAATCCAAGTGGGTCATAGTGGTCTGCTTTGAGATCGATGTACCACGACACGTATAGCTTTGTCGTTTGTTTATCTCAATCTAATGTTTCGATGCGTAACCATCTTATTATTTATTTTAAAAAATCATCAAACCTATGTACGATCGATGAAGAAGTCGTGTCTGGTTTATGAGAAAAAATGTCGCTGGAAGTACATATATTGAATTACTTAATGACAAAATAAAATTTTTACATGTGTTTGGTGATGAAGTATCTAACTTTTAAGGAGCTTCTACGGTGTTTCTGCAAATGTATTTATTAGGGTTAGATAGATTTTTTTTAGAGTCACATTTTTTTAGTTTGCATATCGAGAAAATAAATGCACATTAAATTTAATAAGGTGAAGAAGTTCAACGGCAGAAATCGACGGCCAAGTTTCCGTAATTTCAGCTCAAAACATGGTCCACAAAATATCATGGACGGTCCGTTTGCTAGTTCTTCAAAATAATCATCTTTTAACAATTAGTAATATTTTCTGAGAGAAACAAAACAAAAATCTATTAATAAGTAGAAGATAAATAAATGAAAAACACAGAGATAGCTCCGCATGTGGATGACAGACGCCGTTTCGAGCTAACGTTGTAAGCATGTATTGATAGATGAGCAGAAGAAAGTTGACACGAATATGTCCTCTTTGAATTGTGTTTGATAATGATTTTCATCTACAAATGATTAGTGTAACAACTAATAATCATTACTTGTTCATCGTCATTCTTCTCCAAACGTTAACATGCGGTACATGTTAAATACATAAAATCACGTATGTTTAAACATCTTATAATGGAAAAGAAAGAATTATGTTTTGCATTTTACCAAAGAAAAAACGATTGTCTAGAAAAAGTGAAAAACGATTCTTAAATTTGATATAAACATAAAATTTGAATATATATAAATATATAGAACTAAGGCCATCTACATCGGTTGATTTTCAAAAAATAGTTTCTTATGAATAAAATATTATTTATTTTAATTAAATTCAGATAAAGTATTAAATTTTAATTTAAAAAATAAAATCAACTATTTTTGGAAAAACACGTGACCAGAAACATCTCTCAAAGTTTCTGAAAACAGAGACGATTTTCATTTCTCTCTTCTTTTTCATCACTTTATATTATTTTAATAATAAGTATCTAGTAGAAGAAATATTACTGATGGAGGTGCCTTAATATAAACGCTTAAATAATTTGTGGATAAATAATTTATGCCACTTACACGCTTAAGTAAACAGTCATGACGACGACAATCGTAAAGAGTAATTGTCATTTGTCAATATATGCATGTGGATGTCTTTGTGTGCTTCGCATACAATTGTTTTTTAGTTTTTTTTTTAACACTTACACATGCATATAAGTCAGAAAATAAAGAGCAATTGTCAATATAGGTTTTATTAATTAGTTTATGCATATAAATAAATCTATGTAGAAACTAAATTCATTCTGCGAGACATAGTTTTTTTTTTAGTTTTTTTTTAGACATAGTTAATTTATATTCTAATTATACATATATTATCATCTGTTGTTTTCGTAGTCTGATACTCTGATGTAAATCAGACAACCACTCTTTGCGCATATTTGTCTCCGTGTATAAAAATATTCATAAGCATTAGCGTGATGGTAGGAACAATGGCAAATTTCTAAAGAATAATATCAAAATTAAAACAAAATCAAAGCTTCCCGAAGCCGGTTTTAACGACCTTAACCAACTTTGTGTCTTCAGAATCATTTTATATTTTAACATTTTTATTCGAAACTAATTTCTAGTCGTCGAGGGGTTTCCCAAGATTCCAATTTCACGGTCCAATGCTATATTTGGAATATTTTATCTCAGCTCACGATTCAACTTTTACTTCTTGGATTAGATAATCACCTAACTAAGACTCTACTGATGCATAAATGATTGAGTTAATATAACAAATATAAGCAACCAACGTATGTGTTTAGTAGTAAATGTCTCAAAACTCAAAAGATATGGTGTAAATTCGTAATTCTTTTTCTAGGTTTGTCCCATTTAAAACAAAATTCGTGTGTTTAAAATTGTGTTTTTTTTTTCTTGCTCACCTTAATACTCGGCTTCGTCCACATAACTGACTATTAAGTGATTTAAGAGTTGTCATATCTGTTTAGCGTAAATGTTTTTGATAGCAATGTAGATTCTGTGATTTATTCAGTTATCTAATAAAAATAAAATACACATAGACATGTTTATAACCTATAACATCCTCTATTAATCTCTATATGCAATATAGGATGTTACACATATTAAGAAATGTGTATGTGAAAAATTAATATAGATGATATTTTAGTTGTATAAATCGCATTTAAACTCCGTAAAATTTAGTTTTAGTTATATTTTGTTTTACTAGCACCTGAAATTTTACAAGAGAATCGTATATTATCGACATAAGAAATCCAATATCATCCTCTAAAAATCACAAACATGGTTGCCTTGGCCTGAAGTAATTCCTCTCGATATTATTTATATAAAAAAAATTTGACAATAAAATATGAAATATAGATCAACCCGGTCTAAAAATTTATCTTTCGACTGTTGTTGCTGCAAAGGGACCGAGACACTTGCTTCTTCCTTTTTGTCCTTTTCCTAATTTCTTTGATTTAAATTTTACTAATTACTAATGCACATTTGCCCCCATCCCATGTAACTATCATATATGTTAATGCGGAATTGCCTTTTACGAAAATAACTTTTTTTGTTTGCGAAAAGTAAAATGACATCTAATTGTTTTCTAAAAATAAGGCAAAGCGCATTACTCATCCTAATTAATTAAGACATCTTGATTAACAATTGACGTACGTTACAACGAATAGTCCGGAAAAAGAAAAGAAAACATGACATTGCAACGAAGATTCCGTCACTTTTTATGTGAACAAACTACGTATTCCATACTGTACTCAGTCTCTCGATACGTTTAAGGGCCGAGCGTATGTGTATCAGTGTATGTATTAATGTATACAATTTCCTTAATGTATAAAGATAATTGAACTATTTTTGATGAACATGAACAAGACCACACCTTAACTTCGTAGTATAACCAACCTATCTATTCACATGTAGGAATATATATTATTCCTATTAGTAAATAATTTATTTAGTCTCACATTCTTAAATACAGACTAGTTTATTTGCCTATAGTTTTAATTAGCGAAAGATGAGAAATATTACTTTTGGAAACGTGGGTGACGTTATCACCATAGTGATGACCATGTGAGATGTATCAAATCTTAAAGTCGGCTTCATGTGCTTTAGTCATAATCATGCAAATGCTTACGACTCTTTTGATTAATTAATTATTTATTTATTATTTGCCAAATCTCCCCAATTTTTTTTCTCAAATACCCATTTTATGTATGTTTGGAAAAAGATTACCTATGCTTGTTAATTAGCCATAAATATTATCAAAGCCATGCATGATGTATGTGACCGACTGACTGGTAACATATATAATCACTATTCAGAAAAATAAAATAATTAATTATTTGTTTTAACGTATTGACAAAACTTCTATGAAAATTAAATACAGTTGCTCCTCTATGAAACATAATACTATAATAGTTATAACAAAAGCAAGGGAATATGAACAAATTCTCATATCCTTGAACTTGGTCGATCTTCCCAAACATCGTTAAAATGTACTTTTCAATCTATAAAACTAAGACATGAGCTCGTCGTCAAACGGATAGCTTATGGACCAACGTTCACATCATTCTATATCACTAACATGTTACCATATATTATGACAATGAAAAGGAAAATTAGGTTAATTTGTTGCTACTATTCGTTTTAGGCCAAACAAGATTAAGACAATAGTCAACATCTTCCTCTGGAAGAGCACCTCCATCGTCGGTGGCCATTTTTGGTTTCTGGATTTTACTAACATTGATTTACATCTCCTATTTTTCAGTTTTTTTCTTCTAATTATAATTGAAGAAATTTAAGCATTCAAATAAATTTCTAAATTATAGTGATATATGAGGTATATATATTCTGCAGAGATTGTATACATAATAAATACATATGGTCTTGACTAATCACGAGATATATAACCGTAAAGCTACCATCACTTTTTATGTATAATTATATAATTTTTTAGTAAACAAAATTTCTTAATTATAAAAATTCTTATGCATTTTGATGCAAAATTTATAACTCTTTCAATGGGTTTATTAAGATAATGGGTGGCTGTAGTTTCCAAAAATTAGCCTAAGTTAATAGTCTATGATCGACTAGAAAAAGAGATGCATGATCTTGATTATGGCAATTAAAGAAAATAAGACGTAAACATACACTGATACAAGTTATGTAATCAAAAATCAAAATCCACGTGCTTGGTTACTCTTTAAATTAGCCGTAATCCGCGGGGCCGCTTTCTACGACAAAATATTTATTAAATATTATAAATTGTCTTTTATATTTCCTTAATATGATTTAAAAAGTTCATCTAGTTTTACTCTCGCACTTAAACCTGCCTGACCCAGATATATAAGTAAGAACCAATTTTATTATACCGGTTTTTGGTTTGTAATTTATCCTACCTGGTTTACGTGAAACTATTCTAAACCATTAAATTTTTGGAATCCCCCAAACTTGAAAGGTGTGAAAAAAAATCATACGGAAACCTGTGCAAATATATACATATATACGGAAAGAAAAGATAAGAAATAGCGAAAACGCATTTGAGTAATAGAATACAGCTTTTTATCACCAAAGGAAAATGCCGTCAACTATTTTCCTTTTTCTTGTAACTTTTTAAAAACCTAGACAATATTAAGGTTATCCAATTAAAATGCTCATCGTTTTCATTATATTATCCATGTTTTAGACTTTTAGTGACATTGTGTACTTGCTACATATATCATGTGTTACACACATAATCACCACATCGAGATCAACCCAAAGGTAAATTAGATCACTTTTTTTTTGTCTTTTTTTTAATTCATAAAGAAATCTCTGAATTGGCTCTAATGTTTTTATAATGTTGACTGTAGTATTTTTGAAAAGGCATAAAGGTTATCCCTAAAATCTTAAATAAATGTGGAATGTCTTTGACAAGTCAAACTTCTTTTTAATATGAGTGGTGGATACTGCAGACTGGTGACGATGGCCTCTCTTGAGTGCTGTTGTATCATTGATCGGAATGGATTGAATGTTATTACTACACATATTTGGATAACGCATTGATCAAGACGTTATAACTATTTTTCAAGACCGTTAATTTAGGGATTGCCATAAAAAGCGCGAAGCATACCGAATTGAAATTAGTCAAAATCTAAACCAAACGAATTCTATTTTATATTTAACGGTCAAAATATTTTGTACCGAGACTAAAAACTAACTAGACTAGGGCAACTAAACAACACCAAACGAATAAATCAAAGTACATTGACGATTAATAATTGTTACTAGATATATATATATATATATATATATGAAATACATTTAATGATTACGTAAACAAAATAAAGCTAACTCACCAAAACTGAAATAATCATTTTAAATCGAATTAGAGAGAACCAAAATTTCCAGTTTTAGTTCGGTAATTCTTAAGAAATCTCAATTCGAACAAATATTTTTACAACCGGAACATAATCGAAGCAACGTAAATTTTGTTTTAGTTAATTTTTACAAAATTAAAGAACTGTAATCGAATACCAGACACAATTGATATTGTTCAATTTAAAAGTTAAACAAAAAAAATCAGCTGACATAAACAAGTTTTTTATAAAGGATGTTGTTTTGTTTGACAAAATTTAGACGAGAACGTTAAGTTTGGTATCGATCATAACGGTATATTATATATATATCTTTATTTATTTATTATTATCTTTTTATTTTGTTAAAGGAATTTACACATTGTTTCTGAGTGGGTTTTAAAAAGACTTTTTAAAAACGTTCCTTTTCAAAGGGGCTCTTTAAATATTGGCCTTATGTTGGCACATGCCCAAGTTAAAAACTTAAAACCAAGTTGCATCTCCAATAGCGACGCAACACATATATGCTTAATGCCTAAACCCATATATTATCATTATACCTTTTCCTTTCTCTTTAAATTATTGAGAATTTACATATTTCACAATAGTTTAAAAGTTCACAAGATTTCATATTTATATCCTATATATTCAACAAAATAATCTAAAATTATCCTACAAATTAATATTACTTTGTAAAATGAATTTTTGAACATCCACATTTTTCTACAACTAGAAAAAATAAAATGTATCTTTTTTTAAACACCAATATGTATCTAGATAAAAAGAAATCTTTTCTTTTCATTTTGTCTTGTGAAACAATATCTGAGGAAATCTTTGTTCTTTGTTTGTAAAATTCCTCACCTCCTAAATTGAATTAGTCGATCGAGTATACGACCCTACGAACATGGCTATCTTGCTGGGACCAAATTAAATAAAAGCTTTCACATCATTTTGATGAAATGTCAATGATTTTGCTTCTATATATACTATCTTGGATAAGATACCGTTATAAATATTAATCGTTTCCATTGCGACTTAAGGTCAGCCTACAAGCCTAGCCTCTATCTCCAGACAAATCTTTCACGAATAAGTCTATATTTTCAGATAAAGTATATTACTTTCTTAACATCCGATTATATCATATTTTCGTATAACTCTTTTCTTGTGAACATCAGCCCAAACATGTCACGTGAAAAGAAGTAAAATTGGTCCCTACATATCGTGGAACACTTGACACTTGAATGAACAGAAGCAACCACACAAATAATATGTATTTTTTTCTTTGTAGGCCGAGCCATAAACTAGTCATTCTCATGAAATCGTCACTTGTAACTAAATCATTATCTATTCGTTAATTTACTTGAACTGTTTTTGATAAACATACCAAAAAAGTTAGTAAATTGTATGTGTATGTGTGTTTAAAACAGTATATTCCTCAACGATGAGTTTTCATGTAAACTAAATTAGGCCGTATTCAACTAAAATATTAATTGAGAAAAGTATTCAATCTACATATCAAGTGATTCTCCTTTAAATTGTCAACAAAATAATGTAAAATAAGAAATGCATATTTCAAAATGTTGTTAAGAGTGTCGACGAATATCAGTTATTCTGGTAGAGATTCTAACCAATATAATGAGAAAAAAGATTTTTAGATGACTTTGTGTAAGTTGGTTTACGAAAACGACTTTTTGTAGGAATAGATAGGTATGTATTTGTCTATTCCTAACGACGACATATAGAGACCTTCCATATTCTTTTAAAATATTCAAGGATAAAAGGAGAAATGATGTGATAAACTAGGGGTGGACATAAAAACCAAATACATATTTCAAAAAAATAAATATACCTATTAGATTCTATAGTATTAGTCAAATTAAATAGATATTTCTATTATTGTTTATCCAAATATAACTAGAACCGAACCAAGATAATATTTAGTTCATTTTATAGTAAATTGCGAACAAACCTAAATCGAAAAACCGAATGCTTCTGACCTATGATAAACAGTTTAGAAAAATCGAAAAGAAAAAGAATCGGAGCGTTTGGTACGTGAATATAAACGGTGCATCGTGAGAAAGTGGATATGACAATGACGTGAACCTCTCATGTGCAACTTTGGGAACATGCAACATGTTTCTGACCTTTTCTTCTTACTTCCGTTGCTGTAGCCGCATCATGCACCACACTGCGACATTTCTTTCTCCCCGAATCTTCCCGGATAATCCTTAAATCTCTTCACTCTTTTAATTGGCACTTTTTTTGAATCTTTTTGTGGTCTCTAATTAGACATATTTCTATTACTAGGATGTTTAAAATAATTAACATGACACGTTATAGAGACTTGAGAATTAAACAATAATCATAAAAGAACTTCTAAACCAAACATAATGACCGTCTCTCAAAACACTCTATCTTTGGTATATTCCTATGATATGAAAATTGGAAAGTACTATTGGAATGAAAAAGGTTAAAATGTGTGTTCTGAAAGAAAGTGGGCTGTCATAACTTTTTGGTTGTCTCGGACTCTCACGTCCAAAGAAGAACGTTTCCCATGATCATGGGCTTTTGACTTGTCTCATAAATCTTAGCCCAAACTTGGCCCGTTTTAGTTCACAAATAAACCCAAGAAAGCCAACCAGTAGTTCACATAACATTTCATAGGAGTCTTGACACAACAAAGAGTGGCCAAATGTTTCAAATATTGGAATTAGTTTGCATAAACAGGAAAATGAAGTCAACATTTGACTCTTTGTAGTAAGCAAGAAACCTTACTTGTATGCTGCTCCATAGACATGAGGTCTTATAATCCAAGGGAAGCTATAGATTGCCGTATCGTTGATCTCAGTGCCACCATCGAAACCCGCAGCCGAAATGTGTAAGTCGGTGTTTCTTGTCAAATGACATCCATCTGCAACTACTTGCTGTATTGGATCCAGTACATTTTGAACATGCCTAAAAAAAGATCCATCTGCATCCACAAAAACAAAAACTTTGGATTCCAGTTTTGTCTTTTCAAGGGGTTTGATGTAAAAGAATACATACCTTTAGCCGCTACGTGCTCGATGAATAAGAAAATCCCACCCGGTTTCAGCACCCGCTTGATCTCTGAAGATACCAATCAGGTAAGTAATATATCCAGTGAGATCTTTTAAGGGTTTAGGAAGTTTACCATTTAGTGTTTGAGTGACATCAGAGACAGAACATAGAACAAGTGTTGCAACCACTGAATCCATAGAGTCATCATCTAATGGTATAGCTTCTCCTACCTAAGATCAACATATAAGTAACATCAAGGGATTACAAAAAGAGATGTCTCACAAATCAAAACAGAGCAATTTACTTACTCCATGCATGAATCTAAAGTTTTCAGGTTTCATCCCAGCTTCTCTGGCAGATTCACATGCGTACTTTTCCATTTTATGGTTCGGGTCCATACCAAAAACACAGACGTTTTCATTACCAGCAAAGTACTTCAGATTAGGGCCAGTACCAACACCAATCTCCAGCACTGTTTCTGCTTTACCAGCCAGTTTTTCGAATAGTTTCCTCTTGTACTCGGCGATCTTACCAAATAACACAAACATAAAACATGAAAAAGATCTATCATTCTCAAGAAATGGATCATAGAATGATGCATTTAAATCACAAAGACTGACCTCTGCTTCATAAGATCGCATTCCTGTGCTCAAGAACCAAGCAAAAAGCTCCTTATACCAATCTGGCCTCTGAGGATGAAATGTTTCTGAAACATCCTAGTGTGCAGATAAATCTCAGTCAGTTACATTTCCTCCACATCTCAAGTATATAAGAGTGCCATATTCATTCATTCAGAGTACCAAAGCAATAATCTTTGTGCCAAAGAAACAGAATCTTTACTAGTAAAATCTTGTCACACAAGTAAAAACTTGGTACCTATACACAAAATGCATCTAGGAGAAAGATAAAAAGAAATACAAATCACCTTGGAACGCGAAGCATTAGGTGAACAAATAGGAAGAAAGGGCATCGTCGGGCTAGCTGCTTCGAGAAAATGTTTTCTTCCACAGGAACATAAGCTGGTGGAGGAGGAGCCTGAAGGAAGTTGATGACTCTTTAGAGTTTCAGCACGAAGATGATCTCGTGAAGCTCGAATCACTCTGCGAGGTGAGTATTTGAGCGACGAGACATGTGAGGAAGGCGATGAAAGAACTCGAGTCATCATCTTCATCATAATGGCCAAAATGATCTTACAATCTCAGATCTTAGTCTTTAGAGTTGTCTCCAGCTTTCTAGGTAATAATTTATCTCATCTCGTTTGGTGAAACCTTACCTCGAACATTGTTAAGGTAATAATTTAGAGTTTCACTTCCAAGACGACTGAAGCTTTTTGAAATAGATATTGTAGTTTATATTCCACAAGGAACATCCATATCAATAAAATAGACTTATCCTACTATATAAAATAAGCTAGAGTGATCATTTACATTTATTTATATATCTCATTGAAAAGGTACAAATTATCACCATACCTTGGATGAATCTAAGAGACATGTTCCTGTGTTTTTATTAATTATAAGCAACTCCATAGACATGAGAGCTTATGTAAGCAAGCCTAGAAAGAGATGTCTTTTTAACATCTGCACCACCATTGAACCTAGCTTCTAAAATTGACTCTCCGGTGTGCCTTGTCAAGTGACATCCATCGGCAACAACTTGTTGCAATGGGTCCAAAACTGTCTGCACCAACCTCAAAAATGTACCATCTGCTCAGCCAAAGAAAAAGCCAAACGATGGGTTAGTTTCATCAGTTCTCTACACGCTCTGCTGATGATTTTTTCGAGTCGGAAGTTGTACCTTCGGCTGCAACATGTTCAATGAAAATGTATATCCCTCCCGGTCTTAGTATCCGTTTTATCTCTGTAACAAACCACATAAACTCAAACTGTTACTGAGCACTCTTAAGCTGTTGAATACAAAGGAGGTAAAGAGTTACCTTTGAGCGTCTGAGTGACATCTGTGACAGAACAAAGCACCAGAGTCCCCACGACTGCATCAACCGATGCATCTTCTAACGGTATAGACTCTCCAAGCTAGACACAATAACAAAAAATGTAGCATCAGGGGGATGCTATTTTGCTAATGATATCATATTTGATCCATAATCACAAAGTTACCGCATGAACGAATGTGAATTCTTCAGGTTTCAAGCCTGCTTCTGTAGCGGATTTACGCGCATAACTTTCCATTTTAGCATTTGGATCAATACCAATAACAGAAACGTTTGGAATGTCTGTGTAGTACTTGAAGTTGGGACCTGTTCCAATGCCAATCTCCAAAACTTTTTCTGCTTTCCCAACTAAGTTATCAAAGAGTTTCATCTTGTAATCTGAAACCTGACAAAAGAATAACAATAAGACATAAAGGAATCTGTAGAAGATAAGAAAAGAATGAAACTAAACTCATGAAATTCACTAGCCTCTTTCTCGTACGATTCCACCTCTGAATTCATAGACCAAGCAAAGAATTCTTCATACCAATCTGGCTTTGGAGGACGTAATCTTTTCAAATCTTCCTAAAATAAAATGAATTCAGATGATTAAAGGATGCATTTTTCATCAATTCTAGATAAACCGTAAAGTTATTAAACACAAAACAGAGGAAGAAACCGTTGAGGTAGAAGCGTGAGAGGGAGAGATTGGAAGAAATGGCATTGAAGTCATAGCAGCTCCTATGAAATGTCTTCTTCCACAAGGACAGAACCTGAAAGATGAAACAGACTCTGTCGTAATGAGATTCATCTGGGTTTTGATGGAATCTCTCAAAGCCATAATCTTTCTTCGAGGTCTATGTATGATCGTCGAGATTGATGAAGAAGGTGAGAAGTGGAGAATCTCCATTCTTTTAACTTATCAAAAGCTCAAATTACTCATATACCAAAACAGAGCATAAGAGTAACATGAAGATATGTTTTTCTCTACTTCAGATTCTGTCCACAAAATCAAATCTTTTTAATTACACATAATTAGCATTTTTTCTCCATATTATTTAGTAATAACAGCAATCAGCGAATCAAAACATTCAAAGCCAATCATTTTAGTGTAATTGAATAAAGATGATAGTTTTAGTTGTAAGCTAGTCCATAGATATGAGGTCTTGTCATCCAAGGGAAGCTATACATAGAAAAGGTCTGTACTTCAACTCCTCCACTAAAACCAGCTTCCAAGATGCACTCTCTCGTGTTTCTTGCCAAATGGCATCCATCTGCAAGTCTCTGCTGCAACGGATCTAACAATTTCTGCAAACGCTTGAAGAACGATCCATCTGCAACAACCGAATACGAATATTCAGGTTTTGTCTGCAATATAAGAGTTTTATATCTCTCAAATTTATGTACCTTTTGCTGCAACATGTTCTAAGAAGATGAAAACCCCTCCTTGTCTCAGCACACGTTTGATTTCTGAAATTACCATTGAACTTCTGAAAAGGGTTACTTACTTTCTCAATAAGGGAAGAAAGGATTACCTTTGAGTGTTTGAGTGACATCAGAGACAGAACATAGAACCAGTGTTGCAACAACTGCATCCACAGAGTTATCTTTTAATGGTATAGCTTCTCCTACCTAATGATAAACAAGATCAAACCAGGTGATTATGAAAAAAGACTAATGTAGGATGCCAAAAAGAAAACTTACTCCTTGCTTGAATCTAAAGTTTTTAGGTTTCAATCCTGCTTTGGTAGCGGATTTGCGTGCGTATTTCTTCATTTTGGGATTTGGATCCAACCCATATAGAGTAACGTTACTATTGCGAGCAGCGTAGTATCTCATATTAGGACCTGTGCCAATACCAATCTCCAAAACCTTTTCAGCTTTTTCACTCAGTTTATCAAATATCTTCACCTTGCAATCCTCAATCTTAACCAAAGAAGAAACAGAGCAAATCAAAACTGTAAGACAGAGGAATTAGTCAAACGAATGATGCAATCCAGTTCATAAACACAAACCTCGTTCCAATAAGACTGCATCAACAAGTTAAAAAACCACGAGTAGACCCTCCTAATACACCACCGGCCTCTGCGGATGATGTGCTCCTGGAAAATCCTGATGTACATAAAAGTCACACACCAAACTCTAAACACTATCAACTTCTTCTGAATCATACAGAACTCTCTCTAATCAAGAAATCACACTTCCAGATGTTATCAATACAAAAGACAGAATCTTTGCAGATATATCATGACATACAAGTAGAAAGATTCGTTTGTGAATTCTAAGATCAACATTGAGCATCTGAGAACAAATTGATTTGAGTCCGATCCTTACCTTTGAACACCGAGCATTGTGAAAAAAAGAGGAGTGAAAAAATCGGTGTAGTATCAGTAGTGGGAGGAAGAGCAACCTCAAGGAAGGTGAGTGTTCTGGGTCTTAGATCATACATGGTCATATAAAACTCTAATTTAATGGTGGGAACAAAGTTACTTACTTTGGAAAGGTTAAGTCAAGAAGGAAACAACAAAGAAAAGAGGACTAGTTGGTGAAAAAGAGAGAATAAAACAAAAACCAAGGCGGCAAGTTGCCGCTACTGGTGAAGAAAGTATTGGAGTTGACTTTCCCAATTCCGACATTATGAAGCCTTTGTTTGAGTAAGACGTCATAACTCACAAAGACTATTATTGTAATCTTGGATCTCATGTAACATCAAGACAAATCAGCAATTATAAAAATGCCAGGATTGGTTGTTCAGTTGAGTATAGAACTTGATTTGCGTAATGAATCATTAAGAGGGATTTGATGGATCATTAAAGCAAATCATTTGCAATCGTCCAATAGACGTTTCAAGCCAGGAGGTTTGTAAGTGATACAGATTTGCAGTCCCAAGTATGATAAGGTAAGAGACTTGATATTACAACCGTTGCAAAGCAAACCTGGTCGCTTATTCTTCTGTAAATTGACTTGTGATGTTGTTTGTTTGCGCTCCTCAAGAGATCTCTATATGTTGTTCATGATTTGATGTTGTCTTTTGCGCCTCCATCGTCCTTTAAATTGGTACTATCCACAGCTGATGCGCAGGCTTGGTCATCCGGAGCTTCGTTGTTATCAATCTCAGTGTCTGATTTCAAAGAGATACGTTGAATGAATGACTTGAGTAATATAATATGTCAATGGAATCAAGAAAAACAAAGCTACAGATTCATATCTAATTACCTTCAGTTTCGCCTGAAGAATAAGCCATTCGTCTTGCTCTTGGTTGCTGTTGCGGGGTTGGCTGTAACACGAACAGATATTAATGTCAAAGACACAAACAAGAAACAAATGAACAAACAAAGAAAGGTAGAGTTTTCACTTTACCTGCAGTTTTGGGCGGAGAGCTTCCAAAGGCCCTTTCGGCTTCTGTCCTTTTTGCTGATGAAAATGTCAAATTCATGTCTTTAGTTACTTAAGAGCCCTTTATATATTCCACACCACAAACAAAGACAGTAGCAGGAAGAAAGGATAGTTACAAAGGTTGGTAATGCAAAAGACTAACCTTGCCTAAAGCCCAATCAGCTGAGTCAAAAAACGCACGTTCATGGTCCTTAAACGAAAAATAAACACAGCTGAATCAGCTTCTAAGTTATTACACCTCATTCTAACAATGGCAAAAACAAAGCTACCTTAGATATCAAAGGAATCTTCTTAGGCAACAATCCTCCATACTTTTTCTTGATCGCATTTTCCTACAATATCGAACACCAATACCAATGGTCAATAAACAAAGCGCGAAAAGGTTTACGAATACAGAGAAAGATCATAACTTTGTTCCTTCCATCAACCTAAAACTCTAGTAGCTAAACTCCAAACAGTAAAAGAAACAATTCAAAAAAATCACCTCACTCTCCATTTCATCTGAAACCTTGTTGTCAATAGGAGCATCATCAATAATCTCCTTCCCTTTCACGTCTTCCATAACTGAGCTTTAACAAAAGTATGTTTTCAAATTCAAGTCCAGAACAAAAACTATATACATCGTTATCACTTATCAGTACTAAATCAATCATTAGAAACAAAAAAGTCCACTTCCCGCGAATTCAGTATTCGAATCTTAATAGAGATCTAGACATAGACTCTAACATCACATTAGAAATCGCCATTAAAAAACTTCAAGCAACAGTTTTATCGTTTACTCGAACATGAATGATCAAAAGGATAAAATCAACAAGAAGAAAGGAGAAAGTAATCGGAAATAAATTTTGGTGGAAGAGTTATACCAGAAAGAGGATCGCCGGTTACAGAATGGAGATTCCGGCGAGAAACCGGGGCAGTAGATCGGATCTGGTTATTTTAGTGATTATTTATTTCCGGAGCTGCACATTTCACGATGACGATGCCTCAACTTAACGCAGCAAATATTCTCTTCTTTTCAAAAAAAGAGAGGAGGTTTGGGCCTTAATTGGGCCAAATATTCCTATACAAAAAGATTCCATATATAGTCCTTCCTTAGTCATGTTTCTATTAGTGTTCATGTTGACTTTAAACAATGTGGTGAATTCTGGACCTTCTGGTTTTATAATTTATATACTTGTATTCACATTATTCCAATCGATTAATTTGATCTGATTGGTGACATAGAGCGGTAAAAAATGAAATATAAGAAATTAAATTTACGGGAGTAAAAAGGGAAAAAATTTGCCTCACAATTGTTGTTTGATCTATAAAATTTATCTTATGGAGAAGTTTTAGAACAAGATAGTTATAAAGATTTTAATTATATCTCTTCTTGGATCATTTCAAATGGATTTGACTTTGTATAGTTTTTTTTTTTTTTTGTGTGTGTGTCTATGAACGTCTGGATACAGTAACCTTCAAGCCATGAGCCATGGATAAGATCGTCATCATCCGATACTTGACAGGATGATTTGGCACCAAATGAAACTTATAGAATCTGCAAAGTATTGCCATTGCCATCTTCATTTGCAGATAAGCTGAATCCTTTCCCAAACATATCCTTGGTCCAGCCTACACTCACACAAACTCATCATCTTTCATGTTCAAAAACAAAAATCTTGTATGTGTTTGATTATAGTTACCTGAAAAGCTGTGAACTTGAATGGTGATGCATTTTGAAAGACTCCATCTTTAAGCCATCTTTCGGGTTTAAACAATGCTGCATCTGATCCCCAATTGTATTCCATACGACCCATTGAGTAAGGTACATATGTGACCATCCCTCCAGCTTTTACTTTTGTCCCATTTGGTAACATATCATCTTCTAATACTCCTTTCGGATCCTACGAATATCGAATATACGATTTTTTCTTTTCTTCGTTTCGATATCTCAATTCACAAATTTAATGGATTTTTACTTACCTGAGGAACGGCAGGGTAGAGACGAAGTGTTTCTGTGATCACAGCATGTAAGTAGTGAAGTTTTCCTAAGGAATCGTAGTTCAATAGTCCTGCGAATTCTGTTACCTTCTCGTTGAAGGAATTGAAATCCTCTGTATCGTATTGATGCAACGATGTATTAGTCGCTTCCGCGCTTTCTTTTTCGAGTTCTTGTAGCTCTGAGTATAGTTTCTCAGCAACATTTTCATTCATCATTATCATGTATATAGCCCAAGTGAGAGTTGTTGCTGTTGTATCTCTTCCAGCTATTACAAAGTTGAGGACAATATCTCTTAGGCTTTTCTCTGTTTCTTTGCTATCTGGATCGTCACTGATCTCGATAAACCTCGAGAGTATATCGTGCTTCACCTAGTTACATATGAGAATAAAAATGTTACTAATGTGACAAGTGCATATATTTACATTTTTGAGTTGTATAACAAGTTTATCACCTTGTTGTTGTTGTTGTTGTTGTTGTTGGTAGGAGATATTTGTGCCTCTAATAACTCTGCTTTCCTTCTTCTTATGACTGAATAGGTGAAATCATTGACTACTTTTATGCTTTTACCAAGCAATGCCTCAGAGCCTATGTTAAGGAACTTTTTCATCTTCCAAAGAGGATCTATGAAACGAAGTGTTACGATTATATTTGCGGTATCAAAAGCCTTAGCAAAGTGATTCTCTGGTAACTCTGGAGCCAATGTCCCTATCTCCACACCAAATCCCACTTTACATATTGAATCCAAAGTCATTCTCATCAACAATTCCTAGAGCCAAAAAAAGGATGTTATGTAAGAGAAACTAAGTTTGTAGACTTTAGTGATTAATAGATTCTTACCTGCATATCTACTTGTTGCTCTTTGAAAGATGCTTGGGAAAGGATAGTGAAGAGTTTAAGACTATACTCTTTAAACACTACAGTACTAAAATCTCTAAGATTCTTGGAAGCAAATTCGAAACTCGCGGTTTTTCTCTGTTTCCTCCAAAGCTCTCCATCAGAATTGAAAATCCCATCTCCCAACAATACTTCCATATAAGAATGATAAGTCTCTCCCTGATATACAACAAAAAATCAAAGTCACAACAAAACATATACATGATATTGATATAAAGAGCTTTTTTCACCTTGGGGTAATTGGAGAAGTTTGTTTTCAGGACATATTCAACGTTGATGGGATCAGCTATGTATGTATAAGTAGTGAATGGCATTGGAACCACTACTGTTCTTGAGTTATAAAGATACTCAACGAGCCAATCATGCATTCGATCAAAATTAGTTAACTGTTCGATCGCTGCTCCAACCAAAGGCCAAGTCTTTGGACCACTCTTGTTTCTTTGTCCCCATCGGTGTAAGAAGATCCATGATGTTACCATACAAGCTATAACCAAACACAACGACATTTTTTACCTCTTTGAATCTGAAAAATAAGTTCTAAATAAATTCATAAGAGTTTTTATATTGTTTAGCAATCAGACAAAGTTTGTGACCAATCTACTAATCAACTAACACTCTTTTTTATTATGCCTTCTTTGCAACATTTCTTTGGTGTGTATTCTTTCTTAAACAAGTTTGGTTTCGTGGTTTTGTTAAACCGTGTTTGGTACACCAAAACCGGTCAAAATTGAAATTAGCAAAAAGGGTCCACATATTTATGATAAGTTACATCCACTAATGTTTGAGTCTGCGCAGACTGAATCAAAATGTGGTTTAATGTACGATGATGACGACAAGTAACATTCGTTATCTAATAAAACGACAAAGATAAGTACCCAAAATGCATTGTATCTGGCGTTGATTCCTCCACACGTCATCGACTTGTTCATTCCAAGTTAACGTAATCTCAATCTCTCTTTTTATCATTTTAAAAACATCGTAAGTTACAAAAGTCTTTTGTTTTATTAGTTCGTAATGTAAATCAACTTCGTGACTTCGTCTTATCATGCTGAAACAACTTAATTTTTAATTAAACATTGTTTTTCATTTCACATTCATATGGGAGAAATATAAAATCCCATTGGGTTTTAGTTATAATATTTTACAATTTTCATTCATGTACCCAAACTAACCAAATATCTACCAAAGTAACTTTTCAAGCACATCTTTTCTTGTTTCTTCTTCTTTTTTACTGACCCCATCACTAAAACTTAAACATCGCTTGACGATGATGGTTTAAGATCTCGTCTTGGTTAAACTGAAGGTCCCCGAACCAACTAGACTCCGAATCAGGTTGATGAAGATGATCGAACTGACTAAAATTATCAATGTGAGAGACGGGTCCCATGTAATCCATTTCCAACAAATGAGCCAGCGAACACGTCCTTGGAAGTTTCATCGACGTCATCATCATTATCTCTTCTTCAGTTCTTCTCTCTGCTTCGTTAACTACAACTTTTGTCTCATCCTCCATTAGTACTTCGTCCATGAAACCCTCTTGCTCATTCAGAAGCTTACTTGCTCCTCTCTTCTTGTATATCCTACACAGTACCCATTCATCTAACTGCAAAAATATAAAGAAAATTAACATTTTCACAAGTTGTAATAAAATATACAAGAGCTATAAACTTGTTTCCTCTGCTTACGTACCCTCATGGAACCGTTACGTTTCGTTGATGCTTTACGTGAATCATGGAGACGATACTCATGCATGATCCAGTCAGTTTTGATTCCTTTAGGAGGTCTACCTTTGTAGAAGACTAGAGCTTTCTTGACACCTACGTTACTTGAACCGCTGTGAATGGCTTTGTCTGTACCGGTTGCTTTCCAATAACCGGAAACAGCTGCCCGGTTTGGTCTGACTCCGTTTGGATATTTTCTTTCTCTAGGGCTGAAGAAATACCACTCATTTTCTCCAAACTCTGTTTTCTCTGTAAATACAAAACGAACAAAGCAAATAAGGAAAGTAGCTCTAAACATGAACATCTAGAAGAATAGGTTATCATTGAGAGATAAACCGGGTCTAACCGGGTAATTGCCATGGGTCGAATTTGTAGATATCAACTTCTGGGATGATGGAGACAGGGCATGGTTTAGACATGGTCTGGTTTCGAAGATAGTAAACGATGAGTTCTTCGTCGGTAGGATGAAATCTGAACCCTGGAGGGAGGGTAGATTGGGAAGTTACTTCCATGATTTTCAGACAATTTAGAAAACAATCTAATAGAACAGGAACTGTTTTTTTTCTTTCTGTGTTAGTTTTTGATGTTCTCAAGGTTCTTGAAATGTTTAGAAAGCAGAGAAGGTTTGGGTTTTTATGCTTGAGCTTTTTGTCGTTTACTGTGCGTCACTTCTTTCTTATTGGTTGGTACATTGGAAAATTAAATAATACTTCATTTTGTCCATCTAATAGTCTAATGTCCTATATTATCCCTATCCTATTGTTTTTTTCTAATATACTAAATTTTGTCAAATGGTCATCAAACAGCCACGGTTAAAAAGCTTTTAAAAGGAATTTGAATAAGATGTTGGAGTGTGACTGGTGAACTTATTGAGTAATTATTATTGTTCTTCACCTCTAAACACGTGACCTAAAAGTATATACTTTTAATAAAGCTATAATTCCTTAAAGTAGCTGAAACATTTTTCAGTTTAAATGATAATGTTACTATTGGATGACATATACTTAACAAAATACTGTATATAGTATGATAAATTATTTATTTTATTCTAAAATTTGGTTTACAATAGTCACACTCTTTGTCTTTCATGATTACTGATAAACATGATCAATCTAATCATGTTTATACTGATAATATGATATATATAGTCAATTCGGTATTTTGTAGTAACTTTTAAAGTTTTGTGTTCTATTGTTTGTAGAAATCGCAGATAGGGCCGGTTGTGTCTATAATTAATCATTCATAAAGCTTCATTATACGTTTTATGAAGAAGAATTGAGTCAGAATTATCAGGTAGCGTAGAAAATAGCTTTTGGTTGTGAAGATTCTAAAGGTCTTCGTGGACATATAATTGAGTGTGCTTGACCACTGATTTGTTTGGATGCATTGCATGGCTTTAGTATTAATAATTTAGGTGAATCTCCATTTCAAAGAGAAGTATATTCATTTGTCCTATTTCCCCAAATATTCGTTCTTCATTTCGCTATTATTGCTTTCCTCCTATCTTTGTCTACCCTATCCATTATCCAAATGTAAGCCCAACTATCAAAAGTCATAAGCAACATTATTTTCTCCACGATATAGTTTGCATGACAAAATATACACATCAATAACTTTATACTGCATATATAATAATACTGATATCTCAATAATCAATAACATACGTTTTTCATAAAACAAACTAGTAATTAAAAAGAATCCAAAGGAGAAGTACTAAAGAACTTGTATAACATAAAAACTAGTGTGAAGACCATTCTTGGTCTTAATTTTGGAAGAAACGTGGCATGCTACAAGGCTTGGGGGGTCCAATTTTTTTGCTTCTGAATGACGTGTCATTTTCACATAAAAAGTCATTAGGGATAAGGATTGTGGAGGGCATACACCCACGCGCCACGGCGGATTTCTGATTAAACAATAATTAGATGTCACTAATTACGCATGTTCTTATCTAATGGTGTCATTATTATTCCCTAATTGGGTGATTAAATCTTTGTTTACTACATTTGTCCAAAAAACTCCACACGCTCAATTCAGACTGGACACAAGTTTCTTGAAAATGGGTTTTGTGAGATTACTACAAGATGCGAAGGAACGTTCCAGCACAAAGTGGGAAAGAGGAGAAAAAACAAGTTCATGATTAGCTGTTTATTCTTGTTAATTTCATGATTTTGTTTCGCTATTGCCACAAATAATTGTTCATTAAACCGTTATAATTAAGTGGCGCATGAATATCTTTTAAAATTTTTCAAGAAACTACCTTGTTAATGGACAATCTAAAAATGCTATTCTAACAAATTAAAAGACCCCAAAAGCTATTTTACACAAGTGTACATGTATTATACTATATTTCAAATGGCACATGATTCATCATATGTTCATATACATCACCAAGCCAATTTTATATACTTACTATATAGGGCATGGGACAAAAAGGATAGGATTAAAAGATATGAGGATTAGGATGAGATGACGCAAACAAAAGCTCTAGCATCTTTGTTTAGATAAATTTAGTTAAGGAAACCAATTAAATATGAGTGACGATGATTAATCAAATCGTCATCTTAATCTCTAGCAATCTAGCATCTTTGTTTAGGGAGAAACGATTTGTTTATATTTGATCGACTCCAATTCCAAACACATGCTTTACTAAATTCGTTTCTACCAACTTGAAATAAAAAAGTAACTCCTAGTCTTAGATACATCACACATATAGGCTAAAAGTTAACAGTCTGATTTGCTAACTGATAGCAGCACTGTCACTAAAATAAGGATTTTTTTGAGGTTAGAAAAAAGATAGATAAAGAGTATAAACGATAAAAGATGGAATCTAATTGCTAAATTTTGGTTAATCAAAACGTAACAATGAAGCTGAGGCAGATTAGATTCTAAGGTATGTTCTCATGGAGGCACAAACTTTAGATTATTTACGATCCTTCCACAATACGTTTATGATCATGATTTTATAAACCGGACCGGACGTTGAACTGTACATATATAAAAGCTGGACCAGAGTTCGCGGTTCAACCGGTCTGACCAGCCGGTCCGTGTCAGGTTTTTATTTTTATTTTAGTTATTGCCGGTTACGATGAAACGACACCGTCTTGTTAAGCGTAACTGTGCAACAGTGCAAGTATCACCCTCCGCAAAGCCACCGGAGAATTTGAACCAATGGCGTTGAGACTGACGACGCTAAAACGCGCCGCTGCTGATTTCCGGCGTATATTAGAATCCCGATGCTTCAGTTACGTCGCTGCGATTTCTCCTCCCTTAGACAGCGCCATCGATCGCTCTACCGCTTCGCCGCCGCTTGTTTTACCGGAGTTTTATAATTAACAATCGGATTCTATCATTGATGAAAATAACTTCAGATTCGGTTTCCTGAGTTTCTCTTTCGGTGGATCCATGGAGCTAATGGCTGTGCCCAAGAAGAAGGTAATAATTATATTTCAGCTTTTCCATTATACCACTGCAAATATGAAATTTGAGAGTTTTAGGGTTTGAAAGTGTTGCTGCGTTTGGAATTTGCTCTTTTAGCTGATTTTTTTTACCCTCTAGGGTTTTAGGGAGGTTTACTATTTTGTGGTAAAGATTCGATCTTGAGATCATGATTGGAAGATCTTGACTTCAATAGACAAGAATCAAAGATCTGTTTAAATGTAATCTGTTTTGCTTTGCTTAGGCCCAAAATCATTGTTTTTAAGAATGATTTGGTTAACAGTAGCTTTTATTTCGTGAATCATACAGATTTCTAAACACAAGAGAGGGATAAGAAATGGACCAAAGGCCTTTAAACCTACTCCTGTGATCATCCGTTGCAGGTATTTGCAGATCATTTTCTGTTACGTTTTGATGGTTCTTAATTTTGTTTCATTGGTTAAGTTTTGCATTCGATCTGCTTTGAGAGTCAAACAAGTCTTTCCAATTCAATGTTCTGTTTCTTTCTACCATTATCGGTAGAAACTGTGAGTTACCAACATGAACAGACTTTAATGGAAGAGCTTTTGTATTTGTTGCTCTGTCAAAAACTGAGACTGCTCCTTGAAACAACTTGTTATCATCATTTTTCCATTCTTGGTACCACCAGCATTATGAATTATGATCATGACACTGTTGTTTCCTGGCAGGAGTTGTGGGCGAGTTAAGCTGCCACATTTCTACTGCTGCAGTGGTGAGCGGGCAATACCTGATGAACAAAGCAATTCAAACAACTGAGCAAGACTTACTATATGAATGAGCATTGTTGAATTCGGATCTCAAGAGAGCGGGAAATCATATGCGGGTTCTAAGTAGAGCACTCAATGGTTATGATGTACAATGGTTATGATGTAGACTTAGATTCACTCTGTTTTATTAGTACACATACTTGGAGCCTTGGAGGTAATAAACAACTACATAAGTTTGTACTACATCTTCGACCATTTGAAAATGTTTTGCCGAAGTAATTTGGAATGTATGCATTTAAAATGCAGATTTGATCGCAATCAATTCAATAGTACAAGACAAATGATATGGCCCCAAATTTTTTGGTTTTTGATTGGTTAAATCCTTGAGGTCCTGATACTGCCAAATTTGATTGGTTAAATCCTTAAGGTCCCGATACTGCCAAGTTAGACGGTTTCACTGCCACAGTGAGGCTTATGAAGCAACACGTGTCAATCTCTAGTCGGCCAAAAAAATGGTCAACCAGTATCTATGATTTTGCTTCCTTCCATCAATTTCGGCCGCAGCAGTTGAACACGCGTTCCATTATCGAACGGCACGTGGCAGTCAGGAAGAATCCAACGGCTGGAAGGAGAGGAACAAGTTCTTAAGCATGATCTCAGCCGCAGAGCAGTAACCAACTAATACAAGCAAAGCAAATACTGTAGTGACACTCGGCGAGAGTAAACAGAGCGAGAGAGAGAGAGGCGTTTCAAATTCCGACGTCTTCTTTCACCTTAACGTCATCGAGCTTAGTCTAACGTTTCTTCCTGATCAAGGTATCTATCTATCTCTACTCATCAAGTTTTTTCGTGCCCTGTATGATCAAACTCCATATATGTACACAATTAGAAACTTCTTTCGAATCTTCTGCTTATTTGGTTGTTCTAATGGATCCCGAACCTATTGTTTTTCTTCAGATTTCTCTGTAGTCGTATCATAGATTTCCCGATTTTTGATCTCTTATTATATGTTATTGTTGTATTTGATGATCACATCTTGTTCTTGTCCTCTTTATGAAGTTTGTGATATAGCATTGATTTGGTTGAATTGAGCTGCAAAAAGATGAAGTTTGGGAAGATATTTAAGAAGCAAATGGTGCCAGAGTGGGTAGAAGCTTATGTGGATTACAATGGCTTGAAGAGGGTTTTAAAAGAAATACGTAGCTACAAGCACAGTAAGCTGACTAGAGCAGCGTCGAGAGTTTCACAGCAGGCAGAGGCGTTGCACCGTTCATTTAGTGGTCTGTCTTTTCATCCTAGGCATAGTGAACGTGCAGGGGATATTGAGGACCAAGTCATAAAAGTTGACACGGTGCAGGAAGAAGGTTCTCGTAAGTTGTATGAGACAAAGTTTCTCAAAAAGTCTGAAGAAGGAGGGGAATTCGAAGAGTCATTCTTTAAGAAGCTTGATGAGAATCTAAACAAAGTTAACAAGTTTTACCGGGATAAAGTTAAGGAAGTGATTGAGGAAGCGGCTTTGTTAGATAAACAAATGGATGCACTGATTGCGTTGAGGGTTAAGATGCAAAAACCTGATGTAGATAACCTGAATTTGGAGAAGCATCCATCTGATAAGGTTGTAGTAGATACATCTGATAACACAATGAGAACACAGGGTAAGCAAAGACGACAAGAATGTTTATGATGAGAAGCATCTATTTATGATCAGTTTACTGAATTCTTGATATATTTGCAGGTACTGCAAACACAGATATGGTACATGGTATTGAAAGAACTAACATTCCAGAAGAAGAGGCCTCCCATATCATGGCTGACATTGTCCCGGTTTCTCATACCAATGGAGATGAAGAGGAAGCCAGTATTGGTGATAAGCAGGATCTTCGAGAAATACTTGAGCGTGTGAAGATGAATGATGTGCTTGAATCTCCTATTACTACATTAAAAGGAGTTTTTGGGGATTCTAATGAACCAATCTCCAAGAAAGGATTGAAAAAAGGAGAGGAACAGTTGAGGCTTGTTTTTAGTGAGTTCTATCAGAAACTCCGCCGTTTGAAGGAATACAGGTGAGGAGAAGGTTCAGCCAAAGTTCATTTTCTCACTAAGTTTTTCTTTTATATTGTCATGGCACTGATTTGTCTATATTTGTGTAATTTGAATCAGTTTCATGAATCTTCTGGCATTTTCAAAAATCATGAAGAAGTATGAGAAGGTTAGATATGAAGAAGAGCTTCTTCTATACCTTACAGATTTCTTACTGCAGAGCCCAATCAATGCATGAACAACGGAATCATGCAATATACTCATTTTTCTCTGGTTAATTTGTAGATTGCTTCGAGGAATGCATCTAGGAACTACATGAAAATTGTGGATAATTCATTGATTGGAAGTTCTGATGAGGTTTGTGTATATTTCAGTCGTAGAATCATTTTTCTGTTATGTTAGTACATCAAATTGTTTTGTTCACTGTATTCTGATTTAGGTTAACAGACTCCTGGAGAGAGTAGAGGTAACTTTTGTTAAGCACTTTTCAAGTGGTAATCGAAGAGAAGGCATGAAGTGTCTAAGGCCAAAAGTTAAAAGAGAAAGGCACAGGGTTACATTCTTCTCTGGTAAGGGAATTTAAGAGTGTCAGATTTTCAAAGATGTCACAATTGTTCAGTGATAATTGTTCTTCAACTTCCCACAGGTTTCTTTTCTGGTTGCTCTATTGCACTAGTTATTGCTGTTGTTTTCAAGATAGAAAGTAGAAAAATCATGGAGAAGAACTACGGTACTGAATACATGGCAAATATTATCCCTCTTTACAGGCAATTATTCTAGTCACTTACTCAGAACATGTGCTCAGAAAATTAATAAACAGATCTTTCTTGTCTCACACTGACAAACATTGCATGTCCTGCAGCTTATTTGGATTCATCATTCTTCATATGCTCATGTACTCAGCGAATATATACTTCTGGAAGCGTTATAGAGTCAACTATACCTTCATCTTTGGTTTCAAGCAGGGAACAGAGTTGGGTGACCGAGAAGTTTTCCTGGTAAGCACCGGTCTTGCGGTGCTTGCTTTTGTCTGTTTCCTGCTAAATTTGCAGCTTGATATGGACTGGAGGATGAAACATCATAAGACACTCCCTGAAGTTATTCCTTTGTGTTTGGCCACTGTAAGATATTCTTTTGGTGTTTACATTTTGTGCAATCGTTATCAGATGGAATCCGTCAGGCTTAAACATCTCTTTTTTTTTTGCAGATTGTTCTTTTCATACTTTTTTGTCCTTTCAACATCATATACCGCTCAAGTCGGTTTTTCTTTATACGATCACTGTTTCACTGTATATGTGCCCCCCTCTACGAGGTAATCGTATTAAATTGACTCCTGGATGTTATTCAATATTCATCTTCATGATTTTATCCTTTATCACAGGTCACACTTCCAGATTTTTTCTTGGGAGACCACCTAACCAGTCAGGTTATATATTTGCATTAATGTTTGCTGAAAAATGACAATAAATGATCAGAATAATAGACTGATGTTTTTTGTTTTGATAAGTTCAGATACAAGCCATAAGGAGCTTTGAGCTATTCATTTGCTACTATGGCTTAGGAGAATACTTGCAGAGGCAAAACAAGTGTCATAGTCATGGTGTTTACAATGCCTTCTACTTTGTCGTTGCTGTTATACCCTACTGGCTCCGCTTCCTCCAGGTTTCACACAATTCAATCTCTTCCTTTTTTTATTACTGCCTTCACTGATTCTGTCACATCCGAATCTATAACTTACATGTATTCACTTTTTTGCAGTGCATACGCAGATTATGCGAAGAAAAAGAATCCGTACACGGATACAATGCGTTGAAATATATGTTGACAATCATTGCAGTCATCGTAAGAACAGCGTATGAACTGAAAAAGGGACGCACTTGGATGATTTTGGCTCTTGTAAGCTCAGGTGTAGCGACAGGGATGAACACATTCTGGGACATTGTTATAGACTGGGGACTCCTCCGTAAGCACTCCAAGAACCCATACTTAAGGGACAAATTACTGGTCCCTCACAAAAGCGTCTATTTTGCAGCCATGGTAAGTAGTAACATTTTAACATCAGAATATGTCATGTTCTAAAGATTCTGGTTGAATCATATTTGATTTTGACAGGTAGTGAATGTGATTCTAAGAGTGGCATGGATGCAGCTAGTGCTAGAGTTCAACTTGAAGTCGCTTCACAAAATCGCAGTAACAAGCATTATTTCATGTTTAGAGATTATTCGTCGGGGAATATGGAGCTTCTTCAGGTTGGAGAATGAGCACTTGAACAATGTAGGCAAATACAGAGCCTTCAAGTCAGTTCCACATCCTTTCCATTACTACGATGACGACGATGTTGACAAAGATGACTGAGCCATCCTTATAAGTTAATAACACACTCTCTGATTATGTTTGATGATGATTCACTAAAACTACAGATATATATTAGCCTTAATAGGAAAAGTTCAACATGGAAAGACATATACATACATGAATCCATAGGAAAACATAGAGAGATTACAAACTTTGCTTGAAAAATTAAAACTTCAAAAAGTTTTAGATTCAGTTGATAATAGAAAATCCAGAACGGAGATCATACGCTCTTCTCCTATCTTCGTCCATCAACTCCGATACGCCAAGTCTGACCAGATCATAAACCCTCGAAACAGCTTTGGAGACCCCAGTTTCGCCATCCAACACCTCTATGATCTCCTCGCACCGCCTATCAATAGCGTTCACCACAGACTTTGAGGATCCGCGTTTGTTGATTCCCAACACAGCGTACCAGTCAGGCTCTCCTGTGACCGTACGATAATTGGCTGCCGTCAAAAGGATTCTGTAAGCGGCGACGTGTGCATAAGCTTGAGGAGCGTCAGGATTCGCTTTGCAGATTGAAACAGCACATCGTAATGCAAGTTCGAGACTTCCTCTCTCAATATAGTTCTCTTCACAGTAACGAAGAAGCTCGTTAATCTTTTTTGACATTCTCTCAAGCATGAATGATCTCTTACGGTTACGGCTCAAGTAACTCAGTATTAGAAACTCACTCCAAAGTTAAGTAATGGTGTTCGTTGTTTACTTTCCTTTTTTTTTTAACCGAGAAAAGGAAAGTTCTGCATTTTTTTGTACCCTAAAAAAAGGAAATTTACACAAAGGTAAACCATACCGGTTCCTTAAGACGCAAGGATCACATAATGCTAAACCAAACCGGTTTATTAAGCAGAACCAAATAATTCAGGATCGGTTTGTAATCTGAAGCTGTTCACACTTATGTGTTTTAACCAATAAAACATATACACGTGTCAAAACACTTGCATCGTCATCGAGCTTCGTCTACACAATCGAGGAAGAAGCAAAAGGAAGACGAAGAGAGATTCGATTTCTCTGGATTTTTCAAAAATGTTTCTCCAATCGCAAAAACTATGGACGATGCTTCTAATTCTAGCGATTTGGTCACCAATTTCACACTCGCTTCACTTCGATCTACACTCAGGTCGCACAAAGTGTATCGCCGAAGACATCAAAAGCAATTCAATGACTGTTGGTAAATACAACATCGATAATCCTCACGAAGGTCAAGCTTTACCACAAACTCACAAAATTTCCGTCAAGGTAAACACAGATCTTTCTAATTTTGACCTAATTTGTTAAAATTTTGTCCATAGATCTGAGTTTTGGTTATGTGTGAAGGTGACGTCTAATTCCGGTAACAATTACCATCACGCGGAACAAGTAGATTCAGGACAATTCGCATTCTCGGCTGTTGAAGCAGGTGATTACATGGCTTGTTTCACTGCTGTTGATCATAAGCCTGAGGTTTCGTTGAGTATTGACTTTGAGTGGAAGACTGGTGTTCAATCTAAAAGCTGGGCTAATGTTGCTAAGAAGAGTCAAGTCGAAGTAAGTTCTCTGTGTGTAGATTATGAGAAGCTGATTCTGATTATATACATAGATATAACGAAATTGTTGAAGTTAGTGTTAGGCTTGTTACTATGTTGATGATACTCCATTGTGTGTTCTTATGATCAGTTTGAACTGAAGTGAGTTCAATTTCTCTTCTCTTTGTGTGGATTATGAGAAGCTGGTCTGATTATAAGAATAGATAACGAAAGTTTCACAGCTTCAGAATTGTAGTAGCGGAATTGTTGAAGCTAGTGGCTGGTTACTATGTTGATCCTCCATGTGTGTTGTTGTTATGCATTTTTGTGGCAGGTTATGGAATTTGAAGTAAAGAGTCTTCTTGATACTGTTAACTCGATTCATGAAGAGATGTATTATCTTAGAGATAGGTACTTTTCTTTCTCTATTGTTTGGTATTATGAAGATATTGTTTATATGACTTGATTGTGGTGTGGTCTCAGGGAAGAAGAGATGCAAGACTTGAACCGGTCCACTAACACAAAAATGGCGTGGTTGAGTGTTCTCTCGTTTTTCGTCTGCATAGGAGTTGCAGGGATGCAGTTTTTGCACTTGAAGACGTTTTTCGAGAAGAAGAAGGTTATCTGAAACTCTCTACTACGGGGTTGGTTACGCTCTTTCTGTTTTCTTAGCCCAAACAATCAATCTTCTCTTCTTTTGGGTGTTGTACATTAGATCAATGGCTATGACTCTGTTCTCTGAGACTTGGGAATTTTATTTGTGTGGCTTTATTTGCTTTTTTCCAAGATAAGTTTAGTTTTTGTTTAGATTTGTTGGTCCTTTAGGATACTTTGATGGTTTAAAGTCAAATAAATTGTGTTTGTCTGAGGTTTTAGATTATACAGCTTATCTCAATCAGAACCAATTATTGGACTCACTCTGATATTTATAATTTATATGTAAACATGTTATTTCATATTTTGGAATAGAAGTGGAACCTTGGGTACTTCGTCGTGTTACATATTATTATTGTTCTTTTAAAAACAAAAAAATCTTATTCAAATTCAATAGAACAAAAAAATAATACAGACGTGTTACAAAAGAAATAAAGTAGAAAAAAACAGAGATCCATTAAGGTTTTGGATTTGGATGAAACTAGAAAAAAATTCCTAGTTTGAATGTCGGTAGGAGAAACCATTATACAATATCTTTAAATTGGAGGCAGTGATCATGAGAATAAAATTGAAGATACTAAGGCCATCTCCAATGGGAGTCTCTCTTAAGAAATTTCAGAGTTCTCTAAATTAACTTAGAAAAAAATAATTCAAAAATACGTAAAATTAAGAGAGCTAGAAGAGAGATTTGTGAGGGTCGACGACATGTCCTAACGTGATTGAATAGTCATATTTAACAAAACAAAAAAGAAACCATTTCTTTTTTTCCCATTTTTTTTCTCGGTCTCTTTTTTATTCCCGACCACTCTCTTTTCTTTCTCTGTTTCTCGCGACAAAATCAAAAATCATTAATCTATGATTTTCGATGAATCAAGCCGTTTATATGTTTAATCGAAGAATCTGAGACGCCAGAATCTTTAAGTCGACAGAAGTTGTTGTCCATCGGTGGAGGAAGACCAAACCCAATCGGAACTGAAAGTGATTCAGAGAAAAATCTGTGATGAAAGCTCCAATTTAGCTTCTTCCAATAGGATATATCAAAATGTTTAAAAATACGCTACGCAAAAAACCGATGTATTTTTTTATATAGTAAGTAAAATCACAAGTCATACTACTATTGTAAAAAAGATTATCAATATTCAACAATTAAATCATAAGAAGGAAAATAAAATTATGATTTAGCCAATTCACTAGTGGCCTAAATTCCTTGTCGAAAATGCATGGAACACAAACCTCAACTTCTCAAAAACTGATCTCTCATGAAATTTGCAATATGAAGCGGCTCTTCAATTGTCGAGATAATAGCTTTACTATTTATGCGAATTTAAATTTGGATGCGGTTACAACTATGATATTTACGAGTCGTCATCGTTTAAAAAAATTAGAATTAACACTATTTAAATCGTTGTACGTGGAAACACATAATCATAACATAATGTAATCAAAATACAAAATAAATTTAAAAGAGAGTAAGATTTGAACATGCTCAATTATTTGTTCATTCCACTTGTGTCGATAAACCGTTGACTTTCCGAAATATACAAAAATACCCTCACAACGTATTAAGATATCCCACGCAAAGAGAGGGCAATTTGGGTAATACCAATAAACAAAAATTGGTAAGCGAGGGAAGGCCTTAATATAAAATCTAAATGAGTTAATAATTATTTATAACACGTGTTATTGACCGTCCGATCTCCAAAATTAAAATTATCTGCTCTCTTGCTTTCACAATCAATCTCACTTTCAAATCATAATACGAATTCAGATTTGTCTTCTCTGATTCGTGGTGCGTTTTGTTCCGATCACTGACGTTGAAGATTTCAAAACACAGAATTTCGATTTCTTAAGTCTCAGGTTTGATCCTGCTCCGTCTCGTAAAAGATCAGTGTGAATTAAGATCTCTGTATTCGAATTCATATTATGTAGATAGATTCTTTAGTTTTTTTTTTATTGATTTTGATTTATTTATGCAGTTCTTGAGCTGAGTTTTGTTACTGAGAGGTTTCGAAGCATTGAAGATGCTTTTGTCTGCACTTCTTATGTCTGTTGGGATAAACTCTTGCCTATGTGTATTACTCTTCATTCTTTACTCTGTACTGAGGAAGCAGCCACGAAACTACGAGGTTTTTTTACCTCGCAGACTCGCGAATGGGACGTATAAACGTAGACGCAACAAAGTAGCAAGGTATATACCTTCTCTTAAATGGATTTGGAAATCATGGAGACCAACAGAAAAGGAACTTATGGAATCATCTGGCTTGGATGGTGTTGTGTTTATGAGAATGATCACTTTTAGTTTGAAAGTGTTCTTGTTTGCTGGTATCATTGGTGTTTTTGTTCTCTTGCCTGTGAACTGCTTTGGAGATCAACTTACAGTGATTGATTACGCTGACTGGTCAGCCAATTCTTTGGATCTGTTTTCTGTTGCAAACCTCAAAGTCCGCTCACAATGGTAACCTCAAGCTTTTATGTTGTTATTATTGTTGCTAGGATGATGTATATATGTAGATATTTTTGTTTTTTTTTTGCAGGCTATGGGTTCACTTTGGAGCTATATATCTTGTGACTGTATTTGTTTGCTGTCTTCTTTACTTTGTAAGGGCTTGTACTTATGGTTACTTAAATTATTTTATCGTAATGAATGCTAAAGTTCTTTAGTGATGACTCTTTAGAAGACTGTCATTAGTATTTGCTATATTGTCATTAGTATTGTCTTTCTTTGACAGGAATTCAGATATATTGCGTTGAAAAGGATTGAGCATTTCTATTCATCTAAACCTAAGCCAGAACAGTTTACAATATTGGTTCGAAATATCCCCTCTTCAGATGGAAGCAGTGTGAGCGACACTGTTGATAGGTTCTTTGGTGAAAATCATTCCTCTACCTATTTTTCTCATGTGGTTATCCATCGAACAAGTAAACTCCGAAGTGTCGTTGTAAGTCTTGAAAAAGCTTATCTGCCTTCCGTTGGATTGGAAAGTATATCTTTGTGTGTGCATGCTATTGCAATCTATTACTCTTGGTTACACTTCTTTTTCAATTCTGGCTCTTGCAGGATAAGGCTAAAAAGTTATATAAAGAAGTGAAACATAAGAAGCCAGTTAAAAAGACGCCAATGAGATTCTTCAGTCGTAAAGACAATACTGAGGGTCACTATGAGAGTGTGTTACAGGAAATGGAACAGAACATACGATTGGGGCAAGCTGAAGTTTCAGCACCTGGAAAGGTATGCCTCTGATGGTTACATGTAGGACCTGCGAACTGGATACATCTTTCTCATAATTTTGCATGTTTTCTCTCATCACGTAGGAAGTTCGAGCTGCTTTTGTATCATTCAAGTCTCGATATGGTGCTGCAACAGCACTCCACATGCCACAATCAATCAACCCTACTTACTGGCTCACAGAACCAGCACCAGAACCTCATGACGTACACTGGCCTTTCTTCTCTGCATCATTTATGCAGAAATGGCTTGCTAAAATTCTGGTTGTGTTCGCTTGTCTCCTCCTTACTATCTTATTTCTTGTTCCAGTAGTACTTGTCCAAGGTCTCACCAACCTTCCTGCACTAGAATTTATGTTCCCGTTCTTGTCATTGATCCTATCAATGTAAGTGACAGATTTTTCATTATCATTACCTTTGAACAACAACACTTTAAGCTTATTGTTCTAAACATTAGCAATCTCTGTTGCAGGAAAGTTGTAAGTCAAATAATAACTGGATACCTTCCAAGTCTTATACTTCAGACATCTCTCAAAGTCGTACCTCCAACCATGGAGTTTCTCTCTTCTATCCAAGGGCACATTTGCCACAGCGATATACAAAAGAGTGCTTGTAACAAGGTGATCTGGTTCACTATATGGAATGTGTTTTTCGCAACTGTTTTCTCTGGATCAGCCTTCTACAAGCTTTCTGTAATTCTCGATCCAAAGCAAATCCCGCTCAAGTTGGCTGTGGCTGTTCCAGCTCAGGTAAAAAAACACTTCTCCCACCATTTATTGTCTCACACAATGGTCATTTTTACAGAGTGGTTTACATCATTTTTGCAGGCTTCGTTTTTCATCGCTTATGTTGTGACAACAGGATGGACAGATACTCTGACTGAACTCTTCCGTGTAGTTCCCTTCATGGTCAGTTACATAAAAAGATCTTTTGAACCGTCAGATGAAAATGAATTTGTTGTACCGCCAATGCGGTACCACAGAGACACTCCTAGAGTTCTCTTCTTTGGGCTTCTTGGGATTACATACTTCTTCTTAGCTCCATTGATTCTTCCTTTCATCCTTTTATACTTTATCCTTGCATACATCATCTACCGAAACCAGGTATATATGACACACATATTTTACTCTTTTAGCTTTCTTCGTGCACTAGAACTAAGGACTCAATTGTGTTTTGCGATGCAGTTTATGAATGTGTATGCTCCAAAGTTTGATACGGGTGGAATGTTTTGGCCAATGATACACTATACGATGATATTCTCTCTTGTACTTATGCAAGCAATTGCAATCGGTCTATTTGCGCTAAAGAAGATGGAACTAGCTACATACTTGCTTGTCCCTCTTCCCGTTTTTACTCTTCTCTTTAACGAGTTCTGTCGTAAACGCTTCATGCCTATATTCACTGATTATCCTGCTGAGGTACAAATCCCACACACACTCACACACATAAAGAAGTAAATCTGAAATTTGCATTACAAGATGTTTGGTGTTAACTCTCTGTGTTTTGTTTTAGGTGTTGACAAAGAGAGATAAGGAAGATAGAAACGATCCAACAATGCCCGAGTTTTACAATAACTTGGTCAGTGCGTACAAAGATCCTGCTCTGCTCCCACTTAGATTCTCAGGATCAGGAAGCAGAAACGATAGCCTCACTAGTCCTCTTCTCTCTTTTAGTGAGGTTTGATCCTCTTCTATACAACTTTACCTGTCTCTTCTTCTGTACATGCTTGTGCATATATATACACTTCACTTATACCTCAAAAGTCATTAGAGATCTACATTGGAAACTCTAATATCATAATTTATTTGTAAATCTTTATTTACTACAGAATCAGTCATTATAAGATAGAGTAGTTTATTACATCAGTGAGTTATTAAAGATTGACTACTAAACGTTATACTGTTAGCTAACCATGTCTCTTATAGACATTAACTGTTTGTTACAAGAACACTAAAACTAAATTATAACAAGAGTGGGAAAAAATGTATTTGTTTAACATAATGTGAACGGGATTTTTATCTCTGGGAGAAGATTAAAAAAAAAAAAAAAATTGCAAAGAGAATGTGTTTTTATGAAAATAGGTATCCAAAGATTTATCTGTGATGATGTAACGCCATCTTTATTCTTTTAACGAGCTCTAGTCCAAATCAGTTATAGGTAAATGGATATGACTGGTCATCTGATATTTTTTAATATACTTATAGGTCAAAGCGATTGGACCTTGATCTTTGTAATCAATAGTACTAATTAACTTGTAAATAAAAGAAAATAAGAGATTATAACTTGTAATGGAGTTAGATAATATGGTTTAGGGTCCACGATAATCATATCACCCAGTCGCCATCACCACATTCCCAAAAAATTATTTGTTAACAAAGTTTTGTTGTAGTTGACATAAAAGACAAAATCAAAATTTAAAACAAGAAATATCGTCGGATTAACGGCTTTTCATCACTAAATAGTTTTATACAAAAAAGAAGAAGGCAAATACTATTGGTTAGAGCTTAAGCTAAAAGTAGAGAGCAATTTTAGCCCAAAACAATGGGGTTATAGGGTGCTTTTAGCTTTGACCAAATCTCTTTGGTCCCAGTAATCTTTAGTGTTCCATTACATAAAAGTAAACTCTTTGAATCGGACCATTTTTCACAAAGACATACATCTATAATATATATTATTGAGCATCTTTTGTTTTAGCATTGCTTCGATGAATTCGCACCAATAGCTTCGTAATCTTTAGGATTTAATAAAAAGGCTAGGATTGATACCTAATATTGATGTTGATATTATGATTTAAGACCCATTGTTCTTGTTCATCATCTCTAGATTTTTTTCACGAAATACAATTATTCAACGAGATAAATTATAGTGGGACCTATAATTGTGGGAACCATTGGTATGGGTTTTGGTCACAATCAAAAATGAAAGAAGCCAAAGGGCTCTTGAATTATATTGCTTTCATGTAATACTATTCAATAGTTTCCAAAATAAACTACGAATAGTAAAGAATCATTAATCTAACTTTCATCCATTTTTTTTTTTTGGTGTTATTCAGCTATATGCAAACATGTGTATAATTTTTCTTTTAAAAAAAATCGGAAAATTGATGAAAGAGTCCAAAGTGTGTATTATTAATGAGGTACGAAGAAAATAGTACAAAGAATAAATAATTAAACAGAATGGTCCCCATAATTCGATTTAATGAGTGTATTGGTCCATTTTATAAAACATGTGTAACAACAACAACAACAACTTGGGGTTTACGAAACCATAAAAGGCTTATCAAATCATTCATGCTGTTGAAAAAACATATAAAGGTCTAATATCATCGGTTAGATTCTCACCAAACATTATCGGTAATCACTACTTTCTTAAAAATCACATTGCGATTATATAATCAAGAACTATAGTTTACTCGTAGCTTTTCTCAATATCCTCAACAAATCATTTATACTACTATACTAATATAGTTATTTACATTTATAGGCCTATTTTCTTTTATTATTGCCAACAATTAAAGCTTATTTATGACAGCATAAATAACATCATTTCATTATTTTGGGGGCAGAAAAATAAAATAAAACAAAAGGAAGGGGACTTTGACCTTTCCCTGACCAAAAACTCAGACAATCCCTTTCTGCCTCTTTTATCTCTCTCTCTCATAAACCCACACTCTCTTCTTCTTCTTCTTCTTCTTCTTCTTCTTCTCTCTCTCTTTCTTCTGCTTTTCCAAAGCTTTCCAAAGCCAACAAAGGTCTCTCTCTGTAGCTCCTTTTCCTCTCAGCAGCCATGGAAGAAAAAACTCATCATCATCATCACAGTACCAACAAACACATCCCTAGTTCCAAATCAAGAACACCTCTTCTCCACAAGCCTTATCATCACCATGTTCAAACCAATCCTCCTCCTTTTCTTTTGCACCCTTCTTCTCACCAAAACCTCAATCTTGTTGCCTCAAATCTTCCTTCTAGCTACTACTACTATTACTACTGCTACTTCTACTCTCAATTTCACAACTCTCTTCCTCCTCCTCCTCCTCCTCATCTTCTTCCTCTTTCTCCTCCTCTTCCTCCTTTACTTCCTCTTCCTCCTCCTCACTCAATGACCCGTTTCCACAAATCTCTCCCTGTTTCTCAAGGTGACTACTAATCTACCTTTTTCTTCTTCTTGGTTTATTCTTTGCATGTTTGGTCTAAAGGTTTAGGATCCTCACCTATGGCTGAATTAGTTTATATTTATTGGACGAGGTTTTCAAGGCTATCTCTTGTTGTTCTTGTTTTGCTGTGTATTCCCACACAAACTCTAGTATAGTGTAAATGTCTAAATGGTCCTTCTCCTTCTCTGTAGTCTGTACAATATTCACTTTACTTTAAATGTTCTCTTTCTTTAATGTGTTAATGTCTGAAAACAAACTCTCTGTCTCCCTTTAATACTCTCTCTATTGGTACTGATTTACTTGCATCTTTTTGTGTTTCATTCAAAAACAATTAAAGTCTAAATTTGACTTTGACTCACCCATTTTTTTGCTTCAACAGTTGTGGAGAGAAAGCAGCAACACCAACAGAAGAAGAAGATACAAGTTTCTAACAACAAAGTGAGTGGATCCATAGCAATAGAAGAAGCAGCATTAGTGGTTGCTAAAAGACCGGACTTTGGTGGTCAAGATGGTTCTGTCATTTATCTCCTCGCCAACCATTTTCTTGTCAAGTTTGATTCGTCACAGAGGATTTACCATTACAATGTTGAGATATCTCCACAGCCTTCAAAGGAAATTGCTAGAATGATCAAACAGAAGCTTGTTGAGACAGATCGTAATAGCTTCTCTGGTGTTGTTCCGGCTTTTGACGGCAGGCAAAACATTTACAGCCCTGTGGAGTTTCAGGGAGATAGGCTTGAGTTCTTTGTTAATCTCCCTATCCCATCTTGCAAGGCTGTGATGAATTACGGTGACTTGCGTGAGAAGCAACCTCAGAAGAAGATTGAGAAACTGTTTAGGGTTAATATGAAGCTTGTGTCCAAGTTTGATGGTAAAGAACAGAGAAAGGAAGGAGAGGATTGGGCTCCTCTGCCTCCAGAATACATTCATGCTCTTGATGTTATCTTGAGAGAGAATCCAATGGAGAAGTGTACATCGATCGGAAGATCGTTTTACTCGAGTTCTATGGGTGGATCTAAGGAGATTGGAGGAGGAGCTGTTGGACTCAGAGGGTTTTTCCAGAGTCTTAGACATACTCAGCAAGGTTTAGCACTTAACATGGATCTCTCAATCACAGCTTTCCATGAAAGTATTGGAGTAATAGCTTACTTGCAGAAGCGGCTCGAGTTTCTTACGGACCTTCCTAGGAACAAAGGTAGAGAATTGAGTTTAGAGGAAAAGAGAGAAGTGGAGAAAGCACTTAAGAACATAAGAGTCTTTGTTTGCCATAGAGAAACAGTTCAAAGGTATCGAGTTTATGGGTTAACAGAGGAAATTACGGAGAATATATGGTTTCCTGATAGAGAAGGGAAATATCTAAGGCTTATGAGTTACTTCAAAGATCATTATGGTTATGAGATTCAGTTCAAGAACTTGCCGTGTCTGCAAATCAGTAGGGCAAGACCTTGTTACCTTCCTATGGAGCTATGCATGATTTGTGAAGGTCAAAAGTTTCTTGGAAAGCTATCAGATGATCAAGCTGCAAAGATCATGAAAATGGGCTGCCAAAAACCTAATGAAAGGAAAGCTATTATTGATAAGGTTATGACAGGATCGGTCGGTCCATCGAGGTAATTCAAATAATCTGAGCTTCTATATTCGAGTACTAAAACATCGAAAAGAGTTTAATATTTTGGTTCTGTACTTTGACAGCGGAAACCAAACAAGAGAATTCAACCTTGAGGTTTCAAGAGAAATGACATTGCTGAAAGGAAGAATACTTCAGCCACCAAAGCTTAAACTTGACCGGCCAAGGAACCTTAAAGAAAGTAAAGTTTTTAAAGGAACTAGAATTGAGAGATGGGCTTTGATGAGTATTGGAGGCAGCTCTGATCAGAAATCTACCATTCCCAAGTTCATAAACGAGCTTACTCAAAAGTGTGAGCATTTGGGAGTCTTCTTAAGCAAGAACACATTAAGCAGTACCTTCTTTGAACCATCACACATACTCAACAACATTTCGCTTCTCGAATCAAAACTGAAGGAGATTCAAAGAGCGGCATCGAACAATCTCCAGCTGATTATTTGTGTAATGGAGAAAAAACATAAAGGGTACGGAGATCTAAAGAGGATATCAGAGACAAGAATTGGTGTTGTGACACAATGCTGCTTATACCCTAACATCACTAAGCTCAGTTCTCAGTTCGTTTCGAACTTAGCTCTCAAGATAAACGCCAAGATCGGTGGATCCATGACCGAGCTCTACAACTCGATACCTTCTCACATCCCTAGACTGCTTAGACCCGATGAGCCGGTTATCTTCATGGGAGCTGATGTAACGCATCCTCATCCATTCGATGATTGTAGCCCTTCAGTAGCGGCTGTGGTAGGGAGCATAAACTGGCCAGAAGCTAACCGATACGTCTCAAGAATGAGGTCTCAGACTCATAGGCAAGAGATCATACAAGATCTTGACTTGATGGTCAAGGAACTTCTTGATGATTTTTACAAAGCGGTAAAAAAGCTTCCGAATCGAATCATATTCTTCAGGGACGGTGTTAGCGAGACACAGTTCAAGAAAGTTCTCCAAGAAGAGCTTCAATCGATAAAAACTGCTTGTTCGAAGTTCCAAGATTACAATCCAAGCATCACATTCGCCGTGGTTCAGAAAAGACACCACACAAGGCTGTTCCGGTGCGATCCAGACCATGAGAACATACCTCCTGGTACAGTGGTTGATACAGTGATAACTCATCCGAAAGAGTTTGATTTTTATCTCTGTAGCCATTTAGGAGTGAAGGGCACGAGCAGGCCAACGCATTACCATATTCTATGGGACGAGAACGAGTTCACTTCAGACGAATTGCAGAGACTTGTGTATAATTTGTGTTACACTTTCGTGAGGTGCACGAAACCTATATCGATTGTGCCACCGGCTTATTATGCTCACCTTGCTGCGTACAGAGGAAGGCTATACATCGAGAGATCATCTGAATCTAATGGAGGATCCATGAATCCTTCTTCTGTGTCTCGTGTTGGTCCTCCAAAGACGATTCCTCTTCCTAAATTAAGTGATAATGTCAAGAATCTCATGTTTTACTGCTGATTCTTTAATATATAAAAAAATTGATCTTGATACTGTTATCTTTATAGGTTCCAATGACAAATTCATCACATATTATCATAAGTACTACCAAAGCCAATTATTGAACCTAGAAAGTCCAAGCCAGTGAGTTTTTATTGTATTTTTCTGTAATTCATAATTTCTTTAAAGTAAAAGTTCTTTTTGTTTTTTTGTTTTTTTCTTGAATGCGTGAAGTTGATGTTGATCATTTGTGTTTCTACGTTCACAACCACAAAACATTATTTTTCTTGAATATCAGTTTTTGTTTTATTTTGTTTTGTAACATTTCAATGATTTGGAAAGAGGAACCTATCATCATATCATCAACAATCAAAACTCCAACTATAGTAGTAAACTCAATCACATTTCAAGATCACATCAAGGCCAAACTTTCAACCAAACACTCGAAAACTAAAGAGTTGATTACTTGTAGGGACTCCTAAAGTTTCCAAATGTTAAAATTCAATTTGTCATGATTTAAGAAAAAATAACTATTTTTAGTTGGGTGTAAATATTGGAAAAAAAATATGATTGTGAACAAAATTAAATGCTGATGGAGTAATAAATAAAAGATTTGGGAGTTTGGAAAGGTGAAAGTCCCAAAACAAGAGAAAGGACAAAAGAGAGAAATGGGTAAAAATTGAATAATTTGCAACTTGGAAGAAAGTGTAGTTAATGAATGTGCAGAGTGTTGCAGTACACACACACACGAACCATTCCATGTATACTATATGAATTTTATCAAATTTTGTTTATTTTTAAGAAATTGGGTATTAATAACGACGACACAGAGGACAAAAGACAGAATGAATGATTTTATGTAAACAATGAAAAAGAAAAAAGAGGAGAGAACAAAAAGAGGAATTAGGAGTCTGTGTTTTTGTGAGTTGTCATAAAATATGAAAGGAATATGAAAATCTGAAGTAAGTAAATAATCTTTTGGTTTTCTTTTCATCTTTTCCAGTTCTCGGGAACCCAAATTCTCCAGACAAGTGAAGAGAACTTGTACCAAACTCTCTCAATTCTCTTAAAAAATACTATAGGGTAAAAAATATTAATTGATAGCATTGTCTCTCCCATGCTAAATTAGTAAATTACACACTCAAACCAATTATTAAGTTCGTTTTCAATACTTTAAAAATATTTTTGCCAAAGTTTATGCCAACAAAAGTTATACAATAATGTTCCAAGATTATAAGTTATATCTCGAATGAACTTTCTATGTGTTGTCAAATTGGTGTCTTTGTCTGTACAGGGTTAGTTGACAAACGCCTATCTGTGTTATAACCATTTTGGATGCATTTGAACAGTTGAGAACAAGGCTATTGCAGTATATACGGTAGCTTTTTAGCTTCCATCAGTCCAACGTTTTAAGATATTATTACCTATATATCTTCTATTTTGTAGGGTGTTTTTATATATGAGAGAAATTAGAACATAGTGGAATAAAATCTTTTGACAAAATGCAATAAAATAAATTATATATGTCATGGTCTAATTTTTCTTAAAATTAATCTAGCTTTTGTTTTGTATATGTCATGGTCTAATTTTTTCACATGAAGAATATTATTTAATGCTTAAACGACAATGAAACATGTATGTTAACTTGACATATTATTGATTAGTGTTAAAATTATTATACTCTAGATTCTAGAAAGACAGGAAAAAGGTCTCAATTATTTTTGGAGATATATGAATACCAAAAAATAAAAGAAAGATCGGAGCCACATATAAAAAAGATTGATAGTTCTCGTGACAGAAAAATAGAATTATTGCATGTCGTCTATAAAAATATCCCATCAAACTTAACTAGTTGATTCAATCCCATCACGGTCTATGATTCAATAGTTCACATTTGACATCACTGTTTCTCAAACTTTAGTACCAGATTTTATGTAGCTACTAATAAGTTCACACCTATAAATCCAAATTGTTAGGTGTTCCAACCGACTGGGTTAATCTTTTGCAATATTCAGCCTACATATTATGAAAATTGATCCGCTCAATTCGGCCCAACGTTAACAAAGACCTTTGAATGTTAGTCCGATGCGCAAATGGGCTACAGCCTGCAGATTATGTATGTTTATAATTATAATTATGAACAATTTAGTTTTTAGTATATGTTCTACATAGGAAAAAAAAACAGAACAAATATATAAAGAAAACACAAACACAAAAGTGATTAAGAACTTAACACATGAGATGGACACATTTTATAATTGATTATTGACAAAGTAAGACCAAATGTGAAAGAACATGGGCCGTTACGATATGTGACGATCACAAAATGTAAAGAACAAAAAAACTAAAACAGAAGAAGCAGAAAGCCCAACAAAGAATGCTCAACTAAAAATCTCCTTTCATATACAAAATCGCCTCTCATTTTTACTTGTCATCCAACTAACTCTTTTGTTACCCTTCTTTCGCATTATCTTAGATCCTCAAAGTTCTGAAACTTGAAGACAACTCTTAAAGCAGGGACAAATCTTGGGACACAATCTCTCCAGAAGCTTCCAAAGCTTCAACAGCTTCCATACTATAAGACCGGCAACTAAAATAGAACACTGCACTCATCATTGTATCAATAAGCACCACAAATGAATACATCACCACAAGTAGTGGACCTTCCCATAACCTCGAAGAACCATCTCCATAACTCAAACTCTTCACTCTATGCTCAAACAATCCTTCCACAAACGTCAACCCTATTGTTGATCCTAGAAATATCAACAAACCAACCTGAGTCTGTCCTTTGATCAAATCACTCGCTCTAACCAACGCTCCTGGCCCCGACACATCTTCAAGAATCGAGATCACGATCGTGGTGTTACAGATAATGATAGCATTTGCAAACACTACTGAGAACACCAAACCAACTAAGATAGCTCCATAGGCATTAAAATCAGGAGAGAATCCGAGAACATAGAAAGAGCTACAAACCGCGACGAGAAACACGCAGAAGGAAGTGAGACAAACAACAATCACAGTACAAATCCACAAGTAAGTGATCACAAGACGTTTCCATAGTCTCTGCATTATCACCACAAACTTAGTCACCACAACTTTCTTCCTCGAATAAGTGCAATCAACAGAGTAAACCACAGCAGCTCTAGACAAGAGTGACAAAGTGATGAACAAAGGGAAACACATTGCAGAAGAAACAGCTGTCTCAGAGAATTTCTGACAAGAGTTTCTAACAAAAGGCAATAAAGGAAGACCACTTGATTTGGAAACTAAGAGAAGCCTCACTGTAAGTGAATTAACAACTGATTGATCAACTAAAAGGTTTGGTAATAGAATAGCGGAAACAGGACAGATCAAAAGAAGAGCGATTAACATGAAAGCACCAAGATTATACCGGAGAATTCTAACGGTTTCTCTCAAGATCTCAAGAGCATTCATCGAATGAAACTTATGATCAGAGGATGATGATGGTGATGATGATGATGATTCTATCTCAAATTTCCGTAATTTTGAATTTGATCCTCCATGATTCATCATCCCAGATAAACCCATTTCCATGATTGCTCTGTTTTACAACGAAAAGGTTTGGATTTTTTTTCCCAAAGTTTGGATTTTGATGTTGTAATTAAGCAAACCCAAAATATGGGATTAGCGTTTTGGTAATCATGAAGAGAGAGGGTTAGTGTATTTGTTAGCGGCGCGTTTAAAGCATGGAAGGTGTCACGAAAGCAATGAGAAGAAAGATGGGGAATTTTTGGAGAGCGTGAAGAAACAGAAATCACGCAGAAAGGGCTTGGAGGAATGAACCGGGTCGACTGGAGAAAGGTGACGGTGACGAAAGAGTATTAGCGTCAGATTCGGTGTTACTATATCCAATCCGGGTACGGGTCTGGGTTTGGGTCCCAGTCTGGGTCATAACAGAATCAAGAAGGAAAGACGCGTTGATGAAAATAGGAAATGTTGCCATCTGGCGCAAATTTGTTTATTTTTCCCCGTAAGAGAAAAATATGATAGAAACTTGCAAAAAAACAAAAACAAAAAAAACTGATAAAACAAATTGTTCTATTTATTTTGATAATTCAAAAAAAGAAATATTTATTTTGATAATATATAGTGTGATTTTGTTTGTTAATGTAATGTAATAAACTGTTACCAATCATGATTTGTTTAAGATTTGCATTAGAGATTGAAGTTTGTTGAGTTATGATTGACTTACATTTTTGAGTTATCTCCTTTGTAAAATTGTTAAATCAAAACTTTACTCAAAAACATGAAAATTTTCATGAGTTAGGATGTGGTAAGTTGAGTTATACTTTTTATTTTTGAGTGAATTAGAAATTGAACTTCTTTTGGTGAACTGAATACTTTGGAGTGACGCAATCCCAAAAGGTTTTTAAAGAATAAATAATTAGATTAGTCGGTGGCTTTGTTGACTAAATAATCCGAAATTATCAACGTTCTCTATTCTCTGATCATGCAACTCAAACTGAACATACACTTTCTTTGAAATCATCTATGGTCATTAAAAACATTTTCTTTGAATCACACAATTTAACATTTCTTTAGAAGAAATAAAAGTTTTTTTCCTAACAAACAAAGCAAAATAAGTTTTAGTAAATCCCTAGAAGATCATCATCATGTTCAAATTGCTCAGTACCTTCAAATAAAATCTTAAGAATTCTCAAAAGTCTCTGGTGCTCTTCTCCTAAGAGCTTTTGGCAGGCATTTTTATACCTTCAAGATCCTCAAATGTTGACTTCTTCCTGATAGAAGGCAGCAGCCATTACACAAAGAATACCTCCGAAGATTCGAAGAAGCCAAAACTAGAATTATTCTATCATGCTTCTCATCTTGATTTGTGGATGTTTCTAGAAGGAACCTGATCACTGTCTTCTCCACCAGATGCATCATAGCCATCACTTGTAGACCTTGACAATGGCATCATCATCATTGATAGTTGTTGTTGTTGTTGTTGTCCTCTCTGTTGACCCATCAGACCAACAGCAGAAGAGAACCCATTAAGCTGCGCTGCATCCTCTGCTTCAGACGAAACTCTAAACGGGTGAATGTCATGCGAGTCTAAGCTGCTCTCTGGTGAAGATGTCACCATAACATTACCAGACCCTGACATTGCCCGGCTTGTCTGAAACGCGCTTCTTGCTTCTAGCTGAAGTGGAGCTAGCCCTGAACTAGTTGATGTCTCCATTGCTGCTTTTGTCTGAACATTCATCAGCGGTTCTAGAGGTAGTTCTGCTGGTAACCGTATGCGCTTTGATTGCCTTCGCTGCTTCCCGTTATTATTAACACCTTCATATTTTGTTGGGAACATTCTACGGCCACTGCTTCCGAAGCTGCTGCTTGCTTCTAAGCCAACAAATGGATTTTCCCGTCTCGCCACAGGCTGGATTATTTTGGATTTCTTTCTTGCTTCTGCTGCTGCTTTTGAAACTTCTTCTGCATTGAGACGAGCTAGAGTCCAAGGACTAATCTTCACAGGTTGGGGCTTCTTCTTGACACGTTCCTCTACAACAGACTTCTTCCCATATGAACTTACAGAAGCATTCTCTGGAGGGACTACGTCAAACTGGATACAGATATGCACACGCATTAGAGCAAATCATAGTCAACAAGGTAGAAGAAACTGGTGAATAATGGTACCTGATCCTCAAGAAACAAACGTGGTGGTGTGCACCATGCCCCACGATGAAATGTATTGAAGGAGCTTGCACTGCTTAGTCCAGTAAATGAGCTGATCATTGACATTTGAGGACTCTGTTGACCGCCTCCAGCTTCTAGTTCTTGCTCTTGCTCCCTAAGCGCAACTATGTAGTCGTATGTACTGATTCCCTGTTAGAGAAAATTTACTTTGGTTAATTGAATAGTTAAAGGACAAAGCTTGGCATGTCTGTGAGCAACTGAGCATGGGAAACAAACCTTCTTAATGAGAAGAATGTGGAAGAAGAAAAGCTGAGCAAGTGGTAACGTTGCCAGCATTGCTAATACTGTACAGACACCCTGCAAGAGACAGAAGAAACCTTCAAATCTTGCTTTCAGGTGAGATAAGGGAAGATCAACTGTATGAGAAGGTAACTTACAACAACTATAACAAATGGAATTAGCGAGAAGCTGCTTCCCAACTTCAGGGCAATGTCTGCATTAAATTGGTTTCTTCGGAGTAAACATAATACCAGCACAAAAATCCCAGTTGACCATTGCATAATGAGCTGCAATTTCAAACCACAGGGGAAAAAACGATGTTTCCACCGGTTAATAATACATCTAACTTTATGAGAACTAACTCTTCATTTCACCCACCAAGGAATAATTATTCAGAACATTTCATGACAGAAAGATAGACAGAAGATATTCTTTCAGGACATCATGAAAGATCAACACAACCTTACCAAAAAAATAGCTGATACCATAAGACTGAAGAATTTTCGGTAATTCCGCTTGCCAATGCAGTTGTTTAGCCACTACAAAAGTCATACAAAAACAAAGATAAAATAATTAAAACAGAAGGAAGGGTTTAACCATTTAAGATAAACCATGAAATTTTTAAGCAAATCCTTTGAATACCCTGCAGTGATGATCAAAACGGTCCACACATTTGTCACAAACTCTGCAATGCTTGCTGTATTTGAAGACCTGCAAAAGGAAGACAATAATTGTTGACTACTCCTGAGAATATGTGAAGCTTTCTTGTCACAAGAAAACTCTAAAGCCAATGAAAAGACATGTCTGTGTTTATAAATGTTCCCCGCACCTCAACTTCACACAGACTGCAATAAAACATCCCATCCTCACTCATCTGCTCAGAAGATTCATCTTTTCCACTGCAACAACTACATAGCAATGCACAAGGAGAGCAGAGCAAACGCAGGAGAGAAGATCTTTCTGATGACTCCAATTTCTTGTTACTTCCATTTTCTGTATCCTCTACACACGTGCCATCATGAGATTTAGCACCACCTGTAGCTGATCCACATCCATCTTTTATATCCTTTGCTAGAGGAAATTTCCCATTTTCAGGAATTTTAAGGTACTTCTTAGACCGGAAAACTCCACGGTCTGCAGGATCTGAAGCCGCACACCATATATACAGTCCAACCACACACGTAATCTGAAAAAAAGATGTCACTGTCTTAGGCAGTCTCTAAGAGGATACCAAAAAAGGGAAAGAATAAATCACTATTTTCAAAGACTTAAGGTGTACACAATCTCTAAGACTAAGGTCTCAAGTGCAGCTTCAATTAAAAGCAAAATGGATCAAGTTAAAAGATCAAAATTTCAACCATAGCCCCTAAAATTGGCTCGGAAATAAGAAGTCTCTAGAGCTAACTTGTCCATTTACAGGAATCAATGAAGCTTCTAATCTCTTGAAGGGGACCAAATCAAGATCCAACTAAAAAGCCAGGTAAATCCAATTTCCCTAATTAGATATAAGTAACAAAATTTCACAAAGACATGTTAGATTGTGAAACCAATGGTCTATGTACTTCACAAAAAGATAAGCATTTCCCCAAAATGAGAAAGACAACAAAGTAAAGACAACACATAAACGGCCAACAAGTACACAATTTTGATCTTGAAAACCATTCAAAGTTTATTGAAAGCAGATTTGATTTCAAAAACAAATTAAGCTTACCAGAGGAGTGTAAATGCCCATCGCAATGTACTGATGAATCTTCTTCCCAACAAATGGAGCAAAGAAGACATAGAAAGCAAACCCTAAAGCCAAGAACACAGCAACAGCCACCACCTAACCCACAAATTAAACAAAAAGATCAAAACTTTCACCTCCAAAATCAAAACCCTCCAAAGAAATCTCAGTAAGAACAAAGGAAGAACCTGAAGAGGATGGTATGGAAGCTGCCATCCATGTTTCCTCATTTTTCCTCAAGAAGAAATGCTGCAAAATCCAGATGTAGATCGAAGAGACTCAAGTCAAATAAACAGATAAAGTTGCTTCCTTTTCCCTCATCTTCTTCAAAATTCTAACATTTTGTTTTCTTCTTTCACGGACTCTTGCTACTGTTGTCTCAGACCAAAGGAAAGAAGAGTAGAGAGAAAGACATTTGACCAGAGGGTGTGGTGTGAAAAGTAATAAATAGCAAGTAGAAACAAAAAGAAAAGTAGACTCTTTTTTTTTGTATGTGGTTCTTTCTCTCTGTATCTTCTGTGCAAAGCTTTGAGCTTTGGGCTTTGGGTGGTGCAGAGATCTACTAAAAGAAGAACCCACCATGGAAGAGAGAGAGAGAAGAGAGGAAAGGAGTTATAATTAAGAGATGAAAAAGCAGTTACCTTTTTCCTATGGCCAAATCATGTGTCACAGTCCTGTTGCTGGCAAATCCAGTAACACTTGTTTTCTTTCTCCTTTGTTAAATTGCAATCACTCTTCTCTCTCTCTCTGTCTTTCTCCCAGTATTTTACTCTCTTTTGCTTTTTTACCCCCACTGATTTTTGTTGCCTTTTTGTTTTCACCCTAAATCTTTTCTTACTTCAAATCCCACATGACATGTTTCAATTTGTAGAGATAAAATGAGTAAAACTAGGTTTAATTGTGATTAGGTAGCCTAAACATGTCTCTATTTAACTTAATTACAATGTGTCCTTGTGTAATAAATTGTCTCATATCACACATTAAATGTTTTGTTGTACCAAATGACTATTTTGTCTTAAATGTTGAGTCTTCCAAACTGGTAACTACTCTGCACAAAGTTCAAATATGTTACAAGAATCAAAGCCGATTTGGTTAAAGAGAATTTTGAACTTCCAAAGAAATTATTTAAATGAAAGGAATATAATAGAAGTAGCTCTTGATTTTCAATATTCGAGGGTTCGAGAGTGACAGAACAAAGCACCAAGAAAACGACGGTCCGGGAAAGATTAATAAATTTTCCTATAAGGGTTTAGGATTTGTTTTTGTATTTCTAAAATCTTATGGTATTTGTTTGAATTTTTAAAAGCTTTGGTAGCTGGTGATATGTCTCTTATGATCTCTCTATTGTCAGATAAATGGACTTTTTGTAAGAAAAAAAGATAAAACTTTTTTTTTGTTTGTAATTGGTTTGCGTTTTTAGTTACCTTTTTCTTGCTATTTCTCTTAAAAAGGGTCATTTGGATCGAAAGCCAATGTCTTACATTACATGTCTTTTGTGTATTATATAAAGTTAAAAAAAAAGTTTAATATACGTCGACTTTGCATGCAGATACATGGTTTATTTAAAGAGAAGTGGAATTGTTTTTGCTGTCCTCATTGAATTGATTGAGAAATTCTTATAAACATGTATCGATCCTTCTGACACAACACCATGAAAGTAACGGCCGAAGACAATGCTATGTTTTGATGAATCTTTTCTTTGCAAATAAAGTTATACATGCTAAATTTCGATTGCTTATGTTATTTGTACTCTTTCTCTCTAAACTTAGCAAAAAAAAAAAACTCATTCGTACACAAGATTTTGTAAAATCACAAAAAAAAGAGTATGAAAAATAATAAATTTAAATATAATTTAATGTATAAGCTGAAATTCTATTTGAATATTTTCCGTTAAACTAAGAAATTATTTTAAAACTGAATAAGATCATTAAAAAAAAGGGACAAAAGGTGTGTGGGTGAAGGAGTAAATGTGAAGCATTAAATTCGAAGGACCTCTTTATGTATGTCGTTTTCCTTCTTCATATTCTTTTTTTTTCTTGGTATAAGAGATTGCAATTTAATAGTTTTATCGTAAAAGTAGAAAACCGATGAGGTAGAGACAAGCATTCTTATAAAAATCCTAAAAACGTAATTGAGTATTTATGGTTTTTTGAGTACTAAACTACTAATCTACGAATAGTTTTAAAAAATAGTCTTTGTTAAAATAAAATAAGAATGCTACGCCCGGTGAATACGGGTGCTCGTTTATCGAGATATCCGGTTGCAACCAACGTTGAACGATTCCGATGTATATAATATACCAGATATACACATCAGCAAACATAGGCCAATCGAGAACCCATACCACATTCTAAAGCGCTATTAGATTATAAGTATCGAGCTTTACAGATATACACCAATAACGAGTGTTGTTCATGTATGAATTACCAAGCTTGAGCTAATAATGATTGGCTAAAATCTTTGAAATACTAAAAGCCAATACCATTTACAATTTTGGCGCGACATCCATCTACCATAATCTATATTTTGTATGAAAACAATGGCGCTTCGGTAAGAAACATGTCTTCGAAACCATCGTACGTAATAAAAAGAAGTCAAAACCGTGGTAGCAACAAAGTCAATATAAACAAAAAGATAGGACAATATTAACAGCTTTTGGGCAGGACAAACTAAATATTAAATTTGATAATGAATTGTAATATTGTTCAAATTTTGAAGAATAAAGGATATGTAGCAAATGTCGAAAAAACGAGGGATATATATCAAATGATCCAATGCCAAACCAAGGAATACTACAAAATGGTAGATGGGGACATACAGAGAGTGACTTTGTTCTCATTTGCTTGGTTCTTTTCTTTCAGGCACGTGCCCCTCTCTGTCTCTCTACCCATACCCGTGACTCACTATACCCTTCTTCTATTTCTATTTTAGTTTTTGTAGCTTTCATTAATATAAAACCATTATTCCCCACAAAATAAATGTTTAATAGTAGTGTAAAGTTTATGGACATATAACTCAAGATAATTGTGAGGCTGTGAAATGTGAACTGTGGGTAATGGAAGCAATTATAAGATGTGGGGGCAATTAATACTTGATTGGTTATGGAGAAAATAATTTGATGAGTATTTTTTTGTTTATATGTTTCATTTTTTTTACTCTTGACTAATTTAGTGTGCTATAATAATCAAAAGGTAATCAGTGGAAAACGCTTTTGGTTCAATAGTAGACTAAAACTTCTTACACCAAAGTTCAAGTTCAATATCCATAGAAATGTAGCTTTTTATCGATTGTTGATGGTTGTAGTCAGGCCCACTCCATAGCATAACCAACTAAAACTATGAAGTAGGCCCTTAAACTAGCAAGTATATGAGACCTCCCTTAGCATTTGATCACTCAGCGACTACTCAAAGAGAGCACTTGGATCACAAGTATTGATGTGACATATCCACATTCAAAATGACTAATCCTTTAGGATCTGAGAAAATAACATAGCACATAAAGAGAAGTAGAGGTTTGGAACTGTCAACAGTAACTTCTCCACAACCAAAACCAATAGTAAGATATACTAGTAAATATAAGAGTGTCTTGCATGGGAAACACATGTGGGCTTAAATTATACTAAGAAGACCAAAAAAAAGGACCAAACTTTGTTCTTATAACATTTGACTCTGTCAAACTTGATAATACATAGCCTCTGTAAAAGAGAGAATGCTTACTTATTATTATTACTTGGGACCAACTTCCTTGAGAGCACACATCTGCTCCTCTCCCATTGCAGACATGACAGACACAACAATATCCTTACCCTCCTCAAATCCATTCTTGAGCTGTGTGAGTAAAGCTTCATCTGTTGGCAGCTTCAGATCATCCTTAGTGCTACCATTATCAGTAAGAAGACTAACCTGTAAATGTAATCAAAGAACAAAACCCTCTAATTCAACCATATGGGCAAAGACAAAACACAAAGCTGAACTAGTGAAAAAGAAGATGACATACAAAGCCATCTTCAGAGATATCAATCAACTGATAATCAACACGATTCACATGTGGAACCTGTGCCAATAAAAAGGAAACAGTTTTGTGTTGTGAGTCAAAAATTATAGACTTTGTATAACGTTTCTAATCCATTCACAAGACTCACATCACAATTGTGGGAAGAAGGAACGATATCTTCAAGCTTCTTAGAAGTAAAGATATCAATGGCAACAAAGTGACACTTGGCGTGACCATGCTTCCCAGTCTTCGAAGTCGATACCTCAACCACCTATATCATAAACCCCACATATCACCAATTGAATTAAACCCTATTATAGATTTAAAAACCCTATAAATCCATAAACTTCAAAAACAGAGGTTTTTCTCAACACTAAACACCAGATCACAATCCAGAATCACTAAACCTCAAAAATTCACAACGATCAGGTAACGGAACACTGCTTTAATACAATCCATGAAGATGATTCCTCTAAAATCAATAATAATCAAATCAGAGACAAAACCTTGCAGGGACGTCCCTTGATGACGATGTGACCACCTTTACGAATGTTACCGGCTTGTTGAGGATAAGTCTTAGAAGCTCCGGCGTCGCTGGATTCGAAGTGATGCTCGTCGTCTGACATGATTCAGCGAAATCGGAAGAGAAGAGATGAATTTGAGATTTCAGAGAGAAAGTGTTCTTCTTTGCGAAGTCAGCGAATGGAGTTTAGTTTTTATAGAACACTGAAGAAAGCGATCTAGGGTTCAGATTTATTTGACGTGTCGCGTGCAACTGACGCGACCCTACACGTGCGGCGTTTTTTTGTTTTTTCTTAAAGAAATAAAAGTCAGATCGTAAATCTTACGCGGCCTCTGAGATTCTCTATTTAATTAATCAACTCTTAAATAATTTGATTATTCTACTGTTTATTTTAAAGTCAAAGCATATAGTTGACTAAAAAGTCAAAACAAAGTTTAGAGAACAAGTAGTATAAAGAGACGTGAGAGATACAATCATTACATGTTGGTTGACACGAGTCAGTTCTGAGATCAAGCTAAAACGTGCTACCAAAAACACACAAAAAAATAACTAGATAGATACAAGTAGACACTGAGATTCAAGAAGCTTACGAATCTTTCAAAGCCTGTGTATGAACACTTGAGGAGCTTCTTCCCTGCAAAACATTTGGAGATATATTGATACAAATGTTTTAATGATGTATTGTGAGAGTGTTTGTGATGATGAAACGAATTGAGAAGAGTGTGGGACTTACTTCTCTTTAGCATCTTGGTAAGTGTGGCTTGATGCAATGGCCAAGAGTTCTCCAGTGTGGTCAAATGCTAAAGACGCGATGCTATTTGAGTACCTTGGCAACTTTTATAAAAAACACAAATTATTATAGAGGAGAATAAGAACAAGAAGGAATCTAGAGAGAACAAGTCATGTTTAGTGTTTGAACCTCATTGAGTCTTCTTCTGCTTTTAGCATTCCATGAGATCACGTATCCTTCATTGTCACCTGTTACAAAAGTCCCTGACCCACTGTGGCAACAAGAAAAGAGTTAGTTTGATGATCAATCATGTGTACCATTAGATGGTGAATGAGAGACATATACCATGGACTGAATTCGATTGCATTTATGCATACACCATCAAGTCTTCCATTCCTACTCTTGGGATGGCATCGGAAACTGTATCTGCCATGAATTTATGGTACACATCTTAAGAGAAAAGATTGAATACAAACCAGTGGATAGCCAAATGATAACTTTCATATTGTGGACTTACTTAATCTCACTGGAGCATGATGTATTGGGGAAATCCACAGCTACTCGTCCGTCTACTGACCCAACTGCATATCCTGCTCAATACCAACAATAAACATCTTAGAAACCAAACCAAACATGAAACCTGATCAATGTAAAATATAAATCTTTTCTCAGTGGAAATGTAAACTATGGCCAAATAACACCAAAGACAGATTCTTGTAACTATATATGTTTACCTCTGGAATAAGGTACAGAGGTGATACATCTGATTGGCACCTCCACTTGGGATGCATACGATTGAAAAGCTTCATCTAAGTTACGTAAATCGTATATATGCATCGATGCGTCCACACAAACAACTAAGTTGTTTCCAGATACAGTGACACATCCCACTGCTCCACCAGCATCAGTCGAAAACACAAGACTTTCTCTTTGTCTTGTATCCCAGAATTTGATCTTCTCATCAAACCCAGTCGAGATAACTTCACCTGAGCCGCATCAAACCACTTAGAGTTTAGTATAAGACAGTATACATAACGTTACCAAAGTCTTAGATTCAAAACTCAAAACCTGATACCAAATCAACTTATGTAAAAACAGTCATCACCACTTACTTAAAAATGTAAAAAGCTGACCTTTTTCATAAGAGTAGACAATGGATGTTGAAATGTCATCATGCCTTCCAATTGTATCAACTGTTCCAGCGTTTAAATCATACCTAACAAGCAAGGTGTTATCATTCTATACAAGATCAGATCTTTTTCATTGAAAAGGTAAATTTGCTATCTTCATACAATAGAAAAGCGAAAATTGCAAACCTTCGGATGAATCCATCAGAACCAGAGGTAAATGAAGTTGATTCATTCTCGAAACAACAATCAAGAAGAGCAGCTTGAGAGTTTAATTCAAGACTTAGCGAAGAGCTCTCCACATCATACAATCTCAGATACTACACATTTACACAAGCAAGCAACAATTCGTCACTATCTCTGAGACCAATACGGTATCGATCCGAGAAAAAAGAAGAGAAGAGAAGAAACTCACAGAATCCCAAGAAGCAACGAGGAGATTGTTTGATTGAGGGGAGAATCTGAGCCTCGAAACCGCATCCTCTATAGGGTTTTCAAATTCAAGTCTATCTCCGCTCATATTTCAAACCCAGAGAGACACAACAAAACCACTTCCTCAAGCAATTTTGGAGAAGAACGTTATCTCAAATCAAACGCCACTCTCTAGACAGATGAAGAAGACTTTCCCCAATTTCGAATTCCGAATTTCAAATTTGTAGACTAGAGCTTTCCCCAATACCTGAGCTCTTTCAAAATTCACAAACGGGTTAATGGGCTTATGGCCCAATATCTATTGTACATACTACTTTGAATGTTTGTAGTCGTAGATGATAAATCCGGATTTTTGGTTCGTTTTCGGTTTGTGTTTTGGGATTTAGTTAAAGTTATAATTTAATTTTAGGCATGTCCATTTCGGATCGGTTGCGTTCTGTATCTGTAGGTAAAAAATCTTGTTCTATAACAGTTCTTGTTTGAAAATATTTATTTTAGTCGAACAGGTAAGAGATTCAATAGTCCATTTCTATTTTTGTGATGGGAACCATTGCACCATATTTTGATTGAGTTTAACTTATATAGTTTGTGGTTAAAGTATTGCAATTGAATATGATTAACTTCACAGAATGTGAAACTAAAATAGGTTGAGCCGACCAGCTCGTGTCAAACACAGTAAAAAAACTTATAAGAAAAGAGAAGTTGCATATATATATATACATGGGGAGTGTCAAGAAACTGTCTTTGTTCCCTCCAGACTAAACTTGAAGAACATCAACATAACAGACAAGATACTATCCAGCAAATAAATCTAAGACTGTGCCTTTTCATCACTCTGGAACATAAAAATCGAACCTGACATCGACAGAACCATCACGGGTATCTTTGTATTCCACGTTGGTTATGGTTCCAGCCTCGTCCACGTCTTGGTACTCTGGTTTCACCCTTCTAACAGGCACCGTGACCGAGTAAATGGTCCCAAGGTCACCGTCCGTGGAAACATTTAGCTGAACTTTTTCCTCTGATTCTATCTCTACGAAATCCGACAGTGCATGGATAATGTTGTTGACGATTTTCCTTTTAGCTTCGTCACTAACATCACACCTGTCGGAGAAGAGGATCATCTTGAGCCGCTGCTTTGCAATTCTTGCGTTGGAGCTTCTTCTTGATGCGTGAGATGGGAATATTATCTTCCAAGCCAAGTTTAACCTGTCAAAGAAACCCATGTTGATGGCATTATAGAGAAAGCTCTCTATCTCTTGCTCTGCTGGGCTTGGTGATAGTTCATAGTCTCCGGTGTTCCTTGCAAGAACCTTCACCTGACCTCGTGTGTTTTCGCGGCTGATCGCCAGTCCAGGAGTACATTTCTGAGTTTCCAAACTGTTTACGCCATTGCTTATGAATCCCGTGAAATCAACCTGCAAATTTACATCCATCACCCGCAAAAAGGGACTGTAATTTCAGACTAGTTGCATTTTGAGAACTCAGTAATTGTTATCGTACATCTATAGGTAAAGCAACTATAACATCAAAGCTGACCTAAACGTATATGTTTTCTAACAAAGTAGCAAAACATCAGGTCATAAACACCACAAACATCTGCATATATCTAACAGAAGACCGGTCTAGTCTACGTAATCCAAGGCACCACCACCATTGTTAAAAAGACTTAATATGAGCTACAAGCTTAAGAACATATTCACTCTCTTTGATCATCTATAGGTAAAGAAGCAACTGTAACATCAAAGCTCATCTTAAACTTAATGAAATGGTTTTGTAACAAAATTGCAACACATCAGGTCATAGCACCACAAACATCCGCACATATCTAACAGAAGACCGGTCCAGTCTCGCTCTCAGTAATCAAAGACACCACTTCCATACTATAAAGACTTAATATGAGCTACAAGATAAAGAAAATATCAAAACTACAAAAAAGGAGGATGGTCATGGAGATGGATTCGTTGGCTTTCCTAAAAACAAATATACTTAAGTTTTGTTACTAAAATCCTTCATTTCCAAGTGCCTAAGTAAAAACACAGAAACTGGAATGATAAACTTTCAGGAGCTCGCGATGAACAAGCAAATCTAGAGCTAGAGAGAAATTGTGAAATTGTTCCAATAAAAGACGCATTTCAGATTCTTCCTAAACCACACAGACATAGAAACGAAAGATCGAAGCTAGTAATCTAAGTTCTCCTAATTTGGTGGCGAATTTCACGAGCTCCAGATCCCAAATTGCAGCGAAGAGAAAATTTGAATCGTAGAGTAAGAATTATAAGAAAATCGGACCTTGGAAGAAGAAGAAGGTAATGAGAGGCGATTACGGTGGTGATGATGATAAGGAGATACTAAGGTCGCAGAGATCCTGAGAGTTCCAGAAGACATCGCCATTACCGAGAAACTTGAAATTGCTCGCCGGAGAAGTGAATCTTTTTCGTCTCAGTTAAAAGAGAAATGAGATTACGACGACTCTTCTTACAAAGTAAAAGGCTATCGAGCACTTTAAGAAACGCTGTCGTTTAAAGGCTTGAAACACAGCGTTTTAACAACTGCCTAACCGATGTCGTATCATCTATTTTAATATTAAACCAAAACAACAAAAAAAAACTACTTTGCAACTTTTGGTGTTTGAAGTTTAGAAATTAGAAGAATGACGACAATAGTACCAACTCATTCAAAGGTTTTCTATAACTCATTCAAAGGTTTTCTATAAGCAAAATGTAAGCTTTATAAAAAATCACATTATTGGTAAAGCTGTAGGCAACCACAAATAACTAATAAGTAGTTTTCAGATTTGATGGATTGTAATATTTGTTCTTTAAACTTCAATCTAACAAAATATCCGTAAAGATGACTATTTGCATTCTTGCTGTTTTATTAAAAATATGATCTTTTGACAAAAATATTTCAAGTTTTATAGATAAACCACGAATAAGTAGTTTTTAGATTTGAGAGATGTGCTTTTAGTCAAGTGGTTAAGTTCATTTGATTTCGTCTTTCTATCGAGGTTCGATTCCACTAAGTCGCGTTACCCTATATAGTAGAGTTTGACTATATATTGGACCTTCTAAAAAAATAGTATTTAAATTTGATGGATTATAAAATTATTTTTTAAAGTTTAATTTATAAGAAATCTGCAAAATTGACTATATGCGGGGTTATTGGTGTTTTATCAATAATTATGATCTTTTTGATAAACTTGTTCCAACTTTTACAAATAAATCGCATTGATCTCGGAAAAAAATTGAAACCCTAGAGAATTTTCCAATCCCATAACACTTGGTAAGGACTAGACATTCGTCATTCTTCTAAACTTCAAAAACCAAGGCTACAAGATTAGGGCTTTTCTAACTTAACATTTTTCCAAGATAGGGTTTTAGGTTTTTGTTTTGGCTTAATATGAAAATGCTACAAGAGGGTTTTAAACTTTTTGAAACAAGTTTATTAAACGAACCGCTGTCGTTTTAGTTAATTAAACAAAAAACACAGTCGTTTTGAAACAAGTAAAACGATCATTTGATTAGGGGACTGTGGTCACCGGCGGCGAGAACCAAGGCTTCTTCGTAACCAAATATCTTTCGATATCAAAAGACAATCTCTCCAAAATACAAATTGACTAATATAATAAGTCGAGAGATTCTGGTGCAGAGGACAAAAAATTTCAATTTTGATTTCATTGAATGGGTAAATGGAGAGCAGTAGCTGCTCTTCTTCTTCGTAATCAATTACTCAATTCTTCAAAAAGACTAAACCTTTCTTCTTCTCCATGTGTTTCGAAACACCCAACGATTGGTTTAGCTTCTCGCTTTCTCAATTTCCGACACTTTTCAGCGTTCCCTTCTCCGATTTCGATTTACAACAATGACTCTGATTCTGGGTCGAATGATGCATATCAAAACTATGAATTTGGAACAGAGGCAGAGGAAGCACTAGGCAAAATCCCTATCAAAGCCTATTTTCTCAGTACTAGGTATGTACATCTTTGGTATTGGGACTCACTAGTGAAAGTTTTGAATTTGGAATCTTTACAGTTTGAAAGTTGAAGTCTGTTATGTGTTTTTCATTTATAATTTGGTTTCTCAGAACTATGGTTTTGGCAGTATTGATTTGAAGGCAATGCAAGCTGAGAACTTATGCAATGTTGTTCCTCCTACTTCACGTTCTACTAATTATATTGCCCTCAAATTTTCGGATTTTACCCCTTCTGGAATCTATGTAAGTTTTATTCAGAAACAGTTTAGCTATGTTTACTTATCTGTTGATTATTGAGTATAATGCAAATGGCATGCCTTTGGTTACCTTATCTTTGTTACCTTTCTTCAGAGTTTGGACGAGAGGGAGAGTGTAAGCAACTGCAAGTTCATGGTTGTCTTTCAATATGGTTCTGCTATTCTTTTCAATGTTGATGATAATGATGTTGACCGTTATCTCGACATTGTTCGTAGACATGCTTCTGGATTGCTTACAGAAATGAGAAAAGATGGTTAGCATCCGTCCTCTCTTACAGCACTTAGCTTGAAACCATAGCTTTGTAAATGAACTGATCTTTTGTGGACTTTGTTGTGTTAGATTATGCTGTGAAGGAGAAGCCTTTGCTGATTGAGGAAATGAAAGGTGGCCCTGACTACATTGTTCTCAAAACTTTGGATACTAATAGCATCCGTATAATTGGGAGTGTGCTCGGACAAAGTATTGCTTTGGATTACTCTGTTTCTCAGGTAACTTGTTCCTTCTCAGTGTTGTCAATTGATACAAGTATATGGTTAAATTTGAGATTTGTATTTATCTCAGGTTAACAAGTTGGTGGAAGAGTTTGCTGATATAAACCGTTCAATGGCGAAAACCGGAACATTCACAATGACCAGGAAAAAGCTCTTCCAACTTGTAGGGAAGGCGAATTCTAATATAGCCGATGTGATTCTCAAAGTTGGTTTGTTTGAGAGGTATTCTACTAATGTTAAATCACTTTATATTGTTGTTTTCTATGATCTCTATATATATATGCTGAGACTCATATGTTCTCTTGTTTTCTCATAGATCCGAGATTGCTTGGAGAGAAGCTAGATATGCTCAGATATACGAGTACCTAAGAGAAGAGTACGAGATCTCTCAGAGATTTGGGGATCTAGACTATAAGCTAAAGTTTATAGAGGTATTATTATTACATTACTAGGTTGATTTTGTTATCATTAACTGTAATCATGTTTTTGAGTTTTTTACATATCTCTCTTTTCATCTGCAGCACAACATTCATTTCCTCCAAGAGGTGATGCAGAACCGACAATCAGATCTTTTAGAATGGTGCATTATCTTTTTACTGGCCATTGAAAACGCAATAGGCATTTACGAGATTGTTCGAGAATCCGCAGGAGCTTCACTCTGATGCTACAAAAGTATAAATTCATTGTAGTGAACTCAAATTCAAGTTCATTTGTTTAGGTCCTTCTGTAATAAAATCAACTTGACTTGCTAGCTTGCGCAGCTTATGTCAACATTATGGTTTTCGGAAAAATAGGATCAATACAAATGTTATGCTTCCTTCTTTGAAAACATTAATCCAGTCTTCTAAGCAAGTACTCAATTTGGACTTCCTTTGTGAGGGGCATGATCCTTTCTCCATAGAGTTTTGCAACTAAGCTAGGTTGTATTTTGTAGGAAGGATCAGCTTCAGTTTCTGGGTCGTTAATCGTTATGTCTTGACCAAAAATTCTGGCTTTGATCTCAACTCTCTTCTTGACTACTTCTTCAACCGTTTCGTACGTTAGAAGTTGCATCAGCTGTGTCCGGTCCTGGAAAGATTCAAGCCAGTTAATGACAAAAGAAGATTGCAGATAATGCAATAAGGTAAGGTATTTAGCATGAATCAAAATGAGAGTACTTGTTCTTTGATAGCTGTTTCATAGGCAGCAGGATTTTCACGAAACTTGGCTTCAGCAACAAATTTACCAAAGTGAATTCTCTTTGAAAGTATCTGCAAAGAGAGGCAAACAAACTTTTTTCAGTTTCAAGTCTCCTAATTGAGCCATATGTTAATGATGCATGCCAAGCTTCTTGCCTGCAAACACATTGTGTCACAGAGAGCAGCTGAACCACAATTACCGTCATCCCCTGGCTTGACCAGTCTGGGGAGAAGGTGTTTGAAATACATATTCCACACCTTCTTGTTGATGTTTATCGATTCGGCGCAACGATGCAAAACCTGGTTTAGTCGCAAGACAGAAGAGCAAAGTTACGCATTGTTCTGTGTAGGAGTATGTCTAGTTATTAAGTATATGATCTACTTTGAAGGCCAAAATTCACCTGTGGGTATTGAATAGGAGGAAGGATAGGTTCAGGCAAGCATTGTGGGAAAAAGGGATGCTCATCAGGACTCTTGTACCTGTCCACCTAACTTCAACCAAACAAACCATCAACAAAGAGAAAGATTTCGGAAACTATGAACAACTATTGCTGATAAAGTTTCGACCTTTGCGTGAAGCTTTTCAGTTTCTCTGACCATAAACTCAACTAAAGATCCTTGAAACCCTTCCATAGTAAAGGCATCCTCGTCATAAGTATCAGCGTTGTAGCGATACTGAGCTCGTTCAAGAAGATTAAAGATAATACTGTCCTCTTGACGAATCAAAGAGTGTCTAATGCTTTCAAGTTTCAAATACTCACTCTCATCTACCCTTAGTAGCCCCCTAGAGTATCTGTACGCAATAAGCCCATATCACATCAATGCCTTAATCAACGAGACAGACAAAGCAAATTAAAGGCGGTGGCTTTTTTCGTTATCTCCGGTTTAAAACAAGATTTATGATTCTTTATATCAATGGAAGACGATCGGTAAATAAACGGAACACATTACCGGATCGGAGAAGCTGCGGAGAGACGGAGGAAGAGAGACCCAGAAGATAGTCCAACTTTTGATTTATCGTTCCAGATTGATAATCGCGAGATGAGTCTTGAAGAATTCGTAAGATTGAGGTTTGGGGAATTGTAAAACGCGGGTTTGAGTAACTTAGCCTCCATCGGAGAATCAAAAGAGGAAGAGACAGAGACAGAGAGTGGAGAAAGAAAAGGACAGAGGAACGGATTCGGCGGAGTTAGGAAAAATAAAAATCGGATAGTGACACAAAAAAATCCAATCCGTTACAAAATTATCTGGTCGAGAAAGGATAGGTGGAAGAATATCACGTGTTTAATGTTTCTACAATTTTGTTATCAATCATAAATAAATAAAATGTTTTTGGTGTTATATATAATTTATTTTTATTTTTATTTTACTTATTTGCTATTATCTGAATTTGCTATCTATGCTATGAAATGTTAAAAAGTTCTTGTCGATTCCGATGTTGCCTTCAGATTAGTGGTGGGAATCGATAACTCTAATTATATCGCTCGTGTCGGATTGGAACAGTAACGAAAGACCTATTGTTATCATCGGAGTTGGACGTGGTGTTGGTGCTACCGAGTTTCACCTTGGTTTATTGGTTATTTAGCGATTATAGAACAAGTAACTCTGCTCGAAACTAATTACATTTTTGTAAAGTCAAACGAATAAATCAGAGCCATCGAAACATTTAATCAATTATTGCATCGGCTCTCTCAAAGACATGATGATGTACTTGTGGTTTACAAGACGAAGCACTTAAAGTCTTATCTCTTCTTATTACTACTTTTTCTCCACTAGATCTAGCCAATCTTTCTTTTCAATCATAATAACATTATTCCATTTGTTAGATACAATAAATTTTGTACTTGAAAAAGTTTGGTCATTGTGATTATTTTACACAAGAGAGAAAATATTAAATTCATACGGTTTCTAACGTGTTAATAATGCATAAACACGTTACCGTTAGTGTTAGTGTTTATAATCATTTTAATTACATATGTTTTATTTATATGGTTGTTTGATACCAGTGGTTTGTAGTTGTACAACTGGTACATGGGTTTAAATAATCATTAAACATTCCAAGTTGACTTATATGATTCTATCGGTCGATGATTTTTTAAAAAACTATATAACAAATGTAACATCTAGATTGAATAATATCTTCATATCCAACAAACCTATGACACGTAACGAAATTCGAAAGAAAATATGCTTCCTCAGAAGAATGATCCTATTTATGTAATAATCTCAACAATGAAGCCTTTTTAATGATATTTTGTTTAAGTAGAAAATCAACCAATCTGTAACGAACAGAAGAAACAAAACTACAAAAGTAGACAAAATCAATCCCAAAACCGTAATTATCTTCAAAATTAAGGTCATTAAATTCCTGACCCCACATTCAAACTTATAAACCTCAAAGTTGCGTCGACATTCGGACCCCTCAAGCTTTAAATCTAACCTAATTTATAAACATTAAACAATTGATGCTTCATTTAGAAATTAAGTATTGTTATCATCAAACTTGTAATTTAGGGTAACTTGTTGGTCTTAATCTTATCAAGTGTCTAAGCTTTTTAAAACGTCATTGAGTTTGTTAAGCTAATCTTTTTCGGGTTTTGCTATCATTACTTTAATTATCCTTTCTTACTTCATTTAGGAGAGGTTAACTAAGATTTCAAGTCTTGTGTTAGTGTACATGAGACAAAGCATGGAGACAATATTCAATTACCACATATAGTTTCTGATTACACTAAATTTGTTAGCCAATTATGTATCTTTTTGAATATTTTGTTCGAAAGAAAGCAGAAGCTTCTCGATCTTAATATTCTGAAAAGAATAATATTCGTATAATGGAATTAAGAAAAAGTCATGACTTTTTAACATCAAACTAGTGTTCTTTTATAAAATAAGGAGAAGTCATGGGAGGATATAATTTGTATATTGGTCATAGGCATATGATTTTAATGCTCAGTGTATATAGAAACATTTTTTATTCCAATCAGGGAAAATTGAAAACAAATAGACAAATAGTTGTCACATTTGTCTAACCGGTATTTAAAGAAATCGCAAGACAATTTCAGATACATGCGGACAAAGATGAATTTCATCTATTTTAATTTTTGGACCATATATTATCTCGTGGTTTCGGATTTCATATTGTTTTTAAGCAAAGTTAAATATTGGCATATTTTTAACTTTTGTTTATCAGAACATCAAGTGAATATAATAGAATTTTAAAAGTACACTAGGCGTTAAAGTAAAACGATGGATTCTTAAATGTAACGTTTAAAGCTTATACAAAAAATTTGTTATTTTCTAATAGCATCTTTTAGGATTGTCTAATAGCAAAATTTCTAATGAACCTAATAACTTTTTTTGTTTACATTATTAAATACCTAATTCACTTTTGGCAAGATGGTATAATGGTTTATGGATTATAGAAATCTAAATACGATATACGGCTAGAACAAGTGTGATGGTTTAATCGTTTTGGGCGTGGGAGGTGAACTACGAATTGTCGTAAGTTACATAATTGCATTCATCAAAATGTATGGTTTTGGATCATTGAGATATGAAGTGAACCATTATTTTTTTTTGTGAAATAAATATTTTTTTAGTTTATCATCAATTCCATGTTCAAATGTTTATCTCTTTGGAGTTTTCAAGAAGTTGTTAAGAAACATGTTTTCTAATTTGTGGATAAAATTTGAACATCAATGCTAAAACTTAGCATTAACTTTTTTTAATAGGTAATGCAAGTACAAATTAAAGGAGAAAGATATGATTTGTCCAATTAATGAAACAACGCGTTTTATGTTTAGCAAACAAATGGAGACGTAAACTCGATCTATTGTACTCCGTAAAAGTAAATGTTTTTTTTTACAGCATACATAAATGTTTTTCTAAAGTTAATAATGAAGAAAATGATTATTCTTTGATCGTGTAGCTTTCTCCATTCTAAAATTAATGTCCCAAATGATCGAGTCTAGGGGGTAAAATTGTACTTGTGATTTGGAATTTACTCCACTCTAACTTCAACACCCGCACAAATATCACAAATTTTAACTCAAACCTACAATAAAAGGTAAAAAATAATAAATTACAAGATGATTTTTTAAATAAATATCTTTTATCAATATTTAAAGGTATGTATTATTAAAAAAATATTAAAAGGTAATAAATCATATCTTTTTGTTTTGTGCACACCAAATATACAAAGCAACTGAATTATATAAAACGAGACAAAATTATCCAGCTTCCTATTTGATTCGCCTAGAATATTTTGACGTTTCTTAGGTCAAAGAGATGGAAAGATCTAACCATAGCTATATAAATAATTATTTTCTCAAAAGAAAATAAAAAAGCTATACATGATGAAAATTACAGTCTATTTACATGGAAAACACAATTTAATGTTGAAAATAAATTTTACCTAAACTCAAATTGTAGGTACGAAACTTTTCAGTTTTTTTGTTTGTTTGTTTGTTTTCACAGCAAGTGTGTGAAATAGAACAAAATCTAATGATTACTATTTTACTCATGAATCATGATATACATCTGCAAACCCAATTTATTTAAATTTTTCATACGATTTTAATGAAAAGATTAGAAGAACAATACATTGAAATTAAGTTGCATTTAAAGCTAAAACTCATGAGAAAAGTCACTTTTAATTTTTAACGAAGAGAAAAAAAAAAAAAAAAAAAAAAAAAAGAATAACAGATGTTGACAAAAATATATCGAGTCTCTCTCTGTTGTGAGAAGCGTCGTCGTGTAATTTTCTCATTTAGTATAATTTTAATTAAAATATATATATTTTACGGGATCTCTCTCCTTTCTCTCTCTACACCGAACTACTCTCTCTCTCTCTCTCTCTTCACTCTAATAGAAAGAGAGAAAAAAAGGAAAAAAAAAAAGAAAAGAATAAAAAAGGTGTGATTCTTTTGTTTATATTTGCTTTCTCCGTTTTAAGAATCAGAAGTAGATAGAGAGAAAAATAAAGAAGAAGACAGATGATACAGAGAGAGAGAGAGAGAGATAGTTGGCCCAGCGGATCGACGTCGACGATGATGATGATGATGATCATTTGATTCTTAAGCTAAAAGCTTTCTTCTTCTTCTCTCTCCCATCCCATGGAGTTCGTGATTTAGTCTCTCCTCTTAGATTTTTCTCTCTTTCCGCTCCTTATTTTTAGTATTATTATCTCAGCAGAAAAACAAAAACACTTTTCATTTCTTTATTTTTCTTTCTCATTTCGCATAAATCTTTGTCGCCGAGACGATTTGTGTCTGAGAAACTGAGAAGAGGTATATCAAAACTCTCATTATGACATTTAATCGAAGCTGATTATGATTTTATATAGTATCTGATCAATTTTAATGGTTTTAAGCATTTTGACTGAAATCAATCACAGCCTTCTCTTCTCTTCTCTTCTCTTTTTACTGTTCATCGTACGCTTCATGAATATTTTTTTTTTTTTTTTTTTTTTTTTTGGTTTATTGAATTAGTTTTTGGAGTAAACTTTGAGTTTTTAATGAACGATCGGTTTCAATTCAGCTTCTTCACCTTCAATGGAGGCTCCAATTTTCTGGGAATTTTTTTTGCTACATCTACTTGTGAATTTTAGAGCTAAATTCAGCTCAGATGTTATAGTTTCATTCATTTTATTGAATTGATTGATTGATCAAATCATATAAGATTATTATGTTCGTCGGTGACTTTCTGGATTTGTTAATTGCTGTTTTTACTACTTAAGTTGATTTGAATCTATGGCTAATAGAGCTTTGAATTGTGTTTTTGTTTCTGGAGGAATGGGAGAAACAGTTCATTGTGGAAGCTTCTTGTCCTCAATGAGGGATCTAAGTGAAGATATTTCCAATACTTGTAGCTATTCAATGTATTGTGGAGGTGATAAAACTTTGCCTTATGGGCAGTATCAGAATGGTTTCTCGGCGAGACCTCCAACGGATTCTTACGAGAGAGATTTTTTGAAACAAACAATGCTTGAACATGAAGCTGTATTTAAGAATCAGGTATTGAATAATGCCGTTCGTGTTTCTCATTTTACTCGAATGCTTTGGTTTTTTATGTGTCTGTTAAATTTGATTGATCTTGTTTTGATTAATGCAGGTTTATGAGCTTCACCGTTTGTATAGAACACAGAAGAGTTTGATGGCTGAAGTTAAGGGAAAGAACTTTGTTGATCACTTGAACAACAATGAGCCTACACCGGGAAGTGGGATTAAACGAGGATTTCTTTTCGGAAACTCGATATGTGGCGAAGGAAGCACCTCTCAAGATTGCAATGTTGGCAAGGACAACAAGGTGTTAGAGGTTAGACCTGTCAAGGTTAGGAGAACAATGATTGATCTTCAACTTCCCGCAGATGAGTATCTCCATACAGAGGGTGATAATACGACTTGTCCTCCTTATGAGCAGTCAAAAGAAGTTGGTGAAAACATCTTCTTTGAATCTCATCGGAACGATTCTTCTGGATCTTCTTTGCTTATGAAGAACTCAAATGGATTTACTGACTTGAACGAGCCAGTCCAATGCCAAGATTCAGTACCTGTTTCTTCTTCTTCCAGGGACTTATATTCTCTTTATGGAGCAAACATTTCACACGTGCAAGGCCAGTGGGTGGAAAAAAATACTAGTCAAAATGGATGGATGGTTCTAGAAGCAGGTGAGATTTTGGTCGTGTTGCTCATAGATTAGTTTGTGGACTGTGTTAATGATACAGTAGCTATTTGCTTATCTTCTAGTCTCTGATGTTTCTCTATTGCTGCATTGTTAAAGGGAACGGAAAAAGCACTCCAAGAGACAAGTTATGCCTGCCTTCCCATTCGGTACAAGTTCTTTCTAACAGTGCATTTCAACCTCTGGGATACCCTTCAACTGACCACAGCAAGTTATCGGGCGAAAGAGCATCTTTCAAATGTGAAGTTCGTCAAAGGAATCCTGAGGTTTCGTATGATAGCTATGTGGAATCAAGTGTGGCATCAAATGTTCCAAGCTTGAATCATGGATATCGCCCGGAATCTGTCAGACCTTGGAGCCATTGGATTTCATCATGGGAGAACCGAAGTAGCAGCTCAGTTCAGAAACCTTTGCCACTTCAAGCGAATCCATTCTTGACTTTTAATACTCAAGTACGAGCAGACTCAAGTGCAGAGATGAGAAGCCGTGATTCTAACGGGCTTAACCAAGGATTCTCTTCATTCTCGGAGGAAAGTGCCTTTAATTTTCCATCAGTAAACTTTAACCATCTTAACAATGGCCCAAAAGGGGCAGTTACTAATGGTTCTTTGTGTGAGAGTGTGATGCATCAGAGTCTTAAAAACCTTCAAGGACCAAAAAAGCAGGAGTGCTCTTCTGGTTTGCCCTGGATAAAACCTAAGCCCCTTAACAAAAATGGAAAAACCAATGGTGGTTTGGATTTGAATGCTTCTGCAAATCATCAATTCATGGATGAACGTGATATGGGTGACAGCTCAAATTATGTACATCCTCAGAATGGTTTGAGGTCTGTTACATGTTCTAATGACGCCAACTTGAGACATGTTGAAATGGCCAATTCACAGAGTCGTAGAAAGATTCTTGGTTTTCCTATCTCTCAGAAGCTTTCTATTTGCGAGGAGCACCCTTCCCTTATAACTTCTTCTGTGTGTATCTCTAATGAACCCAAGAAAGTAAACAACTTGGTGAAGATAAACCTCGATATCAACCTGCCATGTGAAGCCTCGGTTTCTGAAGGAGTTGTTGTGGACAAGGAAGAAGGTAATAAAGCTGCCACTCACAGGCAGCACATTGACTTGAATTTCTGTGCTAGCGAGGATGAAGATTCCGGCTTCTGTTCTAATCCAAGAGTGGAAACAAAAGCAACTACTTTGATAAATGTGGAAGCTCCCTTGACGCTTGAGAGTGAAGAAGAAGGAGGGAAATTTCCAGAGAAGAGAGATGAAGCTGGAGACTCTGTGGATGAACTCATCGAGGCAGCAGCAGAAGCTATAGTCACTATCTCACTGTCTTATCATTGCCGCAATACTGATGAAGCTGCTTCCTCTTCGACTGATGCAGTTGACAAGGAGCCGCTCTCTTGGTTTGTGAACACAATAGCTTCTTGTGGCAATGATTTAGAGAGCAAAATTGATGCTTGTTTGGAAGCCAGAGACTGTGAAGGCTGCCGTGAAGAATGTTCTTCAGGTGAGTTTGATTATTTTGAGGCAATGACCCTGAACTTAACACAGACCAAAGAAGAAGACTACATGCCAAAGCCTTTAATCCCTGAATATCTGAAATTTGATGGGACGGGTTCTATGGGTATCACAAGTAATAGGCCAAGAAGAGGACAAGCGAGACGAGGAAGACCAAAGCGGGATTTCCAAAGGGATATTCTCCCTGGGCTAGCTTCTCTGTCTAGGCTCGAAGTAACCGAAGATCTTCAGATGTTTGGGGGACTTATGAAAGCCACAGGCTACAACTGGAACTCAGGAATGGCCCGAAGGAGCTCAAACCGAGGAAGAAAACGACTGGTCAGCAACATTGACAGAGCTCCGGTTTGCTCCTCTTTGGCACAGCCAATGAATAACAGTAGTGTACAAATGGTGGGACTGGAAGATAGGAGCCTTACAGGGTGGGGAAATGCAACCAGAAGACCAAGGCGACATAGGTGCCCTGCAGGTACTCCCCCAACAGTGCTATTAACATAAAGCTTTTCGAAATAAATCCGATTTCACAATTTGAGGAACATTATAGAGGGAAAAGAACCAGAGCAAGTAACAATGGACAAAAACTGATTTTCAGCGATCGATGTTTTATTATTGTCAATCAACCCCATGTTTGTGGGTGTTGGTTGCTCTTTGTATATCTTGTCCTCTCTTATAAGGGCCAAAGAAAAGAAAACACATGATTGGTTATCATTACAAAATCTGCATCTCTGTTTTCTATTGGGTCAAAAAGAATATATATCTTCCTACATTGGCTCTAAGAATCTACGACATGTTCTTCATTCGTTAGATTCTGCAAATTTCCAAGAAACCTATAGATTTCATCTGTTTGGATACGATTTTCTTCACCAGCTCCAAATCTGAAAACTTTTTGATCAATCTCAATCGCGCTGTACCCAGGAACTTTCTTAAGATTCGAACTCTTCATAGCTGATCTCAGTCTCCTGAATTCTTCCCATTCCCCTTCTTCAGCATATATATTGGACAAGAGAGTGTAGTATCCCGTATCATCTGTAACAATATCCGAAAGATCGTTTTTAATGGCTTTGATGATATCCATTTTCTGATGGATTCTGCATCCATTGACCAGAGAACCCCAAACTGAAGCATCAGCTAGAAAAGGCATCTCCTTGATGGTTCTATATGCTTCTTTGAGATCACCAGAACGGCTCAAAAGGTCGATGAAACAGGCGAAATGCTCTGAGTTTGGTGATACGCCAAAACTTTTCATCAAGTTAAAGTAGTACTTACCTTCTTCAACGGAACCAGAGTGACCACAAGCAGAGAGAACGTTCATGAAGACAACTTCGTTAGGTTTCGTTCCGGATTCCACCATTTGATTGAATGTAGATATGGCGGATCCTATCCGTCCGTGCATTCCATAGGCATTGATCATACTACTCCATGACACAATGCTTCTACTCGACATGGCCCTGAAGACTGTTTCAGCTGCGTTGAGATCTCCACATTTGGCATACATGTCGATTAGAGCTGTATCAGTGAAAAGATCCTTTAAACCGGAAATAATGAGCTTGTGGTGAACCCATTTCCCTTTCTCCAGTGAACCTATGCTTGAGCATGCTTGAATAACCGCCAAAAATGTAACTTCATTCATCTCGAGATAGCTATGATACATATAGTCGAAGAGGCTAATTGCCTCTACAGAGTTACCATTCTGAGAAAACCCGCAGAGCATTGAGTTCCATGTCACAACGCTCCTATGCTTGATTTGATTAAACACTGTGCTTGCTGAATCCACAGATCCGCTTTTAGAGTACATGTCTATCAACGAGTTCTGCACAAACTCATCTGAAACATCTGTCCTTATAACATGTCCGTGAATCTGTTTCCCTAGCGGAACTAAACCAGCATTCTCGCATGCTGAGATTGAGCTGGCCAAAGTGAATGCGTCTGGTTTTATTCTCTGTGTCACCATCTGTCTAAACAAGCCCAATGCTTGAATCACCATACCTCTGTGTGCATATAGAGATATAAGAGAGTTCCATGCGACAATATTTCTATCACTAACCACACGTAAAACTGTCTCACAGTCGCTTAGTTTCCCGCATTCAGCGTACAGCTCAACTAAGGCCAGAGAAAGCGACTCGTAATTCGGATCCAGCTCTCGTCTAACTGCAAAACCATGGACCGACTTACCTTCTCTAATCAACCCTATCAAACCACAAGAGCTCAAAACACTATAAAGGGTAACCAAATTAGGCTCAATTCCAGACTTTATCATCTCACTGAAACTTCTCAATGCCTTTTCAGAGAACTCGCCACGGTTGTAACTAGAAATCATGGCTGTCCACGAAACAGCATTCTTCTTGGCGATCTTCTCAAAGATTCTCTCCGAGCTAAGCAAATCCCCACACTTACTGTACATTGTAAGCAGAGAATTGCATAATGTTTCATCTAAATCAAACATTTTCCTCGTTATCTGGCCATGAACTGATCTAGCGATCCTCAAACATCCAAGCTCAGCACATCCTTCTACAACGCTGATCATCGTCACAGCATCGGGCTCAACACCATCATCCACCATACACTTAAACATCCTCAATGCTTTCACCACCTCACCATTCTCGAGACAGCTAGAAACAAGAGTACTCCAAGCCACAAGGTCTCTCACAGGCATTCCATCGAACACCTTCTCTGCATCACTTAAATTCCCAGTTTGACCATACATACACAACAGAGACGTCTCTATCACAGCGTCGTCGTCTACACCGCCCTTGATAATTCTCCCATGGACTTTCCCACCAACACTCAGATGCTCCCTCGAACCCGCACAAGCCCTCAAAACAGACGGAAACACAAACTTACTGATTTGGGTCGTCTCCGAAACCAACCTATGGTACAGATCAATGGCGGCGTCGAGTAAATGACACCAGACGTTGCATTTGATGAGAACACCGTACATGAAGGAATCAGGGTAAGGAAAAGCTTCAAAGACGAGCCTAGACGAATCTGGAGAACCCATGAAAGCGTATGATTCAATGAGCTTCGTCACTGGAAGAGGGTCACGACGGAGACGACCGGTGACAAGTAGGTGAGCATGAAGCTGACTTACTAATCGTAAGCTCGAGCATGATCTAAACAATGGCATGTACTGCGTCATCTTCAGCTGAACAAGAACATTGACAAACAGAGAAAAGAGAGAAGACTTTGGCTTTTTTTTTGTGCTGAGAAAATGGATTTATAAACAAAAAGATTCAAACTTTAGATTACATTAGAAGAAGAAGAAGACTTTATTTGCTCCCAGGATCATCTTGAGAAGATAAGCATGAAAGAATGAAGAAATATTTCACAAGCAAACATACAAGTACTGAATAAAGTAACGGTCTTTGATTTTGGTTCATGGCCGTTGATAAACGTATTTTGTTCTTGGGTCAACGATTAGACCTTTTCCTCCGTTAACTTCAAGATCATGCCTGCAATTTTTCACACAAGGTCTAGTAAGTAAAACAAATCGAGAACTGAATAACGTTACTAGAGTGTGAGGAGTAGAGTGAACTTACTGGAAAACAAAGTCTGGGATTGTCAGCTGCTCACGAGGAACGTATTTGAACAGCTGCAGAAGTCGGTCTGCATATACAACTTTCTTCCATACCTTATCGGATTTTTCGAAATGGAACAAGAAAATGACAGCAAATTAGACTTCTTTAGAATGACTCGAGTCTATCGGCGGAAAAGGTTGGGACTTTGAAATAATTCAGGACTTTACCACATTATCCACGAAAAATTGCATCGTTAAGATTGTAGCCTTCAAGTGGAAAGTTGGATGAAGAACATAGATTGCCTGGACGAAGCAGAGATGATCAGAATGAGGACAAGGAGGAACCTTCCTCTATGAGGTGTAGTAGGTTTGTGATTTCATACCTGAAGGTTACGCTGGTGTTTTCGACCAAGTATCTGTTCTAATCTTTTCATCCATCCCAAATCTGGTTGGCTGTTGATTCACATTGCAAATTCAAACCCGTAAAAGCAAAAAGAAGTTAGTGAAGTTTATAAAGCACAGGAGTCTTTTTCCGATAAACAGTATTAAGAATCAACTTACACTTGTAACGATGCTGCAGAATGAAAGTAGACAATCGAATAAGGCTTTTGTATCACAGGTTCAAATTCCTGTACATTTGCACCGTATGTTAGTTTTGAGACAGAACTGCAGTGAGTTAGAGAACCATCGAGGTATGTGATTGTGTGCTTACCTTAATAACATAAAGTACAAAACGCTCCAGATCAAGACATCGCAGCAAAAAGTGAGCTCCTACAACAACCATTACAGGATGACCCTCGGTGTCAACACCACCACGATAGCTGAAGAAAGAAAACAGAACGGGCTTTGTCAATGTCTGTTCCATTAGGCATTGGCTCAAGGGCATATAAAGTGAACTTATGCAAGGGAAAGCGAGGGAAAGAAAACCAAGGACATACACAATTTTCATCTCTGCAATCTCGGAAAGGTTGATTGAATTAGCTTTCGCTAGGTATCGCGAATGAAGTGAGTATTCCTCTGCAGCAGAGAGAGGGGGTCCTCCTAGATCACCAAATCCTAGCAATTTAACAAAATTGAATCCACTTTGTGCTTGTGCAGTCTTCTCCCATTGTTCTTTGCGCCTTTCATCTGGATCCTTAATCAAGGACATGAAGGCAGGATCCAAATACGAATCAAGATGATTCGAGTTCCTGAAATCATATGGCTATTAATTGAGTGAAAAGTAGTGAGACAATAAACTGCAAAGACTGCAGCAGTCAAGAGTTCACTAACCTGCGTAACAAAGTAAGATCAGTAGAAGGGCGCTCGAGTGGAGTTGGAAAAGATCTGGGTGGAGGTTTATTTGGCAGCGCCTGTATTCTGATTTTACGTTCGTCTATAACCGTCTCACCATTTTCATCTCCAACATCAGCCGGGAGCTTTGATATGGCAACCTCTTCCTCATGTTCATCTCGAGGAAAGTAAAGTGGAAGTAATCTACATTTAGAGAGTCAAATTTTTAGCAATGGTCGGCATTGCTTCTGCACCCCTCAAATATAAGAAGTTATGGTATATACATTGCCAGCATTTCTACATGCTAAGGTCTTTATGGGCATAATTCTGAAAGCAAAGGTTCTCAAAACTGAAAATGAGCAAATCGATAACTAGGATTACACAAAATAAGTAAAGGTTCTTGAAAACCAGTTGCAGCGAATTAAGATACCGTTTGTATATCTCCGTATCAGAGGATGTGGTGGTACAGAAAACAACGGCACTGATTTTATCCTTTTGCTTCTCTAGAAAGCGGCGAACAGTTCCTGAAAACCGCACACCCACGAGTTGGAAACTTGACAGTCATTTGATCAAAAGCAAGAGACTGTTCAAGAAGAGAAGAACTATCTTACTTATGGCAACATGAGCAGCTGGTTCTCGGGGATAGTTTTTGGCTTCTGTGTATATACAGCCCAGAGCGATACTGCAATGTTGTATGCAGACCAAAATCAAGTTCTTGAGTTCAGGATACAAAGATAATCACAAAACTACAATAGAATTTGATTGTTGCAAAAAAATAAGAAAAAACTAGAATTTCACTTCACACACCTTTGTAGCCCACTATCTATGAGAAGTTCCAGACAAGATCTATAGCAGTGACTTAGAGCATTCTCAGCAGCTGTATGATACTTTACTGCATACTTGGGTCCTACTGTATGGATAACCCTCCTGAACAAAAGACAAACAAAAAACACATTTTTTTGAGTTGGGGACTAAGGCACAAATCTATTTCACAGTCCATATTAAAGTCGCACAGAATGCTTGGTATTTTGAGAAATGAGAAGTTCCTCAGAAATCATAGGATGTAGTACTCACACAGCATTAAAAAACTGTACATAGTCAACAATGGAGAAGCTCTATCATATGGACAAGGATAGTTGATAGATAGAGCAGAGACTAGATTCAAGGAGCACAATTTCTTTCTTTTTCAGTCCTCTAATAAGTAAAGAATTTATTTTAAACCGTCTTCTCCATCACCAATTACCTCGCTGGTAGATCATAGGCATTTGTTACTTTCGCCATCCCTGTCCTGCATCCACCCTGCCAAGAAACAAAGAATAAGCGAAAAATCCTCTTTCACGCAACAATAGAAGACAATACATAATATAATGTTTTTTTCAATAGTATATATAAAAATCTTGTTTTAGAAATTAGCGAAAGAAAGTGTTTATACCAATGTAGCACATTGCTCTGCAAGGCCAGGTCCAGCAGCCACATGTAGACCAGGACTGCTATGTGCCTCATCCAAGTTCTGTCCTCCAATACCAAGAAATTTTAACCATATCATCAGACGCACATTAAGAGAAACTTACTTACTCGCAAGCAAATATAATTCCTTGAAATCATCTTACCTCATTTGTCGAATTTACAACAGCATCAACCTCAAGGTTCCAAGGTTCCCCTCTCCAAAGGTATATTCTAGAGTTTATCTCGTGATCAACAGGAAACTTAGATACCATCCCATTCCCGCTGCTCCCTGCTTCGGAAGACGAAGCCAAAGGGTTTGCGTAGCGCGGATTCGAATGTTCTGGATCTCCTGTCTCATCCTCCAAAGATGATCTCTGCTCAACATCACTCCACCGTGGAATCTGATCCAAAGTCACAACGTAATCACCACTCTCTGTTGGAGTTCCACCACGAATGGTTGGTGCCGTGGGAATTGTCTGATACATCATTGTAGATCAAACCCACTATGAAGAGGGTTTTCCCAAGACTTAGTATGGTCCTCCTGTCAAAAGCGTATTCACTGGAAATGGAAGACAGACAAAACAAGTAACTAGGAAGAATCATTTCCATGAAGGAAAAATGAAATTTCAGTCAGAGAAAGTTTGGAAATTCTCAATGCCCAAGTCAAATTACGTCGACAATCATCGAAATTAGATAATCAGATCGTACTAATGCAATCAAAAATCTAAAAATTCCAAAATCAACCATAGTCTACAAACCAGAAAGTGTTACAAAAACAAGAGCTAAAGAAAAAAAAAGATGAAAACTTTCAGATAATTCTAATCTAAAGCCTTGAGCTTTTATCACAAAAACCAAAAAATTAAGAAACGGAGAGGTCGTGAGATTTTTAAGGATTCACCTGAAATTAAAGAAATTTGATTCACCAAAAGCGAATCGAGGAAGACCCTAATCAGAATTTCAACTTCATGTCGAAGAATTTTCTACAACTGTGGATCGATGAAGTATCGGAAACATCAAAACCAGCTACGACGACAAAAAATTGAGTTGTCGTTTAAGCGAATATACCTCAAACCTCGAAACCTTCTAAATCATCAAGAAGGTTTAAGAAAAGAATAATTAAAACAAGTCAGAGCCGTGAAAAATATTTAACCGTCACGGAGGTCACACCGATGGCACGTGCACATTGGTCAATACTCTCTGAGTCTGAGCTACCAACTAAACGTTGTCGTTTTCGTCGTTTGCTCCGATATTTTCTTTAGCGTTTTGCCATTAAAAAGCTAACACGGCGGATCAACGAGAGAGAGAAAAAGAGAGAGGCTTTATTCTTCTCTTCCCCGTTTCGATCTCCTCTTTAATGCATCTGCGTATCTGATTTTGAAAGATTTAACGGTAAGTAAACTTCAATCTCCGATTATTTTCATCTGTTACGGAACTTAAAAATCGAATTTTTAAACCTAGATTGATCTCTTGCGTCTTCTGCATCTAGATGCCTGTTTATTTATAGGTTTCATTAACCTTTGTTTTGATTTTGATTGGGGAGTTACCATGTATTGTACATTGAGCTTTCGTGGGCACATTTTGTTTTGCCATTCTTCTGATCTGTAATCTTGTTCATGTCCCAATAACATGAAAGTTTGTGTTTTTGTGAATTTTTTCATATATAATGTTTGCTAAACTATCTATGATTTTTGCACTTGTTATCCAGGTTCTTTAAAATGATGGGTATTGGTCAAAGAAGCTCTTTTCAATCTGGGAAGGTTACTGGGTAAATGTTGGTACATTGGCTCAGGTTTTATAAAGTTTGGTGATCATTCTCAGTTTCAAGTTTGATCAAAATGTGGGGCTTTGCGTCGAATGTCATTGGAAGTATGGGGTTAAAGAAGTCCCCTAAAGATTCAGCTCAAGCATCCTCTCAATGCTCAGATGATGAGGTTTCAAATATTAGCAGGGATGAAGAGGGATTAGAATGTCCCATATGTTGGGAATCTTTCAACATTGTTGAGAATGTTCCTTATGTGTTATGGTGTGGTCATACTCTTTGCCAGAATTGTGTCTTTGGTCTCCAATCTGCTGTCTTGAGACTCTCAAGCCAAGATATTCGGATTCCGTTTTTCGTCTCGTGCCCGTGGTGTCAGTTGCTTTCGTTCAGGATTGTTTACAAGGGTAATCTAAAGTTCCCTCGGAAGAATTTCTTCCTTCTCTGGATGGTTGAGAGTCTGAATGGTGACAGGACAAGTCATGGTGACAGGACAAGTCATGGTTCCTTGGTCACTGATAACCAGCAATCGGCTCCGACTCCGAGGTGTAGCATGTCTCTGGGAAACCACAGCAGCAACAACAATCTGGTTGCGAGGCCTTTATTGCGTAACCAGTCTACAGACCTTTTGCCACATCATGACCACAGTAACCAACCAAGCAGACAACTCTTCTCCTTTCACAAATCTCTTGATTTTTTCATCTCTTTCACCTCCAAGTTTCCGTTTGTGATCATCTTCCTTCTGATCGTATTCTTTGCTATACCTGGTAGCCTCATAATTCTTGCCCTTTACTTCCTCCTCACAATACTTTTCGCAGTTCCAGCTGGTCTTGTACTATATTTTGCTTATCCTATTCTAGAAAGGTTGGTAAATGAAATAACATCATCATGAGACTGGTGCTGAACTCATAACTCCTATTATTGGTTGCTCGGCCCATTCTGGGTGATTGTAGTTCACTATGGAACCCTTTTTTAGCACTTTGGAGCCTTTGATGGTCAGAACTCAGAAGAAGTTTTTATGATTTTTGGTAGTTCTGCACATTTCTTATAATATTGTTTATTGCAAGATTGAGCATTGTATTTGTGATTTTGAACTCTTGGTTTTAGTATTGTTGTGCAACTGTCTAAAGTTTTGGTTTTCAGATTTGTGCCATAATGGATCACATGTGTGTTATCTCTCTTATACTTAAATAGATAAAAACACCTTATATTTGTGTCTGCATTTTACATGTTCGACAATAGTTATCAGCAGTAAAGAATGTTTGGTTTTACATTTCCTGCAACTTGCAGGATTCAGAGGCATGTAGAGGGTTTCCTACCAGTTGTTCTCATGAGGTTTGCTTTCTCCTTAACCTTCAACTCTTCTTTTATTCGACTCTCATACGCATGTGCTCTTGCACTTGCAACGATAATCTCAATACGTTCATTTTCGTCCCTGAACCTCTGGGTCGCCTTCAACTTTGTTTTCTCTACACTTCTCTGCACATTCACCACATTGATTGGTTGTATAGTTATTTAAGGATTAGTTTTTGGAACCAAAGGAAAGTGGAGGAAAAAGAAAAGAAGAGGCACCTCTGTTCTATGAAGTTTTCTCTTTGCCTTTTTCCTCTTCTTATCTTCCCATGACACAATCTTCTCACTTAGCTTCTCGTACCTGAAAAAATCTTAAACCCATTAGCCTCTTAGCAACATTTAAACAGGACAACCAAGAAAGAAAACATAACACACACTTCTTTCTCGATTTGCTTATCTCTGTTTCCTTCCATTGATCCACAACAGCTGCCATATGTTCAGGTTTCGCTCGTTGCACTGTGGATTCGTTCATGACGCTACAGTTTGTTCAGAATCGAATCTTGAAATTTTGGAGAGTACCATCAACTAATATATAGATAGATATTGCATTTGGAGACAAGGAAGGTTTAGTTTGTGAAAGGCTGCTTAAGCAATACCTTTCCCTTAAGTCAAGTCATAAGCTTAGGGTCTCACAAAGGGTTTCTAGTTTAAGATCTCTTAGTAAGTCAAAGAGATTACCCCGTTTAGATAGATTCCTTGTCTCCTAAGAGAAGCTTTATAAGTTTATGTGGGATTTGTTAAGCAATTCATGCATATAGTTTACAAAACCAATACTTTTTTTCCAAATATCATTTAAAAATTAAGCTTCTCTTTATTACGAAACCATCATAACAACCTAACAAAATCTAAGACAGAAAGAGCTATCTAGAAACCAGAGTTCTTTAATTTTTCAATGATCTCAATACCTTCCTATGGCCAACATTAATCTTACCGGTTGGAGGAGGATATTTTGGGCCATAGAATTCCATCATATCCAATTGTGAAGGCCCATATAAATCATAAAGCCCATCCTCATTTAATACTCCAAAGCATGAGAGAGGTTCAGCTCCCAAATTAATGGAATTCATGTGTTTCTTTTGTTTCTCAAATCTCAACCTCCTGAGTCCTGTCTCAATCAAAAAAAATGTATGGAGAGACCTTCTTAACTTTCTACCGTTTTGTTTTAAAATAAGATTTTTGATGCAGTAATAACAAGGAAGTGAAGCACAAGATCAAGATCCTTGGCAAATAAACTATTTCCAAGCTTGTTTCTGCCCTATTTTCACAATCGATAAGCCCAAAAACAAGCGTGGAAATAGTACTAGTTTTCCTCATTACGTAGTAATTGCGCAATACAAACAGATCAAGAAAGTAATACAAAGAAGAAAGATTTACAAGAAAATTGAGAAGAACCCTAGCTAGCTCCTTTTCTTCACAAGAAGGGTTTCATCAGTTGTGAAGTGGGTTTGGACCGGAGGGAACAAGTCTTTTCTCGACGCCGTACCTTTGATCAATCTCCGTCGGAGGAGGCGGAGGAGAGAAAAGCGGTTGTCGACTGCTTCTGTGGATTCTTTCGAGCTCAATGCACATAGAGCGTGCGTATGGACGAGAGAAAGATTCGCATGAACGGTGAGGATATGCGTAGTACGCGTGTTGAACCTTAGGGACGGTTCGGTGAGTTCGGTTGGTCCAGTTTCTTGTTGCTGCTCTTGCGGTCGTAAGAAGGAAGAAGACGATGAGGATGTTGATCGGACGGTTCCGGTTAGTCTTCATCGTTGTGGAGAGAGAGAGAGAGATCTTCGATTGTCTTGTGGTGTTGTTGTCTAATAGAGAGAGAGATACTTGGAAAAAGAAAGTTGTGAAAGAAGGAAAGATAGTGAGTGAAATGGAAATATAGTGTTTAATGCTGCTACATCAATTGAGACGTTACGTATGATTTATTATGAGAAAAAATCTAGGTTAAAAAAACAAGGTAAAATAGGGGAAATTGAAAGATGGGTCTTTATCGGAAAGTTACAATTTCCATATCCATAAATGTGAATCCGTGACCTTGTACATTCCGAACCATAAATTTCCTTTTTTCTGTAATTGATTTGTTTCAGAACAAAAGTGTGAATGGTTACTGTTTTAGATATGGAAATACAAGATTGGTCAGAACAAGAAGTTAAATTGTTGCTTATATTGGGTGGTTTCGTGATCCTTAAGTTATCTTCACTCTTCAGTGTTTTTTGCAACATCTCTTCCTTCACTTACGAAATGCTTCGAGTTTGAGTCACCAAAACAGTAAAACCAGAGATTGCCTTTGTTATTTGTAGGTGGTGAAGGATATCTGTTGGAGCCAAACCCAAATACTCTTTGTTAGGAGAGCCAACTGAGATAGAGAACTAAAGATAAAGATCGAAGACTAATCACGAAGATCCCGTTAGAGAAGATTATCCATGTGTCAAAATGTTTTTTAGTTCTATCTCTATAGTCTGTACTCTGTAGACTCTATACATAAGTGAATGCATTTTGTAATTTTATTCTTAATCTTAAGAGTCTGAGACCAATACCAGGAAACAAGATTTCGCCGCCAAATACTAGAGGTGACTTATGGACCTTTATGGGCTCACAGTTAGTACGGCCCATTCCGATATATATAGATTTGGCCCCAAGTATAATGAGTTTCTTTTTGACTCTCCTCCATTCATTTCATTAGTAAAATTAAGTGTTTTACATGAGATTACAAAGAGTAAAAGGTACCCACAAGATACAAGGGTGTTGGTCCAAGTCTAATTGAATTGTAAACGTGAGTGTCGTTTTCGAGAAAGGAGCAAACGTGGTCCGTTTTAGAATCATGAATCATGGATGATTCGCAATCTAGTACTATCTCTCTTTTAGCTAGATTTGCAATAATGATTATGATTTCTTGAAAACATGGAATTTGATTTTATAATGTTAAATAGAATGATGATTAGATGTTAATTAAGAGAAAATTTAATTTGCGTTAGAAAATTCCATGAAATTTTGTGATGGAATTCGGAGTTCAAGGTTCATCGCTCCTGACTTGACTTATGTCACTTTATGACTCGATCTTGCACCATGGCCCCCACTCTTGTCGACGCGTACTGATCTCATTATTTAGAAAGTATCGCGTAGTCATTTGTGTATATGTGATTACGGGTAGATTTTACAAAAAAAAAAAAACGTTTATAAAATTTGGATTCATCCATTAACTTTTGCAAAAGAAAATTCTATGAAAAAAAGTCTTGTAATAGTGTTTTCGATAAAAAAAAGGCTTGTAATAGTGTTTGAAGTCTAACCAAAATGTGAAACACAAACAAACAGAACAATTAATTATTTTCTTTTTTGATACAAAATAGTCGAATAACAAATTGCTCGCATTTGATGTATTCATTTATAAATAATGATTTCATTCATGTTCAATTAGGTTTACACTTTATGAAGAATGATATGAGGAAACGTAGTTTTTGTAGCTGCTAGTGACGGGGGCTTGTAGCCGCAACACTATTTATCACAATTTGAATTCCAACTTATTAATATGCGTGTATAAGTTATAAATCAGAAATGATAAAAAAAAAAACTGAGCATATAAGATTATGAAGTATAAATCAATGGAAATTAATCGGTAAAAAAAATGTTTAACAATAAGAGATTGCATCTATACTATTAATCGGTAAGAGATATAGTAGTGAGAAATAGTGGTACAAAAACAAATAATGGTCTGTTTTTGGTAAGAAACAGTGATATGTAAATAGATGACAATACCATATTTTCTATGCGTTGTACCGGTTTTGTTGAATCATTTTATTTTCCTTTTTACATATATCACATTAGAACTGAGAACAAATTTAAATGATATATAAAAAACATAGGTCAGTCTTTTTATAGCTAAACTAAAAAACTTACTCCATTTAATTAGTAATCAAGTTAACGGTTTATATCATATAATAAATTTACAAATCAATATTTATGTTGATTTGATTTCTAACATGATTTGCTCCCATTATTGATACCTTTTTTTTTTTAGAGAGGACCATTATTGATACTTCCTATTCATAATCCACTATTTATAATTTATCGAGGATATGTATATCGAATCAAAGGGCCTACGAGGATATAGATGGATTGTGCAAATACAAGTAGGTGTCCCTCTTGCGTGTACGCACAAACGATTCTCGACGTAGATGCTAGCGTTATAATAGCACCGAGATCGATAGACCAAACCCAAAAATGGTAAAGAATAATGTTGCTATTTAGATGTGTATTGATACTTAATTCTTTGATTAAAAAACACATGTGAACCTAAATTATTCATATCCACATATCTTCACAAAAGTGTATATGGACAAAGTTAACTGTTTTTCTATAATCATAATTTTAAAACACAACTTGTATTACAGCTGTATCTATGATTCTATATATACGTTGTTAGCGTAGTAGCGTGTGGTACATATGTTACATGATTTCAACAATATTCTAATAATGGTTAGACATCACGTAGACATGTGTCTCGTTTTAATCCGTGCATGTATTTAAACAAAAATCGATTCATCTGCTGATTTTATAGACACTTTTTTATTTAAAAGACGATGTTGTTTAGTTTTTCCACAGGGAACGTTTACATGAATCTCGAAGATATGGTTGTTTGAGTCTGAGTGCGACCGGAAACGTTTGTTTGATGGATTGCAATTATGGGAATATAAATAAGGAATAACATGTGAATATGATTATAAGATAATTATCATATATGACTTATGAGGATTAAGAATTTCCACGTGGCCGGTTAATTGTTTGTGGTTTACATTCGCTAGATTCTTGTCATATCCAACACGGACAACACGCAGAAACCAATTATTTACTTTCTAACTAATTTTCAATCAAAATTTAAATATACTTTATTCATTTTCAATTATACCTCATTTCATAAAAAAAAAAAAAAAAAATTATGCTTTTTTATCCTCGCATCATCAGTCATCCGAACCACAAACAAGTAGGTGGTATTTTTAAGTTGAAGCTTCTTTTCTTCCACAAAAAGGAATCCCATGGACTCATACAACAAAAATTATACCAGATCGAACTAGGGTTCTGATAGTATGTTTGTTTCGTAATCGCTCACGAGTCACGACATCAACAATGACCAATAACTCAATTAGGTTTGTTTCATAGTTGCAACAGTAACATCGACTAATAGTAGTAGATACATAAAAACAAAAGTCTCGATGAACCAACAACTATAAAACGAACAAATCTTGCTAATCGTCCTTCTTTGGACAATTGGATTAGTGGTACCAATTTCAATAGTGAAAGAAGTCTCATCATCTATGTTAATTGAAGAGTAAATGCAAATCCGAGTCTAAAAATAGGCGTCGATCTATAGGACTCAAAAAGTAGACGTGGGCCTCTCACTTTCTCCGCTACTAGCAGCCTCCCGTTCCGTTTCACTTGACCCTTTTGACGTTGACGTTCCATTTTTTCAACTTTCTCTTCTTTTTTTTCCCTCTCTCTCTTGAATTATTATTAATATATTTTGTGTTTACGCAATTTCCAAAAATTAAATAAATTAAAAGAATCTCTCGTATAGACAAAGAGAGAGAGAGTCTGAGATCGGTCCTTGACGAGACACTGCACTTTAACGGGTTTCAAAGTTTTTTTTTCACTCTCTTTTCTTTCTTTCTTTCTTTCTTTCTCTTCCAATCAAGAACAAACCCTAGCTCCTCTCTTTTTCTCTCTCTACCTCTCTTTCTCTATCTTCTCTTATCACTACTTCTCTCGCCGATCAATCATCATGAACGATCCTGATAATCCCGATCTGAGCAACGACGACTCTGCTTGGAGAGAACTCACACTCACAGCTCAAGATTCTGACTTCTTCGACCGAGACACTTCCAATATCCTCTCTGACTTCGGTTGGAACCTCCACCACTCCTCCGATCATCCTCACAGTCTCAGATTCGACTCCGATTTAACACAAACCACCGGAGTCAAACCTACCACCGTCACTTCTTCTTGTTCCTCATCCGCCGCCGTTTCCGTTGCCGTTACCTCTACTAATAATAATCCCTCAGCTACCTCAAGTTCAAGTGAAGATCCGGCCGAGAACTCAACCGCCTCCGCCGAGAAAACACCACCACCGGAGACACCGTGAGTTTTTTTTACTGAGACGAGAAACACGTGTGTGTTTTTGTTTGCAGGGGTCCGATCGTAATTTACTTCATTATCTTAGTGTTGGTGGTGGGGAGGGTTTTAGTTTTATCTTGAGGCCAAAGCCAAAAGCCCCATTTTTTCTCTCATTTATTTTCTTTCTTTTGAGTAATTTCTTTGGCATCGCAAGAAAGATAGAGAGTGATGAGTTCGTCCGTACAGTAGTACATTAGAAGTTTTGGAGAGGGAAGGAGAAATTGGTAATTAAGTAAAGAATCGTCGGTGGCAGTTGGAGTAAATAATAATGATGATGGAGGAATGGGAGGAACACCGCCGCAATAGCGGCTGTGATATTAGCGTGCACTCTACATCTTCTTTTTCTCCTCGTCCTTTCCTTTTCTTTTTTAATTATACTAATGTTAGGTCAAAAAGCGTCTCACGTTTTAATGATGTTAATCTACATAGTATCTATCTAGCAAAGTTATTAAAAAAGACTCTGATTTTTTTAACAATTCTTGTCTCGTCAATCGTTGTTTCATAAGATGTTCCGTATGTAGGGTTTTCACTTAAAAGATGGATGAAAATGTTCTAGCAATGTAAAATGGATGATTTTAATGAAAACGTTATAGCAAGCATTTGAAGTCAAGTAACAATTTTTTTTGGTTAGATGTTCAAGTTAATTGCGTTTTATTTTAAACTCTCTTTTTTATTTTCCGTGGTTGTTTTGACTGTGCAATATTAGGATTGGAGTCCATGTTTTGTGATATTTTTTTGAATTTGATAGCTTGATTAATTGGTTACTCTGTGATATTGATGCATGGTTATATACTTTGTTTTCTAGAGTGAAGGAGAAGAAGAAGGCTCAAAAGCGAATTCGGCAACCAAGATTCGCATTCATGACCAAGAGTGATGTGGATAATCTTGAAGATGGATATCGATGGCGTAAATATGGACAAAAAGCCGTCAAGAATAGCCCATTCCCAAGGTCGTATATAAGTCATCAGTTTCTTTGATCATTCTCTTAGTTAACGGATATGCAACCTATATTTCTTATTGTTGTTGTGATATATAGGAGCTACTATAGATGCACAAACAGCAGATGCACGGTGAAGAAGAGAGTAGAACGTTCATCAGATGATCCATCGATAGTGATCACAACATACGAAGGACAACATTGCCATCAAACCATTGGATTCCCTCGTGGTGGAATCCTCACTGCACACGACCCACATAGCTTCACTTCTCATCATCATCTCCCTCCTCCATTACCAAATCCTTATTATTACCAAGAACTCCTTCATCAACTTCACAGAGACAATAATGCTCCTTCACCGCGGTTACCCCGACCTACTACTGAAGATACACCTGCCGTGTCTACTCCATCAGAGGAAGGCTTACTTGGTGATATTGTACCTCAAACTATGCGCAACCCTTGAGGTAATTTCTTACATGTTATATATATTTTTTGTTGTATTTGTTAATGTTCGTGCATTAATAGTCTTAGGAGTGATCAACTCTATAAAGAGATCAAATATATATATCTTTGGTATGCAAGGGTTTAAAAACTTTAAATGGACCACAAAGGGATAAACGGTTTTTCGTTTTAGGCCGAAGCTGAAAATCCACATCAAGGGATGTCTTAGGTGGGATAAAATTCCCATGCTTTGACAGAAACAAAGTCTAACTGATGTAGATGTACTTATGAATATTAGGATCAAATATCGTGTTGGTCTAATCATTGATGCGAACCATTATCTCTCTTGTGGAACAATTTAGATCACTCGATAGATATGTCGGCCAGTGCTTTTTCTTTCTCTAGTATTCATTTTTGCAGAACATATTATAAAGTTGGATGATGCATGCATATATAATAAGTGGATGATTGCCTCTCTCTATATATATTTAAATACACACACAGATATATATATATATATATATATATGTATATATTTACGAGTGATTGTATAAGGATCAAGCACTGGTATAATAGTGCCTTTTGTCTCACCCCTCTTGCTATAAGGCATATATAGGCTTACTTGTGTCTGATAGAGACGAGCCCAAAATGGGTCGGCGGGTTTATAGAAATGTCAACAAATATTTAAATCGAAGCTCAACTACTCCACTCAGTGTCACGATAATGGCTTTTCCATTTACATTTATAACCTTTTGTGTGTGTTCACAATTGCATGTATATATGCGTGATTCTGTGTCCTGCATGGTGCATCATTCTTATGTCTATGTGTATGTATATCAGTATATGTACAAGCATATTTACAAGAAGTACTACGCGAAGCATGTAGGATAAGTTCTGAGGGTAATGTGTTAGGTCATAGGAATAAATGCTTTCTGTTTTAGCCAAAGACAGCCAATAAAGGAAAAAGGAAGAAAATGAGGTAGAAGAGACGTATGAGCATCTTAGCTAGCTCCACAATTGAAACCTTTAATACGTAAATTCGTGTACATATATTTTTTATTTATTAAATTACGTATATATAGTTTGATTTGTAAACATTTCTTATAAGATCAACTTTACCAAATTATACACCATTGACATTAACATATGCTATTTCCAAAGATGAAATGTAACATATATACATATCTGCCTTGTTTGATTTAATCTCCCAGGTAAGCTTGGTACGTAGCAATAGCTAAGGAGGTGCTAACTCATTATATATAGAAGATATTGCAGACCAGAATATGCGCAGGGAGGGTATAACAATATGGCGTTGTAACAATGGATCTATATATTACCTCATTGTTGATCAATAGCACACCACCGGTACGTTTGCAATTTCTTCATGTATATTTCTTGTTATATATGTAGTTATATATCCAGGTATAATTTTGATGTAACACAACATTAATCTTAATCGTGGATCCATCCCACATTTGATGCATGTATGTGCACTTAAGAAAAAGAACATGGAGGAAATAACGTTATTTTTTATTATTCTTTTCATCAATTTTACAATTATTTTATACTTTTATCTTTATAACTTTAGGGCGATATATATCTATATGAACTTTACAGATTGCAAGAATATCCCCAATTCATATTGGAGAACAGAATTCGCGATGCGTAATTTATAAAAAGAGATTATCAATTGCTTTGGTGAAAATATCTTATAACGTGGTCAAGGCATGGATAATCCGAACAGCATCGACTTATATGACATGCCATTGTGAATGTGGTGATAATCTATTCATGTAACTAACATGTTTTGTACGTTGGTAAAAAAGACGAAATTTGTGGTAATCATCAATCATGTTTGACTTTTACCCATTTTGATCTAGACTATATATTATGGTTTTATCATCGTTTTTTGGTTTGGAACGGAATTTCGTTTACGTGATGAAAACGATAACCATTGCGGTGCCTCGTTGTCTCCCAAAAGGCCAAAATATAAAAGAGACGTAAACGATCATTAAATCAGAAGACAAACCAGTCTAATGATCAGAATTACTCAGTTTACATATTTTAAAAATTACAATCCTATTTATGCTAAAAAAAAATGTTTTGATCCGAACAAATTAAATCTTTCCAAAGACATTCAAAGTCTTGCTTTTCAATGAACCGTTCAAAGTTAATGAATGTATTGAAGTGACGTACATATCAACTTCTAGCTACGCCAAGCAAATGTGTAAAAACCGTTCCGTTTTGGTAAATTAAGTTCACATTTTAAATCAAGAAAATAAATGTCGACTTGTGAACTAAATATATGTCAACATGCTAATTGTCGACATTAATTGTTCTTAATCAGCCAAAACTCCACTTAAAAGTATTTGCAAAACGCACAATTATGTTCACATTAAAATATAAAATTCCGGTTTTGAACCAAGACAACCACAATCAACAACAAGGTCAATGTTTATTTCATGTTTCTGTTGAGACAACACTATGTCTTATGATTCCGAGTCATTACCGGAGATAAAAAGAAGAAGAAGGATTACGAATTATCTCTGTGACTAAAAACTATTTAGTCCATGGTCGTTCGTATAAAAACTGTTTTACATACCGGTCTTGAAATTGGTTACTACCTATGATCAATGATTTGGGGGTGGTAAAAGATCATATATGAAATATGTATGATATCTGGATGAATATTACGAACGTTACGGCCCAAAATATTTTCCATGGGCTTGGGAGTAACAAAACAACCCATAAACAAGTAACGTTCGAAAATGTTTGAAATTGAAAAAGAAATAAAAATCTGATAAGTATGTTTAGCTGAAAAGCTGAGGCACCGACTAACAACAGCTCAACTTTCAAGAATGTCCACAAAAATAAACAGAAAAAAATTAGCTAAAAAACAAGAAAATAAAAAAAAGAAACTGTACCATTTTTTAGTGTGCAAATGTGTGTTGTGTGTGGCACATCACACGTGTCGTAGCATGACGGCAAAGGTTGTCTTGTGCACATGGCTCGGTTCGCTCCCAAATATAATCCCCAACCCATCCTTTTTTTGGTGTTACCGTTAGCTCCTCTTACACAAGATCGAAAAAACAAAAGCTATTTTTATATTGAAATGTGTTCTTCAAGAATCCAGTCTAAAAAGAGTGGGTGAATTGAATTTGTACGTGTTGTTTTGTAGATGAAAAAGTATAAATCAAGTTTGTATAAAAAGTTGAAAAAACTATATTTTAGTTTACTTGGTATTAATAATAAATAAAAGTACATTGTTAGTTCTAAGTTATATAGTTATGCATTGCATTCTCACTAAACCATATTTTTGGGCGAAATTTTTGGACCGTTGATAAAAAAAACAGGGTTTATTTTGGGTCCCAAAAAAGAGTTTATTATTTTAGGACAGGTGTTTAAAAGGAAGAGAGAACTCATCTGAAATACGTAAATCGAGGAGGTGGCAAAATTGGTAAATAAAGAAGCATTTTAGTCCACTTTTACTATAATCTTTCGGTGCGCCGAATAAGTCTCTCACAAACAGATACTAGAAGACAACAATGCAATTGCTTTTAGTTCTTTTCTGCAACATTTGTTCGTGTAAGGCTTTTTTTACTATCTCTTCTATTTACTCAATTTCTTCTTACACATTTGTTATACGTAAAAGGAACATTTCTTTGATTCTTTTTTTGTTGTCACTACCAAAACGTACTGATTTGTTTTTTGAATAGGTGGGTTCCTAGAGTAAAAAAGAGACCGATATTTAAACTTTTGTCCCTTGACTAAAACTCAAAACATTTCTGTTTGTTTTTTGTTAGTTAAATATGTTTAAAATAAATAAATAATCATATAGCTATTTATGAAAGTATTAATATACAAATAACTTTCAAAAGTTATTAATTAAATTTCAAACAATAATCCTGTGTTTCAATATCTACTTTTGCAATTGTTATTTCCATAATTCCATTAATACAAATTTTTAGATATTGATAGCTACCTAACTCACACTTTTTAAATTTTAGTTATGTCGACAAGTTTTTTTTTTGTTACATGATGTTAATTACGACTAATCAGGTTTTTAAAGTAATAAATCAATATTAAAAAGTGCCTCAACAAAGAAAAAGTGTTGGACCATGGTCGTCTATAATTATTTATCAAAACATAGTCACACACACCCTTGCCGTTATTGTCTAGAACTCTCTCTCGCTCTCCCAAAAACTCATCTCTCACCACCGTCTCAAACCAAGTTCGATCTAAAAGCCTTTTCCTTTAGATTCTCTCCAACAACAAATCTCTTTGAATCACTCAGTCATGTCGGTTTTACTTCCTCTCTGTCTGATTATCTCCATGTTCACCTATTCAAGTAAGCCCTGTTTCCTCTGTTTTTCTACATCTTTTATCAGCAAAATGTTTCTTGTTTATGTTATATGTTCTCAGTTCTAACAAGTGGGTCTATAAAGATTCAGAATTTTAGTATGAGATCTCTGATAAATTCCTCAAAAATCTGAACTTTGCCTTGTGGGTTTAGTTCTAGCTTGAGCCCTGTAATGAATATGAATCTGTTTTTGTTTGTTTGGTAAATTTTTCAGACGCAGCGTATTGTCTTTGCAAAGAGGGGAACGAGCAAGTGCTTCAGAAGGCAATAGACTACGCTTGTGGAAATGGAGCTGACTGTACCCAGATCCAACCCACCGGAGCTTGTTACCAACCTAACACCGTCAAAAACCACTGTGACGTCGCCGTCAACAGTTACTACCAGAAAAAAGCTTCTTCCGGTGCCACCTGTGACTTTAACGGCGCCGCCTCCCCCTCTACTACCCCTCCGTCAAGTAGTCATCTTTACACAAAAACCCACTTCATATTTCAGATCAAGTCTCTATTTTCTTTAATACTGATTCTCTGTTTATTGCAGCTGCTTCAAACTGTTTAACTGGTTCAAGGTATGTTTTTGATTCTTGATCCATTCTTTGTTTCGATTAGTTTAGTTATGTTTGATTCTTTAGTCTCCATAAAGTTGGCTTTCTAGGTTAGATTTGATTTTTACCACCGACTAACTTTTTTTTATTGTTGAATTTTGTTACTAATTTGTCTTTGAGGAGACACAATGATAGTGATTTAAGACCTAATGAATAGACAAAGGAATCTTGATTAAATGTTTTTATTTGGTACCATTCATCATTTCTGATAATTTCACCTTTACTAAAAAGAGAACTCACATCAAAAAAACAGTCCATCATTCACATGATCCAGATGAGCATCATTATTAATTATCTTGTCACGAATGATCACTAATGTTTTTGACTATTCTTTGCAGCTCTAGTGGCACTCCTACCACAGGAACACCAACTACTGGGACACCAACCAGTGGGACCCCGACTACCGGAACTCCGACCACCGGAACCCCCACCACTGGAACTCCAACCAGTGGGACTCCAACTAGTGGCTTCCCAAATACCGGGACTCCAAACACAGGGACTAACACTGGGATGCCAAATTCCAACGGGATGCCAACTTCATCGTCATCTTCGGTGTTCCCGGGGACTACTCTTGGCCCGACTGGGAGCGGGGGACTAGGCGATCCAAATGCTGGAGAGAAGCTGTCTGTTCGAACTAACACAGTGGTCTTCTTATTAACCGGTGTAGCAGCAATGCTTGTCATATGAGGGCTTAGAAGTCACACGCGGTTATGGTTGTAATTGAGTTGCTGAGAGATCAGATCTTGCCAACGGCTCATGGTTGATAGAGTCATCTTTTTTTTCACTCGTCTTTCTAGGATTTGGACTTAGGTTGGCCGAGAGACGTAATGCTGGTAGTAGCTAGTATTTTGGGTTATGTACAACTTTAACTAAGAGCTTTACTTTTGTAAATCCGGAGGATGAGATGCTCTTTTGTTTCTTATATTCTTTTTAATCCGTTTACTTGGATCTTTCATCTTTTAATACGTACCGTCGTTATCACATACCAAAACAAATGCAAAACCAAATAAAAAGTTAATTTTGTGACTTCAAACCATTCACTTTTGGAATTATATTACAAACTTGTCAAACAAAACGATTGAGGAATCGCTTTATTTGCTAACGATCAAAAGAGTGTCTCTTTCGATGTGGGTTTTGTTTTCTCCAGTCTGTCTTGTGTCTACTAACAACGTGGGAAGTTGAGATGTAATGTCTTTAAAAGTGTTAAAACCTAATGATTGTTTTCCACTGAGCGAGAGATTAACTTTTGGTCTCCAAAATTAAGATGGCTCCTAACTCTATATAAAATTGGAAGACTTTGGTATTGAATATAGTTTATAGTCTATAGAATCTATGGAGTTTCTTTTGTGATTTTGGAATCGGGTGCGGCTAGTAGTGGTGGTCAAGAATCTGATCCTCAACTTCTCCCAAAGCTGCTTTCCAATTTCAAGCTGATTCTTAAAGTTCTTTGATTATTAGCTACCGAATATTTTGCATCTCCTTTTCTCAACTCTTTTTTATACAAAAGCTTGTAGTAACTTAGGTGGCTCTCTCAATTCTCAAAAATACAAAAATCTTATTTCTTATGGGCTTCAATAATGGACTTTTGGGCTTGTGAAAGTAAAATTCCTTAAAAAGGGCAAAAAAACGCTAGAAGGAGGGGTCGAACCTCCGACCTTGTGGTTAACAGCCACACGCTCTAACCAACTGAGCTATTCCAGCTTCTTTGGTAGTAATAAAGTCTCATACAATTTAAACTTCAAGTCTTCAAAACTCGGAAGGAAATTGAATATGGCGGAATGTGTTCTCTCTCTGAACCAAATGATCGATCTTTGTTGACTGATTCATAGAATGTTCAGAAAAACTCTAAATTCAATCTCAAGAAGACACTTCTCTTCGTCTTCTCCTGAAAGTCCTTCTCTTTACTCATTCCTTAAACCCTCTCTCTTCTCTCACAAGCCAATCACTCTCTCACCATCACTATCGCCGCCTCAAAACCCCAAAACCCTAACTCCAGATCAAAAATCCTCCTTTGAATCTACCCTCCACGATTCCTTAAATGCCCATTACACCGATGAAGCATGGAAGGCTTTTCGGTCTCTCACCGCCGCTTCTTCTCTACCGGAGAAGCGTCTCATCAATTCCCTTATTACCCATTTGTCCGGTGTCGAAGGAAGCGGTGAGAGTATATCTCATAGACTTAAACGAGCTTTTGCTTCTGCTGCTTATGTAATTGAGAAAGATCCGATTTTGCTTGAGTTTGAGACTGTTCGTACGCTTTTGGAGTCGATGAAACTTGCGAAAGCTGCAGGGCCTGCTTTGGCTTTAGTGAAGTGTATGTTTAAAAACAGGTACTTTGTTCCTTTTGATCTCTGGGGGCATTTGGTTATTGATATCTGTCGTGAAAATGGAAGCTTGGCTCCGTTTCTTAAGGTGTTTAAGGAAAGTTGTAGAATTTCTGTAGATGAGAAGCTTGAGTTTATGAAACCCGATTTGGTAGCTAGTAATGCGGCTCTTGAAGCGTGTTGTCGACAGATGGAATCTTTGGCTGATGCTGAAAATGTGATTGAATCTATGGCTGTTTTAGGTGTGAAGCCTGATGAATTGAGCTTTGGGTTTCTTGCTTATTTGTATGCGAGGAAGGGGCTTCGAGAGAAGATTAGTGAGCTTGAGAATTTGATGGATGGTTTTGGTTTTGCAAGTAGAAGAATCCTTTATTCTAATATGATCAGTGGATATGTTAAGAGTGGTGATTTAGATAGTGTTTCTGATGTTATATTGCATAGTCTTAAAGAAGGTGGAGAGGAATCGAGTTTCAGTGTGGAAACGTATTGTGAATTGGTTAAAGGGTTTATAGAGAGTAAAAGCGTTAAGAGTTTAGCGAAAGTGATACTCGAAGCTCAGAAGTTGGAATCTTCTTACGTTGGTGTTGACAGTTCAGTTGGGTTTGGAATCATAAATGCTTGTGTAAATCTTGGTTTCTCGGATAAAGCACATAGTATTCTCGAGGAAATGATTGCTCAGGGAGGAGGATCTGTAGGGATTGGGGTTTATGTGCCAATCTTAAAAGCTTATTGCAAAGAGTACAGAACAGCTGAAGCTACTCAGCTGGTTACAGAGATCAGCAGCTCTGGGCTTCAATTAGACGTCGAGATCTCTAACGCTTTGATCGAAGCTTCCATGACGAATCAGGATTTTATATCTGCGTTTACATTGTTTAGGGATATGAGAGAAAATAGAGTGGTGGATTTGAAGGGGAGTTACTTAACAATAATGACAGGTCTTCTTGAGAACCAGAGACCTGAGTTAATGGCAGCGTTTCTAGACGAAGTTGTTGAAGACCCTCGTGTTGAAGTGAATTCCCATGATTGGAATTCGATTATTCATGCCTTTTGTAAATCCGGGCGTCTGGAAGATGCACGGAGGACATTCAGAAGGATGGTTTTCCTACGTTATGAGCCAAACAACCAGACATACTTATCTTTGATTAATGGATATGTGAGCGGGGAAAAGTACTTTAACGTCCTGCTCTTGTGGAACGAGATTAAAGGTAAGATATCGTCGGTGGAGGCAGAGAAGAGGTCCAGACTAGATCATGCTCTAGTCGATGCATTCTTGTACGCATTGGTGAAAGGAGGATTCTTTGATGCAGCGATGCAAGTGGTAGAGAAATCTCAGGAGATGAAGATATTTGTGGATAAGTGGAGGTATAAGCAAGCGTTCATGGAGACTCACAAGAAACTCAGATTGCCAAAGCTGAGGAAGAGGAACTACAAGAAAATGGAATCTCTTGTTGCCTTCAAGAACTGGGCTGGTCTCAACACATGATACAAGCTTTCAGGACACAAGCCAAAGACATCTCTATCATTGATGTATTGTCGTCTCTTTTTGGTGTTGTGACACTTGGCATTGCTATTAATAGAAAGCGTCAGATAGGAGAGTTTTTAGTTAAAAAAAGATGGCGCCAAAAGCAGCCAATATAGATTTAAGACTAGTCAATCCCTAAATTGTAGGAATGCCTTTGGTTTATAGAAATCTTCAGGCAAAACAAAAAAGAAAGACCAAATGAATTATTTCTTTCAATTTTCTTCAAACTTTTGAAAGGATTTGCCCTTTTCGTGTGTTTGTTTTATGAATTGCTCATTGCTTCAATCTAATATCAAGGATAGATTTTACAGTTTCCTATATCGGAGGTTCGTTGCCTTTATTTATTAAACCTTCATGAGTTCATCATTATATTTCTGTTGTTTGTTCATTTGGTTTCATTTCTCAAAATTGTATTAAGTTTCATTTTGGTTTATAGACAGAGAAGAATCGTGAAGAGAAGATTACTAACAGAGGGGGCCATTGCGGGTAAAGTATAAGGTTCGAAGAGCTAAGGTTCATTGGAACTTTACATGGATATTCATAGGTATAAGTAAGTCCTCTGTTTTACTATATCATTTTTCTTTATGCTGCTTTACATCTGATTGGTTCGTTGAATCACTCTACGATGTAGCTTATGTAAGTTTTCATTGTTTCTTTTAGCTATGGAAACGAATCACAAGAAAGGAAAAAATAGAAAGGCTTATCATCTAAAGAAGCATAGAAAATCAGATAATAATAAGAGTTTTGAGCCAAGACCAACGATCAAAGAAGTGAATGATGAGAAGCCGGTTTTGTTCCAATTGGGGAGCATTGCTAGTTATGGGGTCAGTGATGTTCGTCTCGAGGAAGATCCAGAGATCACCACCAGAAGATCCACATCTCTTTCCTTGTCTCCAACCTCTTCAGAGGATATACACGAGATCAATGCAAAAGGAAGGAAATCAAACTTATCTTTCGATAGTAGCCTACACAATAAGGAGCTCTTTAGCCTGTCTTCTAAATTATTCGAGTTACAAGGTTCATCAGACACACCAGGGTCACAAGTGTCTGGTGTAACGAATGCTTCAGTGGAGCCTTTGCTTTTATCTCCTTCGATTCAAATGATGGATAGAGAAGGATCTGATCAACCTGAGAGAAACTCGTTACCTACCTTGGAGAAGAATTTGAGCACACTTTCAAATGATTCTCTGTTTAGTCTCAGCATAGGTGATAACACGATAGCAAGAGATGAGTTGTTTAGTTACCGTGATTTCAAGTCTGGAGAGATTACAAAATCGGGAGAGCTGTTATCGTTCTGCCCTGCTATTCATGGTCCGGCTGATTCTTCTGATCTAGGAAAGAGCTTTGATATGGAGGACAAAGCGAGTGGCGAATGTGAGGATAAGTCATCGAACTCAAATGTATCGTGGAGGAACATCGGAGATTGCAATAACTCAGACGAAACACCAAGCAGCACACAGTCATTTTCATATCCAATGTGAGCTTCGTTACTTTATACCATCATCTCATTGTAGTAGTCTTCAAAAACTTTATTTTTGATTAATTGTTCTTTTCATGAAGAACGAAAAAGAAGAAGAAGAAAAAGAAAGCAACAAAGAAGAAGATGACACAGCAGCAGCAACAGCAGAAGCAGAAGAAGCGATGTTCTTGGTTGTGTTGCAAGAACACTGGACCTTGTTTCTCCTGCTGCAGATTGCCAAGTTGTGGTTACAACTTCTTTTGCTGCAAACGGTTAAAATGTTGCCCGTGCTTCTCCTGGTGCAGATGGCCAAGTTGTGATTACAATTCTTCTTGTGGCTGGCTCTTCTGCTGCCATTGGAGCTGTTGGAGTTGCTGTTGCTGTTCCAGGTAGATCGCTACTTCCGGATTCTCACATTGGTCTTCTTTAATCTGTGATTGTTTCAATCGAAAAGCCTACCCGAGTTTTCTTTGTGTTGCTACAGTTCTTCAAAGAAGGTAGTAGATGATGAGATGACTAGAGGGAATGACGAACAGAGACTGCAAAAAGCAGAGTTTAAAACATCTCATCAATGGTTTTGTTGATTTCCTTGTTGCTCTTCTTCTTAACTTTAGATTAGATTCTTACGCAACTCTGTTTTAATCTTTAGCTAAAGGTAAAAAAAAATAGATTTTACAAATGTAAAAGTTTCTTGCCTATTGAGAGCAGTTACCCAAAAAAAAAAAAAAAAAAAACAATATAGTTTTTCTGTTATCATCATCAAGTCAGGTGAAGTTTGAAAATAGTATTAGCATTATAAGGTTTAAATAAAGATTAGGTCTGAAGTCACAATATTCACAAATCTTATGGTAGATGAATATCAAACAAAATTCAACATAGATTTACCCATTGATTTTATATTTCTTTCATTGGCCGTCGAGAGTTTAGATAGAAGTGTTTTATTTTATCAAGTAAAATTTTATATAAGCTATTATTAGTTATCAACTTGATATGTCAAAAGGAGAAAGGAGTTGCTACACTTTAATTATCGGAAACAAAAGGTTTAATAAAGATTAAAGGTCACATGCATAGTCATTTATCTTGTGGTAAATATGTGTAAAAACAACATAGATCATCCATTGAGGTTGATGTATATTTGAATGCACGTCGACATCTTAGATATGTAAGTGTTTTAACTTCTCAAGTAAAAAAAAGATTTAGCTAGAAGTAATCAACTTGATTTGTCAAAAGGAGAAAGGAATAATCAATTTGACTTTGTTGGCTAATATAAACAAAATATATGTAAGAAGTATTAACACTAAATTGTCGGCAAAACGTGAAAATGTGTGTAATTCTTCCCATCTCATTACTGTTTTAACAGTTTTCCCTATAGATCTGATTTCTATTATTACGGTATTAATCTATATATTTACAAATTCAATAGAAAAATAAAAAATATTGACACTTATCATTTTTTTTGCCTTGTCATTTAGAAGGAATTAATAACTAGATTTTATATATGTGTAAAATGAGCTATGTATCTTTATATAACTCCTTGTTTTGGAACTTTGTACATATAATTATTTTATTGACAATAACATGAAATTAGTGAGTTTCATCATAGGTTATAAACTTATAATTAAATCTTTCAACGGCATTAACACAAATCATTTATTTTTACTAAATCACACATTTTCTTATTAATATTGCAAACTATATTTCTTTCTACTACTCCTAAAGGTCCATGTTTTTGTCAAGTGTTTCAAAATGATCGGAATTCTAAAGAACGGCATCATTACTATATTTCAAGATATTTGACAATATATTAATTTACAATTAAAGTGGTATATAAATTAGCAGATTAACAGAAAATAATCAATGAGATGTGTGAGTCTTTATTATACATTTTTCACATGTTAATTTTTTAAGAATAAACACTTTTAAACAATAAAAATAAGTTATGTTTTTGTTATATATTACAACTTTTCACAATAAACTGTATTTTTGTAACGTTTTATTTTCTATTCATTCGTGCTTCCAGATAAACGTACTGTACTGTACGTCAATACAAAATCACGTTTCTTGTCTAATATTTTGTTATCTTTAGTAAATTATTACACTTGTTTACATCTCATTAATGAAAAGATCATTTATTTTCAGCTAAAAAAATTCTAGATCCACTTTTTGTTAGATGTTATTTTTTTCATTTTTGTTATAATTACTGTACAAAATGTCCCAAAATTTGTTAGATGTTCTTACCCATTGCATATGTTAACATTTTTATTTATTATGTGCAAAACATATGATAAGATATTGAACACATTGGTGAAAAAAAGAAAGATATTGAACACATTACAAGATTCTTTTTCTTGATATAAGATCTGCACAAGTACAACTGTGATTCCTTTTCTTTGTAAAGCGAAATCGTACTTTAGCTAGTTTCTTCTTCTAGTACTCAATTTGGTTAAAGGCATCAACGGTTACAATTCTAAAATATGGACATAAAGGAGTCGTGTGATATAAACAAAAAGAACAAAAACATTTGGACCATATATGTATTTCTGACGCAAAATGTAACGTCATAATGACGATGATACACAGAGGAATACACGTCTAACTTAAATAAAAATGAATCGTTATGAAAGAAACGATTTTGGAATCTAATCATGGACCAATAAAGAGACTAGTGCAGGTCCCACGACCTATCCCGCCTGGTCAAACCAGAAGCAGCCATGTGGTCTTTCACTTCTCTCTCTCTCTTACATTAATACATTCAGACATTGACTTCACTGGGTCCCACTCTTCTATAAAGTCTCTCTGACAACGACAAAATTTTAACGACAGAACCCGAGAGAGACACCGCTGAAAGTGAAACACTATCCTATTTATCTCTCACAAATACAAGCGACAATTTTAGAAATAAATAAGAAAAAGTTAAAATAATTTTTTATATAATTCTAATGGATAATATCTAAGTAATTTTTTCACTAGCATGTTTTGAAATTTCAATAATTTAAGGACGGAGAAAAAAAAAGAAGAAAAGTTAGAAAAGCTGAGAGATTTTTTTCTTTCTTTTTTTCCTCTTTTCCTCGAAATTCATTCTTCTTTGACTGTTTCCAATACGTTTAAGAACTTTTTTTAAATTTATTATGTGTCTTGATAATAGAGCCATAGAAAAAAAATTGTTTGTTTAATGTCATTTTCTTTTTGAGTAAAGAAACTTTCTTCTTTTGCAACTTGAAAATTTTCGATTTCGAGAGCGAAGGAAGAGAGAGAGAGAGGGAGAGATCAAAAAAATTTGTGAAAAAAGAGATTTATTTTAGGGTTTTGTTGATTTTCTTTGTTCATTTTGCCGTCGTCTCTTTCTCTTTCTCTTGTGAAGAAAAAGAAGAAAAATGAAACTTCTGGGTTTGGTCTTCTTGCTGTTTAATCTGTTTATGTTTTCGTTTTCTCGGAAACTTTTAACCGAGAGTGGTGGTGGTCTCCACGACGAAGCTGCTCTGTTGAAGTTGAAGAGTAGTTTCTTGGATCCAAATGGAGTTCTGTCTAGCTGGGTTTCCGACAGCTCATCAAACCATTGTTCTTGGTACGGTGTCTCTTGCAACTCTGATTCGAGAGTCGTTTCTTTAATTCTCAGAGGCTGTGATGAGCTTGAAGGTAGTGGTGTTCTTCATCTCCCAGATTTGTCTTCTTGTTCTTCAAGTAAAAGAAGACTTGGTGGTGTAATCTCTCCTGTTGTTGGAGATTTGTCTGAAATTAGGGTTTTATCTCTGTCTTTTAATGATCTTAGAGGTGAGATTCCAAAGGAGATTTGGGGGTTGGAGAAATTAGAGATTCTTGATCTTAAAGGTAACAACTTTATCGGTGGAATTAGGGTTGTTGATAATGTTGTTCTTAGGAAACTTATGAGTTTTGAGGATGAAGATGAAATTGGTCCAAGCTCAGCTGATGATGATTCTCCTGGTAAATCTGGATTGTATCCGATTGAGATAGCTTCTATTGTGTCAGCTTCAGTGATTGTCTTTGTGCTTCTTGTTCTTGTGATCTTGTTCATCTACACGAGGAAATGGAAACGAAACTCTCAGGTTCAGGTAGATGAGATCAAGGAGATTAAAGTGTTTGTTGACATTGGTATTCCTCTGACGTATGAGATCATTGTTAGAGCTACTGGTTACTTTAGTAACTCTAACTGTATCGGTCACGGCGGTTTCGGTTCGACTTATAAAGCAGAGGTGTCTCCAACGAATGTGTTTGCTGTTAAAAGACTCTCTGTTGGGAGGTTTCAAGGTGATCAACAGTTTCATGCTGAGATCTCTGCTCTTGAGATGGTTAGGCATCCGAATCTTGTTATGTTAATCGGTTACCATGCGAGCGAAACCGAGATGTTTCTTATTTACAACTACTTATCTGGAGGAAACCTTCAAGATTTCATTAAAGAGAGATCGAAAGCTGCTATTGAGTGGAAGGTACTTCACAAGATTGCTCTTGATGTAGCGCGTGCTCTCTCCTATCTTCACGAACAGTGTTCTCCTAAAGTCTTGCATAGAGATATCAAACCGAGTAACATACTCTTGGACAACAACTACAACGCTTATCTATCTGATTTCGGACTCTCGAAACTCTTGGGAACTTCGCAGTCTCATGTCACAACTGGTGTGGCTGGAACATTCGGATATGTAGCTCCAGAGTACGCAATGACATGCCGAGTCTCGGAGAAAGCAGATGTTTACAGCTATGGGATAGTCCTCTTGGAGCTGATATCGGACAAACGAGCTCTGGATCCTTCTTTCTCATCGCATGAGAACGGGTTCAACATTGTCTCGTGGGCTCATATGATGTTGAGTCAAGGCAAAGCGAAAGAAGTCTTCACCACAGGACTATGGGAGACTGGTCCTCCAGACGATTTGGTCGAGGTTCTGCATTTGGCACTCAAATGCACCGTCGATAGCCTCTCGATAAGGCCGACAATGAAACAAGCTGTAAGACTGCTGAAACGAATCCAGCCTTCTAGATTGTGATACAAAGCTAGAAGAAAGGTGTTTTTAGAGGATTTGTACAGCAGCAAACAAGTGCCTAGCCATTAGAATCTTTCTCAAGTCTGTTTTTTATATTTTCAGTGCTAGGGAGGTTTTTCATATGCATCATCAAAATGTTATTCTCAGTCTACTCTCTTGAAAACTGATATAAATGATGTTTCTTTCTCCTTAATTCTCTCTGTATAAAGCAGGTAAAAAATACATATATGACTTAAAAATTGAGAAATGACCAGAGACTCTTAAAAACATCTTCTCTAAACAAGGGTTGGTTAGAGGGTTTTTGGTCTATTATAAGAGATTAGAAGGAGAAGAAGTGTTGACAACAATGTGTCTAAGAGGATGATCTACATGAGGACCACCGGCATGTTTAACGAAATCCGCCGGAGACAAGAAATCGCCATGGCAAACACACATGATCCTAACTTCTTCTCCACTGCCGTATCTATAAAGAATCCCATCAACTCTCTTCCCATTTGGTCCATCTCCTTTGGTAAACACACATGGCATCTCACTTTTTCCTTTCCCTTGTGGCTCCATCTTCATGTTCATGTCCACTGAACTCAATCTTCTCAAACGATTTGTTGGCTTTGTCGTTGTTTCTTGTTGTGGCTGTGTAGTTGATGGTAAGCTTCTTGCTTCGTCACTGGACGCTGTATTCACCAAAACATTACATGTTCATTAAGTAACATTGATCCATTATCAATATTAAACGACCTTTCGGGTTGCGAAAAGGCGAAAACTTTGCATTAAGCTATCTAGCAAAAGTAATCTAAATGATATGTTACATCAAATTACTTTTAACTCAAGTTTCAACAAATTTAAAAGATTCATGTTAATGATTGAGCAGATTAGAGAGATTAGTACTATACCTTTAGTTTCCAACTCGGAGACGCTCGAAGAACTTCCGGCGGCTCTTCCTCCGCCTAGAGATTCACCGGAAACTTGTAGTGAATCGAGACCAGCACTGTGCTGCCGCAAAAGCCCGCTTTTGTTAGCAGTCGCTGACCACCGTGGAAGTCCTGACGATGGTCTACCTCGCCGTCTCGAAGCGGTGGCAGTAGCAGCTTCTTCCGGATTATTACTGTTTCCTCCGCCGACGCCAGTACGAAGCTTCTCGCTTCTCCGTCTCTTGGCTGCCATTCTTCTCAAAGTCTGCATCTCTTTCCTCTTCCTCCACTCTTCCTCCGACTCTGCCGGCAACGACGTCGTTCTCATCAAACCCGTACCCCGAGTCGCTCCCGCCACCGTCTCCGTCGAAACCTTAGTTGTTATCATCGCCGCCGCTTGATGATGATGATGATCTTCACGAAACAGAGGCATCGTTACAACAACGGAAGAAGATCTCACAAGCTTATTACTCTTATCAACACCAAATCTTCCACCAAGAGATAAGCCAAGATTTAACTCGATCTCATCATCATCTTCTTCTTCATCATCATCTTCACCTTCAACAGAGTTAGAGATAAATCTCTGAAGCAGATCTCTTGGAAACACACAACTATTACTTCTCGCCATTTCTTTACTTCTCTCGTTTGCTTCCGCCATTAACAAAAAAGAATACTGGAAGCTTATGAAACAGTAATCAGATTTTTATGCCACGATCCATAATAATCCAATATTTTCACAAGAACTGAAAAAAAAGTTTCTCTTTAGTCCATTGACAAAAATTGACGAGACACGTTTCGTTACTATTGATTACAAATGGGGGAGACAGAAGAAAAAAAAGTTTAAATGGATGAGACAGAGAAAGAGAACTCAAATTTGAGCACAAGTCGGAATATTCACTACCATTTACTTGACAATACCTTATTTAGTTCTTCATCATTAACATGTACAATTAAAAACGAAATCCCTGTAATTATTATTTTCTATTTACTCTTAAAAATATTCACCAAAAAATGGAATTGTAATCAAATTAGATTCTTTCCTATATCAAAAAAATAATATAAAAAAGTTTATCTATTAATTAATTAATTATTATGTTGTTGAGGAAAATTAATAAAATAAAGTTGAGTAAGAATAAAATAAATGTTGGGTTTTGGGCACGTAGAAGAAAAGAAAGCGACGAGAATAGCCAATGTGTGAAAAGTGCCAAGTGGCAATCAGATGATCCCTCGAGTCGACACGTTTTTTGTACGGCTTTGTATTTTTTTATTTTAATTTCTTTGTCTCCTTACTTTTTGCCACTATTATTGCTTCTTTCTTTGCTCCTACTACTAGTATTTAAAAAAACAGAATTCAGTTTTTTCTTATTATGAAATAAATTGTTATAATATTCGCTGGCAAGTTACGTGTTAGCATCAGCGTTAAAAACGGAGAAGGTGACATGTGTCGGAGGAGACACGTGTTGCTCTGTTTCGGTTTAAGTTCAGAGGAATGGGCTTATGGTTCTTTGTCTCAGGTCCTACAATGCGTAAACATTCCAATACGTATTTATCATTTTTATAACTTGTTCTATAGTGTGTTGTTATTCATGATTGGTTCTATTCTTTTCAAAATAGAAATAATGTGTCTATTTTGAGAGAAATTAAATTAAAATCATTGATAATCGACCAAGTATTCAATTAGTAATAGTTTCAACTGATTGTTATAAAATAAGACTTCATATTTACTTGACAACTCAAAATGGAGGAACTCAAAATTATTAATAGTTAGTTTTTTTTCTGTCGACGTCCTCCTCCAAACTCAAATTAATGATTTTATATTCCATGGCAAATCTAGATATCCAAATTATATATTGACAAACAAAAAAAGAATCAATTCTTGAAAATTCAATTTCCTCTGTAACCTTAATCGAACGTGATATATCTTCATCGCATGAACCAATATTATTTTTATCATAACAAAGTAATTTATTTTATAATCGTAAGTGTTACCAATTGGCTAACGGGTAAGGTACGTGGTCCTCCCCGGCCAGCTCAGAGATCTGAGAGACCTCCTCTTACACGGTGACAACGAACTGTCGCGGGAACGTGAAGCATGTCAGAGCTCGGACTTGTAAACACGTGTCCTAGTGGGTGTGTGGATCCTCTTGCGTGTCTAATAACATCCTCCGATCCACACTTGTTGTATTATTCCCAAATCATCTACATGTTAGAACGTGAATCATGCTTTTACACTCAGAGGATCCTTTTGAACCAGATTATAAATTATTGAGTAGAGAGAGTCTAATTGTAGAAACTAGAAAGGCCAGAGTCATTTTATTTTTTTCACAAGTGACGATTTTATTAAGATGAACATAACATACAACGAACGAGCAAAAGCCCAACAACATAAAACGGTTTACAGAGACTATTTTAAGTCCAACTGGCCCAACATTACATTTAGAGAAGAAGATTGGATCAAGCTAATATATCTCAGACACGTGTTAGCATCGAATACACATGTAACCTGAGGAGACGAAAGTTTTCCATCTATCATCCTTCGCCGTGAAGCCATCGATTCTGCCGGAAACTGAAACTAAGTCGAATGAAACTCGAAGATTAGCTTCATCTGAATTTTTCCAACAACTACAAAACAGAAGTAAGGATCTAATACGGATCTATTAATCTCAAAAGAGAAAAAAGATCTTCGATTAACCACCTCTGTTACTTAGACCCAATCGAAGCTTGAATATAAGAGATACAGCTAAAGGCAATCATAATAAGCTGAGGAAAGAGCTTTGAATCTTCATCTCAAAAACGCAAACTGCCTAATTATTATCCGTAAACCTTAAACTCAAAGGATAGGTTGGAATTAGATCTAATTAAGCAAGCTTGGACTGAAAACCAACGCCATCACCAACACACATACCCAATGAATTCTGATCTAAAGACAATCAACGGTCGAAACGTAACCGTGATATAAACCAAAAGGAAAAGAAAACCGAACTACGCCGGATTAACACCGTGAGCTAGCCATCACCGCTGAAAGAGCCGATGATGCTAGACAAGGGCCGACCATGTACTGCTGTGGAAGCCAATATATGTCAGACGAAAGCCGGATACTACACCGGACGGCAATTCAACCATCACCGACGACATCAATTTACCGTCGTCGAAAATTTTGGTTTGATTCTCTCTCTGAAAATTTTGAGAGAGAGAAGAGAGAGAGGGCCAGAGTCATTTTAATTTTGTCTTTAAGAATAAAATGAATACAATAGTAACAGAAAAAATATAATAGCCGTGACTCGATAAACATTTTAAGCAAAAACTCTTGTATGATTCTAAAAAGAATAATGAATATAGGCCACTCACCATCATTACAAGTCCACTGTCCACCACACATCAAAGCTAATAGGTGTTGTGATAGGCAGTGGCGGAAGAAGGTTATAAGTTTATTGCCATAGGGGCTCACGTGTCTCCACCGGATTGGTAAGTAAAGAATTTATTACTTTTAATTTGGTTTAAGTGTCTAATTATTTTAGTTAACTCATATTAAAATATATCCTTTTAATTAAAAAAGGATTCAAACAACTTATGTGAAGTTTGAATTTCTAAGAAATTGTTGTGAAGATAGATTGTGATTTTGTTTATTTAGACCTTTTCATTGCATCCAATATGTTTATAGACCTTAGAATTTTCATATATCAAAAAAATTGGAACAAAACTTGAGCCCAGAAAACGTGTAAAACCAATGAGTATTATGCAACAATTATTTTTGTGAAGGATTCTAAATATAATATATAGATATATATACTAAAAAATAAGAATAGTGAGTAGAAATATTTAAAGTTTTATTCATGATAAATTTTGAATTTTCAAGAACATTTTGACACTTTTATGAGTTAAATTTCATAGGATGGGGTTTTTTCTCAGAATGGATTGTGGTCCAACGCTTTTTATACTTTCGAATTTAATGATAAATTAAAAGGAATTACTTTTTTTGTTTTAATTATAAAAAATAAACAAAAGTAACCATGGATACATAAATAAGTTTCTTAACAATGTAAAAATGATAATTATGATATTCTACCCTTTTTTTTAATCCTTTTACATTATAAAATGTTATAGTCATTTCCTTTTTAGGTTTTTTTCCTTGCTAAGAAATTAGGAAATTACTTCCAAAATGGAAAGTATTTCTTAAGAGATGAAGCCATATTTAACACAATTTTTTGAGGGAAAAGGTAGGTAAGCTGGAAAAGGGATTGGAATCAAATCTAGCAAAATCGTTGACGTGGAGACAAGAGAGAGAGATGCCGCATTCGCATTATTTGTTTTCTCTTTATCAAGCAAGATATTACAATATTGAAATGCCACATTAGATCAGATTTCATATTAGCTTATCTTAAATTACTCTTTTTCTTCAAATTGACTTTAACTCGCAAACCGAACAAACCAGGTCATACGTTTACGTATTCGCAAGGGCAAAGTAAAGATTCGAATAAAAAAATTGGAATATAAGAAGAAGAAACAAATTGTCTGGTGACAATAAATATTCCATAATAAGAAAAGGAAAAAAAAAACAGACCTAAAGAAGTAAAGATTTTTGAATCAATCTGTAATGTCGAAAATCATCTCAATTCTAAGAAATCTCCAAATTTTAAGTGTTCTTCTGTTGGTGTTTGTAGTGGAGAGTATCAATGTGCGGCTTCACTTTTTTTCCTATTTCTACGACTTTTAACCTGTTTGAATTCTTTCTCGCCATCTTCTGCGGAGCCATTTGTCTTGCTGTCATCTGCAGAGCCATTCTCAGTCTTGCTGCTATCTGCAGAGCCATTCTGCGTCTTGTTGCTTCCACCTTTGGTTTTACCAGAAGGTTTGCTTCCATCATAATCAACTGCAAAATATCCGAGTAATTCAGCCTTAAACTAAAAACCGATGGTTTTAGATTAAGAGGGGTTAAGGAAAGAAGAGCTTACCTTCTTTTTCCTTTACACGAAGCTTACGGTCTGCAAGCATGAAGGGCGTGTTCTTGGCAGCCTGGAATGACAGAGTTTGAATATCAGAAACTCAAACACTTTTAAACGGGAAACAAGAAACTGGTATTTGTAGTTTACCTGAAGCACGCTCTGGACTGAGGCAACAGTTTCAAAGGAGATAAACCCGAAGCAAACTGGATTAGCATTACCCTGGACACATAAGAAAAGTGTGGAATTCGTGTAACGAGAGTAGGACATGTAATGAGTAAAGAAATAGCACAAAGACATGATAGGTCAAAGATTAAAACCCTGGAGCTTCGGACTTGAATCCCGTTTTCTTTGATAGGACCAAAATCCTTGAACAGTTCAAAGAGTTGAGGCGGCATTGCATTCAATGGCAGATTTGCAACAAATATCGAAGTGCCTGAAACCAAAACACCCATCTGATTAACAAAATAGACAAGAAACGAAAAAGATTTATTTCAATGGCAATCTCTGTCTTCTAACCTGGTACTTCAATGACCTTCTGATCATTTTTCTTTATAGATTTACTGACGTAAGCAGGTTTTTGAGGTGCTGCAGCAGCACGGGGTTGTCCCACGTATTTAGGTTTCTGAACCGGGGCTTGAACAGGGGATTTAACTTGAAACGGAGCAGCGTTTTTCGCCATTGATCCAACCTGTACCGTATTACTTATAAGTATATGCATAGATGTCCAATGTTAAAGAAAAATTTGCAACAATAAAAACTCACTATGTCAGCAAACGATCTCTTGGCTCCATCGGGCTGAGGAGCAGCATCTGGCTCTGTAACTTTCTGAGTAATAACAGCTTTTTCAGATTGCTTCATCTTTCCGTTGTCCAATGGAGCAGCATTCTTTTCAACAGCAGCATTAACAGATTTCTCCACCGAAGCAACGTTTTTCTGTTTCAGCTCAGTCTTCTCGGCCTTCTTTAGACCATCAGCTGGTCTCACAATCTCAGTTACCGGCTCTACAATAATTGTCCACAGAGAGTTCTCATTATAAACTGATATGTATTTACTCTCAAACTTAATCAAACGGAAAAACAGTTAGACAACTTACCACATGGAGTTTCAGTGGTAGAAGAATCCTCTTGATCAACGTATCGTAACATGTCATTGAGAACAACGAGGGTATTTTGACGAGCAAGATAGAACATCTGAGAAAACTTCCTCCTCTGGTTGTCTTTTCCAGTCATGAAACCGATCACCATAATAAAAATCCCATCTTCCAAAGAATTCTGAGAGTCAACACTCAGAACCTCAAATTTAGTATTCTCAAAGTCACAGGACAGGATATGCTTGTTGATAGCCTGTAAGAACCAAGATGATATAAATAATGTAAATAGCCTGTAAGAACCAAGATGATAACTAACAAGAGTATAAAAGTGAATCTCAATTGAAGAAAATGAAAACAAGTCAATAGTACAAATATCTGTTCTCATATCATCATCACCTAAACTAGAAGAACACACTAATCTACAGAGCTTCACAATGCAATAAACAGAGATAAACAAGACTAAGTCAATCATATAAACTAAAGCAACCAACAAAAAAGCTAAAGAGCTAATACAAGTACCTTGACCTAATTAGCTTGAGATCGATATACAAAACAATAGGAGCATTAAAGGACAAGACTTTATGATCTCAAATTGAATTTACCTCAACGGAAGTAAAAGACATCATAGTACCAGTAACATCAGGTCTGCTGACAACACTAGCATCAACATATAACCTACGAGCTTCATGAGGAAGCTGTCCTAAAACATGATAGTACTGTCTCACAAATTCAGCAGCAATATCCTGCGCTGAAGGAACAACTCCCTCGGTAGCCATATCTGCACACGTACTGATTACCAAACAAACAAAAACAAAACAGAGCAATTCAGAATCAAATCGCCGAAACCCTAGATCACAAAAAAAAAAAACAAATCTGAATTCGGATCAATTAAAAAACCTGGCCGCAGAGAAAGATGGAACCGAGGAGAGTACGGCGAGATTAGGTTTTTTTTTTGGGAAATCGAGATTTGGAGGATGGAGGAGGAGAAGAAGAAGAAGAACGAAAGAGAGAAGATTTAATAGGGTTTTAGAGAGGTTCCTTGATTATATGATTTTGGTATAAATCGGTGATGTGGAAGAAGGAAATATATAATATTTTCCTAAATTCTGTTTAAGGTAGGATTTGGTTTTCACTTTTCTTATTTCCGAACTCAACTAGTAAAAATTGTTTTCTTTGACTTGGTTGCCTTTTTTAGTTGACCGACCTATGAACTTTTTAACCAGGGTTAAAAAGGTAAATCAGAAAAAGGAATATCTTAACGCACTCGACAAGTTGTTCGTGTGGGTATTACTAGGGTTCGGAGTGTTTCGGACCATGTGACACTTATGAACTATAGCTCTTGTCCAGATTTGATATTAAAAAGAAGTTTCTAGAATTTTAGGTGTATTTATGTTAATATTATAATTCAATATATTTAATTCTTGAATATATATATAGTTAATGATAATAAATTTTGAAGATAAAGAAAATCTAGGTTTAATTTAGTTAGAGATACCTAAATAGTAAATAAAAATCAATATATTTAAGTAAATCTTGTAAGATATTTTATTTAAAATACTAAGATTATTTGTTTTGTAGCTTTTGTTATCTTGTAAGATATTCATTGTTTATTTACTTTTCAATCAAATATCTTTTTTTACTTCTTTAATAATTAAATCATATTCGTTTGTTTTTTGCTGGCGACTGAAATTAGCGACGGCAACCTAAAAAAGTAAAGATTTTTGAATCTGTAATGTCGAAAATTAATCTCAATTTGCATTCTAAGAAATCTCCAAATTATAAGTGTTCTTGTGTTGGTGTTTGTAGTAGAGAGTATCATCAATGTGCTTGAACCTTAGGGGTTTCACATTTTTCTTATTCCTACGACTTCTGACCTGCTTGAATTCATCTTCGTCATCTTCTGCAGAGCTATTCTCAGTCTTGTTCCATCTGTCTTGATGCTATTTGCAGAGCCATCCCGAGTTTTGTTGCGTCCACCTTTGGTTTTTCCAGACCGTTTGCTTCCATCATAGTCAACTACAAATTATCCGAGTAAAAGAGTCTTGCGTTAGAAAGCAATGGTTTTAGATTAAGAGGGGTTAAAGAAAGAGGATCTTACTTTCTGGTTCAACGATCAAAAGCAACGACTAGCAACACTAATTTTCATTATAAAAAATTTGAAGTGTGGCTACAAAAATTATTAATAAGAGACTACAATGTAATTTGAAGTGTGACTACAAAGAAGAGTCGACGATATAGAAAGAATCTTGATAAGCGTGATTAGATTTTTTTATTACAAAGCTTGAAAAATGTATTAATCATTTTTTTTAATAATATTTCTCAATATGGGATTCCAAAAATTTTTTGTGAAAGAATATGTCACTAATTTAGTATACATCATTTTCAATCATATCTTATCTTTTAATCTAATATATATTGTAAAAATTTTGCACAAGATCATGATTCATGACGGTCACAAATTTATTTCTTCACACATGTTTTTTTTATGTTGGTCTCTTTATTCGTCTACCTTGAGTAGATGAATAATGTATATTCCTTCCGTTGCATTTATAAATTTTTACAGTGTTTTCATAAAAAAGATGATTTAAAATTTATTTTATATTCTTTCTTAATACATTATATAATTTCATCTCTCTTCTTAATAGATAAAATATGAAACAAAATTTTGTCTAAAATTTCGCATTGAACATTTAAAATGACACTTTTTGGAAAAAAGTAAATAATCTCAAAAAGATAACTTATTTTAATGAATTCTCTATCTCTTGGATAAGAGACAAGAGACAAATTAAGATTCAAGGAACCAACTTAGAAGTAAACTAATAGTGAGAGTTAGGTACATCTAAAGAACTCGATTCTGAATTGAGAAGAGCTATATCAAAAAATTTACATAAATTTCGGTTTTTAACTAGGGTCATGTTCCGTTTACTAGTTGCCAACGATTCCGACAAGCAACCAGCAACTTGTTTTGTTATTTATTTAACAATCGATGTGATTGGTCGCTTTATTGTTTTGAAGATTTTAATTTATGAGAATTTATATTTTAAAATAAAAAATATAATTGTTATATCTATTCTAAAACTTATTATAAAAAAATAATAATTTAATTTCTTGTTTATTCTAAAGATTTTGTATCTTAATTTATTTTGTGATTGCTATATTATTCGTTTTGTATAGTCATTATGTAACCAATCGCGAGAAATCGTTAAAAATTAGCAACCTAAAATATTGGTCAATAGTCCCGATCAGAACAACACTTAGTCGCAGTCGATCGCAGTCGCGGCAAAGGACGAAGATCTATATATAAACAAGAAAAATACGATGAATATGTTTTATCGTTGTAAAGAAATAGCTTGCGCTTGAAAGTCAAAGTAGCAAAATGCTCAAAGAAAGTGCCCTCCCATGTTCCTCCCTCTTTCTTATGTCTCCATTTGTAGGCAATCAATTTCCATTAGTTTGTAATAGAATAATCCAAACTTTAAACCAATTTTCTCATATGTGCATTTTCGTGAGTCTCAAGAAAAACAGAAGTGTCAAAACTATCACGATCAAACAGATTTACATTTTAAGTACAGCTTCACAACGTGAGAGTCTCAACTCTTCATTTTCACCCATCAAGAATCAAAACAATACACATGCAAGCACGAACATGCTTCATATATATAAACACACACTTACAAACGTGTCTACACCTTACAAGAAAAACCAAAAAACCAAAAAAAAATGGGAAACTCTTTAAGATGCATATCACAAGAACAAGATCCAAACCAGAAGAAACCTAGCTCCGTCGTCAACGGTAATAGCTCCGAGAAACACGTTCGGAGGCTGTCTTTGATACCATCTTTCCGACGCCGGACATTACTACCATCTCTCTCTTGCTCCGGATCCTCAACTTCGTCTACGTCCAAGAAAGGAGGGATCAAGACAAAAAAGAAGATAAGAGAAAGACACCACCAAGAGCAACATCATCATGATCATGAGAAAGACTCTCTTATTCAAGACCAAACATTAGCTGCCACTAATATTCTCTTTAGTCAAACGCCTCGTAACAGCAACTCTGCTCCTCCTTTCCGACGCTCCACCTCCGTCGTTTACACTCAGCCACCTACCGCCGCTGTAGCCGCCTCCGTAGGTTCTGTTTCCGGCGCCTTGACTCCTAAGAAATCCACTTATGGATACGTTAGAAGTTCTAGCAATAGGCAGAGATCAAGCACTGATCCTGTTCTTAAACCCAATCAGCTTCTAGACAAGGCAAGCAAATTTAATTTGCCTATCTCCCACAATAATGTCCATTTATTTGACTTTGTTATAATGATACTTTGAATGTGATCAAGATAGATACAACTCCTAGCTAGATTAATTCATGGAACCATTCAAACCGGTCAGAACTGAACCTGCTTGTTCCTATAGATTCATTTGAGCAATTTAAGTAAATAACCAAAAAGATTGAATGAAAATATAAAATGACATTTTTGTTAAATGTTTTTACAATTTTGTGTGTGTGTGTGTGTGTGTGTGTTAGAACAGCACTTGCTACACATGGTTAATTACAATAATCTTTTGTTTTAGCCAAATTCTCTATTGAGATTGTTTTTTCTATGTCGACACCTATATTGAGGCTTATTATATGATATAAATGGATGAAATCAGGAGCTAAAGGTCGAAGGTGCGGAGACAAAGCGGTTCGTGCTGGTTCATGGAGGAGGGTTTGGTGCATGGTGTTGGTACAAAACCATAACGCTCTTAGAGAAACATGGTTTCCAAGTAGACGCCGTTGACTTGACCGGTTCCGGTGTCAGCTCTTTTGACACAAACAACATCACTAGCCTCGCTCAATACGTCAAACCACTCCTCCATTTCTTTGACACCCTTAAACCCACCGAGAAGGTCTGATCATTTTCATATTATCACAATGTTCGTTTTGGTCTAATTATTAATAGTATAAATTATACTTTAATTTACCAACGAGTTTAGGATATAAATTAATTAATGGGTGTGTGCAGGTGATATTAGTGGGGCATGATTTTGGAGGAGCTTGTATGTCTTATGCCATGGAGATGTACCCTTCTAAGATCGCTAAGGCTATTTTCATATCTGCTGCTATGTTGGCTAATGCCCAAAGCACTCTCGATCTCTTTAACCAACAGGTTTTTTTTTCTTCAAACATTTTAATTCTATTTTTTTTTTAATACACTAAGCAGCCAAATTTTGACATTTAATTGCCAATATGATGAACCAGCAAAATTGAAAAATAAGTGATAGTGTTTCTTATGTGTTAGAAACCGTCGTTAAAATCTAATCGCAACCAATTGATTCGCAGCCTGACTCAAATTATGATCTGATGGAACAAGTCCATCTATTTCTGTACGCCAACGGCAAAAAGAACCCTCCAACAGCCGTTGATTTCGACAGATCATTGCTTAGAGATTTTTTCTTTAATCAGAGCCCTCCAAAGGTACACAACACATTAGGCTAATAAATAGCTGAACCGGTACAATTCGGTTTAACTAAACCCGACTTGTTTTCGTTACTATAGGACGTTGCATTAGCGTCGGTATCGATGAGACCAATCCCGTTCGCACCAGTGGTCGAAAAGCTCCACGTGTCGGAGAAAAATTACGGTTCAATCCGACGGTTCTACATCAAAACCATGGAGGATGATTACGCTGTACCGGTTTCTCTCCAAGATGCAATGATCAAATCAAACCCTCCAGAACAAGTTTTTCATCTCAAAGGCTCTGACCATGCACCTTTCTTCTCTCGTCCTCAGTCTTTGAACCGGATACTCGTTGAGATTTCTCAATTACCTCCCAAGAAATCTTCTTGATCAATGTTACCGGTTATGTAAACTGAACCGGACATAGGATCCTGTAAAACATAAAGTTAGAGATAATTGTCCGATTTGTTTGCCCTTTTAATTTGGAGAGATATGAACCAAAAACATATTTCGGAATGGGTCCCTTTTTCATCGTGTGTAACAGTTTTACCAAACAGTAATACTTTGTGAAAGTTTTGATTAATTAATGCAAAAAGATTAGAAAAAAGCGAAACTAATTTTTGGATTACACTAGAAAAAGGTTAAAATCAATAACCAAAAAAAGAAAAAGGTTAAAGTTACAAAACACACCGGTTTATAGAGTGAAATGATTATTGTTCTGTTGAATTGACGTGCCAGCTTAGCATCACCTTACTATTATCAGTCACCTATATATCACAATTCACAGGCTTCTTGCTTTCTCTCATTGGCTCGTCTTCTTCCCTTTCTTCTCCAATCACCTTAGCTTGCTGATCAGGTAAACTAGATTGGTGTTTCGTGTTGTTTTCTTCTCAACTTAGGTGTTTGATTTGAGAAGTTTTTCTATGTATGTTGGCATGTTGCGTTCGTAGCATTGCATATCAACGGATAGGTTTGAATAGGTAGAATTAATTTGATTGATATATGAAAGAATGTTTGTATATATACTCTAGGTCTAGGTTATTGAATATTGAGAAATTTATTTTGTTAGGTTTAGATGAATTATTCTTCGATGAGTGGTTCAAAGTTCAATTGGCAAGTCTTTTCAATGATTGTAGTATTTTGGTGATGATAAGTAAGTTGTTAATGACTCTCAAGTCTGAATTCATGTTTTGGTTTTGTTTCCTTGTAAAAATGTGAACGTTTTTCTTACAGAAGCTTTCACAAACAAAGTATGGTTAATTGAGTGACTAATCCACTAATTCTCTTTTGTTGTTTTATATCGTTTATTAGGTAATGTTTTTTTTTTTTGGGTGTGTAAAATATGATACTGACTCAAGATTTTATCATATTTCTGAATCCATAAGCTAAAGTACATTTGAGAGAAGCAAGAGAGATAGAATGGGGCGTGGAGTTAGTGCAGGTGGAGGACAAAGTTCTTTGGGATATCTTTTTGGGAGCGGAGAGGCTCCAAAGCTAGCAGCCGTTAACAAAACTCCAGCTGAAACTGAGTCTTCTGCTCATGCTCCACCTACTCAAGCTGCTGCTGCAAACGCTGTTGATAGCATCAAACAAGTTCCTGCTGGTCTCAATAGCAACTCTGCAAACAATTACATGCGTGCAGAAGGACAAAACACAGGCAATTTCATCACGGTATGTCTTTAATTCTTTCGCTGAATCGAGTCCTGTGTGCTGGTTATCGGATAGCAAAAACATCTGTATCTTTACTTTTCTTAGATTAGTTGTCTGAAAATGAAAGAAGATCAAATAGACTGATGGGTTTTGCTTTGTGCTAACAACGCAATAATCGTCTAAAACTTATGGTACAGTTACTAAAACATCTTGTTTGGTTGTTGTTCGCAGGACCGACCATCGACCAAGGTTCACTCAGCTCCAGGAGGTGGCTCGTCTCTTGATTACCTCTTTGGTGGTGGTAGCAACTAGCTACTGAGGCCAACTTGGTCACTCTATCTTCTTTATCCCACGTCACACTTCTATCATTTTGTGAAACCTCTTGTTCCCTAGCAAAAAATAAAATCTGTATAATCTCTAAATTTCTACGCATATGTGCTTCAATTGTTGTATGTCTTTCGAACGATAACAGTCTCTGATATCGTTAGTTTTTTTTTACCGATTTATTTCACCAATCGAATCCTATACAGATTATGCAAGAAACAGTAATGTCTTTAGAGGTCATAGACAAAACAGAGAATTAAATTAATATTCCAGCTTGCAAAATATTTTAGTTGGCCCATTCCTAATTTTTAAAAATTATTTGTCATCATTAATTTTAACGACGAGACGTATTACTCTTTGCCTGACTCTCTTTCTCTCTCTCCCGGCGACGACGGTTTAGAGTCGCCATAGATGGATCATAACTCGCCGAAATCTCGTCGGAGCCGGAAACCGGAGCCCAAACCTGACATATACTCCACTTTCGTAGTCCACTCCGACTCTGATTCTGATCAAGGTCGAGATCGAGACAAACGTAAAGCCAAACCTGAGGAAGACGAAAATGTCGATTTATACGCTACAATGGTCTACAAAGGCGATAGTGACGGAGAAGGAGAGGAAGATGATGATGACGATTCTATGCTTCCTCCTCTTCTCAAGCGTCTTCCCAAGGATTTCGGAGGCGGCGCGTCGCTCGATTACGACGACGACGACGGTGATGAATCTGGAGATTTCGGTACGATGATTGTGAAAACAGATCGGAGTAGTCATAGTAAGAAGAACAGTCCGTACTCGTCCAAACCGCGAATGGGAGTTAGTCCTAGGAGGAGAGCGAGAGGCGGAGATGAGGAATCTTCTGATGAAGAAGACGAAGAAGAAGATGATGATGACGACGACGGAGACTACGGTACGTTTGTTGTGAAATCTAAGGATAAAAAGGGAAAGAAGAAAGACAAGGAGATTGATATGACAACTATGGGAAGAGCTGTTGCGAGTATGCAGAAATCAAATTTTGGTGGTAAGACTCGGAAATTGGATCCTTCCTCTTCTTCTTCGAAACTTCACGGTGAAGATAATCGGAAAATGCAGCAGCAAAACAGTAAGATGTCGACTACGTCTCTTCCGGATAGCATTACTAGAGAAGATCCAACCACCAAATACGAATTCCTCAATGAACTTGGTAAATTAGCCTATTTAGCTTCATAGACTTAATTTGGTGTTTGTCTCTATCGGATTTGCTCCATTATGTTGCTATAATCATGATCAGCCATCAATATCCCTTAGTACTTGTTTCAATTTCTTGCTTACTATATCAAATTTGGTATCTGGATTGGCAGGGAAAGGATCATATGGATCTGTATACAAGGCAAGAGATTTGAAAACATCAGAGATTGTTGCTGTGAAAGTCATATCACTTACTGAAGGGGTATTAAAAGCTTGTCCTTTAACATAAGTTCAAATGTCATAGTTGCTAAAGCACTCTATGTGATTCAAGTTCTACTTTTATTAGGAGGAGGGGTATGAAGAGATCCGGGGAGAAATTGAGATGCTGCAGCAATGTAATCATCCTAATGTTGTCCGCTACCTAGGGAGTTACCAAGGAGAAGATTATCTTTGGGTGAGCATCTGGGCTTGGTTAGCTTTGTTGGATATAGCAGCTCTTACTGTTTGCAATCAGTTTTTTTTCTTCGTTTATATATTATAGTTTATGTATACGGTCTCTCTAGTTATTGATTTATGTCTTCTGACAGATAGTGATGGAGTATTGTGGAGGTGGAAGTGTTGCTGATCTTATGAATGTTACTGAGGAGGCGTTAGAGGAGTATCAGATAGCATATATATGTCGGGAGGCGTTGAAGGTATGCACACAATTTCTGTAAACTTTTTCACTTTCTAGAATGGCTAGAAGCATGAAGAAGAAAAATGATGTCTGCTTTCCTGTATTTGATGGTTCCGTCTTTGTTTGCACTCATCTGCTTCAACATGTTATAGGCCTTATACTTCTGTTTGTATCTATTTTGTAGGGCCTTGCATACTTGCACTCAATATATAAAGTCCATAGAGACATTAAAGGTGGAAATATCTTGTTAACTGAACAAGGAGAGGTCAAGTTGGGTAAGTTAGCTTGGGGAGTTATATAACCACCTATTTGAAGAGTGGGCTTTACTTATGTTATTTCTATTACACATGCTGGATTTTATGTTTTAAAGCTTCGAATCTTCCTTAGCCTTATCGGTTTTTAGTTAGATTTTTTTTATATTGCTTTACAGCTGCATGCTGATTCCAAAGTTCGCTACCTTATCTTTTCAGGTGACTTTGGGGTTGCAGCTCAACTTACTCGCACTATGTCGAAGCGAAACACGGTAAATACCTATATGAATAAAGTTTCCTATGGTTATTTCGTCAAACTTTCTTTGAACAATCAGGCAATCAAAGCCTTATAGACTTTTTGCGCCTGATGGTGGATTCTTTAATGTTGTGGCTTGTTTGAAGTTCATTGGGACTCCACATTGGATGGCCCCAGAGGTTATTCAGGAAAATCGTTATGATGGGAAGGTAGGTGTCCTATTTGAAAGTAAATTAGCATCTGATACATAACCTAGTGAGAAACTAAGACTGCAAAGTTTTCTAGAGAGTAGAGAATTAAGGATTTCCTGTTTACAACTTGATGAAATTTTGACTCTTTAATACAGGTTGATGTATGGGCTCTTGGTGTTTCAGCTATTGAGATGGCAGAGGTAATATGGAACTATTTCTCTTAGGTGAACAGTTTAATACTTTTTATCCGACTATTTTGCAAGCAAACTAAGTTAGTGACTGTTTTGAGAGCTGAATGTCCTGTTAGCTGTACTGAGCTCTCGCCTGACATGTTGTGGAAAAAAAGAAGAAAATTTTACATTTTGATAAACACCTTTGACCCCTTGTCACTTAACTCGCTGCTTCCTTATTTTATTCTTAATAATCCTGTGGTTTTCTTCTGACTTTTGGTTGTGTTGTTTCCAGGGGCTCCCTCCAAGATCATCAGTTCATCCGATGAGGGTTGGTATATTAAGCCATCTTGCTTTTTAATTATATTTCCAAGTGATGAGGCACCTTGCTGAGTTTAGGATGGGCAAACTCTACAGTCTTTCCCTTTTTTTACTGGTTTTGTTTTTCTCTGTGTGGAAAATTGAAAGGAAGTGAATCAGGACTCGAAGCCAAACCTAAAACAATTTGTTTCACATCAGTGCGAGTTTGGCTTCGTTTCAAGGGTTTCTATAAATGTGGTTGGCTCCAACCGTTTATTAACTTTAGTTGTAAGCGGTTTGGTTAGGTCTGTTATAAACCAATGTCAAAGCAGCTTGCTGTTGTTAAGTTTGTCCTGTAAATTGAAATGGAATGAAATCTGTATAGACCTGGTATGGAATTTTTCAATAAACATGAGAGTTATTAGGCTAGAAAATGGAGGTCTTGAAATACTCTTAAAAGGCCTTCTCTTGATTGTTAGTGTTGAATACTAGCTAAAAGAGATAATTTTTTGCTTGTTTGCTTACTTGATGGCCACTAATCTCATCGTGCTATAGTCGTTATTTAATATCTCATGTCAAACATCTGTCTTTGTTAGGTTTTGTTCATGATATCCATCGAGCCAGCTCCAATGCTCGAGGATAAAGAAAAATGGTATGTCTTCAACCTCTTTAGAATTGTCACGAGGATTATCATTAAGCAGAAGAAAATTGTCCAAATCATCCACATGTGCTGTAGTAATTGCATATCCACAGTATGTGACAAACAGTGCTTTATCGATTCATGGTCTATTATTTAGCTCCAGAACCATTTTTCTCATCGGTTTAATAATTTTTCTAGCACTGGCAAAGAAATCTTATATATGTGGTTGGCAGCATTCATTTGTACAAAAGCGTTGACCTTTAAGCGCTCTGAAGCATAGTAATGCAATTCTTGTTAAGAGGTCTTGGCAATATCTTATGGAATATTCGACTCTTGGTTGCTACTCTCTGCAGGTCCCTGGTCTTTCATGATTTTGTTGCAAAGTGCCTCACAAAGGAACCACGTCTTCGCCCAACTGCAGCTGAGATGCTTAAGGTAACTATAATAGTCTTCTGCATGTACGCCAGAGATCGTTAGTATGTGTATCTCAATACTCTCTTTTTTCCTTCTTACTTTTTTCTTTTCAGCTTAACTGTAACTCTATCTTGTCAATACTAGGATATCTTCAGCTTTAGTTGTCAGAATTACCATCACTTTCATAGCTGGCATGCAATTTAGTGTTTATATTCTCTGTGTTCTTCTAATGCCATTTACTCTTTCGTACTAAATTCAGCACAAATTTGTTGAGAGATGTAAAACTGGGGCTTCTGCAATGTCGCCAAAGATTGAGAAGTCCAGACAAATCAGAGCTACAATGGCTCTGCAAGCGCAAAGTGTTGTCGCACCTTCTTTGGAGGACACTGTATGTATTGTTTTTCTCAAACGGTTACCACTCTCTTAGTTACCCCCATCTTCTTTCCTAATATCTTTGCAAGTTATAATTATCTTCATTATATTCTACTCTTGTAACAGTCAACACTGGGTCCAAAATCAAGCGAGGAGCTTGGAATTACTGTTCCATCTAAACCTCCTCAAAATTCGACCGAAGCACCTCTAACCAGCACCCTGAATCGGCAGCATATTACTGGCAACACTGTGTTGGCTGGAGAAGGCAAGTATTATATGCATGACTATCTATGTCCATATTGCATACTTCTACATAAGGAATTCTCAACCAAATGGTGTATTGTTGTTGACTAATCAGTATGCTTCTATAAACATGGGCTGTGAACCACGGCCTGTTTCGTAGTGCTTTACAAGTTGGCAATCTGCATTTTCGAACCATCATAAGAATTGTTGAGTGCATTTTCTTGGAGATGTATAGTTAACACTAGGGGATGATGTTTTGATGATTTTTATTCAGCAGCCTTTTTAGCATACAGCTTGGATATAATTTGCTCCCTTCATGGTTTCAGAAGCATGTAACTTTATGTTTGCACTGGCTCATGTGATCAGGTGGTGACTTCGGAACTATGATCGTTCATGGTGAGGATGAGACAGAGGAGAGTGACTCCAGGTCTCAGCTTGTCAGAGAAAAAGAATCTTCATCTTCTCAGTTTGAAGGTGTTCCTCGCGAATTCCCAGGAGAAGAATTACCTGACTCATGGTATTTTATCTGTGTAACCCTTTCGTTTTACTTTACTGGGGTATATCTACTTACATAAATAGACACTTAGATTTTCCTTCAGATCATCCAATTTATTGAAAAGAAAGTTACTTGGAAATATAACAATCATGATCTGATGATGAATTTGCTTCTTGAGCATAATTTAACCTGATAATGGTTGCTAGGATACATGACAAAAAGAAGCCTCCGGCTATTGATCTTCCAGTTGAAGCTTCGATTTCACAGAGCATGCAGGCAAGTTCATCTCATGAGCATAGAACCAAGCTACATAACATAGCTGGAACACAGATGGAAGGTGGCAGTGATGCAAGTGGTAGTACCTTGAAAAATGAAACTGTTGGCAGGAAAGCTTTTGCTTTGCAAGATAAGGTTAGTTAGTTTTGTGCTGTGTATGTGCTAGAGTCTAGTCAATGCCGTTGTAGGGTTAAAATGTGTCACCTTTCCTGCAGTTATGGTCAATCTACGCAGCTGGAAACACAGTACCGATACCGTTCTTGAGAGCAACAGATATATCCCCAATCGCACTCTTGTCAGAGAACATGATCGGAGGCATGCAACAAGATGGGAATGGAACTGTAGCCGTCGAAGCACTTCAGGAGCTCTTCACTTCTTCTGATCCCCAATCCAAAAAGGGCCGACGTGGACAAAACGAGGTCGAAACTCTTTCTCTCTCTCTCTCTCTCTCTGAACTCTATATAATGTGAATCATAATGTTTTATTAATCTGTGGGAGTATGAAATGGATGCAGATGCCTCTTCCTCCAAGCGTATACCAAAGACTGACAACAAGCTCTTCTCTGATGAACCTTGCACAAGTTTTAGCCTACCACAGAGCGTACGTTTAAGAAAATAGTAAACCCAGTTTAGTGATTTTTGTTAACGTCTGGCTAAAAACCTTAAACACCCATTGCATAAATCTCAGGTGTTACGAGGAAATGCCGCTGCAGGAATTGCAAGCAACGCAGGAGCAGCAAACCATTCAGAATCTGTGCGATACTCTTCGCACTATTCTCCGCCTCTAAATAGTCTTGTGTTCATATCTGTTGCTACTCTTGTATTAGTATAGGTCGTCTCAGCAAGTACATGTTTATTTTCCTAGAAGTTTTTATTAAAAACCAATCAATTTTGTCTCCTCTTAGCACAATTGCTAGAAGATTGAATGGAACAAACGGATTTTGTAACACTCGTATAAATAGTATCCCCTTAGGTTTAATAATAAATACTATTACAAGTCGTGTCTCTGTGGGAAATTCGAAAAAGCATGGCGAGATACCAAAATCTCTTTGTAGCTGCTTTGTTCCGAGCTTCTCGCCGTTTTACCAAACCGGCGACTTGTATCTCCGTTAGAACTTTTTCTTCTTCCTTACTACTTCCAAAGACGACGACACGTCTTACTCTTCCTCGCTATTTTCCTTTCTCTTCTTCGATCTCTACGTTTTCTTCTTCGTCTTCTTCTCCTTCTCCTTCAGCTCGACCGCCAAAAACCGCCGGTAGTAATGGCGACGAAGAAGACACTTTTGAATGTAAGATAAAATAAATAAACCTTGTTTTCTTTGACTGCCTCTCTGTTTTCTGGGTTTTAGGATTTGTTTACGGTCTTTCTGTGTGTTTGCCTTTTTCTTGTCTTTAAGGTGTTTGTTAAAATGTCTCCTGCCTAAAAAATGTATCTTCTCAATGTTGCTTGCTCTCTCGCTTCCTTGACCTTATGATTTTAATGCTTTTTCTTGTCCTTAGAATCTGGTATTTCATAAAGGTCATAAGATACTAATTGGTCTCATAAAACATTGCTTCCAATCAAATTGGCAGATAAAGCAACTGATGATGTTGAGGTCATAGAAGATTGGGAAGAAGACGAAGATGAGGATGTTGAATCACAGGTATATCTCTTTCTACTACATTTTCACGTCAAAATCGCCACTCTGTTTCTTAGATTCTTATAAGCTAATCTTTCTTCTGTTTTACAGCTTGGTGATGGAGGAGATGGTGGTGGAATTGTTCTTAAAGGTGTAGCATGGGGTGAAAGAGTTCTCTCTATAGCTGCACAAGTTTTGAAGCAGTCTGAGAAAGACTTGGAATTGTTTGCTTTCAAAACTTCACCGCGTGGATATATATACGTCAGACTAGACAAACTCTCCACTGAGTAAGATTCTTCACCCTTCTATATCATCAAACCATTGCAAAAGAGCAGTATGTTTTGAGAATTAACGAAAGCTTCTTCTTTTTTATTGTACAAAAAAGATATGGATGTCCTACCATGGATGAGCTTGAGGAATTTAGTCGAGAATTTAAGAAAAGACTAGATGATGCTGGGGCTGAAAAAGTAATCCCAGAGGATCTAGCCCTTGAGGTCAAAAAGAGTCTTTCCCCAGTGAATCAACTCTCACTTGGTTCAGTTTTGTTACAAAATTTTGTTTCCGTTTTTTTTTTTTCTGTGTAGGTGTCATCTCCAGGAGCGGAGAGGCTACTGAGAGTCCCAGAGGACTTGCCCCGATTCAAGGATATGCCAATGACAGTAAGCTATGTAGAAGAAACAAACTCGAGGAAAGCAGTAAAGAGTGGAGTGTTCCTCTTGGAGTCTATAGATGCAGAATCAGATAACTGTGTCTGGAAATTAGCAGATGTAAGGGAGAACAGAGATCCCGAAAGCAAAGGCAGACCGTTAAGCCGGAAACAAAAGGACTTGAGAATCACACTGCCTTTCGCAGATCACAAGAAGATAAATCTCTACTTGGATTAGTTAAGTAGACGTAGAAGTAGAGTTGCTATTAAAGTAAGTTCATCGTCACTGCAGTTTCACATTGCTGTTTCCGGATAATTTCAAGTGATTTTGTATTAGTTGAGATGGTGAGTGAGATATCAAAACATATGACAAAAATTCACACTACTAAGATGTTGTAAGATGTGAACAGGAAAAAAAAGCTGACTAACAGAAACATTATCAAATCTTATGAAAATCATAAACTACCATCTTCAAACATTGAGCCAACAAGCTCTAACTTCTTGTACTCCCTTTCCTCTACTGGTTTCATAACGTATGGACCATCTGGTTCATCATAAGGCTTTGAGGTTCTGTATTCCTTCTCTGTTATCGATCTTATACCGTTTGGATCTGATTCCACTTCATCTTCTTCTTCATCATCTTCTTCTTCTTCCATGTCATCCTTTGGAGGATATCCTCGGGTTTGTGCCAGCAACCATTGATCAATAATACCACACTCAATTGCATATCTCGCTGTGCGTTCCAGGTACCCTTTATTGTTCATAAGATCTGGCTGAACCGTAAGCATTCTTATTAGACCTGAAATAGAGAGTAGTGTGGTTCAGTTAATCGCAAGCATAACTTCCAAATTGCTATGAAAAACAAATGACACAAGTGAAAATGTACCTGCAACGATGCCATCTCCAGATGCTGACATATCCCTTGTAAAAGGAGTAATGGGAACATCCTCCATTCCGGAAACAGCACCATTGTGCTCTTTGGTATAGTAATGGATCTTAGAAGTGCCATTGGTCACAAACAAGACCTTGAGATTTTCATGCCAAAGCTGTTCCACAGTTTCTGGCGGGTAATGGACAAACTTACTGATGTCATTGTTTTCTGTATCGAACTCTTCAGTAGGCTCGATTCCGCATAAGAATTCAAGTTCCTGTTTTGTGATTTCAATGACGTCTGCAAGATTCCACACTTCCTGTATGAAAGACTTGGTTTCTTCGCTGGAGTGCCATAGTGGTAAAGGGAGATTCAAGTCATAAAAAATGACATTGCCTAGTTGCTTTGATATCTTGATGGCTTGTATCGTAGTTGACATCATCTTCTTATCGAGTAGAGAATGCGTGCTGAAGTAGAACATTTTCGCCTGCACCAAAGTTAAGAGATTGGTGAACAAGAAAAAGAGCCAAAAACTCAATGTTCCAAATCTCCAGGACAATATATTACCTCTTTGAGCACATCAACGTTGATTTCAGATTTTGAAAGTGAATCCTCTGCACATGGCTTAATACAAGTCGATTTCAAGCGACCTCTCTTGCTGATCTTCATAGTAGAACACGCCGTAACCCTTTTACCATCAATCTTAACTGATCTAGTTTGGACTTTGCACACATTCAGATAATACAACATGGCTTGACCATAGTCATCAGCCCCAAGTTTGCCCATAAAAGCAACCTTACCACCCAAGCTTGCAAGAGCAATAGCAACACCTCCTGCACATCCTCCAGGAGCCCGGATATACTTCTCTGGAGCCCACTTTGCATCTCTCATCCGTTCGTGTAGTTCATAATCTAATAGCCTGTTTGCTGGCCTTCCCGAAGGCACAAAAGCATGTTGTGCAGATCCAAAGCAACACACGAGAGGAGGCCATCCATAAGTGTGACTAATATCTTCACCTTCATGTTTACTCAGATCAATCTCTTCTTCTTCACTCTCTGTATCAGTGCTTTCAACAGCCAATGCTTCCTCGACATCACTAACCTCAGCATCCATAATAGTAGCTAAATCATCCTCCACATCTTTATCTTTCTTAACAGTCCTCTTTCGTCTCACTTTCTTCTCGGTTTTTACTTCCTCCACATCAGAAGAAGCTGCTGCAGCTGTATATATGTCGAATTCAAATTAAGTACTCGTGAATCATCAAGTGAGAACCATCAGCTCAGAAATGGTAAAAGTCATTACCTTTCTTTCTAGTTCTTGTCTTTTTTGGTTTCAAAGCTGAGACAATGCTTTCCTTGTCTAAAACATCATCATTATCAACCAAAAATTCAGAAATTTCTTCTAATGGTTCATCCTTAACCACAACCTTCTTCTTCGTTGTTCTCTTAACACTTTTAGATGGTTTCTTTCCCACAACCGCACCGTTTCCATCATTACCTTCTTCTTCAAGAGGTGCTGACTCTGATAACTTTCTCCTACCAGCAGCCATAGAAAAGCTTTGTTTCCCATTCCATCTTTCACCTCTAAACTTCACAAAACCATGCGACTGGAGCAGACAAGGAACATCTGCATTGCATCTGCCAAAATCAAAGCACAGCTATGAGAAAACCATTACATCAAAATGTGAAATTTTCAAACAGAAAGACAAATATAGCCCTCAATTCAAATCATTGTTACTCCATTCTTCTGTAGAAAGATAAGATGAGCTAAACTTAAAGTTCGCACATTTTTGGGCAGTAAACTGGTTCTACGCCAAATCCATAGAAACCCATATACTAAAATTTCCTAAGGTTAGAAAACAAGAGAGAGAGAGAAGCAAAGGGACCTGGGGAATGATAAGAATTGGGTGAAGGAGAGAGACGCCATGAACATCAAATAAGAGCTCTTTTCCAAACGAAATTGTAGTAAAACTAAGCTCCGAAACCCATAAAGTCGAAAGAAGCGTAAACCCAGAAATGAACAAAGGAGAGCAATATGTTTATGAGTTTTGAGGGAGATTGGGGTTTAAGCTCTGAAACCGCAAGAGGAGCTAGCTGGGAGAGGATGAGGAGGAGGTTTAGCGCTTTAACGAAACGGCAAGCATTCTATGATCAAAATACTAAAACGTCAAGATGTCCCTATTCTGTCTACTATAATTTATTTACGGCTCATTTTTCTTCTTTAAAGCTAGTGAATTTAGTATTGTCTATATGACATTCTTTTAATGTAGGTAGAAATATTTGTTATGTAAAGTTTTTCGTGAAATCGTTTGCTATTAAAAAACTACTTCAAGGAAAATATTTTGTTGTGAAGTTAATTGGCTCATCATCACAAAGCTACAAAAAACTTACGATTAACTGAAATCATAATTACTATGATGATTTACGAGTAAATGATTTGATTGGCATAGAAATAATGCCTAAAGATGGTGTGATGAAAAACTTAATACAATTCTAACACGAGGATATATATATATATATATACTGTATATTTATTTATTTTTCGTCAAAAAATATAGACTGTATATATGTTATGGTAAAACGGCTATTTTTTGCTATATAGTGAAAATAATATCGTCTGGAGTTATAATAATTAGAATTTTGTATGGTTAATTAATTTCTATTGGTAATGTAACCATGAGTGCCTTGAGTGGAATGAAAGAAAATTGATGTAGTCAGAACAAATCTATGAAAATTTTGATATTTTTTAAAAATGGAATGAAATAGCTGGAGACTAACACACAATTTTCCATCATCTATCCAAATATATGTTTAAATGGTAAAAGATAGAATAGATAATGAAAAGAATTATGAGAGATTCACTACCAATTTCAAAATTATGAGAGATTCATTACCAATTTCAAAATCTCTCTAAAAACAAAGTTTTCTTCTCTTTTTTCTTTTCTTTTCTAGATCTTCATATCTAATTCAAAAGAGAAGCTGACTTTTGACGAGCGTGAAAGACAGAAGGTACTTGGATAACACAACAAGTTCAGAAAAAAAGTAGGTGAAAATTGGCTACCACCTTGCCTCTCTCATACATAAGTATTGTTTACTTCCTTGGTTCTTAAAATATTAGAACCCATTTTTTGTGTTTCTAATAATTGTTTCGTTGTTATCTAAGACTAAACTCATAGTTTTGTATACTTTAAGGTCAGATCGAAGCAGACAATACTGATATTTTGGAGGAACCTATTCTAAAATGGGTTCGTATCTTTTTCATCCGTTTCATTTTCGTTGAAAAAAACAGCGTTTACGTTTTGATACACTAATTTCTGTTAAGTATTGAATCATATTTCACCTTCGAAACATGTTTTGTATATGACTCAGATTTCACATCTTTGGAAACAACAACTTTCGAAGAAGTCGTGATAGCTTTGGGAAGCAATGTTGGAAACAGAATGAATAATTTCAAAGAAGCTTTACGATTGATGAAAGACTATGGGATCAGTGTAACCAGACACAGTTGTTTGTACGAAACAGAACCTGTTCATGTGACCGACCAACCAAGATTTCTCAACGCTGCAATAAGAGGTGTCACAAAGCTCAAACCTCATGAACTCTTGAACGTTCTCAAGAAAATTGAGAAAGAGATGGGTCGTGAAGAAAATGGTTTAAGGTATGGACCAAGACCACTTGACTTGGACATATTGTTCTATGGAAAGCACAAGATAATTTCTGATAAACTTATCATTCCCCATGAGAGAATCTGGGAAAGACCATTTGTTTTAGCACCTTTGGTAGATTTGCTTGGAACGGAAGATATTGATAATGATAAAATAGTTGCATATTGGCATTCACTCTCAATGCATTCAGGTGGAATTTTCCAAGCGTGGGAGCGGTTAGGTGGTGAGTCATTGCTTGGAAAAGACGGTATTATACAAAGGGTTATACCAATAGGAGATCATTTATGGGATTTTTCTAAGAAAACTTATGTGATGGGTATACTTAATCTTACTCCTGATAGCTTTAGTGATGGAGGTAAGTTTCAATCGGTAGATACCGCGGTTTCTCGGGTCCGGTCTATGATATCTGAAGGTGTAGATATTATTGATATCGGTGCACAGTCAACACGGCCGATGGCCTCAAGAATATCTAGTCAAGAAGAGATAGATAGACTGATTCCGGTTTTAAAAGTTGTTCGCGGTATGGCAGAGATGAAGGGAAAGCTCATATCAGTGGACACTTTTAACTCTGAGGTTGCTTTAGAAGCAATAAGAAATGGAGCTGACATTTTGAATGATGTATCCGGAGGAAGTTTAGACGAGAACATGCATAAGGTTGTTGCGGATTCTGATGTTCCTTATATGATCATGCACATGAGAGGAGATCCATGTACAATGCAAAACAAAGAGAATTTGGAGTATAATGAAATATGCAAAGATGTTGCCACAGAGCTTTATGAGAGAGTAAGAGAAGCAGAACTCTCTGGGATTCCAGCTTGGAGGATTATGATTGATCCAGGAATTGGATTTTCTAAGGGAATAGATCATAATTTAGATATTGTCATGGAGCTACCAAAAATCAGGGAAGAGATGGCTAAGAAGAGTATAGGATTGTCTCATGCACCTATACTTATAGGACCTTCAAGGAAGAGATTTTTGGGAGATATTTGTGGTCGTCCTGAGGCAAGTGAAAGAGATGCTGCAACTGTTGCTTGTGTTACTGCTGGGATACTAAAAGGTGCTAATATCATTAGAGTTCATAATGTTAGAGATAATGTAGACGCGGCAAGGCTATGCGATGCAATGATGACGAAAAGGTTCAAAAATGTTGATTAGTTGATATGATTTGTTGTATGGTTTTAAGACTTGAGATGTGTTAAAAATAAGTTTATTTTGTTTTTCCGTATGAAATTCAGAAGAATTTAGTTCATTTTATAAAGTTTATTGGCAGTTTTAAAATCCCTTTGTCTATTCGCAGTTGTAAAGTTTCTTTTAAGTCTTATTTGCTAGCCTTTGTATTCAGCCCACAAGAGTTTAGTAGGATCTCTTGTCATAAAAAGCCCGATACTGTACATTATGATTCATTTTCGTATTGGGACTTAACTCACAAAGTACACATAAAAAGTACTCATTTGTGATATTTTTAGATTTCATTTTACCTGTCATATCGGTATTAACAACATTTGAGTATTTTGGGCATAATCAAATTTATGACAACCGATCGAGGTTAGGAAAATTTCTTACTAATATTTAAAATATATAGAAGAAACTATACCTACACAAAACAAACATGAGAAAATGAAAATTTAGAATAGAAGAAAAATAAAAATAAACAGATAACTTAGTCTAATCAAAAACCATAAAGCAAAACGTTAAATGGAGGCGTAAGATCAATAAAGTTTAATGTCTAGAATAAGAGAACTTTCAAAACTGGTACGAGAAATATCAACTATTAAAGCCTACGTTGTCTAAATTGAAAACACATAAGAGAAAGTGATTAATTAGGAACAACAACTAATAAATAATAAAGACAAGTCAAATCAGAAAGAGAGCGATAGGGTTTCCGGAAGAGGAAGAGTAGAAGCTGCGAATGAGTAGAGACTCTACGTGTGATGTGAACTGTGATACTTCTTAGCTTTGTGTGTTTCTATTAAACTCAAGTGGGTTTGGTGAACTTTCCTTTTGACTTTTTTTCGTTTCATTTCAAATTATAGAATTTCTTGTTTTTCTAATTAGGGAAAGAAAAAAAGATCGCTCAGGGAAGTTTACAGATGTTGCACCTCCACTTATTTAGATTATGTTGTACCACTAAAACACCATAATATATATAATGGTCAATTACTTTGTCAATCTGAGTTTTGAACACCGAAACCATGATATGTAAAAGTTCTTAATGATTCAGTCACAAACATAAAAAATATAAACGCTCGTCTCCTCATAACCGGTAAGCTAATTGATTAGTTATCATTCAATATTAAGTCGACTAAGCCATGATAATTAGGCACAAGAAAAATTTAGTACACGACAAGAAAAAGAGGGCATATTTTGAGATATACATGACAAATAGAAAAATTATTATATATTAAGTGTACGTAAAGTAGTGGATGCATGAATAATGGGTAGTATTAAATTGCTAGATAGCTAGAGGAGAGGGTAAAGGCAACGCTTTAAAGAGTCGGAGTAATGAAGTTATACGAGCATGGAAACCTGACTAAACCCTAATTTCTTATTAGCTCTCTTCCCTTTTTTGGCAATCGTCCCATCTCTCACAGTCATAGTTGATAGTCCCCAACCTTTTTTAAAATAAACATAATTTAATTTCGGTCACCTTTTTAAGATGCAGATATAGATATCGTCTCATTATTTCTAGTCCACGATTACCCTATTACGTACAACTAATTAATCTTCTATTTTCAACTGATCATATTCTAAATTTTTCAGTTACACCTCTGGTCTAGGATGTTTCAAGTCAAAATTTGAAAATATTCACATTTGTCTCTTAATGCCAATGATGAGATTTGGTTTAGTTTTTTTTTTTTTTTTATGATGCAATTTTCTATTGAGAAAAATGGATACATAAATAAAACTTGAGGATAATTTCTCATTGTCCATAGTTAAAGTTTCTTAGATGCAAATTAAAGTATCAATAAAATTTTAAAATTAGATACTATATCGATCAGAGACTTTGTTATTGTTGATTTTGGAATTAGACTACCGTACAGTGGTACAAAATATATGTTTAAAAGCATATTAAATAAAAATAGTTAGTTATTCATGTTTTCTTCTTGTTTTTTTTGTTTTTGTTTTTGTTGTTATTAACTAAAGAAATCCATGACTTTTATTAATCTATTTATGTATTAGTTCTAACTTTGAGAGCAAACTTCAATGTATGTATATATTGGTTCTAACATTGAGAGGAAAACTCTAATCAAATAAAATTGTAAGTAAGCTAAATATGTGTGTCGAAGTAGGAAATCTAAGGAAAGTGAAGAATGCAAAAAAGTTAGTCACTGAAAGAGACGTGTGATTGATCACTTGTCTCCTTCCAATTTCCCTGTGGGGGCAGTGCATGCACAAAAGATGGAATCCATCCTATAGCTCCTCCTTTCTTCACTATCTTTTCAAGTTTCTCTTTTTGAATATATTTTTTTTAAATTGATTTTGATTTAACTCAAAGCCCACACTTCTTAATCCATCTTCTCTATAATTAGTATGCCAACAAATATATATGCTTGTTCTGTCTCAAATTTCAACAATAAAGCGTGTATAGCTCCCAAAAAGCTATGTTGATGAGTTATCACTCTTTTTATGGATTGGACTAATAGTTTGTCTCATGTCAAAATGATTATACATAACTCAGAATCCAGCAGTATAGAGAACTTAACTTTTATATATATGTTAACCCTCATAACCTCAAACAGAAAATTTGTAGTGCAGTGTAGAAAACATCCTTAAACATAAAGTAAATCCTTTAACAAAAAAAATAAATATAAGTGGCAAATCAAGAGATTCTGCTTTTGAGTCCAATGTATGTATAGTTGGATGTTCTGAAGAAGATCCATTGTTTTGGTTGTTTCTCTACAGTTAAACGATTTTTATATTTAACTTATTAATGCAATTGAGTGAAAATTTCACGATGAAGAAAAAAGTTGTGAATCATGACAAGTTTTGTCCTCAGTTTTGCAGTGAAATCATTTTGCGTGAAAATTTTATGAGAGAAACAAAAAAAAAAAAAACTGATCAAAAGATCAGGAAAGGACCATTCTTAATTTATAACATGTGGGCAAGTCAAGGCTTGCTGGCATCAAACTTGAATAAATGTAATCATATTCACACCATGTATTGTTTAATATATAATTTTAATATCTTAATTGGTCATCTATTTTTGTCTTTTTGCATCGCATATGTGTCATAATTAATATCTGTACGATGTAGAGGCTAGTGAATATAAAGTGAAAACATAGATATATCGATCTTAAACCAATGGTATCTTACACCATATGTATATGCTTGTTTGAAAATATTTATTCTACGAAAGTATTAATTGGATTGATTGTTTTCACTCTCTTGAGTAATTTTGGATAAGTTAATAGTTATTATTTTTATTACACATGATTAAGGTGTATTGTTAATTATAAATCATATTTATACGAAGACATGGTTGAATAATGTCCAACACAGCTTATTTTAGCAAAAACTAATGTACGAGGAGTGACATTTAGGGTCTTGATATTTTTGAAGCAAAATTAAATACGTCTGCAAGATTTTGCAGAGGGAGGCATGTACTATATCATCTGCAATAGTAGCAACATAGATAAAAGTCATAAACCCCTAGATCCGGTCCCTTTAATTTAATTCATATATATGATTTGACATAAAATTACTTTTGTTAAAAAGTTTGTTTTTACATTAAATTCTTCTATCTTTTTTCTAAATATCAGTTTAATATACATTTGTAATTTTTCTTGCAATCCCTAGCCAGCTTAATGATATCATTTTTTTTCCTTCTTTATATCCAGAGAAATTTTATGCGGAAACGTAGATTAATATCATCGAACTTGTTGATCCAATTTGTTTTATCTTTTAAAACATTTACAGTGATTACAAAATAGAATATATAGCAAGTAAATATCCAACGAAAACACATAATGTCTTTAACAAAAAAAAAGAACGAAAAAAAAAAGAAAACACATAATGTCACCATTAGAAACTCGTGTCTACACCAGAAGTCATTAGTTTAAGATATTCATTTTTTTTTTTTTTGATAAGATGATATTAAATGTTGTTAAAATAAACAATAAAAATGCAATTATGGACTGCATATACACGTCCAACACTTTGACAATCTGTATCGCTCTCTCTCTCTCTCTATATATATATATGTCATGGTCTCACTATGATTGTTCTATAAATACAAGCCTCCTAACTCATAAAATAAGCATAACCCTAACTCTACAAAGTTCTTCTGATTCTTTCTCTCTCTCTCTTTCTTTCAAGAGCGGTTTTCAATCCATTCGCTAAAGACCATGAACCTAGAAGAGAAACCAACCATGACGGCTTCAAGGGCTTCCCCTCAAGCCGAACATCTCTACTACGTCCGGTGTAGCATCTGCAACACCATCCTCGCGGTAAATTATTACCTACATATAAGAAGATATATAAGCATATATATACTTGCATGACCCTATATATGTTGATAATATCACATACATGCTAAGCTATACATATTGTTGTTTATGTTATATATATATATATTTCTTCAAATTTTCGAGCTAATTTGTAAACCGAATCTACACACATATATAGGTTGGGATACCATTGAAGAGAATGCTTGACACGGTAACGGTGAAATGCGGCCATTGTGGTAACCTCTCGTTTCTCACCACAACTCCTCCTCTTCAAGGCCATGTTAGCCTCACCCTTCAGGTATATAACACTTGTGTTATAGTTATACATACGAGTATAATTCTTTTTATACAAAAAACTGATACTAAGCCAATCTTTGTTTTAACTAAGCAGATGCAGAGCTTTGGTGGAAGTGACTATAAGAAGGGAAGCTCTTCTTCTTCCTCTTCCTCCACCTCCAGCGACCAGCCCCCATCTCCCTCACCTCCCTTTGTCGTCAAACGTAATTAAGCTTATTACCATTTCTGACTCCTTTTTCTTCTATAAACTTAATCACTATCTACATATATATGATTATCTGTTGAACATCTTTGGTATTGTAGCTCCTGAGAAGAAGCAGAGGCTCCCATCTGCATACAACCGCTTCATGAGGTTTAACCTTTGACATATACTCTTTAGTTCCAAGTTAATTATGAAATTTAATGCATAAAAAATAAATATAATTTAGTACTCTTCTTCATCTTTTTTTGAAACAAAATATAAAAAGGGATGAGATCCAACGCATCAAAAGTGCCAATCCGGAAATACCACACCGTGAAGCTTTCAGTGCTGCTGCCAAAAATGTAAGACAAGTCTCTTTTTGTTACCAACCATTGTTGTCACCTTTAATATTATTTTTTCACAATTTCGTTTGTGTAAATGAAAAATGTCACAAACAGTGGGCTAAGTACATACCCAACTCTCCTACTTCCATTACTTCCGGAGGCCACAACATGATCCATGTAAGCTATACAAACTAAGTCTGCATAAGGACATATTTATATACATTATATAAAGATTTAAAATGTTTTGTTCAATTAGGGCTTGGGATTCGGTGAGAAGAAGTGAACAAAACTCAGGGGAAAAGAAGCCTAAAAATAACAAACGCATGCACGTGTGCGAGTGGCTGCGTCGTTTTTCTCATCTTGTGTTGTTCTTCTGTGTAATTTTCTTATGTATGTCATGTTGCAGAAAATGATGTTGCCTTAGTTTTTATGACTTTATATTTCTGTCTGTCTTTAGATTTGAAAGTAACGTCACTTGCTATGTCCCTTTGGACGTTTATGTCTGGTCTTTATTTGTCTTAATCCTATCAAAATTTTATATGCGTATTCCTTAATTCCATCTGGGACACTTTTTCTTTTCCCCAATGATTTGCAACTTTCAACATCGTAACTTCGAACTCGAGAATCTCAGATCAGTCCTCAGATGACGTGAGTGTACAGAACAAAACAAAACAAAAGTAAAAATTCACTTTTTCAGCGAATATTCATTACATGTATATATACAAATTGTCTGTAACGCTGTGAAAAGGAAGTAGGCATAGATATCTGAAGCAATTTTCTTCAGAACATTATTGACTGGTGAATAATAACACAACAGTTACAAATTACAATAATACGTGTAACATGATCTGATCCTCTTAATTCCTCTATCTAATCACAAACTAATCAAGCCATGCAGGCTTGTCTTGTCCTTCTGCAGAACAATCTCAAGAAACTCGAACCGGTTTAAAGGAATAAGAATGTTGTAACCTTTTATTAGGAGCCAGGGAAATAAAGCTCATTATATTCCTGCTTCACATCACCAGTGTAATTCCTCTGTTGCTCGATTCTTTGAAGATGTGATGACAGTTGCAGTAGATCAACCGTGGATGTTCCTTTTCCTTTACAAGAACTAGAACCAGCAGAATTGGTCTTGCCAGGATCGATCCACAACGGTTGTTCCATCTGATGATAGTCAGTTGATGATGAGTGATTGAGATTTTGGTTGGGTTGGGTGATTGAGAACGTTGTGTTTGGAAACTTAGACAAGTGTTGTTGGGACTGAGCTGACAGAAGAGAGAGAGCACGAGTAGAGCGTGATGCCGCCGTCTCATGTAAGTCCCAAATGGAGGATACTTCCGTGGAATAAATTGCTGGTTTAGATTCATAAGTTCTGCTGCTGTTTTGCTCATTAGTAGGAAACATGGAACAAGTAGGTTCATCTTTGAAACTCACGAGTCTACTTGTACGGTGGTCGTCTTCATCTATTACTCTGTATAAGAGACTACCAGGAAATGACTCTGGCAATACCAATGATGAATTCTCCAGAAACTTGTTGCCTACTACATCTATGGAAGATCATAAAATACAGAATAGATTCAAATTTGCACGAGTTTGCTAATTCAATACATCAATGGATAGGGAAAAGGCAGAGAGTGAGTACCTTGAGAGGTGCGAAGAAGCTTATGGCGCTTACCCGGTAGGAAATAGAATGCAGGTTTCCTTCTTCGTTCATTGTGACCGGCTAATCGCCTTCTGCAACTTCTTTTGCCATCATCAAACTCTGAGAGGAAATGAAACCTGAACAGAAGAAAAAGGTAAAAGAAACAAACGATCAAGATCCATCAAGAACATTGAAATGACTACAGAGCATGAGACAACTTGAGAGGAGAAAGAATAAAACCTGCTGCACTGTTGACAAAACCTCTGTTCAAGACCATTAACTATGACCACAGAAGTTTTCGAATGAGCCTCGCAAACTCTATGCCTTTTGTGGTAATCTTTCGAAGAGCTCAGATCCTTACTACACCCATAAACTTGACACAAGGGATTCTGAGAGCACAAGTTTGAAGCTCGAGACTTTTTAGATGGCAGAGCAAAACCTCTAGAGGATGTATCATCATCATCATTTCCTAAATCCAAAAAGCTCCTAAGTTTGAAATCTATCCTATTCAATTCCTGACTAGAGAACTTTGAAGAAGAAGATATGTTCTCCTCATCTTCCTCTTCAGGAACAACTTTAGTAATAGAAACAGCACTGAATCCATTGGAGTTACCAGCCATGTCAGAAATCAACACATCATCATTATTAGAGAGTCTCTGTTCAAATCTTCTATTCTTAGCAAAAGTATCACAAGGTAAAAGAGTTTCATTTGACATGAAAACGCTTCTCCCGTAGCTCCAAGAATCCATCAGCAACACTATAATCAATTTCTGCTTTCTTCAACGACAACTAGCAATTCAATAACTGATGCAGAAACCCTAAAGGAGGAAGCTTTCTTCTAAATAGAGAAAACCCAAGACGACGATTCACTTATTCCTTCGATTAACACAAAACCCAGATAGAAATTGACGAAAAGATTCAAACCCTAACAAGAAACAAAGATAAAAATCAATACTTTATCAAGAAAGCAATCACACAACATGATCATCAGTGGAACAAATAAATTAAGACGAAATTTTCGAGTTTCTTATCTTCCATCTAATGCAATTGAGGTGAACGAAATCATAAACAGAGGATCGAAGAATAAGACTTACCGATTAGAGGAACAGAGAAGAACTGTGTATAGGAAGCAAGCAAAAGAGACAGAGAGGTGGAGAAAATATAAGAAAAGTGAAAAATGGGGAATCGAAGGAATAAGGTGAGAGGTGACGTCGAAGCAGATACTGTTTGGGGTCAACATGATTTCCACTAAACCCATCTTCTTCTCCACTTCTCTCTCTCTTTTGCTTCTTTTTTTTTTTTCTTTTTCTATTCTTCATCCTGTAAATTTTATTTGTGTTTGTTTTCCGACACTATTTTGTTCGATCAAGTAAAAGTAAAAAAACAAAAAAAAAAAGTAGAAGTAAAAAAGTTTCTATAGAAATCGAATTTAAGAATGGAGAAGTTGACGTCATGCCTCCTATTTTTTACCATCAAAATTAGTGATAAAACTAATTTTAGGTTTATTTAGTTTAGTGTTATTGCTATGTTAAAACTAACCTAATAAACTTTGTACACATTTTTTTTTTTGATGATGCTTTCGGAACAGCACCTAAACAAAATCTTGGTTGAGTCACAAATAACATACAAATAATACGGTGGCAATGTGGCATGTATTCACACTGTAGACGAACAGCCAAAATTATGTGTTCACACTATCTCGAACAAATGTTAAATGATGATATAAATATGTTGACGACAATCAAAACCAATGAAGAATTTAGAATTCACAATGAACATCGTCCAAAGCGAAAGTTTATAATTTTGGGTTATATTCTAGATTATATTCTAACAAACACGTTTTGGTTAATTATTTTGTTTGTTGGCGGCTTTGAAATGGTAAAGATTAAGAAAAAAAAGAAATACACAACATGGGGAAGCGTATTTTATATAGCAATTTGAAAACATTTGTTTAAGGGCTTAATCTTCTTAAATAAATCGGTTTCAATAAGAATATATATCCAAATTAAAGCATAAGTTAGAAGAAGAATGTATGGGGGGGTTTCCTCAAAAGAAAAAGAAACTTTGGGGTTGCAAAAAGAATAAATAAAATATTAGAGAATCAGCGAGTTGAAGAGATTGGTGGTGGAGCGTGTGTAGACAAAGCCTTCTGACGCTACCCAAACCTTTTGCTTTATTACAAAATCAACCCTTTTCTTTTTTCTTTTTGGTGGGAGCCAGAGCATATCTTGTTGGCCAACCAACCGCACTTTTCAGGTGATGGAATCTAAAGCTAAGTCCTAATTACTTAACACTTGTTTGCTATTAATACTTCTTCTGTAAAATTATAACTTTTTAAGTTTATATAGTTAGATCGGTTCTCATATATTACTATGTAGAAGTTGTAAGTATATTCGATCGTACATTATGTGTGTATCTGAATCTGATCATAGACTTAAAAGTTAAAAAATTAAAACAAACGGATATGTGAAAAAGAGTTGTTTGTTGGTTCCAATTTTGCAAAGCCAGGTCCATCAATTTACGTAGCATAGCAAAGACGTATTTCAAGCCCATTAATTACGGCCCAGCGGGGTCTCTTCCATTTTCACGAAAACTCTCAAAAGATTTCAAACATACTATTCCATGAATCATGATGTAACAGTTACTGTGCAGAGTGCAGACAATGGAGTGTGCACCAAAAAGATTGGCCATGATTTCTATCATTGTATTTGAGAACGATAGAAAGTTCAGGTTCTAACTTTACATTTTAGATCGAAGACCAGAGTTTGTTTTTTATTCAAATTAGACATAAGAAAAGGAAAAAAACTGAACCAAATATTTTGTGATCCAAACAAAATTTCCTTTAACCACATGGAATTTTCTTTAACCACATGACTAATAATACCGAAACGCAATTGAATTTAGTATAATCGGTCCAAATCGAATAATAAATAAAAATTTGTTGAAATTACATGTGTGACAACATATATGACGTTAGTTATTATCTCACCTAACAAAACTCCAAACATACTATTTTAAGTGTCTTTATTTGTAAGATTAATTTTACTTTGCATAATTACCTCAACTTTATGATAATCACATGTTTGGACCCTCCACCCATTAGATGATAGGAGAAAGCAATGTATTACTTATTCATTTCATTATTTTTTTTAACTCATTCGTTTTATATACTCGACTTTAGTCTATATTGGTGACATGTATCATTGTTTCTACCGTCATGAGTATTTTTCTTTTGTTTCCTTCTTTTTGTTGCCACTGCGCATGAATTCATTGTAGGATACATTTATCTGCTTTGTTCGGTTTATTTAGTAAACCTTTTGTTCTTACAAAAAATTCTTTATCCGATTGAAATATTAAAAGTAAAAAGCATATGTCGCTACATATGTCTTTGACAAAAAAAACCAAAAAAAAACATCTCCCTACATACATATACATAATTACAGTGTTTCTGAGATGAATACAACAAGATATATAATTTTTTTAACCAAGCTAGTGTGTGATTGAAGTAGAATTAATTATCTTTTGTTGGCATGAGACAAAAGACTAATTTTCATTAAATGTATTTCGTATCACTATTTAGTTTTTTTTTTCTTAAGTCAAATTTTCAATTTCAACAGATCTTTGACAGTAAACAGACACAAATTTAAATGAGGTTTAAGTTACAATCAAAAAAGGTTTTTAGTCGGATATTAATCTAACGTACGACCAATACATTTATAATTATCCTTAGAAAGGCTATATATATAGTGGTGTTATTCAAAAAATAAAAACGCTATATATCTATAGTACTCCTTATGCCTTATGCATGCATTAATAAATAAAACTCTAAAAGCAAGCGCAATCTATGCATGAAAAGAGCTTTTGGATATCCTTTTGTCCTTGATTAATTTGTTAATACAATTATCTAAAGCATGCAATTCAGAATACTTTTAAGGATAAATCAATCTTCAACCAAAACACTAATTATACTTTGTCAATTTCTATCGAAGCTCTATGATACAACTCGTGACAGGACAACAAAAAAAGTCTAGCGATACTAGATTAAGTTATTGGTTGCTAGTTCTTATAATAATATATTGATGTTTAGGAATGATCATGCAAGTAGATTCTTTAACAGTAAGGTTCGAAACAACTTAAGTTTGGACCTGCTAAAAAATGACCTCCTTATTTTCGGATTATCATGCGTTCTCATATGTTTTAGATTATTTGTTTGCTTAATAATTCTATTTCTCTAATTAATTCTTATTAATTATAGTTCTCTAGTTAGTTCGGCGACTACTATTGGACTCAAAATACTAGATCTCAAGATTTCGTTTTTGTGTGTGTAGATCTTTCTACTTGAAGATTGGAACATCTAATATTATTTATTAAGCTAATATGAAAAAATGCAAGTGGAGATCGTTGTTGGTCCCCAATTTGTGTCTGTTTGTCTTTTTCTGATCATGTTATAGATACAAAATTTAATTTGAGAACTAGTGGCGCCATAAGTTGCATGCAAGACTCGTAAGCGACGACAAAAAAAAAATGGACTTATAACTAACCAACAAATGTAAGAAAAAAACAAGTAGCCAAAACTTAACCGGCCGGCCAAACTTTATTATTTGGTCGTCCCATATATAATTATCTGGTTCCCATTCTTTAATTATGTTTGCTTTATCCCAATGACTATCAAACGCAAATGACTATCACCATATATAACATCACTTAGTTTTTCCTGTCGGCAAATGTTGCTCATCAATAATATGTAAGTGACGAAGTTCTTGAACGAAATTCTCCAATTTCTTACTGCACGTAATTTGATAATTAATATACCAACAATAATGTACAAATTTTATTTTACAAGGAATACACGTAAAGAGATGGAAACAAAAAAAACCATGTGATAGACAAAAAAAACTATGTGTTCCTCTAATCTAACCTCAAATAATCTCATACAAAAAAAAATATCATTAAAGCTTCCACAAACAAATCCAAGAAACCCAAAAACATATAACTTATGAACAATCAGACAAGAACAAATCGAAGAAAACAATTTGCTTTATGGGTGTCATTACCAAGATCTGATGGAGTTGATGACACTCAAGATAGTTTAAATTATATATGAGTCTTGTTGATGTTAGCTACATTGGTAGTCTCGTAGACTGGCAAGCCTCCACGAGATAATTCGTAATTTTGCAACTCGAAGAGATCAGAACTTGAATCACTCTCCATTCCATCATCCTCTCCTTCTCTCTTTATTCTCCTATCATCATCGATATCTTCATCATCCGACCAAATCCTCTGATTCTCCGAGAGGCTCTCCATCACCTTGAGTTTCTCGTCCAGCCAAGAGTACTCTTTGTTGGTCTTAGTTTCCTCTTCTCCCACTTGTTTTGTGGCAGAAGTGTAGTTCAAGAACTGCTTGTAGTTCTTGGTGGGAGTGTTCAAATAAGGAGGAGGAGTTCTGAAACCCGAGCTTGATGAGGAAATCAGAGATTTTGAAGATGATGACGCCGTGGTAGTGGTGGTTGTTGAAGTAGATCTGCTTGAGCTAAAGAAATGGCTGATACTGCTTCTCCTCCTCCTCCTCATCCATCCTCCTCCGGGGATCTCCTCTTCCACTTCTGGATCTGTTGGCTTTGTCTTTGACTTTGACTTTGATTTGTTTTTCTTCGAACCTGCTTGATGGAACAAGGAGTTCAAGAAGCTGGCGATTTTCCCACCTGGTGAACTCGGTTGCTTGTGTCTCACGTTACCAAGTCTCTCCTTGATTGTTGTAACTTCGTGCTTCTCATGATGATCTTGTTGAAGATGGTACACTTGTTCTGAGCATCTAATAGGCAAATCCAAGCTGATTCTTCTTCCACCTCCTAATATTCCCCATCTCCTCGGATTCTCCTCTCTCGCTGCGTTATAGCCATACTTTTGTGTATGTCCATGGTCACCGGAGGAGGCTTCATTGTAGCCGAAGTACACGGCAGCTTCAAACACGTCAAGCTCTTCGGAATTGCGCTTGTGGGTCAAAGATATTCTCCTAGAGAGCTTATCTGACTCTGCTGATGAGATCCCTTTCATGGACATTATATTTTTAGGGTCTGAGAATCGGATACTTGGATGATCTCCAAGAGTCTCTTTCTATGCTTGATTTGCGGAGAATGAGGAACAAGTTGCTAGGGAATGATATAATGAATATAATGTGTTTAGGTTTTATATAACAATTGATGTGAATATGTGATATGGAACTCCTTCATCATTAAATAAGGTCGTAGTATGTGAATATACGTATCATGCGATACTCATACGTTAATATTAGTGGATTACGATTGGTTTATATTTTTTGGATTAAATGTTTTGAATGCGGAAAAAATTAGAAATTTTGGAGGGACACAAGTAATAAGAGTTTGTGTGACCCACTAAATGCGTGGGTGAAGAACTTAATTGAAGGAGAAGGTGGGCTCATTTGATTTTATGATCTTTCTGATAAGGTGTAGGAAATTTAATTGATTGTATTTATGATAATGTGGACCTATCGTCTCTTGTTGCCTTGGATTCCAACTTCGAGTGTGTGTTTTTGTGATTTAATATATTGTCGTTCATTTTTGAAAATCTTTATGCTTATGTATATCAAACCACACACACAACCCATGACTCCATTAAATTTCTATATATGAATATAAATATATATGTATATATGTATGTATACTAAATAGGTTTTTTATAAAATATAAAATTTATTCAAAAAAAAGATGTCGTTACAGCAAATACATCGGTCGATTAAAGATTTTAAGCAAACTTTCTAGTCAACGCTAGTCTCCTTGTTGATTATCTTGAAACAAACATCTCCATATATACAGCCGTCACATAGTCTATTTCCTTGTTCACGTATAGAGGATTCCAAACCTGTTTGTCGAGACTTCGAATTAGTTGTGCTGGCGGAGTTGGAGGTTCTTCATGTCTTCTACTGTTTTCCTCTCTCCAAATCGAGTAGACTACAAGCTGAAATGTGTACCTTGTTAAGAAAAGACAATGTTTCCTCAAAGATTTATCTGTGATTACTGTTTGTATTTCATCCACCATGTTGAAAAATAATTATGATTCAAATCTTACTGCTCGGCCCCGACCAAACTCATACGTACGACATAGCTACATGTAAAGAAGATGTGTTCTTTATTTTTAACTGGTTCGTGACATAAGACACAAGACGAGTTTACTCGTTTACCAGTTGAGTATTCTATTTATCGTTGATAATTGGTTTCACCTGAAGTGGTGTGTAAGAACCATTATATTAATTATGTTTTAAAAAATAAACATTATTGAAAATTTTCTAAATATTTATCTTATCAATTACACGAATATTTTTATTTTCTTTTACCTTTTCTTATAGAAGATATATAAAACTTCACAATTATATTATTTTAAAAAAGTTATCATTAGACAGTTTTTTTTTTTTTGGACCAACTAATCAGACAGTCTGTATATATTGTGCTTGTAAGCCCGTTAATTTCAATTGTAGACTTGTAGTTTAATTTTGTGAGTTATGTGTTAGTGTCATTATCTTTTGATGCAGAGCTTCAAAGTCACTCCTCCATGACATGTAAATCTTTAATCATTAATTATGTAAGTTAAGTTAAATGATCTTTTCTATAATCACTTTCATCAAAAGAGGTTTTGTAGTTATAATGTTTTGAAGTGTTAAACGTAATTCCAAGATTCTTCAAAACATTAAAACTACAAAACCTCATTACAAAAATACTCTTAAATTCTGGATTTAATATGAACCATAAACCCAAAAAACAACAGGATTTAAATTTACTAGTTCATCGGTTTCCAATGAAATTAGCTGGATTATATATGCTACCTAAAGCTAAATGAGCAGGAGAAATTTGAGACAAGACATTAAAGTCAGATAGTTGCGGATCAAGACATGAAAGTACAGTGGTGCAAACAAGTCACTTGGTCAGTTAGTGAGTTTCTATAATATCTTATCTGTATTGTTTTCTAAGAAAGTCATTGTCAAAGAAATATATCTTACGAGCAATTTGGAGATTGGAGCCAATAGTTTTATTGAAGTAGAATAAATTGTTCTATACTAATTTATTAGGAGTAAAGAAATCAACCAAATCATACTAGTTTGACCCGGAGTTTGAAAGGGATTCTAACCCATTACCTTTCTAAAAAATCATAATTTTTCTCTAATCTAGAATCCACTATAATTTGGCTGGATGTTATAAATCATGAAAGAAAACAAAACAAAAATTGGAAAACGAATAACACTTTAGCTCATGAAACCAAAGTTTGAGAAGATTAGTCCACAAAATAAAATAAAAAATCTATCTTAAAAATCTAGATACTTTCAGGTCAGATGAATTGTTGGTTCCTCTTTATCCTATTCGAACATAATCTCAAACCTTAGATTTAACTTTCTAAAATAGAAAAACTCCCGGATTATATAAAGGTTATAAATAAAGATTACGCTGTCTTTCTTTAACCTTAAGCAACTATATTTAGTATTAACAGGAAAAAAATCAGAACTACCGAGATATACAAAGAAGAAAAGTGGGCAAGGTCACGTTGTATAGATTCCAATATTCCATATTAAATGGTTACAAAGGCAAAACATAGACATGACACGAATATGAATTAAGTAGTGGTTAACATGAGATTCGAGCCCACTCGTGCGGTGACAATCCAAGGGAGATGACACGTGATATGGTTTGGGTGTACCGTTGTACAACTACAAAGACATAACTAGAAAAGGGTTTTTGTCCCGAGGCGTAGAAGTTGAAAACGATACGTTAAGAACACTTGAGCCCTCGGGATTGAAAATTGACAGTTCCATCTACATCTCAATCATACCTAACCAATCCCTAATATGCAATCATATTCCCAATGTTGAAACAAATTTCGGATTTCAATTAAAGTAACCAAGTATTTAGATTATAATTCCAAAGCTGTTAAGTAACCTAATATTGGTCAAAGTTAATATGAAAGATTGTCAACTATCTTTGACAAATTAAGATTTAAACCAAAGTAAACCGGTTGAGCTACTGACACTTCGATACCTGGTTATTGTATACTCTTCATTTCATATTTACTTGACACCTTTTGATTAAGATTACTAAACACTTTGTTGTCAAATTAGTTATACTTATACAATGTACCTCAAATTATTGGATTTTGAGATGACATTTGTAATATTCAATATTTTCTTGAAAGTGAAATGAGTGAATATAATTTAGATAATGCAAAACTAAATAATGACATCACTGGAGTACCTACCTATTATAATCGTATACATATGTTATATAAACAATTGATTTTATCCAAATAAATAATCGCCCCATGCTATGATTGTCAAGTCAAAATCTAAAATTTGGAGGAATTGGTGAAGGAGACAAAGAGGGAAATGAGTGTGTAAGATAGATAGCTTTCTTTTGTTGTGAACCTCACCATTCTTAAAGTTGCTTCTTATGGCTATGCTTCTCTTACCAGTCCCATCTCTTTCTATCAAACACTTCCCATGTGTGATCTCATCTTCCTCCTTTGGATATTATCCTCTCCAATAGTCCAATTGCAAAACAATTAAGTAAATAAGGAACAGTCATTCATTTGTCAATGCCCCCCAAAACGAAAATATTTTTATGGGAATCACGAAATGTTATAATTGGGGCCATTTAGCCCAATAAGTTTATCGTATTTGGTCACAATGGGCTCATATGTTCGGCCCCACAAATGACAACTCTTAGAACTCAACAATGCCCTACTTTTTTGAGACAATACAGTGTGGTAGGCCTACAAAGATAGTCCCCCATTTCTCACCATATGACAACTTTCATACATCACAATTCACACAATTTTTTTTTTTTTTTTTGGGGGGGGGGGGGGGGAACTTATTGGATCCACTACAAGTACATTCTTGAGGAGTTATGAAAATATTTTAAGGTTGTGGACATATTTTAAGCTTACAGCTATCAAAGGAGGATTTTATCCCATTTAAGCCCATAAGACTTGACCAAGCCTGATTTTTCAAAACACAAGGGAGTCTTGAAGAACCACGAGCCTAGGAAGACCAACATGTATCAGCCCAGAATCGAAGACACAACTGCACGGTCAAAATCCTTATTCGACAGCATGTGCTGACCTAAAATCTAAGTCCCCAAGCCATCGTGGTATGTATTTCCGGGCATCTTAAGAGTCCATAGTAGTATATAAGTACTTGATATTACTTTTGACTATCTAAATTACCCGTTCCAAATATTTACCCGCTATTTTTTCGATATCCCGATTAGATTCACCCATAGAATTAGGAGTGAAGGCGAGAGAAGATTATCTTTCCTTTTAGAAACAATATTATTTTATTTTTATTTTTTATGGAAAAAACTGTTAATTTGTAACAATAACCAAAAAAAAAAAAGTTAGAAGCAGAAATAATTTAGTTTTATATAATTGTTTTAGCATTTATATGTATGTATTGACAAAGAACCAATATATATTGACTCAAGAAATAAACTGATTTGCCAAGTCAAGTCAAATATTATATGGAGTCTTACCTACCCAATAGAACAAGTCTTACCAGATATTCTGGTCATATAGAACTCAAGTGGCAAAATTATTAATATAAAGAAACTCTCCATTATCTTTAGCACACAATACATAATAATGGTGGGTTGTTAGTAGGTATCTATCAGATAAATGTAATGGTATACTAATGTTTCAAATTATTTATTTTGATATCAATAATGTAAAACTAACATGGACATCAAAACTCTTATCAAACAAAAAGAATTTTGCCATGTGACTTTAACATTATATAAAATGGTAGATGGTTAGTGGTTACTCTGTTAGGTCTAAAGTTTAATTTTAATATCATACACTATTCTAAAAACTAATAATTGGTCAACAAGTTAGAATGTTATAAAACACACCATTACTTGAGATTACACAAATCTAACTTCAAAATTTACAGAAAAAGAGCATAACGTTTCGAAGATTATATTCAGTTTTTTTTTCTCTTTCCTTCTTTCCTTCATTCCTTCATTCCTTATTGTAATCTATCTACGCAAGATTTACATACGTCATGGAACCCTTGAAGGTTAACATACAATCTCACGAGCATCCATTAACACCTGTGAAAATGGAGTCAAAGTGTAATTGGTGCGGACTCAAATTCATAGGTGTAACTGATGGCTACCGGTGTGACCCATGTATTCCACAAGACATGCGCCAACAATACTTACAATATCGCCCACCCTTCTCAAACGTGTGATAACATTCTTAATCATACATACAACTTTAATATAGGCGGAGGGAGATGTGCAGGGTGTGGAGAGAAGATCTACGATAGCTTAATCTATATATGTAACAAGTGTGTTTTAGTACCTCTGAGAAAAGGAAGATTTGGTTCTTCATATTTCCATTTCAATTGCGCTAAGTACCCACCGTCGGAGGTCATTGATGTTCCTCAGCACCATGACCATAAACTCAAGCTAGAGATGGTGAAAAGTTGCTTCTCTTGTGCCACTTGTGGAAAGGATAGTGATGGATATTCATACAAGTGTCATGAATGCGATTTGAAGTTTCATGTAAACTGCGAAAAGCATCCGGCCGAGGTAACCCATTTTTCCCATCCCTTACACCCTCTAAAACTCGTCAAGGTTGAACCACCTGCTTATACCGATAAGAAATGTCGTTTGTGTGGAGAAAAACTTGCTAATTCTGAAGTCTTTTATCATTGTTCCGCTTGTAACTTTAGCTTAGATCTCCAATGTATTTTTTATCCACCAAAACAAAATCCTCACGACCCAAACATCCATGGCCATCAACTCACCCTTATGCCAAAATCCATCTCTTTTTCTTGTACCTCTTGCGGGCTAAAAGGAGACCGGAGCCCATATGTATGTCTTCCCTGTGATTTCACAAGCCACAATGATTGCTCTGGATTTCCATGGGTCATAAACATCAACCGTCATGACCATCGCGTTTCTCGCACTTCTCTTATTGGTGTGGTGAATTCGGTATGTGGAATTTGTCGTAAGAATATGGATTGGAGTTGTGGAGGTTATTCTTGTAAGAGGTGTCCCACCTCAGTGTTTCATACCAAATGCGTTACTAGAGAAGATGTATGGGATGGCAAAGAAATGAAAGACGAACCTGAAGAAGAGGAAGATATTCTACCGTTCAAGGTTATCGATGAAAACACAATACAACATGTTAGCCATAAAGAGCATAACCTAAGACTTGACAAGTCTGGTATCTTCATCGAGGAGAGGATTTGTGAGGCATGTGTTTATCCTATCTATCACCACTCTTTCTATAGCTGCATGAGTTGTAGTTTCATTCTCCACGAGAGTTGCGCCTATCTGCCTCTATGGAAAAGACATGTAGTAAGCAATGACCGACATAAATATAAATATTGGGATTATTTTATAAGATGTACGGCATGTGGATTGTTTTCCAATGGTTTTAGATACGAAGCAATGCGCGCTTCATTGGATTTGCGATGTGCTTCAATTACTGAGCCATTTGTCCACAAAAGTCATCCTCATCCCTTATTTTACACATCGCCACGAGGAATCTGCATTGTTTGCAAAAAAGAGGCACAACATGTGCTCAGATGCGTTGAAGATGATTGTGAATACATCATGGACTACAAGTGCGCTCTTTTACCATATGAGGTAAAGCATAGTGTGGACCAACATTCTCTCTTTACGCTATGGCGAAGAAGATGCAGATGGTAAATATTGGTGTGATATTTGTGAGAAAGAAACAGATCCAAAAACATGGTTTTACACCTCTAAAGATTGTGAACTTACTTTGCATACGAATTGTGTGCTCGGCGATTTCCGTGGTCTGAAGCCAAGAAGGAAAGAAACAATCTACGTCCACGATGTCAGTGTATATTTTGTGGTGGTTCGCAACAACAGTATGTCTCGACCACTTTGCAAACAATGCAAGTCTCGTTGCATATTCCCAGTCATCTTGAAAACATGGAATGAAAGTTCCCTCCGTAATGAATATTATTGCTCTGAGTTGTGTTTGTATTCCTAGTTTTGTTATATATGTTGTTTTCCAGTTTATACATTTGATGAGTTATTTTGATGTATTTGACAGCGACCATATTTTCTTCTATATTTAATGTGTGTGACTTCAACATGAATAAAAGAAGTACTCATTTGCTCAAAGTAATACTTGTTCATATTTATTCTCGACGACTGCTATACGAATATCTGTGCTACGTCTGTTTCACTTCAACTACAGTAATTCATACCTCGTTTAAGTCTTTGTGATTCACTTTCTTTCATTGAATAGCTCAATACAATTATCTTCCCCTTATTTTTGTCTCTTTTGGCTCAATTTCTCAATTGGTATAATTTAAGATGGAATGGAAATCTTTTGGTAAAATGTTATAGTCAACAAAATTCCCACTGTTAAGGTTTATCTTCTTTTATCATCGTTATTTTAAGATTTCCGTTGCTTTATGATTGATTATGACGCCTAAAATATGTTGTACCAGATAGTCAGATTTCATAGAAACGAGATAAAAAGTACGTTAGTGATGTCATTTAACATCGACTTTAATCTATTTATCGTCTCATATCCGTGTATCTTGCTCTGTTTTATAGTTTTTAATTAATTTAGAAATAAAACAACAAAGCATGATTAGGTTTAAGATTAATAGAAAAACTGCATGATTTGGTTTAAGATTTGGAAAAAGAAAAAAGAAGAAGTAATTTATATTACCTCAATTCAGTGAATATCTGTATGATTGATACTCAATCAAAGGATCAAGGTACCAATATTGTTCCTCAGTCAAAGGATCTCGGTGAGACTCATTCATCAAGATCGAAGGATCATTTCAACTACAATTTGATGGGCCGGATCATTGGTGACGTTTTTCTATTTAATTAATACTTATATCTTTTTGAAATAGACAAGCTAAATACCCGGTTTTATTATGACGTTTTTCCTGTGATAATTACTACTGTACCTGAATGTTGGAAGTTTTTAAAAGATTTGTTTTATGCCATGTTCACAATTGCAAGAAAAGAAAAAAGATAACTAAAAAAATATAACGGGCCGGCTTGTTTTAGGTCTTTGTTTTCTTTTCACAAAAAGTGTTGTTTCAATGCAAAACTTTTACAAAACGTCATAGCTTATCCTCATAAATAAAGTCTAATTACGTAGAAAAAGTAAAAAGAGTTTATTTGGTATAAAATATTTTTAACGTTGTCTAAATTATGTGCGACTTATTTTTCTTAAACAAAATAAACTTTCGAAATTCAAGATGCTCAGCAAATGCATAAGTTGCACACATATAAACCCGATATAAACAACAACATATATCGATCAGTTGATAATACTTTTAGTATTCAAATTGAAAAGACACAATTACAAAGACGATATAGAGGTATAATGAAACTTCAGGTCAACCAAGCCTTAGATGAACAACATGGCTCGGGTGAGATTCCAGTCTTAGACTCTTAGGTCCACTAGCTTAAAAACCGTTCTATAGGGCATCTCTAGGATAAAGAACCTGTGCCTGGAGGTGTTGGGGGTGTCGGAGACGTTGGGGTGGTCGGAGACGTTGGGGTGGTCGGAGTCGTTGGTGTTAATGGGGTCGTTGGCGTTAATGGGGTCGTTGGTGTTAATGGGGTCGTTGGCGTTGTTGGGGTGGTCGGTGTCGTTGGCGTTAATGGGGTGTTTGGCGTTGCTGGGGTGGCTGGAGTGGCCGGGGTCGATGGCGTGGTCGGGGTCGTTGGCGTGGTCGGGGTGTTTGGCGTGGCTGGGGTGTTTGGGGTGGCTGGGGTGGCCGGGGTGTTTGGCGTTGCTGGGATGCCCGGGATGTCCGGGATCGGTGGCAATAATGCGGCAATTGTGTAAGTGAAGAAGAGGAGGTTGAGAGCAAGGAAGAGTGTAAGAGAGGTTCTTGGAGTCATTTGTTTGTCGAGTGGAAAAGCTCCAACAAAAGGTAAAGAAGTTGTCAGTGAATTTAGTTTTCTTTAAAGTGTTTTGTGGGTATTTATAGGGTTTTCATTAGAAAAATGATGATATTAGAATTTCTAAAAGTATATATAATTGTGTACTATGATTGACTGATTGTCGATAAAATAACTTTCATAAACTGTACTGTATGTTATGTTTCCGTATTAAAAAAAACTCTAAATTTCTTAAATTAGATAAATAGATTTTCTTTGATTTTAATGAGATATGAATTTGAAAAGTTACTATGTATTTATATGTTGTTTTGGTTAAAAATCATCATTTAATAAAAAAAGACTCAATTATTAGAAAAAGAATACTAATGGTCATTGAGATTTCGGAAGCCATCAATATGAATTGCGACTGGTATTTGCCTTTTTAAAACATTTTTGACTAGATACTTTTCAATGTTATTAAAATAAATATATGCAGAAAAATGATAAAACATTATCTATTTTAAAACAAATAAAAAATTTCTAAAATATCCTATATTTTGAAACAAAGAAAATATTATTTATCTATTTGTTTGTTGAAAATGAAACCAAGCAAATCACATTATATTATTAAACAAAACAAATCACATTTAAGAATATATAGACGGTATATAATATACCCTTATATATTTAACCTTTAAATCTAGCTATACCTTTTCTGGTTGCCATAAATTTAGCTTATCTTGGATAAACTTAATTTTCATATTCTTATGGTTTTAGAGTTTGTGAAACAAAGTAAATTAAGCATTCGTGAAGCGGGCATAATTTGTAGAAACCCAATACTATTAACAAAGTATTATTTCAAAGAAGTATATTTTATGAAATTCAAATTTTATAATTTTCGGATATAGAATAAGAATTATTATTGAGATATTTCATGGTAGATATTTGGTATTTCCAGGCTATATATATAACTTATGTTGGCCCTTAGCAAGTCGGTTGAATAAACGACATAATCTTTTTAGTGTCCGTTTATAACCGACGTCCTCTTTTATTTTGTAGGGCAAGTAATGTTTAGAGGCAAAAAAAATACTTTTGAAGATGATAAGATAAGCGTTTATTTAAATGAACAAAGATATGGAAGGAGTGGCTTTGATTCAGTTACCGGATTGGCGCTTTTGCCTCTTCGTTTTTGTTTTTTGTTTTCTTTCATTATAGATCTTCGTTTTTGTTGCCATTGTGCCAAACACAGAGATCCATCCATCTGTATATTTTCATAATGAAGGGCAAAAATATCATGATTTTTCTACATGTTTTCTATTTTATTTATTTGCTTTCTTTTTAAAATAAATAAATCCTAAATTAGAATCAAAATTAAGAACCCAGAAAATCATAGTTTTTTTTAATTAAAAATATCGCAGGTTAACCAATGCAATACAAAAAAACTATTTTTTCTTAAAATATTTGAGAAGAGTCGGTTATTTTGATCTTGACCTACATAAATTTGTTACAATTTAAGCGAGAACCACTAGTCCACCTCAAGTTGGTTTCTCATATGTCACATTTTTGTTATTAATTCACACAAAAAAATCGATTAGTGAAGAGACCACCTGAGAGGAAGTGGAATGGAAACAAAATATTGATGGTTGGAAGTTGGAACGATGCTGACAAAAACAAAAATGGCCTATACAGGGATCGAACCTGTGACCTTCGCGTTATTAGCACGACGCTCTAACCAACTGAGCTAATAGGCCTTTGATGAAACCAATGATACAACTAAGATTTATTTAACAGACAAAGCTTGGAACCAAAGCTTAATGGGCCTTGAAATACAATTTGGGATTTTGATCAAAAGTATTCAAAGCCTACTTACTCCAAAACAAAGCTCACGGACCTTGGATCTGAAGTTATGAACAATAACATATTTGGCAAAACAAAGAAAAAAGAAACAACAATACTAACATATTTTGGTAAAAGAACATTGAGAAGTCTCAAAAATTAACTTCTTCTTATTTTGTTTCCTAATAAGACCGTTTGCTTCATTTCAAGTTCTTAGGAAATAATTTCATGTAACGTGTATGTAGATATGTTTATGTACAGATAAAGAGAGATCTGAAAATGATATATAGAGCTTTTGTGGTGATAAGTGCAACAAGCAGGATATATATATCGAACGTGGTGGTTAGAAGATAGCGTCAAAATAGATGCTAGCTGCTGCGTATACATCATATTCATATCATATGTACTTCTCTTTTGTGATTTCTCATGTGATTGAACATACTACATAAATCTTGATAGATTTATAAAAATGCAACAAATTGTTGTTTATATAAGAAAAATAAAACACTGATATGATATTTCATTAGTTATTATCAAATTTGCAATATAATGTTTAACATCCAAGATTTGTTTTACATAATCGTTACGGTTACTAAAGTTTAATTTATGATGTTTTAAAACAAATTGAGACTAAATTTCTAAAAGAAACATATACGTACATGTGTGTAGCTGCGTATATATATAGAATGGTGGGGCTAAAAGCTAATGATGTGTACATTAATTGGACATTTGATGTGGCTGGATTGGACCCAACTTGCTCTTTGATAGAGACCTAACTAAGACAATTTTGCTCTTCATTCATTTCTCCCGTATACATAATTGAATTAACTGTACATAATGTTTCACAACAAGCGATCTAGCTATATATTTCAAAATAACAGAGACTGATATTTTAATCTGGTCTTCTAAGCTCTAACGTCAAATTAAAAAAAAAATCCGATCTTCTAATTAATTAGAAGAAATCAATTATAGAACCTCTCTCTTTAATTTCATTTATTTAAAACTGCTTGGAAATTTAATTATTCACTAAAGACTCACTATTCTCCTTAATTTATGATAATTTGTAGATCATATGTTCAGTTTTTATTTATTTGCCATTCGAATGTTGAGTTTTAATTAAACCAATATGTTAATATTCGAATTAAAAAAACTTACCTATAATTCACTTATTTAAAAACATAAAATAATAATAATTGCATCACCGTGATACAAAGCAACCTCACAAGTCACAACTCTCGTGACTACAAAGATCACTCATTAAACAAACCTTCCTGCCTTCTTTTTTTCTACTTGGGCACCTCGACCGATCGAAGACTATTCTTGGGATCTGCTTCAAAAACGACTATATGTTCTAAATCCACTTCGTATGATGACGAACATTTGGTTTACTACTGAAGATAGAGATTACGTCCTTCTAATTAGAAGTAATTAATTATTTTAGTATTTGGAAGCTAATGGTGGAGATGTAACCGTATCTTAGTGGATCGAGATATTGTATATAAAATATGTATGCTACATCGAATAATAAACTGAAAGAGAGTAAAAAGGGATATTTAATGGGAAGAAAAGAAGGGTGGAGATGTAACAAAGGCGAAGATAATGGATATTCTTGGGATGTTGTCTTCAAGGCCACGAGCTTAGATTCTTTTAGTTTTGCTCAATTTGTTAAGTTTCTACTTTTCCTTTTGTTGCTTACTACTTTTGCTCATGATCTCCATATACATATCATACATATATATAGTATACTATCTTTAGACTGATTTCTCTATACACTATCTTTTAACTTATGTATCGTTTCAAAACTCAGGACGTACATGTTTAAATTTGGTTATATAACCACGACCATTTCAAGTATATATGTCATACCATACCAGATTTAATATAACTTCTATGAAGAAAATACATAAAGTTGGATTAAAATGCAAGTGACATCTTTTTAGCATAGGTTCATTTGGCATAGAAGAAATATATAACTAAAAATGAACTTTAACTTAAATAGATTTTACTATATTACAATTTTTTCTTTTTACATGGTCTAATTTATTTTTCTAAAATTAGTATAATTGTTGTTTTGATGAAACAATAATACCGTAAGCAATAGTTGCTAAAAGATGTCCAAATATTTATAAATTACAAAGTAAATCAAATAAGGAAGAAGACACGTGGAAAACACCAAATAAGAGAAGAAATGGAAAAAACAGAAAGAAATTTTTTAACAAGAAAAATCAATTAGTCCTCAAACCTGAGATATTTAAAGTAATCAACTAAAACAGGAACACTTGACTAACAAAGAAATTTGAAACGTGGTCCAACTTTCACTTAATTATATTGTTTTCTCTAAGGCTTATGCAATATATGCCTTAAGCAAATGCCGAATCTGTTTTTTTTTTTTTTGTTATTGGATATTGACTGAAAATAAGGGGTTTTTTCACACTTGAAGATCTCAAAAGAGAAAACTATTACAACGGAAATTCATTGTAAAAGAAGTGATTAAGCAAATTGAGCAAAGGTTTTTATGTGGTTTATTTCATTATATGATTGACATCAAATTGTATATATATGGTTGTTTTATTTAACAATATATATGGATATAACGTACAAACTAAATATGTTTGATTGACGAAAAAAAATATATGTATGTTTGATTAACAACATAGCACATATTCAACTGATTTTTGTCCTGATCATCTACAACTTAATAAGAACACACAACATTGAACAAATCTTTGACAAAATACTATTTTTGGGTTTGAAATTTTGAATACTTACAATTATTCTTCTCGATCTTCCTCTCTTTCCTTAAATCCTGCGTACAAATCCGTCGACGCAATACATTACACAGTTGTCAATTGGTTCTCAGCTCTACCAAAAACATCTATTGCCAAAAGAAAGGTCTATTTGTACTTCACTGTTACAGCTGAGAACATTAAATATAATAAGCAAATTTGATAAAACAAAGGGTTCTCACCTTATTCCAAAAGAATAGTGTAAAATAGGGTAATAGAGAAATGTTAATAAAAGGAAATTAAAAATAGATATTTTGGTTGGTTCAGATTTTGTTTCGTAGATCTACAGGGAAATCTCCGCCGTCAATGCAAAGCGAAGGTGACACTTGGGGAAGGACCAGTGGTCCGTACAATGTTACTTACCCATTTCTCTTCACGAGACGTCGATAATCAAATTGTTTATTTTCATATTTTTAAGTCCGCAGTTTTATTAAAAAATCATGGACCCGACATTAGTACGAGATATACCAATGAGAAGTCGACACGCAAATCCTAAAGAAACCACTGTGGTTTTTGCAAACAAGAGAAACCAGCTTTAGCTTTTCCCTAAAACCACTCTTACCCAAATCTCTCCATAAATAAAGATCCCGAGACTCAAACACAAGTCTTTTTATAAAGGAAAGAAAGAAAAACTTTCCTAATTGGTTCATACCAAAGTCTGAGCTCTTCTTTATATCTCTCTTGTAGTTTCTTATTGGGGGTCTTTGTTTTGTTTGGTTCTTTTAGAGTAAGAAGTTTCTTAAAAAAGGATCAAAAATGGGAAGGGGTAGGGTTCAATTGAAGAGGATAGAGAACAAGATCAATAGACAAGTGACATTCTCGAAAAGAAGAGCTGGTCTTTTGAAGAAAGCTCATGAGATCTCTGTTCTCTGTGATGCTGAAGTTGCTCTTGTTGTCTTCTCCCATAAGGGAAAACTCTTCGAATACTCCACTGATTCTTGGTAACTTCAACTAATTCTTTACTTTTAAAAAAATCTTTTAATCTGCTACTTTATATAGTTTTTTCCCCCTTAAGTTGACTACTTGATTTGCCCTAATTATTCACTACTGCTTTTGTTTATATATTTTCTAGGGCTTCCATTTTTGGATTTTTTGATTAGCCAGAAAAATGTTTAATACAAATTTGTATAATTTAAAAATCAAAACTTTAGGGCCGTAGTGAAGTGAACCCTAGAACACACTAATTATACCATAGTAATTACCTTGATATATTGTGCAATATTTATCAGCATCATATCTTCAAACTCAAGAGCATATAGAAGGGTGTATGTTTAATCTTTGAACTAGGGTTTTGATCCCTAACTCATAATGAATTCTTTTGTTCTCCAATAGCCATGTCTTTCGAATTTGCAGATCTAAGCTCTAATTGATGCCATAGTAAGAAAATAAGATCTGTAGTTTTCACTCGCTCACTGAGTTCGAGTTTTAAATGAAGTGTCGTTTCTTTTTTCATATATAAGTTGCAACTGGATTATAATTAAAAAATATTATGGGACGAGAAAATAAATTAAAATAGATATAGATAATAATGTCAAATTGAGAATTTTTTATTAGAAAGAATATTTAACTTACGAGTTGTTTTTTTTCAGCTGTAAAAGAATATCTAATTTGTTCTCACGACTGTGTCTTCATGTTTTGCAAATCTAAGCAAAGAAAATGTTTAAACTCGGATCTTAAGATTATGAACTCGTAATATAAAACACTATATAGTATTAAATTTGAACTAGTGTTGCTTCTTTTTCTATTTGACTTTAGAAATTAAAACTGAAACAAAGATGTCAAATCTGAGTAGGGAGTCTTTGACCTCTGGGGATCCATAAAAAGAATTAACTCCATCCTAAAATCGGCTTCTTACCGATGGTCAAACTTAGCTCCAACAAGCAACAGCTGTTCTTCTTTTTTTTTTTTTCTTTTTTTTTTTAAGCATTGTCCTTGTTCTGAAAAAAAATAAGATTGGTAAATTGGCAAGATTATAATAATTTATTATAATGTGTCGCATCTAAGAAGATTTTCTGTACCTAATTGTAGCAAAATTAAAGAAACCGCAGTTAGAACTCGAAGCTAAGAGCATAGGGTCTATGATTCATACTGTTTTGTTATTATAAAGGTATCATAGAGATCGGTACTTGATTTGTTATAGGAAATCTTGGTTTAATTGCATAAAACCATCATTAGATTTATCCTAAAATGTGATGATATTTTGGTTACATCTCCATATTATTTATATAATAAAATGATAATTGGTTGATGATAAAGCTAACCCTAATTCTGTGAAATGATCAGTATGGAGAAGATACTTGAACGCTATGAGAGGTACTCTTACGCCGAAAGACAGCTTATTGCACCTGAGTCCGACGTCAATGTATTTCAATAAATATTTCTCCTTTTAATCCACATATATATTATATCAATCTATTTGTAGTATTGATGAATTTTATTTGTATAAAACTTCTGGTACACAGACAAACTGGTCGATGGAGTATAACAGGCTTAAGGCTAAGATTGAGCTTTTGGAGAGAAACCAGAGGTACACATTTACACTCATCACATTTCTATCTAGGAAATCGATCGGGTTCCATTTTAAAGTAAGTTAAAATTCATTGATGCTATTGAAATTCAGGCATTATCTTGGGGAAGACTTGCAAGCAATGAGCCCTAAAGAGCTTCAGAATCTGGAGCAGCAGCTTGACACTGCTCTTAAGCACATCCGCACTAGAAAAGTATTGCCTTCTGCTATTTCGTTGAACATATCTATATAACTTAAACGTTTACAAGTGTTATTATAATGTGAACATTGAAATACATATGTGTATGTATCAATATATATATCAGTAATCAATATCAATTTGATATGTCTATAGGTTGGTTCGAATGTATGAGTTATGTTGTGTATTTTAAGACTCATATTACTTAAAGTAATGGGTTGTTAATGTTGATGTGTGTGTATGCAGAACCAACTTATGTACGAGTCCATCAATGAGCTCCAAAAAAAGGTATGTAAAACCCCTATCAAATGTATGTCTTATAGAGAAACGTATAGGAAAGCTAATTAACAATCGTGCCGTTTCGGAAATGACAGGAGAAGGCCATACAGGAGCAAAACAGCATGCTTTCTAAACAGGTAACACATGTCATCATTTCTCTTTCATCAACATGTTGTCCATTGCATTACTGTTACCTTCCACTGTTCTGCTCCACACTTCCAGCCAAGCTATACCTACGATATCTTCATATCTCCACTTAACTTCGGCACCATTAAATAAAAATAGAAAATCTTTGCAAATTGTTTGAAATAGCATAGATGTTGTCTATTGATTGATATAATCACCAGCCTGTACGTAGATATGGTTTGTCCGTTTAGTTTTAAGGTTGTCTCTCGGATTGAAAATATTTGAAACTTTGAAATGTTGTCCCATCATTCTACTTAGCTCATATCTATGTATATGAATATAGACACTACTCCTAATTATAAAAATGTTATAATAGTTCATTGCATGAGTGCAACTGTGAAAATAACTATTTGTAACCATTGCATATATATAGTTTCTTCACTTTGAAAATTGATGATGATAATATGGTTTGAAATAAATTTGCTGGCAGATCAAGGAGAGGGAAAAAATTCTTAGGGCTCAACAGGAGCAGTGGGATCAGCAGAACCAAGGCCACAATATGCCTCCCCCTCTGCCACCGCAGCAGCACCAAATCCAGCATCCTTACATGCTCTCTCATCAGCCATCTCCTTTTCTCAACATGGGGTAACAAAAAATTACTAATCAGTCTTAATTTAAAGCACATATGTTATGCAAGCTAGTTACGTTAGGTGTTGTAATTTCATTGAAGTTATAGCTGTTAGTGATGGTTACATGATGTCATGATTTTGAAACTAGAAAACTTTATTTTAAAACATTATTTTATTAACGTAGGTTAATGCAATGGTCGCCAAACGAACAAACTTATTAGTGTGGAAAATGTACATGGAATGGTTGCGAAAAGCCTAAGTCGACTTTTTGTTGTTGTTGGTCTATGTGTTTAAGTACAATTTTAGTTTGTTAGATAAATGAAATTAATATATCTTTGACATTTCACAATGGACTGATATTTGATTTTCCTTTGTTGTACGGTGAAACATATGATTACATATGCACTTTCATATATATCCTATGTATGATTGTGAATGCAGTGGTCTGTATCAAGAAGATGATCCTATGGCAATGAGGAGGAATGATCTCGAACTGACTCTTGAACCCGTTTACAACTGCAACCTTGGCTGCTTCGCCGCATGAAGCATTTCCATATATATATTTGTAATCGTCAACAATAAAAACAGTTTGCCACATACATATAAATAGTGGCTAGGCTCTTTTCATCCAATTAATATATTTTGGCAAATGTTCGATGTTCTTATATCATCATATATAAATTAGCAGGCTCCTTTCTTCTTTTGTAATTTGATAAGTTTATTTGCTTCAATATGGAGCAAAATTGTAATATATTTGAAGGTCAGAGAGAATGAACGTGAACTTAATAGATCGGACCTTTTTTTTTTTTTGTTGCATTAAGTTAGGAGTGGCAAAATTTCTTATTATTTCAAGTTTACAACAAGCGAACTTGAGTGGTTGGGCCGTATTAATCGGAATAGAACCCAATTAGAATCAAGGAAGGATGTTGGCCTATAAAGGCCCAGAATTTGCTTCTAATTAGATAAGATAGGCAATAATAACAGTGCCTCCGAATGGATGAGGATCTGTAATGTAACACCCTGGTAGTCTCTCTGATACATTTGTTTGATTAGTGATCGAATAATTAGTGTGTATTGACTTGTTTCATGGAGCTAAGGACACGAGACTTACAGTAAAGGGACCAGTGAAAATGCCCACTAAGGTTCTTAAGATATATCACCACCAGAAAGGCACGTTGTGGTAAGCGTAACTCTCACATTATCTTCTCTTCATCTACATTCAGTAAAATGTTGCTAAACTCAAGAAAAGGCACGTTGTGGTAAGCGTAACTCTCACATTATCTTCTCTTCGTTGTATTCCTGCTAATTTTTTTAGAAAACAATTTCTGTATTAAACATTTTGGTAATTATATTGTTTGGTCTTCATGTTTCAGTTACTACAACTTTATATTTTTTGGTTCTTGAAGAAGTTTCCTTCTTTGGATAGAGGATTGTTGAAGAAGTCAACAGAGCAGAATTAAATGCATAATGAAGAGAATAGGAAAGCAAAGCATAATTTTGATTTTTGAGATAGTCAGATATATGAGTTATTAATTAATTCGTTTTGAGTATAGATAGAAATGACAGATATATAATTCCTTTTTATTAAGAAGTCACGCTTACAGAATAACAATATTGGTTCACATATATATTGTCATAAAATTTAGATAAAACTTGTTTAGTGTACTCTTTTTACTAATTTTCTTATATTGCTTCAGCAAAGCCGATTCTTGGGGTTTTAACATCTCCATAATCAAACACCGTATGGAACTTCGTCATGAAAGCCTCACCCAAGACCCTACATTTAAATCCAATGGTTATTTTCTTAACATATGGGTTAGAGAAAATTTTATTACAACAACTTTAGAGCCTATTACCAGTCTTTACGACGATTTTTAGACTTCACAATACGAAGTCTGCATCTTTTTTTGGGATTTGTCTTCACCTCAACGTACTGAAAAAAAAAAAACATAAAAGAAAAAAAGGTCAAGAAAAAGGCTTTAAAAAACAACTCAAATGATAGAAAAACCTGATCGTACATCATGTTTAGTGAGGCGTAGATGTTTTCCTCCAATTTCGAAGTAGATATCCGGCAAAGCAGGAAACTGCTCGCATCTAATTATTACTTTGGTTGCTCCAATTTCTTTATAGATTTTACCGACAGCTTCCTAAACAGAATGAAACAAAACCAAATATTTTTTACCAACTTATGATACAAACTAAACTATATGCTCACTAAAACTTAATTCTCTTACATCCGGGCCAAAAATGTCAGTCGATCCAGAGTCAACCATTGCTGTGCATTCTACATCATCACAAAAGTTGATCGCTGGTTTACCATTAATGTAAATTTTGGACATTTTGATCTTCCAGCGGTCGTCGCTTAGTTTCATCGGTACATAAACATGTTCTCCCTTGAACTGCTTCGGGTCAAACCCACCAAACATGATCTGGCCACCATTTGGATCTTCTCCTCCATCTCCCTTGTGTGGCCTCAAATATAAAGAGAAAATAGGTTTAGTTATCAACTTTTGTTTCACCATGTTTTCCCAAACCGTGACAGATCCTTGCGCACGTGAAGATTTGATGCCCAACCCAATAACTCCATCAAATTTAACACTTCTGAAGTAAGTATCTGGGTTACGTGCCAAAAATAAATCTTGACTTTTTATTACAACCCCGCCTACGTTAACATTGTCTTGTGCAAGAATACCGACGACACTTCCTGTCTCATATGCAATATTTACTTCTCCCCCTAGAAAATGCGAGGAAGTTTTAATGAAAATATACATTAAAAGAGTTTTTTTTTAAAAAAGTTAAAAGGAAAAATGTTAGTACCTTTCATCAAACGGCATGTCTTGGATGCATCCTTATCAAACTTAGGGTGTTTATGATCGGTTTCCTCAGGCCATTCCTTAGAAGGAACCCACAGATCAGTACTGCCGGTGTCAAAAACAACGTTGAATTTTTGTGGCGGACTACCCACAGAAATCTCACCGTAAAAGACAACTCCATCAAAGTTTTTTAAACCACCAAAAGAAGTACCCCCGACATTCAGAGTATGCCTTTTCAGCGAGATACTCACAGTGTCATTTGAGCCATGGCACAGCTGAATTACGAGAAACAACAACAAAATTTGCATCTTTGTGGTTGTGGAGAAACTCATGATCGATGATAGAAAATTATTGAAAAGTGTCAAGAGGAGATATGGAAGACTATGATATGTTTCTTTGTGTACATATAAATATATAATTTCCTCTTAAATTAGCAGTCTGTACGTATTAAATACCATGCTAAAATAGAAACATAATGGTTCATGCATGCATATAAACTTAGCTAAAATGTTCGCCATAAATCAAAAGTAGACCGTAGACATTTTGAAAGAAATTTTCTAATTGGAAATACTATTAAATACCATGGTAGAATAGAAACAGAGTGGTTCATCATGCATCTTAACTTTAGCTAAAATAAATGTTCGATCAATATGCATCACATGATCGCAAATATAATAGGGAAAGACCATTTATTGTAGGCTCATAATTCTTTACCCTCAATTTTACAGAAATTTAAATAACAAAAATCAAAATTCCTAATTTTCTTTAGAAAAATAATAATAGCAATCCCTTAATCCAAAACCTCTAGTTGACCTAGAGACTTATACCAAACTCTTAATTAAAATCTTAAGCAAAGATACTCCCAAATTGGCTATGGATAAACAATGAAACACAAGTCATGGTTATATGATTGCAATCCTCACATCAAAATTATATATCAGCTTGCGACGTTGGATATTTTGTTACAGATCGGATGCGTAATAATCGTATTTGGTTATGGGATACATGTAGACCATGACTTGTATTTTATGGTTATGTGATTATATTTGATATGAGTTTTGCATATAATAAAAATATTCCTTATAAGTGACGAAGATTAACAAATCACAAATGTGTGGCCCGGTATTGTTTGGTTTAGTCTGAGTAAATCGAAGTCTAAACTGAGACCATATGACTTGTATTTCATGGTTATATGATTAAATTTGGTAAAACCAAACTACCGGGTCATACATTTGTATTTACTTGTATTTCATGTATCAATCATTTATATTTTTTTCTCCATCTATCTAATATGATTTCAGTGTGTTATGGAAAGTTGTTTATGTGAGCAAGAAAATATAAACAAATCAAAAGGTACTACAATATACATATCTCTCATGGACATATATCCAAAATAATTTCCATGTAAATATATATTACTAGAAAGAAAGATATGGTTATTGTCAATTACACCAGATTTTTTTCTTCTTATTATTGGATTAGGATAGGCTCCTTTAGTTTTTAATCTCTTAATATGAACTTTCTCTCAAAGAGTGAAAAAAAGAAAAAGCTAATATCATCTCCCACACTTGAAAGCTTGACGGATAAGATAATCCGAAAGATGGCCTCACCAACGTTAGCCTTAGCCCAATCTCCTCCTCCGAAATCTCCAGCTGTTTCAGTCTCTCAAAGAAATCCTCATTGCTGGTCCAAGCTTCCTCTAGATCTCATGCAATTGGTTTTCGAACGCCTTGCATTTTTGGATTTCGAACGAGCTAAATCGGTTTGTTCATCTTGGCAATTTGGTTCAAAACAATCTAAGCCAAACAATCAGATCCCTTGGATGATTCTATTCCCAACAGACAAGAATTATTGTCTCTTGTTCAACCCTGAAGATAAAGAAAAACTCTACAAAACTCAACATCTCGGTGACGATTTTGCAAAGAGTATTGTTTTGGCGACTTATAGAAGTTGGCTTTTGATGCAACCTCGTTACGAAGAGTTAGAAGATCAAACTTTAGATCAAGAGTTTCATCTATATATTAAAGATCTTCTAACCTGCGAGAGGATCAATCTACCGGCTTTCGAATCAGATATTTTTGGACTTAGCCATCCGATATTATGGATAGATGACAAAACCAAAGACTACCTAGTTATAGGAACGATTAATCGAGAAACTATGGTTTCTTTCAAAAATGGAGATAACTCGTGGAAAAAATTCCCCGAGTTGCCAAAATCGTCATGTACCGACATGTGTTTGAACATGATATACAAAGATCACAAGCTTCATTATCTCGACTATTCCAACCTCTATATTTACGATTTTTTTGGAGAATTCCCGCGTGAAGCTTTCAGAATTAGCGTACGTGAGTTTGTAGGTTATGCAACAAATCCTTATGGATATGATGAATTTCCTGAAGTTCCACTGAAACTCAAATTGAATCGCTATATCTATAACATGATAGTCACTGTACGTGGAGATGTCTTAATTGTCGCGAGCTTACATTTCAGTATGGCTGAAACATGGGAATTTATAATCTGCAAGATGGATTCATCCAAGGTGAACAAATGGGAGGAAATTGTTTCTCTAGGCGATGAGTCAATTCTTCTAGGTTTGGGTATTACAGTGCTTGCTAAGGACATGGAAGGAATCACTTGTAACTCCATCTACTTCACTGCCGATGATTTTTATGAGGATTACGAAGAAAATGAAATCTTCATATACAATCTCGATACAAACAAGGTTGAAATCCCACACCAGTTTGTTTCTTCGTCCATCCCATCCGCTCATGCCCGTTGGTTCTTACCAACTTTCAAACGGGATTAATGATTGATCCTATATACTCTTCTTTTTGTTTCTTAATACTTTATTTTCTAGAAAAACACACAAGAAAATATATTAAAAACTGATTTTAGTTGTATTGTTTTTTATGATTTACATCTTTTTTATAATTCTAAACCGATGATATTTAGTTATTTATCTTGAAATTTTATATTTACCAATAATAACCAAGTTTCAAACGGGATTAATAACTGATCCTATATATATATTATAGTTTTCTCTTTCTTGTTTTTAATTTATATAAAACAAAACTGTGATCGTGTCTATGTAGAGCAGACACATGAGCTCGTAATCGTGAAAATGATAGTATTTACTTTAAATGACTTCACTTCAGAAAGCTTTCCATCGTATTATGCAAAGTGGCTGACATTCGATTGAAAACCATAGATGATAATTGGAGAGATTTTATTTTTATACATGTAAATGATAAAAGGCTTAAACTCTTAAAAAAACTAGTCCAAAATGAGTTATATCACAAATAATATAATATATGGAATGATTTTGTAAACTTACGCTAATTTGTAAAACTCATTTGGATGGACTTGGTAGAACCATTTGGATGGAGATGATTTAGTCTAAAAAACAAATCACAAATATACTCTCTTTTAATAATATTAATTTTCAATAGATTTCTTATTTAATATTTTTTTAAAATTACCAATTGTACCAAAAAACTCTAATAATTGTGGAAATAACTTTAATATTTTAATATTTTCTACCAAAATCACAAAATCATATTTTCTCGCCGAAACCGTAAAATCATATTTTCCCACAAAACCGTAAAATCATATTTCCCGCCAAACCCGTAAAATCGTATTTTCCCACCAAAATCGCAAAATCATATTTTCCCGCCAAAATCGTAAAATCATATTTTCTCGCTAAAACCGTAAAATCATATTTTTCCACCAAAACCGTAAAATCGTATTTTTCCGCCAAAACCGTAAAATCGTATTTTTCCGCCAAAACCGTAAAATCGTATTTTCTCGCCAAAACCGTAAAATCGTATTTTCCCGCCAAAACCGTAAAATCGTATTTTCTCGCCAAAACCGTAAAATCGTATTTTCCCGCCAAAACCGTAAAATCGTGTTTTCCCGCCAAAACGTTAAAATCATATTTTCCTACCAAACCTGTATTATCATATTTTTCCGCCAAAACCGTAAAATCATATTTTTCTGCCAAAACCAGAAAATCATATTTTCTCGCCAAAAACGCAAAATCATATTTTTCCGTCAAAACCGCAAAATCACATTTCCTGCCAAAACCGTAAAATCATTTCTTCATTAAAATTATATTTGGTAATGATGTTAAATATTTGTCATTTGTTAAAATTATATCATGGGTATTTTAGTCATTTTATTAGAATGAAAATGTAGATGAATTACAAAATGATCAAACAAATAAATATTCAGTTAAATGCATCATTTATATAAAATATTAAATTATCAAACAAACATCATTCAAATGCATTATCTAAATGGATCATGTAAATGGATCATTTGGATGTAAATGTCAAATGATCAAACAAACGGGGCCTAGGTCTCATAAACACCACAATGAAATTAATTGATCATTTTTCAGGCAAGAAGGCAAAAAGAATTTGATCACAATCTTCCAAACACTCAATTTTTTTTTATGGTTAAAGAATAGAAATTGTAGCCGCAGAAAAGAATATGATGATATCTCTTATTATAATTACTCCACCTGCTGTGTAATTTCTTCACCCTCCAAGAAAAGCATTGTCTGTAAAAATCAAAAACATAAATCAAACCCAATTTACCTTCCGAAACTTCAAAAGTCATAGAAATGGATATAAATAAGGCGAGCAAGACGGGAATAGACACAACCGTAGATATGTGTTAGATATATAAAAACCTTGGAACAAAAGGGACAAACTTCACTTCTCTCCATCCATTCATAGATGCATGCAAGGTGAAAGATATGTCCACATTGCAAAACTATCTTCGGGTTTTCATCAATATACTCTGTCTCCAATCCAAATAGGAATTGAATTATTAAACACACACAATCTTAATCAGTCATAAGTTTTTCAATCTCATTGCAAAGTTTTTTTTTTTGTTTTACCATAGAAACATGTCGGACAAACGTCTTCTTCGTCGGCGACAGTGGAAATTTCCTCTCTTTCTAAGCTTTGAAATATTTGCTCGAGCTGGATCAAAAATATAAGTGTTATGTAGCTCTTGTTCTTGGTAGAAGAAAAAAAAAGGAGAAATTAGGGTTTATAATGTGGAAGATACCTTGGGGGAAAAGTTATTAGTTATTGGGTTAGTGAAGGCTCTGATTCTTGGTACGTTTAGAGATTCATCATTGTACTCCGGAATTTGAAAACAACAAAGTAGAATACCCATTTATCTGAATTAATAAATCAACGTAAGATTTTAGTTCATCAAGTAAGTGATTACGGTAAATAATCACAGTTTATTAAAAGACAGGACATGGAAGAAATCAGAGAAACGTAAGAACATTGATTTTAATGTTAAACTGTTCTCATACCTTGGACTTGGATCAATCTGTTGAAATCCAGAGAAAGAGAAAGAGAAGAAGAAGGACAAACGAATCAATCAAGCATGAGAAAAAGCAACAAACTCTAGTTTTGGCCCGTAATCGGGAGCTAGGGAAGATTCTTTGGAGAGCAACACAAGGAAACGTGGAGATTTTGTTGGGATATTTTATGACGTGGCATACCAAAAGAGCTTAGGAAGTTTCGAGTTTTTGGAATGTTGACTTGTTTAAACAATTACTGGTTTACAAATTCGACAACCGTCGTTTATTGTATATCATTTTATTACTTAATCCTAATGCAAGAAAAGTTACATAAAAAAACTTTACTAATTCAAGAATTTTTTGGGGGGCGTGAAAGAAAAAAAAAAAAGTGATTAAGGAGCTGGATTTTTTAATTTATTTTCTTTTTAAAAAAAAAATCATAAATGTGTAACCAATGTAAAAAATAATGTTTCTTGGCACACGAAAAAGGATATATATTAACTGGTTTAGAAAGAAAAAAAGGAAAGATAATTATGGTGGTTGCATTTACTTGATATCATGCCAAATCCATTTAATTAGCAAAACCATGTTGGAGATTTGTTTTTTCTTAAAACAACAAACCCACTTTTTATTGGTTAATTAAATATGTGATGTACTGTATATGACTATATCCAATTAAACCACACACCGAACAAGACATTTCTATGATAAGCTTTACAAAAAGAATCATTGGTTAACTCAAGATCAGTTATGACAATTGTTACTACTTTTTATAATTATGTTATACTATCACATGGCCCGTAACAATTATCGGTTGGCAGGAATTAGTGTTGGGACCTATGGCTTGATGATGAGCATGATGAAAGAAAAAGGGCCAACACTCGATGTCTAATAATAAAACAAAAGAGTTGAGACATCATTATCCATCATACTCAAGGCAATACAAAAGTATCAAGTAAATAGACATCTTTATTCACCTACAAAGGATTTCAATAATTAGATCGGGGAAAAACATAAGAGCATCTCCATTGGAGTATCTCATTGAGATACCCAAAAAAAAAAAAAAAAAAAAAAGTAGGAGAGAGAGAGCTGAGTTTCTCTTCTGAGAAATTTTGAGAAACTATTCTCATTAAATTTGGACATGTGTCACAACATAATTAGTTCAATTATTAAATAATAATTAATATATATTTTCAGATTAAAATACTAATATTTTTTTTTCTTTGAGAAACTTTCCTTCCATTTGCCGATGGAGATGGTCTAATTACAAAACAACTCACGTAAATGATTAATCTACGGACTTAAAATTCGATAACATAAAATAAAAAGAAAAGGAACAATATATAGTATTAATTATGCATTGGTGCACATAATTAGTGATTGCAAAATTCACAACGATTCTAAATCCCATTAGATTGTGAATTTGGAATGTGGATGTCGGTGCTATACACAAAATGCACACGATTAGCAAACTTAGATGCAAGTGCAACGCGTCAAATTTGGGGAGCTACCAAAGAAGGATAGTAATTACTCATTAAATAAAAATGTGACTACTAAGTTTGGGGAGAAACTGAGGATTACGTATATAAAAGTGTGGGGAGCTACCAAAAGCGAGATCATAATTACTCATTATTCTATAGCTCTTAATCTCATTTACTTTCTACACCATCTTATATCATCTTCTTGTTCTTCCATTGGGAAAGAGTCAAAGAGAGATCGAGAGAGAGAGAGAAAGAAAGTATGGGAAAGAAAGGAGAAGGGTTCTTTGTGAGCAGATTAAGGGCTAATGTAAGAGTCCAACCACCGACAACTACGAGCCAGCATGGCTGCAGCCACGAGCCACCAACTACCTCCATAGAGATAAAAGGAAGAAGAATAATTGTTGTGGTTGATTCTTGCTCGGAGGCTAAAAACGCTTTGCTTTGGACACTCTCACATTGTGCTCAGCCTCAAGATTCCATTCTTCTTCTCCATTTTCTTAAAGCTAAAACCTCTCAATCAGGTCAATTCTCTCTTTCTTGTTCTTATAAGTAATCTTCCACAAGAATAATTATTGTTGCTTTTACATATATATACGATTTGTTTTCTAGGTGATCTAGCTAACAAAGAAGAAGGAGAAGACGAATCTTGTGACAAACCAACAACGTCAAGAGCTGATAAAAAGGTTTCAGCCTTGAAAACCATGTGTGAGCTTAAAAGACCTGAGGTTCATAATATGTCTCTTTACCATACTTTTTTGTTTATCTACGAATAAATCTTTAAACAATTTTCTTAAGAAATCTTAATTTATATAGGTAAAACTAATAATCTTGCACATTATTTTTTATGAATATTATCATTTGAATTTTTTTTTATTTTTTTTAAGTAGAATTAGCGAAATGTTCATTTCAATTTGCACTACACAGATCATTAGATTTTCGTAAAAATGTTGATGAATATTTCATTTAACCATAGTATACCCCTTTAACTAGATATCACTGTCCAACATACATATATTTAAAACATTTTATCCTACTCTAGTATCTAGAAAGAAATCACTCAATAATTTGTTGGATTAGGTAAAAACAGAAGTGGTGTTTGTAAAAGGTGACGAGAAGGGTCCGACCATAGTGAAAGAGGCAAGAGAACGAGAAGCATCATTACTAGTTCTAGGCCAGAAGAAACAACATGCCACATGGCGGCTACTAATGGTATGGGCGTCGCAGGCCCGACCCGTGACCAAACACGACTTCGTCGAGTATTGCATCAACAACTCTCCTTGCATGGCTATTGCGGTTCGTAAGAGAGGCAAGAAGCTTGGTGGATACACTCTTACAACTAAACGTCACAAAGATTTCTGGCTTCTTGCCTGAATTAATTATCTATTCACATATAAATTAATATAACTTTTTTAAAAAAACTTTAAATCATGGTTGCGGATTTGTGGGTGCAATAATTTTCCGAGTTTTACTTCTTAAAATCTTCTTTAAATGTATTTTTTTATGATTGTATGTAAAAAACTCTAGTAAAAAAGTAATGGATTTTTTACTGCTATATAAATAAAACCGAGCTAGTATGTTCTTTTTGCAATGGATTAAAATATTTTGCGAGTTGTGACGGATCCGTATGTCAAAAACTTCAGTTACTGTTCAAGCCGGATTGTTTTGTTATCCGCATAAATTTAGTTTTTTGGAATTTGCTAATCCGAAAACCGCAATGGAAAACCCGCAAACCCGATTTTTTTTAATACATCCAAAATTATACTTTCGTAATTTGTATGATCGAAAAAAAAAAAATTGTATGATCAAATCCCGAGTCTGGCGAATAATTCCTTTTTCATATTATTTACGAAATATGAGATTTCACTAAACAATTTCTTTTGTTTGCCAATTTCCCAAAAAGAAAGGCCCCAATTGGGCCTTAAAATTAAACATATGGGCTTTGGGTCAAACTGTATCCGACCCGCCCGTTTCTTCGTCTTCTTGTAGTCTGAGTCTGAGCAATTCGATATAGGCTAAGCCTAAAACAAACAAAACTCTCCCAAAACCTTTTTTCGTTACTGTAATTCATAAACCCTAGCAACCACCGTCATCCCCGCCGCCGGAGCAAAAAACCATGGGGAAAGATAACAAAATGAAGAAGAAGCCTAACAAAAAAGGCGAAAGAAGAATGGGTCCAGATGCAGTGGCCATGAAAGCTAAAACGCAGAAGGTCGATAATCCATTTGAATCAATCCGATCTCGCCGGAAGTTCGATATCCTCGGAAAAAAGCGTAAAGGTGAAGAACGATTCGTCAGTGTTTCTCGAACTCGTGCTGTTGATAAGAGGAAGAACACGCTGGAGAAAGAGTATGAGCAGAGTTTAAAATCTTCGGTGTTCCTTGATAAGCGTATTGGAGAACAGAACGATGAGCTTGGTGAATTCGATAAGGGTATAATTAGATCGCAGAGACAGCGTCAGGTTAGTTTATTTGATGAGAGGAGGAATCATATACTTTCACTGAGAAAGAAACTGAATTTTGTTTTATGGTAATGTAGTTGAAACTAGCGAAGAAGAGTATGTATAATTTGTCTGATGGTGAAGAAGATGTTTATGAAGATGGTGCTCTTGGTGGTTCTTCTGTAAAGGATGATTTTGATTCTGGACTTTTGTCTGATGAAGATCTTCAAGATGATGATTTAGAAGCTTCTGCATCAAAGAGTATGTTTTCTTGATAACATTTTAACAGCTTGCTCAACTTTGATTGTGTCTGTTAAACTTGGCAAAGCTAATTTTGTCTAACCATCACAGGACTGAAGCATCTAAACAGAAACAGAGAGGTTGATGCATCTGGAGAGGAAGAGGTAAGAACCCGTCTTGTAGATGTTTGTGTGTAATTTACCGTGATGGTTGAGATATATGGTCTTGAAGATATTTTTTTGGATTTTATCTGCAGAGGCGTAAGAGTAAGAAGGAAGTCATGGAAGAGATCATCATGAAGAGCAAACTTGGTAGGGTGAGTATTCCGCTGTTTTCCTTGTATCGTCTTTTGCATGGCGTGTCAATTTGCAGTTGGTAATTTTTTTTTTTTGGGTGGTCTACAGATGGAGAAAGCTAAGCAAAAGGAGGAAAAGGGAAAGCTAATGGATGAGCTTGATAAAAACTTCAAGTCCTTAGTGAATTCTGAGGCGATGGAGAGTTTAACTAAGCCTTTTGTAGCCGAAGAGGTGAACATAGATCACAGTTTGTAGCTGTTTAAATACTGAGCATATATGTATCTATCTATATGGGTGTTATCAGGCTTATCTGTTCATAAGTTTTCTTTTTCGTGATGTAATCCTTTTGTTTGCAGAATACACGCGATCCTTATCTACTAAGTCTGAATGATATGTCAATGGAAATCCGTGCTCGTCCTTCTGAGAGGACAAAGACACCTGAAGAAATTGCCCAGAAAGAGCGAGAAAAGTTAGAGGCTCTTGAGGTATGTTTCTGGTTATAAGCCATTGCAGTTTTACATTCCGACTTTTACAGAATGTATATGATGAACCACTATAATGAAAGGCTCTTATCTTATTGTGAAGTCAAGGTCTTATGGTTGACATTATTTAATCTTGATACAATTTTTTCAAAACTCGTAGGAAGAGCGTAAGAAAAGGATGCAGGAAACTGAGGAGTTAAGTGATGGGGATGAGGAAATTGGCGGTGAGGAGTCTACAAAGAGGCTAACTGTCATTTCTGGTGACGATCTTGGTGATTCCTTCTCAGTTGAAGAAGATAAGCCGAAAAGGGGATGGATTGATGATGTTCTTGAAAGAGAGGATAATGTTGATAATTCAGAAAGTGACGAGGATGAGGATTCAGAAAGTGAAGAAGAAGAAGATGATGATGGTGAGTCAGATGGAGGTGATGAGAAGCAGAGAAAAGGTCATCATTTAGAAGACTGGGAACAAAGTGATGATGAGCTAGGGGCTGAGCTGGAAGATGAGGAAGAGGATGATGATGAAGAAGATGATGATGAAGAGGATGCTGAGCTAAGGGTACATAAAAAGTTGAAGAATGACTATGCTGCTCCATATAAAGGAGAAGGGTTGTCGGGAACAGTGAAAGAAAAAACCAATATGAAGAAAATGAGTTCAACGCAGCGTGATATTCCCTTCATGATTGATCCTCCAAAGAATTTCGAGGAATTACTTGCCCTAGTGGAAGATTGTTCAAATGAAGATGTTATTCTAATTGTCAACCGAATCCGGATAGCACACTCAATTAAGATTAAAGCTGAAAACCGAAAAAAGATGCAGGTAAAATTTAATTTTGCTCTCAAAGGTTTAATTCTGGTTAAGTTGTCAGGCCATTGAACTGGTTCATGCCTCACTTGCTTTCTGACTGTTTGTTGTTGTTTGCCACCCAGGTCTTCTATGGTGTTCTCTTGCAGTATTTTGCCGTTCTTGCAAGCAAAAAGCCCTTGAACTTTGATTTACTAAATATGCTTGTCAAACCTTTGATTGAGATGAGCATGGAGATCCCCTACTTTGCTGCAATATGTGCTCGCCAGCGGCTTTTAAAGACCCGTTCACAATTTTGCGAGGCTATCAAGAATCCAGGTTTGTGATGATTCCATAACCTTGAATTTTAGTGTCTATTAAGATACATGCCTCTAGTATCTTTTCACCCTAACCAGTCCATAAACATTCTTCCAGAGGATGGATGCTGGCCTTCCTTGAAAACATTATTTCTCTTGCGGCTCTGGTCCCTGATTTTTCCATGCTCTGACTTTCGCCATGCTGTGATGACCCCATCGATTTTGTTGATGTGTGAATATCTCATGCGCTGTCCCATCTCTTCTGGTCGTGATATTGCCATAGGTTCCTTTTTATGCTCCATTGTTCTCTTGGTAAGGAGAAGTTGATCCCCACCCTTTTCCTTGGCGATTTCCATTTTCATTTTTCTGATGCAAACGAAAATGTACTTTAGGTTGCTAAGCAATCTAAAAAGTTCTGTCCTGAAGCCATATTATTTATTCGGACTCTCCTGATGGCTGCTTCAGACAAAAAGTCACCAGCATCTGCGGAATCTGAGGTATGCCATTGAACAAGACCTCGTTTTGTATTTTGCTTACACTTTTAGATTGATAAAAGCTCAATACTGCATCTAAGAAGAAAGAACTGAAGATGCACAGAGCCAACTGTTATTATACCAGGCTGCTGAGTTGTGTATTTTGTTACAGTTTTATCATTTTATGGAATTAAAATCGTTGACTCCATTGCTGTGCATACAAGACAACGTAAAGGAGGTCATGCCTTTAAACTTCCTAAAGATAATGAATGAGCCAGCAGACTCTCCATATTTCAGCTCTGATGATTTCAGGTCTGTTCTCTCTTCTGAAATTAAATTTCCTTGCTAAGACATCAACAGCCAGCAAAAGAGCCTAATAATACTTTTGGCTTTGTTTGAACAGAGCAAGCATCCTTTCAAGTGTAGTCGAGACTCTTGAAGGGTTTGTGGAGATAAATGGAGGATTGAGTTCCTTTCCAGAGATCTTCATGCCCATCTCAACTTTATTGCACCAAATTGGAAACCAAGAAAAGATCCCACAAACTCTCAAGGAGAAATTAGAAGATGTTGCAAAGCTAATCGAAAAGAAAACCGACGACCATCACAAGGAACGCAAACCACTCTCTATGCGTAAGCATAAGCCAGTAGCCATCAGAATGGTCAATCCCAAATTTGAAGAGAAGTAAGTCTCTCCCCTAAATTCATTCTCCCTCACTCAATTATAACGTACAAAAACAACACTGGGTAATCTCGATAATGGTGTATATACTTTTCTTGTGCAGCTTTGTTCCAGGCATGGATAACGATCCAGACAAATACCGTTCTGACCTCAAAAAATTGAAGAGAAAGTTAAAACGGGAAGCCAGAGGAGCAGTTCGTGAGCTGCGCAAAGACAGCTACTTCATGAGCACTGTTAAAGCAAAAGAGAAGGCTGCGCATGAGCAAGAGAGAGCAGAGAAACATGGCAAAGCTTGGGCTTTCCTTCAAGAACAAGAACATGCTTTCAAATCTGGACAACTTGGTAAAGGCAAAGGCAAGAAGAGAAGACGTTGATACCATTACCACTGTGTTTCTTCTATTTTTCCCTTCTTTAAAACCTACCAACACAATTTTGTTTCCTGTTGGATAATCAAAAAAACTATTTACATATTCTAAGAAATTCAAAAAAAAAAAAAAAGATTTTGATAATACGGGTCAATGTTAGGGAGCAATAAGCTTAAATTTGTCCTTCATGCGAGCAATAAGCTTGAATTTTTCTTCTGCTTCAACTTGCTGTTTGATGTCACCACCTCTTGATGCTCTGTCCGGATGAAATTTCAATACTGCTCGTTTGTATGCCGCGTGTACCTAATTTTACAATTCAATACGTAAATACAAAAATGTTAACAAATACAGTATAACTAACTGTAAACGATAGATGATGGGCTAACCTCATTTGGCAGAGGAGATATTCCACCACCAACTTGAATCCCTAAGCCTCGAAGCAACGCTGCCATGTTAAAACTCTTGAGTTCCAGCAGTTTAAGCGATTTGGTTATTTCTGCACGAACTTTCTCCTTCATGTTCATGTTTTCTTCATCCTGTGATATAGAGATGGAAAAGCAAAATTTGTGTTAGCAGTGAATCAACACGATATTCAGAGCAACCACTGAGGAAAAGTAGAAACCTTCTTCTGTGTCTCTCTCACTTCCTCTACCCTCTCTTTTTGCCTTCTTTCCATCTCCAACTTTCGCATGTTCTCTAACTTTCTTCTCTTACGTTGCTTCTGAGCTTCGTCTGCCTGTAATAGGCACAATATATTTCAGCAGACAGAAACTAGGTTGAATAGGTTCTTTGAAGAAGGTGCAAGAAACAATTAAAGTCGATATATTCACAGGTGGCAAAGTTTTCAATATTTAAAGGAAGCTTTCAAAAATTTGTATAGAGAGTGGTCAAACCTGGATCTGTAACTGTCGTTGCCTGGACTCCCATTCTTCTTCTTGTGCTCTCTTGTATTCATCAGTCTCCTTCAATATCTCTCTGTTAAGCATGACATCAATTGCAGGAGCTGTACCATTAGTACCTTGCACTTGTCCACTGGTAGATGGAATAGGATCAATGATCGGTTCTCTTGATTCATCTAAACTTATGCCGTGCTCACACCTGGCTCCATTACTTTGGGTGCCAAACACATGCGTTGTATCTCCATATCCATTAGAAGTCTGTGGCGGAGACAATTTTGATGCGTCTTCTTCTTCTTCAACTTCCTTGGTATAAGACTGATACGCGACGTTTTTATTTTGATTCTCTTCGGGTGACAGTGAAGTTTCACATTGAACTTGCACTTTGTTTGGCTGTTCTACAACTTTCTTAAAACTAGTTTGATGTATCGGTTCTTTTGGCGAAGTAAAATGAGTTGGTGGTGTATCAAACCTTTCATGTTCAACTCGTATTCCGGGTGACAGTGGGGAAGGCCCCCGAAAATCCTCTTTACTGGAAAAAGTAGAATTAGCAGTGTGTTTAGCTTGGTTGTCTTCCTCCATTACCGAGCCAAAATAAGTCGTCATATCAGGGATTCTACCATCGGCTCCAAAGAAAGTAGAAGAGGTTTCTTTTTCACCATCTGGATTACTTGCAGTAAAGAAGAAAGATGTTTGATCATGTTGTTCAGTTCTACTTTCAAAACCAGGTCTGAAATTATTGTCACAGTGGAGATTTGAAGGACCAGCTTCCTCAGTCAGACCAGCTTTTCCACCATCTGGATTTCTTGCAGCAAAGAAGAAAGACGTTTGATCATGTTGTTCAGTTCTCCTTTCAAAACCAGGCTCGAAATTAGTGTCACAGTGGAGATTCGAAGGACCAGCCTCCTCACTCAAACCAGCTTTACCTGCTTTCTTCATTTTTCTCAAGAGAGCTGCTTGTTCCCACTGCTCGCGGACATCTCTATGAGACCCTTCTAAAATCTCACAATCAGAACAGTCACTCTCGGAAAAGTCACTATAAGTATCAGAGCCTAAACCAAATCGAATACCATGAGAGGGCATTGTAGAGAAAGTCTGTTTGCATTTTGAAAATCTAAAAGTAGCACACTTCTCCTGAATGAATTGGCAATCGTCATTATCCACTTCTGCAGATGTTTGCAAGTTACCGCTTGAACTACTCCCAGCTTTCTGAACATTTTCTGTCTCATCATCATCATCGTCAATGCTAATCACTCTCGGCATAATGGACTCCTTCCTGGTTCTGGATGTACCCGGAGCTTTCCGTTTAGATGACTCAGGAAAATCAAGAATGATAACATCATCATCATCTACCAGAATAAACTCTTCCATTATGCCATTTGCACTGCATCTTTTAGTTGGCATTCTATTCCAAGAACGTGATCTAATCTGACGATTCTCTCCCATTACTTCCTTACGATGCACATATATAGAACGCATGAAATTAGTATCAAGGCTTCAAAGCATCCGTTTTGAAGAGTATTTGCAGTAGAAGATATCCATATAGCTAAAACCACCTATAAGCAGAGGAAACACATCATTACCACTATAACCAGATTCTTATTCCCACTTCATCAAAATCAGCTAAAACTAAATTAGGTAACAACTCAAAACAAAAGTGAATTTGATAAACTAATCACTACACGATACAAAACCTAGCAACGATCATAGACATTAAATAAGTTTCTAGAATCTACCAAACGAAACCTATTTACATCGAGAAATCGACAGCAATTGAATAACCTAATCGTATATTTCTAGGTTTTATGGTCTACCAAGGAAAATCGAATCAAATCAAAATTTTGAAAACGACCCACTAATTTAAGGATCGTAGTGAGTAAAGATTTGAATATAATCGAACTAACCTTTCGACTACGACGACGGAAGAAGAAGAAGACGGAGGCTTAAAAACTGAACCCTAATTTATGGGTTTGAGGAATAAAAACCAAGTTTCGGAGAAAATTCGTGAAAAGAAGAAGAAGAAGAGAGAGATTGAGCGACTCGTGCCCTGCACCTCAGGAAACGTCGTGGCCTAATCGATCAGAGAAAATGGGTTTTGTTCGTTGATTGGTCTGTCTTTGGAATTGAGAGTGAAACTCGTGTCACCTAAACATATTTCTCTCTCACTTTGTATTAATTTTCTTTCTTACTTTCAAACAATTTTTTTTTTGGAATAATGTAGGGTTTTTGGACGTTTAAATTAAAAGTTTTGTATGTTATTTTTTTTTTATAATGAAATTATGTAATTCCATGCGAAAATTGAATTTAATCTAGTTTTTGATTATGTTATTTTTCCTTTATTGTAATCATCAAGTCGCAATTTCATATAGTACATCATATCTTATTTTGATTTCCTTTTCTTCTTCGTGATCATCAAGTGGGTAAAATCATGTTTTAAATTTTAAAGGAAACATATGTAAATGAGAGAATTTCAATTTTGGTAACACATATATATCCGAAATTAAGTCTTATAATATATGGTATGTAGAGATAATGCAGAAATGTAAAAGTAGTGAGGTATATTTAAGTCAATAAATAATCTGACGGCTCCAATTAATACTCTTATGACCTTTAACCAAACGACAATTAATTTGGTCGTCGTATCTAAATAAGGTGGTTATCTATAGTTAATTAAAACAAATCGTAAAAAACCTTTTTCATTTTTCTATAAATCTTACCAAAAAATTAAGATTTTTCATCAGTTTTAACTCTTAGTTAAATTTTTGTGGAGTTTTACACACACACAAAAAAAGAAAAAAAAAAGAAAAATTTTTGTGGTATAGGAAAAAGGTTCCTATGTCAACGCATCATTAACAATGTGATGAAGAAAAATTAACAGGGTTAGTGTTTAAACTCACAAACTTATCTTTTCTTTATCAAAATTAAAAAAAAAAAAAACTCACCAAAGAAAGATCAGAATTAAGAACATAATAAAAAGAAAAACAATAAATTGTTGGTAGAATTTGTGGGAAAAAAAACTAAGAAATCAAGGTTTATGGTGATTGAAAGAAACTTGTACATTAATTAAAGAGATTGTTGCAACAACAAAATTTCTATTGGGTTTGTTGGTAGCTCTGGAAGCATGTAAAGAGGTCTTGTCTTCTCTAATTTTTGGACCAATTCCAGTTACATTAGACCAAAGTCTATAGGTATTAATTGGTGTGAGTGGCGTGAGGTGCACACACTCCTTGAATAATTTCATTAAGAGACAATAAATCAAAAATAAAAGTTGATGATATCTTACTATATTATTTGGGAAGTACATTTTAAATCTAACCTTAATTTTTGTAAGTAATTACATAGGTATGCCATTAGAAATAAAATTTTAAAGAGTAAATTAATTTATGTATTTAAGGATTAAAAAGTCAAATACTAATTTAATTAATTAAATTAATTAAAAAACGAAATACATTATTAATTTCCAAAAATAATAGCCAATCAAAATCAACATATAAGATTTGATATCTAAATTTTAATTAATTTAATTTAATTTCAATATGGGTTAAATCTTTAATTTATTATTTTTTTAAGACCACTAATATTAAACATATCAAATCATCCTAATTTAGAAAAAATTATATAAAACCAAAAATGTTATGTGGTATGTATAATATTACTATATATAAAATTAAACTATAAAATATAAATGTATTAGAGAATGATACAATTTGCAAAACTTTTATATATAAAATATAATTCTTAAATTTTAAAAATTACTACTTAAAAAAAAAATCATGGAACGGGTAAAGAAATTACAGAACGTGTTTTATTTTGGAATTGGGTTATATGGTGGATGTATTTGAATCAATATTTATAAAATTTTAAAAAATTATAAAATATGCTGTTTTAATAGGGATCAAAACTTCAGTTTTTTTAACAACTGTCTCATGAATTCGTGGTGTACTATTACTTAATAACAATTATAAACTGTAAAATATAAATATTTTGTAAAAATAAAATTTGCAAGTTTCAATATATATTATTTTTAAAAATAAATCGTTCCGCGGTATACCGCGGGTTAAAATCTAGTTGTATTTGTACAAACTATAAATGATGTGTTAACAAAATAAAATCTTCAGTATAATCAAGATTGAGAGAAGACGATCTTTGTGAAATTTGTATAGAGACAATAACAGATTTGTATCTACGTTAATATGTTGAAAATTTCAATAAAAAAAAGAGTTTCAAAATAGTCATTACAGAAGAAAGAAGAAGGAATCTAGACAAAAGAAGAATTAGTGAGAGGTGGTGGTTGGATTAGGTTGAAGCATCGAAGGAAGGACGAGAGGAGACAAGAGAGGGATCGGATCTGTGCCGTTTTGACAAAACGTAGACGTAGAAACACCTGTCGTAGTAGAAGGAGCCTCCGCTGAAGGAGGAGGTCTTGGTGGTAAGAGAAGAGGACAAGGAGCTCTTCTCTGAAGCCGGCAGCTAAGAGATCGTCGGAAAACGCAATCGTCGTTGTGAACTCTCATCTCAAAACCTGGAAATGGATCTCCTTTACGTCCTGAATCCTCCATTCTTGCTTCTTGCTTCTTGATAATAATGTATCAAGTCTTGTTTTGTGTGTGGATTGGTGTTTGGGTTTGTTGATGTTTTAAAATGTTGAATGTTTTTTTTTTTCCTTTTAAAGGGTTTTAAGCTGATAACGAAATTAGGGGTTGCTTAGCGTGAGGATTTTAATAGAGTAATTAATAGTATGGATAAATATAAAGAAGAAAATCCTTTTTTTTAAACGTAAGAAAAATAGAAATTGGGTGAAAGTGTGGTTGTTGTGGTGGTGCCTGTATTGACTCAATATGGCAAAAAAAACAAACAAGAAAAAAAACTGGTCAATGGTCAATGGATTGGATAGATATGAGATCTATTATAATGGGAAGTATGCTTAGTGTGTTTTTCTTCTTTTCTTAATCAATTTTTATGTTTAGTCTTCTTATATTAGATGAGAATTTTAATTTTGGCATGAGGAATGCGTTATCGTTGGCAACATGTGGCCGCGTACGGCCGTGTATTTATTTTTAGGTTTTAGCTAATTCGTCATATCTTCTAGACGAAAATCGGAAAATGTATAATTCTCACTACATCTATCTCACACAGTTTAGATGTTTTGAATCAAATCACACTATAAAATAGAATAAATCATTAAGCTTAACCCGTGAAAGATGAAACAAAATTACTTCTTCTTATTGTTATTTATATTCTCAAACTTAGAAAACTCATTTTATTATTACCGTATATAAAATTCGACCACTCATGCCAAACACACATTAATCTCTAATAATCAGAAGAAAATGAAATTTTTGTAGATCATTCATTTTTTTTGTAGTTGGAGAAAACTAAAACTCAAAAACAATGTTGTTAAATATGCATGTGGGATAGTCTGCAATCTCATAATTTATAAAGACAATCTCTGAAAGTTAAAAGATTTCCTCTGCCATGAAGAATCCTAAACCCACACTGAAAGCCATGTAATTGAGACGAGTCACATGTCAATATATATATATATGTTAGTTTAGTAAATTCTGAGAAATTTCAAATTGAAAAGCCAAAAAATATGTAACATTTATCAATGAATGTGGAAAACTAAATGGGCGGTGTGTGGTGGTGGGGAGGTGTATCACTTTGTTGGTCTCAACATGTGACTCGAGAATCTATCATACACACATTGTCATCGACATAGTTTCAGTATTCACGCCCCATAAAGTGTTCGGTGGTGACAATATCTACACCCCCCCTCACATGTTCATTTTTGTTACATGCTATAGATTATATTTCTTTATACAAATTTACTATGAAAAATCTGTTGCAATTATGTGTAATGTTCATCCATTCTCCACTTGGGCTATGTATTTGGTTTGGCTCAAGAAAATTCTTAAAGACTCTATATCTATTATTTTCAGCTTAAGATTTTAGAAAAAGTTACATTTAATGGAAAACATTTTTTTGGTTGAATTAATTTTACATTCATTCACAAAAAAAAATCTTTGAAATGGTGTCTCTTAATTTGCTAGAGTCTTTCTTTCGATATCATAAGCCAATAATTTTTTGGTGTAAATTTAGGAGGTTTGTTTGGAATCATTCAATCATATTTCTTCCCATAAATCACTAAATTATGAAGTATAATTATGTCTTTTGTAGTTATTTTGTTTCAAGTCATGGAAATTTTAATTTGACATAATAATCTGAAGAAGAAGATAATGAGGATTTGATATATATACAAGAAGAGTAGGTTAACACTTAACACTTAGTCATGACATCAACTAAAACTCTTTTGTCTTTTTTTCCCTACCCAAAGTTGGATCCTAGACCAAGAATTTAAGATTATATCTGGCGATAGATTTACAGATTCTTCTCAAGTTTAAAGCAGTTAAAACCTAGATGAGATTGAAACCTCACAGCTAAGTGAAGTTGTTCTTCAAGAGTAGGAACGGACCAAGCCAAAGTTGACAAAAGATTTCGACTTGAAGAGACCCCCAAAGAGAAATCTTGTCGGTGATTCGTGAGAAGGCGATTTCTGTCTTTGTTGTTGTTCTTGAGGGTTGTTCTTGACTTTGAGAATAGTTTGGCCTATGGTTTGTCTTATGGAATCTATGGTCTTAGCATCGATTGAGTAACCAGATGCATCACTGACATAGAATGTGTTTAGAGCTTTGCCTCCTTTGGTTTTCACTTCAGCTCTTGTGACCGTTAGGCTGTTTTCACGGAATATGCGAGTCACGTTTGACAATAAGCCTACTCTATCCGTCGTGCACAGTTCCAACTTCAATCCCTAAAACATCAAACAATGATCTCTCAGTGACAGTTACAGAAAGAGTATATACCAGACACTATATATTACTGGATCATTTACCTCAGATACTCTTCTTTTGATAGCTGCTTCAAGACATTGTATGACTCTTTGCTTCTCTGCCTCTGATTTCACAGGGGATCCATCTATATGTCTCACATAATACTCCTGCAAAGCAAAGACAAAGACCGATAAGTAAATGGATTCAAGGAAACTCTCTGCTCTATGGTAATGGGATATTTCTTTACCTGAAACGCCTCGGTGCCCTCAGTATCAACACTTCCATGGAAAACCACATACTGCATATCAGTCAAAGTGCAGACTGTGTCGAACAGAAGCTTTGGTCTGTCTTTACATCTAACTGTGACCACAGAGTAATCCTTATCGAGCCAATTATCAACACAAACATCTGGTCTTTGCCTTTCATCTTGGATAGAGGAATCATCATCCACCAAACGGTGTTCATAGTCTCTATCCTCAAACATCATCTGATGAAGCCTCCTATCCGTGTGGACCTCCCCATGAGACACTACGGTTTTAGCTTCCCTTGGTGTGTTGCTTCCCTTAAGCACATTTCTGAGAAGGTTCTTGATCCGAGACAACCTCTCTGGATCAGAAATGCCACACCCGGTTAAGTCATCTGTGACCTGCATCACAGCAGCTGCTCTGGTGTTGTGTGTCCAAATCTCAGCGTTGAGGACACTGCATTTGAGATGGGTCAAAACAGCTGACAGTTCAGACAGCAGACCTGGTCTGTCACATCCAGTTAACTCAATAACCGTGCTGTCTGTTGATGGTATGACACCAACTGATCTCATGGAAGTGGAGAAACAAGCTTCAGGCCCAAGAGACTGAGAATTAAACACAACACACTCATTAAACTCTCACTCACACATAAGAAGAAGATAACAAGTTTAACAAAAAAACACTCACCTTTTGGATATAGTCTAGAACAACTTCATCAGTGACTTTGTTACCATCTTGATCAGTGACATTAAATACTGCCAAGTAGCAGAGAGAATAAGAGAATCAATCCCTTGTTCTAAAGTAAAGAGAATCCAAAAAAAAAGAAAATTTAACAATCGGAACATACCATCCATAAACCAACCACCATCAGAAGATATGTACGCCTTAGTGATAGTAAGGTTAAGATCAGTAAGGATTTGTACAACTTCAAGAAGAATCCCATATTCATTTGCACTATCCACCTAAACAACATCAAGAAGACAAAACAAAAAATTCAGGACAAGTCTACATAAATGAATAAACAAGATATATAGACATAAACCAAAATTATAAGTGTACCCTTATCACAGTTGCCTTCTTGCAAGAGTCATTATCAATCACAACCCTGGAAAATAAAACAGAGGTTTTTATCCAAAATCATATCACACTATTAAAAGTAGTTATAATAACAAAAAGGAAGGAGAAAGAAAAAAGTTAATACCTTGGTGGATTCATTCTTCTTATCAGCTTCTCATACTCATTATCCATATCTTGTGAAAAACTCATACTAACATCTGCAATCAAAAAATTCCCAAATATAAAAAAATCAGTGAGTTTCAAAGACAGAAACTTTCAAAAATCAGAACAAAACCCATGAATAATAATCTCTTCTTTCTCTCTGTATTCTTGTAAATACCAATAAACAGAGAGATACCACTGACATCAAATCCTAGGTAAATTTCTAAAAGAGCTTAACAGAGAAAAAAACCACAAGAAGAAGAAGAAAAACAAAAACTTTAACCTGCAACTACCAAATACTGAAAACCCCATAACCAATAATGAAATATCTTACCCAAAAATCGTATGAAGAAGAATCAACAATGAGAAAAAAGAAAGAAAGAAAAAAGAGACATACCCATGTTCCTTTTTTGGGTTTAAGCCACTGTTTGATTCTTGACACTTGAGAGAGAAGGAGCAAAAGGTTGGAGAAAGACCTGCATATATAATGGCGACCCACAAGATCTTTTTTTTTTTCCTTTCACTCTAATAATATTTCCTTAAAATTATTAAATTAAAAATGGAAAATTAAACCAACAAAAATAGAAATTAATCTGACACGATTCTCCCATAAACGAGCAACTCTCACGAAAAATATCTTTATATTATTATAACTTTCCCGCGGCTTCGATCAGAGGAAAAAAAAAACTGATATTGCTTATTGTTCTTAATATACAGTGAAGAAGAAGGAAGAGAAAAGATGTGTGAACTGTAACTCTCAGCGTATGTTAGTAAACAGTAGTATGTTTTAAGTGGAAAATAGCTAAAATGCGCGGATAAGTTAGCATGCTACATATCTTTGTTTAACCACGTGATGGTAATTAAATAAAATTACTGGGTAGTAATTATGACAAGGTCTCTTCTAATCTGTAACCCAAATTTCTCGGAGTAGAAGATGTGAAAATTTTTTAATTACTGTTTCGAATTTTAAGCCGATTATATATTATTCTTTTGAGATTGGATCGTGTAATGTAGAGATTCTGATATATATGATAATTTCCTTATTAGTGTGAAAAAGAAATGATATGATTCCATGATTCCATCTTAATAAATCATATATATTCCATCGTGAAGAGAGATTCATGACCCGTATTGATTCTATGGAATATTATTAAGATATATACAATGTGCCATAAAATCTCTGAAGAATATATATTTATTTCCTAACTTTTGCTCCAAAAGGAATATATATATATATATTATATATGTCTATTTCCATTTCAAATCAGGAAAAAAGATAACTGCAAATGGGTGTTTTTAAAGAGCGACCATATGGAATAATTGTACCGTATCAAAATTATTGTCCAACGTTTGTTTTCCTTATATTAGAATTTACAAGAGACCGAGAAAAGAAGCCAAAAATATACAATAGTATTAAATGGACCATATTTTGTGTTTTTGTTAAACGTTGATGATTACTTTAAATGATCCAATTAAATCGAGTAATTAAAAAAACGTAACTGATGGACCAAGATATTTGTTGAGTCACACACTAACATTGATTTTAAATCCTCGTTATATTACATGTTGTTAATAAAGAAAGAAGAAGAAAAACGTAAATGGTGTTACGATCAAATAGTTTTGTTTTTAAGATTCTGTCGGAATTAAATACAATCGAGATTCAAGAATTAACCGATGGAACACATAAATGTTGAGAGACAGAGGAAAAGCGAAAATCAATAGCGTGAAAACATAGAGCATACAGAGTTTACAGGGTGGCAATGTACTCTTCGCTTTACGTACCATTGTCTATATATTGACCGTACCTTCATTCACATCTCTTTCCCAACATTAAAGATTTGTTTTTATTTTTTTTGGTTTATTATTTCACATTACCAAATTATTGATAAATAAATACATCAGATTCGAGACCTCCTCGGCATTTTCCATGTTTTTCAACAACCGAAAACACTATGGAATTTAATTATGTGTGAGTTTTACACACACTATTTGTGTTCTATCTATTTCTATAAGAAAAGTGAGTTATATATATATAATCGTTTCCCAACATATTTACGTAAAGTTCGCATGGGACTCAAATATTTCTACATATTCACATCTAATAGTAGTATTTGTATATATATATATATATATATATAGAAGTTTTCTTTTAAGAAAATGGGGAATGTGTTTTGGTGTACAAAATGATGATCCACCATGACTGAATGAATATAATCATATATATATTGGCATGATTTTCAAAATATTTCACAAAAATATGTAGAGATTTCAAATTTAATATAATTTTTTCCAGGATGTCATTTTTAATGTGTTAAATAGTAGTATTTTAACAAATATATATATGTATGATCATTCATTCAAACATGTAATACAGTTTTGTATAAAACTTTTTCTTAAAAAATCCTGATATTTTACAAATGGAACGACAGCGAAATCTAGTACCCATGATGAATTATCCAAATATTCATACCCAAATGTACTTACGACATATCTACGACTATATATATATATAACATATGAAATCGATTTTTTTCGTTTGCAAATGCATGCAAGAACTTATGAAAAAAACACAATATTTTGAATATTCAGGAATTCGATTTCATACATGTGATGTCGATTTTGTTAATCTAATTATCAAATTTAGATTCATTGAACTTTATGTTTTTCAAATATTTGCAATACATTAGTTATATATATAACTACCTGAAAGAAAAAAGAAAAAAATCAAATTCGAATCTATTTTGCTGTTTTGTATGATACGTTAACTTGAGCTATTGTCATTAGCTGAGATGTACAACTAATAAAACATGAGAGATTTAAACCCAAATTGTTTTACAAAAGTTTACCGAAATAGTTAAAAATCAGGGGTCTACAAAGTGACAAAACCAATCAACATATTAAGAAGTATTAAAGTTTCTTACATTTTGAAGACAACAAAAAAAAAAGAAAAAAAAGGTTGGAAGTAGTAACAAGTGTGTGAGTAACCACTAACCAGTGTTACAAACTAACCATGGTTAGGAAAAAAAAACAAAGAAACAAGTAGCGGCCAACTGAATTAAATGGAGAGACTGCAGTCACATGGTTAGGCATACAAAATAAAGCATCGTGCTGCATGAGAGCCGGTCTAGGAATCTGCTGTGGCCGAACCTACCTTTCTCTTACTATGTTCCTTCACCTCTGAATTTCTCGTAATCTATCCCACGTTTTGTCTACTCTCCCACTTGTTCATCTTCAAGCTAAGACCTAATTCAAGAAGATATTTGTCATTTATCTCAAAATACTAGTACATCTTTTATTCTTAAGTTTTAGTGTTGGAGGTCAAAATGTCTTCGAGATAATTTGTAATACTATGATTTAGGAAAAAAGAAACTGGTTATTTACATTTTTTGGGACAACACATTGACTTACATATGGATCAAAATAAGCTCCAAAAATAAAAAGTGAATGTGGGGTCGAAATGATGAGGCATTAAGAAGTAATTTTTTTTATTTTTTTTTGAATAAAATGTTAAATTATACTGAAAAGAAAAAATGTTGGTTGTACAACAAGTGCATCATTGAGAAGTAATTTTCACTATTGCAAACGAAGAAAAAATGAGGAAGAAAAACTCGAGCTAAAACGCAAAACCGATTCGAGTGTTTTGAAATTTTCGGAACAACCCATCCGCTAATAGATGGACAAATAAAGCTCCAAAAAATCGAAAGTGGACGCCGGGGGTCTACAAACGGTGGCATTAAGACATATCCATCATGTGAGTTGGATTTTCTAAATTAGTTTCTATTACTATAGCTTATAAATAGTGTAATTCTGATACACACATCGAGTCAATCAAGAGGGCCAAATTATTGGTGTATATAATTTATAGAATCCTTTACTACTTTTACTGTGTAAATGACAGATATATTTGCCCACATTGTCGCAATTTGATATCACAGATGGTCGGTTAATAATATCTACCATGATTGGCTTTTATTACCCAAGGAGAAAATAAAAAATATTCATGGATTAACGTAGAGATGAAATAGTTAAATAGTGGCTGAAACACTGTTTATAAACTCTGTTTGTGTGTGTTCGAGGTCGTTGGTCCAAAAGGTTGCTTTCGGAGATCGAAGACAAGAGTTTAGCTATAAAGAGGAGATTTTTAAAAGATATAATAAAAAATATTACGTTTGTCCGAATCGAAGTGATGTGAAGGTGACCATGTTCCTTATTAATTCATGGTTTTGTCTTGTCGAGATTCAAGCGCGGGGCTCTATATCTACTAACGTATATGGACTAGTCACTTCTTAGTCACGAACTTGGATTTTCTCTTTGTCGTTCAATTAATTTGGTCATTTTTTTTTGAGATTTTCTTCTATTATATTATTGTTCCTGCATTGACCCATTTAAACTATGCAAAGTTTGCATGGTAATGAAAAATTAGCCTTGATTAGCGGTGCAGGCATGTAGTAGACATTTTAATAACGGTAAAGAAAATGTAGTACGTTTTACTTGGTGTGAGTAATATACTAATATCGTTTAACTCAGTGTAATCTTCTTAATATGCTAATTGTTATAACTATGATTATTTTTACTTCTTTTTATGGAGGTTTTATAACTACACTTTTCTTTTTGGTTAAACTTTATAACTACACTTATCAGTTCTAATGTTATAAAATAATACTTTCCGCGTATAAAAGGGATTTGGACTACGGAATTAAGGAGCAAAAAAACGTCGTGGCCGACATATGCAACATAATTTCCAAGCGAATTCATGGAAGTGCGTCATTTAGACCGGCAATGATCAAAAAATGCAAATCCTGTCATAGTTATAAATACTAGCCTTCTAAACTTTTCGAGTTTCGTATTATTTGTTGTTGTAATATATTACTGGAATGTCATAATTTTCATTTATTAACCAATTAACAAAAAATATCAAAACTTTGTATTATATTAACTATGTTAGTTTACTATAAAATTGAATATTTGCATGCAGCATGCATGAACAAAAAACATGTTCTCTAACTTCGTCGGTGGTGGAAGTAACTTTGTGACGAGCTCACAATATTTTTCCATTTGATTGTTAAAAGTTAAAACTGTAGTAAAATCTTAAGTAATTTGAGCCACATGCCCACATGTTTGTCTTTAAACTGAAAATGTAGAAGAAGAAAATATTGCTAAGGGATAAAAAAAATTTGCTACGAACATCAATCCTCTTTTAAGATATTGCTAATTTTCTTAAAATTCAAATATGTAATGTGGATGCTCTTATAAATTTTAAACTTATATGTTTCGCTTTTCTTCTAGTAATATATCGACCATTCAACAGTTTTCGACTTTACGCAAACGGTTTTCATGAAGGTTTTATAAAATTCGTTATAAATACATTAAATATCCAAAACCAAAACTGGTTAATACAGTATGGTCCCCAACCCTAGAACTAGGTCTTATCAGGTCATAGCCTTTTAGGCCTATGGAATCCACCGGATTCTTGGTTCAGTATCAGTTTAGTTTTACACTTAACACACTAATTTTATATTAGTAGATTTTAACCTGTGATTAACTACTAAATAACTGTCTTCCGTTACGCAATAATAATAATATACTTAAGCCATGATGTTATTAGCTAATCAAAAACAATAAAATAACCTGAGTCAACGGTCAACTACACGGAGACACAACACCGCCCCTAATTCTACCTAACTAAAGTCTAAAGTTACTACTAAACAAGTAAATTAAGCTTTCCCAATTTGCAGTAAATAAATTATTAATTAATTAATTATCAATAGATTTAAATACAAAAAAAAACTTATTTTGGATGGCCTTATATATTTTATGAATTAGTAACGGTGATTTAATTTTTTAAAAAATATTTGTATGCAAACAATCGATCAACTAATTAACATGTTCACATTTCACAAACGTAACATGTAGAATTTCGTCGAGTTCATATGCGAATTTTGTTTTACTCAAAAACAACTTGAACCACTTTGCATCATAGAAACTTAAAATATATATATGCTTCCAGAAACAAATAAATATCTTCTTAACTCTTTTTTTGGGTTTATTTTTAAAATTAGTAATGTTAACTTTTAAAAAGACAGAATTAGAGGAATATTAAAAGCGAAGTTGCACGCGACGTGAGGCAGACCCGTGAGTCAGATTTTCATGTGGAGACAGAGTGGCAGTCACGCACGTGTCACGTGTCTTTCATTAACTTTGTTTAAAAATTTCCAACTTTTGAACTGTTTTTGTTTTCTCACCTAAAAGTGAATAGTACTACTACTATTTTTAATAACTCGTTGTTGCACGTATCAAAAGAAAAAAGTATCGTAATTGCATTATACACGACTGCTAAATTGATTTATCGACAAAGGTATACTAAAAATTCGTTAAAATAACAATCCTAAAAATAAGGAAGAGAGAGAGAGTCTCTTGGAGAAAACGAAGAGACGTCGGTACGAGACTAAAAAGGGTCCACGTCAGACGGAGCTGTAAAAGCCAGATGCGAAGACAAGAAGGTTTTTGTGAGATTCTGACTTTTGCTAACGTGCACACTTTCTAACTTTTTTGTCTCGTTAGAAAATGGTATTGTTTGTGTTGTAATTACAAGTGTTGCAGTACAATTTCATACGTATAAGAAACTAAGGGCTTATTATGTATATGATTCAACTCTGAAATGTTTCCTTTCTCATGAGTCGTCACCTTTGATAGTAGCTTTAGTGTGTGTGAACGTGAGAGCATTATTCATGCGAAATATTGACCTTTATTTTACTAAAGAGTCGTCTTTTGACGTACTTTTCTTTTGTCAATGTATATAATCATCTAAGTCATACACCAAATAGAAAAACATGAAAATTAAACACTTTTATCAGACTTCTTTTCACGGGATAACCTGTTTTAAAAACCTTTAGGTTGAAAATTGTAACGATTTTTTTCTGTCTCATGATGAATGTAAAAATTATGCTTGTTTGATACAAATCTATTGATATATATGTAAAAAATATTATCTAAGAACTTCATTTTGTTTTATCGTAAAAGTATAATTTCAACCAATATTTTGCTCTCTACTCACGTCGCTGCAAGGTAAGAAAACCTTAATTTATACGGCGGACTTTACCAACGGAATATCTGTAGACCTTTGTGTTGTCATTCGCCTTCAGCCACGTCAGTGTTCGTTCACAACAGTTACGGTGAGCGTCAGAGACTTAGTCCAGCCTACGTGGGTTGCTTATCAGTCACGAAACCTAAATTCCGGCGAAGTATGTATGAGTATGATATATAACAGAATTGCAAATATATAACTTGTAGAATGGCTCAACCAAGTTCTCATAGATGCACTTGTAACTTAATTAGGATGAGACGAGCGAGGGAAGAAAAAAAGAAGTCATTTCATTGTTATACTTGTATACATGAGCCGATCATCAATACCTGAACACTTCGTTAATCTTTAGTTAGGTTATTATTGCATCAACTATAATACACATGGATCACATGATGTTAACACACACGAATCACATGATGTTAATGTTTCGCCACTACAATCGAATACAAGAATCACATGTTTAATCCAAAATAATTAAGATTTTTTTAAAATGCAGTTTTTAGCAAACATGTAATTTTAAAATGGTCAAAAATATTAGTTATCAAATTTCTTAACAAAGTAACATAGATGATATTTCTACAAATGTTCCTTAAATTATAGTTTGTATGAATCTCCTAGCTTTACTTAACCTATTATTGTCCACCTTTGCAATAATAGGCTTTATAGTACAAACTACTATTGCAAAATCAAACTATCAATATTGTAAAACTGGAAACTAAAATAGATCTATCATTTTGTAATAAATACAAATATTTTTACGTTATCTGAAACCAAATATCTCAATACATACAGGCATTCAGACAAAAAGAGTATGAAAAGTAGATTATATTGGAACGATCGACAAGCTACGACTGCTATATATTGAAGTATAAATTAACAAAAACGTAACAATCAGAAAAGATTTGGATAAATCTCCAAAGAGATGGGCAACTTGGCTCGATCTATTCACCAAAATCTACCAAAATGGTCCACGTACCTATCAGCCTCACCCACAGGCCACTTTATTTAACCTCGATTCAACTTTATTTAGTCTATACTTGTGTCTATAGTAGGTTAATTCATTATTACGATTACACGAATTAACATGATATTATCAATACAAATAATAATATAGTTTGGCGAAGGAGTGGTCCCGTCGGGGGCAGAGAGTGGTCTCTGGCTGCATACAAAGATTTGAGTTCGACAACACCCCAACCATATATTCTTTCGTACCTATCACTCTCCATCGATCTATCTCTTCTTCTTTTTTTCCCCAAACCATATTATTTCTTTTTATGGTCTTTTTGCTGAAAATCATAACTAGTTTTGTTCTTCTTGTTGTTCTCCTGCTCAAATATAGTAAAAGCGTACTATAGTTATTGGCAAAAACAGTTGTTTCGTTTTCTATTGTACTGTAGAAGATTCACAAATACCATGTGTTAGCAAATTTGAGGTCTAGTTGTGCTGGTTTTATCGATTATTTGGCGTTCCTAGTACCAAAATCTGCAACACAATATAGTTATCATAAGATTATTGTAGTGGATATAAAATGTTGTTATGATGTAAGTCTAAACCTAACTTTAAAAATAAAAATTGGTAGAGTTATGGACTTAATTATGGTGTCAAGTATTTCACACTTTCACTTTGTTTCAAACACTTATTTTATGTGAATACTTCTTTTCTTAAACTTGAAACATTTCATATTTAAAATTATAACCCATATTTTCAAACGAAAACAAAATTATCCATTGGCCAATAGGAAACTAGGAATGGTGCGACCAATAAACTCTTAAAAGTCAAACACCTCTGCGTGACTCAGAAGTTTCCCTCCGCGTTTGCCGTAACGTTACCTTTAATTTCGTCAGTAACGCAAAAATAACAGATCCGAAAGAAAAAAAATCAACACACCGAGAAAAAAATGGAAGATCTATGGAAGAGAGCGAAATCGTTTGCAGAAGAAGCAGCGAAGAAATCACAAACCATAACACTACAATCATCTTCAACAACATTCGTCAATCTCGTCACCGAAACCGCTAAAAAATCCAAAGAGTTCGCTCTCGAAGCTTCTAAGAAAGCTGATTCGATCAATGTCTCCGAGTTCGTCGCCGAGACGGCGAAGAAGTCAAAGGAATTCGCTGCTGAGGTTTCAACGAAAGCGGATCAGCTCAAAGTCGTAGCATTGAAACAAGCTGATCAGATCCAGAATATAAAATCGATTGCCGACATTATACCTGGAGGATTAGGAGGATCAGGATCTGGTGGTGGTGGTTCTGAGATTTCTGAATCTGAGCTTGTTAGTTTTGGTATTACTGATGATTTGAGAGAGTTTGTTAAAGGTTTGACATCTGCTACGTTCCAGGCTTTTCCTGAACAAGGTATTGTTGTTTTGTTGTTGTTGTTGCTTTATCTTTGTTTTGGAATTGAGGATTTGAAATGTGTTATGGTAAATGTGGATTAGATGAATCGTCGGAAGTTTCTGATTTGGAAACAAGTGCGTCGAATGTTCGGAAGGATCTTTCTGAGTGGCAGGAGAGACATGCCACTCTTGTTCTTGGTTCTGTCAAGGTAGATTTTTCGAATTTGAGATTGGAATTAGTTTGATTAGTTGGAGAAGCTGATCTTGCATAATTGGTTTAGTTATAGATTCATCTCTTCTGTGCTACATTGTTTGATTTTGCATTTTGTGTATGTTGCAGCAAATTTCGAAGTTGAGATATGAACTATGCCCACGAGTTATGAAAGAAAGGAGGTTCTGGAGGATATACTTTACCTTAGTGAGCACTCATGTTGCACCGTAAGGATCTACCATCTCTTCTCAAAGTCTGAAAATGTTATCGACACTAGACTGAGAATTGCATTAAGCGCATAGGAGGTGGTAAAGATAGCTTAAGATCTCTATATTTGTATGACTAGGTAGTCTCATAGCTTAATCACTGCAGCTTAAGTTTGGTAAAATGAAACCATACGTAATTATATGGGAAATGGATTATACCTTATCAGCACGGATTTGATCCAGAGACAGTCTTAGTGAATTCTCTTGTGGCTGCAAATCATCTATTCTGCCTCTAGCTTGGTCCAGTATATCTCGGAAAACCATGTAACTCACAAATGAGAATATAAAAAACAAAGGAACATGACTGAAAACATATAGAAGATCTTGACACCTTAGTTGTTTGTGTATTTCTGAGAAGTGATTAGTGAATTGAGCACCCTTGTCTTTCATTCTTATGAGACTTGATAGCTGCATGAATTAAGCGGAAAGGATTTGTTTTGAATCAGATATGAAAGGAAGTACATGGAGGAACTTAGGAACAAAGCAGAGAGTAAAGATGAAGAAGCTAAGAAGAGTCCAGGGCTTGGAAGGACAGAATCAGCTGAAAAGAACAGAATATCTACTGCATCGTCTGAGCAAGATCTCGATACATTCCTGCTGGGAGATCTAGAAGACAGTGACGAAGCTCCTGGTGAGACACCTTGACTTGATGTAGCTTCCCAAGTTTTAGCTATGACTTAAATCCTGATTTTGTCTGTATAATCGTAAAACTTGCAGATGATGGTGATGGTGATGATGGAGGAAGCCTGGGTGATGATGACTTTGACAAGATTGGCAACTCTGTAAGTGAAAACGTTTGATTATTCTCTCAGTTCTTTAAAACATACAACAACAGAACATCTTGGTTTAATCCAAATCTGCCTTCACGTGTTTGCAGGATGTTGAGGAAGAGAAAGAATCAAATGCAGCAAAAAATTAGAAATATTATTAAGTTTTGTTACATACCCAATTGTTGGGAAGTAAATGAGGATGGTATATGATCTGTTTCATCATCAGTGATTCAGTGTATAGCTTTTGATGCAAAAGATGAAGACACATTTTATTCATTCGAATTCGCAAATTATAAAAAAACAGACTTTGATTACAAAATTATCCTAAAAAGCGAAACTTTGACATAAATATTAGTCGCTGGAGAGGTTAAAGTTTGCTAATGGCAGTAACATATCTTCTCCGGCGTTACAAGCCGGCGACAATATCATCAGTTTTGTCTTTCTCGACGAAATGTTTTGTTGGACGAACATCATCACTCTCTGTTCCAACGGAAGCTCCTCCGGTTCCAAAGAAGATCCCATTCGCAATCTCATCTCATGGGATCACAAGACAAGATCCTTTCCATTGGATGAAGAATACGGACGACACCGATTTCGTCGACTTCCTCAAGCGTGAGAACTCATACTCTCAAGCTTTCATGGCTGACACAGAAACCCTGAGGCGTGATTTATTCTCCGAGATGAAAACTCGTATTCCAGAAGAGATTTTCACTCCTCCTGAGCGTTGGGGACAATGGTTCATCTCTCTAATCTTGTAACTTTCTCTGATACGAGTATAAAGGAGTGAGCTTTTTGATTGATTTGGTTTAAGTTGTCTATTGAGCAGGTTATATAGACAATACATACCCAAAGGAAAAGAGTATCCTCTTCTATGTAGGAGATTGGAGAAGGGTAAAACAAATTGGCTCTCTGGTCTTTTTCGTGGAGAAGAAGAAGAAGTTGTGCTTGACTGGAATCAAATTGCAGAGCAGTTTGGTAAAAGTTCATTCCTTTAGTATAATGTTTCATTGTTAGTTTTAGAGTCATCGTCAGTCTCTAAGCAAGTGTTATGTGTACTACTTCAGGTTATGTTCATGTTGGAGTTTGTCGGGTTTCACCTGATCATAACTATCTGGCGTACACGGTTGATCCCGAAGGAGGTGAGCGTTTCATTCTCCAGATTAAGGATTTAAGAACTGATCGGTTAGTTCCGAGGTTGGAAGTTGATGGAGTTGTTAGCTTGGCATGGGCTTTAGATGGAATCACCTTGTTTTACACTGTTACAGATGAAAACCAAAGACCTCACAGGCAAATACAGTGACTCATACTAGTAGATAGATAGCTTTTTAATTTTATTAAACTTGGAGAGTGTTTGTTCAACTGCGACTAGTTTTTGCAGGGTTGTTGTCACAAATGTTGAATCAGATGGGAGAGATGATGCCGTAGTGTTTACCGAAAGAGATTCCAGTTTCTGTGTAGACATAACGACCACAAAAGATGGCAAGTTTGTTACTATCAATTCAAACTCAAGGACTTCATCCGAGGAATTTACCTCTTTCAACTGCATTTTTGTTTTTGTTTTCTTAGTGTCTATCATCGATATACTTTAGGCTCAAGCTGAGTTATCTTGTTTTCAGGTTTATATTGTAAATGCTGATAAGCCAATGGCTGGTTTGCAAAGAACTCGCGAACGAGTTCCTGGCGTGCAGTGTTTTCTTGAACATCACAATGGGTTCTTTTACATTCTTACAAATTCTCCCTCAAATGCAATTAGTGAGTGGTCTGGTGAAGGCTACTATTTGACTAGATGCTTAGTAGAGGAAATTGAAGCATCTGACTGGCAGACTGTTTTCCGTCCAGATGATGATGTGGTTATACAAGATATGGACATGTTCAATGACTACTTAGTGCTTTATCTTAATAAGAAAGGCTTACCTATGCTCTGTTCCATTGATATGCCCATAAAAGCAAATACGAAGGTATTTCTGATTAGTATTGCAGTTGTATGTTTTTTCTCTGTCGCTTTGCGTTCATACATTTTCACTAAAGTATGTTTCATTTGTGCAGCATATGGATGATCTTGTTCCCTGGTATTTTCCACTTCCAGTTGATTCATGCAGTGTTGCCCCTGGTTCAAACCACGACTTCCAGAGCTCTATATACCGAGTGGTGCTTTCGTCTCCTGTGGTAAATAAAGAAACGGGTTTCTCTATTTGTTTTAGCTTTGAACCATAACATAGTTTATTTGCATTTGAATTTTTCTTTCTACTCTGATACTTTCTCTGAATATCTTACTGTTATTGTTGGAATTGCAGATTCCTGACACTATCGTTGACTATGACGTGTCAAGAAGATTGTTCTCAATTGTGCAGCAGGAGGGAGGGGTTGTAGATAATTCTGATAGTAGTAAGCCATGGTACACAGCAGATCGCTCTACAGAGAATAACGGTCAACTTAATGATAGAACCAGCGAGGGAGAAGATGGTCAGTTAGATTCTCGAATGCCTAAATGGGAGGACTTATCTGATACATATGTTTGTGAAAGACAAGAAGTTTCTTCACATGACGGAGTTGAAGTCCCTCTTACAATTCTGTATTCACGAGAAGCATGGAAGAAGAGTGAGTCACCGGGAATGTTGATAGGTTATGGCGCTTATGGAGAAGTTTTGGACAAAAGCTGGTGCACAAATCGATTGAGTATGCTTGATCGTGGTTGGGTGATTGCTTTTGCTGATGTGAGGTCAGTCACTAAACATAACCAAAGCATTCAATTATCATTTGCTTCAAGTTGACATCACTTGGTATAATAGTGGTTGATTTGAATGTGCTTCTATAAGAGTTTTATTTTGGCCTCAGGGGAGGAGGCAGTGGGGAGTTTTCATGGCACAAATCCGGAACTAGATCGTTGAAACAAAATTCAATCCAAGATTTCATATACAGTGCTAAATATCTAGTCGAAAAAGGCTATGTGCATAGACATCATCTTGCTGCTGTTGGGTACAGTGCAGGAGCTATTCTTCCAGCTGCAGCTATGAATATGCACCCGAGTCTATTTCAAGCTGTGATTTTGAAGGTAAGAATATTATGGCATAGCAAATGCATTAAGTTGTGTCCAGAATAATCAAAAGCTCAAATCATTAAGGTGTGTACCATTTGGGCAGGTTCCTTTTGTAGATGTATTAAACACATTATCGGATCCAAATTTACCTCTCACACTCCTGGACCATGAAGAATTCGGGAACCCAGACAACCAAACTGACTTCGGATCGATCCTTAGCTATTCTCCATATGATAAGATACGAAAAGATGTTTGCTATCCGTCCATGCTTGTCACTACTTCGTTTCATGACTCAAGGCAAGCTAGCTTCACAAAAGAACCCTTAAACCCATATCTCTTTTTTGTTTTAAGTAAGAATCTTTGGATCATAGTTTGCGTGTGTTATTGGGTCAGGGTTGGAGTATGGGAAGGTGCAAAATGGGTGGCTAAGATAAGGGATAGTACGTGCCACGACTGCTCCCGAGCTGTGATTCTGAAAACAAATATGAACGGAGGGCATTTTGGTGAAGGTGGTCGCTATGCTCAATGCGAAGAGACTGCCTTTGATTATGCTTTTCTTCTCAAAGTTATGGGTCATCACAACAATAGATAAAAGCATCACATCATCTTTGGTTTAGCATCAAATGATTTTATAATAGTCTTTCACTTTAAGGTTAAGAGATTGCTAGCCTTTGATCTCGCTCTCTCAACAAAAAAGGAAGATCAAATCGGAAAAAAATGATGCAATAACTTGAAACCACAAGAGATCATATTTGATAGGTTACATGAATGATGCAGAAGATGATACAAACTCAGAACCACAAAAAAACGCAGAATCTACTAACCAAAGTTTATCTTAACGAGTACTATAGGAACCCCTAGAAGCCGAACAATGTACACGATACAAGGAATCTGTCAATACATTTATATATTCCAGCGCCGTGGAGCCTGAGAGAGAAATGTCACAGTGTTTTCATCCGCTTGTGAGAATGTTCAGATTCTTCCTCAACGCTTGAATCCCTTCCTTGCGTATCATATGATAATGGATTCTGTATAGAAAAATGTATCAACATCATGATATATGGCTATTGTTACAAAACTAAGTATGAAGCATTTCGAACCAACTATTTACCTTACTTGATGGCTCTTCATGAGTTAGACCTTGATTGGCTCGCTTCCCAAGATCGATCTGCACAGAAAGCTTTGCTTGCGACAGATCAATGCCTGCATTCTGGAGTGCTTGTGTTAATGAGCTCAATAACCTGGCCATTTCAGAATTAATGTCTCACAAGATTAGTACACAATGCAGTTAAAAAAAAAGGGTAGAAGCGAACACATCAATGGCAGCACAGTAACAGAAACGAGGAAGACTTAGAAGATCAGACTCACTCATGCGAGTAGGCACTAGAGATGCTAATGGTTCCACCTTCAATAACCAGGTCATTACTTTGGCCTAGCCCATCACTAGTTGCAGGACATTCATTAGCTTGTTCGCCTTGTACCATTGGAAGAATTGGTTGTAGTGGTGGTAATCCTTTGTCGTCTAACTCAGGTTGACTTTCAATCGATATGCCGGTTATAGCTCTTGCTTTGTCAGATTCAATCGGGATTTGCGGTTCTGCAATAATTGCAGGTGTCGAAGTCACAGTGTTGTCTTCAAACTTTCCAGGAAAAGGTATCCCTGGACCAGATCCATTATTTATAGCTACTGGGTGGTTCCCCAAACTTTGAACTCGCCAATGATTATTCCTCTGTTCCAATCAAGAAAACATAACCTTCAGCTAAAAGTCACACAAAGAAAGCCTTGCGGGTGCAAAAACATACTCAGAATCTACAATCACAGAAACTCATTGAGAAACCGACATAAGAAGAAGCTCAAAACTTTACCCATGGCGTCAACTTTGTTGGTTCCTGACTCCAACCTGGATACGATCCTTCATACTTTTGCACCTTCTCTTGTAAATACTGAACATAATCTATCACCTAGAATGGAATAGCGGTATTAAGCTAACAACATCTAAAAGACAGGATATTCGCACAAAGCATCATCAAATACCATGACATACCTCTAAAAGGAATGAAGCAGTGTCACGTTTTTGTTCACTGTTGGGAATTAGTTCTCTCAATATCTGAAATCTGAGAAGAGATTTATGAATTCAGCACTCAGAACAAGAACAATAATTATAATGTAACTAAGTCCTATATCAAACACCACAAAACTGAAGCAGAGCAAAATTCCCAAACACAAGTCCTAAGTATTCTTATGATTTTGTTAGCAAAGTAATTGAATTTTGATTCAGATATCAAAACAAAGAATGTCGCGTTTACTCCTAATCTCAAGTTCTCACAAAAACAACAATCCAAAAAGTTTGAAATCCTCACTTTATATCAACATACCTTTCATTGATTTTGCTTCTTCTACGTTGCTCAGTGACCGAATGTTTAGAACGTATCGCACTAGCTTTATCATTTTCCTTTGAATCTGCTTTCAAAATCAAACACCGAATCACACAGAGACAAAACTTAGAAAAATCTAATCCCAAACTATTCAAATCCATCTCGATACATATCAACAATAGCTCCAACCAAAACACAAATTGACGAAACAACAACTAAGAAAAATTCAAAAGTCTCCCAAATCGAACAATTTACCTCTGTTGCTATGAACAGTAGTGTTGGAAGAAGGACCTTCACGTTTAGAGTTAAAGTCTTCTTCTCCGTAATCTTCTTCCTCTTGATTTCCTTTTCCGGTTCTCATCTTCGCCGGAGAATTTCGACTGTTTATTGTTTTATTTTCAACTTTTGCCGTCGACGAGCTCTTTTTTGTTGCTTATTTGTTTTTTGTTTTTTGGGTGCCTCGTGACTCGGCTGAGTTCTAGTTAGCTGTGGGAGAGACTACGTGAGTTTACTTGAGCTTTTGTCCGTCAGTTTCGTGATTTGGAGACGTGTACGACTTGATGTGATTACCCGGTTAGGCCTCTAAATGAACCGTAGCTTGTGATGACACGTGGGATTCACGTGATAAGACGAGATTCTAACCTATCAGATTTAAGGTGGTCACGTGATGCACGTGGTCTCTTTCTGATCTGTTAATTTTCACGTACTATGTTTGTTTCTAATCGAACGGTGACATATGGCTATGTTTCCAAAACAATACTATAAAGGGCCGAATGGAATTATCAGACTTGGGCCAAACCCAAACTTTACAAAGGAAAAAAAGAAGTAACATATGCCTATGTTTCCAAAACAATACTATACCTTATTCGAATTTATCAGACATGGGCTAAGCCCAAAAGTTACAAAAAAAAAAAAAAGAGTAACAATACTATCAGAGCCAGGTTTCGATCCTGGGACCTGTGGGTTATGGGCCCACCACGCTTCCGCTGCGCCACTCTGATTTGTTGTTGTAATGTTAATTAGGTATATATTTATCATGGTAATGTATAACTCGTGCCAGAATATGGGCTTTGAGCCCAAATAAGAGCGTAACGGATCTGATAAGCGGGTCGGGTTTGACAAGATCCATGAAATGTGAAGCAGAAACCAAAGGTTTTATGAAGGGTTTATTTCGGCGGCTGTGTTTGTACTTCACGGCGCCTTCTCTTTTCTCCAGATCTCTCTTCTCTTCACCCAAGTCTTGTTTTTAATCTGTTCTTCGAATCTGAACTCTTTGATTTCTATGTTTGTATTAATAACTCTACAAAATCAAGTAGCTACATAGCCCGAGATTGTGCTCGTGGAGGCAGTAAACTATCTGAAGCAGCCACTATTACCATTTCGTGGCGATCACAAAAACGATTCAAAAAATGTGGAGGAACATTCTGGGAAGAGCTTCATTGAGAAAGGTTAAGTTTTTATCTGATTCTAGCTCCTCCGGTACTCATTATCCAGTGAATAGAGTCCGTGGGATTCTGTCTTCTGTTAATCTCAGTGGCGTTAGAAATGGTTTATCTATAAATCCAGTCAACGAAATGGGTGGATTAAGCTCGTTTCGTCATGGTCAATGTTATGTGTTTGAAGGGTATGCTACAGCTGCGCAAGCTATTGATTCGACTGATCCTGAAGATGAGTCTTCTGGGTCTGATGAAGTTAATGAATTGATAACGGAAATGGAGAAAGAAACTGAGAGAATCCGTAAAAAAGCTAGGCTTGCAGCTATACCGCCAAAGAGAGTCATTGCGGGAATGGGAGCACAGAAGTTCTATATGCTGAAGCAGAGACAGGTGAAAATGGAGACTGAAGAATGGGAAAGAGCAGCGAGAGAGTGTAGAGAGATTCTAGCTGATATGTGTGAGCAGAAGCTTGCACCGAATTTACCTTATATGAAGTCTTTGTTTCTAGGCTGGTTTGAGCCTGTGCGTAATGCTATTCAAGATGATCTTGATACTTTTAAAATCAAGAAAGGGAAGATTCCGTATGCGCCTTTTATGGAGCAGTTACCGGCTGATAAGATGGCTGTTATCACTATGCATAAGATGATGGGATTGTTGATGACTAATGCGGAAGGCGTTGGCATTGTTAAGCTAGTGAATGCTGCTACTCAGATCGGGGAAGCTGTTGAGCAGGAGGTGGGTTTTAATTTCTCTTGTTGCTTTTGATGCTATTTCATGATGTGTGAATCTAGGAATGTGTCATTGATACATATTGCCTTGTCCCCATGGGGTATGAAGTGTATATTGGTTTGATGGTTTGTGTATTTTGTTACTGGATCAGGTCAGGATCAACAGTTTTTTGCAGAAAAAGAATAAAAAAAATGCAACTGACAAGACGATCAATACAGAAGCTGAGAATGTTTCAGAAGAAATTGTGGCCAAAGAAACGGAAAAGGCGAGGAAACAAGTTACTGTACTGATGGAAAAAAATAAGTTGAGGCAAGTAAAAGCATTAGTGAGGAAACATGACTCATTCAAGCCATGGGGTCAAGAGGCTCAAGTGAAGGTTTGTTTATACTTCCACCCTTGTCAATGCACAGAGCTTTATAATAGTTCTTATTTTCCTTCTCTTTTTTTTTCTCGTCTCTGTGATTTAATAATATTGACTCTTGTGCTTCTAGGTCGGCGCACGTTTGATTCAGCTGCTGATGGAAAATGCATATATACAACCTCCAGCTGAACAGTTTGATGATGGTCCACCTGACATCCGACCTGCTTTTAAGCAAAATTTCAGAACTGTCACATTAGAAAATACGTAAGAGTCTTGAATTTCTGTTTATGCTCATTCACATGTATCTGTCTCTGTCTCTCCCTCTCCTTGTATCTGCTGTTTATTTACATTCTATTGTATTCTTCTTCAGAAAAACGAGCAGGAGATATGGTTGCATCGAATGCGATCCTTTGGTCCTAAAGGGCCTTGACAAATCAGTAAGCAGAATCGTGGACTATGTTTTTACTGATCTTTTATCCTGTACCTTTGTAATGTTTGGGTCATAACAATCTTTTACCACTATAGATCTCCCTACTCCTTTCTCACAATTTTCCTTTGTTTTAAACAGGCTAGACATATGGTCATTCCCTACTTGCCAATGCTAATACCTCCCCAGAACTGGACAGGGTATGAGATCTTTTCACCAATAATTAGGACTTATATTGTTCCTTCCTTACTCTGGCTATATAGATATTCTTTCTTGTGTAGCCGTCATACAGGTGATATCTACAGTTTGCTCAAGTATGTTTCTAGAATTGCTATGTAACTTGACAGTATTTTACAGGTATGATCAAGGGGCTCATTTTTTCTTGCCTTCGTACGTCATGAGAACACATGGAGCTAAACAACAACGCACTGTTATGAAACGAACTCCAAAGGAGCAACTGGAGCCAGTATATGAGGTCTGAGTCCCTTGACCTGTATTGCGAGTTAATATTGCTTGAGCTTAGTCATTTCTTGGATGCTTAAAAGCAGATAGGAGTTGCGAAATTATGAATATTGTTATTAACAGATAAGTTCATGTGATTCCTTTTGTTTAATCAGGCTTTAGATACTCTAGGAAACACTAAATGGAAGATAAACAAAAAGGTGTTAAGTTTGGTGGACAGAATCTGGGCTAATGGAGGTCGCATTGGTGGTCTGGTTGACCGTGAAGATGTAAGATCTCTCCCTCTCTTCTTTGCGGATCTACTTGTAGTTCTTATTCACCCATCCGCTAGCCATCTTCTTCAGAAGAAGGAAGTAATTTTGATTCCTACTTCTCTTTTAGAAATTTTGATTTTTTCTCACCTCTTTATAAACTACAAAAGGTACCCATTCCAGAAGAGCCGGAAAGGGAAGACCAAGAAAAATTTAAAAATTGGAGATGGGAATCCAAAAAAGCAATTAAGCAAAATAATGAGAGACATTCACAAAGGTGTGATATAGAGCTCAAACTCGAGGTAAGAGAAGACTTCTTTTTGCACTCTTTTTTGCTGCTGTGATGTATAAAACCATCGTTGTGCTTTCAATTGATTGATCAGGTGGCACGTAAAATGAAGGATGAGGAAGGTTTCTACTACCCTCACAACGTTGATTTTCGTGGGCGAGCATATCCCATACATCCATATCTTAACCATCTCGGGTCTGATCTCTGCCGAGGCATCCTTGAGTTTTGTGAGGGAAAGCCTCTTGGGAAATCAGGGTTGCGTTGGCTGAAGATACATATAGCAAACTTATATGCTGGTGGAGTCGATAAGCTGGCTTATGAGGATAGGATTGCGTTTACTGAGAGTCACTTGGAAGATATATTTGATTCTTCTGATAGACCTCTTGAAGGAAAAAGATGGTGGCTTAACGCAGAGGATCCCTTTCAATGTTTGGCTGCTTGCATTAATCTTTCAGAAGCCTTGAGAAGCCCCTTTCCTGAAGCTGCAATATCCCATATCCCCATCCACCAGGTACTCGCTAGATTTTATCCATACTTGTACATGAGCAACTTTTGTGACATTCTTGCAAAATGAAAGTTATATAGGTGCCTTTGTTGCTCCGAATTTATCATCATCATCTATGCTCTTTAAGTAGATAATCTTACTTTCCTGTATTAATTTCTATTGCAAGGATGGTTCATGTAATGGTTTACAACACTATGCTGCTCTTGGGAGGGATAAGGTATGCCATTAGTTTTACAGTACCTATAATTTCTTTTTTTGTATGCATCCTTTCGAGCATAGGCAAATGTATTTCTCCTCAAGGTTCTCTGATTCATTTCTTTCAAATTGGTTCTGTTTATAGTTGGGAGCAGATGCTGTCAACCTTGTTACAGGTGAAAAGCCGGCAGATGTTTATACAGAAATTGCGGCTAGGTACTTTATCTATTTTTTATATTCCCTTATCTCTCTGGCTATAGTAACACTCTAATCAGACAGGATTTTAACTTGGTTTAATTAAATCAGGGTTCTCAAGATCATGCAGCAAGATGCAGAGGAAGATCCCGAAACATTTCCAAATGCCACATATGCCAAACTCATGCTCGACCAGGTTTTCACACCTCTTGCTTGTTATATTGGCCACTTTCTGCCAAACATGTTACCTGACAGCCTATTCTTATCCCTTCAATATAAGGATCAGATATACTGCTACTATGTGTCAATTTAATACTTGTTTGTGATCATCCTATCTGACAACAAGACTCTACTATTGAAATTCTTTAGGTTGACAGAAAGCTGGTCAAACAGACTGTCATGACATCAGTGTATGGTGTTACTTATTCTGGCGCACGTGACCAAATAAAGAAGAGGTTAAAAGAACGTGGTACCTTTGAGGACGATTCACTGACTTTTCATGCATCGTGTTATGCAGCAAAAGTAAGGAAATGATAATTTACTTGCTTGATTAGGCAACGATATGCTTTCTATGGTTACAAATTTTTAATCTGCAATTAATTATTGGATTTGGCATCGAAGATTCACTCCTTTATTGGTTCTGTTTCTAGATCACTTTGAAAGCATTGGAAGAGATGTTTGAAGCTGCAAGAGCTATCAAGAGTTGGTTTGGTGATTGTGCAAAGGTCAGTGCTTATATCCATGATGCTCTGCTTAAGAAATCATAAGTTAGGAAGGAATTTTCACTTGACAAATGGTTACGACATTGAGATTTGTTTTCTGTGGTGGACAGATAATAGCTTCAGAAAACAATGCAGTTTGTTGGACGACTCCTCTTGGACTTCCAGTTGTACAGCCTTATCGAAAGCCTGGAAGACATTTGGTAATGCTCTTAACTTCTTTTATAAATGACGGAACACAAATGATCAGCTGAAAGAAATGGATAGCGACTCTCTTGAATATCACTGAATTTGAGAGGCATCAATTTTGGCAGGTTAAGACTACCCTTCAGGTGTTAACTCTAAGCCGTGAGACTGATAAGGTAACCCAACCAAATTTCATTCACCATATAACTTTTCTCCATATTTTTCATTAATTGGTAAATATGGCTAGACATTCTTATTTGGAGAAAGAGTAGGGTTCAGCCTACATCTTATTGTAATGTAGCATTTGGGTAGATTTGATGAGTTTTAAGCAGAAAAGTCTCATCTTTCTGCACCACATTCTGTATTCTTGCTTCAGGTCATGGCGAGGAGGCAGATGACTGCTTTTGCACCAAATTTTATACATTCTCTTGATGGGTCTCACATGATGATGACAGCAGTTGCCTGCAACAGGGCCGGCTTGAGTTTCGCAGGTCAGCTTTAGCCTTTCCGTATGCATCTAACTGATCTTGATTTTTTCATTCTAGATTCTTACTCTTCATACCCATTTAAAATTTGTAGGGGTGCATGATTCGTTCTGGACGCATGCCTGTGATGTTGACGTAATGAACACAATACTCAGAGAAAAGTTTGTCGAGCTCTACGAAAAGCCAATCTTAGAAAACGTAAAAGAATCTACTTATTACATCTTTCAAGGGGAATACAATTACCAACATTACACTTTCTTTCTTTGTTTTATTATAACTAAACTCATGATGGAGGGTTTGTCTTTGTGTTGATAGTTGTTGGAGAGTTTCCAGAAGTCCTTCCCAGACATAAGTTTTCCGCCATTACCAGAACGAGGCGACTTTGATCTGAGGAAGGTCCTAGAGTCGACTTACTTCTTCAACTGAGCTGCAGCACATTCAGGTTACTTAAATACTGGAAGCTCCAATACTCCACATCTAACATTCAGGACAGAGTAAGTTTGCTTCTTCAGGCCAATACATCAGCCACATTGATCAAAGGGGAAAAGATTCTTAATAAGGAATGTTGATGGTTAACCTCAACTTAGAGGTGGGCTTCGGGTTACTTGTAAATATACACAGAAAGAGTGTTTCAAAGCTTGGCAGGAGGGAAGGCGTTGGATCGAATTGATGGATCGGGTTATCGAACCAGTGACTGTGGCACTCCGGATTACTAGCAGTTTCTTATCGACCACACAAAATTACCAAGAGATACATGCAGTCTTGTAGGAACTGAAAACGGGTGCTAAAGGATAATCATTTAAATGGTCTTAGTAGACACTCTTTTTTGATTGACTTGTAATTTATTATAGACTCTAAAATGCATTTTATATAATAATATATGAACTTGAACAATGTTCATTATCCAAGAAAGAATTTTTGAACATTCAAAGAATTGAACTAAGCATACAGAAACAATCTTTTATAGGGAAAACATTAAAAGAAAAAACAAATGATTATAAACTCTTATCTGTTAATGAATATTGGCCTATTGAGAGGGCTTTCATGTGGTAATACGAGCCCAATTCTTAAAGGCATCAAGAAACTCAATTTTCTTCATCTTCCTCTTCCTCAACTTTGGCAATCTGAGATTCTTTTGAGTCTCCATGAACGTTGCTTTATACCTCCACTTATCCACGAATATCTTCATCTCCTGACATTTCTCTATCACTTGCAACGCCGTGCCAAAGAAGCCTCCTTTGACCAATGCATTCAAGAACGCATCCGCAAGAGCATGCTCCAGTTTTGCTTTCTTGTCTTTGAACTCTTTCCATATAACCACCACCTCGAAGTACTTCTCGCAGCTCACGTATCCATTGATCAACGACAAGTATGTCTGGTTATTCGGCTCATACTGAAGGAAAGTCATCCTTCTGAATGTACTCTTTGCATCTCCTAGGCGACCAGATTTACAAAAGGCATGGATAATCGAATTCCAATCATGGGACTTCACTTCTACGCGTGGATCTTCCATAACTTCCTCCACAAACTCTGCCATTAACTCAGGTCTCTGATTCTCAAGGAGACCAGTCATTATTGTTAAGTAGCATCTTTTCAGATCCGCCACTCTTGTTTCTCTCATATCCCTAAACAATGTAAGAGCAGATAGGAAATCATGTTTCGTCATGGAAGCTTCGATCATAGTGTTATAGGTCTCAACGTCTAATTGAAGCCCAGAGCTGCTGATCTCTGTAACAAGCTGAGTAGCTTCAGATGTTCTGCCTTCTTTGCAATAAGCCTTCAAGATCGGCACATACACACCAATCCCTCCAGATCCTCCCTGAGCATTCAATTCATCGAGAATACTTTTACCCGAAAATCCGAGCTTGACACAAGCATTTACGATTCCAAACCCCACTGATCCGCCAACATCAGTGGACATAGATTCCAACTTCTGAGCTTCGATGATCAGTTTCGCTAAACTCTCAACGCTTTTACTCTCTATGAACCCTCTAACCAATTCACAGTACGTTTCCTCACTGAAACTCGAGGCTTCTCCAACTCCTTTAAGACTACACAGTATAACATCAGAAGCACTATCTAAATCACCACTCTTAACATATCCACTGATCATACTGGAATAAAGAATTCTTCTACTTGCAAACCCTAAACCATCCATCAAATCCTCAAGCTCACTAATCTTCTCTCGAAGCCCCTTCCTCGCATACAAATAAGCAAGAAACCCAAAGCTCAATTCATCAGGCTTCACACCTAAAACATCCATAGATTCAATCAGATTCTCAGCATCAGCCAAAGATTCCATCTGCCTACAACACGCTTCAAGAGCTGCATTACTCGCTACCAAATCCGGTTTCATAAAATCAAGCTTCTCATCTACTGCAATTCTACAACTTTCCCTAAACACCTTAAGAAACGCAGCCAAGCTTCCATTTTCACGACAGACATCGATAAGTAAATCCCCCCAGAGATCAAAAGGAACAAAGTACCTGTTTTTAAACATACACTCCACCAAAGCCAATGCTGGCCCGGAAGCTTTCGCTAGTTTCATCGACTCGAGAACCGTACGGACGGTCTCAAACTCAAGCAAAATCGGATCTTTCTCGATTACATAAGTCGTGGAAACAAAGGCACGCTTGAGTCTGTGCCTGAGGGAGGTGTTTTGATCTGTGTTGTGGAAGGAGGACAAGTGGGTGATGAGAGAATTGAGGAGACGCTTGTCCGGGAGAGAAGAAGCGGCAGCGAAGGATCGGAAGACCTTCCATGCTTGATCAGTGTCGTGGGTGATTAGGGAATGGTGGAGAGTTGATTCAAAGGAAGACTTTTGGTGTGGGGTTAGGGTTTTAGAGGGAATTGAAGAGAAGGGTCTTCTTAGTGAGATTAAAGTTAGAGTCTTTCTCAACATTCGAGAAACAAGGGATCGTCTCCGTCTCCGTCTCTTTGTTATTGCGAAGTCCTTCTATATGTCTTAAGATAATCTGAAGTCTGTCTGTCTCGTGCAAGAAAATTGATTGTCTTAAGATACTCTGCTACAGACAGAGGGTTCGCTGCTGAGGTGGTTACACTTTGAAAGTTTTTTAGTTTCATGTTTATTACGATCAACACCTTCAAAGCTCACTTACAAACTGGAAAGAGATGATCTTTAAACAATCTTAACCATGAAGTATACAGAACAATGTGATGATTTGCTGGCCAATGAAAAAACCTTAGATAAGTGAAAATCATCTTCATGTTGGGACATTAAAAGAAAGAAGAAATCAGAGGAAATTTACAACTTGTACTATATTGACAAATGAATTTGATGAGTATCTCTCTTACATTCCTATACTATGGCATACATAAGAGAAGATAGTAAGGTAGTAGTCTAGGAAAGATAGTAACAGTAGTCTCTTTATCGAAACAACCAATATCGCAAAACAAGTTCATGAATCCTTTTTTGTCACACTAAGGTCACTTAGTTAATAAGGAAGAATTGCAGCAGAAACTATTCGAGTTCGTTGTAGAAAATTAAACCATTCAAGACGTTAAAGTTTGCTCCTAAGAGAGGCTAATTGAAGCAACAAATATCTCATATGAAACATGAATCTACTTTGACAGCTTAAAGAGTGGCTTATTCACCTACACCATTGTACGCATAAGAAATGATAGTCCAAGCAATTGAAGCAAACCATGTAACAATTCCCAAAAAACACACTAATTTGGGTACTTTGAATCTAAGTTTGATACAATTTAAAACTATTAACTGATTTATTACATTACATAAGCGAATAAGCATCAAGCGGGGATAGCTCAGTTGGGAGAGCGTCAGACTGAAGATCTGAAGGTCGCGTGTTCGATCCACGCTCACCGCATTTTTTAACTTTTAGCTTTAAAATTCTAAAAAGACATTTTTTTCCTACTTTTGGGATTATTCGGGGTTAATTATCCGTTCATTATATAAGTCTTGACCTACAATTTCATACATGTAAATGTAATAGGCCATAACACGACACAATGGATTCGCCAAACTCTATCTACTCATATGAGTTGTTTGAATACAACGCAAAATCTGAAATAGAAAACTTAAACATCAGAATATTTTTGTTTGATAAAAAATTCTAAGAAAGACAATGCATATATACTATGAAAGACAAAACGAGAGATAATGCAATCAGGGAAAATATTTAAGACTAACTTAAACTTAAAACAGAATACCTAAACTTTACATTCTCTTCTACACTATAAGAACTTGAAATAACAAAGATAATCCATATACATTATCTCTCGTTTTGTCTTTCATAGTACTATCAAAAACCCTATGTACTATCAAAAACAAAAAGATAGATAATGAAACCAGGAATGAGTTTTTTTTTTTTACTTTTTCATTTTTTGCTGCTGAATGTTAATGTTGAGCCATCTTTACATTTTAAAAGAGGTTTTAACTGCCGACCAAGTAAATACATGACATAAACGACTAGTGTTATGCAGAAACCAAATGGCTTGAGAGTTGGGTCGTTTGTTAACGCAAGTTATCCATTGCAACTATATACTCTAGAAGGAGAGCAAGCACATTAGACAAAACAGATTCAAATTAAAGTAAAATGACTAACAGAGACACTTTCTTGAAAAGCAAGAAAAGTATCTTAGGCTTCTAAAGGACAATAAGTACTTCAAAATCCAATAAGTTGTAAAAAGATGTTCAAAACACCAAATCAACAAGATAATAAAAGATAGAGATAGCGATGAATACAAAACACAGCGTATATTAATTAATGCAAGAATTGGAAGACAAGATATCTTCTCTCCTATTGGGATATTGTGGGAGGAAGCCAAAACATGCGACCGGGTGGTGGAGTAGAGTCAGAGAGATAACGAATGGTGCAAGAGGCGAGATCCCATATGCCATAACCGGAACCATGGCCGGCAAAGTAGACTGAGTTAGGGTTAAGACCAGGGAAGTCCTTAGCAGAGAGACAGAAAGATTCATTCTCGCCCAAGAAAATGCAGAGATCGCCAATGTCATCGGTGTAAGGACCAATCCCTTGCTCTTCGTCTTGCCTAATCACCATGATCTTGTGGGTCTTCTTGCAAAGGTCTTTGTTGTTATTGTAACGTGTGTCTCCCCATGTCGCAACTTCTCCTTTGTCCGTAAGACTCTCAACAAACCTAGACAACAACACAGATTATATCATCTTCAATCCCTTATAAACAACACAAACTCACGGGTTCTTATTACCATGCAACGATGAAGGATTGGCCCGAAGCTGACTCGACTAGTTGTTGTTGGATCCTGAAACGAGAGAGACGCCTTTCGTTCTCCAACTCTGGCATTTCTTCAAGAAAGTTAGAGAAGAGGAATCTCTTGTAGCCACTAACCGGAGTGTGTAAACCGGATTTCGGTGTGAAATCGGTCGGACCGGTATAGTCAGGGTTACAATTGTTCAAGTAAAATCTCCGGTCTCTCTCCGAGTAAATGACGGTAGAAGAATGGAAAGATGGACAAGGCACGTCAATGCGAGTCCACTCGGAGTCACCAGGTCGACAAAGACTAACTCGTGACCCGTAAAACTTGACGGCGACCACACAGTCTTCTTCATTTGAAGATGAGACAGAGACATTAACATGGGATTCATATTTGTCTCTGGTTAGTGAAGGTAAAGATATGATTTTCTTAGAAGGGTTTAAGATGTTAGTGAGACGCACTGTTGAATCTTTCTTGTTCAACAAAGCTAACCATCCTCGTGAGGATCCTAACTTGTGGGATTCGTAGACTTCCTTTGATAGAATCTTGTTTTCGATCTTCACTTGCTCTTGCTTCCTTGGGTCGTAGAGGTTAAAGTTGACGACTTTCCCATCGCAAGGAGATTTTCCGACAAGATCGCTGCCGAGGAGAAGATAAGGTGTCGTTGCCTCCGCCGTGACCGTAGAGAATTCGGACCGTCGGAAACAGAGGATCCTGTTCCGGGATGTTGAAAGCTTCGAGATTCGGCACAAGAGCTGAGACATTGTTTTAAAACCCTAATTTTCTTTTCAAGACAGAAGAGAACAAAGACAATCAAACACTGCTCTTTTACTTGGGGATCAATTTATTAAGAGGTGCAAGAAAATATAAAGTTTCTTTATCCGGAAAAAGCTTTTGAAGAAAATTCAGAAGCAACCCCTTATTTCTATGCTGTTTTTAAAGTTACCTAAGAGCATCATTAATGGTAGTTTCTTAGGTTAGTCTTAATTTAGTTCTTAGAATTTTTTATTAATTGATTTTAAAATTTTTAAAACAAAAGCTAAGAATACTTCAATTTGTCTCTTATATAAGAGACTCTCTTAACAAATATATGATTAAAAACACTAAATTTGTAACCAAAATTTCCTAAGAATTAAGCTAAGCAACTACCAATAATGATGCTCTAACTACTTATGGTTGTTAGGATTAAGTTCCTCCTATATGCGCTTATGAATCAAAGATCATGTCCACGTAATTAGGTTTTATACGCTATGTTAAAACTCGAAGACAACATATGAATATATCAATAAGCTGTCGTGTGACATAGCAATAAAACATATTAAAATTTTAGTAAAGGGATCTGATGAGCAGGATTACATTGAAAACCTAGAAAGTATTGATGTCAGTTGTCATGTACAAGAGAGTAGTAATTGAGGTAACTTGGTAAACTGTGGAGTCTCACTGGGTTGGTGACTTAGTAAAAATGTGGATACAACAAACTCAGTAAAATATACAATAATATTGATTGGTGGTGTTCATAATCTCATTTTTTACTTGATAATAATCTGATGATAGGAAAACTAAAACATTTTAACCATGGAAAATCTGAGGAAAGAAAGAACAAAAAAAAAAGATTATGAAAGCAAGTAAGCTGGAGCAAAGACATGTGATTTTCAAGAGAAACAAATCGGTGCTGGAATCGAAGAGATATGTAGCAGCAACTTAGCAGAAATAGCTAAAAAGATAAACATATAGTTTTTTGTTTTTTTTTAATTAAAGATTTAAAGTCCAAAGTAAAGCTAGATATATTTTGTAAAAGAAACAAAGTGAAGTTAAATAGTCTAACCTAGACTCTTCTTAGAGAGCTTTGAAGGAATTTTAAAATAAAATAACTAAACAGTTTGGACTTTCAGATGAAACAAGAAACTCTTATTTCTTAGTAGCTTCCTCTTCCCTTTCATCACGGCTACTGTCTTCATCGCTTCCCCCATCCTGGCTTTCTTCACCGTTGTTGTCTTCGTCGCTTCATCTTCCTTATTCTTGTCTCTACTTTCACTTTCTTTCTATATAATTTGAGTGCTATTTTTGTTCAAAAAACTTTTGAGTGTTATTTTCGTTCAATAAACTTGCATCCTGGCTTTATTCACCGCTGTTGTCTCCGTCGCTTCATCTTCTTTATTCTTGTCTCTACATTCACTTTCCTTCTATGTAATTTGAGTGCTATTTTTGTTCAAAAAACTTTTGAGTGTTATTTTTGTCCAAAAAACTTGATACGATATTATTTATGAGAATTCTCAATAATTTTTATATATACAAAATTTATGCTATTTTTGGAACTTTGCAGATGATGTGCTAAATATGAGAACAAAACTTAATTTACTCGTTCTGTTTAGCATCCTCCTATCTCCATTTTTATTTTTTATTTTTTTAATTTGGTGCGAAAAAGAAAAATTAAAAAATGCGGTGAGCGTGGATCGAACACGCGACCTTCAGATCTTCAGTGTCACGCTCTCCCAACTGAGCTATCCCCGCTTCTTGTTTAGTGTCTTATTGTGTTTAATATATTTCATGAACATGATCACAGCCACTCCCGGTCCAACAATGTTTCGTGTCCGTGACTCCGTGTCTTTTGTTTCATCATAAGTATTCATAACAAATATGTTTGAATATTTTACTGTTTCTAATGAATCCTTTAAAACTCAAGTTTGTTATCTTCAGACAGTATTCTTGGGTCTCCTTTGTCATCATTTTCAAATGGTGGAAACATGTTCTGGTTCGAACAGGTTATTGGCATTACCATCTCGGTGCAAGCCTTTTTTCATCTGATAGTATCATTGATCCATTAGTAAGTTGAATATTAACTGATTTTGTCTATTGTTGTGAACTGTTCAATTAATTAACAAAAAGGAACAGATAGACTCATGAGGATCAGTTTGGTTATCAATATCGAAGCAATTCTCTGAACCTGGATAGATGTAGTATAAGCTAGCAGCTGCAAACGCACGATCAATATTGCTGGATTCTAGAGGAAACCCTTGGTCAATGATCTTGCATTCTGATGTAATAGGATGTCTCGTTATGAATAAACCAATACAAGGAAGAAAGGACTTTATACATGTATTGCTGTATCAATAAAGGCTGAATCTAGCCACCATGTGAATGTTAAAGATTAGACAATATAGATCATCACAAGATACAGAGCTCGAAGATTAGCTTTGTCAACAATGAGGGAAAACGTAAACCGGTATAGTTAACCGTTACTGGCGTTTATATAACATTTTGTATTCTTCGTTTGAATGACGAAAATACCCTTATATCGGTCTGTGTTGTTGAATAATCATCTGAGGGTGAAACTGGAAATTGGGTACTATAAATTTCCCCAAAAGGATTGATTTTTTAGGGTTTCGCTGTCATTAGTTTAAGTATGAGGCTCTGCTCCCGGAGGTTATTTTGGCTTCCGGTGGAAGCGGCGCCGATGATTCAAAATCATTCTTGATGAACCACTTTAAAAAGTGGTGATGAATCATCTCCACCATCACCATCGCCATCACCGCCACCATTTCTGATCTTCCTTGTTTTCTGTTTCTTCTTCTTCTTCTTCTTATTGGGAAACAATGATGATTCTTAAGAAGTCAATAGACCAGACATTGTGGTAACACTCTCTTTCATGGCAGGGCTATATAAGGATAAAACTTAGTTAGCAGCCATGGCGGATGAGTACTGTTTCCTCTAATTTGTCTGAGAAAAGGCGAATCTGAGTCCTCTCCTGTCTGTTACATGCAAATATTTTATAAAAAAAAAAACCTTTTTAAGTGTTAATTAGCTATTAGATGCATCATTCTTTAGAATCTAATAAGTTTTGAGTTGTGAAAATGACAGAGCTTTTATAAATTGATGATTTTTGTCTTAAAAGAAATCTTTGAGAGGTAGCTAGAGAGAGATATGGAAAGAATGTCAGCTTGTTTTTGTCTTGTGTTCCTCTTTTTAACTGTTCTTGTAGAAGCAAAGTATCTTCCTGAGAGAATGTCATGTTTTTTTTTTTTTCATGGTGGCGAATGTGATTATGCTAAAAAAGTTTTCAGACAGATGGTTTCTGATGGTGTGGCTCCTGATATTATGAGATACATCATTTGGTTAGATGGACTATGTACATTACCGAAAGCTAGAGAGATGATCATATGTGAGAAAGCTACGGATAGTATCTCTAAAATCCTCTGATGGAAAACAGAGAGAAAAGTTATCTCTTTCTATGCTTTCAAAGTGAGTTCAAGGCAAGCAATGTAAAAAGTGTAATAAATTATGGACTTGCACAACTCAAAACAATTGGTAATGAATTGAAAACTCTATATCTTTTGATATATAGTAATGTCAAATATGTATATATTGTACTCCCAACAGCCAAGTAAGAACCAACGACTTGATCATATATTTCCGCAAGACCAGAACAAACATTGCAAAATATATATACAAGTCAATGTGATCCAATGGCATATCTTTTTACCAATTCAAGATTTTATCTTTAAATAAATTACCCATAAAAGAAAGCAAGATAGTGACATTGGACAGTACCTACCGAATCCTTCTATTATTTAAACAAACTACATTTAAATATCAGGAAAATGTCAAAAATCAAACCACAAGAAGTTTCAGATCAACTTTCTCTAACCATCATCATTCATTCACCTTTTGGTTTGTGGTCTGACCAATCTGCAGAGAGATAGTGCAAGAAGAAACAAACAAAGTCAACAAAATCCAAACACATGTTTTCGTAAAGAAAATGTTTGGGGCTTTATATGGCTTAACAAAGTAAGTACTCTGAATCAGAGTTTCTGATTTGACTCCTTCAACTTCTTTACATAGTCCTATGGAATTTTACTGTGTCCCCACTTCCTCCTAAAAAGTCGTCTCATCAATCATCGTCAGAGCAACAAATTTACCTTTAGTGGGTTCCAACTTCTCTGAAACAGAGGACCAAGTGTGTCCTTCAAGTCTTCTGCTTGATGAAGTTACAGTTGGAGACTTGGTAAGCAGAGTAAGACAAGACCAGCTTTGAACAAATGGGATGTCGGTAAGACTTTCTTCAATCTTCTCTTGTTTTTTTCCTTTTGCACCTTCAAAAAAATTCTTGATCGTATCTTTCGAATCATCAAATTCTCAAACCAACGAAATCTCACCTTTCTCCCTATTTATGTGATCTCAGAGTCAAGAAGAAGATATAGGCACAAGTGATACACTAATTGGATCGTTGTTGAGGTCCATTTCTGAGGTAATCACATCCTTGGAGTCCTTACAAGCAGAAACAGAGAGGTTCCTCGAATGCGCTTGCTACTTTTATCGAGTTTCAGTTGTGTTAATGGAGATACAGACAGCAGAGAGCAACGTCATATGTTCAATTGATATTTTTGAATCACTATCCGATAGTGTAGATGTTGCCAAGAAACTGGTTGAGAAATCTCAAGAAAGCAACGAAGCCGAATCAACTACTGATCTGAGAAGCATTGAGGCAGGTTTTGAAGGCGTTGTAAAGCAGATGGGTGAAACTTTGCAGTCCATACCTGAATCAACATTCGACGAGGAAGAATATATAGGAGTTGTTATTCAGTCTCTTTCAAATGAGATGCAAAATGCTACCATTGGAGATGGTAGTAAAAGTGAGATGATAAACAATGGGCAGCAGAAGATTTCTGCAAAGCATACACCGGATATTGTGTCTGAGCAAATGGAGGAAGACCTCTATCCCACTGATCCTGAATTTTCCTATGAAAGTTACATGATGTATAGTGAATCACAATCACAAATGACTGATATACCAGATATCCCAAGCAAGAGCACAGATGTTAGCCGCCAGAGAAAGCATGGAAATCATAGTGAATCACAATCACTAGTAACCGAAATACCAGATATCCCAAGCCAGAGCACAAATGTTAGCAGCCAGAGAAAGCATGGGAATCTCAGTAAATCACAATCACAAAGTACCGAAATACCAGATATCCCAAGCCAGAGCTCGAATGCTAGCAGCCAGAGAAAGTATGGAAATCTTAGTGAATCATTGTCAATGTTACCACAGGTGACACAGTTCATGGAACCTCCATACCAAGCTTTCATCTGCCCGTTGACCAAAGAGATAATGGAAGATCCAGTCACCACAGAAACAGGAGTAACCTGCGAAAGACAAGCAGTAATAGAGTGGTTTGACAGTTTTGGAAACTCCGATGAGATCAACTGTCCAGTTACGGGTCAAAAGTTGACCACTGAATTAAGTGCAAATGTTGTCTTGAAAACCATCATTCAGGAATGGAAAGTACGTAACGAGGCAGCAAGAATCAAAGTGGCTCATGCAGCTTTATCCTTAGGCGGTTCAGAAAGTATGGTCATCGACGCGTTAAGAGATCTGCAAATGACCTGTGAAGGGAAAGAGTACAACAAGGTACAAGTCCGTGAAGCTGGGATCATTCAGCTGCTTGATAGATACCTGACGTACAGAAGTAAAGATGTGAGGTTTGAACTACTAAAGTTCTTAAGGACACTGGCAGATGAAGAAACTGATGACGGAAAGGTTGGATCTCTTTCACATACCTATTATGCAATAGCACACTACCTTAGACGATATGCGCTGCTGTGATTATTTGTCCTAGCTAGACACAGCAGTTCTACTTCTTGTTTCAATAGACTTTTATATTTCAAAGTTGTCTTACAGGAAATGATTGTGAAGACAATAACTATGTCATGCGTAATCAAACTTTTGGGAAGCAGTCACCAGCCTGTAAGACATGCAGCACAAGCCTTACTGCTTGAGCTTTCAAAATCCCAACATGCATGTGAGAAGATTGGGACTGCTAGAGGGGCGATACTAATGTTAGTTACCGCAAAGTATAACAGGGAGTTGGATTCCTTTGCATCTGAAACATCAGACCAAATCTTAAGAAATTTAGAGAAGTGTCCTGAGAACATCAAGCAAATGGCAGAGAGTGGACTATTGGAACCTCTTCTGGGCCATCTAGCAGAAGGTAATTCATTACTGCTTTTCTCTCCAAAGTTTATGAAGCATAGTTGCTATACAAGCATTACCTGGAGCGAAATGATAAACAATGAATTGATGTTGATTAATATCAGTTTACTTCCGAATGATATATGGCAGGGAGTGAGGAGACTCAGGTGGCAATGGCTGCGTACCTTGTGGAAATTGATATTGGACATGAGAAAAAAACTTATGTAGCTGAGAAGGCTTGCCCTGCGCTCATTGGGCTGGTGCAAAGTGAAAATATTGACGCTAGAAGAGCCGCCTTCAAAGCTCTTGCTCATATTTCATTGTATCACCCCAACAACAAGATACTGGTAGAGGTCGGCATCATCAAGATCATGGTCGAAGAAATGTTCACGAAGCGAGTGTTTAGTGATCTGATGAACTCCAGGAACGAAGCTGCTACAATACTTGCAAACATACTGGAATCTGGGCTGGAACATGAGACCTTTGAGGTGAATACTCATGGCCACACATTAGGCTCGGATTACTTTGTATACAACATCATCCACATGCTCAAGAACTCAAGCCCAGATGATCTTAACATTGATTTGATCAGGATTCTCCTATCCTTGTCCAAATCACCTAGAGCGATGGCAACAATCGTCTCAGTGATCAAAGAAACCGACGCAAGCTTTGCCATGATAGAACTCATCAACAATCCTCATGACGAATTAGGGGTTGGAGCATTAAAACTTCTAATAGCCCTTACCCCCTACATCGGTCACACGCTATCAGAGAGACTATGTAAAACTAGAGGTCAGCCAGAGAATCTTATCCAGTGCCCAGTAGAAGCAAATCAAATAACAGAAAAGCATGCTGTTTCAGCCAAGTTACTTGCTAAACTTCCTCATCAGAATCTGACTCTTAATTTAGCACTGGTCAACGAGAGCATAGTGTCTGAAATTCTGCATGCAATCCATCTGATTCAAAGAAGTGGAGCACGAACAAGCAGGTATGCAACTGATTTCTTGGAAGGTCTCGTTGGCATCTTAGTGAGATTCACAACTACACTGTACGAGCCCCAAATGATGTACCTAGCCAGAAACCACGATTTGACATCAGTGTTTGTTGATTTATTGATGAAAACATCAAGCGACGAAGTTCAAAGGTTATCAGCAACTGGACTAGAAAATCTATCATCTACAACTATGACTTTATCGAGGCCACCCCAACCTAGGAGCACAAAATTCATGGGATCACTGAGTATGCCTAGGTCTTTCTCCCTCCGTTCATCCAAAAAGAAGCAGATAGAGATCTGTGCAATCCACAGAGGCGTATGTTCTGCAAAAAACACATTTTGCTTGGTTGAAGCAAATGCAATCACAAAGCTTCTAGCATGTTTGCAGAGTGATAAAGTGGAGGTAGTGGAGTCAGCATTAGCTGCTATATGCACGCTATTAGATGACAAGGTCGAAGTGGAGAAGAGTTTAAGCATGCTGAGTGAAATGAATGCAGTACAACTAATTCTAAATGCAGTCAAGGAACACAAGAAAGAGTCTCTATTGCAGAAAGCATTTTGGATGATTGACAAGTTCATTATTAGAGGCGGAGATAAGTATGCCAGCGAAATATCACAAGATAGGATGTTGTCAGGTATGTTGGTTAGTGCCTTCCATCGTGGAGATGGTAACACAAGGCAGATGGCAGAAAATATACTGAGGCGTTTGGACAAGATGCCAAGTTTCTCTACTTATATCACATAAAAGAAAACTAACATGTCAAAACCTTAACTGTTATGAACTATTGCTCTGCTCACTGTGTATAAAGTTTTCGGTTTGAATTGTGATTTTACGTTGTATAGTACACCGATTTCCAGTTAGCGTACTGTAACAACAGAAACTAAACCCCCAATCTTCAACTTTACAGTATATAATATCACAAATCCAGATAGGTCTTACCATTCATGTTTTCCAGCTTTATAGAGGTTGCAGTCGAATTATATGAATGCACCATGTCGAAATTTCTTAGCCAATTCACCCAATTGGAGTCCAATGCAACTAAGCAGGCTCATAATCCTATTCACAATGATTGACATCTAAATAAAATTAGAAGGATAGGATTAGAAAGTGAGAAAATATTGAAAGTAAAGAGAGATAAGTCCCATGATTGGTGTGCTGAGATTTCCGTGGAGAGAGGCGATGGAGGCGAGATTTGGGGGAAGATTGTGTGGTCCGGTGCTGTCTACAAACTTGATCCTCTCTCACACTCATTTAGCGTCAAAGTCTTACATTCTGCTTCTGTCCATGTCTGAAAATAGTCCAGACTTCTCAATCCACTTGTATATTTCTTTGACTTGGTATGATTGAACTCTGTTCTGAATGTATGTGTTCATCTTTCTGTGTTAGGAACACTGTCGACTATTTTATTTTTCTCGATTGCAAAGTTGGCTAAAAATATACATTTGTTCAAATTTATAGATATATGTGTGGTTCCAAGTTGTCTTATCAAAACCAACATTAAATCTGAACTAGTTATGATATTGAAGATATTTCATAACTAGTTCACACCAATGCATACAACCATTCACCAATTTTTAGATGTTTGGTCTCTGTGCCTTACTTTTGTATGCAGGTCACTGCTTAGTACACAGCTTCTAGCATGTTTGCAGAGTGATAAAGTGGAAGTAGTGGACTCAGCAATCAGCATTATCTGCTATTACCAATAGAGCACATAAAGTCAGATACAAATTCTAATCAGTTAGTAAAAAGATATCCTATACAAAAAGATTTGTGTGACGTAAAATCCCAAAGAGCTTTAGTGTTTGTGGTTCTATACATGCCTTTATAGAACACCAATTTCCAGTTAGCATATTGAAACAACGAAAACTAAACCACCCATCTTCCAACTTTATAATATATAAGATCACAAATCCTGATAGGTCTTACAATTCACGTTCTCCAGCTTTGTCGATGTTGCAGTCGAATTATATGAATGCACCCTGTCAAAATATCTAGGCCAATTCACCCAATTGGAGTCCAATGCAACTAATCAGGCAGGACAAAATAAATTTAGAAGACTAGCATCAGAAAATGAGACAATATTGAAAGCAAAGAGAGATAAGTCTTACTTGAATCTTCCTGGCTCTGTTTTGATATTTCAGACTAGTGATGGAGATTCATCATACTTCGCTCTATGTTCAGAAAATTCCAAGATAAAACCTACCAGAAATCTCCACATGAGCAAGTTCCATCTTTAAAACGGTGAAACCTAACAGCATCTCTGACAAGTATCTCTCTACCAGTGACGCTGGAGATATGTTTAGTGGCATTGTGGCAATCCACACACACTCTAAGATTTTTTCCTACTCTAATAGGTTGCCCTGAGGGTACAAATATCAATCCAAAAGCTATTGCAAGCCTTTCACTGTGATAGTTAAGCATCTTTACCTTAACAGCTTCCTCGACATCATGATGGACAAAACTGGTATCTGGTTTATAACCATTATCTATGATTTTATTGTTCAATTCCTCAAGCTTAGCATATATCTGATCTAAATATGGACTTGACTCGTCATCAGCTGAGAAACTGTGCAATTTTCCTTTCCATTTGATCCAACTCTGTCCGGGTTCTTTCTTCACGTTCTTCTCTCTCATTCCCCGTCTTAACTGGGCCACACTATCCCATTTCCCTTTTGAAGCGTATATGCTTGATAATAGCGTATAACCAGCGGGATGATGAGGATCTAATTCTATGAGTGATTCAGCCGCCCATTTACCTATTTCCAAGTTACCTTTATTTCTACATGCGCTGAGTAAAGTAGTCCAACCAATTGCATCTGGAGGAAAAGGCATCCCATTTATAAAACGCATGGCTTCCTCTAACCTTCCAGATCGACTGAAGAGATCGATCATGCAAGAATAATGACCAATACTTGGCACTATTCCATATTCACTTGTCATTAACTTAAAATATCTTTGTCCTTTCTCCACTAATCCTGCCCTACTGCAAGCTGAAATAACACCGGTCAAAGTCACTCCATCAGGTTTTAGACCATGTTGTACCATTTTGTCAAACAACTGAATAGTCTCGACGGCCCTTCCAAATTGCGCATACGCAGAAACCATTGCAGTCCAAGAGACTGCATCCCTGACATTCATCTCGTTGAACAACCTAGTCGAATCATCAATATCTCCACATTTTCCATACAGAGTCACCAATGAATTTGAAACAGTGACATAATGTATTAGGCCAGAAGTTATAGCTTTTCCATGAAACTGGGAGCCCTCTTCTAAGCTACTTACGTTGGCACAAGCACTGATCGCTTGTCCCAGAGTATAATGATCTGGGTCAATTCCACTTCTTTGCATATCAAGGAAAATCTTAACAGCCTCTTCAGCACGCCCGGTCTGGCCATAACCCACAACCATTGCTGTCCAAGACACAACATTCTTCTGCTTCATTCTATCAAAAACAGTCTTTGCATAATGTAAACACTTACACTTGCAATACATGTCAATGAGAGCACTACCTACATAAATGTGATCCTGAAAATTGGTCCTGATTATACAAGCATGAATCTGTTTCCCTTCGTTTATTGCTCCTAATCCTCCACAAGCAGGCAGTACACTTCCAAAAGGATACTGATCCATCTTCAAGCCTTGTACTTTCATCTCTCTGAAACATTCAATAGCCTCCTTTGCAAGTCCGTTTTGAGCAAGTCCTTTAATCATCGCTGCCCAAGAAACTGAATCTTTCTCCATTCCTCGAAACAACTGCAGTGCATCTTCAATCATTCCACATGCTAGAAGTCCACCCATCAACGAATTGTACATAACCGTATTTCTATCGTCCAACCCGTAAAAAACCTTCTTTGCATCAGAGATGCAACCAACATTTGCATACATATACAACAATGGACTCCCAACTAAAAGATAAGACTCAAACCCAAGTTTGATAACCTGCCCATGAATCTGCTTCCCCAAACTAACATGGCCATTGCTAGAAGAAAGTTTCAACATTGTCATCAACGTAACCCTAGTCAAATTAGCAGAAAAATCTCTCATCATCGTATTATAAGCCTTAACAGCTGCACCAACCAATCCACTCAATGAATAGCCTTCAATAAGCACGTTCCAAGTGACACCATCTCTATCAGGAAGCTTCTCAAAGGTACTTTCCATCTCTGAGATAAGCCCAGCTTTTGAATAAGCTAAGAGAAGATTGTTCCAGGAGAAAAGGTTTGGTTGGGGAATTCTGTCGAACACTCGGCGTGCATAAGTGGAGCTTTTCATTAACGCATACGCGTGGACGATGTTGTTATACAAAAACGTCTCTGGATATGGAAGAGCTCTGATGATATTCCCGTGGATCATCTTCACATAACGACTCTGATTTCTAGCTCCCAACCCAATGCATTGCTTTATCTGAACAGAGTAGTAGTTCGACGCCATTCTCAAAATAACAAACAAAACTAGCAATAAAAATAAAAGAGAAAAGAAAATTGATGGAACTAAACCAACCGGTTTAATTGAATAAACCAGAGAGTGAAGATAGAATCTCCGAGAGACTACTAGAGTAGTGTCTTAGAAGAAGCTTGCAAGTCAAAGCGTTCCAAATCTGTGTGTGTGTCTCCTCTTTGGGTTGTAAGAAAACAAGGAATCTTCTTAAAACATTTCTGGTTTCGTTGTTAAGACTTTTTTCTCAAACATTCGTCAAAAATCGTTTCATCACTATACTCCATTGGATATTCTATTATACATCATAACATTTATTTGGCAAAATTTTATAACGAGTTATATTTTCATATAGCCGCATCAGGCATTTTCCGTCGTAACAACGAATCCACAATACAAAGATTGAGATAGCAGACCAAACTAAAATGTTATTGACTTATACAAAACTATTTTGCATTGTTGGTGTTCACAGTTTATACTCTTCTTCCACTAATCTCAAACGCTTAGTAGTAGTTTAGTCTAAGTATCGTATTCGTTAATAGTAACATCATTACAATATAGTACATATAGCAACTTTAAATAAATAAATAAAAAAGATTACAATAATTTAATATTCTATCTAACAGGACGAAATATCATGGCTCAACCTTCATATTTGCAGCTGGAAGAGATGCTGTTATAAAAAAAATTACAGAGAAGTTTTACCAAACAAAATTCTTATTGCTTGGTGAAAAAAGAAAGTAAAAGAGGTTTCAGTTTTCACCTGTAGCTGCTGCTTGAGGGTCAGGTGTGACATCACCAGCTCCATAGTTAATGTGGATCACATTTTGCAAATCACCCTCCCATCCATTTGTTTCCTATTTTACACAAATAATCACCAACAAAATCAGATTCTGAGCTCGGAATTGTTCAATTTCCACACCGCTAATACATACCTGTCGCTTGAATCCACCATTCATAGGAGACAATGGAGAGGTAATGGTCCTTCCAATGCTGGAAAGAGTTTGTTGCATGAATCCATGAGGTAGAGGAGGATAAGCCATTGACATATTTGGTGGGAATGGTGTTGTAGATGAAGAACCAGCTCGTAGTTGAAGTGCCTGCGCATAGAATTCAGTTTATAAGAATCTTATGACGAATCAAATGATTAGGAGAATTAGTTAAAATATCTTACATCTTTTGCAAGAAGACCTTCAAGGTTAAAGTCCATTTGTGGGTTCACAGTTGCAAGTTTCATCGATAAAAACTGTTTAAGCAAAAGAGAAATGAGCAAAAGAATTGATTACAAGAAGCAAACACAAAGAGCACCTCGTTGAGAATTAGGAAACGGCATACCTCAACTTGGCGTTGTAGTGATTGTACGTAGTTTATGATTTCGTCAAGCATAACTGCCTTCCCAGTCACCTGCAAACACACATTCATTTTTCTGAATTAGCTTTGTCTCTCTTCTTACATATTAATATCCATCATTATCAACACTTAAAGTGACCTTACCTTGTTGCAACCCGGTACTAGATCTTGAAGAAACTTCATCCTTTCACTAATTTTTTCTCTCCTAACCTATCATCGCAAAGTAATTAGATGAAAAATACAAGAAGAGATAGCTTCTATTCGACTTAAACTTCCAAGATAGTTTTAGAAATTGTACTCTTTCTGCAAGACTATGGCTATTTGTGGCCTGGCCTCTTCGTGCCCGTACATGAATATATCCATCTTTTGGAGGATCAGAACTTTGTTTGCCCTGTTGTTTCCCACTGTTTGACTTCTTTCCAGGTGAATTTGGACTTTGCTCATCATTGCGCTTTTCATCACCATTGTTGTCTGGTTCTTCCTCAGACTGCTGGGATCTGTGTGATTGAGCTGCTTCAGAGTTCTTCTACAAACAGAAAAGATTACGAATGTCAAAAAGAAACATAATAAGGCGGAGAGAACAAAAGTAAACGAGTAACTTCAAATCTTCACCTGCCCATTTCTTTTCCTCTTCTTTGTGTTGGAAGAGGTTTCTCTGCCTTTCTGACCATTACCACCACTAGACTGAGTATCCTCGGATACATTGCCCGATCCAGGAACATTCGGTTTAGCTTGTTCACTAGATCTAACAGTTGATTCTTTCACTGCTACAGATACATCATTGTGAGGTTCACCAACATTAAGTTCATTACTTTGACACTGCCCTTGCATTGTTCCACCACCTTGAAGAAACAAACCAATAGCCTCAGAATTCCCAAGTGGTTGATTCACCATATCACTAAAATTCCCACCGCTAAAGAGCGAAAACCTCGCTGCACGCTCTATAAAACCTGAATCAGCCGGGAACTGAGCCATACTCGGAGGAAGGAAACTACTCGCATTCGGTAAGAAAAGACCATTGCCTTTAGGAGGCAACAAATTAGGCAGATTCCAACCCATTTCAAGAGATCTATCAATACTACCCCTAAACGAAGAAGACGAAGCATTACCACCATTAAAACCGGCATAACCAACAGCCTGAACACTCGTGGGATCATACCAAAGAGTTTGCCCAAATGAATCCATCATCTGAGAAGGAGAACAAGACGCAGGACCAGCTGAAATCAGATTCTCTGAAGGATATGAATCAACTCGCCAATCTCCAGACGGATTATTAACAGAATCATAGTTATCAGGATTCCTCTTCTCTGCTGAAAACTCATCTTTCGCACTTAAATCCATCTTCTTCTAATACTTGATGAACACCACTCACTAATCAGAAAATCTCCAAGATCAAAACCACTACAAACCAACAAGACTTGCCACTACACAAACACATTCACCTTGAAGACCAATGATTCGATGAAGAACAAGAGAAGCCCAAATCAATATATTGAGAAAAGGAACAGAATCAGTCAACGGAAGACAAAAAGGATCATGCTTTATCAGTACAAACTCCAAAAACCCTAAACCAGATTTAAGCTTAGAATCGAGCTAAAAGAGTGAGAAGAAAGATATTAATTTTTCAGAATCTGTGCCACTTTTCTGAACAAATTTTGAATCTTTTACCTCAATTTCTAACAACAAAAGCTGAATTGAAACTGGGTCCTTTGGGTCAGACAATAAAAAACCCTTTTTCTCTGTTCTTCAGCTGCAGAGAGAGAGAAAGATAAGCAAAGGAGTGGCCTTTTTGAGAAATGGAGAAGAAAAAAAGGAAGTGAAGAAGAAGGAAGAACAAAAAATCGGAAAAGGAACTGGATTTTATACCCACGCTTGCATAAAAAACAGAGCTTTTTGATCATTAAACATAAACACCGCCATAGCCAAAGTATTCAAGGATTATAATTTGCAGAGACATTTTTTTTTTGTGAGCTAAAGGTTTAAAAATTGGTTAAAAGTGATTTGATTAGTTAAATCTGTGTATGGTTTAATTAAACACGTAATTATTCCAATTCTAAACAATCCGAGCTGACAGTGACAACTTTCATTTTGGGGTTATCTTATTCTCTCTTTTTTATTTTATTTTATCCTTTTGTTATTAAAATCCTCGAAAAACAGATTTTCATGATTTCTTTTTCTTGTTTTCATAATTAATGAATTAGGTTTGTCTGGTAAATCTCATTAGTAATCATTCATTCAATTCTATTTGGCATTTATTTGTGAAAAACTGTATACTGTATAAAGACTATTTTTATGAACTTTTTTCAGTCTTTTTTACTCTCTTTTTTTGTTGGTCAACACTTATTTTTAGTCAGTCATCATGTCTCATGTGCATACTTTTATGATTTTATCAGCTAGTTTCAATGTTGAATAAGTTCAAGTTCCCATATATTCAAATGTTTTTTTTCTTCATATACTAAAAAAGAGGGTTACTCTTTTCCATTGCCCTGTGTTACTATATGGTAGTATAATGCTTGAGAATAATCATAACAATTATTGGTTTCATGTTCAATGTTTTGGATTTTGTACCGAATCATAGGTAATTCTTAAATAAATACTTTTGTTTTCATGCACGGTTTGTTGGAGATTTTTTATATTTTTTTAAAAAAGTTATTTTTGTGTCTTTTGACCGGTTGCTTTCGTTCAAGAATATTTTTTTGCAGCTCAAGTCTAGTTGTAAACAGTACTGCTAAGACTTATTAAAATATTCATAGCAATTACAATAATATTAAGATTAGAAAATAATATTATTGAACTCATAGATAGATCTTTTACTGTATCTTGGAATAGTGGTTTAATTAGATATTCAAGTTGTTACATTCTGTCAGCTTAAGGGCAACTTGAGAGTTGGGAAACTTTATTCAAATAAAAATTATTCGTACATCTTGGTTAGTCAAATAATCTACGAGATCTTCGTGGTCGATAGAGGTCTTAAACTACAATTATTTTGTTAGCAAGAAAAAGATTACAATTATTTCTTACTTTTAGGCTTTTCAAAAAGTTTAATCCTTCTATGGTTCTATTATAGACATTATATAACGCAGTGGAATTCTCCACATATAAGTTTATCTTTCTATGGTTCAAATCTTTTTCTACTTCATCACAATTCACAAAGCCAACAAACTCCACCTTGACGATCAAGTGTTACTCAGAAGTTTATTGCTCTGCTAATATTATAACCGTAATACATATACTAAGTTTTATCGAAGATGCGCTAAAGCAAATTGATGAAATGTCTAGTATACCGGACAAAACAAGTATGCAACGAATTTATGCGACAAGTTCCTATGGTTTGATCCACACATTATTCAATCTCTAAAAACTCTACCATAATAAATTGTAATGTGTAAGATATGTGACCAATCTCCAATCATTTAAACAACCTTGAAATCTGTTCAAAATGGTTACATGAATCACTTAATTTGGTCAAATTATTATCTGATGGAACTTTCACAACTCCATGTTGAAGAATATAATTTGACATCACATCATACGTATGACATAGTACATGTTGTTGATTGTACAATGTAAAAAAGGTTCAATTGTTTTATTTTATATTTTGGTTTTGCATTTAGAAAAATGTTCAATAATATATGAGGAATTTACAAGCACTATACTTAAATTTGAGAAATACAAGTTATATCTTCTTACAAATACAAACCACTACGATTTACGTTGTAAGAAAAACAAATCTTCGACTGATACAAATACAATAAGAGACCTAATAATTTGAGCCTACCAATTCTTTTTTTCTTTTTTTTGCATATTCCAACACTCCTTCGTATGATACCAATGAAGTGATGACGATTTCATTCCGTGCATTATATACTACTGCTAATATGCTAGCTTGTGGTGAAGTCAAAGATCAAAGCACACGTAAGATCAAGAATTGTCCCAGTTAATGCTAATAACTTCATTGTTAGTTTTCCTAAGAATATCATTAGGATTATAATTGTTATCACTAATTGAAATATGAAATAAATTACCGATCGATGTCAAAGTTACTTGATTTTAGTTAATAAAAATTAACAACTCGGTGTATTTTATTAACTAGGTAAATGATTATTGACGCTAATTGTTTAGTTTTCTCCTAACACAAATTCTTTTCTTTAATACGGGTCATGAACAAGTGTAAACGTATTAACTAGTGGAAAAATGATTAAAATAAAATAAAGGAAGAGTAGATGGACGGTCCGGTTAACGCAAAGATCGAGGTCATTATTAGTTGGCCTTGGGACTTGCAATTTCCAAAGACCTAAGAAATTAAACCTTATAATAATTGAATTCTCCAGCCCACACCTTCACTTTATCTTCTCTTTTTCTATTTTTTAATTCCCTAATTATTAACCATAGTTTAACTTTCTATATCATAGTTTAATCTCTTGCTGCATAATTAAACGTCAATATTGTTTATCTCCACTATGTAACTAGTCATTTTTTTACACATAAGAGCCATACAAGAGAGCTCGTAATTAGTTTTTACTAACTATACCACCCATTATCACCACATGTGTTATACTCTTTCCATTTCATAATGAAAAACTATTTTGGACTTTTAGGCATATATATAGTATTAAAATCTATGTTTGACGACAAGAAAATAGTATCAGTTTTTTAAGTAATTCACTAGTAGTATATCTTACATATAAAGAATGTCTAATTCAAACACTATATATGACAAACCTGATATAAAATATATTATCAGTAATATTATCAAATTGTATAACGCTTGGAACCATAAAAAAAAAAGGAACTAAATTTTAGTTTAACTATGCTCTAAAATGGTCAAGTTATCAACGACAACTAGGGAATAAAGAAATTTATTTTAGCAATAATTACCTTGACATGTCTTAATAATAATCATCTAATCTCGCATGCATAGATTCCTTACCTCGAATGTCTTAGCATGCACTATATAACAAGGCATGAACAACGTAACTAAATGTCCATATATATACTAAACAAACAATCTTATGATCTATGTATTTCAGTACATGATATCACACCAAGTTGCTCTATACGTAGTCACGGCCACTTAAGAGCCCAATCACAATCACCCTCGTCTCATCCTAGTGATCTTTCTGTCATATACTTAACACTTCACCATTATAACTGCTTTCAAAAACAGATCATTCACATTTTCACCACCATATAACTAAACCATCATAAACAAAGTAATCACATCATGTAGACTATCAATTTAACATCTCCTCTACATATCCACAATTACGTTGGTGTCAAGTCTCAAACATATGTTGACAGTGAAACAATTTATCTCTCTCATGTTTAGTCACTCACGGTCACGAAATTGAATTAGAGTGGATACATGTCATAAATTCAATAATATTATCATTACACACATGCTATTCTATAATAAATTGCATTAACTTTGGGAATTAAATTGTCCACTAACAAAAAAAAGATACATTAAATTTTTTGAATTTTTGAATAAAATTATAATCTTAAATGTGAGTGTATCATGTTATTATCTAGACGTTACAGACGAAATATAATTCTAAATCAGAATTTTTGAAAAAAAAACTTTTGAAATATTACATTAATTGCTAACTATATTACAGTTATATTTAGGCCTTTTTAGCTGTAACCAATAAGAGCAGCTTAAGCAGTCGTTCTTCTTCCTTACCAATAATTCAACGTCCACCACAACATAACACTCACGCTAACGTAAGCGAAAACGCTAGCATGCGCGGCTCTTTCTTTATCGTTGGATGACTTGTAAACAAATTCCGCGCATTTTAGCATCAATTTTTCTGACGCCAGAAAACACCGTACCATTCTTGAAAGGCAAAATTGGAGTTCGTTGACGGAGTAAAAGCTCTCTCTGTTTTTTCATCTACTCGAACTACAGATTTTCATCGGTAAAGTTTTGATCTTTTCAGATCCTCTTTGAATCTTCAACACTCTGTTTTGTCTGTTTCCAAGTTTTAGTTTTGTTCTTGTTGAATTTTGATATTTTTGTTCTGGTTTTATGGTAAAGTTTGAATCTCGTTGTAGTAAATTGTTAAATTAGTAAGAATTTCTGGTGGATCTCTTTGAAAATGCTGAGTCTTTACAAGTATGTAACATTAACTGACTTGGCTTATTGGTCTCTTTCTTGACAAGTGGATTCTTCTCAAATTTCACTTCTCTTTGCTTAGGTTTTGTTCAAAGTAAGGATTTGATTTAGTTGCACTTACTATAATGTGTTTTTGGGTACTTGGATTACATTTTCAATTATTTGCTTGGATGTTCTGGTTTCAGTTGATGAATGATTGGTTTCATATAGAAGAATTGAGCTATGACTAGTGCTAGGATTGGAACTGCGATACCTCGCATTAGAAAGATAGTGTCATTTCACCTAAGTATCCATTTTTTTGGATTAGTTTTTTTTTCTTGTTCCTAGCTAAGCTTTGAACTTTTGATTTTTAGGCCAAGAATGGAGGAAATCATTAGGGAGGACTATTTTGAAGCTTTGTCTAGTAGGAATGAGGAAGAGCAAGAGATGTTGAGGATGTTGACAAAACTAGAGATAGACTCAGCTTATACTAGTGAAAAGTTGATGAATCTGCATGTTCTTCTTATGCATCTTTTGGCATGGGATAATGATCTTGAAGGGATGGGGACACTTGATTCTTCTCCAGCATCCTTTGAAAAAGCTTTGACGTTTGATCTGTTATGCGGTATATTGGAGTCAGAAGTGAAGGAGGTGGACGAGGTTTTGGATGTGTTGGAAGCTCAAATAGTTGACACTTCTTACAAGATATCTTCTTGCAAACACGGAAATTATATTGTTATTGAAGGAAAGTTGGGTGAATCTGCAGAATCATTGAAGCAGTCTAGAGGACAAGTCTCAGAGATCACTTTGCAATTAGCTCAGCTCCGAAGAACACTTCATTACATAAGAAATGGAACAAGTAATCACTTTTGATATATGGTTGTTTTAAAGTTATTGCTGCTTTGGTTTTCTTAGCTTCTTGTTGTTATTGACAAAAATGTTGGCAGGTGAAAACGAGGAGTCAGTGGAGTTAAGGCAGAAATATGCGCTGAAACCATCGGACTTGAGGCATAAAAATGCTCTGAGGATGCTGGAGAAGTCATTGTCAAGAGAGCTAGAGCTTGAGAAGAAGTTAATGGAATTCCAGCAAAATGAGGAACAGTTGAAACTCAAGCTACACTACACAGAGGAGGTATCTTCTCGGATGGAAGAAGCATCAGAGTTTATATGGGGACGGTTTCTAGAGGCAGATAATTCTTCTGAGGTTCTTACAGGTATTTCAAAGGAACTTGTTGGTCGTCTACAGATTCTCCAGTTTAGTCTGAATGGGTCAGCACAACGGGAATCCGAACTTAAGTCTAAGCTTGAAGATTGCACTGTACAACTGGAAGCGAAAGATCTTCTGGTGCAAAAGCTTGAGGGAACAATTTCAGAAAATAGTGAAATAGTTTCAGAAGTACTCACTTTGAGGGAATATGTGAAGTCAGCTGAACAAAAGCTGAAAAATACCGACCTTGAGCTGAAAAGTGTCAACGCCTCCAAACAAGAAATCCTGGTACATCTAGCTGAAATGGAAAATGCAAATGAGTCGGTCAAAGAAAACCTTTTCGAGGCTGAAAGCAGAGCTGAGAGTGGAGAAGCTAAGATTAAAGAGCTAGATGCTGCAAATCTTGAACTTACTGAGGAACTAAATTTTCTCAAAGATGCGGATGATAAAAAGACGAAGAAGGTGAACTCTCTCGAGAAGCAAGTCAGGGAATTAGAAGTTCAAGTACAAAACTCCAAGGTATCATCAGAAGCAAATCAAGAACAGCAGAACATGTTGTATTCAGCAATATGGGACATGGAGACCTTAATAGAAGATCTCAAGTCTAAAGCCTCAAAAGCCGAGAGTAGAACGGAGACAGTGGAGGAGCAATGCATTGTGCTTTCTACCACAAACTCTGAACTCAACAAAGACGTGAGCTTTTTGAGGCAAAAAGCCAAATCCTTAGAAGCAATGTTGGATCTAGCTAACAATGAGAAAGAGAGATATGCACAAGAAATAACTACAAGGAACAAAGTTTTGATGGATATGATGTTGCAATTATCCAGTGAAAGGGAGCGTATACAAGAGCAGGTACTTTTTGGCTAAGTGCATTATTGTTTTCTTTAGGCCAGGGACACAAGAGCATAGCATTGTTGACACATTAATGTTTTTTCTTTCTCCAGCTATATTCTTTGGCAAAAGAAAACAAAATACTTAGAGTGAATCAGTGCTCAAATACATACCAAAGAAATGGATCTTATGCTGGGGACAAAGAGCTGTCGTTTCACGCAGATGGTCACGAAATAGAGGCACTTGCTGAAAGTCTGCAGGCAGGTATTCAGTTTATTTTCCACAAGAAAAACACGAAATTCCTTGTACTTTCTTGTGTATTAGTGTATAGCTTTGATGCTTCAGAATGGTCGATGGGGCAAATATAGATCATTGTTGGGTCATGGATGTGAAAACCAGACATCTCTTGGTTACTAATCTTATGTGGGTCTTTGCTTTCTTTGAACAGGAGGATGAGAGAACAAGGGAAGAACCAGAGAAGCAGTCTGTGTCTGAAAAGAGTAGCGAGATCAGAAGAGCAATCAAATTGAAACACATACTAGTTGTGGCCTTAGTTTTTGTGCTGTTTTGTTCATTCTTTGGTGTGACTTATTAAGGAAATATATCTTAGTGAAAATGTCTTGGCCATAGCATTCGCCATTTGTACATTGTGTTGTAAATACTCATTTATCTTGTATTTATTACAAGCAATGTATCTCAAGTGTTGGTTTATCTCCTCTACAAAAACAACACATTTCAATTATTAAGTGATTTCCTAAGATGGAGTGATCTCACCAGTTGGACTAAAAAAGAATCAGACTAAATTTGGTAAAACCTTCACACAAAAGATTTGTTGCCATTTAACTTCTTTCTCTATAAGAGAACAATCTGAATTCTCTGTTCATCACTTTTACAAAAAAAAAAGAAACAAGAAAAGATTTTGAGGTTACAATTAGTAATGGAGAAAACGTCTCTCAAGCTTGTCTTCTTGTTCTCCCTCACAGTCATAGCATTGTGTAATGCTTCCTCTATAAAAACTTCTTCTTTGTTATAAAATGTTTTGCTTTGGTTTTTGTTTTGAAGTTTTATTATGGTGTGTACTTGTGAAGGTTTGTCTTTGAGTGCCGCGAGAGAGATGGCGAAAGAAGAAGTGAATTGCATAGGCGGCCATTGTCCTGATGGAAAGAAGGACTGTAACTGCTTGCCTCTTATAGCACCAACAATGGACATATATGAGACCAATGAGTCTTGCCGCACAGATAACGAATGCATCAAGTACTGTCCTAAGGGCTGCAAGATTGTTGACTGTAATTTTGGAACCTGTTTGTGTGAGTACTGTTAAAGAAATTAGAAACCATCATAACTTATAAGAAATAGAAAATATTCTCCTTGTAGAAAATATCTCTGCATCACTCTATTCAACTGGAATTGGGTCAACTTGAGTCACATACCAGTTTTGGCTTTTGTTAAAGGAAATATATCTTCAATTCTAAAATGTCTTTGGATTCTCTTGGCAATAGCATTGAATCTTGTATTTATCTCAAACAATGCATGTATGTGGTTTATTAATTCCCTCTACAGATACAAATTCAACAAACTATCAAATGATTTCCTAAAATGGAGAAATTTCACAAGTTGGATTAAAACAATGTGTAATCAAACTTGGTATATAAAAGAAGACAATCTGACTTCTCTCTTCCTAACTTGTACATTCAAAATAAACAAGAAAAGACTTTTGAGATTACATTAACTAAGCAATGGAGAAAACGTCTCTCAAGCTTATCTTCTTGTTCTCCCTCACAGTCATAGCATTTTGTAAGCTTCTTCTACATGATAAGTTCTTCTTTATATAATGTTTTGTTTTGGTCTTGTTTGACGTTTATGGTGTGTATTTGTTGATATAGGTTCATCTTTAGGTGATGCTAGAGAGATGGTGAAAGCAGAAGTGAATTGCATCGGCGGCAAATGTCCTGAAGGAAAGAAGAACTGTAATTGCATGCCACCGATAGCACATGTGATGGATGATATCAGGCCTTGCAATACAGATGGTGACTGCTACAAGTTCTGTCCTAGGGAATGCGAGCTTGGAACTTGTTACTGTCGGTGTGATTATGGTTGTACATGTACCTGTTGACTGTTAAAATAGTATTTGAATCAATTAATTATTATTCTTGAAAACATATCTCTGAAGAAGCTAGTATTCAATACAATTGAAATTTGAAACAATTCAGTACTAAAGGCCTGAAACAGGTCCAATCATATGATCATAACCATGTCTTCATGTTCCAAATCTGTTTTACATTTCTTTTAGTGCTAACAAGAGCTTCTGAGAAAGCTCTGTCTCTGTAGAACTGTTGTGAACTCTTGTTAAGAATTTTCTGAGGGCGAGAATCACGCGAAGAGGGCTCTCGAGATGTACAGCGTGACCAGCCTCTGGAATTTCAACTATCTCGATGATATTGTTTACGCTCTTCTTGCTTTTACTCATCTCGCGGTACATTCTAGTAGCGATTTGCTTGTATTTGACATCTTTCTCCCCGAATACGAGCGAGATATTTGTATCACAATCCTCCAACTCTTCCCACAATGACCTATTTTTCAAAGGGGACAATATCATTATAGTCATCAGACATTATCCCATTTGAATCAAATTCATGATATATAAATAGTTGCAAGGACCATGAACTTACGGTTGTCTCCCACTGCTTAGATCAGACAGGAGCTTTGCAACACTAGGAACATCACCATGTAGCAAGCGGCTTGCAGCAATTTTACTAAAATGGGGATGATTTCTCAAGCTAGTCATTGCAAAGATCGCTCATGTGAGTAATCAGTTTAAGTCCGGGGAACCGAAAAAAAAGAAAAGTAACAAAAAGTTGTAATGTACTGAGAAAGTCACCTCTTCCACAAGCCTCCATTGTACCAATTCTCGATAAAGATATATAGTCCATTGTCAACCATCATTCGTGCTTTGGAATCATCTGTAGCACTTCGAATTTTCCGTGCTACTGGATCCTTGAGTCCCGGGCTCCCTGATACCACGACAGCTCCTTCGATCTATAGAATAGCTTCCAAATTCCATTATATACTTCATTAAACAATGTTAAATTTCCAGACTAAGGGAACCAACCTTGTTGCTAAACCTCAAAGCCATGTACAGTGCTATCCTTGCTCCCATGGAATATCCAACTATGGTTACTTTCCCAGGAGTAATTTGCTCAATCAACTTATACAATGCCTCCGCTATCATCTCCATTGAGAAAGTTGGGGACGTCTGGGTCTCACTAGCATGACTTTGTACCCTTGACCTTCCGTGACCAGGAATATCGACTGAAATGCATCTCGCAGATCCTGAGATACCCGTCATGATGGGGATCCATTCTTCACCAGTTCCAAGAAATCCATGAAGAAACAAAGCTACACTTCCCTGAAAAATACATTACAGCAGAGTGAAAAACAAGAGAGTAATTGACCAAGAACAGCTTTTATGTCTTTTTAGCTTCGGAGATACAAAATTACAAACAAGGACAAGCTTACTTCTGCATTCTCCCCAACGTCATGGACTCTTATGAAATGAGAGAAACCATCTACATCCACCCTCAGTTCATACCTCCGAACAGGAATTCCTTTACTGGTTCTAACAATAACATCGTTGTTTATCTTAACATCCTTTAGATTTCTACTAGCATCAGCAATAAATCCTTCAACAAATCCACTGTAAGGGCTACGAAATATCCCTAATGTATTCATCATTACGTCTTCACTAAGCCACCGGTAAGTTCCAAGACCATGGGCTACAGAAGGGGGCGTTCCTTGCTTCTGCTCTGTGGATGCTTTCACGTTCTCCATCTCCAAATATGATGCAAATAAAATATATGCTGATAAACCTAGGCCACTTTCATATGCAGCACTTATAACAGCCATCTTTCCATGCTGCTGTGCCCACCGAGCAATCAGTGCTGCATTCTCAAACCCTCCCACAACACTTGGTTTAATAACCTACAACTCCAAGTATGATAAAACAAAGTCAAGACTATTTAGTTTGAAAGCAAAAATGACATAAGATAGAGCCGATATTTAAAATGATATATGATTGATCGTAACAATAAAAACTAATAAACCATCTCCAAATCAATTAAAAAAGGGAGCAAGACGAAATGATCAACGAAGAAATAAGCACACAAGAAAGAAAATATCTTTTGACAGTGTCAGGCTCATGTACATGTTGTAAAAAATGACCAGGGGCTTACAACAGCAACTATTCCAGGGTGCGTATATTTGGTAAGCATACGCAGAGGACATTCCTCAAAATCATCAAGAGTCTCATCAAGTGCCACTGGTAATCCAGTTTCTTCATGAAACCTTATAAGGTCATCTTTATTCTGGACAGGTTCCTGAGATATACAAAACGTTTGTCACTGAAGTTATATAGGCAAGAGAAATCAGTTATTTTGGAGTAATACTTCATAACACAATCAGATAGCAATAATTCATACAGAAGCAGACCTCAATATATTTTAAATTACAGCTGTTCACCAATAAACCAAACTCTCTAGCCTCTTCAAAAGTCCAACGACAATTTGCATCTGCACGGAGTTCAATTTGAACGCCAACGGCTCTCCTTACTTCTTGCATAACTAAAGCATCTTGAACAGAGCTCACTCGACGACCAACCTGTCATTTTAGGCAGGTTTATCCACCAGTCAGCAATCAATAGCTTGAAATTCGCAAAGTGAGAAAGCCAACCACTTCAATTTATGCATGAAATGCTAAAACTCAACCATAAGTTTAATAGCACTGAACGTTGAGAAAGCCACCATTCAATCATAAAATAAAATAATTATCCGCCTATCTTACTTGATGATCGAGCATCTTGTTTGTATGATTAAGGAACGTTGGCTTACTTTAAGTTTAATAGCACTGAACCCTTCTTGAACAAGTTTTCTAGCAACGTATGCGACCTCCAGTGGAGTACCTTCAGAATCAAGAAGGGCACATATTTGAACAGAGTGTGGCTGAGCAGAACCATTTTCTTCTTTCTGATAATGAAGTATCCCCAACAAACTAGAATCATGTCTTACTGCCATTGCGTTTAGAAGAGCCATTTCCAGACCACATCTGACACTAGGGAAAATCGATGATGCCTGAGACAAAAGAAGGAAATTGATAAGCCTAGGTAAGCTTACATCTGACATCAGCTGTGTGGATAAACTAATTTTCTTCAGACAGAACTAAGGCTAGGTAAGCTTACAGTAATTCCAAGTTCACTCCAAATCCAGGAAGAAATCGAGCCATTTAACAAAGGAAGCATGTAACTAAATTTAGCTTCATTCATGAGGTGAAGAACTAACTGAAGCTGCCCCTCAACATCCATTAAGTTCTCTACATTACTGTTCAGAGGTGCAACCTGCTCATGAAACACAACACGAGAGCATGATACTCAGTGGCACATGTAAGTCTAATACAAGCTAAACATGATTCTCAGTGGGACCTGGGAGAAGTAACACAAATGTAAGAGAATGTACTATTTACTGATGAAAAATTAAAAAGAATAAATTATTCAACCTCTCCATAGCCAATGCTTCCATCCTCCAAAGTCAGGGAGAGTATGAACCCTTCTCGATGGAATTGAGAGAATTCATCAGAACATATGGTAGGTCTGTCACACAGTTTGACTCTGCAAATAGAGTCTTTATTAGACAAAAAGAAAAGAAAACGGTAATATTCAGATATAGTCTCTGACGGATTCTTACCTGTACTGCGAATATTGTATTCCAGAGACTTGGCAAAGAAGTACATTTTTGATCATCGGATGAAGAAAAGAACTGGCAGAAACAATGCCCAGGGAATTTTCTGCGGCTTGGCGTGCAAACCTCTCCAAAGTGCTGTGGGCGAGTATTCAATGTCAACAAAGTGCTCCAGAAGTGAGGACATGTAAAACCCAAAAATAAAACAAAAGCCCAAAATAACCTATGAACAATCGCGTTAGCGTTTATAGAGCTTTCAACCTCCACAATGCAATCCATCTCCTCCACGCTTGGTACAAATAGAGCATCCTCAAGTTCACTTTTCGTCCCAACGTGAACATACCTCACACTGCATATATAGCAATTTGGCTGAGTTATTTCTTACTGTAAACCATGACGACCCTAGATAATCAAAGACATCGTAAATCATGGAGAACTGACGCTACTATAGACTAAGCTACCAAAACTGGATTACTTTTTCTTGTATTTTCTATCAATATCTGTGCTATGGTCATGCGTATATAAAACAAACTTAACATGTAAAACATTAAATAATAGCAAAGTGGGAAAGGAAAACAAAGTAAAAAATGTGAATATGTTTTTTACCCATGTGCCAAACACAAGTTTTCAATGGAAATGTCATGTGCTGTATAGAAATATTGATTTAACACGCTAGGCTCTGTTTTCTTTGCAATAGGAAGAAGTCGGAAGATTCCACCTCCACGGTTGTTTATCACAAGAATTGTCATTGGTTTCCTTGCAATCCTAACAAGTCAGATTAAACACCAGAAATTAATCGTTAATTGACTTAAAAACCATGACATATCTGTTCAGTGTGTGAAATCCACCAACAGTGAAACTACAACAATAAAATAGAGGAAAGGGCTACCTCTGCTTCAAAATCGCCAATCCATTTGTATCATGAAGGAAAGAGATGTCCCCAACCACACAGACCACCTGATATACGGTGTTTGACCAATCAGGAAATTTGATTTTTTATTTTGTAAACAAAACACATGAGTAAATGGTTCTGATACTTCTTCACGCATAAAAGGGGGAAAAAATCATTTAAAATCTTACTCTCTTCTTGCATCCTACAGCAAAGCCAGTGGCCGAGCTGAGCAACCCATCAATGCCACTAGCTCCTCTATTTCCAGTTACTTGTATCCATTGACATGGTAGTTCTGCACTCAACATCATATCTACCACATGAGAAGAATTTTCTGAACTACATCCATACATATCCACATCCCTTATTGGCATACTATTCCCGATGAAAAGAGCAGATTTAGAAGTTAGTGCTTTAGAAAGCATATGTGCAACGTAAGGTTCAGTCAGGGAGCTTTCAGCAGATATTTGAAATGACATTTCCCGGGCAATCTGCATAGAAGAATGAACTATTAAAAGCAGTAAGAGTTAAATTGATCTTTTTGCAATCTACAGCGATACATATGTTTCAGAAAACGGTCATGTTTGATCTTATAAGGGATTTTAAGGGAAAGGGTTGTCTGGAGGACATACAGCGCCATCCAATGCCTGTAGATGACCATGCAACTTGCTTCTCCTCCATGGAAATCGAGATTTAAGCACACAATTAGCAAACTGAACAATGTTGCTTTGGACCCTGTGAGTGACCAGGTGTGATGGGTCATGTCGGCATGGATGCTTATCAACCAAAATGTATGCAAATGGAAAGCATTTCTCTAGCATCTGAGAAACTCTTTTACTTGTTATCCGACTTCCAACCTATTCATGATTTCGTTTTACAAACTCAGTCAGATACACATCAACATAACTAATTTTTACTCAATGAATTATTGGTTTGAAGTCCGCATATGTTAAAAGAACCCTAACATGCGATGGATATGAAAGATCGAGTCATGCTTTACATAGTTCCAATTCCTTATCCTAATTGAAACTTCTTCAAGGCATTCCTAACCCAAAGAAATTTTTCAATTGAGAAGTACTACAAGATATCCAACAGTACCTGTGTAACTCTATCTATCATCTTCAATACTTAGTCTTAGATGCATGAAGCAAAAATAAAAGGATGATATATTTACCTGGATAACAACATCAAACTCTATCAAATTCCTGACAGAGTCTGAAAATAAGGCATGATCAAGATGATCAACAAAAACATGCGTCAACTTCTCAACAAAAGGTTTAAAAAGCTTGCGCAGCCGTACACCAGACAAGACATCTGCAACTACAGGCCACATCAGCTCTTTCGCCAACAGAAGCGAAGCCCAAATTTCATCCTCTGTATGGATTGCACCAATAAGAAGAAGACCCTTCTTAGCCTCTTTGATTACTTGTAAGATCTCAGTAATTTGGCCAGTTGTTACACCATCGCTTTTATGGCTTTGTACTTGAAAATATTTTGTGAATGGCTCAGCATTAGACATCCACATGTCTAATCCATTTAAGCAGTTAGATGACCAATTTGTTGGACTACCGTCAAGTGGGTCTCTAAAAGGACAATTGAGATGTACTGGTCCACAAGCAGATCCTGTTGCCCAATGTAGAGCGGAGTCTACAGTCGTAAGGACCATTCGGACTGGAATAAGATCGGTTGGAGGAGGAAGATTGAAGAAGAATCTGACGAACGAACCGAAGTGGTTTATCTGTTACACATGAAAAAACAAAATAAATTGTAGGAAAACGCCAACAGATCCAACTGGGATACAAACGTATAGTTTCAAAGAAAGGTCTTATCTCGACCTTACTTGATTTATTGCTTGATTTGCGCCAACTCCCTGAAGTTCAGGAGGACGATCTGCGGTAAGTAGTAGCAGTGGTAAGAAATCCTCACTGGCTTCAACAACCTTTATTTGTCAAAAATCATTAAACAAACCCTGTAAGGGAACACATGTGTTTGGCAAAGTATGTAGCATGCAACAAGCTAACAAGATAATTTAGTGAGGCATAAATAAGCACAACTCTGACCGCTGGAAGAAGATTTGAAACGGCAGTTCCTGATGATGTTATAATGACTGCTGGTTTGAGGGATCCTTTAGCATAACCAATAGCGTGAAACGCAAGAGATCGTTCATCAAAGCATGCAAGACACGTTGTAAGGGGATGGTTGGCAGCAGCGATAGCAAGATGGGAAGACCTTGATCCAGGGGCTACACAAAAGTACTGTGGTAGTATGTTATGACAAAAGACATACAAATTTGAGATTTTATCAGATTATTTGAAAGGTCAGCTCACCGTCAAACCAAGACGAGTGCATTCTTCAATTATAGCTGATGCCCATACAGCATTGATGTTAGCTTCATCTCTCAAGAAGTTGCTCACTTCAGTCTCTCGATTCAGCTGATAGCATTAGAAAAGAAAAAAAACAAGAAACAAAAAGAAAAGAAACTTGAATTTAGACCATCCCAAGATTCTGTTTCTAAGAATTTGATGATAACTAGAACAGCAATGTTCAAAAATTACAGCCACTAGACAAAGACAGCCCTTCGAAACCACTGAGCATCTTTGTGCAATAATCAGAATGCTTTATAATTTGAACAACATGTCGATTCTTCCACTTCCTAAAAAAGTCGAAGTAAAGAATCTCTCCAAAAGGGCATACCGCGAGTTCTATTTTGGAGCTTAACATTACTATTAGTGTATGATGAACAGTCTTTAGTAAAATGTAAGCCGAACCATCTAAAGATATATTTAGAAAATATGACCATACTTATATATTTACGTACCATGTTGTTTGAGAAAACAACGTCAGGTGAAAGCTTGCAATGGAACTGACATGATGATTGTATACTTTTCTGCAACAAAAGCTAGAAATCAAACCATATAGAATCCAAATGTTCTGAGGAGAAGAAATTCCAACGGACGACATACGAGGACAATAATTAAATTCTGAAATACAGGGATGAAAATTACCAGGGTAAAGAAGATACCAGTTCCTTGACGTCAGCCTGATCTCTCCCAGAAAAGGTGAAAAAGCCCATATGCTCCTGCAAATATTAACATAATAATGAGTGGCATGAAAAGGAAACTAAGTCCAGACAAAGAAGTTGTGAGGTCCAAGCGCGTGAAACAATATTATAAGAAAATTCTTCCATTTTGCATGAGAGTGTTTAGTTTTATAGAACGTATCAGAGAGTCAGCTAAATAAGATCCACATGGAACACGGGTTGCTAGATTTTTAATATCAGATAATGTGCAGGAAACAGTTTGATGAATAGACAAATAATCAAATCTATCCTTGCATCCTGTTCAGCTACTTAAGAAATAGGGGAAAGAACCTAAGTAAAGCATGTACCATCTCAAGTGGATGTATCTCTTCAACACTAAGCTTCGCTAAAGAACTTTTTAGATGTTTGAACCAGTGATCCTCTACATTTGGGCAGAAATGAGAAGAAACCTGCAAGAAAATGAACCAAAAGTGAGATTAAAGAAAAAACAGAACAAAGAAGAAACAGACATTCAGGAAATCTTTAGTATGACTTTCCATCTGATTTTGACAGAAGTCAAACAAATCTGCACTAAAAAGGTTCAACTGATCAGTTCCAAACTAAAGGAATCAGATGATAAAGTTCTATTCAACATAAGAAATTGTTTTTTGTATTGAAAAAATGTTTAAAACTGTTTAGTGTTGCTTCCAAACCACAAGCACAGATAAGTTACAAGTAACTTTTACTTTCAGGTGATGAGCTGTCACTAGAGAGCAGGGAGTTACAACCTAAAGTTGCCATCTCTTGTTCTTTTAACCTCAATGGAGAAGAGAACAGTTTTTTCACAAAGATGAAGAATAAGAAGCTTTAGTTCCCTGATTCCAATAAATAATCAACTTAGGCACAGTTTTACATACATTGTTTAGTGTCCTCAAAGATAGAACATGGTGCCTTGGACATGTATAACAAAATGCTTGGAATGTTTTTAGATTCTAAGTTTTAACTGAATTAATAGCAGATACTAAAAAGATAATGTTGGAACATCAGCATACCTGAAAAATTGATTTCTCATATGAACTAATTGTTTGCTCAACTGTGTAAGAGAGAGATTCATTCCATGCCAATGTAACTGCTAATATAGAGACCTCCTCGTGCTCATCTAACTCAATCTGTTGAAATTTCGGTATTGAAAACCATGTACAATGTAAGAACGCTGGTTACACACATTTCATAGATTCAACAGCTAGATGATAAAGTCAAATGCCACTTCACCTGAGGAACGAAAAAGTAAGAAGAGCCATCTTTGCTATTTACAGTAGAGTATTTGTTGAATTCAATATCTGGAAAACCATAGGCCGTCACCATAGCTGATTCATCTGAGAGGAATCTGCAGAAGTTAGTTAGCTTAACTGCTTCAAGTGAAATGCAGAACTTCAGAACATCTGCAACCAATTGATACTAAGCAACGAAAAGCTTACGTTTTGATCATGCTATGTCCATTGGAGTCAACTGAAGATGAATGAACAAAAGCGAATGCATTCCCAATCCCAAAAACCCCATGAGGTTCCTTTACATAAAGTGATTTATAAGAAGGCTCAACAGTATCCTTGGAGAGGAAAAACACAGGAAACACATCGGAAGTCGTTGGTTGAGAGCAAAACCAGAACAAAGCTTTAGCCCTTGGAGGCACAGCCACCTAAGAATTCAAAAACACATATATAAATAAGCTTACAACATCTACAAGACAAGTCAAGATATGAAAACAAATCAGTACTTGAAATCGTAAGACTCCACTAGATGACTTAGGAGGATTAGTCTTCAATTCGTCAATAGCTTCCTTGAGACTCTCGAGACCAAGCTCAAGAGTCAAAGCTGGAGGCAATGTACGAGTCACACACACTTGAACCACTAAATCATCATCCAAATTCACGTCTCTATCCATAATCGGACCATCGAATTGAACTCCTTGAGCGACCTATACAACAAAAACCCAGAAAATCAGATCATTCCCATCAATGTTGTTCAAATGGGAGAGAAGGAAATAAGCGAACCTCAATGTTTCTTCGGATTCCATGAAGAAGAGAGACACGAAGAGACTCAGGGAAGGAGAAGCGTTCTCTGCTACGTCTGATGGATTTTCTAGAACTGTAACGAGGGATTAGAGAAGGTAGAAATGGAGGATTCGAGACTAGAAACGAAGATCGCATCTTCTTCGCTGTGATGAATTTTGAGATTGTGAATCAATGGCTGGTGAGAAGGTTTTAGGAGGTTTTTTTGGATAAGGCGCAAAGACCGTTACAAACCGGGTGTTAACCAAAACCCACAACGCCTTTATTACGAATTTGTTTTTCGTTTGTGGAATTGTTTACGAAATCGGTCTAAAGCAATAACCGTTCGGTTATTTTTGTATTTATATAATTTCAAAATAAATATTAACATATGGGTTAAATCTTTAATTTATTAATATTTATCTCATAAATTTATGGTATATTTTCACTTAATAATAAATATAAACTATAAAATATAAATTTTATAAATAAATATAATTTACAAATTTTTATATAAACTAATTTTTAAAATAAATTGTCATGCGGTGTACCGCGGATTAAAATCTAGTTGGTTGTTTATCACAACAAGTTGTTGTATGACAAAGCTTCAAAATATAAATTCTCATAAAACTACTTGGGTTTTATTTTGAAGAATCATAGATAATACTTTTCTATGAGTTTGTGCCAAAAAAAAGTAATGTCTTCATTACTTTATGCTTGGTAAGTTAAACCAATGCTTTTAAAACTGATATATTTTTGGCACTAGACGATTTCACATCATAGGAGGAATTGCTAGTAATATCCTCTTGGACATTGATATGAACCCGAAAGTTGTAGATCGTGGAATAGCCAAAACGGACAAAACAAGAGTAGCTGGAAACTAGTAAAAGACAAGCAAGAAATCTCTACCACTAGAGTTTCACATTATAATATTTGCTTTCTAATCAATAAAACCATAATGGTCCATAACATCAGCAAAATAAGTGTTTCATTGTGAGTATGTGATACGTCACTTGAAGCTTTAATTGACTTTCATTAGTTACCCCTTGGAGCAGCTAATGGATTAATTCGCTTAATTGTCATAGAAAAGTATTTTCTCTTCTTACATAAATTATGAATAACAGGGCTATATTTTGATGTTATTGGATGAATCCTTATTCTATAGCAAAATAGTTAGCCGATTAACATCTAGATGGCTAAAATTGTCTTATTAAGATAATTCAACATGTCATTATAATATGAACAGACTCGTTTGCAATTTGATGCGTCTCGCACTCTCGAGTTTTTCAAACATTCATCTATATATGTTTGATACCATCACGCCACTAAGATGATTGGCTTTAAGTGGATCTAGGAAACTTCTTTACTAGCAGAAAACATCAATATTCTAATCCTTACTTTAGATAAAATATTATTTATAACTGCTACTAAAAATTACCGCCTAATAAAGCAAATTTAACCAATCTGATACCCCAACCCCAAGTGACATTCACTCTAAATGGTGAAGGTAAATACCAATATATTTAGAGTATTTATCCAAAAAAAAAATTGCCAATATATTTCATCCCAGCTATAAGATATTATTTTCATTCACTAGACTTTATTTGACTTGGTAAAAACATGTTACCTAATGCAAAATTTCTAAAAGCACATTTTAGCTATCCGACCACAACTCTCGCAATTAGGCTTCAGGAACTATAGTAGTTTTTGGTAAAATTTCTTCATTGTCAACTCTTTAACACTATAAATTATGTACAAGGACTAAAGTCACTTTATGCTACATCATTACCCACAAATTTCATAAACCATTGGATTATCGAATAATTACGTATATAAAAAAAATAAAGTACGCTCTTAAAAAAATTAGATATGGTTGCTCGAAAAGAAACATGGTGCGTCGACGAGTCGCTACCTCTCACGCTTTCTTTGAATAATTTATAATATAGTCTTTGATTTTCTCCGCAATGGTCCCCTTCATGCCATCTACTTACTTTCACCTTTCAAGTGCTTCATGACTCATCAATCTCACGATTAGAACTTCTCTTTTTCTTCTCCTTCTATTTTATTAAAATTTACGTATGCTTCAGCCACTTGGATTAGTTATTAGTGTAAGGTAACACTACTTTCGATTTATTCATCTATAAAAACCAAAATTAGAGTGCATTTCATTGATCTATACCATCATACTTGTCAACAAAAATTTTCTTAAAGAACGCATAACTGTTTTTTTCATGGCTGGTTCTGTCTATAACCTTCCAAGTCAAAACCCTAATCCACAGTCTTTATTCCAAATCTTTGTTGATCGAGTACCACTTTCAAACTTGCCTGCCACGTCAGACGACTCTAGCCGGACTGCAGAAGATAATGAGAGGAAGCGGAGAAGGAAGGTATCGAACCGCGAGTCAGCTCGGAGATCGCGTATGCGGAAACAGCGTCACATGGAAGAACTGTGGTCCATGCTTGTTCAACTCATCAATAAGAACAAATCTCTAGTCGATGAGCTAAGCCAAGCCAGGGAATGTTACGAGAAGGTTATAGAAGAGAACATGAAACTTCGAGAGGAAAACTCCAAGTCGAGGAAGATGATTGGTGAGATCGGGCTTAATAGGTTTCTTAGCGTAGAGGCCGATCAGATCTGGACCTTCTAATCGTCTCGTAAGCTTGTTGGTTTTTTGTTGTTTATTTAAAGAAGAGGACCAAGGTATACAAACATCTCAAATGAATCTATAACAATATAATCAAATATATTTTACCAAAAATATAACCTAAAGAGAGTGTTCTTTAGATCTCAGGTTCGAATTTTGTCATTGGGGGTGTTCAGGGGACTTTGCTCTGTTTTGAATTTCGGACCTATGGTCCAAAACTTTTTGGTTACAAAAAAATAAAAACTATATATTTTCATGTTCTAATAAATAAACAGGTCCATATCGATGTATGCATCATCTTTGTCTCTTTCGAAATGTTCTTGATCCCTGTCTGAACTTGTTACGGGTCTATAAACCAAATATTTCCAAAAGAAAGTGTTCATATATAATCTGACAAGTCTTTATCTACTAACGATATTTAGATTCGGCTCAATCAACGACTATTGTAAAATTTCTAAAACAATAGTCAAATCATTTATCACATTCCCATAAACTGACTCAATTTTATCCAAAGCCAAAACATTAATTATATCCTTATCACTATAGTTTTAAAAACCGTCGTCAAATAATTTATCATACTCCCATAAATTGATTTAGTTTTATTCAAAGCTTGACAAACTATATCCTTATTATTATGATATTACCATAAAATAATTTGACCATAATAATTTGGCATGGACATTCAGTTTTTCTGTTTAGTTTGGTTTAGGCTTTTTGGTTTAGTACAATGAATTTTGAAAATAAGTATCAAATAAAAGCAAATTTTAATTCGGTTTAGTCCAAGTTTAGGTTCAGTTCGAATTTGGATAAAAAAAGTTTCGGTTTTGTTTTGTATTTCTGTATTTTAAAAGAATTAGTTCAAGGTGTCGTAAATTTGAGTTTATCACGTAACGTGGTGGCAATGCATTCTGTTTCACCATTTCCAAAGGCAATTGCTATGCCATTCTGTTTCACCCTCTTATAATAGTTCCATTATCCAAACCATTTCTAAAACTAAAGAATCTGAAGATGATGGGCATAATGAGCATTCAAACGGCGATGGATCTTATCGTCGCCGGTGTCTCTCTAATGATCGGATTTGGATTCTTTGCTCTCATTGCCTCTGTCCTCTGCTCCGTCGCTTTCTTCCACCACGTCAAAGCCGCAACTCCCATCTCCACCGCTTTAACTTCTCACCGGAGATATATAGATTCGTAAGAGACGTTCGCTTTATGTATAAGTTATAAGTATAACCCCTTTTTACATGGATCCAGTCACGTTAAAACCGGAACTGGTCAATGACTTCGTTGCTTTCTATAAAATAGTACGATATTCGATATTTATACAAGTAATTAAATATTTGAGTCTATATCTATATTGTTTCATGGAACGTTTAACTTTGTCTTTCAGCACATCGAGAGGAGAAGAGAAACTCTCACCAAGGCCTCACTAGTTTAACTTGTACGAGGAATGTGTAGTGTGAAAAATTGTAATCAAGAATCAATACATATAAAGTTACACGTTACTAATGTAGCATTATTTACATGCCCATGCATGCATGACCAATTTTTTCCAATGATATTTGCATGACCAATTTCAGAGTGTCACTTATATAAGTATATATAAGTGACGAAAACACCTTTTTTATTGTAGTGAATATACATTATTTCTTCTTGCTAATTGTGAATTTTGTTTTCATAAGACTGCGAATGCCAATAACAGAGGAGACTGAAGCTTCTCTCTATTTCTATTTTTTTTTATATGTACGAAGTAACTCACTATAGTTGCTATTGAACAAGCATATATATTACTGCTTTGATTTCCTTTTCTACATTATAATTAAGTTTATAACTATAATCTTGTGATACCATCTCAGTCTGATGAGATTCGTAGGCCGTTACGTTTATTGATACATACTATACAATAAAGACTCAACTTCATTAGCTAGCTAGTTAGACTGTGGTGCCATTGCAGCTTCTTTCGCCATCTTAAACTCATAGTTATTGTTGATGACATTGTGTTTCAAAGTCTCTGGCATGTTGAAATCAACAGTCGACGATTGTTTCGCTGTCTTAGTATTGCGTATGAGAGATTCATATAACCCTTTGTCTAAATGCAAATGGAGTGCATCACATGAGCCACCATAACAAGTCAACGGTTTGCAGTACATGGTCTCTCTGTAACCAATACCACCTCTATATTGACTTCCACCACCGTAATGGTCCCTGCCATAATGGACTCTACTACCACCAGATCCTCCAATGCAGAGACCGGGAAAACAGAACCCGCCCTCGTAACCAAAATGACTTCCACCAGACCATTTCTGGTTTATGTTAAAGGCTCCTTCAACTGCTAAGCTTAGCAAGAGTGTTAGTGAGAATGAAATACATATCCATTTGAGTTCTGTCATTTTTGCTTCTTTTGGTTTTAAATAGTTGAAGGCTTAGAGAGATCACAAATATATATAGTTGTGAAACTGGTGTCATGCTTTTGTCATTAGTCAGGAATAAGAGCAGAAAAAGCTGGGCAATGTAAGGAGCATTTGTTTTGGAAATAAAGGTGTCGTGGTAACGTTTTATAGGATATTGTTGTCTTCAAGTAATTTCATTATCATGACACCACATATTGATCCCGTCCGGGTCGGTAAAACCCGAAAACCCGTGGATTCCTCAAATAAGGGCCTATTACCAGATAACCCATCATTTATTAAAGCCCAAACTAAGCCCATAACACTATTTGCCTAGTCACCGATTTCTCGAGACCAATCCCCTACATCGATCTACGCCGTGTCCCGCCGCGGAAACCCGACGGAGATGAATACCAAATTCAGATTCAGTCGATGATCGAGTAAGTCATTGCACCACCGGCGTAACATTATCTGGAGTCTGCGCATTGGTAAACACTTTCTATCAAATATGAGTTCTTTCTTTCGTATTGCTTTCAGTGTTAAATTTGGTATCATGCTTGTTGTTCAAAAAAAAAAAAAAAAACAAATTTGGTATCATGCAATGGAATGAGAATTTGTCTTTGGTAGATAGGGTGACGTGGTATTGTATTTAGGGAGTTGATTAATGATATTGTTAGTTTGGCATACTGAGTTGTTTTCAGGTTAATTTAGTTTTCAGTTCAAACATTTTAGATCAATAGTTGTTGAGATAATCTGTTTTGTGGTTTCAGGTTCAGCTAGCTTGAGCTCTGGATTCCAAACTGGAACAAGAGCTTTAACTCCAGAGTATGAACAAGTCCATTGGTCTTCTACAAGAGAGAGTTTGAACTTTGAATAATGAGGAGAAACAACAAGGGGTTAAATTCTGCTGCCACTTTCTTCCTCTTTTAGGTTTCAGGATTGTTTGGTAATTCGATAAACTTTCTTGAAGTTTTTAGAATTGTATCTCTAGGTTCTTCAGTTAGTTTTAACAAGTGGAATTTAGAGTTTTCTGTCTTTAACCTCGTTACCTGAATCTAATGTAATTATGTCAGCTTTTACTTTAATAAACTGATTAAGCTTTATAACTCTTCTCTTATGATTATGGAATTCTAGTTTCGTTAATTGATTGTACCAGTTTCTCGAAGATGCAGATTTTTTGATGAAAGGTTTAAGGTTAGTGTTGCTTTTTAATGGTATTGTTTTCACACAATATGAGAGATTTACTAGTGATCGTTGTTTTTTTTGTTTTCAAGAAAGCATTGCTACTCGTCTTAATCTTTCCCTTGGATTTCGTTTTCGATTATCAATTGAGCATGTGCAGCTAATAGTTTCACAGAACTGTTTGTTTTTTTGCCTTAACTCGTTTGTTTCTTCGTCTTTACTCGTTTGTTTCTTCGGTCTTCCTGGAATTTGAAATTGGTAGACAAGGTCCAATGTGTTGTGCATTTACTGAGTCACATTCTCTCACATTTTGTGGGTCATAGAATTAGATTGGACGACCCTTATTTCATTATCACCTACCTGTTTATTGCTTCTGCACGTGCATGGTGGATTTGAGATTACAATGTGGAAAGTGACTTGAGAATCACATCTACGTGAGTGCGGTCCTCTCCTAGCAAGCTGCCAGCTAAAACTCTTTGTTGTTTTCTGCTCCCAATTCATTATGCCTCAATAATCTAAAACTTTTCGGTCATTTTCGAACACTTAACTGTATTATTGATACAAATTACCAGCTTTGACTTTCTAAGACTCTTCGTTTGTTTGATAGATACATTTCTATATACTGTTGTGAAAGAAGCTACATGGTTCTCACTGCGTTGAAAGGTGGAGAAGAATATTACAAACAGGTTAAGATCCTCTCTAACTCTTTTCCTGTTGTGAAATAGTAATTTATGAAAGTTTTGTGAAAGTTGATAATGACATATCTTGAATGATTGAAATTTGTTCTTTTAGAAAAAAGAATCATGTGAAGGTATTGGTATTGAAAGCAGCATGAGTCTTTGTTAATAGGCTAAGCTATGGTGTGTTAGCTACTTTGGGGCCACACCTATGGAACAATCTGGTAACCTTAGAAACTCCTGTTTTGTCATCAGCCTCTTTGTTTTATCCCAAATTCAATCGTTTGAATCTGAATTTGTTTGAATGATGAGTAATTCGTAAACACGTTGCTTTTTCAGTGGCTTCCAATTATTGAATCTTTTTTCTGGCATTACCTTCTTGATTGCTTTTTGATGAAGATGCAGATTGGAATACATGTTTCCCGTTTGTGTTAGAACGGAGTATATGTGTAAAAGGTAGATATTATTAGCATAGCTCCAAACAGAAAACCACACAGATAAGTTACATGAACGGAGTTTGCATTAAGCAAAAAACATAATCCTGTTTTAAAGAAAGCAATGCAATTACACATACATCTCAAATGAAGGTAGAAACAACTACATGGTCTGAATTCTGTATCAGCTACAAAAAAAAAAAGTCCTTGGGCAGACAAGAAAGAACATTGATAGATATAGAAACTAAAACCAGTATGAGTCTTATTTGGTTTTGCTCACCTTGACACGACTAGCTGCAGTGGTTCTTGTTCTAGCCTTGAGCTCAGATTCCTCTCCTTCATCGCTGAATCTGTCACGAACTCTGTTCTCTGTCTGATTATTGACTTGTTTGGCATTACTATTCTTTGCAGCTGCATGATTCTTGGTGCTCCTTGGAGGCTGATGAGTGCTAGGCCATGAGGATGCATCAGAAGTCATTGAGTCATCGCTTTCATTGTTACTACTATCATCATCATCGTCATCATCATCATCTTCATCACCATCACCATCATCATCTACCTCTTTTACAGAGAAACCATCATCTTCTTCTTCATAAACAACTTCAGAGTGGTGGTTTCCATGAAAGGTGTCTTCTATGTACATGGTCCATCCTGATTCGCAACTACTCTTCTCCTCAGCACCTCCATGAATTCTTGGAGACTCCATGGCTAACACAAAAGTGAACTTAGCTTCTTTTTCTTTCTTTCTTAACGTTACGTACCTCAGCTTGTTCCAACCTCTTATTCTCTAATATAGCCTGTGTCTCTCTCGCTGTCTTTGGCTCTGCTCTTCACCATCAATAAATACTTGTCCTCTTTTGTCTGATTTTATATTTTCCTTTCTTGTGTTTCAGTATCAGGAAAAGCCGGAACCTATGGAATCACACTCATATAATTGAATACCAGGAGTGAGTATCACCACATGGCAATCTTAGCACCATTGTTTTCGCTCAATTGAAGTACTACAAGACAAGCCATTTCAGATATATATCAAGGAGAGAAAGGTTAGTTCCTTCTTCAAATAAAAATAGTACTCTTCTATAATAAAATTTAAAGCCTTATAAATTCTCTTTTACCACTTTCTTTTATAGATATATAGGGAATTGAGCATATTATAGTTCCCAAAACACGGTTCAATACCCACCAAACCAAAGCTTATCTGTTTGAGCTATCATAAGTGATGTGTAAACAATGCTTATTGGTTAACACTTGTCTTTTTGTTTTTCTTTTTATTGATGATAGCCATATGATAGGAGGATAGCTACAACATTTCATTTACTAGTTTTTACTTCTCTCTCTCCTGTCTCTCTGTTTTACTGAGCTATAATGAATCTCACAACTATAAAAGAGCAGCTTTTGAGGTGGAAATGAGATAAGACCCACTCAACAAACAAGAAGGAATATGAAACCAATTTTCTTAATTAGGTTAGGAGCTGTTCCTCTTCCTCATTCCTTTAATACTCTTCTTCCCTCCCAGTCCTGTCTTGGTCATAAAAAGTGTTGCAGCCTTTTGTTCCTCTCTCCTCTCTCTCCCATAAAATAGTTGTTTTCTTTTGCATTGAAGGTAACGCAACTGGATTTTATTTGTTTTTATTTGGTGCATTTACTTCTATTCTTGAGGAATATGACAAAACAGAGATTAGTATCAACTGTGGTGAAAAAAGTAAAGAACTAAATTGTTTCTATGAATGGCTTCACCTTTTTTTTTACAGTGATTGTGGAGTCCATCTTGGTAAGTAACAGCTAAGCAAAGCAAGTGTGGGAGAAATGAAACCATATAACATTAAAAACGGTGAAGGTGTAAGAAGAGTTTGACCCCTCTTTTGAGCATTTAAGTTAAATCAGTTTTTGGCCTTTATGAAATTTGATCCTCATAGTACAAATAATAATACTCATTGTGGGTCTCATGAATGGAGATATATTAGGATTTATTAGAATTGTACACATCGTTAATGCCTCCAAGCTTTGTTTTCTTTTAGGGACTCTCTTTGGATTTTCTCATGTGGGTCTTTGTACTACCATTCATCCTACACGTGTGAGTACTGTTTCTCTATAATAATATCTTTTGTTTTGATTAGTAATTGGATTAGCTTACACTTAGGTGGGTGAGAATAGTTGAGAAGAAAGAGAACATGGATTCACTTCTCTTTCACTCGAATATTACTTATGTTGTTAGAAAATGGGGTCAAAGAACTTATTAGAGCTTAATAAGAAGTGCTTAGGTGGTTTTGTTGAAAGGTTAAAAAAGGTGGGGATGTTTCTTATAGCACCAAACTTTTAGCTTTACTTTGAATGAGCCTGATTTTGTCAGGTATACTTCCCCATGTATTCATTTGTCTCTTACTTCATAAGTCACCCATGTGATGTGAAATTATTATATAGAATGTATCTATATGTGTATATTAGTTTGGAAACTTCTCTCATTTAAATTAGACACACCACTATACTTGTTAAAGCCTTTTTTCATGATTTGGTTTCCATCTTAGATAAGATGACAAAAAATCTCTGCTGTAACATCATACCTTTCGATTAGATTTCTCGTCCCACTTTTTTTTTGGTTTCCAAAAAGTTTCAATAATTGAATACATTTTATTGGTTGCAGAATTCTCTGCTGTTACTGTTTTGTATTTTCTAGCATTTATTTTACAATTTTGTTCCTAACCTTCTAACATAGCAAATTAGCAATCATAAACTTTTATGCATATATATAAGTGTAAGACAGTAAATCTTGTATGTGGAAAGACATTTTCCTTCAAAATATAAGTTCATAAACGTCAAGTCAATTATGGTCGACTCTCTTTAGAGTACATACTACATAGATTAGATTCAGTCGGATTTAATGTGTACTTAACTTTTTAACTTGCAGGTCTTGCATGACAAGAGTCGTGTCACAAGACCATTAAAGTCACTGAAGTTTGTGTTTATGGTGCACATTGACATCATGTAGATGGTATTTTGATGTAAACGAATGATATATTTGTAATATTACAACTTCAAAGGTTACATCTAAATTTTGAGACTTCGATGATTTGTTTTTTCTTCGAATCACTCCTGCGACTATGCATCAGCCAAATCCCAAATGTGTGTCAACATCTCGAAAGCACAATCCTCATTCGTTTTTTACTGAGTGTGTGTCTTTCCCAAGCAATATATTCAAAAAAAGTAGAAAGTAAATGGCCCATGCAGGTTTCGAACCTGCGACCTTCGCGTTATTAGCACGACGCTCTAACCAACTGAGCTAATGGGCCATTTTGCAATGACTTGTTTTCTTCTAATAATACTATTTTCAAACTTGTGATTGCACAGTTGCACATTCTCGAGGCTTGGAGATGTTATTAGTTTAAAAAACTCTATTAAGGTGCATAAGTCAGGTTCAAATCTAAGAGGTCAACACAATCCTCTACCATTATACCAAAACCACCTAACACTAGTTTTTTTCAACTAATGCATGTAGCCCTGCCAATATATAACCTTGTTTTTAACCGTTTTTAAGACTGAAAATATTCTTAAAATAATAACAAGTTGACGACAAATAAATAATTCAAATTTTAGCGAAGATCGCGTTGTTACTATTTTAATAAATATTGGACTTTCATTTTTTTATGTAATCGTATAATTCAAGATGCCGCCAAAGAGTGGATCTTATTTTCCCTCCTACTTTTTCATCTAGATTTTTCGTCATAGGAAGAAAGAACAGAGAAAGAGAAGAACACTTAGCAAAATTATTTCCAAGGAAATGATATAATTAAGCTCCCGCTACACCTACACAAAGTTTACGAGGTTGAGAGTATTTAATAAAATTTATAAAGCTCGACTTAAATAACTCAAAAAGAGTTGGGAACCTATTTGCGACCTATATATCTCACTAATTACTCATGATATTATTCTTAACAATAGACAGATTTAGTTCCAAACTAACTACGGAAACATTGAAAAAGAAGTTTAGTTGATTTATCTAACATGCATGAAATAATATGGACAAGGATTTGTACTTTGTAGTTGCCATGGTCGTGTCAACAACATAGTTCAAATCCTATTGAGACTATGCAAATTCATTTCTGGAACTACATTATATGTATTCTTTTTTATCCGAAAAAAACACTAAATATTTCTTAGGTGAACAAAAAAAAGAGAAGTAGATAGTTCCGGAGCAGAACAAAACAGTTGAACGAATTACAAAAGAACGAGAATTCTAGATTTGTTTCAAGAATCAGTTTTGATGTGCTTGCAACTTTTGCAAACATACAAACAAATATATCTGCCTTAATAACAAAAGTGGAATATGAATCGGAAAAAATAGTACACTTTTATGGTAATATAATAATTTGGGTTGGTAATAATCTGCACTAGAATTCAAATAAATTTTCATCTAGTTACCTTTGGGTCATAGGAGAACCCAACAACCATCTCACAAAATTAGTTGCATCTCACTTGACCTACTTCTCAAGACCCTTGTAACACAAGAAAACTAAAAACTCTACAATGCCCTCTTCTCAAAAAATTATATATCTCTGGGAAGTCTCAACCATCTTCTCTAACTCCTATCTCAACACACATATTTTCCCAAAATTTGGATCAAAAAGTTTTCCGATAGAAGAAATTAAATATGATGAGACTCCTCTTTGTATTCTTCATGGTTCACACCATCTTTATCCCATGCTTTTCCTTTGATACACCGGGGAAGGATCTTCCTTTAACCCTAGATTATTACAAGTCTACTTGTCCAACCGTATTTGACGTCATCAAGAAAGAAATGGAATGCATAGTGAAGGAAGATCCTAGAAATGCAGCCATAATTATTCGTCTTCACTTCCACGACTGCTTTGTCCAAGTAAGTACACATCCACACCTTTCTTGAAACACAAGACATCATCCGCCAGAGAAAATTCATAACTGATATGTCAAACTTTTACTGCTATCAAATACTTACAGGGATGTGATGGATCGGTGTTGCTAGACGAGACAGAAACTCTACAGGGAGAGAAGAAAGCTTCTCCCAACATAAATTCATTGAAAGGATACAAAATTGTCGACAGAATCAAGAACATAATCGAATCCGAATGTCCTGGAGTTGTTTCATGCGCTGATCTTCTCACAATTGGTGCTAGAGATGCTACAATCCTGGTAAGATATACACAAACGAAACATATACTCTCTCAAATCTCAATATAAATACTGTATATTGTAAGTATCGTATGAATTATGAAATGAAATAAAATTTTGATTTTGTGTTTGTGTTTGAAGGTGGGTGGGCCTTACTGGGATGTTCCTGTGGGAAGAAAAGATTCAAAAACCGCAAGCTACGAGCTTGCCACAACAAACCTTCCAACTCCAGAAGAGGGTTTAATCAGCATCATTGCTAAGTTCTATTCTCAAGGTCTCTCGGTTGAAGACATGGTCGCTCTTATAGGTAAGATCAATCCTCTTAACCAAACTAAACCGAAATTCCTTGTAATAGAAGTTAAAACCATATGATTGAATATAATATGATATAAAATGTCGTAAACCGGATTACTAAAACCCTAACTTGACCAATAATCTATCTCCTAGGAGCGCACACGATCGGAAAAGCACAATGTCGCAACTTCCGATCCCGAATTTATGGAGATTTTCAAGTGACGTCAGCCCTAAATCCAGTTTCGGAGACGTACTTGGCAAGTCTTCGAGAGATTTGTCCGGCGAGTAGCGGAGAAGGTGATAGTAACGTGACGGCGATAGACAATGTGACGCCGAATCTCTTCGATAACTCGATCTACCACACACTGCTAAGAGGAGAAGGGTTACTGAATTCGGACCAGGAGATGTACACGAGCTTGTTCGGGATACAAACGCGGCGAATCGTGAGCAAGTATGCGGAGGATCCAGTGGCTTTCTTCGAGCAATTCTCGAAGTCGATGGTAAAGATGGGGAACATTTTGAACTCTGAAAGCTTGGCTGATGGAGAAGTTAGAAGAAATTGCAGATTTGTGAATACATGATTCATCAACAACGAAACTAAAAAATGGAGAAAATAATCTATTTCTGATCTTTATTTATATAAGAAAGAAAAAATTTAATTTGATGTTATTCTTTCCCTTATTTATTTCTACATTTTTAAAACTATAGGGTTCTTGAATGTTTAAAACCTTATTCTAATGATTTTCAATTGATCTGAGTCTGTAGTTGTTTTTTTGGTTTGACTTTATATTTATGGTTGTGCATGCAACAAAATCAATAAAATAATTGCACTATATATGCAAAAACTCAAACTCCAATATTGTAAGTTCGAAAGAAGAAATAATTCTTTTCAAAAAATGTATAATGAAATTTAAGGTTGATAAAGAGACAAGCAAAGCAAAATTCTGCTCATGTAAAAGATAGAGTTTCTAAGAATTTAGCATGGAAACAGGCTAAAGACGTCAAGACTCGATCTCACCTACTTGATACTGGAAGCAGGATACGACAAAGTGGACAATTTTGAGATTGTTGCATCCAGTCTTCAATGCAGAAAGTATGGAAAACATGAGAACAAGAAGAAGTAACGGTTGCTTCCATCCCAAGAAAGAAATCTTCTTGACATATACAACATGTGCCAAACAAATCCATGTCAGGGCCAAGCACTGCCACACATTTGTTATCAGGATGCAATCTTTTGGAAAATTTGGTGAAAAGTAGTTGGAGTTTTTCACCCATGTCACCAAACGATTAATATAAGAATCCGGGAAGTGAGTAAAACCGAACTCATTCATCACACCTCTAATAACCCTCACTAGATAATCGACGCTTTCATCTCTATATAAGAGAATGTATCTTGTACAATTATTCATATCAGAGTCTATTATAATTTTTCCTAAACACCTTTGTGTTCTTACCCTCATCAAATTTATCAGTACCATTCCTTTTTTCTCGACATGAACAACAGAGGAACCCATCTCTGCTTTGACCAAGTCCTCCTCTGCTTCATTAAGTGATCTGCTAGTCCACGGACGATGCTGGCCTTGTCCTCGGTCGTCAACCTCGCCAGATGTGAGATCTTATCTCTTCAAATGGTAAAACATCATTAATGAATCGTGTCGGGAAACAAGGAAACCCGAAGCAATAATCATACTTACTTACCAACAAGGAACGAATCAGTTTCTTGCCGCCCCACTCATGCTCGCTTGCGTAAACAACATCAACCCTAACCTCTACCATGAACTGAGCGTAAGTAAGTGTCTCCTCGAACAGTAAACCCATGTCAACATACGACTGGGAGTAGTGAGACTTCACGGATAAACCCTTACCAACCCGTTGAGAATCGTATCGTTTTAAACCCGCGCGGGTCAAACATCTCTGTTTTGCGACTTTTTCACACTTCCGATGGCTAATCATACCGCAATGTTCACAAAAATCCCCAAGATTCTTGTACTTGAACTGAACAAACTGAAGCCATACAACCTCTAGCAATGGTTACGTACCATTCCGTTCACCAGCCTAGTCGTGTGAGGTTTGCCAGAAGCACTATAAGTCGCTTGAATCTGTTCGGGAACACATTACTATATTTTGGATTTCGTTCAGTTTACATATTTCTGTTTTGAGGTTAAAAGATTTCAGTCATTTATTAATGGTTCGACCTTTGGGGAACGAAACCTAGCTTATACCAATACCAGAAAACTTCGAGACGATAAGAGGCAGACTACTGCTAATTTGTAAGCTTGAATGGTGCCTTGACAATGTGGGCTATGAAGTGGTGAATTTCGAGAATGACTCTACAATTACATCATTCATGCCATATCCTCCCCTCAAGATTGGTCGAGACTCCAAGGTTGCTAACTTTTTTTTTTTTTTTTTTTTGCAAAACTTGTAAATATCATTAGAAATGAAAATAAAGGAATTACAGAAGCAACACCTAGAGTAGAGTAATCTTGGAAAAAAAGAGAGTAAAAGGTTGCTAACTTGCTATGTGAGATCATTAAGACACCTATGAGCATCCTTTAGTTGCCAAGTAAGAGAAATAAGTCCTTGTACGGTAATGGATGAAATTGCCAAGAATTCATCCTCTTTTTCCGATTTATCATGCAATTTTAGATAGTTAATTAATTTGATTCATCTAGTTTTAGGAACGGATAAACATTTAGGTTGTATCCGGTAACGTTTTACTATGAGGTAGGTCTATTTACCACTTTTCCACAAAACCATTGTTCCAATTTATTTTTTGGTCTTATCTCTTTTCCTAAATACAACCTAGCATGAATCACAACCTACACAACTTGACAAAAAAAAAAAATTAAAAAACGAAAGCATAAAATCGGAAAAGGAAATATGTCACAAAGCATTGATTATCGCCTGCTTCTTGGAACACCGTAACGCAAACATATCATCAACATCTCGAGATCTCTTTCCACCGCAAACGGCCACGACGTCGTTTGGCTTCACGGTGGTCACATTAAAGATATCAACTCCGAAAAGCCGAACCACCACCTGAACCGGGTTTTCTCTCGGACCAGACCGAACTTTCCAATCAATATATAACTGCCGCTCTAGTCCGGTCGATCTCTCGAAAGTAACAACATCACCGGCTCGAAGATTCTTCTCCTTGACGAATCGACTCCATCCCTTGGTCAACACGTAACTTTGACTACTGTTCCAGTATGAGTAACGGAACCTCCACACTTTACCGTTAACGTCTTCGAAGTTGATCAAAACTCCTTTAGTCACTGCCGGTGACGGTGACGGTAACGGAAAGTGTTTCTCGGCGTGTTGTTTAGGTATCACGAGACGGTTTAGCTTCCCAACGTCGCTAGGTGTAACAGCCTTCTCGAAAAGAACTTCACGCGTCTTTAAAACTTTGTCGTTTTGAGTAGTACTCGATCCGTTACGTTTTCCGTTAGCGTCGACGGAGAGAAACAACTGCCGTTTATTGTTCTGTTCAAGCTCGTCGGCGTAAGTGTGTTTTCTCAACATGTCGACGATCTCGGCCTTTGAGTGAGCTTCAAGAAAAGCTAAATCGCCGTCTTCCAGAACGTTCTTGAAGTTGACGACGGCGTCGCGGCCACGGAATCTACAAGCTGCGATGTCGTAGGAACGAGCAGCTTCTTCTTGCTCGTTGAAAGTCCCGAGCCATACTCGTTGGTGCTTCTCGTAGATCTGAGCTCCCCATCTTCCGTTAGGCTGAGGAACAACACCTTTGTATTTTGAAGATGGTAGCTTTCGTGACTCCGTCTCTAGGCCGTTCTCGGGATCCAACACGACGCTGCTCCCGCCGCTTCCCATCCGGTAGAGGCGTAACGCCGCCGCGGGAGGAGGAGAGAGCTTCTTGGCGGTGGTGGCGGAGAAAGATTCTGAAGTGGAGGAACTTATCTCGTCTATGCAACTAGAATCCATTTTCTTTGTTTCAGTTTCTTGAAGATTCTCACCAAACCAAGAAACAAAAATTATAACCTTTTAGCAGAAAGAAGAAACACAAATTGGGTGAGAGAGATTTAGGTGACGTTGTTACTTTTTCATTTCTTTGGTTCATCTATATATATACAAAGACATATGATGATGTGAGGAATGGACGAGGCAAGTGCATGTACATGTTATTATTTTATATCTAATTAGTTTTATGTTTTTGAAAGTTAAAATTTGATTGGTTTATGGAAAAAAATGGGTCAAAATGAGAGAACATTTTAAAAATGGAAAGGTAGGGTCAACGCTTTCAAGAACGGCAAAAATAACTTTGAAGGAAGTTTCCGAGAAGGGCAGACAAAAATAAATGTAGTACCACGGCTTTTACATACATATCGTACGTTTGTTATGTACATTTTTTGGAAAAATATTTCAACGGCGTAAGAACATTTTCTTACAACACATTACCACGTACTTTCATAAAATAAGGTTCTCATCAATCATCATATAAGTTGTTGAAACTGATATATAACCATAGTCAAAATTATTATTTTTATTGGATAACGAGAATTTCTTGGTTTTATAACTTATATATAGTTTCCGAAAAAAGATGGGTAGTATAGATTAGATATAGTTAAACATTAACTCTTGATTTTATTCATGATATTAGGGATAATAATATCCCACATTAGAAAAGACAAAGAAATCTTGACTAGTATATAAGACATATATGAGTCAATCTATTTATTAATAGTTGGTTTTGAATTAGATACCTCATATTCTAATATGGTATTAGAATCTGATCCATATGTATTCAATCCAATCTACAATTGGTCCGACGTAATTATAGTTTTTCTGTCGATCTATATCTGAACATACTAAAATTAATGGCTCGGAAAAAAATTATCTCGAGAAAACGTTTTAAGGATAATAATATCGCATTGAAAAGAAACAATTTTTTTGACTAAAATATTACATATAGACAAATCCACTTATTATCAATTAAATTTGAATGAAAAGTTCATATTCTAATAGATCATTAATTCATTGATTTATTATCAATGATCAATCCATATCAAATTTTATGTACAATTCAACACAGTTATGACATTCTAGATGCTTGGAGGAGAAACTAATTCACTAAATATCGATATGTTTTTCAACAATCCAAATATGTTCAATTATCTTGCTACATTTTGACATACATAGAAGAGTCAGATAAACAAAAAAAAGTCAGAGAAGAAGAAAATAAAATAAAATTAAGTCATTGACAAAAAACAATACATACAAATGAATAACCAATGGGTTACATGTTCATGGTAAATGTGGACCTACCAAGAGGGTCAAGTGGGATGGGGGCTCACATGAACCTATCCTCACTTCTTTTTTTGGTATATTTTAGTTCATCCCCCTTTGAAGCAATTGTTGTATGACCATATTTTTTTCACCATCTTTATATTTTTATTGGTTAAATGTTTTGTAAATTGATTAGAAAACAAAAAAGAGACTTTTGGATAGGTTGGTCGCAAGGATTATGATCTTATCTGATACTGTTGTCTCATACACTCATACAAATATCGTAACATATTCTGCTTTTTATTATATTTTTCAGTTTCCTTCTTAATTTGTAGCTCTTCAATAGAAAATGTTTTGTATTAATTTTGCAATAAGCAAACACTAATAATTCTCTTTATACAACTTACCATGTGGTATATGATATTTCTAATTTGTTACATAATATATAGAATAGTATCGATGTATGTATCTCTATATATATTTGAGAGAAAGAAAAATGGATTTATTGTGGACATGGCGTGATGTTCCCGCTTGGGAGGGGAGACAATTTGACTAGTTTGAGCTTATCCAACCAAATATTTTTGAAACACTCCAACGTTGATACGTTTTAATTTTCACCCTTTTAAATAGTTTTCACTTTACATATTTATAGCTTTTTACTAGTTTGTAACTATAATGTTCATATCGTCCGATTGTTTCTTGAATGAACAATTATTTTGTATTGATTTTTTTATATAATCGTAGACACGTATAATACTATCTTTGAGGTATGAACCGATAAATTTGTTGCTACCAATAAAAACTGAAAACACACTGTATTTCATAAATTTAAGATACCATCCGAATATGTTCTCTTACTACTTACTAGACTACTAGTCCAACTCAAATTAATTTGATTAAGAAGAATTAATTATATACTTGAATCCATATCTATTTAAACACTACAATATGTATTTCTATATCACCTCTCATCATCCCAACACATTTAATTTATCAATTAATATGAAACTTCAATAACCATCCAAATCACATGATAAGTTTGAATGCTGAATCAGTAATAATAAATAAAAATAAAAACATCAGCGAACAAGAAAATTAAGCATATTTTGCTAAACCCTCTCATGTTAACTATGGGAATTAATTTCTTTAACAAAAAAAGAAAGAAAATTAAGCATATTGATAGAAAATATCCTGAGAAAATCGTTAAAATGTGGATATAAATGTTGAGAAAAAAAGACAAATAATTATTTGAAAGTATAAGAAAAGGTCCATGCAACGTAGGAAAAAACATCGGGGTAAGGTGTCGCAACAGACGATGTCGTTTGGTCAACAATTTGGAGATGAAATTTAAAGTAGGAGAAAACTTGTGATACGTTTTAAGAACGAAAAAGTCAGCTCCATCATTGTCATTTGTCACTGTTAAGTATGGACCCAAACCTCATCTCATCCTAATTTTAGTAATATTCCGATTCCATCTCACTCGTTGGTTTTAGATTCTTATCTTCCATCGTTGAGATCGTACAGTTTTGGTAAGAAGACAAAGACTTCATGTATTATTGACATTTTTTCGTATTTCCATCTTCGGCTAATCAGACTTGACTAACTAAATTATATAATTCTGGTGGAATAATGAAACTCGTGGCCTAGTTTTGGACCACCAGAACTAACTTAATTAAATGATTATACCACCAGAACCAACTTAATTTAACTAATAGATTCAATTTTGTGGCTCCTACATACTATATAATTGGATACAAAAGTGAAAAGAAGAAAACTTAAATATTAACTAGCGTGCGACTAATTAAATATTATACACATCAAACTTTTGTAAATTGCAGCAGCCACTCGTTAGCGAGTTTCCATGACCTCACTAAGTAATGTTTACACATAAGTATATTATTGTTTCCGTTTACAATATATATAAATGATCTCACTTATAATATTGTCAACAATGAATTTATGTAAAAATATTAGACGATAAGCTAATTTTTTTTTTCATGTTGCTGAATCAAATAATCTAATTTGCATTTGTTAGATTTACTCAAAACTAAATAAACTTGAAAGTTTATCAAATCAATACTTTATGTAAAAGTGACTATCTGAAAAAAAAAAAAAAAAAAAAAAAAGTGACTATCTGGAAATGAAGCGACTTTGTCCAACTTGATGTTCTGTTCATAAAGCCGAGCAAAACAACAAATAAATAAAACTAACTGAAAATAAAATTATCATTGATTAGTTTAGCTAATTCGTGACTTAATGTAGTGATTAGTACTATGATAATATCATGTGAGGCAAATGAGAATATATTTGACTGTATCTTTTGATCACGTATCCACGTCGATACAGACAAGCTGTATATGTTGCGCGTACATTATGGTCAATGTTCTTACGATTCTTTTCACATTTCTTTTCCAGTGCTAATACAAATATTTTTATCAGTATACACGTTATGGATTCATTGTATAACTTGTCATCGGTGGGAATAATATTTCTCATCTGTTATTTATCCGTTATGTCATTCGTCGATGTACGACCCGCTTCAAAATAAAAGAATTTCGTAATTAGTAAAGCAAATACAAATTGTCAATTCACCAAATAGTGATCAAATATATGTTTGTCAAAAAAAATTCTTATATCTTAAGAAGATCAGATAGCTGCATTAAATCTTTGAATATCCGCTTGATTATTCGAAACGAGTATCATAACATCAACAAAACTAGTAGAAAGTATACAAGTAATGAAAGTAATTATATATATGGACTATATATAACATTTGTCTAACATTTGATAGTATTTGTTTTTTCTATGTCAAACAGTGATTTGTTATATCGATTCATAACGAACCATCAAGTTTTGGCCTTAAATGTTGGCAAGAAATATTTATAAATGCGTCGGTCAATTGCGTGACAAACTTTACTACAGTCATTATTGTAGAATGATAGTATATAGTATTACTTTGATAGGGAGTAGCATGTTAGTTAAGAGTTTAAAAGCACCAATTTCATATAATATACAATTATGAAAGGGAAAATATAATTAACTATCTCGCAAACAGGATTATGAAGTCAATTAGCTTACGTACATCGAGGTCAACGAAGTAAACAAATTTGCCAAATCGTTGTCATATAATAGTTGTACGGAAATGGTCAAAACACTTCATCAAGAAAGTTGATTTCTATTATTTCAATGGCTTAATGGTATACCATATAATATCATATATTTAAAAATGTGAGATTTTGTGATACACATCAATTGACGTAAATACATTTTAGGAAGACTGAAAGAAAAACAAATTTAAATTTAAACTTAAGATTAGCCGAGTCTTACTTAGCTTCAAATCGATAATTGATGGGGACTTTTCTAAACCAGAGTTTATGATCGGGTGGCGAAGAATTAGATTTATGGATCTTATCACTAAAACAACATGAGAAGCCCATTTAATAAGCACTTCATCATTAATGGGCCTAAAAATAAGCCCGTTTATTAAACCTTACATATCCGAATCTGATTTTAATCGACGTGTCCTTTGTGGTGTAAATCTACTAATTAATTTGAATGAACAGAAAAAAAAAAAAAAAAAAACTAGTGGTGCGAAATCAACGACTGTTTAAGGAATTTTGATTTTTTGTCTTCCAACAAAATTCTTCCGGTGAAAAAAATTCCGCCATGGCTACAATATCTCCGGGAGGAGCTTACATCGGAACTCCCTCACCGTTTCTCGGCAAAAAACTCAAACCTTTCTCTCTAACTTCACCGATTTTGAGTTTTAAACCAACGGTTAAGCTCAATTCCAGTTGTCGCGCTCAATTGATCGATACGGTTCACAATCTCTTCATCGGAGTTGGAGTTGGACTTCCATGTACGGTTATGGAGTGTGGTGATATGATATATCGAAGTACTTTGCCGAAATCTAATGGTTTAACGATCACTGCTCCTGGAGTAGCTTTAGCTCTCACTGCTCTTTCGTATCTATGGGCAACACCTGGTGTTGCTCCTGGGTTTTTCGATATGTTTGTTCTTGCTTTTGTTGAGAGATTGTTTCGACCTACTTTTAGAAAGGTTTGATTTTTATGATGATTTGAGGATTGTTTTTGGGTTTTGTCTCTTGGTTTGGTTGATTTTGATGGGATTAGGTTTTGGTTTTTGTGTAGGATGATTTTGTTGTTGGGAAGAAATTAGGGGAAGGTTCTTTTGGTGTTGTTTATAAAGTCTCATTATCTAAGAAACGTTCTAATGAGGTAAAAATAAAAGCTTTGATCAAATTGTTTATAGAGTTTCACTATCCTATATTGAACCTTATCATGGTCTTTGTTGATAGGAGGGTGAGTATGTATTGAAGAAGGCGACTGAGTATGGTGCGGTGGAGATTTGGATGAACGAGAGGGTTCGAAGAGCTTGTGGGAATAGCTGTGCTGATTTTGTTTATGGATTTCTCGATGTAATTTCTCTTCCTCTGAAATGATGTTTTCCTTCGACTTCCTTGATTTATGATTTTGGTGTTTGTTGAGATTGGTATAGAAGTCTTCAAAGAAGGGACCTGAGTATTGGCTGTTATGGAAATATGAAGGAGAATCAACACTTGCTGGTTTGATGCAGAGTAAAGAATTTCCTTATAATGTATGTGATTCTTCATGGTTATTTATCCTTTTGTAGTTATGTTATATGTTTTGTCACATTCTAAGGTGATGATATAGGTAGAAACTATCATCCTTGGGAAAGTTCAAGACTTGCCTAAAGGGTTGGAACGAGAAAACAAAATTATTCAGACTATCATGAGACAACTCTTGTTTGCATTGGATGGTCTTCACTCAACTGGGATTATCCATAGGGATGTTAAGCCTCAGAACATTATTTTCTCAGAAGGTAAAATCATCTGAGTTCTTGAACCTTTTTGAGCAATGAACCCAATGAAAAGATGAGGACTCATGTTTTGTGTCGACTAAAACTTGAGCAGGTTCTCGTTCTTTCAAGATTATCGATCTTGGAGCTGCAGCTGATTTGAGAGTGGGAATTAACTACATTCCAAAAGAGTTTCTCCTTGATCCAAGGTCTTTTTCTTTTCAAAATTTGTATCTTTCTCTGGCAAGGATCATAAATGTGAACTTTCTGTTGTTGTAAACTTCACGTTTCTCCGTTAATAAGTATCTTTCTTTTCGGGTTGTTGCTTTCAGGTATGCAGCACCTGAGCAATACATCATGAGCACCCAAACTCCATCTGCACCTTCAGCACCTGTTGCAGCTGCACTTTCCCCTGTCCTGTGGCAGGTGCAAACTTAATTGTTTGACTATGCGACCTTAGTTGATATAAAGCTATCCTAGTTTCATAAACTTAAGTGTTGGAATTTGATACTTATTGTTTTGTCCAAACAGATGAATTTGCCAGATAGGTTCGATATCTATAGCATTGGCCTCATCTTCCTTCAAATGGTAAGCAGCGATTCACCAATTGGCTTTAGTTTTCTCTGGATTTTCGACTCACGCATGTTCAACTATCTTTTGACAAGCCCATAGTCCGTGTGTTCTGGTTGTGTCAATTAATGTTAAAAATGCGTTCATCAGTCAGTGACTAGGATTAGAGTAAAATAGGAGCTCTTTCAGGTTTCTAGGGGTGTTAGTTTGAGCCTTGGGAGAGTAGGGAATGCTCTAGAATTCATTGCCCTGGATTACTTTTGGTTCTGTTGTTTTGATTGTTCTTGTTTTTTATCATCCCTTCTTCGATTATCAGAGCAGAAACCAGTTTCGTTCTTATCAGCTTCCTTGTGATGGAAAACGAATCCATCATACATACTATCTGTTAATATTCTCATCATGCTTTACCATTCCAGGCATTCCCATCCTTACGATCTGACAGCAACCTCATTCAGTTCAACCGCCAGCTGAAAAGATGTGACTATGACTTAACAGCTTGGAGAAAACTAGTGGAGCCTCGTGCAAGCGCTGATCTCCGTAGAGGGTTCGAGCTTGTAGATCTAGACGGTGGAATCGGATGGGAACTTCTAACATCGATGGTCCGGTACAAAGCAAGACAAAGAATCAGCGCAAAAGCAGCTCTTGCTCACCCATATTTCGATAGACAAGGATTGCTCGCGTTGTCCGTCATGCAAAACTTGAGAATGCAATACTTCAGGGCTACACAACAGGACTACAGTGAAGCAGCAAATTGGGTAATACAGTTAATGGCAAAAAATGGGACAGAAAAAGATGGTGGATTCACAGAAACACAACTCCAAGAACTCAGGGTTCGTTGTCAATCTATACTCTTTTCATTTTCTTCGAGTACCTCCTCAAGCCTTAACCATTGTTTCTCTTTTTGTAATATTATAGGAGAAAGAGCCTCGAAAGAAAGCGAATGCGCAAAGAAATGCTCTTGCATCAGCACTTAGGCTTCAGAGGAAGCTTGTGAAAACAGTCACTGAGACCATAGATGAGATTAGCGATGGCCGCAAGACCGTTTGGTGGAACCGATGGATCCCCAGAGAGGAGTGAGGACAGACTCTACTTACAATATATCATTTTTCATTTCGGTTTCGATAGTGTAAATCTCAATGTATATCTTATTAGCCCTTAGTAAAATTTCTACTACTTGTAAAATCAAGTAATCTTAAAGAAAAAGATGTATTGTACCTAAATCCACAAACTTGGGAGTCTCTGACTCTGTTTCTGAAGTTTCATAACTTTGTGAATACTTGTTTATGTCCTAGGAATTTGTGAAACCCTCAATTAAAAAAACAAAAACAGAAAGAAGGTATCTTGAACAGCACGTTACCCTTTCGGGCTTCGGACCTGAGAAGTGAAAAACCATGAGCTACGCACGAAGAGTCAGAGAAGTCTCTGGTCAAGCAATATAGCTTGCTGGCTCTCGAGGTAAGTAATTGTCTATTTTAATTTGTCTAAACAAATTCCGTTCGTACGCCATTGAAGCTGGAGTCGTTTCTCTAACTCAACCTTTTTTTTTTTTCACTCAGAGCACATGCATTTAATACTCTAATACATAATTTTATGGCTTGCTTTTAGCAGATTTTATATTATAACCCAATATAACAATAGCATCTAACATTTTTTGGAGTAGGGCTTCGAATTAATATAGCAGAATAGATAGTTCAATGGTCGAATAGCTTCTAGTTGAATAGTCGTAAAACGTTAACAGAAAGTGGTTTAATTTTTTCTTCTAGTTCTGTTTTTTTGGCATACCACCAACTAGTGGAATCATTTTTCAAAATTATATAAGAATTGATGACGATGAAAAGGTGTATATGAGAATCATTTTTTCACGTTATGAAACCGTATAAAAATGGTATATATATCATTCATGAATGTAGTTTTTTTTTTTTGTATATCATTCATGAATGTAGTTGTTTGAGCTTTGTTGGATCTAAAAGGTATAATGATCACTCTCACGTTTATCCATCGCACAAAGCACACGTACGTAACTTTTTATTAATTACGTACACAGAAACGCAAATACTAATTAATTTGTTTAAATTGGTCACAACCACTAGAGGTGAAGAAAAAGTTGGTTCATAAAAGGACGACAAGATTTCAAAGAAAGAAGAATGACAGAGACCAACTCACATACTTAACCATAGATTAAAAAAGATAAGTGTAACTTTTAGTATTTTCTAAAACTTGTTCTTTTAGACGACCAAAAGCTAAAGGCATTTTGTGAATCACGAGAACCTCACGTGCGGTTCCACTCTCCATATTCGAGGACTTCACTTTAACCAATGACAACAGCCAGTAAACCACATCAAACCACACCTAGCTCTACTTGGTTATTTGTGTAGCTAATTATTTAATTAACTTCAATCTTAACGTTAACTATGAAGCTGTGATATAGCTGTAGGATAAGATCTTCCAGTGCTAATTTTAATACCCTTTGTTTTGAGTTGTTAACGATTAATGTGAATTGAAAAAAAGAAGAAGATGATTTACTTCTCAAATCATACCAACTATTTGTCGGGTTTTTGGTAAAAGATTGATACAATCTCACTTATTATATTTAGAAGAATCTAGAACTTAGGATTATGCCACCTAATTAACGCCTAACTGTCCCACATTTAGTTATATAGTTTGGTCTTTAATACTGTTATTGACGTTTGTTTAATTGTTTCTATCACCAATTTCGGCGCAATGCATTTTTATACTCTACAGAACTTCATACAATTTGTCTACCAATAATTTATATCTGACTGAAATAGACTAAACATAAAATTCGATCCTTTGAATATTTCTCCATGTGGCTACCAGATTTTACTAGTGTATATATTACTTCTAAACTACAATTGGTCGCTATGGAAATATCACTAGCTCACAAGTCGCAACAACTATTTAACCTATGTCTATTAATTAAAGGAATTTAATGTTATTCTTCATTAGTTATTATTATCAATCGCAATCATCATTAAATCTCAAATATGATTTACAATATGTTGCGGGGACCAGGCCACTTGTCGATTTTGGATGGTTAGTATAGTAGTTCCCGACAATTTTGGTTGGTCACATCTTTTGCTAACTTCGAATACGGGTTGGTATACACTTAGGATTTTAGACAAAACCATATCAAAGACTGATACACTTAAGATTTTAGACAAAATCCATTATATGAAAGACTAAACCAATCGAATTCGGTATAGTATTCATTGGTTACAGAAAATGGTAATTGAGTGGATCCGACTTTAACAATTTTGGGTTTGGTTAATGTTTTCATGAAGAGAGAGAAGCAAAAGCATGTGATAGAGGATAAATAATCACATTTAGGGCAAAGATTCCTTCAAAAGATGGGGTCCACGTGGGTATGGAGGGGCACAGTGTCCGGTGGGTTAGGGAACAGTGCACAAACCCCAACGGACCCACTCGTTGCCTCTTTCATGGACCGGTCTAGTTCGGTACGGTTCGGTTTCTGTCCTTAGCCACCACCTTTTTCTCACTTCTATATATAACTCCTCTTCATGTATCACCTTCTTCATACTCCATAACATCATTTATATCTCTCTCTTTCACATTCAGTTCCAAAACAAATTACACATTCTTGATTTGTGATCGTTATAGAGAAAATGAAGACGACCGGTTCGAGTGTAGGAGGAACAAAGAGGAAGATGTGGAGCCGTGGAGTGGGAGGAGTGGTTAGAGAGCAAAAGGCTAAGCTTTACATCATAAGGAGGTGTGTTGTCATGCTTCTTTGTTGGCATGACTAAAATCAAATCATTATCAACATCATCATCATCAGCTTAATGAAGACTAACCAAAGATTTTCTTCCTTTTTCCTCTTTTTTTGTTGCGGGTCTTACTTATAACCAACCCTTGGGAAGAAAGCTTTTATATGTATTGGCTTCTAAACGGAGCTATATATGTATTCCTTTTTTGTAGTAGATTTTTCATCCCAAAGAAGGTTTTTTCAGATGTATATTTGTAACTTATTAATCGATATCTTTTGCTGTTTATTGCTGATTAAGTTTCTTTAATTTTGCTTCCGATATAATGACCTTCACAGTTCACACCAAACAATTTATAAAGGTACAATTCTAATTTTTTTACTATCAAAATATATTGAGAAGAAATAGAATAAATAACATGCATGATCCATCATATTTTCTTCACCATTTATAAAGGTACAATTCTAATTCTTTTTTGTCAAAATGAGTTTAATTCACAACAGAATAATAACAAAAATCAATTACATTATCACCAACTCTTTTTATATAAAAATGCGGCGGACTATAGACAAAAATACCAGAAAATAAGAGTTTAGAGATCTTTTAAAACACAAAATTTGTTTTGATATTGTTTTTTTATAATTGATTTTTCTATTAAATGCATGAGAAATAAATTGTTACAAAGCCTTTTAAGTCACATTCGGCTAACAGCCCAAACATACCAAAAAGAAGAACCATGTTAGAATCACATTAGAAATACATAGTTGAGGCCCAATATGTAACTTTGATCAAATACCCAATCTGTTGATCAATCTCATCGGTTTGTGGCCATATTCTTAGTTGATCATTCCCTTGTTCCTTTAAACATGCAGAGAACAGAAAAGCTTTTTTGGATGCTCACTGCCTAACCTCGATTCAAAATCCTTTAACAGTAATATGTTTTATTTCTTAACCGTTACCACTTGTATGAATCTTTGCAAATTGTATGATCAAAAAAAAAAAAAGAGAGAAAGAAGATTCATGACATATACGATGGTTTACAGTATTATTTACATCCACTCGAAAACGAATCAGAATTTTTCCTATGCAAGTTGTAACATATATATATATAGTGCTTGCTTCATTACTAAAACAAAACCAAACAAGCAAGAAATGTATTCTTCATTTCTGGATTGGAGCTCTGAAATCTACACATCGTATACAGGCATACGCTCCTCGATCAGGACACGACAAATCGGACATTTCTTGCATTTCTCGCAGCATGTACTGAAAACCAAATGTATCAGTAAAATATCAATTATAGCCAAATGCTAATTCTACTATGCGGTTAAAGTGAGATAGAGAACAAAGAAGGAGCTTCGGTTTACCTGCAGAGGACGTGATGTCTACATGGGAGTAGAACCACGTTGATCGGATCTTCAAAGCAAACTCTACAAAGAATCTTCTCCTGAAATTCAAAATTTTGTAATTTATTGGGTTAAGCAAATCGTTACTTCTGTGGAGGTTACTAAACAGAGAAAATGAGTGGAGGGAGTACGTTTTGAAGCCTTTCGTACTCTTGCTGGCTATAACTGGTGATATCTGTTTGCTCACTCAATGCAGCTTGAAGTCTCCATATCTGGTGAGGGATTTAAAGATTAAAGATTTTGCTTTGGTTTCAGATATTAAAAAGGAAATGACTTATGTGTAACTTACCTCTTCAACAAGATCAGACTTTGGCATTTTCTTCACAACCTCTGGTGAGAAGGTGTTGTATCTGAGTCAAACAAAATTGTTGTTAACAGAGCCAAATTGACGACTTGTTAGCAAAAGATGAGAGCTTTACCCAGTAGCTTCTCCAGAGTAGAGCCTTGCTTGTTCTTCCCGACTTCCTTCATCGATAGACCACCAGCCAAGTAATCTGTGATTTACAATATGAGAAAGATTAGTACTTAGGAGGACTTATTCCCCATAGATTCCTATGTATAGTTCGTTTCTGCTAACGTACCTTGCACCATGTTGAAAGAATCCCAGGAATTCACGAGCTGATGATGTTGCGGTAAAATATCTTCCATAAGAACCACTACCACTATTTATTAATAAGACTGATTTCTCAACCAATCTATACATAGCAAAAAGTACCCCAGCTCCTTGTAACAGAAAAAGAGGTACAAACAGAACTAAAATCGGAATGTTTTTGGCAGAAGCTGGCGTTCCCTGAAGTAAGATTAAAGAGAATTAGCTCCAACCAGGGAATTCGTAAATGTTTCAAAAGCAATGGATTTGTCTGTGTTGTACCTCTAAGCGCATGAAAAGGATGATTTGAAAGGTCACAAATGGAATTTTCATAACATGTCCACCAATATCTTGGAGACCACATATTCTGTTGCTTTGCTGATGCTCGTCGTCAGCGGTTACTACTAGACCTCTGTTCCAATCCAGATATCTTACTACCATTGAAGATGAGCTAGGTTCCGGTATATGTGAATACCTATGAATTGACTGATTGCTCCACTTTGTACAGACAAGAAACGCAAAGCACTCTGCTATTCTGTGAATTGAGGAGAAAGAAGATTGTTCAAACCTGGCACAGAAGACATTTTTAAGAGGCAGAAGATCTTAAAGAGAAAAAGTAGTTTACCCGAAGTTTATAAATAAGTCCCACCATCCCAACGCAGCTACGTCACCTATATAAGGACTCGAAAGATAACAGATTCAGAAACAGATTGAGATAGAGAGATTATGAAGCAGAACAACAGTTATGAGTATGCAGTCGATTTTACAAAATTACACACACACACGCACGCTAACTGTTAGAACATGCAGTCACCAGATATCATAACAACCTAAAATTACTTTTCTTCTTTTAATCTTTTAAGTTGAACTAAGGACATGGAAGTGACACCTATAAGATTGCAGTTGGAAGGGAGAAGATCACTAACTCCAAAAAAGATAGTTAAGTAAAAGCGTAACATACCACATAATTTAAGAAGAGTGAAGGTTGTTGCGGCAATGAAGAAAACCATAGATATGGAAACCCAGAAATGCTACAAAACCATTAGACAATGTCAGAGACAACCTGCAGAGACAAGTTAAAAGAGAAATATAAGGGATCATATTTTAAACTTGTCGAGCTTTGATTACAGGAAGTGTTTCCCATATGGCTTCATCACTCATAGTTTCTTCATCTCCAGGCATGAGCGTCCTGCACATTCTGCAGGAATAGTTGCAAAAAAGATTTAATTGTTCCGTACTCTAAGAGTAGTAAGAAGGGTGAACAAAATCAAAAAAGCTTTGAATGGAATACCTGACATTATCTATCAAAATTGCTACCTCAAATGCAAGCAACGGTAGAAAGACAATCTTTAAGTCAACAACTGCAAACAGAGGAGCACAACCAAAGCCTATAATAAACCCACCAATCATACATGCCGTGATTCAATGAATAGAAGTCATGGAAAATACCATATTTATCTTCAAGATGTACACAGAGAAGGATCTCAAAAGCAACAAGAAGTGGTGTTGCCATAACCGAGTGAAAAGGAGCCCACTGCCACAAGACCAAGTTAGGACTTAAACACAACAAAGAATCAAAGGTTCAAAATGAAACAAGAGAATCATAAAAATGCCATACATGTCGATCATGAGGCATTGATGGAGCAGGCAATGAAAATCTACCACGAGCAATCACAGCATGAAACAACCACAAGGGTGCAAATACAAACCTGTAAAAACAGACAAAACAACACATACTTAAAGAAGAGTGAAAGCTATCCACATCAAAGTCTTAACCTTTAAGGATGGTATTGAAGATACTACTTCTACTTTATACATCACCAAAGATTCAAAGTGATAAACCTAAGAAAGAGTTTAACTTTAAGACAAAAAAAAATCCAATTTTACAAGAAGAGAATTTGCATAATTGAGAATCCAATCGATCAATTCAAACATTTCACAATACAAAACAGAAGTCAAGCCACCAAAGACGGAAACTTTAAGAAGAAGAAGAAAAAAACTGACCACCATGAATGAGAAACAACATGATCAAGCTTCAAAGCGAGAAGAAGCGTGAAGGAGAAGAGTAAACAATGCGCAGAAGCCGCTTGAAACGACTTCCAGACTCTTCTCCAACTCATTACTCTTCTCTGTACCAACATTTCGCCACAAACCCTAAGCCTCTTAATCACTAAATCACAGCTAAAAATCAAGATCCAATTGTTTGATTTTGGGGGGTTTTCAGATGGAAAAGTTGAGATTTTTCGCGGAAAATTTCAAGAGGGTAACACAGAGAGAAGAGAAAAAGATTTATTCTTTCGAGAAAAAGACATTTTCCCGACTCGGAGAAAAGCTGAGCTTCCACGCCAAAGCCCTTCCTCTCTCTGTTAATTTATCCTTTTTTACCTATATACCCCTTTCACTTTTTGCAGCGAGCCAGCGACTATGGTCATAGCTAAGGGTAATTTGGGGAATATGGTAACGTATTATAGAGAATGCGATTTAAACTAGGTAGTGAAATACTATTGGATAGAGATATTTTTTTTACAACATACGAGATTACGAGGTGACATGGAATTATATGTTTTGTCTTCATATTAGTATATAAAAAAATAATACTCTTCGTTGACAAACAAACAAAACATACATAATTAAGTAATTAACACTCTTCCGTTTCAAAGTTAATCTCTTCATTTTTTGTAAATGTTTAAAAGTTTCGTGAAAATATTACAGTATATAGGTGTATTAATGAATACATGTAGATGACTAAACCATTAATCTATATAAAATAAAATAAAAGAACATTAATATATTTGTCGGTCGTAAAATTTTGAGATATGGATCAAATTCTAGGTCATAGGAATATCGTTGGGAGTATCAACTTTTGGAATATTAATTGATACATAAACCGATGTGGTATTATTGGAAAACATTCAAAACAATTGTTAAGAGTTTTTGAGTTTTGACACATTCTTTGTTGGAAAACAATTGTCTTATCGAATTAGAGGTTTGATTAAGAATGCATAATTTTTCGTAGATCCGAAAACTTTACCACAAGTTCAAAATCCATTTGATTAAAAAAAAACTTTAGGCCATGATTTAGCTCCACGAGCCCATATATGATTGCAGTCTTTATAATTACACTTTCAGAAATGGTACGATAGCTCGAACATATTGTGCTTGGGAGAAACAAATCCAAGATTCCAACGAGGTCAAATTGTCATTTTTTAGATATAAAGAATTGTCAAATTGCAGCACATGTTATGGTCGCGTTCTAATGATTGTTGCCAGAAATATCTTGACATGCACCAATAAAAATATCAACCAATAGCAATTTTTATAAAATACTTGTAAATACTGTTCAATAATTTTGTGACAAGAGAAGTGTAAAAGTCGTTACTCTTGTTCATTAATTAAAAAAGGATGAATGTCTTGTCGTGCAAGTTTATAAGTCTGGCTAGAAATTCTTCTTCTTGTTGATAAGATAGATGGACAGTTGTTTAACATTAAAACAATATAAAAAATGATTGATAGAAGTTGAGTTTGACAAACAATATTTAAGGTTTAATATCCTGAATCAGGATGATAAGGATTTGAACAGTTACTCTATTTTTTTCCAAAAGGGGAAGCACAATTTTAATACCGCGACTAATCAATAATTAGAGAGTTGAATGATTCAATAAAATCTTGCTGAAAAATGATATTAGCATTCTTTGGTAAAAAAATGGCTGGGCTTAACTGTAGAAATATGGCTGAGCTTTGGTTTGGGCCTTTAAAGATTTCCCAATACTCTCTTCTTTATAAAAAAATAAAATAAAATAAAAAGAGATCCCTAAAGTAAAACCAAAAGTCTCTTTTGGGATATTCTTTTCAATGCAAATGGTAGGTAGTCCAATATCTTTGTAGAATCCAACAAACTAATAAAATTCATCTCATTTTATGTCGCTCTAACAACATGACCAGCTGAGCCCTAATTGCAAGTCTCCACAAAACTTAGAAATCTTCTAAGTTTTTGGTTTGATAATGAAGACGTAATTAACATAAATTAAAATTAAATTCAAGGTTGTCTATAGAGAAAGCCAAAAGAGGAGTCAGTACTAGTCTACTAGACAATTCACATGACCGTCACTTAGGTAAAAATGTTAAAAGACAAATGAAATGGCAGTTAGGGTACAATAGTACGTAAGTAGTACTAAATGATCATAATTATTAATAACGTCGACGTACTTCACTTCATGATGCAAGCTTAACACAAATACGACGTCAATTACGTATGTTCCTCGTCATGACCAATCTCAATCACAATCACTTATCATCCCTATAAATTTACACATTTCTTTAATAACAAATTTTAAATACTTCGATCAAGGACGTGCTCATGTGCAACACATAAAACATAACACACTTACAAAATAAAACTCTGGTTAGAATACCATGTTAAATTTCATGGACCAACCTAAAAAACTAATTGGCTACGTCCTTTATATCTTAGTCTTGGTCCCGATGTTTACCTCATACCAGTCCATGATGCAAATTTATATAAAGCAAAATATTTGAATATATGTAAATCGTTACACGAAAAAGATTCTACAGAACACATAAATACACAAGGCAAAAGAGTCAGAGAAGCATCAACGTACGAAGCTCAGAATCCCAAATTTGTCTCTTTTTGTTTTTCCCCCGGACAGAACCCGACTAAATCAATTAATGATACACATCATCTTTGGTACGTTTCCTGTTCTTCTTCATTGTCTCTTTTTGGTCTCATTCACACAATTGCAAAAATAAGCCAAAATTAAATTCAAATCCTCCCACATGACAAGAGAAAACGAATTTTCCAAACCCATGCATTGCCTTACAGAAATCATACTTTTTTTTCGTCACATACTCCCATTAAGCATATCTAGAAAACCAACTCAACGATACAAGTTTTTAAAAATAAGTATCTTAGAACCAAACCAAAAGTCCAAGACCACAACGGATACAAATACTTCCGTTATACATACACACAAACACACATATATCTATAGTATAACGTGACGTACAACATTCATTTCCATAACCAGCAAACAACACACGTAGTAGATACACCGAAAGTAAGAAAAAAAAAGCGATTTAAGTAAAAAATTGATTACCTCTGATTATATTGTTGTTGTTGTTCGACGATAGTGATAGTGTTGTGACTACTCATTCTCTGTCTCTTAGCATTTCCAGAAGAAGATGATTCCTCTACATTGCTCTTCTCCATCACCGCTTTCAAAGCTTCCTCAATCGTCCCTATACAGTACTCTTCCTCCACTTCCTCACCGGAGCTCTCTTCTCCGGTAACAAACAAAACGTTCTTGACTCGTCCCCCAACGGTGGTTATCTCCGCCTTGAGCGTTTTGAGACGCATAGCTTTCAATGTTTTAATCATGTCAGGCAAGAGATCCGACCTGTCTTCACAGCAAAGCGACGCTTTAATTACAAATCTGCCATCTCCGGTTTCTTCCTCCTCCGTGAAAGCTACCGTTAACTCATCGCTTTCCGTTGGGACAAGATTTGTCTCTGAGATCACTGAAGTCTCTCTCTTCAACTCTTTCACATGTTGGATCACTTCAGCTAGTAACGACGCTTTATCCGTCTGCATTAAAAAAAACGAAGAAAAAACATATTTGTATAGTTTCGAGGAGAAAATTATGTGGTCGTAGAAGTTATGATTTGGTCCGGCAATAAGACTTTTTATGCTTTTTAAGCAGCGCCGGTTGTTTCTCTTTATTACATCAATTAACCAAACGACGACATAGACGTTCCATATTCCTTGCTTTTTTATTTATACTACAGTCTCTGACTGATTCTCTCTCGGGACTTTAACAAATACCCACAAGATCATTGATCAAAACAGAAAACCTTTGAATAACTTACTTCTCCTTTTATAAAACCTAAATGTAAAAAAATAAAAAGAGACAAAATGTGACATAAACTTTCATGTCGCAGCTACTATGTTTTTCCACTTAAACTCTACATTGTTTTAGTATTATTTTTTATTTACAAAAAACTTAAACGGTGTGTGATTGATGAATGTTTTTACTTATGTATGAAAATTTATGTTATAAAAATTTTGGACTTACTTTGGTGGTGTTGGGTAATATGCTACGGAGCTTAGCGAGATGATTATTGATTCTCTCTCTTCTTCTTCTCTCAGCTTCACTATGACTCTTTGAAGCAGCCAAAGCTTTAGCGTCCATGATCTCTTGTGCTGTCATCTTCCCTAACTCAGCTTGTAACCCAAAAGGACCGGACCCGGCTTGTACTACCGGACCTAAAGCTTCCGACAAGATCCGAAGTTGTTCATGATGATGATGTGCTGCTGACGTGGCTCCACCAAAACCCTCGTACCCAAACTGTAATCCCTGATGATGAGCTCGACTTCTGTTGAAGAAACTTCCGTAGAAAGATGCTGGAGAAGAAGAAGGAGGAGGAAACTGATCAAATGGTGGTTGGATCGAGGTAGGTGGAGGTAGAGACCATATTGGAGAGACGGAATCTTGAGAGAAGATAGTGAAACCAGATCCAACGTTACCGGATGCTCCCAAAGTTTCAGATTGAGAAGGATCATGATGATGATGGTGATGATGAGAGATGAGTTGGTGAAAGAAGAGGTCATTTTGGTAATTTTGTATGTTGTTCATGGCTTCAGAACTGTCTTCTTCTTCTTCTTCTTCTTCTTCTTTCTTAGCGCACATATCACTTGTTTCTATGAAGACATGAGAGTCTTCATCTTTCAACTCTTTGTCCTCTTCTCTCTCTCTATATATGTATATATATATGTGTGTAAGAGAAAGGAAAGGTTGGTAAAAGAAGGTAGGAGAAGAAACGAAAGTTAAGAGAGTTAAAAAGAGACAAAAGTTTGCTTTCAAATGTTGTAGACGCAGACATATATAGGAAACTCATGCGTTTGTTTGTTACCAATGGTTTGCAGGATATGTGGAGTTTGCAACTTGTGTTTTGTGTTGTGGTGGAATTATTAAAAAGGTAAAAAAAAAAAGGTAATGGGTTTAAGATTCTTTAGATTATCTATCTTTTAATTTACGCATTTAGTACTTCACGGTCTATTTCTATTTCTATTTCTAATAAGTATATGGACAAGCAATGCGATCGCCAAATATCCATACACAGAAAAATAATTTGTATATATAAAAAGACACAAAAAGAATTTATATATACAAAATGACACATAATACATATCTTTTAAATTTGTTTCAGAGCATCGAAAATATATGAGTCGGCACTATACAGATTTAATTGATTTATATAAATAAAATCTACGCTATAGCACTAAACTAGGTATTAGAGACCACATAATATACGTTACAAATTTGTAGGTATCAACAAAAAATTGATTATTTGTCTTCTATTAGACCACTAACTAGTTATGGGAGAGCACATAACATTGTGTAGGATAGTGATTTGGTTATCTTTTTTTTTTGGTCAATTGTTTTCTCGTTGATATAAAACCATGATACTAATTAACAAATATTAACCAAATTCATGTAATCTAATAATTGATACTAATGTTTCCTTATGTCATCATCCGAATTCAAATCCTCATAACTAAATATTATGACCCTATTATATTGATAAGGCAAATGAGTTCTGACCATAAGGAATTAATGGGCTAAATGAGTTAGATTGTAAAAGATTTATGATTCACCAATATTTACCCACATTTTGTTAAAAACTAAAAAAAAAAGTAAATGATATTCGTTTCTTATTATATTCATGATATCATAATATTATCATATCATCACCATCATACCCCATTATCATCATCATGATCATATAATTTCACAATTTGTTTTTTTTGGTCAAAAACTGAATTTCAATGAATCGTGAATTATGTAATTTCGCAACTTCCAGCTAAAAGTATTTCATAATAATTATTGCTAAAAACACAAATCCACAATTTTCCGCTATATTCAATGTTTCGTAAAAACATGATTTTTGCAGAGAAAACTATATTTTTGTTTTGTTTTGCAAAAGCACGATTCCAAAATTTTGTGCCATAAAGGTGATTTCAAAATTATGATGATAATGGAGATGGTATGAAATGATGATCGTTATGTTATGATGATGATAAAAATGATAATGCGATGATGATGTGAAGACAATGAACGTATCACATATGATACCGATTGTAATAACTATTAATTATGAAAATATGTGATAAATTATTACAAAAATATTTTATGGGTAGAACTATTTTATCATTTTGATTTTCGACCCATCAAATTAGATAGATTAATAGGCATTTACCTCCCCTCATACCAGAAACTAGAACATTTTATATGGTCAACCTATTTACTAAATGGCTTACGTTCTTCGTTCACCTAGTTAACATTCACCCCATAAACATTATGGATCAAATTGGACTGGATTACCCATATTGTCACCTATAAATAAACAAAATTTAACATAAAATTAAATGCTTGCAAAATACTAGTGTCAAGTGCTAATAGTAAACTCGTCTTAAAGTTACAATTGTTATAACTTATAACATAATTTACAAAAGGTTTATATTATGGATTTTATATATATATATATATCTAGATTTAAAATTTATATTTTACAAGCTCTAGGTCTTCATTTGGAATTTATTCATACACATTTTACAACTTCTAGGTCTTCCTATATAAATTATTCTTACGATGTATATGGATAAATGTATGGATAGTTTGCAACTTAGCAAGCCAATATATTATGGGTGTAATTTAGAGTATCATCTAATGAGTAAACCTTGACAATTTCTAGGATTTTTCCTAAATAAATTTGTTTATATGATATGTCTCTATAGATGGATGTGTGGTTTGCAACTTGGAAAGTTGCTCTGCAAGTCGTCTTTGCTTTCAACTTACGGAAAGCTCAACTAAGGAGTGTAGCTATCAGGGAAATAAAATATCAAAATTAGTAATATTTTATTTCATAGTGATTGGTCCAAAATTTGCTTTAAATCACATCCCCTTATAGTTATAGGATATATGAGCTAGAGCTTGAGAAACACTATAACCGAAATATAAGTAAATAAACTATAAGAAAAAAATGAAAGAAAAACAGAGAGTGAACACAAAACACACAGATTGTCGGACCGACCAAAGACTCAAGAAAGGCTGGCCGTATCATCATGACCTTAGTCTCAAGCTTGCAATCAAAAAGCCCTTTTGCTTTCCTAGCACTTTCATTTCATTATAAAAGCTCTAAGTTAATTTTGTGTTTTTAATAATTCTTGTTTTTACCTTAAATATTCCTCTTTACCAAATTTTTATTAGTAGTTTATTTAGATGGAAGTCTAATATACGACATTGGAAATTGACATGTATACACTCAAATATACATGCACGTGTGCGTATTTATGTGTATATTTTTAGGTTTTTATTTATGAGAAAAATGTGTGTGTATATATATATATATATACTGTATTTGAAAATTTTGATGGATGCTACTTTCTCTATCTGACTCTATTAGAATGTCATGACCAAAACCAGCAATGGCAAAAACACGGTTCACAATAATTTCAGATATAATTTGAACTCTTTTGTAAGAAAGAAGCTGCGATTTTTATATTGTAACGTACGAATTCCTTGACAATACAAAAGAAGATGTGTAGAGAAAAGCTTGTCAAATAATTTTAATTATAATGTTTATAGTTTTTGAGTAGATTATAGGGTTTAAAGTTTGACCGACCTTGGTATTAATTGTAAGGAGTATTCTAAGAAAAAAATTGTCAATTAAAAGTCTGAAAAGAACAGAATAATTGAGCATAGTAAAAGAAAGAAAGTAGGGAGCCAATTTTGTTCATGAAAAAAAACCAGTGCTCAATCTCTTGAGCTTCATTTCCCACGCTAATCCTTTATGACTTCTCAAAGACCTTTTAATCATTTTGTCTTGGAACGTACTCTCTCTCTCTCTTTCTCTCTCCCAGCCTATTTCGTGGGCTTACATGGCTTCATGCACTTTGTAACCATTTAACATAATCGAAGTTGTAGATAATTAAAAAAGGGATCTCAATTCTTCAAATTTGGCCTTTCAATGAATATTAATCATTCTCTATAAATATGAAAAACAATTAGATGCTTGATTATATATTTAAATTTTAATCTCCACTCCGCTTGAGAGGTTTTGTTGTTCCATCCATTCATGTTTCTAATTCTATTTCAAACAATGTCAATTACTATACCGTATAGTTTAAATACATTACCAAAATGTTAAATATTGATTTCCACTTGTTGTAGAAGGAAAACATTATTTTTCTTTTAAGGAATGGAATAAGACAAGGAGGAAAAGAGGACACAAATTAAAGGGGCATAAGGCAAAATATTTGGGAAAAACAAGTAAGGAAAAGAGGAATGATGATATATGTTTCCATTCACTTTTTCAAAGACGCACGCACAGTTTCCCAATCACAATTCTTCTTCTACTTTCTTCAACTCCTCTCTCTTACTCTCTCCCTAAAGTACTATTCTTGAGAAATTATACTTTTTCATTGACTAAAACTTACTATACTAGTAGTATTCTTTTCTAACCACATTCATAAAATGAGCGTCTGTTTGTGAAAAATTGTAGTTCCGCTGAATTAGCTCATAATTGTCATAAAACTTCGGAAAAATAGAATCAAGCTAAAAAGGACATAGCTAAGACCTTAGAATTAGATCAAGGTAAACTAGATATTTTATTTTTGAGAGTGAGACTAAAAATAAAACCAAAATCTGAATACATCAATTGTCTCAATCAAAAGTTAATGGTCTCGTCAAAGTATAGTAGAGTAGTGGTTAGAATTTAGAGTTGGTTCTATTGTGTCATTAGTTCGATTACTCTTGAGAAGAGAATATTTCTATAAGACTAAAGACGGACTTTGGACCTATGTTCGAATTTTTTGGTAATTAAAAAAAAATGTTAGAATGTAAATTAACTCATAACTTTTTTCTTTTTTTGTAAACCATATTAACTCTTAGCTTATAATCTATTTTTATATTGTTACAATGTCAAATACGTTTTGTTTGAAGATGTAAATGGGGTTACGACCCTAAGGCATGTTGTAGTGTAATTTTGAGTTTTTTCTTTAATAAATGGGAGGCAAGTCTCCCTCATTTCACCAAAAAAAAAATGTCAAATACGTTTTGTTGCGCGAGATTTATCAAAATTAGTTATAAGTTTTTGGCTCACAGTCTCTTCTCGGATAGAAAACCAAAGCAGAGTAATTAAGTTTTCTTCCTGTTGCCAGGTCCCGAATTTGGGACCATAGAGCCAATATTTAACCAGTAGAGCCAATGCTTTCGGGTGATAATATCTTTCTTTTTTTTTGCTCATATCTTTCTTGGATTCACAGTTTTTTAAAAAAAAATCATATCTACATATATATTCACGTTTATGTATTTACCGGGAAAAGATGAGTGAAAGAGAAGAGTTTTGGAAACAAAAAGTAAATTCATAAAAGAGGGGCAACAAAAGCAAATATACTAAATAAAGAGGTTGACCGGCAAAGTGAGGACAAAAACGCAGTCTATGTAAGAAGTTTGGTTAACAAAAGTAAAAAGAGGCCAAATCATAAGACACAACATAACTTTATTTTATTTTTTTTATTAACCTAAAAAGATAAACCTCACTTTTACTTCTGTTCTTACTTTCACCATTTTATTTTCCAGAGGCTCAATTTGTTTACCAATTTGGTATAACATTTTGGTGACTTTTGTTTAGTTTTACACCATATGTTTATTGGTTTATATTCAGACGATGCAATTTTCAATCATCTAGTGGAATTTGGAGGACTGCACTCGTATTTTCACCGTTGTTAGTATATTATTAAGTCATGTGTTGTCACAGTATCGCTAAAAAATAGAAGAAATTTGAGATTTATGTTCTTGCGGTTTATATATTGGTATAAATTATCTTTTCAATCTTTGTTCAAAACTTATTTAGATACATGTTTAGTATCTCATACTCAATAACTAAGGCTTAAATTTATTTTTTATTGTCGAAAACATGTGGCTAGTAGTTTGGACTAGTGGCATCGTGTGTTTATTGTCTAGGTTTAAACGCATAATGCAAGTTATTGACAATTTTGTTTTTTTTGTTGTATATAGTATTATTTGAATCTTCATCATTAAGTTTTGAGACCGATTTTTTCCCTAATTTTTCTATATTCTTATTATTAAACTTTGAAAATCGACCCATAGAAAAATTTACACGCTCATCGATATATTTGAAGATTTTGTTTCTTCTGAAGGATATCTGAACGATCAACTTATGGGAAATGATAGAGAAGACACGAGAATTCCCAAATTCTTTCATGTCTGTCAAACTCATGTTTCATCGACCGGTTTGTTGGAAACCTCTATAACATTCTCAAACAGGAACCATTGAGACAGAGGGTGACTCATTTACTTTTACTTATACTTGGTGCATCAGTAAGATTTCTTCCACTAAATAGAAAAAAGAAGAGCAAAGGGTCAGTTTCTGGTCACACGCATGGTCTATTAGTCCCCTATTATTTTTCTTCTTTCGTACCTTCTCAAAAGTCTATTCACGTTTGTTTTTCCTTGTTCTTACATCTATATATTTATATATACAAAATTATTATTCTATGAAATTTAGATTAAATTAACATATTAAAATGACGGATGATCGTTGCACACCACCACAAACCAGCACATCAATCACCACTAATGGACAATTTCCCCAAGAATATTGCGTCACTTCTACCGTATGATTATGTTTAGGTAGGTCTCATGTGTGTATATAATTTATAAATGCATTTTGTATCAATTATTTTTTCAAAATTTATTCCATAAATGATCAACAAATATTTAGTTATTACCAAAAATATATTTATTTATTTAGTAACAAGAACATTACAAACATTTTAGTTCAGTTTAATACTCATATTTACTATAGGGGTTGTGCTTTACACCCTCAAACAAGAACATAAACAGCACTGGATTGATTTTTTTTTTTTTACTATTCTCTAATATAAACTACACGTAATTAGTTATTAGTTTTCTTTTCATTAGCAGTGGTAACGACGTTTCTAATTTTGTTAACGTCCATGAATTTGAGTGTGTGAAATATGTGATGAATTTGAGTATTAAATTGAGGTACTTGTGCTACCGTGTAAGTTTCTAAAATTTTGACATATTCACGTCTATTTCTATTATAGTGAAAAAATTACTATATTTTTATTCTGATAATAGATGAAAGTAAACCAAGAAGATAACCGATTAATTTCTTTAATTGGGATGATAAATACTAAATAGATTGTTTATACGCTGAGCTGGAAGCCCTGGTCTGGGTGATTGTGTCGTCTACTCGAGCTAGGTAATGTGTCGAACGATGCCAAATATCTTGAAACATATGGGGAACGTATGTGTGATCATTAGCATATCTGCAATGATCATACAAATGTGTGTGTATATATGGTTTTATGATTGTGTAGTGTAATTCACACGTATCAGTATCTTACAGCACTATAATCGTAATCTAACCGGTCTACTTTTTTATAATATAGAGGACAATAATCTGATAAAAGATTTGAAGAATAAGAGTATTAGTGGAGAACAAGGACGAAACAAAACTAAGTGCAAGAAACTTATGCGGTTTTAGTCATCAATAAAACATTATGAGCTTTGTATGTCTGGTCTGAAAAAGTGTGTCTTCATAATGCATAATCCAAATTATCTTTTGGTGTCAAATATATAGTATTTCCCAAAAAATATTTACATGTGTCCCCGAGGTAAGACAATTGTCAATGGCATTTTTGTTTTTGCTCCATAAACACTTCAAACAATCTATTTGCTATCATTTTGAAAACGTAGTGGTGACACTCTTGACTTCTATGTAACCAACTAATTTTATACAAAAGAGACAAAATTATATAAATGAAAATAGGTAATAATGGCTCTTAATCATGGGTAACCTTCTCATTATCATCCTATTCAACTTGTGTTTGAACTTTGAACCATGATCATCACATCTAGTAACACAGTGAATGCACCTTTTCCTTTCCATTTGTCATTCTATTGATTTTGTTTTTTACGGTTTGATTTGATACGTATGAAAAATCGATAGATTGATTTCTTGATCAACCTTAGAAATTATCAAACAAAATCATCGAAAGATATTTGTTTATCATTTATCTCGAAAAACAACTCCACTTTGATGATAGGATAACCAAATTCATTTTTTTTTCATGCACCATCATAGTTTCATTAAAAAATTGATACAAACTGGTTTCACATATTTTGGTCCGGTTCTTGGGTCATTTACTCATTATTCTCAAACTGTCCAACACGTATTACATTAATTGTATATTTCTAGGCAAAAAAGAATATAAAAAAGAGATGCTTAGTCAAGTGGTTAAATCCATTTGACTATGTCTTTTTTATCGGAATTCGATTCCAATAAATTATGTTATCCCGTGTAATAGAAATCATATATGGATCGGGCATTATCGATCCAAAGATGTAAAAAAAAAAGGAACATCAAAATTTTTAAATCCCTTTGTTTGGTACCACACGAATGTAATTGTTAACATGCATGTTTATAATTAATTTGCATGTACATGTGACTGCGACTGTTTATATCCTGTGAGTAAATTGTATAAATACACAAAGTGTGTTTCCGGCCGTGAGAAACAGATCGTACATTTCATATATATAATATATACCCAAGACTTCGCCGTTGCTTCAATCCGACGTCTCGTTCCACATGCATTTGCATCATTGCTTCGGTCCATGCCTTCTCTTTTATGGAGTTATATTGTGATTTGCTCATTCTTTTTCTTTAATTATTGAACTATATATTTCATAAAAAATGTTCAAGATACATTTTATGTTAACTTTTTTCGCTGTAAAAACCTGATTGCCGGGAAAACAACAATTGGTTCACCTCACGAAAATGGTGATCACCAAATCGAAAGAGAATTATCGTCCCCCTAATGACATATTTTGAATTTTACATATTGAGAGAAAAATTACACCTTATTCAAAAAAAAAAAAAAAAAGGAAAATTAACATATGTCGAAAAAGCCCATTTATTTCTTGATCATTGTTTCCAATAATAAGTTATAAAACTAAGAGCCTGCTGCTATTCAATAAGCCCATTCTGCAATGTAAAAAATAAAGGTGGCCCTAATATTTCGATTATTTTTCCTTGTCAACACAAGTTTTCGTCTCGTTCATTCCATCAATGTCGTCTCCGGAGACTACGACAAAGAAGAAGAAGAAGAAGACATCACCGACGCCAAAATCGACCACAGATTCATCACTTCCCGATGATTTGCTACTGAGCATCGTTGCACGCGTCTCAAGATTGTATTAGTTCTTGCAAAGTGGTTGTTATGGCCAATGTTATGACAATTCCTAGAACTTTATTATGCAATTTAAATAATTAATTAATTTTGATTGATAGCAAAACATGTAATTTATTGGTTTGAAATAATGTGGTCAATGTACCATCACAAATGTTCAAACTCATATAATACATACATGTTATTGTTGACATCATATCAGAAATTTCTACCTAACCAATAATTATTAACATGGTGGAGGACTATATGTGTTTGATAGGCATGTTAAAAAGATTCTCATAGAAAAGGATTCATCATCATTCGCTCCTGAGATGACAAACTTTGAGCTCATTTCTCTTTCTCCTTTTACTTTGAAAATGACCTTTGTGGATTTTTACATTTTTCCACAACTAAAACAAAAATATCATCTAAGCAAATTTAAAAGAGGAAAAAAAATAAAAATAGAAAGGACACATAAAACTATATAATGTGCACATATTTCTCTAGAGTCAGCCATATTTTCTCTACAAGAGTTAAACTCTTTAACATCATATTCCTTTAAGCATATGTGTATAACTAAGACTTATAGTTAATTAGTTATACGAAATTACGAATATATATGATTTAGTCTCTAATTTCTTTTTTAATTAATCAACTACATATGTAGGTGCCTCAAGCGGTTCATTTTAAAAAACAAGAACTTTAATTACACTAGGTTAACATGAATTTGGAAACTGGAAGTGTATATATATATATATATATATATTTGATCATTCCTATATCCACTAATAGATATATGAGTGTATTTGTGAACCTCAGCCCTAAGGAGACTTTCTTTCACATTGGACTTGATACAAACTTATGATATAATATAAAAGCTAGCATTTTTCAAAAGAATATGGTATAAGCTAAAGCTACTTTGCAACTTTTGCCCATCACAAACAAATAAAATCGAATATTTGCTTGACTTATTCCTTTAAATTATCAAACCGTAAAACCAAATGTATGATTACCATTATCTTAAAGCGATGTATGATTGACCATAGTGGTACACATAGGTGAGACGAGAGATTTCCCCAGCAAAAAAATATGTTCATCTTTTATTTTAACCACTGAAATTATATATTTATCATTCAAAGAATTTGATGGAGAAAAAGAAAATAGGTGACATTTCTTATAAAATATATGAAATTTTAGCACATTATATTCTTACTGCAGATAATATTATTTTCTATAATAACTATCCCTTCCTCCGATTAATAGTTTTTGTAGAAAGCTAATTCAAGAGGAAATGATATGAACAAAAACATGGACGTCAATTTAAAAATTGTTGGTGTGATCGCTAATTCAAGAGAAAATGATATGGAAAAAGACATGGAGTTAATTTAAAAACTGTCGATGCGATATACCTCGACACCAAATTTAAAGTCAGACAAATAAAGAAATTGAGAAATAGAACCACAGACATATATACATTTTATCTTTATTGTGTGTGAATAATGTGTAAATGCTTGAGTTTAAATTTTACTTCTAATTATTCTATGTAAAATATATTTGAAGTAGATACAATTGTTATAACGCAGATAATTGAATGTCAATTTGTTTTTTGGGCAAACTAGAATTGAATGTCAATTTGATACTAAAGTTGTGCAGGAAACATGAAAATACCAAATCGTAAAGAAAATTTGTGAATGTGTTACTTCAACATACATATTAACAAAAAGTTTTATTTAGCAAATTAATTGCATATAGTTTTATATCCATGAAATGAAACGTGGACACCTATAAGGTGAGAAGTGGTCAGCGAGTCAAAGGAAAAGCAATTAGAGAGTATAGGTATTTATAAAATAGAAGTCTATAAGTTCTGTAGGCTCAGTTTGTGTCTGTCTCTTATAAGTCCTAGCCCTAACTCCCTACCTATATTTCCCTCTACCAATCACATCTCCCACTTCTTTTTCTTCCATACATGAAACTATAGTCTATAGATAGATTAAGAAATTTCGAATACAGAAATCTAAATAAGCATATTAACGAAGATGTCGACTAGTTTTGTCAGCCGATCACGAATCATCGATATAGAAAGAACAAAAAGTATACTATTTATTATTAGTAAAAACATCCTTGCTGGAAAATTTTACTTAATATAAGACTATGAACTTTTTTTAGAAAAATAGGGAATAAATTTAGCCACGCATGCTTTGCAATTGCGTATGTTCTTGTTTAGACTTCTTCCTCTAATGCAGCTTATTTCGAAGATCCAAACTGACAGCTGCTACAAATCCATCCGATACAATATATATCAAACCAGAAAATTAAGGGTTTATATATGTCTTATCTATTTGTTGTCTTTGTTCTCTGTATAGCAGAAAAAAGATTGTAATTCCTAAATAATTTGATGATAATAAAATTGGTAACCACGAAAAATGGACGTATCTTAATGGTGAACTAGTAAAATCGGCAACCACAAAAAATCGACATAACTATTAAAGGTGAAGTACTAAACATTTTGTGTCGATTTTATTTTCTAAATGAAATCATTTTTTTAAGATAGAAATTGGAATATAAGCTTTTTAACAAAATAATATGCAAGAATCACTTGCATTATTGATGGTTACCTCCCAAGTAACTCATATGCATATTCATATAATCAAAACAAAAAGAAAAAATGAAAAATAAAAATATATTGTCCATCTCTCTTTCAGATATACAAATTGGTTTCTACCAAACTTTTGTAACACATATCCATATCTACCTATCTATCTGTACCGAACAGATGAGATGAAGTTTTGTCCCTTCGAAATCTAATATGAGATGAAGTTTTTACAATCATAGTAAACACTGTATGTCTCCAAATATCTAAGAAACGAAAAAATGAAAAATAAAATCTATTGTCCATCTTTATATGAGATGAAGATGCCAATATTATCATCCAATAAAGCAGAAGCGAGAAAATGAAGGAGATGGGGTTGCTATCAAACAACAAAGCAACGCCCACGTGAAGGGATAACCAAATAGGCCTTAGACTTGGTCCCTTTCGTTTTCTCTTCCCACTTTTCTTCTCTTAGCTTTCACCACTTTTTTTCATTACCCTAAATCTGTATCACTCCCACAAACTCCAGCTTATCCCTTCCACACCACACTTACTAAGCCTTTTCAATAAAAGCACTTCCTTATTACTTAATAAAAAGGGCTTGTTGCATCCACAACTAGCCAGCCACTATGGTACATACATGGTAGTTAAGAAAAACACAGATTTCGACTAAAACTTAAATTTTATGAGCGAAGAGTTAATTGCTTGTACGAGTCTTGTAGATTAAGCTGAACTCGGTATAATGAGACTACAAGTTCACTTACCTTTGATGAAAAAATCATACAAACTAACTTTCCTCCCAAACCAAACAATTAATATTTTTCTTTGCTCTTAAAGTTAAAAGTTTAAAACTGAATTCAGAATTACGTACATTTGTTAACAATAGTGAATACAGTTATATAAAAAAAAAACTAAACACCAAACTTTTTCAGTCCTTCTTCTAAGCTTTCTTTCAACCATACATTGCACATGCATTAAAAACCATGTTTTCTTTTAAATTTAATTTTATCATTACATTCAATATATATATATATAATAGTGAATTTAGGTAACATTCACTTCCATAAATTTTGGTATTATGTTCAGTAAATGTTATTCAAAGCGAATATGTGTATTCTGTTCCACAATATTAAAAGATGATATATACCAAAACTTATCATCGATCATGTTATAGTTTTAATAGTTTTTGTGAAATATCTAAATTAACTAAATATAAATTGAAAACTTTCATTAATAATAATGAAAGTGAATCTAACAAAAGCATTAGCCATGTTCCCCCCCTGCTTTTGTTTTGGACAACCTTTTGAAGCAGAAGGTAGGGTAACCCCAACCGAAGGAGCTAATCCATATTAGTAACGACCGAACCAATCCATATTAGAAAATACCATCTCTCTTTATTTCTATTTAAATAGTACTAAAAGATATTTACGGAAGTGATAGAGTTATATGATGTATAGTTAAAAGAAAAACATATAGTACTTTAAAAAAATATTTTCTACAATATCTTTTGTCCATCTTCCTCTAGCTATCAACCTTTATAGCACAAGCACACACAACCACTAATGAACCAAAGGGCTTGAGTGAAGAAAGGAAAAGGAAGATTCTGTTTTCGTTACCTATTTCTCTCTTGAATCTAATGTTTCCTTCTCTAGATACCAATGGCTATGACCTCTTTGATCCCTTCATTCCCCATCAAACAACCATGTTTCCTTCTTTCATTACTCACATTCAAAGCCCTAATTCTCACCATCACTACTCTTCGCCTTCTTTTCCTTTCTCTTCCGATTTTCTTGAGAGTTTTGATGAATCCTTCTTGATAAACCAATTCTTGTTACAGCAGCAAGATGTAGCAGCAAATGTTGTTGAATCTCCTTGGAAATTTTGCAAGAAGCTTGAGCTTAAGAAGAAGAATGAGAAGTGTGTTGATGGAAGCACCTCACAAGAGGTTCAATGGAGAAGGACGGTCAAAAAAAGGGACAGGCATAGTAAGATCTGCACGGCTCAAGGTCCTAGAGACCGGAGGATGAGGCTGTCTCTTCAGATTGCTCGCAAGTTTTTCGATCTTCAAGACATGTTGGGTTTCGACAAGGCGAGCAAGACGATTGAATGGCTTTTCTCCAAATCAAAGACTTCCATCAAACAACTTAAAGAAAGAGTGGCTGCATCGGAAGGAGGAGGAAAGGATGAACATCTCCAGGTTGATGAAAAGGAAAAGGATGAGACACTGAAGTTGAGAGTCTCAAAGAGAAGAACAAAGACTATGGAGAGCTCTTTTAAGACTAAAGAGTCGAGAGAGAGAGCTAGAAAGCGAGCAAGAGAGAGAACAATGGCAAAGATGAAGATGAGATTATTTGAGACCTCGGAAACAATTTCAGATCCTCATCAAGAAACTAGAGAGATCAAGATAACCAATGGTGTACAATTACTAGAAAAGGAAAATAAAGAACAAGAATGGAGTAATACTAATGATGTTCACATGGTAGAGTATCAAATGGATTCTGTGAGCATCATAGAGAAGTTTCTTGGACTAACCAGTGACTCTAGCTCCTCTTCCATTTTTGGTGACTCCGAGGAATGTTACACAAGTCTTAGTTCAGTAAGAGGTACAATTTCAGCAGCAGGTAACAGCAATGTGTTAACTAAAAACCCTAATTGAGTAATGCAGTTTTGATTAATATTAGCTTTTTGGTAATTCCAGGAATGTCGACACCAAGGGAACACAACACAACTTCAATAGCAACGGTGGATGAGGAGAAAAGCCCCATATCATCTTTCTCTCTATATGATTATCTCTGCTACTGATGAGTGATGATCATGATCGGCTCCATCCTTATAAGTTATTTGGACTTTATGATCTATGCATCAACATAAGAGCCTCAGGATAGCCAAATAGCTAGATTTCATTTGTTTGAGGCTTTGGAGTACCGCTTGATTTGTGTGTGTGAACGACAGGGTTTGGTCTGCCTAATTTGTTTGAGGCTTTAAAGTACCGCTTGATTGATGGATATCTCTATTTTGCTGGTTTCATTTCTTGCAAATTTCTAATTCTCTGGCATTTTTTTTGTTGTTGCTTGTCTTCTGTTGGGAAAATTTTAAAAACACAGCAAACTTATAAGATTGTGATGGACACAATCACTAGTCTAAGTAAAGAAGCTTTAACAATCACATTCCAAGATGTGTAAGATAAGACAATAATTTAGATAAGTAATAATTTCTACTGATTTTGTCAATTAATCGTATGTATGAGTATTATTAACTAGTGTTCTAAAAACCACTTACATTGTATTTATGTATCATACACATGTAATGATTTTTTCATAAACGTTGTGTCTAGCTACTGGAAACCGTTTGCAAACTAGACATTGATTAATCATTTGAGTCGGATTTGGCGGCTTAAACAGAATTGTTTTAAGCGGGTTATATAAGCTAAGTTACTTGTCTAGATACCAATTAGTCGTTCTTAGATTACATATATATATATATATTTTAGAAAAACTATTGTGATTACAAATTCTCCCATCATGTCAAATTTTCTCGCAAATTTTCAATCATTGTTTTTCTTCTACGTTCTTGAGTTGGGGTGCAGTGATATGCTTGAATTCACACTAGGTTCTTTCTTAGAAAATAATACACTTCCTTAAGACGATGTTTTAGTATAATGTAATTTTTATTGGTTTGATTTTTGGATTATTATATAGTCTTAACAGGTTAGCACCAACGAGTTTCGTTGACATTTTCCCCGGAATTATACTTCTACCAATATATATTGAACCAACGGAAATTCTCAACAATCAACATCACCAATCGACAATGTTTCTCCTTCGAATTTCAGTGTAAGTTGAAGTTCTAACTTATAACCATGAAAAACTAATCGAAGCATTTATCAAAAATAAACTAAGTGAAGCGTATTTTTAATCAAATATATAAAATAAAAACGAAATAGCAATGGATCATCATCATCGTCGCTGGTACTCAAAAGCTACAAGCCCTAGCGGTAGCAGAAGTTGAAGTAGCAAAATACCAATGATATACGATATGGGCCTTAGGCCTAAAACAGCAAATTTTCTTCTGTTTATATCTTAATTGAACCAAATCAAACCAAAACTGAGCCGATTATTTTTTTTCAATCCAAAAGTGAAAAGTAGGACAAAACCAACCAGTTAAACCGAATTAATATTTTGTATTTATTAAATAAAACTGTCTTTTTTAAAAATAGGTATTAAATAAATATAAATCAAATAATTCATTATCTCTTATATTTAAAATTATTATTTTTAATTAAAACCAAACCAAATTGCATCAGACCGAGTAAACCAAATTGGAAATTGGAAACCAAATAGGTATTAATAAGATTTCTAATTCTGTAAAACCAAATTTAGAGAAACAACCAAACACCTCTAAACAGATCATCTGGCCATTCTTCTCTTTAGGTCCTCCTCCCTTACCGTTGTTTATTTTTCTTGTGAAATCGCTCTTTGTTCTGATAATATATTTGGTTTTCAGATTCTTATAAGCCAATGTGTCGGTTTGACAAAAAAAAAAAAAAAAAAAAAACCAATGTGTCAAAAATATAACATATTCTCTCTTTTCTGTCATAAAAACAAAATGCATAGGTTTCAGGTTGTTTAATTATTTCAAGGAGAAAAACAGAAGAGGCACTTTTCTCAGATCTAGCTACAAGAAACAGATGAACAGAGGAGATACTAACCTGTAATGTAATATCCTTCTTGCTTTCCATTCTCTCAAGACCACCTACTTTGATCATGGGTGTTGTTTATAAGCAGAGTAGGAAATTTCTTAAGATCTGACAAGAGTGAAGCAGAAGAAGAAACACAAAGGTACGTTAAAGGCGTAAACCTCACTCTCTGCTTTAAAAGCCTTCAAAAAATATGGAGCAGAATAGAGGAAATAAAGAAAGACATAAATGTAGGAGTCTAGATTGTATAATTGTTGACCAAAAAAAAGAGTAAAAGATTGTGTAAATGTGTCCTAAGATTTGACAAAGACAAAAAAGATTGTGTAAATGTGTACTAAGATTTGACAATGTCTGATATAAAGGAAAAAAAAACATATATATAGAGTCGATCGATCGGTTTTGCAGACCCAAGCATGGTTTTTTCGAGCTAGCTAGGTCCTATCAGACTTTGCATCAGTCATTGAACAAATTTTTTGTTTGCTCCCAAAAAATGTAGTGCAGGTTTTAGGAATTATTACCACAAATGGATTCTACAATGCAAACTATTTTAAACAATCAAATAATTGTAGTTAGGTGGTTTCACCTTTTCTTTCTAGACTTGGGAGATTGGGACCAGAGCCATATTTAGAAGTCTCCATAATGACTTGTATTCCTTAAACAGCTTTGTTAGCGTTTTGCTTATAATTATAAGCAAAAAAATGACTTATCACATATTTTTGTCTTGGCTTTTGCTTAATAAGCGATAAACTAACTAAAGAAGTGAACAAAAAAAAAAATACTACAGTTATTTACTTATTTAATTATTAGGAAAATGGAAAATGGGATATGGATGTCGAGAGATAGATCTTTTGGCAAATTGTAGCTGCTTCTAGATTACATAGACACATAGACTTTCACTGCAGCTCGTACGGAACCTTGCCTAAATGCCCCAAAACTCTTACAACAAACATATTGTAGACAATTTGATAAAGTCTATTTACACGTAAAACGTAACTCAATTATATATATTTATATCAACTGTTTCTGTCTCTTACGTACAGTTTCGTAATCAAATCACTTTTTAAATCCTTATTAATTTTTCTCAATGCATTTTTATTATCCATAGACTCTTTTGACTTGTGTACGAGAGTATTCATAAAACTATTTTCTTACCATGTTTTAGTTAAATAAAATTATTTGCATCATTCATGTTAATTTTACTAATATATCCATGTCTATTTTATGTTTTAGGAAATTTTGTTCTGATTATTATTTGATATTGTGTGACTTAAGATTATCTTGTTTAATGAAGAAACTCCCAACTCTTCTTCCCAAATTTTTTTTTGTTCTTTTGGGAAAAGCATAACAACATTTTTCTGAACTAAATTTTGTGAAAAAAAAATTATATGTGCTTTTATTGTAGTTTTGTGTGTGTGTCTTCAAGGTTGATGCATTTCGAATTTTAGTCTCGTTTAGAATTTGTTTTACATTGAATTCTTGATTTGTTGTTAAGCATATTTATGAGTGTGTTTAAGCGCATTGTGGTTTCTCTCATCCTTCTATACATAGTTCTAGTTGGAAAAAAAGAATTGATTGCAACAAAAAAAAAGTGAGAGATCATGCATACGTTTTGAAAGATGGTATAAGAAATAAAAGTCTTTACCGTTGTTAGAACACATTTAACTTTTCACAACATAATAAATTGAATTAATTTTCATTTAGCGGTACTTTGATTTTAGCGGTAATTTCCACCAGTTTAAAAGATACATTGGTTTGATATGTTTTCATTATTTCGCACTTTATCATTTAGAATTAAAAGCTAGTTATAATATAGAAGAATTATTATATTTTTGGTTATAGATTCTTAGCAATATTTCTACTGCAATGTAATATTATACCTTTCTTTTTTTGTTAATGTAAAATTAGATTTTTATCCTATATATCTTTAATTCATAATTTTTTTCTTCAGAAATTATATTTGATATCTATAACTATATACATTTTATATCTATATACATATTTTAAGGATTTGTGATAGTGTACACTATCGAATATGGGAAAAGGTTTTGATGTGCAATCATATTTCGAGCACTTAACATTAGTGCAAGAGAAGATATACACAGTTAAAAAGGCTGGTTTGGAACTGCACCATACCCACCAGTTCCAAAATCCACTCAGGAAATCTCTTTCGTGCATTGCCATTGGAAGACCTTTAATCAAATTTAAATCTCATTATCTTCTTTCTTCACTATGAGAGATTCACAATCCAAGTTAAGAAAAAAAGATACCAAATTACTTTCTTAATTAACAAATATATTACCTTATATTTAAAACAGTATATTGTCTTATTTTTTAATTAAGCAATTTAAATAACAAACTATCAAATGAAATATAAAATAACAAAAACAATCTCTCTACAGATTAACATAGAATTTCGATTCATGATCTATTATGTAACTTTATCAAGATCTTAATATTTTGTATCATGCATATTGTTCGATTCACTTGTTTTAGAATTTGTAAAACGGGTTGCACAAATGTGAGCTTTTTTTTTTTTTATAATAGAAATAACTAGTGATTCAGTATATGAGAAAGAAACTATGCCATATAATGTGCGAAAAGACAAAATTTCAAACTCATTGAACATTGAAAGTCAACCGTTGATGATAGAAACAAATCTATTATCGAAACAAAAATTAAAGAAATGGTAAATTTTTGAACGTGGTTTAATTAAAAGTCCACAACGCAATATCTAGTTTTTCGCAGCACATGTAAAGGCAATGGATCGATAGTTCTTTAACTACTACTGTGTTCACACGTCGACTATAATTTAGACCTATTGATACGATATGAATTATTGCAATCATCTCCTGCAAATATAATAGCATCGATTACACATCTTTATAATCAAAGATTTTTATTATTTTACTTTCATAATTCCAAAGATTTTTTCATAATTAATAAGTTGCAATCATGCCTCCTTTTTCGTTCCTTGAATTCTAAGAAACCTCGATGCATTAGTTTAATTTTCTTTACACGGTTTATTACACATTATGAATTTTCTTTTGAATATCAATTATTGACCACTATAGATTTGATTTAAGTACGTATTATTACTATTTTGGAGTAATTAATATTCGCTTTCATGGTCTTTAAGTTTTTTAACGTTATCTGACTTGATATTTTTTTTTTGTTGGCTTCAAACTAAGACTCTGATTATTTTTATTTAGTTGTTTGTTCTTAACCAAAAAGAGATTATGTTTATCTATAATAAACGTGAATTACTATTTAAACATAAAAATTCAATGCAAATTTAAATTTCCTTTAAAAGAATCAAAACTAGTTCTTAATGATTTTTTTCTAATACTATACGAAATGGTACTTAACACATAGATAAATAAATGAATTCACTAATAGAGTAATATTGTACATCCATATTTTATTATTATTAATAAATCTGTTTTCAGAATTGCAAAATTTCTTTCTAATAAAAAAGATAAACGCAAATATACACATCGGTCTAAAATCGAAATCTCTATGCTAGAGAGGAGAACTAATTAATATAAACATGTTTAGGTACTAGGTTCAAAAATATTATGAACCTATTTAAGACTTGCAAGCTCTTGGTAAAAAGTAAAAACAAATAATATACCGATCATAAAACTGCAATCTACGACAGTTTTGACTACCGCCAAAGCTAACAAAATATCAGCCAGTAGGCAAAATTTTGACGCAAAAATAAGCTGGACAGTTTTGTAAAATGGTGTACATATGTCATATGATAAAGCATCTTGCGTTGAAAAGACAAAATCCAACTCTCTCGCATCTCTTGAGCTTTACATTTTGTCAACTATATCATATATAAATATAGATGAGTCCTTTCATACTCTCTTCTAAACCGTCCAACAAAACCTTTTTAGTCTTTTTTCCAAAAACATACAAAACATAAAAAAAAAACAAGAATTTAGTTTTGTGGCCTATTGATTAGCACACCCATATGCTTAGAATTTCTTCATCATCTTCCATGGCCTTGAAATTTTCTCAAATTCTCTTCATAGTTTTATGGCTATCTCTCTTCTTTCTCCTCCTCCACCACTTGTACTCCCTCAACTTCCGTCGTCTCTACTCTCTAAACGCGGTGGAGCCATCATTGTTGAAGCAACACTACCGTAGCTATAGATTAGTGAGCAGAAAAGTTCTCTCCGACAGATTCGACTTCACACCTTTCCATAGCCGAGATAACAGCCGACATAACCATCGTTCCGGCGAGCAATACGACGGTGATGAGATAGACCCTCGTTACGGAGTGGAGAAACGCCGTGTTCCCTCCGGACCCAATCCGTTGCACCATTGATGATTACACGTGTATGGTATGTGTTGTAACATTAAAGACAAAGATCAGATCCTTTGCCTAGCTAGCTTTTTTTTATAAGGAAGAAAATTAAACGTTAGAGCTTTTTTTTGAAGGTACATTTCTACAATTTGGGTGTTCATACATTTTATTTTATTTTTCTTATTATTTTGACGATTGTATTCGTGAATATGTTGATATATACTAGAGATATTGACATCTTGATTATTGTTTTCTACTGTATGTAGTAATGTTGGCTGCTACGTATATTGATTACTAGTAGGAGTATTAGTTTAATAGTATAAATAAAAAAAGATTGGTCGTTGATTACAATGATGAATGTTTAAATAATTGCTTTGACTTTGGGATTAGCCAACCAGTAGCTGCGACGGCACGTCACAACTCAGAGATATTCTAGATGCATTATTGTACCAAAACTAAATAACAATAAATGGTAATGAACAATAATAATTTTTGTTTCATGTGACGAAAATTAGGACTACAAGTATATATTTAATTCCCTTTTATAATACGCAAACAATTTCCATCGATCGTCAATTCTCATTTTAACAAAATGTAATTGCAGCAAGAGTATTGATTTCTTTTAAATAAACCAGATCAGAGAAACTCAGCCGTTTTTTTTCTTACAAAAATATATAGAAATTGTAAATTTGTAAAGCTATATCGTAAAGAAAATTGGTTTAAAACGTTAAAGACATTTATTTGGTACGTCTAAACATGACTTGAGACGCGTCTAACGTTCTGTCTTTTCGATATGAATAAGGAAATTGTCATTTTGCAAAAGCTTCACTTTCTCTCATTCTCAAGATGTGCCGACTTTTTACTATTTGATTTCTACACCAACTAAATATTATTATAAATTTCCTTTTGATAATGACATTTCACATAATGCAAAAAGGGACTAAGAATCCAAAGGAAATGGTAAACGGCCTGATTAACAATTTTGAGTAAATTAAGTGCGTCTTGTATCAGTAAAGATAGGATGAATTTATGAAAATTCTAAGGATTTGGAGAAGAGTTTCTATTGTTTACGTTCCATTGGTAATGCTAAAATAAATATTTTTTTATCAACTCATAAAGTATACTTTGTGTTACACAAATAAGTTTATGCAATAATGTAAAAATGAGCTGACTCATATACGTTCATGTTTCAGTCAATTCAAGGATAAAACTATCTATGTTTGTTGAAACTACGATTTACTAAATGAAAAATAAATTCATATTATTTGAACAAAAAAAAAAAAAAACCCAAAAGATTCTGTTCATCTAATAGCCTAAAAGATTTATCGTATTTTTTTCCATAAAAAGTTATTAGATAGATAAATAAAAAAAGTCGCCCTTACACAATAGTGTAGAGACTCCTGTAGTGGTTGGGTGTCCATCATTTTTCAATGGACCCCTTTCAGATACATTAGGTTCTGTGTGGCATTGTATTTATAAATTTGTACAATGTTTTGAAGAAAAAGCAATTCGAATTAGAACAATCAATTACTTTACAGAAACATACTGTAATCAATTATTTCAAAAATAAAGTTTATTTTAAGCATTATGCATAGATGGAGTTATCTCGTTGTGAATAATACAATAAAAGAAGCCCAAAATGGACCAATAATTAAAGTGGATAATATAAGAAGCCCAATAGGCCCAATAATATTTTCCAGGAGCTAACGTCGTTTGCAACTTGCAAGTAGCACCGAAGAGTTTTGGGGGTTGGAGAGTGACGATTACAGAGTAGTTTTGTAGCGGAGGAGAGAATTGTTCACGACGGCGCGTGTCACAAACCCACGAAGAAAGCTTTCAAATTTGAGCAATTTGATTTCACGAGTCGAAAGTTGTGAAAATGGTGTTGGTTTCTCGTCCCCTCTTCATTTGATGCATCTGGGTCTCTAGGGTTCGAACGGAAATGTTCACTCCGCAAAGGAATCGTTGGCCGGAGACAGACCGGAAGGGAAAGGCCATAGCTTTTTCCGACGAAATCATTACACCTCCTCCACAAAGGGTGCTTCTCCGAGAGGATGATGATTGGCAGAAGTTCAAAGAGGTTGGCTTGCTTGATGAAGCTTCTCTAGAAAGAAAAGATCGTGATGCTCTTATAGAGAAAATCTTGAAGCTTGAAAAAGAGGTAAATAAATAAAGTTTCGATTTTTACATTATTGTGTTACTGAATCTTAAAGTGTGAGTGTTGTTAATTGAGATCGTGTTTTAATTTTTGTGTTAGTTGTTTGATTACCAACATAATATGGGGCTATTGCTTATTGAGAAGAAGCAGTGGACTTCAACAAATAACGAACTTCAACAAGCTTATGATGAAGCTATGGAGATGCTTAAACGTGAGAAGACGTCAAATGCAATTACTTTAAATGAAGCTGACAAAAGAGAAGAGAATCTTAGAAAAGCTTTGATTGATGAGAAGCAATTTGTTGCTGAGGTATCTCATTTTTCAATTCATGTTGTTCTGTTGTGGCTTGCTTTGTGTTTGATGTTTATGCTATTTCTGTATTTTCAGCTTGAGAATGATTTGAAGTATTGGCAACGAGAACACTCTGTGGTGAAGTCTACTTCTGAGGCAAAGTTAGAGGAAGCAAATGCTTTGGTAATTGGTATGAAGGAAAAAGCTTTAGAGGTGGATAGAGAAAGGGCCATTGCTGAAGAAAAGTTTTCAGTGATGAATAGAAAGAGTTCTGAGTTAGAACGCAAACTAAAGGAAGTGGAGACCCGTGAAAAGGTGCACCAAAGGGAGCATCTTTCTCTAGTTACAGAGTATGAACGATCACTTTTTACTTGTTCGTTCTGTTCCTTGTTTGTTGATATGCAGATCTGACCTCTCATTTTCTCTTTTGCTTATGTTTCTTAGACGAGAAGCACATGAGGCAGTGTTCTACAAGCAGAGAGAAGACCTACAGGAATGGGAGAAGAAGTTAACACTGGAAGAAGATAGGTTGTCTGAAGTTAAAAGAAGCATTAACCATAGAGAAGAAAGAGTTATGGAAAATGAAAGAACCATCGAGAAGAAAGAGAAGATCCTTGAAAATTTACAGCAAAAGATTTCTGTTGCCAAGTCCGAATTAACAGAGAAAGAAGAATCTATAAAGATTAAGCTAAATGACATTTCTTTGAAGGAAAAAGTGAGTTATCTAGGTGCAACTTTTTTTGCTTCCGGTACCTTCTGGCTTATATATTAATTTTGTGTCTGTTTTAGGACTTTGAGGCCATGAAGGCTAAAGTTGATATCAAAGAGAAGGAGCTCCATGAGTTTGAGGAGAATCTTATTGAGAGGGAGCAGGTCAGCCTCAGCTTCCCTGAAACTTTCTTCTATTTGTTTAATATATATCGCCTTTTCTTTCTAGGTCATTGTAATGGTACTGAATCTTACGTTAAGGGATGGAATGAAACGGAAGAAGATGTGCTTTTATGTTTTGAAATCCTATACAGTGACGCATATACGCATTCACAATCACTAGTTGTTTAGGGATATCCTGTTTTTTTTTTTGAAATGTTATCGTCGACTAGTTAACAAAATCAGAGTTTGTATACAGAGCGTTGGTGTATTAAGAGGAATATTTTAAAACTATGGTAATATTTCTTGCATGTTTAAAGTCACTTTCCCAGGTTAATATTTTTCTTTAGTTTCTATCTGCTAAGTGCCAGAATAGAGATACTTAAAATAGAATTGACATGGTGATTTAAATTTAACAGATGGAGATTGGGAAGCTTCTTGATGATCAGAAGGCTGTTCTAGATTCAAGAAGGCGAGAGTTTGAAATGGAGCTTGAACAGATGAGGAGATCCCTTGATGAAGAACTCGAGGGAAAGAAAGCTGAAATCGAGCAGCTGCAAGTTGAGATCAGCCACAAAGAAGAGAAGTTGGCTAAGAGAGAGGCAGCTTTAGAGAAAAAGGAGGAGGGAGTGAAGAAGAAAGAGAAGGATCTTGATGCAAGGCTCAAAACCGTGAAGGAGAAAGAAAAAGCTCTGAAAGCTGAAGAGAAAAAGCTGCATATGGAAAACGAGAGATTGCTCGAAGATAAGGAATGTCTGCGTAAACTAAAAGATGAGATTGAAGAGATCGGGACTGAGACAACAAAGCAGGAATCAAGGATTCGTGAAGAACATGAAAGTCTTAGGATTACAAAAGAAGAGAGAGTCGAGTTTCTGAGGCTGCAGTCTGAACTGAAGCAGCAGATAGATAAAGTTAAGCAAGAGGAGGAGCTGCTCTTGAAGGAACGTGAAGAACTGAAACAAGATAAGGAAAGATTTGAGAAAGAGTGGGAAGCTTTGGATAAGAAGAGGGCTAACATAACTAGAGAGCAAAATGAAGTTGCTGAAGAAAACGAGAAACTGAGAAATTTGCAAATATCTGAAAAGCATAGGCTGAAGAGAGAAGAGATGACCTCAAGGGATAATTTGAAGAGGGAATTGGATGGTGTCAAGATGCAGAAAGAATCATTTGAAGCCGACATGGAAGATCTTGAGATGCAAAAAAGGAATCTTGACATGGAATTTCAGAGGCAAGAAGAAGCGGGTGAAAGAGATTTTAATGAAAGGGCGAGAACATATGAGAAGAGAAGCCAAGAAGAGCTTGACAACATTAATTACACAAAGAAGCTGGCTCAAAGAGAGATGGAAGAAATGCAATACGAGAAGCTTGCTCTGGAGAGGGAAAGAGAACAAATTTCGGTCCGAAAGAAGTTGTTGAAAGAACAAGAAGCTGAGATGCATAAGGACATCACTGAGCTAGATGTACTCAGAAGCTCTTTGAAGGAGAAACGAAAAGAATTTATCTGTGAAAGGGAGCGTTTCCTAGTATTTCTGGAAAAACTTAAGAGCTGCAGTTCCTGTGGAGAAATAACCGAAAATTTTGTTCTGTCTGATCTTCGACTACCTGATGTTGAAGATGGGGACAAACGTTTCGGGAAACAAAAATTAAAAGCAGAGGAGGCTTTGAACATTTCTCCCAGTGCAGAGAATAGCAAGAGAACATCTTTGCTTGGGAAAATCGCTTCAAAGCTACTGAGCATATCACCAATTGGGAAGACAGATAAAGTCACTGATCTGGGTATAACAGTTAAGCTTCCAGAATCTTCGCAACCTGATGATTCTCTGGATAGAGTGTCAGGCGAGGATCATGAACCGTCTGCTACTGAACAGAGTTTCACAGATAGTAGAATACAAGAAGGTCCTGAAGGTTCCCTCCAATCAGAGATGAAGAGTGATAAACCTAGACGAGGTAGAGGTAGAGGTAGAGGTAGGGGTAAGTCTGTTAGAGGAAGATCGCAAGCAACAAAAGCTGTGTCCAGAGATTCAAAACCATCTGATGGGGAAACTCCAAGGAAGCGGCAACGCGAACAGACTTCTAGAATCACAGAAAGTGAACAGGCAGCTGGTGATAGTGATGAGGGTGTAGACAGTATTACAACTGGTGGACGTAGGAAAAAAAGACAGATAGCTGTTCCAGTCTCTCAAACGCCTGGACAAACCCGATATCAGCTCAGGAGACATAGAAAGTAAGCCCCTACTACTTTTTAACTGAAAAATGAGTTGGAGGGTGTTGCATAAGAAATTTGAAATTCAATACGCGTGAAACTTATATATGTATGCAAAATCCTTTCAGTGTAGGAACAGAAGAAGATAAAGCACAAGCATCAAAGGGTGCCACTGAAAAACAAGAACGTGTCAATGATGATATCAGAAAAGTGCCAAGTCCGAAGGAAACTCGTACTCCACCGGAAGGTGAGAATAGAGAAAATGGCAAAGCTGAAGTATTAGTGGAGACGGTAACACATGAGGAGATTGTTACGGTATGGTTTTGTTTATTTCTTTATTAGTTCTTAATTTCTGTCTGAGTTGAACATATGGGCATGGTAATCTTAGGATATAATTTTGAACCATGGTTTTTTTATATAGGTTGAAACAGAAACTGTGTTCAAGGTTAACAACACAGGAAAGAACCCAGTCGAAGATCCGCAGTTGGAAGTAGGAGGCAGTGGTGAAATAAGAGAGCATGGTGAAGAAGATGATGAGAATATCAGCATGATCGAAGAGGAGAACGAAGGAGAAGAAGAAGAAGAAACAGAGCGCCAAGGAAATGATGCTTCCATAGGAAAAAAGATTTGGGTCTTTTTCACAACATGATCATTTTCTTCATTTCTCTCTAAAAGACAAAATTATCATCCCATAAGTAGGATTTTGCAACATCTTGTTATGTGTTGGTTCGTTTTTTAACTATCACCTTTCTTTATCTAAGCAACTGAAAAACAAAAAGGAAGTGGAATCTTGGGAAGGCATGGGCATTGTAGAAAATGTAACATTTGATTTTTACTCTGCTACTCCATAAGGTAATGCTGGTATTCAAGGAACCAAACCAGACTCGAAGGGTAAGTAACAAAGTTACATAAGTCATTGTCAAGGACCTGACATCTTTTTTTGGTTATGTTTGCCTGAAAATCGCCAAACCATAAAAAAGTTCCAAAGCACAAAACGGTAAAAAGAAGAAAAGGACTACACAATGGCTTATATGTAGGATCTTACCAAGATTTCAAACTTAAATTGGTTAGATTTATAGGGGGTAGATAGTAGATACGCCTCACCTTTCAATGTTAAGACAAAAATGAGTGTGGTCCAAAACAAAGGACATGCAATATAGCATCAAACTCACTCTTCATTACACTCTCTTAGAAACATCCTCATTAATTTCTCAATGGCAAACTTCTATTAATGCTCTAATTAACTAAATCTAAATTTACAAAACATTAGTTCCAACCAATTAAGCTTCTTCCTTTTGAGTTTTTTCTTTTTTTTTTTCTTTTTCTTCAGGAAATAAAATAACTGTTTTTGAAGAAAGGGACAGTTGATAGAATTTCAGAAACCTATAAAGAAAAACATTATAATAAAATAAAATAAAAATCTGGAAGTTGCAGAATTAACAGAGTCCTTATAAAAGACTTGATCTTCTCTGTCTTTCGCTTTCACTTGCATTATCAACACAAGATGTTGGACCTCTCTCTTCTTATCATTTTCATTACCATTATTGTTTCTTTGCTTTGGTAACTGTGTCTTGCTTTTAAAGATTTGGCTTCTTTTTTTTTTTTTGGTTCATAAGTTTTAATTGCTATTGCTAAGTCGTTGTCTAAATCTCTGGCTATGTACCCTATAACTTCACAACTTAGTTCAATTTGCTTCTACTCTATGTATAAAACCAGCTTTGAGCATGTTAAACATTGTAAACTTTTTAAGATCCTTTACATTTTCTTTAAGTCTTTATCAAATACTTGTCATATTGTAGATTCTTATATAGGTGTCTATATACATGCACATAAAGCTGTGTAATATGTAATCATAAGTTAGAGAAACAGATTTGGCTTTTCCTCTCTTGTTCTCTGTTGAGTATTCTTCTTGGCATCTCCTCTATATTAAACTCGAAAGAGAAACAAAACAGAGAAACCTCTAAAGCTTTCTTTTTTGTTCTCATGACATTTTCTTGTCACAAACCAAACTCGAGAAGAAAAGTTCTTGTATACAAATCAACCAACATTCATTGTTTTTAAAAGGGTCCCATGACCCATTGTGGAGATAGCTTTGTTTTCATCTTCCAACATTAACACCCACCCCAAAATCTTGATTACTTTTGATAGAAACATATGCAACAAGTGGAATAATTCCAATACAGATAAGATCCACACAACACTTTTTTCTCCTTCTATTCTCTTGTATCTTCTCATTATAGTCTCGATGAAGATGCTGAGACTTAGAAAGAAGCAACATTTGGTGTTTCTACTATGCGTGTGGTGTTTGGTGGTGGATTGGAGCAAAGCAGAAACAGAGGAAAGTGATGGAAGTCCCATGGAGAAAACAGAGCAAGCTGCTCTATACTCTACCATTCAAGGCTTTGTTGGTGAATCTTGGAATGGCTCTTATCTTTATCCTGACCCTTGTGGCTGGACTCCTATCCAGGTCCTTTCTCTCATCACTATTCTTTGATTATCAATAAAAAACAACAAAAAACTATCTTAGTAATGTTTTAAGCCTATCAAGATTATGATTATTGAATTCGGAAGCCGTTGAAAATGTTGAGTAGCTGATGTAATTCTCTGTTGTTTAACTCTGCAGGGTGTGACTTGTGATATCTATGATGAGCTTTGGTATGTAACTGCTCTAAGCTTTGGGACTATGAAAGACAACTCTCTTGCTTGTTCTGAAAGTCCAGTGATCAGACCACAACTCTTTGAGCTCAAGCACCTCAAGTCTCTCTCTCTTTTCAACTGCTTCACAACGCCTAACCGATATCTAGCTTCAATCTCCGATGAAAAGTGGTTGGATCTCTCTAAAAGCTTGGAGAGACTTGAGATCAGATCAAACCCGGGACTGATAGGTGAACTCCCTTCTGTCATCACTAACCTCACCAACCTTCAATCTCTGGTGGTGCTAGAAAACAAGTTAACAGGTCCATTGCCAGTGAATTTGGCCAAGTTAACCAGATTGAGACGTTTAGTACTGTCTGGAAACCGGTTCACAGGGAGAATACCTGAGGTCTACGGGTTAACCGGATTGTTGATATTGGATGTGAGCAGGAATTTCTTATCTGGGGCGTTGCCTTTAAGCGTTGGAGGATTGTATTCTCTGCTGAAACTTGATCTTAGTAACAATTACTTGGAAGGAAAGTTACCTAGAGAGCTAGAGTCCTTGAAGAATCTCACTCTATTGGACTTGAGAAACAACAGATTATCAGGTGGGTTGAGTAAAGAGATCCAAGAGATGACTTCTTTGGTAGAACTGGTTCTGTCCAATAATCGCCTAGCCGGGGACTTGACAGGAATAAAGTGGAGAAATCTGAAGAATTTAGTGGTTCTTGATCTCTCCAACACAGGCTTAAAAGGGGAGATTCCTGGTTCAATCTTGGAGCTCAAGAAACTGAGGTTTTTGGGTTTGAGCAACAACAATCTCGGAGGCAAACTCATTCCACAAATGGAAACCGAAATGCCTAGTCTCAGCGCGCTTTACGTGAATGGAAATAACATCAGCGGAGAGTTGGAATTCTCTAGGTACTTTTATGAGAGAATGGGAAGGAGACTTGGTGTTTGGGGGAACCCTAATCTGTGTTACAACGGAGATGAGACCAAGAACCTTAGCGATCATGTTCCTTTCGGAGTGAACCAATGTAAGAGAATTAAGGCAGATAAATATTAGAACCCTCGTTCTGAATCAAAGGGTTTGTGATAACAAAAACTTGGAATGATACAAAGCTGTGGTCTTTTCAATTTTGTTATTGCATCTTATTTCTATAGCATTATTTTGTTTTAAATTATTTAGCGTATTTACAAAATATAGTTTTGATATCTCGAAGTTCATTAGAAAAACTTCCAAGTATTTTTTTTTTAGATCATACAATCATAAAATTAAATAACAGACTTACCTAGTTTAAATTTACTGTGTATCAATGATTCAATGTATGATACGGTCGGTTCTTACCTAGTTAAAATTTGTTTTTTTTTAGTATATGTAAAGATCTACCTGTTTCCATCAAATTAGAAGAATTGTATGATTTTATGCGACATGTCTAATCGTAGGAGGTATGTTGGAACTTTATTTTATTTTGGCATTTCATAAAGGAAATATAAAAAATTCTATTTAGGTAAAAATAATAATCCGTGACTAAGTCCGATATAGATGCAGAAATCAGGTGGATATCCAAATCAAATTTGGCATAATTTAAAGAAAAATGTGAATCATGGAAAGCCACTTGTCAAGTTGTAAAATTGTGTATAACTGAGTCAACCCTCCAAGCTACTTTTTGTTCTCTCTTTAATTTCTTAAAATACCTTCTCACGCAAAAGATAGAGTTGGTATACATTGTTTTTACGTGTTTTATGCATGCATTTTTCAGTATATTTTATGTGTATATTCGTTTAACTAAATTATTATTTATTCCGTATCATGATTAACCTACGACATGTTATCATTTAGTCTAATCCTTTTACTATACATACGTGTATTGTCTACCACTTTCGTCATTCGTCCAAGGATGATATCTAATTTTCTTTCTGCACGACATATATGATATATTGTGTGCTTAAAGAAAGCTCATGAGTCATGTCTGATATTTGAGTTCGAATTTCGAAAACTAATCTTGCTTTACTATTCATACATCTTGTGATATAGTTACTGTTGAAAGTTGAATAATGCAAAAGAAAACAAAAGATAGCTCATGGTGACGATGCCTATAAAACCATTAATTATTCTTCTTCCCGTCAACGTACTTGTACATATATGATGAAATCTTGAAAAAAACGACCATCCCATCAAACCAGATTCCCATTTCCTAGCATAAAATGGACTTCTATAGAAAAATACAAAGGAAAATAAAAGTCGAAGGCGGTGACTAAAACAACGAGAAAAACTCAAACCTTTGAAAACTTTAGAATTCTTATAAAATAATAAGGAAAATTCAAAGTCTCAATAGCGTGGGATTCACTCCACTCTTACCATTCCCCGACTTCCCCCTCATTTCCGCCACACTTATTTCCAATCAAATCCACACACACACATGTTATAAATATAACACATAGTCACATACATACACATTATTCATTTCATTCATAAGACCCTTCATTCATTTACTCAAAGAAGTGGAAGTGAAAAAATTAGAAAAAGAGAAGAAAAAAAACATTGACTACCAAATGGCTCCGTGTCGTACGATGATGGTTCTGCTCTGTTTTGTTCTGTTTCTCGCGGCGAGTAGTTCTTGTGTAGCGGCTGCAAGAATTGGAGCCACCATGGAGATGAAGAAGAATATAAAGAGATTAACGTTTAAAAACAGCCATATTTTTGGTTACTTACCTAAAGGCGTTCCCATTCCTCCTTCTGCTCCTTCTAAGAGACACAACTCTTTTGTTAACTCTCTTCCTCATTGATTTCATTTTATTTTATTCATTGTATTCTTTTAGGTTTGGTTTTGTAGATTAGATCAACATAGGGTATTATACTCTTTGTATATGCATACGATTTATATTTACTTTTGAATTTGTTCCTTTTTATGTTTATAGACTTAATATATGTTTAAGGTCATTACGGCCATATAAAGATCAAGAAATCGATTAAGCTTTGTTAGCCTTCTACTAAAGAATATTCCATAGACCTCACTCATCATACGCTAATCAAACATATGTTTTTATGCAACTTGTAAGTTATATCATTCGTCTTTCTCAAATAGGTCAATGTTTGAGTTAAGACTTAAGAACGTAATAATCAAACATAGAGAAATAAAATCGATAGGACACATGATAAGTTTATTACTAATTAGGAAAACAGAAACCAAAAATACAATAAAAAAGAGTAAAAGAGAGGGGCATTCCGAGAATTGAACTCGGGACCTCTCGCACCCTAAGCGAGAATCATACCACTAGACCAAATGCCCAATTTGCAACATTCAATCCCAAATCAATCATTAACTCTTACATCTATTAGTCTCCACCACCATGAGTGAAAGGATTGAAACCACTTCCAAACAATTTCTCAAGTGGCCAAAACAAAGGCTTTGGTAGATTCTCCCAATCATACCAATCCCATCCTTCACACTTCTCTGGTTCCATATTCTTCGGTTCTTGACTTGGATCCACCAACACCGCACGTATCGAAACAGAGACGTAGTGTGATGGCGTTGGTGCTTCTTTGAAGACATTGTTTGTAACAGTCAAAAGCTTCATCTTTTCAATCTTTAGACCTGTTTCCTCCATTACTTCTCTCGCTGCACATTCTTCAAAGCTCTCTCCTGATCAAAGAACAAAGATTAGATCAAATCAAGATTTGGGTGATATAAAGAGAGAAGAGAGAGAGGAGAGAGACCGAATTCGAGGTGGCCACCGGGAAGAGCGAAAGTGGAGTTGCCGATTGAGGAACGGCGGCGACCTAATAAGATTGAGTTTCCGTTGAGAATGAAAACGACGACGGCGACTCTTGGTATCGCTTCTCCTGTCGACATTATTATCGAACACAGTGAAACCCTTTCTTGTCGTGTTTTAGTTTTGTTGACTTAATTTGAGTTTAAAACGATGTCGTATCGGTTATGCGTTTATATACGTGTTGGCAAATGTGTCGCCGTGTCGGTGTGATTGGCTGTACACAATTATCGCTGTTTCTTTTTCCATTGCACTTGTTTTCATTTTATTTATTAAAAAATTTAGATGATATTATATAATATATGTTCTTTATGATGTTGCCATAACGAGAACGATTATGTAAAAAATAACATATACATATACTTTTCTGTTTATAAATGATTATTTTTTTAGAAAAAATTTATTTCTAAAATATTGATTTTTTTAAGTTTTTTATGCAATATTTATTGGTTAGTATTGATGAATTGTAATTAAAAAAAAAAAATTAATTATCATTGTTTTTTGAGTTATAGAAAACTGTAAAACATAAAAAATAATGTATTTATAATCAACATTTATTATGTTTTCTTAAAAAATAGAAGGAGTAGTCATTTGTTAGATAGTAAGACTTAGCCAAATTATATGTCATTTACTGTACTTTAGTTTTTTTTTCCGATCATAAGAATGTATGTTAAAATAACAATCACCAAAGAGGCACAAAATAAATTGTAGGTCCAAAGATAAAACAGAGTTAGTTAAAACCAGTTACTCCTTTCGTAGAATTTTTACCCAAAAAAAGAAAAAAAAAAATCGTAGAATTTCCTTCTCTTTTCTTCTTAATTATAATATATCAACTGTTTGTTTTGTTGTTTAGTTTGGAAAGGAAGAAAATTAGCTTAAGAAATAAGAATATATTTTTTTGGGGAAAGATGACTAGCACCACAAATTTAACTACGCCATAATTTACTGCGTTGACCACCATAATTAGTAATTAAGCACCATAGCTAACAAACCATATATAATCACTCTTCAAAATATTTAACTTTGATCACTGCAATTATTCATTCCTTCACCTTGTTCATTGATACAATGACGGACACAACAGACGATATCGCAGAGGAAATCTCATTCCAAAGCTTCGAAGATGACTGCAAATTGCTCGGTAGTCTCTTCCATGATGTGTTACAAAGGGAAGTTGGCAACCCATTCATGGAAAAAGTCGAACGCATTCGGATTCTTGCTCAGGTTTCATCTTCTGTCTATTCGCTTCCATATGCTTAGATCATTTGATAAGAATCTCACATCGTAGTAATAAGAGATATAGTCATATAGATCAATCAACTTATCGAAACAAATATGAATGATACGACTTATTTTTGTGTGGTTTTTAAATGTTTCAGAGTGCGTTAAATTTGCGTATGGCTGGTATTGAGGATACCGCAAACCTTTTGGAGAAGCAATTGACTAGTGAAATATCCAAAATGCCACTAGAAGAAGCCTTAACGTTGGCTCGTACATTCACTCATTCTCTTAACTTAATGGGCATTGCAGACACTCATCACAGGTCATGATTTTTGTAATCACATTACAACAAAAATATTACAAGTAATAAACATGAATAGATAATTCTAAACTTAAACATTGTGGATTCTAATAATAAACATTTTTATTCCAGAATGCACAAAGTCCATAACGTTACACAACTTGCAAGATCTTGTGATGATATATTCAGCCAGCTATTGCAAAGTGGAATCTCTCCAGACGAACTTTATAAAACTGTTTGCAAACAGGTCTAGCTACTTCATATTGTATCATTTTAGAAACATTTCAATTCGTTTTATCTAACACAAAGGTCGTATCTGAGTGTTGTTTTCTCTATTTGATATTTGTTTGTTTATCGCGCTTTAGGAGGTCGAAATTGTTCTTACTGCTCATCCTACCCAAATAAATCGAAGAACCTTGCAGTACAAGCATATTAGAATTGCTGTAAGTTAGTTCTAATGATGTTAACATATATGGATTATATCTCTTAATTTTACTTGAGAGAGTTAAAAGTATATGGTTCTTGCAGCATCTTCTAGAATATAACACTAGATCAGATCTAAGCGTTGAAGATCGCGAAACGCTCATTGAAGATTTGGTACACTCCATCTCAATATCTTCCATATAAATTTTATCAGCAGAGTAACTTATAAACTAAGAGTTACTTATACTTAAAGGTTAGAGAGATTACTTCACTGTGGCAAACTGATGAGCTTAGACGTCAGAAACCTACTCCAGTTGATGAAGCTAGAGCTGGTATTTTAAATATAATTGTAAAGTACAGAAAAGTTTCACTCTAAAAAACTATTTCTCTTTCTTTTTCATTCATTTAGGTCTAAACATAGTGGAGCAATCCCTTTGGAAAGCAGTACCACAATACCTGCGTCGTGTCAGCAATTCCTTGAAGAAGGTATTATTTTACCTTTAGGTATCTAGAATATATGAATAATCGTTATACTTTATCTTAAGATAATATTGATATTTTGTATTTTCTTGGTTAGTTTACAGGGAAGCCACTTCCACTAACATGCACTCCTATGAAATTTGGTTCTTGGATGGGAGGTGATAGAGATGGAAATCCAAATGTCACGGCAAAGGTTAGTCTTTTGATATTTTACGATTTGAACTCAAAACCAACCGGTAATGAAAATTAGTCCATGGTCGTTATTATATTACTCTAGGTCACATCTCACTTGTAATATGAGATTCTTAACATTTACTTTTTGATGAAGAAGATCTTTTAAAACTGCAATCAGAAAATTTGATTGTCACATATTCTCTTGATATATAACACACACTTGAATGTTGTGATATCATTTGTCCAGGTCACGAAAGAAGTATCTCTCTTGTCTAGATGGATGGCTATTGATTTGTACATAAGAGAGGTTGATAGCTTAAGATTTGAATTATCTACGGATCGATGCAGTGATAGGTTTTCAAGATTAGCTGATAAAATTCTTGAAAAGGGTAAATATATGCTTCAATTTCTATTAAATCTTTACTTGTTCATTTACATAAAAATTTTTTGTTCTGAATAAAGTTGATGTTTTTTCCCCTTAAAATTCTGAAAAAGATTATGATAGAGGAAAATCAAATTTCCAAAAGCAACAAAGTTCATCATGCTTGCCAACACAACTTCCAGCTAGAGCTCACCTTCCTGCTTGCATTGGTAAAAAGATTTCTTAATCTCTTGCATTTGGTAAATATCTCAAAACCATGCATGTTTTATATCACATCCCATTGCAGACTTTGGTGAATCACGACATACCAAATTTGAAATTGCGACGACAGATTATATGCCACCCAATCTCCAGGTAACACAAAGCCTTTAAATGTGCTGACATATAGATGAAACATATTTTACAGAAATTTCTCCATCCTCTTTTGATTAATTTTTCTTTTAATCTTTGTTTATATAGAAGCAGAATGAACAAGACTTTTCGGAAAGCGACTGGGAGAAAATTGACAATGGTTCGCGGTCCGGTCTTACTTCTCGAGGTTCTTTCTCATCTACTTCTCAACTTCTTCTCCAGAGAAAACTATTTGAGGAATCTCAGGTTGGGAAGACTAGTTTCCAAAAGCTACTAGAACCACCTCCACTTAAACGAGCTGGAAGTGCTCCTTATCGTATTGTTCTTGGAGAAGTAAAAGAAAAGGTAAAGATCATAAGCTTTTCAATCAAAGATAATATAAAGATTCAGATTTAGCATGTCAAAACCAACAGATTTTCAAATTTAATGATTTATGATCATAGCTTGTGAAGACAAGAAGACTTCTTGAACTTCTTATTGAGGGTCTTCCTTGTGAGTATGACCCTAAAAACTCCTATGAAACATCAGATCAGCTTCTTGAACCATTGCTCCTCTGTTACGAATCTCTGGTTAGCAATCTTGATTCCATGTGAAACTTGTGTTACCACAATAATCCATAATCATAAAATTTAACATCATTCGTTTTTGCAGCAATCATCGGGTGCTAGGGTACTAGCTGATGGACGACTTGCTGATCTGATTCGTAGAGTTTCTACCTTTGGAATGGTTTTGGTGAAACTCGACTTACGCCAGGTGATTTTAGTTTGTTTTCTTAAATCTTCATGCTTTGGTCCTCTAATTCAATAATATGTGTGATTCAATTACTAGGAAGCTGCAAGACATTCTGAAGCTTTGGATGCAATTACAACATACTTGGATATGGGTACTTATAGTGAATGGGATGAAGAGAAGAAATTAGAATTTTTGACAAGAGAACTAAAAGGGAAACGACCTCTTGTTCCTCAATGTATTAAGGTCATAATGAAATATCTATTGCGTAAACTACAAGAAAGAGCAATGTTATGTTATGAAAGTTGTTAAATTTTATTTATTTATCTGTATTTTATTTATGTAGGTTGGTCCTGACGTCAAAGAAGTATTGGACACATTCCGAGTCGCTGCTGAACTTGGAAGTGAATCACTTGGCGCTTACGTTATTTCTATGGCTTCAAATGTATAATTTTCTTATGCATGACGACTTTAAACATTTTCATTAAAACAAAACAATGACATAGATTTGTTTGTTACTTGCAGGCAAGTGATGTCCTCGCTGTGGAACTTCTTCAAAAAGATGCTCGACTTGCTTTAACTAGCGAACATGGAAAACCATGTCCTGGTGGAACGTGAGTTCAAATCTCCACCAAGATATTACATTGTTTATAGCAATCACTTTATAAGTACATACATGAGTAACATTTTTAGTAGTCTTAAGATCTCTTACTACTATCTATTTATTTGAATAGGCTACGAGTGGTACCTCTTTTTGAAACGGTGAATGATTTAAGAGCCGCTGGTCCTTCGATAAGGAAATTGCTCTCAATCGATTGGTATAGGGAACACATCCAAAAGAACCACAACGGTCACCAAGAGGTACGTTACACGTGAATTTAAACATGTTAATTTTGAAGGGAGGTTCTAAGAACTTGTAACAATGTTACTTGTAGGTGATGGTTGGATACTCTGATTCTGGAAAAGATGCTGGACGTTTTACTGCAGCATGGGAACTCTACAAAGCTCAAGAAAATGTTGTTGCTGCTTGTAATGAATTTGGAATCAAAATAACATTATTTCATGGACGAGGAGGAAGCATTGGTCGTGGTGGTGGTCCAACCTATCTCGCTATTCAGTCCCAACCACCAGGCTCTGTAATGGTCAGTTTCCAAACTATTATTTATTGATCATTTAAAAACATATTTAATGATTGTATTATTTGTTTTGTTACTAATGTCAATACGGGGTTAAAAATATATATATATATATATATATATATATATATATATATATATACATTTTTGGTGCCATGGCACTAGACCAATGAGCTATTACGCTAAAATGATTGAACTGGTTTGACCAGGGCTCTTTGCGTTCAACTGAGCAAGGTGAGATGGTTCAAGCTAAGTTTGGGATACCACAAACGGCTGTTAGGCAACTAGAGGTATACACAACCGCGGTTCTACTCGCTACCTTAAAGCCTCCTCAGCCACCTCGAGAGGAAAAATGGCGAAACCTAATGGAAGAAATCTCTGGAATCAGTTGCCAACACTATAGAAGCACAGTGTATGAAAACCCAGAGTTTCTATCTTATTTTCATGAGGCAACACCGCAAGCAGAACTTGGTTTCCTCAATATAGGAAGCCGACCAACACGAAGAAAGAGCTCTAGTGGAATAGGACATCTCCGAGCTATCCCTTGGGTCTTTGCTTGGACTCAAACAAGGTTTGTTCTTCCAGCTTGGCTTGGTGTAGGGGCTGGTTTAAAGGGAGTTTCTGAGAAGGGTCATGCGGATGATCTTAAAGAGATGTACAAAGAATGGCCATTTTTTCAGTCCACCCTTGAACTTATAGAGATGGTGTTAGCTAAAGCAGACATTCCAATGACCAAACACTACGACGAACAACTTGTGTCTGAGAAAAGAAGAGGACTTGGCACTGAGCTAAGAAAAGAACTAATGACTACTGAGAAGTACGTTCTTGTGATAAGTGGTCACGAGAAACTCTTGCAGGACAATAAGAGCTTGAAGAAACTCATTGATAGTAGACTTCCGTATCTCAACGCAATGAACATGTTACAAGTTGAAATTCTTAAGAGGCTAAGACGTGATGAAGATAACAATAAGCTAAGAGATGCTTTGCTTATCACAATCAATGGTATTGCTGCAGGAATGAGAAATACCGGTTAATACACTACCACAACACTTGCTTACGTGATTTAAAAGATACTATTACTTTTGCTGTTTTCTTGTTGGACAAGTATTGATGTCATTCTTTAGTACTAGTACTGGACCTCTAATCTGACATTGTGTTGCTGTTTGAGCTTGCACTTGTTGAACAACACGGCGTTCTTACAAATGAGAACGGCAAATAGTTTATAACTTCTCACTTGGCCAAGTCAAAAGTAAGAATATTTGTCTATCTTTTGGCACAAATGATTTTTTTAGGCTCCAATTATTAAATAATGGGTAAATTACAACCAAAGGAATTTTTTTTTGCAATTTCCATACATCCACATATTTTTATAATATAGATATCTAAATCACATCCTGTAACCATAAACATAAGGTACCTTTTCATGTTTAAAACACCAACTTGTGGTCCAAGGTTAATGGATCAAAATTTGTGTTTAAAGTAACTTTTAGTCTTCTATTATTTCTAGTTTCAATTGCTTTTTACTATTTGCTTTCTAAAAATACTATATGGTAGCCTTTTACATGTCTGAATTTAAAAGTTTTCATGACCCAAAGCATATTCCTTAAGAATATTATTTGATCGTGGGGTACATCGTTTTTTGTTTGTTTGTTAAGTGTTGTGCATCTTATGATTTTACAAAAGTTTATTTTCTCATACAAGTTTCCTAAAGACGTTTATTAGTCAACTGTCAAAAATAACCATATCAAAGACCTTATGTAATAAATCAAACTGCAAAATTGTTAATACCTACAACAGGCAGATCCAAGATATATCTTCATGTTAAGAATGAAACAATCTAATTTACTGATGTCCAATAGTACATCGTCTTTTAATGGCAAAATAATCATAGTTCCTAGGTCATGTATATAGCTACGAGGTTAGGTGGGTGGTAGCTCCGACATCCATTTTACCATCCACAATCGGCTGAATCATTGAACAACATTGTTGGGTGAGATCATTGGCAATAAACCATGGAATGATGTCATAATAGTGAGATAAACATGCATTCTTGGGTCCTATAAATAAACATACACAATCACATATTGTGAAGATGATGTTGCCTGAAATGATTGAATTCACTTTGCCTTTTTATCTTTTTGAGTCAAATTGTGGTTTTTGGTTGTCGTACAACCACAATCCCTACCGCTTTTCGACAAATTGATTCCGCGATTGATAAAATGTGATTTGTATATCAAATTCAATATAGAAGAAACTACATGTTCTTTAAAAAATATGAAACTATAATTACTTTATAAAAAAAAAAATTATAGTTTTTTTTTATGTTGTCATATATAAATCTAAAATTTACCTGACAGAGACTTTATATGACCTTTTTTTATAACTTATTGATTTCACATCATCTTTCTCTTAAAGTAAAATAGTAATCTTAAAAAAGATGCCTCATGTGTAGAAAACTTCAGTTGAAAATAGAGAACCCAATATTGTAAGTTAGCTAGTCCATCGTTAGAAAAAAAGAAGAAGCAAGCCAGTCCATCGTTTATGCCTTTGAAACTTCCTTTTTGAAGCAACCCGAAAGAGTAGAGTTTAGAAATAAAACAACACCGGTCTATTTTTAGTACTACGAGTTAAACTATATGTACGACAAATTCAAAATTACGTGAAATCAATAAAAAGAAACATTACTCAATCTAACTCAAAAAACTGAACTAAACGGATAAATTTGAGAAGGTCGATTACTCTGTTGATGACGTTAATAGCAACTCATCTACGATAATAGTAAATTAAAACAGTCGCTAGATGTCTTAAGGTATTATCACAAATCCATTGCATTTTCATTTTCCGATGGAACTAAAGCAACGACAAACGTTATGCAACATAGAAAACTTGATTTACGACGATATCTTAACTATTTGGTTTGCAACATAATAGTAGTAACCGGATTTTCCACCATGTATGATGTATGGAATTGGAGAAAAATGTATGTGTGGATAGTATAATTTTACATATTTTAATGAAATTAGATGTGCAGAAATGTTTACAACGAATTATCCTCGGCATTATACTAAGAAGATAAGGCATAATCTTCATATAGTATTCTAAACCTAATAAATTATACAAGATAAGATGAAAAAAGTATATATTCAGATTCCCGATACGTTTGTTATATGAAGAAATTTTAAAAACATATTAACTGATTCTTTTTGTCCTGTGGCAATTTAGATCAATATGTCTTTGAATTCAATAACATTCGGAGAAAGACATATGATCCATTTTTTCTTTCTTCCTAAATTGACAAAGCAGATTTGTTTCATAGAATTATTATTTTTTTAACTAGGTGATACACTAATAAACATATTTTAATTTAGGAAGAAAGTAAAAATAGTTAATGAATAATACGATTTTTTCCTGCTGTCCAAAATGAATAATACGATTTTTTCCTGTGTCCAAAATGAATAATACGATTACATTTATTTAAAGTATAGCAAATATGTTTTTACTGGGGTACTATTTTTTTTAATAATCTATTCTATATCAAATTTGAAGTCATTATAATTATTCTATTTTGAATAATTTAATTCTATGTGATGTAGAATTTCTCTTGAATAAGATTTGGAAAATATATAAAAGTACCATAGAGATTCTGTAGATCAATTTTAATTGAGCCAAGTGTTGCTTTGTCAAAAGGCTAAGTGAAATATTTCATATGGATATACCTCTTTTCTGATTATTTTGAAACTAATTAAGATTCCACATTAAAATATTATACAATCGAACCCCGGATCAATTTAAAATTCTTAGTACTAAAACCTCTGAGAATAGTAAATTAGGAGGGATCATCAGGAGAATAATATCAAACTCTCTTAAAGTTATTGATTCACAACTTTCATGCAATAGTAAACTGACAAACAATTTTCTCTAGGTAAGATTACATGCAGCTTCTCATTTCATTTTATATTATTTAACATTGCAAGAAATTAAAGGTTTACTATTCAACCATAATTATGTCTATTAATAACTACATATTCAAAAAAAATCAAACACTAAAATATGTATTATAAAATTGGCAGGTAAAACATATGAAGACTTTATATACAACACACGCAATATACATAATGAATAGTGTCTTTAACAATGTCCAAACACATGGAATTATTCAAGTAGAAATACATCACAATCGCAAAATACCTCCAAAGCAACCTTTTTCTCTGAGGATCGTGATATATATTCTCTTCTCAACGATTCGAAGATAATCGATTCTTAACACATTGGTTGGCTTGTAAGAATCCGAATCCAGACACAGGGAAAGGGAGACTTCATTAATACATCGCTGCCTTGACGGCATATGCTTCCACATATACTAATTTAAGTTAGCCATCGTTGTTACTCTTTTTGAACTGTAGATAATTAGATAATTTAATCTAGCATGTATTAGTACATATAGCGTAGACATGCATGCATGTTGGTAAAATTAAAGTTAAATAAAAACAAATAAAGACTGTGCATAACCTTAGATGTGCGACATACACGTACTTTCCTGAAGGTGCTAGCTAAATAAGTATATATTCTTTAGACTTCAATAGTATTGTGCAAAGGGCATCTGCTTAAGTCTTTTTGGTGAAAATACATATTCTACTAGACTTCCAATAACTCACATGATTTAGTGGTAGCTGATACAAAACGTTATTAAAAACTGGTCCAATATCAAAGAAATGTATGGGACTCGGCTTATAACCTCCTGATAAAAACATATATATACTTTATATCAAAATATTAGCTTATTTATTTCCAAATATAATCTTACATAATACATTTTTTTTGCAACGGATACAACAACCATTTTGTTAAAAAAAATCGTATAGTTGGTACGGTTGCCCATATTTAGATTTTAGACGTATAAGCAGTGCAGTTACACATATTACTAGTTTAAAAGTTATTTTCAAAAAAAGTTAATTTTGCTCCTAATGTGCGTTAATGAAAAAACACATAATGAAGATGGAGGAGCATATTTCTTATATCTAGAGAGACTCAACGTACAGATATTCTCCATATATTCTAAAATTGGGCCCTATATTTTTCTCACGACATCAAAGATAGTATAGTATTGAAGGTTGGTATCTTATTCTTACAAAATTGATTTTATCAGGTTTTGTTAAAGTTTCCCAAATGATTTAGAGTTTTCTGATTTGATTAACCTACTGTTCTACATAAGTGTACATCATAGATTCACTAAGTTACATGTCACCGGTACATATACCTCATATTCACTAAATTACATGTCACCACTACATATACCTCATAACTGTTTAAGGACAAAAAATGTGGAACTGATGTCTCCTAGGTGGTGGAATATGTGAAGCTAGAAAACAAATAAATGCGGTCCGACTCAGACCATCATTTTCCTCTTGTCTCATTGGTTTTAAAATTAAATATTATATTATAAAATCTGTTGCAGTATTTTTTTTAATCTCAATTAGAGTTATTTATTTAGGTCTCAACCCATGGTGGGGAAAAAAACAGCTATTTTAGGTAAATTTAGATTACAAAATTGTATAGTCAATATCAATAATAGGTTAAAGTTTTAATAAACTGGGTGAATCAGTTTTTGTTTGGTCTTCTTGGATCTTTGTTTGGTCTCAATATTTTGGATTACATATAAATTCCATCCCGACTATTATTTGGGTTTTGCCGCTGGACTCTATAACACACTGATTTTAGTTTTATATGAATTTTACGTTGTTTTACGTTTGATCATGAACTAAAAATTCAGCAATCCATAAGAAAATATTTTTTGGACTAGTTCGAAACTCGGCCAGACAATACTAAACCTATTCACATATTTAACTTTTTTTTTTTTTGGACAAACATAATTAACTTTAGTAAGTGTTATATTTTTGTCAATATTAAACTAGATGTGGTGTTTTTAATTGTGGGAAATAAAATTAAAGAAGCAAAGTTCCATGAAATATGGACTTTCCGTAATTGGAAGGCCGCCATATGTTGCCTTCATTTGTATTTTCCTTTTATTGACCCTTTTGTTTTCTTATAAGATAAATATATATATAACTAATTAGGCAGAAGCTGAGTGGCATTAGTTAGTGAAATATATTTATCATTATCCCAAATTCCTCTAGCTGACATTACTTTGAATTTAGAAATTTCTTATCCGCAAAATTTGTACTAATATTATGAAGTAGTACATCGAATAGAATATATATTGGTGCACATTATGATCCACTTTCAATGCCATCCATTCGAATGGTTGCTCAGAACGTACTTGTAGAAACCGCGTGCATAAAGTTTCATATGAGCATCGTGTGCTTTGTTATTTAATTTTTTCTTCCCTAAATAATCAGACAGAAAAATTCATAAACTTCTTTAATAAAACCATCCAAAAGGGGATTATACTACGAAAATTATGGCATCTAAACGCAAAGTTTAATATATTTTTAGTACCAATGCATTGTAAAAGAATGGAAATTAAATAAAAACAATATGAAACTGTTTGTTCCCTTGGACAAAAAAAAAACTTGGTATGACTATGATTTTTATATGCGCTTTTGTAATTGCATTGTAATTTTGTCGATATGGAAGTGGATTTTAAAGAACATTAATCCATGATCTGATAGGTGAAAACTCACACTACTTGACTGCTATATAACATGGTTTGGTAGTATCTGCATTTGTAATGTGAAACTATGAAATCAGAATTTGATTGGTAATTCTTCTTCTGCTTCTTTTTTCTTGATTCTTTAAGATTTAGTATGTGTTTCAAATTTTTCATTGTCCTCCGAAAAAATGTAGTGGAAATCGAGCTGGTCCAATCTAAGTTCACTCACCTTTTGTGTCTCTTGGCACCTAATTTCTTTTTGGTCCATTTCAGCTATCTTCTTCCTTTTCCACACAAAACATTACAAAATACTTACTATTTCTAGTTCTCCGATTTACAATACCCAAATTACCCTTACCCTTGCCCCTCATATAGTTCGTATAACAACTTTCACTCTAAGATGAAACATTTTGAGTGTTGAGAAAGGTATATGAAGCTCGGTAGCCGGAGGAAGCACGGTGGATATACACTGGCGAGAATCAGGACGGTCCCACACGAGACAAGATTTACCTCTCCCAAAAGCACAAGTGGAAGGAGCATAGGATAAAAATTAGTACATGAAATTAGGTTTCAAGAAGGATATTTGAGAATGTGCTTTGTGAGGCATCGTCAGTAGGAGTAAGCAATCCAGTCAAATATATTCTTCTTTTTTTCTCTGCCTTTGCTTTTGTCCACTATAAAACAAATCTCATCCTCCTCTCTTGCCCTACACTCACAAAACAAACACACTCTCTTCTTGATCATTTTCTCTTTTGAGTTTTTGAGTTTAAGGACTTAAAAGAGAAAACGCTATGGTCAAGTTCACAAAGCAATTCGAGGGGCAGCTTGTGCCCGAATGGAAAGACGCCTTCGTTGATTACTCTCAGCTCAAGAAAGACCTCAAGAAAATCCATTTGTTCACCAATGGAGTTGAGAAGAAGCACACAGAAACTTCTCTCATCAAAACCGTTAAGTCCTCTTTAGGAAGGCTTTCCATTTTCGGTAATAAGGGGCGGGAACAATCTCGTGTCATCCAAGTACTAAAAATAAACTTGAGCCTTTGTGACTTTTATTTATCAACTATTCATGGGTTTGTTGTGTTAATGGTTTTGATGCTTTTTAAACAGGTTCATAAGAAGCTTGCTTCTTCTGGAAGTAACAATGACGTGTATGAAACGGAACTTCTGGAGAAGATTGCTGATGACACTGATGCTGCGAAAGAGTTCTTCGCATGTCTGGACATGCAGCTTAACAAAGTGAATCAGTTCTACAAGACAAAGGAGAAAGAGTTCTTGGAGAGAGGAGAGTGTTTAAAGAAGCAAATGGATATACTCATTGAGCTCAAAGATGCTTTCAAACAAAAGCAAGCCAATGGAGAGTCTACTCAAGAATCAAAAGAAGACGATTCCATATCATGCACCATCTCTTGCGGTAATAAAAAGATTTTATTAAAAATATATATATAAAGACTTGCTTGATTAATAAAGTAGACCTTTAAACACAAAAAAAGAAAGACTAGTGTTTTTATGTTATTTAATCAGACTAGTGTTTTTATGTTTATTTAATCTCTTTGTTTAAATGAATGATTTTTTAAGAATTGGCTATAACTATTTGCTCTGTTTCTGAATACAGAGTACGACTCTGTTAGGGGCAGAACCGAGGAAATGCAACTTCAGGTATCTTGCTTAGATAATTTGGAGGATAATGGGGAAGAAGCATTGGAGTCTCTGGGATCAGAAGAACCGATCAAAGCTAACAACGAGGACTCGAAGCTGACCACGGTTTCTAGTCGTGTTTTCAGCTGCCAAGGGAAGAATGTGAAGATCAAGATTCCATTGACAAATCCTTCTCGTACATTCTCAGCTATCAGTTACTTGATAAACCAGTCTTCATCGAAGAAAAATGGTCCAGATGGAGGAAATAAGCTGCAGATCAGCAAGAAAAAACTAAGCCACGCCGAGAAGATGATAAAAGGAGCTTTGACAGAACTCTTTAAAGGGCTAAATTATCTCAAAACTTACAGAAACTTGAACATATTAGCCTTCATGAACATTCTCAAAAAGTTCGATAAGGTTAGTATTAAATCAGAGCAATTCAAGCAGAGTTTCTATAAAGTTTTTTTTTCGATATTCGATTTTAAAACCAGCCCTTTTATCTTTCAGGTAACTGGAAAACAAATCCTTCCAATTTACCTCAAAGTGGTGGAAAGTTCTTACTTCAATATTTCAGACAAGGTAACTAAAAAAAAATCTACTTAAGATTTTTGTCTTTCAAGTTTGTGTAAGCGGAAAATCGATACCTACAGTCTTGTCTTGTCACTTTAATATGCTAAGCAATATGGAAAGAGACAAAATAGTTTTTCATTATTGTTTTGGGATATGACAGGTGATGATTCTATCAGATGAAGTTGAGGAATGGTTCATCAAGCACTTGGCAGGAGAAAATCGCAGAAAGGCGATGAAATATCTGAAACCGCACCACCGTAAAGAGTCTCACTCTGTCACCTTCTTCATTGGTAAGATTTTTATTGCTTTATTCTTTTTAAAAAGTATTTACCTGTTGCTATGACATTTTTATGTGCACTTGCATACACAAAATCTTTTTCAGACCAACAAAAAAAATAAAAGCCTTTGGACCCCATCACACACATACACATTAGGATTCCACAATGTAACCTTTAATCTTTGAGTGTTGGGTGGACAACTAAGAGCATCACATTGTGTTATAATCTCTGTTGCATAATATGATCTTTTGTCTGCTAAAGAATCTTTGGAGATTTTAATCAAATCTGTCCTAATATTTAATCTCTAATCAGGTCTTTTCACTGGTTGCTTTGTTGCTCTTCTTGCTGGCTATATCATTGTGGCTCATCTCACTGGAATGTATAGACAACACTCTGCGAACACTTTCTACATGGAAACTGCTTATCCTGTACTTAGGCGAGTGATCTAATTAAAAGCACTGATAAAATTTTATGATTAATGGTAATCTATAAATAGGAGATATTTATTCAATAGAAGCTAATGGCAAATTTTCATGTGTTCTGCAGCATGTTTGGACTCTTGTTTTTGCACTTATTCTTATACGGTTGCAACATATTTATGTGGCGAAAAGCGAGGATAAACTATAGTTTCATCTTCGAACTCGGGTCAAAAAATGAGCTCAAGTACAGAGATGTTTTCTTGATATGTACTGCTTCAATGTCTGCGATAGCCGGTGTCATGTTTGTTCATCTATCACTTCTGGAAAAAGGTTACTCCTTTCGACAAGTTCAAGTGATCCCTGGCCTTCTACTACTGGTAATTATTTACCAAACAATAGTCACTCTTCATCAAGTGTTTTTTTATTCTTTAGTAAAATTTGTATACTTAATCTGTTTGCTTTTTTTTTACAGGGTTTCTTGCTGATACTGATTTGTCCCTTGAACATATTTTACAAATCGAGCCGTTACAGGCTTATATCAGTCATTAGAAACATAGTTTTTTCACCTCTTTACAAAGTTGTGATGCTCGATTTCTTCATGGCTGATCAACTTTGTAGTCAGGTAATACCATAAATTACATTTCCATAGACTAAAACAGAGTAAACAAAAAAAAATTGATTCATTCCATAGACCCTGAATCAAAATCTTATCTTTGACAATGGGCTAACTCTACTTTCGCAGGTACCGATGCTAAGGAACCTAGAATACATCGCCTGCTACTATATAACCGGTAGCTATGCAACACAGGACTATGAATATTGTATGAGAGTCAAATACTACAGAGATCTCGCATATGCTGTTTCCTTCCTCCCATACTACTGGAGAGCAATGCAGGTAAATTAAAAAACACTAAACATCATTCTTTCTTCCCCAAGTTACTGTTTCTTCTCTTGCAAGTTAGGGAGAAAATACTGAAATATGATTTTGAAACAGTGTGCAAGGAGGTGGTTTGATGAAGGTGAAACGAGCCACCTAGTGAACCTAGGGAAGTACGTTTCAGCTATGTTAGCCGCTGGAACAAAAGTGGCTTACGAAAAGGAGAGGAGCCTTGGTTGGCTCTGTCTTGTGGTGGCTATGTCAAGTGTAGCTACAATTTACCAATTGTATTGGGACTTTGTAAAAGATTGGGGTTTACTTCAACATAACTCCAACAACCCTTGGCTTAGGAACCAACTCATGCTTCGCCAAAAATCTATTTACTACTTCTCTATGGTACAAACCCAAATCTTATATCCAAAAATCTCAACAAGAAAATGAACAAAGAAAACAAAACTAGTGAGAACAATTTGATTCTCCTCTTCAATTTTTCTCATACTTATGCTCCGCGATTCATTCTGATTTCTTTTGTAGGTTCTAAATCTTGTTCTGAGGTTGGCATGGCTACAAACAGTTTTGCACTCAAGTTTTGAGCATGTGGATTACAGAGTCACAGGATTGTTCTTGGCTGCTCTTGAAGTCATCAGAAGAGGACAATGGAACTTTTACCGGTAAAATTAATCTCCCTTTAAGAATCTTATTTGGAATCAGATTCAGGATATATACTGATACTTGTGTGGACAAAATACAAAACATATGCAGATTGGAGAATGAGCATCTAAATAATGCAGGGAAATTTCGCGCTGTAAAGACAGTGCCGCTTCCTTTCAGAGAAGTGGATGAAGAAGACTAATCTGATCTGGTCGATCATCATATATTGTTTGCTTCGTCAGATTTGAAAGAACAAGAGAAGAAAAAGAAGGGGGAAGGATTTGTTCTTTCTTGATCAACCATATTTTGTGATCAGTGATCAAGAATCTTCAAAATTAATATTATTCTTGTTCAGAAATTGATGTAACTAAAGAATTCTCCCATTTGTTTTCCCATCGTTCATCACCAAAACATTGAAGGAAAAAAACAAACTAAAAGAGTTATATCTTTACATCAACAATCGCCATGTTTTGAGCTAATATAGTCCCAACCTACTCGATCGTAAGCCTTACTCATCTCGCAACCAATCAATCGAGATTCGACATATGAATTAGAAATACTACTAATTTATAGTTTCTGTCGAATAATTGAAATCATAATTCACATGCACATAAATTCTAGAAAATATTATTCTTCATTAGAATTGAGAATAGTTTATAAAGAGGAACATAAAAATTAAACTGTGCAACTAAAAGTGCAGAAGCATTGATGTACCGCTGGCCCGCAAACGCCTTTTCCAGTCTTGTACTTCGAACTACACATATCAATACATGGTTGCTTTTCACATGGTGCTGTTAATTGAAAATATTCATGACACAGTTCTTGTCCTTGTGACATAAATTTATCACCAGCCCTAATATAAATATTTTTGTTAAGGCAACGAGTTAAAGAAAATTATCAAATAAAAGAGAAGATATTTGAATATACGTAATGTGGATTCTTAGTTTAAAATATTAATGATATAATATGTGAAAGTGTGAATCAAACCTAGAACGAGGACGCATGAAGATAGCAAGAACGGGAGTTTTAGAGATCTTTGATGATATAATCGAAATGAAAACTTCAATTAAAAGTGATGGGTGTGTTGGTTCGTTATGTATATACACATGAATACGGTATATATAAGAAATTAGATGCATGTACTAACTATAAAAGTAGAAAAGAAAATTAGATTCTGAAACTGGCTAAAGATCAGAATGAGTGACACATGTAGAAAAGATCTCTCAAAATTAATTAAAGTGAAAGTTGACTACAAGTGGTCAAAACATATACGAAGATCATAAATGCAAATGAAAAAAAAAAACATAATAGAAAATGTAGCAAGATAAACAATAAGTCAAACAAAAAACAAAAATTTTTAACTAAAGATTAAAACAAACAAATCAAGTGGTTTAATTAACTATAGATTTCACGACTTTTTCTAAAAAACAATTTTTAAGTTACGATTTTTCTGATTATTGTCTTCTTTCATCAACTACAAATCACAGTATTAATATCCTATTATATAAAGTTGGATTTTTTAAAAGTTGTTATCTTATATAATCACGATACATGTTAAATAAAACATTGAATTTTGCCAAGTATCAAGTTAAATTTTTTATTAAATTTATAAGCAAAAAAATAGAAAAATTATGAACCCTATTGGAAAAAGAAATATATCCATAAATAAAAAGAATATGTGTTTATATATTCAATATATATATATATTTTACCTTTATCTCTTAATTTTTACCCGAAACATAGTATCTACCATTTACTTAGTTTGGCTCCAACAATCCAGTCAATACAGAGAGACAAGGACGGAAAACATGGCGAATACTGCCGCCGGTTGGTCTCCGGTTTTGGCTCCAATCTATTCTCCGGTAAACACAAAGCCAATCAATTTTCACTTCTCAGCTTCTTTCTACAAGCCTCCTCGTCCATTTTACAAGCAGCAAAACCCTATATCGGCTCTACACAGGTCCTAAGCTTATATCTCTTCTCCTTCACGTTTCCTTTCATGGGTCTCTTCTCATTTCTTCTTCCTCACTCTACAATCTCCGAAAGACGTTTCCTTTTGTTGTTTCTCTAGGTCGAAAACTACTCGTGTGATAGAGGTAGTAACACCAAAGCAAAGGAATCGTTCTTTTTCTGTTTTTGGATCACTCGCTGATGATTCTAAGTTAAACCCAGATGAAGAATCAAATGATTCCGCAGAGGTATTAATGAAATTAGTTCTTTTTATGGTGATTGAGTCTTCTCGCTGAAAATTTGGTATTTTATTGTTGTTCTGGGACAGGTAGCTTCTATAGATATTAAGCTACCGAGAAGAAGTTTGCAAGTGGAATTTACTTGCAATTCATGTGGAGAAAGAACTAAGCGGCTTATCAATAGGCATGCCTATGAAAAGGGCCTTGTCTTTGTTCAAGTAAGTCTTTGATTCTGTTTCCCTTGCGCATACCACATGTTTGCTTGATTGTCCAAGAGAGATGATTTGGTTGATTGATTGCTCTTTCTTTTTTCCTTTGGCAGTGTGCAGGGTGTCTAAAGCATCATAAACTGGTTGACAATCTTGGTCTCATTGTTGAGTATGATTTCCGGGAAACCTCCAAGGATTTGGGTACCGATCACGTTTGATTAGCTACGTTGAATCAAGTTTTGTTCTTTTTTCTCAGATGTGTTCTTTTATGAAATGAGAAGAAGTAAGCTATATTCCGCAAAGAATACAAAAGAATGTATTATTTTGAATCAATGTATTGGTATACATGGGAAAAAATGTAGCTGTTCGAGTCGATACATCTGTGATATTATGAGAGGGAGAGAAGTTTTAGGCTGTCATAGCAAGTAGAAAGAGGATTACTAGTCCAGTATTGAGCCACATTACTGCTCTTCCTTTAAGCTGATTTAAGGCATTTCCTCCATTCTGTAAACCAGAAAAATAAAAGAAGGTTAGAATCATATAAGCATGGCAGTGATTGGGGAGATTGCTGTTTAGTATTGAATTGTTACCGTGTTTGGTGATGGTGCTGGAGCCGTGTCCTGTGGATCTGTTAGAACTGGAGGAGATGGAGGGCTTGGGGGAATTGGTGCTGGAGCTGGGGCATGGTGATGCCTTTTGTGTTTGTGCTTTCTCTTGTGCTTGGTAGGAGCCGGTGCTGGAGCTGGTGGTAAACTTATTGGTGATGGCGCTTGTACAGGGGGTGGGGAAACTGGTGCAGGTGGCGGTGAAGCTGGTGCAGGAGGTGGAGAAGCTGGTGCAGGTGGTGGTGAAGCTGGTGTGGGTGGGGGAGACGTCGGTGCTGGTGGTGGTGATACAGGTGGTGGTGAGACGGTTGGAGCTGAAGCGGGCGGGCTTTGTGGTGGTTGTGGAGGCGGAGTTGCGGGGCTGATTACTGGTGCAACTTTTGGAGCTGGTGGTGAAGTTGGAGTAACTGCTGGTGGAGGTGTAACCGGAGATGCTGGTGGCTGCGCAGCTGAAACGGGTGGAGTAGTGGTAGTTGGAGGCGGAGCAGCAGTGGTTGGAGGAGCAGCAGTTGTTGGAGGCGGAGCAGTGGTTGTGGAGGTTACTGGTGAAGCAGCAGGTCCTTGTGCATTTACACTAAAGGAAGAGATGAGAGCAGAAGCCAAAAGAAGAGACCAAATGATTGAATTTGATTCCATTGTGTTGTGGAGGAAGCTACAAGAAACAATTGGTAAAGTATTGTGCATATAAAAAGCTGTGAGATATTGAGATCTCTTCAAGTATGAATGAAAAAGTTTGGTGCAACGATGAGTTAGGTGGTTTAAGAGATCCAGTCTTCATCAGAATGCTACGTTGCTTCTAATGCCAGGCCATTAGTACGTACTTATCAAATAACTGACCCAAATAATAATCAGCGCTTTTAATAAAACGTGTTAATCATCAACTAAATGGGGCCAATACTTCCTTCGGACCTAAAACTGGTAAAGAGTCTAGATCACTATCAAGAGAGGTTTGGTTATAAACAAAAATTAAAGCAAAACATGTGTTCATATAGAAATTATGCGTACGCTACAATCAATGGCATTACAATGAACCAACCTGGTATTCAGATTTTACCAAATGACAATGGACAGAAAAAATATACAATTTTGAACAGATCAGATGCAAAAGTTGTTCTACAGACAGAAAAAGGGTAAGACTTGATGCATCTTGTTGAGGAGTTTGGGAAGATGATGATGATGATGATCGGTAGGAGTAGGTGGATCTGAGTTCTTGTCTTTCTTTTTTCTCCTAAGCTGGAAAAACTGCTGCATTGTCTGAGCGCATTCTGATTCAAGAACTCCGCGCCGGATTGTCATCTTAGGATGGAATGGATGAACTGGAGGTGGTGGCTTTTCTGAAGCCTCTGATCCATTTCCTTCGCCTCCAGGGAACAGCCTGAAAAACATCATTTGTTTCAGGATTTTGACTCTACAATGTTCCAGAACATTTTTCAGTTTCTGAAGTTATCGGTACCTGATCCAGCTTCCATCTGCTCCGAGAAGCTTATTGGGAGCACCCCATACAAGAGTGTTGACCCTTGCTTGAAGTATTGCTCCCGCACACATTGGGCACGGTTCTAGTGTTACATAGAGCGTTGTATCCTGTTGGGAGAATAAGCAAGTTATTGCAAATAGTTTCCCTGACTAATGATCATTTCATTTAACTTTCCCAAACAATTAATCATCAGCACCCCAAAACGTAATTCTTTTTTGGTATACTCATATATTGTTCCTGCTATTGCAATGTAACAAAAAAATGTATATTTGACCCAACAGAGGTGTTTTAGAGAGAGAAAGAGAGAAGATTACCGCGAGCCTCCATGAACGAAGTGCTTTAGAACCCTCTCGAATGCAAATCATTTCTGCATGGGCAGTTGAATCACGAAGCTCCTCTACTCTGAAACACAAAACTATGGTTAGATGAATCCAGCGGGAGAAGGGGTCAAAGTAAATTAAACTTACAGGTTATAACCACGGGCAATAATCTTTCCATCATGAACAAGCACAGCACCGACAGGTACCTCCCATGTATCAGCAGCCTTCTTAGCTTCAACTAACGCTTCCCTCATGAATATTTCATCAACTGTTCGTCTTTCAGCTTCTACCTTGTATGCTTCTTCCCACTCCTCAAAACTATCCCTCACAACCTGTTTATTCCTCTGAAGTTTCCTTTGTATCAACGCAGAGTCTGCGGATACAGAACCTGTTTCTTCCTGGGACTTCGCACTTAGAGGTTGTTGTTGTTCAACCTGCTCTCTTAAGCTGCTACTGCCGGATACCATTCTGGGACGGGGTACTGGAGGTTCCATTACAGCAGGAGACCGTAGGTTTCTACCTGGAAATAATAACGGATTTTGACCTGCATCCATTCTAGGGTAGCGTCTTCCTTCCCCCACAGTAAAATTTTGATCACTGGATGCCTCGGTAAGACTAGATTCTGAAGATTCCTTAATAGGAGGAGATCTTATCAGGTTCCGACTAGGCAGTTTCATTGGAACCTCTGTCAAAGCTGTTTCAGGAAGACGGAACTCAAAGTTTCCACCTTCTTCTTCATCCACACCAACAATTTGATTACCAGATGTGGAAGACATGCGATTCGATACTGAGCCACCCTCTAATATTGTGGAAGATGGCGATGATACCACACCTTCATGCCGTTCAGATCGCTGCTTCAGTTTTGTAGTGCCGGGATATTCAGATTGGCTTCTAGGAGAAGTTTGACCAACCTCCACCTGATGTAGGGAAGGAGCTTCTTGTGGCAAAACTTTATCCCCTTTTGTGTTATCATCACTGCTTCCGTCATGCTCACGTCCAGAAAACCATGTTGCACTGCTAACTGATTCGTTGGGTGAACTCCTTCCAGCGGGCTTTGCACTCGAGTCAGGGCTTCCAGCTCGGGAGCCCCACCTAAGCCGAGCAATATCAGCTATAACATTCCACAACGACCTACCATTTCTTTTAAAAATAGCATTCCCCACTGCTGCATTGCCTTCTGTGGCTCCTGGATGAGGAGTTCCCTGAGCAGAATCCGTTACCCACATTTCATCTGAAGGTCCCTTTGCTCCTGAACCACCAGATGATCGCCTTGAGTCCCGCCTCTTCAATTGATTGCTTTCAGCTCTTTGCTCCTCAGTCTCCGGATTTATAACTCCATGTTTGGCCTTTTTCACAAACTCCCCAACATATTTCTCTGATGCCTGTTCCAACCGATGAGCAGAACCCATAGCATCTTCATGTGACGTAAATCCCATCAGTTCTCCAGCAGACTGACTATTAACAGAAGCTCCTGCTCTTGGATGTTCAAAGGCTGTGGTATAACCACTTTCTGAAGTTCCATGGGAAATTTCTTGAATGGAAACTCCACCAGTTCTGTAGCTTTGTCCTGATCTTCTGCTTACCAGCTGAGAAGAAGGAGGAATCAGTGTCGTTTCAGATCCTTGCATTTCCTCTGAAACCAGATCTACCAGTTGTAATTTAGTTCGCGAGGCCATCAAAGATGATTGTGAACTTGAGGCCTCTTCAGATAGCTTTGACTGATAACTTTGCAACCCTAAGGTCGTTTGACCATCTTTTTTCGAGTTAGCATGATCTAACCTAGAGTCTTCTTTCTGAGCACCATTTTTTTCTACTTTGCTGTCCGATTGCACAGCCGTAGTACTTCCTTGACCAATCAGCCTCTTCTCAGATTTTCTCTGAATTTCTGTATACCTTACTGCATCACTAGTATGAGATACAGACACAGAAGTTCTGTCAGATTGCGTCGTTTGCAAGGGATTATGTTCAATATGATAATCTTGCTGCTTCCTTTCAGATTGCAAACCAGAAACCAAGCCAGCATGTACTTCTTGGTTTCTAATCTGGTCTTCTCTTTGCGAGACATATGTATTTCTGATGTCTATGTCATGAATTTCTGAACTTTCAGAAATATGTTCAGTAGTCCTTCTCGTACCAGCTTGCTTAGATATCCTTTCTTCCACTAGAGGTTGCTGATTATTTGTCACCTCCGGAAAATTTTGGAGCACATTTATACCTTCCTCCTGGCTACTGCTATATTTGGTTCTTCTTCGCATTTCAGATACTCTATCCTCACTGCTATAACGAGTCTCCAATCTTTCTTTCAATTGATGCTGAGAACTCTCAATGTTTTCGTTTCCAGAATCATTACGAATTGAGTGAACTCTATAGTCCTCCCTTTCATTAAAGAGCTTTTGATTTTGGGAACTGGTCTCTGCATCGTTGACATGGACCTCATGAATTTCCATATCTTCTTCATAATTTCCCGTAGATTCAGACACTCTATTTTCAGTTTGACTAAACTTTTTTCTTCTTCGCTGGTTCAAAGTCACTGCCTGATTTGAATTTTCCCCTTCCTCAAAAATCTGCTTCTGATACCTTGAATCCACTCCAGTAGAGCTCTCATCTCTCTTTTTCCTTGAATGCATCTGAGAGGCTTCCTTTCTAGATTTCAATCTTTTGGCTGACTGATCAACAACCTTCTTCTCTGAACTTCTCACGTTTTCGCGATAAATCTCTACATCCTCCTCCTGATCTTCAGTATCACTCTCAAACTCCCCTGAAGAAGCAAGGGAATAATACGATGAACAACTCGAACTCTTTCTCCTTCTTGGCCGAACTTCTCTTTCTTCATCCCCCCTATAACTTTTTCCAATATACTCACCAGTAACCAATTTAGAACCACGCCGAGATTCACTCTCCAACTCAGAACTTTTCTTTCTCCTCCCACAATGTTCACAATCATATCTTTCATTTAACTTCACATCTTCCTTAATCTCCTTTCGCCTACCAAACCCCTCAGGTTTCTTTACTCTTTGAGAAACTCTCCCATTACCATAACTATTACTTCCTTCAACACTAACCTTTCTCACATTCCCCACTTTCTTCTTCTCTTTAACTCTACTAACTAAATTCCACTTCCTCTCCTCATCTATCAATTCCTCACTCAAAAACGAAATCATAGCTTCTACATCATCTGAACAACTTCTACCACCACAACATTCATCAGATTCTTCCAAACACCTAAGCTTAAAGCTCCGATTTTTCCTTCTTATACCATCACAAGAAGAATAAACCTCACAACCCATAAGTCTCCCTCCACCCACAAGTAACCTCCTTTGAAACGAAGGCCACTGAATAAGCGTAGATTGTCTAACCCCATAAAGCACAAATCCAGGGTTTATCAATACCTTAGGCTTAACAAATGAAGAAGAAGATGGTGTTGAACAACAACAGCAACAGCTTGAGCGAGAACTAACACAGTAACATCTCGAAGATGTATATGCTTTTGAAAGTTTGTAACTTTCAGATCTCTCAGGGAGCAAAGAGCAGTAATCTTGTTGATTTCTACTTCGAATCGGCCATTGAAGTGAGTTTGTGTATGTATTGAACATTTTTGTTGAATTAGAAGAGGTACCTTGTTTCAAACATAGAAGAATCTATTGAAATTTCATTTTGAAACGAAGGGAACCATTATTGTGATCTTCGATGAGATTTAACATTGGAGATGAATATGAAATTGTGTGTTGGATTTGCAGAGGAAGAAGACAAGACAAGAGCGAGTCGTAAAATAAACCGGTCCGGTTTGATTGAGTTGGTAAAATTGATTTGACCGAGTTCGAGATTAAGATTGGGCCTGTATAAGATGTTGGGCTTCTTCAGATAAACTCGTTTAGCTATGTTTGGAAAACAGAAAATTTGTTTCTTGTAAATTTGGTTATACAATTTTTTTTTCCTTTGAATAATTCTATAACCAAATTTACAAGAAACAAATTTTCTGTTTTCCAAAATCGAAGACCTACAAAAACCGTAAAATCGAATAAAATTTTTGTAGATCTTTAAAATAAAATATGAATTTTCTCTGTTCCAAACCTATAATCTCATTTCTCACTAAATTACTATTTTAAAACGGTTAAAAAACGATATTAATTAAACGATATGAATTTACTATTTTAAAAAGAAAAAAAAATGATTAAAAAAAATATCAAAAAAAGTAAACGATAACTGGTACGTAAAATATCTTGAATGATTGATTGTATTTGTATCCATTAACGCAGTTTATTGAGCCAATAGCTGTTATAATATTGTGACTAAACTAATGATGTTTGATAATTCCATTAAGACATAATATAATAACATAGTGACGTCGTTTATGTATATTAATAGTGTTGTTACGTGACTTATGTGCATGTACTAATGTACGTATGTATGGATAATAGTACTTAAAAAGTTGGTTAGAGGTAGAAGATAGCTAATTATAAGGGACAGGTAAGGTTTTGTAGGTAATGGCATGTGTTGGACACTAGCCTATTGGGCTCCTCTCTTTGCCCTCTCCATTTCTATGCCAAAGGGCAAAGTTTTTCTTATCTCTTTCTTTTTTGTTTTCTTTTTCCATTTTTGGTCTTACTTGCTCTCTTTTTCTTTCTTCTTTTACCTTGTCTTTATTTGCCTTTGTGCGTGTGTATGTGTGGTCCATTGTCTACGCTTGTGTTGATTCATTTTCTTTCATCTGCAACTTAGTTTTTCTTTTGTATATTGGATGGAATTAACACACAAAAAATTAAGTTTTTAAGAAATCAAAAATAGAAACCAAAATATAATAATGTGAAATTTTTAAATATTTCAGACGACTACATATACATATTTCTATATAGGCGAGATAACATGGATCTTCATTCTAGTGTTGAACAAATTTAGACCACCATCAATATTTGGTAGTTTAACCTAACATATAGGTAACACTCATTAGAACATGCTACAAATTTCTCATGATAAAAAATGGGATTTTATCAAATTGTTTCAAATTTGGTTGTGGAGGATCTTAAAGTTGTAGTCTTGTAGATATTATCAAAAATGGGATTTGGTTGTAGATGGCAGGGTCTCAATTATTTAAAATTATGTGTTTGCGTTTATATGTGGAAAATATATATTCTAAAATTAATTTTTAAATGCTGAACATCTTTAATTTTAATAACTATTTTCTAAAAAATATAAACAACATTTTTTTAAAATATATATATATATATATAAAAACAACATTGATTTATGCAAATGAAATATTCTTCTTCCGTTTTCCCTGGTGTGCAATTTACAATAGGCAATAGGGTTTTTCTGAAATTTTTATGGTTATGGTTTAAATTTGAAAAGATACGCATAACACATTTAACACAAAAGCAAATGAAATTATGAACAATCAGGACCAGTCTTTTATACTTTGTTGTATCTAGGACAAAACCATAGTGCATTAACGATAAGGATTCTATTTATTCCAAGGAGAAAAATGGATTTACTTGTGGAGATGTCCGTGACTTATTATCCTAAGTTGCTAACATGTTCTCTTTTCTCCAAAGACATTTGATTCGTTTTTTTTTATAACTGTGCCACATGTGATATGTGAACATCATCAATTCGAGATTTGCAATTTATTGAACAGACGCTCTGTTCAAATCTTTCTATATATATTCTAAAAGAATTAAAGCTCTTCAATGGTGTGTAACATAAGATAGCAACTTTTTTTTCTCAGATCGACTAACAGTTTTAGAAAGAAAATGTTAAATCATAAAATGGATTAATTGAGTGTAGTACAGTAAATCGTTTTTTGTATTATTTCATGTCTTACATAGATGTATTATTGGGTATGCGAGAAAAAATAAGATTGGAAGATATAGCTAGGGGCTGAAGAATAAACTATACTATATTATAAGGTAATTTCTTAATTTGGTCCGACCACAAAATTTGGGTTTTGGGTTAGTGTTTCCACTTATTATAGAAAGATAATTCTAGTTATACAAATTAGGTTTAAAGATATCCTTGGTATTACGTTGAAATTTACGATAACAAAATAAGCATTTGATCATTTGGATTCATTGAAAATCAAGTCAAAATGTACACCAACAAAAAAAAACGGGAAGAGAATAGCAAAAAGAAAATGAAACAGGAGTAAATATATATAATTGCATAAAAAAGGAAGAAGAACGAAAAAGAAAAAGAGCAAAGATGTTGTCCTAACCAAAACGGTGTCCTTAAGAGTATTGGAATGGGATGTGTAAAAGAGTAAAGATCATTGATATGATATTTCATATTTATGAAGACAATCTTCCACTAAAATTTGTATGGTAAAATAGGATTTGACAATTTAAAGGTTACAAAAGTAGTACAATTATTGGTCTATAAACTAAAGAACTTCAGTAATAAGCAATGAATTATTCTTTTGTTATAGCTTTATATGAAAATATTAGTTAACGATTACAACCTATAATCTTAGGTAAATCTACTAAAACTAATAAACTATTCTTATTTTAGTAAGAAGAAAATATCAACGCTGCAAAGAAAATGTCAAAGACAGAGAAGTCTAAATCTAAAACGTTAATTAGTTTCTCAAATCACATTTTAGTGGAATATTTGTCTCAATTATTAACAAAAGATTCCGTAAACCTTGTAGATTCATCGTCAACTTCTTAAAGTCTTTACTTTAGGAAAAAGTCTCATAAATACAAAATATCCATCACAACTTTAGATTTATGGCTATCAACTTTATTTAATTTTTCAAGCACCACATGAAGAAAATATACCTATGAGCCGTATGATCTAAATCTTCCAATAAATGTCCTAATTCAGTAATAATACTTCACAAATAAATAAAACAAACATGGTTATCTTATAAATCTTCAAGAATGTATCTAACAAGAATACGAGATCGTACGTGTGTTTTATTTGGGTTTTTATTTGTTATCACAAACAATAATAAATGATGAATATCAAATTGTGGTATTTATTCGTTAGTATCTTTGAAAAAAACTAAAACAAAAGTTATGATCCTTTAGCTTGTGTCGGCTTCTACCACCTTCGTGGCAAGATCTCCTCATTCACGTTAACGTCAATTTTTAATTTCATTTCCACGTCAACATCAATTTGTGAACAAATAAGGGGATCATACATTAGGAAATTTTTGTTACGAAATCATATTTATCTTAGGATTTTTTAGAAGCTTCTCTCTCTTTTTTTTTTCTTTTACGCCGGATACCGACGAGGCGACGACCACCAAAGATATATGAAGATATTAAAATGTTGGAGAAGGTTTATGGAATTAACGAATTTTAAAAACATTTTAATCAACAAATCCACAAAGAGTTTAAAAGGCGAAGAATTATATGGTATAATTAGTGAAGGTACTTTGGCTTTGCATGGGAATATATGGGGATTATTCTAAGGCATGTGATGTGTAATTCGATTGACATTCTAACAACTAAGTTTTGAATTCTTCGCCAAAGTGTTGTTTCCCTAATTACCTTTTTTTCCATGTCTTGACATTTATTGAGAGTGTGACATCTCGATGATGCCACTGCACACATAAATTCGTACCATATAACAAATTTTATTATATAGATTAACATTTTTGTAGATTGAATTTGTCAAGGATTACCACAATCAACGTGGCTAATAACTCGAACAAATATAAAATATACGATATTTGATCTTAGAGTATGTATACCTGATTATATATATATAAGAAAAGAAAACAGAATAGTGTTTTTTGATAAGCAAAACTGATATTGTTATGTATGGATAAAGTGACATGTGCAATGTGTTATGTTGTCATGGTAGTTATAATAAAAGAATAAGAAATTATTGTTTAAAAAAAATTCCAAGTGTAGATACTATGAGAAAACCCCAAAATTTTTATTAGGTACATGAATTAGATATAGGTTTAAAATCTAATCACTAAAACTTTTTATAACGACTCCCAAAATTTTGGATAAGCCATGCAATTAAATTTATCGAATAGAATTATCTCATATTGGAAAAAAAATACGAGTCTGACGATCAAAGATTTAGATAAGTCATGTTATAAAACTTTTTTTGGTTCTTAGACATCAAGTATTCACCTCTACTCGTTTTTCTTCTTGTTTAGGCATAAAGAGTTCATCAAAGTTCACTCAAATTCACAACATTCATGACAAAATACATTGAATAATTTTATTCTGATCTTTAGCAGCTGTTAAGTATACTAACACGTTTTACGAACTTGTCATTGTTGTACCGGACTAAGAACCAAAAAAAGGAGAAACCCTACAAAGAATGTTCAATTTATATGTGATGCCCATAAGCAGAAGTTGATTAATAGTTAGATTCTAAAACATCTAGCGACTTAATAGTTAATAATTAACTTAATGTAGAACCTATATGATGTTTTTAATTTCCTACTAGTTTTTATAGATCGTACATATGAAATGGGACCGGTAATATGTTAACCACTCGGTACTTGTGAACGGGGAATTATATTTAGTTGAAACTTGAAAGCAAAATTCATGCATTAAATGATGTTCACCAAACTATACAAAGCCGGTGCCATGTTTTATGCATTAAAAGTAAAAGTTCCTCTAATAACCATACCAAAATCCTAGAGGTTATAAAGTAATTCACCAAACTCCATTACCACTGAGAACAATAAAATGAACTAACCAAGTGAGTCATTAACCAACCCAAACTCAATTTTGTGGTTAGCATTAGACAAAACTATAATTAAAAAAATATATAACAAAAAATATGTATATATTTAAACATATTTGAAATTATGATTTAATTATTTTAAGTGAAAGTATTTTCGTTTTCTTTTTTTAAAACTTACATTTATATTATAAATTTTATCTTATTATTTGAAAACTTGTAGATATATTAGAAGTTAAAAGTTTTTTTTAATTAAATACATTAATTAGAAGTTAGTTTTTTTATAGCCTAAACTCATTTCTGAAACCTAATTTTAGGGGAGTGTACATTGTTCATAGCCAAGATTTGGCGTACGGATACTAGACGTATACAAATCACGTTTTTAAAAACAGAGATTATTTCACCTAATTTCTCTAATCCAAAATGTGAATAATAATGACACTCTTAAATCTCTAAAAATATATGTACACTCAACGTATAAACATATAAGTAGTAAATCAATGTCAAATAATAAGAAAATGAAAAAGGTAGAGAAATCATGCATAATTTGATTGATTGATGCATCATCTAATTTATATGTGGTTTGACCCGCATTTGGTGTCTTGGTCACCTTCTCCGCCATGACGGCGCATCTAATGTTCCTCCAATCGATTCTTCTTCCTCCTCTGATTCTCTCCTCTCCAAACCAAAACTCTCACTTTTCTTTCTGAGATTATCTGACAGTAAAAAATCATCCTAGATTAGAAACTGTCAGATCAATCTCAGTCTTTGTCTCTCTCTTTTTCCACAGTCCTGTTTTTGTTTCTTTCTTCACACACAGCTTATAATTGATGATCATCAAAATTCCCAAAAACAAAAACTTTTTTTTTTCTTTGTTTGTTTGGGAAAAGAGTTTCAGCATTTTGATTTGATGTTATAATATTTCCCAGTGAAACTATGACTTGTCCAAATCTTGGCACTTTCTCTCTGTTTTTTTCTTCTTCGTCTTCGTCTTCCCAATTTGTTTGGATGAGATGAGAATTTTTCGCTATAAAAAAAAACAGAGCATATCGAAAAATTTATGAGATCTCTCTCTCTCACTCAAAACTCTAAAAATCTCAACTTTCTTAAAGATCATAACTTTTTATAGATACCCTTCACCTCTCACTCACTCACTCCGATCTCTGATCTTTTCCCGAGAAAATTCCTCATTTTCCCGAGAAAACTAAAAAAATTTAGATAACCGGAAAATTGCAAACAACGAGGTCGGAACCGACCAGTCACGGTCTTCTCTCTGCTTTTCTCTGTTCGGTTGGTTTCACGGTACTGTCTTTTTTTTTTTTTTTCTCTTTTCTTTTTCTTTTTTTCCACTTTATAAAAAACAATTTTTTTTTCTTTCTTGGTTTCTTCGTTTTAAATTGTTCTCGCGGGTATTTAAAAAAAGATTTGTTTTTATATAATTTCAAGGTTTCTTGAATATCTGAAGAATCTGAAATTGTTTTTTTTTTGTTTCAGTAAAAAATAAAACTTTGAGGTTCAATGGTAGGAGGTGGAACAAAGAGAAGAAGAAGGAGATTACAACTAAGTAAACTATATACACTAACATGTGCTCAAGCATGTTTTAAGCAAGACCATTCTCAAATCGGAGGACCTGGTTTCTCTCGTGTTGTTTATTGTAATGAACCTGATTCACCTGAAGCTGATTCTAGAAACTACTCTGATAACTACGTTAGGACTACTAAGTATACTCTTGCTACTTTTTTACCTAAATCACTCTTTGAGCAGTTTAGGAGAGTTGCAAATTTCTACTTTTTGGTTACTGGGGTCTTGGCTTTTACTCCTCTTGCTCCTTATACTGCTTCTAGTGCTATTGTTCCTCTTCTTTTTGTTATTGGTGCTACTATGGTTAAAGAAGGTGTTGAAGATTGGCGCCGCCAAAAACAGGTAACTTTTGGTTCTGATTGTGATTAGAGATGGATTAGATTATGTGTTGTTAGCTAATGAGGTGAATAATAGAAGCTTTTGTGTATGTGGTGTTTAGGATAATGAGGTGAATAATAGGAAAGTTAAAGTGCATAGAGGTGATGGAAGTTTCGATGCGAAGGAGTGGAAGACTTTGAGTATTGGAGATATAGTGAAGGTAGAGAAGAATGAGTTTTTCCCGGCGGATCTTGTTTTGCTATCTTCTAGCTATGAAGATGCTATTTGCTATGTAGAGACAATGAACCTTGATGGGGAGACTAATCTGAAAGTTAAGCAAGGACTTGAAGTAACTTCGTCTTTGCGTGATGAGTTTAACTTTAAAGGGTTTGAGGCTTTTGTCAAATGCGAGGATCCAAATGCTAATTTGTATTCGTTTGTTGGAACCATGGAGCTTAAGGGAGCTAAATACCCTCTCTCACCGCAGCAACTTCTTCTGAGAGACTCAAAACTCAGGAACACAGATTTCATCTTTGGAGCTGTTATCTTCACGGGTCATGACACAAAGGTTATTCAGAATTCAACAGATCCTCCATCTAAGAGAAGCATGATTGAAAAGAAGATGGATAAGATTATCTACTTAATGTTCTTCATGGTGATTACTATGGCATTTATTGGTTCTGTTATCTTTGGAGTTACAACAAGAGATGATCTCAAGGATGGTGTGATGAAGAGATGGTACTTGAGACCAGATAGCTCCAGTATCTTCTTTGACCCCAAAAGAGCTCCCGTGGCTGCGATCTATCATTTTCTAACCGCGGTTATGCTGTACAGTTATTTCATTCCTATATCCTTGTATGTCTCCATAGAGATTGTTAAAGTTCTTCAGAGTATCTTCATCAACCAGGATATTCACATGTACTATGAAGAAGCTGATAAGCCAGCTCGTGCACGTACCTCTAACCTGAATGAAGAGCTTGGACAAGTGGATACAATTCTCTCAGACAAGACAGGAACATTGACATGTAACTCCATGGAGTTCATTAAGTGTTCTGTTGCAGGGACAGCTTATGGTCGTGGTGTTACAGAGGTGGAGATGGCTATGGGAAGAAGAAAAGGTGGTCCTTTGGTGTTTCAGAGCGATGAGAATGATATTGATATGGAATATAGTAAAGAGGCAATTACTGAAGAATCTACGGTGAAAGGATTCAACTTTAGAGATGAAAGGATAATGAATGGAAACTGGGTCACTGAAACTCATGCTGATGTTATTCAGAAGTTTTTCAGATTACTTGCGGTATGTCATACTGTGATACCTGAAGTGGATGAAGATACAGAGAAGATCTCTTATGAAGCTGAATCGCCAGATGAAGCAGCATTTGTTATTGCAGCAAGGGAGCTTGGTTTTGAATTTTTTAACAGAACTCAGACTACCATATCGGTAAGAGAGCTCGATCTTGTGAGCGGCAAACGAGTTGAAAGGTCAGTCAGTTCTATCTCCTCTACTTTATTTTATTATGCTATCAAAAGCTTATTGGTTTTGTGTTTCAGGTTGTACAAAGTTTTGAACGTTCTTGAGTTCAACAGCACGAGGAAAAGAATGTCAGTTATAGTGCAGGAAGAAGATGGAAAACTCTTATTACTTTGTAAAGGAGCAGATAAGTAAGTGACCTTTGACTTTAGAAAACCATTTCATATAGATTTTGAACTTATTTGTTTGATTTGTTTCGTTTTCTAGTGTTATGTTTGAAAGACTATCCAAGAATGGTAGAGAGTTTGAAGAGGAAACACGGGACCATGTAAACGAGTATGCTGATGCAGGGCTGAGAACTTTGATACTTGCTTATCGTGAACTTGATGAGAAAGAATACAAAGTATTCAATGAAAGAATCAGTGAAGCCAAGAGTTCGGTTAGTGCTGATCGAGAATCGCTGATAGAGGAAGTCACCGAGAAAATTGAAAAAGACTTGATTCTTCTTGGAGCTACTGCTGTTGAGGATAAACTCCAAAATGGAGTAAGCAAACACTGATGATAGTCATATAATCAATTTATAGTTGGTGGATTGAAATGTCTTATCTTCTCTCTTTATCCTTGATTCCTTTCAGGTCCCTGATTGCATTGACAAGCTTGCTCAAGCAGGAATAAAGATTTGGGTTTTGACTGGTGACAAGATGGAGACTGCTATCAATATTGGGTATCATTTTCTGGGTATCACCTTAATATTGTCTACTCTTGAGTTCCTGCATACAGTTTTCTTCTACATTCTTTCCACTCTTTGAACCCTTTGTGTGTTTGTCTTTCACAGGTTTGCTTGTAGTTTGCTCAGACAAGACATGAAGCAGATCATAATCAACTTGGAGACCCCTGAAATTCAGTCACTAGAGAAAACCGGAGAAAAAGATGTCATTGCAAAGGTAGAAAAGATACCAAAGAATTAATATTTTGTGGAGTAGTATTAGCAGAAGATTATATTAGATGAATGTATCAATGTGGCTAGTTGTTATCTTGCAGGCATCAAAAGAAAATGTCTTGTCGCAGATAATTAATGGAAAGACTCAGTTAAAGTATTCTGGAGGGAATGCTTTTGCTTTAATCATTGATGGAAAATCACTTGCTTACGCGTTGGATGATGATATAAAGCACATCTTTCTAGAGCTGGCTGTTAGTTGTGCGTCTGTCATTTGTTGCCGTTCATCACCAAAACAAAAAGCTCTGGTTAGTTTTAAACTTATTCTTGAATCTTGAGTATACTTTTGCTGCTGTCAAGATTTTCACAATAAGTAAATCGCTATGTAGGTGACAAGACTAGTAAAATCTGGAAACGGTAAAACGACTTTAGCAATTGGTGATGGTGCAAATGATGTTGGAATGCTTCAGGAAGCAGATATAGGTGTTGGTATTAGCGGTGTGGAAGGAATGCAGGTTCAGTTTAGATTTATTTAACTATCATTTGTTGATTTTCATTGTGTGTTTGTTTTTCTTGGTATGGGCTTAATCCTGATCATTGTTCACAGGCTGTAATGTCCAGCGACATTGCGATTGCTCAGTTTAGATATTTGGAACGTTTGTTGCTAGTCCATGGACACTGGTGTTACAGACGGATCTCGACAATGGTAAATTTATTTCTACATCTTCAGACTAAGACCAACCTTCTGTGGCATGAGTCTTGACATAATCAGTTTTCTCTATCTGACAGATTTGCTACTTCTTCTACAAGAACATTACATTTGGTTTCACACTCTTCTTATATGAAACATACACAACATTCTCATCGACACCTGCCTACAACGACTGGTTTCTATCTCTTTATAATGTCTTTTTCTCGTCCCTTCCTGTTATTGCTCTTGGTGTCTTCGACCAGGATGTCTCTGCACGTTATTGTCTAAAGGTAAACATTACAACAGCTTTATCTTCTCACCAGTCAAAAAATTTGTGCCAACTTCTTCCTTTTTTCTTGGTTTTGCAGTTTCCGTTGTTATACCAAGAAGGTGTGCAGAATGTTCTGTTCAGCTGGCGCAGGATACTTGGCTGGATGTTCAACGGATTCTACAGTGCAGTAATCATTTTCTTCCTCTGCAAAAGCTCTCTCCAATCTCAAGCTTTCAACCACGATGGAAAAACCCCGGGAAGAGAAATCCTAGGCGGAACAATGTACACATGCATTGTATGGGTTGTGAATTTGCAGATGGCATTGGCTATCAGTTACTTCACTCTAATCCAGCACATTGTGATTTGGAGCTCCATTGTCGTTTGGTACTTTTTCATCACGGTGTACGGAGAACTTCCATCAAGAATATCAACCGGTGCATATAAAGTCTTTGTTGAAGCTCTCGCGCCTTCATTATCTTACTGGCTCATTACTCTCTTTGTAGTTGTAGCGACGTTGATGCCATACTTCATCTACTCTGCACTTCAGATGAGTTTTTTCCCAATGTACCATGGGATGATACAATGGCTAAGGTACGAGGGTCAGTGTAATGACCCTGAGTACTGTGATATAGTAAGGCAAAGATCAATAAGGCCTACAACAGTTGGGTTCACTGCCAGATTAGAAGCTAAAAAGAGATCAGTGAGGATATCTGAGCCTGCATCATGACAACGAAAACTAACCAAACATCAACTTGACTCGCAGAACGTAAATAGCACCAAGAATATATGGAAGCTAGAAGCTTACTTGCTTCAGACTGGATCGATAAAGGCTATCCAACCAGTTGTTGTACATTCTGATTCTTGCGGCCTTGCCCGGTTACGAAACAAGATCTTACAGTTATGTCCAGTAAATTGTGTTTACAGAACAGCTGAAGATTATACCTTGGAGTCTCAGTAGAGAGATTTCCAATTGTCTTTTCTCTTCTTTTGCTCTTTCAAGATTGCCATTAGTCCTTTACTTTTTTACTGTCATTCTCAATCTTAGAGAACATGGAGAATGCATAGATAGGGAAGTTAAATACCCCTTTTGGTTCGGTCCTCTTAACGCTCTAATAAGACATCTTGTGTAATGAGCAATGACAAGGAACGATGATCTTTGTAATTAGCTATTTCGTATTGTGAGTTTCCGAAATCAAAATCGTTTGCTGCAGAGTCTCCTTGTCTCCAGAAACTCCCAAACACAAACTCTCCTTTCATGGAAAGTTCCTGCAACATCTCCTCTACGTCTTCCATGCAACTAACTTCAGACCCATGCTCCTCTCTGCAATCATCGTCCTTTGTCGGTAGGACGATTTCCGTGTCTCTTCTCTTCTTTCGTCCAAGCCTTCTAGTCACAAACTTCTTCATCTTCTGAGAAAGTTTACAAGGAATCTTAAAGAAAATAAAGATAAAGACTTGTAAGATAAAACACTCGCAGCAGCAACAGAAGATAACACAATCTGCTGCAAAAGCACCACAATCTTCTTCCATTATTACTCAAAGATGCATTAAAAAAAAAAAACTGTTAAGGTAACAACAAAGATATAAAGGAAAGAGATAGAGAAAACAGAAGTTAAGAGGTGACATCAGATTGTGTCAAAGGAATATGTTCCTTGCCAATATTGGTATCAACAAATGCAACGCAAAGCAACACCCATGTGTTTGTTTTTACACATATTATAGGATCACATGGGATTTAAGATGCTTTTAGAAGCATTGTTTTAGGAAGCTTGGACGTCAAAACAACTAACAATCTTTCGTTTTCTTTGATTCTACTACTCTCCAACATGGTAACTCACAATGGTAAAAATCAGTCTTTCTGCAACTAAAAAACTGAGCCACATGAATACACAATGACACAGTGAGACAAATTGATTTTTATTGATTTATTATATAAGTAATGTCACATAATGTGCAAACTTGAACGTATAAGAATAGAAAAAATAGATACAAAAGTAATTTCATGTAAGAAACGAAGCCTCTCTTGTACCCATCTATATCCCTTTTTCTCATCTTTCTGTTCAACCACTAGCTCCTCTGTAATCCTCTGTTTCTACATATTGTATTAGTAGTGTCTTTAGTTTAAACCATAATAAGGAAACAAAACATGAGCACAAATCAAGAGAAGGCAAAACCAGAGGGAGATTCTTACTGTTTCAATCACTCTGAGAAGGCTCAGCTTTGATGTGCTGGTTTTAGTCGCGAAAGATGGTGAGTTTTTGAGACACAACTAGGATATTTCTTAATGGTTTGTGCCACTAATGGCGAGAGAAGAAAAAGAACAATCTGTGTATGATATTTACACGTTTGCGTCTCTGCTATTGTAACTACTATGCGAGAAAAAATCTGTACTGTAATTTTGGCTACCAAATGCCATTCTTCTAAACAATCTGATCTCTGCTGACTGTTGAGCTGAGTTAAAGACCTCGCTTTCGCCTAGTCTCATTCCGTTAGTAAGGTCTTCCGCAGCTAAACTTTCAAAAGCTCTCACAATCTGCAAAATATATTTCAAGATTCCTTCAAGTTTTAAGTAAATAAACTCTTATCAAGGAAAGAAGAAAAGAAAATGTTTTTACTTGTCCCATCCGAGGTCTCTTGGTAGCTAAATGCCGCACGCAGGCTCCTGCTGCTTCAATCATTCTAAACATTTCAGATTCTACATAGTTTCCTCCAAGCTTAGGATCTGCTAAAGAATCAAATTCCTCGGTTTCTATGGCATGACTTATCAAAGGCCGGGCCTGAAAAACAAATAATGCAAAGGTCAAGAGGATTTCAAGAAACAGGTTTACATGTTAAGAAATGTTCAAATAGTGAGCGTACCCATTCAACAAGGCTCTCATCTCCCAGTGGTTGCGATGTATCCACCGGTTTACGTCCAGTGATTAACTCCAGCAGAACAACCCCAAAGGAGAATACATCTGATTTCTCTGTTAATTTTCCACTTGATGCATATTCAGGAGCCATATAGCTAAAGTAGATGAATGAAAAATATCAACTAGATGCCAAAATATGCGACTAACTAATCAAACAAGGCAAGCACCTACCCAAATGTTCCGATGACCCGTGTGGTGATATGAGTGTTACAATCAAGAGCTAATCTTGCAAGGCCAAAGTCAGAAACCTACAAAAAAAATGAGAGATCAAATACTGTTCAAGTCACCATTTAACTGAAACCTTGAAAAAAATCTAAAATAGCAAGACTAATGTTGTACCCGAGCATCAAAGTTGTCCTCTAAAAGAATGTTAGACGACTTGATGTCCCTGTGAATGATACGCGGATGACCTGATAATAGACAAGAGTTTAGAGACTAGCATTTGATTGAAAAGGTTAAACTAGTGGTTAAGCAACAACTTACAATCTTCATGAAGATAAGCTAGTCCACGAGCTGCCCCAGCCGCAATTTTAACACGTGTTGCCCAGTCTAGAACAGATTTTTCTCCTGTTTAAGAGACATGTAGATAGTGTCAGTCCCAGTGGTGTGTGTATATATATAAAATGTAATCTTGGAGATGCTTTTTCTTTACCATGAAGGTGGAAGTAAAGGTCATTGTTAGAAACATAATCATAGATAAGCAATCTACGGTCACCAGAGATACAATGTCCCACGATTGAAACCAAATGGCGGTGATGAATTCTGCTAAGAGTTTCAACTTCGGCTTTAAACTCCCTGTCACCTTGTCCTCCACCGATCTTTAGTTGTTTCACAGCAACTACTCTCCCATCAGGTAATATCCCTTTATATACACAACCAAATCCACCTTCACCTAATAGATTTTCTTGTGAAAAACCATTTGTTGCCTTCACAAGTTCTTCATAGGAAAACAATGCTTTCGAATTGCCTAAGCCACCGGATTGTGATTGATAACTGCCCGAACGCTTGCTTGCTCCAACAGGTGCAGATGACTGCATCCTAAAAAATGCTGAATCTGTACATAAGAATATCAAAATGTAATGAGAATCAAGAAACGCAAACACAAGTAACAACTTTTACATAGCCTAGTATACCTGATCTTGCGGTAGAGCTCATTGGTGATGGTGTAACATCGCCACCACTAACAGCTGAAAGGCGTTTTTCTCGTTTCCTCAAGCACCAGACAAAGATACCAAAAAGAGTGAAGACCACAAGTGCTACTGCTACACTGATACCAACAACAGCACCAGTACCAATTCCACTATTATTAGTAGAATTTGGAGCATCAAGAGGAGGTCTAAGAGTAGGGTTGTTTTGAGATGGATTGTTAGAACCTGGGACAAGTATTTCAGGAGGAGAACGTGGAGGAGAAGAGAATGTTGGTGGTGGAGAATTTGGACTTCTCCTGGGAGGTTGGGGTTTAGTATCCTCTGGTGGTGGAGGAGGAGATTGAGAGGGACGGTCTGAAGGCGGTGAAGGAGGAGAAGGAGGCGGAGGAGATTGAGTAGGACGTTCTGAAGGTGGCGAAGGAGGAGATTGAGTAGGACGCTCTGAAGGTGGTGAAGGAGGAGAAGGAGGAGGAGGAGATTGAGTGGGACGGTCTGAAGGCGGAGGAGGAGGAGATTGAATTGGACGCACTGAGGGCGGAGGAGAACGTACTAAGATTGGTGGTGAAGGCGATGGCCGAGGAGGAGGAACAGATGCAGGAGGTGGAGGAGAAGAAGGTAGTGGTGGGACTAATGCAGGTGGTGGAGATGCTGAAGGAGGAGGTGAAGGGATTACTGGTTGTGGTGGCGGCGAAGTTGAAGGAGGAGGTGAAGGGATCACTGGTTGTGGTGGCGGAGAAGAGCTCTCAGGTGGTTTTGGCAGTGGAGGAGGAGGAGCTCCATTAGCAACTGGTGGTGGTGAGGTAGTCACCGGAGGAGGAGGAGGAGGAGCTCTATTTGGTGGAGGTGCTGACGGAGGTAGCGGCGATGTTACTGGTGGTGGTGTAGCCGGAGAAGTAGCATTATTCAGTGGCGGCGGCGGCGAAGTCACCGGTGGAGAATTTGAAACCGGAGGTTGAACCGGTGTTGTTGCCATCTCAATTCCGATCAACAAATCAACTTCTCATTCAAAAATTTGGAATCTTTCCTCCAAGTAACGATCAGAGACGATGATCAATCACCAAATGAACAATCAAAAACACCTAAAAGTCCCAGACTTTGAGTATGACAGTATCCTGAAAGTACCAAACTTTACCAACTAAGAACACTAAACGTGAAGAAGTAGCAAACTTTCGAAATCACAACACAGCTAATTTCAAGACAAAGCAGAGAAGACGATGTAATAGATCAAACCCAGATCGGCCGAGCAAAAAAAACACAAATTTTGCTTTGCTTCCACCAAAATTCCAGATCACTGAGATTACCCAATTTGAGTGGATATGCAATAACCTCAGATCTGTAAGATCATAACTGAAACATCTCCGTTATAAAACTTCAGCAATTGAAGACCAGAGAGCAAAAACACAACAAGTAAGCAGTTAAACTTTGTCTTGTCCCTTCTTCTCTGAAACTTCGAATCTGTAATAATGAATCAGAGTTTCCTTCCGAGCTTGAAAATTTAATTTTCTGAGTTTCGCAGCGTCTTCTCTACTCTCTGAGAAAATGCTTCAATGCTACGTTAAATCAACGGTCAAAGAAATTGAAACTTTTAATTGTTTGTTTTTAAGGAAATAAAATTAATTTGTTTCCATAACCGAATTAAGTCAAATTAGCTACTTTCCAAATTTCACCGTAAGCCTTTACGCGCTTTTGTCATAAGCAAAGGAGTATTTGTTGTTTAATGAAAATTAGCTGGATTTTGCATTGAGTTTATTAAAACACCGTGTTGCTTTAATTATGTCGAAAAATTTAATGCACAAAACGTCGTTTGATGATTTGAATATTGAGAATTAAATTTAGGTTTGGTTTATAAAGAAAGCTCAAATGGTTTTACTATGTAGTTCATTTTTTTTTTTTTTTACTACTATGTAGTTCATGTAGTAGTCGTATATGAAAATAATTTACTGTACATGATTTCAAAGATGGAGTTATAAGATGTTGATGAAATCGGCTACATTAATTTTTTTCTAGCATGTCAATAAATTCTGTATTTATTTTATTGGCAAGTAGTTTGTTCAATAGTAATGGCGGTTAATTTTATACATATTTTAATATTTTCTGCGAAATATATCAAGTTGACTTTTTCTATATTTCTCAAGATGTGGTTTGACTTGACCTCTAGAAAAATTAGTTTTAAATTCTTCGTTGTTGTATATAATTTTTCCCCAATTTTGATAAATCCAAAATATTAGTAGCTCTTTCATTTTGTAGCACATGACAATCCGAAGGACAAAACTATATAATAAAAAGGGAGTACATTAAATATTGTGATGAGAGCACATATGTCATCATCGGATGTCTTTACGCTAATCTTTACGAAAACGAACACTACAAATCAATTTGGAAAACAGAAATGAGATTAGCCAAGTTAGTGTTGAAACGGTCAAATATTTTGGTTAGAAAAATGAGGAATAATATTTCAGGTTGGATAGTGTGTTAGATAATAGAAAACACGTGGTTAACCAACAAATAATAAAAATTTGAATAGAAGGATTTGCCACATAATTCAAGTGGGAATTTCGGAGATTCACCCGATGGTTGAGTCGTAGTAATGGTGTTCACTAAAGAATATCGTTTTTCTTTAACTCTCTTCCAAGTCTTGTTTATCCTTTGTTTTGGCTAGTATTTTGAGTTTTTTGTTTTCTTTCTCTTTTGTGTCTTGTTTAAAAACTAGTATTCCTATGGATTTCGGTCCCAAATATCCATCATAAATGCAAAAAGTTTCACAAAGAAAAGGAAAATGCTACGGCCTACGGTGAAAGGGAGAGACACTTGAGGAGAGTAACATGAAATACGTGTCGCCGTCAATACCTTAAACCCCCAAAAGAACATTCACTAATCCGTGATCCCAAGACATTCCAACTACTTCTTGTCTATGCCACTTTTTTTTTGGTTTTTTATTTACACACTCACACTCTTATCTCACCACGTGCCATTACTCCATCATTACTTGTGAACAAGTCAAAAAATTAAAGAAGAGGGAAAATATTTAAATGTTCTTTTTACTTGGACATGTGGTGTGAGAGCTAAGTAAGGATCTTGACGTTAAAAACAAATATAATTTATAATGAAAGAACGCACTTGTTCGATCCATCATCATTGCACAAGAGGTGTAACTCGCAAACAACCTGCCACCTCTAATGCTGTCTCCACTTAGATGTTACCAGAATCTGTTGCTATATTGACTCTATTTTATTATATATTAGCAGTATAATAAATATATGATCCTTGCCCATATCATAAACATGTGTTCATGTCGATGCATATTACGCAAACTAATTTTGCTCTCCACTCTAGTTTTCACATTCAAGACATGGAAAAATCAAGAACGAGATTGAAAAATGTAAAAAAGATGATACATTACAAGATGACTAAATGGGTTCATAAGGAAAAATCCATAGTTCATGTGTCAAATAGGTTTAAACCCAAAAGGCAAAAATTATTTATCTGAAAGACAATCTGAGAAAATATTGAGATCTTGTTGACTGACTGCAACTCCCAGTTTTTCATTTGCTCTCTGCATCATATATATCCGTTCTGTGATTTATCTATAAGGAACAATCAAAACAAAATAACACATTCCATAGAGATTATCAAAATATTCCACAGAGTAGCAAATGAATGTTCCTACTCTCCAAATCCACATAGTAGTAGACTCTACTTATGTCAAATCGAAGCTTAACAACATTAGGAAACATCATCAGCTCAAACTATTCTTAACAACAATCGCTGAAATGTTGAATATTTGCTCTCACTACCAACAGTAATCTTGAGGTTCTCTAAGCTACCAAACTATTACAATTTACTGCAAAACCATCATGAGTAAATCTCTACACCGCACATGACTTTTATAGAAATCTAAACTACCTGAATCAACAACTACAAGCAAACTTTCTTCAACTCCTCAGTTTGGTATACATAGATGGTTTATAGTCTCAATTCTAGAAATGTAAATTGTCAAACCACATAACCATATATGACTTCCAGTGATTAGATGATACAAGTCAAGATTAACTGCCTTAAGTCCATATGCTTAACTATGCCTAACAAATCCTCAACATGACTGACGAAACTAGTCAGGATTCACTTCCTTACACATACCTTTAACTCTATGCGCAATTTCAACAGCAAATACTTCCTAGCTCTCTGTACATACTAACAATCTACAATATCAAAACACAAATCTTCACTGCAAATCAAAATAATTCCCCTAAAACCCAAACATGCATATTCCATATACAATACATAAATGCAAGTTTCACTAAATCACATAAGAAAGCACCAAAGCAATCATAAAGAGGATACACAAGATAGAAGCCATGAGCAAAAGCACCGACGAGGACAAGACCGAAGAGACGATCTCTTAGAACTGGCTTATGCCTTAAAGACAACCGAATCAAAGGAAGCGCAGGTGCGTAGATGAGAGGTACTAAGAATTTGATCGGAGCTCCTTTCTTCTTCCTCTCCATTACTGGTTTTGAAGGATCGCTTGACGACGCCATGACGGATTCTTCAGAGAGAGATCTTTTTTTTTTCAAATTGCGATTTGCGATTCAATTTAGGGATTTCATCTTTTTCACTCCATTTTTTTTTGTCTTGGTTTTCAACACTTTTAAACATTTTTGGGCCTCGAAGCCCACGAGAAGTTATATATAGCCCACGAAAAGTTATAGATCTATCTAGTAAATTTTGTCCGTTGGAGGAGTTATAGGTTTATCAACCCGAAAATAAAAATCTTTTTAGCTGTCAAACAAAGATTAAATAAACGAGTGCAGTTTATGTTTGAATCAAAGAGAGTGAGCCATGTATTAGGGATTCCAATATTAGAGATTCGAATATCCTGAAATTGTTGTATTAACATGTGACCCTTCGCTTTGTCGTAAGGCCAAGTGTCCCTTTCTTTTTTCCACCAAACCTAAAATTTTATGTTTTTTAAGTTAACCATCAAAATGGTTGGAAACAAATAAATTTATCATCTTCAACTACTTAATGCATTAATTATTTAGATTCCGATAAGAAACATGGTGGAATGGCAGAATTGAGAACCCAAAAAAAAAAGCAGAATGGAATGATAAATGATTATAATGGAAATATGAATATTTTTTACTAGTTGTACAAAACTATTGTATATTTAAAAAGTGAACAAGTTATTGAAATTCCTTATAAAATTCAAATAGTTGTAGAATCCGTATCAGTTGGAGGGAAGTCACGATTTATTGATCTCCAGCCCCTAGTCACGATTTATCCAGTTTTATTCAAAACAAAGAAACAAAATTACGTAAGAATTCGTCTTGCTTGTATAGACCCAAGATTATCCTCCCTACAAATCAAGTTAAAAAAAAAAAAAAAAAAAACCCGAAAGACCCTAGACACAATGCAAATGTCACAATTTTTATCGACCTGAAATTCTATAACATATAAAATCAAAACATAATACAAATTTAATCGTCCACTTTCCTATAATCTAGGAAGACTTATTCAACAAGGACTTAGTCAACAAGGACTTATTATAAAAATCAGAACATGACCTTTTTATTCTCCATGAACCCGATTATTAAACTGGTTTTGAATTTTCTAAAGAAATTCCGGTTCGAGTCAATTACCGTAAGATATGTGAAGGAAAAAAAAAAAGATACTATAATCTAAATTGGCCGACAAAAAATAAAAAATCTAAATTAATGATTTGATTATGGTTAGTGGTTACTATTCTATTAAGCAAGATTCAGAGGCGGCCACGTTAGATTTATTTTAATAAATTGCCATGCAAAAAGATAGATTTGGTATTCAATTCTGTGAATGGTTAGTTGGTCGATTCATGGACCTTTGTTTTAAGCAAGCGTTACCATAAATAAATCACTTCTAATTGTCACACCAAATATCTACATCACCATTCACGCACGTTATTCTCAATTCATCTTAGATTCTCTTATCTACCTTTGTATTTTACTATTTACGAAGGTGATGAATTATAACCTTTGCCATCAGATTCATCACGAAGATCTGTCTAAATTAGACACCAAAAACAAGAAGATATTTTAGTAAATATCCAAAGTTAGAAAAACAAAGAGTCTTCACTTATCTCGTGTATATACTACATAGTAGCATTCGTCTACTTTATTCAAAATTTCCAACCGAGGAAATAACATTTCTTGGTTACAAACAAAAACGGACGAAAATATTTCTTACATTCACATAAACATTTTCAAACCTACACCAAAATCAACATCAGGAGATGATTATAGTATGACTATCAGATTATGACACAGGAGTAGAAGTATTTGTATTTGTAGAGGAAGATGCCGCCGGCGAGTTGCAACTTCTCTCCAACGAACGTTTTGGAGATTGCGCCACCGCAACCGGAGCATATACACCACCCTTGTTGGCTACATCGGACGGTGGTGGAAAATCTTGTGACGATGGTACCCATATGCCTCCAACCACCACAAATTGTGGTTGTTGCTGATTCCCGGTACTTTGTGCCGCCACGGATGTTGCTGCTGGCCTTCTTGTGTGAAGTCTATATTTCTGAAATATTACACAAAAAATGGTTAAGAACTTGAGTAACATTTCATTTAATTACCAATTTCACGAACTTGTGATTATAACATAAGAATCATTAATCACTAACCTGTAAATGGCTTTTAACTTCGTCGTTTGTTAATCCATCAACCTTCATGTGATCCCTGATTTGCTTTGGTGTAGCAACTGCAAGATTGGCAAATAAAATGTCAAATAAAAATCATTTTTTAATGTTGATAATAATCTTTGTTACTTACTAATATAATGTAAATGTTGAGACGTTTTAATGTTTAAAAACAGTTCTTTATCAACCCGATTATGAATCACTAATGAACCAATCAGATAGAAGATAATCAGGTAATTAAAATTAATCGTAATTACCATGAGATCCTCCAAGCTGCTGAAGCGCGTTTAGGAATCGACGGTGTAATTCCGGCGACCAGCACCGCCTTTGTTTTCTATGCGTATGCGACTGCGATTGCTGCTGCTCTATCCGTCTTTCCTCATCTCCAGCTTTAATCAAATCACTTTTACCACCACAAGTTTCCGTCGTAGAACTCGTCGTCGTCGCTGGCATCGAACTAGCTACTTTCACCGCCGGTTGCAAATCAGTCTCCAAAACGCGCTTTTGAAACGGCTGAAACGCACCGCTTTTTGGTTTCACCTCCACCACTTTCGCTTTCTTAGCTACACGCTCCTATAATTCAATTAACACATGATTATTTCCTCATAATCGAAAACTAAAACTCCTTTAAAAAGCTCAAAACTTTAAATACCTCTTTTGGATTTAGATCCGGTGAATGATTCCATAGCTGAACAGATCTAAGCCAATCTGATTTCTTATTATTCACAAGTTCTGGAGAAGATTCATGTTCACCATCTTCTTCTTCTTCTTCTTGTACTTCTTCACACAAGGAACTAATTTTCTTGATAGGAATAAACTCTTCAAAGACAGGACCACCACAAACACTTGTGGTCTGTTCTGAACACTGTTCTGATGTAGTTGTCGTCGTACCAGATAACTCCTTCCGACAAGCTTCGATCGCTATACAGAAACAAAACATAACAAAACCCCATCAAGATTTGTAAGAGACTTGTTTAAAAATTGGAGATTTTGATTGGATTATTATTACCTTGAGTGACAAGCTCTAAACATAAAGGAAGCTCGCGTTGAAAGACTTGGATTTTCTTCTGTTCTTCTTCAAGTGCTTCAACGTATTCATGACATTTCTGCATTTTCTTAGCGTAATCCATCTCCACCATCATTATTATTCAAAAGGGACTAAGAACCAAGATCTATAGAGAGACGACAGCGAGAAAGAAGCTTAATCTCAATGGAGAAAGAATATTGGATCTTTAAAATAGAATCAAAACATAGAGAAATTGATTCCAATGTTTTGTTGATTTTTCAAGAGATAGAGAGAGAGAGAGAGAGAGAGAGGGTTTAGGTTTTTGGAACAAGAAAGAAGTGGAAGAGAATCGAGGTCGGGCCGTCGCGTACCTAAAACGAATCTTTGAGAGTTAAAATGTTTTTTTCTCTTTTGGAAGAGAAGGGTAAAATAGTAATATCGTGAAGATGATGGGTGAATATTCGGAGGATCAGATTCGATTATAGGTTCGCATCTCTTTGTATGGGCTGGAACTGACGTCACTATTCCAATCTCTTTAGCTTTTTTTTTTCAGATAAGAACGAAAACTCAACCATTTTTCTTCTCCCCTAATTAAGATTCCAGAGTTTTGTTTTCCAACGATTGTTTTATCCTTCATTTAACTTAACTATCATCTAATAGAAATGATTTTCTGTGTTTCTATATGGGCAAATCTATTCATTAAATGGAGATTTTATGATTTAGAATTTCAAATTTAAAGATTTGGTTTTTATTATGCGTCTTTTCCAAAAATCATAAAAATTGACGTTCACCTAACAAATATGCGTTTCATTAAATAAATTAAAATACTACTACTATCTCATAAGGAAAAATTATGTTTAAAACTTTCAATGACAATAAATCATATCATTAGTGATATCTTAATTCCAACTCCAAACGTTAATCATTCACAATTTATGTAACCTACCACTCGACTACGTTTTTACAGATATTTAGAACGAATATTAAAATTTGAATTGGAAATGAGCTAATTTGGTGAAGGAATATTCTAGGGGAGGAAAAAAAAAAAAAAAAATAGAAAGAAGAATCTTTTGGAAGGAAGTGTGAGAATCACATTTGCCCACGCCGCGTATTAATTATTTACATATCCGACCTTTCATATTCCTCAAGAGCCAATTTGCTAAATGTTCACGCGCATAGAGCGCGTACCCACGTGACCAAATATTCAATTGATGCAACCAGATTCTCTGCTTTTGTCATATTCATTTATCTTATTGGTTTCGTCGTTATCTTTTTAAGAAAAACAAACGGTTCTTTGGTGGTTCGATTCCTTGATAGGATGAGTTAATGCATATGAATATGATAATAGTATTTTTGTGTTTTTTAGATACAGCAAGATTTTGGACTAATTTCATTCACAATAATCACCATTAGGATCATCAAAATTTTATTTTATGGGTCTACTTATGTATGATTGATGAAACTATTTGAAGGTCGATTGAAATGATCAACTGTTTTCTTGTAGATGGAAAGTTACAACATGCTTATTGCTTTAATCATCATCATAATAGGCAAATATCAGATTCATTCCACATGTTCTTAATCAAATCTGTTTTAAGAAAAAACATCTAAATCTACACATAGAACTTTGTTGTCTCAATCTGATGGAGCTAATACATGTTTGGTCTTTATGTGGGAGGTGTGGGACATATAGATTTAAACGAGATTGGCTCCATCAATTCTTACCTTTATTATTAGCACATGATAAAATTTGTTTCCATGGGAAAAGAAAACAAACAATGTCTAAGTTGTAGTATTATGAATGTTTGAAGATGCAAGTAAGATCTCCAAGACTCCAACACATGTATTGGAGTTCTCTTCATAATAGCTATTGCATAGCCACAATTAAACAACAAAGTTAAGAGTGTCAATTAGAGCTAAAAAGAGACGGTTAATCAGTTAATGCAATAATTGTCAATTGGCAATGCACAAAAATAAAACATATGACTCTGAGTCCAAGGGAAACTACCAAGAACATGGAAGTTAAGAGTTTTTTCAATGGGAGTTTCTAAACAAAATTCTTGATATATAATAAAAATATTATATTGTTTAAATATTAGTTTGGTTTCTTAAATTTGAAGAAACTTAGTCCAATTGTTTCTTAACTAAGAGTCAATTGAACTAAGTTTCTTCAAATGTAAGAACCTCATCATTAAAATATATTATTTATCTATATTTACACTTGATTCTATTTTAAAAACTCACTAGATTTTAACCCGCGGTACACCGCAGAAATAATTTATTTTTTAAAGTTAGTATACATAAAAGTTTGCAAATTGTATCTATCTATAAAATATTTTTATTTTATAGTTTACAATTGTTATTAAATAACATCCTGCCAAACCCGTCCCGTCAACCCGTCCCGTAAAAAAACTATTTATTTTATTAATGTTGATCTTATTTATGATATGTTTATGAATTATTGTCTAAATATTTTGTAATTTTGTGGTAATTAAATGCTATCAAATATCTCTGCGGTTTGATGATTATAATTGAATTGTTATAGTCATGCCGAAAAGCAAAAATATCAAAAATGATAATTTTGTAGTAATTAAATGATATTAAATATTTTGGAAGTTTTATTTTAGTAATTAATTGTGTAGTTAAGGTAGAAAGATTTTGGGAAGATTATTAAATGTCAAATATTTAATTAGAAGATTTTCTTTCTAATTATCAAAAACAATTATTAAATATCAGTGGCAGCAAATGTAAATAAATCTCAACTCCAAGATTTATTTCACAAAGTGGCTGGATTTAAGAAACTTCCGTTGAAAATGGTTTAAGAAAATAGGCTCCGGTTTCTATTCCAGTTACCAACCTAACCTTAGCCTCTCTAAAACATCGTCACTGAAGCTAGATTGTGCAGGATACCGAGACAACGAACATTTACAAATTACAATAGAAAGAAGTAAAGAACATTTACATTTTTATATATAGAAATGACAAAACCAACTAAAAATAAAAAAAAAAGTATAAACCGTAGATCATACATACACACATTGAACCGGTTCTAACCAAGACTAACAAATTATAGCTTAACAAGACTTACGGACGGTTCAAGTGTTAAACAACCCTAAAACGGTAGGTCCACCTTCAACGTATCGGTCCCAGAGGCCAGAGCAACTAAACCAGAAATAGATTATTTATTTATAGGTTCGAATTTTGGTTCGGTAAACCGGGACAATCAGACAAAAAGGTTTAAGCCTTTAAGGCTAAAACGTAGCGTTTTGAATCGGAGGCAACGTAAAATTCCGTAAACCACCAATTTCTGAATTTTTCAACCTTATTCTTATGATTAAAATTGTTCGGTCCTGATTATCTCTGTGTTTTTGGGAACTGAGAAGCATCCACTCGACAATGGAGACTGCGATTTGTGGGAGATTAGCTCTCGCACCATCCTCTCTCTTCAATTCTAAATCAGGTTTTCTTATTCTCTCTCTGATTCCGTATCAAACATCTCTTTGTTCTGTTCGGTGTCTTTGAATCAAAAAGTTCGAAACTTGAATTAGTAATCAAATTCCGGAGCTTTCTGTATATAATCAGCTCATGACAGTTGATTTACATACATATTTTCTTTGTTGATATTGATTTGTGAGATGATTAGGTGCAGAAAGAAATAGGCTTTTTAGCTTTTTACCTTGTCTGAAACTGAAACTCTTCTGTCTGAAGCAAAGTGAATTGAATAAACAAAAACAGAACAGAACTATAGGGTTTTTGATGTTTGATACCTATTTCTTACATACAGATAATTTTAGTGAAGTTTGATAAAGATAAGTTTTATGAAAGGCATGGTGATGTTTAGCTCTTTCTAAAAAGATTATCTTTGTGGCTTGTCTAGTTGTGATTTGGTTTGCTCTTCTCTCTAACTTGGTGTGTGCAGGGGACAAACATTTAGTCTCAAAAGGACCATGTGTGAATCGTAGCATTCTCATGACCTTGTCTACATCTGCTGCATTGGGTAAAGGAGGTGGTGTCTTAGACAAACCAATTATAGAGAAAACCACTCCTGGTCGTGAATCCGAGTTTGATTTAAGGTATTATTGCCTACAACAATCTGAATTTTCCTTTCAATATGATCAAATTCATATGCTTATTTGTGATTATACTTTGCTTTGATTCAGGAAATCAAAGAAGATAGCTCCACCTTACAGGGTGATACTACACAATGACAACTTCAACAAGAGGGAATATGTGGTTCAGGTGTTGATGAAGGTAATACCCGGCATGACTGTAGACAACGCGGTTAACATTATGCAAGAAGCTCATATCAACGGTTTGGCAGTTGTGATTGTTTGTGCTCAGGCTGATGCAGAGCAACACTGTATGCAGCTGCGCGGTAACGGCCTTCTCAGTTCTGTTGAACCTGATGGTGGAGGCTGCTGAAACTAATTAAACTCAGTATAGATTTTCCCACCTTCCAGGACTCTCTATTTAGTCAAAAACATTTGTTGTTTTAATGTATATAATATCAGAAATTTGGTACAAGACTGTTACTATATGCAATGAACCTTGCCCCTACATAGATCTGTTGTGAGTTTTAAGTGTTTTCATTTGGAACTTCAGAATGCAAATAAACAAAACTTTATTGAAGTCAAATGGTGTTACAGATGAATCTTTCTGATTCTGTAATCACTAATGTAAATGTATCTAAGCAATTGTAAGGGAGTGACGTGTTTCGGTTTCATCTCGCCCAAAAAAGCATTCAAACCCAAGAAACCTGCAGTTTCAAGACATTGATGGGATACCATATAGATGTATCAAGCATCAACCGGAGTAAGAAGCGACTGAATGCCGAAGATAATGAAAAGCATTCCACCGGAAAGAGCCACCTGCAACAACATAAGAGCTATTTGATCAAAACTCTTACTCACCCCCGTAGAACGTTGCTTCAATAAAGAGAGGGCATATCAAAAAAAACATTACAATTCGTTCGGATATTTGAGATGCTAAGCTCTTGCCACCAAGCACAGCAGCTGTGGTACACAATGTTTGTGCCCTGTGCAAACAGAGAGATTAGTCAGCAGTAGAGAAAGGGGTATCAGTTTGATACAAATCATTATGTGAAGAACACTTACACAATTCCGCCAAGGACCACGCCGAGTGGATTTTCATCTGCAGCCAAACCAATGGTCGCAAGCTAGAAGAAATAGAGTAATTATCAGTGAGTATGTGAAGCACTAGCTAACCGGAACCAAGAAACATAGTGCAGAAGGAAAAGTTACCTGACTCTTGTCACCCCATTCACCAAAGAAGTTAATCGAAAACGCCTGCAGAAGAGAGGGGAAATGTGAAACAAGTTGCAAACAGTTCACTTCTCTAAAGAGAAATTCTGCAGAGTACCTTGAGAAAAATGGGAGAGAAGAATGCAGTAAGGAATGGTCTTTTCTGCTTTTTCTGTTCATCTTCAATCTACAACATCAGAAATATATTATAAAAACCTTCGAGTACACTCAAGCAGTCTTCAATCTTTTAAGATCTAGTTCCATACCTTACTGTTTTTCGATTGATCATTAGTCTTCTTCAAATCAGAATCCTACAACATTGAATAAGTGTCAACACCAAAAGCATTGCTCTAAACATGATAAAAAAGATTTACAAGAAGAGAAAGTACCAACCAGTTCTGCTTCAACTTCTGCCAATTCTTCAGAACCTCTGCATATATATATAACAGATTGGATGAGAAAATGCTACCTGAAATTATTTGGAAATAACTAGTGTTCCACAAAGTCATCTAAAATCTCTTACCCTCCTTCTTTAAAACCATCCCACAAAGACCATAACCCAAAGCCAAAGAACAAGAATGTTGTTATATGATGAGTCCATTTCCGAGAGATCTGTAAGTGTGGTTTAAATCATCATCTTAGTTGCAAGTTCATAGAGATTTCATACACTACACGTACAAGCATTTTATAATTGTCATACCAGATTTGGAGCAGCCCAACCAAGTGTAGCAGATAATATAGTCATGACCTAAAAGTATAAGCAAGACATAAACCTTTACAAATCTTGAAGAGTTCAGTGAACTACACTACACAGTTCCATTAAGACATTAAACAAAAACTTACAATCAAAGCTGATAAACAACCAGCTAATACAAGCCTCCTAGGATACCGCATCGCCAAAATCTAGTTACAGAGTAACAATTTAGCATATTAGCACCAAGAAAACATATACCGAAGCTGAGGAGATAAATAGTTAGCTCAACAATAAGAAGCTTTAGTAACAAAAAGTCAACAGAGTTGGATCAAAGAACATAACCATTTCAGCATTAACTAGAAACATTGGCTCCAAAATTAACAAAGAAACGTTCATATTGAATTATGAATGTTGCTAAAGCTTTAAGCTTTGAGGATTTTAGAATATTGATCTCGCCATTAAAAGTATACTCTTTTTAACTCCAAATATGAAGAGGAAGAAGATGATTAAGATTCACTTACAGCAGCAGCGAAGAACGTTTTGTCACCAATCTCGGAGAGGAAAGTCATGGCGAGTGATTTAGTAAAACCCTAAAGAAACCCATCAATTAGCTTCGGTTCCAAAAGTTACAAACTTCGAATTTTCAGAGAACAGATTAAACTTCCAACTGGATCATACGTACCTGCAAAAGTGACCCCATGGCTTCCGAGTTCACGGCGGAGCGATCTGTTTCCGGCGAGAGTCGCGTAAGAGAAGGTGAATGTTTTTTCTTTTGTTGATTCTTGGGATTTGTTTGGTGGGAGTGTGGAGAGCATATGGAAAAATAGATTCTCATTGGTTAGATCTTGCCACGTGGAAGAATATGATTCGAAGATTTTGTTATGTAGGACCCAGGGAACCAAGCTTTGACAGTTGACTTGAGTCATAGAGAGTGTTGTGTTCATTTATTATTGTTCCATTGTTGCTCTATTACCAACTTTAGGAGACAAGAAGAATTCTATACCACACAATTCGTATTTTTGAGAGTTGAGACATCACATTTCTTCAAAGACAAAGGTACAAAGGAACCAACATGAGTTATGTTATGGTTTTGTTACACAAAGCAGGACAACAAAGAATTTATGATTAACAATGGCCACATAGAAGAGGATTACCTAAGTAGCTTCGAGTATTGAAAGTGTTAAACTGTTTTGGCCAAACAAACACATATGAAAAAAAAAAGTACCTCAAAGTTACATGAAACAGTTTATATCGAGCTTTCTTCTAGACTCATAGTTAAACAGTTATTAACCAGTGAGAACTACATGATCTTGTTTATTTCATATAGTAAACTTTCGTACAAGTATATCTAATTATCTGACAGAGTTATAAAAAGTAAGATCTACAGAAATGTTGTTGGGAATAGTCCCGGTAAGACCTTTTGCACCTACTGAATCCAAAGCTCTAAGACCAAGTAAATTTTGTGTTGGCTTATAAGTAATGGCTAATAGTCTCTATGCTCGCACAGCTAAATGATTAAAACTGTGTAACAACAACAACAACATTGCTTTCTTTATTCCTCCACATGTCAAATCATCATCAATAGGAAGTTGTAGAAGATTTGTTTTGGTCAAATGTAACAATCTAATGTACTGTATCTAATTATCTTCGGAAAAGAGAAACACTCAAGACTCTAAACCTTTTTATTTATGAAAGAAAAAAAATGGTACATATGATGCAGAGAAATGTTCTAAAGATTATTTACTTCTCCCAAATGTTTCAAAAAGAAATGAGAAGAGAAGAAAGAGACAAGATCGGATTCTGACGAGTAAAAAACAAGAAAATACCCACAAGACTAAACAGAGCCTAGACGTCATTGACTCTGCCAAATGTACTACTACTCTCTTGTCCAAAACCAATTTCATTATTGGTACGTTTCCGGTTTGGTGTAAAATAGGTATCCAATTCTCGGTTATGTGTAAATATTTGGTAAAAGAAAAGTCAATGAAGCCTCCGGGAGAAACGAGAGTTTACTGGTTTTAGAATAGGAGACAGTAATAAATTTTCATTTAAAAAAAGTTACTAAAAAAACTAATGCTCATAATAGTTTCTACATTTATAATGAGGAAGATGTTTCTTTCAAGCAAAGCTTTTCTTTTTAATGCTCTTCTTCATCGGTCCACTGAATATCAAGTTAATAATACTGCAAAAATTATTTGGTTTTTATCATTAAATAGGGATACTATTAGAATTCATTTATTTGTGTATGATTTTATAAATCAAAATTAAAAATATTGGCAGATTTTTTAATTAGCTTTCCATCAACATCACATCAGCTTCAGAGCAGAAACCAGCCAGCCAGACTATTGCCTGCTTTATGGTAACTAGATTTCATTAATATCTGTTTTTTTTTTTAAACTTCAAATTAGTTATATAGTTAAATACATAAAAATAATCATTGAGAAAATAACATCTTAGGCTAGGCTTTTGACATTTTTACAGGAGAGATGAGAGATGAGACATTGAAGAAACTTTCAACAATACATCATGATTCATGAGCATATCCAGTTATCAACTAAATCGTGCATTAATTACGTTTTTATAATATTTGAAAATTGATTAGAGAAATTCATTAGCTTTGTTATTTATATTAAATAATTATATATTTTTTTATATCTTTTGTGCATGGGAAAAAATAAAAACTCAGAGTGGCAGTGGTCGAGAGGCCATTTTCAACTTTGGCAGACACAGTAAAACAAGATGGAAATGACACTCTCTGTATCTGAATTATCCAGGCTCTGCATTACATATACATACAAATTTTACACATTTATTCCATGCGTGAAGGTTTATAATTATATGAAAACAAAATAGTTAAAGAATAACAATTTCAAAAACAGTTAAAAGCAAATCATAAGCCTAATATCTTGGCAAATTAAAATTTTATTTTTCTTCAAACCCTAAATTTTGACTTGCACAAGAAAAAAGAAGGCTTATTATAGAAACTTTAAAATTAAATTAAATAATAAATCAAATATTAGAGAAAGAAAGATATGAACATACTCCCAAGTTTCAAGAGACACATTGTCAGCAAACATCCAAATTATCGTCATTCTCGATTCTATCTTCATATCTTGGTTAAAGACCATATAATAATTCCAAATACTAATGTGTCGTATAACACCATTATGTCTCAATTTAAAAACTAAACCACATCTTATTATAATTCGGTAACACACATGACACATATGGTTGATTTAAAATTAGCATGAACTCATTCATATTCAATTTTGTTTTGCTATCTTCGTATTGAACGTATATTGAGGAGTGATATTTTAGCTGCTAATCTAGCTATAATACATGAACCATTGTGTTAGAATAGTTTACAAAAAATGTCACAAAATATTTGACATCTCATATAATTCATAAGCCATATGTCCTAACATACAATATATACAATGTGACATGGGAAAGAAATTGCGAGATCAAACTTAGAAACTAGCTTTATTAGGCTTTTGATAATACGTAAGATAATTAAAAGACTCAATAATCACTAATCCTAACCTTTTATTAAAAAAAATTTGTCAACTAAAACTAAACTTACACATTTTTCCTATACTTAGACACTTTGTTGATTTTTTCACCAAGGTAAGATCCAACCTTACATACATTTAATATTTTGATCGTTTAAGATTTTTAAAGTTCTTGAAAATGGAGTATTACAATAGATTCATTAGCAAAACATTATTAGTTTTATTTTTTCCTCATTCATTAGCAAAACAAAGTTAACTGATCATTATAATCCCACAAAATTAACTACACTAGATGTAGTAAAAATCTGGAAAAATTAGTAAATAGAGTAACATATTTTTAAAATAGGAAAACAAAGGGTACGTGGGTGTGTGTGTTGGTTATTGGGAAACTAAAATCCCACCCTCTCAGACGCAATACATTTACACTTTTTTTTTATTAAACATAAATCTCAAAATCTCTTCTCTGATTTCTTTCTCTCTCTCACACACAATATAGTAATTTCGTATTTATTAATGATGAATCCTCCAGCCGTACTGATTCGCCATCTTTTCACCTCTTTAATGAATTCTCTCCTCACTCCCTCCTTCCCTTTTAACTTCACTTTCTTCTTCTGATAACCCAACTCCTTAAGAAAGCTCACTTCTTTTTCCCCTGATTCCCTTTGTGTCATCATCTTTCATCATCTTCTTCTTCTAAGAATCAACAACAATGCAGAGCAGCTTCAAAACCGTTCCTTTCACTCCTGATTTCTACTCTCAGTCTTCTTACTTCTTCAGGTAACAACACTTCTCCTTCTCTCTTTTTCTCTTCTTAAAAAGCTTCAACAACAAAAAAAAAAACCAATCTTTTTTGTTCTTAATGGAAAAACAGAGGAGATAGTTGTCTTGAGGAGTTTCATCAACCAGTCAATGGTTTTCACCATGAAGAAGCTATCGATTTAAGTCCAAGTTAGCTTCTTTTTCTCTTCCTTTTTTCTTACAAGTGCAAAAAGGTTTAAGCTTTGTTGAAAGAATCTCAAGTAGGTTCCATTTTCTGATTTCCTGCAGATGTCACTATTGCTTCAGCTAACTTACACTACACGACGTTTGATACGGTAAAAAGTTCACCAAACCCAAATTTTTAAAATAGAAAAAAGTTTCCGTTTTTTTAGCTCAGACTTTCTATGTATGTATGTATACTCTGTTTTTTAGGTTATGGATTGTGGTGGTGGTGGTGGTGGTGGCTTGAGGGAGAGACTTGAAGGAGGAGAAGAGGAGTGTTTGGACACAGGGCAACTAGTGTACCAGAAAGGGACAAGATTAGTAGGAGGAGGAGTAGGAGAAGTGAACAGCAGTTGGTGTGATTCGGTTTCAGCTATGGCTGATAACAGTCAACATACTGACACTTCCACAGATATTGATACTGATGACAAGACTCAGGTTTTGTTCCTTTGTCTTCTTCAATAACCAATCTCTCTGTCTGTCACAACCAAAAAAAAAGATAAAAAGATTCTGTCTTTTTTTTCTTTCATTTCTGTTTTGTTTCTTCTACACTTGTTGGAGTTTTGTTTTGTCCCTTTTGTTTTTTTTTATAATTTCTCATTGATATGTCACCTTGGTATTCGATCAATATTGTTTGCTCAGATTATGTCTGTTTCAATAAGAGCTTGTCTGTTTTGTTTTTTGGTTTAATGGGACACAACATGGATGATTGGTTTGTTGAATTTACTACTAAAATTTACAAGTTTCTTCCTTTTTATGGTTATGAACTTATGATATGAAAAACGTTACTTGGCCGTGTTGATGTTGCTTGTAAAGTTTGTTGTTTCATTATTTATAGTTGCATTGATGTATATTGATTGGTTTGTGTTATATAGTTGAATGGAGGTCATCAAGGGATGCTATTGGCTACAAATTGTTCAGATCAATCCAATGTGAAATCTAGTGATCAAAGGGTAGATCTTCTGATTTTAACCATTTGAGTTTTGGATACGTTGGTTTATGTGTGAATGAACTTTTGACATTTTTGAATTCTTGGCAGACACTTCGTCGACTTGCTCAGAACCGGGAGGCTGCTAGGAAAAGTCGGTTGAGGAAAAAGGTATAGTAGCTGATTCAACTGTGTTTTTCATCGTCCATTATCTTTGTATTTACATTGTCTTTTAATAGGCATATGTTCAGCAACTTGAGAATAGTCGAATCAGGCTTGCACAGCTAGAGGAAGAGCTCAAAAGAGCTCGCCAACAGGTCTGATTAACACTGTTGTCTTCTTTAATTTGCATGTTCTACTAAATTGTATTAAAGGGCTTCTTTTGTATGCAGGGATCTTTGGTTGAAAGAGGAGTTTCAGCGGATCACACGCATTTGGCAGCCGGAAATGGTAAAGACTTTCAGAATCTCACATAACACTTCTTGACTCTTTGTGATCTTTTACTAAGAATGAAGTTGGTTTTGATGTTGTAGGTGTCTTTTCATTTGAATTGGAATATACACGTTGGAAGGAAGAACATCAAAGAATGATCAACGACTTAAGATCGGGTGTGAATTCGCAGTTAGGTGACAACGATCTACGCGTTCTAGTGGATGCTGTGATGAGTCACTATGATGAAATATTCAGGCTAAAGGGAATTGGTACTAAAGTTGACGTCTTTCATATGCTCTCAGGCATGTGGAAGACACCTGCCGAGAGATTTTTCATGTGGTTAGGTGGATTTAGATCATCAGAGTTACTTAAGGTAAAAGAAAGGGTTCAAAACATTTTCACAATCATTGGTTTTGATTTTTTTTTCTCATAATTGGTAACTATGTTGTTAGATATTGGGGAACCATGTGGATCCATTGACGGACCAGCAGTTGATAGGCATTTGCAACCTTCAGCAATCGTCTCAACAAGCAGAGGATGCATTGTCACAAGGCATGGAAGCTCTACAACAATCACTTCTCGAGACGCTTTCTTCTGCTTCAATGGGTCCAAACTCTTCAGCAAATGTTGCAGATTATATGGGTCATATGGCTATGGCTATGGGCAAACTTGGCACTCTTGAAAACTTCCTTCGCCAGGTAAGAAAAAATGAACAGAATGTCTCTTGTCAACAACAACATTTGTTATTACAAATCAAAGAGCTTAAAGGTTACTATATCTTTGCAGGCTGATTTATTGAGGCAACAAACTCTGCAACAGCTTCACAGAATTCTCACCACACGACAAGCTGCTCGCGCCTTTTTGGTCATCCACGATTATATTTCTCGGCTTAGAGCACTTAGCTCTCTATGGTTAGCCAGACCTAGAGACTAAATAAAAAGCCTGCATGAGTCATGATGACCAAAGGAAAAGCATAGTTCTGGTCTTAGGTTTTCATATTTACATATTTTTAACTAAAAGACCCATAACGCTCTTCTCTTTAGTGTATTAGATCATCTGTTTATTTAGTTGGTAGTGAACGTTACCATTCAGAATCAGTCATCGTTTTTTTTTATTTTACTTTCCCTAGCTAAACTGAGAAACACCTGAAGCTTACAAGATCTACAGAAAAGTTTTAAACCGTAAGAGATAATAGCCGCATTGCGTGAAAGTATCATCGAATCATGCCAGGTACAACTATGGGAGGTGTTACTTTCTCACGGCTCCATTTCTCTACATTCGAAAGCCATCCTGAAAAATCACAAAAAAAAAAAAAAAACATATTGTGTAAGCTGAATCTTTATGTTTTCATGTTGTTACATCAAGTTTGCCGGGGAAAAAAATCTTTAAAGCATTAGATGAATACCGATAGAAGGATCAGCGCCGCGGTTCTTGAGTTCTCGGGACTCTTGGCAGATAGCGCATGGGGTGCAAAAGAGATGGACTAAAAAGTCACGGCATGGTTCTTCAGGCAATGCGAAATGTTCCCTAAGCCTAGACCGGTTTGGAAAAGCGTAGAGCCAGCTACAACCAATAAAGCCTAACGCTAGATGAATCAAACCTGCGTTCATACAAGCTGCATTTCCCCCAAAATCCAAATGTTTAGATTTCTTACTACAAAAACAAATCAATTTCATTACAAAAATGGTATTTATCGGATTTGTTTCTCTTACGTATGGTTCCTCTGTTTACGATCTCGACGTTTTGAGCGAAGGAAACACATGGCATTATAGCTGTCTGAACACCTTAATGGATCCAATAAACAAAAAAAAAAAAAAACCATTTGGTTTTGAGACAACAAACAAGAAGAAAGATCAAACAAAAAACACGAAGAGATACGTTTTGGTACGTACAAATGTGAGCATCTTCGTGACAATCGCAAAGCCCTGTGGTCCATAGTCCCTGAGGAAGCTGTTCCGCGTATGGTTGATCCCGGAACGACGTCCCCTCCGCCTTAAACACCGGCCCATTCCCGTACATTTACAGTTTTATTAATAACAATTTATATAACCAAAATCAAACAATAAATAATAAACAATTCACTCTTTGATTTTCTCAACGTTATTTGTTAGAAATTATTGTAGCAGAAGAAAGATTAATGTTTCTACAGAATTAAGAATCTGGTGAGAGAAATATGGAAGAAAAAAATATTTTGAAATATATACTTTTTTTGGGTTGGAGCTGGACATACGACACCAAAAAAACCTTGAGCACAAAATTAGAGAAGATAAGCGTCAAATTTTGTTGGTGAAAAAACACATAAAGATGAAGATCTGATATTAAATGGTTAATAATGATTTATCTAAATGTAGTAGTGGTACTTTATAGTGTAATTATATGAAACTAGCTGTTGTTAATATACAAAAATAGAAAACCGTTTGTTGGATAGATAGTTTGACCATATTATACCCCCAAATTTTTTTTATCTACATTATATAAATTGTAGATGTATTTAGTTGACCAGACAGAAGTTAAATCATGGGATTTTGACAAGACAGAAGTTGAATCTCTTAAGATTTGTCATTTGTGGAATATCAATTATTACGCTTCTACAAGGTTGTAGAAAAAGTATTTACTTCTAGAAAAAATTAGAAAAAAAAAACTTAGAATTGGGGGGAAGTAGAAATAGGATTTGATCAGTGGTGAGACATTATTGTCCAGGATAGTGGTTTAACCCCAAACACATGTTGTGTAAATTGAGAAATGAAAGAGAACCTTCACTAGACCAAGCCTATTGATGGCTTTCGAGAAATTATGGTTTAGTGCATTCGATAATCAAAATTCCTAACCCATAACACCTAGTTAATCTTTAACCATAAATCCTAAACAAAAAATGGTGTTATATATGCATTTGTCCACAACATGTTTTCAACATTTCCATTATTTCCAAGAGAAAAAATGGCAGAAAAAAAATGGTCAATGTTAGTGTCTTACATTGATAATGCTGGTTTTCCAAAAGTCACGAATGTATAATAATGCTGATTTGTATAATAATAAAAAATGGAGAAAGAACAAGAAAGTGAGGTTGCCTTCAAAACGAACCACAAGAACTAGGCTTTTGTCTACAATTTGTCCGCCACTAGAATTGTCTGATTCATTCTAAGATATTATTTTAGTTGATAGTAGTAACATTCTTACAACTTCAATCTCAAATCTCAACCTTTCAACAAAAAAACTTTGATCTCAAATCTTAATAATATTATTTTTTGCTTGAACCTAAAAATAGTTGTCCAGATTCATCAATCCAAGCCATGCACCTATATGGGATATGGCCCATATCCAACAACATGCACGCTCTATAAAAAAAGGTTAATTATTTATGTGTTGAAGGTCTATTAAAAGTTAATCAAACCAATTCGAATTTTATAATTTATACTAAAAGATAACTTTTTGTAAACGAATTATTTATTGATCTGATGATGATTTTTTAAATGACTAGATGATCTATAACCGATAAGCATATGAATTCCTAAAACTTACATCTTGTAGGAATCCCTAAAGAGTATAGTAACTATATTATATACAACACAAAAACCTTTTTGGTACTTAAGATACAAACATATACTATGAGCTACAATGAAAAATAATATATACTAATACAGAACTAATTTAAGGGATCGTAGTGGTGGATAAAAGCGTCGATCTGGCACAACATCTCCAGAGTTGTGGTGTGAGCAAGCTGAGACTTTCCGAGAATATGAAACGCGTGACCAACGCCTTTGTGCAACACGCGCTTGATCACGTCCTCATTACCATCGCACATCTCCATGTTGCTGTCCATGAGCAGATCCATCTCGGCCACGCACACCAGCGTCCTTGTCACCGTCGACGACTTGATGATCATCTTCACAGGTTTACAATAAGGATGCTCTCTGTTTGCACCACGTGGCAAAGACATCCTCCACCATGCGTCGGACGACGCCAGTGTCAGCACCGCTGTTTTGTCGTTCCCCACGCGCCTCTCACTCTCCGTACGCTCCTCTCCGCTGTAGAAAGGTTGGATCAGGATGGTTCCTTCTATCTTCAGTGCTAGATCTTCGGGGGATGCTAATCTTGCCGCGACTTGCTGCGCGATGTTGCCTCCAGCGCTATCTCCTGCCAAGAATATTCTGCCAAAGTCACATTGCTTGGCCCACAAGTTATCGTTTCTTGCTTTGTTGAGCCAAAGAATGGCATTGACCCCATCTTCGTAAGCTGCTGGAAGAGGGTTCTCTGGGGCTAGACGGTAATTTACAGACATAACCAAGCACCGCGAGCGAGCGGACAATCTAGCCAAGAACTCGTGGTAACACAACCAAGAAGCCGAGCCGACGCAGAATCCTCCACCGTGGAAGTAAACAATCAAAGGGAGCTTAGAGACCGACGACTTGGTCGTGGTCATCGGGACATAGAGACGTGCCCATACGTTGGTCAACTTGTCTATAACAACATCGGAGCAAGTCACGCCGAGCTCGAGGGGTAGTGAGGGATCAACACATGGCAAGAGCTGGGATCGTTCCACGTGGCCATCTTTGTAAACTTTAATAAGGCCTTCTACTTCGTCTACGACTGGTCCATGAATGTTGGAGTTATTAGGGTTAGTGGTGGTCACATGGGTCAATTTTGTGCCTCCCATATTTTCTAAATTTTATGTGTGAATTTGTGTATAGTTTCGTGATCCACAAAGAGAGCTTTTTTTAAGAGTTTAGGAGACTGATGTGTTTGGAGATTTCTTATATAGGAGGATGTATAATGGAGGGTGATAGAGACTGGTAAGGTCGAAAATGTTCCCAACCATACTTTTTCATCAAAATACTATCAATAATTGAAATTAAACTAAATTTGTGGGCTACTGAGATTAATGTCTAGGACCGTAGATGCCCACGTGATTTTCTTCAATTCAACAATTTGACGATTCGAGGTATTCAAGTTCCAGAAGATCTAGACATCTAGTCACAACTATAGAAAATTCAATGATCTCTATTTTTTTTCTTGTATCTAACTCTCTAAACTTTAAGTTTAGAATATATTGTCGTCACGTCACTGCTGATATAATAGAAACGTGTGAATAAGACTTTAAAAGGGTTGTTCTTATCCAATGAGCGTGGGAGGCAAAATTCAACGTGACTATTTCGTTGTGAGCTAGTCGATGGACTGTAGTGATATTATTAATTCTCTTGAACTTTCCATTCACCAAATCGTATTATAGTAATATATATTGGAAAGCTGAAAGTGGCACGTGGACATCAAATATTGTGGTGGTGGGTGATAGTCTCCAACTTTTCAACGGCATAGAGTCAGACGAAGTATGGGATTGGTTGTGAAAGGTTTTGTCAAAATGCACTAATCAAAAAGATGCATTGCCCACTATTGTTTTTCATTGTTCATGCACCAATCTCTTTTTATTTATAACGTAAGGAAACATTTCAACATGTTTGTGTGTATTAGCTAGACTATTAGTAATAGTTTTAGTAGTTGAATGTACATCATTAATATATATTAGTGACCTTCATTACGTGGTTGTTCTTTAACAAGGCTTTGATGTTAATGCGAGATTTTTGTGTAACGAAAATCATATGGGAATATGGTAATGTTGTAAAGAGCTTAGAAGCAAAATTTGGTAAAATAGTAATAAATGCATGCAAGAGAAATTAATTGTCATTTGGTAAAGTTATAATGAAAAGTTGATTGAAGTATGGGTAGTGAAAGTTGATTGGTGATTTCTGTGTTAAGCCAATCAAAGAGTGGGCAAGTAGGAGGGAGCTTAGGTGGGATATATAATGTATTATAAGAGGATGATAGTGTTGAAAAAGTGAGACAAAGCCCATTTTCATGTTTGGTGAGTTTGATTTTGTGGCACATAGGTGTATAAAGTTTCAAACACAATTATCACATAGACTTTACTTCTGGTCTGCTTCATTTAGCACACTACACAATTTGTCATAGCAAAGTTCTAAACTCTTCTAATTGGTAACATAGCGGAATGGTTGAGATTACAACATTCGGTTTTACCATTCTACATGGTTGCAATCATTTCTTTTTAAAAAAAAAAAATTATTTTGTGAGAAGTTGCTCTTTCTTTTTTTGTGCTGTGATGAGATCATTCTTCACACACTTCAAAAACATAAAATTTGTTGGTCTTTTTCGCTTGTTTCCATACATAAGTAATGTTCCCCAAAAATAGAGTAGATGAATTATTGTTAAGGTTAATCTCTTTTTTTTTCTTTTTTCTTTTTGTGTTAAGGTTAATCTCAAATACTGTATTTGAATGAATATACTTAAATTAGAATTTTAAAGAAATTAAAGAATAATTCCCATATGGCTCCTTTTGTCCTTTAACTTTGAGAGATTCTGAAAGAAAAAAAAAAAAGAATAATGAGAAAGCTACACCACATTTGACACACACGAAGAGAATATTAATAATTAATCCGAAATATTCAATACACCAGATGAGTGACAAATGTAAAGGAATACAAATTACATCACGTACGATATCAAAACAACTAAAATAGATATGCATAGTTTATCGAGATATATGTAACTCATTGTTAAACCAATCTAGACATGGGTGCTTGAAGTGGAGGAGCCGAAGGTGTAGAGGCAGCAAGTCGTGCATGTCGTTCCATATTCCCATGCCACCCGATGACCAAGTCCAAATCGCGGTTGTGTTGAAGTTGCCTATACTCTTGACAAAGAGCGCATGGCTCGCAACAAAAGTGGACACAACAGTCACAACAAGGTCTCTCCTTGAGATTGTATTGGGCTCTAAGTTTGGTTCGGTAAAAGCAAGAGTAGAGACTGCTTCCTCCATACCCGGTCAACATGAATATGATCATGTACATCGCTCCGCTCACACCACACGATGTGGAACCTCTGTCTACAACCTCCGCGATGCGTCCAAAGGCAACACAAGGGCACCAACAAGTCAAGCAGCATGAGTTTATGTCCATCCAACATTCACACAAATCAGTCGACCAATCCTTGGCCTTGATACGGCCTTGGCTTGGTTGGTCGTTAGAGGAAAGGTTCATGGTGTGATCTGTTTGAACTTTTAAGAAACGATGTTTATTTTCTTGTGATTCTGTTTTTGATTACATATTTATAATTATTGTAGTGTTATGGTACCTTTTCATGAATTAACCGTCAGAAACTGCAAGGAAGCACGTAGGGACGCCTCGTTTAGTTTTGCTTTTGTTCTTTTACTGCCTTTTTGTTATTTTAAACACAAATTTGCATAAGATACAAACCGAATCATTTATTTACTGCAAATAGGCATTAGTGTTTGTAGTATTTGAAGTGGCTTCTTTTTTTTTCGTTTTTTTTCTTTTGATTTTTGATTAGTGGTGTAGATTTTTAGTTTTTTGAAAAACTTGAATGGTAATTTAGTAGTATAGATTGTACTTTATTGGTTAGAAACAAAAACAAAAAAAAACATTGGAAATGCTTTTGCTAAAAACTCATAGAATTGGTAAAATAAATTGAAAATCTAGATTCCCTAATATTTGTCTATGCTTTATGTGCAAGGCCTCTGTTTGTAACAATCGGTTTTTATACAAAATTCAGATGACAAAAAAAAAAAGATTCCCTAATATTTGGAATTTTGTTTTATAAAAAACTATAAACCTAATTATGAAAAAATACTTTTATCAGCAAGTAAAAACTGATTAAAGACGTTCCTCTAAACATGTGATTCAGAGATATTTATACGTAACTTTTTTTGCTTTCACAATCAAAATGATTTAAACAAATATACATAAAACAAAAGAATAATGTAACTTACGTTTGTTTTAGTAAATTTGCTTACAAATTACTTATTACACCATGTTCATAATATTTAACGTTGTATCACTTCCGAATCACTTCTTTCACACACATTCAAACCTTAGGAATCTGATCAACAGCATCTTTGAAACCAGCTTTTGTGCTAAGCTCCTCAAAAGCATTGACAATGTTTTGCAGCCTTGCAACAAACTCAATCAGAAGGGAAGCGAACGTAGCCAGAGACAACGAACTCGCACTTTCGTATACTTTACATTCTATCTCATTCACCACAGTACCATCAATGAAGGACATACTTGGCCACATCTCTCGGTTCTTTAACATCATACTCTCTGTTGACATCCAATGCTGAGATTGATCATTACTCTGATGGTTGTTGTTGTTGTTAGTATCCCAAATCTGGCTTAAGGATTTGATCACTTTGGTCTCGTCGTCTTTGGCTTCTTGGTCGTTTTCTCGAGCTTCTTCCGCTTCAGCTTGCTCTTTAATAGCTGCCCAGCTTTCTGAGTTGACAAGAAGATATGATTTACTATCTATTTTCATTTGTAGTGCCTCAGCTGCACGTTGAACGTCTTTCAGAATCTCTCCTAGGCTTAGGCTTAGCTTCTCCATTTTCTCTACTTTTTCTCCAAACAAACGTAATACTTTTGCTCCTTCATTACCAACTCTCCGAAGCTCGTTACTGAAAACATGTCTTTTCTCTGGAGATGCCTGCCATAACATTTCACCAAACAATAATTGAACCATTATATCTAACATAGTAACTTACAAGCCAAGTACATCAACTTTTTATAATGCTGAAAACCTGATATATATAAAGAGCTAAATTTATTTTAGAAAACTAAATATGAGGACCTAAAAGCTATTTTATCTCATTAAGTACCTTTTCATTAATATGTTTTTGAAAAGGGCCTACAATTACAACTTTTAGATTTCTTCACACATGTATGCTATAACAGTTATGACACCTATAACAAAACGGATTAGACATTTTTTCCCCCGGTTATTCAATTCATGTGCCATCATCTTTTCTTTTCTTCACATGCTAGACATTTATGACGATACACACTCAACGAGTTATGTATACTCTTCTATTAATCATTCACCTTAGTAGCAAAATGGAGCAGAGTAATAACTAATAACACAAAACAAATTGTTTAATGAATTAGTTTAACAAGGAACCTGTATTTCTGAAAGAATGCATCCATGCATTGCCATGACTGTGAACGCGCAATGCCTCACTGCACCACTAAGTTTGACATAGTTTTTCCAAGGATGGTTAAACGTTTTGTAAGGTCCATGTGGAGGCTCCCATATAGCGAAATCAAGCTGCGAAAACAGAGCTCTTTTAATGCTATAGGTATCACCATAATCCGGATTTTAAAGATGTGTCTCCACGATGCGTAAAACATACCAAAGAATCTTCTTGGCTTGTAGATTGAACAGCGGATCTGTACCCGCTGTATAATGGATCATCTGAAGCTTGGTACGTGAGTATCTTCGACGGTATTCTCTCGTATTCGACACATTGCAAGTAACCATTAACACATCCTAAGGATAAATACAAAAACCTGAAATAAGGGACATTGAAATAATAAGCTAACCATGTTATAACAGATTATGTTTTATCTAACCTTCTAGGGAATTTGCAACATTCTTGAAGTTTTTAGCCACCAGTTTATGGAGATCTTCTCCGGCCCATATCGGAAATAAAAATACATTCACAAGCAAACAAATGGTTGCACCAAGACCAATAAGCAAAATCCTGTAATAAGCAGTGCTTAAGAAGTCTCTTGAGTTGTTCCCGGAAACAAGAACGATACAATATGTCAACTTGAACACTCTGAATGCGTATTCGTATGGTTTCATGGACGCGTATAGTTTCAAATAACTAGCACCAAAACCTGACATAGACAAAGAAAAATTAAATGTTAGTATCCTCATTGTGTGTAATGAAATTGTGGCGATATAAATGTTGCAAACCTGCAAGGAATATGCAGATTACGATGATGACTTCTTCAAACTCTCCTGCTAAAACAGAGAGCTGCGCGACGCCGAGAGCAAGTCCTCCAGCTAACATTGTGCCTAATGCTCTATTGAATCCTTTAACCAAAGTTGCTCCTGAAAATTGAACATAAGAGTGACTCAATAAGTATGAGAATAATTGATCTGAAAATGTAAATAAAACAGTAAAATGCAAAGTCAATAAGTAAATCTGAACAGAGAAAATAGAAAAAATCTTTGAATCCACTTATACAAAAAGATGGATTATACAATCAACCAATTGATGTCTTTAGTTCCATCAAATGGATTCCATAAACAGAAAACTCGAAAACAGTGAAAAATATTCAATCCAAGTAACAAACAAGCAAAGAAAGTATAAGAGTTGGTCTGAAAATGTGAATAATACAGTAAAATGTAACTCAATAAGTAAATCCGAACCCATCAAAATGAAAGATGGAATCCAAAAAAAGGAACAGTCTTAGGATTAAAAGAATCTTTACTAGATTTGCTTCACATGCGCAAGTGTCTTGAGTTCAAGATTCCAACAAAACATAAAAACAAAACTCAAAGATCCAATCAAAGGATCATAAACTAGGCTATGAGTTAAGAATCAATACCGACGTAATACTCGAAAATGAGAACGACGGTGAGAATCGCCCAAACTGCGAATTTACTAGCATCTTGAAGCGGCTCTTTGAGAAAGATGACGAAAGAACAGAGTGCCAAAGCAATTCCCATCTTGATGGAGAAGTAAAGTTTCCTACGATCAGAATGTCCCAGCGCGTACAACTTCGCCGGAGCCTCGTAGAGAGCCCTCCACGAGCAACACCGGAACTTGGAGTCACGGCTATCAGCGACGTCGCTTGACTGCCAGAGAAGCTTCTCTGTGTTTTGCTCCGGTACTGATCCCATTTTACCTCCCATTAGAAATGATTCTGACAATTCTACAGAACCTGAGAGATTCTTGTCGTCCTTACGAATAGAAAGATGTTTATTTATCTATTTATCAAGATTTGTTTTGTACTACGCAATTAATGCATGCCTTCGATTCATCATCTCTAAATAATCAAGTTTTTTTAAAAAATTTACAATTTGGTGCATCTACATTACAAATTTTAATAATTGTCCGATTTATAACTTTGATGTTTTTGGTTGAAATCTAATCATTAACATATTAACCACCAAAAGTGTCCAAATTTTTTGAAACAGATGGAATTTAAAACGTGAGAATTTACATTTGTGGACCAGTAATGCATAAATGGACCGGTAAGGCCGTAATATGATTTTTTGTGACTATTAGTTATTCAGTAAAAAAATTAAAAATAGAATTATATTATTTCTTAATTTCTGTTCAATGTGTTAATGTTTCTTAAACTGTAGACTTTACCTTTTTGGCTCAGCTACATAATATTTTTTCATAGTTACCCGATTTAGTAAGTTTTTTTGTTGAATCTAAACATCAACATAATTCATTGTGACCAGTAAAAGTGTCGCAGAAATAACAACAGATATCTATGGATAAACAACCTGAGAATTAACTATAGTGGACGTGTGTAATGTAAATGGACCAATAATGTGACGGTGAACAAATTTACACACATATCTTAAAGTCTCTTCAAGTTCAAGACTCTAATAATTGAATTACAGACCCACAGTTTTGGAGAAGTTGCAAGTATCAAAGAGACGACAAGTTTCATGGTCGTGACTTGTGTGAATGTGACATTTTGAAACTCCTACTTACTACCGCATCGCATCTTACTACTTCCTAACTATGCTCAAAAGCCAAGCCCTACCCTACACAGTGTACCCACCCTCACATGAGATTTTTCCTACTTTTTTTTGAGAAACAACAATTATTTATGTATTTTGGGTGAGTTTGATTGTTTTATCCAATTATTGTATGCTGAAAATAAAAAATATCGTGTGCACATTATATAATAACTACGATGTAAGAAGTATTTCAAACTTTTACTATATATACTCATCGAATGATGTTCATGAATGACCATCATGGTGTCTTTCTCCTTAAAGGCTTTCTCATCTCATCTATCCAGTGCTACTTCAAGTCCAAAGAAAGACTCTTCTTTGGCCTCAGCAAACCTGTGAAAATAAAGAAGACGATTTTTTAAGATGAATCATGTGACATAATGTAAAAAGAATCATGTGACATATATAATGTAAAGGCCACTTTCTCAACAATTATTTGTTTTTGATAAATAAATAAAACAAATTGAGGACATCTTGCAGCGTACAATATCGATAATTATATTTTGTTAAAAATTGTGTTTTGATTAATACAAAAATTTATTTCACACAAAAAAATTTATTGACTTTGATCAAATCATGAACACTAAACAAAGATGAGGTTTTTAATTTTTGTATAAATACTTGTGGCTGTCAAATGTCATTCGAATTAAATATGATATGATTAATACTTATATGTTGAGATCTTTGAATTAGTCCCTCGAAAATACTTGAAACAGAGTCTGTATTTTTAAAAGTCTACTTCTCAAAGCTTCAGGTTTGTATTCATGGGCTTATAATAAACTCTGTATTCTTGACCCATTTAATGATGGGCCAAGTCAACAAAGCCCATAAATTTGATAGTCAAACTACTTTGAAACTCCACCCAAAAATGTGACCATATCTTCCTTATCCATATTCTCACAAAATCTCCATTGTTCTCTGAGAAAACACAAAAATGATGTCATCAATGGCACTCTCTTCTACTTCCCTCTGCTCTTCTTTCATCTCTCAACATCCAAAACTCTCCATCACTGCTTCTCCTCCATTGTTCCATACCCAAACAACCAAACCCATCTCTGTAAAACGGAAAATCATAACTCTAGCAGCTCCAGAGACACTCACCGCTGAAACAGTCACCGGAATTGATACTTCCGACAACACTCCACAACAAACAATAAAGGTAAAAACAACATATTCTTCTTCATCTTCTTGTCTCTTGTGTTACAAAACCCACAAATCTTTGTTGTTTGTGTTAGGTGGTGAAGCCAGATGAGAAATCAAGAGTGGTACTCAAGTTTGTGTGGATGGAGAAGAACATAGGATTAGGATTGGACCAACATGTACCTGGACATGGCACAATCCCACTTAGTCCTTACTTCTTCTGGCCTAGGAAAGATGCTTGGGAAGAGCTTAAGTCTACTCTTGAAGCTAAACCATGGATCTCTCAGAAGAAGATGATCATTCTTCTAAACCAAGCCACTGATATCATCAATCTCTGGCAACAAAGTGGCGGCAATTTAACTTCTCAATAATCTCTTTTTTGATTTCTGCATTTCAAGAATTCACTTTGTCTATGATTATTATTGCTATTGAGAGTTTTTTGTTTATCTAAACAATATCCAATCACATTCGACATAAAAGATTCATTTTATTGGAAAGAGAAAATGATAATAAAAGCAAACATCAAGCAACTCTGAGTTATTGTTTCCTTGAAGGACATATCAAACGCTTGATGGTTGAGATTTTGCAGAGAAGAGCTTCACCATAGGATTTAGAGACTCTCCGGTCACCGGAATATGTACACGTTAGTGTCACTTTCTTCTCCAACACACTCACCAATATTGAATATGTTTCTGCTCCAAGAAAACAGAGGAAACAAGCGTGAGAGGAAAGAACAAAAAAGTGTCTCATCTCGGAAGTAAGTAAGCTATATACTCACCGATCATCCTCGCCATTATGTCGGCGACTTTCTCTTGGCAGTCACTACATCTGATGTCTGCTGATAGAACAATCTCCTGAATCTGATAACACACAAGATCAATTAAAAGAATCCACAGAGTTGAATCATTCTAAGACAAAAGTGTTAAGAGAGTAACGAACAAGTGGCATGGATAACGATGCGACAGAAGCGAGACTGGTTTCACTTGTTCTTGAAAGCTTGCTTCTTAGTGATGGTTCAAGTTCCTCCTCGACGATTTGAGACAGAGTAGCCATGACACTCTCGTTGCACAGAGAAGATAGATAAAACAGGAAATGAAGAATCCTATAGAAACAGTCTCTTGTACAAGGAAAGATAAGTAAAACAAAAATCTAGAATCCTAAAGAAACCACCAAACCAAGAGTGGGAAACGAAGAGTGTCGCTATCCGAAAAGGATGAGTTAGCAAAACTAGTGACAGAGGAAGCCCATCTTTGCTTTTGCTTTAATCTTTGGAGAAAACTAAGTTTAGAGACTCAAGAGACATGTTAACACACAATAGAGATATAATATATGCTTTGGATCCATGACTTAGTGTCCATTAATCTGAGTAAGAAAGTCAAGTTCTTTTGGCTCCTCTTTATTTCCTCTACATTGTTTGAAAAAGATGCTTCACTCACCAAAATGCAACCCCACCAAAATCATTCAAGTTGGAGGATTCTGACTTGGTCTTAAACGAATTTAAATAGCTTACCTTTTTCACCTTACCCTACCTTTTGGTAAGCCAATCATCTATAGCACAACAAGAGATGATAATAGGTAAAAGTTTAAAATGGTGTAAGATAAGACACTCAACTTTCATCACTGTTAGTGGTTTATAACAAGCGCTCTTACTATGGATAACAAAACTTGTTGGACGATTCCAGAAAACATCAATTGTTACCAGCTAGTTACAACTAACAACCAAAGAGCATCAATTTTATTTGTTGGTCCCCTTTGGAATGCTGCACAAAACAAAACCCTATGGGCACATGGACATGGACATACTTAACTTACGTGCCATTAAGATAATCAAGTGTCCTCAACTTCGAGTATCAAATTATGCAGAAGCTATTCATAACATTCAACAAGTAAGAAAGGTACGTATCATATAGACAATGAAGTTGAGATCAAGGTAACAAGATAATTTTATTTAATGTTACATAGGTTACATGAAAAGAAAGATCCCACCAGACCAAAAAGAAAACGAATCATCTCTATGCTAAAGAGAGTAAAATGATAACTTAATTCTAAGAGAAAAACACTGATTAAGCCTAAAACACTAGCGAGGTAATGTTATTATTACCTACTTCTACTGCATCCAAAATTTTGCTGATTGAATTAAAGCACTATGCCCTACTGTCACAACATAAGTACACAAACGAATTTGGATGCCATTACGAGCTAATCCTATAATCCATCCCAAGAAAGCTTGCGAGTTACCAGTAATCTTAAAACCCAAAATCGCATTGAGCAGATGCCCATCAGGGTAATATGTACCTCACAAGAAGAAAAGTAACTAGGTCCAAGCTGATGATCATCTCGACATTAATAGACCTGTCAAATGCTGTCCATCTGAAGAGCCAAAAGTATCTTCCATGAACTTACAGTTCTCACAATCCAAAGATCTTTCACTAGAGAAACCATCATTCAAGCTAGGATCGTGTGGACAGCAACTGACAACTCGATTCCGCTTCCTCGATGATTTTTTCCACTTTAAGTCAGAAGTGACTAGGACATCTTTTAGAAGATCTGGAATTGGTCGCTTAGGTAGTGACTTTTTGGTTGTAGCTACTGGAAGAGAGATGGTGCGTTTAGCCTCAGTCTTTGGTGACATCCTACCATTACAAACACCAACATCAGACGACTTCTCATCATGTTTCACCTCCATCTCTTTTTTCTTCGTCAAAGATAGGACAGAACTCACAATATCAGATCTTGATCTTATGTTTAGCCACTCATCATCCAACCATTCCCGAGATTGTCTGAGGTCATTACGATGGAAAGCAGACATTTTCTTTTCGCCTGAGAGAAAACAGCCAAAACAACAATAATTAGTCACACAAAATAGTATATAGATAGATCTTCAACTGCAATAAAAATTTGCATTCAGAGGTGTCTTAACTCACCTGGCAAGTAAACTTCAAATTTCTCTTCAGAAACTTCCTGCACCACGATCCCTTCCCACCATCCATCACACCACCACACATCCACAGGCATACCAACCCCGATGACACATACATCATTTTCTTTGCTGGGCTTCAGCATTGGTCTTACTACTTTCCGTCCTTTGATTCTAAGATCCCCCAGATGATCACCAGCAGCAACCCGAGATGTCAAAATCCATTCCTGCAACAAAAACATGTTATCAAACTGGGCAGTAGGTACGAAACCAAAGCAAGGGTTTTAAAATGTGTACCTCTAGCTTTTTAGATTCATCGTCTGCATCCTGAATATCTTGGTACTGGACCTTAACCTTATCTTTGTGTTTCTTTAATACCAGAGCCTTAAACCAACAACCTCTGATGCCACTATCTTCAGAAAGAACTTCAATAAGTGAACCCTTTTTAATGTGATGGGAAGAACCATCTTCGTCACCCTTGAATATAGAAGCATCTGTAACAGCCAAAACAGAATCTGGACTAGATTTGCAGTCACCTTTCATGTCACCTGCGTATGATACATTCAAAGTACCAACAGGACTAGGACGGCGTCTTTTCCTTGATCTAATCCCAACACAACCAACCAATGGAGCTTTTAATCCTGGGTCAGTACCAGGGGCTTGAGCACCTTCAAATGATTTTAAAATAGATACATTCAAGTATCTAAGCATTTCTTGTCTCCAGTAACCTTCTAGTTGTGTAATGTCATACGGCTTTAAACCATCATCTCCATATAATTTCTGGCAGAAGAAAGCTACTGTCTGAACATGCATCGGCACCTTAAGAAATTTCTCATAATGCTGAGGACTAAGGACAGTAGCCAAGTAATCTATGCACTCAATACTGATATCTTGCCGATTAAGAGAAAAAAATATCTCTCTGTCATTATCATCATCAGATAAAACAGAACCAACCTCCTCAGTTTTGTGAAACCATCGTACCACAACCATCTTCTTGCCTTTAGAATCCTCATAAAGGTCTTCTATATATGCAACAAGTCTCTTATGTTGCTCCGCTAAAACATACACAAAATCATTCACCTACAATTAATTTATGAAAACAGAAAGGTCAGCTTTAACACAAGGAAAAGTAATAGCAAATCACACCAGCTTACTTCAATTAAAACATAAGAATAAACTCACAGATATTCTGACACCATTCCGGAGATAAGACTGATAATGCTTACGCCGTTTCCTGCAAGTCCAAGAAAAACCCATCCAAGAGAACGTTTTGATCTGCTGAATAGGCTCCTGAAATTTCCTATTCTGAAAAGAACCAAAACAGAAACCGATTAATATTTTTCATTATCTAACAAGAAACACCTCTATATTCCAAATCAAAACAAAAAAAATAGCACTTAGATTTAGTTTAAAGCAGTACCATAAAAGTGCTCATATTGAACCCTCCAGCATCTTTTTCAGTCATAACAGTAGCTGGTACATCTGCTACATGAGGTATCTCACCTAAAAATTGAAGCAAAACCAATAACAAAAGATCAGCAATACACATCAATAAACATTGATCTCTAATCAGAAAATCAATCAAAACTTGAAGTATATCAATTCGTGCAGACATGCTCAGTACCAAAAGGTGGAAACCGGATCTGTCTGCAGCAAAATTAAGTCATTAATAGGTTTAGCTGCAAAAGGTGCAACGGAACCAGTTAAGATCTCTAACACAAAGAAACAATATTTCCAATTTATTTAGATAAACGCACATGATGATACTAAACACCCATAAAATCAAATTATCAAATTCTTCAAATCATGTTGAGAAAAAAAAAACAGATTCTTTCAGAAATTTCAGAAATTGATACGAACCCAGATCTAAAATTCAAAATTTAGAAAAGGGTAGAGAAGAATTCGAAAGATAGATTAAGAAAAATTACCAGAAACAATAGAATCGAGCCAAAGCGCAACATCATCTTTAGAATTAAGCTTTTTCAAGACAGAGCGATTCTTCTTCAAAGCGTATCTAAAAGACATGCGTTTAGAATTCTTCAACCTCCCAATAACAGCTAGATCTGCAATTCCATCTTTCCTCTCGAGATAATAATGAACCTCCATCTTTTCTTTCGTGTTCTTCACATGTCGCTCATTCCAGCCGCAATACGACGGCGTTTCCGACGACCACGCCATTGTTAATGGATCTCTCAAATCGGAAAAATAACCCTAATTTGAGCTCTTGCTTGGGTCTCTCTCTCTCTCGCTCTCAATGCGCGTGAAGTGATAGAAATCGCAGAAAGAGAGGATTTTGGAGGCGGAATTTGAATAATATAAAAAAAAACAGAGGAGGGAGCTAATTAGGGTTTCGAATTTGGGGATAAGATTAAGGGTGGTGATTGGATCCACGTATATTGATTCGAAAGGAGCATGATTTTGTTAATTACGATTCTTATCCTCCGGTGTTAGGCATATTACTATAATACCCTTTAAGAGGGGTTGCTTCCGTCACGATTTTGGAATTTTTATAACGGAAAAAAAGACAAAAGACAAGTTGTGTAATAAAAATTGAAACGCGTGATTTACGGAGTTTTTTATTTATTTTAGAAGACTTGTTCTATTTAAATGCCAGCTGTGCTTTCACGTCTTTTTGGAATTTTTCTTTTTTTTAGATATTTCCGTATCTGTTTGTATTTTATTTTAAATTTTGGATCTTGGTAGAAAATCAAATACGGAAATGATATATGTTCTTATCTTTTGACTTTGATCGAATTTTTGGGAAAGGTTTCAGATTTGGTAAATGGAACGATTTGTTTATGAAAAGATTGCACAAAAATAGAAACAAATTATTTTCGGACATATCTTATGTATACTTTTTAGTTTGGATAATGGATATGGATCATATCTATATAAATGGAATGTTTCTTTTTACTACGTCACTACAGCTATTTACCTTCATTGTTATAAAATCCATGCATTTTAAATTTCTTGACAAAACATGGTAGATAAATATGTTTTCAACTATAACAAAAAGTTGGTTATCAATCAAATAGTATCATTATAGTTGTGAATAAACTGGTTCTGCTTACATTTAAAATTTTCAAAAAAAAATAAGACCTGAATAAGACGACGTTCCCAAAATCTTTCTTTTCCGACCAACCGTTTCTGTTTTCTACTGTTTCCGGCCGACATCGTTTCCTTGACGTCGGCCGGTTGTTTCTCTTCTGCTTTCTAGTTTCAATTCCCCTGTTCTAGTTATAAACCATTAATAATTTGGCCAATGTTTTCCACAAATTCTTTGGCTCTCTTTGTTCAAATCTTCATAATCTTCCTCTCCTTTGGGATGAGTATCAATCCGACCACAATCCGGCGAGTTTTTCGGTGGTGTGTCGATGCCTTTCCGCTGAATATCTATTTAAGTGAGTCTCTTTGTTCTTTGATTGTAATGGACTCTCATCTACATCGTCGATTCGTTTTCGACATGAATTTCTTTTTGAGAGATGATTTACAATCCCGAATCTAGGATCTTGGAGACTCAAATGTTGGATTAGATGATGGCAGGATTAAGATTCAGACAGATCTTATCGTTAAACATCATCTCCATCTATGTTCAGCGAGTATTGGCCTCTTTCTCTCACTCATGGAAGCAAGGATAAAGTTCGATGATGACGTCTTTTCATTCTTGTGCTCGAAAATCTTTACGCTACCAACTGTTCTTTTTGGATATAAAGATTGATTTTATGGATCCAAAAATCCCTTGTTAAACAGATTTTCCGGTACGTTATGGTGGCTTTGGAGGCAGTTAATCTTACTCTGAGGGAATAAAAAAATCATCGACTACACCAATAAAATCGCTTTTTATCGAAGTCATATGAAGAAATTACAAAATCTTTTCAATTCTGGCCATTGAAATATACCAACAAAGGAATCGAGATTATGGATCTATCACGGGTGATATTTACAACCAATATCGAACCATCGCCTAACGCGGGTAATGGAAATGTTTGTGTGGTTAGCGATGTAACTGATGGATCGCAACCCTTTGATTTTCAGAAAAAGTTTTGGTGCTATGTAAAAAAGAAGATAGCCCAACAAGGAGATCAAAATAGACCGGTGACGAAGGAGGTAAAGAAAAATAAGAGATTGATTAATCTGTTAGCGTGTAAGGCTTATCTACAACAGAAAGCAACGTGTTTTTCACTTTTTCGTTTATTTCGTTCAGCTTAAATATCGGCAATATGATTTGTAGAGCTTCAATTTGTATACTCATTGATACATTTGTATTATCGATTTTAAATTAATAAAGAATTGATGATGTTAAAAAAGTTATATATATATATGTTTTCAACTTTTCAATATTCAACATGGTAATAGTTAATGGGCCTTAAGGCCACCGAAGCCTTGTAATATAAATTTTCTGCAACACTTAGACAAATCAATGATTGATTGTTTCACCATCAATGTATTCGCCTTTTGGCCCATTTATATTATTTTCGGCCTAATATGGCTTAATCAACATAGATCTTCAATTCTTTTTTGAAAAAATAGTCCTAGTAAAGACAACCAAATATTTGCCCCCCAAAAAAAAGACAACCAAATATAATATGAAATCAGTTTAAAATACAGTTTTGGTTTCACTTTTAACATATAAATAACATTCATGATCGATTCTTTTTATTTTTCGATTCAGACTTCTTTCAACATTACAATTTACAAATATATTAGTATTAACCCAAAGTAAATTTGGTTTGGAATTTACGAATGTTGTTTTAATTTAATTCCGATCGGATTATATAGGTTTATCAAAAAAATAAAAAAATTGTGAGGTGGGTTTATCAATATTGAACACCCACAACAATGGACAAAGTCATTCTTTCTAATTTATTGGATTGATAAGTACATATTACAACTATACTAATTTAGTAATTTTACATTACACATCCAACGCCAAGACTCATTCATCAACTAAACTCCTATTTGACAACTGCAATTCCTCCTTAACCGGACTACTATCTTCCTTGCTATGATGAACCTGAACCGGTTTATACGTATAAATCTTGGCGCACCATAGATAATACACAAGATTAACAGCTTGTAACACAGTAATCAACCAGTAAAAATACTCAAGCCTCCCTCGGTTCAAATTGTTATCCGGTAACCAATTGCTCCCATCCGGTTTAGCACTGAATTTATGAACCAAAGTCACCAGCAAAGTGCTCACATAGTTTCCGATCGAAATCGCCATCCAAAAAAGCGCCGTTGCCGTGCTCCTCATACTCTCCGGTGCCTGACATTAAAGAAATGATTAAATAGTTAGTTATTCGGTTAGAGAAGTCGTTAGTTAGTTAACAAAAGTTAGTTAGACTCTTTAACTAACTCTCTGTTTATATAACAGAGTATGTATAATGTTTTCATTACCTGATCGTAGAAGAACTCTAAATGTCCGATGGACATGAAAGCTTCAGCGACTCCATGGAGACCATATTGAGGAATCAACCAAAGAAACGAGATTGGAACAATCGTGTGAGGTTTATCGAGGAGACCGTGCTCAATCGCGACGCTCTTTCGCTTTACTTCGACGAATCCGGCAACTAACGTGGCGATTATCGAGATTACGAATCCGATTCCCATACGGTGGAGGAACGTGATGCCTCTTTCGAGACCGGTGAATTTGCGAGCGACTTTGACGAAGACGCGGTCGTAGAAGATGATTGTGGTAAGCATAGCGACGGTTGTGAAGACGGACATTGAACCGGCTGGGATTTGGAAGGAGTTTGTTAGGTGACGGTTCATGGTTTTGGCTTGTTGTAATGAGAAGGTTCCTTGTTGAGCATAGGCTGTGATTAGGAGAATCCCGGATGCTCCGATTGGACCCATTCGGATGACGGATTTGAGTTCTTCGACTCGATGGACTGTGCTTAGCCTCCAATGGTTTGGGATTTGACCCGGTTTTAAATTGTCTTCCTCCGTTACTATTGCCGCCTTGTCCAAGAAACTACATTGAAGAGCAGAGTTTGCCAAATAATAAGAAATGTGCAACCATTTTAAATTTAATTTGGTGAAAATGTTTAGTCATAGTTAGCTTTTAGAAAATAAAAATAAATGAAAACTCTACAACTACTCTTAGTTTTATATTTTACAAATTGAGCAAGACAAGTAAGTGACAAATGAAAAGTGATTAGGCCAGTCATTATATTACTATTAATTATCTAAATCTTACTATTTTCGAAATAGGTCCAATAATCCAATTATTTCTGCATATACAGTATATGCCAAAAAAAAAAAAAAAAGTGACAACTTTGATATGTTGTCTTCTTGCTTTTGGAATTTCCTTTCTTTACAATGAATCACCACCGATTACAATTATTATGTAAGTTTTTGGATGTATTTTGTAGTTTTACTTTTAATTTGTCTGGTTTCACCCAGTTGACAAGTTGTTGTACGATTACTCAATTGTTTACGTTTACTATATTGATATTTAGTCTCAGGTCCTATTGACAGAAATATCATTTTTAGATTCAGATTCTACTACGTCTCCTCGTGACTATCTGGATATATAATCAAAACATTTACATTATCTTATAGTAGTAAATAGTTTGATATTTATTCCGAGAATTATATAGAGATAATGAATTAGGACTTAGACAAGAAGAACATGAATAGAATAGTTACCTCATGTGTTTGGTGTGGGTGAGTTTACCACCTAAGGAGATAGGTGCATCAATCTCGTCGTTAAAATAGAGAAGAGAGGGATCAGAAACCATCCTCAGTTTCCTTTTGCGAAATGCCGCGACTCCCACTTGGATCAAGCGGGTAAATGGACTACCCGCGGGAACCAAGTGACGGTAAAGTTGAAAACCGCCGACAAAAGCAATAACGGATAAGAACATAGCTACTGTCGGAATGCCTAAACCTAGACCCCACCCAACGTTATCTTGGATCCACACAAGAACCGTCACCGCCAGTAAAACTGCTGCACCCATGCAAAAGTAGTACCTATAATGCAAACCCATCAACATAATTCATTATTTTGGTTTGTAATAAGTATTACATTATTTTTAGTTTAGAAAACTATCAAGGATATCTATCTGTATAATAATTTATTTTTAACTTTATTAATTATAAGAAACTTGTTCTTTTCCTAAAATTAGAAGAATAATATCGAGTAATCATCAAACACTTGCACATAAATATTGATCTTAAGACTTTTAAAACACTTCAAAAAAAAGGGCTACATTCGCTAATAGCTACATTGTTTTACTCATAGTTGTGTTACAAAGTCATGTTAGCTATTTAGTCTCTTAGGGTAAAGACAAAATACAGTAGTATGGTTCTAACATGTTAGGTCATCCTAGTACTATTTCAATAATTAAACACCTTTATAACCACTTCAAAAAAGCAAAACTTATTAAAAGGGTTTTAATTATGTATTTATAAATGTAGAGAGGTACGTATAAAAATACCAGTTGAAGTAGTTCCAAGTTTTGGTGGTTTGATTAGGATCCGACTCGTCGAACTGATCAGCACCAAAAGCAACAACACATGGTCGGATCCCACCCGACCCGAGAGCTCCAAGAAGAAGAGCTACGTAAAGTATACTCAATTGTGCTGTGTCAGCTACTACACAAACCTCTTCTCCTTTACATGGTGGTGGCCTTAGCGTTGGTATTATTGCCGATATCGTAAGCAACGTCATCCCCTGTTTTTTTTACTTCCATTTAAAATTTCTAGTAATATAGAATGATCAAGAAAATGACAACTAGACTAAGTTTGGTCCAAAGAAACTGAGCCTTGGTTAAATTCTTCCAATGGTTTTAAATTTATTTGTATATAAACTTACGATTTGGTAGATGATGGAAGCAAAAGTGATGGTCCAAAATCGGCCGGCGAAAGAGTCGGCGATAAAGGCACCAAGGAGAGGAGTAAGACTCGATGTCCCGGCGAAGTTTGTGAGAGTGTTGGCTGCTTTGGTTAAGGGAAGGTGAAGCTGTGTTGTTAAGTAACTTATCATGTTTGCGTGAAACCCCACCACCGCTAATTTTTCACATATCTCGTTCGCTGAATATATCATTAGAGATTATATATCAACTTCATATTTTTTCACAAAAGATCAAATAATAATCATATTGAATATATTTTGTTTTTTCATACCGAAGATGAAGGGCATGGTAATTAATCCTCCCTTTGGTCGATTTGGTCTCCCATGGAGTTGTTTTTCTTCTTCACTGATCTTGTTCTTGCTTTGCTCCTCCATGATGTTTCTGATTGTTTCTTGTAATAATTAGTAATGTTTTATATATTACGTTTGTTGTAAAACTTGTAAGTGTTGAAAATGGCATTAGCCAGGAGGGCAATATTTATAGTGTGGCTCTCGTCCGTACGAGATGTATAAAGGAACGGGACAGTGACGTCTACTGATTAATTACCAGCCACGAATTAAAAATTTAAACAAGATTTGGTTTACGTGGACCGGATTGAATTTCTGGATTCCGGTTCATCATATCTTCGAAATTGGTATTTTGAAAGATGGGACAATGCTTCAACCGACATCATACTAGTCCTAGTTTACCAATCAACCATTCCGGTAAAAATTTATGCGGCGATGAAGCTACAAAACATTATTCACCGAGGTAAAAAAAAGGGTTTATTGAATGTCTGTTTTCAGTAAACATGTCGGATATATATGCATTATTCCAATACATCTTTGAATATACAAGAAAAAGGTTTTGGATTCACAAAGGTTGGTTTACTTTTGGTAATTTCAGATACCAAAGATCGAATGTAGATGAATATTATACTATATATGGAAAATATTTACTTAGTAGTATGAGCTAGTTTGTCTTATGATGAAAAAGTGGTCCACTATTATCTGATAAATCTGGATGATGCATGTTTGTGGTGGTTAGGTGGTATATGTTTTTACATCACCGTTCAGACACATTTTCCATAAATTATTTGCTTCGATGTGCGCTTGTTTGTGAATTATTTACATACTAATATTAAGCCCGTACATAGTACGGGACAAAACTTTAGCCAAAGAATAAACTAACAATATTTAGAAATTTTTAAAAAAATTACAATCCCAAGTCTTTTGGTTACCGGGTTTACTCGCAGGTCAAGTCACCAACACTGCTATTTAATTTTTCAATTATCAATGATGTGAAGATTCATCTTGACTAAATATAGCGTACAATTATCAGTTCTAGACTTCTGGTACGATCCCTATAAACCAACCCGTTTTAAACTTGTTTGAGATAAACATTGACTCTCATCAATAATATATTGTGAGTTTGTGTAGTTATTATACGTAAATAAGAAATAATTTTTTATAGTTTTAAAGATTTATCGATTTTAAATTAAGTAGTCCGTGTAGTACGTTTTAGCATGCGTCAGAAATGGATTTGCAAGTGACTAGAGAGTTTGGGAAATCAGAATCATCCGAATGAACATCACATGCATGTGGGGACTGTATCTCCCTTTTTGCACTCCAATCTCACTCTCTAGTGCCACCCAGTGACTTTCACTTTCATACGACTTCTCTTCTTCTTTAATTTACCACCCAAAAAACATCTCTCTGTTGATTTGTAAACTATATATGAATATTATATTATCAAGTAACGTAGTGTATAACCAAGTTGTAATGCCTTCACGATATTTTGTTACCTTTTTTTTTCTTATAATCATTCTGACATCAGGATGCTATATCATTTCTGTTAGTTAATAATAAATTAGTCGAAAGAGAAAAAAGGTTTGTTTTCCTGACGTAAAAAAAAACACAAAAAGAAAGAAGGTTTGTCTTCTTTCTGGAGAGGTATTGTCTTTTTCATCTAGAAACGAATCAAACGATTATACATTAATGAAAATAATTTTTCTTTGAAGTATATACGCGTTTATTCACGTTTTATGGGAAAACCCCAAAAGAAATGTAATGCATGTTGATAATATAAGTCTAAATCATTAGAAAATGTATTACATACACAAACACAGTCGCATATCACTAATTCATTTATAAACAGAAGACAGAAGTTTTTGTGTTTTCTTAAACGTATGAATGTTTCTATACATGGTACACGAGACTTTGTTAAAATGTGACCAAATCGCCCACTCTACGTCAATTACATAAATTCGCATGATATACCACTTGCAATCATATATATACAAATAAGTGCATGACATTAATTTAGTCTATATTGCAGTTAAAGTTCGACTGGGTTAAAAGACATGGAGATATTGTCAGAGAGTCAGATTTGAAGTATATTCAACAATATCACAAACTGAACTTTTGGGATGCATATCACAATATCAGCATAATAAAGTTTTATGCGGATATATCCTCCTTATCATGGACAAATTCTTTAATGGATTTTATTAAGTAATAGTATAATTAAGAATAATCCATGTGTCTGTGGGTTTCATCTTCTTCCCATGATTGGTCGGTACTCTAACATGTATATGTTCGTAAACATGATGGCCTTAAAAGTTTTTTTTTTTAATATGTTTTATTATTATTTACATGCAAATTTAAATTTTCATTATAAACTATAAACGTGGTTTTCTTTATTGAACTTGTATGAAATAGATATTAAAAATGAACAGATGTTTTCCTAACATTTCCTCCTCTAAATAATCAAATCGGTTTTCACAATAGTTTAATAGCTAATTTTATCAAGAATTAGATACTAGCTACAATCCAAAAATATTATTGAATTGTCTTCTAGCTTATTTATATATAATAATAATAATAATAATTTAAAAAAAATAAACTCTTTTGTAGGGTTTCATTCACACCTCAAGAGTTTAGATTTTTTTTTAATATCACATCTCGATTATAATAGAAATGAAGTAACGAAATAAACATCAAAGTTATATAAATTTACGATCAATCAAAAATAACTGAAAGGAAAGGAAGAAGAAGAAGAAGAATTGGCAAAGATCACATGAGACTGCCTCTTTCTAAATCTGATCAACATATAATAGCTGGCTCTCTTTGCCTCCACACACGTATGATCAAGCTTTTGTTCCCATCTCAAATTCGGCAAGCCTATCTTTCTCCCACTTTTTGTTTGTTTGTTTTTGTTTTTTGTTCTTAAACTGAAATCGAATTTGAGTTGCATATGATAACAATCTCGAATATATATAGTGTTATATCATCCATGTAGAGTTGATAAAAGATAGGATATTTCAATATGTATAAAGCAAAGTTAGTAATACAAGATCAATCATATATATTGGATCATAATAATGAAAATTTTGAAAATTAAAGTCCTAAATTATGCCCTAAAGTATAAATCCTAAATTATGATCAAAATATAAGGAAGAGACTAGACTCTAGAGAGTGAAATTTTGATGTTCATCAGAAAAATTGTTGGTTTTAAAAACAACATTATATTAAATCTATATGAGAAAAAAAAACACTCAAAACCAATGAACATAATATTTACTTTCTCGTTTCGATTAATCTCTTTTTATGGAGAAAGAACGTTTATGAAATAAGGATTAATTTAAACATAAAATTATTTTTAACTAATTTTAAGATAAATTATGAGATCCATACTTTTTATTTAAAACAATTTTTTAATAATATTAACGCCATTGTATAAACTATCCATTGTAATATTCATATATCTCCACTAACTTGTTGCAAATATTTTAATCACACAGATGATTAATATTCATAGAGTTCACCATTCATGAGAATGACATTCAAACACACCCACACACACAATTAAAAGAAGGGAAAAAATGCGATCGTATGGTTCATATATATTTTTGCAAACCAGTAATTTTAATTTCCTTCCGACATTGACAGTACCACTACCAATGCGATTTTTAGAAATACAACTGCACAAAGTAATTAAAGATGTTTCATGCTGATTGGGTCACTTTTAATATCTAGCACTTTCTGATTATTCAATGATGCAATCATTATAATATCGAGTGAATGCTATTACTTATTGTAGCATTATCCTATGTGTACTGTGTAGGAGGAAAAAAATGAAATATTGGTAATATGCAAAGTGATTGCTGTTTGGAGATATAAACATTTTCTATTAATATTCTCAACATTAATTATTAACGTAATAACATACTAAGTAACGTGAGATTTTAATTTGTTGAAGCTTTTTCGACATATATCTTAGACTAGCTGAGGTTAGTTTTTCACGTTAGTTTTTTTTTTCTAATTCGTAACTGACACACAATAAGGCAATAACACAGAAACATAGTGTAGATACATTTGAAAAAAAAACTAGTGTGTCTACAATGCCACATATGAAAAGAAATCAAGTACATATATAACTAAAAACGTTGTATCAAACAAAGATAAGAAATCTTACCTACAAGAACTATTTCGACAATAATTGCCACTCAAACGGGAAATTTGATAGAGATTGGGTCTCGTGGACGGGTAGTTGATATGAATTGATACCTAAACGATTTGAAGTAGAAAAAAAACATCAAAGGGATAGAAAAAGTGGAGAAAATACGTAACCACTGCGATACCAAAACACAACGTGTCCCATCATTATGATTATTGCAATTTTTGGTGTTTGAAGATTGGTTACTGTCATTATCCTAAAGATTGGTCCATGCCACTCAAAATTGTAGTTTCTAAAGTGAATTTGTATTTCTTCTTGACGGTCCATTTCAAATCGACATAGAGATAGTGCACGCCTAAAAACAATGACACTTCCGTTGTTATACATATTAAAGTGTTTCGTCGTTTTGGAAATCAACGAATCTTATTTACCATTTTTCTTCTGTGTAGGATATGAAGATGATGTGAAGTGTCTTCTACTCCCATGTTATCCTCAAAACTGTGAGGCCTTTTTAAGCCTCATAAAACTATAGGATAAATCGCACCATAACAAAAATTACAATGCCACGTTACAATTCGCAAAACCCTAGATATCAAATCCAAAATTTGGAAAATGTTATAAAATACGTTTTAGATTTGAAATCTTATGTGTTTGGACTGTACTTAAATAACTTAATTATGGTACATAATATCAGTCCCGTCTCTGGGGGAGGAAGGATAGGCAAATGCCCAGAGTCGATAACCAGTTTCAAATTTTTTATTAAAGTTAAAAGTCCCAATTTTTCAAAAATAAAATAAAATTTATTAAGACATTTTATTTTATTAATAAATTTTATTTTATTTTGAGTTTTGCCATGAACTCTATGATGAGTTGAGACGGACTACGTAATATGTAGAACATTAACATGGGATTTGTGGTGTAAATGTTTTAGAGTTAGAAACTAAACTAACACTAAAATGAAAATTTTGGAAAAATAAAATTATAATAGGATATTGAAAATTTTGTCAAACATTGGCTTATGCTTATCAATGTTTTTTAGAATTTAATTTAACAGTGTAGGGTCTCTATAAACGTATAAATCATCTTTGGCAATATAATATGGATATATGTAAGCTGATTAAACCAGTGTATGTGACCAATAAACAGCAATGGATTCACAATAAGGTCATATTAATTTGAACCAAACCTTTAGGCTAAGAACCAACCATATGTGTGGATCCTCTTCTCATAGACACTACAGTTTGGGCTCACTTCTTGTATCTGCGTAACATTTCGGGCCAATGTTCTTGTCTCTACCTCAGTATAAACAAACACCATCATAATTAGACGTCTCTGTTTTTCAAATTTGGGCCCTCTATTTTTTTGTTTTGGTATAACTTTGGGCCCTTTATTTTCTATTTAACTATACATCTTTTTTTTCTCTAAATCTGGTTGAGGTTATGAATCAAATAAATTAAATTTAACTTAAAATTTAATACTGTGGTAATATTTTATCTTTATTCACGAAAAAAACGGCCCAAAGAGGATGGAATTTATACAAAATTGAATATGTAAAAGTTGAAGAGGCAGAGAGGGAAGTCACGAGAGTGGAGGAAGAGATTGGCAATGGCATGAGAGTACACGTGATGTGGGCCTTAACGTACCCACGTGTTTAAGGCCCGCTTTCTTCACGCCGATTGGCCCACCCTTTCTCCTCTAGCTTCCTTTATTATACAATCTCCTTTTTCAAAATTTGTCAGACGCACAAAAAAATATCTTCTGATTTTAACGGCCGTATGTGTGAGGTTGAAGAGAGATCACCCATGTTGTATACTTGTATTTATATATTTACAATAAAACATGTAGTCTATTATTAGTTTCTGTTAATGTTATCAATGTTTTTATAATTTCACTTACTAGAGGTTTTGATGCTTAATTTATAAAAGTGTGCAAATTAAAATTTTAGTGGAATCCTTTAAACAAATCGAAAATATTAATAATTCATTATATCCAATTGTTGTATGTTATTTACTTTTGTCATTCTTTGATAGTATAAGAATTTATGACTTTTCTGGTATTTTAGAAGAAAAAATAATCACATGATTTTTTTTAATCACATGTTTGGTGCTACGTATAATTTATATGAATTATTTACCGTCACATAAATTATAGTAAAGTTTTGTTTTGTAATCTATTTTAGAAAGACAAAAACTTCATAATTATTAAGATCTCTCTTATGTATTTTTAGGTCTACAAATCTTTGTAATGTAAAACAACATTTAATAATTAAAAAAAAAAAACATTTAAGTAGGAATTAGTAATGAAATAAATTATTATGTAACAGTCGTGATGATTCTATCCCAAAAAAGAATTAAAAAAAAATGGTAGTGATCAATATCTGGAATAGAGATTTGTCTTATTTTAATGGAGAAAGAGGCGAGGCAGAGACTGGTGAGGCCATTCCTCGAGAACTACACTTATGCTTTCCCCCATAAATCCATTTCTTGTCTATCTCTCTACTTTTCTTCTTTTCATTTATTTAATAGTTAATACGGCTTTGCTTTTTAGTTGAAAACAGTAAAAACCGAAATAAAATGTGTTTCGTCGGCCGATGGAGATTGAGAAAGTTAGTTAAACCAATGATGCCGACACAAAACAAAAAGTTAATCCGATGATACTATTTTCACTACTGTATCAATCGATTCGTCGGCTACGTGGTATGTTACGAATCTTAAGAGTTATTTTAATCCCACAATGTTGAATGATATGCAAACTATTGTTAAAATGTCACTTAATTGTTATATTAACCTGACCGAATAGCTATAACCAAGTCTTCGTCAAGGCTGCGTGGCCGGTTTTGGGAACGTATGAAAATTCTTTAATTCTTATATTATTAAATTAAAGAATTTATTTCTTGTTGCTATTTATTTATTTAGTGTTGTAAATAGTGTTGCATCAACTATGTAAATGATGCTATATCATCACATTAAACTTGTGTCATCTTTAGTGTTTCATAAGAGAGTTTTGAGTGTAAACTCACATCAAAATTGTGTTTTAGTGTCCCATCTGCTTTTGAGCCTAAAAATAGAGGTTTTGATTGGCTAAGTCCTATTCCATTTTTATCCTAATTAAACATAAAAACAATACCAAAGCAATATAAGAAAAAATCATTTTCACTTTTTTATACTGTCATCTTGCACTGCTACAGTTTAACGTTTTAATTATTTATGTATTGTTTACTGTACCGTTAAAGACTTATACCGCTTTGAGTTACCAATATGATTTGCATTTTGGTTGAATACTAGAAAATGATATTTTCTATGTATGAAAATGATATTTTCTGTGTACGAAAATGATATTTTAGTTTGTTCTTATCATTAACATTTATTTGTCTGTTATAATATTTATATTTAGAGTTCAATGTTCAGACTTCAGAGTATAATGCCAAAAAGAAGCCAGGTGAGGAATGCATCTGAAATACAAATTTGGATCTCGTGAATCATTCACATCAATACAGCGATTAATTTGTGATATAATTTACGATTATATTATTTGTATAGTGAAACAAAATAATGTGATGGTAGTACTTGTAGACAATGTGCAACTCCGGAATCGAGATGTTACATGCATGTATGAATATCGATCTTGGAACCTTCTTCATTTTTAATAATTTTTCATGCCCTACCTTAATTACGCTTGTCGGGAGTCCAAAATCCAAACTCCAAACTAAGATTTTGCATCTCGTTGTATCTTGTTAAATTCAGTTTTATTGTCACGGACACGGAGTATATATTTTATGCATGGACAAACATTTTCTTGAATACTTCAAAAGATGTTACTTGTTAGTAAAAATATGGTAAGGGCTAAATAAACGTAGAAATTGAGCATAGAGAGGAAATTAGTTTGGGAAGCGAGAATCACGCTTCAATTTAGAGACCGAAATGTATGGAGCCACGTTTTGGAACATATCACCTCCTTTGATTTTCTTTGTTTTTATTAATTCAATCTTTTTTATTTTTGACATTAACAATAAACAATCTATTGGTCATCGCATTAATTCTCAAACAACGTAATATAAAGATATCTGGTCCATGTGAGCATAATTTTTCAAGATATTGTTATAAAGACTAGTTTTCAATATTTATTTTGATGCCCCAAAAAAACTACTTGTATCCAAGAACAATACTTAATTAGTTAATAGTTTAATGATGATGGCAAAATATATACACAATACACTTGCCTATTAGTGTTTGCAAATATTGATGATAAAAGAAATTAGTGTTTGTCATGTTTCATATAAGATAGATGATAGATCACTACAATACTCATACACACATAATTCTTAATCACACATATACCTGTTGTTTATGTAATTATTAAAAAGAAGAGAATTTACTCTATTCCACTACTTTTCTTCAAAGGTTTTTCATTTCTATCACTTTTGTTTATTATTTTTGAATCTATCATATTTGTATGATAGAAATAAGACGATTTCATTATTCTCATTTTCATAATATAATATTATATATTGAATGTATAGTTGTTAAAAAAAAGATTATCTATTGAGAAAGAGAAAAAAAAGATGTTACAACAGTATTAATAAAAATGATATATGTAAACAAAAAGAGGATAATGTGATAGATCCAAAAGATTTAGGGAACAAAATAGTAAAAACAAAAAGAAATTTGTAATTTGTAGTAGTTTTGTTAATTTTCCTTAAACCGCAAAATCATATTCTACTATTTATATCCTCGTTTAGTGTTCACAAAACTTATCAAGAACCATAAGCTAAAGAGGGTTCGGTTCTTTAAACCCCTCCATCTCTCTCTCCTTCATTACACTGTAGAGTGTTAAAGTACCACTCTATAGCCATGGCTTCCTCTTCTTCATCTCTAGCTTTCTCTCTTTCTCTTCTTCTAGCTTTAATCCTCTGTTTCTCACCCACCCAATCCTACAAAACCATCGGCAAAGGCTACCGTTTGGTCTCCATCGAAGAATCTCCCGACGGTGGTTTCATTGGTTATCTCCAAGTCAAACAAAAGAACAAAATCTACGGCTCTGATATCACCACTCTTCGTCTCTTCGTCAAGTAAAAACCAAATCCTATGTTTCGCACCCTACATTACTTACCAAAACTCTTCTTGATTTCTAACCGTTAGATTTGTTTACTCTTTCCAACAGGCACGAAACTGATTCACGTCTTCGTGTTCACATCACTGACGCGAAACAACAACGATGGGAAGTTCCATACAATCTCCTCCCACGAGAACAACCACCACAAGTCGGAAAAGTCATCGGAAAATCAAGAAAATCTCCAATCACAGTTCAAGAAATCTCCGGATCCGAACTTATCTTCAGTTACACAACAGATCCATTCACTTTCGCCGTGAAACGTAGATCTAACCACGAAACACTCTTCAACACAACAAGCTCATTAGTGTTCAAAGATCAATACCTAGAGATCTCAACTTCATTACCAAAAGAAGCTTCACTCTATGGTTTAGGTGAAAACTCACAAGCTAATGGTATCAAACTCGTACCTAACGAGCCTTATACTCTTTACACTGAAGATGTTTCAGCTATCAATCTTAACACTGACCTTTATGGTTCGCATCCGATGTATATGGATCTAAGAAACGTTGGAGGTAAAGCTTATGCTCATGCTGTTCTTCTTTTGAATAGTAATGGTATGGATGTTTTCTATAGAGGTGATTCTTTGACGTATAAAGTTATCGGAGGTGTTTTCGATTTCTATTTCATCGCCGGACCGTCGCCGTTAAATGTTGTTGATCAGTATACTCAGTTAATCGGAAGACCTGCTCCTATGCCGTACTGGTCTTTAGGTATGTTCATTTACTGCTCTGTTTTTTTTTGTTATTGTTTTCTCTCTCTCTTGTCTTAATGTTTTGTGGTAATTTAAATAGGATTAGTGATTATGTTTGTGGTCCTATAGTGTTTTAAGCATAGGTTAATGTCTTAATGATGAGTATTAGTATTGGTTCAGGTTCCTATAAGTTTGACTTTTAGTCAAACGAAGAGTCACGTGAACATAGATTTTGTGTATCAACCAAACCAAGTGAGATCGAAAACTATTAAATTAATGTTCCATTAGTGTTGATATTTCATTGTAAAGAGTATCTGATTTTCCGACACAACTTTTAGAATAGAAAAGCTTTACCCTTTTCTGAGGGATATTGGAAAGATAATGAAAAGTTTCGCTTTCTAATTATGGTGTTTCCAATTAAAAGATAAGAACGAGAGATTGGTCTTTGCTTTCCATTTTTGTTGATCTTGATAAGAATGATTATTGCGATTTTATTTGGTCCCTATAGGATCTTGAAATTGGACCATTATATAGACATGGACCACGGTTCTTGAAATGAGTTGAAAATAAATGCAAATCTTGATTTTGCCATGTGATAGATTTATGGTTATACTAATCGTTTATATTAATGTTGTGTTGTAGGATTTCATCAATGTAGATGGGGATACCATAATCTATCAGTTGTTGAAGATGTGGTGGATAATTACAAAAAGGCTAAGATCCCACTTGATGTGATTTGGAACGATGATGATCACATGGATGGTCACAAAGATTTCACGTTGAATCCTGTGGCTTATCCTCGTGCTAAGCTATTGGCGTTCTTGGACAAAATCCACAAGATTGGAATGAAGTATATTGTGATCAATGATCCTGGTATTGGTGTCAACGCTAGCTACGGTACATTTCAGAGAGCCATGGCTGCTGATGTGTTTATTAAGTATGAAGGAAAGCCATTCTTGGCTCAAGTGTGGCCTGGTCCGGTTTACTTCCCTGATTTCCTTAACCCGAAGACGGTTTCTTGGTGGGGTGATGAAATCAAACGGTTCCATGATTTAGTCCCTATTGATGGTTTATGGATTGACATGAACGAGGTGTCGAACTTTTGTTCTGGTTTATGCACAATCCCTGAAGGAAAGCAGTGTCCAAGTGGGGAAGGTCCTGGTTGGGTTTGTTGCTTGGACTGCAAGAATATAACCAAGACTAGATGGGATGATCCTCCTTACAAGATTAATGCTACTGGTGTCGTAGCTCCTGTTGGGTTCAAGACTATTGCTACAAGTGCTACTCATTACAATGGTGTTCGAGAGTACGATGCTCACAGTATCTACGGATTCTCTGAGACCATCGCAACTCACAAGGGCTTACTTAATGTCCAAGGCAAACGTCCCTTCATTTTATCCCGGTCTACTTTCGTTGGTTCGGGTCAATATGCGGCTCACTGGACCGGAGATAACCAAGGAACATGGCAGAGCTTGCAAGTGTCTATCTCAACTATGTTGAACTTCGGTATATTTGGAGTTCCCATGGTTGGTTCAGACATTTGTGGATTCTACCCACAACCAACAGAAGAACTCTGCAACCGTTGGATCGAAGTAGGCGCGTTTTACCCGTTTTCAAGAGATCACGCCAATTACTACTCACCAAGACAAGAGCTTTACCAATGGGACACAGTTGCAGACTCAGCTCGTAACGCTCTTGGTATGAGATACAAGATCCTTCCTTTCCTCTACACTCTTAACTACGAAGCGCATATGACTGGTGCACCCATCGCTAGACCGCTCTTCTTCTCATTCCCTGAATACACCGAATGTTACGGCAACAGCAGACAGTTCTTGCTTGGAAGCAGCTTCATGATATCTCCGGTTCTCGAGCAAGGCAAAACCGAAGTAGAAGCATTGTTCCCACCAGGTTCTTGGTACCACATGTTCGACATGACTCAAGCAGTAGTGTCCAAGAACGGGAAACGTGTAACTCTCCCAGCTCCTTTGAACTTTGTGAACGTTCATCTTTACCAAAACACTATCTTACCAACGCAACAAGGCGGGTTGATTTCCAAGGACGCAAGAACAACACCGTTTAGCCTCGTCATTGCTTTCCCTGCAGGAGCTTCTGAAGGTTACGCCACCGGGAAACTCTATCTAGACGAAGACGAGCTTCCGGAAATGAAGCTAGGAAATGGACAGTCCACGTACGTTGACTTCTACGCTTCGGTCGGAAACGGGACAATGAAGATGTGGTCACAAGTTAAAGAAGGTAAGTTTGCATTGAGCAAAGGATGGGTGATTGAGAAAGTGAGTGTTTTGGGACTTAGAGGAGCAGGACAAGTGTCTGAGATTCAAATCAATGGAAGTCCAATGACAAAGAAGATTGAGGTTAGCTCGAAGGAGCATACCTATGTGATTGGTTTGGAAGATGAAGAAGAGAACAAGAGTGTGATGGTTGAGGTTAGAGGACTTGAGATGCTTGTTGGAAAGGATTTTAACATGTCCTGGAAAATGGGTATCAATTAATTTACATGTGAGAGTTGGTAAACTATTGAGGAGGAGAATGAGATTATTTAAAAAAAAAGGGTAATGTTTTGTTCTTCTCCATTTCGGATTATAAGAAAGAAAAAAAGAATTAGAGGTTTGGTTTTAGATTGTGTCTCTGTCTTTTTATTAAAAGATGCTTTAGTCTGAATAAAATTTGAAGCAGAAGAAGTGTTACTTCATTGGCTTATTTACTTCTTTGTTTTCCATTGGAGTATTATCTTTTGGTTCTCTCAATTGTTTACTTCTTTGTTTCCATTGGCTTTAGCTCCCAAGCCAGAAAACCAGACAATGGATAAGTTTTTGTGAATTCCTAAATATTTCAGAGAATCAGAGGACCAGATATGTTTTCTGACGACATCTTTGTGTACAAGATCGATGCAGAGATATTGGGACTTTCGAGAAAAGTCATATGGTTCCTTTCACGCATTACAGTTTGGGTTGGGCTTTGAGCTAGGTTTGGGTAGGACAGTCTCAGGATATGACATCAACTAATTTGGATTCATATAAGATAGGTAAAAATATTAATGTAGAGACTATAAAAATAACAATAATCTTTTATTATTACATAAAAACGTGAAATTATACAAACAATTTTTCCTAGAAAGTATACAAAACAATTTTCTTTAACATTTTAAAGCATATTTTTATGGTCATCTAAATAAATTATCACATTTTACTTTCTTTTTTTTTAATACCAAAAACCTATTATCAAACACAAAGAAAAATATCGATTATAATTCTAAAATATATTGAAAAAATTTTACTCTAGGAAGACAAACCGGTCACCTAAAGATAGATGTATAACCGATCGTATAAGGCTTAGGCTTGGTACTAATTTCAAAAAATACATATATTGATATTACACATTCGAAATTGACTATCCGTTAATAACGTGACTACAATATTATGTGCGTCAACATTTATTTCACCATATATCAACCCGTCAACTGTATATTGTGTCACCAACTCACCTTTAAATGTGCATGGTTATGTTCTAACTTGTATTGTTGTGTCATCATTTTGGCACCAAGGATGATGCAATCACTTGAATATGTCATGTAACGGCCGATAATAAGTTTCTTTTCTTCCTTTTCTTCGCTCAAAGTTGGTTTTATGCCTAACCATTTGATATACATTTAATATCAAACCCTATGTGTTTAAACTTGTCACCCTCTTGAGTGTCGATGTCCTTATCACAAAACACATGCTAAAATCTTTTAGTAAAGACAACAGAATCTAACAAAGTTAGGTAAAGATTTATTACTTTAAACTAATTCCAAAAAGCCTAGTAGATGAAAAAGTCCAGCCCAGAAGATCCAATATTCAAAGCCCTACTCACACATCTAAAAAACTTCAATTATTTTGAAAGAGAAACAATAATATTTTGACAAGTCGTTGATGCGGTTAATTAAGGAATAGTTTAATTGCTAAAGCTTTTAGTTAAGAACAAGTGACTGTAGTGAGTCGTGGTGAGAGATGGGAAAGAAGTTTCCACTCTCCAACAACTTTGTAAACTATTATTCAACTTGTCGGCTTTATACTTCACACTTCGTTACTATTGTTAGATCTATCAACAATAATTTTCCCGTGTGGACAATTATTTTTGATTTCAGGTATTATTGTAACATATTATAGATACAAGAAACCGACATATTGATACTACTGTATTTGTAACAGGTTCTTTTTAACCATAGGTCCATAGCCAAGTTAAAATATGTTTTTTATCCTTTGTTGTTAAGGTTTTGACCATGAATTACATCTGACCAGAAATAGTTTTTTTCTTTGTTGTTAAGGTTTTGATTTTCACATAATCACATAAGACCACAAAAAAAAAAAAAAAAAATTATAATAAAAGTAGTGACGTTGGGAAACGAGAGAACAGAGTCCATCGCAGAGGACAAACGGGCACGTGGCGAGAGTGAATACGTGGCAGGAGATGAGAGATGGTTAGGTATGGTGACTATTTTTTGGGTGGGAAGAATAATATAATGGCGGGAAAGTAGGACCCACCTAGCAGAGGCGGCTAAATGGCGGGAAAAAAAGTACAGAGGACAGACACAGTGCTGCTTTGAGCCACGCGCCACCGCTTGCGTGCCCCACTTCACTTCTTATTGCTTTGTGCCCAAGCTTTTTCTTTTTATTTTATACTATTGTTTTCATTTTTTAACTTTTGAAGATTATAAATTTCAAATTAAATATGTTAAAATAGAAAGTATATATATAAAAAATCTACATGACTCACTAATGATTTGTTTATTTTGTTCTTTTATTCAAACCCGATTTTGGACCAATCCGTCAAAATATGGGCTTGTGTGATAGTTTTTTAACAGTTTTCTTATCATGTAAAACTGATTGCTTTGGAAACTTCCGACAACAGTTGAGTTTTTAATAAATTTAGCTTCAATAGAGGATCATCGATTCCTAGTAATTAACACCACTTATCATGGTTCTTGTACTAAATAAAATCTTAAAATAAAATTAGACGAATGATGGTAATTTTCTTGCAAATTTAGAACATAAATAATTACAAGAAATTTGTAGTGAAAATCATGGATTAGATTGGTTAGAATTAGGGCATTACACTGTACCAGTCTTTTACTAGTTGTTAGTGAGCCATTGCAACGAAATACGAAATCGAAAACCAAATTGGTAAGACATGATTGTTAAAAATTTCACACGTATAAATAAATGGTGGTTTTGTGATGCTTAGACTAAGTATTTCTAAAAAAAGGTTTAGAACTCTCTCCCAACTATTTTGCTCTGCTTGAAAGTGAGAATAGTTACCACTAAATAAGATACTATCAAATGATGTTTTGGGATTTAGAAAAATTACGAATGAAAAAACTAAAAATATTTTGGTTAACAAAAATTAATTCCTCAAAATTATGTATTCTCTTTTAAAACAAACATGTATCTAAAGCGCTAATATTTGTTTGATAAGAAAATGGCTAATACTTGCCTATGAACTTATGTTTTTTTTTGTTCAGAAAAAAAAAACTTATGGAATTTTGTTTATGTGTGTGGGTATTAACAAGTGCTAATTAGATGATAATTTTTTCAAATGAAAATCGCGATAATGCATAAAAAATTGTCGTCAATTTTTTCAAACACAATGAAAATCCATTTGGGGGACAAAGGAATAATTTAGAACAAAAGCTATAGAGTTTCAAATAAGGATTCACACAAAAAAAAAAAAAAGCCCAGAGTATTTACTGTCGAAGATCAAAAACCAAACACGAATAAAAATACTTTAGAAAGAAAAGTTATGGTACGTGCAGCATTTGCAGAGATTAGTGATTACTAATTAAAGAGATTATATGAAGATTAAAAACATTGGTCTCGATTGCTTAAGAATAATTTACTACAAATAGAGTTGAGGAACGAGGATCATGAATGCATGCACTGACCTAACACATCTTAATTAAAGCGGCTTATCACGCACCAAAGGAACATTTGGTAACGTGACCAAACAAAGGAAAAAACATTTGGTAACATGTTCATGTTATAAAATATTTAATAGTTTGGATTTTGGAATGAATATTGTGGGGGTATACTTTTATGGAGCTCACGTGATAGAGCTGCAGGACCATTAAGGACATTTCTGCCTCTGCTAACTTGGCAGGTGGCGAAGAGCCGATGCTTCTTCTTTCACCTACGTGGTGTTCCCATGAACCCATATCTTGTTCTCACGTGCATCTCACATGCCAGACAATTAGATTCTCTACCTAAAACTTTTCATGTTTATTTATTTATTAGTTATTATTATTACCCACACCGGGTCGTGTTCATGGCCCTATTAAATTTTGTCACACATCTAGAGACTTTTTACTGATTTTATATGCAATATGGAACTGATGTCTCTTTCTTGGTAAAACGAGTATATATCATTTAGTAAACATAGGTTGGAATATTACAATAGTACGAGGAAGAAAAAAGAAGACTGAATGTTATGAAAATTGCAATTTTTATGCTATATACCAGTTGCATCGTGTATAAATCACTGTATTCTTCTTTTCAATCGCGATTATATACTTATTGTAAAAATAAAACAAACTAAAAGTATCAGTTGTTAACCTATATTCGACTTGTGTCAAATCCTAATACGCAAAATCATCTATTTTCTTCTGAATTCCTGATTTCATTCATTTTACGGAAAAGGTTATGATTACTGTTATGAGATAAGTGTTAGAGCATTTCCAAGGCTAAACACCATTTTGGTGTTCAAATTACACTATTTTTAACACTAAAACTTGTGTTCTCTCCAACTATAACACCAAAAATTACACTAAAAGAAGAATCTACTATTATATTATTTATTTAAAAGATTTATTTTATTACTTACTAATTTTGATTAGTATTTTTTATTAGTATAGAATTACATAACATTATAAACATAGTACATTGAAATATATACTTAAAAATACATAAAAATTTAACTATTTTGTGTATTTTCATACATAACAATATAAAAATATCATAATTAAATAAACTATTTCAAGAGATATAATATATTAATGTATACATTTATTTTTATATTTTATATCTATTAATCATTTGTAATTTTATGTTTGTTAATTGAATTTTTATTGATATAATAAGTGAATAGTATTTATAGTTGTGAATAGTATCACACCAAATTTAATGTAACACTATAGCATTACACTAAAATGGTGTGAATTTTAGAGTTCCATTGGAAAGTTTTTAGTGCAAAAATTACACTAAAATGATGTTTTAGAGTCCCATTGGAGTTGACCTTATAATTGATGATAGATACTAAAACTCACTTTTAGTAAGATTGAAGCAAAACATAGAAAGGATCTTTTTCATACACGTGTGGCATGTGTCATAAACATTCTTTGCTAAATCTCAGCAGAAATTCTATATAAAAAATAGCACTCTCGTTCCACCTCCAATTGATATGTATAATGTTGTTCCTTAAATTGACACCTTGTTGATTAATCATTTTTGACTTTGATAAATTTATTCCACGACCACTTCACTACTTTGTTTAAAGATTAATAAGTCTCAACATTTGAAAATAGAGTGAGTGAAGGTCAAGATGCACATCATGCGTTATTTTTGATAACACTAAATTTGATTTGAAACACAAATTAAATTTTGTTTGGAAACAAAATGGACAAATTATCTCTAATTAGTCAAAATTATCAGTTTATCACTAAAAAATTTCTAATTTAAACAAGCATAAAAAACGAGAATCTAAATTTGAGTTGTCTTGTCCGTTTTCGGTACAATAAAACTATTCAAAGTCAGTAATTAAATCTACCAAGATTACAATTTTTAAAATTATAATAAAATTTAAACCATTTTTTTGAACAAAGATAACATATCATTACTAAACTAGGGTTCAATAGATGATAACAAGAGGGTATACTTTGACAAAGAGTCTGCTTCATGATTAAGAGATCTAGAGTTGAAAATAAAAGAACAAGAAATGAACTTAAAAAAAAAAGATAATTCTTTTGAGAAAATCTTCCAGTTGATAGTTTTAACAACCATTTGCGAATTCCAATTCTATTGCAATTTCTATAGCATTGAGAGTTGTTAACGCTTCGGCCACTAAAGGGGAACATACTAACAGTTGTACATCCTTGTTGAAGAGTACTCTTGTTTAGATTTTTTTTTTGTTTAGCGAGAACTCTTGCAATTTCAGCAGTAAACATCTAAAGATGTGAGATTTATGCTTAGATTACAACAACTTTTAGTTAGCTCAATTTTATTTAAAACTCTAAAACTAAATATGGTATTCTTTCTAATTTTTTATTTTTTTAATATTAAAATCTAAGAAAAACTAGAATTTTTTTTCTACCTAGATTTTAAAAGATTTTCTTATGAATTTTGCTGAGATATTATTTACAAATATAGTTAAGATTCTTTACCAAAATTGAAAGATTTCTAGATATCTATCCAAATAAGGTTATATGTAAAAGATATTTACCCAATTAAGATCACACATATTAAAAAATAATTCTCCAATTAAAGTTTTTTAAATAAATATAGAAATTTTATAAAATTAAAATTCGTACTAAAAAAAAAAACAGAGATTAATACTCATGTAAAATTTGTTTATAAATAATTGTGAAGGCAAAGAAGAGAGTAAGGTACACGCGTTAGGATTCTTAGGCGGGCCATGATAGATGCATGAGTAAGAGAGAGTCATGCGCCATTAATGTATATTTTGTCCCTACTTCTTTCTTTATTGCCAGCTAATATTTATTATATGTCTCCTCAAATGGAAATGTTTTTATACTAAATCTTCCTCTTTTTTTTTTTTTTTTAATTTTCTAATACTACCAAATTAAAAATGTAACGCAAAAAAAAATTCAAGTCAAAAGAGCCACACTACAGTCAAATACTGTTATTTTTGTTAACTCTATAAAAAACGGAAGATTTATTTAATTCAATACATTTAATAGGCAATTAAATATATTTTTTCTTGGGTCAGTAAATGTGATTTTTGCTATAAATTAGGAATGACTTCCTAAATTGGTTATATTTTATTCCTAATTTTCACCATTTACAGTTTCTAATTGGCTGTTACAAAGTTCATGATTATATTCTGTATATTTTATTTCCCTTCTTAGTCGGTCTTTTTTTTCTTTGAATGGTTACTTTTGACCGTCATTGAACAAAGGGAAATAAATCAGTACTTGTTAAAATCAGAATATAAAGAGCGTGAAAGCTTTATTATTTCATTCACAAGAAGAAAAAAAAAAGTGTGAAAGGAAAAGAGAGAGAGAAAAAAATCAGAAGAAACAACAGCAACAAGGTCATTTTCTTCTTCTTCTTCATCTTGTGATTTGTTTATTGTTTATGTTCTCTTCTAGAGATTTGCGTCTTATTTTGTAAAAACCAAAGCTTTTCTTTTTCATAAATATAATTTATTTCAACACTTGTTTACTGTTTTTTCTCTGTGAAAATTGTCACGGATCCTTCGTTTTTTTTTATATACTCATAGCAAAAATAATCTCATCCCCAGATTTCTTACCCATCTATCTATCTTCTTCTCTGTCTCTTAAGGGTTCTGGGTTTTAGCTGTTTGGGTTTTATTTGGTTTCGTTTCTCACTTATTGTTTTGTCTTTTCCAAGAACAGGAACAGTGAAAGGTTCGGTTTTTTGGGTTTCGATCTGATAATCAACAAGAAAAAAGGGTTTGATTTATGTCGGCTGGGTTTGAATCGACTGTGATTTTGTCTTTGATTCATATCTCTTCTCCGATTTCATCATCATCTTCCCCATCATCGTCGTCTTTGAAATCTTGTCTTCTCAACGCTCTTCACTTCTGCTGTAATAAGCAGAGGCTTGTTCTGGAGACTCCTTCTCTTTCCATGCGCTTAAGACCCAAAAGGTATTATCTTTATCCTTCATCTTTCTCTCTTCTCTCTTTACATTTATGTACCTTCTCCGATCTGAGAGTTTGTTGTTTGATTTTTGTCACAGGACTTGTTCTAGTGTTGAAGTCTTTGGGGGTTTTCACATAAAGCAGCAAAAGTTTTCTTTTTTCATAGTTCGCTGAGAGTTTTGAGTTTTGATACCAAAAAAGTTTTGACCTTTTAGAGTGATTTTTTGTTCTTTCTGTTTTCTGGGTATTTTTGAGGAGTGGGTTTAACAATGGTTGCGATTAGAAAGGAACAGTCTTTGAGTGGTGTTAGTAGCGAGATTAAGAAGAGAGCTAAGAGAAACACTCTATCGTCCCTTCCTCAAGAAACCCAACCTTTGAGGAAAGTCCGTATTATTGTGAATGATCCTTATGCTACTGATGATTCCTCTAGTGATGAGGAAGAGCTTAAGGTTCCTAAGCCAAGGAAAATGAAACGTATCGTTCGTGAGATTAACTTTCCTTCTATGGAAGTTTCTGAACAGCCTTCTGAGAGTTCTTCTCAGGACAGTACTAAAACTGATGGCAAGATAGCTGTGTCAGCTTCTCCTGCTGTTCCTAGGAAGAAGCCTGTTGGTGTTAGGCAAAGGAAATGGGGGAAATGGGCTGCTGAGATTAGAGATCCTATTAAGAAAACTAGGACTTGGTTGGGTACTTTTGATACTCTTGAAGAAGCTGCTAAAGCTTATGATGCTAAGAAGCTTGAGTTTGATGCTATTGTTGCTGGAAATGTGTCCACTACTAAACGTGATGTTTCTTCATCTGAGACTAGCCAATGCTCTCGTTCTTCACCTGTTGTTCCTGTTGAGCAAGATGACACTTCTGCATCAGCTCTCACTTGTGTCAACAACCCTGATGACGTCTCGACCGTTGCTCCAACTGCTCCAACTCCAAATGTTCCTGCTGGTGGAAACAAGGAAACGTTGTTCGATTTCGACTTTACTAATCTACAGATCCCTGATTTTGGTTTCTTGGCAGAGGAGCAACAAGACCTAGACTTCGATTGTTTCCTCGCGGATGATCAGTTTGATGATTTCGGCTTGCTTGATGACATTCAAGGATTCGAAGATAACGGTCCAAGTGCGTTACCAGATTTCGACTTTGCGGATGTTGAAGATCTTCAGCTAGCTGACTCTAGTTTCGGTTTCCTTGATCAACTTGCTCCTATCAACATCTCTTGCCCATTAAAAAGTTTTGCAGCTTCATAGGATCTTGCTTAGTAATGTTAAGTGAGAAGAGTGTTTTGTTTTTTCGTTTATGCTTTAGTAATTTAAGACATACAAAAGTGTGTGTTCCGGATTGTAGTAAGATCTTAAGACATAAAGCCGGGTTTTGCAATTAGGAATCGAGTTTTAATGAAGTTTTAGTTTATGTTTGATTGATGTTTTGCTGATTCTGGTTTCTCTTCTCTTTTACTTTGGGTTTTTCATTGTGCTTTTAAGAGCCGTCCAAAGTGAAAGAGTTTTGATGAGAATTCCACTGTCAGTTTTATTACATCATTCTCCACTTTCATCTTTCGTTAATGTGAAAAACAAAATATTAATGGAAGAAGCTTTTTAGTTTATATAATTTTGATGTGAATTCCTTTTCATTGTTCTTATCGACTTAATTTGTTGTCTGCTTCAAAATTATTAAGCCCTACCAGTTGGGCGTTAGATTCTGACGTGTTGCGATTCTAAGAATCTAATGGAAAATGACAAATGCATGAATTTAGTATGGGTCACTGTTTCTCTGCTGATTCGCCGCGCCATCACAAAACACCATTATAGTTGTATTTATGGTTATACGTTTTTAATGGTTTTCATTAAGCGTTTTTTAATTACGTTATTGTGTGTTTTGAGAAAGGTTGAATAGTAGTGAAAGAGAGTGGGAATTAAAGAAGAGATTGCACGGAAGTGGCAACAAGTCAGGGGTTTGGTTTTGTCAGGTTTACACTTATTGTTAAGTCCAAATATATGTAACAGCTGTATCGCATTTTGGTATTTAATTGAATGTTATATAATAAAGAAAGGTTGGTGTCTTGGTGATTGAGAATTGAGGAAAAGTCAAAGGAGTGTATTAGTGTATAGTACTATATAGTAACACTCTCCCACTACTTTGTGGTTGCACATGTTTTTGTAGCATCTTTTTTTTTCAGTACGTACGGGTAAGCATGTCTCAAGCACGTGATACTTTACTATTAAGAACGAGAGGTGGACATGCACATGAAAGTTAGAGGATCTTGTGATAAGCTCTAAAAAGACTATATTATAAGAATGTTCATATTCACACCATAATGAATCCAAGTGATTCTATCTTGAGTATCTTCTATGTATTGGATTTTTTGGGCTAAAAGAAAGAGGTGTTTTCAGCCCATTAGCTTTAAAGCCTGGTTTCACAAGTTGACAAAGAAAACAAACAAGTTACATGAGGGCCATTCTCAATTACATGTTCCTTGGTTGGTGTGATTTTAAAGCCATTTTCATTATCTAATGCTTGATTTTAATTGTCCATTGTTCAACAATTGAATGAATATGTTGCAGCTGTGTTGATAACTACGAATGGAGATATGGAGTTATTTCTATTTGTGATAGATAACTTGGGTGGTGGCATTGAAACTATGGGTATAAGCAGGTGTCGACGCACACGACACTTGGTAGATCACATAGGCCAGAGCATAAGAGATTTTTTTAATCAAAGGGTTCAGTTTCTTATAATATAACAGTTGAGAGACCTAGTGCTGGTATCATTCCAAGTATTAGTCAAGTATTAGTTAAGAGTTGAGATTTTTTTTTGAGCTACGATCGTTGATCGGAGAGACAGGATCCGAAGGATCAGGGGTGGAGACGCGATACTTCGAGTTAGTCTTTCGTTTTCCTATTGATGACAGATTTGAGCTCAAAAACAAAGAGCAAAAGCTAGATTGAGCTAAATCTGAGAAGGAATCGAAAGAAAAATGAAGATCCAAAGAACACCGGTGATCGAAATCGGAAAAGGAGAGGAAACGACGGCCAACAAACTTTCCGGTGAGGAGAATTTGTTAGAGAGAGAAAGAGATATTTGCTCTGATACCATATTAGTAAAAACTCTCATTCTTATTAATTTGGTAAAAGATACAATTGAGGATTTATATACATTTGACCAGGTCTAAACCAGAGCCTCTAAACCAGCTAAACCAAACCTATACAGACTCCAACTAATGTTATACAAAACCATAATATATACATTGAACTATATACATAATACCAAGTGTAACAAAATCAGGGTAGAATCATGAGAGGCTAGAGATTCACGGGTTACATGTCGAGGCAATGTCCCAAGTTTCTGTAACTTGTGATTCTGACTATGTAAAACTTGTATTTTAAGAAGAGTAACATCAATTGATGTCAAAAAAGAAGAAGAAGAGTAGCATCAATTTTTTTGTGAATATCTTGTCGCAAATTTTGCAGCGTTATTTCTGTCTATGAGGTTCTCACATTGGTCCTGTTTGTTTGATCATTTGGCATTTACATCCAAATGATCCATTTACATGATCTATTTGGATGATGCATTTGAATGATGTTTGTTTGATTATTTAGTATTTTATCTAAATGATGCATTTAAATAAATATTTCTTTGTTTGATCATTTTATAATTCATCTACATTCTCATTCTAATAAAAATGACTAAAATACTCATGCTATAATTTTAACGAATGACAAATATTTAACATCATTATCAAATATAATTTTAATGAACAAATGATTTTACGGTTTTGGCAGAAAATATGATTTTACGATTTTAGCGGGAAAATATGATAATACGGTTTTGGTAGGAAAATATGATTTTAACATTTTGGCGGGAAAACATGATTTTGTGGTTTTGGCGGGAAAATACGATTTTACGGTTTTGGCGGGAAAATATGATTTTGCGGTTTTGGCGGAAAATACGATTTTACGGTTTTGGCTGGAAAATACGGTTTTAAGGTTTTGGCGGGAAAATATAATTTTACGGTTTTGGCGGAAAAATATGATTTTGCGGTTTTGTGGGAAAATATGATTTTAACGTTTTGACAGAAAAATATGATTTTGCGGTTTTGGCGGGAAAATATGATTTTGCAGTTTTGGCGGAAAATATGATTTTGCGGTTTTGGCGGGAAAAACGAATGACGTAAAATAATAGTCAGTGACTTTACAATTTTTAGAGTTTTTTTGTACAATAAGTAATTAAAAAAAAATATTAAATAATAAATCTATTAAAATTAACATTATTAAAAGAGACTATATTTGTCATTTGTTTTTTTGGACTAAATCATCTTCATCCAAATGGTTCTACCAAGTCCATCCAAATGAGTTTCACAAATTAGCTTAAATTTACAAAGTCATTCACATGGAACATCCAAATGATTCATCCAAATGATCTATTAATTTGTCAAAAACAAACATCAGTTTTCATCTCCATCTAGATGATCCATCTGAATGGAGAAACAAACAGGGCCATCATTGAAAGCCACGACTTGGATCATTTTGTTAATGCTTAAAAGTACCAGATTAGAACAAGTAATTGATCAAAACTAGCTTATTGAATTTATACTAGAGGCAGAAATTTGATATGACAAAGATAAAATAAATATAAAAAAAAACTTTGGAAAATATTTAATATAAAGAAAATAAATAAGGTGTCTTTGAAATTTTGATTAGATATTTTTAATATAATAATATAATAAAATCTAATGAAAATACATACTGGTATAATTGAGTTTAATAAGAAAAACAGGTGTCAAATTAAGAGATGCCACAATTCAGCTTCTCAAAATTTGATGTTAGAAAACTTTACTTTAATTTTCTGGGTCAACAACTTTACTTTATTATACAAGATTTATAACATACAATTTAAATAATTATACTGCTTCATTTTTTTGATGTCACAACAAATATAAATAAGAAAGATAGGGTAAAATTTTTTAATCACAAAAAAAAGAAAATGAAAATGATTGTGAAGCTCTCTCAGATAAAAATGGTGGTTACTTTGTTTTTTCTTGCATTTGGCCTTGCTGAGGCAAGATATCCAACTTTCTCAACCGAGTCATGGTATCCACCACCAAACCCATCAAGCTAAAGTGTGAAGACATCTGTGAACCAGTTCCCTGGCATAACACCTCCAACACAAACCTCGACCACGTCATCCACCAGGTCCAAGACATCCATCTAAGAATGTGAAGATGTCAATGAACTAGTATTTAAACATATATTTTGTCTCTGGGGTTATAAAAACTGCACTCTATAAACAAATATGTTGTAAAACTAAAATAAATATAATACATGACAATGTAAAATTTGTTTGGTATTATTGTGCATTTTTATATCGTAAATCTATATTAGTTTTTTCATAATAATTATCCTTTAAATATTTAATTTTAATTTTCAAAAAAAAAATGTCGTTATCTAATTTTAAATGAAGACTAAAATTTAGTTTTGTTCTATTACTCTATTTTACTAATTGAAGAGGTAAACATATTTAGTCTATTAATAAGAGACAGTAGATTGATAAAATGTCATTTCTGTCTCTGAAGGTTCTCACATTTTCATTGAAAGCCACCACTTGGATCATTTTGGTAATGCTTAAAAGTACCAAGATTAGAACAAGTAATTGATCAACACCAGCTTATTGAATTTATACTAGAGGCAGAAATTAAAAACCAGTTACTACTTGGCAAGAGTCCAATACATTGAAATCGATCCATTAATCGACAATTCGATGTATGAAAATGTATATATTTAGAGCAGACCCTTCTTCTGAAAACTGATGATGCAATCATCAAACATCTCAGGTAGTGACTTGAAGGATCCAAATCCCAACTCATGTATCTTCCTTGTATCCATACTATGTGGACTATTGTCTCCTTCTTTGTTACTACACCTGAAACAAACAACAAAAGAATCAAATCAACCAACCAACCACATAATCAAATCTTGGTGAATCTAATAAGAGTGAGAGATTTAATACTTGTTCTCAAATGGGTAATTAGGATACTTATTTCTCATCAACTCAATGATCTCAGACCAATGAGCAACAGAACTCGAACATATGATTCTCCCTGATGCTTTAGGCTCTTCCATAGCCAATACATGTGCAGCAACAACATCATCTATATGCACAAACCCGACAGTGAAATTTGGATACTCTCCAGCAAGACCTTTAGCAATAGCAAGAATCATAAGCAGAGTACTTGTTGGTTTTGGTCCAAGCAATGGACCAACCACAAACGAAGGATTCACAACAACCAAGTCTAATCCTTTCTCTTCAGCTATCCTCCAAGCCTCTCTTTCTCCTAAAGTCTTTGCATATCCATACCAAAGCTGTGCATGCACCAATCAAAGATTCATTTACTTCTAATAAACGAGTTCAGGGTAGAGAGAAGAAAATGTTTTTCTCACATTGAAACGTTTGCAATATTCAGGATCACTCCAATGAGACTCATTGAGAGGAGAAGCTTCAGTTGCATCGAAACGGTAGCGTATCGAAGAGCAAGAAGACGTAAGAACAATCCTTTTCAATGTGGCTTTAGACTTGGCACAAGAGCTCATCACATTTGTTGTACCCTTTATAATAGGATCAACCAAAGTCTCCTGAATGTTATGATCCTGTGGAACAAGAACAGGAGAAGCAGTGTGGAATACTCCATCAACACCATTCACTGCTTCATCAAAACTTCCTTCTACCGTTAGATCAGCTTGGAGAATCTTTAGCCTCTGTTTTGCTCCTTGAAATTCCCATAAAAATCCAACCTTTTCTTCATCACCTTTCAATACAAATACCAAATCCAAAATCAGGAGATTAAAGGTGGAAACTTTGAATGATTCTAGTGTGAGAGAATTGAGAAATTACGTGGGTTTCGGACAGTTGTTCGAACGGTGTGTCCGAGTTCGAGAAGTGATTTGATGATGTAAGAAGCAATGAAACCTGTTCCTCCAGTTACCAAATACTCAGACATCTTTGTCTCTGCAACGAATGTGATATTGAGATTGTGATTTGGTTTAATAAAAGTGAGCTTTGTGGATGTAAAAGCAGAGTGGGTGATTCATCACATTCGTGCTCTCTCACGTTGGAGAAATGATAATTATTTTATTTTATGTCAAAGAAGTGCAGGTCATTGGGCTTTCGAATTGATTTTTAAAGCCCATTGGGTTTTAAAGATTTTAAATATTTTTAACGCATTCTAGAAGTCCATAATGCATATTCAACACACCCATGTCTTCGCATGTGTTTCTGATATTTTTTTTTGGTAGGAACATGTGTTTCTGATATTTATCAATCGTCAAAGTAACATAATCTAAAAGACTAGAAGATATAAACGATTATACTTCAATATGATATAAAGTTATAAGATGAATTCTTAACAATTTTTATATATCGATCGAAGTAAAGTATAACAACTGCGATTCGATTGTGGTGTTTTATAAATAAGTTTTGATTGTGAAAGTAAAAACAAGTTTTTTGCAAAAAAAAAATTGAAGATCTGACTGTGTAATTTCTCGTCAAAATGAGATTCCACAAATTTTTGTTAGCTAATGTCTTATGAGTTGTGTAAGTTCATTACAGATGAATTTTATTTTTTTACTTTATAAACTCACAAATGACTTTTTATTTTTTAATCATCTTAATTAAAGCTAGGGTTGGGGAAAAAGCGATAACATAATTTCAGCACCACGTGACAAAAACTTATAGTCAAATCATTCAGCTCGTTTGCATAATTGATACTCGAAAATAACACATGATAGTGAGAATACTTATGGTCCAATAGTCACAAATATATTAGTATAATATTATCAAAATCAAAATCAAAATCAAAGTTAATAAAGATAGTTGGGAAGATGGTCTCCTTAATGATCAATCTTATCAAATACCACCCAATAGTACTATACAAACACGTCACTTCATAATTGCTACTAAAACTATTTATGTTCCCTCTAAATGGAATAAACGAAAAATCAACACTATATTTCCAATTCAAGATTCGGAAAATTGTTAAAGATTTGGAAAAGAACTTTGATTTTTGTAGCAAATACTTAAGTTCTATCAATAAAACTAAAATATAGACTGAAACCAAAACTCATCCACGCTAATACCAAGACGGCAAAGACCAGAGACATTCTAGAGTTCATCAAGCTCACAAGTCGTAACAACCCGCAAAAAATGAAGGCTATTATAGCATAATCCCAATGCGAATAGGATATACAATACTTCATTCGGGATGAACCATAACAAAGAATTGACGAAAAATCTATACGAACAAATACCATGCTTCAAAAGATGTTTTGTTGATGCTTGCACATCTCGATATCAAAAGAACGTTTTGCTAAACGAAACTTGATAGCGATACCATACACTCTATGATTTTTTTTTTTTTTTTGGGTATCTGTAATCTATAAATACAAAATACAATTATTAAACCAAATGATGATGTGTTTTACTTAAAAATGTTGTTAGTCTAAGGAACAAATATAGTAAAACAAACTGCCAACTAGATTAATATTTTTTTGCACTTTTGTCACTCGTAAAGAATTTTTTACACATATAATTGTCCTGGTCAACTTAATTAATCTTACAATCTCCACAAATTGCATTTTCATCCAACATATTGGCTTCTAATGCATTTGTAGACCAATAGTGAAAACTGACGTTTTCGAAAATTAGTATTTCCATCGAGCTTATTAAAAATCATAATATTATGTAAAATAGTGTGTTATCAAAAATAGTAACATAAATTTGTTAAAAACCTGCGGAAAACCCTATACACTTGAAGTTATAAGAAAATGATGAATGATGAGCAAAAGTGTTTGCTTGTGGCGGCTCTACCATTTCAAGCATTTTTTTTTTTTTAATCTGCCAGGGTGAGATAATTGATTGGGAAGCATCAAAGTAATTCCTTTATAGGTTGTCTTACGATATCAAACAAAAAAACAGCTTGGCAAGTTTTTAAGAGAATTGCTATGTTAACATGAGTTAAGTGAAAAAAACAACACTTCTTGCATGTGGACTGACATTACAAAGAAATAAGGACATTTCCTACAATAAATACAAATTATAAAATAGTTGAGAGTTGCAACGAATTCCTACAATCTGAAAAATCGAGAAACATATAATTAGACATTTACTTATTTTTGTTAAACGTCTTAATAGGTGGTTGGCCGCTGGTTGGTCCGACAATCCGTGTATTCATTTTATCACATCACATTATCTTTGTGCGGGACCGTTGTATTGTAAGAATTAATAAACTTTCAACTGAATTAAGGGAACATACTTTTAACACAAAAAAATATAGTACTAAAAATTAAGGGAACTTGTCTTTGATATTTTATTTACTAGTTATATATAGTCCTTACCGAACCTCGTCGGCAACATCATCAGTGCGATCAAGAATCGATCACCATTAAAATGCTTTATTGAGCACGATCAGTGTTCACCATGTAAGAAGATTATTGTCTCACAATTCAAATCAAACCTAGCCTAGGCAACAAAAATTAAATTTCTTTAAACAATAGAACAAAACTCGTCCGCCCCAACCATCCTCTTCACAACATTCCTTAATCTTACAATATCTATATAACTAACGCATCATTTGGATTTCACTATGTAACTAAGTCGAACTGGTGTGAAATAATTATAAATTTAAATAAATAAAAAGGTGAAAATATGGTTGTACACGAAGGTATGTGAAATAATTATGAATAACTAAAATGTACTGAATTATTTATTTTATTTTAATAGCAATGGAATCTAAATTAAATCAGGATATAATGAAAATTTTGTAAAATTGTGATTAAATTGTCATTCCAAAGAAATCAGAGAACTGTCTTTAAAAATTTGGAAGCGAGTTTAATGATATAGCCTATATGAATGGTACAGTGTGAATGTCTCTGAGAAAAATTACAATTCCACATTTTTATTACAGACTAGATGAGAAAAAAACATTGATGAGTAGGTCAAATTAAAAAACTATATTCACGTTTTCGGTGATACATTGGAAAACCATATAAAACGATCATTTTTCAAAGGAAGAATAGAAACTTTATTTACATATTTAATTATTATGGAAGATGAAGGAAGAACTTTATCATAGACTACGAAATCGGTGTGGCTAATGAAATACAGACACCTTATATATTACATATTAAATGTACATTTCAATCTGGTGGATAGTTCCAAACTAATCTTCTTCATCAAATATTGTTGGCATTAATGATCTCACTATGGAACACGAAAATTCAGCAATGTTCATTTTTAGTTAAGAAACAAATCCTCTTACGAACTCTGTAAGATCTTGAAGGATCAAAAGCCTTTGATCTCAATTTCTGTATAGTTTTTATTAGCCTAGTGCTTTATATATGTTTGATACTTCTGTTTGGCAATATCAATCATAGTAGAAAAGATATGGACTTCATTTGAGGTTTTTGGTGGATTGTGTCTATATGTGAAATCATGGGATCTCAAGATTTGTCTGCATTCAGTTTCCAAGTCAAACATCGTAACTACTGTTTGATTTTCCCTCATGCTTGCAGTTTTCATGGATATCTCAAGATTTGTCTTCTTGCACTTTCCAAGTCAAACATAAAGTAACTACTGATTGATATTCCCTCGTGTATTACCCTCTTTCAAATGACACAATTGGGCCCAAGTAGAGGAATTTCATAGTGAATTCAAAAGATTAACTGTATTCCACCGTCGTATTTTGATAACATTTAGTTATTCCTTTTCTTTTTTTTCTTCTGCAACAGTTTTTTTTTAATACATTTAGTGTTGGTTTGGTTCAATGAAATATTATATGTTACTTCTTTTTTTGGAAATAAATTATTCATTCTTTCTACTATAAAAGGAATTGTTCATGCTTTTTTGATACAATAGTATACCATTTCAAAAGATACCATAGACCAGTTATTACATGAATCGCCAAAACAACACTAAAATCAGAAAATCAGTATATTTTGGTATAGTCTCCAACATACAATCATAAAACCTCTGTGAAATTTAAAATCTATATTTGACATTTCAAAGTTTAACAACATAGTTCTAAATAATTACCTAAATTTTAAGTCAAATGTGAATTATATTTTACTCTTCGATATCGGTTGTTGACGATTAACCATGCAAAAAAGAAACATTAATTGCGAATGTAAATAACAAAACATGTAACTCTTGTAGATATACATGTATCGACATTTAAACCCGAATATATATGTATACCTATAATTTCTCTGATTTTCACGCTACCTGCCACGTACATGGGTGATAGGTCCAAACTCACAAGTAAAAGTTTACGTACAGTGAATTCGTCTTTTTGGGTATAAACGTACATTTAATTTACACGTAAGAAAGGATTACCAATTCTTTCATTTATGGTACCAGACAGAGTTAAGGCAAACAAGAGAAACATATAGAGTTTTGATATGTTTTCTTGGATAAATATTAAATTGATGCAATATTTAGGGATGGACACAAGGTAATATATGCCTTTTAAGGTATATGTGCTATATGAATCGTTTCGCATGGGTACTAAAATTATTTGTCCTTACTTTATATAAACAAATTCCAACAAAATCAAGTTTTTGCTAAAACTAGTTTATTTGCGGGTTATTTAATTACCTATCATATTACTTGTAATATCATTCGTATGTTAACGGGTAAACCAAACCAAACCGGATATTGAACTATTAAAAATCTTGTAAATTTGACACAAACTAATGAATATCTAAATTATGTTACTGCTATGATAACGACCATTTTTGTTTTTGAGAACCATAATATAAATTACAGGTACGTGACAAGTACTAAGTATTTATATCCACCTTTAGTCACAGTACCAATATTGCGCCTACCGGGCAACGTGAACGTGATCATCAAATCAAAGTAGTTACCAAACGCTTTGATCTCGATAAAACTAAAAGCTGACACGTCTTGCTGTTTCTTAATTTATTTCTCTTACAACGACAATTTTGAGAAATATGAAATTTTTATATCGAAAGGGAACAGTCCTTATCATTTGCTCCCATCACTTGCTTTTGTCTAGTTACAACTGGAAATCGAAGAGAAGTATTACAAAAACATTTTTCTCGTCATTTATAAAAAAATGACAAAAAATTAAATAGAGAGCAAAGCAAGAGCGTTGGGTGACGTTGGTCTCTTCATTAACTCCTCTCATCTACCCCTTCCTCTGTTCGCCTTTATATCCTTCACCTTCCCTCTCTCATCTTCATTAACTCATCTTCAAAAATACCCTAATCACATTTTGTAACAATAATACAATTATACATTAAAACTCTCCGACGATGCCTCAGGCACCGATGCCAGAGTTCTCTAGCTCGGTGAAGCTCAAGTACGTGAAACTTGGTTACCAATATTTGGTTAACCATTTCTTGAGTTTTCTTTTGATCCCGATCATGGCTATTGTCGCCGTTGAGCTTCTTCGGATGGGTCCTGAAGAGATCCTTAATGTTTGGAATTCACTCCAGTTTGACCTAGTTCAGGTTCTATGTTCTTCCTTCTTTGTCATCTTCATCTCCACTGTTTACTTCATGTCCAAGCCACGCACCATCTACCTCGTTGACTATTCTTGTTACAAGCCACCTGTCACGTGTCGTGTCCCCTTCGCAACTTTCATGGAACACTCTCGTTTGATCCTCAAGGACAAGCCTAAGAGCGTCGAGTTCCAAATGAGAATCCTTGAACGTTCTGGCCTCGGTGAGGAGACTTGTCTCCCTCCGGCTATTCATTATATTCCTCCCACACCAACCATGGACGCGGCTAGAAGCGAGGCTCAGATGGTTATCTTCGAGGCCATGGACGATCTTTTCAAGAAAACCGGTCTTAAACCTAAAGACGTCGACATCCTTATCGTCAACTGCTCTCTTTTCTCTCCCACACCATCGCTCTCAGCTATGGTCATCAACAAATATAAGCTTAGGAGTAATATCAAGAGCTTCAATCTTTCGGGGATGGGCTGCAGCGCGGGCCTGATCTCAGTTGATCTAGCCCGCGACTTGCTCCAAGTTCATCCCAATTCAAATGCAATCATCGTCAGCACGGAGATCATAACGCCTAATTACTATCAAGGCAACGAGAGAGCCATGTTGTTACCCAATTGTCTCTTCCGCATGGGTGCGGCAGCCATACACATGTCAAACCGCCGGTCTGACCGGTGGCGAGCCAAATACAAGCTTTCCCACCTCGTCCGGACACACCGTGGCGCTGACGACAAGTCTTTCTACTGTGTCTACGAACAGGAAGACAAAGAAGGACACGTTGGCATCAACTTGTCCAAAGATCTCATGGCCATCGCCGGTGAAGCCCTCAAGGCAAACATCACCACAATAGGTAATAAACACACATCATTTTATTTCACCTACATATATACACTAACAATGATATACACGGTGAAAACTATATCAAGGGGTGGGCATTAAATATTATTGGTCGGCTCCGTTTTGACTTCAATTCGGTTTTAAATAACAGAATAATTACTCTATCTCTATATATGTTTTGTTATTATGGTTAAATGTACTTTCTTGGTATATGTCTCACTTCTATGGAAATTTAGGTTACTCTATTCGGTTGCATTCAATTCGGTTTGTTCGATATAAATTTTATTATGATTTAAAGCAAAGTTTGGTTTGGCTTAGGTTTAAGGAATTATGGTACGTTTTTGGTTTTGATAGATGAATTTGTTTGAACAGGTCCTTTGGTCCTACCGGCGTCAGAACAACTTCTCTTCCTCACGTCCCTAATCGGACGTAAAATCTTCAACCCGAAATGGAAACCATACATACCGGATTTCAAGCTGGCCTTCGAACACTTTTGCATTCACGCAGGAGGCAGAGCGGTGATCGACGAGCTCCAAAAGAATCTACAACTATCAGGAGAACACGTTGAGGCCTCAAGAATGACACTACATCGTTTTGGTAACACGTCATCTTCATCGTTATGGTACGAGCTTAGCTACATCGAGTCTAAAGGGAGAATGAGGAGAGGCGATCGCGTTTGGCAAATCGCGTTTGGGAGTGGTTTCAAGTGTAACTCTGCCGTGTGGAAATGTAACCGTACGATTAAGACACCTAAGGACGGACCATGGTCCGATTGTATCGACCGTTACCCTGTCTTTATTCCCGAAGTTGTCAAACTCTAAACTGAAAACGTCTTTGAACGGTTTAGTAACGGTTTGATTTTGTGTTACGGTTTAGGTTTATTTGGTCTCGGGATTTGGTTTAAAGGGGATTGAGAAATGGGAAGTTAGAGAGAAGAAAAAGCAAAGCATAAATGTTTGTATTTAATTGCTCTGCATATACTTAAATCTCTGCTTTTCATTTGGGGTATTTTTTAGTTTCTCGTGCTGTAATTAATAACTTGTGGTGTACTCAAATAAGAATATTTCTCTCTGTTTTATTATTTTTAAATTGGAGAATAAACTTCTTTGTTTTCATCGCTGCCTTATATATATTGCTTCTGATTTGGGTTGACCATCCATCCAGTTTGCAGGATCCGATAGCAGTAAATATGTCCACTATGAATGTGGTGCATGGACAGTCATCTCTTACAGACTTTTGCATGTAAAATTATATGTTGCATGCATGATGGTATGTAATGAATGGATTGGATGATGTCATGACTCATGATGATTAAAAAATACGTGAGTCCATATATTTCTCCAATAGTATTAAAATACGAGTACATCAAACATGTTTTCCAACACTGCCACAAAATGTATTGGACCTATATCAATAAGTGGGCCTTGATTTCCCAGCTTATGATGGCTTAGGTTTCATTGTAAATGGTGAAACAGGCCTTCCTAGTGAGGATGCAGGTCATCAATAGCAAGGTTTACCAACGGAGGTTTAATCCTCATGAAGTGATGAAGAAGATGTCGAAGAGTTGGAGTTTGAGAAGAGATGTTTGGAAAGGTATTCTAAGAAGGATGCAGAGGATGATAATGAGATTGATGATGTTAACGACGTTGATCAACAAGCGCTTTTGCCATCAGTCCGTACGTGACCCTAAACTGTGGCTGGTGAAATGTGGCGTTATGAGTTTTTGTTCTCTATGAATTCCAAGTATTAAGGATATCTCAACAGACAGGACAAAAGTTTAAGGTTAATGATCTTTTATCAAATTCAATCAATAATCAGTCTCCGAAATCTTAGTGTATACAAATGGCGAAAAAAATATAAACATCATTTTCCAAGTACACGAATAATGCCAAGAGTGGTAAATGATATCCATCAAGCCTCTTATCTTCTCAAGAAAAAGGTTGATGCCTTTGTTTTTGAAGTTTTCTGCATATTGATGTGGTCCAGCACAAACCATTGTTATCCACTTTATCTTTTATTTTTCTTTAACCCCAACGTTTTCTACTTTAGCACTTCTACTTATCTCTAGTAATTCTCCATTTATCACTTCTACTTATTGTCCACTTGATTCTTGAGCTTCATATTGTTGAATTCGTTTCTACTTTTCTGCCATCTTCTCTTTATATGCTTAAATTGTATATTTTTACGCTTGCTGTATAGTTTTTTAATGATTATCTTTAGTCCTAATAATTGGGGATTTAATTGATTTTTTTCCTTTGTATAAAAATATACAGTAAAGATATTAATACAATTTCATTGTCTCTAAAGTTTTAAGATAACTATGTAGAAAATAAAGATGTAGACATATCATACTATAATTAATGTCATTACTCATTATCTTTAAACGTAAACCGACACAACCAATCAAAACCTCGCTTTCCACATAATCACGAGAATAAGCCACACTAATCGACTTTTTCCATGGAAAATAATGAAATCTACCAAAAATGAATGAATGGTAACAAAATCCAAAAATAAGGAGTGATTGGGTCAGTGAAAACGACAAGTGGACCATAAAGATATCCATCTGATTAAGAAGCTGACCAATCACAACATTAAGAATAGGATCAACTTGAAGAACTCGACCAATCAGAATCGAGATAAGATCTCTTCATGGCCCTCATGGGGTATAAGCAACCAAAAAGGTGCATCAAATTTTCACTTTAAATTATACAAGAAGAAAAAAGCTCACATCGTGTGGGACATGTACTAGCCAACAACGCCTCTACACTTAACCCTTCAATGCCTCATAAAATGAAAATGTAGTCTCTCTTTTTATAACCACTTCTCGAAAACTGAAACCTTTGTAGAGAGAACCCATAGTTCGATAAAACATTCTTTTTGCAACTGAGACTTGGCAACTTGGTTTTACTCAAAGTAAGATTTCTTCTTGTTGATGGTGATAAGTTCAATATGATGAAAAGTTTGGCTAGTGCGGTTGGAGGGAAGACGGCGAGGGCATGTGATAGCTGCGTGAAGAGGCGGGCACGTTGGTATTGCGCAGCTGATGATGCCTTTCTTTGCCATGCTTGTGACGGTTCGGTCCACTCGGCAAACCCTCTTGCTCGTAGGCACGAGAGAGTTCGCTTGAAATCGGCTAGCGCCGGAAAGTATCGCCATGCCTCGCCGCCTCACCAAGCCACGTGGCATCAGGGATTTACACGTAAAGCTCGGACCCCACGTGGAGGCAAGAAGAGCCACACGATGGTTTTTCATGATCTTGTGCCGGAGATGAGCACGGAGGATCAAGCGGAGAGTTACGAGGTGGAAGAGCAGCTCATATTTGAGGTGCCGGTGATGAACTCGATGGTTGAGGAGCAATGCTTTAACCAATCCCTGGAGAAACAGAATGAGTTTCCAATGATGCCCTTAAGTTTCAAGAGTAGTGACGAAGAAGATGACGACAACGCTGAGAGTTGTCTGAATGGTTTGTTCCCAACCGACATGGAACTAGCTCAGTTCACAGCTGACGTGGAGACTCTACTCGGTGGAGGGGATCGAGAGTTTCATTCCATAGAAGAACTAGGGTTAGGTGAGATGTTAAAGATCGAAAAAGAGGAGGTGGAGGAAGAGGGAGTTGTGACAAGAGAAGTGCATGATCAAGATGAAGGTGATGAGACATCCCCATTTGAAATAAGCTTTGACTACGAGTACACACACAAGACCACATTCGATGAAGGAGAAGAAGATGAGAAAGAAGACGTGATGAAGAATGTGATGGAGATGGGAGTGAATGAGATGAGTGGTGGGATTAAAGAAGAGAAGAAGGAGAAGGCTCTTATGCTTAGATTGGACTATGAATCAGTCATTTCCACTTGGGGAGGCCAAGGGATCCCATGGACCGCCCGGGTGCCATCTGAAATAGACCTCGACATGGTTTGTTTCCCAACCCATACCATGGTACGTCTATCACGCATTGCCTTGTTCTATCTACTATATTTTATACGACCGGATAGTTTATGACTAAACTCAAACAAATATCATACTAGCAACAAGTTTTTATCAATGGACCGCAACCTTTGTTATTACTATTTAGTTTTGATATAAAGAAAGCATTGTCTCTAATTAACAAAATTTATTTGTGTTGTGAATATTAAGGGTGAAAGTGGAGCAGAGGCTCATCATCACAACCACTTCCGCGGCCTAGGGTTACACCTAGGAGATGCTGGGGATGGAGGAAGAGAGGCTAGGGTTTCAAGATACCGAGAGAAAAGGAGGACAAGGTTGTTCTCCAAGAAGATAAGGTACGAGGTACGTAAATTGAATGCAGAGAAAAGGCCTCGCATGAAAGGAAGGTTCGTCAAGAGATCTTCAATTGGTGTTGCTCACTAAAGAACTTAATTAATTATGGATATTAAATTACTTTGCTCTCATCTTGCTTTTTTGTTGCTATAGTTTTGGTGATTGTTAGCTTTCTTTTTCTGCATTCATAGAGAATTTTGCACGTTTTTGTGAGCTACGTATGTACATAAATATATCACCAAAAAATGTGACTATCTTGTAAGCACTGATTTATATAGTCGATATAACGTGAATTTTGATTGCTGGTAATCTGCTGTCACCAAAATAAACATATGGATTGTCACAACTCACAAATATCCCACTGAAATATCTTAATTTGTTTTATTTTATTCATATCAGCTATAATATTATTAATTTATCAAATTGTCCGCAGCTGAGGATTTGAATCCAAAATCTTCTCAAAACATTAAGGTACACTATAGTTTTTTCTGACAATGGTTCAGTTTTTAGTCATCAGAAAAATTCGTTTAACAACAGGTGTTGAGGGACACTTGAACAAACAATAACAATTATAAATTGAATTGTTGCAATGGAAAACACTGATCGGGAGATATCTTTATTCTTTACAAAGTTATTTCCAATATCAATTTTTCAAGAGTTAAGTAGAAGAGTACTTGGCTTGGGAAAATTATAATTTTGTAAGAAAAGTGATATGAAAATTATATAATTGTGTGGTGTTTTGTATTTCAGATTTTAAATTGGTTATAGTTGTATTTATGCAATCAATTTTTATCTTCTTTTTTTTCATAATTTCCTTTGTTTGTTGTACTAAATAGCCTAATATTAACCTTATATATGTTCAAACCAACAAATATGTTTTCACACTTTAAAGCAGCAGTAATTTGGCAACACTTAAGAAGAAAATATCCAAGATATGATTTGGCAACACTTTAGAAGAAAATATCCTTCAATATCTTGGATCGTGAGGCCCTTTGGACATATTAATGATGACAATTTTGAATTGATAGAAAAAACAAGTTAAGGGTTTGTGCTTTAACGTGTTTGGTCCTTAGTCATAGTGTCATACGATTCGAGCTGCTGGGGACACTCTTTCGCTTCTGAGCTGGTTTGAAGTGGGCACTCAGATATTATTACTCAGAAACAATGAAATAATTGTATTTAGTCCTGCATGGCTTTTCATTCATAACAAAGTAATATCATATAAAATAATATATTAATTAAGGACAAAAGAGAAAAAAAAAACTAATTTGAAACAGAGTGAGTTTATGATAACCTAATGATTGACAATAATACTAAATTTGATTTGCTTTAGTTTTTTTTTCTCCTTTTATATAGAAAGTGAAATTATTAATTAAAAAGACAGAATTATGATAATAATAATGCAATCTTCTGGTTCTAACCAAGTCTGAGCTCTAAGCCAACCTCGTTGATATCGACTTGATCATCAAACCCAAGATTTGGAGAACTTTGATTAAATGGAGCTTCCCTTCGGCTCTCCACATTCTCCAACGTGAAGTGGCCATAACCATGCGTAGCACTAGAACTTGGGAGTTGCCACATGTCATGACTACATTCACCTAGTTGGTTCACGGATTCACGTTTGAATCGGCCAGTTTGCGTCTTGCTCTTGTTAGCGTTTACACGTGTGGCCAGATTCTCCGAACTGTCGCCGCCGGTTGTTGGATCTTTAGCCACGTGGCGTATATCGTAAGTCCTGTGGGGAGGAATGATCTGGTGCGACGCGGATGCACTTGGAAGAGGTGTGTGAGTTATGGGTAAGCCGTTGAGCACGGCGTCAACAGCTGCTTGGCACTGAGCCCAGTTCCCTGACCACATCAAACCAACCGAACCATCTACAGGGTTCACGATCCGACCACAAGCCTCGTACAGAAGTGACCTAAATATTGCTACAAAACACAATGAAGGTAATGTAATCAACCGGGAAAATGAAAAACATATGTGTGATGTGATGTGTGTCTGTGACTGTGCATGTAAGAATTTTATGTTAAAATCTATAATATACATTTAGATCCTAGTTTGATACTACTCTGTTACCAAATCTTGAAGATCTCTCATAATCCAAAATACATCGTCACTTTTTCTGTACTATTTACTCGCAAGATAATTCAATGGACCGTTGTGTAGTAAAAAAAAAGGTAAAAGAGATAATTCAGTACCGGGACGAAGGTGATCAGGACCGGATTCGATGAGGTTAAGAAGACCGGCTCGACCGTAGAACTTAGCAAGGAAGAGTGTAGCATTGGCTTGAGAGTCTGCGGATTTGATCCATTGAAGGCATGGTCGAATGGTGCAATCTTGGTTGCAACCTTTGCGTAGAACCCTACACCCGTTGCAGCTGATTCTCATATTCCTTTATATGTTTATTAGTGACAAATATACGTATGATGTGTGTTTGTGTTCGGAAATGGAACTCAAGGAAGTTGTGAACAATTTGAATTTATAAGGAAGAAGTTACTCATGAGTCATAAGTGAATGAGCTGGTATTTTTCAACTTTTGTGTGTTCTTGGAGAAAGTGGTGGAAAAAAACTGGTGCAGTCCAGGCTTTTATAAAACAAATACATTAAAGATAATTACTTTCTCAAGAGAGAAATTAGTAAAATATTTGTATAGATTTCTCAAAAGATAGAGAAAAGGCCAAGAAATGAGGGGAAGGAGGTTGTGTGTTTCAGTGAAGTTGGCATTTTGTTTTGGCAAAAGTTGGGGAGTTCCTTCTTCGGGAATACCAACTTCTCTCTCTTACACTTTTTTTTCTTCTATGGGATTTGCCATCCATGCATTCCAATATTACGACTTTTACCACTCACCTAGTCACCTTTATCTATAGTATAGTAATTAATTACGTCTCACCCAATGACAAACCTCTTCTTCAACGCTCGTTTCTCAATCCTCATCATATCAACATTGATTCCAAGGTCTTATGACTCTCTATGCAGTGCAAGCTACTTTTGAAATTCAAATTAAAGCATGAAAACCATAAGATAAGAGATGAAAATGTGAGGGTGTTTACGTAATTGAATGTTAGCAGATGTTCAGAGGGGTGGAGATACGAGGAAACTTTGGAGATGAAAAGTGGGAGACATGCACGAGAACCACCCACAGAGATGATACCGACAAAAAAAAAAAAACCAAAAGAAAATCTTTAAGTCTTAAAATCTTCTGAAAGAGAAAATAAAAATATTAAGCAAAAATGAGGCACGTGAATTACACACACGCGAGACAAAACTCCTTGTTCATCTTCAAGCATATTTCTACTCCAGGTTTTAGGGAGGCTATACGGAATTGGACCGTATATTTACTTGGGGGAAAATACAATATTTAGTATGAAAAGACAAATTTAAGATTTTTTTCTCTCAAAAAGAAATGACAAATTAAAGAAGCGTTAATAATTTAACAAGACAACAACTAATGTGAAACAAAATTTAATTTCTAAAATTGTTAAATAAGTTACAATTTACAAACGTTACAGTTTTGTTTTCGGGAAGAAAACAAATAACAGGGGCTGCCTGTCGAAAATTTTGCCACTCGTTCTGGTATAAGAAAAAGGGGTTTTGATGTTTATTGGCTTATAGCCTTCTTACAAAATGATTTAAGGATTATTTAATTTTCAGAAAATGTTTGTTACAAAAAAGGTTTGGAATCTTTTTTTTTTTGTATTTTTTTCTTGAGTCTGGTTTAGCATCGTTTTACATCATTAATAAGAAATATAAATGTTTAACTTAAGAACATGTTTTTGTTATATGGTCCACGTCCGAGTTCACTTTTTCAAGGTGATGGAGAAAGATTGATAAAACCGACGTGTGATTGATAGTATACTCAGTTTTTAGTTGTACATTAGTTCCATAGCGCATATCGACATCAGAAAAATAGGATTACCGTTACCATTTTCATCAAATTGGTTGATTTTCTTGAAAACAAAAATTTCAGTGGTTTAGAAATGGTTTAGAAAAGACATCACGTTGTATCATAACTTTTGAATAGTTAATATAAAATGTTTAAAAAGAAATAGTAGACTTTTTTTTTGTTCACGCAAGTAATCAAGGCCGGTACAAAGTTTGATGTAGAAAATTATAATGAAAGAGGAAATTGGCTGAATGATATTAATCTAGTTATAATTTGGGATTTTGTTTTTTAAAAAATATGTTTGATTGGCTGATTTGATTAATTTCAATAGAAATGTACTAAAACTACTTTAAAGTGTGTTTCTCTCCGAAAGATCACGATACTATCTATCCCAAATTTAGAATGTTTTTTGACTAATATTTAGGATATCCAGTTAGTTTAAATCCGAATACTGCTTGGGCCAAAATCCAACATCAAACTTCCAAACATATGTGATTTTTGTTTTGAGCATAGATTAAACATGGATAAATTCCTTTCAACTTTTCTCTTTCACTACTACAAACTGTGATCGTGTGGGTTTGGGTATTAGTTGTGTTCTAAAATATGATATATGCTAGTCATATGGCAATAACATTTTAAATGATTTTTTATAAGAAAGTAAGAACATTCTACAACGTATAAATAAATGTATGTGATTGTTTATAGGAAACTATATACTTCCTCTGTTTTATATTATAAGTTGTTTTAGACCTTTTTTTGTTTTCAAAAATGTTTTGAAAAAACAATTCCAGTTTCTAAGCAAACTATTAGATTTAAATGATTTCTGACCACTAATATTCTGTAGTAAATTATATCATTTAATTAATGTAATATCTCGTACATTCAAAAAATTAAATTTAAAAGATTTTTGACCATTAATGTTTTTAACGTAAAACCTCAACAAAATCATGTAGAAATTTTTAAGAGTCAACAAGATTTTTAAGATATGATTGTGGCGTTGTTTTTGAGGAAATTTTTTGGTGAAGATCCAAGATTTTTTGTTTTAACGAAAATGGTTTCCTTCAAAAATGAATTATGAAGTTACAGTGATTTTTTGTGATCAGGGCCGGCTTCATCACATCCACTTGAAACATGGGCCTCGACCCACTATTTTTTTTCAGTTTCACCTCTTGTAATCTTCATTAGCAGTTTCACCTCTTGTAATCTTCATTAGCAGATTCACCTCTTGTAATTTTCATTACCCGACAACCCAAACTTCAATTTCCTTGCAAAATAACCAAGACCGTAAATACGAAATTGTTTGAAAGTTGAACCATAAGAAAATGCAAGAATCATAAAAATAAATAAAAAATTTAAAACAGTACGATGATATAATGTTTAAAGTTTCCCTCAAATAATAATTTGCGTCGAGGTTAGCTTGTTTTGCCCATTTTGAGATTCGACTCGACCTCGACACAAATTATTACATATAATATACCAATGGCCTTTTGTGAAACAAACTCTGGACATCTAAAAGTAATAATGTGATATACCTCACAAGTGGATCTCATATATGTCTTTATATGATAAGGTACAAGTGGCCCTTGTACTTTGAATCAATTTGATTGAGTCGTTATAAATTTGCAACTTGTTTTCTGTTATAACTAGGAACCACTAGCCAATTAAATATGAAAACTCATCTGAAAAAATAGTGAACTTTGGAAAGGTCGGCATTATAATCCGAAGTGTTAGATAGGTCCACATTTCTGCATATTTGTTTAGATATGAAAATACTTTATATAACAGAATATGTAGGAGTCTCTCGTATTTATAACGGAAAGTTCAATCTTATCTTAAATGAAGGAATTTCAATTCATGATCATTCAAAGGGAGCAATTCCGACTGATAAATTGATGGGAGTGAAAACACAAAAAATGGAAAATAATTTTTGATTCTCATAAAAATTAGAGTTATAAATATTCCCATATGAAAGTAAGATATTGACATATACTAATTGGTTCATAATCATGGTCGGTTTCGATTAGTCTCGGTAGATCTCCCAACACTGATAATATGGTAAAATACCAATATAAGTAGTGAATGGAACACTATCTATTTTTCCTTTTGATCTCTCAACACACGAAGTTAGAGTATAGAAGAAATGAAGGGCGAATAGAGATTACCTTCTCCGCAAGATGATGAGATGAGATAAGATAACGAACTCGTGCCACGTGGCGAAATCTACTGTCCAACAGTGATAGGATAACGCTTGAGGATGGTTAAAGAATTTTTCACAAAGCTCTTCAATTAAGTGAATCAATACCATCACGTGTTGTTCATATTTAATGGTAGGAAGTGAAATGGGTAATGTAGGTGGATGGGAAGTTTGAAAAGTGTGACTGAGACAAATGCACAAGGTTTAACAATTTATTAATCTTTTGTTTCAATTTGAGGATATATTACCAAAAAGAAAAAATGATTAAAAATCTTAAGACGTAGGATGGATTGGGTAGAAGCAAAAGTTGACTCACATCATCAAATAATGATACAAAAGATGAAGGCAAAATGAAATTAAGAGCTGATAAAGTGACAGTTTGAAATTTGTTATTTATGCATAAACCCCCAAAATAATTTTTCTATTTTGCTTGGAACGCTACACTTGCATAAAGCCCCAAATGATGTTTTGTATTCTTTGTTCCAATTGGAAAGTTACAATTGTATAGGTTATACACAAAAGTACGAGTGTATAACACTCATAAAGAAGAAGACAGACAAAAAGTTGCTTTTTACTAAAATTAAATGGCTTAAAAAGGTTTAAGTGAGTTTAAACCCGAAGTAAAGATGGTTTTGTATAGTGGAAATAAGCTCCAAAATTTTATGGTATGAACCATTTTAGATTAAAGTACATATATTTTTTATTCTATTTTGTCAAACGATTAAAGTACATATATAATCCCTAATATTAATTGAGCCGGTAATGTGTAGGTATGGCCACCAATTGGAAACTGGTGTGAATCACTCTCGAGTCTTGAGACAAGCCGAGGCACGGCGTCTATAAAATATATGCATTTAACAGTATTATTAAAATATGAACATAGTTTATAAACGGACTATCTCATAAAAATCTAGACAAGTGATTTTAAAATTAACCCATTGGATGAAAGAGGAAAATTATCTAGAAAGGGAACTATGATCCGATTATTTTTTCATAAGGAAACAAAGGTTAAGGACTATGACTATGAGGAATGAGTTAAATTGTGGATGTTCCAAATATCATCGTCCCAAACAACATCATTGAACAAGACACCATAGTTTCTTCCTACAAACTCAACGTCCCAAAAAGGCAACCACACAGAGCTCCACGTTATCTCCTCCACTACTCCGCCGCCCCAACATTGCTCCTCCTCTTCCGCTGCTGTTGCTGCTGCGGCGGCAACAGCAACCGCCATCGCTGCAGCAGCCAATGAGTGATCATCAGCAGTCCCTTCTTCCTCCATATCTTTTCTCTGTCTCTTCATGTAAAAGTGTTAGTTGTGATTGATGTGATCTTAAAGATGAAGAGTGAAGTCAAGAGGTTTATTTATAAGGGAGAGGTTGAGGAAGTAGTTAGTGGAAGAAGACATATATGAGAGTTGGGTTTAGAGAGAGACGTGAAGATTTGTTTTTGAATTCTCTCTTACCGACATTGGTTTCACGTAAACTCAGTTGCCTTACGTCACACTCACAACATCTGTCTGCTTCCTTTTGCCCTACGTGTCCTCCTTTTTCTTTTCTCCTTTTTTCTCTCCCACTCCAAATATCTTCGGCAGTTAAACCAAAATATCTGGAGATTGTAAAATATGATACAAAAGAAGAATTATAAAAATTGAATTGTGTGATTAAATTCAGCTAAGTGCTTGACTGAGGATGATTAGTTGGAGTTATTATATTTTTGTACAAAGTATGAATGTAAAAGTAAATAATCTTGTGATTAGTTTTATTATTCTAAATAATGAAAATTTTATTTATGAATATATTTCACGAATATAGTATATATATATAAAATATTAGTATGTAAACCAAATAACCTGGTTTAATGTTTTCTTAATTTGGGATATTTTTTAATTATTGATGATTTGAGAATGTAATAAAGAAAAGCTAAAATGAGTAGGTAATATGGTATATGAATACAAATATATAGCAAAAAGCTAAATTACTGAATTTAACTACCACAAAAGTCAATTAATTAAACATAATATTTAACTATATCTTAATAAATTATATATAAAGTTACTTTGTAATTTAAAAAAATTGTTTAAATTAAATTACGCTTACAAACAAATATATATACTTTTAGACACTTCTACTTAAATATATGAGAGTAATTTGGTTCAGTGTTAACTGTTAATCATACACTCATACTTAAATAAATACTTATAGTCGAGTTTTGAAATCATTAAAGTGATCGCAAGTCAGCCATCTATAATTTAATTATTTATAATTATGAGTATAATAGAAAGAGAAGAGCATGTTGCATACTTAGCTATATATATTCATTTCTTTAAATGGAAAAAGAACAATTAATTCGGTTGACAAAGAAAATCAATTCTAAAATCAAAGATATAAAGTAGAGAGATTAAATTATAAATTCCAAAGAGTGTTTTTCATCTTTGTATTATATATGATCTTGTAGAAGGATATTAAATTATAAAAGCGCCTGATCTTAACGATCATATTTCTATATATTATTTTAGATATTTAGATCTTATATTAGTAGTAGTCATAGGTGGAATTTTTAACAAAGTGCCTAGATAGTAGTACTTGTTCTCAAAAGTGAATATATATGATTTAAGTTGGAATCCAATGACCTTCAAGACTTTTAAACTCAGTGTCGACGGCGAATTCTAAGGTTGAAATTTAGCCACGTCGTCGTCCCCACAATGCCACTATAACATTAGGTGCCTACTTATCACGCAATATCCTCTTATATTTCTAATTTTAATTAGTTTTAGCTAAATTAAGTCGTTGGTGTATGCTTTTAGCACAACTTCCACATCTTAGTCCTGTGATAATCTGGTCTTTTTCCTCACTTTTATTTTATTTTTATTTTGCGACGGCAGTAGACAGTTTTGTCTAAAAGTGTATTTCTCTCACATTCGAACATATTATAATAAGTTTTTTGCAATACAACCTTCTAAATCATTCTTTTTTTACAAATTTATCTTGTATCTGAAAAATATAGGTAAAATAAAAAACAATATGTAATATAACTCGTTTCTACTTGTTATCGTCATCAAATTTCTAAATTTGTGAAAAATGAAATATCAAATCTAAGGCTATACAATAAATGGTTTAAAATCTACTATAAGAATTTTGAAAATCCAATATACATAATTTTAAAAAAATTGATGATAGTTATAAATTTTTAAATAATTGTATTGTTTTGATTTCACATAATTAGCGTTTATTATTTTAGAATTTTAGTAAAATTGTAAAAAAAACGTTTTACAGAAAACCCTATCGTAAACAATCTTTGTTTAGGGCTAGGCCCGTTGTGTGAGTTTCATGTAAATTCTGAAAATTTCTATAAAAATTGAAATAATCTTTTATTTTTGGTCGACAGCCTTTATTAACGATAGGTCTATAACCAATAGGGATGTCCTCATGTACATGATGTGTTTTTCTAGTGGGGGTGTAACTACCCAAAATGGATTGGAAGAAATAAAACAATTTCTATAAAGAAAAATTTATTGTGAAACAAACCAAAAAAAAAAAAAAACGTGTACATTTTAGGACTATGAAAGGGTCAAGTTGAATATTGTGGGGATCGGAAGGGGCAAGTGGCAACTGGACCTTCTCTTCGCCTACTTTCATTTGCTTCTCTCAGTCACCATCAAAGGCCATCACCATGCCACGATTTTGTTTTGCCGATGGGTTAGTTCAATAGTTTTTTTTTTATAATAATGGACGATAAAGTTTTGAGTTGGACTGTTTTGAGCTTTCGTTTGAATTAAAGAGCTTTTCTACAAACATTAAATCAAATGCTACTTAATTATATTTAATTTTAGACTTTTATCCACTAAACTTCCATCTCATTAAAAACTTTGCTCTAAAATCGTATCTACACCACTGCAATTTTACATGCATTAGGGATTAAAATCCCTAATATATGAGTGTGTAGTAAGAAAGTAAAACGTATTGTTTTGACACGATCATATTTCGAAATATCTAGATATTCAGCAAATTTGTCACGTACGGATGCCGACTTAATATTTTATCCGCATACAAGTTTATCATCTCCAACATTATCCAAACTTTTAAGCAAATAAAGATCATCTTTATGCAGAGCATATATAAGAATAAATATCACATAAAAACTAAAATTTATGTATAGCTGATGAGAACAGTATCATCGTGAATACTTTTACGTTTACTTTTGGATATCATGTGAAACCATTAATTCCACCAACATATGCTCTATCTACGATTTTATTTCCAAAACATAATCTTAGTTGATTTGTGAAAAGACCAACCACCACGATTCTAATGGCCTATAACTGTACCAAGCTTAAATGGGCCACGAATAAACCTACCAGCACCAGGTAACTGATTAATCTGTAATCTTAATTATATAATGGCCGACGTAAACTTTGGGCCCATAAAGTTTAATTGCCATTTCTATTAAAGAAGAGGAGGAAGTAGGAAGAAAGAGGGAGACAAATGTCATGTGAGAATGGGTGCACAATTCTCGAAACCAAACTACTAACTACCGTTACTTCCCAGTGACCTTTCTCTTTGGTCAGTTTTATCGGCGCTCCTCAATGTTTTCGCTATTTACTACACATCCTTTCGCGTCTCCCAAACTTTATCTATACTACATTTTAAAGCAAATATATGCATGTCTTTTTTGTCAACTAAGTATAATAATAATATAGATATTTTATGTAGAGAAAATATTTATGAAGTTGATAACTCTCTTTTTTTTTTAGTTGATAAACTCTCTTCTTCAAACAACTTCGATCATCCCCTTTGTATATTTTATTTTTAGAAAATATTAAGGCCTGTTTATTTCATCATTTATCATTTCCATACAAATAATCTACTTACATAATTTATTTGAATGATACATTTGAATGATGTTTGGTTCATTATATGTAATTTAATCTAAATGATGCATTTAAATAGATCTTTATTTGTTTGATCATTTTGTAGTTCATTCACATTTTCATTTAGATAAAAATGGCTAAAATACCCATGCTTTCATTTTAACAAATGACAAATATTCAACATTATTACCCATTATCAATACCAAACATATTGTCGGAAAAATACGATTTTACGGTTTTGGCGGGAAAATATGATTTTGCAGTTTGCTGAGAATACACGATTTTACGGTTTTGGCGGTAAAATACGATTTAGCGATTTTGGCGAGAAAACATGAGTTTGCGGTTTTGGCGGAAAAACATGATTTTACGGATTTGCGAAAACATGATTTTATGGTTTTGGCGGGAAAACATGATTTTACGGTTTTGGCGAGGAAAACATGATTTTGCGGTTTTGGCGGAAAAACATGATTTTGCAGTTTTGGTGGGAAAACATGATTTTGCGGTTTGGGCGGGAAAACATGATTTTGCGGTTTTGGCGAGTAACATGATTTTGCAGTTTGCTGAGAATACACGATTTTACGGTTTTGGCGGTAAAATACGATTTAGCGATTTTGGCGAGAAAACATGAGTTTGCGGTTTTGGCGGAAAAACATGATTTTACGGATTTGCGAAAACATGATTTTATGGTTTTGGCGGGAAAACATGATTTTACGGTTTTGGCGAGGAAAACATGATTTTGCGGTTTTGGCGGAAAAACATGATTTTGCAGTTTTGGTGGGAAAACATGATTTTGCGGTTTGGGCGGGAAAACATGATTTTGCGGTTTTGGCGAGTAACATGATTTTGCAATTTTGGCGGGAAAACATGATTTTGCAATTTTGGCGGGAAAACATGATTTTACGGTTTGGGCGGGAAAAACATGATTTTACGGTTTGGGCGGGAAAAACATGATTTTGCGGTTTTGGCGGGAAACATGATTTTACGGTTTTGCGAAAAACATGATTTTACGGTTTTGACGGGAAACATGATTTTATGGTTTTGGCGGGAAAACATGATTTTGCGGTTTTGGCGGGAAACATGATTTTACGGTTTGGGCGGGAAAAACATGATTTTACGGTTTGGGCGGGAAAAACATGATTTTGCGGTTTTGGCGGGAAACATGATTTTACGGTTTTGCGAAAAACATGATTTTACGGTTTTGACGGGAAACATGATTTTATGGTTTTGGCGGGAAAAACATGATTTTGCGGTTTTGGCGGGAAACATGATTTTACGGTTTTGCGAAAAACATGATTTTACGGTTTTGGCGGGAAACATGATTTTATGGTTTTGGCGGGAAAAACATGATTTTGCGTTTTTGGCGTAAAAATAAGATTTTTGCGGTTTTGGCGGGAAAACATGATTTTGCGGGAAAAATGATTTTGCAATTTTGGCAGGAAAACATGATTTTGTAGTTTTGGCGGGAAAACATAATATTGTCATTTTGGCAAGAAAATATAATTTAGTGGTTTCAGCGTAAATATAGTTTTATGATTTTAGGTGGAATAGTGCTTTCTATAATTTTACATCAAAAATTATGATTTTGCGGTTTTTGGCCAAAAACGCAATTCCACGATTTTACGATTTTGACATAAAAGAATAATCCGTGATTTCATGATTTTTTGAATTTTTTTGTTTCAATATGTAATTTTAAAACTATTAAATAAGAAATCTATAGAAAATAAAATTATTTAAATTATGACTATAAATGAGGATATATCAGTCTTTTGTTATTTTTGGATGAACCATCTCCATCCAAATGGTTTAATCAAATTCATCCAAATGAGTTTCATAAATTTGCCTAAATTTAGAAACTCATTCAGATGTATCATCCAGATGATCCATCCAAATGCTTGTTAAATTATCAAAAATAAACATTATTTTTCATCTCCATTTGGATGGATCATGTGTATGGACAAACAAAGAGAGCCTAACTATATGAAATTACTAATCAAATCTAATTATTTTTAATGAATCTTTTGGTTCATGTTCTTGACTGCGATTTTTTCCTTTTTCTTTTTGCGAAATTTGTCAATAACTACTTTGTTTAAATAATTTATTGATACTGTATGATTCTTTTTTAAAAAATCTCTTTGGGATACAAGAATGAAGTTCTAAATTCATCGGATCTAGATCCAAAAATAAAACGGAAGCCTATGTGTGTTAATCATTAGATTCATTGGTGTTACTATACTATTGCATATATTAGAAACCCACTGTTAATACTCTGAATTAGGATTAATATATATGAATCGATAACAAAAATAACACATTTATTGAAGTATGAATGATTACAGCTTCCAATGGGCTTTTAGAATATGTCCAGTCTTCAAACCCCATATGTGAATTTGTGGCCCGTGGACTTCTTTAAAGGATCTGCAACAACTTTGTCAAATTAAAACATCATATAATAATAATTTGAAATAAAATAAGGAGAAAATAAAAAAAAAAGAGAAGGAGCAGAAGTAGCAGAGTGTCAGACTTTCACAGATCTGACGATATCCTTGCAACCAAAAGCGTTGAAGATGCGCTCAGACCGCATGTTCTTTCTCATTTCTGCCTCTCCTTTTTCTCTTCCCTTATTTCTCATAATTTTTTTTTTAAAGGAACACTTTATCTTATCACGAATATATTCACACATTTTCATTTCACCTTTTTAATCCTTTCAAGTTACCTTGACTTTTATTTTCTTTTTTTAACCTTACAAGTTACAACTCCTTTTTTAGAATAATTGAATGTGTCTTTAACTCATAATTTTATTGCATATTCCACATTCCATAATTCACTGACGGTAAAAGTAAAGATATTTTTTTCTGGGAGATGAAGATTTAATTATATGTAATAACTAAACCAACCAGATATTTTGAATAGTCTCCAACGTTAGTTCAACACATGGCATTTCTCAGATCACAGCTTTTTTACACATTACATCATTTTCCTCAAAAACCACATCTTTTCAGAAACAACAGATTCGCTGCTTTCAAAGTAAAATATCATTTGAATTTCTTTTTGTACAAATTTTTTTCCCTCATCGAAACCGACTCTCCAAAAAAAAAAATAAAAAAAAAATATCGAAAATACCCTTCTTTTTTCCTATCTCTCTCACTGATTAGGTCCAAATCTCTTTCTTTACTTTACACAAATGAACCATACAAAGAAATCTGACCTTCCCAAATATTTAATATCTCTTCAAAACCTAACTCTTTTATTTTTACTCTCCTTAATACTTACAAAATAACCACAAAAAAACACTAGATACTTAATAAAACTTAACCCAGAAAATTGCTCCGTTACCTATTTACACTCTTGAAAAAAGCAAACTCCAAAAGGATCATCGATCTCCTCTTTCCCCCCTCAAAGATTCCACACAACATCTCAATCTCCTTAACACTTATATTTACGACGCACTAATTGTTTTTTTTTTTTTGTGAGTTAACTCAAAAGAGTATGTATGAAAATCCTAAAAGGGTTCGTTTCGGGTTTCGTTTCTAAGCCAAGGCAGGGATGCTGCAGTTTCTGCTATCCCTGTCAAGACAATCAAACCCTTCAACTCTAACCTTTGGGCTGTTACCAAAATTGCCTCTAACAACACATCCTCCTTTCCTCCCAGAGGAAGAAGAAGGAGATGAAGAAGGAGGTAAACCCAACTGAGGCGGAATCACTGAAGAAACCGATACAATCTCATCTCGAAATCGAGCATCCTGTGTTAATGGGTTAGCGACTCTGCTCGGCGGCGACCCACATAAAAACGGGGACGGCGAGTCTATTACCTGCTTATTAACTTGTTCTGCACCATAACCATCCTATAACCACAACAAAAACATATCATGAATATACTAACATAAAAATACAGTTTCTTGATGACTAAATCAAGTTTGGCTAAATGGTTTAAAGAAAGGACGCATAATTTATTTAAATTGGTTAGAGAATTGGCCCACTCTATGTGCTGTAATGAGTTAACTCGAAGACGTCTTAATCCTAAAGCTTTATCGACAAAGTCACAAACACAAGAAAGATCACATGTTTTCTTTAATCAAGAATCGTACACGATTACTCTATCTATGAGAAATAAAAAAATCTTTAGACGAAACCGACTTGCTACTGATTTTTATTGGTTTCTTGATAAACAAATCTCACCTACCAATAACCTAAAAAACAAGAGAGAACAAACAAAAAATACCTTGGTGAGTATGATATCTAAGATATCAGTCTCTGCTTTGGATTCACAAAGCTCCAATTGATGACTGAAACAAATCACAATTAGCAATTTGTAAAAATTCACAGTGAAAACGAATTCTCATGAGATTTTGAATTTGAGAAGTGAGTGAATTCATACCTGAAGTAACAACGGAGAGATCGAGAAGGATGGTGATGGTTGTTACGGAGACCAATACGACGTGGTTTTGGACAAACGACGGTGGTTTGATCTCTTTCAACAACTGAAACGGAGCTGCTTCTCAAATCTCCGCCGGCAGCGAACGCGTTTGGTTGAACCGCAAAGTGATTCATCTTTTCTTCGAATTTAAAATTAACGAAAATTAATCTGTTGACATGAAAATTTGAAATTAGATCTGAGCAAAAAAATCAAATCTAAATCGTAAGAACAACGATGATGATGATAACAGTGAATCAAAATTTCCAGAAACAGATCCGTCAATAACAGATCTGAAAGATCTAGATTCATCGATCTAAGAAAATTGATAAAAGAAATCGACGGAAGTGAAGAGAGATTGAGAGAGAGAGAGAGAAGGTGAGGTTATAATACCTTAAGCTTTAACTGTACAGCTTGAGAAGGAAGGTGAAGCTATGGCGAGAAGAAGAGATGAGAGAGCTAGAAGATGAAGAAGAACATAGAGAGAAGAATTTTGGGTGAGGAAGAAGAAAGGTGTGAGAGAAGAGAGCGTGAAAGTGTGTGGTAGTGTATTGTTAGACAGAAGAAGAAGGACGAGAGAAGGGGCCATTGGAGAGGTCCCTTGTTCAATTTATAGGGCCATGTTATATAACCTTATGATAATAATAATATCCAGACAGGCATTTTTTTTTTAATTCAAATTTTTTATTTTTTAATTGTATTGAAATAAATATCAAACGGAAAATGAGATTTTTATTTCTCTTTTTAAACTTGATTTGGTTTTGGTTAAATATAGAAAGGATATATATTATGAATTATTTGTAGGGATTGTAGTATGTGTGACTGACTAGATTAGTGAGGTTTGGTTTAAGATTTTTTTTTAAAAAGTTTGGGCTAGTTGTAAATCGGATTGAGTATTTCGGTTCAAATCGGTTTATTCGGATTAAATATATCTAGTTGTAATGGACATATGTAACAGTTCTTATATTTATAGATAAGAATGTTATGCTAATTCTGATTTTAAAGATAGAAAAAAAAAATTCTGCTAATACACAATTTTGTAACGGTTAGTATAAGAAAGTTACAACTACTGTATATATATTTGTCTTAAATAAAACGATCTATTTCGTAGTTATAGTATTTTATTTAGTGTCATTTGTTACAATCATTAAAAACCTTATATTTGTATATTTGAAAGAATTATATTGTGCTTATATGATTATTTTTTGTATCATGGGTACTAGATTTTGTGGTCATTCCATTTGTAACAAAAATAGTGACTTTTTGATATTTTGTTCGAATACCCATACCAACATTCAAAGAAAAAAAAATTATAAAAAAAATCTTGTAATTTTTGTTCCCATAGTTACATTACACGCCATTGTTTGACTCTAATTGATCAGAGTTTATGCTGATGTGACATTCATTTCATTGGCTTGAGCAGTAATTAGTCACGTGAAAGACAAAATTATGTTTGGTCATGTTTTTGGGAACTGAGCATAGTAACCAACTGTTACATCTCAAAAACTCATTTTCGTGGAAACAACTGTTAATCAACAACTAGTAGTATTAATTTGTTTTAATCAACATCATGAATTTTAAATTAGGATAGATATGCATGGATGGTAGTGAGACAATTCATTAACTACACATACTTGTCTATCTTTAAGAGAGGAAAACAATTTGGAATCCATATCGTGTATGTGTTTTACATACTACTCTTTCCTATCTATAGTATTAAAAGTTGGTTTAAGAAAATTTACACAAAAGTTTCATTTTTTTGGTTAGTCTAACTATTAAAACAGTAAAAAGAAAACTGAAACTTTTATAAAACATATGCATTAAAAATCTATAAGATTATTTATTATAAAACACGTTAAAAGTTTTTTTTTTAAGGTCTTAAGTTTTAAAACGACATTTTAATTAATTCTTTTTGCCAAAATAATCCTTTTTAAATTAAATGTTTTAGAGTTAATAAAAATTATAAAGAAAAAGTTGAACTACGTTTAGAGTTAATAAAAAATATATAATAAACAGTCTCAGTAATTATAAGTATAAAAATCTCTTAGATCTGAAAAAAAGTTTCAGATGTGTTAATGGTAATAAGCTACGTGTCATTCGATAACTCAATCTAAAAACATACTACTAGTCATAATAATTCATAAACTACCGCATTCTTTGCAAACAATCATAAAATATAATTGGCATGTGAATACACTTTAATATATAAAACAAATAGATCTTGTGTAAGAATGAAATAAGTTTTAAAATCACTAAACAATAGCTCCCACTATCTTTACATTTTCATTCAATCCTAATGTCCCACCACTAAAGTATAGCATAAAACAATTCAGAAAATGTTTTATTATTAGATTGTGAAGGAGTGTGGGAGGTATCTTATAATAGATTTTTATCTTTTAGATCTTAAAAAATCCTTATTATTATTTTATTTTTCTCTGTCTCACAAATACTAAAATAATTTATTTTATTTCATATAGTTATTTTAATTTTGTTATCATCTACCCACGTTCAAGCGGTCCCCTTTGCTCCCGTGAGAAATCTCATCGGTATAAGAGATTTTTCCGTAATATTGTAATAACATTTTAATGTTCCTAAATTCCAGTTATAATTTTTTCTGTGGTTTTATAGTTTGATAATAAAAATATCAGAGAGTGCTGGACCGCCTTAAACGCGAAAATGCCTTGCTTCAACCACACGCGAGATCGTCAAACAACTCTTGCTTTTAGATAAGACACGTGTACGGTAACGAAGATTTGTTTTGACTTGGTTCACATGATTGTGTGCATTTGCATTGTTTGAGTGATTGTTCCTTTTAGCGTTTGGTGATGATCCACGTTTAGAAGTTAGTTACCGTTAATGGATTGTTTTTTACTTGTGCGATTGACAAGAACGAGGTTTCTTTTTATCTTTGTGGAGACTGAAAGTTTTAATTTCGCATCAATTTAGTGAATTTTTCTCTAGTTAAGTGAATAACCAAGTTTTTTGTTTCTAAACAACTTCCATTGAGTTGGACGAAAATACATAAATATATTTAGTGATCACTGATCACAAAAGTTATTAGTAGGATGTGAAAAAATCAGGTTTTTCTTCAAATGACATACCATTTATTTATACACTATAATTAGACAAAATAACATATTAGATACCCATTGTCGTGTTAGCTTTATAAATTATACACCGAGCCGGTCCAACGTTATCAAATCAAGATTAAAATTTTGTTATCATTTTTAATGTTATAAACTCATAAACAAAAAATAATGTGAATTTCAATAGTAACGACAACAACAACAAAAATTCTTTAAAACCCAACAAAAGTAATAATTTTTTGGCCTAAAATTAATCATTTTAATAATATTTTAGATTAAAAACCTAAAACATAGAATTGAAAAAACAAATGTTTTATAAAATTTTAGGTTATAATTTCCAACTTATGTTGCTTATGATTTGGGCCGGCCCTAATTACACTCAAAATAAATGATTTTTTCTAATTAGGTCATGATATTTAATTATACAATATACTACTACTTGACAAAATGTCCTAATTTCGTGTAATGCGAAAATGTATTTTGGTCTAAATATGTAAAATTTAGTTCGTTCCCTTAATTATGATTTTGTCAATCAGTAATTTATTTAAAAGAAAGAAAAGTTTATAACTATTTAGCTAATTAACCTCAAACCAAAGATTTAATTAAAACATAATTTAATCGTTGCATTCTGATTCCCATCTGACGCGGCACTTGTCAAGTGTACCTGTTTAGGACCAACCATTTCTTTATTCTAACCAAATATCAAAAGTATAATTTGGTTATAAACTCTTTTTGTTGTAATTGAAGTTCGTCAGCGTATATTTTCTTTGATTTATTGGTCCCCATAGTATCATACCACTTGATGAGCATATCCACTTTCATAAAATACCCGTACGCATACTTTTCCAAAAGAAACGTTAAGAGAGAGCAGTAGAAGAAAAAAAAGTCCCATAAAAATTCAATCATATATGGCCAAATAAAAAAGTTAAAATCATAAACCATATTTTTGTTTTCTCTGAGTAAGCCCACTGGGCTTGTATTCCCATCCCCAGTGTAACCCATATAGATGGATCACTAGTCCATTTGTGTTTCTTTCAATCTAATAAAATTTAAAGTTTCTAAAATCACACCAACTATGAACAATAAATCTGTATCAAAGAATATCTCAATACCCTGGTTTTGAGTAATGTTCTTAGATACCAAAATCACGTACATTAGAATCATGCTTGATTTGTTAAATATGATAAATGTAATTTTAGTTTTATGAGAAAGATTACAAGCAATAGAGCACGATGATTTTCATTTTTTTTTGGTCTAAGACTAAGATAAATCTTTAGAAAAATTTAAAGTTTTCTATATGATTTCTAACTAAAGATCATTTGTGAGTGTTTCATGTACGCATATACAGATGATATACTTGTCAAACCCTTCCCTAACTTCTTTAGTTTATATTGTTCAGTTACCTTGAATTGGAAAAGAAAAAAAAAATGCTGCAAAATCAAATTTGGGCTTTATTGACAGACATGGTCCATTAACTGATACGGGCTTAGCACTAGTTTAGGCTTTCTTTTACAAATCTAAGAATATATTCACCAGAACTGTTGCATTGTGGAGGGAGGCCAGAATTTCTATGAGAAAAAAACTGTGTCATTCCAAAAATGGAATGTAGTAGTAGTAGCCTCGAAATATTCAGATGGTTCAGGAGATAAGAGATTATAACTCAAATTTTTGTATCATTTAATGTGTTTCATTATGTTTCTAAGACTTTTCTACCACCTCCGTAGAAAAGAAGTTAGGTTGCTATTGACTAATGACTATGTTTAAACATTCACACCTTATATAATGATCTCCAAACACATTTAAACTATCTTCCAACGGAATAGAGCTGATGTAGTAGCCGTGTAACAAAATGTGCTTATGAACAAAGCACTACGTAGTACATAAATAGATTTCCACAATTAGTCAATTTTCACCGTTTTAATTGAACGCTCAACATTTTAATCGTATTGTATAGTTCGCTTATTTTGCACTTATTCAACTTGTTTACATCAATCATTGGTTGTTAATTTGTTATTATTATTATTTTGGCGGTGATAAGATAGACAAAACCATTTATGGATTGGATTGGTTTTTATTTGCTATTTATCAATTATAGTCTACCAATATAAAAAAATTAAAATAAATTTATTGGAGACCAACAACAAACTGATTTTACTTATAAATAATCTATTGGTTTTGCTAATTCGTAAAGTGTTCACTACGAGATTTTCATAAGAGTTATGACAAGGAGGATGCAGAACAATATAATTGTTATGCTCCAACTATTTGAAGTATCAATATACAAATGTGTGTATTCTGTCATCTCAACAATTACAAAATATAGGAAACAAAAATAAATATTGTAAAATGAAAGAAAACAAAGGGAAGGACCACGTAAGAGAGAAAGGAGTAAAAAGTATGATTGTCCCAAAGAGAGTTGCAGATGTTACATGAAGAGGGAGAGATTAGAAGTCGTAGCTTACTAGCCGTGACAGTCTTGGAGTAGTAGTGTGGTCCATCTCTCACCTGATCCCGTCTCTCTTTCCTACTCATAACTTATGCAAATCATTAACCTCCCCAAAAGAAAAGAAAATAAACTATGGTTTTTGGTGCCTCATCATTAACATTTTAATTAAAATCAGTCCAATTTGTACCCTATATTCATGTATTTTTTTATATCGATGATGCATGTGTTCTTGGATATTGAAACAAGTAATTGTTCATCTTACCAAAAAGATAGAAGTTATTGATCATGTCAAAATTATTTATATACGAATATCAACTTATATATGTCTATTTTATACACAAATATTTCGCTTACAATTTACATTAATAGTTTAATACTAACTCATTAACATCTTACCAAAAAAGAAAAATTAATTAAAGAATTTGTTTTATTGATTTCTCTTATTATTTTTATTTTTGGTAAAATGATTTCGCTTATACTTACTTACAAGTATTTTCTGAAAAATTTTTGTTGAGAATTTTTATTCCAAATTATGAAAAAGCATACAAAAATGATAAGAGAACTATAAACGATGGTGTGCAATTTAATTGGCGAGATTGTAAAATATTGGTCTTAGTGTATTTACAATTATCCACATGCAAAATTCTTATTATGGTTACATATCTTATGATTATTACAAAATTAAGAATATCTAAGTCTAACTAATGACCAAAAAACACGACAAAGAAAAGATGTTCCTAGCTAGTGTCGACTATGATTGGGCTTTGGCTTTGCATTTGTGTTGATTTGATGAACTCGAAATTATCAATCTCCGTCTCGTCACCATTCATACTCTGCTTATCATATAAACATGACGCCGTGAAATAACGGTGTTGGGCTTGACTTTTTAAACAAATACTATTCCTTTTTATCTTGTAGGTCGGCACGAGCATACTTTTTTTTTTCTTTGAGTTTTGAAGTTTTGACCTTGAAGCCACTTGACACGTGATTCGCACGCTTCCGTGAGAGTGAATTGTGAAATGTAAATAATCTCACAGTATCTACTTAAGAGACACTAATCTATCTCATTCTTTTATGGATGAGGATAGTGTTATAGATCTTACGTTAGTTCTGCAAACATGTCTACAGTATAAATAGCATGTGGTATGGAGGGAACTTGATAGCATTATAATGTTTTACTTTTGATTGAATTACATTGTTTTGGATTATTTACAAGTTACAACTAGATTATATTAACCATGTAATAATGAATAAAAACAAGTAATGTGAAGGTAGGGATAATACACGACATGCATATCTAACTTAAGATCACAAAGGACCCTAATAATTAGTTATGTGATAGCAACACTTGCATGACCCATTTGCAAAACCCTAGGGTACAAAAAACAATTTTGAAAGAAATTTGTTTTTGATGTGGATGCCCCAGGAGAGGCCTAGCAATAGCATAACATTACATCTACATATGGGGGACCATTACTAGCTAACTATTTTCTTACATTTATATACAAATATTTATTGTAAAACTTCTCAAAACGTAATGTTCAAAGCAGCAGGACCATAGAACTAGCAATGTCTCGGATTGTCCTTAAAAGTATAAAATCTATTCTCTTTTAGTTACTTGGTTCTTTCCTCTGAGTGTTTAAGTGAGGATCACAAGTTCATCAAGGACCATCTTGGAGCTGCAAACTATTCATGAAAGATTCTTTATCAAGAGACAATGATTCGCTAGATGTGTCTTTCCACATTTAATTCATTGTTGATAAAGTACTACTCTTGTTTCTTTTAAGTCGCCTTATATTAATCAAACCTAACTAAAATACAACGTTTAGCATATTCTTTCAAGTTTCTGTATCAAGTGCAGCTTACACTTAACGTTTCCTTCTATTATGTGTGAAATTTTGAGGTTGATTTCATGAGAACAACCCATAACTTTTCTTTTATTCATGTATCCCCTAAAAGTCTACAATAACAGTCATTTCTTCAAAACTGGGAATTTGTTTTTACTATCTACAGTTTGATTTTTTAACTAGTTGAAAGGAATTTTTTTTACTATTTCTTTTTCCTATGATATGTATCTCACAACTAAAAGATCCAAAACTCATTGATTTTTTTTGAGAAAAAGAGTTCTTAAAATATTAAGGGTTTGTCTTTTTTAACATGAATTAATTGCACAGTAATAGGGTTCTAGGGTAGTAGCCCTAGCATCTCCTTTCACTCAGGAAATGTCCCTCTCATCTCTCTCTTTCATCACACACACACATACATGCACACACACACAAACACTTTCTCTCTGGTTTAATTAAACCCCCTTAAGCCCACATGACCACCTCTTTCTTTTTAAGGTCACAAGACCCACTTTGCTAATTTAGTTTCCACACGCAGAGAGAGAAACAAAGAGAGAGATGGGAGGGAGGGTTTGTGGCAGATAAACTGATAGAAAACTTTCGAACCTCTCTTCTTTAACTTTTACTACTCTCTATTCGTTTTTCTCTTCCTTTTGTGGTGCCGCCTCCAACTGAAAGTCTTCTAATATATATTCTCAATTATTCTAGCTCTCCGGGAGAAGTCTTATCTCACGCCAATCTCTCATTTCCCACTATGTATATGTCCCACAAGATCGCTTTCTTAGTTCTATCTTCTATTAATTTCCTAATCTTTAAATTCACACTTTCTTTTTTGAAATTTCTGGCAGGAGGCATGAGGAGAATTACTTAGACCTCAACAATCTTCCAGATGATTTTTCTAAAGATGGCAATAAGCAAGCCCTCGAGGAAGGTTCTTCCTCTGGTATGCATACCATGAAAAACCCTAATTCTTTATATATATATATATATATATATATATTTTAATTTAAATATATTCTTTTAACTTTATATATATGAAACATGGAGGTATATAGTTATTAGTGTGTGTATTGTTAATGTGAAGGTTTATTTGGTGTTGGTAATTAATTAGGTCAAAGAAAGAAGAAAGGGAGTAAAGAAGGGAAAGATGAGAGTGGGAAAGTGTACGAATGTCGATTTTGTTCACTCAAGTTCTGCAAATCCCAAGCTCTTGGTGGCCACATGAATCGCCACCGACAAGGTATGTCCATTTATATACACTCTTCTTCAACCTCTTTTAACTTTCATATAATCATATTCACACTTTTTAGTTCGTCCAAATAAACCCAAATTTTCTATATAACTCTTTGTCTTTGATAAATGATTGATGTCACATCCATGCTTTGACTACAACTAAGTACCAGTAGATAGATGTAACTAATTGCATTTAAGACTAAAATTAGTTTGATGTCCTTTTGGTTCTATAAACCTAAAGAGAGGGAGACCGAGACATTGAATCAAGCTCGTCAATTGGTCTACCGTAACGATACCATAACCCCACCTGGAATTTCTCCTTTCGGGTACTCTCTCTTCCAAAAAAATTTCAAAATTATATAATATGTTACTCAATGTACTTATTATCATCATTTTTTTATGTAATTATGTGAGTTATTATCATATGAATGAGGTGAATCATAATTGTAATTATTTGCAGCTATCATCATACCACAGATCCAACAATATACCGGTCGGTTTACTCATCACCAATGATATATCCTGGAAGCTCTTCAACGAACTTGGTTCCGCAACCGCCGATGCCACCACCACCGCCTCCATATCCATACTCTTCAAACCAATACTCTCCTCACAACCACTTCAACGACTACTACTTAAACCCATCTTTTAGAGGCAGCAGAAGCATCTCTCCAAGTCCTAACCTCCCCACCACCACCACCGTTGATTACATGGCCGATAGTCCCGTGGAACCGGGCTACACTTGTGTTGGTGCACCCATTGGTCCGACCGGTTTCCCTATCCGTGGCCCAAGCATCGTCCGTGCGCCGCTTGAACCACCACAAGGTCGTGATGGTGACGCTTCACGACAGCGTTTGGATCACTCTCTTAGGTTCCCCATCAATCGGTTTCAAGATCATCACTCGCTCTGAGTTTTAATAGATTCTCTACGCTTTTCTTTTCTTTTCTTTTTTTGTTTTTTTTTGGGTATTTTCTTGTCCTCTTGTTTTGTAACTTTGTTGGTTCTATCTAAAAGTAGAGATCTAGAATTGTCTAAACGCCAAGATCCTACATGTGTTATTATCATAATGACATGTTTGTTGGTTTTTATTGGTCTAGTCGAATACTCTAATTATTCACAACCGGATTTTGTTTTATGTCTATTATTGATATATCATATATCTACCATTATGATTTGTGTTGTGCTTGATTTTAGTGCGGAATAAATACAAAAATATAAAAATTATCGTACTGAATCGCTGATGCCAAATGATGTTAAATCAATTCATTTAAGAGAAAAGTTAACATAGTTATAGAAGATGAGAGGGACCATCATGGATGTGTACTATTGGATATAAATTAAAAGGTAAACGTTTAACAAAGTTTCCATTTATGGATACACAATGGAAGTGATTACTATAAGCAAAAAATAAAGCTTTTGCAATATATATATTATTAGAGAACAACGAGAGGACAGAGAGGAACCGGACAAATTAATTGGTCAGAGAGAGAGAGAGAAAGAGATTGTCTTGATAATATATGATACAATGTGTAGTGAGATTGGAACAGCCTTTATCTGAGCTCATCTAGAACTCTCAGCTACTTTGGCTTGAAGCTAGCTATGAGGATTGGGGATTGGAGGGAATTGGTTTATGGGATTTGGTGTTGGTTGTTCAAAATCAAAATTAAAAAGGACATTTTATAACATATAAAGTGTAAGAAAGAAGTAACTAGATCCAGGTGGAGACCGTTAGATGCAAGCTGAATTCCCCTAACTAGTAAAACTTCACCTTTGCATTTTCAGCTTTACTCTAGTTTCTATCAACTACTACTTCCATTTTTTATATTTTTAAAATTATCAATAATAAAATAAAATAAAAACTCGACTCGTTTTTTTTGGTTATAATTATAAAGTAAAAATTTGTACTTGCGTTCTTGCGTACACTGACCAACATTTACGCCCACTATACGTGCTACATATTTATTTTTGATCCATAATCAGCTAATTTATTTATTACTCTCAAATATTGTACTATAATGCTGTAATGCATAGAGAAAAAAGAGAGTAAATTATGATACTTTTGGTAAAAGAAAATCGAATTATTAGGAGAGTTTTTTTTTCAAAGTCACGATGCACTTAATATTAAAAAAAATATTACGTTTATACCATTAACTAAGTCATCGACACTACACAAAATAAAATATGATTCGGAAGTAATTTTGCAAGATTTTAACTTTTGTGCAACGTTTTTACGATAACATTTTGTTTTTGTTGACAAAAAAATGGATCTTTAATTTGCAAACCCTGAAAGGATCTTACACATCGGTGATCATCCCAAAATATAAGCATACATTTTTTTTTCTCTTGCGTGTGCCCAACCATGAGCAAACTGTATAACAAAAGAATTATACATTATATATGTTGGAGAAGCACATCGATAGTGTACCTTGCCTCGTTTGAACAAATTATAGCAGACTACACATAGAATGATATATATATATATATATATATATATATATATGTGACTATGTGAGGTTGGCGAATCTCTAACTTATCTGTATTGATTTAACATGCATGAAATTTCTATTGGTTTTCTGATGTCCTGGGTTAGCTAGCATTGTTTAATCGTACGGACACTGGCCTATTCGAAGAAGCATATGTTAGTACTTAGTACATAATGAAAACAGACAGAGATGGGTCTTTACGTTCCAAGCAACGTGTGCTGGGTACGAATCACTGTCTACGTATATACACTCATACACATGCATATATATGGAAATTAAATAAGTACATATATTACACGTATAATATAAATGAACTTTGTTTAGCAATGGTCATTATATATATTGTAACGTAACGTCATCATGTGGATAAAAATCATATAATTTCGGATGATCTAAGAATTATGTTTATGATCCATGAGACCAAACTGATTCTTCGGTCCATCGTTCTATAGTAAAACATATTTAGATAAATAATGTAATAAAAAATTAGATGTAGTTTGATATGGAAGTAATCACATTAATCAGCCCACAAATTTTGAATCTTTGTCTAGCTATATATAGTTAACCCAAACCGGTCTATCAGTAGCCCGACCTGATTGGACATTTTTCTTTTGTAGCTTCGGCCGATCCTACTTCTGATTTTATTTTATTATTATATCGTTTGGTTTATGATTTTATTCTCTCGGGTGATGTCAACTCAAAAGTATACATGTTGACCAAATAATATAATTTGATATTTAATTTTGGACGAAAGAACTGTGAATAGTTCCACGGCAGTGCCGTATAACAAGGCACCTATTACACTTTTAGGTTGTCATATTGAGATGCTTGAGACTTTGAGTGAAGATTGGAATATAAGATTTGAATCAAGAAACATATAATAAAACGTACTATTCTGTATCCTTATTTGAAAATAATATTGTCATTTTCTTAACTTTTTTTTTTTTTTTGAAATGTTAAATTTGTTTCAACAAAATATGATTATTTACTAAAAGAAAAAAGAAAGAAGACCAAATGAAATTTGGAAATTTGTAAAGCATTAAGAAGATGTAGTAGAGTCATGAGTCATGACCATGAATCTTAACTATTTTCTCACTATAGAAAAAAACTGTTTTAGCTACGCATGTGGTCATAGATTTTCGGTGATCAAGGTATTTAACCACTACTCATCGCTTGACTCTGGAAAATAGTGTATAAACATACATAGATTCTATTGTGTCCTCATGAATTTTGAGAATTTTGTGTGTAGAATATCACGATTCGAATTTTGAGAATAAGTTCCAAATTCGAACAGTTTTATTTGATACTTTCGTATTTAAGGGAGAGGAAAATAACTGCATATTATACCATTCCTATTCTAGTATGTAAGTGAAGATAACATTGAGGTTATACACTAGAAAAATGAAAATAAATGGTTGTGTCACTTGTCTGTGATAGAATAGGAAAAGAAAAAGCTAGAAAAACTTGAAGTACGAACGAAAGATGTGAACAAGTCACGGTTAAGACAAAGAAAAAGAGAGAGAAAGCAATGTGAAGACAACTTTAACTAATTACAAATCTTTCGTATATCACTAAAAGCCAACATACACACGTAGAGACAGATCCGTCAAGCAAAAACGTTTTCGTCCCGTACCTTTCTTCCGATTTATCTCGGGATTCTACGTCCGTTATCCACCACATCTCTACATGTATATATGTATAATGAATACATACGTATAGATAAATACAGATACATGAAATATATATGTATAGAAGTAGGTATGATATGTGCCTAGTGATAGGCTCAGAACTACACTAAAAATGTTGCAGCTAACTGTTAAATAGCAATCAATCTACACTGCCATCGATTCAAACACTCTGCACCGTCGTGCAGTCCAAGAAGCAGAAGAATGTTTAAAGTTGCTGCCTTAATATTTGTTTTCTCATTTGCATTTCCATTTACATTACATGCATGCTCTTAACTCTTCATTTACCATTCTCTCATTTCTTATGTTAATTAATGTCTCTATTGACTTAATTAATTACGAAAATCTCTTGATGGAAACTTGTGTAGAAGTTTTATATTGTCACGTGGGGGGGACATGATCTTAACTTGCAGTTTCAAATATTTTAACCAATTTAAAATATTTTTTTCACAAATATCTTTGAGTTTAAGTTGAAATTTTAAAAAGACCGAGTTGTTGTTATCATTGTGAGTAAAATAGTTTTGTTGTAACTCAAAGTTTTGTATCTTTCTGCTTCTACTGAAGCTAGGAATAGAAGTCTAGTAGCTAGGTTATATAGTTTCATATATATACGCTCTTGCCAAATAGTACAGTATATACGTATAAGTATATAACTTTTCTATGAATAAATTAGTGATCCCTTGATTGTGAGAATAATATAAAATCAAAATATATATGATGATACGTCTGAATCCAAAAATTTATGAATAAACCATGTTTTTTTAGATTCGTTGAAATATCTTCATATTACCGAAATCAATAAACAAATAGACAAAATCCTAATCATAGAGCTATAGAAAAATAATTCATATTAATAAACATAACTGACATGTTTGAGAAAACATAAGTAGATTATCTATAAGAACTTTAAAATCCATATATAATCCGTGCAAAACCCTAAAACACTATCCTACCTAAAATAGAAAAACTATTAAAATACACCAATACAAAAATAATTCATATTAATCCTAATCATAGAGCTATGTAAAAATGTTATATTAATCTATAGATAAAGCGACTCCATACAAATTTAAATTAACGTATACGAATTAATATCAGTTGCATTAACATATACAGTAAATGTTATTTACCTGTACCTATTGATGAAAATAGGAAAGAAGAGATTTTCCTTTTTGATATCTGAAACAGTTATAATAATAGACCTATAGTAGCCTTGCCGCATGCAACCATGCTACTCTATTTACCATTAATTAGCCTCATTGTTTTTTATTCTCTCTCATTTGTTTTCTTTTGAACCACACACAAGAGAACTCTCATTAAACAATTGCAGATGAAATCAAGTACGAACTCTAAGATTCATAAATCAAATAAACTATTTGTTGTGATCAGTTCGATCCGAAAAGTTAAATAGATTTTCATAGGCTTAGGTTTATTTCATTATACCATATCACAAGTACTTTTACTCTGATCTGGTTATGTTTAGCATAATATCATCATTAAGCTTAAGTTAGCATTAGCATACGAGATATTTGTATATAAGGCAACATTGTATAGTTTTACACTTCATTGAGAAAATAGTCAGTTTCATACGATCTCTCTCTCTTACTTTACTCTTTCACTCTCAGAGGTTTGTTACGAAGAAATCTTGACCTTGTTGAAACCCTTCGGATATTATTTAATCAGTTTTATTTTCCTTTTGCTATTCAGTGTATATGTTCTATATTTTCCATAAAATCTAAAAGTTCTCTGTTCTTTCTTTTTTTTCGGTGCAAATATATTCAAATGATGTATATATTGTAATCATTGTGGGCCTTATCAACTTACTGAACTCTATCTTCATTCTTTTGAAGTAACAAGGCCTCAATATTTGGAAGCCCAGAAGAATGGGCTTTATTAAGTAAGACAAATGCATCTCTTCCTTGGTGTTTTTCTACTCGTCGTGGACGTGGACCTAACGTCGACAGATATTTTGTGTGTTACCCGATTGATTTAGTGCTTTAGTTTGACGAAACAATAGTATGTGTGGCATCTTACATGTCTTTTTATTCTTCCAAATACGTATGGTGTTTGAGGCTTAATTTGTTTTGAAAAGTTTCTACTGCTCCACTTGTTTGCTTGAAAATTAATTCAAGATTTCGAATTTTGTCCTAATTAAGTTTTGTTACGTAAGACCTTTTGTTTCTATAAATTTGTTAATTATGTAGACTAGACTATATTAGCTTCTTTATGACCAGACTATATATACTTTAAAACTTTAGGTTGTTGTATATGTTTAGTCTCTTTGCTTAAAATGCCCTTCATCAAATTTTGTAGGAATGTTAATGTAACAAGAAGCTATAGGATGCTTAACGTCAGCCACTTCAACATATTTTTACTATGACTACTGTATTTGTTAAGTGTTCTAATATGCGGTTTAAGCGTTTTGATTTGAGCAAAAAAAAACGTTTTACCAATAGCTAAAGAAGAACAGAGGAAACAATGGTTTGAAAAACCCCATGTCACTTCATACCCCTTTAAGGCTAAACCAATGTGAAAACAATTAAACTTCTTCATTTTTGTTTCATTAGAGCAAAAATATAATATTACAGCTCTAAACAATTGTCATCAACAAAGGTTACTTAAAACCAAATTATAATTATGAGATTTCTCCATATATCACTAAGACAAGTTGTTACCGACAAAATTTATTTAAAGATAGAACAAAAAGCAGTTTAAACCACTTTTGGAAAGAAATACTGGTATATGATTATTTTTTGTTTTTCTCATTATATGCAAGATAAAGTTAAAAATAAATAAAAATAGAGATTAAGAGTTTGATTCAAATAAAAGTCAACAGAATTCATAAGTCATAACTAATGGATACAATTTTGAATATATCACATTAGAAAACAAAAAAAAATACCCTGGGTTTCATGTTCCACCAAACGTGAAAGTAAAAGTAATAAAACCTCATTGTCTCATTCTTTAAATATCTCACGACTTCTCACCTCATATTTCTCTCTCTCTCTCCATTTACCATGACTTTCAATAAGAGGCAAGTCAAGATCAATCACTGGCCGGAGAAGAACGACAAAGAGAAGCAGAAATACTCCAAAAACAGAGAAACCGTCAAGTTGACACTTCTCACTCTTCTTCTCCTTTGCTCAATTTGTTTCCTCTTCCTAACTCTCAATTTCCCCTTCACAATAGAATTCACAGCCTCAATCCCTCGCACATGCGACCACAATTTCACCGTCTACGTGTACGATCTCCCCAAAGAGTTCAACATCGGTCTCCTCCAAAATTGCCGACACTTAAACATCTACACCAACATGTGCCCTCACGTGGCCAACAATGGCCTTGGACAGCCTCTTCACCGCGGACGAACTTCGTGGTTCTCTACGCACCAGTTCATAGCCGAGATGATCTTCCACGCACGTGTCGAAAACCATCCATGCCGCACGTATGAGCCAGACACTGCCGACATCTTCTACGTCCCTTTCTACGGTGGTCTCTACGCTTCAAGCGTGTTCCGAGAGCAAAACCTGACCAAGCGCGACGAGCTAGCTGTCAGATTAGTCAACTACATTAGTGGCCAACGATGGTGGAAGAGAAGCAACGGTCGTGATCATTTCTTGGCCATAGGGAGGACAGCTTGGGATTTCATGCGCTCCTCCGACACTGACTTTGGAGCTAACATGCTCATGCAAATGCCACGTGTCATGAACATGTCGGTGCTGACCGTGGAGAGGCAGCCTTGGAATGGTGACAATCACTTTGGTATACCGTATCCTTCTTATTTTCATCCGTACACGTCAGCAGAAATGGTGACGTGGCAGGACAAGATGAAAAATGTCGAGAGACCAAACTTGTTTAGTTTTGTCGGTGGGCCGAGAAAGGGCTTGGAGAAAGCTGCCATTAGAGACGAGCTGATCAAGCAATGCGCTGAGTCGAGCCATTGTGAGCTTCTCAAGTGTGAAAATGGAGGGTCCAGGTTTTTTACTTTTATCATGAATTTGACAATTTCGCAATTAAGTATTATTTAATACACTCACTAGTCACCAAAATTTCTTGATTGGAGGGGCCCATAATCATAAACTTTATTTAATTTTTATTGACAACTGGCACATTGGGTTATACTTTATTGGGTAGATTACATTTTTTGTGGTTAACTCTCTCTCAACTTATTTGACTAAGAGGTGTAACAACAATTCAACTAGGAGACTTGGTTGTTGAACTATATTTTAAGCGTTTTGTGTATCCTTAACTAAGAGGAGTAACAATAATTCAACTTATTTTTTGTCTTCATCAGGAAATATTGTAACCTTGATTATTTTTACTCAATGTAGGTGTCACAACCCAATGACGGTATTAGGAGTGATGGCTAGGTCACGGTTTTGCCTACAAGCACCGGGGGACTCATTCACGCGGAGATCAACATTCGATGCGATGTTAGCCGGGTGCATACCGGTCTTTTTTTCACCCCACACTATGTATACACAGTACATGTGGTATCTTCCGGACGATAAAAGAAGTTACTCAGTGTTCATGGACGAAAAGAACAACACTCATATAGAACAAGAGCTCTTGAGGATCTCGGAGAACGAAGTGGTTCAAATGAGAGAAATAGTCATCGATTTGATCCCGAGACTGACTTATGCGCACCCAAACTCTACTAACTATGATTTACCAGATGCGGTTGATATAGCGTTAGAGGCACTAGCTAAGCAAGCAAGAGACAATGTTGTGGTTTCATTGTAAGACCTATAGTTTTGTGCTACTCAGATGTAACTAATCCCAAAGAATAAAGAATTGTAGTGTTCAGACATCAAGCCAAGCAACTATTGAACTATGGACATTGGCAATATGAAACATGCAACTTAAGACAAATGACAGTTATAGAAACACGCTTGTCTATGGTTATGAAGTTTCCCTAATGTATTTGATTCTACCACTAACTTTATCAACTTGCTTCTCAACGTCTCTTATCACATTTACGAGTTACAAAAGAACAAGAGTCTTACAATGACAACATTGAGAATGTGATAAAGAATAACACTCTCAAGACTAGCAAGGTTTAAATTACTCTGCTCTCTGAATAACAGAGTGGAAATCAAGATTAACACTTTTAAGACTAGCAAGCTTTTACCATTTTCTGAAGTCTTTGGGTAATTTTGATCATGAAATTCTCCGTTTGAAAAAATCGTCGTTTAACAGCGACGGCCATGAATGTCGGAGATTGTAATTTCTGACGGGGAAGACAAAGAAATAACTTACAGTAGCACGAAGAAATAGCCCATGACTATTTTATTGGGCTCAAGCCCAATATAGTTGGAACTTTAATCTGCGCAGAACAGATAAGCTAAAATTTACACGTTTAAGTTAAAAGTCACCCGAACTAATAAAATCACTCAATAACTTATTGGTTGGAAAAATGTGAAAATTTCCAAAAAAAAAACTATTTGGACGTTTTTAATTTTAATACCTAATTTCTTTTGATTGGAATAAAAATACTTAATTATTTATGGTTATAATATATTTCATATATAAATTATCAGTAGGATTGAACCCGTAACTTAACATGGGTATAACAGAATTAAATATGAATGATTATATTAAACCGATCAATTTAGAAAAATTTATGTAATTTCAGATATTTTCAGCCAATTCATATATTTTAGATAGGTGATTTTATGAATTCGTATAGTTTCTGACCAACAAATAAATAAATATAAGAAGAGAATATTTTGTTTATTAATTGAGCATAGAATATGTATAATTTTTTTTTTTTTTTTTTTTTTTTAGAATATGTATAATTGAATGGATGGTAAGCTTATTTTTTTTTTAAAAGACTTTGTTTACGTTATACTCCGGAATATGTCTCCTGAAGCTGAATGTGTGAAAGAAAAAACTGAGGATATAGAAAAATTATCAATTAAAAACTACGGTCATGTACTTATTGTTTGGGACTCAATACGGTTTGTTTAGGGACAAGCGTGTGGGAGATGCAGAGCATGACAGCATGTGGATGCTCAAATTGCAGAGACGATTAAAACTAATTATATATACACATTGTGTTAAAATAAATTATAATTTCACTATTTGATAGACATCATCATAATGTTGTGTTTCCCTTGTAAACATTTGAAGAACTCGATTTGTTTATTGTATTTATAACATTTTTTGTTTTTGTCTTATCTTTTAATTACGTCATGACTAGGTACCTAAACCTCGTTCTTAGCTTTAAGCTTTAATAAATTATTACAAGACCCATCGTTCCACTTAACTTAATACATAGCAGGTTGTCGTATATAGATGGTTCTATATCGTATTATCTATTTCGAACCAGCTTGTCGTTTATTTCAGCGTGCAACAAAGTTTGGTAGAGTTTTCAAAAAAGAATTAGTCGTCATTTCTTTTGATGACATTGTTAGTGGTGAATGATGATGCTACATTAATTCAACTAAACTTGATTCATGTTTTTGATGAATTCATACCACTTATCAAGTTTAATGTGGTAAGAGCTCGACGTCTACGTAGGTATTCACATATGTATAAGACCGAATGTTATTTGATGTCTTTTAACTAAGGATGTTAACTACATATATTTTTGATAATTTAGCTATGTTAGAGTATTTCCAACCATATTTTATATATATATATATATATATTTATTTTTCTTCTAAAACTCTATTATAGAGTAATTTTTCTCCAAACTCACTCTATATGTTATTCCAAAATATTTACAAAAAAAAAATGTTATTCTAAATTATAATAAATGAAAGAATTGCTTTATATATAGAGATTTCTTTAAACATTATTTCTGTTTTATAATAACATATAGAGTAGTAATACATGAGATAAATTATGTATGAATAGGAATAAAAAAAGAAGTACTTTCATGTTGAAGTGAACCACTAAAATCGTATTTCAGACAAGATTAAGAATCTAAACTAATATTTAGAATTTTTGCAATGACTGTCCTGCATGGTTGGAAAAAAAAGATAGAGAATGACCATCATGACCATCTCAACTCAGCAATTAAATGTTTATGCGCATATTGGGGTGCATGCATAGTTCGATCATGAAAATAATTTTTTCTAAAAATGTAAATATTTCATAAAATAAAAACGGTTTAGGTGATTTATCGATGATTATATACTTAAATATATGATTCCATGAAAAAAAACCTCAAACATGGAAGCATAATGCATAACTAGAATTCAGTTCCATTCAACCAAAACGTTGAAGATATAGGAGTTAGATGAAGCGATGACGATTTTGATTGTTCTTCCCGGATTTGCTGCTGGAGATGAAGAGCAAATTCTAGTAGTAGAATGCGAACTACGAAAGTCTGAATCACTATAAGCCTTTCACTAGATGTCTAGAAAGATAATTTTGGTCCCAAAAAAAATATAGTTTTATAAAAGACTAAACTAAACAAAATTTAAGAAACTTCAATTTATATGTAAAGAATTTTAACTTAATATTTGTACAAAACTAAAGAATTTTTCAAATATATTTGATGTTTTTTTTTTGTTATATCATATCATAGTTTTTGTTTTTTTGGCTTAAGGGCGATATATCAATCTCATTTCAGAGTTCAAACAAAATTTAAGCATATGTAGATCGTAAATGTCATTATTCGATCTTTGACTAGTACTTATTTAGACCAGTTGTACCAGCTTAGTCCAGTTTTTAATTTTCTACATTAAATGGATCGGATGTTCAAGTCGTTGACTATGAAATCGATAACAAACCTTAGTCGAAATAAAAGTCACCTTTTTTTCCCCTCTTTTGACTTGGAAAATAAAGTCAGCTATATAATAATCTGTTTTCATAATTTGATTTATCATATGGCTGACTATTTTAATATATGCAATGATTATTCTATAAGTTCGTTCAGTTCTAGCGCTACACTTTAATTTTGGACGTATAGTGTTTAACATTTTTAACTATTATTATCTTATAATTATACTAAAATGAAGTTAGAAGGACTAAATAACCTATTTTCCATAAGAGACAAGACCTACGCACTTAATCATGATTAGAGCAACAGGTTAACATTAATTAGATACAGATACAATACAACTCCGGATGATGAATGCACCGTTGAGTTGTTCTGAAGCCAAGTGGAGGCTTTGTCTACATTTTTCTTTGTCATTTTATTTGAAATTATTTCTCAACTTTTCTAATTATAGGGGTCCTTTCTGATGATTATATTTCTCACCATATATACGACTTTCTTCTTCCTAATGAAGGATATAATTTGAAAATAACAAGATTTTCCTTTGAACTATATTAAATATCTCATATCATGATTTCAGGTTGAACTTTCGAATATTACAATTTAAATATTATGTAGTATATATACTACATAATCAAGAAAGAATTATAATAACAAGCTATTCATCCAACGGTATAGACGTATAGAAGAGTTTCAAACTGATATTCTCATCAGTATTTTAATATCATTTACATTATAATTGAATCTAACATTTGAAAAGATTTGTATACGTGCATATATAGTACTTATGTCCTTCAAATCCATTTTCTTCTCATAGTTGTTTTTTTCAAACTCTCCCGGTGCCTTCAATTAATAATTCAAAAATACGATCATCAATATATGCCCGTGTGGATTTAGACACTCATGTGTACGTACATTTAACCTTAATTATGACAATATTCAACCATAGACTAATCTCATATATCAATTAGTCTCATATATATCTCATAGATATAGACTTCGCATTTTATACATATTAACTAAATACGAAGTATCATTTTCTATTCTATAGAATGTGACATTCTTTCTTGTTAGGACTCAGTGACTGATTTTCAATTGCTAAATCCACTTGTATATATGTAAAATTATGTATCCATTTGAATCGGTTACATAAAGAAGAGCGGAAGACCAGTTTGGACCATTATTTCGTATCATCTATAAACTACAAACATTTTGAATCTTAGTCTAGTTGTATTTAGTGTCGGTTTGTATCTTATAATAATTGATGATAATGTGGGTGAAAGAGAATTTTTTTGTTAGTTAAATATATGGATAAGAAAACCTGATTAGCTATAACAAATATTATAGTTCTCGTATTGAATTAGAGAAGCCATTGACTTTGCAAAAACATTGGTATACAGTTTATAATTAAAATACTCCAATGCTTTTTTATATTTAATCATTAATCCACAAGGAGTAGCTAGCTACATGATAAAATACATCAACATCATAAGCCTACGACAGAACAAAAGGAACCATCTTGCTTCAACGTAAGCACGTATAGATTATTCCCATCGGTTATGTATGTCTTGTTGCATAGAATAAACTTAATAACGAATTTCGCAGAAAGATGCCTTTGAAATATGTGGTACGTACGTAATTATATATGGAGAAAAATAAAATGTTCGAAATGGACTAATTTATATCGTTTGATTTGGTCCGAGGACACTAAAAACATGGTAAGAAAAAATGTGTAGTACGTATGAGGAATACAACAACATGCAGTATATGAAGTATCTGTTTGCATAAGGTATTGTGGTAAAAGTCCATATACAATTCTTTATATAGTAAATTCAGTTATTTTTTTCTATGTTCATTAGTATTTATACTAAATCAGTTTCGAGTTTTTTCATAATCCGGATAAATAGTTGTGAGGTTGTTCTATATCTACATGTTTTTTTGTATGACATCGTAGATTGATTGCACAGTTTAGTATAACTTCACAAATATTGTATATTCGATTAATTGTGCAATCAATCCACGATTTTGCTATACCAAACCGAGTTTCTATTATCATGTATATACATAAGAAACTTATCAAATAAGACGATGAGGGATCCATGGAATGCAAATGTGAATTTAATTTTGATTTCATATTTGAAGGACCAAGCACAAGTTAGATTTAGCTCATATGACATGTTTTTAACTCGTAAAAAAACATAAGAACTTGATATATGGTGTTGGTGTCGGATCTCACTCATGCATTCGGTCTGGATAAAGGTCTAATATTACCAAAGTGAGGGATAGTAAGAATCTCAATTGGGAGACGGACACCAAGAAAACCCACAATCGGGTTTGGCGTTACAAAGGTCCATCATTTTGCGTAACCAAAAATGATTCAAACGATCATCACAAAAATGCAATATGTTCAAAGAACTTTATGATCTATAAATCTTTTTTATGTTCGTTACTATTTGTAACTAAATCATTTCTCTTACCTAAAATCCACTTGCTAAACTCGTTTTTCGTGTGGTTTCTTCAATTTTTTTTACTCCGGTAGATCGATGTTTCATCATAAACCCGATTAGTTACCCTTCAGTTTCGGATCTCGCATCCACATTCGGTCTAATTAGAGAAACAATATATTAGAAGAAAATGGTTTCATTGCCTCCAAGTTAATATATGAAGATTAAGGTGCGTGTAGAGTTTAAACAAAGTGGAAACACAATTAAGAGTTTGTTAAGAAAGGCATGTGATGTTGTAATTCTCGCTAAATCGCTATAGCCAATAAATCCTTCTCCCACGCGTCTCTTTTGCCACACCCTTCACTTGTTTTCCTCCCCATTCTCCTTATACTTCCCACGTGGCATTAACATTTCATCTGCATTTTTAAAAACCCAAAGCTATATTCCTTTTTTTGCCATTTGGATGACCTATCTATTTTTATCAGTAAATATAGCTTCTTCACTTTGTCCTTCTTCCTATTTTAAATGATAAAACACATTTGTGTGTTAAATCAATAATGATGAAAACACACATTGAATCCCCAAAACAAAACAAAATACTTTCAAACACAACTTTTTTATTTCCTTTTAAAAAATATCAGTAAAAAACAAATTAATCTTAGTACTAAAAAGTTGTATATATATACCTGAAAAAAAAAGAGTGATGTGTTTTTTTTTTTGTCATCGTTTCTTCTTTGTTAATATCTAGGTTTCACGTCTATAGGTATAACAAATGCTCTTTAAAAAACTAAAAAAATCAGAGACAAAAACTCTCTCTGGTTTAATCATGCAACTATGTTATTTTAACAATTTTGTAAGCTCAATTTCATGATTCATTTCCTCTCTAAAACCCTCTCCAAACCCAAAAGATAGTGACGCATTTGAGGTCAGCCACCACCTCCATTGAAGTGAAGCTTGAGAAAGACAAAAAGAGAGATTGTATAGTGTGGTGCATCGTTTCAAAACACAACAACAAAAAGAACCGTACGAAACTTTTGTCTCTTTCCGTGTTGTTGTTGTTAGCTAATGACAGAACTCAACTTCCACCTCCTCCCAATAATCTCCGATCGCTTCACGACGACGACGACAACATCACCGTCGTTCTCGTCACATTCTTCTTCTTCTTCTTCTCTTCTCTCTTTCACCAAACGAAGACGAAAACACCAACCTTTAGTATCATCCATACGCATGGAACAGTCACGGTCACGGAATCGGAAAGACAAAGTCGTCGTCATTTTAGGAGCAACCGGCGCCGGAAAATCAAGACTTTCCGTCGATCTCGCTACTCGTTTCCCTTCAGAGATCATAAACTCCGATAAAATCCAAGTCTACGAAGGATTAGAGATCACAACGAATCAGATTACGTTACAAGACCGTCGCGGCGTTCCTCACCATCTCCTCGGCGTCATCAACCCCGAACACGGCGAACTAACCGCCGGAGAGTTTCGCTCCGCCGCTTCAAACGTCGTCAAAGAGATAACTTCTCGTCAAAAGGTTCCGATTATCGCCGGTGGATCTAACTCTTTCGTCCACGCACTCTTAGCTCAACGATTCGACCCAAAGTTCGATCCTTTTTCATCCGGGTCGTGTTTAATCAGCTCCGATTTGCGTTACGAGTGTTGTTTCATCTGGGTCGATGTATCGGAGACTGTTCTCTACGAGTATCTTCTCAGAAGAGTCGACGAAATGATGGATTCAGGTATGTTCGAAGAGCTGTCTAGATTCTACGACCCGGTTAAATCCGGTTTAGAAACCCGGTTTGGGATTAGGAAAGCTATAGGTGTACCGGAGTTTGACGGTTACTTCAAAGAGTATCCACCGGAGAAGAAGATGATAAAGTGGGACGCTTTAAGAAAAGCGGCGTACGATAAGGCGGTTGATGATATCAAAAGGAACACGTGGACGTTAGCGAAGAGACAAGTGAAGAAGATTGAGATGCTAAAAGACGCTGGTTGGGAAATAGAAAGAGTTGATGCAACGGCGTCGTTTAAAGCAGTGATGATGAAGAGTTCGTCGGAGAAGAAGTGGAGAGAGAATTGGGAAGAGCAAGTGTTGGAGCCAAGCGTAAAGATTGTGAAGCGGCATTTGGTGCAAAATTAGTTTTTTTTTTTGTTTTTTCCAGCTATTTTACAGCTCATTTTTGGGAACTATTTTTGAAATAATAATTGGAAAAAAGAGACATTTTTTTGTTGTTGGGTTTTGTTTTTGAGTAACATAGAATACATATGATCAGACATTTTTGGTTCTTAAAAACCTAAATCGATGGGAAATTTTTTCAAAAATGTTAGAAAAAGTACTTTAGTTTATTGTTTTTTCTTTATTAGTTTCTTGTTTTTTATGTAATGTGTACCATTTTTTCAAAAGTGTTTGATTTAAAGTTTTTGATCTTTAGGAAAATTAGGAGCTTGTTGTTTGTTTGTTTGTTTGTTGTAGTCTGCAGAAATGTTGTGTATAGAGAAGAAAGCAACGGCATGGAGAGAGAGTTTTTGCATTTAGCGTCAGAACAAATAAAACCTTTTTTGTATTTTTTTTCTTTCTTATTGTAAAATGTAATTATTATTTTTGTCTTCTTTAAGTTGGAAACGGAAGTCGAGGTTTGAAACCTCAATATCCTGCTCTATGCGTTACATTTCGAATTTTCGTATAATGTTTTTTTTGGACAAAATGACAACAAATTAAAGTCGTAAAGGAAATGAAAAAACAGTTTTTAGTGGATCATATGTACGAAGAGAAATCAATTCATAATTAAAATGAGTAACAAGTAGAAAGTACAATAATTAAGTAAACATGTTTTGTTGGTATTCTATAACATGTTGTTTATATATATTAAAAAATGGTAGCACCATACTTACCTACATTTGTAACCATATTTTAATCCTAAATTTTTATATAACTATTAATAAAATGATACAATAATTTTAATATATTTCAATATTAAACATAAAGTTAGTCATTAGTACGTAGTAAAAATAGTTTGTAGACTGAAAACCATCAATGTAGCTTATAACTCTACATACAAAGTTGCCTAGACGTCTTGATGGTCTAACTGACTACGTACGATGCTTAACCGGTGGTTTAGGAGGCAACTTAAATTCCTAAGCCGTCTAAAAACGAGTCTTTGATGCTTGATCGTTAATGTATGAAATTTGATGTTTTCAAGTTTTTCTGTTTTGTGTTATGTTTACATGATTATCCTATTATCCTATGCACGTTTAGTTTATCATTTAAAAACAGGAATTGATTTCAAAATGAAAAAGACAAAACACCAATGATTTCTCATTTATACATTTAATTTTGAGTAAATAAAATAGATAAACCATAATCTTCTAAAAGTATTTAGAAACTAGCAAATATATTACAGTACTTTGAATTATCTAAATTTGCAAACAGAATGTTGCAACCTGAGCCGCAAGGAGTTTTTAGATTCAGACAGCCCCACGAACTTATTTGAAGTCAGATATGACAACTAATACTAATCAAAACGAAATCCTCCAAATCTTAAAAGACAATCTTAGATAGATTTTATTCGACTAGTTTTCAATGATCTTTGTAATGATTTGTTTGGACTTTAAAACACCCTTTCTGGTCCAAGTTATTATAAAAGTATAGTTCAATTAAATGTTCATCATAACAGACATAACGAGCTGTGGGATTCTTATACAACTCCCACACGATATTTTGTTCCACATCTAGTTAACCGTGGATCTATAAGCTCTCGTCACAAAGATATTGATGGTTCTTGAGTTTTAAGTGCATGCACCACGTATAAACAATTCGCAACCAAAACATAAGATATACGGAACAGAATTTGTAATAAAAAGATCATTATTTGTGAATACTACACGTGGTTGGTACGTACGGTGGTCTTGGTTTAGGACCAAGAACTTAAACTCGTCTTATTTTTTTGTTTAGTCAATGTTATGTAAAACTACACTGCGATACAAAGTGTATATTTTTCCTCCATTATATATCAATAATTTCTCCATCGTTCTCTATCACTCATTTATTATTCTCTCTTTGTTCACCATTGTTGTTTGAAATTTCATAAAGGCGTCATAATTTGTGACAGAACTTGATCAGAAAACAAAGACAATAATATTGGCACGTAAACTCTAGACTGCAGGGGTTGCTTTCAAAACTTTTTACCATTGATATAGGTCTGGTCAACAACGCTTTATATACAATTATTTATTTCATTCCAATCCAAGAAATGAAACATATATGTACCTAGCTAACTCATAGATATCTCCTCTCATGTATAATTGAATGTTAGATTGTGTATTGTCCGTAGTGTAAATTTAGAGGTGGTCCCATACTCCCATTTATTGGATTCATTTTTCAATTGGTTTACGAGTTTACAACTATATATTTCAATTGGCAGACTTTTTTCAATTGGTTTACAAGTTTACAACTATATATTTCAATTGGCAGATTTTTATTTGACAAATTATTTTGTCACATATATATGTTATTTTGTAATGTAAATCTATTAATCACTGTTTTTTTTTAGCTGCTGAATAGAATTAAAAATTTAAGAAGATGAAATTGAAATTTAATTAAAGAAGTAGAAAGCATCATATTCAGCAAGACAAATTTAAAGCCTTACTCTAAACTACTATGCTTAAATTTTATCATATTGTTGGTTTTGCAAAAAGTGAATAGAGATTTTTAAATAAATATATTATTTAGAGATGAGTTCGTTATGGATATTTTTGTTTGATGAGAAAAATAGTCATAAGATGTTGGTTTTTTTCGGTGTGTATAGCTTTAGTTTCACTCACGCCAAACGCAAACATGGTATAATATACTTTAGAAAGCAGATAATGACATTATATTGTTGTTTTCTATAATTAAAGCACGTAGCGTATTGCAGTAATGGTTTGTATTGATATTACAGTTTGTGTCATAAACCGTTTTCAAACTTCAGTATGTAAATTTTTGGTAAAAGAAAATATTTCTTCTTATTTTTATTTTGTAGTAATTGAATTTATTTATTGGGTGGATGCATTGTCATTTCAAATGAATAAGCCAATTATCAAATCATGAAGTTTAGAGATTTATGAACTGGTTTACAAAAAAAAAAATATAAAAAAATAAGAGATTTATGAACTATCTTACCAATAAGAAAATGGCTACCACATTTGTTAAGAATATACCGAGAGGTTGTATGGGATGACAATATGAGATTAGCTAAGCACATTACTGGATGGATCAAAGTTTAGAATTGTTGTATTTTAATATGTCCATGGTTCTAAGGACTAGATCTATATGACACTACATATTAAGAAATACAACAAGAAATGTTTTTGAAGAAACAAGAAGAAGTAATATCTCTATAATTGAAATATATACGGTTTGATGACATCGAGTGGTTTTACCTGATGTCGCCATATTATTTCACAAATCCAATTTGAAATTAAAGGATGATTCTCTTTATCCCCAAATCGTCTAAATGCATGCAAAATGACAGCTTTGCATCGAATGAGAATATAATTTTATCAAACTCTGTAAGATTATTCGCTCTTTGTTACAATAAGGTCTACGATCAACGTACGGGATTCTTTGTACCTTTTTTCTATCAGTCTCGTGGCCTCTATTTTATATACAAATATTCTATGTACATTTCTGCATGTTTTATAAAGTCAAACTTAAAAAGTCAAAACACTTATGTCAAAGAAAGATAAACTAACTAAAAGTCAAACTTCTAACACATGCTATAACTAATGAATTTGTTGAAAACTAATTATGACATGCATGGTTTGGTTGTGACTAATGGTCGTTATGTTTAGTATTACACAAGGGTTTATCTTCATCCAAATATTAACAATACAAAGAAAATCATTCAATCCACTCATCAAGTTTTGTGTTCCATTTTGGTACTTAGTAATGGACTAAATGAAAAAAACAAAAATTGCTGAATTTAGAACCAAGATCAACAAAAATAGTTCGCATAGAGTAAAAACATATTCCACATATATTACTTTACAAATTTGAAACCAGTTGAAAGACTATTTATGTTGATCAAATTTTTTATCCACATTTTTTGCTTCATGATTATAACACCATATCAATAGGAATCACATTTCCAGTCTCTATTCCATCCCCATCATATTTAAAGGAAGACTTCCAATCCAATCCTGATAAGTATAGATCAGGCAAACTGATTGTGTTTCAGACTAGTGTGGATATCGAATCCGTACTTAATAATCTATAAATTTTTGGTCTCGTAATACAAATTATATATTGAATCGCAGAGCAGTAATAAATAGCAAATAGTTTTTTTTGTATTGATCGTAATAGTATGTTTTTACTACAACAATAGTCCATCTCCTTTACAATTCATCAGCTCCTCTATTTATAACACTCCTGAAAATCATTTAAGGTAAAATGTTAATGTAGTATGCGCCACATATCACTTTTTAAAGTGTTTACAAGATTAGACATTTTTTACTTTGAATTATCGAATTTAGTTTATCTTTCTCAACCTAGCAAAAATTCAAGTTTAAATACAAAAATAAGTATCAATCAAAAATTCGTCAAGATGTGTGGATGTTGAGTATAGTTTAATTTGTAGTAGAAAAGTGGGAAATAAAAAGAAGACAAGTGAACTAAAATTTCCGACCCAAAAACAATGTATCCATTAAGCTTAGTTTAATGAAAACCATTTACACGCATTTGTATAACGTGAAACAAGAAACTGACATGCGTGATCATATGTTTATATTAGGAAAATGCTGTTGCTTGAAGCAAGTAAAAACTGTTTTAGAAATAAGTTAATTTTAAAGCATATTAAAATAACAAAGAAATGTACGTACAAACGTAAGGGACAACGAACAGACAAAAAAAACAAACAGTAGATGGGAGAGATCCGAGGTGTGTAAGAAATATTGAAATAAAGGCCAAATTTTATTGAAAATTGAATCGGTCCTTCAAGTAGTAGTATTAATTTATTTGAGTTTTTCTTTCCCGACGCATAATAATTTGGTTCCATTAAATATGACAGTGCCTAAACAATAACAATAGGCAGAGTTAGATCCAAATGTTAGCTACATGATGCAATAGTACGCGTGCGGTGGTGTGTTTACGCGTGATCCTATAATCTCGAGGTCTCAGCTTTTCCAATTTAAAATTCTATATAAGTTTTGGCTTGTGACTTGTTGCTCGGGCTTTCATCCGTACAAATGTGTTTACTTCATCTTACCTGATGATATTTGGGCTCATTTTTGGGCTTACCAGGATTACTGATAGCATCTGGACCAGATTTTTTCTTTCTTTCTTAATTTCTAGTTAGAACCCATAAGGAAATATTTGTGTGTTACAAGCTAACATGTGGTGTTGCACAAGATTTTGTTGGTGCATATTGTGCATCAAATGGAGATTCTAGTTAAAACTCACTAGAAAAATTGAATGAAAACTGCTAAAAAAAACGAAAAAAAAAAAAAAATTACAATCTAAGCTAAGGAAAAAGGACTACAAGAGTGGTTTTGGGGTTGGATTAAGTTTTTTATTTGTTTTCGATTCTCTGGGTATGGTAAGCCCTTTGAATAAGATGATAAGTGTGAGTTATATCATGCTGGTGAAAGTATATTATAATCTATGTATGTACCAACTAGTAGTTGCTAATAGGTCTTTAACGGATCGATGAGGACAAAGAGGCTGACTTTGTAAGTCTTGTGACTCTTGTTATTTCACAAAACTATTTTGGTTTAACAACATTGATACAAAACAAAAACAAAAAAACTATTTTGGTTTAGTAATGGAAAGTTTAATATGTACAAAAAGGCTTTTGACTTTTGATAAACAATAAGTGTTTTACAAGTTGTGTTCGATTTCTCATCGGACATGGAGTATTATAGTTAATTAAGCGGACAAAAAAACAAATATATTTTGTATACTTGTAGTTAGGAAACTGTGTTAAATAGCCCGAGCTACTTGTTAGTTGTTGCAATCATTGAACGTATCGATGATTGTTAGCCGAAACTCGTACATCTTTTTTTCTCGAAGAAAAGAAGTTTCATACATTTTTTCATTACAGAACATTTATCTTCTTTTCAAGCAAAAATTCAGAGTAGGAGGATATTGATATTCACATACAAGAAGCTCAATTAGCCGATTCTGTCTAAAAATAGGTACGTAAGATTTTAAATTGCCCAATTGCAAAAGAAATATCGTCTGTTGTTTATTTATTTCAACAGGGTGAATTAATGTATATATACAAGAAAACAATGTCCATGATATAATTTATAATACCCAGCAATTTGGGGATAACAAATAGATTAATGGTTTCAGCTGCCTGTAAGTAGGTTTAATTATTTATTTTATACTTTTAAAAGCCGATAGTTTTGAACATTTTCATAAATTTCTTATTACGTAAAAGGAGAGAAGTAAATCCATTTCAACCATCTGCAGCCAACCTTGCATGGTCACAGCCAGTAATATTCAAAGATGACCAAATATGAAGACATCTCCACCAAAATAATATTGCAATTTATTTCTGAAATAACTAAAATCGCTTGAACTATATTTTAAATTTTTGAAGAAGTGGAAAAGTTGCAAAGGGGAATGCTTGCAATTTCATATAAAAAAAGAGCAATTCAAGATTTTCGGCCCTTGAGTTTTTGATGTGTTAGAAATTAATAATCAACAGGATATACCTGAGGCATGTTATAATACTATTCAACGACAACGGCCGTTTTACTATAAAACTGTAATCGTAAATAAATAAAGTCAACGGTCAGAATCGTTGGCTGCAATAAAATACGATTTATTTAGTTTTAACCATACTTACACGCAAATGTAATTCTACATATATACGTATTATATCAACAAGAACTCTGTTTATTTTCAAAGCTTTCTTGATCTTTCATTCTCCATTCTCTTGATATATTCACCTACCATGATTCCAACAAGATGCAATGAGATCAACGGCTCACGTCCTTCGTCGCTAAAACTCGCCGGAGAATCCCACACCATCAAGAAAACGTCGTCTTGCAAGTCGAAGCCACGACCACATGGACGGGCATCTCCGGTTATCATCTACGCGCATTCTCCAAAAGTGATCCACACGCGTGCCGAAGACTTCATGGCCCTGGTTCAAAGGCTGACGGGTCTAGACGAGATTATTAGACGGAACACTAGTGAATCTTCCTCTTCTGTTGTGACGGAAGAGGTTAACGTCGGGGATGATAACACGGCGGCTCCGTTTAGTCAGGATAGAACACAACGACAGAAGTTAACTGATATGCCGTTGTTCACACCGAGCTCGATGACCTTGTTTGGTTCTCCAACTCAACTTATGTATATGTCACCGAACCGGACCGATTCATTTCGACCCTTGGTTTTTAAGTCCGAATAAGACTTCTTAGCAAAAAAAAAAAAAAGTTCCAATAAGACTTCCCATAAAATATGCTTTTATGATTTCTATTTTATATGTATACAATTGGTTTGTTCATTCGTTCGTTCATAAGTTGTTTCACTGTGATTAGTTGGTGTAAATGTCACTTAACTTTACAAACTAAAAACAATGTCACTTAATATCTGTATTTGGTTGTTTTAAACATGAAAGTTAAGGGTTTACCTGTTCTTTTTACATAAATTATTCCATAAATCTCAGCGACAACGTGTGGGCTTCAACAAAATATTTGAAGACCAGAAATGCATTATTGGGCTTCGCATTAAAATGAGCTTCAAGCTCATCTTAGAAAGTTTTTCTAATGACGGTCTATGTGCCATCTTAACAATTCTTTGAGGAAGTTTTATAACTAGAAAAAATGTAAAACTGAAGGTGGAGATGAGTATTAGTTATTTTTATTGATTTCTAGTAGCCTCCCCAAAGTAAAACAGTAGTAGAAATTTTGGAAACATTAAAACCAAGTAGAAAAAACTGGAAACTAATGGCATACAATTAAATAAATTGTGTTTTATTTTGTTAAGTGTAGCATGTTCACCTCAACAAATTGATAGTTCATCTGAAACTGAGACCATCAGGAGAGGCTAAAAAAAGAGTCCTTTTCTTGATATAATTTTGTTATAGACCTTTAGGGCCCTCTTCCTGAGCCCAAATAACTTATTAAAACATATTTATCTCTATATTTGTCATATATAGATCCTAGGCCCGTTATCAACATGCCATGTTGACAAAAAAAAAAAAAAAAAATCATTCATGCCACTATGTTTTTTCCCCCCACTATGTAATCATGATATTGATTTCCTCATCTACTTACAATTCTTGTATTTGTTTTCTTTTTTGTTAGTCCACAAATCTACATCTACTTTTCGAAGTGACACTCCAATAAATAATTACATTCTCTTTTCAAATCTTCAATGAATATTGACTCTAAACTGCATGGTGTACCTACATGCAATATTCCAAAAATGAAAGAAGTATTATGAAGAAAGAGCCATTGGAAATTTCATGAAAGAAGTATTTAACTTGGTCAACTAGTTGGCCATCTAAATTGGGTAATCTCATGGGTTACAAAAATGTTTCATGTTTCATATCAATTAAAATTGGAAGCATTTTTGTTTAGAGGTTGAGAATTTTTTTTATTGTTTTTACCTTTTAATGTTAAGTTTTCTAAAACAGTATAGTTTTAAATTGGTCCGACTACCCAGTCCGATACAGTTTTTAAATTGGTCCGACTAGCCAGTCCGATACAGTTTTTAAATCATTGTTGTAAAGCAAAAAACATTATGCCATCTTAACTCGAAATCACTTTTCCAAACAACCCGGTTCACTTACTTCCATAGAACACGAAACATACGAATATCTTTCATAATTCAAAAAGCAGTCGGGTGTAAAATGTAAAACTAACTTTCCCTGGAAACAGAAATCACATTTGTTTGGGAAGTCTGTCAGTTGGGCTTTGGCCCAATTGGTTTACCTGGTAGTCAGAAATGCAGGCGGCCTGACTACCCCCTGGCATTAGTCGGAAATCATCCAAACTCGGGATAGACAGTGTGGTGGTCCTTCGGGGAGAAGTCCACTTTGAAGTACTTTGGTGCGTTTCTACCGGGGCTAACCGGATCAGCCGATAGGGTTTATCAAAAAAAAAAAAAAAAAAAAAAAGTTGTAAAACTAAAGCTTTTTTTTTGTTAATTATATGCTTGAAGAGAATTGTTTGCGTGCAAATGTGAACCACACGAATAAAGAAACGTGGCTCCCAAAACGTCTCGCACATCCTTAGCTTTTCACTTCCCTATAATGTGTTTCGATCAACACGTTTCTGTCTTCTATACGAATAATTAATTGTCGTGTAATTTGATGATTTGAGTAAATTAATCATATTGAAATATACGATAATAACAATAATACATATGTGTTCAATTAAAATCAGATCAATTATTTAACTTTTTTTGAAGAGTTTTTTCTTGTTCGGGCAGAAAAAAAAAACTCATCTGCATGAACGGGCACTACTCGGGTTACTCCACCGTAGGTATGAAAGTTCTGGTTGATCGATTCAGGCATGAAATTCCCCGGAATAACTATCTGATCTGTATTGTGACATCTACACCAAGAAGATTATGATGAAAGAAATGTTTGGCCTATTTTTAAAAATAAAGTCGGATTGGTTAATCTTTTTTTTTTTTTTGGGTTTTAATGTTATGGTTATCTTTTCAAGTTTCTATTATGTTAGTATAATATATATCCTGAATTATCTTCAATATTATATTTGTTCTTTTTGTGATTTCTGACTTTCTGTCATATTTTAATCACATCACTTAATTCCAAACCTATTAGAAAACTCGTAACCAGCCACATTGGGTAGTGGCTTCACTTCACATGGAGCCAGAGAACAAGTGAACTAGTAACCGACCAAACACACAAACACTTTTATTAATCTGACGCTGATTTTTATTCAATCAAAACTAAAATTTTAAAATAAAAATCGCAGAGAAGCAAACAGACAAATTATTTACAAAACGTTGCGTCGTTCTCATTAATCTTTAACACTTCTTTTTGGCGTTGAATCTTTCGTCCGTCCTCTTAACTTTAAGACAAAACCGTCCCAACCAATATTTTCTCTCGTCAAGGATTCCATCAGCCCGAGATAAGGACGTCAGCGTCCCACCAAGTCTCAGCCTCACATTCCGTCAAGTCCGTCAACACACCGTTAAACTTCCTCAAATCTCCCACGGCTATCTCTCCGCTAACATCATCCCTGACGTATACTTTCTCCACACCACCGGTATCAACTCCGATTATATTCCCTAACAACCGCCCCGGCTGCCTCCACTCCGCGAGCAAAGCCGGCATCCGAAAACCGGCGCGTGGATCACACGCCTTCACTTTAACGGCGTCAACACCTTTTTTCTCCGCCGCCCAAAAAAACGGTGACGAGGTTGAGTTATAGTTCTTGAGAAACGTTGCCACAACATTCTCATGATCATCGCCATCGATATCTAAATGATCCCAAAGCTTCACGACTCCACTCGAACCAATCCCACCAAGATCAGGCCATGAGAACAAATCTCCAAAACTACCACTATATCGCCTCCCCATCCATGTGCAATTACCATTGTCTCCCTGATCATCATCATCATCGTAATAATCAGATCCTCTAACGCGGAAACCTCCGTTGACTCGTCTTCGATTAAAGATCGAGTCAACATCCTCATCTTCATCATCAGCCTCATCTTCTTCGTCTTTTTCATCGTCAGAGGAGACGGTAGAGGAACAAGAAACATCGGAATCGCTATCGTAATCATCAAAAAGAGTTGGAGAGGAAACAGAGACATCTATTTTTCTTAACCTAACAACTAGACTGTTGAGTTTACTAACAAAGTTGGTGAAATAAGCTAGAAATGCGATAATCAAAGCTCCCCATTTCCAAAAACCATAAGCTTGGTGTAGCTTTCCGATTCCGGAAACAGCAACAGATCGAGAAAGAAACGAAGGATCATTAATCGAGTTTATACCAACTTCGAAATCTCTTATTCTATTAATCACCGGTACCTCCATAATCTCTGCAGAAAGAAAAAACTAATTAGGTTTTTTTTTTGTTTTTTTGTTGTTATGAGAAAGAGAGAAAAAAAGAAGAGAGATTTGGATGCGAAGGCTTGGGGAAGCCTTAAAAAGACCGAACTGAAGGGTTAGAGAGTACACGTGGCGGAGATTGAGTGGGTGAAGATGAGAGTTTTGTGGCAACACGTAGGAAAAAAGGTAAGAGGAAATGGGAAAGATAAGATACAATGAGTCAGCTTTCTGACAGATGTATTCTCTGTGTCTGTAACTATCTCATGACCACAATAAATAAATAATAGTTTAGTTTGTTTTTGGGTGTTATTATCATAAATATTTTTGAGTGGTTCGAACCACCTACCACAATATAGCTTTTTTTTTTCTTTTTTTTCACAATTATTGAAAATAAGGTTTGGATTTGAGGCGTCCAAAATAATTGTGTTGGTGGTTACTTTATGAAGCGGATCATTGATGATAATTTTTTTGTTTTTGTTTTTGTTTTTGTTTTTCTTAAGAATGATATGCTATGTATAATATGACAACTCATAAAGTCAAAATAATAATTTGACAGCTCATAATACATTAATTTTGTAGGTTAACATTTATTTTCTTATCAATTTGTATAAAAAGAAAATTTGACTATATATATATATCTACAAATAAATGAATTTGACTATGATTTCAACAGAAAAAGAAAAAGAATTTTCGAAACTGTATTAAGGATTTTCTGTTTAAATTTTGGCAAAAACTAATATATTATTTGGAAAATATATTAGATTCGATTAAATTTACAATATGGATGTGAGTTTTCGGACATATATGAATATTTTTGGAAAAATAGTTTATTCTATTCATGAATTATTATTCATAAATAAACACAGACAAAGGGAAAGGTACTAGAAACACTCATTATGGACCAATTTGTGACAATTTGCAATGTAGAAACAACGACATGCGAACCACACAAGTAATGCCACGTGTAATCTCCTGAATGAATAGAAGAAAGAAAAGGCATAAATAGCCTTAAGATTTTCTCACCAGAATGACCTGGCGTTCGATTTGGTCCAAATCAGTGAAATCAAAATAAACGTTTCTTTTTCTGGTTAGATGCACGCCACGATTTCGTCTAAGAGAAGGCACAATTTAATCTTACTAGAAGAAGGGGCTTATCAATTTAGTTACGTTTTTGGTTTTTACTCAAAAACAACTTGTATGTTCTACAAGAAACTTCGAAGCAAATCTAACTTGTAATAATGGATTGAGTTAGATCTAAAAGCAATATGTATTTTTAAGGCTAAGAATTTTCAACAGCTATATACCACAATAATTATCATTTTGATAATTTCACAAAATTAAAGAAACGTGTAGAGAGAAACTTATTATACTTCTAGAAAAATGATTTAACTTTTAATAAAAAAATTTATACTTAATATATGTATTTGATATGCGGTTTATACAAAACAATCACATGTGTTTAAATAAGAATAGTTAATATTAAAAATCTAAAACAATAATTATTCTGGAACATAAATAATGCTTACATAAAATTTGATGTGAAATGGAATTAGTATTTATTGACGTTAAAAAAATAAAAAATAATTATTGACGCTAATGGGTTATATAATCACTAGAATATGTTTTTGATATAAGGGGAGGCCACCAATTTGTCAGACGGAAAATGTTTCAGAGTTGGGCCAACCGAGGTATCTTCAAATTCAGTGATCCAATTTGTTTTACTATTGAGCCCAAAAATTGAAGGTGTTGTAGTTTTGTCGGATGTCAGGATGTGTACTGAGTTAAGTCAGAAGTTCCAAAAATATATGAACCAACTTAAAGTGACGTGGACATAACGAGAAAATGTTGTAACAATATGCAGTATATACTTATAAGATTGTGATAATTACTAATGGTGATTTAAAGGTATTTCTAATCTGTGAAATATACTTATAAGGTTGTGGGATTGAATGGGAGAGTTTAATAAGTTTCTTTTTTTGTTGCAAAATAATCAGCTTTTAAAATACTTATTACATTCGAGGCACATGAACTATTTTTCTATCCATTGGCCGATTCTAAATATAAATAGATGTTGGATAATAGAGTTTAAAGAATTTTGAGTTTTCTAATATACAGATTGAGAGGCCAAGTGCTAGATTCAATATGTAACAATATCAGGCTGATATTTTCGATTGAATATCACCAGTATTCAATAATAAAATCATCAATAAGACTAACAAGTATGGTCTCATTCTAAACACAGTAATCACGACAAGAATTCTAATGAGAATCTATGACCAATAAAGACTAACAGTAGGTGTCTTGCATCTACGCTCACATTATTTCATTTCTTTCAAAAAAGGAGTAAAATTGTAAAAACCAGAGCTAATGATTCTTCCTTCTATGCACATTAAGGAAAAAGTAAAAGAGAACAACATGAGAAAAAGCAAAAGGAATCGAATAAACAAACACTTTATCTTTTTCAAAATCTCATCAATAATGACACAATTTGGAATTTCATTGGAAACTGTGTCCTTATGGTCCACAAAAATTCCAATTCAAAGCACACACTTTCGAGACAAAGACTTGCTTCAAAAGAATCAAAAGGACAAAGTTTTTTGTGTTGCCAAGTTTTGGATCCTTTTATAATGAACCTCACTTGAAAGCAAAGTTTCCACATTTCCAAATTCTATGGCTACACTGCAGAGATTCAAGTTCTTGGGGACGCAGTGCGGAGTAGCAGCACAAAGCCCGACACGAAGTCCGAGTCCGAGGACAAGTCCATTGGTACAGCTTCGACGAAAGAAGACAACTTTAAAGATGCTTTTGAGTCTTGCATCTCCGAGTCGCCGAGAGCAGCAACCGTTGATTCATCATCATCACAAGGACGTAGCCGGACGGAAACTTAAAGACTTATTCGTCTCTTCGTCTTCCGCAGAGGAAGAACAAGAAGAGGACGAGAGACCAAAGGGGAAAACAAAAGAAGAAGTTCTTGCAGCCATGGCGGCTAAACTGAATGCAGCTTCAAGATTACAATGTGAGTCTGCTGATGCAGCACCAGTTTGGTTCGGATTCAGCAAACGGCTTCTTCAGCGAGCTTGGCGTCCTAAACTTGGTACCATTCACGAGTAATGTAACCCAATTTTCTTCTCTTTTTTTGGTGTGACTTTGGAAACCATTAGTTTCCCATATGAATGAATATATATGTTTCTTCTCAAATTTGGTATCTTTATGTTTGAATTCCTAATAAAGATTGATCAAAATTTCACATTTTCGTATCATTAAGTGGCCCAACTTGTAAAAAAGAAAGAGAAAGGTTTAAGCCTTTGATACCTATTTGCTTCCAAATGGGATTGGGGAACTATTGATTAAACATCCTGAAATATTTAAGATAATAGCATTGTGTAATTGAGGACCAAGAAGTGAGATGGAGAAAACAGAAAAGGAAAGTGACATTGTTTGGGTATGTCAATACAAAGCTGATTACTTTACATATTGAAGAGGCAACCAAAGGAAGTGAAAAACAAAGCAAGAAAAACTAAGCTTACGAGGAGCAAAACTTACTATTAATATTGTGTTGACATTTGACAGAGTGAATTAGTTGCAATAGCTATGGAAGCTCCAACAACAGCAGCAAACATACAAGATTAAGTAAAATCAGAGCACAAACAGATTGGTAAATAAGCATTGAGCACACACCGTTTTGACTGGAGCAGATCCTTTAGCTTTCCATAAACTAAGAAGTACACATGCAGATGAGAAGAGACCTCTTATACCATCTAAATGATCTTTTTTTTTTTTTTTTTGAGCAAATACCATCTAAATGATCAAAAGTAACAAAGAGAGGTAATTATACTACCGTGACACTAACTACACACCACTGAGACTCATAACAATGAAAGAGCAATAAGCAAGTGAAATGTTGGGAGATTAAAAAATGATCACATCTCTAATGCTTTTAGAATCAATGGTCGTTCTCCGAAAATGGCATAAGAGGTCTATCAATACAGAATTCGTCGACCTTCTCAACCATATATTCCATGTCATCACGACACTTTTCAAGCAACGTTGTGCACATGTCTTTCACAACTGCCTCTGAGCAGTTCATAGCTTCCTCTACACCGGCAAAAGCTAATTCAACCTCAACCATCCAAAACTCAGCAAGATGCCTTGAAGTGTGAGACTTCTCTGCCCGGAAAGTCGGGGCAAATGTATACACATCTCCCATACTACAAGCATAGGTTTCTGCATGTAACTAACCAGAAACTGTCAGGTAAGCTTGACGTGCAAAAGAATCTTTTGAATAATCAGTTTCTCCATCTTTTTTTAGGTAATTCAGTTTATTTGAGCAAGGTATTCACTTGGAACATTTCAATCACTTTTTGTGATGATAGGATTCTGAATGTGTCAAATATCATGTTTAACACAGAAAATGTGGGTCGCAAGACCAATCTTATGTCGGATTCTTGTAAATGCTGCAATTGTGGTGGTTCTTGCACGAAAGTAAGTATGGTCTTTCAAATACTCTATAGTAAGCTTCTACTTATGAATAGAGTATGAAGTTTCACTGTGTAAGTCTTTTGGATTCAAGTAACAAATATTTAACTTTAGCAAGTAATAAAGAAGATTAAATAACTTGCAAGTAATCAAATTTTGGAAGAATATTTGATCTAACAAATACTTGTTTTGGACTAATCAAGTAACAAAATAATAATTCAATTACTTTTTTTTTTGGTGGGAATAATAATTCAATTACTTGTACAAAGCAAAACAGATTGTTAGTACCAGAAAATTAGCAAGTACCATAATGAGTAATTAGATTTTTTTTTTTCTGTGAAACTGTGAGTAGTTAGATGCTATATTATAATACTCCTAGAAAAACAGTTGACTCTTGAACTTTAATTCTGTTTTTCCTTGATAATAAATAATACTAAATATGGACAAAAAATAAGAGAGAAAAACTTATACTGAAATCGTAAAACCAACAACTCCTGCTTTTAAAGCAAAAAAAAAATAGTCTAAAATGAAAATTACTTTAAATAAATGAAACTTAAAAAGGAATTGCTAATAAGAATCTATGTCACCAATCATAGCCCCAATGTTCGGTTTTTGTGACAGCTTGCTTTCTCACATTTGGTCAAGCTAGCCATTTTTCTCACCGGCACAAGTTCTTTAAACAAACATATCATGTTTTTGTCTCTTAATCTAATCCGATTTTGTCCTTAACAAAACCCAAACTTGTTTCGTGTTTGGTACAAAGGAAGATGTTGAGAAACCGACTTGAGTTCTTCTTCTTCTTCTACTCATAAACAAACAAAAAAAAAAAAGTTGCAATCTTTTTCCCTGGATTCTTGTTTGCAACCTACCTATAATTCTGGGTATTTTCTTATTCAGATTCTCCTAAAAGTTCTCCTTTTGTTCCTTAGAAAAATACAATCTTTTTCTCTCTTTCCCTTGTGGATTTGGATGATTGGGTTTGATTTACAGTTCATTTCTAGTCACCATTACGCGTTTCTCTCTTCTTCCGTGTCAAGCTTTCCTTCTACCTTGGGAGATTGTTTAATACTTCTTCTTCTCTTTGTTCTTTTCTGTGTTTGCCTTAGTCAGATCTGCATTTGTTGTTGTCGAAACCAAAACGGTCGAAGAAGAAGAAGAAGAACATCAGAGTACTAAGTTAGTTTCTCATCTCTTTGAGTATATATAAAGCTTCTTCCTTCTTACCAATTGATTCAGATTTGCTCTTCTTCAAATGTTATTTGCAGGTAAAGTTTGTTGTATCTTGGCTACGAATTCATGACTTCTTGGCTCAGAAAGATTGTGTTATAAGATTTGAGAGTGTGAAGGGTCTTTCAAGAAGTTGTTACAATGGCGTCTAGAGAAGGAAAGAGACGTAATCATAATCATGATGATGAGAAGCTTGTGCCTCTTGCTGCTTTGATAAGTAGAGAGACGAAAGCTGCTAAAATGGAGAAACCGATTGTGAGATTTGGACAAGCTGCTCAATCTAGGAAAGGAGAAGATTATGTCTTGATCAAGACTGATAGTCTTCGTGTTCCTTCCAATTCTTCAACTGCTTTCTCTGTTTTTGCGGTATATACCTCAGTTACATTGTCTTAATAGTAATGATATGTTACTTCTTTTAGCAATTAGTCAATTAGATTCCTGAATTGAGTATTCTTGAGTCTCAGGACAATTGAAATGCATATTATTAAGTCTATAGTTTGTTTGTGTCATTTGTTTCTGTGTTTTGACTGTCTTGTGTTTTTGGATTGTTAGGTATTTGATGGGCATAATGGAAAAGCGGCAGCGGTTTATACAAGGGAGAATCTGTTGAACCATGTTATTAGTGCTCTTCCTAGTGGGCTTAGCCGTGACGAGTGGCTTCACGCTTTACCTCGTGCATTAGTTTCTGGATTTGTGAAGACTGATAAGGAGTTTCAGAGCAGAGGTATGTGAATTACAAATCATTTACTAGCTCTTTTGATGGATCTTTACTTGTGGCTGAAGAATGAATGAATGATATATGGTTTATTCCTCTCTTGATGCCAGGGGAAACTTCTGGAACAACAGCAACGTTTGTGATAGTAGATGGATGGACTGTGACCGTTGCATGTGTTGGCGACTCGCGCTGCATCTTGGATACTAAGGGTGGTTCAGTTTCTAACCTTACTGTTGATCACAGGCTTGAAGATAATACAGAAGAGTATGTAACTAAAATGAAATTTTTGTCTTTGGGATCTTAAAGCACAATGTAAAGCTTAACCCTTTTATCATGATTCAGGAGGGAACGCGTTACTGCGAGTGGTGGAGAAGTTGGCAGGCTAAGCATTGTTGGAGGCGTTGAGGTGTGTTGTGTTCTGTTTTGTTAAACTGATGTGTTTCCAATTTAGAAGCTCACTATTGAAATTCTGCAGATTGGTCCACTACGGTGTTGGCCTGGAGGTCTCTGCCTTTCAAGGTCTATTGGGGATATGGATGTTGGGGAGTTCATTGTTCCAGTTCCCTTTGTAAAGCAAGTGAAGGTACATATCTATATTCAGTGTTTTGTTATAGATATGTTTTATCCTTAACAAGCAAACTCTCACACTTGGTATATAAATATACAAAAAGCTATCAAACCTTGGAGGAAGGCTTATCATTGCATCAGATGGCATATGGGATGCTCTCTCCTCAGAAGTCGCAGCTAAAACTTGCCGTGGGTTATCTGCTGAACTTGCTGCTAGACAAGTAGTTAAGGTAATTGAATTTTCTTAACTCAATTTCAAATTTGTGTAATCTTTGCTTGTAAAGAAGTGATTAAGGAGTCTTAAGGTTTGTGTTGCAGGAAGCATTGAGAAGAAGGGGACTTAAGGATGACACAACTTGCATTGTGGTCGACATAATCCCACCCGAAAACTTCCAAGAACCACCGCCTTCACCTCCTAAGAAGCACAACAACTTCTTTAAATCATTACTCTTCAGAAAGAAATCAAACTCATCTAACAAACTCTCCAAGAAACTTTCCACTGTTGGTATTGTTGAAGAGCTCTTCGAAGAAGGTTCGGCAATGCTCGCTGAAAGGTCACTCCTTTTACTTCTCTTCAATACGTATAAAATTGTTGTGTTTACGTTTTCTCTAACAAAGTTTCTACAGGTTAGGATCAGGTGACTGTTCTAAGGAATCAACAACAGGAGGAGGGATATTCACGTGTGCCATATGCCAACTAGACCTAGCTCCAAGCGAGGGAATATCAGTCCACGCAGGTTCAATCTTCTCGACAAGTCTAAAACCGTGGCAAGGACCGTTCTTATGCACAGATTGTCGTGACAAAAAAGACGCGATGGAAGGGAAACGTCCAAGTGGAGTTAAAGTCATCTAGATTGAAAGATGGTAATCTGCATCATCTCTCACTTACACACACACATTCTCTATTCGTTCATTATAATTCTTTCTTCTTTCGTTCTTTGTTGTTACATTACATCTACGCATCCATTGGAATAAAATTTGAGTAGTAGACCTGATTCTTTATGGATCTGAGAATCGGGTTCGATATAGAGTGAGTTTGATTGATTGGTATACAATGTGAAAAAGCTTGTGTGTGTCATACTGAAAACAAAACAGATATATGAAAAAAGTTTGGATAAAACAAAATTCTGTGTCTTATCTTTGCCATTCTTTAAAATGTTGTTGTTTGCTATATCCAGACCGATTGATGTCTAAGTAACAGAAACTATATAGATAAGAATATTGATTGCGTAAGGATGGTCGTAATGTGGAGCCAAGGACAACACGAGTTTCGTATGATATGGATTCAAATACTCTTGTAGGACATGCACTTAAAGCATACGCTCCAATTTGTTCTCTTTTTGGCATATTTTTACTTATTACTCAATCAACTTATGTTTTTGGAAAAAGGTCAAAAGGCAGAAGATTATTCTATATTCGGATTGTTTTTTCTTTCCATAACACGTAAGTCATTATATTTTGAAATTAAATAAAAAAGATTTGTCATGAAATTAAGGGACTTTACATATGTAATTAGTAATATTATTAGTTAAAAAAATCAGTAATGGAATTTGTAAGGTTGCGATTTATGCTTGATGGGGAACAATTTTGCATGAAACAAGCAAATACAATACATTGTTGATGGCTTGATGCAAATGCTTTAGCTTCTTCTGCTTTATTATGAAAAAAGCCAAAAAGCTCAGCTTCTGCAGCGATATATCAACAAGCCCGAAAAAAGGAAAGCCCCACACATTTCGCTTTATTTACCAGATTGTCCTTCTTTGGGGAAAAAAATAAAATATAGAACGGGTTTTGGAAATTGTAAGATTTGATTGACAGAGAATTTAATTCTTGGTTACGGAGAGACTAGTTATGACCATTAAATCTTCTTCACATGGAGAGAGTTTAACACGTGAGAATCACAGTCACGCGTGTGAACAGAAACACACAAAAAAACCTCAATTTATCATTATTACCTTACCGTTACGGGGAAAATCAAAACCCTTTTGACTTATTATAAACCCTCTAGTCAAATCTGAAACCGATCGTACGGTCTAGGTTTCATCAGACACACAGTACATAGAAAAGGGTATATTCGTCATTTCAAATATGTTTACGTTACTGTTTTGCGTTAATTACGACCATACCACTTTCCTTGTTCTGTCTTGAAGTCCTCAACGCTCGTTTCTATTCTCTCACTTTCTCTGCAGAGAGCAACAATGGCCAAAAGCTCTTTCTTCAACAAGCATTTGCTTCTCTCTCTTCTCATTCTTCTCCAAAGCTGTCTACTCTCTTCTTCTTCAAGTACCGATTCAGAAACTCTCTTGAACTTCAAACTCACCGCAGATTCCACCGGAAAACTAAACTCATGGAACACAACAACAAACCCATGCCAATGGACCGGAGTCTCCTGCAACCGCAACAGAGTCACACGACTCGTACTCGAAGACATCAATCTCACCGGGTCAATCTCATCACTAACCTCACTCACATCACTCAGAGTTCTCAGTCTGAAACATAACAATCTCTCTGGTCCAATCCCAAACCTCTCGAACCTCACAGCTTTAAAGCTTCTCTTTTTATCAAACAACCAATTCTCCGGTAACTTCCCCACTTCAATCACTTCACTCACTCGTCTCTACCGTCTTGATCTCTCTTTCAACAACTTCTCCGGCCAGATTCCACCGGATTTAACCGATTTAACCCATCTCCTCACTCTCCGGTTAGAATCAAACCGGTTCTCCGGTCAAATACCGAACATCAACCTCTCCGATTTACAAGACTTCAACGTCTCCGGTAACAACTTTAACGGTCAGATACCAAATTCATTGTCTCAATTCCCTGAATCAGTCTTTACACAAAACCCATCTCTCTGTGGAGCTCCATTGCTGAAATGCACGAAACTCTCTAGTGACCCGACTAAACCGGGTCGACCCGATGAAGCAAAGGCTTCTCCTTTAAACAAGCCGGAAACTGTACCTTCATCTCCAACTTCAATTCACGGCGGCGACAAAAGCAACAACACATCAAGAATCAGCACCATCTCACTTATAGCTATCATCCTCGGAGACTTTATTATCTTAAGCTTTGTCTCTCTTCTTCTCTACTACTGTTTCTGGAGACAATACGCAGTGAACAAGAAGAAACACTCGAAGATTCTTGAAGGAGAAAAGATTGTCTACTCATCAAATCCTTACCCAACATCAACGCAAAACAACAACAATCAGAATCAACAAGTTGGTGATAAGGGTAAAATGGTCTTTTTCGAAGGAACTAGACGTTTTGAGTTAGAAGATCTTCTCCGAGCATCGGCGGAGATGTTAGGGAAAGGAGGATTCGGGACGGCGTACAAGGCGGTTCTTGAGGACGGCAATGAGGTTGCGGTGAAGCGGTTAAAAGATGCGGTGACGGTGGCCGGAAAAAAAGAGTTTGAGCAACAGATGGAGGTTTTAGGAAGGCTTCGTCATACTAATCTTGTGAGCTTAAAGGCTTATTACTTTGCTAGAGAAGAGAAGCTTCTTGTTTATGATTACATGCCTAATGGTAGTCTCTTCTGGCTTCTCCATGGTACGTCGTCGTTTTTGTTTCCTTTTTCTTACTAATTCCGGAAATTATTCACTAATTAGTTGACTTAGGTTTATGTTTCCATAAGAGGAGAAATTGTGAAAATGGTAGGAGTAGGACCAAAACATGTGATTCATGGTACATAGTAGGGTTAAATTTTTTGGACTTAGTGAGAATTAGAAACCATACTTTATATGTTAGAAAAATGGTTGGAAAATCATTTTCATGGGGCATTATTATTACTATATAGATAATGAGAATTTAAGTCTTTGGATAGATATTAGCATTGGCTACAAGTTGGACAAATAAAGTTATGATCTGTCTCATTTAACTCGCTCTTTTTGGGATTTTTCCCTTTTTTGTTTAGTTTCTAGTGTTTGTCTTTACCTAACCATTTGTTTATTCATTTCATTCACTGATTTTAGTAACTAATAAAGCGACTAATTACATTTTTTGAGGTAAGTGGGAAAGTTTGTGATATTGGTGTTTGATTGTGTTTTGGACAGGAAACCGTGGACCGGGTCGGACTCCTTTGGACTGGACCACGCGCCTTAAGATCGCAGCGGGGGCGGCGCGTGGCTTAGCTTTCATCCACGGTTCGTGTAAAACCTTGAAGCTCACGCACGGTGATATCAAATCCACCAATGTGCTACTAGACCGATCAGGCAACGCTCGTGTTTCGGATTTCGGGCTATCTATCTTCGCGCCATCGCAAACCGTTGCAAAATCTAATGGCTACCGTGCACCGGAGCTGATTGATGGCCGAAAACACACTCAGAAATCCGACGTTTACTCATTTGGAGTGCTCCTTTTGGAGATTCTCACTGGAAAATGTCCTAATATGGTGGAGACGGGTCACTCGGGTGGTGCGGTGGATTTACCAAGATGGGTCCAATCAGTGGTGAGAGAGGAGTGGACGGCTGAAGTGTTTGATTTGGAGCTGATGAGGTATAAGGATATAGAGGAAGAAATGGTGGGGTTGTTGCAGATTGCTATGGCGTGTACCGCAGTTGCCGCGGATCATCGTCCGAAGATGGGTCATGTGGTGAAGTTGATAGAGGATATACGTGGTGGTGGCTCTGAGGCCTCGCCGTGCAATGATGGGATCAATTCTGCGGTGGACTCGCCGTGCTTGTCCGAGGACACTTGCGGTGGGACTACGAGTCAGTAGTAAGATTTCTTTACTTGAAAAATGTAAATCACGTGCCTAGAATCTTGACTTTTGTCATTCGTCTGAAATCCTAACACTTCTAGAGTCGTAGGCTTTTGTTCTTTGTTTGTTTCCTTTAGTTTGTAACACGAAGGGTTATCAATTATGTGAGTCTCGAGTATTTTGTATTAGGGGTAAACAAAATTTCCTTCTCTACTTTTGCCTGGCCCGATAGCAAAAAAACATATAGTAAAATTAGATCCCCAAAATGATATTTTATATGGTAAAATTAGATCCCAAAATGATATTTTATATGGTTCTATTTTTGTAAAATTAGAACCATATATTTGGGATTTGATTTTTATTACAATCTTTATTATTTTACATCTTTTGTGGCATTTTAATCAATTCTTATTTTTAATTTGATGTGTTAACTCTTTTAACATTTATACTAATCATCACCCTAGTCTAGGTATTAACCAAGGATGTGCTTACTCTAGAAAGTCGGGGCCTAAATGAATGGAAAGCCACCCACTAGAGATGCCTTAATGTCCGGTCCATTATTCTAATTTCTCGGACGACAGAAACTAGCGAGGACTTTATAGAGTTATGTGGCAAGCATGTGCGCATGTTATCGCATAGTATGTAACATTTTCGTCTTCTATTTAGCATACAACTATACATAGTGGTAGAGTTACACGTTAGTCAACTATATAAACATAAAATATCTAACATATGTAGAGTCGTTGAAGCTTGTTTCGTCGGCTGATGTTTTTCTCCGGCTGATATTACGGAATTAATAAAAGAAAAGTTTAATGGAATGTGTAGATGAATCACCCAAAATAAAATACTCCTCATTTACGAATAATCAAACTATTATACAATATTACGGTGAAGAATTGAAAAATTAAAAAAATATATGAAAAAAGAAAAATAATCAGAAATGTAAAACAGTACGTGAAAGCCTGAGCAACCGGTCGAGAGCAGTAGGCAAGAACTTGCGAGCAAATAAATAACAAATATTCGTCTCTTCTCCATTGTAGAGACACTCACCACCACTCCTTAGGTTCTCCATGAACTCCGCAGTCACCTCGTGTCTAATAAACCGGTTAGGGTGCGGGCCACCTTTCGACCAGTCGACCCACGTGAGAGTCCGGTTGGAGTTGCGCCGTTTCAGGCTTGATTTGATGTTGAGGAGTGTAGGAATATAGTGCTCGTCGGCGTAGCAACCATGGTGGCAATAACTATAAAAGAGAGGCCAGTAGATTCTATCGGAGATAATCTCAAGAGCCATGGCACGGTCCACTTCGATCCATTGGGAGCCTTTGCGCCAGTGGCGTAGCTGGACATGTGGCTGCATTAGAGGGCTGTATCGGCCGCGTCCAACGCCACCAAGTTGGTCGTAGGACTCAACGTGAGTTTGAGTTGAGTTAATAAGGTAAGAGTAAACAGTGGTGAAGTTGAAAAGAGGGATGCATGATTCGGAGAGAAGTACGAATCGTTCGTTTGATATGTCTAATAAAGCATTTGCTAGTAATCTTTGTTCTGCTTCCACCATGTTCACATATCCCCAATCCACTCTCTGCATTTTCAATAAAGAAACAAAAAGAAAGAATTTAGAACCTTGCAATATGTTTTAAAAATAAATGTTCAAAAACGAGTATATCATTCGCATATAGAACCAAAACATAATGTCCCACGTTGCAATGATTTTCACAAAAGTGCAAAGTAGTTTGATGACGCCATGTTTTATATTAAGAAATCAAACCAACTTTGACTACAAAAGAAAGACAGCGATGGACATGACATAATAACCGGAATTGCCGACTCAATCCGTTACTATCTTCTTTGACCCACAGTTGGGTATTTGAATGCTTAGATACATATACGAGTACTCGTAAATTTCTCATATAGATCAAATACTCGAGTACGGAGTACCATAACTTTCTAAAAATCCTACTAGTAGAAAATTATATTCATACGACCGCGTGTAAGAATGGACCAAGAAAAAAGAGTCGTCATGATCGTTTGAGAGAAGAAAATTCCAAATTGTTAACTATCTTTTCTAGGAATTTCCTTATTAAGAAGTTCTAAAAGAGACACACTAGCCGCCGTTAACAAAAGTCACATCATAAGAGAAGATTGATGAATGATGAATCTTACCTTGAGAAAGTCAGGGAAACAATTAAGACACATGCACTAATAAGTAACACTTTTTTTTACGGGTATACATATGCGTTTGTGCCTCAAATACTTGTCGGCAAAAACAATATGTTTAACTAATGAAGAGACCATGCAATACTTTATATATAGTATTAAAAAAACAAACGAAACCATGCAATTTACTGTATTATATTATATAATAGCACTGGCACCGACGGACCACAAACAATTGCTTGATTAAAGGTATAATAATCTATTTAACAAAAAGCAAACCGTAATGTGCAAGATAATCTACATTCCCTTCACAATTTCTTATGAATTGTATTCTTTTTAGTATGAGATTTCTGTTTGACAATTACTCAATCACAGTCAGAGCATGTTTACAACAAGAGCACACAGTTTTCGAAAATTCGAAAAATGTAGTATAAAATTTTACATTGACATTTCTGTTCCTTTTTTTTTTCTTTTTCTTTTAAGACTTTATCCCGAAAGATGCACTTCCACAAATTCTAGAAAGTCCAAAATAAGCCTAGGCCTAGGAAGATGTTTGGAAATAGTTTTCAACCAGTATTAGACTAAGACCTCATTAGCTGCGTCATTTTGCACAAGCGCAAAGATTATCGACATTTATTTAATTTCCAGTTTTGCATATATATGTACTATTTTGTTATATGTTAAGAGTTAGGACAAATGGTGGTCAACTTGACATTTTGATATTTTTCTAGGACTCTAAAGTCACGAAATTATAAATACTATACCATTTTTCTCCAACGTAATTTCACAAAAAAAAATGAAAATCATAAAGGAAAAACAAATATTGGAGTTTGTAGGAAGCTGACCTTGCTTGGAATGTGGCGGCCACGGAAGACGGAATCTTCGGGATCGGACTGGTTATAAGAAGGATAAGAGTGAACGTAGATAGTAAAAAGACCTTCATGCCCACGAAAGAATCTCTCCCATAGACGAGCTAGAGGTAAATGACCCTTTGTCATGAACATGAAAGCAACCTTTGGCGTTCGAGGAAAAGGGTAATTCTTGATCTTAGGCGCCATTGAAGCTCTCCAGAGAAGCTCTTCGTCCTCCATGTCGTGCATAAGCTTCTCCGGTGGCTCAATAAAGCTTTTGAGCCCATTTTGCTCGGGCTCAGAAGGAGGAGAAGGAGGAGGAGGAGGAGGAGGAGAAGGAGGAAGAGAAGAGACTATAAATAGCTGAGATATGCGTTGGATGCTAAGTGAAGAATTTGAAGAGAAGTTTTGTAGAGAGGAATGGAGAAGGATGCCGATGATGATACCGCAACAGAGGATAAGGGAATACGAAAGGAGATTGAGGAAGTGATGGTATTGAGCATTGAGAAGCTTTGTTGTTAGAGATGGTGATGAAGAAGACAATGATGATGAGTTTTGATCCTTTTGGTTCTTCATTGAAACAGAGACGGAGAGGATTGTGTGCTTGTGATGTTCCAAAAGAGGAGTGAATGGAGAAGGAGAGACAAGTTCTTTGCTTTAAGGGCAAGAGATACGATACCGCTTTTACAAGTGGAGAAAATTCTATATATATTTTTTGTGTTGAGTTCTCTTTTTCTTTGGGGTCAAAATATAAAAATTTGGGGTTGAAACTGTGGAATTTTCTTGTCGACGAAAAAAAGAAAGAACTTTATATAAGATGTAGATCGTAACAGTGAAATCTCATAGAAATCTGATTTTGGCAGATTTTTATGCATAATTATTGGCGATTTCTATTGAAGTACAAATTTAGTTAATTAGTGGCTTAACTTAGATTTGTAGAATATTTTATTTGATTAGCTAATATCTTAAAAATTTTATCCTACCCAAAAAAAAAAATCTTAAAATTTTTAAACAGAAGTTATCATTTGATTTTTTTTTTTTGTTTTGAAATGACATTCAATCGGGAAAATGTAACTTATCATTTGATTTTTTTTAAATGAAAATTAAAATCAAAATCAAAATCATTAAAATATGTATTTATCAAAACGAAAGAAAAATGAAAAACGTCAAGATATTGCATAGATTTTTTTCTTACAATATTCAATGAAAATAAATGCTAATCCGCAAGTGCAAATAAGTTTAGGGAAATACGGCTGGAAAATTTTAAAGATAAAACATAATTAAGTTGACGTTTTATTCTTTTCATTTATTATGTAACGAGTTTCAACATTTTTCAAATTTGAAGTAATACCGTACATTTTATTATTTTACTATAATAAGAAGTACATATAAGGTTTTAAAAAAAAAAGAGTACATATAAGGTTAGGTTTTTGTGACTGATAGCATCTGCTTATGTTTGTGAAAACCTTTTTTGTACTTACAATTCTTCTTTATATATCAAGCAGGAAATTCCACTAGTTCATATATACAGGCGTTAGAAAATTGGGACAAATAGAAAAAAAAAGGGAATGTGACACGTTAAGGCACTTTTAGAAAATTTTATTCCTTTTGAGACACTTGTCAGGGATGAGGCACTTTTCCAACTTTTTCATTAAACTTTTGACCAATTTGCCCCTAAAAAATAAAAAATTATAATTAAAAAAAAAGTTTCATCTCTCCACGTTCCTTTTTTTTCCTTCTTCTTCGTCGCTTCTTCTTTTCGCGCTCTCTCTCTCTCTTCTCATTATTACTTTTTTTTCTTTCCTTGCAAAATCAAACATTTAAGAGTTTATCAAAATCAAACATTTGAGAGTTTATGGAAAACCCAAGTTGGCAAATTCCAGTATTAAATTTCATATCCATTTGATCGCCTTGTTTGGTACAATTTGATTCTTTCTTGATAAATTGATGTTTCATTGAACGTCTAACCTTAAAAGCATATTCTTTTGCTTATGAGAATCACTTATTTCCACATGGTTACGTTTACGTGGACACGTTATCATGGAGACAAACTATCCAAGCTTTGAACACCAATTATTTCTGTAGAACCCAATAATCTTAGATGTCTCCAAAACCCAAGAACAATCTGTAGACATTGCTTTCAAATAGCAACACACAAAACCGAACTAGTTAATGATAGTTTAGTCCATGATAAATTGTCCACTTAGACTTGACCATATGGAGTAATGGTGAAACATGACATAGAAATATGACAAACACTGGAACACAAATGGTTCATGTGTAGAGCTTTCATCAATTGTTTTTTTAATGAAAAGAATGTCATTGGTGATGCAAGAATCACAAGTTGGTCAAAACAAATCATCTGTTTTTTTTGCTTATTCAACACATTAGTTCACTTGTATATAGACACTCAAAATATAACATAAATGATCACAAATTCAAGGGAAGAACGTGTCCACAAGTCGTTGTCCACATAGGTATGTTCATTTAACTCTGTTAAGATGATCTTCTTGATTGGATTTTGAGATAAAACGGTAAAGAAGAACGTGTCCAGAAAGTGTTGTCCACAAAGGTCTGTTCATTTAACTCTGTTAAGATGATCTTCTCAATTTGATTTTGAAGTTTTAAAATACAAGTCCAAGTTTGATTTTATATACAAAACATCTCAAAATATAACATAAATGATCACAAATTCAAGGGAAGAACGTGTCGAGAAGTTGTTGTCCACATAGGTTTGTTCATTTAACTCTGTTAAGATGATCTTCTCGATTGGATTTTGAGATAAAAAGGTAAAGAAGAACGTGTCCAGAAATCGTTGTCCAGAAATTGTTGTCCACTGAGGTCTGTTCATTTAACTGTGTTAAGATAATCTTCTCGATTTTGCACCAAATTTTTAACATCTATATCTTAAACACAAATGTAGAATTCAATCTAACATATGTGAATGAAAATTAATTTCAGATCTAAGCTAAAACCTCTATCAATTTCACATAACGAGAACTAGCAACAAGGTTCTTCACTAAGTGAATCAACCATCAAAAAACTTATAAACCGTTTATGATGAACACATAAAATAACCAGATTTTCTGAAAAGATACAACCCAAATATAATCATGAATCAAATTCACAGAACATGAACTAAGCAACGAGTTCCATCAACTAGTGATTCGACCATTACTATCAAACGATTCGAAGTCCACTACGAGGCTTTAATCTCCAATTCAAGAGAATAATCTCGAATATGAAATTGGAAAAGCAAGACAAAGAATCAAAGAGCAAGTAATGAGATTAATTTTGCAACAAACAGCAAAAACATAAAACGAAAACCAAACTGTAAATCCAATTCAAGCATTCAACGAGTCATGTAACTAAATCAGCCAGATAGGACAGATTCTCAAATTGATGGTCTGAAATTTTTTTCCTTCAAGTCAGATCAAAGCACACGCGAAAAATTAAAGAAGGTGAATCTCAATCTCTCTTTCTCATAAAAGCTGATGATTTGTTGAAAAGGAAAGAAAGAAAAAGGTATAAATATATTTTTTTGGCTTGAGTTTTGTTTATTTTTTGAAAGAATAGGTGGATGAGAGAGATAAAGCGATATATGGTTAGAGGGTAAATTGGTCAAATTATACATTCAAAGTGCCTTCTTTTTAGAAAGTGTCTAACCACGGAAATGTTTTTTAAAAAGTGTTTTACAGTGTAATATTCTCAAAAAAAAAATAAGAGCCCTTTAATATAGATATAATTATTTAAATTTAATTTATATCTGTTTTAAGAAAATAATAACTATACATATATATATATATATATATTATAAAATCGACATTAAAAACGTAGTTGTTACTTTTCTTCTAACCATATTTGTTTAAATATACCATAGCTATTTATATATTTACAAAAAAAAAAAAATCATAAAATGGGTTCCAAACCATTACTTCATTTGGCCAGCCATGGGCTCATACGTTATGTTGTGAAGTTCTCGGAATAACAATAAAATTTCAAATTTTAGAAAATACCACTGTTACTAGCCTACTTTCACCTTGTGGATCATTTTGTTAGCTATACATGATACTATTGTTTGTTTATTTTTTACACTCTAGAATTTGTATCATAGCTAGCAAAATGATCACATATATGTTGTTGTAAAGTTCTCGGAAGCAGCCGTGATGGAAAACGCATATTCTCGTATCACTAGTGAACCCAAATGATCACATATTTGTTGTTGTTTTTAACTCAGCCATCATTACCATGCATGAGTCTCGTCTAACATGACGGTTCTGTAACCCAAATGGAATGGAATGCATTTTTCCTACACTACGTCATGACATTCCCAGGGTTGATGCCACTTGTTTGCACAATTATTGTCTCTTCACCCTACAGCTTTCAACAATGTGCAACTACACGTAAATTTGACCAATCAATTTATTTATCAATATTTATATAGTGCAACAAGTAATTTTCTTTTATTTGAACCAAACAAAAAAGTAATATTCTTTCAGTTTAGAATTCGCAAGGTTGACTTCAACTTAGTTTCATATCAACTATAATTATATTCTGTGTATATAGTTAATGTTTGAATACTCTAATGGCTTTGTATGAATGGCCTGATATAACTGTCCCTCGAAAATCTATTACTTAAGTAGAAAATACATAATATATAAAATCTTCAATTTAATTACATAGGTTAAATCCTTTTCACTCACATAGTCTCATGGATCATTTTTTTTTTTTTGCATCCATGGATCTACAGTTTTGTAAGAAGTAAAAGATAAACCATGAAAAAATCCTATATCTGAGTTACATGAGATTAATTTTCTAACAAAAGCTTTAAGCAAATAATGTTTGTCACTTTCATTTGATAAATAAATAAAAAAATACAAAAAGAGATATTTCGTCTAAGAGAAAACATACGAAACCAATTTCAATAGCTCAACTGGTAAAGACTATTAGACAAAGCATGTAGGTCGCCGTTCGATAAAAAAAATTATTTCCCACGTATGTAATTGTTTCTCCAGTTTACCTCTTGATTTAATGTCTACGCGGTTGAATATATTATCTGTAAGAGTTGGTACCATGTCTATTGCATACTATAAACATCGAGTAAATGAAATTCACATCTTTGTTCACTTAGGTTTTTAATAGCAATCTACACGATCCTGCTTTTATGGCTGCGTCATTTTCATTCTTGTAGATAAAGTCACTCCGGTAGTTATAAAAAAAAACAAATTAGGTTTAACTTGTAGTGCTATATATATATATATATATAAGCTTCATATTGTTTTCATTACGATCTTTTTTTTTATATATACAATGAAATTGTTGCAAGCGTTAAGCAATGTAAACGTGGAGGTTTCAAGGATGTCTTGTGAACGATTACCAGAAAATAATGTATATTATTGACAAGGTATGCAATAAACTTATGAGCAAAAACGAAAGAATGATAAATCATATAGGTATAAGGTATATTAATAAGTAAAAGCAATAAACTTAAACATGCGACCAAGAGATAAAAAAAAGTATATAGCGAAACTACAAGTAAAACATTTAAACCACCATCAATATTATATCCACTTATAACAAAGAAATATGATTTTGGGAAAACGAACTTAAAAAAATATATATTGCATGGACATATAGCGAAATAGTTCATTCAAAGACAAAGATTGGTTAGTCTACTCCTATCAATCTTTTTAAAAAAGTAAATTAATATTGATGTAAGGAAATTTGTAATTTTAGTTTAAAGAATTAATGCTAGTGAAAGAGTAGTAATAAGATGCTACGTATATAACCCAATTGACTTTGCTTGGATCATCAAAAAACTGCCTCAAAATGTTATATTCCATTGCGTGTGTATTTTTGTTTTTACGAGTTAATCACTCACGCCACAAGATCTCCACTTTTACTTGCTCTTCTCCACTTTTTAACCTCATTCCAACTAGGAAGTAAGATCCATGTATCTCTTTTTAACCCTTAAAACATTGGAAACAAGAATTCTCTTACACATGTATCGGTAGTTGGAAATGCCGACCCAAAAGGACCAAAACTCACCATTATCTCAAGTGATAGAGCTTCTCAAGAAACTACTCCACCATTTCCACAATCTCCTTTTGTATTTCTTCATCCTCTGGATCGGCGTGATAGTTGGAATCATTGTTTATCCCTCTCTACAAGGATTATCTTCGCCTTCTTCGTTAACCATCCAAAGTGTCTCCCAACTCTTCTTTGTAACCCCTCCTCCTCCTATTCTTTCTCCTTCATTTCAGGACAATGGGCTTGACATGTTTCTGATACCACTGAAGAACATCATGCACGATATGGAAGATAATGAACTTCTGTGGAGAGCTTCAATGGATCCTAAGATCAGGGATTACCCTTATCCTAGAATCCCGAAGGTTGCTTTCATGTTCTTGACTTGGGGACCTTTACCTTTGGCTCCTCTATGGGAAAGGTTCTTTCGAGGTCATGAAGGTCTTTTCACTATCTACGTTCACACCAATTCGTCTTACGACGAGTTCATGCCGCAAGACTCTGTGTTTTATGGCCGCCGTATTCCAAGCAAGGTCAGCTTCCCAAATTATTAAGAAATTTATTTCGATACATTAATAGGTTTGGAATTAACGTGATAAATAAAATTTATAAATATATTATAAATAATATATATATATATATATATATATATATAACGGATCGAAGTACATGAATACGATATTTTTCCTATCTTTTTTAGTAAATTACATAAAAATATAAGAATATTTGGTATCTTAAAAGAAAACATATTAATTATTACACTATAATACATAAAATAAAATCAATCCAATGTCATTAACTATAAACGTATGCAGAGAGTGGATTGGGGAAACGCAAACATGGTAGAAGCAGAACGAAGGTTATTAGCAAACGCTTTATTAGACATCAACAACGAACGTTTCATTCTTCTCTCCGAATCATGCATCCCTCTCTTCAACTTCTCCACAGTTTACTCTTTCCTCATCGACTCCACTCTAACCCACGTCGACTCCTACGACCTCACAATCGGTCGCGTCCGCTATGACCGCCGCATGTATCCTCACATCCGCATGCACCAATGGCGAAAAGGCTCTCAGTGGTTCGAGCTAGACCGAGCCATGGCCCTCGAGGTAGTCTCTGATACGTTCTACTGGCCAATCTTTAAAGCTTACTCTCGCTGCCCCGACGAGCACTATATCCCGACGCTACTCAACATGAGGCCGAGCCTTGGGTTGCGTAACGCGAATAGGACGCTTACTTGGACTGACTGGAGCAAGCGTAGGGCTCACCCGAGATTGTTTGGTGAGTGGGAGGTTAATGTGGAGTTCTTGGAGTGGCTAAGGATGAAGAGTGTTGGTGATTGTAAGAAAAATGGAGAAAATAAGATGAGACTTTGCTTTCTCTTTGCTCGCAAGTTTTCGTCGACTGCTTTGGATGAGTTACTCCGGTTAGCATCTATCGTCATGTATTTCTGATCACTCTCTTCCCCCTTCGTCCAAAAACAAAGATGCAATCGGTTTAACTACCAAATCTTCTTTAAGTAAGTGAAATATACAGTGTGTGCTTAACAAGTTACTTTCAGTACTAGGGATGTGAGATTAATCAAAGTCCTTGATAAAGTTAGGAACTAGCCTGTCATCAAGTTATAAACAGAAGATAACTTGAGAAACATTGAGAAAACACAAAAGCCTGACCCCCCAATCTCATTTGGTTTAGTCCTCCATTAGCATTTATGAGAAGGTATCCATTCATATTAGCACCTAACTCTGCAGACAATGTATACTCATATGGTAAGAACTTATAGAAGAGAAAAATAGGAAAAGAAAAAAAAGAACAAATTGCTACTAATAGGACTAAAAGTTTTGCCTAGACACCTGAATACTCAAAGAAGAATAAAGTCATGTCAGATATTTAATCTCCTTCTCCCATCTTCTTAAGCGAGATAGAAACTAAGCCACAAATGTTTAACCAAAGAAACACTTGAAAACACTACTACCACCAAGAAATGTGAAGAAGATCTTAATTAAGCAGCTCAATACACATCCATTTTTGGGCAACACTCAAAACGCAATTTATCAAGTTGTAGAAACAGAAACAAAGGCTAAACCACATATAAACAAGACCTTCTCAAGCCAAAAGTCGTAAATGTTCGACAAGAGAAACACTATTAGTAACAGAAATGTGAAGATTTTATCTTAATCAAGCATGTTCTAGTATGAGAAACACCTAAAAAGATAGCACAAAAAGCAAGAACCTAATGAGAAGCACCACCACCAATGGCAAAATTTTCTATACAATTGTTGATTTTTTCCCCATTTACATATTGATTATTCCATTTTGCTATATTTAGTTTTTTTTTTTTTTTTTTTTTATTCATTCAAATTCAATTTTACATATATTTATGTGACCCAAAACATAATTCCAATTCATTTTCTACAAAAATTCAATTTTTGACTTACCATATCACAAATGATATTATTAAAATAATATCAATAATAATATAATCACTCTTATAATAAAACTTCGTAATGGCCACAAAAAAATCAGTAATTTTCGATTTCCTTAAAAAGTCATCGAATTAAATATGAAAAATCAACGAGTTAGTTTGTCCAAAACGAATAAAATAAATTTAATAGTACCTTTTATTTTTTCGGAAACCCTTGTTTCGTTTTTTTTCCTCGATCTTCTTCTTCCCCAATCTCTCTTATTTTGTGAGCTTTTTAGATCCTCCTTTCTTCATCGTTTCTTTTCCGAGGTTTCAAATTCGTTCAATTTCTCGATTGAAGATACCTGAAATCGCGTTATTCTAGGTCCGCCGCTGTTGGATCTGCAAATTCCCCTTCGAATTTGAACATTTGTGATTTCAAATTCTTCGAGAAGATGAGCGCGAAAAAGCTTGAAGGTTCGTCGGCTCCGGCGAATCGACGGGATCCGTACGAGGTCCTTTGTGTATCAAAGGACGCTAATGATCAAGAAATCAAATCCGCTTACAGAAAATTAGCTCTCAAGTAAGCCAAAATTTTCCGATTATAACGATATCAAAACTGATTTTGCTTCAATTTCATCGTCTTCAATCCAATTTCTTAGGGTTTCTGGTTTGTTATATTGAAAAATCTGGAATTGTTCCTATTTGAACTCGTTAGCCATGTCAATTTTTGTTTCCAGTGAGATTGATATGTGAAGAATCTATTGTATACTAATGCCTATACATTATTGTGGATAGGTATCATCCGGATAAGAATGCGAACAATCCTGATGCTTCTGAGCTTTTCAAGGAAGTTGCATTTTCGTATAGCATTTTGTCTGATCCTGAAAAGAGAAGGCACTATGACAATGCAGGATTTGAGGTGATTGATACTTGTTTCTTATTGGTCTTCATAAGTGTCAATAGGAATAGAGTTGTTTCACACCTTATGTTGCCTCAAATGAGTATGCTTAGTGTCCATTATCAGCTACTCTATGCATTCTTACAGCTTCAATAAGAGTTGTTTCATGATATTAGGCACTCGATGCTGATGGAATGGATATGGAAATTGACTTGTCAAACCTCGGGACCGTAAATACCATGTTTGCAGCATTGTTCAGGTTCAGTTAGTTACCTTTGGTTCACTTAAGAAAGGTATCTGTTTCAGATCCTAACCTTTTATTATTCTCATAACTTTCAGCAAACTAGGTGTGCCTATCAAGACTACTGTATCTGCTAATGTTCTTGAAGAGGCTATGAATGGAACTGTTACAGTTAGGCCTCTTCCTATTGGAACATCAGTTAGTGGGAAGGTGTGAACATCACTACATCAGTTAGACTATCTTCTTACCTCAGTTTGTTATGTATTTGGAATTGAAGTTATCTAATTTCTTATTTCAGGTTGAGAAGCAATGCGCTCATTTTTTTGGAGTTACGATAAGTGAACAACAAGCTGAATCAGGGGTTGTTGTTAGAGTAACTTCAACAGCACAAAGTAAATTTAAGGTATGCTCGGAATGCAACTACTTTTAAATTTAAGAGTACTTAATTAACACTGTGACTAAATAACTTTTAAATCTGTCCATCTGCAGTTACTTTATTTTGAGCAAGATTCAAGTGGTGGCTATGGATTGGCCTTACAGGTACAAAAGAATATTGCTCTTAGTATTTTCTTGTAGTATTACCATGTTATGGAACTGTCTTTAGATGAAGAAGAGGCACACTATTTTTGATTTTCTTTTACATAATACCTGGGAAAACTTTTAGCTAGCTCTCAAAAAGTTTTCATATTTCTCATGATGATTCCATGACAGTATCAAGCTTCTATTTATTTATGCAGGAAGAGCGTGAGAAAACAGGGAAGGTGACATCAGCTGGCATGTATTTCTTACATTTTCAAGTGTATAGAATGGATACAACTGTCAATGCGGTATGCAAGTTTTGAGCTCTTTTCCTTTCATAATTAGCTGGCATATTAGAATATGCAGAGGTACTAAAGCAATCCACATTGTGGTTATTGTGCAGTTGGCTGCAGCCAAGGACCCTGAATCTGCTTTCTTCAAGCGATTGGAAGGTCTTCAACCTTGTGAGGTTTCGGAACTGAAAGCTGGCACGCATATATTTGCAGTTTATGGTATGACTTATTACTTTACTTACGATAGCTGGAGCATTTTTGAGACCTTAGTTTAACTGGGCTCTAGTTACTTTTCAGGTGATAATTTCTTTAAGACTGCATCTTACACGATTGAAGCACTCTGTGCCAAGACCTATGAGGATACAACAGAGAAGTTAAAGGAGATTGAAGCTCAAATCTTAAGAAAGAGAAACGAACTGCGGCAGTTTGAAACAGAGTACCGAAAAGTAATTTTATACTATTTGAGAGATATCAGTCAGTATTTAGGGAGACATGTAACTTGATATAAATTTGCTATATTCGTTTGCAGGCTTTGGCGCGGTTTCAAGAAGTTACCAACAGATATACACAGGAGAAACAAACTGTGCGTTCTTTTCTCTATATTACACTGTATCCTTTACTTTGATTAACACGCAATGGTTCTATAGAAGAGATGTTGTGCACATGAACCACAGAGGAGCTCTTGCATTTGTTTTCTGACATACTTTTGATCATTCTAATCGTGTTTGGTTTGTGTATATTGAATAATGGTGCAGGTGGATGAACTGCTAAAGCAACGGGATACAATCCATTCGACCTTCTCTGTTGTGAAGACACCAAGCGGCAACAACTTGAGCAATGGAAGTAGCAGCAAAGCTCAGGGAGATGAATCAAAAGGTGATGGGGATAGTGCGGGAGAAGAAGGCGGAACAGAGAATAGAGACAAATCCAAGAGGAAATGGTTCAACTTGAACCTAAAAGGATCTGATAAGAAGCTTGGTTGATCAGAACACGGATTTGTTGCGGGTCATTGGTATTTTGTTCATTCGTTAGACAGAACTGACTCGGTGAAGGTTTGTCATCGGGTGCTCTATGTAGGCATATATAATCATGGGAATGGTTCGAGAGATTGAAGAGAGAGAGATGCAAAAGCTCTTTAAATGGATGGAAGGATTTGTATTCATAGGAGTGTTTTGATATGTATGCTTATGCTTCATTGATTCATTGTTTGTTAAACAGAATTGTCATTGTGATGGTGGATTGATGATATATTCAGATTCAAAATTATAATACCAGACTTGCTTCAATCCAGATTTATTTTATTTCGGCGTCTTTTACACGTTAAAACTTAATAAATGAACAACTATATATATTTGCATATCATGAGATTTCACAAAAATTGTTTTCATGAAGTAATTTTCAAGAAATTTGGAAGTTTACAATAAATGTCGAATCAGACAACTTAAAATACTCCTATAAAATAAAATCAAACATATAGTGCAATAATACATTCGAGGGAACTAATTCTGAATTAGGTAGTAATACTAAGTAAACATGATAATAAGAAGCTTGATTGACCAAAAGTGGTTTAAAAAAAAAAAATGTTTATTGGAATGATCTAAACAGAGAAAGATCCATAAGCTCTTTTATTTGCAGAAGGATTGTTGTGATCATAGGAAAGTTTTTGTCAATTTGGATGTTTCAGCTCAAGATCCAATCTTATGATATATGATATATGCAACATTGATTCATTTGTAAGTTTCTTAAGTAGCATATCTTCTTTTGGGCCATATGAAAATTTGTTTCTCTCAGAATCGGCCCCTTTAATGAGAACATTGGACAAGTTACTAAAACTTTTCTAAAAATAAAATAAAAAAATAACAATTTAAGACATTCGACCACATTTTAGAATGAGTTGATTATTTTGTCCTTTTTGCAAAACATTATTTGGTTTGTGTTAGTGATGGACAAATGGATGGATCATGAAACGTTCAAATTCATTCAATTAAAATATGAAGAAATTATAAATGTATTTTAAAGCCGAATAGCGAGGAAAGTCGAAGCTAAATATGTTTTATATAGTTCTCAAACTTTAGTCTTTATGCGTATGCTAGAAGTTACTTGCCTTTTCTTATTGAAAGTATTTTTCAAAGTGATTGTATTGTCAAATGACTAGATTTCAACTTCTATCGTCAAAATGTAGGAAGGATGTCAAATTATATTAAAATCAACGCACAAAGTAAAATGATTATTGGGTTATACTAGTAATTATTAATCTCAAAAGGTCGATTATAAAAAACGATAATCATGTTTTGACTTTGGAAGCCCTTGGATTAGCGATAATATATGTGATTAAGTTTTATGTAGTGCGGTTAGAGAGCTTTTAGTAGTTACGAAGTATAATTAGAGAGATCAAGTTAAAATAATTGTACAAGTAAATTTGAGTGGTTAAAACCATAAAAATCGAAGCAAACAAAGTATTTTTAAAACCACCAAATCTCGTATTTTTGTATCATAAAACACAAGAATTGGTAAATTTTTGCTTTAACTTTTATGTATCATAAACCATCAAAGTCGTTTAGCTTTGTCGGGCTAGGTTTGAACTTTGAATACGGGGTCATCCTAATCGCATAATATATAGTAAACACGAATTGTGGTTAAATCCGGTTTAGAACCCGCAAATATCTGGTTTAATTAGAAGCATTTTTATTTGGATAAAACAAATACATGTATTTTACAAAATTTATACCTTTAATGGTATTGTTTAAAGATTCCAAAAATTCGTGTGAGAAAAATAAAAATGCGACAAGGAATAATGTGACAATCCCTTTGTTTTACAAAGTTTACACAGTAACTTTAAAATCATATCTTATCAAAAAAGTAATAATGAAATCTGCCAGAAAAAAGTAGAAAGAAAATATTTTAGTCATTTGTACAAGTGATAAAATCCGTTTGACATACACTTGTGACTTGTTTACCTCTTCATCTTACGCAAAACCTAAGAAGCTTCTTTTTAAAAGTCTTAAAGAAATATCAGCTTTCCATGGTTGCTTCCTCGATGTGAGGCACAAAATGAGGCTGCTTATTTTAACCAAAAACTATATGTGGGCTGCTTATATTATATCTGGAAATCACAGATCAATGGCACCATCTATGCAACGCTACTAATTGTTTATATATTAACACTTACAAATGCCAAAGCACATGCATCAAGGCTTTATCAGAGAACATTGCAGTAGTAAAGTAAGACTTGGATATGATTAATAAAACCATTCTATATATATAGATCTATAATTGGAGTATATATTTGCATGACCAAAAAAAAAAAAAATCAATTTAATGATTTGTATTAGTATCTCCATTTAACATGTATTATGCATAGTGTCAATAAAAATAAAAGGAGTATTTGCATAGAATTTTGTTATACAAATTTGTTTTTTTTTTATAGATATTTGGCATATATATTATTGTATTGAAAATACCGTAAAAGGATACTTGGTGACACACAACAATTTATTCTGAGTCTAAAATTATATTTTCTAAGCTCTTAAATATGTGTATGAACTTAAGTATATAATTGTTGTAAGATCAATTTTTTTATTTTTTTTTAAAGTTACATAAAAATTTTATTTAGGTTAAAAGAATTCTGCTTTTCATGTCCATAGCTAATATTATAAATTTTCTAGCGAATATTATTAAGTTGGCAATTGGCATTAAGAGTTTACATGTATCATGTATGTGTATGTGTTAATGCAACCACTTGACGTGTCCCACTTGGATTAATTTGTAACGTAAAGCCCTTCTGCTTTAAGAAAAGAATTTTTTTGTTGTAATTAAAGATTTAACTAGCTCGATTAGGTGTCACTTGGAGTTCATAATGGGACTTTGTGAAGAATCATCACACCCCACCATCTTTGTCTAGCTTCATAAAAATGCTTAGAATATATCCGTTAAAGGAGATTTGGACTTAAAAAATCAAATGTCTAATTTTGGTTTTTTCTTCTCAAATATTCAAAAGTCGAGTCTTCCTGATGTGTGGGTTTTAGACTAAATTAATCGAATTTGTGTACCAAAAGCTACATTATAGTTTTCTATAATTAACCCTTTTGTGGGAGAGACTTTGTTTTAAAGTATTTGTTTATAAACCCCATTGGTTGAATCTCACAACTAATCAAACTTTGGTGGGGCATAATTTGATCTTGGAGATCTTATAATTATAATATATAACATCATTTCTATAAAAAAAATTGATAGACTTGACATGGGTACCTAAATGGTGCTAGACAAAAGCATTGAGAGATAGAGAGCTGGTACTTCTATTCGTCAAGAAATAACACTTTTGCCGGGACATCATGTTGTATAATAAAATGGAAGAAGAGATTAGTAACTAAATAATTATTTTTAAAGTCGAGATTAATTATGACTTTAATGAGATTAAACACCACTATTTTCAGATTTTCAAACTTATTGGCTATTGGTTGTCATCAATTTTGGTATATAAACTATTCCACGAGTTGGGATGTCGCCACTTCTTTGGGAAAAAATAGTTTAACCAATTATTAGCTTTGATTTATGCTCGTCGGAAAACATGTGGTAAGAAAATTTCAAAAAGTAGCTTGTAATTAGTAAAGTGAAGCTATGAAATCGTTTCATAATTCTGTTGCTATGTGGTTTATCTATCAAACCATATATAATTTTTACTTAAGTCAAATCTAGTCACATAGTGACATAAAATTAAATACATAATCTAATTGGATTGCATTATCACTAGTACGTGCTTTTACCACCACCTAACAAGAAAGCAAAAAAAAAGGGCAAAAACAAAAAATATTTCATGTACAATTTTATTTTATTTTCTCGCATGGACTATATCTTTTATTTCAATCTAATATAAATTTGACATTTTAATTACCAAAGCATTGTCTAATATCAAAGGAGATAGCCAAAGCCTCTTCACTGTTATAAACTCTATAGTCAGTGAAAACTGGCAAATACTTTAGCCTCATTTTCCTTTTAAACTGGTATTCATTAGTATATATGTTAATTATTCTTTAGTGTCTAAGTCTCAGCCTAAAGTAGTTTTATTTTTAGGTCATATCCTAAAGTTGATCTAAAGAATGCAAAAGTTAAGCCATAAATTATAGGTCAAATTATTATGTGGACAATTGCTGGTGAAACCAGTTCTAAGACTCAAGATTAGTAATTAGCCCAAGAAGATGCAAGTTTGTTTAAAAAATTCTGGAATTCTTGCAGTGTGTTTTACAAAGTGGGACCAACATGGCTTATGGTTCCTAACTTCCTAGAACCCCTACGAAAAAAAAGAACAATAAATAAAGAATTTCAATTTTATGCTCGCAAGAGATAAACAATATGGATCCATAACCACATGTGTAATCCTACATCAGTGGAGAAAACCTAAGTGTCTATGTCCACCCACTTCCTCATAGCTTCTTTTTTCCTCCTTCACTTTATTAGTTTCCAAACTTGCTCCTTCTTTTAAATTGGCAGGACCTAAACCGATATCTTTTTGTCTTCAAATCGTTCGATCCAACTTAATAGATTATACATCCTTGAACATAGATAAGGTTGATTCAAACACAAATATTTGCATTAGCGTATTGTTGGTGACTTGATGGAAAGGCGATTTTTCGGCTGGCGACAATTCAATCATAAACATAGATAAGGTTTCATGAGAATCACCTACAAAAAATCGATTTTGTAACAAGTGGAATTTAAGCGCCACAACCTATGATTAATAGCTCAATTTCTAAAGCGGATCTAGTGTATATATCGTTATAGAAAGGTCAGTTGATCTTAAAATGAGATTCGGTTCAAAATAGACATATAAAAGTCACTATAAAAAAGCGTGTTAGGATCCTACATTTAACATTATAACAGATCTAAGATGATATATAAGAGATCATTTGCATGATGAAACAAAGAATGAGAACTTAATGACTATGTCAAGTTCGGGAAAAAATGACTTATATATCTGGTCCCCACAAGAAAAAACCTATGACTTATATTTGAACTCTTAGATTACATTTTAAAATTAATTTCCGGATAGGCCAATCCTTGTTTTCCTTGTCATAGGATAGGCCAATCTTTATTTTTTTTAGTCATAGGATAGACCTATCTATTATGATTGTATGCGTTTTTTTAAGTAAATATCCATACACATACATGATTAGAGTCCTTGAGTTCCACCAGGAGACGAGAAAAGAACATATTACTCGATGCACAAAACATTATTAACAAAAGTCAAAAACAAAGTTCATTGGATACTCTAAAGATAAAAAGCAGAATGTTAATTGCATGTTGGGCATCTTCTTTGCTTTTAGTTGTTTCCAATAAGAAATATTTGACATATAACATGATTATATTTATAATCATACACCCGAACAAGTGACAATATAATCTTCCTACATATATCAATTGTGCATAGATAATATTTTAGGTCTTCTTTATGCGAAGTCCACATGACATCATGCATATCGAGGAGCGTCTGTTTAGGAATCAATTCTCAAATTCATCCAATATACACATTATATAAACTATTTATGTTATCAGCCTTTTTCGTTACAGCATAAAATATTAGGTCTAGTCTACAAAATTTTGAGTATGTTAATATTAATATACTTATATACATGTTTTGTTAACTAAAAATTAGAAATTTAATTTGAAGCGAATACTAAGTTTTAAACAACATTTTAAGTCGGTTTTTTTTTTCAAACTTTCAAAGATGTGTTCAAGCAAAATCGACGTTTGACAACACTAAAAGAAATGTTTTAGCAAACCCACCGAGCCGAATTCTATGATCATGTGCTCCATTAAAGAGAGATCTCAAGAGATTTAAAAAGATAATAATAATAATTTAAAGCATCTTCCACACACTTCTGAATGAACTTTATAATATCATTTCATATCTATATAACAAATCAATTCGAGTAGGGATTTCTTTCAGTGTGAATTTAATTTCTAGATGACTATTTACGATCAAACTTAATTTATTTACAATTTTATCACCCGTCGTTTTTTCATAGTAAGCTATTGTTGGTATGAGAAGAGATATTAAAAAGAAGATAGACGGAAACAACCAAAAACTAATTATGTAGATTATCGTGGAAGATATAATTAAAAGGTAGACAAGATGGGACATTTCTCCACCCCTAACAAAGACTTTAGTTTTATGAGGGTTCACACAATTATTAATCTTTAGTTTTTGTACAAAGTAAAGCCTTAATCCAATCTCAAACCACCCAATTAACTTTTAATTGAGTTAGTAAGATTCGCAGATCTCTGAGCCCTCTATATATAATTATATTTCCAAGTATTATAATTGATATAGAAAAGGTTATTAACAACGTGTGTGTGTGAATTTTGACGTCAATCACGCGAACATACTCGTGAAACAAGGTTTCGTCATTTGGCACGTAATTCGTGGGGAACATGTTAACATCTGAGACTTTATTTTGGTCGTTCCTCGTTTTTTCCTTAACAAACCCCACTTTTAAGTAGTTTCCACATTACTTAGCTTTCTCTTCAAATTCCTTTTTTTCACCAAACTATCTTTACTTATTCAGAGGTTAAACTGAACATTCTTTCAAATCGAGATTTCGAAAGTTTGATATATGTTTAACTCGAAATTATTGGTACCATAGTTGAATTATGTGCAGCTATAGTAATTCATTATAACTCATTTAAAAATGTTAACCATAGATGGTAAAATAGTAATTTGTGTTTGTAGAATTGCTACGTTCCCATTCAAGTTTAAACCCATATAAAACATTTTTTTGAGAGAACAAAATTACGTGGTAAAACATGTTCAAAAATAAAACTCATTTTTTTATCTATAAACCTAAAAGATCTCTAACATGAGTTTTTATTAATTTATTAAAATGATCGATAATAATTAAAACTCGGTAATCTATAGATTTTAGGGGTTAATCTTCTGTTAAAAAATTACTTATTATAATATTAATATATACATATATATATATATATATATGTTGCAATTTTTTTTTTAATATGTAAATACACTATAACTAAACTCACAACTCACTTTGAAAGCAAACTAAATTATGATAAGTATAAAAGAATTGCGTTGACAATTTTTACCTTAGGCCCCAAAGTGTGGTACATGCAAACATATATTTCTAATATAGTCATAATTAAAGACATCCTTACTAGATGTAAGAAAGTAAATTGCAATTATAGTTCATAAATTTAAGTTATTTGACTTTCATTAAAATTTTGAGATCGTATCTGAAAATAGATACGCACGATAATGCGACGGAGACACGTGGGACACACAGAAGTGAGATGTGGGACTTTTGTTCCTTTTTTATTTTCACATCTTCAATTAGATTCTCATGTTTCTTTGTCACACATTTCAAACTTTTTGGCTTCTGGGTCACTTCAGATCACATCCCACATTATGATTTGTCTTTTTTTCTTTCTCTTTCAATTAACGAAGCAATTTTATGTTTGTGATAACATTTGTTTGCATCTACTCTATCTTGACTTTACTAATCACTTTCCGTCTGTCGGCATCTTTTTACTTTGTACTAATACATATTTTGGGTGAAATTTTAAGTAAAATATGAAAATACTAATTTAAAAAACATAACTGTTGTTCTAAATTTTTGGATGGTTTTAGAAAAAGTTTTTAATTAGTTTTCTACATATATATATTAATTTAATTTAGCCAACTACAAAAAATAAATAAAAAAAAATTGTTGATTAAACGACTTTGTAAGTGATTAACTTGATAAATACTTAAATTTTATGGTCAATTGCATGAGAGTAAAACATTAAAAATACTTAAGATTTAACGAGTTTTCGGTATAACAATCGGTACATTTCGTGGGGACTCTCCCCTCTAAAACATCAACTATAAACTTTGGATTACAAATTCTGTAAGTAAGTCACTTTCAAATCATCATCTGGGTTACAAACCAAGTCGAGATATGGAATCAAGAATTAAAAAAAGAGGAACAATAGGTAACTAAAGAGATGGAATATCAAGACAATAGGTAACTAGAGAGATGGAATATCAAGACAAAAGGAGGAATAATGTATAAGTTAAAATGTTTATGGTCTCTCGACTTACATATGGTATTGAAATTTGGAAGTTACAATAATTATACAAATTGGATGTTATTCCAACTTAGGTCTAGGTATCACGGGACTTTCTTGAGTAGCTTTAGAAACTCTCTCATTGTATTTGTAGGTTAATATAAAATGACTTAGTCTACAGACGACAATACATTCTTAGCTAACAAACAAAATATCCTAAAAATTATTGACTGCTCTAGATTAGATTACCAACTGTCCGGATCAAATTTATTTATAAAAGAAATTCAGATTATATATATTTGTTTTATTCTGAGAAAACGTCAGATGTTAAAGAATCAAGAAAGACCCGTTACAATATCTTGTGAATGTTTGTTCCTTTCGTTTCATTATGAGAGCGCAACAAACTAACACACTATCATGGTCATATTAGCTTATGTGAACAAGAACATAAACTTATGTTTCCGACGTTTTAGTTGGAATTGATAAACAAAATTGGAAAGAAGTCAGAGTTCTAGGAGGAAAATGAGTACTTTATATCTAGGACTAGTTTGATATATAATTCAATATGTTTATTATGGATGAGTTGTTTTGAGATTTAGGCGATTGCATCGTAGAAAAATCAAGTTTTTTTTTGTGGGATATAAAGAGTTTTTTTAAGAATTTGTGAATCTTAAATTAGATTAAGGAGCGCTAGTGTCTTAAACATTAGGTGTACCTCCATGAAATTAAATCTACTAAAACATTTGCCATTAACAAATCTCCGAACTTAGTATGTTGCTGAGAATATATTTGCATCGTAGAAAAATATGTTCAAAAAGTTTGCAAAACAATAAAAAAATATACCAAAACAAATTAGTCTATACAAATTTTTTGTGGTAAATTAAATCTCTCATAGTTACATTTAAAAACTTCTTTCACTTATTTTTAATTTCAAAATAAATAGCAAAATCAAGTTCGTAAATAACATAATTTACATGAAACGCATAGAACGCATCAAATCAATGGTTTTTTACTTTTTTTTATTAATCATTTAGAAATTTATTTTTAAAAAAAGATTTGTAATTTTTTTAAAACAAGTATGTCGTAATTATTATTTTTTGCTTCAGAATCACATTAAAAAGTAGGTGGAAACATATGAATTTTCCCGAAGAGAACTAGTAAGAATAAACACATAAAAGTAGAGCCAAACTGAAACTTCCTTTCACATGAAAAAAAAGGAGACAAATGAAATCCAATAGGGTCCCATTATCCATGTCGTCTCGGTTCGTGTGTTCCTCAAACTCCCACTTTCACTGTTCTTTTTCTTTCTTCTTGGGATGTCCGAAAAATAAAACAAATACGTAGAAAACAAAAACCAAAGTTAATCACACAACAATCTCTCATATCTTTCACACAACACACACTTGCACAGTGTCTCCCATGTTACTGTACAAAGTCACATCTCAGTTTATATAAATATATGCCCTCACTCATCAACCTCCTCTTATTATAAGCCTTATTCAACATATCTCTTTCTTTCTTTCTAATTCTCTCTCTCTCTCTAAAGACATACATATTTAATGGAGGAGCTGGATTTTAGTTCAAAAACAACAACTTCTCGTCTAAAGCTATTTGGATTTAGTGTTGATGGAGAAGAAGATTTCTCCGATCAATCAGTCAAAACTAACCTATCTTCTGTATCACCGGAACGTGGCGAGTTTCCGGCAGGATCTTCCGGAAGAAGTGGCGGTGGTGTACGAAGCCGAGGCGGAGGAGGAGGAGGAGGAGAACGTAAGTATGAGTGTCAGTATTGTTGTAGAGAGTTTGGTAACTCACAAGCCTTAGGTGGTCACCAAAACGCTCACAAGAAAGAGCGTCAACAGCTTAAACGTGCTCAGCTTCAAGCTACACGAAACGCAGCCGCAAATTTCTCAAACGCTGGATCAGCGTCTCAGTTTTTAAGGAATCCTATAGTCTCTGCTTTTGCTCCTCCGCCTCATCTTTTATCATCATCCGCCGTGCCTCAGCCTATGGGAGGTCCTTGGATGTATCTTCCACGTGTTTCTCCATCTCAACTTCACGTGTCTCATGGCTGCGTCATCCAAGATGGTTCGGGTGGTGCGGGTGCTGGTGGGTTCTCGTACGAGTATGGGGCTCGTGATTCAGGGTTTGGAGTAGTTGGGGCTCAGATGAGACATGTTCAGGCCCATGGGCCGAGACCATCGGTTAATGGGTTTTCAAGAGAAGTAGGAACTACTTTTGATGATGGTTTAGGGTTGGATTTGCATCTCAGTCTTGCACCTGCTGGTCATTGACGTGTTTTTTAAAGCTCTTGTATATTTATCAACATTTTAATTAATTTATTTATTTTTAGTGATTTTTTTTTTCTCTATCAGTATTTTTAATTAATGACTTTAAATTCCAGTGATTGTTTGCCTAATAAATATTTTACTAGTTTAGACTCCAATTATGCTTTACTACCACAAAAAGTAGAGTCTCAAAATGCTTAACCAATTCATGAAAAAACATTCCAGAAGGTAATATTTGTTGAGACTCCAAGAAAAAAATATAAACAATAGGACCAAAGACTAAAAATATAAAAATAAACGTTAGGAGATAAGTTGTCAGGTGCACTGAAAGTGATTTTATAGAATGTATGTTTAAACACATACAAAATAATAATTCCAATATTCAGATCCATTAGATCAATCGTTTTTCAAAGCCTTTTTATTGTCAGGCCAATAGAATGCAAAGATGAGTATGAAAACTCTACACCTTTACTCACAAATTTGCTTCAAAATTGTGCTTAAAATTAGTCAAAAGGGACACGCTGCAACCTTTTTCGGATTGCGTTTGAAATTGATACGCCTTCAAATCTGTTCTGAAGTCCTTTTTTTTTTGGACAAAAGCTGTTCTGAAGTCTATGCACAAATTACTTTTGGAATTCTCACAGTTTTGACATATTGGTTTTTAGAACCAAAGTATAGAAAATTATTACTTTAGATTCGAAAATTGTTGGTAGGCCTCTGTTTTACAACAATGGAAAAAGTTAATCTACAATTAGCATCGTAGTAATTATGTACAGCTTTAGTGAGTTTTGGTCTATGGTCTTGTTAGTCGATTACACAGTTTTGTTAGAATTAAATTTAGTAGATTACCCAATTTGGTTAGAATTAAAATTACTTCTCTAACACAATTTGGTTATAATTAAAATTTTCTCATATTTAGGGATTGTAGGACCACTATAATCTTTTGGTCAATATGATTCAACTCCAGGTTTTCAAAGTCAAATACTCTCAAATCTTCAGTTAATTATTCCCTTTAGGAGCATACATGTAACCACTAGCAACGGCTATAAAGAGAGATGTCAACATACATAGAGATAGAGTTTTGGTATGTGCAATCTACATGCATATACAAACCCGGGTCGAAAATACAATTTTTTAAATGATTGTGACAACGTGATACGTTTTCTTCGACTTTAAATATCACTAGGCTCCTATATATCTCATAATTAAGGCATACAGGTACTTATATAATGGAGGTATCTTACACTATGCTAACATTTTGTTTATTCTTAAAACATATATTTTCTAACGAATGTGGATATGTAATACCAAAAGAAGAACAATTTTTAATAATAAAATAGCTTACCTCAACATTTAGAAAATACTACATGTCACAAGCTAGGAAGAATCCTCGGGTCCCCGAATTTGAAATTATAAAATTAATTTAATTAACAATCGTATACTAATATGTAGGGGGTATAGGTATACCAGCGCATTTCGTGTTTCAACATGAAATGGGATCCTAGTCACCATGAGCAAATAAAATATACATGACCTAAAGCATATTTGTTTTTTAGATACTTAACAATGCAATTGGCACATATGTATGTGTCTATGTGTGTTTATAGTAAGGTGTGATGGGAATTGGAGCAGTTGAGTATTTATATACTTATAAGTTTAGAAAGTAGTTTTGAACATTGCTTGGTTAGAAACTTTTTTTTTGGTTTATTGTGTAGTTAGACACTTAGATGATGTGTTGGGGTAAAATTTTAATCTGCACGTAAAACATTTCTCTACCGGTCAGGGAAAAGTACGTTTCCATTATTTCAGAAAAGTTATCTTCCAAATTTCTCAATTAGAGAGACGTCATCATTAATTAGTCGACGATCCTACAAAACTCAAATTATTTTTCCCACTGAATACAAAAAACAAATATGATGAATTGTGTACATATACATTTCAAGTGTTATCTGTGTCTTTTTTTGTTACGAAATAGCTATCTCATCCGCATCATCGAAAATTCTGCCTTTAACCGCGTAGTCTCACTCGGGTACCAAGAATCCAGCGAATATAGAGATTTTCTTTGTCAATATTTCCATACAAGAGGATTCTCTTAAACATTATTGTTCTATTCTTTTCTACTTCTCTTCTCTCTTTTTTTTTGGGTGGCATTCTACTACTCTTCTCTTAGCAATAGTCTTTAATTTTTTTTTTTTTTTTTTTAATCAGTAAACTTCACCTCAAAAAAATAACAATATTAAGTGTATGTTTCATGTTTGTATATGTAAAAGGTACTTTTTTTGGAGGGAAAGTTTTTTCGTAGTCCCTAAACGTGCTTTTTTGCTGCACCATGTGTCCTTTTTAAGGAATCATCTAAGTCCTTATCACACCATCAATCATGCAATATATACACCCTAATCTAAAAGATACCCACTAAATTTTTTGCTCTTGAGGGTACGTCTTATTTATGCTTTTGCTTTACCAGTCTGACAATTACACATATACATTGCATATAATCTCATTGGCTTACAATATCAAAAACATTGGATCTTCAATAATGTATCATGCATGCACATATGCATCACCACCTAACAAAAAATCGAAAATAATAGAAAACAATGATTTCGGCTTTATTATACACAGTCGCAGTAGACAGTAGTCTAGACTTTTAACCCTAGCTATATTCTCCAATAACACATGGGAGAAAGTATAATGTTTTGTATGGTCCTCATCATGCATTAGGAGTCCACTTGTATCATACATGCGCTAGTAGTTATTAATTTTGTTCACGTTAAGAAAATACCATAATTTGTGTAATATTTTTTTTTTAAAGATAAACGAAATTCTCTTCCCCTTATCTTTTTGTTTAATTTGTAAGAAAATTTGTTAAGTTAACTTGTAATTTCTAACTGATGTTTCGAATTTTTTTCTAACCCACTTTTTTTTTTTAATCTAAGTTAATTTTTTTTATAAAAAATATTTAAATTCTCTTCCCCAAAAAGTATTTTTAAAAACTAAAAGATTGATATAATAATTTAACTTGGTAGTTTAAATAAACGAAAAATAAATAGAAAATATGATTGAGTATCTGAAGAACCATTATCATATAACTTCTATGCGTAAGCTAATCGATTTATTTCGGTTGATGGTGGATTAGCGGAAGCATGGAGTCAGGCCGTTGTGTTGGTACAAGTTATTTAACACATGTTTTGTTTCCTTTTACCTCTTCAGCTCCTCTAAGAAACCAAGAATTAGTTGTGGGTATAAGAGTAATGTGGAGATAGGTTAGTGGTTAAAGTACGTTGTGGTAGGTTAGGGACAAGCACTAATATGACAATTCAGATTCCATCTAAGAAACACGATAGGGCTTACGTGGAAAGTGATACGGACATGTGAAAGCAAGACAATCCCTAGGGTTTAGCTTTTGTTGACATGAAATATGGAAAGAGAAGAAAGATGCTGTGGATGTGTGTCGAAGCCTCGTTGGTTCCAAGTAAGTCTGTGGCTTAAGTATATCCAAAGAAAGTTCCTTTCTCTCTTAACGTTTTTACAATGTATTTACAATTATGATGTCGATAGATCAATTCCATATATGATAAGAATAAAGTACTAGATCTTGTCGGGATACACCTTTTTCCCCTTTTATATTCCAGATTCCCGTTAGTTACAAAATTTGATAAACAAATGACAAAGTTACATGTAATATGTATAAGAAACAACCGAAATGACATTCCATGCGTTCCATTAGAACGCTTCACGTAATAAGTGTATGGATTTGAATAGAACAAAACTTTTGAATAAGAAACAACCCAAATGACATTTCATACGTTCCAAGAACATTTCTAGGTCGAGTTTTAAAAATGTTGATTGGCTTGCGTATAGGCACAATCCAAGAAGAAACTATAACTTTAAACTCACATGGGGTGGGACGTAATGTGTGCTCGTTTTAGTTCATTGCTTAAGTCGTTGGTCCACATAAAGATATATCTTTTGAGAATCGAAGTGGCATGAGGACCCAAGAAAAGAAAAAACAAAAGTGCACGTATGTACTTGTTCGATACATACATAACAAATAATATACTATCAATTATGTAAACTCTTGAAGTGGACTAGCGTACGATACTGTCCTACCGGTTTCAGAAATAAAAGTGGTAAAAAGACATGTCTTCCTCTTGTCGATCTCTCATTCGTTGCTCCATTACGTCTTCCTTTTTTCTCCTCGTATAAATGTATCTAACTTGCGTCTAACATGCGAACATGCAAAAATTGGGTGGCCCAATAGACTAGCTAAGGCATACGGCATACCCATAACAATTTGTGATTAAAATTGTTGGAAAATGGCATTTGCCCATAACAGTTAATGATTGAAATATTTAGGATTTGGATTACAAAAGGCCCCAATTAAACGAAAAACTTCCAGAGAATAAAGACAAACACTTAAATGGGCCAACTTCTTATTCAACTTCAAGAGCCTAGTTCTAATTAAATTCTTATAGAATCAAATCAAGGAAATGATAGAACTTCAAATTGTAAATGGATAGAATCAAATACTCAAATAGAGCGAAATAACTGAGTCTCCAAGATCTTAAATATGATGTGGAGACAATTAACAATACCAATCACGTGTAAAAGAAAACTAACACAAGTAGAAAAGAATCCCAAATTCAAAAAGTAATTAATAACACTTGACATTTGGTCAATCAAGCAAATTCTCGCGCCTGCATTCTCATCTCATCATAGAACTTTTCGATGAATCTCTCAGCCTTCAAGTCAATCGAATCATCTTCGCTGAAGTAATCGAACGGCTGCAGATGCTCCCTTGCAGGAGAAGCAACTCCGAGGGCATAATGAAAAGGCTCCATCTCCATCCAACTTTGCGTTATTGTGTCATCATTTTCATTATACCGGCCGATACACTGAGAAAGAAACAATAACCCGTAAATGCGTTTAAGACCCGATCTAGATATCTGAATGCTCTTCCCATAGCATTTGATAAAGGATGTACTTGAAGGAGAGAATTGATACTCTTGGAGAAATTTATAGTTGTGTTGCTGAAGGAGTTTGACCCTTTTGGATCTTCTTTGTTTTATGGGAATTAGCTTGAGTCTTGGGATGATGGGTCTTCTCAAGATCGAGATTTTTAGTAGTTTCGAAACTCTTTGGAAAATTGGTCTTCTTCTTTGGGACATTTTGATTTAAAGTATTCTATGGTTTCATTCTTGGAAGGGACATTAATGTTCAAGATTTATAGAAGATGAAAAGTTTTGAGTTTTAGATCTAAGAAGGAGCGCCAAGCCAACCTGTGAAAAGTCATATGGTCGGTCGTCTACTTTTTCAATTTATATCTATATGCAATAAATAGCCGTTGGAGGTTTCTTTTTCAATATAGTTTTTTTAATACTAAATCATGTATGAAGTGGAAAACAATTTTCTTGTGTTGTGCACATCACATATTTATACGGACTATTTAAGTAATTAACAGAATATGTTACACAAAATATTTTTCCGACTTTCGATATATTTAATGAAAATAACAAGTTTCCTCAAGTTGAAGAAGTTTTAACCTTTTAAGTTAAGATAAATATTGGATGAGATAAATATTGTGGTTGTGACTTTGGACTGTCACTATAAAGTAATTTTTTTTATGGGAGTTATCAATTACGAAAAGAAAAAAAACTTCACACTAGTGGTTTGAGTAAGAAAAAAACAAAACAAAAGTAAAATCATATTAACTCATATATTGTTTATTCTGTATACTATAGTTCATAAACCAAAAATTTTAATACTGAAAATTTTGACCTCAAACCGAACCGAAATCCGAGTTGAAGATTGACCATTAGTAGTATTCAACAACTAATGTAATATTTCCATTTAAATTGATATTAAAAAAAAAAACATAATACAAACACGATTATTTTAAAATTCCTAATCCTAAGTAAAGCTGATACTAACTAAGAAAAAATAGAACAAAAACCCTAAGTAACAGTAATCATCCATACACATTTGACATTCCCAAAAATCCAAATTAGAAACATTGAGGCCCAAATAAAAAAAGGCCCTGGACTCATAAAAGAGTTAAAGATTTTAGTAGATCAAGATCAACGGCTAAAATAAGAAGTCAAAAAACAATCGAACGGTTATTAATCAATCTCATCACTCAAACCGACATCTCAAAACCTATGCGCCAAGAACTCAGCGCAGTTTAGCAACTCTCACAAAACTTATAATATCCCCAAAATACCCTTCTATGTTAAAAACGGCACTTCGTATATAAACAAAAACTCTTTCTGCTCCGTTTCTCACAAGCGAAAAGAAAAAAGTTAAACGAAGAAGACGAAAGAGAGAAAATTTTAGGTTTTTGATTTTTCAATGGCGACGACGACGGGACACGAGAGATCAAAGACTCTTATCAATTTCTCGTTACCGAAGTTGTGGGGGACTCAACGACTTCTGCGGTGTGGGAAGGGTGATGATTCTGACGGTGACGGTGGTGAAGGTTCTAGCTCCGGCGGTGATCAACGAATCCGTCGCCGTTCTTCGAATTTCGAATCCGATCATCAGAATCGACGATTAAAGGTTGAATCATCGGAGAAAGAAGGAATCGAAGAGTTTAGAGAGAAGATTATGTTAGATCTTAGAAACGTTGCTGATAAGATGAAGGAATCTATATTTAGGCAACAAGTACTTCTCGGCGAAGAAGAAGAAGATAAGGAGATTGAGATTGAGAGGGATGATTCTCCGCCGGAAGCGACGGGAGCGGCGACGGTGGAGGTACGGCCGTGGAATTTGAGAAAGAGAAGAGCTGCTTGTAAAGCTTCGATTTCTTTAGGAATTGATTCGAAAAATCAGTGTAAGGAATCAGTGATGAATCCGTCGATGTTAGGAAACGAATTGGGGAAAGATAGGTCGAGATTGTTGTATACGTTGTCGAAGAAGGAGATTGAAGAAGATTATATGATGATGATAGGGTTAAAACCACCGCGTAGGCCTAAGAAACGATCAAGAACTGTTCAAAAACAGATCGATGTAAGTCGAAAACTTCGCAGCTTTTTTTTTGTTGTTGTTGAGATTTTGTTTGGTTAAAGTGTTCTGATTTTGGTTTGTTTACAGTTGTTGAATTTTGCTTCTTATATAACTGAAATCACTGAAGATCTTTATAATGTTCCTGACCAAGCTGAGAAGAGAAAGGTATGATCTTGGTTTTATATTGTTAAGTGAATTCATGTGTGGTTGCTAAATTTTGGTTACTGATTCTGCAGAGTTGATGATGATAATGATGGATTGGAGTTAGAATGTGAGATCAAATTATAGTCTTGAAGTTTGTGAATTGCTCAGTTTTGCTTCTTTGTTAGTTCGAATGTTCATTGGCTGAGAATAACCTGTACAAAGATATGGGACAAAAGTAGTTCTGTTTCATTGGAACTTCTTCATTGGAACATACTCTTCTTTGATTTTCTGTTAGGCAGTAAAGAAAAAACCCAACTTTAATCAATAAATATCATTTTACCAAATCTTGCCTTGTGTGAGTGACGACGATCCAAGCTAATAGATGTAGACTGTTGTTGTGTTTCTGCGTATTGATGCTTGGCCTTCTTGAATTACCGGAAGAGGTTACCTAGTATCGTCTATGATCGATTACTAACCTTCCGTGGGGTTCACTACGAAGAATGAGTTAAGACATTGTGTGTTTAGCAGTCATGAATCTTGTTTTTGGGTACATTGTATATTAGAAGGTTCAGCCATTTTGGCAAAAGCGGGTGTGTACACGGTCAATGAAACGCAATGTCAATAATTTCGTTTCAAGGAGTGTGTGCTAAATTATTCCATGTGGGGGAATTGTTTTTCCCGCGTTGGATTGGTTTCGGTCAGTCTGACAATCTGACTCGGTCTTTACCGGTTTATTTTTCCGGTCTGGTTTAATTCAGTTAACCAAGGGATATGGTCGAGTTTATATTAAAGTCTATATGGCAATGGTTAAATTTAGTTAATGAATGGGAAAAATATTATTTAATACTTGAACTTTCAAAAAGTGGTCAAATTAACTGTGACCGTTTTATATTTCAACAAAATGTTGACTTTTAATTTAACTTATAAGTTATAGTTGATCCGGCCAAATCGACTCACCGTTAACACTTCTTAACAGCTCTCCTAACAGCGTAACTAACAACTGTTTTCGTCCTTAAACCAACGATAACGATTGTTAGGCCACGTTTTGTAACGGCTGTTAGGAGCGCTGTTAAGGAGTGTTAATGGTGAATCGATTTGGCCGGGTCAACGATAAATTATAAGTTAAATTAGAAGTCAACTTTTTGTTACGGTATAAAACGATCATTTCAAGAGTTCAAGGTTAATTTGGCCACTTTTTTAAAGTTCATGTATTAAATAACTTTTTTTCCGTTAATCAATGACTATGAGTACTTTAGAAAATTACCAATATTTTTAAAATAAAACTATAGTAAAAAAAAAAATTAAGTGGATAAATAGTCTATTATAGTGTTATAGATATAATGTTCAAAAAATTCAGAAAGATGATCTCTTGTAATTAGAAAAATGAAAACTATAATATGACCAAAAAACTATATGTAATGTATTTGATTACCTTAAACAATTTTAAAATCCAAAATGGAGGTACAAAATAATATCATATGGATAGATTTTAGCATTACGTGCTAGTATATCCGCCTTAGAAATTTAATTGTGGAATGTAAGATAGTGGAGATATGTGATCTTACTTCCACAAATGTATTAAATCCTAGTCGTTATATAATTCGTATAAACCATTTAACAACGCTTATTACCAATTTACCACCATTTTCAAGAAGTGTGTAACCGCCACTCATGCGTTCAAACCAATTTAACTAGTATGTTTTATTCCTTATGAACCATATGCCCAAATCCAACTCTTACCGAAAACAAGGTGGCCCTTAAGAGTTCATTCATCTCATTGAATCTTGTGATTAAAAATTATGGAATGGTGTAGTTTTCTTGGTCGAGCGACTCATTGTTTTTGTGATGACGCAAAAACAAACAAACTTACAAACACAATGTCGAGTTGTTCGACTAAAATTTACTGAACCCAAGTCTAACGATCCTAGCCCACCTCTATTACAACCTCTCGAGCGACGTAAAATGCCAGTCAAAGTCAACCCAAAAAAATGCAAAAGACATTATACTAATCATCGAATATCACCACGACGATCAATTTTTCTATATTTTATTTTTAAAATCATAATCATCATTTATCATCATAACTATCCATTTTTCTTTACAAATACCGTATCTTATTTTTTTGGTAAATTTCTTTACACATGTTAATACTAAGATCCAATAAAACATATTGTTTTGGTAACTAACCCTTAAAAATCCTTACCATTGGGGTTGCTATAACTCTACTCCAAACTGCTATAATCTTATCACAAAGATCCAATCAACGAAGCATTCCTTTGATCTTCTGCTACGGCCTAGTTAGTGAATTATTCTTGTTTTTTTTTTTTTGGTTTTTGAAATTACAGACAAAAACCACATGCTGTCTAATCTTCACATGTGCTGTCGATATTTATATTCCATCATTATACAAACAGTAAGAAAAAAAAAGAAGTAGACATCTTCTGTTTGAATTTTTTTTCCCTCCGGCCACAAAAAAACAAAAGATGTTTTCATAATTTTGTCTTTGTGTTTGTCTTACCATTACAGAGAGATCCAATGCTGAAAAATCCGTCGGCAACGTTTGAGATAAAGGCCGGCGGTGGGAAATTCAGGACCGGACTGACTCGAACTCCACCGTTTCCGTTTCCAAAACTGTTTCTTCCGAGTGGCTTCTTCGAGTAAAAAGGAACTGATGAAGAAGAGAGCGAAGATGATCTTCTTAAAGGAGGCTTGTGTTTAGGTAGATTGTGAGTCTTGTGAGGGTGATGGGTTTCCTTGGGAAGCAAGTCAAGGTTAGGGTTTGGAGTAGAGTTGCTTCGTGAGAGGAAATGAAACGATCTGATCAGCCCTTTGCTGTTTCGGCTTTTGTCGTAGTTAAGACTTATGCTTCTCTTGAACTGTAAGAACAATCCTCTTGGCTTGTCTTCGAAATCAGATTCAGGATTCAATAGAAGCTCTTTAAGTCTCATCTTCTTTTCTGGTGCTCTCGATGAGGAAGAAGAGGAAGAGGAAGAAGATGATGATGATGAGAGAGAAGCTGATCTTGGAACCCGAAATGTTACTGTCTGGGGTAAAGATTCTTCTTTCTTGATCTGTACGGGAAGAATCTTGCCTTCGGAGAAGAGTTCATCAGCCGGAGACACTTCTTGAACAGAACAACTTGAGCCAAAACAAAAATCGAACTCCGAACCTGAATCTAGAAGTGTTGAGTCTAATCTGACTTCACCGTCGTCCGTTGAGTCTAGATCGTAGGAGAATGAGATTCTTGGACTGATTCCAGAACCAGAAGCCTCTGAACAACAAACGTCTATAGCCATAACCTCTTTCTCTCTCTCTTAAACACTCTCACACACAATATATATATATCTGCCTTTGTTTGATATCATTCAAGAGCCAAAGCCCGGGAAAAGAATAAAGAGACCTTGAAGATTTGGAAAAGGGTACGGTGTTAAAGAATATAGAATGAAGAAGAATTTGAAGTCAAAGTAGAGGAAGAAAAATGAAGATTCCTCAAGTCAAAAATGGCAGCTTCAACTTTTTGTTTTTTGCTAAGAGACAGCTTCAACTTTTTTGTAGATTGTGTTATGAAGGAGACAATAGGAGATGGAGGGACTAATCAGTTGGTGTAGTTGTCACAACAAAAGAAAAAGAAAAAGAAGAAGAACAGCTAAAGAAAGATAAAGGAGGAAGGAAAGAACAAAATAAAATAGAAAAGTAATGTTGAGATTTCAATCTATTTGCACTACCAATTATATTTGTCCTCGTTCGTAAAAGATGCTTAAAATGTATGCAGTAGAGCAGTTTATGCAACATAAACTATTGTTGATGTGTTTAGCATATAAGACAAATTATATATATAATCAAAATGTTAATGATGAGTTGAATCTAACCAACTTTAAATTGTTTTTTTTTTTTTAACTGTTTGAAAGATGAAAATTTGTTTAATCAAGAATGTGTCTTACACATATATGCAAGTCGCACGAATACACTGAACGGGGATCACTTTTAGGTCCTCGACTTGCAAACTAATACATAAACCAAAAAAATTCGAATTAGATAAATAGCTATTGAGATTCTGTATTAAGTAAATGATTATTGGAAAAATATTATTAGAAATAACAAAAATGTATATGGGTAAAAAATCGATACATTTTTAAAATCTATCTTTCTTATTATAAAAAGCTATTTTATTGAATGTACTTACGTGCATTAATGCAGAATCACAACCTATTAAGATCTCACACATTTATATGAGAGAAAAAAGATATCCATTTGATAAATTAGATTTTAACAAAGAAAAATAACAATCCGGAAGAAGAAAAGAAAGCTTCAATTTTTTTTTTTTTGTGCACCTAGCTTCAATTTTCTTTTAAACTTTTGTTTTTGGTAGTAACTGTTTATTTCTTCTTTGGTAGTAGAAGGAGTAATATAATATGATCACCAAGTGATTCTTTCTGTTTATCTTTACTTTTTTGTTAGAAATGACATCTGATAATAGTGTCTGCAGTTGAATATACATATGCTGTGAATGGTAACCAAAATCGCACCCAAAACCGCACCGCAACAGTGCTGTAACAGTATCAAAATCTCTGCATATACATATATATCTATATATTTTTGTTACTATTTGAACCACACCGCACTTCTCCCGTACCGCAAAACGCAGTCACCATTCGATATTTGATACACTGTACTTGATTATTGTGCATATGATATCTCTCAGATATTTTAATATATCTTTCACTATTACATTGATATCTTTGTAAAGGACAGTAATAAGATATCCACTAAGAAAAATTTAACCACACATTAAAAAGAGAATTTAAAGGAGCAATGCACGTTTTATGGTTTGAAACATTGCAGCTAAAAAATCGCTCTATGATCTGAAGTATTTTGTATATATAATTTAAGATCAATTATACTTGCATATATATTTAAATTGCTGGAGACACCATTATAATTGAAATCATTTTCTCTAATCATGTGAAGAGAATATAGATCACGTACGTGACAATAGTAATCTTTAGCAGTTATTGATTATATAAGTGCGACTACGAGAGCATGTGTTTTGGCCTTTGGGGTTTGATCCGATCTCTAACCGAAAGATTTGATAACAACGTATTTTGGTATTTTTTAAATTGAATTTGGTATTTATGCTAGCGTTCGTGTTCAGGTGAACTATTGCATTAGACAAAAAAATGTTGATACACGCGTAGTTGTGTGGTGAATATATTTGTTAAGTCCGGCCCATTTTATTTTATTTTCGTTTCAGTGATGCTTTTCAAATTTTTTCCATTCCGACGAGTTTAGAAACCGAAAACAAAGTTTGAGAAGTTCTGGATCGGCCCATTTATTGGTGACAGAAACGGGTACCTTTTCGGTAAGGAAAACTTTATCAAGTCTAACTCTGTTTAATTTGTAGATGACTATGATACGCTTGAGCCAATTATGAATTTTATGTGCTATGGAATTTGATACAAGTGTGGTGATTGCTTATTTGAAAAACATGACTCAGAAGAGTGTATTCAATTTAGTATTTTAAGTGATTTGTGTAAAATTTACAAATCCTATGTTATTCAATTATAGATTTTAAATTTTTTTAATGAAATCCAGTGTTATTGAACAAAAAATTTAAAAATCTACCTTGAACCCTTGGAAAAGAGCCGGTAAAGGTTGAAGTTCGGCTATTTGACAAATTTTTCGATTCAGAGGTAGTACACGATTTCTTTGTTTCTTTTTTTCTTCTTGTTTTATGGATCATTGGCCAGAGTTGTGATCTTTTTATTGTCATAAAACAATATACAGAATCCAGGAGAACTAGAGAATTGGCTCAACGACATTAACACAAACTCCAGAGTAGTAGTTTCAGATGCTTTTGCTGTACCAACTCTTAAAGAAGCTGCCCTTGGGGACAAATTCCAGTTCGAGAGACTAGGTAAACATCAAAACATCCCAAGTGTCTCATTATTCGTTTATTGAAATCAAGACATAGATAATAAAATGGGTGTGCTTCTTTCTTAACTGGTTATTTTGTGGTTGACAAAGATTCTACCCCGGAAAAGCTAGTGTTTAACAGGACAGTCACAATGAAAGAAAGCTCAAGTAAACCTGGGTAGTGAGAACAGTCAGGCCCTTGTCTAGAAGACTAGCGGATTAAGAAAATGATATGTGCCAACAATTTTTTTTTTTTGAATATTTTTTAGAGTAATAGACTAATAGTTACATATTTATGACCAAATTTATTGATTGTTAACTAAAAATTGTTGTTTATAAAATATTTTAGTAAAATTTTCAACATTTAAAAAAAAGAAGGTAAAGGTCACAATATTATGTTTTTTGTTGGGCAACAGTTCAGATTGAATAGGCCCTAATAGTGTAATAGTTATATAATAAATTGGCTTGATATGCACGGAATGCAACAACTTTTCTTGCCTTTGTTTTTATATGTTCATCATCTTGAAAGTCTTTGGTCAAAAATTTTAGCTCGTTCAACATACGAACCATAACCATTGGAAGACTCTTTCTCTATGTGCTATAGTGTGATGTTGATACTTACTGTCCTACAAAGTGGCCGAAAGCTTTGTGGTAAGAGACTAAAGAGAGTTTAGTCTTTTCACGCATGTGATTTTGATTTAGTCAAAAAACTTGAAAGAGATTGTTGTATTATGCGCTATCTAGCTTTTTTCATTCTTCTTTTTACCTCCGTCGACATCATTCAATCTTATTTTCTACCTCTACATTGCTCAAAAGTTTAATAATTGGTTCGACGAATGTGGATTTTATCGTGTATGAATATTCTTTAAAGAACCATAGAACCACATGGAAATATTACTCGATTTAGGAAGGAATAAGGTGCCCTTTGCCTTTGGGATTTAAGGATAATGCTGCTGACGTTATCGTACTCTTTCACTATACTTGATTCTATGCTCTCTACATGTGTATTAGTGCAGAGTGCATATGGCCTCACTTATCCTTCAATTCCTTTTTTTATTTTTCTTAAATTGGGATGGTTCATTGTTTCTATGCTCTCTACACAGTCGACATGTGAGATACGAGGTTGGTTCACTATTCACCGAAACATGACAATCTATTCATGTCTTAGGTTTGACTATAATAGTTATGGAAGTGAAGATATAATCTGTTTGAACAATGTGAACAAGATGAACTCGGAAACACGGAACAAGAAAATGAGCATATATATATATATGCGTAATACGTGTAACGTGTGGTTGTAAGATTTGGTGCCAAAACAACACTGTTTACTTTACGAGATGGTCATAACTTTTGTTGTAAAATGTCTTGTTTCATGAACTAAACCAGCTGGTGTTCTTAAGTTGGTGCCTCTTCTTAAACAATAATCTTGACTTTTGACTTTCTCTAGTCTTTCATACTAACCTACGGCCTACCTAACCATACCAACGTTAATATACCAGTGCCACCCACTCTACTTCCCCATTATTTGTAGTAAGACTTTTTTTTTTTTTTTTTTTTTTTTTTTGGTTTGTAGTATTTCTTAACCAAAAAGTAATTTAAAAGACATATTTCTCCAAACTAAAGATTAGAACATTGTACGTTAATATATTTTGTGTGAACTGAAATATTTGGTCTTTTTCTCCCTGATGTTCTTTTCGGGTTCAACCGATGGAACTATCGATTTCGGTTCATAACTTTTGATATTTCTGCGTATCTCCAAATTTTTGATAAATGAGTATTGCAGTAGAAATGTTAGTTTGGCCCATCTCGACCTTAACAAGCCATACAGTTCTACGACACTTTAAATTGAACTTGCCTATTTTAAGATCAAGGTTTGGTCTCACTATCTGCCTGGTTGTATGGTCGACCAATCCGCAGATATATAAACTATTCAGACAATATAAAGATTAAGCTTGGTGATATGTAGACCAAACATGACTTCACTTTATTTGTTTCCCAAAAATTTTTTGAACATGAGAATTTCGATTACAGTGATTAAAATAAATGTGCTTGTTAAGTTGGGAAAATATGATTTTTTTTGGTTTCACTCTAATACCATATCAGTCGAGAAGGTCCGATCGATAGCCCACTTTTTATTTTGTGTGGGTAAGGGTAACTGGAGAAAACCGCAAAAATAGACACTTAACTACTTGACTAAAAACATTTTTCAAAATATATATGATTTTATGCAATTAAAATTCCACAATATATAGATCATTGTCATTGGAAATGAATTTTGAAGATGCAAATGATTTGGCCGCGTGGATTATGTTCTTACAAAATTTGAAATTTTTTTGCAACTAACATATATCCGTAATTAATGAATATTTGACCTATACAGTAATGTTTCTATTCAAATTGGGTCCACGTTACTCATGTCTTTTCTAAAAGTATTTGGCGTTTATCCACCAGTTTTAGATATTTAATCTTTAAGTTATACAATTTTATAATTCCACGTCCATAGCAGGACCATCTACGTTTCTGGATTCGATCATAAGGAATTTTTTTTTTTTTTTTTTTTGTATATTGTCTGAAATACTAAAATCTTTACATACACAATGAGTGTGATCTATCGTTCATAACCTCTCAAAAGTGCATCAATGTTTGTTCCAACTTTTAGTGGTACCCTTTGGGTTCAAATCATTGTGGAGTTTCCATGTACTTATGAAAGGCTTTTGAAGTGACCTCCAATAATTCGATCCCATTAACAAGACTTCTCCAAAGCCACCTTTCTCTATCATTTTAGTTGAAGCTCTTTTCAGATAATTATAATAAATAATTGATGGGTCCTTTGTCTCTATTATCTTCTTGAACCAACATTGATTACTGCTGGTATACAAAATGCGCATATATTAAAACTTTTGTATGGTTTGTCTAAATGCGTATATATTAAAACTTTATGTAAGAGCATTCAACTATGTAATCAATTCTTTTATTATTATTTATGATTCGTTAATTCCACAAAAAAACGATTTATGTCAATCAAGCCAAATGCCCTGTAATATTGTCAACGATCTTACAAAGAAACACATCAAATTTGGTGAAGGGACAGATGGTTGAGTCTCTATCCCCATCATTTTAATATCTTGGATAGATCGACTCTCCTAGCTTTTGGGTTATTTCACCTGTTGAGGTGAGATTAGATATGTTTTCTTCTCACTAAAATCCACACAAGTCTCAAAGATTTCAAGACAAGAGACTACCCTTTACTATTTACTCTTAAGTCTAGTCATGTATAAAATTGACCTGGTTAGTTCATAAATTGAAGTTCCATACACTGATACAAGATTTCTTGAATTTAAAGACTTATATAACAAACAAACAAGCATTATAAATAATTATCCAAACATTGACTTTGATCACCAACTAAGAGGAAAAATTTAGACTAATTTAACATGTTTCAATTCCAATCCGAAAAGAATATGATTAAAGTTTAAAACTTCATAAAATTCCATACATTGATAAAAGATTTCATGAATTCAAAGACTTGTACAAGAAACTATCATTATAAATATTTATCCAATGACTTAGTAAGTACTCGCAACAAAGAAGATACAAATTTAACATGTTCTAGTCTCCAACCCGAGATAATATGGGTAAAAGGTTCGAAACTTTTTGCTTAGTTAAGCAAAAGAAGTATATTAGTCCATATAATAGAACCGTAGTGGTAGGCTCTACCATCTCATCTCTTGACGACTTAATTACTCCCTAAACTGCCAAATGTCATCCACATTCCACATGGGATCTTGTGTAACATCCTCGTACGCTGAATAACCATCCGCCACGTGACATTCCATTGAGATGTCCGAGTTTACCATGTAATCCTCCATGCCAGGAACATATCCTCCGAATTCTTGAACATTGCCTTCATGGAAACACATCGAGCCATCGATGATATTGGTGTTGCTTTGATCCATAAAGTGTGGAACTGTTGTTAGATGAGACATGCAAGTAGAAGTTGAAGAAGAACCGTCTATGTTGCTGAAACCCGAGTAATCTATATCTTTTTGCATACTTAAAGAGTCGTGAGATTGAGAAGGAAGAAGAAGAGAGTTGTTGTTGTTGTTTTGGGGACAACAATAAGTAGTAGTAGTGGATGAGTTTTGTTCCATCTTCTCGATCAATCTAGGGACCCAAAAACTACGAACAGCGTCAAAGAACTTGTCGCTGTTAGATTCGATGTTGAGTTGACGAGCTTGTTTTTGAACTCTTGTTCTCCAATAGTTCTTGATCTCGTTATCCGTTCTTCCTGGCAAGTACTGTGCAATCTTGGACCACCTTAGATAACAAATATTCGTTTAGGAAAAAAGAAAAAAAAAACAAAAAAAGAAAATAAAAGACTCTTGAGATATGAAAGTGACTCATCACTCACCTATTACCCCATTTAGAGTGAAGCTCAAGGATCAAAAGCTGTTCTTGAGGAGTAAGATTCCCTCGTCTTATGTCGGGTTTCAAGTAATTCAACCATCTCAATCTACAACTTTTCCCAGTTCTCTTTAGCCCTGTTCTCATTTTTGTTAAAGATAGTGATTATATAGTAAAGTCAGAGAATCTAACTAATAAACCAATATCAAGTTCTTGATTAATTACCAGCACATTTGGCGACGTGATTCCAACGACCCTCACCGTTATGGAGGATGTAATTTGTGAGAAGTGTGTCTTCCTCCAAAGTCCAAGGCCCTCTTCTTAGTTCTTCATCTTCACTTTCTTTGAAGCTCTTCTTCTTCTTCATCGAATTTTCCATACTTAGTTTAAGTTTCCTAATTACTTAATGATATTTGGTTTGTGGTGTTTTCGTATCTTTTAAGCTCTATGCATGCATGACTGTATACAGAGAGAGAGAGATAGACTTTTAGGTGCTTTGAGAAGTGAAAGTGATTCAACAGGTTCTTGGGAATTTATAGACTCGTGGTCGTGGTATTGGAAAATGTTGTTACTTTAGCCATCAGCTTGCTTTTTTCCAATGAAAAATTAATTATCACACGTTTCCAAATTAAAGTAAATTGTTTTACTAAATTAGCTTCTCTTTTTAACTCATACAAAATATTGTTATTTTTTTAACATTGCCAAGGACATTTATACATTCTAAAATTGTCAAAAAACATGTTTTAACTCATTAGTATTTGTTATCACAAAATATCTCATTGACATTTTCTTAATCGCGTCTCTGTTTTCATCTTACGCATGCAATTTTTCTGAAATTATTTTTCGAGCTACCATTGTTCAAAAGCCAACACATATATGATATATGCAAACATTTTTTTTTTAAATCATCTGGTTTTTGTTTCAGTTAAATATGACTTTCTTAAAAAAAAAAGTTTTGGATTAGTCGAATCCTGCGATGAACCCTGGTCCAAGTATATAATTCATTAGAAGCATAGAATATATCGATACAGTTTCATAAACTTTTTTATGCGACGATGAAACAGAAATGGAATTTTGGTGATTTAACTCTATGGATTAGATGTTCACGTGAAAAGAATATGGAACAGAATTTTGGAAGAAGAAAGTACGATTTAGATTCTTAAATACTAAATTAACTATACAGGAAAAGTTTACAATAGTCATATTCATAATATGCTATAGAGTTCATTTTTAACTCTTACCTCTGTGATAGTGTATACTAGTCATTTTTCTTTCTTCTACTTCTAAAATTGTCTTTATCCCAACTTTGGCTAACAGTTTTTATAAAAATTTTGGTTTTCTATTTGGTAATGTTGCTGAATATTGAGATTGAACATAGTTTAACATAATTATTGGTATGGGAACAAGAAGCATACATGATACATGTGTCTTGACTCGAGACAAACAAGATATTACAAAACCTAATAAACCACTGTCCCACAAATTATTGATTAAATAAAAATTGTACCAAAACAATCCAAAAATTGGAATAAACACTCCAAATGTTTGATCAAGAGTCAAGACTTTTTGTTTAGTAGCTTTGAGCTATTGTGGTCGATGTGGCATCATCCGAATTCATATCCATATATTACATATGGTGTAATGAATGATATAAATTCTTGTAACTTTTATGTAAATGGTAAAACTAGAAGACAGCTATTTTTAACAACAATTTTCTAGAAGCCAGCTAATTTATGCGGACTTAGTATAGCATATTATCCTTTCAAACTTTGAATATTCAAAGATTCTTCTTCCTATATTAGTTTTCATTAGCTCAAATCGTATTGTATAATATTTTGTTAAACAAATAATAATTTTGGAAAAATAAGGAAGGGTCGTGTCGCTTTACACCGGCAAGTCAAAAAATGTCTATGTGCATGTATTAAAACTTATGGTATTGCTAATAACTCTCACTTACTGTTCAACCCAATCTTTTGAAGATGATAACTCCCAAAAACCAAAACAACATGTAAATAAAGCCTAAAGACCAGGAATAAAGAAAACAAAGTCGATTTGACATTTGTGTCTTCATTATCCTCTCTTATTATATAATCAACAATGACATAATTGTTACTATGTTATTAGTAACAGTCATTTTTGTTCTATAGAATTACAGTTACATTCATTTCCTTCAAATATTATCCATATAATTGGACTAACGTAAACAAATTTAAATATTTTTTGTCGTCTACAACTCACATACGCATATTTTCAAATTTAAACTCTACTTATAGCATAACAATTAACGACGACAATAATCAAATCACGAGACTACAAAAGAAGATGATTGATTGTTACCCGATTCTCGAGTTCGTCAACATCTACAAGATATATATGATTGCAAGATTCTATCGGAGGGTTACAAGTTATGCAACTAGGTTGATCTTGAGACCAAGTTGCTATATACAAGATTCTTGTTAAAGTATGATTCGAGTCCCATACATTATACAACGAAACAATAAACATCATATACTCTGGATAATCGAAAACCTAAAGATAAGTTGGGACACAAAAAGAAAGTGTGTGTTTCAAGTTTACATATCCTTTCCAAAAATATCCATCTCATTATCGTTGTTTCCTTTTTCATATATCAATACATCTAAGAAGAAGAAGAAGAAAACAGCTTTTTGCTTCATAAACAATTTGCTGACTTTGTAATAATGCATTAAGAGAGAGAGAGATGTGAAGTTCCCAACTTGATTGATGTATATGTACTTTGAAATCGAAATGACACGTCAACTTTTATTAAAAAGAACTTGTGTTTGAGACTTTATTGAAATGATTGAGAACAAACTTGAAATCAGAGTAAGTATTACAATGCAAGTCCTAGTCGATGTGATGGATCAAAATCTTTGCAAATAAAACAGAGACATGTATTGATAGTGTAAACTGAGACCACCAGGCTTGTGTAAATTACTTGCTCACAAGAAAATAAAAGCAATTCACTCTTCTGATGGCAGGCATTCATCAACCATCTCCACGAGGTTTGGATTCTCTAGTGCAGCCGCCACACGTTCTTTATCGTTTAGTTGTTTATTCACTGCATTTTAAACACCAAGAAACCAGACATCATGTTAAAGAAGTACACTCGATGTAAAGCAAAACATGCATACCAAAAAAGATGGATAGATATTGAAAAATGACATACATGCATCTTCTGTTGCATGAGAACCAGGTGCTACCCTTATATCAATCTGAAAAATGAAGATTCGTTTCAGAGGACTGAGGCACATAAAACATTGTGCGAGTGTGTTTTAAGGCAGTCCTAACTATATATAGTAGAGGCTAGGGCTATCTTCTCTTCGCAAGTATCAAGAACAGTTGATTAAGAATGAAAAATTAAAAAATTTCTCTGCCTCATATATCATCACAAGGAGAACATGTGTTGGATCTCAGTTACGTTCAAACCACTCTCGATAATGTATAAATCAGAAAATGGGCTCAGAAGATCATCTTGACAAACTTACAGGAAAAGGGAACCGGAAAATCTTAGAAATGAAATAACAAGAAAGCTTTGTACCTTGTATCGAGAAGGAAGGCTTCGTAGAAGTTTCACACGGACACAAAGACCGATAACGGTTGCCATGCTACAATGTTCGACAGTTGGAGTGAACGTAACCCTGAAAAGAAATGGTAGAGCTCAACAGATTGGCTCAAAGGAACACTAAAAATCCATAACAAAACGTTCAATCCCAACATTTTACCTAACATAACTGTTCTCATCATCCACTTCAACTGAGTCTTCTGTAACTACTCTGAGATCTTCCAGAGTATTAGGATGCTCTGGATCTTTGATATCTCTTATATGATTTGTGTATTGTTAAAGAAAACAACAGAAATAATCCAATATCATTCTGTATCAACTAAAACATAGATTCCATTTGTTCACAGATTACCAAACCGATACCACGCATAATTACAAGAAATTTAGCATTCGAGAACAAAAGATTCATAGGTAGGCTTTAAGCTAAGAAGCATGTCAAATGGTTCCAACACCTACTTCGAAAAGATATGCATATGAGAACAAAAGATTCATGACTTCTAATAGTGTAAAGAAGCAAACTTCAAGCTAAGAGGCATGTCAAGTTGTTCCAAAACCTATGCATACACTAGCTACTCTTAATTTCAGATGCTAATAGCTGTAAGACGATAATCACATCCTCACAATCACACACAATCAAACCAATTCACCAATTAAGGTTTGCAATTAGAGTAGTTCTAAGAAAACTTGATGAAGAAAGGATATCAAAAATCTCAAGTTGATCAATTGGTTCTGGTGTAAGCTCATCAGTAATGCTTGTATCAGTACGAAGACGCCTCTCTTTCTTTGGGTAAATGATAGGGTTCTCATTAATCAACCCAGATACCATTTTTCTTCTCCCTGCCAAAAATTGAGTTACAGAGACTCGTAAAGCACGAAACTTTTCAATCGGAAATTACAAAACCCTAAAAACCCTAAAATTCCCAGGGAAGAAGCAAGCAGCGAATTGAAAACTAAAGAAAGATACATACCGGAATCGAAAATCAATCAATCAGCAAAGTTTTAAGATTTAGTTCGATTAGAGAAGAAAGAGGCAAAGATTTTGCGATTTTGAGAAATTTGTAAGAAAATTTAAATTTACAGGAAAAGAAAAATCGGATATGGGCTTACGAGTACGTTAAGGATTTGAGGAGTAGGTCTGTGTAACCTCGCCGCCAATTTGGAATCCGATGAGCCAATAAGAACAACGAGGTTATAGGCTTTCTCTGGACCTGATACAAGAAACCCGAAATTGGATCAGGCCCATCGAATAATTCAAAATCTCCAGAAGAACCTCGTGCCTTCCTCTACACAATCGACACGTCATCATTCTGACTTTTCTCAAAGAAGAGAAATCAAATCACCAAGTCATCGGAGCGATCACAGAGAAGAAGAAAACCATGGCGGAAGAAGAGAAAAGCGTGATGAAGCAAGTGATGGTGGCGATTGATGAAAGCGAATGTAGTAAACGCGCTCTTCAATGGACGCTCGTGTATCTCAAAGATAGCCTCGCCGATTCCGACATCATCCTCTTCACTGCTCAACCTCATCTTGATCTCAGCTGCGTCTATGCTTCCTCTTATGGCGCCGCTCGTAAGTAATCTTCTTCATCGGATTCCGGCGATTTCATTTTGTTGATAATGGTTGGATTTTTTTGAAATTGAGTTTGAAAATTTTGGTCTTATGTGTTGTAGCGATTGAGCTTATAAACTCATTGCAAGAGAGTCATAAGAACGCTGGATTGAATCGTCTTGATGAAGGAACCAAAATTTGTGCTGAGACTGGGGTTTGACTTCACTTATATGAAATTAGTCAGATTCGTGTGTGTTTTGGAACTAATTGGTTTGGTTGTTGTGTATTAGGTTACTCCAAGAAAGGTGTTGGAATTTGGAAATCCTAAAGAAGCGATATGTGAAGCTGCTGAGAAGCTTGGTGTTGATATGCTTGTGGTTGGAAGCCATGGTAAAGGAGCATTACAAAGGTGTGTACTGCGTAGATTAAACTTTGATGGTTTTGGAGATGATAATGTGTCTTATGTTCTATGTGTGTGTGTGTGTATGGACAGGACTTTCCTTGGAAGTGTTAGCAATTACTGTGTTAACAATGCTAAGTGCCCAGTTCTTGTGGTGAGAACAAAAGCTTGAAGACCTCTTCTCATGAAAGAGTTCGAGAACCCTGGCTTGATGTGTGTGTGTTGTAAACATATTGATAATAATGCTCTGCTTGGTTACTATTGTTTGAAGAAACTTTGTGAGTAAACATAATTTATTTTGTTTGATAATGAAAGAGCATTGCCGTGTTCGGGGCTTGTGATTGCTATTTCCTTGTTTCAATAATGCAGTTTTTAATCTAATATGAAGACAGGCTTAGACCAATCATTATGCTGTAACTTCAGCTTCAACCGAAAATCCTGTTTAGGGTAGCTGCTAGTCTCACCCCTCCCTGTGCTAACCGCTGATACACTATCGGTAGACGTGAATAGAAGTATTCATCTGCGTAGAAGACATTATGTGTTTGTTAGCTTCTTTCTTTTGTCAATCATCATAGTTTTTTGGGTGGATTCTTTACCTTCTAGAGTGTCTCCTTCCGTTACCCCCTTGTATGCCCAGTCACAGGCTGCTTGAATTCCTTCGGATGCGTATCTAAAAAAGTTTACAGGGGGAAAGCAATTGGAAGTTAAATCTGCTTCTTGCTGGCATGAAGAAGAACCACTTCTATTCAAAGGTACTATTATCATACTTACATGTCTGGACATGCTGTCTTCTTTGTGCAGGTCTCCCATCTCTTAACTTGATCTGCCCATTCTGTCTGCATTTTATTAATACATGTCAGCAAGTCAGAAACACCTTGTAGCATACATGTAGAGAACAGTAGTTTTGTTGCATTAGTACCGTGATATTCTTTTTGAGTGCATCCACCATTCCTTCTAGTGCAGAGTTATAGAGATCTGCTTCAGCTGTTTCGATAATGTTGGAATCCCATATCTGTATGAATCTAAAGTTTAAAACTTTGTACTATCTGATGCTGAAATAATAGATGCGTTTCGCAGTTCTTACATGGTGGAGGTTAGCTTTTCTCGTGTACCAATGTACTTCGATGGTGTTACCTCCTTTGTCTGAAGCATAACTCACATGTAGAGGCTGTATTTTACAATTATGCCAGTCAGACATACTCAGATAAGAAACCAGTTATCTTGATCGACTTTTATAATACCTGATGGATATCACCCATGAAATGGGACACGAAGAGCAGGGCCTCGGTTAAGTTGTCTGGCCACAAGGAAAAATAGAAACAGAATATAAGAGGGAGATAAAAGATGAGGAAATTGGTGAAAAGCAAAAAGATGGCAACGTTTTAGTACTACATTGTGACTGAGATGAAGCTGCAGTTTTGTAGGAAAGAAGCTGTGTGGTGTAGTTGTAAATGGCTCCCGCAACACATCTTCCTTTCTCTCCAGATTCGTCCTTGCAGTCCCCTTTGGACCCGAAACAAAGGAAATGTGGTTGGATACACAACACTTATGCTTTTAATTTTTTTGTGATATGGATATTATAATAAAAACGCTCACTATTGTATTGGTATGAGCATGCATCAGGAGTGTTGATGTAATGAAGAGGAGAAGACCAGTGGTATCTGAACTTGACACGATCAGCCCAAAGACACAAGCTTGAGAGGTCTCCTTCTGCAGATTCAGGTAACAGCTCTTTCACGGCCTTTGCTGCTGTTTCATCCAACCTAGTCTATTTTTCTCCTTTAATTTATTAAATTATTACATACTTAGTTTATAGTCTGAAAGAAAAAGTAGATGAAAAAATCAAAACCTGAGCGATTTTACAGATGATTTCATGACCTTCTTTTCCCCATCCATGGATATTAGGTGCTGCATAAAGAAGCCAAACAGTGATGATCATCATCACTACATGTAACCCTTTTTGGTTTGCCATTTCAGAGTTCTTTGAAATGTGTGTTGTTGTTTTTGTTTTTATGAGATGAGTGAGTTCTCATTTGGCTCTCTTGTATAAATATGCTGATAAAGAATAGAGACGTATAAGGAAGTAAATTCCAGAGATTTATGTGTTTAGAGATATGTGTTGGTGTGTGAAATGAAAGCTTCTTTTTTATTTTTATTTTGGCCAAGTTGTGTGAAAGCTCTTAAAGGTTATAAGAAAGAAATGGGTACATTATGATTTGGTAGATACTGTATCTTTTCTTGCTTTTTCTCAGTTTAGGAAATGAATCGTGTGTGAAATCAAAAGGATTCAGTTGAAAACAGAATTGACTTCTTTTTTTCATTTTGCTTCTATCGAGTTCACGTTTCCAGCAACTAATTTGCATATAAAAAAAAATTGTAGTTGTGCTACATCTATGTGAAGAAAGGTTCAAGCCTTAGTAATTGTGACAGGAGTTGCAAATTTTACCAAAACCAGTATTTTTTTTGTTTTAACTTGCATACTTTTTATGGATGAGTCTATGAAAAATGGTTTAGCTTCATCTAAGACACACCTAGGTACGGCCCACATGGGGTGGGCAGGGGTGCGACACCTACTTGGGCTTAGAAGCATTTTTCATGAAAAAATAAATGCCCATAAAAAGGCCCAGATTGTTTTTATAAAAAACTATGAACAATCCTTCTCACTTTTTTTTATTTTTTTTTTGGTCAACTTCCTTCTCATTGTTTTTGATCCACAGTTAATAATACCAAGCATATCAACTCACTATGGTCAACCTGTGTTTCAACTTTCACATCCATATCTTGGATATCTACAAAATTAACCAAAATCAAAACCATTATTAGAAGAGCCATGTGTGTTAAATTAATTGGAGACAGAAGAACAATGAGGCAGTTACTTCACGAAATGACTCATGATGTATGTGAGAGTTTACTGTTTGTGTCTGATATGTTTGGACCACTTGAAATTGAGCCGGTAATGGAGAACACTCTAGGGAGGAGAGTTACAGAGAGTTGAGATAAATGCCTCGGGAAGATACTCTAGTTGACGATAACAAAGAGAGAGAAAAAAGTATTAGACGATTAACTTAACCATTAAAACTGTATCAGCGATCCCTTATCTTTAGTTAATATGTTGTCATGAATATTACGATGTGTATTGTGATGTGCATTCTTTTACGAACATTGAAACCAAATTTATAGTAACGAACAACAAAATTGCAATGAAATTTTTTGACATAATAGTTCGGTTTGGATTCTATTGCAAAAAAAGAAGGTACATGTTTTGAATTCCATTTAGAGCGATCCCTTACTCATGTGCTATTTTTCCATTTGAAGTAAACCCGAAACCCGTTAGATGTCAAAAATGAATTTCCTGAAATAAGGTCTTGAAAGTTCATTCATCAATGCTTGGAATGTAACATGTGCATATTTGTAATACCAAATGACATCACAACAAACTCATAATGTCCATCATGAGTTCTAAACGTTGTCTTCTCTATATTAGTATATATGATGATACCCTATTCCAAAGTCCAATATTGAGACGATTTTTGGCCCCATTAAACTCATCTAGCAACAGATCTATCATTAAAACAGGAAGCTTGTCAGGTACTGTTACTCTATTCAATGCTTTGTCGTCCACACAGAATCGCTTGTTATCTTTTTTCTTAACTTAACAGAGCTGAGCTTGAGTAAGGATTGTCTACTCGTTCAAACGTATTGTACCTAGTTCTATCATTTCACCAATGTTTTTAAACCCGACCCAGACAGTGAACCGGACTACCTTCTGGGTCACTGGGTCATCGGGTCAACCAGGTTGGACCATGGATCAATTAATTAAAATTTATTTAATAAATTTAATATTAATAGAGATTTTAGAGTTTTTAGAGTTCTTATACATTTAAAAACAAAATAATCATATCATGTTTATAAAATATAAAATCAGATTATATTTAATAAAATATTAAATCATTTGCACCAAATATATATATATATAAGCAAACAATAATAATGAAGTGACTAAATTTTTAAAATTCAACTAAATATCTAATACCGTAACAAATATAGTAGGAGATCACCAATGACAGAAATAAACTAATAAAACATCGTGAATTCACAGAACTAATATTGGGTGTCTCACTCAGTATTCGATTTATTTTTTAAAGCGGCATTGTGAAGTCTTTATCAAAATCTAAAACATCAAATGAGTTTAAGAACTGATTTTTTTTCTAAAAATGATTGAATAAAGTCTAAAATCCCATATTTTATTCCGAAATGAAGAAAAATTTTTTAAACCCACACTCAGCCGGTTCAACCGGTTCACGGGTTAATGGTGAGTTTTTGTGGTTTTTTTTGTTTTGAACTTGTCGGGTTTTAGCACTAAACCCAAACCGAAAAAGTATTCGGGTCACGGTTCAACCGGTCGGACCGGACGGTTCGGGTCGGGCATGAAAACACTGCTCACATCTCTTATTCAAGTTTAATGACAACTTTACCCCTCACTATACGAACCCCCATATTACGCAAAAATATTTAAGTTTTATAAATAATTGATTTTTAGATTTATCTAATTTTGAAAGAAAAAAATGCAAGATTGATGTAATTGGACAATTTTGGACAAAATAACGATTTTTGGGCCTTTAAACAAAACTATATATATAATTTCGGCTAAAAGTTTTGCTTTTCTAGCAAATTAGCCATAATTTTAATTTTGCAAATATTTATAAAAAAAAATCTTTTGATAAAGAATTATCAGAAATTTTTGTAAGTAAAGTTATGTGTACTTAATTTTTATAAACTTTCTAAGATGTTCAATTCAAGTGGTCTCAAAGAGCTTGGATTCCAAATGAAAAAAAAAAGTTTATCACATTGAATTTTTAAATATTCCGCAAGTTAAATAGTTGATATTATATTTTTTATATCTAAAATGTCAAAAAGTTCAATCTAAAATATGCTTGCGCATTAAACCGGTATAGTACATTGGTATTGTGCCGTTAACCAATTCTATAATTCTATATTTCTTTGCATAGGTTGAGCTTTTCAAATTATTAAAAAAAAAAACTGAGTTTTCAAAAACTTTACATTTGGGCATTAATTGTGACTCGAAAAGGCGGAATGATTCGGGTTACCGGCACGGCGGCTCCGGCTATGTCTGTGGTGTTTCCGACTTCATGGAGACAACCGGTTATGCTTCCTCTCCGGAGCGCAAAGACCTTCAAGCCTCACACATTTCTTGATCTTAAAGGAGGCAAAGAGTACAGTACAAAGTACAAACATCTCTCTAAAATTTATATTTGCTTCTCTAGTGTAATCGTTTTTGGATTCAATGTTTTGAAAAACGTTCGATATTGCAGAATGAGTGAGTTCCATGAGGTTGAGCTTAAAGTTCGTGATTATGAATTGGATCAGTTTGGTGTTGTGAACAATGCTGTTTACGCAAACTACTGCCAACACGGTTAGTTTGCAATTTTTCTGCTTCTCATTGTTGAAATTGTTTACACATTTGTTAGTGTACTTGATTAGAATTTGAGAGTGTCTAAAACATTTGAATTTCGGTGTAGAACGGTAGAAGTTAGTACATTAAGTGACAAAGTACGTGTTGCGTTTTGTTTAAAAGGAACCTATATTTAAGGACTCTGAAAAACCCTAATTATCATTGATATTGATATACTAAATAAGCTATATCCAATTTAACAACTTTTGATATTGATATATTTCTATCTAAAGGCATGCACGAATTTCTAGAGAGTATTGGTATCAACTGTGATGAAGTTGCCCGTTCTGGTGAAGCCTTAGCAATATCAGAGTTGACAATGAATTTCCTTGCACCTTTACGTGTAATAATGTCCCCCCTTCTCCTTAACTTAGTACTTCATATTACACCATGCATCTCGATGTTTTTATTATATTAATTTCATAGCTTTGCGCAGAGCGGAGACAAGTTTGTAGTGAAAGTGAACATATCTAGAACATCTGCTGCGCGTATTTACTTCGATCATTCCATCTTGAAACTTCCAAATCAAGAGGTTAATATTCTCATCATTACTTTGTGTTATGGTTAATAAGTCTTTTAGTTGTTTACTAATTTGGACCCTTTTGATATAAAAATAAAATAACAAAGCAGGTTATATTGGAGGCGAAAGCAACAGTTGTATGGCTTGACAACAAGCACCGTCCTGTTCGTATCCCATCTTCGATACGCTCTAAATTTGTTCACTTCCTACGCCAAAACGACACAGTTTGATTCACCACATCAGCCCAATTAAGTTCCTTAATTGGTCTATGATAAGCTCATATATATTATAACTACAAGAATATGTATATTCGGATAATGCAACATCGTATTTCTCTCATCGTAGAAGCCAGCAAACTTGCGCGTAAGCAACTACATGGGAAAACAAAAGACATATAAGTTCCATGCGCTCTGCAGCGTGGGGAATATTTGTTAAATAAATGGTGACATTTTATTTGAAAAATAATGTACTTATTTGATATAAATTAGATGATTTAAATATGTAAACATGATAAATGGATTAAGTCGATTGGAATTGACAGGATTGAGTGTAAAATGAGATATAAATAATTTCATAATTGACATTACGTTAGCTCTGTCGATAGTAGAGTGATCATAGTAATCAAAATTTTGTGTAGTAGTCTAGTAGATATATACATAATATAATGTTTAACTCGGTAATGAACATTTAGTGGCAGTGAAAGCGAAAAATTACTACTATACAGTATAGGTATCAGTACAAAATAAATGGTATGATTTTATTTATATAATAACAATTGTATACATTTTTAATACGTAAATATAATGAAATCACAAAAAGGGAAATTCAATACAAAGTACTTGAAATAAGTCTTCAACACCTCTTTAACAACCTCATGCCCAAAAAAAATAGAGATAAAAAAAGGAAGGATCTTGAATGAGTTGATTATGAAATTTGAGTTGAATGGTGATTATCCAATTAGTAACTAATAGGTTTAGACTGGGGACTCTTGAATTGAGCCGGTTCAAATTTCGCAGTTCTAATAAGAGAAAAGTCATTAGTCGATTGCTTTATTCTCAAATGTTTAATCACTTTTCTTTTCACAGGTCAAGTGTACATCAGCTAGCTAGTCCCTTTCACTGGTCGATTCTTCTGGAAAGTTTTTGTGTAGCATCAAAAATAATCGGTTGATCAGTGGCAAATGTTTATGGTTGATCACTTCCTGAGTCAGTCTTTAAGATGTTTTGTTAACCTTATTGTGTTGCAATTAATCTATGCATCAAAATATCATAACTTCATCAGTTTGGTCTTTACCTTTTGAAATGCTGGTCAAAATTACTGAAACACCGAAAAACGTTTTTGCTTTCTTGCATCCAAATGGTATCTTTCAATTCAACTAGACAAAATAAAAATACCCAAAACACACCAAAAAAAAATGATTAACAAGGACTTAAAACCATGAACAAAAAAAATGCAAAAGCAAAAGTTATATAAGACGATTAGAATTGACAAGACAAACAAATTTATTTGTTTTCCATTTATTGACTATGATACAAATACTACTATTTTGCTCAAGCATGTCGGTGAGTAGCATAATTAAAACGTGGCTCACGGATATATATCATCCAATTCGAATTCTGTTGAAACCAATGTTTTCAAACTCTACCTGAACCCGCGGTCGAACCGGTAAAGTTGGTGACCCGATCACTTATTCGATTCGGGTCCATTGCTAAAATTCTTTAATAATTAACTCGGTGAATTTATAAAAATTCGGAAAATCCGATAAAAGATGACTCACTGACCTGGTAGGTTAGTCCGTGTTGGATTAAAATTTTACATGAAAGAAAAGTGAGCTAGCATATAAACTATGGTCCATGTTTAGTAATGACACATACACGAGATTAATGATGATGATACATACAGCCAGTTAGCTCTCCGATTGAAAACCTCCACTTGCTTCATTGTCGTAAGGGTTGTTCATTGATTAGCCTACTTCGACTTCATCATGCATTTAATGTCGACATGATACAACTTTTTCTTAGATACCATTCATACACGATAACACGAACGTATTGTAGAAAAAATCTCTTTTCAAGCTAACACGACTTTAAATTTAGAAAATATATATTAGAACATTTTTTTCCTTCTAAACTATATATTAGAACATTGAAACATTGTTTCAATATGTGGAGATACTGAAGTAAATTGCTCGAACCGAACTGAACTAAAGTTTTGCCAATTTGGTTTAGTTTGGATAAAACGTTTAGGAAAAAGTCACTGAATTGAATTGAAAAGTAAAATTCGAGCATTTCATTTTCGAAATTTTGGACTGAACCGAACGTACCCGATCAAAAACGACTAGTTGGTACATTGCTCATAATTTTTCTAGATATAGTAATTGTTTGCATATCCCTCTTCACTCACACAAACATTCATTACACACAAATTAAGAAGAAGAAAAAGATGGATAACATGGAGTTATGTGAAGCAAACAACGTTCCTCTAACGCCCATAACTTTCTTGAAGAGAGCTTCAGAGTGTTATCCCAATCGAACATCAATAATTTACGGACAAACTCGTTTCACTTGGCCACAAACCTATGACCGTTGTTGTCGTCTAGCCGCTTCTCTCATCTCTCTTAACATCGCCAAGAACGATGTGGTATGTCACACTCTCTATCTCTCTCTCTATCGTTACCCCAAATGTTTTGCTAAACAGATTTATATTTTCTTAATATATCCGTTTGGTCTATAGTGTGTGAGCGTAACTAACGTGTATAATTAGACAAACATACATTCATATATATAAAATATGAGGCTTGTGATTATAAATGTGTTTTTAGGTATCCGTTGTGGCCCCAAACACACCAGCCATTTATGAGATGCACTTTGCCGTTCCCATGGCTGGAGCTGTCCTTAACCCTATCAATACTCGTTTGGACGCAACATCTATTACCACAATTCTCCGCCACGCCCAGCCCAAGATATTATTCATACACCGAAACTTTGAGCCCTTGGCTCGAGAAATCCTCCATCTACTATCATGTGACGACTTACAACTAAACTTGCTGGTCATATTTATTGACGAGTACAATTCCGCTAAAAGGGTTTCATCCGAGGAGTTAGACTACGAGAGTCTCATTCAGATGGGAGAGCCTACGTCTCCGTTGGTTGAAAATATGTTCCGTATACAAAATGAGCAAGATCCCATCTCCCTAAACTACACGTCAGGTACCACGGCTGACCCAAAAGGTGTGGTGATTAGCCATCGAGGAGCATATTTGACCTCGTTAGGTGTAATTATTGGTTGGGAAATGAGTACCTGCCCTGTCTACCTTTGGATTTTTGCCTATGTTTCATTGCAATGGATGGACGTTTACATGGGCAACAGCAGCGCGCGGGGGCACCAATGTGTGTATGAGCCACGTGAGTGCCCCGGAGATCTATGAGAACATAGAAATGCATAGTGTGACACATATGTGTTGTGTTCCTACGGTCTTCAACATTCTCCTACAAGGAAATCCGCTTGACATGTCACATAGGTCTGGACCGGTCCATCTGATGACCGGAGGTTCACCTCTCCCCGCTGCTCTTGTCAAGAAAGTTCAGCGGTTAGGGTTTCAAGTTCTGCATGTCTATGGCCTGACGGAGGCCACTGGTCCAGCTCTCTTTTGTGAGTGGCAAGACGAGTGGAACAGGTTTATACTTATATATACAGTATTATATTTCACATTTCGTTAACATTTACCAAAAAGTAATTGAACTTATTGAAATGGATATTTTTTCTCAAAACAAATTAATAGTGATGATTTTTTTTTCACTTACAACATTTACAATATTATTAAGATTGATATGACAAAAACTATTACTCAATTGAAACAGATTAACAGAGAATCAACAAATGGAGCTGAAAGCAAGGCAAGGGCTAGGCATATTAAGCGTAGCTGAAGTTGATGTGAAGTACAACGAAACTCAAGAGAGTGTCCCACACGATGGGAAGACAATGGGAGAAATTGTCATGAAAGGAAACAACATAATGAAAGGGTATCTAAAGAATTCCAAAGCTACATTTGAAGCGTTTAAACACGGATGGCTCAACACTGGAGACGTAGGTGTAATCCATCCTGATGGACACATCGAGATCAAAGATCGGTCCAAAGATATAATAATATCGGGTGGCGAAAATATCAGCAGTGTTGAAGTCGAGAATATTCTTTACAAGCACCCAAGAGTGTTTGAGGTTGCCGTCGTGGCCATGCCTCACCGTGTGTGGGGTGAAACCCCGTGTGCATTCATTGTGTTACAAAAGGGCGAGACTAATAAAGAAGATGATGAATATAAATTTGTGGCCAGAGAGAAAGAATTGATTGACTATTGCCGTGAGAATCTGCCACATTTTATGTGTCCGAGAAAGGTGGTATTTTTGGAAGAACTGCCCAAAAATGGAAATGGAAAGATCCTTAAGCCTAACCTAAGAGCCATCACTAAAGGTTTGGTTGCTGAGGATGAGGCCAATGTTATATCGTGAAGATTAAACTTTGGTTGATCACTTTACTTCTCGACTTTGAGTTTATGCCAAAATATAATTATGCATGGTTGTCTATTAACTATTATGTAATAATAAAACTGTCTTTCTCCTTTGGACACTCAAACATTGAACGAAGTAATCAAATATGTTATTCAATTTTTTTAACTTGTTACCATCTTTTCATTAACGATACGTTTATACTAAAAATATTGTTTGGTTATCAAATTCAGGGTATGAGACTACATGTGAACTAACAAAATTCATAATCCTAGCAAAACAATCTAACCAATAGTTAGAACACTGAGGAATTAAATTATTTTCAGCAGCCTTAAAGAATATAACCAACATACTTATGTTAGTCTATTGAGATTGACATCAATTATTTTTTAATATCAAATATCACATCAGTTTAGTTACTTGTTAACATCAAATAAGTTACTTTTCAACATCAAATAAGATTTAAAACGTATACACGCATTAAACCGGTCCAAAATATTGGTATCGTATAGTTAACCAAGTTGATTGGTTTAGCATTTCAAAATAAACCGTGATTTCAAAAAAGTTCATCGTTTCTCTCGAAAACCCAGAAATGTTTCTTCAGGTTACCGGCACGGCGACTCCGGCTATGCCTGCGGTAGTGTTTCTCAATTCATGGAGACGACCACTTAGTATTCCTCTCCGGAGCGTAAAAACCTTCAAGCCTCTAGCATTCTTCGATCTCAAAGGAGGCAAAGGGTATACACATCTCTCTACTTTCATATTTTGCATCTCTAACGAAATCGGATTCCGTCGTTGTGAAATTGAGTTTTCGGATTCAGTGTTGTCGAGATTCTATATCTGATTCAGTGATCTAATGATTCTGATTGAAAATCTTCGCTATTGTACAGAATGAGTGAGTTCCATGAGGTTGAACTCAAAGTTCGTGATTATGAATTGGATCAGTTTGGTGTTGTGAACAATGCTGTTTACGCAAACTACTGTCAACACGGTTAGTTTTCAATGTTGCTGCTTCTGATTGTTGAAAGTGTTCATACATTTGTGAATTTAGTTGATAAAATCTGAACTCTGCATGATCAAAGTTACTTCTTTACTTAGTTTGACAGGGACTTTTTTTGTGAATGTGGTTGAGTAGAATTTAGGGCTTTGGATTAAATGTGACAAGATTTTGCTAGTAAGTTTAGAGTCTTGCTAGTAATTCAGTTAGTTTGTGATGTTGCTGCTTCAGATTGTGTACTTTTCTATTGTTAAAGAGGAAGTTTCAGATCGTGTTCTTGACAGAATCTGGAATGCTTGATCAATAGTTACTCCTTTTCTGAGTCTAATTGGACAATTTTTTGAATGTGGCTGACTAGAACTTGAGGTGATGTTGCTAGTAATTCGGTTGCTATGTTGCTGCTTCAGATTGTGTCAATTTCTATCGTGAAAGAGTAGTTTCATCAGATCGTATTCTTTGACAGAACCTGGACTGCATGATCAATAGTCAGCTACTCCTTTTCTGACTCTAGTTGGAAACCTTTTCATACATTTTCTGAATGTGACTGGAAGAATGAAATGTGTTAAGATCTTGTTCGTTAAGTTTAGAGTCTTGCTTTTTGCATTCATCTTCAGCCATATATTGGGAAGTGGATGGCTTTGTGGTATGGCTCAGTGTGTGTTACTTATAAGATATATCTCATTCTGTTGCTTGTTAATATATTTCTACTAAAGGTCGACATGAGTTTCTAGAGAGTATCGGTATCAACTGCGACGAAGTAGCACGTTCTGGGGAAGCCTTAGCAATTTCAGAGTTGACAATGAAGTTCCTTTCACCTTTACGTGTAATAATAACGTCCCTCTTCTTCCTCAACTTAGTTCCTGTCCTCACATTATGCCATATATTCATTTCATCTCTTTGAACAGAGCGGAGACAAATTCGTGGTGAAAGCGAGGATATCGGGGACATCTGCTGCGCGTATTTACTTCGATCATTTCATCTTTAAACTTCCAAATCAAGAGGTTAATATTCTCACTAAGCCTTCGTGTTTTCGTTGATAAGTTTCTAACTTGTGAATTACTAACTAATTTCGAATGCTTTTGATTGATATATATAAAACAGCCTATATTGGAGGCAAAAGGAATAGCTGTGTGGCTCGACAACAAGTACCGTCCTGTTCGCATCCCATCTTCTATACGTTCTAAATTTGTTCACTTCCTACGCCAAGACGACGCCGTTTGATTCACCTCATCAGCCCAATTGAATCTACTTAATAAGCCTGTCATTAGCCCATATATATTATAAATATAAATTATGTATATTCGGATCAAATGCAAATGCAACATTGAATTTCTCACGCCGTTATAAGCCAACTAGTAAAATCATTCAAGGATCCATGTTTATACTATTTTATCAAGAGTTAGTGAAATCTTTCAATTAAAAATTTAAAGTAAAACATTAGATTAAAATAATTATGATGATTAATGATCGCTTGATATCATAACTATCTATTTTATATATATTTTGGATTTGAATTTCCTTTTTATAGTTGATGAAGTATGATTTTTTTTTTCTTTTTATATATTTAAAATTGATGACTACATAATCAATTGATAAATATATTTTACATTATAATTCTTTTCATGAAGCATTGTGGAGTTTTTGATAAAATGATCATTATCAACTGTATTTGAATGATTCTCATGGACTTGAAATTCTTAAAATTTGTTTAAGATGTTATCAAACTATTATTAGTACTCATTGACTATATTTCCATAAAATAAAACAAATATTTGGATGAAGTGATAAATTCTAAATCTTTTATATAATGATAATACCATATAAACATTTGACATTATATATATATATATTTTTCAATAATATGCTCCTCAACTATCAATAATAGTTTCAAAGTTTGCTTTTAACGGATTTCAGTTCTAGTCTTTAGCTTAAATAATTCATCAACTATCAGTTAGAGCTTATGAACTTTGCAGTTTGCGCCATTCATTTACGTAATTATTAAAGCTAAAGACTAGAACTGATTGTAGTTGGTGTTTCTATAGTGAACAGTTCTTATGCAGTTCTCGTTCCAAATCCAAATCTAGATGAGATTTAATTAGCAGGTCAAGAGCATTCCGACAAATGCGTGTTGATAACTTTTGAAGGTGAGTTGATAAAAAACATTAGCGCGAAGATCACTGTCTGTATTGGAACAAGAAACATATGGGACTTGCTCTTTGAGGAAAGATCTCACATGTATAAAGGCCTAAACAAATCACCTTTACCCCAAATTACCAAACTGCTCAAGGCACTTGGGTTATTACATGAAAGAGATATGCAATCACTACGATAACGTCATGTCATAATGATGGAGCAGAATCCCAACGACTTTATATTTTAGTTGATAAGTTTTTTTAGTTGTGAATTACCACTTTGTTTAATTCATCTAATTAGCCCAAAGTAAGCTCCTTAATGGCCCTCTCAATAAGCTCATGAATATTTTACAAATACAAAAAATCTGTATTCGGATAACTCAAAATGCAACATTGGATTTCTCCCGCCGTTACAAGCGAACGAACATGAGCGTAAGCAACTGAGGAAGCGGTATACATGAGAACATAAAAGTTTATGTTTGAAATGATCAAAAACAGTAAACACAAATAAACAATCGAATTTTTATAAAATTCATGTGGCTAATATTGCGGTGAGTCATGAGGGCTCGTAAGTTTATAATCTTATACGTTTGTTTCCTACACTCCAAAATGTACTACATGATCGAAGTTTATTTTATGTAAAATTCATGTGGCTAATGTTGCGGTGAGTCATAAGGGCTCGTAAGTTGATAATTTATACGTTCGTTTCGTAAACTCCAAAATGTTTACTAGATCAAAACTTAAGAAAATAGAAGGACACGTAACGTTTCATGGTAATTAGAAGACCCTAGATGTCGAGCAGTGGCACCTTCATGGAACATAACCTTTGTCTTTTATTTCGAAACCAAAACAAGTCGATTGAATCTACTAGATTCTTTAGACATGATGCCTAATCAAAAAAACATATGGGCACAATGCGTCACTATAATCGTCGTTTTTAGGTGTTTGGATGACCATAAGAAATTAATAATAATAGAAGTAAATGTTGGAACTTGAAACTTTTAAGGTATATGGTTTCGTCAGGCGAAACCTCAGCTGCTATTCGTGATTTTATCATTCATGATAAGAAGAAACATATTTTACCATAGAGTGGATTTTACCAACTAGAAATATTAGTCCTTTATAAGTTAGAACAAACGTTCGAGATATTTTTCTTAACATTGGATTACAAAAGTATTTATCGACGTGTAAAGAATTTAATCAAGAAACAACATATTGTTTCATCAATTCAAGGAACAGAAGGTATGATCTGAAAAAACATTAATGGAGGATCAGGAACTATATAATATATTTTTCCAAGAAAACATCGAAATGTCAGAATGTTTAATTTATTAATTAGTTCTTACTACTTGCCATTTTTTGTTTCAACAACTGTATTTTTAAATTAACGAATATATTAAACACTTCCTGCTAATTTTTTAAAATATATCTATTTTTAATTTAAAATGTTCATCCTAATAATTTATTTAAAATAAAGACAACAAAAAAACAAATTTTCTGATATCTTGGACTAAATCAACTGATAAGATTCTGCATATATATTGGATTGCGTAACTTTTTTATACCACAAATTTTTTTAAAAAATATTTAAATAATATTTACTACTTTACTTGCTAAAATTTCTCTCCACTTTTGTTTTCCTTTGTAATCATTGCATTATAAAACTTTTCTGAAAATATGTTCTCGTAAAATTCACACATGCTTTGTTTCAGTTGCCCTAAATTCATATTCAGTTTTTTTTTTCAGTCGTAATCAATTCACACATATTCATTTCTGGTTAAAAAAAACAAACTTTAAGTAAAGTAATTTTAACTATTGAATAATATAGTATGTAAATGAAAGAATCTCTTAAACTACCATCATTTATAATATTGAAGTAGCTAAATCATAAGAATTTGGAAAATAAATACAGGAAGAAAGTTCAGGATAATTTGAATCGCATAGAGAGAATATAATTTGAATTAGAAAATCAAAAGAATGAGCATATATTTATATTTAATTTTATAAATTACATAAAAATTGCGTATTTAATTAATTAAGTATCTAATTGTTTCTATTTACTAGCTTAATTATAAAATCCTGTTTCCGTAATCGTAGTTAAAACATAAGATATTATCTTTACTTACGAGAAAGTAGAATGATATCTAGTAAAAGAAATTATCTTTGCTATTTTATATTGTTCTGAAATGAAAACACTGTTATTAACATTTTAATTAGTGTAAGAGTGTAAACCATTGAAGAGAAAATATAACATTCACTATATTATCTCCTTATTAGAGCTTTTTTTTCTTTCCAAATGTATTGTTTGTTAGTTTTTTCCTAACAAGTTATCCATCCTATCATCTAAAGAGTATTTCTTATAATTTATTTTGTTCTGAAATATTTTAATGTGGAGAACATCCATATCATATAGTTTTCTTTTTTGTCAACAAGTTTCATTAAATATAACCTTGAAGAAAAACTATCACAGTTAATACCTTATTTGGGATTAAAGTGTAACATTCAAATGTATTGTTATATTCTTGTTCTCTTCTTTATATTAGCCCTCTTTCCCGGGGCCCTCAACAATTGTTTCGAGATATTTTCTTAATCATGAAGTAATACAAAAAAGAATTATCGAAAAACATTTGATCAATTAAAGAAATGACTTACTTAAAACAAAAACAAGCCATGATTTGAAGAAAAAGATCATTAAACGATATTTTCAACAACTGTGTTTAATATTTTGTTGTGTCTTATTTAATATTTTGTTGAAATCTCAGCATGTTTAATATTTTGTTGTGTCTTATTTATTAGCATTAGTCATTTCAACAACTGTGTTTTAAAATTAACGAATATTTCTGCATGTTTTATTTAAAGATCATTAAACGATATTTTCTTAATTTAAAACTTAACCATAAATAGTTAATTGAAGTAAAAACAAAAAAAAAAAATCAAATCTCCTCATATCTAGGAGCAAATCAAATGATAATCAAATAATAAGACTCTCCGTACATATTGGATTGTGTAACTTTGTTTTTTGTTTTTTCCAAATATTTAAAATAATTTTTACAAAATTACTACTTTAACTCCTGAAATATTTCTCCATATTTTTATCTTTATAGTTGTTCAATACTTATTTTATTGGAAAGATTAGTTTCAGATAAGGACATATCTTTCTTATTTTCAGTTACCCTGAATTAAAATTCTATCGTTGTAATTTTCTCTGTGAGTAATTTTCAAATATGATTTTTGAGAAGCTTCAAACTACAATCAATACCATATTAAACCCCAAAATTTAATGTCTCGGCAAATTTGTATTATCTGAAATATTTTATCGTAGCACCCCACATTTGTCATTGTTCGTAAGTTTTGTTTTTCAATTGTGAACATGTTTTGGAAGATTATTTTTACCGTGAAATACGAAAATAAACTATCAATGTGTTTTTTTGTTTTGTCTAACTATTAAAGTGTTATATTAATCAGGAAACAATAATGTTTCAGTAAAATACTACCTTTGTTATACTTTAGTTCCAGTTCGGAAGAAGTATGCAAATCTTATTTTCATGGAAATACCAAATAGCAGCGAGTTTAGTGTTAAATAGTAATACTAATAAAATAAAGAATATAGGATTTTTTTTTTTAGTATTTATAATAATAATTAAGTAATTTCACTATAAAAGTTCAATTAAAATAAAGACAAATAAAACAAATCTCCTCATATCTTGGATCAAATCAACTGATAAGACTCTCCACTTATATTGGATTACGTAATCTCTTTCACATATTTTTGTTTTTATTTGTAATTATTTTGTACATTTTCATAATTAAAATACTTTTTCACTTGAAAAGACGTATTCATGTTTACTTTTTGATTTAGAATTAAATTACTTTAGAAAATCTTTTGGCAAATAAAATATTTTGGTGTTAAATTAATATTAGGTTTTAATAATTACATCTGTAAGTATTAATTACTATTTTATATATCTTGAAAACTCATACATTTGTTTGATTTGTATTTTTGAATTTTAGTTACTTATAGTAAATCCATCAATATTTGATATATACGAGTTATTGTCGTTAAATTAAAATTTATAGTTACCGACAGTAAAAAAAAAATTAGTTAAAACTTATAGTTTAGTAGTATATGACTATATCTATATTTCAGTAAGAAAAATTAATGCATGATCTAACATAATGTTTTGTATACTTTAATTCAGTTCGGAAAGAACTAAGCAAATCTTGTTTTCCATGGAATACCAAATTGCAGCGTGTTATATTATATTAATTCTTATTTCTTATTTTTGGCAGCATTAATTCTTAACTTTAGTAATTATTACGAATAAATAAGAAATTACCAACTATTATCTGAAAATAAATATTTAAGATTTTAGTGTAATATTTTGATTGCAAAAAAATCAAAGAAAAACCAGTTTTTATATATTTTGGATTAAATCAACTCATAAAATTCTCAATATATTGTGTAAATCTTTCATATATTTTTTCTATCTAAAATAGTTCTTAATAAAATATTTTTGTAAAATATATTTTTTTTTCAGAATTTTAATTACTTTAGAAGATCCATCAATATCTGAATTAAATTTAGTGTCGTTGATTTAAACTAAATTGTAATAGTTCCATGTGAATTTATCAGTGAAGCTTTTAAAATTTTTCAATTTTCAATCAGTATTTGTTTTTTTTCTTCTTGTGTTTGTAAAAATTTGTTCGTATTTGTGAAATTCCTTACAAATATTTTGCTTGGTGAAATTATTTTAGATTGAACTTTTACTTATCAGTGTACTTCATGTTTTTCAAAACATTTCATATGAAGCTGTATACTAGCTTTTATCTCGTCAATATATATACATACAATGGTTTACTACATTATTTTCACATAACTATATCGTTTATAAAACAACTTTTCTCATCGTTCTGAAAACTTGGTGAGAAATAATTTTGGATCGGATTTCTTTGATCAAGTTTCCGATTTATTATAGTTAACAACAGTGTGAAAAGTGGATAAATAACGAAACACAAACTGATGGATAAAGAAATTTACATAAAAACAAGAAGATGGATATATAATATATATCCTCAAGGGACAAAATAGAAATCCTATAGTAATATGATAAGTTCCGACAGAAGTTTGAGTCGATAACCCTCTTTCCCGCTCTTGTTTCCTCTCCTATAAATACCTCTTGCAATTGGCACAAACTCTCCATATCACTCTTCAACTAGTTACCTTTCATAAATATGGACAACGATCGAGATACCGTAGAGTTCTGGTCCTCACTTTTCCAATCCTTTGCTGACTCAGAACCTAAAGATAATCCATATCCTGTGGTTAGAAGCCCGATAATGACCATGTCTACACCGATGGCCATTGATGAGCCGGTTGAGCCATGGAAAGTTCTTGAATATGGAGGTAAGGAGGTTCGTCCGATGGCCATTGATGAGCCGGCTGAGCCATGGAAGGCTCTTGAATATGGAGGTAAGGACGTTCGACCGATGGCCATTGATGTGCCGGCTGAGCCATGGAAGGTTGGAGGTAAGGAGGCTCAACCGGCAAATGCTGCAGCCGAAGCTGGATATAAGAACGTTAATACGGATCAAGAGAAATCTACTCAAAAAGCAACGGAAAAGGTAATTATGTAGTTGATTTTCTTAGATATATATATGAGTTTTTTTTTCCGTTTATTTATTTTACATATGAGTTAGGTCTAATACGAACTTTGTTATTATATAGGGTAAGGAGAAGGAAGATGCTGCGAAGGAAGGAAGCAAGAGTCTTGGTAAGAGACCACGTGGTTATGAAGCACGCATTATCAATGACAAGGTGAGGACACGTTTGTTTGTTTAATGCGTGTCTCTCAACGAAAAAGACCACGTTGTTCAACGTTTTTTTCTTTCTTATTTTTTTGGAAAAAGGCTTAATGTTTTGTTATTTTGATTTCAAAATGCAGAGGAGACGCAATGATATTAATAGCAAAATTGAGACGTTGAAGGAGATGACACGTTGTAATGGAAAGGTTCATGCATACCAACTTTTTGCCTCTATTTTTTTCATCTAATTGTTGCAAATACAAATTGATACATGTGTTTAATTATCTTTACTAATCAAAATATTTTGTTCATATACGTATAAACAAGAAGTTTATTCTCCTATTTGTGTTTGAAACTTAACATATGTCCTTAATTAAAAAACTAAATTAGTGGTGTTTTTTTAGGACATCCATTTAACTTGTATCAACAAACGCTAATGAAAAATAAATTTGGGTCTGATATTACTAATACAACTTTTGCTTTGTTTTTAATTTGTTATCCGCATGAACTGTACGTAGAGAAACTTAGACTCGAGCCTTGAGTATATCATCGATAAAATACGGGAGATGAAGCTTTGTGTAGAAGTAAGTAATCTGAATCGTCACATTGTTGTTATCTCACGACATGCATGTATATTTAGGATTTCATATATGTTTTTTTAGTTTCAAATTTTTCTTTTTCATTGGTTTTGTTTAATTCAGTTTATCATATGTTATATGATAGTTAAGTGAATGTCATTTCTTACTTGCTGGATTAGACAAAAGCAGTAATTAAAGAAAACCATTTATCATGACTAAACTCAATATTTAACAATGCAGAGTTATTGGAGAAACTCAATAGGTCTAATGATGCCACCGGGCATGGGGGTGGTGGATATTCCGGCACCATGGGTATATCCTTATAATTATGTCCCTCCAAACTACATGATGTATTACAATCACTTTCCGGCAGCACCGGCACCAGGAGAAACTAGCGGCTACGCCAACCAATTTGTACCCTTTACCACTTATCAGGTTTTGATTTGTTTTCTTCTTCATGTGTTTATATTTTTGTGATTGTTAGTTGTTCTTTATTTATCTGTTCTTTCTTGACAATGAAAAATTTACAGGGAGTCAACAACAATAATCAACCACAGACGACAAAGCCGATGTAAACTACAAGATGCTGTAGTATATAAGACCAGTTCATGTTTTAGTATTAAAGACCGGTTCTCTCAAGTTCTTTAATAATATGGTTTGTTGTTTAATGTAAAGGAGTTGGTCTCCCAAGTTGTATTTGAAACTAGGAGTACTATGTGGCTTGCTCTTTGTTGTACGTTTTCGCACTGTTGTATAGTATACTGTAACGTTGTAACGTTTTACATTGTTTATCGTAAACAACTTATAGTATTTTGGTTGTTTAAATGCAATGTTTTCGTGTTTAGTTCTAGTGCGCAACATCATATATTAATTCACATTAATCACCAAGAAGAATCTAGCTATATTGTGAAACTAAGGATTGTTCCGAACATAAACAAAAAATGTGTTGAAATATATTATATTATATCTAAAATAAAATAAATAATATAAATATTATTATTTTGGCAAAAAAACTATATTAATATTGTTTTAAAGAAAAAAAACTTTGTAGCTAAAATGATAAACATATATAAGTGATTTTTTTTAACTTACATATCTCGTTAACGTTTTTTTGTTTTTTCGTTAACGTTTATAATTTGTAAGAAAGATTTAAAAATGAAATATTTTCATAAATATTTAAATATTAGATATTTGATCCGCGGTTTGGGCCTGTAGAGAATCTTAAATTCATTTTTTTTTTCTGTTTTTATTTTCAATCTTTGAGCAAAACAAATAGTTAATGATGTTATAGATTCAATTGTTTAACAAAAACTAACTTAAGAAATTAATTTAATTGAATGATTTTTTTTATAACTAAATTGAATGATATTGCAAATATCTATTTACAACATTAAATATATTTGTTACTATAATGATGTTAGTGTAAAAAATATATTCATTGTTGCACCCAAAACATTCATAATTAAATGTTAGTTTTAAACTTGGCAATCGAAATTTTATATTATTTTTCTTTCAAATCGCTCATATGATGGCAGGTTAACCAAATATGTTTTGCTTGTCCGTTTTTTTTTTCTATCTGTCTCCAATTGTTCAAATAATATATACGAGATATTGAAGAAATGGTTGAGAGAAAAAAATGAAATGGTTGAGAGAAAAAAATGAAATGGTTGAGGTTTATTTAAGAAGGAGAAGTAACGAGAGTGTGCATGTATCCACAAATAACCCAAATTAAAATAGTACATCTAGCTATAAAAAACGTCCCGTCTCAATGAAGTAATCAGACGACGGTCTTATGTATTTGGGTCGATGGCGAAGCTATTCGATAGAGAGTTCAAGATCTCTGATCAGCACATGTTTATATGAAAGATTTTGGTGCATGACTCCTTAAAATATGTATGAGTATTGAAGAGACACGTAACTCGATAAATATATGCAAACGTACGTTCTAAATATCACATCAGAAGCTAGCTTGCACAGTGTTACAAGCCGGTCAAAACAAATTTCTGACTAGAAACATTTTCTTGCCCTTGCATGGACATGTCCATGCATGTTGTTGATATAATAGAAAGTTTATCTTGTTCTCAATCAAAATAAATAATTCTTAAATATTGAAATATGTCATTTTTGTTCGAACTTGTAATAGGAGTTTTACAGTTCTCTTTTCCAACTAGATAATGTTTTTCCAATTTTAATGCAATTTGTTGTATCCATAGCTAGCTTGAGAAGAAAAATAAAATACTAAAGATTAAGAACTGCCGTTCATGAACAAGAATGACACTATTCCCCTGCCGTTCTTAGAATTTCAAGAAAGAGCAAGAAAGCAAATATAAGAAAACAACAAAAATATATGTTTTCTTCTGTCTAATGGATGTGCGTAAATGTGGAACACATAAATATAATAATATAATGGAAAATGAGTAAATAAATTGTTAGAGAAAACCATGGGACGAAGCAAAATCATCTTCTTTGCTTCCCGCTCAATTGTTGGAACTTTCAAAAGAAGCTTCTTGTATCTCCCCTATATATATATAGCTTATGGCTGAACTAACTAGTTTATCCTTAACCCTCCACTTTTCACTCTTTAACAAACTCAAAATCCTCAATTTAGTCAATCATCAATGGAGAGAAACAACCGCAACGAGGGGACTCACGAAGAAGAGCAATGTTCGCTTTCTGATATTATTTATTCGTTTTGTTCAGAAAATCATAGTGAATTAAACCCTTTGCAAGAGATATTCGGTGTTACCAAAAACAATGATCATGAGAAACACGACGAGGAGCCAGACGAGGAAAGTTACCGTATGGCTAAACGGCAACGTTCCATGGAATATCGTATGATGATGGAGAAGGTGAAGATGACTTAATCTCCTTCTTCTCTTACGTGATTCCCTAGCTAATTTATATTTTTGCTTTCTAAACTTTGTAGAAAAGACGAAAGGAGATCAAAGATAAAGTAGATATTTTGCAGGGGTTGATGCCTAATCATTGCACAAAGGTTAACTATTACTTAATTTACTCCATATTTTTTATATATTAGAGTCTAATACAATATCAAGTTTCGAATATCGAGTTTCTTGTGTGTTTATCTACAGCCGGACCTTGCATCGAAGCTTGAAAACATCATTGAATACATTAAAAGTTTGAAATATCAAGTAGATGTAAGCATTAAACTATATCTAATTTAATTTAGTTACTTGTATCCATTAGAGTATATATGTTCTTATGTGTTATGTGGATGTGGTCCAGGTTATGTCAATGGCATACACAACAACTCCGGTTTACACACCACCATTTTATGCAGCAGCTCAAGCACCATGTATGTCTCCTTGGGGCTATTATACGCCAGGAGTTCCAATGATGCCTCAGCAAAACATGACCTATATCCCGCAATATCCTCAGGTTTGATCAAATTAAAGTTTAATCTGATTCCACAGATTCTGATTTCTGCCATCAATCTTTTATCACAGGTATATGGAACAGTGCCGCCAAATCAAACTCAACCTTAAAACAAGCTCTAGCTATGTGGCTTTTTAAGACCCTCCGGCTTTAGACTCGTTGCTGTTTATATAGACTGTCTTTGTAAACTAAGATATGTACATAGATACATAAATACATACGTAGTTTTATGTATAACTTTTAGTTTGATGCCACAATATGTAAAAACACCTGTTTTTTATGTTCTGTTTTGGTTGAGCATTGTTCCTCTGTTATTTATGTTCTGTTTTGCTCAACCTTTTTCTTTGTTGAATGTAAGTTAAATAAACAACAAAGATGTTATGTTACGTGTAATAGTACGTTTGTACCAAACATTACTACAACCCTAGTTTGATAATTTTTATCTTGAATCATAGAAAACGAACTAGATCACTAAAATGTTAAATTCAAGAAGCAGAATACATTCATTGGCTACAAATTATCTACACACTTTAACTTTTTTTATTAAAGCAAGAAGCCAAAATAGTTTTATCTTTAAATGTTACTAAAGTAAACAAAAAATGCTTCCCGTTTAACCTCCACAACCACCACCGCAGCCAGCGGCGCAACTGGATCCATTGACATCGTCGTTAGTGTGAGGTTTAGAAGCTCGGTCACTGCATGAGAAAATCACGGCTGCTATGACGGAGAAAGCCACAACAGCTGCCCAAATGTAGAGTGAGACTTCACCATTACCCGCCGCTATTACCGCGAGTTCTCCTCTCACCATTGAAAGAGTTTTTGTGCATCGCTTTGTGACAATTGTTGAGACTAGTTGATAAAGAGAGTTGTAATTGGCATATTTTCAAATGTGTGGTTTTGCGTTTTCGAGTCAGAAGTCACCAAAAAAAAGATGCGACGACTCTTTCTTATATATACTGCCCTTTGGTTTAACTCTAGGGTCAGTGGATCACAAGCTAGTAGTTAACCAATTGTGTGTGCGGCCACTTGATTGTCTTAAAAAATAAATTAAAAATTTCTTAGTTAGCAAAAAAACATAACTAAGAGCGAGTTTTTAAAAGTGGTCATAAAGTAGAACAATATAAGAAAGTAGCACTACAAATGACATAATTACATAGATGACTATATTTACATAGATGTCTATTTGGACTTTGAATGTATGGATATACGAAAATATTTTGGAGATTTGTTTTTCTGAAGATTCAAAAAATTGATTAGAAGACTCTGATTAGCAACTTAAAACAATTTGAACTATCTAACAAATAAATGGTAAACAGTTACGGAATAATGCAAAGATGTAAAATAGAGAAGCAGTAAGCAAAAGTGATAAACAAAAATCCAAACAAAAAACCAAGAGGTATATATTAACTTAATTTGGTTTACGGAAAAAAAATACATGAATAGAGACAAGAAAATAGATGAGTCTCGATGAGTCTTTCTAGTAAGAAATCAAGAGCTGATTGCATGTGAAGCAACATCCCTAGTGACCTTGACGAAGCCAAAGAGGTACCTAATATATTTTTATTTTCTTTTATCACCAAAGAGGTGCGAGGTGCCTAATAATGAAACGAATATCTGTTGAATATATCCCTGATATAAAGTTAGACCTCAAAATTGCAAAATTTTAGACTAATAAATCGTTGTAACGTGAGTTATGCTAACTCTTACAAAACTTTCTACTAAGGTTTGAGGAAGATGTAATGGTATCAAAACCCAGTCAAGCTTCGTAGCAGAATGGCAAATATCGAATAACATTTTCATTGCACAAGAATATTTCATAGAGTTTAGAGAAACCAATCATGCTTAAAATAGTGATAGCCAGTAATAACATATTTTAGAAAAGACTATTCTAATCACAACGAGTCACCTTCAATAAAGAACGAAAATCTAATGATCAATACCCATTGAATCCTGAATTCCTTGATGAACAATCATGATTACATGAACAAAGACTTATTTTAAGTTTTAATAATGTGTAACAATATGTGCAGATTTGGAAGATTGATATACATAAAAGTTACATAGTCCTTCTAGTTTTAGCTTGAGCTTTAGGGATCTTGTTAATGACTTTGGAGTTGAATTTGTTTAGGAGCTTCTTCATGTCCCTCCCACTTTTACTTGCTGCATAAGTCAGCTCTTCTTCGTATTGCTCATACAACATCGGTATTGTCTCCAAACCCACAAATACTTCACCAAAACACCAAAAATGTTTGTAATTAAAGCCATACTTAAAAAGAAAGGCTTTTACCAAAAAGAAAGGCTTTTACCAAAAAGAAAAAGTTTTGGAAAATGTAGAGTGTTAATCAGTAAATGTGTTAGATAACCTCATTAAGACTCACCGATGTATAATAGAGTTAGAGAGCTGAAATAGTTTCCAACCACTGATAATATCCATAGGGAAACAACGGCCTAAAACGAAACGAGACACAAGTTATAAAATCAAAACAATCTTGGTATGAAATAATTAAAATGAAATTGTGTGTATTGATTTATACCAGAAAAAGGAGTCTGAAGTCTTTGCCACTTGAAATATCATACAATTTGATGATGAACCAGTTTATCTTGTTGAACAAGAATCTCCAATTCGATTCCGAAATCCTTAGATCATTAATACTCGGAGGTTTACTGCGCAAAATAACATTTCTTGAGAGCTTGGTTGATTGATTCATAAAGAAGTATATCTCAAGTAGTGTTAATGTTTTTCTTACCTCTGGATTAGTTGTGAGGAGCCAATGTAAGACCAAATGAGGAATATGAAAATGAATAGTAAGAGGATCTGGCAGAGGAAAGTGATGAAAGGATATTCAACCACTTCGAACAAGAACCATATCAATGTGAATACCCCCAAGATTGTTCCTGATTCTTTCTTGTTCTTCCAGAACATTATATCAGCAACTACAAGCATTTCAAGAGAAAAATCCTTTAGAAAAAGAACCAAAATTAATGTGAAAACGGAAAGAAAAATATATGTTACATCGTCCTCCTCCTAGATTGTGGTACAAAGATCTTCGTCGTCTCGATGAAGAAGCTCTATGTTCATCCATTTCATATCCAAAAACCGCCATTTTGTTTTGGTTTCAGGTTTTGAAACAACTGTGGCCTTTTTTGTGAGCTAAGGTCTAAGATTCATGGTTTATTATATAGTTCCGAACTTTTAGGATAAGAACGGTTTTGTTCTTGGATTCATAAAGAAGAAAGCGATTTGAGAAAAAACAGGAAAGGTATGGCTTTAGCATATTGCAAAAACTCATCATTTTATTGCTACATGAATAAATTAGTTTTATATCTTGTAGAGAATCTTTCTTAACTTGAGTTAATGATCAAAAATGTATTCCAAAAAGTTATCAACATTTTGATCATAGCTAAACCCTTTCCCATGCAAGTATATTCCAAGTTGAGGCTAGATATGTTAGGAATGCAATCATTGGGCCTCTTCGTAGGCCCAGTCCATTATGTGCCCATATTGTTTTCATGTCTAAACTTTTAGCAGATGATAACAATCTAGATGAGGTCAAGTGGGAAGCTAAGATGATGACTGAGCCAAACCAAATTTCTCATAGACATACATAAGCCAACATTATATCTGACGACACAAGTTTATATTGACAATTAACAAACAACTATTTTTTTTATAGTTTTACCCTGTTTTTAAAAGCATAGCCAACATAAGACCAAACAGAAACTGGTTTAGACCTTGTTAAACTCGGTGTTTTGTTGCTTTGGAGCATCTGAAGGAGTGGTCATACCAATGTTAATGCCATCGTTCTGATGCTTCTCCCATCCGCCAGTATCAGCCTTAGAATGAGCCAAGTAGTAAAGAATGGTTGCAATCAAAGACATGAGAGTGAAAGCAGCTCCAGCAGCAAAGACTCCAACGGGTAAGACGGCACACGAAAGCTCTTTCCCTTTGTAAATGCCTTCACTTTTAGTGTGGTACGCGTTCCTCGCTGATCCACCCAACAAGCACGCCTCAGCTCCTAAAAAGCTTACCCTAAAGATACACAAAACCAATGACTAAGACAAACGTACTCAAACATAGAGATGAACTAACTAGTTCTTATTCTTGTAAGGTCGTTTCTTTTCTTATAGAATCCACATAGTTTGGTAAGATAACAAACTGTAAAACCAAACATATAGAATATTCAATTGTGACCATGACGAAGCCTACCACTATCATTGTCTTTAGATAGAGACATCCACAACTCACAAGTAAGAGTTAAGGACGTAAATAAGAAGTCAAGTTTGCAACAAAGTGACTTATTAATCATAAATCACATAACCAAATTTCAATACCCACTAATCTAAAAGTGTTTACTTTTCATGTTCACAATACTGAAAAGAGTTGGAAAAAACTTTCCTTTTCACTTCAAAGTTAAAACCCATAAATATACACAATCAAATCACAAATTAGTTCATTCCAAATCTAACTTAAAAGCCCCTAATCAGAAATTTCAAATTTTGGTTACCAAATACCACTTAAATCAACTCAATTTCAAATCTTGATGTACAAAAGATTCAATTAGAGAGTAAAGGAATAAACTTTACCAAGAAACAACGAAGAAGACAATAGCCCAGACAGTGTAAGAAGTACCAGTAACAAGACCCTTTCCAAAACAGAGACACTTAGTAACACCGTTAACCACCGCTTGGCTAACAAGAAGCAACCCAAACGCCGACATACCGTACACTGTCGACGCCTCAGTTCCGTACTTACAAATAGTCTTCTCATCGTACTGATCCGGAACCGGCACAGCCTGAATAAACAAGAAAACACGAATTCACAACACAAATCGGAAAAATGACAAATTTTAGTAAGAGAGAGATAAATTGGGTACGGTGCTACGGCGACGCTCGGCACCGAAGGCGAAGACGAAAGCAAGGAGGTGAAGAGCAGTGACGACGGTGAGGATTGAAACTGAAACCGCCATTGATTTGGTTTTCGTGCTTCTTTCTCTCTTTACTCTTTTGTCTTTTATCTTCAGAGAGCTTTGGGCAAGTGAAGAAACGTTAAAGTGTCCTTATAACACTGATATTTGTTTTCTCTTTTTCTCTTTTTTTAGAATTTTGAACACTAATATTTATGACTTAATTGTCAAAGTGTCTCCATCTAATCATTATATCTGGTTACTCTTTTTTTATTTTTTGGATGTGGTTTACAAATGTTTAGTGGAGAAATTTTGAGAGATATTTGATTAAGAGTAAGTAATTAAATGGGTATATTTATACATATTGTAGCTTTAAGTGGTAGCACAACCACCAGCTCAAGCATCAGAACAACAAGAAATCGACTTTGCACGCTCCATCCTTTGCCTTCAAACCCCGAAATCATGATTAGATTTAGAAACATAGTTGGAAGACGACCTTGCTAAAAATCAAAGACTCAGTAATTTGTCATTAAATTACTACGACGTAACAAAAAATAATATGATGTCAATTGAGACAAAACATATCTTTTAATTTTAGAGAGCACATGAAGTCATGCCAATGCTTCTTTGACAGATATGATGCCTTGTTCGTGGTTATCTATAGTAAATAATATTTGTTGACAAAAATATATTTCAATGATAATAGTTATAATGACAATTGACTATAATTTTGGAAGTAAAGTAGTAAACTATTATTTAAAAAAAATAAAAAATTAGATTTAGGATCAATACTAGAGCATCTACTACTTGGTCATAAGTTTTATTAGAACTGATTTTAATAGAAATACTAACTTTGGTCAAATTAAAAGTGTTTGACTACATTTTAATTAAAGACTGAGAAACAAATTAACAAAAAAAGAAAACTTATGGTACGATTAAGAACCTGAAAAACTTTTAGAATCTCATACATATTGTTTATGATTAACATACATCTATATTTATGATATGAATATGCATTATACAAAAACATATTAAATTTATAAACTACTTTTAATCTTGTTGTTCTCCTTTTTCACCATTATTCATACATCTTTATTCATCTCTTCGTTAATCCAATCCATGCATTCACGATAATCATCAAAGTTATCGTCTATCTTCATATCATCACTTTGATTCACAGATTCTATATTATGATATTCGCATGACTCCATCATATTATTTTCCTCAGAAAAACCATTGTCTTCTAACCAAGAGAATATATCCTTCTCATTGGCATCAATGTCAAAAGAAATCAGATCTTCAATCGAAATATCGTAAAGAGCATCGTTCATCTCTTCCATATTGGTTTCCAAAGGAACCATATTATCCAAAGCATCGTAACTTGTTTCACAAGAAACCAAACTCTTTTGGATGGTATTGGTTTCGAGTGAAGTTATATCTTCAGGGAAAACCCAATCTAACGGATTTGAATAATTGGTTTCTAGAATGGCCATATTAGTTTTGGGAGGGATTTCACTATGTATTTCACAAGAAACAAAGCCCACATTATTTGTATTAGTTTCTTCTTGAGGGGGAATACTTCCTCCAGAATAACCCATGCCCATATGGTTTATATCTACTTCAGAGGGAATCATATTTTCAAAAGGAACATAACCTACTTGTGAAGAAACCCAACCTATCTCGTTTGTATGTTTTTCAGGAAAATTTATGTTCATGTTGGTTTCAGGAAGAACGTAATTTGCTGTTGAAGGATCCCAATCCATATGGTTCATATTGATATCATGGTGACTAAGGTTTTCTATAAATGAAACCCAATCCATCTTGTCTATATCGGTATCCAAAAGGTTCATGGTAGGGTTTGGAAGAAATCTATTGTTTTCCTTCATAAGGCACTCATCTACTAGAGGATCGAAAGAATCTAGTATAGAAGTAAAATCTAAATCTATTTGGTTTACATCAGTTTCAAGGATGGATCTATGTGGGTGACATTGATTAGGATCATACTGCGGAATAGAAATCCTTTCGGATTCCATCTGAGATGTGCATGTGTTAGATGCACCATCATTCGATGGTAAACCATAAAGGATAGGAGAATTTTCACTACTTAAGCCAGTTGAAACTAAACCAGTATAGCTAGAGCTATCGATACTAGAGCTATCGATAGAAAGAATATTGTAAGCTGGATTATTACTTATGGTTGAAGGAACGAAGTTAACATTCATAGATAGCTTGTTAAGGACGTTACCATGAACTGAATGATTGCTTAGATCTAATTTCCCGCCTATATGAAACTTTGGCATTGTTTCCTCTTTCTCACCAATAGGTTTTTTAAACAAAACTGCATTAAAAAAAAATTGTTAATACTTATATGACACAAATTGTAACACCGTGAAAATCTATATAATAGAATAATACTTACATTGAGTGATAGAGGCTGATGCAGAGTTTTTCTTTTCTAAAGAATTCCACAAGGAATTACTTACAATGAGATTATTTGTTAAGTCTGATATTTTGAAAGGATATTTGTAGTTCGAAGGATATTCGAATGTTTTATCTATCGATCTCGATTCATTTCTTGGCAATGTATAGCTTATTTGGTCAATTTGAGCCTTGTATTTCTGAAATTCATAGAATAAAAATATTAGTATAAAGCTATAATAAGAAGACAAACATATTTCTATGTTAAAAATATATATATTTTATATATGAACCTGAAGGTGGCTACCGACTTGACGATGAGTTAAGTTTGGGTCATTCATAATCTCTAATATGGATTTTGGACGAAAATCTGCAAGGTAAAAGAGAGTAAAAAACTAGTATACTAAACTTGAATAAATAAAAACGAATTGGTCAATGTGAAATATAAATCTTACCTTCTTCACCCAAAATGGAGATAGCAGCTATAAACTTCATGTGACGCTCACTATTCCACAAACTCTTACGTCTTCCAACACTTTTCTTCCATTCCTTTCTCTTATTCTCAATCTCAATAGCATAACTTGGTGTAGTTTTCCATTCAACATTTGCAATACTTTTTCTCTTTTGGAATGTTTCATAAGTTGAAAATGTGTCGATGAATGGTCGTCTTCCTAACAAAGAAGCTTGACTTATTCTCTGTCTCTTAAGGTTTGCTCGGAAAGCTTCAATCTGATATGTATCTTTATCCATGACATTCTCTTGATCTTCAGTTATGTTGATTTTCTTTAACTCTTGACTCTTTTTAGAGAAGACGTGTTGCCACATGTTTTTGATGTCGTCATTTGAAATTGGTTTATCTAGAGAAAAGCACGCTCTTTTTGTCAAAAGATCTGATGGTTCTTTTGTCTTTATCTCTGGATTAATCACTTTCACATAGAGAAAACAAATGTTAATTAGTCGAAAAAAGAATAGTGGAAACAATAAACATAAGAAAAATGTGTGAACATGGACATACATATGAGAGGAATATCTTTGAGAAGCAAAGCATTGAGGAACGAATGTGAGTCTATGTGAGGCATTTCAATGTTAGCTATGATGAGTCCAATTTCCTTCTTCTGCTTCTCAATCATCGATAGAGCCTTACTTGCCACATCCACGCTCATCACTAATACATAAATTTGTATGTAAGATGTATATCAACTTTTGAAAAATGGTTAAGACATATAATTATTAAAAAAACAAATTGTTAGATTATTCATTCAATAAAAAATAAAATAAAAAGGAATATAATGATGAACACATGTATGTTAGTTAAAATTTATAATCGGTCAATAAATACATAATTATATTATAATTGGAATGTATTTTTTCTTGGTATCATCGAATATCTCGAAATCTTAATATCCGACAAAAATATAGGTTATATTTTAAAATCATTACGGTTTCTCAGATAGCAAAGGATATGTAAATCACTTTATTATTCGTCGTAAACCTTCGCAAATACTAATTTTGATTTAAAAAAAGATGTGGTTAAATCATTGAGATCTAAGACCAAATAGCTTCAAATCTTTTTTATGTGACAAACACTGTGATTTATACATTTATATCTTATTTGAGATTTCTTCAAATTAATTTCGTAGATCGTGATTAATTCTTAGATCGTATCAATACAATGCATAAACCACAGTATCAAGAGATTTAGAATTAATCATCATAATATGTTTTAACAAATTATAAAATTTTAACAGAACAAGTGCAAAAATTAAGAATTTTTTTAACAATTTGATATGTGAATGAAAAAATAAATAATCAATGCTAGTATAAACGACGAAAAAAAAAAACAATTATGCGGGTTGGTCGATTCTTTACCTCTTTTTGAAAATTGTTGAAGCATTGATGTGAGAGACGCGATTGATGCAGTGTCATGGTCGATTAGCAGGATGGAAATATCATCAGCACATTCAGGAACTAAGCATCCAGCCATGATCTCTGTAAATTTTCACAAAAATATATGATTGAGGGTTTAAGAAGATGATTAAGTTGAGATAAAGAAATACTAATGCGTGGTCATATATATAAGGATGGATAGAAATAGTGGACCCAAATAAGTCATACATTGCAAATAATAGACGTATGAAGAATATATATGTATCAATTAATGTCTTTCTGAATAAATTTTAATTCATCATTTTGACCTTCTAATTTATTTTTTAAAAATGGATATTAAGTCTAAAATATAATTATTGAAATTATATTTTTCAAAATCTTATCAAACACCTAGTGGCTGGATATACAGTTTGAAAAAAATATTTTCACAGTCATAGTTTCTGTAATTAAATTGACAAGTTTTTTAAAAACAAAATTGAATTTGTATATAGTTAAATCATTTTTAGTAATATTAAAAATCATTTGACTATACTTTAAAAAGTCATGTTATTAGTCAGATTCAACAAAACTCATATATAGTTATTCGTAATTTCATTTATAAACTTTGACTCATGAATATAATAGTCGTCTTTTTGTAATGCTATGTTACAAAAAATGATCCATTAATTAGTCAAAAAAATAAATTATAGAATTCTATTTATATATGTAAAATTGTTGTAAGAATAAATTTTTATATTTAATCTTTTATATAACTTCTGTTTAAATTTTAATTAATAATTCTTTTATTTTTTGGTCAAAAATAATAATTCCTTTTTCAAGAACATATAATATGCAAATTTGAACAGTGACACATCAAGAAACATGTGGTGAAAACTGAGAAACATTTATATAGATAACAATTTATGAAAAATGTGGTGAAAACTGAGAAACATGTGTCTGGTCAATTTTAAACCATTAATAAACTTCCTTAATTTTTTTGTAAGTCAAACAATTTCTGAATTGGGACAAAGGTATAATGTTTATGTATGGTTTGAAATGTAAGCAAACACTTGAAAAATAAAAAGTATTAGTAAATGCTTTAAGAAAATACTATAATTAAGAGTTATGATGAACACCCATTATTGGATATATAACCACAAAAAATATTAGCTTATATTTCAGAAATTTTAGTAAAAGAAATAGTTTCAACAAAATCTTTAAAGTTTACAAGAGATCTTTACAGTACTAGTTATTCATAGGAGTCGAGTGTAATAACTACCAACTAATATTAAATATATACACTTCTCTCTTAAAACAAACAAATCTATGTTTATATGAATGTTGTAAACCGTGGTAGTCAAACACTCCAATTTATACTACACAGTGTTTGTGAGGTGTTAAATCATTTAGGTGCCTAACAGCGACAAAGACGTTTACTTAAAATTTACATTATTTTTGTAATTTATGTGACTAAAACTGTTTATTGTAAATAATATTTATTTTGAACTTTTTAGAGATTATGAAATTTTATCTATCTAAAATAATAATGTTAAGACATTATATATTATTACATGTATACATTTTTGTGAAATTATGTTTTTCACTATTATTTATTATTTGAAATCAATTCTATATGTATTCGGGAGAACATGTCTAGTATAATGTGCTTCAGGTGAAAACATACATATGACTCTAGATACGTTGCATCTCTGTGTATACCAATTTGTGGGCTTGCATTAGACATTTACTTAATCCCTCGTTCAAATAATTATATATCTTTCTCTGTTTTGTGCACATAATTGGTAAAACTATATCAATATATCACATATATGGCCACAACTCTCTGTAGTACTACCAAGACTCCTTTTATAACTACAAGTACTTGAATTCACCACATAACCGATGATACTTTTCAAACAACATCGGTTTTAAAGTCTCAGAATAAACGAAAAAATATCAAACAACAACTACTAGACTCAAAAGTGTTTACAGGACGCTCTTACTTATGCACATTATTCACTTTTTTGCCAATCGTTTCAATATAGCTATCAATATCATCATTGAATACTATGTATGAGTTTCAGACCCTTTTTGTTGTTTTACCTTGGGGTCATCTAAGCAGCTTGAAGGAGGACTTGAAACCAGGGTCAGGTCATGTGATCAGCTTGAGGGATGACTTGGGTTTGAAACCAGCAGCAACGAGCTTCTCCTGCTCAGATAGTGAGTGGCGGAAGTGGCAACGGTGACCATAAGGACAGTTATCACCAGCAAGAACCATTCTGCAAACCTCAGTCTTGTAACGGGGATGGCGGATCACTGGACGGAGTTCCTTAATGCCGTGAGCGAACTGGCAATGGTCACCATATGGGCATGTCCCTGTCTCTTGCCATTTGTTGCACAGCTCTGTCTTTGTCATCCCTTGATTGTACACCTCCACTTCTATCTCTTCCTCCTGATCTTCTTTCTTCCCTCCTCCTCGCACATACACCTTCTGCTGCATTTCATTCATTCATATATCCACCATCAATTTCTACTTCAAAGAAAACACAGGAATAAATGATTGTAGTATCATAAAACAAAGTCATGTATGCAGCTCAGATTCAACAGTCTATAGTGTGTCAATGATTCATTCAAGGTCCCATTACTCTTTACATCTATACATAAAAGAAAGCAGAGCAATAGAACATTGTGGTGTCATAAATTGCAGCTCAGATTCATCAACTTAACCAGTTCTATAGTGCGTCAATGATAACCAACACTAAACCAAAAACGACTCTAATTAAAACCTTCTCAGATATACTTTTTCCTGCATTTCATTCATTCATCCATTACCATTACTCTTTACACATATAGTTCAGACTTTGGAAAAAGCAAACAGCATCAAGATAGTTCTTCTCCAGAATCTAAATCTAAACTTATTGTTGGTATATAATGTTATGTCTCTAACAGATAAACCTTTTAACTACACCACCAAATGTACAAATGCTATAAGCAGCCATAAATTCACATTTGCATGCCAGATTTAACCAAGTCTATAGTGATTACCTAATTCCAAAAACACTAAACCAGAATAATTCAAGAGAAATCAAACAGCATCAAGCTCACTATTACTCTTTACATCTATAGTTCAGAGAAAGCAAACAGTATCAAAACACTTCTTCTTTTGTTTCTTTCTCATGCTCAAGAATCTAAATCCACACTTATATTCAGAACAGTCAACTGTTAATGCATCACAGAGGAGGATTGTAATCACATATGCAAGTCAGATTCAACAGTTAACCAAGTCAATAATCTCAATGATTACCTTATTCCCAAATCACTAAACCAAAGCTAATCTCTAACTAAGCAAGAACTCACCAAGTTTCCACAGTAATCAAGATAACAAAGAAGAAATATACCGTAGTACTGACTTGACCACAAGTCCCAGGCTTAGTGACGGTTCCACGAGGTTTTCCACTTTGAGCAGCCGCACCACCACCTCCCTGACTTGCCTTAGAGTAGCCATTAGATCTCACAGAGATGCTCTTTGGAAGCGAAGAGCGATTCAGATCCTCATTCTCCATAACACTCGTCGGACTCTTATCATTGACGTCATCGCGATTAACCGTACGGTTCTGATTCTCCACTTCGTCGGCGTCATTACCTCCGATCGAAAGATTGCTAAGCATCCGAAGCGGAGATCGATGATCAAATCGGTTCTGGATCGAAGATCTGATGAGACTGTTGAGCTCATTCTTGAGACGAAGATTCATCGATCGGAGTTCAGTGTTCTCTAGACGAAGCGCTTCTGCTTCAAGCGAAGCCTCATGGAGACGCGTGTAACACAACGCCTCGCGATTCACCATATCTTGACGCTGTTGCATTATGTTGCGAGTCGACTTGTAGAGTTGATCAGAGTAGAGAGACGACGAAACGACGCCGCCACTGGATGAATTTCCGGCGGAGCTTCCGCTGTAACTAAACGGCGCGATTTTGTTTTCCATTTTTCCCGGTGACAATTCTGTTACACAAAATCGCCACAGAGAAATCAGAATTTATGCATCGGAAACGGAATCGCGAAGAATCAAACAACGGAAAATAAGTCAGATCTAGTTTCCGAGAAAGATAATCTCAGCAATTTCACAGTGGATTTCAAATTCAAAACGATGAAATCAAGAATCGGAGAAGAAATTGACATGTAAAGCGATAGAAATTTACCGAGAAAATTGGAGAAGAAGAGAAACCGCCGAGAAAATTTCGAGAGAGAAGCTTCCGAGAAAAGTTTTCTTTGGCTAGAGAGAGAGAGATTTCAAGTTGAGAGAGAAAGTAGCTTGAGAGAGGAAGCTAGAGAGTATTTATACAGGCTTTGGATTCGCAGCGCGAGGGAAATTATGAGGAATTAATCATTTAAAAATAAATACAAAATTAAAAGGAAAATTTGGTGGTTGTTACGGTTTAACAGAAAAAACAAACCAGAGTCTTGAAGTCTTAAGCTAATAGTAATTACGGTTATGCCACTGTGTTTGTGTGAAAACTATATATTAAAATTAATATTTGATGTAGAAATGATTAAGAGAAGTGTGTTTCATTTTTTTGAGAATAATAAGTAGCTGGAGATACTAATAACCAAAGGCCCAGCTTGTGGTTAAGAGAATCATTTGTTTCAACTAATTGCTTGGTTTTGAAGATTATTTTGGAGGGATAAGATTGGTCTTTGTTTTACAAAACTTGCAAGATAGTGGAACTTAAGCAAAAAAGAAAAAAAAGGAGTTTTGCTTATTTATCACAACTATAACTAACCTCTTTTTAATGGGTCTTGTCAATATGATTTAAGCCAAACACCAATTATGGTTATTGGTAACACTGTTGCTATCTCATCATTGTTTTTGTAAGTTAAACCTTGTGATTTGACTTCTAAAAAGGTTAATTCTGGTGAATTTGGTGCAAACCTGTCTGTGGTTACAAAATGGAAAATAATCAACAAGTGATGAATCTTCAGATTCACAGTTACATGCAAGAAACTGAGCCATGTAAAATAGATGAAGAGGTAGATTAGTGTCTTATGTACAAAGGCATTGCAAGAAATTGTGTTACTCTGCCATTTTCTTGGGACCATATTAAGCTTTTTTCTCCTCCCTGAATTAAGAAAATGCTAGTTACATTATGAAAAGTTTAAGATATACTATTTAATGTGAATTAGGATCATCGGTGTTTAAGACTTACACTCTTGCTCTCTTCTTCTCCTTGAGCCTTGTGATGACCTTTTGACGTGTATTGTTAGAGAGGGAGGGACAAAATGAGATTACTTCCTCTGAGTGACTATAAGGGTTATCGGTTTCACTGCTTGAGAATGAGATAGTTGATGAAGCTGGTTTAGGTGCAAATATGGGATTATTGAATGAAGAAGAAAATGTCTTCATCTGAACACACATCAAAGGTAGAGAGATCTTAGGTTATATAACAATAAAACATATATAGTGGTTACTGAACTAGACTCTATAGTAGTGGATGAAAGATTTCAAACCTCATGTGATTTGTCAAGGGAAGAAACAAAGAACACGTTGTTACTATCTGCAATTGGCTCAGGATCAGCTCCAAATTGCTCTTCAAAGTTCCGGAAAGTGAGATCAATGTCAGGTATTTGGAAGTCATCGTCACTGCAGATTGTATCTTCACATACTCCAATGTCTTGTATATTTTGATGCCACAACTGCAGAAACAGAGCTAATCTCATGTAACTAATGGTTCCCACTAAGACTATGTACTGTGTGATATTTAAACCAAACCTGATTGTTCTTATTGTATGGACTTTTGCATTCCCAAAAGGAATCACCAAGTGTGGAAGATGAGGACAAGTGTGAAAAATCAACAACCAGCTCTTTTCCGGTCTGCGGAAGATCGATTAACTGTTCTTCGGGTTTCTTAGGAAGCTCCAATGGAGATGGATCACCTCGTTCTGTCAAGGAAGAACTACCATTCTCTTCCCTGAGCTGAACCTTCTCCAATTCAAGAATCTGTTCCAAGATAAAACCACCTTCTCTTTGCACCTGAAACCATCAAAATCATCGGTACATCAGCTATAAAGAGATCTATTCATCTACAAAGCTATAAAAAGATATACAAAAAAAAACTAAAGAGCGTATGGTCCAGTGGTTTGTTCAAGTAGGTGAAAGACTCGCCCTATGGTTTAAGGCCACAGATCGTTGTGGTTCTCTTTTGGCCATTGTAGACGGCTTTCTACAAGCCTCGGGTGTATTAGTCTACTTTCGACCCGAGATCTTACACCGGTTATAAGAAACTGTAAATATGTATACAAAACAAGCATCAAACCTTAGGTTTAACCATTCGAAAAGATTGCTCTAACGAAACATCATCATCGTCATCCATAACTCGAAAACCCCACATAACCGCGAAATCTTTAGCAGGAGGACAACCCGTATAACACCTCAAATCCCTTCTACGATGCTCAGAAGAGCCACCACCATGAAACTTATCATTACATCCATGGCAAAGAAACATTTTATGGTCAAAACATCGAACAACACAAGGCTGATTCTTACAAGAATCACATAAAACCGTACGTAAATGCCGTCCCGAGAGTGAATTAGCTGAATGAACCTTTGCATCACATGTTAAACAAAGATTTGCTGTATCAGCTATACAATAAACCACTGCTCTATACGCTTTACAAAACTCACATACTCTTTCCATATTCTCAATTATTATTATACATAACATATAAAAGATTCCTCCCTGTTACATCAAAAAAAATATCAAATTAGTTTATTAGAGATCACAGATCGAACAAAAAGAGAAGAATAAGTTTTTACCGATAAGAGAACTAAAAAGATCAGAGATTGGTGACAAAAGCTTCTTCTGTCTGTTTTTAGGAGCTTTTTCATATTATCTGAACAAATCCGTCGGTTTGGTTAGGATGACGTGGCAAAGCCACGTAGATATTTGGGTGGGGACTTAGAAAAAATGGTGATTACGTTATCCGTATGCACGTGAGATATGGGGAAGCCACGGACGTATGTGCCACTGTGACAGCTTCTTCTTTCACGACCCATCATCTCTAACTCTTAAAGCTTAGCTTTTCCTAACCAATTATTGTATGCCACATGTCGTAGCTAACTCCGGACCAAACAAAAACTACAATTATCCGACTTGGTTAGTTCGTTAATTGGTTTTATTATTTTTCACATGAACTAAAACACATAAATAGTACTTGAATGTGTTAATTCTTATAATTTTACATTTTTAAGAATTTTATTAATGACTAATGTGATGTTTTCTTTTCTATCAAGATTATATTAAAAGCTAATGTTACAAAACAAGAAATATTAGAGTCATGAGACTATATTTGAATATAAAAAATATCAGTGTAAAACGACATTTACTAAGAAACAAAGGAAAAAGTACACTAAACCGAATTTAACCGATTTACCATTGATTCCAGTTTTTGTCAGTTAGTAAAAAGCAATACTGATTATACATACAATAGTTTTAGTTTTGTCTTAGATTAGTGAGATATATATTTATGTTTCTCAAGAGATAGAGAAAGCATAACGATTAAAACCAAACAAAAGTTTAGTTAGATTTTTAGATTGGATTCAATAGGATTAGTTAAAATCAAAATGGTTTGGTTTACCTTATATATTATACACGCCTAATAAAGAGTGACAGAAAGAGTGAAAGAAAGAAAGAAACAAAATTCCGATAAAATGAGAAAGGTCACAGATACAAACACCAGATGTTAGCAGAGAGATCCCTTCCCATGCCCATGTTGATGTACAAAACTCTGGTTTTTCGCAAAAGATGGAACAGATTTGACATTCCAGATTCCGATTAGCGCCTGACTTGAATTCAATCGAAGATAATGAGTTATCATCATATCACAATAAGAGCAAGAAGAAAGATGTGGAGGACTTCATAAGTTACCTATTTGTCAAGTTTTTTTGGTGTGCACTTCAATCATATCATGATCCTCCATGCCAAGTTCAGAAGGAGTGGTTGATGGATCAATCTTATCACCGTCAAAAATAAATACAAGATTTTGCGGGTCAAGCTTAGCTTTATCTGTATACAGTTTGATAACCCTCTCAAATTTCTCGTCCTACAAGAAAATGGTAAATACCAAATCAACATTCTCATATTTTACAAGCTTTAACAGAATATGCATATCTATTAATGAGCGGCTCATTGTATGACAGAGAGCAAGCAATATGTATTCTGTGTGTAAATGCTATGTGGTGATGATACATTGATAAGAACATGAACTCGTTCTCTAGTTTATTAGATGAACTCAAAGAATAGTTTAAAGATCCATCAACTAATACACGTCTCAAATACTCGACCCCATTCAATGATTTCTTTAATCCCTGTATTTATACTCTTGCTTTCCTAGAAAGCTCGAAATATCTAGCTATCTAGATAGTAGCGAAGGTGACATAACAACTAATTCTTATCTCTACTAAATATCTAGTATCTAGCTAGAAAAAGTTTGGATAGTAAGCTTATTGTCGATGGAAGGTTGGATAGTAAGTGGCAAGCAGTGAAAAAACTTACCGCAAACACCCGGAGTGTCTTCTGTCCATCTTTGTCCTGTATTGTAATAACAATCTTGGCCCTGTCATTCGTAGGCTCTGATGGTAACTGAGCAGCAGTCTCTGAAGATGGATTGCGAGATTCTTCAACTTCCCTTTTAGCAGACTCCTCAACTTCCTGCATCACATCTCCTACAGTTTTTGTAAATGACATGAGCTCCATCTTCTTCGACCTACGTTACATATTTCATTTATAATCAAATTGTAACACTGGGACTCTTTCCGGATAGCAAATAACACTACCATAGCCTCTAACAGCAACATGGGAAGCTTAGAGATGAGAAATACTCAAAGACATACAAAAGTTACCTCAATGCTTTAATAGTTGAATCTTCAACAGAGTCTTTACTTTTGTCGAAGATAACCTTTGGTGGAGGAAGCAACCAATCGTCATCACCCGTAACTTCAATCACTTTCACATCATCATCTAACTTCTCAACCTATATAAAAAGATTCAAGTTCCAAAAGGAATGATGATAGATTCAACCTATGAATTGTGAAGTACATAATCGAATTGTTCCTTCACTGACATTGATTCAAAACTCTTTACAAGCCCACAATACCAAAAGTATCTATCAAGTTAACACAAAGAGCTCAATGAGACAACAACCAATCAATAAAAATCAATTCTTACTGTTTGTGAAGTTTTCGCTTTCTTCGGAATTGGCGTCACCGAGGCATCATCATCATCATCTACAAAAATTCAAGCGATAATAAAGGATTCATCTTTATCACTGTCGAGTGTCGAGCTCAGTGACCAAATCAAATAATCGAAACTCACCATCGATACAAACGAAATTCGCTGGCTGAACACGACGATAATCAAAAAGTGGCTCTAGATCTTCTCCTTCACCTCCCTGATCATCAATCAGTAATACAAATTCAGAAAAACTCAGGCATCAACACAATCCCACAACAGACAAAATTAGGGTTTTAAAAATTGGGGTATTGGGAATTCATAAAATTCTCACCATTGTTAGCGAATTTGGATCTTCTTCGTCTGTTTTATCAGAAACCCTAGATGAATTTGGACAGATTTTGAATTTGAATATTATTTTGCTGTGATTTTTGAAAAGACAAAAGTGATTTTGAATTTTGATGAAGAGAGGCATCGGCGATTAAGAAGCACCTCTTGGGTTTATTATTTGTTTGTTGGGCCTGTTTAGTGGGCCGAGTTTTCATTGGTTATCACACTTTTTTTTCAGATTGGTTTAATTGGGTTGGGTGACCATCATAGTTGATTGCGTATTTGTCATTTGAGATCTGTTGTACTTTAGTAGAATTTTGTTGGTATTTTTGAATGCATGACAATAAAAGATGGTACAACAAGACTCATCCTAAGTCTTTAGTAGAGAAGTCCATGGGAAGCTCTACATGAAGGTTATAGTAAACCAAACCGAGAAGGCACAAACTCGGCTTTACAAAATCAGGCCAAAAATAAGATAACCGGCAAATAAAAAGGGTTGGTGAGGCTATTCAAACCATACCTAAGTAAATTGTGTTCGATGATCACGAGAGAGAAAGAAACAAAGAAAGGGAGACAAAGCGTTTTCAGAGACTATGAGAGATCATGGAACCCTAGCTAGTAGAGTAGAGGACTAACCTTATTACCAAGATTTTTTATTTACATGTTGTTACAACTTACAAATGAATAAAAGATAATTAATGCAAATATAGTCTTGTTAATGCCAAAGTTTTGTTTCATGAAATAAACACGCTTCTAGCCTTTCATGATCACCCTCTTTGTCTCTTTATGTAGTTTTTTTTTGTCGTTTCTTATTGATGTGTGTTTCTTCTCCTCTCTCTCATAAGTCATAATACACTTAATATGTAGTCAATAATATTCCTAGTTTCATACATTCTTGTTTGCAATTCTTTAATTTTTTTTTGTCAAGAGTTTGTTATTCTTATATCTGCGAAATTGTATATATTTTTAAGAGTTAAATATCATAGTCAAAACCCGTATAAGCATAATAGAAAAGCCATGAAAGCTATATCGGGAGGTGGAATCTTACCTATGAGATTATGTACCCAATCAATCATCATTCGGAGAGGCCACAAAGAACAAACCCGAGTCCGAAACCGATTTGATCGATCATTGTCGATGTTGTAAGACCCTCCTTCGTCTACGTTACTCTCGGAAACACCTAAGTTAACCTCAAAACGACAAATGGGACAAGTGTTGTGAATGTTCAACCAAGACACAATGCAGCTTGAATGGTACAAATGCAAGCATTTCAATTCTTTTCCTTCCTCTCCAACTTCAAATTCCTCCTTGCATATCGCACAAACCTTCTCTTTCACCAAATCTTCATCCGTGATTATCACCGTCCTTACAGCCTCGATGGCGGATTGCGAGGCTGGTGGTGGACCGATTTGTACACTAGGCATGACATCAGCGAATTCCTCGTCAGTATTATAAACTAGATCATCATGATTGAACCGGTTACTTCTTGGTTCGTTGATAAGATGGAGAGTGATCCAATCGGTATCACTATCCCAATAAGGTCGGCTTGGCCTCATAATGTCAAGCTCATCGTGAAGATTGATCTCTCTAGAACAGAAAGGACATATGGGACCATATAGACCAAAGCTTCTTAGCCTAATGGTACGGCTACAATGGCGACAATAGAAGTAATGGAACGTTCTTGTTCTTCTTGTTCCATTCACAATAACTCTTGGACGATAAGCAGATGTCATGTTTTCAATCTTTTTATTTTTTCGTCGGTAGGATCTTTATATATGCATTTATAATTAAATACGTGTACATGTTTTCAAGAAGAGGCAAGACAAAGCCTATACGAGTGAATGAGTTATTCTTTTCTGTGTTTAGGTTGGTGTCGTATGGTCTCTGCTATGTCAACTTGCGAATCTTTTAGTGATTTGTCTTGTAGGAATCAGAGATTCAAAAGGATGCTTGGAGAATCAATTACGATAAAGGGTTTTAGGTTTGGAGGAGAGTTATTTGAGCGGCCCATTATGGGCCCATTCCAACTTACTAGTTCATGTACATATTGTATGACTCAGAAGTGAAATTAATTAGACCCAAATAAGATTTTACAATTTATTATTGCTCGTTAAAAAAAATCCATGCAACATCTTATGAAGTTGTGGATGTGGTAGTACAAAGGTCATATGCACATAATAACTTACATAGATGGTTCAATAAATCATCGTTAGATAGAATAATAATGTTAATATTCACTTAATCAAATATACTAACAACAAGTCGTTCAACATATATAAATGATGGTTGATCAAGGGACATTTGTACTTAATGTTGGGAGATTGTTGACTGTGATATCTTTGCTAGTCTTATTTGTTTCATTATGATCCGATGTCGTAAGCATACTCTTCATTTCCTTGTTTTTAGCCCATAGCACAATGTATAATGCTCCAACGATAATCACTGTACCAATTATGCTGTAATGTTTTCAAGTAAAAATAAACCATATTATATATACATACGTATATCAAATCCATTTCCACAAAACAATACAATATACATGAGTTTGTACCTCCCCAAATGAAGTGTTTCATCTAGCAAAAATGATCCAACAAGAGCTACGATCACAAGTCCTACAGGGCTAAATACCGATACAAATAACGGTCCTCTAGACTCAATGCACCATGCGTTGACTGCTACCACCATCCCGGAAATCAGAATTGCCTACAATGGACAACATAAAGCACATATATTCAAGGCCAACCTAAATGAATCTTCACACATGTATAGACTTGTATGAATTTGTAATTAGACAACAAGACATATATATATATACTTAATAATGGATGGATTGATATTTACCGCATAAGCAATGGTTAATAGTCTGATATTCCATCCTAATCTCCATTCATCTAAATCGTGTTCCCAGCAAAGAGCGACAAGCATAGCCACTACGCCTCCCATCATGTTCATTAGAGTCGCGTTCCAATAAGGCCCTCCAAATTGTTTGCTTATCTTAACCTATAAACAAAACAAAAACAAAAAAAAACACGTACATGCCTAATGCCTTAGTACACAAAACAAACACAAAAATAAGAAATCTGAAAAACAAACAAAAAACTTGCCTGCAATAAAAACCAAAGTGAGATGGAAATGTTTCCCCCAAAAACTAGAAGAGCCCCAAGGATGGAAATATGGTGAGTGGTAGCATCACGTGAGGAGTCACGTGGTTGGTTCACTAGGTTAACGTGAGTTGACCATAGTCGGATCTCTATTCCTCTATAGAATATAAAGACAAGAGCTCCACCAACACCAAACAATGTTCCAAAAACCTTAGCCAGCCCTACGCTCGATCCAAGCCGTACACTCTCCATCCTATGAGACCCATAAAAGTTTATTATATTTTGTTTAATGGTATAAACATATATTAAAAGGGGTTAACTAAATTGTGATTCGTTGATTAGACTTGCCTAAGAAGTGCAGCGAAGATGAAAGTGACCAATGGAGTGAGAACGCCAGCAGCAGAGGTGAATGTTGCTGACGTTAGAGCTAGACCCGTAATGGTTAGGATACTTGGTATCACCACACTGTTCAATTATCACCACATTAAAGAAGTCTTATAATCCCAATATATATATATTCTTCAACAATTTTACATTTTACTAATGATAATCAATATTATCAACTAGTATTTTCAGCCAAAACGTAGTCTTCTATGTTTTTTGGTACATGTTGGTTTTTATTGTCAAACCACTAGTTGGTAATATTGAGTAGAATGGTTAAAACTACTAAGTACTACCCTGTTTGAATGTTAGATAATAATATTGAATACGTTCAAATAATCTTCTAGAGTTCTCTATGTTTTGGTACATTTTAAGTTTTTCAGACTAAGTATACGTTTTTTAACTTTAAAGTAAATTTAAGTAAAATTAAACTCTAGAAGATTAATTACGTTTTATAAAACCAGTGTGCTCTGGATTGTGGTTTTGTGGTGAGGAGATTTTGGTAAGAACTAAATTCAACTCATGCTACCTAAGCTAAAATATCCGACGACTTACCTAGCCAGTGGCTAATATGTTTGAAAACCAATAGGAAATCGAATTTGAACATATATAGGAATATATAAATTTTATAGTCTTGCATTAAACTTCTGTAACACTCAAACCATGTATATAGATTATTTTTTTCAATTTCGTATATTATAAAATGGTTTATTTTGAGAAATTTATCACAAAAAAGTTAACATATATATAACCTTAGGACACAAGAGGACATCCAAAAAAACGAAAAATGATTTTTCGTTTTGTGTGTGTGTGTGTGTGTGTGTGTGTGTGACTATTACGTACCCGAGTAACCCTGAGAGTAATGCTAGTAACATCAGCCTGCATGTAAACTCTGGCCTCTTCTTCCTAATCGATCACATGAAGTTAATTAATATCAAAGCATACAAACACAACCATATTATGTGAAAGAAAAACAACCTTTGAAAGATGAAGCATATAGGAATCATGAAAAGTGTAGCAAACAAGAGACGATAGGCCACGAGTACACTTGGGTTCATACCATCTTCCATTGCTAGCTTGAAAAATATGTTTAACCCTGCCGTAGCTATTTGAACCACCACCATTGCCGTTATATCTTTCATTTCTCTCCACATTTCACATATTCTCTCCATAATTTCTTATTCCTTTCTAGTTCCTTAATTACCTCACACTCATTTATTTATCGATTTATATATAGGGAGAGACAGAGAGAGAGAAAGAGAGAGATAGGCTAGCTAAAATGAGTTAAGGAATCCTGACTTATCCTGAGCCTCTGAGCTTTATTTATCACACCAATACTTCTCTTTTACTAGCTGTTTTCCACTAAATTTCAGTACCATAAATGAGTTATGCGATATAAGTAGATGCTAAATTCAAATTCAGGAATATTATTATAGATATGTCATATATAGAGTCTAATGAAAAGTGCTTCTAAATTTTTTAATACTCTAAAACACTAAACTTATCCAAAACACTTTAGAAATCTACTCTCTGGTCACAAACGGGTGGTGACAGATAATAGATTCTCAAACATTTCGTATAATAAGGTTTTAAACTTTTAATAGATATATAAGTTTCATGAAAAAAAAAAAAAGTTTCATGAATATTAACCAATGATGGTAGTTGCATTTATTTATTTTTGGCTAGTGCATTCACATAACATAACGAATGCATTTTAAGAATAATGTGATAAGAACATTCTAAATTTCCTGACCAAAAAAATAAATTTAAGAACTTCTTGAAATAAATTACTAGACCTCCACGGATATGAACTGTTTTGCACTCCACTTTACGTAGATAGTGTACGTGTAAGTGGGTGATTTTGTTACAAAACTAGTTTAAAGATAGAGAAAAAAAAAGTATAAATTGTCCAAAAAGTAGTTCACCGTTCACGTTTATATACAAATCGGAATGCATAAGAACAAAAAGAGAATCCAGCAACGTGTTCAGATGCTGTTGACACGTGCGATGCATGCTTTCTGCTTGTAGCCCATCAATAGTTTTTATTTTTCCAAAATACGAAGTGTTTCGAATTGTTTAGTGTCTGTCGCAAGTAGTTTCATGTAGGCATGCATGGTTTATGAAAATATGCTTCACCTTGGCCGTTGATTTTTTATCTAGCTTTAAGGAATCTCATCTTTATTTCTATTCACGAACATAGTTCTAGTAACGTACGTCAGTTGTGTGTTATAACTCAGTATACACCGTTACTTTAAAGTTATACAGATGAATTATCTCTGACAATTTTACACTTTTGAGATTTTCTTTAGTGGAACAAACTTTAATTATATATAGCTTCTAATTTTATTTTATTTTCTAATTTCTAAACATATTACGAAAAATTAATATGAGAGAGTGGTTTCAGCAAAATTAGCTAGGACTTACTTACATGATGAGGACTATATATATGAGAAAAAAACTGTGAATTAAGGTTGGGATTAAAGTCTTAAAGAAACCAAAAGCAGGGATAATGTAGAAATTTGGAGATGCTAAGGCCACAAGTTAATAGTTGAGACTTGATAGATATGATAACTTATTTGTTTTGTTTTTTGTTTTTTTTGTAGTTAATAACATTGTAAATCAGTAAAACCAAAATCTAGTTCCTGCCAACAATTTTGAAATTAAAATGTATGGATCACCTTAATGAGCGAAAGAGTGCATCAAGTCCAACAACAAAGTCTTTCTCTTCTTCATAACATAATGTTCGGAGTTAAATTAACTTGAATGAAACAAATCTTTAATTAATTATATTGATTTGCATTATTAGGAAACTGTTCAGATTAGCCTACCAAAAAAAAGGAAACTGTATTACTGTTAGTGGAGCAAGTATAATGTGCAGTTTATTGGGCTCATAGCATTTTAGAGCCCAAATTTATTCGTTTCTTAAGCAAAATCTTAAATGCGTATAAAATTAGTCTTTTACAAATATAGCATGTGGCCCAATATAAACGTCAGGCCTGATAATATGTTTAAGTGTCCATGACTTTTAACATGTTTCATTTGATAAGCATTTTTTACCAGAAGCTTATGTTAATTCACTTATACGGGTTGGGGATAATGAAAATTGAATTTGGACTAATAGAGCATACATCAATCGAGGAAAATTGCAACGACAAAGAAACGACGGTACATCAATTTTACCTTAGTAAAATCTTGATAAGATTTGAAGTGTGAGTTAATAACAAATTTTAAAAAACCTAACTTATCTAGTGAAAAAAAATGAAAATTATAAAAGCTGATGGCATTTAGATAGTAAACAGAAATCAAAATTGTTAAGTGATAGTAGTCTTGTTGCAAATGATAAGTCCACTGAGAACATGACATCGAGGATCGAGTCTCGCTCCTTATAAATGTTGACAAAAAAAAACAGAAATCAAAACATCATTTTGGTGTATGAATATATTTCTTGATCTATTTAGTGTATCAATAATTTCTTAAATATCAAAAAAAAAAAAAAAAACTCTTCATCGATTTTTATATGCTTGCTTCTGTTATTGGTTCATAACTATGAGTCCAATTATTTTCATAGTCGCATATAATTGTAAAAGTATTGTACGAACGGATCAGTTTATCCCACAATTATTGAGATGCTAAGATTAATTTTTGTATTAACATAAAGAAAAAATATGAATCAAATTCATATATCTTGAGATTTTGACAACGAGGATGTCACACATTGACATTATTAGAAAACAAAAAAAAAAAAAAAAAATCTTGTCTACTTGATAAAACTTTTTGGAATAAAAAAAGTGAGGTAGAAGAAAGAAAGGCATCAAATGCTTTATTATTGGGATTCGCACTATTTACTAAATTCCACGATCTGCCAACCATCTCTTTTATTTATTTACCTATTTTCTTATTTTTTTCTACTAATTTTGGTAGTAAAAAAAAAAAAATGAATATGTTCTTAGTCATATCTCTCCCTTCAATTTAGGAAGAGAATCTTTTCTAAAATTCCCCATTCCTACTTACTTTTATAGTCAAAATCCATTTTTTTCCATTTCAACTAATTGTGTTGGAAAATAATTAATATTAGATTTCAATTAAGTTTATCATCAATATGGTGAAAAGTCATAAAGTAATGTATTAATAATTTTTTCATTATTTGTCTAAAAATCCTTCATTGGCTTATAGCTTACAAGGCTGCTCTGTCTAATATACAGAGGACAAGAGAAAAAAAAAAAAAGAAAAAAAAAATTGTGATTTGGTAAACAAAATCAAATTTTGGTTTCTTTGTGAGAACTTAACTTAGGGTTTATAAAGTTCCAAGCTTTATCCATGGCGTAAGATGATTCACCTTCTCAAAGTTTGATCCTTTTTTCATATCTGATCAAAGGAGAGTTTTGGGTTTGATTTCTAATTGTTAAAGTTTTAATCTTTTTATTTGGGTTTGTGTTCGATTATGTGGATGGCTACTCAATCAAATTCTGGGTTCGATTCTTTGAGTTCTATGATGAGTCGTCACGCTATTAATTTCCAATCTAACACTTCTTCGGAGATGACTCCAATGAGTCCGTACTTGGGGATGAATATGAATATGATCAATGTTGGTTCTCCTGGTTTTCTTCAAACCGGGAATTCTTCGAATGGTTCCGATTCGGGTTCTGGTCTAAAGCTTGATACTTCCATGGTTAGTGAATGGTCAAATGAAGAACAATACATATTGGATGCTGGTCTTGAAAAGTGAGTCTTTCTTGTTTTGTGATTTCTTAACATTAATGAGGATATGAAGATAGTTTTTTGTTCTGTGGAATTTGATATGATCTGATTCTGTGTTTTTTGTAGATATAAGGATATGCCAAGTATTGATATGTATATTCAAATTGGAAACACTTTACCTGATAAAAGTATTCGAGATATTGCTTTGCGGTGTAGGTGGCTGAGGGTAAGTATCTCTCTTCACATATCTGCCTTGTTCTGACGGTTTTTGTAGCTTTCTTGTGACCATTTTTCAGTCATGTAGTTCTACGCTTATGCCATGAATGATATATGTATAGCAAAGAAAAATGATACACAGGGAACAGTTTCTACATGTTCTGATTTCATACATAGCTTCTTAAACTACAGTACACAGAATGAAATGGTTTTGCCTTAGGATGGACTTTTTGGTCTTATTGATGCCTGAGTTGTATCAATATTGAGTTCTTGAGATGAGAATAGTGAGCATAACAGTCTTTGAGTTTTGAACAAAATCTTCTCTTCTCTTATATACTGAATCATTTCTTACTTTTACCTTTTGTCTTCGTCTGTTGATGTACTGACTTTGTTTTGCATAGAGAAAGAGAAGAAAATCAGAAGAATTAAACTGTGGAAGAAGAGCAAGTTCTAGCAAGGTATATTGGAAATTCTTGCCATTTGTTCAATTTTGATGAGTGACTTTTTTGTAAGTTCGATTGAAAGATGATGCTAGGATTGAGATTGAATATCTTTTGATTAATTTAGGTTTTTGTACTAAAAGATTTATATTTCTTCAGGGCAAGCAGGTGGAATCGTCGTCTAAGTCAAGCATTCCCTCTGTTTTGCCTCATAACATGGCTTCATATCCTTTCTCAGGGCCATCTACAAGCACCAGTAAACAAATTACGTCTGAAGGTTAACATCTATCTTTATCTGAGAGATTTCCACCTGAATTTGCTAACTCCAGGTCTTTTTTTTCATTGACATGCACACATTAACATCATATTTTGTTTTCAAAAGGAGGCAATACGTTTTGATGTATGTATTATGGTGCAAATGTCGTTTAAGTATGTATTTTGTTATATAAATAAGTTCATAGGGGATTAGTGTATTTCAGCTAGACTTTTAGCTTCTTGGGACGATGCTAACATAACTACGTCTCTAAAGTAGTTTAGTCTTGGAAGAAGCCTTTACCCATAGATACTGAAATTGGTTTCTTAACTGCATTGTCCTTCTCTAGAGGTGCATTCTTGAGATTATTTATTTCATACATCTAGTAAAGGAGTATAATGACTATTGTATGTTTAAATGGTGAAATTCTATTTAAGTCCGCTCTCTGATCCTATTACCTTGTAAAGATGATCCTTTAAGCTCTCTTTCATATGAAGTTTTGTTGAAGTCACAATAATCTTTAGTCTCTTTTCTTTTCTTACTGATTCTTTCGTGGTTCTGTTTCAGATTTAAGTAGCTATGCAACAAATCTTATAGAACAGAATGTACGAGCTTTTAGTCAAATTAGAGCTAATCTCTCCTCATATAAGGTAAGTTCTAGATTACCTTGTTTAAAGGAATGCAAATGTGTTCTTGCTAAAACCGCTCCGTAATGATAATTGCAAACAGGCAGGGGATAACCTAGATCTCTTTCGTCAGGCAAGGAACAACCTTATCACCATCCAAAATGAGTAAGTTGATACTTTAAACATTTTGTGTATAAGTTTTGTGGAGCTTAGTGACCAGACGTTGTCTTGATTTGGCAGGATAAATAATATGCCTGGATTGATGAACAAGATGCCACCATTGCCAGTCACAATCAATGATGATCTCTCGGTGAGTAATACTACTTTAGTAAGTTAATAGGCTGCTCACTTTTGCATTAACAGTCCATTGTTTTAGATATCAAAATGTCCACATCACCCATTTGCTTGTTTTACCTCAGACACTACCGTAGTTCAAACCCCATATCTCTGGTTCAAGTGCTCAAAATATAGAATTATTGTGCTTCTAACTAGCTGAGTATCTTAAGACCAGTTTTTCAATGTTTTGGTTTGTAGAAATGTCTATCAAGAGCAAATAGAGCAGAAGAATAATAGCTTCCCAATATCAATGACTTTGGTTTCCTCGATTTGTACCAGGTGATGATGCCATTCAATACGATGCAAAGTGGCGGCTTCCATAGGAAGTAGAAGTCTTAGGAAATCATCTGGTTTCCCTTAGTTACCTGTAAATTATCCTAAAGAAGCTGGAGGAGGTAAAAAAAAGCTCATCAAATGTTGGGAAGTTTGTAGAAATGTGATTCTTTCGTAACACCAACGATCTTTATTGCTGCGCGGGATGTTGAAACAAGACATAATATAACGAATGTAGGGGTTCTTGGTCCTGGCTCCTAACTAAAAAACCTTCTTAACAAGTTCTATTAGATAAACTTAGTTCAATTAGTGTCTTGGAGAATTTCTAAGCGATCGATGTGTATAAAAAAAGATTCTATTGAAGAGCGTGTTGAGATTTGCATCTTTAATCTTTTGATCTTTTGGTGTGTTGTTTTGGTACCCATTTTTTCTTAGCATTAATCAATCTTTATTTTTCATAAGCCAACATTGAACGAAATAAAACAATCCGAAACCTTCGATGTTGTATATACGAAACATAAATGTTAGAAACGAGAACAAGAAGAAAGGCAAAGAATCCATAATGACAAATAATGGGACCAAAGAACAAGCATAGAGATATAGGAAACTCTACATCATCCAATTTAATCGGTTTTGAGAAGATGAAACGTGATCTCCTCTAGATGGACCATCAAAGTTCAAGCTTCTTATGGTTCGATTGTTGTAGCTGCTATTTTGTGGGTATGTAATCAAAGAAGAGTCTATGGCTTGAGGAGTTTGGTAATAGGAAGGATGAGAGAGGTTGTCACTGGAATCGAGTAACAAGAATGGAGAAGTAGAGGCAGTGGAAGCCATGGCTGTTGCTCCGACCGGAAGTGGATGGTTATGTGTTCCTTCGTAGGTTGTTATCAGTATTGACATGTCTTCTAAACACCTTTGCACCTTCACAATGTAACAAATCTCATTATCAACTATATATATATACATAGTTTCATTCCATTCAAATGTGGTTATGACATGCTATGAATTCTACATTGGACATAAAGTAATATATAAAGTACATAGACGAATCAACTCATTACCAATTCGTTTTGAGTTGGAAGATCTATAAAATACTACGTTATCAGTAAATTGATCAAAATGGTTCCCTAACATAAAATCTTATCTTTGAATAAATAAATAGTAAGACCCCGGAATTTGAGGGTGTGTGCAGTTACCTGTTTTCTAACGGGACATCCTGGAGCCACGGTGCATCGGTAATAAGCTCGAGGACATGGATTCCCTTTCGCGGTTTTCTGACCGTACTTCCTCCATTGGCATCCATCATTCATCTACACACACACACATCTTTCTTATTAAATGATCATGTTACCAATCTCCAAACTGAGTCCAAGATATGATATAAAGAAACTCACTGTTGCGGTCTCACATCTCGCCCTCACGGACACCCTGGCCTTTCTATTACCTTGAGAAGATGAAATGATACGTGGCATATTCATATCTAAGCTGCTACTATTGTATCTTTGGTGATGAGACTGAACAGCTTCTTTGCTCTCTTCTTGTTTCTGTTTTTTCTCTAGAGAAAGTGAAAGCCCTATTTCTCTTTCCATTGACGGAGATCTCTCAGCTCCTCTTTTCCGAGCCTTACTTGTTATATCCACACATCGTTTGCCTTGTACTCCAAGGAACATTTCAAGATCCTAGGTTAAAACATCAATCAAGTTTCATATTAATTATCACCAGTCACCACTATGTATAACGTGTATGAAGAAATAATTTCTCACCATCTTCTTGGTTTTATCGATAACCGGGAATTTCATCTCAAGATGACGATAATCTTCAAGAGTCTGCTCGACAAGCTTCCTCAACCTAGTATTCTCTTCTTTCACACTTTCCATCTGGATCTGTAGCTGCAAGAGCTGATCGCCATCCATAGATGTTAACATATATTCGCACATAAAATGTTTTGATGTATGTATATATACGCATGTAGGTACCTCTTCACGTTCGTTTTCTTCTTCTCGGGTTCTTAAACCTAAAGAAGAAGAATCATCTTCGTCTTCTTTCACCATTTGTTCATCTTCATCACCACTAGCATCATGTTCTTCGTCTTCTTTGTTCTCACGGCTATGTTTCGATCCTTCTATCTCTTTCTTTTTCTCCTCGGCCTCGAGCTTAAGAGAAAGATCGATGCCCATTAATGGAGATGCAAATCGAACCTCTATTCTTTTTTGTCTTTTAGCTTTGGATTTTGAAGTGCTAAAGTCAAATCCCATTTTCTGATCAGAATATCGTTTACTATTTGTATTATTCACTCTAGTACGCATCTAAAGCTAGCTTTGACTTTGTTTAAATAATTAGTTTTATCTTTATGAAGAAACTAATCCATGTTACTTAATAAAGAGCTTAGTTTTGGCCTTTGAAGCAATTAAACCGGAGTTACTATGGAATCATGACTTTGGTTACCATCCTAGTAGTCATAAAAAAGTGTATACATATATTCCTCCCCTTCTCTTATATAGTTTGTTTATTAAGTGACAATAAGATAATTAGATCCGGTTTCTTTGAAAATTGTATTACATTGTTTAGTTTTGTAAATCCAGTTTATGGCCGGCATTAGGGTCTGCGAAATTTCCCATCACATTCACATGGATGGTACCATGTGAAATACAGAAGACCATCGAACGTGTAGATATTTTTTTTAAACTTGTCACTGATGTGTTTATAGCTAGATGAATTCATCTCTTCGAATAAGGTAGAGTTATAAAGATTGAATACTGAATAAAGAAAAAGATGGGTGAGATCAAACGCACCATTAAACTTTTTATTTACTCAATTCAACATCATAGATAGGTCTATAAATCAAAACATTCAAAAATTCATAATGAGTAAGAATATTCTAGAATATGGCGCTGTCTATATATTTTGAATTTTCCTATTAAAGTTGTTTTGAAAATTTCAATAGATATCTTCTTAAAGTCAAATTGGTGTTATGAGATCATAAATATATATGAGAAAGAAAAAAGAAAGAATTAACTGATTCTATATTTAGATTGTATCAAATAATATAAGTTTTATTGTTAGTTTGGTTGAACAATCTCACAAAATTTCTTGATCTCAAGGATTCATCTTTAAGAGAAGGATAACTAATTTCATTTATCCCATTAGTACTAGGCTACTAGCTAACCTAAAATATTCTTTCTATGATTTCGATGTACATACAGGTTATGTTGATAGAATATGTGTGACATATGTGAAGTCCGGATTTTGGATTCTTTTAAGCGTTATGTGATTTATTTAAGCAATAAACTATGGTTTACAAACTTGACATGTACACAAAAATAAAAGAAACTTGACATGTCTCTTTTTTTCTTTTTTCTTTTAGTTAGTGTGCTTTTAAGAAGATGTCTATATGTGATATCTTATTTATTTTTATTATAATCACTAACGTGAAATTCAAATTAGCAATTAATAATTCGTACCAAAAATACCGAGAACAAGATACTTGCCTCGGGATCGGATCTAAAAATAGTCAACTAGAAGACTTTTAATTTTTATTATTTTCATACTAACTGTCCTTTTATTAACTTAATTTCTTTCTTGCCAAAAACTTTATCAACAAAATTATCAGCTCTGTACTAATATTATTACCGAGACAACCGTTTGAAATTGTCTATCTATTAAGAGTATTTACATTAGTAGATCTAATCCTATATAAAATCGTTATCTTAAATCGAATTAGCATACAATATAAGGTTACTTGCAAATCATGTAAGATTATCCACATATACTTTTCGTACAGTACTTTTTTTTTATAAGTATCCATTTTATTCAGAGTTGATTACGGATACAAAAAAAAGAGGTTAATCCGTAGAAATCAAATTGGATAATGAATGTTTCACAATTGTATAAAATCTATAGTCAAAACACACAATGTTGCAGTATCATCGAATGACTATCAATATGAGGAGTTACTATATTATTAGAGTACCAAAAAGTTTATAGACTTAAGATTAACATTTCAACAACAAATCAAGCTTATGGACTTTGGATTAACATTTCAACACAACAATATGATGATCCGTCTTTACACGGGAAAGCATGTGTCAAAAGAATATGCATGTGTTTTGTTTTACTTATCTTACCAAAAAAGAACTTTTTGCTGATTTTAGATATAGAAAAATATAGCATATAGTAATATAGTGGAAAACTAAAACATTTGACAGAGGAGACGTGGGACAAGAGAGCAAGCGGCGCCGCAGCCATATCTCTCGTTCAAATTTTATAATTACAATTAAGAAAAGGTCAAATGCATTTCCCATTGTCTCTTTGTATCTCTTTGTGTCACTAAGTCAACCTTTAATTGAAATCCTCCATATATTGATCTGTCCAATATCAAATTTTAACTATGGATAAGTATATGTCTAATTCGTGGCCAGGCCCATTAGGGACTTTTAGAGGGCCTTTAAAACAATAAGCACGCGCGTCAGTCTTACGTATTGTAAGGACGCGTGGACGTTTTACTTGACGTGAAGGAAAGAGAAACTCCGATACCAGAGCTTGGTGGAGCAGTGGAGACGCTTCCACGCGAATCTCGCAGTCCCACTCGTCTTCCTCCTTCCCTCTCTTCCTTTGAATACCTTACCTCTCTCGGTCTCGCTCCCTCCCTCGATTCAAGCCTATTCGTCTTCTTACGCTGTGTCTTGAAACCCTAATCTTTTTCATTTCAATCCCTAAAGGTGAAGTCTTTATTGCGTGTTCGTCTTCTCTGTCTTCGTTTCTACTCTTATTCGTCTAATTTGCGATCTGGGTTAGTGTTTTTTTCTTACGGATTTTAGTGGGTCCGTGTTAGATTATCGAGATATTGATGTAATTCGAACTTGTGCGCCGCTGGAAAAACTGAATTTTGTGTAGCTATGACTTTTCCGATTTCTGGTTAGGTTCATGAGTCATTGAAAATTTGTTGAATTGTATAATTGAACTTGTCAGAATCCATCTGTGTATTCTTATGTTTTTGAATTCTAGGGTTATCGAGAGCATTTCGTTCTTTCTTATACATTTATGCTAACATTTTTATATAAATTTCTATGGATCTGAGATGTGTCAAAGGTCTTTGTTCCATGTGGATTAGATTAGATTCTAAGGTTTCTCCTTTGTTTGTTTAATAATTGATTCACTGTCATGTCGCGTGAGTTGTTCTGTGAAGCATGTTCCTTTTGGTTGTCTTGTAACATGTCTGCACATCTTTTGTTATTTTTTTATTTTCTTTTATGTAATCTTATTAACTGTATTTGATTTGATGCGAGACTTTGTCTCACCAGTTTTTATTCTTGGTATCTCTATACATTGATTCTCCATCTGTTTGCTTTCCATAACTTGTCGATTTGGTTTTGTCATTGTGTTAGTTATCTTGTGAGTTTGAATCACTTTTCTAGGCTTCCAAGCTAGTGAGGTACATTACTTCGTTTGTTTGATCTCTTTTCGTTTCGGTATGAGTTCCTTGATTTGATTTAAGTTTCATAGATTAGCATTGTTTGTTGATCATGCAATTCCAGGGATGTATGAATTCAACATGTTTATTCGAACCTCCCTCTTTGTTTGCTATGAGGTTGTGAAATATCTTTTATAGATGCATATGTAAAGCATTATCATGAAATAGTTCCCAAATCAGAGTGTGGGATGCTACTACTAATCATGTTGTATGCTGAATGGTGAACTGGAAAAATATATGTAGTTTCCATGAAGAGATATCTACTTGTATTGTTACAAACTTTTATGTGGAGTTCTTTTGCTAATTTGATGAGGATTTGTACAGGTGTGATTTTGAGATTATGGCCAAAGCTAGGAAGGCAGGACGTAGGGTTCCTTCACGACGCTTCAGGGCAAGAGCAAAACCATACAAATTTCCATCTTCTAAAAGACTTGTGGCGAGAAACATGTTTGCGGAAGATTGTTCAAAGTGTCTAGAGAAGAGGGATTGGGAGAATGTTATATGTTCGGTTTGCATGGAGTGTCCACACAACGCTGTCCTTCTTCTCTGCTCATCTCATGACAAGGGATGTCGTCCTTACATGTGTGGAACCAGTTTCCGGTATTCTAATTGCTTAGATCAGTACAAGAAAGCGTCAGCTAAGCTGAAGACATCGGGCCATCAACAGATCAATAAGTCTGAGCTTGGAAATCTCACATGCCCACTTTGTAGAGGACAGGTGAAAGGTTGGACAATCGTACAGCCTGCTCGTGACTTTTTGAATCTTAAGAAGAGGATCTGTATGCAGGAGAACTGTGTTTATGCTGGAACCTTCAAAGAGCTGAGGAAACACATGAAAGTGGACCACCCTAGTGCGAAGCCGCGTGAAGTGGATCCTGATGTGGAGCAGAATTGGAGAAGGCTTGAGATCGAGCATGACCGGGACGATGTTATGAGCACGATTAGGTCGACAATGCCTGGTACAGTGGTGTATGGTGATTACGTAATTGAAAGGAACAATGCCAACGGTTCAGATTCAGACGAGGGTGGTGATGATGATGGGATCGATGCTGCATTTGGTAGGAATCTTGTGAATGTTTTCCTTCTGTTACATGCTTTTGGGGCATCAGGTAATCAGATCAGACGCTCTGATTCAGATTCGAATGACTCGACAACAATCAACCGAGGAACAAGTGAGCTGAATTTCTCTGAAGAAGAAGAGGAAGAGGAGGAGGAGGAGAGGCATAGTAACAGTAACTCTTTGGCAAGTCGAATGAGGCGACAAGGACGCGTTCTGCTGGGACGTTCAGGTAGGAGACGTAGAGATAGAGAAGCTAACCAGAACACAGGTCCTCCTCCTAGATGAGAGAGAATCACACGAATTCAAAAGAAAACCCTGTCTGATTTTGGGTTTCAGGTAAGCTTTATGGTATGGTTAGGTACAAATGTAGTTTCGACAAGTTTAAAACAAAACAAAAAAAGGCTTTTGGCCTTTCTGCTATCACCATTGGAGAATTTGGGAATTTGACTCGAAATTCTTTCATATGCTAGAGAAGCAGGCTTGCAATCTCATGTTTTATTTACTGTATTCTGATGTAACTTTCTGGGTGGAAAATTCACAAATATCTATCCTTGTGAATAAGCATGATCAGTGATGATGACCAATGAAGTCTTTTAGCGAATTATGAAATTGTGTTTCCTTGTGTTTATAGATTCCATGTGCGCTTAGAGACTTACCTATGAATCGTTGTAGAGTCTTCTAAGAGACTTAGACCACACACACTCACAAGTGTTATGTGTATGTTTCTCTTAATAACATGATTTTATTTTGGTGTAAGTGTATGATTTAAGCTTAAACATTCGTTTTTTTTCTAAAGTTAGTTTACTGCTTAGAGTTTTGGAAAATACACCAACATAGATGAAATATGTTTGGTTTTGTTTTTCGGTTTCGAGAGTTGCCTCGTATCGATGTGGTAGCTTCTACGACCAACAACACTCAACATTAAACATGTGTTTGGTTTTTGACTTTTGTTAATAACATGATCTTATTTAAGTGTTAGTGTACTATTTAAGTTAAGCATTCGGAGGTTTTTATTCAGTTCGCTTAGAGTTTTGGAAAATATACCTCACCGATAATCGATTTTATGTAATTAGTTTTGATTTTGATGGAAATGTCGATAAACAAAATGGTGGGGGCCTTTTACTCTTACGATACCTTCCTTCTATCCTTTCACTCTTTTTTACTCGTCGCTATCGAGTTTTGTCGTGTCCCCATTTTTTGGGCAAAATTACAGAATCAATAAATGGAGGAATATATAGACTGTAATTGTGAACAAATTGACAAAAAATATTAAAGAGATTTGGGTTTGGAATTGGACAAAAAGTGGCATCCACCAAAAAAAGAGATAAAGATAATTAATCAAACGGTCTATGGAAACAAAGGGTTATAAATTATGAACTTGAAGAGATTAGAGACCATTTGAAATTTTGGATAATATCAAGCTTATATCTCCATGTTCTTCAATTCTTCTGCTATATCATTTTGATGGATATTTAAACAATTTGTTTTAGTACAGTATCATTTAACAAGCAATCAATTCATTATATATTTGGAATCTAAAGATTTCAGCCGAAAGTGTTATCGAGAAGAGAGAGACAAACAAAAAAAAGAGGAAAAACGTTTTGGCTTTTTAAAAGTTTGAGGTAGAATAAAGTTATGCTTTTATAGATGTCGGTATCTTTAAGAAATTTTAGCATTATTGTCTTTTTCTCTTTTTTTTCCCCTTTGTTTGCATAGTCTTAGCATTATCGTTTAATTGTATAAGAAGTTAATTTGGTATTATGTTTTCTTTTTCACGTGCATAGGTTTTTCTTGGTAAACAGATATATAGGAATATTTGCAATGCAGATATGCATGAGAAAATTGATGATAACTGCTTTTGTACTTTTATTATGTTGCATCATGTGACATCTAAACGAACCAATCCATGAGATTGACACCGCTGAAAATAATACTATATTCAATTACATTATGATACCAAAAAGTAAGCTGATAGACCACACTTTACTTTGAAAATGGATAACGTAAATGGTTTGTTTTTATTTTTGTTAAAAGGACGTAAATGGCATGTTTATAAAAAAAAAAAATGATTTTGTTTAATCGGTGAATATAATAAGGATATGTTAAACCTTCAGTACGTATGTTATTTGCTTCTTAATAGACGATTTACATAAGTAAATACGCAAAGAGATGTCTCTTTTTAAGTTTTGATGTCCTTATTTCAAATCTTGTTTTATCAACCTTTTAAATATAACAAAGTTGAAGCTATCTGAAGGAAAGAAAAGAAAAGAAAAATGGCTAGGCCCAATGACAATGCTATAAATATTTCTGTAACAAAAAGAAATTAAGTTAATATAGAAGTAGTATATTAAAAGTTTGTGTCGTCACGATGTGACATGACCGATAAAGAAGGAGAAGAGGCAGAAGAAGGAAATCATGGAAGTGAGTGAAGGTGAGAGAGACTGATGCCTGACTCCTAACCATTTCAAACTTTGGCACTGAAATCCATGGCGTTTATCTTTTTTCTTTTAGATTTTTGTTTTTTCGTGTAAATGAAACGACACCCACTTCTTCTATTCTGATAACGACTTTTCTTCTCTTCGTATTTACATATACCATTTCTCACATTGATTTCACTTTTGCATGAATGGGTGAGCATGTTTTAGTTTGTTGTTCCTCCCATTTTATAGCATATGGTCCTTTTCATGTTAAAAGAGTGTATTGCTACAATTTCACCGGTTCCATCGTTTGTTTCAAGATTGTCCATTTTGGGTAAATGGAGGCGACTATTAAATCTACAAATACAAACGGATTATGCACATATAGAACAATTCAGATCATATTGTTCAAAACTTAATAAAGTCTAAGTTAAAAAACAACATTATAGTTTCGGTTTGAGTTCTCATAAAAATATTTTTTGGCTTAACAATACATATAAATTTGGAGCATCATGATTATTTTCGATTTTTAAAAAAATACGTAAAGAGCGAAAAAGAGTGTGGTCTTACCGGAAGACAGAATGACAAGAGCAAACTAATAGATATAAATATTTTTTTCACCGGTTGAACAAATATAAATTTTATCTTTTCAAATGTTGATATATGTTTTCATGCTATAGTAAAACTTAGTATTTTATAAAGTTAATTATATATATATATTATATTCATACAACTAATTTTGTGTGTGTTGTGTACTAATTATTTGTTTTACACTATAGACCTTTTTCACTGACAAAGAAAATGGTGTATAGTGTAAAACAAATATCTAGTACATATGCAAAACAAAGTATATTTCTAGTACGATATATTATAAAATACGATGCTATGAAAACTGTAAGAAAAAGGAAGTAAAGGGATTGGCTTTAGTTGAATCTGAACTAACCACACATGCATGTGTCTAGCAGTAATGCTTCACCAGGAGCAGTCCTTTTCCTTCTGTATTACACTCCGACATACATGCACACTTGAACTTGAAGACACTTCTTTCTTCTTATTAGTATAATCCTTTTTTGTTGGTAAAAATAATAATTGAACACACTCACACACACACACTATCCATTGGCATAATATTCTTTCACCAAACCTCGTTTTCTAAGTTTGATTAGTCAATATAGTCATTACAATAACATTCAAAATAACTATATATATAAACTTATTACATAAAGCTTATCATATATTTGGTCCAAAAACATACTATTTCTTACGATAATTGATATACTCGCTTTTTCAACTCATACTCATTATATATTAGGTGTGTATTGCTAATTAGTCAGTGGAAATAAATTCTATGATAATTAAAATGTAATATGTTTTTTTTTGTCAACATGTATTATATTAGATTCAAATCATACAGTAACCATACCAATACAAATTAACCAGTAAATTGATCACAGATTTTGTTGAGCTAAATTATGATTATAAGCCTTTTGTTAGAAAACGACGTTTACAATGTATTTCATATAGTACATTTAAATACCATAGATAGTGAGGCATAATTATAACTTTGGGGGAAATTATTTGCTAGAGTATCAAGAGACCCACATGGCAACCATGCAAGCGTTTAATTTGTAATTATGACTCGCACCAAATACAAATATCTCATCTTTCGTCACGGTTCTTCTAATTTTGTATACTATATACTTTTAAAGTTCTTGAAAATTCTAGTAATGATTGATTGTAAAATACGATTTTGTATCTATACGTGAATTGAACTTATACTACTATGATCGTGCGATTTTAAATGATACAATAAGTGTAGAATAACTTATATAATACACTCTAGTACTCTAAGTTCTGGAAAATTGAGATAAAAAACTAAAGTTTTCTATAAGATTATTTGATATATATGTGAATAAAGGTAGCTTTACAGTTGTTACTTTCAGATTTTCTTAATCAGTTTTCTAGAGTCTTATAAAGATATTATTAATCAATCTTGTTTATTTTTTGAAAAATGAGAAAACTAAAGCTTTAAAACGAAAGTCCACAGAGATCAAAATTGGTTTTTTTTCTTCTATAAACCTAAAGTTTAATCGAGAAAACCAAATCAGTTTGTTGTTGCATTAGCTCTTTCTTGTTTTTTTTTTTAAATATCTTTTTTTTGGTGGTATATTCTACAAACTCTCTCATACTTTATTAATGAATTCAAATTCATTAAAAAAAATATTATTATTATGTGTTTGAAAAACACATCAAACTATAAGGGTCAAAAGATATCTCATGAGATTTTGTCTTCACGTAAAAATATATGATTTCTTGTTTGGTCACATTGAGACCAAAAACCCACAAAATCCAAATAAAATCTACAATTAATCGAATTAGATTTTAATATTTTACCATTCAATTAGACGATTTCAAACTACAGTCTACACGGACGTGGGATATGGAGCGAATTGTTTCTAGTTTCTACCTGAGAATTTGACTCACGATTTGACCTAATTATTATCCCTTGCATTTAATGCAAATAATTGACTGAAAAGAAAAGAAAAATGCAGATATTCGTGTGAACAATAGGAATTGGTAATACTTTTAAGTCACAATAGTTCAACTATAAAATCCAAAACACTCAAAGTCTCAAACCAAACTGAAAATTAAGATCAGTTATCTCTATGGAAAAACAACATTTCTGTAGCTAACTAATTAACGAATGCTTGAGAATTATAACCCGTTCATTACATTACGTTAACCAACAGACCCAAGACAATTCATACAACAAAAACTATTCTCTTCTTTGGTTTTTGTTTGAGAGAAAAAAAATCAAACCCCCAGTGAATACCCAAACCTGGTAACCCACAAACCAAGAATATGTAAGAAAACCAACGAATATCAAAAGATGATCTTTAATTCCAATCAAAGAAAAAAAAGAAGAATATTTGTTTTCTTTTGTGTTCTCTCTTCAAGGTCTATGAAGATGCTCTATCACTCGCCTTTTCTCCTTCGGTAGTCGCCGAAGACATGTAGCTCACGGCCAGAGACGTGCTCTCATCGGTACAATGCGTCTGAGGAGGAGGAGGAACCAAAGCAGCCGGAGCTTGAAAATGTTGCTTGCAATTGTGGCAAGTTATTTGCATCATCGTTGCACTAATCCTCCTACTTGCTTCTTCTCTAAAAAGATGAGCTTTGTGAAGCTCAGCTCTCGCATGTTGCCTTATTCTCTTGGCTTCAGCAAACTCCAATTCCGCGATTTCGATCTGCCTCTTTGTTTCTCTTCTCGCCTCCTCTCTTTCTAGGCTCGTTTCTCCCTTCTCGTAGCTCTTCTTCTCAACTTCCGACATTGTCTTTTGATCCATTGTCCCTATAGACAGACTAAGGCTGGTCTCATCAGCACAATTCCTCGATGGAAGTAGCTGAAGCTCGATACTACCATTAGTAACGAAGGGATAGAGCAAAGTGGATGGTTGTTGTTCCGACGGTGGGGATTGTCTTCTTTGTAAAGGATGTCCAGGCAATATAGGACCAATGGAGAGGTCCCCGTTCTCGTTGTTTTCCGCGGTTGAAGCGGTTTGTGTAGCGTTTGTGGTATGTTGTTGCTGCTCATGTAAACGGTGGTTGGAGGGTTGGGATCGGCGTACGGTGCAAGTGTCTTGGTGCTCTATGAAACTTTCCACTCTGAGAAATAAGAGTGTATTATATAAGTTAAACTAAAATGGAAAGCACAAAGGAATATTTGTATCTCGTGACAGATAATATAAATAATTAAGTTAGTGGAGTTAGGTATCTTTTGGATTATATATTTGAGTATGAGATATGCAAGACTTCGAGGTTTAGTATGGTATATACTTAACAAAGTTTGATAATGAAATCTATTATGGGGTCAACGTGAGTAATCAAAACATAGTTCCTAATTATTAAATTAATTAAAAGTATTTTCAGACAACAGTACATCCAAACAAACCTCATCAGGTTCCATTAGTAAACGTTGTTTCAAGATCTATGTGCGTTATCTAAAAATCAAAACATGGACACGCCATACTAGAAAAAACATTCTTTGATTTACTTTAAGGATTCCGATAAATATATATCCTAAATATATAATAAAAATAAAAATTAAAAAGCTAGGGTTTGTTACTAAGGAATGGAACCTGGAAAAAACTCGGCCGCAGTCACAGGAGTGGCCGCGAGTGCCACAGGTTTTGAGATGAGCTTTGTAATCAGATTGAACTGCGTAGCCTTTTGAGCATCGCTCGCAGATCCATTGCTTGTGGTTACTATGTTTCCGTCGGAAGTGTTTCTTGATTCCCACGAGATCTCCGAGCGCGTGGCAAGGGTTGTGGTGGAGACATGTCGGCTCCGGACAGACGTAGACTCTTTTCCTCACTTCCTCGTTGGTCTCTCTTTTAAGAAGCTTCCATGGAACTTTATGTCGTCTTCTATGCATCTGTAGATTCTGGTCCCTTTGAAACCCTTGGTTACAGATCTCACATACGTACCGATCCGATTCTAGTAACGTTCTTGGTGATAAAGATACCACCTCCGCCTCCGGATCTGCCACCGGATAAATCAAAATCTTTAACAGAACTATTTGATAACTTTCCGGATATAGAATCTAACAACTAGTAATTCTTGATAAGAAAATTGTTAAATACCCGGTGTCCCGGCGGGTCTCCGTTTCCGCTTCTGAGTCACGGCGGTTCCATTACCGTCGGGAAGAAGATCAGAGGAAGATGAAGATGGAGGAGGGTTGTGATGATGGGTGTTGATGTTCTTGGTGGTATTGCTTCTCTCGTAGTCTATCATCGGATGAGGTTTTTAATCTCTTCTCTTTTTGTATTTTATCTCAAGACAGTGTGGTTTATAGTGAGAGAGGTACTGTGACTAAATGAAAAATAAGAACAAAATTGAGGAATCTTTTGTTTTTCATGTAGAGAAAGAAGGAGAGATTGTTTTTTATGTTTCCTTATTTATTTGGTAGAGAGAGTACTCATCTTTACTAATAGAAGAAGAAAGTATAAGATGAGTTAAGAGAGAGAAACAAAGGGCTTTGTTTTTCTGAAATCATCTTTATTTTTTTTCTCACATAAAGGGATAATAGCTTTTCTGTTCCCTTTTACTATCCAACTTTTTATAATTTTCTTGGAAAAGAAAAAAATAAATGAAACTTTCAACTTTTTGTTAATTGTTTCATTGACCTCTCACCTTAGATGGAGAAATGCATTGTATGGTCTTTGGTGCTTCAATCTTCTTCAGAGTAGTTATGAACCTCTCTCTTCTCTATCTGTACACTGTTTGTTTACAAACACAAAACATATCTATGGAGAGAGATGTTTATACATATAAAGAGAGTGGGACAAGGAGCTTGGAGCCCACATTAGCATCAGGACAAGAAACAAAAAAACATCCCCTTCCACTACACAACAATTACAAGTCATTATTATTTCATATCATAAAATATTCGATCAGAGTGAGTAAGTTTTGTTTTTCAAAGATAAATAAAAAAAAGGATAGGTGAAAAATATAAACGGAATCTTGGAAATTTGATGTTTAACAGTACATGTTTTTTAATGGTGACAAATGTATATATGTGTAGCCTTTAGCTATAGGGCTGGTGTAAATTAAAAAGGGAAGGGACTTGAGAATATTTGTTTTGAATATAAGACACATGCATATACCCAATTTATGTTTCCGTATATATACAAATATACAATGTGGTGCCATCATCTCATGCCTTTTTATATAAGAAATAGGTTTTAATCAAATATGAATACTGTGCCCACAAGTGAGACGAATCAGAAAATTTCCAATATATAGTTTTTCTTACAAGAAAAACAAAAAACAAACACAAAACCCTAGAGTCAGATCTGGTTTTTGAGTGTCAGCTGAGACCAATTCTATATAACATCTCAAACAAAAGAAAAATTAGAGATCTGGAATATGTTCGAAAGAATTTTCTTTATTAAAAAACATGTCTATAAAAGTGTGTGTGTGTGTGTGTGTTGTGCGTATAACATATACTTAAAGTCCACCACCATCTCATTAAAGGGCATTTGTCTATCCAAGTGGAACTGTAAGAAAATTGAAGTAAATACAAATTTTTTTAAAAGTTTTATTTTTCATTAAAAAATAAAAAGAGAAACAAAAAGAAGATGATACTTTATTAATAGGAAGAGAAAGGAGATGGTTGAGTTGGAAAGAATGGGTGGGAGGATGGGGGAGATGGATTCTCATCACATGCAATGCTTTTTTTTCTTTTTTTGTAAAGTTGGATATATCAAAACTTTCACAATCGCATTCTTACTTAAGAAATTAGGATAATAGTCACCTCTTTCCTTTATTTAAGGAATATATGCAGTAAAGAACCCTCTATTTGGCAAAAATAATGGATAAAAATCATACTTAAATTCGATTATTTATTTTGTGTTTTCTTTAGAAAATAAAAGGATTTTATGGGTATATTTGAAAATAACACACTAATTAATTTATTTGACACTACGTTATATATATATATATATATATAGTTTTGTTATCCTATTCTTTTGTAAATTAAACTCCACTATGATCATGTAGCAACTTCACCCTCGTCCAAATTACTCGTTTAACTAGTTTATTTAATTGCGTGAACTCAATTCACTACCTTAATTAGTTTTTTTTAGTTGTTGACTTGTATTACCTTGAATTTACCCCGGTCTTTAGACTTAGCATTATCTATAACTCTTTTTTTTGTTAATACTACTCATTAAATTAGAAAAAATGGAGTAGTATTTATGTATTTATATGAAACAAATAATAGCACCCGAAAACCATTTAGTGGAGCTGTACACTGAAACCTGAGGCATTTGTCTCGTTCGCTCTTGTTGCTATCTGAAAGTTGCAACTTCAAAAGTAAAATTGACATTTTTTAGATTTCACTGAAACCCAAAACGGAGAGTATTGACTTTAATGTAGCCTTTTACAGAAATTACTTACATACATGAAAAAGTAGTATGTGCCAATGTTACGCGTAGCCTATAGGAACCAAAGTAAAATACAAAATTCCAAATAAAAGAAACTAAACTGGCGAACGAAAGAAAAGTTTTGGAAATTAATCCCTGTAAAAGAAAAACAAGAACACTAGAATTATAAAGCATTGCAGGTGATGTTGTCTTCTACAAACAATTTTCTTTAATAAAGTAGATATATATACACTCGTCCAAAACAACACTTCAATTCGTTTTGTTGATATATATACACAATTCAATATCAAGAACAAAATCGCTAAAATAAAATTTGGAGGTGATTTTAAATGCTTTTTTTTAGCGAATAAAAAATAAAGTCTTTAAATGAGATAATACGACGATTATGTTTTGTCTTATATATACGATTTAACATCATTAGCTTTTCAAAATGTTTTAATTTATATTTCCAATTTTGTTGGCTGTTTTAAGGTAAAACTGCAATAAATTTTTGAGATTTAAGTCTAACCAACAAAATGATGCTAAGTAGATGTTTATATGTCCAACAATTTTTTGTCATCAATTATACCAAACTTTTTTATACTTCTGCAAAACTTGAACTATTATTATGCAAAAGAAAGCTATCATCTACATAAGATAATTTAGTAAGATCGAAATAGAGGTATTCCACGAGATTTGAGTGATATGGACGTGATAATGTAAAAGCAAGATTTAGGGGGTGAGATTAGATGCGAGATTCGTTTAAAAAAAGACAAGTACGAATAAAGGAGAGGAGTACAAGAAAACAAACAAAAACAAGTGTATTAATTAATTAGGTTTAATTAAGGGAAGAGCATAGTGATGACAACATGGGAATTGGACCCTTTGGCTTTTTGCTTTCCAAGCAGTAATGATGAATCGGTGAAAACTTATATTGACAACGCATAAAAGACTAATTAAAATATAGATTTCTAATTTTATTTTTTTGTTATAATAATTATATAGAGAAAAAGTGACTTTGTCTCTATGTCATAATCTTCATAGAAAGCATTGCCAAATCTTATGGCCACATGGACGGTGTAAGCCTTTACCCTACTCGCGACTCTAATCTATTGCCTTTGCATTTTCATCATTATTACATCTTATAGTATGTAACTTTTGTATCAATTGTCATCATTATGGTTTGTTCATTTGTTCATAAAATAGGCTGAGCCTATTAATGCTCACGGATGAACATGACCCCTACTTTTACTTACCTTTCTTGTCTAGAAATTAGAGAATGCTTTGTGATGTTAAGTTGCAACTGGTTACGACAATCAGTTGGTTCAACAGGGCTGGTCTCAAGTTCAGTGGCTCGTCCAAGGGTGATAGTAGATTTTTTCCGCAACCGATAGATCATGGTCAAATAATTGATAAAGAAAAATATCTCACAATAGTAAATATTATATGTTATATAGTATGTGTCTATTTACAATACCACGAATTATAAAAGAATTTTAAAAATCACCAATTATCAAGTCTTTCTAAAATCTCAAGAAACCTTTTTGAAGTTTATTCTAAAGTCTTTATACAGTTGATTTCGAAAAAGATGTTGTCGTAACTTTTTTTTTTTTTTTGCTTTTAAGTATTGCAAGTAATTAGTATTGACTCTGTTTTGTTTCCTATCCAAAGCATTAGTAAGTAATTAACGGCGTTAATGGGAATATGGGATCGATGCTTGTACAACATTGTGGAATATGTTTAGGAATACTTTTGTCAATATATTATAAAATGTTAATATTTTAGTTTTGCTTAATAATAAATATACATGGTCGGGGGATTATTATGAGAAAGTACTAGTCTCTAAAAAGTTCGAAACTTATGGTACATCCATAAAGTCTTTGCTTTGGCCATACCATTTTTATGATTGATAGTGATTTGCCATCGGCCTTATTGCTTTCGTTACAAACATTTCACGTCAAAAGAAGTCAACACACATATATAACATAGAGAAAAATCATTAGCTTTCCTTAATCAAAACTTAAAACAAAAATTTAAGAATACATTTGTAAGGATCGTCATTATAGTATGCTTTTCAAGAGGATATATTTTTTGTTTTGAAAAGTCTAACCAAGAGCTTATAAAAACCAAATATGGTCTTTATGAAAATATAAAATTTGAATATATTACTGAAAATTGAAATTCGGCATTTTCAGCCAAGCCTCATGCCTTGTTACATTTTCGATTATCACTGTCAAAATTACGCTTAAACAGTGATAAATAATAGACAAATATGCTTACCATAGCTAAAGATATTGCTGAAACAGAGTTCTACTACAGTGAGAAATGACAATTACAACAGCAAACCAACATAATCTAGTAAGAATATAATTTTCTTATCTTCTTATTTATTTTTTAAGACCATCGATTTTATTGTTCTAATAAAATAAATGATTTGCTAATCGAAAAATTAAATTTTGGCTACCAATGTATTTTCTTAACGCATTTTTGATTGTAATTACAAAAATTTGTCGAAACAATATAAATTTTGGCTACCAATGTATTTTCTTAACGCATTTTTGAATGTAATTACAAAATTTGTCGAAACAATTTTTTTTACGGAATTTTGTCACCACAATTTGAATTAATAATGTTCGTACTTTCGTAATGCATTTTTTTTTTTGGTGAAATACTTTCGTAATGCATTAATAATGTTTATATTACTTGTTTTTGCTGTAATATTAATAGTATTATTTTTGCAAACATATTAAAATACTAAAATAGTATAAAACTCATCTTTTCTACCATCTATCTTCCACCGTCCCCTTTATCTCTCTCAAAAGGCAAAAAACACACAAAAAGATCGAATTCACCATCCTCGGTAAGTTTCCTCTCTCCATTTCTTAAAGTATTTCGTATTTGTACTCTTACTTCTCTTTTTCTCCATTGATGACGTATATCTTCTACTGTTACATTTATTCCTCTGTTTCTTCATTGCCTAGAAAAATGTCAGATTTCGAAAACCCTAATAAACGAATCTGACCAATTTTGTTATGTTTTAACTCTTACATTGGTTCCTAGACTTCGATTTTGTTAAAAAGACATAAACCCATTTACAAAGTTGTGTTCTTTCGAGGATTGATTCAGAATTTGGAATGTTACTAGAACAGAGATGGTTGATTAGATTGTACATATATATAAAGGAATGATCTTTATGACCAAAAATGTGTGTTTTTGTTTGTTTCTTTACAGTGTAGTTTGATTATGATGGAAGAAGATGGATTGAATAATCGAAATTGGGGTTATTACGAGCCGTCACAATTCAGACCAAATCTAGGGTTTCAACTAATTCCAAGTATCTTAGACCGAAACGAGAAGCCATTTCTCTCCCCTCATAGTCAGAATCTAAACTTCATAACACCTTCCAATGTCTATGGTGGCGGTAGCAGCAGTGTTGTGTCGTATCCGCGTGATTACACTGTCTCTGATGCACCATTCATGAGTTATAGTTGGTTAAACCAGCACAAAGATAGCAAGTTCTTCAGCAATGTTCCTGAAGTTTCTAGGATGACTCAGTCGATGCAGCTTTTGCAGCCCGAGGTGGTGACTGAGGTTGATGAGTCTGTCAAGAGAAGGCATTGTAGTGGTGGGCAGAGAGGTGGTGTTCCTAAGGTGAAGAAAGAGAAGAAGCTCAAGGATAACAATATGCCAAGAGTACAAAGAGAGAGAAGTCCTTTGTTGAGGAAGTGTATAGAGATGGTGATAAATGGTGTTTCTATGGATATTGGAGGTTTACCAGTTCCGGTTTGCTCGTGTACCGGAATGCCTCAACAGTGTTACCGATGGGGTTGCGGGGGATGGCAGTCTGCTTGTTGTACCACTAATGTTTCGATGTACCCTTTACCGGTTAATACTAAAAGGCGTGGTGCGAGGATTGCTGGAAGGAAAATGAGCCAAGGTGCTTTTAGGAAGGTTCTTGAGAAACTCTCTTCTGATGGTTTTGATTTCTCAAACCCTATTGATTTGAAGTCTCATTGGGCTAAACATGGAACCAATAAGTTCGTCACCATCAGATAAATAAAAAAGTCTGAGCCTCTCTTTTGTCGAAAATCCCTTTTTGTTGTTGTTCTTGTTGTTGTGGGTTTTGTCCTACAGTTTAGATATCGATTCATATTTTGTGTATGTTTAGATATGATCTGAACTCGGAATCAAACATCGGTATGTATCTCAAAATGTACCTCTTTTTGAATTTACTCAGATACAACAGGTAAAAAAGTGTTTATGTACAGAACCAAACAAAAATTAACCTTATCCAGATTGTTGTAACGACCACTAGAATGTAATCAAATCTGGCATTGTATAAGTGATGTAAACTGGTTGGTTCATTGTTATAAGAGGCAGATGATTTTGATGATATTCGTCTTCGAAAATCTCCCATTTGTCTTTTCTATCGAAACACCGATAATCGTCTTCGAAAATCTCCCATTTGTCCGTGATGATCGTCTGCAGCTTCTTCGGCTGCTCCAACACCACCATAGCTTTCTCATCCTCTTTTTCTTCGTCCTTCTCTAGCTTCGGCTTCTCTTGGACGGTATCGATCATTTTCTCGATTGCTTCAACTTCCTCCTCCGGTATCCTAACGAATTGAGGGATTTCTCGAGCGTTCGAGACACCGAAACCTTTGCAGAATTCGAAATAGACGATGAGATCTTCTCCCTGAGATGTGGTCTTGTTGACGATTTTCAAAACCGTTGCAGCCTCTGATTTTCCAGCCAACGGAAGGACTTTCATAACCGCGCCGCAAATTCTACCGTAGATGTTGATACTTTCGATGACGAGACAATCCATAGCTTCTAAGATCAAAGTCTTCTTCATGTTGTCAGCAACAGGTCGAATCTGAAGAATCATATCTAGGAGAGACTGGAGTTTCTGAATCCGTTCAAGCTCTTGGATAACAGAATCAGATGTCTTCTCCAACGATCTTCTGTTGTTACCACGGAGACGATGAATCTGATCGGACAAGAAGGAAGAGTAATGATGAAGAAAAGCGAAGTAAGTTCGAACAAAGACGTTGAATCCCCAAGTCTTGCTAAGACAAGAATGACCATCGGAGAAATCTGAAAGATCGAAAGGAAGACGACGAAACTCTCCGACAACGGAAGGTACTTTACAACAGAGAACACCATGAAGAAGCATTAAGGATTTAAGAGCAACGATCCAGCTACGCGTGTGGTTAACGCGAGAAGAGATTGCGTAGACGAGAGTCTTGAGATTAAGAGGAGAAGAACGGATCCATTTGTAGACACGGTGAGCGTTGGAATAGTCGACGGAGGAATCGTCGTGGGAGGTGGCTTTGATGATAGCTGCTTCGAGATCTGCGTTCCGGTAAGAGCTGTTTCGCCGTGAGAAACCAACGGCTAGTAAGCTTTTCCGGTCTTTGATTGCGGCGGCAGCTCGTTTCCACAGCTTCATCGTCCGAGCCGCCTCCCTCCTAATCTGTTATTCCTCTCTCTCTCTCGCTTCTTCCTCTGTTTTCTTCTTCTTTCTTCTAACCTGGAGAATGATAAAAGTCATGTCTGAAAATGTTTTGTCTCTATTTTGAGTTCTTCTTACCTTTACCATCCGTTACTACCGTTGTAATCGCTCTGTTTTTTCAAATTCTTTTTGATATTTTTAACACTTTATAATACAAACTGGCACGTGTGATCCTTTACTACATTCGTGCGCCTGAGTACCACACGTGTGGATTGATGCAGGTACTGCTATCCAATCCGGTTTACACGATTAAAACCGAACCGAAACGCAACAAATTATAATATAAACCAGTTAAAATCTAAATTTCTTTGATAATATTTTAAATAGAAACAAAATTTGAAAAAATCATAATTTAATCATTTTAGGTTGACCAAAACCCAAATATATTGTCAACAATTTCATAAAATAAATTGAATTATAATGTTAGTCAAAATTAACACTCTGTTAAATGAATTACAGATGTTAAGTTTGACTACAGTTGAGTTTAATAGGTCAAACGAATTGCAAAATTAGAGAATTTATAAAAATAGGAAGTGTATCAAACCGGTTAACCGAACCAAACAGAATCCGGTTGTCATTTCGTTTTTAAATTTAATAACCGAAAACGAACCAAAATTCAGATTGTACACCCTTTAGCCTTTGCTTTCAATCTCTCCCTAAAAGAAATTTAATCAGTGTGTGTTTATAAATGTGCCTAATTTTTCAATTCAAAAAGTTAAGAACTGGGTAGTATATTTCTGTAGTCAAAACAACAAAACCCAAGCTTGGGATTTCTATATCGGTTACAAAAACAATTGTTATGAGATCATTCTATAAGAGAGATGCAAAGAGCAACACTCATGCCAAGAATCAAAGATATCAAATGGCAGGCACTGTTTTTAAGTGTTGATTTTCCCGAGTTGTTCATTTCTGCAAGAACTCCAGCAACAGCTATGTATATGAATCCTCCCGCTGTGAATCCCTGTAAGATTTTAATCACCAACCACCACATATATTCAAATCAATAAGATGAGTCAAACTAGATCTAAGGCAAGCAGTGCAAATATGTTGTTTACTACCTCAATCAACGATGATTGTCCTGGTTCATTTCCCCAGACCAAAACCTGTGGCAGATAGAAAACATCACCGTTCAGTTTTCAATATTTTAGAGAACTGCTAGGCTTTAATATAGAAAAGACTTACCAATGCAGTTCCGGCAAGTGCGACGAGTGCAGAGAGGAAGTTGAAGAAGAGTGCTTTTGTTACTGTGAAGCCTGATCTTACTAGAATCCCAAAATCACCTATCTGCATGTAAGTTTCCGTGGAGTTGTTTAAGGGGTGATACTTGTTGCTATGCACATTTTTAGGTTTGTTTAGGAAATAGAGTAGAGACCTCTTGGGGAAGCTCGTGGGCAAGTAAAAACATAGTTCTTGACCAACCACCAACTGATCCATAGATGAGAAACGCACTTCCTAATGCCATTCCATCAGTGAAATTGTGCTGCACAACAAAAAGAGCAAAAAAAAATCTTCATTTTCTCAGACGAATCATCTCTTGGCAATCTTTCATCATCCCGATCGAAGCTATCTCTTTAATATTTCAAAAGGGAACACGTACTTACAACACCATCAGAGAACAAGTTGAGGTAACCAAAGACTAGGCTCGAAGAACGCGTCTCCACCTGTTCTGGTTTGTCCGATTTTCCATCGGAAGTAATTTCTGTTCCTGAATCTGATTTATCAGTAGCGTCACTAGCAGAAGTCTTTCTCTGCAAATAGATAAGTTTACTCAGAAACCATAACAAGATGAATCCTACTCGGGCTTCAAGTAGAAGCTCAAAGAATAGATGTTTGCATATAACAGAAGAAATAGAAGCTCGTAGCTGAAAAGGTACCACATTTAAGTATGCTAAACCTCTCATTCACGCAAGAGACTGATAAACAGAAATTCTACCAAAACTAATGTGTTCCTTGTTTTTGTACTCTGCTTGCTTCTTGAGTTCAACTCAAAACTCATCTGCTGCAGGTAGAAATATTTACATAGAAGTGTGTTCTCACCTTACGGAGAGATTTATCTGTAGAGCCGCCAGAGACTTTCTCTGATGAATTTACAATTGCATCAGAAGAAGATTGTTGGTCCAAGTTGTTATGATCGCCTTCATCCTTCAGTTTCTTACTGCCTGCATGGTGGTGGTGGTGATGATGACCCCAAGTATTGGACCCAGATGAGTTTTCTTCGACATACCGCACCAACTTCTCCACAAGAAGGAAGACCACAATCCCAGCTGGATAATTAAGAATGATGATTGAAAGTGTCAATTCTGTCAAAATATTTTGTTCAATAAACACAAGAGGAAGTGTTATGATACTTACCAAGAACAGACAATCCAACAGACAAATCTTGTATAGAATGTGAGTGTGAAGGCGAATCCGAATGAGAATGATCATGATGGTCATGGTTCTCATGGTGATCATTAGAGTGAGAGTGGCCACCACCTGCCAAACCATAAATATATTTTGCACTTCAGGAAGATATAAAAGCAAACAAAATGAGAAGGCATAAAAGCCAAATTATGAAACAATGCAGATACTAAAAAAGAGATCAGAAACTTGTGTCCATTACTGTACCAAAAGCATGGGGCAGTTGGTGAAGAAAAGCATCTCCCAACATAGCTCCTGCCTGGTAAACAAATTAACTGAATCAACAGATCATATATTATTAACATTTCCAACTCATCCAAGTGATAAAGTTGCGACGAAACACAGTGTATAGATATTGCTAAAATATTTTTCTTGCATTCAGAACCACCACCGCCAAAGAAAAAGCTACTGTAGTCAGTCTAATGACTTACCCCAAAGAGAGCCAAAGAATCAACGAACCATTTTGATGGCTTCCCTTGAACTGTTAGTTGCAACATAAGACTTGAAACAGTTACTCTCATGAACACATTATAGCACATGAATAAACGAAAGAGAGCATTTTCTCCAGGACAATTAAAAGCAATGCTTTTTGGTTTTCATAGGTATACAAAAAATTGCTTACCAAACATAATGGGAAGCAAAACAAGGCAGATGAGTGAGGCCAAGCTAACTAAAAGAGAGCATCCCAATGCATTAAGCCACAGAGCTACAAAAACCAACAAGAAGAAGAGATTCTAATCATCAAGTAATGATTTGTAAAACCCAATGAAGAATGTAGCTAAAGGAACCAAATTTACCAAACCCCGTAAGAGTGGAACTTGATTCGTGATCGTGATCATGAAGACAAGGCCCAAACCCACATAATCTCATATCCTCCTCTTCAGCAAGCTCCTCCGGCAACTTCATCTCCACCTTCGCCGTCGTCTTCTTCACATGATGATCATGATCGTGGTCGTGGTCGTGGTCATGAGAATGACTACACCCACCACCGTGATGATGCACGTGATCGTCACGCGCCGGCGTTGACTGAGAGAATCCGGATTCAACGCACAGATCCAGAAACAGTACCAAAACCAGAATCGGAACCAGTAGCTTTCTCAGCGAGAACGACATCTCTGAGTGAGCTAAGAAGAGCGACGGTTGAAGCGAGTGCCTTCAATAGTGATGAAGCAGACGATGCAGAAGAAGAGAATGATAATTCCGATTATGATTCCGAAAGTGACAACATCCATTTGGGGAAAGTAATAAACCTTAGGAGATCTTTTTATAATTTGTAGTTTTGGCCCATTGTTTCGAAATTAAGTCGAAAACCCCCTTTTACTAGGCTACAGACTCTACACAACTCTTATAAAAGTCTTTATGTTGATGATAATCATGAAACATAGAGATATCTATCGGATCCTAAAAAATGTTATCCGTTAAATTTTATGCATCAAAGCATCCATCGTTACACGAATGAAACAGAGGATTCAACTCCTAAAATCAAGGTCTAATGTCCATTTCCTTTGCATATTTCAACCCAAAACCCAATCGCCACAAATCACACCACACCAACAAAACAAAAGAAAAAACAAAATCAAGAGAATACAACAAAAAAAAGAAAGAAGAAAGGTATAGAGTTTTACAATATCTTCTTCGGAATCTTTAGAGGAAGAAAGAAAAAATGGCAACAATGAAAATACCAATGACGGTACCTTCTCCTCGAGTCGATGCTGACCAACTCTTTAAGGCCTTCAAAGGTACGTACGCATTCGCTTCTTATGTAGTTTATAACAACTTGTTTTGTTACATTTTAGTTTATATTTTCGCAATTTGCAGGAAGAGGCTGCGATACTTCGGTGATCATCAACATCTTAGCTCATCGCAATGCAACACAACGAGCTCTCATCGAACAAGAATACGAAACCAAATTCTCGGATGACCTCCGAAAACGTCTCCACTCTGAGCTTCATGGTCATCTCAAGGTAAATAAATCTTAGCCTTACAAAAAAACTTTTATTCATGATTTTAGCAGACAACATTTTGAAAACGTTTTTGATTTCAGAAAGCCGTTCTTTTGTGGATGCCTGAAGCAGTGGAGCGAGACGCTTCAATACTGAAACGCTCCTTAAGAGGAGCCGTGACTGATCATAAAGCGATTGCTGAGATTATATGCACACGATCTGGCTCTCAGCTTCGTCAGATCAAACAGGTCTACTCAAACACTTTCGGTGTGAAACTTGAAGAGGACATCGAATCCGAAGCTTCTGGCAATCACAAAAGAGTATGTTTTCTCTATTTGATCCATGCTTTTGGTTCAAATAGTAATAGAAATTGTAATATGTAACAGGTTTTGCTCGCGTATTTGAACACTACGCGATATGAAGGACCAGAGATCGATAATGCGAGTGTAGAGAACGATGCTAGGACTCTCAAGAGCGCGGTTGCAAGGAAGCATAAATCTGATGACCAGACGTTGATTCAGATATTCACTGACCGAAGCAGGACTCATTTGGTCGCTGTAAGATCTACTTACCGTTCCATGTACGGCAAAGAACTTGGAAAGGTATATAATCAAGATCCAGAAACTTGTTACTCAAGAATCAGAAAATTTCCAAAATCTTGATCTTCTCTTTCTCCAATCTTGATAGGCCATAAGAGATGAGACTCGCGGGAACTTCGAGCATGTCCTTCTAACAATTTTACAATGTGCTGAAAACTCTTGTTTCTATTTCGCAAAGGTAACGTAACCTAACCTTTCTTAGACAACAATGTAGGGTTTCGAGTTTACAAAACGAAAACTGAAAGCGCAGGCATTGAGGAAATCAATGAAAGGATTAGGAACAGATGACACGGCGTTGATAAGAATCGTGGTGACGAGAGCAGAGGTGGATATGCAGTTCATCATCACAGAATACCGTAAGAGATACAAGAAGACTTTGTACAATGCTGTTCATTCTGATACAACTAGTCATTACAGGACTTTTCTCCTCTCTCTTTTAGGCCCCAACGTTTGAGATCTCTTTCTGTATCCAATCCCAAAATTAACTTTGATTCTCTGTATCTTACAAAATTACTTGCAACAATCTTGAAGGATATTATAACATGATTATGTGTAAGATCAAACAAAGAGATAATTGAGAAGCTGTTCTTTGAAGCCAAGAGAATCACTTTCAAGTTGTTAACTACTCAATTCAACAGTAACTCAGAATTCATTTCTAATCAGATTCCACTTTGTGTATAGTTTGATAAGTTTTCCATTGAGGCAAGGATGATAATAGCTCCTTGAGTAACTTACAGCTATACTCTTCCCAAGAGGTAACCGCGAGAGCTATACCCGTCAAGTCGAGTGAATCCTTTCGATCCTCACCAGAGCACGAATATCCAAAAGTTGTGGCTACGAGGTTCTCATCTAGCAGGAAAACTGATTTCAGGGCATTGATAGTTTCCAACTGAGAGTGGGACATAGCTTTCACCTCTTCTAATGTGTCATTTTCGACATTAGAAGTTACGAGTTCAGAAGCTTTCCAATGGTAGAACTGAACAACCTATTATCCAGCAAAAGAGAAGAAATAAGCATTTGATTATATATGATGAAAGGAAGCCCGTTTAACAAGACATTTACTATATCAACTAATCACTAACGACCTCGAAGAAACTCATGTGAATGTCAAAGAGAAAAGTACCTGAAGAGCATGAAGAATGTTGGCAAATTTTCGGGTGAGTAACTTTCCTCCTTTAGCTAATTGTAGTGGTCCCATAAGTTGTTCAGAGGCATCCGTAGAATGATCTTCGCCTTGTAAGCTATGTACATCAAAACCAAGAAGATGCAACCTCGCAACGCAAACATCAAAACCTATGTTTTGATTAGAACCATCTTGATGAGGACAGAACCAGTACATGTTAGTGGATGCAGGCAAAGGGAGGCACACTTCATGTGATGTACATTGTGAAAGACGAGAAAGAAGCTTGGAATCTTCGTCATGTGATGAGTCCCGGCTAAACCAGAGTGCAAGAGTCAATCTTTCTCCATCTGTTACCTCATCAACTGAGTGAATATTCCGGTCATCAGCTGTGTACATGATAACATCCTGCTCAAGAACACAAACTCATTATTCAATCTAAGTAACCACTAAGCCAACTGAAAAAGAACAATACTTACACCAGCCGATGGAGCAACGGTTACTGGTTCACCACTCTGAAAACGAAAAAGACCGCCTATGAAATCTTTCTCGTAACTATTCAAGTAACAAACTGCCTTCAAACCAACTAAAAACCAAAGTCATACACACATAAACCACAATATCAACAAGGACGTCTATAGATTACAAAAATGAGAGTGAATACGAACCGCAAAATCTCTTTGTTTTAGATATGATCTGTTATCATCACTATGCCAACCAATGCTAGCTCCTTTGCACCAACTGATTCAAAACAAAGAATCAATATTTACTCTTTTTTCCTGACTTGTTTTGTTAAAGAGACAGGGGAGAGAGACTAACCTAATCAAACCTGTGAATTCAATAAAAAGCTCATACTCACACCCAAATGTTTCCTCTATCTTCTCTTTCAACCTCTCTGTTAACTCAACACAACAAAGATCATCCCTTTGAATCTCACAAAAGTAAGATATAAAGACAAAAGCGAAATCTTTGAGTTTTAAAAGATTGACCTCTAATGGAGACAAAAGGGATGATGAGGTGAGGAGAATTAGTGGCAATGAGGTGAGAGAGAGTAGTGGAGAAGACATTTGGTCTGTACCCAATTGTACTGCTACTCTTGTGTATAAGCTCAAGTTCCTGTTTTTACCTCAAAATTAACCAAACCCACATGATTAGACACAAAATTAAGCAAAAAAGGGACAACCTTGCATTCTGCCGGCGACAGGAAATTGTGTAGAATTAGCCGAGGGTGCTCTTTCTCCGACATGTCTCTCCGGTTTGTGTAATGAATCCAATGAACCCAGATCGATTGTGGTTGTTTAGGGTTTCAGTTAATCCTGTTCTTACTTGTCTTGTCTATTTCGGTGTACCACCGCTTTTGGAATTAAACTGAAATTAGTTTGTTAATCTTTTTTTTCTTTTGTTCATTAGAATAATTAATTATATGATGTTAAAAAAAAATTATTATGTAAGAAATGTTAAGTCGGTAAGTTCCAATTAACTTAAACCGGAATTTTAGAAGACAAATGTTACAAAAACTTTTGAAAATAACTAATCAAAGTATCAAACTGAGGTAAAATGAGATTATACTAAGTGCTTACCACTACAATCGAATTTAAGTTCTTACTAAACTTCTAATGTTGTTCAACTTTTGCTATCATGAAATCCTCTACCAACCATCGATTTTTGTTCATTATTTACATATTTCTAGTTCAACATTATCACCACCACATTTGCTCTTAAACATAACCGAGAAGACAAGTGTTAAAAATCTCAATTTCCTAACCACCAGTCTAATTGTTGACTACTAAAACGTCTGTAATCCTCTAATCTCTAACTCTTAACACATATTGTTTAAAGAGCAAATTAAGAATTAAGACAATTATGAATCACCGATACACTTATTAAAGTACTTTCTCTTGTCTCTATTTTGACTTTTGAGTGGTACTGATAGGTACAAGAAACACAACAAACCCTAGATTTATCTTCATCTCTCTCAATTCTGTATCAAGCAAAGACGGATTCAACGATGTCTTCACCTGAATCACCTTCCGGTTCCGACTCATCCACACCACTTCTCCGTTCACGGCAATCATCACCACGTCGTCAACCTGTAATCGCGGTTCTATTAAATCGAGCTTCAGGACGACGAGGAGCTTCGATGGTGGTTAGAGAAACAGCTGCACAAGAGCTTGAAGAGCGACGAGCTGATTGGGGTTACTCGAAACCTGTTGTTGCTTTGGATATGCTTTGGAACACTGCTTTTGTTCTTGTTGCGATTGTTATGCTTTTGGTTTTTAAAGAAGAGAAGCCAAATGTTCCTATTAGGATTTGGATCTGTGGTTATGCGATTCAGTGTCTTGTTCATGTTGTCCTTGTTTGGCTTGAGTTTAGAAAGAGGAATGCTAGAAGCAGACCTGGAGATTTAGAAGCTGCTCAAGCTACGAATCAGGATAGTGAAGATGAAGACAACGATGAGAGGTTTCTGAGGTTAGCTCTCGATTCAATTATCTGTGCTGTTTTGTTCTTTAGCCAAATGATTTACTAATGATTTATGAGAATCAATTATTTTCAGCACTAAGACTTGTGAATCAATGAACACTATAATATCATTTGTCTGGTGGATTGTTGGATTCTACTGGCTTGTTTCTGGTGGTGATATCCTTCTGCAAAACGCGACGCATTTGTATTGGTATGTGTTGGTTTGCTCAATGTTTATTTCTTCTAGTTGAATGGTAATGACATCATTATGTTTATTAATGTTTGCAGGTTAACCTTTGTTTTCCTTGCATTTGATGTGTTCTTTGCCATCTTTTGCGTTGTGCTGGCATGTCTTATTGGAATCGCCCTCTGTTGTTGCCTACCTTGTATTATTGCTCTTCTTTACGCCGTCGCGGGGCAGGTATGGACTATAACAGTAACCCTTTTGGAAGAAATGAAAGCAATAAACTGCCTTTTGATATGTGTGTGTGTGTGTTTAGGAGGGTGCATCAGAAGCAGATCTCAGCATCCTTCCCAAGTACAGGTTTCACACGATGAACAATGATGAAAAGCAAAGTGACGGTGGTGGGAAAATGATACCTGTGGATGCAGCGAGTGAGAATTTAGGAAACGAGCGTGTGCTTCTTCCCGAGGATGCTGTAAGTTTTTGTTTTGAAAGTTATCTTGTGGATGTTTTATATGAAGCTTAGAGCTTTCTTTTGAATTGGGTTGGTATGTGTAGGACTGTTGTATATGTTTGAGTTCATATGAAGATGGAGCAGAGCTGGTCTCACTTCCTTGCAACCACCACTTTCATTCTACGTGCATTGTGAAATGGCTGAAAATGAATGCGACATGTCCACTATGCAAGTTCAATATCCTCAAAGGTAATGAACAAGAATGAAGTAATGTAGAGGAAACTTTTCTTCTTTTTATGTTGTGTTTCTTTTTGTTGTATATAGAGTAGAGAAAAAAGAAAATGATTGTGTTGTTTGTAAGTCATAAGACAGTTTGTTTCTTTGTTGAAATTTGTTGTCAATTCTCTTTTTTTTTTATCAAATAATAATAGATATATTCATCATGTAGCTAATCGCGTAAGACAAAAATAATCCTCATTTGTGACATTATGTTTGTTGTTCATGTAAACAAACATAAACCCCAAAGATATATCTAAAACAAATCAAGACCAACATAAACCCAAAAGATATATCTAAAACAAATCAAGACCAAGAGCTAAAGGTAATACAACAAGTTAATCTATAAAACTTCGGTCGCAAATGGCAGTGATATTCAAAAAACGAAACATTATATTGATTTACATTCAATTTAAATAGATTTTTTTTGTTTCTCATAACAATTTAAAAGGACTTTTATTAGTAGAGAATCAATCAAATTTGTTAAAAGAGAAAACATACATAATTGATTGTCCCTCAAAAAGAAAAACAAAGAGATCTCAACAGATTACAGTGATTAGATTAGTGTACACGTATTTAGTTAACAACAACAAAAAAAAAAAAAAAAAAAGACATATTACACGTTCCCTCCTCTCACGCGCAAAGCATCTCTTTGACTAATCACATCTTTTCTACGCTAATCACATCACTAACCAAAATAATTAACCATCCACCTAAATTATATACATACAATATTGCCATTTACTATATTATAATTACTAACCTCTATATTTCATACTTAAGTGCTTGATCAAGTGAACGTTGATTAATTAACAACCTAATCTAATCTTTGTTTTTTTTCCCTCTTCTTGTCTTGTCACACTTGCTATTAGAGAAGACGACTAGAGAAAGAAAGATAAACAACAACACTGTGACAGCATTTAAATCTCACTCTCTCTCTTGTTTCCATCACTACAAAAAAAAAAAAAAAAACGAACGATCTCTCTGAAACTATCTCTTTCTCTCTAGATATGTTGTTGAGACTCTGATTTGAAATCCCAGAGAAAAGCATTTGGATCCTCTCTAGAAATCTGCATTTTGAAGCTACTTTTTTGTTTGCATCTGAGTGTGTATAGATCCTGAGGAATTTTGATGTGTTGTTGAATCGGAAGGAATTTAGATCGGAGTAGTCGGAGATGTCTGACGTTTCGGCTGACGGTGGTTTTTTGTCGGCGGAGCAAGCTACAACGCCTGTTGCGATTCCGACGCCGTATCCGTCATTGACGGTGTCGGCGTCCTATAAGGAGAAAAGTTCTGGGAGGAGGAGACCGGTTAGGCCTAGTTTTGATGCAGCTGCTGATAATGAGTTTATTACTTTGCTTCATGGTTCGGATCCAGTGAAAGTTGAGCTTAATCGGCTTGAGAATGAAGTTAGAGGTGAGATCAATGCTTGCTCGATCTAGTCGTTTTCGTGTCGATTCAGATCTGATTTTGTTTATTGACTTTGTTTTTTCAAATGTGGTTTTAGATAAGGATCGAGAATTAAGTGAAGCTAATGCTGAGATCAAAGCGTTGAGGTTATCTGAGAGACAAAGAGAGAAAGCTTGTGAAGAGGTGTGATTTTTTTTTTCCTTTTTTGGAAGATTTTGTTTGTTTTTTGTGGCTTATGGATTAGGTTATGGCAATGTTGTTAGAGAAGATTGATAGCTTATGTGTAGTTTCAAGTTCCTTATTGTGCTTCTTGTTAGCTGATTTTTATCTTATGTGCTTTGGAATTTTAATAGCTTACTGATGAGCTAGCTAAGTTGGATGGGAAGCTCAAGTTAACTGAATCGCTTCTCCAAAGCAAAGTATGTATCAAAATCTCCCTCCTTACGATCATGATTTGGCTGGATATCTGATTATGAACTATGTTGCAGAATCTAGAAATCAAGAAGATCAATGAGGAGAAGAAGGCTTCCATGGCTGCTCAGTTTGCTGCTGAAGCTACCTTAAGAAGGGTCCATGCTGCTCAAAAGGATGATGATATGCCTCCGATTGAAGCCATTCTAGCTCCATTGGAAGCTGAGCTTAAGCTAGCTCGCTCTGAGGTATGTTTTACTCATTTGAAGTCCAAATTTCTACTTGCAAATCGGATATTAATTTATGATGTTTCTGTGAAGATTGGGAAGCTTCAAGAAGATAACAGAGCTTTGGATCGTCTCACTAAATCAAAAGAAGCGGCTTTACTTGATGCTGAGAGGACTGTTGAAACTGCTCTGGCGAAAGCTGCTTTAGTTGATGATCTTCAGAATAAGAACCAAGAGTTGATGAAACAAATAGAAATCTGTCAGGTGCTGTACTCATTATCATCTTCTTTGTATCTAGTTAGTCAGGCTTTGGATGCCTTCTACTTATCACTCATTGTTTGTTAATAATTTCTATTATCTGTTTGATTCTTTAGGAAGAAAACAAAATTCTAGACCGAATGCACAGGCAAAAGGTTGCGGAGGTGGAAAAGCTTACTCAGACTGTACGGGAACTGGAAGAGGCCGTTCTTGCTGGTGGTGCTGCTGCAAATGCCGTGAGGGATTACCAGCGGAAGTTTCAAGAGATGAACGTAAGTTAATACATTTCCGAAAAAAGAAGTATAGAATCTTTACTCAACTGATGAAGGAATATTTCTTGCTCTACTTTTGCAGGAAGAACGAAAAACTCTTGACCGGGAACTTGCGCGTGCAAAGGTTACAGCAAACAGAGTTGCGACAGTGGTTGCAAATGAATGGAAAGATGGTAATGATAAAGTGATGCCTGTGAAGCAATGGCTTGAAGAAAGAAGGTTTCTACAGGTTTACTTTGATATGATTGCCCTTTTCCTAAATTTGTGGAATCCAGATTCTTTGAAGTGACAAAGGCACACAACCTTACATTCTCACTCTTTAACTCTCTTCTTGCAGGGAGAAATGCAGCAACTCCGCGATAAGCTTGCCATATCAGATCGAGCTGCGAAATCTGAAGCACAGCTAAAAGTATTCATCGTATTTATGCATTAGTCATTGTCGAATTTATGTTCTTGTTTAACTGAACTAATTAGTAAACTATTTCCTTATACAATTTCTAGGACAAGTTTCAACTACGACTTAGAGTGCTTGAAGAGACACTGAGAGGCACATCAAGCATCAGCATAAGGAACACACCTGAGGGAAGAAGCATGAGTAATGGACCGTCTCGCAGGCAGTCAATCGGTGGATCAGATAATTTACAAAAGTTTGCGTCAAATGGCTTTTTGTCAAAGAAAACTCCGATGAGAAATTCCTTTACTTCTAATTCCACCTCGGTATTGAAGAATGCTAAAGGAACATCCAAGTCATTCGATGGAGGCACAAGATCATTGGATAGAGGCAAAGCACTCTTAAAAGGACCTGGGAATTATTCGTTCAACAAGGCTTGTGATGAAACCAAAGAATCAGAGTCACCTAATACCTGGAAAGAAGATTCAGAAGAGAAGCCACCAAGTGAACTCCCTGCACCAGCAACCGAAGACAATGTCCCAGGGGTTTTGTATGATTTACTACAGAAGGAAGTAGTCGCCTTGAGAAAATCTTCGCATGAAAAGGATCAAAGCCTCAAAGACAAGGATGATGCCATAGAGGTAAAATCTCTCTGAATGTACCATATAAAATGTTGTTAAAAAGACGTGTTTGTAATGGAAGTCTTGATATTTTTCTTGTAGATGTTAGCAAAAAAGGTTGAAACTTTAACAAAGGCAATGGAAGTTGAAGCAAAGAAGATGAGAAGGGAAGTGGCTGCAATGGAGAAAGAGGTTGCTGCAATGCGTGTGGATAAAGATCAGGATAATAGAGCTAAAAGGTCTTCAAACACCAAACCCTCATCCAACACCGCCCAGATTCTTGCTGCAAGGTATCTAACAATGTTGAATATCTTTGTCTATTTTTATGATCAAATTGCGATTTTAGCAATCAGACTAAGCTTGGTGTTCGATATTCTGCAGAGCTGCTGGCCGAAGTGGGTTAACAAGGAGTACACAATGAGATGAGGGAGGAGATGTGACTAGTTCTTGTGGTCGTATCAGTTTAAACAAGTAAAACCGTTATAGGCTGGTGTGATTTTTAAGCTCTTTTTAACCTTTATATCTCTTTTTTATTTCTCTTGCTTTCCTTTACATCCTCTGTGATTTATTGAATTACCATAGAACTTAAGGATGAAAAAGATAAGTATGCTTTCTGACTTAGATCGGCTTACACTGCTTAGCGATGACGACAAGAAAAAAGGGTGGAGGGAGAGATGTTTGACATTTTCGCATAACATTTTCTGTCCTATGGAAGTAGTTTGTTTGGCTGTATAGGTTTTAGCTCTGTATTGAAGTTTGTGTACTTTACTTTTTCGGTTTCTTCATTCTATTTACTTGAGGTGTTGTGTGATTATTTCTACTTTTGGGTTTGTGGATATATATATATATGTCCAAACTCAGTGTCTTCTCTCTTTTGGATGGTACGTCAAAAATCAAATCCTGCATGGTCGAGTAACAAGGAGAAGTATATTATAGAAGGATCTTCATACAGCAAAACCATTAACATTACATGAATATCTATCTAAAGCGTACAACAATCACTAATTTACTATGTACACACGCTTCTAGCTTCTGATATATCTCTTCTACATGTCGTAAGAGTTTGGAATGTGACAGATACAAAACCACAAACCAAATGAAGAAGGAAAGAGTCTTTACAGATCCGAGTCTTGCCGGCTAGCCAAGCAGAGTTCATGTAATTCATTGAGTATCCATTCCTCACCAGTGTGACCACCAAGGACCAATACTCTAGTTCCTCCAACAACGCATGTGCTATGTCCCCAAGCTAACTTAGGCGGTTTCCCGGGGACATTCAGGATCCTCCATGACGGTTTCTCTTCTGCAGGATCTATTAGAAACAGTTGCGAAGGAGAGTGAAGCCCTGCAATCGACCCTCCAAAGATGATGACCCTACCACACGGCATGCTCACAGCCACATGGTCTAGTCTTGGAGGCGGTACAACCACGCCTGGGAATGCGCTACACTCAAGCTCTCTCCATCTTGGTTCTTCATCCTCCAAGTCTATAGTGTATGCCTCCCCTGACCTTAGCTTTAGATGACCACTATTTGCAAGCCCGCCAAACATTAGGATTTTAGTCCGACCAAAGACCGATAAAGAATGCCCAAGTCTAGAAGGAGGAGCCCATGATGTCGGGATCTCTTTCCATGTCGGTTTATCTGTTGTCAGATCCAACAAGAAGGTGTCGCTGAGAAGCACTCCAGCGTCTGTGCAGCCACCTGAGACAACCAGTTTAGAGCCCTCAATGGTGCACGAGCTGTGCCAAGATCTTGGCAATGGAGGAGTTCCTCCTGCTACTTCCTTCCATGTGGGATGCTTAGCGTCTAGATCAAGCACAAATACATCATTAAGCAATCCTTGTCTTCCACACCCTCCAAAGACTACCAACCACGACCCGTTGAGACACGAGAGTGTGTGTCCCCAACGTCCTGGAGGCGACGACGTCACCCTCACACGCTGCCACTCAGGACACTCTGCATCAAGATTGAGAACAAAAGTATCATCCAATGGCTGCATGTTAACCCCTTCCCCACCAAATAGCACAAGCCGGTTCCCAACAGCACACGCGCTGAAATTGCAGCGGGAAGGTTGTACAATCCCTCCAACAGTAAATTTACGCCAACACACAGCTTCAAGAGTGGTGAGCTCTCTAGCTAACCGACCCCATCTTAGCTTCTTAGTCATAATCTCCAGTGTTCCAGTTATCTCTTTTCCCCACGCATTCTGACATACCATCTTCCTCACACTCTCGTTCTTCGTCAACTGCCTCAACCTCCTGCAAGCAGAACCAATTGAAGCAACGTCCCTTGGAGTTAACCGAGATAAGATGTTATGAGCCAAAACTTCATCAGATAGCTGCAATATCCCACAGAAATCTTCATGATGCTCCTTAAACCTCGGGCTTCCACTTGGAAACAAGCACTCAGATGTTTGATCAAGCTGTTGTTTATGTTTGAACACAGGATACGAGACACGGTCAAGGTCTATAGTCGTTTCAGAGAAGACCTGTATCCCAATTACGTGTGTAATGGTTCCATCATCGTCACGTATTGGAGCAAGCCGTAGTCTGTTAACCAAAGGAGTACCATCTTTTCTGAAATTAAGAAGCTCTCCTTGGAATTCAATACCTTCTTCAAGACATCTCCTAATCTCAGATACAACCACAGGATCAACCAATGGGTGACGCCTTTGAGCTCGAGGATCTCTGTACTGTAGGAATCGACTGAAACCAAGCAGATTCAACCACAAATGCAGCATTATTCAAGAGAATTGATAACAACACACTCCAATTCAAAAAGGGGGAAATCGGAGAAATTAATATACCAGTTACGACCAAGAACTTCATCGGCACGATAGCCAGTGAAGACTTCGAAGACTCTGTTGACATAGATCAAAGGAAAATCTGGCTCCAGAGCATCGGAAACAATGAACGAAGGCGGAGTCATTGGGTAATAGAACATCCCAACCTCTAACGGAAGCTTCTCATCCTCTACTTGTTCTTCGATTCCATCGTTACAGTATTCTTCTGCTTCTTCAACTCTGCCGCGTTTCTTTCGTTTTCCGGTGGCTTCTCCGATCGCATGTTCTCTCGCCATTTTTCTCGCTTACAGAAATATCTTCTTCTTCTCTGATAAGCTCTCAGCCTTATGATATTTTATTTCTTTTTGTGTCTGTTTAAACTTTTAAAATATCTTGGCTTAGTTGGTGACTTATTGACGAATATACCCTTTATATTTAAGACGAGGCAAGAAGTCTTCGCGCCAGGAGTTGGTGGCAATTTTCGTAATTAAAAGGATATATCAGGGGTATGTTTAAAAAAAGTAAGTCTACTCTTGTTCGATTGTAACACGTCACCAGGGGATATTCCGAGAAAATATCTAGCCTACTCAACCACTCGCTTCTTCCACGTCATCATATTTTGTGAAAGATATTTGTTTTTTTTTTGAAGATTGAGATTTGAGGGAAGATATTTGTTTTTGTTTGTGAAGTGTTGGAACTTGGAAGTTGGAACGCAATTGGAATCAGATTCACGTAACCGTTGACTCTGGTCAAATAATAGATATTTTTGTGAAACGCGATTCTCGAAAAGGTTACACATAATGTTAATGTAACAAATTGAGTTTTCGTGGTGAGTGGAATGGGATGATGAGACAAGGGAGTTTTTCTCCCCAGTTGAGAAAATTCAGATTTAGCTCTAAAACTTCCCACTTATATAAGTTTCTAAACAAAAAAATTACATTAGAAATACGAAAATGTACGTAAGTAATGTAAATATGTAATAATTGATAGCAATAGTGGCCATAGACCCCACATAGTGGCATACTATGAGAGTAATAGAGTTAAGTGTAGTCCTAAGATTTACAGAAGTCCAGATCTAGGCCCATACTAAATAGCTAGCCCACAAAGCCCACACAAAAACTTAATTTGAACCAAATAAATAGACAACATATTTTTTTTATTTTTCTTAACCGTGTGAGAAGGCTTCTGACCATAATCTTTCAAGTACATGAAATCAACCTTTACATATTCCAATTGTGTTCAACCAAAAAAATATTCCAATTTAAATAATATATTTCCATTCCAAAAAACTAAACACAAGAAAACTAACCCTTTTGGTATATAGACAAAATAATTGTTTCATAGATTTATCTTTTTATTTTATCTTTAATTTCTATACAATTAAAGGTAAATTAAAGGTAATTTCTATACCACTCCAACATTTCCTGTTATGTTTCATTAGCTACTTCAAGTTTTAGATTTATATCGGGTTCACAAGACGTCAATAAATTACATTCCTTATCACCTCAATAAAAAAAGTTATGATTTTTTGTTTTTCTTATTTTTTCTTTACTTTTTGATATAAAAAAAAGTTCTGGCTTTTGTTATGTAATTTGATTTTTTGAACACAAACAATCGAAACTCAAACATCTTTTTGGTGGACTAAAACCCAACAACTTTTTTTGATTGATGAAAAAAATAACATTCATTTTTGGAGAATATAAATTCAGGGAAATTTATAATTAATTAAAGGTATTGAGGCTCTATCTATTGCCAATACTTTTGGGACCGCTTGGTTCATCGCGAAGACAAAGAGACATGTTCAAAAACAATGGTACTCATCGCACCCCTGTCACTAGAATAATAGCCACTAATCCTAGTCTAACATTGGCCGGTCTGGTCTTTTTCTTTTTAAATAGTTTCATGATTGTCATCATCTCAATTTTTGTGTAAGTTAAGTTATGAGTTAATTAATGACAGAAATAGAGCGAGCAATAGTTTCTTTTGAAGTCGTGAAATGTATAACATCAATATAGATCCAAGTATGATTTTTGACCACATCCAAATTACAAATTAAAAACAAAAAAATTCTATAAATGTTTCGAATATTTATATAAAAACAGACGAAGAAAAATTGAAGTTTTGAATCATGAATGAAACAAAATCGTGCTAAGCAAAACAATTTAAATGGTTGGTGTACTGCATGTGCTTTAACGTGAGCAGTTTAATGAGAATTAGGGTTCCACATGTTAATATATATTTATAATGTTATCACAAAAATATATTTGTAATTTCACAGCTAAAATATGACTTCTTTTACCAAAACAAAAACTAAAATATGACTTGAACACGAAACAGAAAGTATATACATTCACGTATCACAGCCCTAGAATCTAGCTCACTTCCTAATTCGAAAATTGCGTAAGCTCACACGTCAGTACCCTAAACTATTACCTCCGTTTTTTCTTTTCTTTCAGGTTTTAGTTAACTAATTAATTAGTCAATAAAAACTTCAGCAAATGAAAAACAAATTTGCTGCGTGAACTTTTTTAGTTCATCAAATCTTTTGATTTTGTGGGATTCAATATCCAACTTAATACATATCATATTCATGTGCACTTTCAGTTTAGTATAAAACTCGAGATTATTAATTAAACAAAACATAAAAGACAAAAAAGTAAAAACTAAAGAGATCATATACTAAAAGAAAAAAAAGTAGTATGGTTTTATTAATAAATAATGTAATAAGAATATATTTATATTGAAAAACATTTTTAAATAGTATGATTTTAAAAATAAATAATGTAATAAGAATATGATTTTAAATATATGTTAGTGTTAACATTTTTGTTTAAATGTGAGAAATTTTTCATTTATTCTTTTGTCCCAAATGATTTATGGGGGACAAGATTCCTTAAAAGGGACAAATCACATTGTAAGAAGATAAGTGAATGTAAATATATATTTGTTTAAAAAGATGCCATACATTTTGTTAATCAAACAACCCAAAGTTGACCCTCAATAATAAGTGTAGTAGGCCTATGAGGCTAGCTAGGATGTATAATGATCCTCACAGCTTCTTTAGTCTAATCTGGCATTCACATGTTTATTGTTATATAGGAGTCAAATGGAAATAAATATATGTTTTTACTTTATAATTAGAGCAAAATACTGTTTAAAACCAAAATGGTTGTTTATCACTTTCAGTATTTTATTTTTATTTTTATCAACAGCAACACTTTCAGTATTTGTTTAATCAAATATGATGCATACTTATTCTCCTTTATTTATGCTTTTACTTACATACATTAGTTTTGTATATGTTTACTAGACTAATATAGTCAACTAAAAATATATTGTGGACCACCTACATTTTTTTTCGTGCCACGGGACCACTCACTATTTTGTTGGCATTACAACTTATACAAACACATTATTCTATACGATAGGTCGACAACTATCTAGATAATAAGTGTATTTCGATCAATTACCTAACTAAGTCGACATTACCAAATGTATGAATATTACACATCAATTTCGTATGGACAAATTTTACATTATTGATTAGTTTTAATGAATTTTTGTGTGTAAATGAACATGAAAGGATCATTTTGGTTCAAAAAGTAAAAATATAAATGAGTTTTATTCGAACTGAATAACGTAAAAGACATTATAAAAAAACCTTATAATTAATAATCACACAAACTATATCCTTGATCCTAGATCAGATTAAATGGATCAAAACGTTAAACTAAAACAAACATTGACACATATATAAAACTTTTTTTTTTTTTTTTTTAAACACAGCCAAAAACTTGTCAAATAATATTTATTTTCGTTGCAACGCAAAGAACAACATGACCTTCTCACGGTAGCTGGATTCAATTTTCTCGGTGAGTCCAACCAGTTTTGCGGTGAGACGGTCGAAGACATCGTCGAGGAGATGTTCACCAAAATGGTTGATGAAGAGAGATCCCATTGTTGCCTTTATGCAAACCATCCAATGCCTAACATCCTCCACGTTCGTCGGCCGTTTGAGCCAGGCCGTTGGGTCCATCAGCTCCATAGATTCGACAGTGAAGCATCCATTTTTCACTACCAGGACTGTTACCTCCTCAGGCGTTGCTGAGTAGATAGGTATGTTGAAGGTATCGACTTGCTCTTCGCTGATCAAACCCTACATGTCAATCTCACCACACTCAACAAATCCCATAATAATAAAACACACGAGAGATGTATATTGTTAGGTGTCATTTTTGTTTTTTGAGAATTTTTTTGAATATGAAGAAATACCTCGGAATGCATTTGAGTGAGAACATCAGCCATGGACGTATACATGATACTGTCGGCAAGATTGGAGAAAGGCATTCCTTTAGGAATCCCACACATTCCAACAACCAAAAGACCTCCACTTACTATTTCTGTAGCCCTAGCTTCTAGAAACTTCTCCATGTCCCGACCAAACTGATCTCTATAAGCCTTCACAACTTCATCCGCGGCATTTGAGTAGTGAACCTTGCCTTTATTCCACGCCTTGGAGCTTTTGTCCAACACCTCTTTTGGTACACTCGATAGCCAGTGTGTGGCCCCCATCGTCACTACAATATGAACGGAGGATTGAGGAAGGACACGGCCGTAGAACGAACCCGGGACTCCGACCGCCAAGTAACTCCGGTCTTGAGGGAGAGATGTGAAGAGAGTGTTGAAGTCGTTTTGTGGGAGGTCGTTGAAGAAGACAAGAAACTCTGGTTTTGACGAGTTTGATTTTCTTAAGCTGGTTTCAATGGATTTGATGATGTTGTCAACGAGAAAGAATGTATTTGGTCCAGTTGCACAACCAAGATCGGCTATCCGGAATGTGTTGGAGTCAGATGAGATTAGGGTTTTTGCATTGAGTTTCTCTAATACCAGTTTGTCTATTTTCTCTTTCAACAAACTTGTTGTTTTTCTCTGTTCACACCAAAAGAAGTCAAAAGCTTAATATAATTTTATGCTACTCCAATTGAAAACGATTAAAAGACAGAACTAAATCACAAAGTTTTTTTTTCTTTTGATAAGAAAAATCAAAAACTTTTTTAAAATTAATTTTATACTTTTATGACTGAACAAACCATATGAAATTTACGTATAAAGTAACTTTGATGCACTATGTCTATATAGGAGATGAGATGAGATCCAAACCATATTAACCAACATATTAAAAAAATAGAAACCATCATTTAAAAAAAAATGTAAGTACTTTAAGAACGTAGATTGAGTAAAACTGAAATAGTCTCTTGACTCCCTTCAATCCCTGCTAGATTTAGCTTATTCAGCTTTTCGTAAGACAATGAAGCCGTTTAGTGATCCTCGGTGTTTTTTTGTGTGGCTCGATGAGTTCTCGACATTTTAATATCGTTATTGAAGTTTCCTTTCTTTTTTGAAGTACATAACAAGGAACCAAATTTTGATTAAAAAAAGTCATATATATATATATAAGAGATGATAAAATGAATTCATGAGCTTCCAATTGATCCGAAAAGCCAGCAAAGTAACATGTGTGTATTCGAAAATCAACTGATCATAATCTTAATTTGTCTCTATGAAAATTACGAACCAAGGTTTATTAGTTTTTGACAAATATTATATTATTTTACAAAATCATCATAATATCCTAAATTCAACTCATCATTTTAATGAAATTAAAAAAAAAAAGAAATCTTCAAAACTATGTTATTAATATCCAAATAACCGAACTCAATTATAATATGATGAACCTGAAAAGTTATAACTCTACAATTTTCGTTTCTTTCAATTCTACTATTTATTCATATTGAAAAACATGATTCCATTTATCTTTCTTTAGTATTTAGAACATTTATCAGATATTTTGTAATTATTCCGTAATCTCATACCGCTTCTTTACTATCTCTTATCTCTTTAAAATTATTCAGTAATCATACACTTTTTTTTCTACCTGCAAGTTTTTTTTTTTTTTTTGCATCACTAATTGGGAACCATGAAAAAAAGAACAAACAATAGTGGAAGAAAAAAAAAAATAAAGATAAGAAAAAAAATATAGAAAAATGGAATAAAAGCTCTGAAAATAGACCTGCAAATGAGAATTCTTAGAGTAGCTGTTCGGACCATCTCCCCCACTCATAGGAAGTGAGTTACGAACAATCTCCACTTTTCCCATTATACTTTTTTTGATTTGCGTCTATACTTTGGCTATGTCTCGCCTATCATTTATATAGGCCATGCACTTACCACGTAGTGCTTGATATTATATTTACTTTAACAATAATTGAAACCCTCTTGAATTGAACTATACAACACATACACACACGCGATTATATGCGTATAAAAACAAGAAATTAATACAAGAATTTGCTATCACACATACACAAATCAAAGTACAATGTAGAAAAATATTTTTTGAAAAGAATAAGTTCGAATATATAGTACAATTTTTTTAATTGTAATCAATAAATTTGTTCTTCAAATCACTTAAGATGGCCAATTATCTAATAAGTAAGAATCTTATTACTATAAGTTATAGACTAGCTACTACTCTACTAGCTAGGGAGAATCATCATTGGAGTGGAATTCATTGTTTTCTTTTTTGGTGCAACTATAATAGATGGGTTTTAAGCCAATAAAATTCTTACAAACCAATATAGTACACTAGTCATTGGTTTCATTCACTGAGCTTAGACGATCCCATATCCATATCCAATGAACTACTACTACATATGTTTTTAATTAAATAGAGAAGCTAATACTGAATTATCATCAGTGGTTATTATGACTGTGGTCCTAATACATTACGTACAAGACGACCACAATACATATATTATTTTCTTTTAAAAAATTGAGTATTATTTCTGAACTAAACTATAGGTCTTGCGTGGGAAAACTACGTAATCGTAGGGGCATCAAACTAATAATTAAATCATAGGTTAAACTACGATAATATACCCATTCATCTTCAAAGGAGATGCTCTGTACTAATATATCCAAGAATGAATCAAAAGATGCCAAAATATATGTTTATAAACATAAATCTCTGTTTATATCTCTATCAATGCGTTTCTTGATTCTTTCATAATTAATAAGAGATATGTTATTGTTATATAAACAAAAATAATAGAACAAGCAGATAACTGAACCAAATAAAATTTTGGTAAAATAAAACGCTATTCTGCCTAACTTAAGAACATATCAGAAAACGCTATGGGCCTATTATTGGGCTTGGGCCTAGGATCTTTCTGGGAAAGAAAACGCTCATCTTTCTCAACACAAGTGAAATTTCTCCAGTGCTTGCTTGAATTCTGCAAATTTGGCGGTCTCCAGCGAGAGAGAGCTATTCAGTCTTCAAATTCTCTCCGTTGAGAAAAAAGAGGTACACTTGTGTTTCATTTTTCTCGGAAAGTACGATTTTATTTCTATTTTTTTTGGTTCTCTTCACGAATCTGAAGACTGATTTTTCCGTCTCTGTCAACAGCTGCTATTTTATTCGTGTCGATGATGGAGCCTCCGAATTCAAACAGTGTCTGTGATCGCTTTGTGACTGGGAATTTAGACCTTGATAACTGGATTTGGATTATTGAGTACTTTGCCAAATTCAAAACTGAGCTTTGGATGTTAAATGGTAATTGAATTTTTAATTGCATCAGTTTCTTTGAAATTTCAATTTCTGAGATTTTGTTTTATTATTGCAAGATGTCTTTGAATTGGCTCCTAAGCTTCCAGATTATTTGGGTGAATATACAAATGAGATGGTAGCTTTCAGATGCCTAGCTTCTTTGTTTGATTCTCATGTTGTTTCTGTTACTACTACTACTACTACTACCTCAATGATCGAGTTTGATTCCTCTGAGAGCTGTGAATATGTACTCCAATGTATCTTAGATGAGGTACTAATCTTTCATTTCCTTTTCAATGTGGTTTCTTGATCTTACTTAGATTGCTTGATTCTTCGTTTTCTAGATACCGTTATCGGAACTGAAACCGGGTGCACCGGGTTTAACGAAGTGGAATCTTCAACCTTTTATCAAACACAAGCTTCTTTCTCTACCAAAATGTGCTTTGGAACTGGTATTATATAAGTTTTGCTTTGAAGTTCCTTTTAGTTTGAGAGCACTATAAGGCTTATGTTTGTTTTGTTTTGATCAGATGATTGAACCATCATCATGTGAGAATGATACTCAAGTGTCTCCTTGTAGTGAGGAAGAGACTCTGAGAAGTGATGGCAAAGAGAATGACCGAGTTACTCCTCCAATGGATGAGCCAGATCTTACGGGAAGAACAGAAGAGGGAGAGTCATTTTCTCGTGGGGCTGATGAGTTGCTCGATAGAAGAAATGCCGGATTTCGATATGAAAGCGAAAATGATGGTAGTCATTTGTCAAGTCCTGTAGAGAAAATATACAGATGTGTTAACTGCAAAGAAAGTGGGAAGCTGTTGTTTTGCTCTAGTGATGGCTGTGAAGTCATGGTTCATCAGAAGTGTTTGGATTCACCACCTTCTTACCATGATGCTGGAGACTTTTACTGCTCTCTCTGCGCTTTAACCTGTCCTTCAGCTGAATATGTTCAATTTCAAGATGAAGTGGCTAAAGCAAAGAGGAAATTAGTTTCGTTTCTTAGACTAATGTCAGAGGTTAACAAGAAGAAATCTATTGAAGGAACCTGAACATTTTGTAGGATGTAAAGCCTTACTCATATATTCTAAGATTGTCAACAAACATAAGATCTCTCTTTGTTACAATTTTCCGTGGTAGATATACAAACATAAGATCTCTAGTCTCTGATACTTTCTCTGTGATTGTTTAAACAGGAGTGATCTGGTCTGTAACAGAAGCTAAACCATGCATTAACCTGACAATCTCAGTAGTGTCATCCAGGTAATACTTGGCCTTGCTAGGCTTTTGACCGACAGTACAAGCGAAAATCTCAGCTCTTGGGGCAATCGAAGGGCCTTCAGTGGAACTGCAGATCACCTCAAACATGTCTTCGTCAGACCGGTCATCTCCAATACATAGAACAAACTCAGGAAGTGTTCCTCTTTCTTGCATCATCGAAAGCATCCTTCTCGCTATAAGTCCCTTGCTCACGCCCTGCATGACAACAACAAGAACTAAGAAGACTCTACAAATGGAAACATATGCCAAGGTTTTTTGGGGAATTGAACTGAGGAGATACAGACCTGTGGCTTGACCTCAACATAGTTCTGTCCTCGTTTCACTGTTACAGGTTCATTGGCAAGGACACTTTCAAGATGATCTAGAAGTTCCTTAGCTTGACATGAGCCAAAATCAGGGTCAGCATCCTCATAACTCCAAACAAGAGCAGTCTCCTTGTCTTCAATTGTTGAGCCATCGGTTGTCTCGGTGTAGAGTTCCATCACAGGCTCGGCAATTTGCTTCCAAGAACAATCTACTGCTGCCACACAGTTTTCCCACTCTACTGCCTTCCTTAGCCTGTGTAGTAGTTAGATGGAGCTTGAGTTATAAGATATAAAGGTAATGCTAGAAAATAAAAAGTTTTGGTTGAATACCTCAGAAAATAGCCATGTTCAGCAGCAATACCAAGCTTCTCACAAGGACTAAACCAGTCCGATAGAGTTTCTCGGCTTTTAGCACTAACAATGAACACCAGATTGCCCTTGTCCCTACACAAGGTGTTCAATATGTCGATTGACTTCGATGAAGGCCTTTTATCGATCGAGCCTTGTGGCATTAAAGTATCATCATAGTCTAAAAGGATAGCCCGTGTCTTTGTCCTCTTATAAGCTGATACTATGTGTTCCATTGACAGCTTCCTGAAGCTCTGGTCTAGTGCCACAACTCTGAAACTGAGACCAAACCCAATTCCCCAACACCTCCTTCGTCCATGCTCACCACAACTCCTCTCAAGATCTTGGAGGAAGCTACGAGCCCAATAGCCAACATCATGTGTGCTCACATACTTGTAATGCTTCTCATGTCTTAGCTGCTTCTCCGGTTCAGCTACTTCAAGGGCACTATCCATTGCATCAGCTACTGCATCAACATTCCATGGATTAACACGAATGGCTCCGCTTAGCGATGGAGAGCAACCAATAAACTCAGAAACCACCAGCATGCTTTTCTTGTTACGATTATTCGCCTCCAGCTTCAGAATTTTGTCCAGTTTCTCATTTCCTTGACGAGAAACTATGTACTCATAAGGTATAAGATTCATCCCATCCCTAACCGCTGTCACCAAACAACACTCAGCTACTACGTAATAAGCAACCCTTTCATAGAACTTCAACGGTGCATCGATCAATACTATAGGATCGTAACCGGGTCTCCCAAACGTTTCATTAATCCGCTTAACAGTTGAATACGTCTCAGCTTGCATCTCTTTAACATCTTTCCCTTTCCCTCTCGCCGGATTAGCTATCTGCACCAACACAACCTTCCCTTGCCATTCAGGATGTTGCATAAGCAGCTGCTCCATAGCCAACAGCTTTAAAGTAATCCCTTTGAAAATGTCCATATCATCCACACCAAGCAGCATCGTCCTGCCTTTTCGACCATACCGTTCAATAAGTTCCCCGACTTTCCTTTCAGTCTCGGGTAAGCTCAAAACCGACTGAAGCTGACCCATGTGGATTCCAACAGGTAGAATTTTGATACTCACGGTTCTACCATAATACTCAAGTCCAATGTATCCTCTCTTAGATTCATAAGTAAGACCAAGCATTCGACTACAACAAGACAAGAAATGCCTAGCGTAGTCAAAAGTATGGAACCCTATCAAATCCGAGTTTAGCAAAGCCCGAAGAAGCTCTTCACGAATAGGCAAAGTTTTGTAAATCTCAGACGATGGAAATGGACTATGAAGGAAGAAACCAAGCTTGACTCTGTTAAACCTCTTCCTCAAGAAAGTAGGCAAAACCATCAAATGATAATCATGTATCCACACAAAATCATCCTCAGGATTAATCACCTCCATAATTCTATCAGCAAAAATCTTGTTCACAGAGACATAAGCTTGCCACAAAGTCCTATCAAACCTACCTCCAAGATCAGGAGAAAGTGGCAACATGTAATGAAACAAAGGCCAAAGCTGTTGCTTACAGAATCCATGGTAGTATCTAGTGTACAAATCCAAAGGCAAAAACGTAGGCACACACTTGAAACTCTCAAGAAGAATCTGATACACTTCTTCTTGCTCATTAAGAGGAATCTCTTCTTTCAAACAACCAACATAGATAACTTCAATAGCTTCATCTCCTAACCCATCTTTCAATTGGAGAAGAAGTGAATTCTCATCCCAAGAAAAGTTCCAACCTTTGCTACAACAAGTACTACTACTACTACTACCACTACCATTACCATCAACCCTTCTCTGAGCTCGTATAGGTAATTCATTGGCTACAATGATGATACGATCTTTAGGAGACAGATCAGTGTCTTTAGAGTCATTATCGATGTTTGACATGATTCCAGCAACGGCCATGATTCGTGGGATTTGTCGGTTCATGCGTCCAAACGTTGGTGAGTCTCCTGAAGCTAACTCCAACAGATTTGAATACGATCTTGAAACCATTTCTTGAGATTAAACTGAGAAAAAGAGAGAATTTTTATAAAAAGTATGAAGCTAGAGGTCTCTTGTAATGGAAAGAGCTAAAGAAAAAGTTAAGGCTTTTGATTGAAACATGATGAAAGAAACAGAGTAAAGCCTTCACCGATTAAACATGAGAAAGAGAAAGAAAGGAATAGATTCAAGAATATTATTACAGCTTCAAAAGTAAGGAGAAATATTAAAGGTGAGGTTTAAATTTGAGAAGACAAAAAGAGATTTTTTGACTGTCTTCATGAGAAAATGCTTTTGAAATTAAAAACAAAGTAGAGAAAGGTGATTCTTTCTTTCTTATTACCGGCACTTTTTCTTCAGACAGATATATTTTCTGTTTCTAAGGTTTTTGCGTGTGAGATTGGAATTATAATGAAAATAGTTTAGCTTTTTGTTTTTTTTCTCAGACAGAGCTTGTGCGTCTCTTAGTGTTAATAACGATGTTTACATAAATTTATAACAGGAGTTGGAATTTATATATCTGAAAAATACACACCCAAATATGAAAAACTGTTCATTTTAAAAGTTAAAACCCAACTTATAACAATTAATGTATCCAACGAGAGCATGAGTATATATTTGAGAATTTGAATCGTCCGATGAAGATATATCGAAGGGTGGAAAAAGAGAAGAGCACGTCAAGTTTGGTCACACCAAAGAGAAATGTGTGGTTTGATCTTATCCGTTAGTGTCGTAGACCGAAGTGGGACCTCTAAGCAGCTGTCACATGGGGTTTTGGTCTCAGCAAAACACCACGTGGTGTCCGTTGCTCAGCATGCTACGTGGCGAGATCTCAGTGCTTTTGTCAACTAAAGATAGAGTGTCATTTATTTTATATTTAGCATTACTTTATTTTAAAAAAATTCAATATAATATATTCCTTCGGTTACTTATTAAACACAATTTTAGAAAACAAAACATTATACAAAATAAAAATATTTGTTTTGCTAAAATGTTTCTATTTTTTTATTAGTTATTGACGATAAATTGTAAATTTAAAATTAAATTGAAAACTATAGGTTTAAAGTTTGAAAGAATTGTCAATTTCAAAAAATTATGGATTATAATCTTATCTAATATTAGTAAAAACTCAGAAATTGAATTAATTTAAAAAAGAGAGAGAATATAACTTTTAAATTATGAAATGAATTATTCTATATTAATTTTATCGCGATTTTATTACCATTGTTGAGATACTAATCTACTAAAATTTAAAAAACGAGGACTTTAAAAAACAATCAAAATTAAATAATTTTTTTATTCCAAATTTAATATAACAGATATTAAATCGTCAAATAAAAATTAATCGGCGGTTTTATCCGATTTTTTCTGCTTATCTCTGTGTATATTACTATGCTCTACCACTATTTTTGCTTTTAACTGTTCCAGTAGTTTATATTTTTTCCGTAAAAATTCTATTACCGTTTTGTGTCATAAATCAGATTTTTTAAAGTTTCAAAACTGTTCTGTGAAGTTTACAAACGGGAATGGATGGTAGATTCATGAGTACAAATCCTACAACTAGAGATGAAATTCTTGATGACTTAGAAATTGTATTCTTAGCAAATTTATGAAATAAAGAGAGTGGGTAATCGTCTAATAGACTCATCAACAATGTAACACTTTAAAGGAGTGATTTATATGATCCAACATGGTTGTTTCATATACAATACATAAACACAACTTGACACCATCATATATTCACTAAAAGGATTCTTCCAAATCTCCCCTTCTTCATACTTAACTCATAGCTTCGAAACAGGCAATCCTGAAAAAACCCAAAGAATATATATATGAGAGTAATTTTAATAGAGAGAATGGGAACAAATTTGTTTAAGTGGATTAGTCAATGTTCTTTTGTTTCTGTTTATGTTTAAATATTTTGTTAACAGGAAATGCAAGCATAAATTAGCGTTTGAAACAATCTGAGGCATGAGTGTAAGTGTTGTGTAGTACCTAAGGCCTTTGAGTTGACGATGCTTGGACTGGCATTGGGCGGTGAAGCGTTTTCGTTCAAGAATGGATCGACTCGGTTCGGGTCATGCCAAATCGGGTACCCTTTGACTCTTCCCTGTTAAACATTTTCAGAGGCTGATCAGAATTTAGTCATTTTGAATCTTATAAGAATGAGTTTTCTTGGAATGAAAATACATACGAGGACGTTGAGAGCTGCAAGCGTAGCCATTCCTTCACGAGTCCACTGTCATCATCAGAAGAAGTTAAGTTAAGGTCAGTTCTGTTAATTATCTATTTAGACACAAAGAAACGTTTCTTCAGTTTGTAACCTTGGAAGCAGAAGCAATGTGAGGAACAACAATAGCGTTTTTCGTATCAGCAAGCCCTGGTTTCATGAATGGCTCTTCCTGAAACAATGTGATTTAACAACACTTACTAAGCTCCCAGAGATAAACTAGTATGTTTTGGGTTCATCATAGCGTATATGACAGTACCTCGAACACATCGAGACCAACTCGGAACATCGGGTTCTCTTTGAGATGTTCGACCAAAGCTGCCTCATCGATCACAGGACCTCTGCTGCAGTTCACAAGGATTGCTTCCTGAAGCAATCAAATCCAATCAGAACAAGATCAATAATAATAAGAGGAGACCAAATGAAAAGTGAAACCACCTTTTTCATCATGGCAAGCCTCTCCTTGTTGACAAGATGGTAAGTGGTTTTGTCCAGCACCGGGTGAAGACTTATCTGTTTCAGATCACAACCAGTTCATAAGAGATACACTAGAAATGTTTAACAAACGAAGAATAGTTTGTGTCTGCGTGAATTCCATATACCAGATCAGCCTCACGCAGCACCTCCTCCATGGACGAAGCTCGTTTCCATGTCACAGGTTGTTCTCCATTTGCTTTCAAGAACTGTCCATAAGCTGCCAATCACCATTATCTCAAATACATAAACTTGAACATGAAGATGAAAGAGAAAGACTACATAGTGTAGAACCTGTTACATACCTGTCACAAATTTCTCAAGACGAGTGGATTGGTAAAGATCAAAGTAGATCAAATTCATCTTGAACCCTTCCACCTGTTTTCGAAATGACGAGGTATAAAACCGAAGATTTTGTGTATATAATGTGAATCGAAATCTACAAAATGCTATTGCAAGAAGCTTACCATCATTCTAGCATAAGCAGATCCAATACGTCCAGCTCCAATAACTCCAACAGTCTGTCCTTTAAGTAAGTTCCCCACAAACCTACCGAAACCAAACATCGCGATTACAACAGTTCTCAAGTTCTTGAAATCAAGAAGAATAGAGATCAGAATGTTTTGGTGCAGTGATCATACAGATGAGGAAGCCATCCCTCGTACAAGCCACCTCTCATGAATTCGTCGGCTTCAACAATTCTTCTTGCAGCAGCCAAGGAAAGAGAAGCAGCTAGTTCAGCCGTCGTCTCAGTCAACACTCCCTATCCAACTCAAACAAACAATACTAACCATTACTAAAGCTTTTAAAAACACTTCCTAAGCCTATCTTTGGGACTAAAACTTGTTTTTGTTGTTATTACCGGAGTGTTACCGACAGCAATTCCATACTTATTGGCAGCTTCAACATCAACGTTGTTATAACCAACGGCCATGTTACTGAAAGCTTTCCCTCCAGCTTTGCTCAAAGCTGAGAACAGAGTCTCTCCCCAATCTTCCGTCAACTATAACCAAACCAAACCAATTTTTTACTTTCATATGGTATACAAAATAAACGTCTCTTTGCTCTGTTTCATTCCATTACCTGACCGATGACTCCATCACACTTGTCTCCGATCAGATCAATGATATCTTCTACAGACAAGATTGTCTTCTTCAAATGACATATCTATCAAAATTCAAAAACAAAAACAGAAACTTTTAAGTGTGAATGAATCAAGAATTGTAATATTCTTGATGCTTAGAAAGAAGAAAGAATTACCTCAACGCGACAACCTTGGTCTACCAAGAGATTGATCCAGCGAGTTCCAGGCATCGGTTTTGTGCTAACAACTCTGTATTTCCCATTAGGATTATACACTTCAATGGACACCGGTTTCGCCATGGTAGAGAAAAGAGAAAGCCTCAAGAGTTCTTCTGTGGTGAGAATATGGAAACAGAGGAGGTCTTGCCTTTTAAAAAATTTCAGTTTTTTAGCTCAGTCACTAAGATTTATGTGGTTTGAAATCGAAAGTAAGATCCAACGGTCGGTTTTGCATGATCATTATCTACGATTTTGTTCTTTTTTGGTGTGGTTCATATGTTGATGATAGAGTGACAAAGAACTGCTTCGTTTGTATTATCTGAGTTTGGACCTTACGTTTTGGTAACGAGATAATGCTGACGTGGCCATATCCAAACTCAACTCTGCAGTATGCAACTATGCATCAAACACTGACTAAAATTTGTAATCAAGATTATTAACAAAATTATGTCAAAAGGCAAATCAATATTTCTTCATTTCATTAAAAACAATTATCTACATCCACAGTGAAAAGAGAACAAACAATGAAAGAAAAAAAAGAGTTTCAGGTTGAGACAAAGGAAGATGATCAAGGCTTCTGCTGCTTCTCTATATCATACAGTACACAAACGTCTGCAGCAGTTTTCATCTGTACGCCACAACGAATTATATAATTAGAAACCAAAAACAGCTTCGAATAGAGGGATTAGTTGCAGATTTGGTAAAATGTTTAGCTTTACCTGAATGACATTAATGGTCTGCTTCATCGACCAACCGAACAATGTCAAAGCCAGGAGAAAAGAGAGTGGTGAAATCTGTGTTAATGTAGCAACTACGACCTGCAATGATAACCATGCTTTAGTAGTTGAGCATAGTAAGACTAAGAGCTAGACTAATTGAAAGAAATGAGAAACTGACATTCAGGAGATTTTCAGATTGGTTCTTTGCAATGAGAAGAAGGATGATATACAGAACCTGCAAGTTTGAAAAGATTTGTGTCTAAGAAGACATCGTCTCAAAGGATTAACATGGAAATGAAGTGACAATTTGAGTCACCTCGCAAGAAACACAGCAGTAACACATAAATATCCGGTTTCCATAGTAGAGTCTAAAAAGCCAGCTTGTGCTGTCTTTCACATCCTTATGGCTGCTCTTCCCTGCTAGAAACGTACTGCGAGTAGAATATGAAGTCCCTAGTTAGAAACTGAAGATTTGAATAGTATAGAGAAGAATTCAAGGTGAAACAAGAAAGAGTTAATTAGCGTACCTGTACATCTGCAGCCAATGACTAGCAATATCTAAAGCCAGCAATGAGAGGAAGACCAAACTAGGCCTATTTTAAAGATGAAATAAAATTACATATACTGTAATAATGTAGAACTCCAGAGATGCTACGGAAAAAGATATAGAGAGGTATTCTCACCTGTAGATTTGAGAGAGAATCACGAGAAGACAAGCCGTGCTAACTCTATAACCCAAAATGACCACCAACAAAATGTCAGAATTTACTAAACAGATAAGTAGGTTGATCCTTGCATATATGTAGAAGAGGATTCACCTATCTGTGACCATGTCAAGAACAGCTCCAAATGTTGAAACTGAAGAAGAAAGAAAGAGAAGTGAGTCAAGTTTCTAGCTTCCTACATATTCTAGTCATGGCATGTGATGCATGTCTATCACATGAAACTAAACACTAGCAACATATTGTACTAATCTTGATCAGTAGTAGGATCTTTTGACCAACCATACGGAATAAAAATGAGGTTTTATAAAACAAGAGAGAGTTGTTGAACCTTGGTTGAATCTACGAGCCACCCAGCCATCCACAGCATCACAACAAAAGCTAGAGACAGCCACATTGATCAAAAAGAAGACTGTTAATACCATCACCCAAAACATGAAAAAATCTTAATGACCATCAAAGAAGAAAGTTGCAATACCTGAAGAAATAAAGGACAGAGAAAAGTGGCTTGTTGGAGAAACACACAGCAAAAGCAACACAGTTCAAGAGAACTCTCATATACCCTGAAAGCAATCAATAAAATCATCATCACAACAACAATCTTTAATGCTAAGAAAAAAAAGCTAAAGAGAAATAAAGACCCACCAACAATATTAGGTATATAAAGATACACAGACAACTTCTCAGGTCTAGGTCTCTCCTTTTTAGCCATCAGAAGCTTTGAACTAAAATCAATTTCTCAAGATCCACCTACACAAAGCAAAGATTAAAAAAAAAAAAAAACTTTTTCTCATAACCCATCATCGGAAAATGCATAGAGACACGAACCCATCCCCGGAAAATCACAAATTCATCCGATTTCAGTAGAAAGAGCGAAAATTTACCAAATCGAAGAGGTTAGAGTTGTCGAGATCTAGAAGAGAGAGAGAGTCAAAAGGAGCTTCAAACTTTTCAATTGGAACCCTAACTCGAACCAGATTCGCCTCTATTCTCAAGTTTCAACGACGGACGAAATATTCTCAATCTGGCAGCTTTTGAACATTCAAAATAAAATCGAGATTTCTGATTTAGAAATGTCGATGTTTATCTTTAATTTATCAATTAACCCTCAAAGTTTAAAAATTATAAACATTTTGCCGCAAAGTAATAAACTGTTATATTCGCATCCAAATTTGAACCCTCTTTGCAAATTGAAATTGAAAGAGGAGTTTTATTAGGAAGATGAAGAGTCATTATAGTAGCATATAACATTACAAACAAAGGCCAAAGTTATTATTGAAGCATATAACATTATTTACTATAGGTTTATCATATAAGACGTCTACATAGCGTGAGACCATCTCCGATGGATATTTGAGCGATTTCGACTCGAGGATCCCGAGCCAATATCTTATTGAACTCTAAAAGTGCCTCTCTATAAGCTCTCATATGGCCTGGAACTTCGTTTTCCTTCTGAATTAGAGTACCAAACCATAAAGTGTTGTCGAAGGCAATGATTCCTCCAACCTTCACTAACTTAAGGAGCTTCTCAAGGAAGTAAACGTAGTTCGTCTTGTCAGCATCCACAAATGCAAAATCATACTCTTGTTTCTCCTTGACCATTATCCAAAATTTATTGATTAGGTTAGTAGTCAGTTTAATGAAAATTATGGACCAAATAAAAAAAACTTGTATTTTCATATTTACATCAAAAAATACTGTAAAAATCTGAAAACGATTTTGTTTTAAAAACTGTATTAAAGACGTTTCAATCAATCTTTCATTAGTTATATATAAAAAATATATACAAATTTGGTGGTCCTAAAATATAACTATTCCTTAAAAAGGGACCATTTGCTTTAGTAATTAATTGTGTGAGTCGTACTACTACTTACGTACCCCGTTCAATAATTGGTCTAAGCCTCTAACAGCATCAGATTGAATGAAATTGATCTTGTGATCAACACCTGCTTTCTTCATAAACTCTAGTCCCAAATTGTAACCTGCTTGATCAATGTCTATCGCAGTAATCTGCATACACAAAAACAAATAATAACTATACTAACAAAAGTTATCCCTATTTATTTGGTATGATAGCAAGAAGAAGAATCATTACACGGCCATCTTCAGGCAAAGCAAGAGCTACGGTGAAAAGTGAGTAACCGGTGAACACACCGATCTCGATAGTGTTTTTCGCGTTGATGATCTTTACAAGCATCGATAAAAATAGACTTTCATCAACCGGAACTCCCATCTCGCTTCTGCGTTTATAAATTTTTACATAAATCATATTTCTTAATTATAATTATCTGGTTACAAAATCAAATATGGATTAAGACTTACAAATTTCCATATCTCTGGATTGTAGCTTCTCGAAGTTCTTTAAGCAATTCGTGTTCTCTTGGATACGCTGTTGTTTCCATGATGTACTGTCATATGTAACAACACATTATGCAGTCGTGTAAGCAAACACATATATTTGTAAATTTATTGATCGTTCTTAAATGATTAAGGGACTAGTAAATTAAAACCTGTTTTAGAGCCTCGCTCTTGAGAATGCCTTTGTCAGGTAATCGACCATCCATCTCTCTCTTGCTCGATCGTGAGAATCTCTTTTGAGTGTTAGCAAATGTGTGTCTATGTTGGCTTTAAATAGTAATACCTAACTGAGAAATAAAATAAAACTTTGGTCATATCATTTGGGTGGATATGTAATTTTGGCAGAAAAAATGGAATTGGAAAACACTAGTGTGCATATGCATGTAAAATTGAAACACACATATTAGATGTCCCCAAAAAGCTGAAAGGTGTTTATTTAATCTTTACACAACTCTTTTTAATAGTTTACAAACACTTAAAAAGAAAAAAAACAGTAATAATAATGTGTCGACCAGAAAAAAAAAAATTATAATGTTACAACAATTATTATTAAAAGTAATTTAGTGTACTAATAGTTTTGTTGCCAGACAGAACAACATCGACGAAACCACAACATAGAAAGAAGATAAAGAGTGAGCATCAATCAAACACACCATTACAAGCAAAGTTGTGACAAAAGACGAAGTCGTTATTGAACCATCTAACACTTTTATTCCAAACTCTCCGACTTTGGTTCTGCTACGTACTCTTCAAGTAGTCTTTTGATCAAACAAGACGTCTACAGAGCGTGATACCATCTCCAATGGAAATCTGAGAGACCTCGACTCGGGGATCCAAAGCCAATTTCTTATTGAATTCTATAAGAGCTGCTCTATATTCTCTCATATGCTCCGGAACTCCATCTTCATCCTCCGCCACAAAACCAAACCACAAGGTGTTGTCGAACGCAATGATTCCCCCAACCTTCACCAATTTTAGAAGCCTCTCATGGAAGTTGACGTAGCTTGATTTGTCAGCATCCGCAAATGCAAAATCAAACTCACATTTCTGCAATGTTTTTTAATGTATGACCATTAGCTAAAAAAATATAGTTAATTAAGCTTAAAGTTAATAATAATATAAGAACACATATTTTCACGTACGTCGTTCACCAATTGGTCTAAGGCCTTAAGACCATCGGAATGGATAAAATTAATCTTGTGATCAACACCAGCCTTCTTAATAAACTCTAGTCCAACTTCGTAAGCTTCTTTATCAATGTCTATCGCGGTAATCTACATCCAAAGAGCATCCATTTTGATAACTATGTTTCTTAGTTAAAACAAACAAATAATTTTGTAACCCCAACAATATGATTATATATAACAAGAAGCATTACACGGCCATCTTCAGGTAAAGCAAGAGCTGTAGTGAGAAGCGAGTAACCGGTGAAAACACCGATCTCGATAGTGTTTTTCGCATTCATGATCTTTACAAGCATCGATAGGAAATGACCCTCATCAACCGGAACCTCCATCTCGCTTCTGCGTTTTTATTTTTAAATTCTACAAAATTAAGCAACTATATAGCTATCTCTAAAATAATCACAAACTATTGGCAAAATTTTGTTTATTCCACTTCTTAAACTATATAAAGATAAAATTTCTTAATTTAAAAAAGTTGTTATATAGTCCTATAGATTTTGTTGCACCTAAAAAAGAAAGTCATATATTAAGACTTACAAATTTCCGTATTTTTGGACAGTAGCTTTTCGAAGTTCCTTGAGCAATTCATGCTCTCTTGGATACGCTGACGTTTCCATGATGTACTGTGACGAACACGACCAAAACAAAACACAGATTTATACATCAAAGTTCCTTTTTAAAACTAGACAAAACCAAAGTTTTAAAGATCAGCAAACTTTATAACAGAGAAAATTTTACCTGTTTTAGAGCTTCGCTCTTGAGAATCCCTTTGGTAGGAATTTCATTGGCCATGTCTCTTGAGTCTCGTGGTTGTGTGCAAATTGTTCGTTGTTATAAACGAGAGATGTATGTCAATATATATATTGGCTTCTGGTCAAACTAATTGAGCTACTAATAAGACCCAAATTAAGGACTAACACACCAATTGATCTTATCCATGACTTTTCAACCATGGGACTAGAAAATCAATTATCTAGACAGTACTTGATGCGAATATATTAACGTTTATGTTTCTTAAGGATTTTTTTTCTCTCTTAAGGTTGCATACAAATGTTGAAATATGCAAGCAGGCGAACAGTTTGCAATGTAGTTTTATTGACTAATATAAATTTGGTATGTGAGATTTAAAATGCAAAAAAAGTATATAGTATAGAATTATTTAAAGAATATATCAAATTGAAGGTACTAAAAAAACGGATTTGAATTCGAATGCTAACATAACGAATACCAGCATAAATCTCCAAAGATGATTCAAATTTTGCAGTTTCAATCCCTCAATCCGCTTCAACGGATGAAACAATAATAATATTCAACATGTTCTAACAATTTTTCAAGTATGCATGAAGAAATCACTTAAAAAATTCCAAGATATGTATTTAAAGTTTAGTGAATCATCAAAGCGCAAAAATTCACAACTAAGTAAGAAGGTTGTCGATAAAAAGCAAAAACAAAAGTTACAGAATGTCTTGAGGAGAGGATTCCTCAAACCTCCTAAGAAAAGATCTTTTGGGTTTTTGTAATCTGTCATTGTAAGTTAAGCAAAGTTTGTTGAATAAGTGTTCCAGAGATATGATAAGTTGACCTTTTGGATTGTCTAATCTGGAATCTTTTAGTTTATGGTGAACTCTCACCCCAAGCTCAATGTGATGTCCATGTAACTAATCTTAGGCAACATGATGTGGCATAGGAGATTGGGCATCCTCATCATCAAGATCCCTAAATGACGAAATGATTTTAAAATAATAATTCCTAAGATTTCACATCCTTAAACCCTTATTAAGTCCTAACATTCGAAAATACACAACATTCATTTGATTTAATTTAAATTTTTATATTAACTTCTCTATTTTCATTAAAAATTGTAAAATATTTTTTTATTGTCGTAAAATGTTTTACTTTTCTATTTCCATTAAAGTTGTAAATATGTTTTATTAACGTCGTAAAATGTTATTTTTTTAAATAAAAATATCTGTTGGGCCAAAGACTTAAAAATATCTAAAACCGTGACTTCTTCTTCCTCTCTTCCTTGAAATTTCCTTTGATGTGAACGACGATCCCTTGCCCAACGCACAAGTTTCATCTCCTTCCCACATAAACCCCAATCCCAAATTCTCTTCATTTTTCCTTATTCTTGCGACTAATCGATTCAATCCCAAATTTCAGAATTCAAAATTTCATCTAAAGTTTAGAGATTTCTCGATTATGGTGAAATCGACGGACGGTGGTGGTGGGTCTTCTTCTTCTTCTTCAGTGGCGCCGTTCTTGAGAAAATGTTACGATATGGTTGATGATTCTACTACTGACTCTATAATCTCATGGAGTCCAAGTGCAGATAATAGCTTCGTTATCTTGGACACCACCGTCTTCTCTGTTCAACTCTTGCCTAAATACTTTAAACACAGCAATTTCTCTAGCTTCATTCGTCAGCTCAATATCTACGTTAGTCCTCTCTTCTCCTCTCTCTTTTCAATTTTGTACAATTGGATCTTCTTTGTTATGTCTCTTACTCTTACATGGTGTGATTGTATTTAGCAAAGTTTCATTTTTTCTCTGCTTTTACAACGTGTGGATAGGTTTTAGAGAAGATTGATTATGAATTTGGTTTATGAAGCATGAAGAAAGATGTTTTGTTCAACTTCTATTATCTGGAACAGTGTTTAGAACTAGTACTAGTCACAATCTTGAAGACTCTATGATAGTATAAGTTGGTTGATCTAGGGTAAATCTGGCTCATTGGATCTTTGAGTAGACTTGTGCCTGATTCGTGGATGTGTTTGTTTACAGGGTTTTAGAAAAGTTGATGCAGATCGATGGGAGTTTGCGAATGACGGGTTTGTGAGAGGTCAAAAGGATTTGCTGAAGAATGTTATCAGGAGGAAGAATGTTCAAAGTAGTGAGCAGAGCAAACATGAGAGTACAAGTACAACATATGCTCAGGAAAAGAGTGGATTGTGGAAGGAAGTTGATATTTTGAAAGGTGATAAGCAGGTATTGGCGCAGGAGTTGATCAAAGTTAGGCAGTATCAGGAGGTGACGGATACTAAGATGTTACATTTAGAAGACAGAGTTCAAGGAATGGAAGAGAGTCAGCAGGAGATGCTTTCGTTTTTGGTTATGGTTATGAAGAATCCAAGTCTTTTAGTTCAGTTACTTCAGCCAAAGGAGAAAAACACTTGGCGAAAAGCGGGGGAAGGAGCGAAGATTGTGGAAGAAGTGACTGATGAAGGAGAATCAAACTCATATGGTCTTCCTTTAGTAACATACCAGCCACCATCGGACAACAATGGAACTGCAAAGTCAAACTCGAACGACGTAAATGATTTCTTGAGAAACGCCGATATGTTGAAGTTCTGCTTAGATGAAAACCATGTGCCATTGATCATACCTGATCTATACGATGATGGAGCATGGGAAAAGCTTTTGTTGTTGAGCCCTTCAAGGAAGAAGACGAAGAAGCAGGAGAACATTGTGAAGAAAGGAAAGGATGATTTGACATTGGAGGAGGAGGAGGAGGATGGAACAATGGAATTAGACAAGAGCTATATGCTTAAGCTGATATCAGAAGAGATGGAGAAACCAGATGACTTTGAATTTGGACAGCTTACTCCTGAGAGGTCTAGGAACCTTGAGATTTTGACAGAGCAGATGGAATTGCTGGCTTCAAATGAATAGTTGATTTTTTGAACATATCAGCCTCAAAACTTTTGTTATGTAACTCTATAACAAACAACGAAGTATGCACCGGATATATTACTTTCACCGGTGCAATTCTCAATGATGTGTTATAGCAGCTTACTACAAAAACATGGTTGAAACTTTTTGACAATAACCATGAGAGCAAACCAGTATAGTAAACCTCTTAGGATTCCTATATCGGTTCGATTTTGTGGGTTTTAAATCGAATCAAACCATAACCGAATGCATTATAAAACCCGTTTCCGAGTCAAAACCAAACTAATCACTTGATTTTTCTGTCATTGTTTATTGGCCTATCGGATTGGTTTTACTGCGGTTCGGTTATCCCTAAACCGAACCGAACCGACTAATTATTTTCTCAGTCACTCTAAACTAATCGCTTAAATTTAAGAGGCTTTTTAAGAACACGTGGCAGCATATAATTGGGTTGCTTTGTCAGACTTTTTTATAGCGTTACACGACGACGCATGTCACGCATCTAAACGCCGTTTCCAAAACAGCGTTTTGCGTCTCGACAAACAACAATCAAAATCTCCTTACTCTGTCTCCGTCTCTCTGGTTTTCGATTTCGTGAATCCAATTTTTGTGTGTATGTATTCGCTTCGTCTCTCCATTTTTCTTCGTCTTACGTTTACGTAATCCAATGGCGATTAGATCCTCGGGAAGAAAACTATCATTTGAGATTCTCAGCCAAAACAGCTCCTTTGAGAATGATGATACATCAATTCGCCGATCCAGCTCAGATCCAATTACCGGAAACGTAGCTTCAGAATCACCTAGAGACTACGGGAAACGAAAGAGATCGAAGAAGAAGAAGAAGAAAGTGAACCAAGTCGAGACTATTCTAGAGAATGGAGATTCTCATTCAACGATCATCACCGGTTCAAGTGGTGATTTTGGAGAGACTACAACGATGTTTGAGAACAGATTGAATTACTATGGTGGTGGTGGTAGTGGTAGTAGTGGTGGTGGTTGTGTCGTGACTCTATTAGATGGGCAAACTGTTCATCATAATGGGTTCAATTTTGGTGAGTTAAGGCAGAGGAATGTTAATGGTAGTGTTGATGGGAGTAATGATGAGCGGTGGTCTGATACTTTGAGTTCTGATAAGAAGTTATATATGGAGGAGACTAGTGTGGAGCTAAGCCCTTCTGAGAATCCACCGTTTCAAGAAGTGCAGCATCAGTTTCCAAGAAGTGAGATTAATGGGAATGTGGTTAGGAGATTAGATACAGAAGCTTCTTTGGATTGGAAACAGCTTGTGGCTGATGACCCTGATTGTAAGTTTCAAACTTTTCTACTTTGGATTGGTTTTTGTGGTGGTCTGAGGCTTGGATAATGAATGTTTATGTACAATGATGTTTTGTTATCAGTTCTTTCTGCTGAGACGAGGTCACCTATGAAATACTTTATGGAGGAAATTTATGGTGGGATCTCATTACGGAGCACAACGACTCCTGGGAATGATATCGAGCGCGAAAGAATATATGATACAATCTTCCGTTTGCCATGGCGATGTGAAGTGGTAAAACTGGCTTTCCTCTTCTTTGACAGAATGAACATTTGTTGTTTAGCTAGGTGTGTTATTTGTGTACCTCTGCTGATAAGTTTGTATGGATGGCGATGGAAATCTACCTGTTATGTGATTGTGAAGGGCTACCTAAATGAGAGTTCAATGTATATATATGTATGCTTCTGTTTTGTGATTTACACAGAGGTTTTTCACATTGTAAAGAATTTTAATGCAGCTTATAGATACTGGCTTTTTTGTCTGCGTCAACTCATTTCTGTCATTGTTGACAGTCATGCCAATAAGAGTCCTGCTGATATTTATGGATGCATTTAAGAACAGGTGAGTCTTTTTTAGATTCTTCGTTGATAATAACACACTTAATATATTGCTATAAACTGGACTTTCACACCAAATTGTGCATCTTTGAAGCAAGTGTAACATGCCTTGATCATACTATTCGCTATACACATGATCCTGCTATTCCCTTTGTTAGAAAGTATCTTAATAATATTTGTGGCAGGCAGTTCAGGAGGCCCTCTGCATCGGAGCTGTCTGATCTGGCTTGTTTTCTAGTTTTGGCCACTGGTACCATTCTTCTCGGGAGAACAGGTGTGGTAAAAAGCTCCTCATTTGCTTAAGCTAGTAATATATGTCATGTCTACTCTATCAAAATCTCTGCAGTGGTACATGGGTTGCATAGGGCATTACTTAATCTGTTTATTATTATATGGACAAGCTTAGCACTTCTGTTAAAAAAATGGATTTGTCTTTTCAGCTCATCAAAGTGATGGGAAAATGGATTCTCAAACAGTTCCCTTGTGTGTTTTTGTTTGTTTCCACAGATATCAGCCTAATTTACCACATGATTCGTGGTCAAAGTACCATAAAACTCTATGTGGTTTATAATATCTTAGAGGTAAAGTAAACCCTTTTTAGATAATTTATTTCTGCTATGAATTTTCATGTTCATTTCGCTTTTTCCCTTGTATTTCTTACATGGTTTAGTTGGTTTGTATTTGTCTTTTCGCTGCACACTTTTCTGTCCAGTTTACCTTATTCTCTATTCAACTGGTATTGACACATATATAAATATTATATTCCAGATATTTGATAGACTCTGTCAAAGTTTTTGTGGAGATGTATTTGGAGCCCTATTCAGTTCTGCAAAGGGACTGTCGATTTCTCCTCCTGAGAAACTGAGATTTTCGACTTGGAGATTTGTTTCTGACCTAGCATTAACTATGGCTGCCTCAAATATCCTTACAGCGTGATTGCTAGTTTGATTTCTGATAACTACTTCCAACATCTTTATTCTGTTGTGTCCTTAACTGTCTTCACTTCTCCATTCATTCATTTTATTAGCTCAGGCAATTACGTTGTCAACTTGTATTGTTGCTCACAACAATGCCTTGTTGGCCCTTCTGGTGTCAAATAACTTTGCTGAGATCAAGAGCAGTGTCTTTAAGCGTTTCAGCAAGGACAACATTCATGGTCTAGTATATGCGGGTAAGCTTTTACTCCGTGCCCTTTGTAGAATCTTGTGCCTTGAATACTAGGCCTCCTATGGCTCTGATCATTAGCTTAGTACTTCAAACATTTTCAATCACCTGTCAAAATGGGATCTGAGTTAGACTGTAATTCCAGCTGTTAGCTTTGGTTTTTGATTGGTATGTTTTGTTTCCCTTACTATTTCTCTACCAGATTCAATAGAGAGATTCCACATATCGGCCTTCTTGGTGTCAGTTTTGGCTCAAAATATTCTCGAGTCTGAAGGTGCATGGTTTGGAAATTTCATCTACGTAAGTGTACATAATTCTCTGGTAGATATAAAATTTTGTACAAGCCTCTTTCCAGGTTGCCTAAAAGTAAATATACTTGGACTCTGCAGAATGCTACTACGGTCTTCTTCTGTGAGATGATGATAGACATCATCAAGCATTCATTTCTTGCCAAGTTCAATGACATCAAACCTATAGCGTACTCTGAGTTTCTTCAAGCCCTCTGCGAGCAGGTATGGATCATACAGCCTTTCTCTCTCTCTCTTGTGCTGTTACATTGGCCCTATAAAATGCCATTGCTGCGTCATCTTACATCCATATATCTTTCTCTGGTATTGTCAGACTTTGAACATTCGTCCGGAAGATAGAAAGACAAATCTCACCTTTGTTCCCCTTGCACCTGCTTGTGTGGTATATTCCTCCTCTTCCCTTTTGACCTAAAAACTCAATTGTGATAAGTAAAAAAAGAAGAAGCTTGGAATGATTTTGAGTGTATATTTTGGGACCTCAGGTGATCCGAGTACTGACACCAGTATACGCAGCACACTTGCCATACAGTCCACTCCCATGGAGAATGTTGTGGATGGTCATCTTATTCGTCATAACATATATAATGCTCACAAGCCTCAAAGTTCTCATCGGCATGGGACTGAGAAAACATGCAACTTGGTATATTAATCGATGCCGAAGAAGAAACTCCTCCCATCTCCACAATGATTAGGCTGAAGATCATCTTTTGTGATCTTATTATACGTGTTTAAATATTCGATGAAGCGATTTTTGTTGTGGTTAGGCATATATACATATGTACAAAGAAAGAGACCTCATGGATCATTTGGCAAAAAGCCATCACAAGACAAAGAATAGCTATTACTCTTTTTGTTCTCTTCTTCTTTTTGTTTTGTTCATAGGACAATACAATAATAGGAACTTCACAATTTCGTTCACATGACCCATATTCTCTTGACTCGTGAGGTTGAAATGTAAATCACTTTAAAATTAAAAACGTACCTTGTCAGTTTTGAGACTCAAAAGGACTTGAAATATTGAAATCCCTATTCTTTACGCGTACTCGAGATTTTTCGCTCTTGAGAGAATCACTTCGACAATGTCGGTAACGGTAAGCATTCTCGATTCTCGGCCATTTTTGCTGGTGTGTTCTTAGATTCGGCTTTGCTTTTAGATATTTTTTGCTATTTTTAGATCTAATCAGAAAGGAGTTACATGCTACGATTTTGTGGATAAAACCACTGTTCTCTTGTTCTGTGATGAAGTCTGAGATCTCTCTTTACTGTGTCGGTGTTATTAAAAAAAAAACAGAACTTTTTTTGTTTCTCGAGTTTTTTTTTTTTGAATCCAGATTCTGTTCCACAGATGCTAATTTCAATCATAGTATCAATCTCAATTGAAAGTTTCTGGCTTTGGATGAATTAATTCAAAATAAATTTGAGTATTGATGATCTCTCCACAGGCTGCTTTCATTGATTCGGATCAAACTCAGCACAACATTCTTATGGATTCCCAATCAACTGTCTCCGGTGTAAGCAACCAACATTTCTCAAACTTTCATCTTCGCTGTGTTATGGGATTATCTTTGTATTGTTGTTGTAAAGCTGTCTGTTCAAAGGCTTTGTATTGATTCATTGTTGTGCAGGTGAAAACTGTCAAGATTAGCAATGTTTCACTAATTGTTTCTAAGAAAGATGTCAAAGAGTTCTTTTCTTTCTCTGGTGACATTCAATACGTCGAGATGCGAAGGTATGAAAAATAACTTGTTGTAAATTATCATCTTCTTGTTAAAGATGATCTTTACCAATATCTCTAATGTTTACTCTAATGATCTCAGTGAGACACAAGAGAGTCAGGTCGCATATGTTACTTTTAAGGATTCACAAGGAGCTGAAACTGCAATGCTCTTAACGGTATTTTGCTTTCCGCGTATGCATCATTCCGTATATTTCATGAATTAGTGCTTACAGCGAAAAACATTTCCTTCCAGGGAGCTGTCATTGCAGATCTTCGTGTTAGTATAACTCCTGCTGTTAACTATCAGCTACCACCAGAAGCCCTTGCACTTGACTCGGTAAAGACCGGAAACTCTTTGATTTATTCGTTACTCTCTCGGTGTTCATGTTGTTTCCTCTGTGTAGCAGGAACATTCGTTTAATGGTTTTTCTGTCAAGAAAGCTGAAGATGTGGTGAACATCATGGTGGGAAGAGGTTATGCTCTTGGAAAAGACGCCATGGAGAAAGCCAAAGCATTTGATGACAGACACAACTTGATCTCAAACGCTTCTGCAACCATTGCATCGCTTGACGATAAGATGGGTCTGAGCGAAAAGCTAAGCATAGGAACAACTGTGGTTAATGAGAAGTTGAGAGATATCGATGAGCGATATCAGGTGAGGGAGATAACGAAATCTGCTTTAGCAGCTGCTGAAGAGACAGCAATCAGTGCAAGAACGGCTTTAATGGCAAACCCTTATGTATCAAGTGGAGCTTCGTGGTTTTCAAACGCGTTTGGCGCAGTGACAAAGGCGGTTAAAGAGAAAGTTGAGAATGGAGGAGAAGGAAGAAAGGAGATCATCACACTTGATCCCTCTTCACCCAAAGTTCCTGCTGTAGTTCCTGTTAAGCTCGGTTGATGCAGATCTCATCAAACCAATCGGATCTCGACTAAATTCTTTGATAGGTTTGTTGTTCATATATATGCTTTCGTATGCTAAAGAGAAGATAAAAAGACATAAACCATGAAAGGTGTTGTTACATTCAACCAGCATTTGTTCCTCTCTTGAAAGAGATTATTAAGATTCAAGCAAAATAGCAAATAACTTGCAGGAACCATCAATGAGAAAATGGTCTCAAGAACTGAGTTGAAGAAACCTCTGTGCCATTGGATGCGTAGCGTGCGAAAGCTCACTTGGTTTAAGAACTTCAACAATCTCTCCGTCGACAACAAGGCAAACGATATCAGCAACTTTCTGAATCTGCTTGATACTGTGAGAAACAATCACAGTAGTAATCCCTCTCTGCTTCTTCAGTTTCACTATAACATCCTCAATGTTCTCTGTCGATATCGGATCAAGAGCACTTGTTGGTTCATCGAGCAGCAACACCTCAGGCTCGTTGGCTAGAGTCCTTGCAAGTGCTACTCGTTGAGCTTGACCCACAGATAACTCTGCACCAGTCTTCTTAGCAAAGGAAGCATCAAGGTCTGCAAGACTTAGCAGCTTATAAACCTCTTCGTCACTTAGTTTCTCCCCTCTCAAATTCGGACCATATCTCACATTATCCGCAACAGTCCCTGTAACCAACCACACATTATCAAGACCTATGAAACTAGAGGCTAAGCAAATCCCAAAATTTGATTATTACCTTGAAAAAGAACAGGAAGCTGAAAAAGCATTCCAACTCTACGACGAAGAGCAATAACATCAACGTTGGTTATATCTTCACCGTCCAAGAACACAGTTGACTCCGGTGGTTCCCAAAGACGATTCAGAGATCTCAAAAACGTTGACTTTCCACTTCCACTAGGTCCAATCACACCAACGATCATACCTTTTGGTATATCTATCGTAACTCCTTTCAAGATCCGAGATCCATCATCGGCGACTCGGGTCAGATCATGTACCCGAATCTTTGGTTCTGAACCAGACACAACAACATCCACAAGATGCTCTCGTAATGATCCATCGGATTCGTTAGACCAAAGTGATGGCATGGCTTTAAAGTTTTCAACTTTTTTTGATCAAAACACTCACTTAACGAAAAGATTTGTGTCCGTATATGAACAATAAGAATCAGTCAATTGATATTGACAATTTATTATTCTTACACCACTTAGTGGCCAACTTTTAGGACCAATCTCTGACATTTACATAATTTATGACATCACGAGATTTAGAGGAGGAATTGTTTTTTTTTTTTTTCACATCCAGATACAAATTCCCTACATGACTACATCTATCACTTGACTATGCCAGAAATGATAATTCCGGTTCGTAGATAACCAACAAAATTCAGACACAGAAATTAAAGTAGACCGGTTCACTATCGTATAACTTCGCTTTGAGTTTTTTTTTTTTTTTTTTGGTGTTTCAGAGATTAACTTTGAAAAATGAGTATCGCTTTGATCTCCTGCTAAAATCGCCATTGCAAAATTCAAAACCTGTAGAGATTGAAACTGTAAAAAAATGGCACTACCTCCATCGTCTCCTTCACCATCATCTCCATCTCTTCAACGTCTCTCCACCTTCAAAAACCCTCCTCCTTCTTCACTCTCCTCCGGCGCACCACCACCACAAACACCGTCATCTTCCTCTTCTTCGCCGCTCGATTCTTTTGCCACCGATCCAATCCTCTCCCCATTCCTCTCATCTTCCTTCTCCTCCGCATCATTCTCCTCCGCCGCTCTCGCTTCTGGATCTCCGGCCTCCACCGCCGAACGTCTCCACCAAGCAATCCGCCTCCTCGATTCACAGCTCCGTAATGACGTCATCTCTCGTCACCCTGAATTGCTCGCTCAGCTCTCTTCTCTCTCACACGCCGATGTATCTCTCTCTTCTCTCCGATCCTCCGTCTCTTCACTCCAATCTTCAATTCGCCGTGTCAGATCCGACCTCTCTGAACCGATCAAATCGATCCGATCTAAATCTGTTCAGCTATCTAATCTCCATACAGCTACTGAGTTACTATCTCACTCCGTTCGTACGCTTCGTCTCTCTAAGAAGCTTCGAGATCTAGCGGATTTTCCTGATCCAGATAAGATCGATCTCACTAAAGCTGCACAGTTCCATTTCGAGATCTTAACAATGTGTAAAGAGTATGATCTCTTTGGCATTGATGTGATTGATGAGGAAATCAAGTTTGTTACTGAGATTGGAGAGAAATTGAGATCTGAAGCTATGAAGGTGTTGGAGAGAGGCATGGAAGGGTTGAATCAAGCTGAAGTTGGGACTGGTTTGCAAGTTTTCTATAACCTTGGAGAGCTTAAGTCTACGGTGGATCAATTGGTGAATAAGTATAAGGGAATGGCTGTGAAGAGTGTGAGTGTTGCTATGGATATGAAAGCTATTACTTCTGGCTCAGGTGGTGGCTTCGGGCCTGGTGGGATTAGGTCTAGCGGATCACCGCATATTGGTGGTGGTGCTAAAGTTAGGGAGGCGTTGTGGCAGAGGATGGCTAGTTGTATGGAACAGTTGTGTTCACTTGTAGTTGCTGTGTGGCATTTGCAGCGTGTACTGTCTAAGAAGAGGGATCCATTTACTCATGTCCTTCTTCTTGACGAAGTCATCAAGGTGCGGAATTTAACTGGAATTTTAGGCTCCCTGAGTTTGTTTATTCGTTAGTTAAAGATATTGTCAATGTCCTGAGGAATAAGCTGCATTAGATCATTGAGAGGATCAGAGTTTCTTGTCACTTTTAGCGAGCTCGATGATGTTTGAACAATTTAAGTAGATGATCCTTCAATGTTTTTGCATCAAAAGGAAGTTTTGGGATGGGTTTCTGTGGTGTCAGGGCTGTTGATTAGTTTAGATTCCAACTTTTTAATTGGTTTTATTGCTTACATGAAGTGTTTATATGCACAGGAAGGCGATTCTATGTTAACCGATAGAGTCTGGGATGCACTTGTGAAGGCTTTTACTAGCCAAATGAAGTCTGCATACACAGCTTCGAGTTTTGTAAAAGAAATATTCACCATGGGATATCCGAAGCTTGTGTCTATGATAGAAAATCTTCTTGAAAGGATTTCTCGTGATACAGATGTTAAAGGAGTGTTACCTGCCATTAATTTAGAAAGGAAAGAACAAATGGTTGCATGCATTGCTATATTCCAGACTGCTTTCTTATCCCTATGCTTTGGCCGCTTGTCAGACCTTGTAAACTCGATATTCCCTATGTCGAGCCGTGGGAGTTTACCTTCGAAAGAACAGATTTCACAGGTATTATCACACATTCAAGATGAGATTGAGGCTGTTCATCCAGATGCTCGTTTGACTCTTCTAGTTTTGCGTGAGATAGGCAAGGCCCTTAGTAACCTAGCTCAACGAGCTGAGTGCCAGGTATGATAGACCTCTTGTTGGTTATTGTCCTCTTGTTATGTGCGATAGCTCCCTTAGTATGGTATCAATTTGTGCTTGTATTATATAGAAATTCTTAAAGTTGCATACAGTTGTATAGGAGAGATTGAGTACAAAGTAATAATTCGTGGGGCAATTATAATTTCTTCCAGACAGAAATGAAGAGAATTAGAGCTACATCTACCTCTACTATGCAAATATATACGTGTTAACTACCTGACATAATTAGAGTTAACAGTGTAAAGAAGTTATTCTGCTACTTATGCGTTTATGTTTGAAATGTAACACAGCTACACTTATATTGCAGATTTCTACAGGCCCTGAGACGCGGCAGATATCAGGTCCTGCGACTTCAACACAGATCAGGAACTTCACATTATGTCAGCATCTGCAAGGAATCCACACACATATCTCATCCATGGTAGCGGACCTTCCCAGTATTGCTACTGATGTATTGTCTCCTTATCTGGCTGCAATCTATGATGCGGCATGTGAGCCAGTTACACCTTTGTTTAAAGCAATGCGAGACAAGCTCGAGTCATGCATTCTTCAAATCCATGATCAAAACTTTGGTGCTGATGACGCTGACATGGACAACAACGCTTCCTCATACATGGAGGAGTTGCAGAGATCGATTCTTCACTTCCGCAAGGAGTTCCTATCTAGACTATTGCCTTCCGCAGCAAATGCTAACACTGCAGGAACAGAATCGATCTGCACAAGACTCACAAGACAAATGGCGTCAAGGGTTTTGATCTTCTACATCAGACATGCATCCCTTGTGCGACCACTTTCAGAATGGGGAAAACTCAGAATGGCCAAAGACATGGCCGAGCTGGAACTAGCAGTGGGACAGAATCTATTTCCCGTGGAACAACTCGGAGCACCGTACAGAGCTCTTAGAGCGTTTAGGCCTTTGGTTTTCCTGGAAACATCTCAAATGGGATCATCTCCTCTCATCAATGATCTACCACCGAGCATCGTCCTACATCATCTCTACACAAGAGGCCCAGACGAGTTAGAGTCACCGATGCAGAAGAACAGACTAAGTCCTAAACAGTACTCACTGTGGCTTGATAACCAAAGAGAGGATCAGATCTGGAAAGGGATAAAAGCAACTTTGGATGATTATGCAGTGAAGATCAGATCGAGAGGGGACAAAGAGTTTAGTCCAGTTTATCCTCTAATGCTTCAAATTGGTTCATCTTTAACACAAGAAAACTTATAAGCTGTGCTTTGTTACCGAATCAATATTCTTCTATTGCGAACTTTTTTGTCTCATGGATTTTTCATTCAGTTGTAGTTACTATATCTCTCACATACATATCATGTAAATCGAGATTCATACATCATCATACTATGCAAAGAGAGGAGACGTATTCATTTTCAAACGAAAGAGTATTTATATAGCATAATATATACAACAAAACCTGTTAACTATTAGGAACCACATAACCACCTCTACCTCTTTTTTTTTATCTATCTCTCTCGACTATAAAGTCAAACATGGATCAATTCCCAACGGAAATAGATCTCTCCCCTAAACCAAGAGGAGAACGTGAACGTTGACGCCTTTTGATCTCGCTAAGAACCCTCCTCATCTCCGGTTGCTGCAGCGACGGTTGTCTTATCTTCTCAAACTCTTTCTTTATCTTCTCAACTTGGCTATGTATTATTGGACCATCCTCGTTTCCATTATCGGTCTTGTTCTCCATCTCTACACAAACACGAGACCAAAGACACTGAAACAAAGAGACCCTTTATAACAAGAGACGACACGAGTTTTGTGTGTGAAGTAGAACCGAAGTTAGGTTGGTGCGCAACGCCGAATTAGTCTCAACTCTAAATATAAACAGCTAAAGAGTTTTTTTTTCTTTTTCAGATCATATATTATACAAAGAGACGACTCTCTCTATATTTATCTATCTCTCATTTTATAAACAAACGTGGAGGACGGTGTTCGGTGAGTTTTGGTTACGTGTCGGTAACGTTGAAACATTTGTGACGAGTCGCTTACGTTTATCTTTCGATTTGACCTTTTGTTTAATAAGATTTTTACTGGAAATTGGAGAAATCGTCGGTTTTTGACCGTTGAGAGACCAAAAGGCTGCCATGTGGATGGACTTAAGTCGCTAGTCAACTAGAAGATTCTAGTGGATATCCTTTTGAAACATTTCCTTTAATCAGTCGTTAATCGTTATTCAAACACATTTGACACTCGTGTGTTCTTTGTTTCGGCCTTAAAGCTTACACGTTATGTCTTTTTGGTTTTCTCGGTTCTTGTCCCAGTTTTTGGCCCAATGGCCCTATAGGAGGTGCTAAGTTCCAATTCAATATGTCTGACTTATATCAAACAGCTACGACGACTTTTATATAATCACAATTCTATTACCATTAAAATATGAAAATTACTAAATCTAGCACATCATTGTATCTTATAAATAGGGGTGTCAATTACGACCAAAAGTCTATAGATCGATCATAAACTCTTTCACTATAAGATAGCTTAGAGCTATAGTTTACATGACCTTAATGGGTCATATATATATGGTCGGTACCTTACATACATGAGATTCTTTTACCGAACAACTTTAATTATGATGCTTAATTTGCCACATCAACATCTAAGTTTTGCAAAAATTTATGATATTCTTCTATCCAACTAGACTCCAGTACCTTAGTAAATTAGTTATACAGAGTCTCTATGCGTTTTAGTTATTATGTGTCCTTTTTTCCTACGTAATTATAGGTTCAAAGAGTTTCTGTACGGAATTAGCTAATTCGTTTAGGTCACATGGTTTACGTATTGCAAATTCTATGATTGTTCTAAGAACTCTTAAATCTTATAAGAATTCAATCTAGGGATCCATACGATTCATGATCCGACCCCGTCCTACCACTACCACCGGTTTAGAAACACCGCTAAAGAGTAAAGACAATAATGGAAGGGGACCACTCAATGATGGGCTTTTGGGATAAGAAACATTATGGGAAAATAATGGATACAGTTGGCTTTTGATGTAGTGCATCCGTGATGATCCCCAAAAAAAATAGGGTAGAGGATAATATAAATTTGCAAGAAGAGGGATTTAGAAAAGTGTATCAACCTCTTTTGGATCTCTTCAGCTTCAACTTTGATCATCCATACAGAGGTATGTCCATGACTCTTGATTACCATTGATACGTACATTAGTTATTTACGTTCCTTATCTAATAACTTTTCTATTTCATCATTTATAGTAAAATATGAAATTCATCATATTAATTTTGCAAAACTCATTGAGTTTTCTCCGTCTTTCACAAATAGATCTCACTTTTATTTCTACGAAAACGTAAAAGCAAAGTACTATAAGAAAGATAAAATTTTAAAAAATGAAAATGAAATTTTTTTTATTTTTTGTGTGTGGAGACATCTATATTCTAAGTAAAGAGGAAATCTTAGTGCAATAACTAACATAAAACTAATATGTATGGCATGTTTTTTTTAAGTACTTGCATAGCTAGTAGTTCTTTTTCAGTTCATGGTAGTTAATTCACCTCATTAAGGAAAAATTTATTTTGGTGAAGACCTTCGTAAATGCTTTCTAATCCTTCAACTCATTATAATGGTCATGGCTTGTAAATGAAAACCAGGAAATGGAGAAGGTGCAACAAATGACAAACAACAAAGGAATCATGAAGGTTGAAATTCATAGCCATTTCAATTCTGCGGTGGAAGTGGGTTCCCGTGGGCTATCTCGTCAGACAAGCATGACCAAGACCAACTGCCTTTGCTCACCAACCACTCACCCTGGTTCTTTCCGGTGTAGGATTCACCGTTCTCTTTCGTTGCAACGTACCAAGAGTATCGAGGCTGCATCTCTATTGGATTCTCCACCAAAGCCAGCGGATTCCCCTAGTACCGCTACATAGATTCATGCATGAATCCATGACATTACCAATGTTTGTTGTAACTTGTAATTTGATCATTATATGGAGGAGTAGGCTTTTATTTTCCAACAATACGCATGAATTTACGCGTTAATCAATGGCATTACAATTGTTCATATGAAAACATGATCCGATAACATATTAGAAGTACATTAATGAGTAGAGTGAAGTGGAATCTTACTTGTAACTATATATACGATTAATATGAAAGATGCCCTTTGGAAATATCTTAGAGATCGTTGTCAAAATTATATTTTAGAGCTCTAATTAATTAGATCAAAATCTTTAGTCAACATGGTCCCAAACTATATATTAAAAGGTTATTGACTATGTATATCTTGGTCTCTTAAGTCATCTCAAAGGGCAGATGATTATCAAATTAATGAGAGACAATTACAAAATAGACATGGCTTGGTGCTAGATTGGCAAATCAATCAAAGTACTCATGAGTCATGACTCCATTCAAAAGACTACAAAGCGCAAACAACTTTAGAATGCTTGTAATTTGTTTTTCAAAAAGTGATAAAGAAATAGTCTATTGATTGAGAGAGAAACAATGATGGATGTGTTATAAAATGTGGAAGAGGCAATGTATATATAGATAATTCTCGTTGGTAGTTTTCTCACGAAGCGCCCATGTGTCTCTTTAATTTGAGCGGTGCTATTTTTTTCACCTTTTTTTATGGAATGTGAAAACACCATATAATTATAATGAAGTCGAATTGTAAATTTTGGCTGATTATCTCTAATATGCCAAAATAGACTAATATTTTCTCATATTCAAAACTTTTGAATCCAACACTTAATCTAAGTTTTTACCAAAGATAACTATATATTTTTTTGTCAACAACATGGATTATACTAGTTTGAATCTAGATGGTATATATACGGTGACATAGCAACGACAGTAATATTACCTCTATTTTACGATTTGTTGGAAAACTAGAAACTTGTAAACTTTTTTTTAAGAAAAGTCAAGTTTCAACAAGGTGAAATAGGGACAGAGTAGGTAAGACTTATACAAGAATGATTTGATGTTAGGAATTGTTGTTAAACATAATTGGAAGTTAGTAGAAAAACTTGAAAACTTGTTTAGTGAGAAAGAGACCACGTGATAGGTGACATTATTATAGAAAGGAATCATGATATGTAAACTTAATTATGCATCAAATCCAAGTTTGTTAAGATATCATGTCTACAAATTAAATGCAAAATAAATAAAAAGATAAAATATATAGATACGTAAAACTCTTTCCTAGTGATTTAATGAGCATGATCTTGATTTGGGTATTTATTAAATCGATATATGAATACGACCAATCATAACAAGGAATAAATTGGGATATATACTAATCAAAACCAGTAGCAGCCAACAGAGACAGAGAAGAAGATTTGACTTTACTCTTTACAAATTTAAAGAATAATCAAAGTTCTTCTAACAAAACAAATCCTCAGGGTCATTTTCTTTGACCTTCTGGATCTCAAACACGTGTCTCATGAATCTAAATATGATTCTAAACAATATTATTATCATCTTAGAGATTTTTAGATGAAGTTATACAGAGAGTAAATAGGTTTAAACATTTTTCTTTCTTTTACTCTACGATACCTAAATAACAATTTTGTTTTAACAGTTTTTGTCGCTTGAGTTTCTGTTGATGGACAAGAGCTTGCTAAACATCTTCTTAGGACGGCCAGGGATTGCACAAAAAGCCTTAAACCGAGACGGAGTTCTTCCTCCGTCCCCATTCATGAACCTTTCGTCTACCTCTTCATCTTCAGCTAGCTTGCTTCTCAGTGTACCTGATAGCTTTGATTTAGGTGATTTGAGACCCGAGACGCTCCATCGATCTTCTGGTGCAGCGATACTTGTTGTCGTGCTGAAAGCGGCTGCATTTGGATTAGAAGGGTCGATGTTGTGTGCTGCTAGGAGTGCTTTGATGTTGCTAGGAAGTTCAGTCGTGTTCTTTTCACCGTTGTTCGTAGCTGCAGCGGCTCGTGCTTGCTCGTAAAAGAGGACTTGGACCACTACTCTAAGCGGAAGCATCTCGTTTTGCGCTGCGTGCATACATGCTTCCATTGATAGTTTCTTGCAGTCCAATACTCTACAAACTCTCTTCCTTTCTGATTTATTCAAATTCTTATGAGCCTACAACAACAATGTCAAAACATAAATTAGATAAGTCGCAAAGATTAATATTCATTTAGTCTAAACAAGGATGAGAATTGAACCTTGAGATATATGTCAATGGCTCTATAGAGATCATCATGATCAAGTCTTGAAAATTCAGGGACACTTTCAGCTAAAGTAACAAACTTTGAGAGCGGTAAATTCACATCTCTAGCAATCTGTTGAAGATATCCATCCACAAGCTTAGCTACCTTAAGCTTTGAGCTATGAGAAGCAGAGGATGATCTTCTACTTTCTTGAAACTCAAGATCAATATTCTCCGCCGAACGAGATCTTCTTCTTCTATCCATCATTCCCTTTTTACCTCTTAAAGGACTTGTTGGTGGACTAGTCTGTCCTTGGACCATAAACTGTTCCAAGATAGTCGCGACAATGTCCACATCGTATAACAATTCGGATTTGTATGACATTGGAGGTATTAACAAGTCGCTAACCGTTGCTTCTTCTAGTTGAAGAGCTACCCTTCTTGCTAATTCCATCTTAGAAGACGTTGATGCGTTTAAGATATTGGCTGCTTTCAAGAGTTTAAGCAAGAAACTGCAAGAAACCGCGCCTTTCTCAGCTGGAAGCAAGCTTATAATGGACTCCAACAACAATCTATGCTTCGATGAAGTATCGGTATCCGAATCTGAGTCAGAATCCTCTTTCTTTTTGACTACTTTCCGGTTTCTTTGTAAAGTAGGAAGCCATTTAGAGGCGTAAACTCTAAGAGCATCACCGATAAGACTAGCGGGTACTTTGCCACCGGATTTAATAGCAATCATAGTCCTCCAATAAAGATCTATCCCCAACTCCGCGATATCTTCAGCCCACCATCCTCTACTCGAAGCAGCAGCTCTGTTAGAAGACATGTCATCATCCCTAACCCTCCTAGAATGACTATGTGAGAGAGACACTTTGGATGGATGAGATAAAACCTTAGAGGCTATGGCCTCAATGCACCTACTAGTGATAGCGAGATCTTCAGACCACAAAGGAAACGCTTTCGTGGTCTGAAGTGTGACTATGGAGTCTCTCCATCCATTAAGGATGCAAGAATTGAAGAAAACTTCAAGCTTGTACACCAAGTTACCTTTCTCAACCTCCTCTGACATCTGAAGATACTCTGCTGCACATCTCGCTGCTACGATGTTATACGCGCTGATAGTTATCGTTATTCCGTAGCAGAATTTGGCACAGAGCTCAAAGGCCTCCACTCCTCCTGGAAACTCTGGAAGTTGGATGATGGATTCTGGAGATTCAGAGCACATTCTTTGAAGCCTCAAGCATTTTGAGAGCAGTGGAAACTACAGAACAAGAAGATGACCATTCAAATAAACTCTAAAACTGAAGAAAAAAAAATCATTTCCAAGTACAAGAAAGGGTTTAGTACCTTGTGAAGAAGATATCTGCTTCCTGACACTTCAATAGTAAAATCACTGGAAACTTCAGAGGACACACATCTGCAACAAGCAAACAATTTTTAGCCTTTTTTTAACTCAACATTTATGGCCAAAGATTTTACTACTTTTAAGAAATTACTATTTTACCTTAAATCTTCAGAAGTGTAGAAAGTGTCAGGACGAGATCCAAGTTTCATAAACTTCATAGCTGATTAATGATAGTAATTAGCTTGAAATCTTCAGAAACTCCTATGCATAATGCTCCAAAAGTGTTTCTTTCTTCTAAGACACCAAACACTGAAGAACAGTTCCGGACAATATCTCCTGTTTCCAAGTTGAGACAAAAACAAATCAAAATGTTGTCTGAGAGTTTTTTTTTTTTCTTAGGAGAAAAAAATCAGATTTTTTTTTTTCTTTTCTATAGAGGATTTGTCATTGTGGTGACTGGTGAGTGATTTAGTTAGATATATAGATATATGGGAAAAAAAAAAAAGAAAGAAACCCAGAAAAACAGAGGCCACCAGAAGAAAAGTTCATGTCCATTCAATCAAATTCCTTATACCCAATCTGATATGGACATACAAACAAAAAGAATCAAAATCAATGCAACAAAAGAAAAAAAGATAAAGAAGATTGAAATTTTAGATAATACTATCATCAGCATACATTACACATCACAACCCACCCAAAGTTCCATCAGTCACAAAAGAAAACAAAATATAACAAAGTATGTTGTTCAATTCCCATGCAAAAACCAGAAAATGAAGAAGAAAAAAAACTCACTTGGATTAGAAAAACAGAACAAACACTCTTCACATCAGGAGCTTTGAGATGGATATATCTTTGTGTATCTTTCTAGCTATAGCTTAAGGCAAGTTCCCAGAAAACACTCTTCACCAATCATTCAAAGACTAAAGAGAGATCAGAAAACAAAAGAAAACAGAGCGATCTACTTTACAACTTTTCTTTGTTTTTCTTGTTTTATGTAAGTTTTTATTTTTATATTTTATTAAATTCTAGGTAGGGATTTTGTTGATATAAAAATAATAATAATATTATTATTAATTTTGCTGGTGTTTTATTTTGTTTTGTATTTTTGGGGGTAAAGAAATGGTGCTTAGGCTATTCACCAGCGTGCAAAGAGAATCACCAATCCCACGTGCTTCTGCTCATTCCCCACCTTCTATCTTCCTCATCATTGCCTCTCCATATTTTTTCACACTTCTTCCTATTTGGTGTTATTTTTATGTGTCGATTTTGCAAAATAACTACAAGGTAACTCATAAATTCAAATTCTTACTTTTTGTTAAAGAATAATCATTGGCTTTTAGGTTTAACGTAATATATAATTTGCATGGTAAGACATGATAAGTAATGGTTTGCATACCTAGAAAAATTGTAAAAAGACTTATGATTATTGATAGATTTATAACGTGGAGTAATGTATGGTTAAAATATATGATTTGATAAAGTTGAATTTGGCATTTAATACAGGTTTCTTACATCTATTGGGTTCACTGAATTTATTGTTCTTTTATGACTTCATTTTCAAAATTCAACCTGATATTTACTGCAATGCTATTCATAATAATCATAGCAAGTGATATTATTGTGAACAATGTATAAATATACAATTCATTATGTAAATATATAACCAACTAAACAGAAAAACGTGATATATATTTATTTGAGTGGTGATATATTACATGTATATATTTATGAAAATGACATGACATGAGCGAGAGTGTAAATTGTTCTATAATAATATTATTGTTCTATAATGAAATTGCATGGTCCACATCGGTTTACGTCCAAGTCATAGAAGGGAGACTAATTTGCCATTTCCGTTTTCTTCCTAATTTACTATTTTGTCATCGTTCTTACCTCTTAAATACATTTGACATTTCATGTAATTACTTTTTATTTTCTTAGATAAACCAATAAAATATAACTAAATCATTAAAAAGGGAAGATTGAATTTTAAGCAGCCATATAGTCCATACACCTCAACCTCATCTTATCAAAAGGGGTTATAATATCAAAGTGCGACAATGAAATCGACAATAACCTCTTTTTCGTATAGTCTTTAATGAGTGTACACATTTATGAAGAAAGTAGGGGGAAAAATATGCATTTATAAATGTTATAAGCAAATAGAGTTGTATGCATATATATTCATCACTAAGGAAATGCGAAGGATAAATCTTTCTCACATTTTAGTTTGAAGATATAAAATATAGAGGAAAATACCGAATTACCCATCTATGCTTAGTATTGTTTGAGAAAAGTGGAGGCATGCTCACAGCAAATCATTGAGAGTGGATTACTTTTCAAAGAAAGACACAATGTTAAACTTGATCATATCTCTATACAAATAATTACTTTTGACTGAAATAATGCAGATTGCATTTTACCCTTTCTTGATAAAAGAAACAAATATATCTGCATGATATAAGATAGATTTATGTGACTCTGGTCAAGACTAAAAAGTTAGGGAGCCTAACATTAACTATATAGTCGTCTAGAGAAATAGGTCCTATATTTGATGGTTGGATCGCTTTTAACAGTTGAAGTGGAGTTATCTTATCTATGTGCTCCATCTTAATTAAAAATATGAGCCATCAAACTTATATATAATAATATATAACCTTTCCGTTTCCTTTGATTCATGTCATCGAGGTTTCCAATTTTATCACAAGTCTATATTGAAAAGAAAATAAACAGAGTAATAATATATGTCTCAATCGTAGTACAAGTCTTGGGTTTAAAGAAAGATATCTAACTATCACTTTTCTTAATTAAGCTTCCCCAACACAACATTTATTGGATGATTTAAGATCAAAAGCATTCCAATTTGGGTGCAATGCTTCAGTCGATAAATATCATCATGAACCAAAAAAATCCAATAAAAATCATTTTGTTTGAATGTTAAGGATTTTTTTGAAAAAAACTTACAATGATCAAGCGTATGTAGCTCTATTGGTAGTTGTTTTCTTCCGAAAAAAGCTTATCTTCCATAAACTATGGTTCAAAACTTTCTTGAGAAGGAATTCGTCCGATGAAAAGATGTATCGGCCCGAAATTCCTCAATTATCCAAAAACGAAGTTACAAAGAGAAAGATGTAGAAGAAAGACGAAAGCTGATATTTGTTTTTATTACCAAATGAGGAGAAATATGAGTTGAAATGAAGGTGAACAAAGAATAAATATATATAAATTGTTTGTCTTTTGATAGAGCCAAAGATATATATGGCTCAAGTTAAAAAACATAAGACTTATGATACAAACAACAATGTCCCATGACTTGTCAGAGTCGGTTCGTTTAAACTCCCAAACTAGCACCAGTGGTTGAGGGAACACAAATATAAAACCCGTCACGGCTCCGGTCCGGTATTGTCGACAAATGAGTGTGACGAGAGACTGTCTTGGATCAATCAGTGACCACGAACGACGAGGGCTAGAGGGGCCAATGGCATTATGGATATAAACGTGGTTAGACCAAGGGTGTTTTGGGGATTGCATGATAGGTTCCTGTCGTGATGTCAACTCTACGTGTGAAAGAAGAAGAGATTTGTGATTTTATTTGATTTTAAATGTTAATGTAACCCGAGTGGGTGTCTGGCCGACAATGCCTGCTTTGGATGGTCCCTTTGTGGCTGTGGGATCCATTTGTCCCGATTAGAGATCCTCCACGATTGGAGCTGAGCTGGATTTTGGTACTGTCTTATAAGATAGATAGATCTTGTATTTTCTTTATTTAGTTTTCGCCAAATTTGCTGTCTTCCTTGTGAAGGAGATAAATGGATATGTGGATGATTTTAAGTTGTTTGGAAGCATGTAGAGTATGAAAATTTATCATATCTTCAAAAAAATTACTATTTGAAAAATATTTAATAATCATGTATATATGGTTTAGTTTTATGTAATTCTAAAAAAAAAAGAATTTAATCTGAGAAAATTATAATATTGGACAAAAACTAATATTTAGTTTTACAATTTTTAGCTTTAATAACATGAGCAGAAAAAGGCTCCAATAGTATCACAAATTGCCTCCAAGTCTGTTCCAACATTGTTCACCCCTCAGGAGCAAACCCATGCCCCTATCCACTTAGGGCTGGAGTCTACTTGACTAAAGCAACCATCCGAACAAGCGTACAAAATGGGGTGCGACGAAATGAAAATTAAACTCGTGGTAGTGGCAAAGACAATTCTAAAGATGACTATTCACAAACATCATCTGCAATGGTTGTCCACTACGAAGCAAATTCTACCATTGTTTGCGCATGACAGATCCGATTATTGCTTATGATAATCCGGTTAACCAACATTAGTCTCCCTAAGAATAGCAAGTGAGTGAAGAATAGCGCATACATCATCATGCTCCACCCAACATGCAAATAGTTTTAGCTAAAAATTGTCACTCATGATTGGACGAATCACTTAGCGTCATATATATCGTGGTTTATAGGAAACCCGTTAACACCACATGTAACTAAGTTTAGGAGAACCATAGAACTTCAAACAGTACTTGTTTAATATTTATGGTTCTTCCGACTAGTCTCTATAGGTATTTGGCCCAATATTACAATGGTCCGAACAACTGGATAGATAAGGTATTACAGATGCCTAGTCCAAACAATTTTGTAGCAACTCATAAGGCCGACCACTTGACTCGTCTAGCTAGAACCTATCTTAAAAGTTATAACTTTGTACTTTGTTGGTTGTTCTATTTTGGTATGCGCTAGTTGTCACACCACCTCAAAAGCCACACATGTTATATATTAGCATAATTTGTAAATAAAAACCATTTAAAGGAGTTGAAAATAGTCGTGCCATTTGCGTAATTGGTCGGGTCGGATTGGTTCCCACACATTTTAACACCGACAGCGGTGAAGATTCATAGCTTCTTTTTTTTCTTTTTCAAAAATAAGATTCTAAGCAATAATGTCTCATGTGTTGCTGAATACACACATCTTATCCAATCTTACACCAACAAGGAACAAAAAATGTCTCTGTAGTCAACATAAAAATCTTCATGACTTGCAGATTGTCACAGATTTATGTTAAGGTTTTATATTGAGTTACGCCACGACGTGTTTGGATAAGAAATAAATAACCCAAATCAAAACTCACGAACAATAACAATGTATGATCCAAATAAATGTGACAATATTTACTAAAAATCAGGGTTACAAATCTTGGTTTTTACTCGTTTGTTACATGTACAGACTATTCTTAAAAACTGGGTCTGTCTCTCTCTCTCTCTCTGTTAAGAATTACATAAATAGATTGGCACAACAATTACATATGTATAACCTCTGTAGCTCGCATCGCATCACATGACGATTTCGAATTGAACTCCATATAAAGAATGCCTCTCTCACGCAATGAGAGAGCATATCAAAGTCTGCTTTAGCTGCTTTTCTTTATTGCATTTCTTCATTGAGCTTTCTTCTTTTGTTGTGTTGATCGCGAAATGCATATTCAGATTCTCTGCTCGTTGGGTTTATTTTTCCTTGAGAGAAGAGTTGTCTATCGATGCAGCACGAGCTGCTTGGAACTGTATAGTATACTTTCTTTGAAGCTCTCTTAATTTGTCCATCAATTCTTGGAACGATGGTCTACATTGCGGTTCGCTGCAGAAATTACTTAACCCACATTAGCTGCTGCGACATTTACTAAACGAAAGTAGAGAAAGTTTACGAGACTAAGTCACTTACTACTTAAGTAAACTGTGAAGGCAAATCAGTATATATCAATACAGTGGTGTCGGTTGAAAGAAAAGTATACAAGATCTGACACCAAACTTACAATAATTGTATCAAACATGAGCCTTTTTATGGGCCCTGAATCTGTGGAAAATTTTCAACTCAACAAAGCATAGACCTTGAAAGTCTTTACACTAGTAATTGAAGCCTTCAATAGTATGTGTTTGGGACCCATGGAAATTAAAGGATTGGAGTGCAAAGTAAATGTTTTCTCGAACTTTTGTTTACTCAAGGTTTCCTAAACAGTAATCTTACAAATTCCAAATTCTAGGGTTTGCAACATTTCTACATTTATGGTTATTTTACTATGTTCATTGATGACACAAAACATCAGGTTTAGTTCAGCTACAGCAGAAAATCAGAGCATGGCATATGACGAGATGTTTAGGAGACCAAGTTTTGGTCCCTCCTATATGCAACCAATTTTGTACCGAATCATTAGTGAGGCTATTTTCCTCTAGCAAGGTATATGTAATGTTTAATATGATTTATGTACCTGTGCCAGCAGCTTTCCATTAAAGCAATCCACTGAGGGTCAACGTCTTTTGGGACTTCCAGCCTCTGGTTCATGAACCCCACGGCTCCAATCACCTGCAAGTTTATAAATAGACTTCTCTTCATATTTGTTTTACTGTGTGGGCATATAATTTACATACAGGAATTAAGAGGAGACAGAAAAGGCAAACTTTCTTAAACAGAACAGATGTTTTGCAATGGAAACAAGTCCTCTAATTGGTATAAATGTCGCAAAACATAACTTTTTAATTTGACCCAAAATAGCCAAATGGGTAGTATAGTTTCCAACATACTAAACTGATTACATCTACTTTATAGGATAGATGGAAACTAGATGCATATTAATAGCGAGTAGCGACCAATTAGCTACAGTAGTTAGTAACGTTGAGATTCTTACTAGGACTAATATGGCCTTGTATATCTTTAAGTAAGATATGGTCACTTTCATATTCCCTAGTCTATTTTTCATTTGGAGACCAATTGCATTTTTTCCATTAAAGCGGAAACTATACCTGCATAGCATTTAGATTTTCCCATGGGATCTTCTCTGTCACAAGCTCCCATAGTACTACTCCAAAACTGTAAACGTCAGACCTGCCATTTAAAGAGTAGGAAGAGCATCGTTATAGATGAAAGCTACAACAAACAATAACCAATAAGTAGAGAGTGAGAAAATACTTTTCATCAGCAGCCTCATTTCGAAGAACTTCTGGTGCCATCCATTGAGGCTACAGAACATAAAAAAGCAATGAAATTCATCCTGAGATATCTGATTTCATTAAAAAAAAGAAAAAAAAAGGAGGAATCAATTCAGTAAGAGTCTATGTAAAGTACCGTTCCCCTTCCGTTTGTAGTGAGGTACGTCTCATGCTTGATGCGAGAAAGACCAAAATCAGCAACCTGTGAGCTGACAAAGTAAGTTAACCATGACAAACACCCTTTTTACTTCAATAATAGTTTGTCCTGAAATTAAAATCTATGATTCTTTTCTGATATAGACACAAAAGACGAATCGTTATCTAAAGCTTCATTAATATAGTGTATATGATTTCCCCTTTTGCTTTAGAGTCTAAGTCGTAGTAACTTAATTATCAAACGATTTTTTTCTCATACAAGATACAACTCTTGAGTCCTGACACAGGGGAAATACTAGACCTAATAACATTATTTTGTTGACCTAGAATAATATTTTTCCATTTGTGTCACAAAGAAATCAATCAAGCAATATTTTTTAAACTGGGGACATCCATTTCTAGTTCACCCACCAAACTCATGTCATCTGCGAAATCTGATGAAAGTGGACGGTATTTTGTAGGTAAATAATTATTTTCTTCTTAGCTCCATCAGAATTACCAACGTCATAAGGTTATTGGTAGTCCAGAAAGTGGAAACTATTTCAACAATGAAAACAATACCTTCACAGTCCAGTTCCGATCAACCAGTAGATTTGACGACTTCAGATCACGGTGAATGATGGGAGGACTACAGTGGTGAAGATAATTCATGCCACGAGCCTGTATGAAAGACTGAATCAAAGAGCGGAAAAGAAGGATATGCAAAAAAATGCAACAAAGAACCAAAATAGAGCAGCTTATACTTTAGAAAAACTTGGACAACAACTGGAAAATCACGTTTAATACTCACAATGTCTGATGCCATATGGATACGTCGCCTCAAATCTAGTTTTGACTTGTTCCTCTGCAGCAAACGAAAGAGACTTCCACTGCAAATGTTATTTCGAAACATTTAGACTTAAGATGTGAGTCAGAGTTTTTACCCCAGAGAACAAAAATCTCGAAATGTAGGATTAGCAAAAGAGAAGAGGCCGAACCGTGGTAGAAACTCTGTCACTATACAAAGACGCTGAGGTGATGCCACAGCTCCCATAAACAGCAGAACGTTTGGATGTCTAAGCCTTTTCATCAATGATACCTTCAAGATAAAACAATTTCAGCATAGGTACTTCGAAACTAGAATGAGTAGCTAGGCTAATCTCTGTAATGAGTAATTTTTCGGGGTAGATGCAGTTTGGAAAAAGATTCGTACAGAAAATTTGTGGTAGTTTCAGAATCATTTTTTCATACGAAATTATGGAAGACAGAAGGCAGGTATTATTCGCTTAAAACAAAGACAAGTTCTAACAGTCTTTTACCAAACATGCTTAGAGAAGCGACAGAAAACAATAATACCTCTTGTTTGAAAGATGTTATGATCTCTTCTGAATATTCTTGTTTGGAAAACACCTTTACAGCCACATCCTGCAGTCACATTAGCAACTCTCAGTAATAGATTTTTTAAGTTCGTGATTTTCATGGAGGCTTGTACAATCCATGATGCATATTCTGTAATGTCAACAGGTGGCAAGAACGTACAGATCCAAACCATAGACCATGATAGACAGTTCCACATGAACCTGTATGCATAAAGAGGGAAATTACAACAAGCATGTTAGCAGAATAGATAAAAAAAAACAAAAATGGTATGATGTCTTGAAGGATAGATATGTCTTTCACAAAAGAGATATCTTTCTCAAAGGAGTACATCACCTTGCCCGATTTGTTCTCCAATTGTCAAATCCTCCCATAAGATTTCATAGTCTAAGCAGTCGCTATCCATGTCAACCTTGTTCATAACACTGCTGCTGGTACTTCCACAGCTGCTAGCACTGCTTGCGCTATTCACATTAACAGAACCCATATTCTCATTATTGGCAGGTTTATTACTTTCACTTGCCAGGCTTTCAGACTTAACACTGTTATAGGAATTACTATGATGAGCCTCTTCTTTTTGTTGTTCATTATGCACCCAAGGCCACACAGAATGAGCATTTCTTCTTTCCAAACCTTCCCGCTCATTTCCTTTCCATGGCCATGACAGTCCTTTCTTTACCATCCACTCTTCAGTCTTTGAGGTAAGTTTCTTAGGGACAACAGAGTTTCTATCATTTTCATCATTGGATTCTCCGGAGGCTTTTGAAGAAGACTTATCATCGTTACATAAGAACACACCAAAAGGAGACTGGATCAAATTCCCCCTAGGTGTGCTAGCATCATTTGTTTCTGCATCTTCCCTCTGGTCAGAGAAAGCAGCATCGAAGAAACCCTGATCAGACTGATGACTGCCCCCATTTCCACCCTCAGGGTGTGAGGCGTTATTATCACCTGCTCGCATTTTCGACCTGACCTTGTTGCCCACCTTGGATGCCTAAAATTTAGACTACACTTGTCAAAAGATGCAACAATATACCAAAAGGTCAGAATATGTAACCTACAGTTAGACTAACCAAATCTGAGATCTTAGATGCTATAGCAGCTTGAATAGGCTGCTGAGAATCAAGGCCAAGTTTCGACACAACAGCTTCTTTGGAATCAAAACCAAGCCTAGAAGCAACACCATTAGTCCCCCGGCAAAAGCTTGAATCCCCTTCTTGCCACCTGTTTTTAGCGGGAGGAACTCTCGGCCGTTGAAAAAGTGCCGAATCATTCGTGATACATATAATCCCAATAAGCAAACCATCATCATCATAAAAAGGAGAAATCGTAGTCACAACCGAAAACCTCTCTCCCATTTTATTCTTAACAGGAAACTCTCCAGTCCAACTCTCTCCACTGCTGCAACGCTGAAAGATATTTTTTGCAACAGCAGCATCTTGACCATCTACGAGTATATTAATCGAGTCCTTCCCTAACGCTTCTGCAGCTGAGAATCCATAAAGCTTCTCCGCCATCGAGTTCCTAAAACAACCATTCCAACAAAATTTGAACTGTGAACATAACTTAGCTAACATATCAGATACTAAATCCTATACTACAAACGATACCAACACTCTCTAATCAATCGATTCCAAGAGCTCCTATATGAATCCAAATCACAATCCTAGCATTTGACTACTAATTATGAAGAAACAATGGGAACCAAAAAAGTTCTACCTACTCACCAAAAGATAATTTGGCCATTAAGATCGAAGACATGAACAGCTTGAGCCATAGACTGCAAAATATTCAAATACTGTTTATCGGTGAACTTGCCTGCCGATGGTCCATCACCACCACCAGCTACTCCGTCTTTAGAATGACTCTCTTTCCGTAACGGAGAAGCGTGACGGAACGATGCGGCGCCGGTTTTTCTCCATAACGGAGTTCCTTCTCCACTGTTTCTCCTTGAAGGTCGTTTAGGTGATGAAGAATGCGAACGCCTTTTAATCTCTGCTGATACTTTGAGTTTTGACATCTCTCGCTTTAGATCTTCTTGGCTTTCTTCTAGCTCTCGTATCTTCTTCAATAGCTTCTCTGCTGGTGGATTCGGATTCTCCATTGTGATTGATGTAGAGAATGGAGATCGGAATCTGAAGGTGATTGAGTTTGAAATCGGGAATTGAATCAACTGTGAAAGCTCGAAGGAAGAAGAAGAGAATCTGAGAATATTTTGAAGAAAGGTTTTTGTGTAGTTGTAAAAGAGAGTCAACAATTTTGGAAAACTTGTTTTGCTTATCTTTGCTTCTTTGATTCTTTTATTTCTGATTTTAGCGTTTTCATTTTGTTCTTACTATTTTCTTTCTTTTTTTTAGTTTCGGTTTTGCTACTTTTCTTTCAACTTGTTTTTTTTTCCTTCTTCAACTTGTGTTCAATAACACCTGAGTGATACAAATTTATGGATTTGACCAAGTAAAAAGAATATAGATATATGGAGAAATACAAGTGGTAGAGAAGAAGGAGACGGAAGATACGAGGGAGGATATATGGCGATTTAGTTTGCTATGAGATAAGAAAGATCTTAAAAAAAAAATTCAACCATTTAGTAATGTTTAGTCAAAATGTTTAAGTTACCGTTACATTTAATGTAAAATGAGTTTTTAAATAAAATTTATATTCTATTCAAAAAAATAAAAATAAATGGTAAAGAATGGATTTTTTTGACTAAAAATATATATGTATTTTATAAAAATGAAAACGGTTTAGGTTTATAATCAATGATTAGAGTTAAAAAAAAAAAAATCGAAGTAAATCATAAATAGAATTTTGGTCTATCGACTCAACCATAGCGGTGAAATTAAAGGAGTTATATGAAGCGATGAAAATTTTGATTACTCTTCCCGAATTTGTTGTTATTGTTAGTATGAGATTCTATTTTAGTATGAGTTTATGACACATAATTAAACAAAAACACACATAAAACGAATTGTCTACTCGTAAGTCTCAAGACTCTCAACCATCAGAGGAAAAAAAAAAAGATTAACCATCAAAGTAAATGAAGTATTGACAACAATTTTCAAATACTTTGGGAGGTGCCACATAAAATGTTTTGGTCCCTCGCATGAGAAAATGCATGGGCATAGATCAACACAAATAACACAGAAGAGGGAGCAACTATGCCGGAATTTCTCCTCCTCCGGATAGGTTTTATTACTCCAGCAGCAAACCTATGTTTCACCATTCGGTATTGGGCCTTTTGGGCTTTTAATTTCTCTTTTCGGCTTGTATCATTTTTATTTTTTTTTAAAGAAAAATCAATAGATAAAAGCAACAAATAGACCCAGGAAACCAACAGTGTCAGATATGCATTTTTCTAGGTCTCAAACTTGGTGAGTGCTTTTTTTCAGAACTTTATGCAATTACTTAGTACTTTCCAAAACTCTCCCTAATATGAATACTTAGCTTATACTAAAAAACTGTTGACATCAGAGTATATTATATACAGATTGTCTAAGTTTATGATTAAATTAGATAGTATTATTTGTGTATATTTTAGAGTGGAAGCCACGTGGTGGTTGAAGAGAAAAGAAAGAGTACATAAGTGATTCTGAGCTTTTTCAACTAAAAAGACACGACAAAAGCTGGAAGTGGGGGACTGAGTCACACAACGCGTGGTGTGGAGAGAATGATAAATGATAATACTTCATCAATCAAAGCCAAGCAACGGAACTAACGTTGAAACTTTCCTCATTGACCTAATTACCCCTTTTCTCTCTTGTTAGTTCCTCGAGACAATATCCATTTATCATCATAGACACAATCACATAAAAAAAAAAACCTCTGTTTTTGCTCTGTTTATTCTTTAATTCTTTCAAAATCTCCCCTTTTTAGGCTTGGATTCTTTAATTCGTGTGTTTTTTCTATCTCTTGTTGAAACCAATCTCTAAGATTCTGTTTATTTGTGGTAAAGTTTGGTTCTTTATATCTCAAATCGAGTTCTTGTTCGAAGAAAGATGTGGTGGATGATGGGAGAAAACGGTGGTCACTACTGTTCTAAAAAGTCCGATGATTTATGCGGAACTCAGGTTTGTGATTTTCTTCTTCTTGATAAAAACAAGATCTTTAGTCAATGCTCAAAGAACCCTTTTGGATCTATATCATAGATCTTGCGGAATCTTATTCTCTTGAATTAGATTGATCTCTCTGCACTTGCTTAGATTGGTCAACATCTCTTGTTTGGTTTTAGTCAGCGAATCGACAATTTTTCTCTTTGGTTTGGAATCAGGAATCAGATCGAGGCTTTGGTATTTCAAGACTCTGTTGTATCTTGCGTGGTGTGGATTTAAAATCGGTTCTGTTTCTGTTAGTAATCATGCCAATGTGTGTTCTTGGTGTATACATTAACGCTCTCAAGATTTCATATTTCTTGAGACCTTTATGGGAATCACCACCAAAACCATTCCATGAGATACCGCATTATCACCACGAGAACGCTTCTATGGAATCTCTCTGTAAACTCCACGGTTGGAGAACCCGTGAGTACCCTCGTCGTGTCTACGACGCTGTTTTGTTCAGTACTGAAGTTGAACTCCTCACGATACGGTGGAAAGAACTGTACCCATATGTTACTCAGTTTGTTCTACTTGAATCTAACTCGACTTTCACCGGATTACCAAAACCGCTTGTTTTCGCGGGGCATAGGGATGAGTTTAAGTTTATCGAGCCACGGTTGACTTACGGGTCGATAGGAGGAAGGTTTAAGAAAGGTGAGAAGAATCCTTTTTACGAAGAGGCTTATCAAAGAATCGCATTGGATCAGCTATTGAGAATAGCTGGTATCACTGATGATGACTTGTTGATTATGTCTGATGTTGATGAGATTCCGAGTAGACATACGATAAATCTTCTCCGTTGGTGCGATGACATACCACAAATTCTTCATCTTAGACTGAAGAATTACTTGTACTCTTTTGAGTTCCCTGTTGATGATAAGAGCTGGAGAGCATCGGTGCATAGATACCAGACGGGTAAAACAAGGTATGCGCATTATCGACAGTCTGATGTTATCTTGGCGGATTCAGGGTGGCATTGCAGTTTCTGTTTTAGACGTATAAGCGAGTTTGTGTTTAAGATGAAAGCTTATAGTCATTATGATCGAGTGAGATTCGCGCATTACTTGAACCCGAAAAGGGTTCAAAGAGTTATATGCAGCGGATCGGATTTGTTCGATATGATTCCCGAGGAATACACGTTTAAAGACATCATTGGTAAAATGGGACCGATCCCGCATTCTTACTCCGCGGTTCATCTTCCGGCGTACCTTTTAGAGAACGCGGAGAGGTACAAGTTTCTTCTTCCGGGGAACTGTTTGAGAGATGAGGAATGAATTGGTTATTGTAACTAATATGATATGGAACACTACTACTACTACTAACTCAAGATTATTAATTCTTTGGTGAGTTATTTTTTGAAAGAGTTTATGGCGATTTTATTGGTCACTTTCGTGTACATATACAATTTAATTTATATTTTTATCTCTTTGGGATTTTTTCTAAGACAAGTTTTTGTTATTCGGCACAAATCGAAGATGGTGAGTGTGGTATAGTCCACGTTATGGCATATGCTTGCACGACGAGCAAGCCAGTGAACAAAATATGTCATGTCAATGTATTTTCTATTGCTGAAACTATACAAAAATGGACACTAACCAGACCGGCCAGTGTCACATGGCTATGTTACTGGGGAAAGAGTATGCGGAAAATAAATTAAAGTATATAAGAGAAGATGATAGAAATATTTAACGAAGTATTGATTGATTCTTTATTGGGGAAAAAAAAGAAAAGAGTATAGGTTGTTGATCTATCAAACCGACTTTTAGTGTTAGGCTGCAAATGATTGATACCTCTCAGAAACATGTATACATGCATGTTTTCTTTTTGTCGACGAAAAATGTGTACATGTTAATTATAAATATATATGTGTACACAACATAATTTACGATATAAAAAAAACGAATCCTTAATAATCACTTCAATCGTTTTATGGATGTTTTATGTATACCATTATTAGAATATGAATTTCTAACTCAAAACTAATTAGTAATAAGTGAAAAAGTTTATATTTATATATGTCATTTAAAGTTTTACTCAATTTCTACTGTGAGATATTATTAACCCTAATATTATATTAATTTAAAGTAAAAACTAGATCATACTTAGTCAATTATTATCCAATCGCAAGAAATCCCTCCAATTAAAATGCGTGTAGCCAATGTTGGCGAGGTTATCTACAATTGACCAAGGATTGTAGACATGCAATATGTTGTAGTTCCTTTCTTTCAGGTTTTGAAGTCTCCAAGTAAAACCACGATCGCCACTGATAAGCATCACATTCGCCAATGTGCGACTGGTGCAAGTCCAAAACACAATCCTCCTTTGAATTTCTTTGTCACTGGCTTGTTTTTCTTTATTCTCAAGATAATGGTACTCGACCCCATTGTCTTCCTATGTTCGTTGAATTTCAGGGGAAGAACACGTTTATAATTTGCCGCAACTGGAACAATCTTTATAGGTCTTATGTATCCTTATCCCTCAACACAGCTTTAACCGTAGGACCAAAAGTGGTGGGATCACTATCATGTGGAACCCCACAAAATTCTATGTACAACATTGTCAAGGTCCAAGCTCTCGCATAGATTGGAGTGTGCATGCAGTACTCGTCGACAACATCGGCACTATTTATCTGTAAAAAAAACAAATTTTGTGACATTTACTAAGTTCAGAGCAAAGATTAACAAAGTAAGTTGTTCAGTTCTAATTTCAATGCCTCAAATTAAAAATCTCCGATAGAAAAGTGGTCTTAGTGTTTTAGTCTAGTCTTAAAGGACTCATTCAAGTGATTACATGTTCAAAAACATATGTCTAAGACTGATATATGAACATCAAGCAAGAAGTCATGGGGACAAATCTAGTACACAAGATCATAAGGATTGAATCGAAGATACAATGAGTAAGGATCTCAACTCGAAATTGATGAAGCTAAGACTTGAAGGACATAAGCAAGAATGGAGAAAACAACGTTCCAGTGATGTCATCAAGACTAGATGAATTGCATTGCAGTTCTAATGTGAATAAGATTATTCACGTATTAGTAATAAACACATCAGAAGTTGACTAATAAGATTATTCACGTATTAGTAATAAACATATGCTATGCTAACTTTAAGCTTTATGTTCTTAGGAAATTTGAGAAAAATGACCCAAAAAAAAACAATAATGAACTCAATGACCATATAACTTATACGGCAGGATCCTGCATATAATTAACCCAAATAATAATCCCTTAAATTGGTAAAATGTGGATTTCACCCCATCCTCCCACCTCCCTCCTCTTTCTAATGTTAAATTGTTGGGGCAAAATTGATATGTAAGTTCGTCTATGGGAGGGAATTAAGTTTCCGCTGAGTAATAAACAAACAAGTGCAAACCTAGGAATTCAACACCAATGTAATTTTTTATAATTTTGTAGGACTCTTTAATAGTCAAGTCAGTATTTAAACCACAAGAGTCGGTCAGAAACCAGAAAAACTAGAAACAAGTTATGTCAGTTCTAAGAAGAGAGATGTGCAATGTATTCGGCAATCGGGTATATCATCTAACATTTTAGCCAGTGAAAAAAGAGAAAGATATGAGGATTTTTCCATTGTTCAGTAAGCTAAGAGAAGACAGTTTCATTAAAGAGTCGAATAGAATGGATATTCTCATGAAACTGAGAAGGTTAAGTTTTTTTGGGGAATACTTTGCATGCCTTTATATAGGTGAAGAGTCATGTTGCATAGCTCCGAGGCATTTCAGCTTATAAGTATCCATGTCTCGACTCATATGATGAATGGACTTGATGAAGGGACTAGGCAATCGATCGTCAGTGCGGGTGAATTTTGACGTCTTGAGTCCATCCGACCATTCAAAAGAAAGTATTCTTCTTACCACGTAGCATGTGACTTTACCTAGAGTTCGTGGAGCACAAGTAGAACAAATAGGATTATGCCTAAACACCTTTAGAACTAGACCAAAGGTCAAAAACTATCAAAACAAGTTTTTTACGCTACATGGTTTACATAAAAAAATTAAGTGATACACTCAATGATGAATAACAATATTAACCCAAACAAATTTGATATCAAAACACAGTATAACCAAAATCAAAACCGTAGTGGAACTAAACTAGATTATATAATATGCCTCCATAAATACTCGGATTTTCCACGTGAATTGGACTAATCATTAATTAGGAAGAACGGAATCAGAATAAATATGTCTACTCAACTTTCGGTATGGTGGTGGTAGAAAAGAGAATAAGATTCAAAGCATATTACGAATTATTGCCATATGGGATCATATCTAACACAAATTTAAAAGAACACTCTACTACTACAGTACAAAATTGTATATATATAAACACCTGAAAGATTTTAATTACTTATCCCTATCAAAGAAACTAACACAAGTATAAATTTACAGAAAAATGCTTGATAAGCTTACCAGAGGGATCGGAGGTCTCCGGCGCGGACATGGGCATTTCCAGGCAAGCGCAGGCTTCGGGTTCGAGGAGCACAAGGAGTTTTCGAGTCGTGTGGAGTCATCAGGAGGCTTCGTTGACCGTCAAGCCCGCTACAACCACCGTACGGGCAACCATGGCCGTCCACCCATGCATGTCTGGGATGAAGAAGACTCAGACTCAGACGTGGAGGAGTTCTTTGAGAGCAGCCGGACCCAACACACTACTGCGTTGCCGCAACCACTTCATATGAACTTCAGGCCTCCACCTCCAGTGACTCAGCCTCACCACAACGTAAGTTATCTCTTTTGGTGTCGTTACCTTATACTAATCATGTTATGTTATGTTACTTAATATATTTATTTATATGTAAGGTATCTTTTAAAATTTTGAAGTCCTGAAAATTGGTGCTAAAATTTTGCCAAATAAAACAATTAATTCTGATTTGTATATATAAACATCAAAAACAAAGTTATATAAACAGATTGAGGTGGTGGTCTAGTGATAAAATGGAGTTGGTATTTTGTGCCCTAAGTTCAAACACTCTTTCGTAGAGAGAGGGCAAGTCCTGAATTCATCCGGTATAAAAACATAGTATTATATAAAATCAAAAGTCCATAGCTTTGACCTTCACGCCACAAGAGTTTTGAAGATAAATTTTAGGCAACGGTTTGTGGTTTTTATTTATATTAACAAACTATTATAAAAGAAGCACCAATTTTTTAATCTTATATAGAACCTTCTGTCATCCTATCTGCTTAAACATATATTTTGTTTTTTAATTTGCCTAATGATCATTTTTCAGGGAAAAATGGGAAAGATAGGTAATGGATTGCAGCAGGGACACGAGATACATGGGATGAAGCACCAGGGCGGACATGGGATCCAGCACCACGACATACACGGGATGCAGCACCAGGGCGGGCACGGGATGCAGCACCAGGGCATGCACGGGATGCAGCACCAGGGGGGGCACGGAATGCAGCACCAGGGCGGGCACGGAATGCAGCACCAGGGCATGCATGGGATGCAGCACCAGGGGGGGCACGGAATGGAGCACCAGGGCGGGCACGGAATGCAGCACCAGGACATGCATGGGATGCAGCACCAGGGCAGGCACGGAATGCAGCACCAGGGCGGGCACGAAATGCAGCATCAGGGCATGCATGGGATGCAGCACCAGGGCGGGCACAGAATACAGCATCAGGGCATGCATGGGATGCAGCACCCGGGTGGAGTAGTGGTAAACGCTACTGAGAATTGGCGGGTCAGCAAAATCACCGGCCAGAAACTCGGGTGGGGAGGTAAGGGACTCTAGACTCCACCTAAATACTATGCCGGTTCAAATAAGAAAGTAATGATTATGTACCCAAATAATACATTTATAAGATGTATGTGTGTGATGGACATGTTTCTGTATCGTACCAAAACTAAATAGGTGGCTTTTATCCCAAAAAAGTGCTTTCGTTTGATGACCTTATGATTTCTAAAGAGTGTTGTTGTTGCTGCTTATGTTTAATAAAAGTGATGTATATTATCAGTTGATTTCCCCACGTGGAAGGGGTGATTATATTGCACAAAATTAAGTTAAAAGTAACATTGTGGTGTAATAAAAACCCTAGTGAATTTATAACCTATAAGTAAGTGGTGCAGTAGTGAATTTATAACTTATAAGTAATTTATAACTTCTTTCACCTCCAAAAAAAAAAGAAAAAAAACATCTGTTTTAAAATAAACTTCACATTCTTGGATTCCGTTTGTAATAACTAATGTTTTACACTGTGAAGAAAAAAAACTTTACATCGTTTAATCAAAAAAAAAAAACTGTTGATTAAAAAAATGAACTTCTACATTGTCAATAATGATTTTTAATTACATTTTATAATCTGGTCTTTTTAGACCAAGTCTATTCCTGAGTCCAATAAAAATATGAGTTTCGAGATGACGGATGGCTAAGCAAGAAAGTTAGATAAGTTCACGTTTGAGGCGATTTTTATTATTTTTTTAGACCCATAAAATGAATCCTCAACAACACAAAACCGCCACTTGGTTAAGAGAGACTCTAAAATTTGCGCATTAGAAGCAATTTCCATCGTAACGATTGAAGAGGGAGGCCATTGCACAACGGAGATGAACCTAACATTGACCATATCCACGCATATTTTCGTATGTTCTTTGATAATGTTGCGGTCAAAACACGCCAATTTGATCAATTATTAAAGGCATCTAGTTCGACTGAATAACCAATAGTAGTTATCGTTTACCGTTCTCTCTTTCTTTATATGGGAATATATACGTTGGCAACTCTCCTCTAAACCCATTGGCCCACCTCTTTATATTTTACAAAGTTATTTTTCCTTCTACTTGTTGAATATATATTGAACCGTGCGTCTCTAGTTTTAATCTTCCAAGAACATTTGGCCCAAACCTGGAATAAGAAAGAAGAAATAATAGAAAGATATCCAATTCAGCCTGATCCAATGATTATTAACCTGACACCTGACATGGACAGCGAACCAAGCTATCTTCCGAGTTATAGGGCTGTCAGGATCGACCCAGATTGACCGTGGCTCAACTGATGGATGAACATGTTAAAAATATTTACATATTTTATGATTTCTAACACCATCATCATGGTGACAACCATCTTGCATTTACTTGATGAGATCTAGCCAACTTTCTGGTATATTTGGTGGGCTTCCTCCGATTTTCAAAGTACATATCGGATTATCGGTTGTATATGTGTTATGTTAGGCACGTTTCACTAAATTTTTGGAATAGTTCCTTTAATAGCAAATGTTTTGATCTTTTCAGTTTCGTGGATTGATGTGGGATGCTACTTAAGTGGTGTATTTTTCTATCCAAATTGAATTTATCATCATTTTACTTATGGTTACCAAAGCTGAAAGTAATCCCTACGGTCACCACAATCACCGTTACTTCTCTTGGAGGTTCTCTTCTTTGCTTCGTCTAAGGATCATTGGTTTGTCTCCAATATTCTAACACAAGTCTTCTTTCCTCATCTTCTTCCTACTTAATCTCGGTATTTTTTAACCCTCACCATTGAATATCCCATGGTCTTTAGACTTCTTGTGTTACTTCCCACTTTTCGCTAACGTGGCCGGCTTACTCATGTCATGCACGTTACGTGGCTATTAGCAAAGAACAAAAAAAAAAAAAAAAAAGTTACACAACGCTTCGTCGAAATCCAAAAATGAATGAAAATTTTAACTCAAACAAATTTAATATAAAATCAAATAAAATCCGTAATAAATAGAACTAGACTAGGTTTAATTTCCAGTTTCATTATTATGCTTCCATTAATACTCAGCCAATTCCGAAATGTTCCCATATGAATAGGACTGATCTTTAATTTAAAAGACGAACGGAATTAGAACAAACATGACTATTCAACTTTCGTGGTAGAAAAGAGAATAAGATTCATATGATCGTACGATGATATTTCGAATAATCTCCAAAGGGAATAACATTTTCTTCTTTTACCTCATAGAAATCTGTTTTTTAAAATAAACTTTACACTGTCATTAACGTTTTTTTTTTAATAATCGGGACTAGGTCTTTGTCGACCGAAGTCCAAACTAATTCCTGAGCCAAGTATTAATATGAGTTTTATTGCCACTGAAAGCGTCGACGAGTGGCTAAGCGGGATAGTTAGATAATTCCACGTTTAAGGAAATTCTTTTCATGGACTAGACCAACAATGAGAATCCGCTATCACTTGGTTAAGAGAGACTCTTCAAACTTTGCAAGCATTAGATGCAATTTCCATCATAACGATTGAAGAGACCATTCCACGAAGGAGATGGGCCTTACACTAAACTTATCCACACATCTTTTCTAATGTTCGTTACTAGTATTGCTGTCAAAACATGCCTTTTTGGACTAAACATTAGTTGATACACATACAACATCTATTTTTGAGGGTCTATAGGGTCTGATTTTTTAAAGAAAACGTGTCCGTAGACAGAAACCTCCTTAGTTTGGATCTTTCCCATGTGATCATTATTAAAAACGACGAACGGAATTAGAACAAACATATCTATTCAACTTTCGGTAGTGATGGTACTAAGAGAATAAGATTCAGATCATAAAAAAGGGAACTATATACAAGAAATTTTTTCTATATATAGAAAACATCTGAAAGATTAAAACACTTATCCATATCAAAGAAAACTAACACAAGTAGATAAATATAAAGAAAAATGCTTGATAAGCTTATTATTGGGGTTGCCGGAGGGATTACCGGAGGGATTCTTGGAACGGTCGATGGGTTTGCCAAAGGGGTCGGGATATGGCCCAATAATTATCAGAGCACCGGTCGCTTCGAGAACAACAATATGACGAGTCCGGGAAACTACGGCAATGGTAATGGCGGTGCAGTGAAGGCATCCGAGAACTCCGGCGGCCGCCGCCAGAAAGACAGGGAGTAAAGGACTCCTGACCACACCCAGTAATGATTATGTATCCAAAATAATAAATGTATACGATGTATGTATAAGATGGACATGTTTCAGTATCTTACCAAAAATATAGGAGACTTTTAATGAAAAGTCTTCTTGTTTAATTTTATGAACTTTATGATTAATAAAAGGAGTGTGTTTAATAAAAGTGATGTATATTAACAGTTATTTCCACACGTGAAAAGATTGAATTTATTTGCACACAATTAAGTTTGAAAAGTAACGTTATGGTGTAACGAAAACCCTAATGAATTTATAAGTTACGTAGTGCAGTAGGATATGTCGTTTTAATGTTTCTGGTTCATCTAAATAATTAGATAATTTATTTTGCATTTATCGACCAAAACTTTAAGCTCATAGATTTGATTCAAACAAGTAATTCATTTACTAAATTAGACGGATCATAGGATTTTTTGTTGATTCGATTAGCCTTTTCAGTTATGCAATGTTCTTGAGGGAAACACAAACACAGATAGCATATTTGGCGACAGCGTCTGCCTTTTGAATTGGAAAGACGAGAAATATAACTAAAGGAGATAGAACGGAAACAACCTTGAAGCTGTCGAATTTCTTGAAGAATTCCATGAATGTCATTGATAGAGTTGTCTACACTTTTATCTCAAAAATCAAACGAACCTTACACAAGCAATGTTTTTTTTTTTTCCAATAATCAGAGTCTTCCTAAATCCAAAGTCTAGACTAATTCTTGAACTTAATACTAATAGAAATGTTTTCTTGCAATTTACAGCGTTATGGAGTCTAAGTTGAATAGTTAGATTATTACACTTTTATAAGGCTTTATTTTCTGGCCTAGAACAACGACCTGAATCTTCAACAAGGGGAAACTTTAAGTCCACTTCCACTTGGAGAGTCTTCAAACTTTGCAAGCATTAGATGCAATTTCCATCATAGCGATTGAAGGACCATTTGAGTGACAAGTAAGACGGGTCGTGTATGTCCATAGTTATCTTGTTTTCCACTTTCTTTCCATCTACTTCACGAATTTTTGTGATCGTTGAATTTTTTAAGACGAACGGAATAAGAACAAACATGTCTATTCAATTTTACGTATGGTGGTGGTAAAAAAAAAAGAATAAGATTCTTATCATATCATGGATATCATATGACGAATAATTGCCATAACAAACAAACTTAAGTGAACACTACGAGAATTGTATAAATATATACAAACATCTGAAAGATTGTAAGCTCTTATTCATATCAAAGAAAAACAACAGAATTAATATATAAAAATGCTTGATACGCTTATTGGAGGGATTGTCGGAGGGATTGCCGGAGCGATTATTGGAACGGTGGATGGGTTCGCCAGAGGGATCGGAATATGCCCCGATAGTTACCAGAGCTGCACTCGTACCGACTGCGAGGAGCACAAAAAGAAGCTCCCGACCAACCTTAGCCGTAACGGCGGTGCAGCAGCAGTGAAGGCTAAGGAGAACGGCCGCCGTCGCCGCCAGAAAGACAGGGAGTAGAGGACTCTAGACTACCCAAATATTCTGACGGTTCAAATAAGAAAGTAACGATTATGTACTCCCCATATAATAAATGTGTAAGATGTATCATGTATTTGTGTGACGGACTTTTAATGAAAATAAATGTTCTTGTTTAAGTTTTTTTTTTTTTTTGTCAGCGTTCTTGTTTAAGTTAATAAATCATTTATCATATTACATAAGAAATATATATTAGATCGGTATATAAATTGACTTTAATATATATTTATCGACAAAATTTGAAATGAATATTTAGGAAGTATATTATATCTCATTGAACTATATATATAGAAAGAGAAAACGAAAAGACTATTTACGAAAATGATTGGATTAAGATATGTTGTTTCACGATGAAGACAAGGGAAAAAAACCCTCAAGTTACATGCTTTAATGTTCATTACATGAATCTACTTGTTAAAATAACATAAGTACAAGTGAGTTAAGGAACAAAGAAAACTAATTACGTTAACTAGAAAAGATGGGTTTGTGCGTAGACTTGTATTGGAATTTTCATGTGGATCACAACTATATAGGTTTTCACAACAACTGGTTATTTAGTTGTCTTCCTCTTATATACACTAAATATATTATCTCTCACATTGCTCAATAAAATTAATATATGTTAAAATTCGAAAACATAACACCAAAAAGTATGTAATATCAGTAATTTTTTTAAAAAAATACAAATAACACTAAAATCATGTATTTATTTTTGTTATATATGTGCAGTTTATAAAATTATTATTATATTATTAGAAACTTAGATTTACATTAAAATTTTCAAAAAATAATTATTTTTCTATCTTATCGAATTGTATTAGTTTTTATATTACTCCTACTCGAAACTAGAAAATATAAATAATTTATAACATTTTTTTTTTATTTGTCCAGTATTAGTTTATAAAAGTTTTACTATATATCATAATCTCTTGAATCCTTCTTATCATATGAAGGAGAATATCTTCGATATTTTTTAGTGGTCCTAGGTCAACATGACGAATCCTCATCAAGGCAAAACCACAAGTTATCTCTCCAAGCAAGATGCAATTTCTATCATAACGATTGAAGAGACCATTCCACAACGGAGATAATTAGCCTTACATTGAACTTATACACACATATTTTCCTACTTTCTTTACTAAAGTTGTAGTCAAAACACGCCATATCATCCATTGTTAAAGGTATCTAGTTCGATCGAATAACCATCAGTGACTCTCGTTTACCGTTTTCTGTTTGTTCATGGGCATATATACCTTTAGCCAACTATCCTCTAAATACAACAATAGACATGTCACATATGCGTCAATATATTTAATGGTCCAATGAACATTGGCCAAACCTGGAATAATCTAAAGGAATAAAAGGTATCGGATTCAACGTAATCCTTAAGACTCCAATACTAAACATGCGTAGATATAATCCCTCTGATGATTAATTTAAATGCGTACTGAGTAATAAGAAGATATCAAACAAGAATTTCAATAGAAACAATGGTGCCTGAGACCTTCCTTCAGCATAAAACTCATCATCATCGTCACCATACCCATCATCATCACATGAATTCGATGGCAGAGAAACCTAATCATCAAGTTATGGAGTACGAAGACTTGAGTCATGACGTGATGAAGACGTCATCACATCATATGAGGAAGGTGAAGAGTGAGAAGAAAGCAAAAGATGAAGATGTTGATAAAGAAGCAGAGAATTTCATCAATCTAAAGCACAGAAAATTTAACAACTGTATTATCTAAGTTTCAGTTAGTAGAGATTCTGTTATATATGCAAAAGATGTAACACTGTTCTTCTAATTGTCACATCTACTTTTATTTTGGTTGTGAATTACAAGAAAACTGGTGTATAATCCAGTTGTTAACATGAACCACATACTATCAGAGCACAGCTATCAAAAGCACATTTATTCGTTATAAAAAACCTTACAAAACCCACAAAGTGGACACAACAGAATCTGAGTTTCCCAAAATAGAAACTAGAAAACATTTAAAAAAAAATTGTGAAAAGCCATAAAAGGAAAGTCTAAAGGATGGATCTGCAGAGAGGACAAGTTGTGTGGTTATTACCAAACCATTTATCCAAACAAGCTGAGTGAAAGTAATGCTTGCAGGACACTAACTCACTCACCTCTTCCTCCTCTTTAAACCCACAAAGACACACACAACAGTCCATAGCTTCTCTCTCGTTCCTGCTTCCTCTGTTCTCACACAGAGATTCAAAGTGTGTGATTGAGATTCTTCTTCTTCTTTTTGAATCCTCATGATCTTGGTCGTCCTCTTTGTTCCTTGCCTCATTGGTCTCAGAGCTCACCATGTTGACAACAGATCTTACCATGTTCTTTACTAGAGACACTGAAACAACTGTGTTCATTACTAGCATTGGCATCACTCCTTCAGACGCTGTCGGGTAATGAGAAATACCCATTCTTCTTCCTATAGATACTGTTTCTGTTTCTAGAGTCTTTCGCCCTCTTCAGGAGGAAGCTTTAATAAAACAGAGGAAGTTTCTTAACGTTGTTGATCCAGCCACTAATGTCTAATCCTCTGTCTTTTAACTATAGGTCAAAACGCGTGGTATCACGCGTAAGGTACTAGACCAACACATGATTGTGACTGTGTCACGAAAGTCTCTGACACGTGGTTCTAAGCAAGTGCTTTGTGGAAAGCTTCTCAAGTTCCTGTTCGCCAAGAAACTGACACGTGTGACTCCACTGATCCATAAAACACAACACGCCACACCATTTCAGAATTTACTTGTAGATTAAGTAGACCGACAACAATCTTTAACATTGATACTTCACATACCACTAGATGCACAGGTTTGATATACACAAGTGCGGTTCAAAACATTCATCTTTTTTTGTTTATTCGATGGAAGGTTGGTGATGATTTTGTAGTGATGGGTAATATCTACTACATTAACATATACAGACTCTATATGTAAATGCAAGAACGCACTAGTAAAACTGAATCTGTCAGCGTCTAGCTACTTTAAGAACTCTCCTATTAAATGGTTGTGGCTGTTGAATTTGAGGAGCCTTCTACTTGTAAGGATTTGAAATAATCCTTCTCTGCGTTAGCCATTCTACTCTGGAACATTGTCCATTCCTTTTTGCATCTATCCCTCACCTGCAAAACCACATAACAAAACAAATTGACGTCGCTTGTTGCACAAGTTATGCGTCTTCCTCACAACACATAATTCTCAGCACGAGAGAGAGATAAAAAGCTTTGTTACCCCTTGCCATGGTGCTTTCCCGTCTGTCGCCTCACCCTACATCAAGCGAAAAAGAATCAGATTTCTGAGAGAAGAAGTTAAAATGGACATAGAGAGAGTTCTATGGGATTTACTTGGTTGCCAAGGGAAGGAAAAGATTGATGAACGACCCATTGAGAATCAACTACTCCTATCTTCTCATGTGCAGGCTGCATTTCGGTGTAAAATATATTCAGATTCGTCATATAACAGACGATATAATTAGAAACTCTGTCTTTTGCGTGACAAACAACGAACTTCAAGTGTCTCTTTTCTTACCTCAACACATCTTCTGAGTGCAAAGTCAAGACCCCAACCGTGTACCAAATCATTCTGTTAACAGTTTAAGGTAAAGCGTATAAGTAAGGCAGGCAAGAAGAGAGAGTTAGGGAAGATGAATGAAGAATGAAACAGATGATGAAGCAAGGAACCTGGATCACATGCCACACGCATCGCCAGGCATTTCTTGAAAATACAGGAGCCATGATCTCTACGAATCTGCATTTTTGAATGACACAAAAGTTCGATACTGGTTAGTTCCTGTTATAGGGAAAAACCAACTCAAAACGGGTAAAAAGAAAGGCTTCTACATACGCAGCACATGGAGGGAGATGAGGATCTGAGCACCATCCAGGTCTTTCTTCTGTTATCCTGATAAGATTCAAAGCCCATTACTTCATAAAGATCATTATACAGAAAACTAAACATGGCCATAATCTGAGGGATTTTATCCAACATACTTGTGAACTTCCATATCTCCTCGTCTCTTTGTCATTTGCCACGTTAGTCCCTGGTTTGGTTCCAAGCCAGGTTGGGAAATCTCCAGGCCGTGCTTCTTCACCATCTTTACGTACCTGGAAACAGATAACCAAGATGATTACAACAGATCAAATGAAAACAAGAAAAATGGAAAGAATCCATGCAAAGGTTTATTACAACTTACTCTTCTGCGTTAAAATGCTCGACACCCAGGTCTTCATCCCAGACGAAGATATAATCATATCTTGCTACAATATCAGGGTGCAAAAACCTCTTTGCATACCACCTAATATATTTCCAGGTGCCAAGGGAGTCAGTAGTCATAAACACACCAAACTATTTTCTACCATAAAGAATAAAGAGCGTTTGGTACCATTTTGTCTGCTTTCGTACGCTAATGTGTATAGCAGTCTTTGACCATTCAAACTCATCCCACTCAGTTACCCGGCCGTCATAGTGAAACAGGACAATAGTGAAGTTTTCTGAAAACTGTTGAGAAGATGATAAACAATTTATGACGTGAAGTCAAAACATCAAACAAAGGGAATGAACCAACCTTCTTGACACAAGCATCGATATTTGCTTTCTGATTAATACCCACTGTAAATGTTGCGAGGTATCTTGGTTCACTTTTCAAATCCTGAGGAAGAAAATAATGTATAAGAAATTTACATTACTTTTGTATATCAGAAATGAATGCTATGAGCACAAACCTCATGCGGTAAACCCCATAATCTGCGCAAATAGAAGTCTGATTCAGCAGCAACCATACCCGGTGGCAACATTTCAGCACCACGAGGATTAGAAGGTACCCAGATCTGCGACAAATCAGAAATGAAACATGAAAACATGGACAGATTTGAGACCATTAATTATGAATCACAGAAAGAAAAGGTTAACAAACACATGTTCTTAGCTTCTGTCATGTTGGGCAAGGTGAAATCTAATTAACTAAACTTTGTAAGACCACAAAGAAATTCTCTGTTAATTTGCTATACCACTTATTTCATTAGCACGTATCTCATGTTTTGGAGTACAAAACTAATCAGACGTAAGGATCCTCAAACATGTCTCATATTATTAAGGAGACCTTAGACTTTTAGTCTTCCGTCCTTGAAGATGAATCCCAGTTGCATATTAAAGTAGGAATCGGTAACTTGTCTAAATAATGTAAAGGTCCAAAACATTCCCAAGTCATAAACAAATTAAGGAGTAGAAGCATGCCTTTGATTTGTCAATCGGAGTAGATGAGCTGCTATCGTTACCCTTTGATGATGACCAAGCTTTATGACTTTCTGGAGTTGCAATTTTCGAACCCTTTTCCTCGATATATGAGAGATCGTTTGAAGGAAGAAAGTTTGTAGGGAGACTCACCTGAAATATGAGAACAAAAATCTTCCAATGATGATAAGGAAACAAATCTAATCAAACACAGAAATAGGACAATAAGGATTGATTCGGCAACCTTAGTGATTGATAATGATGGAAAAGATATTCCAATCAGAAAGCCAAATGTTACTCCAAAAAATGCCGTTGCAATGATCTTCATTCCATCTTTTGATTTCCTACTAATTGAACTGAAATAACAAGAACAAAATTTGACTAAGTTTCTCTGCAACAACTCTCGAATGACCAAACTAATTAGCTAAAAAGAGAGAGACAAGATCTTGACCTGCGTGAAAAGATTCCCATATCTTCTCTAATATTCTGATTGTAGCTCCACAGCGAAAATGTGCAGCACTAAATCAAGAAGACTTTTCAAAAAGTCACCCACTGGGGTTCTGTCTACTGTGGTAACTCCAAAGACTCAAGGCCCCTCCTGACAGTAGAGAAGCCAGGAACCTGCTATGCGTAACCCCGCGAGTCGTTATCTAGAGAAGAAAAATGAGGCTTCTAAATAAGATCCAATACCAAGAAGAAGAAGACACACATGACAAACAGAATAGGACCACTCTTTAAATGGAAAATCTGGTCATCATCCACACTTTTCAATAAAATTCTTTGTCAAAAGCAAGTCATTGTCGTAGAACCTACACAGACGAATACAATATAGTGCTTCTAAACCAACCATTCAATAACAAACTATTGACCAGAAATATATATCTACAAGTCAAAACAAACCATTAAATCATTCCCTTACAAGATGATCACAATTGCAAGCAATGCTAGCAAACAAGCAAGAAATCATGTGCTTCCCCTTTGGAAAAAGCAAAACAAACCCCTCAAAACTAGGAGCAAAACAATACAATCAATCAATCACAGAACATGAAAATCACAAAGTCGTCTACTAAAAAACAGAACACTTTACTTAGAATGCAAGACAGAAACAAAAAAACAATTAAACTCTGTAAAAAATTATCACCTTTGATTAAAGAACACTAACCATGAATGTTGAGGTTTTCAAACGCGAATATCGAAATCAATCAAAAGCAGCCATAAGACTAAATACTCAAAGAGCCAATGTTTCAATATCAAAGAGAAGTAAATGGTACCAAAATGACAATTCTCCAAATGCATAGGCTAAAATCTCTCATATAATCCAAATTTTCTCAATAAAACAAAAGTGAAAACAGAATTATCCTAACAAGAAAAAAAGGAATCACCTTTATAATCAATAACGAACCTGGGATCAATCAGAAAGCACAACGAGATCCTTAAAACCAGTGAAGAAGAACACGAGATAATCGTTTCGTACCCTCACAAACAAAACGATTACTTCAAACCCTATTCGCAAAATTGGAGATACACGCGTACACACGAATATGTTAAAACCCGTGATCGTCTTCGTCTAGAGACAAAACAAACCCAGAGAAGAAACGCCAAAAATGTGGAAACGCGTCTTTTAAGTCAAAAAGGAATGATTTTTCTCGAAACCCTTATCGTTTCCTTTCAGAAATTCAAAGAAAGAGTCGGTTTTGGTTTGGTTTGGTGACCAGAGGAATTTTCTGGGCGTATATTTAAGGTGCAGAAGAAGAAAAACCAGAAAGCTAAGCTGCTTCTTCATACAAATTAATTTCAAAGATTAAAAATTTTAACCCCAAAACGACACCGTTTTAGAATTGTGTCTTGATATAATTGGCTAAGTATTCATAAGCGTGTAAAAGTAAGCACAACAACAAAATTTCATAGGACCCGACACAACTTTGAATCCGTGGACCGTACTTGGTCGACATATAATGATGCCAATTAAAATTCTTGTATCCTTTTTACACTATACTGTTTGATATTTTTTAATATGTCACGAAGAATCAAAGAAAATCTATCAATTTCACTTTTTTCAAAATTGTAGTAGAGTCTTTTACTGTTTTAATTTGTCATATTCTTTGCTACAAAACAAGCAAAAAATATACAATAAATAAACCCAAGAATTTGCAAGATCTTTCCGAAAATAACGGAAGAAGATAAGATGGTGCTAAAAGAAAGCAACATAATCAAGATACATATTTGTTACTTTAACAGTGAAAGAAATTTTATTTCTTACCTTAGAATTGTATGAATGGAAAAGATTTGGACTTTTGGTTAACCAAAAACTTTATTTTCTGGAAAATTGTGTATTAAATAGAGAGGTTGGAAGTGATGAAAAAAAAAATAAAAAAAAATAGAGAGGTTGGAAGAATTGTATGGCATTGCTATATTTTGAGTGATTTAAAGCCAATGAAAGTTTGACTATGTCCATTGATAAATAGAGTTGCCAAACTCTATAATAAGGAAAATGTAGATTTCGTACCAAACTGAAGAGTCCACTTTCTTTAATAAGAGGTCCCCCACGTGAGAAGTTTAGAAGATGATACGGTAAAAAGGCATTTGAAGGTAAAAGAAGATTGAAAAACAATTGCAATCAATTTTGTTCAAGTCTTCCTATATCACTTACATAAGAATAGAGCTATATATTTACGTTACAAAGTCCACATATGTAGACATGACTCTTTTGGGTTTATGTACATATTAAGGTGTTATTACACATCGATCAACATATCACAAAATAGACTATACATTGGCTTCACCACAAATCGGACTCGAGACTAAAAAGATTCACAAAGAGATGGAAATGAAAACCTATGCTTCATTGGCTTCAGATACTGCTGCAGGGAAGGCAGGCAGCCAGAGCTCTACACGAGTACCGCCAGCTCCTAAGGCTGCATCGGAGCTGCGAGGTGATATAACCCTGATCACGCATCCGTAACTCTCCAGGATCTCTCGGGCTACGGTTAAACCAGCCACAAAGTTCCATGTCATATTGTCTTCAACCATGTTTTCCGACAGGAGTTCTGCTCCAAATGGTGTTAGCGAATGCATTTGCGTCTGCATTGATGTAACAAATTTATGTTAAAAAGCAATATGATTCTCATATTAAACTGGTTAAGCCCTCAGACTTAAATACAGGAAGTAAAAAGCAGCAGAATATAAGTTCGGTCTTGATTACCATATAGCGCATATCAGGACCATCATCATCAATTACTACAAGACTACCGCCAGCAGGAGCTCTGGTCGACAAAATTTCAACTTTCCCCCCAACATGAGTGCGCAACAATGCACCTTCGATGAGGTTGCTCAGAGCTTGCCTCAAAGCTGGTTCTTCAACAGCAACTTGCAGGGAAGCTGAGTTCTCACCTAGCTCCACTACTCTTTGCTGAGTAAGTGCTAGTGGTCTCACAGTCTCGACCATATCTAAAAGCACATTAGAAATGTCGCATGGTCTTCCTGACATAAATGAAAGAGATAAGCCCTCCCAACACTTTGTTTCAAGTGAAGAGTTTTGTGGCAAGACGTTAAGTTAATTGCTCAGAAACTTGTACCTTATACTGTGCATTTGTAGGGGTGCCAGGGCAAGAGGTGGCATAGGCATTTCTGAATCATCTAATCCAGAACCCAAGGAAAGGCGTGTACTTGAGATTTGTGAGCCATCAATGGGGTCCTTATGTTCATACTTTGATCTCCTTGTTTCATTGTGTGTTTTATTTATCTTCTTTAGGGCTTCTTCGTTGTGGCGCACTATATTAGCCTGAAAATGAAATGCTTGTAAGAAATACAAACCGAAAAATCAAATTCGAGTATGGTTTGACAGATTTCCCATGCGCAACACATCTAAAGACAGATTTATAAAGACAACTGAAAATAGAGTGATGACTCTCTCAAGAACCAAAAGGGACAAAGTAAAAGAAGGTGTAACCTTTGTCAAGTGAACTGCATCCTGAAGTTCTTCAAGGGTATCCTTTATTTGATCACCTTGAACTATTAAGTCTTCCACAATATCATGTGAAATCTACAATGTACAAAAACCCAAGTCAGTCCGATAACTGCAAGACTCAGGGAGAATAACATTTCCGGCTACAAATGCTAATTGCAAGGACCTGATTTCTCTTAGTGTGAGTTGAAAGCATTTTACTTAAAGTCCTCATGGTAGAGAGCGGACCACGGATCTGCCAATACGCAAGAAAGAAAAATGCGTAATATAAACTAAAAGGAGACATTAATTAACATAAGATCTATGTGTACTAAGTTAACAAGTGCGTGGCTTGTACCTGCTCCACTAGCTTACTCATCCTCACATTGTTTTGCCAAGATGACTGTTGAAGTAACATTGTTTTCTATACATACCCAATAATAAAAAAAAAGATCAATAAGGATTAAAGCCAACAAAGACGGTCAAGCAAAAACATAAGAACAAAGGAAAAGACAGGATATAAGAACAACCTGATCCATGACATAAGCCATAGCGAGAGTCCGAGAAATATTAATCGCATACGATCTCTGCTCTTCAGTGAAAACCTTAACAGAAGGAAGTTTAACTCTAGGTGATTTTGTATTAGCTGAAGCAGGCAAAGCATAAGCTTCCTCAGGGGAAAGAAACTGATTTACACCATGCGGTTTTTCCTCTTCCTCCTCCTCCTCCTCCTCCTCGGCTTCTACTGGTAACTCAGCAACCAAGAAACCGACAACAAACGGGTGTTTCACCATTGGAAACACAGCAGCTCTATGTTTACTCACAAGTTCTACCTATCATCCACATATTATGTCAACAAAAAAACCATAAGTAAACTTGAGTTTAACGCAGAGGAAGAAGAACACATACTTGTTGACTAGAAAGTGATGCTTCAGCTGCTCGTAGACCCGCAGGGATACCAAAGTTTCCAACTAAGATCACAACGTCTCCAGCATTAACACTTGGATAACAAGTGACACGACGCAACTCTAATCGATCCATCACATAGCTACCAGCTGGTCTTACATATATCTAAACCAAAACCAACATAAAAATTCAACCTTTAATCTAACAACACTCTATTTTCAAGCAACAATGATGTAAAAAAGCAGAGACGCACCGAGAGTACTGCGTTTGGATCAACGATTTGACGAAAGAGATCTAATTGCTCAAGACAAAGCCGTTGAAAATCAGGACTTGGCAAGATAATCTTAGTCTTGAGATGGTCTTTCTCAATCATCTGTGTGAACTCTACAGGAGTTGTTGAAGCTCCACGAATCGCGGAAGCTATAGCGGAAGCAGAAGCAACCATGGTCTCTCCTCCTCCGGGTTCTGATTCTTCATTAGATACAGTGTGGTTTACGTAACGGAGACCGCGTGTAAATATAGAAGACGACGACGAGGAGGAGGAAGAAGAAGAGGCATTGAGGAGCTTAAGGGAGGGATTAGAAGGTCTAGGGTTTGGAATAGAATTGGAGAAGTGTAGATTAGGGTTTGATGAGAGAAGGGTCTGAGAAGCGATTGCAGAAAGAAGCATCACTACGGAAGACGACAGTGGAGTCTTTACTTTGTGGCTGAGACTGAAACTCTCGCGAGGAAGACGATCGATATACGATTATAGTTTACACACAAAACAACTACAACTAAACGGCATCGTATTAACAGACTTGTAATTATAGTTTACACAAAAAACAACTACAATTAAACGGCACCGTATTAACAGACTTGTAACAGTTTCAGATGAGAGGAATGTAAAACGGCGACGTTTTGCCATCTGATACATTAACCTCTAAGAAGAACATTCAGTTGTTTTTAAATTATTGTAAAGTTTTTACGACGTTTAAACATTTTCACAAAGTTTCGATAATTTATGTTAAGCATCACTTCGAAAGTTGTGATGACTGGTGAACAGAATTCACTGGGAAAAAAATATTAGTAGGGCATTAACAATACATTTCTATTAACAACTAGGGGTATTTTTCTTAAATTTTCATGTTTCTACTAATGTTTAAACACACGTTCTTCCAAACTTGTAGAATGGTAACACATCTATTAAAGTAAGAAAACACTATGTTGTTCCCCATAGCTAAAAGAGGCCAAGAAAATGTTAGATGGTCAATCAGTGAGCTTACTATTAATCATATTTATGTAGCCATAGCCAATCAAACGAAGCAAAGCCCTTTTCAACCAGTTGAACAAATCCAAACAAGCATGTTTCAACCATTTTGGAATCCAAACAATCATCTCTACGAACGAAACCACACAACAATCTCACAACCCTGTTTCATTAATGTTGCGATAATCGTGAGAGTGTATACACGACAACTCATGCAAAAAAAGATAAAAGAAGATTTGAGAAAAAAAACGTGATAGAAAATAGAGACAACAAATTAAAAAAACTAGATATCTACAACGAAAATAAAATAAAATATGAAAATGGAAAGCTACCATATAAACTTAAAAAGAAAGAAATAAGAAGAGAATCCTCCAAAGAAAGAAAGCATATTTGTATGATGGTAAACTTACAAGTATTTTCGTAAACATATTCAAAATGTATTGATTTATAACTAACCCTATCTCAATAAAAACATATCACAAATCTCTGATTTTTGTGTTTTGCCAACCTTCTTTCTTTTTCTGGTAGGGGTAACGTTTCTCTTCTTTTGAGGATAAAAGTCCCGTGATTGAGTTTTGGTCTCTTTACATCTTTAGCTTTACCAATGAATCCAATCCTATCTTCTTTGTTTGCTCTCTCTTTGCTTTCTTCACTATCACCATCAACACATGCCCATCAATGCCATTTCCCAGCAATCTTTAACTTTGGTGACTCTAACTCCGATACCGGCGGTCTCTCCGCTGCTTTTGGCCAAGCTGGTCCTCCTCACGGCTCTTCCTTCTTCGGCTCACCCGCGGGACGATACTGCGATGGTCGCCTCGTCATTGACTTCATAGGTACACTAACTCTTCCCTATCCAAAACGTTTGCGTTTTTTGTTTTTGCTGATTTTGCTTCTGTTTTGAACATAGCGGAGAGTCTTGGATTACCATATCTAAGCGCGTTTCTAGACTCCGTTGGTTCAAACTTCAGCCACGGCGCTAACTTCGCTACCGCGGGATCTCCGATAAGAGCTCTTAACTCTACTCTACGTCAAAGTGGATTCAGCCCATTTTCACTCGATGTACAGTTCGTACAATTCTATAACTTCCACAACAGATCTCAAACTGTTCGTAGTCGTGGAGGAGTCTACAAGACAATGTTGCCTGAATCCGACAGCTTCTCAAAAGCTTTGTACACTTTTGACATTGGTCAGAACGATCTCACAGCAGGTTACTTCGCTAATAAAACCGTAGAACAAGTTGAAACCGAAGTTCCTGAGATCATAAGTCAGTTCATGAATGCTATCAAGGTTGGTCTCTCTGTTTCTGACTCTGATTTTGTTTAAAGGGAAATCATAAAAATGTGTTTTTTCTTTTGGTGATAGAATATTTATGGACAAGGAGGGAGATACTTCTGGATTCATAACACTGGACCTATTGGTTGTTTAGCTTATGTGATTGAACGGTTTCCGAATAAAGCATCAGACTTTGATTCACATGGATGTGTTTCTCCTTTGAACCACTTAGCTCAACAATTCAATCACGCTTTGAAACAAGCTGTGATCGAGCTAAGAAGTTCTCTATCTGAAGCAGCCATCACTTATGTAGATGTCTACTCTCTCAAGCATGAGTTGTTTGTTCACGCTCAGGGTCACGGGTTTAAGGGATCGTTGGTTTCGTGTTGTGGACATGGAGGGAAGTATAACTACAACAAGGGTATCGGATGTGGGATGAAGAAGATTGTGAAAGGTAAAGAGGTTTACATTGGAAAGCCGTGCGATGAGCCTGATAAGGCTGTTGTGTGGGACGGTGTACACTTCACGCAGGCTGCTAACAAATTCATTTTCGATAAGATTGCTCCAGGGTTAAGCAAGGCCTGTAAAAGGCAGTGACAACAAGAAGAAACAAGCTTTTCTTCTTTTTATGAGTTTGTTTCTATGATTTCTTAGACAGGAAACAAATGTAAGTCACTGATATGAATTTAGTAAGAACGCAATAAGATTTATGGTGAGATTAGTCCATTATATATTATGAACAAGAATCTACATAACCACTAGAGTCTCAGAGAGATATGATACTTATATAGAATACAAACATATTTGTTAAGAGTTTTCAGCCTTTGTAATGGTTGAGATCAATTATCACCACTGTGATATCATCCATACTGCCTCTTTTTGCAGCCAGGTTCGCAAGCTCTTTGCAAGCCGCTTTGGCCCAAAGAGACTTCCACGGTGTTATCGGTGACTTTGAAGGTGAACTCCCTATTTCACGGTTGAGTGAGGGTGATTCATTCTCTGAGTTGTAGTAGTAACTTTGGGATTTAGCACATCTGGGAGACTTGACCAGTGAAGCTCGACGAAGTTTCGAAGATGGGCTCATATTGACAAAGCCCTGAACCAAGTTCTCCTCCTCACTTTCTTTAGGCGTCTTTCTCTGAGCTAGAACATGCAACACGGTATAAACAGCTTCTTGATTGCTAACCACATCCCAAAGTCCATCAGAAGCTAAGACAAGAAACTCCATATCTTGTTCCAGTTCTAGTACTCTCGTCTCAGGTTCAGCAACCACCCACTTCTTTAAGTGTGCATCTCCAATGCTTCTGGAAACCGCAAGTATTCCCTGAACTCGCCAAGCCCCTTGATGATTATCGACATAACCTCCCTGTAAACCAAATGTCATGAAAGGTATCAAACTCTACTCTCTCAACACACAATCAGCAAAAATACAAACTTCTTGACACTTGACAACATTACCTGACTCTCAATTCTTTCCTTTTCATCATCCCTTCCTGGTTTGTGATCATCAGTAAGAGCCTCAGCAACACCTGCTCTACACAGGACAGCTCTACAATCTCCCAAATTTGATACAATCATCTCCTGATCTTGTATCACAGCAGTAACACAGCAAGCACCACTCACAACACCCTAATATTTTTATGCAACCAGTAAGTTCAAAATAGATTGTAATCTTTCTTACAAGTAACCTTCAAAGATTGTTCCTTTATTACCTTTTCTAGGAAATCACGATCAGTCCTCAAAAAAGCAGCCTTAAAGGCTTCAACTTTCTCCTCCTTCCCCTTACAATTCTCCATCATCTCAACAACATATTTGTGCAAATTCTCAGCCACAAATTCTGCAGCTTTAGCACCTCCATGACCATCATAAACTCCAAAGAAACTCTACAAAAATCAATCCCAAACCCATCAACCACAAAACACACTTAAGATCTCAAACCTATTAATTCAATGAAGAGGAAGAAAAAAAGATACCTTTTTGGAGTTACCAACCAAACAAGGAACAATTCTGTGAGTATCTTCCATAAACTTCTTCTTACCGTTTCTGGAGACGACACCAAAACCATTGCCACCGAAGCTTACGGTGCCGTTTTGGTGAGCAAAGTCTGTGAAACTGAAGTAATCAGTTCGAATCGGTTGTTGAGGATTGAGGTCAGGGATATTTAGGTGGGCAGGTCTCTTTCTCTTTAAAGGCGAGACCTTTGCGTCACCCTCTCTGAAACGGAAGTAATCAGTTGAAATCGGTTGTTGAGGATTGAGGTCAGGGATATTTAAGTGGGTAGGTCTCTTTCTCTTTAAAGGCGAGACCTTTGTGACCGACAATGGAATAGAACAAGGAGAGGGTGACGCAATGCTAAGTGTACTAGCCATGAAAGAAGAAAGGGACGTGATTGTTTCTTCTGAGCGAAGTTTATTAGTCATATTGTTGTCACAAGAGAGCTACAATGACTACGAAATAGTGTGAGTGGCAACAGTGAATTGGTAAAAGTATAAATAGATAAGATGCACTAGGGTTTTGGCGCAGTCAAAAATATAGAAAGTTGTTACAAACATTCAAATTGGAGGAAGAAAAAAAGAATATTTCGATGTATTTATTAGTCAATGCGTTATATAGGATAATAGGTCTATCTATTTATTAGTCAAAGGATTTCGTTTTTGTCTTTTTATAATTATGAGATTCTGAACAGAAATCCAAATGTATTTCCTTTTGTTTTCTTATAATTAAGATATTCTGAACTTAAATTCGAAAATATTTTCTTTTGTCTTTTTATAATTAAGAGATTCACACTATTTCGTAACCGTTTTTTGGTTTATTTGTAATTTAACAAAAATTGATATTTAGTTAATATAATGTATTGCCTTAAACTCTTTATTATATAATATAAATAAATACAGATATAAGATGTGTTTGATAATAACTTGTTCTTGCAAGTGAAAGATGATCTTTGCGTTTGGAAAAGCTGTATGCCCGCATCGTCAGAGTATTTGGGCGTTCTCTCGGGTGCGGAAGACTCGCGGCATTTCTGATTGAATTGGGATTCCTCTTACTCCAACTTATGCTACTTCTTTTGTTTTACTCTTGTTTTGCAGTGTTCTTTTGTTATGTCGTACGTTTGTAGATTTTGGTCTTCTGTCTTCTTTGTTTAAGCCTCTGTATTCTGTAAAAAACTGAAAATTGGTATGAAATCTTCACATGTTTACCCAAAAAAAAAAAAAAAAAAAAAAAAAAAAAAAAAACTAAACTAAGAGATTTTGAATGCATATCCGTAATGCGTACATTAAGTTATGTACTTATGTGTACGATAATTTGTAATTAATAAAAGTCGATATGTATAATGAAAATAATGTATTACCTCATTGTGACAGCATTAAAAATCATTGTGACATATTACGATAATTTGTAATTAATAAAAGTTGTAAATTTATTATTGAACTTAAACATATACTTTTTGTATCTCATCTCCTCATTGTGACAGCATTAAAAATCAACAAATTTAGTTTTTCTAGTTTGTTAAAAACCCAAACAAAAATGCCGCCTAGGTGCTAAATGTTAACCTTTCACCTCCTTATTTGATATTTAGTTATTTACCAATATCTAAACTCTTATTTACACAATAATATAATCAAAATTTGAGTATTCATGAAAGTTATTTAACTCGTATTATACACAATAATATCTTACATTGGCTTGACATATTTACTTAGAAACTTAACTATATATAAGAAATTTTTTGGGAATTCCTTCTTTCACCTATTCGATATAGGAGAAAGAAAATGAAAAAAATATAACCTTTTTGAAAAATAATTGCTTGTGGACCCAGCCTATTTTAGAACTGATTGTTGTGGACCTTGTGGTCAGCGCCTCAGCGGTTACACCAACTCACCATATATAGATGGAAGTCTTTTTTTTTTTGTTGGAACACTAAAATTACCATATATAGATGATGTCATATTTGTTTTTAACCAATGAAAAATTATATAAGTAATTGATATTTGTATATTTTCTTAAATCCAATACCAAATTAAAAGATATGCTGTAAATTAATGTTATTTTAATACTTAATACAAACATTATTTAAAAATACGTTTGAACCTCCAGAAATTAACATTTTGTTAAATTAAAAATTTTCCAGTTCTGAATTGATATTTAAACTCAAATATTACTTTTATAAATTAATAAATATATAAATCACATTGATCACTTTTTGTGAGTTGTGACTTGTGAGGCCCATCTCTGGTCCCGCAATCATTTTCATTGTTATAATCTAAACTCATCACATAGTGCTAGTGATACTTAAATGAAAGAAAATCGAAATACCAAATATCCTTGAAGATTAAGAAATTCGATGGGGGGGGGGTTGGTGTTCTTGACTTTAGCAATATAGACGGTTATGATCAGCCAACGACTAAAAATCTTCTTACATAAGACTTCACGTAAGGAAGATATTGCTTTAATTTAGAATTAGCTCGTTTCCATTTTATGTTTAAAGACCTAAACAATTTTTTTTTTTTTAGATTTAACATCGAGTATTCGAATTTGCTTAAACATCCGACTAATTTCAAAACTGAACAGACTTTTTGGTATATTTAACTTACTAGATGGTATATGGTTTTAGACTCGGCCTACGACAAAAACAAAACAAGTAAAATTATATATTAAGATCTCCAAATTTAAAATCGGATTATTAGATCTTTGTCAATATTTATAGTTATTTGACAGTATGACACTATCCGAAGACATTTTAGTATTTACTAATTACTATTGGTGGACTTTTTTAACAAAAAAAAAGTTAAAAAAAAATTATAGTGAAAATTCTTGATAAGAAAGAAAATCTGGATAATGTATAAAAGAACCCAATTTTCTAGATTTGGGGCACTGTATCCGAAAACATTGGACCAGTCCTAATAATTCTTGCTAACATCATGGTGTTTAACTTATCCTCAAAACTTTGATTTTGCAAGATACAAAAGAACACAAACTTTGAATTTATGTTCAAAATTAGGCGTTACAATATTCTAAAGCACACCAAAAACACATTCATATAATAAAATCATAATACAAAGGAAGCAACGAAATGGAATAATCATGAACCTTAGAAGATTCCATGTAACTTCCATTAACGTATTTAAATAAGAGATCATGTTGGTGCGGTGGTCTTTGTCCTCTTTGATGCGCCACGTCAGTAGCAACTAGAGTCATGGTCCGTTTCTGCATACTCATCAACACGTTGTGCCACGTGTTAACCCTTGACTGTTCCTTGCCGTGAACCCCAACGTTCATCTCCGACAAGTCCTCGCTTCTCACGCCCATCACTTCCTCTGGCTTAGCACCGTCTAGGATCCAGATAAGACAAGAACAAAACCCTTTCGAGATCTCCGAATCACTGTCTGCTTTAAACCTCATCCTCCCAAACTCATCCATCTTTATCTCTAACCACACTTGAGTCGTACATCCCGTGACTCGGTTCTCGGAGATGCGAGCCGACTCATCGAGCGGGGCTAGAGTTGCTGCGTAGTTTAAGAGACGTTTTACACGGTCGATAGGTTCGGTTAAGGACCGGAACTCGGATACGAGGATGCGAAGCTTGTCGGAGGTTTTTGTTCCCAAAGGAGCATCAACCGAAACCGTTGCCAAAGAAAAAGGGCTTGGAGCTTTTGGATTCGAGCCAAGATTAAGAGAATCGCGCATGCATGTAATGGGTTTAGGAGAGAATCTTGAAGTGAATCTTGGGTTTGGGAAAGATTTTGTTGTTGGTCTAGAGGTAGAAATCAAAGGAGGAGAAGCAAGGGCCTTGAAGGACGATGAAGTGTTCATGTTCCGTAACAAGGGCAATGAAAAGAAATGGGAGGAGGAGGTAGAAGAAAACGAGAGAAGAGAGATATTTAAGGATAATCAAAGGAGAACTCCTTGAACTACGCGACGGAGAGAGGATAGTGATTAGATGCATAGAGCCTTTCTATAACGCGCCAAAACTATTTTTATGTTTATTGATCTATCTATATATAATCTATCTTATTTTTTACCAAAAAAAAAAAGATCTATCTTGTAATGTTATTTTATAAAATACTTTAAAAAAATTATATATTTAAATTGTAGATTTTTAAATGGTAAGTAATCTAACTTCCTCTACGAGCCTTGAAACTAGTATAGGTTTTTTTTTTTTGGTTAAAGGAAACTATTATAGGTTTAATTTAGAATTTTTTGGTCTTTGATTTTTTTTTTTTTTTAGAAAATTAAAATGATGAAACTGTTAGAATATAAGTTGCGACTTTGAGTTAGGTAGCAACTGAAGCACTTACAAAAATTATGAATCATTGTCATCATTATAAAATGCTTCGTTATATTCTTTTAATCAGGAAATTTTTGAACCAAATTTTCAAACTAATTTTATAATCTATGCAAAAACGTAAAATTTCTTGTTTAGTCGAAAGCTAATCCAAGTACTTGGATGCCAACGTGAAACTCTAAATGAGTTGGAATTTTGAATATCTGGTAAAAAAAATTAGAATGATTTAATTTAGCTAATAATATCGGAAATGTCCATCTTAATTTTCACTTATATGTGACAATGATACAAATACGACCAAGTCAACTAGAGACTTTCAACTTCAAAAGAGATAGGCCACTACTAATAATGCAATTACTAAATAGATTGCAAAACAAAATACGAAATGTTTTGTTTTATCGTGTGACGTTAAATGTTATGATGCGATATGGACATCATTTGAGGCGGCTTCTCCAGTGACAATCTCCTTTTTATTATTTTAGAAATAAATTATGGATTTAAAAGGGAAAGAACAAAGGCATATTCGATTCGACTACTGAATTAGTGATATACTTTTAGAGCCCCATACTGTCGGAAAGAGGCTTGGGAAATAATTTAAAGTTGTTTTCATTTCGTCGTCATAGCTTACGGCTACACTTGAGTGTACTGACCAAAACCAATTTTTTACTTGTTTCTAAAACTTTTTTCCATTAAATATCTTAAATAATTCGTTTCGTATACTTCCCACTATAGAAATGTGTTTAGAATTTAGATCACTTAAAATAGTAGATAATAAACTAAGAAGATTCCATTATGTATATGGAAAATTCCAAATAACATTATTTAACTATCCCCTTCATCTCCAAAGGCTCCACAGTCAAGGATTGCATTATAGCTGTAAACGGGCTAGTGATCTATCACAACAACAAGTTGAAGACACTACTGGCCACGCTCAACAAAGAGACCAAGGATTCGACTTTCATGTTCATTGATTACTACAACGCCTTCTTGACCGTTTTCAAGAACAATGGAGAGACTCCAGTTAAGAAAAAGTAAAACACAACATTCTTGAAATCCATATTTTCAAGGCTTTTATATATTGTGTGATTGGTTATGGAAATGTAGGGAGTACGCGGTTTAAAACTCCGTTGAAAGAATGTTGAGGAGGTGTTTGTGGGGTTGTGGACGAGAAAGGTCAGAAGAACTATACCTTATGCGATGATCCTAAGTCTACTTTCTTCTGGGATGTACTTCACCCTACTCAGGCAGGATGGAGCTCGGTTTACGCGGTTTTAGGCAAAAATCTAACTGCATCTTTGATGAAAGCGTAAATCCACTTATCGTGATCAAAGAACCGAAATGGGTTCGAGATTAACAAAATTCTTCTTCTGTAGTTCGGTGTGTTTTTCTTCTCTTATATCTTTGTTATCTCTCCCTCTTCTTTCGTTTGTGCTTGCAAGTCTTTGTGCCTCTATCTATGTATTGTGTGTTATAGAATAAAAATGTGAACTTTAAGAAAAGTAAAATATTGAAATAAAACACTTTTTGTATCATGCTCTGTCACACACTGTTTCTACTTAACATTTACATCTATGATGTTATCATTAACTCAAAAAAACGTAACTAAGAAAACAGAGATATGTGGTGACAATACAATGTGTTAAATAACATATAATGAGAAGTTAACACATTGTATTGATTTATATCATTATATGTTTAACAATAAAATAAAGATATAAGTGTTTATCAACTTTTCATGTCTAAATTTCTTAAGGTTCATAGCTTGGGTTATTTGGTTGTGGAGTTGCTGTTCAACTTTTCTTGTTGGATGATAGTATATAACTTAATAGTAATATATTGAACTGTATCTAGCATTTAGTCAAATCTTTTATGCAGGGGAAGATAAAATTTTAACAAAAACAAAGGAAAATGTGATAATTTATCTTTTGCAAGAAAATAATAAATATAAATAAATTATTGAAAATCATGTAAGAAATAAAATAATATTTCTACTGTATATTTCAATTTCGTTTTTCCATATCTTCAAGAAATCTTAATTTATTTAAAAAATATATATTTATAAAATTAATAAATTAAGTATAAAAATATGCATAGATTTTTTTGGTAGGATAAAAATATGCATAGATTGTAATTGTAAAATTTTATTTTAATTTTTTTCTTATGGTATATGATCCCCCAAAAATTTAATTATCAAACTAAAATTTTAATTACTATAAGTTTACTTCCCTTATTTTTTGTTTTGTTTTTGTGAAATGGATACGTATATAAACGTCACAATTGGTGAATTAAAAAAATCAACTTCACAAGAGATCCTTGGGCTGATTCGATTACAGGTAACGTCTCTCTCTCTCTGTGACTCTCTCAATTAGTTTGAACCAGTCAACTCGTAAAGCCCTTGTTTCCTGTAATTTTCCGAATTGGGTCTTCCCTTAATTTATCATTTCTCGCCGGAAAAACTTTGAGAATTTCCTTGTATTTCACGGCGATGCTATAATCCTCCTGAAAGCGACTTACTGATATATATTAGTTTATTAGGCAATGAATGTGAAATTTACCGAGTCAAACGTGTTTAAACAATGTAAAAGGTGAAGACTTTGATGAAAAAATCCAAACTTTGGATCTGTTTCAGAGTCAATAAGCTCTCTCATATTTATATATGCGTGTTTGATTTTGATAAGAAGGGAACTTTGTTGTTGGCTTAATCTGATTTTTTGACATATGCTTGAAGTGTTGCAGGCGATTGTTTTGTTTATCTTGTTTTGGGTTTGGTTGTCTTGGATGGGAGGAAGTAGCTCTAAAGAGTCACCTAGAGGAGGTGGAAGTGGTCGTAGGTATGAACGTAGTGTGTCTGGGAGCTCATCTTATTCGTCTGCTTGGGACCAGAGCAGCTATTATCAGACACCAAACCATCCATCTGCGTCTCCTGTTTCATCCTATAATTCTGGGAGACAAACACCGAAGAATCTTGAGAGGAAGTATTCACGGATTGCTGATAACTACCGTTCCATTGATGAGGTTTGATGATCACTCTTGTTTTTGTTTGTTTGTCTCTTAGGTCGTTGTGTCGGTTTGTGAATCTCTCTATTGGTGTTTTGTTGATATTTCTTTTCTTTTAGGTTACCGCTGCTCTTTCACATGCCGGTTTGGAGTCCTCGAATCTCATTGTTGGTATAGATGTCACCAAGAGCAACGAGTGGACAGGTTAGAGAATTTATCTCAATGTTTTAGTATATGTTTCTTTGACCTGGAAGCTGACTTGGGTGATTTGATTTAGGGGCGAGATCATTTGGTAGGAAGAGTCTGCATTTCATTGGAACTACTCCAAACCCTTATCAACAAGCTATTTCCATCATTGGAAAGACTTTATCGGTTTTTGATGAGGATAATTTGATCCCCTGTTATGGATTTGGAGATGGTACAAACCCTGATTGTTTTTATGTAGCTGTTAAGTTCCTGTCTAGAATAGATTTTAAGGTTGGTTTCTCTTTGACTATGCAGCTACAACTCATGATCAGGATGTCTTCAGTTTCAATCCCAATGATACATATTGTAACGGGTTTGAAGAAGTTCTCATGTGTTACAGAGAGATTGTTCCCCAGCTTCGTCTCTCAGGTTGAGTGAGATGAATAATCCCTTTTCTTCTGCATGTCTTCTGAATCTTGCTGTACTTTTTCCTTATAGTTTGCTGCTTCTCTTACAGGTCCGACATCTTTTGCACCTATCATCGAAAGGGCCATGACAATTGTGGAAGAAAGTGGTGGCCAGTACCATGTTCTTCTCATTATCGCTGATGGACAGGTAAAGATTGGAACCTAATTCGACTAGAGAAAGTATTTCTTGTATCTATTTGTGTTTAGTTATAATCATTCCCAGACATTTGTGTACTGTATAGTTACCATTGGAGCTTTTAACTATGACAGGTGACAAGAAGTGTTGATACAGATAACGGTGGATTCAGTCCACAAGAGCAGCAGACTATTGATGCCATTGTTAGAGCAAGGTAATAAATACTATTTCCTTTGACGAAAATCCAATTTCAAACTGTGTCTCTCTAACTTGTGGTGGATTCTGTTGCAGTGAATATCCTTTGTCTATAGTTCTTGTTGGTGTTGGAGATGGTCCCTGGGACACCATGAGACAGTTTGATGACAACATCCCCGCTCGTGCCTTTGACAATTTCCAGGTAATAATATCAACATGTTTCTACAATAGTGTAGATAGATCCCTTGTCTTTTTCCTGGCAAATGTATCAATTTCAAAGGTTTTTGTTGTCTATTTGAATCCTTTCAGTTTGTGAATTTCACGGATATAATGTCAAAGAACATTGATCCAGCAAGAAAAGAGGCAGAATTCGCGCTTTCTGCCTTGATGGAGATCCCGTCTCAGTATAAAGCCACCCTCGAACTAGGCTTACTTGGGTAAGTAAATTCAGATATTTGAGTTCATCACTGCAGCATTTATGAATTGATCTCAATAACCGCCAATTTCGTTCCTTGTTTCGAATTTGCAGACAAAGAACCGGACATTGTCCAGACAGGATTGCGCTTCCACCACCAACTTATGCTACTCAATCTATGCGCAACAGCCCAAGAACTTCCCGATCAACCAGTTTTCAAAACAAACCATATGATAATGGTGTTTCCTCTACACCACCTTCAACTACTCATAACGAGAGCCAGGTATGATTTACAAAGAAAGAAACAACAATGCATTGATAATCTTTTGCTGCTCGTCACATCTTTTTGTTGGATAAACAGCAACAGTTTTGCCCCGTATGTCTAGTGAGTGCAAAGAACATGGCTTTCAATTGTGGTCATCAGGTGCATTTCCACTCCCGAGTTACCTAAGCATCGCACTTGAATCAAAATCGTTAACTTTCCTTTGTTTTTCTTATTTTGCTCATCAGACTTGCGCTGGATGTGGGGAAGACCTCCATGTGTGTCCCATTTGCCGGAGCTCAATCTCGGTTCGTATCAAGCTTTATTAAGATAAGTCTCTCAAGAACTGAAGGAACCCGAGGTGGTCTGAGATCTTTCACAGCCAACACCATCCCAACTTAGATCTCATTTACCAGTGTCCTAACATTTGTTTTTACTTTGAGGGGAATAACCGGTTCCTCTCAAAGGTTTTGTAGATAATCTGTTGTCAATTTTGCATTCTCATTGCACATGAAAAAACCACAGCAGACTCTCTCGTGAATAAAGGATCCTTTCTCTGCGGTTACACATTTTTACTTAAAAGAATTTGAATCTTGAATGGTCCTATGACATATGTATCAAACAACACACTACTATATACCTTTCTTGTTTGAAACATCTAGTCTTCAACACAGTAGCCCAGATGGTCCTGCTTTAACTTCCATAATTGACATCTTATGGGGTCGTATCTATTCTCTGTCGTTAAAGATTCATAATTGATGTAACTGTCAACGAAAGATGGCAAAAACACAAAGGCTATTATAGGTTTCTATCAAACTGATCACTTTTTACTGTAAGAATATATGCGATATACTTTTCTTGGTCTTCTTCCCTCAGTAATGAACAAGATCCCAATCTGAGTCTGCTATTCTTTCTTACTCTTCCACAAGTTTGTATTAGTTTTACGTATATGCGGTTAAGCAGTCCGGGCGGTGATCCTCTCCATTCATTCATTTGCTTACCCAGAATAAATCTAGTGTGTGTCTTTCATCACGAAAAGTATTACCACAGTGATAAGATGTGTAGATTTTCAAATCTGAAAAAGAGATAAAGCTATGTTTCAAGTCTTTGAATAAGATTCCAGTCATATTGCTCAACAATCTTTAGTTTCAGGGACCCTACTAATATTTTTATCACGCAAACCAAAGAGACAAAGCTGTTTTGTGTTTAGTAAATACATATTCAAAGTAGAGTCTTTTTAGAACAACAACCATTTACCATGAATTTCCGACGCGACATCTCTGCTCTGAATGAAGACATCATAGTTGAGCAGCTACTTCGTAGCCATGATCCAGACGGTCGCTGGCTTGATTCCGAAATGCTGCTTCAAGAAGTCGAAACCATCTTAAGCTTTGTTCTGCAAAATGATGTGAGCTATATCCATCCCTTGGGGTCCAATTCTTCAAAGAGTTGTCTTGATTCTGGCCAATAACAATGCCACTAAACTTTCAGGTTTCTAGACCGCTTCTGACAGAGAATTGTATCACCACCATTGAAGTTTTTGACTCAAAGGAAACACTACCATACGCTATCTTCAGAATCTCCGTTCAGGTAAACTGATCATCCTTTCTTCTCAAATAAACTCTTTCTGAAAGACCCGAAATTGTGAAACTCTTGAGGTTGCAGATGCTTTGTCCATGTACTGGGGAAAATGAGATCCGGAAAAGGACAATGGTTTTGTTTGATCTTCTCAAGGAATACAGATGGGATGCAAAAGCTGTGTTAGTACTAGGAGTCCTTGCCGCAACATATGGAGGACTATTGCTACCAGTTCATCTGGCCATCTGTGATCCCGTTGCAGCATCAATTGCAAAACTCAACCAGTTGCCTATTGAGAGAACCAAGTTCAGACCGTGGTTAGAGTCTCTAAACTTGCTCATTAAAGCCATGGTGGATGTAACCAAATGCATCATCAAATTTGAAAAAATTCCATTTAAACAAGCGAAGCTAGACAACAACATTTTGGGAGAAACCTTGTCTAACATCTATCTGACTACTTATCGGGTTGTCAAAAGTGCACTCACATGCATGCAGCAGATCCCTTATTTCAAGCAAACGCAGCAGGTGCAAATTTTCACCCTTCTTATATCTTCTCTGCAAAATGAAGAACCAGACACACAGAAATTGTTTCCAGCATATTAGCAGTCAACATTGAGTTTTCTCATGACTAGGAATTCTCTGAAATACGTAGGCAAAAAAATCAAGGAAAACAGCAGCGGAACTTTCAATTGAATCAAGGAGAGCAGCAGGAGAACTGTCTAGTTTGGGATATCAGTTGCTGAACATACACACCCGCCTCAACAAGCAGGTAGAAGATTGCAGCACACAAATAGGTAACTTTCAAATCTTCTGATGTTAAGTTCCATAATCACAACTTTCTACTAAAAGCAAAACTCGATCTCTGATATTGCTCCTCTGTTGTTATATCTAAAGAGGAAGAAATCAATCAAAGGCTTAGAAACATTAACATAGAGACTCATCAAGACAACCAAGACGTACTCCACCTACTTTTTTCTCTACAAGATGATTTGCCACTTCAACAATACTCCAGACAGGTATAAAGAACTATCTATTTTTCTTTTTCCATGTTCCTTCTTATTGTTTCTTTCATGTCTCGTCTTTAACTTTACATAAAGATGAGCTCCGACATTCCGTATGACGATACATAGACCGATTCTTTTATCTTTGCAAAATTGCAATAGCATTGAATATTCTTTATTCACCCAATGGCAGATATCTATAACTGAGGTACAAGATAAGGTAACACTACTGCTATTATCAAAGCCACCAGTAGAGCCACTTTTCTTCCTACTCCAACAGCTATACGATCATCCATCTAACACCAACACAGAACAAAACTACGAGATCATATGGGTTCCAATACCATCATCCCAAAAATGGACAGACGAAGAGAAAGAAATCTTCGATTTCTACTCCAATTCCTTACCATGGATCTCAGTAAGGCAACCATGGTTGATGAGCTCCACAATACTCAACTTTTTCAAACAAGAATGGCATTATAAAGATAACGAAGCAATGTTGGTTGTTATCGATTCTAACGGGAGGTTCGTCAACATGAATGCCATGGATATGGTGTTGATTTGGGGTGTTAAAGCATATCCATTCTCAGTTTCTAGAGAAGATGAGCTTTGGAAAGAACATGGATGGTCTATCAATCTCTTGCTTGATGGAATTCATCCTACATTTGAAGGAAGAGAGATCTGCATATTCGGAAGCGAGAATTTGGATTGGATTGACGAATTTGTGTCACTAGCGAGAAAAATTCAAAACCTAGGGTTCCAGTTAGAGCTGATTTACCTAAGCAACCAGAGACGAGACGAGCGAGCCATGGAAGAGAGCTCAATTTTGTTCAGTCCTACATTGCAACAGCTCTTCTGGCTCCGATTAGAAAGCATCGAAAGATCAAAACTCAAGCGGATTGTAATTGAACCATCGAAACCTGATCGTGTTTTTGAAGAAGTTAGGAACCTTCTCGACTTCGATTACGGGAAACATAGAGGTTGGGGAATCATTGGGAATGGATCAACTGCGGAGACGGTTGATGGAGAGAAGATGACGGAGAGGATGAGAAAGATTGTGCGGTGGGGAGAGTATGCGAAGGGGTTGGGTTTTACGGAGGCGATTGAGATTGCGGCGGAGAAGCCGTGTGAACTGAGTCACACGGCGGTTGTTCCGTTTGAAGAAGCGTTGACGATGAAAGTTGTCACGTGCGAGAAATGTAAGTGGCCAATGAAGAGGTTTGTTGCATATCAGTAACTCACAGCCCTGTTACTTTATTCTTACCTCCATAATAATATGTTTGTATTTTATTTATGTTGTTGCTTCGTTTAAATAATTGATTCAATTCTGAACATGGAAAGGCAATTGTTAGATTTTTGGATATTCCAGGCTTGATTTCACAATCCTCTGTGATATATTTTATTGTATAATTCTTTATAACAGTTTGCTCTATTCCTATAAAGCTAACAGCTCTAGTTAACAGTTAAAAAATTTGTACAGTTTTTAATTACCAATTAGATTCGATATAAAAAGTAGAAAAAAAAAAAGTTCGTAAGACTAATCCGACTCCAAAATATGAAATTTCATTTATCCGGAACCGTAGAGGAAGAGATATCTATATGGTCAAAGCGACACGTGGCATTTATACAAGACAATCCAATCTACGGTAGTAAGGTGTATCTTTCCGCACTAGATCCTTCCCCAATAACACATCCTCCAGGGCTTCATCGCGCGATCTGCGACTCCTCTCTCTCTCTGTTCTGAGAAACGACGACGAGAAGAAGAAGATTTAGCTGACGAAAACTACAACAACAATGGTGAAGGTTTTGACTTACTTTGGGATGACATTGGCCGCTTTCGCCTTTTGGCAATCCATGGACAAAGTTCATGTCTGGATCGCTCTTCATCAAGACGAGAAGGTTTCGATTCTCTCTTCCTCTCTCTGCCCTAGTGTGAAATACTGAAAGCTGACACTTTCTTAGTCTTGGTTTTGGTTTGAATTGCATGGATTTCGAGTTAATGTGTCACTGGATTTGGGATTGACGTCAAATCCTAGGTTATCGAGAATTTTGTATAATTTGTATCCTCAGAATTGATCCTAATTTCTCGATTTTAAGAAATCATTCTTTTTGGTTCGTTTCTCATATGCTAATTTGATGGTAGAGCGACATAGAATCTGGATTTTGTTTAGTGGCTTTTGTGTTCTTCACTCTCTGCAATGTTCTTATTGCCTAGCTTCAAGCTTTACCTTGATTAGAGCACTTCCTTTGACTCTATTAGATTATGCAATGTTGGATTATGTAGATAAACAATTTCTTTGGTCTATCTGATTACAAACTTTGACAGTCATATTATGAAGATAAGATGATTAGAGGCTTAAGCTTAACTTTTGTTTGATTGCTTGGTTTAATGTTGATATATGAAAGCACAAATAGAGCCTCTTATCATCATTACTAGTTATTCGAAAAGCTTTAGCATGATTTGACTTCTTGTTAAGAAGTGATGATTAGAAGCTAAGCTAAGCCTAACTTGTGTTTGTTTTGTTTCATTTAGTTTTATAGAATATGAAAATTAAAGTGGTAATCTGACTACATAACTGTAACTACGTGTAGCAAGAAAGAATGGAGAAGGAAGCGGAGGTAAGGCGAGTTAGAGCAGAGCTGCTACGGAAAGCTAGAGAGGAGGATCCACTTGCCTGATCTTCTTCTGCAGTCATGCTTTTGGGTGTCTTAATCATATCAATTCACTTCTCCTGCACATTTTGTCTTTACTGTTATGGACCAAAATTGAGTTTGCATAAAGTGACATTACCATATATGCTTTTGAATGTGGGATGATGATGAATAATTGTGTCTTTTGTTGTTCTTCTTAACTAATGAAACAACTAGTGGAGAAGTTTCAGCATCTTGCTCTGGTTATGTTTTCCTCTTAACTATGTATCATTGAGTTCGTGTTCATGCACAAGTCAAGCAGATTTCAGATGTCTGATTCATCAGAACAGCCAAGATTGAGCTTAGTAAGAACTAGAATATCATACTTAGTTTTCATTAGACCAAAGTTTACAATCAATCGATGTAATATGATTGAACCGGGTTAAACAAGAGAAGACAACAATTCAAAAGAGAATAAGTTAAAACATTTCAGACTTCTGGGTGTTGCATAATGGTCTATTCTCGTACTCTACTTTTTTAAGTTTGTTCAAAAAAACTTCAAGGTTGTTCAGAAAATGATGAGCTTTGAGTTGGGACTTGGTGCTGAATTCTGATTCTTATGCTACCACATTTGTGTTCTTCAATGTTTGCATCACCTTCCTCCTACAAAACAGAAGCAGAAAGCTTTGTTTAATTATAACATTACATAATCGGAATATCACACTGTTAATGTCCCTCTTTATGTGAATGACTTACCTCTTGTAAGAGATATAGTTCTCTATATCTGGTTTCTGCTCAGGCTTAAAAGCTAACCATTTTTCATGTGAACATAAACCATCAAATGTTCCTAGATCTGTGCATTAATAAGATTCAGATTAAGTTACTAAACAGTAAACACATGCATAAGAAACATAAACAAAGAGTTTAGTGAATTTTAAACCTTGGAGCAAAAACTTTGGTTCTTCATCATAGCAGTTCAATTTCCAGAGAACAAGACCATTATCTTCCACCATGATTGGTTCAGTTCTACGCGCATCACATATACGCGTCACTGCAAATGGATTTCATCAGGTTAAACAAACAAAAATCTAAGACAACGTTTATTAGTCAATTAAGGATTTAGACTTACTTCCAGATGTTATGCCCTTTGCCTCCATCATTCCATCATGAGCTTCTTTAGCTTCAGCTCTTATTTGAGACAGAATTTCATTGTGTTCCTCAATGGACAATGGAGCTCCGTTTTTCTTCATAATGGCTTTGGCAAGATCACCTTGCAACTTCTGTTTAAGCTGCTTCTCCTATAAAGACAAAACGAGCTTTAGCACAAAGAGTTGATATATAAATCCATCTTACAGATTTTAGAACATACCTTTTCCTTTGCAGCTGCAGCCTTTCTTTTAGCTTCGTTGTTATTTGCTTTACACTCTGTACTCTGGCTCTTAATGCAATTCCTCATTGCCCTGGAAAAGTTTAACACGTAAGTTGACTCATAAAGAAGCATAAACTACAAGAAAGGTTGATATTGGCATATAAATATACACATACCAAGTGCTAAGTGATTCATCACATACGAAGTTGAGAAGCTTGAGCCTTCTTGATGCATCCATCTTCTCATACTCAGCAACACCTGTTTCAAAAGTTTCAGGTGGGAACTCATCACTCAAAACTTCTGACTGCAATAGGATCTCTCCAAGAGCAGTGAACCAATTGTCAGACACACTTAGAGACAAGGACCTGAAAACAATTCAAATGCATCATAAACAGGAGCAAGAAAGAAGAAACATATCGTATGTATACTTCAGAACAGAATAAAATCAGTCATACATCTCTCTATCCTTTGATATTAAATCCAACAATTGGATCATCAGCTGGATAATAGAGCAGTATTGTTGTCTCCTTGTGTTACGCCCACATGAGAAGAGCTCACGGACAACAGTTTCAGCTTGTCCTTCCTTCAACTCAAGAGCCTATTAGGAAATTCACAATGAATCAGATTAAGAGTTAACAATTACATATCTTTAGTTACTTACCGAGTTAAAGAGAACAATTACCATACCTTTCCAAAGGCTGAGCAAAACTCGAAAAGCTGGAATACATTTCCAGCTTCTTCAGTTGGTATAACAACGCCTGACACAGAAATCAAGCTTATACCCTGAGGAAGTTGAGCCTCAAACTGAATCTCCTCTTTCAGCTTGTGAGTGGCATTGGCTTTCTTGCTCTTGCCCACCACTTTTTTCTTATCCTTGGCAACATCTTCATAACCAAAAACATTTAGCCTCTCCTTTCTATTAAGACAACTTTCACATAACAAAAACTCTTAAATTCTCACCAGCTACTTCAACATCTGTCCCCGAAACAGAATCACTATTGCCACTACTACCTTCCATAGAATCATCATTCTGCAGCAGAAACCATATTGATCAAGTAAGCATAGTAAAACATTTAAAGCTAAGTTCACAAAAATCAAGATTTGTGTAATTGTTTTGAGTACCAGTTTTGGCTTCTTCTGATAAGCAAAGTTATCATGCCCCTCAACTTCAAGAAGCATAGATACTGAAGCTAATCCACTAGCTTTAGCTTTGTGTGCCAATATCCCGGTGGGATTTAGTCCTCGTTTCTTCCTGTAAATCCTCACAAACATTTAAAAAATCTCTCTTTAAATGATAAACCTCAATCTCAACAGAAATTTAAATTATTACCTGCAAAAACTGCAATTGCAGATGCCTCTACACTGAGGACATATCCAATCATCTAACTTCGCTACTTCTTCTGCATTCTCACCATACCTATGATTCAAATCCAAAACACATAAGCTCAGGAAAATTTTGATGAAAGAAAACCAATAAACACGAAAGACACAAAACAAACCTGTTTATTAAACACTTATGACAAAAATTAATGGTACATTGCTTATCCTTCTTCATAGCCTTGCAAGACGCAACGAAGTCCATAGTCTTCTGTCGACACTGCAACCAAACAATCAACAGCATTTGTCCAAAAATCGAAACTTTGATATCATTAACCAACCAAAATCAAGTCTTTAGACCACAAACAAAAATCAAGTCTAAATCCACAAACAATCTCAAATCTAAAGCCACAAACAAACTCAAATCTAAAGCTACAAACAAAATCAAGTCTTTAGCCAATAACGAAATCAAGTCTTTAGCATAAAACACACACACACACAGATGATGGATTTGAGGGGGAAATTTTGAAATAACCTGGTGACAGGTTTTGCCATTACTGGAATCGTAGATTCTTCCTCCGACGACTCTAACGCCGGGATTAGTGGTACGCTTCGATGGTTTCTCTTTCTCACCCTCAATAGCCATTAGAACTGACAATTACAGTGAAAGATTCGAACTTTGAGAAACAATAGAGAAGCTGAAGGACTATTTAGAAATTCGAAGGATTTGAGAAATAACCCAGAAACTGAATCAGAGAGCAATGAAGCAATTTTTGCGGAATCTGTGAAGTTTTTATTTATTTTATTTTCCCTCTTCTTTAACTAGGTAAATAAATTCAAAAGGAGGGATAAAAAAACACTGAAATATGAAAATGACCGCTGTGTAAAAATTCTCTTAGTTTCCTCTTTACAAATGATTGGGCTATTAATGGGCTTCATTAATTATGGGTTCAATTATATTATTTAAAGGATTGGGCTATTACTGCCAATTAGTATATTTCCATTGGTATTTGATGTAATAGTTAACACATTTATGTAAATTTTAATGTACTCTTTAATTAATAGTATAGAGATAGCAATGTTATCAATTAAGAATAATAGCATAATTGTATACCTATATATAATCTTACATATTGGTATGCTAAGATTTTCTAAACTTTCATGTTAATTATGTTTGGCCGATATGATTGTATTGAACCGAAGGGATATGATTCTAAAATAGTTTTGTGGCGTGTAGTCTATGAGTTTATAATTTATGTAAGGCCTAAAACGGTTTTATGGTTCAAAGGCACATTTGAATTTTATTTTTGCTCTAGCAGTTTTCGAGGTTGCATGTCATATAGTAGGTGATAGAGTACAACGCGCAATCAGAAATTTGTGAACAAAATAGCCTGAAAACAAATATATAGGGAAATATCATATAAAGTTTCCAAAATAAAGAGAAAGACAATGTTATTTTATTTATATTTTTCTTTCTTTTTTTTAAGATATAGAAAGTGTGAGAAAGACAATGTTAAATTGATAAATATGGATACAAAATGGAAAACTAAAAAGAGTATTTTGATGTGGACCAAAAGATCAACATTCAAACTTAGAAAAATATTAGCCTATTAGGCCATAAAAATCATATGTGTTATTCATTTAAAATTATAGATTCACTTCCTTTTTGGCTAATTCACTATGGAAATGCAATATATAAATAATATCAAATAGCTAAAAAGAAGTACATGAGAAACTAAAAGTAAAAAAAAAAAAAGGAGAGAAAATGAAAGTGTTGAAGAGAGATTCGATGTTGTTACTCATAACACTCTATTTCTTGTTGACAACATCAATGGCTCGTCAAGATCCTTTTCTGGTTGGAGTCGAGAAAGACGTTGTCCCAGCTGGAACCGATCTAAAACAGAACAAGGCGAAACCTCATCTTCCTAATTTGTTTCGAACTATGAGAAGAGTTCCTACCGGTCCTAATCCATTACATCACATTTCTCCTCCTCAGCCTGGAAGTCTAAACTATGCTAGGAACTGAGAAACTTTTAAACATCAACCATTGTTCTAGATCAATTTATGTTTATCAAATTTTATAAGAACGTCATTGATTCATCTTCTAATGTCTTCTTTTACTTGATAATAAAATGATGATTTAATTTTATTTTTTAGTGTGGTTATTAAATATTAATAATCCGAATTGTGGAACATTTATATATAAATCGTCTTTTAATAGTGGCTATAATAATCTTATATGTATTGGTATGCTAACATTTTATAAACGTCAATGTTAATTATGTTTTGCCGATGTGACTGGCTGACTGAATTGAGCCGAAGTCATATGAGTTTATAAATTTTCAAGGCCTTGATTCTAAAAAGAATTTTATTTATGCTCTAGACACTAGTAGTTTCGAGGTTGCATGTTTAAGTCATAAACACTACTACTATTTGCAATCATGGAAAATTACGCAAACTTTTAAAAGAGTGATACAAATGTTTTTTTTTTCAATTTTATTAAAATATGAAAATCTCAGAAACAAGTGTTGTGAAATGTGGAGAAAAGTCGGTAAAGATCATATTTCAGGAATTTATGTTAATTAGAAATATATGGTTATGTAATTATGTAGAAGGAAACAAGTATATTCAAAATAATGTATTAATTCGTTTTGTTTAAAATTTATCATTCCCAAGAATTGTAAAATTAACCTGAACAAGCAAAAAAACACTCACATCACCAAAAAATTATCGAAAAACTAGTGATTAGAATTTAGAACTTTTGGTAGTATACTTTTTTCAAAGCAGTAAAGACATGTGACAAGATTTATGAAAAGTTAAAGTCTAAGGTGACTACGTTTTTTAATTGATAAATTTAGGAAGAGCTATACTAAATAAGTGGTTTAATCACTCTTTTCAGTTAAACAACTTAAAGACCATAGCATTTTAATAATATAGTGATAGAGAAATAGAAAGAACAAAAAAACAAAAGACACCACCTAAAACTGACTCTCTTTTTTCTGTACAACCTCAAGTTTTGATGACAAAAGGTTCTTACATAGCATTTGTACAACATTAAAGTTTTGTTTTCTAATTAAAAAAAGTTGCCAAATACTTCAATACAAAAGTTGAACAACGTTTTACATATCCAAACAAAACCCACAAAAAGAAAAGATAGAGAGAGACAGAGTAAGAGAGAGATGAAGAAGAAGATGGTTATACAGAAGATGATAAGACATGATGGATACAGCTACGTATTATATAGATCGCCGCCTAAAAGCCGAAACCATCATTAATTTTCATTTACTGTTTCTCCTCCTTACGTCATCTCAAACGCCGCCGTTTTCGATTCTCTCACTAAGACAAAAACCACAACCATCACTTCCTACCATCTTCTTGTCGGACACAACAAACCCGTCTCGTGACTTACAACATCTGTCTTCATCATCCACTGGTTTATCCCAAGGGTCAACAATAGCCACAGGCTCCGGTGACAACCGTCCATCACGCGGCGGCGAGAAAACAACCGGCATGTACTCGTCTATCTCTACTCCTGCTAGCCTAACGTTCTTGAAATGTTCCCTTAATGACTCAAGACCCTTATAAAAAAAACAGCTTTTTATTATTCCAGCGTGACTAAACAAGAGATTCATGAAGATCTTTCTTGTTTTTCTTTACCTGGATACGAGCATAAGTGACCTCACAGATCTTTCTAGTGGTGGTGAAATCTCTCCAATGTTGATTGTGAAAGCTCTTGTAAAGTCTCCACACTGCTTCTGGTGATGTCATGTTCACAAACCCATATCCCACATTGCTTTTGTTGCTAACAAAACACCAAATTTAATTAGCACACTCATCACTAATATACTATTAATCACATAGAAAACGGGTAATCAATTAATTACCTGAAATCAATGGGGAGGTAGACAAAGTCATAAGAAGACATAGGAGTTTTGTTCCCTTCTTTGATTACACTTTGGTTACAATCTTTACAATGTGTGTCCAACATCTTCAAAAGCAGCTTCTGTCTGTAAATAGAAACAATACTATAAAATTGACTAGTCGATATTTGTTAATCTCCATGGGACCAGAATATACACAAAAATAGTAAACATATGAATACAAATAGCTTGTTCTCATTACTATTATCCATTAGGTCTTGTTGACTTTTTGTCAAACCCAAAAATCAAAAAACAGAACAAAAGCAATTCCTCGTTTTAGGACAATATCGGACTAACAAGAGAATCAAGAAGCACATGCCTATCACAATCACTAAGCTATAATGAAAAAGATGCATGCTTTTTTTTTTACTTACGTGTACTTGTTAGGGATGTTCTTGATCATCACGGTGGTTCTTCCGTCTCTGAACTCTCCGCCGGTGATAGCGTTTTCGTTTATCATGAAATAAGGATCACCAAGATTCTTCTTTACATACTTCTTCTTCTTCTTCTTTTGTTGTTGCTTGTACATTAGAATATCCGACTTCACCATTCGTGATGGTGGTGGTGGCGGTGGATAATAATGGTGTTCGTTGTTAAAGATGAAGTTTTTATGGAAGTGTGAAGCGAAGAAGAGTTTCTTGGTTAAACCACCGGGACGACTAAACTGGATAACCATTGGTTTACCGGAGATAACTTTTCCGTTCATTACACGGAGAGCTTTTGCAGCGTCTCTAACGTCAAAAAACTCCACAAATCTTTGTTCTCTCTTACACGGCGTCTCTCTCACCTGCTTCACTTCTCCTACAATGATTTTCGTAACACTAATTAGCATAAAGTTTGCAACTTTATTTGTTTATCTCGTTAAAAATTGAAACTTTACCATAAACTTGGAAAATGTGACGGAGAGTTGAGGAAGAGACGGTGGGTTCTAAGTTCATAATGACAAGAGAGCCTTGATTGTTTCCTTCAGGAACAGCATTGAGTTGAGGAAACACGAAATGGGCCCAAAGAGAATGACCGGAGACGAGTCCACGCGCCGTCGTGAAGTGGAAATGTTGTTGTTGTTCCTGTTGTTGCATGTGACGGTAACGTATCTCGTTAAAAGCTCTTTGTGAGTTTATTAGATTGTAGAAATGGAAAATCACGATTCCTTCATGTGCTCTTTCCATTTGGACTCCACGGACTTCACCGAATAGTTCCATGTCTCGTCTTAGAGATGTCTCAGTGACGGTAGCTGGGACTTGTAATAACATCACGGCTCTGGTTGGTGTTACTGAAGTCGGTGGAAGATGAGGAGGAGGAGGAGGAGGAGGGAGAGAGAAATAAGAAAAGTATAGCGGCGGCGGCGGAGGAGGAGGAGGAGGAGGGGGATGAGGGAGGAAGAATCTTGTCGGAATTAAGGAGGGGTTTTGGTTTTGGTGTTGGTTTATCGCCGGAAAGAACGCCGGAGCTGTTGGGTTAAGGTTTGTTGGGTGACTGAATGGTCCGGTGACAGACATTGTTGGTTTAGAGGGAGAGGTGATGAGTTGGGAACTGGTTTTTCCGGTGACAGGTAATGACTATGGACGTTTGATATTCTTCAGTGATCGTACTATTTCGTCTCTCTCTACCTCTTTATTTGGTGCCAAGGGGAGGGAGAGGGAGAGAGCACAAAAGTGGAATTTTTGTTGGTTTTGTTTTTATTCTGCAGAGATTTCTATTATTATTTCCCAATTTTTGTTTACTAACAAAACAAGTCAAGGTTCTTTAATTTAATGGTGTACTAACTCGTTCGAGCAATTTACCATTTTGTCCTTTGAGAGGGTTTCATTGCAATGGACTGATGGAAAATGCAGAGTATTCAAACAATTGTAGAGGTTTTTTTGTTAATAATCACGAGAAGAACATAGGTTACATAACAAAGTCTCATTCATTTTTCTATGTTGATTTAGTTTTTAAGATAATCAAATCATGTTTTTCTCTAAAACATTATTTACGAAAGAATTTTTCTTGTTTAAAACAAATATCATAGTTAGATTTTATGCCTAGGAACACAATTTTCGATTAGTTGGGTACCATTATCCATGTATCATACTATATAGAATTTGTATTTGGGTGCAATAGTTCGTAATGTCGTGTTCCCCAATTTCACCGCAAAAGTGCATGGGCCGATTTGTCGTGTCTCTCTCCATCTCAATGCAAAGTGTAAACTATCTAAGCCTATACATTTCTAAATAATCTGTAGTATTGTTTATGTTCCATAAATGTATAGTGACAACATTCCTTTTGACGTAAAAACAACGAATAAATCTCACCCACATAGACATTACATTACATTTAGCCCATATTAGCCTAATCTAGCCTTTTGTTTCATAGATTTTTATAAGTTTTCTACAATCTCCTATCACAAAAGAAGGATTAGGGAGGCCCTCTAGGTCAGATACGTAATGGTTTGGAGCTATGGAGTTTGACATACGTAATATCTGTCTATGTACATATAATAAACGCATGTCATGTAAATATAGTTATAGTTCGAGGGTAGGACCAAATAGGGACCAGGGCAATTCCTTGTTTTAAGGAATGTTATTGTTACCTACTTCCTTGTTTTGGGCTGTCATTTGTTTTTGTCATGTTTATACCATATCCTTCATTTATTACATAAACTACATTCTCTAGCTAATAATAAAAAAAGTGTGAAAACGTGAATATCTTCTATATATTATTTCAGAATTCAGCTACAAAAGTTAAGAATAAATTATGAAGAAACTTTGTTGATTCATCATGATGTGATCATAATGATGAAGACATGAAGTTATACTTCAAAAATTTTATCAACTTTTGGTTAGTAAATTATTTTAGTGATTTTTTATGTGTTATTTATTCAAAATTTAAAATGAATGTTTATATGATTTTCCACTTTTAAAAAATAAAATTGAGAATGGTTGGTATGCAATGAGCCAATTAGTGATTGAAACGAAATATCAAACTTTTATTTGTTCGATCCCATGGTTACTTGACCTTACCACGAGACCGGTTGGGCTAATGAGAGTAAAAGAAAAATAGGCATATTGGGCCATAAGCCAAAGGCCCACGTAGTGCATATTATTCTTAGCTCTTTCTTCAAACAATTTGATTTACGAATCTGCCATTTCTAACGATTTAGGGTTTTACTCAGTACCATGTCTCGACCGTTTTGAATCTCAAATCTTAACACTCTTCTTCTTTGAGCTCTCACCTTTTACCATCCGAGATCTGTATCGGATCGAACCGCCGAGAGTGAAGAATCAGAGATGGCTTTGGCTTTCGATGAGTTTGGCCGGCCGTTCATTATACTAAGAGAGCAAGATCAAAAGACTCGTCTTAAGGGCATCGATGCTCAAAAGGCCAACATTTCCGCTGGTAAAGCAGTGGCTCGGATTCTCCGATCCTCTCTCGGTCCCAAGGGCATGGAAAAAAAATGCTTCAAGGACCTGACGGAGATGTCACCATATGTTAGTTTCTTCCTTTTGAATCTCATCTCTCTTAGGTCTATCCCTATGGCTCTTGCTTTGAACAGTGGATTGCAGCCCATTGAAACACTCTCAGCTGTAAAATCTCAGCAAATTAAGGTAAGTGATTGATGTGTTTTGTCTTTGTTTACTTTATATATTGGCTTGTTACTGTGAAAGATGGGTTAAGTATTGGGTTTGTTGTTGAATATTCAGGAGAGGAGAACATTCCATTCTACGGGATTGATTGCAACGATGTAGGGGCTAACACATGAGGGAACAAAACATGTTTGAAACGTTGATCATGAAGCAGCAACAGATCGTACTTGCAACACAAGTAGTTAAGATAATCAAGATCGATGATGTCATCTCCCCATCAGAATACTGATGAATGATAGTCATGTTTGGATTGTTTACGTTTTCTTGCAAGCGTATTTATGTAAGAACATTCCACAGATAATTTTTCACTGTGGTTAGGTGTGCTGATTTTGAATTTATTAAGCTTGCGGTTTTCTTTCGACATTAGAAGACTTAAGTGTATTGATTCAGGGATTGAGTTTTGATTGGTCCCTCATGTTCAAAGCGATGAACATTTATGAGTTAAGAAAAATAGGACTGTTAGAGGTTGATGAAGTTGAACATTAATGGAGCTGAGTAATCATTGGTTTGTATTTTGTAATGTTTTGATAGTAAAAATTTTGGTGGGTCGGGTTAAAACGTTTACATGCGTGAAAGTCAAATAACGTTCTGTACCTTTTGTCTACTGCAGACAGTTGTCATGAATGCTTCATTATGCTTCTTTGTTTGTTTGGTTAAAACCAATTTTGATCATGTTTGGATCTTGACAATGTTGCATTTTGATATAACATATTGTTTTTATATAACTATAACCGTCGGTGATCCGGGTCAGCATCGTATTAGGGATCCAAAACTAGTTATTTAACCACATGATCCGACTTAAGCCGTTCGACTAATCTCAAAAGCAGTTGTTCGACTAATCTTAAAGGTGAGTCAGTTCTACTGAAAAATCTACTATCTAATAATGGTCGTCAAATATTTTGAAACGGCTATGAGTGTAAGAGTCTACTATTAAAGCATGTTGTTTGAATCATAATCATAATCAAATCTGATTATAGTTAGTTGCTCCCGAAAAGGAAATTAGTTCGTTCTCTAGCACTTGCGCATTTTTCATCTTCAAAACACCGATTTTGAAAGTTACTATATTTGACATCTTTTTTGAAACGGCATTTTTCAAACTGCAGTAATGTAGTACTCTAAGATTTATTTCACATTTGTAACAACTTTTTTTTTTTTTTTTATATCTTAGTTTTGGTTTGCCACATTTTCCGGTTCATTTTTAGTATATAGATTTTATTTTTATCTTACACTCTGTTATTCGGTAAAATTCGCTTCACTATCATTTTTACTCATTACTGTGTTTTATTTTCTTCTGTATAGTAAATTATCTATCGTAATAATGTGTTAGATTAACCAAATGATTAGCTACACACTTGTTCGAGGTAGTTTTTTTTTTCTTTGGTACTGAAAAACTTGCAAGTGTGCCATCATTTGGTACACGGTGATATATTGATTGAGATTCACTTAAAGTGAAACATGACTCTTCTTAGAACATGTTACGATGAACGTGAAGGTTGTGTCCCATTCCTAATTCCAAAAAACCATAACTATCCACATGGTACCAAAACTTCCAAAATTAGCCCAAAATCAACAAATTAACAAAACAACAGAAAGAGATAAAATAGTTCTCCACCGACAAAGTTGCTGATAAATAATTCATTTGTTTACTCCTACAAAGATACACCATTGCACTCAAAATTAAGTACTTATTTGCAATGGTCATATGATTACAATTGGATTATAGAAACATTTAATGTACATTCTGAGTAACTTTGAAAAACTGCAGCTCCTCATTTGGATTTTGGTACCTTATCATTTATTGCAATAATTGTCCAACGCCACGTCTCGGGAAGGGAAGAGAGCAAAGAGCGAGATCCAGATCTGGTCCAATTAGTGGAGATTCTGTTCTAGTTTTGTCAGACTCACGAAACCAACACTTATTACAGATCTTGCAGACAAATTAAATGTCATCGCAAAAATTAGATATGCCCATGTTACACACTGCGACCAATGTAACCATATGTGAATATATTCTCTACCACTACTATATGCCACAAACATAGTTCACATATTCAACTGCAATATACAATATCCTGTGATTAATTTGGTCTTCGGTTCGATCTTTTTTAATAATCAGATGAGAATTTAAGCCGAAATTCATATACTAATCTGCGTTGTCTAAAATCCGAATATTTGCTATTTTGGGCGTCTATAGTGACAAAAAGAAAACCATAACGATTTTTGTGGGGTGGTAAAAATTTGATCAGTGGCCTTGAAAAACAAAACTAGTCTTCAACCCACTCTAATAAACCATTGAACCATACATTATTCGTTCGGCTCGGACCATATTCGGCACAAACCATACGCATTTTGGTTTGATTCGGTTCGGTTTGAAATTATGCTGAGTTAATAACTAAAAAACATCTCAAAACTGTTAACACACGGATGTTAATAATTAAGATGTTGATACAATATATAAGAAATCAACAATAATCGCTTAGCAATTGTACAGACATTATCCCCACCACAACATAAACATTGGTCCCTACTCCAAAAAGTTTTAAAGAAACCCATTGGTCCAAAGGGAATCCACACATAACTTTAGTATACACATCGAATCCATCTTACTACTTTAACCCTCCCCACAATAAAAAAAAACTAAAGGGTAACGAAAAATTGACATACCAGGGACAACATGCATCCTCTTCTTTATCTTTTTAATTAATTAGATTGGATGGATTATATATATAATTTTGAAAAGATGGATTGGATTAACATCGTGATCCTTTTCTACAAAAGAGTGCACCAGCATTGGACGTGACTGAAGCCACCAATGAGGACGGTCTAGCCGACAAACTCGAAGCCTTAGCATAGCTTGAAGAGGCTCCTCCACCCGAAGGCGTAAAAAACGCACCGTTTAGGAACAAATCACCTTCCGATCTCCAATTCCATTTCTTCCATTTGCTTCGTGGTGCATCTTCGTATTTAGTCACCTTTATATTATATCAAATCAAAAAGTTGGTTTGGTCAGATTAAGTTGAATATTTCTCATATGACTAAAAATAGAAAATTAGCTTCTTAATTACCTCTTTAAAGACATGGTCGTTTGGAGCAAGAAACCTATTGCCTTGACTGTTAATCGTTGGAGCTGCACTTCCACCAATTGCATACATTTGCCAATGTGTATAATCATTATTCACCACATGAAAATATCCATGTCTACATCTGCCAATTTCCCAAATAATTTAAAGCGTCTTAGTTAAAATTAATATAAAAATTAAGGGACCTTTTTAGCAAACTAAACTCTATTTTTAATTTACCTTGGCATTCTCTGAACAAGACCTTCTCCAAAGTGATTAAAGGCAATGGTGACTTGCATGTTCTTGTCTCTCGTGTACGAATCACTGTGTCCCAAAAGCATGACTTTATTGTGGTGACTCAAATAGTTATTAGAGATAGTAATGGCCGTTGATCCATGAATGGCGTCTATCAGACCGTCAGCGCAGTTGGACAACGAGCAATGGTCTACCCACACGTGGGAGCCACCAAAAATCGAGACGGCGTCACCGTCAGACGCTGTCCTCCACCCATAATGCGACGGAGAGTCTCTAACGTAAGCATTCCCCTTTCTTTTACAGTCATGGATGTTAACACCGTGGATGATGATGTTGGTCACGTACTGGACGGTGATACACGCGCCACCAGCAATGTGGACGCTCGCTCCACGGCCGTCTATAGTCTTGAAAGAGTTCATAATCAGCTCTTCTTTTAGTTTTATGACCATGTCACGCGCGAAGATGATCCATAGTGGCTCGTCTTGGATCACCGCGTGTCTAAGGGTTCCGGGTTTAGGGTTAACCACGTCTTTGTCACTCGAGTCAGTCACCACGTAGATTTTACCGTCACGACCACCGATTGCGTGTTTGCCAAACCCGATCGCGCAATCGGCTAACCGTTGTCGGTTTTTCTCCCATTTCGGGTCGCATCTCCAACAGTCGTCAATTGGATTTCCGGTCCCACATGAGAGCACGCCTAGATTCCTCCTAGACGCATTAATCTTTCTACAAATATATATACACAACAACAATGTTATAATGCCGATGTTTAACAATAGTATAAAACTACTACTTTTAAACATTGATTGTTACGCACTCGTTAACTTCTTGAACTACGAGTTCGGGTTCGGAGACGGGAGTGGAGGCAATGAAGGTCGGAGAAAGGACAAGGAGGAGACATGAGAAGAGGGAGAGAGACAAGTGAACAAGTGTCATTCTCATTCTTGTCTCTCGAGAGGATTTTTACTTATCAATGTGTTTATGAGATTTGAATGTGTTTGTTTGTTTGGTGATGAGAGAAAATGGTGAGAAAGGCTTTGGCTTCTTTATAGGAAAAGTCCCATCCCCTTGAATTCTTGGTTTTTAATTATTGAGGACCCACTCTTTTCAGATTCTATTAAGGCTCTGTTCGTTTCATCATTCAGATGGATCATCTGGATGGAGATGAGTTTTGATGTTCGTTTAGTGCAAAAAACGGTTCATTCAGATGATCCATCCAAATGAATCATTTGGATGAGTTTGAAAATTTAGGCTAAATTTTGAAACTCATTTGGCTGAATTTAATTGGATCATTTGGATGGAGATGGTTCAGTCAGAATTAACAAATGACAAAAATATCCTAATTATTTTAATTGATTATTTAGATGTATTTTTAGATAAAAACAAATAGACTTAAATCTTATTTTCCAATTATTTTTTTAAAAAATAAAAATTAAATTTTCCGCTAAAACCGCAAAATCAAAATTTTCCGATAAAACCGTAAAATTCCGTTTTCCCGCTAAAACCGTAAAAATACGTTTTTCCGCCAAAACCGCAAATCGTTTTTTCCCACCAAAACTGTAAATTTTCGTTTCCAGCCAAAACCGCAAAAATCACGTTTTCTCACCGAAACCGTAAAATCATTTTTCCCCGCCAAAATCGTAAAATCACGTTTTCTCGCCAAAAACGTAAAATTACGTTTTTCCGTCAAAAACGTAAAATTATGTTTTCCGCCAAACCGTAAAATCGAGTTTTCCCGTCAAAACTGTAAAATCACGTTTTCCCGCCAAAACCGTAAAATAAATTCATAAATGTAAAAAACTATTATTTAAAATTTATTTACTTTTAAATATATTTTAAATTAAGAATTAAAATTAATATGTTTACAAGTAATAATAAAAATATAATTAGATGAAAGCATTGGTATTTTAGGTATTTGTATTATTACAAATCATTTGGATGGAGATAGAGATAAGCAAACGAACAACATCTCATTCGGATGGTCTAGTTAAATGAACCTACTAAAAATGAAACGAACAAGAGTCGAATGAATCATCTAGATGGACATGTTGAATGAATCAGTTGGATGGATCTGTCAAATGGAGAAACGAACATGGCTTAACTAAAAAGACGAAAATGTTTTAAAATACATACATATTGAATAATTAACTTGATTCATTATATAATTATTTATGAGAATTCTTGTGAGCTTTTAAAATTAGTGTTTTATTATAGCATTATTTCACCAATTATAAAACTGATATTTAGCAACATTATAGATGAACATTGACTTGAAAAAGAATCGAGCTTTAAGTTAGAAAATTTTTGGTCAAATGTTTTTGATATTTTAAGCACATATATACATATGTCAAGTGGATAATATAAGATGCATACTTGAAGAATTAAACTTCGATAAACAAAGGTGATGTCTCTTAATATAAGGATCATAGTGTAATAAAATAATAATGCCGAATTTGCTGCAAAATTTTGGCTAAAATTAAGGACGTGATAGAGAATTTCAGTTTAAACGAAACTTATAATTGTTGCAATGGGCGCAAACGAAAAGGTCACTCAGTTGAAGAGAATGGATACATACAGTTACACCATTAAAATTTTATGCAACTCTTTATAAAGATATTCATACCATTAAAAAATGGTAAGATATAATTAATTCATTTTAAGGTTAATCATCCTAATTAACAATTCAAGGACTATGTCTAATCCCTAATAAATTGGATTATTTGCAGAATTGATAATAATAGTATGTCATATAATACCTTATCTATATCTATAATAAATTGGAGTATTTGCAAAATCTGACATAACATAAATTCAAATCAATTAAATTTTACATTGGGTTCTTCCTCAAAGTTACCAAAAATATAACGAAGTCATTGATTGAAGATACAGATGCGTCATCGTTAAACATATACAAGATGATCTCAAAATTTTGTTTCTTTAATGATTCAGGAATTTAACGTACGATAAGAGTTAATTCATGATACACATTGATAAACACACAAAATGTTTAAACTACCACGATATGACAGAAAGTACCGTATATTCGCAATATAGTGAATGAGTTATGTTACATGAAACAATGCAATAATAATCTGTTAAATGTTAACTGAACAAAAACTTTGGTACGTGTATATTGTCTGCAGATCTGCAATACATGTTTACTTAGCTATTGATCACGTGTCGTCTACCATCTTTAGTTTCTTTTATTTTCGAAGCATCATCGAGTTAAAATTAATGACACCAAAACATTATACTATAGCTTTCAAAATACAAAATCAGAATCGTTTACATTTGTCGGTCTATAGAAAAATCTCGAATTATGTTTTCTGAAATTTCCCTTTCTAAATAGACAATACATTGAATGATTAGGAGTTAATTAGGGCAATGGATTAATGGACCCACCTATTTCCCCACCAATTATTATTGACTCACGAAATTAACACTATTCATAAATTAATTAGTTTCTGACAAAAGTACTACTTCGTAGGACACATCAGAACCGGTTTCAGATCCAATAATCGGAAACCGATTATGGTTTTTGGTCCAAATCATAAAAATGGGCACGTTCGTCCATGTGAGCCTGGTCTGGCTACACCCCTGCATTCATGACTCTCATCTCAGCCGTTCCTTACCCCCATCGTCAGCCCTCCGATCTCCGGTCAGTCTCGCGCCACCAGCCGTAGTTTCTTAGTTTGATCTAATTTTTAAACATAGCAGAATCACATCACCGTCGAAAGTGAAACAAAATCTTTGGAATGAGTTTCTGGAATGATGGTTAATGATTTAATGGATATTTTTTCTTAAATCAGTTTCATATAATCACAAAATAGAATGGATGTGTAACTTGTAATTGGTAATAACGTGTAGTATTGTGGAATCATTCCACTTTTTGCGGGCCACTCACTAATCAAACCTTTTATTTTGGGTATAGTAACGTATTAGAAACTAGAAAGTGTTAAAAATTACAAAGAACGAGAAAAGATGATATCATTTGAGATAACAAAACTCAAATGAAATTTTTTTCCAGTTTATCAAATGAGAGACCTAGGGTTGGAAAATTGATATTTTGTTTAAGGTGGACTAAAATCCATATGAGATATCTTGTTTTCCATCATGTTTCTATCATATTTCCATTAATTATTTGACATACTAGTGATCACCAATATCTTATCGCTAATTTTATCTTGTATATTATTCATGTTGTAAGTACAAGAACAGTAGAATTACATATGTTTTAACATGGTATACACACCAAAAAAAAAAAAAAATTGCATACACACCAAACCAAAAACATACTTTTTCACTAAAAATAATTTGTAAGTTCCAACAAATGGTTTTATGCAAATATTAAACACCAATTAACTTGCTACTATAGTTTCTAGTCTCACCTCAATCCCTAAAGATCACACTCGTGACTCGACCTTATGACACACGAAATTGTGCAACTCTTGTCACAACTCTCACTACCCGTAAAGCCTTCGACACGCTTTCTAGATACGCTTTCTATGTTCGGCACGCACATAAGGAGAACCCTCATGATCCTATTTTAATTACCCTCAGATTTACGAATATTTTTCATATGTTTATTACTAAAAAACTTTTGATTTATATCTATGTAATATTTATAAACTTATATGTCTATTTATTTTGTCCGTCTATATAGTTCCCTAATTTCTAGTAAACGTCCCCCTATAAACTAATGTTTTATAAGAGTTAGAACCATAAACTAAATTTCTACCGTTTTTCCATAATGTAACAAAATACATAAAGACCTAAAAGTCTAAAGTCTACCAATTTCTTGGTACGCTAGCTTAAGATATACGTTTAATGTTTTTATAATATACTGCAATACATTAGCCATTTTAAGAAGTCTAGGGATTGAATTCTCTTAGTTATATATATAATCAATTTTTAAGTAAGCACATGAAATTTCAATTTTGGACGATTTGTTTACGTCCTTATACGTACCCGAAACCGAACCAAATGCATTCTAATAATTGAGATATACAAATAATTAGACCAATATTCTGTTGCTGAATAATAGAACGTTAAAATGCTGTTCATATATTAGTCGTAGTAACGAACTATAGATTAAAACACAACCATTAAAGTATATAGTATGGACATTATATGGAAATATAGATAAGAGCCCTGAAAAAATGGTGACAATAAAAGAGGGAATCACATGGCCTTTTCTGAAGCCATGTGCTGATCATGATAGCTTTTATATAATCATTTATCTCCTATCGTTATTTGACATTTCTTACCATGAATTCTTTTTTTTTTCCCCACCCTAAATATTGTAGTATTTTGGTAGTATAATATTAGTGTTGACAAAGTGATATACTAGCATTTATAAAAGCAGCTATTTGTGTTCTTGTGAGTGTCTAATGAGTAATGACTAGTTAAATTGTTGTTGCCCACTTTGTTCGGTTATCAAAAGTCAACATTTTAATTACTCCTTATCAATCAATATATTGATTATCATCTACTTGATAATCATTACGGTTGTAACTAATGTGTCCCGAGTCACGCGACGAGCCATTAACTTTTGTACACTCCACAACGTAACACTCTTTGGGGATAATTTTCATGATCCTTGCTAATTTTACACATCACGAGATTGTACAATTGAACGAAACTTAGGTTTTAGTGAGAGTTTAGATAAATAAGAAATGTTCATATTCTCCAGGTTTCAGTATATATTAGTTTAGTTCTAATGCAAAAATTTATTTCAAAGTACCAAAGTATTACTTATTACTATATAAAGATCAACAACTTGAAAGTAGCAACGGAAATTTCGATTACATAATATATTTTACTTTAGGAAATGTCAAACACCCATATGATAAAAGTATGGGATCCATACCAAATTATAATTGTCCACTCTAATGATTAACCTTTGTAATGGTCTATTTAGTAATGATCTAACAAACATCAAATAATCTTTTTAACTTTTACCATGATTATAATAATATAGATAATTGTGATTATAATGCATGTGGATACTAATTTTGTGATTTGAGTTCTTGAACCGATATCTCCTATGATTTGTATTTTGTGGGAATTTTCTTACCAGAATTCCTTCAATCAAAAAAGTTAATGGGCTTGAGATAGTTTTTATTTGTGAGTGGGCATGTGATACACCCCTTATATTTTCAGTTTCGGGTTCCAATTTGTCACCAACCTCAATTTACAAAAACGCTAAACATGTAAACGCTAAATTATCCAAAGACACAATTGCAATCAATCTAATAAAAGAAACCATAATAATTTTAAACGTCATTTTACCTTCCTATTACTATGTACAACCACTTCTTTAAACATGAATATCAAGATCAATGGTGATGAAAACCTAAATTAAGAAGATTTTTTTTTTCTTTCCCAACTCTCTAAGAGAGATCAATACCGACGACTTTCGCTGGTTCGTGTAGATTTTATAAAACAAAAAGCATTGGTTAGTTAGGAGATTTTGATTCAAGGTTTTTTTATGAGAAAAATGGAAAATTATATAAAAACAATTAATTTTTCTTACTTGAAATGGACAAAATTTAATTTTTTTCCATAATTACTTTAAGTATAGTTAGCCGAATATCAAAACATATAAATAGAAATAGCATTGTTCTTATGCCATTCTTATATTTTCATTTTTAGATTATTTTTTTTTTTATATCTTTTTTGTTTTTAAAATAAAAAATTGAAATTTATTCTTCTTACGAGAGATTGTTTTAATTTGATGACAAAAAAAATTTGCTTTAACTTGTTTTGTATTAAAGTAAATACATAGAAATTAATTTATGGTAACAAAAATGTTACAACAATGAAATATAATTATATTTGAACTAATTAGTATTCTAGACATGAAACATATATATATATTAAACATAAAATTGGTTTTTAAAACAAAATAATCAAAACGATTTAGTTTTAAATCATTGCAATATATTCATATATGGTTTCCAATAATACAAATAAACTACATAGATTATAATATTTTTCTTTCTACACGAAATTATAATGTTTAGAATCACACATTAGATTCCAAAAACGACTTCATTTTTATTTTCACTGAAATGCTAAAATAACTTCGTCTTAAAACTATACATTGCAATTTATCCAAAATTATAGGATTTTTCTTTTGTCTGTAAATTACAATAATTTATCTACCGTAAAATTTCAATGAAATTTACATTATAACCTCTTAAATCTTCTTTTTTTGTACATAATATATTAGCCTCTCAAGTATATTGAGGAAAATAAAATATTTAAATAAGACCATTGCAGATGCCAACATATTACTTGGATTGAATATTGAAATATAAGTCATTTATTGTCTTTATGACATAAAAATTCAATTAGGAAAAAAAATCAATTGAAATTTGAGAAGGGAAGTGATAAGAAAAAGAGAGTAAGGTGATAGAATCAGTGGCTCAAATCACACCAAAATCTCCAACTCACTTCTCATTGGATAAGACAACTATCAAGAAGCCTTCAATTTCCATTGGTCCTCCTCTCTCCTTCTATAATCCCAAAAACCATCTCACAAACTCATCAAACCTCTTTCTCATCTCATCTTCAAGCCATCTCCGATCATCATCAGACAATGGCAGCAGCTATGGCAACAGCAACCAAGTGCATGTCTCTAAACCCATCTCCTCCTAAACTCCAAAACCAAACCAAATCCAAACCATTCATCTCCCTACCAACCCCACCAAAACCAAACGTCTCTCTCGCCGTCACAAGCACCGCCCTAGCCGGAGCCGTCTTCTCTTCCCTCAGCTACTCTGAGCCAGCTTTAGCCATCCAACAGATCGCTCAGCTCGCTGCAGCAAACGCCAGTAGCGACAACCGTGGCTTAGCTCTTCTCCTTCCCATCGTCCCAGCCATTGCATGGGTCCTTTACAACATCCTCCAGCCAGCTATTAACCAGGTCAACAAGATGCGTGAGAGTAAAGGTATCGTTGTTGGTCTAGGTATTGGTGGTGGTCTTGCAGCGTCAGGGCTTTTGACTCCACCTCCGGAGGCTTATGCTGCGGCAGAAGCGGCGGCTGCTAGTTCAGACAGCAGAGGACAGTTGTTGTTGATTGTTGTGACACCGGCACTACTTTGGGTTCTGTACAATATCTTGCAGCCAGCTTTGAACCAAATCAACAAGATGAGGTCTGGGGATTAAAATCTTATATATATATAATATTATTATAAATCATCTTTGGGATTCAAATGTAAAATTAATCCTTTGTTTTATGGACAGTTTTATGTTTACATTTTTGGACTAATATCGTTTCTCTTATCGGCATAAGTACTATACTCAATTTCAACTGTAACTAGGTTAGTCTGATGATTTCTAGAACCACAATTCTAGTAGTGCATAGCTTCAGCTTCTAGCCTTCTAGGGGACTTGGAGTTGGTTTAAGTAATGCGAAACGCTTCCTCCAGTGTTTTAGATCCCAGATGGCTTTAACAGGAGGAATGTACCATCTTTTGAGAAATTATATCAAGAACCCATATCTCAAAATGGACTTTCGTACAAACTCATTTCATTGACCTTTCTGATGCATTTCATTCACCTCCTAAAATCAATCGTTTCTTCTTTTTCTTAATGCTCATAGGTCACATATTGCTCTTAGCTCGACCTAACACTTTCTTTCCACAATTTGTTGGACAATATTTTTGTTTTCAAACCAGTCACATAGTATGCCGTTGGGTAAATAATGCGGGTATGGGGCCGGTACTTATATCTGACCTTTATATAAGCTTTTTCCGAGACGGATTCAAATCGGATACTGATCGAAGACGGGTCATGAATATTATGTCCAGCCCCTATAACTAACAAGTTAAGTTAATGGCCACATGGTTTGGGTGCCTAAGCATCAGTGAAATACGTTACTTATACCTGTCAACGTGACATAACGTCTGTTTTGTTTTGAGTTAAAGATTACCAATGTTACCGTTGACTATGGCATAACAGCGACCTATAGAGGAGGCATTATTGCGAAGAACCTTGAAGAGACGCAAACCATAAGCAAAAACACATTCAATACAACACTGCTTAAATTAATAAATAGAAACAGAGGAAGTAAATTATTCGTGTACGTTAGGGTTTTTAATCTTAAAATATAAAAAACTTAGAAAACTAAAGAGTACAAGTCTTACAAAAGATTCAGAACAGAAGCTTTTCAAGAAACCAACAACTTCAGAAGAAGGAAATTCTTGGTAGTAACTTAAACCTGGAAGATTCATTCTTTCTTCATGGAGTCTTTTTGGAGACCCTTCTTCCGGATCTGGAGGCATCTCTTGATGTTAAATGATTCAAAAACGCTTTCGGGCAATGCAGAGACAACTGCACCCATGAGAGCGTGAGGCCAGTACGGTGTGCATTGTGCTTCATAGCCTACAAAACGCAGTGCTGCCTTTGCGTAACCCTCTGGTGATGCAACTAAGAAGGATGCTCTTCTTATTTTTGTCATCTTTGTTGCAACATACAAGGGAACCTATAAAACAACACTCACTCAATTAGCGGTACAATCAAGATTTCAAAAACTTATTGAGCAGTGTGACCCAATAAGTTGTTTTGGTAGTATACAACTCCACAGTCAGCTATAACATACATGGAAACTGCCACAGATCAGTCAAATACAATCTCTGGCATAACTATTCTACATCCGAAAATGGTTACAATTAAGTATCTAAAATTCACTACACAGATTGCCTAGTTTTCTAGTTTTGACATTCTTTCACAAAATCGGCCTGAAGAAACAATCAGAAACAAGATCTCACATCATCGAAGTATTCAACAAAGAGACATGTGATGCAATAGTTCCTCATTTGCAAAACCCAAAACTAACAAAAATAATCAACATTCCAGGTCCATTATATAAACAGAAACAGAGTCAGGAAACCATGACAGAATCACATCTTTTAGAGATTCAATAAACAACATTTTACACATTTTCCTGTCTATATTATCAGACAAAACTTCTAATCAGGCAACAGATTAACTTTGATAAGCCAGGAACTACTATCCTACAAAGATAAGATTGGTTTTACTCATTTATCAATCCTACTTCTAATCAAAATCTCAAGCAAAATCATGTTACTAAGACGACAAAATTGATTCAGTAAAGTTCACCTGGCATTGAACATCAATCCCACTCTTCTTATACTCAACATGTAGACACTTTGTGAACTGATCCACGTACCTAAAACAACAAAACAAACAAAAAAAGTCACTACTTTAAACCACTCAAAAGCATCATCTCAAACAAACAAATACAAGACAAGAAGATTCACTTACGTTTTAGCACCAGCATAAACAGAGTAAAAAGGATAAGAAGGAATAAGAGCAGCAGCACCAGAACCCATATTAATAATAGCACCTTTCTTCCTCTTAAGCATATTAGGCAACACAGCTTGAGTAACTTTAGTAGTTCCTTCAACATTGATCTTAATCAAGTTATTGATCAACTCTTCATCAACCTCATGAAAATACTTAGCATAAGGATAAGACATGCCAGCATTATTAATCAAAATCCCAACATCTAATCCTTCAATACTCTCCTTAATCCGTTTCACACCTTCATCAATATCTCCAGAGAAATCCATCACAACGGTCAAGATCTGAGTTTGACTATACTTAGATCTGATGGAATCAGAGACATCTTTGAGCTTGTCTGGGTTACGAGCAACGAGTATAAGGTTAAGACCTTTCTGGGCTAACTGAAAGGCGAAAGCTTTACCGATTCCGTCTGTTGGTCCGGTGATGATTGCCCATGAACCGTATCGGCGGAGGTTTTTGGATGGTCGGAGGAAGTAGATGTAGAAAGATCTGAGGAGGGTGAAGATGAATTTGAAGATTGAGATTGACCCCAGAACGAAGAGAATGAGGAGCCAAGTGGGTTGTGATTTGAAGTAAGTGCAGATCTCCATTAGAGAAGAAAGGTTGAGACTTTGGAGATGAGATGAGTAAAGTTAGAGTTTTTAAGGAGAAAGAGAGAGAAAGGAAGAGAGAATTGAATTTTGGGGCGGAAGGGACGAAGGTGGATAGAAGTAGATGAGCAGAAAACCACCGGAATTAACTACTCTCTCTGTTTCTTCTGTCTCTCTCCTTTGTTTATTTTTGATTAATTTTATTGTCTTTGTGTTGGCTTCTTCCTTAAAATTTGGTTTCATGTGATGTTTGAGTATTGAAGTTGGCACCTTCTGATGTTGACAGATTATTTTACTTGCCAAAAATGGTAAATTTAGGCTTTCATGGTGAATTGTGCAATACAAAACAAGGTTTCATATGGTAAAAGCGGAATAGAGGAGGAAACCAAGTGGTAAACAAAACATAGGAAACAGTGTGACATTGTTTTAGACACAATTTTAGATTTCTTGAGGTTTTGTGACAAATGGTTGATCGTGAAATTATGAGTGGTGCATTTGTATCATTTTGTTTCGAGTCTTTTGACAATTGGCTACTCCCTGACACAAGACATGCAAGAATTGTTTTTGGAAATTTGTCGTCTTCATCAGCATAGGAGATAGATAGCATATTATGTTGTTACCTTCAATAATTAAATTATGGTTTTGTGCTATCATCAACTAAAACATCTACACAATGTCATGTCAGAAGTGTGTAAAGAGATACAGATTAAATTTGACACTACATCACATACACACATTTTAATACGTATATAATGTATTCATCTATGTGACGATGGTAAGTCCAAAGGGTAAACATGAGAGCTCGAGCTTTAAGAGGACTCACCTAGCAGCTGGAGCTAGGCTGTTTCTTGAGATGTCAGGGCTCTCTAGCTCGAGGAAGCTAGTAAGCAAGGTTTTACGAGATGATTGTGCCTTTGAGCTGCTTGAACTCGATGACTTCAGTCCATTTTCGTTTCCTCTCTCGATCCTGATCGCGTCTTGTATTGCCACTATTACTTCCTGCATCCTTGGCCTGTTATGTCCACGCTGCTCAACACATTGGTTTGCGACCTCTGCAACTCTCCAGACTGACTCGATCTTCACGTTGCTTGCTATACATGGATCTATGATCCCGCACACGTCTCCTTTACGGATCAGCGATCTTGCCTGTTGGTGAACAAGAAAAGCATAGAGAGGATATGTGGTTTGTGAATCTTGATGTTGTTCATGTAGTACTTTAAACGGTCAAAGGTGAAAATGGACAGAAGATTAGAGGTGTTTACCCAGTGAACTATATTCAGTTCAGGACCAAAATCTTCTGCTGAGACTGGCTTCTTTCCAGAGAGTAATTCAAAAAGAACAACGCCAAAACTGTAGACATCGCTCTTCTCAGTCAGCTGCTGACTAGCATAATACCTGTCAAAAGAATGCATCTATCAGTCAAAGTTCATAAAAAGGGATACTTTTGTGAGGTTGTGTTGTTAGACTTACTCTGGATCAAGGTATCCAACAGTTCCTTTTGCGACACTGGATACATGAGTTAAGTCTTCCTCTGTCTGTCTCGAGAGTCCAAAGTCAGATACTTTGGCTCTCATGTTAATGTCCAGGAGAATATTACTTGATTTCACATCCCTATGAATAATACTAGGATTGCAGCCAGTATGCAAGTATTCAAGACCTGTAATAATCTGAAGTTTTGTCTGTCCAATGGATTCATATTATAGCCACACTAAAGATTTAATCTTGAGATTGTGCTACAAACCTTTGGCAGCATCTTGTGCAATTTGTAGCCGAGTTAGCCAGTCTAGTGGCTTGTAGTCGCTTGAACCTAACAGGATGGATTTCATGAGTTATTCACAGAATGAAATCCGTAACTTAGGCAGGAAAATATAAGGGAAATTGGTAAATACCATGCAAGTGATCTCCCAAGCTTCCATTATGCATATATTCGTAAACCAAAATACGCCGATCTGCTTCTTCACAATATCCAATCAAAGGAACCAAGTTCCTGTGGTGAATTCTCGATAATAGAGCAACCTGCACATTTGGTTTAATTCAATCGTCTAATTAAGAAACTTTGCAGCAAGTTAATGGCTGCAAATTAGACAATACCTCAGTCACAAATTGTCTGTTCAAGTGGCTAGAAGGATCTGCAGTTATCTTAACTGCAACTTCTTTCCCATCTTTCATCCTACCATAGTAGACAGACCCAAAACTTCCTCTTCCAACTTTCTTGGAAAAATTATCGGTTGCCTCTTCGAGCACAGGAAGTGATATGAAATATGCTACACCTTCATCTAATAAGTGTCCGCCCCGCACTGCTGAGTAAGCTACTAAACCTTTTTTCTTAGTCTCTGTGGAATCACCTGAAGAAACATGAGTTAGAACACTTGGGGAAAACCTGTAACAGCTATTTGATCAACATACAATGCATATATACCTTTATCAGCTCTTTTGGTCTTACGAAGGGCACAAAGTAAAACAAGACTTCCTCCAACTAGTAGCAACAGAATTGCGACAGCGGCTATTGATATCCCCAGTATCTGCCAAAAGTGCTTTCGCTGTGCCTCGTTCTGAAGCTCAGGATTATTATTATATCTGGGGAAAACATGTTATAGCTGCGCATTAGCACTAAAAGAGGAAACTCCATAAAAGATGAAAATTCTAAACGCTGATACACTAAAACGTTCCAACAGTCATGTTGAAAAGCTGTGATAAAAGGGTAATTTCTCTTTCCAAGCAAATGCTAAAAAGCTGTGCACTATTGTGTTTGACAAGTCGACTTTTAGCATACTCACTTGAACAAAACTTTCCCCTTTAATAGCGCTGAAGGAATTTTTCCTTTAAAGGAGTTATTTTCTATAGACCTGCCAGATAATAACATTGGTTAAAGTGTCATGTGTAGTGGATAATTGCATTTGAGGTATCAGTTGTGATTACGTACAGTTCTTGTAGGTTAGGCAGATGAGCAAGGTATGGTGGGAGTGAACCACTAAGTTGGTTGTTTTCTAGATGCCTGCAGAGAAGATGAGGCAAAGTAAAGCCTTCTGGAATTCGAGTGTCATCAACTATAAGAAAACTATTGGTCAAGATTAGCAAGCTTACATGATTTTCAGGTTGACAAGTTTGCTCATGTCTGGAAGAGTTCCGGTCAATTCATTATCGTCAAGCCACCTATCAAAGAACAAGTTTACTCAACAAAAGAATGACAGAGAGACTAATACAAGATGATATCTCAAATGCAGCATTGAACCGCTCACAACTCTGTCAATGCCTCCATATAATTGATCCCAGGCGGAATCTCACCCCTCAGATTTTTCCTTGATAGAGCACTGTTGTAAGATGCACACAACGGTGTCAATTATGAATAAAAAGTTTCACAAATTTTTTTTACTTGTGTAAAACTTTGTTTAATAGATCTTACATTTTCGTGACTCTTGGTGGTGAAGTTGAGCTACAGTTTACCCACGACCAAAGAACTGGGATACAAGGGTCTCCTCCTTCACTGGCCCAATCGCTATCAGGGGACATCGAACGAATTGCATCAAGAACAGACACTGCAGGATTAGAAAACTTCTGTAAACTCTTTATCAACAAATTTTGATTTGCACATTTCCAGCAGCATCATAGACGGGAAAAGATTCATAGAAGAATTTACAAGGTAGTAGTAGCCTCTAGTACTCACCGTCACTCCTATCAGTTTTCACGGATATTGGTAGATACTTGCTAATTTCAATTGCATTTAGGAGTGGCCCTTGCGTAGAATCCTTAGTCTTCCCAAATGAGAACGTCAAAACAAAATCCAAAGTCACATTCATATAGCTAGGTTCATAGAGAGTATAGCTCCCATTGGCATTCTCGGCAATGTTCACCACTGCATTACTATAGTCAGGAAAGTATGGCTGCACCAACTTAAATTTCCGGGTCTCGTTAGCACCAAGTTCTTCAATTTCAGCAAAATAAGCATACGCACGAGCATTGGCAGGGAAGTCTTCCAGGTTCAATCTATAGCTGATCAGTCCTTGTGTGCCAACTACTGCTGTTTGCATGACTTTCATAGGCGGATACTCTCTAGTCAACGTATTTATAGTCTTTGACGTATTGATTCTTGTCGTTCCAGGAGCCACACCAACAAGATAGTTTGGCCGTTTGTTAATATCTGACTCCCAGATTCTGTCATATGGATCATCTGGGTACCTAAAAGAGAAAGTCTTTGAGTATTTTTGGATGTCTGTCAACATTCTTGTGAATGATATAATGGAAAGAAGAGTTTTAATAGGGTTTTACCTCAAGGCATCCATGTTCGGAGCACCAAAATTCACTCTGGCAGCAACCTTCAAGAAGAAATTATCCTCGTAGTCAGTGGCATACATCGAAAGGTTCAACGGGCGAAGCTCAAGAGTGGACATGAAAGGAGAACCGGTGATAGCACAGCATACACAAACATCCACATAACTTGAAGTTGCCCTTACGATCAACTCCTCAACATAAACCCTAGAGACCTCCTGAATCGTCACAGTAGCCCATTTCGTTGCATCCAAGTAAAGTTGAAACTTTGGGTAGGCTTCCTCACTACCCAAACCACCATAAAGAAATGTAGTTCTGACAATGTATCGCCTTCTCTCTTTGGTACTGAGTCTGTAACAATACTTCTTATTGTCAGTTGGGAAATCTCTTCTCCTACGGTATTGCATCGAGTTCCAATTGGTATTGGCCAAAGTTACTGGCTTGCCCTGTTTGATGATCTCTGAATCTGAAACCCATCCTAGTCCAGTTCTTGGGTCTGTGTAGTTACTTGAGCAACCACAATCTATACTTACAAACTCTGCAAATATAGCCACTCAATCAAAATTTCATCCATTTCCCACTAACTACAATAAAACGCATGACAAGAGAATCTTAGTATTCCCCTACTCTTCAATCCCATTACACCATAAATTGAACATTTTTAACCATAAATAGTCTAAAATTGAAGACTTCAACGCAAATAAGAACAAAAATTTGTGATTGAACATCAAAAAACAAGTTAAAGAACACATCAAGAACAAGAATTTCCACACACACACACAGACACACACAAATAAACACTCATTGAAGCATTTAAACAAACAGATTATGTGCCATAAGTACCTGTAACTTGAGACAGAACAAAAGGTACTAGGAACAAACATGTTACAGCCAATTGAGCTAAGCATAAACCCATTGAAGATCACACACACATCGATGGCTCTTAAATCTCTATAATTCAATGCAAAAATACCAAGTTCTTTTCGGCTTTGAAAGTGGTCACGAGATAAAGAAGGAAAGCGTGTGATGAGAGACAGTGAAGTGAACAAAGACTCCAACTTTGTTAATTGCTTTTACTAAAAAAAGTCGAGTTCTTTGCAATGGTCACATAGAATTTGTCTTTCTTTATTTGAGATTCGAATTAGCTTTTTCTTTTTCTTCATTCCTGAAAATTTAAAGCTATCAGTTTCACCTTTTATGCTTTGGCTACTTGCTTTTGGAAAAAGTTGGTGTCGCACACAATTTCTCGAAAGCTTTAATTCAAGCTGTACTACAACACTACAGCCTACAGGTATGTGTGTTTGTTTTTTTGTTTCCCTCTTTAAAACCCATTGGGCCGCATTTCTAAAACGGAAGTGTAATAAGGCCTAATTATTAGCAGGTTATAGCATTAGGTCTATACTACATAACTAATAGGCCCATTTTCAATAATCTACTCTATCATATTTTCTCCATATACAGTATAAGTATGAAAATGAACTTAATCTTTAAATTGAGAAAATACAAATCCATTCCCAATTGGGGACTGTTATCTGCATGAGTTACTTATTTCGAAGAGTTTTTTCTTTTCTAAAATAATGTTATATGAAACAATGTACAGTATATAGTTTTGATTCGACCAAAAAAGTGTATGTAGTTTTGTTTTTGTTTTTATTAATATAGGGTTAAAAGATAGATTATGCAAGAAAAATGGTTTATAAATTGTTTAATATTCTTTTTAACACATAGTATTTCAGTTTGTTTTTTATGTGATATACAAAGACAATAAGTTCAGCATATGTTATTGACAAATTGCACAATTGCAACATTCAGCATCTTCCTTAAAGTTAACAAAGAGAGTAAAGTGAAGGTTTAATCCAAAATATGAATATTATTGTTAAATGAAAAGCTACGGAAAAGGTAAGGATCGAATGAGATTTATGTGTATAGATTGTGTGTAAGAATTAAAATATTGGTGTCATTTGTCAATTTATATATGGCGCACAACCATTATATTACTAAATACTATTAAGGTGTCGGACACAAAATTATATATATCACCAATCAAAAAAATAATGTTTTAGTTTTAAAACTTTGTGATCGACTTTTAGAATATATATATTCAAAAAAAACCACAAACATTATGTTTTGGAAAAGCTCCTACAAGTTTAATATAAAAAGATAGTTCTTCCTGCCAAATTTTCGACATCTGCATTGTGTTTGCTTCTCGTGAATGTGGACGATACACTGAACAAGAGATAAACATGTACCACGTAAAGGACAATCCTTTGTCGTTTAATTAATCTCCGACACTTAAGTCAAGAGAAAGTTATGAAAGACACCCAACAAATTTTTATGTGTTTAGGTGAGTTTTATGAGTATGGAGTATTAATATTCTCCTAAGATTGGGGATCCGATTATGATAGATTTTGTATAAAGTGTATAATGTTTTATTCGTAGTCATATATTTACCGGTTTCATACACGGGATGGATAAGCACACTAGCGTCTATAATATCACTACAAGAACGAACATGTTAGATGAATCAAATAATTATGTGTTTTGTACCATGCCGAGAGGGGTGCATAACAAGTCTCATTGCTCACCAGTATCTTGATAGATGACTGATGCGTTAGCCACTCCTGCTTTTACTAATTCTAGGGCCTCTAAGATGAATTAGTATTCAAGATCAAGTATTTAGAGATCTCTCGTGGACTTGACAGACGAAATCTATTCCAATATTATTTAAAACTTTTAGTATTTATTACTAATTTTGATTTTAAAAAAACCTTTGATATGAAATTTGAGTGATAATGGTATGTTTTTATTTTATTTTAATGGTTTTGGAAATTAAGAGAGAATTTTAAGTATTTTTATAAAACAATATCACTATATTACGCATTTTCACACTTCTATATTGAATTTACCAACATATTTACATATGAGTTTCGGAGTGGAAAGTATTATAATTCTAAATTTTTTATTTAAGTTCTATTATCAACCTCAAAGTAAACAATATCGATCAAAGTTTCGTATATTGCTTGCTACATATTTCTTGTAAGAAACAAGTTTCATAAAGAGATAAAAAGAAAGAAAACATGCAGTACACCATTTATACAAAATAAGACTTTTTCATATATAATTTTTGCACCATTTGAGCTTTCTAGATATTTTGTCTAGTAGTATTATATATATAGTAAAATGAGTTATACATCAATATCAGGTATCTATACCAATCTATTAATAAAGCATTAAAAATAGAAGTTGAAGACAGAATAAAATGGTGAAAATCAAATAACATGAAGTATCGTAGGAGGAGATTTTATATAGACATTCTACTTTATTATATTGTATATTTAAAGGTGTTTGTAGAAACTTAAATATTTTAAGAGACATAATTTTATCAAATTAAGAATAAGAAGAAGGCGAAAGTGTCCGCCAAAAAGATAAGAAGGACGAAGTTAATCTTGATCCTTCTAATTTGTTGGACACCAATCATACATATACATCTTTTTCTTTTCGTAAAATATTTGTTAATTTCTCCTTGTGGGATAAAGTACTTTGTTAGTGGGCATTTTCCATTTAGTTACTTTTCCTAATACTTATTATAATATTAATAATTTTGAGGATCATTTTGAAATTTCTATGCTTGTTTGAATGTATAAAGTTCATTCTCTCCCCTACTTCTCAAAAGTTTCACCTTTTAGCCAATCCATTTTTTAAGTTGAAAACGACTTCAAATTTTTATATAGTCTTCTTGGTTAAACTTTGTTTGAGAAAGAATCAGAGAACACTGAGAGTTGTCTTCAAACCACTTAGATCGAAAAACAAAACAAATTTGATTGCAAGAATTTAGATATACACACCTTTAAATATATATGCTAAATTTGTATATGAATTTAGACCTATGATAAAAAAAATAAAAAATATTTATGAAAATATCATATTTGTTTTCAAATGAAATTTTTAAATGAGAAGTTTGAGTTAATATATTTTCGAAAAGGTCTCATGTGCGGCTTCAATTTTTTTTTTTTTTTTTTTTTTTTTTTTTTTTGGTGTGTGGTAACCAAATGATTATGGAGACTTTTAGAGACAAAAGAATTATAATGTGCCTATCATTGGCTCCATGAAAGTCGTTCCATATATGAACCAAGTCCTCTCCTTCCAAAATAAGCCTTAGCCATTTGCAATCTACGATTAGATTACGTAATAAGTCTTTTTTTTTTGTCAAAACATACTTAGTCGTTAAAGAATTAATAAAATGAAACAGTGAAAGATTTCCATTTATTTTTAACATCGAAAATATGTTTAAGTAGGTACATAAGGTTGAAATGTCGTAAAATATCTTATTGGAGTATACCGGTAGGGTTACTAGGGTAGTAGGGCAAATGGTTCAATGAATCATTGGAGTGTTAGATGGTAGATTAGTTATAATTGCAAAGGCACATTACAGAATTTCTGATGCTTTTATTCGTTACACATTTATTTACTCAGTATATAATAATTTGATAAGTTTCTTCCCAACTTATATTGGGTTTGAGACGTATAGCTTTAATTAGTGCTGGCATTAACTATTTAATCTAATTACATAGTACTTTATTCCATTTTACAAAATTTGTTGTTTTAGAGTTTTCACATACATGAAATAAAAGTAAATGTCTAATTATATATCTTATCGTTTCAATTTAAGATCTTAGTATAGATTTTTTCTTCTCAAATTAGTAAACTTCATTTTTTTCTTGACCTCTGCTACATTATCATCATAGTATTAGCTAGTTAACTTCATTTAGATTTTAAACAGATAAATTTGGAATTTTGTTATGTATCATATGTATTAAAAATAGGAAAGTAGTAATTCTTGTGATAGAAAAATTTGTAATCCACAAATGCATAGACAAAACTCATTTTCATGTATTAATATAGTAATTGTACATAAATAATATATATATACACATATACACCAATAGGCATTGTTGGTGTGTACAGTGTACATAAGTTCATATGTCACGGAGGTGGATGTCACACCCGTTTAATAGGATGCACTAACACACTCATTGGTTTGCAATTATTATACTTTTCTTAATATTACTCAATTACTATAGTATCAAACAATATAAAATCGTGAAATAAAGTACTGAGAAACTTCACTTAAAGGGACGATTAATGTTATTGGTAGTGGTTTTATACTTATACTACCCAATAATTAGAGGGATAATTAAAGCACTAGCATTGATATTTACATGCACATAATTAAAGATTAATGTTCCAAAGCAGCGCGTGACGCCACGAGCCAACAAAATTGCGACATTACACAAATTTATGGATTTACAATTTGACTACAACAAGTGTCAAATGTCGGCAGGTGATTGGGGAAAATGACTCACGAGCCCTATTTTTTATTGTGTGGGTCTAATCCAACCTTAGTGCATCTTTTGTGGCGCATTTATTATAACCTCTCTATGTCTATTCTATATAAACATATATTCCATTAACCTATGGACGAATATATCCACAACACGAGTAGAAACACAAACCCAATGTTTTATCTTGGTCACGTAGAGCTCCTTTATCTTCCCTGAGCGAATACGTCTTCTACGTTTTGTGAAATCCGTAGATTTTCTTTTCGCCGAGGTTAGGATATTTAGTAACATTAATAATTAAGCCATGGCAGTATGAAAGAGTGGGATTCATATCTTAGCACACTTTTGAAAGATGTGAGCCAAATTTTGATGTAGAGAGACAACAAATGAAATTAACGAATTTGCATTTGAAACATATATAGATCGATCCATTGATAAGCTTTAATGATATGTAGAACACATTCTCTAATTCTATGAGATTTGTAATGAAGTGATAACCCATCTTTACGCAAAACACATTGCCGTAACGTCGACAACAAATGAAGAATGGCTTTGTTAAGGTGAGTTAAAAATAATGTTGGCGCATCATATGTTTCTTTAACATTAATAGACAAAAATAAGTAACTCAAGTTACGTTTTGATGAAAGGAAATAAAGTCGTAAGCATGCATCTCTTTGACGATAGATGTTGTGTTGCATGATACCAAACTCAAACATATTGCGACCACAACTCTGAAAAAAAACATTAACTCACTCAAAATTAAAGCAGAATAATTTTTTTGTTTCTTCTCTTTTTTAGATAAAGAGAGACATTTTAATTTTTATGTTAGTCGGAAGATTCCGATTCAAGGAAATTTATATTTACTTTTTTCGACCTATTTTGAAAACAATTTGTACAATCAAAAAGATGTTAGAAAAGTATGCGTAACATTTTTTGTTTTTTTTGGTAAAAAATCAGGGCCGGCTCAAACTTTTTGAAGACCTTGTGCTGATTTATAAAAACTGGCTTTAGTTAATATTGGTTTTTAATTTCTAAAATTTTTGGACCCTAAAACCTTAAAGAAAATTGAAATTTTTTTTGAGGACCCTGTGCTTTTGCTCCTGTAGCACTCCCCTAGAGCCGGCACTGTAAAAAATATACGTAAGATTTTGTGCAATATTCGCAGTTTTTAATCACTGAATTACCATAAATTTGTTAGACATTTTTACATGTTTCTTACAGTATATTAGATAGACTTTGATTCTCATTCTACATCTCAATAATATATAATATATGATATGAAAGTTGGACAGTAATGAAATAGTAATCATGAAAGTGAGACTAGCTATTTAAATGCAGGTCACATGCAAACCTCGTCCCTGATCCCATCAACAGAAACATGGCCAGTGTACTGTGCAAATCCACAAACTCCCAAACAACGACACTGTTTCTAAATCTATAATGCGTTATTCTTTTTTATCATGGCCAAAAAGTTTGTGCAATTAGTTAGCTGTCTTGTACGTATATAATAATAGAAATTAATGAGGAAGTATATATGTTGTGTGTTTTGTCAAGTCTCTACGGGCCACGTCCTTATCCATAAAAAAGCTTTGTGCATGACAAGCTGTGTACCATTTTCCTTTATTCTTTTGTCTTTCTACTTATTTTCTTTCAATAGAATATAAAGGTCAAAACATTTGAAGTCTTTTATAGTCAAAGATCAAACATTGAAAGTCTTTCAGAGTCAAAGATCAAACATTTTAAGCCTTAATTAAGGTTAAACATTACATCGACTTGTTAAGGATTTGATGATTTACGAGCATTATTAAACCGAGTCGAGAAACCTCACTAGTTAAAGAGTTTATTTTGTGTTAGACGTGACGTACATGCTGCATGCATATATGTAATTTAAGTTGTTTGCGGCGAGAAGCTGATTTTTTAAAAATTTTGAGACATAATGTTTTAACTTTTAAGCTTTCTCAAACACATTATGTTCTTGATGTATGAACGATAGTTTTTTAAATCTAATTTAACATTAGGTTATCAGACACACTAATATACATGTAAAACTTTGCATTATATAGGAGCCGTGACTACCCTATGGCAAAAAGGCAAATGCCTAAAGCCAAAAAAAAAGTTTAAATTAAAGGCCAAATTTTTATAAAATAATAAGCTTATCAATTTTGTTATTTTGATAACAAATAATTGTTAAAATGAAACTTTTTTCGTGAAAATTATATTCTTAACTATACCTTTATCTATAGACCATTTTCTTATCTTGAAAACACATCATTTAGTAATATATTTTTTTTGGTAAGAATCATTTAGTAATACATCATAATTAGTAAATATAAATATTTAAAACAAATAACATTATTAGAAAAACATATAAAAACAAAAAGAATAACGTATTATTGATTTTTTTACATTGTAAGTTTTTGATACTAATATTTTTTCCGATTCAGTATTATGATTATTTTTAAAAACTATGATGATAGCCACATTTTATAAACTTGTCCTAGCCCTGCACACATCTAAGCAAGACACTGCATTATATATAGAGTTGCTTGTGTGTGTTTTGTCAATATTTTTACATGATAAAATGATGATGCACTCTGAATACGATCCCATAAATATAGAAGTTTAAATCTAAATACGATCACCATATTTACGTATAAAATACCAAAGAGTGTAGAAGATAATTATTTTAGTTTTATAGAATAACTATAAAAAGGTGATATAATCCACAATATTATCATGTCAATATCTTAAGAACAATTTGAAAAGCTAAATTATTGGAAGAATATGGGATTATGGAGCAGTGAGAGACGTCAACTTACAAATTGAGAGAGAAAAGAGTTTCAACAACTTTTTTTTGGCAGTGAACTTAGACCGAACTAAATTCCTTCTTCAAAAGTAATCCACAAATAAATTAATATTTTATAGCCTCGTTTTCAAATTAAAAACAGAGAGAAATTTGGAAATTCCAGTACGACGGGAGATAAAACCTAACATACGCCATGGTGACCGTTATCTAAACTACGCCAAAATATTTGAAGTGTCGTCGTTTCATAATAAAACGCAAACAAAAACCCACTCCCACTTTCTCCTTTCCAAAAAAAGAACTCTCGCCACTTTCTCTGCTCTTTTTCTTTCTCTCTCTCTTTCTTGTTTTCGCCGGCGATCATGGAGAAAAGCGGCTTCTCTCCCGTCGGTCTAAGGGTTCTTGTCGTAGACGATGATCCAACTTGGCTCAAGATTCTCGAGAAAATGCTCAAGAAGTGTTCTTACGAAGGTCTCTTTCTTCTTCTTCTATCTTATGTTTTCCCCAACAGTTGGATTTACTAAAATATCTCCTTACTTTCCTATGTTGCAGTAACGACCTGTGGATTAGCTAGAGAGGCTTTGAGGTTGCTGAGGGAGCGTAAAGATGGATATGATATCGTGATCAGCGATGTGAACATGCCTGACATGGATGGTTTCAAGCTTCTTGAGCATGTTGGTCTTGAATTAGACCTCCCTGTAATAAGTGAGAAGAAAGATCTTGACTTGTTGTGTAATAAATGAAAAAGGTTATTGATTTTTGTGTGTTTTGCGTTGTAGTGATGTCGGTGGACGGCGAAACAAGCCGAGTGATGAAGGGAGTGCAACACGGAGCTTGTGATTACCTCTTGAAGCCGATAAGAATGAAGGAGTTAAAGATTATATGGCAACATGTTCTGAGAAAGAAGCTTCAAGAAGTGAGAGATATCGAAGGCTGTGGATACGAAGGAGGAGCGGATTGGATCACTCGATACGATGAAGCACATTTTCTTGGAGGTGGTGAAGATGTTTCTTTTGGGAAAAAGAGAAAAGACTTTGACTTTGAGAAGAAGCTTCTTCAAGATGAGAGTGATCCATCATCTTCTTCTTCCAAGAAAGCTAGAGTTGTTTGGTCTTTTGAGCTTCATCATAAGTTTGTCAACGCCGTTAACCAAATCGGATGCGATCACAGTAAGTACGTTGGCGACTTTGGTTTCTTATCATGTCCCCTTGCCTCCCTTTATTATCATGTCTTCATAGAGCCGTGAAATTTTTTCCGGTCTCTTGTTTGGCAGAAGCTGGTCCCAAGAAGATATTGGATCTCATGAATGTTCCATGGCTCACTAGAGAAAATGTTGCAAGCCACCTTCAGGTAAAAACTTTACCTTGTCATCATCATTATTCAGAACAAGTGTTAGATTAAGCTTTTCGTCACTTTTTTTTTGTTCTGTTTTTGTAGAAATATAGACTTTACCTGAGCAGATTAGAGAAAGGAAAGGAGCTCAAGTGTTATTCAGGTGGCGTGAAGAATGCGGATTCATCTCCAAAAGATGTCGAAGTGAATTCAGGCTACCAAAGCCCTGGGAGGAGCAGCTATGTATTCTCTGGAGGAAATTCTCTGATCCAAAAAGCAACAGAGATTGATCCAAAGCCACTTGCTTCAGCTTCTTTGTCTGACCTCAACACCGATGTGATCATGCCTCCGAAAACAAAAAAGACGCGTATAGGATTTGATCCTCCCATTTCCTCCTCTGCGTTTGACTCTCTGCTTCCTTGGAATGATGTTCCAGAGGTCCTTGAATCGAAGCCGGTTCTGTATGAGAATAGCTTTCTCCAGCAACAACCATTGCCAAGTCAAAGTTCCTATGTTGCAAATTCTGCACCATCTCTCATGGAGGAGGAAATGAAGCCTCCTTATGAGACACCAGCAGGAGGCAGTAGTGTGAATGCAGATGAGTTTCTCATGCCACAAGACAAGATCCCTACTGTAACCCTTCAAGATTTGGATCCCTCTGCCATGAAGCTGCAGGAGTTCAACACAGAGGCGATTCTGAGAAGCTTGAACTGGGAACTTCCAGAATCACATCATTCTGTTTCTTTAGACACTGACTTAGACTTGACTTGGCTTCAAGGCGAGCGTTTTCTTGCAAACACCGGACTCCAGTTTCAAGATTACAGTAGTAGCCCATCACTCCTATCTGAGCTCCCAGCCCACCTTAATTGGTATGGAAATGAGCGGCTGCCTGACCCTGACGAGTATTCCTTCATGGTAGACCAAGGTTTATTCATATCTTAACCTTGTTCCAATAACTTCTTTTCGTATATTGGTTGGTGTAATGCAGAAAGATTTTGTGGGTATACCTGAAAATAATCTTGCTTTCCCAAGAACCTTCCATGATCGGATGCATTGTACAATAATCCACGAGTGTCGTAGGCTAATTACACCAAACAGGTTGATGACAGTGATAAGGCCACATGTTTCACACCGTCGCTTAAGATCTTCACTGTCACCTGGAAGGAAATTAGTTTGCATGTCATATCATGAAAAAAAGATCTCTACTACACATTGAATCTAATTGCAAAACTTAGGAATTTTACCTCCTTACTCCAACACATGTGATGTTCTTTTATCTGTTGAGAATCTGTCCCATAACCTTATCATCAAATAATGTGAGAGTTCACAATCTTAGAGCAGATATACAAATGAGTGTTACGGGAAACGTTTTACATCGAAGATATCTAACAGTTGCCACATGTGATGTTCTTTTATCTGTTGAGAATCTGTCCCATAACCTTATCATCAAATAATGTGAGAGTTCACAATCTTAGAGCAGATATACAAATGAGTGTTACGGGAAACGTTTTACATCGAAGATATCTAACAGTTGCCACTTGCCACCAGATCCAAGATGGGAAACTTCAGAGTTTTGAACTATCTAACATCTTTCTATGCAGGCAATGGATTAGTTACCTGACAAAGCTCTAATTTATTCATAACAAACAATTTATGAAGCTACACACACCATATTGCAATGTTCGGACAGTCAGATGTCGCCAATACTGCGCAGAACTAGATTTTTTACCTACTGGAGCAATCAGGGAGATTCTACTAAATCTCTGCAAATGGTCTTGCTCTCACCTTCACGAAGCTTTTGCATATCTTGTTCACAGTTCTAGTTAAGGGTTTCTTCGAAAGATATAGTGGGAAGTTTTCCTATTTTCGACTACTATTGTTTGACCAATGTCTAAGAAAAGTTGAAATTGCAAGTTGTAACCAATGGCTCTTTCTTTCAACAAATCTACAATACACAATAAGTTATATGTTACAAGAGATTTAACAGAAGCTGTTTCTGTGAGAGATGTATAGAGAAAATGTGCACAAAATAGCGGTAGTCTCGTCATATCCAGTGACCTTCTGCAGCCCATACCGAGACGGTTGAGACATCAAAATCAACCAACCAAGTGTCAATTGTTCAGCCTCAGGCCCTGTAAAACGGTTGTATATCATTTTGGTGAAAAACACCAAAATTCTAGTGAAAATGAAAAGAAGAAACATTCAGTACCTGTTTATACTTACTTGGCTTTCTCATCCGAGGTTTCTTCAGTTTTTTCGTCACTCCCCGGGTTCAGCGATGATAGCTTTCCGAATGACTCTTTTGCATCCCCAAAGTAGTCTTTAACTTTGTCGAACACTGTTTTAAGCTGGTCCTGGGTTGGGAGCTGCGATGGTTCAGGACAAAACACAAACGTTTCAGACAAAACATCTATAACAGCATCCTTTTGGTGTCACTGTAGGAAGTTTGAGAGCTGATCTCATGTAGTTAAGTATAGCTCACCTCAATAACATCTGAAGTACTAAGTGCAGCTCTCATGTTTCCGTTTTCCTGAATGTATAATACAGCCATAATAAGTGAAAACGAAACCAGAAAACTTTTCCTACGGTCTCATCAACTACAAAATGAAGCAGAGCTTCCAATAACTGAAGAAAAAGGGTTTTGAGAGCATTACTACAAGTTTGTAGCCATATCGAAACTCGGTGGCTGTACGCAAGACACGATGCTGCTTAATTGCTGTCTTTTGAATCTCTTTCTCATCCTGTTGAAGATAAAAACAATTAGAAATAACATCTAAAGAGACACATATTAATAGTGGAATCAACCACACAAGAATAAGCAGAAGCTTGTGTAATTTACTCTGTAAATAACAGCGGCAATGTTTCTTGCAATGGTGTCTTTGTAGATATACTTCCCCAAGAGGTTATCTTTTGCAGCAACCATGATCTTAGCAGTAGTACCACCAGCTATTATACTCAGAGGATACCAAAGATACACCTGTTCACGTCACAAGAAACACTTTTTACAACAAAAAGTAAAATGCTGAAAAGAACACTCGCATTGATGAAACCAGAACACAATTGCAATCTGATAATTGATCTAAAAGGATCGAATGAAAGAAAGTACATAACTTTGCAAACAAAACCAATCAAGCTAACAATTTTAATTCATGTTATAAACAAACACGTACTAGAACAAAGAGCTGAAATGTTGAAAAATCCAAATTTGATGAAACCAGATGATTTGCAATCTAATAATTGGTCTAGGAGTATCAAATTGAAAAAAGTATATAACTTTGGAAACAGAACCAAAGCAAAGCTAACATGTTTAAGCGTTTAATTATCTCCTAATCCAAGCTAAGTGAAGAAAGAGTGGAAAAGAGACGAACATTGGCCATACGAATGAAGATAACGAATCTTGGGTTTCCATCGTCTTCAATCTTAGGCATAGGAGGAGGTGTACGTTGATACTGACGCGCCGCCATACCTTTCTTTCCCTTAGCCTCCACCACAAAAACCATCCGCCGCTGCTGTACCGCCGTCTCTCGGCATGCCGTTCTTGAGCTAAACAGAGAGTGTCTCGCTAAACCAACCTCTTCGAATCTTCCTGTGTTCTTCAGAGGAAGCCGAGTTAACGCATTCAAAGACATACTCACTTCCATTACTCACCAGAGAAGATTCACTCACCACTAGTTTGTTTAGAAACGAGAGATTATTTGGTTTGGGGAAGATGATGATTTCGTGGATTCGTACCTTATCTACTTGTACCTGCCACGTGTTCAAACCAGTTTAAACCGAACCAGAACCGTACTTCATAAGGTAATCTGAAACTCTTTTCTTTTACGTATGTCTGAAACTACTTACCTTTAAGGCCTGTTACAATCCTATTTCCAAAGTAAACCAAAAAGACAATACTATTCTTGTCTTAATAAGAGAAGAAAACCATAATATTAGAATCTGTCTTGTAAATTGATCGAGACAAGTCCTTATCTTCAACACCGTACATGCTCAATGATGATCACTATGTTATATAACTCTTCGTAATTTGAGATTGCGATGCAGAGAAAGGTAAGAAACTAAGAATGAATGATTACAGTTTCCACCTAAACCGCTAGGTCCTCTCAACACATTAACAAACATCAATAAACGATGTCTCTAACAACCAAAGAAATGTTTATTTTCACCAGCTACCAGATTCACTGGAACCTAATGTTAGGTGCAAAATACTACAAACTATAGTTTGTCCGGCTAGCGATGAAAGCTTGTGTTGATGGTTCCCTTCCAAGAAAATTGGTGAGAAGTTCCATTGGTTCTTTGCCTCCTCCTGGGGCCAACACCTAATAAGAAAGTAGTTGTTACTTGTTTAGTCCTTTTACACTCACACACTACTAAATCAAAGGAAAGACAAACAAATACGCTTCTCACTTTGTCTCTGAACTGCAAGCCGGCATATAGATTCGGATGCCCATCTCCAAATTTTGAAGCAAATATATCAGCAGCATACACCTGTGGAAATAGGTGGATTCTCAGACTAAAGTCATGGAAGGTACGGATCACCACAGTGCAAATCAATCATACCTCACTCCATAAACGACTGTAACATGTTGCTTCAGAGCCAATTACAGCACGTGGGAAACATGAAGCAGGGTTGGTTCCTTCCACCACTGGTAGCCCTATCATTACCTATATATAGAAAGACACTAGTATGAGAAAATTTCTTTGCCGTAAACAGACCAGATTGCTTTGAGAGTTTATGCTTTTACCTTTGGATGAAGACTCCTGATTAGCTGGAGTAAGTCAGCATCATCGTCCGAATATATTATTTGATCAAATAGACCTGATCATCCATATTTCAAGCATCATTAGGCAATACCACATTTTACCCGCTAGTAGACTTCTTAGTTAACTACTGCTTCCTCTAAAGCATAATAAGAACCACAATCTACTCGTCTTACTAACAAACCATTTGTCCTAACGATTGTGAGGAATTGATATTTCAGTTTAAAAACTACAATGAAGTCAAAATGAAAAGGTATATAAGCATCATTAAAAGTCAATTAATATCTCACAGTATAATATCTCCTGAAGCGACTTTAGTGCAGAGAAAGAATATCGCCAACGTTTGAGTGTTTTGCAGACTTCATCCACAAGTGGCTTGGTGATATCCTGCAGGAATAAATCCCAGGTTAAAACAAATTATTATGACTAGTCTACGACAAGAACAATTGTCAACAATTTAGTCGTGAGAAGCGCTCACCTGACGATAACCTGATATTAACTTCAACGTGAAACTTTCGTAACACCTAGAGATACAAGAATTATATTCCGTCTATTAGGATTTAGTGTTAATACAGAAAGATTTTAAGAAAAAATTATCAGTTTACTTGCCAGTTTTCCAATAACTGAGAAGGAATCTCCCGAAAGTCGGGGTCAACACGTAGGCCCGAGAATCTAGCAAATGAAGCACGATTGCAGATATGTTGGACCTATTTACCAATAGTAGCAAGGAATATCAGCTAATAACATCCCCTGATACATACAAAAGATACCAACAGAATTTATTCTGCTGTTCCACGTAACCAATTTCATTCACGTACCACATGGCCAAACTCATGAAAAAGATTAACCACGTCAGAAAATCCCAATGGCACAGCTTCACCACTACCATCCTTTGCAAACTGTGCAATAAGCAACGCCACAGGAATCTGGAGACAGAAACAAAATAAATGCCAAAATACGAATACTAAAACCTTAAAATACATCCACATGAGATCACAATATCGATTTATATTTGAGTTGCATGATACTTCCACATAAAGGTCCGACATGGATGTAGGATTGTCACCTGACATGCACCATTGGAGAACAGTGCGTTATTCTGAAGAGCCACCACACAGCTGTGATTACATTTTCCTTCCCTGTCAAACAAAATTATTATCACAACTCAAAATGAAATGGAGGCTCTAAAAGTAAAGAGGAGAATGAAGTAAGGTTGCTAATGGACCTTGTAAACATGTCAAGATAGAAATATCCCAAAAGCTTTCCAGATCCTGAGTCAAAGACGGCAAAAGCTCGAATATCATGATACCAGACATCAACTTCTGTAACCTCCTCAAATTTTATTCCTGCATGGCGAAATCATTAAGTTGGCCAGCAAGCTATGACGAGGATCAAATAAATGGATAGTAAATATTCTCAAGCCACAGAAGCAAAGCAAAAATTTATTAATACCCCCAAAAGATTTTAGAGTACAGACGTAAACTCACCAAAAAGGTCCTGACATATTTTAAAGATCCCGGAAAGGACCAAGTTGACAGGAAAATATTGCCGGATATCTCCAAAATCAAGATCAAACTGCAACTCCTCTACCCTCTTTATGTAGTATAAAAGATCTTCTACGCCAAATGGAATCTCCCCTTCTTCTTTCCTCTGATATTAAAACTCAGCAAGTTAAGTAGTGAGAAAGGCATAACCTGTAATTATATAATACCAACATTCGATTACCTTCAAGTCTTCCAAAATGGAAAACTCTCTAATAGCCAAGTCAGTTAAACTGGAAGAAATGTCCTCCAGGAACCTGATCACCTGGCATAAGAAGGGCGTCAGTACAAAGGAGTCATGAAGAATGTTAGATTAATCACTTAAAGGTTCTTTCACAAACCCTCATTGATGTCTTTGACATCCTACGATCAAGAGCATAATCTGCGAAGTGTGCATAACCACATACGCATGCTAATCTATGGCGTGACTGAACCTACAGAGACGAGAATAGTAGAAAGTCAACTGATTAAAGTGTGCTACAGGCTTCTGTCAAGGGTTTTTAGAATAGACACGCAAGTACCAATCTTTGTAACACAGGAATATTGGTATCTCCACATCTCTTTCCATATGCCATAGCCACCGTCTTCCTTGTCTTGGCTATCTGCAAAGTTTAAAACAAGAGCCAAAACTTGTTTAAATATGAATTTTAATGCATTGGCCCAGAACATAGAGAGAGATGTTGAAATTATTCCTGGTTACTAAAAAAGTCAGTATCAAGAACTGGCAAGTAACTGCCACCTTTTCTGTGGCAAGGCAATCAAAAAGGACCATGGGAATTCTTACCTTGCACAACTCTAGAATAGCTGCGACGTGACGACTTTCCAAGGTGAGCTTAAATTCTTTATTTTGAGTTTTTTCTAAATTCTGCAGAAGAAAGTGCAGAAATGAAAAATAGCTCAGAAAAAGTCATGTCCAAAACAGATAATATCACAGATTTGCATATGTGACAGAGTTAGCAAATAAAATTTAGAATAAACACCTGAAGAAATTCTAGAGGCAAACCAGCAAGCTCATCCTCAGTAAAAAAGAGACAAGAACTATCTTCATTTAAATTCTGAATGTATCGCAAGCTAAGCTCATCAATTTCATATTTTAGTCTCTCAACTTCCTCTCTTTTTATTGCAGTAAGGTTCAGACCATTGTCCTCAAAGTCTCTAACCTGTCACTGATAAAACAGAAATCAATAATTCGGTTCAATTCACACTGCTAAGTAAAGTGAACAGAAGTCTGCAAACAACTCTTTCAAATGAGCTACGAAAAAGAAGCTCATTATTTCAACTGCTTTCTTCTAGAGTAACTGAATGAAGCTAATAAAGCAAAATTCTCTGGTCCAACTCTTATAAGAGTGCTAATTGATAGTCCATGAGGATAACAATACCTTTAAAGACTTGTTATATACGTAGAAAAAAACTAATGATCTCATTCGCAAGTGGACATGTTATTAAAGAATTTGAGGCTGGTAAATCACTTTCCATAGCAAAAGTAAAGAAAATCAATAGTACAAAGTCATGGACCTAACAAAATCTAGAATTGTGGTGGAGAAATTAGAAATGATAACAAATATGCTAAGGAAGATAGATGAACTAAATAATCTCAGTTGTTAGAATGTGTTTATGGTTAAGGCACTAGATTGCATTAGCAGAAAGAATGTGATAAGTAATGTCTGAGACAGTGAAAAACCTTAAGAGCATAAGAGAAGCACATGATTCAATTTTCCTTACCAGACACTGTAGGTAACATTTAGCTTCCGGAGAAATCGATTCTCCCTTTGCAGCATAAATTTTGATAATCCGGTAAACATCTTCACGTTTTCTGATAAGCTTGCACAAAGACATGATCTTCAATTTCATATAAAGTGAGTCATAAATTCAAAAACAGCATTTCATGCTCATCAGAATCCAATTCACCTGCAGGAAAGTATATGAGCGTCGATTTTCTGCTCCGCTTCTGTACTAGCTTTACGAACATTATCGTGAGGCGATAACATCTTAGGAAACACACAACATTGTATAAGCGAGAGTTGTCTAGCTTCCAATTCAGCCAACGGCAATACAACATTCTCATAAGAGAGCTACAAAAGCAATAACAACAATAGAATCAAGTCAGAGATAATTTTCCTTTACCATATCTGGTTTTTCTCAACTTAGTTTTCAAATACCTTATCTAGAGAAACCAAAGCAACAGCATCATGAACTCGTGTAGACTTGTGAATAATTTCTTCAGCTAAATCGAGAATCTCCTTCGCAGATAGGTTCACACAAACAGTATCACAACCAGGAAGACCTAAATTTCCAATGAATACGAACATTGTGAAATTTGAATTCGTAAATTGCGGAATCAAGCAAGAGGAAGTGAAAGGAAGACGAGAGCGAGAGAGAGAGAGAGAGTGCCTTTCTTCTTGGATTTTTGCTTGTGAGACTTGAAAGTGAAGATTGCGAAACTGACGGCGAGTCCGAGTAAACCCGCCGCTCCGGTGAAGGTTACAACGTTGAGCTTCTTCTTAGGATTAGATCCTTCGATTTTCTTGTCGTTTCCTTCGTTTTCCGTCATTTTTCTTCTGCTATTTTCTCGAGAAAGGAAAAAAAGAGTGACTGGGAGGGAAAAGCCCTCTCGCTCGCTGATGGACCCAAAGGCAGAAAGTGAGACCGAGACACGCACGGAAAAAAATCTATTTCTTTGGTAAAAGCTTTATTCGAATTGTAATTAATTCGTCTTTCTTAATAAGCTAGCTATTAGCCTATGTTATACGTTAAATTTTGGAGACAAAAATTGCAAATTTTGAACTCGAAGTGGTTTGACTTTGATTTAAATCACTATCATATAAATCGATCTAAAGCTTGATGTGTTCGTGAGCTATGAGCTAGCAATGTACTAGAAGGTCAAGTATGTGACTTAGCTCGTGTTGCTCCTGATTGATTCCGCTTCACTTTATCGTCAATCTAAAGTTTAGATGGATGAGCCGTAATGGTTTTCAAATCTCTCTCTTTTCTACTTTCAAGTAAAAGATCTTAAGATAATTGGATCATGAGCATAAATGAGATGTGAAAGGCCCATATAAAAAGCCCATTAATTTGTCTTAGGAAATGTCATCATCAAATCCGTTGAAGACACTTCAATTGCAAACCCTTGACAAAACTCTCGAAGCTTGGATCCCGATTTCTCCAAGCAGCCATGGCTCCGAAATCGAAAGAAAAATCCAAAACATCGAATTCACAACCACCTCCAGCAATCGAAGATCTCTTCACTTCCCTCCACCAACATATCAAGGATACTAAATATGAAGAAGCCGTCAAGGTCGCTGATCAAGGTTTCCACAATTCTCACCTTCCTTCTTTCCTCGTTGATTTTCCATTTGGTGAAAATTTGAATCCGTGATATTGTTTACAGTTTTGTCGATTGTACCTACCGATGAGGATGCGATCCGATGCAAAGTTGTGGCTCTGATAAAAGACGATAAGTTCGATGATTATCTAATCAAAGACGTTAAGATCAATGGTGCTCTCTCCGTCATTAACTCGTTCCAGAAGCTTCCAATCGATCTAGGTTTTCACAAGGTATTGTAATTTTGCATCATTTTAACTACATTTGATCTGAATTTACTGAGATTTGTAATGGATGTTTCGCTTGATAGGCGTATTGCTTATACCGTGTAAACAAGCTAGATGAGGCTTTGGTGTGTTTAAAAGGTCTCGAGAGAGATACAGATACTTTGGTTTTGGAGGCTCAGATTTTGTACCGTTTGGGGAAGGCAGATGCGTGTGTGGATGTGTATCAGAAACTGACCAAGTCCCAGATTGAGACGTTAGAGGTTAATTTAGTCGCCGGGTTGATTTCAGCTGGAAAAGCTTCTCAAGTGCAGAAAACATTGGAGAGTTTGAAGATCAAACCAACTAGTAGTTTTGAGTTGGCTTATAATACTGCTTGCTCTTTGATTGAAAACAATAACTATGCTGATGCTGAACAACTTTTGCTCACTGCCAGGAGGTATATATTCTCTCATCTGTTTCTGAGAAATTTGAGCCTAGTATTTTGGGATATATAGATGATTTCCTTTCTCTGTATCCTTATCAACATTTCAAGTACATTGACCATTTGACTATTGATTTCCCAAGTCTTGTACAATGTACGCATACCTGATAAATGTACTGTTACTTTGAGACAGAATTGGTCAGGAAACCCTCAATGATGACGACATCGCTTTAACCGATGAAGAAATTGAGATTGAGCTGGCCCCAATTGCTGTTCAATTAGCATATGTCCAACAGGTACTTTTATATGCTGTTTGTCCTCTCCTAAACATCTTGTCAAGATATATTCCAGTGCCTAGTAACATAGTTTTTTTCCTTTATCAGATCCTTGGACAAACTCAAGAATCCACCAGCTCTTATGTAGATTTCATTAAACGAAATCTGGCTGATGAACCTTCACTTGCTGTTGCTGTAAACAACCTTGTTGCCTTGAAAGGTTTCAAAGATATTTCTGATGGCTTGAGGAAGTTTGATCTGCTGAAAGACAAAGACTCCCAAACTTTTCAGCTTTCTCAAGCACTTGATGCAAAGCTTTCACAGAAACATAAGGAGGCTATATATGCCAATCGCGTCCTTCTACTCCTCCATGCAAATAAGATGGATCAGGTCCTTTAAACTTCAAATCTAGCTTATTCCTCTTTCGTTTCTTCTTTACATATGCTTAACCAGTTAAGAAAATGTTTTTACCTCAGGCACGAGAACTTTGTGCTGCACTGCCCGGTATGTTTCCTGAGAGTATTATTCCTACATTGCTTCAAGCTGCCGTTTTGGTGAGAGAAAACAAGGCTGCCAAAGCTGAAGAACTTTTGGGACAGTGTGCCGAAAAATTCCCGGAAAAGTCTAAGTTGGTTCTCTTGGCCAGGGCACAAATTGCTGCTTCTGCCAGTCATCCTCATGTAGCAGCAGAGTCCCTATCCAAAATACCTGATATTCAGCATTTGCCTGCAACTGTTGCCACCATTGTCGCCCTCAAAGAGCGTGCTGGAGACAATGATGGTGCTGCTGCTGTTCTTGACTCAGCAATTAAATGGTGGTCAAATTCGATGACCGAGAGCAGTAAGCTTAGGGTATTGATGCCAGAGGCTGCTGCCTTCAAGCTAAGGCATGGTCAAGAAGAGGAGGCTTCACGGCTATACGAGGAAATTGTGAAAAACCACAATAGCACAGATGCTCTGGTTGGTCTTGTGACTACACTTGCTCGTGTCAATGTTGAGAAAGCAGAAAGTTATGAGAAACAGCTTAAGCCCCTACCAGGTTTGAAGGCTGTTGATGTGGATAAACTAGAAAAGACCTATGGTGCAAAACCCATTGAAGGCGCTGCTGCTTCATCGAGTCAGGAAGAAGTGAAGAAAGAAAAGGCGAAGAGGAAGAGGAAGAGAAAGCCAAAGTATCCCAAAGGATTTGATCCGGCAAACCCAGGTCCACCCCCAGACCCTGAAAGGTGGCTTCCCAGAAGGGAAAGGTCAAGTTACAAACCCAAGAGGAAGGACAAGCGAGCAGCTCAAATCCGTGGCTCGCAGGGTGCGGTGACCAAGGATAAACAAGAAGCAGCTCCTTCAACTTCAAAGTCAAACCAAGTGGCCAGTTCTAAAGGGAATGCACCTGCGCCTTCCTCTAAGGCCTCAAAAAAGAAGTCTAGAAGATGAACGAAACAACCCTTTAAGATTGTTTCATCTGTTCTGAGAAAACAAAAACAAAGAGTACTTAGCCCCAAAATTTCCATTGTTCTTTTTCTTTTTGGATTCATCAAGTTTTAGTTGTCTTGACCCATTTAAGATTTTGGTTAATTTCTCGTTTGCATTGCCTGAATTCTTTTGCTTTGATGAATCGGTTAATAGTAAAACACTAAAACTAAAGAAATGGAGACAAGAAACTGAGAAAGAATGGATTAATTACAAAGAATAACAAGAATCAAATGTAATAAAAAATCTCTTTACTAATCACTTTTCAGATTTCTTGCGGAGCTCCTTCATCCATTTGAACCCAAGTAATGTCTTCCCAAGACTGCTTTTGCTTCCATCTTCTTCCTTCTTCTTCTTGTTCTTCTTTTTGCTCTCATCCTCTTTCGTCGAACTCGGTAGAGGGTCAGGGTTATTGTAATCCCATTGATCAGCCCACGACGGCCCTGAATCCATCTTCTCTTCTTGCAGATGTTTAAAACTAAACAACAACTAACTTAGAGGAACATCTTCAATTATCTATTTGTAGTTTTCCTCTTCTTGTTCATTGTCCTTTGTTTGAGTTTATTAGTTATCAGTTTTTCTCATGTTTTTTGGTAACCAACTCCTCTATTTCTGCATTCCTCTCTGTTTTTGGTCATCTGCTTAGTTGGCACAAAGAATCAACCTATTGTCTTTCAACTGTCTTCACCTATTTTTGCAATGAAAATCATTTCACATCCAATTAATTTACAGACGATAGAAAACCACTAAACTCCAAAGAGTGAAATCTGATTAAAGAGTGTTACATCATTTAACCAGTTTCATAAGTACAACAATGCGTGATCTAATAAGATGAATCATCATTCTCCTATTTCATCTAAAAGAACTCGACATGATCAGCAATTTCTCTGCATACTAGTTTTGATTCCGCAGCCAAATTTAGGCTTTTAGCTATGGCAAGCTTGGTTCGTTTATGCGTAGATGTTGGCTCATACTTTTTCACCTCCTCATCCTCTTTCCCTAACAACAAAGCCTCCCTTGCAGGAATCACACTCTCCCACCAGAACTCCCTTAATACATCATGTATGATTCTCCAATAGCTTCGGTCTCTCATCACACGGAAAACCGTGCTTCCATTTCGTGTCCAGCAGTATAAGTTGACCCATTCCCGGTCCATTATCTCCATTTGACCCTGCAGCTGAGGCATGTAATAGTAGGGCACTTTTTTCCAGGGTAATACAGTTTCGGTTTTCCCTTTGTTATATGGACATTTCACTTCTAGAATACCAAAGCAATCGAGGATTCCATCCGGTGAAGCGCCAAGCCAGTGAAATTCCTCATTGGAGTGAATAGCAAATCCCATTGTTCCAACCTCACAACCCATTATTCTTTTGTACCTTTCTATCGCAGATGATTCCATTTGTACACCCCAGTTCATAGCAAACCGTGCAGACTCCTCAACAACTCGTGCATCTGAATCATAAACCTTTTCATGCCAGAGCTCGGCACGCCGGTTTCCTTTCCAAAACCCCAGCGCTGTACTGAATGTACTTGTGGTTAACTTGTCTTTCCTTAAAGCAAACCATTCTTCAGATTTCTGAGGGATATCAGATGGGGAGAGAAGGCTTGACACAATTACTGATGAACGGGGATGAGCAAATGGTGAAATGGTTTGAGTGATGAGTGATAAAGCAGTAGAAGAAAACCTCTTTCTCGAAGAAACTGAACCGCTTGACTTCGGAAGATGAGTATGGAACCCAGAGATTGAGCAAGTCCTCATAGCTGAAAGAATCATACTGTTGAGAGCAACTTTATTCGGCTTCAAGACTCTACATACACAGACTGTTACAAAGGTTAGAGGAATCATATTGGAAACAAACATAAACTCAAGTTTAATAAACCCATTCCACTACTTCAAATCTACAATCAGAGCTACTCTAATAAACACTAGAACCCCAGAACTACCCTGGAATCTTTTTCAAAACATAAGATGAAAAAAACAATCTTTGAACTTCAAAAACATCAACAGGATTCAGAAACAAGACAACACAAAAAAAAAAAAAAAAAATCCGATGAAATCAACTAAACCCATATACAGGACAAGAAGCGAACTTATTATCCATGTTATGTGATTTGCGTTTCAATTTTGTCTATACAACCAATGAGTTCAAAAGCACTGGTTCCTCCTTAAGAATCAATTTACCCACAAAGCGAAAATTAAAAAATCTCAAGCACACAAGGTGTTCGATGATATTACCAGAACCACGCTTCAAGTAGAGAACTCCACCATTCCGGGCCGAGGAAGCGGAAATAGAAGAAATGGATTCAGTGGAAGATACTTGAACTAGCCTCATCATCATCAACCAAAAATCACATTCGAAAAGACCAGACAAGTTTCTGTTTCTACAAGATATTTGTTCTTCTTTCTAGGCCGGTTTTAAAAGATGAATCCATTCGTTGTCGTTTTAGTTTTTCCATCAATGTGGTCATAAAGTTTTAAGGCCCATGAAGCCCAATCACAATCTCTTATGGGACTTTAATTTCATTTTTATTTTCTTAATATTTGAGTTTAATTTCATTACAAAAGACTCATAGTAATATTTTCCAAATGAGCTCTCCGGTTCAAAGATATACACTCCAATTCAAAGATTGTTACAACGGTAAGGAAAGAAATATACACCGGTGAAAAGTGTTATCACGAACGTGGCTAGCAAGTGTAAGATCGCGATGGTGGAACAAACAAAACAATGAAACATTCTTACATTTTTAAGGATTTTAACATATTCTTAGATGAATTAAAATGTCTTACTTTGAAACTCAAAAACATTGAGATATAGGTTCCGGATGGAGAAGTATGGTACATAATAATTATCAAGAATATATAGTACAGTTCTAATAACAACGAGAATATAATACATAGTTAACATTTAAAATGATCAATAATATAAAAAGATATAAAACAAATTAAGATATTAGGAGAAAAAGAAATGAGCTGTAACAATAAAGGGTCTCTATATCACTTTTATCCACCTTTCCTAACTCCTCTTGAAAACAATGATATTGATCACAAAACTTAACAAAGTTTTGAAAGGAAAAATAAACGTATATATCGTTGTTAATATTTTATTTATTATACTTAGCTTTTTGTTATGTATTCAAAACTTATTTTCATTTTACTATAAGTAATAATAAATATAGCTAAATTTGAAAGGAAAATTTCTAAAATATTTTTAATAAATATTTTGTAGATGTGAGAGAACTCCATATATATTAAATTTTAATAAATAAAAGTTTTAAATTTAGATGCATTGAGTCTTAATGGGTTTCAAATAGTTTTTTAATCTCTTTTTATACTTTCAAGTAAAAAGATTATTGAATCATGAGCAGAAAAGGCCCATATAAAAAGCCCATAAGTTATTTTAGGAACATCTTCACAGACCTTGATTGAAGTCAGGTAGTATATAAACATCAATCTGTTGATTTTTAAAGAGTCAAAAATCTGCCAGTTTTCTTCTCTGTTGTTTCGTGCCCTGAGAAACCTTGAAGCAGCCATGGCTCCCAAATCGAAAGAAAACCCCAAAACCTCGACTCCAGCAATCGAAGATCTCTTCACTTCCCTCCACAAACATATCAAGGATACTAAATATGAAGAAGCCGTCAAGGTCGCTGATCAAGGTTTCCACAATTCTCACCTTCCTTCTTACTCGTTGATTTTGGTTTGGTGAAAATTTGAATCCGTGATTTCGTTTACAGTTTTGTCGATTGTACCTACCGATGAGGATGCGATCCGATGCAAAGTTGTGGCTCTGATAAAAGACGATAAGTTCGATGATTATCTAATCAAAGACGTTAAGATCAATGGTGCTCTCTCCGTCATTAACTCGTTTCCAATCGATCTAGGTTTTCACAAGGTATAGTAATTTTGCTAAGATTTGAAAGTTTTTTGGGGTCTAATGGATGTTTCTCTTGATAGGCGTATTGTTTATACCGTGAAAACAAGTTAGATGAGGCTTTGGTGTGTTTAAAAGGTCTCGAGAGAGAGTCAAAGACTTTGCTTTTAGAGGCTCAGATTTTGAACTGTTTGGGGAAAGTAGATGCTTGTGTGGATGTGTATCAGAAACTGAACAAGTCCGGGATTAAATTGATAGAGGTCAATTTAGTCGCGGCGTTGATTAGAGCCGGAAAAGCTTCTCAAGTATTGGAGAGTTTGAAGATCAGACCTACGACTACTTATCAATTGGCTTATAATACTGCTTGCTCTTTGATCGAAAACAGTAACTATGTTGATGCTGAACAACTTTTGCTCACTGCCATGAGGTATATAATCTCTCTTTTTCTGAGAAGTTTTAGCCATTGTATATGTCTCCTAGGCCATTGTTCCTACTAGTATTTCTCAAGAGATACCTTTCGATACTCGTCTAGCTTTGATGCAATTATTCGTCTAGCTTAGGATCAGTGATTCGGTAAAATAGTTGTTTACACTGACACTTATATAACCACATCAATCTAGATTATTTCCTTTTTCTGTATCTTTATCAACACTTCAAGTACATTGATCATTTGACTACTGATTACTCATAGCTGATAAAAAATGTACTGTTACTTTGAGACAGAATTGGTCAGGAAACCCTCACTGAGGGCGACTATTCTGATGATTATATCGAGACTCAGCTAGCCCCAATTTCTGTTCAATTAGCATATGTCCAACAGGTACTTTTTTATACTGCTTATCTTTTCTTTTACATCTTGTTAAGATATCTTCCAGTTCCTAATAACAGTTTTTTTCTTTGTCAAGGTCCTTGGACAAACTCAAGAATCAAAGAGCTCTTATGTAGATATCATTAAACGAAATCTGGCTGATGAATCACTTGCTCTTGCTGTGAACAACCTTGTTGCCTTGAAAGGTTCCAAAGATATTTCTGATGGCTTGAGGAAGTTTGATCTGCTGAAAGACAAAGACTCACAAAATTTTCAGCTTTCTCAAGAACTTGATGCTAAGCTTTCACATAAACATAAGGAAGCTATATATGCCAATCGCGTCCTTCTACTTCTCCATGCAAATAAGATGGATCAGGTCCTTTAAACTTGAAATCTAGCTTATTCCTCTTTCGTTTCTTCTTTGCATACTCTGCTTAAAGTTAAAAAAATCTTTTTACCTCAGGCACGAGAGCTTTGTGCTACACTGCCCGGTATGTTTCCTGAGAGTGTTATTCCTACATTGCTTCAAGCTGCTGTTTTGGTGAGAGAAAACAAGGCTGCTAAAGCTGAAGAACTTCTGGGACAGTGTGCCGAAAACTTCCCGGAAAAGTCTAAGTTGGTTCTCTTGGCCAGGGCACAAATTGCCGCTTCTGCCAGTCATCCTCATGTAGCAGCAGAGTCCCTGTCCAAAATACCTGATATTCAGCACTTGCCTGCAACTGTTGCCACCATTGTCGCCCTCAGAGAGCGAGCTGGAGACAATGATGGTGCTACTGCTGTTCTTGACTCAGCAATTAGATGGTGGTCGGATTCTATGACCGATAGCAATATGCTTAGGATATTGATGCCGGTGGCTGCTGCCTTCAAGCTCAGGCATGGTCAAGAAGAGGAGGCTTCACGGCTATACGAGGAGATTGTGAAAAACCATAATAGCACAGATGCTTTGGTTGGTCTTGTGACTACTCTTGCTCGTGTCAATGTTGAGAAAGCAGAAGCTTACGAGAAACAGCTTAAGCCCCTACCAGGTTTGAAGGCTGTTGATGTGGATAACCTAGAAAAGACCTCTGGTGCAAAACCCATTGAAGGCATTTCTGCTGCTTCATTGAGTCAGGAAGAAGTGAAGAAAGAGAAGGTGAAGAGGAAGAGAAAGCCAAAGTATCCCAAAGGATTCGATCTGGAAAACTCAGGTCCAACTCCGGACCCTGAGAGGTGGCTTCCCAGAAGGGAAAGGTCAAGTTACAGACCCAAGAGAAAGGACAAGCGAGCAGCTCAAATCCGTGGCTCGCAAGGTGCCTTGACGAAGGTTAAACAAGAAGAAGCTCCTTCAACCTCTAAGTCAAAACAAGCGGCCATTTCTAAAGCCAATGCAGCTGGCCCTTCTTCCTCTAAGGCCTCGAAAAAGAAGTCTAGAAGATGAACGAAACAACCCTTTAAGATCGTTTCATCTGACTAGCTAATATAATGAGTGGAATAGTGGGACAAACAAAAACAATGAAACACTTGATAACATATTAACAAAAATTTAGATGATTTAAGTTGTTTCACTTCAGAACTCAAAAGCATTTGTATCTAGTTTTTATACACACTGCTATCAAAAAGGTCTATGATACTATTGCCAAATAAACCATTTTCAAAGATGTCTTTAGTGATGAATTTTACATAAACCAAGAATACCAGAATGTGCTCCGCATACCTCTCCTTCTGCGTGGTTCTCAAGGATATTCTCCTTTGCCATACAAACAAGTGTCACTTTCACATATTAATCAAATCAACCTTTCATACAATAGGACATGCACAAATTGGATATATTCGATATAAAAGAGAAAAAAAACATTTATACATATGTAAACAGGTCATGAACAGAGATTATCCATTAGTCATCAATCAAGAGAAGTCATAAATAGTGAACATGTCGTTAGAACTTTGATTTTCCGATTGCTTGCAAGAACTATAATCTGTGTTCTAAACGCCAAGAGAGTAGCAAAAAACAACCTAATACTCTAAAATAGCTTTCTCTTAATGTTTTCAGACCGAACAATCTAAAGTCGCACTATCAAGACCATGACTCAGGACCTCAGCCACAATAACAAACCAGACGGTCAGAGTTTCGTTTGCACAAAATTTTGGAGAACCTACAATGGTCGGTAACAGAAAACAGAGTGCGAATTTGCAATTGCTACATTGTAAATCTGTTAGTTCTCTATTTATTTTTTATTTCTTTTTTAAGTTTGTAATTGAACTTTCGTTCCTTTGATGGAGTTTTTTTTTATATATAATAAAATACTTAAGCTATAAACTTTGTAACTTGGCAAGTAAGTTTTGATGTGTATAAGAAACTAAAGTGAAAATGATAAAACCTTTAAAAAAGTAAAAACGTGTTCTATAGTTGGAATTGACTGTTGTGGTCTTGTGGATTGACGACTAGATGTGTACGAGGAAAGAAAACCTTTCAAGTCACGCTTTGCACCAAAATCCCTATGCTCACTGTGATTGAATCTTGAGTGGAAATCATCAAGTGAAGAGTTTTCTTCCTACTTTTTTATTTTGTGTGATTATCTTCTTTCAACAATGTATTTATTGATGTGAGACAATGACTAGTGTTGAAATGTTTTTATAATAACGAGGTCAATGAGATTGAACGTGTCTTGTGGCTCCGATATATACACTTGGTGTATAGTTGTTTCTTTGTCTTTGTTAGTCACTATTATTCAACTATTACATACGTGTACTATCTAAACGTTGGCGGGGTTTTATTAGTTTGCTGATGATTAGCATTAATATATTATGTGTAACATGCAACTTATACGTTACATATATATTAGTTTAACTAGATTTTAACTCACGGTACACCGTGGAGACAATTTATTTTTTTAAATTAATATATATAAAATTTTGCAAATTATATCTATCTATAAAATATTTTTATTTTATAGTTTACAATTGTTATTAAGTAACGTCCTTCCAAACCCGTTCCGCCAAACCTGTACTGTAAAAAAAAACCGCGGTACCCTGCTAATTTAAATTTATAATTAAAATAAATATTTTACGGGATTGCAATCGTGTTTTAGTTTGTCAAACAAAATTTTGTTTTAAATAGTTCTCGAAATCTAGTTCAAATTTTGCAGAAATAAGATTTAGTGAATTGATAAGAAATGTATTTAGTTGCGTTTTGCTCATTTTAAGGGATTGCAATTGTCTTTTGGGTTGTCAAACATTTTTTGTTTTAAATATTTACCGAAATCTAGTTCAAATTTTGGAAAAATCTGCGTGATATATGGGATTGTAATATATTTGGAATGTTTTTCGTTTGTTAATCAATTTATTGCTGAAAAAACTAATAATTAAAAGCCAGTGGCAGCCATTGTAAATAAGTTCCAACTCTAGGATTTATTTTACAAAATGACTGCAAAAATGTATATATAGATGATATAACGTTCAAGTTGCCCTAGAACAAAACCTTGGTCTTTGAAAAGTGAAAACGTGTTTCTATATTTTGAATTGATTTTGTGGATCGCCGAGTAGATGTCTACGATGAAAACAAACCTTCCAAGTTATGCTTGGCACCAAATCTCTATGTTAATTAGTCATTAAACTAAATTAGTAAGTTTTGACGTGTGAGACCTTTGTTTTTCCTTTATATTGTCCACATAAATGCTAACAAGTGAAAAGTTAGTTATGATATATGAGATATCTTTGGACTAAACAAATTTTAAACGATTTCTTAGTTTATCAATATGTTAAAACATAATATTGTTGAAAATGAAAAATGAGATAGTAGTGAATATGTTTTAAAATACAAGAAAGTAAGATAAATTTGTAAGAAAATATGCTGATGTAAAAAAAATTGTGCCCTAGGTTAAAATAGGTTCTAGATCTGCCCCTGGTTAGGTAGTTATATAGACAATAATGGTGTATAAATAAATCATGTCATGTCTTTTAGGTGTTCTTGAATCTATGTGTATGTCATTTCCTCATAAGCACCCTTAGATTCCAGATATATCTTTTGGCCTGATTAGTAATAACTCATTTGTGGAGAAATAAAAAAAGTATTAGCAAGTCCATCTTTTGTCCATTTTATTTTTGAAGAAAGATATTTTGAGCATTGCAAAGAAGTTCCACTTTTGTCTTGCCACAACAAAATTCTTCTCATTCTTTGTTTCAAAAGCCATATTCATATGAGACATTTGAACCGATTCTAAATAAGGCTGTATTATCGAGTTTTATGAAAACATGAAAAAAAAAAAAGAGGACTGAGAAACTTTAGGACCGGTGTCATTATGTGACAGACAAGAGAGAAAACTCGTTTAATAAAAAAAAAGTCTCGACAAATCCTATTTATAAACCTTCAAACCCCAAATTAAGTCATGTATATTAACACAATCATTCTATTTATATTAAAAGACCGCGGGTATCATCTTTTCCTGTAAAATGATTTCGACTTTAGTTCCCACACCGCAAAACAATATGGTTCATAGTTCCAACTACGCAATCTTCTTACCTTCCAAGATTCAATTTTCTGAAAACAAGATCATTGCTCTAATCAAACCCTGAAATAGAGTTTAAACTATAAAGCAATTAATGTTTCTAAACTAGTAGTAGTGAACTAATGAGCTATGAAATTTGTGGATATGGTTGTAATCAATCCCCTGAAATAGAGAGTAGAAAGCATCAAAGTGTTCTAAACTAGTAGTGAACTATGCATTTCTTTTTAGCAAAAGACAGGGGTTCATAGTTCCAACTACAAAATCTTATCTTCCAAGTAAACAAGATCATGGCTCTAATCAAAGCCCTGAAATTAAGTAGTAGTGAGCTAATGCAATTACTTCCTGGCAAAACCAGATTTGAGTCAAATGATCTTCTCATTCTCTCTCAATGAGAAGCAAACTAGTTATCTTGTCATTCTCTCTGAATAAACGTTTTGTTTATCTGAAGTTGATGTAAATGACTTTGGAAGCTTGGTTTTAAAAGAAACAAAAATGAAAATAAATAACATCAGAGCTCTCCACCACTCCCTACGTTTCGATGTAAACAATAATATGTTATACTTAATAATACAGAGAAACCTAACACTGAGAAATTAGTCAACATGATAATATTTTTATTCAGAAGCATAAATGAAACCGAAAAAGCAAGAATTTAATTGGCATGGAGAAACCATCGAGCATCCATAAGAGACATGTCGTCAAGAGCAGGAAAGCGTTTGAGGGTCTTTGTTACAAGATTGAACACACAGATGTCAAGGTCACGAGGTCTGCATTGGCAGGGACGGTAGTGACGGGTGAAATAGATGGAGTCTGGTTCGATACCAAGGGTTTCGTTAGCAGGTATAGTGAAACCCAAGTCAAGAAGCAGGGCCTCACCACCAAGAGAATCAACCTCAAGAACAGTGTGGCAGGCGTAATCTGGGAGTTCTACATTAGGATCATACTTGTAGACGCGGAAGCAGTCCCTCTGCCATGGATTACTCTCAACCAACAAAACCTCTCCAGAGGTTGTAACAGCAATGCTAGAATCCCACGAGTGATAACGAGAAAGCATTGAGAATGGTTTATTACCCTCGGTGATGTCCTTGAAGAAACCTTGCGGTCCAGACAGATCTAGGACTTTAACAAAACGACGACTTGTCGAGATATAAAGAGAGTAACGCCCCAGTACCATATAAGATAAGCCATCCAAAAAGTGGGCGTCTCGGAAAAACAGAGGAATGTCAGTGTAATGAGTGTCCCCTTTCTTGCAAAAGCTTATATAAGAGTGGCCAGGGAGGTCGAAGAACCACACCACAACGTAATCTGTTCCACTCTCGTCTACCCACAAAAGGCCCCTCACAGTATCACAAGTCAGATCAGTGGCAACACGGGCACTATATTCCGGGCCATTATATTCCCTTTCAAATACTCTATCTCCCACACGCCTGACCTTACTAGTATCTGACGCAATCGACTCTAGAGACGGAAGAGGGGATCGTTTTCTCGCTAAAGACATCTATGATAACTAAATTGGATCCAGAATCTAACAACAATAACCAGTAACCCGAGTTTGCCAGGATTCGAGACCCTGGAAAGTCTCGCAGTTCCCTATGGATCTTCTTTCCTTCTTTCGGGTTGTACAGCACACAACCACCGTCTTTCGGTAAAAGCATCAGCCATGGAGATCCGGTGAACGTTTCCTTAAACGTCGAACTTACTCCGTTAAAACCTTGAAGATCCGACGAGCTCCGGGGTCGTTGGAGTGAAGAAGAAGATACATTCATTATCAAGAGCTAAGGTTCTTGCGTTTGAGGGTACTGCTTAGGGTTTTTTCGGAGATCAAAGATGTCTTCCTATCGAAGATTTTATATTGAACATGAAAATTAAAACTACTTTACAATGATTGCAAGCTACTTTACAAAAAAAAAACTGCTAATTTACCATGATCTGTCTTTTAGGTGATTAGTCAACTATTAAGGGGTGTGTTGAAACTAAACATTTGGAGGGATTTTATTAAGATTTAAGGATATCTAGGTGATTTATATATGATTACAAAATAAATTCTAAATGATTTGATAAGATTTATACATAAAACTTTAGATGATTATGGAAAGTTGGGAAAAATGGGTTAAAAGATCCAAACTTTTTCTAAAAACATGAAAAAGACACTCAATTTGTGGGTTTTTAAACCCTCACATTTTGTAAAATGGTAAAATAACACTTAAGGTTATTAAAATCAATTTAAAATAAGATAAAATATTATACAAAAATATAAATAAAGAAAAGTAATTTGGTTTAAGATTTGTTTTTTTTTCTCATTAAAAGAGGAAGGTGTGGGTTGTAAACCTGCAGTAACTATATTCTCCCCTAAATTAACTTTTGATATAACGGGTAGTCAGTTATACTAGAAACAGATCAATAGATGAATCAAAATAAAATCAAGAAATGACTATTTTGGTCATTAATAGCATGCAAAACACTTTTCACGTTAGGCAAAAGAGCATTGACTAATGACTTATACCATAATCATCAGCCAAAAATATCAAAAAAGCCATGTGGTATAAGTAATTAGAGATCATACACCGCAACAATTCCAACAACGATCATGGCTATCTTGTGAAACAGAGCGTGAAACTAATCTGTCATAAAGCAACAACCAATAAATTCCTTTTTTTGAAATTCACTAAAAATATAAAAGGAAAAAAAAATAGTGAAATGAAATTGTATATATAAATTGAGAACTCTTTGCAATAATCATTGTCACAAGGCACATTTCAATCCTCAGGAAAGAAATTGCCTTGCTCTTGAATCCTTTTGGTTCTCATCATCTAATTGTGTCCCACATTTTTTTCTGTTCTTCAAAGCCAAAATAAGATGGAGAAAAGTCAATCGTCTCCAACCAAGGACGCGTCCACAAAGCAGAAGAATGTAGACGATTGGTTACCGATAACATCCTCTAGAAATGCCAAGTGGTGGTACTCTGCGTTTCACAATGTCACCGCCATGGTCGGGGCTGGTGTACTCAGCTTACCTTACGCCATGTCTAATCTTGGATGGTATATATCCAATCTAGCTACATATATAAATATCTCATTAGAAAATCTCTATATACACGTTCAATATTAATATTACACTCAATTTTGATGGCAGGGGACCTGGAGTGACAATAATGATAATGTCATGGCTGATAACATTCTACACACTATGGCAGATGGTGCAAATGCACGAGATGGTTCCAGGGAAGAGGTTCGACAGGTACCACGAATTAGGCCAACACGCGTTTGGGGAGAAGCTCGGACTATGGATCGTGGTGCCACAACAACTAATCGTTGAAGTAGGTGTGGATATTGTGTACATGGTTACGGGAGGGAAGTCATTGAAAAAAATTCATGACCTTCTTTGCACCGATTGCAAAAATATAAGAACTACATATTGGATCATGATCTTCGCTTCCATACACTTTGTTCTTGCTCATCTCCCTAATTTTAACTCCATATCTATCGTCTCCCTTGCTGCTGCCGTTATGTCTTTGAGGTAAGTACAACTCAAAATCAATATAGCCTGTTGTTCTTTTTTTAAAAAATGGTCTATTTGAGATTTATTAATGTGATTGTAATATATGCAGCTACTCGACAATCGCTTGGGCAACCTCGGTGAAGAAAGGAGTTCATCCAAATGTAGACTACTCGTCTAGAGCATCTACAACCTCAGGAAATGTATTCAACTTCTTGAATGCACTAGGAGATGTGGCATTTGCGTATGCAGGTCACAACGTTGTGTTGGAGATACAAGCTACTATTCCTTCAACACCTGAGAAACCATCAAAGATTGCAATGTGGAAAGGAGTAGTAGTTGCATACATCGTTGTTGCCATATGCTACTTTCCCGTTGCATTTGTTTGCTACTATATCTTTGGAAACAGTGTGGACGACAATATTCTCATGACGTTGGAGAAACCCATCTGGCTTATCGCCATTGCTAACGCATTCGTGGTTGTCCATGTCATTGGAAGCTACCAAATATACGCAATGCCGGTCTTTGACATGCTCGAAACCTTTTTGGTAAAGAAGATGATGTTCGCTCCTTCCTTCAAACTCCGCTTCATCACTCGTACTCTATATGTTGGTAAGTTCTTATTCATATTAAATCAATTCTCCTAGATAGTAACATATGAATTTATAACATTGGATCAATGGAACAGCTTTCACGATGTTCGTTGCCATATGCATCCCATTTTTTGGTGGATTGCTCGGGTTTTTCGGAGGATTCGCCTTTGCCCCAACAACTTACTATGTAAGTAATTCAATACACTAATTAAGCCTATTCATTTGTTTGAAAATTCTAGTAACTCAACTTGATCTACCTTTTGTATTGTACTATGTTTAGCTACCATGCATCATGTGGCTTTGTATCAAGAAACCAAAGAAGTATGGATTGTCTTGGTGTATTAATTGGGTATATTTTCTTTTACTCATCATCTTCTTCTACTAAATATGTGTTTTTATTTCTACCCTATATATTTGACAATAACAAGTTGTTTGGTTCTGTAATTGCAGTTTTGCATAGTAGTTGGTGTTATATTGACGATCCTAGCTCCCATTGGTGGCCTCAGAACCATTATTATCTCAGCCAAAAACTACGAATTCTTCTCTTGAAGACCACTTTATTTTTCGAACCCTTTGTTTCCATCAATCCAATGTTGTTTTGACAATTTCATTTTCGAAACACAACTGGTCATGTGTCTCATATATACTTTCATTTCGCCATTTGTTCAGTGGCCAATAATTAATGGTCAATTCTAAAGGTTTGTATTTTTTTTTATAAAATTTGATATAATGTATTATCCAAAATATATATCATCTTTAAAATCAGTTCGAGCACCCACTAATTATGTCTATTAACCATATTAAAAATCTCATACATCTACGAAAACTCTATTCTAAGGAGTCAAACATATTATTAGGGATTTTAATGTTTATTGGATCAAGCCTACTCACACCTGATCTTTAGGTAGTTTATGTTCATAATTTTAATTTTTAAGAGCTTCTTACGTCTTAATTATGTGTAAGTGTGTAGTGAAAATTTGGTTAAATACTCAAACATAGTGGTTCGGCCAATTAAAACGTAGTGCTAACTGCTACGCATCCGAGTTTAAGTTCTCAAAAATATTTTATAATGTTGGTTTCGAACCTAAGCAATTAGAGAAAATAGCCATGATCTTGTTTACTTGGAAGATAAGATTTTGTAGTTGGAACTATGAACACCTGTGTTGTGATTCTCACTTTCTCTCTATCTTTTACTCTGTTTTTGGTTTACTTGTTCTAGAGAGAAAGAACAAGAACGCATTTACTTTTAAGACTACATTGTATTGGCTTGGATAATATTATACAACATAAAGACACACATACATATAGTGGTTTTGCTCCACTTGCTACACTACACACACTTAGACTCTAGACCACATCATTGTCCTAAGACTTACATCAGCCACTCTACTATGTTGGAACTTCCAACTCCTTAATTCACTCTTACACAACATAGACTCTATCTTAAACTAACAACACAACACAATACTTCTACTCATTTGGGCCTAACAAAACAATTAGCCCAATTACTTATTACAAAACAACAAAGCCCAACTCCTTTATGTTGTTGACTTTGCTTATGTCGTTGACCTTGTTCACGACTTCTTCTCCGACATCGTCTTCTTCCTCCGATGCTTCTTCCTCTGTTCTACATCTTCTTCTTCTCATGAAGCTTTTCTTCTTGTATGATTTAATCTAGGATTCTCAATTCCAACAACCTGTTTTTTGCTAAAAAGAAATGCATAGTTCACTACTAGTTTAGACCACTTTGATGCTTTCTACTCTCTATTTCAGGCGATTGATTACAACCATATCCAGAAATTTCATTAGTTCACTACTAGTTTAGAACACTTGCTGCTTTATAGTTTAGACTCTATTATCAGGGTTTGATTAGAGCAATGATCTTGTTTTCAAGAAGTGGAATCTTGGAAGGTAAGAAGATTGTGTAGTTGGAACTATGAACCATATTGTTTTGCGGTGTGGGAACTAAAGTCAAAATCATTTACAGAAAAAGATACCCGCGGTCTTTTTATATAAATAGAATGATTGTGTTAATATACATGACTTAATTTGGGGTTTGAAGGTTTATAAATAGGATTTGTCGAGACTTGTTTTTGTTTATAAACGAGTTTTCTCTCGTCTGTCAAATACGGACACCGGTCCTAAAGTTTTTACAAAAAAATGTTTTCATAAAACTCGATAATACAGCCTTATTTAGAATCGGTTCAAATGTCTCATATGAATATGCCTCCTGAAACAAAGAACGAGAAGAATTTTGTTGTGGCAAGACAAAAGTGGAACTTCTTTGCCAATGCTCAAATTAAAGATCTTTCTTCAAAAATAAAATGGACAAAAGATGGAGTTACTAATACTTTTTTATTTATCCGCAAATCAGTAGTTACGTACTAATCAGGCCAAAAGCTGTATTTGGAATCTAAGGGTGCTCATTAGGAAATGACTGACACAGAGATTCAAGAACACCTAAAAGACATGACATGATTTATTTCTACACCATTATTGTCTTTATAACTACCTAACCAATCATTTACCATCTATTCTTCTTAAAGAACAACCGCGGGTACTCCTCTAGCCGTGAATCTATCTTCTCATAAGTCTTTCGTAAAAAAAGTTCATCTTCTTGGGAATTCTCCGCATTATCTTCCAAGACCATCTTGCAAAGGTTGAATTTAGGGGGTTTGCGATGATTCAGGGCAATAACGGCCATATCGTAGATAGTGAGGTGATGTTGAACCGCTTTTTTCAAAAAATAAGTATAAATCATGAAAGGGACCGTAATCTCTCTTGGAACATCCCATCCACATGCTTTCAAAAATAAGATATCACCTTCCACGTCGAGCCCATTCACATAGTTCACCATTTTGTTAGTGAAAGATTGTTTTGACTTAATCTTTTTGTACGAAAATTATACTACACAAAGAAGAAGATATTGTTAACGACATTAGTGTGACATAAATAGAGACTAAAACATAAAAAAAAATCAAACTTACTTCGGTATTGAAGCACTTTTCATTATCTATGAAATTCAAACGGTGTATCCCTTCCGCATCTATCAGGGATATTGTGTTCCAATCATGACAATCCGTACTTCCAAAGCGAATATGGAAAATGTCGAGCTTGTGGATTTCTTGAGGGAGAGTCCTGAATTGGAATTGAGTGATGAAGTCACCAACAACACCATCATTCTCAACATAAGAAACCAAACAACCTTCCTTTGTTCGGTTAAAAACAGTTGGTGTAGCACCACCAAAACCAATGAGATCCGAAGAAGTGGAACGATGTGAGGAAATAGGGTGGTCCAACAAATAGACAGCTGCTTTTTATTTTGCGTCTTCTTCTCCGTCTTTTCGATGCTTAAACAAACAGACAAGCTTGCCTTTATCATCAAATACTTTCCCTAGTGTTCGTAAGGTTCCATTTTTTCTAGTGTAGGACTACAAGAAAACATAGGTTTTTCCTACCAAATTTCCTACCAAAATTTTAGTAGAAGATATTTCTTACCAAATTTCTGTGAGATTACTATGAAAATAGTCGTCAAAATTTCGTACAAAATTTTCTACCAAAATCCTACGAAATGTATTGTCGTAGGAAATCTCGTAGGAAATTGGAAAGAAAGTCATGGAAAAATAATTGGTACGAAAATGGTAAGGACGACTTCCTTCAATTTTCCTAAGATTACATTTGTATAAGAAATTTTGTAGGAAATTAGAAGGAAAATCATGGGAAAATATTTAGTAGAAAATAGGTAAAAATATTTTAGTTTTTTTATTTACCAAAATCTAATTTATTGCCCATTCACAATTGTAATAAAAGTAGATTTTCTAAAATAATAAAAATAGTTTAAAAAAAAAACAAATCTAGAAAATCTGGATTTAGATAGATTTTGGCAATTTGCTTACAAAATCCAAAAACCAAATTCTTTAATTCCCTACAAATTTGTGTGATAATTTATAATGTTGGTTTCGGAGCTAAGCAATAAGGTAAATAGCCTATTTTATTATATACATGTGTTTTTCATACTCCAAATTTGATAATCTAGCCAAATTCAGTCTGACCAAAATATTTATTCAAATTCCCTACATGAACTATTTTCCGTGTTGCAAAAAGTCAACGGAATTAGTCAACCGTTTCAGTTTCTGTTGAACTGTTTTCACCTTTCACTCATTTAACGTTTAACGTATTCAAGGCCCATTTGTTTTTGTTCAAAATTTAAGGCCCATTTAAAACTCGGGTCCATTAAATAAGAAGGTTAGAGAAAAGGGCATTAGCCAACATCCCGCCCTAAACCAGACAATTTCCCGCCACTTGCCTTCGTCTTCACCAGTCGCCCACAACAAAAAGCTTCTCTCTCTAGGAAACACAGAGAGAGCGAGAGAGTGAAGTTGAAAGAAAATGGCTACAGATGAGGAAATAAAGAACGAGTTTAAAAGAAGCGGCTTTATTCTTGTGGAAGAAGACGAGATTCTTAAGAGATGTAAGCGAGACACTATCCCCTAATCTAATATCTCTCTGCCCAGATCTTTTAACTTTTGTTTATATCTGACTGTTTTTTTCTTACAGGTGTTACTCTCTGCATAAATTACAGTCTTAAGCCTTCTGATCTTGTTTCAAGTTGGGAACTTTATCATCTCAATCGGTAAAAATCACATTTTTCTTATTTTCCATTGCCCAATAGTAAAATTCAAAGCTTTTGTTACCTCTTGAGATTGTATTGATGTTTAAATAGTGACCAATTTCATGATTAGAGTGGTTGTGTTAGTGATGGCGAAGAGAATTGAGTTTGTTTGTTTTTTCCATTGTGTTTGGTTTGATGCAACAGACAACTTCTTGATCAAACTGTTAAGAAAGATGACATGGATGGGTTTGTATTGCATCTTCAGAATGAACAGAAAGAATCTATTATGAGAGTGGAAGAAGCTGGTCTGCATCTTTACTCAAATAGAGATGTAGATATGTAAGTGCTTTTTGACCATGTTTCTTCTTACTTTGCATTAGCTTTAAACAGATTTTGTTTTTGAAGATATAGAGATTTGGTTTTTTGGTTCAGGCTTTTGGATGGGGTGCAAGAAGATACGGAAGAGATTGTTACTACTCCTACAAACAAGTCTCAACGGTTACATCCGGATCCGTTTGATTCGATAAGTAGATCAAGAGATTATGGCTATTCTACTGGGAAGTCAGTTGGACATGTGACACCTTTTGGGTCACGAATCGAGAAGTTTGTGGTGAAGTTCAATGTGGGTAATGTGGCGGCACATGCAGAGAATGGAAACAACAATGATGTAGAAAACAGTGAGGATGATATCATTAAGAGAGTTCAAACCAGCCAGCGGTGTTCTCTAAAAGTCAATGGCTCAGGCCCTGAACCAGGTTGCAGGTTCATGTATGACAGAACTGAGGACAGGTTTAGTGCACTCGAGTATCGGATCGTAAGGCATGCAGATGCATTTGCTGCCTCGGGATTATATGAGGAACAGGTGGATCCGGCTGTTGCTTCACAGGTAGGTTTGTTCATACATACTACTTTGGTGTCAAATAAATTAACATTGGGGTATAGAATTTATTACATTGTGCTACTGATTGCTGCAGAGAAGTATATTTGCTGTGGGAATGATTTGCTGTGATGGAGAGGGGCATTTGAATGATAAGTCCATTCTATTGCAGAGCAGGTTAGTCCATCATGACTTCACTTTTCTTTGTATATCATCGTGAAGGATTATGAATCCTGTGTTATAAAAAGTTGCATATTCAACAATTTGGATACTAGAATGACTTACATTGTGGTCCTATAGGGTATAGCCATTTATAGTTAGTTATTGGCATAACTTTCTTTTAAACATGAAGCCTCAGTTCCAAATATCCAGAGTTTCCTTATCCTAATGCCAACAAATTCGATGATTGCAGTGCCGAGCGTACTTCAGGACAGCGTGTTCCAGTGGACTTAAAGAGACTAGATCAGTTCTCCATTTTTCCTGGCCAGGTGATAGCTTAAAGCTAACAACATTAGATATTGTGTTTTTTCCACAGAACACTCATAATATTCATGTGGAAGTTGTCTGAATTTGATGCAGGTAGTTGGCATTGAGGGGCAAAATCCTAGTGGACATTATCTCACTGCATCTAAGCTGCTAGATTCAGTTCCTTTAACACTTACTGTTGACGTGGATCTACCTCCTGCTAAGAGGCAAATCTTGGATCAGGAAGTCTTAGTTCCTGCAGAAGAATCCTGTCAAAAATCAGAGGTTTCATTTGTAAGTATGCACTCCTTCATGTCAAGGGAGCTGTACTAGTATTTTTTTACCTATATCGTCAAGGAACCCATTGATTATTTTATATGATTCTGGCACACTTCTTTCTCGTACATTTATACACACATAATCATAATGTTGAGATGAGATAACTGCAGAATGTTGAGAATTTAGAGATTACAAAGCTGTTTTACTTAGCTAGATTGGTAACTTGGAGTGGAGCTACTTTAGTTACTGACTTCGATAATGCCAAACAAAATTTGTATGCTGTGTTCCCCTTTTCTTTTATGATGATATTTGAGATGAATGTATGGATATGTTCTGTTTTTATGCATAGCTATTAAGTTGTCATTACCAAGCACAAGGATGGTGTGTTTAGAATCAGTTAGCATCATAATTTTCTAGTTTGGGATTCAAAATGATGTTTAAAGGTCTTTCTGTTGACAGATAATTGCATCCGGACCATTCACCACATCAGACAACTTGCTGTTTGAGCCACTGAATGAGCTACTAGCCTATGCAAAAAGAAAGCCACCACAGTTACTCGTGCTGGTGAGTAACTAGAATGCATTCACACATTCTGTAGATATTTGTCTCTTGTGTGATTGTGTCTCGGGATCACTTACGTTTTATTTCCAAACTCAGCTTGGACCATTTGTGGATTCTGAGCATCCAGAGATTAAGAAAGGCGCTGTTGATGCCACCTTTAATGAGATATTCCAAGTGGAAGTCCTCAGGAAGGTACTGAAAATAGGACAAATAGATATACTGAATACTGACTGACTTTGGAATAAACAAAGATGTTTATGGTTTTTGAGTTTCTCAGTTGCAAGATTACGTGGAATTCATGGGTTCAGAAGTAAGAGTGGTTCTGGTGCCATCCATTCGTGATGCTAACCATGATTTCATATTCCCACAGGTGCTCTTTTCTATTTCCTCTTAATATCTCTCTTCTAGAGTTTCCGCATTCGTCTTCTCTGTTTGATTCGAAAAGTTTCTTGTTGTGTTTGCAGCCTCCTTTCGACATTCACATACCTGATCTCGAACATCAGGTATTTGATTCTTCTCATTAACAAGTCTCCCTTCCTTCACTCAACTCTCTCTGTGCACAGGTGGATATATATTTACTTTTTTCATGTCTCTGTCTCATCATACATTACAGATGACTAGTCTGTCAAACCCGGGGACCTTTGAGGCAAACCAGGTTAGAAAATCACTGTGACAGTTCTCTTCTGAGAAGCCATATTCTCTCAAGTCCTTGCAACATAAAATGTTAACTGGGTATTCTCAGGTGAAGGTAAGTTGCTGCACGGTGGATGTACTAAAACAGCTGAGTGGGGAGGAGATGTCAAAAAATCCAAGTGGAGTCCCCACTGATCGCATGTCCAGACTCGCTAGCCATCTCCTCCGTCAGCGAAGGTAACTTTTGCGTCTACTAGATCCAACTAGATTCTCAGCTACCAAATACTCAGAAATTGGATTCTTATGAAACAGCTTCTATCCGCTGTATCCACCGCCCGAGAGCCTCCCTTATGATTCCTCACTCGCTCCTAAGGCGCTACAGATTTCATCAATCCCGGATATTCTTCTACTTCCATCAGACATGAGGTACTTCGTGAAGGTGAGTCAGTATGTTAATAGTGCCATCAAATTCAGAAGTTAGACTCTAAAAGAAGAATTACTGAATTTTTTCTTGAATTGTTATGAAGATTTTATCCCTTGGCGAAGAGGAGGATGCAGCCAAGTGCGTTTGTGTAAACCCGGGAAGACTTGCGAAAGGAGAAGGTGCAGGTACTTTCGTTGAGCTTACCTACAAAGGCGGTCCAGAATCGATGCACGCTTCCATCATCTCTATTTAAAAACAGAACCTGCAACGTTTGCCCAACTCTGCTAATTCCATATATAATAGAAGCCTTTGGTTCCTCTCACTTTTCATGCTACGGTTAGATGCAAATGTAATATTCAGATGTATAGTATATCTTAGGCCTGCGACTTTTGTCCGATCGGGTTATTCGGTTTCGGTTTTTCGGTTTCTCGGGTTATTCGGAAATTGAAATCTATTCCGAATAGAACCGACTAATGATTCGGTTCGGTTCGGTTCGGACACGGTTTATTCGGTTTTTGGCATTCGGTTTTTCGGTTTGTCTGGGTGTTAAAAAAAAAAAGGAAAAAAACTTGTGAAAAATGGTGAAAAGCCTTCATTTCTAGATTGAAATCCAAATCAACAGTGAAGAAGAAGGGCATCATCAACGGAATCCAAAACCACAAAGAAAAAGCAAGAAGAAACTAAAGCAAATCAAATCCAACCATCAATTTGAAAGCATTCAGATGACGAATCCAACTCAGAAAAGAAGAAGAAGAAGAAGGATCGAAGAAGAAGAATGATCGAAGAAGAAGAAGGATTGAAGAAGAAGAAGAATCGAAGAAGAAGAATGATATTAGTCATTTAGAAGAAGAAGAAGAAGAATTGAAGAAGAAGAATAGAAGAAAAAGAATAAGGAACGGGCATTATCAGACAAAGAAGAAGAGTGCTTCTCGTGGAAACCCGGGGTTAGCGACGGCGGGTGGTGTGATACGGGATGGAGCTGGAAATTGGTGTGGAGGCTTTGCGCTTAATATCGGGAGATGCTCAGCGCCTTTAGCGGAGCTGTGGGGGGTTTATTATGGATTTTACCTAGCTTGGACTAAGGCGTTGACTCGTGTGGAGCTCGAAGTTGATTCGGAGTTGGTAGTTGGTTTTCTCAAGACAGGGATCGGTGATCAACATCCGCTGTCGTTCCTGGTGCGGTTGTGCCATGGCTTATTATCGAAGGACTGGATTGTCCGAATAACTCACGTGTATAGGGAGGCTAATCGTCTAGCCGACGGTCTAGCTAACTATGCATTTTCTTTACCTTTAGGTTTTCATTCTCTTATTGATGTTCCGGATGATTTAGAGGTGATTTTGCATGAGGATAGTCTTGGGTCAACGCGACCAAGACGAGTCCGGTTGTAAGCTTTGTTTTTTTTTCTTTTTTCTTTTTTAATAATATTCCGGGAGCTTCCGTCTCCCGGTGAATCAAAAAAAAAAAAGACAAAGAAGAAGAGTAGGCGGCTAGTAATCTAGGTTAGGTTAGGGTTTTATTATTTTCGGTTAACCGTTCGGTTCTCATGAACCGAACCGAAAATCTCGGTTAACCGAAATGATTTTAAACACTTACCGATCGGTTATACTCAATTAACCTTAACCGAACCGATTTGTCCAAACCTCGGTTCGGTTCGGTTCGGACAAATCGGTTCGGTTCAAATTCACAGGCCCAGTATATCTCCCCATCAATTTTAGATTTTTTGGCCTCAAAAGGAAAATTTCGGTTTATGTACTATTTCAGAATACAATCTAGAGTAGTGGTTGAGATTATAACCAAAAGAAGCTATGTATTACGATTTATATTTAGTATTAGGTTCATGCAATAAGAAGCAGTAGAGTATTGGCCATTGTACTCTTCCTCGTATAAATGTATCCGAAAGTAAAACCAAAAATCACTCTTTATTAGTTATAATTTAGTTTAATACATCATTGATCACTAAATCATCTCAAGAAAAGTTCAACTTCATGATGCACCAGATATAACTCACAAGCAGAAGAAAAATCCAAGTCGGTTTCATCACCGAATAAATACCAACCACGATTCATTACTAATAATAACATCCTGGTTTTACAATCGCACTTGCACTTCTCACTAACGTAGGCTGTTTTGAGTTGTTCCACCACCGTGTTGTCAGACCACCAAAAACCGTATCTAATCTTTTGAATCTTGTATCGAAATTCCACCAACTCATTCATTGTAGTTGACATCAACTGCTTTATAACAGAAGACAAGATCTCGAAACCCTTTTGTTTTGTTTTGCCTCCAAGACAGATTAGAATCACCCCGTAGACATATTTTGCTTCTTTGATACCTTTTTCCGCAGCTTCAGCTAAATATTCGAGTCCTCGGTCTTGAAGTTTATCTCGAAAATAGTTAATGAATCCTTTCTGAAACAACGCTTCGGGGTTTCTACTCTCGGTACATCTCTCGATGAATTTTGCACTGTTCTCATGCCATGGGAGAAATTCGATTTCTTTGAGGGATAGTCGGTAGAAAACATACTTTTCATCACAGATACGTCGAAACGATTTCGAAACTAGTCTGAGATTACGAACCGCTGACAAGGAAGAAGCTCCGGTACATGAAGAAATCTCCACGAGAAGATCTTCTGGTAAAGAATCGAGACATAAGCTTGCTTTTGTTTTCGATTTCCTAATAGAAGAAGACGCATGCAAAGACAAGGATACCACCATGTTGAGAGAGATTCAAGAGTGTCTGTTCCCAAGTTTGCCAATTTGATTATTTATATTAAGAGGGATAAATTCGTTTCCTTTTTTTGAGGAGGAGAGACAGATTAATCCTTTTCCATATTTAAAAAAGAAAAAAAAAATAGATAGATGACTAAATTTTTTATTTTTTTTAAGCAAAGATATTAAGGAAAAAATAGATAGATGACTACAAATATTAAGGAGATAAAACTTACCAAAAAAAAAAATATTAAGGAGATAAATACTTAATAGGCTTTAAAATCCTCCTATTCTTAACTCGTCTAGACTCGAGAAGTTTATGAGAAATTGTATCCATCGGACAGGATCAAGAACTCACTTTAGCCGGTTTCCTTTTCGAATTGTTCTTTGGTCGGACCTTTACAAAAACGTTTTGGAGATCCTGCAAGAACAAAAAGGTGTCTTTGGAATCAATAAAGACATTAACCTAGGCTACTGAATTGTTTTCTCAATGAATCGATGAGAAAGGTAGACAAAAGAAACAGAAGAATGTAAAGAGCTTCAAGAGATCAGGAGATAAATGTAAATCAATACTAAAAGAGATTCTGTAGTAGCAAGAGAAGCATCAGATATGACATTTAATAACTGGCTAGGTTCAATCAAATACTCGAGAGACAGTCCTTGTCGAATGCTCATGACATAATCAAATCTCTTATCTCCATTATAGACATAACCCCAAGCTAAAAGTTTCAGCTTTTATTCACGAAATTAGCAGTAACCACTTATCAGCCATACAAAATCTATATGTAAGGCGTTCAATTGTTTACCTGATCTGAAGTATCAGTACCAGAGGATTCAGCAGACCAAAGGCTTTCCAAATTGAAATAACCTCTGGCTTTCTCATCAAGTGCATGGACTACAAACTTTCCTACACGTATCCATAAGAGCTAATTACAGCCACCACAAATCAAAAATGAAAAACCAAGACTTGTAGATACAAAAACGAACCGTAGTCTATGACAATCCACTTGCTATTGTACCCTTGCACAGAAGGTAACATTACATGTTTAGCTCCTTTCTGCTTTTGCTTGGCCTGTGATTGAACACAAAGAATATAAGAAAACAATGATCACTCTTATCATCTTAGTCTTCAAATTCACTCTTAACACAAAACACGTACTCATTATCCATCCTTATATCAACAATTGAACAATAGCAACGAAGGAATTGAAAAAGTGGAAGGTGAAATGTGTATGTACCCTATAAACTAAAGCTTGAGCGATGTTTCTTAAGTGCCAATCGGATCTACCGGTGGCGATGACAGTGAAATCAGCCCAGAAACAATGATTATGTGTAGGAATCACAGTCACGTTATCAGCTTTCACGTCGGCGAGAATCTTCTCCACTTCGGGAAGTGTGAGAATCTCTGAGACATTAGAGATCCCGGCGGATGAAGAAAAAGAGGGAGAGGAAGCGAAGATGCGATTGGGAGCTAGCTTCCATGATTGATTTAGAAGAAGAGACGAACAACGAGATCGAAGAGTCGTCAACATTAGCTAAGCGCGGTGGAGAAATGGGGGACGGTTGGGTTTAAACCCTAATACCGAATTCGATTGACCGGAACGTTGGTCAACGCTGGTGATGCGGCTTTAGGTGTTTAATTTTTTTGATTAAAAAACGCTTTAATTATTCTCTTATACAAAAATAAACATTAAATTTAATACCCTTAGCCTATTACACAAGCAAAAGAGGAAGATTGTCACAAGCAAAAGAGGTACAATGAACAAAGAATAGATTTATGGTAACTAGATGATGACATGTGTAATGTTAACTAGGGTTTTACAAGGGCTTAACTTTAGTATAAATAAGGAGCTATGCCTCATGTAATCGTTAAGAAGAGAACGGATCAATATCAAAAGAAACAATCTTTCTTCCCAGTTTTAGTATCTTCTACAGACAGAAGGTGACACGCCTCCCTCAATCTCAGGCCACAAACGCGAGAACCCTTGCGCCTGATAATGAATGTATCTTCTTCTTCAGTCAAACGACCCTGTAGCTCGTCGGAAACGTTACCCCAGAAAGGCGGATCTCCATGGCTGATGCTTTTACCGAAAGACGGTGGTTGTGTGCTGTACAACCCAAAAGAAGGAAAGAAGATCCATAGGGAACTGCGAGACTTTCCAGGGTCTCGAATCCTGGCAAACTCGGGTTACTGGTTATTGTTGTTAGATTCTGGATCCAATTTAGTTATCATAGATGTCTTTAGCGAGAAAACGATCCCCTCTTCCGTCTCTAGAGTCGATTGCGTCAGATACTAGTAAGGTCAGGCGTGTGGGAGATAGAGTATTTGAAAGGGAATATAATGGCCCGGAATATAGTGCCCGTGTTGCCACTGATCTGACTTGTGATACTGTGAGGGGCCTTTTGTGGGTAGACGAGAGTGGAACAGATTACGTTGTGGTGTGGTTCTTCGACCTCCCTGGCCACTCTTATATAAGCTTTTGCAAGAAAGGGGACACTCATTACACTGACATTCCTCTGTTTTTCCGAGACGCCCACTTTTTGGATGGCTTATCTTATATGGTACTGGGGCGTTACTCTCTTTATATCTCGACAAGTCGTCGTTTTGTTAAAGTCCTAGATCTGTCTGGACCGCAAGGTTTCTTCAAGGACATCACCGAGGGTAATAAACCATTCTCAATGCTTTCTCGTTATCACTCGTGGGATTCTAGCATTGCTGTTACAACCTCTGGAGAGGTTTTGTTGGTTGAGAGTAATCCATGGCAGAGGGACTGCTTCCGCGTCTACAAGTATGATCCTAATGTAGAACTCCCAGATTACGCCTGCCACACTGTTCTTGAGGTTGATTCTCTTGGTGGTGAGGCCCTGCTTCTTGACTTGGGTTTCACTATGCCTGCTAATGATACCCTTGGTATCGAACCAGACTCCATCTATTTCACCCGTCACTACCGTCCCTGCCAATTGTCACCTCGTGACCTTGACATCTGTGTCTTCAATCTTGTAACCAAGACCCTCAAACGCTTTCCTGTTCCTGACGACATGTCTCTTATGGATGCTCGATGGTTTCTCCATGCCAGTTAATATTTTCTTTCTGTTTCTCTTTAGTTGCCCTTTGTTTCATTTATGCTTCTGAATAAACTTATGATGTTTGCTTTCAAAAATGCCACCATGTTAGATTTTTCTCTTTAGTGGCTGAATATGTTGTGTATCCTCTACTTGCTTCTCCCAAATGGGGTTCCCATTGCTGGATGATGCTGTCTTTCAATCACAAATAACACCTAAAATCACAAATAACCCGGGGCAGTGATTTTCTAGACAAGCTCTTAACCTTCGAAATCCAAAGCTGGTGCCTTTTCTCGAGGGCGAAATTATGAGCTGTTTTTGCTTTCCAAAACTCACTGGATTTTCGAAGCTGGCTATTATATATAGTTGGAGGTAGAAGTTGAACCAATATGCCAAGTCACCTAATCAGGATTATATCAACAAGTCAAGTATTTAAACTGTTCACAGTTGTGTTTCTTTTGTCTGTTAAATGCTCTGTTTCGAAACAGATCATTTCCTGGTCCCAAAACACAAAATACACAATGTTAACATACAAAAGCATCATAAACTAGAAAAACTTGAAATAGATAATAACATATTACAGGAAGAATATACCAAAATACCAAGAGTTATCCTTCACAAAAACCTACTTCTAACCCGAGTGACTCAAAAGAATATCGACTGATTTCCTACTCAATTACAAGCGAACCGTCACTTGCTCACTCTGGTGTGTGTTCAGAACCTGAGATGAACACTGCTGCCTCCCAGAGGCTTCATAAACCTGCAAAGCAGTAAACAGTCGAAACTCACCAAAACAAAGCCAAAGACTTGCAAAAGAGAAGTATAGGCTAAGGCTATAATTGTAACTAGTCAGTAGTTAAGCCCTAGTGTAGAGTCTATATATATGTAAACTCATGTTGTTAAATACTTCAATTGTAGAACATATTTTGGATATTCTCTTGGAATTTTACGTCCACGCCGGCTTAAAGAACAAGTTGTTTTTCACTTAAAGCCTAAAAAGCATATTCTCTAGCAAACAGAGAAGCTCAGAAGCATATTCTGATAATCTGATCAATCATAGATTGATAGTGTATTCAGTATTCTAATATCGCATGCTATATTTTTGTGAATGTGCATTTTTGAACCAACTAGCAGAATTTAAACTTTCTTTCTGGATAAAAACTTTAAACAATAAAAAGCTCTATACGTATATTAATATCGCAAAAACTTCTAACATATCAACAGAGTTTATAAAATAATATTTCTATTATATAATTTCAGATAATATGCAATTTTTCAGATGTCAATTCTTTATTGATATGTAGCTGTTTTGTCATTATAATATAAACGGTGATAAAAAAAAGTAATAATCTCATCTGTACTTAGGTCGTGTAGACTTGTTAGTAAAAAACATTAAATAAAAGCTGTTGTTTGTTGCCGAAGAAAAAGCGAGAAAACTAGGAAAATAAAATTTGAGGAAGAAGAAGCCATTAGAGGAGTCTCAAGGTAAAGATTTCTACACGCAACTTTATGTCTTCTCTGTATGTTCTTTATCCTGTAGAAGAGCTATCAGACGATTAAAGCCCTACGATACGAGATCAATCGATCACCATCATTCAATGGAGGAATCGGTGGCTTCATCTTCCTCGCACTATATCTCAATTTTCACAAATTACCCTCTGATTTCCGCCGTTTTAGCTTTCACCATCGCACAATTCATCAAATTCTTCACCTCCTGGTACGTTTTCATATCTGTCTAGGTTAAAGAAACAGACTAGTTGTAGAAATTTGATTTTACAACTACTTGGTGTAGGTATAAAGAAAGGAGATGGGATTTGAAACGGCTTGTTGGGTCTGGAGGTATGCCTTCATCACATTCAGCAACGGTTACAGCTTTAGCTTTAGCTGTTGGTTTACAAGAAGGTTTTGGTGGTTCACATTTCGCTATCGCTTTGGTTCTCACTACCATTGTATGTTTTTAGCTAATCACTTAATTAATTAATGACCTTTCTTGATTATATCACTTCAGGGGATGATTAAGAATTTAAGATTGTTTGGTTTGGTAGGTTATGTATGATGCAACTGGTGTAAGGTTACATGCTGGACGCCAAGCTGAGGTTCTAAATCAGATTGTGTATGAACTTCCTGCAGAGCATCCTCTGGCTGAAACCAGACCTTTGCGTGAACTTCTAGGTCATACTCCTCCCCAGGTAAGTATGTAGTACTAATTGTGTCAGATCACACCAAGCAAGAGAATGATTGTGGTTAGTACTTGAGACTATCTATATTTTGGTGGCGTCAGGTTATTGCTGGTGGAATGCTTGGAATATCTACAGCAGTTGTTGGGTACTTAGTCATCTTGTTAGCCAAGTAGCTTAAGCTGGGAACAGCAAAATCTCGCCTTTTCTGCTCCATTGTGTGTCAAGGCGCTGCTAGGTAGTTTAAAGATAGCCATGACATGCAAATAGAATTTGGAAATTGAGCTTAATTTCTCTGTTTTTTTTGCTGCTCTGTTCTTGTCATTGACAATATATTTTAGTTAGGTTTGCTCTAGTAAAGGAAACTTGAAACGTCATTACACAGATCTGTAAAGTGGTAAAATGGGAGCTTGTGCATTGAACTACAACGAACATGATCTGTTTAGATTCAGCACTCAGGAGCATCAATACTTTAAAACTCATCATCTCATTTCCTCTTAAATTCCATGACTACAAAGTTTTGCTTATAGAGCTAATGTTGATTTGCTTTATTTCTTTTGGCTCATTAAACACATATATATTAGCATTAAGTTCTGTTTCCTCTGGCACAAGCTAGCTGATAAAATTCCTCTAATGTGTGATATTATTAGGAGAAACACTTAGCCTTAACTTTCATACAACAGATAGATTCATTGGACAAATAGGTTCAAGATAACCAATGTCATTAGAGCTGGTTTAGTACCTCTGATGGAGAATCATGCATTATATTTATTTAACCGAAAGTTACCTTTGATCTTCACATTCTATCATCTCCTTCTTGTCGTCATAATCATTCTTAAACATTATATGTATGATTACTCATGTATACAACCATCAATTTTCAAACTACAAAAGAATTGGAATTTAGCCACTGATTAGCAAGATATTTTTCATGGCTACTAAAATGATTATCGATTGGCCACCAAAATGGTTTTGGCCACTGAATTTATTTGGTTAACGTCGTGACCATATTTGGCCACAGCCAAATCGGTAAACATATGACCTTTTTTTACAATTCTGAAAGATGGATTTATAGTCGTTAATTGCGACTCAAAATTTTCACTATCATCATCTATCCCATATAAAAGAACAACAATATTTCTCAATTTATCATGTGAGACTCATAACAACACATCTCAACTTTTTGTTTGACATAATATTTTTCACCCGAAATATATACTATCCGAAAGAGAGTAGATGTACAATCTTGTCGTACATCCAAAGACTACTACAATATTGTTTACTTGACTAATACATTTTGTGGTAATGAAAAAAAAAAGACAAAGAAAATAAAACATGTACCATGTTTATTAAAATTTTCCTATGTGCTAAGATCTACATACATTATGTCTTTATCGACAAGATGATTAAGTACCCGGATCAATCGAAAACTGTTTTCTCTACTACACTGTTCGTTTTCAAATAATGTGGACATTATTCACATTTTTTTGACATGACATTATTCACATTTATTTTTTAATTTTTTGTACATTAATCCATAACATATTAACATCCAAAGGCAATTATACCCTTTTTTTTTAAATTAGAAACTTTAAACATAAATAGAAAATGCGAGTAAAAAGAAGTACATAAATATTGAATCCATAAGAAACCAAAAGCAATAGGGAGACCTGTCAAAGACCACGTGACCTTGTCAGTCAAACCCGGACCCGCTTTTACCCTAACCCGGACCGACAAAACCCATCTCTCGCCACTCATTCCAAGATCTTTAACCGTACACGTGTTATAATCTCAACAACAAAACCACCTTCAGCTAAACAAAAAAATCTAATCTAAAGTTACCGTTAAAAAGTACAACTGTAGTAGTCGTATCTTAAAAAATACCACTCTCTCGGGAACTACATTATTAACCTTTTCCCCAAACTCTTTACTTCTTCCAAGATTCCCCCTAATTGTTTTGTGATTGTTCCCATTGCATTTGCATTATTATCATCGCTTTACTTTAATGGTGATTACTTAGTCACTTTCTCCCCACGTACACATGATTAATCTAAGCTTTTAACACAAACCAGATCTGAGCATTCTAATAAAAACATTAATTTAAAGTAAAAAAACAAAAAATAGTGGGTCTATATCAATTTATGCTATTTAGATAGAAAAAAACATAGTGATAATTAGAGAGTTATAAAGACACTATCATTCTCGTCTCTACAACAACCCATCTGGACATTAATGTCACATTTCTGAAATCTCTCAACTTCATCATCAAGTGGGTTCCTATGAGAGTGACGACTCTTTGATTGCTTCGCCACATCTTTTATTTTTATCCTTCTAAGTCATTTCTCTATCTATCCATATAGATAAAAACCTTCTAATAGATCTCTGTGTCATTTTATTCGTAAGAATGAGATCTAGTGTAGAAGATAACAAAGGATGGATAGGACCAGCGACACCGGAGATATCGAACGGTTTTGAGTTTCAGAAAGGTTCGAACCGGACACCAAACCATCACCGGTCTACTATGGGGAAGCCAGCGCCGTCAAAATGGGACGATGCTCAGAAATGGCTTTCTGGTGTAGGGTTTGCTCGTGGAGGTGGTGGAGGTGGTGACAAGAGTAGTCATCACTCAAGAAGTAATAAGCCGAGAAACTCGAACGCGGATGATCTTAGACTTATAGCTTCAGCTTCACAGAGAGAACGTGAAGGAGAAGATCAGTACGTTGAGTATGATGATGAAGAGATGGCGGCGGGAAGACCGGAGGTTGAGACGAAGAATGTTGATTGTGGTGAATCTGTTTGGAGGAAAGAAAGTAGTATTAATCCAACGGCTGTGATTAGATCCGTTTGTGTGAGAGATATGGGGACTGAGATGACTCCTATTGGTAGTCAAGAGCCTTCTAGAACAGCTACACCGGTGCGAGCTACTACACCGGTTGGGAGGAGTCCTGTGACTTCACCGGTGAGGGCTTCACAACGTGGTGAGGCGGTGGGGGTTGTGATGGAGACGGTGACGGAGGTTAGGAGGGTAGAGAGTAATAATAGTGAGAAGGTTAATGGTTTTGTGGAGAGTAAGAAGGCTATGAGTGCTATGGAAGCTCGAGCCATGGCTTGGGATGAAGCAGAACGTGCTAAATTCATGGCTAGGTGATTAACGTTAATTGGTTAAATTTATGGTTGATTTTAATATGTGTTAATGTGATTCGTGTTTGAGAGTTTTTTTTTTTTGTGTGGAATTAGGTATAAGAGAGAGGAAGTGAAGATACAAGCTTGGGAGAATCACGAGAAGAGAAAGGCTGAGATGGAGATGAAGAAAATGGAGGTAAGATGTTCTGTCTAATTGTGGAAAGAGAGTTGTCAACACGTGTTCAATCCGAATTTCGGTTCAGTCTTTTTTTAGTTTTTTAAAAGACAAAGTAGTGTGGATTGGTTTGATATGGATTGGATCTATTAATTGTTAAAGAGAAAAATAACGTTATGGATTGAAAAGGTTTTAAAACAATGTGTGAACGTGTGTTTAGGTGAAGGCGGAGAGGATGAAAGCAAGGGCAGAGGAGAAGTTGGCCAACAAGCTAGCTGCGACGAAAAGGATAGCGGAAGAGAGGAGGGCGAATGCGGAGGCTAAGTTAAACGAAAAGGCGGTGAAGACATCGGAGAAAGCTGATTATATAAGGAGGAGTGGTCACTTGCCTTCTTCTTTTTCTTTCTCCTTTAAGCTTCCCTCTCGTTGTTGGTGTCAATAATTGTCTATTTTCATTAGAATGTAATCGTATGGATTTAGTGATATTCAATAACTAACGCAAAAAAAAAAAAAAAAGTTTTGTTTGGGGAAGTAGATAAAAGAAATTGAGCCAAGAACTCTCAAAGTTAATCAAGGTCCCACGAGTGGCCAACTATCCGCACTTTAATTGCTAACTTCACTTAAAACTATGTCGCTAACCTTTTAATTGACACAAACACATTTGGGGAAACTCATAATCTTTGATGTGACCGGTAAAGCAAAAGTTTTGGGCTTTTTACCAGATGTCTGATCTCGCATTTGGCCCGACCCCGCAATTTTGGGCTTCTAAGATAAGGTCAGGCCCGGCTTTAAGGCACAATGTAAGCCCAGCAGTTCAAAGGTTGATCCGACATTAATTTGGTAACGGAGGAATCTCAACTTAAATGATAAGCATTTACGATCCGAGCTGACGACTCGTAACGTGCGAAGTTAATGAGGCGAGATCCGCGGCGTGAAGTCAGCGAATCATTTAACTCGTTTGATTCGATGTATTTGTATAAATAAGAGTCAATTGACATTGTAAAAGGGGATACACATTGTACTGAAACTATACTGAAATACATAAATACTTTTCACTTGATCACTGTTCGTCTAACAAGATTTAAGACCTTCACGAAACAACCACAAAATTCTAATTGCGGATTACGACATCCACACAAATCAAATAAAGATAATCTCAGATATGATGGAATAGTACTAGTACTTGATAGTGATTTTGATTGTCAAATTTTGTAAAGAGCAAAAAAATTGAAGTCTAGAATGAAAGATGACTCATATGTTTCGACCAAGCTAGTCATGAACACAAACAAGAAGAGAAATGATTAGTTCGTGATTGAGAGATTATGAATATTCATAATGTTCTAAAACGGTTTATGTGGTCCCCTAAACATTATGCAGCCACAAACCGTGACAATCATTTTTTCGGACATTGAAATTAGACATTTTAGTTTTGACTGGCCTTCGGCAATATTAGGTACATAATTATCAAAGTTAACATGACTCCAAAAATTAACATATGTTTTTTGATTTAAATGATTTGATGGTAATATTAAGGTTTTCATGTCTTAGAGCAATTTTATTTGTGGTTTCTAGATATAAGTTTCTTAACATTAAAACAACAAAAATAATATTATCTAACTATGTGAGTTTCTTGAATAGTTAAGAAATTCTCTCCAAAATTTCCTATATAAGGTATTTTAGAGATGACTTTTTCACTAATCAAAAAGCCCACACATTCTTTTATAATAAATTTTCTTTCTTTAAAATAAAAGACTTATGTTTAGAAATCATCAATGAGATTGTTCTTATGTTCCAAGTGCTCCAACATCGACTTTCAAGATAATAGTCTTTGTGGTTAAGATGACAATAATTCGATTAATTTTGGGTGTGAGTCGTGTGACTATCCCACGAAAATAAAATTGTTTTGCCAATTTGATGGTAAAATCTCACGATAAAAACTCAAACAATAACAGCCTACCAAAAAAAAAACTCAAGACCATAACATGTTAAATTTAAATAAATAAATATATTTTTGGTTTCAATAATATTGTCGTAGAAGTTTTAAAATATTTTAGAGATAAAAATAAAAAGAAACACATTGATTAATTACAAAAGTTAGGGGCTCCTTATACCTTTTTTTTTTTCATCAAGGGGCTCCTTATACTAAAACAATAAAATAGAGGGGGCGAATACAAAAACACGATTTTAGAGACCTAAAGCTTTGAGCTTTCGACGAGAAACTTTCTTCTCTCTCTCTCTCTCCGCCATTGTTCGTTCCCTCTCCACGGTAATCTATATCCACCCGTCGTCAATCGGAACTTTACGAACTCCTTATCAATCGTATTTTCACTTTCCAATTCTGAGTTCTCTTCTCGTTTCGTCCTCTCTTCCTCCGTATCCACGGGTCTCGCTTTCGGTTTCTAGGGTTTCGCGGTTCTGATCACAAGTTCTGCTTCAATTGTAAGCGATTTGATCGCAAGTAGCTGTTAAATCGGTGCGTAATTCAACTTTTGAAATCTCAAGGTTTAGTCTCTGCAATTCTGATTTTGAACACAGCTAGCTAGTAGCAGATTTAAGAGTTCGTCAAATTAGGATTTTGGGTTTGTTTGGGTCCCTTTCTCACCGAAGTTCTGTATGGCGGCTGGGAGGAATATAAGATATCCAGACCATGAACTGAGAGACCAGGAATCGAATTCTAGATTTTCCAGGCGGGATAGTGCTTATGCGAACGAGGATTATAATCATGTTAGGAACGGTGCTATTGATAATGGAAAGGGACGGGTTAGTAATCTAAGACACGGGGATAGAGATAGAATTAAGTCTGGAGCTAGACAGGAAGAGAACAAAATGGTTAGTAGTGGGTTTCGGTTATCGAAGAGCAATCCAGGTAGTAGAGAAGTATTTATCGATCTTGGTCCTAAAAGATGCGGGTTTTCAGCTAGGTCTGTGGACAGGGAACCAGGCGAGCTCTCTAGTGAGAGTGGGTCGGATGATTTGATTGAGTCGGAATCACTGGCGAAAGTTAATGGAGTTGTGAAGGAGGTAGAGAATAGAGCTCAAAGTCCTGTGGAAAAGAAGAGAAAGTTTTCACCAATAGTATGGGATAGGGATGACCATGAGAGAAGTAATTTGAGCAGAAATGAAAAACCTGTGGAGGTCACTCCTCTTCCTCCCCCACCACCACTAGTTAAGAGGTCAAGCCAGTCACCTAGTGTCAGTTGTGGTGGTAATTCTCATTATTCACCTGCAAAGAGTGACATGCATCAAGATCCTGTGGAAGTTGGTGTTTCTGCGGTTTCTATGCCTGCTTTGTCACCTTCGGTAGAGATGTCCTCTTTGTGTGTGGTAGAACAGTCATCAAATGCTGAGCAGGATGACAAACAAGAGCATGCAACACACCTGGAAGAGGATGAAAACATGCCAACACGGCATATATCATCCTCTAGGTGGGCTGCTGGTAATAGTTCTCCAACTGATGAAGTTGAAATAGTAGAAGAAGTTGGGGAAAAGAAAAGGAGGAAGAAACCATTTCCCGTGCAGGGGAGATTTCGCAATACCTCTCAAACACCTGAGGTCGGGGAGTTAGTGAGGGAAGGTTATAGATCATCTGATTCCGATGAAAGGGGGCACCATTCTTTACCGGGAAGCAGAGATGATTTTGAGGAGAGAGATGCTGTTAAGAGTGACAAGATGGAAATAGATGAGGAGGAACACAGAAGAGAAAACTCTGTTGACAGCCTTAGTGAAACAGATTCAGATGACGAATATGTACGGCATGAGACACCTGAACCTGCCAGTACTCCACTGAGAAGTATAAACATGCTCCAGGGTTGTAGAAGTGTTGATGAATTTGAGAGGTTAAATAAGATCGATGAAGGTACTTATGGTGTTGTTTATAGAGCAAAGGATAAGAAGACAGGCGAAATTGTGGCATTGAAGAAGGTGAAGATGGAAAAAGAAAGAGAAGGTTTTCCATTGACTTCTCTTAGGGAAATTAACATCCTCCTTTCTTTTCATCATCCATCAATAGTGGATGTTAAAGAGGTGGTCGTGGGTAGCAGCCTTGATAGCATATTCATGGTGATGGAATACATGGAACATGATCTTAAAGCATTGATGGAGACAATGAAGCAGCGTTTTAGTCAAAGTGAAGTTAAGTGCTTAATGCTTCAACTTTTAGAGGGCGTCAAGTATCTTCACGACAACTGGGTGCTTCATCGAGATTTGAAAACATCTAACCTGCTTTTAAACAATCGGGGTGAGTTGAAGATATGTGACTTTGGTTTGGCTCGGCAATATGGCAGCCCGCTCAAGCCTTATACTCATCTGGTTGTTACGCTTTGGTACAGGTAAAGTGCGTTTTTACCCTATTCTTGTTTATAAAAAAATTAAGTGGTGTTTACATTTACGATTGTTATTTGAATTCTGGTGGACTTTCTTGTTTTTTTTTGGCCATTGTTAGTATAACATTAGGTGCCACGTCTCCTTTCTGGTATAGCTGTACTACACCGTACTCCCTTTTCTATTTCTGCACATTAGGATCAATGATTTTAAAGTCCTGTTTTTAAATGGTGTTCCAAGGTATCTGATATTTGTTCCAATGGCACCACAAACTTGAGTTTTGTGACTGCCTTGGATCCTTATCTTTCCTCTTTGAGAATAGTCTTCATAATATGCCAGCTTAGCCATTAAATACTTAACACTTTTGCGGTATTTGCTTGGACACCACGTACCATGAACCAACGTAATCTGGGCACATTAGGAAATATACGTGCTTCAACTTCCTTGACTTGTTTTGTTCCTTGTGTTGACTCTCCCTTCTTGTTTTAGCAATAATCACTTCCTCCGGGACCAAGCCCAACGACTGCATTTGTTTTTCCAGGGCACCTGAACTTCTCTTGGGAGCAAAACAATATTCTACAGCCATTGACATGTGGTCACTGGGCTGTATCATGGCAGAACTATTAATGAAGGCGCCATTGTTCAATGGGAAAACGGAGTTTGATCAACTTGACAAGGTATTTTAAACATCGGTTTTGATTTGGATCTCCAGCCATCCTGGGACCACATACAGCTTATAAATTACTCCTTCTTTAATTTACAGATTTTCAGAATCCTTGGTACTCCCAATGAATCTATTTGGCCTGGGTTCTCTAAACTACCTGGAGTCAAGGTCAACTTTGTCAAGCATCAGTAAGTATTTATAGTTCCTTTTATTTTCAGTTTATATGGAAGGATAACCTTAGTATATGCTTAAAGTCTCTAATATTGTTCCCAGGCTTTCTAGCTTTAGATGATGTGGTGTGGCTCTCTGACTCATTAGTGGATTTATATTGTTTTCATAGTTGTTATGTCACTCTTCTCACCGCTTACCTGTACTTTTAGGTATAACCTATTACGTAAGAAATTCCCAGCCACTTCGTTCACTGGTGCACCAGTTCTGTCCGATGCTGGGTTTGACTTACTGAACAAGCTCCTAACGTACGATCCTGAAAGGGTAATAGAAAATATATATCTGTTGCATGCATGTTAATCCAGTATGCACCTTAATTGTTCCTTGACTTTTGGATCTCTGTGGCTTCTTCTGCAGAGAATAACTGTTAATGAAGCTCTAAAGCATGATTGGTTCCGCGAAGTCCCTCTGCCAAAATCCAAAGATTTCATGCCTACTTTTCCTGCTCAACATGCCCAAGACAGGTACTGAGGTCTATCTAAACTGAAACGATCAGTGGTTGACTTTAATTCTGTCTCTTACTTTTTCTTCTATGCCTAGGCGTGGGAGGAGAATGGTAAAGAGCCCTGATCCTTTGGAAGAGCAACGTAGGAAGGAATTAACGCAAACCGAACTTGGGTCTGGCGGTCTGTTTGGCTGAAGTACAGCACACCGGTCGAAGATAGCAGTTGGAATACAACCTTGATATTCTCAAATACCTTGGAATTACCACATTTTAGGCGAGGGCTGCTGCTTAAGCGGAGGTTGGAATATTTGTATCTCAGAATATCATTCATGCTTTCTTTATTCACTTTGAGGGTCCGTGGTGATTTGTGAAGATGATTTTCCTCCTTTCGCCACTGAGAATCCTTGCAGGTTTAATGTGTTCACAAGCTAGGCTGGCCAGTTAGTGCTATGGCTTTCTGACAGTGCTTGTTTTGTAAGACAATCTCCAATGTATAGCTCTATATCTTACTCTAAAATAGAGTTGCTTTCTCTCCAATGTATATTTCTATTTTCTAGTCTAAAAAAGAATATTTTTAGAAATATTCTATTTCTATTTATATACTAATACCTTTTAATTATATAATTTACAATTTACTCCATATGTTATAAATTTGCAAATTGCCATAAAATATGATATTATTTATAAAAAATCCAAATGTTCGGACATATTTTGAGAGTGAACAAGTATGGATTTTACAAAAACGACGAGTCCAACAACAGGATCAAGATCAAGAAACTCCTCCTCCATCTAGTACAATATAGCTTTGTACACTCTTCACGTAACCAAGTTAAGAGAGGCTCGCGGGAAAAAAAAAAAAAAAAAAAGTTAAGAGACGCTCATGTAAGTATATCTTCTCCTATCAATTGAAGAATCTCACTATATGGCAGAAGGTAAAAAAGCTATGCAATAATGCATGATACACCAACCCTTTTTTTTTTTGGTCATTCAGTACCGAAAACTACAGTCTTGCCGAGTACAAAAGTAACTAGAGAGAGCTCAATGAAGAATATTGTGTTTATCAAATGCCTGTCTACTGTCCACCCGAATATCGTTATCCCGCCTGGATTCATCTGCAAATACAACACTGCAACATATCATCTAATTAGCTATCATCATATCTGAGTTTAGCTGTAAAGGTACAAGTAAAAAAGGGCGAAACAAATCTCACCGAAAGCTTGTCGTTTGTGATATGAGGACATGGACATATAAGAAGGAAACTGGTTAGTAACAGGCATCCTCATGTAGTGATCCATTGATTCCACATCACTATCTGAACGGGAAATCGGAAAGGAGATGGGCGGATTCGTGGTAGCCTCCAAATGAACTCCACTAGGAGATGCCCTTATCTGAGTTGAATCTGTAGACGAGCAAGACATCATCGCATGCCATCTACTTGCAACTGATGCTATTGCTTGAGCTCTGTGTGATATTTTTGTTGCTGCGTGTAGACACAAAATGATTCCAACAACTTGGACAACCGCAGAGACCTGAAAACATATCATGTTCCAAGCTTAAGCTCACCACATAAGAACATAACAATCAGTGAATAAGAAGAAGACTTACTGCAAAATCACCACCGTTTATATAAGTGATACGCCCACTATACGCAGTGGTCTGAAAAAGCGTAGTAAACTGGCTAGCTGTGACAACCAGAAACTGTAGAAGCAGAAAGATGCGGAACCTATGGCTTATTTTCGAAAGATAATGACGCAAACGCATATGCTCATAGATGAAAAGAGAGATTTCAGACTCCCCTTCTAAAAGCTTTGCATAATCTTCAAAGTGAATAACTTGCAAGTTACATACTAAATGAAACATAGCACTTGCAGCTAGAAAGATAGTGCTTAAGTAAGTCCACGACAAGATCATAGACAAGAGAATTGCAACAGATAACCATGGCTGGTCATGAGGCACATAATACATTCTGATGATCTCACGAACACCCTTCAAAGCAAAACATGGAAGTGACCAAACTGCAAGCAATCTTACAGAGTTCTGCAACACAATAAGAAAGATACAAACTTTGAAGTAAGTATCATCATCACATTGCAATCTCAAAAACGAAGAGAAAGTAGAATAAATCACCAAGATTTGTTGAATGTATTGAGCTTTGAGACGATCCATTCGACCACTAAGTTGATCAACAAACAAAAACTTTCGAATCCCATGTTTTCTCAAATTATGAGAAACGCAAAGCAGAGAAACACCAGCTAACAACGCCTGCGAAACAACGATGTTGAGCTCGAAACTCTTGTACTGATATCTCTCACACCCTAAACAATGACCTAGCTCCAACACTGTCACCGGAAGCACCAAACCAATCGATAAAAACACGATCCAAGACAGAACAAGGCTTTGTTTAGACGATTGATTAAACCCAAGGAGCGTCAAAAACGTCTCTAACCATTCTAGCGTTCGGTCTAGATCGTCGTTAACACCTTCTCCTCCTCCGCCGCCACCGCCGCCGTCGATTTCCGGCGAAGGTCGGTCTTGATGATCCTGATTAGAATTGAGCAACAAAGGCGTTTCAACGGCCGGTGATTGTTGTTGCTGACTCTCCATCAGAGTTTGATGATACGTTTATGGAAGGTCTCGTTAATGGCGGTTTCGATCTCATTTGAAATCGCCATCTACAGAATCAGAAGACTCTCGTGATATCGACGGTTATGATTCATTTCTCCGATTGATCTGAAAATTGAATTTTTTAATTTGAAGAAATAAATCCAGGAATCGAGGGATTTGGCATTTAGTTAGCGGTGTGATTTGGGAGGGGAAATTTATAAACATCAATTACTGGTTTACGATGGTTTTAAGCCGTTAGATTAAACAACTCAAAGTGGGGTTAGGTTTGAAGTTTAACGGTCGATGATTGATGAGGAACATATATAATAGAGTAAGACCAGTACCACCTGATTACTTTCTAGACGTATATTGTTGTTTCATCACAATATGCTTAGATGGTCCGATTTAAAGTTTCATTAATATCATAAATTAGTGACTATATAAATTTATATATATTTTAAAGTTTTTGTGAGGAATTCAAATTGAAACATTTTCAAATAAACAAATACGAAAGGGCCAAATACCAAATAGATTATGAGATGGCTGAGGGTCGTCAATGATATTTTTACGGGCATCGTTATTAATCGTGTGATGGGATCAATGATATATAGTTTTTGTTGTAAACTATATGAAACTTATTTCCTGAGATCTCAATCTTGTACTATTATGCATTCTACTAAACTGCTTTTTTTTTTTTATCATACAAATAAAAAAATTAGAATTTTAAAATAGTGTTTATGTGAATTATTCAAACGTGTGAGTAATATACTAGCTAGGAACATGAAGCGCATATATTAAAACCAGCTACAAGATCTCATTGTTGGTCGGCTAGTCACAATTTTTTGTCCAATAAATTAAACTTGGTTTTTTTCAGCTAGATAAACTAATAAGATCCATTCACACATCCAACCTTAAAAAAATGAACATTTTTTTTTTTGTTAAAGTGGCTGAGCGACTGTGTGGCTTCCTCACCGATGAGGCCGTCAACTTCAAAAAATATTGCAACTAAGCTCTGCTCCAACATTAGAGTATCTATAGCCAGTGACTCCATGTGGCCGTCAACCTCAGTGAGAGATTATTAAACCTTCTTGTGCATAATATTATCATTGATACATTGGAAAAAAAAAAGAAGTAACCTCATATTAGAGACTCTACCAGCATATAAGACATAATAATGATACAAATCTGTTGTGCATACATCTAAATGGAAATGCTGTTGGGAATACCACGGCCAGTGACTCCATGTGGTGAAGTAGGGAGAAGTAGTTCATAAGGAGGCATCCCAGCACCTGTTCTGTTCTTTAGTTTCTTGTCCTTGTTTCTCTCGTTGATCGTCTTCTCTATCTTCACAAGTTCTTCCGAGAACTTGTTAAAATACTTAACCACTTGTTCATCTTGGAACCAATGTCTTTGCACTTCTCTCAGCTCGATCAAGTACTCTTCGTCAGGGGAATGCGTTGAGAGCGTTTCTTGGACCGCCATCACTTTGGTTGCTTGGAGCTGTGTCGGTAGAGAGCCTAGAAAGCTGTATTGAGGGTTTCGCATGAACATTTCGTAGTCCGGATCAGTTTCTTGCGGTATAAGTTTCCTCAACAGGGTAGGTCGGTTTGGGACATACCCTCCAAACGGGTACTGTCCGAAGTTTATGGCTGCGTGTTGACCCGAGGCGATCCATATCATGTTGGTTAGTATTTGGGACAAGTCTTGTGTTGTGTTGAGTTTAGGCCACCAAGGCTCGTCTTTCTTGTCGTAATGACCTTTGTTCTTGATCTCATCCCACCAAGCTTGCAGCTCAAGGTCAGATGTTATGGACTTGGAATCAGAGTAAAAGTGTTTAACATAAGATTCCACTAGGTCCTTGATGGCTTTCCAGATCAAAAGACCGTCTGCTGCATATGGATAATCGTCAATCACAAGCCTCACGCCACATTCGGCTGATGAATCCTCTTCTGCCATTCCCCTGTAAATGAAGCCAGAGACTGCATTAGCGAGAGATTAAAACGGAGTAGTTTGTTAGTTTGTTATAAACAAAGCAAAAATGTTTAACCTCCGAACAAGATCAGCAGGAAGTCCTTCCATGTCAAATCGCCACATGCTCTTGTACGCTGCAGAGCTAAGTTCCATTGCGTATTTTCCGGGAGTGAAGCAACTTTCGATGATTCCTCCTCCGTTGATTAAGCTTTTACGCGCACGAGCATTGATTTCAAGCGTGTAGCGCATATGAGGATGAAGTAGCTTGTAAACCGGATGCATTGTACTCAACTGTCTGTTAGTAGCAATGATGTAAGGCTCCATGGAAGCATGAGTCCTTAGCCTAAGATAGTTGCCAAAAAACACAAATTATGTACTGTTGAAAACATCAATGGAGACTACAAAGCAAGGAAGTGACTTAATTTACCAGTGGTTCACAAGTTGGTGAACACCAGCATCATTTGAGCAGACATGAGCTTTGGCTAGTTTCCAAATCCAGTGAGTAGTAGCGTCATGTCCATGAGTATAAACAAACTTGTTCTCGGATTCGGCTGTAGGAGGCAGCGAGAGCTCTATGGCCAATGGCCGCAGGGCTCCATTCTTTGAATAGAAGAAGATTGTTCTTGAAGCATATGTCTTCCTTGGATCTTCTTTGATAGAGTTTATCTTCTCTACAAATGGCAAGAGTATGTCATGGTAATCCACAAGAAACAATCTCTTCTCCTCAAGCGCCTGCATTAGTCGCGATCAACAAGATGAGAAGATTTTATCTCAACCAGAAAAATGTACACTAATAGCTAACCTTTTCTATAGTAGTTCCATAATGTTCAACTTCTCGAGCTATGATTTCTTCTGTGAGAACAGATTCTTGAGGTCCATATAGAGCCGGGTCAAGATTGCTTCGAATTGGCAGCTCCTATCAAAACATTTCAAAAGTTTCAAAAACTCTTCATAGAAGATTTTTGATTCAAATGGTAAAATGAAACAAACCTTTAGTAGCTCAATGTTCACAGGGTTGACACCAGCAAGAGCTTGACGTCCGAATTCATTATCTCGCAGCCACGCAAATCTGTCCCCTGAAAACAACACATAAAAGAGGATTCAAAATATGTATATGGTTTAAGAAAATGATATTACTCTGAATGAGAGAATCTCATAGACAAAGTTACATTTTATAACGGCTGGAGTGTCATATTTTAGCAGTGTTTCAGTAACGTTGAGGATCCCATTCATGAAACCGCCGATAAAGCCGCCAAGGCCAGTGTCTTTTGGCTCAGTATGTCCCAAGACAATGTTGCTTTTATATAAATTATCGATATCCGAGAAGCATGTGAAGGGAATGTCTAAGTTTGACAATGCTGCTGCAATAGATGGTACAAGATTGTGGAAGAGAGCCTTAAATCTCCCTGCTCTGAAGGTATCTCTCTTGATTTCCTCGAAAACTTCATCTCTTGGAACATAAAATTCTTCCTTCTCCTTTCCTCTGCTCTCACACGGTGGATCTGAATGAATTCACCAAGTCAAGAACCACAAAAATGTCTCACACTAACTTATATATTACTACACAAAATGTTCTCTCTATGAACCATAACTATGCAAAGTGAGTGACAGAGAGATCAATCACCTTTTGAAACGAGAGGCCGGCCGGTCCTGCAGCGTCTTGGGTAAGGCGTCTCTGGAACACCTAGAACTGGCCTAACTCGTTCTGTTTTACGTGGATCTCCCAAATCGTTGTAAACATCGTAGTCATAAATTCTCTCATGAGGTTTTCTCTCGCCTTTTCCGTCACCACGGACACTGACCAAGTCCTTTTCCCGTAGTTCTTTAATCCCATCCGGAGTCTCGGAAGGTAGGCATGGCTATGAAACAATGGTTCCACTTGTTAGCAAAACACATTTTAAGACACTTCAATGACGTAAAGAAGAAGATATCTCACTTGACTTCTAAAGATAATCCTGGCTTGAGGATTATCATTCTTAGAGTGAATCCAAGTGTTTGCAGGGAAGAGAATGGTGTCAGTGGAATCTTCGATGATAATTTCTGACAAGCAAATCTCAGTGGAAAGAAGATTGGTGACAAGAATGGCACCAGGTTTACCAAAGTTAATCGGGACAGTGAAATCGGCTGTGAATACGAGGTATCTCGGATCTTTCACAGCCTTTGGGAGTCCCATCACAGGAGATTCTAAACTCTTTCTGCCTTTACCAGTTTCTGCAAAATATCAAGAAGCTATTCATATACATATCTAATCTCTATACGTAACATGTAACTAAAAAATGTGGTAAGCAAAACAAATATGCATTAAATACATTCGGTGACGTGGGATTAAGAAAAGGGATGATGAAACTATGAAAAGTCAAGAGTCTTTTTTTTTCTTTCTAAATTATTTAAAACTCTCAATAACTTTATACCGACCCTACGCATTTACATTTGATTTAATAATTGTGTTACAAAGTACTCAAAAACTATGGGCCAATTACCGAGAGGATACTACCGAAAAAGAACAACCGGGTTGATAAATTTGATGATCTGCCTTATAAATGAACAAGGCAATCTAAGAAAATAATAATGTACAAAAATTGGTGTAATGTAAGCTATGCCTAATTTCAGATCTAGCAAGTAAGAAGAAAGATTCGGTTTATCATTTGGTCGTAATATAGTAATGAAATATACAATCTTTAGAATGACCAACTTGTTCAAGCAGAATGGTCATTGATAGCAAAGGAAGGATAGAATTAGAATTATGATTGGCCGATGGGCCTTTTAACTAATCAATTATTATGTACTAGTAAATAGCTGTCATCTTGAAGGTAGCAAAAAAAAAAAAAAAAAAAAAATCAAGAAAGATTCAAGAAAACAAAAAATGCTAGCAAGAATCAAAAGCTAAATCTAACACAATAAAATCCAAAGAAGAAACGAACAAAATTGGTAACCGTAACTCAAAATCTAAGTGATCAGTTTAGCTTTGTTCTCTAGCTCAAAATAGTAACAAACTGATTTCTCAAAATCTAAAAAAGGAAACTTGAATTTTAGATAATTTACCAGGATCGATTTCTTCACTGACAAGCTGAATCAACATCCCTTGACCAATAGCTTTCATGAAAAGCTCTAATTGATGCTCAAATCTCTCTGTTAGCTTCTCTTTGATCTTCTTCCTGATTTTCACAACCGCAGTAACAGTCTTCGATCCCGTATACTTAGATCTTTGCCATGGAAATTGAGAAGAGTTTATTAGTGGTTTGTTTGTACTTTTTTTGCCGTCTTCTTGATCCACCGCTTTTTCTTCACGGCTGATCACAGCTCGAACCTGTCTGGATATAGGAACTCGGTGTTGTTTACGACATGAAAGAGCGGAAAACGCCGGAGATTTAACTAGGCTGACGCCGTTGAAGTTCGTCTTTACCGGAGATGCTACGAACATTTTTACTTTTGTTTGGAGTTTGGCAGTGTGAAGAGAGAGATAGAGAGAGATGATAAATAAGGCAAACGAGAAACGTTGCTCGTGGACCTCGTGCTAGAGGACTGAGTCAAGGAAAAACGGTGACGTTTTGTGTTAGTTTTCACTTTTCGGACAGGATAATGTGTTTGACCGTGAGAGAGTGTCGTCACTTCCACCCCGTAAATGGGTTGTGAATTTACTTGTCACGTACGCGTGTAAGAGCGCGTGAGAATCAGACTCCAAAAACCAAGTGGTATGACACTTTAATTTCTTTTGGTTAAATTTTTTGTCAACGCTATAAAATATTTTTCTCTTTTCTAACATAAAAAAACATAAATAACTTTTTGTGTGTTATATATGAACATGTTGTTAGCGAGGTAACGTATATAACAGATCACTAACGTTTTAGAAGGCACAAGTGGAACAATCTTCAAATATCTCAACGAAGCCACCTTGGTAAATCTCCTCTGGCTTTACATTCTACGGTGTTTTCATATAAGAAGAATTGTTTTCCACAAAATGTATGTTAAATCTGATTATTTTTTTATTTACACAGAACGTATGGATCGTCTTTCTCGAAAAATTGACCGCTTCTTGTTTGTACGCAGTAATGTACGGGTGTGGCTTGCTTGCTGCGCCTGCACCAAACTTAATTGTACTATAAAAAGTGCATGTTGATGTCAAAAAATAAACCCAGTTTGGACATTAAAAACTCCGACCACATAACATGCATATACTCATTGGAGGCAATGACCGCCGTTAAGTTTAGGTTTATTTTATATTTTAATTATGCACATGCTCGTTGTATTCCTACCTAACAGAATAAACAAATTATTAAACTTGGCGATTTCTTTGAACGGTACATAAATCCTCAAATCTCTAAATTGTAACTTTTCAATCTTATCGGTACGTGTTTACTCCAAGTGGTAGTAAATTAGTCGTTCCTACTTGTAAAAAAGTTGCAAGTCAGAAATCGATTCTTAACAAGCGTTGAAATATCTAAGCTTTTTCATCTCGCCAATCGAAATAGTGTTTATGTTTTATATCCATTAAAAAAATCGATAAATGAGTTATTTGATGGCTACACTCATCCTAAAAGAACTCGTCAAGTGGTAAAATCATGAATTACACTTTGATTATAAAAAAATGGTATCAGTAGATATATACTTCGAATAGCCGATGTATAGTCAATTAATATTAGTCGAAAATACGATGTACAGTCAATTAATAATAAAGTCTATATCTCTCTCTCTATTTTTCTTTCTTTTTATGATGTTTAATTATGTTCTTTAGTGATAAGCTTATTATAGTATAAACTAATTCTCCAAACCTCTTGGTCTTTCATTAATTTTATAAATATTTACAAATGTTTCATATCCATTCAAATTATTACACCTTGTCTGAAATCTGAATTAAATAGAGGAACCGTGTGAACATGTCAACTGTGACCGAACCGCATATAAATATGAACAAAAACGATGACTGGGAGATCCATTTTACATTTGCGATCTTAAATTCGAGTCATGCCAACCAAACTACTGCTTTTCTGCCATATAATAAAATTTAAATAATTTTTATATTAGAAGAAAGAAGAAATAATAATATGGATCACAAACATACAATATGTTTCTCGTGGACAAGTTCTAAATAATCCGCCTAATGGTATAATTTGGACATAAAATATGTTAAGACTGTCAATTGTCATGTGTGGATGCACATCAGAGTTATGATATCTCAAGCATGCCCTTCACGTAGCCAGCTAAGATCTTTGTATCTGCAATTATTTTCTTCTGATTATGAGAATCACAATCCTCTAAAAGATTGTAAAACAATATTCTCTCAGTTTTAAATCATTTAAACATTTAGGAGTTTTGTTTTTATATGTATAATCATTCTTTCTTAATTAACCATACTATTTTTAAAGAGAAATTCTAACAACAACTTTTTTTTTGAACAAACCGATAGATTCATGATATTAATAGTCTGTAAATTTATGCATATACTTTATTGATTTGTTGGTTTTATCCTTAATAATTTCTCTTCTTTTTCTCTCTTTTGAAATCCAAATCCATTGATGTTATGTTAGGTAACCAGTCTACTTCAAATTCGGTCTTATCATGTCCCTTTTCACACAAAAATTACATTATTTCTAAAATACAACTAAATTTTGTTTACAAAAATGTAAATTTAAAGATATTAGTTTTCTATGAAATTCGAATATAAAGTACCCCATATGAATATGAAAAATACAAATATATGTAAAAAAAAATTGTTGTTGATTCTAGATAGATATCCAAATATGTTGTTGAAAATGCTCTGTACCGCAGAACAAGATAGCATTCGTATCAATGTGATTGAGGATCATATACTTGTGTTTTTTGGTGTATGGAATGAAAAAGTGGCAAATTTTTTAAAATAAGTTCAATTTCTATAATAGAATTAGGCATGTACGTAAAGGAAAATAAAATAAGTTTTTAAAATTGACTCTAAATGCAAAACAATGAAGAAGATATTGAACATGAACAAGATGGTGACACACACCATTTAGTAGAGGAGAAGATAACCATCACAGATTCATAGGAAAGCTCAGTACAATAATCTTCTGTTTGCTGTCTTCTGGAAGTTGCTTCTATAATGATGTAAATGCTTTTACCCCACAAGAATCAAGCAAGCCACTAACAACTTCATGCCATTAAAAAATGACAGAGACAACATAAAAAAGACACCACTTTATAATTCTATAATGGATCCTCTAGTCTAACAACATTGGTCCTTGCAACTCTCTAGACTTGATCATCTCTTTCACCACATTCCCTTTTTATATTTGCTTCTCTCACTATTCTTTTGTTTGTTTGTTCAAAGAAGCTTATTGTTACAAATGAACATAAGGGATGTGACCTATCAGTATATTCTTGCTATAGTGCTGTAGGTGTCTCTCATTGTAGTTAGCAATGCCGCCGATAAAATGCACTAGAGCATCAGAAATTTCAACAACCTTAAAAGAGGAAATAGTTCCGGGAGAGAGGGACTGAATCGGCTGGCGCACATGTAAGGACCTCGCCATTTGCTGTGACAACGTATGTCTCTGGATCCACGGTGATCTCTGGAAGCGCATCATTCAGCTTCATGTCGAGTTTTGTGAGCTGCCTCACGTTGGACACCGCTACAACCCTCTTCTTGAGTCCATATAGTTCTTTTACCCCCTTTCTCAAGGCAGCCTGGTTTATGTAAGAATACATAAACTATAGTTAATATTAACTGAATCCACAAATGAATTGGGGAAAGAATGGAAGATACAGAGTGACAAAAGATTATATGCCTTGCTGACAAATGCAACAGAGTTTTCACTTCCGGCCTTTCCAAATGCTCCAAACATAGGTCTTGATATCACCTACCATCATAAAATAAAAGAAAGGACCGTCTTTAGAGACGTGTTGTCAAGAAAACGAGTCTAGAATCTAGTAGTCAGTAATGATTACCGGCTCAGGAGTGGGTATGCTCGCATTTGCATCGCCCATATTAGCCCATGCTATATTGCCTCCTTTGATTATCATTTCTGGTTTTGCTCCGAAGAAAGCCGGCTGCCATATAACAAGATCAGCCAGCTTCTTCACCTGCATCACAGTGCAGTTTCCAATTAAGTAAACAAAAGCACTGACGTTAAGTAGTTACAGAGGAAAATAAAGCTGTATAAGTAAGATATGAGACGTGTGGAGAAGATTAGCATACCTCAACCGAGCCAATTAAGTCTGCAAACCCATTGGCTATAGCTGGGTTTATAGTGTACTTTGCAATGTATCTCTTGATCCTTGAGTTATCATCATCAGCCATGTTAGGATCAATGGCTCCCCTCTGAGCCTTCATCTTGTCAGCTGTCTGCCAAGTTCTGCTTATTACCTGTCAAAAGAGAACATGCCACAAAGTAAGCATCTCTACAGAAAGGATATAGAATTCAAGAATTCAAATACTATGAACCTCTCCAATGCGACCCATTGCTTGTGAGTCGGAGGAGATAATGCTGATTGCTCCCATATCATGCAATATATCCTCTGCAGCTATTGTTTCAGCTCTTATTCTTGATTCAGCAAAAGCTACATCTTCTGGGATGTTCTTGTCAAGGTGATGGCAAACCATCTGTTTGTGTTTGCATATGAGGTTATTAACAAGACAAAAGTAAAGCAATTCACCATCACTCGTATAAAATTCTCATACCAGCATGTCAAGATGTTCATCTACAGTATTTTTCGTATATGGCCGTGTTGGGTTGGTTGATGACGGGAGTACATTTTTCACTCCACAAACTCTAATGATATCTGGTGCATGTCCACCACCAGCACCTTCACTGTCCAGAATGATTTAACAAACAAAAATAGCACTTCAATATTTTGCTTCAAACATAAGCAGTGAAGGAAGCATCTGAGAGGTGCATGAAGAGGTGAGAAGCTGATGAACCTGTGATATGTATGTATTGTTCTCCCACGAAATGCATTGATAGTGTGCTCAACAAAACCGGATTCATTTAAGGTGTCAGTATGAATGTTCACCTGTCAAATCAAAACAATTGAGTACATATGGGAAACTATCAATCCTGTTTCTTAAAAGAGGATGTCATCAGGGAAAAGAAAAGACCTGGATATCATATTCTTCTGCAACTGCCAAACAATTGTCTATTGCAGCAGGAGTAGTTCCCCAGTCCTCATGCAGCTTCAATCCCATTGCTCCAGCCTCCACTATGTGACGAAGCTCTAACGGTTTAGCTGTATTTCCCTAACAACGATACATTTGCTAACCGTAAGAGTTCGAAATACAGATGAGTACATGGATAACAAGGATATCAGTATCAAGAAGAAACATATCCCACCTTTCCTGTAAAGCCAAAGTTTAGTGGCAGGCTATCTGTGGACTGCAGCATTAACTTCATATCGAACGGAGAAGGGGTACACGTAGTAGCACGTGTACCATAAGCAGGCCCTGTCCCTCCCCCAACCATAGTTGTAATGCCTGCATATACTTATGAATTTAGAGGCAAACTTATGCTTTATATTCAGTCAGGCTACTCTACTCACCGCTTGACACTGCTTCATACACCAATTGAGGACATATGAAATGTACATGACAATCAATAGCTCCTGCAGTTACAATCATTCCTTCTCCAGCAATAACCTCAGTCTTATTCTAAGAAAATAAACAAGAGAAAGTAAGTAAGTACTCCAAAATGGTATTTACTGTGTTTTATACAGTGAAATAAATTACCCCAATAAGCATATTGTTCTGCACACCATGCATGGTATCTGGATTGCCTGCTTTCCCAATACCAACAATATGACCATTTTTAATGCCAATATCTGCCTTATATATTCCTGAATAATCAATTATCACACTATTGGTAATGACAGTATCCAAAGAAAGAGCTTCAGCTTGCTCTATGCCTTGTCCCATGCCTTCTCTTAGAACTTTTCCACCTCCAAATACACATTCATCTCCATAAACAGTATAATCTTTTTCAATTCTTGCGTATAAGTTGGTATCACCTAGGCGAAGCTTGTCCCCAGTGGTAGGACCATACATATTTGCATACTTTTCACGAGAAATCATAGTTGTAAATCGAGGATCTTCCCCTGCTATCCCCTCACTGCAAAGAGATCAGTTAAAACTTTATATCTTTTGTATATGTAAGTAGGTGGACTAGGAGTTAACCTAGCATCAATATCTTCCAGGTGCTTAAATCCTCTTCTCTCCATTGTTTCCATTAAAACTGTCCAATTGACATCATCAACTAGACCATCAACAATTCCATTTCCTCCCCTTATCACTTTATTTCCACCAATATTCACAAGTACAACGCTTTTTCTTTCTCCTGGCTACAAAAATATAAATTTCACTGACATGACTAAAAGCTGGTCATTATTTAGCCGAGACATATAACAAAAGATGAGAAAACAAACCTCAAAGCGAACAGCTGTTCCAGCGGGTATGTTTAAACGCATACCAAGAGCTTTACGTCTGTCAAACACCAATAGTGGATTCACTTCAATAAAATGGTAGTGACTTCCAACCTAAAAAGGACTTGATAAATTAACTACAACTGATTTCATGAACCTATCTCCATACCAATAAGGATTCAAAAATAAAGAATCTTACAGTAATTTGAAAATACAAAAGAAGCAAGAGATGAAAATTTAACAAACCTGCACTGGTCTGTCTCCAGTGTTCACTACTTTCAGAACTACTGCTTTCCTTCCATGATTTATAATTATACTTCCATCTCCATATTTCATATCACCAGGAATAATTACACCCTCATGAACTTCTGGAAATTTATCCAATGAAGGAACTACAAAACAAGTCGTAATCTCTACACATTAACAATATTACTACTTTTACTAACTAAGCAAAGTATACCAGAAAAATAAAAAGCTAACTGTAGAATACAATGATCAAAATGGAACCTGGAAGGAAAGATCCATGCAAAGCAAGTTCAAGGTTGCCGTTTTCAAGAGAAATCGGCTCATGAACCGTGACTAACTTTGTACCATCACGAAATGTACCTTCGACCTACAACACCCTAACTATAGTTATAATGACTTGACAAAGCATGGAACATTAAAAAAGAATCAATGACACCACTACCTACCTGAACCGTATACAAAAGATGTAAAACAGCAGGAAGAACCTGTCTCCTGTTTACAGAAAAAGAAGATGCAAAATAGTACTGAATATATCAAAACAAAAACAAAAAAAGTGAAACAACTATAGAATTCATCATATCATCACCTTCCTAATAGTTGTCTCCCGATATCCATTAGCTCAGCCACGCTTTTATCACCATCACGAATAAACTCAAGAATCTACATAACCATGAGAAGTTGAGAACCATAACTTCGACTTAAGAATTGCAGACCATAAAAATAGTAAATGAAATTGAAGAATAGTGAAGTACCTGAGTAGCAATAAGTGCTACAGCTTCAGTGTAATTGAGTCTAATACCACGAGCAAGACGTTTCTGTGCAAGGAAACCAGCTTGATGTAGCTCTAACTTCTCGATCTCTCGCGGCAACAACTTCATTTCTCCACCTCCCAATCCAATCTTACCCACGTCTCCGGCAAACAGAGCAACGATTCCGTTACCGAGAAGTCGTACTGGTAAGAGACTAAATTTGAAGTTGAAGGAGAAGAGACGTTGACCATCGGTGATTCGCAGACTCGCACAGTACAATCTATCTAATGGCTTACCTCATGCATGCGTCATAGATTCGGTTTCCTTTTTTATTTTATTTTAAAAAAGATTCCCAACGTTTGGTTTTAAAAATATTTTCAAAAAACCCACTTTTGGCAACCCAGTTTCGAATCTTCTCGAGTGGACTTAAAAAAAGAATAGCGTAACCGCTCGTTCTAAAAAATGCTCAGCTGAAATCAAGACTAACCGCTCGCTTACCCTTGACTAACGTATAAAATCCTGAAACCGAACTAATTTTCTCAAAAGTTTCTCGATCATTTTCCGGGAAAATTTACAGACGAGAAAATAAAACATTTGGAATCTGCTACATTCCTCATAAATGGTATGCAATTCTCTTTGTTCTTACCCTTTGATAACCTCAAATAATCTGGACATGTTTGGTTATTTTTTGTGATTTTGGATTTTGACAGGAGCAACCGGCGAGAAGGAGGCCGCGACGTCGTCCTCTTGAGACTTGTGGTGGTGTAATACTCTCCATGACTCGTGTTCTTTACACAAGAAGCCAGACTCTGATGAAGAAGAAGAAGAATCTATCCTCTTGGCTATTGAGGAAACTCTTTGAATTCGTTATCTTCTTTGTTTCGATGACAAGTCCGTTTCATCGTCATTTTCTCGCGGTTCTCTCTGTAGCTGACGATCATATACTCGCGTTACAAGACGCAATCGAGACTTACTTCCCTTCTTCAAGCAATGTGTTTGTTAAGATCTTTGATTTGTTGATCATTGTAGAGACTCTGCCAGAGAAACTTGATGGAGTGCTCAAGAAACTTCCGAGTTTGATGAGCCGAGTGGCGTGGCTAGATTGGTTGTTGGTTCATGTTATTTCTAGGCTTGGTTTGTTGGTGAACGTGTTGGGACGTTGGAGAGATAAGAACAAAGGGACGAATGAGAAAGAGATCACAGTTGATAGGAGCTTTAGCAGATCAGGGTCAGTTTCAGAAGAGGAGGAAGAGAAGAGGAATTTGGGGACGGAGAAGAAAGTGTCGTACAAGGAGGCATTACAGAGAGGAAGTAGTGGAGAAGATGGCGGTGGAAGCACTGGTCGAAGCAGCAGTAGCCGCAGAGATCCGATCTTGGAACTCTTTGAGACCGGATGGATTCAGAATCCCATCAAACGAAGTAGTAGAAGCGCGGATTCGCTCACCTTCTCGCGTTCTGAATCCTATTCGACCTGATTTCTTTCGAGATTTGAACCCGAGGGGTGACACAATAGCTTACATGTTTTGGTCTCTTTCAAGTACTTCTTGTATTCATTACTTTGTAAATGTCATATTCTAAGTAACCTAAGTTTAAGATTTGTTTTAAAACTTTGGATACTTATCATAGAAACATAATAAACCAGAAGAATGACAATAAGTGAATACGATGTTAAAACTGGGGTTTTGTTTTACTTGTATTTACCTTGATTGATATACATCTTTTTTTGGCTAACCAAAAGAACAACAAAAATCGAGTGTACTAATCACAATGAGACCTGTACAACATATCTTCTTCTCTATGAAATGACTTTTGTAACTTGTAAGAAAGAAAAACAAAGCTTTACATATAAAAGGTTGTACTTGTATGTACATGTGATATTTTCTTCTTTCTCACTCGCGAACCGAGTAGCTTTTCTTCCAGAAGAAGCTGAATGGTCTTGCCATCGACTTTCTTCTCGACATTGATTTCGACAGGACTCTTGGTTCATAGTCTTGAACTGAAGCTGAAGCAGGAGTTGATCCATGGACAGACAGCGGTGCTGAGAGAGATTTTCGGGCAGGTTCCTTTTGGGGTGGCTCATCTCTGTTTGAAGATGGCTGGTCCCGTTGCTGTCTTTCTTCCCTAAACAGCATTAGAAGCTTCTGAGACTTCTCTCTGCCTCGAGGTGTTCCGTTTACAGAGATTGACACTAATGATGGTATCACACCTTCTTGTAGCACCATTTGGATACAAGACTCTCTTCCATTGCATAGAATCAAAAGGCATGAAACAGCTTGCTCCTGCTCTGTTGTGTCACCCATGTCTAGCACTGTTGCTAGACTGCTGATCATGCCCTGTGATGATACCGCTTCATCTTTGCCCTCCTGGCTTGAAGCTAGATTTAGCAATACGGCTAGTGACTTCTCTATCCACAAATTTTCACCTGTTGATGCGAGAAGGCCTTGGAGGCTCTTGATGATGTTAGATGAAAGGAGAGCAGGGATATTGGGGGAATATGTGGAAAGGTTGTAGAGGGCGTGAAGAGCATCGAGCTTGCATTGGGTTTCGATTTCCTTCTGAAGAAGTTGGACAAGGAAAGGTACTGCTTGGCTTGAACCTATCACGGACTTTGCTTCATCGAGACAGGAAAGGTTCAGATAAAGCGCGGTTGCTGAACCATGGGACTCAGCAGAAGAAATCATTTTCTCCAGCAGCCGAATCACCCCAGAAGTTAACATCAACTCTTTGTTCCTTGAGAACACAAAAAGTAATGAGAAAGTCACAATCTATTATTGTATTACCAACATCAACAAGAGGTACTAACCTGTTGTTGTTGACGGCTAAATTGAACAGAGCCATAGCTCCACTATCCTGAGCTGCAGCATTGTTATCATCTACAGCTGATCCTAAGAATCGCAACAAGGCTTCAACAAACCCGTTGGCTCCCATGAAGATCCTGGCCTCTTCATCATCCTTCAGCAATAGCCTGATTTTTTCTACAACCTTGCATTTTTTCTCCAAACCCTCCTCTTCGTTTAAGACAGCCAATAAATCTTGATACCTCTCAAGTACATTTATATCAGAATCCTCCTCATCATCATCATCAGACACAAAACTTTCTTCTGTGTTTTGTCGTTCAACAACAGTAGTACCATTCTCCTCCAACGGAACAATTTTTACGCCCTTCAATTTATACGACCCTATACTGTTGACTGACTGTGATTTGGTGGACTCGGAGTCAGAGAGAGCTAGTCTCCAGTAGTCGAGGTCTTGAGATTCCGGCGGCCCACTAGGAATTTGAGTTCCATTCTGTTCACACCAGCTCGCAATAAGACCTTTAACACAGTTATTGGGAGTCAAAGAGATATGTGGGAGCTGTTGTTGAGTCTTTGGGCAAGTATTATGCCCATCACTGAACCATTTCTCAATACAGACCCGTTCATAAGTCTGCCCTGAAGCAATAATGACAGGATCACACATAAGTTGCAAAGATATGGGACATCTCAGTTCTTCGGGTGGAACAGGCATCTGTCCTGAATTTATGCTGTTCATGGGCTTGTCGTTTAAAGAACCAAACCTTGATAGCTGACGACCAAACCCATGAACACTCCCATGATCTTCATTAGGAGAACATGGATAGGAACCCGGAGAGTCATTCTCATCCAAGATCTCACTTCTGAATAGCTTGGAGCATTTTCTCATAAGATGCAGAAGATAAGCCACAATTGATTCCTTACGCTTGTCTTCTTCGGCGCGTGCCCTGTCAATGAGTTTCTTTAAAGCCCTTCGTTCTGCCAGAGCCACTCTAGAAGAAGTGATACTTAGTCTAGTAGCAGCACGGTGGAAAATTTCAAGCTCGGTGTTGTCATTACAGTTGTCAAATTTCTTCCCTTGTTGAAGCAATGCAATAATCTGATCACCGACTTCCTTCTCCGATGGATCAAGCATGAACCTGGTGTTCTCTAGTTCACCAACAATTTCCAAAATCTGAAGAAATCATACATAAAAAAAAACAGACTTCTCAACTATAAACATCATAACTATCAATCAACAAGTGGACTTATCTTAATCATCACAATGTGAAATGAACTGAGTAATAATTACCTGTGACCCAATTGAGCTAGGAACAATGTCTTCTACACGTTTAAGACCATCAATGAGAGCAATTTTTGCTTTCTCAAACTTTAAAAGAACCGCATCCCCCGTTATGGCCTGTTCACATTGGAAAATGTAGAACATTAAAGAAGCAAAACACACGAAACGAGAAAGCATAAAACTTGTCCAAAGAGAGAAAAAACTGACCAAGTAAAGTTTACTACACTCAGAACAGTGCTGAAGAATATTTTTTGCCTTCTCAAGTGCAATATGTAAAGAGCATAAGGCTTGAATCCCTGATTTGCTACGCGGTCTTGCTCCTTCCAATGACGGGAAGATTGAAAGTACCTTGCATAGAACTCCAGATAGTTCCTTGCACATATCTCCATGTAACTGTAGCAAAAGCACAAGACAATCAAATCATCAAACACCAAGAACATAAAAACACGAAACCCTCTAACAACATTGAAATCAAATGATAATAAAAAATATGTCCTTTAAGATAACCCAATTACTATTTCTAATAGAAAATTTGTTTGCAATAATCAGAGATGCAAATTTAATCAGATTCCAACAATTACAATCCGAATTCGAACATTTCAATTTAAAAACCGAACCTTGGCATCGCTAGCCGCGAATAGATTCTCTTCAAGCTCGGTCACATCCATGATCAAACCTCACCAAAACAACTCTAAAACTACAAAAATCTCCCAGAAACAAAGGAATCAATACATGAATTCAGAGAAATTATTAAAACAAACAATGAATCATGCTACAATCACAGAAATTACCTTTGCTATGAGAAAAAGATCTTAACCCAGAAAAGAGAAAGAAAAAAAAAACAGAATTTTTTATTCAAACAGCAAATCCTGGAAAAATTGCAATAACGGAACTGAAACACATCCACAAAAACCGGGAAATTCTACGATTAATAGAAAAAATTGCGAATTACATTAAAAATAAAAGAGAGCACTAAAAATAAAGCTGCGGAGAACACGTGTGGAACCAGTAACAACCAAAAATGGACAAACAAAGACAAAACAAAGAACAGAACAGAAGAGATAAGATAGAGGTCAAACATTTACATACCGGGGATATTGAGAGACCGGCCAAGGAGGAAGGTTCATAAAAGATAAACCAATAGAGAAGAATCAGACAAGTGATGATGAATTAGGGTTTTGTTCTTGGTAAGGCGATCCATGATTTTGGGGTTAAATGTGAGAGAGAGAGAGAGAGAATAAAAAGATATTCGAGTGGAGGAGGAAGTACTTAAGAATCTGTGTGTTCTGTTTTAAAAATTATTAAGTTAAGAACGGCATTACTGTGATGTTAATTAGTATTCTAATTTAAAACTAATGAACGGTTCTTTCTATAAATATTTATTTAATGTACTAGTTTTAGGAAGTTTTCCAGAGACAATATTGTAACTGGGGTTGACGTGAGTTTTCATATAATTTGTAACTTTTTGACTTTTGTTTAAAAGATTAATTTGGTTAGTTAGGAGTATTTAAGCTTTTTTGGAAGAGTTTAGAGTTTATGGTTAACCTTTTTTTTTAAGAGATTAGTGCGTTATAGTTGCAAATAGTGCGTTTTTTTCCATCAGAAAAGTTAGTGGAAACATGAACAAATTGTCAGTTAAATTATGTTATCCCACTTGAATATTTTTGCATTTTGCTTTTAATTTCTAACGGTCCACCAAATCACCAAATGGAGTATTTTAATTATTCTTGAATTAAAAACTCACTCAAAGATTTGCTTCTTCCCATCCACCCAGGCGGATTGAAGTTTTTAGCGTCTTTTTAATTATCATTTTGTATTTATAATTTATTAGATTTTTAAATTTATAATTTGAAAATTATTATCATTTATTTATTTTATATCAGACTTAAATATAAAAATATTGTTTTTGAGTTGTTATATTTGTTACCTAAATTCTTGCCAAAAAAAAAGAAAAAGAGAGAAAATCTTCTAGCTTCGAAAACATCTAATACTGTAATAGTAAAATCATTAAAACTTTTAAATTGGTTTATCAAAACTATGTCGTATATTCTTCTCCTTCTCCACGGAACCCACACATAGTAGAGAAACAATATGAGCAGTTTATCACACTCTTGAGTTACCAATTTTCTCTCATTTCTCATTATTCCTTCACTTTCTTTCGAGGTACTTCATACATAGTCGTCTTTCTCAAGTTGTTGTGGATTGTAGAGAAGACCTAATAAGCTAGAGAATGGATTCGAGGAAGTCTTTATCTTCCATCGATAGCTTCAACGATTGTTACGTTTGCTTGTAACCCAAGATTCGAAGGTCAACAATTCCACGGATGATATACCTTACTTGAGTCTTTATTTCTAACCAGTTATATGTTACAAGCTAAGTCTGATTCTTGTATTCTTTTCTACCATTGAAACCAATAAAATGGTCTCCTTACCAAGTAAAACAGGGTTATTATTATGTACTCTAACAACATTTTCCGTTCAATCAATACAAGAAGCTTTTGGATTTCTTATTTCTTTTTTTTTTTTGGGTTTTTTTCTTTCAACAAAATGATTATAAATTATTTATTTTTCTTTACCAATAAGATTTGGGGTTTTATGAACCATGATGAAATACTTTTTTGTCTTTTTATGAAGAAATGATATAACTCTGTTTCTCCTCTCTTGGTAGCAATTGGCTTTTTATTTCTCAGGTAAGTAGTCTCCCCCTTTTAAATCCTTATTGGGTGTTGTATTCTCCCAACAGGCGTGAGATGTTCGTTAAAAACAAAAACAATTGCTCAAGAGCATGGCGTCTGGTTCTGTTATGTATGTGTCTTGTTTTAGGTAATAAGAGTCAACTTCAATTTTGTGGTCACTTTCTTGCTAATTAGTTGTGATAACAGCTGTTGCTTAGAAACTTCAACGGCCAAGACTTCAATTTTGTCTCCCAGCGTAGTAGACTTGGAACTTCTGATATGACTTTGATCACAAACAAGATATATCTTTAAAAAACCACTTTAGAAAGAAATCTATTTGCCAAATCATCCATCTTTCTGAAACTATGTGTTCAAATGGCATCTTTGTCTCTCTTCTTACTTTATCTCTCTTGTTAGGAAAATCATGCAGTGAAACAGATACGCTACATCAGGGTCAGTTCTTGAAAGATGGGCAAGAGCTCGTTTCTGCTTTTAAAATCTTCAAACTCAAGTTTTTCAACTTTAAGAATTCAGAAAACTTGTATCTTGGAATTTGGTTCAACAATCTTTATCTTAATACTGATAGCCAGGACAGACCTGTCTGGATTGCTAACCGTAACAATCCAATCTCAGACCGCTCTGGAAGCCTCACAGTGGATTCTCTTGGCAGATTGAAGATTTTAAGAGGAGCATCAACCATGCTTGAGCTAAGCTCTATAGAAACCACAAGAAACACAACCCTTCAGCTTTTGGATTCTGGAAATCTTCAGCTCCAAGAGATGGATGCTGATGGATCGATGAAGCGGGTTTTGTGGCAAAGTTTCGATTATCCAACAGATACTCTTCTTCCTGGGATGAAACTAGGTTTCGATGGCAAGACCAGGAAGAGATGGGAACTTACATCATGGTTAGGTGATACTTTACCTGCTTCTGGATCTTTTGTCTTTGGGATGGATACTAATATCACAAACGTATTGACCATCTTGTGGCGTGGAAACATGTATTGGAGTAGCGGGCTTTGGAATAAAGGTCGGTTCTCCGAAGAGGAGTTAAACGAATGCGGTTTCCTCTTTTCCTTCGTTTCAACCAAGAGTGGACAATATTTTATGTATTCAGGTGATCAGGACGATGCCAGAACATTTTTTCCAACCATAATGATAGACGAACAAGGCATTTTGCGTAGAGAGCAAATGCATCGGCAACGTAACAGGCAAAATTATAGGAACCGGAATTGTTTGGCTGCAGGTTACGTAGTCCGGGATGAGCCATATGGGTTCACTTCTTTCAGAGTGACAGTATCTTCTTCCGCAAGCAATGGTTTTGTACTTAGTGGAACGTTTAGTTCAGTTGATTGCAGTGCTATATGTTTGCAAAACTCTTCTTGTCTTGCCTATGCTTCAACCGAGCCGGATGGTACGGGTTGCGAAATCTGGAATACTTATCCTACCAACAAAGGGTCGGCTTCTCATAGTCCTAGAACTATATATATCCGTGGAAATGGTATATAACTTGTGGAAATATATTCTCTGTTTTTTTTGTCAGTGTCGCTTTAGTAACTGCAGCAAATCTATTGGACATTAAGTTTTCTGGAATATTGAATATGTTGTAGGTCAAGAGAACAAAAAAGTGGCAGCTTGGCATATTGTTGTGGCAACACTGTTCCTCATGACACCTATAATTTGGTTTATAATCTATCTCGTGTTGAGGAAATTTAATGTAAAAGGTAGAAATTGTATCAGAATTACTCACAAAACAGTTTTAGTCTCAATGGTTTTCTTACTAACAAGTTCACCCTCTTTCTTTCTTTTTATGATCCAGGACGTGTTTTATTTCGTGGAATATACTACTTTCTATGGAGAGAGCTCACTCCTCAAGGTACGTACGTACCTGAGATTTAGCTGAATAATATTTGTAAAAGCATGTCTATTAATGTAATATTTGCTATTAATATGTTAGTGATTGGTTTCATACGGAGGAGAATTTTATCACTAAGGTTTGGTTCAACAATAGACCAAGAAATGCTACTACGTGAATTGGGAATTGATAGGAGCTGCATACACAAGAGAAATGAAAGGAAGAGTAATAACGAGCTTCAGATTTTTAGCTTTGAAAGTGTAGTATCGGCAACAGATGACTTCTCCGATGAAAACAAGCTCGGTGAAGGAGGTTTTGGTCCTGTATATAAGGTAGTCCAGAGTCTTCATGTTTTTTAGATTAACTTAAAGCAGATTTTTATGTTTCTGCTACTTTCTTGAAGGGAAAGTTATTAAATGGGGAAGAAGTGGCTATCAAGAGACTATCTTTAGCATCTGGCCAAGGATTAGTGGAGTTTAAAAACGAAGCTATACTTATTGCAAAGCTTCAGCATACAAATCTTGTTCAGGTTTTAGGATGTTGCATCGAAAAAGATGAGAAAATGCTGATTTATGAATACATGCAGAACAAGAGCCTTGACTACTTCCTCTTTGGTGAGATTTTGGTTATTAAAAGGCTAAGAATCTTTCGAGATTACATCTGAAAAAATGTCAACAAATATGTGCAGATCCCTTGAGGAAAAACGTTTTGGATTGGACGTTGCGGTTCAGGATCATGGAAGGAATCATTCAAGGGCTTTTGTACCTTCACAAGTACTCAAGATTGAAAGTGATACATAGAGACATCAAAGCTAGTAATATTTTGCTAGACGAGGATATGAATCCGAAAATATCGGATTTTGGATTGGCTCGGATATTTGGAGCGGAAGAAACAAGAGCCAACACCAAAAGAGTTGCTGGCACATTGTAAGTTAAGAGTGACTAGAAACAAGGAGAAGATTCTTTGATCACATTTTAATAGGCTCTCTTGTGTAGTGGCTATATGTCGCCGGAGTATTTTAGAGAAGGACTATTCTCGGCGAAATCAGATGTGTTCAGCTTTGGGGTTCTAATGCTCGAAATCATTTGTGGGAGGAAGAACAATAGCTTTCACCATGACTTAGAAGGACCTTTGAATCTCATAGTTCATGTAAAAGCAAAACTTTCTTCTCTTATTTGTTAACATTCTCATCTTTCTTGCTTGCGTAGTCGACTAGTCGCTGAAACTCTGTTTTCTCAGGTGTGGAATCTGTTTAAAGAGAACAAAATTCGTGAGGTGATAGATCTGTCTTTGAGAGATTCTGCGCTTGATTACCCTCAAGTGTTGAGATGCGTTCAAGTTGCTCTATTGTGTGTACAAGAAAACGCGGAAGATAGACCAAGTATGTTAGACGTTGTGTCCATGATATATGGCGAAGGAAATAATGCTCTTTCTTTGCCTAAAGAGCCTGCTTTCTATGATGGTCCCCGGAGAAGCTTTCCAGAAATGAAGGTTGAGCCACAGGAGCCGGAAAATGTATCGGCGAGTATTACCATCACGGTGCTGGAGGCAAGGTGAATTGAAAATAAGAAAACTGATATAATGTGAATCTCATTGTTACTTGAAATGTTTTTCTTCGTTTAATAGAGATATAAACGGATTATATATTCGGGAATTAGGATACATACTCTTACAAGAGCAAGTAATATCTTAAGTATCAATATACGTGCATGCATGACTCTTATAAATTTTTCCGTTATCCGAATCCGGGAAAGTAAAAGATCTATACATATTCATCTCAACTTAATTGATACATAAAAGAAGACCAAATTCAAGAGATAACATGTAAAATATAACACATGGAAGTAATATTTAAGGTCTAAATAACTTGGACAAGAACTTCTAACCACATTCACCAATAATATTAATATTAAAACATACAACTTTATATGATAAGTATTGTATTATATAGAACTCGCAAACTGAAGAAATTCCGTAGAAATCTAGCTACTATATGTCGTTCCGGTAGAATATTAATGATGTATTCATATAAAGTCATGCTCATAACTTCTTCTTTTTTGGGCAAAATAGTATTATTATGTTATACAGTACATAAGTTTAGCAAAATAGGGTCTACCTCTCTTCTTCAAAAGACGACATAGGAGCCAACATAATGCAAGATAGAACTAACGCTAATTAAGATAATCGAAAAGAATATGACTTGGGTGCAAAGCAAAAGGATTACGGTTTCTTGAGAGAAACTCATCCACCGGTGGAATCAATGAGTGCTTCATCTTCTTCCAATATGCTGATATCATCATTAATATTCTTGGTGTAAAACTTGTAACAGATAATCCAGACATCATTATACCTAGGAATCCATATACTCATTTCTTTTTCTTTTTATCAATTGGGTGTGACGGCTAAATGATGTAAGAACAATGAAAAATAAAAAAAAGAGCAAAGTAGAAGGGAAAAAGCAAAATTCGGGAGAATATTTTTCCACCAGTATTTGTATTGGAAATTTTTTGTTGGTAATACAAAACTTTAAAGAGCTGCTGAAGTTGAGTAATCTTTACGATGTTCATTTTCAATCTTGAGACTATATCTATATGTGTTAAGATTGTATGGTAGAACGTGATATAATATCTGTATGGTAACACGTGAGAGTAGTTTGTTGGTCCATTCTACAAATCGAACTACCACATGACAGAAACATGTATGATGTAGATGTACTGTATATTTTAACAGTTGCGGACAACATTGGTCGGAAAAAAAAAACTCATACCAAATTGGTAAGTAGTGATATTAATTTTGGTTCAATTTCTTGATCATGTGAATAATAGAATTAAAATTTAGCCAAGCCAGCCAAAACCAAAAGAATCCGTAAGCATAGCAAATATAAAGCCACTTTCGAAACTAGCAACAATGACGGTGAAATAATTTTATCCTAGTTTAGTAGACTAGACAGTAGAAACATGATGTGATAAATAAAATGATTTAATCTCATTTCTCATACTTCACTTAAATAAGATATTATCTTATAGATTTCATGCTTTAGTTAGCTTCTAAGCGTGTTTTAATGATTATAGGGGGACATAACGACATTAACAACACACCTCAAATAGTATAGTTTAAATGTACATTTACAGAAAATTCATTTTAAACTGATTCTAAAATGTAAATTTACAGAAAAATTAATTTAAACTAAATTGATAACCCTTTTATGAAAAATATTCTAAGATGTTAGTCGCAAAATTGAAATAATAAGAAAAAGATTTATAATAAGAAAAAGATTTATAAAACTCAATTTTAAACACAATTATTGGAAAAAACTTCTATACAGAGACTTTGAGAGACCAGCGAGCACGTGTCAAAGGCATGGCATTTACTTCGACGGCTAAGTGAGGGACAGGGACCCTGACCGTAACAGTTCCCAAGGAGTTACAATGTTCCGTACCTCCTTCATTTGCTAATCCCTAACACTTACGTGAGTAGTGTTAGTTATTTACCCTAATCAACATTTGGATTAGGCTAATCCATGTTTGTGAGGACCACTATGATATTTTTCTCTCTTTTTTTGTTTCTTTATCATTATGATATCATTATAATGAAAAAAAAAAAATGGCGAAAAAAAAATATCATTATGATAAATAAATATATAATTGGCAATCAATTACACATGCCACCATACTTTTACCTTTGTTCACAAAGTCTCAAAATTACAGTACTCACAGTCAGTCAAAATTATAGTACTCATCAATATAAACATTACTAATTTAGATAATTTTATGTTAATAGTGGATCTAATTTATGAACCCCCAAACAGTAAAACTTTTTTTTCTAAAACATTACAATAAAAATGATATTTGTAATACCGCTATATATTTTACGATTAGTCACAATCAAAACGGTATCAATCGACAAAATTACTGATGACCAATAGAAATTTTGGCAAACATTATTACAAAAATGTGTTATGTCAAACTAAATTAAATGAAAACAAAAAATTTGTAATTGAATTATTAAATACGTTGCCATAAATTGATGTTTTGCCCTTAATTAATTGATTACAGTATGATTAAAAAGGTATAACTAACATAAATAAATACCCTTCAAGAACCAACCAATCTCTCATTCTTTCGTCACCCACCTTCTTCACTCTCTGTTATTTTCACAAACCAGAAAAATTCAAGTACAGAGAAATGATCCTTCTCTCACTTCTTCTCCATCTTCTTCTTCATCTCCTCAACACTTCTCCTTCTCTTTCTCTTTCCCCCGACGGTATCGCTTTACTCTCACTCAAATCCGCCGTCGATCACTCCTCCTCCTCCGCTTTCTCCGATTGGAACGATAACGACACCGATCCTTGTCATTGGTCCGGAATCTCCTGTATGAACATCTCAGACTCTTCTACCTCTCGCGTCGTTGGAATTTCCCTCGCCGGAAAACATCTCCGTGGCTACATCCCCTCAGAGCTTGGCTCACTTATTTACCTCCGTCGTCTTAACCTCCACAACAACGAACTTTACGGTTCAATTCCTACTCAATTATTCAACGCGACGTCGCTTCATAGTATCTTCTTATACGGTAACAATCTCTCCGGTACTCTTCCTCCTTCGATCTGTAAACTCCCAAAGCTTCAGAATCTCGATTTGTCTATGAATTCGCTCTCTGGAACTCTTTCACCGGATCTCAACAAGTGTAAACAGCTTCAACGGTTGATCCTCTCCGCTAACAACTTTTCCGGTGAGATTCCTGGTGATATCTGGCCGGAATTGACTAATTTAGCTCAGCTTGATCTCTCTGCTAACGAATTTTCCGGCGAAATCCCTAAGGATATCGGAGAGCTTAAGTCTCTCTCTGGTACTTTGAATCTCTCCTTTAACCATTTATCCGGCCAAATCCCTAATTCCTTAGGAAATCTACCGGTGACAGTCTCTCTTGATCTCCGGAACAACGATTTCTCCGGCGAGATTCCTCAATCTGGTTCGTTCTCTAACCAGGGGCCAACCGCATTTCTCAATAATCCGAAACTGTGTGGTTTCCCTCTCCAGAAAACTTGTAAAGACACTGATGAGAACTCTCCGGGGACTCGAAAGTCGCCCGAGAATAATGCGGATTCTAGAAGAGGGTTAAGTACTGGATTAATAGTGTTGATCTCGGTGGCAGATGCAGCAAGTGTAGCTTTTATTGGTTTAGTGTTAGTTTACTTGTACTGGAAGAAAAAAGACTCTGAGGGAGGGTGTAGCTGCACAGGGAATGCGAAACTCGGTGGTGGTTCGGTGAAGGGGAAATCGTGTTGTTGTATCACGGGGTTTCCGAAAGAGGATGATTCGGAAGCGGAAGGTAATGAGAGAGGAGAAGGGAAAGGAGATGGAGAGCTTGTAGCGATTGATAAAGGGTTTTCTTTTGAGCTTGATGAGTTGTTGAGAGCTTCTGCATATGTTTTGGGGAAGAGTGGGTTAGGGATAGTGTATAAAGTGGTGTTAGGGAATGGAGTTCCGGTGGCGGTGCGGCGACTTGGGGAAGGAGGGGAACAGAGGTATAAAGAGTTTGTTACGGAGGTTCAAGCTATGGGGAAAGTGAAACATCCTAATGTGGTGAAGTTAAGAGCTTATTATTGGGCTCCTGATGAGAAGCTTTTGATTAGTGACTTCGTTAACAATGGAAGTTTAGCTGATGCTCTTAGAGGTATTACATTACTTCTTCCTTCTTCTTTTTCTGCTTATCGAATTAGTCTACTAACTAAAGTTTGAGATCCGGTTCTGTTCTATTGACTTAAGAAATTTATGTTGACTTTGACTTTGTCAACGCTAGATTAGACATTACTACCTTAGTGAGAGATGAGATTAGATCTGAGAGATAGTTTGTGGGATTGTCAAAGCAAGAGTGGACCAAGATTTCTTTCTCTTTTTAGGCATATTTTGGTATTTTAATTTAGAATTTAGTCAAGTTACATGTAAAAGAGACATGTCTTGTAAGAGAATTCGACATGTCCGAATAATAAATATCTTTTTTAAGTATTAGTATATGATTTAAGTGTGGTAGAGTCTTAGAGTAGAAGTAATTAGTAAAAATAGCAGAATGAGGAAACAATGATGAGAGAAGTTTACTTGTGGGCTAAGAGTAATGATTTTATACACCCACTCTGTTGAGCCTCTAGCTGTCCCGTCTTTTTCTCATCGTAACTCATTACTTACTTTAATATTGGATACTTGTTTGTTTTGGTGTGTGAATAGGGAGGAATGGTCAACCATCACCGAGCTTAACATGGTCAACGCGTATAAAGATCGCAAAAGGAGCTGCGCGTGGGTTAGCTTATCTACACGAGTGTAGTCCAAGGAAGTTGGTACATGGCGACGTTAAGCCTTCCAACATTCTTCTTGATTCCTCCTTCACTCCTTACATCTCTGACTTCGGTCTCACACGTCTCATCACCATCACTGCCGCTTCTGCCTCTTCTAACGAACCTTCCTCCTCCTCTGCTGCGGGTGGTTTCTTAGGTGGAGCTCTTCCTTACACTTCCATCAAACCCTCAGATAGATCCAACGGCTATAAAGCCCCCGAGGCCCGGCTCCCTGGAGGGAGGCCTACTCAGAAATGGGACGTATACTCCTTCGGTGTTGTGCTTATGGAGCTTCTCACCGGGAAATCGCCGGATTCTTCTCCGTTAAGCTCTTCCTCGACGTCTACGGTGGTTGTTGAGGTGCCGGATTTGGTGAAGTGGGTGAGGAAAGGGTTTGAAGAGGAGACTCCATTGTCGGACATGGTTGATCCAATGTTACTTCAAGAAGTTCACGCCAAGCAACAAGTCTTGTCCGTTTTTCATCTAGCTCTCGCTTGTACCGAAGGTGACCCTGAAGTCCGTCCACGTATGAAGAACGTCTCTGAGAACATCGACAAAATCTGATTCAATTATTATATTCTTTTTTCTTTAATTTTTCCTATTATATTTTTGTATCTCCGATAGTTCTTACACGAGGTCGTTACGTCACTCCCACGTCTGGGACTAGTGGTCGATTTGTTTTTATTGAATAATTATTTGTTATGAAAATTGAATCAAATGAGTTATACTTTAGGCTTTAAATGGCTTTGTCTTTTATTTTGCTGTCTTTTTCTCATCTGTTAAAAGACAACTCCTAGTTAACGGGCACTTGTCTTGTCCTTCAGTTGAAGATACACATACAAGATCTAATATCTTCCAAGAACCATCCATTTGAAATTTCGCTTTTCATAGAGTTTATGCAAATGTGGATTTGGGTTTTTAGATTTAAACGGGTCACAGAATATTTAACTTGGGGTAAATTTTCAAAAAAGCATAATGGATAATTAAAATTTAGATTGGCCCATTATATTTATCAGGCCCACTAATTAAATGTTTGTTGCTTTTCTGCTTTTTGACATTTTACACCGGCAACCTTTGTCGGAGAACGGTTAAGTAGCTGGGATAACTCAGGCGGCGTCGCGGTTAGGTAGAGTAGAAGAAACTACAAGCAAGAGAGAGCGATTCACTGAAGGTAACCACGTCTTAAACAAAATGAACCGAACTATAACCGTTTGGTTAGAAGATTTAAAACGGAATGATCCGGTTTGATTTTTTGGTTTCAGATTCTGCGGGTACTGGCGCCAAATCATAATTCGTGGTTCCGGTCAAAGTCACGGCGAAACAGCCATGGCTGATTCTCAATCCGGTTCCAATGTTTTCAGTTTACGGATAGTTTCAATCGATTATTACATGGCTTCTCCAATCCCTGGTTATAATATTTGCTACAGTAGCTTCCAAGGTAAGGCAAAATTCTCTCTTTATACTTTCTAAAGCTTACGCCTTTTTGAATCCAATGGTTGACTTCAGAAATTTTGACTAGAGTAATGCTCCAGTTTCGTTAGATGTTAAAGGGCAAGTTTTTGACTTGTTACTATTTGATTTGTTGCTGGGAATTTAAGGTAGTGAGGTAAATGAAGTCCCTGTTATAAGGATATACGGCTCTACACCTGCTGGTCAGAAGACTTGCTTGCACATTCATCGTGTAAGAGTTTTAATTTTACTATCTTGTTTTAAGAAAAAAAAGTTTGTTTGCTTGTTGCTAAGATTGGAAACTTTGTTTCTCTTATAGGCTTTACCATATCTCTATATTCCGTGCTCAGAAATTCCACTTGAGCATCATAAAGGAGGTATGAATTCGTAACCCATTTATAAGTCTACTGAGAAATATACTAGAGTTAGCTAGTCAAGCACCAATGACAATTTTCCTTTTTTTTTGCTTCAGTGGATGGAAGTACACTTGCTTTATCCCTTGAGTTAGAGAAGGCTCTAAAGGTGTGTATTTTATACCAAGTGAGCCATGGTTTTTTAGTCTTGACTCTTGACAATGAGCTGCGTTTATGTATCTGGCTTTTTTTTTTTTTTTTTTTTTTTTTTTTTGTGGTTTCTGCGTGTTCCCATAGATGTGTTACAATCAATATTGATACTTGATTTGGGCTTGTAGCTTAAGGGAAATGCTGCTTCAAAAAGGCAACATATCCATGATTGTGAGATTGTAAGAGCAAAGAAGTTTTATGGGTACCACTCAACAGAGGAGGCTTTTGTGAAGATTTATCTGTATCCTGTATATTTAATTTTCGAGCAATACCATTTTCTTGAGCAGTTTATTATTTAATCACCTTAACAGTATAGTAGCTACCATCCACCCGATGTGGCTCGTGCTGCCAGTCTTCTTCTGGTACGATATCTTGATGATTCCACTCCGCCATTATTCTGTACTTTATGTATGATGCATATAATTTTGGTGAAAATAGTATGCTGATAACTCTTTTTATTTTCCTCTCTAGGCAGGTGCTGTTCTTGGTAAAAGTTTGCAGCCTTACGAGTCTCATATTCCCTTTATTCTCCAGTTTCTGGTAATTTTTCGTTGTTATGTATTCCAAAGAAATCGTTTAGTGACTAGGATTTTGTCAAACTTAGCAATTTCAGATATGAAAGTTATTCTGTCAAAATTGCTACGGATTATGTACCATCAAAATGTAATTAAAATGAAAAACGGAGCTGGGGGGATACTTTTTCTATGGGATAGTCATGCACATATTCATGTTAATAAGTAATGCTGATCCAACCACAACTATATATAATAATTTGAGAATAGTCTTTTGGTGCCCTGAAGCCTTCCTTACTTGTCAGTTTTCAGCTACTTTTCACTTATATATTTGCTCTTGAACCCTTCCAACCAAACCTTAGATACTAAGTGTCCCCCTCCCTGTAATTCCACGACAGTTTGTCTGCATTTCAATACTGAAGTTTCTGTGATTTTCTTCTATAGGTTGATTATAATTTGTATGGAATGGGTCATGTGCATATATCAAAGATGAAGTTCCGTAGCCCAGTGCCTCACCATTTCCGGCCAAGGAGATTTGATTTGGATGATTGTCCGGGACAAAGGATTGACGAAGTGGCTATTACAAAGGTAGATCTTCAAATACTTGATGCTTTGCGTTATATTGTGTGGTAGTTTTATCTTCTTTTATATCACAATACTGAAACAATGTAGCAGGCAAATTCAAGTGCTGCTGCAAGCGTCAGTTTTCCTGTTTGGAGCTTGTCAACAATCCCAGGTCAGTGGATGTGGAATCTCTCTGAAGAATCTGATACACCGTTGAGCCAGAGCCAGCATAGGCACCAACACCATTACAGACGTCAGAGTCTCTGTGAACTTGAGGGAGATGCTACTAGTAGTGGTAATTTTCCTGATTCGAAATTTAATTGTTTGTGTTTCATGTATGACCGGACGTTTGAACTAGCCTCTTCTCTTGTAGATATTCTCAATCAACAGTTTAAAATGTACAACTCCCTTTCACAAGCCCAGTCTGATACTAACATGGTTCAGTCGCTTGTGGCAATTTGGGAGGTTCATTCTACTTTCTTGGTTCTACTTTGAAATTATTTAGTTGGTATTACCTTGCCTAACCTCGTCACTTTTGTTCAGGAGGAGTATGAAAGGACTGGTGTGCATGATGCACCTATACCTCCTGATCCTGGTAAACCCTCTGCAGCTGATGTGTTGCAGACTATGTCAGATTATGTTGGGTTTGGGAATATGCTTAAAGAAATGCTAAACAAAGTTGAATTGTCTCCGCCTGGTATGAAGCCTACTGCAGTATCTTCAGCTGGTCCAGATATGCATGCCAAACCTGAAATTACTGATCTACAGGCTTTGAATCATATGGTTGGTACATGCAGTGAGTTTCCTGCATCAGAACAGCTTTCTCCACTTGGCGAGAAGAGTGAAGAAGCATCAATGGAAAATGATGAATATATGAAAACACCCACGGACAGAGATACACCTGCTCAAATACAAGATGCTGAAGCCTTGGGTCTCTTTAAGTGGTTTGCCTCATCTCAGGCTGCAGAGGACATAAACTCAGATGATGAGATTCTCCGGGAAACTATCCTTAGTCCTCTTTTGCCTTTAGCGTCTATTAACAAGGTTCTTGAAATGGCTAGTACAGATTATGTGAGCCAATCCCAAAAGGAATGTCAAGACATTCTTGATTCTCAGGAAAATCTTCCAGACTTTGGGAGTTCGACTAAGAGAGCTTTACCTAGTAATCCTGATAGCCAGAATCTTAGAACTTCATCCGACAAACAATCTCTTGAAATAGAAGTCGCTAGTGATGTTCCAGATAGCTCCACTTCAAATGGAGCAAGCGAAAATTCATTCCGGAGATACAGAAAGAGTGATTTACATACGAGTGAAGTAATGGAGTATAAGAACAGGAGCTTCTCTAAGAGCAACAAGCCTAGCAACTCAGTATGGGGACCTTTACCTTTTACACTGACCAAAAATCTTCAGAAGGACTTTGACAGTACAAATGCTAGTGATAAACTTGGTTTAACAAAGATTAGTTCTTACCCCATGAATGAGATGACAGACAATTATATTGTTCCAGTCAAAGAACATCAAGCAGATGTTTGTAATACAATTGACAGAAACGTTTTGGCTGGATGTTCTCTGCGGGACTTGATGAGAAAAAAACGGTTATGCCATGGAGAATCGCCTGTTTCACAGCATATGAAGTCTAGGAAGGTTAGAGATTCCCGACACGGGGAAAAAAATGAGTGCACCTTGAGATGTGAGGCCAAAAAACAAGGTCCTGCTCTTTCTGCAGAATTTAGCGAATTTGTTTGTGGCGATACTCCAAATTTATCTCCTATAGATTCTGGAAATTGCGAGTGTAATATATCCACTGAGTCATCTGAACTTCATTCTGTTGATAGATGTTCAGCTAAAGAGACAGCAAGTCAAAACAGTGATGAAGTTTTAAGGAATTTGTCATCTACCACTGTTCCATTTGGTAAGGATCCACAAACTGTGGAATCAGGAACACTAGTGTCTAGCAATATACATGTTGGGATTGAAATAGATAGTGTCCAAAAATCGGGGAGGGAGCAAGAGTCAACTGCCAATGAAACTGATGAGACGGGAAGATTAATATGCCTAACCTTAAGCAAGAAGCCTCCTTCTCTCGATTGCCTAAGTGCTGGACTGCAGGATTCTGCACATTCTCATGAAATTCATGCCAGGGAAAAACAGCATGATGAATATGGTACCTTTACTCATCTTGTTCTGGTTCTAGTTTCTGCCACTTCTACAGTTAATGCAAATGCGGTTGAAATATAAATTTATAAAACTGAAGTTAGGTCAACTTAAGTTCTTGCAGAACTTCTCTCTGGCTGTGCTCTTTATTTATTTTTACTTCGACCTGAGATACTTCTGACATCCTGTTTGTTTTTTGTTCTCTTGGAAGAGGGAAATTCCAACGACATCCCGTTTTTTCCCTTGGAGGACAACAAGGAGGAAAAGAAACACTTTTTCCAAGGAACTTCCCTTGGTATTCCCTTGCATCATCTCAATGACGGCTCCAATCTTTACCTACTGACCCCTGCCTTTTCACCCCCTTCTGTGGATTCTGTTTTACAATGGATATCGAATGACAAAGGTATTGTGTAGAGTTAGTCGGAAGTCACTGGACTGCCTAATTTAATTCAATTTAACATATTCTCAAAGTTTCAATATACATGCTTAAAGCGTTTTCCCTTACGAAAATGGTACTGTCCCTGATTAAGATATTCATTTCATTAAAAGTAAGTGAAAATGATAACTTTTGTTTTAAACTTTTGAATTTTTCCACGTCCAGGAGACTCTAATATTGATTCAGAAAAACAACCATTACGAGATAATCATAATGATCGTGGAGCAAGTTTCACTGATCTTGCTTCTGCATCTAATGTGGTGTCTGTGTCTGAGCACGTGGAGCAGCATAATAACCTTTTTGTGAATTCAGAATCAAATGCTTATACAGAGTCGGAGATAGATCTGAAACCCAAAGGAACGTTTCTTAATCTTAACTTGCAGGCCAGTGTTTCCCAAGAGCTGTCTCAGATTTCAGGCCCTGATGGGAAATCTGGGCCCACTCCCTTAAGTCAAATGGGATTCCGAGATCCTGCGAGCATGGGTGCGGGGCAACAGCTTACAATTCTGAGTATAGAGGTGCTTTAACTTAACCCTCGTCTTTGTGAAGCTACAGCTTCAATTACTAAGAGTCCTCAAATGGCCTTTGCACGTATAGATTAGTAATGGACACTTGGAATGGTTTACAAACAGTGGACTTAGGAAGTCAAAACGTGCAGCTCGTTAAAATGAGTTTTGACCTTTACAAGCTCGTCTTAGTATATTATATTTTGTTAATGCTGTTACCAAACGGCCCTCTGTAGTACAAATGAACTTTCTTAATTTAAGATGATGTCTTCTGCGAAAAGGTTCATTGATACATGTTAATATCTATAAACTTATAGGTTCATGCAGAGTCTAGAGGGGACCTGCGACCTGATCCACGATTTGATTCTGTCAATGTTATAGCTCTCGTCGTGCAGAATGACGATAGTTTTGTAGCTGAAGTATTTGTGCTTTTATTTAGTCCAGATAGCATTGATCAGAGGTAATATACCAGATTTACTTTTTTTTGGTTTCTTAGAAATCTTGCGCCTGACGTATTCATGCTTTTATTGTTGTCTCACTACAGAAATGTTGATGGCCTATCTGGATGCAAGTTGTCTGTATTCCTTGAAGAGAGGCAACTATTCAGATATTTTATTGAGACTTTATGTAAATGGGATCCAGATGTTCTTCTGGGCTGGGATATACAGGGCGGATCCATTGGTTTTCTAGCTGAAAGAGCTGCACAGCTTGGTATAAGATTTCTCAATAATATATCTAGGACGCCATCTCCGACCACAACAAACAATTCAGATAATAAGAGAAAACTTGGTAATAATCTGCTGCCAGATCCGTTGGTAGCTAATCCTGCTCAAGTAGAAGAAGTGGTAATTGAGGACGAGTGGGGCCGCACACATGCTAGTGGTGTTCATGTTGGAGGTAGAATTGTTCTCAATGCATGGCGTTTGATTCGCGGGGAAGTTAAACTCAACATGTACACGATTGAAGCTGTGTCAGAGGCTGTTTTGAGGCAGAAGGTTCCATCAATCCCCTATAAGGTATTGACAGAATGGTTTTCAAGTGGTCCTGCGGGTGCAAGATATAGATGCATAGAATATGTGATTCGGCGAGCAAATTTGAACCTTGAGATAATGAGCCAACTTGACATGGTATGTAACATTTAGAACTTGATTTATATAGTGAATTATCTGCAAGTTGTTGATCCCACTAAATCATTGTTTGCAGATAAATCGTACGTCAGAACTTGCTCGTGTTTTTGGTATAGACTTTTTCTCAGTTCTCTCCCGAGGTTCACAGTACAGAGTGGAATCCATGCTTCTGAGATTAGCACATACACAAAATTATCTTGCTATTTCTCCAGGAAACCAACAGGTTCGTTTTATCTGCTACTTCCAAGTGATTTACTTTTAACGTTTCTTGGATTATAACCAGTCGTCTGGCCTTATTCAATGGACTGGTCATGCCTTGTTTTGTCTTCATGATAGCTTTCATAATCTTTTCACGCCCTTCTTACTCATTAGTATTCTCCTAACTAAATCATGTGATCATGTAGGTTGCCTCTCAGCCAGCTATGGAATGTGTACCTCTTGTGATGGAACCAGAATCTGCCTTTTACGATGATCCTGTTATTGTGTTGGATTTTCAATCTCTTTACCCTTCAATGATTATAGCATATAATCTGTGCTTTTCTACATGTCTCGGAAAACTTGCACATTTGAAGATGAACACCCTTGGGGTCAGCTCATACTCTCTAGACCTCGATGTTCTTCAGGATTTAAATCAGATCCTACAGACCCCAAACAGTGTGATGTACGTGCCACCAGAGGTAATGTGCATTGTTTTTCTTGAGCAAATTAAATCTTGTATTTAAAGTCATCATAATCAATGCAAACAATGATCTTATTTCCCGAAAGCATCATTGTTTTCTGCATCGATGAGTTCTTTTCTTATTTAGCTTAAGCATAGTAGTCACCTTCTCTTCTTTCTATAGGTGCGTAGAGGAATTTTACCTAGGCTGCTAGAGGAGATTCTGTCTACAAGAATAATGGTGAAAAAAGCAATGAAAAAGTTGACTCCTTCAGAAGCAGTTCTTCACCGGGTATGGTTATCTTGATCAGAGTCCAAATTTTTGGTTTGAAGATAAAATTTGCAATTTTGATGGTATACAGTGTCTTCTTTCAGATATTTAATGCGAGGCAGCTTGCTTTAAAGCTGATAGCAAATGTGACTTATGGTTATACTGCTGCTGGCTTCAGTGGTCGAATGCCTTGTGCAGAGCTGGCAGATAGTATTGTCCAGTGTGGTCGTAGCACACTTGAGAAGGCTATTTCATTCGTCAATGCCAATGATAATTGGAACGCTAGAGTTGTATATGGTGACACTGATAGGTAAACATTAACCACCATCTTTCATGGCACTATTTTAACTTCCTACAATATAAAGTATAGCCAGGGTTTCATGCTTGCATAAGTTAATATATATTCGTATTACTTCCGAGTGTTTATTATGGTCATTTCAGCAGCCTTGACAAGTATGTATCACAGTTTCTTTATTTACTTCTTCCTCGTGGCCTCATGCATTTTAATTACTTCTGTAGTATGTTTGTCCTCCTAAAAGGACGAACTGTAAAAGAAGCTTTTGTAGTCGGACAAGAGATTGCATCTGCAATAACTGAAATGAACCCACACCCAGTCACTTTAAAGATGGAGAAAGTCTATCACCCTTGTTTCCTTCTTACGAAGAAGCGTTATGTTGGGTACAGTTATGAAAGTCCCAATCAGAGAGAGCCTATATTTGATGCAAAAGGTATTGAAACTGTTCGAAGAGACACTTGTGAAGCTGTTGCGAAAACTATGGAGCAATCGTTGAGACTCTTTTTTGAACAGAAGAACATCTCTAAGGTACAAATTTGATTTCTTGCACTCTTTCGAATTATCAGCTGAAACTGCAGTGTCGTACATCTGCTTTTCTCTATTCATTGTGCAGGTTAAGTCGTACTTGTATAGACAGTGGAAGCGGATACTATCAGGGAGAGTGTCTCTTCAAGATTTTATCTTTGCAAAAGAAGTTCGGTTGGGTACTTACAGCACAAGAGACTCTTCACTCCTTCCTCCAGCAGCTATTGTGGCAACCAAATCAATGAAAGCAGACCCTCGGACAGAGCCACGCTATGCTGAACGAGTGCCTTATGTTGTGATTCATGGGGAGCCAGGAGCTCGACTTGTTGATATGGTTGTTGATCCACTGGTTCTTTTGGACGTCGATACACCCTACCGACTGAATGACTTATACTACATCAACAAACAAATTATACCAGCTTTGCAAAGGGTATTTGGACTCGTGGGTGCAGACTTAAACCAGTGGTTTTTGGAGATGCCCCGTCTCACCAGAAGCTCCCTTGGTCAACGTCCCTTAAACTCTAAAAACTCACACAAAACAAGGATTGATTATTTTTATCTATCGAAACATTGCATCTTGTGTGGGGAAGTTGTTCAAGAATCTGCTCAACTATGCAACCGGTGCCTTCAAAATAAAAGTGCTGCTGCTGCAACCATTGTTTGGAAGACTTCAAAGTTGGAGAGAGAGATGCAACACCTAGCCACGGTAAGTACTCCAAAATCTAACGTTTATGAACTGTTACAGAACTTGGTAACGTTTACAACCATCATCTTACTGTCTTTACTTTCCAAGAGATCGTGTGCTTCATAGAAACTTGTACACTTTCTGATGTGAGCATTTGCATTTAATCTTGCACACACTTTGAATTCAAAGAGACAGTTTCATCTCATGGTAGTCGCAAAACAATTTATGCTAAAAAGTGGAGACTTATTAGTTTCAGATTATCTTTCAGAAATGTTTGCTATTTTATAACAAGAACGAGTGTAGACCTCTTTCCATGTGTGCTTAAGTTGTGACCTTGGTGAATCTCTGTAGATGCATTCAGTTCCAACTTTGTTGGTCCATTAATTGATTTTTCTTTATATTATCTTATTTGCAGATATGCAGACACTGTGGTGGGGGAGACTGGGTGGTGCAAAGCGGAGTGAAATGCAATTCCCTTGCGTGCTCAGTCTTTTACGAGAGACGGAAAGTTCAGAAAGAGCTTCGTGGCCTCTCCTCCATTGCTACTGAGAGTGAGCTTTACCCTAAATGCATGGCTGAGTGGTTCTAACCTTGACGAAAACTCAAAAAAAAAAAAAAAAAACCAGTAATCTAACTCTATCCCATACGTATTTCCACTCAAACTAATCTAAACCATCCTATCCTGTTAAGTAACGATGTGAATTTTTGTATTTGCAGGATTTTGAGCGAACTAGTAGGTTTATATGGTTGTGATCAAAGAGCATTTTTTTCAAGGACGTGTGAATATGTGTATAGATAGTAGTAGCACCCACGAGTACAGTACTGTCACTCATCATTCTGTTCAACTCCTTTGTGTTGTGTTGTGTATAAGCAATCTTGGAAAAAATAATTATAATTTTGTATAGCATACCAAGTTCACGAGAAAGATAGATAGATAGATAAAGAAACAAAAACAACATAACAAAAAAAATTAACAGAAGAAACAAAAACGCCTACGAGTCTTTTGGGTGGTGGTGAGATGGTGCAATGCTTCAATCTCTCTCTTTTTAAGACTTTCGAGCACAACCAACTGTTTCACACAAAATGGGTGATAATCCCTTCAATGTAGGCAAAACTTATAGAATGCTTAAGAAAACTGAATAAGGAAAAAACCTCACCTCTTCAATAGCACGCTCCCGCAAAATCGTAAAGTGCATAGCCCTGTGTTTGGATATAATCTTCGTATCCATATATGATAAAGCAACTACATGGAAACTGGCAGAGTTATATCAAACATATAAATGGTCATGGATATGAGTGTACAAAAAGTAAAACAGATTTGGTCATACACAATTTGAATTTCTTCCCGTAATAAACATATTCTTAGGCTCTATATATATATATTGTATCAATGTTATTGAGATCAATAACACATAATAAAGAGTTTTCCCCCAAACCCTTCTCTAGTTAGTAGTTTCTATAATTTTGGCAAATAGTATTCAAGTGCTCTTGCATTCTCAAGTGATTAATTCAATTCCTAGGTTTCGGTTTCGGTTTCGGTTTGGTTCGGTTCGTCTCGGTTATTTTAGGAAAAGAAAACAAAATTAGAGAGCAAACACGATTGGTCAAAGTCAACTCTTCTCTACCTTCCTCACTTCCCAGCTTCACTGATCATCGCCAATCACAAAACCAACTACACACATTCATCATCATTTCGATTATATTTTACCCGACCATGACCGGAGCTAGCCGTCGGAGCGCGCGTGGTCGAATCAAATCATCATCATTATCTCCCGGCTCCGATGAAGGAAGCGCTTATCCTCCGAGTATCCGCCGCGGCAAAGGCAAGGAACTTGTATCGATCGGTGCTTTCAAGACGAATCTCAAGATATTGGTTGGGTTAATCATATTAGGGATTATAGTAATCTACTTCGTAATCAATCGGCTAGTTCGTCACGGGTTGTTGTTTGATGAGTCCCAGAAGCCTAGGGTTATCACTCCTTTTCCTGCTCCGAAAGTCATGGATTTGTCAATGGTACACTAATATTATATTCACTACTCGTTTTTTTAAATCATCAAAGTCATGAATTGGAAAGATTCGTTTTTTGTATATGTGTACCAGTTTCAGGGCGAGCACAAAGAGAGCTTATACTGGGGAACTTATCGTCCTCATGTTTATTTTGGAGTTCGAGCTAGGTATGCAAATTCCACTGTGAATGAATCTCTACTCTGGGATATTCTTTGTACAAGTAAAGAAGTTGTATATGGCAATGCAGAACTCCATTGTCCTTGGTAGCTGGCTTGATGTGGCTTGGTGTCAAAGATGAGATGTATGTTATGCGGCATTTCTGTGAAAACTCTGATGATTTAAGTACATTTGGCTGGAGAGAACATAATGGACGGGATTATGGTCGGCAAGAGCTGGTTGAAAACGATATGGTAATAGAGACGAGTTTTGTGAAGTCCAAGGGAGACGGCCTTGGTTATGGTGGGGATTGGGCAGTTCGGATTGATGTAAAAAATAAAGGGTAATTGCTAATATGCATTCGTACTGTAATATACTTTTCTTCACAGTGTCGGCTTTTTGTTATTTTGGCTTATTGATAGAAATTCATTTTACACTGTGGCATGACAATGGGTTTTTTATTTGACCATGGTGGAACTAAACTAGGTTGAATGATGATGTGAAGAGAAGTGCACATCTCTTCTTTTATTTAGCTGATGAAGGTGGCAATGTTTTAAATTTAGGCCAAGATGGTTTAGATTTCCAAGGGAGCTCTCTCCTGGTTTCGGGGTCACGTGAAGATGTAGGAGACTGGCAGATACACTTAAAATCACAGGTAATTTGTGATTGAAATTGCTCTGTAGAATTCTTAGGACTTTTGTAGCTGTCTCTGCTGGAAGTGGATCTGCGGGTGGTTTGACATTTTCTGTCATGTTTCGGATGTCATCCGCTGATGCTCATCTGGATATAACCATTTTGATTGTTCTTCATTTGCAGAATCAGCTCGAGACACATTATTCCGGTTTCAAGACGCCTCACATATATAATTTGTCTGATCTAGTTCAGCAAAATCTTGCTCTGCAGGTCTGCTAGTTTTCGAGCTCATAACTCATTTTGAAAGGGTCCAAAGTATATTTTTTTAAAGACCGCAATGCTTACAGTTCTCTTTGCTTGTATGTTTTCAGGCAAGGAAGTTTGGACGACTTCAGCTCTCTGACACATCAGAGGATTCTTCTAACATTTACATCTTTCAGGTAATCAGTCTTAATAAAGATGTATGCATGTGTATTTTTGTAAAAATATATAGAATTTTCTTAACTCCTATGGAATCTGTGATCAATATGTTTCACCATGTCCAATGGCAACATACAGATTTCTGGGAGGCTACCATTTACGATTGATATTCCCTTCATCTCCGGGATCAAAGGAGAAAGTTCAAATGTGGAAAAGCGTTTAACAAGTCTCACAGGTATAGTTAACCTCCTGTTATTATCAAGCATCATTAGTGATGTGTTTTGATTTTCTTAACCTTAGTTTGTGGATGTGACTTCCATTTGAGTTTGAGTATGGAAGAACTTCTCCTCCGTTTATGAGTTTTTTACGGCAACATTATCCTTTTGAGTTTCATAACTCAGATAAAGAATGCTAGTCTGAAATTTATGTTTGGGTTCTGTGTGTATTTTTGTGTTTCTTAAGTGTCCCTCCAACCTGAGGAAAAGCAGTAGCTTATTATTCTGTAGCTTCGCTAAGAATACTAATTATGTGTATCTGTTATGATTCAGTGGAGCGTCCATTTAAGAAATGTTCTCTGATGGCACTATATCATTGATGTTGTCTACTTTTATTGCATTTGTACTAAGTTTCATGTATATGTCGTGTAGGTTTGCCACTCTCTGATCTACTTAAAAAGAAACATCAAGAATTTGATGCAAAGTTTAATGAATGCTTCAAGCTTTCTGAAAAGGTATGCTACACATGTTACCCATGCTAATAAATATTCTTTAGCTCACCCAGAGGTCTTGTTTCATGGATCTTCATGTTGTTGTGAAAAAATCACTGTTAACAACTTTGTCTGGATGTGAAGTCGAGAACAGCGATTGCTGAGCACTTGCTGTATTGACTTCAGCAGTTTCATTCTTCACCTCTCAGAATCTCCTTCCACTAGGATTAGTCTCTCTCTGCTTATGTGCTATTCTGTTTCTCAATGGCGTACATATGTTGTCAGCTCCTAGTTGTCATAACGTACATATAGTTAATACTTTGCATCTATTCAAATCGATGTTCATAAAAGATTGAGGGTCTCAATCTCAGTTTCCTCTGGTTCCAGCATGATTCAGAAACATTGGGGGTTGGAAGGACTGCAATTGCAAACATGCTTGGGGGCATTGGTTACTTCTATGGCCAATCAAAAATTTATGTTCCTAAAAGCACTCAGGCGAGTTTATTTCCATCCAGCATCTTATGTATTATTTTTTCATCCTATTTATGTTCCTCCCATCTGCAAACTAGCTTGGACCTCTCACAGAACCACACAATTGATACCTTCTATTGCAGCCTGGAAGTCGGGATAATTTCTTGCTGTATTGGCCAGCCGAGCTGTACACAGCTGTTCCAAGCCGACCTTTTTTTCCTAGGGGGTTTTTGTGGGACGAAGGTTTCCATCAATTGTTGATCTGGTTCGTTCTTATTAATCATTTGTCTGTTGAAGATTTCTTTGCTATGCTATTGCCACTTTTGTTTGACCAATTATTATTACAAAATTACAAGCTATATTCCTCCTACTAGTTGATCATACTTTGGAATTTGTTGTGTGTGCTTTGATCAGGCGGTGGGATATTCGTATAACCTTGGATATCGTTGGACACTGGTTAGACCTATTGAACATAGATGGATGGATTCCACGTGAGCAAATTTTGGGTGCTGAAGCTTTGAGGTATTTACTCTCTCTCACTAACCGTGGTAGTCATGGTTATTGTTGTAATTGTTTTATAGTGTTTCTCTACCTGCAGTAAGGTTCCAGAGGAATTCGTAGTTCAATACCCGAGTAATGGCAATCCACCAACTCTGTTTTTGGTGATACGTGGTAAGAATCTGTTGTTCTTTTATCTCTACTTACTTTTTCGTTTGTCATTGCTCTCTTTGTTTCATGTATGCCTTTGTGTCATAAAAATTAGTTTATTTTACTACCAATCCTTGACCAGCATTTATTATAGAAGAGGGAATCAGCAATATCGTTATCAGCTTCCTTCCGTTTGTTGTACCGATATTTCTGTTCCTACTACAATTAGATGTTTAGAACTTTGTAGCCAAGATCATAAGAGTGCTTTCGGCTTCCTACTAATTTTGTGGATTGAAAATGTGACCTATCCTTGTAAATATAGATAAAGGCTTACAATTAATTCAGCTCCATATAGTGACAATCTCTTTTTTTCAGATCTGATTGATGCTATAAGGATGGAAAAGTTTGTCGCATCAGAAAAGGATGAAGTATTGTCATTCCTTGAGCGAGCTTCTGTACGCTTAGATGCTTGGTTTCAGTGGTTTAATACTTCCCAGAAAGGTAACAACATGGATGTCCTCTAGTGTATAGATTTATAGAATCCTTTCAGTCTTCAACTGCTATGTGTTTTAGAGTTAGTAGTAATATCTTAAGTGACTATTGCTTACCAATCACAATTGGATTTCTTGTTGTTAATCACGATCCGTAGATGTGATGAGTTTTTATATAGAACTGATATTTTTATAGGCTTAATATGGTTGGAGTGGGCTAGTTCATATGTTTAGTAATTAATGAATTGATTAAACTCTAGGCAAGGAGATCGGAAGCTACTTTTGGCATGGCAGAGACAACACAACAACTCAAGAACTTAACCCTAAGGTACTATTTCTTTGTTTCTCATAAACTGAAGGCTCTATTTTTAACCCTCACATAGACTGTGTCGAGTTTTAAGGTTTTCTCTGACTTTAGCTGCTTCCGTATGCTCTATATCAATATATGATACCATTGATTGATGAATTTTTGCTGCAGTATATTCTTGTTAGCGACAAAATGTCTCAAAATTTATTGGGTGTGTGAGCGACCATTTTTAGTAGGATTGCTACTGTGTCAGCTGTTTATTTGCGGATATGGTAGATCAATTGACAGATCCTCAGAGATGAATTTGATATCTTAAATTTCTTGCAGACGCTTTCGTCGGGGCTGGATGATTATCCCCGGGCTTCGCACCCTAGTGAAGATGAGCGACATGTTGATCTTAGATGCTGGATGTACCTTGCTGCAGATTGCATGCATTCCATCACAGAGCTTTTAGGAAAAGAAGACAAACTTTCAAAGGTTAGCACAAGATGGAAAAGAAAGGGGCGTCTTTTTTTTTTTTTTTTTTTTCACATGTTACTGACGTAAAAAAAAAAAATCCTGCAGGAGAATTACAATTCAACTGTCAAGCTGCTTTCAAATTTCAATCTTCTGAATCAGGTTTATTCTCTATCAGATGCCAACAATTTTCTCACTTTAACTTCATTAATTTTCTTTTTCTTCTCACCATTCTCTATTCTCATTCATGGATAATTTCTGAGCAGATGCACTATGATAGTGACTATGGGGCTTACTTTGACTTTGGCAATCATACAGAAAAAGTAAGAGAAGCTTCATAAATCAACAAGTCTGAGTGTCAAATTTTTGTCATATAGAAGAAGAAGAACGGATGATTCTTGGTCTTTTCATTAACCCAAATGTTCGGTGAATTGATCCCCAGGTTAAGTTGATATGGAAAGAGGTAATTCAAGAAAATGGTCAATTATCTCGACAACTTGTAAGGAAGACTTTTGGGAAGCCAAAGCTAAAATTGGTTCCTCACTTGGGTTACGTCAGCTTCTTTCCCTTCATGTCTAGAATCATCCCACCTGTGAGTTTTTGGCCAATATGTTTTCCACTATTCGTGATCTTTGAAGCCCTCATGGATCAGTTGTTTTTTAAAATCTAAATCGTCACATATTTTTGGTTGAGAAAGGATTCTCCAATTCTCGAGAAACAGCTCGATCTCATTTCAAATAGGAGCATCTTATGGAGTGACTATGGACTAGTTTCGCTTGCCAAAACCAGGTAAGCCCACAAGAAGGAGCATACATAGTCGAAATTATCTTCTTCAATGATAAGAAAGAACATTGTTTTGATGCAGTTCTATGTATATGAAACGTAACACTGAGCATGATGCACCATACTGGAGAGGTCCTATATGGATGAACATGAACTACATGATTCTTTCTTCTCTTTACCATTACTCTATAGGTAATTTTCTACCCTCCACTTGGTCAAAAGCGCCACATCATACTACAAGACCTCTACGTTTTCTTACTATCATATGCATTCGGTTTACCATGTGTCAAAATTCCTGCAGTGGATGGACCGTATAGAGAAAAGTCGAAAGCAATTTACACGGAACTAAGGAGCAATTTGATAAGGTATATTATTATATGGTATCTGCGATAGAGAGGTCTGGTTTGATATTAACTTGAAACATGTCATAAAAATACAGGAACGTGGTTAGAAACTATTACGAGACGGGGTACATCTGGGAACAATATGATCAAGTTAAGGGAACAGGCAAAGGCACGCGTCTCTTCACCGGCTGGTCTGCGCTTACCTTGTTAATTATGTCAGAAGATTATCCTATTTTTTAGATTAGAACCTCTTCGGGAACGAAACTTTAAATTACCAACACATTTGAGTTAGAAGATCAGTTTTGATGTAGGGTTTTATTATTTTCTCATGGTGGTTATATTATAGTGTTACAGAGTTAACTTTGGTCGAGGTATATGCCCCAGATTTTGTTACGTTAAGCCCAAATTACGATAAATTGTTGGAAAAGATATACCGGAAGCTCTAGCTTCTCTGCACATCCCTTATTCTCGTGGTCTTGACTGATATCTGACTAAAACAGCAAATGCTAATTGCCTTTTAACATATTCCAAAATAAACCACTCAAACCACTTCAATAGGAAAGAGATTCATGACTTGCCTCGTTGAACTACTATAGTTATATAATTCGTAAACTATAATCAATCAACATCTAAAATTATAATATATCTAAGAACCAACATTTTGGTAATTCATTGGTTGAGAGTAGCTGTGTCTTTTTAATAACTTTAAAATCCATTGTTTTTTTTTTTTTCTTTATCTCATGCAAAAGTGAGTTGGAAATTTCATTTTCTTTCTCTTTTATTTGGTCAAAAGAGTTTGGAATTATTCTTATTCATGCTTTTAACCCATTGTTGACCTAACAACCACTTGAACAGAAGAGATATATACATGCTGGTATTACATTAATACATTATGCATGAGCCAACCACCACCTAGTAAATGTTTTTTTTTAACTTTACTAGTACTATATATACAACATCCTTATTAAAGGAGAGACTCATAACGTTTGTCAATACTCAAATACACACACTCGAAATGTTTTATTTTTCAGAACTTTCAATTTCTTGAGAGGAGAAAATTATGGAGAATAAAATGTTTTATTTTGCAAGCAATGGGAGATTTTTTCTTATGATACTACTACTAAGCAGTATCGCTGCGGTTGCAAACGGACTCACTCACCTGTTGATGATGATACTGAATTGTGGTGACTCGATAGACGCTTTAAGCACCACAGATCCAGAAAACATGGTTAAAGAAGTTTTAAAGGTTAGATTCTTCGATTGCTTTTAATTATTGTCTTTATTGATGTAAGTTCTTTTACAAAACATTGTTCGTGAATTACACCGAATAACTTAAAAAATGTAATTACAACAGAGGAATACTAATTAATCGATTATTTTACATTCATTGCTGACACAAAATACTGAGAGTGTGATGGTTTTGATGCACAGGTTGGGATATTCATACAAGTAACAGCAACTTTCTTTGGAGGATTCATGTTTGCCTTTATAAGAGGTCTGCAATTAGCGTTTGTTCTTCTCAGTTGCATCAACTTCTCGGTTGATGTTTAAGTAATTGAAATTAACGTTGGTTCTTTGAGGTTTTCCAAGCTTGTATAGTAGAAAAAAGATCTAGCTAAACTGGAAGAAGTTAAAACACAACGTCCGTTACAACTATCATTCTCACTCACTCATGTGAGCAGAAAGAGTAGCATGATATTTTCTTCAAGGTCTTTACCAACCTTTCATCGTTCCCTTCTTTGCAATAACGCTGTTTTGCAAAACCGTGATAGTGCTGAGCCGATGAGCCTCTAATGAAATTATAGACTCATCGGCTCAGGACCATTGCGGTTGTGCAAAACGGTGTTATTGCTGAGAAGGGAACGCATGAGAGGTTGGTAAAGACCTCAATGGAATCTTATGGTACTCTTTTTGCTCACATGAGTGAGTGATAACCATAGCTGAAACCAATGATGTGTTTTTCTTTTTACTCTATAACTAAATATATGTTTTCTACTTCGAAGTTTAGAATCCTCATTCTTGGTTTTGCATTTTAAGAGAGTGTTTCCAAAAATGTTGTAATTTCAAAACTGGATTAATAAAAGTCTCTGTAACTTCTCAATGTAAGCCATTGTAAATACCAACCAGCTTTGCCTTTACACAAATTCCAAAATAAATCAAAACGTAATCAATCATATGTTACAAGAAACAAACAGAGGAGAAATTCACAACAACACTACAACAGTTTCAAACAAAACACTCTCCACTTTATTAAATCAGTGTTATCATCAACTTAAAAGAGACGACAATGCTCTCTTTGGATTTGGATCATAAAAAGAAATGTAAACAACACAATGGTATCAATCAGGCTGTGATTGTGACACTGCATACGCAAGAACCAGAGAGTTTGATCTCAGACGTTTTCCACTGTGTGCCTGGTGAAGCATCCGGGTCATACAGTAAAGTACATTGACCGGTTTCTTCCTGAGACGAGAATAGCAAAAGCTTCCCACTCAGCTTACCAAACTGAAACCCGGCCCTCGAGCTTCCTGATAGCGGAAGAGCCACCACTTCCCAGGTTTCGTCTTCCGCATTGAACACCGACATCTTCCGGTGGTTCTTCCAGTCGATACAGAACAGCTTTTTCCCTACTTCAACATGAGCTGTGACCATCTGCAAGTGAACATATCAAAAAGTTGAATCTTAAAAACAATCGCTATACTCGAAAACCGAGCTAAGGAATAATACTCAATGAGCAAAAGACTCAAAAAGACTTACCGTTAAACCGTTTTTGCTACCATGCCAGGAGCCACATTGAGTGTTGTACACATCAAGAAGTTTTGAGTTTCCAATAGTGAAGTTGGATCTCCCACCCATCACATATAGCTTCCCGTTGAAGGCGCTAGCGAAACAACCCCACCTCGGACGCCTTAAAGACTCTATGAAAGTCCATGTACACGTCTCAGGATCATACACCTCTGCACTTGACAGACTCTCACCATCTACCCCATGACCTCCCACAACATAAACATGCCCGTTCACCTCAGCACAAGCGAAATCATACCGAGCTACCTCCAGGTCTGCTAGTCTACTCCAGCTATTGAGGCATGTATCATACTGATAAACATCAGCAGATGCAACAAGCGAACCGTTGATCATACAACAACCAGCAATGACAAGAAGTTTCCCATCAACCACAACAACCTTAAACCCTGTTTTTGCAGGACCAGGCATCGGTGGAAGAGATGATAGCTTCTGTCCCAAACAGTCCATCACCTCCCATCGGTTATCTTTCCCACCAGCATTCATCGTTAAGACATAAAGCCACTCCTCAAGCATACCAGCGAGTCTTCTCACAGTAATAAACTCTTTGCTCTGGACAACAAACCTCCATTTCTTGCATACACTTCCCATGGATGGGAACCTAGCACGCGGAACAAGCGCTAGACACTGCTTAGCGACATCATCAGGCAATCCCGGGATCAAAGGATCATCCATAAAATTCTCAGACAAGCGTGAACCGAGATCAAGATTTCCTTTGGAAAAACACATGCCGTGATTCACAATCCTTTTCTTCCCACTTAAAGCAAAAGCTTGCATCTTTAGACCAATCTTTTGAACAGAGAGATAGCTAAATCTCCCTAAGAACAAATCTCTAAACTATTTGTGTTTTGTGTATGGAAATGTTATTAAAGACTTTCGTGAAACCCGTCACGTATAGTGATTTTCAAAGAGAGAGGAATAAACAATGTAGCGGAGAAGAATGGAATTGCAGTGAGCACTGAAGAATATTGATGTCTAGCAGAATCTAATTCATGTTCCATACCAATGGCTTCGTTAGAATCTATGACTGTTGTTAAATTGATGTTGTTTCTTCTCATACACATCTCTGTATCTGCCAAGAACATGATAAAAAAGATTAGTCAACAACAACAACAACAAGATTCTTCCAAAAGGAATGTTTCTTTTTTGAGTAAAGAAGATGTTACCAATAAAGGTCATGCTAGGGAAGAAGAGTCATCAGCCACCTACAACATCCATCTTTAGAAGTAATGAATTTTCTGCAAAATATTTTTTTACAGATAAGTCAACTCTTTGAAAGAAGTCAAGAACCAATAAGATCAACATCAAACAAAAAGATAGGGTGCTCCAAATTTTGCAAAATTACAAGCACCATATACCACAAAGAAACAAGAGAATAAATCTGAATGGCTATAAATTATTTCCTAAAAGAGCAAAACATTATCAAGAAAATCTGAAAATTGAAGAATTCTCTCACAGAAATATTATCAAGAAAACCAAACACTAGTTCCAAGAATTGGGCAAGATCTCAAAGATCGAAACTTTATGACTTGTTTGGTTCCAAAGAAAAAAACAAAACATCAAATACAAATATAGGAGGAAAACAGAGTAGGAGAATCAATGGAGACCTGAAGAAGCAGATGATTCATTTACTTGGAGGGGGAAAATCTAATCCAAAATGGGTAAAGACATTTATACAAAGAAAAGAGAAAATGGCGGAGAAAGAAGATAAAGATGAGGTTATACCGAGAGAATAGGGGAACTTTGTCGGTTTTTGGGTTCTGTCTTCTGCTTCGTAATGCGTTGAAGTTGGTGCAAAGAAGATAATATTTTTGACAGAAAGAAAGAGACAGAGAGATCTAATAATGGTAATGGAGGAATAAATAAATGGAGCGTCAGATTAGGGATTATATAGCACAATCAGATCTTACGGTGATAATAATGTCAACTAGTCACCACGTCAATGACCCCATCATCCTATAGTTTAATACTATATTAGTATTCATATATGCTCTCAAGACATGTTTTTGATCGAGACAACCAAGAAAACAAAGACATGTTTTTGCTACAAAAATAATATTATATACTGCATAAACTAATTTTTGTCCAGATTTGTCATTTTTTATTTTTTTTGTTAAAGTTTACCATTTTTGATCATATTTTTTATATATATAATTATTTTTGGTAGATTAATCCTACAATTTCACAATTACATACATTAAAATTTTAAAATTCTAAAACTAAATTTGTATTCTTAATCGTGAGGACTTCAATTTGACATATTATTTGTTCAAATTTTATAAATTTGACGGTAGCAAAAAAAATTATATTATATATTATTGTTGATTTTGTATGATTAATCTATATTTTTTTAAGATGTAAATAAAGTTGCAATAATTAAAGTCTTTTTTACACAAAACCCATTTTAAAATTAGAAATGGTTTTTATATTTTCTGTATATTGTAGGTTATTTAGTTGTAGCTATAAAATTATTGATGGTAATGGTATTGAAATTAATATATGTATATTGTGAAATTTAGAAGAAAAAAAGAAAGACTCAGAAGATGGGAAAAAAGCATATCATCAGATCAGATGATGGTGAATCGGTGATCTTTGGTGTCTCAATCTGAAAGCACAAGCAATCGTATCGTATGCCTTTGTATACGTCTGACGTGGACCAACTGGTATGGGTAGTGGTGACCATGAAACTCTATTAAAGTCGCATCCCATTTTTCACTTTCAGTTTTATTCCTTCTTTGTAATCCTCGCTATGTAGGGGGCATATAAATAATTCAAATTATCTTTATCAAATGGATGTGAAAATGAGAGGATGAATATATATTGCTAACAGTGTGGCAAGATGACGATGATAATACGCTTTGTAGAGATGATGATTTTTTAGCCACTGCTCTCGATATATTAAGCAAGGATCAATAGACCAAATTCGGATCATATCGAATACGAACCGAGCTGGAAAATGTATGGATCAAGCATTTTGATACTATATTAAAATATAAGTTTTTTAACTTAAAACTAATTGACAATGAATGAATGAGATATATTATCTCATTCAAACAAAACCACTTGGCAATGAGTAAATGATGACATATATCTTATATACTATCATGATCTTTTCCTAATTTCCGATGTGGGATATTGTTATCGTAAGCTATACTGAAAAACATAACCGACGGTTAAACAAATAATCAAAAAAAAATCCGAAAAAACATATTTTTTAGAAATTTAGTTTGGAAAAAAGGAAGCTAAACATACCCAAAAAAACTAAAACTGGAATGAAATCCAAAGCCATGATAATAATACTAAGAGGGTGTTATTGATTCTTAATTTACAAAAAAAAATTGGTGACATTAATCAAATCATAGAAAGTAACACTTTCAAAAGATTTTGATTTTATTTAAATGTTAAGCATCATGAACATCTCAGGAAAAAAAAGTATCCTTCTAGTTTTTCCGAAACTCTCTAAAAGACCAAAATGGTAAATCATTACAGGCTTCGTTGGTATTAAAAAAAAAAAACAAAGTTTTCCAAAGTACATCTTTGATTCCGAATGACTTTAAGAAATCTGGAACTTCAATCCAAATATACACATTCTTTAGTGTTAAAACTTAGAAAAAGGATAAAGTCATCCAATTATTAATGAAAAGTAAGACAAAGCAAACATTTCGTGAAGTTTGACTTAAACCACCCACCATAATGAAAAAGAAGGCTTGTTAATCTCTTATTTAATCTATAGCCTACTTATTTATGAAATTCTGAATCTAAAAGCGGCGACCTGAAAGCGATCGTTTCACTTTTTAAAAATCGTTTTCTTTGTAATAATCATTTGTCCGCGCGATGTTGACAAGTTATGTGGTAGCTAGCCATTTTTGACGGTTCATATTTTAATTTTGATTAGCCTTTAACGTATAAAACCCCATTTGATCCATTTGTTAATTAGAGTAAACCACATATGTTACATGGCCGTGAGTCACCTCAGGCTTTGGATAAAATCTTTTTGTTTTTCGTTCGGATGTTTTGGAAATCTTGAATAAAGGTAATACAACTATTTTTTAGTTTGACACAAAAAAAAAAGGTATACAACTATTTTTCTTCGTGTTTAGACAGTTTATAAATCTAACTAGAATATATTATTTAAAATATAATCAAACAATCAGTTCACTATGGAGGGAGGCAATGAAGAGGACTAAAATGAGTAGTTCCAAAAGGAGAACAAAGCGATTACATGAATGAAGAAAGAAGAGGAAGACCATTATACAATTGAAGATTACAACGCTATTCGAATTATTAATTGTCTATCCTTTGCACAACCGTTCAAAGATTGATTCGATTTAGGTTTAGAAAGAAAGAAAATGAATCAAGCTTTGATAGGCAAAAGTCACATAAAAAGAAATAGAAGTTTTGTGTACATTTGTTAGAAGTGCTTGGCATTTGTAATCATCTGAAGTAAGCAATAAAAGAGTTACAAAGTTAACTACTCTTGTTCTGTTCTCTTCACAAATACACAAAAATACTTATATATGCTTGCCTTTCTAGTTGTCTCGGTGCCATCTTAATCTCTTTGGTCATTTTTCCCAACAAGATCTGACAAAGGTAAAGAAACTAAAGCTTTGCGATTGATAATGTCTGAATAAAAAAACAAGAACCGAAGTTATTTTCAGCATATTCTTCGATTTCTTCTGAAAAAACGAAACCAATTCATCATAACCCATTGAAACATTTCGTCAAATACGTGGCAGGCAATACATCTTAGCAATGCCCTAGTGTCTTTAGTTTGGTTTGAGAGGATTACCGAGGAAGAAATGTCTTGATGAGAGTCGAATTGGGTTTCAACTGAAGGAGAAAAAGTGTCATTGTGAAGACATCTTTGAATACTCTTTAGTTCTTTAGCCACTTCCACCATAGTTGGAACTTCCCCAACATGACCGGTGCATCTCAGTGAGAGCAATAGGAAAGCTTTCATTTGACAAAGCTCTTCTTCTGAAATTTCGCCCATTTCTGGATCTGCAATCTCATCCATTTTTGGCTCTTCCATAAATTTTGATGTAGGAAATGGTCTTCTCATAATCCTATCAAATATTTTTTCCCCCATTAGAAGCATTTGCATGGAATGTCCAACGGCAAAGACATCCGTTTCCTCTGAGACTACACCATGCTTCAAGTAATTAGGCTTCAAGTAATCAACTGTTCCCGCTATATAGTCAACCTGGACAAATGTTTCTCCTTCTGGTATTGAGACGCAGAAAGAGAAATCCATCAGCTTCGCGACACCATCTTCATCCAATAATATATTCGTAAGAGACAAACACCTATATACGAAGGGCCTTGGGAAGGCGGTGTGAAGGTAAGCTAAAGCAGTAGCGATATCCTCTGCTATCTTCATTCTCCTTTTCCACGGCTGTTCACTTGATTCTAAATGATAATGTTTCTTGACACCATGATAAACCATGACTGGCTCTTCAAACTCAAGACAATATCCAATCAATTTCAGGAAGTTTTTGTGACCACTCACCATTGATGAAACTGCTATGTCGCGGAAAAATGTATCTTTGTAGTAGACGGACTGGGAAAAAGCTTTCCTGACAAGTATCATGTCATGGTTCTCGTTCTTGCCTGAATACCATTTGTAGTCAAAATCATGAGATAATTCGGAAACAAGATTAGACACGCCGAAATTGTTGGTGGCTTTGCGGATCTCATCAGCAGAAAAGAATTTGATGGGATTGGATTTGCCATCGCAGCATTCGATCAGATCTTTTAACAGCTTCGCTCCTCTTTCGGAAGCTATCTCGGATTTAGGCTTCTTCTTCTTCCTCCACCAACCCATCTCAAAACGTAAATTAGAAAAAGGAAAAAAACTTTCTCTTGAAACCAAATGAAGAAAGACCTCACACTGAGTTGATGATAACGAAATGTATTTAGCTAAATTCTTTGTTGAATATTCAATACCGCGTAAAGATAGCAATACAAGTGTACTACTACTACTTTTCTTATTTTATTTTTTAAGAGTGTCAACCGGTTTGTTCTGGTCTGTTACTGTGTAAAAACTTAAGTCAAACTATTCCGAATCCTTTGAGGCTTTGACTCCCTCTGCTTATTATTCTTTCATTCTTTCTCAAAGCAACACTCCACCAATCAAAACATTCCCCTTTTTTTTTTTGATAAACACAAAACATTCCCTTAAATCAACATTTAAAACAAAGCAAGAAGATATTATTTTTCAGTGTTTGATTTGCCTTGTAAAACGACGGACATCCAGATTTTTCGAATCGAATTCAACCGAATAACGGATCAAATCGGATCTAACGAATATTTTGCCCAGCGCAAGAGTAAACATCATATATTCAGCAATTACAAATTTAATGCGAAGATCTCTCTCCCTCTCTCTCTGTAATCAATGTCAACACTAATATCTTGGAAGACAAGCCATTTCTTAGAACCTTCTAGATTTTACCTATGCAGACATTTTCTTCCGCCGCCGCTCTCACCTCCATCCTCCGTCGTACAACGATCTATCACGGCGGATTTGGAACTGGTCTCCGAATCCGCCGCAGCTTTTATTTTCTCTCAGCGATACGACAAGAGAACCCTAATGTCACTAAAAATCCCCACCCGAACAAGACTATTCTCAGATCCTTCTTAGCTCCGGTTCTCCCGTTAGACGAAAAACCTAACCTCGTTGAGCTTCAAGCCATCGGTACAATCGCCACCGCTCTAGCTGACTACATGCGCGTCATTGTTCAAGATGTACCTGAGAGTGATAATGGAGAGGATGATAAGATTGGCGTTGAGTTGCTTTGTGTGGTGAGAAAGTTACTGAAGAAGATAGGTAGGACTGTTCTTGTTGGTGATAAAGTTCTCGTTGATAAAGTTGATTGGGTTGATCGGAGAGCTAAGATTATCAATGTGTTTGATCGAGTCTCGGAGGTTTTGGATCCACCGGTTGCGAATGTTGATCACTTAGTGATTCTGTTTTCTCTTGATCAACCTAAGATTGATCCATTTACACTTACTAGGTTCTTGGTGGAAGCTGAATCTATTGGAATTCGAATCACAGTTGCTTTGAACAAATGTGAACTCGTCACTCAAGAGGTAAGGATGATGAATCATATTGACTCAACTAGGTTTTGGTAGGAAGTAAATTGCATAGTTCACTACTAGTTTATACTCTCCATTTCAGGGGTTTAAGTAGAGCAATGATCTTGTTTACAGGACTTGGAATCTTAGAAGATAAGATTGTGTAGTTGGAACTATGCACCACTGTTTTTGCTAGAAAGACATTGCGTAGTTCACGACTAGTTTAGACCACTTTGATCCTTTGTACTCTATTTCAGGGGATTGATTAGAACCATATCCTGGAATTTCATAGCTCATTAGTTCACTACTAGTTCAGAACACTTGCTGCTTTATAGTTTAGACTCGATTTCAGGGTTTGATTAGAGTAATGATCTTGTTTTCAGGAAGTGGAATCTTGGAAGATAAGATTGCGTAGTTGGAACTATGAACCATTGTTCTGTAGTGTGGGAACTAAAGTCGGAATTGATGAGATTGCGTTTAACCTGCGAAATCAGACTTCTGTCATTGTTGGACCTAGTGGTGTTGGAAAGTCCAGCTTAATCAATATATTGAGAAGTAGCTACGGTGGTGACATTAAACACGAAGAAGTGTTTAAGCCTGTAAGTTTTTTTTTGTCCTACTTCATTCTATAGCTAAACCTTTTGTTTTTTACCATATCCTCATGACAATGTATAAAGGCCAAAACAAGAAGAATAAAAAAAAGTGGTTTGAAGATCAGAGTGTAGGGGAAGTTTCACATAGAAATGGAAGAGGTAAACATACAACCCGAAATGTAACGCTACTTCCTCTTTGTGGAGGTGGATACCTTGCTGATACTCCTGGCTTTAACAAGCATAAGTTGCTGAAAGTAACAAAGCAAAAACTTCCCTTGTGTTTTCCTGAGGTTTGTACCCTTTTTGCTTGTGCCCATTTCCCCATATGTGAGACTGATTGATTGTGCACTGATGGTGTTTCTTACTCTTTCCTTAGATACGGAAAATGGTCGAGGGAGGAAAATGTAAATACAAGGATTGCTCGCATTTAGGGGTACAAGGCTGTGCTGTGACAGGTGGTTGGGAAAGGTATGATTACTTTTTACAACTGCTTGATGAGATCAAAATCGATGAGGAGTGTCAACTTAAGAAGTATGGAACCAAAAGGGAAGGTGGTGTTAGGTATTTTTCGATTCTCTTGAAACAAACAGCTTTTATTTTGAGATTTGGCACAAATTTGGAATGATTAGGGAAGCTTTGACACAGTTGCCACATGGGAGAGAAGGGTGTGGAACAAGCTAAACCACGGATAGATCCCAAGAAGTATAGGAGAGAATCGAGGAAGACGATGAAAGATGAAAGAGCTATATTAAGACAGCATAGAGAACAATTAACCTAATGAGCAGTTGAGAATGAGAGTAAGGGACGATGAGAAATTCACCAAAGAGGCAAAGACAATGTTAACTAATGTTTTCCACATAGAATTCTAAGTCATATAATATGTAACCTGTTGTACATATGTCTTTTGTTCTCAGTTCTTTTCTGTTCATCAACCATATTTGGTAATCAAGTTATCAAGGAAAGTGGAAACCCAGTACTTGTGTTGTTCCATAAATATTTGGGTTAAGCCTTCAATATAACAAAGCTTTTGAGTATCATATGATTAAATATATATCAGGAAAAAAACAATCATTGTATGACTAGACTTATTCAAAAGAAAACAGAGTCAAAGAACAAAATGAAGGTGATGAACGAAACAAATAACATAATGTAAATAAGACTGGTTGATAATCTTGATATTTTCTTCTGACCAATAAGGGGTAGTTCTTGGCCTTGGTTGATTTGCTCTAAACTTGGAGCATAAGAGCACACTGGTAGCTGACGATACGGCACGGCAGCTACTCCAAGATCCACAGTTCTCAAGTTTCCAGTCTCTCCAATGATGCAAGCTACGGATCCACAAGATAAGCTTGAATCAAAAATCACAGCGTGTTTCTTCTCTTGGTCAATGAAAAAACTCCCAACTAAAATCGGAAGTGTACAGTAAGTAATTTTTAAGAAGTTGCTCCATAAGAACCGCATTGGGCTCAATATTAGTTGTCACCCATATCTCCATCGCAAATGCTCCCCAATTATGCAATAACACTGCAAGTTGTTCCTCTCAAATAGAAGATAGAGTCACAGTATATAAATGAGCAACGTGAAATGGTAGAGGAAGACTCGGCCCAAATCTCTCTCTTGTAAAATCAAAACAAAGTAAACATCCAGTTGGTCCTTCCCCTATTTTCTCTCCTCCATTGAAAAGATAAGTAATTCCCTTTATTGAATGATATGCAACCTTTACGAAAATTGTTACCCGAGTGGGGAATGATATTAAGAACCCTCCACGAATGAGATTTAAAATCGTAGATTTCGTAATTTATAAAATACCTCAAGATTTTGTGGTTTACGGTTGTTATCATATCCGAGAGTATACCTGTTTTCGGAATGATAAGCACTCCTATGTTGAATCGACCATATTTTCCCCAAATACGGGTTCCAAACCACGAGCCTAGTGTTGCTGACCTCCTTACTCATCATTAACAATAAGCCATCGCAATGAAAGACTTGAGATATCTCAACATGATTAAACTTAGCTATTTGCTTTATAGATGGCTCAACTACTTCGACGTTGTTATTTTGGATTCCATGAAGATCAAATCTCATTGAACAAACCTTAGATCCCTTTATCATGAAACCAGCAAACTGTTGTCTAGCTTCTGCTTTACATATGACCCGAGCTTTAGATAAATCGTTCCATCTCAATGCTCCTAGAGATATTATTGAAACCCTAGACAGTATCTCTTCTACCATATCCTCCGGAAGATCGGATATCATCATCGTCGTCTTCAAATGAAAATCAGGGTTTTTTGACCTATCATGTATTTCCTACAGTTTTTCGATTTGATTATATATATGCGCATAACTTTGGGCCCATAACTCTAATTTTCTTCTTGCTTCCCGTTTGTGTATAACACACCTTATATGCCCTCATATTTCATAAGGAACATTTTGTAGAAGATTATTACAAGATTCACGAAGAGAAAGAATAAAGACACAAGACAAAACAAAAAGATGCACCTCTCTAAAACATCTATAAAACGCTCTATATAATGTTTATGTGTTTGCGACTGTGATAACCACATCTGGCACATGCACATCTCCTAGAAGATCTCTACTCTAAAACTCGACATACCTCTCCCGGTCATGGTCTCGTGCACTGTCTCGGCCACAATCCATATGGAATTGCATTGAGAAAGAAACCCAAGACATAAGTCCAAGTAAATTGTTTGAAGCTTTGATCCCAAATTATTTTCACAATTATTACAAAAATTTAACAATTACAATCATTCTATAGTACTAGAAATCTTATTTTTAGTCCACGGGAGCAAGTTGCAGTTTGTCGCTTCTCCTTATGAACTTATTGCGAATTTTCTTTTCTTTTTTTACCCTGGAACTTTGCTCTAATTCATTGTTCGATAATAGTAATAATTCTCAACATCACAACTACAAGGGGAAAGCCCGGTACAAGAAACTCAGTAAGATTTGTTGATCCATAATAATTGGTAGTCTTCAATCATATGATATAAATGTATTTATAAAAAACCATAAATGACCAATCTTTTTCAAATGAAAACAGAAGAAATGAACGAGAAGAAGATGATGAAAGAAACAAATAACGTACTGTAAACAAGACTGGCTAATAATCTCGATCTTTTCTTTTCCTCGATAACCGAGAGTTCTTGGCCTTGGGTGATTTTCACTAAACTAGGAGCATAAGAGACTGGTAGGTTAGATGGTATGAAAGTTACTCCGAAATCCAATATTCTCAAGTATCCATTATCTCCAATGACGTAAGCTATGTTGCACCTCATTTGTTTAGATAAGCTTCTACCAAACACTACGGCTAATTTCTTCTCTTGGTCAATGAAGAAACTCGTAACTAAAAACTTAATTCTAAAATGAGTAAATGTTAAGAAGTTGCTCCATGACACAGCATTGGGTTCAATCTTAGTTGTCACCCATATCTCCATCTCAGATTCTTCCCAATTATTAAATAACACCACAAGATGTTCCTCTCTAACAGAAGATAGAGCTACATTATCATCAAACTTAGCAATTTGAAATGGGAGAGGAAGACACGACACAAATCTCTCTCTTGTAAAATCAAAAGAAAGTAAGCAACCAGCTAGTCCTTCCCCTATTTTCTCACCTCGATAGAAAAAATAAGTATTTCCCTTTATTGACATGTCACGTACATAAATATTTGTATGCAAGTCGGGAATGATATCAAGAACCTTCCATGAATCAGATTTAAAATCGTAGATTTCACAATTTTTCCTATTATACATCAAGATTTTGTGGTTACGGTTGTTGTCGTATCCGAGAGCATACCTATATTTGAAATGCTCAGTATCTCTGCATTGGATCAACCTGGTTTGTCCCAAATACGGATTCCAAACCACGATCTTGGAATCTACCTCATCAGTTACCAATAACAACAAGCCATCGCTGTAATAAACTTGAAATAACTCAAGTTCAATAAATTTATTTATCTTATTTATAGAGAGCTCAACTAGTTCAACGTCTTCATTTTGGATTTCATTAAGATCAAGTCTCATTGAACAAACCGTAGATTCGTTCACATATCTCGTGAACCCTGTAAACTGTTGATTTGCATCTCCTTTACATACAATACGATCTTTGGATAAACCGTTCCATCGTTTGCAAGTAGATCTCACTGCTCCTAGAGATGTTATCGGAACCCTAGACAAAATCTCTTCTACCAAATCATTCGGAAGATCAGACATCATCATCGTCATTTTTTCAAATGAAAAATTAGGGTTGAACTATCACGTCTTTTCCACACTTTTAAGATTTATTCTGAGATTGTTCACAGCATAATATGGATTAATCTTCTAGGAAGCCTTATATTGTGTAACAGATTAATTGTACAGATGCCTTTCATTTGCAGACTTATTAAAGATGAAATGATTAATAAGAGCAGATTTGTTCTTTTTAATCATCAGTCATCATCAATGTCAATATTAATAAGCCATCAAATCAATGAAAGACTTGGAAAAATATCTCAAACTTACTTACACCTTCCCACACACATTTACGGTCGATTATATATGCAATAGATGGGCCCTAATTTTGGGCCCATAACACTTATCACAAAAGGCCCATCACTTTAAATCTTCTTCATAATTCACTGCTCTCTTCCTCACTACACAGTTTTCTATTCTTCTAGAATTTGCTTATGCAGACATTTTCAATTTCACTCCTCCGTCACTCTTCTCCGTTCCTCCGTCACACCGCGATTTTTCACGGCGGAGTTGGAGTTAGATTCAAATTCCTTCGCAGCTTTTCTCCTCTCTCAGCAAGACGAGATAATCCCGATGTCTCCAGAAAACCCCAACCGAGCAAAAATATGCTCAGAGCGAAGCACATCGGTAAAAATTACTCCTCCTCCTTGTCACCAGTTCTCTCGCCGGAGCATAAACCTTCGCTCTTAGAGTCTCAAGCTATTGGTACTGTCGCAACAGCTCAAGCGAACTTTATGCGCGTCATTGTTCAAGATGTAGCTAATTCTGTGACGAGTGATGATGATAATGATTCTTCAAAGACTGGTGTTGAATTGCTTTGTGTGGTGAGAGCTGTGTTGAAGAAAATACGAAGGAGAGTTTTAGTTGGAGATAAGGTTCTTGTTGGATCTATTGATTGGGTTGATAGAAGAGGAATGATTGAGAATGTGTTTCATCGACGTTCGGAGATTTTGGATCCACCTGTTGCGAACGTTGATCATTTGCTTGTTCTTTTCTCTTTGGATCAACCGAAACTTGAGCCGTTTACTCTTACTAGGTTCTTGGTGGAAGCTGAATCTACTCGTATTCCATTAACACTTGCTTTGAATAAAACTGAACTCATTAGTGAAGAGGTAAGGAGGATGAAGAAATTGTATTTTAGATCACTTTGTTGGTTTAGGGATTGATTAGAATCATAAACTTGTTTACAGGAATTGGAAACTTGGAAGATAAGGTTGCGTGGATGGAACTATGAACCATTGTTTTGTAGTGTGGGAACTAAAGATGGACTTGATGATATTGCGTTTGTTCTGAGAGATCAGACTTCTGTGATTGTTGGACCTAGTGGTGTTGGAAAGTCGAGTTTAATCAACGTATTGAGGAGTAATCATGGTGGTGGTGTGGTGGAAGATGAGAATTGGTTTGAGCCTGTAAGGTTCTTTTGTGTTATTTCATTTTACAGCTTAAGTTTTGTTTGCCAGATTCTTATGAGTTGAGCTTTTGTGATATTCAGATGTTAGGTAATAAGTGGTTTGATGATCAGCGAGTAGGGGAAGTTTCGAGTAGAAGTGGTAGAGGTAAACATACAACACGAAATGTATCGCTACTGCCGGTTTCTGAAGGTGGTTACCTCGCTGATACTCCTGGCTTTAACCAGCCTAGTTTGCTGAAAGTAACGAAGCATTCACTAGCTCACTGTTTTCCTGAGGTTTGTTCTTTGTACCCTTTTGCTTGTGCCAATCTCCCTTATTGGCTGACTGTGACGATGTGTTACTTTTTAATTGTTTCTTTTAGATACGGAACATGATTGAGAGCGAAAAATGTGGATTCAGAGACTGCTTGCATATTGGGGAACCAGGATGTGTTGTGAAAGGTGACTGGGAAAGGTATCCTTACTACTTACAATTGCTTGATGAGATCAGAATCAGGGAAGAATTTCAGCTTAGGACTTTTGGAACCAAAAGGGAAGATGATGTTAGGTATTGTTGGGATTTCTCCTGAAAGAACAGCTTTATTTTTAGATTGAGATTGGTCGCAGTCACTAATGTTGTTTACTTTGGAATGATACTTGACACAGGTACAAGGTGGGAGACATGGGTGTGAAACATGCTGAACCACGGTTAATGCCTAAGAAGCATAGGAGAGAGTCAAGGAAGAAAACGAAACAGACAATGATCAGTGAGCTGGATGAGTTCGAAGATGAAGACAGTGATTTGTACATAGAGAACGACCCAATCGTCCAAGCCATTGAGAATGAGAATAAAAGACAATGAGAGAACTCAAGTTTCCACTATAACTAAGTCACATGATGTAAAAGATTGTACAGATCTTTTTAAGTTCTCAGCTCTTTTGTTTGTCTGAATTATTGACTAATCGAACTATCGAACTAACCAAAACTTGCAGAACCATGATCACTGATTTCATAAGTCATAGAACGAAAATTTCCAAGATAAATCTATCCATTGTCTTACAAAACGATTCGAGCTAAAGAAAAAAGAGAACAAAATCTCGTTCAAGAACACAAGGGACATGAAAATAAAGAAAGAAAGCTTAAGCTGCTGATTTCTTGGACTTGGCAGCCAACTGAGTCTCCGGCTACAATTATCAAAAACAAATACGAAATGAGAACACTGTTGTTATTAACACTAGTCCTGAATTTTTCCAATGAGATGAAATATATATTACCTCTTTTTTGACAGGCTCTTCCTTCTCTGACAAAATCAACTCAATGTGGCATGGGTTGGACATGTAAGCTGCAACCAAGAAAGACAAACTGAGTCATACAATGGATTACAAAAAGCTATCAATGTAAGTGATTTACAAAATCTCAAACTTACGGTTGATTCTTCCGTGAGCACGGTAAGTCCTTCTCCTTTGCTTTGCGGCCTGGTTCACTTGGATGTGTGATATGAAGAGGGCATCAACATCCAAACCTTTCACCTGAACATTCAAAGTCAAAATATGCTTATTAGCAAAAGGGTACAGAGAGAAACAAGAAAAAGTTTCCTTAATTAAATGAATGCTCGTCTCACCTCAGCATTGCTCTCAGCGTTCTTGAGCAAATCAAGAACAAACTGAGCAGACTTGGCTGGCCAACGTCCTTGACCATTAGAGTGCCTGTTCTTAGCTTGAGCAGTTCTCCCAACACCTCTGCAGAAACGTGTGAAGGGAATTGCTTGCTTGTGAGCTATCACATCCTCAAGGTACCTCTTCGCCTTGATCAATGGTAGCTTCCTGATTGCGTGCGCTGTTTCCCTAGTATTCTGTTTCACACAATCCGAAGAAAACAAAACACAATAAGAACCAACCAACAAATTCAAAAACACAGTATTAATTATGTGGAATCACTAACCAAAACAACAAGTCACTAAAATTCTACATAGGTTCACATAAGAACAATAACAAAGCAATACTAAGCGATTAACCAAAAGCCCTAAAAATAAACAAGCCTCAAAAAGTGAAATGATAAATCAATGTACCATCATGTACTGAATCTTATAGTTATGAGATATATAAACATAGATTCACCCAATCACGATGACCAATTCAATTTCCCTGAAGTATACGTGAGATCTGTCAAATTGCAACAGAACTCTGCTTTTTCTCAATCAGGTTTAACCTAAAACTACAATCTCCTAATCATAAATCTAACTACATCGAATAATCAAAATGACAATTGACAGAGCTATACATACCTTGAAGTGAACCCTAAGATCGGATCCTCTAGCCTTGCAAGCTGCAAAATCAAAACCAAAGGATTACCACAAAGATCAAAACAACGAAATGGTACTAAGAAGTTGATACAAGGAGCTTTACTTACACTTGGTCTGATTGTCGGGTTCTTGCGAGTACTTCACCTGCGAAATCAGCAAAGACAGGGTAAAGAAAATTAGGGAAGAAGATTTCTAGGTCAAATCAGCGAGAAGAGAGATGGAGTTTGAGAAGCTTAAGCAATTAAGCAATTACCATGGCGGCTAATAGAAGAATCGGCTGCAGAAGAGATGTGAGATTTGTGAAGACGAGAGTTTTTATATAAGAGTGAAGCAATAAACCCTGCGAAACCTAGGTTTAAATGGGCCTTGTCCATTTTTAATGGGCTTTCTAATAATGCCCATCAAGACTATGAATTGGTAATTAACAATTACTTATTACAAAGGTTGATATCCTTACTCATTTTTGTTTCATCAGGCCAGATGTATTTATTTTATGTAAGTAAAATCTCTCTTCATTACTTTTTTTTATAAGAAATGCAATTGATTAATTCGTTCTTATAACCACAATTTTTTTGAAAATAAGTTAATTAATCGGAAAATGAGCTAGAGATCCAATTTTCACTATTTTGTTTTGTATTAAACTAACCAACTTGCATTCTTTTAGTTGAAATTAGTTGTTACTATGTAATATGGCCTAAAAACTGTCCAATCCATCATTAAATCTCTAAAATAAACATGGTGAGTAGTTTTCGGGTCTAAGAATAGAGTTATGCTCAACTCTCATCAGGTTCAATAGAATTCTACTTACTTATCAAAAAAAAGTGTACGTATTTTGTATATATTGGTGGAGTATGTTGTTTTAGTTGTAGATCATTTGCTTAAAACTTCATTTTTTGTTTTATATATATAAATATGAGACAACAATCACGAATGGTTACTATGTCATTTGACTTAATTGTTATACGTAATTTCTTACTTACTCAGTTATATCATATGTCATGTCATGTCATTTGACTTACTTGTACGTAAAATATTATATGTAATGAAAATATAGAAGATTAACAAGTTTGCTACATGAGTAATGATTGCTTCATATGTAGAAGCCAATAAGATCTTGAATACCTTGGGAGGAAGCTCTATCGATTTCATGGGGGAGAAACTAGCTAAGTATACTATCGATATCATTGAAACCTGAAGAGTTGATTCAACATCTACTGATATCGCTGATAAGCGTATCATCACACATATTAACGAGTGGATTGACGATTATTTGATGGTGCACCACGAGGGAGGAGTTTTGGTGGTATGCATCGGAAACGTTGACCTTCGTGGCTCAACTTAGAAATGATAGGACACATTATTTGATGGCGCACCACGATAAAATAGCTGTCGTTTATAGAGTCTTACTCTTGTCACATATTTGAGTCCAAAAGATAACGAAAAAAATAAAAACAATATTTTGAAAAATTATTTATATGAAACAATATTATTTATTTTGTTGCAATTAGACTTATTCATTACCTCGTGGCATGTACGTGGACTTTGTAATTGTAACAGACACTTCTATTGGTTTTTCATGTGTTTGTTATTTATGTGGTTTTTCATGTGTTTGTTATTTAGGTCAGTACGGTTGTTTAGCTTACTCTTTTAAATTTTTTCATTTGCAAATTGCAATTGTAAGGACCACTTGTATTTAGGTCCGTTATTTAGCTTATTCTCTTAAAAATGCAGAGAAACTATCAATTTGTGGTATTACTCTCGGTAGACAATAATGCTAATGAAACTTCTCAACAAAACAAAAAACAAGACTATATCTTTTGATCATGAAGTTAAATTAAGGATAAAGTTAAATTAAGGATATAAGACTATAGTTGCACCAATCAAAGTATAAGATTATAAATTATCAAAGAACCAAGTAAATGTACACAATTACTATATCAACAAAGAAAATGTACTTAAGACTTGCTCATGTTAGTATGATTTAGGTATAAATAGAGTATGCGGTTCCGATGTCAAAAAAAAAAAAACTTTCCCATGTTAAGAACGGATTTATTTATTCTCTAATGTTTTAGAAATATCAAAAGGAGAATATGAAATAGTCTACGATCAGAACAAGTAAGTAGAAAGAAAACTAGTGTAGGCAATGACATCGGACCATTTTGGGAAAAGACCCTTCAAATGTATAGTTTCTTCATCAAGACGTTGATCAAGAACAGCTACATCTACTCTCACTTCTTCTTCACTACTTGCCTCTAACCAGAAGTTCCACTTCTCATCGCTGTTGCCACTCAGTCTCAATATGTACGAGGGAGGACCACCCGGTGGGAGTTCAGGTGCTGCAACAACGATTAGTCATTTTGGTTTTACGGTTTTTAGTAAATGCTTTAAGAGAACGAAAAAGAGGTTCTGTGTGTGTCACCTGGAGGTTTGCCATCGGCAAAGGACCACCCTGATAACGGTCCGGTTATGTTCAAAACCGTGACCCAAATCTCCTCCAACGACCTGCAAATGGAATAGTTAATAACCAACAAGACCAATAGAAGTTCTTTATGGAGTCCAACTAACCCCAGAGAGAGCTCCAGATGAACTCTGCGAGTTCCATTTTCAAATGTTGTTTGCGGTTTATGCGCTTGTAGGAGTGGGAATTGGCTATATCGTTCTAAAATATTGTTGGCTTTAGCAGGGAACCTCCCGTTTGTTGTTAATACACATGAAATAGGGAAAAGTGCCTGCAGATACCAAACAATTCTTTACTTCAAAACTGAAAACACTTGCTATCTTACCAATAGCATGTACATAGAAACGAATCTAATGAACGTACCATCCAAGCTTCTTGAGGAGACGCTTCAGCGTTTCCCAATGAAAAAGAAGGGCCAACATGAAGTTCCTTTGCCACCTCCGGAGCATGCTTAAAAATGAACTCCATAGAATTTGAATCAATGACAGCTAAATCATAACTTGAGCCTGTGATTTCATTTCCACCTGCAACAGGCACATTAAACATTTACTTCATTTCAGCAGACGAAGATTACTCCGAAAGGCGAAAACAGTTCCATATCGTGTGAGAAAACGCTACCAGTAGAGATGAATGTGTGTTGGAGTACAACTCTCTTTGGTGCATCTTTGCTATAAGGAAAGAACTGTGATGATACCGCCAACATGACTACAGTGAAGTGAAGCAAGAATTTCAAGATCGACGACTTGGCCAGCCAACGATCACAAATTGGTATTATTGGACCCAAACACAAGCCGGTGACGATTCCAATGACTGCAGCTACTGCTACATCTGCTAGATAAAATCCTGCAAACCAAAATAATGTACAATAAACATCTCCACAGTGAAAGCCAGACTTGCAATCACAACAAGCTATTTAAATGTTTTAATGGTAAAATTCTCAATCGGTTTAGCTGAACCAGAGATGCTTTTGGAAAGAATTGAGTTCAGTAAAGCTAACCATAAGGTGGTGGAATTGCTCCCATCATTCCCGTCTTCTCAATTAATAATAGTGTAAGAATACCACCAAAATAGAGAGAATACAGAAGGCATGGAACAAGAGCTATCACATAAAACATGGGAGACCTGGATGAAATGAACTTTATCATAAACAAGGATCTTATTGGCTAAAGATATGTCCTATGATCCAAAAGGAATATTCAAGTTAAACTAATCATCAACTTCACAAAAGTTAGGTACTGTCTAGAAGTCTTACTTGATCGAATTATAGCCATAGGACTTGACTGACAAATAGAAAGCAATCCACCCTAGTAGCATAGAAATGGAGATGACAAATGTCATGAATCCTCCATTTAATCCAGCGAAAAAATATGCCTGAAAACGTTTCTCCGGTTAGTCAACGATCAGACAAACAAACAACAAATTCTGAGGTAAAATAACCGATAAAACAAAAAGTGCATACCGAAGTTGCAAAAGCATAGAACCCAAATGCTCCCCAAAACCTTGCTTCATCAGATGGTTCCTAAAAGATCATAGTTAGAAGACATTTTCTAGTAATAGACAGGGAACCTAATGAGACAAGAGGAAAGAATAAGGACTTTACAACTTTCATAATTTTCTTGGATGAAACACCTTGAAAATGTGAGACACGATCAGAGATAGCTCTTGGAATTAAAAGGCCAAAAAATGAGCAGGGGATGAACATCAAGAAAGCTAAGTATGAATGAGCAAACCTACATTTCCACATTAATTTGAGTGAACACCTTTATTAAGTATTAAATAAAACGTGGAACAACGTAACACGATATACAAAACCAACCAGCTCATGGGATAAGCAAAGAACAATCTGATGACTGCAAAGAGAACAGGGACTATTACACCAAGTAAGATCCCGGCGAAATGGTGCATAACTCCTGATCAGGTAAAAATTTACAACGTTAAATCTCTAAAACATCGTACAATGAGGAAAAGAGTACAGGAGTACAAAAATGATTAAGAAAATAAAAAGATTGCAGAATTTTACCTTTAAAGAAAGCCCAGAAGAATGATAACAAAGGGTGTGTCCTAGGGTCCATCATATACAAAAAGAAAGGAACACAAAGGAACAAAGCAGCTGGAATGTTGTGAAGTACGAAAGCTACTCTTCTTGGGTAGAACACCTGATAGATATCACGATTTCAGCTTGTCAAGAGTGTAAACTAGCTATGAGAAAAGATGATGAACAATCTCAAAAACACCCACCATGAACCATGTTAAGTAATCAAAGAAAACAGCTCTTTCAACCATGTCACTGTTGGCATCCACGTCAAGCGTCTTTCTTTCACTAGCAACCTTTAGCCTAGAAGAACTCGCGAAGGCTTTAAGCACGCTGATTAAGTTTTCTCCACGTGCTTGCATGCTTCCAGGTCTGGTTCAAAGGTATTCTGTGAAAAGAGGATCATACTAAACAATAAACGATAGTAAGGAAAAGTTCAACCATAATATATACCAAAACGATGCATACACTATTCTGTCCACTGTATCGAAGGTAGTATGGTAGTAGTAACCGCCCAGAAGAAAGATAATGTCTAGCCCGGGAATGTCGGCATAATCTTCTGCAAACATTCTGTAATCTGTGTCTCCAGGAATTACAGGGAAAACATCCTGAGGAATATCATAGGAGAACTTAAAGTCAGTGACAGAGATGAACTAGAAACAAAATGGCTGAATACGTTTTGATCAATGACCACTATCACTTGGCAAAAGTAGAGAAGACAGTGTGTGTGAGTGTCCATGTATGTCATAGAGAGAGAGAGAGAGAGACCTGTGCAGAACTCTGTGCCATTGGATACACTGCTGCTTGAGAGTAGACATAAGATGGCCACGAGCCAGGCCCTGATTGGCAGACCAGATCTACCAACCATTAACAAAAAGTCAGAAGTAGGAGCAATAAGCACAACAGAAACTTAAAATATAAATACTCATTGACAAGCAAACACTTAATACTGTCACAAATAAGACTAGCACATATTCCTCTTAATATTTACAGGATAATGTATGTATATGCATTAATTTTCTAGGGACAGGATGTTGCAAGAGAAGTTCTTCAATGGTCTACACAGATGTTTAAAGATAAGCTTTTTTGTTCCAATACTTAGGAAAGATAAGAGAATCAAGATCAACTTAAGAACATCATTGTCATCTAGAGGAAGAGACTGGCCGAGAAAGGACCTTGTCATAAGTAAAAATTGTTTTTAGGGAATATATCTTACCAATACCCCCTGTCCCAGAGGCTTCCACGTTTATAAAAGCTCCAATGGTATCTTTCAACTTATGCTTCGTCATGAAGCCGTGTGAGCCCTAAACACACACACCACCATGTAAAAGAAGAGCTTATTTTCATCAGCTTGACTATAAGAGAAACCTCATACTATGTATCAATAACAATATTCATCAAGAACAAGAAGATGAATGTTCATTAAACAATATTCCATACGAAAGAGTACTAAGCAGCATAACTGTATTACCAGCATAAAAAGCTCTTCAGCACCATTGAAGAGAAAAATTACAGGTTGAGGCGGGACCCAACCAGAATCCACTACCAGTCTTGCTAATTCAAGTAGTGATGCTGCAAAACGGAAACACATAAATCCATGATTTAATGGTTTAGAAGGTAAATCTAAAGATATAGTACCAAACTCACCTACACATGACCCACAATCACCAGCTCCAGGAGAGTTAACAGGACTGTCATAATGTGCATTCATCAATACAGATGCATCAGTGTCAAGAGAATTCATTGACGAGATACTGCAAAAAAAAAAAAAAAACGATGAAAATGTTTAGCATTAATAATTGGGGACACAATCATTCAATGTTGCAGTCTATTGATGACTGAATAAAATAACACAAAGAATGGTCAACCCCAACGTGAATCATAAATACAAACAACAAAGTCTCCTGAACAACACGTAAAAACCATAAATCTCAATGTACCAGTAAAGGAACAAACTTTAGTACCGCATAAGTATATTAGTATGGTTTCTGTATCCAAGTGATATGCTGTGTCCTAGAAACATCATGCTAAAGGAACCATCCACTTGAGTCTCTTCCACTTCAACCCTATAACAGCAACAAAAAGCATTCATTTTTCAGCTCAGACACAAAAAGTTCACAAGAAAAAAACATTCTTTTCTTGGAGAGTGATGAAATCTCAAGCATTTAAGTTATTCAAAAAAACCTTAAATTTGGTCCAGCTCTCTCCTTCACCATCTCCAATTGCGATTTTATATACGTTGCAGCTTCTTTAAGTCCAGGTCGTCCTTCCTACAAAACCCATGTCGTAAAAACAAGATCAGAGAGAGACAGAGAAAAGAGAGAGATGAAACGGCGGCGAATCATCACCTGACGACCATCGATCTCTTCAGCCAAGACACGGATGTGTTCGACGGCTCTAGCTTCAGAGAATCGTTCGAGAGGAGCGTTTGCCGGAAGCGGAGAGATGAATTTCATGTGGAGGACGGAGTAAACAATAGCTGACATTAAAGCGTAGATGAAGACGAGTGAGAAGAGGAATTTGAATCCAGTGACATCTCTTGCGCTCATCTTCCAAAACGGCATCACTGAAATGGATTCAAATCTTCGAATCGGCGCTTTGGAAAAATCAGACAAATCTCGTACTTGAAGACAACGATTGTTCAGTTCTGTAATATAAGTCCGAAACTTAACGGAACGGAACAGAACGGGAACACCGTCGCTTTGTGTCATAGAGAGAGACTGTTACGGCGTGAGAGTGAGATGCAAAATGACTTAAAAGTCCTCACGATTTATTCCATAATGAAGTCTTTACGTTTCCCTAAATCTAATTTTATTCAGATTCATTTTGTTCTGAAGTGTAGATTTGGTAAAATTTTGATTTAAAGTTTGAAGTCATTTAATTTGAATATCTTAGACAATTTAAAGGTGATTTCATAAATTTGAATCAATTTTGCATGTCTATGGACAGATGTCATTATCAAAGTGACATTGTTGTTTTTCTGACTTTTAAATACGATGCAGCAAAAGTAGATGGTATAATCTTACAAAATATTTCCGCTTGCTTAGACAAAAAAACAAACTTTGTACGTAACTCGTGAACTAAATACGAGTCTAAGAAGAATAAGAGGAATAAAATCAAGGCTTAATTAGTTTACTACCTTTGAACCAAAAAAAAAACCAAAAAAAAGATCTACTACCATGTATTGGGGTATATATCTAGGGAAGAAAATTTGGTTAAAAGGAAATGACACGTTGTTTTAATTAAAAACATTTGACACAAATGTTTTTTTTTTGTTTTGGGATGTAATCCAACACGCAAAAAAACATGTAGACATTAAAGTGTCGTGAACATAACTATGTCTATGTATGTTAAATAAAGCAAACTACGTTTCCTTTCTTTACGTGATGATATGTTCCCACACATCACGTACCAACTATTTGTGTGAGATATTAGCCAAGTCTCGGACCAATAGTTATCTTGATCCAAGATATCAAGAGAGTATTAATTAATGGATTTTCAATCATCATAGCTGGGGAGAGTTTTCCTCTGGTTTTACAAGTTGGTCGTCGAGGAAACCAAATTTCTTCTTTGAGGCAAGCACAATTTTAGTCCATTCTTCATAGTTGTCCGATCCTCACAAAGCAAGGATGGATATCATTATCAGGATATCTATATGTATGTATCCTGGACTGTCACTCGTCTAGTCTATATGCACCTATGTGTTTTGGTTATACATAAATGCTAGATATGAGCTTTATCCCTAGACTCGGCCCAAGAATGAAATTTGCTTAGAAAAACTTTGACCAAGTCTGAGTCAGCAGGGTTCGGCCCATTCGCTCGTTATTTTCAAACATGTGAACAAAATCGGATTGTCAATGTCTCAATGATCAAATTGTTGGTAACAAAACTGAAAACCAAAAGAAACCCGTAAACGTTTTTTCCAATTGACCACAATCAAATAAGATGAACAAGAGTTGCAAAAATGGTAATTCGAACCATTACCTCTATAACTCAGTCTTTCAACATCGAACCGGAAAACCAAACATTTACTTTTTGAATCCTTTGTGTGTTCAACATCCTTAGCTTCTATTATAGTATAGTGATCATTTTACAAAAAAATATTGATTGTAATGTGCAATTACCTAATCTTTTAAAACTTCTAAAGTGAATGTGCAATTTCTTGAATTACAACACCTATGTTGTGTGTAAAAGAAAAAGAAAAAACAACTACAGTAAATTTGTTTGTAACTGAAAGAATCTTTCTTAAATCATAAATCATTAAATGTCTAATGACTCAATACGTTTCATTTCATCAAAACTCATTACAATCACCAAGCAACGAAAAAACCCAAAACAGAGACCGTTGGATCTAAATCTCTCACTTTCTTCTTCTTCTTCTCTGTATCATCTCTCTCGAAGAAGAAATGTACGGCAAAACAATATGTACAATCGTCTTCTTCATCTTCCTCGTTGCTTCATTCTCAATCTACATGGGAACCGTCGATCCAAGACCTTACTTCTACCTCCTCCAATCCCAACCCAATGGAGCTTCTTCTCCTTGTAGCTCCTCTGGAAAACCTCTCCGTGTCTTCATGTACGATCTCCCACGAAAGTTTAATATCGCGATGATGGATCCTCATAGCTCAGATGTTGAGCCTATCACAGGGAAGAATTTACCTTCTTGGCCTCAGACTTCTGGGATTAAAAGACAACATAGCGTTGAGTATTGGCTTATGGCTTCTCTTCTTAACGGTGGTGAGGATGAGAATGAAGCAATTAGGGTTTTTGATCCGGATTTGGCGGATGTGTTTTATGTTCCTTTTTTCTCTTCGTTGAGTTTTAATACTCATGGGAAGAACATGACTGATCCAGATACTGAATTTGATCGGCTATTACAGGTATAATTTTGATCGGAAATTTTTGAAATTCCGGTGATTTTGGGTGATGGGTAATGGCAAATTCGTTGACTTTTTTTGCAAAGTTTGAATCTTTATGAATCGCCACCATTGCAGCGTCTGGCGATCGAATTATGAACTATAAACCCTAACTATTGTCAAATTTTAATCGAAATTTTTGAAATTCCGGTGATTTGGGATGATGGGTAATGTCAAATTCGTTGACTTTGTTGCCAATTTTGAATCTTTATGAATCGCCACCATTATTGTTTCATGTTGTGTGATCAGGTTGAGTTAATGGAGTTTCTTGAGAATTCGAAGTATTGGAATCGTTCAGGAGGTAAAGATCATGTGATTCCGATGACACATCCTAATGCTTTCAGATTTCTAAGGCAACAAGTGAATGCGTCGATTCTCATTGTTGTGGATTTTGGGCGTTATTCTAAAGACATGGCACGTTTAAGTAAAGACGTAGTTTCTCCTTATGTACATGTTGTTGAGTCTTTGAATGAGGAGGGCGATGATGGTATGGGAGATCCTTTTGAGGCTCGTACAACGCTTCTTTACTTTCGTGGGAATACAGTTAGGAAAGATGAAGGTAAAATTCGTCTGAGGTTGGAGAAGTTATTAGCTGGTAACTCTGATGTTCACTTTGAGAAAAGTGTAGCTACTACACAAAACATCAAAGTGGTAAGCTACTATTACTTTTATATTTCAGGGTTCAGAAGTCTTAGAGAGAGTCCATGTAGTTGAAATCTTAGGAAAATGTGGTAACCATTCTCAGTCCAAGGTTCAGAACTCAGAAATCTTAACTTTTTAGAAAGACCAATGTGATAGGGTTTCATCTAGCATGAGTATATAGCTAGGATAGTGCTTCAAGTGTTTAGGCGTTTGAGTCTTTTGGGGACCTATTAGGCTCTTTAACAAACTAAGGTTTCTATCTTTGGTTTATTGTATCAGCTAGTTCGTGCTCTTCATTTTGTAGTCTGATTTAGAGCAGAATAGAGGAAGATATCTAATGTTAACCTATCAGAATGATAGTAATTGTTCTACTTGTGTTTTGTTTTGTTACCAGTCTACGGAAGGGATGAGATCTTCTAAGTTTTGTCTGCATCCAGCTGGAGACACTCCATCTTCATGCCGGTTATTTGATGCCATTGTCAGTCACTGCATTCCGGTCATCATAAGCGACAAAATCGAGCTGCCCTTTGAAGATGAAATAGACTACTCGGAATTCTCACTGTTTTTCTCAATAAAAGAGTCGCTTGAACCGGGCTACATCCTCAACAACCTCCGCCAATTTCCCAAGGAGAAATGGCTGGAAATGTGGAAACGACTGAAGAACGTATCTCATCACTTTGAGTTCCAGTACCCGCCAAAGAGAGAAGATGCAGTAAACATGTTGTGGAGACAAGTGAAACACAAGATCCCTTATGTCAAGCTCGCTGTACATAGAAACCGGAGGTTGAAAGTCCCTGATTGGTGGCTTTGAAGAATGGCAACAAAAAATTCTCAAGGTTGAAGTCTTTTCTCATTCTTCTTCCCTCCAATACTGTACATTAGTTGATTCTTTTGTTACATTTGCGTTTCACGATCCATTTATAGGCATATATACTCTTAAACATCATTTTTTTAATAACCAGAGGTAGTCACATAAATTTGTATTCCATCTAAAGTTTCGGTTTATCTGTTTTTACTTCTCTTTAAGGATAACTGATTCAGGTACTCCTATAGTTCCTATTGTTGTAAACTTGTAATGGAAACAAGAGGATCAAGCTGCTCCTATATCTTCTTGTGCTCCAGCTTCCGTTTTGTAATGGAATTTTGTTATATTAAAATGTCAGATTCTTGATGGTAGGAGTATGCTAAGAAATAAGAGACTCCATTGGGTTATCTTGGTCCCCTAAACAAGAACTTTTTTTCTGCATTCAGACTCCATTGTGCTTGGACTATATGGTTGAAGTCTACTAGTTGAATTGAAAGAAGGAATCGTTGTTGCACAAAGAGATGATGTGCAACAATAGGTACATTGCATAGATGATGAAGTCAGGGTACTACTAGTATGCTATTCATCAGGAACTTCTACACCCCGAAATATCAGTTCAAGCGTCGTTAAATCTCTGTCATCTCTTACTATAGGCAAATGGTTCCGGAAAAGTGAAGCAAACTTGTCAACCGACCGTAATCTATTTGAACCGGAGACAGTAGAAATGGCTAAAATGATCATATTACCAAAACTGGTCCAAAAGAGTGTTGTAGTACATTTAAGTGTCGAGTTATAATGAAGGGCATATGCGTCATTGCGTTAACTAATTAGACGAATTGTGCTATAAATAAGTCGCAGTCGCCGAAGCAGACTTCGCAAGAGAGAGTAGTAACAAGCACGTTCTCTCCGCCAAAACCAGCCGGAGAAAATATCTCAGTTCAACGGAGATGCGAGTTGTCAGAATATCATGCGTCGGGACACGTCATCTCTCACCTCCCTCCTCCGTTCGCGGTTGCGAAGCCCACTCCGACGACGTCTCTGCTTCCTCAGCCGGTACGTTCCCTCTCTTTCGCCGTGTTACTCTGTTTCGACATAGTAATTAATAGTTAATAACACCTAATCAATCGGAACCGTAAATTATCATAATTTCCTTATTTAATCTTTGTTTATCTCCTTATTTTGCTCTCATAATGTGAGATTAGATACAATCCAAAATGCAAAATATATTTTTTATGTTCATTTTAAGAACTAGTATTTCTCATCACTATTTCCAAAATGCTAACTGATCCAAAGTTTGTGGTGATTAAAATGTTTATAATTTTAACTGTCATTTTCAGTAATGCTACTGTAGATTTGTAGCAGAGTTACAGTATGTTTGACTTTGAAACTCACTAACATGTGTGATAGTGATGAGACTAATTAGAGAAACTTATCTACAGTTAAATATTAGTAATGATGACTAAAGAAACCTATCTACAGTATTTTATTATATGGTTTATTTTTGCTAGATGTGATGTTTTGGGACTCTTCTTGGCACAATTATTAGGTGTCTGGGTTAGAAGGAGCATTGGTTTCATTGTGTCTGAATCATATAATCTAAAGTTTGGTCCATTTGTGGGTCCTTTGAATTGTATCGGTGGTCATAGGATTGTACCGGCTTTAGTTTAATCGGGCCGGTCCGAGAGATCCGTGATTGATTCAATCGGTCTGCCACGTGACTCAAACAAACTGCAGTAGATCTTTATGTTCGTAACTCTCTTAGGTAAATTAGTAAACTACACTATCTATGATTTAATTGTAGAATTGAATTTATGTTTGGTCCACATATAATGTCTAGATCAGCTTCAAGAGCAAATTTTGACAGATGTATGAAATTGAATCTAAAACAAAAAGTTTATAAATTGGAGTGAAGGCAAGTGGTACTCACTTCAAATAGTAATCACATTGTTTCTATATGGCAATGGGTCACATATATGGTCTATTATTGGGGCAACCTGTCACATGAGTGTCCAATCCAGTTTAACCAATCTAAACCGAACTAAAACCATTAAAAATTGATACGAAAATCAAAGCTAAAATAAACTAAACCGGTCTGAAGTTTTCCATCTTTGAGCTGAGCTTTACTATAACCCAACACAAACTATAGAAGTAAACCGATTAAATCCTTACGGTATAGGACCATAGTATTAATTAATACTTAATTGGTTCCAAGGCCAATGGAACCTTTCTTAGGTACTTGGCATCGTGTTCTGTAGGGATTTAAATCTTCAGAATCTTAATATGTTCTTGTTTGTTTATACAGGACTAATTAACGCGGATGCAGAAGATGCGAGTTGTAGTAGCACGCCTAGTTGGAGAATCAAGAAGAGTCTAACATGTGTTTGCTTTAACCGCAAGAGAGCATATGAACGCATTTGCTCTAACTTGACACCATTGCAGGTTAACACAAATAGAAACAACAGCTCCATTAACTCGTTTTTGTATGAAAGCATTCAATTTTCTGAGTCTGATTGTTTTTTTATTTTCATAGGAAGAAAGACTTAAAAGGTTGAGGAAGAGAATGAAGAATTACTATGATGCATCACGGCCCGATCATCAGGATGCATTAAGAGCACTGTGGTCAGCAACGTATCCTGATGAAAAGCTTCAAGATTTGATCTCAGACCAGTGGAAAAATATGGGATGGCAAGGAAAAGATCCATCCACTGATTTCAGGTTAACCTCTCTCTTGCTTGAGTAACCGAACATGTCAAATAGTGCTTAATTCGGTTTTCTTGCGACTATTGTTATCAGAGGAGCTGGATTCATTTCACTGGAGAATCTTCTATTCTTTGCAAAGACTTTCTCGGTAAACTTAACTCTCATAACTTTCTACTTTGAAAGATTCATAACCTCTTTGATGTTTTTTCGGGTGGCATTGGTGTAGACTTCGTTTCAGCGTCTGTTGAATAAACAAGGAGGCAAAAGAGCGGCTTGGGAATATCCATTCGCTGTAGCGGGCGTCAACATAACCTTCATGATCATGCAAATGCTTGACCTTGAAGCATGTGAGTGTCCCTAATATCTTGCTCTTTGTTTGTGAAGCAAGAAAACTTAATATTTACTACATGTGCAGCAAAACCTAGGAGTTTTATACGGTTGGTGTTCTTACAAATGTTGTCAGGTAAAATATGGAAACATTTGGTTATGATGATCATGGCTCTCTGGTTTTCTTGATTTTTAACTAAGTTTTTGGAATATCTAGAAAGCGAATGGGCCTTTGATTTGCTTTACTGTGTGGCCTTTGTGGTAATGGACAAGCAATGGCTGGACAAGAACGCCACCTACATGGAATTCAACGTGAGTCGATCATCTTTCGGTTTATATTGCTTGGTTATGGTGATGGTGATGTGATGATAAATGGTATTTGTGTAGGATGTGCTAAGATGTACAAGGGGGCAGCTTGAGAGAGAGCTGATGATGGATGATGTTTTCAGAATTGAGGATATGCCTTCTTTCTCTCTTCTCTCTTAGTTTTTTACTAATCAATTCTTGTTGTCACTTTAGATCACTATCTTCATTCTCATTTTCCTAATTAGCTAATTCCATCAATTCAAATTTCGTTTTATTCATATAAACATTATCAAACTCAAGTTTCTCGAAACTAATTTAATTCAATTAATCATTCCAATATCTTCCTAATAAATGATTCACGCCGTTGTCGTTTTCCCAAGCATGGTATCTCTAACAATAAAATAGAAAGATTAGTACGGTAAAATACTACTCTCTCTGTTCCTTTTTGTTTGATCTTTTAGAAAAATCACAAATATTAAAAAAACATATTAAATGTTGCTTTTAAATGTATTGTTTTTTGTGATTTACAATTTTCAATAACTTTAAACCAATGATATTCACTAATTTGTATTGAAGTTTACAATTTATCAATTATAACTAATAACTATTGTATTGAAAATCTAAAAAATCAATCTTTTTGAAACAATTTTTTTTTCTAAACAATCAAACAAAAAGGAACAAAGGGAGTACTATTAGTTTTGGTTTTATTTTAATGTTTGTATAAGAAAATTATCAAAAGTAATATAATGATTTTTTTATTTATTAGTGACAACAAATTTTTTAATGGAAGCCCAAATTTTCAAAATATGTAGATCAATTGTTAGTTTTTAAAGAGCTCCCAAAGTGGATTTTTTTGGAAACGTTATGGAAGCGAGATTCCAAGAGCGCCGATTCCGACTCTAATCCTCGATGCGGTGACAAGTTCATAAAAGCCATTGCAATAAAATGGTATTTTTTGTCATTTAAATTTAAAAACATTCAATATTAAACTAAAGATTAATTGTCATAAAGAAAAATCATCAATATAAAAGGGAGAAGAAAACTACAAGATTATGTTTTGAAATTTGTTTTTTTTCACCACAATCAATGTCACATAGGGCTAGAAATATTATTTTCTACTAGATTCTAACCAAATTCCATCAGAAGCATTCAATACTAAGATTCTCATTACCCTTTGGAAGTTCCTTTAGTTTGGCCACAACCGCTTCGTTATCCAACTTCTCATTTGCAAAAAATGAAGACGTTTTAATCATCATCTTCTTCATTACCGTCCCTTGCGTTACAAAACGCGAAGCTAATGCAAATTGTTTTTTATTTGAACCGTTGAAATCAAACATCCACATAACTTCCACACGAAAATCAGCATTGGGAAACAGATTTGCCTCCTCCCACTTTTTCTTTTGTGTTCCACCAATCGAAGATTCACTATCTTCCTTAGAGTTAGGGACATTGTTATCCTATATATATATAGACAAGAACATACATAAACATGTTGTGTTGGTTATGATAGATACTTGAAATTAAAACTCATTAAACCAAAAAAAAAGATAGAAGATAAAAATTAAAATAAAAAAAAGATAGAAGAAAACTGATCAAATCTTCTAAGTACTAAAATTAAAGCATAAAATGAAAGTACCTTAAATAGTATATGGAGCTCTTCCAATACTCCATTCCAAGCAACTAAAATGTCCCTTAGCATGTGGACTTCTCTCGAATTTGTTACATCCACGACCACCTTCAAAGACTTAAGCTTTTGCAAGTAGCTAGCATCTCCACTCACCACGAACTCATGTCCAATATTTTTTTTCTCCTTCAATTCATGTAAAACAAAATATGTTAAGCAATATATAAAATACCATTTTCTATATATATATATATGCTTGTACTTGTACCTGAGCATGAGATGTAATATTGTAGTTCATGTTTGGCACTTTCTCTAGATCTTTAGTCCAATTATTAAACAAAAGTCTTGGTGCCTTGATGACAAAGTTTTGTTCCTTAGCAAACGCAAAGTAGAAAATGGAGAAAATATCCAGAAGAGCTGCAGACACGTCAATGCAATCAACATGAGGGCAATCCAAATGCAAGACCTTCAGATTATTATTATGAATCTTCAGGCAGGTCTTTTCGTTGTACCACATGCAATTTAGCACCAGCACCTTGAGAGAAGGACATGATGCAATAACTGTGTTGAACACATCAACTTCAGCTAAGATTCCCTCAAGCTTGAGAATCTTCAGATTTTCACACTCCTTGAAGGCATGTGCGGTTACTAAATCGTATCGACGTAGGAAGAGGGTTGCGAGCTTTGGATGCGAGAAAGTGTTAGGGGAAAACCGAAGCACATTGGTTCTCCTACCTTTACCAAGTTTGTTACAAAGTGAGAGAAATCTAGTATTTTTCTCAAGAGTAAGCAATCGAATCCAATTTTCAAGCACACCGTTTACACAATGGTGTGCGAAATGATGGATTGAGCAACCCATCAAATGACCATTGTGATTGTTTATAACCTTGAGAACAAAAATAGTGGTTTTAGTTAAAGATTGATACACATATACAATGTAAAAAGTTGTCAACAAAAGCCAATTCTTTTATATCTTGTGAATAAGTTGATCAATTGTTAAATTCAATAAAATTGAAAGATATATGGCAAGAGATCATTTTTTATATATTTTCATTAGCTAATAGAATAATACATTCAAAATCAGTGCTCACTTTCAAATATATTAATAAACAAATTTTTTAAAAAAATACTCCCTCCATTTCGTATTAGCTGTCGTTTTAAAAGTTAAATTTTATTTTGAATTAGTTGTCATTTTCGGTTTTCAATGCACTTGATAGATTTTCTAATTCTATCTCTATTCTTTAAGCTTATTAATTGATGATATCAACTAAAATAATACAGTAATTAGAATTAAAACAATGAATGTTTTCTTAATACTCGTAAAAAATCTTAAATGAAAACTATTTTAAAGAAATAATCTATGTTTTCGCTTGAAATACCGTTATGCTTACCATTTATTATTGCGGGAAAATAAGATAAAACCAGATAATCACCTAACCACAAAGTTAAACATGTGACTTTCATATTTATATAAGCAAGTGCATTTGATTTCAATTGGTTCACGTATAACATTTCTTCTACGAATCAAAATGTAATGCAATCTAATCAGTTAAGTTAAGGGAAACGAGACAGATAAAAAACAAAACATTTGACTGGAAACTCATAAGAGCAGAATAAGGAAAAATGGAGAGAAACCTGGGTTATCGATTCCGCAACACTATTGGAAAGAGCAGCGATAAGTCCACTCTCGTATGTAGCACTTAGCAAATCGAAGTGGAGGTAAGGCACTTGTTTCCATACATTCTTCCATCGTGTAGACAACACACTTGTCTTCAAAGCATCTTCAGTGGACAAACTTGCTAGGATCATGACCAACACATCGTCGGGGAGTTTACTGATCCGGTCGTCGATTGGATCGATGAGGATACGTTTGCCTCTTGCATCCGATGATCGTGGTGCGTTCATGGATTTGGGCTGATGGTGAGGTTGAGAGGTTTTGAGAATTGAGAGAGGGAATTGACTCATTTCGACTTGTAGACTAGAGAGATTAGAATAGGATTATAGATGAAGAGAAGAGAGACGAAGAGGTTACATATATATACATGATATACGAAGAGATAAGAGTGATTATAGTCAGACAACGAAAATATCTGGTAATAATTGTAATGAAACCCTAATCAAAGTTTATTTTTATTCTTCATTTTTAATTTTCATTACAATTTATAACAGTTAGTTATTTTTGTTGACTATGACATTTAATAAAATGGAAAGAATTTAACAATTAATGCATTCCGTATAAATGGCACAGGATAAAATATGCATTCAGATTTCTTTCCATGACACCAGAAATCATAACATATATAACCATCACCAAGTTGGTTATTTCAAGTCTTTAACGACTTTTGAAAGAAAAAGAAAAATACAAAACGAAGAAACAAAACAAAATTTTCAAAAGAACAGAAATGTAATTGGGGCTAAACCCAAAAACAATATATGAGCCTGGGTTGGGCTGTAACATTAAATAATCAAAAAACAAAATTATACTAGAAAAATTAAAATCAGGGTGGGGTCCAGTTAAGAAGAGCAACGAACTTTTGGATTTTGGCAGCGCTTGTACGTGATTATAGTAATTAGACTATATTGCCCCTACTACCATCTCAAATACCAACGTTACCCCTAAATATCTTCTGGACGTTGAAACGAATAGACGATATTGACCCTGCTTTTGTCACTAAATACCAACGTTACCACTAAATATCTTTCGCGTCGTTACACAATTAGTCGATTTTACCCATGCTATCACCACTAAATATCAGCTTTGCCACTAAATATTCTTCTCCATTTCTATAAACTTCAAACGATCTCCCAGACTCCCTCACTAGTCATAAACTGATAAACATTCTCTCCATTTTCAATTTTTTTTGAAATTTTCTCTTCCCTCCTTCTCTCTGAGAATTCCTCCGACGACGAATCTCGTTATTCGTTTCACACTTCTGCAAAAATGGTGAGAGCAGAAATCGCCGATCATCAATTTTCTCCTCTCCGTCTCGTTCTTCATCTTAGTCTATGAAATTTTCGCTCTGTTCAAGTTCTCTCAGTCTGATTTTAGCGTTTCGTTTTGTTTCTTACCTCCAGGTGATGGCTCAGAAGCTGAAGGAAGCAGAGATCACTGAGCAGGACTCGCTTCTTCTGGTAAGCTACGCCGATCATCGAGCTTTTGAGTTTTTGTTTCTTAACGATTCGTGAAATTTCTAGCTCCTTCCTGGTGATTTTCGTAGATATTGATCTGGATTTCAGATCTCGTTCTCTTATACTTAGTTTTTCGCTTAATCTGAAGAATCGTGAACAGTTTCTATGTTTGTTACGCGTTAATCAGCTGGAGTTTTTAGCTCGTTTACACTGACGTCTTTGTTTTGGTTTTCGTTTTGCTGAAATAGACTAGAAATTTGCTTCGTATTGCTATCTTCAACATAAGTTACATCAGAGGACTCTTTCCTGAGAAGTATTTCAACGATAAATCGGTTCCTGCTTTAGGTGAGATGCTAATCTGGAAGTTTCTAGAGCTCTTTGGCTCTGGGATCTAAAGAAATCAAGTTAAATTTTCGATTTCGGTAAATATTGTAACTAATATTGGGCGGACGCTTTTGTAGATATGAAGATTAAGAAGCTAATGCCTATGGACGCTGAATCTCGCCGATTAATTGATTGGATGGAGAAAGGTTTTCTATACTAATGATTTTGGCATTTATCGCTTAGTTTCAATTGTGTACTCGTTTATCTTTGATGATTTTGTTTCTTAATATGGAATCTAGGAGTCTACGATGCGCTTCAGAGGAAATATTTGAAGACGCTCATGTTCAGCATATGTGAAACTGTTGATGGTCCGATGATTGAGGAATACTCATGTAAGTTCTGGCGAATGATTGATTAGCTTGATAAAAATGTGTTCGCCGGTGGGTGATTTGATTAATTGATGCCTCATCCCTCCCTGTTTAATTGGTGTATGCTTTGATGATTGTGCTTTTTTGCATAATCGCTTTATGCTAAAATTCAATGCTCTATATATATGTAACATCCATTATTGATTGATGAAGGGTCTGTGTTATTGCAGTTTCTTTCAGCTATTCAGATTCTGACAGCCAAGATGTCATGATGAATATCAATCGTACTGGAAATAAGAAAAATGGAGGAATATTTAACTCCACTGCTGACATTACCCCAAATCAAATGAGGTGCAGTGTTGAGATAATTCTTTCCTACTTTGAGTTTGAGGTCTATATTTATCTTCCGTAACAGGCTTTATAATTTTTCATGATTGTGTACTTAAATCAGGAGTTCAGCTTGCAAAATGGTTCGTACACTAGTTCAGCTGATGAGGACTCTTGACAAAATGCCAGATGAGGTAATGAATATTGTAGCTACTCTTCAGTGGAGTTTCATTGACCTCAGTTTTCATATTGCTGATTACTGAGATTCCTACCTTTTTTGCTTCTGCAGCGCACCATAGTGATGAAGCTTCTGTACTACGATGATGTGACGGTATGATTACAGCCTTCCTGAATTCTCTGAACCCTGGTGACATTGCTATGATCTCAATGTAGCTTCAATAGAGCTTCTTTCGTTTAATAACTTATAGACTAGCATATTGTGGTAATAAGCATCCTTATTTTGTGAATGTGACTTTTCTCATTTACTGATTGATTCTACACACTTATAACACATACAGGCTAGCTTTGAATTTGTTGTGTTTGCATTCATTTTCTACTTTCTTTTGGAATCATGTCTTTACATTCATCTTATATCACTTTTCTCTACTATGCCAAAATTGAATGCCCACAAGAAAGACTGACAGCTGTTGTTTAAACCTTTTTGCAGCCACCAGATTACGAGCCACCTTTCTTCAGAGGCTGTACAGAAGACGAAGCTCAGTATGTATGGACAAAGAATCCTCTGAGAATGGAAATTGGGAATGTTAACAGCAAACATCTCGTGTTAACGCTAAAGGTAACGTGATTGAAGAATAAAGCAACTCGCTATACATGTTTCTTGTCTTATGATGTCAATTCATTGTGGATGATCTGTGCAGGTCAAGAGCGTGCTTGATCCTTGTGAAGATGAAAATGACGACATGCAAGATGATGGTAAGAGTATAGGACCTGATTCTGTACATGATGACCAGCCTTCTGATTCAGATAGCGAGGTTAACAAAGTCTCTAATTTGCTCATCTGCTTTGTACTCAGATCTTTTACATCCTATGTGCATTACACTCCACTGTGCCTATAATGTAATGTTCATTGTTGTTTTCAGATCAGTCAAACACAAGAAAATCAATTCATTGTGGCGCCAGTAGGTAATGATGAGTAACAAACCCTTGTATGCTTATGCCAGTCTAGTAATGTTTTCACTTATCTGAGTTAACTTAATAATCTAACAGAGAAACAAGATGACGATGATGGAGAGGTTGATGAAGGTAAATTTACTATACAAATATTACTTCAAAAATTTGGTTTCACGGTATTGGAAAAGCTTTCTTCTAATTTCACCTATCTTTTAAATGCTTCAAGATGACAACACACAGGATCCGGCTGAGAATGAACAGCAGTTAGCAAGGGTGAAGGACTGGATCAACTCCCGTCACCTTGATACTCTGGAGCTCACAGATATTCTTGCAAACTTCCCAGATATCTCAATAGTAATGAGTTGTTCCTCTTCATTTCCACCTTAGAAAGTGTAACTGAGCTCTTGCATGTTTAGTTTCCGCCATTTCTTAACTCTAAGCCACTCTTTTTTATGATTTCAGGTTCTATCTGAAGGTAAATCAAGCTTGATGATGATAACTAGGCAAAAACACGCTTGAAGCATCATCATATGATGATTAATAATACAGTTTGATAATAGCTATCTGTTGTTAACTTCAGAGTCTGTCTTCCTATACTAACTGGTCACAATCTGACTTTCAGAAATCATGGATCAGCTCGTGACAGAAGGTGTTCTTTCGAAAACGGGGAAGGACATGTACATTAAAAAGAGAGACAAGGTGATTCTTTTATCCTGACTCCTACTTTGGTTTCATTTACTTATGACTTTCGCCTTTGCTTTTAAATTTTATTTTCTACCTACTTACCCCAAAATTTCAGACACCAGAGAGCGAATTCACCTTTGTGAAAGAGGAAGCCGATGGTCAAATTTCTCCAGGGAAATCTGTTGCTCCTGAAGACTACTTGTACATGAAAGTGAGGGAGACTCTGACTTCTTACTCTATGTTTAACACACTAGCTCAAAGGATAGATGAATAGAGATGGTCCGGAGATCCATGATTGACACTTGGCTTTTTTTGTTAGGCTCTTTACCATTCTCTTCCGATGAAATATGTGACAATTACAAAGCTTCACAACATGCTGGATGGTGAAGCCAATCAGACTGCAGTTCGTAAATTAATGGACAGGATGACCCAAGAGGGCTACGTGGAAGCTTCGAGCAACCGCAGGCTAGGTTTGCTACCTCAATTCAGACCCTTCTCTGTTAAGTTATGTTGGTTGTTGTGTCATTTTTTCCTCACTGATGCAATGTTTATAAACAGGGAAGCGTGTGATTCATTCTAGTCTAACTGAGAAGAAGCTAAATGAAGTCAGAAAGGTTCTTGCCACCGATGATATGGTAATAATACTTGAAAACCAGAATACCTCTTTGGAACAGCTTTCTAATGTGAATGGTTTCACAGGATGTGGATGTTACCGAAACTATTAACAAGACAAACGGCCCAGATGCCAAAGTAACCGCAGGTACACTCCTTATTTGCACTTTGCAACCCAAGTTTTAAGCTGTTTTAATCGATCTGACATATTTGAAACAAATAGATGTATCTACCTGTGGAGGTATCCACTCCATAGGTTCAGACTTCACACGCACGAAAGGAAGATCTGGTGGGATGCAGCAGAACGGCTCTGTTCTAAGTGAACAGACTATCTCTAAAGCTGGGAACACTCCCATTAGCAACAAGGCACAGGTAGTATGAAATCACCACTGAGAGTGATAGACATATCTTACTGTGTATATGACTCTTTTAAGTGTTTGCTAATTTGGTTATTGTTGCTCACTCAGCCTGCGGCTTCGAGGGAGAGCTTTGCGGTACATGGTGGAGCTGTTAAGGAAGCCGAGACAGTCAACTGTAGCCAAGCCTCACAGGACAGACGTGGCAGGAAAACCAGCATGGTATCTTACACTAAACCATATAAACTCTCTCTACGTTTTTCAACTTTTTAGTTATTTGCTGAAAGAAACTGACATGGTTCTTGTGATTGTTATTCCTACAGGTGAGGGAGCCTATTCTGCAGTACTCCAAGCGTCAGAAATCTCAAGCTAATTGAAGACACCACCTCTATCAGACACCATAACCACCTTCTTCAGTGGTGATGATATTAACCTGAAACACTCGCTTTTTATTGCTTTATTTCTCCTCTGCATTCAGACTATTTTCATACTCCATGCTTGTTATTATCTCTCTTAAAGTATCATATCTTATCGCACTTTTGGGAAGATAATTTATTGCATATCAAACTTTAACACTTATTAGTTATTACTGTGAGTATTATTCACTAATGCTCTACATGCTTTTATGGAACAAGTATGAAGTATAGGACTATCTTCGTTTTAAATTCCCCTGTCGATCACTTTAATCCAAAAACTTTAACTTTAGATACTAACACGTGTTGAAACGTGTACTACGCCATTCCACGCGTCAGGAAATCGAGCACCGCCGAATTCATCTCGCCGGAGCATCACCGCCTTCGATCAGTCACCGCCGATCCGTCTAGTAGTGATGGATAGCCTTCTCCTTGTTGTCGATCTCGAATCCAAATCCAATAAACGTCGAAGATCTGCCGGATAGAACAAAGAAGCTGCTTCAAAAATCTCCAAGAAACACCAGCGCCAGGGAAGCTTCATCTATAACGACACCCATATTGGTGAAGTCGATTCTTTGCTCTTCCTGAGCAAAAGGAATTGATGAAGATATTATTCCTTGAACACAACGGTGAAAACTAAGAGGATTTGTGAAGAAAACGGCGACATCGACAGAAAACATGGATGGAGATCTAAACCAGACAGAGCCGGTTACAAAAGCTGACCTAAAGTCAGATTATTCAATTCGCCGTAGCGAAATTTACAGATTCCGATTAACGGAAAACAAAAGAAAAACCAAATACTAATCTCCGATGGAGATCGGAGAACGGAGGTTCTCTCTCTCTGAAGAGTACGAGAGGGGTAAACTGGGCCGCTTATTTCGCATGTACGTTATTGGGCTTCTCTTTGTAATTGCCCTAATGGACTGTTTTAATGAAAGTATTTGGCCGACAAAAAATAATCCAAAAACTTTAACGCTTATACGTTCACTACTCAATGGAAAGTATACACGTGTTCGTACAAGAATCCCCTAGAATATTTTCGTCATTCCGAGCCCACAGCTTAAAAGTCCAGAAACATCCACACACGACACGCCTTTCTAGAAACGATTCTTTTTTTAATACCCCACACACCCTCAGATCTATTATCAACCGTTGGATTACGTGGACAAGTCCAATGCCACTCGTATTTTTAACCATTCCTCACACTCCTCAACGTGATGTGAAGATACTTTGCTGTTTCATAACGTCATAAAGAACAGTGACAGGCGAAATTTCTCAAGAAAGCAAATCGGAAGAACTCACAAAAAAAACTAAGGTAAGAGATTATTATCATCACTTTTGTTCTTCCTTCACTCAAAACTACGATCAAAATCGTGATTTCATCGTCTTTGGTGTAGATGGAGACAGAGAAGAAAAATAGCAAGGAGGTAGCGCTAAAACACCTAGCGTTCGTGAGAATTGCAACGATCCATATTCTGGCTTCCGTCTCAAATCTCTACGAATACGCTAAACAAAACTCCGGTCCTCTCAAATCCGCCGTGGAAAAGGTCGAAGGAGCCGTCACCACCGTCGTCACCCCTGTCTATCAGAAATTCAAAGATGTTCCTGATTCTCTCCTGGTCTTTCTAGATCACAAGGTAGAGCCCAATTTTGAATTTCTCATAGATTTAGTCTTTGTTGGATCTGATGACCTAATTTAGAAACCAGATCGTGTTTAGTTTTTCAAACATTTCCTTTCTTTATTTACTTTTGCTAGGTGGGTGAAGTTTCGTACAAGTTTGATGAGCATGCTCCTCCAATGGCTAAGAAAGTGGTGAATCAAGCACATGTATTGATCTACAAGGCGACAGAGAAAGCTCAAAGCTTTGTGAAAGAGGCTCGTACCGGTGGTCCCAAAGCTGCGTTTAACTATGCTGCAACTGAGTACAAGTTTTTCGTTGTGACCAACTCGGTTAAAGTCTGGGCTAAACTTAACCAGTATAAACCAATCCATGCAATGGGTGACAAAGCTTTGCCTGTGGCTGCACACTTTTCCAGTCGGTACAACGATTTGGTGACTGATATGACTAATATGGGTTACTCTTTGGTTGGTTATCTTCCGTTGGTTCCTGTTGATGACATTGTTAAGGCTTATGAAAAGGAAGATGCAAGGAGAAAGAAAGGAGGGGATACGGCTGGAAAGAAAGGAGAGACTACTGATGCGGCTGATGGTGATAAATCATCGTCTGATTCGGAGTAGGATTGAGACATTTTGTGATTTGTTGCTGCTTTGGAAAGTTTGGTTTGTTGGGTTTTGGTTATGTGTGTAAATGATCTTAGGACCTCTCTTTTTTTCTTCTATCACAGAACTTTGAACTAGTGTTTTATCTCTTGGTGCTGTGAAAATGTACTACGTGTGTTTCGATCTTTTTAAACAAGGATGGGTAGTGTTAGCTACATAACTTCGAAGAACATGAAAAAATTATCACATTTTGAGAAATTGTATCAGTATCAAAAATGGAGGAGATGGAGAATCAAAACAACTTTACTAAGAACCAATGAGCATTATTTCTTTCTCGTTCGTAAACAAGTTTGAAGTTATTATTTGAGTTTTGTACCAAGCTCCCAGACACCTTAAGAACAAATAGAAACAGAAGCGGACAAACTCCGAGAAAAATAGCTTGAAAACAAACATGCATCCATCCAGACAGCATAACACATCTTCTTTCTGCAACAAACAAAAACATACAAGTCTCATTTCCTATAGGAAGCTACGATAGTTATGCTTAAATGAAGCTGAAACTGTAGAAAACTAGGAAGAAAGACTGTAGATTCCAAGCACATATGTTAAGGAAAAGAGATGTACAAACTCGTCAGCTCCAAGCCACAATGCGGGTAACGAACAAAGTATTCACTACTGATCACATATCAATATGTAGCTTAGACGCAAGTGCAAACACTAATGTTCAGAACATTTCGTCCAACCCAAAAAGGTTAAATCATATATCGACCAACCCAAATTCCTCTACTGACAGAGACAAAATCATCACATATCGACCAAAGCAAGTTCCTCTACTGACTATCTAGACCAACGCAAATTCTCTAATGACAGAGACAAAAACAGCTATAGAGTAATCTAGTATAGAAAAGCCATATTCAAATGCTGAATCAAAATGGTTCCATACAATTAAAAACTCACCATTGTTTGATTAGTCTGAAGATGAGGAAGAGGAAGAAGGAGGAGTGTAGTTGTCCTCGAGAAGATCATCATAAGGATCCCTTCGACCAGCAACCTGACTGATCTGAGGATCCCAACGAAGCTGAGCATTGTGACGCTCAAATGTCCAGAATCCATAAGGACGAATAGGCAATGCCCACATCTCCTTAATCTTCTTGCACCTCTCATGCATCTCATATATGTGTTCCCTCGCTTTCCTGTCTCGTTCCTCTGGATTCTCCATTAACCTTAACACCAAATTCTCCGCGAATTCCATTATGAAACCCATATTTCACTGCAAACTCAAAAACACACACTTCTTACATTCAATTTAACCCGAAGATTGGTTTTTTAAAATCAAATCGAAGCATTGAATCCATAAATTGGACTCTGTGACCTAAATTTCTGAAACCATCTCGTTATTTACTTAATGCAAGCCAACAGCTTAACCATGGAAATCACCCAGAAATTAGGGTTTCTATCAAATCGACGCATTGATTTCCACAAATTGGGTTCTTAATCTAGATCTAGGTTAAGTTTCTAGGATCCATACAATAAAATGGAACTTACCTTAATATTCGAGACCAAACGAGGAAGATCGGTGAAGCTTTTGCTTTGGGATGGTCAGAGAGTTCTGGATTCGAACGCAGCGCAGAGCGAGTGTTGATGAAGAAGAAAACAAAAATCTGATAGGAATAGAAACTGCGTGTTGTTTTGTACTGAGAATAAAGAAACAAGACGTTTTCTGTAACAAAAACTCCACCCTGTTTATGCCTCCCTTTACGGAATGCCGTGGCCAAAATTTGACCAAACCTATTCAGCTGTCAAATATATGGCTACAACTAAACTAGTGCTAGACTGCTGGGCACTGATATACCAGTTACAAGTATTTGATCCGTTATCCATTTAGTATCCGTCTTTAAAAAAAAGGTATATATAATTTTTGAGTCGGGTAAAGGTTAATATGGATCTATTCCGGAAAAGGTTAATACGGATCTGAGATTTTTTGAAAACCGAATTTCTCCCAAACCAAACAAACCGATCCGAACAATCCGGTTCAGCCAAGGCCTAATATTACATGTTAATAAGGATCGAGTATCATATATTATTACAACTTTTTTGAAAATTCACAACATTGAATTTCTCTTTCTACTTAATATGCAACAACTACATATGTGTGTATATCATTTTGAACCAAAAGCTGGCAAATTCTAACAACTAGCAATAAATGGGCTGGACCTCTTTGTAGCACCCCACCCTCACCATGAATCTACTTTTTATCGTTCAAAGTTCAATTAAGCTGATACATTTATTTTCTGACCCCAAAAAGAAGGTAAATGAACAGAAAGTTCCAATAGATTTGTTTGCTATCGAAAGCTACTTATTAAATGTGTCAATATTGGTAGGTGATTTAGACAATTCTACCGACTAAAAATCAGTAATTACATACTCATGATATATAATTTAATTTAATGCAAGTTTGTTGGTCCTAAACATAGGGTTTTACGAAAAGGAGCCTATTTAATTCGTTGATGAAAGCATAGCGCTAGTTTGATTAGCTTAAGAAAACACTTACGCGACTCGATCCACATAAATTAGATTTATATATGACGTTAAATAGTTTGGCCACTTTGAAAAGTATTTTTGATAACTATACTTTTAAAAATCACGGTTTAATTTTTAATAAACTCTTTCATATTTTTTTTTGTTCCATTTGTTATGTTTATTCCACCTATAAACCATACTTGAATCTTTTGCTTCAAAAAAAAAAACAAGCATACTTGAATCTTTGATACTTGCTCTACTAATTCAGTTACCTATGTAGTTATGTTCATGCTGTGACCAATTGGAATAGTTACGTTAAAAAAAATATTTATATTTAGCAGCATTGCTTTATTCTTTTTTTTTCAACTTTTTATATCTTACACTATTTAATTTCTCAAAGACTATTTGATTAAAAATGCTTTGTGGGTGGGTCTAAAGTTTTTTCTTATAATCCCACTTTCCTCAAAATTCCTCATTCTCTCCCACTAATACACTCCTCTATGTTCCCTAATTTGCTTTTCTCTCTAATGTTTTCTGACAATAAAATCATAAGATACGTCACCAAAATTGATCCATGTAAAAATTTATGCTGTTCTGTTCATTTGGTTGTTAATACTTAATACTCTACAAATTTCGTCTGAAATACAAACTTTAAGATTGAATTATCTATACGAAAGAAACATTTTGAAATCTATTAACAAAATGTGTTCTCTTGGTTCCCTCATTTAGTGGTAAAAGTATATATGCGCAATAATGGTTTGAAAGCAAATTGTAAACCAATGATGATGGATTGATGGGTCCAAAAAATAAAACATTGGTGTTTTTCAGCTAATATTGTGGTTGTGGAGACAATAACGTATCAAAGAGGGTCCACGATTATTTATTTAAAATCAGAAATTTCACTTTCTGTTAATCCATTTTTGATTTGCAGTAGAGGTTTTCCCGGTCTACCTAATTGAATTACGAAAAAGGAAAACAAAAAAAAAAGGCACGAATTACATGATGAAAAAGAAAGGTAATACTATATAGATTGCACACCCCATGATACTTTGTTACCCATTAAATCATAAAAAATTTTAGTTTAATCACTACTTATTTTAATTATGAACTGTTGCCTGCTGCTGGTATGAGTATCGACAATATTTAATTTTAAGATATAACTTTACCTTGAAAGCTAAATCTCAATTATCAAGTCACGTTCATGAGTTTATAAATCATTGTCCTGCGGATTTAGTATGTCCAAACCCTTTGAATTAGGTGTGGTCAATATATCCATAATGAGTAGTAGTAACTCCTTCAATTTATTAGGTCAAATTGCCAACTATTTAGAGAAATAGGTTAGTTTGATCTACAAAAGTTCAAGAAAAATGTGTAATTGAACGTTCTCTATAAATATTAAAGAACAATTTCTATCCATTTACTTATGAACTAGGCCATTAGAAAAAAGTTGGACAGAAATCTTAAGTCAGTTCGCTTTTTTTTTTCCTCATGCGATTGAGAGGGTGATTCGATGGAAGAAAATAGAAATTTTACCGGTAGAGTATATGATTCATATACATATCTAAATTTGTCTGGAAGGCTTTGTAATTTATGATTGGTTTTGTTTTACTCTCATTAGTTAATTACTGGGTTATTTATATTTTATTTTTTTGGGGTCAAAACGAATTGTTAAATTTATAATTTCCTGTAAAATTATTTGCCTAACCTTTAATTTTTACTAACCCCTAATTCTTTTCTAATCCATTTTGCTAACATTTTCGTTTTTATCTAGACCATTAGATTGAGTAACAAGAACAATCGGAAATAAAGGAGAACACTAACATTCTTTAAGAAAACTTGACCAACGGTTACAAGCCTAACAAAACTTTAAGGGGGCATGGGAAATAGGTGAAGATTAAGTTACCACCATCAACAGATAGTAAGTGTAACCCATTCAATTATCCGGAGGCAAACTTGGAACTCGAGATTCGCTTCTTCGGTTGTGAAGTTAACCTCGCATGGAAGGATGAGAAACTTGAAGACTGCCTTGCACTAATACTTACTAAGAAAGAAGGACAAATAATGATCTAGAAGTGTTCATGGACTGATGGACCTGAGAAAGATGTTACATATTTCTATGAATGGACGCTTTGCAAGGCCTTCCTCAGGTCAAATAAGTATGCCTTCAAGGCTTGAAGATCGGGGAAATTTCACATACACATATATGGAAGCTCTATGCGATCTTTCGTAAAGTGTGAGCACCATTGCCTTAAAACTTCAAATGAATTAGGACAAAAAATGATTGAATATATGAATGCAAAAGTCTAATTCGCGAACATGTTGCCGGCAATAGCAACCTCAACCATGAAGATGTTGGAGTAATGGTTGTCAATATAATTGCTAATTCTCTCCATCGTGCCTAACTTTTCAACTGACTAAGATCATACAAAGACCATTCTTCACAATAGTCAGACAATCATAGATTTCTAAAGGGGACAATGAAAATGATATTAGAAGGCAAGATGATTGATTTCAAAATGGTGTAGGGACATTATGCAAACCATGAGGGAAACCTAAGGCGAAACAAGAAAAAACTCAACACTCAAGATATATACGAGTCAAAACCTTATCCTCAGCTCATTGAGATGATAAAAGAAACTAGCAAAACTAAATTGTGACTCAAAATCAAGAAAATTCGAATATGAAAAAAGAAGAATAAAGAAAATTAGATCCTCCGACAAAGATAAGATGCAAACTAAAGTAAGATTTATACCATGAAAAATAAAAGCCGTTCATTTTATAACTCTTCTTTACAATAGATTGGAATTACAAAAATTACTCTACTCGATAGTAATTTTTTATCCTAATCTTTTCTACTAATAGCAAAAAAAAAAAAACGAAACTAGCTTCCGTTTACCTCATCTCTCGTCGTTTTTTTTTACTATTCAAAGCAGCCGTTACATTGCCGTTAACTCATTGGAAGCAAAACATTATCACCGTTACCATTTCCGTCAATCTGAACGTTACCTTCACCACCGTCACCTTCCTCTAGCCACCGTTGCACCGGAGCACAATCCATTTTATGCCGGAGTTTCCAATCTAAAGCTTGACAAGCGCGTGAACAATAATTAACAACGCCACAAACCGAACATCTCCTAAACTCATGCTTCCTCGTCTCCGGTCGTCCACAACCAGCGTGTGAACACAATCTCAACCCATCTCCGGGACAATCTCCGCCGCGAACAGCGAACCAATCCGCTAAAAACCTATTCGCGGGATGTGTTTCCGGTGCCGGTACATTACATCCAAAATCACTAAGCAAAGGACAAGTTTGTTGACCATGGTTAGGAACAACCGGAGGTGGTGGCTGTGATAAAGAAAGCCACGTTGACCTAGCTTGTATACCGGAAGATAAAACGGCGGCGAGTTCACGAGCGTTGGCTTGAACTAAAAACCTCCTACCTTCAGAGACGTTTTGAGGAACTCCATAACCATCTTGAAGACAGTGACCTAGCTCACGTAGCGCGTCGACGTGTCCAAGAAAAGCGGCACGCGCGCATAAAGCCACACCGGCTCTAAGATCTTTATCATTCTTTGAACCACCGCTTCCGTTGAACTGAATCACTGCTAAGGAATATAACGCCGGCGCGTGAGAACTAATCGCGGCTTTAGCCATTAACGACGCGCCGTTTCCTCTGTTTTGTAAACAATAAAACCGAATCTACACGAAAATGGAAATGAATATCAAAATTTAAGAAACTTAACAATTAAAATGAAATAAGTTTTAGAAACTAACCATTCCTAGAGTGTAACAAGCTTCGAGACTTCCGGCGTCGACACACCTTTTTAAAAACCGGTGAGAATATTCCGACCAATTATGAGCTTTAACAGCGATAGCTTTAGGAGATAATCTCGACAACACAATAGGATTCATAGCTAATCCTTTTAATCTCTTACATCTGTTCCCCAAAAGAAAACACAATCAAAATTAGAGAGACAAGAACCGAAAACCGACAAAAAGAGATATAACCGGTGAAAGCTTACGTCAGCAAAACGTTGATGAAATCAGCAGGACATCGAGAAGTAGAGCCAAGTTTACAAAGTATAGAGATAACAAGATCGTCTGGAATTGAATCTAGCAAATCGGCTCCGGTTGTGTTTTCCGGTACCGGAGAAACAGAGGAAGGAACAACAACACATCGTCGGCGTTTTCTTCCCGGAGTAAAGTCACAGGAGAAGACTCTCTTAGTTTTTCTTGAGGGTAACATAATCTTCTTCTTTGTCTTTGAGAGGATTACACAGACTCTCTCTTATCTCTCTGTGTCTATCTTTTTATTCTCTTTGGCTTATAAATATACAAAGTGGTTGAGTTGTTTCTCTCTTCTGCGTACATACGTATGCGAAGCTGAAAAGACGAGTTTACCCTTGTACTTTTGTCTTATTCCCCGGTCAAAGCGTCGTTGACACAGTGTTCGCTTTTACGTAGCTTCAAGAATATTTATGAGGTTACAATAAATAAATAGAGAAATTAGAGGATCTTTTTCTATAAATCGAAATGGTTTTTTTCAAAGGATAAAAATTGTTTGAAAGTAACTAACTCCGATAATTATTTACTTTTTTAACCGTGGAAATTGCTTAGTCGCGCGTCTAAATCACGAGAGTGTAAGAGCGATTAAGGGAGGTATCAGGTATGTAACAAATAAAGGGAGAGAGAGGTCAAACGTAAGGAATCAGCCAATAATATTTTACAACGGTTACTTCTTTTTTGTTGCCGTTTCTCCTCTACGACGTTACTTTTATTTTTGTGTAACTTTGTTATTTTGCTATTTTTTTTATCTCCAAGAAATAATTAAAGTGGAGAAAAAAGAAAAGTTTATATTTGACTCAGAGATAAAGTAAAGTTTGCATTTTTTAAAAAAAAAGTGGAAACTGTTTCCGAAACCGAAGAAAACTGCAACAGCTAAACTAATTTATATGATTTCTTGAAAAAGTAGAATAATTTGAAATGTTAAGATGAAAGGAAAATAAGAAAGCAAAAATGAAATACAAAAATGTTCATAATCGCTTGAGCACAATCAAAAGTGATGGAGGCTAGAATTATGTAGGTGGCAATTCAATATAAGAAGATAGAATTTTAATTTTAAAAAATTCAAAAAAGTTTGCATTGATATGTATAATTTAAAATATATATAATTTAACATTAAATTTTTTAAAAAATTGAAATGTTTATTTAGAGTTCATCATATTTTAACCTCGTCAATACATTTTGGAATTTGAGCATGGTTAAAATTAGCATCAGAGACATAATAGAATGAATATAAAAAATAAGTACATTTGACAAAATAGTGCGTTTAATTTTATATAACAGTCAAAAGAATAGTCTTACATTATTTGATTGTATTTGATAACAATAAATCACATTAATAACATTCACCTAATAAAAAAAAACAGGAAAACTATGAAATAAATTGTAGGAATAATTATTTGATAGTAACAAATCAGAACAATATTGCCACTTAGTTAAGTTCAATCTCATTCATTTCCATCTAACAAATTTGCAGTCTATAATTTAACACCACTTTCCCGAAGAAGTAAACTCATCGAACCACTTTCCTATTAGCTTGTCTTTACTTTATTGGAAAAGTCATCCCACGCCTCTGTTTTTTCATTTTATACCTTTATAAATTCTTACGTTTGTAGTGCGTTTTAATGTCACCTTTGTTTTATTATGAATAGCTTAACAACAGTTAACACTTAAAACATGATGCGATTAACCTATATTGTAAATCCTTTTTTAATCTTTATTGTTCAATACAAAAATTCAAGTACATCAAATCTAGACCGACTAACATTTTAAAAATATGACATATAAGAAAATGTCGGAAAGTTGAAAAGACGTGTAATTTGACAAGGTAATTAACTAATGATATACGTAATTAGGACAAATAATATAGTGATTATCAACAAGATGTTAAATAATGGTTCTCAAGGCAGACGATTCGTCGGCGTTAGCTTGAAGGCCTGGTTAAGCTATTAGCTGATTGACGTGAATCTCCACGACCACACAAGGACCAGTCATCTTATGCCTCTTTGTACGTGTGGGACTCACTTGTCTCCCCCATCGAGTTCTCTCTCATAAATTCCATTTTTGTTTAATTTAACTTTCATCTTTTTACCAATCTCGTAAGTCGTAAGTAAAACAAATTAAACGATAACAATAATTCCAACAAAAAAACATCATCTTCCCACAAATCTCTTAAATCGTAAGAAAAAAAACAAATCAATATCAAAAATGACGTTAACATACAAATAGGAAACATACTATATACGTAATATGTGTATCTAACAATCTCTCTATGTAATTTGCATAGGATTTGTCATTTGTGGGTCAGTTTCTGTTTTTTCTCGGTCCGCGATCAACGCAAAAATATACAGTTGGAGGGTGAAAAAGTTAAACGAGTTCGAGGATAATATCGATGAGAGAATGGTTGGTTATAATACATACATTTGTGATTGTAGAACGGTCTAATTATATTTGAAGCCGACGTGATTTGACATTAGTTTGTGCACAAACAAGATACGTCTCTAATAATATTAAATTTTATTTACGTATCAGTTGACCTTGAGGCTTCATTGTAACAAGATCTATCGTTTTATGAATCTTCCTCACATATCTAATACTTTAGTTGTTAGTTACTTCTCTTTAGAGAAACAAGAAATTCATATTTTACTACTATTTTCTATTTGATTTCACCTTTAATTACTGTAAGCTTTTATCATGGTCGTAGATAACAAATGAACATGAAAGGAAAAAAAAACTATAAACAAACCTAACAATAAGAAGAGTGTTCTGGATATATGTGAGCCAATGTCATGTTTTGGCTATATATTATATAGTAGAATAATACTAGAGTACTTCACATTTTACTAATCATTATCCTTCATACTTGTATACTACCTGTGTTATATATATCCGTATGTACAATAAGTCAATAATGAGGCCATGATTATCCTACAAATAGATATCACATACATCATATTTGAAAAAGAAGCAATTTTACAGTATCCTTTTCCATTATTTTGTGTTCTAAAGATGATTTTTGGTGAGTGTTTCTTTATTTTTTCTCTGTTTATTTTTTTTTTTTTGTTGGTTTAATTTTTTTTTCTTTTTTTTTTACTTCACTTTATTATTTTTGGTTTAGAAGATAGAAAAATAGTTTGACCTTTTAGTTGAGTGCATTTGGCCCTCTCGCTCCACATGAGTTCGTCTTCTTCGTATAAGAACGAATTAGTCATATATTTTCAAGATCAAATACATAAATCCTCCTAATCAATTCAAAACTAATAAAAACTATAAATGACATTATTTTTGTAGGTGTATAAGATATAAGAGTATAATAAATTGTTATAGAATTAGTGTGAAATGTATCAAAATTTCACTTGTTTTTTTTAATTAAAATTGAATCCCTCAGTTTTAATATATTATTATTTTATCCATAAAAAAATTACAAAATACAGTTATATTAATATTATTACACTACTTAGATATATTTATATTAAAAATAGTTAGTAAATTAATTAATATATAAAATACAACAATAATATATATTCAATTAGAAAATACAATGCCACCACAAATGATAAATTAAAAATACAAATTTAACAACAAAAATAGAAATATATGAAAAAAAAATCAAATAAACTTGCCGTTAAAAAGAACCTTAACCCACAATAACCTAGTGACTTTAATTTCAATAAAGTTAAATTTTAATACTATAGTAATTTAATTGGATATTTGTTTAAAAATAAACTAAGTGGATATAATTTGTAGATTTAAAAGTAAAGAACTATACATCAAATTAAATAGAATATACTTGAAATATTTATTTTAGACGGGAAATTTCCAACCATGTTCTAAATGATCTTTTCGTAACACTCAACTTTTTTTTTTTTTTTTGAACAACTTTCGTAACACTCAACTAGAACACAAAGTATCCTAAGCGAAAATAGATATGTATAGAATTGGGGATGTTGATGTAGAGATATAGTCACAATGAAAAGTAGAAAGATACTTAAATTAGTGGTTAACAAATTAGCTATATATGTTGCCCAAATTCCACACGCAACCTAACATTTTTTCCTTCTACATGGAATGGTCTAAAACTGCATGGCTTTGTATCTAGTTATAGGTCTTAATCATGATGCTAATTTTAGAATTTAGTAGGGGTAGCGTTTATCTGACATTTTTCACGAAACAGTAAGATTTGACTGATCTAGTTTCAAACTGGTACTAATTAATCAAATTATTGGACGTAAATTTAAATAGTAGTGTTTGGAAAAAAAGTAATATCACATGGCAAACATAGAGAAGGCATACAAAATGAGAAGCGAAGGCGTCGTCCCGTGCCCCATTTCACACTCTCGCCGCCGCTATCACGTGCCTTTGCTTCGCCGCTGCCACCTCAACTTTCACGGCTCTGTCGCTTTGATTGTTGGTGAGGTCACCACGTGATTCCAACAACTTTCAAGCTACTTATATTATATTCTTTAATTTTACTCATAATATAACAGATAAAATTATACAACTCAAAATTAAGTCGACCAATTTATTAAAAATTTACTTTATCACAAAGAAAAGAAAAATCTAAAATTTTATCTTTTTCTTTTACAGAAAACAAGAAAAGAATTTATCAAATACATCAACCGAGTACAAACGATTTTATCGTCAATTACTAAAACTATTTTATAGATTTTCATCTCTTATTCCGACTTTTGTTGCACAATTATCTTTGATCTATGTCGTGTTAAATTTTATTTATCAAACGATGCCGTTAAAGATTGGTTAATAAAGTTTCAAAATTAATTACATTTTGAAGTAATGTTACATAGCTCAAAACTACCAAACTAGTAATTATACTTTCAAAGTTACGTATAATTTGCCAAATATTCGAAATGGAAAATAATGAGAGGAGAGGAAGAAATGGTCCCTATGAATACCATCCGTTCACTCTACTAAACAAAAGAAAGATGGAATCAGTTAAAAAGATGAGAAAGAAAGGGACCCATTTCTTGCTGGGAAGTTTGAAGACAGATTTTGTTGTTCCCTTCGAGTGGTGCACGTCTCTCTCCTTCTTTTGCCACGTGTCTTCTTTTATTACACGTTGGACACTTCCCAAACTCGAATCTTTGGATCCTTTTTACTTTTTTGTTATCAAGTTTGAAAGATCAAATTGGAATTATAGGATCATAATTCTCTCGTTGACTGAAAAAAAAACACGAATATGTCCAAAACTATGTTTCGTAAACACATGAAATATTACGCCGTTAGGAGATTATACATACGTGGACGATTTGTATGTTGTACAGTTGTTAGAGAAAATAGGAATTTCAAAGCTAACTAACTCAATTTGTTATGCTGCTGATTGAGTTTATTTGTGGATTTTAGCGAACATGTGACTACAAATTTTGGATAAAAACTTCATGATTTTTTCGCGGATCCGAATGAAAGGGAATATGTTTCTTTCGAAAGAGTCTCGAACTAGAAAACTTCTTGTTAATATTTTTTATTTTCTTTCAAAAACCACTAAATCAAGAGTCACTTATATAGTATATTAGTTTTATATGATATAAAATTATATAAGATTACAACGTTAAAAGTATTTTGACCCACATTAACCCGTAAATCGCAACGCCTACTAATATATGTATTTGTTGTAGTCCCTATAATCCATCCCATTTTAGACCCTATGATATGGCCAAACTCGTTGAGTAGTAGTGGAATCTTTGTATTTTTATTTTTATTGATACCTCTAGCCTTAACGATTTCTAAAACAATAAAATAGAAAAAGAGTGTCTTTTATGGAGCAGGCGAGTAACATAGATCAGATACGTGTGTTGAAAATACGCCCAAGTGAAGTACGTGTCTTTTGCATAATTACATGTATGTGTATGTACGCAATGTTTGCTTATGACTGTATTTTACAGCGTATATCTACGAAAGCAAAAAATGATGAAGTGTTGTACCAACAAACCCTTAATTAAATATATTGCACCTTTTAAAGATCGGCCATGCATGCAAAAGGTGGAGAGTACGTAAGAGTAACCAACAGATTCTCTGAAAATAATTTAAAATCAGGTTTTATAACAACTTTTGGGAAGAAAACAAGTAAAGCAACCTCACACGGTTGTCTGTAAACAAATAAATATATATTAATTTCAAAGTTACCTTCGCTAAAATGTGCATTGGAATTAACTTAGAACGTCGCCAATCTCTGTCTCTATACCTTGGCGTAAAATGATGGGATTTAATTGATGAGTTTCCTTATTGGCAACGAGACAAATTTAGGGGGAACATTAGATGTTAGTTAAGTATTTGGTACTATTTTGGTTTGTCAAAAATAGTAATAACTTTAAATGGCAAATTTTAAAGTAAATTAACCCAATGGAATAAAAGGAAATGAACTTAGACATATATATATAGTTAGTTATGGGTAAGGCCGTGATGATTAGTAAAAGAGAGAAAGATAGATATGTTGTTGCTTGACGCATGCGGAGTCCACTCAAAGCTCGCCTCGTAACTGCAGTGACGTGTACTAAGGGACTGCCTCACGTGACCGATTTTGTTATGTTACATTGATACGTTAAGTACTGTTCAAGGGTCGAAGCTATTTCATTTAAATCTGATTTTTTTGTTCTTCTTATTTGTAATACTTGAAATGTTAATTAACGGATCATTGTATATGATTTTTTCTTCTCCTTTTTTCATCTTTATTACATAGAGTATCACATATTTTGGTTAATAAATACAGCGTCAACTCTAAAATTTAGTGTTGTTAATATTTGAATCATAATTAAAAATCGGAAAGTATGATTGAAGGATAGATGCGTATCTAGAATGAGAGATTATGAGAAACGTTTCTCAAATCACACCTCCACTTGCATTGATTTGATTATTAAAAATCGATTAAATATAAATTATATAACTAAAAATAGCAAAAACAAATTGAGATACCAACAAGAGTATCTCCCAATAAAGATGCTCTAAAGTTATTAGCTAACCATTGGATTTCTTTTAATTATAAAACAACCAATTTACGTACGAAATAAGGTAAATGCGCAAATCTTTGATGTGAAAATGTGATGAGGACGATCATATATCCATCTCCATGTTAACGTGATTTAATTCCTCAAGAATGGACTTGGAAGATGTATAGAGCATTGATCACTTAGAAGTATGAAAACAAAGTTAATAGGTTAAATATCTCTTTTTAACGTATCTATTCGGAGAGGAAATGTATTGGCCGGGTAACGTACGGTAGAGAGGAAGATAAGATTTGATTAAAAGATATGCAGAGTTGGTGGAACCACATATCTCTATAAAATAAGAATCCTTATAGACTTATAGTTCAATCAAGTAAGCTCCAAGTGTTGTTAATGCATTATCATACCATTAACAAGTTTTATTTTATAAAAAAAAACCAAGTTTTATTTTATTTTGAAGGTAAGAGTGAGACATTTGTTCCTGGAAGATGAAGTATCCCACACATGCAGTAACCTACGTGAAAATCAATGCATCGTATTTAATAAATATATACGAGTGTTGGTGTGTGTGACTTAGGACTATATATAAATCGTCTGCATTAATTAATGTAAGCATCCAGAGAATCCAGATTGCGCATGCATAATCTTCTTTCTATATTACTATTTGGGTATATACGGATTAACAATGACATTTCTATCTTTGCGCAGAAGGAATATCAGAAGCGTGATTCTTGAATTTGCGAAAATCCAAAGCTTGGCTGATTTATAATCAAAATTAAGAAATAGTATGAATTAACTACTATAGTACTATATATATATATATATATGCATTTTAGGCTTTTAACTATAAAAAAGAAATAGTATGCATAATGCATTAATCTAAGTATGGTTTGCTCCACCGGTAAAAAGTAATTAATTTCACATTGTTATCAGATTCATATGTGCTGGTTTAACTCTCGGTTCAGAAGTTCATAATAAGAAAAAGAGCATCAGACCCTGAAAGCCGGAATGAGCGCCTAAATGCTGATTTTGTTAGTCTTTAAAGAAGTAGATTTTTATTTTATTTTGACTAATTTCTTCATAATGAATTTATCTGCCGATTGCCCAATAGCCTTTTCATTGGATTTTTTTATGGACTTCAAACATAACAATATTTAACTCATCCAATGAGATTACTTAGATAATTTTGCGATTGAGGGGAATTAATCCTCTTCATCATAGATTAATAGGAAAACTCTTCGAGTAAAATTGTTTTCTTTCTTCTGTCTCTTTCAATTTTCTTTCCACATAACAATAGGTCTTTTTTATGGACCTAAAACATAACAATATTTCTTCTTTTGTAAATCTGTCACAAGAATTGGTTATCTTGGATAATGTACTCAGAAAAATGAGGAAATTTGAAACATTTTTCATGTTTATGAAAAATCGATTCAGATGAAGAAGCATAGTGCTATTCCTGAAATATCAAAATTGCGAGTCGCCTGATTATGAGACTTTAGCAACAACAAAAAAGCTTGCGATCGAATCCGAAATTCCAATAAAAATGTTAGTTTCGGATTAAAAAATAGACAAAAGTCTGAAATTATATAGTTATGTATAAAAGTCAGGCGCATTATATACTTCGCTTAACATGCACATGCACCACGTATTGATATACGTTTATTTGGTTATATTTTTGTCCGACAATAACTTGAAGAACCATTCTCACTTTGGTCTTATTTTAAATGAGAATTACTAAAACAATTCTTAAGAAGTCATATTTTTCTTAATGCGTAACTATTTCAAAGAATTACGAATTGTTAAACGCAAAAACACGTATGCGTTATTCATGACATAACGTAGAAATGGGGAATTCAAGGCCTACCCTAAATCTGATCTAACTAAACGTACACAATATATAAATGTATAAACATGAAGGCATGTAAAAGTGGGAATTTGTGAAAATTTAGCGTAACGAACCATAATAATAAATGGGATTAAGATGAAGGAAACCAAACACATAACTTAACGTTGTGGCCATCTCTCTAATTTGACTTCCAAACCAATTTTTCCAATGATTAAGATGCAAATTGTCATTTATATACATTAAACGAAATAATATGATACAATTCGGAACCAGCTTATATGGTCTGGTATCATCAATTGGTTACTAAATTTCAATCTTAATTTTGAATAATAAAGTAATTAAGTGTTGGTCCCATGGATATATCTGAAACTGAAAAGAGAAGAGAGTGGTACAAAAATATGAGAGAGAAGGCGTGCTTCCTTCAATTTATGTTTGAGTAACATTGAAGTTATCCTAACATTCTCTGTTCATCATTTCTCTTTACTCTCTTCTTTGTTTTTTTTTTACTTTTGTGAATAAATAAATAAGTAAAGTTCCATCGAATCCAACTTCAAATAATTTGGCCACTTGCTAATAATACTGTTCTCTTTTTCTCTTTTTGTACAAATTGTACAGAGTCTTCTTTTGGGTCAAAGTCAAATTTATGTACCTAGTTTATATACAGCCTTTTGTGTGTGTGGTTGAGATATTTATAACTCTTTTAGCAAACCCGAAATTAAAGAGGATGAGGTCAAAGATGAAATAGAAATGTCCAAGTTTTGGTTTTATCGGTATAATTTTTTTACTCTTTTTAAAGGAATCCTATATTTTAACTTTCAACTCTGTTATTGAAAAACAAGCAAAAGAAAAATACATCAAATTAAAATCAATATCTAATTTGGAACAGTTATATGTTTTTCTATCTTTCATGAATCATAGAAATTCTAACCGTAATCTAGATTTTTTTTTTCTTCAGTAAAACAGTTACAAATTGCTAAAAATGATTTATAAGTATAGTAAAAAAGGACATTCGTAATGAATCTTTTAAGTTTTAACCACTGGACCACCACTATTTGGATAGTGGTTATTCATTGATAATTTTTCGTGTTAAAAACTATTTTATAAGGAAAGTCTAAATTATATTTGGTCCATTTTAAAGATAGAAATCGATGTCCACCTTTTTTTTTGTTTTTTTCCTCATTTGCTGTATACTTCTAATTATTTATAGTCATACTTCGTTGTGTCTTAATTATGTATTAGTTTAGTTTAAACTCTTTAACTTAGATGAAGCATACTTAATTACCAAACAAACCAGTAATTTGTTGACCGACGAAAAAGGGGAACGTCAATAACATCTCATCTTTTACTTTTTTTTACGTAAGAGAAGACAAAAGTAGTAATTAAGGAAAGATTGAGAGAAAACATGGTCACATGATCGACGAGAGGCTTAGAAATTGAAGACGTACGTCAACGGCATTAAGTAAAGTTACAATTAGGGTTTCCACAAGAACGTGATCATAAAACCAAAGCTCCATAGAAGACTCATAAAACATTGCTTAATGCCTGCTACTTCTTGGACAACCTTTACGTGTATGATAAGTGAATAAACATAACCACCTTCTAAGTTATCCACTAATTCTTCCCCTTTTCAAAAAGGAAAGAAGATTCATTTTACTTAATTAGCTGATCAAATTTGTATATGTATTTTGATGATGCTAATTATGCGCTATACTTCTACATTTGACATAGTAATGCTAAGAAAAATCCATATTTTTTGGGTGATTAAAATCCATATATTTTGTTACACTAGTTTTCATTCTATTTGAGACAACACGTTTTGTATGTTTACACGATTGTACGGCCACCTCCAAACCACGGGTTCGATGACAGATCAGTGATCACCTCTTTATTGGTTTAGCAAACGACGGCCCTAACCTCGATCCTTTCTCTCGGTTCCTTCTCTAATGGGTTTTTTTTACTTTTTTTGTTTGTTATGTTTTTATTCACTAATTAGTTACAACATTGATTGTAGTTAAATATTTTATATATTGGGTTTCTGACATATTTACGAATTACGACAACTTCTATTTTATATATAATCACTCTTAAGTTTATCTTCTGGTAGTTTTAACCTAAACACACATAATTCCGAAAACTTGAACTTAAATTATACTATATGTGATATCATCTGAAAAATACAATATTTTTTCCACACCTAAAAATCTTCGTTTGGCGCAGGCTATTAACTGCTTTGCCTTATAAACATTGAACCTTCCGGTTGATGTAACATGTTCTAGATTGTTAGTAACTTCTATGCACACTACGCCAAATTGTACTTACTTACTAAAAGTAACACCAACCAAGATTTAACTTATACGGTGACTAATCTCTAATAATCAAATTTGATTTTGGCACAGACCAGACTATCCTCACTTTGCTGCCGTTATCAATATATTTCTTTTTAACCTAAACTCATCAACCACTTGAAAAGTATTCTTATACATATATACATTAACGTCATGATCTGAACCTACGACAAAGTTTATTAATCATTTCTTTGTAAGGTCAGCTGAAAACTACACTAGACATACAGAGACCCTTAGCATGTTTTATTTCCCTTTATCTTTTTAATATCTAGAAAATATCATTTTTAAATAAAGTCTTTTGGATAAATTAGTTATAATAATGATTAAGGTGACTAGTTTCTCTAAACTTAATAAATTCAGTGACGTATATATCATTTTGTTGGAGTTTCCTATGAACCGATTAACCTAAATTTAGCATTGAAGAATTGGTAAGATAAATGAAAATTTGATGCATGGGAAGTATAGATAAAAAAAATGATCTTTTACATAACAATAAAGGATGTGTGGAGAAGATATGAGCTAATACATAGTATAGATGCAAGCAAAAGAACCAACGTCCACCACAAGGTTAAAATGATATGTTGTTGAATCACATATTATAAATTAAGAGTAATCCGATCTTTTGAATCACATGTTCGTATTTTTGGCAAGGCCTTTTGGGTATTTGAGATTTACGACATGTTCGTTGGTAATAGTTTTTCGCAAACTCAATACCCGATCATGTCCACCTCTAGAATTAGTCGAAGTTTCAGCAAAATTTGAATACTCATGGTAAATCTAAGAAAAATGTATTGGTTTTCAGGCTAATATTAGTGCTAGTAATACTTTAGGACTGATACTTTCCATACCGGTACTTTACGGGACATCATTACACGGACTAATATTTCATGAGACAACACACTGAATTGATACTTTTGGCTACTTTTAGCGTAGACACTCGAGATGTTGGCTGGCACGTTTAAGGCCGCTTTTCCAGTTTTGCTATCTTACTTTCTTGTCATTTTCGTTTTTAAGACAAAAATGTTTTTTATTAGCCTCGTTTTCTCGTTTTTTTTTTGTTTCGTACCCTATAAACCTTAATTTCCCAATGTCATATGCTTGTAGTTGGGAGTGTTTTAGTTATTGGTATTTTGATTGTTCTCCTTTTTATGGTATAACATTTATTTTGGACAAAAAAAATCTAACAATTTTGATTTTGTGAGTCATTAGTGGTGGATTAAGCAAAAATAGTACTAACTCAACATTTTTTATACGCATTGTGGTGATCAAGTATCTTCCCATTTATTTTGTTATCTTTGATTGTAGTAGACATAAATATTGTACAACATTCATTTAGTATCTAAGCTGCTGATATGTTAATTTATATTTTTTCCTTTTCATTCTCTTAAAGCTTATCAAACGTATCAAGATCAATTTTGGATTTCGAAAAAGCAATTGAGTTATTTAGTTTACGAAACCCATGCATGAGATGGGATTAATCAAGTTGAGATGTGACTGAAAGGTAGACATATTACGAGCTTGAGAGTGCCCTTTCATCTAACATTAATCTACTCACTAATCCTTTTTTACGTTGACCCGAAATAGAATATATTATCCATTTGCAATCACAATTAGAGCTAAATGCATTTGCTAATGACATATGCAGCCGCCGCCTTTTAAACTTTGGCCTTATGATTTGAGTTTGAAAGCGAGAGGTGGTAGAACAGTTAGTTCTACAAGCCATTGTTGCCCTAATTTTCATTAAAATAGTCCACCTTTTGTTCAAATTTTAGTGGTCGGTATCTAATTTCGATCTAAATAATCGAACTCTTGTTACAAGACTGGTGATTTAATTTTTTACTAACCATTTGTGTATATATGTCAGTTATTATATTAAACTATTTGTCTCGTTGTGAAAAATATTAATGGCATGCGGAGTAGTCAGTAATCAGTTGCATATATAATATATTTGTTAAAGCTTAATATTAGAATTGAAAATTATGTCGACGTCAAAGAAAATAACTGAAATTATGTCTTAACTAAGTTTTGGAAATTTCTGATGTTAAATTATTTAATTTCAATTTTTGCAACGAAATGACCACTTAAGATTTTACTAATCCGTCAACAAAAATAAAAATTCCTTAAATTAGGAAGAAAATATTGATTTTAAAGTTTATTTTCAGGGCATGAAATTGTAACAAGTAAAAATACAATGATATTTCTTAAAAAATATATAGTTCAGTTTCGCAACGAAAAAACCCGACATGATATCAATTTGTTTAGAGTCTACATCCATTCCCAAGATAATATATTATGACAATAATGTGATGTGTGAGCCTATATAGATATTATTTCGATATTATGTGAGATAACTCCAACAACAAAAGGTTGGTTATCACTGAAGCCTATTCATCTTCGGTTAATAGTTCTTTAACCCTTGGTGTCTTAGTGATAACGACATAAATTGCAAATCTATATACGCAACCTGCCGTTGGAAATATTAAGTCCCGGTACAATGTTCTTTTATATAATATGTTGATTGCCTTTGTCGACTTCCTTCGGGACATATATCAACATCTTTCTTATTCTATTTGAAATTGACTTAGAGATATTGTATTTTACGTCTATATCTCTTATATATTCGAAGTTAGTATCTCTCATCTATTTAAGTTTTTTTCTTACATGGTGTTTAAATGACATCTATAACTAAATTTTCTAAAACTATGTGCTTATGGCATTCTAGTAATATATTCTGCACATTAGTCGTAAAAGAGTTTAAAGACCGAAACATACTTTGGAATTAGAAACATGCCATAGATCTTTAAACCAGCCATATTCCAATCAATTAAAGTTTTGAGTCAAAATATATAGCACTATATCACTAAAATTCATGGCTATCTTCTCTTTTGAGTTTTGCCAAAGGCGGCTACAATTCAAATCCGTGGTTGTGGCTGTGTGACAAAATCGTGAGCTCATTCGACATGATTTTTGTTGTTTTCTAATGGGCCTTACTAAGAACATGTTTAGAAGTCTAGCCCAATTCCCTTAATTAGCTTGAATCGCATAGTATATAAGGGCCTGTTACTTTCTTAGAAGTCAACTCTCCTACTACTTACTTATACAAGTCAACTCCCTTTGGTCTGAGACTCTGAGTCGTGGCAGTAATGCATTGCGAGTACATTATTATTGTGTATATATTTTGGTTTATATTATGTTGTTAATATTTGATTTGATAATGAGTATTCTTGTTTTTATTTTTGTGATTATCGGATTTTAATTTAAAAATGTTTACTGTATGTTCAGACCGTCTTTCGCGGATTTTAAATCTGGTATGTGTGATTGTAAAGAATATTTCCTTGTACTCCTTGATCTATCATTGAGAATCCCGGTGAGTTAGCTCTTTGGGGTGTCTTGTCCGATCCATATATCTAATCCGAACCGGTGCAATAGAAATCGTGGTCCAAAACAAGAAAACAAAATGTGACATTTTCATAGTTTATGATGATTTGAAAAACAAAATCTTATACGAAAGCCAAACAAAAATAAATAAATGCATGTAAACATAGCATACAAAAAAAAGTAACGTGACAATTGACATACACACCAAAAAAAGGAATAGGAATATGTGGCCCGTATATTAGTAGTTATGTGATATACACCACTATTTTCTTACTTGAAAACATTATTTTTTAAAAACAATTTCACGCACTTCAAATATTGTGGTTCAAAACTCATTAGATTTTTTAAAAAGAAATGGCCCCAAAATAAAAAAACAAAATTTAGTGGCCCAAAACCTTGATTTAGCCTGTATCCAGTTTTACCATTCATTTATGATTTTTGGTGAGCTACCTTGTCTCCTATATATGGAAGAGGCTCAAGTTTGGCCAGTCTAATAAACACACAAAAAATAATGTTTTGTTTAGTTTAGTTTAGCACGAGTATGATTTTGATATTCTATGTATGGGTCGATTAAGATGATTATCCTTTGGTACACATATTTTTGACAATCATATTAGTTATCGGGTCTTGTGTTTTGAGATTCCAAAATTAGTTACCACCGCCCATAAATTCTTTCCAATCATATCGTTAAATATTCATATAAATCATTCTTCACATTTCACTTAAGATGATGCCAATCCAATTTGTGTAGCACAAGTTAAATCCAGATAAATTTTTTCTTATACTTGTATTTTTTAAATAGGCAAATGTAGAAGCTAGGCCTCTTAAAACATTATGAAACAAAGAGTAATAACGATAGAATACATAATTTATTTTAATGAGAAGCCTCTGGATATAGTTTATATTTTAATAACGATTTTTAAACTCAGATCGAACTATGCGGTGCTCCAATTAAAAGAAGTATCGAAGAACGAATATTTGGCGCACTCTAGCAAAACCGGTCACCAGGCTGGTCGGTCATGTTAGCGGCGTTAGGTATCTCGAAGTGCCAGAGCCTACCTACGGAGTTGACCTTATACTTCTCACAAAGGAACTCATTGGCAAAAGCGTTCTCCACTTTGCGGTTAACGTCATGAAGGAAGACGTGAGTCGTGCCATCACCTTTCCGGTTACGTGCCATGATGGCCGAGGAAAATATCGCCGCCATCCTTCCTGGCGCCTCTGGGAAGTACCCTTTTGGTGCGTCCACCATGATCAGATCCCACTCGGTATCATAGAACTCATCAGGGAGAGAAGTCAACGCCAAGGGACACTTTTCGTTGTAGCGGATCGGGAAAGCTTTAGCTGGTAAACACATGGGTTCGTTCTTGTAAGTCGAGAGAAGGCGGCCGGCCTCAGAAAGGTGGGTCCGGTACTGAACATGGTGGGCCCTGAGGGATGGGGCGTCCTTGAGGACGGCCTCTATCCACTCAGGATCCTCTTCCAAGAACACAGTTGTGCCACCTGGATTGAGGGAGGCCCACATGAGGGAGTCGCGGCCGAGGCCAAAGACTAGAAAGTTACAAGGGAGACGCTCCTTGAGGACGTTTAAAGAGATCGAGATCTCCTCGAAAGATTGTTGAGGGACGGTGTGTGAAGTGGCGTAGTGGACGATGGATTGGAGTTGGATTGGGGTGGCTGTGTATTTGGCTATAGACGCAGCTGTGTTCTTAGCCGTGGAGCAGAGTGACAAGGTGTTGTCCGTAGCTCGGATGAAGCTTGTGATGAGCATTGCGCCACCTATAAGACCAGCTAGAGCCACAGCGAGGAACCATGGCCGCTCTAGAAGCGTTTGCTTTGCACCTTTAGACTTGTCTTGAATCATGTTTGGTTTGCTTTTTGGGGTTTGGCGAGAGAGGCTGATGAGTATATGGTTATACAAGGTGAAGAGATCGGATGAGAAAGTGGAGAAATAATGCTAATGGTAGAGTCAACGAATGTGAAGCACGTCCGTCTCAATCATTAATGGCACGTATGATTGATCGATCCTCGTTGTTCTTTTAATCTAATTTACTCACTTCTCTTAAATATAGATCTCAACTGATCAAATATAGTTTATTTCCATTTTAATGAAAAAAGTTTTAAAAGGGTAATAGTAAAGATTTATAGCAATTTAAATTATGTAATAAATTATCAAATTTTGTAAGTAAATTTATGACAAAAAATATCATCATACAAAATTAAATATCAAAAGAAAAGTGTACTAAAATAATGATAAACATAGTAGATAATAGATAATTAACCATATATAATCATATATACTCACATATCCAACTTAGTCATTGCCTGCACATACAGAATAAACCTTTCTTACCAGCAAACAATGAATGTAAATAAAAAGACATTCTTAAGAGAAGAAAGAGATACTTACCCTTATAAGACCCTGCTTTCCAACCTCAATTTCTATCGTACACTCTGCTTCCCAGCCTCTAATTCTATCGCAAATGTGTGATACACTTGTCCAAAACAGCCTCCTCACCTTCGTTTTTCACAACTTACTGCAACTCATCCAACATATCTCCAATCTCTATCTTCATCCCATGCTTGAATAGAGATCGAATTACCTTAGCCTTGCTGATTGACGAACTGTATTCATATTACTTTATGGTAATCAACTAATGGTATTACAAGGTGAGTTTACTCTTATTATCATATTCGCACCTATATATAAAGCAAAAAAGTTTAATTAACAGCAAGTACAAAAGAGATTATCATATATGACAAACAGTATTACACAAATCACATTTGCCACAATGAAAGTATAAGGAGGCTTTCTTTAAAAGCAAAAACATACCTCATGATGTATACTATTTATTAACTAATGTGTTTATAAGATGTATAATTTCTATATGTTATCCGATTTCCATCCTACAAATCTACAATATAGACAACAAAATATAAAAAATTTTGTATTACGAAAAATAGGCAGAAGACAAGAAATATTATTTGACTTTTTATAAAAATATACAAACTCTTAAGAATCAAATTTATTCAAAGTTCTGGAAAATCTCTTTAAAATTTTTGTCTGCTGTTTTTCTATATTGTCTGTGATTGGAACTTTCAATCTTGAATTTGATTTTAACTCTAGACATGATTACATATAGCTGACCAAAATAATATATTCATTTGATGTAGGTTAGATGATTATTTTTTTTTTAAAAAATCACAAAACAATCAACACAATTTTAAATTTTTAATAGAGTTTTGGAAGTTCAAGATTGAATAAAATTAAAGTCCATTTATTTTTGGGTCAAAAACATTAAAGAGTTTTTTTTTTAGCTCTTTAAAAACCAATAAATCTTCTTGGTTTAAAGTTTTTTTTTTTTTTTTTTCATATGAGAGTAAATTAGTATATTTTCATTTTTATTTTTCTCGTTAAAATATAAAAACATCTTGAGCTAATTTCACCTCCTATTTCTCCTACCGTCGAACTAAATCCTAGGGCACAGGTGAAATCGCCGAGTGACGTCTAGCCACCGCACCGCCTCCTTCTCCGGTTATCTCGCTACTAATCAGACTATTCCACAGCTATGTCACAGGTAACAACACTGCCCACTATATTCCTTGTTCCCGTCTTATAGTGAATATCGCAGATCTGACACTGAATCGTCACCGGAGCTTTGCTTTGTGATTGATTCTATGGTTACAATTACTAGAACAGTATCGAATCATTCAATTTCTTAATCAGTTTTGTAGATCCTTCCTCGTATCGTTTGATCTGGTTTTGATTAGTGTAGTTCTTGACTTATATTTCCTCTGGATTTTTAGGTAGACAACAGAAATTCATCAGCAGCCAAGCGTGCTAGAACTGACGGTATGACATTTCTTACCTTTGAATCCATATATACCCGAAGATAGTGTTTCTGTGTGTACATTGTTTCCAATGTCTTGCATGCTTTTAGTAGTGGAAAATTTTATCCTGTGTAACATTGGCAATGTTGTGTTATTTCGGTTATATTGAGTCTATAGTCAGTTTCTTTCAGCGTATATGTTTATAAAGGGTTTTTGATTTTAGACTACCAATATGAATAGTTGTTTGGTTTATTCTTTTGGTCGTGGATAGGGGGGCGTAGAGAAGATGATTGGATCTGCCCAAGTTGTGGCAATGTCAACTTTTCATTCAGGACAACTTGCAATATGCGTAATTGCACTCAGCCTAGACCTGCAGATCATAATGGAGTAAGTTATTTTGTGTTGCAATATCGAATATATGTCTTTCTGCTTTGAAACAGTTTTGTGTGCAAAACAGTCATTGACTTCTTGGCGGGTTTAGTAGATAGAGCTCTTTGAGGCAAACATGTATAGAGACTTAGGATGGTGAGTAGTTTTGATTAGGATTTTCAGGTGTTTGTTATGAAAATAAGGAATGAAGTGGAAGATTAGCCTTAGTGCTTTGTCCAGTCTATTGGCTTTTGTACTTAGATTTTGTTTAAGGAAATAGAAGAGATTCTTTCAAATCTAGAACCCATTTGTTTGTTATCTTCCAACAAGAGCAGCAATACGAAGATTACCAGTGGGTATTCAGTTTAAACAATTATCTACTTAGTTTTTGATGACCTATTTGTTGCACGTCTGTAACAGAAGTCTGCTCCCAAACCTATGCAACATCAACAAGGTTTCTCATCACCCGGGGCATACTTAGGATCTGGGGGTCCCCCTCCAGTATATATGGGCGGGTCACCATATGGATCTCCTCTCTTTAATGGATCGTCTATGCCTCCTTATGACGTCCCATTTTCTGGGGGTTCGCCTTACCATTTTAACTATAATAGCCGAATGCCTGCCGGAGCTCATTACAGACCATTACATATGTCTGGACCACCACCATACCATGGCGGATCTATGATGGGAAGTGGTATGTATTTTTAATCAGTTTTTGGTGTCTGGCTATTTCCCAATAGGTGTCAAGTCTTCCATTTACCATCATTGTACCTGTATCTAATTTGGCTGGTGCATTGTTGGGTTTCTTCTTTTGTCAGGTGGTATGTATGGAATGCCTCCACCAATAGACAGGTATGGCCTTGGTATGGCAATGGGTCCTGGTTCTGCCGCTGCCATGGTATGTAAAACAGTAAGATGCTTGGTTTTGATCACATGCAAGATCTTATAAGTCCTTGGATTTGTAACATGAGCTGAAATCTTTTCACAATATATGCGCGCTTCTTTGCAGATGCCAAGACCAAGGTTTTACCCAGATGAAAAATCACAAAAGAGAGGTATGTGCTAGAAGAGTTAGGCCTTTTCCCATTCTAGAACATGTCAGCTGTAAAGCTGGCCTTTATTTTATAGTGATAGTCAACTTGATATATTCTGTTGTGTTCTTTTACAGATTCAACTCGCGATAATGATTGGACATGTCCGAATTGTGGTAATGTAAACTTCTCATTCAGAACTGTATGTAACATGAGGAAGTGCAACACTCCAAAGCCTGGTTCTCAGGTTTGTGCTGCTTTTTTTTGTGTTTGACTGTCCCGTAGAGCGAACATATACATTATTGTGAACTCTAGGGCACTGGTTAATTCAGATATCATAAAACAGCTTGCTTAATTAATCGTAGTTCGTAGATGGCTTACTTGGATAGATCTTGGGATTATTTTCTTGATTTCTGACCTTTAAACTCTTCTAATTGCAGCAGGGTGGAAGCTCAGATAAAATATCCAGTAAGCCCCTAAAAATTTAGAAATATTGCAGCTTACTTGATGAACTTTGAGACTGACGTAGGGATATGTGTTGTTTAACAGAACAAAATGCACCGGAAGGGAGCTGGAAGTGTGATAACTGTGGAAATATAAACTACCCATTCAGGAGCAAATGCAACAGGCAAAACTGTGGAGCTGATAAGCCTGGGGATCGGTCGAATGGATCTCCGTCCCGTGCACCAGAAGAGAACGATCAGGTTTGTAAGATGTATCTATGTGGTCACAACTGTTTGTTAATAAAATGTTTGCCTCTGAAACTCGTAAATGTAACAACCTGTGTAGATTTTATGCCTTGTGAAAGCAGAGGTTATATGTTTATGAAAAAATTGACTCCGACTACGTTTAAATTTTTTGAAACCCAATATAGAGTTGAGTGCGTCTCTGAACTGTGTGTTTCAATTTGTGGTCTGTTCCAGTGAGTCGTAGACATGTTTGGGGGTTGAGAAGGGTGAGTCTAATCCAGCGGGTGTCGTAATGTCAGTCAATGTCTCGTCAGGTCAGGTCGTCCATGTTGCTGCGGTCGTCAGTCAAGTTGCTTCTATGCATTTGTCTCTTTACTTCCCTTGCGTGGTTGTGGATTGTATTAATAATGCAAAAATTGTTTATTTACTTTGTCGTCCTCGTGGATCTTGTCTTGCTATAGAATCCTCCTCCAGGTCCATACTGTTTTACATCCTAATCTTAAGTAAGTTGGCACTTATGGTTCATTCTTTGTCACTCACCTGGTCGTTTTTACCTTATTATTAAAATTAGAAACACTTGGATACTTTTGGGGGGGGGGGGGTAATGGAGTCTATCTAGGGGTTGCAACTGGTTGTTGGTTTTAGACTAATAAACTAGGTGATTCTGTTGAAAATTTCATCAAAACAGTTTATGTATTAATGAAAAACATTTCTCTATTTCTCGGTCACAACATAATTGCTAATTATTTTCAACTAAACAATTTCTTCTATTTGTTATTGTGTTAAGATTACTGTTACATCGGGATTAGACTTATATAGACCTGAGTAGTAACGACCGATTTACAAAACCAACAATTTCATCAAAGTGCTTTGACATTAACCATATTCCAATCTTTTTTTTGTGTGCAACCCAACCATATTCCAATCTATTCTCTAATAATTGCTATCTTTATCATTATCATATGGGCCCATTAATAGGCCCAACAGAGAAATTCCCGCTCCTGAGCCTGCATCTTTCCCGCGCTTTTCTCGACGAACCCTTTCTTCTTTGGCTCACGAATAGAGAACGGTGAAGAAGAAGTAGAATCAGTAAAAATGGAAGTGATACGCTCTCAGAAGCGAACAGTCTCCAACGACGTCGTTTCAACTCCCACGCTTCCTCTGTATCTTACAGCTCCACACATGGAAGTCCGCTTAGAAGAGTTTGAGCTCTTCGCCATCGATCGCTTACGAGGTTTCAATCAAATTCAAACCAAAATTTCGCTGCTTTCGTGTAGAATCTTTCTGGGGTTTTGAAAAGTTTTTTAAATTTCTTTGTGATAGTTCTTAAAGGAGTCTCAGATGGATTAGCTCGTGCACGAAACCCTAACGAAATGGATGATCTTGTATGTTCATAAAAATTTGATATTTTTAGTGACACTTTTCAGATTTTGTTATTCAAATTCAAATTCTTTTTGATTATAGGTAGAGACTTTGTGGAAAGAACATATGAGACTTTCGAATGTTTCAGAAATGATCAATAAGGATATAATCTCGCATTTTGTTCTTCGTCTCGTTTATTGTAGATCGTAAGCTCTTCTTACTCTTGTGCCTTTGAGTTATTGTTTTGTCTTAGATTTTAGTTTCTATAGTTTTTATTCTTTCTTGATTTTGATTTTTAAGGGATGAATTGAAGAAATGGTTTCTTAGCATGGAAACCGCGCTTTTCCGCCATAGATTCCGGCTTAAAAAGATTGAAGAACAGGTACTTCTGCCTTTGTTTATTGTTCGATGAGTCGTGATGTGGAATGGCGGGTAAAGTTTGTTTTTTTTGTTCCCAGAGAGCAATTGTGGGAGAATTTGGACTACCGTATAAGGCAGTCATAGGTGCAGAACTTGAGGTAATAGCTCATTGTCCTACAATATTTCAGGATTGTGGTTTGCAGAGGTGAAGAAATTGATCTTTGACCATTTGCAGAGTTTGAAGGAGAGGTTGGGGCTAGTTGCGCGTTCACATGGTCAAATTTCTTCTGATGGTAATGATACTAACTAAATCTCAGATCCCTTTTTTGTCTCCTAGTTGTGGCTTTTGTTCTCGTCGTGCATGTGTTGATGTTATCTGTTAATATTAGTGTAACATAGTAGGGACATGTAACATGTTGTATTTCGATCCGATGTTCACTCTGAGCCATTTAGCAGTAAAACTTGTACCTTTTCTAATGGAAAAATTCTTGTCTTTCTTATCCTTTGCAGTTGAAAACATTTACTACAAGGTAGGTCTGCCTCATCTTTTGTATTTGTTCATATACTACAAGCTACGAATTCATTTTATCTGATCAAGTTTCATTTTCACCTGAAAAAGGTTCCTTTTGAAGAGGTTCCTGACCTTGTAGCTAGTCGGAGAGTATTATTACAGAAAGGGTTTGCCTTTGTAGCTGGTACTCAGGTAAGTAATGCTTTCTATTTCAATTTGAAACAAAACTTCTCTTATGTAGATAGTAGTGTCTCTTTCGTTTAACTCATATTTCCTTATGTCTTTGAGCAGTTGGTTTCCCTTGTTGTCACACAATTTCGATCTCATCTATCAAAGGCCCTCATTCTAACAAACAGGTTATTCTGGTTTATATGAATATTTAAAAGTTCTTCTCATATATGTCACACCTTAGTAACAAGATTTTCTTTTTGTTTGCAGAAAGTGGACAACTACCATTCGAGAACGAGAAAAAGACAGACTAACTCCAGTAAGCACGGACCTGAAATCAATCAACTGCTTAATTTCATGTCCCATGTTTCCTTAACTTATCATTGCTCTCATTCAGATCGTAGAAGCGTTATCTACAAGCTACTTGGGTCCTGATTATTCTCAAGTGAGGATTGTCCTTTGAAACTTGTTTATACATTTATAGAATTGGAATCATTGAAGTTGTTAATATGTCTCTACAGTCAAATGAGTACGCTGACATATCACTTAAGGATATTGATCAAGTTTCCAAGAGTTCCTTCCCCCTTTGTATGAGGCATCTATTTGAAAAAGTAAGCTGCTTCATGGATTGCAAATCTTCTATTCTTCATTAATTACATAAACTGCTCCTATGCAATTGTAACATGTGAACGTTTCACATAGCTTCGAGAAGATCACCATCTAAAACATGGAGGAAGAATGCAACTGGGTCTCTTTTTGAAGGTTTCTCCTTAAACACTACTCCCTTGTTAAGTTTTGTTGCATTTGAATGCGACGTGATGCAGATAGATTCACATCTAGATTTGAGGCTAGAAGTAATAACATTTCTATTGGTCAAACATCATAGTAAATAAGCCACCAGTTCTTTTTCATGTTTTTCTCCAATTTGTACCTCTTTGAAGTTGTATTGCCATGTAGGGTGTGGGTCTGAAGTTGGATGACGCCTTAGCGTTTTGGAGAGAAGAATTTACAAAAAAGGTAATTTGATTCGCTAAAGTTTCTCGTTCTCCTCACCCTTTTTCCATGTTTTTGTGTGTGCTAGCAAATTTGAATAACTAAGTAAGTAATACTGAGCTATTAGATGCATATTTCTCTTTCCGTTTTTATCCTCAGGTTGGCTCTGAGAGATTTGATAAAGAGTATGCGTATGCCATTCGCCATAACTATGGGAAGGAAGGCAAGAGAACAGTAAGTACCTAACTGTCCTTTCTAGGCCATTTTTTTCCAGAGTTCTCATCTCTTATTTATGTCATTGAAAGTGGCAATGATCAGCTTCTGATACCAAATTCACATTGCAATTTCAGGATTATACCCCTTATGCTTGTTCAAAGATCATCACATCTGCTCCTGGTGCTGGGGATCATCACGGCTGCCCTTATCGACATTTCAGGTCAGTTTTCTCAGCAAAAATATGTTCTCTTTCCCTGAAAGAAAAGGGTAACCGTTATATATTATTATTCAAATAGTATCTCTTATCCATCACCAACATCTCATATCAACACAACCAGCGGCTGAAAATAATGGAGTTTTTGTATATATTTTGATTAGTGAACATAAGAAGATCATCTTTATAGAGACAGAAACTCCTTCCTTGGAATTATATATATAATTATGTGTGCAAAAGCGAATCCGAGCGCATTGTAGCTTGCTTCATTTGCTCAGCAGAAGTTGTTGCCTTTGGCCTTTGTCTAGCTATAAAGAGAAACAATAATTACATATGTGTAGATGTGTGAATGATTAGGTGAATCCCAAAGTAATGTTTCTGATACATTCTGCTGCTTTGATGACAGTGAGGATAACCTGAAAGCAGCACTTAGTAGAATGGGATTGAGTTCTCGTGGTATGGAAGACGTAATGGATAAAGTGCGGAACAGACATTATCAGGTGATTAATCTTAACTAAGACCTCAAATCTTTTTGGCGATTGTAGCAATAACTAACATGCTCTTCTTCATATGCATTTATATGGTAAAGCTCGCATGCACCTTAACCTTTGAAGCTGTTTATGGTACATCATGTGATACTGGTATCAACCATCCCAACCAATACTTTGAAGAAAGTCAGAAGATTCTGAAATCCAAGACTCCAGCTGCTCCGGTTTAATCTCCTTATGGTTTCAATGTAATCCGTGACATAATATTAAAAATTTAAATCTTTAAGTTGATGCCAAACCTGTTTGATGATAGTACCATGTTTTTAAAAGCCAAGCATACCTATATCAAGAAAAAAAAACATTACGCATATGTTAGGCATATGCTTCCTTTTGTTCCAATATTGTCATGTTGTGCGAGTTTAAATCATGAACATGTTTCTTTAACTATTCAAAGAAATCAATGAAACTGAAGTGAATCTCTTACTCACACTATGACTGACACATCTATCCTCGTGACTTTTTAATAAAATATTCAACTGTATGATATAAGATTTGACCACAAGCCATTGTTATTGTAGTTATTATGGTTGTTGTTGCTACTACTATCTTAGATGTACATTTTTGAAGTGGACAATGTGAGTGAAGGTGAATATGAAGAGATGTTGAGAGTGGAGAGAAGTAAGTTCTCTGTTGAGTTACGAAATTTAATCTCTTGGATACACTGTAAAAAATGGGAATATCTAGCTAGTAACCGCGGTTACTAGGCGAAACTTCTAAATTACATTAGAATAATAATGTCTATTCAAAATATTTTGGGGTATATTTCATGTTTATTTGTTTTTTTCTAGAATTTTCTCTTTTATTTTTTTTTACCTCTGTTTTTTAAGATGAAAATGAAAAAAATTATAACTACTAACTTTTTAATATATTAAAATCTGTAACATAAATTAATTAGAGGATGTACCTCTCATTTTGTAGGTGAACCACTTAAAATTGTACATATTGTTTGTTTTTTTTTTTTGCTCAAATTGATTTTATGGGATTGGGTTTTGATCCAAATTAATCCTTAAATTACACTTTATTAAATCACGTTTAACTAAATTTGTATGAGAAAACTATTTTATCCGTATGCAAATACCAATTCTCAAAGAGTTAAATTATGTGTATTTTGAAATATTTGTACTTCAAATATGCAACAAAAGAGAGGAGAGGGTCACCAACATGTAATTTATTACATGAAAGCAAGAAGGACAAGATTGAACCGAACTTGACAGATATAAATGATTAATGATGTAAGTTCTTACTATATTTATATTTCTTTGTTTGCCCAACATCGTACAAAAGAAACTGCTAGAGAAGATAATGGAATATAGAATAATTATTGATGGTAGGTGATCATAATTAAATAGGAAGCATTGAAGATGACAATGGAGGAAAAACATTCAACTCCATAGTATATCGTTAAATTTATGAACAAGCTGTTGAATCGAGTTTTGGAACATTATTTTTCACAATTTTGGGAAACATTGTGATTATGATTCGTGAATGCGGTTGTTTCTCTCTTTCAAAGCATAATAATTAAAAGATAGATACTTAGATTTTGAAAGAATGTTACGGACGAAACGGACTAAATTCTTAGTAAACTAGATCGTAACGGATTCTATTTTTGGGATGTACAATAATTTGCAGGGGATCAACTTTATTTTTATGTAAAAGACTAATTGATCTGTAGTGAATTTTTTTCTTTTAAAAAGTACATTACTACAATAGAGTATATTTATAAGTGATAAATAAAAATAGTTTAATCAATAAACATATTTATCCGCTTTAACTATGGTAACCGTTAAATTTTTTTAGAGAGCTAATAATGTCAAATGTATACGATATTTAATTTAGGTGACTTTAAAAACTTCATAGATCCAAAGATTAATCTTCAGGTCCAACAAATCTATGTTAAATTGTTCGAACCTCAATGACCAATTTTACTCGAACCCAAATAGTAGAAATTACCTCTTTTTACCATTGTACCAAAGCTACTTGGTTCAACACAAAATATGTATAGATCACATATTTGTTGCTGATAATTTTTTTAGTATATCAATTCACAAAATAGTAAATAAAGACATTTAAAAAAATGCATTAAAAATAGGACACCAATCCAATTTTTTTTTTGTCGATATATCTTTTGACTTTTGTTACATCTCAATACCACCTTTTTTATTTTGTCATGTTCTTGAATAAAACCTTATCACCCAATTCCTAATTCAAGAAAATGCTATGCAGCCAAATATCATTTTCTTGGACACTTTTTTCTCCTTTACTTTGATGTAGATTACACAAAGAAATAATAACAGATTGTCAATTGTACCCTCAAGTTTTTCACAGGCAAATTGTACTACTTTTAATCGTCGTGCCGACGTGCTAATTTCTCTACGTACACTACACAAGTCAAAAGTCAAACGACAAAGGGCTAATTCCGTAATTGTCGTCTAAACCACCATGATTTCACACATGTTAATTTTAATTTATTTTAATTTATTTTTGCCGACTCCATAGAAATAAAATCTGCGACACTCTAAGATCATGCCACGTGGGTATCAATTATAGAAGAACTAATAATAAAATGAGTAGCGTCGCAGAGGATAATTCCTTTACCTGTGACATAGCAACCATCTTCGTGGCTATCTGTCGGAACCCTCCTGCTAATCCTTCAGATTCTTTATTTCGTCAGTCCATAGTCAAATTATTACACCTTCTTTTGTCTCTATCTTCTCTTCTTCTTTGTCTATCGTACTGGTTTAGCAACTCCTGTCTGTCTCGAGCTCCGATCCTTATCTCTCTTCCGAACCAAACTTGATCTCATGTTTGTCTTGATAGATTGACTTACTCTACTTCAATTCGTCACCAGTCGTTATGCAATCTGGTGAGTTTTGAGGGGTTTCTTCATTTTCCTCGAAAGCATCAAACTTTATGTATTTCGATGACTAAGACTACATTTTTCGTTTTTTTCTTCTTCTCAGAATATGAAATTAGTACTCTGTATCAAGAAGCTCATAGCCGTTGGTTGAAACCTCCTGAGGTACTCTTCATATTGCAGAATCATGAAAGCTTGACGCTTACTAATACAGCTCCTCAAAGACCTACAAGTATGTTTGGTTGACTTGCTTTCTGACTTTAACTGGTTTGGTTTTTGATTCGGGGTTTGATTTGATGATCAATTTTGGTAAACTCTCGTCTCTTAGGTGGGTCTTTGTTGCTTTTCAATAAAAGGGTTCTTAAATTCTTTCGTAAAGATGGTCATCAATGGCGGAGAAAAAGAGATGGTAGAGCTATTGCTGAAGCACATGAACGACTTAAGGTATTAGAGATAGTGAACTTTTGATCTTAGATACTTCTTACATTCTTACTTTAGATATGTTGGTTGTTCTTAAGGTTGTTAATGACTATTTGATTGATGTGTTTGTGAAATAGGTGGGTAACGCTGAGGCATTGAATTGTTATTATGCTCATGGAGAGCAAGACCCTACTTTTCGGAGGCGTATCTACTGGATGTTAGATCCGTGAGTAGTCAGAATGTACTCATATGTGTATACAAGTTACTCCTGTTTGTTTTTCTCAAAAATGAAGATAAAGTTTATTGCTTTCTATATCAGGGAATACGAGCATATTGTCCTTGTTCATTACAGGGATGTAAGCGAACGAGAAGAGGTGACTTCTCTGAATAAGCAAAATATTTGTTATACTAAAGCTGGAACCTGAGTTTCATTGTATGACGTTATGGCTGGCTTAACTTTTCAGGGACAACAAACTGGTGGACAAGTTTATCAGTTTGCACCAATTCTTTCCACTCAAAATGTAAGCTACAATCAGTACATTGGTGATTCTTCGGACATATATCAGCAGTCTTCTACTTCGCCGGGCGTTGCAGAGGTTAACTCTAACTTGGAAGGCAGTGCAAGTTCTTCTGAGTTTGGACAGGCTTTAAAGATGCTTAAGGAACAACTGAGTATCGGAGATGAACATGTTAATTCTGTTGATCCACACTACATTCAACCAGAAAGTCTTGATAGTCTCCAGTTTTTAGAGTACAGTGACATAGATCACCTTGCTCAACCAACAACTGTATATCAGAGACCAGAGAATAACAAACTAGAGAGATGTTATGGAGGCAATTTTGGAGCCCAATACAGTGCCAAGAATGATTCTAACAAACTAGAGAGATGCTATGGAGGGTATGTTGGTGGAGCCGAATACCATTCTAGCAATCTCATGCTCGTAAAGAATGGTTCAGGACCTTCAGGTACGCCAAAGTTATACAGTATTGGTTTCGATACTCAGTTTTTTCTTTCTATTTCCTCACTAGATGATTTTGATGCTATTCAATATTCAGGGAAAATATTTATGTTCATTCACTTGAGTTTCACTAGTCTGTCTGAGAAGGTTTCAATGGTCATTCATTGACTGTAGCAAACTTTATGGACGATCTGTAATTTATTCATCTATATGAAGTAGCTTTAGTATGCCCTTGTAGTCTTGCTTGTCTCGTGTATGCGTGGAAATGAAGAATGGTATATAGTTTTTAGGAAGAGTAAGAAGCAATCTGTTTACAGGTGGTACAGGAGGGAGTGGAGATCAAGGGTCTGAATCTTGGAAAGATGTGTTGGAGGCATGTGAGGCTTCTATACCTCTTAACTCTGAGGTAACTCTCTCATATACTTTGTGGAATCAAACACGGATGACTATCTTGTATCTATAAACTATGAACAGAAAGAATCCTAACAGTTACTTCATACAGAGGAACACGGTGAACGAACCATATGTGTTATGATTTTCTAATCTCTAATAGTAGTTTAAGAGTAGATTTTCCAAACTAATAAGTAACAATTTTCCAATCTAGAAATTTATTTACTTTTCGTGGAAGCAGGGAAGCACACCAAGTTCTGCAAAAGGATTGCTAGCTGGATTGCAGGAAGACTCAAATTGGAGTTACAGCAATCAGGTTGACCAATGTATGTTATCTGCTTTGCTAAAGAATACTTTTGGGCTTCGTATATAGTATAACAGCGGTCTGATAAAAAGTTCCTGTTGTCTTAAATTTCAGCTACATTTTTGTTGCCTCAAGATCTTGGTTCTTTCCAACTTCCTGCTTCTTATTCTGCACTGGTAGCTCCTGAGAATAATGGTGAATACTGTGGAATGATGGAGGACGGAATGAAAATCGGTCTGCCTTTCGAGCAAGAAATGAGAGTTACAGGTGCTCATAATCAAAAGTTTACTATCCAGGACATATCACCAGACTGGGGTTACGCGAATGAAACTACAAAGGTCTAATCTCTTACACTTACACCATCCGTAATATTTCGTTGAGACTTATGTGGAAGTGCATAAATGTTCTCTCATGGTTATCTTCTTGCCTGGTTAGAACAAATGTTGGTGATCACTGATCAGTTAGATTTTTCCGTTTTGAAATTTCATTTTGACAATGCAGGTGATAATCATTGGATCATTTCTCTGTGATCCAACAGAATCTACATGGTCTTGCATGTTTGGGAATGCTCAAGTTCCTTTTGAGATCATTAAAGAAGGTGTTATACGGTGTGAAGCCCCTCAATGTGGTCCTGGAAAAGTCAATTTATGCATTACTTCTGGAGATGGACTCTTGTGTAGTGAAATAAGGGAATTTGAGTATCGTGAGAAGCCTGACACATGTTGCCCTAAATGCAGTGAGCCACAGACCTCTGATATGTCCACAAGTCCAAATGAGCTTATATTACTTGTAAGGTTTGTGCAAACACTTCTATCAGACCGATCGTCGGAAAGAAAAAGTAACTTAGAGTCTGGCAATGATAAGCTGTTGACGAAACTGAAAGCTGATGATGATCAATGGAGACATGTCATAGGAACGATCATAGATGGCAGTGCATCATCAACAAGTACAGTTGATTGGCTTCTACAGGAACTGCTTAAAGACAAGCTGGATACATGGCTGTCTTCAAGATCATGTGATGAAGATTACATAACGTGTTCTTTGTCAAAGCAGGAACAAGGTATTATCCATATGGTTGCAGGCCTTGGCTTCGAGTGGGCATTTTATCCAATCCTTGCTCATGGAGTCAATGTAGATTTTCGTGATATTAAGGGATGGAGCGCTCTTCATTGGGCTGCACAATTTGGAAGGTGAGTAGCCGATAAAGAGTAGACTAACAGTCTCATTTCAACTTTGTTGATTCGAGTAGAAAATAGTGTCTTGATGTTTTAGCATCATAATTTCATAAGTAAAAGAATGTTATCACTTGGTCACCTGTAAAAAGGAGTTTAAGATGGAATCTTTCTTAGACAATAGCTTCAAATGAATCAAAATAACCAATACTGTGTTCTCTGCTGTGGCAGTGAAAAAATGGTGGCTGCCCTTATAGCTTCAGGGGCATCGGCTGGAGCAGTGACTGATCCAAGTCGGCAAGATCCAAATGGCAAAACTGCAGCTTCAATAGCTGCCTCTAATGGCCACAAGGGTCTTGCAGGTTATCTGTCAGAGGTGGCGTTAACAAACCATCTCTCATCGCTCACACTTGAAGAAACCGAGAATTCAAAAGACACTGCTCAAGTGCAAACTGAGAAAACTTTGAATTCCATCTCAGAACAAAGTCCTTCCGGTAACGAGGATCAAGTGTCATTGAAAGACACACTGGCTGCAGTACGAAATGCAGCTCAAGCAGCTGCAAGAATCCAAGCAGCTTTTCGCGCACATTCATTCAGAAAGCGAAAACAAAGAGAAGCAGCTTTGGTTGCTTGCTTACAAGAGTATGGGATGTATTGTGAAGATATAGAAGGGATCTCGGCCATGTCAAAGCTAACGTTTGGAAAGGGCAGGAACTACAATTCAGCAGCTTTATCTATTCAGAAGAATTTTCGTGGCTATAAAGATCGTAAATGTTTTCTAGAGCTTCGCCAGAAAGTTGTAAAGATTCAGGTATTTTAACAGCTTTAGTGAGATGAACATAGTTGTTTCCCATTAGCCTTTGGCTTCTCGTGCAGCTCTTTATTCTCTTCTAATTCTGGCAGGCTCATGTGCGAGGTTACCAAATAAGGAAAAATTACAAAGTAATCTGTTGGGCAGTAAGAATTTTAGATAAGGTTGTACTCAGGTGGAGAAGAAAAGGAGTTGGACTAAGAGGGTTCAGACAAGACGTAGAGAGTACAGAGGACAGTGAAGACGAAGACATTCTCAAGGTGTTCCGCAAACAGAAAGTAGATGTTGCAGTGAACGAGGCTTTCTCTCGTGTTCTATCGATGTCTAACTCTCCAGAGGCTCGCCAGCAATACCACCGAGTGCTCAAGAGATATTGTCAGACAAAGGTTAGTAGTTTACAAGAGATGAATCAAAGTTATAAATCATCATAGTGGACTTGCTCTTAGTGTTTCTTGTCACAAGTTATATGATAATAATGAAGATGCTTGAATATTTGCAGGCTGAGCTTGGAAAAACAGAGACATTAGTTGGAGAGGACGATGATGGGTTGTTCGACATAGCTGATATGGAATATGACACTTTGTTTTCATTGCCTTGAGAGGGGAAAGACAGGCAAGAACATCTCTGTGAATTTAGAGGTTTAATAGTGTCTGTAGATTTTGTGAAGTTTCAAGAGTGAATAACTGAATAGTTTAGATTTTGTGAAGTTGCATGCAAAGAAGAAAACAAGGAAGAGCTCTTGTTAGTAGTTTCTGTAAATGGTCTTTTATTGGGACTAACTTGAAAAGCTTAAAGGCTTTGATGTGTTGGACAAGGAAAACAATGTACATATACAAATTTGTGATATCATGTTTTTTTTTTTGTTTCTTAAGGTGATTTTACTGTTGTGTTTTGTGTTCTAATAAATAGTTAGTCTTATAATTTCAATCCAAAAGTTAAGGAATGAAATAGTATGAATCTTTTTTGGTGCAAATAGTTCAGTTTGTTCAGCAAAAAATATTTGAATGAATAGATTATTTATAATTATTTTTTTGTTCAACTCTTTTATACTCCCTCATTATCACACCAATTAAGAAGAACATTCAATGTTTAGTTATAAATGTACTATTTATTCATACTGAACCATTTCTCATAACTATTAACCAATAGTAATTCATCAAAATTTTAAAATTCTCAATTAATGATTTTTGAAATTAACAATTTATTGATAAAAATTTAAAGAAAGTCAATATTTTTGATACAAAAATAAAACCTCAGAAAATCATTCTTTAGTATTCAAATTTTGGAGAGAAATGAGTTGAATGATATTCCACTTTAGCTTTTCTAATTTAGTTTTTACGATCATTCATTTAGAGACGAACATTTACATCTTTAATATTTGTGTTACGGTTATTAAAACTTGTTTGTTGTGAAATAGTTTGAAGATTTATTTAATTATTTATTATGAATCTAAAATCATTATTTATAATAACATAAAAATTGCATTATTTGAGTAAATGATAAAAATGAAATTTTATCTAGCTGAATTAATTTTTTGTCAAGTTGCTATTAGTTAATTCGTTCCAAAATATCTAAATCATGAAAATGTCTAAAACATTCTCCATGGTCCTTCCATAGAAAAAAAAAAGACGTAGAAGTGACACGTGCGTCAATCCAACCGTTAAATTGACGCAAAGGAGAAAATTTAATGATTCAGCAAAGTTTTTTTGTTGTCTTGTCTCTATCGAACCCAAGCGCACTTTAGCAACCACCGCCATTTTTCACAGATGCTTCTCATTGACACAGAAGAACTCAGAAGAAGTAGAAGAAGAAGCTTCTCCGATCTCTCTTCTCTCATCTCGATCTGTATGTGTTCTTCTTCCTCTCGTCTTCTTTCTCTATCCAGATTCTCAACAATTGTTCGTGTTTCTTCGCTGTATCTAACGATTTAGCTCTCCTCTCTCTGTGTTCGTCGAACGATTCCTAATCTGAATCATACTCAGTGAAATCAAGCGATCTAGAAGAATCTGGCAAAATCTTAGCTGACGAATGTTGGGATTGCAACGAGAAACATCCTCGATGTATAAGAGAACGTCATCGAGAGATTATTCTCCGATGATCGACGTCGAAGACAGCTCAGGTACGCACGAAACATGCATCATTTTGTAGAAACGAGTTTCAAAAATTTTAACTGATGAAATTTCGAATTTGGCTTCAGGTCTTTTAGAGAATGATGTGGACAATGAAATGGAAACTACAAATCCTTCATGGAAGTGTTCTCTTCCGCATGTTCTAGTGGCTACAATTTCGTCGTTTCTATTTGGTTACCATTTAGGGTTGGTGATTGATTTTAGCTTTTCTTCTTGAATATTGTTGTGATTACTTGTGTTGAGCTATTTTTTTTGGTTGCTACAGAGTTGTTAATGAACCTCTTGAAAGCATTTCGTCTGATCTTGGTTTTAGTGGTGATACATTAGCTGAAGGTATTTTCATTACTTCTCCTGCTTAGTATTTGTCATGGCAGTGGTCATCACATGTACTACTTTTATAAGTTCTGTTTTCTTCTTATGTGAAAGGTTTGGTGGTTAGTGTATGTCTTGGTGGTGCATTTCTCGGATCTTTATTCAGTGGGGGAGTTGCTGATGGGTTTGGAAGACGGAGAGCTTTTCAGATTTGTGCTTTGCCTATGATTTTGGGTGCTTTTGTGAGGTAATTTGGGAATTTCCTCCTATCTCTGGTTCTTTGCTAGTGTTCCTTTAAGCTAGACTTATGAATTGGTCTAGATAGCACTGATACCTGCAAATATCAAGTGACTGTTCTACTATATAAATTTACCAGAAGTCTCAGGGTTACAACATGTTAGGTCCAGATTCGATTCTCTGTTTCATTTCTCTAAGAAAGATGTACAGTGCTGAATTATGATAAATCTTGCAGACCAAATCAAATAACCAATTAAGCTTACCAGTATTCCAATCCCACTCACTAATGTATATTTTGATGTGGCTCATATCAAAATATTATGATCCTTTAGCAAGAGTTGGCCTCGTTTCTACTAGTTTGGTTTGTTGCTTATGCTAATATGTGTTTCTTTCAGTGGAGTTAGCAACAGCTTAGCTGTAATGCTTTTGGGAAGATTCTTGGTTGGGACTGGCATGGGTCTTGGACCACCTGTGGCAGCACTCTATGTGACAGAGGTATATCAATGCACACCGAATATAGAACTTACTCTACAAGAAGTTTGAAACCGCTTGACTTCTTATGCAAATTTCCCAATTTTGACTAGGTATCACCAGCTTTTGTTAGGGGAACATATGGAAGCTTCATACAGATAGCTACATGTCTGGGACTGATGGCAGCTCTGTTTATAGGGATCCCAGTCCATAACATCACGGGTTGGTAAGTTACTATCACCTGTTGTAGAGTCTTACCATACTCTTTTGTAGAATCAACTTTTTGTAGGACTCTCTATATCATAATTTAATACGTTTTGATCATATATGTTGTTATGGTACCCAGGTGGCGTGTCTGTTTCTGGCTTTCAACGATACCTGCTGCACTACTCGCTCTGGGAATGTTCCTCTGTGCTGAGTCTCCACAGTGGCTATTCAAGGTCTGCTTCAGAATTCACATCTTAGATTTTACAATTTTCTGTCGTATGCTGAGCTGAAAATTGCACTGAATTTTACATTAGAGCTTCTTTACTTTCCTTTTGTCATCACTTCTTTTGAACGCTCATCATCTTATGCAGCAAGGGAAGATAGCTGAAGCAGAAGCTGAGTTTGAGAGGCTGCTTGGAGGGTCTCATGTGAAAACAGCAATGGCAGAATTATACAAACTAGATCTAGACAAGACGGATGAACCAGATGTTGTGAGCCTCTCTGAGCTGTTATATGGTCGGCATTCAAGAGGTATGTAGAACTCTTTGCTTTTGTCCCGCGGAAGGAACTGCAAACATGTATGTTGATTGTTGTGTCTATTTGTTTCCTGTATAGTACTTTGTTATTCACTTGTTCCTTTTGCAGTTGTTTTTATTGGATCAACCCTGTTTGCTTTGCAACAGCTATCTGGTATAAATGCTGTTTTTTATTTCTCTTCTACCGTATTCAAAAGTGCTGGAGTACCATCGGACCTAGGCAACATATTTGTTGGAGTTTCAAACCTCTTGGGTACAGTAGCCTTCTCCTCCACTTTTTTTTTTTTTCTGTCTTTTCAATCATATGGATCTTGGATTGTAACATTGTTCTGATTATCAGGATCTGTAATCGCGATGGTGTTGATGGATAAAGTAGGAAGAAAGCTTCTTCTGCTTTGGAGTTTTATTGGCATGGTATGTTGTGTTTTGCTTCCTTTCCATTTTTCTTATTACCTATGCTGATATGATTTTAGCGTGACAGCCCACCTATGTTTTGATGTATATTAGGCAGCAGCAATGGCACTTCAAGTTGGTGCTACAAGTTCATACTTACCACATTTTTCGGCGTTGTGTTTGTCTGTCGGTGGCACTCTTGTGTAAGTGTTTATTGAAAAACTGAAATATGTTTACCCATAATTTGTTTGTTCTAAACAAAATTGTCATTTCTGATACAGGTTTGTGCTAACATTCGCCTTAGGAGCTGGTCCAGTACCAGGTTTACTCCTCCCTGAGATCTTCCCAAGTCGAATCAGAGCAAAAGCGATGGCTTTCTGCATGTCTGTGCATTGGGTAACAATAGTAAACTCGTTGATTTTATCATCGTTGCGTTTTCGTTCCTAAGGTTGCTTAACATTGTTGAATCTTGTTGGACAGGTGATAAATTTCTTTGTGGGTTTACTCTTTCTGAGATTGCTTGAGAAGCTTGGTCCTCGGCTACTATATTCGATGTTTTCTACGTTCTGTTTAATGGCGGTGATGTTCGTGAAGCGGAACGTGATTGAAACCAAAGGAAAAACACTTCAAGAGATTGAGATTTCTCTACTAGCCAAACCATGAATGTGTTTTCAGTCTCTCATCTTGTTGGTCACTGTTGTATAATCAAATAAAAAGATTCGAGTTTTCGGTAGAGTTCGTTAAATGTTACATTTCACGTAAACTAATCAATTTCAAGATTTGAATTATTCTTATTGTCTCTATTAGAAAACTCTTGGGTTTAAATAGTCACAATGATACAGGCATGTAAGTGCCAGGCAAAATTTCAAAAGTGTGACTAAAGCATACATCAAAATCTTAGGTAGAAGCTTTCCACTTTATATAATCTCAAAATCTTAGGTAGAAGCAAACATAATCTCAAAATCTTAGGTAGAAGCTTTCCACTTTATATAAATGTTTTTTTTTGCAAAATCATTATGTTCAAATACTATATTTTTGGGTTTACGCAACAAATTTAACGCTGTAAGCCAACGTGAGAAAAAGAAAAAATATAGCCCTATCATTTGTTTTTCTTAAAGAACCACCATACAAAATGAAAGGCAAACGTATAGAGGAAATAATTTGCCAACCACTCATTCCAATAAAAGAAAGGTCAAAAATAAACACAAGCCAAACTATTCCCAAGTATATAAAGCAATGTTCACTAGACAAACCATCATCAACCAGTTTAACCGTAGACATCATTCCTTATTGTCCCATCCAAATAGTAAAAAAAAAAAGAAAAAAAAAATAAAATGAAAAAGTCAACAAGACTCTTATGGCTATTATCCATCATTGTTTTGGTGGCAGCCGTTTCTAAGGCAGTCGCAGAGGTAGACAACGATGATGATGACGATAATACTTCATTGGAAGGCATGACGACGGCTAAACGTGAAACCCTCGAAGTTGAGGATCATACTTCATTGGAAGGCATGGTTAAACGTGAAGCCCTCGAAGTAAAACCACCAAAAGCTGGCAAAGGCAAAGGCAAAGGTAAAGGTCGTGGCACCGTTGCCGCAGGACCTGAGATGAATTGGCCTGGACAATGGGAGTTATTCATGAAGAATTCTGGTGTTTCAGCCATGCACGCAATTTTGATGCCTTTGATCAATAAAGTTCAGTTTTACGACGCAACCATTTGGAGAATTTCACAAATCAAATTGCCTCCAGGCGTACCTTGCCATGTTTTTGACGCCAAAAAAAATAAAGTTGATTGTTGGGCTCACTCTGTCCTCGTCGATATTAACACCGGAGACATCAAGCCTCTTGCGGTAACAAAATTACTAATTATTACTCCCTCCGTTCCTTTTTTATATAACGTTTTAGTTAAAATCACGCAGATTAAGAAATTACAAATATAATTCATTTTACACATTAGTAATTGTTGATCTGATGGATTTAATGGAAACATGACAGCTTACAACAGACACATGGTGTTCTTCTGGAGGTTTAACCGTAAACGGTACTTTGGTAAGTACTGGAGGATTCCAAGGAGGAGCAAACACGGCAAGGTACCTATCCACATGCGAAAACTGTGTATGGATTGAATATCCAAAGGCACTCGCTGCAAGGAGATGGTACTCAACACAAGCCACTCTTCCTGATGGAACTTTCATCGTTGTTGGAGGCCGTGACGCTCTCAACTACGAGTATATCCTTCCGGAAGGACAAAACAACAAGAAACTCTATGACTCACAACTTCTTAGACAAACAGATGATCCAGAAGAAAACAATCTTTACCCTTTTGTTTGGCTTAACACTGATGGTAACCTCTTCATTTTCGCCAACAACCGATCCATTCTTCTTAGCCCGAAAACAAACAAAGTGCTCAAAGAGTTCCCTCAACTTCCCGGTGGTGCCCGTAACTACCCTGGTTCCGCCTCCTCGGCTCTTCTCCCCATCCGCCTCTACGTCCAAAACCCCGCTATCATCCCCGCTGATGTCCTAGTTTGCGGTGGTGCAAAACAAGACGCTTACTTCCGTGCAGAGAGGTTAAAGATTTACGATTGGGCCTTGAAAGATTGTGCAAGGTTAAACATCAATAGTGCTAAGCCTGTATGGAAAACAGAGACCATGCCAACGTCACGTGTGATGAGTGATACTGTGATCCTTCCTAATGGAGAAATTCTTATCATTAATGGTGCAAAACGTGGCTCCTCTGGTTGGCACTTAGCCAAAGAACCAAATTTTGCTCCACTCTTGTACAAACCTAACAAACCTTTAGGCCAACGTTTCAAAGAACTCGCTCCTTCCACTATCCCTCGTGTGTACCATTCCATCGCAATCGCTCTTCCTGATGGTAAAGTTCTCGTCGGTGGAAGCAACACCAACAACGGATACCAATTCAACGTTGAGTACCCAACCGAACTCCGCATCGAGAAATTCTCACCACCTTACCTTGATCCAGCTCTAGCCAATATGAGACCAAGAATCGTAAACACCGCAACACCAAAACAGATTAAGTATGGACAAATGTTTGACGTAAAGATCGAGCTTAAACAACAAAACGTAGCAAAGGAGAATGTAATGGTGACAATGTTGGCACCATCATTTACTACACATAGTGTATCAATGAACATGAGGTTGCTTATGTTGGGTATTAACAATGTGAAGAATGTTGGTGGCGATAATCATCAAATCCAAGCCGTTGCTCCTCCTAGTGGAAAACTTGCTCCTCCTGGTTATTATCTTCTCTTTGCCGTCTACAATGGTGTCCCTAGCGTTGGAGAATGGATTCAGATTGTCTAATTTTGATATGCATATATTATCAATTTATTTTTTGAAACGAAACCTATATAACATGTTTGTAAGGTTAATTTTTTTTCTTTATACTTACATGTATATATTCTTTGATTCTTGTAATTATTATATTTTTTGAATAAATGTTTTTTTGATAGATATAACAAATTGGAGAAAATTGTCATAATGAAATCACTATATAGAATGGTTATTTATTATTTTATATTTTTTCAACAGTCTTGTAGTCCTTTATTAATAAATAGTGTTACTTATGACATTTATTTTCCAACATCGATTCCATTTTTTATTTTTTGTAAGTAAGAAAAAATTCATTTCATTTTAACATTACAATACAAAATCTAAATATATAAGTTCCAATAAGGCAGTAATTAACTAATTAATCATTTAACTAATAATAATTATGTCTAAATATCACGAATCGTTCAATTTTTTGTTTTTGTTTTTTTGTTTTGTTTTTTTAATGAATCTCCAAAATAAAAAAGAATAAAAAAGCTTTATCTCTAGTCTCTACCGTTGTCGTCACTTAATCTCCGACGGAGGAAAAGTAGCCACCGCTTGACGAATCATTCATCAACACACGCAGAGAGCTCTGAATCTCGAGGAAGAAGATGGTGAGGATCATTCCTATGGCTGCTTCCTCCATTCGACCTTCCCTCGCCTGCTTCTCTGATTCTCCTCGCTTCCCCATCTCCCTCCTCTCCAGAAATCTCTCTCGCACTCTCCGTAATCATCCTCCTCCTTTCACATATATCGTTGACTACACAATATAGATACAATCATTCTCCAATTGATTAGTGAATTCTAGAACTAGGGTTGTTTTAAAGTTCCCAAATTTCTGGTTTATGATTCTTGTTCAATTTGTGTTGTTGCAGATGTTCCTCAATCACAGCTTTTTGGTTTAACTTCTCATAAGCTTTTGAGAAGAAGTGTAAACTGTTTAGGAGTTGCTGAATCTGGTAAAGCAGCTCAAGCTACTACACAAGATGATCTTCTCACCTGGGTTAAGAATGATAAGAGAAGAATGCTTCATGTTGTTTATCGTGTTGGCGATATGGACCGGACGATAAAGTACTTCACTTTGGCTTTCCTGTGATATGGCTTTGATGTTGAGTCTCTTAAAGTCACATTAAGTTTAAAAGAATCATCTGATTGCTGTAGGTTTTATACTGAATGTCTTGGGATGAAGCTTCTACGTAAGCGTGATATACCAGAAGAGAAGTATACTAATGCTTTCCTTGGTTATGGACCGGAAGATTCACACTTTGTGATTGAGCTTACTTATAGTAAGTTATATCTGTATCCCCCTTTTATGCTACTGCCAAGACTCTGAGTATTGTAGTTCATTTAGCTCTAGGGAGCTCAAGACTATGCATTTTATATTTATATGGTTGGCTTAGCTTTCTTAGTGTAATTTTTTTTACAGATTATGGAGTTGACAAGTATGACATTGGGGCTGGTTTTGGTCACTTTGGTATTGCGGTCGATGATGTGAGCTTCTACAATCTATATGCAATTATGTTCTTTCTTTGAAACAGTGTTTGATGTGTATGGATTTTACTCTTTCCACTTAATGGTTTTATATCTAAGAAGTGAAAATTTCTTTCCAAAAGGTGGCGAAAACTGTAGAGCTTGTGAAAGCCAAAGGGGGAAAAGTAAGCCGGGAGCCTGGTCCTGTCAAAGGTGGCAAAACTGTAATAGCATTCATTGAAGATCCTGATGGTTACAAATTTGAACTCTTGGAAAGAGGTCCTACACCAGAACCTCTTTGCCAAGTTATGCTCCGTGTTGGTGATCTCGATAGGGCCATAAAGTTCTATGAGAAGGTGATTCCTATGAAATTGTTTTGAGATGTGGTAGTTTGCAGCCTGACAGTAAATGTTTGATCTGATATAGTTTCTATCTCTTTTATCAGAATGCATTCTTATCCTCTGATCATGTGTGCTTCCTTTCTTTATAGGCTTTTGGAATGGAACTTCTGCGAACAAGAGACAACCCAGAGTACAAGGTAATTTGCAATGCCTCACAAATCTAATTCTTACTTATGCGGCCTTAACCTTCCATTGTATATATCGGTTATATGTTTTTGTATAAACTCACTTACCGTAAGTGGTTATTTGCAGTACACAATAGCCATGATGGGATATGGTCCAGAAGATAAATTTCCTGTCCTAGAGCTGACATATAACTATGGTGTCACTGAATATGATAAAGGAAATGCTTATGCTCAGGTAAAAGAAAATTGACATTCCGTTCGTCTATATTACTTTTCAACTGGAGGGTTGCGATAGTTTTAACTTGTTTGCTTGTATTTGATTACTATCAGATAGCAATAGGGACGGATGATGTGTACAAAACTGCAGAAGCTATAAAACTCTTTGGGGGAAAAATCACGAGGGAGCCTGGTCCCTTACCAGGTATTAGCACGAAGATCACCGCGTGTCTGGATCCTGATGGTTGGAAATCGGTAAGATATTGGTGTGTAGAGATAGATTCATATTGATGCAAAGAGCTCTGAATGTCTCGTTTTGAGTTTCGACTTTTGGCTTTACAGGTATTTGTGGACAACATTGACTTTCTCAAAGAACTGGAGTGAGAGGAGAAAGCAGAAGAGAGGCAACAAATGCACGAAAATGGCTTATGAGGGAGACAGGAGGAGAGGCCTTGTTGTGAATTACATCAGTTTGGGGTTTGATATAATCTCTCTCAGTGCTGAATATTTTTATCAAAGTGAATGATTTGTTTTTCAGAATATAGTGTAGTTGTTTAATTTACAGTATAAAAGCCTATGTTGCGTCTTTGTATATTAGTTCCACTTAACATTAATTGCCAATAAATAAGATGATAAGTGAATGATATTCAAGAAAAAATCTTATGCCTAGTCCAAGTTATGAGGATCCTTACACTAGAAAACATCGAAGCTTGACATCAATTCTTGAATGTCATTTCTTTTTCTTCTTAATTTTGTTTAATTCGGGATTTTATTTACAAAAAAATATGTATGTGTAGATTAAACGGGCTAGATTTTAGTGATACAAAAAATTTGTGAATTAGATAATCTTTTGCTGAACAAAAAATTACCTTAGACGAAGCAAAGATTGAAACATGTCAAACGACATCGTATAATATACTAAAGGATTAGCGTTAGATAAACTTGTATACGATTTTATAAAACTAGAAGTTAACCTAAACAACATAAAATTAAAATATGCCAAACGACATCGACTATACTAATCTATTCGACATCGTTTGACATGTTTCAATTTTTATGTCGTCTAGGTTAACATTCTTGTTCTATAAAAAGATCATATTCACAGCTTTATGTATTTATATCCGCCGTATTGTTTTTATAACAATATAGCGAAAACACATATCATAAAGAAAGTTTAGATTTTTTTTATCGCATCAATGAAGAAACCTAACATTCAGTTGAATTATTTTGCAAAAGGTATGTGCTAATAACAGTTTTTAAGATATTTTATATTCAGTCGATTTTATTTATGATTTTTTAAATATTTGCATATGTTTTTGGTTGTCTTATTATTGAATACTGTTAATCCTTTTATATTATTATTAGTTTGATTGCTTGATATTTATGTTTTGACTCCTGATTTTTCCAATGAAAATATAACATAATTCAAATTTAGTATAAAAAACTTTATCTAAATTTCATATAAAAGATTTCAAAAAAATCATTGGATAAATGTATATCATCTTTAGAGGTGGAAAAATATCTGAAATCTTAATCCTGTTTGAAAGATGATATATGAAACTTACGGATCTGGATCTAATTCTTTTTCTATTGAAAAACAGGATATTCAGATCCAACTTGGATCTACTCCCAAATAAATAATTTTTAATATATATGTATGAAAATAATAATTTATAAATACATTTGTTGAAAATAAATAAAATTGTGTGGTAGTTTTAACCCTGATATATATGTTTTGTTTTATTGAAAAAATTGATTTATTTTTAATGATAATACAATTTTTTTGTAATTTTCTAAAAGTTAAAAAAGAGGGAAAATATTTTTAATTGTTTTCCAGATTATCCATTTTTGTATTGTTTTCAATGCTCTTATTGGCCTATAATTTGGGATTTGTAGAAACAAAATCTTTTTTTTTTTTGGAAACAAATTTCCATAACAAAACAAAAAGTTGATTAGAGAGTAATGAAGAGATATATAAGGAAAATTTGGAGAATTGAATTAGAGAAGACTAGAAAACAAAAGTTAGAAGTGAGTGTGGAATTTGAGAGGTGTTTCCCTCTACTTACATAATAGGTTAAAATTTCTAAGAGGGAAAACATTTTATTCAAAATAACAGTGTGTTTTCCATTAGCTATTTTCAGATTTTTATCCTTTTATTTGACTCATTTGTAGTTTATGTTAAAGTTCTAATTGGTCTAATTTTAGGGATTTGAAGAAACAAAATCTTTTATTTCTGTTTTGTAAAGGAAATTAGCATAATGATATAAAAAATAGAAATTGACTTTGACTGAAATTTTAAATAATATAATGGTGAAATGAAAATAGGTAAAAACATTTATTTGACTTCTATAATAGGAATGGTAGTATAATAATTAAGAAAGAATCATTATATTATGCAAAATCTATGAACTGTCATGTAACCTACTTATTGTTTTGGTCAAATCATGTAGCAGTTTGTGGTGATTTGATTTTTTCTTTATTCTAAGGATTGTTTTCTTAATTATTATTCCACCATCCTATTATAGAATTTTACCATTAAAGAAACAATCTTAAGAAAAGAGAAAAAATATAATCACCATTAAGTGCTACATGGTTTGACCAAAAATAAGTAGGTTACATGAATGTCCATAGATTTTGTAGAATCGAAAATTTCTTTCTTAATAATTATTCTACCATCCTATTAGAGAAGTCAAATTTTTTTTTCCATGTTCTTCATTTGACCATTATAATATATAAATTTTTAGTCAAAGTCAATTTCTATTTGTATTTCATTTGCTAATTTACTTTACAAAAAGAAATAAAAGATTTTGTTTCTACAAATCCAAAATTTATACCAATTAGAGCTTTAACATTAAATAGAAAAACAGTCAAATAAAAAGATAAGGATCTGAAAACAACTAATTGAAAACAAACTACCATATGAATATTTTTTTTTTCCCTTTTTTGAACTTTGAGCCTATTATTTAAGAAGTGAGTATGGAAACACCTCTCACATTCCATACTCACTTCAACTTTTGCTTTCTGGTATCTTCTCTAATTAAATACTTCATATATTCCTCCTAAAGTTGCTTCATTATTCTCTAACCCTTTAGTTCTTTAAACTCTCTATTATTTCGAAAAGTCCGCTTTCTACGTTTTTAATTTACTGTTGTTATGGTGAGAAAGCGTGAAACCAATCCCGGTGTTAGAGTTGTCGGAAAAAGAATTTATGACTCCCAAAATGGCAAATCATGTCACCAGGTAAAACATAATTATGATTCTCGATTTTCATTCTTTAATAGATGATAAAATTTCGTTTCCTTTTATATTAACTAAAATGTTGGTTTGTTTCTTTGTAGTGTCGACAGAAGACTCTTGACTTTGCTGCACCGTGCAAGGCAATGAGGAGGAAGAAGCTATGTCCCATAAAGTTTTGTTACAAATGCTTATCAATCAGGTCCGTTTTTTGTGTTTTTTTCGATTCTTTAATTTATTTTTTCTGAGACTATGTATTCTTATTATGTGTTTTTTATTTGAATCATAGGTATGGTGAAAATGCAGAAGAAGTAGCAAAGTTGGATGATTGGATATGTCCTCTGTGCAGAGGCATCTGCATCTGTAGTGTATGCAGGTAAACTACATGTCTTTAAGATTTGAGTTTTATCAATGTAAGAAAGCTTTTTTTGTTGAATGTTTGTGAGGATTTTTCAGAAAAGCCCAAGGACTAGAGCCCACTGGGATTTTGGCACACGAAGCTAAAGCCCGTGGATATTCCTCAGTCTATGCGCTTCTTGAAGCTGAGGGGCATGATAAGTTTGCTTATCAGAAGAAACCAGAACTGGTACTGAAAAAAATTATACAAATCGTGGTTTTAGTGATCTTTAGGTTTCGTTTTTTTTTTATTATGCTTACTTGATCAATACGGTTTCTGTAGGTTTCTGCTTGCAATGAAGGTAGTAGTAGCAATAGTGAATCTGTTCCAGGGACAGAAGTGGGAATATTAGGTGAGAATATAAGATTTGTGTTTGTGTTTTGTAAGGTGTCTTATATAAAGAAGAGACTAACGGTTTTTACGGTTATGAAACAGATGTTCCCAAGGAGAAGAAGAAAGTGGTGGACAAGAGGAAGAGAGCCAAACCCAGTGACAAACTGAAAGAGGAGATTCAGCTTGAGGCTCAACTTCCTGAGGGTATAAGCTTGACTTGTGTTTCACGCATTGATATACCAACTGAAGAAGCTGGAAATGTATGTCAGCTTTTCGAGTTTTGCTCAGCCTTTGGAAAGGTATAGTATTTTCTCTCTATAGCTTGATAATCAAGTTATCTATAGATATTTACTCTTAATCTGATACTTTTTTTACTTTTATGATAGGCACTTGCTTTGAAGGAAGGACATGCTGAAACTATTGTCCGTGAGCTGTTTATATGTGGGCGTAACACAAGGAGACAACAATACTGCTCTATTACTCAGATGATGATCCAGTTGTTGGATTTAATATCAAAGGATAGAGAGATGTACGAGTGTTTATCTTTATGTCCTGAAATATATACATTTTCTTCTCCTGTTTCTGATGTATTTGAATTCATTATAGGTCTTTGTCTCTAAGTGCAACGGACAGCAGTTGGTTCACGGCTATAGGAGAGATCCTATCGAAGTCAGAAGTTTTGAGTGATGAGCTCCCACTAGAAACTTTTGTAGGGGGTGTTGCTGCGTATGAGAAGATGAATGCATCAAGAAAGCTCAAGCTTCTAAATTTCTTATGTGATGAATCACTTAGCACATGGTATGTGAATCTTTTTATGCCAGTATCAACTCTTTTTTTTTGTAGTTAATGCTTCGTTAACTTATGTGTGAAATTTTACTAGGGCAATGAGGAATTACATAAATAGCCAAACTGAAGAGTGTGGAGAACGGAAAAAGGAAGCTAAACAAAAGGCTGCAGCCGCAAAGCAAAAGGTATTTTTGAAAATATGTTAGATGGATTTGTTTTTATATAACTCTTTGTGCTAAAGCTCGTTTTGTCTTTATATTTAGGAGAAGCAGCTCAAACAGAAGATGCAAGGTGAGGTTGCCAAATCCATTATGGAGAAAAACGGAGCTCCATTGTCTATTGAGGAACACAACTCAATCGTGTCTCAAATAAGAGATGAAGCTAAAGAAGCTCATGAAGAAATGATGGAGGCAAAGGGCATGAAATCTAAAAGTAAGTCTAAATTCTTTGAGTCTTTTGTTTTTGTCTAACGAATGTTATCTTAGATATTATTTTGTTTGACATGGTGAAATCTATCTGCAGTGACGCTTATATGTGATGCGCGTAGAACGGAACCAATCATGTTGGATGATAATGGTTTTGTTCTCTGGAAATTGAAGTGTTTTGAAGAAGAACAATTTTTTTTGCTTCAAGGTTTGAATTTACTTACTCTTTGTTTATGTTTCTTATATTCAAATGTGTTTAGTAATTTAATCTCCATCTTATCAATGCACAGATCTAGGAACATTTGATGATTTATGTCCACATGAAAGATGGTTAGCTTTTAAACCTGAGCAGAAACCAGAGATAGAGAATATATCTCTTGTAAGAGGTAAGTCATTCTTATAAAGAAGCAATTAACAATGCGATATTTGGAATTTGTAATGGTGTTTGAACATATTTTTGCTTTTGTTTTGTAGGAGGAAACTGATGCAAATACAAAAGAATGAAAATCCGAAAAAGAATGCAAATGCGGAAGCATCAGAATCATCACCAAAACCTAAATCAAAACTCGAGTTCATCATTTCTGAACAATATTGAATTTTTTTTTTTTTGTAACTTTGATATATTATAATAACTAAAAAGTAGAGTATGTAAACTTTCAGAAGTCTGAAAAAGTTAAGTAATTTTTGTTTTCTCTTTGGGTCTTTTATCTTCTCTGGTTCAGTTCGGTTTAATTATATTGCATCGATTTTAACTGACCATGGTCAAATGTTTTGGTTTAATTAATGAAATTTGAAAAGTGAAAACTGAATGGAGCTCATATTGCGTATTTTTGTGGTGAGCATGAAAAATCTAGAGATCATTTTTTTTTGGCATGCCCCTTCACATACATTACTTTGAAAAATCTAAACATTTTTTCTCCAAATCTTATATGCATAGTCGGAGTTACAAGGAATTTTGCACTAAAAGTATCTACTTTGAAAAATTGAGAACATGATATCAATTCTTAAATGTTTTTCTTTTATATTATTTTATTTTATTTGATTAAGTATTTTATTTATTGTAGAAGCTATGAAAATGTATGTTAAGGTTTATGGATGGATGAATCCCAATAGAAATAGAAATAGAAATTATAACAGTCTTTAAGTTAGTTATTACATCAACAAAAACTTAACTTTTAGATGACATAAAAAATAGAGAATATATCAAACGACATCGTATAAAATATTTTTATACGACGTCGTGTGACATGTTTTGATCATTTTTTCACTTAGGTTAAAATTTTCTTCTATTAAAGATCAAACTCATTAACTTTAGTATGTGTATCCGCTGATTCTCCTAAAAAAAACATTCTGAAACATATCTAGAAAATTTGGTGAAATTTCTATTGTCAACAAAAATAATTCAGAATCGATTAAACAATTTGTGAAAGGTATGTTCTAATGAAAAAACATTTGTGTTTTTTTACTTTCATTTGATTTCATTTTGAGTTTTCCAAATATTATTATAATATTTTGGTTGTTTTTATCAATTATTCTCTAATTATCTCTTAATTACTTCTTGTTAAATTGTTTGTTTTCTTTTCTAATGTTTGATTGTTTCATCCTTATGTCATGTTTAATCATCTTCTATATAAAACCTTCTCAATTTTTTTTTTTAAATCTATCATCTTTAGAGGTGGGAGAATAATATCTTTGATACCCCGTCCAATCCACTTCAAAATATAGATATATGAAGTTTTTTTTATTCAAATTAAATTTCTCCATATACAAGTTCTTCCTATGGATCCAAAAAAATAATAATTTAAGATTAGGATATCCAGATTTGATTTGAATATACTTCCAAATATCATTTTTTTTGAGATATATGTAAGATAAATAAAACTGTTCTTTTTCAGTTTCTTAGGAAAATGTGTGGTATGTTTAGAATAACCCAAATAAATGTTTTGAAAATAAATTAAGATAAATTAAATGGAATTTATTTTCCATTTATTTTACAAAATAAGTTTTTTCTAATGAATTTTATTATTTTAATTTATCCCAGTTTCTACGTATTTGAGATCTTGATACTCGTCTATCTAACACGAGTAATGTCTTTTGGCGGTTCTAAATTAAATATTTGAAATTTCAAAGCGTAGCTAGGGTCTGTACTCTATACCCAACTCTAGTTGTTCTTCAAAATATTTTATGTAATTCCAAATTATTACTAATTATGAAGGCTTACATAGTTTGAACAAAAACAAAAGTGTATAATTAATTAATTATATAAAGAAATATAATTTTTCAATAATTAAAAGATTTGTTTTAATATATTCTACTACCATATTATGCTAGTCAAAAGATTTTTTTCATAGTCAACAAATATTATATTTCTAATTATTCTACCATAATATTATATTAGTCAACTAAAAGATTTATTATCTTTCTCATTTTATCTTTTTTGTACAAGTTTAATTTCAGTCAAACATAAAATTTGGTAAAATGAGAAAGAAAATAAATCTTTTAGTTGACTAGTATAATATTATAGCAAAATAGTTATTGAAAAAATGTTTCTACAAATTTTATAAATGTTAGAATAATTCTTTCTAATGCCCTTTTCATGATGCTCCTTTTCAACTCTACCCTTTTTAAATTTTTAATGACCATTTTACCCTTATTTGGAAATTGTTTTTAGGTTAACAAAATGAAATATTAATATTTTTTTGCATAAAATATTCCAAAATAGATTTCCCGCCGATATTTTCCTGCCAAAAATTTTCGAAACAAATTTCCCGCCAATTTTTTTTTTTTTGGCGGGAAATAGATTCACAAGGAATTTTAAAAGAGTTTTAAAAGATTTACAAGAGATTTTAAAGGGATTTTATAAGATTTACAAGGGATTTAAAAAGGGTGATTTACAAGGAATTTTAAAAGGTTTTTAAAGATTTACAAAGGTCTTTTAAAGATTTTTAAAGGGTTTAAAATTGTTTTAAAATGATTTTAAAATATTTATAAGGGATTTTAAAAGGGTTTTACAATATGTACAAGAGATTTTAAAGGGCTTTAAAAGATTTACAAAAGATTTGTAAAGATTTTTAAAGGGTTTAAAAGTGTTTTGAAAAATTTACAAGGGATTTTAACACCTTTTTAAATTACTTGTAAATTTTTTAAAACCCTTTTAAAATCCCTTGTAAATCTTTTAAAACTCTTTTAAAATCTCTTGTAAATCTTTTAAAACTCTTTTAAAATCTCTTGTAAATCTTTTAAAACCTTTTTAAAATCTCTTGTAAATCTTTTAAAATTCGTTTAAAATCCCTTGTAAATCTATTTGCCGTCAAAAAATATTTACAAGGATTTTTAAAATCATTCTTTTGGCTGAGGAAAAAAATGTTACGAAAAAAAAATTTGGCGGGAAATTTTTTTTTTGGCGGGAAATTATTTTTTTTTGGCGGGAAAAAAGTTTGGCGGATACTTTTTTTTTGGCGCCAAAAAATTGGCGGGAAAAATTCAGTTTCCAATTACATGTTTCTATTAGATGAGGGTAATTTGGTCATTTTGTTCAAAGAAATGGGTATTTTTAAAAATGGATAACTTAAAAGGATATTGTTGGAAAAAGGTAGTAAAAAAAGGGTAATTTTGCAAATCTTCCTAAATGTTACCAATTTATATTTTTCCCCTTTTTTGAATTTTTTACTGACTACTTAAGATGAGGGAAAATCACTACATTATTCACCATTCTAACTTTTGTTTTCTCTATCTTTTCTTTGAGTTTCAAAATTTTCATTTTAAATTGTCTAAGATTGAGCTTCTGTGTTTTTCTTAAATTAAATGCTTGTTCTCCTTGAACGGTAGCTTGTGTGCGAGAGTACTTCACAATTGGAAGTTTGGAAAATATGTATGCATGTAAAAACATGTAAAGAAATCAAAGAATATGGGTACTGCAAAGAATAAAATTGCAAATATTGCCAAACAATGTTTACAATCAAAGGATTTGAAGGGCCAATTTGATAGCTGTTATCATATGTTAATTTTGTCTTTCAAAATCTTTGATTATATTATTGATCGGTAACATTAACACCTTTATTTTTTGTAAACATATTCTTTGAGTTGCTTTGCGTCCTTTTATATGCATATGTGTTTCCAAAGTTACCGGTTATGGAGTAGTCAAACACACAAGCTGCCGCTTAAGGATCTAAAACTTTATCATTTACTTTATTTTGATAATTTGAAATTCTCGTGTAGTTTCATTAATTAACCCATTGAGTTTATTGGTGCACACTTTTAGAGTTGAGTCCTCCCATTATTATTTTTTAACCCAAATGTCAATGGGTTTTGGGTTAACACATATTGGTGATTATATTGTATCATGTATCCTCAAAATCCAAATGTTAACACGTATGTATATGCATATAAAAGGACGCAAAGCAACTCAAAGAATATGTTTACAAAAAATAAAGGTATTGTATCATGTATTGTATCATCAATAACATATTGGTGATTATATTGTATCATGTATCCTCAAAGTCCAGTCCATTGTTTGGTAAATGTGAATTACCCCCATTTGGTGTTTATATATTAAAAATTAAACGGTTTATATTTAAAGCGAGAGATCATTAAGTTATCGTTAAATTTTGTTTTTATCATTTTTTTTGTTGCTTCAATTTTTCTTCTTGTTTTTGTAGAAATTTCCGGGCATATATATATATATAGTCCTCAAGTTGTTTTTATGCATTAAACACTTCAATATAAGTACAGATTGACTTCTATTAAACGCGACTAAGTTGACAGTGATTATGGTGCAAAGTAAGAATATAAATCACTGTATCAAAAAATAAAATAAAATGAAGTAAGAATATAAAGTGGACCGTATGCTAGTTAGGGATATGTAAATCGTGGCTCTATGATAATTTGGCAATTAGAATGTATTTGCTTATTTGATGTATTTGTTGTACCTTAAGTTAAACTGACAGCAACAAAAGCATACGAAAGTGAATCGGGTTCAAAAAGAAAACACAGAAGATGAATCTTGACATAGGATCAAATTAGCGGATCGAATAAGGTACCCTATGTTTGATTCACCCTAGAAACTACTTCATAAACGTGTGGAATATCAACAGTGTTCATATGGCTCCTCATGGTCTTATGATTTATTGGATTTCATAACCTATTGACCTGAAAACTAGTTAAAAAGAAAAGTCTCTAAAACCTTGCTCGAAGCTCATAGTATCCGCAGAACCAGATTACCTGACATAAACCCCCTAGTTTGATTTGTCTAAGTAATGTAATTAACTTGAAATAATAATGTTTGACGTAGGAACATGTATAAAAAATAAAAGATAAAAAAAAAAACAAAAAAGAAGAAGGAATATGTATCACAAATAATTAGACTCCCAACAACTCGTTATGACTCAATTATTTATAATAATTAAAAAGATTATCTAACAAGAAATATAAAGTCCATTGTCCACCTTAGAAGAGGCAAAGAGCATGCCCTTCACGGGATTATCACATGTCGACCGGTCTACTTCCGTACATTACATGTTTTATAAAACTTTATGCTTTGTAACATTTAGTTTATTTCCTAGTAACTAATTAAACGATTATTTTATCCCATTAAGATTACTTTCACCCTTTGAATAACCTATAGACGACCCTACAATAAGATGAACACGTAAAGAGACAAGAAAGCTTAGGATACTTTTGTCTGGATCCGAGGGTTCGAGGTAATGCGATAAGTTTAATGGCATTGTCTCCTATTTATCATATCACTGGGGTTTTTTTATGTCCCCACATAACATGGTTACAACCAAATTTATTTATTTTAAAATAAATCTTACATATCTAATCATTTTTCACATATTTTTCTATATACTTATCAATGGTATGTATACAAAATTTAATTATGCGGGAAAGGAAGAATTTTCAAGAAACTTTCTTAAAATTCTTTTGATCTAAGACGCCATTTCTGTGGTAAATTTGAGATAAGTTATTTACCAGTTAATTAAATTTGAATTATATGGATAGACATAGTAACTCATATATAAAACATGACATTGATCCACTAACAAAATGTTCTACTCTTCGTAGTTTTCTCATTATTCAGAGAGTATCACATCTCTTGTATTTGACTTTAGCATATTAAATTTTTCATTTTTTATTATGGAGCAAATATTGCAGGATACAATTCCAATCCCACACACAAAAACATTAAATAACTAGTTAAGTTTTTTCGAATTAACATACTAATAATGAACTGACCTGAAGTCTCTAATTAGCAACGGCAAACCGGTTAATAAGTTGAAAGTGACAAGAAAAAGTACGTAACTTTTTAAATTAAGAAATGTTCACTTATCAGTATACTATCCAGATTAATTAATGATAATCAACTTGAAAATCTTTGGAAATTGGCTTTGCCCGCTAGGCTTAGTGTGCAACTAATCACGTGCACTGTATCTAATCCATTTGACCATTTCGAAATTATCATTATACATTCTTAAACCATATGGGTAATACACTTCATCTATTTGTATTGATCAAAGGAATATTTTGGATATCTATCTTTTGAGTGTTAAAAACCTTAGACATCCACAAAGCTCGAACTCTTTTAAATAACGTCCGTATCAAAATGTAATTCTATAGAGCGTAGTTTTTTCTTTTCTTTTTTTAACATTCAATTTTTAAGATGCCTAAAATATATAATTAAAAATTACAAATAATATGTATAATATTAACTAAGAAAATATGTGAAACGATATTTTGGATTAGAGATAGATATCCATGCCAAAGTAATATATATCATGATTCATGAGTATTATTAAGTCATTTTCCGTATTCAAAGATGAGATTTTTGCTATCCTAAAATTCAAGATAATATGATATCATACATGATTGAAAATTTCAGATATTTGTCCAATCCTAATTAAATCAGCCTTTAAAAACAAAAATGAACATCCAGCCCACAAAATGGGGTATTTGTGTCTCTTCATTTTGTATATATGTGTGAGAGCTTCTTCTTTTTTTTTCTTCAAAGTATATATAATATATATGTAATTTGTAGTTGAATATATATAAAATATATAATGTTCAGATTTACTCCTACTGGCCAAGAAATTGAAATCATATTAAAAAGCTCACCGGATTATAAATTGTATTGGCAAGTCTATTTAGTGAATCAAATGTTGCTCTTTTATTAACTATGCTCTACAGAAATGTTGCTATTATCATTCATAATGGATCCAACACACGATGAAAATGACAGCTTCCAAATCATCAATTACAAGAGAAAAGAACATAATGCGCGTGGGGTTGCTTAGATTCCTTTGTAATCTTGTTACTTCTTAGAAATGTTGATATGGCATACCCTTAATTAAGAGAGACTTTTTTTAGTTTCGAATTTAAATCTCAAGTTCTTTTTTAATAAAAAAAGTAATGATATTTAATGCATGATGAGAGAAAGCATGGGATAAAGTCTTCTTGTTACTTATTTATATTTCTTTCCATCTATCATGGGGATAATGTATACATATTTGCCTACCTACATAGTATATATGCATGTATGTGAGTATATATAAGTTAAGTCTTTCTCACTTTGCACAACATCTCTATGTGCTAAGGCATCTCTTTCTCTCCCTTTCTCACCAAATACTCTCTCAATTTCTCTCTGCCACTCTCTTTCTCTAGAGATTTTCATAATGAAAGGTACCAAGAAGAAGACGCCATGCAACAAAAAGCTTGGAGGATACTTGAAAGAGCAAAAGGGAAGGCTTTACATCATCAGAAGATGTGTGGTCATGCTCATTTGTTGGCATGACTAATTTACAACTTATATGTGTTATATATACATGCATATGCACATGCATATTATAGACAATATCTACGTTGTACTACAACGGTTTGATTGAAGAAAGGGATCGGATCTTCGTGGTTGTGGCGATTTGTGATGTGAGCGGAGTTCGCAAGATAGAGATATAAGGGCTTCCAACCATTCATATCATGTATATGAGTTTTTACTCGTATATGAGTTAAGATAATAATTTTTGAGTTAGTATGAAAATTTATATGTAGAATCTTCTCTAATGTTAGTGTATGATATAGAGTAAGGAGAGAAAAATTATAAGCTTAGTTTGTATATGCACACAGAGAGTAGTTGTTAGTTGAATTTCCTTGTCTCTAATTAATCCAAGTCTTCCTTCTTGTTATGACATTTAACAATAATAAAAATAAAGATTACAAGTAAAAACTATAAGAACAATGATTAATAATTGGATGTAATTTCGTCAAACAATAATTTAAAACAATTTAAAAAGATACATAGTGTTTAGTAAGAAGTACCCATACACGCAGGTTTTACTGATATTCAATAACCATTTCGATGTTAAAATATATGTAAATTGCCAAATTTTGAATAGAATTTAATTTGGCATTTACGAATATGAAAGTAATTCGCTATCAATCAGATCAACCTTTCTCATATCTTGCTCCTATGTTAGAGGCTTCAAGCACATGAGTTTGTTTGGACCCAGTGACTTAAATTCTATAGCAAAATTATTAAAAACCACTGTTTGTATTTGCATATTGCATATACTTTTCCTACAAAAAAAATAACCATATATCATTGACAGAATTAGAAAAATGCATTTCATGAAAATAACAAGTCTTGATTTGTATAGAAAGTAAAAAAGGAAAAAAAGAAAAGAAAAAAAAAGAGTCATTAGTCATTACTGTTTTGACTTGTGTCTTATTACCGAGTTTGGGTGATATGTAATGAAATAATGCATTACTTTCACATTCAGAAAAAATCTGACAAGATATTGAAGCCTGACCAATGAGAACGTGCCAAAGGATACTCTTAGTGATGACAGCTTTTATGTCTGCCCACGGGCAAAGGCCAATGTCCTGAGACCCACATACCATCAGATCGGATCGCCACATCATCTCCAGTTTGCGTTTTTATAGGACCCAAACAAACACCTTGTGATAAATTAGACACATTTAGTCACCATAAGATTTTGGAACTAAATGAACGATTATAATCGCTTTCGGGCCGGTGGTGGTTTGAATTTTACTACGATTAGATATTTTTCTATACAACTTGATATATTTTGTTAGTTCTAATTCTAGGCTCTTGAAATCAAAAAGTTTTGTGAAGAATTTTCTAGAAACACTTTTTAAAAGGATCGATAACATAAAAGAATGAAACTAAGGTGAAAGAGGATCATTGTTGTTGATGAATTTGAGACGCAATGATAAATGTTGAAGAAAATTGAAAGCTGTTTGCTATCTTTTTTTCTTCTTTTTTTTCCTCTTCTCTATTTTTTTTTATGAAATGTTTTTATTTATTTTATGTGATATTCCCATTGTAAGTGCACATATTTATACACAATTTTCAGAAATTTTATTAAATCAATGAAAAGGAGCCAAAAGGTAGAATTTCAAAACTAATACAAAGCTATTAAAATTAAACTTGATTTTGGGTCTAGCTTAACTATGAGTTCATGATCCGATCATCATTTGTTAGACCGGAACCAAAACAAGACACATCAATTTCTCCAAACGGTATATCTTACATACAAATGTATTCTTCAATCTTAGAATTTTTTTTTATCAGGGGTCAAGAACATTTGCTATGAGAATAATACTCTTCCCCGGATGAGTCAATTTCTGAAACTTGGCATAGACCTCGAGTAGTAGATATGTTCAAACGAATTTCCGAAATTGATTCCGTTTGGTGAAAAGTATTAATCTCAGAGCAAAGTTTTTACCCTGACAAAAAAAAATTGAGAGATTATTGAAGAATCCTCCAACTTCATGTTCGAAAAGTATTAATCTCATAGCAAAGGTTTTACCTTGATAAAAGACTCAAAGATTGAAGAATTCTCCAACTTCACGTTCGCCTAACTTGTCCTTCAACAGATGTAGGCTAGTCTTGTTCTTCTTGTTGAACAATTGATCTAATGCCTACCAAATGGAACTAGCCAATGTAGACCTTAATACATGCTCATATAAGCTGAAGATATTGACCAAGCAAACATTGCTTTGGCTTTTTTGTCATCTGTAATGCTACTTCCACCAACGACAACCCATAAATTCTTATTCACCAAGTATCTTACAAATGCTATCTTAATATCTTGAACATTCTACCATATCATCTAAAATTTTATCATACAAATATCTATATTTTTCAATATATTAAAATTTAGATACTTAACTTATAGATTTCTCTAGAAACATTCAAGGAGGTATAACCTTGTAAAATGTTTTTAGTGAAACTTTAGCATGTGGGCTTAATTTTGGATTTGGAACAGAGAGATAACTGGATCATGAACCCATAATTAAACTAGACCCGTTATCAAGTTTAAATTTAACACTACCTTAAATCTGATTATGTCAGTCAACCCGAACTTCGAGCAAAGTAATTCAAGTTGGCCTTTTGATAATGATTTGGTGGAGATATATGCAATGTTATCTTAAAGTTTGTAAAGCTTCAATTGTCCCATCAAACATCTTGTGCTTTATGAAGTAATGCTCTTCCTCAATATTTTCATACTTACATGAAACATTAAATTGTTAGCTAGTTTGATAGCACTTTAATTAACTATCTTTGCGAACAAATTTTCAAGATCTACATGGACTTCGAAGTCTCCTCAGGCAAGCATGAACTTCAAAACGTGATTGTATACATTATGCTTTTGTCATTGTATAAAAACTAATAATATATGTTTTCATGTCAGATTCGAATAATCAAAACTAAAATATTCAGTATCCATACATATATTATACATGCACCTCTAGATTCTTACCGCTTTTACTCATATTCATGATCATGGACATTTAAAAAATCGAGACAGATCTAAAATCGGTGTGGATCATCCAAATAACTTGTCCACTCCTACTTCACATCGTGGAATTAGATCGCAAAATATTCGTTAAATGGGTCGTTCACAGTGATTACACATTTTACTACTCAAAGCTTTTCAGTAGCCCATCATTATATCCACACAGCCCATCTTCTATTGTTTCATTTCCCCCTTTTAAGCCATTTTTAAATTTGAAACTGATTATTATATTTGAATTACAGAAATAACTGTACATTTTTACGTAGAGGTAAAACTTTTCAAAGTTTATAAAATATGAACTCTAAATAATATCAAATAACGAATACGTTTACAAACAAAATTTATCAAAGGTTTGAGACTTTATAGTTTAGTACCATTTATATGTTCATTAAACAAAATTTTGGAACTACCTTATTATGGTGTTTGAACTGGATCATGATCTAAGTATAAGCTGAATTATACTAGGAGTAGGCCTAAATATATTTAAAATAAACAATTGCTTTTTGAGTTTTGGACTGTCAATATAAGGGTCAGCCCATTTGACATATGCCTAATTCCAGAATTGCTTATTTTCCTTGGTTAACAGAGAGCACTCTCTCTTTCTTAACGTTCCAGGTTACCTCAATAATCAAAATTTGTATTCAATATTTTTAAGCAATCTCTTGACCAAATACTGTAGTATTTGAGGCTCAGGATTATTATACCAAATATATCATTGCTACATGTTCGCTAACCATCTGTAAGAGATTCTACTTAGTTGACAACCGACATAAATGGACTTTCTCTTACTAGTTTGGATACTCGATGATGAAAATGAACGATGTTCTAGCATCCTAGCGAGATGTAGATTTTGGGGATATAAATTTGTTACCAATATTAGAAGACTTAAGATGATTGCTTTGAAAATGAAAATATAAAATATAAATATGTAAACTAAAGTGGTAGCCCATGATCTATAGATTTTGGGTGGAATGCATCCATGTCTCTAAAAAGCACATATTAAACGAAGAATTTAAGAGATTTTAGATACATCTATTTAATACATAAACAAACCCACATATTCTAACATGAAATTTGAAGAGACTTTAGAATCAAATAACTCAAAAATGACCATTTCCTGTTTAATAAAAAAAAAAAAAAAACCTCTCTCCATTGAAGACTCTCTTGTCTCCAGTCTCCACCACTGACCAAAACCAAAAGCTCATTCTCCAAAACTTCCATCTACAACAAGTGTTCGAAATTTATACCATTGTTGAGTGAAATAATTGGGCGACTTCACTATCTTCCTTCCTTTTCTTTATGTACTCTGTAAACCCTAATATCCTAAATACATGTTCCTCAATTCCTCAATTTGCTGTTCGCCACTTCGTATTTTTCAAATCTATCTTCGATTTACTTCTTATTAAAGAAAAAAAAGCTCAGCGACTTCTGCTGGAGTTTCATTTTTTAGAGACTTACGTTGATAGATGGCTTGTTTTAATTTACCAGTTTCCCTCACACATTTTCTAAGCTTCCCGGATTTGATAGTCGAACATATTCCCTTCCTTTTAGCTTCAATCCTAGTTCAGATATTTTCCTCAAAATCGTAAAATAACCACTAAAAATATTTCAAATTCAAGTACCTCATATTGATGGATAAAAAATATCCAAGAAAAACAAAGTACAGGTAGAAGGCAAAATAAAAAAATATGGGTAAGAAGGGCCCAAAAAAACATTTCTGAGAAAAAAAGTTCATAAAATTTATTTTCCTATACTCATAACATATAAAAAAATTTATAAAGGTTTCTATATAAAAAAATAACTGTACAATTTACATTGCTAGGGACTTATTTTAAAAATTAGCCCTAAGGCCTATAAAATGTTTAAACCGACACGAATTATAGGTGTTCAACTCGTATCACCGTGTACTTTTAGACTCTGCCCAATTCACCATGAACTATATCATAAACCTCATAATTCCACCTAAACTATTAAATTCATCACAATTAGACAACTTCAATTAATTGAGTCAATTGCGATTTAAAATCCTTAAACGGTTATGCGATTATACTAACATGAGTTTAATAGATTGACCGATTTAAAAGCCTATTTAAATACTAGGGTATAAATATCTGTAAAAAATAGCTCTCCTGGGGAAAATTTTTTTTTCCAATAAACTCAAAGTACCCAAAACAGAAATCACTCGTCCCTTAAACTTACTAGGGTAGAAACTAGTGTAGATTTGTATAAATTAACAATACTAACTAAAATCTAAACTATAAACTTTAAATTATAAACTCCAAACTCTAAAAACTAAACACTAAATCCAAGAACTAAAATCTAAAACCCCAAATTCTACTCAACCCTAAATTGTTAAGCTTGAAACCGTTATAATTATATAGTTTCCTTTATTTTGTCATGATTCAACTTATTTTTTTTTTCATTTCAAATATCTTTTAAAACCGTCGTATTTATATTGTTACACATTTCAAATTACTAAAATGATAAAATACTATTTTTATGTGATAACAAAAAAAAAAACTATATTTTCTATGGTTTTGTATATAAACAGTTGGGTGCATGAATGCATATATTGCATTTGCGCCCACTGTAAATTAGAACAACCCTTGACTACTAGCTAGAGACGTCAAAAGAAAATTGAAAACGACAAATCTTTTCACAATCTTCAATCGTACGGGAAACCAACTCAGGTCACATTAAAGCCTCTTTTCTCTTTTGACAAAAACCCTAAATAAAGGGATAATGTTTATGTTACGTTGTTATATGTACACTACACATTTATTCCATATCTATAGTTTCGTTAACCGGTCAAAACTAATTCACCCACCAAAAAAAATCTAAATTTCCATTTCCATGGCATGTAGGAAAAACTAGAAACCACTGGACAAAAGAATAGAAGTTTTTTTTTATATCCAAAACGAAAGCAAAGCAGATCTTGTCTGAGATCCGACAAAAAATAAAAACAGTGAAATACTATACATTCAAGAACATCGATCGCCTTCAATACTGACTCTTAAAAGCGTGATGTTTATCATTGAAATGGAAACAAATCCTTCATATGTCGTCTTCTATTGTTGAATTATTATTTTTGGACTATATGGGCCATGTTAATTAGATGTTGCTTTTGTGGAGCACTCATACGAAAGGTACGTTACCTACTTGTATATGTATACGTAGTAAAAGTAAAATGTTAAGAAGATACTAAAAATAGTTGAGTTTGAGGTTAATCCCCAATATATAAGTTCATAACCAGATATTAGATCTGGAATTGAAAACCCTAGAAAAAAGTTGTAAACCCTAGTGAAAAATTAACCTGTAACTGAGTGAGAGAGGAGAAGAACAGATCTGCTTTTTTGCGAGCAGATCTTCAATTACATACACAAAATCATGTCTTCATCACTGTACACTTAACCATTTTCTTGTTACACATCTCTTACACCATTAATATCTCTATAGTTTTTTTCTTTTCTTTCTTTTTTTGCTGGTGTGAGAAATTGTACGCTTACTATCTCTCTCTCTCTCTGCCAGATTCTCTCTTTTTGATGATGTGAAAGTTGTGCTTTTGTTTCTTAAGAAAAAGGCATATTTTTAATACTTGATTCTTGGTTCTTGATTCTTGATTCTTGGTTTTTTTTAGCTTCTTAAGTTCGGTGATGTCGTCTTCCACCAATGACTACAACGATGGTAATAACAATGGAGTGTACCCTCTCTCTCTTTACCTTTCTTCACTCTCTGGCCATCAAGACATCATTCATAATCCCTACAACCATCAGTTAAAAGCATCTCCGGGCCATATGGTATCAGCAGTTCCTGAATCTCTGATCGATTACATGGCGTTTAAGTCAAATAATGTTGTGAATCAACAAGGCTTTGAGTTTCCTGAGGTGTCAAAGGAAATCAAGAAGGTGGTGAAGAAGGACCGACATAGCAAGATTCAAACGGCACAAGGGATTAGAGACAGGAGGGTTAGGCTTTCTATTGGGATTGCTCGCCAATTCTTTGATCTTCAGGATATGTTGGGGTTTGATAAAGCTAGTAAAACGTTAGACTGGCTGCTCAAGAAGTCAAGAAAAGCCATCAAAGAGGTCGTACAAGCAAAAAACCTCAACAATGATGATGAAGATTTTGGAAACATTGGAGGCGATGTAGAACAAGAAGAGGAGAAGGAGGAGGATGACAATGGCGATAAGAGCTTCGTGTATGGTTTGAGCCCCGGGTACGGTGAAGAAGAAGTGGTATGTGAGGCCACGAAGGCAGGGATAAGAAAGAAGAAGAGTGAGTTGAGAAACATCTCATCAAAGGGGCTAGGAGCCAAAGCTAGAGGAAAAGCAAAGGAGCGAACAAAAGAGATGATGGCCTATGATAATCCAGAGACTGCCTCTGATATTACACAATCTGAAATCATGGACCCATTCAAGAGGTCTATAGTCTTCAATGAAGGAGAAGATATGACACACCTTTTCTACAAGGAACCAATCGAGGAGTTTGATAATCAAGAATCTATCTTAACCAATATGACTCTACCAACGAAGATGGGTCAAAGTTACAATCAAAATAATGGGATACTTATGTTGGTAGATCAGAGTTCTAGCAGCAACTATAATACATTTCTGCCTCAAAATTTGGATTATAGTTATGATCAAAACCCTTTTCATGACCAAACCTTATATGTAGTCACCGACAAAAATTTCCCCAAAGGTAAAGTTTGGATTCAAGACTCTTTTGTAAACTAAATTATTGTTCATATATATGTTTGCATTCTATGATATGTTTTCTTTCTCTTGATTGTTTCTGGCAGGTTTCCTATAAATCTCGACAGTTTTGAAGGACTATGCATGATCAAGTTTAAACATGTAAGCCAATATAGTCCCTTATTCCTCTGAATGTATACAAAATCTATAGTTATGTATATCTGTTCCTTTTTAACGTATCTTTATTGATCTTCTGTGCCTTGATCAAAATTGTCATTTTAAGATTCAGTTTGTGTAATATTTTAGCTACAACTTTTAAGTGGTATTATTGTAACCTTTTGAACTATATATTTTGAAGATGAATAAGAACATGTTTATATATTTGGTCATCCCATTACAATCCAAGATTCATACTTCGATTAGGCACTACACATAAGAGCTAGTCTTTAAGATTAAGCCATTTTTGTTTAAGTTAGAGCTCCATATATTAGAATTTGTTCTTCAAACCCTAAATTCAATTAAGACCCACAAAACCAAATATGTATGATGATGAATATTGAGGGTCGTAGTGAAACTGAAGTAGTTACATTGCAAATTGAAGGTGACACTGAGAATTAGTGTGTGGAATGTGGAGGCGTGCCTGCCGTGGTGTCTATTTGATTCATAGTTTGTGATTTGGCCATCCAGGTATGAGGAGAATATATCCTACTTTCATATTATTGTCTATATAGAAGATATATACACATTTATATATTGGTGTATTTATTCTCTTACTCGGAGGATGTTTTGCAATGATGCTTTTTGAAGCAAATATGAGTTGTTTGTTTATGGGGTTTGAAGTTTGGCGTTTTGGAAACAATGATTGTTAACTTAACATATTCGAGTAAGATTTGTTTAAGGCTTTTAGGTTAAACTCTGACTAGAGATGTGAAAAAAAAAAATCCAAAAGAAAACTCAATGTTTTGAAATGATAACATTCACTTAGTAGTAAATAAGTACATGGATCAATTCAGTCACTACCAATTTGTTTGAATTATTATAAATCCTCAAAACTGAATATGCTATCATAGTTCAAACTCCAAACACACGTTGACATGAACCTAAATCAATATTGTTGTTCCTAGCTGACCCCAAATAGATCCATATATACAAGAGATTAGCCAATCAATTCTGCTTATGAAACTTGATATTCACCAATTTGAGATTCTAGAATTTAGTCGTTTTAATTTAATTTACAATTTAGTCGGAAATCCTATCAAAACGTAAAACTTTTTAAGAAACTGAATGTTAGGAGTTAATGAAAACGTGTAAAAGAATGATACAAGATTTGACTGATTCTATTTGTTAATAATTTTTAAATTTACAGTATATGCCTAAATTTATTTGGTTTAACTAACTAATTTTAGGATAATTAGTCAAATTAGATGATCATATATGGTTAAAGCTAGTCTAATTTAATTAGACTAAGTACGTAATAAGGTTGTTCTTAAACCGAAAAAAAAAAAAAAGTAAGAAGGTTGAACATTCACGTTGGAGCAGTCAAGATAAAGATGAACAATAAGAATTTCTTTTTAACCTTGGAAGGAATCTAATCTCAATATATAGGGACTTAAGATTCCACTAAGTTTGAACCACACACATCGAAGATTGTAAGATTCTGTTTTGAAGAATGAGAAGTTGGCATTACAAGTATAGTCGGTACAAGTTTTAGAAAGCTTATCCAAATGTAGTTTCTTTTTGAAGCTGTTTGTGCATGTGACAATTTTTTCGCTGTACATTCCTAATCTCATAAAATGAGAAAATAATCAAAGAAATAATATATTATGAAAATAAAAATTTGTTTTAACATGTTTGAAAAATATAACAAAACTATTTTAAATCATACTTTAGTTGAAAATAATTGATTGTTAAATTACGAAAAATTTTATAAACATGATTGAAAAACTCATAAAATGATAGTTTTTATCAACAAACTGGTGGGATATGGTGTGAATCAGAAAGTGTCACTCGCTTGTCAAAAATGTGTATCATGAATGTATACGAAGCACATATATATGTAAGGCAACACTTCATCATGTGAAATAAAAGCTCTCAAAATACCACCATTCGGAAATTAATCATGTAGACACACTTACAAATGTATTTTGAATAAGCTCACTGCAACATATTAAGCTTACTTTTTTTTTTTTCGCCCAACATATTAAGCTTACTAAAAGTTACTGAATGTTGAAGAACTGTCACTGCCAGAAGAAAGCATACTAAAGTTTGCAATGCTCGATAGGTGATTGAGAAATATAGTCTGATATGAAGATGTAATTTAACTTTTGCTTCTTATTATTATTTTTTCATTTCATTTTTGTTGTTTATTCTTTCTTTTTCATCTCACTGACCTTAATATCTAGACTTGCCTACACTTGCTTAGGTCGCTGGATTAGTATCTACACTTGTCTAGGTCGTTGGATTAGTTAAGTCCCTATGAATAATCTACAATATATAATTCGTAAATGCCTGGAAACTGATTTACCTTCGAGATTTTGTTGCAAAGTGAAGTAAAATTTATTATATAAAATTTCATTTGTCAGATCCTATGAAATAAACTCGCCGAAATAGCTAATTTTAATATTCACATTACATCTTTTCAACATGCCTTTGTAAGAGTACCTTTGTTTATTTTATTAATCTGACCTTGAGTGGACCCTTCTTCACTGCGTCCAATCTTCAAGGGTGTCTTTGCTTACCATAAATTTACTGATTTACAAAATTAGGTATTGAATATAAACATAAAGAAAAGATTTACCTAAAGGTAAAAGGAAAAACGAATACTTTGAAAATAATTTACAGATTTCAGTTTTAAAATCTGTAAATTCACATCACAGTCATTGTCTTACGTCATTTTTTGTAGTATGAAAATAATTCATAATTATTAATATGTAAAATAACTAATAATGAAATTATAACCAACCAAAAAGCAAATGAATTGCTTATGTATGAAAGAAGATAGTTGAAAAAATGACCAACCAAAAAATTGCTTCTTTATGAAACAAGACATTGTTGAAAAAAAAGTTTTGAACAAAAAAATTCTTAAGAAAATTTAGACAAACAAATCCATCTTTGTAGGCCCAAATACAAAATTAATGGGCCTTAGATTTGGGATTATTTATGTGAGCCCATTATTAAACTTCGTCTCTTACTTTTTTTTTTTCTTTTTTTCTTACTTTGCTTGTCCCGAAAGTCGCAGAGCGAGCTACAAGAAGAAGCGAAACACACCCAGAAGAAGAAGAAGAACAACAACGAAGTAAACAATGGAGTCTGAGAAAAAGATAGCTCATGAGATCGGTGGTGTCAAAAACGACGCTCTTCGATTTGGTCTTCACGGCGTTAAGAGCAACATCATCGGATCTCACCCACTCGAATCGTCATACGAATCTGTAAAACTATCCTCCCCGATTTAGTTTTTCTTTGTTTGTTAGTTTGAAATTGAATCTGTTTGTTCCTTGGTTAACTGAGAAATTAGCTTACGAAAGGAACTTAAGTGTGTTTGATTAGCATTCCTGAATCTCTTCTATCGCCTGATTAGTTGATTACTTTGTTTTGCAATTCGCAAATTTAGGGTTCAATTTGAGTAGAAACTGTTGTTTCAATCTTACTAGGGTTCTAAATTGGGTTAATAATTAGGGTTCTGTTCTTACTCTCTAGATCTTGAATCTCTGTTGATTCATCGGTTTCAGGAAAAGAAATCGAAAGAGGCGTTGAAGAGGACGGTCATTGCGCATGCCTACGGGACTGCACTTCCGTTGAAGATGGATATGGATAGGCAAATTCTCTCAAGGTAAGCTTCTGCTAATACTTCTTTGTACTGGAACACTCAGATTTACATGAAATGTGTGAATCAATGCATTGAGAAGCTATTCTATGTTGCTTAGTAAGATGCACACACTTAATAGGTCCCAATTATGTATAATGGTTGTGTGCATTAGTGGTATCTATTGTGTACTCAAAACTATCTGTGTGTATCATTGAGCTCAGGGTCTAAACTGTTTGCTGTATTATCTGCTGGTTGTTAATAGCACTATGAAAATAAGTTGTATAGTTCTCAATTTTTTCTTTTTCTCTGGAATATTTAGGTTTCAGAGACCTCCTGGACCAATTCCGTCGTCGATGCTCGGTTTAGAAGTCTACACGGGAGCTGTGGATGACTTTGGTTTTGAGGATTACTTGAATGGTAAATGTCTTTTACTCCAATTGCAAGTGTCTCAATGCTAGATTCACTTCTTTAGATCAGTAGAAACCAATTTGATGGTATCTCAGTAATTCAGTATGTATATCGGTTAGCTGAATCTAGTTTTTTTCATCACTTGCAGATCCTCGTGATTCCGAGACATTCAAGCCGGTAGACTTCCACCACGGGATGGAAGTTCGTCTTGGCATCTCAAAGGGACCGATTTACCCAAGTTTCATGTAACCCTTCATGGGTGGTTTTTTTTATCGGTTGTTTTTGGATCATGACTCATCGTGTATGAACTTATTTCAACCTTAGACTTGTATTCTCTCTTGAGTTAAGTTTGAAATCAGATGAAACAATGATGAATATGATTGAACAATCAATTCTAGTATATGTTAAAACTTTGAAAGAATATTGTCAAATGAAGGAATCATCACGTATCCACTCAAGGATTGACACTGTCAGCAGTAATAAGAGAGTCAGATTGGCTAACACAGTTACGTAATTGAACTGAGAGGGATTCACACGTATGAAAGTGAGAAATCGAGAGGGATTCTAAAGGAGAAAAAAGCTTAAAAAATCCTCATTTATTTTTAATTTGGTCGTTTAATATCTGTACTTTTAAAATTGGAAGAAAAATACACAAGTTAATTTCGATTGCCTATAAAAGCACTGATTTTTTAAATGTTGGTAACTTCATGCTCTCGAGTTAACGATTGTTAGTTTTGCTAACAGAACCACTAAATGTGGTTAAAACATAACCACACGTGGTTAATTAGTCCAATTTAAAGACACTGTTGCCCTTTCTCATTCTCCCCAAATCGATTTCAAATTCACAAACCCTAAAAAAATTTCTATCTTTGCTTATTTCTCAAAGATGATGAGCCAAAGTTCATGATCTGATGCAAATTCAATCAGCCGTAGCTGGGGTCCTGTTTGCAGTTGTGGTAGGGCTACGACAATTACTAAGGCTTGGACAAATGAAAATCCTGGTAGAAGATTTGTTAGATGTGGTGTTCATGGCTTCATCAACTGGGCAGATGCAGAGAAGCCATTTGGTTGGCAAAAACAGAGCTTATTGGAGGCTAGAGATGAGATTCGGCAGCTAAGCGAGTGTATAAAGGCTTTGAGGGAACAGAAGGTGAGTGTCTCAGTGTCTGGCTCAAACGACCATTTGAAGAAGTATGAGGAAGAGAATAATAAGCTTGAGGAAGAGAAGAAGAAGCTTGTAGAAGAGAAGAAGAAGCTTGAAGAAGAGAAGAAGAAGCTTGATGAAGAGAAGAAGACACTTGCAATTGAAGTTATGGGTGCTAATGAGAGAGAAAAAATGCTTAGGCAATTGATTGTGTTGTCTTGGGGATGTTTCATTGTTGTCATTGGGATGTGCCTTGGAATGGGAAAGAAGTAGGTCCTAGTTCATTGTCTTGTTCGGGACATAACGTTGTTGATGCTAAGGTTGTTTGTTGTTTTGTTATTGGGGAACCTTTGTTGTTGTAAAACTTTAACTCTTTGTTTCGATAATCAAAATGCTACTTTAATTGATCAAAAGAGCCGTTAGAAATAGTAAGATCCCATCAAAAACAATTCAGGATCTTACCAACCAAAACACATCATCCTACATAGATATCATCCTAGAAAGTAATCCTACAAAGTCATTAAGGACAAAGAGAACATAAGTCATTCCTACTTCTTCTCAGGTCGCCATACATCGAAGACCTTATCAGTTTAAGGGGACATAAAAAAGACAGGAGGTCTTGGAGCTTCATCGGATCCTTTACCACGTCCCTTGCCTTTACTTTTACTTTTGCCTTGACCATTTTTTACTCCTGGAGGACGTCCACGAGCACGACCTGTACCACTTGAAGGAGCTGCTGGAGCACTAGAATGCTGCGGAATTTGAGTCGGTTGACTGAGAGCAATAGGTGGGTTGGACTGACTTTGAGCAACATGTGGGTTGGAATACTGACTTTGAGCAACATTTGGAGCATTTCTCCACCTTCTTGGAGCATTGTTGATGCTCCATGGATCATCATCCTCCTACAACAATTGTGAGGAAGAAGGCTAAGATGGTCGTGTGCTTAAATATGGGCCAAGAGAGAGTCAGAATACGTACCATTGACTTCCTTGGTCTTCCTCTTTTGCGTGGAGGAGCTGATTGCACTGTTGGTTTTTTGCAAGTTCCCTTATTGTGACCTATTTCCTTACAATTGCTACAAGTCACTGTTTTTCCTTCTCTGGTTAGCTTATTTGGATTAGTTGCTGATTCGCCTGGCTCTTTTATCCTATCAAACTTCTTTGGTCGTCCTCGTTTCTTCCTCTTATCTGGCACCTCATATATGTTTTCACTGCTTTTGAGAACTGAACAAAACTTGGCTGACTTGCGGTTGCCTTCAAGGATCTCCATTATTTTAGGTGGAAACCTTGTCTCGCATTTCATTGTCTTCCCACACAGCTTAGCAATACGCTTCATGGAGGTTCTCCTTACTTCTTCTAGCATATTTATCACAGGGAGGTTCCTTGCGTCCCTAATGGTTCTATTAAAACTCTCACAAAGATTGTTGGAAACATCTTCACATCTAGAATGAGTACTGAAGAAGGCTCTGCACCATGTTCTTGGATCGGTCTTCAGCAAATCGTCATGTGCTTGTGGGTCATATAATCTCAAAGCATCCATGTTCCATCTGTAATCCCCATTTGTTGAGCTGTAAGCAATAGCCCAGAAATAGCTTTCATGGCTGTAATCGCTATATACCTTCCTCCAATTAGCATAAATGTGCCTAGCACAGTGCCTGTGTTCTGCTTGTGGAAGTAAATCAGCAACAACATTGATTAACCCCTTCTTCTTATCTGATATAACAGTCAGAAGACTCCCTAAACCTAAACCCAAATCTGTCTTCAAGTGCTCAACAAACCAGGCCCACGAGTCATTGTCCTCAACTCTTACTATTGCCCAAGCAATAGGATAAATCCTATTGTCAGCGTCCCTGCCAACTGCTGCTAGAATCTCACCCTTCAGTTCCCACTTCAAAAAAGCCCCATCTAAACCAACAATAGGCCTACAACATTCCTTCCAAGTTCTTCTCATATTCTCAAAACATATGTAAAATTTATCAAATTGCTGCTTACCGCAATCCTGAGGAATCGTGACAATCTCTGTGTGGATGTCCTTATTAGACCTTTGCAACTCTGCCTCATAATCCCATAGTTTTGCAAACTGTTCTCTCTGTGTTTGTATCACCATATCAAATGCCAATCTTCTTGCTTTTTGACAAATCCACTTAGAAACAGAGATCGTGTAACGCATCATAATCTCATCTTTAATGTCAGTCCATCTCAAAGTCGGCCTCCTTCTTGCTTCATCTCTGAATAGTCTAGCAATTACACCTTGCTTCAACATCCTAGCTTTACCACTTATAGCATGTTCATGCTCATCAACATATGTTTTGACTACACCCACTTATTTAGCCGCTTATCAACTGAACAGTAAATCTTCCATTTGCAATTCTCATGCCTACATATAGCCATCAACTGTGTTTGAGCCCACTTACACAACTTCACATCGTAGTTTGCCTTGAGAACATACCTCAGTAGATGATCTTTGAACTCCTCTCCACTGTGAAAAATCTGCTTAATCCATAAGTAAGGTGGCTTATCTTTTGAGTATTTAGCTCTTGATGTCTCCCTTTCTTCACGATCAAAGGCATCCCATTCTTCATCTGTATCCATAGCAGGGTCGGGTCTCTCATTGTCCATGCATTGCATCTCAAAGTCTTCATCATCTAATTCAGTTTCGCCCGCAACATCCCTTTCAGTTTCCTCACCACCCGCAGCTTCCTGTTGATATTGGTGAGTTTCATCACCCGCAGCTTCTTCTTCAGGAACTTGGTGAGCTTCTTCTGCATTTATTTCTTCATAGAAAGCTCTAAACCGAGGATCAACACCATTTTCCCTAACTTCTTCGACTGGATCAACTCCATCAGTTTCTAATCTTTCTTCCTCAGCAGATTTATCTTCTTCTTCCACTGCTTCATCATCGGACTGCTCTTCAACAACAACTTCTTCAGTAGGCTGAGACAGAGGAAACGGTGAAGGTATAGACACACCTTGCTGAATATACACATCCACTTCACCACCAATCAAAGCTTCATTGCACAATTGCCTAATCCCACTATCTCTATCTTCTGAGATAGCTCTAACTGAGACTAAGTCTTCGTGAGCAAGCTTGTACCACACTTTCTCCACCGGACCAGATACACCATTCTCTTTCGGGAAATCATCAAAAATTGACCATGTCATCAAGTCTGGATCCATACACATATCTCTCTTCTCGAATCCTCCAACGTAGTCGAACAATTCATCCTTAAATACCACATCACCTCCGAACTTTATGTTGAGTTTCAGACACTCGAAATCACTACATAGAGAGAGAGAGATTAAGTTAAAATCAAAACCCAGACACTCGAAATCAATACCCAGACACTCGAAATCAAACCCCAGACACTCGAAATCAAAACCCAGATACTCGAAATCCAAACCCTAAACCAAAAATCGAAACAAATTTCAATCGTTTGCATACCTCATCACGACGCGACCAAGCAGCCACGACGCGACAAAGCGAACTCCACAAACTCAATTTCGGACCAATCCGTAACCAATCAAACACCCAAACACATCGAAGATCCCAGTTTGAAAGAGAGCGAATTTCTGAGAGAAAATTAGGGTTCGTGACTGAATCCCAAATCGATTTGGGGGAAAATGAAAAAGGGCAACAGTGTCTTTCATTAGGACTAATTAACCACGTGTGGTTATATTTTAACCACAGTTAGTGATTCTGTTAGCAAAACTAACAGTCGTTAACTCGAGAGCATGAAGTTACCAACATTTAAAAGATCAGTGTTTTTATAGGCAATCGAAATTAACTTGTGTATTTTTCTTCCAATTTTAAAAGTACAGGTATTAAACGGCCAAATTAAAAATAAATGAGGATTTTTTAAGCTTTTTCCCCGATTCTAAAGAATTGAATTGAAGAAATGAAGAATAATGAAAAGAATATGTTTAATTAGGTTGAGTATATGTCTACGTCATGAAAATACCCTAAACGGCTCTAAAAATGTTGAACTAACTTCAAGAAAAAAAGAATGAATGAGATGAAAATACATTCTTCGAACTTTTTATCTTTACCTTATTCATTTTTTTCCTTCTCATTTATGCTTTTGCCTTTTACCATTTGGAGTGTGTTTGACAACAATGACTATCCTTTTAGTAACTTGGAGGAAAATTCATCTCAACTCAACAGGTGATTTCTTAGAGGAAAAGAGAAGGAAACATGTTTCTTCAGCTGACAAATTGGAATCCCAATTTCTCATTTCAAAGATGCTTTTTGCTTACGTCTTTGTGTTTTTCTATATATTAAAAAAATGATTCCCAAAAATAAAAAAAACGATTCCCTAAATAAAAAAGAAAAGAATATTAGCAACGGTCACAAACACGATTTGCATATTGGAATGGAAGGCCCTCATGACGACGCTTTTAACTATTACGTTCTTCTCACGTAGGCCCACTAACACTCCATTACCCCTTTCATCACTTCTTCATATCATATGTTTCTTTTTTATTAATTTCTGTCACCAAAATTAGACCTCTTTTTTCTGTTCCATTTACACCAAACTTCTACATTTCATTTCTTTTTTCTTTCCAATAAAATGTATCTAAAGTTATATATCATGTTAAACTATTTTCAAATCCGTTGGAATCCATCAAAAAATATGTAAGAAATGCTCAAGCCATCGCTGGTCGCCCCTTAATTGATGTGTATGCGTCATCGTCTTATATATAGTGGTCATTTCTTTTGTTTACGTCTCATTGTTGTCATCTTCTAGACAAGAAATGACATCTATATTGTCATTTCATTGATGCATCATCGATTCATCGTCTTATATTGGTCATTACATATGTTTTTTTACGTTTTATTGTGGTCTTCTTCTAAACACAAAATGACATCTATATTTTATTGCAAAATTTCCTTACGATATATAGTTATTATTAAATTAGTTATTATCGCAAATTAAGGTGCTTTTCTTATAGCATAGAATGTCACAAGAGAAGAAAGATAGCAATTATATGAATCACAAAACTACCGTTTTTAGCTACGAATGTGTTTGAAAATGATAAATGCATTACATAGATGTAATGTTTTCATGTAGTTGATTGCCCTCTTGTCTTTATTGCGAACATTTTGATTGTTATATCACATGAGTCATTCAGAAGAGAAAAGAAAAATTAGATGTAACTGGAGGTGCGAGCGACGGCGGCAGCCAACGACCCACTTTATCAATTTTTATTTGACATGTCTCCATCGAAATTGTAAACTATTGAGTAGTAAATTCTACTACGATTATTTCATGACTAATTACGAACTATCATAAACAGATATTCCCCTTAACATTATTATCGATACATAAAACAAATATTAAAGCTAAAGCTTTCTTCATACAAAGCAATCTCCTAAAGTTAGAGACTTTTGTTGCAGCAACAAACTTATATATATTAGTATTTTCAAACATAATGATTTAATACTATGGTTATAATTTGTTAATATAGTTAAGGAGTTACTCAACAATCTATTAGTCAAGTCTTGGAAAAAAAAAAATCTATTAGTCAAGTCAATCTATTGTACATTTGTACATATCTACTACAAATTTTAAAGGTAATAACAAATTAGTTCAATACATTCTTATATCTTCTCTTTGCTAGTTCAATTCTTCTTATTGGCAATTAGTAAATTGACCCCCAAAAAAAAGTACATTCTTGAGTTTTAATTTGTTTTTTTTTTAAAAAAAAATCTTGAGTTTAAAACCATCTATAATAGATCTACATTTATTTCTTCTTCTTTTTATTCATAATATAATAAATAAATGTATTGTGTTTTTTTGGATAAAGCATTTCCATCTTCTTAATTACATGTCTATTGTGTCTACTACTGCAAATATTATTTTAAAATACTATCATTAAACATTAATACTAGGAAGCCAAACAAATTAATCTGAAAAAGAACAAGACAGAGTGAAGAGCACAATGATGGGAGCCACATGGAGACAGAACATATGCTTGCATCCAAACACAACAGCAGCCATATGCACAGCTCTTAGCCACCTTGGCTTTCCTTTTTTTCTTTCTTTCTTTTAGTTACTGTATTCCTTTTTCTTCATATTATCCATTTCCAAAATGTACATCTTTTTTTTTAATAATAATATATGGTATTTATTGTTTATGATCACGCCATAATTGACTTTCAAAGTAAAAGTTACATGAAAATTTATTATAAAATATAATTTCCTATTTTTGCTGTAATTCTAAGACAAAATTGACAAAAATTAGATTTTTTTTAATTTATATCCAAAATATGTTTTTCTTATTTTCGGCGAATTTATGGATGCTTCCATAAATTTTCGTATTCACATTTAAACCAGTCAAATCCTATAATTATTAATTAATTAAACACTAATCATCATTACATTTTGTAGAGGGTATTTTTGTCTTACAAAAGTTTCCACACTTGCACAACGCATAACCGTTGTAATTCCAACGAAATTCCAGTTCTACCCTTGGAACCTTCGAGCAAATCTTTAAGACGGCGGCCAAAAATGTAAATAAAGTAAAAATATAGGGTCCACTTTTATAATAAAAAAAAAAGAACAAGAACGTGAACGATCCGCGCGAGCCACACAATAAAGGTTTCCAGCACAGAGAAGAGAGAGAGAGATTGCTTAGGAAACGTTGTCGGACTTGAAACCAGTTTCGGTACCGGAATTTAGAAACTCCGTTCAAATCCGGAGCCAATCTCTAAAGGATAAAGCTTCCAACTTTATCCATTAATTGGAGAAAATTCTCAGAGAGACTGAAGTCGACAAAGTCAGAGGGTTTCGTTTTTTGGCTTCTGGGTTTTTTATTTCAAGTGTTCAATTTCCGAATTAGGTAAGAAAGTTAGGTTTTGAGATCTGTGCGAATTGTGAGAGATGTCCACGCCGTTGAAGGTGTGGCAACGTTGGTCTACACCGACGAAAGCGACAAATCCAGATTCGAATGGCTCTAGTCATGGAACCGGTTTAGACATGGTGACCCCAGTTTCGGGTCGGGTTAGTGAGATCCAGTTCGATGACCCAAGAATATTGCCTGAGAAAATTTCAGAGCTTGAAAAAGAGGTTTGTGATCTGTTTTTTACTTTTGTCTTTTTGTTTCCTCTAATAACTTTGTCGCTTGTAAATTAATCGTCTTTACTCTCTCAATATTTGTCATTATAGTTCATGAATCTTTGAATACGTTATGAATTTAGTTTCTCCTGTAATGTTTCACTGTGAATAATGATTCTTACTTACATTGGGATGTGGTTTTGTTTCAACAATTACTGATTTGTTGATGTTCTGTGACAGCTTTTCGAATATCAACATAGTATGGGTCTTCTTCTGATTGAGAAAAAGGAGTGGAGTTCCCAGTATGAAGCGCTTCAACAGGCTTTTGAAGAGGTGAATGAGTGTCTAAAGCAGGAACGTAATGCGCATCTGATTGCTATAGCAGATGTTGAAAAGCGGGAAGAGGGTTTGAGGAAAGCTTTAGGGATTGAGAAGCAATGTGCACTTGATGTAAGATTCTAAACTCTTCTTTTATGTATATAATTGTTTTCTCTAATTGAGAGACGTTTTGGCCATAAGCGTAATTTGTTAGCACATGTAAGGTTTATGACACTCTTGTTCTGTTGCAGCTGGAGAAGGCTCTGAAGGAGCTACGCGCTGAAAATGCAGAGATCAAATTTACAGCTGATTCAAAGTTGACTGAGGCAAATGCATTGGTTAGAAGTGTTGAAGAAAAATCTCTTGAAGTTGAGGCAAAGCTGCGTGCTGTTGATGCAAAACTTGCTGAAGTTAGTAGAAAGAGTTCAGATGTGGAGAGGAAGGCAAAGGAAGTGGAAGCTCGGGAAAGTTCTCTTCAAAGGGAGCGGTTTTCCTACATTGCTGAGTACGTATTGGACTTCTTTCCTTATATCATTTTTGTATGTTGAATAGTTTTATCTTTATGTCGTTTCCTTGCTGCTTAGTGGGTGATGACTCAACTTGTTTTGGTCTTTTTATTTCTCAGACGAGAAGCAGACGAGGCAACTTTGTCAAAGCAGAGGGAGGACTTGCGTGAATGGGAAAGAAAGTTGCAAGAAGGAGAAGAAAGAGTTGCTAAATCTCAAATGATTGTAAAACAGAGAGAAGATAGGGCAAATGAAAGCGATAAGATTATCAAGCAAAAGGGAAAAGAACTGGAAGAGGCACAAAAGAAGATTGATGCTGCTAACCTCGCTGTGAAGAAACTAGAAGACGATGTCAGTTCGAGGATAAAAGATCTTGCTTTAAGGGAACAAGTAAGCAGCTCAATTTTTCTTTTAGTATTTTTAGTATTTAAAGTACTTTGAATCTTTTCAACTTACATACTTCCTCTGGATGCAGGAAACTGATGTGTTGAAGAAATCCATAGAGACAAAAGCGCGTGAGCTACAAGCTCTGCAAGAGAAACTGGAAGCCAGAGAAAAGGCAAGCCCTCACTCTCTCTATCTCTCTCTGTGGATAAAATCTGATACCTAGTAATTCAGTTTGATAATTAGTTGATAAATTGCTTGCTGACTTAGTTCTCTGGGCAGGAAAAGTTTTCAATTTCCATCTCGATTTTGCGTATCCTGCAATTGTTATCATGTCTTAAAATTAATAAGTATTCCTTTATCTGTATTAGTAAACAGTGTTTACATGTTGACAAGGTTGATATCACGTTTCCATGTCATTTGTGATTATTTACATGTGTGCATTCGGGGTGTTAATTGTTTCATGTTGGCTAATTGACAGATGGCAGTTCAGCAACTAGTTGATGAACACCAAGCTAAATTGGATTCAACACAGCGTGAGTTTGAGTTGGAAATGGAGCAGAAAAGAAAATCTATTGATGACAGCTTGAAGAGCAAGGTTGCAGAAGTGGAAAAGAGGGAGGCTGAGTGGAAGCACATGGAGGAGAAAGTTGCTAAACGTGAACAGGCATTAGATAGGAAACTGGAGAAGCATAAAGAAAAAGAAAACGATTTTGATCTAAGACTGAAAGGCATAAGTGGCAGAGAGAAAGCCTTGAAAAGCGAGGAGAAGGCATTGGAAACTGAGAAGAAAAAACTGCTCGAGGATAAGGAGATTATTCTCAATCTTAAAGCTTTAGTTGAGAAAGTAAGTGGTGAAAATCAAGCACAGCTATCAGAAATTAACAAAGAGAAGGATGAGCTTAGAGTTACTGAGGAGGAGAGGTCAGAGTATCTTCGTCTGCAAACCGAATTAAAGGAGCAAATAGAAAAGTGCAGGTCTCAACAGGAGCTTCTTCAGAAAGAGGCTGAGGATCTGAAGGCCCAAAGGGAAAGTTTTGAGAAAGAATGGGAAGAACTTGATGAGAGGAAAGCTAAGATCGGGAACGAACTAAAGAATATAACTGATCAGAAAGAAAAACTAGAGAGACACATTCACTTGGAAGAAGAAAGGCTGAAAAAAGAAAAGCAAGCAGCAAATGAAAACATGGAAAGGGAGCTAGAAACTCTTGAAGTGGCAAAAGCTTCATTTGCAGAGACTATGGAGTATGAGCGTTCAATGCTCTCTAAAAAAGCTGAGAGCGAAAGAAGTCAACTGCTTCATGATATTGAAATGCGTAAAAGGAAACTCGAGTCTGATATGCAGACTATACTGGAAGAAAAAGAAAGGGAGTTGCAAGCTAAAAAGAAGCTATTTGAGGAAGAGAGAGAGAAGGAATTGAGCAATATTAATTACCTAAGAGATGTAGCGAGAAGAGAAATGATGGACATGCAGAATGAAAGACAAAGAATAGAGAAAGAAAAGCTAGAAGTTGATTCTAGTAAAAATCATCTTGAAGAGCAGCAGACAGAAATCCGGAAAGATGTTGATGACCTTGTTGCCTTAACCAAGAAACTGAAGGAACAGCGGGAACAATTCATTAGTGAGAGAAGTCGTTTCCTTTCTTCCATGGAAAGTAATAGGAACTGCAGTCGGTGCGGTGAATTACTTTCTGAGCTCGTACTTCCTGAAATTGATAACCTGGAAATGCCTAACATGTCAAAACTGGCCAACATTCTTGATAACGAAGCACCAAGGCAGGAGATGAGGGATATATCCCCAACTGCTGCTGGCTTAGGATTGCCAGTTACTGGTGGGAAGGTGTCATGGTTCCGGAAATGTACTTCAAAGATGCTTAAGTTGTCCCCAATAAAAATGACAGAACCCTCTGTTACTTGGAATTTGGCTGATCAAGAACCTCAATCTACTGAGCAAGCTAACGTGGGTGGGCCATCAACTACCGTTCAGGCAGCGACGACCTATTCCTTTGATGTTCAAAAGGCCGAATCTGAAACTGGCACAAAAGAAGTCGAAGTCACCAATGTAAACTCAGACGGTGATCAAAGCGACATCAACAGCAAGGCTCAAGAAGTCGCTGCAGATTCTTTGTCCAATCTAGATGTTGATGGCCAATCACGCATGAAAGGGAAAGGGAAAGCCAGAACCAGAAGAACACGCTCTGTCAAAGATGTTGTTGATGATGCTAAAGCTTTATATGGAGAATCTATAAACCTATATGAACCCAATGATTCAACAGAAAATGTTGACGACTCTACTAAAGCAAGCACAGGTGAAACTGGTCGTTCTGATAAAGCAATTTCGAAGAATGGACGGAAACGTGGGCGTGTGGGTTCTTTGAGAACTTGTACTACTGAGCAGGATGGTAACGAGAGCGATGGAAAATCAGATAGTGTCACCGGAGGAGCACATCAGCGGAAGAGGCGGCAAAAGGTTGCATCAGAACAACAAGGAGAAGTGGTGGGACAAAGATATAATCTCAGGCGACCTAGAAGGTTACTTCAAATCCCATTTGCTTTCAAACACAGTCACTGAGGATAATGCGTTTGAGATGTTTATTCATCTTTTTACTGAGGCTGTTTGATAAATGTTTCTCTTTTGGGTTATTAGGGTAACTGGAGAACCCGCACTTAGTAAGAAGAATGAAGATATTGGTGGAGTGCAACAAGAGGAGGGGATTCACTGTACTCAAGCCACTGCCACAGCATCAGTAGGTGTAGCTGTTAGTGATAATGGAGTAAGCACGAATGTGGTGCAGGTAGAATGCTCTCACAACTTAGCTGGATTTGTGTTTTTCCCTCTTCTTATGATTTCTCTTTCTTGACAAAACTGTTTCTATCAATTGTCTGTTTCAATAGCATGAAGCTACGGCAGACTCTGAGGATACAGATGCTGGTTCGCCCAAAAGAACAGATGAGAGTGAGGCAATGAGTGAAGATGTGAACAAAACACCCCTAAGGGCTGACTCGGATGGTGAAGATGATGAATCAGATGCAGAACATCCCGGGAAAGTCTCCATTGGTAAGAAGCTTTGGACTTTCTTGACGACGTAGCCCAATCTTTGATCAGAGAATGTAGCTAATCTTCTTCTGTTGACAATATTAGTGTTTTGCTTCTTGATCTTTAGTAGCTACTTAGGAGGGCTTGTGTTAATTTCGTTTGGATATTTTTTCACCACAATGTAGTGTTTTCTTTCTAGCTTTCTACCACTTAGTTGCTATCTTGTTAAAGATGATCTTCAAGAAATCTCCATTCTTTTGGTATGTTTTAGATGATGATTTATTTATTTTATGAGAGTGTGATCCTTGTAACCACAAAGTGTTTGCATTTTGATGATTTGATCCATTTATATGTGTTTGCTTGGATACAACTTTTTTGGCGTCAAAATTATAACTTTCTGCATTAAATACACGGTAATGATAGATGAGAATTATTGCATGAACAATCTTAAAATAACAAAAGAATGATGTAAGTTGCACAAAAGGAATGATATTATATAATATGTGTAATAGTTTTGCTTATCTTTATAATATGTGTAATAAAATCTACAACGAAACCATTTTTTATTTTTTTTCGCAATGGAACTTTTATTCAATTCTTCAAACGAATGAAGAGAAACCCCATTACAACGATATTGACCAGAGAACACATGTAACTCTCTGGATATTTAGCCGGTGAAAACGAAAATTTCTCGGAATTAAAACACAAACTAAGATTATCAAAACATAAGCCAATTACAGGAACAAAACAACAATTAAACAACGAAACCATTTTGTTTGTTATATTTTGAATTTTATCTTTTAATGTTATTTATCATAGTGTTAAATAGATTTGTAAATATTTTAATTAAAAGATTATGATTGTTCATGGGAAAAAAAGTTATGGGAAAAGATAAAAGTTGCACAAAAGGAATGATATATATTGACAAATTATTTATTTATTTTATGTTACACACCAATAGAAAAAACGTCACAAGCAAACTTATTTTCTATCTATTGAACAACACCAGAGTCCATCACTCTTGACAGTATTATAGACCGAATAATTATCGATGTAAGAAAAGGTGTTAGCTCTGTACAATTTCTTGTATAGTCAAACACTATCATCATCACAGCACCTATGCAATGTTCATATTCCTCCTTCTGACTCCTCTTTTAGTGCCTTTACACCTTCCTAATCAAGACTTCCTTCCTATCTCTGAGTATATAAGAGATATCAAAGTTATATAAAAAAGCTAAAGTTGCAGAGATGATCATTGAAATCATAAATAGAGGAATGGAAATTTACCTGCACTGCGGTACGGGGCAATTGAGATCTTGGCAATGGTACACATGAATCCTTATTGTCTGCCACAATTTGTAGCAAGTATTACAACGAGTTCCCTTCTTTCTGATTTTGCATTGTACATTGTGAGTGAACAATGCTTTAACTTCGTGGCATTTCGGGTATGAGCATGACTTAGTGGTCTTGTGCTGACACAGAAGCGCATGCGATATTGCGTTCAATATCTCAAGAACCTAAGAGAGTAATACGTTGATTAATTTAGTAAACAAGTCAAAAGTAAACCAAAGAAACGATATATACTTTCAGGTAACATATACTTACCATTACGGTTCTCGACGGCGCTCTATTAGCTGAAGGGAGTGTAGGGAAAATATGAAGATGACGAAGGGTTCTGTTTTTGGTATAGCATCCAGTGCAAGCTCGGTAATCCGGACAGAGCAAACAAGGGAAGTAAATCGTTGTCGAAACATCTTTTTTGCAGGCCGTGCAGGTGAGACTGCTAGAGTTTTGAGAGCAATGATGCTTGTTTGAGGTGTGAAGATGGTGAAGTATCATCATCGAAGAATGCTTGGCATGTCGAAGCGTGTGGAAGTTGTAATTATGCTTTTGAGAAAAAGCTAAGAACGCTTGTCTGCTTTCGAACATATCGTTTTCTTGGATGATATCATTATCCTCTGTTGTAGAAAACAGTACGCCGTTCACCTGAACCTTTGAGAGCTGATGCTTCTCTTTGTCCATCCTCTTATATATGTGTTCTCCAGGAAGCTCTTGTCCTGCATCATAGCAGCTTTCACACAAATGAAGATTCTTGCACTTCTCGCAAAACCATCTCAATCCTGATAATACGGCTTTCGAACAGCGTGTGCATGAATAATTCAATTCCACCACCATTAAATCCTTCTTATTTGGGAATACCTCTTTTTCCAGCTACACAAAACAGAATTGTCAAAGATTAATCACCTTCAAAAGTTACCAAAATAAACGAAAAAAGATCCGTATTTAAATTCTATGTGCATTCAAAATGTAAATAATTACCTTTTCCATCAGGAGAATGTTTTTAACATCATCAACATCAACATCACCCGTAGTTTTGTAGCTCATAGTCTTTACTTTTCTTCTAGAAAGCAATTTAACCTTCTTCTGCAACTCATTATTGCCTTCTCTTTCAATGTCTTGAATCATAATCTCAGCCCTATTGGACCAGAAAGATCCTTCAAAGTAAGGCAACCGCGCAGCTGTCATATATTCCTCTGTCGAATCGAAGAACCGATCATACAAGTTTGTAACATTCATCACTACCCTCTGCTCGGCTGCTTTTTGGAGCATTGACACATACCTGTATTAACATTGTTAATGTCAAATCCAATATCTTCACAACAACAATGACCAAAGGATAAAGCTGGGATCAAAGTGGAGAAAAAGGAAAGAAAATACTTACCATTTGCGAAGCTTCTTAGTGTCAGGTGTTTGCTGAGTCTTAGGATGAGAATACATTATGTAGTCTTGTCCTATTTTAGGTGGACACGCCCATATATAACTCGTCGTGAAACCTCGAAGCTTACAATATTCAAGATATCCAATCTATCAGAGATAAAAACACAGAAACATGTCAATATCAATAACAACTATATTTTTATTGGCATTTAAGCATGATTATGAAAAAAGAGAGATGAATATTTACCAATACTTCATGATAAACGAAAGTTCGAAGAGCTTCTCCTGCGAATGTTACTCTCTCAGGTTTAAAGTATTTGACAGAATCGAGATAAAATATGTATGTGCTGCGTTGGTTTGGTTGGCTACATTCTGATCCAAACTCTTGGACAAACAATGCAAAGATGCATATATCAACTCCATGGACTTTCTGAAATAGAAGAATAACCTGAAAGAGTAGAAATTAATAACAACTAAGTTTTGAAATACATAACTGGAGCTAAAGTCAAATATTCAATTGTGGTACTACTGATTCTCACCTTTGATCTGTAAGGGAATTCACTAGGAAAGTTTTCTTTGTGAAGTAAACTGGCAAATTGTTTGTTGACAGTTAAGGTTCTGTCAGCCGAAAACACGACTCTGAGAGTAAGACCCTCTGGTTCAGGTACCTGGAAAGAAAAAAAGTAACAAGTTCAGTATAAAAAACAGAAACTCTAAACAGAAACTCAAATGAATCGAAACCACTTCATATTCTTACATCATTGATGCTCTTCCCAGTAGCCTTTGCTGTTTGGTATCTTTCTTCCTTGAGGCGCTTGAATAGCCTTTGCTCTAGAAAGTAGCTGAGGACAGTTTCAGGCAAATCTTTTGCTCCAGAATCCGTATAGTCAACGAGTGCCATGTTGTTGATACTTTGACACTCCTCTAATAAACATGTAGGACAAATATACTCTGCGGTTTTGTCTTCGTCTTTAAGCTTATTGTAGAGACCACATATCTGATGTTGCCATTTTTCACAAGATTCACATTGAACCCACTGCTCCAACAAAAGTAGCTTATGTAGTTAGTAAGATTCATGAAATGAGAGATTAAGAAAGAGAGAGAGATAGAGAGAGTGATGAAGTTTACCTCCTCCGTATCTGCGTTGTCAAAGTTACTCCTTTTAAGCATTTTGTGTTTATCGATAAAGACTCCACATAAAGGGAACTTGGTTTTACATCTACTGTGACAAGGACTGCAGATTTGATGTTGCGCATTGCTTAGTTCTTCTTCCCCAGGGGTATAATAGAAAGATCTGTCATCGATGCGGCGGCTGCATAATAAGCAGTATAGTGGTTGTGGTGGAAACAAGAGTGTGCCATCGTCACACAATTGACATGATTCCTCCTCCTCCTTGAGGTCACACATTCCTTCGACTGCGCTCTGTGTACTTGGCTTCTTTAGACTCATTATATGCAGCTTTATCTCTTCTTCTGTGAAACGTTCGACCAAAGAGACAGCTCTCTTGCTACGTTTTTGCAGAGACATTGTGTCAGCATTAACCTCACACTTGCTCTCTTCATTACATTTCATCGGCTCAACAATATCCACACCAATTGTGTCAACATTAACCTCACACTTGGTCACTTCATTACATTTCATTGGCTCAACAATATTCACACCAGTTGTGTCAACATTAACCTCACACTTGGTCACTTTATTACATTTCATTGGCTCAACAATAACCACATCAAATGTGTCAGCATTAACCTCACACTTGTTCTCTTCATCACATTTCATCGGCTCAACAATATCCACACCAATTCCAAGTTTCTTCTCATAGTTCAAAGACCTTTCCTCGGTTTGAATCTTTCCTTTGTTTGTCGTAGTAACCTCACACTTGGTCCCTTCATCACATTTCATCGGCTCAACAATATCCACACCAATACCAAGTTTCTTCTCATGGTTCAAAGACCTTTCCTCGGTTTGAGTGTTTCCTTTGTTTGTCGTAGTAACCTCACACTTGCTCCCTTCATCACATTTCATCGGCTCAACAATATCCACAACAGTTCCAAGTTTCTTCTCATGGTTCAAAGACCTTTCCTCGGTGTGAATCTTTCCTTTGTTTGTCGTAGTAACCTCACACTTGGTCCCTTCATCACATTTCATCGGCTCAACAATATCCACAACAGTTCCAAGTTTCTTCTCATGGTTCAAAGAACTTTCCTCGGTTTGAATGTTTCCTTTCTTTGTCGTAGTAACCACATCCGCGAAAGAATAAACCTTGATTACCTTCGGTTTTTCAGATTTGCTAGTACTAGAACCCTGAACCTCCTTACTCCTTTCATCACATTTCATCGGCTCAACAATATCCACAACAGTTCCAAGTTTCTTCTCATGGTTCAAAGAACTTTCCTCGGTTTGAATGTTTCCTTTCTTTGTCGTAGTAACCACATCCGCGAAAGAATAAACCTTGATTACCTTCAGTTTTGCAGATTTGCTAGTACTAGAACCCTGAACCTCCTTACTCCTTTCATCACATTTCATCGGCTCAATAATATCCACAACAGTTCCAAGTTTCTTCTCATGGTTCAAAGAACTTTCCTCGGTTTGAATGTTTCCTTTCTTTGTCGTAGTAACCACATCCGCGAAAGAATAAACCTTGATTACCTTCGGTTTTGCAGATTTGCTAGTACTAGAACCCTGAACCTCCTTACTCCTTTCATCACATTTCATCGGCTCAACAATATCCACAACAGTTCCAAGTTTCTTCTCATGGTTTAAAGAACTTTCCTCGGTTTGAATGTTTCCTTTCTTTGTCGTAGTAACCAGATCCACGAAAGAATAAACCTTGATTACCTTCGGTTTTGCAGATTTGCTAGTACTAGAACCCTGAACCTTCTTACTATCCGAAGGAGAATCGTTCTTAAAATCTTGCTTCGTTATATCAGAACCGCTGTTTGTCTCGGAAGCAGAACCGCTACTTCCCGGTATAGAAGATGTATTTAAACATCTTCTAGCATTAGTAGCAGCCTCCTCAAAACTTGGTACTGGAATCAAACATGTCTTCTCCACAATGAACTTAGCAGAGCTAATCGACTCAGGACTACATAAAACATTCCAAGGACTACGAAGATTCAACTTTAATGGTTCTTCCTTTCTCCATCGCTTTGACTGACATTTTCTCGATTCAAGAAACTGTGCATCTTCATCAGACGTAACATTTGACTCTGCAGGTAGATTGTTCAACCGCTGATTGAACTCATCAAAACTTTCGGTGTTAAGAAACTTAGGCATCAAGTCCCTTGTCCTTTTACGCGGTGGAGCCATCAGATTATGTTCCCTGCACAATGCAAAACAGAGAGATATTAGAAAAAAAAAAATCACCAAACTTGAAAAAGACACCGAAGAAGAAGGAATTAAAAATTGTCAATAAAGTTTGAAACTTGCACATACACCAAATCAATTTTGTTTTAGCTTGTTGCTCAAGTCATACACTAAATGTTGGATTAAGAGTCTTCTTACACAAAAAAATCAACAGAACCACCTTAAAACTAATCGATCGCTTTCACAATCTAAGCTTATTCAACACTCTGCGATCTCCAAAATCCAAATTTTTAAGTTCTTCAAAAATTTAAAAATTTTGATTTTTCCAACGAAATCCCCAAAATTGATTGCATCACGATCGCGAAAAACCATAATTTCGTGATGATACTCGACAAACGAAGCATGACGAAACCCTAATTAGCTACGTCAGCTACAATTCAACACCTGATCTTAAAGACAATTACACGAATTGCTCGACGAAGAACCCAAAATCAAAACCCTAATCGAGTAAAGAAGAAGCAGACAGGACGAAGAAGAAAAGTGAAACCTTTTTCCTTCTATGCGTCAGACAAAAGAAAGATAGTTGAAAGAGAAAGCCTCTGACTTCGTTGCTCTCTGTTGTTTACCTTAATTAGGGTTTGAGAGATTTATTTAATGGTCAGATTTAGGATTGTTCTTAGATATATAGCATTTTTTTCGTAATAATGTAATAATACTCAAGGCTTTTTATTTTGTAATGTTAATATAAAAAAAGAGTTTTCTATTTAGGTGATTTTTTCTGTTTATTCTATTAATTTTAATATTTGATTTGGTAAAACCGTTATAACACGAATTTGCGCGGGTATTAATAAGATATATAGTTCGTTATTCGTAATAAAAAAATAAATCTCAAATTTTTTATGGAACTAAATTTATAGATAAGAATTGTAATAAATAATTTCGACTGAATTCACCAATTATAAGTTGATATATATGCGAAATAAATATATGCTTATGTTATAATTTGTTATCGAAAGTTCTGTATACTAACTTTGTAATCTCGATTTGATATCAATAGATTTAGCTAGAAAAAAAAAAATTATTCTTTTCCAAATTATCTGTTTTAAGTTTATTAGATGGATACAAAGTGTTTCGATAATTTATGGTGTGAAGCATAAATGGAGCTCGAAGCATAAATGAAGTTTGAATTATGTTACTTATTAGTAGTCGATTTCCATAATCCATACCAAATGGTGGATATGAAAACATGGAGAGACAAGATTGCAGATTAATTAGGAACATATTACCAAAACGTAGTTATTATTACTGGACATATAACGTTCCGGTAATACAACCCTCGATAGCGAAAATTCTACATAAAAAAATACACCAAATCTTTTTCGATTTTCATATAAATACACAAAAAAATTCTCTCATTATGATCGGTGGCTTGTGTGATAGTGTAGCATTATTATACTTTAAACGAGTTTAACTATTATGTTATCGTTAATGAGTGTCGGAACGAACTAGATTCACGTACTAATTTTAGTAGAGAGACAAACACAAAAACAAAACAAAAATCTTGTACATTGATGGACATGTTACAACACCAAACGTGTATAATCACGATTCCAGTTTTACGACCAAAGACGTAAAAGTTCGATTCTGCCTTAAGCATAGACTACTTTGGCTTAGGCCTGAATGTTTTAACCGTAGTTGGCTTGTGGTTAACTCTTTAACTAATGGTTATCATACATCCCACATTCACTAATGAATCTATCTTCTGCTGCTAAAACTAAAATGGATCTTAACTCTTTCGGATCCCGGGCTTATTGGTCATAAACCGAACCTATGATCATATCTAATGCCATGCATTGGAGGAAAGCTTGAAGACAGTTGAATACCTAGAGGGCCCATCTCATATTGTGGTCGAAGGTGATTATGATAATTAGTATGTCCTGTGTTACTATTCCTCTGTTCCCATAGCCACGAATCTGCGTTTTCTGGAATGGGTGCGTTAATACCGGGAAATCCAACTGTCATTATCTTTCTTGGCTCTTGAGGGCTAGCTTTTTCCAAGATTTCACCTTCTTCAGTCTTAACTTCTTCCTCTTCTTTAGTCTCTTCCTCACCAAATATAGTTATTCTCGAGTGATCATCATCGTCTTCTTCTACAGCTAAGTGATACAAACAAAAAAGAAGAGACAACGTAGTCATGAACAAAGATGCCTTTGATATGATAACAAGAGAGAGTATGAAAGCTTACCAAAATATCCTGGTGGATATCCAATCTCTCGCATTCTGTTAAGCCATGGAGGAGGATCGAGTTCCTACACAAGATAAAAACCGCTTAATCAGGAATAGCATTTTCTCTGGTCTAATTTTCAATACTGCAGAGGAAGGTTGAAAAAATACCTTTAGACCGAGAAGCTTACGCGTCTCTGCATCAAGTGAGCCAGGCTTCAAGCCATCATATTTTCCACGTTGAAGGCTCTGATAATATCTGGATGGTAGACGGGATCCAGGAGTCTGATTTCTTTTTCTTTTATGTTGCCTCCGAGCATTACTAACTGCTGATCGATCAAAAGGCCTTGGACATTCTCTAATAGAATGACTGTATGCGCCACAGTTGAAGCAACGTGGAGGATCATCAATAATCTCCAAGCCTCTGGAACAATGAAGACAACAAAAATTCAAAAGAATGCACAAGGCAGATAATAAAGTATCAATAACACATTCACTGTCACAAGGTAAAACGAAATCAGATTGAAAGACAAAACTAGAAACTGCAACAAAAAGAATCTACAAATCTAGATTTGTTTACCCTTCCACGTTATTTGAACCTGAATCTAAACCAATTGTAAATCCACGGTTATAAAGAGGAGTAGTGCTACTTTCCACTGGAACAGACTTCTTCGAAGAACTGTGACCAGTTTGGTAGTCAAACCAAAATGACTGCACAAGTAAGAACGTATCTATCAGAAAGGATTACGAAAAACCTGAAAATTTCAAGATTGTATATGCTTGAAAGAACAGTTTCACTCACTACAGATGATGTCTTCTGCAATCCCACACGCAAAGCAGGAAAGTATGTCTCATCACCAGCTTCTAGTACTTGTTCTTGATCCTGATCATATTCCAAACGAAAAGTTTCTAGCTTAGTTAATAACATGAAATAGTCAGCAAACAAGTGTCCTTATCATTTCTTGCAGAATTGCGAAATTTCGTCTACAATTGTTCTTTCAATCACAACTTGAAATTGATTCACTTTTGCAAACCACAAGGTTTATTGTATTGGCTATATAAAGCACTACAGAAGAGTTCAAATCATAGATACCTCGGACAAGGAATTTTGTTCTGCCTCCCATTCTGACCATTGCTGTAATAAACTTTCCAGCTTCTGCTTACTATCTCTGAAAGATGCAGGACAATAAGAATCAAAACAAGTAGAACACCAAGAATCACATATAATGATAGCAATGTTTTGAGCATTCAAATGTTAAAAGCTTCTTGTTATCGAGTTAAGAGTCTTCGTTTCATCGAACCTTGTTAAGTGTTTATAAGTAACATGGACTGAAGGTTGCTGTTCCAGAGAGATTGTTCTGGCTCTTTTAACACCAGATTTAGCTGACACATGGAATTATGGAAAAGAAAGAAAGAGAACATAATCACAAGCATTCAAGTCTTGGAGCAAATGATTGTAGAAACTATACTCGAAGCAGAGGTGTTTAAGTAACACAAGCATTAGCAAGCTCCAACAATAAGAAGAAGAATAAGGATACAACTAACATCTACTTTCACGGTTTCGACTCTCACATCAACAGCATCCCCAACCTCCACGATCGATGCTTGTCCTGAAAACTGGCCAGACACATTTCTGAAATCATCTTCTGTTAGATCCATGTCTTCCTCCATGTCTATACTTATTTCCCCCTCCTCAGCTGATATAGTCAAGAGCAAAAAACAGAATAAATCCCAAAAGCTCTTCTTTATTCAAATCAAAACAATACATACAAACAAAATACCTCAGCAAAGCCAATAAACAAAGCTCAAAGCTACCCTATAAAGCTCTCTAAATTGATGAGTCTCAGAAACAAGACCTCATTCTTATTTAAAGTTAAACGTAAAAGCAAAACACTCTAAGAAACGGAAATAAAGAAATGGAAACTCGATATAACTTCCTAAAGTCAGTATACACAAAGAATACATAACAACAAAAGGATTGAGGTCATGTTTCTAACCTTCCAAACCAGAGCCGCTTGAAGCTGCCATTTTTAACTAAAACATGTGAACTATTATCTCCTTAAAAAGTTTCACTAATCATCCACCAAAGATAAACCCTGCATAACAAAAGCATACACCAATGAGCAATTCCAAAAACTCTACACAACATTCAGAATCCAATTGTACTATCATCAAGAAAGAAGAAACCAATTCTCTGTGTAAACAAAATCAAGATTCTTCGAGCTAGACAATTCAATCACAGCTCATAGTGTTTTCTCCAAAACCCAATTGATAAAAATGAAAACTTGAAGCAACAACAAGAATCAAAAGTGTTTCACTTCAAAGCCCTTGCGCAACCCTTTTCAATCAAATTAGGGAATATGAAACGGCACCGTAGGTCACGAAAGAGAAGAACTTGAAATCGAAACAAGAAGAAGAAGAAGAAAGGTTTAACCTTTATCAACGGGAAACAAAAATTCTGGCAGACACGAGGGAAGAAGAGGCGATAGATCTGTGTGGGGGATTCAAAAGAGAGGCTTTTATTGGTCCGCCCAAGAACAATGACAAATTATCCAATGTGACCAAGTTCACCGTAACTATTATAAAACTCACCCATCATCATTTTCCTTTTTTTTTTATTATTATTAATTGACAACTGAAAACTTAAATGTTTTTTTAGTATATGCTTCAAAAACTTAAACGACAACTAATTTGAATCGAACGATACGAGATGACTTAAGTAACATGACGATGATCATTGGCATTGCTTTCACTATCAAACTTGACTAATGGATTGTGCCAACAGGCAAGAAAGGCAAGTAAGGTAAAATTACATCAGTCTTTGATCTTCACAGCCTCTCTCAAGCACCACCTCGATTCTGTGTACCTGCTCGAGAACACAACAATGGAGATTCAAGAATACTCGATCCTCTTCAAAAGAATGCTGATATCTTCACCTCTAAGCTCTTGATCATTGTCTATAAACACATTGATCGCATTTCGCCTAAGGGCTTCCACGAGATGGCTAACGAAGTTGTGGCGTAGCTGTTCTCCACGAAAAGTGATATAAACTTGATGTCGCGGCGAGCATCCTTGCGGTTCATTTAGATGAGACCACGAGAGATAGAGTTAATTATTTAAGTAAGGGTTATTTTGCACATCTAATATACATGATCACAATTGAGACAAAGCCAAGTGATTTTGGTCAATAATTTAAAAGAAATACCCTAAAATAACACGAAAACAAATTTTATAGACACATATAACACACACACTCCATAATTTTTCAAAATTAACATAAGTGAGTTTACACATTAATTATTATATCGTATCTAATTATGTACAATAATAAAATCAATTACAATTTAGAATCATGATTAGAATACGATCGCATGAAGCATCAATCAAATGCTTATATTAGTTTCTTAATAATAAATTCCTTACCTTTTTGGAACTTTGGAGATGGTGTGCTTAACTTGGTAACAAAATCAGAATTAAAATAAAGTCAGTTGCTAGTCTTAATTATAGTAAATGAATAGTATTAAGGACCACTGCAACAATTATAAGGCCCAAAATCAAATAATTATTTGACCAATGTAAATTAAAGTTTCATAACATGGAATATCTAACCATATAATCGAATGCAAATTGCAAAGTAGTCAAAGGTTTAGCCAATCCATTTACAGAGATGACTTGTTGATTTGTAGACCCTTCGATGGTTGATAAATATATAGATTGACCAACCGTATTTATTTAAAAGACCAAAAGCTTAAACAATGGTAGCATCAATAGGAGTCATAAGACTGAAAAGCAGTTTTACGAGAAAGTTTGCAAGAACATTTGCTTTTCTCTGGATTAAAAAGAGTTTTGGTTCTAGTAATTATGCATATTAATAACAAAAAATGAAACCTGTCTTAAACAACAAATACATATACAATTCTAAGATTTTGTAAGCTTTAACCCTAATTTCATTAAGAACTTGAATATTGATTTTGTTCCCTCTTGTGCTTGGTTTATGACCGAGGACTTACCTCCAACAAATTCATCTTATGACTCTCTGCTTCTTTTAGTTCAAAGCCTACGAAATCATAAAGTCTCTCGGCAACAGACTAAATACTAGTTAAAATGGAGTGATTTTGTTTCAACCAATCCGTAGTTTTTGTTTAAAGCAAATTACTATCGAATCACGAATTAGAAAACTCACAAATTACGATCGAATCAAGAATTAGAAAACTCACCAATTTTTACCAACTTGATGGATATATATTTCTTTTTTACGGCTATCTGTAACCAAAAGAAAAAACGTATGAGATAGCTGTTTGCATATTGATGTACACAACTACACATGTTTCATGCTTCTAACTAGTTAAAATAATCTTAAGAATATGGAATCATAAGTCATAAGTTGCGTCGTAAGAGATATTTTCAAGATCACGTACAATTTTCAACTTCTATATTTCTTTTTTTTTTTCTTTTTCATTTCCTGTCCACACTGTTCTCCTTTATGTCCTCACAAAACTACTAGGCAGTTGTCGGGATCATAACAAATATTTTATTATTAAATTAAAAAATAATTTTACTTATAATTTTCTTCGATGACTTCTTTTAGATTTACTTATATGTTTAAATAAATAAAATTAAGAAAATTAACAAACTAATTAAAAGTATTATTTTAATACTAAATATGAAAAACATAATTATTCCGATATTAAATTAGCTAATCTTCTATGTCTTTTAAAAGAAGAAAAAGTTAGATGTTCTAAGTTACGTGGTCCTTTCATATTTATTTAGTTAGTAAGATTTTCCAAAGTTTTAAAGCTGTTGACAAAAGAAAAAAGAAAATATTTTTCAAAGGTTTATAATCATTAAGATTAACTAGATATCACAGTACACATATTCTGGCTCTATTCGAACCTTTTTAATTGTATGTGATGTACAGAATGTTCAAGTTTTCAATGATCACCCTATACTTTGAAATATATTTAAACACAGCCGGAACAAATATATGTTTTTGATAACATCTTGTTCTATCAAAGTCATGGAATAACAAAAATAATATAATTTTCAAGTGGAGGAAGCAAAACAAACTACTTAAAATAATCCTTGTGACAACTGACAAGTACCACACAAGATTTTCTATCTTATTTAGATTTCTCTATTTGGTATTCATCTTTAATATTCAAATGATTACTCAACAGATCTTTACTGTGGAGATACATAATATCTGAAACAAATTCCCCAAGAACCATGATTTGGTGATGACTTAAAAATCTGAATCTTTGACTAACAAAACAATGGTACTAGCTATTTTAGAAAATAATAAACATTGGCTAAAGTTTGAAAAAATAAGGTCACGAGACTCACATAGCTTCACAAGTCACACAACCTTTGACATCAGCCTCCGCCACACACACACAATATATATATATGATCTACATATATATATTATCCTCCATTTTCATCTTCTCTCATATCTACAAACCACACTTTTAAGGTTCAATATTTCTTCAACTCTATCTGCCCTCTTTTGCCACTTTATTACATGTATATATATTAGTTCAATACTTCAATCTTTTTCTCTTACAGATTAACTATTTACATGTAAAAAAAATGATTTGTCTCTTAACTTTTTTGTTGGGATATACTGTATTCTTGAATTAAGTTGTTGAGATAATGTTTATCTCCGACTCCAAAGTGGGATCTAATTAGTTTTCTTCTTCTTCAGTTCTTCTACATATATTAGATGGTGGTGAGGATGAGACTAGGAAAGATTGTGGAAGGCTTGAAGTCGAAGATAAAGACTGGTCTAAGGATGCGGAAGAGATCATCATTATCATCATCATCATATTCATCTTCATCATCATCGTCATCATCATCATCATCATCGTATGAGAAGATAGAGAAGAGTGAGAGTATGAGATTTGAGTTGAGAAGCAAAAAGGCTCACAAAATTATCCAAGAAACCCTTCAAATTGCTGACTCTCCCACTTCAAGAACTTATGCTTTCTGATTTCATCTTTTTAACATCCAAAACATATTCATACATACACATACATATGGATTTACGTGTACGCGTCTGTTATACATATCTATCAAAAGCATTGTACGTGTGTTTTGTATGTGTGATGGCTATTATGTTGGCTAAATGATAATTAGGTGAATGCAACAATATTATTCTGCTTATAGTTGCAGCTATAAAAGAAAAGTTTGTCTGGTTTTTACTTTTACCAATTTCTTCTTTCTAAAATCACGGAATTCAAGAGTTTGGAATTATTTTTCATTGAAAAAAAATAATCATATACATTAAGGGAATTAAAGTATCCCCAAAAAGTATTAAAATTGAATACCTTCATATCCTTGACCATATTACAGAAAAACAGAAATATTGTTATTTTGGAAAAAAAGAAAATAGAAACTATTTTTATTGTTGGAAGAAAATTTCCGCCAAGTTGCCTTTCTCATTTTATTTGGGAGATAACAATGAGATTTCAAATCAGAATTTTGTAGAGAAACAACAACTAAAGTGGGGTCATATTGACCTTTCAGAACCATAAAACAAAAAATACACATTTTTAAAATACTTTCAGAATAATAAAATTTACATTGTCTTTTATTATTTGGTTCATTAACATTCTCTATGTCTTCTAATAGTAAGAAATAAAATTTAATTTCCTTGACGAATAAACGATCACATAAATGAAAGTTGTTATAGATAAGTTTCTTTTCAGCGTAAGCATCATGTCTTAGAACACAACACCATGACTTGGAGGGAAAAAAATCCTTATTTAATTTAAACCACTAGATTAAACATATTTATGATGTGTTGTTCAACTAACACTTTGAAATTTTGATGTCACAATTCCTCCTATTTATATATGGTAATATATCACAATCTAGAAACAGATTCTTGCCGACGAAAAAAAAAATAATCGAGGTTTTGTTTTATATATATTGTCAGTACATCTGCTGTATCTCAACCTAACAAAATTAATTTCAAAAGAATTGTCAAAATAGATGAATTAAATTGACATATAAAATGCAAGTATTTTATATATAATTTTATTAAGGGTCATCTCTAGTTGATCTATAATCTTGCTCCAGTTTTACTAATACATGTGATAGATCGATAAAACATCAACAAAAGTTCAGCATTGAAGAAACACGAAAACGGAGGAATACACTTCTTGACTCCTTTTTTTAGTACACTTCTTGAATCTATTACTCTACAAATGGAAATAAAGATAGAAGATTAAGTTCTTAGAAATGCATTCTATTAAAAATAAATAATGATGTTTGATCTAATGTATAATTTGTGGCTGAAATTGAAGAGAAATAAAGTTAACAATTACGAAGTTCGTTTTCGTTTTGTGAAAAAAGGTTGATGCAACCTGAAACAATTTGACATAAGTGGTGTCGTTATGTAATTGACTCTACAGAACCTAAAAAAGAGGTTGAGACATAATAGAGGTTTCTTAAGTAGGTGAAGAGACATGCATGCCCATGCCTATACATTACTACAAACCAAATTTTACATACCAAATCCTCTCTCTTTTTAATTATTAACGTTGTAATTAAAAATATGAATTCAACATATATATATATATATATATATATAGTGATGATACCATCAATACCAATTTCTTGAATGGGGTTCAAATAGTATGTGTTTTAAACCATCAATCGTTTTACAAGCTCAATTTCAATAGTAATTACCAATTTATATTACAAAAAAATTGTGTTACGTACCAAATAGTTGCATATCATGACTTACAAATACAAATTTCAGATTCATATAATTTAAACTATCAATTCATACCCATCTTCTTTATAGAAGTTCCCAAATTATAGAAACAAAACTATGTATTTAATAGTATTCAAGAAGCTCTAGGAATGGAAGAAGGCATGGAGATAGGTCCCCGACTATATAAAAGGACAAGAAAATGGAGAATAATACTACACAACACTAAGGTCCAACAGTGTGAGGACAATTAGCTTTTATTAATGACAAAAACAAACACAGTGTGAGGACAAAAAACCTTACCATTTACTCCACCTTAGATGCATCTAACAGAACCAATGCAATCTCCACAATTGGTGAAGAAGACAACAAATCTATATATATAATAGGACTTAAGAAGAAATAAGAAACTTCAAGGCACATGAAAATGAACACTCAAAGATATGATCTAGCTAAATATTGTTCACATGATATGTTTGGTCGTATAACCCACAAGTTTTGTGAGAGGGAGGGATACAGATATGTCAATTGAGTCGGTCTCCTCAGTCTAAGCTTATTTGAGTCATATTTTATTTTAGTTTGGTACCATCTAATTATTTGAACTAAAATATATTTATCATGCAATTTAGTCTGACATAATTTTTGGAGTGATGACTATTTTTACTTTTGAATAACAAAACAAAATATTAATGAAAAGGTTAATCTTTTTAAAATTTGGTGACCAAAAATGAAAAAAAACTTTATATACGTCTCATTATGTAATTGTCGTTTTTGATTAAAATTATCAGAAAGAAAAAAGGATTAAACGCTTTAGATATATCTTCTTGACAAACTAGTCGAAGAAATCTTCCATATATAATAAATTAAGTGTGTTTGACTAAAAGGTATATTTTTTTTTTGTTGTTAAAATGTGAAATTGTTACTCAACAAAAAGTAAAATATTTACATCAAATTTTTTTTATAATGTTTCGATGAAGAAAAAGAAAAATAAGTAGGTTTGAATTTAATAAACTGCTAAAGGTCCGTTAGCAAAGATTTCTTATTTGATGTGGTTTTAGTGAATTTCAAAAGTTATAGATGGATTTAAAAGGATCGTCTACGTGAAGACATGAACATTTTTTTATGTTAAGGAGAGTTTTTGTTCTTTACAATCTCTCCAAATTCCATGTCTAATAGGTGTGAGTTATTTGTCAATCTTTTTAGCTAAAAACGTATATGAAGTCTCACAAAATCCTTTTGTATTCTTAAAAGAATTGCTAAATTTTGAATAACACAAAATTCATATCTTTACACAATCTTCAAACTTGTTTTCAACAACATGGAGAAGAAGAATCGTTTACTCATACTCAAATTGTACCTCAACATGTATATATTTCCTCATGAGTTGAACAATGGACCATGTGAATGTCGCCAGAATTTGACAATCTCCTTGTGTTTTGGTTTCTGAGACAACCCCATAAATGATCAGCTTCTTCAGATTCGGACATCTTCTCAGCAACTCCTCGACCCAGATTGAGAAAACATCGTTGATCACAGTCCATCCGAGCTCCAATACAGTCACGTTCTCCAACTGAGTAGTCCCTTGCAAACTGTAATGAGCAGCTCCATCTTTAAGGTCATAGCTTAACGAAAGATGAGTCAGGTGAGAGAAACCAGCGGCAATGGACTCAACATCGATGATTTCATCGTCATCATCAAAAACCACATCCCAAAGACGAAGTTTCTTTAGTTTCTGTGACCTTGAGATCATCTGATAGAACTTTGGCCAAACCATTGTGAAGTGATTGACATCAACTACTTCAAGGCTTTCAGATGTCTCCATGATATCAAGATGTATAACACTAACATCATCAAGCTTAAAATGCTTCAAAGTCCCGTTTCCTATTAGCTCAAAAAGCTCGAGAACACAGTCTTTCATATGCAAGAACTCAATACTATCAGCCTCCAAGATAAACTTATCCAAACTAATCCCATCGAAATAAACACTCTTCAGCGTCGGGCTACTCAACTCAATTGTCACTTGCGCATCCGACATTGCAATCTCGAGACTCACAAGTTCCAAACTCTCGATCATCGGACAAGCACTAAGCAAAAGATTCAAATCCAAAGCTGAAATACTAACATAACTCAGTGACAGAGACTTCAAACAAGGAAACCTCTGAAAACTTGGTTCAACACCAGTAATAGAATTATGAGCCAAAACCAAAGCTTCAAGCTTCTGCCTCCCACAGATTTCAAGAATGTTAACATTAGGAGTCGTCCTGACATTATAAGACAATCTCCGCAAAGTGTCTCTCGTATACATAAGCCAAGCGATAACTGTGGCAGCCGAAAACTTATTCGCATCATCCATCATAATAGAAAGACCTTGCAGCCCCATGGTTTGGAAAATGGTTTGAGTTATAAGAATCTCTAAACGATTCGTTGTAAGGTCTCGATAAAACGGCCAATCAGCGGAATTGAAAGAAAGTGTTTGAAGATGTTTCCTACAAGCTTCTCGCCATTTTCTACATGTTGCTGAAGCTATCACAACATCACGAGCTCCTCCGAGACGTGAGAGTATGTTTCCAATAACTTCCACAGGAAGATAGTCCATAATTCGAAACCTACACTGATATATAGATTAAACATCAAAGTCTAACACAATTCCAAGAGATGATTCAATAGTATTTTGATCCAAACTACATTAAACAAAACATAGATCTAAACATTACATCTCAAATCACCAGAAGCAAGATAATGCCAACATCGAACAAATCAGCAGAATCAGAAACCATATCGAAGTTTAAAGTCAGGAGAGACGAAATCGTAAGGATAAAATGGCGTAAATGTGTTGAATATTGAGGAATTTTGCAGCGAAAGATATGAATCAAACCAATGGATATTAACAGAGATGATTAGAAATTGAAGGAAGAAAACGATCAATGAAGCGAGATAGAAGATCTGTATACCGATTTTAGTTCTCCGGGATGAATAAAATAGTTGACGACGGTGGATCTGCGAGGAGGAAGAAGAAGATGATTGGAGGAGGCGATCTGGTTATTTTAGAGGAGAAGAAAATGAGAGAGACGACGACTTGAGTTTTTTTTTTTTTTATAACTAAAATCAAAAGAAAATAAATAATGAATATTATATTGGGTGGTGGGGTCATGGCGGGATATGAAAAATAAACGGCATCTTTACTGAAAGAGAGCTTTTTGCTTAATTTATTTTTCTAGGCAATTTGCTTTTGTGGTTTAATTAAAACTTAAAAGTGACTTTTGGTTAGACAGTTGGAATTTGGAAATTTTTATTGAATTTGACACCCAACTTTTTTAGTTTTAATTTGATATGGTTCGATCTGTATAATTTAATGTTATATTAATTTTTAACCAAGAACTTCATTTAAATCAATTATAAATAAATTTTTCTCCATAAACAATGGGAGGATATTTTGTCCATCATTTCAAATATCAAAACATTATTGTCATACGTATATATTTAGTAGTTGCGACGGTGGTACATCATCTGAAGATCATTGCAATGGTTACAGGTCCAAGGAAGCAGATAAGGGTCTAAACAATAGGAGTGGATTCGCCGGAAATTGCAGAGGTGACATCTTATCAGAAGCTCCTCTGGCTCAGTCAAGTAGCATCTGCTGCAACCTGAAGCTCGAGTCTGCAGGAGAAAAAAACAAAACACAATAGAATGTTGTTGCTATCAAGAACAAGATCGCGTAGTAGCTCAATACTCTCGGCTTACCAGTGGATTGAGAGTTTGTCTTTGTTCTTCTTCTTCAGGGAGTACTACAAGAATGTTATTTGTTGAAGATAAGTCAGGGACTGTTTGTGAGTATATCTTTTGATCGGAAGAATCAGCGTCTTCTATCTTTGTGATTGTGATGAAATTGGACTTGCACAGTGGACATGTTGTTTTCTTTCTTTCTGAAACCTGCAGATATAATAAGGAAGTTGCATCATTTACCAATATGGATTTTATGAGAATTAGTTTGAAAAGCAAGGAAGATAAACTCACCAAACGGTCTGCCCATTTTTGGATGCATGAATAACAAAACCTGTGGCCGCAAGGGAGAATGCCTCTACTGGAACTGAACTCGGTCCAGCATATGATACAAGAAACTTGTGCAGGAGCCTTCTCAGTTGCTTCTGTCTCTTCTCTTGTTGACTCATCATCATCTTGTGGTTTTATCTCTGGACTAAATGATCTAGGGCGTTTAAAAACAGCTGAATGACTCCAATTCTCAGACTCCTCTATTTCATCTACATCCCAGTTTGGTGTTGCCAAGTCTCCAGGATGTCGAAGAGCTGATGTTTCTCCTTGTTCGAAAACAAAACCCCTCACATTTTCATCAGCAGGCTCTCTATGATCCTGAGTCTCATTTTGGTTCTCATCAGAGTTGTCATGATGGTTATTATCAGATTCCTCATCAGATTCAAGGTCGATAAGGTTTCTGTAAGAGCGTTGCTTTACTACCCGCTTTTTTCCTTTCCGTGAAGATTCTGCCACACCACTGTTTTCCTTGTTTTCAAGAATACTACTCGGCCTCTTTGTTCTTAATCGCACTGAGTGTCTGTTTGCTTCTACATTTTTCTGAAGAGCAACAAAGAAGCCCAGAGACATGAAGAAAACAAACTAAGTATACCATACACATAACAGTCATGCAAGTAAGCAATTACATTCACACTAATTAACATGTTACTTTCCACAGTGGCTACGCAAAGCTAATCTTGGTAGCTATGAAATCTGATGAGGATATGCTATCAGCACATCGGTCTTTCAAATGATACTAGATATACTATGCAAAAAGATAATTCTCTTCTGATCTTTTGGATATAGAAGTATACAACACAAAACATTTGTTCTATTACTGAAATTCAATAAAAACTAAACTAATAGCTGTAGAAACCTAGATGCGGCTTGTATCTACTATCTAAGCAAATAGGTAATAAGAGAACGAGGATTACCTCCATCCAAGTGGCAAGCTCAGAAGTGGAGCCACTCCGGTTTTCTCCACCATTACTAAAGTATTTATCAAAAGTTTCAGAAGCCTTATTCACTTTCTTAGTGACTTTAGCTTCCTCAGAAACTGCAGGTAGTTCAATCATCAAAGGTCCAACCTCTTCTCCACTGAAAAATTAAGGCTTTATCAATCATCTTTGAGGAACATAGAAGCTATAAGGACCGGAAACCAATAAGCATACCTATCAAACATATAAGGCGTCTCGGAAACTCTTCTCCCTTCCTTTACACATTCTTCCACCCATCGATGATTCACTACTACTGTACCAAACTTCTTTGCAAGATCGTACTTTTTGCCCTCAAATTTCCAACACACCTACACACATAACCAATTAAACAAAAGGGTATGTCTTCATTTCTCCACAGTGGTAATGAATCACATAAACAGAACAGAACAATCTACACAAACCAAATGTGTAATAGATCTTGACATTGCCCCAACATAACTTGCTCCAGAATGAGAAATAAGCTTGATGAGCTTAAACCTATCGGATCCATGATAACCACTCACAGTTGCAACCACATTTTCCATACCTACAAATATCAGACCCAAATGAAAAACGTAAATTGGGGATTGCAACAATTTCTTCTAAATCAAATTGTGCGATTAAACCCCTATATAGCCAAGGGGATTCAATATTGGGAAAAGCTTACATCTTTCGTATCAAATGGGCCAGAATCGGTAAACCCTAAACTTAAAATCGAGGTAACTGAACCAAATTTCAGCAATTGAATTGAGAAATCAAAAACCTTTTTACAGAAATCGAACAATGAAACCTTAGAAATTGCAATTTCTTTATTGGAGAAGAATTACCTGGTCTAATTGGTACAAAGTTGCTGCGATTATCTCTTTGTTTGCTTCAATCTCTCTTCCCCTTCTTTCTCAGGTCCGTGACAATGGAAGCAAATGGCTAAAGGAGAAGCGAAATTTAGATGGGAGTCTGGCGGGAATTTAAAAATATCAAAAAATTTCAATAATTTTATCGGACGGTGTTTCAAAAATATTTTTTTTTTAAAACAACTCGTATTCTGTCCAAAAATAAAATAAATAATATATATATATATATGAAATGGGCCCTTCTCACAAAATAAAATAAAAAATAAAATGGGCCCTTCAAAAGTAAACTAAAACTAGAAACTACAGTATTACAAAGATAAATTTAACTTTCGATTCATTTGTAAACTTTTTAACTGAGTGAAACATAGAGTCATAGAGACAAAATGGTGAAGGGCAAACAACAAATTTCTCTTTCTTTGTTTTTTCTTTCCCGATGTTACATCTCTCTGTATCACAAAACTTGTTGAAAACCGTCTCACAAAAGTCAAGCTCTCAACAAAATCAGTTAAACAATAGCACTCAACGTTCACCACTGTACCAACTTCTCTTTACCCATAAAGATTATGGGACCAAACAGGCAACAATTCCACAGTTGAAGGAATCTGTAGCTGGTGAGTTATTTATATATGTACTCTTAGCTGGTGGACTCATCTGCGACTAGGGTTTCCGTGTGTACCGGCGTAAGGAGTATTGTTAGATGGTCCAGGTGGGAATGGAGCGCCGTAAGGTCCTGTTGGTAACCTTGTTGTTGGGTCATATGAACCAGGAGGGCCTCTTGGAAAGTTGTAACCGGGTCTTTGAGGGAAGTATCCTGGCTGAGTTACTCCTTGATAAGGGTATTGAGCTGCGCCAACAACTGAATTTGGTCCAGTTGCGTTACCAGCTACTGGTTGAGGAATATATCCCTGCAAAAGTAACAAAACGTATATAGCTCAAGCACATCTAAATCAACTAATGTGGAAAACTATAATGGGTCTCAAAAAGACGAGCTAGCAAAGAGAAACTCACGAACCTGAGGACCAAAAGCATCTTCATAATAACCGTTTCCACTCTGATGTCCAGAAGCGTCAATTTCAGCATTTATGTTGTTACCATAAGGGCCACCTTCATTTGATTGACAGATACAACTCTTAAATTACTGAAAAAAGTTCGTGGAACAATGAAGCTAAATAGAGCAGAAACTAACTAAATAATTCAATATACCTGCTCTTCTATCTGAATTTGCATTGTTCATCAACTGTGCTTGAAGTTTTTCAACTTCCCTAGCCATAGTCATGTAGTTCTTCTCCATTGCCTGAAGTGACTCGAGATGGTCATTATAAAACTTCTTCTCATAGTCATATGTTGCCCTGCCAGAATCAGATAAAATCAAATTCATCCCAACCTTCATAAGAGGATGATACAAAAGCTGACAAACTCAATAACTATAAGAAGAGTGTCGGGAGCCAGTGATATCAGAAACTTCCATTCTACAACCATTACCTGCACTGCTGGTACTCCTGTCTTAGATTCTCAAGTTCAGACATCAGAGCAGGTATTTGCTGCACATCAGAACGAGATTTTTGAAGTTCCTGAGTCAACTGATGCACTTTAGACATAAGCTCCTCCCTAGCCACAACAAGACTCCGTGCCTCAGCACGTGCTTGTTGCATCTCCAACTTAACAGCCTCAGATTTCTGAAGCTCAGTCTCCATTTTAGCAACTTTCTCAGCAAGACCCATCATCCGTTGCTCTCTCTCGGACTTCATCGACCCAATTTGCGCGTGCAACATCTGTATTTCATGCTGTGCTGCTGCTAACTCTTGTCTTAAACTACCATGAGTTCCACCAAGTCTCTGATTCTCTATAGCAAGTCTCTGTAATTCCCCGTGTTGTGCCACAAACTTTTGCTCCATAACTTCAGGTGGAGGTAACATGTTGAAGGAAGGATACACACCTTGAGCAGCAGAAGGTGGTATAGCACCGTGATTACCGAAAGTCTCCGGATGCGCTATACAGCCACCGGGACCTGGAAGAGGACGCCTCATATGATGATGAGATGGATGGATTCTTCCTTTGCTTTCCATTAAACAAAGGCTTCTTCAAATTCCTTATCAACTGAGAAAAACATAAGACAGAAGATTAAGAGTGACACACATTAACACAATCTGCAGAATCAATGCACCTAAGTAAAAATATTCAAATCAATGTCTCTCTTTTTTTTGTTTGCCATTGAAATCAAACTTATTCATAGGCAAACAGAACAATCATCAAATTAAATTAGGGCAGGGAAATCAATTGATTTGAAAATTCCCGACCAAATTAGGGTTCTAGATCACCGAAATCAAATTCGAAGAAACGATTTAGATCCTGACTAATTACCATTAAATCCTGAAAAGGTATAGGTTTGATGACTTTATCGATTCGTACCTTGGAATGGAAGAAGCTCACTGGGATTATTTGATCGAGTGTTGGGATAGAGCGAAGAAGACTAAGCAAACGACGGCGAAGGTTTTTTTTTTCTTTTCTTTTGCCGGCGTGAATTTTTTTTTTCCTACAAGTTAAGATTTCTAATCCAACGAAACCCATTAATATATGGGCCTATTTTACATAATGGCCCAATAGCCTCATTAACTTTATTGACTCATCTTCTCCCCCACGTCTCTGAGCACAAACCCTAAGATTGAAAATCGTGAAATAGCACAAAAGAAGGAGATGAGCGATTCCGACGGAAAAAATATGGAAGGACGATTCGAAGCGGCCTATATCGTGGACCTAGTTAGATTAATCTTGGAGCGCTTGAGCTTCGTTGATTTTCATCGAGCGAGATGCGTTTCTTCAACATGGTATGTTGCTTCGAAATCAGTCATCGGAGTAACAAATCCAACAACTCCATGGATCATTCTTTTTCCAAACAAAAATGTCGAAAACAACGGTTCATGTAAGTTGTTTGATCCTCATGAAAACAAAACCTACATAATCAGAGATTTAGGGTTTGATATGTCTACGAGTCGTTGTTTAGCGAGTTCCGGTAGTTGGTTCCTTATGTTCGACCATAGAGCTGATTTTCATCTTTTGAATCTTTTTACTCGAGAGAGGATTCTTCTTCCGTCTCTCGAATCAATCGATGGAGAACGGTATATGCGATTCAAGAGACCCATTAGCGGTAGCCATATAGAAATAGACAAAGCGGTTCTGTGGGTAGATGACAAAAGCAGAGATTACTTTGTGTTTTGTAATCTTTCTAGTTATGTAGCATATCATCACAAGAGAGGAGATGACAACAATAGCTGGAAAGTTCTTCAACCAATAAAGCATCAAGGCTGTGTTGATATGGTGTTTAAAGAAAGCAAGCTTTACATGATTAGTGCACATCAATGTCTCACTGTTTTTGATTTCTCCGGTGGTGTTTCTCCAGTAGAAATGGAATGTGCAAGTTTCGGATCGTCTGTGTGTGTAAATAGATTTCATATGAAGTATTTCAGCAATCTTGCTGTGACTTTGTCTGGAGAAGTTTTGATCATTGTAGGTGGTAAAATGGATAGTTCTCCAGAGGCTAAATGCGTCTTCACTGTCAATAAGATGGATCCAAAATCATCAGAATTTACAGTACTAATCAAGTCTATAGGGGACGAGGCATTGCTTTTGGATTTAGGAATTACGGTTCCGGCCAAAGATGGAGTTATGAGAGATTGCATATATTTTAGTAATGATCAGTATCATAGATGTTGTGGGATTAGTCTACGCGATGGTTATAACGCTGACCGTATTTGCGTTTACCAAATCGGAAGCGATTATGTGGTCCAAGAGTTTGAACATCTAACTACTTCCTCGACAAAACTTTTCAAGGATGCTCGTTGGTTTTTCCCCACTTTTGGTGATAAATGGTTGTGAATTAATACTATCAAGTTTTGTCTTTTTGGTAAGGGTGGATTATTTGTTTTTGGGTTTGATTAGCAACACGGCTTTGATACTTTCAGCTTTTTGGTTCCACTTTTTCTTACTGCTATTTTGTTATGTTTTTAGCTGTTTTTTAAAATTGCTTTTTCGTACTTCGTACTACTATTTTGTTATTCTGATTTCATATGAAACCTAGCTCAAAATTAAAATACATTATTTGGAAATTCATAACAAATAGTGTTGCAGTTAATCATATGGAGTTTATCGCGATGAGCCTATGATGAACAAACTAGAATATTGGCCTACGTACCTTCTAGACTTCTGGCCTATGAAATAAAAGTTTTGTAATTTTCTTATGTAATTTAATCCCTCACTTTTTGAATGAAAAGACGATTTTATGGCAAGGTTAACGCTTCAATTTGTTGACTATTATTTTCCCACTTTCTTTACTAAATATTTAGTTAGTCACTCATAAATTATATTCAATGAATCAAAAAACACAAGTGCGGTTGCTTTGTGAGCAGACCAATTACAAGGCGTCGTCCCTAAGAGAACAAGAATAATAATTTTTCTCTCTATATATTTGAAATTAAGAACATTAAAAAATAAAAATAAAATAAAAAAAACAAGCTTCGTATTCACGGATATCTCTGATCTCTTGTTTAGTTGTTTCCATCTATGGATTCTTCATCCAGTAATTCTGCAGGCGAAGAAGGTACGTACGTTCGGGCTAATTTGTACATGATGAATAATTAAGATAGCTGAAATAACTTATATATGATTAACTAAGTACTACCTTGTATGAAACTAACATGTCTTGTTTATCTATGCAGGTCGGACCGCGTTGAAAGGGGTATATAATCATATACTTAGATAAATAAACGTTTTATGATCTAGTGACTCGATGCTGGGTTTTTTTTGGAAGTGTCTTGTCTAATTTCTTGTTTATTTTTCCTTCATCAGCTTCAGAAAAGCAATTTAAAAGGGACAAAACCAGTGACGAGAGAGAAAACGACAATAGTTAATAACGTAGATGGAACAACAACGCAGCGAGAGAAAACAACCAAAGGAAAGAACATGATTGGAAAGAAGTGAGCAAGTCAAAAGATCAGGATCCATATTGTACTATTTTGCTTTACGTTTTTTCGGTCAAGCTGTTTGTATTTCTTAAATTTGTGAACTATTTGTTGGAAAACAAAATGTTTCGCGTAATTATATGTGAGAAATAAATATAATTTTGGAAAATCCAATATTCCAATAACAAGAGTTGAATACAATCTTTAGGAGATCGAAGCATGCAACTGCATTAGCTCTTGATAGCTTGAAAAATGGAAGCCACTGTCCCAGCTAGAGTCAGTAGCAAAAGAGATATGGCAGCTAACGTAGCTGTTGTCGTCCATAAGTCGCTGAAGTAGACTTTTCTTAGTTTCGCCCATATCCTTTTCCTACGAGAACTATGGTGAATGTTGAGTTTCTCAACAATGTCGTGATATTGGCTCTGATTCGATAGCAACACTCCTATAGCTAAGTTATTCACCATCTTCAGTACCATGCTTGACCGCCCCACACCGTTTGTTAGCACTCCTGTGGATATATTCATCAATCATATACTATAACTTAGCCAAAAAAGAAAGAGAGATAATGTGTTATAATGTTTGTACCTGCTGAAGTGAGTATAGCCACGTCTTCATCGGAGGTAATAAGGAAATTCATGAAATTTATGTAATTTGTAGTAAAGGCATTTTCAGGATCATGGCATTGCTCATATGCGATGACATTTCTAAGGATGATATTAGAAGATTCATCGGCAGGAAAACTCGGCAATATTAAGCAACCTTCCTCGAATGATACATTCAGTGAATACTCACGCTTCACTACCTTGAAGTCCACTCCTACACTGTATAGCATATTCGCGCTCTTCATATCCACGATCTGGCTTTTCGAGTTGTTCAACTCTAGATTCTGGCCAAGTGATTCCTTGTAAACACACCGGAATAAATCTGTGAAGTGATTGAACTTTGTATTCTCATTGATCATGCCACTATCATTGACTGAAAATAACTGGAGGATGACTTGGTCCAGCGACTGATCTCCACAAAATCTCTTTGTAATGGGGTTTAACAACTTACTTAAACAGAAGTAAGGAAGCTGATTCTCGAGCAAGGTAAGGTCATCAAGAACCGTGGAAGTGTAAAAAGGTTTGTCCACAATCATGTCACCAATTTTTTCATGACTTTCATACATTCTGAGAATGAACTCCACGATAAAAATTGAATCGTTAAGTATAAGCTCCACGAATATATCGGATAATATCCATGCAGTCGATACCGCATAGCTTGCTCGAATATTTACTTCTTCGTCTTTTATGGTGGTCTTCATATCCTCAAGAATAGCAATATCAGTATCTAGCCTTTTGGTGAAAGCGTCTTTGTACAACACCTTTTGGTCCTCCATCATCTTATATTCTAGATACCTAATAAAGCATCTAAACATTAATATCTATATTGTGTAAGTAATTAATCATTAAACAAAAGATATGAAGTAGGAGCTAAAGAGACTAAAGTGGTGTTATTGGTTTGTGATTTACAGAGTGTTCTAATGTTATGAAGAATTTGTTGTTATTCAATCAATATGTTATTAAGCTCTGTTAAATTTTGATGTTATTGGATTCTACTTTAATCAAGATTTTACTAAACTTTTTCTTGAAGAGACTCATTAATCTGTTTACGTTTTCTGTTTTATATAACTGCAAATTGTTTTTGTTTGGTTTAAATGTTAATTTGATTGTAAAATGTAGTTCGTAAAAAGCTCTCGGAACAAAATTAAAATCCTGACATTACCGGATTTAATGTTACTTTCGTTGTTATGTTTTGAGATATTCTCAAAAGTACCACAAAACAATAGAGATGAATACTTACATATATATAGATTATACAAATTTGTACGAAATATATGAACAATAGCAAACTGAAAGTGGTATATTGCAGAATTTTTACTTTTTTTTTTGCTAACAAAACAAAGAGGGTAAAACTCAGCCAAAAACTTAACAAAAGTCCTCTTCTTCTTTTTTTCTTTCTTACGATTAAAAAAAAATACGTTGTATGAAATAAATGTTAAGAAGATGATTATATGCAAAAAAAAAAAAATTGATTATAGGCTACAAAGGTCGTCCAGGCTATGTCTGCGTACCTTGAATCCGTATGAACTTTAGGTTTCTTGGAATGAGTAAGAGGGCCGATGAGAAGCATCCGAGGTCTATAAGCTTCTGGATTCACTTCACGCAACTGGCTTGGCACTCTGTATATACAAGGGTCTTGAGATCCCATCTCCAATTGCTTATGAGCTTTATATTTTCAACATCAATAATAGTTAAAAAAAAATCAAAGAGATACCGAAGAAAAAAAAGAAATTGTTGTAAAAGTTCGTCTTTATGCTTATGAGATTTAAGACACAAAATTAAGGAAACACAAGCTTACTGTGATACGGATGTAAATGAGCTATGGAAGTAGGATTTTTAAGTCTTTTTTTTAAAAAAATTACAAATTGGAGAAGGATGTGGATCTGATAACAAAGAGAGAATTTCGAATTAAAAAATGGCAATTTGGGATTAGAAAAATAAAAATTACACAAGAGAGTGCGCTATTTATAATTTTATATTTTTTTATCTATTATATATTATACTTGCATAAGAGGGTGCGTTGTCAATCGTTTCACTAAATTAATTTTAAAAAACTTTAATAATTAATAGTAATCTCATAAGTTTACTTCATGTCAAACTATTTTAAATAAATTATGATTAATAAAATAAACAGAAAGAAAATATACTATGATTCTCATCGAATAAATGAAAATTCATTCAATCCTATAAGTTTATATAGTTTCCCAAGTTTTTGTAGTTTTTCTTTATAGCTACATATGTTAAAAAAAAATTAGAATAAAACAAAAGTCTTCTTAATATATTTTTTTTTGGGCAAAAAGTCTTCTTAATATATATGTGAGTAAAACAACATTGGAATACGAAACCATATTTTTATTTCAATGGCATTTGAATAGATACTGGTACAAAAGTTACATAAAATGATAAAAAGTAGAAATATGAAGAAAACGATAAGAGGAAGAAAGATTCCTCCAACGTCAATTCAAATTATTCTCTCTTTTTTTTGGTAACCCAATCCAAATGATTCAATCCACAATAATTAGACAAGAAAACATGCATCATCTTTCGAGTTCCGTGCTTGATTTATTTGGTGCCTTTGTCTTGTGTCCCTTTGATATTGCTGGTCTTAATATTTGCCCCTTTGATATTGCTGGTGTTAATCTGATGAAGGAAAATAATCAAGAAATTGATTAGTCTTTCCTCTCAGATCTTTCTAAAAACCAGCAAATAGTTGCTGGATCCTAACAGTTCATAAGTATGTGATAGGTTATATACCGTTTTGGGTTTGTCATCCTGTCCATGAACTGAATAAATGACGAAGAAGATAAATTAATTTCATATAAGGTAATTACATGAATCTTAAATAATCAAAAGCAATATACAAACTATTTTGGCTTAACTCATCAGGTACCAATTAGCTTGAACGTACCTGGTCCTGGTTGAACGGGGGAAGAATCCATAGTTGAGAAATAACTAAACAAGGAATTGTGAGAAGAGTAGATTCGTTAATGATAAGAAACTTGGTTTTGTTTTATGATGCTGTTACCATATATATAGATATTAATTATGTGATTATTTTTTCCCTCACAGAAGCCTCTGATTTGGTCAACCATACAGTCCATACTTTTTAATTCATAAAATAGAAATTTTTGAGGAAGTGTACCTAGCCAGTAGCCCTCAGCATTAGGTAAAACCAGAACAAACCAAACTGACCAAATTGATATTTTTGGTTTTAGTTCGGATTGAACTGCGAAGCAAACAACGAAATAACTAATTAGAGCATATAATGTTTCTATATATATGCTAGTAGATGCCTCTTGGAAAAAAAACACAAACTTATTTGCATGTTTGAAATGGTTTTGCTTTGAAGATATGTGATCCATTATAGAAGCTCAAAACAAACGAAGAAGCCTCTCTCCGATATAATCTGAATTAGACTGCACTCATTTGATCAGTTATATACTGTCTGATCGATCAACAAAAGATGACAATAGCATTTGCCACAAACTGTTCTGAATCGGTGAAGATGTATGTTGTCTACTAACGGAGTTCGTGAGCAATAAGCAATTTGTTTTTCTTATTTTTCTCGTTTAGTTATACATTTTAATTTCAAGTAAATTTTGTATATCCGCTTTAAATTTTGAACCATTTTAGTTACGAAAGGTGTTGCCAAAAAATAGTACAATTTTCCGCTTATGTAATTTATACTATCACGTACAAAATTTTGCTATAGATAGTACTAACAAATATTAAATTTTGTATCATCACAAAATTTTATAGTATATGTACTGGAAACCATCTTCCTTAACAAAGACGACATAGGCAACTTCGTATTAACTAAAATAATTAAAAGTTAGTCAACATAGGCAACTTCGTATTAACTAAAATAAGAAAGAAAGTAGCTAGTGAACTTAACTAATGTTATTTAGAGGCTAATTGCTCATGTTACTATTATACTAGTATTGTTTATTACCGCGATGCCAATAGGCAACAACCATAATCTCCTAAAGTAATTTTTGTGATCTTTAATATTAATAAGATAATTAAATATACCGTATGTTCATCTTTAGATAAAGGTACAAATGGAGTGCTACACGTCAAGACAATAAGAAATTAAATTGGACTCTCTAGATCCGAAAAAAAAAAATGAAAGAGTAAGAACTTTTTTGTGGAAATTGTTTTTTTTTTAATAGAAAATTTGTAATATTATAAAAGTTTTGGGGGAATGGAAGATAGAGAAAGGAAGAGCATTAAGAAAATAGGAGAACATATGGAAAGTTACAATAAATACTTGGTACAAAAGTTGCAGAAAATAAGTAAAAATATGATCCAGAAAAGATTAGAGGAAGAAAGATTCTTCCAACGTAGATTCAAATTATTCAATATTATACAAAGGGTACTTTGGAAAATCCACAATAACCACATAAGAAAACATGCATCCTCATCTTTCGACTTTCTCACGTTTTGGTGATTGGTATCTTTTTTTTCTTCGAACCTTCCGTGTTTGATTTATCGCCCTCTTGTTCTTTTGTCCCTTTTATATTGCTGGTCCTAATCTGATGAAGAAAATTAATCAAGAAATTAGAATGATTTTTCTTTAAATCAGGATCTTTACAGTTAATGACTGATTATTTCTATACCGTTTTGGCGTAGCCTTGCTGGGCCGGATACCCACGAACTGAATGAGGAGTACAAGATATGTTAATTTCCTTCAAGGTTAAATTAGTTAATTACATGAATCTCAAATAACCAAAACTCCTATATATATACACACCTGGTGCACCAGAGGAAGAATCCATAGTTGAGAAATAACTAAACAAGGAATTGTGAGAAGAGTAGATTCGTTAATGATAAGAAGCTTGGTTTTGTTTTGAAGATGATGCTCGATCTTCCTATATATATATATATATATATAATTTTCTACTGTTTTTTCCTTAGAGACACGACTCATAATTGGTTTGCAATTTTGCATACAAAGTCAAACCACACTTGTTTATTCATAAAAATATAGATTTATGAGAAAGTGTACTACCATATACAAACCAAGAACTTAACGTGTTGAGATTATACTCGCCAATAATCTAAAATGATGTAATACTCTATTTAATAGTATAAGTTTACTACAAACGTTTATCCGGATTATCATATATGATTGTTTTTTAGTAAATTTGTTATCTTGAATTGATTATTGGGGGGCAAGGTCTCCTGTAAATATAACAAATAAAACACGATATAGAGTGGCTCTTAAACTCTTAAGTTAGAAATAGAAAAATAATAAAGTGAAAGACTATTAGGTGAGTAGATGAGAGAGTAGAATGGAAAATGTCGGATAACATAAAGAAGAGGAGGTATAGTCACTCCATGCCGATGAAGGATGGTCAACGATGTATATGTTAAGTTAAGAGGCATATAAGGTGAAATAAGTAAAAATGAAAGTGTTAAGTAGACGAAGGCGTGACCTAGAAGTGGTCTTTGGATGTGACCGAAATAGGTCGGAAGTACGTATGAGTGAAAACTAAAGGAGGTTTTGCGAGCGAAGATAAAGAAAGGTGTTTATGCTCTCTAGAATAATCATGAACTAGTAACTAAGTGAAAGTTTGGATCCCCTTCTCGTTAAAGAAAGAGTTGTACCACGTTGGCTTAGTATATTGGGTTTAATTAGACAAATCCGGATCATATTCAGATTCATCGACTTGTGCATGTATTATGCACTCGAGTAGTTTTCACCTACCATCTTTGTCTTTATCTCCCTATAAGTAAACTAGTGAATCCCGAGATGTAAGGTGATATCATCTCTATACCGTTTGCAGTGCAAAATGCGGCGGGTCAGACTATCACTATGTGGAGCAAATATGATATATCAACCAACTAACCCTTCATATAACTAGAGAGATCTTAACCGGAAAAAATGATCCGCAGTTTCATACAAAAAGCTCTATAGTTTGTTCTTTAAGCAGATTAAAGCCAGTCAATAGCTTTTGATTAAGATTTCAATAAAAAGAGCAATTTATTTTCCTACTTTACTTAAATGAATTATTTGTGGAACTTTAGTATCTACGGAAGTGACGATGGGACAATGAAGTATGGTGACGTATGACGATTGTTTTGGTTAGATTGGCAAGCACACGTAACGGAACAATCCAAAATGATCCAAAAATTTAACAAAAATAAATGTCAGCCAATGATAATTTATTATATTATTCTTAGGTTATTATTATTGAAAAAACTTTAAAATTCATAATCTTCCTAAAATTCACTTAAATTTATCCAAATTTAAAATCCTTCAAACTAATCCTTAAATTATTTGTAGCTAGCCAACCAACTACATTAGTTAAATTTAAATGCATTGCAAGCTCACATGTATCAATTATATATAATGACATGTGGTCAACATCACATTAAAAACAAAAATATTATGTTTTCTGCGTAGAAAAAAACAAGCTTTGTGGTTAATTTTTTTTAATATCATTTTTTATTTCAATAAATATTTTATGGATAAATTAAAAATATGTTAACTCCATTAGACTTAACACTAATAACAGCTAAACACAAAAATTGTAACATCTTTTGCAATTCATTGTAATGTTTGCAATTAGTGGGCCTTCTTTCGAGCCTTCTTATGTACCGAATATTTGCCTATTTGGGCTTTAAAACATATTGGGCCGATAAAAAAGAGCTACAAAATAAACAGCTAAACAATTTTTGATTTACCATAGTTTTTTAGTTTTTACCCGACCCGGAAACAAAATCCGGCTTTTTTCCTCCGACCCCCCCAATAGATCTGACTGAAATCAAAATTTTCCGACTCTTTCTTTCTCTCACACTAGTCTTTCATTTTCCTCCTCAACTCTGGGCTTGCTTCGTTCTATGTTTCTCCACTGCTAATGACGAAGAATATTGCAAGCGACAACGTTCCTCTGTCGCGATTCGGCGTTCTCGTCGCCCAGCTTGAGTCGATTGTTGCTTCTGCTTCACAGAAAAACCCTGACCCTCTCCTCTGTTTCGAGATCCTTTCTGATCTTATTTCCGCCATCGATGAAGAGCCCAAGGTCCTCTTTCCTTTGTTGATCCTTCTTATTATTTATCCGTTTCGCTTTAAAATCTCGATATAATCGTCAATGTCGTCATTTTTGTATCTGAAAATTCGAAGAACTATCTCTGGAACAACGATGATGAATCTTTGTTATTCATAAACATTGATCAACTAGTAGACTTCTTACTTTCACAGGCCATTGCTCTGTTATTAATTTAGCATCGCTTCACGAATTTGTTCTAGATTGTCCGTATTCGTTATGCAATTTTCATTAGAAAACTGTGAAGATGAAATTCTAACTAGGAACATTACATTCAAGTACCTTTCTGCTGTAAATTTTGTATATTTTTGACATTTTTGTGATACTTGGATTTCTCAACGATCATGTCTATCAGGAGTCTTTGTTAGTAACGCAAAGAAAATGCGAAGATGCCTTGTATTCTTTGGTTACTCTTGGTGCTCGAAGACCAGTGCGTCATCTTGCGTCAGTGGCTATGGCTAAAATTATATCAAATGGTGATAGTATTTCGATATACTCTAGAGCTAGCAGTTTACAAGGGTTTCTTTCGGATGGAAAGCGGAGTGATCCTCAACGAGTTGCAGGTAGGCTGTAGTTTTGTTTTGCTGTTTGGTATGCATTCTATCGAGCATATCAAGCATCTATACATTTCATAATGTTCAACCATGTGGAAGTTTTTCTATGTTTATTTGTGCTCCTAAGTTAATAGATGCAATTCTTTTTTTAGGTGCTGCCCAATGCTTGGGGGAGCTGTATCGTCATTTTGGGAAAAAAATTACTTCTGGCTTGTTCGAAACAACATCTATTGTAACAAAATTAGTGAAGTTTAACGAGGTATCACAGTTCACGTTACATTTAAGTTCTTTCTGTCATGTGGAACAGTAAATTTGATTGGTTTAATCGACCTCAGTAGATCATGTCTTTTTATCATTTGCCCTGTTGGGCTATTTAGAAAGAACTATACACTGTGAAAATATCAAATAGGTATGGGGCATTGAAGCTCTGCAACCATTGTTACTGTGTCCTAATATCTATGGTTGATATAGTTTGGTATAAACCAATTTACTTTTCCTAGTCTCTGAATCTGCTGTTTCAGTGGTTAATTTAATTCCACCCAGTCATAATTTTCTAGAATTCTGTGAAGAACTGACCTGTAATACTGATTTAATTCTGCGTCATTTCCCTTGTTTTCAGGATTTTGTGCGACAAGAAGCCTTTATCTTGCTTCACAATGCTTTGGAAGGCTGCGGTGGTACAGCTGCTGCCACTGCATACTCAGAAGCATACCGTCTCATCACTAGATTTTCCACTTTGGATAAATCATTCGTTGTGAGAATTGCTGCTGCTCGTTGTTTGAAGGCCTTTTCTAACATTGGAGGACCTGGTCTTGGTACTAGCGAATTTGATACTTTAGCCTCTTACTGTGTCAAGGTAAGTTAGTGAAACCTGTATGTTTTTAAATCGCTCTTCTTTCAATTTCTTGGTGGGCTGATGTCTATCTCTGAATATATACATACCTCTGTTAACGTAGGGTATTGAAGATTCAGAATCATCGGTCCGTGATGCATTTGCAGAGGCTTTGGGCTCATTGCTTGCACTAGGAATGCATCCTGAAGCGCATGTAGGCTTATTTTACTAGTAATTTGCGTCCTTGTCTTCATAATTTTGTGGTTATGGAATTTGGTTTTTGTTTGCTAGGTCCAACCTAGAGGTAAAGGTCCATTTCCACCAGCAAAGAAACTGGAAGGTGGTCTGCAGAGGCATCTGATTTTACCCTTCACAAAAGGTAGTGTTATGACTTATGAGCTATTGAAGACAGAATTGCAAGCCATTATGGCAATATGATGACATTATAAATGCAATCATGTTGTTGCCACCCGTTTTATACTTTTTCTATTTAGCCTTTGAAATTGTGGGAGAACCTTTTTAGTCCCTAGCCACTATATAGAGGCGTGCACAGTAAAAATAAGAAAGCAGTTATAATGGCTCACATAGTAAAAGCAAAACGTACCTGATTTGTTCTTTTACAGTAATTTCATATCGCCACTAGAAATTAGCATATTGTTACGGCCTCTTGAAAGATTGGTTTTTGGCAAGATCTCTGTGCGAAAATTTTTGGTTCATTAACTCTTCAGACTTGGGATAGATATAAATTTTTGCTACAAAGTTTGTAGTAGATTTTTTTCGTTTTTCTTTGTGCGAAGCACTAATTTTTGTTTCTGTTATAAAAAAAATAATACTAAAATCGCAGCGGTTGGATCTCGGGCAAAGAATACACGGTTTGGTTTGGCTCTGTCATGGGTGTTCTTTTTACAGGTAAACAAACGAGATTTTTTTTATTTTTTTCCTTGTTCGTTGATTAGATATTGCATGTCAGACTTGACATTGAGACTTATTATCAATTACATATTTTATGAGCATTGTTAGGAAATCACACCAGTTGTTATCAAGGGTTATATCTGCATATTTCCTATATTGCCATATCATAAAAGACCTGCATTTTTTTCTAGTAGTGAATCTTTTCGTCAAGTCTTGTGACTATCTTCACTTTTTTTTTATACACGCATATCTCCAATACGGCATCATGGCCTTGTAAACTTACAAAGTGAACTAAATTTTGCAGGCCATTAGGATAAGGTATTTGGATTCAGATAGTGAGCTTCAAGACTATTCTTTGCCCATCATGGACATGCTGCGGGGTGACTCCTCAATTGATGCCCATGCACTGGTAAGTCATGCTTCTTTCATTTTCTTGCAATGCCTCCCCCAACCTTTTCATTTGGTCGTGCATAAGTTTTTCTTACATACTTCTGTCTTTCAAAATTTCGCCTTGCACCTCTATTGCTGCGTTGGGAATCATTCATATCAATTCTCTGCATAGCTTATAAAAAGAGAGGAGACATTGCTAACTGTTATGAAAACATTAGTGATGTTCTGCTGATCAAATTCCTTAATCTATATTCTCACTTTTGAAGGCATGTGTTCTTTACATCCTACGGGTTGGCGTAATTGATCAAATGATGGAACCAAGCCAGAGAAGCTTTTCCGTTTTTCTCGGAAAGCAGGTTTGCAAGTCAGAGCTACATATTTAAATATTTTAATTAATGTTTCTACATCATAATCAAGTAAGTTACGTTTTTTTTTTTCCTGAAACTATTGCAGCTTCAGTCTTCAAATGCCAGTCCATCAATGAAAATAGTTGCTTTGCGGGCTTTGTCATACACGTTGAAAACACTGGGAGAGGTGAGGCCCTACTGGCGTAAACTCTTCTGATTAATTTATGTCATGAAACTTCTGTTTTCTTTAACTCCCTAAAGAAAATTTTAAGCTCGATTTTTTCTTGCTTGCTTGCAGGTTCCCCATGAATTCAAGGAATTTTTCGATGATACAGTGGGTGCTGCATTGTCACATTTTTTGGACCTTGTAAGCTTTCACATGTATTGTTTGACAGTTGCTCTCAACACGAGTCCTTTTCATCCCTTTTACTTTTCTTGGCAGCATTTATCAGAGAATTCTATTTCTTTTCAGCATATAGATATTATTATTACGTGTTTTTTTGTCTAGTAATTTCACAGAAAGATATGTTTGTTTGAATTTCTTCCTACTACTGGATGTCAAATTGTTTCATCTGCTTTAAAAGCTAGGCAAACAACATCTTTATGAATAGAAATAGAGGGTTGGAATAAACCGCTATCACAGTAATCTATAGGTACGTAAATAAGACCTTTATGCATAGAAATAGAGGGTTGGAAGAGGCCGTCATCACAGTATTTTCTGATTGATTTTCTGAATTTAGTAGCTTGATATATTGAAACAAATTCGGTTTTATGCAGTGTTTATTAGTTTTAGGTGTCATGCTAACATGAATGTCTGGGTACATTGGGTCAAATGACAACCCGATGGTAATTGTAAATGCATATTTACAAACTTAAACTTGTTTTTTAGGTACGTGTTGAGGCCGCTTTAACTTTACGTGCTTTGGCTGAGGTTGATCCTACCTGCGTTGGTGGGTTGACATCTTTTGCTGTAACAACTCTTAATGCTCTACGGGAAAGTTTATCCTTTGAAAAGGTAATACTATGACTTTCAATTTATGTCAACTGAGTTTGGTTTTCTTCTTTAGTAAGATGATATGCCATTTATTTTTATTTAAGTTTCTTTTAAGTTTGAAATGTATTTTAATTGTATATTTAATTACACATGCATGCACGGTCTGCTGCATTTGTAATATGTATTTCTACTAAATATTCTGTCAGAAGTAAGCAAGAGATTTTGGGTATTAGATGATCTGGCATATCTTAGTATTGTATGAGAGTGTGGCAACAAAACGAGAAAGTCTGATCCGAATATTAATGAAGATGTGAAGTGACATTCTGATCCAAATGCAGAACAAGAAAGTCTATTACTAATAATTAATATGGTGAAATTGAATATCAATATATCATGAAAGACATCATAGTTTCCCTTCATATGCTTATGACGTCCTTGGCCTTCATCTAATTGAAGTTCTTCATCTTTAAGTCTCTATAAATAGACAGTCTCTATTGTAAGCTGGAGCAACTTGATGACGGGGAATGACTTTGCCATTGTCATTTTCTGTAGGGAGACAAATTGAAAACTGATCTTGCTTCTTTACATGGGCAAGCAGCAACTTTGGCAGCTCTAGTCTCCATTTCGCCTGGACTCTCACTTGGTTACCCTGCTAGGTAATAGTCTTCGTAACTCCCCATGATCACATCTTTATTCACTGTTTCAGCATTCAAACTTAACGTTAATGCTAGTTTCAACAAATTAGTTACTGGGCATTTGGTTCTTACATTTAGGCTGCATAGTTATTATTATCTTTGTGAGATTTCTAATCTTCCCATTAATCTTGTAAATTACTACCTTTCTCATTACCTTAGTCAATTAGATGAACCTTCAAACTCGTAGTACTTTCAATAGTTTCTGGGAGTTTGTCATTTGCTCCTTACCTAATCAAACTAGCTCATGGCCAATACACCTTTTACGTACTATGAAAATTACAGAGGATATATTTTGTGCTAGATAGTCAGAGTAGTTCTCAATCTGCCATGACTTTTGTAGAATAGCCAATACAGAACTTCCATTAATCAGTTGCAATACTTTTCTTGTAATGTTTTGTTCACAGATTGCCAAGGTCGGTGCTTGAAGTTTCAAAGAAGATGCTAACAGAATCAAGGAGAAATGTTACAGTTGCCTCAAGTGAAAAGGAAGCTGGATGGTTATTGTTATCATCGCTATTAAATTCTATGCCAAAGGAGGTAATATAATCCTTATGTCTTTAACTGCTGTGTTTGGAGCATTCAATTTCTTATGCAATCCTGTTTGATTATATAGGAGTTTGGAGACCAAGATTTTGATATATTAATCTTGTGGACTGACGTCTTTGCTGGAAACCCAGAACACTTGATCAAACAACAGGCAGAATTAAAATCTATGTTAAGGTAACTGGCCCGTGATGCATTAAGCTTTTATTGAAATGCCAAGGTCTGAATATTCTTGCCCTATGTTGTATATTTTAATTTAGCTCCTGGAAGCAAACCATGTTTATCTAAACAATGCACACGCTTTTAGCATAATTCTCGCATATACTAGTCTCCAAACTCGGTCGTAGTTTATTTTGTACACATTAGTGGCTGGTTTGAGAGGGCTAAGTCCTCACTTCTCCCTGATTACTTCAGGTCCAAGAGCAATAAAAGTGATGACTCCACTTTTTTGTTCTTGATAACAAGTACATGATCAGTCTTCTCCTTGTTGTAGTGTGTGGTCCGCCGCAATTGATGCACTCACAGCTTTTGTGCGACGTTTTGTATCTTGTAATGATGGTATTCTACTTCAACCCGTACTGGCAAACCTCCGTAGGTACAACATTACTGATGCTTCCTACAGTTTTTTGTCTTCATGTGATTGCCATTTTAATAATTTGGCTACTTCCATTTGAGAATAAGTTTCATATCCTTTACCTGTATGATGAGTGAGTTGACAGCATCTTATTCCAAACAGCGCTTTGTCTTGTGTATCGACAATGGCCAACAAACGGTTTTCTGATGTCAAAACTTTGGTCGACATACTCATCATAAGAATATTGATAGCTTATCAATCCATCCCAGATCCCTTGGCCTATAAAAGTGAGCATCAGCAAATTATTCAGCTATGCACCACACCATATAGGTAACAATATTCATCCCTAACTGCTTGTTTTTCTAAAATCTCTTTGTTAATCACTGAAGTTGTCATAAATGAATGATAAGGACATGGCCTGATAAATCTCGTTGTTAATCACTGAAGTAGTCATTCTTTCATGTTTGTTTAATTGAAAGGGATCCTTCCGGATTCGAGGAAAGCTCGTGCTTGAAGTCGCTCCTTGACAAAAGAGATGCATGGCTTGGTCCTTGGATTCCTGGCAGGTGACTATATGTTCATCTGTATATACTGGTTTGCATTCCTTAAGGAATTTTTCTGCATTTGTATCCTCACGTATTCCGGATCATGCCGCAGAAACCTAGTCCTCCCCAGGGAGATGTAACTTTTTATGAATTTTTATCCAGGGATTGGTTTGAAGATGAACTTCGCTATTTTCAAGGTGGGGAAGATGGTCTAGCACCAAGTGTATGGGAAAGTAAAGTTTCTAGTTTTCCTTTGGTAAGCCCAATGGCTTTTTGGTGAAATTTGGTTTTAGTGGTTGTGCTGGTTTTTTATTTGGCTACCGGCTTGTCTTTGTTATTTATGCTCAACTCTTATGCAAAATTTCCGTAATCATGAAGCCAGAGACTGTGAAAAAGACATTGGTGAATCAGATGGTTCTCTGCTTTGGTATCATGTTTGCTTCTCAGGTTTGTAATTACTATATGTCAAGATAGGTCCTTGTTTGCTATGACATTTGCTATTTTGATAGTCTGAAGTGATTGTAACATTTGCTTCGCAGGATAGCCAAGGGATGCTCTCACTTCTTTCGGTCATACAACAGTGTTTGAAAGCCGGAAAAAAGCAACAATGGCGTACAGCCAGCTTGACTAACATTTGTGCGGGACTTCTTGCCGGTTTAAAGGTGCTTCCAATACTTGTATACAAGTTTTTTTGCTTGTTAACAAACTGTATTGAAAAAATCGGTCAAGATAGCAGTATGGTAAAGGTACGAACATGGTGTCTACCTCGTGTAGAAGTGTACTGAGGGCTGAACTCAGGTGGTGTTGGAAACCTATAAAATTTACATATAACATGACATTATATAAAGGATCATACGCATTTTTGGTCTATATATAGAGCGGATAAGTTTTGTTTCATTGAAGAATGAACCAAGCTCTATTCTCTGGGTATGGAACGGTTGTGCTACCATGCCTATGCAATGTAATGACTGCTGTGCTGAATAAATCATCTGTATCTGAATCCAGATCATTTGCTTGTAGTTAATGAACATAATATGGTTCTGTTACATTAAGAACTTCATATTTAATTTATTTTTACAGGCTTTGCATGCTCTACGTCCTCAGCAACTAACGACAGAAGTACTAAGCTCAGGGCAAGCCATTTTTCAGGTATTTTATTTCAATAAGGATGGTAGTTCAGAATAGTGAACCTAATCTCAAGATTGATTCACTTGTTTTCTTATATATAACTTTTTGATGTTTCTGTTGCTATAGAATATTCTAACAGAGGGAGACATTTGTGCATCACAACGCAGAGCAGCATGTGAGGGTCTAGGTCTTCTAGCTCGTCTTGGAAATGACATCTTTACAGCAAGAATGGTCTGTCCACAATGCAATTCTCTACGTAAAAACCTTTTGTGACTTTCTTTATGCTCCTTAGAATTGGATGCTTATGGACTCTACTTTAAAGTATAGCATGTCTCTGTTTTTGCTTTGTTCACTTGTTTCCTAAATGTGAAAAAATTCAGTACCGGTTTTCTTGGTCTAGATATTTTTATTTATTTATAGTGATAGGACGTGAAACATTTCCTTTATTTCTCACATATGTTTTTGCATGGTGATAAATAGACCAGAGTTCTTCTTGGCGACCTAAGTGGAGTTACAGATCCAAACTATGGTGGATCAATTGCTCTTGCACTTGGCTGCATTCATCACAGGTGGAGTTGGCTTCTAACTAGTTTGATATGTTGTGAATATCAATAAAAATTGAAAAGTAGGCTAATATGTGTCTGGTTGTGATGCTTTAACAACAATTAAGTTAAAATATTATCAATCTTCGCAGATACGTATTATTTTACATATTGAAGGCTACTATGACATGTTGATTTGTTATATTTTGAATTTATTTTGTACATGGTGTGCAGTGCAGGAGGAATGGCATTGTCGTCCTTAGTACCTGCTACTGTTAATTCAGTCTCATCTTTGACCAAAACCTCTGTTCTTGGTCTTAAGATATGGGCCTTGCATGGGCTTCTTTTGACCATTGAAGCTGCTGGTTTATCATTCGTATCTCATGTTCAGGTAAACAATTTCGTGGTTCATTAAGATCTTTGAATGCACAGTTTTCATATTTTGCTTTTTCGTTTTAAAGGATCTTATTTTGGTGTTCGGGTTGCCAGTTCGGCAAACTAAAATGAAATTCTGCGTATCTTTAAAATTGGCTAAATGAGTTACTTGGTTATCACCTGAATCTGTTAATGCTTGACAGAGAGAGAAATTCTCTGGTGCAGTTCAATAGCTGCAACTTTTTTAATGTTTAAGAAAGTTTATCTGCCTTACAATAGGTGCATGGTTATAACTGCTAACTTCATTTTCCCAGCTTGATTTGATATCTCCATCCATTGTGTCATGTTATCATTCCCATTCTGTATTCATTATTAGGCAGCATTAGGACTTGCCTTGGACATTTTGTTGACTGAAGAAAGTGGATGGATCGATCTTTCTCAAGGCATTGGACGCCTTATTAATGCTATTGTTGCTGTCCTTGGCCCTGAGCTTTCTCCTGGCAGCATTCTGTTTTCACGCTGCAAGGTACTATTCTGGACCTTCCAACCTTGTCTTTGAGAAAAGTAAGATGCATGCAGTATGTAAAATGGTGTTTTCTCATTTGAAATTTTGTTACCGCAAAACTTCCAACCTTCCATTTCAGTAAATTATGCATCCTATGTCTGGCCTTGTTGGTTAAATAAAGGAAGGTGCATGCATTCGTATGTAAGGCCATCTGTTTTTCTCATTCTAAAATAAAGTTTTTGCAGTCTGTTATTGCAGAGATTAGTTCCTGGCAAGAGATTCCAACACTACTTGAGTATGTGAATGCTTTTCTCTTTGCCACCATCATTTTAATCCATTGTTACTACTATATGAATTATCTCTATCCTGTATCAAGCTTAATTTTTATTGTAAATCTAAACATTTTCAGAAGCGTCTGTTTTACCCAGCAGCTTATTCTTTTTGCTCCACAAGCAGTTTCAGTACATATACATGTAAAAAATCTTTTAATGACGCTGGCATCAAGACAGGTTTTTCATTTTTGCTATCTCTTCTTTTCATAGGTTAGTCTTCAAGGGCTTCCCCTTATGAAAACTATTTACATTTTTTTGTAAAACAGCCAATAATTAGGCGTCTATCTGTGTCAACTCTTCGGCATCTGGTTGAGAAAGACCCGGTAAACCGCATGCTTTGACCCAAAATTTTATTTCCAGATTCATCGTCTTAGAATTAATGGCACCATCGGAATTTATCGCATTCTTGTGTGTTTTAGGTTTCTGTCATTGATGAGCAAATAGAGGATAACTTATTTCAGATGTTGGATGAAGAAACTGATTCTGAGTAAGAAATTGTTCTTTCAGTAAATGTTGTTGTTTTATGGAATGTTAATTTCTTATGTAAGGTTTTGATTAACTTGCTTTATTGATGACCTAGAGATGTTGTGCTCTTGTAGGATTGGGAACCTGATCCGTAGTACCTTGATACGCCTGCTTTATGCAACATGCCCATCACGCCCATCTCGATGGATGTTGATATGCCGCAACATGGTAATAGCAATGAGTTTTTCATACTAAAATCTTGGTTTTCTATGGACTTTTCATGCTGCAGTATGAACTATCTGAAATGGGACCATGGCAATTTATTTGTTTTCTCATGATTGCTGCCGTTTGTTCAAAATGTTACTAGCAGTTTTGAATTTTCATCTGCTATTATATCTCGAGATCTGCCTTTTATTCCCACAATCAATGGAGATTTATTACTTACTCTGCTGATAGGCCCTTGCAGCATCCGCTGGAAGGAGTGCTGAAACGAGCATTGCAGAAAATGATCCTGCTTACACAAGAGAGAACCTTGGCGATGATGATGAAGACATGGTTTCTAGCTCTAGTGGGAAATCTATACGGGCCAATCCTGATAAAGACAAAACCTTGAGATATCGAACCAGAGTTTTTGCAGCTGAGTAAGTGGGAGATGTTTCTTTGTTCTTACCCTACCTCTCTAGTGAATACTGTTGACATAAATATTTTTTAACTAATGCTCTGAAGTAGTTTGTGACCATAACTAAAATTTGATGGAAAATAAAATTTCAACTGATATTTCAAAAATGTATGTTGACGCAGAACCAAATTTTCACAAGTTCTTCAAGGGTTTCAGCATTGAGCCAATATTAAATGAAATCTGAACGTTTAGTTAATCCTGAGCACTTAATAACTTAATGGTTGCAGCTCTCAGTCAAACTGCATAAGAGTTTATATTTGTTCGTGTTCTAAATTAGCCCAATTGATTTTCAACTGTAGGTGTTTGAGTCTTTTGCCAGAGGCTGTAGGCAATGATGCTGCTCATTTTGATATTTTATTGGCGAGGAATCTTGCTTCTAATAGACAAAGCTCAGGTGACTGGTTAGTCCTTCAACTACAAGAGCTAATATCTCTTGCTTATCAGGTAAACAAAAGGAATTACTTTGTAAAGAACCATTTCAAGTATTCTGGAAAATGCCCTGAGAGAATTCTAACAAGATCTACCAAATTATTCAGATAAGCACTATTCAGTTTGAAAACATGAGGCCAATTGGAGTTGGACTTCTTAGTACTATTCTTGAGAAGGTGAGACTTTTTGGTAGTGGAAGATTTCTGAATTGTACTAGTTACATGTGTGTTTCTCGCCAATATTTTGCTAGCCTCCTTGTCATATTCACCTTGGTGATGTGGTGTGGTAGTTTGCAGTAAACATAATTTGTAATTGTCTGATACTGATGCAGTTTAAATTAGTAGCCGACCCTGAACTTCCTGGACATCTTCTTCTGGAACAGTATCAGGTGCTCCCATTCAAAATTATTTCTCAACGAACAAAGACTAATTAAACTTTTTAATGAACATAATAGTTACCGACTATTTTCACACTTAGGCTCAACTTCTGTCTGCTGTTCGTACTGCCTTGGATGCAAATTCTGGCCCTGTTCTTCTGGAAGCTGGGTTACAATTGGCCACAAAGGTGAGCATGACATCTGTCGTAGTTCTTCCTTCAGATTTTTGGCCATTATGTTACTAAATTAATGTGTTTAATTCCAGATAATGACCAGTGGAATAATAAGAAGTGATCAAGTTGCAGTCAAACGCATATTTTCTCTACTTTCACGTCCACTCAATGACTTTAACGAATTATATTATCCTTCGTTTGCTGAATGGGTCACAAGCAAGGTGCATAAGCAACAAAAGGGTTTATTTTCTAATTTTATTTGGCTATCACTGAGTATACTTATTCTTGCAACGTAGATCAAGATCAGGCTTCTTGCTGCACATGCCTCGCTTAAGTGTTATATATTTACGTTCTTGAGAAAACACCATGGTGAGGTGCCAGTAGAATTTGAAGCACTGTTGCCAATGTTTTCCAAGAGTTCAGACCTTCTCGGGAGGTACTGGATTCAGGTCCTAAAGGGCTACAGTTATATTTGCTTATGTCAAAACCTCAAGAAAAGTGTGAGTCAACTCCTAATAGTTCTGTTTTCTCTCTTTAGCTGAACACTTCTATCCTTGTGCTCCCCTATCTTCTAATAAGATCTTAAACTTGCCGCAGCAGTGCTCATTCTTAGATGAAATCCTGCCACATACTGTGTCAAGAAGGCTACAGCCTTGTCTGGAAGAGGCATGGCCTGTCATCCTGCAAGCTTTAGTCCTGGATGCAATTCCGGTGAATCATAGTGTTGAAGAATTTTCTGATAGGTCCTTGATATCTACACATCGCATGGTTACACTAGAGGCTGAAGATTTTCAGTTTCTATGGGGCTTCGCTGTACTTGTCTTGTTTCAAGGGATGCATCCAGCCTCTAGTATGCAAGTAATACCTTTTAGCTCAGCTAAAATCAAATCTAGTGGAGACTCCAGCATCAACGAATCTTCGTTCCAGGGCCTAAAGTTATATGAAATTGCATTACCAGTTTTCCAATCTCTTTCTGCTGGAAGATTTTTTTCCAGTGGCTTTCTTAGTATAGACCTCTGCCAAGAGCTATTGCAGGTAGAGCCACTTCAAATATTTTGTTTCCTTTTAAATTCTTCTCATGCCATTCTATCTTAGTTCTTATTATCATCAGCTACTAAAGCGTATTTGATATTGGTTTAAGCAGCCACATGCTTCTTCTTTGGAACACATAATACCTTGTGCTTTGTGCAGATCCACTACACCCCATATTTTTCTTATTTTTCCTAACTGGCTTCTGCTTTAGCAATGTCCAAGCGCCATAGGCTGTGAGCTTTGATTAGTTATACACTACTCTAATTGGATTCATTTTCCTTTTGTAACTCATCCAGGTTTTGTCGTATTCCTTTCATATGGACAGTTCATGGGATATTCTTGCAGTATCAGTAGTACAACAGGTACACAACTCGTTGATGTTATTGAACCCTAAAGCATCATTTTTGGCTTGCATTTACTGACTTTTCTTAAGATTGGAAATGAGGTTCAAGAACGTTTGTATATATGTATTCCTTCTCTGTTCTCTTTTATCTTTAGTTAGTTGGAACCAAGATATACTATTCCACTGTAGGAGAAATAATCAGTTACCCTTGTTTCTGTTACCCTGCCATAGGCATATCACCAGATATTATGTACTTCATGGTCATAATACCACTGTTTGATGAATTTCTTCGTAACACTGATTCCTGATTAATTTTCCAGGACTATATATGCCTTACGCGTTAGAAAAGATGCGAGTTCTGATGAAGTTTATTTTTTTCCAACAGATCTCACAAAACTGTCCAAAAGATTTTCTTGAAAGTGAGGAATTTGCCTATTCGACTATTGAACTCTGTCTTGGGTACCTGTTCAAAATTCTCCACAGGTGTGCATTAAAGAGATTTTTGGAAGCTGTGTTCACTTCTGTTTAAAATTATGTAGAGAGAAATATACTGCATTATATTTGGAAACGACCTTACCAAAAATTCCTTTCTGTTTCAGACATAATGAAATTTCGCCAGATGATGGCATTTGGGACAATATGCTTTCCCCTTTATTTATCTCCATAAAGACGCTAGTGAAACGTTTTGAGTTGAAGGTAACATATAAACTTTGAGGGATTTTTGCTTTATTTGTTGCATTTCTCGAATTCTGTTATATTTGTTGTACTCTTTACATCTAACTGATGATTGTTTGTAAAATGCAGCATCGTTTAAATTCGGCGCCTTTGGCATTTTTATTAAGTGGCTACAAGTGCATCCGGCAAGTCCCCACTGACGCATACCTACCCAAAGCTCTTGAGATTGTGAAGTCCACCAACGATTTATTGCTTGAGCTTACCAGAGCCTCATCGCAAAAGCCTTATACTGGTATGAAAATATGATAAGCAATGGCCGATGTTATTTAGGAAGCTAAAATGATAAGAGTTTGTATAGAATGAACAGATAGTAAGTTTATATAGAGTTGGTGCTAGGTTAATTTTTTGTCTACTAGGCTAAGGGTGGTTATCAGATGGTGTCAAAGTTCTGTGAGAGGGTAGAATGTTAGATTCGTTTTGATGGTACATTCAGTATAGATCATGTATGCTTTATGTCTGTTTTATGTGAGCCCCGAAGTTGCAAATGCAGAATTGTGAAGTCGATTTGTGCAACTGAAATATTTTGCATCCTTTATTGGGACATTGTAAAGTTTGTTGAAACTGTTTGATCAAAATGATTTTATTGCAGATGGCACTAATTTTGCTGCCGATAGTGGCTTCCATCTAAGAGCAATTTTTGGTGCTTGTCTGCATATGGTTGGGGATCTGACTAGAGATTGTATCAACGGTATCCAGCTTGTGGACAGCAAGAGATCAGGGTTACGCAAGCTACTTCAGTTGAAGCTTGTATTCTGTCTGGAACAACTCTTTTCACTGGCTAAGCTTGCCTACGAGTTTGATTGTCCAGTAGATGAAACTAATACCAATTCTATCTGTATTGTCATGTTGAAGAGTTGCCAAATTAGTATAGCAGCAGTTGTTAAAGATTCCAATGTTCAGGTATCTGAGACTTGCCTCCTTGTCATATGCTAGTTCAACTGTTGATTATCGAGCTCTTAATAGTATAAGTTCAAATATCTGTAGGTTCAAGCTACTGTCTTACAAGTGCTAAAAAGCTTGGTACAGCGATACAACAACCCAGAGGAGAAAAGTTTTGTGATCTTATTTGTCGGCGAACTTATTGGAGATATTGTCAGTCTGATGCAGAGGGCGCTTCTGGTTGTTTTCTCATTTCTTCCTTCCAAAATCACTGAATTTACATTTTTAGAAGAAAAGAGTAATTTTGACGTCTTTTTAGATGTAAAAACTATGATAACTGACTTCATTCTTATTCTTTTGGATAGAAACCTGTGAATACGGAATCGGTGGTCATAGCTGGTGAATGCTTGCGGTTCATAATGCTACTTCAGACACACTCAATTACAGATGAACTTCAGAAGGGATTCATGAGCCTTTTTCTTGAAGTGGTTCTTGTCGTCTTCTCTAAGACTTCAGATGGCGTTTCTCAGGTTCCATTCCTAGCCCGACATGTAAATTCTGTATTAGAAATTTTGTTGCTCCCTCTTAAGGCTTAAATGTCTTCTTTTTATTGTTTTATGGATAATACCAGGAAGTCCTCGAGTTAAGAAATGTAGCTGTGCGGCTTGTTTCTCATCTAGCTCAGTTGCCTTCCTCGGCTGTTCACTTTAAGGATGTTTTGCTGTCGCTTCCAGTAACACACCGGCAGCAGCTTCAGGTTGTTATATGCATTCGATTTGATTTACTTGCCTGGAAACAGTGTGTTCGAAAGTTCTAATGGATCCCAAATCCCCTATCCTTTTAATCATCTGATCTTTCTCTATATTTTCCTTAAATGTGTCATGGCTAAGCATTATGCATGCAAAAATTTGAAATAACTATCTAATTGGTGTCCTTGTTCTTCTGATGTTAGGATATTATTCGTGCTTCTGTCTCTAAAGATAGTGCCCTTGCGAAGCCAAAATCCTTGGTTCCAGCCATGGATATCAAACTACCAGCACCTGTGGTAGCAACGCCTGAAAAAGTTACCTCTACTGCTAATATGGTTAAAGAAGAAGCGTTGTCTACTATGCCAACATCTTTCAATCAGGTTAGCACAGTAGAAAGTGGAACTGACGAAGAAGAAGAAGAAGAAGAAGATGATGATGATGATGATTGGGACACTTTCCAGTCTTTCCCTGCTTCCACAAATCTTGAAGGGTCAGAGTCTAAGACAGAAAGTGTTGCTGAAGAGGAGCCGGATCTTCCTGGGAGGTCTTCTATACAGGATGATGAATCAAATGCAGAAGAAACTGATGATCAACATCTTGCATCTGACCATGCCACAGACATCACAAGAGAAGACTCGAATGATAAAAGCAAAGAGGTTGTTGAAGAGGAGACAGTAGAGCCATGTTTCACCACAAGAGAAGACTCGGTTGACAAAAGCAAAGAGGTTGAAGAGGAAACAGTAAAGCCATGTCTCATAGAAGACGCGCTTACAAGCCAGAATGACAAAACCTCATCTGGTGACCATCCTGTTGAAATAAACGAACAATCAGTTGAAAGCAAGAATTTGGAATCTGAAAACATTGGAACTGATATCAAACTTGCTTCAACTGAGGTAGAGTCACCAGCCTTAGATGATCTTGAACCGCAACAGATTCAAAAGTCACCCGAGGATGAATCTAGCAAGGAACATGTTGGAGCTGATGTTATTGTAACGGAAGAGACAATTGCTGAAAATAAGAGCGACGTGGATTATATATAAATTTTACTGTAAAACATTTATGATTCATTTGTGTTGTCTTTATGCGTCACTTCAATTGCTGTGATTACTGGTTTGGGGATAAAAGTTGAAATTGGTTTTATACATTGTTTGATTTTTCTACTGTGCTTTCTTGTAAAAAAGCTCTCCGAATCTCCGCGCAAGTGCTAATCACACTGTTAAAAGTTCTGATGAAGTTAAATGGTTAATTAAGGCCCGCTGCCAAAAAAAGGATGGTTAAAACTTAACACTCATGGCTTCTTGGGCCTTGGTCAGTGCCGACCATAAATGAGATTGATTAACAATTTAACATAATCTAATTAGGTCAAATTTTAACAGATTTGTATTCATATCTCTCTCTCTTTCTTCCGCAAGCAAACTAATACAACGATCATGAATAGAGGAGAAACCTTAGATTCCATCCCAACTGATCTGATTCTTGATATACTCTCGAGACTGCCTACAAAGTCCATCGCGAGATTTCACTGCGTTTCGAAGCTATGGTCGTCCATGCTTGCCAGTCAAGATTTCACCAGGTTGTTCGTTAACAGGTCCTCATCTAATCCACGTCTCTTACTCGGGATCGTTCGAGGCGGTGAGTGGAGCTTCTACTCGTCGCCTCAGCCTAAGAATCCATATGAGAAGTCATCTCTTGAAGTAGCCGCTGATTTTCATATGAAGCTTTCTGAAATAAAACAACATCAACATCACGGGACTAGCTATGCTTTTGGTTTGATATATTTACGTACTGTGTGGATGTCAAAAGAGGGTAACTATGAAGTGTGTGTGATATGTAAACCTAGCACAGGACAGTATATGCGATCTTACCACCTCAACCGTCAGGAATCTTTGGCGATTTAGGGTTTGACCCGATTGGCAAGCAATTCAAGGTTTTGGTTCTTAACATTCTAGACAATCATTATATTCTGACATTAGGAACAGAAAATGATAAGTGGAGGAGTATCCAAAGTTCCTTAAGGTATCGTCCTTGTGGGCAAAGCCCGATATGCATTAATGGAGTTTTGTATTACATAGCTTACGATACACAGGACAGCTCGAATGATGTGATAGGTTGTTTTGATGTTAGGTTTGAGAAATTCAAGTTTTTCCATGTAAATCATGATATGGTAAAATGTTTTTTTGAATTGATAAACTATAAGGACAAATTAGGTGGATTTCCTCTTGAGTTATCTATGTGGGTTTTAGAGGATCTCGAGAAAGAGGAATGGTCGAAGTATGCCTACACTTTGAAGCCTGATAATAATGTTGTTAAGGTTAATTATAATCTTTCCTTTGTTGGGGTTACTACTAGAGGTGAAATTGTTTTGGCGAAGATGTATGCATGTAAACCGTTTTATGTTTTCTACTATAATCCCGAAAATAACACTCTCTTAAGTGTTGAAATTCAAGGTGTTGGAGAAGACTCTGAATGGTTTAGCAATTATCAGAGAGTCTACGTCTTTGTAGAACATGTGAAGGATCTTCATCAGTTTGATAATACGAAGACATCTATAAACCTACCAGAACAGAAGCGTAAACCCACAAGCATATCAATATCATCTAAATATGATGATCATGTTAGGACGACACTGATATCATCTAGAAAAAATCAGCAAGTGACGACTGTTTCTCGCCCGCAACAAGATCGGCGTACAACTAACAAATTTAGTGCTCTGTGTCTTTTAGTGATGAAGAATTCTCAGGTGTCTAAACCTGATTGCTTCAGTTGGTCCTCTGCAACTATGCTCTACCTGTGAGGCTGTAAAGAACAAAATACGAATTATTAGCTAACCTAGTGTGAGGACGTGTTAATATGTTGGTTGCTAATCTGATCTGGAAAGACAATCCAATTCATGTATATGAGTAGTTTTATTTTTCTATTGTTATTGTAGAGGAAACAATAAAAATTAGTGAAAAGATGAAAATAATCTAAATTAAAGACTGAAACAATTTTAACACTTTATTCTTTTTGCCACATGTAGGGATGTCAAAATGGGTAACCCAACTCAACTCATAATCAAATGAGTTTAGAGTTAAATGAGTTATGGGTTGACCCAACTCATTTTGTTAAATGAGTTGGGTCAACCCATAACTCATTTAATTTGATGGGTTGAGTTGTTAAATAGGTTAACCCATTTAAGTAATAATTTAATTAATTATTATTATAAAACAATAATAAATAATTAATATTATTAATTCATCATTATCAAACTTAGAATATTTACGGATTCCACTTTTTACGGGTTTACGTTTTTGGCGGAAAAATCACAGGTTTATGTTTTTGGCGAGAAAATTATAGGTTTACGTTTTTGGCAGGAAAATTACGGGTTTACGTTTTTGGTGGGAAAATTACGGGTTTACATTTTTGACAGGAAAATCTCGGGTTTACGTTTTTGGCGGAAAAATCATGGATTTACATTTTTAGCGGGAAAATTACGAGTTTACGTTTTTGGCGGGAAAATCACGGGTTAACGTTTTTGGCGGAAAAATTACGAGTTTACGTTTTTGGCGGGAAAATTACGGATTTACGTTTTTGGCGGGAAAATTATGAGTTTACGTTTTTGGCGAGAAAATCACGGATTTACGTTTTTGGCGGGAAAATCACGGGTTTACGTTTTTGGCGGGAAATTTCAAGTTTACGTTTTTGGCGGGAAAATTACGGATTTGCGTTTTTGGCGGGAAAATTACGAGTTTACGTTTTTGGCGGGAAAATTATGGATTTACGTTTTTGGCGGGAAAATCACGGGTTTATCTTTTTTAGTGGAAAAATTACGAGTTTACTTTTTATCAATTTCATCGCTTGTATATTTAAGAAATTTGGAAAAATATTAATTTTATTAAATTGGTTTAAATATGTTGGTTAAACTTAAATTGACATTGGTTTAGAGATTTTAGTTGGTTTAATTCAATTTTACAAAACTTGATGGGTTAATTGGGTAAACCATTGAAACCATTAACCATTACAACCCAACTCATTTTACTCATCAAACCAATTGACTCATCAACTCATTTGGCTCATCAACTCATTTGAGTCAAAATTTTCAACTCATTAGGGTTCATGGGTTGAGTTGAGTTGAGTTGACCCATGAATTTTGACCCATTTTGACATCCCTAGCCACATGTCATGATAAGTAATGATTTTAGTTTTTTCTTTTCACTCTTAAAACAGTCTTGAATTAATTGATAATTAGAATTTACAATAAACTTCTTTCTATAAAACATCAAACTATTAAGAGCACAGGACTAAGATGATGTATGAAATGTAATGAGCATGAGATTTGATGTATTTGGTTTTGTGTTTACAAGCATGAGACTAAGTGATTTGAGTGTTGATTTCTTAGATTTTTTTAAAATTAGCATGTTAGCATTTTGAATACTACTATTGTACTATGTCCTCACTTGGGCAACAACACTACCTCTGGATTCTTAATTTTTCCAAACAACATTTTTTTTTTTTACAATCAAGTGTTGTACAATCAATACAAATGTCATGTATAAGAAGTAGACTTTTAATCATAAAAAAGTTCTTACAAAATTTTGGTAACTTTTTAAATCTGTTTATCCAAAATAATTTAATCTTTTTAACCTTTTCACTACAAAAAAGTATATATAAAAAGCGGGCATTTTTAATTTTAATTGTAAGTTTTACCTTTATACAAATACACAACAAAAAATTATCTATTTTAACTATCCAAAATGGTCAGCTGTTTTGGACCATTACCAATTGACAATATATATTCTACAACACTTCAAATAATTTGACTTCCCCTGAAAATATAAAAAGTTTCTCGCCATTACAACTTGTAATCTAGTAGTTAATTTGTGTCGTTGTGTCACAAGCCAAATTCAAACACGACATAACAAATATTTCTTAAGAAAAATACAACCCTCTCATATGTAAAACATAATTTTAATAACAACAAAATTACAATAAAATTATTTATTTGTGCTATGACTTAGTATCCCATCTCCAACCTACTTCATCATTTTATTCTTTCTTCACACACATGCTTCATCATTTTTTGGACCTTTTTGTACATCAATTTTGTTTTATAATTTTTTTTTTAAAGTTAAAATCTGGACTATTTTATAAATATAGTTTTGACCTTATTTTTTTTGAACTTTTTAAATTTTTTTTTTTTTTGTGTAACAACTGTGTTTTATTTATTTATATAAGGCCAAATAATACAGAGCCAAAATTAACAGGTCATAACACTAAATTAAAAGAAAAGCCCAACTAAAAACCCTAAATTGAAGGAAAGCTTGTTGTAGACAGCACATGAAACACGTATCCAATGGTAACCAGACTTCTAGACACGTGGGAAGTGGAAGAGATAGGAGTTTCCGTTCACTGGCAGAATTGTGTGTCGTCGGGAATCTTCAATCCGACCAAAATCACCAGAGAACTTGATCTATCGACAAGTCTCAAACTTCGCCCAAAGAAATCATGGCGAGATTCCAATTTTAGCTTTGATGAGAATATGACTCTTTGAATCTTCTTCTTCTTCTTCTTCAATCGACAAGCTTTCAATCTTCAATTGCAGGTCATCAAACCTAAAAACGAAAATTCAATCGAATCCAAAGTATCGATCTTTAATTCAGCTCCCAATTACTTCAACATGAACTATTAACTAAGAGAAACATCAATCCAACAATACAACTTCGTTCTTAAAATTTTAAAACCTAGAAAGCATGAAGAACGAATCAAGCCCTTTAAACAAAGAAGGATTGAAGAATTAGAAACTTAGATCAATAGAAAGAGAAAAAACTAGCGAGAGCCAAAGAAAACCAAAACTAATTGGAAATCGAAAGAGTCTAAAGAAAAAAAACAAAAGCTAGAGCAAAAGCTAGCCAATACTCGCTAGAGAGATAAGCGACGAGATCGCTAGAAACAGAGCCAACCACCGGTGTTGACAAAACCACCGATGCCAGAAACAAAGCCGGACGAAGATGCTATGAAAGCCATCTACGCCGGAAGCAAAGCCAACCTACACCACTGAGAAAGCTGATGCAGAAAGACGAGAATTGTGCCTCAAGCGGAACCAACATCAGTGGAGAATAACCGCCGGCAAATCCTGAACGAAAAAACTTCTTTCTCTCTGAAAGATGAAAGAGAGAGAAGAGAGAAGGAAACCGAACTTTTTAAAATATAAAGCCTCTTTTTCTGTAAAAGAAGAAAAAAATATTTTGAAAAAACTGAAAATACAAAGGCCCTTTAAATATTTTATTTAAAAAGTTTGGGTCAATTTACACTTTTTCAAAAACATAATGGGCCTTTTATTTTTTATCTAAATGTTTCCCTCTGCCCACGCTATTTGGGCCGGGCCTGCATATCCCAACTCGTGTCGATTTCAAGTTTCACCGTCAATGGAGGATTTGACGAAAAGAGACTAATAAACCTAAATCTTCCCCTTCGGCGTTAAACCCTAAACCCTAATTTCGTGCTCTGTATCTCTCTGTTTTTGTTTTTTTTTGTTTGTCAACAGGTTTCAATGGCTATTGATGGGAGTTTCAACCTTAAACTTGCCTTGGAGACGTTCTCTGTACGTTGTCCAAAGGTCGCAGCTTTTCCATGTTTCACTTCGATTCTCAGCAAGGTAAAGTTTTGTACTTGTTACTTCAAATTTGACCCAGAATTATGGGCTTGACTTTGTTTTGAACAATTTTTTGTCTTTATGGCTACTGGGTTTTGTTTAGGGAGGAGAAGTTGTGGATAACGAAGAGGTGATTCATGCTTTAGGGGATGCGTTTCTTCACCCGGAGTTTACAGTTCCGTTGGTTCATTGCTTCCTTCCAATAATAAGAAATGTTGTAGATAGAGTGGTGGGTCTTCTTCGTCTAGTGGATGATCTTAAGTCAAGTATTGACTACTCAGACGATGTGTCATCAGTTTTGGATAATGCTATGACGGAAGGTATTAGTGTGATTGATTTTTATGTCCGGCGTGGACAAAGGTTGGAGCTTCATGAGTGTGCTTGCTTGGCCTTCAGTCGTGCGCTTCATTTCAATACGTCTTTGTTAGGGTAAGATGACTATTTACTTTGTTACCGAAGCTAGAAAGAATATGCATGATGAGATCAGAAGTTAAATTGGTTTAATTGAAACAGCTTGAATAGTCTCCCAACGGAAGCTTTCTTAATTTTGTAGGTCTATTCTAAATTATTTTGAGAAAGCTCCACCACCATACGAGCGAATTCTTGTGAAAGATATAGTTTCTGAGTCGCGCATGGAGGTATGCTTGTTATCTTTGACGTTTATTGGTGTCAGAGCATCATATGTTATTATTCCTATCCACTTCATAGTCTTTGGCCAGTTACATTGATTATTTTTTCCCCCTGAATCAGGCTACAGATGCGTACTTGCTTTGTCTTCGAGTATCATATCGTTTTCTTGTCATTAGACCTGAAGTTTTCTCTAAGTTGTGGGATTGGTCTTGTTACTTGGACTCCATGAAAAGGCTCTCAGAATGTCCTAGACAACAAAGGCATTTCTTGGAAAAGTATCGAGATGCTGTGTGGTGTGGGATTCAAATTCTTTCTGTTGTTTTGAGATGCAGTGACAGATTAGCAGGATGTTTTGGTTTTGAAGAGGAAGAAGCACTTTCGTGCTTGCTACGGTAATCCACTTTTAGCTATACTCAAGACTTCTAATTCACTTTCGTCTGAAGTTTTGTTTCTAAGGGTTTAATTTTTTTGATACATTCAGCTGGGAGGAATTTTGTCAGGATATAGAAATAGAGAAGGCTGGATTATACATTCAATTGCCTACATACACAGCGTTGAAGTCTTTGCAACAATTTAATACCCTTGTACCTGGAATTAACAAGCGACAATCAGCAGGGTTAGAAGCAGATGAGCCACAGATGAAGATTCGGAGGCTGGACACCTGGTTGGTTATCTTTGTGTTCCTTCCCATCATTTTCACCATTTATCCCCGTTGTACTTAATGTGATTGTTCTCTTATTTGGGTTGAATTCCACCTTCCTCTTCAATTCAGGGATGTCAATTCTTTCTCTGAACCATTTGAAATCCACTCTAGGGTGAAGAAATCTTTTGAAATGGTCTCATTGGCTGTTAGTCAAAAGCGACCTGTTCTTCTGTATGGTCCCTCGGGGTCTGGAAAGTCTGCCCTCATTAGGAAGTTGGCTGATGAAAGTGGTAACCATGGTATGTTATAATTTTAATATCTACGTATATTGCTCTCAAATAATTTTTTAGTTGGCTAAAGTTCAGAGAAATTTCTAGTTTTTTGGAAGGGAAAAATAACTATCTTGAGATGTTGCTATGCATAGTAAATACATTTGAGTATTTCGACTGTTAAAATGAAGGCCTTAAACCATGTTATGTCTCATTATATTTTGTTTTTCTTCATGCCTCTCTTATAATTTTGATAGTTGTATTTATCCACATGGATGATCAACTTGATGGGAAAACATTGGTTGGCACTTATGTGTGTACTGATCAACCTGGCGAATTCAGATGGCAGCCTGGCTCACTTACCCAGGTTTGTGGAATTATGGCAGCCTATTTTTTGTATCTATCCGTCCTCCTACGATTGCATCAATATTTTTTTTGTTTTTTTTTTTCTGTCTTGGCAGGCGATTATGAATGGGTTCTGGGTGGTTCTTGAGGACATAGACAAAGCTCCATCAGATGTTCCCCTCGTCTTGTCATCTTTGCTGGGAGGGTCTTGCTCATTCTTGACCAGTCAAGGAGAGGTATACACTCTCTTTTTGCTGCTCTGTTACTTATCATATACCTAAATATATTCTAGGGCCACAACTTTTGAATAACTCTGTGTTAGGTACTCGTATCATTTCCTTGAGAGATTGATTCAATTTTCAGAGCTTCTTAACTTTTAATCTGCTTGCAGGAGATACGGATAGCAGAAACTTTCCAACTGTTTTCAACTATATCGACACCTGAATGCAGTGTGTCACACATCAGAGACGGTATGTCTTGCAGACACTTATTAGGTTGAAGGATATTGTAGTTGTATAAGCTTGAAACCTGCAACTTTAGGGAGTTTATTACTTGAAGCGTAAAACCAAATGCTAGTAGGATCAGAGGCTCAATAAACGACTGTTATAATAATTATTCAGCTTGGCCGTTTTGCAAATAACCAACCTAGCTCAAAGTGCATGGTAGATTAAATATCCAATTTTATTGATGTTTACTACACTAAAGCTCTTATGTGGTCTTATAACTATCTGTATTATCGAGCTGAAGAAAACCCATCTTTTACTTGCTGCAAATAAGGTTCAGTTCAAAACACCTTATTATTTTTATGTCTGGTTTTCTTGGATGTAGCTGGAAATTCGTTGAGTCCTCTATGGAGGAGAATTGTTGTATATCCACCAGATCGTGAGAGCTTGCAAAGTATCCTGGGTGCTAGGTATCCTAACCTAGGTCCTGTTGCAGAGAAGCTTATTGGTAGGTTCCTCTTGCACATACACCCCTTTACATGGAATCTGTACTAACAGTGAAACTATTCCATCTTTGCAGAAACATTTGAAACCATCAACTCTGCTCTTCGTCCCCAATTTTCTAGTTCAACAACTGAAAACTCAGCTACTTTCAGTTCTCCAAGTAGATTTTCACTGAGGTAGGCATATATATTTCTATGACTGTGAGTTGTTGTTATTAATGGATTTTTCATTCTATTCTTTCTGAATTGTCATCATTTCCAGAGATCTGCTCAAGTGGTGTGAACGAGTTCATGGCCTGCCCTCCTATGATGGCCATGCAGTTTATCAGGAGGTCTGTTTCGTTAAAGTTAACTTGGATTAGAGTCTTATTCTAATATTCTGTAATTAATTTGGCGTTTTGTGCTATATCCTCAGGCAGCAGATATATTCTCTGCGTCTAATATGTCAGTTAAAAACCGAGTGGCAGTAAGTGAGATTGTGGCTAGTATTTGGAATGTCGCTGTTCCAGAATCTCAGGATAAGCCCCCAATTCAGGTACCTAAGTATCCTTGACAGTGTTTTAGCTTGCTGCTTTGAGATTTTTTTTTCTAAATATTCATTGAACTGCAGGAATTTTCCGGGATTCTAAAAATTGGTAGAGTTTCTCTTCCACTTGGTGAAACTGCGGTTAGTTTATAAGCACGCCCTTCTTTCTTATACAATTATTCATCTATTGAAGCCTCTTGTTGATCTGCTTTTTTTTTATCTCAGTCACATGATCGGTCTAGGTTTGTTGAAACACGCACATCTACACGGTTACTTGAGAAAATAGCTCGCTCTGTCGAGTACAATGAGCCAGTTCTCTTAGTAGGAGAAACAGGGACTGGGAAAACGACACTAGTTCAAAATCTTGCACACTGGATCGGACAGAAACTCACTGTTTTGGTATGTTTTGACTTACATTCTTGTAGTCACGTAGTTATCGTAGTGGTTTTCTATAATTTCTAGTTTACTTTTCTGCAGAATTTGAGCCAGCAAAGTGATATAGTTGATCTATTGGGTGGTTTTAAGCCTATTGATCCAAAGCTTATGTGCACAATGGTGTACAATGAATTCAATGAATTGGCAAGAGATTTGAAGATTAAGGTAGCTTTACATTTAAAACTTAGTCACTCATGAATTTCTTCCTACACTCATTCCTAACGAGATATGTTATGGAATGAATTTAGCATGTTGCTTGAGTAATGAGTCCTCTTCATTTTTGGTACCCAGGATGATTCAAAAATTATGAAATGGCTGCAAGATAATTTTAGAGCCAAGAAGTGGCATACATTTTTGACTGGGTTATTGGACATTATTAAAGGCATTGAAGGTAGAATTACTGAACGCATGGAAGGTAAAATTGGGGAAGCAAGGTCTAGATCTGGTAGAAAGAGGAAGAAACCAGAAGAAGAGCTCAAAAACTGTGCGTGTCTGAGGACGAAAGTGAATAAGATACGACAACAGATCCATTCAGGTGGAATGGTTTTTACCTTTGTTGAAGGTGCGTTTGTGACTGCCCTCAGGGAGGGGCATTGGGTTTTACTAGATGAAGTGAACTTAGCCCCACCAGAGATATTGGGCAGGCTGATTGGTGTTCTTGAAGGAGTGAGAGGATCACTTTGTTTAGCTGAGAGAGGGGATGTAATGGGCATTCCCAGACATTTGAATTTCCGTTTGTTTGCTTGTATGAATCCAGCCACAGATGCTGGTAAGCGAGACTTGCCATTCTCATTCCGAAGCAGATTTACAGAGTATGCTGTGGATGATGACATATGTGATGATGACCTGGAGATATTCGTGAGACGATTTTTAGGTGGACGTGGATCTGACAGTAAGTTAGTAGCCAACATTGTTTGGTTTTACAAAGAAGCTAAAAGGTTATCTGAAGAAAGCTTGCAGGATGGTGCTAATCAGAAGCCACAGTACAGCTTAAGGTCTCTATACCGTGCGCTAGAATATGCGATAAAAGCAGAAGCTATTGGTGGTTTTCAGAAAGCATTATATGATGGATTTTCCATGTTTTTCCTCTCCTTATTGGATGCTTCCAGTGCTAAGATCGTGGAACCGATAATAAAGCGTATCTCCGGGGAAAATATCCGAAGCCAACCACTTCAAAGATACTTGGGAGAATTAAAAGGCAGTTCTGATAAATTTGTTGGCAGTTATGTTAAGACGAAGAGTGTAATTGATCATCTTAATCATTTGGCGCATGCCATTTTTATTAAAAGATATCCTGTGCTCTTACAAGGACCAACATCCAGTGGAAAAACAAGCCTTGTCAAATATCTTGCAGCAATAAGTGGAAACAAATTTGTAAGAATCAATAATCATGAGCAGACTGATATCCAAGAGTATTTAGGTTCCTATATGACTGATTCTTCAGGGAAGCTTGTATTTCACGAAGGAGCGTTGGTGAAGGCTGTCAGGGGTGGGCATTGGATTGTCTTAGATGAACTTAATTTGGCTCCATCTGATGTCTTAGAGGCACTAAACAGGCTGCTTGATGACAATAGGGAGCTTTTTGTGCCTGAGCTGAGTGAAACAATCTCAGCGCATCCTAATTTTATGCTCTTCGCTACACAGAACCCTCCTACTTTATATGGTGGACGCAAAATACTGTCTCGAGCTTTTCGCAATCGGTTTGTGGAGATTCATGTTGATGAAATTCCAGAAGATGAACTGAGTGAAATTCTTACTACGAAGTGTAGTATTGCTAACAGTCATGCTTCAAAAATGGTTGAAGTGATGAAAGACCTGCAACGCAATAGGCAGAGTAGCAAAGCTTTTGCTGGAAAACATGGTTATATAACTCCAAGAGATTTATTCCGGTGGGCCTATCGTTTCAGGACTTATGACGGTACATCTCATGAAGAACTCGCCAGAGAAGGGTATTACATCCTTGCAGAAAGGCTGCGTGATGACACTGAGAAGGTAGTTGTTCAAGAGGTGCTGGAGAGACATTTCCGTGTCAGTCTTGCCAAAGATGATTTGTACAATATGGTAAGTTATGTTATCTAGTTTCAGATAATTGATGTAATATGTCTTTTCTTATTGGAACTAGTTCATTTTAGGTTTCCTGAAATTTGTTTATATTGTAGGTCTTTTAACTTAATATATCCATTTGACGGAGTTGTGTGTCATACAGTGAACTGCCTGTTCCATGAAAATTGCTTGTTGTTGCTCTGTTGTTTTTCACTGTTGGTCTTACTGCATTATTATTAAGTTTAACTATTACTGCATCATTACAAAGGTGCTGTTTCTTACACTATTCTGATATAAATAATGGTTTTCTGTTCTTTTTTTTGCTTTTGTTTTCTTACCCCAGGAGCTTCCAAGGTTGGATTCCATGTAAATGCCTTTCCTCTTCTAATTCTCTTTTATTGAATTATTTTCTTCGAGCTTGTTTGTTTTATCTTGAACAGTCTTGGCTAAATTTTATGGTGCTATTTTCAATTTCTATATAGACAAAACAGAAAATTCACCTGGACTCAAAGTATGCGGAGACTATTTTTTCTCATCGACCGTTCTTATAAACTGCGTGAGCCTGTTCTTCTTGTTGGTGACACTGGAGGAGGCAAAACAACAATCTGCCAAATACTAAGCGATGTTAAGAAGAAAAGATTGCACATCCTTAACTGTCATCAATACACCGAAACATCTGATTTCCTTGGTGTAGGCTTATCTTCTTTCATCTTACATATTCCGAACTCCAATGCTAAACTGTTACTTCTTTCATCTTACAATTTCTAATGTCCGCCTCTTTTTTAGGGATTCTTTCCTGTGAGAGACAGATCAAAATTGATCACAGAATACGAGAATCAAGTCAAACAGTTGGAGCTCTCTCAGGCATTGACGCCTTTTGGCCAAGATATTGTTAGTATCCAATACCCCATTGATGTTGGTATTTCACCCGTCTTTCGTTCAATGTGGATGCTATATTTCCTTGAACATGTCATGTGCAGGTTATTTGTGGAGATATTAGTAGAGCTGAAGTGTCGATCAAATCAGTAGAGGTAGCTTTGGAGAAGTACAAAAATGGTTCAGTTATAGGAGTGGCCGCCACGCCACAGGATGTTGATTTTCTTGAGAAAATAAGGAACAATATGGTGATGCTGTATCAAAAATGGCGTGCAATATTTGTTTGGCAAGATGGGCCCCTTGTGGAAGCTATGAGAGCTGGAAATATCGTTCTTGTGGATGAGATATCTTTGGCTGATGACAGTGTATTAGAAAGAATGAATAGTGTGTTGGAGACAGACAGGAAATTGGTGAGTAAAGCTACCCTGCCTTCATGTTCATCATTTAGCCATTCCTTATCATTTTCATCATTTCTCCATGTTGGTTTCCATTTTCTTCGTAGAGTTTTTATTTCTGTTTAATTGTCCTCTCGTATGTTATTGTTTCCACTTTATCTTTGTAGTCCTTAGCTGAGAAAGGTGGTCCCGTCTTGGAGGAAGTTGTAGCTCATGAAGACTTTTTTGTTCTAGCCACCATGAACCCGGGTGGTGATTATGGAAAGAAGGAATTGTCACCTGCGCTTCGTAATCGTTTTACTGAGATATGGGTCCCTCCTATTACAGATACTGAGGAGCTCAGAAGTATTGCCTTTTCTGGGTATGTGGTCTCCCTGAAATGCTCAGAAGGATACTTGTCAATAGTTTTCTTGTTGCTAATTCATAATATTCTTGTTTTGTAGCCTGTCCAGTTTGAAGGAATCTAATGTTGTAGATCCCATCATCAACTTCTGGGAGGTAGTTTCCCTTTCCTATTACTCTTATTTTTATTTCCTTTCAATTTCTGTAACTCTGAAAGTAATACATGCTTTGAAGTTTATAATATAGAAGCTTGAATATGCCCTTAGTGTTTTGTAGTGTCTCCATTTACCAACATGAACACGACCACACAGATCAAGGTTTTGTGCTGTTGGAAAACGATTTGCTTGCTTTACTTTTTAGTGTAACCTTTTAAAACTTGGCTCCATACCATCTCTCTCTTTTCCATGCTCTCTCGTCAGGCACAAACTGTTCTGAGCTTTATAGTTATAATCATAACTATAAAATCAGCCAACCCAATGATACATGATACTTTATAATTGTACAGTATTATATGTTTTTTGCATCAGTAGATTCAATGTAGTTTCTTTGCTGCAGTGGTTCAACAGGTTGCATACTGGGAGAACGCTTACTGTCAGAGATCTCCTCTCCTGGGTTGCATTTGTCAACATGGCAACTGAGAGTTTAGGACCAGCATATGCTATTCTTCATGGAGCATTTCTCGTGTTACTTGACGGTTTAAGTCTCGGTATGTTTTTCCGTAATTCTAATCTTTCTGTCTAGGTTTGAAGTGTTATTGCTATACTCACTTATTCAACTCTTATTCTTCCCTTCTGTAACCATTTTTTATCTGCACTGGGGAGCTTTCTGTTTATTTGATTGCATTCTGGTATGAACAATGTGGTTTTTTGAACTTCTCGATGTCCAAAAACATGGTAATAAAATTAGTCGTGTATATCTGTGGCCGGGTGTTTCACTGTAGCTTATGCTCTAGTGATTCCCTCACATCCCTATGAAAAGATGCTCTTTGCCTGGTGGTCCAGTAAAACATATTCGTTAGGTTCTCTAGCTGCTTCTTAGATTGATTGCTTTTATAAATGCCTTTGTCATCTACAGTCTTACATTTTTTGACTGGTCTGTCTTTGACGTAATGATATAAGTACACTGGAATATATCAAACATCTAAAAGTTTGAATAGGTCTACCTTGATCGTTTGTTATATAAATTCATGCAAATATCGTTTCATGTAATTTGTTGAATTGGGTATTCGAATATAATGGTATTCCATCTTCACTAGCTGAATCTACAACTTGTGTTATGTAGTTTCTGTCGTTGGATTTACTGAGTTTAGGATATCCAACTTTATTGGTATTTCATCTTCATTAGCTGAGTTTGAGTGGTATTGCTTTCATATATCTTTACCCAGCGTGTATGATTGATTAACCTCTTTTTTTTTTATGTTTTGCAAGGAACTGGTTTCTCTGGAAGGGATGGTCAAGATCTGAGAGAAAAATGCTTCGCTTTCCTGTTACAACAACTTGAGGTAATTTCAATCTTGATGATACAATATATCTCTTTATTTTTGTTGTTTTCTGGCAACACAAACTCGCCAAGTTTTCTCTAGTGGCATATGTTGAATGTTATTCCAGTAAATCAGTTCGGTTTGCTATAGAACAAAAACGTTTTCGTAGCATCTTTAAATTCTTAACTGTGTGACTTATATCGTCTTTAGTCCTCAACACATAGTGATGCTCGTTGTTCGACTACGAATGTCTCATCATGTCGCATCCATCTGAGTATCTGACTTTTCTGGTTCAGCTTTTTGCTAGCGATACACTACCTTTGGAGCTTTCAAGAATGGAGCTGTATGGCTGGGGTGATTCCAAAGCAATTTGTGAAAAAAGTAAGAGTGTTCGACATGAGGGCATGTTTGGCATCGATCCATTTTTTATAAGCAAAGGTGAGCTGCTCGTGTTCTTTCTGCAGAGGATATGTTTAATATTGTCAAAGTATAGCAACTATGATTATAGCATTTATGAGATTTTGTTTGGAACTTACAACCTGCCTGTTCAGGTGATGAAAATCCTGAGATTGGTGGATTCGAGTTTTTAGCACCAACTACCCACAGGAATGTCTTGAGAGTATTGCGTGCAATGCAGCTTTCAAAACCAAGTATGTCTCATTACTTTTGGTTATCATGGTAGTTTTTGGAGATTGATGTCAGCTTTAATATTGGTCTATTTTACCATTGCAGTTTTATTAGAAGGTAGCCCTGGTGTTGGAAAAACTAGTCTGATATTGGCGTTGGGAAAATATTCTGGCCACAAGGTTGTGCGCATAAATCTATCGGAGCAGGTTCGATTTCGTCACCAGGCCTTCAATACTGTGTATGCTACTTAATCTGTTGGGTACTATAACTATGGTTTTGTTGATGCAGACTGACATGATGGATTTGCTGGGATCAGATTTACCAGTTGAAAGTGATGAGGACATGAAGTTTGCTTGGTCTGATGGAATTCTCTTGCAGGTTAAAGATTGTTTTATCTAAAAGTATGTATCAATTTAAAAATTGCAGATCCTCAATTATGCAATTTCTACAGGCTCTAAAAGAAGGCTCGTGGGTTTTGTTAGATGAACTGAACCTTGCCCCACAATCTGTTCTAGAGGTGAGCCGACAAACCACTAATTTTATTTCAGTAGAAATTTTCTTGCGCTAGAATATGTTGAATTCTGTTGCCTTTCCACATATATTATTCTGGTGAGATTTATTAAAATATATTTATATATCTTTCCAGGGTTTGAATGCGATTTTGGATCATCGTGCTCAAGTCTTCATCCCAGAACTGGGCTGTACCTTTGAATGCCCTCCAACATTTAGAGTTTTTGCATGTCAGAATCCTTCCACTCAAGGTGGTGGCAGGAAAGGTCTTCCCAAGTCTTTCCTTAACCGATTCACGAAAGTATGTTCTACTATTCGTTTTCTGGTCCTGGATGCTCATGACATGTCAAATTTTTATTATAATTCCAAATGAAAATTTCATCTGCTCCGCCTCAAATGTTTTCAGGTTTATGTGGACGAGTTAGTGGAAGATGATTACCTCTTCATCTGTCGCTCACTTTACCCATCTGTTCCTAGTCCATTGCTTTCAAAGCTTATTGCTCTCAACAGACAGTTACACGATGGTACTATGTTATATCGAAAGTTTGGTCACGATGGCTCACCATGGGAATTCAATCTACGGGATGTGATAAGATCATGCCAGTTTATGCAAGGTAGTAGCTAGAGTCATTTAAATTTTTCATAATACATTTTTTCCAGGTGACAGTTGCTTGGACTAAATTGAGTTCTCGTGTCGTTTCAGAGGCGATACATGACTTAGAAGTTGAAAGCTTTCTCAATGTTCTGTACATTCAAAGAATGCGTACTGCAACTGACCGTAAAGAAGTTCTGCGTATCTATAAGGCTATTTTTGATAAAACCCCGTCGATAAATCCGTATCCTCGGGTTCAGCTAAATCCTGCGTACTTAGTTGTTGGAACTGCTGCCATTAAACGAAATTTAAATCAGTCTAATATTGCCAGTGAGCAGTTGAAACTTTTGCCTGAAATCCGTCAAAATCTGGAAGCTGTTGCACATTGTGTGCAGAATAAATGGTTGTGCATCCTAGTCGGACCATCGTCATCTGGAAAGACTTCGGTGATCAGAATATTGGCTCAGTTAACAGGATATCCTCTTAATGAATTAAATCTTTCGTCTGCGACTGACAGCTCTGATCTACTCGGATGCTTTGAGCAGTACAATGCCTTCCGTAATTTCAGATTGGTGATGACTCGAGTTGAGCACCTTGTCGATGAGTATAACAGTCTGCTATTACAGTCTTCCCAGGAGGCCCTTTTCAGCAATAGGAGTGGCTTAGTTTCCAGATGGCTTTCCTATTTAAATAAGATTGATTCCTCTCTCGTGGAGAACCCATTATTCTTCTTGAACGACTCTGAAACACTGTCTACATTAGAAGAGGTTGTAGAAGACCTGGAACAGGTCTTGAAAGAAGGTGTTTTACCCGTTAGTTGGTCAAAAAAGTATCTGGAACAAATCTCGAAGACTATATTGCAGTTACAAACTCATGAGAAAAAGCAGTCTACAAAGTTTGAATGGGTGACAGGAATGCTGATAAAGGCAATAGAAAAGGGAGAGTGGGTTGTCCTCAAAAATGCTAATCTCTGTAATCCCACGGTATTGTTATAATCTCCCTTTTTAATATCATGTACTGGTTACATTCCTTTTGCGTTAACCCTGATAATTAGAAACAATTCTGATAATTTCCCTTGTAGCTAATTTCCATTTTTAACTTAAATTTCAGGTACTTGATAGAATTAACTCATTGGTGGAACCGTGTGGATCAATCACTATAAATGAATGCGGGATCGTTAATGGTGAACCTGTCACTGTGGTTCCGCACCCAAACTTTCGTTTGTTCCTGTCTGTAAATCCAAAATTTGGGGAAGTATCAAGAGCAATGAGGAATAGAGGCGTTGAGGTATTTATGATGGGGCCACATTGGCAGCTCAATGAGGATGGCTCAAACTGTGAAGAGCTTGTGCTGAGAGGTGTGGAAAGGTTTCTTGCTCTGTCAGGTATTCCAGGTTATAAGCTGGTTACTTCCATGGCCAAAGCACATGTTCATGCATGGCTAAACGGTCAAAGCTTTGGTGTACGGATCACGTATCTTGAGCTCGAACAGTGGGTTCACCTCTTCCAATTGCTGCTCATGAATGGTAATCAACTTTTGTGGAGCTTACAGCTAAGTTGGGAGCACATCTATCTCTCTTCGCTTGGGGTAACTGATGGAAAAGAAGTTGTTGATTTTGTGCGTGAGACATATTTATCAGATGTTGAACTTTCTGAGCTTGATTCATTTATGGGTGGGGATCTGTACCTGCCTGGAGGATGGCCAAAGCCTTTCAACTTGAGAGACTTGACATGGTACTCAAGAGAAACAACAGTAAGACAGAATTGCATGTATCTGGAGTTCCTAGGAGCTCAGTATGCCTCACATCAGCCTAAAATAAGCGACAATGTCAAATCAAGAGATAGGGAGTTGGCTGCTGGGGAACCAAGAATTATTTATTCTATTGATTCTTGGACGCTTAAAAAAGTCTTGTTTCCTAAAGCCTTAATTGGGTCAAGCTGTGCACCAGATGCAGCAAATTTTGAAAATGATTTGGCTTCAAAAATGCTATTGTTTGCTGCCAACTGGACAATAGAACAGGCAACCGAAGAGGATATTCAACTCTATCTTGCGTGGTTTAGTTGGTTTGGTTCTAGACTGCAACAACACTGTCCGTTTCTGCTTTGTTTTCTCAATACGTTGAAGGTTGAGTTTGAGCATCCAATTTGGAATCATATATCTAGATGTCGGAAAAATCTGAAATTCCTCTGCAGATTGGATCCAGATGCTGTTCCAATTCCTATGCTGTCCTCCAAATTGATTGATGTAGCCGCATCAAATGACCAGTCCAAACCTTACAGTAAATCCCTCTTTGAGTCTCTCAACTCTGTTGGCGTTCTTCGTCGTTCGTATCAGCAGTGGCTTGTAGAGAGCAACGACAACCACACAGATGTATCCACTTTTACTCGGTTTTTGGATTCGCTTCGCGTATTGGAGAAGAAAATTCTTTGCGAAATTGTTGGAGCACCATCTTTCAGTGTGTTGATTCAGTTGTACACCGAAGTTATTGACAACCATTCATTCTTTTGGTCTGGTTTGGTCTCTTCTTCAGATGAGTATCTATTGTTTTCCTTTTGGTCACTGATAAAATCTATCAAAAAGATGCACAGTTTTTTCCCTGGAGAAGTTCAGGTGGTTCTGGTAAGGGTACCTTTCAGTTATGCCAGTTTCTTTTCTCAAATTATCATACTGGTTACTCAATAACATCATTGCCTTTCTTCTGTAGGAGGAAAGCAAAAATATTAACAACATAGTTTTGCATGGTCACCCTGAAAAGTCTATGCTGTGGGCTTATGGGGGACATCCTTCCTTGCCGGTATCTGCAGAGCTGTTCCACAAGCAGCAAGAGTTTCTACAGCTGTGCAGCACAGTTTGGCCATTGAAATCAGAATCAGATGAACACGGTTTGATATCTAAAGCGTTCAGTACTACATGTCTGATTGTTTATTAGAGAAAATTAAACTGTCTTCTGATAGCTGTTTTTGTTGGCAGGAAATGATCATCTTACCAAAGCCATTCCATTTTCTGGCCCTGAATTATGTTTGCTTGCCTTGGAAGGTAACTCTACCTTATCAATATTGCTCATTTTTGGTTTCATTTTAAGTGTATATATTTTTGTCTTCAACCAAGGGATAATTGATTGTCATGGTTAAACGTAGAAGTATATGAAACTGAATCATAATTCTTTGACTGTATAGAATACCGAGAATACTGATCGTTTGTTATCCTCTTGGGATTTTTTCCCTTATCCCAAAAACCTCTTCTGTGAACAACAGGCTTAACAATTTTTTTTATGGGAAACCTAATAACAATTTCGTAGTTGTTGTGATTGTATGATTGTGATGTGATTCAAATTGTTGTATTTCTCTGCAGGTCTTTGCATTTCATCATACATTGCTGACGAAGACGATGTAGATTATGTAGCTGCTGTTCAGCTGGATGAGATCTACCAGGTTTGTTATCTTTTTTTTCTGCTGTGTGTAATGAATGAGTCTCTATCTGCTACTCACAATTTCACCATCATCACCAGACTTTTTTGGAGAGGCTGAAACTAGAGAAGAAGAGACTGGAGGATAAAATGGGTTTCAGTGAGATTGACAATACTGAAAATATAACTGCTTCCTGCTGCGTGTTCTGTCCAGAGATTGTGACTACAGGGTCTGGATTTAGCAGTTGGGTGAAGACATGTTTTATTGCTAGCAGTGAAAGTTGTTCTCTAGACGTAGAGTTACTTGCTGCACTTCAGCACCTCTTGGTTGCTCGACCTACTGAACATCAGGTTAGTAGATAGTTGGAATTTTTTTTTTATTTTTTTATTTTTATAAGCTAATGTCTTCTTTTTATTTGAAAGTTAATGGAGAAGATGTGCGTATGATAACTACTATATGTAAAGCCTGGTTAAAGTCATTTTCCTGTTTGCTTCTTACCTTTTTGAGTTGCAGGATCTTGTGGACATTCGAAAACTGCTCAAACCGGCTCTAGAATATTCTTTATCCTCAACCAGGCCTCCACAGACTCTTGTAGCTCATCAAAAACTCCTGTGGGCAATTGATGCACATGCCTCTGAACTAGGAGGTAAACAAAGTTGAATATTCAACAATTTTTCTGTGTACTAAGGTGTACTTGCTGATTAACTTTGGCTATGTTGCAGTGGACACCAAAATTGCTGGTTTTGCTCTCGAGATTTGGTACTGGTGGCATTCTGTATTGTGGAAAAATAGTCAAATTGGTCTCATGGTATAAGATAGTAAACTTAATGATTTTTGTTCACATGCTACTTTTTAGATTGCGCATTTAGTAACATCTTTCTTTCATCTCATGTTCACGGGGCCTACAGAATATCTCAGACACTGGCAACTGTCAGATTCTGTCACCTTCTATGCTGATTCAGCCTGTGAAAACAGCTACCGTTGCTCAGATTCTGTAAGAGTTGTATCTCCTTTATTATGTTTGAGATTTTTTTATTTTGTTTTGCTACTCGCTTCTTCTGATCAACTAAGAACATGTTAAACGCTCCATACTTTTCCTTTCTGTTTGATATATTCATGACTACAATGCTTTACCCTCCAAGATAATCCACTTTTAATGTTTGATGATGGGAAACTGTGATTCCATTTAACCATACAATGAAGCTCTTTTTAATAATGTTTTCTGCAGGGAAAATGTATTTTCTGTTAAGGATTATTCTGTTCAATCAATGAAACTTCTTTCTGCTTCACGATATCTATGGAAAAGCTCACAACCCTATCAAGAAATGCCTGGTTCTCTATTGTCAATTGCACGTTCCCTTTTCCAACAGGTACTGAAATCGTGATAAATTTGAATAGTATATTCTGTTTCGTTGTCCATTGTGCACTTTTTTATTCTTGATTTTAACCTTTGTAGATAATATATACGCACCAAAAGTCATTTGAGTCAGAAACGTTTGTGGCAATTAAGTCTGTATTTCATGCAATTGAGAAAAAGCAGAACAAGGTATGATTCTAAGTTATATTTTCTATTTTTCGTTCCCTTTTTCTTGTCAAAAATATTGGAATCTTCTTAGTACTTTATGTTCTTTGTGAAACATAGCTACATCTCCAAGTTTACGCATCTCTTATCCTTTATGCAGATGGATGGAATACAGAATCTTATCTCACTGATTGGCTCATCAAGCCATAATAAATTGAAATCCGTTACTCACTCATTTGTCGGACCATTAGCAAAACGTCTTTATTCCGATAGCTCATCAAATGGTATTGTTTTATAGTTTATATATGAGCTGTAGAAGTTTGATTCTTAGCAAGGCAAACCTTCCTCGACGGTTGTAATTATTTAATACAGCGTTATGCCCAACTTTTGTAGAATTCTACTGCAATCTTGGCTTGGCGTGGCTTTATCTTGGAGGACTACGCTTCCATCTTTTGAATAGCTTAGATGTTATAGATCCAGCCATGAAGATCACTTGCAAGCTGTTAAAGCTAGAAGAGAAAATCTCATCACTTGAGCTAAACATCAAGGTGCTTACTCTTTCGTATTGTGTAGGTTCACAATAGCAGTTGCATATTGTCCGTCTTTGTTTCATTGATTGGCCTATTCATGTATTACCAGGTCCGGGGAGAATGTGGGTATCTGTCTGGATTGCTTTACTCTGGAAACAATGACGAAAGCAGTGAACATACATTATCTAAGCTCAAAACTGAGCATAAAAGATTGCAAAGAAAGGTATGTAGCAGCTACCATAGGTTTTTCACCTCTTCGCTGTGTGATAATTATTATCTGACCTATCCCATTTTCATGCTCACCTTTTTTTCTTACCTTCTGAAACAGGTTATTTTTAGATCTGATCCAAAAAAGTACCAGGATTTACGAAGGGCGCTGGATGAATTTGCTGGATTTCTCACACGTCCCATAAGTCTGGTCAACGATATTGAAGTGCTTGATTGGAATCAGGTTGTTGAGCAGGTTTTCAACTGGCAGGTATGTTTATCTCATGACTGTCATTAGTATTCTTTTTGCTTTAGCCATCAAGCTTCATTTTCAAATATCAATTCCTTGGATTCTGCAGGAGACAGCAATATCTTTTATTGATCGGATGTCAAGTGACTATTCTGAATATGTCGATATAACTCAGCCAATTCAAGTTTCAGTGTACGAGATGAAATTGGGTTTATCACTCTTTGTATCTGGTGCTCTCTTGGGAAAACTTCTCAACAGATTTGACATAGACATGGTTGACTCAGTCATGGTACTTAACCTCTTGTCTTTCGGAAATATTTAAACATGTCATTTCGTGTAGTCAAACTTAATGACTCCATGTGTCTGGCAGGAAACAATTTATGCCTTAATGAGATTTCCAAGGGACTCGTCGATAGCTTCAACTACCTACACCGAATGTTTGCCACCTTTGCACCTTTCCCATGGTGCAAATTCTCGTGCTAAGTCCTTAGGTTTGGATGTTGGCTTGTTGCACAAACTTATCTCTGTTTCAAGTGCAGAAGATTCGAGAAAAGTAATGTTTAATATGATTTCATGAAATTCCAGTCTTTAGAGATGATATCCGTTCAAATAATAAAAAAAGATTGTCAGAATTTTGAAATCTATTCATGTATTCTTTATGTTTTGCTTATTTCTTGTAGGCCTCAGAGTTGCAACTCAAAGTTGCTCTTTATAAAAATCTCCATGCTCGTGTTTTACAATTTGTCGCAAATACTGGGCTACTGGATGAAGCTTCTTTTGAGGTAAAATATTTACTTAGTTGTATGCATATGAATATGTTAATATGTTATCTAATGTCGCAAGAGTTCTATCCGCAGTTATTGGACAAGATATATGTTGAATTGGCGAGAATTTGGATGGAGATGAAGTTTCAAGCCAAAACAAAGGCTGACAATCTTCCTGGGCTGTACAAATTTCGTTCCCGGGACTTCAAAATTGATAGTGTCATGGAAGTAGATATATCTGCCCTTGGCAAGTATTTCCCAAACGAAAGTTTCTCTGAGTGGCAAGAGTATCTGGCTGATGATGATACGAAGAATGTGAAAGATATGGTAAACCCTTCAGTCTTATGGTCTACTGGAACTTGTGAATTCTCATCTTTATTACTTATGATTTCTGTTTCCTCTCCACAGACACATATTGACCAGGATGAGGAAAATTTGGAGGATGATTGGGACTTGATACAGGAGCATCTGGATAGTATATATAGCACACATAATGAGTTATTTGGTTTCTGTGACCTCTCTGAAAAGGTATTGGAACTCAAATCTGCAATTGTTGCATCAGGCTCACTCTCAATTCTCTTGTATCTAACAAGACAATTTATTCTATTCAGTCTGGAAGATTCTGTATTACTGACAGTAGAAGACTGGATTCGTTCACTGATTCCTATGAACTTGGAGTCAGTATGATCAAAGGTGATTAGACACTATTTCTCTCTATTGTTTAACGTAGTTAAATTCATTTTATTAATGCTATTACAGGGTTATCTCTTGATTCCAGGGCTAAGGGGTTTATTTACATCGAGCTTGGATGCAAAACTTGTTCCAGAACACCTACTTCGTCTTTGCCTGGAAAACAAAAAAAACTTCACTTCAAACTATCAGTCAGCCAGTAAATATAACTTTTACAAGGTCTGCGAAAGCTTTTACGTCCTTAAGAAGTTTATCTGCTTTTAGTTTTAGGTCTGTCCGCCTGTGTTCTGACAGTTTCTTATATAGGATTTGGATGGTCCTGAGCTGGGGAAAATGGTCAAGTTTCTCACTCCTCTTCAACAAAGAATTAATTCTCTATTGCAAGAACGGGAGGACCATCCTGGTCTTCAGAAACTTTCTGGTGTACTTCAGATGCTCTTGGCTATTCCCTCCAGTACTCCTCTCGCAAAGGTATTTATATACTCAACAAAAGATCTATCAATGACTAACAAAGTAACTCTTTGGTAACAATGTTATGGAAAGTATTAATGCAGTGGTAACTTGTACCCACAGAATTAATTTCTTTGCATTGCCTGCCGTCATTGTTTGATCTTGTTAGTTCATCATAAGCATTATGTACTAAACCATTACTTTCTTATTTGCCATTTTTTGTGAAGGCTCTCTCAGGATTGCAATTTCTGCTCTGCAAGGTTCACAAGTTACAGGAAGAGGGATGTAAATTGCCCATCTCTGGTATTGATTTTTAATCTCCTTACAATGGGTTGATTATGGACTCTTCTCAGTCTAAACATTCGTTCCTGCCATTATTTATGATATTTTCAGGTGTCACATTGTGTTTTCCTTCTTTTTTTTTATCCTACAGATCTTTTGGAGCCAATTATTTCCCTAGCAAGCTCTTGGCAGAAGGTGGAATTTGAGCGCTGGCCTACTTTGCTTGATGAGGTTCAGGATCAGTATGAACTAAACGCTAGGAAGGTTGGTATAATTAGAAGATTTTGTTTTATGAACAAAAATAATGTTAAGGGTAACACTTTTTGTTTCTTGTTGCAGTTGTGGCTTCCTTTGTTTTCAGTTCTGTTTCAGAAGGATGCTGTGGAAATTTCAGAACATGAAAACGAGTCCATTTCACAAAGGTGTGCACCAAACAAATGATGTGGTGCTTACATTTCCATTCTTGCATGTATTCGGTCATCTAACAGATATTTTTGTTGCAGTTTGGTGGAGTTCATTGAAACGTCAAATGTTGGTGAATTTAGGAGACGTCTTCAGCTTCTCTTTTGTTTCCTTCTTCAATTAAGTATGGGTAGCTCGTTGGGGATATATTCAAGGTTAGCTGCGTATGAATTATTGCCTGATTTCTTCTTTTCCTCTTTCCTCGTCAGTATCATTCTTGAAGGATTTAAAGGGCCTTCAGCATTATATACTTAAGTCTTCACAGTTGATTGCTCCTCCGCTGTTTTTACAGTTGACTTCTAACTTGACTGTCTTTGACTCCCGCTTTTACTTTGACAGTGATTCACACAAGAGGAGGGTGGAAATGTGCTACAATATTTTTGGATTCTATATTCAATTTCTACCGGTGTAAGCTCCTTTCCAATTCTGTCTTAAGATTATTAGTTCACGATTATTTTGCCAGGGTAATGTTCTCAATTTAAATTTCTCTTACCAGTGTAATGGAGCAGTTAGATTTGAATAGAAAAAATGTTGAAACTGAGTTAAAGGAGGTTCTTAAACTTTGTCGGTGGGAGAGGCCAGATAATTATTTGTACAATGAGACCACTAAAAGGACCAGGCAAAAGGTCAAGAAACTGATACAGAAGTTTACGGTAAGTTATTGGTTCTTCATTTTTCTGGGGGACTATTATATAAACACACGACTCTCAGTTATCTATGTTGGCTTATATGAGTCTGAATGATGGGACCTTATTAAAAAGTTTTCTAATTGGCATCTTTTTTGTTGAGCAGGACATGCTACGCCTCCCTGTAATGCTTGTTAAGCCAGACCTGACGAAGGAACGAGCTCAATTTCTCCCTCTACTAGATCCAGATCTTATGGATGGAGCATCCGACATGAGGATCGAGGTCCTAGTTAGTGCTTTAGATGCAGAGCAATTGAGGGACAGGTATACATTTGCATCCTGTGCCTTTCTGCATGCATTGTGAGAAGTTTATGGAAGTTGAACCCTCCATCATATATGCTTTAAACTTTCTTGGTAGGTCTTCATGGTATGTTGTCTGGTGGAATAAATTAAAGGAATCGGTAGGACGCTTTCACCAAGAAATGCACTATAAAACATTGCTGATGGGTGCAGGTTCGTTTGTACACTAACTCCATTCTCTCTTGGTTCTATTTGGTGATTTTCCTTTATTTTTGGGGAGTCTGCATATTCTTAAGCTTGCATAATATATTTGCAGAGCATCAGTATTCGTCCCCTGTCTATCAGGGTGATTGGAAAAATTTGTGGAGTACGGTTGCTAGGATTGGTGAAACCATAGCTGGCTGTTCAGATCTATGGAGAAACAGTGATAGAGATGTTGCAAAGAAGAGGGCCCTGTTTGAACTTCTCAAGTTATTAGAAAGTAGTGGTTTGCAGAAACACAAGTTTGAAAATATAGAGGTAATATACTTTTGCTTGTCGATACTTCTGTGTATGTTTCTTCTAGTCATGCTCTGTTTATTAATCATATATATTCTCTGATCATCTTCTTATGTAGATGTCAAATCACTTTAAAGGGTTGCTTTATCAGCCAGCATACGATCCAAAGCATCTGTTACTGCTAACACATACCAAAAGTAACATACATCCTTCCATGGGTGTAGAAGATCAAAACAAGGAAAATTCACTAGTTGAGTGGAGAGTGGCAAATGAGTTTTACTTTAAGAGCTTGGCTTCAGTGCAACTCATGTTAAATATTGACCGAAAACACTCCGATGTAACAGCTGAGCAGGTAGACTTTGAAGCTTGTAATTTATATCTGGGCTTCACCGAGTCTCAATTTTAAACCAGTTGTTTCTGCAAACCATCCTATGTTAACAGGTTAAACGGGCAATCTCATTTCTCAATCATCTTGTGGAAATACAACGGCAACAAAGGAAATCTGCGTATGCCTTTGCCGAACTTTTCAACCGCTTTCGCCAATGTGTTTTATCTCTAGCGAGATTACTGGGTGATTCAGTTGGTGCGGATAGAAAGGATGATTCTGTGTTCAGTTTCCCCCAAAATCAACATGCTGTCTTCAATTGCTTGTGGCTACAGAAGGTATTTCAGCTTTCTAACTTGAATGATGTGCACTGAATGTCTGTTGCAACAACACTGGATTAAGCTTTTGCTTTTTTGTGATATGACAGCAACTCTTTGATAACATTACTGCAATGCTTCTTGAGGAGTCGGCCTTACTGAGAACAGTTGGAAGTACACACTTGGATTCCTGTCAAGCTGTGAAAACCTCATCACGGAGTTTGCTCAGCTTTATTGAAATACTAATTCCCATCGCTCAAAATTCCAAGGTATCCTTGGGCTTCTTTTAAATCTTTCTGCTCTGTTATTTCTTGCAAGAGTCTGAATGTGTTGTTGTCATCAGGCTTCGCTGGATAGGCTTCTACTTGATTGCAACGGTTTTATCATCACACCAAGTAGCAGTCTTAAGCAGTTTGTCACTCAGCATATGGTTCAGGTGCTACGCCAGAACTTTGATCAACTTACGGACCTTGAGAACCAAATTTCAAGTTTCTGTGAAAACAATGAGAAAAGCTATTGCAGAGACGTTCTTCTCAGTCAATTTTCCCCTGTGTTTAAAGAGGTATTTATTCAGCCTTGGTGGATTAGTTTTATCTTTTTCCAGATGCAAGCCTAGCAAATAAATTGCGTTTAGGATTCTTAGAGTCATATTGAAGAACTTTATTTGATGCAGGGGAAATTGTTGGCTGAAAATCTGAACTGCTTACTTAACGTGAGAGACCAGTCAACTGGAATGGAACCCAAGGAACGACTATTTCTTGAAGAAAATCTTGCAAGTATATTTGCAAATGTTAAGGATGTGATTGGAAAGCTTTGCTCTTATAAAGATGGAAGTCTTTCTCAAGAAGAGGAAATGAATATTACTACATGGGATGGTCTGTTTAAGAAGGCAGAAAATGACTTGAACCTTGATAACCTGTGTAAACTCCTGTCCGAATCATTTGGTTCCATTGTAAGTTGGATTGTCTTTTGATGTATGCGGATGCTATTTTCCTTTTATTTTCAAGCTTATGTTGAACTGAGGCTTTTATCTTCATAGGAACAACTGTTGAACTCATCAGGCGTCCTTTCAGCTGGTGTTGGAGACCAGTTGAAGCAACTTCAAGCATTTTTGGATCTTTTATTGAGCTTTGGGGATTGTTACCTTAAAGAGTTTTTGGCGATAAGCAAAACGGTATGTGTTTATCTTATGTTGTTCTTTCAAAGTCATTCGGGACAATCATCTCTTTAAACTGATCCTGTTAATTGATAAATTTTCTTTAAACAACCTCCTGAATGTCAAGCATGTTAGTTAGTGTGAAGAGATCTCGGCATTTACACACCTTCTACTATTTTATTCCAATAAGACAACAACATCTGTGCTTTTGGTCTGTAGGTTTCACTGATAACCCATGTCCTTGCAAGTGTTCTTGCCGATCTATTTACAAAAGGATTTGGCATCTCCAAAAATGAAGAAGATGATGACTCTAAAGTTGACAAATCGGAAGCTGCAGAAGGTACTGGTATGGGAGATGGTGTGGGGGCAAAAGATGTAAGTGACCAAATAGAAGATGAAGACCAACTGCATGGCACAGATAAGAAGGTTTATACTGCCTCTTTCCTTATTGCCTGCCACTCATCCTGAATTTTCTATGGGATTTTACCAATCGAGTTTTCTTCTGTTGTCTTTGCAGGAAGAGGAAGAGAAAGAGCAAGATGATGTGCTGGGTAAAAACAAAGGCATTGAGATGAGTGACGAATTTGATGGCAAAGAATACAGCGTTAGTGAGGATGAAGAAGAAGACAAGGAAGACGAAGGAAGTGAGGATGAGCCGTTGGATAATGGAATAGGAGATGTGGGATCTGATGCCGAAAAAGCCGATGAAAAGCCATGGAACAAGGATGAAGAAGATGAGGAAGAAAATATGAATGAGAAGAATGAATCTGGACCATCTATAGTCGACAAGGACACAAGATCAAGGGAGCTAAGAGCCAAGGATGATGGTGTTGAAACTGCTGATGAGCCTGAGGAGTCCAATACTTCTGACAAACCGGAAGAAGGAAACGATGAGAATGTGGAGCAGGATGATTTTGATGATACAGATAATTTAGAAGAAAAAATCCAGACCAAGGAAGAAGCACTTGGTGGACTAACTCCTGATGTCGATAATGAACAAATTGATGATGACATGGAGATGGACAAAACAGAGGAGGTCGAAAAGGAAGATGCAAATCAGCAGGAAGAACCTTGTTCAGAAGATCAAAAGCATCCTGAAGAAGGTGAAAATGATCAAGAAGAAACTCAAGAGCCATCTGAGGAAAATATGGAGGCTGAGGCTGAAGATAGGTGTGGATCACCCCAAAAAGAAGAACCTGGAAATGATCTTGAACAGGAACCAGAAACGGAACCAATAGAAGGAAAAGAAGTTATGTCAGAAGACATGATGAAACCGAACTTCCGTAATGATAATATTTCTGGCGTAGAGTCTGGTTCACAAAATCCCCATGGGTCTAATGTGCTGGGTGCAGGAAGTACAGCACCACAAGAAAATTTGTCTGCTACTGATGTTACGGATGAACTCACTGATTCAATGGATCTGCCTTCGAGTAGTAACACGGAAATGAACCTCATGATGACCAACATGGCCAACGGTGAGACATTGACAGACAACTTACCAAAGATGGAATTTCCTCAAAACCAGTCATCTACTGCTCAACAAACCAAGGTCAATCCTTATAGGAACGTTGGTGATGCCTTGAAGGAGTGGAAAGAAAGAGTTAGAATCTCCTCTGACCTTGGAGAAAAGCAAGAGGCTGAAAATGAGATGGAAGACCCTGATGCTAGTGAATATGGATTTGCTTCTCAGTTTGATGCAGGAACTTCCCAAGCTCTAGGACCTGCGTTGCCTGAGCAAGTGAACACAGATATGAGAGAAGGGGAATCCGAAGAAGAAAAACTTGCAGGTAATCAGGATGATGTCTCTCCAATGGATATTGATGACTTGAACCCAGAAAACAAACCTGCTGTCCAATCCAAACCATCGATCAGTAATAGCATCGCGGAACAGGTCCAAGAACCAGATACAGATAGGACCCACCAAGAGAACTCTCCTATTCATAATTTTGGTGATGGTAACAGTAGGATGGACTCTATGGTCTCTGTCGACAATACTTTCTTGGGGGAAGAGGCATGTAATCTGGACCGGATGCAAGTGACTGATAATGACTCGGAAAGCAATCAGGATAATCAGGAAGATCCAGATGCCAGAAGCAATGCTGTTGTTCTTTGGAGGAGATGTGAATTGCTTACTGCAAAACCGTCTCAGGAGCTGGCTGAGCAACTACGTCTTATCTTAGAACCCACGCTTGCTAGCAAGCTCAGTGGTGACTACAGAACGGGTAAAAGGATCAACATGAAGAAGGTTATTCCATACATAGCAAGTCACTATCGGAAAGATAAAATTTGGTTGAGGAGGACAAAACCAAACAAGCGTGATTACCAAGTTGTTATCGCTGTGGATGACTCGCGTAGCATGTCAGAAAGTGGATGTGGTGATTTTGCAATTAGAGCTTTGGCAACGGTATGCCGAGCTATGTCACAGCTTGAGCTGGGAAGTTTGGCTGTGGCAAGTTTCGGGAAGCAAGGGAGCATAAAGATGTTACATGATTTTGGTCAGTCTTTCACCACAGAATCCGGCATTAAGGTTAGTGGCCTTAAATCTTTCATTTCCCATGTGTTCACTGTGGATTGTCTTCTGATTGCTTACAAAACACATCTTTTCTCGTTTCTGTGATGCAGATGATCTCAAATTTGACATTTAAACAAGAAAATCTCATTGAAGATCAACCAGTCGTCAATCTGCTGAGAAACATGAATGAAATGCTAGAGAATTTGGCCAGCACAAGACGACAGTCTTACGGGAGCAACCCGCTTCAACAACTTGTACTAATCATCGGCGATGGGAAGTTCCATGAGCGAGAGAAGTTGAAACGAACTGTTAGAAGCTTTCTCCAGCAAAAACGTATGGTGGTATATCTGCTTCTCGATGACGCAGAGCAATCTGTTTTTGATTTAGCGGTATGTCCAATTCTATTACTTCCTATACATATTTATAAGATTGAAACGAGTAGTTATCATGAATGATTCTAAAAAAACTACATCTTTTTTTTGTTCTCTAATCAGGACTATGTATATGATGGTGAAAGGAGACCTTATAAGAAAATGAATTACTTGGATTCCTTCCCCTTCCCATACTACATTGTGCTAAGAGACATCGAAGCCTTACCCAGAACACTTGGTGATGTGTTGAGACAGGTAACTTTTCACTATCCATTCTCTGTTTTCTACACTGTCAAAATACTTAGATATCTGACAAGTTTTGTTTTTGTTTTTGCAGTGGTTCGAGCTGATGCAAAGCTCGCGGGACTGAACACTTGTTGGAAGAGAAAGGGTCGAGGCCTACAAAAACTTAGCTTAGCTTAGTTTGTGAATTAGACTTGTACACATTATATGCAATAACCTTAGTTAATCACATCAGACCACAAATACTGTTATTGCTACAATCTCTTTAGTATATACATATCTGATAAAAAAAGTCTCTTCTCTTCTCTTTCGAATTCTCACAACTGTTAATACTCTCCCATTCAAACATTTCTTAGTTTAAGTCTGCAATTCGGTTTTCGTATACATTACTACATAAGTAAAAAGCTCGTTATAAGTAAAACAAAAGGTCGAATATTTATATGTTACTTCAGTTTGTTAATTTTTATCAACAATCTTATATTATCGCTCACCTTTTTTCATCACTTTTGTTTTTTTTTCTTTTGACCCGAAGAAGAAAATTCTCGTAAACAATTTAAAATGTAATAAAGTCACATGAATCACTTTTTTGGGTCAGCAGCCCTTTAATCATTAACAGTGATATATGACTTCTTCATCTGAATACTTTCGGTCACCCAGTTTTCCTGAGTTAAAAACTCGACCTTATTTTAATTACAAATTTCAAAAATTCAGTGGACTAAGAAATTACTTTAACCAGATTTAAAAATTTTCAGTAACAAAGTTAGTCACTACAGGGGCAATGTAAATGCTGAATCGGGTGATTAACTGTGCTACAAGTTTTTTCAACATCTAAATATACGTTTAATGTAAATTTAATATTTGATCGGAGTCGATCTCATTCAAATTCGTATGTTACATTGACAACAAAAGGTAACACAGAAATGTTCATGAATATGAACAAGGCAAATCTGTTAGCAGCATAATAGAAACAAAGTTAGTCGTTCTTTGTTTTTGGGATCCAAAAAAAATCTAACAATTAAAGGTTAAGTCTATGAAAACAGTCGGCATACTATATATATGCATTAGTAGTTGGTACACTAATTGGAGGATTAAATTAAGTACTTGCCGACTAATTTTATCATGGCATAGAAAAGAGAATGATCATTTGTTGACTTGACCAAACAAAATGGGTATGTATTCAGAAGAAATAAAATTCTGAGGTTTCTTTTGAAACTTCATGATAATATGGGGATTGATTGTTCTACAAGTTTCCACTTTTTTACTTGGCATGCCATGGGATTGTGTTGCACGTTGTAGGAAAAAGAATGTTCAGTCTCATTTAAAAGTTGAAATAAGGTTTTCTGATCCTCTTTGTTGATTCTACAATCTTTGACTAAATAATACTAATTGTATATTAATTACATTCTGATCTTCTTTAAATGGAATCTTTATGTATCTAATTCAACGATATCTATTTGGATGTCACTCACTGTGAGAAGGATCCGCTAGATTCTTTATTAGATATGTCCATTTGATAAACTATTAAATGAGTTACTCTAGTGACATATTCGCATAGTAGTATCTTGAAATATCTTTTGGTTGTATTAAGAAGTTTTCAGACAGAATTCTCACACACTAACTTGTTCACATGAAAATTAAGAAAACTATGCAGTCATAAGGAAAAAAATATACTCAAAATAAAATAAAAGTATATCATGAACTTTTGAATCACTTTTTTATTTTTAGTAAAGTTAACATCTATATAACAGTTACCAGGATCGAATATATAGGTATCGTATACACAACCGTCACAAAACTGTTTGTCTAGAATGTCCGTCCGTCTAGACAAACAGTCATCCAAATCATTTTGTACAACACTGGTTAGTAAATAGCACGAATTAAGCTCAATATGTATATTCAAAGTGAAGGAAACATACTCTTTCTTATTTATAACGTGTACAATATATCCATATAACCGGTTGTTACGGAATGACTTTGTCACCAAACATGTTCTTCAAAGAAGAAAGTGACGAGAAAAGTAAATAAAACAGTGGAGATAATATTAGAAAGAATATTCAGATATGTTTATCTTTTAATTCTCTTTAAATATTTTAAGTGGATTGTTGAAATCTTGGCAAGCTTGTTTTCTCGAGATTATTATGATGTGTATAAGTTTTCTTTGCTTTTCATATTCATTTCCCAAGATACGCAATCTTTACCCATCACTGCTTTTGCTTTTGTAATTGACGGCAAATCTTCTTTCTAATCATAAAAAGTATATAAATCGACATACCTGTAACGACATCAATTGTTTAGATCAAATTAATATTTTTTAAACATCAATATTACAATTACAAATTACTAGAGTACAAGTTAAAAATGCTATAAGTAAATACATTTCTATATTAAAAGTGCGAATGAAACAGTATTTTTTCTTAATGTCATTTTTTATTATATTTTAACATTGATTTGGAACAACAGTCACATTACAGTTTGTTTAGCTGGCACATTCTGCTTTCTTCGGGAGAGCATTGAACCTGATCCGTCGTCTTTCCACAATGCCCAAGCCGGCTAAATTCATTCCAAATAAGTCATCCAAGTCCATAATCCCTTATCTAGTCGTTTTTCAAACAGTAGGCATCACCATATCTATTGTGTTCAGCCTAATGTTTTGGAGACCCTTAAATTTGTCTAAACTCCACCCAATCTCTCTTGTGTCCTTTCCTTCTTTATTGCTTTCTCTACAGTTGATCCAAAAGTATGATATATCCAATTTCTTGAAAACCATTTTTGGGGAAAATTTTGAAAACCATTTTTAGAATTTTACAAACACAAGTAATATGTTATTTTTCAGTCAATTTTTTACTGTTTGTTTTGATTAAAATTATGAAAGAAGCATACGATTTCTAAAGAACACGACTTGTCAATCCCACTCCCATCATCGAAGATGAACAAAGCCAATCACAGGGAAAAAAAATGAAGAAGAAGAGAGCTGCAATGTAACTAACAAATCTTCCTAAAACTGAGTTTGAATATCTCTCTGAATCGCTTTAGATTGAGATATTTAATAATAATAATAATAATAGTAAAATTCAAGTCTGAGATGTACCATCTATTAGACATGAAAAAATGGATTTGTTGGTTACATACTTTACAATTGTAGAAACGAAATATATGATGTTTTTGATACAATTAATCGGCGATATAGCGAAAAGAATGTGGTAATAGCGATAATGTAGACACAAAATTGTTGCAAAAAATGAAAATGTCAATGAAACAATATTTACGCATTGTTAAAACTTCAATCAAACAAACAAAATATCAAACAAGATTTTCTTTGTTTCACCAAAATATTAATTTTAACAAATTGCATGTACGCTTAAAACTTTAATATACTTATTAAATCTTACTTTTATGGTCCTTCATATGTAACATAATAACAGTAAAAGATTACAGAAACGTTTAAACCTAACAATTATGAAAGTTTAGAAAGTGTTATAAATCTTAAATGAGGAAATGGAGCAGCTCAATGCACTCAAACAAGTGCCCTTGATTAGTTGATTTCAATCACCCAAGTAGATAAGCACGTAAACATAAATCTGGTTATTGCCAATATGAAAAAGAATGAATTTTCGGATCTGACTCAGATACGTTTTGCAAGAATAAAGTTAGGCATTTTTGAAAAAACAAGAAAGCCGTTTAAATAGTTCTTATGTAATACTCTACCCAAAGAAAAGAAAAAGTAACTATGGAACAAAATTCCCATATAGACCAAAATAAAATATATCATACCATAAATGATTGAACAGATCTTATTTTCTTGAAAGTATAAATATTTTTAATGCTTGGTGTGAACCGCAAATTTTTGTCCCCAACATTTTTAGTGGATAAATATTTCTATGTTGCAATTTATTATCATTTTCTATATAAATAATATTTCCAGCTTGTATATGCTATATTCTCGTTACTAAAAATATATGTATATATGTATGTACATATATGTATATTTAAAAAGTTATTATTAAAAATCTACTACTTTCTCAACTATACTCTCTTTACAAGAAAATCTGATTTTAAAGAAATTTCACAGTTTTCTAGATAGCAACCAACTTTCACCAATCATACTTAATTTGAGGAATTACTTACAAATAAAATCTTTAAATCATAAACTAGAAGCCACAGTATCTGTTAAAATAATAATAATTGAATTTAGGATCTGCCATTAGTCGACGAATTTTCTTGAATATTCGTTTCTATGTTAAAATGGAAGTCGTGTTAAGAATACAAATAAATAAGTATTTGTTTTGAAAAAGCTGAAAACATTTTTGAAAAAGTAAAAATGACTAAATAAAATAACAAGAATAAGAATTATCGTTTTAACTCCACTGCTTCCTCTGCAGCACTATAAATATATGCTTTGGTACTCTGCAAGGTTGTTCCGTATCTCTCACCAAACCATCTCTTTCTCTCTTTCTCAAAATCTTGTTTATTTTTTTAATAAAACAAAGAAATTAAAAAGATGATGGTTACATTAGTACTAAAGTACGTCCTCGTGATAGTCATGACCTTGATATTAAGAGTCCTATACGACTCCATTTGTTGCTACTTCCTCACACCAAGACGAATCAAGAAGTTTATGGAACGTCAAGGCATCACGGGGCCTAAACCCCGTCTCCTCACCGGAAACATCATTGATATCTCCAAAATGCTCTCTCACTCCGCTTCTAACGACTGCTCTTCCATCCACCACAACATCGTCCCACGCCTTCTTCCTCATTACGTCTCTTGGTCCAAACAATATGGTATGTACCCATGACCAGTTCAACGTTTTCGGATGTCCATTTAATTTTTTTCTTAAACGTCTCTTCTTATGCTACATAAAATCTGTTTTCCCCAAATATTAACGTAAAATATGAAGCGGATAATTATAGTTTCTTTCCTTTGCTTATGCTTTGGACCGGACATGCCTACAATGCATTTTCTATTTTATTACACACTTCAAAAATGACTGAAATGGCCTTTTGCAGGGAAGAGATTTATAATGTGGAACGGGACAGAACCGAGACTATGCCTAACGGAGACCGAGATGATTAAAGAATTGCTAACGAAGCACAATCCGGTCACCGGGAAATCATGGCTGCAACAACAAGGAACTAAAGGGTTTATAGGGCGTGGGCTTCTCATGGCCAACGGCGAGGCTTGGCACCACCAACGTCACATGGCAGCTCCGGCTTTCACACGTGATAGGCTCAAAGGATACGCTAAGCATATGGTGGAATGCACGAAGATGATGGCTGAGAGGCTGAGAAAGGAGGTTGGAGAAGAGGTGGAAATTGGTGAGGAGATGCGGCGGCTCACGGCGGATATAATATCGAGGACGGAATTTGGAAGTAGTTGTGATAAAGGAAAGGAGCTTTTTAGTCTACTCACTGTACTTCAACGTCTTTGTGCTCAAGCCACTCGCCACCTCTGTTTTCCCGGTAGCCGGTAAGTTTTTTTCTTTTTTCACAAATCTTTCTTTTGATTGTTTTGTGTTACGAACTGCAAGTAATTATATTAAATCATTCTATGATTCTACTAACTTTTTGTCATTTTGCGGTTTTTTAATTAAATAAATTTTCCTAAAAGAATAATAAAACGTTAATAATATATTTTGTTTTGGTTTTCACGATTCTATATATAGTGGTACTTAATTTAATGAAACGTTGATAATATAAACTATCCACTAACATATTAAATTGGAAAGATAAAAATATTTGACATGGTTACTATTTGCATGGATCTAATTGATGACTTAACGTGTAACTATATAATCTTTTGTGTCTCAAAGGTTTCTACCTAGCAAATACAATAGAGAAATAAAGTCTCTGAAAACGGAAGTGGAACGTCTTTTGATGGAGATTATAGACAGCCGAAAAGACAGTGTAGAGATCGGTCGGAGTAGCTCATACGGGGATGACCTCTTAGGGCTTCTTTTGAACCAGATGGATAGCAACAAGAACAACCTTAATGTTCAAATGATAATGGATGAGTGCAAGACTTTCTTCTTTACCGGTCATGAGACAACCTCTCTTCTCCTCACGTGGACTCTCATGCTCCTTGCTCATAATCCCACTTGGCAGGACAATGTCCGCGATGAGGTCCGGCAAGTTTGTGGCCAAGATGGTGTCCCTTCCGTTGAACAGCTCTCAAGTCTTACTTCGGTACGTTCTTAATTTTCACTCACATTATCACCTTTCTTCGTTGTTTTTTCAATGGAACAATGGTTAATTCTTATCACCTTTCTATCGGCCGCTTAGAAACCTATAAATTCAACTATTGTTTTTTTAGCTTAGACATCCTTATATTATATTTCTAATTGGTTTTAATAAAATACTTAGAATATGGAAAATATATCTAGAAATTTTTTAACATCATATTTAAATTTTATCAACAAAATATTAAAAATCAATAATAAAAAAATAAAATTTCAATTAATCGTTAATTAGGCGTTATGTCCTTCTCGAACGTAAAATCGTAGCTTTTAGAGTCTTTCTTATTTCCACATTGTTATATATCTTTCCTTCTCTAATCGTGAGGTAGGTAATTTTCTCGCTAGTAAAGTTAGAATTCGTTATCTATATTTTTTTATTTTTTTGGTTCGCTTTCAAACCTATGTAAATAATAAAATAAATGAGTAAAGGTGATCTAGTTGACCAAAACAAAAACTCCGAACTCTTTTTGAATGTTTTAAAAGCAAACGGAAAGAGAAAGATCATACGAGTTTCACGTTTCCATTACAGTTTTACAAAAGATAAGAATCTTATAAAAAAAATCTGAGATTTTAAAAGAAGTGAAGACAATAGTATAACATTTTAAAAAATTGAAACATACTATGTGTTAATGTCTTATGCGTTGTTATGCATATACACATGTCTAGTAAAGTTTTGACTTTGGTCGAGAATTAGGATAGAATCACAATTATATCTTTCATTTGAAAAATAAAATAAAAATTTGATGGTAACGCCAATTGTTATGGGTGCGGGTGGGGTACTACGTTCATTCAACACACTTACAGGCAATGCCACTAAGTCGTAGTGCTTCTTCCGTAACTAAATCTCAATTAGTACATATCCGGTCAACTTTAATATGATATATCTAGAAAATCTTCTTAATATGTTATCCCATTAATTATGATATGTAGTTTCAAGTCAGATAATTCATTTCAAATGTATGACATATAACAAATTCAGGTATTTAATTATTAGACTAAAGTGAAATTTACATTACCATTGCTTCGACATTTGATTAGATAGACCAATAGAGAGACTCATGATGAATTGGCTTTCTACATTTAAAATCGAACTAAGGCATATTTTAATAATGAGATAAGTAAAATATTCCACTTGTTGAAAAAATTAGCACTACAACATGCTTTGCATAAAATACTAAAAGAAATCATTCATTAAACGATTTGGACAGCTTGAAAGGCAATTCTTAAAACCAAGTAAGGGATCTTTGTGAAAGAGTCATAAGGCACTTCACAAGATTGTTAGATATGATATCTTAAAAGGGTTTTATGTAATTTAATATTCAACTAACTTATCTCTCTTTCTTTATTTTTCTTCTTTCAACAGTTAAACAAAGTGATAAACGAGTCATTAAGACTTTACCCTCCTGCCACACTTTTACCAAGAATGGCATTTGAAGACATAAAACTAGGTGACCTAATCATCCCTAAAGGTTTATCTATTTGGATCCCTGTCCTTGCGATCCATCATAGTAATGAATTATGGGGCGAAGATGCGAACGAGTTCAACCCTGAACGATTTACTACTAGAAGTTTTGCATCTAGTCGCCATTTTATGCCTTTTGCGGCTGGACCTAGGAACTGCATTGGCCAGACTTTTGCCATGATGGAGGCGAAGATAATATTAGCAATGCTTGTTTCCAAATTCAGTTTTGCAATATCGGAGAACTATAGACATGCTCCTATAGTTGTGCTTACTATAAAACCTAAGTATGGAGTTCAATTAGTTTTGAAGCCACTTGATCTATGAAGGGAGAATTATCTAGTTAAGCTTCCTGAGAGAGTACTTATTTTTGAGTGACATGAGGGATTTGTAACTGAAACGATTTTGAAATGAGTATAATAAAGAGTTTTTTTATATATATAATTGTAAATTGAAATAGATTGCAAGTTAATTAAAACATAGCGAGACATTTTGAGTTGTGCGTTCGTAATTAATTATATAACAACATATCCATTATCTTCATTTCAAAACTATATATTCTTCAAAACAACAAAATATCTTTTAACTACAATATTTGGATAATTTGTAGTAATATTGTACAACATGCATGATTATAAATTTATAATTCCTCTATCCAACGTGCACTCTGAAAGCAGATGACACTCTGGTCGGTCTCCTTTCGCCATGCATGACACCAAATGATACTCTTTCTTTGACTCATCTACAAGAACAAAAACAAAATGATACTCTTTCTTTGTCTCATATACATGAAGTTTACTTCTTACTTTTAATTAGAGATTGTCTTTCTTTTCTTTTTTTAATTAGAGATGATCTTGTTTCCATTGAATTTGATCTTTGCTTGAGAAGAGCGATTGCTTAAAGTTCTTCTCCCCCAATGTCTCTATTGAAATTCTATTTGATTACTAATCTGTAATTTTTGGTCTTACTCCATTGGGGATTAATCTGTAACCTTTAATTACTCTCTATTTGAGGAGAAAACCTTTGGTGCTAATTAATAACATTTGAGAGAAAGAAAAAAAAGAATCTATCGAGACTCATGAACTCCAAAATATGCATGGAAATCAAAGTCAACTTCTAAAAAAATAATGGTAAGATACAAACTCAAAACGAAGTGGAAATGCACTGCATCAATCAACATTTAACGTTAGAACTATTTTTTTTTAAACCATTTACCAAGACGAATGATTTTATCGTGAGTCTAATAGAAAGCCACATTGCAATTCATAGGAAAGAGGGTGAAAAGTGGGTTGATGGCTACCAGTTTTTAAACAGTTTATATGTATACTTTCTTTTGTCCACAGACTTATGTATATATTTTAGGTCAAGGAGCTTTTATCTATGTACTTTTTTGTCGACATGCTTATTTCATTAGATAGCCTCGTTTGGAAATTTAATGTACTCAAATAACTCACATTTTTGTTAACAGAAACCATCATGAATTCATAGTAATTAACTTTTCTCTTTTGGAACTTTCATCGTGTGCTAAAACATTTGATTTTTATGAGTATTGGTTACCATATTTTACAGCATGTTTGGACATTTTGAGGAGAAGAAAAGAAATTTCAAAAGATATTGAAAATTTCACGTCTTTTGGGAAACTTTCACATATTTTTATAAATTTTCACATATTTTCAGAACTTCATAAAAAAATCAGAAACTTTAAAAATCAACGTTGTTGTTTGTAATATATTTTGTTTCTATAAGTATTCTCTGTAAAACACTGTTTACTGTTTTCATTTTCAATTGCCAATTTTGATTTGTTTTATATATCTGAACTCTAATGCATTAATAAATCATAATTCCAACATCTTAAATTCAATATGTTAATTTAGTCACTAAATCATAAAAACTTAAACTAAAATTAACAACATTATTCCAGCAGAAACAGAGAAATGTCGAGTATTACAATTATATATAATCGATTTGGACAGTGCACTCGTAAGATTTAAGAAGATTGTTTCCTAAACCAAAAATAAAATGGTGCTCCAATGTCAAATTAAAGTATAAAAAGAAGTTCCTCTCCCTAATTTCTATTACTTTAGTTGGAGATATATGGAAAGAAAATATCTTTTCATAAAATAAATTTAAAAAAACGCATGAAGGGTTTTGACGGTTGTATCTGTGTAAGGTCACATTATGTTTATATATTTGGCTTCAAGGTCACATTATGTTCTCTGACCTAAGCCAAAAACAGTTGGTCTTAATCTTATTTTTTTGGACTCTATAGAGTAAAAAGGTGAATTTTTAATATAAGAATAAAGAAACTCATAATTATATAGTAAAATGGGTTCAATCTAGATAGGCCTTTAAATAATAAAGAAACATGACAAATAATAGGAATGATAAGTGATGGGGGTAACTAGCTAGTTGATCTTTTTTAATTAAATTTATTTTGTTTTTGTTTTAGGTCAGCACTTATAATGATTATAAGCTTGATTTTTGCATCTTATCTTCCAATATTTTAAGTGTCTGAATCAATAAAGCACATTATTTCATAACGGAGAAGAATGTCAACTTGTAATTCTATATAATTAATGCCAACTTTTAACTCTTATATGTCCATTCCTCATTTATATTTTCTACAAAAAAGTTATTGATTTTTATCTTATTGATTTTCTTGTTGGTTTTTATATGTTTTGCACCATATATATTAATTAATGAGAGCTAATTTGAATATCACCCAACTGAAGTTCTATAGAGAGTCAAATTTTAGTAATAAGCGTTTTCTCCGTATCAAAGTATTAAGTATGTGCGTCTTTGCTCAAAAAACAAAGAGTATTAAGTATGTACGTATAATCAGTAAAAACTTAGCACATGGGATAAATAATGAAGATACTACATGAAATTTGATTAAATGAACCGTGCGTGACATGGTGAAAATAATGGTTGTCAATAATAATCTATATGTTTTCAAGAGTACGATTTATTAGCAGGTAACCGTGACATTGATTAGCAGGTAATGGAAACTAGATTACCTCTAGTGCTTAAATTGCTGGTAGGAAAAGACTAAATTAAAGGTGCACATATATTAAAGCCATTAGTACATTACGTGCTAATCAATCATTCAATCTTAGTATTTATAAAATATAAAATTAAATACACTTATAAAGAGCAATGATAAGTTTAAAAGTAAACTGCAAGAAAACATATTAATTATAACCGAGTATTTCATAGTAATTTTCTCACAAACTTTGCGAGAAAATGATATATAGTTTTTTTTTTAAAATAGCAATAACCCAGTTACTTTATGTTGAAAGAAAACTTTTGTAAACAATATTCTTTTTTTTTGTGTCACATCTACAACCTTTCATTTGATACAAAAGATGTTACGCACATTTTCATTTAATATATAACACAATTCTACGTAAGTAAACAGTAGACACAAACAAATTGTGTAAATGATGGAAAGCAATATTATTTTGTGTGACTAATAACTTAACTGTAACAAAAAATTGATAGTTTATCCAAGTATACATTAATCTTCTATTCCATGATTCCAAAGACAACAAATCCAAGGTACAAAATTTCTCAGCTACATAAAAGAGTGAATGTACCGAATTTACCATGTTACACCAACATTACAGGATGCGATACTATATATTGACATTATAATTGTAGAAGTAATTCGTGGTGGAGGTGTGTTGCAATTTGTATGCAATGTACACACTTTTTTCTTACGAAATAATCATTGTCTACATGGCATAAATGACTAAAATATCAATTTTGCAGTTGTGTTTGTGTACATGGGTCACCTTTTTGACGCCTGCATATGATATATCCTTTCAAAATGATTAGACGCAAAAATCCTCATTCTGTTATATATAATATTATTGTTTTAAGATAAGATTTTTTTTTTTTTTTTTTTTCCGGCGAAAGATTATATTAAAAAGCCCATAGGACAAGTACAGTAAGGAAAAACCCAATAACAAGTACATGCGAGAAGAACGGTCCATAAAAATTATAATTCTAGCTTCTGACACGTGTTGGAGACGTGTACCCTACCTATCCACGCGTCAGGAATCGAGCGCTGCCGTCTTCACGTTGCTAAACACCGCCGTCTCCGATCAACCACCGCCGATCAGTGCGATGGGTAGACTGTTCCTTCCTGCCGATCTCCACTCCAATCAAAAGAAGCATCGAAATCATTTACCGGATTAAAAGGTAGAGCTGCTTCACAAATTCTTTGGAATCACCAGTTTCGGGAGACTCCACCACCGATTACATCTATCTTGATGTAGTCTAAAGTCCATTTTTGCTCTTGCGTCTTGAGCAATCGGAGGTGACGAAGATGTTAATCCACGAAGAAATGGAGACAACAAAGATCTTGGAAGAAAACGTTGAGATCGATGGGTGAGCAACAATGGAGATAAAGATCAAGTTCCGTTAAAAACGGAGAAAAGACCGGTCATAGTCGGTAACAGAAGATCCGATATGTAATCGGAAATTATTGATCTCGCATAGAGACGAGAATATAAACAAATCCGGATCAAACTGGAGACAAAACGATTATCAAGCTCTCCTCTCTGAAAGATTTTGGAGAGAGAAGAGAGGAGAGCTTAAGATAAAAATTTTAAATTGTAAGTTTGTAACCACTGACGAGAAAAAGAAATTTGAAACCACTTAACTCCAACTCGTAAACTACAGGTCTATCTTTTACAGGGTAAATCGATGACTTGACGTTGATATTGAAATAATATGATTGATTTTATAATGCATAAATTGGTTATGAAAAATAAAGTAAAGTAGTTTGTTGTCACATCACATTGTAGAGATCTTTAGCTCTGAAATCATGCGGCTGATGTCACCCCACCCATTAAAGCACACAGATTGAGGGTGTGATTTTTTTATATTTTTTTTTCCTCAAACACCATTTATATTAAGTTATCGGAAAGATACTTTCTGGTAGAGAGAGCCATTCAGGAACCAATATGCTTACATGGAAGAAAAGGCTATTACGAGCCCGAACTTTCTTAGCTAAACAATCTGTTCGAGTATTAGAACTACGAGGAAGAAATCTAATACAAAAAAAGGAAAAAAACAAACTAAAGAGCGATAGGATGCCAATTCCGCTGCGAATGTCGGCCAATCGTCTTGGTTGTCAATGATAGAAATCAGGTCTGAACAATCGGAAGCAAAAGCGCCAGAAGTATCGCCAATAGAGATCATGCATTCCATTGCCCATAGCAAAGAATCAAATTCCGCACAAGTTAAAAATTTTGATTGAGGGTGTGATTGTGCGACGCGTTATAGCGTTTTTACATGCGGTATTTTTAACTTGTTACCATTCAAGTCACACATCGTGTATTTTAACTTTTAGACCGCACTCATCAAATTCTTTTTGTTTGGTCTGTTTTATCTCAATACCGCACATGTTTTGTGTATCACCAATTATGATGCGTTTTTTGTTTTGTCTATATATGTGTATATATACATATAATACATATATATTTTTAAATTTAAAAAATTCTGAAATTTCTAGTATGTATTAAGTTTACCAAATAACATCATTTTATTTAAAATAATAATAATTTTTATAAAATAAAATATTATAAAAATATATATATATGTATCCTAAATACTATTCTTCACCAATCAAACATTATTTCGTACCGCTTATTTTATAAAAACCGTACTTATTCCGCAAATATATTTTTCCCACATGTACCGCAGTTGGACCATATCGCACTATCAAACCACTTTTCAAATACGTCGTCACCATTCGGACTATGAGTTTACATTCTGAAATCATGTAGCAGTAGAACTATCCAACTCATATTTTCGAGTTATCAGATTTCAAAACAAAAATCACTTTAAAAATTCGTATAATCAAAACAAATGTTTCAACGATTTCATTCAATTATTTCTCCACGTAGTTTAAAAGCAGAATACAGATAAAGATCTAATTTTAGCTACCATCTAAGGACATTGACAGTACTGTTTGGAATCGCCTATCAACGTTACAACGTCAGGGCAAGTTCAATGATTGCCTGCGTGAATGGTTTAGGACGAGGGCATGAGGTCTGTTTGCATTCTCGATCACTAAACTTCAGTTTCTCTCTCAACACTTATTCTCCTGTTTTCATTTTTAAAATTTTGCTCAGAAAAGCATATATTGCATGTAACCATGGGTTTTTTTAATGACTAAATTTTACATTCATACAAAAAAAAAAAAAAAAAAAGTACCATCAAATTAGAAATATGAATTAATAATCGTAAAATATGCATGGACGTTCACCGTATATGAACGTATTATATTCTGTATTGATATCCTTTAACCAAAAAAATCATTCTGTATTGATAAATGTTGGTTCTACTTCTACACTTTCTCTCTACATCATCTTCATTTTTAATATTGAAAGAAGAAAGAGACAAATCGATCATTTTGCCGAAAAAATATATATTAATTAGTTTCTCTAGATTTAACGGAAAAACAAAAGTTTGAATGATTTTTATACTTTGGCAATTAACGGAAAAACAAAAGTATAAAATGCAGTTTAATATATATTTTATCCGTTAACCGAAAAAATATATATTAATTAATGATTTAACTTTGGCAAACTGCATTTTACTGAATAGCTTTACAATTAAAACAGACTCACCATACAAATAATTTTACATATATTATTGATTTTTTTGGCTTATAATACTTTTAGTTTCTGAAATCAAAATTTATGGAAACAAAAGTATCTTCTTATTTATCAAAAAGTAAGTCACAACAGCCCAAAATATCTGTAGGCTAGAAACTGCATTAATTATTTTAGCATATCTGATAGTATGAGAATTGAGTGTATAGGGGGGGAAGATAGATGGACAAAACAGGATTCAAGTCCGAAAGAGTTGGGCTATGTTTTCTGCTGAATACACATTTCGACCCAATTAGTTAAAATAATTCATCCTTTTCGTTTTCTCTAGCTAATTAAGTTCCTACACATATCCTTCGAGAACAAAAATCTAACACACATGCATGTTAGCTGCTGAGTCATTTGGTAACACGGTTCACATACAAAAGGGCTTTTTGAGACAAAATATTTATAAATGAATGACTAATCATCATATGGAGATTTCATCATTAAGCAACTTAGATTCTTTGTAATCTAACCCCAGATATTTCTGAAATAGAAGATTTGTTAAGTTTTTTTTTATATAAATAAAATACAAAATTTATTGGGATAAACGTGTTTACATCAATTGCATCGTTTGTTTAAGTACATGAGTAAAATCAAGAATTTAGAATGGAAAGAAGAAATGTTTGTTATGTCGATCCGAACCAAGATTTGTTAAGTTAAGACCTCTTTATCATTCATCATACATATTTATGAAGAACACCGAACATGCAAAAGAAAACAAAACAAAACATAAAACTCAAAAAGAGAAAAAAGAGAGATTCGTTAATCTCTATTTGTACACCTAAAACTCAACACCAAAACTTGTAATTAAGACCAGCCACAAAAAAAGAACCATTCACTCACTGCACACCAGTCCAAGCTCAATCTTACACGTGTCCTCATCCTCAGACGTGCCACACCTCTCTAACTTTCTTTTCTTCATCGGTACCACCACGTGATTTCCACGTGCTAAAGGCTCCAACCCCAAAGTCAGCTCAAGCCCGATCCAAGTCTTTGGTTCCTCCGTCGTCGTCTCCTCAGAAGACACCGGTGACTCGTGACTCAGTGACGACTCATGACTCAAAGACCTCACGTTTCTCTCTTCCTTGCATGCACCACGGCTCCGTCTCTTAACGTTCTCGTCCCTGCTTGACACGTGTCTTATGTCGCAAAGCTTGTTGTTAAAAGGAGGTGCTTGACCAGTAACCGCTGCGTCGCATGCGATCGGAGTCACGGGTGAGCCTCTCATTACTGCCTCAACGGCCGCTTGACAAAGATGCCAGTTTCCTGACCACAATAACCCCACGGATCCGTATATCGGATTCACAATCCTCCCGCATGCTTCGTACAACAATGATCTAAATATCGCTGCAAAAACAAACAAAATTACCAAATTATTAGATGCATGTTAGAAAAATAAACAGGATCCTACGTTTCCTAAAAAGATGTATGAGAGATTCCGTCCAGAACTTCGCAATTAACCATAACAAACAAAAAACATAACATGCATGGGAAGTTTGAATACCAGGACGGAGGTGGTCAGGACCGGTGTTGAGGAGGTTCATGAGCCCCGCACGGCCATAAAACTTGGCGAGGAAGACGGTGGCGTTGGCTTGAGATTCAGCGGATTTGATCCATTGAAGACAAGGTCTTATGCTACAGTTTTCACTGCAGCCTTTTCGTAGAACTCGACATCCGTTACAACTCATACGCATTTTAGATGGGAAACAAAAAACAAAATGTGTTTTGGGTTTGAGGGAAAGTACAGAATGGTCCAGAGATCTTAGAAGAAGGAAGAGGTATTTAAGAGGGAGAAGCTGCTTGGGTTTGGTCGGAGAGATCATAACAATTAACAAGGAACGAAGTTGTCGTTTTCTTTGTGTGTAATTTTTTTCAAAAAATAAATAAATTTGTGACGTGCATGTTATATTTTTCTCTAAATGGATATCGTAATTTTCAAAGTATAAATAAGATGTAAAGAGCCCAAAAAAGAAGAGTTTTGTAATTGTTTTTATATTTTGTATGAATTATTTTAGTAAATTACGAGAATATTACCTTTATTTAGGTAAGTAATTTTTTCAAACTGTTATTATGTGTTTATAAAAATAAACAAAGCTTCTCATACTATTTGTATAGTTATAAAATTTTAAAATCTTTAATTTTCATGGTTTATACATTTTGTTTGTTTGTTTGTAGTTACTAATAATATATATTTTTTTTTTTGGGGAAAATAGTTACTAATAAATATGAAATATATATGGAAGCCCGTTGAGCTTTGTCTTTGGCTCTCATTCGTAGCGCGTGATCATCATCGACGAAAATGTCCAAAACCAGTCAAGTATTTTATTTTTTTGGTTAGTTGTTTATATCTGACCGCCGTTTGTTTTTGTCTAGACCGCAGTTTAATGTTCGGCAATTAATAATGGACTGCCAAAATATTTGGAGATAGTAAATTTTGAAAACGAAATTACTAGAGGGTAAAATGGTAAATAGAGAGATGAGAGGTTCGAATTTCAACGTTCGCATGCAAGCGCAAAAGTGTGATCGCGTGGCGGAGACATTGTGGTAACAGAGTTTGGTCGAATCGCCGCGTTTTCTGAGCGGTTACACATTATGTAGCTCCATACATAATTCTGATAATTAATATTAATATCCAAATACCTACTTAATAAATTATCTTAATGGAATCACTTTGACTTCTATAGGCTCTAGTATATATCAACATTAATATCGAAAGACCTACTAATAAATTATCTGCATGGATCACTTTGACTAATATAGGCTCTACAATTTTTACTTTTAGGTGAATAGATGCCAACGTTTATTGGTTAGATTTGGTAGTTTCTTCCATTGAAACACCCATCATTGAATGGTGATGTTTGAATTATTTCTATTACTTCTTTAATAAAATAAAGAAAAAAACGCACACACAATCTATTAATTATTATTAAGGTTTAGAAACAGTTAAAAATTAAAATTATAGAAAATATATAAATATCTATCAAAAATGTTAAAAATGTCAAATCGCAAACAAAGTTTAGATAAAATATTTATTTAAGTATATCAAACATTATATAAACATTTATAATTATTTATATAAAGATAAAACTTAGTTAAAAACTAGAAAAATACAGTAAAACAAAATATATATAATTTTAACGGATAAAACGATTTATTTTTTCTTCTGCCGGCTATCACACGATTAATACGATTGTCTCCACTTTAACTAATAATATAATCATGCGAACAATCATAACTATAGCTAGTAGACTCTATAGAGTCAATTTTTCTGAAAGACCAGTTACAGACGAATGTGAAAGCTATATATGCTATATGATATATACTAGTATGAAATAAATTTGTTGTCGTTTCAGGTAATTTAGAAGACCTGTATAAAGTTGTACAATAATTTTCTATATCAAATAACTTAACATATTGTAAGATAAACAATAAGTCAATAACCTAATTCCTATATGTATATATATTATGTTTTTGAAAAATTCAAATGGTATATATACATGTTTAGATAGACGTATGGATAAATACAGTTTCAACCAAATTATCATATTGCTATAGAAGTGATTGACAAACAGATATGATAATTCATTAAAATAAAAATGCATAGGTAAGAGGTAGAAAAATAGATGCATACAAAATATAAGCATACGAATAAAATTTTTTGTCGTCTTTCTTATTGTCGTCTTATAATAAACAAATAAATACAAATTCTCTTAATTGACAAATACGAAAATGGATATGTGCTAGCTGGAATAATACAATGATATAATCCTTTATAGAGATTTATCTGATACAGAATCGAACGTTAACTCTTCCTTTTGGTTTAACAATTTCTATTTCCCCCGAATTCTATCAAAAGTGAAGCTAGAAAAATCCAAATCTAGAACTAGAAACAAGCCATGAATGTGTAAAAAATAAAAGTTTGTGAACTCTTGTTGATGATACACTGAACTGAAAAAAGAAAGACAAATGGAGGAGAGATAGGTGAAGATGCCATGCAAAAATGTCCAAAAATATTTTTATTTTTAAAAATGTGGAAAGAGCCAAAAACTTTAAAAAGAAATATAGGGGTTTGCATGCATATGGCCGCGCGTGTGTATCGCGTCATCCTACGTTTTTAGTCGTCGAGTTTAAATTGTTTGGACAAAACCTCTTGTATCTTCCAATCACTTCCATAATTTTAGGAGAAAAGAAAAACAAATATAGAAAATATAATGCAAACCCAGGGACTCGCGTTTTCCATGGTTTTCGGAATTTTGTGGGCTCTTTACCTTACGAGGAGCTTGAGCTTCAATGTTTTGATTAAAATAATAGAAGGCTTCTTGTAATATAGGATTATTGGTCAACAAATTCTTATTGTCCAAGATATTAACTGTTTGACTGAGTCTCAAAGTGGAATTAGAAACATCTTATTATGATATGTGGGTACTTTCTAGTTTCGACAAACATGTTTATGGCTTTCATCTATCAAGATTCTTCACTCTATAATTAGAATTCAAAAGTAGAGTTCACTGTCAGAATTCAAATTTATTATGTGTTTTTTTTCCGTGGTCGAGATTGTGTATTATTCTTTAGTTATTACAAGACTTTTAGCTAAAATTTGAAAGAATTTACTTTAAGAAAATCTTAACATCTGAGATAATTTCAGCAATAGATTATATTTTTCATTACTCTAGCAGTATTTTTGCAGATCAATCGCAACATATATGGTTGTTAGAAAAAATGCACTATATATATATATATTATTTTTTCAATTAAAAGTGCATGATATATAATATATATATATATATATATATGTGTGTGTGTATATGGTCAAAGAAATTCTTATACAAATATACACGAACACATATATTTGACAAAATCAAAGTATTACACTAAACAATGAGTTGGTGCATGGCCAAAACAAATATGTAGATTAAAAATTCCAGCCTCCAAAAAAAAATCCAAGTGTTGTAAAGCATTATATATATATAGTAGATCCCAAATTTTTGTACAATTCCACACTGATCGAATTTTTAAAGTTGAATATCTGACGTAGGATTTTTTTAATGTCTTACCTGACCATTTACTAATAACATTCATACGTTTTCATTTGAAATATCCTCTATAATTATATTGAATTTGGCACATAATAAGAAACCTAATTGGTGATTTATTTTACTAGTAAATTTCTGGTGATGGGCTTTCTACTAGAAAGCTCTCGGAAAATCTTGGACCAAATCCATATTCCATGACTTCGATTGTTAACCCTATTAGTTTTCACAAACATACTATCAATATCATTGCAACGGAAAAGGTACAAGTAAAACATTCAATCCGATAGGGAAGTGATGTAGGAGGTTGGGAAGACAGGCCCAGAAAGAGATTTATCTGACTTGTTTTGTGTATAGTTTTCAATGTTCATAAAGGAAGATGGAGACTTGAGAAGTTTTTTTTGGACTTTGTTTAGCTTTGTTGGGCGTTTTTTTTTTTTGATCAATAACTTTGTTGGGCTTATGATTTGTAATATTTTCGTGGACTCTTTAGTTTATTTAGACGTGCTAACTTTGTTGGGCTTATGACTTGTTGTAACATATTGTAACAGATGACTTGATGTGCGACTAATCTTTACACATTAAACATAGTTCTGTTTTTTGAAAGTTCTTATTTTCATTTTTATTTGAATGTTATATATTTTTCTATATTTATAATTCTAGTAAAAGGCAAATTTTGCTTTTAAATGAAAAAAATATATATTCCACAGTTTCACCTAATCTTATGCATTTAGCAGTACAAATTCAAAAATTTCCCATTTTTATTCATGAATCATACCATTATATATTAACTAAATCCAAGGTAAAAAAAAGGTATGAAAGCTCTATAGTAAGTAAAATATAAATTCCCCATAAGGAAAGGGCCAAGTCCACCAGGCAAGTAAAATGAGCAAGCACCACTCCACCATCACACAATTTCACTCATAGATAACGATAAGATTCATGGAATTATCTTCCACGTGGCATTATTCCAGCGGTTCAAGCCGATAAGGGTCTCAACACCTCTCCTTAGGCCTTTGTGGCCGTTACCAAGTAAAATTAACCTCACACATATCCACACTCAAAATCCAACGGTGTAGATCCTAGTCCACTTGAATCTCATGTATCCTAGACCCTCCGATCACTCCAAAGCTTGTTCTCATTGTTGTTATCATTATATATAGATGACCAAAGCACTAGACCAAACCTCAGTCACACAAAGAGTAAAGAAGAACAATGGCTTCCTCTATGCTCTCTTCCGCTACTATGGTTGCCTCTCCGGCTCAGGCCACTATGGTCGCTCCTTTCAACGGACTTAAGTCCTCCGCTGCCTTCCCAGCCACCCGCAAGGCTAACAACGACATTACTTCCATCACAAGCAACGGCGGAAGAGTTAACTGCATGCAGGTCATTTATATTTCTTCTTTCACTTTTTTATTATTCCATATGATTTTTTTCGGTTCTTTCTTCGAATCTACATAAACTAATATCATTGGAAAAATCGAAAAAATAGGTGTGGCCTCCGATTGGAAAGAAGAAGTTTGAGACTCTCTCTTACCTTCCTGACCTTACCGATTCCGAATTGGCTAAGGAAGTTGACTACCTTATCCGCAACAAGTGGATTCCTTGTGTTGAATTCGAGTTGGAGGTAATTAAACAAAATTTAAACATCTATATAAACTAGCTAGATCTTAGGAAAATTTGGTTTAATATATTAGGATCTTGATTTATATAAACATGTTCAAAATGTTATCTGAGTGGTTTGTAACATGTGGTTTGTATAGCACGGATTTGTGTACCGTGAGCACGGTAACTCACCCGGATACTATGATGGACGGTACTGGACAATGTGGAAGCTTCCCTTGTTCGGTTGCACCGACTCCGCTCAAGTGTTGAAGGAAGTGGAAGAGTGCAAGAAGGAGTACCCCAATGCCTTCATTAGGATCATCGGATTCGACAACACCCGTCAAGTCCAGTGCATCAGTTTCATTGCCTACAAGCCACCAAGCTTCACCGGTTAATTTCCCTTTGCTTTTGTGTAAACCTCAAAACTTTATCCCCCATCTTTGATTTTATCCCTTGTTTTTCTGCTTTTTTCTTCTTTCTTGGGTTTTAATTTCCGGACTTAACGTTTGTTTTCCGGTTTGCGAGACATATTCTATCGGATTCTCAACTGTCTGATGAAATAAATATGTAATGTTCTATAAGTCTTTCAATTTGATATGCATATCAACAAAAAGAAAATAGGACAATGCGGCTACAAATATGAAATTTACAAGTTTAAGAACCATGAGTCGCTAAAGAAATCATTAAGAAAATTAGTTTCACATTCAATTCTTGTCACATGATTAACGAGCTTGAGAGGTTTAGAGTAACAATATCTTGAAGCAAAAGATGACCCACTTGAAATCTAGTGATGGATACATAAGTGGACGTGCCTTGTTTAGGATAGGATTCTGGATAAGAGTCTCGAATATTCATTTTTACCAAGTATATTCAAGGATCTTGTGGATCATATATTTCCTCAATCAAAGGGACTTGACCCAAATTCACATAAAGATATTTTGGAGTCGTTTGTTTAGGTACTTTCGAAATAGGATAAGCTATGTGTGGGTCGTAAAAACTCAAAATTTTCTTTCATTTTTTTTTTTAATTTTTTCCTAATTAGTTACTGATATAGTGTAAAGTTTTGAAATATTTTAAACGATTTTTACCCCTTTTTAATAATTTTTGTACCATTTAATCTCAAGAATTATACATATTGTTTACCAAAAGGTTTTGGTCACCATCGAAAACATCGAAATGCTCAAATACCACAGAAAGATTGAAAGATAGGAGATACCAAAGATTTGTCTTTTTTTTCTTTTTTTCACAATTTGTTTTTGTTTTCATGTGTTGTTTTTTTGTTAAATAAACAAATTAGGTGGGAGTGATAAAGCAAAAAAACAAAGTGGGTGGGTCAAAAGGCCCATTAATACCAAAGCAAATAAGTTATCATACCAAATAGCCCACCCAAGTTATCTTCCTACTCCATCCAATTTCTCCAACAATGAGTATTAGCCACATGTCTATCTTTTTCTTGTCCTAACGTATTTTTTAAATCTTTTTTTCAGTCAATTCTTAATGCAATAACCAGGTTGTGAATATAAAACTAAAAATATATAAATGTAATAAAAGTAAACAACCGAATTAATGGGGGGAAACACTAACCATTGTCTTTTTCTTTCCTGAAACTAGACTTGTGTCTTGTCCACCTAAATTCACTTAAATCTCCATTAACATACACATATAACTTTTTTCACACAAAAATAAAATATATATATTTAACTTTTTATCAATATATTCAAAATTTTATATTGAATTGTATTGAACTTTTTTTTTTATGTATAATTGGTTTAATAAAAACTTATATGGTAATAGTAAAAATATATCATTGATTGAAGTAAACCAAAAATGTTACTTAAATCTACTAATTGATCCATATTAAATTAGAAGTTAATTAAATAAACAAACAAAATCCAAATAATTATAATAAACTAAACCGGAATTCAAAGTTTAAACAAATATTGAAGTAAAAAAGATGAAAACTTTATAAAGATGGAAGGATGAGCAAAAAGTGTTGTATATAATTGTCGACACTGAGCAAAGAAAGAGTGAAAGACAACTTTTTTCCCTTCCACTTTCGTTTTTTTTTATCCAGTGGAAATCTCGCAACCATTCCCATTATATATATGCAGAGAGTTTGTTGAAGAAGGTGATGAAAGATCAATTTTTGGCAATTAGTGGTGAAGATTTGAATCAGAGATGGGTTTTTCTTCTTTCATTTCTCAGCCTTTGTCTTCATCTCTCTCGGTATCTTCTTCTTCTTTAATTTCACTATACATATATGTACAGTTGTTGGATTAGATTCTGTGTTGAGTTAAACTATAGTTATGGATAACCTTAAAGTCTTTTTATCTTTTGACTAGAATTGAAGAATTTAATGGGTTTTTGAGTTGACTTTATTCTTTCTGAGTCACTGTTACAGAATCTCTGTTCTTGATTGTTGTGAGTTTTTGTATGAAAGTTTCTGAATTTCTATGAAGTAAAAGAAGAATCTTTCTTTCTTTGTTGGTGAATTCAGGTGATGAAACGCAACGTTTCTGCTAAAAGATCGGAACTTTGTCTTGATTCTTCAAAGATTAGATTAGATCATCGTTGGAGCTTCATTGGAGGATCAAGAATCTCTGTTCAGTCCAATTCTTACACCGTAGTTCACAAGAAATTCTCCGGTGTACGAGCTTCATGTACTGTGTCTCATAACCATTTAAAGATTAAACTTTGTCACTCATTTTGTGACTTTGATCTAAGATTATATGTGTGATTAGAATCTCTTATATGTTCATGTTGTAGGGTTAACTACTACTCAGATTGCAAGCAGTGTATTTGCGGTTGGAACTACCGCGGTTTTACCCTTCTATACTCTAATGGTTGTAGCACCAAAAGCTGAAATTGTAAGTTTAATTTTGTTGCAAGTTTTACAACTTGATGACCTAATGAAGTTGATCAAAATTGAGTATGTTTCTTTGTGCAGACCAAGAAGTGTATGGAGAGTAGCGTACCGTATATCATCTTAGGCGTATTATATGTGTATTTGTTATACATTTCTTGGACACCCGAGACGCTCAAATACATGTTTTCTAGTAAATACATGTTGCCAGAGGTTTTGCTTTCCCTTAACCATCCACAATATTTGTATCATTGCAGTTTCTAAAGTTAGTTTTTTCATCTGCAGTTGTCTGGAATAGCTAAAATGTTCTCAAGTGAAATGACTCTTGCTTCTGCTTGGATTCATCTTCTTGTTGTAGATCTTTTCGCTGCACGGTATATTACACTTCTCTTCTTCTCAATGGGTTCTGAAATTATCCTACATGTTTCTTATAAAGCGTGTTTTGGGTTTACTCTGCAGGCAAGTTTATAATGATGGGTTAGAGAACCAGATCGAGACGAGGCATTCGGTTTCACTTTGCCTTCTCTTCTGTCCGGTTGGAATCGTTTCGCATTTCGTAACCAAAGCTATAATCAACAACCAGTACAAATAAGCTGATGATCTTGGTTTCTTAAATGCCTATAAAGATTTGGAATGATGCTTCATTATGCTTTTGCTCATGTTAAATTAGCTGTAATGGGTTAAGTTGTTGACAGTATCAATGAGACCAAACAACTCGAGACAAGTTTTCATCTTTTGTCAATAAGTTTACCTCATGAGGTTTTTGCAGAAATTTGCAACTTGAAAACCTCCTCTTCAAATATTTTACTAAACTACAGATTTAGGTTCACTAAATTTGTCAAACGTTTAATAAATCCGTTTTGATGTGACAACACTACTACGACTCGAGCCCTTTAGTTGAGTGGTGTGTCATGACCTCATCAGCAGATCAAGTGCTCCGTACACCAATCAATCAACACAAGTTACACAACACATATTCAAGAATATGCATCGATGGAAATGTAATGCTAGGTATGAGGCAGACTTACCAAAAAGCATGAAACCTTCACATTTTTAGGCCAACTCTATCTTTGGTCTCAAGCCCAATATAAACCTCATAAATTAATATAAATGGCCCAAATCCAAATTAAGTTATCAAAAACCAAATCCAAATTAGTTTTCCCCACTAGAAAGAAAATTAACAACTTCTCCTCTAACTAGGTGGAGGAGGAAACAGCCATCACAACTATCTGTTAGTACTTAGTAAACTTAAAGCTTCCCTCGACAATGACTTAGTCATATATCGAGGCTCGAAGACTGCTCAGAAATTTCATCAATTAACACACGTGATCAAAGATATTTTATCCTAATTTCATCTCAAATATATTTTAAATTAGGATAACATGGTTTTACAATCATTTTACATATATAGTTCGTTTAAATCAAAATTAAATATAGGAAAATGACAACTCCTTGAATTTGCAATGGGCCATCAAGGATTTAAAGAACACATTTCCTAACACTTTGGAGAATTGGTCCCTATGATTGCTTATAAATATATATAGTATATAGTAATTAGTAAATTTAATATACTTAAACTTTAGCCTACAATGTTTGGAAGAATCTGCTGCTGACTCCAGCTCTGTAAAGCTTCATCACATCACTTTCTCCAGTTACGTGAATCTCAATATCAGCCGGAACAAACAAAACATCTCCTCGGTTTACCAAAACTTTAGATGAACCGGTTCGCAATTGCCCTTTTCCTTCAATAACCAAATAAACCGAAGGACCTGGTACTGCCGGAAAAACCGTCGATTTTCCTCTAGGAAGATCACAATGATCCACTTCAAACTCATCAAATGGAGGAAGATACCTTGTAACGTAAGGAGTCAGAGGAAATCCTTTCAGAATCTCCGGGTAACCCTGAACCAAATCCGGTACGTTTTATCAATAAACCGGACAAAGAAGAAAAAACAATCGGTTTACCAACTAAACCAGTTTGTTAACGTGTAAAGAAAGATACCAAAAATTTAACGTGTAAAGAAAGTTACCAATTTGTAGGTAAGCATAGAGCAAAGCGTTTGAACATCGCGATGTTTAGGAGTAAGACCAGCTCTAACTACGTTGTCTGAAGCCGCCATACACTCAACACAATCACCGGATATATATGCGTGTGGCTCGTTAGCGTCCAAATACAAAGCCTCTCCAGGATTAAGCTTGACATAGTTAAAGAAGAAGGCTGAGATGACACCTATGTCACCAGTGTACTGTTTCTCCAGTTCCAAAACCAACTTCTCTTTCTCCGACAGTTCACGGTGTTTGGTCTCTAAGAGCAGACGATTCTTCATCCGAGAAACCACTTGCTTCGTCTCATTGTTACTTGCAGACATCAACTGTGTGAAGATCAATCGAACAACGGATTTGATTCTCTCGTCTTCATCGTGTTCGTGGACGTTGAAGATTTGATCTGCAGCTTTGCTTCCTACAAGCTCCGTGATCTCTGGTACATTAGTGATAACCTCCTTCAGTTCCTGATTCAATTTAGGTACAAAACCGTTTAGATCGAATCAGATCTAAGCAAAACTTAAAACCCGAATGTAATAAGATACCAGAGAGAAAGATCTGAAGTTGTGTACCTTAAGAGTTACGAAACCACAAAGGGCTTGAAAAGGAGTAACAGCAAGAGCAATCTCAGGCTTGTGGTTATTGTCTCTGTAAAGAAGAGGATCTTCTCTATGCAATTTCTCTGCTAAGGCCTTATTTGGATGTGCTTGAATCGACAATGCTTTCGTTACTGACAAAACCTAATTTTTCACATTTCAAAAACCAAAACACTTATGATTAGATTAAAAATTCACACAAATAGTCACCATTTTTAGTTAGAGAAGCAGAGTCAAATGTTAACATCTACAAAACAGAGCAAAAAAACAGAGAAATTATTAGGATGTGCCTAAATCAACAATGATTTCGATAATTTTCGCATTACAACAAGAAAAAACTTCTCATTAGATTCAAGTCGGTATGCTTTAACTTTAAAAAACACAAAAAAAAATCAACCTTTTTAATAATGAAAACAGAGTCAAATGTAACATCTTCAAAACAGAGGAAAAAAACAGAGAAATTGACAATAAAACAGAATCTGAAAATGTATATTTTGATTATAAGATATATATATATATATATAGATATATAGTTGTTTTTATAATATGATTATACTCAAATCTGTATATTATAACTTTTAGAAACACATAAAAATCAAATTTGTTAATCAGAAAAACTTAGTCAAATGTAACATCTTCAAAACAGAGTAAAAAACAGAGAAATTGATCATTACCTTGAAAAGGAAAGGAAGATCACAACCCCATTTGTCCACGACTTTAGACCCGAGTAAATTCGGATTATCCAAAACCCACGATTTCAATGTAACCATACATTTATCAGACACACCATGACCCGACCCGAATTCAACATGACTCGGTCCAGACTCATGAGTACCCATCCAAAACTCAGCGTAAGGAATCTCCGAATCGACTCGTTGTCCTGTATTAGCCTCTTGGAGTCTCGCCACCAATGACTCCGGTCCGAGTTTGCCCCATTCGTAGTTCTTCACAAAACATCTCAGCCGTTGGATCTCTTCACCGCCGGTTAACTTGGCTTGATCGTGACCATTCGTTTGGATTGCGTCTGCTCCCATTTTTGGCCGTTTATTTTATTTTTCCTTCGATGATGAATCTGATAATATAGAGTGATGGGGTTTTCTTGTAATCTATATATAATGTATAAATGAAATATATTCCTTGTAAGAGGGTTAAAATTCAATCATATATATATGGAAAGAAGAATATTGATAGAGAAGCAATAGACTAAATATGTGTTTCTTTATGTAGAAATAAAGATATGCATTAGCTAACTGTTTTTAAAAAATCGGTTCACGAGAAATCCTTGAATTATATTATGGAAAGTATATAACTATATATTAACAAAGAAAAAAAAGCAATTGTGAAAAGTATACTTACGTGTGAATTGTTGCATTTGCACCCAAAAAAATGAAGTACTTACGTGTGAACAAGAAGAGAACGCATCATCTATGACAATCAGTAGACGTGGAGGAGAAATCTGAAATATAGTGGTAAAGACCAGTTTTGGAAGATAACTTGAGAACTCTTTTTTTATTATAATTAAAATAGAAAGTGCGTGTTTTATTTTGGAAATATAGAATTTGAGAAAAGATAAGATAAGGAGAAGGATCAAGAAAAAGGTTTTAAAAATGCAAATGAGTCAAAATATGCAAAATGATTTTTTTCCAAACTTGCCATTATTTTTGTTCTCCTTATCACATATTAGATGAACATTATAGATATGATATGACTCTAATTTACAATATGAAAAGTAGAATCTCTCCCTATATACATTGTTTGCCACTTAATATTTTAGTTGGGATGAAATTTTCTCAGAAATTACATATAAAACGAATATTAGCATACCACACAAATATTTTGGTAAGAACTAAAAGAAATTACATGAATTTTGGTATTTAGAAAGTCAAATCAAATAATTTCAACCTTGGTTAATACATTACAAATTTTTTAAAATTCATAATAACTATAAACATATTTAAAATAATTATATATTTAATACGTAAAGTTCTTATAATTTCATGAGAAAAAATGGGTCAAGCTGGAAATTAAGAAAGGTAGAAGTCAATGGCTTTCTTAATTCTTATGGAAGTTCTCATGAAAAGTATCAATGATCTATTTTACATGTGACATACTTCCTCGTCTGAAATGACAGAATTTAATTTTCTTACTTTATTTACAAGTCAACATTATTACATTTCTTATTTTTGTTATCACTTGCCTTGGTTTGATATAGAAATAACATTAACAGCAATCCAACAGTATGAACTATGATTTATGACGCCTCATTTTCTTGGAATATAAAAAATATATACACGAATGTAAAACTATTTTTCGTGTTTGTGTTTACCAGTAAAACACAAACTATTTTTTATTTTTATTTTAGCTTAATGGAAAAACAAAACCCCCGGAATCTGATGATTGGCCGATGTGTTTTGTCTAAACCATCATAATCGGTCCTATCATCGAGCAAATGCGTCATTCCAATTCTTCCATCATACATGAAACGAGACATAGTCCAGAAATGGGCCATTTGGTGGTCAATAGACCGATTCTTTATAAGCTATAGCTTCCGCGTAAAGAAATGTACGTAGTATAAGAAATTTTACCCTAGGAGGGTAAAGAGCTTCATTCCAACGATGAGAAACTTCCAAAAAAGTATATTTCCCCAATTGATATCGAAAATATTAGTTTTTCTTATACCACGTGTTCAACTATACAACATGCAAACACTATTTTAAATCGTGGATGCAAGCTTTTACAAACTTCCGTCCAAAAATAAAAACTTCTGTCCTCAAGTTGGCAATTATCATGCATGACATCATATATAATATGTTAAATTGTGAATTTTAGTTATTGAATTCGTTTATGTCATAAAATAGCCAAAAACCATATATAGACCTAAATTATAGAATTCTAGTATCTCATGTGAGTGGAGACGTAGGAATCATATGAAGAATGAAGGGTTACTGTTAGAAGACGTCGTCAATGGATGAAAAAGTAATTAGGCGGTGACCTTGAGTTCGTTATGCTCCAAATCTGACCTTTACGTCATCTTCTCCAAGTTTGTGTTCCGTTTTGGTATTCCTCAACTTATCGAACCCGGTTCTTGCATGTGCCTAATTATTTGTCAACATCTTTTTATGGCACATCTCCAATATTTTATGAAGAAGAACATATTCTATAGTATTTGGTCAAGTTAGTTATATCTCGATCGATAGAATAGTTATTTCCTATACAACTTTATCTACATAAAAAAACCACAAAAAAATTGAATGATATTCCGATAAACATTCGACCCTTTCTACTAAAACCAAATTGTGTGTAGTATATAACTTTACACATGGTATCTTGTCATTTTTTGTTTTTTTTGGTATGAAGTTATGTAACATTTTAACCAGAAAATAAATAAAGAAAGGACAAACAGATATGAACCACCAAAAAACCATGTAAGCGCCAATTTTAGTTGTTATGCTGTTCACTCATCACTGAAACGTGGGAAAATGATTTTCCGTAATAATTCTTCAAATTTGGTCCAAACTGTTTTTATTTCATAAAAAAGAAATCTCAATTTTGGTGTATTAAAGTGAAAATATCACCTTAAAGTTTTGGTTATATTTTCACCCTAATAGACCTTAAAGTTTTGGTGTATTAAAATCCTTAAAGTTTTGGTTTAATAAATTCGTTTCGTGTGGATAGAAGGAATTAAAATGGACTTGGCCAAAGTTGAAAGATTTTTTTTCGTTGAATTATCTATATAACTCAGGAAACTTTATAACTTCTTTATTAAATTTTTAATTACGACAATTATTTTCAGAACATTCTATTTTTTCTTTACAAGAAATAATAGGAACATAATCTTATAGGAACGTAATGTTTTTGCCTTTTTGGGGTTTGAGGATGACCAAGTCTTATTTAGGGTTTCTAAAGATGTCTTCGTCAAGCTTTGAACGTCTTTAAGTTCCAAATTTTCAATAATGAGAAGCTTAACAAAAGTCAACGGACATCTTCTATTGAAAAAGTCAACGAACTTTCAATACATTAAACATAGACCAAATCAAATATCCAATGAATTCTAATCAACACGCTCCAATATAAAAAGAATACAAACTTTCAAATAAAACCTAAACTTTCAATGGACAATGTTAATCCCAAACACATCAAGGGGATCTAAAGAATCAATCTTTTTGTCAAACTATTTGTCTTTGCATGCATTTCACTGGGAAGAATCTGAACCTGAGTAACAAAGAATACCCTCTTATGATAGGATCACTAGCCCGAGATAGAGCGATGCACAAAGAAACGCAAATGATATCATTCCCCTGAAATGAAAACTAATTGTTAGAAAAAGGATTTCACTTTCACTTTCAGAATCTGATTATTGAGAGTTGTATTAGAATCTAACCAGATGACACCCCAGCCACAACCGGTACAGCAAGGACAGATCTCTGCGAACTTCTCAGCATCGCTCGAATGGACCCTCCGAGATATCAAATCATCATAGATATCTAATGGGCATACATTTCAGCCACATTATTATTGGTCATAAGTCATAACTCTAAGTGTAGTTAATGGGAGAAGAGAACTACATACCGTAAACTGAGAATAAGCTATTCATCACACCTGCAATAATGTGAATCCGAGTTTTATATAAGGCTAAATGAAACTGAATTATGATAACAAGACAGAGAAGAGTTTGATGGTATTCTTACCAATAAACAGAATGACATAACGGAGAATTTTGACTGTAGTTAACTCTTGTAGAACCCATATGACAGCGAGGAAAACTATGAAACCTGGGATTTTTACAACTATGTAAGGATTTTGGGTACTTAAAAAGAAAATGCAACAAGAAGAATTGCAAGATAACACACCTATACAAAGCCCTCGAAGCGTCCACTGTCAAAATTGAAGCTCTTATTGTTTAATGTTGATGACTTTCAAGGAAATAAAACTTTGTTAATATAAGGGAAATAATGACTTCTTACGTTTTTGGCAATGAAGAGAACGATGAATAAAGCAAGACCAAGACCAGCAGCAGCTATTCTTGCTGTAAGCAGATTGGTAGATGCAAGAATCAATGCCATTCCCCAAAATGATGAGCCAAGATCTATAGATTTTCAACAACAAAAAGGTTAAAACTTTATCTCTTTTAGTTCTAAATTTGAAAAATGGTGGATTTGTATAAGATATATCGATAGATTGTGCATTACAGCCAGCAGGTAAGATCAACCAATAAATGCCACCACGTGTTGTGGTCGAACCCCCTTCATTTGCATTCACCTCCATCCCCTCTACCTTTTGATTCAATAAGAAGTTGATTTACCAAAACGAGTGACAATTTGTTAGTAGAAACACATTATCCACATTATATGCGACTGTTAGTTGCAGAATCACAGAGAGATGGTGCACACATTTGGTGGTATTTATGTTCAACCTTTACATAGCCTATTCAAGATAATTCTTATGAGGGGGTAAAACATAAAGACTCATAGAGAGAAGCTGGTAGATAAGTTTCATACAGGAAGTACTTGCAAAGGAAAGTTTGTAGATCTCACATTGTCACTGCAATACTTGCATAAGGTAAAATTGTGATATGCATCAATCAATCTAGAAGAAACACAAGCAGAAGTATAGTAAGACTAAGACCTGAAGCTGAACACTCCTACTCTTACAGAACCAAAATCGCCATCAAATCTACACCCTAACTATCTGCAGAGACATCTTTATAAAACCAGTCCTCACTAAAAGCTTTCTAACCAACACAAAAGAGCTATAATCTGTTACATTCACTCCTAGGGAAGTTAATGTAGACCTACAGCTAAGGCTTGAGCAGCTGCACTTATTCAAGTAGACTCACTGTGTGTTCTTAAACTAATGACAGAAGCTAGTAGTTTACACATTAACAATGGAAGCAAGCAAGAATCGTCTAAAAATATGATTACGGATAAAACAGATAGCAAGACATATAAGGATACTGCAACCTCTTATCTATGGCTATACTAACAGTCATGTCCAGAGAGAAGAATGAACTGACATATTGCTAAAGTAAAAATCTTTCTATCTAAGGAAACCAGAAGATCTTCTCTGCTCTTACACAGCAACATTTTACAAATGGAAGGAAACACATTCATGTTTGCAAACTAAATCAAGGGTTCAAGTGACCTAAAATCAATCTTATACCCTTTTAAGTTCATTTGAAGACTAGTAGTTGAAGTGAGAAAGCTCCTTACATCTCCACATGTAAGCTTGCAAGCAACGGCATGACTAGCTTCGTGCAAAAACACCGTAATGAGTTTAAATGGAGTCAATAGAAATGTCCTCCATAGCTGTCAAACCAAAACCCACAAAGAAATCTCTCAGTAAAGATCATAAAAACAGAAACTTTGATACTTCAATCAAAATTATGTTAACCTAGAAACATAAAATGCCTCAATTCACCAAATTTCGTTGAAATTATAAGTCAATCTGGAACCCTTTTGACTAGATTTTACAAAAACCCTTTCAAAATCGAAAAAAACAAGCAAAGGTCAAAACTTTCTGGTCGGAAAACTGACCAGAAGGATAACTACGGTGAAGACTCCGATGGTGATGAGGAAAGTATTTTGATTCCGGTTACAACAACCACGGAGTTCCCAGTTTGGCGAATCCATCTCCGGCTAATAAAGATTGAATCTTTCTTTCTTTCTCTCTTTTCTCTTCCCCGGAATCTGAAGAGTGATTGGGAGAAAGAAAGAGAAAAAGAAAAGAGGGAAAAATGGACGAATTTGATTGGTTTCTTATTAGTTTATGAGATTTTGACATTGTTTTAAGTTTCTTAATGTTCTTCTTCTTCTTCGAGGAAATTGGTAGAACAATGTTTGATTAGGTGACCCATCCCTATGACCGCATTGACTAGATCTTACGCGTTTAATTTTCCTAATTTTTAATTTAACACATAAATGAAAAATAATGTTTTAAAAAAAATCATTTTAATCATTTTTATTGATTTAAAGCATCATCTTACCTAGTAATTAAAATGTCTAATTTTTATTAATTTTTAATTTAATCACGAATTTTTGTTGATGACTAAATTGAGAAATATCGTTAACTAGCTAGACGGATCAATTAGACGAATAGTTAGATGATGTTATGTGTCTATTTCTATAACATCATTCGAAAATAACTCATTTACTATCAATCTAAAAGTTGAAATGATTCAAATTGATATAGTTTTTAGTCCTTCATTCAACTTTCTGGAGATTGAAGAAAAAAGAGAGTGAAATTCCATTCTATCTACTTATGGATATTTCCGGTCAATTGCTAATTTGTAAGAAAATGATCAAATTAATGAGTGAAATACAAAGGTCTTGTATTACTCTATAGTTTTCTTACGCACATCCGCATATTAGTGGGTATCGACGTCTCTTAGCGTGGTAAACCAAAAGTCTATATCAAGTCTGAAATATGCAGCTACCTTAAATGTATGTAATTAATGAGTTATCAATTTAAAATCAACAAACAGATGTCAATCAACAAGATGATACTATTGTATATATATATGCATACTAACAAGTAACAATGTAGTGGAATCATACGAAAAACAAACAATGTAGTGGAATATATTTATGGCATGAAGAAATTCGTGTTCGTTGGGTCCAACTCATTTGTCTTCTTCTACTTATTAACTCTTGCAACAAAGATGTTGAAAAAGTAAACAATCTTAGGATTAAACACACTTATAAAGATTCAATATGTTGAATAAAAAATCAGGAACCATATGTTTTTTTTACTAGATGTTAGAATTTTTCAAAATTTTATATCACTTTAACTATTTAAGATTAATTATTATGATTAACTAATTTTTTAATGGCTTTTATATCAAATTCATCATTTTTCTCTCATTACATATAGAGACTTGTTTCATTTGATTTGTAAAAAACATAGTCTATTTTACTATAATTATTTCAATTATTTTGTCATACACTTTTGTTTAAAGTTGTAAACATCTTTGAAAAATAGATTTCAACAATAAATTATAAAATAAAAGACAAATATTTTTTTAAAAAGCAGTTATTTTATTTGATTTTACTTGATTATTGTTATTAATATGTAACTAGAAACATAAAAATATTATACAATATAGTGGGATAGGATGTTAATTTTATTAAACAAACCATTATCTAAGTTAAAAATTAAATAGATGTTGAAGGATTAAGTGTGGGAGAGAAAATATGATGTTGAGTGTTAAAAAAAAGAAAAAGATTGTTGAAAAATAAACCAATGTAGTCGTGCCTATTAAGATAAAAAAGAAACACTCGCCTACGTTTACAAAAAATCGAAGAGGCTATATTTGTTAATTATGTTTATCATATAAGTATTATGGAAGCAATAACGTTACAAAAATTAATACAAATGACAAAGGAAAGTAGTATAATATGCAATATATACAAGGAATCTTTAATACACTTAAGGCAATAACTTAAAGTCTTCTTTTCTCACTTCTTCTTTTCTCACTTCTTCTTTTCCTATATCATTAATTTTTTTTTTCTCACTTCTTTACCAGCTTCATTTTTGTTAATCATCTTTATCAAATTTTATTAACTATTTTTATATTTTTATATATAGATACTATATTTTGGATATTACCATTATATATATTTTTATTAACTACCAAAATTATGTTTTTATTTTATTAACATCATGCATCATACATAATAATGATACTAACACAATTTACTAAATTACATATTATAATCAACCTAATTTTGTTTTTGGCATATTTTTGTTCTAAATTATTTTTTGAGTTTTGCTTAAAATTTTCTTAATTTATTATTAAATTTTGAACATTATTTTTTTTTTGTTATGTGTACATTATTTTATTAAACTATTAAACCATATTTTTCGCCTACGGCATCAAAATTTCTCGGCACGGTTCAGAAGTCTTATTGTTTTTCAAACTCTTTAAGCTGAGATTCCTGTTCGTTTGTTTTGATAGGTGATAAAGTGAGAGAGTTAGATTTAATAGAAAGCGTATGTGTTGAATCAAAACCCTAACAACCTAATAATCCCAAACGAAAAAGGGAAAAAACAAATTACACGATGACCTTATTCTTTATCTTCTGTTTCTTAACTTTTGTTGTTTCTTCTTTCACAAATTTAGTTTTAGTGCAAAATTTTATTATTAGTTAATTATTTGAGAAAAAAAAAAGAATTAGAAAACTTTGATATGATAGCTTAACGTAATTTGTTTTGAATATACGGATTATCTTTGGGTATGGTTGCATAAATGAAAATCAATATTAATATAACAAACCTATCGAGGTATCTATAATAATGATGTCTAATCTTTAATTTGCAAAGTACATACCATATCACTTCTTACTCGGCGGATTCCACGTACAGATATGATTCTTCATTTTTTTTTTGCATGCATTCATCTTCAGGATACATAATTTCATTGTGATAAAAAATAAAACAGAACACATGCAGTGGAGGGATTTTCGAGCACATACAATTTTATTTTTTAAAATTCACTAGCTACATCTTTATTTTAAAAATATTATGATCCAATAGTCACCTTTAAAATAGAGTTTCTTCAAAAATAGAAGAAAAAATAGAGTTGAATTGTAGAGATCTCTATTTTTTCTCTGTTATAGAGGAAACTCTATTTTAGAGGCATTGTACTACAATAGACACCTCTAAAATAGAGTCACCTCTAAAATAGAGGAAAATATAGAGATCACCATTGGAGATGTCCTAATTTCTTATTTTATTTTTTTATAACTTTAAAATATGGGTTTCCCTATTATTCTACCAATGTCATTTTCCAGTGAGTGATATGTATTAAACAAAAACCCATTGTGGAGGAATTTCCGATTATGTCCAGTTAAAATAATTCACTAGCCATATAAGAGAGTGGGGGAGGTTAGGAATTAACACAACACTCACCATAAAAAAACAAAAACTCACTTGCCTCTAAGAGAATATAGTAAAAACACAAAGAGAAAATGGCCTCTAAGAGAATAGAGCCAAGGAACAAGCTCACATCATACAATTCCATATGTAACTCAAAATCTTAGACTAGAGGTAAGTACTTTCTTAGTGACTCTCTCACATAGAAAAAGCAATAAGTTAACATATTTGTCCAGAAAATATGATGCAAAATACATGAATTCTGAAATTCTGTTCAATGTGTTTTTTTCTCTCTTTTATGTGAATAATATATTTTCCAAATATCGATTGTTTCTCAGACATCTTATCATGGATTCGGTGAGTGTAAATTATAATCTGATAATGGATTTAAACACATTCTCAGAAACTCTCCAAATTCACATAAAGTGGTATCAGGGTGTTGTGTCTCTTTTCAGTGCTGAATGAAAGTAAACACCTTCGCAATTCCTGTTTGTCCCCAAAAAAGACAGAAAAATATCCTCATTATGTTCATTGGAGACATAGATTTGCATGCATATATCCTCCTCTTTCCAGAGTTCCGTACTTGTGTGGAGTTGAACTTGAACTGGTAAGCTCGGATCAACATTTGGTTTAATTCGAAGTAGTCAAGATCATTGTTGGGAGCCATGGATCCTGACCCAATATGATGCTTCTACCATTGCCTATATTAAATTGAGCCACCGCAAGTTGCACACCACGTCCTCTTAGAAGGGAGGTTCAACCATAAGATGGTTGCATGTGACTTGTGATCCTTGTTTAGCCGTTAACAACGTCCCTCGTGAGAAGTTGTCCGCGTCCGTGTCAATCTTTGTTTACGAAATTAGTTAGTATCTGATGTATCTTCCAAACTTGATTAGTAAGACAACTTAATAAAAATGATATAAGATTGTAACAAAAAAAACAAAAAAGTAGAGTGATATAAGTCATCGAAGCCTAATCCGGATTATATTCTCTTATGGTGTATAATAAAAACCATAACTGTTTCAAAAGAGAATATAACTTTCAATGTTTGTTTCTTCCAAAAAATACCAATTCATGAGCATTCTATATAGTTCAGTTCATTTTTGATCATTCTTTTTTCCATAATTCATAATTATTGGAAATATGAATGGTTTATGTAGTCAAAATGTTGTCACAAATATTGAAATATCAAATTTATACGTGATTTGTGTATTTATAGGTGTGATAATGTAAATATATACTTTTATTGTTCGGTAATTGTCAGCAAAAACATCACCAATGCTATTTGTCGGACTGGACCATCTTTATTGTTTACTAGGATCAGAAAAATCCGATATTTTTTGGGTCCGTCATCATAACCAAACCCTAACTGAATTGTACAAGTTCCTGTTAGTATTATCGAGAGCAGCCAAAGTAGGCAGTTCGTGATTGGGTCGAATCGGGTCGGGTTGGTTTCAAGGTGGGCTCGTGGGCGATCCAAATGGATAGGAAAATGTTTAGTAGGAAACGTGGACCATCTCTTAACCCTTCACTTCTCTTAGTGGGATTCTTCGTTTTCGGTAAGTACGTAGCCATCGGACCCATGGCCATGCTTACTTTGTCTTCTATTTTTTTTCATATAATTCACAAATTTACAAATTATTCATAGTTCCCTTTCATTTTCTAGATAATGTGAAATCTCCTTTTCCTCTCTCTTTCTTTCTATCACATGACAATTTCTTTACTTCAAATTTAAGAAAAAATTGATTTCAATTTTATGAAAAGCAAACTCGCATGACTCATCATATTAAATAAATAAAGAGTTATAGACTTTTCTTTCACAAAAGATCCATTTCTCTTATCGGAACAAAATTTTGTTATATACATCTTATAAGATAAATACAAATTAAATAAATAAATATATAATCCAAATTTGAGAGGAACAAAGACGTAGAATTAGCGACAATAAAAAAAAACACGTAACCAAATCTTTGTATATACATTTCATATTTTACAAAAATGGATAACAACGAATTTGTAATATGGTCTACTATTAAAGAAAACTATGTTCTTGATATGTATTTGACATTTGTCTGCCCTTATTATTAATCAGTTTGGAAGTATCAACAATGCCACCCGTATGGTTTTTTAAAATTATTCTTGTACTTTAATTAATATATCATCTAACCATTAAATTAAACCTAAACTAAGAATCTTAAAAATAAACGGATATTCTAAATTAGTAAAGACAAAAACCTCGGTTAATAATATAAGAACTGAATAAATAATAAGACAACGATGTATGTATCGTTTAGCTCCTAATTCAATACTCATGAAAAGCATCGTAGATAAATGTAGTTGGTATGGTTCAGTAAGGTCGGTATAGTCACTGCAAATAAATGATTGGATCAAAATGTTTTAAAATCGAATTAATTGAGGTTGTTGATTTTTTTTTTTTGGCTAACTTCAACTAATAGTTTTAGCAGTAACAATATTGTTGGGGTAAATTTCAATCAAAAGCACCAAACAATTCGGGTTGTAATAATTGGGTGTCAGACCCGCAAAAAGACTTTCTGGTAACTGACTTCCTATGTAAATATCATCCTGAATACATCATATTCGAAGACTGGCTAGTGCTCGACCTTATTTAACGTGAAGTAATGTTCGATGGGATGATGCAACATTCTTGTACACCGAACCAGTAATGACTAATGATGCTATTATTACCTTAACTTATCTAACACATGTTTTGAATTGTGTTCTACAGTCTTTAGGTGGCAAGTGGTAACCTAACGAGGATGGGGAATCCGAATCCAAATTTTGACATAAAAGACTTCTTACACATAAAACTCATACAAATAAAACTAAAAGGAATGAATTAAATTAAAAAATTAACGAATTAGAAAATACAGAAAGTATTCGGAAATGACTCTGGTTATATTTTTTGTATTATGAAATATATATTGTGTGATTACAATTTAAAAATATCTTGTGTGACGACGTTTAAAAAAAAGAAAAAAATTATATATATATATATATATATTGTGTGACTACGATTTAAAACTATATTTATTAACAAAAAACTTGCATGATGACAATTTAAAAATCTTGCGTGAACAATACTGAAACAATTTAGTTTTTTTTCTTCTCTCTCCCTATTACCTCTTAACACAAACTAATCTCTCTTTTTTTATCATAAATGTACTCTCTTTTTTTTTTTTTTGTCATAAATGTAATCTCTTTACTTAACAATGTTCTTGACAAAATTTTAGTAATTTAATTGTTTCTTAAAGTCTTGCGTCGGGGCACTTTTTCACCATTGGTCTACATTCACTGCTTCTGCTTCATCAAATTGGTCAACACGAATCCAAACGTTTACTCTCTAAACATTTCAAAGATTGCAATCACCATATATCTTTTGACTTCAACTAAAATATTTACAGAAATTTCAATATGGACATTAAAAAATTATACCATTCAAAAAAAAAAAAAGTACGAAAGTGAAGAACCAACATATATCCTTTTTTGGCCCATGCATGTGAATATGTTGCAAGCGACACGCTTCTCTGTCCCCTCTTTTATTAACCCATTTTATTCTTCCTTTTTTCTCTTTTTCACAAAAACAATTCTAACAATTCATTTTATTGTTTCTCCTTTTTATTCCAAAAAATAAATTTTGTAAAATCACCTATAAAAATAATTAAATTCACCTTCTTCCTCAAAATTCTCTCTTTCTCTCTTCTTCGAAATTCTTCCTCCTCTTTTTCTGCAGAAACTATCCAAAAATCTCTTCGTTTTCACAATTTCTCATTATTAAAAAAAAAACTTTAAATTCTTCTTCTTCAAGAAAAAATGGCGGTGGATCTTTTATCGGAAAATTCTAATATGAGTCCAAGAATCTCATTTTCACGTGACTTTTGTCAATCAGACGCAATACCAATCGAGAAACGTCCCTTAAGATCATCAAACTCGAAACCATCAAGCCTCAATTCAAGCATAGATTTCGATTTCTGCATTCCCGGCGGCGTAAATTCCGGCGAAAGCTTCGATCAAGGTTCTTGGTCCGCCGATGAACTCTTCTCTAACGGCAAAATCTTACCAACGGAAATCAAGAAAAAACCAGAACCGGGTAAAAAAGAACCAGAACCAAAACCGGTTAAATCTAAACCGGATTCAAGAAAACAGAGGAAACAACCAAACGAAGAACAACAAGAAGACGACGTGATAATCACGACGGAGGAGAAAACCAATACGAAGTCGTTTTGGGGGTTTAAGAGAAGCAGTAGTTTAAACTGTGGAAGTACTTATGGACGGAGTTTATGTCCGTTACCATTACTAAACCGGAGTAATTCAACCGGTTCAACGTCGAGTAAACAGAAACAGAGCAGCTCAAGGAAACATAACGAGCATGTTAAGTTACAACAATCTTCATCGTTGTCTTCTTCTTCTTCTGCTTCGTCTTCTTTGAGTAATAATGGTTTTTCGAAACCACCATTGAAGAAAAGCTATGGAGGTTATAGTTATGGTAGCCATGGTGGTGGTGGGATTAGAGTGAGTCCGGTTATAAACGTTGTTCCTTCTGGGAATTTGTTTGGTTTTGGTTCAATGTTTTCTGGTAATGGAAGAGACAAGAACAAGAAAAGATAAAAAAAATGTAAGAATAGATATGTTTCTGGTTTTACTGTTTTATTCTTCTGATTTGTTCTTCTTCTTGTTCTCTGAACTCTGAAGATTTTCTGACAGTGTGTTTTGTGGATCCCATGCCAGTATTATTTTTTAGACTATTGTGGTGTAATTGTGTTTTGTTTGATTTGTTAGTTTGTGTTCTATTCATGTTTAAATCTAGATTTTTTTTTTAATAAGAGGCTGCTAATTTCAGATACTTGGATGATCAACTATCACCATTAAGATATTTCTGTGTTTTTGTTTAAAACAGTTGAGGAGTATTTTCAGAAAAAAGTGATTAAGGTATTTGATTTTCTTTTTATAATAATTCTTGTTTAATTACTACATATTTATTTTATTATGAGAGTGATAGAGACAACAAAAAATAGGTTTTAGTTTGTATATGCGGATGATACAATTAAGTACGGCGGATTTTTATTTTATTTTTTCTAACACATATATTCAATCATATTTTCTTAGCAGCATTGGAGATGAAGAACTTATTTGTTATTTAGAATTAAAAAAAATTAAAGTAAGATTTGTTATTTGAATCATGTTTTGATTTTTTATTGAGTTTTTATTCAACTTATAAGTTATAACTATCATTCTAATTATTATTTCCACCTTAAATTAATTTTCTTATAACGAAAGATTGTGAGTCTTAGATCAATAATCTTTTCAGAGGAAAACAATAAACAAATTAAAGTAGTATCTTCCAATGGCTTTAAATAGTCTTATTTAGAAAATTTGTGGATCGAGTAAGGGTAGGTTTCAGCCGGCCGTGTCCTTCCAAGTCTTTAATCAATGAACTTAAATTGATTCGTTTACTTGAATAATCAAATATTGTACATTTTAGTAGTTGAGACTTGAGATTATATAACCTTGACTTAGTCTATTACTAAACTAGTTTTGGTAATAGAATAGTGACTAACTAATGATAAAACTGTATAAAACAATGATAAGAGAGTTATCAAATAGACAAATACAATTAGAAAGTGGGACAAGACAAGTGACAGGTAAACAATTATTTTTGGAGCTTGTCCTATTCTGTTCCTTTTGAATATTTCTCACATGGTGTGTATTACCAATTAATGTGAATTATCACTAAAGCAATGCAAAGATAAAGGAAAAAATAGAAATAATTGATGTGAAATCTCTACTTTTCTCTCTTATCATTTATGTAAAGTTAAGCTTAACGTCGTGCCAATTATTCCTTTATTGTTTTGTACGTTTTTTTATCCTTCTATTTTACGGTTTAAATTTGCTAATAAGGAATATAATGTTTATACTTTACCGGCCGTAACAATCATAGTTAGTTCACATGGTTCCTATCAAAAAATTTAATAATTCGAAGAAATTTTGTTGACCACACAACTATGTATAAATTTATATCTCTCAAGACAATGAGTTTTGGTTGTTTTAGAAATGAGTCGGTCTTGAACACCAAATCTGATTGCGATGAAACTGACTTTTCTAAGGCTTAGTAATGTTTTGAAAGGTATAGTCAAGAGTCAAGTAAACAATGATGGCACCATCCAACTGCTATTTCAATACGATATACCATATGCTTTTATGTTGGAGGGAAGTTTGTGGGCTGGATGGTCTAAAGAAAAAAGGGTGTACGTAGTCCTTCACTTTATGGTAGCATTTTTAAAATTTCCCAACGAGACTCATTGCTTGAATTCATATATGTGTGCTAGTTCGGGCGAAAATCCGCGAATTTGAAATAGACCATCTCGTCATAAGAAGGGTTGGAGAGTATTATTTAGATGCAAATACAAAATGATTTCGTAAGTTAGTCTAAATGTGGATAGAGTTTCCAAAGGCTAAATGCGTGTAGACAACGGATCGACCTATGAATGTGATACTATAGTTACTCATATTAGTTGTTAGTTTTAAATACAAATGTGTATCTTTTTTATATTCATTTTATCAAGTAATTTGCTTTTTTTTTTTTTTTTATAAATAACTATAATTTATCATAATCTGTTTTATTATATTGTAGCAGGTTAAGATATTTTGCTGATTTTTATGGACAATTCTACAAACCTCAATTTTAGAAACACCAATTCTAATATGTTCCGTCATGAGTTATGAATCTCTGAACTCTTGAAATTGAATTTTATGTATGTGATAGAGATATGATGTATGTGAAGGCAATTTGCTGCTTCGATTGGGAAAATAGAAGATATACAAAATAAAAAGCTCATACAACACAAAGCAGGAAAGCCTAGAATGCAACAAGTACGTATATGGTGGAAAAATACGGCAAATTATTGAGTTCAACAAGTTGTAGTCCCAAATTATTTTCCTTTTTTTCATGTTTAAGGATAGAGCATTTAGCAATAATTCAAAAAGTTGATAGTTATCTAATGTTCCAGTCATATTTTCTTTATAACTTTATTAGTTGTATTGCATGATTGAAAAAAATAAGTTTCTGACAAGTTAATAGGATCTTAAATAACTCATTTTTTTAAGACATTCACCTAAATTTATTCTTATTGAAACCTTACTTACATAGTTACATCACTACATGCAAGGGTTTATATGCAAAATTAATTTACATAAGTTTGAGTTTCCTTTTATAAAAAAAGTATAATATATTTCTAGCCTGCTGACCGATGATGATCAGATATTAAATACTTCACCCTTCAAAGTCTTTTACTCTTTTTAATTTGTTTCTATAAATCGAAACTAATTCTTGAGATATATACAAAGTTGGAAATTTTCTTCGCAATTGTCCTATAATACAAAGAAAGAAGAAGACGAAGTTATCATTGTGAAACAGTTATTAGATCACTTTTAAGACAAGGAAGTATGGATGACGATTCTAATCCGGACGATGTCAACCGCCACATGGTTGTAGGACACTAAAAACACTTTAATCCTATTCTCTTCTGGTTGTCACTAATTTTCCCTTTTCTTTTTAGATTTTTTTTTTTTTTTAATGAGATAAACACATCTCTATTAGTTATTTTATTTGTGTCCCTTTCAACAAAATTCATATGCATGAAAAAATTTGCTACTAACTTATGTTACTTTGGGATTAAATTAACCTCTTAAAATATTGATTTGATTGGTAAAGAAGAAATTTAGTAAGATCCACATATTGTCAATTTAGTACGTTAAAGTGTTTGAAGGTTGTTGATTTTTTTTTAGGTTTGTTTTAATTTATATGTATGGAAAATAACCATTTATGTTAGTTTCCTTAACACTCACTCTAGACTAAAGTTTACTTATAAACTCACATTAAAACTAAATTTACTTGTAGCCAAAACATACTATATTATAGTGGTCATGAGTATTAGTGTCGTTACTGTCATCATCCGAGTTTAAATTATTTTTTGGTTTATTACTCACTACTAGTATAGTATATAAAATGTTTGGTTTTATTACTCACTTCTTGTATTATCCTCGGTTTACTCCATAAATTCTGAAATTCGATTTGACTTCGCTCCGGCTAATCCTTGTTTGGTTTGGTTACTATGCTCAAGATTTTTTTTTTTTTTTTTGCCGGCACTCAAGAAATAATTAAAACCTCAATCATGCAAGGAATAAAACAAAATAACAAATATAGAGAGCCTAGTTGTGTTCAATTATCATTAATTAACACATATTCATGCATGCACATATACTTAACCGCTTATATATTTAGTCCAAAACCACGTGCAAACTAAACCAGAAATAATTACATAATACTATATAAACCTTTATTATTCAAATTCATGCAACACTAAAGACATCATACTTTTGAATATTAAAAAAATGCTAGGTTGGTTATGCCAAAAAGAAATGTTAGGTTGGTCGAAACCTTGAATTGTTCATATGGCACGTACTGGGAAAAAGCATGTGGTCCAATCTAGTTATTGATAAAATCGTTTTATGCTATTTGTTTATTCATCTTAAATATTTGACAGTTTCAGATAAAGTAATTCTTAAGCTAAGATTGTCATGGCAATAACTGAGATCAAATTTATTTGTTATTTCTCTTTTATAAATAACATATAGATGAATGATAAGTATTTTGCATGGGCTTGAAAAGTGCTAGTTCAAAACCAAAGCCCAAGATCTTTTGCATATGTAGCAAGAGGAAGAAAAAAGTAGGTTGTCAAATTTGTACGTTTCGGAAATCATATTTTTTTCTTGACTCAAACATACTACTACTAATGTATTACAAACTAGCAAAATACAAAATGTGTTGAAAATATTTGTGTCAATGACCGTAACAAGCCAGTCTGGAGTACTAATATCAACAACAACTTCAAACATTGTAAACTTAGATACGGTTCGAGATTCAAGAAAAATATCATCTACTTATTTGATTTCAAAATGATAAATTCAATTCAAATTTATAATCTGTTGAATATTGGTGTAGATAAATTAGAAATACATGGGTCTATTAATGAGTAAATTAGTAAAAGTATAAATATAGAAAATACGATTGTTTAATACACTAAAATTAATTTGAGTTATTTTTGCGGTTTGAAGTGAGTTTTTTTATAAACCGAATTTTCTTAAAACCCAATAACTCGACCGGTTTAACCCGAAGACACTGTATCCCAAGGCTACAGAAACACATTCATAAGCATAGAAACATGTAATTGTAATATATAAATATTAAATATACTTATCATTTATGCAATAAAAATACATCAAATCCACATATACAGATTTCAATAAGAAAATCATCCAAAACTGTTTAACTTTCTGCATGATGTTTTGATCAAACCACAGTATTCTAGAGAAAGCAGCAGGAATATTTGTTTTTTCATCTTGGTCAAAATGTTACTTTTTGCAAATAGTAAAACTGGGTTTCCTATTTTCTTCATTTTTTGACAAAATTTGATCCCTCCTTTTTTTGTTTCCTTTAGCATCATTTCGTGTTGGGAATTTTCAAACAGTGTATGTTACTAAATTTTTTCCAATATTTGGCTTAACCAAATATTTTTATATTTGGAAGTATGTGTGTATACTATATATTACTAGAAGAAAAATAATTGGTAGTACTGTGTTTAGATAGAAAGAAGTGGGGGAATGCTTGAGATTCGTAGCGTGTATGGGTTATTGTCCGTGACATTTCAGAATTCGTCAGACTCGGATAAAGACGCAACTTCTGCTTTTTCTGTCTTATTACAACCCTTAAAATTTCTCACTTTTTTTCCCCTAGAAACTATACAAACAATGAAGCTCTTGAGTCTTGATTAGTGCTAGCACAAAGTCGCAACAACGTCGGATATAGATCGTGATCAAAGTTAGAGCTTATTCGATAATCGATATACTATAAGATTAAAAGGACGTTTGTAAAAACTAATAATAGTATTTTTGTATTCAATTTGCTAATATAACATTTTGGTAATTTTTCATTGCCCAAACAATAACGTTTGTAAAAACTTACATTCAAAAAGAAAAAAAAAAAATCCTAACTTTGGCTTACAAAATACCCTTAATGGATGACTAGAAACTAGCAAAAAGATTAAAACTTATGATATTTTTTTCATAACCATTTGTAATTTTGCAAGATAATGTCTGAGAATACATGATTCCATTTCTTTCATTTTCATATAAAAACAAGATGACAGTTCTTGACGAAAACTTTAAGAAATTTATTGAAAGTTTGAGAAGCTTTTGAAAGCGTTTCAAGAAATTATAGTTTATTCAATATATCGGTCGAAACTTCGTCTAATTCATTGGTGAATTGTAAATCCACACCTTGAGTACTAGTATTATTTGATACAATGATAAATTAATGTCCATGAACATTATAACAATTGGACGTAAATCCATTACTATGGTCCATTGATCATGTTTTCACATACTCTAAATCTAGACTATAAAGAAATTCTGATTTCATGCATTTGTAAAATTATTATAGCTCATCCCTATATTATATTGTTATTGCCCAAGGAGACAAGCTAGTACCACAAACCCATCTCACTGTGGTCATCATCCATAAGGCCAGGTCGTTGTTTAGCCTTGTTTTTCCTTTCTTTTGACACAAAATAGTTGTAATCCATGACTTGTCCACATGTCGTTAATTGATTGGCCAACAAAAATCATAATATCATATAAAAAGTTAAAATGCACTTTAGTTTAGTTTTTTTTTTTTTTCAGTTTGGAACAAAAACCAATACAAAGTTGGAACTGAGAAACGGACTACAGATGAAGCTGGAATCCTCAAAAACGAGAGAAACAGAAACCTCGAACCTTTAACCCTTATTGTCCGGAACCACATTTTTACTCTTCTAATCTCTACTCTCTAAACATATACTACTTCTATTTCTCAAAATTAATCTCCATTTTTGTTTCTCTTTTTTATCTTCCCTCTAGTGTCTACTTGTATCAGCTACTTAACCTTTTGTGCGCATGCTTCTCTTTCTTCTGTTAACAATCTCTCTCGAGCCCCTTTCACCGTCAGTGACAACAGAGAGAATCACAGTAATAATTTTTACACAAAAAAGATTTCTCTTCTTCTCTTATCATCTCTCTTTCAATCACTTCTCGTCACTATCGTTTTGCTTTTGTCTCCTTTCACTTTTTTAAACTCCCAATTGCGAATATTACCCGTTGAGTTCTCATTTCGTGACACTTCAACTTTTTCCATTCTTCTTAAAAAGCTCTGTTTCTTTCTTTCTTTCTTCTTCCACTGTTGTGTACCATTGTCGTTTTCTTGATTCTCCACCTGTCTTCTTTCTTTCCTTATTCGTGTTCACTAAGCTTTTTTTCTAATCTTGTTGTACATTCATCTCTCAGAGATTCCCCAAATTCACAAAAGCTGAGAACTCAAAAAGAGAGAGTTTTGTTTCTCTGGTTGTTTGATTATGTGATAAAGTTTTGGAATTTGAGGCAATGTGTCTCTAAAGGAGACTTTTTTACAGTGTTTGAGATTTCTCTGAAACTTGTGGGGTTTGTTAGGGTTTCGTGATGACAGGAGAGTTACAGGAGACGACGGCGCCGTGTGCGGCTATAACAGAGAAACGACCAAATCGACTCGGTGGTTGTGTCGGTGTTTTCTTCCAGCTCTTTGATTGGAACCGACGCTTTGCTAAAAAGAAACTCTTTTCTCGCAAATCACTTCTTCCTGGTTAGTCTCTGTCTCTATCTCTGTCTCTGCCTCATTTTATGTCTGAAAGTGAGTGTTGTTGAGCTTGACTGTAATGAATGAATTGTCAGGGAAACAAGTTTCGAAGAGGTTTGGAGGAAATGAGAAGATGTTAAAGTCTAAGCTTAATCTGGTGATTATGTCTCCATTTTGTTAGAAGTTTATATCTTTAGTTTTTGATTAGAGTAATTGTTGAATTTTTTCTGTATTTTGTGTTGAATTAATAGATTGATGATGAGAACAGAGGAAGTTTCCCAAATCGGAATGAAGTTATGGAGGTTAAAAAGCATGAAATGAGATCTCCTAGTTTAGTAGCACGTTTAATGGGACTTGAATCAATGCCATCTAATCATAGAGACAAAGGGAAGAACAAGAAGAAGAAACCGTTGTTTTCGCAGATTCAAGATACCGATAAATGTGACTTGTTTGATGTGGAAGAAGAAGAAGAAGATAGTGGTGTTGATAAGTTAAGACCACAGAAGATGCAGAGAACGACAGGAGTTTGTGATAGGCGTGTTGCGGTTAAGAAGTTTGGTTCTGAAGCGTTGCAGATTAAGAATGTTTTGACTAGAGTAAGGAAACATCATCAGTATAATCATCAGCATCAGAAACTAGCTTCTCCTGTTAGAAGTCCGAGGATGAATAGAAGAAGTTCTAGGTTGATTGATGCTGCTGCTAGGATTCTTGAGCCGGGGAAGAGAAATGCGAAAGGCGCTATTGCTTATCCTGGTTCTACGGGGATTAGAAGGTTCGAAAATGCTGCGAAAGAACCGGTTGTTTCACCCGAGTTTCAATGTGGTTATAACAATAGTGTTGCTTCTTGTAAATCTTGTGGTAGTTTGGTTGATGTGAATGGTTCGATTCAGGTAGTTCAAGACACTGGAAACAACATGGCGTGTGTTTCTGAATCAACGCCTTTTCAACGGAGTAAAAGAAATGTGTTTTGGAGAAATGAAGATTCATCTGTGTCTGTTTCTGGTAAAGACAGTACTGATCAAATGGTGAAGAAAGCTCTACACCGTGCTCAATTTAAGGATGAAATGTCGCTGCCGGGTTATAGAAACAGATCCGAATATCATAAGAAGGTGTTGCATAGAGAGGAAAGGTTTCCTCCGGAAGCTCGATCTTTCGCCTTACCGAGTAAAAGAAGTTGTTCTTCACCTGCTAATGCTATCAACAGTAAAGAGAAGGACTTTATAGCTATGAATAGAGGTTCAACTAGTAGGAGTCATCACTCGAAGTCCCCGGTTAAATTTGAAAACTCTGATTTGAATCTGCAGAGAAAATCTCATACTAGAGTTGAGGAGTCTTGTAATAGATCAGGATTAAGTACACCTGGACGGAAGAGGAGGCTAGCTTGTGAAAGTGGTCATGGACGAGGAAGTAGTTCTATGAGTCCAGTGTCAAGAAGATTGGATAGTGAATACTCTTGTGCTTGTAGTAATGAAACTGCATTTTCATCACTGAAACTTGGTTCCTCTAATAGACATTATAGCCAATGCTGTAGAGAAACCAAAGAGAGAAGAGGAGTTCAACGCGTTCCCAGACCATCCTTTACGAAAAGGCCACTGCTTGATGTAGGCACTCTCGGGTTGATTCAGCAAAAGTTGAAAGAATTGGCTTCTCAAGAAGAAGATGAGGCCAATGGAGAAAGTGGTTTTCCCAATAAACCAGCTTCTTTGATTCTCCATGAATTGCTATCTTCTTTAGCTTTGCAGCAGCAGCCTTATGTTCGAGATATCGATATGCCTTATCGGGTACGTTTATAATCTGCAAGGACTTCACATTTACGTATTTCTTCATCTCTTTATTCATTATGCTTCTTGATTCTTGCAGAGAAAAGGCAAAACAGAGTTTTGGAGTTCCATTGGAAATGCAAACAGTGAGTACACTAGCCCGGGATCTGTACTCGATGCATCTTTCTCCAATGAGAGCTGCTTTTCGAACAGCTTCGACAATATCTCAGGTACTTACTTTCTGAAATAAATACCGGTTCTTGAAATCTGAAACCTGAAACTGATGTTACGTTTTAAAGTTCCAGGACAAATGAGGCTACCTCTAGAGCCTATAGAACCAGATTGGGACATTCTTGAAGATTATGCGACTTCATTCAAGAATTCAACAAGTGATGGTAATTATCAGGCGATCGCAAGTCTTATCAGCCATGTCTCGAACGTCCTGCGATGTTTAAGCAACACCGGTCTCATATTAACGCAGCAGAGATTCACAATTGCTAGAGAAGTCATTATCCACACGGAGCTATTAGTTGGTACCACTACTACACAAGAGAACTACCTCATTGGACCAGAACTCTTCGACGAACTCATGATCTACGCAGCTCGTTCTGACAATCTAGTCAATCTCCCTGGACTAACTGGAGGGTTCCTAGTAGATGCCATGATCGAACACTTGGAAGAAACAAACATTTCCTGCGGATTGTTAAAGCCATTGACTGCTAAACAAGACGAGCTGATTCGAGGTGTTATTGAAGAAGTTCCAAAGTGGGCTCGGGTTAATATGGATGAGGTTATCGGTATCGAAATGGATCTTGAAACGCATTTGTTTGGAGTTGGTTCAGAGATTGCTTATGAGATTCTTCGGTGTTTAATCGGAGAGTTAGCAACCGATCTTTACTGGTGAAAACTAATCTCTTTTAGAACTAATCAATGTCACCATTTCTTATGCTATTTCAACTATAATGTTTATTAGCTTTCTGATAACAACTATGCAAGTTTTAGTCGTTACTTGTATACAAAATCTATCAATCACAAAACCAAAATCTGAAAAGGACTAATCTTTATCAATCAAAACCAATTAAACACACAAAAAAACAAACTTTGAACACAAATGTTAGAGTTTGGACACAAACAAGAACAAAAGAATCAATAAATTTGTCTGTAACCTAGAATAGTCCGACCACCACCACCGCCGCCAAGTGATTTCCTTCCTCCTCCGCCGCCAATTGATCTCCTTTTTCCTCCACCGCCGTTTATGGCGGAAGCAGCAGCCATTGATATTTTCTTAAGATCATCAACAGCAGCGTAGCTTTTACGCATCATCCCAATACCTTTCTTCTCACCAGCACTCGCTGAAACACTTCCTCTAATCACAGATCCAGCGAAAACGGCGGCGTTTCTACTCTTCATCGACGGTGGAGTAAGTTCTGTTCTCCGAGGAAGCAAATTCGAATTAACTGGTGGTCGACGATTCTCTTTACGAATCATAGAAGAGAAATCAGGAACAGATTGAGCCAACGAAGAAGAAGAAGACGACGACGTTTTCCTCTGATTAGGGTTAAATCCGAATCTCGTCTTCTTCTCCGGCAAAACCCTGATTTCTTCTTCTCTGGTGAACCCAAATCTCACTTGTTCTTCCTTTAGAATCTTCTCGAAGTCTCGTTTCATACGAAGTTTTGATTCTCGTAATCTCGCGTATTCTCCATATCTAGATCCTCTCTCGAATCCGTAATCACCGTTATCAACCAAAAGCTTGAGTTTTTGTTGTGTATCTGACATTGGATTAACAGGAAAAAGCAGAGATTCCAAACTAGGGTTTGAGATTGTATCCTTCATTACTGTGTCGTCTTCTTCTTCCTCACAAAGTTTGCAATTTTGTTTTTTGGATTCGTAACGGTCACAAAGAGAAGAAGAGAGGCTCCTAAATATTTTGTTGTATTTACGCTTTTACCCTTCTTAACGGTCTTATTTTATTCACCGTTGACCAAACCGGTTAAAGAGAGAATTTGCATATTGGTTTATTCATCCTCCTTCGCTTATTAGACAATCAGTAGTAAACAAATTCACCGACTAAACCAAAAATTCCACTAAATACAAATTTGGTTTAACTTTTGAACTTACAAAGCATCAAACAGTTTGGAGAAAGCAGATGCTTGTGTGGATGTGTATCAGAAACTGAGCAAGTCCAAGATTGAGTGGTTAGATGTCAGTTTAGTGGCGGCATTGATTTCAGCTGGATATGTTTCTCAAGCATTGGCTTATAATACTGCTTGCTGTTTGATTGAAAACAATAATAATGCTGATGCAAAACAACTTTTGCTCACTGCCAAGAGATATATAATCTCTTTTCAAGTATATTTGATCATTTAGCATATGTCCTACATGTAATTTTAATACTGCTTATATTTTCCTTAACAACATGTAATGATATCTTCCAGTTCCTATTGAAAACTGAAATCGACTTGGTATGCATCTCAGAAACTAGCTAATCAACTTCTTTCAACACTATTCCTATATTATTCGATTACTAAATAATTGAACCAAAGCTTGACAGAATGATAGGGAAGAAAACTCACATTGCATTTTTTACAAGAAGAATTATATAAAAAAAAAAAGTGAAAGCAAACGCATACATAGAAATATGAGATTTGGTAAGTAAGAGATAAAAATATTCACCAATTTCAACCGAAATTAAGGAAAAAAACATACTCTATAAAAATGAAATCCTAGTAGTATTTTACAGATCTTTACTGGGCCAAAATTATAATCATTCATGGCCCAAGGCTTAAATGGAGGTCCAGCCCAATACCATTCTCTAACTTAATTCCGCTACTCCGATCACTATCTCCGGCGAACCTCCTCATCTCCGGCAAAGAACCACCATGAGTCTTTACTTCTCCGGCCATAGACTCCATGCCACCTCCGTAAAGTCCCCTTCCACCATGAAAGTACCCAACGGCGTTTTGTGACGACATGTGTTCACCGTAAAGCCACTTAGAACTCGAAGAAGAAGGAGAGAGCATCATATGCGGCGGAGGATGCGGCTGAGAGAGGAGGTGAGGCAGCGGCGCGAAGGCGGAGAGAAGCGGATTGGTATGAGGGTGAAAATTATGATGACGTGGCAAACCACGAGTAGCTAACATCTGTGCACGTTTAAGAAGCTGACGCTCTTTCTTGTGAGCGTTTTGGTGACCACCAAGAGCTTGAGAGTTAGCAAACTCTCTACAACAGTATTGACACTCGTACTTACGTGACTCGGATCCTGATCCGGATCCGGGTCTTGGTTCCGATGACTGGTTTTGAACCGACGTCGTTTCAAGTAGGTTTATACCGAAGAGCTTCAAAGAAGATGTTTCAGTCGCCATATATGTGAGCTTATCTATATATGTATATTTACAAAGAGAGAGAGAGAGACAGATTTAAAAGTCTTCTTGAAAATGGAAAGATGAGATTAGAGACTTAAAATGAGATCAAGCTTGAGTTTGCATGTGCATATATTTATATAATTAAGATGAGATTTAAAATAATTATGGAGTCTAGGTTGGTCCACTCACTTTGTTATGGAGTGCTTATGGCATGCATCCACATAGTTTACAATAGGGTTAATGGTTAAGTTTCCGAGTTTTATGGTTCTTTAATACATCTTTAATAATTCTTAAAATTTGGTATATACATATGTGTACGTGTACCACATAATAAACACAAGAATAATATAAAAGCTAGGAAGGTCTACATACCTCGTAAGGCATTGATCGTATATTATATAGTTTTAAGTATAGATAAGCATATACATAATCCCATCATTGTTTAAGTTTTCAACTATGTCACGGGATTTGAAGTATTTTGAACCATTCAATTAGTTGATTGGACATAAAGGAATTTTCTCTTACCATATGGTTTTTAGTTTGTACAAATAATTATTAGATTACAATTTGATTGAATAGATCTTTGATCTACCCACTTAATATAATGATCTATGCATTTGTGTATGATTAATCAGGTTATAATTAAGGTCCCACCAATAATACTTTAATAAACTATAGATTAACATCAAGTTTAAAGTGTTGGCGTGATTGACGTTGAAATTAAGTATTTGTTTAGACATGGCAAGATCTTCCCGAATCTTACTAACTACAAACCTGATTTGATCATTAAACCTTTTTAATTGCTATTATTATTACTTTATATTGATTAAACCCTTTGAAATTTAAGTAAAATAGTTGATTAATTAACTAAGCTTATACTTCCTTACCCCCCTGAACTCATGCATGACCTTTGCTCTTAGGATATTTGGAAACTTTACTTGTCACCATCTTTGTCTTCTTCACACTTTGCGAGTTTGTGTTTCGTTGACAATTGAATTAACCTAAATCATTTTCTTTCCTTTACACCTTCAATACATTAATTGATTCACCTGAACTACCTTATTTTGTTTTTCTTTTCTTATCTATTTAATTTCATGGTCACTATATTATGCTCCCTGTTCAAATAAATAGAGATTTAAGAAAAAATATTCATCAAGATATAGATGTTTTGTATTTCCTATGCAAACTTATGTAACATTTCTGATTTTACCCTTAATTATTACCTAGAGTTAAATCAAGTAACAATTAATATTTAATATAGATAAATGTATATTAGGTTTTGCAAAAGTTTATCAATATGTGAACAAAACCTTAAAAGTCTATCTTCATGAAATGGAGGGAGTATTGAATATTACTAATGGGAGTTTGGTTTTTCGGTTTTTGGTTATTTTGAATTCTAAAAATGTGCCAAATATTATATTAGACTTTGATGGTTCTCATGCAACCACGTTTTGATAGGGGTTAACAATCGTTAAAACGCAAAAAAATAAATAAAACATACGTAGTGATAAATTTTCGTAGCTAATTTCAATAGGTTAGCGATGAAATGGTAATTCAGTTTGCTATTAATTTGTCACAAATATATTTTTGCTACTTGCGAGTATATGACAGATTGACAATATATAGTCAATAGATTTTAACTAATTTCACTTAAAGTTTACTGCTCATGTATCACGCAAATTATGAAATTACAGTAAACATTTTTATCGTCGGAAATTTATAAATTAGTTCAACGTACATACATGGAAAAGAATGTGATAGTGGTGAAATTAACAAATATCAGGACCTTTTACGTTGCAATGTCTTATTTGGCTTCTTGTAGTATAATCTCTTACCTAATCTACACTCTAACAAGATTTTGTCTCAATATTTGGTTTCTTTTACTTTAAAGTTTATTGTTGTTTATGTCTCTTTCGCTAAGGTACGTATTTCAAGTAGAGAAGAAAGGTGTTCATATTCTAGGCAAACACTTCATTAGTCTCTAATTATTTCATCCATTATGTTCACTTTTTGTCTACACTGCAGAAGCATCTTAATTTTTACAAATATCTTTGCAATTATTTTGATTTTATTTGAAGGCCTGTTTTCAGATTTTTGGTCCAAAACTCTTCTCGAACTCAGAACATGTATATAGTGCATGACATGTAATTGTTCTCTGATATTCAGTTCTTAGTGATCAAATCAAAGTGTATAAGTCACGTACAGAATATGAGTGATCAAATTATCAAGCTAGAAGGTTTATTATTAGATTACCTATCTTAGAAAAATGCAAAGTTAAAGCCTTTTTAGTTTGAATTGTTAACTTATATATGCTTATGGTTTCTCTCCTCTACCTTGAAATTCATGAATTTCCAATATCAAAATGGATATTTCTTCACTCTAGCTTGGATTTATTAGTTAAAAAGAAAGTTTATTGTTGATACTGACACCTAAAATTTGGACTAACAATATTTGTGGAACTATTCTTCTCAACGCATTTGTTGAAAATTAGAAACCCAATATATATGAGTATGACAAAAAAAAGAAAAGAAAAATAGCCCTACTACAATTAGATTGACTCTGGATCTTTTTTTGTCAATCTCTTATTAAATCCATGCTAGATAAAGTCCATATCATTTTTAGTCTGCTCTTATTATTGCCCAATTCTCGTATTAGTACGCAGGTCCGAGGCTGTTGCCAAACGTGACGTATCCTTTCTGGGGAGTCAATAAACCCAATTATTGCGGCCAAACAGAGTTTCAACTCACTTGCAAGAACAACCAAAACCTAACTTTAGTTCTCACAAACCTTTCTCTTCAAGTAATCTCTTTTGATTTGGAGAATCAAACTTTAACCGTTGTCGATGAGAGTTTATTCGAGGGTCGATGCCCAAGCATGTCCCTGAACTTCACCGGGGCCAATCAGTTCACAATCGCTCCTACAGTGGAGAAGATTGACCTATTCATTTGTCCTGCTTCTCAGATGGTAAGTCCGCTTTCGGCGTTTACTTGCAGAAAAAGCAACGGGGAAATTGTAACATATTACGCGTTTAAGCCCTCAGATTCTGTTACGGACTGCGTAAAGATGGGAGAATATCCAGTTCTTAGTTCTCTTCTGGATGAGTTTCAGCGGTCAAGGCTTAAATTGAAAGAAGCTTTGGTTAAGGGGTTTGATCTAAGGTTCAACATCAGAGACGATCAATCTTGCAGAGGTTGTTCAAATAGTCATGGAGTATGCGGTTCCGAGCCAGTATCTGGCAGTTTTCAGTGTCTCTGCTATGACAAACTGATACGATTGATGTATCAAGAAGAATGTGAATGAGAGAAAGCAAAAGAAGACACGTGCAAGTGAGGAGGCACGTGAGAAGAAACTTGCTTGAAGAAGAAGATATTTTTAGGATCTAAAAATATCATGAACAAACTGAGTTCTAGTATAAATAATGGCTCTGAATGTTTAGAGAGGTTTATGTTGTTTGTTGTTGAATGGTATGAGAGACTTAAGAGCAGAGCTAGTGATGTGCTAGTCTCTCTCGTATGGTGTATTGAGAGCTGAGCTAGTGATGTGCTAGTCTCTCTCTTGTATGGTGTGTTAGTGTGTACCGGTTTGGTTAAGGAATCGGTGGTATCGATATTGAAAACTTAACATTGGTGCGGTGAAACTGGTCGATTTAAGTCGCAATGGCCTTGGGTGATGAATCGGAGGTGTTTGAGTCGGAGAACTGTCACGGCGATGAAACAGAGCGTAACATGAAGGTGTTGTTCGGAGGTTTCAAGCGTCTGTGTGCTGATAAGGTTCAACATGAAGAGAAGCTTGAATCTATGGATAGCGTGTTACGACAGGTGGTTGCAACGTTGGAGAGGATGGAGATCCGCGAAGGTAAACGGGTGGAGCAAGGTGAGCACTCTTGTCAGTCACCACGTCACTCGTTTTCTTCCTCTATGCCTCAACGCGGTGCTGGTGAGTCTCCGATCTTGTTGGATAATAGATCTAGCTTGATCAGACGCATAGAGATGCCTGTATTTGATGGATCGGGAGTGTATGAATGGTTCTCGAAGGTAGAACGTTTTTTTCGTGTAGGGAGGTATCAGGATTCAGATAAGTTGGATTTGGTAGCGTTGAGTTTAGAAGGAGTTGCGTTGAAATGGTTTCTTCGGGAGATGTCGACATTGGAGTTTAGAGATTGGAATTCCTTTGAGCAAAGGTTGTTGGCTCGATTTGATCCAGTTAAAATTCATTCTTCCCCTGAGGTTCTTATGCCGACGACATTGATTCATGTGGTTGCTCATGAAACTGAATCAAGATGTACAGAAGAATTGATTGAGGAAGATGAATCAAGTGTGAGAAAGAAATCAAATCCGGAGATTGTTTTGATTACCCAAAAGAAATCGTTTCCACGGTTTCAGAATGTTGCCACTATAGTAGTTGGCGAATTCCAGGAGGGAACATGGTTCTTTGACGACAAATCAAAGGACAATGAAGCCAACAATTCATCTGATAGTAAGCTGAAGTTTGGTGCCTACAAGGTGCTCGACAAAATTCTCATTCGAAGTCACAACCTAAAACAGAGGAGGAAGTTGAGTTTGTCTCCTAAAAATTGGATGTTTAAGTTCAAAAACAGGAATTTACAGCAAAATAGGTCAAAAATGGATCCATGTCAAGCCATTGAATTCAGCAATATCCATTACATGTATCTTTGTTTTAGTGCTAACGTTGGATTGGTGAGGAAGAACAAATCATTTCAGAGCCTGAGACTAAAGAAGCAAGCACACATGTCACGGGATCTTAAGAAGTTAGAATCTATATCTTCCGAGGAGTTACAGCCTGCATTACCAATTGTTGAAACACTTGGTGATGAAGATATGGTAGCGTTGCAATCTGATCTTCGGAGGTTAGGGGAAGCTAATTTTGCTACGATAGATTCTGCACAGTTGCTAAGATTGGATGATGCCACTTTGATGAATTCAGCACTGAAGAGGAAGTGTAGCAAGTCTTGGCACTTTATATATAAACATTACAAAGTGAGAATGCAGAATCTCCATACCGGGATCTACAAAACTCAAAGGCCATGGCATTGTCTTGTCCATGAGGCAAACAACACTGATTCTCATTTGTGGCATCGTTGGAAAACCAAAGTTGAGACATTGCAGGAAATTTCAGAATTTCTAAGTTGGGGTTTGGTGCATTCTCATTCCAGCGAAGTGATCAGCTTCTTGGGATTTTCTCATGGACCTTTAGTGACAGTTAATGGCGCCAGTAGTGATAAAGTTATTGATGCAGCAGCAACATCGATATTTTCAGAGGCAATTGGATTACAACAATATGAGAAAGTGATGATCTTGTGTATGAGGCTGTTTACTTGCATGACTCTAACGGGTATGATGATTGTGCTATTCTCCAGCGGGTGTGCTATATGTGTTTTTGAGAGTTGTCACAGGCTTACACACAAATTAAAGAAGGACCAATCGATGAGTTTGCACAATATTAAGAAAAGGAAGTTTCTCAAAGCATGGAAATTCAAGTACAAACAGAAAGTAGACAAGAGAGACATGGCTGCATATCAGAACTCAGAAGCAACACAAATAATTCAGAAGCTGGTAGTTTCTTTCTTTCTTTTACTAAGCTTGAGGACAAGCTTGTCTAAATGGGGGGAGTATTGATACGATTGATGTATCAAGAAGAATGTGAATGAGAGAAAGCAAAAGAAGACACGTGCAAGTGAGGAGGCACGTGAGAAGAAACTTGCTTGAAGAAGAAGATATTTTTAGGATCTAAAAATATCATGAACAAACTGAGTTCTAGTATAAATAATGGCTCTGAATGTTTAGAGAGGTTTATGTTGTTTGTTGTTGAATGGTATGAGAGACTTAAGAGCAGAGCTAGTGATGTGCTAGTCTCTCTCGTATGGTGTATTGAGAGCTGAGCTAGTGATGTGCTAGTCTCTCTCTTGTATGGTGTGTTAGTGTGTACCGGTTTGGTTAAGGAATCGGTGTATCGATATTGAAAACTTAACATTACCTCATAATTTTTCGTGCTCCGACGAAGGTGAGTAGCAACAGTCTATATTGACCTCTTGAAGTAAATTCTTCATATAGTGGATAGAGAATTTTAAACAACTCTGTAGTTATCTTTAAAACCTTCCAAGTATATCTCTGTTATACAAAGTGTAAAACTCTGAGAAATTAACAACCGAAAATAAACATAGTAGAGAAAAAGGTATTAAAGAAAACTCGTAACGTACTGTAGGTTCAATTAGAAGAGTCAGGAGTCGTAATATTATGATCAAGATTATCATTGGTACTGCTCTCTTTGCTCCTTGGCTGTAGAGTCCAGAGATCATCTGTTCCTCACTTGCACTTATTCTGCGCAATTGTGGCTTCAAATCCTTGCGCGTATCGATCCAAATAGGTCCTTATTCGTCTCGTGGGCGGAGCTCCTTTCTTGGCTTCGTGCCTCCTCTGTTTCGGCTCCGTCAACTCTCAGGAAAGTCGCAGCCCAAACCTCAATATATCACATTTGGAAGCAGCGAAACAATGTCATTCATAATCAGTTAATCATCTCAAATGTCACTGTTTTCAAGCTCATCAACAGAGAGATCAAAAACATCATCACAGCGAGGCAACATCGCAAGAGGTTTCGCCACCTAATGCAACTCTGGATATCATGACTTCACTTTATGTGTCTTCCCAATCTTGAAAGCTTGTTTTTATTCTTTTTGCCAAGTTTTCAAAGCTTAGGCTTTTCTTTGTAACTGCCAAACTTTTCATTATATATGATATATTAACAGTTTAGCAAAAAAAAAAGATTATCATTGGTTAGTTTCCTTCTCAGAGACTCTCAAAGAGTGGACTTTGCGTGATAGAGAATTCGTAACTCACTAGTTTTCTTGTTATTTTAGGTGCAATGGGAGGAGGACTTGTGATTGTTTTGGTAATCATAGCACTGATGTTACAGAAAGTGAAAACATGTTGTGTAAGAAAGACAAACCTCGAAGCACTTATACCACTGAAACGTTATAGTTATGCACAAGTAAAGAAAATGACAAAGTCTTTCAGATATGAAGTTGGGAAAGGAGGATTTGGGGTTGTGTATAGAGGAAACTTTTGTGTATAGTCTTTTCAGATATGAAGTTGCGAGTATGAGCAGAACATCTCATGTAAACATTGTTAGCCTGCTTGGATTTTGTTATGAAGGTTCCAAAAGAGCAATTATATATGAGTTTTTGGAGAATGGATCATTGGATAAATTTATCTCAAGCAAAAAGTCATCGAATATGGACCAGAGCGCACTTTATGGAATTGCTCTAGGCGTTGCTCGTGGTCTGGAGTATTTGCACAATGGGTGCAGAGCAAGGATTGTGCATTTCGACATAAAACCACAGAATGTTTTGTTAGATGACAATCTTTGCCTCAAAGTTTCAGACTTTGGCCTCGCTAAACTCTGTGAGAAGAAAGAAAGCATCTTGTCACTACTAGACACAGGAGGACGATATGTTACATTGCACCTGAAGTGTTTTCAAGAATGTATCGGAGAGTCTCCCACAAATGAGATGTGTATAGCTATGGGATGTTAGTTCTTGAGATGCTAGGAGCAAGGAACAAAACATCCATAGAAGTCTCTGTATCTAACACAAGCTCAATGTACCAAAACACAACTCTCGACTATACCAAAACAAAGAAGGTAAACTAAAGTATGGATTTAATGTTTTCAAAACAGAGAATTTAACGAACTCAATTATAAAGTAGTATAGATATTAGAACGATGACTTGGACGTGATAATGTCCCATCAATAATAAAGTATATTAATCAATTGTGCATCAAAACGAGCTTCTTGTATTGAAGTATGTAAGAGTATATAACAGAGAATCAATTATGCAAATGTATATTTATAAGTGATAAAGCTATAAGTGATGAATTAGATAACAGTTTCAATATACTAGATCTATGCTCCATCATCATCAATTAAGAATAAGCTCAATATTTAAACGTTTGTGTATGACCCCACAATATAATAAGACTATGAATCAAACGTGTAAAGTAATATTGTTTCCTTATGAGAATTAAGTACACAAGCATGACTTTATTGACCAAAAAAACATAGACTTAGATGCTTTTAGTAATGAAACAATATATTTTATGAAACTCTGATGAATCAATAACGCGTAATGATATTCAAGCATTAAACAACAGTATCTCATTCAACGATATGATTAAATAAACAATCGATACTAAAATATAAACCAGACAAGTCATATGATGCAATATTTAATCACGACTATTAAAGTATGATGAACCGAATGCTGATAAATATGAGGTAACTTACTCGACGTGGGAGAGAATAGGAAACGGTGAGATCGGAGATGGACGACGGCAAAGTTTTGTGTTAACTTGGTTGGCTAGGGCTTCTGATAACGTGTTGTAGAACAATTAAGTTTAAGGATTGTTCTTATATATTATTCATGAGTAAGTAATAAGGAGAAATATATGAGATACAACTTAAGGTTTAGATTAGAACCCAAGTAATGTAGAAACCTCTAGAATATCCTAATGGGCCCATAATAGACATCCATATAATACATATTTTGTGTGAATAACTTGAGAGTTTTAACTTATGTTTTCGACGTTGCCGGTGAAAAGGTAATTAAGTAGTTGAATTTTCAAGTCTTCTAAATTCCCTATGGTCGTTAAAAGGATGAAGACAAACAAATATAAATGTATGGTATAGGTTTTCCAAATTCTTACAAAAAGACATTTAGATGATATAAACAAATGTTTATCTTTGTTGATTTATCAAATGACCACGTTTATTTTGTTACTTTTCTTCTTCTTCGTCACCCAATGACCATTCTTTGTTTGTCTCAATTTCGTTTTCTGATTAAACTAATTAATAAAGCCATTTAATCAAAAAAGATTTAGTGTCTTTATGTATTTGTCCACTATTTCACCTTGACTTGGTCTTTATGCTTCTTTCTCTCTCTCACGGTCTCTCTTTAAGTCGCTTGCTCATCTGTTCTCAACACAAATCAAACCCAGCAGACACACTGTTCATTGATCAAACAAATCATGTACTACCATTCCCTCAGTTCTTATTCGATCTTGTTCTTCCTCTTCTCCCTATTCCACCATCTTCCTTGTGCTTCAAGTAACCAAGGACTTGGGTGGTGTGAGTCTCTGTTTCAGTGTGGGAACATCACCGCTGATTTCCCCTTTTGGGGCGGGAATCGTCACAAACCTTGCGGTCATCCGTTGCTGGAGCTTCACTGCAACAATAACAATATCACCTCTTTATACATCTCAAATCAAGAGTTCTATGTTCGTCAGATAAATCAAACATCTAACACTCTTACGCTTGCCAGATCAGACCTTCTAGGTTCTTTTTGCTCCTCCTATGCATACAATACCACAACCTTGCCTCCCGAAATCTTTGAGCTTTCCCCAACTTACAAGAGCCTAACCGTATTGTACCATTGTGATCCAAAGCTTTCTTACCGCTCGAGTTATACATGTCCTGCTCTAGGTACTTTTTCAATGTCTCAAAGCGTTGATTACCAATATTCTTGCCAAAACAGTTTCACAGTTAACGTTCCAACGAGTTTCCATCCAGAAGAGAGAGGGTTGAATTTGACTAATTTGGAAAGTGCTCTAAGAAAAGGTTTTGAGGTGAAGCTGGTGATTGATGAAATACCGTGTCAACAATGTTCATCCACTCGTGGAATCTGTAGTTTCAACGGTACCACACAGAGTTGCTGTAACGCAACCTCACCGTCAGGAGGAGTTAGTTGCGTACCATATCAACATAGTGGTAAGTTTTTGCGTGCAGATTGACCATTGTTTTTCAAAAACCATTTAATTACGTAGTTTCCTTTCCATATTATATACTAAGATTTTTCAAATCCAAAAACCAAAATCTAAAATCCAAAAACCATTTAAAAAATCTCAAAGATTCATGACCTAAGTTTTTTTTTTTCTGTTCCTTGCCACTTTGCTCATTATGAAAACACAATGATCAATCTGTCTATTTCTCTTAGATGCTTTTTGTGATCCCATTTTGTTCTTTTTTTTTCAGCTGATGAGGTTTATAGACGATGCAGTGAAAGTTTTAGCTGTGGCAGTCAGAGAGATCTCAATTACCCCTTATGGAAACCTGGCAGAGAAGAATGTGGCCACCCCAACTTCAAGCTCAACTGTAGCGGAGGATTCGCAGAGATTAACATCGCCTCTGTTAAATTCAGAATCCTAGACTCATATCGCTCTTTAATAAGACTTGCAAGATCAGATTATATTGGCGATTTGTGTCCCGCAAACCCACTAACTGCGCCATTCATCGAAAAATTCCTTCCAGTCCTCGAACTCACTGGTGAGACAGAGCTTCTAACTTTATACTACGGCTGCCGTTTCAATTCATCGGATATTCCTGCTAACATTTACGTTGGAGAGCTTGGTTGTGATGAGGGAAGAAGTTACTATGTCACGAGAAACCTGTCCTCTCCTTTACTTGACAGTTCTAGAGGCGTTTTGAACAACTTGAGGGAAATGTGCAAAAGAAACGTCAGTGTTCCTGCGTCTGGACCCGCGTTATTCGATCTCCAGACAAGGCCAAATCAAGATAATCTGAAGATGGCTCTTGATCAAGGTTTTCGGATGTTGATTACATCAGATTGTGAGAGGTGCCGAGGTTCTGGCGGTGCTTGTGGATATAATCAGACTTCAAGTGGGTTCGGGTGCTATTGTAAAGATGGTAAATGCGGATACGAATACGATGGTAAGATTGCGGCCGCGGAAACTTTTTTTCAAAGTTCAAAGTTAATCAGTCTTCAGCTCTAACCAAGGTTTCTTTCTTGTGCCATTTTATAGATGGATTTTTTCGTCGGCATCGACGGTTTATTGGTGCGTAAGCATTCATCGAGTTAAACTTTCCTTTTGGTTATCTTCCCTTTTATTAGATTGTGGGCTTCCAGCCTAAAATCAATTGGTAATAGGTGAAGAGACCCATATCTTATATATACCACTTAAGACCCTATTCAACTTTCGATGTGAGACAATATCTCTAATACCCTTAACCATTGTTTTCTCTGAGTTAATTGTTCCTTTTCAAGATTAAATTTGGTTCTATGCTAACAATTTTTATTTATTTTAATGGTTTACAGCGACTCTGGTCAGGTATACTTTTATAGGTTAGTGTGGTGCATATTTCCAATTCCTTTCGATCTTCCTTGATTTTTAAGTGTTAATATATAATAGAAGATTTTCTATGTTTTTTTTTACAGCTCTGGGTGCATTAACAGGTGTTGTTATAGTTTTTCTAGTGCTACTATGCCCTTGCTTCAGAGTCCAAATTTTCCGAAAGAGAAAAACATCAGATGAAGTGAGACTACAGAAGCTGAAGGCTCTGATTCCACTCAAACACTACACTTATGCGGAAGTGAAGAAAATGACAAAGTCATTCACGGAGGTGGTTGGGAGAGGCGGGTTTGGAATTGTTTATAGCGGAACCCTTAGTGATAGCAGTATGGTTGCGGTAAAGGTCTTGAAAGATTCAAAGGGTACTGATGGTGAAGACTTCATTAATGAAGTTGCCAGCATGAGCCAAACTTCTCATGTCAACATTGTTTCACTGCTTGGATTCTGCTGTGAAGGTTCAAGAAGAGCAATTATATATGAATTTTTGGGTAATGGGTCACTCGATAAATTCATATCGGACAAGAGCTCGGTGAATTTAGACTTGAAGACACTGTATGGGATCGCACTAGGAGTTGCTCGTGGTCTAGAGTACTTGCACTATGGATGCAAAACGAGGATCGTGCATTTCGACATTAAACCTCAGAACGTGCTGTTAGATGATAATCTTTGCCCTAAAGTTTCTGATTTCGGACTTGCTAAGCTCTGCGAGAAGAAGGAGAGCATTTTATCATTGTTGGATACAAGGGGTACAATAGGATACATTGCACCAGAGATGATCTCTCGACTTTATGGGAGTGTTTCTCATAAGTCGGATGTGTATAGCTACGGAATGTTGGTACTCGAAATGATAGGTGCAAGGAAGAAAGAACGATTTGATCAAAACTCTCGATCCGACGGAAGCTCAATATATTTTCCAGAATGGATCTATAAGGATCTTGAGAAGGCCAACATTAAGGATATCGAGAAGACAGAAAATGGAGGGCTTATCGAGAATGGAATCAGCAGCGAGGAAGAGGAGATAGCAAGGAAGATGACATTGGTGGGTTTGTGGTGTATTCAGTCTTCCCCATCAGATCGTCCACCGATGAACAAAGTTGTAGAGATGATGGAAGGAAGCTTGGATGCTCTTGAAGTGCCACCTAGACCTGTTTTGCAGCAAATTTCAGCTTCGTCGGTTTCCGACTCTTTTTGGAATTCAGAGGAGAGTTCAAGTGCCTCTGATATACTGGTTTTCTCCACAAACTCAAAGCTGGAATCTTCAAGTTTGTGAATAGAAAATCGTCGTGAAGGTCATATGTTATTTGCATAACAAATAGAACACATATATGTTTTAATATACAATAACCCAACTCAAAAGTTGCGATATAGTTTCTTCATGAATCTTTTCCTCTGTGTTGAATAAAAATAGGGCATCAGTGTTGGACCAATTCAAGGAAGCATAAGTGACTGACAGATACATGAAATGGTCTTTTTCCACACTCCATATCTCTGTAATATGTTCATTACGGATCACTTACCGCTGGTAAAGTCAAGTCAAATATTGTAAAAAATGGATCTTAAGTTGGGATGTTATTTTCAGTAGGGTCCGTCTGAGAAAATGTTTAAGTGTCTCACTTTGAGATCGTCCTACAATAGAAAACAAAATAAAAAAACTTTGTAGTTCTTATCAGGTGTGAAAAAAACTCTGTTTGTAGTAAAAAAACTTTCTCCTTAGCTTCCTTGTGCTTCAAGTAAACAAGGGTTTGTCAGGTGTGAGACTCTGTTTCAGTTTGGACTCGATGAATTTATCTTGGCAACGTTCAGATTTGTACTTCTCTCCCGTGATAACTTTGCCGACGTTAAACTCGACTAACAACATTCTGCAACGCGAAGAGACTGTCAAGACCGAGAATAAATCGCAGGAGAGTATTCCAGAAGTAGTGAGCTATGCGGTGAAAACTTCACCTTCTTGTGCATGAGAAGAAAACAGAGACAGAGTATGTTCACATTGTAGACGTAAGGGTCATGATGATGTTGGTTGATGATATACCCTTAACATCAAAGGAAAACACCAAACCACTTAATGAGAAAAACACCAATAGTCTTTTTGAATTGAGAAAACACCAATAATCGTATCATGGAATGAAACAGAACGGCTGTCACAAAGACTCGCCAGGTGAAAAACAAATTATTTGCCTCTAAAGATTTGACGAGATACACACAGAGATGAGATGACAGTTTAGCTGCAAAACAAGGATAGTACATTTCGACATTAAACCACAAAACGTACTCTTGGATGACAGTTTTTGTCCCAAAGTTTCGGAATTTGGTCTCGCTAAGCTCTGTGAGGAGAAAGAGAGCATCTTGTCTATGCTTGACACAAGAGGTACAGTAGGGTACATTGCACCAGAGATGATCTCGAGAGTTTATGGGAATGTGTCGGACAAATCAGATGCGTATAGCTATGGAATGTTAGTCCTTGAGATAATTGGTGCAAGAAATAAAGAGAAAGCAAATCAAGCATGTGCTTCTAACACAATTCAATGTACTTTCTTGAATGGGTATATAGGGATCTTGAATCATGCAAGTCTGGAAGGCATATTGAGGATGGAATTAACAGCGAAGAAAATGAGCTTGCAAAGAAGATGACATTGGTGGGTTTGTGGTGTATTCAGCCTTCTCCGGTAGATCGCCCAGCGATGAACAGAGTTGTAGAGATGATGGAAGGAAGCTTGGAAGCTCTTAAAGTCCCTCCTAGGCCTGTTTTGCAGCAAATCCCCACATCAAATCTTCATGAATCTTCTATTCTTTCAGAGGATGTCTCTGTTTACACAGAAGGGTGATCCAATTACCTACTAGTTAATACAGATTTCTATCGTGATAAAACGTTAGAGGCGTCACACCAAAACATGGTATCAAGACTATTAAAATATAAATTACTCCATTTGTCATTAGCCCAGACCTCTTTTCTTGGGGAAAAAAGCAGACCACTTAAGAATATTCTTGTAAATGCTCTTTGGTGTTTGGTCGATAACGTTAAAGTATGAAGACAAAAGTATCTTTAAACAAAAAAAAACGAAGACAAAAATATCTAGGATAAGGTGTGGTATTTGTTTACCAACAAGTCCCTCTCATTCCCCACGGAAGGTTTTTTCCATGTTTTATCTCATTTTCAGAGGAAATTCTCATGAAAAGAGTTTAGGAGGATATCAATAAACAAAGGCTTTAAAAAGTAATAAAAACAAAACGACGGGCAAAGATTATTTCTTATAGTTAAACAAAATGAATGGCAAATGATTCATATGTAATTTTTCTTCACCACCTTCTTAATCATATCCAAAAAAAGAAAAGAAAAGAGGAACATCAAATAACTAATCTTTCTCTGTCTCAAATTTTTGTGTGTTTGGATTAAGATAACTTAATGAAGAGACTAATAAAACCATTTGATTTACAAAAATAAAGTCTCTGCTTTTGTTTACTATGAGTCAACTAATAAAACCATTTGATTAGATAATTTTGTGGACTGAAAGAAACAGAAGCTAACCAATGAATTCCCAGCAAAGTACTCGGACAAAGCAAATGTTACAACAATCTTCGACGCATTTACTCTGCGGTGTTGTTCTGTTACAGCTGTTTGCTGCTCAAGTCGATGCTCAAAGATCTACAAGTCCATGGCAGACGCTCAGTGGTGAGTGACTGAGTGTACTAGCTCTCACTTTGTCTCTTTCTTATTCACTTGCTTTTTCCATTTGGGGAGATCTAATCTTTAGAAGAAAAGTTATGGAAAGTTGATTTATTGGGAGATCTTAGCCAAATAAATGGGCAGTTCTAATAATTACTTCGTCTTAAAATAGCGGATGTCTTTTTTTTTTTTTTTAACAAGGTGATGCTCCACTTGTGATTGCTCGTGGTGGATTTTCTGGACTTTTTCCAGATTCGAGTTTAGCTGCATACCAATTTGCAATGGTGGTAAGTGTAGCCGATGTTGTTCTATGGTGTGATGTTCAGCTAACCAAAGATGGGCATGGGATTTGCTTCCCTGATTTAAATCTGGCCAATGCCTCAAATAGTGAAGAAGTTTACCCAAATCGTCAAAAATCTTACCCTGTTAATGGAGTCACTACTAAGGGTTGGTTCCCCATTGATTTCTCCTTGACAGAGCTGCAGAAAGTTTTGTTTTCTTGTAAGTGTTTACGATTCAGTTAGTGCTTTTTATAGAGTATTACAGAAATAAGTTTTGTTTTCTTGTAACTTCTCACAATTTTTTTTTTTTTTGTTTCTTACCTTAGTGATCCGAGGAATATTATCACGATCAGGAAAATTTGATGAAAATGGATACTCGATTTCAACGGTTCAAAATGTAGCCACGCAGATGAAACCAGCATTATTCTGGTTAAATGTTCAGCATGATGAGTTCTATGAGCAGCATAATCTTAGCATGAGTAGTTTTCTTTTATCAACTTCAAGAACTGTTTCCATTGACTTCATCTCTTCCCCTGAAGTAAATTTCTTTAGGAAAATTGCTGGCGGTTTCGGGAATAATGGACCGAGTTTTGTGTTCCAGTTTATGGGGAAAGAAGATTTCGAGCCGACAACAAATCGAACATACGGTTCTATCTTGAGTAACCTAAGTTTTGTCAAGACGTTTGCTTCAGGGATTCTTGTACCCAAATCTTACATATTGCCCCTCGATGACAAGCAGTACTTGCTTCCTCATACATCCTTAGTTCAAGATGCTCACAAAGCAGGGCTAAAACTATATGCGTCAGGTTTTGCAAATGATGTTGATATTGCATATAACTACAGTTGGGATCCAGTTTCTGAATATCTATCTTTTGTTGACAATGGCAATTTTTCTGTTGATGGTATGCTCTCTGATTTTCCTTTAACTGCATCTGCATCTGTTGGTAAGAAAATTATCTTCTACAGACAAAATATTATTTCTTAATACATTACTTGTAATACTCAAAATCAAACATTTTATTTTTGTATTTCTTCAGACTGCTTCTCCCACATTGGCAGAAACGCTACAAAACAAGGTAATGAGTGTAATTTGCTTTACATTTCTTTTCTGTTCTTACTAATAGAACAAAAACATTACCATCTACCAATGGTGCGTGCCTCAGTGGATTTTCTTGTTATATCAAAAAATGGTGCAAGTGGGGAGTATCCTGGATGTACAAAATTGGCATATGAGAAGGCAATCAAAGATGGTTCTGATGTTATTGATTGCCCAGTTCAAATGTCTAGCGACGGTATTCCCTTTTGCTCAAGTTCGATAGATCTCGTGAACAGCACAACGGTCGGCCAAACTCATCTCAGAAACCGTTCCATAATCGTTCCTGAGATTAGCTCAGTTGCTGGAATATTTACTTTTAGTCTCACATGGCATGAGATCCAGAGTTTGACTCGTAAGTTTCCCTTCAAATTTTCCACTTGCTTCAGACAAATGCTAGTCTATTTTTTTTTTTATATTTTGAATGAATGTTAAATTTATTCACACTAAAAAAATATCATTGTTTACATTAATTATAGTAACTCGTACGAGAGCTTTTGTTTCTACTCCTACTAAACTTCAAGAGGTTTTACGTATAGATACAAATATGTGTTTAGTAACAATTTACATCCTCCTAGCTTGATATGTTGTGGTCAAAGTTACAATAACCATTCTTCCATCTTTTTGTGCAGCTGCGATTTCAAACCCTTTTAGGGAGAACGGTATGTCGAGGAATCCGAATGAGAGAAATTCTGGGAACCTTATTTCACTCTATGAATTCCTAAACTTGGCAAAAAACTCCACTTCTCTATCCGGTATTTTGATCAGTCTAGAGGTGAGTTATCATGTACCTCTTAATCTTGAGATTTTATCAATCACACAGTTATAATATCTTTTAATGACCACACTACTATATTGTGTCGTCCTTCAGAATGTAGTATACCTAAGAGAGAAGAAAGGACTCGACGTAGTTAAAGTAGTTCTTAATAGACTCACGGAAACTGGTTACATCGTTGGAACATTAAAGGTCATGATTCAGTCTACGACCAGATTGGTTCTAGTTGACTTCAAGAATCAGAGCACGTACAAGACTGTCTACAAAATTAAAGAAACCATTGGTAATATTACTGACTCGGCCATCGAAGACATAAAGAAATTCGCTAACGCTGTTGTAATCAACAAAGCTTCTGTTTTTCCTAACTCTGATTCGTTTCTCACTGGACAAACAACAAATGTTTTGGAGAGGTTGCAGAAGTTTCAGCTCCCGGTTTATGTGGAACTATTTCAGAATGAGTTTGTCTCTCAACCATTTGACTTCTTCGCAGATGAAACTGTTGAGATAAATGCATATATCTTTGGAGCCGGTATCAATGGAACCATCACAGAGTTCCCTTATACAGCTGCAAGATATAAAAGTAAGTGACAGAAAATTTGCATCAAAAGGTCTCACAACACAAAATTATTAACATCAATGACTAACTTTGTTTATTATCTGCAGGGAATCGATGTTTGGGAAGAGAAGAAGTACCACCTTACATGTTACCTGTTAACCCCGGTGGCGTCTTAACGCTCATAAGTACTTCATCCTTACCTCCAGCCCAAGATCCAAACCCGATTTTCACACACGATGATGTCACTGAGCCACCACTACCTCCAGTTATAGCAAAATCCCCAACCTCAACTCTTGGAACACCATCAACCATTGCAAAACCTCTAAGTTTGTTCATTACTTTTCTTTTGCTTCTAGATCAAGTTTGGTTCCATTCTGACAATTTCTTTTTGTTGAATGGTTGTACAGGAAATTTTCTCAAAGTAATTCGCATAGGTGAGTTATGCTGGCCTGAGAAATTTTATACTGATTTTTTTTTCCAAGATTAAAAACGAAGGTACTTAATAAAACATTTCTCAATTTTTTTTGTAGTTTCATGGTCAGTAGCCGGAGTTGTATTGTTCCTGGTCTTATTAACATTAGTTTTCTGTTTTCACCGAAAGAGAGAAACACGGCTGAGACAACAGAAGCTGAAGGCTCTTATTCCACTCGAACACTATACTTATGCACAAGTGAAGAGAATTACAAAGTCATTTGCGGAAGTTGTTGGGAGAGGAGGATTTGGAATTGTTTATAAAGGAACACTTAGTGATGGCCGGGTGGTTGCGGTGAAGGTCTTGAAAGACACAAAAGGTAATGGTGAAGACTTCATCAATGAAGTTGCGACCATGAGCAGAACTTCTCATCTCAACATTGTTTCCTTGCTTGGTTTCTGCTCTGAAGGTTCCAAAAGGGCAATTATATATGAGTTTTTGGAAAATGGGTCACTTGATAAGTTTATATTAGGCAAGACCTCCGTGAATATGGATTGGACGGCACTATATAGAATTGCTTTAGGAGTTGCTCATGGTTTAGAGTACCTGCACCATAGCTGCAAAACAAGGATAGTACATTTCGACATTAAACCACAAAATGTACTCTTGGATGACAGTTTTTGTCCCAAAGTTTCGGACTTTGGCCTCGCTAAACTCTGTGAGAAGAAAGAGAGCATCTTGTCTATGCTGGACACAAGAGGTACCATAGGGTACATTGCACCAGAGATGATCTCGAGAGTTTATGGGAATGTGTCACACAAGTCAGATGTGTATAGCTATGGAATGTTAGTCCTTGAGATAATTGGTGCAAGAAACAAAGAGAAAGCAAATCAAGCATGTGCTTCTAACACAAGTTCAATGTACTTTCCTGAATGGGTATATAGGGATCTTGAATCATGCAAGTCTGGAAGGCATATTGAGGATGGAATTAACAGCGAAGAAGATGAGCTTGCAAAGAAGATGACATTGGTGGGTTTGTGGTGTATTCAGCCTTCTCCGGTAGATCGTCCTGCGATGAACAGAGTTGTGGAGATGATGGAAGGAAGCTTGGAAGCTCTTGAAGTCCCTCCTAGGCCTGTTTTGCAGCAAATCCCCATATCAAATCTTCATGAATCTTCTATTCTTTCAGAGGATGTCTCTGTCTACACAGAAGGATGATCCAAGAAGCTACCATTGAACCTATCAAAGCACTAAATAGCTACGCATTTATCAAAAATCACATATATATATATATATATATATATTTTAATGAATGTAAAAAATTGTATTCATCCAAAAACATTTTTACAAAAAATGCATCCTTGTTTGAAGTTCTTAATAGAAAACAGAGCAAGAAAATCAAATCATCTTGTGCCAAACCAGAGCAGTTGCTTGAGTTTTTTTGACTATGTTAAACTTTTTAATAAAGATTTCTATCGCGATAAAACCTTTGAGGCGTTTCACCCAAAGATGAGATCAGGGCTTTAAGTTTTATCTACAAATAACTCTCACAATAGACTTTTATTTTTCTTTTAAAACCATAAGAGAAATTACTTCATTATCTTTGCAAGTCTCTTAAACCTGATATGAGACTATTGTTAGATTGATTAGGCCACGGTAGGACGGCTTAATTAACTTTTTTTTTTAATTAATTAATTAGCTTCTGTGGTTTTTTTATGAGTTTGGTTTTCATAATTTCCTTTCAATGTTTAAGTGCTTTCTTTTTACGTTTAGGTTAGAGTATAAGTTGTATCATGGCCTATATAAAATATAGGAAGCTCCAACAATTAACCTAATTCTCTAAGAAAGACTTGGGTTAAAGGGAAGTTTTTGCTTAAATCCTTCTTGTCTATTAAAGTCCATAACAAAACCCTCTTTGGTCAGCATTAAAGGATGAAGATAAAATGATTTAGAAGATAAGAGATAGTATGGTATTGGTTGACCGTTTAATTTAGTTTGGAGAGAAACTGGACCGTTTGATATATAAGTGAATAACTGTAGCCGTAAAGAGCTGATAAATTTATTGACTTTTCAAGTCTCCTAAAGCCTCTTCGGTCAGCTATAAAGGATGAAGATAAAAAGATGTAGGAGATAGTATGGTGTTGGTTTACCGGCAAGTCACCTATCTCAGTCCCACAAATGCCCAAGGCCCACTAAAGATTCTTTTCCATGTTTTAACTCATTTTCGGAGAATAGACGTTTAGGTGAAAACTGCACATTCTTGATAATTTCTACTATAAACAAAGGTTTTACAAAACAGTGATAAAAAAATGAAGGACAAGATTATATATCATAGTTGATCTAGCAAATGACCATTACTATTACTGTGTTCTTTTTCTTCACCACCTTTTCTTCATTCTCTATCTCTATTTTGTGTGTTTTGGCATATAATTAAATAACTTAATGAAGAGACTAGTCTTTCTGAGTCAACTAATAAATCCTTCGAAGAAAAAAGGCTGATAAATCCTTCGAAAAAGGCTGGTTTATCTCTTTGTATTGGTCCACTATGATTATTGTTCTTGACTCTCTCTCCATTTGTTCACTATGAGTCTATGAGTCAACTAATAAAGCCAGTTGATAAAAAAAAAGCTCTCGAGTCTCTCTGTACTTCTCCTCTACGTGTTCAATGCTTATGCATTCAAAAATAAAACAGAAAACATACCGATGAATTCCAGGCCAAGTAATCCGACAAAGCTCGTAATACGATCTTCAACGCTTTTATTCTGTGGTGTTGTTCTCATTCATCTTTTTGCTGCTCAAATTGATGCTCAAAGATCAACAAGTCGATGGCAGACGCTCAATGGTGAGAGTTGCTCTCACTTTATCTCTTTCTTTTGTGCATTGTTTCCAAGAAAACAAGAGAACTTATGTATCAGTAGTACTCAAGTAGTACTTTCTTTCTTTATCCATATGTGTAGTAGAAGTTGGCATAATTAATTAACTTCGCATTGATTTCAGGAGAACAGTTATTAAACTCCAATAATTACTTTGATTATGTAAGCATATATACTTACACAAGTATTAAAACAACTTCCAATTACTTAATTTATTTATTTACTAGGTGATGCTCCACTGGTGATTGCTCGTGGTGGGTTCTCTGGATTGTATCCAGATTCGAGTATCGCTGCTTATCAACTTGCAACCCTGACAAGTGTAGCCGATGTTGTTCTATGGTGTGATTTGCAGCTAACAAAAGATGGGCTTGGGATTTGCTTCCCTGATTTAAATCTGGCCAATGCTTCAACTATTGATCGTGTTTACCCAAATCGTGAAAAATCTTACTCTGTTAATGGAGTCACTACTAAGGGTTGGTTCCCCAATGATTTCTCCTTGACAGAGCTCCAGAATTTTTTATGTAAGTGTTTAATCAAGATTCAGTTAGTGCCTTTGTAGTGTGTTACAACTTACAGAAATAAGTTTTGTTTTTCTTGTAACTTCTCACATATAGTTTTTCTTTTTACCATAGTGATCCGAGGAATACTTTCACGAACCGATAGATTCGATGGAAATGGATATCTGATTTCGACGATTGAAGATGTAGTAACCACACTAAATCGAGAAGGTTTTTGGTTAAATGTTCAGCACGATGCGTTCTATGAGCAACAGAATCTGAGCATGAGCAGTTTTCTGTTATCAGTTTCAAGAACTGTTTCCATTGACTTCATATCTTCCCCTGAAGTGAACTTCTTTAAGAAAATTACTGGCAGTTTTGGGCGTAACGGACCGACTTTTGTGTTCCAGTTTCTTGGGAAAGAAGATTTCGAGCCGACAACAAACCGAACATACGGTTCTATCTTGAGTAACCTAACCTTTGTCAAGACGTTTGCTTCAGGGATTCTTGTTCCAAAGTCTTACATATTGCCACTTGATGACGAACAGTACTTGGTTCCACATACATCCTTAGTTCAAGATGCTCACAAAGCAGGATTACAAGTATATGTTTCAGGTTTCGCAAATGACGTTGATATTGCATATAACTACAGTTCCGATCCAGTGTCCGAGTATCTATCTTTTGTGGACAATGGAGATTTCTCTGTCGATGGTGTGCTCTCTGATTTTCCTATCACTGCATCTGCGGCCGTTGGTAAGCAAAATCTCTTCTACAAACACTATTTTAATTTGTCTCTAAAACATAAAAATCAAATATCTTCTTTTCATATTTTCCTCAGACTGCTTCTCCCACATTGGCCGAAACGCTACAAAACAAGGTAATGAGAGTATTAATACTTCACATTTTGTTTCTGCTCTTACTAACAAAAAAGAAGAAACTTATAATTAACTTTATCATGTACCAATGGTTCATGTCTCAGTGGATTTTCTTGTTATATCAAAAGATGGTGCGAGTGGGGACTATCCTGGATGTACAGACTTGGCATATGAGAAGGCAATCAAAGATGGTGCTGATGTTATCGATTGCTCAGTCCAAATGTCTAGCGACGGTGTACCCTTTTGCTTAAGATCGATTGATCTCCGGAATAGCATAGCGGCCCTTCAAAATACTTTTAGTAACCGCTCAACTTCTGTTCCTGAGATTAGCTCAGTTCCTGGAATATTCACTTTTAGTCTCACATGGCCTGAGATCCAGAGCTTGACTCGTAAGTTTCCCTTCAAATTTTCCAAATTGCTTCACACAAATGCACACTCTTGTTGCTACTATTTATAGTAACTAATCAGAGAACCTTGTTTCTAGTCCTACTTAACTTAAAGAGGTTACATATCAGTAACAATTTGACATTCTCCTAGGTTGTATATGATGTGGTCAAAATTACTGGCCACTTTTGAGATTACATAACTTGGAGTTGAAATAACTACTCTCTTATCTTTTTGTGCAGCTGCTATTTCAAACCCCTTCAGGGTTTATAGAATTTTTAGGAATCCGAGAGAGAAAAATTCAGGGAAGCTCATTTCCCTTTCTCAATTCCTAGACTTGGCAAAAACTTACACTTCTCTCTCCGGTGTTTTGATCAGTGTAGAGGTGAGTTCTTGTGTACCTCTTAGTCTATCAATCCGACCGTTATATCATCTATGTTTTTTTTTTTGTTTCCCCCAGAATGCAGCATACTTGAGAGAGAAGCAAGGGCTTGACGTGGTTCAAGCGGTTCTCGATACACTCACCGAAGCTGGTTACAGCAATGGAACAACCACAACAAAGGTCATGATTCAGTCTACGAACAGCTCGGTTCTAGTTGACTTCAAGAAGCAGAGCAAGTACGAGACTGTGTACAAAATTGAAGAAACCATTGGTAATATTCGTGACTCGGCCATCGAAGACATAAAGAAGTTCGCTAACGCTGTTGTCATCAACAAAGATTCAGTCTTTCCTAACTCTGATTCGTTTCTCACTGGCCAAACCAATGTTGTGGAGAGGTTGCAGAAGTCTCAGCTCCCGGTTTATGTAGAACTGTTTAGGAATGAGTTTGTCTCTCAAGCATATGACTTCTTCTCTGATGCAACCGTAGAGATAAACGCATATATCTATGGAGCTGGTATCAATGGAACCATCACAGAGTTCCCTTTCACAGCTGCAAGATACAAAAGTAAGTGGTTCATAGAACCATCACAGAGTTCCCTTGCACCAAAAGGTCTCACAACACAAAATGATCAATACCAATGCCTAACTTTGTTTATCTTTTGCAGGGAATCGATGTTTGGGTAGAGAAGAAGTACCACCTTACATGTTACCAGTTAACCCCGGTGGCCTCTTAAACGTTATGAGTCCTCTGTCCTTACCTCCAGCACAAGCTCCAAACCAGGATTTCATAGAGGCTGATGTCACTGAGCCACCACTATCTCCGGTTATAGCAAAAGCTCCAACCTCAACCCCTGGAACTCCCTCAACCATTGCTCAAGCACCTAGCGGACAAACCCGACTTAAGCTATCTCTTCTCCTCTCTGTTTTTTTCCTCTCTCTTCTACTTCTATGATCAACGCTATATCACATCTCTTCACTGTTTATAATGTCTTCCACCCTCATAAAGATTTCCTTGTGTGAGAGAGAGTAGAGTTTATATGTGTGCATGTTTACATTTTTGTTTTATATATGTCATTTGGTTACTGTTGATATGAGCCAAAAAGCTTTAGACTTCGATCTCGTAATAGTAGCCGTTGTTTAACATGAAAAAGAGATAACTATGTAAGCAAACTTCATCTCTTAACCCTAGTCTCTCTTGGAGATTAATGTTACTTCTTGGAAGTTGGTTTCTTATTGATCATAATTCATAAGAGACCCTTACATAGACCCCTTACAAGCCGACCTAACTTCAAATATTAAAGATATTTATTTACCCAAAGCTATACAATTTTTCACAAAATTATTTTGATTCATCAATTTAAGCACCATATATAATAGTATGATTTCACCTGTTTGACGCACAAGGTTATGATTACGTGATTCACCAATTTAGTTGATCAAATTATTGACTTTACAAGTCCCCTAAACCCTCTTTGGTCATCTAATAGATGAAGACACAGATTTTTACGAGATAAGAGATAGTATTGTATGTTTCCAACAAAAAGGATCAAATTTATTTCTCACTCCATTTCGTATTTTTGGGGGTCAACTAATAAAGACATGATTACAAGACTCCACGGTTACTAATCTTTCCATGACTAGGTCCTTCACCATTACCACTTTCACCTTAACGATCACTCTCTCCCTCTGTTTTTGTTTCCTCTTAACGCAAGATATTACTGTTCAGAGATCTCAAACAAATCATGTACTCTCTCTCCACTTCTTTTCTGGTCTTTTTCTTCCTCTTCTCGTTATTCCACAACCTTCCTTGTGCGTACATGGCTCCAAAGAAATTATTCAGGTCTTGTTTCTCTCTTTATTAATATTTTTATTTATTTTATTTTATATGAATCTTTCACGTTTCCAAAACATCTTGTAATAGTCGAGTTTATCTCCAAAGATCAATAAACGTTTGTTCTTTCCCCTTTCTTTTTACTGTGTTGAGATTTACCCACATAGAAGCCAATGCCTATGAGTCGTCTGGCTTTAATAACGGTGAATGAAGAAAACTTGGAGGTTAGTGGAGGCAGGTGAAATATTTTGAATAATGAATACACATTATGTAAATTTGACAACAGTTTTGGGAACGAGCATTACTTTTTGTTACTTAAGATCGAATTTCATATACAAAATGACCTTAAGTAGTAGTTGAAACAAGAACCTGAAACTAGAAAACCATTGAGTATATGCTAAATACTCCCATAAAAACTAGATAGTAGAAACTTAAATCTCATTGAGTACATGCTAAATACTTCCTTTGTTCCTTATTATTGTATTTCCAGGAAAACAAATTGTTTTAAAAAGATAGATATTTAAAAATTTATATGCAATAGCCAATAATAGTTAATAGTGATTATTGTTTAATTGTAAATTTCAAAAAATAACAATTAAATACTACTAGTTTTAAAATATAGAAATTTAGTAAATCACAAAAATATAATATATTTAATATCATCTTTTAATAAGCTTTGATTGAAACTAGTAGTTAAAAAATTGAAGACTAGTTTTCAGCAAAAGTAAAATTTACGACTAATTTGAGTAATATCATTTATCAATAGAGATGAACGTGACTATACATTTTCATCACGTGACTATTCAAAGCATTTTACTATTCCCATGCAATGCATTAACACAATATTAATGATAAGTGTCACCATAACCATAATCATTTATAGTACTTCAAAGTTTTGCATTCATATTAACTCACTAAAAACACATTAGAGACTAAGTCAAAAGTTGTTTAAACACATCAATGCACCAGCCCACTCAAGCAAAGGGATTTTCATCACATGACTATTCAAAGCATTTTGTTTTCCCCATGCTATGCATTAATACAAGATTTATTATGAGTGTTATTACCATAACCATAATCATTTATTAGTACTTAATATTATTAATAATCAGATGCAAAAGTGTTTACCATTTAGACAGTTTGCAAAGTAAGAACATTTCCAAAAAATATATAATAATTTACATTTGCAACCGAACAACTTTAAATTGGTGGGACTTAACATTTGCAACCGAACAAATAATTTACATTTGCAACCGAACAACCTGACAAAACAATTTGGTGGGATTTACATTTGCAACCGAACAAATAATTTACATTTGCAACCGAACTACCAGACAAAACAATTTGAAAGAAAACATTTACAAACAATTCATGGCATGAAATAATTGATTTGACTGTAGGTTATAATATCTTTACCAATTAACGGTGTATCTCGGTTATCGCGGTTTATTTGGATTTTGGTTAGCTGGTTAGATCGGTCAGTTTGATTTTTTTTTTTGGTTGAAACCGAGTAAGAAATGAGAAACAAATATAACTGAAAACCCAATTGGTTGCCGAACCGAGAACCAAAGACTAGTATGATTAATTGATTACTGCGGGATAAGCAAATAAACGGTGTGGAACAAATGGTGAACGAAACAAAAATGAATGTACGTACAGCCTAATAAGTGCAATGTCACGAAATAATTGTCAAATTTTGACTATTGTTCCAAATACTTCAAATGCTCCAAATAATTTTACATATGTATAATTGTATAAATCAATAAAATTAACCAGTTCCGTATTTTCAGTTGTTTAGAAAAACTTTTGAAACAATTTGAAACCGTGTGTAACTGCTCTCGTAAAGGCTTGGTGAATTGTTCTATTGCGGTTCTTAAAACATGACCAAATCGTTACACTGCCGTAAAATTGTTCTATTTTTTTTTTTTTTTAAATGTTTTTCCACAAGTTCTTTAATTAATTAAAAATCCCATATATTATTATTATTATCCGTCTTTAGTCTCTATATATACATACGTGCTTCAAACTCTTCAAAAGTATATAATTATCAATCGTGAAGTGAAATATTTCCAGCAAAAGTACTTCCCTTCTCACCCCTATTTTATCTTTGTTAGATAAGAACTCTTTTACTAATTTATCTATATATCATCAGGCTATCATTTGTATGAAACTCTAAACTCACCAATTCATAGGATAATCATCATGTGGAGGTTAAAGGTAGGAGAAGGAAAAGGAAAAGATCCTTATTTATTCAGCAGCAACAACTTCGTGGGACGTCAAACATGGGAGTTTGACCCCAAAGCCGGCACACGGGAGGAACGAACCGCAGTCGAAGAAGCTCGCCGGAGTTTCTTCGACAACCGTTCTCGTGTTAAACCTTCCAGTGATCTATTGTGGAAAATGCAAGTAAGTTTTCTTCCATCAGTAAGATTTATATATCGAACATGAAAATAATAATTAAATGTATAGACCATATTGTTTTTTTCGAGTCAGAAATTGTAATTTGGTAGGTTCCATTAAAGTCTATCACCATTTTTAGTTTATCAAAATCAAAAAAAAAATTCTGAATATTTTCATCAAAATAAAAGTTATCACAAAAGAAAAGCGAATGTTACTTAACCAGGCTGTTTAAAAAATAAAGGATTTAAGAAGTTTAATTAGTATGCACTATGACAAAATGCTATAAGACTAAAATAACTTTACTAGGATAAATTTTAATCTTTCTTATTATAGAAATAGATTAAAGTTCAAACTCATCAACTTAATCGTATTGGTCCTTTTCCGTCTGGGTGATCATGTCCACAGTTTCTAAAAGAGGCAAAATTTGAGCAAGTGATTCCGCCGGTAAAAATTGACGGTGGGGAAGCCATAACTTATGAAAAAGCGACAAATGCATTACGGCGAGGAGTTGCTTTCTTATCAGCTTTGCAAGCCTCCGACGGCCACTGGCCGGGAGAGTTCACCGGACCGCTCTGCATGCTTCCGCCATTGGTATGTTTCTTCTTTGCTACTATCAGTTTCGAAAATTTTATGTGTCTGGGATACTTTCAAATAGGGATATTAAAGGGGTTAAACCTCACTCGGTACCCGAAACCCATATAAAATATAAAGCCCAAAGATCTACTTTCTTTATAAAAATAAAATCAGAGATTTATATTTGTATAAGCCTACTGGTGTATGTTAGTTTTAAAATCTGTGTTGTTGAAAAAAAAAAAAGAAAAGGAAAAAGGAGAAATAACGAAATGAATAAAACTTTGTGCAGGTATTTTGTTTGTACATTACTGGACACTTGGAAGAGGTATTCGATGCAGAGCATCGCAAAGAGATGCTTCGATATATCTATTGTCACCAGGTATACTTTAAAATGACAAATTACACGGTTTGGATATCAATGAGTAACTTCGACTAGTGATCTCCATATGAATTACATGTGTTTATGTCCCTAATTTTCAGAACGAAGATGGTGGATGGGGATTCCACATTGAGAGCAAAAGCATTATGTTCACTACCACGCTGAATTACATATGCTTGCGTATACTTGGAGTAGGTCCCGATGGAGGACTAGAAAACGCATGCAAACGGGCCAGGCAATGGATTCTTAGCCATGGCGGTGTGATTTATATTCCTTGTTGGGGAAAAGTTTGGCTCTCGGTGAATCTTTTGGAGCATAAGTTAATTTATAGCTTAGAGATGTTGAAACTTGTAGGATTACCATCAACGTTCATATTTATATATGTAGGTACTTGGAATCTATGATTGGTCTGGAGTCAACCCGATGCCTCCCGAGATTTGGTTGCTACCTTATTTCCTACCAATTCACCTAGGTTTGTTACTATATGAATCAACTTGAAACTAGAACAGAACTATTCGTGTGAGTGTGTATTATTGTTTTAAAATGTTATGCATTGACGCAAATATTATACAGGGAAAGCTTTTAGCTATACCCGGATAACATATATGCCCATCTCTTATCTATATGGCAAAAAATTCGTGGGTCAAATTACACCTCTTATTATGCAACTACGTGAAGAACTACACTTACAACCTTATGAAGAAATCAACTGGAACAAAGCGCGACATCTATGCGCAAAGGTATGGTTTCAAATTTACTCTATCATTTGAAGAATATGCAACCATTACATCATTTACCCATGTAGGAAGACAAGTACTATCCCCATCCTCTAGTTCAAGATTTGATATGGGATGCTCTCCACACCTTCGTGGAGCCTTTGCTTGCAAGTTGGCCGATAAACAAACTTGTAAGGAAAAAGGCTCTTCAGGTGGCAATGAAACACATACATTACGAGGACGAAAACAGTCACTATATCACCATTGGATGTATTGAAAAGGTAAAACATTTTTCAAACCTAATTAAAATTATAGACATTTGTAGTCTCTCAAAAGAGGTTTATATGTTGAAAACTATACGCAGAATTTGTGCATGCTTGCTTGCTGGATTGACAACCCGGACGGGAATCACTTTAAAAAGCATCTCTCTAGAATTCCGGACATGATGTGGGTAGCTGAAGATGGAATGAAAATGCAGGTTCTAATAGAAATATTAACATAACATATGCATTTTATACTCTGATATGAACCTATACTCATCATGACTACAAGTCACCACAAAAGATATCTTATACAAGTCCTATATAAGGCACTTGGGAGGAAATTATATTAAATGATCCGGTCTCAATTTAGAGAGGATGTACGGGTCTAGGCCCAAAACTTCGTACTAATTAATTAAAAACGACTTTATAAGACACTAGATAGTTTTACTTACGTACTCTAGTAGAAAAAGTTACTTAAGATATCAAAATTTGTGCAGTGCTTTGGAAGTCAACTTTGGATGACGGGATTTGCAGTTCAGGCTTTACTAGCAAGTGATCCACGCGATGAAACCTATGACGTGCTCAGGAGAGCACACGATTACATAAAGAAATCACAGGTTTGATAACCTTGTTAGTATCTTAACATTGCGCTATGGAACAATTGAATGTTTCTAATTCAAATAAGTTTGTAGGTTAGAGACAACCCATCAGGTGACTTCAAGAGCATGTACCGCCACATCTCCAAAGGAGGATGGACTCTTTCTGATCGAGATCATGGATGGCAAGTTTCAGATTGTACAGCTGAAGCTGCTAAGGTAATCAAATTAGTTGTGAACTAGTCAGCTATAGTTTCCATAAGATTTTTACCTCAAGTAAACTTGTACTTCCTTTGCTTTTGTAGTGTTGCATGTTGCTTTCCACAATGCCAACTGATATCACTGGAGAGAAAATCAATCTTGAACAACTATACGATTCTGTTAATCTCATGTTATCTCTACAAGTGAGTTAAATTTTTTTTAAATATAATTAAGCCTTGAAATTACAACCTACAAATAACATTCATGACGATTGCTTTATCTAATGTAGAGTGAAAATGGAGGTTTTACTGCATGGGAACCTGTTCGCGCCTATAAATGGATGGAAGTAAGATCTAAAACACATATTTTTTTTATTGCGAAGTTGAGATAGAACACAATTCTTTATAAAATCTTAAAGTAACCTTTGTAAGTACTGGTGTTGCAGTTGATGAATCCCACAGATTTGTTTGCTAATGCTATGACCGAGCGTGAATATACAGAATGTACCTCAGCTGTGTTACAAGCTTTGGTTATATTCAATCAACTATATCCGGATCATAGGACAAAAGAGATCACTAAGTCGATTGAGAAAGCAGTGCAATTCATAGAAAGCAAACAATTGCGAGATGGTTCATGGTAGGCTACTTTAATATGGTTAAGAAATAAGAAATGTTTAATGAATGTCGTTCCTAAAATCTTTGACAAAATCAAATATGTTTTGAGTAATGGTAGGTACGGAAGCTGGGGTATTTGTTTCACTTATGGGACATGGTTTGCTCTTTGCGGCCTAGCAGCGATTGGTAAGACATACAACAATTGTCTATCTATGCGCGACGGTGTACATTTCCTTCTTAATATACAAAATGAAGATGGGGGTTGGGGTGAAAGCTATATGTCATGCCCTGAACAGGTATTTTTATGTATCAACGCGAAATCCTAGTATATCGATTTTATTTTCTTAAATTTTGAAAAAGTTTTAAGCCTTATAATATGTTTTGTATGCAGAGATACATACCATTAGAGGGGAATAGATCAAACGTAGTGCAAACCGCGTGGGCTATGATGGCTCTGATTCACGCTGGACAGGTTCAAACATTTTCAATCTTACATTTGCATTTTTGTCAAGTACAACGTAACAAAGTGTCTTGAAACCTATCATTTAATTTCTTCTGGTTCATATATAAAAATATATATGTATGCAATGTATACAACAGGCTAAGAGAGATCTTATACCTCTACATAGTGCTGCAAAATTTATTATCACGTCGCAACTGGAAAACGGAGATTTTCCTCAACAGGTAATTTTAAATTCAGACATGCATCTTCTTTGATAAAAACATTGATCAATATGTTAATGTTAGAACCTTTGGTGATTGCAAAAGAGCAATTAATTTGCTCTTGCTTTAGCAAAAGATGTGTTTATATATTATGAGCTTATTCTCCGTTTATTTTTGTGTGTAGGAACTATTAGGAGCGTCTATGAGTACATGCATGCTACACTATTCTACATACAAAGACATCTTCCCACCATGGGCACTTGCAGAGTACCGGAAAGCTGCGTTCATACATCACGCAGATCTATAGCTCTTGCTTTATAAATTGAGTTTAAATACACACAAATGTATTGCCTTGTAGGCTGGTGGTCTTCCATCTTGCCAGGCTCTCAATTCGATCCCTATCTTTCTCAATAGACTATTCCAAAATGAAAACAAAATGTTGTAATATTGTATTAGATATTTGAATGGCGTTTTAGATAATATTGGTTCAACGGTGGACCGATCATGTACTATCTCCCAATATTTATCTAGTCTTTATATTCCACCATCTTTCTTGTGATTCAAGTAAAAAAAAGAACATGAGTGTTGTAAGGCTCTGTTCTAGTGTTGGAAAATCACCACTAGTTTCCTCTTCTCGGGTAGGAATCATCCCAAAATTTGCGGTCATCCATTTCTGGACCTTCACTGCAACAATAACATCACCTCTTTATTCATCTCAAACCAAGAGTTCTATGCATTGCACTTGGATGCACACTATTCGCAGCTGGTGCCGTTTTATTTAAGAGATATAAACAATAATCACTTGGGAATATAGACATATCAAGGGTACTAATTTTGGAAATGAAAAATCATAATTTCATAATAACTTAAGCTGGTTTTATTAATAATCAAATGACAAAACAATTAACAAAAAGTGCATTCTAAAGAAATTTTACATGAATTCATAAACTTTCAACACTATTCTATAAAGATTTAAACTCTTTCTATTAAGGTTCTCTCTTCACCTTCTTTGGAAGTTGAGAAACTTGATACCATAGGCGAAGACAAAGAGAAAGAGTAAGATCCAAGCGATGTGAACAACTGCTACAACTGGTAAGAAGTCATGTTCAAACCCAAATCCTTCTTTGAGCAACGTTTTGAGATCTATGTCTCCGATTCCACTAATGTGCACCATTGAATCCTTGTCTCCTACTTGAGATGTGATGAGTCCATACAATGTCCAAGCCACAGGTGTTGCCCAGTAGTACCATCTCCACCATATAGGTATTTGCTGCATTTTTAATCAAAACAAAAACCTAAAGTTAAGCTCTTAAAACACTTTTGTTGATATTATCAAAGTGTAAGTTGCTTAATTTACCGGTCTGGGGATGAGGAAACCGGAGAAGAGGTTCCAAAGACTGAGGAAGAAGGACATGCAGATTCCGGCAATCTGATAGTTTGGTGTCAAGGCCATAAGCATCATACCGTATAGCGTAAAGTAGATGAAGCTTGTTAACATGTAGTAGTAGAACCACAAGAATTTGGCCATAGTCCAGTTACATCCGATCATTGAATATAGAATCAGCGTGTAAACTCCGGTTTGTATCGTGTTGTACATGATTTCCACTGCTACCTACACCATTTTTAGATACATTTTTGGTTAGTTCTGATTGTGGCTTAACCATATTTTAGGAAAGAATCATATAACAAGTAAATACAAAATTATGAGAATGGTTTTAACCTGCGAAATTGCATATGGAATGGCGGAGTACATTCCAGCGGCTTTTTCGCGGTAAAAGACCGTTCGCTCAATGGCAATTGCGGGCTGAACTGTTGCAGCGTTTAAGGCACCGAGGAACAATACAGCAGCGTACATGGCTCCAAAGAAATTATTCAGGTCTTGTTCGTTTTCTCTGTTTTGGTTTAAGTCATGTTTCTATAAGATGATGGTTTAAAAATTGAACAAAGCGAGGAAAAAAATGGCTTACGTTTTTGTTCCTATTTGCCAGAAAATTAGACCAAACAAGACGCCAATGACCACTGTCATGAGAAACCGAATGGCATTGTACTGAGGATGTCTCCAATATGACCAATACTGTTTCCAGAAGCAAGCTTTGGTTTGAGTAGAAAACGATTGCGCGTACTTTGTTTTGAAGTAGACATCCTTTGATCCAGGTGGTGGAGTACTTAAATCTTTGATGAGTTCTTGATTTCTCCTGAGAAAGAACATCAAGTTCGTATTAAAAGGACAGAGTAACACTCTGGTTTAGTAGCAGCATTTTCTTTAGCATACCGATAAAGAGAGGAGTTGGAGAATATTTGAGCAAAGTCCAGGCTCATTTGTGACTCCATTGAAGGAGTAGTAACGTCAAGCATCCACGTCGCAGGATTGTATCCGTCATTGATCTTTGGAACCCCTTCAACAGCCTGCAAGTAGCGTTCTAGATATAGATAATTCCACGGATATATATGACTAAGAGATGAAACAAACAGATGATTCACCTCAAAATATTCAACTAGTTTCTGAGAGTGATGCCCTAGACTTCCAGCATATATAACTTGGCCTCCACGTTTCATCAACAAAAGCTACAATGACCAAATATGATTTGTTAAAAAAAAAAAATTCTGTTTTGGGGACAAAAACTGTGATTTTTTGGAGGCAAACCTCATCGAATGATTCGAAAATGTCGATGCTAGGCTGGTGAATTGTACAGACAACAGTCCTCCCTGTATCAACGGTATTCCTAACAGTACGCATAACAATAGCGGCAGCTCTTGCATCAAGACCAGATGTTGGTTCATCCATGAAGATTATTGATGGGTTAGCTACCAATTCAACCGCAATAGTAAGCCTCTTCCTCTGTTCGGTTGAAAGACCATCTACTCCAGGAAGGCCAACTATAGAGTTTCTAAGAGGTTTGAGCTCAACCAACTCCATTACTTCTTCAACAAACAGCTGCCAATCACAAAAAAAAAAAAAAAAGTTACTTGTGTATAAAGTCTTGCGTGCGATTATGAAAAAAACAGTGAATTGTTTTGCATAGTAATATACTTACCTCTCGTGTTTTGATGTCTATATCGGTGGAAAGACGAAGCCAAGCTGAATAGATGAGGGATTCATAAACGGTAACATGTGGAGAATGGATGTCATTTTGTTCACAGTAACCACTGACTCTAGCAAATGTTGTTTGGTTCTTTGGGTAACCAGATATGCTTATACTCCCTTCGATGTACCCTCCAGTTTTCCTACCGGCTAAGACATCCATTAATGTTGTCTTACCTGCACCACTGACACCAACCAATGCTGTCAATATGCCTGGCCTGAAAGCTCCACCAACGTCTCTTAGTAATTGAAGACGATCGCCTTCCACTCCTTGCGCCTTCATTTCCTGCAATATTTTAAGGTACAACGAATGAAACTTAAAACGCATTTGTTACGTAATTGGTGAAGTCTAAATAGTATGAGACATGGTTACTTACTGAAGGCATATCAACGTAGTAGTTCACATTGTTGAATGCAAGAGAAAGTGGTTGAAAAGGTAAAACCATTCCTCTCTTTGGCCCTTTATTTGAAGAACTATTAAGTTCCACAACAGAACCTGCAAATTCTAAGCTTAGTCAGAAACTAAGACACATAAACTAAAGATAAAAGAATTAAAAGATTGCACCTTCTGTTCCACGGTTTTCCCCTTTTTGTTTGTCTTTACCTTCTTCCACAACTGTAGCTTTGGAGTTACCAAGAGCTGAAGAAATATTTTTTTCAAGACCTTGTCAACAAAAAATGATTCTCTTCAAAAGTCTAGAATAGCCGAAAAATAAGATTACTTACGGTTCAAATACATCAAGGCTAGTATGTAGAAGAGATTGAACAACAAAGAAAATCCAAGTAGTGCCACAATACATATCCAAAACCAGTATGGCTCCGTAAAGAAGCCCCGGCTCTTTAGTAGGACTTCTCCAACTGTTTTCGCGTTGATGCGGGTATCATAGTTGGGCTGCATCATGTAACATAACAGATTTTGCATCACAATTGGTAAAGAGAAGTCAACAAGAGAAGGACTTGGTGAAATCTTACACTGCTCCATCTCTCATCGAGAAATTCATTCATAACAATAGCAGTCTGTCCATACATCATAGGGGACATATAATAAGCCCAAGTCATCCACGGTCGAATGTCATCTGTGAAACAAAAATATAAAATATGTTTTCACATAACAATCTCATAGCTAAGAAAAAATGTATTATTGTTTTTTTTTTTTTTTAACTTTCTTGCGTAACAAGGGATCATCTGCTTTACCTTTAGCAATAATGAAGCCTCCAAGAGTAAATACAATTAGCAATGTGAACGTTCCGATTGAGTTAGAGATTACTTCTGTTCTTCCAATGGCTCCAAGGAATCTAAACAAAGAAAGGGCCATCTGATTCACACAGAAGTATGCTAGCAACTGCCGGAAAAACCTAGTAACACAAGTTTAGTTAGTTCAAGAAAATGAAAATAGAAGACGATTAAGAAAAGTTCTTTAGTGATCTTCACTAGAAGCAAGAAACTGTACCTTGCAGCGGAAGGAGCAAAACCGATAGTATAATACGTAAGACCAATCCATATTCCTGATTCGATAAGAGATAATGGAATCTTCAGAAGCCAAGCAGGTAAGGCAAAAGCCCATGGAGGGTAGAACAAGAAGTCCCTCTGCTTGTAGAACACCGGGAGCCTCATCACTGTGAATGCTAGTTCAGCTAGTCCATTAAACATAACATTGATCAAGCTGAAAAACATAGCACCATAAAACTTTTGACCATCTCGCACGGTACCAACATGCATTTCTGTCCTAAGATAGACCGTCATGGTAATCAAAGACATGATTGTTATCTGGACGGTCTTGAACACATACACAAAGGAGTTGCGTTTCATAAGCAACCATTCCCTATCAAAGCATGCTTTGAAGAGCTCCCAGTTTGATATACCATACTTTTGTGTGACTAGTGCAGCAGAATGAGTTTTAGCTTTGTCATAGGGAACCCTGAATTCTGAAGTAAGTTTCTGCCCGGTGTGGAAAGTACTAAAGCCGCTTGAAAAATCACTTACGGACACATAGTTATAAGGTTGTTCTCTCTTGTTCCAATACTGTTCTTGGTCCTTCTTAGACGTAACTTCTTGTAGAAAGTCTGCAACCCCTTTTCTTTCAGGACATTGGAAACCAAAGTATTCAAAGAACTCAAGAACGTTGTCCCGTGGGCCTTGGTAGACAATTTGGCCCTCGGAAAGCAAGATAATGTCGTCAAAAAGCTCGAATGTCTCTGGTGCTGGTTGTAGAAGCGAAATAATCATCGTGACATCCGAGATATGAACTAGTTGCCTCATGAACTTGCAAATTTGAAATGTTGTGGAACTATCCAACCCTGTTGATATTTCATCCATAAAAAGAGCTCTCGCAGGTCCTACCAACATCTCTCCTGCTCAGTTAAAATAAGAGTCATGATCATATAGTGTAACGAATCATCTAGAAAAGTGAAGATATGTATTACATACACTAATACTCAAAGTCTTACCTGTTGTTAGACGCTTCTTCTGTCCACCAGAAATACCTCTTCTCATTACGTCTCCAGCAAGTATGTCAGCACAAATGTCTAGACCAAGTATCTGTCAAGTGAAATTAACCAGGGATAAGCTCAAAACATTGTTCTTTCACTTTGTTAGAAAAAGCACAAGTAAAGTAAAGTACCTTAAGTACATAATCTGTAACCAAGCTAGTTTCTTGCCCTGATATAGCAATGGATTTCATGAATGCATCAATTTTAGGGTCTGGCTTTATTCCCTCTTCTTTCTCCCTCCTTGAAAGCTCAGACATCAACTGGTACCGACTTCCAACACCTAGACATCGTCCCGAAAAATCCAGTATCTCTCTCACCGTCATTTCTCCAAAGTGAAGGTCATGTTGACTGATGTATGCACACGTCTTTTGAGGTACAAACTCGCGAAACTCATGACCGCAATATGTTATCCTCCCCGACATCTGTTTTCCATTATCGGGTTAGATAATGAATGATTATTCTTACTTGTTACTCTAATAAAAAAACAAACCTGGAGAGTGTCATCGAGCTTCCCAGCCAAAGCTTGTAACAAAGTTGTTTTTCCTGAGCTTGGTGGACCAAGTAATAAAGTCATCCTGGAAATGCTCAACAACAATGTAACTAAACTCAAATATATTCTCCTTTCATCTAAAAGTTTCCATGTTGAGATATAATATAGCAAAGACACCGTTGTCTCATTAGCTTTAATTACCTTGATGGTTTGACAATGCCGCTGATATCTTTTAGTATCTGAATCTTTTTCCTTTTAGATGGAAGGAGGTGGAAGAATCCAAGAATGCTCTATATACAAATAACAGAAAGACTCTTTAAGTAAAGCTTCATCATTGTTTATATAAATAAAAGCTTAATATGCTTCAAAATCAACAACAACAAAAGAATATTTACAAAGTTAGGTTTTATCTTCTTTACTTAGATCTTATTTTGTCGACGATATTGAACAAAAGAAAGCTACCAAAAATAAACAAAACAAGATCAAAATAATGAAAAAAAAAATTCAACCTCCAATGTATTCAAGGTGACGTTGAAGAGAGTAGGAAGCGCTCTACTTGCACTACGCACATCTCCTTCCACTGAAATATTCTCATACCTTACTTCAATTTTTGGAACTTCAATTCCCACTCTGTTCTCGCAAAATAAATTGCAAAATTGTCGGAACAACAAAATTAAGAAAAATAAAGATTTAAAGGGATTTTTTGTCTTCTTTTTTGGAAATTTTGGAAAACAATTTAATAAATTTTTGTTTGCTTTTTATCTTACCTATCTGTTCTTTCTCTCAAATCACGTAGAAACTTTTCATTGTCTTCTTCAACGAAACTCAAAATCATTTCCATAAGGTGTTTCTTATCCTTAGGTTCGAGCCTTGTTAGGTCAATATCCTCAAGCTCAATCTTCCCGTTAGCCGACGTTTGCGGCAACATCCCTTTACGTAGCCGATCAAACGTCGGCAATCTCTCAATCGCCGCCCATCGGAGCTCCATGTCATCTTCCTCCCGACGTTCGCTCCTCCCAAACACCTCGTCAGTTTGAGGCATGAACACATCTCGAAAGCTTTTGGAAGCTCCGACCAAACTCCTGTGACTGGTGGAGGCCAAACTCACTCTCCCACTCAATGCTCCGACCGGATCTTCATCTCGTCCTAGCATTGCGGCCATTGCCAACGACTACGAGTCCTCTGGTTTTAATTACGAAGAAGGATACGGAGAGATGCGTCCGCCATTTAAAGATAAAGAGGAACTTTGTGGTGAGAGAAGAGGCGGGTTAAAATCTTTTGAATAATGAATAAACGTAGATTTGACAATAGAAGAACATTTTTTTATGTATATAAGAAAAGAAATAATTATGTATACAAAGGAAAACAAAATTTGTCAATAGTATTACAAATTTTAGTAACAAAAAAGTATGACGGTTGTTTAAATGCGGCAGATATAATTGAGGATATATGAGAGTTCACTAAACAATTGTGTTACATTGTTACATATGCATCCTTGATTTGAGAGTTTTTAATTTTTTTTTTCCTTCTAAATATTTAGATAGAAGAAAGTTAAAAAATGACATCTAAAACGAAAGTTTGGTTTTTTTTTTTTTTTTTTTGAATTTAATGTAAAATTATATTTTTTCAAAAGATAACGTTTTTATAACAAATGCGATAAAATTTGAGTTTGAGAAAGAAAATGAAATTTGAGAGATCAAAAACTATTAACTTCTTTGGTGGTTTTTTTATTGACATCGTGTAAACAATAAAAGGTCCATTTTTAGTATTTTACTTAAGGTTGTTTGTCAAAATACTTGAGACGGCCTCGAAGATTAATCTGATCTACAAACCTAAAATACGAAAAAAAAACAAATGTTAACGGGATATTTTTGACTTCATCAAAAAGTTGCGATAACAGTTGAACATAAGTACATAACATTATGGATTTAGATAAAATGTAAAATCAGTAGATACCGTAGCCCACGAAGCAAGGGGTTTTCGTCACATGACTATTTAAAGCATTTGGTTATTTCCATGCAATCCATAAATACAACAGTAATGATGAGTGTCATCATAACCATAATCATTAATAGTACTTAGTTCTAGTACTAATAATCGAACGCAAGCATTTAAGATATAGAACTCTGGAGTTCCCAAAACAAGAAAATTACAGCCGAACAGCCATGTGCATTATAGTATTTCTCAGAGAAATGCCCTCTTAATTATGTTATTGACTTATTCTACACTGAAAAAAATCATAAAAAAACTAATTTTAGGAATGAGCTCAACTCACTATTGAATGTAGTAAACACGTGACCACATATATTTCAAATGTAGAAAAGCATATAACTGTTCTCTTACCTTTTAATTAGTCTTCTTTTGGATCAAGTTGGATTGGTTTGGTGGGTCGTCAGGTTTGGATTTAAACCGGATGGTACTGGATTCCAACGTACGAACTGGAACAAGACTAAAAAGATGGGTATAATGTTGCAAATATAAGGCATGTTAATTGGTGTGTGTCACTATACAAAGACAATAGTTAATGTAGTTATTGATAAAACTAAATAATCTGCATGTGTGACCATATCGTGGTCTATACTTAGTATAAGTAGCTATTTAATCGTGTTGTTCTATACTAAACTCAAGAACAACTTTGGAACACGGCACGGTGAGCCTCCGAACACGGTCTCTCAACTCGTTGAATGGCTAGATACAAATCAGAAACCAGTTGTCATCGATCCGACTCAAGGGAGATAGGAGATACGATGGCGCCCTCCAAGCTTGGTTCAAGTCTATAAGTTAATCACTTAGAGTGTGATCATTTTTTCATATTTCTTTTAAGCTCAGACTCTTAAATTCACGTTGCATTCGACGTAAAAACGTTATGTTTTTTTTTTGGAATATAAATTAACGTTATTTTCAAAGAAAAAAAAAACAACTTTGGAAGAACTCACAAGTCGCAACCTTAATTTCAAAAGAAAACATTTGTATTAAAGCATTAAACCAAATCACGGCAGGAAATTAGTGAATTTACTTGTGTATTTATTTACTTATCGAATTATTCAACCTGTTTTTTATTTTATTTTTTAATTTAAAAAAGCACGCATGCACATGTATAGCGACACCTAAATGACAAAGTGTAACCCCCGACTGTACTGCTAATGTCCCATTCCCACGTTTTTTTTGGTTTGTGGGCTACACTCTCATCCGATGGTTGATGCGTTATTCTAAAAAGACTTGTTTAATAACCATACAAATTACCATGAGTTTTTTTTTTTGTATTTTGTTTTCAACTCACACATTACCAAAAGTTACTATGGGGTAGGTCATCAATCATGAAATTGTTCCATCTCAAAAAAGCTTAGTTGTGGGGTTCTGAAATGATGCATTTTGTTTGTGAGGGCCCAAAAAAATAAATGCATTTTTTGTAACATAAATACTCAAATCAATTCTTTTAAACCTCTTGAAATACATCACCATATTTACAAAATCGGAGTTTTACACGAAGTACTTTTGTTTTTTAGTTTTTTTTGGATCAAACTGAAAGAGGTACTTTTAGTTTGTTTCCCTATTTAATTTCTTCTTTAGTGGGTAGAGTATCATTATTTTGGACATTTATATAACGGAAACGGTTACATCATTTCGTACGTTAGAATTTAAAACCATGCACATTCATTAGATTTGACCTGTAAAAATTTCAAAACTTTGATTCCACGGTATATATTGATATAAGGTCGCCATTTCCCTATGGCGTGTTAAGAAAGAAAATAGGGCCCCTATGGATCATATTCTGATCGTTTCCCCAACCATCATCATTAAATAGTTCTGATTTTGTCTTTTTGTTGAATGTTGATGATCCTCGAACTGAATTACAAAGGGAAATGAAGAGAAAAGCTAATATCGAGGATAGAAAAAGTTGGTGATTTTTGGTTTGATATTCTGTCTTAGTCAGAAGTCATTAAATGCTCAGATCAAAATGTCTTAACATGTTAAATATATCGCTAAATTCAAAATTTGACCATTTTGATTCAGCAATTAGAATGTGTCGAGGTCATCTGGAGCAATCTGGATATGACTCATCTTCGTGTTTTCATGGGCTTTATATTTACGTCGTATGTACCTCATCTCCTAGTTTATTTTGTCGTTGACACTTAATGGGTTTTCATTGGGCTGGCTGGATTTGTGCTAAATCCAATACCAACAATTTTTCCCTAGTTATTGGAGGGAGCTAGTATATTCGGAGAACTAATCATTACTGTACCACAATTATGTCACATCAAAGATTTGAATCTTGTGTTTCCATGGCACACCTTCTTTGGGATGTGTTTACAAGATGTTTTTTCACTCCACATTGGATTAACTGCAAGGAAAAATTGTGTTAAGATAGAACAATTAATAGTGTTCCCATAATCATATCCAGTTCGAACAATGCTGAGACCTCATCAACTACGTGGTAGGACCGTATAGAGAATTTTTAGTGCTTATTAGAGAGACATTTCAAAATTTTAACTTGGAGAAAAAAACAAAGAAATTTCAAAAGTAAACTTGACATCATCACATGTCTACGCTTCTGTCTCCCCCACTTGACATGGTCCTCAGGACAGTCTCCCACTTGACATGGTCCTGAGGCTTCTTGTCTCTCTTTCTCTCTCTGTATCTCACTAATTCATTTACTCTGCTTCTCTCAACACAAACCAAACTAAGAAGACACATTTTTCATGAACCGAACTAATCATGTATCATCTTCCCACTTCTTGTCTAGTTATATTCTTCCTCCTCTCCTTATTTCACCCTCTTCCTTGTGATTCAAGTAATCAAGGACTTGGCTGGTGTGAGACTTTGTTTCAGTGCGGAAACATCACCGCTGGTTTCCCCTTCTCGGGTGGGAATCGTCATAAAGAATGCGGTCATCCATCGCTGGAGCTTCACTGCAACAAAAACAACATCACCTCTTTATTCATCTCAAACCAAAAGTACTCTGTTCTCCGTATAGATCAAACATCTAACACTCTTACACTTGCCAAACAGAACCTTCTAGGTTCTTTTTGCTCCTCTGTATTCACAAACACAACCTTGCCTCCCGAAACTTTCGAGCTTTCACGGACCTACAAGAGCGTCACTATATTCTACCAATGCTCCTCTGTGCTTCCTAACCTTTCTAGCTATACATGTCCTGAGATAGGTCCCATCTCAGTGTCTGAAAGCCCTGAAAAATATCCTGAGAGCTGTCGTTCCAGTTTCACCGTGAAGGTTCCCACGAGTTTCGATACAAAAGAGAAAGAGTTGAATGTGACCAATTTGGAAAGTGTTTTAAGAAAAGGATTTGAGGTGACGGTGGTGATCAATGAGAATACATGTCAGGAATGTTTATCCTCTCTTGGAAGATGTCATGTCTTCAACGAAAACTTAACACCAGGAGTTAAATGTCGTCCACCAAGTGGTAAGTTTCATACACTTATAGACATAAATTACTTACTAATGAGCTTAAGAGAAAAGGTGAGGACAAGGGATAAGCTTAACTTAGCATTACTCTTTTTCCTCTACTACTTTGTTTTCTTGCTTTTGACTTGTTCCACACCATACTTTTCAATGTGTGTAGACTCTGAGGGTTCTTGTGGATATAATCAGACCTCAAGTACGTTCCTCTGCTATTGTAAGGATCCGTATAGCCTATCATGCAGTTCGGGCAGTAAGATTTCTTTCATCGGTTCATTTACAGACACTCTCTTTAGTTTCATGATTTCGGTTTCACAGTTTCTGTGTTCATTCAGCGCTAACTGTTTTTCTTTTTTTTTTGCGCCATTTTATCGATACAGAATCTAATATTAGATGGATAATAGGTACCGTTAACCTTTCCTCTCTGAGTTTATTGTTCTTTAATCTTTGGTTTTATGCTGACAAATTTTACTTGTTTAATGGTTATACAGGTGGTGTGTTGATCTTGATACTCATAGGTTAGTTTTTTTTGCCTCGAGACTATTCAAAATGTTTTTTTTTATATTCTTAGATTATATATACAAAGTTACTAACCAAACATTTTCTCTGTTTTTCTGCATTGCTTTTTAGTATCAGGTATTATTGTTTCCTTGGTGTTTCTTTGCCTATGTTGCCGAGCCAAGATTGTCAGAAAGAAAAAATCATCAGATGCTCTTGAAGTCCCTCCTAGACCTATTAAAGAATCACCAACACTTTCAGAGGATATTAAAGCACGGACTTGATCTAAGAAGCCGCCGTGGAACTTTTGAATTGTGTTCTTGTATACTGATACTTGTTCTCTATTTGTTATGCAAATAATATTTACAGACATTAACTTTATAGGATCATTTCTCTAGAGTCTAGAGTATGACTTTCAAGACAATATTTTTTCACAAACTTGAAGATTCCTATTTTCAATCTCGGAGATGCTTGAACTTTCCTCAGTAATCCAAGAAGATTCAAGAAGAGGTCCTACATGAATTTGCTGCAAAACAGGTCTAGGTGGAACTTCAAGAGCATCCAAACTTCCTTCCATCATCTCTACAACTTTGTTCATCGGTGGACGATCTGATGGGGAAGACTGAATACACCACAAACCCACCAATGTCATCTTCTTTGCTATCTCCTCTTCCTCGCTGCTGATTCCAATCTCGATATGCTCAAGATCCCCATTGTCTGCCTTCTCAAGATCCTTATATATCCATTCTGGAAAGTACATTGAACTTCCGTTCGCAGAGTTTTGACCAAATCGTTCTTTCTTCCTTGCACCTATCATTTCGAAGACCAACATTCCGTAGCTATACACATCTGACTTGTGAGAAACACTCCCATAAACTCGAGAGATCATCTCTGGTGCAATGTATCCTATTGTACCTCTTGTATCCATCAATGACATGACACTCTCTTTCTTCTCGCATAGTTTAGCAAGTCCGAAATCAGAAACTTTCGGGGAAAGATTATCATCCAACAAAACGTTTTGAGGTTTAATGTCGAAATGCACAATCCTCGTTTTGCAGCCATAATGCAAGTACTCTAGACCACGAGCAACGCCTAGCGCGATCCCATACAGTGCCGTCAAGTCCAAAATCACTGAAGTCTTTTCCGAGATGAACTTATCGAGTGACCCATTCTCCAAAAATTCATATATAATAGCTCTTCTTGAACCTTCAGAGCAGAATCCAAGAAGAGAAACAATGTTGACATGAGATGTTTGGCTCATGCTAGAAACTTCATTTATAAAGTCTTCGCTATTATTACCCTTTGATTCTTTCAAGACCTTCACCGCAACCATACGGCCATCACAAAGAGTTCCTCTATAAACTATTCCAAACCCGCCTCTCCCAACCACTTCCGCAAATGACTTTGTCATTCTCTTTACTTGTGCATAAGTATAATGTTTGAGTGGAATAAGGGCCTTTAGCTTCTCTTGTCTCCGATCATCTGATGTTTTTCTATTCCGGAAAATTCGGACTTTGCAACAAGGGCACAATAATACAAGGAAAGCAATGAAACCTCCTATTGTACACAAAGCTGTCAAAAATAAAACAGAGAAACTCTGTTTTATTAGTAACTTTATTTGATTGAGCAAAAAGAAATATCTCTAGTTATTTAACTTACCTACGAAAATGCCGATGATAATAGCCACTGTAGAACAAATAAATAAGTAAAATTAGTCAGCATAAAATTTTGAAACGAACAAAGATTTGCTCCGAAGATTAAATCAGTTACTCCAAGAAAGGTTAAGTACCTATTCGATTCCCGATAATATCTGCAACAATCAAATGGTACCAAAAACAAAGTCAGTTAGAAATGAAAACAGAACTTTGTCCTTTGAAATTAAACTTAATAAGATGGAAGAGAACTTACCATCTAGGTTTATATCGCATTGGTTATCTTGCGGCCCATCTTTACAATAACATACAAACAAACTTGAGTTCTGATTATATCCACAAGAACCGCCAGACAAAACACACATAGAACAATTTGAGTTATCTTGAAGCTCAAAACCATGTTCAAGAGCCATCTTTAGATTGTTTGAATTTGGATTTGTCTGAAGTGTGTTTAACGCCGGTCCAGACGCAGGAACACTGACTTTTCTTTTGCACATTTCTCTTAAGTTGTTTAAAACTCCTCTAAACCTGTCAAGTAAAGGAGATGAGAGGTTTCTCGTTACATAGTAACTTCTTCCCTCATCACAACCAAGCTCTCCAAAGTAGCTACTAGGAAAAGGAGAAGTAGCAGATGAATTAAGTTGGCAGTCGTAATATAATGTTAGCAACTCTGTGTCAGCACTGAATTGAAGGACTGTTTCGATGAGAGGCTCATCATTTAGTGGGTTTGGGGGACAAAGATCGTTGAGATAGTCTGATCTGGCAAGTCTTTTGTTAGAAGAGTCATAACTCATATTTAAGATTCTGAAATTCACGGAGGCTATGTTAAGCTCTGCGAATCCTCCGCTACAGTCAAGCTTGAAGTCAGGGTGGCCACAATATTCTCGACCAGGTATCCAAAAGGGGTAATAGAGATTTCTCTGATTGCCGCAGCTAAACCGTTCACTACAGCGGCGCCTAAGCTCATCAGCTGAAACATAAAACAAAAATGGGATCACAAAGAGCATCATTTGACTTTAAGACAGAGAATTCGTCAACAACAGAGATAGCTTGATCATTTTGTTATACTCTTGTTTTGTTTCCTTGGAGGCCACTCAATAGGATTAGGTGAGAAACTTACCGCTAGGTTGATGTTGTGGTACGCAAGTAACTCCACCAGAAAGTGAGGTTACGTTGCAGCATATCTGTGTGGTACTGTTGAAACCACAGATTCCACGACTGGATGAACATTCTTGACACGGTATCTCATCGATCACCAGCTTCACTTCAAAACCTTTTCTTAGAGCACTTTCCAAATGGGTCAGATTCATCTCTTTCTCCTCTGGAACAAAACTAGTTGGAACGTTAACTTTGAAACTGTCTTGGCAGGAATTTTGGTAATCAAGGCTTTGAGACATAGAGAAAAGACCTAGATCAGGACATGTATAACTTGAGCGGTAAGATAGCTTTGGATCACAGTTATATAAAACGGTGAGGCTCTTATAAGTTGGGAATAGCTTAAAGATTTCGCGGGGGAAAGTTGGGGTATTGAATTCAGCGGAACAAAAAGAACCTAGAAGGTCTGTTCTAGCAAGTCTAAGAGTATTAGATGTTTGATCTATATGAAAAACGTTGTACTCATGGTTTGAGATGTTTAGAGAGGTGATGTTATTGAGGCAGCGAAGCTCCAGCAACGGATGACCGCAAGGTTTGGCACGATTCCCACCCCAGAAGGGAAAACCAGCAGTGTTGTTACCACACTGAAACAGAGCCTCACACCACCCTAGGTCTTCTTTACTTAGGGCCCAAGGAAGAGGGTGGAATAAGAATAAGAGGAAGAACAAGACCAGACAAGAAGTAGGCATATAGGACATGATTTGTGAACAGTGTGTCTCCTGCGTTTGGTTTGTGTTGAGCGGAGAGGAGCAATTGACTTTAGATAGAGAGCGTGAGAGAGAGAAGCATAGAGACAGGTGACATATACAAAAATACGAAGATCTTACTTTGATCACATTACTTTACCAGTAACAATGAAATAAAACAATTTTATTGGGAAGGAAAACTAATTTTATTTCAAATAGTAAATGCCAAGTGGATCATTAAAATGAGATCCAAACTCTTATTTATTTTTATTTTGTCAACTATCAAAACTCATCTCGTAGCTAACAAATAGTGTTTTAAATATTTTAAACAAGCAAACGTACAAAATACCCGTACTCAAAAATTCGAATCAAACTAAATTAGAAATATCTGATACGAACTGGTCTTAGAGGCCAGTATTACGGGCACCGAAACTTTTTGATCCAAACGGGTACTTAAAAAAAAAAATCTAATTAACCCATTTTTATCTAGTTTCGGGTACTTAGTTTACTTTTTGAGTACTTTAAATTCGTTTGGAAATTTTTTTTTGTACTGGAATATTTTGAGTAATTCATATATTTTTGGGTAGTTTGGATTTTGTTTACCGGGTTTAGAAACAATTCGAATAATTCAACTGTATTTTATTTATTTGAAATATAATGTTAAATTAAATCTAAAAGAAAAAAACAGTTTAACATCAAATACATAAGTTTTCCAAAGTCAATGGAAATCAAATAATTTTTTTGCAGAAAATAAAAATATTATTATTTAAAATAATAAATGTCAAGTGGATCCCTATAATGTGTTGTTTTTTTTTGTCAACGGTCAAAACCATTGTCGTAAGTCGTAACTAACAAATTAATGTGAATAGAACAAGCAACATTGTCGTAACTAATAAATTGATGTTAAAGAATTTAGAACAAGCAAAATTATCATGAATTGAACAAAATTTTCAACATTCTAGAAATTGATTTCTTAATTGTAAATTTAGATGTACTAATTAAATGTGACAATAATTAGCTGATATTTCAAAGAAAAAAAATATTTTAAGAAAAAACAAATGCCAAATAGACCAATGGGGTAAAATAAAAACTTTCTTTTACCCAAAAGTTAATAACTCAAATGTTTAGACTTTAGAATATACAAAAGCACTATCAAGCGTTAAACAAGTAACTCACCAGACTTTAACTTAGATGTACTAGTTACATGTGACAACAATTAGATGATGACATTTCTTGTGGGAACACATATTTTTTAAGAGAAAATGTCAAGTGTACCATGTGAGATCAAAGCCTCTCGTTTACCCAACAAATTAATGCTTCAGATATTTTATATTTAGAACATGCAAAAGCACAAGTATTAAAATAATAAGTCAACATTCAGAAACTTATTTCATTAATGTGGATTGATTTAATGAAGTAATTAATTACATATAAATATACTCATAGTTACATGATAGTTTGGAGAAACTATATTTTAATTTAGGAAACAAAATGCAAGTGGACCGATTGGGTGATATTAAAACCCTTATTTTTATCCAACAAAATAATGCTTCACTGATGACGAATCACTACTAAACCAGAGGAGTGTTTTCTTATTCTAAACTTTGTGTTCTTCTAAAAAAAATAAAAAATAAAGAACTCGTCATAGAGCTCATAACCGATTCGTACTCAAACCAGAGCTTGTTTCTAGAAACACTATTGGTCATAATATTGGAGACATCCTCAGTAATCAGTACAATGTCATCCGGTTTTATCATGACTGTAGATATACGTGTCTTGTTTGGTCTAATTTTCAAGAAAATAAGAACAAAAATGTTTCCTTTTTATTTTGCTCTATTCTATTTTTAAACCATCATCTTATTGTCATCCGAAAGACTAAACTAGAACAAAGAGAAGGAACAAATTCCTCAGTGCCACCAATGCTGCAACAGTTCACTGGAGTCAGAGACATGAGTCTCAAAACGTTTCTCGAACATAACTTCTTACCAGTTGTAGCTCTTGTCGACATCCCTCGGTTGGTTCCTGCACCTAAAAATTTACACGTTTTGAAATACATTTTAATTTTCATTCTAAGAAATGTATCAATTATAATTATTTCTTAACATTATTTATATTAGTTTAATGTTGTTACTGAATTATTAAATAAGAAACCCGTTTGGTAACACATCCTAATCTAGTATAATTGAAAGTGTGAACCTAAGTCTTTGACTGAACAAATTATTGACTTTTCCAATCTCCTATATTCTCTTTTGTCATCTTTAGAATAACGAAGACAAACAGATTTAGGAGATAAGAGATAGTATGGTAAAGCTTTATTGGCAAATCCCTCTCATTCCCACTGAAGACTTAACTCCACAATTTACTAAAACCAAAATCTAAAGAAAATAATTGAGAAACACCATTTTTAGGGTCAACTAATATAGACGTGATAAAAAAAAAGACTCCAAATCTCTCTGTATCTGTCACTATCATTCCTTGACTTAGGGTGCTCCTTTCCGATATCTCTCTCTTTTTGCTACATCTCACCACAAGACACATTGTTCATAGATCAAACCGATCATGTACTATCTCCCCAGTTCTTGTTTGGTCTTGTTCCTCTTCTTCTCTTTATTTTACCATCTTCCTTGTGCTTCAAGTAAACAAACACTTGGATGGTGCGAATCTCAGTTTCAGTGTGGAAACATCACTGCCGGTTTTCCCTTCTGGGGAGGGAATCGTCCCGAAGTTTGCGGTCATCCATTGCTGGAGCTTCACTGCCTTGATAACATCACCTCTTTAACCATCTCAGACCATTTGTACCATGTTCTTAGTATAAATCATACATATAACACTCTAAGAGTTGCCAGAACAGACTTTTTACAGTCCATTTGCCTCTCTCCATTCCCATTCGCCAACGCGACTTTGCCACCAGAAATATTCGATATTTTGCCAACCTACAAGAGCGTCACACTCTACCGTTGCTACCCTGTTATTCCTGACCTTGCAAGGTACGGATGTCCTGCGATAGGTTCGGTCTCAGTGTCTGACAACCTTGAAAATCCTGTTAGCTGCGAAGCCCGTTTCACCGTGAACATTCCTACGAGTTTCGTTCCAAACGAGAAAAGGTTGAATATAACAAGTTTGGTAAGGGATGTAAGAAATGGATTTGAGGTGAGGTTGAGAATCGATGAAAATTCGTGTCAAGAATGTTCATCTTCTCATAAATATTGCGGCTTTACCGGAACCTTACCATTAGAAACTAAATGCCGGCCACTCAATCTACCAACTCGTAAGTATCTTAATCCTTTCATATCCATTTTCTTTAACAACTTTATACTGAAATGAAACTGAAAATCATTATTGTAGGCTTGTCTTCTGAAGCGAAAATAGGTGTTTTACCTTCTCCTATTCTTTCAAATAAACTTAATTTGGTTATGAATACTGTTTTTGATCTTTTTAACCAAACAATTTTGTGGTTTCAGCTACAATAGCAGGTGTTTCTCTACTTCCATTCTTGGTCTTAACATTGGTTGTCCATATTATCCGAAAGCAAAAAACTTCAAATGATAAGGGTCAACAAGACCTCAAGGAACATATTCCAAAACCAAGAATCAAAGCACTTATTCAACTGAAGCAATATAGCTACGAACAAGTGAAGAGAATTACAAACTCATTCGCAGAAGTGGTGGGGCGAGGCGGATTCGGAATTGTCTATAGGGGAACCCTTTCTGATGGCCGTATGGTTGCAGTGAAGGTTTTGAAAGACTTAAAAGGTAATAATGGTGAAGACTTTATCAATGAAGTTGCAAGCATGAGCCAAACTTCACATGTCAACATTGTTACCCTCCTAGGATTCTGCTCTGAAGGTTACAAGAGAGCAATTATTTACGAATTTATGGAAAACGGGTCTCTTGATAAGTTCATCTCAAGCAAGAAGTCATCAACTATGGACTGGAGGGAACTATATGGGATCGCGTTAGGCGTTGCTCGTGGTCTAGAGTACTTACACCATGGTTGCAGAACAAGGATTGTACATTTCGACATAAAACCACAGAATGTACTCTTAGATGACAATCTTTCCCCGAAAGTATCAGACTTTGGCCTTGCTAAGCTATGCGAGAGGAAAGAAAGTATCTTGTCACTAATGGACACAAGAGGAACGATAGGGTACATTGCACCTGAAGTGTTTTCGAGAGTGTACGGTAGCGTCTCCCACAAGTCAGATGTGTATAGCTATGGAATGTTGGTTCTTGATATAATAGGAGCTAGGAACAAAACATCAACCGAGGACACTACATCTAGCACAAGCTCAATGTACTTTCCCGAATGGATATATAAGGATCTTGAGAAGGGAGACAATGGAAGGCTTATCGTGAATAGAAGCGAAGAAGATGAGATAGCAAAGAAGATGACGTTGGTAGGTTTGTGGTGTATTCAGCCTTGGCCATTAGATCGCCCGGCGATGAACAGAGTGGTAGAGATGATGGAAGGAAACCTGGATGCTCTTGAAGTGCCTCCTAGGCCTGTTTTGCAATGCTCTGTAGTGCCTCATCTCGATTCTTCCTGGATTTCAGAGGAAAATTCAATCTCCTCTGAGATATGATTTTCTCTGTAAACTGTAACTCGCAAGCTTTTAGCTTATGAGTAAATCTCTGTCGTTTGAACGTAAATTTTCTTTGCATAAAAAAGAATAGAACACATTTGTTGAATTTTCTAAGGTCAGTAAGTCATAGACGGTATTTAATGCATGAACAAAAACAGGTTTTGGTTAGGAGAAAGTGTGGTCTATGTTTACAAATAAGTCCTTCCATTCCCACTCAAGATTTAGTTCCATGTTTTGCCTCAACTTCCTAGAAAATTCTTACAAATTAAACTGACTCGTCTTTGATAACTCTAATTTTCTGTATTATTACTATTCGGAAAAACTAAAGAAACTAACTTTTGATTTGTAGATATTACAGATACTATATATCATTAGGAATATAGAATGAGAATTAGATTAGAAATGATATAGTTGTTTCGAGAAGGAAGGTAGTGATATCATCCATACTCAGAAGGAAGCAACATACTCGTTTTGGTTTTAATCTGGACCTATTTATTTCTTCAATTTTTAGATCACTATCAAGTTTTTAAATGTACTTATTTTTCATGAGGGGACTCAAATGGACTATGCATATATCAATCAAAAACATTCTTAGTTTATGTAATTATCATTTTATTTTTCTTAAAGTATGTGATATTCCTATATACCATTTCTCAGATTTTCTTAAAGAGAACATGTAATTTATCTTTCAGTTGATGGAAAACAATGACATTCCCCGTGATCTGCAATTGGCAATTCCTTGGATTGTATGGGGCATTTGGAAAAAACAGGAATGAATTTTAATTTGATGGTAACTTGGTAAGCAAGGTGGCCTGAACCTTCTTATGGAGACATCAGACTTTTGGAATAAACAAGAATGCAATGTCTTCTCAGTTTATGAGGAGAGGGTCTGTTGGTGGTATTTCTAAAGAGACCGTAGTTGTCAGAGAAGACCGTTATGCACGGTAATTTTGTAGAGTGATCGGGGACAATCTGTGGTCATGAGTTAGAAGTTGGCCAGGAACAAACTAACAAGTGTGTTAGGGTTGTGTAAGACCGATTAAGTGTAATCTTTGCGGAAAGGAGCAGTATATATATCAGGACGTATGGTTGTGTTTGTTCTCCTGTTACTGAGCTTAGAAAGAGTTCTAACTTAACTGATTTGAAAATTGGCATGAACTAGTCACAAATTGAATTTTCATCTTCGATATCAGTTAGTTTCAATAGTGAATGACGGTCTTTGCCTTTTTTCACACTCCAATATTTTCTGTAATATCTTTAGATTCTCATTAGTTTTCAGAAATAACTTAGTATCTGAAACTAATAAGGACTCCAAAAAAGTCTCTTTGTATATGTCACTGTCCTTCCTTGACTTTGGGTCAACTAACTTTCCTTGACTTGATCCTTTTCGACCTTCACCATGGCCACTTGCTTCTTATCGATTTATCTCTTCTTCACCATCTTTTTTTTATCATTCACCTGCAACACGATGATCAATTTTTCTCTTTCTCTGACCAAATCTATGTCCTATAGCTTCATATGGATGCTCTTTGTGATCCATATATCTTGTGTTTTATCAGCCGATGGGAATCACATACTCTGCAGTCCCTCGTTTACTTGTGGTAATCAGAGAGGTCTCTTGTACCCTTTCTGGATTGCTGGCAGAAAAGAATGCGGTCACCCTGACTTCGAGCTTGACTGTAACGCAGGAGTCCCAGAGCTTAGCATTTCTTCTGTCAAATTTAGAATCCTAGGTGCGGATTATGACTCTGGTATCATAACACTCGCCAGATCCGATAATATCGACGATCCGTGTCTCCCAAATTCCTTCACTACGTCATTCAACGAAACCGTCCTTCCACTTGCTTCTACCACCGACCTGCTAACCATTTATTACGACTGCAACCGAAACGTTTCATCGTTTGTTTCTACTTTTGTTAAAGAGCTTGATTGTCCAGATGATGGGACTGATGATAGAAGAAATTATTATCTGACGAGAAACCTCACGTTCCTTCCGCCGTCCCTTAAACTTGAAGGGAATAGTTTCCTTTTAAACGACTTTGGGGGATCTTGCAGTAGAAACGTCAGTAATCCCGCTTCTAGAACCGCGCTGAACACACTGGAGAGTACTCCAAGTACAGATAATCTAAAGATTGCACTTGAAGATGGTTTCGCGCTTGAAGTTAACTCAGATTGCCGGACGTGCATAGACTCTAAGGGTGCTTGTGGATTTAGTCAAACCTCAAGTAGATTCGTCTGCTATTATAGGCAAGAGCCACAAAACCCTACTAGAAACAAGGGTATTATTTCCTACATGTTCTAATTTCCTAATGGTTCTTCCACAAGAATCACCACTAGTCCCTTCCCTAAATCGACTTTTTGATTGGATCATCTACAGAAAATTCTCTTAGTTTCTGATAACTATATACAGAAACTCCTTCGAGTTTCAAGTTTTTCATTTCCAGTAAGATTCACAGGTATGTATTTAGTTCGAATACTAACCTTTTTTTCTGGTGCCATTCCACAGATACAAGCCTCTCTACTGGAGCAAAAGCAGGTGCTTAACCTATTTCTAATTTGAATACCTTGTTGAAGGGGTTGTTGAAGTAATATTAAAACTATTTTTTATCGTTATTTATGTCTTAGGCATTGGGGCTGCTTCCTTTGCAATGATGGGCGTAATTCTTGTAGTCACATGTTTGAACTGTCTCATCAGACGGCAAAGAAAGACATTGAATGATCCAAGAATGAGGACATCAGATGATTCAAGACAACAGAATCTAAAGGCCCTTATTCCACTGAAACACTATAGCTACGCGCAAGTAACGAGTATAACGAAGTCATTCGCCGAAGTGATTGGAAAAGGCGGATTTGGAACTGTTTATAGAGGAACACTTTATGACGGTCGTAGTGTTGCTGTGAAAGTCTTAAAAGAGTCGCAGGGTAATGGTGAAGACTTCATCAATGAAGTTGCAAGCATGAGCCAAACTTCGCATGTCAACATTGTTACCCTCCTAGGATTCTGCTCTGAAGGTTACAAGAGAGCAATTATTTACGAATTTATGGAAAACGGGTCTCTTGATAAGTTCATCTCAAGCAAGAAGTCATCAACTATGGACTGGAGGGAACTATATGGGATCGCGTTAGGCGTTGCTCGTGGTCTAGAGTACTTACACCATGGTTGCAGAACAAGGATTGTACATTTCGACATAAAACCACAGAATGTACTCTTAGATGACAATCTTTCCCCGAAAGTTTCAGACTTTGGCCTTGCTAAGCTATGCGAGAGGAAAGAAAGTATCTTGTCACTAATGGACACAAGAGGAACGATAGGGTACATTGCACCCGAAGTGTTTTCAAGAGTGTACGGTAGAGTCTCCCACAAGTCAGATGTGTATAGCTATGGAATGTTGGTTCTTGATATAATAGGAGCTAGGAACAAAACATCAACCGAGGACACTACATCAAGCACAAGCTCAATGTACTTTCCCGAATGGATATATAGGGATCTTGAAAAGGCACACAATGGAAAGAGTATCGAGACTGCAATCAGTAACGAAGAAGATGAGATAGCAAAGAAGATGACGTTGGTAGGTTTGTGGTGTATTCAGCCTTGGCCATTAGATCGCCCAGCAATGAATAGAGTCGTAGAGATGATGGAAGGAAACCTGGATGCTCTTGAAGTCCCTCCTAGGCCTGTTTTGCAGCAAATCCCCACAGCAACTCTTCAAGAATCTTCTACTTTTTCAGAGGATATCTCGGCATACACAGAAATATGCTCCATAAATGTTGCATAAAGAAAGAAACCCTCTTTGGAGCCTATTAAAGCCAAAAAAAGTAGCCAATACATTTATTTATTTTTACAGCTTTCTCTGGCATGTTATAGAATCATAAAAGTATGATCCATGAATGTGAAATAAACAAAGTAACCTCTTTGGAACCTACTAAAGCATGAAAGCAGAAAATACATTTATTCACGAAATGTACTATACTGTTTACATTCCAGATTGACCCATTGTGTCACCAGACTAGACCTTTTTTTATCTTTTAATGACTAAACCTATTACCACTCTCATCTTGAATCTCTCAGGCTTATTACTTTCTTTTGAACTTTCTGTAGCCAACTGTCTAGCCTTCTCTGAAAATAACCCATTTCAAACATATCAGCTATCTCGCTATGTGGGAGCTTGCTCTGCTTGTTTGTTGCCAAGTGATACAACAAATTTCTTCAGATGTCTGATGAAATCTGGATAGAGTTCAAGGTCACAGTGTCCACCTCCACTTATCCACAAAGGTTCATACTTCTCTTTGCTGAGTTCCCAGAGCCGTTTTCCGTGAGACCAATCAACTACTTCATCCGCAGTACCCTAATAGACCAACAAGAGAGTTCAGTGACCTGTCTTATAACAATCACACTCAAAGCCAAAGCAATGCAAGAAGTCAGATGATGGTGTCACTTACATGGATTACTAATACAGGACAGGTAACTGAGCCGATCTTGTCAATATTCTGAAAAACATGAAATTGCGCCATTTTAGAAGCTATATATGTAATCAGAAGCAAATTTGATGTTTAGTAAATCACCTTGTAAATGTCAAACCAATATGTACATTTCACAGGATACAAAACCCTCATCCCAGACAGGATAGGACACTGTAAAACCACGCCTCTTAAGTTAGGTGTGCGTGAAGCTAGATCAACCGTAGGTCCACTACCAACAGATTGACCATATACTATCAGTTGATCGTCTTTTACACCGTACTTTTCCTTGAGGCATTTATATGATGCCTCTATATCAGCATATGTATTACACTCGCTAGCCTGATTCATATACCAAGTCTATATCAATGAGAAACAATCCATGAAAGTTCATATTTCATAACACAGAGTAGTAATCTCGAAACTACACCTGTCCAGTAGACTGACCATAACCAGAGTAATCATACCTGAGAAAGAAAAACCGATGAACACATTAGAAAACAATCTAACAGTCACTAATATATGAGAAACAATTTATCAACGGTGACGAAAGCAAGATAGCAAGTCATAGAAGACCTTTAGATGGAAATGAATCAATCACGAAAGGAAAGTTGAAATGTTAAGTCACACATTATAACAAAATGTAACAACAGATCCTAGTTTTGGCAATGACAAGCATAGGGAAAGTGTGACTGATATGGATTAATTGCCTCAGGTTAAAGGCACAAACTTTGAAACTATAACACACTGTTTGTTTTACATGGATTGATTCTTCTAACAACATATTACTATAAGACCACAAAAACCAATTCTACTTAAATTCTCAAAAACTTATCCTTTACTAAAAAACCTAAAACACGAACAATTCATTACATGTCTATAACAATGTATCAACAGATCCTAGTTTTGGGGCAAATTATAAACAAAGAAAAGTCTTAGTTTTTCGATGAAAATGTCTCAACTTTGAAGCTCTAAAGCACTGATCTTTACAAAGCAAAGCAAAGTAGTAATCTTTCTACAAAATGTCTGAACTTCGAAGCTGTAACAAACCAATTATGCATAATGTCTTAAGATTCAATAACATAAATGTTTTACCCCATAAGATTGACGCGAAGGCGATTGCTAAGCTCAACGAAAAGCTCAAACATTTGACCCAAATCAGCAGCGTTACCATGAGAATACAAAAGCGTGCCATTAGCTTTTGAATGTTTCACATAAACAGCAACGATCTCATTACCACAACGAGTACGAAGCTTCAATATATCAACATCATCACGGCGAGGAATCTCCGGTATGTATAAACGTCCACCGCAGCTATCGTCGGCTATAACCTCATACGACGGTGGCGTTGGTGGAAAGAAAGCAAATTTAGCAGCGATCGATGATGTAACACCTCCCATGATGATGAATTCTAATTCATAAATTAGATACCTTTTGATCGAAGTAATTGAAACCCTATAGTTAAATTTGGATTTTGTGAGATCTTGATGAATAAACGAGAAGAGGGGATGGAGAAATTGATGGAGGATTTGAAATCGGACCGCGGCGCGTGAGAGATTAGAGGCGGCGCGTGGTTTGGATGATTGAGGGAAATGGGAGAGAATATCTGGTTTTTGTCAAAAGGTTTTAAAAGTCAAAAATTAGGAAATGATTTTATTGGTGGATGGAGATTCCCCATGCTGCGATTGTTTTAGTTATTTATCGTTAAAAAAACATAAATAATAATTCGTTTAATTAACAAAACAATATAAGTTGGTGATTTGAGTTTAGATGAATTTTTAAGTCAATGAATGAGAAGAATTTTTGTATGTAAGCAAAAGAAGAATTAAGAATCTTAAATTTGAATATTTTGAAATTATTTAACAATTAAATTTGAATACATTGTTGGCAAAAATAATAAATATAATTTACTTTTTAATGATAATGAGTAGAAAGTAAGGTATTCAAATCTTATTCTTAACATAAAAGTATTCATTAATCATATGGTTACTGAAAAATTAGAGACTTTTTTAAGGTATACTATTTTATTTTATTTTTTGAAAAAAATTCAAGGCAAATAAGTTTGTAAATTAATAGAAAGTAAACTATTCGACGTCAAAATAATTATATTAACAAATGTAAAATTTATCATGGATTTTCACAATTGAGGTAGAATATTGTTCAATAGCAAACACAACATCCGACTCAATTGAGGAATATTCTCTGCTTACAAAATTTGGTATTTGATTTGACAATGAAGAAGCCATTTATGATTTACCTCTTCACAAATCTAGTGTTTCATTCTTGGACGAAACATATTGCCATAAATGGCTAACACCAACAATTGATTTAACTAGCAAATAGCCTCATCAAGTCACTAAATCGACATTGGTTCACTCTCATTATAGGTGACAAGATTGGAGTTCCACAAATCCCTCTATTTTGAGAGAGCATGTTAGTGATATATTTATATATGTAAAAGAAAATTTGATGATACTCCTATATATGCTCCTCATGTTCTTCTCATATACTTTACAAATAGTTTTTCTCTTTTATGCAAAATATCATTCTCAATAATACAAATAAGACAAGTACAAAGTTCATATCCATTGGTGTTTTAGTCAAAATGCCAATGATGATTTCTCACACAAATACAAATAATTAATTATAGCAATTTTAACCAAAAACTTGCAATTACATAGTATATAATATTAACTTCAAGAAGAAAAAAAATATATATCTACTTTGAGGAATAAACAAATCACAATAAAATTCCGAGAAACAAAATCAGAATTGGATTAAAATCCTAAGAAAAAACAATTATCCTAAAAATCAAAATTTCAACATAGAAAAATGTTAATATAATTTATTTGTTTCAGAGTTTATTGTTCAGGAATAGTTACAAGTACAGGACGCCAAGATCGTCTAAGTAATCTACATCGAAGTGTAACAGATGACATGGGCCTAACAGACCCGTTAAAGCCCACACGCCGAGCCGTTATCTCTTCTCCAAAACCTGCGTTATTACTAACGCCGTTAACCGGTACATCCCTCTCCATCTCCACCTCCATCTTCGTCCCCTTATCTCCGCCGCCGCCACCGCCACTTTCCTCAAACGGTGGCGACGAAACAAAAAGATCTCCAAGCTTCCGGCTAGATCGGATCTTACCTCTCTTATCCGTTTTCTTCGATTCATCTACGTTGTTTTGGATCTCCGGTAATCTCCATCGGTCTGATGATCGAGTGAGTAACAAACGCAGCGTTTTACGACGGCGGAGGTGGATGACTGGACTACGTGTCGGACTCTCTGCGACGGTGCTGCAATGAGTTGCGAGAAGCTTAAACTTTTGCAGAGACATTGGTTTGGTTTTGTGTTTCGATCTCTGTGTACTGTCTTGATCATTTGGATTGGTTTGGGTGATTCTTTGCTTCGTGTGAGTAGTAATGATAGTGGAGGGTTAAAGGAATAAGGTGGTGACTAGGATTGGCACCATTCTTGAAGAAGATAGGTTACACGTGGCTTGTAAGAATGAGTGTCGTATACTTTTCGCTGATGATATTTAAGATGCCAGCGAATTTTTCTTTTTGTATTTTTTTGCTGATGATGGTTATTAATTAATAGATGACTGATTGCTCTAAAATAGTGGATGTAGAAGACTAAACAACTGCCGGCAAAAAGAAAAAGAAGACGTAAAACTAATTAAGTCAGAGATAAGTACAAATTTAAAGAATATGAAACAAAATTAACACAAGTAATAACATAAGTAACAATATTTCTCGACATTGGTTTATACAAGCTATAAAGAAAACAAAAAAAGTAAAATAAAATTAAAATCAATCTTTAGACTCAAAACACAATTGAACATATTAAATATGGATAAGTTCACATTGTGTTTTTAATTGTAAGATTACTGTGCCACAGCAAGGAGTCTTTTTGTCTCCCGATCAAAACCCCTTATACATACGTATTTTATAAATTTTAAAGATCATGTATTGAAATTGTTGCGTGACCTCGCTAACTTGGAAATATGTTCCATTAAGAGTGAAGTTACTTCTCATAACTGTTCTTCAAGGTATTTTCGTGAATTCATAACATATGCTTTTGTAAGAATATAAGTGTAGTTAGCGACAAAAGAATTTGATGCAATTTTTTACCAAGATTGTCCCTCTCACCGTTTGAGATCTCACTTTATTAAGGTTGTTTCATGAGAAACAAGCTTCATCATAGAGCTTACTATTTGCATGAGATATAATACACTTACTTACGACCGATTGAATGAAATATTAAAAACAAAAATAACCATGTCTAAATAGGGGCTTCCACAAAATATCCACAGTATAACTTTTTTCATGTACAAAACTTGTTTTTTATGTATTCAATTAAAGTTTTATTTTAAGTTAGTTTAAATCTTCTCATTGGCTTACTATCCCTCAAACCCTCTATGCAATACAATGTAAGGAATGTTTATTTGAAAAAGTCACATTTTTAGTTTAAAATGACTTAAACAAAACATAATTTACAATGATCAAATCAAACAAGAAAGAGCTTTACTTAACAAATTATGTTTATTTATCTTCTTTCTTAATAAAATCGAATTCATCACCTAAAATATATAAAACTGTGTTAGAATTCATCACCTATATAAAAGTTATAACTATGCAAAATAATGTTTTAAAATTCATTACCTATTAAATATATAAATAAAAATGTAGAATTCTTGCATAAGTTAAACTAAGTTGATAGAATTTGGAAAATTTAAGTAAATAACTATGTGATAAATTAAAATAAAATATTAAAACAGAATATATTAGGAATATATATTTTAAAGCAAAAAAAATTGAATCAACTATTAATGGAGGAAAGCTATGTTCTATTTATATTTTATAAAAAACTCTAAATTTAGAGTAAAAAATAAAGACACCATTGAAAAGGATCTAGAGATGCAACTACATATATTAAATAATAATTATGAATTAACATTATGATAGGGATACTAAAAATATCCGGTTCCTGAATTGCTCTCGATAGCGGATAGTCTCTTTTCGATCGTAGATTTCTTTGGTCTTAATCCATTTTGACCAATGGTAGCATTGATGTACAAGAAATTGACAAATGGTAAACGTTGTTGATACAATCCCAAATCATAACACCTCATAGTCAGAATTCCGCTGTTGACAAAATTTGAAGAAATTCTCACAAAATATTTCGCTGTCCACCTCATAGTTTCGTCTATCAATTCAATAATTGCGTGTTGTAAAATAGGCTAACAATCTCAACGTAGTAAAATATTACTGAACGTTACATTTGCACACACGTGACATAGCCACATAGGATTGGAAGAGTAGTAATAATATTACTGAACGTTACATTTGCACACACGTGACATAGCCACATAGGATAGGAAGAGTAGTAATATGTATGTATATCTCTAATAATAGTAATGTCATTTTAATTGGTAACCAAAAAATGTAAACACAAAAATAGAAGAATCCTTTTTTAACACAGATTAAAAAACCACTTACAGTAACCCTAATTACAAACTCGCCGCCGTATCAGAACTACTAGTCCACTTATCAGTCTCCGGCGAAATCGGCGGCGGAACACTATTCCTCAACAATCCAACATCATCACCACCACCGCATTCAATATCCACAACATCCGGCGACTTCACCAACACACGCTTCTTCTCATCATCCTTAATCCCTCTCAAAATCTCCACAATCTCATCCATCGCCGGTCTAACATCTCTCTCTTGTTGCAAACATCGAAACGCTAATTCCGCCACCGCCATCATCTTCCTCCTAACTTCAGGATCATTATCGTATCCTAAACTCGAATCCACAAGCTCGTGTAATGCATTGTTCTGAATCTTAGATACAGCCATGTTCGCTAGATTGATATCGTGACGGTGTCGAGTAATGTCTACTGCTTCTTTTGATGAGATTAGTTCCGTTAGTACGACTCCGAAGCTGTAGACATCGCTCTTCTCGTTTAATTGGTAACATTGGTAATACTCTGGATCCACGTAGCCTGGTGTGCCTTGTGGTGCGGTTGATATGTGTGTTTGATCCATTGGAAACAACCGTGAAAGTCCGAAATCGGCGACTTTGACTTGGTAGTTATCGTCTAAGAGTATGTTAGTAGTCTTGATGTCTCTGTGTATGATTCCTGTAAAACAGAGGAATGAGATTTGCGAAATTCTGATATTGGATTTTGGTTATGATCTTTGTTTACCTTTTATGTGGAGGAATGATAATGCGCTTGCGGTTTCGATTGCGATGTTTAATCGGGTTGACCAGCAGAGAGGACGAGCTTCTGCGCGGTTGCCGTGTAGATGTTCGGCTAGAGTTCCGTTTGAGATGTATTCGTAGACTAGTAGAAGCTCTCTGCTGTGTCTTGATGTGCATCCGTAGAGGATCACGAGGTTCGGATGTTTTAGTGATTTCAAGATTTCGATTTCGTTCTTGAATTGTTCTACGCGTTTTAGTGATCTTTCGTAGAGTCGTTTCACTGCTACAGCTCGTCCGTCTTTCAACACGCCTATAGAGTAATGCCGAAAAATGTTCGAATCAATACTCAAAAGCTTTCAAGGAGATTGAAATGTAGTGTCGAATTGCTTACCGTAGTAGACAGTACCGAAGCCACCATCCCCGAGTTCTCTAGAGAAATTCTCAGTTGCTTCTTCAAGTTCTTCATAGCTAAAGACTTGGACTCCACAGTAGTCGCTTCGGTTTGCAAGGTTAGAGATTGAGGGAAGAAGAGAGTGATTGCTACTGGAGGAGATTGTTGTGGAAGTTGGATTTCTTGATGTATCTCTACTCGAGTATGATGTGATAGGCAAGCTTTTGCTTGTGTATTGAGCGTCCTGAGTCTTCCTTCTCCGTCTGATGCATAAGAACAAACCTGCGAGTAGAAGAATGGCCAAACCCGATACAGAAGCAACCGCAATGCCTAGAGAGGAAAACAAAAAACAGTTTTCATAATAAGTATATGCTGTTGTCAATGGTAATCAAATCAGGTGTTGCGAAAGAACGGGGAAAGGGGAAACACCTGCTTTTGCTCCAATAGAGAGGCTTGTATCTATGGAATGGCAACAGAAAAAAGGTTAGTTCGAACTAAACACATAACTGTGAATCTTACTGGAAATGAATAACTTAAAACTCGAGGGAGTTTCTGTATATAGTTATCAGAAACTAAAAGGATTTTTTTTTTTGGTCAACTAAACTAAAAGGATTTTCTGTGGTGATTCTTGTGGAAGAGCCATTAGGAAATTAGAACATGTAGGAAATATTACCCTTGTTTCTAGTAGGGTTTGGTGGAGTAGGGGTTTGTGGCTCTTCTATAGAATAGCAGACGAATCTACTTGAGGTTTGACTATATCCACAAGCACCCTTAGAGTCTATGCACGTCCGACAATCTTGGTTAAGTTCAAGCTCGAAACCGTATTCGAGAGCCTTCTTTAGATTATCGTTACTCGGAGTGCTCTGCAGTATGTTAAGCGTCGATCCAGATGCGGGAATACTGACGTTTCTATCGCAAGATTGACTGAAGTCGTATAAAAGGTCATTAATCTCACTGAGTGGAGGAAACGAGAGGTTTCTCGTCACATAGTAACTTCTATCATCATCACTATCATCCCCACAAGCAAAGTCTCCAAAATTAGTAACTTGCTGTGGAAAGTCTCGGCTGCAGTTGTAAAAAATAGTCAGCAGCTCGGTGTTAGGAGCAAATGGAAGGACACTTTCGCTGAATGGTGCATTTATAGGATCTTGGGGACAGAGATCGCCTATATATTCGGATCTGCCGAGTCTTATGATATTAGAGCCATAAACCGACGCTAGAATTCTAAATTTCACAGAGGAAATGCTAAGCTCTGCGAATCTTCCGCTACAGTCGTCGAGCTTGAAGTCAGGGTGGCCACAGTCTTCTCTACCAGATGTCCAGAAAGGGTAAAAGAGTTCTCTCTGATCGCCGCAGCTAAACGTGCCATTGCAGCGTCTGTGAAGCTCAAGCTCAGTAGCTGATAAAACACAAGATATATGGATCACAAAGAGCATCCATATGAAGCTATAGGACATGTATTTGGTCAGGGAAAGAGACAAATTGATCATCGTGTTGCAGGTGAATAATAAAAAAATGGTGAAGAAGAAGAAGATGAAAACGAAGAGATGAAGCAAATGGAAAATGTCTTTGGTTTTGTAAGAGTTGAACTAAAGGAACATGTTTGGTCTTTCTGGACCAACCTCCACTTTAATATCTATTTAATGTTTCTTTCTGGAATTTAATATTTTTCTGAATCGAAGTTTCTTTGGAATTAGGTGGCTTACAACGACGACTTTGAATGGTACTAATATATTGGTAAACGATAATGGGAATAGTGATTTTAAACGAGTTTTTATCTTTGTTGTTTATAGAATATAAACGACTTCTCACCTTGGACTATACAAAGTTGGATTCTTCCTTAACTTTTTATTTTTCTATTCTTTTGTTTTTTTTCTGTAAGACGACTTCAAAGTCTGGTGGTTGGAAATTTCTTAGAATGGACCTTATGGAAAAAAGAATACTCCATTATAAAAGTAGGACCCTTTTTACATAAATTGACCAGCACAAAAACCATGTCCTAGTTTTGGTCCATTGTTTTTCAGTTGGAGAGAATCTAAAGATATTGTGGAAAAAAAATGGAGTGTGGACTAAGGCAAAAATCATTAACTAATGAAACTGACTAACGTGGAAAAAAAAAAATCAATTAGTGAAAGAGAGTGAGTGACTTAAATGCTAATTTGTTGGAGATAGAAGAAGAATCAAACAAGTGAAGTTTATATCTTGTATTAGTTTCTTGATTATGGTGGCTAGTGGCATTATCAAGATTTTTGTAAAGATTGTGGAGATGTAACGGGTTTTGAAGAAACTTACCATCAGGTAGTGGATGGACTTTATTGCATCCTAATGATGAGGCTTCCTTGCAGCAAATCTGTGTTGAATTTTGGAAGCCGCAGGTTCCACCAGAGGATGTACATTTTTGACAAGTTTTCTCATCAACCTTTACCTTCACCTCAAATCCTTCTCTTAAAGCACTTTCCAAATTGGTCACATCCAACTCTTTCTCTTCTGGAACAAAGCTCTTTGGAACGTTAATCGTGAAACTGTCTTGGCAGGAGTTATGGTAATCAGAATTTTGAGACACTGAGACAAGGCCTCTACCAGGACATGTATAACTCGAACGGTAAGAAACCTTAGGGTCGCAGAGGTAGAAAACAGTGAGGCTCTTGTAGGTTGATGAAATCTCAAAGATTTTGGAAGGCAAGGTTGTGGCTGTGTAAGTAGCGTTGCAAAAAGAACCTTCCAGCTCTGCTCTAGCAAGTCTAAGAGTGTTAGATGTTTGATCTATATGGAGAACATTGTAAAAGTGGTCTGAGATGATTATAGAGGCCATGTTGTTATAGCAGTGAAGCTCCAACGATGGATGACCGCAAATTTGAGGACGATTCCCACCGGAGAAAGGGAAACCAGCGGTGATGTTCCCACACTGAAACTTAGCTTCACACCACCCGAGTTCTTGTTTACTTGAAGCAGAAAGAAGAGGGTGGAAAGAGGAGAAGAGGAAAAACAAGAACATACAAGAAGTTGGGAGATAGTACATGATTTGTTGAGAGTTATGAACACTGTCTTTTGTGTTTGGTTTATGTTGAGAGAGCAAAGGAAGTGATTTAAACAAAGAGAGAGAGAAAGAGACTTGAAGAGGAGACTTGTGGTGTCATTTATTAGTTTACTTTGGAAGACTTTTTGTACTTTGTTTTCTCTTTTGTCTAAAGCTAAGATTTTGGAAGACTATATGGATATAGTGCACTTATTAAAGTTGATGGACGGTCCGGTCATATCAAACTCTTGGAAATTAAACAAAAAAGCAATATATAGAGATACATAAATTGATTTAAAACATTGTTAATCAATTAGTGAAATAGATTGGCGACTAAACGCTAAATTAATGCCAAATCGGAAAAAAAATATATCAAACAAGTTATGTTATATATCTTGCATCACCGTCTTTCTAAGCTCACTAATAAGTTATGTCTAATACGTCAAAGAAAATTGATAGGAAATGATAGTGATGGATAAGAAACTTACCAGTTGGTGAATGGTGTGGTTTGCATTTGACTTCGAATGGAAAGTTTTCATCGAAGCCACAGGATTCATTAGAGTATGAACATGCTTGACAAGCTTTCATGATGACATTCATGTTCACCTCAAAGCCCTTTTCCAAAACACTTTCCAAATTGGCTATATTCAATTTTTTCTCTTTCGTGACGAAACTCGTGGGAACGTTTGCGGCAAAATTGGGAAAGCAGGTTTCGTGATCTTCAGGGTTTCCAGACACTGAGATTGGACCTATAACAGGACATGTATAATTCGAAAGGTCAGGAAGAACCGGGTAACAGTGGTAGAATGTGACGCTCTTGTAGGCCGGAGAAAGTTCGAAAATTTCTGGTGGTAAGGTTGTGTTGGTGAATGTAAGGGAGCAAAAGGAATGTAAAAGGTCTGGTCTGGCGAGTGTAAGACTGTAAGATGTTTGATCGACATGGAGAACAAAGAACTCTTGGTCTGAGATGAATAAAGAGGTACTCTTGTTTTGGTCGCAGCGAAGCTCTAGCAATGGATGACCGCAATGTTTGTGACGATCCCCTCCCCAGAAAGGAAAACTGGCGGTGATGTTCCCACACTGAAACAGACTCTCACACTTACTTGATTCACAAGGAAGATGGTAGAATAAGGAGAAGAGGATGAAGAACATCAAACTAGAACTGAGGGGATAGTACATGATTTGTTTGAGATCTATGAACAACGTGTTTTATGTTTTTGGTTTGTGTTGAGAAGAAATAAGAGGAATTGATTTAAACAAAGAGATATAAAGAGAGAGCGATAAGCATAAATGAGGTGGAAACGGCAACGGGCCTGAGGACTAAGTCAAGTGAGGATTGTGACACAAACAAAGACTAATTTGGGATGTCAGTATTAGTTTACTTTGACAAGACTTTTTGTTCCTTGTTTTTTCATTCCTTCTCCCTAAGCTAAAAATTGAAAAACTCTTATTTAGTACATGAATCATGCTGCGCATTTGAGGATATTGCGGGAACATGATATAGACTATAGAGCATGAAAAATGTCTTAAACAGTGGTGGATTCTCAGAAATCAATTTTATCAAAATATAAATAAGTTCTATATAATAGAAGGTAAAAATTCCTAAATATAAATTGTGAGAAAATTTGGAGGTTCAAACACTAAATTTTTCATTTAAAAATTTAGCATATATTATATATATGTTAAAAACATGGCTTACTATAGTTGTTTGATATGTCTAAGTAAAGTGTTAAACAAAAAAAAAGGTATTCAGAATGAGAAAGATTCAATAAATATCTCGAGTTGTTCAAGAAAATGGATATTAAATGATTGCGAATCTGTGATGCATACGAAACTTACCAGGTTGTGGCGGTGGTTGTGTTGTTGGATTGAGTGGACTGCATTTACCTCCCACTGGCAAGGTTTCATTAAAGCCACAACTTCCATGAGAGGATAAACATTCTTGACATGATGTATCATCGATCTTCACTTTTACTTCAAATCCTTTACTTAAAACACTTTCCAAATTGGTCATATTCAACTCTTTCTCTCCTGCACCAAAACGTGTAGGAACAATCACGGTGAAAGTGTCACCGCAGATTTTATGATATTCATGGTTTTCAGACACAAAGATAAAACCTCTCATAGGACATTTATAACTCGAAACGTAATGAGTCAATAAGAAGCAGTAGTAGAAAACGGTGAGCCTCTTGTAAGTTGGAGAAAGCTCGAAAATATTTGGAGGCAAGGTTATGGTAGTGAAAGTAGAGTTGCAAATTGAACCTAAAAGGTCTGTTCTAGCAAGTTTAAGTGTTTTAGACGTTTGATTTAGATGTAAAACATAGAACTCTTGACTTGAGATGAATAAAGAGGTGATGTTTTTGCTGCAGTGAAGCTCCAGCGATGGAAGACCGCAATGTTTTAGACGATTCCCTCCCCAGAAGGGGAAACCAGCGGTGATATTCCCACACTGAAACTGAGTCTCACATAATCGAAGTTCTTGTATACTTGAAGAACAAGCAAGAGAAATTAAAGAAAAGAGGAAGAACAGGACAAAACATAAAGTGGGGTAGTAGTAGTACATGTTGTTTGAGATATGAACAAAGTGTCTTCTGGGTTTAGTTTATGTTGAAAAGAGCAGAGGAAATGAATTAAACAAAAAAAAGAGATAAGCATACAAGTTGAGGTTGAAAGGTGAAGGGCTTGAGGACTAAGTCAAGTGAGGATAGTGACAGAAGCGAAGACTTGGGATGTCAGTATTAGTTTACTTCGAAAAGATTTTTGTTTTTGTTTTGTTTTGTTTTTTCTTCTTCCTCAAAGCTTAAAAAATTGAAAAATATTTCCTAATATTTTGAAATTTCTCTATTTAAGGAAATTTCCGAAACATTACGGTGTTTTGTAACACTTTTAGAGCCTGATCAGGTTTCGAACTGTTGGGTACTTGGGTACAATCATGAATCAAGGTGCAGTCATTTGAATTGATGGACGATATATATGAGCCTCTTAGATCATTTCCATTGGCAGTATCTCATAAAAGTTTTTCACAATTAAAAAAATAAAAATAATAAAAATGAAGGAGAGAGTGTAGAAAGTTTCTCACTTGAAAAACTCTGAGATACTCTATACAACCCATCATGACAATTCTCATCTCACTATTGGTTTAATTTTTTAACAAAAATACTTTTTTAATCAAATAATCAAATTATAATATAATATTAATATTTTTTTGTTTGAGAAATTTTGTGGGTTTCTCATGGAGATGGCCTTAGAAACTATAAGCTACATAATTTTATGACTTTTCTCCACGACACACAGAAAAGTATTTAACGTTGGCCAAGACACGGAACCACACCACATTAAATGTACTAGTACAGAAGGAAGTATGTATGTGGCACCTGCCGTTTCCCAAAAACTCACACCGTCAAAGGGGCTTGCATTTGGCCGACCAAGTCAGATATGTCGCCGTCAAACCCATCCAAACATATCTTTCTGATATTTATCGAGGTAAAATCACACGAACGCAGAAACTCATACCATCAATCCGGTAACTTGGTGTATGAATCTGATTCATTAAAAACTAGAAATACCCTCTAATATTTTAAAATTAGGAGACTGACAAAAACTTCAACAAACAAGCATTACTTTCTTGGGAATATTTTTTTCTCTTCCGTTGCAACTCTCTTTTGACGTACTTCGTTAGATATCAGAATTTCCTTGTAGCTTCCTTTTACTCTCACTACAAAATAGATTAGACTGTGAACTGCCCTTGAATATAGTCTAGAAAACTATAACTTTAATTTTTTCCAAATCTTTTCTAGTTTTTAACTATTTTATAAATCATGTTAATGAAAAGACACGACACCAGGTGTTCCATGCATTTGTTTTCACCATTTGCATTTGCTCTGAGACTAACATGCCTTCGAAAGCCCTTCCATTCCACGACCACGATAAATAAGGTCCAAATTAACAAAATTTAGTCAAGCAAACAGAATTTTGGGTCCCCACGGTTACGTTAAGCTACCATTGCTTTATAACGATGTCTTACATTTTCTGTAAATCTATATATTTTAGTTGTGAAAAATCATTACAAAAGGGTAAAAGTCGTACGCGTTTCTGTTTCAAACACAGTTTTGGTTTTTTCTCTCGTACACTATAGATCAAACGTTTTTTCCATGTAATAGATAACCTCTAAAGTTGTTGTGCAACATTAATCTAATCAAAACTTTTTTTTTTGGACGTTACTGATGTCTACGTGATGTTACAATCTAAAAATCACGATAATTTATAATATGAATATAATTTATAAAATGAATATAATTTTGTTAATCATTTTATGAGTTATGAATATAACACCTCACTAGAGATCTTCCCCATCAAGTGGTAGAAAGCCATGAGCTCAGAGAGTCGCTCAAAGTTCATGTTCTTCATTATGTTCATAGCCTTCCTCTACTTCTCCTTATCAAGCCTAAGGTTTTTCGTAAATGATCTCCCGTTCCTCATCATTACTCCCATCTCCTTTAGCCTCATCTCTTGCTGTGCACTTAGAGTAGTATTTAATTGTAACCACATCAAAGAAAACCAAACATGTGTCCATGGTCATTAAACTAAGTGTGCAAGACTGTCCGGTCCTATTTCCATATGCATTTTCAAATCCAGGTTCGACCCGATTCACTCCAGACCTGAGTCATCTCCTATTTTTTATTTAACCACTACACTCGACTTTTTACATGTATCTTTAAATACTTTTAAGTCATAAAAATTGCTCTTTGCATGTTCTTCATCTACGTCTTCTTTATTGATTTGTGTTGCATGTTTAGGTGTGAATAGTTCTCTAATTGAGTTTTATGGTTCTAAGTAGGAGTATCTATAATTTGCTGATTTAATTGTTGTTTGAACATTTTTATTATTTGGTTATTTGATTCACATGTTTTTAATGATTAAATTGGCTTGATTCTGTTTAGATTACAGGTTTAATTTCAGAAAAGTACACAAAATTGGGACTGACATTATACCAGCTGAAGCACACGACCATCCGCCAAATAGGCAAGTCAAATACGAAAACTACAAAATAAATTAAAAAGGTTATATATATATATATATATTGTCATATTTTAATTAAAATAATATAATATTTATTATAAATTGCTAGCTTAACAACTCATAATTTCATAATTATGTAATTTATAATATAAGGTAAGAATTTATAAACTGTTAATATTATATGTTGAAGAGCATATTAATGTTTCATTAGTCAATAATTCTTAAATCATATCACAAACTTTCATTAATTGGTCAAAGATTTATGAAATATACTAAATTATTATGGCAAATAAATTATTTTGAGAAGAAATTTTGTCATATTATATATACTGCAATATCATTTGAGTTATTATCGTTCACAATCGAAACACCACAATATTATTTTATTATATATATTATAATATCTTTAAAATTATTATTCACAAGTAAAACACCACAATGTTTCCGCAATTGACAGTTGTATTCCTTTTCTCTCTCGTTGTAATCCACCCTCTTCATGTCTCGGCCAAAACATGGTGTGTGGCAAATGTATCGGCGGCAAGTACACAATTACAAGCTAATATTGATTGGGCATGTAGTGAAGGAAAAGTTGATTGTGCAACAATCAATCCTGGTGGATCTTGCTTTGATCCGGATACTCTTGTTAGTCATGCATCATTTGTGATGAATGATTTCTACCAGAATCACGGAAGCACTGAAGAGGCGTGTAATTTTACTGGTACTGGTCAAGTCGTTACTGCTGATCCAAGTTATGGTAGTTGTGTGTATACATAGATTACATAGTTTAATGAATGGTTTTGCTATTACAAAGTTTGTTTACGAATAATACAATTATGTGGAATCAAAAATATTTATAAAAATTATGTAAGGTTTATAAAAAGTAATGTTATCATTCATTCATCTTTATTCCTATTAAGTGTTTTTATCTTGATTAATTTGACATTATATTCACCATTTTATGTGATTCTCTCATACAACTAATAAGTCATTTCTATTTTATTGCAAACACCATCATTTAGTGATTTGTTTTTATAAAATTATCCTAAAGGAACTTTTGGTAAGAAAAATCAATACTAACGTAAGCTTTTAATTTCTTAAGGTTTTGTCAAACAATCTCAATTTCTAATTCCAAAAATTATAATTTAAGATATCAGAAATTACACTTTCTATGGAACAATAACTAAATTTCCAAGATCAAGAAATATTTATATGTTGTAAATTCTAGGTAATACAAATATGAAAATAAAATATTATTGATAATATAACACACTAGTATGTTTATAGATTATTACTGTCTTTTTCCTTCTTAATCCAATTTCTAGAAGAAGAAAAACAAGTTCGTCCAAAAGATATATTATTAAAAGTTTCTATGCATTTTTTTACCAGTTCTTGTTTATGAATTGTAAACTTCTCAAAATACTTCAACAATTATTAGTTAGAGTTATAAAAGTTTGGTAATGAAATATGCATATATAGAGCGTATACCTGAATAACTTAATAAACTCAATCTAATATCAAATAAAGATGCATACATTTACTAAGGTAATAGTTTATAAATTATTAAATCTTCTATCTTTTATAAACTATTAATATTCCATAATTTATATTGACTTCATTAGTCAACAAGTCTTAAATTTCACCTAAACTACCATAAATGAGTGAAGATTTACATAAAATAAATAAAAATATTCGTTTGTGTTTAGCATTTATGTTTAAAATTAGAATGGATACATTTTCATTGTTTAAAAATTCCTTACAAGTTCATATAGAGAATGTATACACTAAACATTAAAATAAAACGCATTAACAAAAAACTGAGACATCAACCAAAATCTTTCATTGCAAGTCGTATGCATATTGACATAAATCATGCCATACATTTCCAAAGCACAAAGTAACTTAAAACACACACAAAAACAATTGAAAAGCCAAATTTAAACATTCATCATCATTATTTGAGACGTCATTGAGGAGTTAGATTGAGGTCACTGACTGAAGCATGAAGCTTTCTCTCCAACACCTCACTAGAGATCTTCCCCATCAAGTGGTAGAAAGCCATGAGCTCAGAGAGTCGCTCAATGTTCATGTTCTTCATTATGTTCATAGCCTTCCTCTGCTTCTTTTCATCAAGCCTAAGCTTTTCCGTAAATGATCCACCATTCCTCATAGTCGCTCCCATCTCTTTTAACCTCATCTCTTGTTGTACACTTAGAGCGGTATTTGACTGTAACCACATCAAAGGAGACCAAACATGTGTCCATGGTCATAAGTCGAATTCTATTGACTTTGGAAGTCATCATTATTCTAATCAAACTATACAAATTAATAATAATAGATTATTTATGTTTTTCATTTTTTTCTAATCCGAAGCTGATCCAACAAAAAAATAAAAATATCAAATGTCCACCCTTAAGTTATTAATTTCAAAAATAAGGAAAAAGAAGAAGTTATTAATCTTTGCAGATAAAGAAAGGTTATTATTACTAACGATTCAATATACGAAAGGTCAAAATATGACTCCTAACTTTTTTGGCCCTTGCAATAGTATGGATCAAGATCTTGTTTAATTCACATAAAACGGTTTGGTGTTATGTACCTCAAGAAACTCAGCTCCAACTTCAAGTTCTGATTCTGTGGATTGGTTCTTCAACGAATGAGATCTGGTGTACATAGACCTCGCAAGCGAGAAGCTCCTGACAAGTATCTTTCTTTTGTTCTCCATTTCTGGATTGAGTTCCAATTTCTTAGGAACAGACAAGAAACTATTCACCTTCTTTTGACATGCAATCACTGCTTTTGCAAATTCCTGTCAAAACCACATAAGACTATAAAGTCATTGATCAACACATGTAGTTTAGAGGTTTGTGGTAGTGTTGTTCATCTGTCACCATCAAGGTTCAAACTCGCATAATGCATGCTAATGAAAAGAAAAAGAAAACATGAACTCAATAACAAACCTGATAAGCAACAGGACAACCAGGGAAATCAAATTCATCGCTACCATTCTTCCTCATTCTCTCTGGATGAAACTGTAAACCCATTAGGAACTTTCCCTCTTCAGGATTGTACATATCAGGATCATAAAACCCTTCAATCAATCCATCAGGAGCAAAAGCCATTGGCACAAATCTTTGCGCCAATCTCTTAACCCCTTGGTGGTGATAACTGTTGACCAAGATCTCCATCTTTTCTTCATCTAAAGAATCTTTGAACCATTTATGCAAAGGGCTGTTTTTTACTATCTTCACCTCATGTCTATAACCATCATAGTCATCATAATCTATATGGTTTCTTTTATGTTCCTCGGGAACCTTGATCGTGACCTCTTTCTCCAAGTCTTGATAAAGACTTCCACCACAAGCAACATTCAAAACCTACAAGTTTCAATAACACCGTTAATCAACCGTGGTGTCCTAGTAATTTAAGAACTCACCCACTTGGTCAAAGCCAAAGATTGAGTCCTTCGCGTTGTAAAACTATTTGGCCACTATACACTCTTTAAGTGGCAAAACTTTTTTTAAAAAATTTATGTTCCTTTTTCAGCGGAGAGGATACTTTACCTGTGAACCTCTACAAATCCCTAAGTAAGGAATGTTTTGTTCAAGGCAGAGCTTTGCGAGGGCAAACTCAATAGAGTCTTTTTCTTTGTCGATAGCTGTATCACTTGCGTGTGTTTTCCGAATCTCGTCGAGTTCTTGAGGTGAAAGGGACGATATTTCGGACTCGTAAAGAGAAGGGTCGATGTCTTCTCCTTCACAGAGTAGAACTCCATGGATGGGCTTGAAGCTCTCTAGTAACTTGTGAACACCAGCCACTCGTGGGACAATCACCGGTACAGCACCGTTCTCGACTATAAGATCAAGATGGTACTCACCTAAAGCAAAACAATACAACATAATTAAATCTTTGAAAAATATAGATGAAAATGTGAGAACAAGAATATAACATTTTAAGGATGTTTCAAAATGTCTATTACCAACGAAATCAACAAATTTGTTCTTGCGAAGAGTGCGTCTAGAGACAACAAGGACGCGAGGGAGGACTTGAGAGAGATCATTCACGCTAGGATTTCCCATCTTCTATGTGTAGGAACTAAGACACAAGATAAAGTGTGAGTTTTTGAGTTGTGAGAAGGAGAGAAAACTGAAGGTAAATTTATAGCGGAGAAGGAGAGAAAACTGAAGGTAAATTATACAGTTAACTATACTATTTAACTATTTATGGTGAACAATATACAGTTAACTATTTATGTTGATGTTGATTGAATGATTATCAAAATATACTATTTTTGTTATAAACTTTTCTCACGTTTATTTCAAGGGATGTGAAGATAGAAAATTTTCTGATTCTTTAAAATTCATATTCCTTTAAATTCACATTTTCAAGACATTTCCAATGATGAGGGTCGGGTCATTGACTCATTAGGGGCGTAGTAAGATTATCGATTCTCTTCTTTTTTTGGAAAAGATTATCGAGTCGTATGTATCTTATTGTTTTTGCTATAATCGATTATTTTATTTTATTTGCATCGGTCGAGAATCAATGAATTTAATAAAATCTTGCTTCCTGCGCTGAGTTAATTTAGTGTCATAATATATTTTGTCACATGGTGGATATATGTAAAATTATATATAGCTACCGAGTATATAATATGATCTTGCTTTCCGAATGGTGGATAAATTAAATAGAAAATTTGTAACAATTACTGATTTTTGGAAAGTTGATCAAATCCATAATGTAAAAGGGTTATTTGTACTTTTTAACGATGAAAAACGTAATATTTAAGAAAATGAGACATTTTTGATAGTTACATAACGAATCGCTTTTCCATAAACATGTAATTTTTCTACTTCGATATCTAATTTATCAAATCAAACCTTTTTATATGGGTTTACTCCTCTAATTTCAGTATCATAAAACGTGCAATTTCTTTTTGGTACCATTTTCTTATGTAGACATCTCGTCTGGCGATACTATTATGTAAACATCCGAATCATACTAATTCAGTATAATTTGAGCATCGAAGCTTATAAGTTTTTTAAAACATTTTAACAATCTGATTTTCTTCCTATGATTGTTGGGATGATTTTCCACCCTTTAAGGCAATATTTATATAACTAAGAAACGTCTTCGAAGAGAGTATTCAGGAACTATATATTTTATTGCATAAATAATTAAGATATTCTATATCTGTTAAACTTAAGGTCTAGAGAAATAATAAGATCCAATTGAACTAATTCAATTCATTTGGATGAAACATTTGCGGAAAAATTGAATCAACATAATTTAGAAAATTATTTCTCTAAATAGCACTTTACTGTGAAAAAGAAAAAATTAAATGTTCTTTTTTTCGTTCATCTAGAAGGTTATATTAAAATGATATGGCATTACGTACGCTGGTAGAAAGAGAAAAGACTTCCTCAGAAAAAGAATTATTTTTTTTAACAAAAAAAAAATAATAATAATCTAAAACAAATACTTTTCACTCAATTTTGAAACAATTTTTTTTCTAATGCGCTAGAGAATCTGAGAACAGCGGAAAAGAAAATTATGTGATAAAAACAAGACTTTCGAATGAAACTCTTGAGCATCCAATGTTGATATGACAGTCAAAACTATGTAGAGGATTTATTAGGATTGTAGAAGAGGATGTGCTAGTGATGTCGAGCTAAGTGACTTTGATCCTGAAGGAGAAGCCATAAACTGAGAAGCCCTCATCCAAATTTGAGAGTTGATTAGAATGGAAGAAGCCTAAAAAATAGGCAATCTAAAATCGGTTCAAAACCAAAGTTACAATCGGTTGAGAGATTTTATTTTTTCCAAAATAATTGTTATTTTTTCCAAAATAATTGTTATTTTCAACTTTTTGTGTAATAAATAAATGAATATAATATTTTGACCAATTTTATTTTACAATATTTTTGTCTATTGGTTGAACTAGTCATAACTAATGATATTTTATGTAAAAAAGGTAAATTAAATATGATTTTTATGATTTTTTAATCTTTGTGTAAAATCTTAAACTACAATTATATTGAAACAACGAAAGTATTTTTTAACTAACTTATAATATAAGGTAGTAGTCTATTAATATTCTATTGTGAATAACATATTAATATTCCATGATTGTCATTTACTTCATAAGTCAATTTATCTTAAATTCTACTACAAACTACCATAAATTGGTCAAAGATTTATAAAATAAAACTAAAATTGTATGAAAATAAATAACTTTCACAAAAAGTTACTCATATTATATATAATGCAGTATCATTTGAGTTATGAGTTAAAAGCAAACACCACAATGATTTCGCAATTGACACTAATCTTCTTTTTATCTCTCGTTGTAATCCAACCTTTTCATATTTTGGCCAAGACATGGTGTGTAGCAGCTGCATCAGCGACAGATACACAACTTCAAGCTAATATTGATTGGGCATGTAACGAAGGTAAAGTTGACTGTGTAAAAATTAATCCTGGTGGCGTTTGCTATGAACCAAATACTCTTACTAGCCATGCATCATTTGTGATGAATGATTACTATCGGAATCATGGGAGCATTGAAGAGGCATGTGAATTCAATCATACTGGTCAAATCATTAGTGGTGATCCAAGTTATCGTCGTTGTAGGTATTCGTAGAATACATGATTTGATGTATGATTTTGTGATTGGAAATTTTTCTAATAAACAATAAAATTATATAGAATCAAAAGTATTTTTAAACAATTTGTAAGATTCATAAAAACTAAAGTTATTTTTCATTCAGTTTTAGCCATAGTAAGTGTTTTTATCTTGATGAATTTGTCATTATATTCAACATTGGTTTGGATTCTCTCATACAACCAAGTCATTAATTATGTTAACATGAATACAACCAAGTCATTAATTCCGTAGAATTATAGATTTTATAATTATATAATTTTGTTTATTTATTAGGTATTATTTTCTGATTATCTGAAATAAAAAAAAAAGTGAATATAAGGATTCACCTCTTAAGGAAAAACTTCTACGGACAAAGAATAACAGTTTTAAAATTAAACAAGACACAAAATTCGGATAGAGGACATGGCTGTGGAAGCCCACGACCAATGGCCTAAGAGGCAACGAAGGCTTAAACTATTTTTTTTACAAAAGATAAAAATAAATATGTGTTATATTTTAATTAAAATAACATCGTATTTATGATAACAATGATTTGCTTAAATACTCATAATATTTTATTTAAATAATTTATAATATAAGGTAATAGTTTATATATATTAATATTATATGTTGAATAACATAATAATATTCCATAAATTTTCATTTACTTCATTAGTCAATTAGTCTTAAATTCCACCACATATTTTCATAAATTGGTCAAAAATTTATAATAAAATAAAAAATATCATGGAAAATAAGTTACATTAAAATAATTTTATCATATTATATATAGTGCAATTTCTTTTGAGTTATCTATTATTTACAAGCAAAAACACCACAATGTTTCCGCAATTGTCACTAATTTTTCTTTTCTCTCTCGTTGTAATCCACCCTTTTCATGTCTCGGCCAAGACATGGTGTGTGGCAAATACATCGGCGGCAAGTACACTACTACAAGCTAATATTGATTGGGCATGTAGTGAAGGAAAAGTTGATTGTGTAATGATCAATCCTGGTGGACCTTGCTTTGATCCAGATACTGTTATTAGTCATGCATCGTTTGTGATGAATGATTTCTATAGAAATCACGGGAGCACTGAAGAGTGTAATTTTAGTGGTACCGGTCAAGTCGTTACTTTTGATCCAAGTTATGGTGGTTGTGTGTATACGTAGAATACATGGTTTAATGTATGATTTTGTGATTACAAAATTTTCTTAGGAATAATAGTATTATGTTAAATCAAAGTATTGTTAAACATTATGTAAGGTTAATAAAAACTAAATCTATTTTCATTCAGTTTTATTCATATTAAGTGCTTTTACTCTTTATCTTGATCATTTTGCCAATATATTCTCTCATACTACTTTTCATACAACTAAGTCCTAAGTCATGGTATTAACATAAATACAAATTTTGGCCAAAACTAGAGTGCGCTTTGGTATGATGGTATGACAAGTGATCACTATTTTATTGCAAACATCATCTAGTGAGTCTATTCAAAAAATTATCCTTTTTCGTCAAAAAGTTGGACAAATTCTCAATTTGAGCTTTTCATCCTTGTGTAGAAGTCATGCTAATCTTCTTTGTATCTTCAATTTTACATGAGGTACCCGAAGGTGACTTCTTTAAATTATAGAGAAAAATATTTTTGGTAAGAAAAAAGAAGAAGAATATAACGTAATTTTATAATTTTGGTCAAATAATCTCATTTTTTAATTCCAAAAAATGAAATTCAGGATCTTAGAAATTAGACTATTCTTTTTTTTTGTCGAAGAGAAATTAGACTATTCACAGAACAATAATTAAATTACCAAGATCAAATAATATTTTTATGTTACAAATTATACATGCAATACAAATTTGTAAAGAAAATATTACTGATAAGATAACAGATGATAAAGTAGACAAGGGGTAAAAGGCTATTTTAAAACTGTATGATTTCGATCGTGCCTTTTTATACCCTAAATTTGATACCGTGCCGATTTTAACATGCAGATGTATGAGCTCAGTAATTCATACATTTTAGATATTCCAAATGTCTTTCAAAAGGCATCATCCATTTTCTCAAAGATTCGGCGAACATTAGTTTATTCGACATATTTCTTTTTTTCTTTTTTAATATTAAGAGGTTTTAAGCTAAAACCCATAATTCCTCAAGATTTGTAACGATTTAACATATTCCAATTTTATCTTTTCGAGTGCTTTGCATTTGGTTATCCGTTTCTCCCGGAAATATATATAAAACAACCAAGAAAATAAACTTTATTTAACCATGTAAGCCAGTACATTAACACAAACGGTTGAATTGTATCATAACGTTTGATATAATGTAATTTATTTCCTTTCGTTTATTTATTTATAAAATCTCTAGATAAGTTTCAACAAGTGGGATAAGCAACATTGCAAGCAAGGAGCACTTTGCGAGCGTTTGGAGAGCTAATGTACTGTGCGAACGCAGGGTTCTTAGCGAAACCACAGAGGCATGACTGTTGCTCTGTAAGCTTTGCACAACATGCACCTGAGGGTTGTCCTCCTCCCGTAATCGCGGCAAGGCAAGGCTGAAGCTGCCTTGCGTCACATGTCACTCCCACATTTCCTGTATCTCCCGTGTCTTCGGCTTTGATGGCAGCCGGGAATGATGTCGAAAGTATGACGAAGACGACGAGTACCAATGTCACGATCTTCATGTCCGGAATATGGTTATATTCTATATTTTTCTTTGAGGTCTTGTTTTAGTATTTATTATGTTTGGGTTTCGCATTGCATTCCATAACGCAAAATGCATGTATCTTGAATGTTAAATAACGTGAACGTAACTAGTCGTCATGCAAAAAGAACTTAGTCGAAAATAAGTATTAAGTAATAGTGACACACGTATTAAATTAGGGCTTATTAATTTTTTTTTTTTTTTTTGGGAAACTAATTAGGGCTTTGTAATTTAGATCAAATTATTTCAGTTGAGGGCTAAGAGACCTCCAAAAACGAAAGAAAATTAAATTTCAAGTTTACAATAGCCCAATAGGCCCAATTTTCGAAAGTAGCCTAAATCACAAATATTGAATGGGTGATGAACCAGTTTCATTCTGTCTTCTAGTTGGATTGCTACCATCTAAAACAAAAGACCAAACAACACATAAACTAAAGGACATGTAATCTTATGACTTATTTGGATAATTCTCATTCTCAATTAGTGTATGTGAAAATTAGTTGGGATAGTCTCACAGGTCAGACAATATGTCATATATGTTTATGCTACTTGTGGTATCCTTGGCCTCAGATAAAATGCTCAGAAGAAACAAAAGTTTCATAAATTCTCTCTAAACTTTTCCAAGACAGAAACAAAATGATAAGAAAACAGAGACGACGTGAACCAATCATCATCATCTCCTTCTCCTCTTCCGTTTATTCTCTGCAACACACAACCTTTCTCTTCATCCAACTTCTCACTCACCTGTAAGGTCTCCTTTCAAAAATTCCCTTTGTTCATCACCAAATCCAATCTTGAACTAGAATATTTGTTTATTGTTTCAGTAGAAACTTAGTAGGAACTGATCAATGGGTGAAAGGAATTTAGATGGAACTGTATCAGTGAAAGCCACCATTAATAAGTACGGACAAAAAGCTACAAGAAGCGTCATTAAGGTGAGAATCCAAAGATCAAATCTTTCAGATGAAAAATGTGAAATTTCTTTCATATTTGTGCAAAGAATGTTGTTATATTGCTAAAGTTTCGATTTTTAATGCAAATGATGCAATTTTGTGTACAATTGCTTAAGTTTCAATTTTTAATGCAAATGATGCAATTTTGTGTACAATTGCTAAAGTTTCGATTTTTATTGCTAAAGTTATGATTTTGAAATCTTAAGGCAATTTTTCTGTAGGTGATGATGATGATGATGATTTATTTGTTCTAATTTATGAGTTTTGTTGTTAACAGTCTTCGGTTGCTGAGGATTTGCATAAGTCAGGTAGAGAACTTGGTATCTACAGAGAGAGTAGAAGAGTTGCTGAGTCTGCTAAGGCCAAAGCAGAAGTGGAATTGTGTAAGGCGAAGAAGATAGTAAAGGAGCTTACTTTACGGATAGAGGAGTCGAATAGAAGGTTAAAGTCTCGGAGAATCGATATTGAAGCTGTGATGAATGAGTCAAGGATAGATGGGAATGGTGGTTATGTTAGGATTATGAGAGAGTTAGAAGATATGAAGCAAGAATTGAGTAAGCTGAAGCTTGATGTAGTGTATGTTTCGAGAGAGAAAGTTGTGGCGGAGAAAGAAGTAATGGAGTTGGAGTCTAGAATGGAGGAGAATTTGAAGTTGCTTGAGAGTCTCAAGTTAGAAGTTGATGTTGCGAATGAAGAACATGTATTGGTTGAAGTGGCGAAGATCGAGGCTTTGAAGGAGTGTAAAGAGGTTGAAGAGCAGAGGGAGAAGGAAAGGAAGGAAGTGTCTGAGTCATTGCATAAACGAAAGAAAAGAATAAGGGAAATGATTAGAGAGATTGAGAGATCGAAGAACTTTGAGAATGAGTTAGCTGAGACTTTGTTAGATATTGAGATGTTAGAAACTCAGTTAAAGCTTGTCAAGGAAATGGAGAGGAAGGTTCAGAGGAATGAGAGTATGTCGAGATCGAAAAACCGAGCTTTCGAAAGAGGGAAGGATAATTTGTCGGTTTTGAAAGAAGTTACCGAAGCAACAGAAGCGAAGAAGGCAGAACTCGCTTCTATTAACGCGGAGTTATTTTGTCTAGTCAATACAATGGATACATTGAGGAAAGAATTTGACCATGCAAAGAAAGAAACAGCTTGGTTAGATAAGATGATACAAAAGGATGATGTAATGCTTGAGAGACTCAATACGAAGCTGCTTATTGCGAAAGATCAATTAGAAGCAGTATCTAAAGCTGAAGAAAGAATCAGCTATCTTGCTGACAATTTAACTACTTCGTTTGAGAAACTAAAGAGTGATAGAGAAGCTGCAAAGAAAGAGGAGCTTAAGCTTAGAGAAGAAGCAAGGATCATCAACAATGAGATACAGAAAACCGAAACAGGATTTGATGGAAAGGAAAAAGAGTTGCTTTCCAAGTTAGATGAGCTTGAGAAAGCGAAGCACGCAGAGAGTTTAGCTCTAGAGAAGCTTGAAACAATGGTAGAGAAAACAATGGAAACTCGAGAAATGGAATCTCGGCGTAATTCAACTATTACAATATCGAGATTTGAGTACGAGTATTTGAGTGGAAAAGCTTGTCATGCTGAAGAAACTGCAGAGAAGAAAGTGGAAGCAGCAATGGCGTGGGTCGAAGCACTAAAGGCTAGCACTAAGGCGATTATGATAAAGACAGAATCTTTAAAGAGAGTGAGTGGGAAAACAATGTTGGAAGAAGAGAGGGAATCGTTTAGGATGCAGAGGTCGCTATCGATAAAGAGATTGGTCCAAGATGAGATTCAGAAGTTCAAGGGAAATTCAGAAGACAATGGCTTGATCAACTCTCCTAAACCGGTGAGAAAATCGGTTAGGCTGAGCGGGAAATTTGCACCGGTTCAGGGAGGGAAGTCGAGAAGGTACTCATCAGGGAACCGAGCGACTCCAACATTCTTTGTAATCAAGAAGAAGAAGAAAGTTCCAAACATGGTCAAATTTTTTAGCCGGAAGAGGCGTAATTCTTCTTTAGAACAATGAGAAGTTTAGTTATCTTGTTGAAGTGAGTGTAAGTTTTTTTATTGCTTGCGTGTTAAGTTTCACATTGTTTTTAGCTTGTAAGTGATTTATTTGTTTTGTATTTTTGTTATTTTTTGATAATAAAAAAATGATGTATTTATGTAGACTTTAGGTGTATATTAATGAAAATAATGTATTGCATTGTATAAGAGTCAGGTAAATTTTTTCATATTTGATTTTGGTAATTTGAATGGTTTATATCGAACTAGAACCAACAAATTTCATACATGACCAGCCGTTGATAAAAGAAATTTTGGCATAAACTATATTATAGACACACAAATCAAAGTAAATTAAAGTAAAAACGAATTTAATTGTAAAGAATGAATCATATTCATATTTTAAAAAAAACAAAATTATGTACTTGTATCTTTTTTTTCTGGTCAACTAGAAATACATAAAAGATTACCGGCTAAGCTAATTTGTACCACAAACGTCTACAAAATTTTTTATAAATTTATGTTTTATATTTTAAATTAAATGCTCCTCGAAATAATATTTTGCTAATGTTAAAACCAAATTAACTTATAAAATTATGCAACAATCATAGTAGAAATGTTTGGCCATGACTCATAAAATTCACACAAGTAATATTATTGTTTTCATATATTTTTCCGACAAATGTTAACTCTTTTCCCCCAAACTAGTTATATTTGTCTCAGACTCCAAAACAGAAACAAACAATCTAGAAGTAAACTAGAGTACAAATCAAATCGAAACGAAAAACTTAAATTGACCGGCACAACAATAATTCTGGTGGAGATTTGACTTTAGGATTTGGAAGTAAAATTGTCAATACATTACCCCACCACTAACTAAACAACTAGAAACTAGAAAAGCTATTCCTCATTACCTTACGTGTCCCCTACTGTTTCAATTATAGCCTCAATCATCGCTAATTCCATTGACATGTAAATGAGGTATATACAATTTGTTTGATGCATGAATTTAGATATAAGTTTCTTCAAACATATAAATATCTTCAAAAAATTTAGAATTGATAAGAAGTTAAAACTGTTGACTTGATTGAAAACTAGGCCAGTCCAAGCTATATAAACACTAATTTCTTGGAGATATTTAGGAGCCAAACTTTACTCAATTCAGAATTGTGTCTCTCTTTAGAGATGTCTCAGTTATTTCTCATTCTCTGCTTCATTCTAACTCATTTCTTTGCCATAGCCACTTCTCTAAACGATCAAGGTCTTGCTCTTCTTTCCTTTAAACAATCCATACAAAACCAGAGTGACTCTGTTTTTACCAATTGGAACTCTTCAGATTCAAACCCTTGTTCTTGGCAAGGTGTTACATGTAATTATGATATGAGAGTTGTCTCGATTCGTCTTCCTAATAAACGTCTTTCGGGTTCTCTTGATCCATCCATTGGAAGTCTCTTGTCCCTTCGTCACATTAACCTAAGAGACAATGACTTTCAAGGGAAGTTACCTGTGGAACTCTTTGGACTTAAAGGGCTTCAAAGCTTGGTGCTTTCTGGAAATTCTTTTTCCGGGTTTGTCCCAGAAGAGATTGGTAGCTTGAAGAGTCTAATGACTCTGGATCTTTCGGAGAATTCTTTCAACGGTTCGATTTCTTTGTCGCTTATTCCATGCAAGAAGCTGAAAACGCTTGTTCTTAGCAAGAACAGTTTCTCTGGAGATCTTCCAACAGGGTTAGGTTCTAACTTGGTTCATCTTCGGACACTGAATCTTTCTTTCAATCGCTTGACTGGAACGATCCCCGAAGATGTAGGAAGTCTGGAGAATCTGAAAGGTACACTTGATCTTTCTCATAACTTCTTCTCAGGTATGATTCCAACAAGTCTTGGAAATCTCCCTGAGCTTCTCTATGTCGATCTTTCTTACAATAATCTCAGTGGTCCGATACCAAAATTCAACGTTCTGTTGAATGCCGGTCCAAATGCTTTCCAAGGGAACCCTTTCCTCTGTGGATTACCGATAAAGATTTCTTGCAGCACAAGAAACACACAAGTAGTTCCTTCTCAACTATATACAAGAAGAGCCAACCATCATTCTAGACTCTGCATCATCCTTACAGCCACTGGAGGCACAGTCGCCGGAATCATTTTTCTTGCTTCATTATTCATCTACTATCTCCGAAAAGCATCGGCTCGTGCAAACAAAGATCAAAACAACCGAACATGTCATATAAACGAGAAACTGAAGAAGACGACAAAGCCAGAGTTTCTCTGTTTCAAGACTGGGAATTCAGAATCTGAAACGCTAGATGAGAACAAAAATCAACAAGTTTTCATGCCAATGGACCCGGAAATCGAATTTGACCTCGACCAGCTTCTAAAAGCCTCGGCTTTTCTTCTAGGGAAGAGCAGGATCGGGCTTGTGTACAAGGTAGTTCTTGAAAATGGATTAATGTTAGCCGTTAGACGATTAGAAGATAAAGGTTGGCTACGGCTCAAAGAGTTTCTAGCTGATGTCGAAGCAATGGCGAAAATCAAGCACCCTAATGTCTTGAATCTCAAGGCTTGTTGCTGGTCTCCTGAAGAGAAACTCCTGATTTATGATTACATACCAAATGGTGACCTTGGTTCTGCAATTCAAGGTAATTTTAGTGTCAAAATCGCATAAATCTATGACCATAGTTAAGATTCAAGACTGATTCATAAAAATTTATGACAGGTAGACCTGGTAGCGTGTCATGCAAGCAACTAACCTGGACGGTCCGGTTAAAAATATTGAGAGGAATAGCAAAAGGATTAACTTATATTCATGAGTTTAGTCCCAAAAGGTATGTCCATGGACATATAAACACAAGCAACATACTTCTAGGACCGAATCTTGAACCGAAAGTATCCGGTTTCGGTCTAGGTCGTATCGTCGACACGTCTTCAGATATCAGATCAGACCAAATCTCTCCCATGGAGACAAGCTCACCAATCCTCTCTAGAGAATCATATTACCAAGCTCCTGAAGCAGCTTCAAAAATGACTAAACCGTCTCAGAAATGGGATGTGTATTCATTCGGTTTAGTGATACTCGAAATGGTAACCGGAAAATCTCCGGTTAGTTCAGAAATGGATTTGGTTATGTGGGTTGAATCGGCTAGTGAGAGAAATAAACCGGCTTGGTATGTTCTTGATCCGGTTTTAGCTCGTGATAGAGATTTGGAAGATAGTATGGTTCAAGTCATCAAGATCGGTTTAGCTTGTGTGCAGAAGAACCCAGATAAAAGACCACACATGAGAAGTGTATTGGAGAGCTTCGAGAAATTGGTAACTTCTATTTAATTATTATTAATTAATGAAAAGTAATAATTTTAATTAGATTATGTGTTTACTTCATAATTTTCAGATTACTTCATAAATTTCATGTGATAATTTTTATGGTTTTTCTGTTAATCATTCATAATTGTGATATTATTATGAAAAATAAAAGGACACAAGGGAGGATATTTTTATTGAACTTATATAATTAACAAAACTGTTAATACAGTACAAAATTAACATAATGCTTTAAAAATCTTTTACCCAAACCCGACCCGGAATTATGAACCGGAGCTTTTTTTCATAGGTCAAATCTCTCTTTGATGTCATCGAAACTGTACCCGCCGCCAACTCCAAATCCGTATCCAAACCCGAACCCGATACCACAACCAATACCGAATCCAAGAACCACGTTAGAATGGTCAAGTCCTTCAGAGGCACCTATTCCGAGCCCGCCGGAGAGACCAATGCCGATTCCAGCGCCGCAGCCAATGCCGCCGCCGATTCCGGGACCGACGGTTGTTGTCTTGATGTTATCGATTTGTGTACGGAGGAATCTGGTAACCGGAAATTCTGATTTCCCGGTTTTGACGTCTGGTTTACGGCTCCAGAGTTTATTAGTTGATCCCATTGGTTTTGTGATTGGGCAAATGACGATCACTGAATTGTGAATTTATGAGTGATGAGAAAATCAGATAAGATTTGAGAAAAAAGATGAATATGCGTTGAGGTATTTATTGGGCTTATTGTCGCATATATTGGGCTTTAACCCATTTAAGTCTCTACAGATTCTCTCCTATTTATCAGTTTTTTTTAATGATAAAAGATACACATGAGATACAAATTCTTCAAGAAAATGTTAAATACAGATTTGGATTAAGTTATATGATATTTTGTTTTTAAAATGTCGTAGAAAGGGTAAGAAGGTAATTTGGGCAGGGTTGTTGGGTTAGAAGGAAGGAAACATTTTCTAGTTAGTTAGCTACAACGAAAGATTTTGATTGAAGTATATTACACATAGGAAAGAAAGAGGGACCATAGTTAGTTAAAGTTGTGCTCTTTAAGCAAACAAAACTCACATATATTCCTTACCTTACTACGGTCGTTAACAACATGAAACTAAACATACATGCATATATCAAAAAACCAATTTAATCATCAATTCATTAACTATTCTTATTCATGATTGGCCCAACCAAACTTAATAAAATGACCTATTCTTCTTTATTTTTGTTTCTTCAAACACACCAATACATACTTCCTTATTCTCCAAGTTACAAACAAAACCTCCCCTCCTAACAAACTTTTTGTTTCCATCTATTTTTTTTTTCAAAATAGATTTTTGCTTGAGGTTCATATTTATATACTTGCTTAATGAATATATTATTAATGTTTTAAGCTATTAAATACTCGAACTAGTAAACCTCCTTTGGGATGGAAGATGCATGTTATTGACTAAATATGATCTACCAAATGGATTTAACATTTTTTATGGTGAATATTGTCACTATAATCTTAAGCTTAAGAAACTATACAGCAATATAAATAGAATATTAAATTTTGTTCTCACTGTATGTGTAAAACTAAACACTAGTTTTGTTGTTGAAGTTATCTAAAAAACAAATAATATTCTGTTACATAGAAATCTTTAACGGTTCTGAAGTTGGCGCGAAAGTGAAAGTAGGTGAGAAATATTCCTCTACACTTCACTTAACCATGAAGAAGCAATTCGTTATCCAATTAAATACACTCGCTTCTCAAACAGATCCTTAAATAATCTCATCGTATGGTCTAGATTAAGTAGCGTAACAATCTTCTCGTAGTCTCTCCCGCATATTATCTTTCTCTCTTTCTTCTTCCTCCTCACCTCTCTGGTTCTCTCTATATATATATATATATACAGAGCATCGTTCATATCTTAATTTCACCGCTCTTTCTCTTTCGCTTCTCTGAGAAGTTTCAAAGCTAATTCAGGTACTCTCTCGCTCTTATTATCTTCTCTGGGAAGTTTCAGTTTCCGATTGTGATTTTGTAGATCTAAACGGATTCAATTTTGTCAATTTCTGTGTTATCTTCTTCAGGAAGCTTTCGAGAAATTGCAACAATGGAGAAACTCGCGGCGTCTACTGTTACAGATCTAGCTTGCGTAACGGCGATAAACTCATCGCCGCCTCCACTATCACCGATCTCTGAACAAAGCTTCAACAACAAACACCAAGAAGAGTTCGCCGCAAGCTTCGCATCACTCTACAACTCAATCTTCTCACCGGAATCTCTCTCTCCTTCTCCTCCGTCCTCTTCCTCACCACCATCTCGCGTCGATACAACTACAGAGCATCGTCTTCTTCAAGCGAAACTTATCCTCGAGTACGACGAACTCAACGAGCATTACGAGCTTTGCCTTAACCGTCTTCAATCTCTAATGACGGAACTTGACTCTCTTCGTCACGAAAACGATTCTCTCCGCTTTGAAAACTCAGATCTACTCAAACTTATTCGTATCTCTACTTCATCCTCCTCCTCCGTCTCTCCTCCGGCGCCGATCCATAACCGTCAATTCCGTCACCAGATCTCCGATTCTCGCTCCGCGAAGAGAAACAATCAAGAGAGAAACTCGTTGCCTAAGAGCATCTCCGTCAGATCTCAAGGATATCTCAAGATCAACCATGGATTTGAAGCGTCAGATCTCCAAACGAGTCAACTCAGCTCTAACTCGGTAATTCTCACTGTAATTTTAAAATTTAAAATTTGTTTTTATTTGATTAATGACGTCATAAATGTTTTGTGAAGGTGTCTTCTTCTCAAAAGGTGTGTGTAGTACAAACAAAAGGGGAGAGAGAAGCATTAGAGCTTGAGGTATATCGTCAAGGGATGATGAAGACGGAGCTTTGTAACAAATGGCAAGAGACTGGAGCTTGTTGTTACGGCGATAATTGCCAATTCGCTCACGGAATCGACGAGCTACGTCCTGTGATTAGGCATCCACGCTACAAAACTGAGGTTTGCAGAATGATGGTCACCGGAGCTATGTGTCCGTACGGTCACCGTTGCCATTTCCGTCACTCACTTACTGATCAAGAGAGGATGATGATGATGATGCTTACTCGCTGATCTGGAGAAGAAGAAAGGTCATTGAAAAAGGGTAATAATTAGTGGTTGTGTACAGATTTCAGATTTGATACCTTATAAATATCGTAACTTTTCTGGGTAATGAATTGGGAAGAAACATATTTGCTTGCAATAGGAATAAGGAAGGGAAAGATGTTAAGTAAATGTTTGATAGGATTATAGGAATATAATTAGGGATGGATAAGAAAGGAGAATTGAAGAAATGTGTGGTTCTCTTTTATACTTCGAGATGTTAATTCTTTTGATATGTTGTTTGTATTCTCTTGGATTAAGCAGGAGAGACTTGAAAAGGATGTTAGATTCAACAAAGATATGAAATTTATATTGATAAAGTTTTCTACTTTGTTCATAAGTATGCAACTTTCTTCCCTAAACTGTTGTGCTGCTATAGTTTTTCTCTTTCTAATTGCTGCAGTGGTGGTAATACATTCATGGGAAAAGATTGATTTGGTTTGTTGGTTATCTTGGTTTGTGTATTTATGTGTAATCTCTGCTTACTGGCTTTCAAGTTTCTGTTTTGCTGATAAACATAGACTAAGATCTTAGGATGGGCATGTGTTAGTTTATGTCGAACTGTGTGTTTTGCTGGTCTTACCATTTGGAGAAGAATGCAGTGATTGTGTCGGATGATGTATTATGTCTCAAGTTGTTCTGTTTATGGTTGGCAAGAGAACAGCAATTTTCTCTGCAGAAAACTGTTTCCTGACGATTTTGTGACTAGAAGTTGTAACTAGTTTGTTCCTGCCGTCCGCTAAAGAAAACTTGGTCTAAGTCATAGGATCTGTATTGTATGACTGTATGTATTAGTTGATCTAAAACTACTTGTTTTGCTAAAATGGTTTCAACTTACAAGGTCGATGAAGTTTGTAGAATGTCATTGGGCTACTTACCAGCTGGAAGATACATTGTGAATCTTTAAGAGTAGGAAGATCGAGTTGGGTTAGATTTGCCTTTCATATGGAGGATTCTTTGTCTATTGGTTAAATTTGGTACTAACAGTGGTATTAACTGGTAACGTTACCAGTATATGTTATATTGCTTTTTACTATATTAGACTGTTTTCGATATCAGTATGCTTGTTTGATAAGCTAAAGTAAACTGTTGTGCCTTGAAATCTAGGTTCTGGAAGGTCAAATACATGCAATTTGACCATTTTCGTTTTAGAAAGAGTGTTTCTTTAGAGAAAGATTAAATTTTACCACTCTCTCAGATTTAAACAGTCTTTGGGTAGTATTGATAAAAGAAGATTATAATCAAATATTTCATTACATTGTGAAAGCTTAGACAATAGACATCATATTTATTATTAAAAATCACAAGAAAAATAAAGATATGACAAGGAGTCCATGTCAATGATCATATAAGAAGACACCTCTCCTTAAGGCTAACAACAGTATCCTTGAGAGATTCTTTGATAGGAGTGAACTCAATTCCCAAACTTTTCAATTTATCGACACACACTTTGTATGCCATTTCACCCACCTCATTCTCATTATCCCTACAATAGAATATCAACAAAAGTGTTGATTAGTTTATGGATTCAAGTATAAATAAAAGATGAAGGGAAACAAATAACTTACTTATCAACACGGCACAAATCAGGAAACAGTTCATGTAAAAGCTTTTGAATGTCTTTCATTGTTACATCTGGATCAGCAAGTATGTATCTGCCACTAGCAGAAGGGACCTCGAACGCTTTGATATGAGCAAGAGAAACATCTCTCACGTCCATGAACCTATAGTAAAAACTATTGGAAGGGTTTTTACCATTTATCAGATCCACAATCACTTCTACAGAGTAATTAAGAGTTGGCTGCAAAACTGGTCCGATCACGTTTCCTGGATTCATTACAACCAAATCGATCCCGTTTTCTTTAGCAAACCGCCACGCTGTTTCCTCAGCCAAAGTTTTTGAATATCCATACCATGCCTTGGAGAGTAGAAAGAATAAAAAAGTTAAAGTGAGATATAATGTGAATTCTCATGAACTAGATGACTATGTCGTCACAAAGAACATAATTTAAGGACCTTCATCGCTAAGTAAACACTTAGATCGGTGAAGACGGTTTCGTCCACCACGTCGTTTGGGTTAATAGAAAGAGTAGCAGCAGTGGACGATGTTACAATGACCCTCTTCACAGAAGAAACTTTGGCGCACGTTCTCAAAACGTTCAAAGTACCATTAACCGCCGGATCGATCATCTCAGTCTGCAAAACTTCAAACCAACAAAATTTAGAAGTAGTTAAAAAAATTTGCAACTATTGTGTTCACAAAAAAAAAGAAATCATTAACGAGCCTGAGGATCTGTAACGGTTAATGAAACTGGAGAGGCAGTATGGAAGACACCGTCGCATCCCTCTATAGCTTGATCGAAAGAACCTTCTTCCAAAAGATCTGATTTGAACAGTTTTAGTCTTTCACTTGCACCTTCAAGTGTAAGAAGATGATTTGTTTTCTTTGTATCCACTAGAGAGAAAAAAAAAAAAAAAAAACATTTAGATGACTGAAAAATCGTCCTCCTCTCACAAGAATGGAAAAGAGACATTTCAAATGTTATTAAAAAATATGTTATTTAGATTTTAGATAAGGAAGAAAGCAGAGAAGAAGATACAAAATACAAACTTGGGTTTCGGACGGTGGCCCTGACGGTGTAGCCACGGAGGAGCAAAAGCTTAACAATCCAAGAAGCTATGTATCCGGAAGCTCCGGTGACGCAAACAACCTTTCCTTCGCCGTTCATTTCTCTTTTATTATTATTGGTAGGTTGGCTTAAGTAATGATATTGAGCAACGACTATACCCTCAGTTTTATACAAAAATTTAAATGGTAAAAAAATAAATGGTAACGGTGTTTAAAAAATTATGTTGGCTGGCTAACGAAAATTAATGGTGATTAACACTTTTTCAACGTGGAATTGTTGTACTTCAGTATAATACTCTCAACTTGGACATAGTTGTGGACTGTGTGTAATCTTTTATATGAATAAATTGGAGAAATAGAGAAATTATGAAATATTTAATAAACAAATTTTACTCATGTGTTATCGAAGACGTAGTTAGAAGAATTGTTTTATCTAGAAAATTTTTCTGCAAGTTTCTAAGGTATAGCGAGTAGAAACACCAATGTAACATAGAAGAAAATACACTTCTTGCAAAGATGCCAATACGTTTGACTGGTTTTGGATTAAAAAATCACTTTGACATTTTTGGAATGAGCACATTAAGCTTCTACTATAACTATGATCCATGGCTTGATTGACTACGAACCATGCCATCGGTAGAAACAAATTATCCGCTTTGATTTTATTCAAAATAATTCGAGTATCTATAATGATTTAGAACATGTATTTTTCAAAAACAAAACAATTCACAAATACAAATTTTAGAAAAGCTAGATGTCCGCTTCCATCCGTAGGTTACATATATACATAATATTATGTAATAAATTTTTATTACTTTTATTTTCTCACTGTGATATTAAATAGAGTTTCTTTCCTCAGAAATCTTTTGTGTTTTTTTTTTGTGTTTTTTTGTAAACAGAGTAGATCAATATCCCTATATTCAAAAAATTCCAGGATATACGGATCACATGATGTGATTCACATCTAAAGATTTTTCAGGATAGTATTAGTTTGTTGCCATGCGTTAAATACTATACAGTACGTCAATAATTTTAGTAGAAAAAAAAACGAAAAAAAGAACCATGCATGCCGCGAGGTCTTAATATATTTATTTTAAAAAGATCGCAATCTTTTTGTCTTAATTAATCGTCTAGTCAACTGTAATCTGACAGATCATTTTTGGTTATTCAACTAATTCAAAACAGTTTAGGATTTTTTTTAAATGTTGACACATATTATAATCTGACAATCATATATATATATATATATACATGTCACTCTCGTAATCAAATGCATCTGACTATATAAACTATAAAGGATGCTTCGTCTTCTTTCCTTCCACTCTCTAAATATTGCATGACCATGATTTATAGTTGTAATTTTACGTTATATAAATTTTAATTTTTTATATAAAAAAACTATATATATATATATATATATATATATATATATAAACTTAAACTTTTTGTTTATAAATTAAAAACAAAAATGGTTTTAAAAGACTTTAACATATTATTTGGACATGTAGCCTAGCTATTAGTTTGTGCTAGTATTATTTTGTCTTCTCACCACTTGGATTCAAATCCAACATAAGATAATGCATGTTGTTGATATTATTAAAGGTTTGATATCTCTCTTCTTTTTAGGTCAAGTAGAAGAGGTCATGGGTCTTGGTTGTGAATTTTTTTTTTCCAAAAAGAAAGTTTTGGGTTCAGTTCGTTTTTCGGTGCTAGGTTGCAATGGAATTTAATATCTCCGGGAAAAATCTTAATATCGAGGTCTTGTGTGCAGAGGAATCATATTAGCATTGGATCTAGAAGACGAAGATCGTGTTTTCTGGTGTACTGTAGATCTTGTTTTGTTTTGTATTTTTGAATATGGGTCTTTTTTTTTCTAATCCGGTTAATTTTTTACTAATAAGTAAATTTGGTTTTTAGAATTTAATAATATTTAAATTAAAAAGAAAATATACACTCTGTAGTTACAAATTGAACATGAATATGGGATTTAATGTTTAGGATTGGGCGTTATAAAGTTGTAAAATAGACGATTAGAACAATTTTTTTTAGCACAAAACAATTTTTTTTAATGTTGTAATGAATTTAAAAATTTTGGGTTGGGCCGAGCCTACTATAAAAATTTCCGAGACACACGTCTCCTCTCTGTATATGTAAATACTAAATTGACTGGGTCAAATTACTTTTACTTTTTCATATGAATGGACGATGAGCTCAGTTTAAATTTGATGATTGTAGTGGTAACATTACCAACAGGCCCTAACCTGACCTAAAGGCTAAAACTGATGAGACAAGCGTTTATAAATTTAAGTGCTGGGTTCCAATCCTTTTAAAACATTAATTGTTTATTTAATATGTTTTTGTTAGTGAGATTGATTTTGTTTTGTTTTTGGGTTTAATTGTAAGATTAGAGATTTATTTTTTTTCGCTTTCGACAACAAAACACTACGGCCGGTCCATATTACCAAGATAATGTTGTCGATATCAATATACTCTTTGACAAAGGCCATTGAACCTAGCTATCAGCTTTCAAGATCATGAATGGACTTTTCAATGTTATGTGCACAGAGAGGATATGCATCTAGTTATGTGTTAGTGTTGAATGTTTGTTAGATTTTAGTTTCTATGTATTGTATTCAGATCCCCGAAAGACTAAAATTGTTGTAAAAGTCTGCGTAAATAATGAGACATTAAGACTTGTGTGCTCTGGAATCTGGACAATGATCTTAGATGGCGTGACGATGCTGTAAGCTACGAGTTTCGCTGAACCATAACGCAACCGTGAATCGTAGAATTTGCCGCCTCGCAAGTGGCAAGATAAGTGTGTTTATTCCGCGATCAATTATTTTAAATAGATGTTATGCCTGGGATGTGGCGGTTGTTCAAGGTTGAGGTGCTTCCGTGATACTGTCTTTGAAGCCACGTGAGATAGTTTTGCCAAATAAGAACCCCATGAAGTAAGAGATTAACCGATTAGAGGCAAAGTTCTCCATTAATCATCGATATAGAGACATCTTAAAAGTGAATGATCATTTTATTGAACATATAGAAGTGAATCTAGTGATATAACACTTTACATTTCCATTAATAATACATACATCCAAAAAAACTAAACTAATAAGTCAGCAAAACTAGAGAAAAGAAACTCAAACTTTGAAAAAAACAAAATTAACACAAAATTTACCTTAATCTCCGCAATGAAACAAACTGATTTCTGAAGACCCATTCAAGGGCTCTTTGAGATAGTTGAAACGATAGGAATTGTTTTCCCAGCGATATCATTTAAAAATTTCAGATACGCACTAACCTATTATTACATACTATCTCAACTTGATTATAACCACGCCAATTCCAAAACCTAACTTATTTCCATTTTAGAATCGTTGAACCTATTGAGCTCTTATATCATATTCACTATTCAGATTGATAGGCATGATCACCAATCTTTGAATCTAACAAACAAATTAGATGAGCCTAATTAAAATACCTTAAAACTCAAATTCATATATATTTGAAGATAAGAAAACTCAATACAGAATGGACAAAAGAAACTTATAATATATATAAATATTTACTAAGAACATATGATCTGTAATAATATGAAAATTCAATACTTCTTGGCGAAAACATGTTTAGGCTAAAATCTGCATTCTGATAGTTGCAAGTCAAAATAATTAAGCCATGGAACAAACAAGAAATATATATATAAACATAGTTGTGTATAAATATGTGAAAAAGATGGGTGATGGCAAATAACGGGTGATGACAGAAGGCTAGAGAGCACAAAGGAGTAAGATGCAAAGAAGCTGCGAGGAATTGTATCTTATCATCTGTGCTCTCTATCTTCTGTCAACACTATCAATGCCTCCCAAACCATTAAAAATCGATTTTTAATTTACAGTTGAAAAATATATGGGATTTTAAATAGAACCTGATACAATCTCTTATGGCTATCAAGAACTTGATTAAACACCAGATATTTGGATAATTATAGCAAATTCTGAAGATGATTATATATGAGAGATCTATATGATTAGACGTATATATCGGTGTAGAGAAGTACCTATATATATGCGTAGAAGGGTTGATGATGATGAAGTTTCTTGAAGCCACTATTTATAGACGCATAGAGGACAGCTAGATAATTTGTTAGCTCCAATTGTAGGGGTCTTCTTTTTGTTTCAAGAAGTTTGGAATAATATTGTAATTATTTGAGCTCCAATTGTAGTGATCTTCTTTGGTATATACGAATTTGAAAATATATCGTTGTTAGTTGTTAACAAAAAAAAGAGAGAAAAAAATAGTTAACTTTTTGGAGCTATTTTGAAAGATTTGTTTTACCTCTTTAGGATTAAAAAAAAAAAGATTAAAAAAAAAAAAGAAGAGGTCAGAACTAGTAAAGAGATATGTGTACAAGTATCTTTGATGTATATATTGATGGCAAATCATTTCAAAGAAAGTCGTCAAAAGATATAGAAACAAAGGATTTCTTTTAGTAACGGTCATTAAAAATGACAATTTCTCAGCAAAACGACTACCATGTAATGAGAACCGAACTTCCAAAAATCAATTACAGCAACAAAACGATAATAGTATATAATTTTACTATCGAACTTGATTATTAATCTAAAATTTTATGGGAAACATAAAGGTCTCTAGACGCTTTCCTTTGCCATAATTCTTTATATAGAACTAAGCCAGATGGGTCGACGATCTATGGAACAAACTAAACGTACTATTAAAACGTTCAAGCAGCATGATTGGGCTCGAATAATGAGACACGCCTTTGTAAGCTGGATTGTTGTGAAATTAAGATTGCATAAGAAGGATATACTTCACATTTGGGGATTAATTAAATATTTGATCAACTCTCTCTCTGCTCTACAACTCCTTTGTTGAGCCGCATCCAATACCAAAATCTAGTGGGTATTCACTTCTACGTTCGGGTTCGCAATTTACAACGATCTTTTAATTTTTAAATAGTATATAAGAAGGTTTGCATCACTAGTTTGAACGATCTTGACAGTGTGCACTATTTTGATGCAAACCTTTTTATATACTATTTGGAAGCAAGTCATTGCTAGACCTTATTCAGTCACCGCTGCTATAGTTCGTGAAGATTTCACTTCATGAAGGGTAAAAAAAATATTTCAACCTTTTTTTTATAAGTTAAAAGATTTTGATTTCTCTCATGAATAGATATTTCAAATTTTCAAGTTCCAACTTTGAGAATTTTAAAATTCAGAATAAAGATGAGTATAGGAATTTAGGAAAGAAGATCGTAGAATTATGCGGCTAGGGTCTTTGTAATCCCAAGAAAATCAAGGACAAAAAAAAAAATGGAGAAAAAGATGATCAAGTCTTTATTTAAAGATATATACCCACCCAAAATGGAATAAAGACATGAAGCCCAATCACTCATTTTTTTATTCTTCACAACTCCTTTTGGCAACAATTTTCTCAATTTCTCTGTTTTGTCCTATCCCTATGAGATCATCAATCAATTGACAATGTATTCGAATGCTTTTTGATTTATATTTATCCAACACATGATTTATCATTTTATGTAGACAAACTAGTTTACCACCAACTTTTAGAAAAGACTACCGTTAATTTTGAAAATGCCCAGAAAATAAGAGAAATTGTAAGGTTATTTTTTTATTTCAGAATTTTCGAATAGTACCCAAGTTTTCTTATAATTGTTGTGATTTTACAGTAAACAATGGAGAAAGAGACGAAACATCTACATCATTATTGAGGGTCATAGTAGTTGGCTTGGAGGCTTCTCGAGACATTCAAAAAAAAAGAAAAAAAAATTGGATGTAAAGTTTGTCCAAACTAAAAGAAAGAAAAACTGTTTTACTACAATAATTCTGACTTTTAAGCTGAGACTGATTAGAGTTTAGAGTCTTTAGACTGAGAAAACAAAACATTACAGAAGAGAAACAGAGCAAAAACAGGAGACATTCCACATTGAGAACGTCTCAATTATCTTTGTGTCACATTCCACATTATGAAAGTTCCAATCCCATCGATCATCTGTTGTTTAATTCCATATACCCTTCGAAAGTTAATTGGTTCGCTCAAAATTTCTCAGTGAATTTAAAGCCACCAAAACTACAGTTTCATTTGCATAAGATTCTACTACACCATGTTCGAGAATCCAATTATTAGTATTATATAATGATAATACTATCAATTTCCTCTTTTGACCGACGACCAAAATTTCGAAACTAGTGAACGACGCATGCATGAACTAACTAATCTATTTCTTTTGTCAACATTAAAGTTTTGTTCAAAATTCTTTTGATTTTTCAACCAATCAAAACTAACCTATCAAAAACATTTTGAACCGGGGATATATGTTATCCGATTAGGATTAGTACAATATCTTTGATGATAGAGTTTTTAACCTATATTTTAGGGATTTATGTTTATTTCTTGATAGAAATCATTGTATATAAATACCATAGTTTGTGAATCAATAGAATCAAGTCAGTTCAATACCTTATTTTACATGGTATCAGAGCAGTCGATCTTTGTGGATCATAATTAAAGCTTCCGCATTATAGTTTTTGTAATCAAGAAAAGATTATGAAGATGGTGATCACTGAAGGAGAAGACGGTGCCTCCGACGGTGGAAATGAAAACGACGAAGATGTCGGCATGTTAAGGGATGGAGGTTACGTGATTGTTTCTTAATCACATGGGTATTATTTTTCCAAAACTTTAAGTCGTTGGTTTTCTATGTTTTTAATAGGATTGGTTTTGGTTTTTCTTTTTCTTTTTATGTTACTGGAATTATTCTTGAGTTAAGAAATTTTCAGAGTTTTTGTGTTCTTAGTAAGAGAGTTTGGTAATAGTTTTACCATTACGGGGGAGTTTGGTTATGGTTTAGCCATTAGTAGAGTTTGTGGAACATTCATGTTTTTAGGTCATGTTTAGTCCCGAGTTATACACCGTCCAAGATAAAGATGATTGTTTGTGGAGCAGCATAATTTGCGTACATGGGATGTATTCTCTTTTACCAAGACCGAAGACATGATGAAGTTCCACCCCAAGAATGAAGTTTATACCCTAAGATGTTTATTTACATGATTTGTCCGTCCTCGACATATTGTCCACGACATACGTGTTCCGCTTTGTGATTGCAAAGTTTGCGTTTTGCGTAACACGTTTGTCGTGCGGGGGAGTATTGGGGATATATGTTATCCGATTAGGATTAGTACAATATCTTTGATGATAGAGTTTCTAACCTATATTTTAGGGATTTATGTTTATCCTGATAGAGATCATTGTATATAAATACCATAGTTTGTGAATCAATAAAATCAATTCAGTTCAATACCTTATTCTACACCGTGCATGTTGCAAACCAAAGAAGTTTGAACCTTGAAATATATTGATGTTGACATGTTCATGAGTTCGTCTCGCAGTGGATATATAATCATAATGATTAACATTGTTAACTAGTACTACGTTTTATTTTCTGTTTGCAGTTGCCAACGACAAAGAACTAATTGTTTTTATTTTGTCGATGAATCAACGATTATGAAACAAATAAGATTTGGTCGCTAATTGTTAGTCACTGCCGTGCTTCATATAGAAGAAGAAAAAGTCATTTGCCTAGCCACCAAAAAATATACAAATAAAAGGCCACAATATTTGCTAAATTAGGCAAAAAATAATATGTTTATACAGTGTTTTAGGACCTCTTTTTTTTGTAACAAAACTCATATCATTAATTTTTATGAAATTTTTGTTTGTTTTTTCTTTACATTAACTACTAAATCTCGTTTTCATTGAAATTTATTTTAATTGAGCAACAATTTCCTCGTTTTTTACATTCTAAAATAATTTATTCTCTCAAAAATAGAATGTACGAGACCACATCTTTGGAATTTTTCTTTAGCCTCTATTAACTTTGGCACGACACAGTCCAAAAAAGGAATGTGCGAGGGAACATTGTGAACCATGTCTAACTTTCTTGCATGACTAATTTGACCTACATAGAGAACCGGATTCAAATATTTTTATGCAAAAAACATGGTTCAAAGTGGAAGTTGAAGTAAGCATATAAGTCTTATCACTTTCATAAGTTGAGATTCGGTCGATGTTGGAAACCAACTCTAGAGCCTTCAAAGCTATATTCCACGGAACACTCATTCCCACATAATGACTGAACGTGTGTTGAAGGGCCCTAATATATCGAATGAAAGAATGCTCCTAAAATCAACAATCAATCTATTGGAATATATATTCATTAATCCATATGTATGCATAGTTCCACTAGAGATCCATATTCTGTGAAACGAAACAGCCCAAACCCTACGTCCATGGGTTGGGTAACATCAAATTTATTTGCAAAAATTATAAATGGAAAACTGTACGATAAATAAGTTGGTTTTTATTTATTGAGTGTTTTTTTTTTCTATAAAAGATAAATGTTGCATGTATTATTTATCATAGTAACAAAAAAATCAAACCCCTATTTTTTGTTATTAGCGCATAGTTGTAATATTAATGGTTTCTAGCGCATGTTTTTAAATATATAGCGCAGGCTATATTTGACTAAACTTTCCCAAATTAACACTATTTATTTACGGTGTTGATTCTGTATTTTGTTTTTGCCAATTTTGTCTTCTAGGCTTTATTTTATGTAAAATGCAGTTGTTCTGTCATATCCAATCATATTATTATTAATTATATTTGGAACCAAAGACAATGAATTTGGGTACAAATATGGCGTACTGTCACAGCCGCCTGTCTATCAGTATATTCTTCACGCAGGCAGAAGTTTGTCTAGATTGTTGTAAAGATGATAAGATCGCATGTGGGCTGTAAATTTTGGCTTGACCATTTTAATTGTGCACTAGAATCTTATGATCTAACTACATGTATTTAGAGTTTACATCATCTTAATGTCACCACGTATTTGATCACATAATTGTGGCTTAGGAAATTAATCGTCTGTACATAACTCTAAAAGATATAAAATTAAAACTTTACTAAGTTAAATAGATGATATATTTTTCTTACAAACATATAACCTCTCAAACATAGTGAGACATAAGAATGTAATAGACATAGTCCCTAAAATATCCACACAAAAAAGAAATTCATTTGTAAACATATATGTGATTGTGTGTGAATGTATTTCTATATATAATATAAACAAAATATGGAGTGAGTGGGGAATAGTGGAATGAAGAAAAAGGAATGAAGATAGGGTTGAGAAAGCAAAAGAGAATAAGGAAGAAGCTATAGGGAAGCGACAAGTAAGAAGATGCTTTCCCCAAAGAGAAACGAAGAGATGAGGATAAGACACTGTTTCTGTCAGGATTCTTTGTTCCCTCTTTCCCTTTTTTTTTCTTCTTCTATTGGCTATATTCTTATTGCATCCATCATCCATGATCTCACTCAGTCACTCCACACACAGAAATACTACAAAAAATTGTATTAACCCTAATATTCCTTTTTTCCAACAACAACATTCTATCTCTTATATCTATAAATAACTATTTTAGGTTATAATTACTCTGAAAAAGGACCTGAGCTGTCTTTTAGTGTACATCTGTACAAGAACATTTACCTTCGGTGTTTGACCAATAAAGAACATTTACTTTTGATTTTGGTTAAATATAGATTTTAAACTATAAATTCTCATATATTAAATTAACTATTTTTCTATAAAAAAAATATATTCTTACAGCTTCAATTGCATGTCTGATATACAGTTTATCAATAGCTGCCATACAACTTACGATGGTTCCGATAAGTTTAGATATTTTTGCGAATTAGTTCTTTTCCCACTACGGAAACTTTGTGTTGGGGCCGAAGTTTCTCTTCTTCTGGGGTTCTCAGCTCAACTTGTTAAACATTCCTAGCATTTTTACAAAAATGTACATACGTGGGTTTCTTTTTGTCCAGTACTTCTAAATGTGTGAAATGTTTTAACTCTAAAGGTTTTATATGGTCACAAGCAATACCATGAACAAATGAGCGAGTATCAACCAAAATGAAAGGAAACCAAAGAGAAAATAAATGAAAAGAAAAAATTAAAACCTACAAGACAAAGCAGTCAACCCCATTTACTCGACCCAGATGTTTTTAGGGCAACTGTATGACAAGACAAGAGAGTCGAACTATTGTTTTTTTTTGGTAAGAGGGCCATACTGCAACTATATACATCAAAGCCGTCGTCTCATGGTCAATAAGAAATATCTTGGAAATTTTGTATATAGAAAACTAATTGAAACACAAACAAGAACTACATATATTTTACATGGTTCACCCAAGATTGATTTATTTATTTTTTTGTCCAAACACCAAAGATGACTTGATTGATTATTTTTCATGAACGAATCTTATTTATTAGTGGTCAAGAATATAAATATGAAAACCCTAATTTAATCCTAAATTGATCACGAATTTAAGCCTAAATAGAAAACCTAAGCTGAACCTGCAGACCATTCAACGAGACCAGAATTGTTGTCATGGCAGAGCGAAGAATTCTTCAACAAATCCAACATACTTTTTTTGTTAAGAGTTTTCTACGAGTTAAATCAACTACTTTGGCTACAATCTCACTAAAAGGCAAAACCGATTTTAATCATATCAAAACTGAAAAAAAGAAAATAAAAAACTATATACCTTCCCATTTGGAACCTTTCCTCCTTAATTATTGAGGATACGATGCTCTATTCAGAACACATCGGTCGATGACCTTGAAGCCAGCAGTACGTTTTAGGACAACTATTGAATCCATTATTATAACAACTTCGGCTCGCTTTGGTAGTCCCAGATGCCCGGACACTAGGTCATTTTGGGTTTATCCTTAGATAGGCATATTGGGTTTTATATCATTTCAAATGGCTACAATACCCTGCGAGCTTATGTTGTGACGATTTATATATTCCTTATAGTTACCAATGATCGTTCTAATAGAAGAATATTAACCGTTGTCTTACCTTAATTAGTCACTGAAACAAAATATACATTTGAGCAAAACTTTTATTATATAACGTTTTAGGTTTATTAGTGTATGAATTATGGAACTTACATTTTTCAAGATCCAAAGAAGATTTTTAGACAAAATTAATAATTAAAAAAAAAAAGAGAGAAGTAAAGCTACAGTATCTTGCAAAATAGGTAGATAGGGCCAAAATAGTATTGAGCTTAGAAATTGACATGGGAATAATAACTTTTTCTTTCAACAAGAATTTAAGTTTTTCCTTTAAGAATAAAATTTAAAAGCTGTATATACCAAACGAATAAATTAATTACAACAATTATTCCAGATTTGTGTAAAATAATGATCGATTTTAGTTTGAGCGGAGAGAAATCATTTCGTTGCTCTCTATGTGTCTATAAATAGAGGCTTCAAGAAATCTCATCATCATCATCTCATCAACAACCCTTTTGGTACTTCTCTACGCCATCCATATATATCTATATCATATAATTCTCTTATATAAGCCTTATGCCATTGAAAAACTGGCGAGTATAATTAGCAAAAAGGATCATCAACTTTGATTTCTTTTTTATCAAGTTCGTGATGTTCATAGAGGTATGTATCATGTTCTTTTAATATCTTTTTTTCAATCGTAAATCAAAATATCGATATTTAATTGTTTGAGAATTGAGAGGCATTGATAGTGTTGACAGAAGATAGAGAGCACAGATGATGAGATACAATTCGGAGCATGTTCTTTGCATCTTACTCCTTTGTGCTCTCTAGCCTTCTGTCATCACCTTTTATTTGCTTTATTGTCTCTTTTTTAAGCTTTTGATATAACTATTATCTATACAAATCCATATAACCAGCAATCTTACATCCATAGTTACGAGAGTGATTGAAACAGTTATGAATATATAAATTTCAAAACGCTAGTTTTATTACATGTATTATTTTGTATATGGAGCCTTTTAGGACCGTATATAATCAGTTGGGTCATATATCTATTGAAGGGTTGAAAACGAAGATGAGCCAGGGGATCCGACTGAAAGGATATGGTACCTCTAATCCCAGTGTAGTATTGTGTTCGTAGTCTTCTCAAATCGGAGACCAAACAAAGTAAGTAAGTCTCTTGTCCGTCTCCGTTACTCGAACCTCATTAAGCTTATCATCTTCCACGATAAAATATGGGATTATAGTTTTACATTCAATTGTATCATATATGTGCTAAAGAATTCCATAAGGTTTGATGGTTTTATAAGTAAGGTCATGTTTTGTAACTGGAGAGATTAGGATTAAAAAAAAAAAATCATGAAAATCATTGAAAGTAAATTATATTGTAGTTTATTAAAGCTACAATTCCTACAATATTAACAATTACCGTAGTATGTTGATGTAAACGTACTAATTTCAATTTCTCCTCAACCTTTGTGTATATCCCACCTTTCTCTCGAAGGTCTTAGGTTGACCGGATCGAATACAACACTCCCCTCATCTCGAAGGTCCTGGGTCGGTCGACAGTTTAGAAATTTAAGAGTGAGTTGGTCACATCAATGGCTTTGTCTACCGACTAAACCCCATAGTATTACAACTCTTGTTTAGTTTCTCTTTTAAGTCCATCGATAAATGGAGCACGGAATTTTTGGGTCCAAGGTTGAGACTTTAAGGTATTAGTGTAGTAACATTTGGAATTTTCTTAACTTGCAATGTGGCCTCACAAATAGAGCCGGTCCTGAGAAATCAGGTGGCCAAACAAAATTATTTTATTTTTAGAAGTGTTTAAGATATATTTTTTTTAAAGAGAGTTAATGTTAAAGTTTCAGAAATTTAGGACCTTGTACAATATGGCCTGCTCTTAAACGGCATTCTCATAGTAGAAACGTTGCTTAGTTGGTTCTCCCTTGAACTCCTCCGAAATATCCATCATGCAACATGTTCCGTGCGATATGACTTTTATATGTATATTTTACCAGATTAAATATTTTCATTTTGTTTAGAATTCTATGCAGTGTTTAGAAAAAAAGAATATATATAGCCCATATGCCTTTTCACTCTGACGATATATATTAAAACAAAATTGTATAAATGAATATCAAAACAAAAATATGGTCATACACGAATGTGAATTTATATATGTCCACACGAATCCGCATCAGATTAAACAACTTGTGCATGTGATTTTGTGTTTCCCTTCGTTGTACAGAAGGTTAAAATAGTCAACGTATTTACAGAAAGAAAATTTAAGAAAGTGTAAAAAAGAAAAATTATTTCCATAAATAGAAAATAATTAATTCACCAAAACTTTGTGAAGAACTCCCTATAATCAAAATTCAAGATGTGTGTTTGGCTCTCAATTTCTCAACTTGTGTGCATTCAACGAATCCAGTAGTTTCAGTTGCTAATCAACATCCGTTAAATTTGACAAATAAAAGAAACCGGACCATACTTTACTTAAAGTTTAGTATTTTACACATTTTCTGAAATATCCTTGAATAAAAGTTGTACATCTTCTTTTCATATGATTTCTTGTGGTATCATCTCGATTACTCTGTCTCTAGCCTTCGCTACCTAAAACCCAAATCAGAACAAGATTCAAAACTCTAGCAAAACAGAAGAGGAAAAATACAATATAAAAAAGGCAAAGGTATATATACCTCTTGTTCCCAATTGGTGAAGAAAGTGACAAGAGCAAGAACAATCGTTTGTAGAGTGGAACCTACCAATATACCGATCCAAAGTCCTTTCCCTCTCAATTTCACTACAAAACACAAGATTGAACCTACCGGGATCCCGACTAGATAATACGATCCTATGTTTGCATAAGCTCCTATATGTTGCCACCCTGTTCCTCTAGCAACTCCTGAAGAAGCAAGAATTTTAGGGTTTCTAAGAACAAGAACATTTAGCTTTCTTGGTGGTCAAGTAACAGCTGCAAAGGCTTCGATCTGTACATTCTAATGTATACAGACTTTCGATTTTGATGTGAACTGTTTACCTGAGAGTACGGCGAGAAAGCTGTCAACACCAATTGATAGACAGAGAAAGGGTGTGATTTGAGTGACATAGTCAGCGACTTCACTCTCATTACTGAATATATAAGCCCAATTTCTTCTGTAGCTGTAGAGACTGATGCTTACTATGGCTGCATCAATCATGCCAAGAAAAATCGCAGAATTAGCCGCAGATCGAGCTGCCTTTGGATTTCCAGCTCCTAGCTTGTTTGAGACATGTGTGCTATTATATGACAAAAACAATGGTTCAGAGAAATGTTTCAAGAACAAATAGATATGATAGATTGTTATGAACAGTTGGGAAACTATAAAACCTCGCTGCTGCTCCTATGGCATTCACGATAACGTAATGCAGAGACGACATTGTTAGGCTGTTCAAAGAATAAAGACTGAGAGGTCAAAAGCTTGTTTGAATGAAAAAATGTTATACTAAAATTTGTAGAAAGTGATATCTGTACAATACCAAATGGATAGGACCGATGTTTCGAGCTTTGAGTTTGGTAAGAGTCCTGACATTAGTATAAGAAGCTCAAACGACCACCATTCCAGGCTTTACATACGCCCAAAAAACATAAAATATAGAATCAAAGATCCAATGACGACCAAAGATCAAGAAGCCCTAATGACAGGGATCCATTGAAAATCAAAACAAACAAATTTAAAAAATTTAGAGGATTTTGTTACCAAGTCATCATTGCAGTGGGAATTGCTAGGGTAATGAACTGCTTCATGCTCAAAAAGATTTCTTGTGCCCGAAGATTCCAGTTTTTTCGATAGAGAGCAGAGTCTCTCATGAAAGCCCAAAGCAAACCTACGTTGAGCCAATACGAAAAACCTATGGACAAAGCGGCGCCGACGATTCCGAATCTCAGTTTATAGACAAGAAGCCACGAAAAGGGAACGTGAAAAAAGAGAGCTCCAAGAGAGCTCAAGAAGAGAGGTAGAACCAATCCTTGTGACTGGAAAAATCGAGTCATAGATTGAAGAACAGAGTATCCGAATAAAGCCGGTATGAGCCAGATTGAGTATCTACAAGCTAATTGAGAGATAAGAGGATCTTGATGGAAAAGCTCCAAGAGTTTGTCCATAAAAACCCACAAAAGTGAGATTGGGAAACAGACCAAGAGAAGACATAGCATTGAGCCGTAAGTGTATGCACTGATATTCCTAAATTGCCCAGCTCCAAAAGCTTGACCACACAGTGTCTCTAACGCACCTGCCAATCCAAACTAACGATCTAAGTCAGCAAAGTCGGTCCAATAAAAATAGTGGTCCTAGTTATGAAACAAGAAATGTGTACACTCCCATAACTTTGAAAAGGTGTAAGTTTCTATCAAAACAAAAAATTGGTAGTCCTAAAGATATAACTACTAAAAAAAGTGAAGTTGCATTAATATTTAAAAATAAAAAAAATTTGGCGACCCTAATTTTTTGCTTAGCATGTTTGTCCTTTGGACAGGTCTATAAGTCGAGAGAGAAGGAGGAGGAGGAGGAGGAGGAATTTACGATGAGGCTGAAGCCGGTGACATTGGTAAGAGAAGTGGCAATAGCAACGGCTGAGAGAGAAAGCTCGTCCAAGTGACCAGCCATAACAATGGAGATAACTTGAAGGAGGTATTGAGAAGCAGCCACAGCCACCATTGGTGCAGCCATGAAGCTTACCTTCTTCATCATCTCTGTTGACAAATAATAACTCGTCTGATCTTCAGATTTCTCATTACTATAATCTTCTTCTTCTTCCTCTTCTTTGGGCACCAACGAGAAACCATTTTCCATTGTCTTGATCAAAACTGTTTTTAGAGAAGCGCTACAATCAATAAGATTGAATGGATCCAAATGAAAAAAACTTGGGGAACGATAAAGAACTCTTCGTTGAATTAGACTAAAAAATAGGGAAATATATGCGTTGACCTTGTGAAATGAATTAAACAATGACGCGAAGACGTGGTCTCCATAAAAGTTGAGTAGGTAGAGTTATGGGAACTTGTCGAGGAAGTTAATACAAAACGTTGACTAGATTTTTTTTTTAAACGTTGACTAGTTAGTTGTTGAATAGATAAAAGAGAATGAAGCTGGTGGAACTGACAGAAACTAATGGAAATTTCAGAAAGAACCTAAATAGAAATTTTAATTTTATTTGTAATTTGTAATTTATTTTGGTTGGAAATACAATTTTGTTTTGGTATAATTGGAAAAATAAATTAGTAATAATACTTTTAGACTAAAAATTTAATTAAGAATGTAATATTTTTGGGTAATTCTCATTTTGTTATCAGTATCCACCCAAAAATAATGAATATTGTACTAAGAATATTATATATGTTCCATAAATTTATGATTATTCGAATTTTCTGACTCCAGTCTAAATGAATAGCATACTTAGAGGTGTCAAAATGGGTCAAAATTCATGGGTCAACTCAACTCAACTCAACCCATGAACCCTAATGAGTTAAAATTTTTGACTCAAATGAGTTGATTGGTCAAATGAGTTGATGAGTCAATTGGTTTGATGAGTCAATTGGTTTGATGAGTAAAATGAGTTGGGTTGTAATGGTTAATGGTTTCAATGGGTTACCCAATTAAACTATCAAGTTTTGTAAAATTGAATTAAACCAACTAAAATCTCTAAATCAATGCCAATTTAAGTTTAACCAACACATCTAAACCAATTTAATAAAATTAATATTTTTCCAAATTTCTTAAATATACAAGCGATGAAATTGAGAAAAAGTAAACTCGTAATTTTTTCACCAAAAAACATAAATCCGTGATTTTCCCGCCAGAAACGTAAACCCATGATTTTCCCGCCAAAAACGTAAATCCGTGATTTTCCCGCCAAAAACATAAACCCGTGATTTTCCCGCCAAAAACGTAAACCCGTGATTTTCCCGCCAAAAACGTAAACCCGTGTTTTGCCCGCCAAAAACGTAAACCCGTGATTATCTCGCCAAAAACGTAAATCCGTGATTTTCCCGCCAAAAACATAAACCCGTGATTTTCCCGCCAAAAATGTAAATCCGTGATTTTCCCGCCAAAAACGTAAACCCGTGAATTTCCCGTCAAAAACGTAAATCCGTAATTTTCCCGCCAAAAACGTAAAGCGGTAATTTTCCCGCCAAAAACGTAAACCTATAATTTTTCCGCCAAAAACGTAAACCTATAATTTTTCCGCCAAAAACGTAAACCCGTGATTTTCCCGCCAAAAACGTAAACCAATAAAAAGTGGAATCCGTAAATATCCTAAGTTTGATGATAATGAATTAATAATGATAATTATTTATTATTATTTTATAATAATAATTAATTAAATTATTACTTAAATGGGTTAATCCATTTAACAACTCAGCCCATTAAATTAAATGAGTTATGGGTTGACCCAACTCATTTAAACTCATTTGATTATGAGTTAAGTTGAGTTGGGTTACCCATTTTGATATCCCTAAGCATACTATTAAATTGAATATTATAGATATTTTACGCAACCCAAATTTTTCATATCCATTGTCCAACGTTTTTTGTTCTTGGTAGTGGATCGATGTGTTTGGACTTTTTTTGTGTGTGTGTTTAACTTCTTCTGATATATCCATGTGTTGTTCCTCCCGTGGAAAATGTTTCCACGTGTTGTCCGCTATGAAAATGAACTACTCACCATGACTCTATCGAGCAATCTTACTCAAATTTGCTTTTTGCCTTCTTCTTCTATTTTGTCTTTTTATATTTCTTTCAAGATAACTACCCTTCATCATAACAATATGGTGCATGAACAGTTGAATCTTATTCGGAAGATTGTTGGTATATTAGGAAACTTCATCTCTCTATGTTTGTTTCTATCGCCAACGCCAACGTTTATACACATAGTGAAAAAGAAGTCAGTGGAAAAATACTCACCATTGCCATATTTAGCGACTCTCCTAAACTGTTTGGTTCGTGCTCTTTATGGACTTCCTATGGTTCATCCTGATAGCACCTTGCTCGTTACAATAAGCGGTATAGGAATCACGATCGAAATCGTTTTCCTTACAATCTTTTTTGTATTTTGTGGTCGTCAACAACATCGGTTGGTAATATCCGCTGTTTTAACCGTTCAAGTTGTGTTTGTGGCTACCCTTGCGGTTTTGGTCTTAACTCTCGAACACACTACCGATCAACGGACGATAAGCGTTGGGATTGTATCTTGCGTTTTCAACGCTATGATGTATGCTTCTCCATTGTCTGTCATGAAAATGGTAATAAAAACAAAAAGTTTGGAGTTCATGCCGTTTTTGTTATCGGTAGTTGGTTTTCTAAACGCAGGTGTTTGGACAATTTATGGCTTTGTGCCTTTTGATCCATTCCTGGCTATACCAAATGGGATTGGGTGTGTTTTTGGACTAGTACAGTTAATATTGTATGGTACCTACTACAAATCTACCAAAGGGATAATGGAGGAAAGGAAGAACCGACTCGGTTACGTTGGTGAAGTCGGATTATCCAATGCGATCGCTCAAACTGAACCCGAGAACATCCCATATTTAAACAAAAGAGTTAGCGGCGTTTGATTTGGTCTTTTCATGTTATTCACTGTAAGTTTATTATATAATCATCTAGGATTTTTTTTATATTTTTAGGACTGTAATATGCGAATAAGTCAAATTTCGTTGTCCATAGTTCTCAGAAGCCGTAGACTCTTTTAAAAATATGACTTCTCTCTTTGGTCATTTTTTTTTGTTTGAGGACCATTTCTTCAAGAGTGAAAATTGAGAAAAAGTCGTTGATGTTTCTTGAACAAATTCACTAAAAATGCAACTAATGTTAACCCATAGTTTGTACTTATTCTTCAATTAATCAATGAGTCATTTATCCAAAATTTATCAACAAGAATTCTCTCCCTAGACTTGATTGCCTGAAAAGTTTCCCAAATAAATAGAAACAAATATTAACTCGATTTCCCTAGAACCGAGTAAAGGATTAGAAACAGATACAAACTTGGTTTGATCAGCTCTTTGGTCCAAATATTTTGGTGAATTTCATAACAAGAATTAGGATTAGGGCTTGTAGTGTTGAACATGAGACTAAATCAGCCCATAGCCCATTCCCATTAAAGTGTAAGTGGAAAGATGAAAAAAACAAAAGTAGTCCAATAGGGAATACCACTGAAATAATAAGAAGTTTTGTTCACATAAGCTCCAATTTTCTCACACTACCTAAACACAATGAGGCATATTGTTCATGGCCAAGAAAATTAAAAACATGGCTCCTAAACCGGAGAGGATGGTTAAGAAAGGCTACCGGAGAGTGCAGTCAAGAAGCTCTCCATAAGGATTGAGAAGTTAAATATAAAAAGTTCAGATTGAGAGAAGCAAATACAAAATGAATCTAAGTAAAGAAAATTTAGTCCCAAGCCCATCTAATGACCCAACCTAACCCACCCGTCCAAGCATCAAGAGAATTAGCTCCTTCCCCTACTTACACAAATATGGTGACACAAGGCCACAAGCCTTTTGAAAAAAGAAAAAGCAAAAAAAAAATAAAGAAGGCCACAAGCCTTGGACATGAAACCTTCACCTTATATACTAGCAGATTTTTTTCTCCAACTTCCAATATGTACAAAAACCACTTTATCCATTTTGTGTATTTCATATACCCAACTTTGGATATCCATTTCTCACTCAGAAACAAACCTCAAATTTTACGTTTGAGTATACACTACAATCTACAAACTACAAAGATAGTGCTTGTAGATTAGATGAATCCAACGTTCTCAATGTAGTTTCGAGTGACAAATTTGCCGAAAATTAGTTTTCGGAAAAATGTCCAACGTAACATCCCAAAATTTAAGTTTCAATACCAAGTTGGGTTTATTGCTAGTTTTAGAATGAGGTTCAATTGAAATATAATTGAAAACCCCTCCTCTTGAGCAGGCGTATCAGGAATCCAACATTAAAAGTGTGATGTAACCGAGAACGTAATATAAAAATGATATGGGTCAATCTATTTATTGTTAGGAGTTCCATGACAAGACTCTTACGTTCATGAAATCAATATCTTGATGCAAAACTGAACTTGAACATGGACTGAAGCGAGGCTAGATTCATTTAACAAGACTCTCACGTTCGTGAAACCAATTTACTGGTGCAAAACTGGACTTGAACATGGACTGATGCGCGGCTGGATTCATTTGACAAGACTCTTACGTCCATGAAACCAATATACTATATTGGTGCAAAACTGGACTTGAACATGGACTTCTGCGAGGCTGGATTCACCTCATTGTATAACTGATTTTGCAAGTCCATACATTTTTGTTTCTTGGATTGATGTTGATTTAATTTAACTTTTTGTTAATCTTCAATATTATGTATGACGTGTCGTTGCTTCCACGTGTTTTCTGCCATAACAATTACCTACTCACCTTGACTCTTATGAGCATCTCTTGTCGGAGAAAGTATTCAAATTTGCTTTTTGACTTCTTTAATTCTTTGAGTATATCCTTTCAAGATACTCTCTCTTTGGTTCATTATTTGTTTTTTGGCCACGTAAAGTTGTATTATAGACTTTATAGTATAGAAGTTTTAAGCTTGAACCAATCAACTTTGGTCACTCTTTAATTCATCTATTATATACCAGATCATTTTTTAACTGAGATATATTTTCAAACTTTCTTACACTCTAATATCATATGAAAGACTATAATGTACTTTCAATATAAATTACAATCAACTGAAGGTTATTGCACAAACACACACAAAAAAAGAAGCAATCAAAATCCCCCAAAAGTTTGTATTTCTTTTTTTCTTCAATTAAGCAATGAGTCATGTCTCCAAACTTTCTCATCACCAATTCTCTCCCTAGCCTTAATTGCCTGCAAAATTTCATTGAAGAAAAAATGTGTAAACAAATATTAGCTCGATTTCTCGAAAAATCGAATGATGGATTAGAAACAGAAAAAAGCGAGTTACGCGGTTACAATCACCTCTTTGCTCCAATTGGTAAATCCAATAACAAGAAATAGGATTAGAGTTTGTAATGTTGATCCTGTGACTAAACCAGCCCAAAGTCCTTTCCCATTGAAGTGAAGATGAAAACACAATAGAAGTCCAACAGGAATACCAATGACATAATAAGAGGTTATGTTCACATAAGCTCCAATTTTTTGCCACCCTGTTCCTCTCACAATCCCTAAACAAAACAAAACATATATTCGGTTCACGTTCACAAAAAAATAATAACATGGTTGCAAAACCGGAGATGCGTGTTAAGAAAGGCTAACCGGAGAGGACGGTCAAGAAGCTGTCCATGAGGATTGAGATACAAAGAATAGGAGTGATATCAGTCACATAACTAATTACTTCCTCCACATTGCTATATGCATAAGGCCACACACTGCGAGACAAGAACAGACTAGAGCTCACAATAACTGACTCAACAGCTGCAATTATGATTGCAGCCGCAGCAGAATCACGAGCCCCTCGCGGATTCCCAGCTCCTAGCTCATTAGCCACATTGGTGCTAACCAACGAAACAAAAAAAAATGAAACATTAATTCTTCGAAAATAAAATGAAGTGAAAATTCGATGTAAGAGTATTAAAGTAAGAACAAACCTTGCTGCATCACCAATTCCATTTACTAGATTGTAATGCAATGAAGAGGTCGTGAGGCTGCTCAATCCCAAAAATTAAGGCTTAGAAAATGAAAGAAAATATAAGTATCACAGATTATATAGTTTTGCGGTTCGATACATTACCAAATCGAAATAACCGATGTTTCGAGCTTTGAGTTGGGTAGAAGACCAGACAGCAAAGTAATGACCTCGAAAGCTAACCACTCAAGGCTATTGAAGGAAGCAAGAGCAATAAGAAAATAAGTGTCAATAGAATATTAGTGAAGGGAAAAAAAATCCATTACACATTTATTTATGTAACCTAAGATTTTAAATCTTTCACCTATCCACAAAACAATGACCACCACTAGACTACCATCACTTGGTTAATTCTATATGGATTTTTAATAAAGTTGTACATACTTACCAACACATCATTGCAGAAGGAATGGCAAATTGAAAGAAGATATTTGTATGAACAAAAACATCCTTGGACATATAAATCCGCGTTTCGACACAACGACTAGAGCGTTTCATATAAACCCAAAGAAAAACCGCGTTGAGCCAGTAAGAGATACCGATAGACGCAGCCGCTCCTTTGGCTCCAAAATCAAATTTATGAACCATTAGCCAACAGAGAGGAACATGGAAAGACAGAGCAGCTAGAGAGCTCAAGACCATTGGATAAATCAAGCTTTGTGACTGAAAATATCGAACCAACGACTCGAGAACAGAGTAACCGAATAAAGCTGGTACCAGCCAGAGACAGTACACACCAGCTAACTCTGCTATTTGAGGATCTTGATGAAGCAACAGCAAGATCTGGTTCATGAACATCCAAAGAATCGAAATCGGAACAGAGATAATCAAAAGGAAAACTATTGAAGTGAAAGTGTAAGATCCAAGCTTGTGATATTGTTTTGCTCCATATGCTTGACCACATAGTGTTTCCAATGAACCTGAAAGTCCAAACTATATAGTATACAACAATAATTAGAAACAAATTAATCCAATACATATATATATATAAAGGTTCATATACTTGCTTACAAGAACACCAAAGCCGGTAACATTAGCAAAGGAGCTTCCTAGAGCGATTCCGGCGAGAGCGAGTTCGCTCCGGTGACCGACGATCATTGTAGAAGTTGCTTGAAGAAGGTATTGAGACATGTTCACGGCGACCATTGGAGCAGCCATTGAAGCAACTTTCTTCATCTTCTCCCATCTTATTTTTTCTTTATCTTCGTCTTGTGATTGTTTGGTGTTCAACAATAACGGAGTTTCGATACTCTTCTTCATTTTTTTTTTCTTTCTGGTTAGAGAAAATGTTGGAAGTTGTGTCGTATTTATTTAGCTTTATGATTTTGATATAATAAAATTTGTATTTTGATAAATAATATATGCGACGTCGCGACTCGAAGAAAAGAAAATAAACACGTTTCCGCTTCCGCGTATAAAAGCGAAATCGTTTTCGACTTTTATCATCTCACTCATTTAAGTCAAAAGATAGAATTCAGCACGTGTAAGAAGAAGATGCATCCTAACTAGTAACTAATAATTGGTTCCTATTTGTAGTTTGTACTTAAAAGATTTTAGTTGTGGAGTCTTTTTTTTTTTTTATGCCAGAGAAATTAATTAGACAACATAAAGTTTGTTTTGGTTGTATAGCCTTAAAAAGAAAAGTAAAACATGAATGGTTCAGTTTTAAGGCTTTGTGAGTTGTTGAAACTTTTTAGAACCTTTTACCAATCAAATACATTTGTGGTTAAAACTTAAAAATCATGTCGGTTCTTGAAAAAGGCAAGAGTGGTATTAACAATATTTTTGATTAGCATGAGATAGAACTGGAACACAGAACAATATAATACCTTAAGAGTATCAAACAGATATGAAAACTGAATTAGAATCGGTGTTTCCTCTTCAAGCCTTTACTAGTTGCTTCGCTTTGTGTTTCTTATCGTGTTATCTCTTGTATTCGTAGTTCCTTTAGTCGTAGTCTTTCTCCCTTTTTTTTTTTTTTTTTTTTTTTTTGCTTCTATTGTTTACTCTGTATTCTGTCTCAAACTTGAAAACGGTATAAATACTTAACATCGATACCAAAAAAAAAAAAAAAACTGAATTAGAAGATTTTTAAATGTATAGAACCACATACTGATCATCAGTTATTATTTAATTAGTCATAAAATGAGATATACATTTCTAAAGAATAAGGAATAAAAGTCTCTCTTCGTATTGATTGCATTGGCTCAAATCGATAAACATCGGTCCATGATCAATATTTTTAATATCATATCATTTATTTAAGTATTGAACCTAAGATGGCTTTCAGTGGTTACCATCTTACAATAGATTTTTTTTGTCAGCGTTAAACCACTTATGAGAAAAAAAATGTATAATATATGTAGTAATAGCTAGTTTTCAAAAGAACAACAAGATAAATTGTTATTTTGTCAATAGATGATATATGAAAAAGACTACTCATGACAGCGTGATTTATGTAAATTGTGTAACATAACTATAGATTAATTTAATATTTTATAATTATTTATATTATATGATATTTTTATGAATGGTTGAATTTTTTTAAAAATGGATATTTCTTAATCTGCATATTTAACTAAAACCTCTTATATTTTGAAACATAAAGAATACTCCTAGACTAGACATGCTGAGGCCTGAGAGGACAAATGAAACTAAACACATGTTTCAATACTGACCGACAGAAAGAAAAAAATAAATAAATGAAAAGAATAATAATAAAACACATGTTTCAACTTTAAATACATATCTCGATGAACCTAACCTAATCCACATCTCCATGTTAATTCATTGACAAAAACTCCAATCCATGATAATACTCCAATAACATAAAGTTTTAGTTTTCAAAATCATTGTTAAAAAGTACTATCGACTTTATATACTCCACAACATAAATTTGAAATTAGTCAGACTAAACCGCCAAAGTTAAGATTTTGTTTGTGTTTCTAAACAAACAAATTTTGCTCTACTTGATATCAATAATAAATCCGTCTCTTAATGACATTTTTTTTTACTATTTCGTTAACAAAATAGATGTAACTTAACTACTGATTACTAGTATTATTTTTGATTCAATATATCATACATACTTTTTACGTTTTAGTATAAATGTCATTTACAGGTTCTTCACATATAGTAAAAAAACAATTAGATTTTTTTGTCTATCGCTTATTAATATATTATACAATTTTTTATAATTGGTCAATACATTAAAATTGAATATTTACCAAATATCTACACTAAAAATAATAACAATACTTATTTTGAAATAAAATTTTAACACTAAAACGACACTTATTGTGAAAAGAAAGAAATGTATAACTTATAAAGTTAAAAGTTATAACCGAGAATATATGTATTCACAATGTCATTTACAGGTTCTTCACATATAGTAAAAACATTTTTTTTGTTTATCTCTTATTAATATATTATACAACTTTTTTTTATTGGTCAATACATTAAAATAGTAAGAATAGAATTGCAATTTCACCAAATACTGTAACTACATTCAAAATATAAAACAATACCTATTTTGATACAAACTTGTAAGAATTAAACCACACTTATTGTGAAACTAAATAAAAGTATAACTTATAAAGTTAAAAGTTATAACCGAGAATATGTATTCACAATCCGTGATATCCAATTGAGAGTAGTCCAGTCAAGAACTGCATTATACACACTGAAAAAGAGGAAGCCATTTTCTTACTTATCCTCGTCGAAGTTATCAAAAATAAATAAAGAAACAGAAGTTGTTGAGAAAAGTATTAATAATCGGTTCTGACTTCTGACATCGTGTGTTGGAAGAAATAATTAATACTTACACAGAGCATTTTGATAGTTTCAACTTTCTTTTTTACTTATGTTAAACTAACTCTAATCACATGTATTATGTATACAAATTCATATTTACGTTCACTTGGTTTAAAAAAGCACTCCACATACTTCATGCATCTTGATAATCCAACTATCTCTTTGTTTTTTTCCTTTGACATGGAATAACTTTATCAATCTAATCGATGAAAGAGATCCGATTGGTGAAGTTGAGATCTATCGCAAAAGAGTTGTTTCCGCGAAGAATAGTGAAGTCGATGATGGCATACCTCTCGGCCACACTATAAGCAACCTTTGAACAGTAGTTACTAGAGATTTGGTGATTGCATGCTTCAAATCAAATTAAAGGTGTTGTCAAAACTTTCTAACTACTCGAAGTTTCATAGGTAACGTTGTATTATTGCGGTACACCATGTTATCTCATGGGTAATTGCTTAGTGAGACTCTTAAAGTAATAATAAAAAAAAAAATTGGTACGGAGATATGGTACTAATAAGCAATTTCATGAGAAAATGTACAAAAACAAATAGTTTTACACTAACCAAAACCGAACCCGGATTTCTTTTGGTTAATTTAGGTAACCCTCTAGAAATACTTTGGTTAACCGAATTGGCTTCTTAGATAGAGCCAACCTTGGTATTTAATGCACGTTCATTTTATTGTTGACAGAGAAAGCTTTCAACAAATTGTCGGAAAAAATTGAATTCTCGTATTAATACCTAAGATCAGAGAAAAATGTTACAATCGTTTTTGGCTTCACACATTATATACATGGATAATATCGCCGCGTCACTGCCTCAACTACTTAGCCAAGTGGCATAATTGCTGCCTCCAATTCCAATTTGTTAGCCCTCATCTGAGTGAGGTCGTTTTGCAGTGGGGTAACCACAAAGGTCATTTTTTTAATACTCTTTTCTTCTAAATTCAAAGTTTAACTCGTGTCTCTCATGGGCCGGTCACGGTCTATGTCCAAAGTCCAAACTGTGAGTTCCTGATCGTAAGAGTGAGTCAAAAGAATCATAACTTCAAAAACCAAACCGCACCAAATAGAGATTGTTTAGTACTTCATCGGCTTGAAAAAATATCATTTTGACACATTTCATACAAATTAAAAAAAATATATATATATACATGAGTCCATATTTAATAAGTGATTAGTTTTAGAAGTCTTTATGAACAAATATAAAATTATAGAAAAACATTCTTTATGAAACCGAAAGAGTAAGTATTTGTAGTAATGCCAATTGTTTTGGAATTTATTTTTTTAGTGGGCCAATGAAATATGTATGGATCGCCAATAGGAGTGGAAATTGCAGATATTGTGAAAGCCTAGTCCCTATACAACAAGATCACTGCTTCCCAATGAATATTAATCACAAATTGACAATATGAATATGATCAACCACTGATTAAGACACTCACGTGTACATATATTTGAATTATTATTGGTTCATAGTCATGGAAAAATGTTTAGAGTGAGAATTTAGTGCAATTATAATTAAACATTAAATGTGTTTTCTTTAGAAAAATTAGTTTTTTCTTCGGTCAGTGTTATATCATAAATTTAAGTTTATTGAAGATAATTTTTTTTTATCAGTTTAAGGTTCGAAGGAATTTAACGTCAATAGATATTAGACATGGATGAGGTCAAAAGATGGCTTCTCGTTTGATATTTTTTTATGGTAACTACTTTGTAGAAAAGCATTACGAAACGCAATTCTAGAAATTAAAGTCATTACTGTATATACCTCTCCATTAGTGATTATAGTCAAGGAAAGGAAAAAAGGAAAGAGCTATATTAATGTATATGCCTGGAAGACTTGAAAATTAGATATCTATTATAGATAGTTTAATATTAGGTAAGTATGAAAGAGAAAAAAATTAAAATCATAAATTTCCTTTTTCATTTTGTTTAATTTACTAAATATGTCATTGTCTCAAAACACTATTTATTACCGGATATTTTAGACATGATACTGTTCATCAACTGCCTGAAGACACTATTCATCCGAAATTTACGACACTGTCGTATTTATCATTGGATTGCATAAAATATTTATGATTTATGTGGATAACTATTTGATTAACATGTTAACTAGTATAGTATCGTGCTAAATATATATAACTATTTGATTAATATGTTAACTAGTATAGTATCACGATAAATTTTTATATATCGTATTAAACCATTTACCATATCATACAAATTAATATGAAATAATCAATTTAACTTTATAATAACATGTTATACTGAATATAACGTGCTAACATATTAAATATCTGAATAATATTTATATTAATATGGTAAGATAGTTGATATATAGTGAAATTATAACAATAGTTGATACATGACATATTTGGTAAATTAAACAAAGTAAGAACTAAGAAGGACATTTATGGCTTTAAATTTTTTCTCTTTGATAGTTAACTAATATTGAATTATCAATGGTAAAAATCTAATTTTGAAATCTTCTGGGCATATCCATTGATATTTTCCAAAAGAAATGAAACATCATCTTCTCAAGTGAATCCTTCAGGACCCATCACTCTCCTCATTTTACCAGGAGGAGACAGTACCGCTGGGCTATTTCCATGTTGGTTTTGCTCGGAGGCCTTTGGTTCGAGTGCGTCTCCTTTGGAAGCTGGAATCTGAAGCTTCCCTGGCTCAGTTGGTGATGGAGAAGACGAGAAATACCTGATGAAAAAACCAATGATAATCAGAGTGATGAAACAGAATTTTTGTCCCGTGGGTTTCTTTTTCAAGAGTATACCTGTGGTCTAAAGCTTGTTGTATTGTGATCCTTTGACGTGGGTCGTAGATGAACATTTTTGCTAGAAGATCCAAAGCGTCATCACTTGCCATAGGGAAAATGGTACGTAATGGTGGAGCGGGTGTATAGGAGAATTCCATGTAGTCTGGGAGATAGATCATGTCAGACCATTGGGAAGGTACTGGAGTACCAAACGCTTGAAAGATCTTTCCAAGTTGATCAATCTCAGTAGAACCCTGAAGAAAGTATAGGAAATGTTTAGAGAACTACAGACTTTTTAAACATGAAGTACGAAGGGTATAGAGCATTACCGGAAGAAATGGTCTACGAAGTAGTAACTCAGCAAAAATACAGCCTGCAGCCCAAACATCAACTCCTGCTCCATACTGTCGACTCCCAAACAGTAACTCAGGCGCTCTGTACCATGTAGCAAATACCTGTGTGAATAAGTATAACCAATTTAAACTTAACGAATCTTCCACAAGCAGATACAAATAGCTAACCAAATGAGATATCTACACAAGTTACACAACCAATAAATCTCAGAATCTTTCTAAAGTAACAATGTTAATACATCCGTAAGTAACAAAACTGTATCTGGTGACTTTGAACCATCAATCTCTCATCTCACCAAAATCGAAAAACACAGGTATGCAAGAATCAAAATTAAAACCGTATGATGTCTTCTTAATACTCTGTATCAATTTTTCCATATCCAGCAAAAAGAGACTTCTACAGAACTAATCAATTGCAGAATCTTCTTGAGTCAAAATGTTAATATGACCGTAATCAACAAAATGCTATCCGGAAACTTAAACTTGTAATCACCAACCGAAACCAATAACATAGGTATGCAAGCATTCGAATTAAAAACATAGTATGTCTTCTCAATGCACTATATATACTCTTAGTTTGTCCCAGCAAAAAAAAACCAATAGATCATCAAGAACAAGACTAATCTACCTGTCAATTCAAACAAAAAATAGAAGAGATTTCTTCATAACTAATCAATCTCAGAATCTTCTAGGGTAAAAAAATGTCAATACAATCTTTCACCTCACCAAAACCAAACACACATAAAGTATGATATCTTCTCAATACTCTGTACCGACTCTTCATTTTGAGCATAAAATTCAAAATAGATCATCAAGAAGAAGTACCAAGATATTTACTACAAACTCCAGACTAATCTAGCTACCAATGCAACCATAAATATCAATAACTATATAAATACCTAACCAATAAATCCAATAAGATCATCAAGAACTACACTAACCTAGCTACCAAGCTCAAAACCGTATCAATCATAGCATCAATACCTGATGAGTAAACCTCCGATTCGGACTCCCAAACAACCTCGCCAAACCAAAATCAGCCAACTTCAACAAACCATTCTCTCCAATCAACAAATTATTCGGCTTCATATCCCTAACAACCACACCAAAAACAAACCATCAACACAATCAAAATCAAATCTTTATAAACCTAAGCATAACTTCTTACCTGTGAAGAACCCATTTCTTATGACAATAAGCTAAACCCTTCAAAGTCATCAACATATAAGACTTAATATCACCAGGAGATAAAAAGATATTACGATCACGAATCACTGCTTCTAAATCTGTTTGCATATACTCAAAAACTAGATGCAAACTTCCATCGTGAGGGAAAGCATCAATGAGTTCAACGATATGTGGATGATTCAGCTCTTTTAGTAGCTTGATTTCTCTTAAAGCTGTGAAATTTACTCCTTCCTTTTGGTTTCCTAATCTTATCTTCTTCACTGCTACAGTTTTCCCAGTCTAAGGAAATCACAAAATCGAAGATTGTTGAGTTTGAAAATCTTGATGAAATTGAAAACGAAATCGGGAAGGGTTTTTGATTTTACCTTTGTGTCGGTGGCTTTGTAAACGACACCGTATGTTCCTTCTCCGAGGATTTGACGGCGGAGGTATCTATCAACTGGTTGATTATCGCCGGATTTCGACATTGGGTTTAGATTCTCCGGTACACTTCGAGGAAGTACGAGGGCTCCTAGTGAAACACTTTTAAGAAATTGAATTCTTTGGTTTCAATTTTATACCCGTAAGATTTTGTGTTTTATGAAACGAACCTTATATTTATGAAATAATCAGAAACAGCCATATGATACTGTGGATAGCATAAATATGCTAACACTCGTGATTTGTTTGCAGGAAGTGATTCTACATGATCATCAGACCCTAGATAATTTAACCCTCCACCTCGAACTATTGATGATTAATCTTATCGAGTAGAAAATAATACACAATATAAATATCAAAGTAGCTATTTTTTACAAATTTACCATTTACCTAAAAAAAATATAAAATAATTTTACGAAATCCAAAATAATAGGTAATATAATTCTTATTCGTTATTGTCAAGTATAGGAATATATTATGTATTATTAGGTATTTAAAAACAACAATCTGTTTATTATAAAATATCGTATTTATTCAAAACATATAGGGCTTACTGGGCTTAGCCGAACACGGCTTTTATAATGTTATTGAGTTTAGTAATTAGATCTGTATTAATAAAAGTTTGAATAAAATATTTTTTAATATTTTAAAAGATATTTTCTTTTAACAAAACAAACATTTTTTTTTTTTCAAAGTAATCGAAATGGAGCCGTTTTTAACTATCTTTCGGTTTACCACAGAGTAAAATCGTTAGGCGAGAAATTGTAATGTGTACTACTTTTTTTTTTTTTTTTTTTTTGGTGAATAAATGCGGACTCATATTTTTGGCAGAACAACTGTGAAACGGTCCTAAAAAAATCACGGACTCATGTTTTTTTGGTGAAAGAATTATGGTTGATGATGATGATAATCATCATCATCAATGCTAACTATGACCATTTAACGGCACTTTTTTCAACAAATGATGAAGATCAAATGTCGCTTTGTACCTTGAGAAAATCTAGGGAAGTTATTCTACACCTATTACCAAATTCCAACCATCAGAACTCAGAATCTTGTTTGGCAACTGTTGGCTTTGCTTCGATTTAAAAAACCTTTGCCCAAAACATAAACATACAAAAATGTCAAGAATCACTTCCCTAAAGCCTCTAGAATTAAGTACAACAAACAGCATATAATGCTTTTGAAAGACAGAAAAGCAAAGCGCAACATCTGTGGAGACAATAGTTCTCAATTCTCATCCACTTTTCTTCAACTAGACTTGGTATAAGGATCATGATTCCTCAGGTTTTGGTTCTACTGACTGATCAGGTAAAACCTGAGCTTCACCATTGACATTAGGTTGTTGTTCATCAGATTGTTCAGGAGGAGCGGCAGTAGCAGCAGTCTGCTCTTCTTCTGGATGAAAATCTATAGGAAATTTAGTAACTCTAGGTTTGTCGGAAAGTATGTTCCTCTGAACTTTATCAATCAAAACCTTAGTTGGAGGCTCTTCCTTGAGTTGCTCATCCTCATAATCATTGTTCACGTAATATCCAACTCTCAAGAACTCTTGACCCATGTAAGAACATGTCAACAATAGCACAGTAACACCGATGATGTCTTCCTCCTGAATCTTTGATGGATCCGGAGGATCAGCCTGTAACAGTAGTAATAGAGAGTTAGACCAAGACTTTGTTGGTGCTTGGAAGAGGTAGTAGTGCATATGTTACCTGAAATACAAAGCGGTAGTTGCCAACATTAACAGGCCCTACAAGCACACTCTCTAGAAGTTGATCATAAGTCTCATCTTCTGCTGAGCCTACATAGATAAGCTTCCATTCCAAATCTGTACCACAAGCAAAAGCACGGGTCTATCTAAGTTATCCTCACCCTATAACAATGTTAACCAAGAACTTGTGCATAGATAAATCCAACTAATAGACAACAAGACTCTAGATTATCAATTAGAAAACAAACCATTAGAGCATGACTCTGACAAAGCAATTAGGTAACAATATGTTCCAATTACAATCAGCAGCAACAAATTGGTGTTGAAAACAATCCATAAGAATCAGCAGAGACTAAAACCTAAATAAAGTCGAGATGAATTACAATTCAGGGGAAGGAGAAAGAGGAGATTTTTACCGTCTTTGAGAGAATTCAAACACTCGTAAGAAATCTCGAACTGAAAAGGGCTAACAAAAGGAGCAGGATTATGCAATACAGCGACGTTGGTGATTTTGATTGCACTCATTATCTCTAATCAACAACCAAGTCGGAGAAAAACCCTAGGTTTCAATAAACTTCATCCAAACTCGGGAGAGAGAGAGACCCAGATGAAAAAGTTTCTCCCTTTTCAAAAAATTCGAAAGCAGATAATTCAAGAGAAGAGAGAAGAAGGAAGAGCTAGGGTTTTTTTTCCCCAGGAGAGAATTAATCAAAGAAGAAGCTTCAGAGTTTTTTTTTTTTTTTTTTTTTGATTAAGAAGACGATGAAAATGTTTTCAATTTTGGGGATGGCTTTCTTATAACCGGTTGTCGTTGGAATGGTGACCGGCTACTACCGGTTAAGTTGAATTGGCGGGAGGAATACTTTAACTCACGAAATGCAGCAGGGAAATTTGCTAAATATTTGATAATTTTAGTGTCCAACACATAAATACGAAAAAAATATAGAATTCAATCGATTAGTGACACAAATAAGAGATTACCAATCATATCCTATATACTTTTTTTTTTTTCTATCTTTCAATATTTTGTTACCAGTGTTACCATTTGTGTTTACGACATCAAAAAAGAAAAAGTGACGCACATAGATAATATATACAGATGGGTTAAATATTCACATAGTTCTAGGTAGAAATATTTACACATTCTACCTACAGATTAAAAACCACAAAAAATATTTTGTGAGTTAGGTTCCTATTTAAACACCCTTGCAACTTTGCAAGTGCTTGATAGCAAAAAAAAAAAAAAAAAAAAAAGTCTAAACGAACCAAAAGCAGATAGGAAGCGTGTTAATGTTGAGAAGTGATGTTCATTTTTCTGGTTTGAGCATGAAACATCTCTGCGATATCTGTAGCCGTACTACATTCTTCAGGATTTCTATCTGTCACTTTACTGATAAATCTCGGAAACCTAACAGAGATGCCTCGCGATGGATGGACGAGACCTAAACTGGCACTGTGAACAGGCGAGACTGTGAAATCAGCACCTCTGATTTCCCAAACTACCTCTGCGGAAAACCACATGTCAGGTGTCTCCCCTGTTCTGTAGTAAGGCGGCTTTTTCGCAAGGATCTTATCCTCCGAGTAGAATTCTTTCATCTGCAAGATAAGCAAAATAAGAAAGTAGAATCAAGCTTGAAATGGTTCTCACGTGACAATTAGGAGTCCAAGTATAGACCAAACCCAACGTATTTACTACCCCATCTGTTTCATCATTAAACAACAACGTTAGAGTTGAGCTTTTCATTACCTCGATGTAAAAGGCATCAGAAAAACCAGACATGACACGGCAGACACTCTGGAATTCTTCAGTCTCAGGGTTGAAGCAGGCCATAAGGAATGGACTATACCTACACACAAAATATATAAAAAACATCAGAATTCATCAAGATGCATTTGAGAAATTACCAGTAAACTTATGATTACAATTCTGCTTTTCAGAAAAAAAAAAAGAGAAAGTTGGAAAATATGTTTTTACTACCATCCTGCTTTTCTCCCATTGCCATACCAAGCACCAATAGGAACTAAATCCAATGTATCGCCCAATCCATCTACATAATCTCGCTTAACCTGAGCCAGAAAAGAAAAGCATTATTTAATCCATTTCCATCACATTATGTTTTAGTAAGATAATTTACAGCAAAGAGACCTTGAGCCATGAATCAGAGCGCTTTGTGGGGCAGTATCCAGCATTTACATCTAAAGACTTGACCATGATTCCTTCACAAGATGACTGAAATGCTTCTTCAAGAAAAGCATTTATCCTACTCAATGTGTCATGATTATTCAGAGACGCTTCTTCTGCTCCCACCTATAAAAATCAAACAATGATCAGTTCAATGAAAATACCAAAACACTTAGATACAGAAGAAGGCTATAGCCTATAACTTCTAGGTGAGAAACTACCGTAGCACTTACAGTTATTTCCTTAGCATACTCAAGATAACCTGGCCTAGTCTCAGGGAAGACCTCCTTTAGACCTGTAAGTTCAAGCAAAACCAAGTAAGATAAGAGTGGACATATATGAACCTGGTAGAGAAAATGAATGCATCAAGTTAAGGAAAAAAGAAAATGATGGGAATCACGTCTTCGTCTCTCACGGAGGGGAAGAGCCAACAGCCTGCATTGATACGCTAAGTAAATTACAACTCAACATATAAGTATTTGGATATATGCAAATGAAAATATAAATAGTGAGTAAAAGACTCATACTGTTCTCCATTGACAAACATAATATCAAACACGAAGACGCAGACTTCAACCTGCAGAAAGCCATTAGAAGAAAAGAAATACATCTAGAAGAACATATTGAAAACTACAAAAATGACAATGGACTAAGAATTTTGTATTCAAAGGATACAATAGGATGAAAAGGAAAACTTTCGTCGAATATACTGAGAAAAATAAATCTCATTGTAAAACGATGTGGAACTTCCATACTAACATTCAATTGGGTTGTATAGATATTGTGTTCAATACCTTAATACTTTCTGTAGTTATCAAAGCATCTTTGCTCCCTCTCTCTCTTGTTGATAACTCTTGGAATGACATGAGTTTGTTTCCATTTATTCTATCAGTGGCAACCACCTAAAACCATAAAAAGACCATACACCACGTATGACCAAGAGAATTTATGATGAGCAATTACAGGTTGAATTTGAAAACCGGAAAAAGGTCCCTTCCCTCGTTTTCCTGTGCATAGCTAGATGTGGGTTTGAATAGATAAAGATGCATAAAGTGAATTATATGAAAATTCTCCTACCTCTGCGTCCAACATGAATGTCTCAGCGGCAGGGCAAGAAAACTGTTTTATGACATCAACCAGATCCGGAAATCTGGACGTTGTTTCGTCCCCATTCCGAGAAAAGATACACACAGTACCATCAAGTAACTTATGGATCTGGGCGCGCTGGCCATCATATCTGAAAGTCATATTTAGGCATAATATTAAGGTATATCAGGAAACAGAGAAGATTAGTGGAGATCAATAGAGTGCAAATACAACTCATGGAAACAATATCAACTCTATCATAACATTTAATGACATCTACAGAATGCAAAGAAGATTCAAGGGTTGTGAGTTGAAAGAAACAGACATTCCGTTAATAATCAGAAATTTATCAGTTTCAAGTAGTAGTTTAATAGAAGTTCTTGAGACAAACTTACTTGTATTCACAAGTAAAGGCCTTTTCTTGGGAGAGGTTAAAAAATTCTTGAACCCCCTTAGCAATTCTGCAATGAAAAGCAGCAATAAAGGCATGCGATCAGCAGTTCTAATCGTTATCTTGCAAACAAAGATGTCGTGAGTATCTGCACAATTACTTTGCAAGCATGGGTTTTATAGGTATCCCTGGGACCATTGACAGAGTTGACGTTGAAAACTCAATGTCTTTGTCCATGAGAGAAGGAACAACCACGTCCTGTTTGAAAACATATTGAAAACATATAATGTATTGAGCTTGATGTCTATATTAGAAAACTTTGCTATAACGGAGTAAGTCAAAGAACAAACAATTTGAATGCTATAAACATGTGGAATCCATTTTTTTCAGAAAACAAATAATTAAGAAGAAATAGTTTCTTAATTTTTTCACTAATTCTTGATCAAGTCACCCTAAAATTGTTAACCGCATAATCAGAAGTTAATGCAAACAATTAAATAATGTAATTTCGCGTGAAAAATGGCAAAGCAAAAAGAGGCCGGGAAGGTAAAGGTTGACAATTAAAGCTCACCAGAGATGGAAGAATGTTGTAAGCCTCAACTACTGCAGCAGAAACACCCTGAAATTTTGAAGCTTCCTCTTAACAACGTATACGCTTGAAGATAAACTTTTATACACACTTGACTTGATAAGTGACAAGAAAAGACTTTGTCTGAACTAAGAAAGAAAATAAAATCAAACCTCAAGTTTCTCCCTGAAACAGCTTTCTGATAGTTCTTTATTATGGTCATTCCAGAAAGAATTCATAACGATTGCTCGCCCAAGTGCAGGTAGAACAGTTCTCAACATAGCGCCAATCCTTAAATTACGGGCCTGAACAGGGACATCACTGCTTACAACACGGAACTTGTGAACAATATGATGAAAAAATATTTGTGAGAAACTCTTACCAATGTTCTAACAAGAAATTTGATCTCTTTCTCTCTACAAGAGCGCATTAGCTTCACGATGAGATTTTTCTTTAGCCTAGTACTTCCAGTACCTGTCTGCACACTGAGAAAAACTGTTAGGAGCTTTCTGGAATGACCTCATGTTAGTAAAAACATGAGAGGTAGAGAACAAAGATCATTATAATGATCCACTAACAATGAAAGTGTGCTTTCGTTGAAAGAAAGCTTTAACGAATTACCAGACAGAAATCACATACGAGTCTGCTCAAGTAGAAAGTCTATCTATAACATTTACCATTTAAAGATAGCCCCACTTACTTTCAAGACCCCGAATAGCTATCTGGAGACCATAGACAATCATTTAATTTATTACCAGTTAAGCTCTTTACCTTATCTTTCGTAGAGTTGAAAACACATCTCTAACTAGAAGTGGAGGTGGAGGAACCAGTAGCTTTTGCGTTTGTCGACATAGCTGAGCAACATCCCCTGAGAATTTTGATATTTGAAGCCCGTTTCAGCAGGGTGTACAGTAAGGAATAACACCTAAAAGGGTAAAAGTTAACTGTGATGGCACAGAATTGCCTTTACCAAGATCCCCCAAGCTATTATACATATCTCTCACAGTAGACCGACTTATTCCACATGCTTCTTCCAATGCAGAAGAGATTAGACTTCCACCAATGTTAAGCTCCTGTCCAATTGATACATGATCAGAAAAATCTTAAAGGTTTACTTAAAAAAAAAGAGAAGGAAGAAGAGATAAAACGTAAACTGACAATATTCTCATGGTCAGCGGCAATCTTATTTGTGCAAAGATAAACAGCGGGCAGAACATCTTCTGGAGAGAGAGCAAACAAGCTGATGGATGAATTTACACAAATTTAAGTACCAATTATCATTGCTGCATCTTATTCAATAGAGTGAACGAGAAAGAAAGAGAGTAGGCAACCTTCTAAACATGTTGCAAAGCATAGACATAGCTTTGATCTTTCCCTTTTCACTTTCAACAGAAGCAAATGTTCGGACAAGGTGGATATATGGAGCAGGCTGTCCCTCCCTCCAACAAGCTGCATTTTACCAAAACACATATTGGTGTAGATGCACAGAAATATTGCAGCTGGTTGACTAAATATTCCTACTACACCGCAAATAATTTGCTGCAAACAAATTCTCTCTAATTTAAGGAAAGTTTAACTGATTATGGTATAAAATTTATAAGATTGTGCATATAAATACACCAACCGTGCTCTTTAGGTTGATATTTTTCAGGAGGTAGAGATACATAATTCTTGTCTACACTTTCCTCTGCTGATGTCTGCACGCATATGTTGACTGCATGTCCTGAATTTTCTGAAGCCTTTTTGTCCTCCTGAGAGGAGCATGCTTCTGAACATTTCGGATACTGAATTGTTTTGCTAGAGAGTCCTCTCTCACCTGCATGGTCACCAGGTATTTCACGGGGTTTGCTATAATAGATGTTCAGTGCCCTACTTATATCTCCTTTAGCCTCATCAATGATGGAAGCAGCATAATCTCTTAAAGATTCAGAACCGTTAACAATATCAATAAATTGATCTGTCACTTCTTTGTATGCTTCTGAAGCATCAATGTGGACCATCTTTTTATCTGTATTGCATTCTTCAGTCTCTGAACCAACACTAACAGAATTAGATCCACCATCTAAGACCTTATTGAAAAACTTAAAAAGTGTTGGCTGCCCTGGACCAACTGGTTTTGATTTTGGATCTTTCTTGGCCTTCTTGTTTGACTTACTGCCCGAGCTTTTGCCTCTCTTCCCAGGAGAAATAGTACCCTTTGTTAAATTCATTTTTCTTGGTAAGTCAAAACCTTTTTGAATTGCTTGAACATCTGGACAAATGCCTTTCACAGGATTAGGTTGGAGGTCGGTTACATCGTCATCAAACAAAACAGCCTGATTATTCAAGGAAGGCGTGGGAAGAGAGGCTTGCTTGTAAAGCTCTGCTTCATATTCATAAAAGTTACTTACTATATCCACGGGATTACCAGCATGCTTCTTAATCAGATCTAACATCTGCTCTTCAGTGACCCAAGCAGGCAAAGAATCACGTAGTTTTATCAGCAATCTTGAATCACTACTTGGAGTTGTATCATGCAATATGGGTCCTCTAGATGATGGAACATTCTCTCCACCGTCTTCACATGCATTTTTCTCTTCCTCTTCGTAAACCTCAGCACTGTGTGACACAACATCTACATCACTTTTCTCATTCTTCTGGTAAGACTGACGATAGAAACCCAATAAAAAATCTTTCTTGTTTGCCATCTCATCAACCAATCCAGAGAAATGCTTCTGCATCTTATTAACCTCCTTGCAATCAAACTTCTCAATATCAACTCCAACAGTAGGAATAACTCTTTTAGGTTTCAGGAACTTTATAAACTCTCTAAGTTCATCATAATTCGAATGCTCACTATACGGTACAAGATGAATCTCCATCGAATCTTTAAACCTAACCGCAAACTTATTCCGCTTCACTTCATAAGTCCACCCTGTAGGCACAAAACCTACAACCTTATCATACCCTTTCTCAACCATAATCTCATTCATCTTCACAAAATTCGGCCTAAAATACGGCCAAGTCTCACCCAACACATTCCACCCCACAACATGAACATCACTCTCATTCTCATCTTCAGTAAACATTCCCTCCTCACCACACCCCAAAACCGACAACATCGACATCTTTCTCGCATCGACAACGATTTTCCTCTTACATCTCCTAGCAATCTCAACCAAAATCTTCTCTTTACCAACAACATAAGTAGCTACAAGAAACAAAACCTTCTCCTCACTAATCTTATCTATCACACTAACAACATAACCAACAGACTCTTCTTGACTCGGAAAAACAAACTTAGGATTACAATAAGTAGTATCGAGAAAAACACCATCACAACCAACAAAACCATTAAGAAACGGATCAAATCTCATCTCATCACAGAATCTAAAATCTCCAGTATGAACATACTTTTCAAATCCACTGCTCTCTAATTTGACTTTAAACAAAAACTGTACCGCTCCTGGACAATGATTAGCTTCAATCAACACAACTTCAGAGCCATCGATCTTAACCATTTGGTTCATAGGTAAAGCGAAAACGAATTGTGAAGGAACTTGAAGGATTTCTGCAACGAGACGAGCGGTTTTGTGTGAGCAGTAGATTATTCCTTTGGACCAGGAAGAGGAGAGACCGGAGTAGTGATCGGAGTGGAAATGTGAGAGGAAGAAAGCGACGGAGGATGATTGGTGTGGGAGGCGGAAGAGATCGACGATGAAGTTAGTATTAGGGATTCGTTTTGAATTAGGGATTGAAGGACATGAAGATGTTGGTTTCGGTGAGGGGAATTGTGGAGAGATAGAGGAAATTGCTGATGAGTAGAGTTTCGTAGTGTTGAGATTTAGGGTTTCTGAGTTGTCGGAGTTTGAGAAGTTGCCGGAGATTGTGGCTCCGGCGGAATCAGAGGCCATGATGAGGAAGATGAAATTTGGCGCCAAAAATGTGACGGTTTAGGGATTGCCTTCGTCTGGTTTTGGAGAAAACGGAAGGAATCAAATCAAGCGTCCAGACTTCAGATTGTTTAAGCAACAGTTTTTACGTCACTATTTTGGTTTTTTGGACTTCGGTTGTAACCATTTTTTTTCTTTCTTATAAGTGGAGTTTTATTGATGAAACATAACTTACATGGGCCACTAAAGCCCTTAAAAAACAAAATAAGAAAACAAAGCCCAACACGAGCTCAACCATTTGCATTCTTTTTTTTTTTTTTTTTTCCACAACCATTTGCATTCCTTCGGAGGATGTTGACACGTGTAAACATGAGGAAACAAAAAATTTCCCTGAAATCATTAGACATTGATAGATCAAATCGTTAATGTTAGTAGTTAAAAAGGATTAGTGATCATAAATATATTTTGTGTACGTTTTATTTTTTAATTACTTGCAAGAATTAATAGTTAGGGGCATGAATTTAATTACATGTGCATGACTTACGTTATCTCTTTTCATCAATTAAACCTAGAAACCCATATTTTCAGGCACAACCTATAGAGAAACTGGACAAAACACGGGGGATAATATCGAAGTTCCAAGTCCTCTTCAACGACTTTAGCATCTACGATTTAAGCACTGCGCAGTTACTTCTTCGACCGTGCTCTTCCTAAGAAGAGGTTCCACGTAGGAGTCATCAATTACGCGTTCCATTTCACCTCCAAATTTAAATCCCCAAATGGGTTCAACCAAGTGATAACGAATGCGCATTTTGATATGGACTCACTCTCAGGAACCGGGAACTCCAGCACTTTAGTATCATCTGCCTGGAGGAAGTTGTTCCTGGAAGAGAGTGTTGAAATCGTTGTCGTTGAAGAGGTTGGAACTCGATTTTATCCACCGGGTTTTGGTCGGTTTATCTAAGGTACTTGTCTTCCACCAATCAAGACCTATGCTCTTGAGTAGTGGACATGATCTCTCTCTATCTCTCTCTTTATTTTTCTCACTCTCCTTTTTTTGTTTGATACTTTCAAATATTTGATGAGAACTGTGATAATCCATGGACGCCTCTATGCTTATTTATACTAATTTTCCTTTGATGATCAGAAGACTTTTGATTTGGTAATAACTAATAAGTCTTCCATTCAAAAAATCTTGCAGTTGAATTTTAAGTGCCGTGTTAGTTAAAATAGTTTCTCGACCTCAGAAAACATGTGAATGTGGTCGAGACAGTACACCAAATGACGTGTACGAAAATAAACCTCATTTTCTCTTAACCTTAAAAGTATCAATTCACTAGTGGATACGCATTGGCCGGTCGTTGGGTATTTATGATTGTGTAAACAATTATTGGGGTAGTGTGTCGTTGTCGTGGGTCTCGGCTTGATTTGAAAAGGTCTTTTTTATTTGATCTTGTTAAATCCTAACTGTCTACACCACACACGAACAAAATTGATTACCTATTTGTTGTTTATATTATGTAAAGTATATGATCAAGTATAAGTATAAATAAAAGAGGGTTCTACTATTATTTATGCATTAATTATACATCATATTCAATATATAAAAATATAACAGGCTTTTAAATGATGTTATTTCGATACAAATTATTAGATGCATATTGTCATTTTATGAAATGGTGAGCTAAGTCACAAAACCCTAGATAAGCTCTAAACTAATCTTACAATTATTTAAACTAATTAAAATACCTTCAGAAAATGTCAAAGCCCCAACGTTAAAGAAAAAGAAATAGACAATATATGCATAAGTAACACACTTTTCTGAACGTTATCTTCAGCATCTGCTGCTCCACCGTCTTTACCAACACCATCACAAGAAATATAAATGCGGCAGAAAAAAGTCTTTTATCTAATAAGAATCGAAACATAAACTTAGAATGAAACACGAAATCCATTAACTTTCCAATTTTATGTGGATATGTCCACACTTTGTTTCACGTCACCATCATCATTGTCTTCTTTTTCACTTTAAATGGACGGCTTTGGGAATCCCATGGTCATTGCGATAACAGGATTATTAATGTAAGATTTAGAAAACGTTTAGAATATTTACTTATTCATATTTCTTTATATCATTTTCTAATTAGGCTGAACAGATATTAAGGTATTGTATTAATAACTCAAAACAAAGAGTTCACCCCAATCTTGTAATAACTTATCATAATATCAAAACATTCGATCCATTTCTAATAGGTCGGAGTTGAAAACTTCCGCACTAGAAGTCTTGTGATTTTTTCTCTCAGAAGAGATCATGATATAACAGTTCCATATCATTTGTCAACATCACTTGCATATATGTATAAGTGTAATCATAAACCATAAACATAATTTATTTGTGGGATAGTGGAGAATACAAAGACGCTAAGAAAACATCAACAACAAGAAGAAGACGACAAAAGCCACTAGAGGAAAGAAGAGAAGCAACAATGCATGGAGGAAACAAAGATTCACGATATATTTGGATGATCTCATCAGTTCTTGCGAAGTACGATGAGGTATTGCATTGTGGGTTTGGCATTCTGGAGACGAGAAAATTCTTGGTGTGCCTTGGCCTCGACGAGCTCAAAGGCTTTCATCATCGCTTCGGCTCCAAAATGTGCGGAGAGGATACCTCCAAAGGCAGACTTCAAGGAGACAGCCAAGATTTTGGGGTCAAGCGACTCCCCGTTTGGCTGAATGATATCCTCGAATGCCTCAATTGTGAACTTCCCGTTCTCTTCTATGATTTGCCTCAACTCGCCTTCTTCTGCAATGTAGAGTGTGATGTTGAAAGACTCCACCTTGTCTTTCTCAATGACACCCTTTTTGTTATAAAAAAAAGGTTAAAGAAGATAATGTTAGTTTTTTCATTGTAGATGGTTTGTTAAAGATTAAAAGATAACGTTATTTATATACCTGCTGAGCAAGATCATTTAAAGAGGCTCCGATTAAGTCCAACACTATTCCTCTATATGTTTCCGACATCTTGATACCGTCTCTTAGACACGATCCTAAAAGCAACATTAATCCCTCGGGCACAAGCTCTTCAGCTCGAGCATCCAATATATTCTTGGAGTCGAGCGAGAACTGATCAAGATACGCTTTCTTGACCTTGTTGTTAAATCCGGTGCAATGCATGTCTCTGTTCCAGAGGGGAGAGTTGCGGTCTGAGATCCCTTTGGGGATTTTGGAGGTGAATTGAAAAGCATAATTCATGACTCCTATGTGGATACTATGCTTAGGAAGAACACGGTCAAAGAAGGAACCAGGAATGGCAGCACTATAGTATCTCCTGCCAGAAGGAAGTCCCTGGAAGAGAGTGTTGAAATCGTTATTGCTTAAGTCGTTGAAGAGGACCTGGAACTCGATGTTATCGTCCGGGTTTTGTCCGGTTTCTCTAAGATACTTCTCTTCCACGGCATCTATTATGTTTTGGACTGCGACAAAAGTGTTAGGTCCACTTGCACAACCGAAATCCGCAACACTGAACCGATTCGAAATCAAATTGAGGCTGAGGTTCGTTGAAATCACCGCGTTTATTTTATCCTTTGCTGCTTTCAGCAAATCTCTCTATAAAACCCCAATCAAAGAGAAGCCTGTAAATACATCTTAGGAATTCATATTCTAGCTAAGAATTTAAAAATCAATTGTTATGTATAAACCTGATACGAAGAATGCTGCTTGTAACTCTCAGGACCTTCTCCTCCAACCATGACCCATTCTGGAGTAGGTGACATTATTTCGCTCGCTTTCTTTTTTCTCACTTTTCTTTTCTTGTTTGATACTTTACTTTGTTATGAGAATTGTGATGATCTATGGACGCCTCTATGCTTGTTTATACTAATTTTTCATTTGAAATCTCTTCTCTTAATTACACTGTACCTTAAACTAGTTTTGCCAAGAAGTTAAAATGTAAGATATGAAACGATTAAAGGATTTACAAAGTCGATGGTGCACACAAGGGAGAATATAGTTTGATGTTTGAATATCATGGATGTCTATGGTGGACTCTTTTCTTGTTTTTCGTCTTCTATAGTTTTATGTTTTAATATTATTTGAAAAACAAAACAAATCTGTCAAAAGATTGAAAACGAGTCTTTTTAAACACTCTTCATGTTTTTCTCTTTCTTAAAAAAGTTATTTCTTGTTTTTCTGATGAAAAGGATAAAAATGAATGTTCAATTTTGTTTTAAAGATGAAAGATAAAAAAAAGCACAGATGTATGTAATCTAACATTTCTCAAAATTGGAAGTTAGTAAATTTTAACAAATATATACTTAATTTCATAAAGCTTCGAAATATCTTTTATATTTGTCTCACCATGGAGGCAACTCTATTTTTGCTTGTTATCTCAAAGTTGGAGTATTAAAAGATAGAACTACGTCTACTAAAATGGGAGATTTAGTAAAAAATAACATTTGATCAGTCATTGGAAGTTCATATGAATTTTCATCGGAGAATCTACTAAAATCTTAGGTTTGAAAAATAGGGTAAAGGTATTTTTGGTAGACAAATTTATACTAGATTTCTACCATCCATAAACATAACTTTGGATTTACTTTAAGACATTATCATAAACAGTCTAATACAGTTTATAGTGATAATAATCTTCTTAAATATGATAACAATTATGATATGTATTTATAAAATTTTCAATAATTGTCGAGAAAATTAATTTAGCAATTTTTATTTTATTTTGTTATCATTGCATATAAGCATGAGATATCGTCTAGTATATAGTTGTTGAAGATAAAACCAAACTAAAAAGCATTCGTCGAAGGAAAAGAATTCATGAAAAGCATTTGATTGTGGCCCCCAAAATTCTTCAATAAGTTTGAAACCAAGGGAGAGAGATATCGTCACTACTACTCCAGATTGATCATGATTGGAGGAGAAGGTCCTGAGAGATATAACCAACAATCTTTAATTCGTATCAGGTTTATGTTAGATATAAATGATTTGGTCTCCTAGTTAGCTAGGTTCTTAATTCCGATGATCTATGTATTTAGAATTCTCCTCTTTATACAGAGAGCATTGCTAGAAGTGGTGAAGGACAAGATGACCAAGGCGAACTCAGCGAACCTCAGCCTCGATTTCCTTTCGAACCGGTTCGGTATAGCAGACTTCGATTTTTGCGAGTGGACCTAACACTTTTGTGTCAGTCCAAAACATACTTGGTAGAAGAAAAATACCATAGAGAGACGGACAAAACCCCGACATACGTACACATCGATTTCCATGTTCTCTTCAACGACTTTAGCATCAATGATTTCAACACTCTCTTTCAAACACTTTCTCTAGAGAGAAGATACTATAGCGCTGGAGTTCCTGGTTCCTTCTTCGACCGTGTTCTTCCTAAGGAAAGTTTCTAACATAGGAGTCATGAGTTACACATTCCACTTCACCTCGAAAATACCCAAAGCGATCATGGACCGCGACTCTCCCTTGTGGAACAAAGACATGCAGTGCATCGCGTTCAACCAAGCGGTAAAGAATGCGTGTCTTGATCAATACTCTATCGACACCAAGAATCTATGGATGCTAGAGCTGAAGAGCTCGTGCCCGGAGGATTGATGTTGCTTTTAGGATTGTGTCTTAGAGACGAAGTTAATTAAGATGTCCGAGACCCCTAAAGGAATCGTAATGGACTTTATCGGAGAACCTCTTAGTGATCTTGCTCAAACGGTACATAATTTGAAATTTAAAGATTACCTACAATTCTATAATTAAGTACTAACTAACATTATCTTTTTTTTTAATAGAGTTTTTATTAAAAATAGGGTAAAATCGACCAAGGCAAGCTGGACTCTTTCAAAACCTCATTTTACTTTGCAGAACTCGGCGAGATTAGGCAAATCATTGAGGAGAATGTGAAGTTCACTATTGAGGATATCATTCACTCTAACAATGAGTTTCCGTTAGACCTCAAGATATTGCCCGTCTCCTTCAAGGCCTTCTCCCCTCCAGAATGCCAAACCCGGAATGCAGTACCTCATTGTGATTCGCAAGAACTGATCCATGATCCAAATATGTTGTTAAGTTATGTGTTTAATTTCTTCAGTTCTCGTCTTTAGCGTCTTTGTACTCTCCCCTATCCTTCAAATTAATAATAACTTCACTTTACACTTATACCTTTACGATGATTTTCATATTTTCTTACATTATATGTTCTTATTGAGATTTTTATTCATTAAAAAAAATCTCAACGATTAAAACGGCATCATTTTGTTAACACAATATGACAACTCGACACTGAGCTTATAGCTTACTAATTATTTATTTTTCTTTTTTAATGTCCAACCGCCAAAAAATAAAATCTTAACGTTAGAATTTATACAAATAATGCCGGTAGAAACAAACTCATATATAAAATAATAAAATTATACTAACTTCTTTCTAAACAAAAATTGCAATAAACATAAATCAGAAACAAAAATGATCTTTAATAAAAAAGAAAGACAAATTATCCAAATAAATTTATATTGCTTGAATCTGTAGAGTTTTAGATAAAACATTTCCCTTAAAAACATATAAATTACTGAAATATATTTCACAATATGTCTATATGTCTTCAAAGTTATTTGTATGAAGTAAATATTTGAGATAAAATAATAATAATAATAATGATAATAAATAAATAAATAAATAAATATTTGAGATGATTTTCGGAAGTGAAGCAAGAGCTTAAATCATCGACAAAGCCAGCCTGATTTTCACGACTAACTCTATTTCAAAGATTTCACAAATTCATATTTTCTCATTATTTTTGGTCCTTGTTTTACACTTTACTTTTTTCGTGTTGAAATCTCTGAAATTGTTTTGTTAACAATCAATTTTCTGATCGCTTTGAACTATACAAATTAATCAAAAACTGAATAGTTATCAATTATATATTCTTTAAGAAGAATACAATTCATGCATGACTGATGAGAAGATATGAAAGGGAAGCAAAGAAGATATGCTGAAAAGTCGTGGGAGGAAAATGATGTAGACGTTAATGCCAAAAGAGTAATTAATTAGTTTTCCTAAATTATAATTGACCAAAAAAGACAAAAGATTTGACTTTTCTTCTTTGCTTTGGAAAAACTCAAGTATAGCAAGCATTGCTGACCCAAAATCCCCATCATAGTACTATCTTCTTCCTTCTCAGTGCAGTCTAATGCTGATTCTTCTCGGATAATATCTTAGAAAAATTATGCGAAAAATGCAAGATTACGTGATGGCTATTCGTATAAATAACAAAAGGAAGAAGTAAGCGATAATTCTTTAGCAAAAAGAAGTAAGCGATAATGTCCATAATCGTTGATGCATACAAAGAATTCTATTGCAATAAGGAAGCGTCACGTGAACGTAACAACGGGGTTAATAAAGTACCCGGTCTATTACATCGGTTTAACTACGCCAAGACACATATTTTTTTACTTTTAAGTCACTGAAAGGGACAAATCTCTTATAGGAATAGCCTACCTTATAGAGTATTAATTATTTATAAGCTATAAGAGACTAGAGACTTTGAAATCAGAAATTTCAAACTTCTTATGAGATACATATGTAAGAACATTCTTAAAAAATGATTCTTTTGAGTTCTAGTTATTATCGGTTGTTAAAAAAAAATACTTTTTATGTGTTAAACTCTCAAAATGAGAAACTTTCAGACTTTCAGTCTTTTCAATTTTTAAATATTTCAAAACTATCACAATAATTACATTTTTTTACTATAGAGACTTTCTAAAATAGATATATGTTTTCTACCTAAATCATCTAGTTTGACTGTTAAACTGCGACTCAGACACTTCCTCGGTTTGGGTTTATGCTAATATTTGATAATTTCAAAACCAGAAAACTCGACAAAAACCCACCATGAACCTACGACCCGATGATTTTAACATAAAATTTAGGATTTCAAACTTTTAGTGTATTCAATATTCAGTTAATTTAGAAAAATATTTGGTTATTCATATCACTATTCTATTATGGTTTTAGTTAGATTTAAGTTTTTAATCTTTCTATTATTATTGTTATTTTGTTAAACATAGTACAATTATTTTTATTTTTATATTTATAAATTTGTATAAATATCAAATATATTAAACAAATTTTAATCTATTGACTTATGGTCAAACCCGGTTAACCTGATGATCTGATCTGATGGCCTAAAAAATATTTAGGTTCACTGTCCAAATATATAACATTCATGATCTGGAATGATCGAGCAAACAAGAAAGAAAGAAAATATATATATTAAACACAACATCAACATCAACTTCCCTCCCAACACTATATATAATATCTATTTTAAAGTTGAATAACGATGGCTTTATATGTTGCCATTCACATCAATCGCATGTATATGAGTAACAAGTGGTTCTGCTTTTTTGTATTAACAAAATAATAATCTGAACCATTAAAGTATATATGGGATGATTTGTACGGTAGAAACGTTTATGAATTCATCCCATTATATGTGTTCCACCTATAGTTAATGTTTTTTTCCTTTTATATTAAAACATCTTTTTTTACATTTTTAAGTTATGATTAAAAATGCCTTCTAATTCTGAAAATATTGCATACACTTATAAAAGTTTTTACATAAATACAAAATAACATATTTTGTAAATACAGAATTTTTTTTGTAGTTATTAACCTTTTATATTCTAATATATTAATGGGTGATTGACACAAATAGCACAAAAAAACTTTATTATTCCAAAAATATCACCATTTTTTGAAACTTCCAAAAATAGCATTTAAAGTTTTTAATCCTCGATAATTAAATAAATAATAAAGTGTTTTTATTACCATTTCTATCAATCCTCCAAATAAAAATGAGAGCAAACACTAATCTAATATTAAATTGAATCAAAAAACTTTTAAATAGTGAAAATATATATCCTAAATTGGAAATAAAAAACCCAAATATAATACTAAAAACTAATTTTAAAATAAAAAATCTCTTTTAAATGGTGAAAATATATATTCTAAATTGGAAATAGGAAACCCAAATATAATACCATAAATTAATATTAAAATGAATCAAAATTTCTTTTAAATAGTTGAAATATATACTCTAAATTGAAATAGAAAACCCAAATATAATATTTTAAATTTATTTCTAATTTATTTTGGTTGAATAGATTTTAGATAAAATTATGGTATTATTATTGTCCATAAAACTTGTTTTAGTGTTACTAATTTCTCAAATAATGAATTGAGTGCTATTTATGTCTAAAAAACTTTTTAATGCTATTTTTGTCCAAAAAACTTAATAGTGTGCTATTTATGGGAATTTATCTATTCTTTAAGATATTTTATTTAAATTATATATTTTCTATTTGATTCACATTATTTGATCGACTTTTACTATTCAAACATATATTTAGACCGTCAAAAAATTATTTTGATCTACACTTGTTACGCTTGATCCATTGAATACATTTGATCCGCTATGCTTGATCCACTTTCTCTATTCAATCAATAGTTTCAAAAAGAGTATGTTAATAACAATATTTCTTTTTGCATTTAACACTGTTAACTCACAAAAGTAGTTTTCAGACATGAAATAGTAAACTTTAGTTAATAAAAACTTTGAAAAATACTAGAAACGTATTATTCACCGAATAAATAGTTAACTAATTATATATAATTTTTTAGTTGGACTATTTCAAACAATCGGCCTTCGCCGAATCTCTCGCCATCACAAACACATCAGCGCTTCTCAATTTGAAGTTGTGAACTATTTCATCTCGCCTGTTACATTGACATATCTCCAAGATTCTAATTCTTAAAACCTTTTTCCGGTTCTAAATTAATTTTCGAGTATATATCACTAAATTAATAATTCTATAAATTAATAAAAATATCATAGTTTAGTTTATTAATTTATTAAAAATTTACTGAAACATTTCATACTTCACCTTATACTTCAGTTTCATACTTAATCTTATACTTCATTTTCCAAACTATATTTAATGTTTTAACTTTAAAGATCTATGTGGTCATATAATTATTTTAAATTACACCTGTCGCAATGCCGTCACTTATAATTTGTCATATAAGCAACGTTTGTTGACCGCATTCAGCTTCATATAGTAAGAAGCTGCCTTTTTTTAATTGGACGACGTTCCATATATTTAATTTATTCTCATTACAGTAAATTGTTTTTTAAGAACACGGAATATTACTATATATAAGCATCGAGAGGTCCATGGATTATCACTACTCTCATCATAAACCAAAGTATCAAACAATAAAAGATTTTTGAGAAAAAAGAGAGAGAGATATCATGACTACTACTCCAGATTGGATCATGATTGGAGGAGACGGTCCTGAGAGTTATAACCAACAATCCTCGTATCAGGTTCAAATATAAATGATTTGCATTCCTAGTTATCTATGTTCTTAATTCCTATGATGTATATATTTAATATCTTCTCTATATACAGAGAGCATTGTTGGAAGCGACAAAGGACAAGATGACCAAGGCGATCTCAGCCAATCTCGACCTAGACTTGATTTCGAATCGCTTCATTGTAGCGGATTTCGGTTGTGCAAGTGGACCTAACACTTTTGTGGCAGTTCAAAACATAATAGATGCGGTAGAAGAAAAGTACCGTAGAGAAACCGGACAAAACCCGGCAGATAACATCGAGTTCCAAGTCCTCTTCAATGATTTCAGCCTCAATGATTTCAACACTCTCTTCCAGACACTTCCACCCGGAAGAAGATACTTCAGCGCTGGAGTTCCTGGTTCCTTCTTCGAACGTGTTCTTCCTAAGGAGAGTTTCCACATCGGAGTCATGAGTTACGCGTTCCATTTCACCTCCAAAATCCCCAAAGGGATTATGGACCGCGACTCTCCCTTGTGGAACAAAGACATGCAGTGCACGGGGTTCAACCCCGCTGTCAAGAAAGCGTATCTTGACCAGTACTCTATCGACACCAAAATTCTTTTAGATGCTAGAGCTGAAGAGCTCGTGCCCGGGGGGTTGATGTTGCTTTTAGGATCGTGTCTAAGAGACGGAGTTAAGATGTCCGAGACCCCTAAAGGAACTGTAATGGATTTTATTGGAGAATCTCTTAGCGATCTTGCTAAACAGGTACATAATTTGATCGTTATAGTATTATACAACTGCATAAGTACTAACTAACATTTTCTTCTTTTTTTTTATGATATAAAAAAGGGTGTCACCGAGCAAGAGAAGGTGGACACTTTCAGAACCTCAATTTACTTTGCAGAACAAGGTGAGATAAGGCAAATCATTGAGGAGAATGGGAAGTTCACAATCGAGGCTTTTGAAGATATCATTCACGCTAAAAACGAGTTTCCTTTTGACCCCAAGACATTGGCCATCTCTTTCAAGGCCTTCTATGGTGCTTTCATTTCCGCACATTTTGGAGTCGAAGTCATGAGGAAAGCCTTTGAGCTTGTTGAGGTCAAGGCACGCGAACAGATTTCTCGCCTCCATAACTCCAAACCCGGAATGCAGTACCTCATCGTGCTTCGCAAGAACTAAACCGTGATCCAAATATATTGTTATATGTGATTTCCTCCATTGTTGCTTCTCTTCTTTCGTCTATCTTATGGTGCTTTGTCGTCTCTTCTTCTTGTTGTTTTGTCTTAACGTCTTTGTATTCTCCCCTATCCTACAAATGAATAAAACTTCACTTTACGCTTATATGTATAACGAGTATTGTTGTTGAATCATATGTATATGGTTTGATAACAAACAAGCTTCCATAGTATCATCAATAATACTATATATAGAAACACTTCTGTTTTCTTGCGAAACATATTTTCTTTGACAAACATTGATTTTCTTTGAGCATATCAGATCAGAGTCCACAATCTACACTAAAAGTCTAAAAGCATAAGACATACAATTTGGATACTTCATTTATTGGGTAATTGGAAAGAATAATAACTTTTACTAGTATAGTTTTTAATGATTTATCTAGTACAGTTTTCATTATACAATTCTATATTTGAATATAGTTATCCAGATTATAAAATACAATTACTAATAATTTGTCAGATATCCATTGGAATCCATTGAAAAGAGCCTGATTGCATATGAGATATATATATATATATTGATGTTGGTTAAAATTCCATTGTTTAGTTAGAAAATAACAAATAATTACATCAAAAAATTGAGAGCATGATTTTTGTTTGTTTTACGATTAGTTCTTTGTGTTAGTATATTTTAGTAATATAAAATTGACTTTTAAAAATACTAGTCATCTGTTTAAATGTTCTTTTAGACTAGAAATTTTCTTTTATTCTAGCGTCATTTTGTGTATTTTCTTATAGTATTTAGATTAGATTTATAGCTCTTTCTCTATTATTGTAAGAGTTAATTGTGTATAAGCCACCGAAAATTAAAAAACTTCTACAAAAAACAAACTTTTTCTATGTATACACATAACTCACCGTTGCTATTGATAGAAATTCGATCCGTACATAGGTGTCCAAACTCTGTTTTTTTCTTGAGATTGTCAAACACAAAACCAAATATATAATATTTATTTAAATTTGAATAGCTATAATTCCAAAAATATTTGTTAGTTAAGTTTATCGTCCAACTTTCAAATTAGAAGCAAATGTTTATTATAGTATTATAATTGTTGTGTATAGTAACTGACAAAAACAGTTTTCAGATGGGATACTAAACTTATAATAATTATTCAACTAACTATATACTCCATTATTAATTAAAAAAAAGGGCTATCTTCATGTATAACACAAATTATATATGCATATATAGTACCTTACATCGCAACCACCGATCGAATTTCTCATCTTGTTCAAACAATATAAAATTATCCAATGTTGAACATTCTTCTTTGACGGCTAAGATTTTGCTAGTTACTTGGACAAATCTACTAATACAGTGTAACTTGCATAAATTAATATTTGATAAATTAATAATCTCTGTAAATTTATAAATTTTTCCGATCCGAGTTGGGGCTAGTGTAAATAATGACAGAAATCGATAAATTAATAAGATAATAACTTTTTTGAAAGTTCTATGTAAATATATGGTCCCATCAATATCATAAATTAATAACTACATAAATGTATCAATTATATATATATATATATATATATATATATATATTATATAAGAAATTGTTTTGAAATATATTTATAATTTTTTTTTGCTTAAATTTGTATTTATTCTTATTTGAAATTTAGTTATAATATGTAACGGTCTCAAAAAAATTTAGTGTTGTTTTCTAGACACATTATTTTTTATTTGTAATTGATTCTAGAAAGACATTTTGTATAGTGAAAAAAGTCTTATGGAATTTTTTAAAAATTACCAAATTAGGAGAATCTCTCTATAAATTAATAAATATTAATTTATCGATAAATTAAAACCTCTTTAAATTAAAAAATTTTGCAGTCCCAACATTATTAATTTATAGAGGTTTTACTGTACTTCACTTTCTATGTAGATCATAACCCGTGTTACATCACGTGTAATCTTTGTTTTTATTCAATAAAATTGTAAATTTTGTTTTTTGAAGTAAACAAATATTTTGGTGTGTACTTATATGGGTACTGGACTACTGGTCCTTATTAATAATACAACTTTGAGAAAAAAAAAAGAAGTAAACAAATATTATAAAAATTTGGACTCTTTCTTCTCAAACAATTGGCCATCCATGGCTTCTTTGAAGGCTATGATCTACATTGACAAATCTGCTAGAAGTACATGATTACAGATAATTTTACAAACTAATGTTATTTAATTGCGATAAATCAAAACATTTCTTTTGGTTCTAAATTAAGTTTTCGACAATTTATATATCACTAAAATACCATAATCCTGAATTTATTAAATTGTTAAAATTCTACTGAAACATTTCTTACTTCAATTTCTAAACCTTATTTGTGTTTCAATTTCCATATAACTATTTAACACATATCATAGTCTAATTGATTATGTCATATATGGAACGTTATGTTGAACGCATTCAAGTTCCTATAATAAATAAGCTGTTGTTTTCTTTTGACGAGTTTCCCATGCACATGTTTAATTAGTTCTCAGTATATTGCCTTTCAAGCACTATATATATAAGCATAGAGAGAGGTCTATGGACTCACTACTCTCATCATAAACTAAAGTTAAACAAGAAAAGAAGTTTGAGATAAAACAGAGAGATATATAATGACTACTACTCAAGATTGGATCATGATTGGTGGATATGGCCCTGAAAGTTACAACCAACAGTCATCGTATCAGGTTCATACATTTATATGATTTGCAAATTTTCATAACTAGCTAGCAAGGTTCTTAACTCCAAAGATGTATGTATTTAACTGAGTCTCCTCTATATAAAGAGAGCTTTGTTGGAAGCGGCAAAGGACAAGATGACCGAGGCGATCTCCGCCAACCTCGACCTAGACTTGATTTCGAATCGCTTCATTGTAGCGGATTTCGGTTGTGCAAGTGGACCTAACACTTTTGTGGCAGTCCAAAACATAATAGATGCCGTGGAAGAGAAGTATCTTAGAGAAACCGGACAAAACCCGGAGGATAACATCGAGTTCCAAGTCCTCTTCAACGACTTAAGAATCAATGACTTCAACACTCTCTTCCAGACACTCCCTCCGGGGAGAAGATACTTTAGCGCCGGGGTTCCTGGTTCCTTCTTCAACCGTGTTCTTCCTAAGCAGAGTTTCCACATCGCAGTCATGAGTTACGCATTCCTTTTCACCTCCAAAATCCCCAAAGGGATCATGGACCGCGACTCTCCGTTGTGGAACAAAGACATGCAGTGCACCGGGTTCAACCCCGCTGTGAAGAAAGCCTATCTTGAGCAGTACTCTATTGACACCAAAAACCTTTTGGATGCTAGAGCTGAGGAGCTCATGCCCGGGGGATTGATGTTGCTTTTAGGATCGTGTATGAGAGACGGAGTTAAGATGTCCGAGACCCTTAAAGGAACAGTAATGGATTTTATTGGAGAATCTCTTAATGACCTTGCTCAAAAGGTACGTAATGTGATTTTTAAAGTATTACCTACAATTGCATATGAAGTAAGTACGAACTAACATTATCTCTTTTTAATATAAAAAGGGTGTCACCGAACAGGAAAAGGTGGACACTTTCAAAACCTCAATCTACTTTGCAGAACAAGGCGAGATAAGGCAAATCATTGAGGAGAATGGGAAGTTCACAATCGAGGCTTTCGAGGATATCATTCACTCTAAGAATGAGTTTCCGCTAGACCCCAAGACATTGGCCATCTCCTTCAAGGCCTTATATGGTGCTTTTATATCCGCACATTTTGGAATCGAAGTCATGAGGAAAGCCTTTGAGCTTGTTGAGGTCAAGGCACGCGAACAGATTTCTCGCCTCCATAAGGTCAAACCCGGGATGCAATACCTCATCGTGCTTCGCAAGAACTGATCCAAATATATTGTTAATATGATTTCATTGTTGATTCTCTTCTTTCGTCGATCTTATGGTGCTTTGTCGTCTTTTCTTCTTGTTGTTTTGTAATATTCTCCACTATCCTACAAATGAATAAAACTTCACTTTATGCTTATACGTATAACGAGTATTGTTGATGAATGATGTATATGGATCGTATAACGTTATTCCATAAGAGCTAAATAAAAAGTTTGCCTACTTTGACTAGACATTTTTTACAAACACTTCTGTTTTCTTGCGAATAGTATTTTCTTTGAGCTTATCAGATAAATGTCTACAGTCTACACTAAATGTCTAAAATCATAAGACCTTTCGCAAGTATAATAACTTTGACCAAAATAGTTTAATGATTTCTTTCTAGTATAATTTTAATTATATTTTGTAATAAAAATGATTCATAACAATAATTAACAAATAATCAAGAAAAAAAAAACTTACCAAAATATTTTTTTGTGTTAAAATACTTTTTCCTAGAAACATTAATATTTATGTCTCAAAGTAATAAAGAAAAGAGAAGATTTGTTATATATATACAATACAAGTGAAGGATTATCACGAGTAGGGGTTTCATTTTCAGCTTCGACTGCGTCAAAAAAAAAAAAGGAACCGTACTGTTTATTCTCTGTGGCGTTGAATCTGCGATGGCGGGAATCAGATTGCTACCGGAAGAACCTGAGACGACTCCTCAACAACAAGCCAGAGCCGCCGCCGCGGTGACAACGACAACAACGGATAGTTTGGCTTCCGATGACGATCGATCTATCGCGGCGGATTCGTGGTCGATCAAAAGTGAGTATGGAAGCACTCTCGATGACGATCAACGTCACGCCGATGCCGCCGAGGCTCTCTCGTCCGCTAACTTCCGTGTCTCTTCCGATTACAGGTTTCGTATTTCTGCTACAATGGGGGAGAATTGTATAGAGTTATGGATTAGATTGAGAAATTGGGGATCTTAGGGTTTTATGTTGATGTTCTAAAATACGTTAGGCGCTTGTTAAAGTCGAATCTATCGAGTAATTGATGAATTGGATTGGTGTGTATAGTTCTGATAAGGAAGAGCCAGATGCTGATGGAGGAGGTCAATCAATGCTTGGTCTTCAAAGCTATTGGGATGCAGCGTATTCCGATGAGCTTACTAATTTCAGAGAGCATGGTCATGCTGGTGAAGTTTGGTAACTTTCTTCAGATCTCACTATGGAACTTAAGAGAGAAGATCCTAGCTATTGATTTATTTTTTTCTTTTCGCAATTTTAGGTTTGGAGATGATGTGATGGAGATTGTTACTTCTTGGACTAAAGACTTATGCGTTGAGATTTCTCAAAGAAACATGTCTGTTTCTGAAAACGATGTTACGACAGAGGTGAATGATCAGGCTGATAAGTATTTGTCTAGTTGGAATGTGCTTGATCTTGGTACTGGAAATGGCTTACTCCTTCATCAACTTGCTAAGGAAGGGTGAGTTTTCTAAACATTTTCTCATGCTCTGGCTTTAAATGCTTAACTTTGTTGTTTCAATCGAAGAAGCTCTATGGACTATGGATAATGCTATTTGTTAATTTTCACTAGCCTGATTACCACTCGGTTAGTATGAGAAGTTTAGAATCATGTAGCATTTATAGTAAACAAGCTATCATAATGTACTGGTTTTTGTCTGCTTCCTAGAACTTCTATTGAATTTCTTGTTTATAGAGGATCCCTAGATGGTGGCCGTGTATCACTAGCCTTTTGGGAATATAACGGCCACAGTGAACTTTGATGATTATAGGTTCTGAACCATTGTTTGTCACGATAAAGAAAAATTCCATAGAAAATAATGTAGAAATTCAGAAGTCAGCCTCTCTCTGAGGCGTAAGTCCCCTATGCAGTGATACAAAAATGTTACTATATCTTTATACCTAAGGCATTTCGTGCTTGTTTCGTCAGTGTTATGAAAGCCAAACTGTCCTGAATGTGGTATTGCTATTAAACTTTATCACTGATAATTGTTAGTTATGTAGAACAATTACACACCAACACATTTCTAACCAGAATCTTATGTTTAGACTCTACTCTTGTTTTGACATTACTAATCTCATCATCCTTGCACTTTTCTGGCTTAGGTTCTCTGATTTAACCGGAACTGATTACAGTGACGGGGCTGTAGAACTCGCTCAACATCTTTCCCAACGTGATGGCTTTCCAAATATCCGTTTCATGGTATGAATTTGTTAGCTTCAATATAAAAAAGAGTTACAGAACCCAACTACAAAAAGTCTGCCTCCACAAAAGTCTAAATGCTGTCTCTTCTTTCTTGAAAATGGTTACTTACCTTGATCAAGCAATGGGATACGTACGTTACATGAAATTAACATCTAGTAGTACAGGACACAGAAATCTTCTCTATGAACTAGTAATCCTTACTGTAATGAGCATCAGTAGCAAATTGTTTTTTGGGAAATATAGATCTAAGGTGCTCTACGTTGTGGAACTAACGGTTGGCTCTCATAGGTTGATGATATCCTTGACACAAAATTGGAACAGCAGTTCAAGCTGGTAATGGACAAAGGAACTTTAGATGCTATTGGTTTGCATCCTGATGGCCCTGTCAAAAGGTACCTCCTCCTTAGATTGCTATCCTTTATAGTAAATTACCGCACTTTCTTTCTGTTACCTAGCACACAATTAGGTTTGGTTACCAATAACAATCCCATTTGTCTGTTTCAGAGTCATGTACTGGGATTCAGTGTCCAAGCTGGTTGCTCCTGGTGGAATATTGGTAAGAGCATCTCGACTCCTGAATAAGATTTAGGTTATAAGCAGCTAAAGCACATAAGTTTAAGCTGTTAGAAAGAAACCAAAGGCTCTTGTTTCCCGTTTTGCTTGCTATAGAACACCTTAAACAACTGCATCTATGTCTAATCTCAATTTCTTTCTGCTTCTGTTAAAGGTGATCACATCGTGTAACCACACAAAGGACGAACTGGTGGAAGAAGTAGAGAATTTCAACATCAGAAAATCCAACTTATGTAGAGGAGATGGAAATGACGCAAACAATGTACTTTCCTCTGGCTCTGAAGCTGCAAGCAGAATTGATCAACCTCCGTTTGAGTATCTCAGCCATGTTAGGACATACCCGACGTTCATGTTCAGTGGGTCTGTAGGATCGCGTGTGGCAACGGTTGCTTTTCTGCGGAAGTGAGAACAAACCTGTTGGATTTGTTTTAACATAATGCCCAGACCTTTTCTCTTCTTTTTATGTTGGTGTCAAGCAAGACTGTTGATGTGCTTTTGGGAGTTCTTAATAACCTCTAAAGTTCTTTTAAGAGAAAACTGATTTGGTCATATGTCAGTGTTTTTTTTCTTTCTTTTTTGATGTTAAAGTATGTGTCATAGACTAATTCAAAAATCAAAGAAATTAGTAATTTGAAAACAAAATGAGTGGATTCACTTGTTCCTTGAAAAAAGAATAAAACCGACAAAAAGAAAGATTACTATTAGAACCGAACCACATTTAATCTGCAGTCTACTCCATATTAGATTAGATTATTCGATTTTGTTTCGGATAAACTCGGATTTTTTTGGATTGAAACACTCTTACATTTTCTTAGTTATTAGATAACGAATTAAACAAGTTGAAGCATAAAATCCAAAATTGTTAGAATTGGAAGTTAGTACTTGAGTTTGATGTTTAAGATTGAAACTTGTAATGTGTAAATCTTATAAAAGAGTAGAAAAATCATACACGTTAGACACAAAATTGTACATTTCCATGGACGAAAAAACGACAGCGTTTTGAATCTAAGGAAAAAAAAACATCCAGAAACAGTCCCATCAGTTGCTTTTCTTCATCCTCTTTAGCAAAAAATCTCAGAACTCAAAAAAAAAACATCCAACACCAAAGACAATGGAGATGAGTTTGCGTCTCGCTTCATCTTCAACCTCAAACCCAATTTGTCTACTAAACCCTGGAAAAAACCTTAATTTCCCAATCCGAAACCATAGAATCCCTAAAACTTCGAAACCCTTTTGCGTTAGGTCTTCAATGAGCTTGTCTAAACCACCCAGACAAACCTTATCTAGTAACTGGGATGTATCTAGCTTCTCCATTGATTCCGTTGCTCAATCTCCTTCAAGACTCCCAAGTTTCGAAGAACTCGATACCACCAACATGTTGCTCCGTCAAAGAATCGTCTTTTTGGGTTCTCAGGTTTCTTCTCAAAAATTTCCCCTTTCTCTTCAAATCCTGTGTTATGTTAGAATTGGTTCTTCATAGATAATCAAATTGGTGATATCACAATGAAATTGAATTTGCTTTAGTCTTGTGTAATCAAAGCATCTATAGAGATTGATCTTGTAAAACCATGAACTTGTTTCATTGAAGTTCTTGATTCTGAAAGAACTGTTTTTTGGTTGATTAGAATGATTTATGCATGGAGGATTTGATGTAGTTTAAGCTGTTTTATTGTTTGATGAGAGTCAGAGAGAGTAGAGATTTTGTGTTACTTCGATTCAGCTCTCTTGAATTTGAGGTTTTGTGGTTATTGGAATGATTAATTGAGCATTTGATGTTAGTTTAAGCTTGTTTCTAGCATTTCATCAACTCGGATAAATTTTTCGATCAATTCGATATATTCTTAGTTCTACCGTGACACAGCTTTTGTTGAATTTGATATTTCTTTAGGTTGATGATATGACGGCGGATTTGGTTATAAGTCAGCTATTGTTACTAGATGCTGAGGACTCAGAAAGAGACATTACGCTTTTTATCAATTCACCCGGTGGATCTATTACTGCTGGTATGTTCGTTCCCATTTGGACATTTTCGGTGTGGATATCGAGTTTTCAGATTCTGAAATGTTTTTTTTGCAGGGATGGGAATATATGATGCAATGAAACAATGTAAGGCGGATGTATCTACTGTTTGCTTAGGGTTAGCTGCATCTATGGGTGCGTTTCTTCTTGCTTCTGGTTCAAAAGGGAAACGGTATTGTATGCCTAACTCTAAAGTTATGATCCATCAGCCACTTGGTACTGCTGGAGGCAAAGTACGATTCTTTGATCTGTTTCATATGCTTCTCTTATGGTTTTTCTTTTCTGCTGTTAAAAAGTGTAAGATAACAGTAACCGTCGTACTTTTCAGGCAACGGAAATGAGCATACGTATAAGAGAAATGATGTACCACAAGATTAAACTTAACAAAATCTTCTCTAGAATCACTGGGAAGCCTGAATCAGAGGTATGTATTTGCATATCTTTCCATTGGTTTTCTTCTACATGAGTCTTTTCATTACAACCTTATGATATCCTTCTTTGCAGATCGAAAGTGACACAGACCGTGATAACTTCTTGAATCCATGGGAGGCGAAAGAATATGGTTTGATCGACGCTGTAATCGATGATGGGAAACCGGGACTAATCGCTCCAATTGGAGATGGTACTCCTCCTCCTAAAACCAAAGTCTGGGATCTTTGGAAAGTCGAAGGAACCAAGAAAGACAACACTAACTTGCCATCTGAGCGCTCCATGACACAGAATGGTTATGCCGCCATTGAATAGAACTGTTGTTGCAGCGTTTACGCCTTTTATATGTTATTCTGGTGGTACCTGTAACCATATAACGTTGCATTTCCTGTGTTTGTACCATTTCTCTGATAGATTTTTGGAATAATTTGAAGGCAAAAGATAGATTATTTGTTGTAGAAGAAGCTACAAAATTTAATGATTAAATTGAATCATCAAGCCATGAGAAGCTTTTTGTTTTCGCCCAATGTTCTTGCCCTGTACTAAACTGCAAATACGTTGGCTCTTACACGGATCCCAAAAGCCATGCTCATTATGAACACTCTTGGAACGAGGATCATCTCATCATGTTTGTGTTTGATCGTCCTTTAATCTTTAATCCTTTAATGTTGGTAAGAAGAAGATGGTTGTTTTTCTGGAAGACAATGAGGATGATTTGATTGTAGTTCAGGCTTTCAAAGGACTCGAGGGCGTGTCTGAGCTGTATTGCACCTATGGCTTCGGAAGTACGCAACCTCTCATGCAGTCTAGCAGAACTCAACCAGCTTGGGGTTTTGAGTAGCCGAACCAAACCGAACCAAAAATCTTAGTTCCGTTTGGTTAAGTTTGGTTCGGCTACTCAAAACCCCCATATTAAAACGAAAGGCCCATAAGATCAGCATAGAGCCGGCGAAAACCCCATCGGAGGAGATTTAGGAATGGCAAGATCTGGAGGAAACGACGGACATAGAGCCGGCGACAGTCGTCTCTCGAAGAGGCAACGACTTCCTCCTTCTCCCGATGAATCTGAAGAGGAATTAGACCCAGAGTTGTTCGAAGAGCCAAGTAATTTAGAAGGATACGAAGATGGAGAATTCGAAGAAGATGAAGAAGAATTCGAAGAAGAAGAAGAAGAATTAGAAGAGGAAGAAGACGAAGAAGAAGAAGAAGAAGAAAACGTTACTACTGATGAACAATCTGGAAGTCCTAAATCATCCCAACCGGTGAAGCTTCAGAGCTCAGATGTTCTCGATTGTCCTACTTGTTGTGAACCACTCAAGAGACCAATCTATCAGGTTTCTTCTTTGATTCATAATCTTCATATTTGTATAATCAATTTGTAGATTCATAGCTTATTAGGTTAATGGAATTGCAGAATAAGAACATTTAGGTCACAGCTTATAATATATTTAGCTAATTGGTGTTAAAGGTTTTGGCTAACTCTCTGGTGGTTGTTGTGTAGTAAGACTGTTTTGGTGGTTGATGATTTATGGCTAAGTCTATGGTGTTTTTATTGTGTGCACAGTGTAGTAATGGGCATCTAGCTTGTTCGTCATGCTGCCAAAAATTGAACAAGAAATGCTCGTTCTGTAGATGTAACATCGGGGATATACGATGCAGAGCGATGGAGAAGGTTATCGAAGCATCTATAGTCCCGTGTCCAAATGCGAAACACGGGTGTAAAGAAACCACCACGTATTGTAATCAGTCAAGCCATGAGAAGGTTTGCAAGTTTGTCCGATGTTCTTGCCCTGTATCGAACTGCAACTACGTGAGTTCATACTCGAATCTCAAAAGCCATGCTTGTAGTACTGCACACGTTTGGGGTGAAGACGACATCCACTTCCAGTTAGTGATTGACCGTCCTAGAATTTTTAACATGAACCTTGGTAGGAAGAAGACGGTTGTATTTAAGGAAGAGAAAGAGGGTGATTTGATTGTTGTTCAGGCTTTCAAGGGATTGGAAGGTGTTTATGTGACTGTCAACCGTATTGCACATATGGCTCCGGGAATACGTGACTTGTCATGTAGTTTGGCTAAGCTCAACGAGTATAGCACACTAAGGAGTGGATCGTTGGTGAAGAAAATTCAGAAAGTGAGAGAGAAAATGCATCTTGAAGATGACTTGATGTGGATACCGCCTAAAATGTTGAGCGGTGACCACTGGAAGATGCAGATTTGCATTGCCTATGGATATAAATTTATTCACATCTGAAGAATCCTCTCAAAGTCTCAATTCTTTTGCTCTGCTCTTATAACTTAGAAGTAGACGGTCGTTGGATCATAAACCCTGCTTCATGTGTTATGTGAAAATTCTTTTTTAGAGATAAAATGTTAATTGTATTGGTCCGGGTTCGACTGATTTAGTTGGTACCGACTTGAACTCAAACTTAATACACTTCAATATGTCTCATTAAGTAGTGGCCGAGAGAGAGAGGGAGAGGGAGAGATGACGAAATTGGGAAGACGCAACGACGGAGGAGGAAAAAGCCACCGTAGCTCAACGAAGAGGCAACGGCGTACTTCTGTTTCCGTCGACGACCCTAGTCCCGGGGAAGAAGAAGAGAAAACCCTTGTGGTGCTTACCGATGATAGCGATTCTGAGGAGGATGATAAACCGCTCGGAGATGTTCTTCGAACATGCAGAAAACGGAGGGTTTCATCACCCAAATCCGTAACTCTCCCGAATTCGAATGTTCTTGAATGTCCCAATTGCTTCGACCCATTGAAAAAACCAATCTTTCAGGTTCTGTTCTTCTTCTTCTTCTTTCCATTAGGGTTTAGTGAAATTGCAAATGAGAAGTTTTTCGCTCAAGTATAATAAAGGTCACAACTTTATCTCCAATTGGTTAAGCCAAGTTAAAAAGGTCATAACTTTATCTCTAATTGGTTGAGCTTAAGTTAAAAGGTTACAGTTTCTGTATCCTTTTATGAATTAAGCTACAGATATTCCATGTTGGTTTGTTCTCTAGTGTTGTTTGTTCATTTGTTACAAATGTTTTTAGGTCAACGAGTTTCAGAAAAATCGATTCTTTCAATTAGGGTTTAGTGAAATTGCAAATGAGAAGATGCTTAGCTTAAGTTAAAAAAAAGGTCACAACTTTATCTTGAATTGGTTTAAGCTAAGTTACATAAAGGTCCCAAATTTACCTCCAAATTGGTTAAGCTAAGTTATAAGGTCACAACTTTATCTCTAATTGGCTAAGCTAAGTTAACTTTATCTCCAATTGGTTGAGTTAAGTTGAAAGGTCACAGTTTTTGTATCCTTCTATGAATTTAGTTACAGAAATTTCCATGGTTTGTTCTCTAGTGTTGGTTTTTCTTTGTTACAAATGTTTTTAGGTCAATGAGTTTCACTAGAAAGTGGAAAAATCGAATCTTTTTGGTTTGTGTTATTGGGGTAAGTCTAGTTTTGGTCAATGAGTATTGATTTGGTTAGCTAACTCTTTGTTTGATTGCGTATAGTGTAATAATGGGCATCTAGCGTGTTTCTTGTGCTGCATCAAATTGAAGAAGAGATGCTCGTTCTGCAAATTGCCTATAGGGGATGTTCGATGCAGAGCCATGGAGAAGGTTATAAAAGCAGGGTTAGTCTCATGTTCAAATGCAATATACGGGTGTAAACAGAGCACCACGTATGGAAATCAACTGCAAAGCCATGAGAAAGTTTGTGTTTTTGCGCCATGTTCATGTCCCATAAAAGATTGTAACTACATTGGCTTCTACAAGGATCTCATCAACCACTTTCGCGCTACACACAAAGTGAGTCCGGGTGATATCAACTCGTTTGTGTTCGACCGTCCTGTAATCTTTGGCTTGGATCTGGACAGCAGTGATAAGATGGTCATTTTTGTAGAAGAGAAACAAGGGAATCTGTTTGTAGTTCAAGGTTTCATCGGATCACACGGGGTGTATGCGACGGTCAGCCATATTGCACCTATGGTTCCCGAAGTGCGCAAATTCTCCTGCAGTCTAGCTAGACTCAGACCGTATAGCACACTAAGACTTGGATTGGAGGTGAAGAATATACAGAAATTGAGATCTCAAGAAGAGCAGCCTCAGGAGGACTTCTTGTTGATTCCATCTTATATGGTGAATGGTGATCACATGAAGATGGAGATTTCCATTGGCGATAAAAATGACTATACTCATATCTGAGATATGTTAGGTCAGTAGAAGTAGATGGAGTTAGAAGTTTAGTTTTGTCGTTAGATCATATCATTGGGACTCTAGTAGAGTTTTCCAATATTGAAATTTTTCTTTTTTTTTTTGGAGAATTCCAAATCTGTTGAAACGCAATGATCATCATGTAACTTTCCTTATTGTTAGCCCTAAACTAAATAGTTTTACAGTCAAATAAAAAGAGAAGTCGATCAGTCGTAGGATCTTATCATAATACATATAAACATGTTGCCAAATTTAAGAGATTTGCATATGCGCTTATATTCTCGTAACTTTGAAGGTGTGCTCGAAGCATATCAGATCATCAGCTGTATTGTTAATTAACATGTAATAGTTTCCACTTTCCACATTATAAATTGTTACATTTTGATAAAATATATAGCATATTAGCATATGTAGTAGTACGTAAGATAAGTCATCATATGTTTCCACTTTCCTCTTTTTGTGTTCACAGTTTTGCAATGGGCCACTGGCGCTTATTTTGCTTCTTGATGCAACATATTTAAAAATGATTGGCATGACTAAATAGAAAACTTATATAGTATTACTATGACTAGAGATAAACCTTATTTTTACAGGAGTTTTGTAATTTAGTTTAGTATAGTTTAGTTTCCAGGAGATAGCTTTAATCATTCGGGCTTACACAGATCTTATACCATTTTTGGTTAAACTGAAGAATCTTGTGTTTTATTTTTTTTATTTTTTGTTCTACATTATATATTTTCTACTCAACGTCAGAATTATTGATTAGCAAAAACATGACCTCGAGTCAAAAGAAGTGACATTACACATTAAGGCATAACATAAGATCTCCTTTAGATCTACAAGACAACAAAGTCACCACAATGAAGAAGAAAGTACATAGTTCACATTAATAAAGAGTTTCTGGAAACTTTAATCCTTGTCTCTTACACGAGCCTTATTACATTTTTGGTTCAGTTGAAACATTTCAGACAAACATATATGATCTTCTTACAGATCTACAATACAACAAAGTCACCATAATAGAGAAGGAAACCACAGAGTTCACATTAACAAAAGTACAGCAATACAACCTTGTATGTTCGTCAAGGAGGATCAGAGGACGACAACTTGGCATGAGCTAGAGAGTCTAGGAATGGTAAGCAGTTCTCTGAGGATGACAGATTCCTTTCTGGAACAACCATCCAAACATAGAGTGACTTTCTTGAGGATTGGTGAGTTCTCAATGAAGTAACTCACTAATTTCATCTCCAACTTGTCCCATGACGATTTTATCTTAACATACTCGAGAGATGATAGGAGACGCCGAGGTCGAGATAAGATACTAGTTCTCTCCTTTGTATAATAATCAGATTCCTGATATTACAACCAAGTGAACGAAACAAGTTGGAGTAATTATGATACTTTCCCCATTTGCATTGTTATACCAAAGAAAGTACTTAAGTTTTAAGTAAATTTACCACGACAAGAGATTTCACATTCGGGCAGCTCTCAAGAAAAAATGGCAATATTTCCCATCTGTCCTGATAGAATTCAACACGCAGCAAAGATATGTCACGAAATAAGGGAACCGGTTCACATCTTGAGTAATCATAAATGATCTACAACAACCACCAAAAACAAGAAAAGTATCAGGATAAAATAAACTTATAGAGGATAAAGTAAAACAATAAATATAGCAAATTCAACAAACGTTACCTCAAGAGTAGATGCAGCGATGGTCATATTTTTGACACGAGAGATGGCGACAAGAAAATGAAGAATCATTTTTCTCTTTGACAGATCATTCGGATTAAACTTTTTCCCCACACAAAAGTTAAACTCAACCTTGATATTTGCCTCTACAAGGGAACTCAATTTCTTTATTATGAAACTTGAAGTTACTTGATGAGAGAGCTTGAGGATCTCAAGCTTTGGGGCATCAATAGTAACCACTAGATCTTTAAAATGAAGATCACGGGAACTAGGGCCATAATAGTTGAAGCTCAATAGAGACTGAGATCTCACACGTAAAACGTTTACATTGTCTAATGAACATTTGCAAAAACTTAAGCTTTCGAGAACTAGACAACCTGAGATAAGCTTTTCCAAAGCCAATTCATTTGCAAATATAACCCATTCTAGAGCGAGGACTTTGACAAGCGGTAAGTACATAAACTCAAGATTTGCCAAGACTACGCCACAAAGCCTTAAAGTTACCAAACTCTCACATAAGTAGAGTATAGGAGGTACCTCCACTGGAAGCCATGTACGATCGACATGCTGAACGTTCTGCTCAAAGATTGCGCTGATCCACCGCGCCATATGAGCATTATTAGTCTCCTTATCACGATCATGATTGCAATAGATTCTTAACTTAAACTTGTTTAAGGATGACTCACGGTTGACACTCAGAAAGCTATCGATAAAACTCACAAGAGTATCGAATTGTGTGAAATCAGCTTCATCCAAATCTAATCTAGGAACATACTTCCATAGATGTCTCCATTCGGGGATACGACGCTAGTCTTAACCATTTCTTTTGTCGAGAGATTCAGGAGAACTTGAAAGAACAACGATTCTCGCAAATCTCTTCGTACCCAATCACCTTCATCACCAGATCTTTTGTCGGATAACTCAGGAGAAGATGATCGTTTGGTAAGAACATGTTTCTCTCCGTCTTCGTCCATGTACCTTCAAAATTGCGAAGAAAGCGGCAAGACTAGATGAAAATGAAACGATAACTATTAAACCTAAACCTAACAGTTCCACTTTAACGGCTTCTAAGAAAGATAACGGAGAACCAAAACGCCGTTAACGTTTTAAAATATCTCAGATTCTTGACTATATTTTTAAATGGCAAAATAGTATTTTTAATAATTTTACTAAACATATTTATTTTTAACATCTGTTTTATCTAATAATTATCTTGGAACATATGTAATCAATAAAACTAAAAAAAATTGAATGTATTGTATCGTAAAGACAGTTTTCTGTTGCAGTAAACTTTCATCCGTGAATTTGTATTTTCGAATGTATTTTATCGTAATGTTCAAAAAGAACAAAGGATCCCTGAAATATATCTGAACCTTTTTTTTTTCTTTCTTGTTTGCAGTAAAGTCTTTAGACTCTTAGTTATCCTATTATAAAAGAAATTAAGAAAGAAAAATTTAATTTTACATTCAAAAAGGAGAAACAAATTCAAATATTAAAGAGGCTAGATTTTCTTCTATAAGATGTACCTGTAAATAAGCTAACATAGCGTCACCCACATAAGGATTCTCAAATCTAATGAAAACTTTTAAAAAACGTTCAACAGGAAGTATAAGGAAAGTAGGGTCTATTGGCATCGTTCTATCTATAAGTAGCGAAGTCTTAAGACACCGTACCTCATCTCTTATCCTTCGATAGAGATGGAAAACATCACGAATAACTCCGAGCGATCCCTCGACCGTCCAAAGAGGCAAAGACCTGTCTCCATGGAGAATGTTGGAGGAACGGCGAGTGGAAGTGAGGTGGCACGATCAGCAACACTGTTGGAGCTTGATCTTCTGGACTGTCCCATCTGCTACCACAAACTTGGGGCTCCTATCTATCAGGTCTCTCTCTTCCTTTCCTGGTTTATAACTTTCTTTTGATGGAAATTAAAAACAATTAGTGGCACTGACGAGTCCTTAAAAGATGATTTTTGTTGATATGAGACTTTTAGAATAACATCATCAATTTGCTTGAAATTCATGTATTTCAAATGTTACTTTGATGAATTTACGAATTTCTCGATTTCTCAAATGTAATCTTGACTGCCACATTGAGTTGATAAGATGTTATTCTTTTTCATTTTTTTGATTAGATATTTTTATAAGTTACACTAGACTAGTTCATAAAACTTTGATAATTAACTAAGTCTGAGTTTTGAATTTCAGTGTGACAATGGACATATAGCATGTTCTTCTTGCTGTAAAAAGGTGAAGTACAAATGCCCTTACTGTAGTTTGCGGATTGGTTTTTTTCGATCTAGAATACTGGAAAAAATTGTAGAAGCAGTCGTTGTCTCATGCCCAAACGCCAAATATGGCTGCACCGAGAAGATTCCATATGACAATGAATCAGAATCAGCCCATGAGAGGGTATGCGAGTTCACTCTTTGCTACTGCCCTGAACCAGAGTGCAAGTACACCGGCGTGTACACAGATCTCTACCGTCATTACCATGCTGAACACAAGACTGATCACTCATGGTTCAAGTGTGGCGAGTACAATAACGCGTGGTTACACGTCACCGGTGAAAAATTAAGCTTTTTAGTCCTTCAAGAATATGAAGATGGTCCATTGGTTGTTGTTCAATGTTCGATGGAGTCTCATGGAATATGTGTGACTGTGAACTGTATAGCACCTTGTGCTCCAGGAGTTGGAGAATTCTCTTGCCATCTCATCTACCGGAACGGAAGTGAAAAGATTACGTTTGAATCCAAGAAGATGAATAAGATTCAAAAAGTGAGCCCTGAAAATCATGTGGCGAATTACAAGCCGATTCCTTACTATTTACGTGGTGAAGCCTCTAATTTCATGTCGATTCCTTACTATTTACTTGATGAAGCCTCTATATTGAAGATGCAAATTTGCATTCGCCGATCAGGAGAAGAAGTATAAGAAGCTGATGATGATGATGAAGAGGATCATAATTATCATATCATATCTCTTGTAGTAGGTTATTAGGTTCATACATCAGTGGCCTAGCTAGTAATGTATTAAATGATGTTTGTCTTTTGTTGTTGTTGTTGTTGTAGCTGCTTTCATCTATGAAAGCTAAACTCATATTTTAAATATTGCTTATCGTTTACTTAATGTTGTTTCTTTCTCTCTTTTTCTTTTTTTTCCGATGACAATGTTGTTTCTTTCTCTAACCATTGATTACACTTATACGTCTTTGAATTTAGTCCTCCAAAATGTAATTTTAATTTCTATATATTGTTGATAGAACTACCATGTATAGTCGGATTCTTTGGCTAAATTAGAACTTCTTTCCTTTGTTTGGCTATGTCCTTAACGGTTTTAGGAATAAATTATAATTTGTTGACCAACAACAAAAAAAAAGTAATTGTTTTTTATAAGAGCAAAGAATTCTTGTATTTTTGCAAACTATGCACAGATTAGTGGTAGATGTTGTTATCTCTTGTTTGTTTTTTTTCGTCAACTAGTTTCTTGGTTTATTAAACTTTATGATTTGAAATTGTCAAAATAATTACCCGAAATGCCTTCAATTCACTCACTCCCGAATTAATAAATACATCCATTATGTACATAACGAAGCAAATGTAAAAGACTTGACACTTCCAAATGACAAAAATTAACAGAGGGATCAACTAGAAAATTAGGAAATATCTTCTATAGCACAATATATCAATCTAGCTAGGATTCGATATTGGAAGCTACCTAAACATGGTTGGGAGAAATGTAATTATGACTAGAGCTTCATCAAGGATTCAATAGCACCAACAATAGGATTGGATTTGGCAAGATTTCATCAAGAGTCTTCCTAAGTGCTAGGGTTTATTGTTGGGTTTGTGTGTTTCCTAGTTCTAATTTTTAATTTTTGCGCAAAACTTGTTTGATTAAATATCTCACACTAATCAAAAAAAATTATATCTTTTAACAAAAAAAAAAACAATATTCTAACTAATTTCATAGTTTTCTATGTTTATTTTAACAAAAGCAAACTTTATTTGTTTATTCTTAGTATGATTTTTATTTATTTATTTATTAAAGTAATAAACATTTTACTATAATTTTATAATTTTTGAATACATGTTTGGAACTTTATTCATAGTTCTTAATTATCAATCATGTTTTTGACTAATTTTTGATAGATTTTATCATAATAATATAATTATGGTGTTTTAATACCATTATATAATAATATATTATATTTATTTTAGTTATTTTTATTTAATTGCTATGACACCCACAGAGATTCTGAAACCTTTCTGAAAAACCATTCCGGCGGGAAAATAGAAAAAGGCGATTAGGGTATATACTCATCTATTGACATTGTAGCGAAGCTAATCCCATCGAAATCCGATAGCCATGTCCGGAGAAGCTTCGACCAGCCGCCGTAAGAGGCAACGTGTTCCTTCCAGTGTTGAATCCGTAGAAAATGGCGGAGGCGATGCGGTGGCGCGATCTGGGACATTGTTCGAGCTAGATCTACTCGATTGTCCCATTTGTTGTCACGCACTCACGTCTCCTATCTTCCAGGTATTGTTTCTTACCTCTTCCTCATCACTCACTCTTCCTTCTTTGGGTTTGTTTGAGAATTTTGAAAACTGTTGTGATTTTGGGTTTATGTATGATTTTGATGAGAATGTTGCATATGTGTTAGACTTTTAGGATTACCGTAATTAGCTTTAAATCCATGCCTTAAAGATGTTTAATTTCGTTATAGTCACTGAAATGTTGGAGAATGAGTCTGTATATGACTTACCAGTATTTGGTTATAGTTTCAGAGACTTGTAATCTGAATAACTGAGTATTGTGAGTTTTTGTGTGTATCAGTGTGACAATGGACATATAGCTTGTTCTTCTTGTTGTACTAAACTGAGGAACAAATGCCCTTCTTGCGCTTTGCCGATTGGTAACTTTCGATCTAGGATAATGGAGAGAGTTGTTGAAGCAGTCATGGTCACATGCCCAAATGTGAAACATGGTTGCACTGAGAAGTTTTCTTATGGGAAAGAGTTGATCCATGAGAAGGATTGCAGGTTCGCTTTGTGCTACTGTCCTGCACCAAACTGCAACTATTCGGGGGTGTATAAGGATCTCTACAGTCACTTCTACGTTAACCACTATGACACATGGAATCAAATCGGGTGTGGCAATTTCGCTGGTGCATGGCTACGTATCAGTGAGAAGATTTTGGTCCTTCAATATGGACAGGGTCCCTTGATTGCGGTTCAGTGTTTCAAGGAGACACAAGGAATGTATGTGACTGTGAACTGTATAGCACCTTGTGCTCCAGGAGTTGGGGAGTTATCCTTTGAGCTCTCGTACAAGATGCCGATGGGAGGTAACAGCACTATGATGTTTAAGTCAGAGGAGATGAATAGGATTCAGAAAGTGAGTTTCCAAACTCCGGAGAAGGACTTCATGTTAGTTCCTTATTATTTCTTGGGTGATTTCTCTACATTGAAGATGGAAATTTGCATACGCAAGTTAAAAAAAGATGAAGAAGAAGCTGATGAAGATGAAGAATCTGAAGAAGAAGAAGATGATGATGATGATGATGATGATGATGATGAAGAAGAAGATGCTGATGAAGAAGAGTAATAATCATCATATCATATCCATTGTAGGTCGTTCTGTTCATAACTTCATCTACCCTTTAAATACATTTCTGATGTTTTTCTGCAGCTACTTTAGTTTGTCATCTATGCACTCTAAACGAATAAGTTTCATTGCTCTGAGAATTTTACAGGGCTTTATTTGATTCTGCAAGAATAATTTCTCAGCTTTTAAAACCTTAACTCTGTTTTTGGAGTTTCATTAGATAATTTAGATGCTATACTTTGCACAATGTGTTTTTCTGATGATCCATGATTTTGAGGATCTCTGCATTGATAATAGAGATTTGGTTACATTACTCATTGCTAATAAAGTTAGGAACCAACTATTGTCCTCTGCTAATGAGGTTATCAATATGTTCCAAGATATCTATTTTTTTTCTACTTGTATATTTTTAGTGTATAAGACAGTCTAGCATTTTCATGCATATTCAAGTTCTTTCAGCTATGTTTATTTTTACATAGTGACAATGAGCTAAACTTGAAGCAGAATAGGTAACGTATAAGAATCTAAATTACAAACATGGACCTGAAAAGAAGGAGCATAAAAAGCTTTATAGATCAAAAGTACTTGCTGTCAAAAAGCATCGTTCATATCAAATTCTTCGTTCATGTTAAGGTCTGTGTTGTTTGTCCTCCATGGTAAGTGCTTGTTGGTCAATTGTTGCGACTTGCGAGATGAGGCATAAACGATTCAGACACAGTTTGGTCTAATTGAATCATTTTTGGAACCGTTTGTGTCATCAATTCATCACCAACTGCAAAAGCTGCAGGTTTACATGTATGTATTAGATGGCCTGAAGTAACGTATAAAAAGATATCGTGCTACTTCACACTTGATTTTTGAGTTAGAAACTCATGAACTTTGTTTATTACATATGGAACGAGTCAATGAGAGTTTAGCTTTTTGCTAGTAACTCACTTCTTTGATGATCTCAGGACCTGGCATGTTTTGACAAGAAGGCTCATGGTTTTTTGGAGGACTAGGAGAATTAACAAAAGATAGAGCAAGTGAGAACGAATCAACAATGGTGCTCATAATTGGTTCTGTTGAAACTAAGCTTATTTCGAGGTTTTCGAGGAGGAGTGATGCGACAGCCTTGTATTCAATGTTGGAAAACATTTTTTTGTTAGTCTTTGAGTTATGTGTCTCATTTTAATTTTATGCTGCATGTCATTATTGTAGTAGAAAGGAAACGTTTGATATTCCAAACTCTGGAAACGTTTCAGCGGGAAAAATAAGAGAAGGTAACTAGGGCTAACGCACCTTTTCTTTATATACATTGCGAAGCGAGACTCTTTGGATTCCAGACTTAACCCCTTCCAAAAATTCCAATAGCCATGGTGAAAGGCACGAACGCCGAGCAAGCCCTCGCCAGAGAAGAAGCTTCGAGCAGCCGTCCAAAAAGACAAAGAGTTCCTTCCATTGTTGAAGAAGAAGGCGAAAATGGTGGAGGAGATGTGGTAGTACGATCTGGGACGTTGTTCGAGCTAGATCTTCTCGATTGTCCTATTTGTTGTAACGCACTCACCATTCCTATCTTTCAGGTCTTCTCTTCTTACTTCACCACTCAGAGTTTTGAATATTTGTTGTGGTTTATGATTTTGGGGAAAATGTTGTTTGCTTTTGGTGATTACAGTGACTTAACTAAAAATTCATGCTTTACAAATTTCAATTTCATTACAGTAGTTGGATGATTTTGGGGAAAATGTTGTTTGTATCTGAATAACTAAGTATTGTGAGTTTTTTGTGTCTCAGTGTGACAAAGGACATATAGCTTGTTCTTCTTGCTGTACTAATGTAAGTAACAAATGCCCTTACTGCTCTTTGGCAATTGGTAACTATCGGTCTAGAATAATGGAGAGAGTTGTTGAAGCATTCATTGTCCGATGTCCCATTGTTGCTGGAGAAGCGTCGAGTAGCCGCCAAAAGAGGCTACGAGTTCCCTCCATTGATGAAGAAAACGGCGAGAATGGTGGAAGAGATGTGGTTGTGCCATCTGGGACGTTGTCCCAGCTAGATCTTCTCGATTGTCCTGTTTGCAGTAAAGCACTCAAGATTAGTATCTTTCAGGTCTTGTTACTACTTCTCTTCTTCCTGGTTGATTTGGAGTTTTGAAAACTGTTATGATTTTAGGATCACGCTGATTAGCTAGAAACTCATGCCTTACAAATGTAAATTGCCTTAGAGTAATTAGATGATTCAGAATTCTAAAACTTTGTGGTTGCATTAGGAAGATGATAATTGAAGGAAATGAAGAATGTAGTCATGTGGTTATGTGTGAGCGTTACCAGTTTAGATTTGTGTAAGCTTGTATTTGGTTCTAGTTTCATATGCCTGTAGTCCGAGTTACTAACTCTGTGTGACTTGCTTTTCAGTGTGACAATGGACATGTAGCTTGCTCTTCTTGCTGTATTGAACTGAGGTACAAATGCCCATCCTGCTCTCTGCCTATTGGTAACTACCGATGCATAATAATGGAGAAAGTTGTCAAAGCAATCATTGTTCCTTGCCAAACGCCAAAATGGCTGCACCGAGACATTCTCTTATGGCAACGAGTTAGTCCATGAGAAGAAATGCAGCTTCGCTCTGTGCTATTGTCCTGCACCAAACTGCAACTACGCGGGTGTGTACAAGGATCTCTACAGTCACTACGCTGCTAACCACAAAAAATTATGGACACGTTTCAGTTGTGGCTATTCCATGCATGTATGCATGGACTTCGAGTCGAAAAGTTTGGTACTTCAGCAATATTCAGATGGTCCATTGGTTGTGCTTCAGTGTTTCAAGGAACCACCACAAGGATTGTTTTGGACTGTGAATTGTATAGCACCTTCTGCTCCAGGAGTTGGAAAGTTCTCCTATGAGCTATCCTACTCGACGGCAGGTAACACTTTGACGTTTAGATCGTCGGAGATGAATCGGATTCAGAAAGTGAGCTTCCAAACTCCGGAGAAGGACTTCATGTTTATTCCTGAATATATCTTGTGTCCGATGGGTTTGTATAAGGGTACTTATATTTGTATCCGCAGCCTAGAAGAAGAAGAAGAAGAAGAAGAAGACAATGAAGACTAAGAGGAGGAATGATCATATCCTTCTAATGTATTTCATATCACTAACCTGCCGAAGTTCTCAGTCTCTCTTTTGTTGTCCTTTTTGCTTAGTTTTGTTCCATGTTGTGAGGTTGTTCTGTAATGAAGGTTATAGTCCTTCTGAAGGACTAGGTTTGATTCTTCTAACTTTCTCTGATGATATTCATATTTGGTGAGAACGTTTTTGCTAGTCTAAGGAAAACTCGTTGATGTCGAAAATGATTCAAGAAGTTTATACTATGTTGTTGTCTTTCCCATCTCTGAATGTTTCAGGTAATCAATCTCCACCATGATAACATAAAAAGCTTAATAGCTTTATTGTTTAAAACCTGGAAAGGTTTCTAATCAAAAGCATCAACGTTTTCAAAACAACATCAGGTCTTCCGATGAAAATAGAGGAAATTCATTCCCCCAAAAGACTTCATCATCCACCAAATAATCATTAATATCATATTCTTGGTTCATGATATGGTTAGCTTCGTCCTCCATGAGAACAGCTTGTTCACCAATTGTTGCAAGTTGACGCATAACCGATTCAGATACAACTTGGTCGAAGTTTATCATTTCAGAGCCATACGTATTATCATGCACCCCAAAGGCTTTACATGTATGTTGTCCCAAATAAGTGGTTCTGTAAACTGGAGGACTGTCTTGGATCATCTGCACCCGCTTTGTAGCATAGCAGTTTTGGTCTTTTGCATAGGCACAACGATAGTAACACCTGTAAATTATCACACTTGTAATTACATGTCTTTCCATAGAACAGAGAAGAGCATTGACTCTGTTTTTTTATGTACATGCCATTTGCTCTGTTTTTGTAGTCTACCTAATTGACTAACCTTTGGTACAAAGAGGTTTTGATGGTTTTTTGTCCATATTTCCTCCAGGTGAAGCCGTCATCAAGGCGGGGATTGGGGGAATCATCTCTGTAAATCTCTAAACCTTTTACTCCGCAAATCTTCCTGCGATGTTGTAGTATAAACTCATGAACTTTGTTTATAACATACGCACCGAGTGTTTAGCTTTTTGTTGGTAAATGGTAACTTACTTCTTTGATGATCTTTGAGGCACAAGACCTGCCATGTCTCGAGAAGAAGACTCATGGTGTGGTTGACGATTAGGAGAATTCACAGAAGATAGAGCTAGTGAAAAGGAATCAAGAATGGTGTTAATGAGAGGTTCTGTTGAAACAGAGCTAACTTTACAGTTGTCGAGGACCGTCTTGAGGATGTTAGCGCATCCCTGGCCATGAAGGAGTGCTGCCACAGCCTTGTGATCGATGTTTGAAAACATTTTCTGGTTTAGATTCTGAAATCTTGTTTGGTTCTTACTATATATACAAAAAAAAGTTCTCTAGTGGACACCAATTTTTTAAGTTTATAGCGTGGAAACTTCAATATTTGAAAGTTCCCTAGCTCGAAAATGTTTTTAAAATCTTAAACTTAGTCCACAATTCTCTTTTTTTCTCCAGATCCTTTCCCACTTCGGCCCTACATAAAATATAATCACTTTCGGTATTCATAGTTTCTCAGTCTAATGCAAATCCATTTTTTAGTCCTTCCATAAATGTCTTATGTTGTTTCTTTATGTCATGACGAAAGAACATGGGCCATGATCAAGGGACAGAGATAAGAGAAAGAAAAAGACAAAGACAAGTAGGGAGATGAGACTATGAGAGGATTTAGTGTCACAATAAATAAATCAAACTATAAAAAGTAGACTTGTCTTCTTCTCTTTTTTTGTCTATATGGGAGATTTCAGAAACGACCAAGATAAGGCAGCTAGCAAAGGTAGAAAACGTCAACAACATTAAAGAAATCTTCTTCTTGTTTTTTTGTTCCTTCAATAAAAGTATGAGATTTACACACATGTTCAATGTTGACTAAAGAAAAAAAAAGACATGCTTAATTTGCTTCCCTTACGTCATATTCTTCGTACGTCACATTGTAGTTATATTCTTGTTTTCCTATCATGGTCTTCCAGTCGAGGACAAATGAAGAGAGAAGATGACGAAACCACCGAAATTTGTAGTAAAATTATATATGTATTTTCTTAATGCAGATCTAGTTTGTGCGTGTAGGGGAAAAAAACAACAATAACAATAATAAATGTTTTTTTTAGTAATTTTTCATTAATTTTTATTTAAATTAAATTTATATTACGATGATAGGTGTTTAATAAAAATGCAGTCTGGATAAATATTTTCTACGATTCAGTCTTTTCACTAAATTCTTCATAAATAGTGAACTATTGCAATATTTATTTTACGAATAGCTGTAATTTTTATTTTAAACGTTTGTAACCATTTAGTTGAACTATATAACATTTAATTTATTCCAAAAAAGTAATTTTAAATTTATTTTATAAATTATTATAACATTTAGTGATCTATGATTACATTTTCGGTGTAATTTATCATAAATTATTATATTTGTTATTAAAAGTATATTTTAAATAAATAGTAATCGTTTATTTGTAATATTTGATTTATTTGACTAATTATTGTAACTTTTAGTTTAAACACAATTCTCGTTTTTTCTCCTGATCCTTTCCCACTTCAGGCCCTACATATAATATAATCACTTACTTTCGGTATTCATAGTCTTTTTTCATTGAAAGCTGCTAATTCTAATACAACAAATCCATTTTTTTATTCCTTCCATAAAAGTCATGTTGTTTTCTTTATGTCGTTACGATTTACGAAAGGATAGTAGTAGGACCTAAAAAGTAAAAAGCAAGGAAAGAGATCAGAGAAAGAAAAAGACAAAGACACGTAAAGTCGTAAGGAGATCAGAGGGCTCATTCAAATTAGGATTATCTTTTTTTTTTTAATACAAACCTAACATATGAAAATAACACGAATGGATAATCTACGTTGTGTCGGAAAAAAGAGAGGATAATCCTGCATTTAATGAAAATTCTGTTTGATACAACTTGTTTATTTAAATATTTTCATTTGTTTATTTAACTAATATTTTTGACCAAAAAAACAAAAAAAAACTTTGGTTAACGTTGTTACAAATTTGTTTGTTTAATTTTCTTTAAAAAAACTGACGACAAAAAAATAAAAATAAAAATAAAAAATAATTTTCTTTAAAAAAACTAACTAAATTGTTATCATTTGAACTTTAAATTGTTCAGCCCCATTTCTAGTGAAATCATAATTTAGTTCCCATCAAATTCTGAAATTCAGTAGAATTAAATTAAATTAAGTTACATTTTAGACCATGTTGATAATGTCACATAATCCCTCCATAACCAATGTTATTATTTTCGTGATATGTCTCTAAAAGGGTCATGATTTTTCATAATTAAACTAATCACAGATTAGTTAGATGAGCTAGTGGTCCTTTTGTGTAGGTCCTATGAAAGTTGAGCAACATATTATTGACTTTATTATCATAGCCAATCAACAGGATAAGAGCGCAAAATTTATCATTTTCTATACAAGCTAATTCTATCAAATCAATAATCCATGACAATTTTTTTTTTATAACAAACCATGACAAAATGTTTAATATTGTTCTTTTACGTCATATTCTTCTTACGTAACAGTGTACGTCATTACGCAAGAGAAATAGAGAAAGACATTCTTGTTTTCCCATCATGCATGGTCTTTCACTCGAGAGAAAGGAAGACGAAACCACCGAAAAAGGTGAAAATGAGAGGGTAAAGTATATTTTTGACTTGAATCAAAGTTTAACAAGTCCACCGCAAATGATTTTTTTGTTGTTGTTGCTAAGATCACAAATAATAGATGTTTTTAACTAAAAAAATTTGGTTATATATCTTTTAGAGCAACAATAACAAAAAGAAATGGAAATAAACTAAGGTGTTTTATACCGGGACGGATTCAGAATTGTATTACTTGGGTCAAGTTGTTCAAAACACTACGTCATTAAAACAAATTGGGCTATATTCAAATATAAGAAAACCCCAAAATATTAACTAAAATTTTGAAATTTCGGGAGGTTAGCTAACCCTCCTGTAATACACATGGGTCCACCACTGGTTTTATAGCGATATCGGTTATCTGGGGTGAACAAACCCAGTTCAAAAACTAGAGTTACTATCGTGAAAATGGATTTCGAACCAAAAACTAGAGAGAATATTGAAACCGCACTACAAATTAAAAACGGCATGTTGCGTCATTTATGTATATGGTTTACGTCAATGTTAGTTATCAACTAACTGCTGTTAATATCCTTCCCATTTTTCAATTTTACGTCATTTAAGTGATGTTGAATAAGTGACGTGTTCAAGCTTTTTTTTTAGTGATATTAATACCTACGGATGGAGCAACTGTTACAGATTCTACGATCGGTTACTTTGAACAAATTCTCTACTAAAATTTTAGATTTTATGATATGCTAAATTTTATGCAGAATCTTTTGCATGCACATCAAATACGTACGTATGATACATCAAAATATAATTATTAAACTGATATATTTATAAATCCACTTGCATGGGAGAAATAAGAGAAAGATATAGGGTCAACTGCAATAAAATAAATGGTAGGAATGCGTAAAACAGAGTAAAAACATTCTATTTTCTCGTTACCCACTTTCGCTATGACGGTATCCACAATGTTTTGTTCTTTCGTGCTAATGAAAAAGAGGGAAGTAGGGTAAAAGTCATTAAAAAAAAAAAATTAATCAATTTTAATATAATCTTTTCATAATTAACTAATCATAATTAAATTTGATGTATCATACGTACGTATTTTGATGTGCATGCAAAAGATTCTGCATAAAATTTTAGCATATCATAAAATCTAAAATTTTAGTAAAAAAAAAAAGTAATCAATTTCTCTGTCCGTGTAGATACGCAGCCCATTTTGGACTAATTTGTCGTGATAGCATCATCATCACTGTATATGGATTTTAAATATATATTTTTTTGGTTTTAATAAATATAATATTATTTACAAACTGAATCAAAGCTTTTATTTAATAAAACGAATACGATATTCATTTAAAATCATAAAACACTTGTTAATGCTACAAAATTTATACTCTATATAAAAAATTTTAGTGTAAAGTATTTATTTATCTTTATATTATATTATAGTCATGTTAATTTTTGTCATTAGAGATTCTTTTTGTGGAGTACTGCTATGGAATTTTTTTTTTTTTGGTATCAATGTTAAGTTGCTGTGGAAATTTTGATAACGTACAGCGAAGACATTTGATTTTGCTATATTTGGGATGTAGCCGGTAGCTTTTGTAATACTGTCTATAGCAAGACCGGATGATCAGTCTTAATGTTGTAGACATATTTGGCTGTGGAAAGACTTTACAGCAACAACCAATCATCCCTTTTGTTTTTTTAGATCTCCTGTTATTCAACTAATAATTTCTAATTAAATATCTTTCTCGCTGTGGAAAAAAATTGGGTTTATGAGAAAGATGATAACTTTGGATGATCGCCGATTTTGACATTGACAAAGAAGATAGAGACTGATGTTCACGCGCTTTATCTACGAGTTTGAGAACTGGGAAATTTTAAAGTGTTGATGGTTTTGGAACTGGGCTTGATAGAGTTTTAATGGGCCTGTATTAATTAGATGAAACTGGGCATTCTAAAGTATTGTCCAGTTACAAAATTTTAAATTCTCTAAAACGGTCTACAACTTTATATCGGTACTCTTTTTTTTTTTCTTTTTTTTTAAATTTATCTTGCAAATAATGGAGGAAGAAAATTCAAAAGATGGAAGAAGCGAGATTGTTTCAGTAGGCCTACGAACACATATAGCCATAAAGGCATTTCTTACTAGTCTTGATTGAGAAAGACAAAAGATAAAAGACAAAAGACGAAGACTTGAGACTTAATTGCTGTCCAAGTAAACGGAATCTTTCTAATCTACCTCTTCTTACAAAAAATTGTCCGCTTTACAAAACAAAAATATTCAGGAAAGAACAAGTTCTCTTGAGCAAATCATAAACATGAGTTCTTATAATAGTTTTTCTCTTTGGATTCTCTTCTCTTTGCAACTCTGTTTTACTCTAGATTCTGCGGATCGCACAGTTTCTTTATGTCAACCCGACTGTGGAGGAATCGATGATTCAATAGTTATCTCATTGAACAGATCTATTGAGTTTTAATGATTAACTAATATGTCGTGTTTGTCGAGTAGTGGACAAATTTTGAAATAATATCTGGAGTACATTATTGTTTGTAGCTAATTGCATATCATACTAAATAAAATTATATTAGTTACTAAGTTTTGTATATAGAACATACATTGTTTGCGTGATATATATACTTGGCATTAACAACTATATAAACAACTATATAGTATCTTTCTAATTTCCTATCTTCTTTTCGTTGGATATGGTTGCGTTGTAACCAAAAATAAAATCAAGTGGGTCTAAAGAATTTAGGACAATGCCGATCTAGACAATAATAATATGAGACAGAGAGATTATATATTCTCGCTTGATTACATAGTTGAACTTAAAACATTATTGTCACACTAATCACTTATTGTTTTCGTTTCACCATAGTATATGATCATAAAAATCAAAATAACAAAATTGACAACAAAAAACGATCGCATCATGTCCGCCATTCTACCTTTGTTTATTTTCCTTCTTCAAAAATAGAATGTAGATACGATTGGTGACACAAGAGGTGAAGTTTGACAGGAGAATTTTTGGAAGTAAAAAAAGACGTATGAATAGGAGAGACAAGTAATAGCAACAAAACTTGAATAACGATTGAAATAGTATAAAGGTTTGAATAGTAGTAGATCGATATAATTGAAAGTGTTTTTTTTAGTTATATATGAAAAACAATTTGTCTTTAGTTATCTATTTGGTTCAAGGCGGCGATTTTGAATAACCAAGATTTTAATTTAGAAATCTAGATCGAAAGAGGAAAAATTCTATTTGACTTTGGTTTTCAAAGGATTTTTTTTTTCAATAAACCAAATAAGTATTCAAAATGAATACGACGCCCACCTTTTTTTCTTTATAGATAACCAAAAACCGTGTACTACAATTTAGGCTAATTTTCAAAACTTGTGAAAAAACGGTCGATTAATATGACACATACTTTACATAATAACATTCAACACTTGCAATGGTTTTACTTTATCTTGTTTGTTTAAATCTAAGACCTTTGTCTGGAGAAAATGATATATAAAGAAATGGGTCTAATAGAGTAATTATAAAGTGGAATATTTTCATACTGTTATTAACCAAAACTAAAACATAATTATACTAATATTTTGTTTGTTAAGTTTCACTACGACTAAACTAGATAAGAGAAATCAATATGGACTAATATCCACAAACAAATATTCTTTAGCCCAAAAAGTCTACAAACGAATATGGACCGAAGACAATACTTTGCTTCTGTTTCAGGCTTTGTATAATGCTTTATTTCACACAGGAATACATACGTATAAAAATTGGTGAATCTGAAGCATATACTTTCATAGTAGTTGGGTTTTAGGACCTAAAATCTCAAATGCTATCCCAATGTTAATCCAAAATTTTACAAAATGAGGCTCAAAGTTTTCTTTTGTCAACCTTTCAATGTTCGATACTCTCTGTATTCTTATCTTCAGTGGAATCAAGTTCTTTAACACCACTGAATCCAAGTTCAGCCATATCCTGCTTTGCCATCAAGTTCCTGCATAATAATATCACTATCATGATCTAAACCCATCCAACATTCCTCGATACGAGTACGACCCAAGTAAACATGAACTAGAGAGAAACTATGATGGTGACAAAAGTAAGAAAAAAGACGTACTTAGCCATTCGACACTGGAGATATTTCTTAGAGAGATGTCTACATTGTTCAGATTTGTGAGCTGAAGACTTAAGACAACCAAGATATTCTTTCTTCTCCTGAAAACAAAAAATGAAAGCTAAAAGTGAATAAACTGAAATATAACCAAACAAAGGTCATAAGAAAAATCGTTTGTTGAAGAATACCGCATCACACTCGTGCAAGTGATCCAAAGGGAAAATGCCCTTCTCTGGTGGTATTGGTCTTAATCCTCTGTTTCCTCCAAATGCTCCACCTGCCCCCCATGAACACGAGTAACGATTCAGATCGAACTTTATAGTGATCATCATTAAAACCTGTTTTTCCTCTCTTCTAACTAAATCAATATAGGTTGTAGTGTATTTGATTAAATACAAAACAAGATACAACATTAGTGGGAAATCTATAAAGTATGAACCTTTGTTGATCTAGGGTTTTGGGTTTTACTAATAAACCAAACTCAAGCACAGTTATCTTGTCTCCAACAACAGAGAGAATTTACTGGCTCTAAAGATTAATTCCAGGACTAATCAGTACATACACAATTGCAGATGATGATGATCAATTAGCAGTGATTAGTTCCAAAAGCTATCTCATAAATCTGGTATTTAAGGTGATTTCAATCCAATTTCAATCATCATCACATCTTCAATTCCAGAGAAATCGGAATAGAAAAAAAAGAAAAGAAATCATAATGAGAAGAGAAGAAAACGCACCTGTACTCATATCGAGCCTTGGAAGTTGGAAGAGTTGGGAGATTTGCCTCTTGATCGGTGTTAGTATAGGAGTTCTATAATAGAACTCTTGCACTGTGAGGCTCGATGCTCAAATGTCAAAAAGAAAGGTCAGTTATCCCAGCTCTTTCATGTTTGGTTCAGGCCCATAATGGCCCATACCTTCGAGTTTCATGTACTTACTGGATCCATTCTAATATCTATGGTTAATGAGGCCAAATCTCTCTTAATTAAACTTAGAGAGTTGCTAACTAATTGGGAAACGTGAAGGAAAAACAGTTTTGTGGTTGACAATTGATCCACGGTTATAACAAAGAGTGATCCGATGATCTTTGCAAAATGATAAAGACGGACTGAATTAGGAATAGGATTAGGTCCGGAGATTTTTCTTTTTTGATTTTGTTTGGATTGTGTATGTTTCGATGAAATTTAAGAGATAGGGAAGTCCGAAACATTCATTATTCACGTTTGACCAACTTTCCTTTCCAAAATACTGTGGCCGAAGCCAAACTCAAAGTCCAATTAAAGAGTCCGATTCGAGATACTTACTGAGAAATAAGCAGTGAATCTAAAGGAGAAACTGGATGATGGAATTATAAAAGTAAGAAACACATGTTGAAACAATTGTCTTGGAATCATACGAGGATCCTTGTCTACAACTGTTACAATAAAATTGAAACAGAAAAGAGCAGAAACTACATTATCGGTTCTACAACCACAAATCATCATCATCTTCTTCATTCTTATTCGCTAGTGGCTGATATGAAGGCACTTCCAGGTTGACGGTTAGCCAATGGACCATGGTTTGATAGAAACTACAACAACAACAACAAAAACACACAATCTAGTTCAGAATCAACCAAACCCTAAACACTATAAGCTCAAAAATTGTGTGTGAAAATAGACAAACCTTAGCATTGACACCATCAGGCACAATCCTCTTCATCGCTCTCAGCTTCGTGTACTCAGCACGGTTGAATTTAGTGAATCCCCTGAAAACACCAATGATCAATTTAGTAATTTCCTCAAACATCAAACAGAGACTTAAGAAAACGAAACATACCATTTCCTGCTAACAATGATCTTTTGACGACCAGGGAACTTAAACTTAGCTCTACGAAGAGCTTCCTGAGCATGAACTCCATGATTATCCTTACACCTAACAGACAAAAGAACCTGTCCAATCGCAACTCTAGCACAAGTACCAAGAGCTTTACCAAAAGCACCTCTCATTCCAGTCTGAAGCCTATCAGCTCCAGCACACGAAAGCATCTTGTTAATCCTGAGAACATGGAAAGGATGAACCCTAATCCTCAAATGAAAAGCATCTTTCCCAGCAGATTTCACCATATACTTGTTGCAAGCAATACGTGCTGCTTCAAGTGCTTCACTTGACACATTCTCTTTCTCCCATGAAACCAAATGAACACAGAATGGAAACTCATCAACACCTTTCCTCTTCATACCAACATCGTAGATCCTGATTTTGGGATCTGGCACACCACGACAGTATCGTGATTTCGGGTATGGCTTTCCCTTAATCTGACGGTAACATCTCGCAGGTCCTGCACATTTTACATCGGAATTGTTCAATCAAAGGCGTCCACACACAAAAAAAAACCCTAAAATGACCTCAAACAAATCCAAAACCCAAACCAATGGCGATTCATACACTAAACCCTAGATTGACATAATCAAAATCTCAAACTAATCCTAAGCCTAGCAATTTCATATGAATCACAGATTGACGAAACACGATTCTACGAAAACCGAATCAATTCAACATTTCACATTTCGAAATGATAAAATCAATGGCGTTGATATACAAAAACCTTGCATTGATATAATTGAAATCTTAGACTATTTCTTCACACGGATTAAAGCAAAAGACGATTCTACCAAATGACGAATCGAACTCAAGGAATTCGAATTGAGATTGTTGGTGAGAAGAGAAGATCGACTTACTTCGTCCCATCGTGTTGGATCTTCGGTGTTGGTTTTGCAAAACCCTAGAAATTACAAATGGGAAGCTGTGTTGTTATTTTATAGGTGCGGCAAAAACAAACCCTAAATTTAGCTTACGTAACTGCTTAGCTAGGCCCATTTAGATATTATTTGATACTCGGTCCAGGCCTTAATCATCCAATGTGAACACGCTATTTTCTTAGGCCGAGGTTTATTTTTATTTTTAGTCAAAGTCAAAGAAGAACGAAGAACAATGTGTTGACAACTTTGTAGCCAAATTTGGGTGTTCTTCTAGAGGGTTAACAAATCCATCCACATCAAAAAGATATATGTTATCAATTTGTTCTCTTATAAACAATGATGAATGATCTTTTGTAAACTCTGTGTGACTGTGTAACAATAGTAACAAGGACATTCATATCTAAAACTGAAAACCATCTTCAGAGTCCACATTTGGCTAAGCAATCACACATAAGTTAAAAACCATTTTGAAACAAAAACAAAAGCCAACATAAGCTCCATTCTATCAACAATGGAGCTTATGTCTTGCTTCCATCTTGGACATTATTTAGTCGAGAATAAAAACTTTCAGAAACTTAGTACAAGCGAGCTTGCAAGCTTCAGTTTTCTTATTTGATTTGTATTAAAAGAGAAATGGAATCTGTATTTGACTTAGATGGATATTCACCATCATTCTTTGTTGGTCTGCAAAATATCAAGCAAAAAACTATAAGAACCACATTCAAAAATCAGATCATGGCCTCCAAATTTTGAAGTTTAGGGGACAGATCATAATCCTTATTAGACAATACAAGATCACATATGCACGAGACTAAAAGAATGGGATCAGAACAAGCAAAAATCACAATTGTCTCAAATGATTCAAAACAGATATACTCAAAATGGTTTTAAACACACAATCTCCTGTCAAATATAACCTTTCATAATTGACTGATGATCATAAGTTGATTATAATTAGTTAGTTTCCTTTGTTTAGGCCCATATAAGAAAATATACGCTGCCCATTTTGGACTAATTTGTCGTGATAGCATCATCATCACTGTATATGGATTTAAATAATATTTTTTTGGATTTAATAAATATAATATTATTTACAAACTGAATTAAAGTTTTTATTTAATAAAACGAATACGATATTCATTTAAAAACATAAAACACTTGTTAGTGCTACAAAATTTTAGTGTAAAAGTATTTACTTATCTTTATATTATAGTCATGTTAATTTTTGTCATTAGATATTCTTTTCTTTAGTGCAAAGAGCAAAACAATTGTGAAAAAATAGAGAGAGAAAGAAAGTTCACAGGCTTCTTTACGTGATGTACAATACAAATGTGGAAATTTTGATAACGTACAGCCAAGACATTTGATTTTGCTATATTTGGGATATAGCCGGTAGCTTTTGTAATACTGTCTAAAGCAACACTGGATGAGTCTTAATGTTGTAGACATATTTTGGGCTGTGGAAAGACTTTACAGCAACAACCAATCATCCCTTTTGGTTTTTTAGATCTCCTGTTATTCAACTAATAATTTCTAATTAAATATCTTTCTATATCCTATGTTATTAAACATGAAATACATATAAAATCATTCAAAACCATTTATAATCTCTTGTTATTCAGTTAATCATTTATAAAAGTCATACTACAGAAACAAGAAATTGAAAAATCTGTCACAATCTCAAAATAAATGATATAAAGATAAGATGATAAACTGATTACGGTTTTATTAACGTTAGTCTTGTCATTATTACAACAATCCTATAAGGATATATGCGTTATAGCATTACTATAAAAGATTTACTTTTCCAAACTATTGAAACACAGAATCAAAAAATCTATAGAAATATAAGTCTCATTTCTCTTCTCCACCTTGTCTTTAAGAGACAAGCCCACTTTCTTTCATCTCCTCAGCGCCAACAACAAACACAACCTCTAAGACAAGGGTGAAGAAGATGAGTGACCTCCAAGCAAACAAAGATGAGACGACTGTGGATAGACAGTCTTCCTCGTCGGTGGATCTTGATGGGCCATCTCCGCTGAGAAAGATGATATCGGTGGCTTCTATTGCTGCCGGTATTCAGTTTGGTTGGGCTCTTCAACTGTCTCTGCTTACTCCATACGTGCAGCTTCTTGGAGTCCCACACAAATGGCCATCTTTCATTTGGCTTTGCGGTCCTGTCTCCGGCTTGCTTGTCCAGCCATCAGTCGGTTACTTCAGCGACCGATGCACGTCAAGATTCGGACGTCGTCGTCCTTTCATCGCCACGGGTGCTTTGCTGGTCGCTGTTTCTGTTGTACTAATCGGATATGCGGCTGATTTCGGCCACAGCATGGGAGACAAAATCGACAAACCTGTCAAGATGCGAGCCGTTGTTATCTTCGCTCTCGGGTTCTGGATCCTTGACGTGGCTAACAACACTCTCCAAGGACCATGCCGTGCTTTTCTTGGTGATTTAGCAGCTGGAGACGCTCAGAAAACGCGAACGGCAAACGCGTTTTTCTCTTTCTTCATGGCCGTTGGAAACGTTTTGGGATATGCGGCAGGATCGTACACTAACCTCTACAAGATCTTCCCTTTCACAATGACTAAAGCGTGCGACATATATTGCGCAAATCTCAAGAGTTGTTTCTTCCTTTCCATCACTCTCCTCCTAGTCGTCACCATCATAGCTCTATGGTACGTGGAAGACAAGCAATGGTCGCCTAAGGCAGACTCCGACAACGAGAAAACTCCGTTCTTCGGTGAGATCTTTGGAGCTTTCAAGGTAATGAAACGTCCAATGTGGATGCTACTAATCGTCACGGCCTTGAACTGGATCGCATGGTTCCCTTTTCTTTTATACGATACTGATTGGATGGGTCGTGAAGTGTATGGTGGAGACTCAAAAGGAGATGACAAAATGAAGAAACTATACAACCAAGGAATTCATGTTGGTGCATTGGGATTGATGCTTAACTCTATCGTTCTTGGAGTCATGTCACTTGGTATTGAAGGTATTAGTAGGAAGATGGGAGGAGCTAAAAGGCTTTGGGGAGCTGTGAATATTATTCTCGCCGTGTGTTTGGCAATGACGGTTTTGGTTACTAAAAAGGCGGAGGAGCACCGGAGAATCGCCGGTCCAATGGCCCTTCCTACCGATGGCATCAGAGCTGGAGCATTGACTCTCTTTGCTCTTCTTGGAATTCCTCTTGCTGTAAGTCCAACATGTCTTTTATACAACTTTTGTTACTATTATGATCAATTTATCATTCATGGTTTAATATTTGTTAACATTTTTTTGAAACTTTTTATAGATTACATTCAGTATTCCGTTCGCACTAGCTTCTATAATATCAAGCAGCTCCGGCGCCGGTCAAAGTATTTTTAACATCTTTTTTTCCTAAAATTATTTAAACATTCTCTAGTAAATGCTAATTAAATTTGTGATTACAAAAAAAAAAAATTGAGAGATCAGTCTCCATTTATCTTCATAATTTAAGTTAATTTGGATAATAAGTTATCTAACAAAACATTTAATATAAGGTGATGTATGTAATCTACTAACTTAATTAGATTGAATATTGATGAATTGATATTCTTACGGAATTGGTTTTTATTCACCACAAGGAATTTACCATAAATTTATCAATAAAAACAACAACAATTATTTTGTGTAATATAAATATTAAAAAATCAAATTAATAATGATGTGTCTTTTTTGTTGTCATCTTTGCAGGACTTTCTCTAGGAGTTTTAAACATGGCAATTGTCATACCACAAATGATTGTATCGTTTGGAGTTGGTCCTATTGATGCGTTATTTGGAGATGGAAACTTACCAGGATTTGTGGTCGGAGCTATTGCAGCGGCAGTCAGCAGTATTGTGGCATTTACCGTTTTACCTTAAAAAGTTTATGCGTTTTATTTATTATATATGCATTTTTTAATATTATTGTAGCACTAGGTAAGGACTCTTGTATACTTAAAATTAATTTAAACTTTATTCTGTTAAATTATTAAAATTAATTTAAAATTATAGCAATTTTAACAAACAGCATAAGTTATGCTGCATAAAAAAGTTTCCCAAATTTAGCACATCATTCCCAATGTTTCAAAAATAGCACAAATGAAATATAAAACATTTTTTTATTGTGGACGTTTTATGAAAATATCATATTCGCCTAAAGATAAAAAGCTAGTCTCATATATATACTACATTTTAAAACATTTTGTTCCAAATTGACTCTTAATTTTCACGGATTTTCTTTCTTTATGGTAGATTTATTATAAGTCACAAAACTATTATATTTCGGTAATAACTATAAATAATTAAAGTATTGCTATATTTTAGCGACATTTCACATCGTTTTGGTACTTAATTATTATATCTCTTAGGAATTTTACAAAGATAGATATTACTTTCTCCTTTTCTTTTCTAATTTTGAAATACATCACTCGTTAAAACTTTACACGAAAAAAAAAAGTTATACATATGAATCTAAAATAACAAAACATGAACCTGAAAAGAAGTGAAGAATTGATCAATCTCCCCATGGGAACATTAAAAAAAACTTGGAAAGGGTTCTAATCAAGATTAGCAATATTGTCAAAAAACATAATGTCTTCCGATGAAAATGGAGGAAATTGACTAGCCCAAAATGGGTCATCATCCACAGAAAAATCATTAATATCACATTCTTGGTTCATGATATGGTCTATGGCTTCGTCCTCCATGGTAATTGCTTGTTCGTCAATTGTTGCGAGTTGAGGCATAACCGATTCAGATACAACTTGGTCGAATTTTATCATTTCAGAACCATATGTATCATCATGAACTGCAACAGCTTTACACACATGTTTTCCCAAATAAGTAGTTCTGTACACTGGAGGGTTATCTTGGATCATCTGCACCCGCTTTCTAGCATTGCAGTTTTGGTCTTTTGCATAGGTACACCGATAGTAACACCTGTGAATATAGCACTTTTATTTACATGTATTTCAAAGAATAAAGAAGAGAATTTACTTTCTTTTTGTAAGAACAGAGAACTTGCTCTGTTTTTCTAGGTAACCTAATTGACTAACCTTTGGTACGGTGAGGTTTTGATAGTTTTTTGTCCATATTTCCTCCAGGTGAAGCCGTCATCGGGGCGTGGAGTCGGGGATTCGTCTCTGTAATACTCTAAATCTTCTGCTCCATAATATTTTCTACAATGATGTATTGGAGAAATGCTTAAAAATATAGAAGACATAATTGCATATCAAAAATTATACGAGACATAAAAGTAACATGAAAAAACAATTGCTATTTAACTTTATTTTGAGTTAGCTAGAAACTCATGAACTTTGTTCGTAACATATGCAATGAGTGTTTAGCTTTTTGTTGGTAACTTACTTCTTTGATGATCTCTGAAGAACATGACTTGTCATGTTTTGAAGAGAAGACTCATTGTGTGGTAGAAGACTAGGCGGGTCCACAAAAGAGAGAGCAAGTGAGAAAGAATTGAGTATGGTGTAGATGAGCGGCTCTGTTGAATCTGAGCTTAACTTGTGGTTTTCGAGGAGCCTCTTGAGACTGTTAGCGCATCCTTGGCCACGGAGGAGTGCTGCCACAGCTGTTTGATCGATGTTGGAGAACATTTTTTTGTGTTTGAAGTTGGTTAGTTTGATTAATAAGAGATATTGAAGGCTTTGAAAGAATGAGAGACGGTGAATAATTTGAAGGCCTTTTTATAGGCACTATATATATTCTTTTGACTGAAGAAACTTCCGTATTTAATAAGATAAATATTTAAACTAATGTATTTCTCGTTTTTTACATTATTATCATTTTTTATCTTAGACGAAAGAAAGAAGAAAAAATTTCTTAGAAAGTGTTAACAGTTGGATTTGATTTTGGATGTATTTTGATTAGTAAGACTAAGGTTTTCTAAAATAATCAAGAAAAAGAAAGCAGCCTAAAATCTAAGATATATTTGTATATTAAGTATGTATTATATAGATGCTGTGGTGGCAATCATTTTTGACAATTATGATCGACGATATGAGTGAACATGCTTACTGTGTATTTGATATCTTATTTAACTTGTTTTGGTTCATAACTGGTTTACTGTGTATATAATATACTTAACTTCAAGGTTTGGTGGGTTCATTAATTAAATTTAATATTCTTCTTTTGTTTTTTCCCTAATGAGTTGGAATATTGAAATCCCCATGAAATTGGATATAAAGGATGTGATGTCAACTAAACTATCTATGTCTCTTTCAAAAATGTACTTTTACATTTCTATATCACCTGTTTTACGTTAATATTGTATATGATCACACGTCTTCAAACTCTTCCTCTTACCCATTAACCATATTATATTCTATTCATATAAAATTCACAAAATCTCAAACTTTGTTTTCTTATATCCTGTCGAATCCAAAGTAAATTCTGCAATTTAAGGTAACAAATTAACATTCTTGTTTAGGGAAAATCCCGAAACAAAATGGAAAATTGATTGTTCAAATAAAGAAGAATCTAAATATTATTATGATAAAATATAAATAGGTTCAGTAAGAATATTTGCAGTAGTACAGTTAGGAGTGTTAAAATGGGTAACCCAACTCAACTCAACTCATAATCAAATGAGTTTAGAATTAAATGAGTTATGGGTTGACCCAACTCATTTAACTAAATGGGTTGAGTCAACCCATAACTCATTTAATTTAATGGGTTGAGTTATTAAATGGGTTAATCCATTTAAGTAATAATTTAATTAATTATTATTATAAAAAAATAATAAATAATTATCACGATTAATTCATTATCATCAAACTTAAGATATTTACGGATTCCACTTTTTACAGGTTTACGTTTTTTGTACCGAAAATCACGGATTTACGTTTTTGGCGGGAAAATTATAGGTTTTTACGTTTTTGGCCGGAAAATGATGGATTTATGTTTTGGACGAAAAAATAACGGATTTACGTTTTTGGCGGAAAAATCTCGGGTTTACGTTTTTGGCGGGAAAATCACGGGTTTACGTTTTTGGCGGGAAAATCACGGGTTTGCGTTTTTGGCGGAAAAATTACGGATTTACGTTTTTGGCGGGAAAATCACGGGGTTACATTTTTGGCGGGAAAATTACGGGTTTACGTTTTTGGCGGGAAAATTATGGATTTACGTTTTTGGCGGGAAAATCACAGGTTTACGTTTTTGGCGGGAAAATCACGGGTTTATGTTTTTTGGTGGAAAAATTACGAGTTTATTTTTTCTCAATTGCATCGCTTGTATATTTAAGAAATTTGGAAAAATATTAATTTTATTAAATTGGTTTAGATGTGTTGGTTAAACTTAAATTGGCATTGGTTTAGAGATTTTAGTTGGTTTAATTCAATTTTACAAAATTTGATGGGTTAATTGGGTAAACCATTGAAACCATTAACCATTACAACCCAACTCATTTTACTCATCAAACCAATTGACTCATCAACCCATCTGACCCATCAACTCATTTAAGTCAAAATTTTCAACTCATTAGGGTTCATGGGTTGAGTTGAGTTGAATTAACCCATGAATTTTGACCGATTTTGACATCCCTAAATACAGTCGATGTGGATGTTTGTAATCTATAACATTTGGTTTGATTAATTTATCCAAATACATTCGTAGATGCAACTGTGCAAGCTCTAGAAACAAACGCAGAGCAAATCTTTGAACACTAGCTAAAAGTCAAACTATTAGTATCATTTGGTTTGATTACAATAAAAAATAAATTACAACGTCATTACTTGTACGTCACCGTGATGTGGACTGAGTCATTACTTGTACGTCAACGTCAACGTCATTACTTGTACGTCAACGTCATTTCATTGAGCACGTGAAGAAAGAAGGAGAACACGTGTGTTTTTTTTCTTCAAACACGTGTAAGAAACCAAACTCAAAGTATTTGGACTGAGTCAATTAATGTTTCTTACAACTCCATAATGTAAAGTTTTCTTCGTCACCCAAATCCGGAACTCTGCCGACTTCGAATATTCTCGATTGTTCCACTTTCTGCAAGCCATTCTTCATACTTTATTTCCATAAATATCATCAAATAATGTTTTTTTTTTTTTTTTTTTTTTTTTTTGTATACGTACCACCACTTTCCACCCAAACTTTTGACTGTTTGACAAAGAAATTGAGGGGTTTTATTGATAATAATACGTGTTGATGTGTTTTTAATCAACACGTTTTTGATTTAATTTTTCAAGTTAGGTTTTTTCTTTTTCTTTTTTTATTTAAACTAGTTTTATCAATTGCTAGTTATGATTTATGAAGGTAAGTTGGGAAATTTCTATCTAAAATACTTGTAATTTTAAATTAGAGGAATTTTTCCAAAGCCTCCAACACCCTTCTGTTATTCCATATGGTATAGTCTATAAATTAGTTTCTTATTTTAAAAAAACAATGTCAAACATTTATAAGAACATAACTTTAGTTACTCTATATACTAATTGAATTTAAAAATATATAAGTTTTTGTCAGAAACACACTATGTTCAAAGATTAAACGAATACAGCCTAACGAATAAATTAGTTTTGTTAACTATCTAATAAATAATATAAGTGCTAACGAAGAAGAAAAAAATAAGTTTTGCTGACGAACATCGTTTTATTATTCTGTTCTTGAGGTTGGTCGTTGGTGTGTATGTGTAAAGGCGAATTCAAGAAAAGTATCGTCACCTACTACTCACTTCATTCCAAAATAACAAATGTAATTAAAATTTACATTTTGTTGAATATTAGTGGTGCAGATAAATTAGGAAGTACACCGTTACTTTTTACACTACTTATTTAAAACATACTATATATTAGTGACCAAGAAAAACATTTGGAACTTATTAAAATTGAGAGAAGGTAGAATAAGATATGATATAAGAAAATGGTAGATTTTTTTTTTTTCTTTTTTTGATAACTGTAATAAGAAATTCTCGGGCCGAAAAAATGATAGATTCTATTACTGTTTTCGACTCTTTCTTCATCCCTTCGACATGTTTTGATGTAAGAACAAGTTTCTTTTTTTTTTCATAATTTACCAAGAATAATCACTCGGCCTTTAAAAACGTACATGTAAGTTCTCAACAAAAAGATAGAGAAGACTTGAATATATAAACTGGTCATATTGATATTGGCCTAGCTAAAGTTCTTCCAGCTATTGCTCAAGCAATCGAAATTGTCCACAGAAGTGATGATGATACAAAATAATTGGACCAAATAAATTGCATTAGTAATCGCATGATAGTCATAAATCAAATTAAAAATACTTCACATTGCTCAAGCAAATTTAACTTCTTTTTTACCCAAAACATTGAAGTATTAGGTGATAAACGAATCATTTCTTATCTATTTCACTCGTTTTATGAATCTACAATTAAGGGAACTCTCAAAACTTGTATAGATATTACGTCTTCTTTCTTTATTTTTGAATAAACGCAAAAGTACATGACTGATAAAACTTACACAAAAAGACACTGTAAATTTAATGCATGTAAATCTAAATTACAAAACATAAACTTGAAAAGAAGTGCAGAATCAATCAATATCCACCATGACAACATAAAAAGCTTGATAGATTTGTTGTTCAAAACCTGGATAAGGTTCTAATCAAAAGCAGAAATGTTTTCCAAGAACATTGTGTCACTCGATGGAAACGGGGGAAATTGACTAGCCCAAAATGGGTCATCATCCACCAAATAATCATTAATATCACATTCTTGGTTCATGATATGTTCTGCGGAGTTTTCCTCCACGGTAATTACTTGGTGGTCAATTGTTGTGAGCTGCGGCATAATCGGTTCAGGAACAACTTGGTCGAATCGAATCATCGTGGAACTATATGTATCATCATGAACTGCAAAAGCTTTACACACATGTTTTCCCAAGTAAGTGGTTCTGTACACTGGAGGGTTGTCTTTGATCTTCTGCACCCGCTTTGTAGCATTGCAGTTTTGGTCTTTTGCATAGGTACACCGATAGTAACACCTGTAAATATAGCACTTTTATATCTATCGCTGCTTAAAATAAATAAATAGCCGGTACTCTATTTACATGTCTTTCATAAAACAGAGCATTGGCTCTGTTTTTCTAATTTACCTAATTGACTAACCTTTTGTGCGCTGAGGCTTTAATGGTTTTTTGTCCATATTTCCTCCAGGTGAAGCCATCATTGGGGCACATAGTCCGGGAATCGTGATTGTAATTCACTAAACCTTCTGCTACACAAAGTTTTCTGCGATGTTGTACTCTAGGAATTATCAAGAATATAGGAGACACTTGAATCGAAGGTTATAGAAGATATGATAAAGTAACATAAAAAAAAAAACATGTGCGACTTCACTTGATTTTGAACTTATGAAAATTTGCATACGACATATACAATTTGAGTTTAGAATTTTGTTGGTAACTTACTGCTTAGATGATCTCCGGGACATATGACTTGCCATGTTATGAGAAGAGGATTCATGGTATGGTGGATGATTAGGAGAATCCATAAAAGACAGAGCAAGTGAGAAAGAATCGAGAATGGTGTGGATGAGTGGTTCTGTTGAAACTGAGCTTATTTCGCCGTTTTCAAGGAGAATCTTGAGGTTGTTAGCGCATCCTTGGCCACGGAGGAGTGCTTCCATAGCCTTGTGATCAATGTTGGAAACCATTTCTTGTGTTTGAGTTTGAGGTATGTATTTGGTTTGAGCATTAATTTTTCCTTCAGTCTCGTTATGTCTTTATAAGACAAATATTCTTGTCGACATTTGATTTTCGGTCTTACGTTTTTAACTTTATTATGTGGCAAAACCACAATTTTTCTGTCTTGACCAAGTGAGAGGATTCTTTTCGAAACCAAAGAAACCCGCCGACTTGGTCCCACCAATCCCCGCAGAGATATAATTATTGATATTTCACAAGTCCATAAAGAACACACGACGGACTTACACTTGAACACCATATAATAATCACATACTAGTTGACAAAATATACATATTTTTAAAAGAGCTCTAAAGATGTGTACATCAATTTTTAATCTACACACTAAATTTGATCTCAATACTCAATATGCATTGATTCATATGAGTATTTCATCCAAGGTTTATTACATCTTAGAAGATCTTGAAAAAACAAGATAATATATTTATGAGGTTTCATTGAATTTTCTTACCATTTTAATTCGAAAATATGAATTGAACGTGTACCTATTGTTAGTTTACGTTTTCTACAGTTTTGTACCTTCTACACGATTTTTCGAAACACTGTTTTGTACCTTCTACACGATTTTCTCGAAAAACTGTTTTGTACCTTCTACACGATTTTTTCGAAAGATAGATAAGTCTGTGCATCTTTGAATATATATTATATATAAACCACACTTGTTGATTGTTGTAGTCCCGTTACACATTAAAGACTTTTTTGTTTTCTTTTGGTTAAAAGACATCGACATGTTGATTAAATCCTTGTCGACATGATGTCATTTGATCTTCCTTTTCTTTAGTGCTGACGAAATAATTTGTTAAAAGAAGGAAAAAATATATTAGAATCAACTAAAATAGGCAAATGATAAGTGTTACCAAATATTTGACTTATCGTCACTCGTTAAATGTGATGATGATAAACGAAATTCAATTGTGTAGATGTAAAAAAAAAAAAAAAACGAAACTACACTGTGTGTGTATAGCATTATAGGTGCCGTGACTCATTCATTAGAGAATATACTAATATGTATATAGCCAATATTTTATATTTAATTAATGATTTTTTGTTTAGTTTATTTTTATTAATGATTATGTATTGATTGTATTGTTTTTTATTTTTCGTCTCGTTTCGTGCAGTGCATGTCTACAATATGATTATTTAGTTTTTCTTTTATGTTTTCAACCAACTTAAATGTATCATTATTTCTTTCATGTTCGATGATTTCATTGTTTATCATAATTCATCAGATAGGTGGAGCTAATGAAGAAGAAAAACTTTATTTTTTGCTCACGAAAACATTCTGTTTAGTTATTCCGTTCTTGAAAATTGGTATGTAAATGCAGATTCAAGAAAAGTATCATCTACTTACTTAATTCCAAAATGATAAATTCAATTAAATATATAATCTGTTGAATATTGGTGTAGATAAATTAGAAAATACATGGGTCTATTAATGAATAAATAAATAAAAGTGTAAAATACAGAAAATATGATTCTTTAATACACTAAAATATAATTTGTGTTATATATGTATCAGTTTGGTAACTGGTAAGAACTGGTGCATAAAACCACTAGTTTACGAACGTCAAACGTTACATTAATGAATCTGGCTTTTTCTTTTTGGTTCTCTTTCTCGAGAGACAATCTAATTGTATTGTTAAATTGCTTTTCCAATCATTAATAAAATAACATAGTTTTTGTTTGTTAGCTTTTTTTAATACGTAGTATACACAAAATTCACGAATATACGCATATAATCATTATATATATATATAGATCGTGTAGCTTTCATCGTGTTTAACAACTGTACAGCTATAATAGAATACGACTTTCAAGTGTACAGTGTATATATCATATATACGATCGTATATACCGTATTTTAGAACACTAGTTTTACATAGTACCAAAGTAGTAGTGACTCAAATATACAGAAATAAACCATTACTTAGAATATCTAAACACATGTATATAGCTAGCAATAGAATTTACAAAAGTATACAAAATCAACCAGACTCATGTGGAATTTTTCCAACAAAGGCACGTGCTCTGCACATGGCTACCAACGGAATAGCTCTAGGCATTGTGAGTCCACCACCTTCAGTCATATCCACCTCCTCTTCTCCAATCCTCTCCCATTCAAAACATTGAATCAAAGACCCGAGACTCAAGCTCACTAGCCGTCGAGCCAGTCCGGAACCAGGACACGCTCTTCTTCCTAACCCGAACGTCAATAACTTATGCGTCTCTCCTTCTTTCTCAAACCTCTCTGGCTTGAAACTCGCGGGATCATCCCATAGCCTAGGATCTCTATGTATAGCCCAGACGTTCACCAATAACATCGTGCCACACGGCATATCGTAACCCCCTACTTTACAATCTTCTGATGAGATGTGTGGGACTAACAAGGGCCCAGCGGGATACAAGCGCAACGTTTCAGAGACAATGTTCTGAAGATAAGGAAGGTTTGGAATGTCTGATTCTTCCAAAAGCCTGTCCAAGCCAATTTGATTGTCGATTTCATCTCTCACCTTTTTTAGTACTTCAGGATTGTTCAAAAGGCTTGATAATGCCCATTCCAATGTTACCGCTGATGTATCAGTCCCCGCAAGTATAAGAGACTGCACATTGCACACATACACGAAATAAACCAAATGTGACCATTAACTTAAATGCTCTTAGGGGATTACTTACAAGCATGGTTCCTTTAATGGTATGGTCTGTGTAGTACTCAGGTTGGGATACTTGCAAAGAAAGCAAGTGATCAATCATCGTGTTCTCCTTCTTCTCCTTTGCCACACGTTTCTCATCAACCAATCTTTGGAAAAACTCATCAAGCCTAGCAGCAATCTTCTTTACCCGCCTCTCGAAATCTGTAATCCATCGCAACATCGGTAAATGATCAGCCGCATGTCCTGCACCAAAACAACTCATCGCCTCTGCGATAAGCTGCCGCACACGTTTAGCCTCAGGATCATCCTCTGCACCATCTCCATAGTAACATTTTCCCGTCACCATTCTAATAATGTTGTTGAATGCTAAGTTAGATAACATTGAATTCATCTCAACCTTTGCAAATTCCTGCAAATTCAGTGACACAACTCAAAAAAACTTTTACCGATAAACAGAGACTGAACTAGAGATTACTATTATTATGTCAACCAATAAACAATTTCTTCATCATAATTCATAAATTTGTAGCTGGTTACACATTATCCTAAAATATAGTAATTTAAGTATTTAACTCAATTATAAGTGAAGATTTCTAAATTAGTGATTATGGCCTAAATAAATATACATATCCTAGTTGTACAAATTATCCTAAATTGGTAATTTAGCCTAATTACAAATGAAGTATTCTAAATTAGTGATTAAGGCCTAACCTTATCCTATACTAATGATGATTATGGCCTAACTTTTTATCCTAAATTAATGATTAAGGACTAAATTTATCCTAAATTAATGATTAAGTCCCTAAATTTATATCCTAAATTAGTAATTAAGCTCACTTACGAGTGAAGCGTTTGGAGACCGAGAGAGACGAGCGATAAGTCGCCGGATCTCGTCGCGGCGGATAGTGTAAAAGCTATTAAGCCGATGATTGGAGAAAATCTCGACGGCGCCAATACGTCGGAGATTCCTCCAATGCTCACTATACGGAGCTGATACCATAGATGCGTAATTGTACGAGATATGTTAAGAAGCAATTGACTTTGGACGGTTCGCGAGAACGACGTCGTTTTTCGTGAAGCATTCTTCGACGATTGAGTGTGAAGAGACTACGAAAACGAGTTTGTTTCCTAGACGAAGGGAGAAGATCGGAGAATCGTTTAGTGATTTAGAGATGGTGAGGAAAAGACGGTGGAGCGGTGGTTTGAGAAGGCGGAGGTGGCCGATGATTGGAAGTGAGAACGGTGGAGATGGTGGGAGGTTTGGTTTTGGTTTGAGTTTTTTGATGAGGAATGTGAGAGTGATGAGGGTTAGGATTAGGATTGTGATGAGAATTAGGGTTTGAGTTTCGTCTTCCATTGTTGTTGATTTGATTTTCTTCTTCACTTTGAATTTTGGGATTTTTATAGATGTGGTTCAGAATTTGCTTGCACTATTTTGTAAACGTGGATTTTGAAAACATCACAAAAATTTGAAAACTTAATTATAGAAAGAGTTTAGCTCAAGTCATCAAACAAAGTCACATACTCACATGGGAATAAATTACAAGCGTTAGATGAATAGACTACCACATTGGTTGTCTTGACAATAAAAGATCGAAACTATTAAATGACTCAATCAATAACATCGAACTCTCAAGCCTTCTAGAGCCAGACGAATGACCAAACTTTCCGACATCAAGAGGTATGACACATAGCTGAAACCTTCAATTATTATAGCTTTTGATATGTTTAAAAATTAGTTCAAAAGTAACTACGGTTTATTCATAAAATCATGTTTTGTTTGTTTTGACATATGTACAAAATTACAATGGAGTTTTCTAACAGCGTTTACAAAGGTATTCAATATTATAAAGCAAAAGTTCAATTTTGTTTTTAATGCATTCTATTATAATTTTCTGTGATTGCAATAAATTAAAATAATTGAATACAATTATCGTAATAAACTAATAATATGTAGACAAAATTATAAAAAAAAAAAAAAAAACTACCCTGTATGGAACTCAAAACACCTAGGCAGCTTTCCTAGCATCAATTACCAAATAAGTCAATACTAAAATTAACTTAATTGTACCCATATATTCATATTTAATTTTCTATAAATTATAACTATAGGGTACGTACAATGTTGACGTAGATTATAAAGATGAAAAAATATCATTGTCATAAACATTATTTAGTTTTATTCCAAAAATGTTGGAACACTGGTGGTGGATTTTGATTTCTTGTAAGGTAAATTCCAGCTTTTCTGGCAATCCACTGACGTGAAGCACCACATCGACGAACATTGGCCATTCTGTATCCAATAAATTCTGAATAATATCGCATGTATAAGTCGTGTTTCAAAACACAAGTCCATCTTGTCCTTTTTCCTATCTTATCTGCGAAACGAATTTTTTTTATTTCATTGAACTGTAAATTTTTGACATTTAAATTGTTGTCTCTTGAGTGACAATGCTATTGTAGAACCAAACCGGGACCAAGCTCGTTCGTAATTAGAATATAGTTTGACGGACATGGAAACATTTCAAATTCTACATTCAATCCGAAATACGTCGCAACTACAAACATGAAAATTATATTCATTTTTCGAGTAATTTGAAACTGATGGACATCAATAGTACAATATATATAGTTTTTTGTGTGGTTAGTATTTTCTTATGGCCATAACTAAAATTAGTTAAATTGAAACACAGACATGAATTAATAATAGATAGTGTCGAAAAGTATCGTTGACCAATAAAATTAAACTAAATGAATTCAACCTTACAAATTATAGGTGATCCACAAACACCTAACAAAAACTAAAAAGTTTAAGCTATAACAAAAATCTTGCAAGTGTTATGAATAATCATATATGTTAAATCGATGCCCATTGGGTGCAAACAAAAAAAATTTAAAATATTGTTTGATATGAAATTGTTATTACTTATGGTGAAGTGTATAAAATTAAAATCAAGTTTATTATGATGAAATAAATAGTTAAACTGTATTGCAGAATTGAATGTATAAGATAGAAATTTGTTTTTTTTCTTTTCTTCTAAATACTAAATTAAATATAGAAAAAGTGTTTGAGTTACTATTTAGAAATTCAAATATCATCAATAAGATTGAGTGTGTATAATTAAAATGTAGAATAGATATAAAATAGAATGCATAAATTTGTTTAAAACAAAATTATTTAATTAAATATTAAAAATGTATAGATTACTTATTTACTATTCAAAATTCAAAAAATATCAATAAAATTTTATATTTATATCTTACATGGGCCTTATATAGTTCAAAAATAAAACATAGATTTAGATTCAACAAAACTGATTTTAGAAACAAACATCGAGATATTGAATAAATTAAGGACTGCTACACATAAATTTTGAAACTAGTCATGTGTTTTGTGACAAATGAATAATGGGCCTCTCGTTAAAGCCCGATTAAAATAAAAGTGAATTGGAAATTTGACTTTTGTCAAACACGGTAAAAAATTGTCCAACCCTAAACAATTATTCGTCGGATCCGTTTTGGCTTCCTCTGCTCTCACCAGTCTTCTGCTTCAATTTCGATGGCAACCATTGTAGCTGTAAGTAACAGTATAGTTTTTTAATCCAGGAGAAAGTGTAAATCTTCCTTCCTGTTTCATGACTGTTTTTGTTGAATGATGTTGACAGAGTAAAGAATTCACCGGAAATCCAAGACGCCAACTCGCTAAGCTCTTCGATGTGTCGCTTAAGTTAACGGTTCCTGATGAACCTAATGTTGAGCCCTTGATCGAGCCTGGCAAATTTGGAGATTACCAATGGTGCTCACTCTTCCAACTTAAACTACCAATTAAGTTGTTTTCTGTTTGTGTAATTCATCATATTGTTTGTCTGCAGTAACAATGCAATGGGACTATGGTCTCTAATTAAAGGAAAGGGTACGCAGTTCCGTGGTCCTCCCGCTGTTGGACAGGTTTGTTGGTTGGTTTAGTCTTTAGAATTTCATTGCTTTTATCTCTTTTAAGTTTTAACTCATTCTGTTTCATTTTTTTCATGTAGGCTCTTATTCAGAGTCTCCCTACTTCTGAGATGGTGGAATCATGCTCTATAGCTGGTCCTGGATTTGTTAATGTTGTACTATCATCTAAGTGGATGGCTAAGGTATAGTCATGTTCTAGTTCTTGTGTTAATAATTTTGTGTTTGTCATAATTGTTTTCTAATCTATCTGCAGAGTATTGAAAATATGCTTGTTGATGGGATTGATACATGGGCACCTACTCTTTCGGTTAAGAGAGCTGTAGTTGATTTTTCCTCTCCCAACATTGCTAAAGAAATGCATGTTGGTCATCTTAGATCAACTATCATTGGTGACACTCTAGCTCGCATGCTCGAGTACTCAAAGGTTGAAGTTCTTCGCAGAAACCATGTTGGTGACTGGGGAACACAGGTAGGTAGCTACTTTTCTGCCTTTCAAATGATTACGTAACCAAGTTTTGCTTATTGTATTCATTGAAGTAAAAAGCTGCGTTTGTTATGCAGTTTGGGATGCTAATTGAGTTTCTCTTTGAGAAATTTCCTGATACAGAGAGTGTGACCGAGACAGCTATTGGAGATCTTCAGGTCAGCTGTCTTGTTTCATATGGCCTCTCAAGCTTTACAGTTCTTCTGATGTACCAAAAGTTTCATTATATGCTTTATGTTAAGAACCAATGCAATTTAGTTTCTAACTTTTTGATGTTCTCTGATAGGTGTTTTACAGAGAATCAAAATTGAAATTTGATTTGAATCCTGAGTTTAAGGAAAAAGCACAACAGGCTGTGGTCCGTCTTCAGGTAAATAACATTTTTTTTCAATACTGAATCACTGGTGCATTCTTCTATTTCACAGTGTCTCAATATGCACCTACTTGTCTATTTTTTTCTTCGGTACAGGGTGGAGATCCTGTTTACCGCCAGGCATGGGCTAAGATTTGCGAAATCAGCCGAAACGAGTTTGCCAAGGTTTACAAACGCCTTCGAATCGAGCTTGAAGAAAAGGTAAAGGAATAACTGGGACGTATACTAAATTATTTGAGATATACATGAATGGGTAATGGAAACTACATTGTTTTATGACAGGGAGAAAGCTTTTACAACCCTTATATCGCTAACGTAATTGAGGAATTGAGCAGCAAGGGGTTAGTTGAAGAAAGTAAAGGTGCTCGTGTGATATTCATTGAAGGCTTTAAAATCCCACTCATTGTTGTAAAGAGTGATGGTGGTTTTAACTATGCCTCAACTGATCTAACTGCTCTTTGGTGGGTTATCTTTATGTTAATCTGGAGTTTAGTAGCAATCTTTGGCAAATGCATCTCATATATTATTGGCTTGGCCCAGGTATCGGCTTAATGAAGAGAAAGCTGAGTGGATTATATATGTGACCGACGTTGGCCAGCAGCAGCATTTTGATATGTTCTTCAAAGTAGGTTTTGATAAATATTTTCATTGTTTTTCACGTCTTGTGAAATGTTGTCTTAGTTGAAACTCAGTCGTAACTGTTGTTTTTCCTGTAGGCTGCCAGAAAAGCAGGATGGCTTCCAGACGATGATAAAACTTACCCTAGAGTTAGCCATGTTGGTTTTGGTCTTGTCCTTGGAGATGATAACAAGCGATTTAGAACTCGGGCAGCAGAGGTAGTCCGCCTAGCTGATTTGCTAGATGAGGCCAAGGATCGCAGTAAAGCTGCCCTTATTGAGCGCGGTATGGTATCCAACTTTGTGTCAGCACTCTCTCAATTGCTGAACTATTCATTGTTCAGTTATTATTTGGTCTTATTCATCCCCGTATATGTTGTTTCTCTGTTTAGGTAAGGACAAAGAATGGTCACCCGAGGAGCTGGACCAAATAGCTGAGGCAGTTGGATATGGTGCCCTGAAGTAAGTATTCATATCTCTCTATTCTACTGCTGGTGATAGTGAATTCTATTTAGTATCTTCTGGTTTTCAATGACTTTTGCAATGAGGCTGCACAAATGTGATAAATGACTTTTGTTTAATTTTCTTTCAAGGTATGCTGACCTGAAGACCAACAGAATTACGGGTTATACTTTTAGCTTTGATCAAATGCTTAATGACAAGGTACTTGAACTTTGGAGCTAGTCTACATATTTTGCATTATGGAGTCATCTACACATGCTTATTGAATATTTTGATCATATAGGGAGATACAGCCGTTTACCTTCTCTACGCCCATGCTCGGATCTGCTCAATCATCAGAAAGTCTGGAAAAGACATAGATGAGCTAAAAAAGGTATTTTAGCAGCATGAACTCAATCACCTACAAAGTTTGTGTAATGCGCTAACACTTTTCTTATTGCAGACAGGAAAGATAGCGTTGGATCATGCAGCCGAACGGGCACTAGGGCTTCACCTGCTTCAGTTTGCTGAGGTAAAACATATACTCATTAGATTGTACGTTGATATTCTTGGTAACAAGAAGATGAACAGTTGTTGTGAACGATTTACTTGCAGACGGTGGAGGAAGCGTGCACCACATTGTTACCGAATGTGCTTTGCAAGTACCTTTACTACTTATCCGAAGAGTTCACCAAATTTTACTCCAATTGTCAGGTGAGCATTCTCTATTTATACCGATGATTAGACTGTAATCAAACAAACCCCACCATTGTTCTCATCTTTCTCTTTACAGGTGAATGGTTCGGCCGAGGAGACGAGCCGTCTCTTACTTTGCGAAGCAACGGCTATAGTCATGCGGAAATGCTTCCACCTTCTTGGAATCACCCCTGTTTACAAGCTTTGATGCTTGACAATGAACCTAACCAAAGGCATTAGGATTTGTTTTCTGTTTCGACAAATTTTTTACTTGAACCTTTGAACACTGTTTTGGTTCATAAGATGCTAATTTATTACTGAGAAAAATTCAATTCCGAGGTGAAAAAAAATCACAAATTCCAAAATCTGAAAAGTGAAAAGTGAAAACCAAAGTGATTAGTCCAAATAAGTTATGAAAAATTGCTAAACCGAATTAAAAATTCACTTCGATTTGGTTATGTCTGTTTTTCCGGTTCAATTCGGTTCTGACCGGTTTAAATCAGCAACATTATCATCTCCGTCTCGTCGTCTCTGTTCCAAAATCCAAAGGAAGCTTCGAAACCATTGAAGCAGCAGCAATGATACTACGTCGTTTCATCTGCTACAACGCTTCTTCAACTGTTTCATCTATAGCTCCATCACCGAAGAAGAAGCCTCTCATCTTCTTAGGCTCTCCTCAGGTTAAAAGACTTTTTAACATCTTCATGGGTTTAGGGTTTAAGCTTAATCTAATCCCCTCCCTCGAAATTAGGTCTCCGTGAGTGTGCTTGAAGCTCTTTTCAATGCATCTAATGCTCCAAACTCTTCCTTCGAGGTATATAGTCTGAAACTGAGATTAGAAATTTTCTCCATTTTCGAGTTTCTCGGTCTCTTCATTGGATTAACTTCGAAAATTGGAAATCTGATTATGATTCTTTGTAAATGTGGAACAAGGTTGCTTTTTGGACATTGTGAAACTGATTTTTGTTAACCATTTTGATTCTGAATTAAGATAATGAGAAATGTAGTGAAGATCTTTGGGCACTTTTGTTTGACATTTTTAGCGTTTTTAATCTTTTGTTTTGTTCGTTATTTCGATTCTTTTGTCGTGTCTAAGTCCGTTCGTGTCTTTTTGGTCGCGGTTCGAGTCGTGTTTAAGTCGGCTTTGTTTCTAGGTTGCAGGTATTGTTACACAGCCTCCATCAAGGAGAGATAGGGGTAAAAAAGTGTTGCCTTCACCAGTAGCGCAATACGCTCTTGATAAAGGCTTACCTTCTGATCTCATTTTCTCCCCTGAGAAGGCAGGAGATGTAAGAATTCTTGTCTGATTAATATCAAGCTATTGCTTTTGGAAAGATGTGATCTTTTGTTCTTTCTTGTGACGATGACATTGCTATATCTTGTGATTCTTTTATGCAGGAAGCATTTTTATCGGCTTTAAGAGAGTTGCAACCTGAGCTTTGTATTACAGCAGCTTATGGGAATATTTTGCCTACTAAGTTCCTTAAGATTCCGGTACATGGTTAGTTAAAGAATTGGTTGATGGACTTATGGAAACGAATGTAGTTTCTTTATAGTAGATAGCTGCAAATGAGTCTTGTGTTTTGAAGCCAATGTTTAATGTTTTAGGGACAGTGAACATACACCCAAGTTTGCTGCCGCTGTACCGTGGTGCAGCTCCAGTTCAAAGAGCATTACAGGTGCAATTGTTTTTTCAATATGAACTCATTACACTCTTCATGTTATTGCTTAGCTTCTTACTTACTACATTGCTAAGACTGTTGCTTCAAGTGTGCACAATAACACTTGGTGTTTGCACTAGGATGGTGTCCCGGAAACAGGAGTATCATTAGCATTTACTGTGCGTAAGTTAGATGCAGGGCCAGTGATTGCCTCTAAGAGGTTCCAAGTGGATGATCTAATAAAGGTATTCACTTTATCCCTCGATGTAGATAGTTATCTTATTATATTTTCTGGATCTTAATGACCTCTGTTTGAATCATTTGCAGGCACCAGAACTACTCTCGTTCCTATTTTCTGAAGGTGATATAGTAATTCTTGTACTTATGATATTCGATAGAACTTTTAAACATAATTGGGTTCTATGATTAGGATCTAAGCGAAAAAAACGTTTTTAGGTTCTAATCTTCTTATCCGTGAACTTCCCTCGATATTTGATGGGTCCGCAAAATCAAAAGCAGCTCCCCAAGATGATTCTAAAGCTACCTTAGCTCCAAAGGTATCTGTTGCGTGTCTTGTATCATCCAAAATAGGGCATGAAAATTATTAGGCGATGCTGCTATATTGCTTCCTGTATGAGATATTGAGATATAACAATCTGATTCGAAATTTGGTTCTTATGTGACTGAAATGATTCAATTGATGCACAGATAGCTCCAGATGAGGCTTGGCTCTCTTTTGACCAGGAAGCTTTTGTTCTACATAACAAGGTAAAGAAACCTTCATATTTACACTTGGTCTAAAATCATAAATGTAAATAGTAAATTTGCCTTTCAGGTTCGTGCATTTGCAGGATGGCCGGGAACACGAGCAAAAGTTGTAGTCCTTGATGAGAAAAGCGGTCAGCAAAATGTGCTAGAGCTTAAAATTATGTCCACTCGAGTATGCAAAGATCTGGAAATTCAGGATAGTGAACAAGATTATGTAACTTTCAAGAAAGGTTCACTAATATTTCCCTGCAGAGGAGGTACAGCTTTAGAGGTAAAGTGATAGGCGAAACACTGCCACTAAACTCTAAATCAACCAAGTTACAGACCCACTCACAGTATTGATACAAAAAGCAGATGTTGTGATGTGGTAATCAGACATTAATCTACTATTTATAAAGCTCATATTTGGTGTTGCTGATTCAGGTACTGGAAGTCCAGCTTCCTGGTAAGAAAGCCATCAACGCAGCTGCTTTTTGGAATGGCTTGAGAGGTCAAAAGCTGAAGAAGCTATGAAGACAAAGACTGAAACAGGATTAAGCTTTGGTCAGGAAGTTAGAATCAGCAAATTAGTCAAATCAGGTCTAGCCATTTTCAAATTGTTTCTGAATGAAAGGTGCCTAATAAGTTTTGGTCTCATTTTTTTTTGTTCTTCAAAATTTGATTTTGTATGACTAAAATATATTCCACATTCTTTGGTATAATATGATTCTTCTCTATTACTGCCGCATTAGCAGGAAAAAGTAAAATTTCTTTCATCAAATTGGTCTGTTACAAGGAACCTACATCCATAAATTTTGAACAAGAATCTGCTCACAAGTCTTCTTATGCTCCAAACAAAGACCTATCCATATTGCATTAAGTACAATTCACTGTCGCATGCTAGTGGCAACGATATCTAAATGTAAGACACGAAAATAGCGCCTCGATTCTTTGTGAAGAAACTAAATCGACATTAACATCATAGGCAAACATCTGTCGTGCAAGCAAAACTCCCTAAACCGTCAGATAAAATCAACGAATACCTGCATCGATCGATGTCTAAGTGGTTTTATCCATATATTCTCCATGACTTTCATCCAACATCTCAACCACAGGAGCATACTGCATCATGTCAAATTAATGGTATGAGCGAAAGAGAAAGAAACTTAAGACAAAGCCGGAGGCAGATATATTTACCTCATCATCTTCTTCAAAGTAAATCCCGTCAACAGCGCTCTTCTTCTGAAACTCCCATCCTAATCTGTTCTCAAGCAACTCTTTGAACTTCCTTGTCTGCAAAGGTAAATAGAGAAACCTCATGAGACATTGATGAAAAAGGTTGTGAAATACTATGTAGAATTTTTACTTACCCATGACAATAAATCTCCATCAACTACAGACGTCTCTTCCACTAATGCAAAGAAGTCCTGTCATCAAAGCAAAGGGAGTATTCGACTTAAAATCTTCTAGATCATCTAGAATGAGTTACTTAATATGCTAAACGTATATTCAGACAGAGAAAACATGTCTTTGGTCAGAAATACACCTTACAAAGGAAATGCAGAAAGCTATCTGAAGCTAGCCAAGAATCATCAAGAAGCGCATGAATGCCCGTCTCAGGACCACTATTCTCTTTTTGTAGTCCATATTTTAGTTGGTGGTAGATGACTTTGATGAACTGTAACAAATGCACCAGGGAGAGGTAAAAAATGAGTTTCTTTTGTTAAGGTAATAACAAATTAGGATGCTAGAATGTTAATTGGTAAAGCCTGCGTGGTGCCTAAACTATTCAGGAGGGCACATATAGATAGAGAAAGACAAGAAAGTATATGACTAACGTATCATCTATATGCATTCTGAGAAACTAATTGAAATGAAAATAAACTCACCTTTGTAAATAGCTGACTCCTCGTCTGAAAGGGCTGCCATATGTCACATCATGTCAATTATATTAAGATGAAGAAGGAAGTTTGGTATGGAAATTGTAATAACATGATGGGGTTTCTTAATCACATACCGCACTGGTGCAGCCCAGTAAAAGACTAACTATGGACTTCCACTGCATGAACGATTCAAGAGACTGTCCCATCTGCCCAATAATATGACACCTTGATCTTAGAATGGAACAAATCTGAAGGATTCCTATTTGTAACCATGTATAAATATGCACTGTGTGTATGAGCTTCTAATAAGTACATGTTACGGTAGGTAGCACATACCAAAAATGCAACAAATGAAAATTGTAGCTCCCCAAGTAGCAAGTCTTCCGAGTCTTTGTACTCTTTTGACAATACGCTTTCTAGCAATTGAGTCTATACAAAGAAAAATAGAGGAAATGGCTTCACATGAATTTTGAGATTCAAAGTTCAAACATCTACTGAAAATGTAAAGAGGAAGGATCAAGTAAGAGGAGATACCTTGTCAAGATTCATAGAGGTTAGCTCCTGTCCAGACATTCCCTTGTGCTTTATAATCCGAGGAATAGACGTGTAGTAAAACCTATTCCCTTTAGGTTGCTCAGTAGATGATGTCGTAAACTTGCTTTTTTTCATCTGCGTATCAAGTGCTATTTCCATTGCCGTTTTAGGTCCACCTTTTAGAATAGCAGATTCATATGTGACTGTTATTTCTCCTCCAACTGGCTCTGCAAAATTGAACATAAAATTTTTGAACAAGCCAAACTTTACAGTGTTCACTACTCGAGTGAGGGAAAACATTAACAATGTGGTTAAAGAATCCTCCAAATTATAAGGTTCACATACCAAACTTTTCAACAACATCCTTTGTAATGTAGTTAGATAAGTGCCTCCACTCCCCATATTGCTTTAAATTGTATGGGCCAAGATTTTTGTCAAACTCTAAAGACCTGACTGCTTGAGAATATCTCTCTTCCTAGCAACAAAAGAGCAGAATAAATATAAATAAGCCAGCACTAATTCTCAAGCCTACTAACTAATGGCTCATGCAACATGATTTGATTATATTCCTATCTAGCAGGCATTGAACAAATATCACAAAGAGGCAAATCGCTGACCAACATATACGCAACATTGAGAAAATTACTGCACTAGGTTATTAAAAGGACATACCTCTTCTTCAGACACTTTGGTTAACCACTCGTCTTGCTGATTCCATTTGCGTACAATAACCTTGTATATTCAACAAAAGATAGTAAATATATATCTACTTACAATATATACAGTTTCATGGTGCTACTAACAGGATATCACAGAGAGACAAGAACATTACTAAATGTTTTCTCTGTAATAGCGATCTATATAGATAACTACAAACACAAACTATTCAAAGTTGTGATTCCAAACCTGAGAAGGGGCAACATCAACAAAGAAGCCAATGGTGGGTGAAAACTCTCTACCATCCCTGAAGATAAGAAAATGAAAGTCTGCATTATCAGCCAAAGCATATCGATAACCATGGTACGGTTTTTAATGAGTACGACATCACAAATTTAAAAAACCATTTAAAGACTTAAACCTTGTCGATGAACTATAGAATACAAAGTGAATTCCAGGAGGTATCATCTTAATCCCTTTGAAAGCTGGTCCAACTGCGAATATCTGTAACCACAATACAAAACATTGTCGTTATAGGCCAATGAATATGCTCAAGAAATATGTTTCACAATCATACAGAAATCAAAATCCATAGCCAATAAAGAATCTTCAAAAGCTCAAAAACCTCAAATTTTAATCATATTCAAACTCAAAATACACTTTCTTCTCGAGATATTTACTAAACCAAAAAGAAACTATACAAGGAGAATCAGTTCCACATTAAAAAGCTTTAAACTTGGAATAAAGTAACAAACTTTGAAACTGAGAAAAGTTGAAATTCGATAAAAGCTTTAAACTTAGAAGTAGACAAACCTGAGTATCGATTCCGACCAGTGTATATTGAGGAACATCGAGAAATAGAAGTGTAGCTCCATGCTTCACAAGCTCTAGTGCCTTCTCAGAATCCATAGCTTCCTTCTTCTTCGTCTTCACTAATTTAGCGTCGAATTCAATAAAGAACAGCAAAATACAGAGCGGAACAACGAGTAGATTCCAGAAGGCCCAATTTAACAGGCCCATTAACAAACTGGGCCTATAAACCGTGGCCCAAAACACGTGACAACGCGCGATTCACGCGGTTTACTTTATCAACCGACATAAACGTTTATTTATAGAGAAACCTATCTTCGCGTCTCTTCAGATTCGTTTTATTTTTCAATCGTTTCAATTTCTAAAATTCTCCTCTCTCAACGCAATCACCAAATCCAAATTTAGGGTTTCTTTTCTCTTTCTGCGATCGATCTCTGAAAACTCATAACTGTTGTTTAATCGTGAAGATGGCATCAAACGGATCTTTCTCTGCTCAGAGAAACGCAAACGCTAGAACAACGATGAAGAGAAGAAGCGACAATCGCGGTTACGGTGGCGGAATCGGAGGTTATCAAGAGGAGACGAACCGTTACGCGCCGCCGCAAAAACGTTTCAGATCACAAGCGCAACAGCAATTCCGATCTGGTCATAATCCTCTGTATCATCATCATGGTAGTAATAATAATAACGTGTCTAGGGTTTCTTCTCAATCATATAACAATTGCGGTGTTGATGTGATTGCTTCTAATTCAAGTTTTGCATTACGTAACAATGATTCTAACACCAACAATTATCAGAAACCCTTTGTTGCTGGTTATGGAAACCCTAATCCCCAAATTGTTCCTCTTCCATTACCTTATCGTAAGCTTGATGACAATCTCTCTTTAGATTCGTTACCTGATTGGGTTCCGAATTCAAGAACCCTAACTCCGAATTATCCTGTTAGGTCATCGAATTTTGTACCAAACACTCCTGTTTTTACGAATGTTCAAAATCCGATGAATCATTCGAACATGGTTTCAGTTGTGTCTCAATCTATGCATCAACCAATTGTTTTGAGCAAAGAATTGACTGATTTGCTTAGTCTTCTTAACAATGAGAAAGAGAAGAAAACTTTAGAAGCAAGTAATAGTGATTCTTTGCCTGTTGGATTAAGCTTTGATAATCCATCGTCACTTAATGTTCGACATGAATCTGTGATTAAGTCTCTGTATTCTGATATGCCGAGACAATGTTCATCGTGTGGGTTGAGATTCAAGTGTCAAGAAGAGCATAGTAAACACATGGATTGGCATGTAAGGAAGAACAGGTCGGTGAAAACCACTACAAGACTGGGTCAGCAACCGAAGAAATCGAGGGGATGGTTAGCAAGTGCATCTTTATGGCTTTGTGCAGCGACGGGAGGAGAGACGGTAGAAGTAGCATCTTTTGGAGGAGAAATGCAGAAGAAGAAAGGAAAGGACGAAGAACCAAAACAACTCATGGTGCCTGCGGATGAAGATCAGAAGAATTGCGCATTATGCGTAGAGCCGTTTGAAGAGTTCTTTAGCCATGAAGATGATGATTGGATGTATAAAGATGCAGTCTACTTAACCAAGAATGGTCGTATAGTTCATGTTAAGTGTATGCCTGAACCCCGACCTGCTAAGGATTTGAGAGAGCCTTCGAGGGTAATGTCTGTTACAGTTCCATCGGTTGCGAAAGCTATAGCCTGCTGATTGAGATTTTTAAGATCTCTGTTTTAGTCATTCGTTTTTTTAAGTAATGTACTTTACTTGAACAAGTTGTAACACAAATACAGTTCTATCAATTGAATCTCCTATTTTACTCTTATCGCCTCTTTACTCTTATGTGTCATTTAATGAATATTCATGCTTCTATATCTCTGTTTTAATCGTCGTTTAGTGTTGAAAAATCATCAAAAAAGTTGTAACTATATTAATCAGAAAAGATTAACGAAATGCTTTAGTTTACACTTAATAACAGAGACAAACGTGAAGCTCGTCTTCTTTTGATTCTCCTTAGGGTTTCTTACTTCGAGAAGAAGACAGAGTAATTCTCACAAACTTGTTTTGCTAATAAACGTTATAAAGCTTTTCAAAATCCTTTTTCAACCCTAATAGTTGATGAGAAATCGAAAAACAAACGAAGAACAATGATAATTCTGTTATTTCACATAAAGTCTCAAATGACAAATACAATGAAACACTCTATTTAAAGTAGAGTGTTTCGGTTTAACCAGGGAAATCACACTTGATTACCTGTTTACATAAACCAGACTCTCTATACCACTAAACCGAAATAAGGAAACCTTGAAACCTAATCGTCCCATGAATGTGCAATTAGCTTTTTCCCTAATTCCTTTGTGTATCTATATATATGTATGGACATTATCATTCTAATGAGATAACACATTCACAATCTATAAACATGAGGACAATCTCTGATCTTCCGGTGGCTTTGGTAGAAGAGATACTCTCTAGGGTTCCATTAACATCTCTGAGTGCCGTGCGATCTACTTGTAAAACGTGGAACGCTTTATCAAAAACTCAGATTTTTGGCAAAACGAGGCAGCAGTTTCTAGGGTTCATGATGATAGATTTTGGGCTTTATTCAATAAAGTTCGATCTCCAAGGACTCAATTACGAAAGCGACTTCGTTGAACCATCTATAAAGCGAGTAAGTATACTTGACCAACTCGATATATTTAAAGTCTTTCATTGCGAAGGCTTGTTGTTATGCGTCTTCAGAGGTAACCGATGGCCTGTAGTGTGGAACCCTTATCTGGGGGGAACAGGGTGGATTCAACCCATAAGCGATTTCCACAAATATCAAGTATCAGACAAGTTTGCTTTCGGATACGAGAACAAGAACCGTAACTACAAAATCTTGAGGTTTCTTCGATGCTTTTGAGTACTCAGACTTTTTTGGATTTTATGATATCTACGATCTTAACTCTAGTGCATGGAAGGTTCTTGATGTCAATCCCGATTGTGATATAAAATGTGGCGTGTCTTTGAAAGGAAAAACTTACTTTTTTGCTAAAGAAATAGCAAAAGCTCCAAATGTCAAAGATTTTTTAGTGTGTTTTGATTTTACTGCTGAGAGATTTGGACCGCGCCTTCCTCTGCCGTTTCACTCTTGCGGTTTGTTTTCAGAACATGTGACTTTATCTTGTGTAAGAGATGAGCACTTAGCTGTCTTATATCGACGGTACAATGGAGTAATGGAGATATATATTACAACTAAGATTGAGCCGAATGAGGTATTCTGGAGCAATTTCTTGAAAGTGGATCTCACTACTTTTCCGGACAGATTTTATGGAAGTCGATCTCACTACTTCTTCATTGACGAGGAGAAAAAAGTCGCTGTGGTTTTCAAGAATGAACCTGAATGGACCATGGATTGTTCCTACCAAACAGCTTACATTATTGGAAAAGGAGGATATCTCAAATCTGTGAAATTCGGAGAAACTCCTAATGACCGGAAACATAACAACGCATGGAATATTAACTCGTTTATGTTATCTTCTTATGTTCCAAGTTTAGTGCAACTATAAATCAAGCAACGGGGCAAAAGGAAAGAAAGAGATTATTATTAAGTAGTTTCATTTGCTACACATTATTTGTTTCTTGTATCATCTCCTTTAGATAAAGATTACTTCCAGTCAGGTATTAACTTGTGTTTTTCCAATTTCATCAAATGCTTTTGCATATTTTACCATAACTTTTTTTGTCTTACTAGATCTTCCAATTTTGTACCCAACACAAACGTTCACGTACCTGCTTTTACAAATTTTTGCAGTTTCATGTGTTTGAATCCCTCGAACATGAATTTCATTGTGTCATAAGTTATGCCTCGACCAATTGTTGTGAGTAAAGATTTGTCTGAATTATTTCACGTTCTTAACAATGTGAAAGAGAAGCTGACTCGATAGCCTACCAACTCTTTGGATAGTCGCACGAGAATTAAGAACATCAAAAGGAGTCCGACTTGTTCTTCCTTTCGTTCACACCCCCACAAGCAAATCAAGTGGCGGATTATTTAGCGAAATATTTGTCCCATTTTTCATCACATTCGAAGCGATTGTTTCTTAATCTTTACCAGACCCGATAGCCTACCAACTCTTTGACCTGGTAATGCATTTCGGTTGGACCAAAATATTAAAAAACCATAATCGTTGACTTTTTAGTTGATTGAATTCTTAGACTGATTTCTTGAAGATTCAGTGCACGGATACTTTTTAAACAGTGGCACTTACACAGCAAAAACCTAGCGAAAGAATACAAATGGAAAAGACATTTCGATTTACATATTTAGCCTAACTTTTCGTTACATAGTTCAGCTCATAGATAGGGTTAGTTTTGTCATTTGAGTTTACCCACCAAGGGTTAGTATATGTCGGATGCTTTGTTTGACCACTAGCATGCACACCAACACGGAACCGTGTATGTTTTTGCTTTTAATAACTTAGTCACGAGTATACCCTCTTTACAAGCTCCAAAGTTGGTTCTGATCGTATAATTTCATACTTACCAAATGTTAGTTTAATTAATTCTTACGAAAATATTTTCACTTTTAAAAGCTTTTCTTCGTTTTTGTACCATTATGTCAAAATTGGGATTCAAAAATAGATTTTGATACATGGAAACAATGATCTCATATGCAGAATTTAGGACCCTAACTGGCTTTTTTACATGTGCATGCGCATGTGAGGTTTTTCTACTAATTTGCATTTGCTTTTTGCATCTGATGTTTTTCTTCTAGATAAGAACTGATTTTAAGAAAAACATCATTGTTAGAGCCAATATATCAATTTGAGATACACATAAATATGGTCTTGACCGCTCCCTTGTTCCAAGTTTCGAGTAACCACACAAAAAAAAGTTTTGTATGTCTCTCGATATATATATATGTCTTTTATATGTTATTTTCTGATTCGTCGTAGTTATATCGATTAGATTCTATGACACGGTTAATCCAATATTTAGAGTGAGGCAATGATTGGTCTAATTTGGAACTGAATTAACTCATGTTAGGTGGAGGTTGAAAACAGAAACAACCATATTTGTAGTTCTTGTATGAATATAAATTTTCTTCATAAAATCGTTTGACTTAATTATATTTCTTACATATAATACGGCTACATGAGTATATAACAACATAAAACCTGGAAAAATAAGCACAACCATAAATCACGCGCGGTAGTTACAGTCATTCAGATTTTAATATATATGCTAATTTTTTCATCTTGAAAACACCATAACAAACAAACAAAAAAATGTAATCAAATCAAAAGAAAGGTAATGCGAATTTGCCATGGACCGACATATTAAACTTTATTCTTTTAAAACATTATGAATGATTTTTTTCAACGTTAACGACTTTAATTAAAATTAGAAGGAATCTCTGTAATATTTCCCAGCTTCACACACACTAAAATTCAAAAAAATAACATTTTCAACCAAACCTCCTCAACATATATAAATAGTAACATAGCCACTTTATAACACATTTTCACATTATCAAATCAAATAAACAAAAAAAAAAAAAAAGCAAAGCGAAGAAAAAAAAATGGGAAACAGCATTACTGTGAAGAGAAAAAGAGCTAAAGTAATGAAGATCGACGGCGAAACTTTCCGAATTAAAACTCCGGTGACGGCGAGAGAAGTCACCGCGGATTATCCCGGTTACGTTTTGTTAGATTCTCAAGCCGTTAAACACTTTGGAGTTCGCTCTAAGCCGCTTGAACCGAACCAAACCTTGAAGCCGAAAAAGACTTATTTTCTCGTCGAGCTTCCTAAGCTTCCACCGGAGACGACGGCGGTGGATACAGAAAATAAGCTACCGTACCGGAGAGTGATGTCTGGTATCCACGTTGGCGCAAAGGAGCGGTTAGATATGTTGATGTTGTCTCGGAGAACGGTTTCTGACGTCACAATCGGAAGATCTGACGGTGGAGATGGGTTTGGGCCTGAGCTTGGGCCTGGACATACGAGTGTGAGGTTGAGGTTGCCTCGTTCTCAGATCACGAAGCTTATGGAAGAGAATAATAATGATGCTTCGGCCATAGCTGAGAAGATTTTAGGTATCTATATGGAGAGGTCTGGCGAGCTTGGCGGCGGTAGAGGTGGTGTTGACGGCCGCCGGGAACTTGGAAGTGGGGAGATTAAAGCGCGTGAGGTAATTCTTGTTTTTTTACTTTGAGTTTTGGTCAAATAGTTTCACCGCGTTAAATTTAATCTTTGACATAAAAAATTGAAGCGGACATATTCAACTAATTAATCAACTTAATAGAGAATCTATATAAGTGGTACAATCAACAAGCATAAAATGAATTTAACTACTTTGGAGTTGATAACTCAGCTGGTTCAATCTAGAACCATGTTTTTGAGAAGCCGGGTCAGATTCTGAGTTTGAACACGGGTTAATTTAGTATGTTCTACTTCTCAAGTTGAAGAGATTAGAGATGTATGGGTCTCGGTCCGAAACTTCTGAGATTATAATGAATTATTATTAATAATTTGTGTCAATCATCATTTGTCGGAATTACCGAAATATCATCCCGGAATTGCGCAAATAGTTTAAATTTTTAATGTTCCTAAATTGATGTAGAAGGCAAGAAACGGAAGTTAATTCGTTAGGCATTGCTTTGGCGTTGGATTAGAGTTATAAAATTATTATTGTAAGCCACTAATTAAGCCCACTAGGGTATATTTTTGTCATCTACATACGTGAGTATGACGTAAGTAAATATATACAAAACAAATTTACATAAACACACATTTACATGATATGCATGTTACTATAGTCAAACTTTTATCGGAGTAGGAGTGGACTTATAAATGGATTTACAAAGGAATTCGTAAATGAATTCACATGTTCATGAAATTGTATACATCTTTGTCTTAATAACATTGTCGAAGGATATGCTTAGAAACACATGTTTATTAGTTTTTGTAATATCTCGGGGGAAAAAAAGATTAATGCATTATCATATCTTACCAATGATCAAGATCCTCTCGATCATCAAATGATTTATCGGTTTGTTTGGTTAATCATATATTATAAATTAATAATTAAGAGTCAAAGAAGTAATGATATTAATTTTTTTTAATGATATTAAATTAAACATGTGCAGAAGCAGGTGAGTTTCGCCGGAGAAGGTGGACGGGAGCTTCCTGTTCTATGGAGTAGAAGTGGAAAATAATCATCAAATATTCAAATAGACAAACTAATTCTCTTTTTTGAACCCCTTTTATTTTTTTTCTTATATGAAGTTATTGTGGTAGGACTCATATATTATGTGTATAAATCTCTTTTATCTAGCAACTAGAGATTATTTAGAATTGTTTGTTTTCCTTTACGTTAATTAGTCTTTTCATACTTTAAGATATAAGAAATTATAGAAGCTAATGGACATGGTTGGGTGCCTACCCTACCAGTTACCAAATAATCAACGATCGTTATATTGCAATCAGCCTTTTTTGATTAAAAAGTAGGACCCTAAAAAGTATTCCCAAAATGGTTGGATTTTGAAGAAGAATAATCTAAAATGATATTGCCTTTAGAAAGTTAAAATTTTTGGGCAGTCCACTAAACGAGACTCGTTCTGCTGGTTATCCGTTATGGCTGTAATTATTGATACAAACTGATACAATAAACGATGAAGGTTTAATATCTTGATTAAAAATGAAATGATGAAACCGTCAACTACGTACAACTTAAAAATCTAACAAACGATTTTTTTTGTACTCAACGTTAAAAATACACACATATGTAAAGTAACATCACGCCTTGTACAGTAAAGAACCATAAGAAACTATTCAAACTGCGTCATGATAAAATCTATGTAGACTACTCAAATTCACGATATTTAGCAATATATTTTCAAGATTGTAACCCTTTAGTCTATTGCCATAACTTGACTAACAAACACTTCCACACAACTATTGAATTTAACTAGTACACTTTTTTCTTCTCAGTATGACTTTTTAGTGATTTTGCAAAATTTGGTTGGAAAGATGCGAGTAATAACCAAAATGCCATAGTTTCCCAGTTAGAGGAATGCTCATAATATTTAGTCTTCTACTAAAGCATTCCAAAACTATAATCATCAAACATTTTCAGGATAAAAGAAAAAGATTTTTGTTTTGATCTACAAACTATTTTTGTTTGTATGTATCATTAACATATCAACTCTCTTAGCCTTTTCATGGGTGGAAAAATCGATCTTCGCTTTCGCCATTAAAAAAAGGGAAAGATATGGTACATAGAGTGCTTTAGGTGCACCACTCTCCCACTAGATATAGTCTAAGCAAAGCCTCATAATATTGACTTATCCAAGCCCCATAGTGTATATTTCTTATACATATTTAAATACAAAATCTTGACTTAAATTTGATAGAAGAAGACTATGTGAAAAAATATTATGTTACGATGAACTATTAATCAATACAAATTTCACCGTCCATACTAGAGTTTTGATCTATAAGTGATATACATCATGGTTTGGGCCTATCGCGTGGGTTTGATTGGGTTTATGATTATCCTCTTTATCAAGATCAAGTCATTGGTGGATAGGCTGGATTTTCTATGTGATTGGGTCCATATTACACAACCTGTAAAGCATGATGATCAGGAATTATTGGGCGTAAATTTTTGTTATTTTTCCTAGTGATTGATATAGACTAAACTTGAAATGAGATAAACATATCTGCATGATCTTTCTTCCATGATTATGTACCCAAACCGGCAGCCTTCACATCAATTTCAGATTGGAACCGTTGGTTGTTAAATAGTTATGTTCTGGACTGTTAGAAAAAATAAAATGAAGAAGATTAATGATGTAAATCAACCTTGACCTTTCGCGAGATTAATGATGTAATAATAGTTAAGAATCACACATCAAAAAGGAAGATGAACCAACACTAATATACAAGGGACATGAGATAATTTATTCATTATCAATCAGTACTTATGAGTTAGGCGCGCCCGAATGAAATTAACAATAATGTTGTTACTTTTACCTATGCATAGCTGAAAACCATGCGATTGATTACAATTAATATATGTAAGGCTTTAGCTTGGGCCTGTATTGCTTAGATAAGTATTATATTTACCGTTATCCAAGAGCGTTTAGATTTTTCTATGAATTAAATAACTTCTCATTTGTAGATCTCTATTTTCAGAACTATTAGTGGTAAATTTTCAGTTTTCTATTTATAATTAGGGATCAGATGCATCTAAACTACAAATCCTTTATCTAGAGGTTAGACGTATATAAAAAGCAAAATATTAAGTCTTTAAAAATATAGAGTTTTGCTACTCGCATTCCATAGCAATCCCATAGAAGCTCAAGCTCTTGGTTTATCTTCGACATCTTACTCAAAATAAATGATTTTTAAGTCACATATATTGCCAAACAGTTTTCGAGTGTGAGTAAATTTGGCATTCAATTCAGAAAATATAATTTTTTGACAAGTACTTTATTCGTAGTTAAAAATAGATAACATTGCACATAATAATACAACTAATGCAGGGAAAGTACTTCAAATTCTTAAGACACATGCTTAGATTCAAATTAAGGACAAGTAAACAAATAAAATCTCTTTTAAAGATATTGTACATGCATGTTTCACACCGTTATGTTGCTTTAGGTGTCTACGTTATTTTTTCTCTCATAAATTATAAATTGTTGCTTAGTTCCATCTATCAAGGAAATCTCAATCTAATACAATAAATAATTATTTTGAATAGAAAAATGTTTGAAAAAAATAAACAATTATGGTTCAGTCCAACAGAGTATATGTCTCTCTCTCTGTTTTCATCTAAGGCCATTGTGGAATGCAAAAACATCGTTTATACCATCATTACACAAATACATTTAAAACAAAACATTAGTTAGTGTTTCGTGTTTGTCTAAGTTGAATCCTTCACAAATAACATTATGCTTATTAAGGATATAACTAATTTACACTGGGGTGATGCTTCTTTTGATTCGATAATCGGGTTCTCTCCCGTTTTTTTAATATAAAAGTATTATAGTCTCGTTTTTATTCTTATTGCCAAGATTTGTTTAAGTTAAACTGTTTAACTAAGGTAAAATTTTCTGTACTACCTTACCCTTCATTTTCTATATGATATTTACAAGTCAGCAAAAAAAAATATATATACACTAGGATGGATTCAGTTAATTTGTATAGAAACAAATCTTAATACATAATAAGCGAATTCAAATATATTAAACTTTCTAACTAAAATATTAAACTGTTTCTGAATTCCATCCTCTCATATATGAATTATTTCATTCTTATACATTCCAATTTATGACTTTCATAGTTTTTTTTTGTTTTTGAAGTATTAGTCAATTTAAGTGTGCTACTTTCATATTTATTCATAAAATGAAATTAATGAAGGTATGATGTATAATGGGTAGATGCATTTAAAGTGAAGTAACTGGCAGAAAGTATGAAGCCCGGTTTATATGGGATTGTCCATGTGCACGTATATAGCCTGTTTTAGTAACACATTCATACGAACTTGTACGTGTTTATTTGTCCCTTTGACATTGATCACTCACACTAAGGGAATACAATTACATAAATTATGTACATGGATATATATATATATATATATATATATATATATCTGTTATGTGCATGGGAATCACGTAGTTCTTGTAATAAATACATTGAACTTGCGTAATGTATAGACTAAAATCAAGAGTCCACAAAAAAAAAGTATTTCTTTCTTCTATTCATCTCTACCAACGTCACATTTTCGAATAATTGCTGCATGCAAGAAAGAAAAATATATAATTTTTTTTAACAATATATCATTAGACATTAGTTCATGAGGTTATTAAAGCTTCTACACACTCTAAAAAAACGTTTTCAATGATATATGTAAAAATTCACATTCTTATAAAATATATATATATATATATATATATATTTTTGGTCTTGGATGTTCTTAAGATTCTTCTCTCTCTCAAAAAAAAAAAAAAAAAAAAAAGATTCTCCTCTCAATATTGTAGCAAAAATTAAAGGGTTTTGATCGCTAGTGCACTCATCCGTCTTGGATGTTAAATATATATATCTGCTATACTCAAGATTAGGCCGTATCTGGATATATACAAGTGTTTTTTTTACAGTAGCATTAATAAACACACGAACAAATTGTTGTATTTTAGTGTCCAAATTAAATATATACTTTAAAATGTAATGAGAAGTCATAACTCAACTATTGAACAGGGCCCATCATTTGTTTTTGTTTTCCCTACTGTTGAGCCGCCCTTAGTCGAACGAACTAGTAAAGAAAATAAGGTTGAAAGAGATTTTGTAGGTCGGTCCACGCACAAGTTTTAAGCCAGAAAAAGACAAACCACATGTCTCTCATTCTTTCTAATATGAGTTTTGCTAGCCACGTTCTCTTACCTATACCTAATTTTCGGTAATCTTGTTCAATTCATAGATATACAAATACTATGCATCTCGTCATTACCCTTTTAGTTGTGGAATGAGAAATACTGATTAATTACATAATTAATATGGCCTCTGCTTTTTTATTTATAATCAGAGATCCCCCAACCGAAACTAAGATCAAGAGACTGTAAGAAAAAACTAGGTATTCTTACAATTTAAAGCAGATTCAATGACCAACATGATTGAAAGATTCAAACTCTGGTCTTAACATAGGAAATCTTAAACACACAAATCCTTTCTAAAAAAATAACAAAAAATCCTTACATATACATCATCATAACTCAATTATTTTGACATTTATTGTAGTTATTAGTTTAACTATTCAATGTTTTGTTTCAATAATAACGGGGAAAATGTCCAAATTCTCGCTTTTCCTTTGCTATGATTGCCATTCCCTTCTTCTATGTATACTAGTTTTCTATATGTCTATTTCTTGAAAGTACTATATATATATATGTATAATTCAATTTAGTTTTGAGAAAAGAAATGAATATGTAAAAATGTATACAGACTTCTATATATAATAATTACAATTTAAACATAAAAGAGAAGCATAGAATGAGCCTACTTAGTGTTAGTTCATCTTTTTCCCAATGCAGTAGTTTCTAGTGTTATGATGTTTGTAGGATATCTAGTAGTAAATTCCTTTCCTTCATATAACATCAAGATACATAAACATATATAAACGTATGTCCATTGCATGCAGATTTGTAAATATAGAGATTTCCCATCACTGAGGGACTAATTCTAGGAAGCTAGCTACTTCAATATTAATGTGATTAACCAAGTAGTATATTTTCCAACATATTATATTGGTCGAAAGAGTGGCTTAGAAATGTCAACTTGAGTAACCAATGCGGGTTGTCTAAAATGATAAATACAAGTTGAACTATATTATAAACTTTAGTGAAAGTTTTCTTTAACCAAATTGCAATGAATCTGAATATCATTTTCGGATCACTAGCTAGATCGAATCTTTTGAACAGAACTTATTTTGGTAGAATCAGAAATCATACAAAAGATTTTAATTTTAAAAGATGCAATTATGCGGAAACAGGTATTAGTAGAGGAGAGAAATCTTTATAAAAGGAATCGGGAACTATAAATGATCTTAATGACAATACATACAGAAATAAATAAAAATATTTGGACCATTCACATTAATCGAGAGTATTAACATACACTATGATTGTTATGTGATTAGCCATGTGAATCTATTTTTGTACACTTGAAACGATACTAATTATACATAATGGTCCCCTCTTAGTTTTTATCTAGAGATTGCAATGTTTCTAATGTGACATTGTTGATCTAGAATATATTCAGAATGCGTTGCATATAGATTAGTGTCCGAAAGTTTTATATCCTCACAAATACCAAGCTTAATAATCCAACCTAGCTGATAAGATAAAGCTTTTGTTTTGGATTTTTTCTTATCACTAAAATAAGGGAATTAGTAACCCAAAACAAAGATAAGAATGACAAACAAGAACTGCGATTAGAAAAAGAAAATCTTTTATTTATCAAAACCTCACGTTGTATTAATCAAATCTCTGTGCACGTGGATCCTTCTGTATTATTAATCATAATTGTCCATTCAATAAACATACTTTATGATTACAAAAACCAGCCTGCCATTCTCTTAATGACACATTGTATGTGATTCGATATGTAGGATACGACTTGGGGAGGTACAGTTTTCAACTCCTTTCATATAATAACAATAACTATAACTTCTGGTTTTAAAATGTAGCATGTGCATTTTTATCTTAATTTATTTGTATTTTCGTAATTATTTCTTATTTAGTGTTCATAGTAGAAACTAGAGAGGATTGAACTAAGAGTAATATAGAAATATATATATTTTTAAAATTTATTATGGAAGTAGGAAATTTTTGATATTCAAAACAATTTTGAAACCCTAAAACAACTTCTTAAACCCAAGAATTTTTTTTTTCTTGCGAAAGACTTAAATGCATTAAAATGATAAGAAGTCCAATTTTCATAGTAGTAACTTTGAGGGAAAATAAACGTTCGTTATGTAATTAACTTTAAGAAAGGAAGAGAAATTACTCTGCCAATTTTGTTGACATACTCATCGATCGACACCAAACATATATGTAATGAAGCTTCAATAAAGTTCACTGATAAAAAATTAAGACCCTTTTCATTCGAACAAAATGTAACATTTGTATCTAGTCAACCTAATCAATGGCTAACGAAATCATTAACGAGACAACTGTCATGACAACATAGCTTGTCATATTACATGAAATATTGTTAAACTTCATATATCATACTTTTATAAAACGATCATATCGAGTAAAATACTTACTATAATACAACAAAATAATGATTATCGAGTAAACAATGTAAGTAAAACTGTACGCTTAAGTGGCTTGGCATTTATGACTATATTTGACAAATAACATATGAAATTTCGTGTTCTTAATTATGGAGACATCCAAACAATAAAAGAGGGAATTATTAACCATTATACAAGGAGAATCCTCAAAGGAATATCCTCAAATTGATCAATTGATGACGTAGTTAGATTCTTAATGATAAAATAAAATTATTAGTTTAAAAAAAATAAAATTATTAATAGTAATTGGATTTTTGTAATCGTATATGTATCAGTACGAATTTAGGGCCAGAGTCAATAAGCTCAAGCTCTATAGAAACAAAAAATTATCACAATAATCATCCATTGTCCATCCTCTTTTAAAGAAACAAAAGTAGCTTACCATTAAATGCATTTAAGTTACGGCCAGAGTCAATAAGCTCAAGCTCTTGAAAAAAAAATGTCTAGCAGTTTTTTCGGTATCCACCTTCCACATTTGTGTTGTGACAGTGAAGATTGCAATATTAAAATTGGTTGAAATATCCAGTAAGAATGAAAAAATATTCACATAAATAGTTGAGTTTTTAATGTTTTAAAAAGAAAATGATAACAGAGATTTAAAAGAAAAATATAGATCATGTTTTTTTTTCTTGAAACCAACATTGATCATTTTAAAAATCATAAATAGGTAAATATTTTGATTAAGAAAAATATAAATTGGTAATAAGTTTTTTTATAGAGATTTTTATTACGGAAAGAAATACCAGACCAACACTAAAGCTTATTTTGTATAGCATTCATGGTTTGAGCGTGTTATTATTACAACTAATCCAATATAATTTAGGGATGGTTTGGATTATTTTTTGAATGATTTTAGGTTTTATATCTTTGTTTTATGATTCTTAAAGTTTTGGAACGAATTACAATTACCAGTGAGTGACTACAATTGACGGTTATATGTAGTTAATACTTCTTTTAGTTTCTTTTTGGCAAAGTTAATACTTCTTTTCAAAATTATATTTTTAATGTCAAATTGTCAATTGTTTTTCCTTTCATGTGCATATACATTTATTTTAACCTAACTTAAGTAAATGATTTAGAAAATAACATTTAAAAGGTAATAAAATTGATTTTTTTCTGTTTCTATAAATAAACTCAAGTGTAATATAATACAATAAGACTAATATTTTACAAAACTTCTGAAAACAAATCGAATTGAAATTTTGATATTTCGTTTCAATTCATTCATTTGTTTACATAATGCCAGTCTAGTAAGATAAATATGGAATCATGTAATGGATTATAAAATAAATAGATTATTGGACTTCTTAATAACTTCGTTTGTCTTATTGACTTGATGGAGCTCGTAAGTACATAAATACAAGTACAGCGCCTAAAGTGGGATTATCCATGTGGCTAATCATGTAGTTAATTAATTTAATAATTTTGGACATACATTTGAATATCAATTCAAATGAAAACAATGTATAAATTAATAAGAACACGTATCCCTAATCTTTCCCAAAGGACACATGCTGACATGGGCTGATAAATCGAGATCTTAGGTATGTCGTCCAATCAATTAATATAATCTCATACTTAATTTGAGAAATAATTTTATACGATAAAGGTGCTGATGTGTATCAGTGTATGGTTATCCTACAATTAATTGATAAAAAAAATATATGCTATTCATCACTGATTTTAAGATTTCTCAACTTTTGGTTGAATACTTATTTACCTACATATAAAAATGTTTATATTTTCGAAAATACATATTTTAGTGTACCAAAATTATATCATAAAATGTTTTAGCCAAGCAAACTAGGTTAACATTATGTTTTGATCATTCATACAGAGAATGTGAAAATGTTTTGCACAGAAGAACTCGTCGTCCTAGAGCAATTATAAATAAAAAAATGGTCTATTTTGGTAATAGAAATTCATAGTTTATCTTTTTTTTCAAAAAATACTATGCATTGCAATCTATATAGAGACCCTATAATATGTGTGACAAACTTTTGACGAATTTTAAATAAATAAGCATGTCGCTCAAGAGCTAGCTTTAATAAAGCCAAGCTCAAATAGACAAAGAAAGATGACAAAAAGATAGATTCTCTGAAACTGAAACCTCAAGGAAAAAACAAAAGTGAAGAATTTTATTACTCATTTCTTGGAGTTTAAATAAAAGATCTGTATTCCGTAGACTAAAACACACAAAATACAATTAAAACAGAAAAAGAAATTGAAAAACATATTTATGTTTTTAACACTTATTTACTAGTTAAAGATTCCATCCCCGTGTGGACCCATATCAGACTGATCATCGGTGAATTCAATGTCTCTTGTCTTCTCTTCGTTATAGATGCATTAAGAACTTCTCGATTTTCACATAATCTAACGTTACATAATCTCGATTGTCTTCTCTTTGGATCATATTTCAAAATTTACGTGGGATTTATAATCGAGAGAATCATTGTTTCCCCCGATATTATTACAACGTACGTAATTAATGTTTGATAAACTGATTTATTAATGATAAAACCCTTCATTAATTGGTGATCAGATTCGAATTCCTGTCTCGTTGTGATGAGGAGAGAATGGCATCAATGGCGTCTTTAACTTGAGAAATGTCAGGAGCTTTTCCTCCTTGAGCCGGCCAAAACTCATCGGTCGCTAATACCTAACAAACAATAGATTATATCAATACGTGTTACGTAATAATTCGATAAATATGGTAATTAAATCAATCCTGAAAATTAATTTGAGGGATGTTTGTCATAACTAATATACCTTAACTTGTACTTGAAGGAACTTGACATAACTAATAGCCTTTTCAAGCATTGTCACCAAATCAACCTGTGAAACATAACAAATATTATTATCATGAGAATAAGTAATATAATAAATCTGTCATAAATGGTTATATGGATGTGTACCTTGGTGCCATTGGGAACAAGTTCTTGCAATATCTTGAGACGTTCACTTATCCTTTCTCTTCGATTCTGAACAAAATAAAACATATGTAAATATGTGTTGAGAGATTGAGTTTTATTTTAATGAATGTAAATTAATGTCAAGAAAGCAAACCTTGGCTGCTAGGCTTTGTGGATCTTTAGGTGAAGTTGTTGGCTTAGGCTTGGTCTTTCCGGTCACACCGCTACTCAGTTTCTTCGACGGTTGAGTGCTCTCTCCCTATATATCCATAATTCAAATTGATAGTAGTATATATCAACGATCTTTCATTGACATCTTATATGAAAAATATTCACCAAGACTTTGTTGTTTGTAATTACCGTGTGAGAACGTTTGTTTCCAGCGGATTTAGGCGAAAGAGACTCGTTTCTAGAACCAGTGGTTACAACAGTTGAATCAGAATATAACCAGTCTTTCTGGCCTTGGGGAGTTTCGGTGGATCTAGGGCTAATAATATCCATATGATGTTGATGATTCCAGTTTGTGAAGCCGTAGCTCATGTTGTTGCCCTCCAAGAAGGAGAAGCCGCCCCCACCGCTACTACCACCACAGCTTATGGCTGGAGGAGGAAAGCTCTCGTGATGATCAAAGTTAAGAAATGATGATCCGTTGAAATCCATCAAAGAGTTGTGATGATCTTCACCGGATGGGTAAAATACAAACCCCTGATGTTGTTGATGATCTGAATTCATCGTGCTACTGCTCGAAGCCGAGCCTCCTCCTCCTCCTCCACCGGCATAAGCTGCATCTGGCTGATCCAGTCCCGGCGAGGAGAGATCTTCGGAAGAGGAGGAATTTTGTTTTGACAAGTAATTGGTCTCGTTGGGATGGTCATTAACGAGTGCCATTAGACACTAATAAGTTTGATAAGTGATTTTTTGTTTAGGGTTTTTGTGTGTCTTGTTGACGAAAAGTGGCTTTAAGGTTGTCTATTGGTAAGCAAAGAGAGACAATGTGTTTGTGTAGTTATGTTATGATAAAGGTTTATATAAGTGGTTTATGTCTAATATTTTATTTAAGCTAGTGACGTATTCTTAAGATTTTTTTTTAATTTATTGAGTTTGATTAAACTGATTAGAAAAAGAAGCTGGCATTAGATCAAATTCAATATTTTACGTCATTTTTTAAACTCTTATCAGTTTGAAGCTTCGAAGTTATGAATGCATAGAATTCTAGCTAGACATATGTTATTTTTTGTACATTTCCTTAACTGGGAATATTGGACTAGCATGCCTAAAACGTATGGTTACTAAAAATGCTTGTATTTGTTTTGTTTTTTTGTAGTCATTGTCTCCTTGTAATGTTGTTAGTAACAACTTGTTACTCTGCCTATGGACACTCATATTTCTTAGTTCTTTCAAGATAATGACATCCATTTTACTCCGATGTTCATCGACAGACACTACACAACATTTTTTTTTTTTTTTTTAATGTGATACTTGAAGATAATGACAATCACTTTTCTACTAGATGAATAGTTCTAATAAACACAACCTTACATGTTTTCTGATACTTTTTAGATCCTCTTTAAAAAGATAGCTAAAATTTTGGTATTCTAACTTTTAAATTTTACATATTTATGATACTTCCACATATTCTTTCATTTCGTACTAACTGCACTGGTTCCATTATTTGCTTCTATCCCACTATTTTCTCACAGTTAAATTTGTTCCATTTTTTTTTTTTTTGGACAAAAAATTTGTTCCATTGTTATTATTTGAAACCTTACTCTATACAATAGTTCTTAACCAAAAAAAAGTTGTATGTTTAATATATCGTAAAATCTACTACATTTTTATTTAACCAATAAAACATATTCACATTATTATTTTATTTTTAATTTTCAATTAACTGAATGGATAAATATAAATATGAAAAATGTAAATTAAGTATTAATTAATTATAAATTTCGATATTTATTGAAAATTGTAGTAAGAATACTGAGTTTTCATTAGTTCTTTTTCACTTTTAATTTGTTAAACTCAAATGAACCCAAATTAAGGTATTTTTTTTTTTAAAAAAAGAATATTGTAAAAGATTGTCTATAGACAGAATTATCTTTTATGGTATTTAATCAATTGAATCGAGTCGGTACCATATATGTTATATAAAAAATACTCCAAACATAGACCACTAATACTGGTGAGGAAAAATTATATAAGTTATTTGTATTGTATATAATTTTAGCAACTAATGTGGCACTGTAAAACCACATGATCAACAATGTAAATAATAAGAACTCATTTTAAAAAATGGCATAGAAAAAATCTTGACGTCGGGGAAAAATATGGATCGCATATCAAATACATCATTATCTTTTTGGAGTGATAAAAAAAATGAATGAACGTAAATTAAAGTGTTGTATTACAATATTTATGAGTAATTGTTGTATTACAATATTTATGAGTAATTCATCGGGATTGTTAGCTGGCAGTAAGGTGAAATTAATGGACTGAGACTTTATAACCCCAAAAATAGTTTATTAATTAAGAGAAGCGAAAAACATAGAAGCAAAATCATCGCCGTATCTTCCGCTAATCTACACGTCTTTTTGATTCCCATATATATGATCGATTCTAATATATATCAATTCTTTCGATGATTCATTTTCATTGTTTATTTTGTTTCGATGATTCATTTTTCCTAAGAACCTGCTTCTTACTTTCATTTCTTTAGCCGACACGTCGACTTATAAGTAATATACTCCATAATATAGTTGTTTTAGGCTAACTTGTTTTATTTATTTTATCTTCGTTAATATCTTTGTATATAATCTTTTTTTTTTGTTGAAGTTTTGGACATTCGGCCCATTCTTTGGGTTTAGAGACCAAAACATGCTAAAACCTTTTTTTTTTTGGTAGAAATAAAATTCAAACTAGTTCGATACTAATTTATGTTTTGTACAATCCGTCTTTATTGAAATAACGTTCTTTTTTATTCCTTTTTTAAATCATTTTGAGGATTTTTTTCGACAAAAAAAAGTTAGGATTTTTTTTGCTTTCAAATAAAACATTCACACCTTATCAAACCAGTTAACATTTACTCATTTTTGATGGGCCGAGCGAGTAAAGTGGGAGCAAAGCCCACGCCCAACATTATTGTGAAATAAATTATTGATGAAACTGTGAAAATAATATAATCATATAAGTTAGTAAGATAAAAATCTAGAATTTAGAGAATCGAAATCATTTAATGAAATTATCTAACAAAAAATATTATATATTGTATTATCCATCATCGAAATTGTTAGTAACAGATAATATTGTTTACAAACACACTAACTTTAAATATGGACCAAGACCATGATCCAAGTAAATAGCCATACGATTATATATGTTAACCATCTAGAGAGAATGATCCCTCATTACTTTATAAGAAACACATCCGACAGCTAATTTAACCAGTTTGTGAACGACGACACATATATACTAAGAAACATTACCGGGAAAAAAACAAAGAGATATAATACTTGGACACTCTAGTCAACACAATGTGTAGATAACTAAAGCAGCTGGTCTTTCTAATCCATTTTTAGATAAATTATTCTTTACTTCAAAAAGTAAAATATCTTAACTCTACTTATATAAGCCTTTTGGTATATCTTTCACTATCGATTCCTCTAAATATCTATAGATATTACTATGGTGTATAATAGCTATGAAAATCATTTACTTCTCACATAAATAGAGAAATATAGAACCATCAGATGGAAACATACATCAACATCTCCAATTTCTTTCACACAAAATAAACTTATTTTGTGGTCATGGGCTTTGGTCTTGTCCCTCTTTGAGCATTTAACAACAACTTTACCAACTAATCTTCTTATATTAAATATGAATTAATCGCTCTAACAATATTTCAAATAATTAATTATAATTATATCCTCCAACTGTTATCCTAACAATAATTCAAAAATAATTAATTAATTCACAATTATTTCCCCCCTCCTCTGTTTTCTTTTTCTTGCTCAACAATACATTGACGGTTTTAGTTCATGTTCTTTGAGTTTTAAAATACACTTTTCCAAAATTGAAAGAGAATTGTTGTTGTCACTTTCCCTCTTACCTTTCTTTTTCTTTAGATATCTTCAGAGAAGAAAGAATGGGGTTATATGTTCATCAACGAAACCCAAATACAAATCCTCAGGACAACAATCTAGAAATAAAAACTCATTTGAAAAAAATGATTCTTGATTTGGGTTTTCCTTGTTTTGTTCCTCCTCGAACCAGCTCTCGTGAGGACAACAAAGCTTGGCTTCTGGCTGAAACAGAGCCGAAGCTTATTGACTCAGAACAACATTCGTTGCAGTCTTCGTTTAGGTTTAGTCTTTGCTCACAGTTGGAGCTGGAGAAGATTAAAAAGGAGAAACCTTCGTTGTCTTATCGGAATTTTCCAGTGTCTGAAGGATCAGAGACGGTTCTGCTAGTGAATCTGGAGAATGAGACAGGAGAATTGACAGGTGAGATGAATTGGTCGAGAGGCCTTTCACTGGAGAAGAGTATTTCTCCGGTGGCCGATTCTTTGATCCGATTCAGTTACCGCGAACTCCTCACTGCCACGCGCAATTTCTCAAAACGTAAACCCTAAAACACCCTCAAAATGTCCTGTTATTGTTCTTATTTTTTTTGTACTTTGATATGTTAGATCTTTGAATTGTATTTGAGGAAGATGTGTTGAAATTGGTTAGGGAGGGTTTTGGGAAGAGGAGCTTGTAGCTATGTTTTTAAGGGAAGAATCGGGATTTGGCGTAAAGCCGTGGCCATCAAAAGACTTGATAAAAAAGATAAAGAATCTCCAAAGTCGTTTTGCAGAGAGTTGATGATTGCAAGCTCTCTTAATAGCCCCAACGTTGTGCCTCTGCTAGGTTTCTGTATCGATCCCGATCAAGGGCTTTTCTTGGTGTACAAGTATGTGTCTGGTGGCAGCCTCGAACGCTTTTTACATGGTAATTACTCTATTTCCTCTCTTTCTTTACCATTGGATTGAAATTTGTGCATAGATTGACGGGTTTTACTCGGTTTCAAAATAAGATAAGAAGAAAAAGAAGAGTAGGAAGACCCCCTTGAATCTGCCTTGGTCTACAAGGTACAAGGTTGCCTTAGGTATTGCAGATGCCATAGCCTATTTACATAATGGCACTGAGCAATGCGTTGTGCATAGAGACATTAAACCCTCAAATATTCTTCTTTCCTCAAACAAAATTCCAAAGGTAAAGAGACTTTGAACCACTCTTTAGTCATTTGTCAACATAAGTGTGTTCTGTATTCACTGTTGGAGTTTTTCTTTCAGTTGTGTGATTTTGGGTTGGCTACTTGGACCGCTGCGCCTTCGGTTCCTTTCCTCTGTAAAACCGTGAAAGGAACTTTTGGGTATCTAACTTATAAACCTTTTGATGCCATAAAGTCACACCTATAGATGTTAAGTGCGCAATAAATTGGAAAACTTTTGCAGTTATCTGGCTCCTGAGTATTTCCAACACGGCAAGATATCTGACAAGACCGATGTTTACGCATTTGGAGTCGTGTTGCTTGAGCTAATAACTGGTCGGAAGCCAATTGAAGCAAGAAGACCATCTGGTGAAGAAAATTTGGTAGTTTGGGTAAGTGTAATTTTACTTTTGTATATTTTCTTGATAAACTACTAGTAAACCAACCTATTTGACTTTTGGTAGTTGTAGCACTTATACTCCACAAGCCCCTTTTCCTATAAATGGACGCTTCTCAATACATCAATTCGAATTTGTGACTTGACATACTAAATTCGGGTTTTGGTCAAGCTAAAAATTACGGTTCAACTAAGTTTTAATGATCTTTAAACTGTTAACGATTTATAACATTGTCAAATGCAGTTTAAGACCTTTTTAATAAAAAATAACCATTTTGGCTACACTTCTGCTTGCATCAATGGCTTGGTTTTATATATTTTTGTGCAGGCAAAACCGTTGTTGCATAGAGGGATAGAAGCTACAGAGGAGTTGCTAGATCCAAGGCTGAAATGTACTAGAAAAAACTCGGCTTCGATGGAGCGTATGATCCGAGCTGCGGCAGCGTGTGTGATCAATGAGGAATCACGAAGACCGGGGATGAAGGAGATACTTTCAATCCTAAAAGGCGGTGAAGGGATAGAACTAAGGACGTTATCAAGCCGGAAGAAATCAAATCTTCCGGGTATAATGGACTGTTATCCGCAGTTGCAACGGACAAAATCTGAGATGAAGAGTCATCTTACGCTTGCGATGCTCGGAGTAACGGAATTTGAAGCTGATGATCTTTTGTAGGGAAGGTAACAGACCGGAGACATGGTAAGAAACAAACAATAAGAAGGTGGTAAGTAAGTGTAGATATCAAATGTAAATGTTTACTGAGATACCCGGTTAAGATTTTAATTTCCGGTTTGGTTAATAATCATAAATAAAGGATTAAACAACTTTCACGGTACAAAACCCACAAATCAAATCCGAGAAATTATTCTCAAACACAAATACAACAAGTCAACAAGCAAATAAAGTTGCTAGAACAGAAAATGAGAAAGAAGATTATTCTTTAATTTTATTGACTAACAAACATTTGATGATTTGGAAATTTGATACTGAATGTCTTCTTCAAATTTACTAACTTTTACGAGAAGTCAAGGATTTGAAGCAGCAGACGGTTTTTTAGGGTGTCTACACAACCTCTCTGTTGCCCCGGCAACGTGATAAATACCACTTCCACACGATGAAGACGGCGGAGTGGATCGCGAAGAATGAACGGGAATGCGAACTTGATACATAAGAATCGGTAAGTAAAAACGAATATCAAAAGATGAGATCAAACAAAAATTAATATCTCTAGATAGAAAACTATCTTCACGATCAACAATCAAGCTATGAAGTAAAAAATAAAATAAAAGTTACCGTTGTACTATTGGTTTTGATTTCTTAAGTGAATTGTTTAAATTAATTATAGCTGTGGAAAATTATATCTAGATTATTCATCTTATTTTCCGTATTAAGATATGAACTCTATTAAAACCATGTAAACTCAAGATTTTCTTTTAATAATATTTACTGGATGGTAAAACAAGAATGTGTAGCGAGGAAAATTTATCGGAATAGTGAGATACTAACCTACGTAATGGAGTCTAGTCCCCGAGACTGGCACATTAAAGGATAGAGATAGAAATATAAGAAGCAAACTTGGAAGAAGGGAAGCTAATTTTGTTTTCTTCACTATTGCCATTGCTCAATTTCTATTTGACATTGGCCGGTTTTAGGTTGTACATATAGAAAAGTTTAAGTGAAGGATTTAAAGAATGAAGAATTAATCAACAACAAGTGTAGTTGAATAACGCGGTTTTGTAGAATACATGTGAGATGTGACACAGCTTCAATATGAAATCAAGACTTATAAGGTTGACTTGGAGTCAACTCTCTCAATTGACTTTTAACGAAATTCATCTCTCTTATTAGTTATTCTAAAGAAAGTTGAGTATAGCCAGACAAACCGGTAGCAGAGCTGATTCAGAAAAGGTAAATCTTGTTATTTATTAATTTTACTAGATCCTAACCTGCACAGTTGTGCGGGTAGTACTGTATGTCTTTTAATCTTAAAATATGAAATCCCGCTAGTAGTCACTACTAGTAGAAATCCCCCAAAACAGACCACATAAGGATTGTTGAACTATCATCACTTGAAACTGCTCTTCCTTATAACTAAGAAAAATGTATCAATCAGAACAAATCAAATTCTCTTTCGCAACAACATTAGCTACTCAAGAAGAGCCACGGATTGAACGCAAAATACTTTTGGAGTTAAATTTCCTCCGAAATATATCATAACTTTATTGGACATAAAAGTGTTTAACTTATCAATACAAAAAGCAAACCATTAAGCTATTTTGGTCAAACCTGTCCAAATGCCACGAAGTAAACAAAACCTGGAACAAAATTTAAATCCAGAACACTGGAAGACTACTTTGAATGGACAACGCTTGTTACAGGTCTTGCAAATAGGTCGAGACATACGATTGTTGGGCAAAACATCTATGTCTGTAGCACCGGAGTGGAACAACGATAAACCTGGCGTCATGTATAAGTCCAACCCAAGCAGACATTCCATGTGTAGGGTGACACAACAATACTCATCACACCTATAAAACCGGTATTTGGGATTTATTTTTCCCTCGCAAACTTCACACCAATGCGTCAACATACTTGTCTCATTCCCATAAGAAAGAGTGAGCATATGCTTATCATGCTTATACCTCACCTTATAAGGTATAGCAGCACACTTGAAACACAAAGAAAAGACGCACTCATTGCAGTTGAATGTTTCACTTGTAGAAGTATCTCTTGGCTTTTTGCAAACGTCACAATGTTTCCGCTCTCCTGGTCTGGATGTTAGAAATAAAGGATGCATATGACTCTCATGAACTAATGGTTCAGAAATTTTGCTACACTGCACGTGTAGAATGAAACGACATCCTTCTCTATCGCACTCATAGAAGAAACCAGTTGTGCACAACCAGGGACAAGCAGAACATGAATTCTCAATGTTGATTCTATCGGTAGTGGGAGTCATTAGAGTGAGCATATGTGGATGTATCGGGTGATGTATTTTGCGAGAAAAATTTGCACATTCTTCGTGGAGAATAAAATTGCATTTCATACAAGAGTAGAATTTACCGGAGTATATTGGCGTGATGCATGCTTGACACAACTTATTCTCGTTGTTATCTCTACCAGTGTTTTCATCAAGACTCAAATAATGTTGTTGATGGCTGAAATGTTGTATAATTCCATTCCCTTTACTCACATATGGCTCAACTCCTTCTCCATCAATTTCTTCTGGCTTTCCCTTAAGTTCATTACCATCCCAGACATTGCTCTGTGTGGCACAAGTTGAATGAGCTGCATACGAACAATCGTCATTGATGCAAGAATAACCCCCGTAATCATTGTAGATTTTTCGGCGACAAACACCACAAGACCAATCTCCTTGGTCGAAAGAACGGATAAAAGAGATACGGTGGAGATGACGAGATATCCTTATGACGCTTGGTAAGTTGATACAACTTTGATGAACTATAAATTGACACGGGGAACATATATAAAAAGTAGACCTTGAATGAGGCAAGGCACACACACTGCAAGGTAAGGGAGCTTGTCTTGGAAACAGAGAAAGTATATGTTCATGCCACTCCGGATGGTCTATCGATAAGAGTGGTTTTTTCTCCACGCAAGCTATATTCATACCACAATCGCAAGCCGAGCAAAAATAAAATATCCATAAGAGTTCTTCATCACAACAATAGCATTTTCTTTTTTGGAAGTTGGACACCCACCACAAAACAAGTTGAAGAGAGTGTCTTGGATGAAGAGGATGTTTGACCTCAAGTGGTGCCTTGTCACATACGTCATGTTCCTCTCCAATGCAATTCCGGCAAAAGAAATGAGTAATCTCTGCTCCTTTTCTTAACCTTAATACCTTCCGGTTTCCGGGGTTACACTTCCCCTTTTCTCTCCTCCTCCACTCGAATTTTCCCGCCACACGAAATTTTCCTTGCACAAGTTCTACTTCAAACTGAGGGCATAAGGAAATTAGCCGCTCCGACTCACGTTCCGCGTCAGCCTCAGGATCCGAATCAGAATCCATTAGTTCGACGAAAGAGAATGTTTTAGCAATGAGTAGTTGGAGCTCCGAATAAGGATCCAGTGAGTATAAACTTGATAATGTTTTACTGGTCAGTGACATGACCTCAGGTTCCGGTTCCTGCTTCGGATCAGTAGAGCTGATGAGAGAGATCATTTCAGTCACGAGTAATATGATCTGCCTCTCAGGCTTCGAACCTGATAGAGATCTCCCGAAAGAGATCAGTTGGTATATGAAGAATATGATCCCCGACTCCGGCTCCGGCTCCGGCTGCGAATCAAGATCCATAGAGTTGATCAAAGAGATTAGTTGACTAAAAAGTGATATAAGTGATCTCATCCTCGAATCTGGATTCGAACTTGTATCCTTAGATTTAACAATTTGAGAAATAAGTTTTATGACCTCCGAATCCATAGAACTCGAGAGAGATTGTTTTGACTCTTTTACTTTTTTTTTTGTAATGAGAGATTATTGTGTTTTGTGTAACCTCTATATTAGAGAAGCTTTTCAAGATTCAGAAAAGAGTTTTAACTTTTAAGCTTTTAAAATTATTAATATCTTACGAAACAACTATTAGATACAGTCTACCGACCCACACACTGGACAAGGAACACATGCACATGGCAAAGAAAAAAAAAGACTAAAACTAACTAAGAGCCAGAAACCAAAGCGAAGAACATGTAAATATGAAATTATATATTTTCTTTCTAAAATCATTTATGTTCTATGAAATTATATATTTATATACATGCTTTTTATTTCTTTATAAAGTCACAATCATTATTTAGCCAACTTTTAAAAATTTACTATTTTAAAGTCTATAGCAAAAGTCTCATCCAATCACCCATGTCGTGTTTGATATTACATCATGGTTAGTGCTCTCCCCGTGGTGTCTTATATTACATCATGCAGCTTGTCCATCTTGGTTACTTACGCAAAAATTTAAAAACAATCAACAATTTTAAACGGACAATGAAAACAAATTCAAAACGTAGTGTTGGGCTGCAGTAAATTTTTTAGGTAAAGGTATTGGGTTGAATGTCCATTGTGAAAAAAAAAATCTTTAAAGTAGATAAATTTAATATGGTGTCAGTTCCGTTTATAGGAGACGTAGACTTTCATATTTCAATTTTTATATATTCAAAAAAAAAAAAAATTCATTTTAGTGATTTAATTTTTGCAATGAAAAATTAATTAATTAAACATATCCTTTTTAACCGTTTTTATTTCGTAGTTTGTTTAATATTAGTTAAACTATAATAAACAAATGGTATCTAATATTCTAATTATAAAATATATGTAAACAATTTAAAACATTTTTTTTTTTGAAACAGAAAGAATAACTATTACAATTATTGTATTCTTTTCTAACCGTTTGTAATTTTTGTATTGTTAGTTAAACTATGTTTAAACATATAATAAATAATATTTTTAGTTCCAAAGATTATATATAATTTTGAACATTTTTTATTTTAGGCCGCCCAAACGCAAAGTCAATGATCGGTTTTAGTTTTAGATATAAGAGATCCAAAGTGTATAATACTACAATTTGCCTTACATTTATATTTGTGTTTATAAACTAATAAATTCAGCTCAGGTTCATCAAAATATCTTTGCTTTTTCATCAAATATGTTTAAAACTTTATATATAAAAAAATCTTTTATGGTTCAAATTAAGTTTTAGCACTTAAACTCGTTACCCGTCGTCGACCTGTGACCTAAATCATATGATTCATATCCGCTTTGAAAAAAATACCTATAGTTTTTGGGTTCGGTAAAAGGTATTATAATTTTTTTTTTCCTGGTAATTAAGGATTAGGTATCATATATCAAATATATTTTGAACTTCCCGTTCTGTACCCTCACTATTATCCGATCCATAGTAGTTTTAACTTATCTAGATAATGTGTTATTCAGTATATTGTTACATATAATCCTATATAAAATTTGATTATTCATGTATTTAATGTTTTAAAAGTATAAATATTGACTAAAATGTAAATATTTGAATGTAGTTGTGGGTATAAAGTTGGGATTAATTAACAGTACATATATTACCTGTAAAGATCGGATTGGATAACAAATAAATATTTCGCAAGATATGAGATAATTTCGCAAGAAAATGACACAAATAAATATTTTGCTTTGCATCATCGGTGATTCTTGAACATACAAATTCAATAAGAGCTAACGATAAAGCTCCAGACTAAAAACCTTCGACCTCATACAACCGGTGGAACAAAAGTTTAATGTAGAACGTCGGAACACTATTTTGTGTGGACAACGATCTTTACATTCCCTACAAATAGGTCTAGTCATACGATGGTTGTTGCGAAGAACACGTACCTTTCTACCTTTGAATAACCAAGATGAACCGGGCTTCATATATAAGTCCTTCCCAATCAAACATTCAATGTGTAGGGTGACACAACCATACTCATCACAATTATAAAACTGCCCTTTCGGATTTATTTTTCTCTCGCAAGCTTCACACCAATACGCCATGGTACTTGTCTCGATCTCCTTCCCATAAGAAAGAATGAGCACATGATTATCATGCTTATACCTCACCTTCTGAGGTATAGCAGCACACTTGAAACACAAAGCAAAGACACATTGAACGCAATTAAATGTTTCATGTGTGACATAACGGCTTGACTCTTTGCAAACACTACATGTTCTCCAATCTCCTGGTTTAGATGTTAGGAATAAAGGATGCCTATGACTTCCATGAACTAATGGTTCAGAAATTGTCCCGCACCGCACATGTAGATTAAAACGACATCCTTCTCTGTGGCACTCATAGAAGAAACCGGTGGTGAACAACCATGGGCAAGCTGAACATAAATCATGAGTGTTGGCTTTATCGGTCGCGGAAGTCACTAAAGTGAGCAGATGTGGATGTATCGGGTGTTGTATTTTGCGAGAAAAATTTGCACATTCTTCGTGGAGAATGAAATTGCATTCCATACAAGAGTAGAATTTACCAAAATAGATTGGCGTGATGCATGCTTGACACAGCTTACTCTCGTCGTAGTCTCTGCCCGTGTTATCATCAAGTCTCAGATAATGTTGTTGATGGCTGAAATGTTGTATGATTCCAAGACTTATCCTCACAAATGGATTAACTCCTATTTCATCAATAGCTTCTGGTTTTCCCTCAAGATCTTCACCATCCCAAACATTACTCTGTGTGGCACATTTGGAATGAGCCACATACGTACAACCGCTGTTTCCGCAAGAATAACCCCCACAATCATTGTCGATTTTTTTGCGACATACACCACAAGACCAATCTCCTTGTTCAAATGAAGGGGTAAAGGAAATACGGTGGAGATGGCGAGATATCCTTATAACACGTGGTAAGGTGATACAACTTTGATGAACCACAAAGTCACATGGGGAACATATATAGAAAGGACAGTTGAAATGGTCCAAGGCACATACGTTGCAAGTTAAGGATATGAGTATTGGAAACAGAGAAAGTGTATGTTCATGCCACTTCGGATGGTGTATTGATAAGAGCGGTAGTTTCTCCACACAAGCTATGTTCATACCACAATCGCAAACCCAACAGTAATAAAATATCCATAGGAGTATTTCATCACAACAATAGCATTTCTTTTTTCGACATCCCCACGAGTTTTCCAAGATAAGCTGAAGAGAATGTTTTGGATGAAGAGGGTGTTTGACCTCAAGTGGAGCCTTCTCATATTCTTCATGATTATCACCTTCGCAACTTGGGCAGAGAAAATGAGAAATTTCGCCTGTTGTTAACCTTAGTACCCTCCAGTACTCGGGGTTACAGTACTCGGGGTCATATTTTCTACCATCACGCTTGACAAATCCCGTCACAAGATTTTTCCCGTTTGATAATTCTAGTTTAAATTGAGGGGCCAAGCATATTGGCTGCTTCGTCTCCCGTTCCGGCTCCGGCTCTGAATCAGACTCCATAGAACTAACGAGAGAGACTATTTGAGTAAAGAGTGACTTGAGCTCCAAATCTGAATCCATAAAGTCGAGATGAGAGAATATTTGAGTAATGAGTGACATGAGGTCTGGATCCGGCTCCGGTTCCGAATCTATAGAGTTGACGAGAGAGATCATATGATTCACAAGTGATATGAGCTCCAACTCCGGCTTGGAGTCTGATATAGAGCTGCTTAGCGAGATCATTTGAGAAATGAGCGATATGACCCCGGGCTCTGGCTGCACATTCAAGTTAAGAGAGCTAACTATAGAAATTATTCGAGTAATGAATAATAAGAACTTTGACTCTGCCTCAGCCTCCTCCTCCTCCTCAACGTGAGATCTAGTGAGAGCTAAGATTTGAGAAATGATCGATATGAGCTCCGACTCCGAATCCATTTTTTTTTTACTAGAGATTTTGAATAATGATGAATGGTATGAGAGATTTTGAATATCGAGTATCAAAAACTTGGTACTCTTCTATACACCAATAATAAAATAATGTATGTGCCAATAATTTAAACAAAGACAAGCATACACCGGCTGTCCGAAAACAAAGTATGTAATAATTATATTTAGATATTCGATGTCTCAACGGAACTCTAGGCAAAATATAGATCATACACTCATATACAGTACTAAAAGTCTAAAATATTACAATTAGCATTCGAGTTTCTTCACATTAAAAAGTAGCCTCATGATTTAGTTGATGGGGCAAAGGTCGGCCTATGGGACTTTCACATTTTCTTCTAACGCAAAACTATCGAATGATCTATTTTATTTAGGCCAAACCATGTTCGATGGACTAGTGAACATTAAACCTATAGTTTTCTTCACATATGTATGTTTTTGTTCCCATAAATATTTCTACCTTCTTTTTTTTGTTGGTTAAATCGCGGGTTTAGGCCAGAATCTTCCTCTGTATACCCGGGGATATCACAAGAAAATCAACTCTCTTCTACTACCACTAAGCCACTACCCCTTTCATTATAATTTTACCTTTGGTTTCTGTATTACACCCCATAACTTGCGGATCGTCACTTATTATATGTATAGTTGAAAATAACTAAAGCAATACAATATTACAAAGGACATGTCGACTTCGTCCAAACGCAAAGACAATGATCGATTAGCACTAACAAATCATATTTACATATATAATATGATTTTACAAATGAATAATTTGAGCTTAGAATTATGTTTATGAGGGGTCGACCTATGCAACTTGCATATTTTCTTCACAAACAAAACGAATCCATTGAAAAATCAGCTTTGACTTTTGATGCCGTGGTGTAACAACAAAAATAAAATAAGCTTTTAGTAACAACTTTGCTGAGATTCGCAAAATAGTCATGTTTACCGAAAAGATTAGGTCTGCGCATTCGGATGCCCGTTCGAGTTCAAAAATGAAATATCAAAGTGGGCCGAGTCCAGTAAGTACTTTCCTAAGACAAGTTTAAAAATTACTACTAATTGTTGCATATCAAAGTTTAACTTTTATGTCGATCTCTGGTGTTAATCAAATAAGAAGCAAACTTAGAAGAGAAGCTAATTGTGTTTTCTTCATTATTGCCTTTCCTCTTCTTCGATTCCCTTTGGCCAGTTTTGAGTTGTACTTATAGAAAATGCTCCTATTCGTTGTACTTTAGAAAAATGAAGTTACCGGAGACTAGAAAATCAAGCATACATTTCAAATTCGTCAATAACAACGTGGTTTTGTGCATTAGGATGGGATACTTCTATAATTAATATGACATGAAGAGTTACTTAAGTTTGAATACTCTGACCATAGATTTCTCTGTTTGACATTACCAAATCATTGAAAGTTTAGTTTAACCAAACATATTAAATGGCATTGGACTAAATCAGTACCATTCATAATCCAGGAGATATTGTTCATTTGTTTGCATCTTCTATTTGTTTCTCCTAACAATACACTTAGGCTATAGTTCTTCATTTTTTCAAGATCTCTCTAATTCAAACTGAGAGTTACAAAGATCAAAAGATGGATTCTAGTTCTTGGCTCAACAATATATTCAAAGGCTTAAAGCTCTACAGCTACTAGAATACAAACATTGGTAAGTACATTATACAACAATTTTACAACAACAAAATGCAGACTTGCGAAATCTGCTGGCGTACAAACTGTTTCTCATATTGGTGATGTTATTGAATGTTAAACGACGGCTTTGAGTAGAGCCTCATGTACAGCTTCTTTGGTTGGAAGGGCCGGGATTGCGCCTCTCACTTTAACGGTTAATGCCCCGCATGCATTCGCAAACATAAGAGCCTCTCTCAGTCGCTCTTCGTCCTGAGTCAAACAACTCAGTTTTTTCAGCTATATGCTTTTGTTGTCATGAACATATGATAAGAACAAAGCTAAGAAACTGCTATACTACGATCTGCCGAGAAAGCCTTATAAACCTAGCCCTCACTAACTGCTTTCTCACCAAACTCACCATAGCTATAAACTGCTACATGCCTACATCGAGTTTAAAATGACAAATGAAAGGTTACCTGAAGCAAGGAGAGATCATTGGCTAGTTGCGATAGTATCCCCGCAACAAATGCATCACCAGCACCTGTTGTGTCCACTACATCCACCTTCAATCCATGCACTCTCCCACTAAAATCCTGTAAAGTGGAACAAAGTTTTTAAGTATTATGACCTCACATTGCGGTAAAAAAAACCGCCGTTAAACCTTGAGTAAGAAGAGAAAGGATACGTAGTTCTCATCATAATCCGCTTTAAGTTGGACAAGTGTATCAAAACCAAAAGGTAGAGAGGAACTTTTCACACCTTGGTGTAGTACCGACAGCCTTCAGGACCTTCAGTGACAAGGAGAAGTTTCAGCTTAGGATGAAACAACTTGCGTACAACATTATCATCATACGGATCTTCTCCTTTCGTTAGAAAGACAATCTCCTCTTCACTTATCTTGAACATTTTATCAAACAGAGACAACAAGTTTCAGGTCAAGAACAAAAGTGAAAGATAATATACGCAAATGTAACCATACATATATAGAAAAAATAAACCTTTATAATATCAGCAGTCTCCCAAATGCTCAGAATCTCTTCCCTAGCATTGTCTGCAGAAGGCCACAACGGAAGCCTAAGGTTAGGGTCATAAGAGAGTATAACACCAGCCTCCTTAGCCGCCTTAGCTGCAGAAATATGCGCAGACTTGCACGGTTCGGTGATAAGACTTATCGAACCGTAATGAAATATCTTTGCCTGACAAAAGATCGGTTAACATTTTGAAGTGGTTGCTACATGTTTTGCAGTGTATAAAACTTCAAAGCTTACCTTTTTGATCAAATCAAAATCAAGCTCAGACTCCTCTAACAACATATCAGCACTCGGGTTTCGGTAAAACATAAACTCTCTTTCACCTTCATTAGTCAAAGTCACAAAAGCTAAAGCAGTTCTTGCTCCTGGATCAAACCTCATACCATCATTGTTCACATTATTATCTTTCAAAATATTCGCAAGCATATAACCAAACTCATCTTCACCAACCTATACACACCATAGAATCAAAGTTTCAAAATGTTACAATCTAAAAAACAAGAAGACCAAGTTTTTGCCATTCACCTTTCCAATGAAAGCTGAAGAACCACCAAGACGAGCAATACCAACAGCTACATTAGCAGGTGCACCACCTGGAGCTTTTTTAAAAGCCGGTGCATCGGCTAATGAAAGTCCGCTTGTCGTCGGTACAAAATCGATTAGCATTTCTCCAAAACAGACTACATAAGGAGATTCTTGTGTTGAACCATCACTAGACAATGCTCTTCCTTTAAAAACAGAACACAAATTGTATGAATCAGTACAAAGCAAAATTCTCTTTCTCAACAACTATATACAATTTCATGTACAAAGACTATATAATATACAAAAATACAAATTCTATAAGATTAATGCATAAACCAAGCATATTCTGCAATTTCAACATTTTATGAGAATTTATGGTAAAGAAAACCAAAATGTGATGGAGAAATTATTTGAGATTTAACCTTTGAGATTAGATCGTGAATTGGAGAGTCTTGAAGGAGAAGAAGTAGTAGCTTTGATGGAGATAGGACGTTTTGAAGTGAGTGAGTGAGGAGTTGATCGGAAAGTTGGACCGGAGAAGCAGAACGTAGTAGTAGTGGCTTGGAGAGCCATTGCCGGAAAACGCAAACGGGAAACGCAGATATTGGGAACCGCGTCTTGGAGAAGCTACTTTTTGTTTTTTATTTTATGATTGTGAGAGAGGAAGCTGAGAGAGCGACAGTGAGAAGTAGCGGAGCAACCAAAGGAAATCTGAAAAGTCATTTTCATTTTAAACGGATCAGAGTTTTTAATTATAGCGCTATTAACATAATCACAAGTTTTAAAATTTGATTAGATTGCGTAATTACTAATTAATCCTTTTTTCTCTGTTTTCTACCAAAATGAACTTTTTTTATGCTAAGATATATAAAGAAATAATCCAACATAAAAGAGTCATAAGATAAACCACTAGAAAACATTAAACTTCATATCTAAAATCTCAAGTCATCACATCGATCACCTCATTCAAAAGGTTAGTCTTTTGTTTCACGCATTCGCTATTTTTAACCTTCAACATCTCTTCCATTTTCTTGCATTCACTTTCATCAGCCTCCAACAACTCCAACCTCTCTTCAATTTTCTTCTTAAACTCCATAGGCACAACATTCCATTTACGTTTAACCGAATCCACACCAAGACTCTCAATTGATGGAAGTAGAAACGAATTCTCAAACCAATCAGAGTTTGTCACATCTCCATCTTCTTCTTTAACTTTTTTACCTTTAGGTGAAGAGCACAAGTCCGTCTTCTTAGACGTTTCTTTAGTTCCCCAAATAGACATGGCCAGTTTGAAACATTTCTGTTCATGACCTTCAGAAAAACCGTTCTTCCTTTTCCTCGTATATTTCCTCTTCAATTGGCTAATCTTGCCAATGTATTGTTGCACACTAGCCTCGAAGCTAATGGAGTTCTTGACGAATTCTATAAACCCGTGTCTATCCTCAAACGGACTTTTCCCTGTAACATCTTCAAATTTAATAATTCCTTGTAGCATAACAATCTCATCTTCCTCACTCCACAGTCTTTGAAAATATGGGTTTTTTGTCCATTCTCCAACTTTCTTCTCATCTTCTGCTGAAACCTTCTTGGCTCTCTTCGAAGTCATGTCCGTTGAGGTCCCTTCACTCCGACGCTTCATCTCAGACGGTTGTACCTTGCCGGAGCCGCCACAAAACTCCTCATTCTTCTTGGAAGTTGCACCGGTCACAAGACCTGGAGGAAGATAAATAACATCATCTTCTTCATCTTCAAAACATGTCTCCAACGGCTTGAGATGCTTCTTTGACATATCAGAATCTTCAAACTACGATTTTGGTTGTGGTGTGTAATGAAAGCTTGGGGTTTGTTTAAGGCAACTACACGAATTTATAAATTAAAGAGCTTGTTGTTTCTCGGTAGATATAATGGCCAATAGGGTATAAGTTGCTTGCTTACTTTTCTAACTTCCAAAACCCATACAATGAACGATCTTTTTTCACATGAGCGTAATGATGATTTTTTCTTTTCCCAGTAAATTATTTTGAAATTAAGAAAACGAAAAAAAACGACTAAACCGAAAATAAATTTTGTCTGAATTGTTTTTGGTAAATAGGTTAGATCATCTCCATCGGTTACAATTTTGAGAGTTGCTTTTCACTAATATAATATAAACAATTCATAAAGGAGGAGAGAGAATAACATAATTACAGAAACGTTTCTGTGCAGAGAAATTTTGAAGTAATTAGACAACTGAAAAAAAGAAAAGAATATATTAATTACAAAATTAAGTCATAATAAAATATTAGTAATTTTTTTTTTTGAGAAACTTTGAAGGTTTCTTACCAATGGAGATGACCTTAGATATTCAACAGTTTATGTTTTCAATGTTCACACACATTGATGGAAAACATGCCATTACAAAAGATGTATATAGATAATTTTGAAATCAGTTAACATACCTATAAGTGTTCAAATGATAGTATTAGGTTAGTTAAAATGTTGGCTTAACTAATTTTGTTTTTAGTAAATCATAGATTTGGAGGTAAATTTTGTAGTCCCCGAGATTTAAAATAATAACAGATTTTAATCTTCATCTGAAGAAAATTGAACAGTTGTTTTGTTCCTATCTTTAGAAACTACTAGTTCAATCCTTTTTTTATTATACAGTAAGTAATGTCAACTTTTACTATAAGATTAGGTCTTTACTCTTTAGGATAAAACTGTTTTTAAGTAAACACAATTTTATTTTAAACTCAAAAGTAAATATTTGCTTTTCAGGGATGTCAAATAAAATGATGATCTGAATAATAAAACAATGGTAATTTTGGAAAACTTACAGCTTAAAACTTAAGTACTATTGTATTATTGAGGATTGTCTTATTTATCATTCAAAATTGAAAAATCATTACTTTTTAAATATGTAAATTGTTTTATTAAAACATTTTTAAGCCTTAATGTGTATCCAAGGGCCCTTTGGGCTTCCTCTCAAGTCCCACATCCACTAATCACATGATTAGCTAAAAACCCAACTAGTAAATTATTATTATTATCTTCCGTAAACATTTAATTTCGTTTTAACTTTTTCCTCATTGTCGTATAATTGTTTTTGTCGGTCGCTAAGATATTTTCACAGCTTCGGAGACTTCAGGAAAAAAAAAAATCATTTCTTCTCTGAAACGAAAAACCAAAGAAACGAGAAGAAGAAGCTATGGCGGATCAGCTAACTGATGAACAGATCTCTGAGTTTAAGGAAGCTTTTAGCCTCTTCGACAAAGATGGAGATGGTTAGTCTCAATCTCATCTTCTTCTTTTAAATCTCTCTTGATCGTTGTTAAAACCATAACGGATCTCATTTTTTCCGATTTCGTCTGCGATCAGCTTCAGATTCAGAAAATATTTGAGTCTGATTCTTTGATACGCTTTGGATTTGGTCTAATCTCTGGTTTTGCTAGATTCGATCTCTGATTCAGGTGATTCGTGTGGTGAATTGTTACTTCGTTGTTGATTGAATCGTTTGATTGTCTCTTTTGATGTAGTTTTGTTCCATCTCTAAGCATGGATTTGTGATTTTGATGTTTCTTTGAAGGTGACTTATATTGAAATGTTACTAGCTTTGTGCAGAATATCATGTTCCTGATTCTTGTTCTGAATCGTCTTTTTGTGTCATTCTTCTGTAGTTTAAGTAGGTATATTGCTATAGATTTCAGTTCAAAGATACTGTTTAGTTTTAGCACCTGTCATGCTTTTTCCATAGCCAAAGATATTCAGATTCTAGTGTTTTTATGAGATTCATTTAATGGTCATGTTTTTGGTTGATTAGTGGCTTTTTTTTGCTCAAAAACGTTTAAACAAAAGACCTGGTTTCATTCATGTTTCGTATGTATATCAATCTGACTTTGTTATGGGAATCTACTTGTAAGGTGGTATGTAGCTACAGGTTTAAGTTCTCTGATAATATTTAGTTTCGTATGAGAAGCAAACAGTCATGTATAGTCATGTATGTTTTAGAACAGATCATGAGTTTTCCATAATGAAAGATTCCAGAGTCTAGTGCTTTTTTTTTCTGGCATCCATTGATGGTCATGTGTTTAGCTGTTTGTTGGCTCTTGTAGCTTAAAAAAGTTTTATTGGAGACTTATTTATCACAAGACCTGGTTTTTATTCATGTTATCTTTTACTGATTGAACAGGTTGCATCACCACAAAGGAGCTGGGAACAGTGATGCGGTCACTAGGGCAGAACCCAACAGAAGCTGAGCTACAAGACATGATCAACGAGGTTGACGCTGATGGAAACGGAACCATTGACTTCCCTGAGTTCTTAAACCTAATGGCTAAAAAGATGAAGGACACAGACTCGGAGGAAGAGCTGAAAGAAGCTTTCAGGGTGTTCGACAAAGACCAGAACGGTTTCATATCCGCTGCAGAGCTTCGCCATGTGATGACGAATCTAGGTGAGAAACTGACTGATGAAGAGGTCGAGGAGATGATTCGTGAAGCAGATGTTGATGGAGATGGTCAGATAAACTACGAGGAGTTTGTCAAGATTATGATGGCTAAGTGATGATGATAAGAAAAAAATGAAGAATAAAAGTGGTGATGTGATGACCTTTTAGGCTTTTACTATCTACAAAAGAATGATTCGACCTTTAATGTCTTGGGTTTGATTTGAGCCTAGTAGTTTCTTAAGGTTTTAACAGACTGAATTTGTGACTTATCTTTTTTTATTTTGTTGGTTTCTTTCTCGTTGGCATAATGGCATGTTTAGATTTCGGTAACTAGAGTGGTCGCAAAGCTTTTACTATGCAAAAAGTTTACTTAACAAGCCTAAGAAGACTCGATAGTTTGTTGCAAAACTCATACATCGAGATAGAGTGAATACAGAAAGAGAAGCAAAATCAAGTGTAAAACAACCATGGGGTGTTATAAGCCCATTTATAGGCTAAACTCCCATATAAAGAGTCGGACACAAATAACCGACCTAAATTCGAAGGAACCGAATTGAACCAGAACCGACATGAATACTCGAATGGGTCCTAAACTGTTACATTCGAAGATCCAATATCAAATCCCAGCCATCCGAATCAAGAACCGAATGGGTATCCCAAAAAAACTGAAATACAAGTATATACCCAAAAATATAGTTATATTTACACTTGTAGTCATTCAAATACCCAAAATTACAATGATAAACTTGAATATACTCCCTTGTCAATACGAGAGGTCAAAGAAGATGATGTTACCAAAAAAAAAGGGATGATAACTTATCGTATTGACGTTTCCTTTCCTTATAATAAAGCAAAGTTGACAAATACAAATCATAATACAAAAATAATTTATATTAGAATCTCATAATGAGATAAGTAGACAATGTTATATTTACAGACTTCACACAAAAGTTTTATATGAATTTTAACACTGCGTCATCAAAACCTTACTTGCAAGTCCAGAATTGGACCAGACGACCAGTCAATCTTTTTCATTTAGAATAAATGACTATGAGCACGATATATGAGCACGATACCACGATTCCACGAACATTTCTTAGACATAGTAAATGACTATAACTGCTTTCTTTCTTTCTTTAAATAACCAAACAAAATAAAAAATTAACGAATAACATGTTGTTTATTGAGAGAAGGGTGATTTAGGTGAATTACTGTCTTAATATTTGGTTGTACTAGAGTTTAATTAACATTATAATGAGAAGTGAATAAACATTTAATAAGATCATAACTCTATGATTTCCCTTACATCTATATCATCATCATCATCATCATCATCATCATCATCATCATCATCATGATGTATATATTTCTTAATATTTAGCCGTAATAGAGTTTAACATTCTAATGGAAAACAAAAAAAAAAACTTAACAAAAACGAAATCTACTTAATCACACCTTTTATTTAGGGAAACAAATAGAATTAAGATTCCACACCCACGACTAAGGGCTTGATTGGTTCTCCCTCTTTCACCCGCAAATGCTACGTTTGCGGGTGGTAGCGGTTGTTAGCGATTGGCACCAATCATAGAAACCGCTAAATACCGCTTTGGAACGCTCGAAATCGCCGGATTTCAAAAGCTCCTTTCCGCAAGCGTTTGCGGTTGCGGGCGGTAGCGGTTAGGTTAGAAAAAAATAATTCTTTTTCTAATTAATTAAAATAATTTATTTTTTAATTAATTAAAATAATTTTGGCTTCCACCCTAATCACTATTATAATATATTGTAACCTTATTCTCTCAATTATGACATTCACCCAAACTGATGAAAATCAAAATCAATAATCAAACTTAAGTATCATCTATCTTCTTATCCATTCGTTAGCTAGTATAATTTTTTAAGTATTTCATTGTATCGTTGTTTTTTTATTTTGTATTCTTTTGAGTTTTTTGATTGAATGCATGTTTCGATTTGTATCACACTACTTGATACAATTTTTGGTGATGTACCAAATACATAAAGGATTAAGTTTTTTTCTTACAAAATTTATTTATTTTTGAATTTAGAGTTTTATTTATGGTTTTAATTATTAAGCATGTTCAACTTTTCTAATATTATCAATTTATCATAATAATATATTGTATTTTTATTTCTTTTTATAGTAATATATTATATTTATTTTGGTTATTTTTATTTAATTACTATTGTACCCGCTGGTTTACCGGTCATAAAACTCTCGCAAACGCACCCATTATCAAACGCTCAACCAGTCGTTGAAAACGCTTGATATCGTTTGAAACCGCAACCGTCCGTTTCCGCAAACTCCCGCAACCGCAACCGCAGCCGCCGCGTTTAAACCAGTCAGGCCCTAAAAACTTACAAATGTACAGCAAAACACAAAGTGGTAAAACCTCAACCAAATTAGACCATAGCTCTTACATACCTAATTAATTATCTTATTGAAGAGAATAAATGCGTTAATAATTTGTCATCCATTCGTCACTTAGAAGAAGCATAGAAAGGGACTTATTTATGCATCCACACGCCAACAGACATAGTTCTCAGCACATTCGACATAAAATATTTTAGGCGTGTGATGTGATTACTAATCAAACATAACATTACTTTCTCAATTTTTTGTTTGTTAAAAGTAATTTATATAAATTATTTCTGTTTTCTACTTAATAACATTGGTTCTCATTTTATATGCATTGATTATTGAATACAGAAAATATGTATATTTTACATTTTTATTGACTCAACTGCTACTGATAAAAAAACTGTTGAAATATTATGAGTACTAAAAAATTATTAATTAAAAATTGATTTTCATATTTTTATTATTAAAATTGATTGCAATTATCCACCTCTGCTTCCGGAATTCTTGTTAAATCGTATAAAAACTAACAAACAAAATAATATCCATCAGATATATCAATTGATATCAATATATCAATATCCTATAGAAATAAATTAGTTTACATAAATGCCTCGTCAAACTAATAATAAATGAAAATTTGCAAGAGAGTTTATAAAGTAATAAAAATCAGAATAATGTTAAGAGAAGCTTCTCTCAACACTCCTACTCACGCAATCTTTCACGCGTCTTTAAAACCGCGTTAAAACGTCACTTCACCAAAAACCCTATTTATATCCAACTAACACTTTCTCTTCTCACAATTTCTCCTATTTCCAAAATCTTCTATTTCTCTCTAAAAAAATGTCGAAGAACGTTTCGAGAAACTGCTTAGGATCAATGGAAGACATCAAGAAAGTATTCCAACGATTCGACAAAAACAACGATGGGAAAATCTCTATCGATGAGCTTAAAGACGTGATAGGAGCTCTCTCTCCAAACGCTTCACAAGAAGAAACCAAAGCAATGATGAAAGAGTTTGATCTTGACGGTAATGGTTTCATTGATTTGGATGAGTTTGTTGCTTTGTTTCAAATCAGTGATCAAAGTAGCAACAATAGTGCGATTAGAGATTTGAAAGAAGCTTTTGATTTGTATGATTTGGATCGTAATGGAAGGATCTCGGCTAATGAGTTACACTCGGTTATGAAGAATCTTGGTGAGAAGTGTTCGATTCAAGATTGTCAAAGGATGATTAATAAAGTTGATTCTGATGGTGATGGTTGTGTTGATTTTGAAGAGTTTAAGAAGATGATGATGATTAATGGTAGTGCTTGATAGAATCGATTTAGAATTTGGAAAAGTGATATCCATTTTTTGTTTGTAAATATTGTGTTTTATGATTTCGTTAATCTAATCTTTTTTAGGATTTAGGTTAATTAGGAGTTTTTAATTTTTTAGGTTTTATCGATTAATCTAGAAGAATCTCTATGTTGCTTCTTTAATGGCTCTCTGACCTAATGTTAGGGAATATTGTTGATGACCTTAAATAATCGATTAACAATACAAAAAAAAACCTTTTTTAAAGACATTTATTAATAAGGTTGGTTTGGTTTGGTTTGATCATGTGCATCTTGTGTCGATGATGGTTACATTTAAAGGTCATGATCCCACGTGATCTTTAACTGTATTTCGCTGGTGCATTAATTAACATTTTATTAAGATCCGATTATTGTGTTTTGCAATAAATACACAAGTATAAAATAAAAAGAAATTAGTGTTTAATTTGTCAAGATTAGATCTTCAAGATCTTTAGATTAAGATCTAAACTTGACATTTAGAATATTTTCAGCATAGAATATTTAAGAGATTCTCAAATTAAAAGATTTGGTGTCGATTATAGTTTTTTTTTTTTTTGTCGATTATAGTTAAGATACCATATTGTGTCAATCTTTTTTGGGATCTCCAAGATCTTGATTATTCATAGGGATTATTTGCCTATCTAAAAGCTATTGACAGAGATACTTTCCTAACTAACTTGACAACTATAATATGTTCTACATGTACGCAATGTATTAATGTTCCGATTTAAGATTAGAAAATAAAACTTCTAAAAGTCAGCCAGGTTTATTTATTGAGCTTTCATTGATATAATACTTTTAGGTCCATATTGAGAATTTGATTACCTTACGCCAAAAATGTGTATGCAAACTTAATAACGATAAATATAAATACATCTAGAAATTAATATTGAAGAACATGCAATTAATAACCAGCTTTAGTAAATAACAATGCACGTGGCAATTTAGATTTACTATATTTTATCAAAGTATAAGGAATTAAGTGTAACCGCGGAAACAAATAGAGAAGCCTCGCTAATCTCTCAATCTGTGATCTCGGATTTTAGATTCAATTCGTACGTTTCTTCAGGGCATCTTTTTTGGCTTAATAGGCTCTTTGGTGAAGAGAGAGTCTTCTCTTAACTCGTTTCTCTATGCTGTTTTTGGCATTAGTTCACATCTTTGGCTATATGTTTTGGTAGATTAGGATTTGTTCTTCTAATTCCTAATCCTCTCATCTTGGATATGTAAAGATTGAAGTGTGATTTAAGTGTAACCTCTCAAGTCTCAAGTCTCAAGTCTCAACGACTCAACCTTCAATATAATCTTTCAGACGACAATTAAAAAGAAAAAAAAAAGGAATTAAGGATGATGGACTTGGCCTGTTTACTAATCCGACTTGGTTAGAATAAAAGATCATAGATAAATGATTGAAAAAAAAAAAAAAAAAAAAAGACAAATGATGGACTTGGCCTATTTACAAGCTCATTATAGGCCCATTTTTGGTAGAACTGTTCCATAGTTATCAAATGATACACGTCCTGTTCTTCTAAGCATTTTGTCTTTGTTTGCGACAAAATCTAGAGTATCTTGCCTTGCATAGTTGCATAAGCCAATAGAGAAAGAGATTGTTGACAAAAATATAATAAAAGAGAGAGACTGAAAGAGACTGTGACCGAGATGTTTTGTGTCCACGGGAATGGATTGTGAGTGGAGATGGTAATAATATGTAGTCAGTTCTTTAATTATTTTTGTTATGACATCGTCGATATTTTCAATCTTAGCTTGGTTTTTACTTCTATGTGTCACTCTCAATCTGTGTATCCCTAGTAATGTACGACTTCCATAAACTATTATTTATCAAAAAAAAGTAATTAACTATTTACCCATTTAAAGTTTTAAATATGTACTAAATGACCAACATTTCAGAAGTAATTTGCTAAACAACAAAAGTAATTAAGGGAAAGGGAAAAACAAAAACAATTGGAGTAATGTGGCTGCAAGTTGCAGAGTTTGGACATAATCCCATAACCATATATTTAACAATCATAGTTTAAATCCGTATAATGTATATTGTAAAAGAAAAAGAAAAAAGAAGCAAGTAACCATGTATTTAACGAATAGAGCGTATATAAATATTAATCAGCAGAATATTATCCATGATATACTTTTCAACATTTTCTCCACATATTTTTCTTTTACTGTAACAGAAAATCAGATATATACATTATAAAATGATATTCAATTTTTATGTACTTCAAATATCTAATAATTAATAGTGGCTAAAATATTTCAAATATGTAATAAGAAAATTATTATACTATTCCTATGAAATAGAATAAGTGAAGAACACAGTTGATGATAAGGAATTAGTAAGGGCTTTTTTTTGTGTAGAAATAGAGAAAGAAACGTGCATGGTCATCGTCCACGAACAATTTTCCAAATGAGACACAATCTCATAAAAGCGGTAAGAGTCGAGTCATCTTCATATACAAGTTCATTTTTTCACACTTTGGATTCATCCCAAGAAGGTAATCATACACAATCATTGTTTATTCTTTCAAAATGATAGAAATCATATCTTTTGTATTCTTTCAAAATGATAGAACTTGATTATACTTTAATGGACTTTTCCCGACATTTCTATGATATATCTAGAGAGATTTCAAAACAGAACATTATAATGCCAGCAATGTTTTTTAGAGCCAGAATAATTAATTTTTATGAAGTAAGCATCAACTTTTGTTTGAGTTGGAAGTTTATTGTTGTAGGGTTTGCTTGAAGAATTCTAAACTGCAAATTTGACATTAAAAGATTAGTAGGATAGCAAAAATATTAAAATATTATTAGCTATTAATTGATCATTAAAAGATTTTCTAAATTACTTATAATTTTAAAATATGCTAGATACATAAGAAAGGTACGTGTTATCTTTAACGTTTCATTAGTCCATGCAAATGTAACCATAAAGTTATTATAAATAATATATATATATATATATATATATATATATATATATATATTCGGCTAAATTAAGTTTTGAAATGTGGAATAAAACATGAAAAACTGCATATTAATTTAAGCCCATATTCACATCAATAATCTTGTCTTGAAAAAATGACTTAATGAATGTGCATTTGTTATTCTTTAGTGGTAAAGTAAAGATTTGTATATATATTTGGGAAGACTGAAAATATATCTACTGTATTTTCTTAAGATATACATGCGAAATATGACTGGCAGGTTCGTTATAGCTCTTAAACTTGAATGGTAGATTAGTGTGCGTGGACCGTTGTCCTCTTCTCTTCGAGTTAAAACTGTTTTAGGTACTTAATTCATTAATCAAACTTAGTTAATTGCCATTTACGTATGAGTCTTGCTACTTATGGTTTTAAGAAGAAGAAATTGTAGTGATTACTAAACCAAGAAGGGTAAATTCTTTGCGGAATAAATCATCCACTTTAAATCAAAGATACAATCTTTTTTTTCTTTCAAAGGCATATATATTTATTTATTTTTACGTTTTTACAATTTACATATACGACATTGAACATGTTGGAATTGGTAGATTCAATCGTAACACGTCTACGTGTCTAACCTTTCAATACCAAGTCCTTTCATGTTCTCGGGTTGGCCCATATTAGCAAAATTCATGACGTCTGCCGGTACACACGTATACGAAATTGTATTATTGTACACGAACATACTTACAAAACTCTAATCAAATTTCTAATAATTTTAATTAAATAATAAAATTTCAACGGTTACGGTTAAAACAACTTGGCAAGTCGAGCCAAAAAGATGTAGACGTTTCCGTAAGCTATTTCTATATTGCTTCATTGATACACGAATACACGTATGCTACGGAGTTAAATTGATACATGACAACATTGAGGGTCCAAAACTTACAATAAGGACAAGATTCTTTTAAGAGGAGCGATGAACATAGAATATAGATACAAAAATGGCGAAAGTTTCCATGCATCTTTTTTTTTGTCCCATGCAACTAGTTCAACCAAAAGAAAATGGATTTTACTTGCAAATTTTTTGTTACGTGAAGTCCATAGACATGAGGAAAAAGAAGGAAATCTCATGATGATAAATTGTAAATTTCCAGAAAAAACAAATTGTAGATTTCATGAAACATAATTAAATATTATTGATTTAATGTTATAAAGAATTATTAATCACAAAATGATGCTTTTAAGATCAAATTTCTCTCTTTTTTCTTAGGCCTTGAATGGTACTGGTTTTTAAAGTTGATTTTGGCTTTTAATTTTGTAAAATTCACTTTTTCATCCATTCATGATTTTATAAAAAATTGATTCCCTAAATTATAGGGAATCCAGATTTTTATAGATTCTAGTCATTTGTTCTTAAAATCCAAAACCCATTTTTTTGGGATTTTCAACAAATTCTATCGTAAACTCTTTTTTTTTTTTTTTTTTTGAAAAATAAAAATAAACTTTAAAATAAATAATTTTAAAACGTTTCTAAATAATAATTATATAAAAATCAAAAACTAGAAAAGTTACCATTTAAGATTTTGCAAAATCTAAAATCTCCACCAAAATCAAAAACTCATAAAATCAAAAACCAAAAGCCAAAAGCCAAAATTTAGAATCCAAAAACCCACCAAAATCAACAAAACATTCATGGCCTTAATCTGTAAGAACTTTAAAGCTTGGATAATTAGGAACAGAAAATATATCATATTTGAGAGTTAAATATATCATGCTTTTTTCCGCCGTCTTTCATTGAATCTTGCATGAAAAACGTAGAAATGTCAACAGTTTTGAGCAAACATAATCAATAATTAATATATGATTTCATATAACTACTCTAATTAATTCAGGAGAGTGGTGTGTGTCTGTGTGTGTGTGGTGGGGGGGGGGGGGGAGGGAAACAATTACAAGTACTACAATAGTACATTGTCATTTATTTGTTGCAGAACGAATAGTGTATCCATTTTTCCTAACCCTACTTGCTTCCATTATTGTATCAATCAAATAATTTTTGTAAGATAATATTAAATAATTATGTTTACTACTGTACTTAAACTAGCTATTATTTTAACGGTTAGACCAAACAGATCTTAATTATAACTTTCTTATGCTTGTGAAATACCACATTACCATACAACCTTCCACCATGTCTACTTGCCATAAGACATATCTTTCATGGTTAAAACTTTCTTATGCTTTTGAATTTTCTATGGTTAGGTTGAGTGATATTTTAACAAACATTATCACCTTTAACTTTAGTTAGAAAATACTGCATTTAGGAAAATACTGTATTTTCTTTGCGAAAAATATAAATAACGTTTTTTTTTATTACGTAGAAACATAACCATTTTTCTTAAAATGCTGAAATTCTTTACTTCATACAGAAAAATACATTACTAAAATACGAAAGAAAAGCCACCCACAATCTTAAACAAACGGTGAGAAACACTAATCAAGTTCAACAGTCTCTCCATCAAACAGACTCCAAAGTTGCTCAACGTCAAACGCCAAAGTGGCCCCATGTTCAGCTGTCGTCGCTTCAGGAACAATCGCATCAGCTTCTTGGTTTTCCCCCAGTAAATTCTCCAACCACATATTATCTCCATTCATTAGATTATTCACAAAATCATCTTTCTCATCATCTTTGTTACATGTGATACTATTTTCACAAACATTATTTTTCTTGAGTCCAAGGCATGAAGGAATTAAATCAACTTCTGGCAGACCATTGAGATGGCTGCAACCATTGTTAACAGAGAAGGATCGAGGTCGAGGCTTAAAAACACCGATTTTTTGGACCGGTGTTGTAGGAGGGGAAATAATGTTTTTCTTTTTCATTTTAGACTTACAACACGAAGACTCATGTTTTTTACTCAGATGGGTGTTCCAGTAATTTTTGACATCATTAGCGGTCCGACCAGGCAATCGACCAGCAATCAAGGACCACCTAAACATTGTTAAATAATATACATATAAGTTATTAGTGTTGAACTTATGGCTCTTGAAATAACCATTAAAGTAAACAATACCTATTTCCTAGAAGCTTATGAAGGCGAAGAAGAAGATCAACTTCATCATTGCTAAGTCTTCCTCTCTTGATACTTGGCTTCAAATAGTTCAACCATCTTAGTCTACAACTCTTTCTGCATCGATTTAGCCCTACATAACCAATAGTTGACATTAATTATACCAACCAAGACGGCTTTTGGGTCATTTTCTATGTTTCATCTTGAAGAATCTAAGCACACCAATAGAAAGATTAAACTGTTTCAACACAGTAACCGTTTGTTCATAAATTTTCACTGACTTCACTCACCAGAAGACAGCCCAGTGAAATAGTTTAACAACTTTACATGAGCTTAGCATCTTCCTTGTTTGTGAAGAATAAGCTATATATATATATATATATATATATATATATATATATATGCTACGTAAATAAAAAATAGTATAACTTTTTTATTTATATAAAACTCTTCGTTTAAATAAACTGCATAAAGAATTATTCTGAATAACCAGTTGTTTTTTTTGTTTTTTTTTGTTTTACCATACACTAGCATATGAATCAATAATTTGCTCCTTAAAACAAAAAGAAAAGTAAAATAAAGATTTCCGAATATTATATATAGAGAAGAGAATATTCTTAGTCATGAATATATCTGTGTGTGTAACATACCAGCTCTCAAAGGAACTTGATGCCATTTGCCTTCTCCATACTTATCAATACATAGCCTCAAGAGACTATCTTCTTCAGCAGTCCATGCACCTTTCCTCAACCCTTTGGACGAACCCTCCATGGACCAAAGAAAAATTAATATAAAAGTATTTTATCGGATTATTCTAAAACTTTTTTAAAAAAGGCCGAGGAATAGGGGGTTATTGTGGCTTCCCAAATCCTGGGAGGACTTATTGATAATGTGAGCATGTGAGCGAATAGGTATATATATACACGTGAAGGGCATAGGAAAATGACGTGCATGTTTGATATCCACATTTCATGTATTTGCGGTTCTGCTTAATTTACTAAGTTATTGTTTGATTTGACTAGAGAAAAAGTTCATAGCACCTTTTCCAGTACTTAAGAAAAACAAATTACACGTTTCTTATCAAAATTAGGAGAAAGGACTAGTAATGATTGGTCTCAGAGGGTTCATGATTACAAGGAAGAGTTATTTCATGCACGAGAAATAGAACAAAATAAAAAAAATAGGGTGCACCTTCTTACAAAAACTTTTGGAGTATTTTTCTTTACTGAAAATTTTGCAAATAATGTTCACAAACTCATATTTCGTCTTATCATTGTTACATGTGAATCTGATACCACCATATTTGTTAATGCTTACTTTGAAAGAGCTAACTTCTGGCTGCCCGTTGAGCCGGCCGTTATAGAATTGAGTTCGAGGCTTTATAACATTGAGTCTTTGGATCGGTGACGTAGCTGAACATGTAGTTTCCCTCTTTCTCATTCTGCTCTTACAACACGGTTCTTCTTTCTTGTTGAGATGGGTGTTCCGGTAATTCTTGACATTATTAGCGATCCGACCAGGCAATCTACCGGCAATCGGTGACCATCTAAGCTTGCATTGGAACAAGTTGTATTGGATAATTACATTATGTAAATAAATTAGATTTGTGTGTGAGGAATATAAACTTGTGTCTAATCAATATAAGTGACTCAATAGTTTACAACAATAGTATATATACCAGCTCTTAAAGGAACTTGATGCCATTTGCCTTCTCCATACTTATCAATGCACTGCCTCAGAGACTATCTTCTTCACCATCCCATGTACCTTTCTTCAACTCAGTGGACGAAGAAGCCTCCATGAACCAAAGATAATCACTAAAAGTATCACAACCAAATTATTTAAAAACTTATAAGTAAATTGCTGATGAAGAGGGTATACATACTATGGCTTACACAAATCCTTGAAAGACATTTGACAATGAGAGTATGTGAGCTATTATATATGTACAAGAAGAGCGTGCATGTTTGATATCCACATTTCATGTCAATATGCAATGATCGATTGCTTCCGTGGTTGCAAAGAGAACAAATTTTCCAAGCATGAAACACATAGCCATTGTGCTTCTAATATCTTCCATGCTTCCAGCCCAATTCATTTCTGGATTTGAAATACAACCCCAAGCTTGTGGTCCATTTAATGTAGCGTATAAATCGCTTAGCCTGCTTGAAGTAAAACATCTTGGGCTACTCATGTGCCGTGATAGATAGCTTATTTGCATAAGCAATACCTAGTCGTGTAGTTATCCGATAGAAGCGACTTCAATTCCCACAATAATTTGATACTCCCTTTCATCTGCCAATCTTTTTTCATTTCTATTTTATACTTTTTCACATTCTTTTTTGTCTCGACATCGTCGACCTCTTTTGGTCTCCACTAGTTGTTACTACTATATATGTAACTCTCAATGTAACATACAAGCTAAACCAAATAACTAAAAGTTACAACTTTCCACATAGTACTAGGTTCTAATCAATGCTATGCGTGGACGTAAAATTTATAAGAAAAATATATATTATTTGATTACATTTATCATCTGATTTAATTATTTAATTATTTTCTATGATTAAATATTTTTGATGATGCACATATTTCTTTGACATGAATACAGAAAAAATAACAGTAATCTATCCTTAACATTGCAAATTATATATAACTTTTGCCTTTTGGTGGTGCAGATTTCACTGTGAAAAATGAGTTTTATGCAAAAAAAAAAAAAAAAAAAAAAAAAAAATCCTTCAAAAATGTTTTCTACAAGTTTACCCCCCCCCCCAATTTATAAAGAATGCAGATCAAACTTAGGAAGTTGAATTTAATGTGCAACATAACCATAACGTGCATCTTAAATGAGTTTAGTACAGTCACATATATTAGTATTCTTAAATTCGAAAAATAGGCTTTTTATTGTAAAAGTTTTGATTTGATATAATATTTATTACAATTTTGGAAAATTGAAAGTGGTGACCGATGATTATATTGCAGGTTAAATTAGATTTCGTGGAGTTGATTTTTATTATTTGCAACTTGAAGGTAATTACAGTTATATTTTATCTCTCTAAGAGAAAAGACTACCATCCTTTATAAACATGCAGACAATGATATTTTTATAATTTGGATAGTTTTTTCCTTGCCAAAAACCCTAACAACAATGGCTATTACAATTATTTTAGCTCTCTTAGAGAAAAGACTAGTAAGTTTTCTTTTATAAGAAAGTTATAGCGCAAAAAAATATACATATATATTTGCTAAAAAAGCGAGAATGATCTATAACCTTTTTTAAATAACCCTTTACTACTTAAAAAAAAAACTAGTTTCCTTGGATAATCTATCACTTTGAGACTAAATTACAGTAATTGGTCTTTTAATATTATTCGACAAAAAAAAAAATGTCTTTTGAAAATTATTTCATCCGTTTTACATATTTTCTTATATTTTAGTGTGTGACACATTCCCAACAACAACTAAAACCAATCACCTTAGCTTAGTTCTTCTTTTGAGAATCGTGTATAGCAAATTGGATTGATACATATAATCAAAAATGAGTCAACATGTTCCAGATAAGTTCCTCTTTGATCATGTGGTGAGCAGATCCCTAAGCAATGAGTTTCCCAAGAATCCATTATAGATAATCATCCAGACCGAAGCTCAAATGACAAAATAGTTCTTGCTCAACACTTAAGCATGTTTGAATCGAACCAAATACTATAACACGTTTACGTTCACAACACACATGTTAAATTTATGCTACTATTGATAATAAATTGCTGAATACGAAATTAAAATTTTTATATGATACATCCAAAATTCAGTGTCTCACACTATATATAATTATTTTAATCATAATCTACTTTTTATCAATAAAAACCTCGTTTTCTTAAATTTATCATTAATAACGTTTATTTTCAACTTTTTGTATCTTACTTATCTAACATAATATGTAATAATATAATATTTCAAAATATAAAGCGAAGATATTTTTTTCTCTGGGGTACAAAAAGGGAAAGAAACGTGCATGCGCCATTGTCCACAAACAATTTCACAAATGAGACAGAATCTCATAAAAGCGGTAAGGTGTGAAGTCATTTTCATATAAAAGTCTCCAGTTTGGGTCCAATACTTTCCACTTTGGATTCATCCCACGTACGAAGCTAATCATACACAATAATTGTTTATTTTCAAATTTATAGAAATATACCGTAACTTTAATAGACAGGTATTATCAAAAAAAAAAAAAAAAAGCTTTTATAGACAGACATTTCTTTTCAACTGAACATCGTTCAAATATCAGATGACAGAGACTGTGATTATTATTATTTTGAGTAAAACAGACTGATAATTTCATATCCAGAGAATATTCCGAAAACAGCATTTTATATACTCTAAACATCATCCTCTCTCTTTTTCTATGCTAGCACTTGAGCCAACATTATATGACTTTTCTGAATGTTTTTGTTGTATGACTTGCGCTCAAAGAATTCTAAGTGATATTCACAAAAACTATACTTCTGTTTTAGAAAAATATTGACTAAATGAATGTACAATTGTCATTCTTACTGTTTTTTGCTTGTTCTGTTTTGGTGAACATTTTTTTTGCTTGTTTAATTGTCATTCATTCAAACCATTCTAACCGGTCAGTTTTTCCGAAGAATGAAGAGTTATATTTTTTGTTAATATAATTTATATTTTATCTGACTAGTGGTTAGATAACTTAGGTTAGTAGTTGAATGGCAAGTTATGCGTTGTGCGTTGAATGAAGTTGAAAATCGAACCGAACCAATTAGACCCTACAAATACATCATCAGGTCCTTTGAATATCTAATAGTTTACCAATATCTACTGTATACGTGCCAAACAAATTTCAGACTAGACGTCCATCTAAATGCTCATGAGCCTTCAGTAATTCCGCATGAGACTCTAAGCACTCCAATTTATTTATTTAAGCGTTCAAAATAAGTATTGATCGTCAAATGGGCCAAACCAACGGGTTTAATGACATTGTTTAAGATAAGTGAAATTAAGAAAATAATATTATTTTTTTGTAAAAACCTTATCGACTGATCCGCGATCAGCCCTCGTAGAAAAGAAAATAATTAAGATGCATGACTATTAAAATTATACATTATTATTTAGTTAGTACCGATTTTTTTACTTTACTAATGGAACTATACTAACTAGTTTTCATATAAACTAGGTGTAAACAGATATTACAAATTCAAATAAATAACGTTTTTAGCAATCCATATTGTACAGATTATATGTTTTGCTATCCAATTTATGAAAGAAAAAAAAAATTAAACAATTTTTCTAACTAGACCTTGTTTAGACTCCTATAAATTGCTCTAGACATGTTAGGTCCCTACAGAACACCTAATTACATTCTAACAATTTTTTGAACATTGGATCCAACACGAAATCAAAGTAAGCCAGAATTGAATGTACTCGATTATTATATTTTGCATATACGGCGTTGAACATATTGGAATTTGATAGATCTTTTAAACAATTTGTAACACATGTGTAAGTGTGTGACCTTTCAATATAAAACACCAATATATCAATCACTCTATCAGAAGTCCATTTCCGTTCTCCGGTTGGCCCATAGCAAAACACTATGCACGTACAAGAATCTATTATTATATAGCGCATACTTACAAAATCTAATGTCTCTGTAGTTACTAATATATGATACAAGTTCAACGGTTGCTGTTAAGAAAATTAGGCATGTATATTGCCAAAAAGATATATACATTGTACAACACCATTGGTCCAAAACTTATGAAGTAATGAAAATCCAAAATTCCAAATGCAAATAATCTCAAATAAAAATCTAAAATTCCAAAATATATATATTCTTATTTTTTTATTTTTTACAAAATGTAAACTCACACAGAAACGGAAACATAAGGTTTGCCTAAAATACTATAAGATATTAGTTAATTTAGAAAATAGATACTAAATTAAATAGAGAAACCTCACAAACAAGAGAACACAAACGTTTATAAACACTAATCAAAGATCACAGTCTCTCCATCGAACAAATTCCAAAGTTGCTCAACGTCAAACGCCAAAGTGCCCTCCTTTTCTGTTGCCGCCGCTTCTGTAACCAGCACATCTACCTCTTGGCCCTCGTCTAGCAAACGCTCCAACCATATATTATCTCCAACCATAAAATTATCCACAAAATCATCTTTCTCATCATCTTTGTTACATGTGATACTATTTTCACAAACATTATCGTTGTCGAGTCCAAGGCATGGAGGAATTACACCAACTTCAGACTGTCCATCGAGATGGTTGCAGCCGGTTTTTATAGAGAAGAATCGAGGCCGAGGCTAAAAAATATCGACTTTTTGGGCCGGTGTATTAGGAGGGGTTATAATATTTATCCTTTTTATCTTAGTTTTACAACACGGTTCATGCTTCTTACTCAGATGGGTGTTCCAGTAGTTCTTGACATCATTAGCGGTCCGACCAGGTAATCGACCAGCAATCAAGGACCACCTACGTATACATACGAGTTACTAGTATTAGACTTATTGCTCGTTAAATAAGTAGAATAAAGTAAATTATACCTATTTCCTAGAAGCTTATGAAGACGAAGAAGAAGATCAACTTCATCAGAACTAAATTTTCCTCTCTTGATACTTGGCTTCAAATAGTTTAACCATCTTAGTCTACAACTTTTCCTGCACCGATTTAGCCCTACAAAACCAATAATTGACATTAGTTAAACCTAAGAAGATTGCTGTCTCTTTCTATAATTTTATCATAAAGAATCTATGCACACCAATAGAAACAATGTACTATACACACATACGCACGTGTTCGTATAAAAACTTTCACTAAATTCATTTATGAATTAGAAGACAAACCAATCGTAGAATTAAACGACTTTTCGGAAGTTCGCATTTTGTTTTTAGAATATGTAACGTAGATAAACATAGAACATTTTAAAAAAAAAAAAAAAAAAAAATCTTCCTCTAAGTTCAACATTAAAGTTTCCAATAGTTGGTCGGTATATTGAATACCGGATCAAAATCTAACGAGTCTGTATATTATTTCATCGTTCACTCCGATATATTCCGGAACAACTTCGGACCAACCCCGGTCTATATATGTTAATACGTAATGAACAGTAAATGCATACCAAAATATTACTATTTAACATATCAAAATGTTGGTCTGATCATTAGTCTAATATAGAGCATACAACACAACCAGTCAAAGTCTAAGTATGATTTTATGAACAGTGTAAAGAAATTTTCATGATTATGTGTTTAGATACATACCAGCTCTTAAAGGAACTTGATGCCATTTGCCTTCTCCATACTTACCAATACACTGCCTCAAGAGACTATCTTCTTCAGCAGTCCATGCACCTTTCCTCAACCCTTTGGACGAACCCTCCATGGACCAAAGATAGATATCTAAGCAAACTATAAGAAAAGGATTGAGATAGGTATATATTGTGACTTCAGAGATCCTTGGAGGAGTAGAGAGTGTGAGTATCTGAGCGGAAATATATACACACGTGACGGGCTTAGGAAAGTGACGTGCATGTGTAATATCCACATTTCTGTTTTACATGTCGTGCTTTATTTGCTAAGTTATTGTTTGGTTTCTGATTTGACTAGAGAAATGGTTCATAGACACCTAACTTGTCTCTTCATCCTTTTTCTGTACTTCAAAACATGCAAAAATGAAAAAATAGGAGAATTGATGGCAGATGGTCTATATATATGAGGAGGCTATTTTTCTCTTGTTTTTCTTTCATTTACAGATTATTGGAGTGTTTTTATCCACTGCAGATCTCACAAACTTTGAATTCTTAACACTAATGTACATATTCATCAAGTGATTTTTTTTTTTCCATTTAGCAGAATTGAACTTCCCCACTCTAGCCTTCATCTTTTGATCGCTTTACCCTTAATTCATCTTCATCTTATTAGTGTATACTGTTTGTTTAGTATAAAAGTATTTCTTTGTAACACATCTCCTCAGAAACCTCAAGGGGGACTAAGAATATATTATATCAATATTTTCTTGTTATAAATAATTGAAGGACCAAAAAATAATAAAATAATAATAATAATTGAAGAATTTATGTCACAAAAATATTTCATGAAATTTTTTTATCTAGTAAAAAAATATCTAGTACATAACTCTTGACCCACATAACGGTCAAAATTCAGGCTTCCTACAACATACATATTTCATGAAGATTTCTACAATATCTAAAAAGGTAACCCAAGACCTGATCACAAAATATTCAACAAGTCATAGTGTGTAGCAGGTATGATATAACATAAAAACTAATTTGATTTATTCCAGATACCTCTAAAATAATATATTCTAGATTATGATTAAAATATATAATTTGATTTTGGTGAAACAAGTATGATATAACATAAAAACTAAGACAGAATATCCTTTAACAAAAACTAAAATAATATTAATTCTTTTTTGTTAGCGCAAAACACACCAATTATGTAATTTTATGATATAGGATAGCACTGGTGATGATTAGCTGATATTTTGTAGAATATTTTTGAAGGAAATAGTAAGAATTTTTTTAACTTTTCAAGTGAAACCAACGTGTATGCTCATCGTCCACAAACAATTTTCCACATGAGACATAATTTCATAAAAGCTATAAGGTGTGAAGTCATTTCTTTCAAGATTTTCCAGAACAAAAATAATCATACACTGTAAGGAAAATTTCCTTTTGAAGTGATAGATATTTATCATACATTTTTAGAATTTTATATTTTCTTTTCAACCGACGTCATAGTAATTAATACCAGATGAACGAGACTAGTATGGATTTGGGAGAATTTCAAGGAATAAACTTCACTTTACTGACACAAAGTTTTATAGATTTTCTGAAGAATAATTTACTTGGAAGTTTCACGTTTAAGTTTTTTCTCAAAGAATGCTAAATTTATGAATCTTTTAGAAAAATCTGACTTACACACTTGTATGTGTGTAACCTTTAATAAGAAAACACTATTCAATCACAAGTTCCTTTCCGATCCTCCGGTGGTTATGTTTGCCAAAACCCATGTGTTAAATTGATATATAATAGAATATAATAATAATAGATCTGATTGATAACATAAATTAGTTGAAACTGTAAGTTATTTTGAAACAATGTAAAACTGTAAAAAATAGTTATACGAAAAAGTTGTACAATAAAACTAAAAATAAAAAATATTATAATGATTTTGATAAAAAAAATTGTGAATGATAAATATCGAAAATATACAAAAAAAATATATCGTTTTGATAGTAGTTTATCATTCAAAGCTAATAAAAACAACGATAATGGTAAGTTTTAAGAATTTTTGTTTTTTTCCAATGCATGTTTAGTGTATACTATGCAACCGACATGGATCCAAAGGACATCAACATTATTTGCGTTAGAAAACTGTTGTTGTTTTCTTTTAAGAGGAAAAGTCAAAACCAATTGATATAATAAATATATTGATCCATATGATATCACTCAAAGTTCTTTCTTGATTTTAATGTGCGAGATAGCTCACATGTCTCCTTAAAATAATCAATGACCCTTCTAATTATTAATTTCGACAAAATCTCATCATAATTAAAATTGATTTCGGTTTAGATCAATCGGACCAATTTTGAGTCTGCTTAATTTCAGATCGGATTGAATGGACCCACTTTGAGGCATGCATCCATTTGTTCGAGTTGGAGGAACGTGTGTCTCCATCGGAGAAGAAGAAGAATTGTTTTTCTTTCTTTCTTTTTTTAGTTTTTTTTTCTTACTTTTTTCTCTTTTAGTTTATTGCAGCTTACTCTGATCCTAATTATCTAGGTCAATTTAAAACGTAGTATTGTAGATAAAAAAAAATTACGATTCATGTAGTTTTTTTGGAGAATTGAACTTTCTGACGTTGGTTTAGAAAAGACCATAAATTTGTAAATAAAAAGCAAAAAAAAACATAAGTAGAAACATCCCTTTCTTCACTCTCATCGCATCACCTCATACAACACAATATAAGTAGAAACGACTCTCATATTATCTCCTAATGAACCATTAGACGTTATCTTCTCGGGTTTGAATTCGTGTTAAGTTATATTGTAACAAATGCTGCCACCTTTGATATGAATTTAATAATACAATTTTTAAAAATTGCAATATAAAAAACATCCACAGAAACATAAATACACACGTGCAAACAAAAATGGGGAGCAACACTAATTCAGTTCTAAAGTCTCTTCATCAAACCGAGCCCAAATTTGCTCAAAGTCAAGCGGTAAGGTCACACCCTTTGCTGTTTCCGTAGCTTCTGGACCCAACACATCTGCCTCCAGTAAACTTTCCCACCACATATTATCTCCATCCAATAGATTAATATTAATAAGCTTATCTTTTTGCTCATCTTTGTTACATGTAATACTACTTTCACAAACATAATTGTTGTTGAGTCCAAGATGTAAAGGAACAACGTCAACTTTTGGCAAGATATTGACATCGTTGCAACTATTTTTATCGGAGAAGGATCGAGGCCGAGGCTTTAAAACATCGATTTTTTGGGCCGATGAAGTAGGATGAGAAGTAATGTTTTTGTTTATCATCTTCGTCTTACAGCATCGTTCATCGTGCTTCTTACTCAAATGAGTGTTCCAGTAATTCTTGACATCATTAGCAGTCCGACCAGGCAATCTACCAGCGATCAAGGACCACCTAAACATTGTGAAACAATATACATGAGAGTTTCTAGTATTGAACCGCGATCCCTAAAGAAATAGTATTGACTATCGAGAAAACAATACCTATTTCCTAGAAGTTTATGAAGGCGAAGAACAAGATCAACTTCATCGGAGCAGAGTTTTCCTCTCTTAATACTTGGCTTCAAATAATTCAACCATCTAAGTCTACAACTCTTTCGGCACCGATTGAGACCTATAAAACCAAAAGTCGAATTTACTATACCTACTTAGATTTCTTTTGTACCTCCTTTATCTTTATCATGAAGAATATATGCACACCAATCGATATAAATAGTATTTTCATGAACCACCTTAAAAAGCATGAAACAAATACCAGTTCTTAAAGGAACTCGATGCCATTTGCCTTCTCCATACTTATCAATGCATTGCCTCAAGAGAATATCTTCTTCAGTAGTCCATGTACCTTTTCTCAACCCTTTGGGTGATTCGCCCATGGAGCAAAGATAATAGAAAATTATCTCACAAATTTTATAAAATTTATATATATGGCATGTGTGAAGCCTTCACAAATTATTGGAGGTTTTATATAGAGAGTGCAGTGACTGCCATATTTTATATCCACGTTTAATTCATGCTGAATTTGCTAAAAATTAGTTTGTTTTGCTATTGTTTAGACAAGAGAAATGGTTCACTGCACTTAGCAGCCAGACTCTTCGTTCTTTTTAATTACGTATAATAATAACAATGTCAATAAATCTGTTTTGTACTTCTACATGGTTGTCTTTCTATTGCAACATTTCTTCAAAATATTACAAAAAAAAGAAACTAAAGTTAAAAAGTTATAATAATGTTTTGTTAAAAAGTTATGTATGTTCAACTAAAGTTATATATTTTCATTTTCTGGTTATTTTTGATTACTAAAATATGTTTAAATAAAATTGCAACAGATTAATTGAACTGTTATAACATTTGATCTATATGGACGAATCATTGCAACTTTTGATTTTGTTTTATGAGCCGTTGTAATTTTTTTTATTTAATAAACTTTTAATTATCTACTGTTGCGTATTTCGGTATAACTTTTTATATAATTTAGAAATATTTATTTATTTAAATAAAGTTGTAATCGTTATTCGACGAATCATTGTAATATTTGATTTTATTTTATAGACCCATGTAATTCTTAGTTTATTTTGACTGAGCATTGTAACTTTTATAATATTTAATATATACGACCTCATCACTCTGTATAAATTGTTATATAACTAATTTTTAAAACTAAAATATATATTTAAATAAATTATTGCAACCGGTTTATTGAATCAATGCAACATTTAGTTCTTAAGTTAAGTAATTATGTGCATTCTTAATGTGAATTAGTCCTTGTGGTTCTACTCTTAATTGCTTCATCGATAAGATCGCTAGTGCATTAAGATTATTAATTGAGTAAATCACTACATCAGTTTGTGTTATTGTTTTCGCCGTATCATCACAGGAATTTCTTGTAGTATAGAGTCGATCTAGAAAGCAACATCCTCCGCATCATCAGTCAAGGCGCCGGAGACATCGATCCACTCAAGCTGCAGCTCTATCTCCCCTCGTTCAACATTCTGAAGCTTAAGGAACATGTTCTGGACAATCTTTCCTTTGTGCCATACAATCTTGCTCTCTTCTGACAAGCAGTTTTGTCTGCTTGCCTGTATCTTCATTATTACAGTCCCCTCAGGTAGTCCTCCTAGTTGGTTTTGGATTCTGATGGCTTCAAGGAACGGATCAATGTGAAAAATCGCATCTCCCATCTTATCATCCCTTGAGAACCTGTCCCTATCGTACACCATCTGTTTATAACAAAAAAAAAACACCAATTTTTCTTGTTAAGTCTTGTTTCAAACTTCCAAATATAAAGAATCCATATTGTGGTCTAATCTAATGTATCGTGTTTGATTTGGTTGTAATGTCGAAATCACTTACGATCTTGACAGGAAGAGTTGGATCAGTAACAGAAAGTGTCAAGTCTTCGTTCCATTCTGTATTCAAATTCTTTTTCATCACACGGGTTCGTAGCTTCTGCGTCCAGAAAGAGTCATAACATAACCATATAAGATAAATAGATTATACACAAATAAGAAATGCACGAACAAATCAAAAACTTGTTGAAAATGCTTTTCATTTTTAGCTACTTTTTTTTTTGTAGAAATCAATTCCTAGGAATTTCTCATTAGCCGGTAATTTAACTTTGACAGTATGTGACTATAATGGATATGTTAATAACACAGCATTTGCCTACGAAATTCAAATGACCAATTAAGTCAAAAAAAAAGTTTTTTTTTTTGTGTGAAGATCATCTAAATCTATAAAAAGACATATTATACTTCTCTCATTCAATAACTACATCAGAAGTAGCATAACAAAATTCATTAATCATTACCAAAGATCCATTCACAAAAGAAAGCTCAAGAAGCAATTAACCAATTACTTGACAAACTCGATCAAAAGAAAAGAAGAAAATTTTGTTTGACAAGAACAGAAGAACTCAGAAAATGTAAAGCCTAAATTGGAAAAGAAAAGATGAAAAATTGGGGTTACCTGTTTTCCCATACGGACAATGACATAAGGATCACTGCTTTGAGAATCTCTGATGGCAAGATTAACACCTCTAATCACATGAAGTCTTAGAAGACCTAACATATTCTCCATTTTCTCTCTTTCTTTAGATCGAAGGAATCTGCTTTAAAATCCGAGTAAATTTTTGGGCTTTTTCTTCACATGCAAAAATTTTATATCAATAGAAAATTTGGTGTGTAGGACAATTAATGATGAAGTGACATCTTAACCTCTGAAGTGGTTTCGGTATTAATTTTAAGGACCTCAAAAATCAGTCAAAACCAAAGAGAAAAAGTCTCGTGTTTCTTTCCTAAATGACTGGTGTCGTGTTTAAGAACATTTGTAATTACATTCCATTTCTAGATATTGCTTTCCTTAAATGGTCCGAAATATGAGCCTAAAAAATTTAAACTTGCCAAGGTCAATACCATAGAAAGCGTTATACATTGACTTCATGCATGTACTTTTGCAGCTTTTAATCGCGGCTTCGACGCGTCATTAGTTCATTAAAAGATTTTTAAAATGACTAATTAAATTATCGTAAAAAGGTAATATCATAGAATTACACACACGAGAAACTTATATTAGGAGTTGGGTTAGGCCTCAAACTTCCCTTATTGGGCTTGGGTTTGGACTTCACAATTTAATCAAACCTAGAATGCACCATTATTGAAAAGAAAATACTTTCAACGAGTAAAACAAAATTTTAAAATGGTTGTAGTGTCGAAGAATGATGATGCCCATCAAATTAAAATCTCGTTTCCAAGAACATATTCTGAGGAAGGTTTTATTACCAAAACAATTCTGGTTATACTTGGAAAATTGTTACAAAATTGTGTAAGTAAGTTATAAGAAACAACATATAAAAGTTTTAGAAAGGTAAAAGTATTTGAAAATTTGTTAAAATTTATGAGGATTTATAATAGTTTCCCAAATTTATATATTCATATAAAGTTTCTAAAGACAAATTTATGTTTTGCGTCATTACGAATTCCTGATGAACAAACCTCTCTACCGACAGAAACTTATGAACTTATGTACAGTATAATTATGTCAGCTCATGCATATTTCTTCTAAAAGTAATAAAATTGGTAGTTGTTAAATTGATTACCAACAAAATGTTACCTACGAAAATCATTTTCTTAAAATGATGTCAACATGCGATAACAGGAATGCTCATATATTATTTGGCGGTGGGTACTAATTAAATCAACGTCAAAAGAGCACAAATACATTTTAAACACACCACTGTCCTCCTTAATTAAAGAGATAATGACCCTTTAACCAATCTATTTAAAGTCCATGGTCTTAGGATTATTCTCAAAAGAACTTGACTACTGGTTCGTGTCATGAAACATTTATCCATATCTATCAGACTATCACCTTATATATATCATTATTTCATCTCTTATTCAATTTTAATTTTATCGAAAACCAAAGATGAAATAGAAAAGACCTTTTTTACCTTAATGAGAACAAGTGATAAAAAATCATTTCATTGGCCTGACCCTGACGTAATAGTCTATTTATGCGAGGTCAAAATCTCGTGACAAGTGAACAAAATTTAGAATTCATAAAATTTGGAAAACGTGGGACTTTTTTTCTTTATCAGCAATGCAATAAAGTATATAGCACATTTTCACTTTTCCCATTATTTATTTTTATTCCACACGATTGATTCGCCACGCAGATGTTGCAATAAGCGGTCGCGTTTGCCATCCAAGCAACAAACAACCTTCATTCTCTTCCACATTATACCCATCAGCCCCGGCATAAAGTGCCAACAACATGCTTGCTTGCTTATACGCGTTCGAACCGATACTAACCGGTTTAAATCCTCCTAAACCGAACCGGTTTCTCCACTGATTTAAAGTCTCATGCCTCTCTACCCGGTCTTCTCCTTCGCATGCCACAAGGTTTAGTATCTGCCGTCCTAGGAATAACTCCGACATCACTCGGTCTTGGCTTGGCGGGCCCTCGAGCGAGTCGAATAAGCTCGAATAGTAATGTAGCGATTCCGTGAACCGATCGAGAAATACGGTACCGTTATGGTTTGCTTCTTGCTCGACCACAGTCATTATATCCGGTCGGATTGATTTGATTGTCGATAAAAACTTATCGATGGAACCGGGATGAGCTAAGAGGCGATGAAGCTCGAAGACCGAGTTAACCGCCACTGATTCTAAACCGGGTCTAATGTCTAGCATTTCCGGTTTAAGATCAGACAAATTGTTTAAAGCAATGCTCTTGAATTCGAAATTGACACCAATAGTACTCGCAAGCTGACCAAGTTTCCAACCAACTTCTTGAATATCGGTTAACGAATAACCGATCCCGGTTAACCGAAAATCCGGTGGACCATTAGGACGTAAAGCAAGAGCTTGAATCAAAGCCGGCCATTGTAAACCATGGTTAAGTCCTAAATCAATAACATGAACCTTCTCCGCCGTAGCAAAAACCTCAAGTATCGCTTGATTCGCCGTAAAATGCGCAAACTTGAGATACGGACAAGACTCATAGAAATGAATCTGAAGAGTGTCCGAAAACGAAGACAACGCGACATCGTCTCGAGGGTAAATACGGTAAATCCTTCTCGCAAGCCCTTCAGCGAAGTAAGTCGCGACTTTCCTCATAGCACCAGCTTGAGAGGACGCGAGTAACCCCACGTGCTTCACGAGCGCGTCGGCTAACTTCAAATTGTTCTGTTGAACAGCTTCAGCACAAGCTAATAGCGCGTGGACTAAACGCACTCCAGTTTCTTGAGAATCCAAAACCACCACAGAGCGCGTAGAGGATAACTCCGATTCAATTCTCGTCCTCTTGCTCCGACGAGTCACGTGCTCGTCACGTGGATACACTGCAGAGCCAGGAATAGCTCTAAGATCGTACTCTGAGTCAGGCTTTTCTTGAATCCGGGTCGGGTCAAGATCCGAGAGCATGCTTTCGACCCAACCAGAGAGATCAGAAGGATTGTAATGAACAGTTTCATCAGAAAGATTCGAGATTCCATCACCAAGAACCATCTCTAACTGTTCAAGCTTGTGTGCCACGTCAGCCATGTCGGATGATCGAACTTTGTAACCTAAAACAACCAAAAGCTCGTCAACTCCGGCAGCTTCTTCTTTAATCACCGTCGTCATTGATGAACTCCCACCTTCTCCGGCGGATGATTCACGGTGGTTGTGCTCTCTCTTCATTAAAATTGATTTGCAAGATTTTGTAAGATGAGAAGAAAGAGAAGAATAAGAGAAAAGATTAGGAACACGGGAGTGTCATAATAATTGAAGAAGAAGAAAGAAAAATAAAATTCTATTTTTAAATAATGATATGATTTTTTTTTATAATGTATGATTATTATTATATAGAAAAATAAAATAACATTTGGGGTTTCGAGCTAGCTTTTAATTGGAGTATATGAAATTTAGTACCGGCAAGTTCTTAAAAGCAAGAGCAGAGCCGTGGTACAACCGCAATCTAAAGCAATTATAAAAGGAAATTTATTTACCTATTTTATTTTCCTCTTTATATAATATACAGTAAATAATAGTAGATTCCTTTCTCTTCTTTTTCTGCGAATAAATTTTAATTTTCAAAATATGCTTCTCGAGAAAATTCAGTTTGATTGATGTAAACCTGACATCATTATTTGAACGAGATATTCTATAATCTATGCTATGTCATAATTATTTTGATTAAAAACTATAACAACTTGTTTTTGATATTTGATTATTTTGTGATTTTGATTATTTGATGAAGACTAGGTGTAATATTAAATAACGGTTATGATTTGGAAGTTGTATTGTAGAGAAACATTTAGGTTAAAAGTCCAATTTCTAAAGCCAACCACCACCCTTTTTTCAACTACAAAAACATACATTTCATTTTTATAGTTTTTGGTGATTAGGAGATTTACTTTTTATGTGTTGTGTTGTGATTATTGTTCAAACTTTTATATCATCTTCATAAATGAGAATAAATAAAGAAATTCATTATGTTCATAAGAAAATATATTAAACTATAAATTTCAGGGAAATCTTGTTTAGTTTTCTGTTTTTATATTATCGGGTGATTAATCTTTAGGTGATGTAATGAATTCTATTTTTACCAATTCCTCCATTTCATATAGAATAATGTTTGAAAGTTGTTTTTTTTTTTGCATAATGATGGCATTGTACGTTTCACATTTCGAATGTAGATTTTCAAACCGTATTACTAATACAAAAATTGAATTTATATCATCGCCATTCAATTGTAGTATTATGATTGTGGTCATATTTGTATATGTTTTATTATTTTTAATTGACTAAAAACGTAATTTAGTGATTTGTGCTAGTGTGCAAGAGCTGATGTGACACCGTCGAAGTTCAAACTCATATGCATGTTGTTGTTGATACAAAAAAAAATTGGTAATCGGAAAATACATGAAATCTAGCTATTCTTGTAAGCGTCGTTGTGAAATTATCACTCGAATTCGAATCACCTTTGTAACAATAAATATTTCTTACTTTTTTTGTAGGATTGGCGCTCTTCCTCAAAGAAATGACTATCAAGTAGTGTAAGCATAAGAGATTGACAAAACAAAGCAAAAGATGTTTTATGTAAAATATTTGCATATATTTTTAGTTGCGAAAAAAAATTACAACTAACGTGCAAAAATGTCTTTTGCAAAAATAATTAAGTTGACTTAAGAACTGTCGTCAAAATAACCCAACAAGAATATATAATAATATCATTCTATATTCTTATTAGCGATATTAGTATTATATATTTTTGTGTTGTAATACGCATTTTTATTATATACTTGTGTTTTAGACATGTTCAAAAGGCGATAGATGGAGAATAAATAAAATACTGTGTGGTTACGACCATTATTAGATGTGGAGCTCTTTCGGTATGAGCTTTAAGAAAGATACATGCAATCATAAAACATTTTTAAGCTTCCCCATATGCATAACCATTTTTCATAGTTCTACAATGACCCTTTTCACATAATGCATATCCTCATTTCGAACCAAGATTGTTACTTTGATTGATTAGGTTATACTGTTAGATGTTGATGTCTAGGTCCAAATATTTTTGATAGTTTCTTTAATTTCTTTGCTATTAATAGTAGACTAGACTTGATCATTATGATAGTTAGGAGACTTTTCCTCAAAACATGTATGTAAAAATGTCTAAACAATGATAATTAAAATTAAGGTTCTATTTTAGTTTAGTAGGTTTTGTTTACTAATACTTGTTGGAAAGTATGATGATTTACAAGGATGATTAGTGCCTTGAAAGAGAAATAGTCATAATTAAGTGACTATATTCTATGACATTGTTTAATTCAACAGTTTTCATCAGTATTATTCGTTCTTTTTAATTTCGAATCGTTTGGTACCTTCGGTTATTGGTTGGTAAGAACTTAGTAGTCTACTTGCTCTTTTTATCATCACCAATACATTAAGGGAATAAACATTAATTGGTTACCCAAATAATGGGCTAAAATACTACATGCTAAACACTTTCGTCCGAGAGATTAATTCACGAGGACCTAAAGTACAATAAGAGAAAACAATAGTCCACTAAAGTGGAGCCACTCAAAGGGGTATTGCGTTATCATGATCAGCTCAGAGATCCGACTTTAGTTTCTACCATGTGAGTGCACTTGATAGAATGGTCTTCATAGCCCATATAAGAAATTCAAGAAAATGAGCAGAGTAATATTTTTGCGATGGGACTTAAATCCTAGCAATAGGGTCATAGATTCCTCCTGAAAGCATATCCAACATAACCTAGAAGTAGAGTTTACATTCCCAAGAACCGTCAACTTGGCACTTCTAGTGGTAAATCCCTTTGATCACCGAAAACGTAGAGATTTTAGAAGTCATGTGTTCGATTTGTGTTGGAAGGGGTGAGCTTTCCAAATGATGGTTTAGACCTCGCTCTAAGGGATGTACGAGATCACATACATGCCCATAACTTCCCTATATATGTCCATTTTAATTTCTTGAATTTGAATTGCAGTTTACAATCTTAAGTATTTAGCTAGACAACTTGATATTTTGAAAATTCTTATCTATTTACAAAATTTGATAATTGTGATTTGAGTCCTTGTGAAATTTTCTTACACTGCATGTAATTCTTATCTACCAATTGTTAACTATTTTTGTTGCTTTCTTTTATTCACTTACAATTTACTAATGTCTTAGGTGGTGTTATTCAATTATGGAGTTAAAGTCAATTCTTTAAGCTTTAGATTTGTTTTCCGATATTGCTTTTAAGAATATGTTTGTATGAATTTCAAAATCTCTGCAATATGTCTTGGATTTTGATTCTAATGATTTACTCATGAAACTCTAAAGAACTTTCATTTCAAATCAATTAATATACAAAGATTTTACAAGTCTTTTAGTTTTGAATAACATTGGATTTTAATGAAATATTTAAAATCTTAATTGAATAACACCAAACTTTAGAATCTATTAAGCATGATTTACAAATATGAGTTCCAATAACACTAGATTTTAAAGCTGGATTTAGAATCATTAGTTAAATAATAGTGGATTAGTGTTGGATTTCAATTCTATAAAATCCATTAACGAAAAACACCCCCTTAGTTAATTTAGAAACCATACAAAACAATCTTTTCTTTTGAGTTAATTTTGTAAACTTTTGTGTGATTGTTTTAGCTCTCATGGATTAAATACCATTGTAGTGTAATCTTTGGGTTAAAATTTGATCTATCATGTTTTATTTTTATCATGGTTTCTAAAAAAATAAAATAAAATAAAAATTCAGATTAACAAAATTCGTTTTGGAGGAATATACATTAATTGCCGATTGGATATGTGCTAATCTCCGAGTATGACGAACATAAGGGCATTTAAAAATCGCATGATTAATAGATTCTTCTTCTATTTCACATCTAAGACAAAGTCGAACTGTTGTGAATTTCCTTCATTTGTAACCAAAGATTTACCGCCAATTATACTCTTGATGCTTGTCAAATGAAATGTTTTAATATCGACGAACACGTTATTTGTATATTGGGTTAAAATGACTTATAAGTAAATAAGTAATCAATGGTTTTCAAAATAAGTGGCTAGAAACGATGCCAATATTTCAAACCATCATGTTTTTAGATATTATCCGAATGAATTAGCTGGGATGATTAATAACCTAAAATATGTACGATAATAATATCGTTAATGTGGATTCCTAAGGGGTCATGTGCATTGTCAAGATTTTGACTTAAAATAGAAAAAGGCTAGACAATGTTAAAGTGAAGTAGCCGTTGTTGTACTAAGAAGGAATTAAAGTAGTTGGATTGTTATGGTGGGGCAAAAAAGAGGCCAATAATTTCATAGCCGATTTCGGAAAAAATTAATTCAATTGGTACCAAAGAAAATATAAGTAGAAAACAAATAATTACGAGCTTACCCCTAATCAAGGTCCACAATGACACAACACTTTCTTTTTGATGATTTTGGCCCTTCACATTCATACATATGACACCAATTCATGTTGGTGTGGGGACTTCTGTTTGCTGTATAATATGATCGATCTTTCCATGTGACTCACGTTCCTTGTCGCTCTCAAATTTTTGCCCCATCTCCGATCGATTATCATCACTCACAAACTTTTCAATATTTTGTTTCTCTAAAAGTAATCTTAAAAGCGTGTGGTCCCTATGAATGCGAATTATTCGTATACATGATGTGAATTAGAAGTTGTAAAAATTGAGAATGCAATTAAAATACCTAAGTTTTGTATTCTTTTAAGATTTTGTTTTCTTATTAATAAACAAGTTAATTTTTAGAGAATCCAATGAAAATTGGCTAAAAAGTTTAGAGATATAGGGTGTGATTGTTAGCTTCACACCGTAGTGGTATATTCGTACCGTTTTTAATATAACTAACCACATAACAATATCAAAAACGAGATAAAAAAAAAATTAAGATTTTTTTGCCGCTTTTTCTATTCGCTACATTGCATTGTTTTTAATTATATATATCATTAACATTTAGTTTTATTCGTTAATTTTTTTTATTCTTTATACATTACCAATCGGATTATAGTGTGAACTTTTTTTTGTTTGTCTATTGGCATTTGTTCATTTGGAATCTGGGTTCTTCTACTTCATTTTGATTTACTTATTTTTATTAATTTTGTTATTGTGGCATTATGGGACACGATAATTTCCCTATTTAATTAAATCAATTCATCTATAACAAGAGAGAAGACAATCGTGAAATAGACAGTTCTTTTTTACAATATTAATCCATTTTCGGTGCCTCCTAATTATGTGAACTAAAGAAATATCTAATAAGTTCCATTGAACAGGTTAGTAGTCAAATGTGTCATACAATAAACATAAACCTGTCCACTGGTTGATACCACTAAACTTGATTGTTTTCACAAAACTATTGGCCAAAGAAAAACGAGACATGAGTGTGTCACAAAGAAAATATAAATTGAAGGTAGTACTAGAGTTTGATATAGTGAGTGGTAAATCGCTTTTCACCTATAGAATTGAATATATAACCAATCGAAAGATTTATTAGAAGACCCTACATTTTTCAGAAAGCTCATCACGAAATTTTATAACTTACAATCACAAGACCAAAATTATATTTTGTAGTAAACAAGTTGAGCCACTATATTATGTCTCCACCAATGACAAGACAATTGCAAGCAACCACTAGCTACATATTACACATTTATAGAGATCTTAGGTGATTAAAAGAGGAGCCCATCACATTTACTTCATTTTATTTAAGTTTTTATTTGATAATAACTTAGCTTGTTGGTAATTAATAAGGGAATCCATCACATTTACTTCATTTTATCATAGTTTCATTTGAAGAAGGTAATCCAATAGATTGTTTCTTTGGTGGACACAATAAATATTCAACACGATCGTTTTCTCTGCATGTGGAACACATGCATCGACGATGCATTAATAATTACATGTCACATTCTTTTTCTCTAGCGTCTAATTACATGTTACATTCTTATAGGGATATACTAAGAAAATATAATTCTAGTTATCCTTCAAAGCTACTTAAGACGAATACTATGACGTTATATTTTAAATGAAAGATTTTGTATATTTTTAATCAGAACAAAAGAAAGTTATTCAAATAATTCATGTCTTCATATCAGATTTCAAAATAAATTAAAATGTTCGACGACAAACAAATTATATTTGTAGAGGTAATCGCCCGCATAACATGTAGATTTTGTTCCCTCGTAATTAACAAAAACCATATTATTCTATACAAATATAAGATGAATATTAGCGGAAAGAATCTTATATTGATCTTTATTTTTGAAAGATTTGCAAAACTACCCATTTTTTACTACATTTTTCCAACAATATCCTTTTATGTTGTCCATTTTTAAAAATACCCATTTCCTTGAACAAAATAACCAAATTACCCTCATCTAATAGAAACATGTAATTGGAAAGTGAACTTTTCCCGCCAATTTTTTGGCGCCAAAATGTTTTTTTCCCGGCAAAAAAAAGTTTCCGCCAAATTTTTTTTTCGTAACATTTTTTTCCTCAGCCAAAAGAATGATTTTAAAAATTCTTGTAAATATTTTTTGGCGGCAATTAGATTTACAAGGGATTTTAAAAGAAGAGATTTTAAAAATGTTTTAAAAGATTTACAAGAGATTTTAAAAGAGTTTTAAAAGATTTACAAGAGATTTTAAAAGAGTTTTAAAAGATTTACAAGAGATTTTAAAAGGGTTTTAAAAAATTTACAAGTAATTTAAAAAGGTTTTAAAATCCCTTGTAAATTTTTCAAAACACTTTTAAACCCTTTAAAAATTTTTACAAATCTTTTGTAAATCTTTTAAAGCCTTTAAAATCCCTTGTAAATATTGTAAAACCCTTTTAAAATCACTTGTAAATATTTTAAAATCCTTTTAAAACAATTTTAAACCCTTTAAAAATCTTTAAAAGACCTTTGTAAATCTTTTAAATCTCTTGTAAATCTTTTAAAACCCTTTTAAAATTCCTTGTAAATCTTTTAAAAACCTTTTAAAATCCCTTGTAAATCACCCTTTTAAAATCCCTTGTAAATCTTATAAAATCCCTTTAAAATCCCTTGTAAATCTTTTAAAACTCTTTTAAAATTCCTTGTAAATCTATTTCCCGCCAAAAAAAAAAAAATTGGAGGGAAATTTGTTTCGAAAATTTTTGGCTGGAAAATATCGGCGGGAAAATTATTTTGGAATATTTTATGCGAAAAATATTAATATTTTATTTTGTTAACCTAAAATAATTTCCAAATAAGAGTAAAATGGTCATTAAAAAATTAAAGAAGGTACAAATAAAAATGGATAAAACAAAAGGATAGAGTTGAAAAGGGGCATCATGAAAAGGGCATTAGAAAGAATTATTCTTTATTTTTCGTAGAAACCTCTCATCCATTTTCATCCTCTTATTCATCTCTTTTACAAATACATTAGAAGCTTTGTAGTTAGACAAACTCAATATTTTAGGTTTCGAAACTAAAGTAAACGAAGGGGTCGGGTAAATCGTGAAGTAATAGAGATTTCGAGTTTTCTATGAATTTTGATATTTGTTTAGAATAGTAAGAATGTACATGTGACAACTTTTGAGATGTTGATGTGGTGATGTATCATCCTAGAGAAACCAATTATTTATCGTCACTATTTATATTTAAACAAGAATAATAATTGAACAAATTTTCTTCCCGAATTACTAATTTACTGATGAAAACCTATATTTCGATGATTTTATTTCCGTCGGCTTGTACATCTGCCAAAATATATTACCCATTGAAACTCTTTAGAAATCAAGAACTACTAATTGCTTTCTTTTCTTATGATCTAGCTACAAAAAATATAATCACAATGTATTTCATTTGCAATTTCTCTCTTTTAGTTGATTAAAAATAAAAGAAAAAGAAAACAAGAGGCTTAGAAGTTAGAACAATTAGGGAATAAAGAAGAAGAAACTTTAAGGACCATTAAAATTGTTGTCTAACCAAAACAAATATAACATGCCTTTTCATGTGACCTATGGTGGTGGGGTTACACTTTGTATTCTCTAATAATAAAGAATCATATACAACTTTCATGTACATGCATGTGTTATCTTACATATGATCAAATCTATCTATAATATTTACTATTTTGCTTTTAATACAACATTAAACATATAACGTTATTAAAATCAGATATTTTTGAACGCTTAAGGAAGCTGATAATCGAAATTTTCAATACACATGCAAAATTTTCCATTAACTTCTTTATTTATACAATGCAATGGTGGAATATTTCTCCTGCAGCAAACTAACCCAACTTTTGTTTTGGAACCCCTTCTCATATGACTTTAAAATTGTGAGATGAATGAATAACATAAAGTATAATAACAGAGATTTATTGAGTAAATTTTGTATGTTGGTCATCTTTTCTGTAGGTTTTGTGTATAAGGAGCTCATTTTAGTTTTGTATAAAGAACCAGTGTTTCCTTTGGAATTTGGATAAAGCATCAAGAAACCGAAATTGAAGGACCAAAACCGAAAAACTGAAAGAACCATGCATGCAGCTCAAATCACTTGTGTTAGATTGATGATAAAATATATGTCCGAATTATGTCAAATAACTTAGCCAACTTATGTCTATTAATTTTTCTTTGAATTTTCAAAGATTTATATTCAAAACAAAGAATGAGATAAATTTTTCTCCTTGAATGATGTATCTTCATATACACCCATATCTAAAGTTTTAAAATTATATATTCTGGTTGCAGCCATCTCATTACCGAAGACGTGAAACGATTTTTAGCGTCATGAAAATATAGACGTCACTACGATCCTCTGGTTATAGACGTCACTCCTGCAATTCCCTGTTTCGATCTCTAGTTCCATGGTTTTAGCCTTTTCTTTTCCTCTGGTTTCTTATATTTTTTCGACACGTTACCAAACGTTTGGTGGAATGGAAGTTGACAATAAAAAAAATGACGTTGTAAAATTCTAAAAGTTGTTTTTTCTTTTAAGTTTCTATAAGTTGACTTTCATTTTTCTGTGGTCCAATACATGATCGTTGGGTCATTGACCCAAGATACAAAATCAAGTTTTCCCAAGATGAAGCTCAATGGAGCTTAAATTCATACAACCCAGACACCCTCCTAAACCACCCGGTTTGAATCATCTGACTGAAATCATCTCATTATAAACTCTATCAGCATTTGTTTTATCACCAATTTTCTGAAATGCCTTAATCAATGCGTCATATATATCTGCATTAGGCTCTATCAACCTCTTCTTCATAATTTTCAAGTACTTTTCTCCGGCTTCCACTTTACCACAAGTGCAGAGTCCCACAATTAGTGACCTAAACACCTCGAAACCAGGAGACATCTTTCGGTATTCCATCTCGTAGAACAGCTTAAGCGCTTGATCGATATCGTTTCCTTCTATAAACCCTCGAATCAGATGAGAGTACGTATGTTCATCGGGCACAAACCCTTTATCTATCGACTTTGTTAAGATTTCATTTGCGCGATTCACGTTCTCAATCTTACTTACACTCTTAACCATCTCATTGAAAGCCGAACAACTAGGCATAAGCCCTCTCGTTACCATTACCTCACAATACTCCAAACCTTTCTCTTCCCACCCGAACCTCGCGAAACCACCGATAAGACAATTAAACGTCTCGTCATACGGACTGACTCCAGACTCCTCCATCTCACTCAACAACCTCTCCGCTTCTTTAACATCACCCTTTTCACAACAAACTCTAACAAACACCGTATAAACAAACGAATTCGCACTAAAACCTCGTTGAAGCATTTCATCAAACACCTTCCGTGCAGACACCAAATCACCTTCCTTAGCTTTCGCATAAACAACAATCGAATAACCAATAGTATCAACAACCATATTCTTCATCAACAATCTCTTCAACAAACTCATACTCTCCTCTATTCTCATCTCTTCCAAAACCCTAAACACTAAACTCGTATTCACAATCACTGAAGGTAAACATCTCTTACCACAAATCCTATCTAACAAATCAACAACTTCTTTCAATCTCCCTTCTTTACACAACACTTGAATCATTATCCGAATCGTAATCTCGTTCGGATAAATCCTTTTATCAATCGCACATTCGTAAATCCTCCACACAAGATCATCAATCTTCGATTTCGAAGAGTAATGAATCAACGTGTTTAAAGTAATCACACTAAGAGTAAATCCACAATCACACAATCTCTTGAACACATCAAACCCTAATTCCAAATACCTAATCTTAGCGTAACATTGAACTAACAAATCAAACACTAAAGGAGTAGAAGATGAGATCTCATAAGTATCTAACAACGAATCGACTAAATCCGAATCGGGAGGAGAATTTAACAGAGACGATTCAATTAAAGCTCGAGCGTCGATTAGTAATCGAGCTTTGACAAGGATATGAATCGTCAATGCGTAAGATTTGATTCCGTGACGGAGATTTCGAGTGTGGGATGACCAATGGAAGAAGGATAAAGCTTGTTTGGCGGTTTCGGGGTTTTTGAATCGGAGAAGGATTGTTTCGATTAAGGAATCTGATAGATCTATGGAGGAGAATTTGGTGGAGAGAGTTTCCCAGGTATCGTTGGATTGGAGGGATTTGGAGATGTAGTCGATGAGGATTTGTTGTTGTTTGTTTGGATTTGGATTAGTTTTGGAGGAGAAGGAGAAGAAGCCATGGATGAGTTTTGGAGATCGGGTTGATTGAGAAACTAAGTAACGCCATTGTTGTTGTTCTACTAAGCGGCGCAAAGCTGACGCCATAATACTGCATCAATGTCATACATGCACGCAACAAGCATCCATAACTCGATCCAAATTCTTATAAGAATGTAACTACATATATAAGGATACAACATTAGTCAAACATGTAATCTGAAATGGTATGATTATACCACCACCATCTTGTTCCTCTATAACCGAAATCGCCACGGACACATACCGGTTTAGAGTTTCTATTTTGTTATTCCCTTTCTGTTTTAAGATATCATCCAAAACGCTCCGACAATCTCTGATATGTACACAATTAAACCAGAGAACATCAGCTTCCGATGTTTTACGGGAGAAGAAGGCGGGAGCGGAATTACTCCTCTGGGGCATGGGGCATCCATCGCCTTTACATGCCCTCGTACAGTACCCGGGGCTCGAGAAGATCAGACAGAACATCTCTTATGTTGTCTAGTGATACGGGTTTGAGCAACACACCGTCTAGACCAAAGCTCATGCATTTCTCTTTTGTGGATTTGTCAGTGTTACCACTGAGTGCCACAAGTAGTGGCCGTTGGTGGCGTTGTTTTGTGAATTTCTCGTGAATACGGAGAGCGATTTGGTAGTTTTCGACCCCGGGCATGCACACGTCCATGAAGACCACTTTGTGCTCATGGGACACAACTCGGAGACACTCCTCGTTTGAACTCACCGTGGTCACTTCGCACCCAAGGTGTACAAGAAGTCCCTTCGTCACCATTCTACTTACCCTGCAACCAAAATAATCATCGGTTTCTCATAAGATTAAATTTGCGTTTTTTCTAAACGCCAATATCTGCATTTGCAAGAAGTAAGGCGAGAGATTTTGCAAAGAGAAAGGTGAGAAGCTTATACTAACCCGTTCTCATCCATGACAAGAACCTTAAGTCCAGTGAAATTTGAATGTCGGGGAATGGCTGGAACTTTCGGTATGCCCGACTGTTTAGATTCGTTTGAACGTTCTGAGATCCCAAGTTTAACATCAAAGATAGCCGTGCATCCTTTTCCAAGACCATCGCTCTCAATCCAAATGTTACCCTCCATCAGATTCACAAACCTTGTCATATTAAACGCTTATGAGTAAACTTTTAACAACACAGAAGACAAGAAAAAGTTGGAAAAAAACGTCTTTTAATAAGGCTCAAACCTCTTGGAGATGGCGAGGCCAAGCCCACTACCACCCGAGCTTCTCGTCGCTAAAGATTGTGTTTGAGCAAATTTAGTGAAAATCTTTGGAATGTCTTGAGGATTTATTCCTGCTCCAGAGTCTTTTACCTATATTTGAATAATCATCAAAATTAAGACCTAAGAAATACTTTCAGCTATGGTATAAGATCCCAAGATACAAGATAATAACCTTCACTCTCAAGTAGAAATGACTCCCAGTTGGCACGACAAAAAAGTCAGCAGCTCGTGTGTCTGACTTGGTGACAAGAGCGGTTACGGAGATACTACCTTGTTTGGAGAATTTCACAGCATTACCAACTATATTTAATATTATCTGCATTAGCCGTTTCTCATCCCCAACAACAAATTCTGGCAAATCTGGTGCAAGATTTAGTGTGATGGGTAATTTCTTAACAACCGCTATAGGCTTTATCAGATTGAGGACCTGCAACAAGATTCAATATGACAATCAAGTACACAAATAGTATAAACTTATGAAACATAGAGCTGTTCAAAAGTTACCTCTCTAAATAATGTATGAAGATTGAATGTCCCAAGTTCAAGTTGAAGACTTCCATCTTCTAACCTTGAAAGATCTAAGACATCATTCATCAAAGTTGCCAAAAGGTTACTACTTTTAAGTATTGTTTCCACCATCAGTCTTTGTTCAGGGGTTAGTTCCGTTTCTTGGAGTAAGGAAGAGAGTGCAATAATCGCATGCATCGGTGTTCGCATTTCATGGTTCATAACCGCTAGGAAATCATTGCGGGCACGGATTGCTGTTTCTGCTTCTCGTCTAGCTAGATCAAGAGCAACATTCTGCTCCATGAGAAGGTCCCTAGCTCGCATCGACTCTTCTAGGATCGCAGCATGTGAGAGAGCTACAGCCACCTATAATAAGAGAAGAAAAGTTATAGACAAGATCATGAACATAGCAAAGAAGAGAAATTCTCAGCAATGTAAAACCTGATCAGCGACGACTTCAACGAGTTCCAACTCATGGACATGCCATTGCCTTGCACTATCTGAAGGAAGCATCAAAACCATCAAAGCATATCTCTTTGTTGAAAGCTCAGGCCAGTCATTAATCTGAAAATTAGAAAGGTGGAGAAGCGGAACCCTCACAGCGACCACCTCCCCTAGCATATATTTCCCAGAAACAGGTCTCAACCTAGCCACAGGAGAATTAGGAGATATTTTTACAGCCCTACTAGTACCAAACACTTGGTTAATCACCGGTAATTGAATAGGAACCGTATACTCCACGGGATGTTGATGACGAAGTGTATAAGAAAGCTGTAGCTCTAACCCAGTTCTAGTAGGCATCCACAATGCACACTCCTCCAAAGCTAATGTCCTACCAAGCTCAACAAGTGTAGTCTTTAAAATAGTATGTCTATCTAAAGTGCTTCTAATCTCATGAGTCAACATTCTCACATGCCTTCCGGTTTCTTCCTGAGTTCGAATCAATCCCATTTCTCTATCGAGCTCAGCAGCTTTATTTTTCAAGAAAAGCTCCCGAGTCTTAACACTCAAAAGATCAGGAATAATATGAACAAGCATCAACGCAGTAGCACACGAGACAACAGCGGTTAACACCTTCGCGGTAGTCATCACAAGCGCCACGGTTCTCGAATGCGTAGTGAAAGTCCATAAGTTAATAAGATGAGTTGCTCCACAAAGAACGATAAAAGCACCAAACTGAACAAGTACCCATCTATACGGAAACACGGCTGATTTCTTCACAAAGTAAATCAACTCAAGAGGAATCGAAAAATACGCAATCGCAATGAAGAAATCGGAGATGTATTGGTATTTCATTAACAATTCATCCGCTGGCCATTGCGGTTCAATACAATTGCAGACTTCCATTATGAATTTTTTACACTATAGTTCCTCTCTCACACATACACACACCTGTGTAACAAACACATAGCATTATCAACTTCGATTTACGACGAGAACGTAGCGTAGACAGATCATGAGCATCAAAATTGCTATAAATTCTGAAGAATCGAATTCGATCACAACGATTACGAAAAAATAGGTTGCATATTTCAGTCTCGAGAACAGTAAAATTCGAATCCGAATCATGAAATTAACGATTAAATCTTAATTTAAAGTTCCTAATAACGATGCATTACACTAGATAAAGACCAATTAGGTTAATCAATCTCTATGATTTGAGATCGACGACAACAACAGAAGAAAACTGTGGAAGTGAAGAATATATATAAAGAAGTCACGAAACAATCTGAGGAGAGAATCGAGGAAGAAGAAGCTTACTTGGGAAGAATTGATCGGAGAAGAGGAGGAATTGGGGATTTGGGACGCGGCGGAGAGCGACGGAGAAGGAGAAAAGGGGAGCGTTGAAGCTTTTTTTCAAGTCAAAATTGGTTGGGTTTAACACTTCTTCTTCGTTCTTACTTTTTTTTTCGACGTCATTTCTCTAATTTTTTTGTTATTATTATCAGATGTTTTTTTTTAATAAAAAAGGGTAATATAGCTGGTGGGTGCATGAATTTGTTCATTCAAATATCTTATGATAGTGTAATGACGTAATGTAGATAAAGGAATAGAGTAAAAATGGTAAGAAAAATACAGATAATATAGGATAAATATCCCCATATTTATCAACAAATACTATCTTTATGGTTTCACCAAAAAATGCAAAATATTGTTTTCACTAACTTTCACCTTACATTGATTCGTATGATTTCAAAAAAGGAGAATGATAATGTCATTTGGAGATTAAGCAATATATATGTTTAGCCAATATAAAATTATGAGTTTTAAGTGTAATCTTATGTAAATAATCGTTTGTATAAAACATTATATAGTTGTAAGAGAAGTAAAACAAGTTGAATCAAACAAATATGTTCATGTGAATAAAAGCTATATTATGTCAACTTGGAGATATATCAAACTACTAATGTTATATCTGGTTAACTGTAATATATCTCCAAATTGACATAATATAGGTTTTCAGTACCTCAAAACTAAATCAGAGTTAACCAGAAATTTGATCCTAAACCAAAAGTATATTAAGCAATTATATAAAATTATTACATTAGTTTTTTTTGAAATCAATCCTCCGAAAAATGTACATAAGACCTTAACCAGTCAAATCAAAATCCAAACAAAACTAAATTTCATCGATTCAATTCTCAACCAACGTTTATGTCTCATATATACTAGTGTTGATTACTTCAAACTTACAATATGGAATCTTAATATATACCTTCAAGATGATGGCTCTAATCAGCCTATCTCGAACTGAATCTCATTTTAAGATCAGTATTAAATCTCAACACACGAAATTTTGATACATACAGTAAAACCTCTATAAATTAATACTCGATAAATTAATAATCTCTATAAATTAATAAATTTTTTCGGTCCCGAGTTGGAACCACTGTAAAAAGTGATACAAATCGATAAATTAATAAGATAATAGTTTTTTTGAAAATCTTATATAAACATAGGGTCCCATTAATATCATAAATTACAGAGAAATATAATTTTAATATTGTTTTTTTTTTACTTAAATTTGTATAAGTTTTTTTTTATTTCATTTTAATATTTTTACTCTATCAAAAACTTTTCTTGTTGTTTTCTAGACATGATAATTATTTCTATTTGTAATTGGTTCTAAAAATATATTTTAGATAATGGAATGAATCTTAAATTTTTATAGAAATTAAAAAAAAAATTACCACTTTTGGAAAATCTCTCTGTAAATTAATAAATATTAATTTATCGATAAATTAATACCTTTATAAATTAATAGAATTTTGTGGTCTCAACATTATTAATTTATAGAGATTTTACTGTATTAAATTTTATGGATTTCCAAATTAAATCTAATTAATAATAAATAGATTGGTGTATATTCTTTATATATAAGTGTTGGTCCTTCAATTTAAAATAAGAATAAAAATCGCAATACCAAAATATATGGATTGAACCAAATTGATATTAAGGGAAAGAGTGGGGCCAATACTATAATGACCAGAGAATCGAAATAGAAAGAAAACTTAGGACATGGTTGGCTCACACTGGTCCACAAGTAACTCTTGTGGTTACAATTTTCACTTCTAATCCCATAATTCTCCTTCTTTGTCCTCTTCTTTCTCCCTAAAATCCTAAATCCTTCTTTGGATTACTCTTCTTCTTCATTTCTTCCCACAAGGTTAGTCTCTCTTCTCTATCGAATCTGTGTTCTTCACTGTTTCATCTCTCCAATTCCCAATTTTTCCTTGATGGGCTTTGTCTTAAAAATCAATACTTTGAGTTTGATTCAAGTGGGTAATCTCTACATTTAAGCAAAATTGTATCTTTATGTCGTTCTAAAATCGAGAATTTTATAAATTTGATGCCTTGATAAGTTTATCTGAATCAATTTTGATATTTAGGTTTATCTCAATGGCTCTTAACGTGAGCAAGGTTGTTCCCAATAGTCCAATTTTAGTTAAGAGTGTTAATGCTTCAAGATCTCGAAGAGTTCTGTTGGCGTATGTTCATCATCCTTTAGCTGCTAATAAGGGTTCATCTATTGAAGAGTTAAAGCAAGGTCTTTGTTGTACAAAGACTGTCACTTTTGTTAGTTCTCGGAGATGTTCTACATTGTGCTTTGTTGGAAAGTCTCAAGACACTGAAACTAAGTAAGCCCTTTTAGTTGTTAGCCTTTACAGATCAAACTGGTCTGGTTTTGTTTCATGCTTAGTTATAAGTTTCTTGTGTGATGTGTTGTTAGTTCCCAAGTTGTACAAAAAGAAGGTGAGAAGCAAGTGATGCCGAGGAGGAAAAGTAGTAACTCAAGCCAACTTTTGGTGGAATATGTGTCTAATGATGCTAAGTTTGTGAATGAAAGAGCTCGTAATGACTTTGTTCTTCTATCTCGGTAATTTTCCGCGTATCCAACGGTTACAGAATCTAGAACTTATGCATTAGTGGAGGTTTCTTATGTGTTGAGGTTTGTGTTTTGCAGTGGTATTATGAGACTTGATGCTCGTGCACGACAGGATGTTGCCATTCTTGGTTCCGGGTTCCTTAAACTCGATGGTAAGATTTGTTTCTCTTTCACGTTAATATAGAATTCTTTTATTGCTTCCTAACCCTGCCTTTGTGTGTTTATTATGTAGCTCGGGCAAGAGAAGATACAGAGAAAATAGACCGTGATGTCAAGAGAAAAGCCGAGCGCCTTCATCATATTGCTACTGTATGCAGCTTATTCTTTCGTTGATATATGCACATTTTCTGACTACTCTTCTGGTTTTGTTGTCATCTTATTTGGTTTTTATGTCCATAGATATTTAAAAACATAGCTGAGTCTAAGTTGAAAAATGCCGCTGATAAGCATTGGAGCGATGGCGCTTTAGAGGTTTGCCCATCTGCCTCATTCTTTGTATACTTGTGGAAAGTTATGTGTGACCATACAGTATAGTCACTATCTGAGATTGACGGTTGAGAGACTATTACCCTGATTTTCCAGGCTGATTTAAGGCGAGCAGATTTCCGTGCTAAACAACGGGCCATGGAAGACGCATTAATGGCTTTAGAGGTAAAAGCAAAGTCTGATATGTTACAGTGTTGGTGTTTTTGGTTCATCTTCCCTTATGTTAACGCTTACTCTGTCCTGTTTTGTTGCAGTTTATTAAGAACATCCACGACATGATGGTGAACAAAATGGTTGACAGCTTGTAAGAAGCATAACTCCTTGACACTTCCCTTTTTTCTTGTTGTTTCTTGATATCAAGATGTAAATATTAAAATTGTTATCTTAAGGGTGACATCTGAAACTGGTACCACGGATCGCATATCGCTTGAGAAGAATGGAATAGCTCTCGGGTTTTTCCCTGGGGAAGTTTCATCTGATCGCATATCTGCTATTGAGGTCTGATACATCAGGAAAACACTATGTGTTCTCAAGTATTCTTCTCTCTGATATTTCCTTTCCGATGCTGAAACAGGAAGCTTACAAGAGTATGGCATCAGCGCTCTCAGAAGCCGATGGAATTGACTACACTGACCCTGAAGAAGTATGGTCCTAAATCAACGATACAAAATTTTTTTTGTTACAGTTTATTCATACCTGATCATCTTCATTTGGTTTTAACAGCTCGAGTTGTTAGTCACGACTCTGATTGACCTTGATGCAATGGATGGTAAAAGTAGTGCATCTCTCTTGGCTGAATGCTCAAGCTCTCCAGATGTCAATACAAGGTAACACCAGCACTCTATTACGCTCCTTAACTACTTTCTTCGATGAGTTCTTCGCTTAACATTCTCTTAGCTGAATATTTCATTGTGTGGTCCTTCTCTGATTTGAGATCCCTCTGTTTATTTCTTGTCTTGTTGTAGAAAAGCGTTGGCTAATGCTTTAGCAGCGGCACCATCAATGTGGACACTAGGAAATGCAGGAATGGGAGCATTACAGGTAAAAGTTAAAAATGCAAATCTTGATGACCATTCTTGCAAAGTGATGGTTTTGGATAAAATATTAAAGTACTCTTTTTGCAGAGACTCGCTGAAGACAGTAACCCGGCGATTGCAGCAGCTGCTTCGAGAGCGATCAATGCGCTGAAGAAGCAATGGGAAGTAGAGGAAGGAGACTCACTGAGGTTTATGATGAACTTCGAGAGGCCGAATGATGATGATGATGTAGACAGTGACCTTGATGAGATCTGAAAATGATTTTTTCATGTAAACGAAGATGAAGTTTGTAGATAATTTTCAGTGAACTTTAGTGTTACAGAGATGATAGTAGGTGACTTCGTTGGGGTCATGTAATTAATTAAAACTGGCCGATTTAGTATTTTGTTGTTGAGATATTCATATATAACTCTTTGGAGTTTAAGTTGTATTAAACTATTATGTGTTTTGTTGTTACACATAATGATAACAAGAATGAGAAACGTTTAGAAAGAACGAACTTTTCTACGAGAGTTTCCATGCAAGATAGAGGAGTTATTAGCTCATCTTTCATCTAAAGTAATAGATTTATGTACCAATTAGTGTTTGTGTCATCGTTTAATCTAGTTGTATTAAGCTAAATCTAGTGGAGTTTTCTTTTTTCATCAAATTGATGAGTTTAGATAAATATGACTGTTTTGCACACCAAAAAAAAAGAGATAATATGACTGAATGTTTTATTAGACAACAAATGGTAGCATTGAAATTGTTGAATCTAACTGAATATAGTAAAAAGATTTACAAGGCTCTAAATGGTAACATACAAAAATATTTTTGTGAGATTTAGATAGATTATGCAATTCGACCAGTACCTTTTGCTATCTATAAAAATTTCGCAATATTTATTTAGATTCAACAATTCTTTCAACTCCAATTGATAATAGATATGTTTGTTTTTCAGATAAAAGATAGATTCAATAACTAGACTGTTTCGTTTTTTTGCGGAAAAATACTAGTTTGGATATTTTGAATAAATTTTATTTTTTTTTGGATCTTTCAAAATTTTGTTTTTTTTAGATATTTAGATAATTTATTACTTTAAGAATGCATGTCACTAAAACTTTTTTTTTTTGATTTTTGGTTAGCCACACATTAATTAAAAAATCATTAAAATTTTTACTTTGGCTCAATTTTAGAAAATCTGTAAATTTTTCAATTTTTCAATTCATAATGATATTATTGATGTCAATTTTTATTATTATTATTTCTGTTTTTTTTTATGATTACATATGTTCCAAGATTATTATAAAATAAAACAGATGTTATAAAAAAAAATTGTTTAGTAAAATTATTAAAAATACTATTTTGCCATTTAAATATATAGTCCAGAATCTGAGATATTTTATTAAAACGTTAACGGCGTTTTGGTTCTCCGTTATCTTTCGTAGAAGCCGTTAAAGTGGAACTGTTAGGTTTAGGTTTAATAGTTATCGTTTCATTTTCATCTAGTCTTGCCGCTTTCTTCGCAATTTTGAAGGTACATGGACGAAGACGGAGAGAAACATGTTCTTACCAAACGATCATCTTTTCCTGAATCATCCGACAAAAATTCTGGGGATGAAGGTGATTGGGTACGAAGAGATTTGCCAGAATCATTACTCTTTCAAGTTCTCCTCAACATTCCAACAAAAGATCTGGTTAAGACTAGCGTCGTATCCCCCGAATGGAGACATCTTTGGAGGTGTGTTCCTGGATTAGATTTGGATGAAGCTGATTTCACACAATTCGATACTCTTGTGAGTTTTATCGATAGCTTTCTGAGTATCAACCGTGAGTCATCCTTAAACAAGTTTAAGTTAAGAATCTATTGCAATCATGATCGTGATAAGGAGACTAATAATGCTCATATGGCGCGGTGGATCAGCGCAATCGTTGAGCAGAACGTTCAGCATGTCGATCTTACATGGCTTCCAGTGGAGGTACCTCCTATACTCTACTTATGTGAGAGTTTGGTAACTTTAAGGCTTTGTGGCGTAGTCTTGGCAAATCTTGAGTTTATGTACTTACCGCTTGTCAAAGTCCTCGCTCTAGAATGGGTTATATTTGCAAATGAATTGGCTTTGGAAAAGCTTATCTCAGGTTGTCTAGTTCTCGAAAGCTTAAGATTTTGCAAATGTTCATTAGACAATGTAAACGTTTTACGTGTGAGATCTCAGTCTCTATTGAGCTTCAACTATTATGGCCCTAGTTCCCGTGATCTTCATTTTAAAGATCTAGCGGTTACTATTGATGCCCCCAAGCTTGAGATCCTCAAGCTCTCTCATCAAGTAACTTCAAGTTTCATAATAAAGAAATTGAGTTCCCTTGTAGAGGCAAATATCAAGGTTGAGTTTAACTTTTGTGTGGGGAAAAAGTTTAATCCGAATGATCTGTCAAAGAGAAAAATGATTCTTCATTTTCTTGTCGCCATCTCTCGTGTCAAAAATATGACCATCGCTGCATCTACTCTTGAGGTAACGTTTGTTGAATTTGCTATATTTATTGTTTTACTTTATCTTCTATAAGTTTATTTATCCTGATACTTTTCTTGTTTTTGGTGGTTGTTGTAGATCATTTATGATTACTCAAGATGTGAACCGGTTCCCTTATTTCGTAACATATCTTTGCTGCGTGTTGAATTCTATCAGGACAGATGGGAAATATCGCCATTTTTTCTTGAGAGCTGCCCGAATGTGAAATCTCTTGTCGTGGTAAGTTTACTTAAAACTTAAGTACTTTCTTTGGTATAACAATGCAAATGGGGAAAGTATCATAATTACTCCAACTTGTTTCGTTCACTTGGTTGTAATATCAGGAATCTGATTATTATACAAAGAAGAGAACTAGTATCTTATCTCGACCTCGGCGTCTCCTATCATCTCTCGAGTATGTTAAGATAAAATCGTCATGGGACAAGTTGGAGATGAAATTAGTGAGTTACTTCATTGAGAACTCACCAGTCCTCAAGAAAGTCACTCTATGTTTGGATGGTTGTTCCAGAAAGGAATCTGTCGTCCTCAGAGAACTGCTTACCATTCCTAGACGCTCTAGCTCATGCCAAGTTGTCGTCCTCTGATCCTCCTTGACGAACATACAAGGTTGTATTGCTGTACTTTTGTTAATGTGAACTCTGTGGTTTCCTTCTCTATTATGGTGACTTTGTTGTATTGTAGATCTGTAAGAAGATCATATATGTTTGTCTGAAATGTTTCAACTGAACCAAAAATGTAATAAGGCTCGTGTAAGAGCCAAGGATTAAAGTTTCCAGAAACTCTTTATTAATGTGAACTATGTACTTATTTCTTCTTCATTGTGGTGCCTTTATGTCTTGTAGATCTAAAGGAGATCTTATGTTATGCTTTAATGTGTAATGTCACTTCTTTTGACTCAAAGACATGCTTTTGCTAAACAATAATTCTGACGTTGATAGTAGAAAAATATATAATGTAGAACAAAAAGAAAAAAGAAAACACAAGATGCTTCAGTTTAACCAAAAATGGTATAAGATCTGTGTAAGCCCGAAGGATTAAAGTTACTAGAACCTCTTTACCAGAATTAAGGTCAGATGAGAAACTAAACTATAAACTCTTGGGAAATTAAGGTTTATCTCTTTGTGTTTAGTAGCTTTTAAGATATACATGTCTAGGGTCTAATGAGCTTTATAAACCGAAGAAACCTAGCTCGCTTGCTTTTTCCTTTTCAAAGGTTTCAAAATATTTATAGATGATAGTAACTGCAAGAAGGAGTCCAGTGTGTGACCCCTCGATGCATAGACTACCAAAAGCTGCAGCCGTGGGAATTTAGTTCCTTTTCTAGGCTAGACATTATCTTTTAGTCCCTAACTTCATATCAACAGATTTATCACCTTTTCATTATTATATGTGCAGATGTAGAAGATAAGAGTGCTTCAAGAGCCCAATGTAGAAGATATTTCTGTGAAAAAGATTATTCTAAGGCTTATTATGATAGCAGAATTACTCCATATTTTCCAAATGAATAAATTGTAGAGATAATCAAAATTCGGTTGAAAATATTCAATTTGATTCACTGTTTTTTAATACATGAAAGTGTGAGGATAGTTTCTCAAAAGAATCAACGAGATAATTTAAACCAATTTTGACAACAATAAAAAAAGAATTATTTATGCTTAAAATCTCTAGTCATAGTAATATTATATAAGTTTTCTATTTACTCATGCCAATCATTTTAAGCGCCAGTGGCCCATTGCAAAACTGTGAACACAAAAAGAGGAGAGTGCATGGAAACATATGATTACTGATCTTACTGCTACATATGCTAAACTGCTATATATTTTATCAAAGTATAATAATTTATAATGTGGAAAGTGGAAACTATTACATGTTATTATGTTAACAATACAGTTGATGATCTGATGCTTCGAGCACACCTTCAACATTTTGCACCAAACTTCGCCTACAAACTATTTTTAAAAATTGATATGACATCCATAAATTCCTTTTGAAATTAACACTTATTTTTCCTAAAAATTAAACGTTCAAACCTCACCTTTTTTTTTGGACTAAACCAAAATATAATGTGACATACCTCTTTATATAGTACTGAGGGGTAACGTTATACACAAACTTACTATTCAATACTCATTTTTCTTGTTCCATATGTTGAACTTGTTGGGAGACAAATCAATTCTCACATTAGAAGATTAAAAAAAGAACGATATAATATATAAATCAAGTCCAACACCAATTAATATGAGATAATTTAGGAAAGAGTTTAAAAATTAAATCTATGTATGGTTAGTCAATTAGGCCCGAAACAGATAATATCATACTAATAAGAGAGTTGGATTAGGTTTTGAGAGCCCAACAAAACTGAATAAACAATAATTTCCACAACAATTGATGAATAGATATATTTGTTTCTGATAAAACATAGGATACTTGCAAATACATGAATCCAGTAAAAGGATATTTAAGATATCAAATAACAAAAGTTACATCCAAATTAGACTTTTTAAATCAGCCAGCTAAAATCAGTAAGGTATAGAAAATTATCAGCTAAAACACTATCCAAATTTGTTAGAGCCATATTTATATCCGGCTATTTCAAATAACTAGAAATTACTGTGGATATTTTGAATAAATGTTACATTTTTTTTTTGGATATTATTAAATCTTTTAGATAATTTAGGTAATTCTATTAGTTTGAGAATACACGTCCTAAAAAACGTTGGTATCTTTCCGTTTTAGAAAATCTTTAAATATTTTTTTTAACATATAAACAGTTAATAATGAAAATTTATTGTTTAAAATAAACTTAGTTTCGATTTTAGAAAATCCATAAATAACTTTATTTTTTATTTTAATAAATAAACAGTTAATAACAAATTTTTATTATTTATGTTTTTGATTAATAAACAAAACAAGATGTTAAACGAAAAAGAAAATTATACTAATTTTGTTTATTAAATATACTCCATTAAATCTGAGATAATTTCCACACCACAAAAAAAGAATCTAAGATAATTTTAAAAGTTAACGGTGGTTTGTTACTCCATTATCTCTTACGAAGACGTTAAAGTGGTATTGTTAGGTTTGGGTTTAATCCTACATCCTTTCGTTTTCACCTACTCGTTGCCGCTTCTTCGCTATTGCGAAGGTACATGGATCAAGACGGAGAGAAACGTGTCCGTGCCAAACAATCTGATGACGAAGTTGATTGGCTAAGAGATTTGCCAGAATCTTTGCTTTGTCATATTCTCTTGAATCTTCCGACAAAAGATGTTGTTAAGACTAGTGTCTTGTCTAGCAAATGGAGAAATCTTTGGAGGTTAGTACCTGGATTAGACTTAGACAGTAGTGATTTCACGGAAAACAATACTTTTGTGAGTTTTATCGATAGGTTCATGAGTTTTCACAGTGACTTGTACTTGAAAAAGTTTAAGTTAAGATTCTTTTGCAATCTTAATGGGGATGAGGTGAGTGAAAATGCTCATATTGCGCGGTGGATCAACGATGTTGTTAAGCGGAAAGTTCACAATCTCGATCTTACGTGGGGTGCAGTAGAGATACCTCCAATCCTATACTTGTGTAACAGTTTGGTGTCTTTAAAGCTTTGTGGCGTAACCTTGCCAAATCTTGAGCTTACGTCTTTACCGTGTGTCAAAGTTATCGTTCTAGAATGGGTAAAGTTTGCAAATGATTTGGCTTTGGAAATGCTTATCTCAGGCTGCCTAGTTCTCGAAAGCTTAACTTTATGCAGACGTCCCAATGACAATGTAAAAATTTTACGTGTGAGTTCTCAGTCTCTATTGAGATTCAGCTATAACGGCTCCAGTTACAAGGGTCTTCATGATGATCTAGTACTTGAAATAAATGCTCCAAAGCTTAAGATCCTCAAGCTGTTCTCTCATCAATTAACTACAAGTTTCATAAGAAATACTTCAAGTTCCATTGTAGAGGCGGATATTAATATTGGTTTGGGAAAGAAGTTTGATCCGAAGGATCTGCCGAAGAGAAATGTGATTTGCAATTTTCTTGCCGGGATCTCCAGTGTCAAAAATCTGTTCATTGCTCCATGTACTCTTGAGGTAACATATGTTGAATTGATCACTATTTTAATATTTAAGTTTATCCTGATACTTTAATTTTCTTGTTTTTGTTGTTGTTGTAGGTCATTTATGATTACTCAAGATGTGAACCACTACCCTTATTCTGTAACCTATCTTACTTGAGCGTTGACTTCTACAACAACAGCTGGGAAATATTGCCAATCTTTCTTGAGAGCTGCCCGAATCTAAAATCCCTTGTCGTGGTTAGAATCGTTTACATAAAACTTGTGTACTTTCTTTGGTATAAATGCAAATGGGGAAAGTACATTATGACTCAAACATGGATGTATTTTCAGGGATCTATAACATCTCCAAAGAGGAGAACTAGTGTTTTATCTGGACCTAGGCGTCTCCTATCATCTCTTGAGTATGTTGAAATAGAATCGCCATTGACAGGGGAGGTCTTTGAGATGAAACTTGTGAGTTACTTACTTGAGAACTCACCAATCCTCAAGAAACTCACTATAAATTTGGATGATTCTTCTAGAAAGAAAGCAGAATGTGAACTACTTACCATTCCAAGACGATCTACCTCATGCCAAGTTGTCGTCCTCTGATCCTCGTTGACATAAAAAAGGTTGTCTTTCTGTACTTTTATTAATGTGAACTCTGTGTTTTCCTTCTTCACTGTGGTGACTGTTGTGTTGTAGACCGTAAGAAGATCATATATATGTTTGGCCTAAATGTTTCAGTTGAACCAAAAATATAATAAGGTTCTTGAAATACCTAAGGATTAAAGTTTCCCGAAACCCGTTATTAATGTGAACTATATGTCTTTTTTCTTCATTGTGGTGAGATTTATATCTTGTAGTTGTTGATCGTGTAAGATCATCAGCTTATTATGCTACAGATACATGTATATGTTATTGGTACATACCATTTCGGCATTTCCTCCAACTGTAAAATAAGCAAAGATAAGTGACACATGTTTACACTTTACATAATCCTCACCACAGCCATCATCTAACTCTCTTTGCTTCCACCACCACCTCTGCTTCTCCCTCTGAACGTCGGTTGCGAGTTGCGACCACCTCAGGCCCGGCTCTCACCCATGGAAACATGGGCATCTGCCTACGGTCCACAAATTAAAAGGTCCAAAATTTGTTTGTTTTTTAGTTGTTGGAGTTGGAAAAAAACAATAGAAGAGCCCTTTATATGTTTATCAAGAAAGTGTTAAGATAAAAGGCCCCAAAAATTATTAACTTAACATAACAGGCCCATAAAACAATAACCTAGTTAACTAGTTTAAAGTATTCAAACCGAATCGTCTTCCTTAGACCATCCTCGTTGGTGATATTTTGAGAGTGTCTTTAAGTTAAAAATAATTGAAGAAAAGAGACGGAGTGTCTTTAAAAGTGTTATAGTGTCATACATTTTAGACTCCCAAAACAGAAGATGTCTTTAAATTTAATCTTAATGTTATTTTGAGTCATCTACAAAGGTATGACCAATGTCGATGCTCTTAGTGTCCTCCTTTAAGTTTTTGAGACTCACTCAGATCATGATCAAAATCACAAGCTCTCTCTAAATTTTTTTCGGTCGTAAAGCTCATTAGCGCCTAGACATGTATATCTTTAAAGCTCCTCAACAAATAGACCTTAATTAATTGTCCATGAGTTTAATTATAATTTAGTTCCTACAAAAGTTTAATCCTTGGGTCTTAGTCTTACACAGATCTGATACCATTTTTGGTTAAATTTGAAGCATCTTGTGTTTTATTTTTCGTTTTAGTAATCCATTATATATTTTCTACTCAACGTTTGAATTATTATTGAGCAAAAACATGTCTTTGAGTCAAAAGAAGTAACAACATTACACATTTAGGCCAAACATAAGATGTCTTACGATCTACAAGACATTCAAAGTCACCACAATGAAAAGAAAGCACATAGTTCACATAAATAAAGAGTTTCTGGAAATTTTAATCCTTGGTTCTTACACGAACCTTATTACATTTTTGGTTCAATTGAAACATTTAAGACAAACATATGATCTTCTTAACCAAATCCGTGAAATGACGATTATCCAAATCCAATCCAGGATCATACCTCCAGATATTTCTCCATTTGTTGGATAAGACACTAGTCTTAACCACATTTTTTGTCGGAAGATTCAGGAGAACATGAACGAGCAAAGCTTCTGGTAAATCACTTAACCAATCAACTTCATCACCAGATCTTTTGTCGGAAGATTCAGGAGAACATGATCGTTTGGTACGAACACGTCTCTCTTTCCTTCTTCGTCCATTCTCACCAGATCTTGTATTCGTACCAAACGATCATGTTCTCCTGAATTTTCCGACAAAAGATCTGGTGATGAAGTTGATTGGGTAAGAGATTTGCTAGAATCTTTGCTCTTCCATGTTCTCCTGAATCTTCCGACAAAAGATATGGTTAAGACTAGTGTCGTATCCCCCGAATGAAGACATCTCTGGAGGTATGTTCCTGGATTAGATTTGGACTGTCGTGATTTCACGGAATTCAATGATGTTTGTTGATGCGAGAATCCGCAATTACAGATTTGTGGTTGTAATTCGAGGTTCTAAGCCTTGCTAAACAAACAAAAATCAAATCGAAAAAGTGTGTATAATATTGAGTATTCTTTCGGTATTTTTTTTTCTCCCCATTACCATTACAATCGATCCATATTTATACAAGAAGAACGAATATCGACGAAGTAAATGAGAGCTCCCGTCACGCCGCAGATCAAGCCTCATTTAAGACATACGTTTCGAATCATCACTTCGTGTATTTAATGCTTCTTATTTACTTCGTGGATCTTCCGTTACACAACGTACTGAATGTCCTCTTTTGAATTATTGCCATTCAATTATTGTCCTTTTTTGTAATATTGTATCATCTTTTGTTTTTATACGTTGCCATTCTTTCTTTCTTGAGAGCTGCCCAAATCTAAAGTGTCTGGTCGTGGTATGGATTGTTTACCTAAAGCTTCTGCACTTTCTTTGGTATAATATAATAATTATGCAAATGGGGAAAGTATCTTAATTAGTCAAACTTGTTTCTTTCACTTGGTTGTAATTTCAGGGATCCAATAGATATCAAAATGAGAGAAATAGTATCATCTCAGGACCTTGGTGTCTCTTATCATCTCTCGAGTATGTTAATATAGAATCGTCATGGGACAAGATTTAAGATGAAATTAATGAGTTACTTTCTTGAGAATTCACCGATCTTCAAGAAAGTCACTCTATGCATGGATGGTTGTTTAGGATTGTCATTTGGGTCTTAAAATCATGGGCTGCCCATGTCTATTTAATTATGGTCAGCTTTTGGATAAGCCCAAAACTAAAGGGTTTATTTTGGACTTGTAATATATAAAGTATTGAACTTATGTTTAGTTTATGAAGTATTGAAATTATGTCATTGTGTGAAACACTTAAGACTTAAGTATGAAATTTTGAATAAAATGTGTTCATGATATTATGTATTATTTGGACCCATAGACTGCCCAACTTATTATGTTTTTTTTTGGGTTTGGTCTAATTTGGGTCTAGTCCTATTTGGGCTTATATCAACAATGTCCAAAAATATGGGGCTGACCATTTGGACATTGCCCCTTTGGACATGAACAACCTATTTGACATCCCTATGGTTGTTCCAGAAAGGAATCTGTCATCCTCAGAGAACTGCTTACCATTCCAAGACGCTCTAGCTCATGCCAAGTTGTCGTCCTCTGATCCTCCTTGACGGACATTCGAGGTTCTGTTTCTGTACTTTCATTAATGTGAACTATGTTGTGTTATATATATAGATCGTAGACCATATGTTTTGCTTAAATCTTTCAATTGAACCAAAGATGAAAGATGTAATAAGGTTCGTGTAAGAGCCAAGGATTAAAGTTTTTAGCAACTCTTTATCAAACTATTGTTTTTTTATTCATTGTGGTGAATTTGATGCCTTATTGATCTTATACATGTTTGGCCTAAATGTGTAATGTTACTTCTTTTGACTAAAAGACATAGTTTTGCTCAACAATAATTCAGACGTTGAGTAGAAAAATATATAATGGTATAAGATCTGTGTAAAATAGCACAAGATGATTCAGTTTAACCAAAAATGGTATAATACACAAGGATTAAAGTTTCTAGAAACTCTTTACCATTACAGCGCTGATACCCAAGGATGATCAGATGAAAAACTAAACTATAACAGGTTTAGTAATCTGCATGTTAACGGGCAAGTATGATAATTCGGATTTGTAGAAATATTCCGAATTGGTAAAGGACCATATTTATATTCTGGTATTTCAAGTAACTAGAAATTGTTTTGAATAAATATTACGAAAAGGTTTTGATTTTTTATAGAAATATTAGTTTGAGAAACTTTCGATAATTCTATAAAACTTTTAGATAATTGAGGTCACTCTATTACTTTAACAACACACGTCGTATATATTTAGTTTGGTTTGTTTTTAGTAAATATGTAAATTATATAAACTTTAGTAATTTAGTGTTTATGTTTTCAGTATGACTAGAATTTAACCCGCGGTATACCGCGGAGACAATTTATTTTTTAAAGTTACTATATATAAAAGTTTGTAAATTATATTTATCTATAAAATATTTTTATTTTATAGTTTACGATTGTTATTAAGTAACGTCCTGTCAAACCCGTCCCGCCAATTCGTCCCGTAAAAAAAACTCACTGATTTTATTTATGATATGTTTATGAATCATTGTCTAAATATTTTTTAATTTTGTAGTAATTAAATGCTATCAAATATCTCTGCGGTTTGATGATTATAATCTGCGGTTTGATGATTATAATCGAATTATTATAGTCATGTAGAAAAACAATATCAAAAATGATAATTTTGTAGTAATTAAATGATATTAAATATTTCGAAAGTTTTATTTTAGTAACTAATCGTGTAGTTAATGTGGAGAGATTTTGGGAAGATTGTCAAATATTTAATTCAAAGATTTTCTTTATAAGTATCAAAAACAATTATTAAATGCCAGTGGCAGCCACTGTAAATAAATCCAAACTCCAGGATTTATTTCATAAAGTGGCTGCAAAAATGTATATATAAATATAAATTACATTTGTTCTCCGGTTATTCAATAAATAATGCAGATATTTAAAAAAAAAAAAAAGAGAACGAAGAGAAAATGAGTCATATGGGCCAAAAATTGACAAAAGTCATGTAGCAAGCAGACATTGTTTAGTCAGATGTTATTTTCTTAATTCTTTTTTAGTCTTAGGTTATTTGCATATTCCCTAATTTTTCTTTTGGTCGGGATTTGTTGGAAGTTTATTCAATATATAAACTAAAGCAGGTTTTACAAAAATGTTTATGTTTAGTAAAAAAGTTAAATATACTAATTTCCCATTAAAATCCATCTTTAATATTTGACCACAAACTGAGATATTTTTAAAAGTTAACGTCGTTTGTTTAACAGTTATCGTTTCATTTTCACCAACTCTATGCCGCTTTCTTCGCAATTTTGAAGTTACATGGACGAAGACGGAGAGAAACGTGTTCGTACCAAACGATTATGTTCTCCAGAATCTTCGGACAAAAAATCTGGTTATGAAGTTGATTGGGTAAGAGATTTGCCAGAATCTTTGATTTGTCATGTTCTCTTGAATCTTTCGACAAAAGATGTGATTAAAAATTGTGTCTTATCCACGAAATGGAGATATCTGTGGAGGTATGTTCCTGGTTTGGATTTGGATTGTAGTGATTTCACCGAATACAATACTTTTGTGAGTTTTGTGGATAGGTTTCTGAGTACCAACACTGAGTCGTACTTAAATAAGTTTAAGTTAGGATTCGATTGCGATCTTGTTGGGGATGAGGAGACTGGTAATGCTCAAATGGCGCGGTGGATCAACGATGTTGTCAAACGGAAAGTTCAGCATCTCGATCTTGAGTGGGGTGCATTGGAAATACCTCCAATAGTTTACGTGTGTAAGAGTTTGGTATCTTTAAAGCTTTGTGGTGTAATCTTACCAATTCCTGAGTTTGTTTGTTTACCGTCTGTGAAAGTTATAGTTCTAGATTGGGTTAAGTTTGCAAATGATTTGGCTTTGGAAATGCTTATCTCAGGCTGCCTAGTTCTCAAAAGCTTAACGTTATGCAGAAGTAACAATGACAATGTAAAAGTGTTACGTGTGAGATCTCAGTCTCTATTGAGCTTCAACTATAATGGCCCCAATACCATGGGTCCTGAATATGAGGAACTAATAGTTGAAATTGATACTCCCAAGCTTCAAGATCTAACGCTCTCTCACCGTATGACTGCAAGTTTCATAATAAAGAATCGGAGTTCTCTTGTAGGGGCACATATCAATATTGAGTTTAACTTTTGTTTTGGAGAGAAGTTTGATCCGAAGAATCTACCAAAGAGAGAAATGATTCGTAATTTTCTTGTCGGGATCTCTGGTGTTAAAAATATGGCCATCGCTGCATGTACACTTGAGGTAACGTTTATTGAATTCGCTATTTTAATGTTAACTTTATCCTGATCTTTTTCTTGTTTTTGTTGTTGTTGTAGGTCATTTATGATTACTCAAGATGTGAACCACTGCCCTTATTTCGTAACCTATGTCTCTTGAGTGTTGAGTTCTATGAGGACAGATGGGAAATGTTGCCATTCTTTCTTGAGAGCTGCCCGAATCTAAAATCTCTTGTCGTGGTAAGGATTGTTTACTTAAAACTTATGTACTTTCTTTGGTATAATAATGCAAATGGGGAAAGTATCATAATTACTCCAACTTGTTTCTTTCACTTGGTTGTAATTTCAGGGATCTAATAGATATAGAATGGAGAGAACTAGTATCATATCAGGACATCGATGTCTCTTATCATCTCTCGAGTATGTTGAGATAGAAACCCCATTGACAGGGGAGGTCTTTGAGATGAAACTTGTGAGTTACTTACTTGAGAACTCACCAATCCTCAAGAAACTCACTATACATTTGCATGATAATTCTAGAAAGAAAGCAGAATGTGAAATCCTTACCATTCCAAGACGCTCTAGCTCATGCCAAGTTATCCTTCTCTGATTCACGTTGACGAACATACTGTGAACTCTGTTGTCTTTCGGTACTTTTACTACTATGAACTATGTTGTGTTGTAGATCTGTAAGAAGATCATATGTTTGTCTTAAATATTTCAATTGAACCAAAAATGTAATAAGGTCCGTGTAAGAACCAAGGATTAAAATTTCCAAAAACTCTTTATTTATCTGGACTATTTGATTTTTTTATTCATTGTGGTGAATTTGATGTCTTGTAGATCGTAAGGAAAATTTATTTTTTGACTCAATGAATTGTTTTTGCTTAACAATAATAATTCAGAGGTTGAGTAGAAAAAGTATAATGGATTACAAAAAGGAAAAACAAAGCACAAGATGTTTGATGCTTCAGTTTAACTGAAAATGTTATAAGATTTGTGTAAGACCCTGGGATTAAAGTTTATAGAAACTCTTTACCAATATAGCTAGATGGTTAGATGAAACTAAACTAAAAACCGAATAAACCTAGCTCGCTTTCTTTTTTCCTTTTCTAAGGTTGCAAGAAGGAATCCAGTGTCGGACCAAATAGCTCCGCTTAAAGCAGGCAAGACAGCCAGTGCAACGATTCATAGACCACCGAAAGCTGTAGCAGGTGTAATATATCAGTTAACTTATTTATTTATTTTTTGCTAAACAAATCAGTTAACTTATTTAACACTTTTTCATTATTTTATGCTGTGCAAATATTGTTTATGATATATTTAAAGATATTTTCTCTGATATATGTTCAACTAGTAAAATAAGCGCATGTGTAAAACTATCAGCGAAAAGAAATGGTATGTTTAAAAAACGTTTCTAGCTACCACATCTATACTTTTTTGAGTAATGGTCATTCCACCTTCAAATGGAGTGTCTCGCTGAGTTGTTTGACAAAGAAGAAATATCCAACTACAACCAACTAGGTGGTGCTAGGCATATCAATCGAGTTAATATGTGTTTAATTTAGGCCAACCCGTCCCGGCCCAAATCCTGCAAAACTCACATATGTTTGAGTCTGGTCTGTAAATTTCTGAGCCTATATATTTTAAAGATTAGCCTGACTCTATCAGGACTACATACAAGGTTTTTAGAGTGAAGTTGACAGTTTTTTTCCTTTCATATGGAGAAAGACGGACTTTAGATGTAAAGAAAGATCAAACCTCATGCAAATGAGCAATCAAAGATAAAATGCTGAGCTGATCCGTCATGAGACAGAGGAGGCAATATGCGGGCCCCACCTTAATATATGTCCCACTTATGACGTCTTTATCTGGTATGTATCTGGTATACCTAGGCAACAAATGCGTACTTGGGATTCTTTCCCTTTTGAAATCAAACTGTTTTAGAATTTGCAAGGCTGTCTTTTATACTTTTTACTGATTATATTTTATTGTCTTATCTAATAATTATTGTTATATTTGTTAGAAGGTTTATTCAATATATAGAGCAGATTTTACAAAAATATTTATGTTCAATAAACAAAGAAAATATACTAATTTCCCATTAAAATCCATCTTTCATTTGTGACCACAAACTGAAATATTCTAAAAAGATAACGACGTTTGTTTTTACCGTTAAAGTGGTACTGTTAGGTTTAGGTTTCATAGTTATCGTTTCATTTTCACCAACTCTATGCCGCTTTCTTCGCAAATTTGAAGTTACATGGACGAAGACGGAGAGAGACGTGTTCGTACCAAACGATCATGTTCTCCTGAATCTTCTGACAACGGATCTGGTGATGAAGTTGATTGGATAAGTGATTTGCCAGAAGCTTTGATTGTTCTTGTTCTCCTGAATCTTCCGACAAAAGATGTGATTAAGACTAGTGTCTTATCCACCAAATGGAGAAATATCTGGAGGTATGTTCCTCGATTGGATTTGGATAATCGTCATTTCACGGAATTCGATAGTCTTGCTAGTTTTATCGATAGGTTTATGAGATCCAACCGTAAGGTAAACAAGTTTAAGTTAAGATGCGGTTCGGATCTGGATGGGGATGTGGATTTGGCTACTTGTTCCTGGAAGTGGATCTACATGGCTATTAAGCGAAAAGTTCAGCATATCGATGTTACATGGCCTGGAGTGCGTATATATCCAGAAATTTACAACTGTGAGAGCTTGGTTTCTTTAAAGCTCTCTGAAGTAACTTTGACAAAGCCCGAGTTCGTATCACTACCGTCTCTGAAAGTTTTGGTTCTAGATTGGGTTGAGTTTTACAATGAGTTCGCTTTCGACATGCTTATGTCAGGCTGCCCAGTCCTCGAAAGCTTTACGTTATGCAGAAGGTACCTTGACAATGTAAGAGTTTTACGTGTCATCTCTCAATCTCTATTAAGCTTCAACTATTACGGCTCTAGTAGTAAGAGCTTTCGTGATGATCTAGTGGTTATATTGGATGCTCCAAAGCTTGAGAAACTCAAGCTCTCACATCAATTAACTGCAAGTTTCATAATAGAGAATCTGAGTTCCCTTGTAGAGGCGGATATCGATATTGAGTTTAACTTTTGTCGGGGGAAAAAGTTTGATCCGGATGATCTGCCAAAGAGAGAAATGATTCGTAATTTTCTTGTCGGACTCTCTCGTGTCAAAACTATGACAATCGCTGCATGTACTCTTGAGGTATCGTTTGTTGAATTCGTATTTTATTGTTTTACTTTATCATGTATAACTTTATTCTGATACTTTTCTTGTATTTATTTTTGTTGTAGGTCATTTATGATTACTCAAGATGTGAACCACTGCCGTTGTTTCCTAACTTATCTTTCTTCAGTGTTGAATTCTATCAGAAAAGATGGGAAATATTGCCATTCTTTTTTAAGAGCTGCTCGAATTTAAAATCCCTGGTCTTGGTAAGGATTTGTTTACTTAAAACTTATCAACTTTCTTTGGTAACATAATCACTCAAACTTGTTTCGTTCACTTGGGTGTAATATCAGGAATCTGATTACTTTCCAAGGAAGAGAACTAGTATTATATCTGAACCTCGGTGTCTCCTATCATCTCTCGAGTATGTTAAGATAGAATTTGCATTGGACAAGGGGAAGATGGAATTAGTGAGATACTTACTTGAGAACTCACCAATCCTCAAGAAACTCACTTTATCATTGGATCATTCTTCTAGAAAGAAATCTTGTGTCATCCTCAGAGAACTCATTACAATTCCAAGATGCTCGACCTCTTGCCGAGTCATCGTTCTCTGATCCTCGTTGAAGAACATACAAGGTTTGCCTTTCTGTACTTTTATTAATGTGAACTCTGTGGTTTCCTTCTCTATTATGGTGACTTTGTTGTGTAGTAGATCTGTAAGAAGATCATATGTTTGTCTTAAATGTTTCAATTGAACCAAAAATGTAATAAGGTTCGTGTAAGAACCAAGGATTCAAATTTTCAGAAACTCTTTATTTATGTGAACTATTTGCTTTCTTCTTCATTGTGGTGACTTTGAATGTCTTGTAGATCTTAAGAGATCTTATGTTTGGCCTAAATGTGTAATGCTGTTACTTCTTTTGACTCAAAGACATGTTTTTGCTCATTAGTAATTCAGACTTCGAGTAGAAAAATAGATAATGGATTACAAAAACGAAAAATAAAATAAAGATGCTTCAAATTTAACCTAAAATAGTATTAGATCTTTGTAAGACACTAAGACCCAAGGATTAAACATTCTAGGAACTAAATTATAATTAAACTCTTGGAAAATTAAGATCTATTTGTTTAGGAGCTTTTAAGATATACATGTCTAGGCTTTAATGAGCTTTACGACCGAAGAAAATTAGAGAGCTTGTGATTTTGATCATGATCTGAGTGAGTCTCAAAAACTAAAAGGAGGACAATAAGGAAGATTCGGATTGAATTCTTTAAACTAGTTAACTAGGTTAATTGTTTTATGGGCCTGTTATGTTAAGTTAATAATTTTTGGGGCCTTTTATCTTCAACATATAAAGGGCTCTTCTATTGTTTTTTTCCAACTCCAACAACTAAAATACAAACAAATTTTGGACCTTTTAATTTGTGGACCGTAGCAGATGCCCATGTTTCCATGGGTGAGAGACGGACCTGAGGTGGTCGCAACTCGCAACCGACGTTCAGAGGGAGAAGCGGAGGTGGTGGTGGAAGCAAAGAGAGTTAGATGATGGCTGTGGTGAGGACTATGTAAAGTGTAAACATGTGTCACTTATCTTTGCTTATTTTACAGTTGGAGGAAATGCCGAAATTGTATGTACCAAGAAAATATACATGTATCTGTTTTTATACTTGTTTTAATGTCTACAGTGTTCGATAAAGATACCCTGATCAACTTCATAATGTAACAAAAATGAAGTCATGTATCACCGTAGTGGAGTTAGGTTTGATGAATTTTAAAAATAAAACTAATTCAACTAGCTTAAAATTAATTATCGCCAAATAAGTACCAAACGTAGCCCGGGCTAAACCTTAGTATTTTAAATATGCTAAAAATCTATTTACAGATAGATGGTGCATCGCCATCAAGTAGCAAAATAAGCGTCAGCGCAATACTATCAACGAAAAAAGATGGTATGTTAAAAAAAGGTTTCTAGCTACTACATATTCGATTTAAATATTTATCAAAGTAATAATAATCTACAATGTGATTTACTGATCATAATGCGTGGAAGGTGGAACCTATTATATTGTTAATACTTAACAATATTATCAAAGTACAATAATGTGATTGCTGATGCATCGTGACGTAAAACAAGAACACCTTCAAAGTCAAACACCAAGAGAGATTGTCGTTACATGTGTTTTTAATGATATATAAGGAAGCTTCATTATTTTGGAGTTATACAACGACTTTCATTCAGTCACATTTAATATATATTTGTTGCTTAATCGTGACACATGTCGAATTTATTTTATTTTTTAGTATTTAATAGTTTTATATTTAATTGGAAGTTTCCATTTCCTTGACTACGCCATAAAGATACACAAAGACTCTTAACTGATCCAGATCATTGAAGTAACCAAGGGTAAGTAATTGAACTGGCCATAGTTAGTAAAAGATTGTACCAACCGTTTCTTCATTCTTAGGAGAGCAAAAAAAACTAGTCGCAGTGTATTCTTCTTCTATGACGACTAGACGAGAGTAGTGAGTCGCAATGTGCTTTGGTAGGGCATCAGCTAAGAGGAATACACATATTTTTAAGTTGCTTTCTTCCAAGGTACAATATTTGACATATATATGGACTTGTAAACTTACCAGATTTTCTGATCATGTAAATAGTAGCTTTCAATGTCCTCGATCACAAAGGCCATGAAGTGTAGCATTTTGAGAAATGGTCATTCCAAATCTAAATGGACTTTCTCATTGAGTTGTTTGAAAGAAAAATAATCAATTACACCACCAATTGATCGACCAAGAAAAATGTTTGGTGAATAATAGTTACCCCAATTTGTGTTTTTTTGGGCAAAAAAGTTGCCCCACATTTATATTTTAATTTTGATGCCTAAATTTCGTTGATCTTAATTAGGCTTTACCGCACTGTCCTGACAGCAGTCAGCATGCGACTAGAATGTGACCAATTGTTTGTCCGAAACCGAAGATTACTCATTCCAAACTCCCAGTCTAATTGGAGGTTGTGTCTTGATATCTAATAACTTGTTTGATAACCATTATAAGGTCTTTTGCTTAGGTTTTACGGTCCATAAGTTACCAATGTATCCTATGATCAGGACGACTACTACAGGTTCAAGATTTTGAAGATATAGGTCATACACTAGATTTTCTTATTTATAATTGTATAGTTTAGCTTAGTCACCCGGGATCTCTCATCGAATGAATCATCCTATTTAAATAATAGTCAAGCGGAAACCAATAATGAAAGATTATATTAAGTTATGAAAACGTCAATAATAATCATGATTAAGATAAGATCGAAAACACCATTTGGATGATTAGATCTATCTATATAGTAAAATAAAATAAACATTATCAACGAGGCCTGGTTGTGGCATATTAAAAACAAGACATTAATGAGAGATCAGTATCGCTATAAAAAACGACACTAACATATAAATGAACCATCCTAAAATTGTTTTCTTAATCAAGACAAAAGAAAAAAAAGAAAACTAAAAACCAAAATGTCATTGCAAAAGTTTCTCATGGGGACACGTTGCTCCTAACCACCATCGTATACAATAGTTAAATAATTGTATACTATCTTAGTGGGATAAGTAAATGAAAGTTTATTCAATAAATATTAATATCTTAAACGTCAATAATACCTAAAGTAAGATCCAAAAACTCGATCTGGATCATTACTATAGAAAATTAAAGAAAATGATTAACGAGGCCTTGTTGGCATATCTTTTTCTTTTCTTGTAAAACAGATCTGGTTGCATATTTGAAAGTAGACATTAAATGAGAGATCCGTTGATTATGGAAGATTAAATGTTAATATTGTTGCTCGTTAAACACGAGAAATATTATTAAGACGAAGGTGCAACAATAGATGAAGACTTCAGTTATAGGACATACACGATTTTTTTTTTTTTTTGATAGGATACACTATTTATTTAAAGGCACGTTTTTATTATATGTTCCACGCGTAATATAATATGTTCCAAACTTTGAAAAATAAGTAAGAACACACCTATATATAAAATAAATTTATTAAACAAATATAGTTTAGTGACTTATTTGTCATTACCAAACAATCAAAATCACTATATAATTAAGAACTCTGTTTAGATGTAAACAAATCATCACAAACTTGTTCTCTTCCAAAAGACCAAAAATTAGAAACCATGGCATTGCAAAAGTTCCCTCTCCTGGGGCTTCTTTTTCTCATAACCATTGTCGTCTCTTCGACAATAGCCGTCGATGATCCTGTGTGCCCAACGACGTCCAAACTAAGCCGAGCAAGTTTCCCTAATGGGTTTGTGTTTGGCACAGCTACTGCTGCGTTTCAGGTAAACTGTGAGACATCAAAATGAATTATTTACTACACTATACTTCAAAAATATGTATTAGTGTTGTGTCTCCATCAAAATTCAAGCCTAAGTCCAAATGCTGAATTCAAACATATGTTATTACCTCAACTCATCAGCTATTTTCGTTATGTCATTAGGTTGAAGGTGCAATTAATGAAACTTGTCGTGGACCTGCTCTATGGGATATCTTCTGTAAGAGAAATCCAGGTGAGTGTATAATCTATATTTTCTATACAATATCTTTAGATATCTAAATTCATTCACTTTTTATTTTTAAATTACAGAGAGATGTAGTGGCCACAACGCCGATGTGGCCGTTGATTTCTTCCATCGTTATAAGGTAAATATATATATGTATTTTGAATCTAAATTTAAAGTATATTCAAAAGAAAAAAAACATCTTTACAATAAAGTGCCTCTTGTTTGAAAAGAATTTTGAGAAAATTAACTCAGAGGATGCTTACAAAACTTTGAAATGGTTAGACCCTTGAGAGGAGCCACACTGTATATATAATATATTAATATAAAGTTGAGGTATATATTAATATAAATTTAAGGTATATATTAATATAATTTTAAGACAAATATAACTTATATTTTATACTTTTAGTTTGCTGATATTATACGAGATATTATTGAAAATTTGTCTCGTCTTAAAAATGTTTGTAGGAAGATATTCAACTAATGAAGAATCTAAACACAGACGCATTCAGACTCTCAATCGCATGGTCAAGAATATTTCCTCGTGAGTATATGTCTGCAGATCTCTAGTTTGATTTAGTAATCGAATTTGGTGAATTGATATATAAATCAATAACTAATGAATTTTACATTTATTGACTAATCAAACAAACTAACGGGTTTTTAGATGGGAGAAAGGAGAAGGGAGTGAGTCAAGCTGGTGTGAAATTCTACCACGACCTGATCGATGAGCTCCTTAAAAATGGTTATATACATATAAACTAATTAATTAAAAAAGACAAGAAATATAGTATCATTATTTAACATTTCTATCTATTTTTACATTGTAACTAGGTATAATTCCGTTTGTGACTGTTTTCCATTGGGACACTCCACAAGATTTAGAAGACGAATATGGCGGTTTCTTAAGCGAGAACATTGTGTATGTTTTTGTAAATTGAAACAAAATACATCTAATTAAATTTTATATGGAAATTATTAGTTTAATATCATTTTTTGCAAAAATACAGGAAAGATTTCCGAGAATATGCAGATTATGTTTTCACTGAATACGGTGGAAAAGTGAAAAACTGGATCACTTTCAACGAGCCATGGGTCTTCGCTCATGCAGGTTACGACGTAGGCAAGAAGGCGCCAGGACGTTGTTCTCGCTACCTTAAAGGTTGTGAAGACCGAGATGGACGATCAGGTTATGAGGCTTATCTAGTTAGTCACAACCTCCTCAACGCTCATGCAGAAGCTGTTGAAGTTTTCCGCCAAAAGGTAATTTACATTAGATATATATATCAAAATTAACTATCAGGTTTTGGATATGAATATAATTTGTTTTGTGTTGTGTTAATGGACATTTTGTAGGTTAAAGGTGGGAAAATTGGAATCGCACATAGTCCGGCTTGGTTCGAACCACATGATCTTAAAGATTCAAATGACGTTCCAACTGTTAGCCGTGTACTTGACTTTATGTTGGGATGGTAGGTATATACTTTGATAAAATGGGGTCTTGTATACAATTTCATATAATTGATGGAGTTTTGATTATTATTTGTAGGCATCTAGACCCAACTACTTTTGGAGATTATCCACAAATCATGAAAGACCTTCTTGGTCACAGATTGCCCAAATTCACTTCTTCACAAAAAGCAAAATTGAAAGATTCGACCGATTTCGTAGGGCTTAACTACTATACTTCAACATTTTCAAACCATAATGAAAAGCCAGATCCGTCTACACCAAGTTGGAAGCAAGATTCTCTTGTTGCTTGGGAACGTAAGTTTTTTTTTCCTTACATGAAACCAAACCAAGAAACTAAGAGAAAATGTTTTCTTTATAATACTAATTGATATGTATACATTTTCACTTTTAAATTTCAGCTAAGAATGTAGATCACAGCGCCATTGGTAGCCAGGTATGCGTTAAACTAAACTAGTCCTAGTTTGAGATTGTTTTAACAACTAAACAATTAAAATATTTCTCTCAACGACATAACATCTATCACCATTGTTTTATTTTCAGCCTCTTACCGCTGCATTGCCCGTCTACGCTAAAGGTTTTAGAAGTCTTTTAAAGTACATCAAAGATAAATACGCAAACCCGGAAATTATGATCATGGAAAATGGTAACTCGAGATTTATGGTTACTGTGTGTTGATTTAGTTTGGAGTTAAAATATATATTCATCTTAATGTTGTTGTTTTTCTAGGATATGGAGATAAACTTAAGGACAAAGATTCGGTTGAGGTTGGTACTGCTGATTATAACAGGAAATACTATCTTCAGAGGCATCTTCTAGCTATGAACGAAGCTATTTGGTAACCGTTTACTATTTATTTATTTAGAGAACAATTCTATGGAATGATCTAATCAAGAAAATTTGTGTATGTGCAGCATTGACAAAGTGAGAGTTACGGGATACTTTGTATGGTCATTATTAGATAACTTTGAATGGCAAGATGGTTATAATAACAGATTCGGACTCTATTACGTCGATTTCAAAAATAACCTCACACGTTATGAGAAAGAATCAGCCAAGTACTACAAAGATTTCCTCGGTCAAGGTGTTCGTCCATCCGCGCTCAAGAAGGATGAGCTTTAAGTTATATTTTGAGGATTTGGTTTTCTGTTCAATGCTTCTTTCCTATGTTTTAGTTTGTGATTGATCATGATTCATGAAGTCTTGGTTAATAATAATAAAAGTGTTTTGTATTCCTTCAGTTTCTAGCTTATTTGACATGATCAAGAATGCTTTAGTATAAATATATTATCCTTATATGAAGGTATCTTTACCTTCAAAACATGAAGAAATATTGTATTATATATATTAAAAAAAGTCTTAAATTTACAAAAGGACTGATGTTTTTAAATATGAAGTAAAAATATCATAGTTTTTAAAATATTGAAAATACGAATTTACCTCTATTTAAAGAAATAGATTATGCAATAACTAGACGTCGTCTTAACAACTAAATCGTGCAAATATTTTAATGACTAATAACTTCAACAACTTAAACCGCTTGGCGATGAAATAAAACAATGGAAATAGTTTAACATTTTTAGAAAATCACCATGATTTGAGATCGGATAAGATGTCACACCGTAGCTACAAGTTTGAGATTAATCTTTCCAAACAATTTAGATAAAATCAAGTTACATAATTTGATATCGGATAAGATAAGACAATGTACATAAAAATGAACACAACATAATATCAGCAAGATGGTTCTAATATAACAGATTGGGATTCTACTACGTCAATTTTAAAAATAATCTCAATGTTATGAGAAACAATCAGCCAGGTATTACAAAGATTTCTTTGGTCAAGGTTTTAAGGCCCTGTTCGTTTCTACATTTGATAGATCCATCCAACTGATCCATTCAACATGTCTATTTGGATGATTTATTTAACTCTTGTTCGTTTCATTTTTAGTCGGTTCATTTGACTGGACCATCCGAATGAGATGTTCGTTTGCTTATCTCTATCTCCATCCAAATGATTTGTAATAATACAAATACCTAAACTACCCATGCTTTCATCTAATTATATTTTTTATTATTACTTGTAAACATGTTAATTTTAATTCTTAATCTAAAATATATTTAAAAGTAAATAAATTTCAAATAATAGTTTTTTACATTTATAAATTTATTTTACGGTTTTGGCGGGAAAACGTGGTTTTACAGTTTTGATGGGAAAACTCGATTTTACGGTTTTGGCGAAAAACAAAATTTTACGGTTTTGGCGGAAAAACGTGATTTTACGTTTTTGACTAGAAAACGTGATTTTACGGTTATGGCGGGAAAAACTCGATTTTACGGTTTTGACGGACAAACGTGATTTTACGGTTTTGGCGGGAAAACACGATTTTGCGGTTTTGGCGGGAAAACGTGATTTTGCGGTTTTGGCGGGAAAATGTGATTTTGCGGTTTTGGCGGGAAAACGTGATTTTGCGGTTTTGTCGGAAAAACAGAATCTTACGGTTTTGGCGGAAAAACAAAATTTTACGGTTTTAACGGAAAAAAAAATAATTTTGCGGTTTTAGTGGAAAATTTAATTTTTTATTTTTTAAAAATAGTTGTAAAATAAGATTTAAGTCTATTTGTTTTTTTATCGAAAAAATACATATAAATAATCAATTGAAATAATTAAGGTATTTTTGTTATTTGTTATTTTTGACTGGATCATCTCCATCCAAATGATCCAATTAAATTCAGCCAAATAAGTTTCAAAATTTAGCTTAAATTTTCAAAGTCATCCAGATGATTTATTTGGATAGATCATCTGAATGAACCGTTTTTGGCACCAAACGAACATCAAAACTCATCTCTATCTAGATGATCCATCTGACTGATGAAACGAACACGGCCTAAGTCCATCCGCGATAAAGAGGGATGAGCTTTAAGTTATATTTTGAGGATTTTTATTTCTGTTCAATAAAAAAAACAACTCAACGTTTATGCATGATGAATATTATACGTTCAAGATTTAGAAAAATAAAAAACAACTCAACGTTTATATATCGTGCAATGAAATCATCCAATTTAAAATATTTAATAATAGTCCTTCTGTATAACAACCACTAGTGTTCTTGTGGAATTTTTATTTTGTTTCAAAAAAAAACATGTTATTTTAAATTTCCAATTTTACTTTTCAAATAAACTTCCACGTTTATTCTTTAATTTATTCATATTTTTGTTTTAAATTTAACACTCACTCTGATTCATTATATAGGATATTTCAGAGATTTATTTAGGATGTTTTACTAATATCAATGCAATTTTTAAATATATTTTATTTGATTATTTGACTATTGGTTTGTATTTTGTATTTTTAATATCAAGAGAACAAATTTTATAATTAAAAATAAATTTCTTAAAGTGTGTGTTTTAATCTAAAACATCATATAATTTGAAATAGAGGAAATATCATCTAATAAAGTAATGGTATATTTGTATAGTTAATGATTTGTCTTTTTATTCGCGCAAAATGTGTCAATTATAAAATATAAAGAGGATATAATTTAGTTTAGAGTTTTAGACACGAGGACTATATATTGGAAAACAAAAAAGTAATGTAAACCATATAGATCATGGAATGAGTCATCCTATTAAACAGTTGTATTATATATTTATATTTTAGTCACTAACACATTAATAACTTAACGTCCATAACAAAATAAGATCCAAAACTCGATCTAGATCTATACGAGGCACTAAATGATCCATTGACTTAGGGCCGGCCGATTGGTTCGAGGACTCCTCATGCTGTAAACTTTTTTTTTGGACATACATGATATATTTTTAAGTCACGTTTTTATATTATATGTTCCACGCCCAATATAATATGTTCCAAACTAGGAAAAATAAGTAAGAATTAGTCAATGATCGAGATAATGCAATGAATCATCCTATTTATTAAATAGATTTACTAAACTATATATAATACAATGATCGAGATCGTGCCATGAAGCATCCTATATACTATAAAAATAGTCTTACTAAATACATACTCATATAGTTTAGTCATTCATTAGTCCAAACATTAAATGAGAGATCCTTTACTTGCTACCTGAATTTTTTCAGAATAAGGTATAACTTTTTTTCGAATTAGAAACTGATTTATGAAAGATTAAGAGTAATGTTCGTTAAACAAGTTAAAAAATATGTTTTTACAATTAAGTTTTGAAAAATAATAAAGTCTCCAATTATTTGAGTATCAAAAATAGGCTTGTTATTATTTAGGGTTTTCGTTGGTTTAAATGCAACGGGGTGTGGTTGTCATTGTGGAAGTTAATGGAAGTAATTGGTTGAGGTTTTAAACGTTATCGGACATTTTAAATGACTGGTTTACAGTTAAAAATATGTGTATTTACGGCAATTTTATGATTGGCTTAGCAGTAGATGCGACAGTGGTTTAAACCAAAAATTACCAAATAAATAATATACAATTATTAAATTATATAAAACACCAATATTATATATTTATATATATATGAACATAGTTAATTATCGAAACCATAGACAAAGTACATAAGAGTTATTCCGAAAAAGGTTTATTATGAAACACAAATAATCATATTGGGAGATTATGATATCCAAAATGGACTAATCAAATAATTAAATCCAAAATGGATGAAGAACTTATATTAGTTCCACGCACAATATAATATGTTCCAAACTAAGTAAGAACACAACGGTCGAGGTCATGCAATGAATCATCCTATATATAAAATAGTTTTACTAAACAATTATATTTTAGTCACTCGTTAACAAACAATCAAAATCGCTATATAAAGAACTCCGATTGGATGTAAACAAATCATCATAAACTTGTTCTCTTCCAGAAGAAACTAAAAACAAAAATGGCATTGCAAAAGTTTCCTCTCATGGGGCTGCTTTTGCTCCTAACCATCCTCGTCTCTGTGACAACAGCGGTTGATGATCCTGTTTGCCCGGCGACTTCCAAGCTAAGCCGAGCAAGTTTCCCTAATGGGTTTTTGTTTGGCACGGCTACTGCTGCGTTTCAGGTACAACAGATTTACTAAATCATAGTTCAAAAAACAAAAAGTAGTGTCGTTATTGTGTTTCTATCTGAATTCAAATCCATATTTTTAAAATATGGTTTTTTTTTATGTAAAAGTTGCTCAAAATATGTTATACCTATCATTTGAAATCATTTGTGCATGTGATATTCCTCAACTCATCAACTATTTTTTGTTATGTCATTAGGTCGAAGGTGCAATTAATGAAACTTGTCGTGGACCGGCTCTATGGGATATCTACTGTAGAAGAAATCCAGGTGAGTGTACTCGTATAATCTACATTCTCAATACAGTATGTTTAAATATTAAATTAAATTTAACTAATTAATATCAATACATAGCCATTAATTTTCTTAATTACTTTCAAATTACAGAGAGATGTAGTGGCGACCACGCCGATGTGGCCGTTGATTTCTTCCATCGTTATAAGGTATATATTAATATAAATTTAAGACAAACATAACTTATATTCTCGAGATGTTATTGAAATTTTGCCTTGTCTTAAAAATGTTTGTAGGAAGATATTCAGCTAATGAAGAATCTAAACACAGATGCATTCAGACTCTCAATCGCATGGTCAAGAATATTTCCTCGTGAGTATATGTCTGCAGATCTCTAGTTTGATTTTGTTTTAATCGAATTTGGTGAAATTAGATTTATGTGATTGTTATATAATACTAATAACCAATGAATTTAGATGATGTATATGTGAATGTTGAAGTATCAATAACTAATGAAACAAACTGTAATGCTTTATTAGATGGGAGAAAGGAGAAGGGAGTGAGTCAAGCTGGTGTGCAATTCTACCACGAGCTCATCGATGAACTCCTTAAAAATGGTTATATACATATAAAATACCTAGTTCACAAAAATACAAGTAATATAGTATCCTTATTTAACATTTCTTTCTATTTTACGTCATAAATAGGTATAGTTCCGTTTGTGACTGTTTTCCATTGGGACACTCCACAAGATTTGGAAGACGAATATGGCGGTTTCTTAAGCCAAAACATTGTGTATGTTTTTGTAAATTAAACAAAATACATTTAGTTAAGTTTATATGGAAATTATTAATTTGGTATCTTTTTTTTTTGCAAAAATACAGGAAAGATTTTCGAGAATATGCAGATTATGTTTTCACTGAATACGGTGGAAAAGTGAAAAACTGGATCACTTTCAACGAGCCATGGGTCTTTGCTCACGCAGGTTACGACTTAGGAAAGAAAGCACCAGGACGTTGTTCTCGCTACGTTCCAGGTTGCGAAGACCGAGAGGGACAATCTGGTAAAGAGGCTTATCTAGTCAGTCACAATCTCCTCAACGCTCACGCAGAAGCTGTTGAAGTTTTCCGCCAAAAGGTAGTTTACATTAGATATAAATCATAATTAATTATCAGGTCACATTAGATATAAATCACAATTAATTATCAGGTTTCGAATCTTAAAATAGGTTGTTTTGTGTTGTGTTTATGGACATAGGTTAAAGGTGGGAAAATCGGAATCGCACATAGTCCGGCTTGGTTCGAACCACATGATCTTAAAGATTCAAATGACGCTCCAACTGTTAGCCGTGTACTTGACTTTATGTTGGGATGGTAAGTATATATTATGTTAGAAAATGGTTTCTCGTATATAATTTCATAAAAATTAATGTAGTTATTAATTTTGTGTAGGCATCTGGAGCCAACTACTTCGGGAGATTATCCACAAATCATGAAAGACCTTCTTGGTTACAGATTGCCTCAATTTACTGCTGCACAAAAAGCAAAATTGAAAGATTCGACCGATTTCGTAGGGCTTAACTACTATACTTCGACATTTTCAAATTATAATGAGAAGCCAGATCCGTCTAAACCAAGTTGGAAGCAAGATTCTCTTGTTTCCTGGGAACGTAAGTTTTTTTTTGTTTTCCGTACATGAAACCAAACCAAGAAACTAAAGATAAAAGGTTTTATAATACTAATTGATATGCATACATTTTCACTTTTTATTTTTCAGCTAAGAATGTAGATCACAGCGCCATTGGTAGCATGGTAAGCGTTTGATTAAACTAGTCCTAGTTTGTGATTGTTAATTTTTGTCTACGACATAACATTTTCACCATTGCTTTATTTCAGCCTCTTACTGCTGCATTGCCCGTCTACGCTAAAGGATTTAGAAAGCTTTTAAAGTACATCAAGGACAAATACGCAAACCCGGAGATTATGATAATGGAAAATGGTAACTCGAGATTTATTGTTATATTTGTGTGTTGATTTAATCTTAACTCTTAAGAGTAATATACTGATCATTATAATGTTGTTTTTTCTAGGATATGGAGATAAACTTGGGACCACAGATTCGGTTGACGTTGGTACTGCTGATCATAACAGGAAATATTATCTTCAGAGGCATCTTCTGGCTATGAACGAGGCTATTTGGTAAGCCTTTTATTATTTGATAGATTGACTAACGATTCTATTGAATGGTCTAATTAAGAACATAATTGTGTTTGTGCAGCATCGATAAGGTGAGAGTTACGGGATACTTTGTATGGTCATTGTTGGATAACTTCGAATGGCAAGATGGTTACAAAAACAGATTCGGACTCTATTACGTCGATTTCAAAAATAACCTCACACGTTATGAGAAAGAATCAGCCAAGTATTACAAAGATTTCCTCGCTCAAGGTGTTCGTCCATCCGCACTCAAGAGGGATGAGCTTTAAGTTATATTTTGAGGATTTCGTTTTCTATTCGATGTTTTTCCTATGTTTTAGTTTGTGATTGACCACGCACGATTCATGAGTCGTGGTTAATAATAATAAAAGTGTTTCGTTTTCCTTCAATCTCTAGCTTATTCGACAAGATCAAGAAGGCTTTAGTTTTAATGACGTTATCCTTTTTGAGAATCAATATGTGAAGTTAAATATGTTTTACCTTCCAAACTTGAAGAAAAATTGAATCATACAACCTTAACATTAAAAAATTTATGAGTTACAAAATGATGTAAGAAAATATCATTAGTTTTAGAAAATTAAAAATACGAATTTACCTCTATACATAGAAATAGATTAGGAAATAATTTGACGTCGTCTTAACAACTAAGTACAAACATTTCAAAAACTAACAACTTAAACGTTGGCGATGAAATAAACAATGGCAATTCATTTTCCCAAACAGTTCTAATATTTTATTTTTGAAAGTCACTAGTTTAGATTAAAAAACAGGACGACCAGCAAGAGAAGATATCTCTTTTTCACTCATTTGGCCAAGCGTATTTTCTATATACCTTAAGGAAATAAAATCCATGCATGATGCAACCAAATAAATCCACCATGCAATACCAACATCATTCATTACTTTGGAAATTCATATTTCATTCTTAGCAAGCAAAAAAAAACAAAAAAAAACAATCAAACGTATGTGTTAATAATGAAATCATCACATTCTATCTTACTAGTAGTCACTTATCAAAAACGATTTATGTAAATAGTGATTTTCAAGATTTTTTTTTTAAAAGCAAAAAATTTAAAGGCCAACTCACTTTCAGACTGTTTCTTTTGTAAAATTGAGAATTCTTGGAGCATCTCCTATCAGTACTGTAGCTGATTCATTACTTATTTTCGTGCTTTTGATATGTGAGTGAGTGAACTAGAGTCGTAGATTGATAGCTTTGAAGCTGAGTTGGAAGGATTGTCTGTCAAAAAAGGAAAGACAAGACCTACCAAATTGGTAAGATTTGAAATATATGCATATACTGTAATTTATGCTCTGTAGTGAGTCATGTCTTTTGGTTTGTTTTTCTCTTTAACACTCATCTTTAGACATCTATTACAAGGCACAAGGATCACATAATAAAATTGGAACTGATCTTGAGCCACAAAGGATCATATACACTTTCTTTTAAAGAACCCTACTTGGAGAACCTACCATGGAAAGATAACAAAATTAATAAATCTTTCCAAAAAAAAATAAAACAAAAAAATAGTGAGAGTCTATAGAAGGTTCTCACCACTGGACATAATCTTAAACTGCATATGCAAATATAGGTTTGATCAAGATTTGTTTTTCAGGAGTACCAAAAAGGTTCCGTAGGAATGATAGATTGATAGATTCTTACATATACACAATAAAAAAAAAAAAAAAAAATTGTAGTATCAACATATCAATTAGAAAAACAACTGGGGCATTTTTGATATCTTCGAAAAGTATAATCCTTATCTTATAAACTATTTTTAACTAAACGCGGAAACGCATAGCTGGCAATCTTCCCTTACGGTTTTTTGGTAATTGTCTACTTTTGATAAGAGACGCAAAACGCCCCCCCTAAATCGAGAAAAGTTACATAATTACCCTGCTGACCTAGTCCTATATAAAAAAAGATACCTTCTCCTCTCCATTAACCAGTAATCTCAATCACAAACTATTTCCCCCCCTTCGTTCATCAAATCCTCAAGAGAAAAAAAAAATCCCCAAAAGCTTCCTCAAAACCCTAACACAGATCTCTCGATCTTCTCCGATCTGTCTTTTCTCCTAATCTGGTAACGTTTCGATTCTCGATTCATCTGGTTTCGCGTATAATGTTTCCGATTGATTTCACTTTTTCGATTACGAATCTAGATCTAGGGCTTTGATCTATGTTTCTGAGATGCGATTACGAGTTTCCGTCTAAAATTTTGCAGTGATTCGTGTTTTCTCGATATCGCTTATGAGAATTGTTTTCTAGGTTTTAGGAATCTATTGGTTCATATGTTCCGATAATCAGATCTTTGAATTCGAGCAGTGGATATGATTCACCGTCCTTGATTTGTGTATTTGAGCTTGAATTTTATAATTATTGCTTGATCTCCTTCGATTTTGATGGCGTGTGTTGTCATTGTGTTGGTGGTAGCTAATTGTAATTTTCTAAACTCCAATTTGTTCAGGTTTAGTTTGATTTTATTGGATTGAAGATGTCAGACGCTTTGAATATGACTCTTGATGAAATTGTGAAGAAGAGTAAGAGTGAAAGGTCTGCAGCTGCAAGGTCTGGAGGTAAAGGAGTTTCCCGTAAGAGTGGACGTGGACGTGGTGGACCTAATGGTGTTGTAGGAGGTGGAAGAGGAGGTGGACCTGTTCGTAGAGGTCCTCTTGCTGTTAATACTCGGCCATCATCATCCTTCTCCATAAACAAGGCAAGCTCGAAATCTTGATTGGAACTCTGTGCCACCAAATACCGAAGCATGCTAAAACTTAAGATGGATGATCTTTTAATGCTCTTTTGTCCTTGGAGAAGAATCATACATGCATATACCGTTACTTCTGATGATGATTCAGATTACAAGAATCTTCTAACATCTTCTTAGAAAAGCTTCTTTCCTGCAATTAGTGGTTTTTATGGTTAAAATCTGGGAACTTCAAGAGGCATGAATAGATGTGCAGAAGTTTTCGGTTGATATTGTCACTCGCTATAGGTTTATTGAGGAGCTCCTTTAAGCTAAGTAGTCCACATAGGGTTATCTACAGGGGGATAAAGCCTGAAAATGTGTGTGGTTTTAGGGGGAATTTCAGAAATTTTAACAGTAAATAGGATTTATGATGGGTTATCAAAGTGGGGGTATTTGCACTATGCATGAAGTTCACGATGGTACATCTGGAATTTCTTCGGAGTGTGACGGCAGTCTCAGTTTTCGTTTTTGGCTTCAGAGACTGACTGATAACACCAGTATGATTCATATGAAGTTAGTCAAATTTACTTGTTTCCCTACGTTTCATTTGGTATCTCCTTGGATGGTTCTTGACTACTTCTTCCTGGAGCTCTTTGCTTTAGTACTTTCAGCCAAATGGGTGTTTTCTCCTCTTTCAAGAAATTTGTTGATTAATGTGGCTTCAAGATTCTACAGACCCTTTTAGCTGACTTGATATGTTCTACTGGATCAGCTTGCCCGCAGGAAGAGGAGCTTGCCATGGCAGAATCAGAATGATTTGTATGAAGAAACCCTTAGAGCTGTTGGGGTATCAGGAGTGGAAGTCGGAACCACAGTTTATATTACCAACCTTGATCAGGGAGTGACAAATGAAGATATAAGGGTATAGCCTGACATCTATGTTCCAGTGCTTCTGTTGTTTTGGTTCTGTGGAGTTTTCTGAAATTGGTTTGTACTATCATATGGAATCTAGGAACTCTATGCTGAAATTGGAGAGCTGAAAAGATATGCAATTCACTATGACAAAAATGGGCGTCCAAGTGTAAGTTCTGTTTTCTTTTTGCTATGGTTTATCTGTTCATTACCGTGTTTCTGTAATATTTGATATCTGATGTTCTGTGTCATACAGGGATCGGCTGAAGTTGTGTATATGAGAAGAAGTGATGCAATTCAAGCTATGAGGAAATACAATAATGTACTTTTGGATGGAAGGCCTATGAAACTGGAGATTCTGGGTGGAAATACTGAATCTGCTCCTGTCGCAGCTCGTGTTAATGTGACTGGATTGAATGGAAGGATGAAGAGGAGTGTCTTCATTGGGTATGTTGCCGGTCTGTTTTTTTTTTACAAGAGAATAGTTTTGAGTTTATGTGCTGAAGTGAATGTATCACTGATTATTGCAGACAAGGAGTTAGAGGTGGGAGAGTAGGAAGAGGAAGAGGTTCAGGTCCTTCTGGGAGACGCCTTCCACTGTAAGTGTTCAAGAGTCTGATCTCGTTGTCATTCATGTGGGCTGATCATGCATTGGTTTTATCATCTTATCTTATCATATTGTTTATTTATGACAGCCAACAAAACCAACAAGGTGGTGTGACAGCTGGTCGAGGCGGGTTCCGTGGTAGAGGCCGGGGTAATGGTGGTGGCAGAGGGAATAAAAGCGGTGGGCGAGGTGGAAAGAAGCCAGTGGAGAAGTCTGCTGCGGATCTCGACAAAGATCTCGAAAGCTATCATGCTGAAGCTATGAACATCTCTTAAACAGAAGCAAGACTTCGCATCTTGTCATGTACTTTTGTGTTCTTTATTCTTAGTCTCTGACTAAATATGTGGCAAAGTCTGGTTTGGTTTAATTACGTTTAGGATGGCTCTACTCTGCTTTTATTTTCCTCTTTTCTTGTTTCACACTTTCACAGTCACTTTTGGTTATTGAAGTTAAAAGAGATTTAGCTGTAAATGAGAAAGCTGTTATTGTTAGTTGGTTGAATCTAATAATATACGAAAAAATCTTTTAGTCAATTGTGAATTTTATCTACAGAAACCCTAAACTTCACTTTCTGAGTAACGGATCAAAAACGAACAATGGGATAAAAAAGACCATTAGAATGTTATCTTGGTTTTTGTTGTGTACAAAATCGAATCCAACACAATCGGCCTCAATTCTAACTCCAATCCCACCTAAGAAAGTTAAAAAAACTTCTCGGAACAGAAACTAACATTGTTATGTCCCAAAGATTTCTCACAAGATATTAGCAACGTTCAAAATCATTACTGTCAAGATACTCCATATACCCCGACTGTAATACAAATCACTCCGTATTCCAGAAGAAGTTGTTGAGTTTGCCGATGGCGCTGTTATGTTCACAGACGTCCCGTTTCTACCATTACCGCGGCTGCAATCGAGGTAAAATAAACAACCATTAAAAATTTATACAATATGAGTGTTTCATTTGGACTAACTGATCTGATACTAAAAAAAACTTAACACAATTAACATGAAGTCATTCTTTTTAATCCGAAAAACCAAATCAATACATTTCCTAATCGAAACCAAGAATGAACATATCTACCAACAAAAGAGTATAAGGAAACAGAATAATTTACCTCCCAGCAAACACACATGTACCATGACCTGCATTGAAACAACCAAGCAAGAAAAAATTAGCTTTTTTACTAATTAACGGTAAAAAACAGTATTACACAATGCAATGTATAATCAAAAAAGGCTTTTTATGTTTCTTACTTGGATCTGTGGTAGTGATACTAGCAACACCATTGAAGTTGCAAGCATCAGGATTATTCCCAGTCTGATGATAATAAGTATCAAACGCGTAGTTAGCATGCGCGACGACATTATCCGGTTCATAACAAGTCTCTCCTTGCTTAATAGGCGAACAATCAATCTTTCCAGGACCACAAGCCCAATCAAGAGCAGCTTGAAGCATCTTTGTATCAGCACCTTCTCTTGCAGTACAATAAGTCTGGTTCGTTGTATCGTTAGCTAGAACCGAGCCCGAGTTAGTCAACCGAAGTACGTAAACCGGTTCACCATTTGCATTAAACAACCCCCAATTCTTCTCTGATAAACCTGCTTTTGTATCTTCATTGTAAAGCTCGTAAATATAAGTACTCACAGCGATCCCCGGGCGTTTCGGAGTTCCGGTCTTGTTAAGAACATGTCTAATGAGATTACTGTTGTAAGTGTTGGCGTTGTCAAGTGTAGCATCAGGCTCATTGGTTTCTCCTTTCGAAGGCCAGCCTGATTCGGTTACTAAAACCGGAATGTTTGTGAAGTTGAGGAACGCCATAGCGAAGTACGTTGCATCAACCATTGCATCAAAAGCGTTTGAGTAACGAACAAGAGTGTTTGCATCAACAGCTTCTTTGTTTGGAGGTATCGGTTTGAACAACGCGTAGTCTAACGGAATCACACCGTTTGATTGCATATAGTCAATGTATGGATACACATTCACCATCAGGTATGAGTTTGTTGACTGCAAGAAGCTTAGTAACGGAACTATAACCGCATTCAAAGAACGGTTAAAGAACGCTTGCGATGGAGGAAAAGGATCAAGAATCAAGGAAGTTGATAAAGGAGTAGAAACTTTTATCAACTTGTCAAGATTCGCCGAGAGTAAAGCAGCATGAACGTTCTTTATAGCACTGACTAGAACAGGTGCTGCATTAGAGAGACTGGTTAGCACCTCAGAGCCAACAGAAACCGCGGTTATCATCGTTGCAGGGTAATGTGCAATGACATTGCGTTTAACCCAATTCGCTGCGGTTGAATTGGATTGACCTATACCAAGAAGCTGGTCATTAGGAATGGAGATTATAACTTTGATACCAGTGTTTGCTAGAGCAATCAACAACCCGGGATCAGCGTTGTATAATCGAATATGTCGGATTTCTTGAGCTTTTAGTAGAGCAACAACTTGTGTTGGATGTGGCATATCAGAAAGATCAGTCCCTATGTTTACTCCAATATATGAACCTACAAAAAATATATTGATTTCAACTAAACCATTAGTATCAACATATCTAGAACTAGTCCAAAAGAGTGTACAATACTCAAAGATTTGGATTCATAGACTTAACTAAAAAGAACTATGTCTCTGGTCAAAACATTAGACATTGAATTATTTGTCTTGTAATAAATATTTGGGGACATGAAAATTCACCATTTCTTGTTTCTTAGTGAGCATTTAAAAACAAACCCACCTGCCAAACACACATACTGACATTTATTATCATAACCTACCACACTCTCAAACATACTCAATGAATCAAATCCAACACATACATACAAAAGGACTTGTCTTTAATTACTTTATATTAAAGCTATTTTCATTAATCACTGACAGTGGAATTATTACTACATAAAAAATGGAACATTTGGTTTTCTAGAAGAACATTAACACATGCAAAAATCAAAACTTTCAAATTTGGGAGTAAAGATTGAATCTGAAACTCAAAGTACAAGATTGAATCAGATACAAGAATCTCACCTTCATCAGCTGGAGGAGAAGGAGAAGCTGAAGCAAGAACTAAAAGAGAAAGAGAAAGGAGAAGAAGATGGAGAAGAGAAGCCATGGAAAGAGAGAGACTTTTTTGGAGAATCTAAGATAAACCCCAAGAGAGGAGAAACAGAGGAAGGGCAAAAGAATGAGTTTTGAGTCTAAAAATGTTAACTTTGTGAAGAATAAACAAAAACCCACAAAGAAAGGAATGAGAGAAATTGCGTGGGAGGTATAGAGAAAATAGGGTAAAGCTTCTGATTGAGAAAGGACACCGAGAAAAAGTTAGAAAATTTGTTGATTATATCGAAAGAGAGAGATTGGTAACGGTGGAATGGACGGCTGAGATTTGATCTTAAGATTTCAAATGGTCAAAGATGAAATCTAACGGTCTTTTGTAATCTTGTAGTTGACAGAGTGAGTTACACAGTCAGAGAGTTGTACTGTGGGAAAGAAAAGTCTTAATTAGCTTCTTTGTTGTTTGTTAATCACTAATATTAATATGATTTGATGATTAATTTTGAGTATATTAGTGTGAAACATAATACTACTGATTGTTAGTGATAAACTATGGTATATATTTGTATATATATTGAGCAATTTTTTTTTTTTTTGGGTAGAATAAATGCAAGTTTAAAGAGCACAACTTTTGGTGTAAGAACAAGTTGTGCATTGGACAGCAAAATAAGTTGGTAACTACGAAATAGCCGTTGCGACTCTTTTGTTTGTTTCTCTGTATTTCTCTTACTCTTTATTACATTTGGTCCTTTTTCTTACTTTTATGTGATTTTATCTTAATTTATCTATTAATAAATTGATTCGTTTTCTTATAATTGTTACCCATACTAATAGTAACTTACAAATACTATACATAGCTTATAAGAGAGAATAAACATGGCTTGTTTTCGTCTTAATAGATTTATAAAATATTCAAATCATTTTTTAATAATTTTTCATAAATCATTAGTTAATGAATATTAAAGATTTTAAAATATTATTTTGTTTCCATCATTTCTATATATTTTTGGAACATATTTTCGGGAATTATCAGATAGCGGAATTTGTTTGTTGTGGAATATGTCGTGTATTTTGGCATCTTGGTAAGCATGGACAAGTGATTTAGCCGTTTGGGACGAACCTAAGTCAATCTAACTCGGCCTACAAAATTTTGTCAAATCTCTTGACATTTTTATACTTATGCTTTTATCACTTTTGTGGGTGGTTGCGAGAGAATTAATCAAGTTTTAAAAATGAATAACGGGTCTGTTGGTTAATGATATATTTATAGATGATTATTAATTAATTTAATGTGAGGATATTAACAAAGTGTTCTTTGTTATTGACTTTTCTTTTTTAATTAAGGCCTTTAAATGATAGACGATCTTGGTTATGAACTTGTTAATTCAATGAAGTTTCAGATTATATCTGGAAGGATTAAAGAATATACTAGAAAAAGAGATTGAAATATATCGAGGAAATATGTGAAGACAAGGTTCGCGACACAAGTGACAAGCCATGCCCATGCACAAAAGTATCTTGCAAGGCAAAAATTGGAGAGTAATGCGAGGAAACACTGAGCATACATGACATAACTTTAGGGGATGCCGACACATGTAATCGTCTTTGGAGTCTCGCAGCCAGATTTTGGTGACCAAATTACCACTGCCATGAGTCCATGACGAGCTCGAGCTTTTAATAAGAAAACCACAATTTTCATTGAAAGTAATGATCATACAGAGTAGTTGTTCATACTAACTAAATGATCAATGATCATATTATACATTATGAAAGAAACATTTATTTTGTTAGGACTAAAATGCACATTCAACATTTAGTCAACTAATTGACATTTCAGTGAATCTTTAGCCTTGCTACCTTTTCCTTTCTTATAACCTTTTGAATCTTCAAATTTCTCGTTTTTTCTATACTTAGAACTCTTGAGTAATAGACTCTCATCGTTGTTCCCCTCTATGGATCCTTCTGATATCCCAACGCTTATCGCGTCATGATCGATATCCTCTCTTATATAAGATTTTTCGGAATCTTCGGATCGATCGAAACAATGATGATTCGATCCTTCCACATATTCAATCCAATCAAGATAATCTTTTTTTGAAGCAAAATCAGATGGACTTTTAGTTGATTTTTCTGATTGATCTATTTGATCGCTTGTTTTAACAGTATTTTCTTCATGCTGATGTTTCTCACCGTTTTTGCTAAAACCTTCAAGCTGGTCCACACGATTACGAGCACCATTCCTATTGGAACCTTCCATACGATCACGACCCCTAATCAAATCTTCAAGATGATCCATATGACTGTTTTTAACTGAGCCTACAAGCTGGTCCGTACCATCGCGATTCATGTTTCTAACCGAGCCTTCATCAAGCTGGTCCTTGCGATCACGACCACCATTCCTAACCGAACGTTCTGACATTTGGGATTGATCGTCCACGTGAATTTTCTTTTTATTTGCCTTGTCTTTTAGCATCAGCTTACGATGCATGGACTCCATAATCTTTGTAACCTTAGGAGTCTCCTTTGTTTCATTACTTTCCGCATAATCCGGCGAATGAGATTCCCGGAAAGGCTCTCCACCGTCTTCCTCTGACTTCATGGACCCGTCTTGGCGGAGCTTTTTTTGCTTATGGAGCTTCACGTATTTCATTGATAGCTTTTTTGTAATCTTCTTCATTTTCAACTTTTCTTTTGATATCAACAAGTAACATAAGATATGTAAGATTTATATATTTAAGTACTAGAAAACTTTGTTCCCGAGAACTACTTATAGGCTAATGAAAAATTTAAGAAAAATGAAGAAAAAGTTATTTATAAAAGATAATGAACACCCAAAAGAAGTAATTCGTTTTGTTTATTTGCTGTCATTTAAAATGTTGTTAATTATAAAACGCGGTTTTAACTTCTAAACAACACACTTTACAACCATCAAACCAAGATTTAACATGAATTTACGACAACAACAAAACTCTATCCTACGTGCCAATTTTACCAGAATTTGAAGATTTTCTTGGCAATCCTACTTTTAATATGTATATTTGGATTAACGAACTACATTTTTGAGTTCCAGTGGTTTATTCTAATTTTAGAACTTAAAAGGTCATTTTTTGTCGGAATACCTACCTATGCATAATGATATCCTGCCGCAACATTATTAAGGTGTTTTTTTAATGAATTAAATAAATCTAGCAATGTAATTATTTGGTTACAAACTATTAATTCGGTAACAATTTATACATATATTTAACATATATAAACCAAACTACATGTCTACATCATGTATATTAGAAAACTAACCGAATTCTTATTGGTAAATGCTAACTAGTGGATAGTTCACTAGTTAAGGACTTGAGCCAAGAACTCATTGCGACGTGAGTGGTCCATAATTTTTCTCATTTACTGTTAGAAAGAAAGAAAAAAAGGATTTTGTCACAAGGATGCGAGAGAAGCCTGCGGAAGAGGATCAGGAAATGGACGGTCAGGATTTTTCCGTGGATGAGCTTGCTGGAACAACCGTCCCGACCTACCGGAATCCTCCGTTTAGACCGGAATTACACACGTTTGTTCTAATCCAATATTCTTTGATATTGAACTACTTCCCTAGTGATATACATGTACATTCTAGAATAAAAACAAAGCTTTACACAGTTTCTCTAAAAATGGAATAGCGATCAAACTAAACCATCGAAGAATTGATTTGATGACCCAAAACCTTTAGTAACTGCCCTCTAGAAATTTCAAATGGCATATAGTTTTATTTCCATCTCTAATGTTGTCAGCATACTTTCAAAATAGGTTTCAGAAATGTGTATCTTCCGAAGGAAATCAGTATATATAAGAAAATCACTCACAATTGAATCTTCTAAGTACATTATTACATCTATCGAATAACGAACCGTATGCATGCGAATAAAAGCCTTTTGCAGGAGGTGAACGGCTATGTTCTACGGAGATCTTCATTCCCTTGTGAATGTGAATCTTTCCACCTTCTTCTTCTTCTTCATGGACTTGTAACACATCAAAAATTGATTATAAAACATTTTTTAAAATTACACATTACACTGTTTGGACTTATGCATGATTCATGAATCAAAGTATAAACTTACTAATTTTCTGATTTCTAAAAAGTAAAGTGATGGTCGAATTGGAAGATGCGATGCATAAAAGTAGAAGCGTAGCTATAAGAATGAACTTGAAACTCATTTTGTCTTTGCCCTTTTCTGTTATGTCTATATGTGTAAAAGAGAATACAAAGTTCTTGTTAAAAGTTGTTTTCTTAGAGGGGGTGTATTCAATCTAGTATTTAAGTGATTTGTGTAAAATTTACAAATCTTATGTTATTCAATTATGGATTTTAAAAACTCTAATGAAATCCAGTTCTATTGAATTAATGATTTAAAAATCTATCTTAAAATTCATTGTTATTGAAAACAATTTGTGGATTTGATTCTTAAGAATTTTGAAGGATTTGAGAGGATTGAGAAGATTTCTTTACTTAAAAATACAGAAATCCAAATCTTATGGTTTTAGATGAAATTTGAAAGGAATGAGCAATAGGAGGAAAAAATATAAGTTGTTTCATTTATGTGTTAATGTGTGATACTATGAATAAATTGAAGTTGAGTATTGAGTGCACAATGAGATGTTTTTTGTATGTTCGTTTCAAATTTTGGAAAGGAAAACCAAAATAGCTCATACACATTTAAAGAGTGATTAATTGGTATGGACGTTACTTACTAATTTTTTTTCAAAATAAAAAAAACGATTCATGACTAAAATTAAGTTTTATATAAAATATATATATATTTGAACAAAAAAAATAAAATAAAGAATTTATATATAAATTGAACAGCACTAAATATGAATAAAAACAAAAATTTAGTTTGATAATATTAACATTACATGCCATTATGAATTTTTTATCTTCTTTAAAGATGGGTACTTTGTGTCTAAAAATACTAGCATTTGGATGTAAAAAATATTAATTTAGTTAAAACATTTGGATACCTAACATATTGCCACTCCTTACCCAAAAAATAAAACATATTGCCACTTATACTCTCAAACGGATTAGTTAGTTGTTGCAATAAATTATATTTAATTAATTGTTGCATTAAAAATGAATTAAGAAAAAGAGAATGGGAAATTCTTAAAAACACCCTTAAAATGAGTTTTTGTTTCAAAATACCATTAAAGCTATTTTTCCAAAAATACCACAAAACTGAAACTAAAACTTTAAGCCTTCAAACCTTAATTATAAACCCTAAAAACTAAGACTCTAAACCGAAAATAATACACTCAAACCTAAATTTTGAAATTGTAAACCTTACAAAATTATTTTGAGTGTTTGTGGTATTTCTGGACTAAAACAATTGTAGTGGTATTTTTGAAAAAAACTAATATTGGTACTTTTTGGACAAAAACTTAGTATAGTAGTATTTTAGGACATTTCTGAGAATTCCTTATTATATATTTTGAATGTGATAAACATATTTTTTAAAAATTAGTAGTAAGTATCAATTTTAAATGTAATCATATATGTGTATAAAAAGTTGTGTCAAAGAAAAATGTGCATAAAAAGTATTTTTACTACTTTTGTAATTTTTAGATCATAACAATGTGGTAAACACATATAAAACATGTGTCTAATTTAATGTTTCTTATTTTTCTATATTTATCTTTAATTGAAAACGCAATTGTGAAAATAAAAATAAAAAAGACCAAAAACAAAATAGATCATGGGTTTCAGAAAGAGAATCTTAAAATATTAGTAGTACAAAGTACAATCATTTTATGCTTAAAGACTTGTTCCAAGCCGTATCCTATCAAAACACTGCAAGTCTCTCTCTCTTTCAAGCCTTGTCGGTGGTTGAATCGAAAGCTATGTCTCAGGTATTTTTCATCAGTGTTGATTCTGTTCTTTGAATTCTCAATTTCTCGATCTGGGGTCATTATAAAGATTGTTCTGGATCTAGGTCTTATCTTATTGAATTCCTTCTTCTTTTCTATTCCATCGATCTAAATATGATATATCAATTGATCTGTGGTTCAAAAGCATTTTCAGAAACACAGATCTTGAATCTAAAAAGGGTTTGGTGTCTTGTGTTTGGTTTTCAGATGATCTTTAGTTAGTGTTTCAAATGGTTTTGGTAGATCACTTTTGTTAAGTTGAATCTGATTCTTAGCTATATGATTGTCTTGTTCGTTTGATCTATAAGTTGCACAGAAGTTAAGCTTATGGGTTACTTATGTTTATATATCGTTTAGACCGTTGTTCTCAGAGTGGCCATGACATGTGAGGGATGTGTTGGAGCTGTGAAAAGAGTTCTTGGGAAAATGGAAGGTTAGATTATTTTTCTTATTTTGGCTATTGATGTTATGATCTGTATCAAAATGCTTTGAACCCACTTGTCTTACGGTAAACATATAGATTCATCGGAAAAGATTGTCGATATCGCGGAATCTGCAATGTTTTCTATCTTTTCTAAAGCATGGAACATCACTCTCTTCACTCGGTTTTTTGGTTTCAGGCGTGGAGTCATTTGACGTTGATATAAAGGAGCAGAAAGTGACGGTGAAAGGCAACGTGCAGCCAGACGCAGTTTTACAGACCGTGACGAAAACCGGAAAGAAAACGGCTTTTTGGGAAGCTGAAGGTGAAACTGCTAAGGCTTAAGGAGAAGCAGATCATTTTATGTGATTCTCTGTTTTAATAAAATCTATGTGAAATCTTTTTATTTTCTTCTTCTGTTGCTTGTGACTTGTGGCTGAGTGTATTGGAACTATAGATGATACAACACACTTTTGAGTGAATAAATATGCACTGGGGCATTATCTGGTCTGATAAAGCAGGAGCCGATAACAAGCTTAGAAGAATTCTTACGTATGAAAGCAGCTCAGCGTAATCCAATTAGGCTTATGGCAACCTTTTTCCTTGGGCTTGCAAAATTGTGTTTTCACTAGCTGGAGGCTTAAAAGATGAGATGACCAAAGACCAAAGTCAAAACAATTCATGTTCTTTGGAAGAGTTCCAAGAAGAAATTGATCCAATCATTATTTTAATTAGCTAAAGAATCTTCCTATTCACTACAAGTCTCCAACATAAGACAAATCCTTGGATGCAGTTGAATCTTCCTCAAAAGAACCAGCCTCTGAAACGTTTGATGTTTTAAGAGAAGTAAAATTTTTTTTTTTGTTTTAAGATAGCTATGAGCTGGGCTGATTTTTCCACCGAATAATTTCTTCAGGGTGAGTGTAGCCGTTACAAATCTATGTTGGCCCAATGGGCCAGTTTGTTTGGAGAATCAATTTTTCAAGATCCATCATATAAAAACCTTTTGCGTGGGCTATATTGATGATACAATTCGACAAAATGGTAAATCTCAAAAGACTATTAGAAAATAATTAAAAACAAAAGAAAAGGCAAACGAATCGTGAAATTGTGCATCCAATTTTAATGATTAAATGATGAATTTTATGTTTGTTATTATTGATCTCTGGGTAACTTTTTGATATTTCATATTCATATCTGCAAAAAAAATAGATATTAAATTCCAAGGATCATAGCACAATTTTTCTTTATAAAGAGACCGAATTTGAGGAAAATTCATTGACAATGATGACACATTTTCACATAAACTTAGTCTTCACTAAAACCTATGATACTGAAAATTTAATTTAAATATATCAAATTCCATTCGTTTGTATGTACTATAATCATAATTCATACACTAACATCTTAACTAGGATACAAATTATATAAACTGAAGTAGACTTTGATATGAACCTTTATGTGACATATAATATGTTATTTTCATTTCCTCAATGTAATATTTTTGTTTAAGAGAATATATAGTTAGAAAGCATATTCAAGGAATGGTGAGAGGATCATGTGTCACGATAAAAGATATTGGATGGGCCATTATGGAAAACACTATCATCATTATCTGCCTGCCCCATCCAGTTATGTCTCTCCACCTGTCTCCACTTCCTCAATTATTCACATGTACAACTTAATTACGAACCTAAGTACACACAAACACCATTGGTTAATGTACCATATTAGATCATGCCCAATTACCAATATTACTTTTTCATTTATATATGTTGTAGGTAAATTATGAATTTAACAAGAAAACAAATTCAGCATTGGTTCATTTATATTTTGTACTACAATTAGTGTTTATTTTCCAATATTAGTAATTTAGTATAATGTAGTTACAAAACAACGTCAAAATTCTAAAGTGACTCAAATGTGGTGTTAACACGCTTGGATTTTCTTTTGCAAAACTTACTTCTTAGTTCTTACATGATGGAGATAGGACATTTTTCAAAGTTTTATTATACAAGTACAGACTTTCAGTTTATCATGCTATTTCATTGCATATAGTGGACAATATACATCGACCTTTAATTTTCTGACAAAACAAAAATACATCGACTTTAATCTGATACTATTTATTTGCATAGTAAATCGTGAACCGACCTTAACACCATGAGTTCTTATCTTGTTTGCTATAGTTCGGCGAACAGTGAAGCATGCACCGACCATGACAATATAAGAGGATATAGGGCTCTGTCTTTATTGTTCTTTTGTTTGTTTTATATCTTTCTTTTTTTGCCAACTAGGGAAAAGAATACTAACAAAAAAAGTGTGGAAATAACATTTTGAAAAGAACCCCCAAGTGTGGTTAAAAGAGTGTTAAAGTGCTACCGTCCGAGATTGAAATCGAGGTGTTACATTTTAGAGAGGAGATGATTTACGCTTGTAGATCCGTCACAAAATATTATCAAAATATTGTTACACGACTCAAAATAATGACATGCCAAACGTTTGAAAATTTCTTTGTTACACAGAAAAACTTTTAAACAAGACCTTTACATGACATGTATTGTTGTTCAGAATTCGGTGGAGAAAGGAAAGTACCTTTAATGGTACATGTGCAATTATGTATTTGATTATACATATCAACATTTCTACGACATGTGTCCATTTTTTTAAATCTTAGACCATCTCTAATTTTGACTCTATTTTTTGCTCTAAATTTAGAGTTTTCTACAAATAGATCAGAGATTTACAGAGATTTGCTCCAATATTTTCTATAAATATCATAATTGATCTTTAGTTCCATTCACAACATCCAACCATTCCAAAATTTTCTATACATTTTTTTCTTTTTCTTAACTATAATGCCTCGTTCTACTGGATATTCTAACGAAGAAGATAAGTTTTTATGTCAAGTTTATATGGATATTTCTCAAGATCCAATCATCGGTGTTTACCAATCCTCTGACCATTTTTGGGATCGCGTGGCAGAATCTTTCGAAAATAGAAAAAATCCAACTTGGAGTAAACGTTCAAAAAAATCTCTCCAGTGTCGATTACAAACTATTGAGAAAGCTAGCAAAAAATTACATGCATGCATCAAACTATGTGAAAATCGACGTTCTAGTGGTGCGTCAAGTGATGATATAGTGAGTATTCTCTCTATTAATATGTTTTTTTGAATATTTATTTATTTATATTTTTTCTAAATTGTATGTAGTTCAATCAAGCAAAAGAAATGCTAATGCAAGATAAACATTTCAAATCTGGTTGGAAATTTGATCATGTATGGAACATTATTAGAAACTTTGAAAAGTTTAAAGATGGTGCTACTCAAGCTAAAAAAGTCTTAAATCTATGCGGATTAGAAAATCCTACCCTCGATTCTGTTTCACAAGCGTCTTCAGGTTCGTTTTCATTTTCTCTTAACTTAGATGATGAAGATGACATTATTGGAAGATCTCCATATCAACGACCAATTAGAGTGAAAAAGTCAAAATTGAAAAGAAAAAATGATCAAATATTGGATGTTATCAAGACTTTCGAAGAAGGGAATAAACAACTCATGGAGCAATTAAAGAAGACAAGTGCACAAAGACAACAATATTTGGAGATGCAAAGTAAGAGTTTAGCATTGAGAGAACAAAAAGAAGAAAACAAAGTTTTATATCGAAACTTAAATTCCATAGAAGATCCAAATCTCCGTGCATATCTTCAATCTGAACAAGCAAAAATCTTAAGAAAAAGACTTGATCAACAAGCTGCATCGACATCTACTTCCTTTGTTTAATATTTTAATAATTTTAGTGGATCTCGAAGAAACCTACCGGATTATTAAATTACTAGATTATGGTGTTTAAGAACAAATTTAATCTTGTTTATATACTTTTAATTTATCATTTGTCTAATTTTAATATATGTTAATGTAATTATATAATTTAGTTATTTTATTTTCTTTATGTATAAAATGATACTATATTAAAATTAAGGGAGTACTTTGTAAATTAAAAAAGTATGCTCCAAAAATAGATAATATAATTTTTTTTTTTACCAAATTCATATATCTATTTTTAGAACAATATTTAGAGTACTGTTGGAGTAATTTTACACCATATATAGAGTTTGGAGCAAAATATAAAGCACCAATAGAGATGCCCTTAGTTCAAGCTTCTGTATTGATTAATTTAAAGAGGTATTTTAGTTAAAAATGACTACTAATCATACTTTTGAAATAATTGAAGATAAACCGATACATCATAGAATATTCACGATGAGAAATTCATAATATGCAGACAGAAATTCAATATATTAAAATAAAGTCGTGCCAACAATTGATTGATCACTGGAATATTTATGATTAGAAATTTGATGTTCTTTTATAAAATAAGCTTCTAAAGTATAATACTATAATGGTCAGGAATGGCAATGCAAAACATGATGAATGAAATATTTAGAAATGAGAGTTATTCGATAGTAGATAGAGTTAATTACAACGTATGACCTTTATTTATGGGATATTTGTAAAAAAAATTCCTTTTTCTAATTTTTGTTGTTGTTTTTGTCCTTTTCTAATATCGTTTTTTTTGGTGAAACAAAGTACTACGATTAATAATTTGGGTTTAATACAAAGAGACATAGTTTTTTGCCAGCATATTGGCGATTTAGGTTGCAACTGATAAAATTAGAGGTTTTTCTATCCTAAAAGACGATTTAACACATTATACTTGAGTTTATAAGATTCAAGTTTTTTGTAGGGTATAATTTTCGTTATGAAGTATATGTTTCACAAAAAAAAAAACTCCAAATGTTTCGTTTTCATAAATGGAAAAAGGCAAAATTGAAAGAATGTTGAGAAAAGAGCAAAAACGAAAAATGGTATTGCAAAAAGGACATTTTGTGTAATATTCCCTCGATAAAATAAGATAATGATTCTTAAGGTTGGTTTGAGAGTTGTTACTAATTTACTATTAACTGACGAAACGATTATATAGTAATTTGAGAATTGTTCAATCTAATAATAGCAATGAAGACGAAAAACAAGGAAAGTAAATTCTAAGTAATCACGAAGGCTAATTGACAAATCTTATGAACTTTTTAGAATAGTGAATCGGCTGTAATAATAACTCTACCACAAGCAAGTTTTACATATTGGCGTTTGCTTATTCAACTCACCCAATTTTATTAAATCAAATATCAAATGCTATGGCCTATGAATGTGATTGTTAACATTTTGCCACACGATCAAAAATACATTGATTACTATATTTCTAACATTTATCATTTATTTTTCCATTATAATCGTTTTATGTTACTAACCGTTTATATAATTTTTTAAAATATTTATTTTATTGAAGTATATGATAAAAAAAACTAAGAGAAGAATGAGAGTCCTCTCGTTTCATGATTAACTTATGGGCCGAGCTCTATTATTCCACACAAACACAAACTCCTGCGTAGCTTTTTCTACCAACCACTCACTTTTGATTTTATTTTATTTAGACCTTTTTCTTTTTCCAATTATATGTGAACAATTGGATCACTTAAACTTATTGCTGTTAATTCTCTCCACCAATTAGGTTTCAACATTCTCAAAGCTCATTTTTAGTGACTTTCTATCATACTAATCAAGTATCAAATATCATCCACTAAACGAAAAGGATCTACCAAATCACATTCAAAACTAAAAGAAAGTCATATCCACAATAATACATATATCACTATAAACTATACCGTCATCAATTAGTTTTGACTGTTTTATGATGACGCGGTTCTTATAGGACAAAGTGCTTGATAGAAAAGGAAATATATTTCTAAAAATCACATCAAGTTTGACCTAAAAAAACAACATTACTATCTTCGATTCTTTTACTCTAAAATAATCAAATTATTAGATCAGCATGACGATGAGACTGAGTAATACACCCAAATGATGTAGACATGTGTGTTTTCTGTCAAGACATTTAATTCAGAAATTCGGTGTCAATGAAGGCTTTTTATGGTCTTCTATCTATTCATAATGAGACATCCACTCATAATCCTTATAAACATTCGACATGTCTAGTTTATTCTCAGAAATTCTTTAAAACACTATACGACTATATCTTAAAAAATAATAATATGGTGAGTATGATAGATCACATAGGCAGGAATAAACTGAATTCAGTTACTTGGAAAAATTATGGGTTGAAGGTTTGGATCTTCTATGGTTTATTAAAAAAAAATACAATATATAAGTGATTTTTGTTGTGATTCAAAAACATAACATGATATCATGTAAAATAACGTGATTAATAATATCCAATTAACAAAAAAAAAAAAAGTCATGTAAACTAATGTTACATTTGATTTTACTTTTTAATATGTGTAAAATTCATGTTATTTGCTTAACATGTGTGATAAATGTATAATTTATTTATGATATTAACATCCGTAATTTGTTTTAAATAAATCGGCATTATATGGTTATTAATTCATATACTAAATAAAATTAAGGTTTCTACTTAAGCTTAATAAATAATTCACAGCTATTGTTTTGCTTAAGTGATGTTTTAAAATATAACTTTTATGTATAAATCAAAATCCTCTTACCTAAAATTAAAAAGCATTAGTTTGTATTAAAATAAAATAAAACCATTTATGGTTGAGAGTACTTTCTTGATCTTATTAAGCTTATGGAAACTAAAAGAAAAAGGATTTCATTTCCCTCTTATTCTTATTAAGCTTATGTAACTTTACACTATTATGACTATGTGACTAGTTAGATATGTCTATATTCTTAATTAGTTTATATACATATATATATATATATATTCCTATCTCTATAATTCTTATTTCGTATCTTAACCATGAGTTCGATCGTTCTGTATTTATGGTCATACAAATGTCAAACTTAATCCATTTCAACCTTTTTGTTTTGTTAAAATCCATTTCCATTTCATTTCCATTTCGACTTTTCTCGTTAACTTAATCCATTTTTAAAGGTTCCATCATTTTCATTTGAATAGTAAAATGTGCCCAACGATGATCCATGCGTATAAATTTCTAAAGAATCGCTTATGTCCAAAGTCAAAATTTAGGACCAAAAAACAAATAAAGAAACGTATATGAATTTTGGTTAGGAAGAAGTCATTGTTACTCGTATTCTACGGTTTTAGATTACAAGTGAAAACAAGATTTAGATTTTTCTAAGTGAAGACAAAGACAACGATATATATGAGCTACCTTATTTTATTTCTTACAAATGCTTCAATAACCTTTCATCAATCATATTCATTTTCTTAAAACATATATTCATTATTTTATCATTCTAATCAAATATTTCTTAGGCGATATCAAAATCACAGAGGAGCCAACCCAAAAGAAATAAAACTTACAAATAAAATCTATGGTAGAGTTATTTAATTACTGGTTTATGCAATGTATAACATTATTGTTATCATTCTCAAAATATTGACTCATAATTTGGTAAGAGAAGTAGTGTATATTTTTTCTTCGGCGTAAAAAGCACAGAGAAAGAACACATACTAATAAAAAAAACATTCTGTATTTTGAATTCTTGTCTGAAATATATGATGTATTTATATTAATATCTTATGGAAAACATAATGTGGTTTAATGTTTTGAGTGAAATATTCGTCATATCATTTAGGGTAATTTAATTCCTAAGTTTAATCCCTCACTATCTTTTTCCAAAGCCAAAGTTCAGGTTTTGGTACAAATTATTGACAAGGTTAAAAACAAATACTTTTGCGATTGTTTGACCCGGTGTGGTAACAATTTAACATATAAAACGACCAAAGACATATAATATATAATTTTTCTTATAAAAAATTAAATTATTTTAATAAAATTTTAAAATCTTAAGTTGACATCTTACTCAGACCACATATTTTGTGGCATTGTAATCTTCAAGACTTTCAGGAAAGTCATAGTCTAAGCAGATCGTTACACCTCATTTCTCTCACCTAAAATTAATTATGTGGACCTCATCCTTCTTTTTTGTTTAATTGTGAAAATTCATAATTTTGTTACATGGTGTTAGCATTACCTTTTAATAGATAGATCAATTTGAAGTTTTCCTATAGAGAACCTGTTTAACTATAGAGGCAAAAGTAAATGTATTATGGTAATATAAGTAGGTAAATGTATTAGCTTGTATAGTTAACATACATGTACCATCATACTTTTTGAAATTTGTGATATTCTTATTATATTACGCAAGACTTATATGCCTAAAAAAGTATGATAGATGAAACTACAAGTGTCTTATTTCTATTTTCAAGTGATAGTTAGCCTGAACACGAGGAAGTATGGAACCCAATATACAAAGCAAAAAAAGAAATGGACCAAAGACACATTTCTCTCTTAACTCTTTTTGTCTGTACAAAATAAATAAACTTTATTTTTGTTTCTAAATTTCTCACAAGTAAAAAAACGTTCTCTCAAATCCCTCAAAAACTAGAGTAACGAAGGGTATTTAGGTTTTTCTGTTTCCCCCACCCCATAGTTTCCATTCTTTTACAAAAGAAACCATATTCTTAAGAATGAATTCAAAACAACCCAAAAGTGGAAGAACTCTCATCATTAAGCAGCAAATCCAAACTGCTAAAGTCACTAATTTCCCACAGGCTCATCATATTGTTCTCTATAATGTTGTCCACACCATTATTATTATCATTATTACTATTACCATAGTCGGACCACTCGAACTCCGGGAACTGCAAATCCTTCAAGAAACTCGAATCATTAGAAGAATGCGAAGATGTGGACGTGGATGAAGACATTGTTGAATTGCTGCAGATAAGGTCTAAAGACTCTGTTTCAATAAGAGGGACATCTTCGACACCATACTCAAGATTTATCTCCATGAATTGATCATCACCTAAAGACTCTTCAAGTCTTGATATGTTCTTGATGTTGTTCTCTAAAGGACGCTCCATTGTTTCTTGAAAAGGAACTGTATTATTCTGTAGCTTCTTTAAGGGTTCTTCGTCTTCTTTTTCGACGATAGAGAGTGGTTTATGTGTAAGAGGATCAATCCCCATTTTCCTCAACTTCTTCTTGATGTGAGTGTTCCAATGATTCTTGATTTCGTTGTCTGTTCTTCCTGGTAAATGAGAAGCTATCTTTGACCACCTTTACATACAAAAAACAAAATCTCAAAAACAGAACATATCGAAACTTAAAGCACAAGTAAGAAACGTTTGTTAACCTGTTTCCAAGCTGGGAATGGAGATCAATGACCATCTTCTCTTCGTAATCAGAGAGAAGACCTCTCTTAAGGTCTGGTCTAAGATAGTTAGTCCAACGAAGTCTGCAACTCTTGCCACACCTAAGAAGACCAGAAAGCTTAGGAACAGCTCTCCAACAACATTGTCCATTGGTAAGGATGAAGTTTATGAGCTTCCTATCCTCTTCTGCAGTCCATGGTCCTTTCTTCAACCCTACTTTGTCACAGCATGGTTGTCTCCCCATTTCTCTCTCTCTCTCTCTCGTTCTCTCTGAATTGGTTCTATGACAATTCTCTGTTTTTATCTATCTCTCTGTCTGTGTCTTTGTCCAAAGAGAGTAAATGTTATGGCAAGTTGAAGAGAGATTTGGGTAAGCCTTGCAACCACCTATATATATGCATACTGATGTATGTATGTGTGTATGTCTCTATAGGTTATCTATAAAGAGAGCAAAAAGAATGTAAGGATAAAGTTTGAGCACTAAGATTTTATAATTCAGACTTTTCATATCTGGTTCACACACGGGTGGTCCATTTTTCCCGTTCTTTTTTTTTGTTGGGCCATGTTTTTAATTTTAAATTCCATGGATATGATAATAAAGCTTCATTTCTTTATTATTTTCTTGTTATCTTAAATACATATACTGTTATGTGTGTGTGTATATAAAATATATGTGTTCAATAACTTAATATATTAAAGCTTTTAGTGATGGTTGAATTTATGTGACAAACGAATGTAAAAATGGTTTTTCTTTGGAGTGATTCTATAGCTACCATACCTATACAGTCACATTGTTCCATTCTGTTCTTTCTCAGGAGGATAAATCAATTTTTGTTTTTTCGGGAGGCAATCCTGAGTATGTTTATATAAAAGGGAAAACATACACGGAACAAGACAGAAGGAGCTACTCTTTCACCACTTATTAGAAGGATCTTATTTTGATTCTCTCTTCAGTGTGGCTGAATTGTCCATCCCACGCACCAGTAACAATCCATCACAACCGAACAAATTCAATTTCTGGTAGAATCCGAAAATTCGTTATGAACACTTCAAAACTGAAAAATGACCACAAAATATTTGATGAACTGAAGAAATCCATATGTATTCTAGGCTTCTAGCGTAACTCAAATTTTATTATGTTTCTTGTGACACAATGGTATTAAAGAGTTCTTTTAAAAAAAAATATATATATGTTTGATTCATATTAGTTAAATATGATCTTTTAAATTGAGTATAATCTATAGTGTTGACAAAATAAAATTTATTTACAATATCACATATTTAATGATTTTTGTAACACTTTTTTTTTTTTTAATATTTTTCTTATTTCGTGTCACTTTGGCTTTCCAAATCAACAATCATTTTTTAAAAATACTTTTTTACCAAACTTTAAATATAAACGGGACTATGAGCTCAATCCTTTTCTTTTTTTTGAGATTTTAATCTTATTTGACTAGCTACCTTAAATACTTTAAATAGTAAACATATTCAATTTTTATAAATACTTTAAATAGTAAAAAAATAGTTTACTCTATAGTAACAAGGTATGCTTTCCAGCTTGCAATCTACTCTATATGGAAGGAGCGTAACAACAGGAGGCATGGAGAAACTCTTTTACCACCGGCGCAAATGACCAGACAACAAACAAGTCCGAAACTGGCTATCCTTGATCCGTGAACAAGGTGACCGAAGATATGATGGATGTATGCAAGCTTGGTTTGCCTCGAGATAATTGCAAAAGCTTAGGGTTTTTTTTTTATCTTCTGACTTGTATAACAAATTTCTAAACAAACGTTGCACTTGATGTAAAAAAGTTTTTTTTCGAATAAATTTTATATTTTATTCATAAAAAAAAAAAAAATAGTTTACTCATGTTGAGAATCTCTGTTGAAAATCCATTAATTATTTAGTTATAGAAAAGTGATCTAATTTCTACATCAGCTAGATAGAGGAGAAAATAATACTCCATTAGCAAGATTACAATCCTTTTTCCAATAAACAAAAGTTGCAAAGTTCTCAGTATGATATTTTATAATCATTAATACTAAATTTTTAAGTCAAAGTGCTGCATTATGTAGTTCTAATAAAGTTAGCTCGTTGGCAAAACAAAATTAAGTAGCTCATGCTGGACTACTGGCCAATCGACACTTGGAATGAGTAGAAGAGAGGACCGGACGCGAAACGTTTTTGTCGGAAAGGGCCACTTCGTCCACTTTTCTTTGCTTCTGTTTAAAGTCTGAGATTCTCTCTCGTGCGTCTGTAAAAGACCAAAAGAACAAAATCCAAAAACCCAACCAAACTCTGGTAAGCCGGTGGCTCCCATTTGAAGTACACCCTAGAAAAATTCTTGTACCGCTCACAATTGGGCCATCCGTCTTTTAGTCGTAAGAAACACCATCGTTTTGATGTTTAAAAGAAACAAGGATGGGTAATAGAATGTTTTTGTTAAAATGATATTTATAAGATTTTTCAATAAATAAATATAAATAATTCTTTAAATTATGTTTAAATATGTACAAGCTGATTTTTTCTTTTTTTCATTTTTTGGTAAAGAAATTTTATGGAGTTGTAGGTAAGACTTAGACCTAGATGTAGCACTTTTTGGATTTTGATTTGAGTTAATATGCTAAGAGTTATCTGTTTTTTCGTGATGTTCTTTGTTTTAGACGCGATTTGGATCATGGAGTCAAAGAGAGATCGCGAGTTCATGTCATCACATAACTTTGAGGGTAGCTTCAAGACATCTAGGGATTGAATAATTCAACGGTTCAGATTGAAAGTTATTAATTTCATTCAATTCATTTTCCCCATTTCTATATGAACTTATTTCTGTTGTTAAGCAATAAATTTGACATTTCAACAAAACAAAGTAAGATATGAATCAAAAGTTGTAACAACAAAAACTTATACAACTCATTTTTTTTTTTTGTGAATATGTTAAAACATAGAATCCATGTAAGAAAAAATCTACAAATAGACCTATAAACATTTTTTCTCCAAATCTTATGCATAGTCGGAGTTACCAAGATCTTTACACGAAAAGTACCTATTTTGAAAATTGAAACTTAAAATCAGTCCTTAATTGTTTTTCTTTTCTATTATTTTATTTTGTTTGGTTCCGTAATTTATTTCTTGTAGAATTTAGGAAAACGTATGTTAAGGTTTATGGATGGGGATTAATCCCCAAGAGAAATAGAATTACATAAAATTTTGTAAGTTAGATATTACCTCACCAAAACATTAACTTAGACGACATAAAGATTAAGAATATGTCATACGATGTTGTGTAACATTGTTTGATTCTTGTATCACTTAGGTCAAATTGTTGTTCTATTGAGAGATCAAACATTCAAACTCATCAACTTTAGTGTGTGTCTCCGCCGATTCTCTAAAGTTTCTCCGGCACAAGACACTCTACACAAAGTATAGTAAGACGGTTAGGGAAATTAGTCGGTTTCACAACTTCAATGCCGAAAACATTTCAGGGTTTTGGATTCATCTATAACTTCAAAATGTCTTTCGACAGTGGCAATCTCTCACTTCACTATGCGCTCGTGGATGTGGTTCTAACTTACTTTTGGCTCGCATGTCACAATTTGTCTCACAAATTTTGTCTCCGAGATCTCATCGTGTTGCCGTCGGATTATCCTATATATCCTTATGATACGTTTTCAAATGTTTTAGCTATTCTGTACAACTTTGAGTTTGCTAAATTTCAAGTCTTGTAATCCATTGATCTCTTAAATGGAAACTAGCTTTTGCACACAAATCAAAAGCTTGAAACGTTTTGATATATGTGGAAACCAAATTATCTGATTTTATCCAACGATAAATCTTAAAGATAAAAAATGAGTTTCATTACCAAATTAAAAAAAAAAAAACTAATATTACACGTGAACAATGATCAAACATAGTTCCTCATGAACTTTGTTCTCACGGAAACAGGAATAGTGACATTATGAACTCCATCGGTCCAACACAAGCTCCCAAAATAAAAATCAGTGTTAACTCTATGACTCGATTTCACTCTCACACTAAAAGTAATCTTTGTTATGTTGGAACCAAACACAAGAGTCTTCGGTTTCACATCAAGCTCGATACCAAGAGGAGACTCAATCACTGGTCTGTAGACTGAACGGGCCGGTCCAACATTTCTCACGGTTCTTGTCACAGTGACCTCTCCAGTGAGACTTGGGATTGTAATGGAAGGCAAGTTGAAGTCGAGCATCGATGGCTTTGGCGAAGTGCAATTGTAAGTTTTACCAAGTAGTTTTGAAATGGAATCATCATCGTATTCGGCAGAACAAAGGTAATGAAGATAGTCATCGATACCCATGTCGTAGATGAGGCCCGGGTGTGTTACTTTCTCTGGGTTGATCAAACCACCTCCATAGTCAAATGGGTCAGCAAGTTTACGTGTTGATCCCTCTGAAAATATTGGCTCTCCAGATGGATCGGTCTTCCATGCTTCAATTCAAATAAAGGAAACATACAGTAAGTAAAGATGTTTAGAGCCTTTTATTTTATTTTTTCAACTTAATCTGAATAAACCGAACCATAAAGCTCCATTTAAAGGACAAAAATGAATTGAGAGTCTTAGTACAGTTGGTTAGAATGGTTATACTTTTTCTCTAATTGAAGAACCAAAACAAAAACCAAATTTAAACCGAAAAGAGAGGATAAAACTTCGGAACTTAATTTTGAAAAATAAAAGATACAGTATATTTGATTAAGAACCAAGCCCTAATCAAAACCATAACAAATTGTTCCATAATTAATAAAAGCAAGAACCTGTTGTGACAAGAGCGGATCGGATTGCAGCTGGAGACCAGTGAGGGTGTGTTTGTCTTAGTAATCCAACGATTCCCGACACAGCAGGAGTCGCCATTGATGTTCCCGACATGAACTTATACACACCAGATACTGCAGAAAGAACATTAACACCCGGTGCTGCTATGTCTGGCTGTATTATTACACAACAAAGTCCCAAATTTCATTAACACTTGGATCAATGTGTTAAAAAAAAAAAATAAAAAAAAATAGGAAAATAATAATAAATACTAAACAAACCTTAAGAATTGCTGGTGAAACTGAATTAGGTCCTCTACAAGAGAAACGAGGCACTCTAGAAGCAATAGGTCGGCCAATGAGTGTCTTGGAAGGGCTTAGTTTTGCTTTAGGCACTCTGCGAAATCAAAATGTTCTCATGTGTTAGGAAAAAACAAAAAACAAGAAAGTTATGATAACTAAACAAAGTTGGTGAAGATTTGTTACACTGTGGTCTGCATGTAGTATAAGATGTCGGTTCCATATTCATAATCTACCACGGCGCAAGGAACATCAACGCTACTACAAACCGTAGGATCAATCACAGATTGTGCATAGATTATACCAGCACATCCAGCATTGGTTATGCTATTCGCCTTTCTTATCATCTCATCGTTTGCCGTAAACGCAAGGACAATGGTCCCTTGAGTTTTCCCCTGTTCGATAGATCTGCTCAACATTTCATCTGATAATATAAGATTAGTAAATCCAACTTCTGGGAATGTGTTTAAACCTTCACCCTGAAAATAATCAGAAAGAACATCGAATCACATTTCTGGCACTTCTTGCTTAATCATAAAAAAAAAAGAATCAAAAAGGTTCGATCATACGAGAATAGTTAGATTGTTTCCAAGAGTTATCGGTATCGGGAAAGAACGGTCTAGGGATGTAGCGGCGACGGTTATGATCCATGGAGCAACATTATCGACGGTTTGAGCGTTAGGTCCTTCGTTTCCAGCAGAAGCAACAACGGGAATGCCTTTCATCACGGCGTGGAATGAACCAAAACCAATGTCACTTTGATCAATATCAAAACTTGCTGGCGCGTCAGTACCAATTGAAATGGATATAACATCAACACCATCGCGTATACTATGATCAATTGCTTTGAGTAGATCAGCTGTTATACATCCAACTTCCCTCCAACATACCTTGTACATAGCTATACGTGCATGAGGAGCCGCGCCTCTAGCGGTTCCTCCAGCTAGTCCTTTATAGTTTGCATTAGCCACAAAAGAACCAGCAGCAATTGCAGCCACGTGTGTCCCATGGCCTACATGATCTCTAGGGGACATAGACTCACCTAGTGAAGGATAGTCATATATCCCATCCGTCATTTCCATAAGACCTACGGTCAAGTACTCGGCCCCTATAAGTTTTTTGTTGCAATGTTTTTTGGCGTCAAATCCATTTCCAGACAAACATTTTCCCTTCCAACGCTTCGGGATCGGTCCTAGACCTGTGTCATTGAATGACTGTGACTCTGGCCATATCCCTGAGTCTATGACCCCAATAATAGCTTCACTTCCCATCTTGGTTTTATGTAGAAGACTTTTTGGAGAAGTAGGCAAAAGTCCCAAGTAATCAAATGTTCTTGTTGTTTTCAACCTCATTACTCGACTTGGTACAACACGAAGAACCTCGGGATGCGCTGTTACGAAACAAATCAGACCATGATTTCATAATGTCTTACGAGTTTAATTGGACAGAATGAAAACTGAAGTACCTGAAAGATTCTTTGCTTGAGAGGCGGTAAGTTTTGCTGCAAAGCCGGAAAAGCCATGCTTGTAATTGTATACTAAAGAATTCTTGGCTGCTTCTTTGCTATGTCACAAAATATAAAAGAAGAAAACACATATACTCTCATAAGGATTCTCAATATTTCAATAGCATCAACATTGTAATATATGTACCTTCCAAGAAGTGGTTCAAGAATTTGGTAATGTGACTTAGTAACCAGCTCAGGGGTATCGTGTTGCTTTGCTCCCAAGTGTACAATGTGAATCTGGAGCCGATTATCGAAAAAAGAAAACATACTTCATATGTATGCCAGTTATAGCCTCAATACTACTCAAAGATGAAAAACGCAACATACCTTGTTCAAGCCATAGTGTTTTGCCGCAGAGATAAACACTCCGTTCAGGATTAACAAAAGACCGATAACTAGAGAACTTGTATCTGCAATCAGAAAAGAATTGCCCATTTTTCTGATTGTAGAACAAGTTGCTTGGACATGTCTTTCTTTGTTCCATATATAACAAACAATGAAACTATAAACTAATTAACTTCTTATCAGAAAACGTAAACAAATTACCTAGATTCTAAAAATACCACAGACGGTTATATAATAAACAAATTAATATTTTTTTTTAAAATGAAATGTCATATATAGTTATTCTGATTTATCATAAGCTTAATTTGGATTTTTTTGGCATTGCACCTAATTAGTTTGCCAGAGGATTAACAGTAATTAGTGAATGTTGAAAGATAATTATAACAGCAACCTTCGTCCTCCTTATCATCATCTGTACATTACTCATTTTCTCTTATTTCTGACTTGTTGTGTATTCATTTTCATCAGATAATGTTTCTTGCTTCCTTGCACATCGTTTTGATGGAATGATCTGATTTTTTTTTTGGTTATTTAATGGAATGATCTGATTGTCCTAGTTGGATTTTAGTCCTAATGTTTCTATAAATAGATATAAAAACACATTTAATAAAGGATGATAGAGAAACTCTAGGTCTTTAACAAAATAGTTTTATGTAAATGATAAGATTTCTGATTTGTATCATGACATTTTAACATACTTCCTGAAGAGGGTACTTTCCCAAGCATACAAAATTCCAAAATGATGCATCTTACTGCTATGGGCGTATTGTTACCGTTATCTTATGCTTTTATGAGAAGTAAGCAATTATAGTGCTCAAAGAAGGCCAAAACACGTTTTTTAAACCTGGATAATATTGAAAAATAACTCAAGTTACTAGAACAATGGTCCAAGTTCAAATACTTGTCTCCTAGAAGAAGAAGAAGCTCCGAAAATCCTAAGTTCCTAACCCTGGAAACAGACAATGTATAGACAAGTCATCAAGCAAAGGCCATTATTTTCACTTAGAGCCTAACTCCTAAAAATTGCTTTAGGTAAATCATTTTCACTCCAATCCTAAAACTAGGTTTCGCAATGAACCAACAAATCAAAACCAAAAAAAAACTGATTCGTTGAGGTTATGAGTCACCGGATTCAAACAAAGATCAAAATCTGTCCGTTGCGTGAATATGATTCAAATCCTCATTCCTAGTCATGGAGCTAACAATTAGCCAACTCATTTTCAATTTTTGGATATTTTCTTAACCAGGAAACATTTTTTAGACATACTTATGTTTTCTTTTTCTTTCCCTATAGCAAGTTTAACAACTATCCTTTGTTATAGATACCTTTTTAATGCTTCAAACCTATAGACTTTGAATAAGCATTTTAAGACAAAGTTTGTTGATTAATATTTGTTTTGTAAGCAATATACAATACTCTTACATGCGAATTTGAATCTGAGGGGTGATACAACAATAACACTAGCACACGATATTAGAATAATTTTCGGGAACACTCCCCAAGTTAATTTTTTCAATTTTTTTGAATGTTTATATTATTACAAACTACAATGTAATCTTAATATGTTAACCTAAACAATATGCTCATGTTCATTTATCTTACCATGGTTTTGACAGGTAATGGAAAAACAGTTGTAAGTTTTGACTCATGTTAATTCTACACCGATAATTATATAAAAAGAAACAAATCCGTTTTCGTTGTAAACCATAAACCAGACTAGTCCCAATTTAACAAAATTAGCTTGGTGTCATGTCCTATCTTCGTTGTACGCTAAAAAAAACTCCCAACATTCTTAACCAAATCCTTCATCAATTTAAATACAAGATGACGTGAACACAATCATTATGCTTCTGGGATGCAAGCAGAGAGGACATTGTTGAGGAGGTTCAAGAATTTTAAAAATTTATAATCTTGGAAGATTCTTCTAGGACAAGAATCTACCTCAACAACAACTCCTTAAATCCCAGACAAAACATGGAGTTGTCTTCTCTGATTGTACCAAATAATAAGAAGCATTTTGTAGTTGTGTTCATAGGTTTAGTATTAATCTTCAAGATAGCCTTAATTACTGCTGCCAATGAGAAAAGCCAGGTTCGTTATAAATGGTCAAATTTTGATATTATTTTTCTGCGGAGTTGCGAAAAATTTTGCAATTTTAATTTCTTGATGATGTTATATTTAGATTTACACGGTGCATTTGGGTGAGAGGCAACATGATGATCCTAATATTGTAACTGAATCACATCATGATATTCTCGGACCACTTCTTGGAAGGTAATGAATGATGAGCATTGGTAAATGCTTTCCTAAGATAATCGATGTTGCGGGAAAAAGTTGGTTTACAAATTTGTATGTTTTGACTGATAATGCAGCAAAAAAGCTTCCCATGAGTCTATGATTTATAGTTACAGACATGGTTTCTCAGGCTTTGCAGCGAAACTCACATCATCTCAAGCAAGGGAACTTTCAGGTAAATTTGAAACATTTAATGACAAGACTTGTTGAACAAGAATTAGGTCAAACTCAGAGAACAAAAACACTAATTAATAGTCAACTTCTATTTTTGGATTTGTAATAGGGCATCCGGATGTTGTTCGCGTAACGAGAAGTAAGAATATGAAACTGAAAACAACAAGGGTTAGTGATTACTTGGGACTCACTTCAGCTGCTCCAACCGGTCTCCTCCATGAAACCGATATGGGAAGTGAAGCAATTGTTGGAATCCTGGACTCAGGAATATGGCCAGATTCCAAGTCATTCAACGACAACGGTCTTGGACCAATCCCAACACGTTGGAAAGGAAAATGTGTTTCAGCAGAAGCGTTCAACGCATCGAGCTGTAACAGAAAGTTGATTGGAGCTATGTACTACTCAAAGGGTCTTGAGAGTAAGTACAACGGATCGTTTAACGCGGCAGAGAAAGGTGAGGTTATGTCCCCTCTAGACAAAATTGGACACGGAACCCACTGTGCATCGACAGCCGTGGGTTCTTTTGTCCCAGACGCAAATGTCCTCAGTCTAGCTCAAGGAACCGCGAGAGGAAGTGCCCCGCGGGCCCGTATAGCCTCTTACAAAGTGTGTTGGAACAACGAGGAGTGTTTCACACCGGATATTGTAAAGGCCATTGATCATGCCATCCGTGATGGTGTCGATGTACTATCGCTCTCGCTCGGATCTGAAGTACCTGTAGATTTTGAGGTTGATAGAGATGATTTCGCTATTGCTGCTTTCCACGCTGTTATGAAGGGAATTCCCGTGGTATGTGCTGGAGGGAACGATGGTCCTGAAAAAGAAACCATCTCTAATGTTGCTCCGTGGCTCATAACTGTCGCGGCTACGACCATGGACAGAGAATACTTCACGCCCATCACTCTTGGAAACAATATAACCTTACTGGTACGTATTTGGTTGCTTGTATCACAAGAAACTGTGACCGTTCATTTAAGTTTTAACTCTTCTTTTTCTGTGGGATCCCATTCTCAGGGTCAAGAAGGTCTATACATCGGAGAAGAAGTTGGATTCACTGATCTTCTTTTCTACGACGACGTGACAAGAGAGGATATGGAAGCCGGTAAAGCTACAGGAAAAATCTTGTTGTTCTTCCAAAGAGCCAATTTTGAAGACGATTTTGCAGCTTATGCCAAATCAAAAGGTGCTGTTGGCGTCATTATCGCTACGCAGCCAACAGATAGTATCGATGCAAGCACCGTTGATATCGCTATTGCCTACGTAGACAACGAACTTGGCATGGACATTTTATTGTACATCCAAACAACCAAGTAAGCTCATCCTCTTCACATTTATGTCGAAAATCAAACTATGAACTCCTTTGATGTAATAGAAAAAATTTCCTTGGATGATTTCTGCAGATCACCAATAGCTAAAATCAGTCCGACCAAGACGTTCGTTGGCCGACCTTTAGCGACCAAGGTCGCTAGATTTTCTTCTAGAGGTCCCAATTCACTATCTCCTGTCATTCTCAAGGTGGGATACTTTTTGCTCTCTCTTACATTCAAATTGTTTAGCATTTTCTGAATGTTACTTTTTAAATTTAAGTACAGCCGGATATAGCAGCACCAGGTTCAGGTATACTCGCAGCCGTACCAACAGGGGGAGGATACGATTTCATGTCAGGAACATCAATGTCTACACCTGTCGTGTCAGGAATAGTCGCACTTCTTAGAAAAAAACGCCCCGACTGGTCTCCTGCAGCGATCCGATCTGCTCTCGTCACAACCGGTAAATATACATAAGTTTTATTCACGCAAAAAACTTGTTTCTTGCTCCACAAGAAACACCCGGGAATAACTGTTAACCATTGCAGCGTTACAAACCGACCCATCGGGAGAGCCTATCGCAGCCGAGGGTTCCCCACGCAAACTCGCCGACCCGTTTGACTATGGAGGCGGCCTTGTAAACCCGGTGAAAGTAGCGGACCCAGGACTTGTTTACGACATGGGCCACGATGAATATGTTCATTACTTGTGCTCCGCAGGCTATGACAACACATCCATCTCAAAACTACTTGGAGAAATCTACACTTGCCCTACCCCAATTCCATCAATGCTTGATGTCAACATGCCTTCCATCACAATCCCATATCTTAGTGAAGAGATCACAATAACAAGAACTGTGACGAATGTTGGGCCGGTTGGTTCGGTTTACAAAGCTGTGATCCAAGCGCCTCAAGGTATTAACCTTCAGGTTAGTCCTGAGACTCTTGAATTCGGTTCCAACACTAACAAGACTACGTTCACGGTGAAAGTCTCCACGACTCATAGAGCGAATACTGATTATCTCTTTGGGAGCTTGACTTGGGCCGACAATGAAGGCCATAATGTAAGAATCCCTCTTTCTGTGAGAACAAGAGTTTTCAACTTCAAGATCTAACAAAATTGTTAACACTATTGTATTATACTTTGTGTAAGTAAAGTGTATCATAATCTGTTTTCTTTCGGAGGCAATGTAAATGTGATAAGAAAGCCTTTTTTTATCACTGTGTTTGTATTTCGCTCTCTCATTTTACTTACCCTCTATACTCATGATTTACCAATGAAAATATAAATAAAATTATAATATTTATCAAAAATATGAAAATTGTAATTGGACTTAGGTCTAAAACGTAAACTTTGCTATTCTACTGTGAGTAAATATTACAATTTAGCGTGGTGGATTTGCGGGAAAGTTGTTACCAAGAACTCGTTTCCATTTTAGTCAAGCGTTTAGGCGAAATTAAGATATCCGTTGCTAAATGTACGGGACAAAAATACTCAAATTGTAAAAATGGGAAATGAAGAAAGAATAGAATACTTTTTTGTGCAAATAAAAGAACAGAATACATAAAGATAAGATGTAACATGTGAGGAAAAAAGTAAAATAACAACAACCGTCCAATGAGCCTATACTAAATTACTAATAATAGGCAAATTCTATTGTTTCGTCTTTTCTCTATGTCCACCAAAATTACATAAATTGACTCAATGCTCACTCGTTGCACACACATAACACATACATATATTCGGATTAAAGTGATTGTAATCTTCTTAAGATCAAAACGTACGTAAAAGTATATTTTTGAGTGGTTGTTGATCGATCGAGACGTGAGTCGCAGAACCGATAAAAAAAAACAAGAATTTAGGTAAAAGTTAATAAAGAAAGTTATTAAAATAGATGCCAAACCATCAACCAATGATACGTATTCTGAGTTATTCGAAGGTGTAATGTTCGATATTTTAAATAGTTTGGCTATGTCAATGTGATGAATTCTAAGCAATTTAATTTGGTTAAATATATGTCATTGAGTTGTATATTTAATTTTTTCATAAATTTACTTGCATTATTGTATAAGAACTAATAAAATAATCAGTGAGAGAAATATACTATATTGAACAGTGACGTTCTTCCCTTCTTCTTAATTATTATCCTCTTTTTTCTGATGAATTCTTATTATCCATATTGAACACTATTGTATAAAAGTTTCTAGTATATATAAACATAGATGAGATCTAAAAACAAATCTTTTTCCAATGGATATTTTCAGAATTTAGAACTTTAAAGAATGCATCACTCTTACATATAAAGAAGTTAAAATAAAGAGAGGAAGAAGAGTACTTCTAAAAGTGATTCGCACCGGATTCTACCAGAGCAAGCAACTGGTTTTGTTTCTATACAAAAGCAATCTTATAATATAGACATGTTACTTTTGTTTTAAGATAATTATTTGGTTTTATCCTAAATATGCACCATGCATAAAACAAGAACCATTTGATTGTTACCTTTTTATTATACCCCTTATTTCGTACCACTTCTTATGCATTGTCGGATTATGATAATTATTCAAATTTTCTCTTTTTTGTTACGGTAGCTCTCGAAGTACTCTATTTAGAGTTTGAAAATGTTTTTCCACCCATCGGTTGTTGTATGTGGAAACCCAACATGATTTGACTAGTTCATATCTGAATAGCGTTTAAAGTATTTTTGGGTTGATCTATTCAGAAATGAGTTTAAAGTTTAAGCTCGATTTCGTTTTTAATTCAAAACTGCACACATTCATATAACCTTGTACGTAATGAGTTGCGTAATCATATGTTTTATATTATTGACGAGGATATAAAACACTGAAACGGAAGTAACCTGAATTCAATTATTGTTTAAGTTAATCGTCAGCTAACAAATTACCTATTTTATCTACATATATATATATGGTGGACTTGGATGCATGTTCGTTGCAAACTTATTACAATAAATATGTATTATTAGTAGATTAGATTTTTTATTTAAGCTAACAACGACTTTCTCAAATAATGACACTAAAACATTATGTAAGAATCTTATAGAAATACATTATGTAAGCAACTTTACGTTTTTTTTTTTGTCAACTTCATGAATACATTAAAAAAAACTGATTTTTTTTTACTTATACTGTATTATATATTGTTCTAGATAAATTATCCACAAGAAAATTTGAATTCTTGTAGAACAGGCTAAAAAATGGGTCCAAAGTTTTGAATTTCATCGTATCAAATAAATAGAAAATGAAAAGAACCTTTTTTGTTACAGGAAGTTTAAATATTTTGACAGGTTATTTGGTCCTTTCTAATAGATTTAGAATTATTTTTATAGTGATTTGCGCACATATTAAAACATCACAAAAATCTCATTTAATTTACTTATTTTACATAAAATATTATTATCTACAATTAATTTAACCAAGCAAAAAATATACCATAAAATATCATTGGTCAAAAAATACTAAATACATTTATAGTTGAAAACATTACTTAAAATGAGCCAAAACAAATTCTCTAGAACATAATTTAAAATTATACTAAAGAGTAGATGTCTGTGCACAATGTTTTCTTTTTTTCAAGTAATAGTAATAGTAAACTTCCGGAAATTTCAAAATAAGATGTAGATGATTAAAGATATATAACTACTACATACAAGAACAAGGTTGAATAATGATCAATCGCTTAAACCAATATTGAATAACCATCAAACAAAATTATAGATAAACAAGTGTAAACTTAACCATTTAGAAATGTTCTACCAAACCATGTGAGGCTGTACGTTTTGGTAGGTTATTTATAAAAATAGCATCTACATATATACTTTTACGTGGTGGGGCTATGAATTCGGAAATTGGTACCAAATTTTTTAAATAAACTTCCGAAAAGAATATGACATTTACGATCATATCTCCGGTTTCCCTTCTCCGCATTTCTCACTTTAGCATTTAAGTTTTGTACGACATCTAATTTTCACAACTTAAAATATTTATATGCTTTTAGATTTCCTCAAACATATATAATTGATGATATGTAGGTTTCTTGATATTAGATCGATAACATCTCGTTTTCAGCCTTCATATCTTCTTCGATAAATATACGAAATTTTAAATTTTCTGTTGGAAGATCTCAATCAATCTTTGGTTCTCGGTCTTTAAATATCACCCGATAATTTCATACATGGTAATACATGTGAAGTTGAACATATCTTCAAAATAATAGTTTTATATCCGGCCATCAAATCATCATCGACATTCATAACCGATCTTAGGATCAAAACAGCTACAATACCCAACGGTTAGATTATCAACATTTATACATAATCGTGGGATCGTGTTTGTGATCACCATCATGTTCATAGTTAATCGAAAACCTGATAGAAGTACATCATCATTGTTGGTTACATGTTTATGCGATGACCTGAAGGCATCCTAGATAAGTATATGAAATTGTAAGTTTTTGGTTGGGAGATCTCTCCGGTTCTTCATCTCCAAGTATTATTGTTTTTCTTTTTATATTCGAGAAAAGAAATAAAAACGAATAAGTTTGTATAAGTGATTAGAATATGTAACTGTACCAGTGTACTTAAGGCCAAATTTAAGCCTTAACCTCTATGATTAACTAGAGTGACAATGGCTAAAGTATCTTCCAAAAGGCAAAGTTGACTAACACTTGTCCCTTAATGTCCTTCTTGCGTATGTAAGAGGAGACCAATCATGGATATTTAACTATAGTATACATCTAATAAGAAATATACTATTATATAGAAAAACGTTATTATTATACATAATACTCTTCTTTTTTTTCTAAAAAAGTGATACATTTTCGGCGTTGAATTTTACTTCGTCTATAATTAAGCTACTCTGTGTTTTAGTATACAGGATGATTTAGAATTTTACTTCGTGCAAATTAAGGAAAAAGTATTAGTTGTAGATTTTATTTTTTTAACTGCAAATATGTAGGCATAGTCATAGATGAGGGGGCTCGATCGCGAGAGGACATAAATGATGAGGTACATGGAACCACTAGATATGCAGATTTGACTTTAATATATTCTAAGTTAGTTGAGATTCAGATTCTAATTCAATTATTGGAATAATGTTTACCTTTTATATTGTGCCGGAATTAGTGTACTAATTCAACTATGCGATTAGTCAGCTTAGGCACTTAAGCACGTCATTGTAAAAAAAAAAAAAAAACGTAACGTTTAATTTATTAATGTTCATAGAGACGATGTGTGAAATATTATTCAGTATTCGTAATGTAATTTTACCGCCATATATCTAACATTTTTTTTTTATCTAATCTATCATTTTAAAATTGTGTATGAACCAAAACCTAAAATTATGAAAATCTTGGTTTCTTTAATAGATTAAAACGGTATTATTTCCCTTAAACATCGTATGAGTGACTAACCTGCTTGGTACCAATTATACATATAATTCTGTACTAATTAATTGAGACAAAACAAAACAAATGAATTACTAATGAGTTAGCGACAGAAAAAAAGAAAACAAGACATGGGATACAAAGTTTTTACCGCTAGTTTTTTACCATCATCATTTTGAAACGGTAAAGAGGTTATAAATTTATATTTCATATGATTTATTTCAAAACAAAAATTGTAAAAAGTTTATTAAACTGTAAATAACTAAATAATAAGTATAAAAGAAATTGTAATATTGCTTTCTATCCTTTTTTTTTTTAGTTTGTCTTTTTTTTTTACCGTCAACTCTTACCACATTGTTTAATTGTTTCTTAACTGTATGACACCATTGCTTACCACTACATTATACTGGTAAATTATATTACCATTTCTATAACAAATCGTATCTATATGGATTTATAAAAACATTATTTGCGGTTGAAAATGAACACATTTTGCGTCGGCATCTACACTTCATAAAGTGTCGACATCAACATTTGCAAGTTGCAGATGCAATAATAAACTGAACTATTTGAATTGTACAAGTAAGTTAAATCATTTTTCTTTTCATTGGTCCGCGTAGCTTTCGAGCTTCAACGATTCTTTCTCTTACCAAATTTTTCCATTTATTTTTCCCTCCTTTTTACCTCGTTCTCATTTCCACAAAATTCTACAAAAACTTGTTTAATTTATTATATATCTTTCTTCTCTCTTGAGTTTCTTAACTAGGAAAAAACCAACAACACTTGTTAAGTTTGTTTAATTAAGAATAAATTTGGTAGATAGCAAAAAATGGTAATAAGTGAAAGTCTATATATTTAGCTAGCATTTAGCAATGAAGGCGGAGTAAATATGTTGTTAACTGTCATTTAACGGGTGACTTTTTCTCCCTGCCAAAATTAAATCTTAAACCATGATCATTAGACTTCCATATGTAAGTTAAACAAAAAAAATTCATAAATATATTATTTTTAACGTGCACATCTAATTTATCAATTAAAATCCCTAACAAAAGTATATCATAGCATAAAGCCATAAACCCAAACTCGTAAACTTTGTTGGATAAATTAGCCAATTAGGGCACCCACATAAGTAAAGAATGTTAGGAGAAAAAAAAACTAAAGTTAAATGAAAGGTAAAATCATTCAAATGATGTAACCAAAAATATTCGTTTGCTCTCATTGCTATTTTGAAAAAAAAATGTGAGTCCGTATTTAGTCGTAATGTACAAATTCTCTTCAATATAGTAAAATTAGAAAAATATCATATTCAAGTTTAAACTCAACTGTATGAAAATTAGATGGGAGGAATATTTTGGTAGAGTTTTTTTAATCGTATACTGCAAACAAGATCGTTATCTATTTACATTTTTACATTCTCACGCAGTCTAATTTTAGCAAGAGACCATCCACACTAACCTCTCAATGATGGTGACATGTTATACTAGTACTTGTTATATTTCTTCTCTCTATTATTATAACTAGTTCAAAATGTAAAAAAAAAAAACACAAAATATTTTTTATGATTTTTTTACTATTATTTTCATTTTTTATAAGAAAATCCACAAAAGGTTATGTTCGATATCGATTTGTAAAAAGACCTCTCTAACAAACTAGAGTCCAGAAAAAGGCTACCATGTCTCCACTTTTAATCAAAAAAGAAAAGAAAAAAGAGAACAAGCTATTTGGTTGGTAATGTGAAGGTCCAAATTCTACGTACGATCAGAAATTAAAGCATCTGCTTTTGTTTGTTTTTTCTTCAGTTCTTCCTCGGAAAATAAATTAATAGAATTAAGTCACATGCATTTTGAATAAATTAAGAAATACGAGTACAAAAAGTTTCAATGAAAAAAGTTTAAATAGAGATCACTTTAAATATAAGTAATTTTTTGTTCCGTAAAGGAGGCATACATTAAACATGCATAACTGAATTAATTAATTAATATTTTTAATTCTTTTTTTTATATATATGCGTTTGTGGGTGTAATTATGGCTATCCCTACGATGAAATTGCGTAACTAATAAATGATAAAATAAAAAAGCATTGCGTAGTTTTTTTTTTTACATAGCGTAGTTAAAATGGTCATTGTAGTTGTTGTGGTTACAAATCAAGATTGATACATTTTCTTTCTTGTCGATTTCCTTTGGAGTTATCGTTTTCAATACAAATATGATGTGTCAAATAATGTTATTTAAAAATTGATCTATAGTATAATATTTGCATTTACATAATTACTTCAAATCCTACATAAATCTCACCTTAGAGAAAATTTACATATAATATAACATTTTGGAAGTTTGAAAATCAACATAAATTATTTTCAAAAATATGAGTTAAGCACTGAATATCTAATTTTTTGGTTAAAATATTTTTGAAATTATTATGTAAGTATTTACCTGTTTTAAATGTTTAAATATTGACCTAAATATAACTATTTGAATTTTAAATTCCGGTACCAAATCTAGTCCAAATATAACTCATACTTACCGTTTTTCTGAAATTTGCATATTTATCCAAATTTTTCTAAGTCTTATGAATACTAAAAAATCGATATATTGCCCATCAAATTGGGAAATCCCAAAATTCAAGAAATTTGCACAGCTCTACCCAAATTTTTAGAAGGTATGGGTGTAGATGAGCTACATTTGTTCATAAATTCTTAGAATGTTCACATATTCATCATGTAAAATAACAAATATTAAAGTATATATCTTCAACAAACAACAACGGGCTCTGCCCAAAAGAATCGAATCTCTTTTGTCCCTCTTTGAATTTTGTATTGTTTATTTTTATAATATGTGTGTAGATTCGACAAAAAAGTGTGTAGATGATTCATGGTTGGGTAAGGCTCGCAGCTTAAGACTTGCGTTAGCAACAACTTTGAGAAGAGTAGGTCCGACGCGTTCCCAAGCCGTACAATCGTCTACCACTTATCTTTTAACCGGTTAAGCCGGTTCGATTGCGACAACAACCTATGCACATGTTCTTTCGTTATCACTAATAGATAAATAAAAATTCGTGTTTTTGTTTTAATTGAAACATTAAAACAATATCCTTTTATATGGTCTATCCATTTCTTTTTTGAATAATTGGACCTAATAGCAATGGAGAAAAATGCCTCTTTTTATCCTTTTTGAAAAATTGAAGGTCTATTTTGAAAAATGGTCTTGTGCTAAACAAAATTATGGGTTGAAGGTCTATTTTGTCAATAAAATTTTAAAATAATGTAATAGATGATGAAAAAATAAATTTGGTCAAAATAATTATAAATTTTTTTTTTAAAAATCAATTAATTCTATCGACCATAAAAATAAAAAAAAATTCACCACCTGAAATATAAAAATAAGTTAATCAGTGTTTAATTTCTGCCTCACACTTGTTATCAACAAATTTCAACTTTACCTATCAGTTTGTTGGATCAATTTATTACCATCCAATTCTCTTGTTATTATTCAAAGTTCAAACATTCCGTTCCAATGTTAACTTTGTAAAGTAGTAAATGGTAAGTAACAATAACTCTAAATACCTACCCTTACAAATTAAAAATTCAACGCCTACATAAATTATCTACCTACTAGAATTTAAATATATAAAATCCTAGAATAAGTCAACAATCATATTAATGACTAAAAATTACCAAAACTAAATTATTTCATTAGTTTAAAAAAAAAACAATTTATTATATTTTATATAATATTATAATGTTTGCAAAAACAGAGTATCACGTCACCTTCTCTCTCTCTCTATCTCTGTATCCTCTCATTGCACTATAAGTACTACCACAACCACGAACTCTAAAGCATCATCTCATTAACAAAAATAAAACACACAATCTCAAGATTTTCTACTTCTTATTACAAAGATTCAATCTTCTTGTTTCTTCTTGCAACCATGAGTCTTCTTGCAGATCTTGTTAACCTTGACATCTCAGACAACAGTGAAAAGATCATCGCTGAATACATATGGTTCGTCTTCTTCCTCTGCTTTTGACCATTTGAGTTTCTCTGGTTTTTTCTGTTCTTATCGGAAAACAAGAGCTTGAGTTAAAGATTTGAATCTTAAAGTCAATCTTATCTTAAAGTCAATCTTTGTCATTTACCATTTTGTATTACATCTCTAATTTGGTTTTAATTCAAATAGGGTTGGTGGTTCTGGTATGGACATGAGAAGCAAAGCCAGGGTAATTTAATCTTTCTTTAACTATAATTTCTTTGACAAATTGTAACTTTTCTCGGAGAGATTTGATTCGATTGAATTACTAAGACTCTGGTTTGTTGCCTGCAGACTCTCCCTGGACCTGTGACCGATCCATCAAAACTTCCAAAGTGGAACTATGATGGTTCAAGCACTGGTCAAGCTCCTGGTCAAGACAGTGAAGTGATCTTATAGTAAGTCTCTTCAAGATTAAAACCAAAAAAAAAAGTCTCTTCAAGATTTTCTCTAAAGATCCATCTCTTTTGTTTTTTGTTTACTTTCTTAATAATATTTGTTGTATTTGTGTTTCTTAGCCCTCAAGCAATTTTCAAAGATCCATTCCGTAGAGGCAACAACATCCTTGTGAGTTTAAACTTTTTTTTTTTTTTTCTTGCTATATGTTCTGTTTTTAGCGGTTAAAGATTAACGTTTTTTATCGGTTTGATCAGGTTATGTGTGATGCTTACACTCCAGCGGGAGAGCCAATCCCTACTAACAAGCGACATGCTGCGGCTGAGATCTTTGCTAACCCTGATGTTATTGCTGAAGTGCCATGGTTAATCCAAATTCCCCTGTTCTTTTTATATAGCTTTTTCGCTTTCTTGCGGTGGTCGTAGATCGCTGATTTTTTTTCCGGTTAATTAGGTATGGAATCGAACAAGAATACACTTTGTTGCAGAAGGATGTGAACTGGCCTCTTGGATGGCCCATTGGTGGCTTCCCTGGCCCTCAGGTACATTCCGTTTTTGCGGAGTTTTTTCGTTTGTTTACTGCTCTTTTTCGATTCTCCGTTCTTGGCTTCTGAATTATCTCTTGCACTCTTGCAGGGACCATACTACTGCAGTATTGGAGCTGACAAATCTTTTGGAAGAGACATTGTTGATGCTCACTACAAAGCCTCTTTGTATGCTGGAATCAACATCAGTGGGATCAATGGAGAAGTCATGCCGGGACAATGGGAGTTCCAAGTCGGCCCATCGGTCGGTATCTCAGCTGCTGATGAAATATGGATCGCTCGTTACATTTTGGAGGTATAATTTAAAACCATTCACTTTTCGATTCTTGTTGATCTCTTTAAGGAAATATAAACTTATAACACAAGTTTTGGTGGTTTTAAAAACAGAGGATCACAGAGATTGCTGGTGTGGTTGTATCTTTTGACCCAAAACCTATTCCTGGTGACTGGAATGGAGCTGGTGCTCACACCAATTACAGGTAAAAAGAATCATGAATCTTTTCTCTTGTTAGATCATTACAATGTTTGTGAGAACATTCAAGAAAATGGTGAACGTTTTTATTTCAGTACTAAATCAATGAGGGAAGAAGGAGGATACGAGATAATCAAGAAGGCGATCGAGAAGCTTGGCTTGAGACACAAGGAACACATTTCCGCTTACGGTGAAGGAAACGAGCGTCGTCTCACGGGACACCATGAAACTGCTGACATCAACACTTTCCTTTGGGTAAAGATTTTAGAACATTGTTTTATTTGTAAAATGTTTGATAACATTTTCTGATCTTTGTGTTTGAATCTTCTTTAAAAAGGGTGTTGCGAACCGTGGTGCATCGATCCGAGTAGGACGTGACACCGAGAAAGAAGGGAAGGGATACTTTGAGGATAGGAGGCCAGCTTCAAACATGGACCCTTACGTTGTTACTTCCATGATTGCAGAGACTACACTCCTCTGGAACCCTTGAAAGGATGATCCGTAACTCTTGAAGTTGCTTCTGATTGGGTTTTTTGGAAGTTCCAAGCTTGTCTTTTCTCTACAGTGTGTATTAAGCAATTGTACCGGTTGACACTGCCGGAGTTTGTGATTTGGGGCCTTTCTTTCTTTTTCTTCTTTTTATAATCTTTTGGGTTCTGTGGTTAGAGCAAATTCGGTTTGCTCTGTTTGTTTGACCTTTATTGAAACCTTTGGTATTGGTACTAATAATACAATCTGAAAAGGCCTCTTCATGTTTCAATGTTAGAGACTAATTAAAGATCTCTTTTATTTTTCATTTTATACAAACATGAAACACCAATGTTGATCCTGTCTGGTCCGTTTTTGATCTATGACTCACAAGATCGTTGCGTACTCATATCAACGGCTTTTTGAACCCCTTTGTTTGCAAACAAACCACCAATGTGGGATGCTTATCAGTAGACCGAACAAATGACTACTTCTCCGGAATTTTATTTCCTTTCACCTTCCTTGATAACAAAGTGGATCTCAATGGGGACACTAACGAGACCATCAAGGTAATGAATAATGGGCCATAATATCTAGTGGACTATATTGAATATAAGTCAGCCTTGTAAGCTTGAGTCCATGTTATTATATCTATAAATTGGCATAACAATTGTTTAATGTGAAGACATAACAAATTTTTCAATCACAAAATTGTTGTTTCCATTTTGTGATCTTGCCTATGCAGTAGTATTAAAAGGAAAGTTATCCGAACTATTCCTAAGAGCACTCTTACTTCTATAAACGGTACTAATTAAGCCTTTTGTCTATTTTTAGAAGCAATATACCAACATTATCTGTCACATGGGTGCAAGTGATTTTGATCCATCATGGGCCGTAATCGGATCGGTCTAAGGTTCGTTCATATATTTGTCTTCTGCTAATAGTCTTGACTAGTCATTTGAAACCAGACTTCTCCTCTTCACAAAAATGTGTGAACTTTAAAACAACCATTACTTACCACAAACTAACAAAAACTTATTGTGGTACGGGACCATCATACTTATGTTCTTGAAATTTAATTGCGTAAGAAAACTGTTGGACAGAAATAATTCCTTATCATACAACAACATTCATCTCCACAATAAGCCTTGTTGACTTAAAATAATATAATTGGATAGTCATCGTCATCGTCATCGTCATCGAAACCAAAAGCTTTACACTTCAAGGTGGAGAAGAAAGTGCGTGGTTACTTCTTCCACATACTATAATAACAAAGAATCTTTTCAAAATGAATTAAAAATTTGGAAAAACTGAATCTTGTATCTAATTTTTTTTCTGTCACAACCATATTCTCGTAGTCCAGTCCATAACAAGGACTTGTAGTCCCATATTTATTGAGATATTAATGCACGAATTAAGTATACGTATACGGGACCGCTGGTGATACGTAGGATAAGCACTATGCAATTCCAAATCCAACTAACACAGAAATATAAAAAAACATTTTCTCCATGGAATTATTTAGATTGCCGTATCCATTTGGTGGACCTTAAAGTAAGGCCAACACACCTACTTACTTTCATTTTTCTTTACTATTTCCTTTAATACGAAATAAATATATTCTTCAATCATTTTCCTTAGCCTTTCCCTTCGCCACTATTAACGTTTATCTCACAAATTTTATTTACTCTATTCCCACAATGCTCCCATTTGCCAACTACTACATTTCTTCACCATCCGTCTCGGAGAAGAATGCTATCAACAACAACGTAAACAAGAGGAGGAAGAAGAAACGGGCGATGATGGTTTATGGTGGAGGAGGAGGAGGAGATGATTTAGCGGTGGTGAAGGCGGCGGCGTGGGCTTGGTACTTACGGAAAGAAGGCAAACCGATTATGAGAGAGTTTGATGTAACGAGAGCACAAAGAATACCTCGACCTTCACGGTACAAGATCGAAGCCACGAAGAACATGATCCTCTCTGAGAATAGGGTTTTGGCCGAGAATAGGGTTTCTTCTACTAAGTCTCCGCTTTGGTACACGAATTATCAATTTCGTGGGGATCAAGAAACGTATTACTCTCGTCTTCTTGATACTTACGAAACCAAGAACATCTCCAAGAGGCTTAACATTGATGATTCTAGTTTCTCCACGAGTTTAAGTAGTGTTTTGAAGCACAACGGCGATGATCATCATAATCATAATCGTAATGATGATTATGGTTTTGATGATCATGGTTTGTTGAAGAAGAGAAATGGTAGTGACAGTAATACTACTACTAGAAGTAAAACAAATAATGACAAGAGTTATAATGGTGGCTTCATGAAAAAGGTGAGCAAGAGAAGTTTATGGAAGGGAATGATTGTGATGGGTCCAGGGTCGACGGTTTGTGGGAGAAGTGATGACGTGGCTTCGCAGGCCGGAAGGAGAACGGTTAAGGTTGCGGTGGCTGCAGAGGCTCTGGTCAGGTCGGCGGCAAGTGGGAGTGGCAAGACTCAAAGTGGTCATTGCTAACTTTAGTGGTTCTTGGGTTGTTGAACTTTGAAGACTTTTTAGGCTGGAAGGACTTTTTCTTTTGAACATTGTTTTTGTTTTGTTTGATTTAATTGTACATTTCTTACTTTCAGTTTGCGATTTTCACTAGCTATGTTTTTTTTTACCAGTTTGAGTAAATATTTACATCTTTAGGGAAAAACTGACCAAAAAAAAAAAATGAAATTGTTCTAGCTCATTTGTGAGTTTAGATTAGTATTATCTCCCTTACATCATAAGAATTACTTAATTACAGCTTACCTTTTTACTAAGTACAGTTATTAAAATAATTTATTGGTAGAGTGTAATATAGAAATACATAATATTAATTACAAGTATATTAAAAAAATTCTTTTAAATTTTTAAACAAGCGAAATCCAATGATTTAAGATCGTCTCGACAGCGGAACCATATATGCGTTTGGGTCATGCATGGTTCAATCTAATTCGATTGTGTTAATCAAATATTTTAGTGGTAGGTAAGGTAACATTTTACATTAAAAAAAAAAAGTAACAAACAACAGTTTGACTAACACCATTCCACTACAATCAAAGTCTTAGCCAAAATTATTAGTTGTGCGTGAATTTAGGATTATTGGATATATGTTTATAAACTGTAAATTGTACACAACAATATAGCTGGTGTCCGGACTAACCATGTAGCATAATTAGTGTATGAATTTGCCGTTTTCCTAGGTACAGATGTGACTGTAAGTCTGTAAGTGCCAAACATTGTGTGTGGCGTGTGCAACCATTCAATTCAATGAAATGAAATGACCCTAATTTAAAATAACTTAGGGGCCAGCCCACTAAAAAATCAATCAAACGAACATTAAAGAAAGAAACAAAAAGCCCAATTCGATTGGACTGTTGTTAATCTCTCTCATTTGTCTCTCTCTCGATTTCTACAATTCTTAAAATTGTTCTTTGTTTTTTATTCTATTGGTTTGAGAGTTTCATAATGAGTTTTGATTTACACTGATTTCTGTTACGGGTTGGATTAAAATGAATGGATTAAGACGTTCGTATAAAATGAAGTCTAGGAGAATTCGAATAAGAGCCAATCCGTAACCTACAGTGGAACATACCGCCAATGGGATGGATAAAATGTAGCTATGATGCTTCACATCATGAAGGTGATAGAGTTTCAGGCACGGGATTGGATCATTCGTACGTAATACTAATGGACCAGTTCCTTAATAACCAAACAAGCTTGTTATACTTCAAAATATCAAAAACTCATTCTTATTTAGAGGTCTGAAACATATATCTTAGCTGAAAACACCCTCTACTTAAACACTAACAAAGAAAGAACCCATAAACGAGTCTTTGTACATTTTTAATAATATAAACAGAAAAAGGTTTCTCGTAGAACAAACGTGTATTCTCCATTAGGATCATTTGTTTCTAACTTTTTGATAGTTGAATTTGAAACTGGAATCATACCTTACCTATTACAAAAAGAACTATTTTAAAAAAACTTGCACATTGAAAGTAGAAAGAAAATAACGAAATATTAAAAAAAATATGTATATGTCATGAAAAAATTATTCACCCTTTGTAATAAATTAATTTTTTAGTTTTACATTGTTATAATTATTGAAATTGTGTATATTTATTGAAATCTTCGACTCAGTGGTAGTTTAAACTTTTATGGTGTTTAGGTCACAATAATTTTTCTTTTATTCGATGTATATTATCACCATCACGTATAAATTAAAAATAAATTTCAGTATATCTATATCACATATGAAACTTTTCAAAAATATATAGAAAGAACTCACACATGGGTCTAAAACCTAGTTTTTTTTTTGTCAAACAACTTGTTTATTATATATAAAAAACAAAGGTTTTGGCCTTACTATTGTGCATGAAGATTCCTATGATTTTTCAGCCCAGCTCCATTTTATGAGTGAGTACCAACTGCACTTTATGTCTGCCATCAAATTCTTGATGATTCATGATCGTAAGCACATAAAAATGAAAATTGAACCCATCTTGGTCGGTCCAAAGTTGAAATAATGAAGGAACTTTCTTTTTTGCACATTGCACTACACAAATTCCCCACTTCGATTGGAATAATGATAGTTCATCGCGTCAATCGAGTCAAGCTATATTACTTTCCGCGATTAGAATCGTCATCTTTTCGCTTTCGTTTCTCCATATATTATTGCACAATTGTTAAGTCTTATTATTTATTTTTTTCTGCAAGAATTAAACTGGTTATAATACATATAAAGACCAAAAAGAACATATAGTATGATGTACAATATGTAGCATAATAACGTTTTCTTCACCTTCATAACATTTGCTTAAGGATTTTGGAGAGATAGTTTTACTAAATTATTCACAATTTCACGAATAAACTAACAATCGTGTGTCATACAATAGAAATGTATTAGAACATTATTAATCAATCGTATGAAATAATTAAAATAGGTTTCTCAACATCATAAATTTTCGGATGATACTTGGTAAAACATAAAATATATCTTATAGAGTCATCATTTGCTTGACAATGGCTTTACCGCATGCTAATCTTCTGGTGGATCATGAGGTACAAGATCCACGACCAACCCATGATAATTTGATGATGCATAAATAAGTTAAGTTAATTATGGATTTGCAAAACTAAACTACAATGATGGTAACAAAGATGGGAAAGAAGAAAAAAGAAGAAAGGAACGTCATTGTCGGGAATAAAGAGAATTATAAAAGGAAAGAAAAGGATGAGTTAAGGGAGAAGAGTACTAAGCTGTCGGCTACTTGACCCAAATCCTATCTCAAAGTTAAGGCTGACCAGCTCATCTTTGGCCCCTACTTCACACTTCCCTACATTTTCAAAGTTTAAAGCTTGTTATTTTATTAAATTTTGATTTTGTTTTTGTTGTTTTTGATCAGAAATCTCATGTGTTGCAATGCTCATAGTGTTTTGTCTTGGGGTACATAGAAATCCTAACTGTATTATGGTTTGATACTTGTCTTATAACTCAAAATTCTAGTTTTGTGTTGGTTTGATTATTCTCTAAATTTGTGGTATTCATGGTATTTTTATTATTATCAGAAACGCATTTCACATAAAAAAAAAAAAGATAATAGAGATTTCAAGATTTTGTACATATATATTTTAAAATAATTTGACAAATACTGTATTTGCTTACAAAAAAAAAAAAAATGATGGTGCACAAAATAGATGATACATGTCTTGTGACATATTAGTGTTCTTTATTTGGTGCATGTGTTTTTGTGGTTTATCCATTGCATCTTTCTCTTCTCTCCAAGTTTTAAAAAAATATGATTTTGTTTTTTTATAAAATAATAATATATCTTTTGTGTCGTGGTGTGATCTTGATTTCAATTTGTCTTACTAATAATTAGTAAATATCACATAGACGATAAAATATAAAGACAGCCCTATTTCTCTTTTTTTTTTTTAACTTACTTTCGATTTCTGTAATCAAGGATTATGTTGCAAGCAAGTTATATATTATAGATAGACACCAATATTTTACACCAAGCAATTCGTGTTCCTCCATATTTCAATTAAATATACGTTAATGATAATAATTGTAACCACTAGCCTTGACTAGTTGGTGACTAAAAATTATAATGTGGATTGTGATGGGAGACTAGTTACACAAAGAACATCCATGAGAGTTCTGAAACCGTATACACAATACACATGTCTAGATTTTTTTTCCAACAAAAACTTACTAAAATAAACAGTTTATCAATTAATTTAATAAAAATACATACCACCGAAATATACTACTTTTCTAGGATTTGTATCCTAGTGAACTGTACTAGTGCTTAAACTTCGAAATCTGAGTGACCTATAAACAATCAAAGTTAGATGGAATAGACTAAAATCACAATTCTATATTGTAACAAAAAAATTAGGAATGGATATTTTTTTTTTTCTAACGCTTGGAAATGATATTAAATTAAGTGAAGAATATAACATATTCCCATTATTTCAAAAAAAATTGATTAATTTATGCTATTCATTAATTTTCTATGATACTTTTTCATAGTTAGTAGACTACGTGTTTTGTAGCTAACTATCCATTTATTATATTAGTTTGTTTTCATTATTAGTATATATGTAGACATTCGGCTTAAAGTAGATCTAATTTTTTGGATTATTAAACCAAAAGTAGAAGTGGTACCATAAATATAAAAACAGAACAAAAACACTCATAAAATTCTCAAATTTAATTCTCTTCATCCACAAGTCTTTCAACACGAGTCAAGTAATAAAAGATATTTTTATGTAACAAGTTAATATGAACCATATAATATACAAACGGTACAACATAAAAATCTAACGTGAACACTTTTAATTATTTGTAGGACATTGTTCAGAGCCCCTAATAAAAGTTCCTTCATACAAAACTGCTATTTTAATATGTACCGTCCGATTAACATCATCGAACGACGATCTTTAACCGAGTCCACCATAAGACCCTTGTTTGTAACCGTAGCAGAACCCTTTTCCTCACACTACTCTGCTACAATCAGCTTTAGCGAAACCCACTCTTCTATTGGTCACATCGAACTCAACCCAAAGATTTTGCTGATGAACGTTCCCGATTATATTACTAGCAGCTCCAAGCATACTCGACCGTCCGATTCCAACGCAATGAATCCCACCTCCTACGTTAACCAAAACCCTCTCTTTCGGAACAAGTATCTCAACTCCTCTAGTGAACACAAACACAAGATCTCCTATCAACCGTGGGATCATCGCCACGTTTCCATCGAAACACATGTCAGCTGTTCCACCGTAGACGTAACCCTTCTTTAATCTTCGTCCTACACGTGTCATTATCTCTGCTCTTACTTTATCGTAAGCTGCGTCTACTAAATGAGTAAACTCGGATCCCGAATCAACCATTGTTTGACCCGACCCGCCTGCATCGGGTCTGAAAACCGAACCGGAAATGTTAAGCTTCTTCAAACCAAATCTAATCCCAATCATAGGAACAGTGTAAGCAAGAGGATCAAGATTCGGCATTCGTTGACTTTCAGGAAAAGTCAACAAAGAAACGTATTTGAAACCGTGTGAATTCGGGTTATCACCAAGGTAAAACGAACCGGTTGGAGTAAAACCGGGCCGGTTTGATTTGGGAGGGATGCAATAAGAGAACTTCGAAATCTTAGCTTGAGAAACAAAAGAGAGACGACCACGGTTCATTCCCAAAATGCCCCTATCATCAGAAGACTCAGTAGCACAACCAAGAATCAAAGGAGGGGTAATTTCGGTATTTGAGAAAGTGATTTTTTCTTTAACGAGATTACCCTCAGCGAAGGTTCCATCAGCGTAGAAGTAAGAGTAGTGACATAACCTGTTGGAGTCACAAGAAGTAGGAAGGGTAAAATCGGGAATTCTCGGTTTACAAAGAGGATGTGAGCAAGGCAAAGTTGAGAAAGAAGAAGAAAGAGATGGATCAAATGATGTTTTTGGTTTTGGAGGAAGCTTTTTACGATGACATTGGATCCAAGAAAGTTGGCTTCCAGTGTCAAGAACCATTTGTTGAGCTTGTGGTGGTGTTCCTATGGGGAGTGAGATGATTAGAGCCATTGAGTATTTGAATCTTGATCGGAAGTTGTATGGTGGAGACGACGGAGATGGGTTTTTCCGGGAGAGGAGGGAGGTGGTGAAGCGGTGAGAGTTTGTGGTGGTGGAGATAGGGAGAGATGTGAGTGGGAGGTGAAGAGAGAGTGAGGTTGAGAGAGACACATAGTTGAGGAAGAAGAAGAAGAAGAGTGGTTTTGGAATGGGAGACATTTTTTTGAGTTTTGTGGAAGTGAGAGAGATGATGGAGAGTAATGGAAGGTGACTGTAATATATATACACTTAACATACACGTTTTCTTACTTAATTTTCAGGTTTATTAAAATTTTTTTTTTTTTTTTTTGGTCAATAGTTTCATTTTGGAGATTTTAAGGTTGTATGTAATTTACAGTAAGTTTATAGTAATTGACAAAAATAAATCTAAGCCAAGGGTTACATTTGAAGGGAACGAATACAATTTTTTCATCAAATTAAATTAATATATTTGAAATAAATTATACTTTCTCATATCTTAGATAACGAGTTTTGTTATTTGTGAAGGTAAATTGTAAACGTTTTTTTTTTTTTGCAGACAGTTTTCGTTTAGATGACCAAAAAAAGTTAGACCAAAATTCGTAATATTTTGGAGTCAGGAAATATACTAAGATTTAAAAGTAATTCCCTCTCAAACTAATTTTTTTTTTTTAATGATATTTCGGGGTTGGGAAACATAATAATATCCTAGGTGGGAAATTGCATGCACAACATCGGAAAATTATTTTCTTGAAAATAATTTAACGCTCAATGTAACTATATATACAGTATTTACCAAATGATTTTGTAGGGAACTAAAAAAAAATTAAAGACATATATTCTTGTGTGTAACTCTCTCACAATGAAATATTGTTTTAAATTTTAACAGTTATAAAAACAAACATTTTTACTTATGGCTATAAAATCGGTTACAAGAGTTTCACCAAATAAAATTACTAATTAGGGATCTTTCGCTTTGACGTACACCTCATACACAGCTTGCGAACTTAAGAAACTTATCTCATACGCAGCTAGTGGAGTTTATTTTTTCTTATATATAACAAATCAACACATAGGTTTGTTTGCCTTCCTTGAATATGAACTTCCCACATGTTTTTCTTTATACCAGTTATACCTTCTTCTTATTTTTAGGCAACTACCAGTTATACCTTTCGCTAGATATACTTGCCTACAAAATACAATTTTGTAGCAATTTGATTATACTTTGGCATGGTGGCAAATCAGCGGCTATATATGGATAACAGATGTGACGATGGTTCCACAACAATAATCGTAAATTGTTAAAATATATTTGATTTAGTTATAGTATAATTGAAATTCTGATTTTGTATAGCAAACTAGATTTTAACCCGCGGTACACTGCAGGAATAATTTATTTTTTAAGTTAGTATACATAAAAGTTTGCAAATTGTATTTATTTATAAAATATTTTTATTTTATAGTTTACAATTGTTATTAAGTAACGTCCTACCAAACCCGTCCCGACAACCCGTCCCGTGAAAAAACATTTATTTTATTAATGTTGATCTTATTTATGATATGTTTATGAATTATTGTCTAAATATTTTGTAATTCTGTAGTAATTAAATGCTATCAAAAATCTCTGTGGTTTGATGATTATAATCGAATTGTTATAGTCATAGAGAAAAGCAATATCAAAAATGCTAATTTTGAAGTAATTAAATATTTTGGAAGTTTTATTTTAGTAACTAACGTGGAGAGATTTAGAGAAGATTGTTAAATGTCAAATATTTCATTCGAAAATTTTTTTTCGAATTATCAAAAACAAACATTAAAATTCAGTGAGAGCCATTGTAAATAAGTCTCAACTACAAGATTTATTTCACAAAATGGATATGGATGCAAAAATGTATATGTAGATAATCGTTAAATATTATAATAATTTTACACAAATTAAATTCACAATAATTTTGCGAAGGAATAAATGTACACGAATATGTGATTGTGTTGAACAATTTTTGTAATTAATATAGTTGAATAATAAGTCGCACTTCTTCGTTTAATATTGTTTTAAGTAGTTGGATTATGTTAGGTAAGTACTTTAGCATGAAAAAAATATTGTTTCTACAATACTCAATTAGATTTTAATAAGACCTTAATTAAGTGATTTTTCTAAAATATAGTGACATTTTTAGACTAAAGAATTAGTTTTTTTATAATATTTATTTTCTTAATAAATCCTAGAAAAACTGATTTCTAAGACCGAAAGATGACAAAAGATATTGAGGCGAAAGCAAATACTGTGAAATATGGAACGCGGTTTCTCTTAAATATGAGACAATGATTTATTCCATATTTTGTATTTTTATATTAGCTTTACCTTTAAATTTATAATAATGTGTTTTTAACACTTTTTATTATTTCTAAATTTGGGTGGTTATAACTTTCTGTGATGTCTTATTATAATTGAATAGTTTACCGGAAAGAATGATCCACTTAAATTGAGAACCGAGCAAAGGTGCCACTAGCTTTGCTTTGAAGAACTGAAACCAATAACGCGTTGACGTGAGCTATTGTTTGTAATTACACAAAACGATATATTTGATCCAATTATATGTCTATTGAATCTTGTGAAAATATTTATTTCTTTGTCAAATTAAATGAAACTCAAAATAGTATTGATAACTATAGGAATTTAATTTCCGTAGGACCATGTCTACGTTCATGAATCTTATAAACGGTTGTATCTCACAACATATTTAATATTCAAAATCATTACAAAAAAACTAGTTTGATTCTAAACTTCTTTTCGTACTAGTTTTAGTGGAAATTTATTTAGATAAATCAATGTTTATGCTCTTGCTTGAGGATATTAAAATACTTATTGTAATTTGTTTACCACCAAATCTTTAAAATTGATTTTCACAATTCTATTTTTTTTTATTGGAAGCTTTGAATAATATGATCAAAGGTCATGGATCATAAAACACGACAACATCATTTTACATCGAGTGGGAGAGCTGTAGAGAAAGCGAGTATAGTTTCAATTTGCAAATAAATTTGAAGAATTTATAATGTAACATCAACTTACTTTAGATCACAAATTTCGATGACACTTCAACAAAATAAAACTATATAATATAAGAAATAAATACGACAAATCATATGTCAAGGGAGAAAATAAGAAAAGAGCTATGCAGTCCCATGCTTCTATAGTTCTAGTCCACTTGTCTTGTGAGTTGTGTGTGGTAACGGGACCAGACTATGTTATCATTAGATATCAACTTATGATATGTTAACTCCATTAATTGTAGTCACGAAGATAAGCTCAAATGATATCTCTTTATAACATTATTGTTTCAAAATTAATATTCTATTTATTTTCTCAACAATAAAATACTGTTATGTACATCTAAATCAGAAAAGATAAGCTAAAATATTGAAACATAAAAAAGGGCAATACCAAAAGAACTTGGTAGTCTGTATTATGTGTTTTGCTTTGAGTCTATAGGGCATTTAGGAATGAATTTGATATATCTTGGTTTGTGTTCATATGTATTGGAAAGGAACTATTTGGGTATCAAATGAAGATGAACGATCATTCAAAATCATCTTACATATGACATGAGACGAGAGATTTCACTGCTAAATCAAAATCAAAATCAAACTTGGATACAAAATAGAAAAATAAATTATTTTTCATTTGTAGGTGGTGTACGGTTTATAGGACTAGGTGATATGTTGCGTTTATAGAGTCTTAAATCCTTCATTTAGCTTTTGTTTTTGAGTCATTTGTGGCGTCTGGTTTATAAGCCTAGTGATATGTTGCATTTTTAGTGTCTTAAGTCATTCATTTAGTTTTTGTTTTTGAGTCATTTGTCGCGTCGTAGGCCGTCTTTTTGGTCTTGTGTTGAGTCTTTTACTGTACTAGGTGCTTTTGCGGGATTTGGAAGTTTTGATACGTTATAGGCTTGTTCGAAAAAAAACGATCGAGAAAAGAAGTAGAGGACACCTAAGATCGATTGATCCATAGTTTGTACGTCAAAACATGTTAATGACCACTAGCCGTGGATCGATTGATACGAGAAGTGATGACGAATCGAAGTCCAATACCAGTAGCCAAAAATCGATGATCCAAGAGATTTTCTCTTTCTAGCATCATATACAAGATTGAAACATTGTCTATCAGCTATACTAAGATTCAAAAACTTAATTTTTCAAAGAATTTAAAAGCTTATATATGAGAAGGTATTTATTTTTGAATCTAACGGTTTGCTTATAAACATTTGTATAAAATACTTGAATGTAATTGGATATTGCAAAAAGACAAACAAAAAAAAAGAATTTGACCAAAAGAAAGAAAGAAAAGAAGATGGGACATATTTACATAGGGATCATCTGGATTAAGGAGACTTAAGAGTCGAATTTCTTAATGAAGGCATACTTTTCTTCTTGCTCCAAGGAGAAAACTCCACATGATATGAATCCAAAATATTTTTCATTGATGCAAAATTTTCATACATCATAGAAAATTCTAGTCTTTCGTAACTAATTCTATATATAACATATAAAAAAATACTTTTTAGATATAAATCAAGACAAACGAAAAACCAAAGATACTAAGAAAAACTTATCATCATGGGCTAGTTGAGTTTAACACAGTTGAGTTGCCTAAAGTGTTTATGAGCTGCACGATTTTCCGCAACCGCAGTGTCGACGACTTGTTTGCCTTGTTCGTCAGAAAAGATCGTAAAAAGATGAACAAGAGTGTCCATGATGCAACCAAGAAGAGGAATACTTGAGCAATTTGAATTAACTCGAGGAGACTGAGGATCATCCATATGCTCTTGAAAGATTGTAAGAGAGGATGAATAAAAGTAAAAGTAAAGAGGTAGTGGTGTATTTATCCAAATCCTCCTAATGCAAAGAGTGACTCGATGTCCACATACTCTTTGACGATTCAAAAAAGTAAGTTGATCTCAAAGAATAAAAATGCCTTAGCTTTTTCATTCTTTCTACGTGGAAAATTCAAATAAATCATTCATCCACTTATTTGTGTCTAGCTTCTATCTTCTGCATTGTACTATAAGATTTATTTTCGCAATTGATGGGTAATTGTTGAATTTATGGTTTTATGTGCCTTAGCTGATTAAAAATATTTGCAAAATAGATATATGTAGATAATTGATAAATTTTCAATATTCTCTAAAGAAGAAATCCGTTTTTTCTAAAATATACTATAAACTTTAAGGATCATAAATCATTTAGAAATAGTTACTCATTCTACCTTTTTAAATTGTTGTGGATCCAATTTTACAAATTGTAATGTAATTGTTGTGGATCTACCTCTTTCACAAAGTGTACAAGATATAGGTAGGTTCAGTACATGTTATAATATGTCTTGTTATAATATCTAAAATATTTTTGTATTGGTATATAATATTTAACACATTCAAATTTAGTCTATAACAAAATCAATACTAGTATATTTTATACAACAAATAATTACTGAAAAGTTTTTAAAATGCTAAAAACCATATAAAACTTTATAAATATTTTTTATAACATGCTTTAAGAATTTATAAATCCATATTTGTGGTATTTTTGAAAATAGAGAATAAAACAATAGTGCTTTTAAAAGGTTGTATTTTTGAAACTTTCCCACTGAATTAAATATTATTTAAAATTTCCAGCACCATAAAAAACAAAAAAAAAACAAATTTATGAATATACGAAAACACCACACTAACATCTAAGTTCTTTCAATAACTTAAAGTTAACACCGATGACATATTAAAGCTTCGCAAAATCACCAACTATATCTCCACATAATATAAATAAAATTCGAACTCTTCATTCACAAGAATAAATATTAAAAATGTGAATAATAGAGCTTTTAAAATAGAAAGGTTTGTAAAAATATATACTCAACAGAGTGATCTGTTGACCGACTGTTGACTTTGACTAACAAACTTCGGTTACAAAGATAAACGGCAAAGATCTACAACCGTCAGATCATGAACTCAATTAACAACCGTCAGATCTCAGTGGCAATTACGTAGATAATAATCAACACCAAGGGTATTTCTAAAACTACACAAAACGCATTTGAGCGGGTAAATTCCTCAGAGCTTCTTCTTCTTCGTCTCCATCGAAGCTAAAATCTCAAAACCCTAAAAGTCTCAGAATCAAAAGCGAACTCTATCATCACTCAAAAATGCCAGTCCCAATCATCGAAACGTGTCGTAAGAGAAAACGGAAGCCAAAAGTTTACAATCTACAACGATTCGGGGAAGATGGGTTTCCGATACAACGGAACGGAGCTTTTCGCGATCAAATTAGGGTTTTTTTACGGGACTGTGCGGAGATTGAAGATTATGATATCCGCGGTATGACTGTGTGGTGTACTCTTTTAAGCCATGAGACGAAGAGTTCTCTGATTCCGTTGTACATTGTTGAAGAAAATGTGAAACATTCATCGGAACCCTATTGCGATCACTGTCGTTGCACAGGTTTGTGGATTAGTTAATCCTTCTGGGTTCGATTTCGGGATTTGGGTTTAATCGCGTTAATCAATTTGGTGTTTGATGAGATTTTGAGAAACTGGGTAGGTTTTTGTGTATATGGGCTTGTTTCGATTAGGTTTGCAATTTTGTTGTTAGATTGATGGAAGTTGTGGAATTTTGGATTGATTTGGAGATTTTTGTTGAAAAGTTTTTAACTTTGGATTTTGTGTGTTTGTTTAGGTTGGAGTAACCATTTTGTGTCGAAGAGAAAATATCACTTCATTATTCCGATTGATACTGAGTGGAGTTTGCCATTAGAAGATGATGCTTTTGATTCTCAATCCCATGTTTTACATGGTTTGATTCATTGCAATGGTTTTGGTCATTTGGTATGTGTCAATGGTATGGAAAGTGGTTCTAAGTACTTATGCGGAAGAGAGATTGTGGACTTTTGGGATCGGCTTTGTAATAGTCTCGGAGCAAGGTAATGGAGACAACATTTATCTGTTCTTTTTGTGTTTGTTGGATTTTGCTTGGAAATTGATAGAGTGTGATCTTGTTGCAGGATGATTACTGTTGAAGATTTGGCTAAGAAGAGGTCTGTGGAACTGAGGTTGTTGTATGGTGTTGCTTATGGTCACTCTTGGTTTGGAAGATGGGGATATAAGTTCTGTTGTGGGAGTTTTGGTGTGACCAAGAATGAGTATGAGAATGCCATTGAGGCTCTTGGTTCACTTGAGATTGATCAAATCGAGTTTGATTTCGGTGAGCTTCGACAATCTAAGGAGATCAATCAGGTTTTTCGATATTACAGAGAAATGAGTGAAGGACACTTGAAGACTTTCAGAGATCTTTTGCGTTTTATGCTCATTATAAAGTCTCATGCTTCTCCTCAAAAGCTTCTTCCTGTGACTCCTCCTCTCTTGACAGATTCTCCTCATCAGAAGAGATCAAGCCGATTGCTTTTGAAGAAAAGTGATGTTGCGGATAATGACAAGTCTCCGAAATATAGGAACTATAGTACTGTGGCTGCAAATTTGGGTAGTAGATGGCCTGTGAGGAGACTAATATTTGCAGCTGAAGTGATAGTAGAGTCACTGAAAGAGATGAAAGCGTTGAAGCAGAACGGTATGACTCGACAAGATGTTAGGGATTCAGCTAGATTGCATATTGGAGATACCGGTCTGCTTGATTACGTGCTGAAGTCAATGAACAATGTGGTTGTTGGGGATGTTTTGGTTCGACGTTATGTTGATCCCATTACACGGATCCTGCACTATACAATACAGGATCTTGATGATGCGGTGAAAGCCAAAGAACCGAAGAAAAAAGAAGCTGTTGTGCTAGAGGAGATTACTCCGTTGAGGATTCTTACTCCATTGAAACCTGGAGCTGACGTTTATGGAGATCTGTTGTTACTATACACAAATGTGCTGTTGAACTATCCAGAATCTGAGCTAGTGAGATCTGCAACTCAAGCAATCTTAGACTCTAAACACTTCATCAAAGAGTGGCCTATATGGGACAACAATGACACAGTCTTGCAATTTCTTTGCCGTATCAATCCAAGTTTGGTTGATGTGAGATCCGAACAGACCACAGAGCTGCCTCCAGGCGAATTAGTCACAGTGCCATTACAAGCTACAGTCTATGATCTAAAGCAAGCCATTGAAGAGACCTTCAGAGATACTTACTGCATCTTGTCAAATTTTGTAGTGACTGAGATTGATGAGGTTGAAGAAGATATGAGTTTGATCGGTTCTTGTTCTGCTTTAACAGTGAGAGGTCATGGGATAGATTTGGAATCAAAACTCAAGTGTCAAGGTGGATGTGATACATGGATGGTGAAATGTATTTGCAGAGCTAGAGATGATGATGGCGAGAGGATGATATCTTGTGATGTTTGTGAGGTATGGCAACATACACGATGTTGTGGGATTGATGATTCAGATACTTTGCCTCCACTTTTTGTTTGTTCGAATTGCTGTGAAGAATTTGCAGAGCAACAGAGGAAAGTGCTGCAGCCAAAGTATGAGTTTCCAAGTTCAGAGAATGTGTTTTTGCTTGAATCTGCAGATGATTTCTTTGGAGATCAGAGATGTCTTGGTATGATTTTTCCTGAAGAAAACTATCTTTTGTAAAGTCAGTTTTTGGATCAAACTTTGTAGATAATCAATTCTTTTGTAAACAAAACCAAATTGTATATGTGATTTGTTTGCCTCAATATAAATGAGTTTGGCTTTGTGGTTTACAAGTTGGTTAAGAGACACTGTTTACAAAGAGAGGGTTTTAAAAACAGAGGAAATAAGAAACAGAGCTTTGTGAATAAGGTCTGGTTTATCAAACCGTCGGTCCAATCCGGTTTTTGGAAACATTGATGATTTGAAAAAAATTGTGGTGTTTCCTCTATACAAAATGTATTAAAATGGTTTCTTAACATGTTTAAACTCAATTGAAGAAGAATAAGAACGATCAACAAAACCATTCATCTTCATAACTTTATTCATCATCTTCAACAACTCTGTAACTTTCTCCTTAGTTCCTTCACCACATCCAACTTGTAACATGACAACAAGCTTCTTAAACGCACCTAATCTCAACGCTTCTTCAACTTCAGACCCATCACCACTTTTACAAACCTTCCACATCACAGAAACCAAATCTTTCTTCTCAGAAATCTTCAAAATCTTCTTCACCAAAATCGGTATCACCAGCTTGTTTCTTCTCACTTTCTCTCTTCCTTCTTTAGTTTCACAAATCACGTTTAATACCGTTAACGCTTTCTCGCAAACGCTGTTTTCTGAATCCACTAGCATCTCCACTGTTATATTCACAAGATCCAATTCAAGAAACCTTGATACGGTTTCTTGATTTGTCAAGATCATATGGTGGATTGATATTAACGAGTTGACGCATGTAGAATCGCGATTAATCGATTTCATGAACGCTTCTTGGACGCCATTGATCTTTGTTAACGCGTGAACGTGAGTTACGTTAAGCTCAAGAAGCTCTTTTATCAAAAACGCAGCGTTTTGATCACCATTTCTCAACAGTTCCACTAAACGATTAAACGACGACGTCGTGGTGAGTTTGGATTGACCTTCTAAACCAATGGGAAGCATCCACGTCAGCACAGACACAGTCTCCTCCAATAATAATGACGCATTTGCGTTTTCGGAAAACGCGTCGAAGCAAACGCAAAGAACCAATCCCGCGCCGTTTTCCTTAACGCATTTTCGATTCCTCTCGCTCTCTTTTCCTAGTCTCGTCATCTTCGTAACCATCTCCATGCACGCGGCGTAGTCTCCACGCCGCGTAGCAGCGGATAACCTCTCACAAATCTCGGAGACTTGATGACTGGTCACGGGTACACGAGGCGTCGGGATTCGTTCAATCCCGCCGCCTAGTGACGACCCGCACCAACCTTGAATCATCCTCCGAATCGTATGGTTCGGAATCTGTTCCAAACTTGTCAAAACCGTGTTTGTAACGGGACAAGTTTGGTACCCGGACTCGAACCACTTCTCGATGTTTTCGCGATCGTAAGTGATCCCCGAGGCAATAATCACCGGATCCTTCATTAGCTCGTAAGATATCGGACATTGAAACTGCGATGGTATGGTTATCTCCACTTCCTCCGAGCAACTTGTCACCGGAATGATCTCTTTCTTGCTAACACTTCCTCCACGACGTCTCACTCTCAATGAAAGTCCCATTCTTTGACCGTTTATTACTAATGGAGAACACAAGTGGGGATGAGAGATTTATATATGTATGGATGTGAATATAGAGATAATAAAATGTATGCATTTTAAATTAGTCGTTATCATACGCTTCTCGAACGCGAGTGGGTCAAAGTTAATTTTTAGGTAAAAGAAAAAAAAAACATATCACGGGAAAAATGATTTTTGAATTAATGAAGGTTTATGTCATATTATTCGCTAGCTGTTAAAGAAGCGTAAAAATTGACCGTTGAATGTTTGAATTTAATGACATTGACAACTAATCCAGAAATAGGAAAAAATTAAAGTTCTTAAACCTATTCTTGGGTTGTTTTTTTTGTTTCGCTCTTCTTTTTTGGTCTTGAGGATTGAGTTTTTTTTTTCACAAAAAGAAATCAACTGTAAAACTTTTTTTTTATATCAATGTTAAATATTTATATTTTTTTGCAAGCTTTTGAAAAAAATTACAGAAAAATATAAGTAGAAGGAAAAAATCGAAAGCAGAAGAAAATAACAAAAACTATAACAGACTACAACATAAACAACAAAAAGCCATAAGCAAAAATCCAACAAGTTGACTTCCGGTAAGAAACACCGATTCCGAACCGCGAACATCAAATATTTGTGATTTTAAAGAGTTTGTGCCTTTTTGGTATGTTTTGGTAAGATCGATTATGCATAAAAAATATTAGACAAATATAGATGTAGAAAATTATGTTGATAAGATTTTTCTTATAACCCCGAAACCAAATCGGTCTACAATTTAGTTTGGTTTAATCGTAGTGAGAAACCATACAAATTAGAGAGTATTTTTAGTCTACAATTGGAGAGTATTTTTGTCTTTGCTATAAAAAATAATATTGAAATGAAGAATGATGTGAAATCGGCTAGAGATTGACTAAGTCAGTGGTCAAGAGTCGGTGCATGAAAACGCTACCATGCGCATATGGACATTACGTAACGTTCTTACCTGTTTTGATAATTCGCTTGAGATTTTATGAGTCTGTCCATATTTCTCCCACTACATATATCCTTCTTTAAGAAAAGGAAAAGATAATATTAGTAAGAAACACGGCAACACCTATCTCCAACTCATAATGTGATTATGTGAACCATCCTTGATATTGTGTTTCCAGCTATCTTTGTGTCCACCAGCATCTTAGCCAAACTATATTACACAACTTGCTTCATTTCTACATAATAACTTTAGGTTCGAAATCGAATGGAATGGGCTTCATTGTTGGAGAGTTGGGCTTCAATTTTGTAAACTCTTTTTAGCGATTTAGTTGGTTTAATTCTTTGAGATACTTCGATGAACTCGAGTAACATAGTAGTGCGCAAAATTCAAATCTATGTACTTCTCTTCGTTAAGACTGGTGACACAAACAATTTTATAATAAACAAAAATGTTATTTACCTCAAAAATGATAAGGAGACCAAGATTATTTAGAGAATTAATAGAAAAAGTAAGGTTAAGTTAGTGCATGTACCTGAAAAGAGAAATTGATCCTATATTTTACGTAAAAAAGTGTTAATCTTAATTGAAAAATAAAATTCTGAGATATCATTTACTAAAATAATAAGAGAATTGTTATTTTATTACTACTTCTGACTCAATCGATTTTTGTACTATCTTGTGACTTGTAACATATGAAATGTTATTTATATGCATACAACGAGATAAAGACTACCTGTTTAGTAGCACTGTACAATGTGAACATAAATCATCCATAGACCATAGTACTAAACGTGTTAAATAAATAAAGATCTCACTTTTTCCAAATTTCAGAGCATAATCTTGGTTTGGTCTAATATTTTTTTGATTATGAAAAGAAAGTATATAAATAAGAAATAATGTGTCTCTCTTTGCTTATGAGACACAAAAGTACAAATGTGAGAAAAAGTATTACTATCTCCCTGTTCTCTGTGCTGTATTGAATTGTACTTATTTATACACAACTTTAAATTGATGATAAGTGTAACGATATTAACATAATTATGTTTTAGATTTCCAGTCCAAGGTTTCTATTTTGTTTTAAAATCAGCCTAACAAAACAAAAATATAATCGAATTATTGTAGTCCTGACCAAAACTTTGTTTATTTCTTTGAATTGGTTGAACTGTTACCAAACGTTATCTTGATGATTTATAATTTCTAAAAATACACTGTCCTTTTCTCGTTTTCATGTAACCAAAATACATACAAGTTTGATATGAATGAATATTAGCCAAAATCTGAAACTTAAATTTCTTTAAAAACCGAAACCATACCTAATCATCCATTTTATAATAAGTTTTATTTACTTTGGATGCTATTACAATGTTCAACACTCTACCTACATGATACCATGATAAAAAAAAAAGTTGTGAATCTGTGTCACCAGATACTAATTTAATCCAATACTTATATATTAATACTAGGTATTAAGTCCGAAACTAAATTCACAGAAAACATTTTGGTTGAGATCAAGTTGATGTCAATTTATAAAGATATTTAAAAAATGAAGATCCAAACAAAAGAGACAGCCATGTGAAGATGGATCCAATGCCAACCTCTCTACCTCACTGTCATTTACCATTTCCCACAAACTTGAAGTACACACGTCAACTTTTCTAAATCAACAAACCAACAAATAAAACACTCAACATCAAAATAATATTAAGACACCCAAATTAAGCCCTAAATGTTACTTGCATCACAAGAAACATGAAAGAATTGTGAGGGGAAGAAGAGGAGAGGAAACACAAATATACAAAAGGAGAAAAATCAAATCTGGGTTTCAAGGAATCTCTCATTCATCGTCCATCTACTGAAGTGAATGACTCTGCGAATCCGTAAGGTCTAGTGGGAATACTCATCTGCGTGTTGTCCAAGCTAGGTAAAAGTGATGAAGTTGAAGATTCGAGATCACTTCTTCCTTCATAAGCTTGCCATTTCTTAAGTGCTTGAGGTAAAGACATGTCGAGATCGATACCATATATGTCTTCTGGATTCTGATCCGACGGTTTCCATAGCTCAACGAGTGATGACAGAATGTTGACTGCGTGTCCCATGTCTGGTCTCTGGTAAGGCTCACGGGCACAGCAATGGCCTGCTAGTTCAGCAACAGTGTGAACGCTGGCTAAGGTTTCTTCGTCTAGGTCTATTGTCGTGTCGATCGCTTTCTTGAATGATGCTTCTTTGTTGATGTACATCCGTTTGAACCAAGAGACCAAGTGAATGCTTTCTTCTGGTTGCGATTCGTCTAGAGATTTTCTTCCCGTTATGAGTTCCATTAGGATTACCCCGAAGCTGTATACATCGACCTTCGTTGTCACTCGACCCGTTACTGCAACAAACAAGATCACAATCATCATCAATAAACAATCTTTAGTACAAACTGAATCATATCATCATAAAGAAACAAACTAACCTGCGTATTCGGGTGCCAAGTAACCAAATGTTCCAGCGATTCTAGTCTCAATCGATCCTTTTCCTTCAGGAGCGAGACGAACGAGTCCAAAGTCTGCAACTTTCGCCCTCATATCATCCCCAAGAAGAATGTTAGAAGGCTTAAGATCCCTGTGTATAAAGCTCTGGTGAGCTAATCCATGGAGATACTCCACACCTCTAGCAACATCCAAAGCTAAAGTCAATCTCTGTTTCCACAACAGAGGCTTAAGTCCTTCCTCTGACCACTCAAACAAATGCCTACTCAATGTCCCTTGAGGCATATACTCATACACAAGTAACTTCTCATTCCCATCCAAACAATAACCAAGAAGCGTAACCAAATGACGATGCCTAACCTTTGTTAAAACCGCAATCTCTGATTTAAACTCCGCAAAGCCTTTACCAGCAATAACTCCATTCTCCATTCTCTTAACCGCAATCTTCGTTCCATCGTGCAACTCGCCTTTATACACAACCCCGAAACCTCCTGATCCAAGAATGTTATCTGAACTGAAGTTGTTAGTCACAGAACGAAGCACTTGGATTGATATCAGCATGTTTCCTGCTTCCACCATTTGAATATTATCTCCAACCTCACTTGTACCAGGAAGCGTATAAGTATCACTTATCCCTCCAACGCTTACGCTTGAACCCGCAACTGTAATCTTAACACTCTCATTGTCAGACCCCGAATGTCGCGGATGCACCACTACTGCATTTGAGCTCTCACTTCCTGAGAATCTCTTCTGCCTCTTTTTGTACCAACAGAAAACTAACAAACCAATCAAGAAGATTGATAACAAACCTCCAAGAACTGAACCAACAATGATTCCTATAAAAGTCGAAGACTTCATTCCTCTCCGGTCTTTATCACCGTTGATACCTGAACCCGAACCACCTGAAGGCGAAGAAGAACCAGGAGAAGACAAAGAGCTTTTATCCTTTCCAATGTCAGGATTACCATTAGTATTCACAACAACATTGCTTCTAAAACCCGGGACCTTCCCGAAAAGCTTGTTACTCGAAACATCGAGTGTTTTGAGATTAGGTAACGTTGTAAGCTCTTGAGGAATCATACCAGTAAGATTGTTGATACCAAGAATGATTCTTTGAAGCGACTTGATCGCTCCAAACTCGGGAGAAATCGTCCCGGTTAGTTCCATTTTCTCAAGACTGATAACAGTAATGTTCCCATTGCTACAAGCTATCCCAATCCAGTTAGTACAAGGATCGTTTCCTTTCCAACTCTCAGCGAGCCGGGGCGGATAATCGAATGAACTAGCTATCAAAAGCAAAGACTTCACTCTAGGATCACACTCACCAGGACTAGACAAGCAAAAGCTGTTAGAATCTTTATCCAAATCAACTGAAACAGAGCTCTTAAACACAGGCACTGGTCCTTGTAGATGATTATTCGTCAAGTTCACAACTTTAAGTGACTCAAGACTTAACAAAGACGCAGGAACTGGACCTGTAAAGGAGTTATCTCTCAAACTCAAGCTCTCAAGCTCCTTAAGACCCGAAAAGTCCGGTAAAGGACCCGAAAACTTGTTGGAGTGAAGCCAAACCTCTTTTAAACCAGTCATGTTCTGAAGAACAGTAATATCACCGGTTAGTTTCTGACCATTGAGCCACAATGACTGAACCTGAGAGCCAGCTAAACTCATAGGCAACTCTCCTTCTAAGTTGTTGAAAGCCAAATGCAAAATCGACAAACCGGGAAACTCATCCGGTCCGAGAAAACCGGGTAAAGAACCGGAAACATTAGCCGAATTAGCAGAGAAATTCTGAAGAGCAGAAGCATTTCTCAAACTCTCTGGAATCTCCCAACTCTTAAAAGGATTGTTATCAATTTCTACAGATTGTAACGAAGTTAAACCTTGAAAGACATCACTAGGGATAGAATCAAAGTTGTTGTTACTTAACATCAAGACTTGTAATGAAGCTAAACCACTTAAAGAAGGAACAGGACCAGAGATGTTGTTCCATTGAAGCTCAAGTCTTTCAAGCTCTGATAAGTTACGTAGATCAGGAGAAAGTGTACCTTGAAGACCCGAATGCCCGATTTGGATCCGGGTCACACGTTTTGTTCCTGTACAAACGATGTGAGTCCATTTACATGGGTCAGGGTCAGACCAACCGAAAGAACTGGGTGGGTTTAAGCTTTTCTTGAGTGATAACATCGCTGAGAGATCTCCATCAGAATCAGCTTTAGAAAGAGATAGAAGAAGAAGAAAGGTAAATGAAAATAGAAGAAAGGTTCTTCTTTTCTTCATAGCTTGAAGAAACAGAGGATTGAAGAAGAAACAGAGAGATAAAGAGAGAAATGTGAAGAAAGTTTGAAGCTTTTAGGAAATGGGAAGATGGGCCATTGAGAGAGAAGGAAGAAGATGAAACTATGAAGCAGAAGCCAAGGAGACTGCACATGGGATGTCTGTCCCACTAAGCCAATGACAGTTTGGTAACAGATTAGATATATTTATTTTTATTTTTATTTTATTTTGGAGTTTTTTAATTTATTTAATTTTTATCATAGGATTGAGATAACGTTTATTTGGAAAATAATTAAAGGTTGTAGTGGATATATTGACTACGTAGTGTGAGTTGGATTTTGTCAAATGCTTCACACAAACGAAATGGTGAAATAGAAAAGCAATTAATATCTCAATTTTGCTTTTTCATTGGTAAAAGATGTATCGTTTAAATTGCCAAAAATATCTCAAATTTGCTTTTTTGTATCTTGGTAAGTTATGTATATATACGAGATTTTAATTTTTAGACAAGTTGTTTATTCGCACAAAAAAAAAAAAGACAAGTTGTTTATAAGGGTGAATTTGTTATGTAATTCAAATTAGAGGGGATTATTACTTTATTAGCAAGAAAATATGGTTAAATTTTCGTAAATAAGTGGTGTGTTTTAGTGTGAGTAATTTTCAAAATAATGTTTATAGGATAAATAGCATAACAGAGTTGAATTTTATACGCAGAACTTACATTACTATTATGTTAAGTCAAAATTCATAATCCAAACCATTTTTTAAATCACAAACGAAAAATGAAGTACAGTATTAAAAATGCAGTTCACTAATTTCATAAGAAGAAGAAAAAAACACAAATCATGGTTATTTAGTGGTATTTGTTTAATAAGAAATACAGTAAGTAATAGTTGTTGTAACTTGCAAGTAAAATCACTAAATTCAATTAACCAAAGAGTAGAATCCTTGTGCCAGCTACACATTCTGAACCTTTTATTTCTAAATACGTAATTGAAGAAAATTAATGTCTTGAAAGTTGAAAAGTTAAAAAGTAATTATAGGCGAAAGTTCGATTTTCTTATATATATTCTATATTCGGTAGTTCACCAAAATGATAACTAAACAATTTAATTGGTTGTATTTTAGTGATCACACATCGAGGGTTCTAGGCTGTCAATGGCATAAGAGTGCAAAAGTTGTGAAAAAGATTGGCAAATGATTCGTAGATAACACACAAAAAAAAGCATAAAATATCAGTATAATATATATCAATTACTATCAAAGTTATTATAAAAAGCATACAGTTGTCAAAACAAAATTTCATAAAGAAGTCTCGACTAACGACCCGAAAGTCCGCAACAAAGATATACAAACAAATAATGAAATAATTATTATATTAATATTATATGAATGTTTTAATACATATAATATGAATATATGTGGATACAATTAATATGCAAATTTTTATAAATTTGATGTGTCTGTTTTTAGCAAAATGCTACATGTATCTTTCGTTGCTGTCTCATGAATCATGATGATTTAAAGTCCTTTTATCTTTTTATTTTTAGTTTTTTACTATTATATTGTTATTACTTTCTATGAGATTTTTTTTTTTTTTAATATGTGTATAAGAAAAACCCAGGTGAAGCTTATTCCCCATGCACATGGCTCTCTGCAAGATCTACAAGGAAAAAAAAAACTTTATCATTTCTAATTCTAACTATATAATGTTTTATTTTTTTAGGTTGGATAATAATTGTGTTTGTCATAAATTAGGGAATGATGATGAATATTGTAGTGAGTGAGACCTGTCAAAAATACTAAATGAACTCAACTTTTTCAAATCAGTGCAAGACTTTATTATATTACTTTATTGAAAACAAAAATTTGTTACTTGTTGGGTGTTAAAAGAGTATCACGTAGCATACCAACATAATAATGTATAGCTGAAAGATCTGTTCCAAACGATTATAACGTATATGTCATCAATATAAGTATATAGCAATGAATGTAACTCACAAATTCAATACAAAAGAACATGTTATATATTTGCAAGGAAATTTTTCTAGCAATTCGGCAAATAGCATGTAACAAGAGATTTATGTTCGAAACCAATCTGTCACAATATTAGATCCATCGCAAAAATATTTCCGTAAAGTGATATTCCACAAAATTGCTTCACAAAGGCTAAATTTTCAAATCATTGGGTTTATTTTCATGAAAATATGAAATTCTATAAATGTTTTATGATTTAGAAAATGTCTACCATATATGAACGAACAAATTAACTACATAGATGAGATTTAAATAAAATTTTCAAAAATGAGATTTTGTTACCATGAAATAAAGAATAGCCTTATGAAGATTTCAAAACGAAAAATTGAAACTAAATTTAGTCGCAACACAATTATTTTATGGTCAAATAAGTAAAAACAAATTAAAAATGAGATTACCATGAAATAATTCGGGAAAACTTTTTTTTTTTGGGTCAAACAATTGGGGTTCAGTTAAAAGGGTCAAGTACATATCTTCTAATATACTCAAGTCAATTGCAATTGACATTTGATTAGCTTCCCTTAATTAAGATTAAAATTCCACTATAAAAATAAAAAGGAGGAAACAAGAGTGTAGCCAACTAAAAAAATCTATACAAAAACAATCAAAAAGCAAAAAATAAGGATCAGAAAGATGCATTTGTTAAAAGGTGGTGTGGTATTAATCATAACGCTAATCTTGTTCCTAATAACGTCGTCTATTGTTGCTATTCGTGAAGACCCATCGTTGATTGGAGTAGACAGACAGATCCCAACAGGTCCTGATCCTTTACATAATCCTCCTCAGCCTTCACCAAAACATCATCATTGGATCGGAGTCGAGGAAAACAATATCGACCGGTCTTGGAATTATGTGGATTATGAATCTCATCATGCACATAGTCCTATACATAACTCTCCTGAGCCTGCACCATTATATCGTCATTTGATTGGAGTCTAGAACAAATATATATATATATATATATTTAATCATCTACATGCAGATATATTTTTTAGTATGAGAATGAGTTTGGAGTGGTAAAACCGTAATATGTAGATTCCATTAGTTTGCGTATACAGATATAGTTTGTATTAGAGATTGACATAGATAATCGAAAGCTTTGTTAGCAGAAAAAAAAACAGATTGATTATGACCTTATAAACTATTTAAATTCGAATGCAAAAATATGCACACTTCTTCTACAATTAAAGAAAAATGGGCCTTGGGTCAATATGTATGCAAACAACATAAGTGCACACACAAAAAACCAATGCTAATAGAGTAATCGCCATTGATCAATTGCATGCAAGCACATATATATGGATTTCATTTTTATTTTTTTTGTAGGATACTTAGTTGGAAAATGATGATCAAAGTTGTGATTCTATGTTTACAAAACCACTTTTGATTAGAAAGTCTGGTCATGACTCATGAGCCCAACGAGTTGAAATATGGGCTTAGGGTCCCTAAAATGTTTAAGCTCATCTCATATGAAAATAGATCCCCAAACATAACTAGGTCCTCAATTTTTTCAATCTTTAAAATATGCTCTCATTTTCAAAACCTATCTTAAAAACCTAAGAAATTTATATTTTAGGGCCGACTGTGATTAGAACACTGGTGGTTTCTTTACAAAATAAAGTGTTGGTTGATGCAATTGGCATAGTGGATCACCTCATTTCGCTGTACACTTTCAATGTTTTTCCTCGATCCACCATATTTAGGTTTTTTAACCTCTCGTTTTTAGTCCACTTATTTGTTTATGAATAGCTTTTCATGAATATTTAGTTATTTTACGAAATTTATGCTCTGAAAATAACTATAGAAAATATTATCCCAACGACATAGATAAATACTAGTCTAAGTACATCATTTTGTCATGGAGTACTGATATTTTGCTTTACGCCTTTACGAGGTTTGAGTTACTCCACTTTTACAGTTCATTTCTCCCAAGTGCATGCATTAGTTCGGTCAGACAAAAATGAGAACCTCCACATGGAAAATTATGGAAATCAGTCACTAAAAAACAAATATTTAAGATTAAGCCTAATCCAAGATAAACTTTATTCCTTTATCATGTAATATAATCATAGGTAGAGAAAGAGCCATCACCCATGTGCTTAGCCTTCTGATAACCTACTTGTTAGGTGTTTAAGTACTATATGAGCACTCTATACATATTTATCTTTCCATGGCAGTTGCCTCCAAACGATTTTTTTTTTTTTTTTTAACTTTTGCATCTCATACATGGATACATAAAAAACCCCTGCTCTATATAAGAATTGTGACTTCGAGAAAACTCGTAAACGAGCTCACGGCATCTACTTACTCATCTGATATACCATACCTCGACGGCTCTAATCTTTAATCCATTATCTCCCATAAACAATATTATTGTTGTCTTATTAAAAAAAAAATCTTTTATATATCTATATTTGTTTGTTCTTATTTTTCACATTGTTTATTTAGTTCATTTTATGTATAATCCATCAAATCTATAATTATCCGTCTAAACATCACTGTCACTGATTTTAGTTAAAACATTCTATGGCGTGTAGCACTTAGGTGACCACTCCTAAATTTTTAGTAAAACGTTTATAATTCTCAAAAATCTTTTTTACTTATATAAATTTTTGATTAGGCAACTCGTTTCTTGTTTCATGATTGGTGAAATAGAACCGATAATGTCTATTGATATTTTAATATAAAATAGCTTCAATATAGTACTAGATTAGTATGCAACTTTTATCGGATGTCGTTTATGGCTCTAAAAATTTACTGCGCATACCAAGAATCACATGCAATAAAGGGACAGCTATTTGAAGCTGCATGGGCTATACTTATATAATTATACTATTATTATTCTATCAGAGTCGGTAAGGTAAAGCTTTTGAGCAAACACTACCACCTGAAACTTGAGTATGTAAGAAAAAAAATCTTCATCTACAAAACCAAATCTTCAAAGTTCCGTTTCACGTCTTGTCATCTTTTTCAAAAGAGTTTTTTTGATAAAACTATACCTTTGATCTATAATTATATTACTACTAGGCTTGTGATATTAAAACTCTTTTAAGTTAAGTGGAAGATGAAAACACTTTGTGGAAAAGGAACTGGAGACGAACGAGAAAACTGAAAGTTAAAGGGAAAAAGTATTAATAATGCAAAAATAAAATAGTGAACGTTTTAGTAAAGGGAACAAGCATGTGGCTATAGATTTTGTTAATCTGCACAAAAGTTAAGAATGCACATTAAAACTGAATAAAAAATTGAAAGTATCAAACTCAGACAGAAAAAATCAAAATACATGTGTTGACAAACAGAAAAACAAAATTTTCAGGGCTTGGAAACAAAGGAAAACTACATACAAATTCCAAAATATGTCAATGTACATAAAGATTTGATGATCTACTTTATTTTGCAAATAGCGTATCCCCACACTTCTTTGAAAAATCTTAATTTTAATTCGGAAAATAATCTTTACGGAATATCTGATGTTATGCAAATAAATAGTTTATACAAAAAATAACTTACATAACCATAGCTAGATATCATTAAAAGGTTGTTATAGGCGAAACAAAATGCTCATCATATCAACAAAAAAAAAAAGAGAAAATGGATTAATCGGCAATAGCATAATTATACTATAACATCATGACTATGAATCAATTGTGAATTGTGATTTTTTAGTCTTGTATAAATTATATACGCAAATAATTGGAAGCCACATGTCAATCTATTCTTTATTTTTGGAAGAAAATTGTCAATCTAGTCATTACCAATTGATTGTGTGAATTGGAAAATTGATATGCGAAAATGAAGTATTTTCGTATAGTAACAACTATAGAAAAAAACTATTGAACAATCAAGTTGTGTTTGGACGTAGAAGCGAAGTAACGGCGGATGTCAATTATACATAATGTGGAAAGAGATTCGCATTATGTGATTAGACATGAAAAAGTATTTTTGGGTGATAAGAAAAAGAAAGAGAAGAGAGAAAAGAACATACAAAACAAATAAAGAAGCAAAGGTCCAATGGGTGAGGAGAGGCTACCAAGGCACAGCAAAGGTCAAGATAACTAGTTTTAAAGAATCTAAAGTGTTCTCAAACTTCAACACTTTAAACACTAAAAAAAACAAAACAAAAAAAGCAAAATTTTCAGATGTCCTCCCCATGCACTGAGGAGCTACTTCACTTTTCTTTCTTCTTTAAATAGAAAAATAAAATTAAAAGGAAAACACAAATAACATAAAGAATCTTTTTATGGGATGCTGCCACCATCCTTATAGTTCTTCAATTTTATACATATAAATACTTTTATGTTAGTTTCTTGAATAAAGTTATTTCTTTTTGATGGATTAAAACCTAAAATTTAAACAGATATTTTCTATTATTATAGTTATTTACTTTTATTACTTCTATTTTTGTTTCAATGAAGATATCATGACTAAACGAAACAAAACGTGAAAAAAAATCTTAAAATATTGGTATCAAAATACTTTTCTCGTTCTTGAATAACTTTTTTTTTTTGTAAGACTGAAATAAGTTTTTATTTCTAAGTGGAAATTTAATGTCAAATATTTTTGTTACTGCCATTGAAAATATAGTTACTACGCCAACTAAGCTTTTAATTGACGTAACTAGCAATTTGTCATAGAAAAACATGTATTATTGTACTATGGATAAGAATAATTATAATTTATTTCAAATATACAACTATTTCATAATATCCAAAGTACTATGCTAATCTTTAGAAAACTCGTTTAGTTGTTGAAATAGTCATCTTAGGGTTGGGGATCGATATTAGAGTTTGCGCCTTTCTAGTACGAGTGTGATCATGGTTGGCCACTATAAACGTTTTAGATGAAAATATTACATGATCGGGAAGTTAGTATAGATTTCAAGTTTATATTATCTGGTTGTTAAAAAAGAGAGAGAATGTTTCTATAGACTTGATACAATGATCTAAAGTATGTCCATCATTTTTCATCCATAATGAATAGAAATAATTGAGTTGAAAAAGATATCATGATGCATGAGAAATGGCGAATAATCTGCCCACTTCCAACACCAAACATAGAATTTTATCCTTTCAAACTCTAACAAAAAATAGTTGACTTGTTAAAGAACGGAATCTACACCCTACATCTACTATACTCCAAAACCTTCGATTCTCTATTTTTAGAAATTTCACATGATCATATGAACAATTGATATAAAAAAAAACTAATATATTAATAATTTTGTGTAAAAGAGGAATAGAATAAGTGTATTGGACAAGAACATACCTAAGTGGAGAGACTGAAGAAAAAAACAATGGAACTAGTTGTTGTGGTCCTACGGGGATAAGCTTTCTGTGTAGTGATGATCTTTACTTCAACTTTGGACTCTTATCTCAGACTTAAGAACTGCTCCTGATCTCACCTCTCACATCAATGTCCCGTAAAATGTATATGGGTACAAAACTTCTACTGCCCATTTGAAAGAGATATTTTTACTATTTTATTTATTTTTATTTAGATATTTTTTTGGTAAATTGTAAAATTAGACGTGCAATAAAAACCGAGAAAGAACAATAATAGTTGAGAATTGTGCTCGATGACAATAAAGAACAATAGTTGTGGCAGTTAAAAATAACAATGAGTGTAAGGAGCATATGTTTTGCTTCTTTGCAAAAAAAAAAAAAAAACATATGTTTTGCTTAATTTTTGGATGGTTTTCAAAGATTTTGGGCTTCGATTGGAGACAAAACTGTACCACACTGTGCAAGTCTATTAGTAACAAAAATGTTATATCTATATATATAATACATTTATTTTTATTTAACTGTTACGATATGAAATTTAATAACTAAAAGTTAAAACTATTTTTGGATTTAGTTTTTAGTTTTGATTAAAACTTATTTCATATTTTAGAGGTCCATATAAAAATAACTTGTTGGGGAATAAAAGTTACATACATGAGAAAATTGAAAAATTGCCTTCATATCTGTTTGACCTAATTAGGCATCCACCAATAAACTATTTACTTTACTTTGTGTCATTCACCAAATTGACTCTAAACTAATAAATCATGGCAAAGGAAGAAAAAAAAACTATAATAGTATTAAATCAAATAATATGCGCCAAGCTTATCTATGTTCCATTGTTCCTCGTCAGCTCCAAAATCCCATCGATAATGGCCAACCATTCTATAGCAAACAAAACAAAGGTAATAGTTAGAGAAACGCAAAAGTAAGCCTTCATAAACAAATAGGGAACGAACATGTCGGAAACTCGGAATTGAAGACCTTTCTTTCTTTTACTAACTAAATATTTTATCCTCACCACTGACAACATACAACATTTTTTTTGGAAAACTTCTTCTTTTTTTAACTAACTACAAAGATGTACTCTAACAAAGAAAAAGTAAAAAACCTATTCGAATTTTAGTCAACAAATTCTTTAATTCTAACTAAACTTACCAAAATTATGCTTACTATTATTGTCTAATGGGGTTGTATTAGCTAAATTAGTTCATTAGACATTAGCTAGTTTAGTTAATCGGTTAGGCGCTCAGTCTCACGTTATGAGCTAGTATATGTCAAGATCCAATTAATCATCTAGACGTTTGACTAAATTGGTTAAACTCGTATAATCGATTAACCTAACATCTTCTTATCTATAAGATTAATTTCTTTGTTTTTCCTGTTTTCATATTTGGAAATGGATTCTTTTTAAATTTCTTCAAAGTGAATTTATTGTATCTTATCAATGTGTGACTATCCACAATAAATTTGTAACAACTTCTATATGGTAAACGTGGAAGTCGAATTTATTTAGTATTTATGGTTTTTTCTTCAGATTTTTTTAGCTTTACAAATTACCGATTTTTTTTTGATAAATTCTATCGGTTAAACCGGTAACTCTCGGTGAAAACACACCAAAATACTTAAAAATTACCGAGTTTTTACTACTTTACAATATTTAAAAAAATCTAAATTTTTGGTTTGTATTCGTGATGGATTCATAGATCGTAAATGATTCATACTGGATTTGAATATTACTAACTTTTTTGCCATTTTCATAACTGGAAATTCCAAATTTTTCTTTTGTAATCCTTTTTAGTTGAATACCAACTTTTGACAAAACAAATTGTGATAAATTCATAGATTTTAAATCATTTATCTTAGATTTGAACTCAGATCCGATAATACTAAAAGCAACATCTAACTGGTTCAATTGGCCGCACTTGCACTGCCAACTTTCACCTTTAACTGAATTTTAATTAATAGAGTAATTATTATGGACCCTGAGTATGAAACCAATTGAACCATCACACTTACATGATTATATGTATTTTTATTAGATAAAGAAAATTATCCGAAGAAAAAAAAAACTGTGGTCTGACTTAAGTGTGAGACGTCCCACCATTGTCCCCTCCACTCCCACTCACAGCAACCTTAGCTTTTCCCATAATAAAACATCATCTTACACTATACACATTCCACTCTCTCCTCTTTTGTGCTCCCAAACCAAACATAACACTCACAATTTAACTCTCTCTGTCTCTCTCTCATATCTCTCACTTCTTCTCTTTCTTTTTAAGTCCCCAAAATAACCTCGAGATCGATGGACTCAAATCTGTTCATAACTCCCACTTCTTCTCTCAAATCCCAAGCCTTGGTCTCTTCATCATCCTAACTATATAAGGTATGAATATTCTTTCATCTTTCTTTATTGGTTTTCTTTGGAAATCTAAGACTCTCAATTTCTATGTTCTTGGATTAATTGACAATTCTTTCTCAATATTTGAAGTTATGATGTTTGATCAACAATTGTTAGCATGGTTGTATAACTTTTAAATTAGATATGAATGGGTCACATATATTATTGCCATTTATGTGTCAGCAACTTAAGTTTCAACTTTTTCTTTTTTACCTCTTTTTCGTTTTGCTCAAAAACATTGGATACCCTAAAAATTAAATAAATAAATATATTTCCTTGGAGATGATAATTGTTTAGTTGATGGATCTGCTTCGTAAGTAAGTTGATTTTGCTGTCGGTGATCTTTTCGCTATATATGTTTGTCTGTTTTTTGTTTATTCCTTTGAGTATATGTGTTTTATTTGTCGGGTTTTTTGTTTGTTTGTCGCTTTGTGTATATTTATGTTTTTTTCTTTGTTGGGTTCTCATTGTTAATGAAAGCAAAACCAAGTAACTGAATTACAATTTTTGTGATCTAAAGTTTTGTGTTATTTCTGTCTCAATAGAAATTAAACTTAGTTGCTAGATGATAAAAGAATCTAGAAATTATTTGGAAACTATTTAAGTTTAGTTTAGTGAGAAATAGAAGAATGTAATTAGTTAGAGTTGACTGGTTGATATATGGATGGATGTGTCAGTACTAAATTTGGCACTTCTGATGTTGTCTACTCATTGACTCGTTAGGACCATTTATGGTCACACCAATGTTTCCTCCACTATCTATTTCTGAAATAATTATTATTTTTGTTAGAATATTTTGTATGCATTATCGACTTTGTTTGGACAGAAACAATCCAATTTCTTTAAATTATTCCTTTTGATCAAAATAATTTTAACATTCCCTTCAATACAAAATCATTGCAGAAAAAGAAAAAACAACGTAAAGTTTCTGCCATAAATCATGAGACCAATATTAGACCTCGAAATTGAAGCTTCATCGGGCAGTAGTAGCAGCCAAGTGGCCTCAAACTTGTCTCCGGTTGGGGAAGATTACAAACCAATCTCGCTGAATCTTAGCCTCAGTTTCAACAACAACAACAACAATAATCTGGATCTTGAATCATCGTCTTTGACGCTGCCACTTTCGAGCACGAGTGAGAGTAGTAACCCGGAGCAGCAGCAGCAACAACAACCATCTGTATCAAAGAGAGTCTTCTCTTGTAACTACTGCCAAAGGAAGTTCTATAGCTCTCAAGCGCTAGGTGGTCACCAAAACGCTCACAAACGTGAGAGAACACTCGCCAAACGCGCTATGCGTATGGGTCTTGCTGGGGTCTTCCCCGGTAGAGGATCAAGTAGCAATTATGCGGCTGCTGCCACAGCAGCCGCTCTCTCGTGTTTGCCGCTTCACGGAAGCGGAAACGGGAACATGACATCGTTCAGGACTTTGGGAATCCGGGCACATTCCTCGGCGCACGACGTCAGCATGACAAGGCAGACACCAGAAACACTTATTAGAAACATTGCCAGGTTCAACCAGGGGTATTTCGGTAATTGTATACCTTTTTACGTGGAGGACGACGAGGCCGAGATGCTCTGGCCGGGGAGTTTCCGGCAAGCTACGAATGCGGTTGCGGTTGAAGCGGGTAATGATAATTTAGGTGAAAGAAAAATGGATTTCTTGGACGTCAAGCAAGCGATGGATATGGAAAGTTCTCTTCCAGATCTAACCTTGAAGCTTTGAGCTTTCGTTTTTTTTGTTTTTTTTTTTGCTGAATTTGGATTCTTAATTTGGTGCATCAGCTTCATAACTCTATTATGTACAGTGAGAGTTTCACAAACCATTTCTGATATGTTATGGTCACTATCGATTGATCGACCAAAAGTCAATTCTAGTGTTTGCTTACGTGGATAAACCATTTAAACGTTTATGTATTGTAAACTAAATATTAAGTTAATTATGCTATCAATGTCGTGCTCTCATTTTTGAAAAAGTTCACCTTATCATCAAAGATAATAGAACGGTTGAACACAAACGTAAATAGAAACAATGAGGCATTGGCATGAAAACATGGCATTATCTAAACAAACATGCAAATGATTTAAGAAAAAAAAACATGCAAATGATAGAAAACAATAACCTAGAATGATGTGAGTAGAGAGTGAAGGCGTAACATTGAGATGAGAACCTACCTCAAGCAATACTACCCACTACCCACTACCCACGAGAGGTACCTTTGTAAATTACAAAAGCAAACTTTGTGAATTATCTACTCAATTACATATGGAGCGTTATGTTCAATTCATCATACAACCAATAATTCATTCTTATCTTGGCTATATTATATGACCATATTAACATGGTGATACCACGCATCGCGTTTTTCACACGAGATTACATCTTCTCATTAGCCAAGCTAAACTTGGACTATGGGTTAAGAAGTTCACTGCAAAAAACATGATGTGAGAAAACATCAAGTTATAATGGTTCTATAATTGTCAAGTCTAGACTATGGGTTGCCCGATGAATTGAACGGAAAGTACACCATTTTATTTATAACTTATAAAGAGAGTCAAAGCGTAAACAATATCGAGATAAAAGTTTTTTACCTCAAACTATAGCACAAAAATTTGTGAATTTCTAGTTTAGCTCACCGGTCAACCCAGAGTCCATGCTTAACTCGGCTAATGGAGAGATGTTCCATAGCGTAAGAAACATGACACGGGAGAACACCAAATTATTATAATTATATAGTATAGCCCCATAATATAGGTAAGCATGAACTACGATTACGAATTGGCTATATTATATGATCATAACAGTTTGATGTTCCCCGCTTCATGCTTTTTGCACTAGAAATCATATCTACATTAGCCAAGGTAAACCAAGACAATGGATTAGCAGATAAACCTAACGAGAAATTTGCGACTGTAACTGACTAGCTAAAAAAAAAATTGTATTTTTATTTGTATCTTACAAATTAGATCTCCTGAGTACTATAGCTTGAGGTAATTTTCTCATGTCAAAGTGGTTACGTTTTTCTTTCCTTATCATAGAATTCTCGGTTATTGTCTGCATCGTATAGATGTTTGGAGCTATGAATAAATCATTGCATGTTTCATACAACTATATGTCCATTGGCACATTTAGATGTATTAAAGAAATGTATTCGTTTAAAATTTACATAAACGGAAATTACAGTGAAAGTGTGACGATATCGAGATGAGAAATTACAACAACCTATAGCACCTATAAGCTATATCAATGTAAGCTACAAAAAAAGATAAAAAAGGAAACTTCGTAACTACTTAGTTACATATCTCGAATATACCATTCACTTCATCTGCTAACCCATAGTCGTCCATGCTTAGCTCGGCTAGTGGATAGGTATTCTTTAGCGTAAAAAGTATGCTTTTTGCACCGGAAAACATCTCTATGTTAGCTGAGCTAAACTCAAACTAGGGGTTGGCCGACGGATAGAATGGCATATTCGGCATATATACTGAGTAGTTTACAAAATTTCTTTTCTATTTTTTTTGTAACCTACAAAATAGATCTCATAGTGGTACTATAGCTTGAGGTAATTTTCTCATTTCAACATGGTTACATTTTGATTTTTTTTATCATATAATTCTCGGCTATTGCATGTATCCTAGGATGTTTTGATCGATGAATAAAACATTGCATGTTTCATACAATTAAAAGGGTGTATTCAATCAAACATTTTCAAATGATTTGTATTAAAATAATAAATCCTATGTTATCCAATCATAGATTTTTAAAAGTTTCATGATATATAATGTTATTGAACTAGTGATTTTAAAGTCTACTTAAAAATTTCCTGATATTGAAAACCTATAGCACCTATAAGCTATATCAATGTAAGCTACATTTTATGTTTTCAAAAAGTTTCTGATAATTTATAGAAAAAATACTGAAAATAGAGAGAAACCTTGGATATCGATTTCGCAACGTGATTAGAATGAGCAGCAAGAGATCCAATGTTGGTTATGATAGCTTTTCGTATATGGTAGAAGAGAAAAGTGTATCTGCAACAAATGCATTAATGAAACTAACATATGTATAAGGCATAACTGTATATCAATAATATCATGTAACTATGTGATTAAGGCAAGAGATTGATTTTTTAAAAAAAAAGATACTTGCATAACTATATGAATAAGACATACTCTATATCATCGTTTGGACAACACCTCGCTAGGATCATGACCACACATCATCTCGAAGTTTACTGATCCGAATCCGGTCGAGCCAATATATGAGGATCCATGTGCTTTTTGGATCCGATGACAGCATTCGTGACTTGGATAGATGATGAAATGGAAAAGTTTAGAGAGAATGAGAAGATACTGATTTTGAGATGTACACTAAGAGAGATAAGACAAGGATGTGAATATATGTGAGAGAGATGATGAGGTTATATATATGTGGGTCGTATGTTGTTTTACGAAGAGATAAAAAGTTTATATAGACAACAAAAATAGGTGGTGGCGTTTGCTATTAAAATGAAACCTTAATTAGTTTTTTATTTTCAATTTTCACTTAAATAATTAAATTTTTTTTATTTGATATTTTATATAAATAAATAGAAAGAAATCCAAAGAGAAAAAGAAAGAAATCCACAATTTAATACATTCTTTATAATGTACAAATAAAATATGCCTTCTGGTCAAGATAAAAGAAATAAATTTGCAAAATTTTGGAAAAACAAAATTGAGACATGTGTAAGAATTTCGACTCATGCTAAATTTTTTTAACATTTTATTATTTTAATAAGATAGAAAGTATTCTTATATTTTCTCTTTTTATATAGCTGTATTGGATTATGGAGCTTCTTAGTTGTATCGAGATTCAGAACTAAACTTAAACTCCACCTACTTCTACTGACCTAACATATCTCAGTTTTGAGTACATATGGAGTGCCAAATAAAAATATGAAGTACATATCATCTTCGACTTATAAAAGTTAGTTACCATAAAGCATGTATCAATGACACTAACATAAATATCATAATCTAATTAGCAGAAGATTTCAACAAGTTTCACAGATGAACCACTTCACAACCAATATCAACAGATTTCTTTACAGCATCAACGATCAACTGCGTCTTCTTACTTATATCCGGCCACCTACGATCAGCCTCTAAGTCGCCACGCTTGATTCCTTCCACAAGCCGCGTGAACTCTCTCAGCATCATTGCCTCTTGCGTCTCCGGAGTTCCGCTACAGTCCACTGTAACTCTCTCTGGCGTCACATTCCAACCAATGTGCATGTCCACAAACTTCGCACCACTTGTGTATTCGAACCAAGCTTTGTCCTCCTTGTAGGGTATCACATAGTCATTCATTTGAATCGACCCTTTTGAGCCTGAACATTCATTTTGACATTTGATGTTAGTACAAAGCTGATCACTTATATTTTACATATACATTAGTCTTTAATAAGGGTTTTGGAAATTTAAATAAAATGTAGAACTAAATCTACTATAGATTGTTTTATACGGTTTTACATTGAATATGACCATTTTAACCAAACTATACTACTTATTTGGTTTTTGAATTAGTTTTTAAAATTCGGTTCGATTCGGGTCAGTTTGATTATAGTCCCCTAGACTATTACTATTTCTATTTCAACTTATGGTATAATAAAGACAATGGTAAGAACCTGAGATAGCTAAGTCCGTTGAAAGTTGAGAGAGGAAAGAGCAATGAACGATTGCGGTTGTGGTTGCAGTTGAACCGAACTGAAGAGAGGCAGTGCAGGACAAGATAGTGCCAACCGAGTTTGTGGAGACAGAGGAGGGAAGAGCCCTGACCGATATCGGCATTTGGTAAGACATAGCCCACAAAGCTGCGCCTATAGGATACCATCCAAGCTCTCCGATAGCTCCGGCTAAACCCATAGCTTCTTTAGTCAGTCTTTCCAATACTTGCTCCGGTACCGGAGTGGTCATCGTGCTATACATCTGCAACATGTGTCAGAGAATGTTTCATATATACTTTAGGCGTAATGATAAGTGAAACATTATAGATTAGATTCAATCCTTCAACGTATGCTCATGAATAGTTTAATATAACTTAAACTAAGTGACGAAACCTATCGTTCGTTATCATTCGAAACAACATCTTACACGTTGAACACCTTAAAAACTCTACTCTAGTTCTAGTACAATTGAAAGGTTTTATGTGTTATTCTAACTTATATGTGGGGCAATAAATAAAGTCAAAGATTCTATGGACCAATTTTGCAATTTGAATAAAAAGGCAGAGCGCTTACGTGGCGAACATCTCCAAGCAATCCAGAATCAAACATCGTATCTCTAATCTTAACCGTCCGTTGATGATGCAACCAAATCGTACCGTCCATAAACTGAACACCGTTATATTCACACGCCTCCACAATCTTCTCCAGCTCCGTCGCGTCTTGAGCTGGTGGTTTCTCAACAAGAACATGCTTCTTCTTCTCTGCCGCCGTCACAGCCCATCTCGCTCGTTGCGTCACCGGCATCGTCAAGTAAACGGCGTCGACGTTTGCATCGTTTAAAAGCTCCTCGTAGCTTCCGTATATCGTGACGGTCTCCGGCGATAAATTGTTCCCGGTGGCGAAGGTTTTTGCGGTTTCGAGTGATGGATCGCTGATGGCGATAATGACGGCGTTTGAGGATTCTGTTACTGTTCTGACGAACTTTGATGCGAATCTGATACATCCAAGAAGACCAAAACGCACCGTTTTAGTGTCACTCATGTTGTGTTCTTTTGTTTTTGTTATGTTGTCGCAATGTTTTTTTTTTCTACTTCTTCAGCTTCAGGAGCTGTGTTCTAGTGAAAGTGAAGAGATATGAATGTTTTCCAAGTGGCGAATCCTGAGCCTTAAGAATTTTGAGATTATCTTCTTCAATTTTATTTTGTTGAATCCACGTGGAATTTTTTCCTCTTTTTGTCTTACCATTTTTTTAGACAAATAAAAGATGCAATATTTGTTGAATAACTTCATTTTAATTATTAGCGTAAATTTAACAATCCATACATGTAAACTAAGAAACATATCAATCCAAACATACGCATATACATAAACACATCGATGAATAGTAACGCTAAAGCCTCGAACTAACGTGTTCGATACTGCGTTGATGAACTTTCTTGGAGCCGGCATCGTCCTCCCTGACCACCAATGCCTTAGCGATGTCTCTCAACTTAGACTTTAGGATCTTTCCGTTACTATTCTTTGGAAGCTCTTGAAAGAACACCACCTTTTTCGGACACATAAAATGCGGCATATTCTCACGGCAATATTTAATGAGATCTCCTTCACTAGTCACCAATCCCTCTTCACCCTTCTTTAGAACAACAAACGCACACGGGGTTTCACCCCATAGAGGATGAGGCATGGCTACAACCGCAGCCTCGAGCACTTCCTGATACATGTAAAGAACTTTCTCGACCTCAATACTACTTATGTTCTCACCTCCCGAGATTATGATGTCTTTGGATCGATCTTTGATCTCTACATATCCATCAGGATGAATCACACCTATGTCTCCCGTGTTAAGCCATCCGTGTTTAAATGCTTCAGATGTTGCTTTAGGATTCTTTAGATACCCTTTCATTAGGCTGCTTCCTTTAATAACAATTTCTCCCATTGTCTTCCCGTCGCGTGGGACACTCTCTAGAGTTTTCGTGTTCTTCACGTCAACGTCGGCTAGGGTTAGGTTCCTTACACCTTGCCTTTGTTGTAGCTCTATCTGTTGATGCTCTGGTAGTCTATTTTGGATTTTTATAATAAAAAATTGTTATCTTCAATATGATTATATATAAAAGATTGTAGTATATTATGTAAAATCAGAATGGTTATATATATTACTTGTTCCACTCGTCTTGCCATTCACAAAAGAGAACCGGGCCGGTGGCCTCTGTAAGCCCATAGCCATGCATCACGTGAAACCCCAGCTGCTCAACTTTCTTTATAAGGACAGCCGGAGGAGAAGAACCTCCAGTCAACACCTGAACCGGCGAGGACTTGGGTGACTGGTCGGTTCGACTTCCTTCAAGGAGAAACCTAAAGACCGTAGGAACACATGACATGTGAGTCACGCCATGCAATTCTATGTTCTTATAGATCTCTGGAGCAGTGACATGTCTGATGCATACATTAGTACCACCACGAGCAGCGACGGACCACGTGTGCGTCCATCCATTGCAATGAAACATAGGTAGTGTCCAGAGGTAGACAGGGAAAATCCCCATTTCCCAGCCAATAATGGAGCTCAAAGCGCTCAAGTAGGCTCCTTGGTGGCTAATCACCACACCTTTTGGGTCTGCCGTGGTACCTGACGTGTAGTTCAAGGAGATAGGGTCATGCTCGTTGTGGACACGGAACATGCTTGCGGAGGAGGATGGCGTAGGTTCTCCTTTTCGGATGAGACCCTCGTAGTCTAACTCCTTGGAGAAAGGCTTTGTAGTGGAATCAATCTCGTTAATTAATATGATCCGCGGATGCGGTTGTGACTGGTAAGTGGGTATGAGACGGAGGACTTCTTGGATCAAAGGAGCAAACTCGTAGTCCACAAATAAGATCTTTGGCTCGGCGTGGCGGAGAATGATGGCTATGGTTTTGGCGTCAAGACGGGTGTTAATGGGGTTAAGTACGGCTCCGGTCATGGGAACGCTAAAGTGCATCTCGTACATGGCAGGTACGTTTGGGGCCAAAATCGAGACCTAAACAAAGATTCATCATACACGTTAACGTTAAATATAAGTACCATCCTAAAGAAAAGTAAGGATGATACAAGCAATATGATAGTCATCAGTAGATATAAAACTAAAACGAAAGAAAAAGAGAAGTCATGTGGTTCATATGCTGATTATGACACGTGAGCACGAGTAACTCGGAAAGGCATATAATAAAAAGTCCAATATAAGTATCAGAAGGCAAAATAAAAATTCTTACAACGTCGTTTCGGGTGATGTTAAGAGAGAGGAGAGAAGCAGCTAGACGACAGCAACGGTCATAAGTCTGAGGCCAAGTGAAGCGAGTTTGCCCGTAGATTATCGAAGTTCGGTTGGGATAACACTCCGAAGCTCTCTTCAAGAACGTTATGGGCGTTAGAGGAACATTGTTTGCTTCACATAACACTAGATTATCCATCTTGTATGAGTGGATGTGTGGCAATAAAGATTTGGAAATCCATATTATATATAGCAAATTGTGAGAGGCCTTAAAACATATGACTGAGAGTGATAGATAACAAAATTTAATATTTGTAGCATAACCAATGGATTGCATGCTGGCAGTGCCTAAACTTTTGGAAACTGTCATAGAAACAATCTAAAGCTCTAAGTACACAAGTCACAATCTCACTTTCTTTTTGAGTTTATAACAGAAACATGATATTAAAGGACCTTTTAGAGGAATGGAAGCTATATTGTAAAAGTAGTAAATGATATATATGCTGCAAAAACAAGAAGATGCGATTATACTAAATTCGTTTATTTTTAAGAGTTCGGCTAAGCTATTTATGTTTCAATTTTTTTAAAAGGAAAGCCATGCAAAAAAGTCTTTGACAAAGACTCAAGTTTGTGGTATTAGTTGCTCAAGTACGTTAGGCGTGAGATGTCGTTCAAATGGTATAATGGCCATTCATATTCAATATTGTTTTCATTGTTCACATGCGTTTGTAATCAAATAAAACAAAATGGATCGGCCTCGACAGATCAGTTTATGCGACCTAAAACTTTGGTTTCTATTCTCATCGCCAACTTTGATGTATTGACTATTAGAAATTCTCCGCTGATTATTTTTATATGCAAGTTCTCACTATGTTTGTAAATGTAGATTGACAATTAGTATTTTAACAAAGTAAAATTCTTGTTTTTTGACTTCTAAAATGTAGTTTTTGGCCAAAATACCTGTAAATGATATGTTATATCCATATTGGTAATATGCTGATGTGAGTTAATTTTAATTTTTTTTTTTGTGAAAAGCAATCATTTATTTTGTGAGAATACCATTCATTTTGGATTTTTCATGTTTAACTACAAATTAACTTGAGGTACGTAGGATGTCTTTGCCGCATCCAGTGGCGAACCCACGTTGGAGGCAGGTGGGGCAAGTGCCCCATACTAACTCTTCTAAATATTATCTAAGCTACTACTAAACATTGTAATTCAGTTAGTTCAAATGGTTTTCCAGCAACAAGTGCCCCATACTAACCCGAGTTCAAGTCCCCAAATTGTCATTTTTGTAAAAAAAAATTATAATCACAATACAATTTAGGTAACTAAATTATACTTAGTACTATTTATATATATGGTGCCTCACATTAAATTACATTCTAGATCCGTCCCTAGCCGCATCGGTTGTGTTACCTAATGATCACTAATGGGTTCAGTCCTTCGGAAATCGTTGGTCTAGAGATTGTTTTGGTTGGGAAAATTTTGAAAAAGATGTGGAGATTTGACACCCTCTTCATTTCTTCGCCAAGCTCCTAACATGCTGATGATACTACATACAATACCTAATCGTCGAACTAGTAGGCTACAAACTAATTAATACTAAAATTTTAATAACAATAAAAAGGTACTCAACTGTTTGTCTTTAAGTAATTTTTTTTTTCAATCTGTTCTTCTTTCAGCGTGATAAAAATCCAACTAAATAATATATCCAATCAGTAACCAAAAAGGTAGGTAAACTAGTTAATATAAAATAGTGGGTAATCAAGGTATAAGAAATGACAGTATTTGTTTTTATATCACTGATATCATTTTTAATTTTTCATGATTGGTAACAATGAAAACGTACCAATCATACCCAATACTAAAAAGTAAACACCAATAAATTTTTAGTTTTAAAACATTTTCTATCACTATATAATTTTATTTTTTTGGCATCTTCTATTACTAAATAATTACACAATCATTTCAGAAATTCTTCTAAATATAAAAACAACCTTTGAAAAACCTTGCAGCGTAACTCAGACTTTACCCAAATGAATAATTCATGTACCTTATCCCATATTCGAATCGGTTAATAAATAAATTAAACTTTGTCAAAAATACGATTCCCTTTAATCAGTATAAATATAACACTTAACTCATAAACCGTTCCACAATGGATAACCTTTATGTTTTGAGTTTTGACTCATTTATACATGAATAATAAACCTTTCAACAAAATTACTATTTACTTTCGATTCTGTTTTGTTTTCCACCAATAGAAAAAAATAGAAAAGAGAGACAAATTATTTTTTTAGTTATTTCACCGCAAAAAAAAAGAACTCAATTAATAAATAAATGTAAAAAATTCATTCCAAATCTCTCTACAAGAGCAATTTCGTCATATCCAATGAATAGGCAAGAATCATACTCTTTACATAGGGGCAATTTCGTCATTTTAAATGAATAAGCACCAAGAATCGTACGTAACCAAAAATCATATATATTAAGAAGATTCATCAAATCTATCTGTTACTCTTCTGTGTTTATCATTTATCTCCTTCTCTCTGAGTCTCTGACACCAAGACTTTCTCGCATATTCTCTGAAAAGATCCACGAAAATGACTTCTCATCATTACGACGTAGCTTCTTCGTCAAACCCTCCTCCACCACTCACCGCATCACGTATCTACATCGGAAACAAAGCAAAAGAGATTCTCGCAACACGTGACATCACCGAAATCACAAAACTCGTCACTACCCTCTGTTACGGCAAAGAAACAGAGCAATCTTCTTCATCTTCAAAGCTTCTCTATGAAGTCTTCACAAAACATTTCCCAAATATCTTAGTCTCAAAACTCCTCCAAATCTACAGTTCCGGTACCGATATAACCCCAAAGATTCGATCTTTCTCACTCTATCTTCTCGATTCACTTCTCACGGATATCGACGATTTCCGTGGTGGTTTAAAAACAGAGTCTTTGGATGTTATCAAGAACCGTGTAAGTACTTGCCTTCTCTCGCAAGAAACTTCATATGAAGACTTTAAACTCCTCTCAAGAATCGTATCTCGTGTCTGTGTTGATGTTTTCATTGGAGACAAACCTTGGGACGAGCTCTGTTCTTATATTCTCTCATTAGATGGGAATAAAAAAGCTCTCTTGATGTTCAGTGAATTGCCAACAGTCCTTGATGAAGAGTTCTTAATGCCGTTGTTGGATAATGGTCTAGGTTTAAAGATTGTTAGTGTGTTGTTGATGAATCAATATTATGATGAAGAAGAATGGTGTTTAGCTTTAGAAGCTGGGTTTAGTTTGATACTTCAGCTTGTGAATTTGGACAAGAAGAGTTTGGTTTGGGATTTGGTTTACGTGATTGTGAAATCGATTTGGGAGATGGTTAATGTGAAGAGAAGAGAGATTGTTGTGCGTAAAGGGTTTGTTAGAGTTGCGAAGAAAGTGAGAAGAGAAGCTTTGAGGTTTCGTGAGGCTGAGTATGAAGTTGTGTCACGTTTAGGTTTGATGATGCTGAGGATTAATGGACTTGGTGAAGTTACGATGATGATGGTGACTTTGATTCACGAAATTCTTGAGAGGTATTACATGGGAGGTCATGAATTGAATCAGGCTTTGCTTAATCAGTTTTTTTATTGAGAGAATGAGAGTTTTGTTTAGTGACAAGCTAAGTCTTGATTTTGTTGAAGACATGTACAAATAGGGTCGTTCTTGTGTCTATTCATGTTGGTATGGATTCGCTTTGACGCTTTGTGACGCTTATGTTTCCAGTCCATTAATGTCATAAATCTGTTTTTTTCCAACTTATCGTCATACATTTATGAACAACATTGAGAAAAAATACTTTCACTGAAAATCTCAATTTTTGATGGAAATATTGAAGTTTCAAAAACAAAACAAAAAACGTCCAGTAAACACAATTTATTCATAATGGACAAGTTTTAAATTATAAACTTTTACATAGATGTTTTTGTTCATAATAAAGAGAGTTTACAACACACAAAAAACAACAACGAAAAGAATATAGAAGAATGTATGAAAGCACATTTAAAAATGTCAAGGACTATAAATCAATGAAAATACTACTCTTCCTTTATGAATACGTAACCAATGTTGATAACAAATTTCAAGATAAATGCTTTACTAACAAAGTTTAAATTAATCAATTGCCAAAACCATTCAAATACTAACTGTCGTAATTCTACTAATGATATATTTCTAATTAAGTGTAGTTTAAAAGTTTTTTATTTTTTTCAATATAAGTGTTATTTTCACTTTTCTAGGCAAACATTAAATGTATTTAATAGTTTTTAACCAATTATATTTTACATCATATATTTGTATTGGTTGGATTAGTTGTAATTAATGATGTTTTTATAGGAAAGAGATAAATTAAATGAGATTTATAGATTTCCTGCAAAAACCTTAAACTACAAATATTGAAAAACAGAGGGAGTATTGAATCAAGATAGGGTGTATTAACTTCTCCTTTGAGCATTGTAGTGTAAAAGGGAAGTCGAAATGCAACATTTAACAGGAAAAGATATAAAAAGCCTTTTGAAACTTGCGCCGCTGACGTTTAGTTTCTCAATAATAATCAAGATTCAATTTTTAGTCTAAAATGGTTCTTATTATTTATTATTGTTTTTTTTATAACCTTTTTTTAGTTTTTAGATTTTTTTAAAAAATATCATAAACTTTTGATAAAAATTTAAATCAAAAATACATATGTTAAGCTTATACGGTATATTTGTGAGTTTCTCACATCCAAAAAATAATAACATATTAAATAATCTTAAATTCTTATTTGAAAAGTACATTATAACAAAATTATATGTCAATTTGCATTTATAAATGAGGTTTTTCTGCATTTTTGGGGATTTTGGCCCTCGCTTGCTGTGAAGGTTTTTGTACCCCGCTTTATTGAACAGGTAAAAACATGTCTTTTGTAATATTTATTTACTTCACTTTATTTTCAACTTGGATACTACTTTCTTTGTTCATCTGAAATCTGACCATTTTTGAAAGATTCCCTAGATTTTAGTTATTTAACTAAATTTAAATTTATTTGAAAATTAAACTAATAACTTAGTGACATGTTTATATGGGATTTCTTATTAAAAGATCATGAGTTCTTGTTTAAGAACTACTTCTCTCTCTTACAAAAATTTTTTTCATGATTTTAATCTACTTATACGCTTCATCTTACAGAAGATAAACACTTAAGAGGCCAAAAACAGAGATCTATTATTTTTGTTTACAGTATAATTCATTTTTAGTTATTTTACACAAGAGTTTATATTATCCAAGTAACCAACTAAATCTTAACAGTCCTTACCAAAAAAAAAAAAAACTAAATCTTAACAGTTGAATCGTTTGTTTCCAATTCAAAATATTTACACGAGAAGTGATACAAACTTCTAATACTCATAATATATTTAGAGCAAACTATTACCAACTTTGAGCTAAGCCAGATTAGGGCAAGAATTCAGGGTTGCGGTATCACACATGCTTGTCTACTTTGAGGTAAGCTAGATTAGACATCTTTGGTTTTCCTTATTCTTTTACATAGTCTAGATGGAACCCTACGTTAATCTCCTTCGATCAAGCATCACACAAGATATGAGCGAAACAATTCACTGCCTCATCTTGTTGCTAATCCAAGCCACGATCTATCATTTATGGAGGGAATGGAATGGGGACAGCAACAAGGACACCACCCTCCCCTTCACCTCTCTGGCATTATTGATAAATATGCAAAGAAAAAAAGGAAATCTTTACACGCCATTGAAAGTAATAGGGGAAAAAAAACTAAAATCCTAATCACTAAAACTAAAGACCCACTTTTTCCACTTCTAAATTCTCATAGTCATAAACCAAGTTATAAGAAACTACTTATACATATACGGTTAGCACGACCATGCAAAAATATAACAAGAAATACTAACACGGAATAGTGAATTGTAACACAAAATTTAAAGAGTTTTTTCTCTTCCTATTTAAAAAAAAAAAAAAAAGAGAAGAAGATAAAATTTCCGGATGTGCAGGTAGGCATTGAATTTGCTGATAGAATTTCCGAAGGTGCAGGTAGGCATTGATCTTGCGATAGGGACCAAATTTTTTATTCTTTTCAAAATAACATGAGAAAAATGCACATGGTTTTACAGCCAAGGGACCTAAACTAGTCAAATTTATATGGCTGGGTCTTGTATAGAGTATGTGATGATGAAGGTATCAAACATTTGTGGTTGCAAATTGTAGACCAACTAGTATTTAAGCGGGCCTTGTTTCTTCACCATTTCATCAATACAAGCTTACAACTCTCCCACATACATTTTTGTGATCAAACAACTAATCAATCAAAAGATGGAAGGCAAGACTTTGATTGTAAGTGTGCTCATAATGAGTCTGTTCATGGCACAAAATCAAGTTGACGCAAATATTTGCTGTCCGTCCATCCAGGCTAGAACTTTCTATAATGCTTGCCTCTTCGCGGTAGGTAGCCCGTCAAGCTGTATACGCAACTCGAGTTGTCTTGACATTAGTGAGTCGACATGTCCTAGAGGATATACGAATGACATTCTCGAAAACACAGGTAGATTGATTAATATTTTGCTTTTCTTACGCACGTTATTTGTTACAACACGTACGGATCAAAATTTCATTTCATGATTTTGATTTTTGTCTCAAGGTGATGCTGTCACTGAATACTGCAAGTTGGGGTGTGTATCCTCTGTTTGCGGTGCTTTAACCATTCTCCAGAACTCCGGTAAAGCAAACTCCTCAAACTCATTATCATTATTATCATTTTCTAAAAAACAAATCGACAAGAGAATAATCCATTCAAACTTTGTTTTGGTGACTAGATGCAAGTGAAATCGTGAATGGAGAAGTTGAAAAATGTACCATGGCATGTTCTACAGTCTGTACCAAGGGCTCTATGAATGCAGTTGAAAATGCGTAGACCACCATATCCATGAAGATACCACGTACATCTGTGGTGAAGGGCGTGAATCGTCGTCATCTTTTACAGTGTTGTATATTTCATGTTTTCAATAATCGTCGTGTTTGTGACATGTTAAGATAATCGTGCTTGCTGCCGTTTATAATATATTTAATCGGTGTATAATTTCTGTGAAGATCCTCGATACTTCATATAAGAGATTTTGAGAGAGAGAGAGAACCAATTTTCGAATGGGTGAGTTGGCAAAGTATTCACTTTTCAGAACATAATTGGGAAACTAGTCACTTTACTATTCAAAATTTGCAAAGTAGTCACTTTTCACTGTTTGATTTGTACACCTAGATCTGTACAACACTTTTATTGTACAGATGTAAGTGTACGTTGTGTATTTTTATATACATTTGTACACTAAAAATGTTGTACAGATCTAAGTGTACAAATCAAACAGTGAAAAGTGACTACTTTTCAAATTGTGAATAGTAAAGTGATTATTGGAATGTTTGAAAAAGTGACTATTTTTCAATTTTTCCCTTTTCAAATTAGTTTTCTAGTCATAGAGCAAAATGCATCATTTTTCGAATTTCCATGTTCCAAACACAATAATATTATATGTGTATATGTAAAAAATACAGAAAATGATCTAAAGCTACATGAATTTGTTATCAAAAAAGGTAAAACAATAATATTATATGTGTAGATGTAAAAAATACAGAATTTGATCTAAAGCTACATGAATTTGTTATCAAAAAAGGTAAAACAACAAAACTGATATAATTAGTATGTAAAAGTACAATCGAAACAAAATAACAATAGGTAAGAGTGAGTATAGTATAATTTAATTTTGATTTATTTTTAAATATAATATGACATACATATTGTTATATTTTGATTGGTTATTAAAAATGGTGAATGAAATTTGTTCACCTACGGATGAACCCAAGAATTGTTCATTAGTAAATCAGTCACAACTTATCGTCATAATTCTTTGTTTTCTTTTTCTGTTTTCAACTTATCGTCATAAATCTATGAACAACATTGAGACTAAAATACTTTCATTGAAAATCCCAGTTTGTGATGGAAATTGAAGTTTCTGAAACAAAACAAAAAACGTCCACTAAACACAATTTATTCATAATAGACAAGTTCTAAATTGTAGTCTTTTTACATAGATGTTTATGTTCATAATAAAGAAAGTTTACAAATTACAACACTACAAACAACGAAAAGAATATAGAAGGGTGTATGAAAAAATTATCAAAAAGAGAGCATTGCAATAAGTAGTACATAAAATAGAGTCTTGCTTTATACAAAATCAGCCAGAGACACTAGATTACACAAACTCTGCACTCTGCCATAACTCCTTCCCCGAAGCGCCGACCCCAAAACATGTAGATGCAATGGAAGATTGCCACAAATTTTTATAAACATTTCACACTCATGAATTTTCATAGATCCATCAGGTGGAGAGGTTTGTCTATAAGCAGATAGACAAAAGATCTTTAGAGCATCTGCATCTGTTGGAAAACCCACATGGTATATATCACAGATACCATGTTGCACCAAAATATCTTTCTTTTTAGTGATTACTATGATCCTACTTCCAGGACCATACCACTTGATATTAGCCAAAACCTCTAGTTGCTCTAGACTCGTCACGTCATCAAGAATGATAAGAACCCTCTGGTCGTGTAGCCTTTCTTGTATCGCACCTAAATGGCGTATCCTAATGTCCTTTTCGTTCAAAACTTGTGAGAGAAGTTGCTCTTGTAAACTCAATTTCGAACTATACTCTAGAGAACTATGGGGGTTGCTTTGGCTAATAAGGTTTTCCATAAAACAACTAAGATGAAAACTGCTAGAGAGTAGGTTATGTAAGGCTCTGGCAATGGTACTCTTACCAATGCCTGCAGGACCGGAGATCCCAACGATCTTAACTTTATCATAATCTAAAGATAGCAAAGACTCAATTTTCGTCAAATGAGCTTTAATTCCCACCATTTCATCAAAATCCTTTGACTCTGTAGCATTCAGTTTTTCTGAGACATCAGTTGCAATTTTCTCGATCATGTTTGCCTCATCGTCCCTAAAAGACAGTGATTAATAATAGTATCATTACAAAATTCTATTGGACTTATAATTATTGACTTATTAGTAATCTAAAACTAGGTAAGAATCTGTGCCATGTCCCATGTACGTCAAGTTTTTATATTGAATCCCGATATGTCAAAACTAAATTCTGTAAATACGCTAAAATATTTTAAATTAAAATAATGCTATGTAAAAATATCATGCAATAACGCGACTGTTTAGTCTATAATAAACTTACAAATTAAATTTTGAATATTTTAATGATTTATATTATAAAAACAAAATAGTATTTACGTCATTCATATAAATTTAGACTTAAAAATTTGCAGTTTTAATTTAAATATTTATAATATATGAAAGAATTTGTCGGTGTTAAAATGCCTAAACTATATGTTTATATTGTTTATTTTCTTCAATTGAAAAAAAAAAACACAATGCATTTAATATATAAAAAAATATATAAGTTTTCTAATTTGTAAATTCGAGATATTTAATTTTTTGGTAAATATAATTCATAAGAATAAGTAGTATATAGAATTAAAAATATTTGGCAAGATGGATAGTAAAAAAAAAAATATAGATGAGAGTAATTGTGGGCATGACACATAATCACCAAAAACCCTCTTGTAATATATAGAAGATTATTGATTTATTATTTTTATTCTTCGTTAACTTTTATTTATGCGCATCAAACTTATATATTTTTATATAAAAGCATATAATTACTTGCAAAAGTGGGAAACCAAACCAAAACCGAACAGAATAGAAATGCATATGGTTTCAATTTTTATAAAACCGAAAAACGTGAAAACTAAACTATAACCAAACTGAATTACATACTGTTTCTATATGGTTTCAATTTTTATTATAAAAAAAAAAAAAACCTAAAACGAACCGAAATCAAACCAAAAATTGTCCACCCACCCCTACATCTATCTCTAATATCCATCATTCATTCAATCACAAATTCTAATACTCGTTCAAAAAAAAACCCCTTAATGATTTCAGTTCTATTCTATCAGAAGCAAGACAAAATGTAATTTAATGAAAATACAAACCTGTCTTGGACGTGTACTCCGGTTATGTTGCCCACACAGGTCAAAGCGTGGCTCCATTTTCTCCTCTCCTCCTCTGTTTTACGAGCACAAGTTTCGTTGAAAGCGATTCCAAATTCTCCGGTTTGTTTCCGCACATCAGATGGATTTACGCCGTAGAAGATTGTCATCACTCTCTGTCCTCTTTTTTCTTTGCAGTTTAAAATCTCCAATAGCTCATCAAGACACCAGCTCGATGAAGCATAGTTCTTCGAGAGCAAGACGATGTAGATCTTCGATTCTCTAATCGCCTGCGTGAGAGTAGGGGCAAGGGTTTGGCTTCTCTCCATCCTTTGATCATCAAACATCGTAATTCCATTGGTGTTAAACTGTTTCCTCAAATGACTAAGAAATGTGTTGCGGACATCTGGTCCATGGAAGCTCGTGAAAGTCATGTATCTCCATGTGCAAGGTGAAGGAGAAGATAAAGAAGAAGATGATGATGAAGAAGAAGAAGAAGTAGATGCAGCCATGAGTGGTTTCAAAATACAGATTCAAAGAGATGTGTCTGTTTAAGCATTTTACGGAACCTTTTATAGAGGAGTGGCAAAGCTTATGGTGAAGGAATGTAATGAGAAGTTTCTTTGCAATTGCAAAGTAAACAAAATTTTGAACTTATTACGAACAAAGTTAGAGAAGAAAAAAGAACAAACGAAAAAAGAAAAGTCAACATTGGTTTACGTGAGTTTGCCTCTTTATGCCAAACGCGTAATGGTCTAATGGAATAAGACAGGAAAATTATAATTTTGTTTTGGTTAACGAAAGACCTCATTAATACGTCAAATAAATAACGGAACTATGGAGTAACTGAAATAATGACGGAGCGAATTGAATTAGTTAAAGTTTTTATGAAATAAAATGCTGAAAACTAGTTTTAAGTATATACTTTTTGCAAACGTAAAAATATGTAAATCAAACTTGATGAATATCTCAAATAGCAGAGAGTAATGGAATCATATTTTTCATACGTGAATAGATGGTGTACCAATCATCCCTTAGACTATATACATTGGTTTGGTTTTTCAACACTTTTTTTTATTTTTTTTCATACTCCATGTCATAAATTTCTCGACCACCTACTAATTTAATATTTATTTAATTTTTAACATTTCCAATAGTTTGTTTAATAAATACAAAACTATTTATAGAGAAAAAAAATATGATGAATTTTGATATAAAAATATATATAAATAAAAATTTTAGTATACTTGATGTTAAATAGTTAGGGTGAGATTAAAAATTTTAATATCCAATCAGAAATGAATATGTGTCATTTATGATCCCATATTTTTGGTTTCAACATGTTGAAAATATTTAACAGAAGTAAATCCACATAAGTTTTTTTTTCTTTTTCAACATCTTTATTGTAATGGTTCAACTGTTGAATTTCTTATTTATTGAACACCTCTATTGTACATGATTTTAGGTAGAAAAATGAAATTTCCAAAAAATAAAATAACGTTAATCTTTTCCGCGGTCACACAAAAAAAAGTCTTCGTGCGGAGTACATAGCTCTTTCTCAAATCTTCTAGAACCATCTTCAAATTCTTCACCCTCTCTCTTTCAATCATCTACATCACTCCATCACTCCATCACCAACATAAACTAAAACTTCACTCACATTAAAAAAAAATCAAAACCTTTCAAAAAAACCAAAAACTCAACAATGTTCGGAGTCGTCTTCCCCAATCGAAGTTTCCCAATAGACATCTCAACCTTCACTCAAATCGACACATTCCACTGGGTTCTCGACATGAACCACTTCGTCGGTAAGTACCCATCTCCCCAAAAACCAAACTTTTCAAAACCCTAATTCCCAAAATCAAAAACCCTAATCGAAAAATCCAACCTTTTTTCTTTTTTTACAGGTGAAGCTTATGATCAAATCTCAGAGATGTGTATCTTCTTGTTAAACAATTTCAATCTTCCACCAGATAAAGCTTTAGCTGTTTATGTTCAATCTCCAGGATCAGCTTTTGTGTTCTGTGGTGCTGTAACTTTAGCTAGACCTTCTGCTGTTTTATCACTTCAATGGCCTGAACCTGGTAGTGCAGCGAAGATGCAACTCACGGCGGGTGATTCGAGTTCCTTATCGGCGAAGATCGGTGTTTCGGTGGAGGATGTAGCAGCGTTGAGGTCGTTGGATGTTGTTGCGGAGAGGAGGATTGAGAAATTGGCTATGAAAGTTGGAGAGAATTTGTTTAACTTTATGCAGTCTTTTTGTGGTGTTGATGGAAGTAAATTGGTTGTTCCTATGGATATTTTGGATCGTTGGTTTAAGAAGTTTCAGGAGAAAGCTAAACGTGATCCTGATTTCCTCAAAAGCTTTGCTTTGTAAGGTTAGCGTTTTTGTAACATTTGATCTTGTGGTTCTATGTGATGAATTGAACAAGAGATTGTAGTTTTACTTTGTTTGTCAATGTTTATTAACTAGTTGATCATACTCTGCTTTTAAGCAATTTAAAGTGTTGAACTTTATATCTTGTTGGTTTGAGGTAGATGAAAAGGTGAAGATTTAATCTGTCTTGTGTTGAGGAATGAATTTTGATTCTTAGTTTTTGATTAGCTCACTTTGGTATACTGTGTGGTTGAATCCATTTGATCTTGGGTTATATATGATGAATTGGAGGAGAGATTGTAGTTTTACTTAGTTTGCTAGTGAGATAATATGAGGGTTATGAATATTTTGGTTTCAGTGTTCTTCTTGCTTACATATGAATCACAGTTTTAGTAGGTGGAATGGTGGATACTGTTTCGTATCTATTGTTCATAAGTTTATACTCTGCTGTTAGAAATTTAAAGTGATGAACTTTCTCTTGTTGTTTTGAGGATTGAGGTAGATGAAAGGGTTAAGATTAAATCTGTTCATGTTTTTATGATGAATCTAAGACAACATTTTAGTTTACTTAGTTTGCCAATGAGAAAATGTGAGAGATATGCATAATTGCTTTCCATGTTCATATTTTTTTCTTCGGTTAATTTAGTGCAATTCAACAGAGGAAGGTTTGACATTTTTTGGTCTAGTAATATATGATTCAGTATTTGGTCAGAGGATAGTTTAACAGTTTCAGTGTTCTAACTCACATTATAAATCATAGTTTTGGTAAGTGGATGCTGTTTCAGATTCTGGTCATGTTCATAGGCTCAATCAACCTTTGATCTTAGCAATATAAAGTGTTGAGCTTTATATCTTGTTGAATCGAGGTAGATGAAAAGTGAAGATTTAATCCATCTTGTGTTGAGGAATGAATCTTGATTCCTAGTTTTTGAGAAGCTTCAGTTTCTTACAGTGTGTACTGTGTGGTTTTACCCGTTTGATCTTAGGTTCTATATGATAAATGGAAGAAGAGATTGTAGTTTATTATAATTTAATCTTATGTTCTATATTTGTTTTCAACGGTTAATTCAATATTTTGTGAGAACTATATGAGTAGTTGCAAAATATGAATCACATATACATTGAGTGGATACTGTTTCAGATTTGGTCATGGTCATAAGCTCAAATGTAGCTCTTAAGTAATTTAAAGTGATGAACTTTATTTTTGTTGCTTAGAGGTGGATGAAAGGTGATGATTTAACTCAGCTTGTGTGTGAGGAATGAATCTTGAATCTTGAATCTTGATTCTTGTCCACTATATCACAGTAGATCGTTAATACATTGATCTAATCGATTGAAGTTGTTGTTTGATATGGTTCTAGATTGGCTTACCAACGGCTTCAATATTCAATGGACCTAAACAATTTGTAGAGTCAAGAAGCTTACAAATATTCGGGATAATCTGACTTGGATGGACAACTCTAGTTGTCTGATACATACGATGAATCAAAATCAAAGCCTTTAACTTAAACTTCAATCTCGAATACATAAGTATTTTCTACAATCGATTGCACACATGTGAGAATACCCTTCAACCCTCATTTGCAAAAAGTACTTAATACTTGGTCAGCAAATTCAAATCATTGTGCAAAAACTCCAAAAAAAAATGATTAAAAACGGAATAAAAAAATGGAGAGTGTAAGATGGAAAAAGTTACATGTTGGGGCCACGGTGATCGGTTCGACCGTATCAGTCTAACCGAAATTGACCAAACAACTTTGGTCTATACTTTGATCGGTTCGACATGTTGGGGCCACGGTGGAAAGGCTTTATAAAAAGGCATAAAATCTAACGAAAAACAAAAGGAAACACACAAAAGCCCTAAATCTCTTTTTAACCTCTGAAGCAAAAACCACCACATCGGAGATTTCTAATCCAACGAAAACGCTTCAATTTTCTTGCGATTTCTCTTCCTCTGCGAAAAACCCTTTTGGATTCAGACTTTCCTCGGTATGTTTTCTTATCAAAGGGTTTTCCTTTCTCAGTTAAATTCGCTTCTAGATCTTAATTTTCGATTGATTCTCTGGTGGGTTTCTATAGAATTGCTCCAAATTATGATTTTGATTTGATTTGATTTCTTAATGTTGGGTTCTCGAATTCATGGTTAATGATTCAAACTTTATCATCAAAACTTCTCTGTGTGTAGTGTAGATTACTATGACCAATTCGTTACTTTTTCTCTGCTCTTTGTTTGCATGATGATGTTCAAGTTGAATCCTTTTTTTATTGAAACAAGGACTTCTTAAGGTTTTAACCATTTTGATTGATTTCGATTGAGGAATTCATATCGATGTTGCAAATCCATAGGATTGGATTACCAAAATCAGAAGGAAATTATTAGTTATGTGTTTAAGATTCTTGTGTTTTGGGGACTGTTTTTGTTTGGTATCTCTCTAAGAGTTCATGGAACTTGTGTTCAGGTTTAGATAGCTGACATGCCTGTAATAGTTTTAATTGATATAAGATATCTTGTCTTTTGTAAGCATTAGATTTAGCTGTTTTTCCTGGGTGTGAAATATTAGGCCTATGTGTTTTTGTTAGCTGTGAAACCTTGATTTGTAAAGTAATAGTATCAGTATTCTCTGTCTATGATGTGAAGTTAGCAAGCTTACTACAAGTAGTTTAAGCATATTTACACATGGGGATCAGTGTATTTGATTATGTGGATTGAATGATTGATCAGTAATGTAGTTTGATCAAATAAGCGTGTTTCTGATGCTTACGCGTATGTTTGGCAGGTTTACCAGTTGGACTCAGATAGAAGCTTATATCTGTACCTGATAATTTGCAGCAAATATGGATGACTGGGGTAAGACTATGCTTTAAGTGTCCTCTCTTATATTCTCTATTTGTATCTAATTATAGTCTTCTTATTTATTTATAGTATTTGATTGGATATGCAAGCAATTTTGGATTATTTGCTAATCTGATGGGTTTCATATTTGATATTTCAAAATCGTATCACTAGCATGTGAGTAGTCTTATAATTTTTATTTTCTGATTCCAGAGGACGAGAAAATTGCACCACTTCCAGCAAAAGTTGAGCTTAAAAGTAACTGGGATGATGAAGATGTGGATGAGAATGAAATTAAGGATTCATGGGAGGATGATGATGATGAACCTGCTCAGGTATAGCTTAGTTTTTACTCTCTGTAATTCTTTCCCTATTGGCTAGTGGCTACTACGTATAATTTGGTTTGAGATTCCAACGGGAATATTTATGTTTTGTCTGCTTTGCCTTGTTGTTTTTCTGTAGCCGCCTGTTATAAATCCTGCTCCGGAGAAGGCTCCTAAGAAAGCAGCCCCCAAAACTGTTGAAAAGAAGGGTAAAGCAGTCGAAGTTCCAAAGGAAGCACCAAAAGAAAAACCTCTAGATCCTATAGCGGAGAAACTTCGCCAGCAGAGGTACAGTTTGTAAATAATATCTTTCCCACACATAATAATTCACTTTAATCTTTTGTACTTTGTGTATGGAAGAAGGCTGTGAAGGTCTATGTGACCTTATATGTTATATTCTTTCTATCACAGGCTTGTTGAGGAAGCCGACTACCGGGCAACTGCTGAGCTCTTTGGAGTGAAGGATGATGACAAAAACCTTGATATGTTTATCCCCAAGTCTGAAAGCGATTTTTTGGAATATGCTGAAATGATTTCTCATAGGATTAAACCATATGAGGTATGTTGTATTCTGCCTTATATACCTTTATTCTCATTGGCTAGTATTGAAGCTCATGATGTGTGAAAATATAGTTTGGTTTCTGTTGCAGAAAAGTTATCACTATATAGCGCTGCTCAAAACAATCATGAGACTTTCATTGACCAACATGAAAGCAGCTGATGTTAAAGATGTTGCTTCGTCCATTACAACGATAGCAAATGAAAAACTAAAGGCAGAGAAAGAAGCTGCTGCGGGAAAAAAGAAAGGTATTATTCTGAATGTGTTACTCACAATCACTTCATCTTTGGTTTATAGTTTTATGAATGTGTTATTCTGAATCCGTTTTTCATGACCATTGGCATTGCTTGATCAGGTGGAAAGAAGAAACAACTTATTGTAGATAAGGCCAATGACGATCTAGTGGCTGGTCCTTATGATGCCATGGATGACTTCGACTTCATGTAGATTAAAAGAGCTTTTTGAGCAAATGCAAATTGGATTTGTCCAGCGTCTATTTTATCATTTATCTATCACTCAAAAGAAACACATTTTTCTTAATTTTGGTTTGAATAGAGCAAGAAGAGCCAAATTTCTGGTTGCGGAAATATATAGTTGGAACATGGGAAGCTTTTGTTTTGGTTTGGTCTGGGAATTCTCTAGAGTCATGTTTTTGGTTCTATTTGTTGGTTGAAAAAGCTATACTTAAAGTGTCCGTATAAATTTATTATTGACATTGATCTGATTAAATCTCTTTGGGGGTTGAATTTCTTATAGACATGAGTGCGTTTCATGTTGTCCAATCTTTAAATACTGCCTCTTGAGTAAGAGAGAAAATGTTGATTCGTTACAATTCGCTAATGTTAGTAGTAAACCTTGAAACACGCTAATATCATCATGACTTTACATTAGCTAATAACATAAAGATGTGAATGGGAATGACATAAAGAATTCATGGGAGGATGATGATGAGTTTTTAACTAAGGAACTCTAATTCCTTACTAGTTAATTTCCAACAACAACACAGTGACTGTATTGTTTAATCTTCTTAATTGGTGGTTGAGTTGCTTCTTCTTCTTCTTCGGACTCTGTGTTGTTTCCTCCGGAAGACATTGTGTCAACAACTTCAGCCTCTTCCACATTCTCTTTTAGGAGAAAGATTAGTGGGATTGATTAAAGAAAGTAATCATATGAATTGATTGATATAATTCTCTGTAATGTAGACTCTTAAATATGTTACAATATCTACTCTCTAAGATATTCTTTTTATAAGAATCTTTTAAAACTTCAAGAAGATTCATTTAATGATTTCCAGTAATGGTGAAGAAAAATATCCAACTAAAAACAAAAAAAAGCAGAAAAATATCCTATCCTATCATTATCCTAATTTTAGAAAAAAATAAATAAAAAAAAAAGTTTAACAAACCTAATTTAATCGTGCGTAGATATATCTAAAGCAGTGATATACTTTTCTTCTTCAACCGTTTTATAGACTCTATTGATCTCCCGGAACTTTCTGTTACCTTCCCATGGATAATCAGAAGTCGCCGAAGCAACCAACCTCCCAAGACTTCACCAAAGCCGCCTTCAAGCTTCTTGCGAATCCCCACGTTGAACCGACGGTGGAATTCATCGCCGCCCTCACAAAGCCACCGGAGAATCCAGAAGATAAAGACATCAAGTTCTTCCGTTTCTGCGTCGCCAATTACCCGGGATGCTTCTCCCTCAAGCTCATGCGTGTCTATTCCTCGAATGATCCACGAGTCCCATACCAGATCAGAGAGATTGCGATGATATTACTCCACGTTATCTTCATCATAGAAGAAGCCTCTTTGAATTTGGCAGTGGTTCACATACTTTCGCCTATACTCATATCATGCCTTGAAGAACAAGTTATCTCGAACAACAGTTTAAAGATTCTTTCCATGCTCGTGAACCGTGTCGCTTTCGAGATATTCACCATTCAGGAAGAAACGTGGTATGACCTGCGTGAGTTTATCTCGTCTAAAGCGGAATCAGAGTTTGCGAAAGCGGTTTCCGTGTTCAAGAGCTTGTCGATGCCTTTGGATGGAGAGGAGTTTTTGATTCCTCTCATGGATAATCTTCTTCCAGCGATCTTAAAACGTTTAGGTAACAAAGAGGAAGAGAGTTCGAGCCAGTGGGGTTTGGCCTTTGTGGGTGGTTTCTGTGCGGCGGTTCACTTGTTGGAGACGACACGTGTTGATTTGGTGGAGAATCTTGCGAATGAGATGTTGAAATCGGTGAAGAGAGGAATGGAATTAGGGTTTCTTGGGAAAGCTCTTAGGGAAGTTGAAACCGCTGTAGTGGAACAATTATGGTGGTATTGTACTACAGAATTCAGATTCGTATTGGGTTTGATTAGTAGGATTGATGCGATTGTCACTGAGGAGACAGCGAAGAATGTGTTGCAAAGGATTAAGATAGTTGTGAAGAAGAAGATGCTTGAATATGTTTAAGAGATTGGTAAATGGTGACGAAGATTGGCTTAATGAGAGCCATTGAATTTGGATGCTTCTTGCCCAAGTAAACAAATTCTTAGGGAATGTTTTGGTTTTGAATTGTGTAGTTTGGGTGTTTATACTTTATATTTTGGTGTTACGTACGAGTGGATTAAATCAAACAGAGTTTTTGGATTTATAGTTTTTTGCATCTTTGGTCATTTACTGGAAAAACTTTAAGCTTTAAATTTTTTACTTTGAGATAATATATCATTATTTCTTTGTGTTCATGGGTAATTTCACCATTGACTAGTTACTTTTTGTCAACAGACCGTTTGATACCTCTAAATAAACATGTGAAACAAGTTACTCTGCGCTAGATCATATTCATGTGATCTTTTTTTCTTTGTAGGAGACGAGAACTTCTACATGAAAACTTAAACGCTATTAAAATCTTGCAAAACACCTCTTTTTCGAGTTAGAAAAAAAAATAGAGTTTTTGGATTAATAGTTTTTTGCATCTTTGGTCATCTACTAATATTGGGAAAACTTTAAGCTTTAGATTTCTTATTCTGAGATTGAGATCCAAGGAAGAATCATATATATGAAAGTTGGCCAATTCTCTTCATATGATTGACACATTATCACTAGCATTTACCATGTGTTTATTAAAGAATTAATGTAAGCTCTTTAACTTTTAATTTATAGGTTAATGATATATTTATTATTGAATTTATGCCGTGATTGGTAACTAAGGTTATTTAGTTTTTTTATTTTTTAATACATGAGACTTTTAGGACTTTGACTTGCATAGTCTGGTTTTTTTTTTTTTTTTTGAAATAGACTTTTAGGACCAAATTATTTTGGAATCTTTGGTTGATGATAATTTTCTTTTACGATTGGTCATTTACTAATCATGAGCAAATAGTCACATTTTTCTTTTCCTTTTCCTTTTGAGTTCACATTTTTCATTTACTAATAAAAAAGTCTTTTCCTTTTGAGTTCACATTTTTGAAAGTCTTGACACCATTCAAATGTATAGAGTATATACTATGAATGAGAATGTTGTGATATATTGAGAAAGAAGCTAAGCTCTCTTATATACAAGTTCTTACAAAGTAATTAATATTCTTTACAATCAATGAGAGAGATTAGTGGGATTGATTGAAGAAAGTAATCATATGGATGGATTGATATGATTCTCTGTTATATAGAATCTTAAATATGTTTCACTATGTACTCTCTAAGATATTTCATCCACTTTGGTAACTATCTTTTAATAAGAATCTTCTAAAACTTCAAGAAGATTCATTTAAAGATTCCAGTAATGGTGTGTATAGTAAAATCTCTGTAATATCAGAACAATGACAGTTCATTAACTTCTCGATAATATTAGTTTATAGAGAATTTGTTGTGGTCACTCTCACTGACCACGAAATTTTAGAGTAATATGTTGTAGTAATGTTGAATCAATATCTAACGGGAAAAAAAGATTCGAGCAATTTCTGATAAGTTTTAAAATAAAAATGATAAGTCGCAATGCACTTCACAGAAAGGAAGTTTGTTTGGAAAAACTAAAGAGCTCCTTAAGCTGAGAGACTTGTACCACCAACAGAGTTTTTATCCATCTTAATCTTCTTAGTTGGAGGTTCGGATTCTTCTTCTCCTTCTTCTTCAGAAATGTTTGATGACTCCGCAACTTCAGCCTCTTCCTCACTCTTCTTAAAATTCTCTATTATCTCCATCATCTCTCTGTTCACCTGTTTTATTGGACATTTGTGATTAGCCAAAGTTAATCACAACAAAACTGGGAAGAACTAGAATGTAAGAAGAAGAGTTGGTTTCTGTTTTTTACCTGCGGGTTTTGGAGAAACTCGGAGAGATCGGTTGTGCAGCAAGGGCAGGTCATGATGTTTTTCTTTGCACGTAGTTTACGCACGCCATTGCTTCTGTCTCTCAGTTGAGTTATCCCAGCAAACTTCGCTTCTAAGCATGCTTTGCAGAAGTTGTGTGCACAAGGTGTCGTCACTGGAAGACTCAGCACTTTCCGACAGATTTGGCAACTGAATTCTGTGTCAAATAAAACAAAAAAAAAACAGTTATAAATTGTGCTATATACAGTAATAACACAAGTGATAATGGACGTTTACCTTTCAGAAGTCTGGCCTTCATAGCATTATTTCCTTTTTTTGCTCTCTTATTCTTCTTCCTCTCCTCAGTATCCAAAGCCATTCTGCTAACAGGTGGAGACTTCATCCACTTCCAACGACCCTCAGCTTCCTGATGAGGGAAAAGTTACAAAATAATGAACCAACCGAAGAATATTCGATATCTGCTCTGGTCATATAAAAGAGAGACTTTACTAACATCGAAACCCCATGATGGACTCTCCTTTCTCACAAACAGGTCAGTAGCATTCTCCAGCTCTGGAACATCAGGCAAAGGTCTTGGACGATCGCCATGCTCATCACTGCAATATATAATTAAAAAAATTCATGAGCCATCAAATAGCAAATACATATAAGACACTTTCCGGGAAAAAACAAAGATCAAACCTGGTCCATGGAGCTGGCTCATTGTCACATCTAACAAACAGGTAACGACACATCTTATGCAAACCCTACAGAAACAGAAGAGTGTACGTCAGGAACAAAACAATCCAGCTCTGCACAAAAGAAACAAAATAGGAATGTTAGCTATATATTCAAACCTGTACGCCAACATTACTCCAGCACTTTTCAATTCTGTAGACCCCATCGTATCTCACTCCTTCCGCAGGGGCATATGCAGAACGCTTCTCCTTCCAAGACCTGAAGATTGAAGAGTCAGGATAACTATCTACTCAGAGTATATCAATGAATAAAGATAATCTGTTCTTATTCACATAAAGTTGAAGAGAGTCTGCAGAAAGTGAGAAAGATATAGGAACTTTGCACAAAGAAATGCTAACCTTACAACTCGGACAGGATAGCCCATTTTGCAACTAAGTCTTAGAGCTTCATTCATGTTTTTAAACGCCTGGTCAGAAGACTGTATCTTGTTAACTCTTTTGTTTCCACTGAGATCCCTTCCACCACTGCAACACACATTCACACATATTAAGATAAATTGGAAAAAGGCTACTTCAATAAGAAGGGAAACAGGTGACAAATATAATGTAAAAAATCAAACCTTCCTGTGTAGAGAAACCATTCACCATGATCCTCATCATCGTCATAACCTCCAGAGAGGGCCACAGACTGAGCTCCAACCGCTGCTTGCCCGGCAATGCCAGCAACATGCGGGAAATGAACTCCCCACTGCCTACACTCTTGCCTGTCCTCCCAAGATTCTCCAACCAAAACACCTTGGTTTCTAGTGACATCATTCGCAGCTGGTATGGGACCAAAATGATCACGAGGTATTGTCACAAAAAACTTACCGCTAGCAGCATTAGCTTTCCCAGTTTTTACTGCCCGCTCGGTAGTAAATGCTTTGTCAGGACGGTCTTGGTTGCGGATAATATGATGAACCTTGGCCGCAGTTGCCTCACCAGAACATTTGGTAACATTTGCTAAACGAATAGCAGAAACTAGAGCTAAGTTGATGCGAGGATTTTTCGCCACATGTCTCGGAATTTTGCTTCGGCATATCATACAAGTTAGCTTCCCTTGACCTACTGCCCATTTCTCGAAACATTTCAAACAGAAATTGTGCCCACACGGTGTCTACAAAACACAAAAGAACAATACATCCATTAGTCTGCTACTTGAATACACTAATCATCATTATCAAGTATACAAATAAACTAGCGATTCTACTACACTTATGTGTACTCATCACAAGATTAAACAAGGCATTAACACAGACCACAAGCATAAGACTGGTTGCAAATAAGCCATTAGTGTGCTACTTCAAATATTAATCATCCTTATCAACAACAAACACATAAATTAGCGATTCTACTACAGTTATGTGTACTAATCACAAGATTTAACAAGTCATTAGCACAGATCACAAGCATAAATTCGTGATTCTACTACTATTATCAACACTAATCACAAGATCTAACAAGTACTTAACACATCACAAGCATAAATTAGCGATTCTAGTAGAGTTTATGTGTATTAATCACAAAATCTAACAAGTCATTAACACAAGTCACAAGCATAAATTAGCGATTTAGTAGGGCTTATGTGTATTGATCACAAGATCTAACAAGATATTAACACAAGTCACAAGCATAAATTAGCGAGTGAAAACTAACCGTAACAGGTCTCTCTGGCAATTGAATGCAAATAGAACAAAAGATTTCTAACTTCTTCTTTTCTTCATCATCGACACCATCGTCACCACCACCACTCATCAGTCTCTGCCTCTTTTTGGCTTTCTCAGCTTCGGTCAAAGTCACATCAGCCTGAATCGCACGGATCGCAGTAACGAGAACTGAACCGGAAGATTCAGGTCCGGAGATTCCGGTACCCGGAGCGGCGGAGGGAACAACAACGCCGGAGCAATCGGGACACTCCCAGTCTCCAGTGGAAGAAGCGAGTGATTCAGGAAGGAGACACGACACGTGCCATGGAGTGACACAGGTGCCACACGTGAGAGTCTCTTCTGACGGAGGATTCACCTGGCACCGCATACATACACCGTCTCCGTCGCAAGGAAGCTGAGTTTGAATCGCCATTGTTGAAACGAGTGAGTGAGAGAGAGATTTAGAGAGAAAATGGTGTTGTCGAGATTTGTGAGAGATTTAGGCTAAATAAGTAGAGGAAGGCGAAAAGTGAAGAGGCGGGTTTTGAAATTTTGGGAAGACGAATTCAAAATGATTTGTAAAAATCCTTCAAAAAAAGAAAAAAATCTCACAAAGAGATAAGAATTTGTGGATTGTGACAAATGGCAACTAATATATTTAATTTTCCTTAAAAGCTGCTTTTGGGTCAACATTTTCTTATTACCTTCTTTATCATATTTATTAATTTATGTAAATGTAAATGAGAAAGACGTGATTTAAGAAGAAAACAAAACAAGAGTAATAATTAGATTTTGTGAAAAGTAACTGTATATTAATTTTGTATTATATTGGCAATTGTTTGTTGAAATTTTATAAATATATTAAATACTTCAAAAATTTGCTACCAAAATTTCAATGATTTGTATGAAATAATTAATAGTACATTGTCAAATCATATTGAAAAATAATTAATTTGGTGGTAATATCAAAAAATTAAATTATTATAAGTTTATAACACACGTGTTAGTTAATCGGCAATTTATCTAAAAAAATCTAGTTATACATTACCGTTATATACGGACACAAATATTTGTATTTAAAAGTTTCTTTCAGCCAATTATCTTTTTTTTCTTAAGATAAAACATTACAAATAGTTCAGTACAGTCATTCATAAACCTAAGGATTAAGAAATTCAAGATGCAGTATAAAGAGATTCTTTTAATCTAGCTTCCTTCGATAGGGCATCAGCTAAATGGTTTGCATTCCGACGAATGAATTTGAAACGAAAATAGCTTGGAGCTAATGCCTTGATGTCTTCTAAGTAGCTTTGAATCTCTGCTTGACCAAGAGATGAGTGACCTTACTTTTTAAGCCTTTTCCAAATATTGGTAAAGATGGATGGAGTCAACACAGAATGTAACTTGGCGGTAATTTAGGCGTTTTAGCTGACCTACAGCTTCAACTGAAGCTTTATCTTCTGTTTCAATAACTGAGTCGATATGCTCTATGGAGGAAGAACTCTTGAGAAGACATCGGCCATGCACTTCAGTTAGAATCCAACTAATACCCGCTTTGCTGTTTTCGTCAATCCATGAGGCATCTACATAACAATACAAAGTAGAGTTGGAGCTAGGAACTTCCAATGAGGTTGTATTAACTGGTTCCTTCTTTATTCTCTGCTTTGGTGACTGATTGATCATTATAATCATTACGAGCATTTTGCCACAAAGAGAAATTCATAAGAGATTGGTTTCAGATAGTGGCCATCGTTTATTATTAAAGAACAGGTCATTACATGCTTTCCAAACTCTCCAGTCAATGAATGGAAAAAGATGCACATGGTGCTCAAGCGTTTTCTTAATGTTAAGCATGTCATGAACGATACACGCCAGAGAGAGATGGTGTCGTAACTGACCTGGGTGGATATAGAAGGGGGACAGCTCCCAAATTTCTCTTGCTATGCGGCAGTGAAAGAGAAGGTGAATGACATATTCTGCTTCTTCACCACAGAAGATACAGTTTCTTAAAATTTTGATATGCCTTCGAGCAATATTATCTTCAACTAGCAAAGTATTGTGTAAGATTTTTTTTTTACCAAAAATGCTTTATTTTGGGAGGAACGTTCAAAGCCCAAATATGTTTGTATACTTTTTACTGTATACATTTATTAAGTAAAGAAACCAACTACAAATACAATTCAAATTTGAGAAACTTTTATGTTCACTAAACCACCACCACTAGTGTACTATAAAAATAGTAAGTAATAGGATCATTAATTAACATGTATGGTTTAGTTTAAACAATTTTTGATCTTGCTACAAAACCAATTATTATTTTGAATATGATTTGATGATGTATTGTCTAAATGTATCATATTAAATTCAAAATCCATGTGTCAGAGGCTATAATAAACGAGCATTTTATAAGGTAAATTTATTTCCAATATAAACATCTGAAATTTGATGTATCTTAAGTTTATAAATTTTATCAGTATGTAACAAAAATAAATAACTAATACTATAAATATACCCCCTATGTTTAATTGTCGTTCTGGCAATAAAATTTTGTTTAATCATAGTTATGGTTTTAGATTTTCAATGTAAATATTGGTAAATATTTCAGTTATATGTTCATCGTTTAATATTTTAACCAATAAAAAATTTTAAAAATATATTAATTAAGGATAAAATAAATAAATAATTGTTTTTTAATTACTGTACAAAAACTTTAAACGACAATTATCTCGTTCAAAACAGAGGGAGTATTAACCAATAAATAACTATTGACCAACACATGCGATATAACTCTAAATTTTATAGATAAATGTGTCATATAATTATTGTCATAAAACTAATCACATATTGTTTAATATAACTTGACAGCATACTACTATTACTTATTTTAGTAAACCTCAAAAATAAAATATGTTCGTTTTAAATATATACATTTTTGAAATTTAAAAAACCAATTACAAATTTAATTTAAATTTGAGAAACATTTATTTTCCAATAAACCACCACTAATCACGTCTTTATCATTTACATTTTGCAATAAATTCGTCATATATTTGACCCAAAACAATTAAGGAAAAATAAAATATATTAGCTGCCATTCTGTCACGACTCACGATCTTATCGAGACTGTGAGATTTTTTTCTTTATTTAATTCGTTTTGAAACTTTTTAAATACGCTCTCGTTTTTTTTTCTTCCCCAACAAATTTCAAAACACGCCTCTTCATTTTTCCCCTTCCTCTTCTCATCTCTCGATAACACCTCTCTCTCTATCTCTCACACTCGTTTCAACAATGGCGATTCAAACTCAGCTTCCTTGCGACGGAGACGGTGTATGTATGCGGTGCCAGGTGACACCTCCGTCAGAAGAGACTCTCACGTGTGGCACCTGTGTCACTCCATGGCACGTGTCGTGTCTCCTTCCTGAATCACTCGCTTCTTCCACTGGAGATTGGGAGTGTCCCGATTGCTCCGGCGTTGTCGTTCCCTCCGCCGCTCCGGGTACCGGAATCTCCGGACCTGAATCTTCCGGTTCAGTTCTCGTTGCTGCGATCCGTGCGATTCAGGCTGATGTGACTTTGACCGAAGCTGAGAAAGCCAAAAAGAGGCAGAGACTGATGAGTGGTGGTGGTGACGATGGTGTCGATGATGAAGAAAAGAAGAAGTTAGAAATCTTTTGTTCTATTTGCATTCAATTGCCAGAGAGACCTGTCACGGTTCGTTTTCACTCGCTAATTTATGCTTGTGACTTGTGTTAATGACTTGTTAGATCTTGTGATCAATACACATAAGCCCTACTAAATCGCTAATTTATGCTTGTGACTTGTGTTAATGACGTGTTATATCTTGTGATTATTGTTAATAATAGTAGTAGAATCGCGAATTTATGCTTGTGGTCTGTGTTAATGCCTTGTTTAATCTTGTGATGAGTACACATAAGTGTAGTAGAATCGCTAGTTTATTTGTATACTTGATAATGATGATTAGTGTATTCAAGTAGCAGACTAATGGATGTATTGTTCTTTTGTGTTTTGTAGACACCGTGTGGGCACAATTTCTGTTTGAAATGTTTCGAGAAATGGGCAGTAGGTCAAGGGAAGCTAACTTGTATGATATGCCGAAGCAAAATTCCGAGACATGTGGCGAAAAATCCTCGCATCAACTTAGCTCTAGTTTCTGCTATTCGTTTAGCAAATGTTACCAAATGTTCTGGTGAGGCAACTGCGGCCAAGGTTCATCATATTATCCGCAACCAAGACCGTCCTGACAAAGCATTTACTACCGAGCGGGCAGTAAAAACTGGGAAAGCTAATGCTGCTAGCGGTAAGTTTTTTGTGACAATACCTCGTGATCATTTTGGTCCCATACCAGCTGCGAATGATGTCACTAGAAACCAAGGTGTTTTGGTTGGAGAATCTTGGGAGGACAGGCAAGAGTGTAGGCAGTGGGGAGTTCATTTCCCGCATGTTGCTGGCATTGCCGGGCAAGCAGCGGTTGGAGCTCAGTCTGTGGCCCTCTCTGGAGGTTATGACGATGATGAGGATCATGGTGAATGGTTTCTCTACACAGGAAGGTTTGATTTTTTACATTATATTTGTCACCTGTTTCCCTTCTTATTGAAGTAGCCTTTTTCCAATTTATCTTAATATGTGTGAATGTGTGTTGCAGTGGTGGAAGGGATCTCAGTGGAAACAAAAGAGTTAACAAGATACAGTCTTCTGACCAGGCGTTTAAAAACATGAATGAAGCTCTAAGACTTAGTTGCAAAATGGGCTATCCTGTCCGAGTTGTAAGGTTAGCATTTCTTTGTGCAAAGTTCCTATATCTTTCTCACTTTCTGCAGACTCTCTTCAACTTTATGTGAATAAGAACAGATTATCTTTATTCATTGATATACTCTGAGTAGATAGTTATCCTGACTCTTCAATCTTCAGGTCTTGGAAGGAGAAGCGTTCTGCATATGCCCCTGCGGAAGGAGTGAGATACGATGGGGTCTACAGAATTGAAAAGTGCTGGAGTAATGTTGGCGTACAGGTTTGAATATATAGCTAACATTCCTATTTTGTTTCTTTTGTGCAGAGCTGGATTGTTTTGTTCCTGACGTACACTCTTCTGTTTCTGTAGGGTTTGCATAAGATGTGTCGTTACCTGTTTGTTAGATGTGACAATGAGCCAGCTCCATGGACCAGGTTTGATCTTTGTTTTTTCCCGGAAAGTGTCTTATATGTATTTGCTATTTGATGGCTCATGAATTTTTTTAATTATATATTGCAGTGATGAGCATGGCGATCGTCCAAGACCTTTGCCTGATGTTCCAGAGCTGGAGAATGCTACTGACCTGTTTGTGAGAAAGGAGAGTCCATCATGGGGTTTCGATGTTAGTAAAGTCTCTCTTTTATATGACCAGAGCAGATATCGAATATTCTTCGGTTGGTTCATTATTTTGTAACTTTTCCCTCATCAGGAAGCTGAGGGTCGTTGGAAGTGGATGAAGTCTCCACCTGTTAGCAGAATGGCTTTGGATACTGAGGAGAGGAAGAAGAATAAGAGAGCAAAAAAAGGAAATAATGCTATGAAGGCCAGACTTCTGAAAGGTAAACGTCCATTATCACTTGTGTTATTACTGTATATAGCACAATTTATAACTGTTTTTTTTTTGTTTTATTTGACACAGAATTCAGTTGCCAAATCTGTCGGAAAGTGCTGAGTCTTCCAGTGACGACACCTTGTGCACACAACTTCTGCAAAGCATGCTTAGAAGCGAAGTTTGCTGGGATAACTCAACTGAGAGACAGAAGCAATGGCGTGCGTAAACTACGTGCAAAGAAAAACATCATGACCTGCCCTTGCTGCACAACCGATCTCTCCGAGTTTCTCCAAAACCCGCAGGTAAAAAACAGAAACCAACTCTTCTTCTTACATTCTAGTTCTTCCTAGTTTTGTTGTGATTAACTTTGGCTAATCACAAATGTCCAATAAAACAGGTGAACAGAGAAATGATGGAGATAATAGAGAATTTTAAGAAGAGTGAGGAAGAGGCTGAAGTTGCGGAGTCATCAAACATTTCTGAAGAAGAAGAAGAAGAATCCGAACCTCCAACTAAGAAGATTAAGATGGATAACAACTCTGTTGGTGATACAAGTCTCTCAGCTTAAGGAGCTCTTTAGTTTTTCCAAACAAACTTCCTTTCTTTTTTTGGTAATATTCCGCAAACGTCTGAAGTTATGCATTGCGACTTATCATTTTTATTTTAAAACTTATCAGAAATTGTTCGATTCTTTTTTTCCGTTAGATATAAATTCAATATTACTACATTAGTATATTACTTTAAATTTTCGTGGTCATTGAAAAGAGGCACAAGCCCGAGTTTGAGCTTGCTTCTTGTGGTACTTGTTGAAAATTTCTGGTACTTTTGATGGTTGAATATAACTTGTGTTGCCTTCTTTAAATTCCTCCATAGCTCTGAGTCCGAGTTGATGATGCCGTCTCCAAAAGGTCCAAAGATTTCTCGCAACTCAGGACCACGGTAATAAATATGATTAATATTAACTGAATCAGCCGTGGCCAAAATATCTATTCCAGCGAACCATGGCCCTTTGAAGTGAAAAGTCAAGTTGGAATTCTCGAGAAGGTCGACGCTGAAGTCATATATGCGGGGGAGTCTCATAAGTGCACCGGGAGACATACCAAGAACCGGCCAGTTCCATAGGCCGCTTTGGGATATCTTAATGAGTATGTAACTATAGGGTTTCTTGATGAGGAAGTAATAGAAAATGAGAAAGCAAACGAAAGCTATGAATGCTTCAATTAACCCTATTAAAGCCATGAGTGGGGTTTTGTGTACAAAAGGAGAAGAAGAAGGAACTCGATTATATACACATCAACCGGAAGAATTTTTAAGCATATTGTTTCATTACATTTAAAGTCCAGAGAGGAATCTTTGGATTCACACTAAAAATATGTTTGTTCTTTCATAACGTATTCTAGAGTTCAATAGCGTTTAAGTTTTCCTGTTCAGTTCTCGTCTCCTACAAACAAGGATCACATGATCCAGTGCAAAGTAACTTGTTTCAAAGGTTTTTGGATGAAAAAACAAAATAGATTCTCCAGAGATTGAGCTTAAATTATACATCATCAAGAGCTAAATGTATGGCTTGTATAAGAAGTTAAAGTTATTAGCTTGATGGTCAGGGTACACATCTCAACATGAGCTAAACGTGTGTAGTCGTGTCTCTAACCGCATATACATATTCTAGGCTACAAAGAAGAGAGAGACTTCAGCTTCCTTGGACTTATTCTCTTCACCAGCTAAGGAAGCTCAAGGGGAATCAATGAAACTAAATAGGTTAATTTTTTAGATGTAAAACCTATGAAACTAATCAGCTATATTATGGTTATATTATGACTTTGGTTAAATTTGGATGTAACCTTAGACTTGGATAAATTTAGTGATGTTATGCAAGTTTTAAAAGCTTTAAAATTTTGTTTCTTTTTTTTATCAGTTTGAAAGTCTAAAAAGGTTACGTTTGATTGTAAGTGAAAGTAATAAAAAATAACTAATTGAGTACTGATTGCTGAAGCAAGAAAAGAATAATTAAACGAACATTATTCTTATAGTGAAACCATCATCAAAGAGAAGCCCATTATGGGTTTGGGTCTCACATGATCCTCAAGTCCGAAGTAGTTTGAAATATGCGAAATTTATTTCTCAAGGCCTTAAACCACTTGAGGTATGTTTATATTCTGTCTCACTCGTTTCTTCCTTTTAATTTGGCTATAAGTCATGACATGTTAAAATCGTATTTTCGTTTTATGCTTCAGAAAGTTATCACTATATTACCCTACTCAAAACAAATAAACAATCATGAGACTTTCAGTGACCAACAAGATGTTAAAGATGTTATAGTTACAAAATCATATTGCACTGCTGATATACTAACTTTGTCTCATAGTCTAATGCTTTGTTTTATTGTCGTCGGAGTATCAAGTATCAACTCGTAGAAAGCTGCATGTTGTATGTTGTGTGTGTGTCATGGTGTGGAAATTTGCACACACACACACCAAAAGAAAAACATACAACATACAACATGCAGCATGTTGTAACGCCAATAACCAATCTCAATCTAGATCTAACATATGCTCATCTCAAGAATCGAGACACAACTAGTAGTTATTTATGTTTTTATGATCATGAACTCAGTGCTATATATGAAATGTTATCTACCGCTCATCGTGGTCAGAAGATTAAACATAGAGATAAAGACAATTGACTCCACACGTCAAGTGACGTAAGCACCAACATTGTAAGCTTGTAACTAAGTTGTTCCCATGTTCTAAAAATAAAATATATTTGAACCTTTCAGTGCAAACATTCTTAAAACAAAGGAGTGTTTTTGAGTGTTTTGCCACTAACCTTAGATGATTAATTTTTGCGACCATGTTGGAAATAACTCGCAAAACATATTATAATTTACTAGTTAGGACTTAGCAGACTAAACAACGATTTAGAGCCTCCATAATTTTTATGATTTGAAGGCCACATCTGTTTTGGTTTTATAAGGCATTTGAGTAATATGCATTTGTACATGCCGAAAAGGCATTTGAAAATTGTTGGGGTAAAAAAACCCACTTTCCCTACATAGCATGATTCACATTTACCAAATATTACTTTATAAATATACTAATTTTTGTCCCATAGTCTAATGTGCTTTATTAGTGTGGTTGGTGATCATTCATTGTGGAATGCATGTTGTTAACGAAAAACAAAGAATGATTGATCGACAGTCCCCACCAAATTTAATGACAAAACCTTAAACCACACTAAGTAAGGATGTCTTTTAGAAATCAAAAACATTGAAACTGTAAGATCTCTAACCACACCAAGTTTCAAAATTGTTTGATAATTTGAATAATTTTTGTTTAATCGAAAACTCAGTTCTCCCCATCTTCTTCACCACTATCATAATGAAGTTTATCACCTGCATCAGTTGTACGTATTATGCTTTTAATCGTAATTTAGAGTCGTTTCTCTAGTTTGGTTTCATGCATTGGTTTTTAGCTAGTCTTAAGTTACTAAGTCTTTTGCTTTAAATTGTTGCCATGTCTTTGTTTTTATGTACCTATGGCGATATTTTGATATTTGTAAGCAAAATGAGAGAAGATGTGAATAACATAGTGCAAGAAGTATGGAGCCAAAAATTTCATGAGTGTCCTTAATTAATCAAGGAAAATTTGTTTAAGTCTAAAAATGTTAATGAGATTGAGAAAGAAACTTGTCATATCTAGCAAGCACATGCGGTCTCAAGCAGAAGAGGTATGTCGTCAAATATTCACGGTATTCTCGGCCGCCTTTTTGTGCGGTTCTTTCATCATTACCCTAGTAGTAACACTACTGACCAAATTCGATCAAAGATTCAAGGTCAATCATATGTTCATCTTGAATTAAGATTAAGACAAGTGGTAATAAAGTTTTGGTCATGAACTTACTATTACTCCTTCAGGTCTATACATCACTCCACAAAAAAAGACAGTGTCCTTCTCTAAAGAATTAAGCATAGATATAAAAACAATTAATTTCACACGTCAAGTGAGGTAAGCACAAACATTGCAACTAAATTGTTCCTTTGTTCTTGAAATATAATTTATTTGAAGCTTTGAGTGCAAATAATCTTAAAACAAAAGAGCATATATAGAGTTTTGTCACTAACCTTAGATGATTATTGTAGTATGATAATGTATTAAAATGTTATAATTTAGTGTATCCATTTTCATTGGACACCCCTGAATTCACTTAATCAAAAACATCATGATCAACCAACATTATAATAACATACACATCAAGTTTTTCATTACTTTTAAAAAAGCATTATACAATCTAATTCTAGACAGTAGAAACCAAACACATGATCTGGTAAGAGTAAACAAGAGAAAAATGTCATAGTGGTGAATTAAACACTCTACAACATATTTCAAAGTCTTCAAAGACCGATACGATCGACAAACAGAGAAGTCATATACTCCTTGATCTTTCCTTGGGGATAGGTAAATCCTTCATATCCATTGTAGGTGATGAAGATCATACGTGCAAGATCAAAGGTTGCTTTAAGAACGCAATGTCGCACACCCACCGTTGTCAGGAACTCTTCATTTAATATCTTATCAGCCTCTACGATGATTTTGTTAAGCTCCCCAAAAGCTTCTTGTTTAGTAACTCCATATTGCTTCATATAACAATTTACTGCATTCGTGACATATCCTCTACTCATGTCATCCTAGCCAATAAATGTATAATAAATATGTACGTTAGATAGAACAAGAAAGTAGAAACATACCCCAGATGTGAAGAAATGATTTAATAGTTGTACCTCAAAACCAGTTATATCATTCTTAAGACGACATCTGGCACATAAAGTTTGGATGAATTTAGGTCTGGACTTTAGCCATTCATAATCTTCTTTTGTAGCCTTCTGTTCCATACACATGAATATACCTGCCAAAGTCGAACACACTGAGATCTCCTCCTCACCAACTTCCATGTACTCCTCAAAGCTAGGCACATGGACAGCGTGTGCCCATTTGGCAAGATCAAAGTTGCCTTTGGTAACTGTCTTAAACTGCATACTCAAAAGTATAGAACCATATTACGTGTACAAACTTTTTATTTTTCAAAATCGTTTTTCTATACCATAAGTTTCTTCTTTACAAAAAATATATACTTTTGATAAGCTCTTCTACAAAATATTAGTCCAACGAGTTCAATTGATTAATCATAATTACAGAGAAGAGTTTGATTGGTTACCTCTTCTATAGTGGCTTTCACAGTGTAAGATCTTCCTTCTGGCTCAAGTTCTTTTTGAAACACTTCGAAAGTTTTCAATATAAAATTCAACACGATTTTTAAATAATCTGGTTGTTTATCCATGGCATCATTAGGAGCCCACCTATACATCATCATCATTTTCATCATGACCACCACTACTATCATGCATGCACTATCGTTATTTATTTAAAACTTAGCTACCTTTCCAAGCTGTTGGCAAGGCTTATAGCCTCAGGAAGAGACGCGTATCTGTCGAATGTGTCATCTAGAATCGCTAAACAAGTGAAGTACTGAGTCAACATAATCCTCTCATATGAGTGTTGAGGTGTATATATCACTGCTAGCACATAGAAATAATTTACGACAATATTGTCTCTAAAATAAGGTGGCAACTTAGATGCAAACTCTAGCTCCTTGTACCATCTAGCAACCAAAGATATTGATATGTAGTTAAATATAATTTTCATTAAATGATTGGAAGTTAAGCCATAGAGAAACTAGTAAATAAAGAGATTAAATACTTTGTAACGATTTTGAGATCTTGAATGTATTGGAGCTGTAGTAACTTGAAACTGAGCTTAGCAAACTTCAGCAAAATCTCGTCATGGTCTTTTTCCTGTTCATAGAATGGGATGTATTCCACTGGGACTAATATCTCCATGTTCCAATGCTGAGGTACACTGAGAACATTTTGTATGTGCACTGAGAGATGAGGCGGGCACGTCCCACATGCCGCTAATGACTCCAAGTGGCTCGATGTAAAGCTTAATGCTTCTTGTAAAATATAGTCTTTCGTTGTCCCCAAATGCGCAGCTTCATACAAGCTCAACATACCTTTGGCATATCCGGTAAGGGATTCTTTGAAGTTTCCATTGCTCCCTTTGAATCTTCTGAATACATCTATTGATTAGAATGGATCAATTTATTATACAAAGAAATTCGAGAGATAAGAAAGAAAAAAAAAAACTTGTTGCTAGCTAGAGATCCTTTACCGGAAGATATGTAGTGACCGTATCTCCTAAAAGCCCAGAAGATGATGGAAACTGTGCACAAATCATCTTCATCCTCCATCATCTCCTCTATCTTTCCGAAACCATCTCTTAGAGTCTCATAGATCTCTTCCTCAAAATGATGTGCAAGGCCAAGGCTCACCAACATATATATCATAAGGATTCTCTTCTTTGTCGAGTCAATGCCTTGGGAAGACATGATTGTGTTTTTCACTTTCGGCTTTAGTGCATCGATCTCATTCCTAAGCGCATCCATTTCCTAAATTCAAAGTAAGATATGTAAACACACTTAAGCTTCTATACATCTACAAACACCAAATATATATATGGACTCACCGAGACATCGACGACAAACGAGTGGAAGTAGTGAGTCCATTCGGAAGTTGGTAACTTCTTGAACTTGCGAATACTCTCTTGATCATCACCCTTTAAAGTATTAGTGGCCTTTAAACGAAGATGATTTAAAGACGTACCGGAAAATGTGGTAAGGGGAAAGCCATAGAGTTTCCTTAAAGGAAATGAATTGGTACGAAAATGAAGAGAAATTTGAGATCCAAATTTGGCTTCCATTTTTTGGTCCACTACAAAATGATACTGAATCCATATTCACCGTCAAATTTATAACACATATATCGGTCCTGGGTATTTTATACGATATGTAATATTTTTATATAATAAGACTTTGTTCATCAAGACGTACGTTGGTAATCTTGTATCATTAATAAAGATAAATACTCCCTCTGTCCCATAAAGATAAATTTTCTAGGAAAAATATTTGTCCTACAAAGATAGAAGTTTTATATTTCCAAGCAAATTTTAAAATTGTTTTCCCGTTTTACCTTTACTAAATAATTAGATAAATATTTATTATTATTTTTAAAGTATATTAAGAGGTTAAAATTGTCTTTATACAATATTTCTTAAAAAATGTGAAATTTCTAAAAAATTCATCTTAGACGGAGGGAGTATCTCATTATCATTAATGCTACCTAATATTTTGCATGGTTATTGATTGATAACTTTCAATGTTAAGATTGTTACAAATCTTAAAAGAAAAACTTCTCACGTTTTTTCAAATAACTTTTTCTCATTCTTTTACAATGGAGAAAAAGTGATATTTTTCATCCTCTTCGCTGGCATCTCTCACGACATCGGTACAATCTTCACTCTTTTTTCTCAGGTCTTCTCCTCCTCATGCGGAAGAAAAACAAACATTATACGCCTTAGTATTAACAGATTTTAAGAGTCATTTTTAGTACCGTGTCTTGAGTTTTTTTTGTCGAGAACTAATTACTTTTTACGATGGTTTGATTCTTTACAGATTTTTGGACCTGTTGGAGTAAAAAAGGAATTTAAGAGTAGAAGTGGAGAAGAATGCATCAAGATAATAAATGATTGAAGATCAATACCCACCTGTTAGATATTTGTACCGGTTGGTACCAAAGTATGAAACCGATCGGTTTGCGTTTGAACCGATCGGTTTGGCGTTTATAAAAATTGTTTTTCTAAAGTTTTAGGGCCCGACTCGATGAATAGAAATACCTTATGATTTGTAGCCACAAAGGCATAACTTATGTTTATTTAATTTACATGTTATATTATTTATGAGATTGTTCTAATAATTCTCTATCTTTGATTGTTCTTCATGCTTTAGTTGAATTAGGCCAATTTGACTACTACTCTGTAATCAAATTCATCAAAAGTGGGGTTGAATAGGTGGATCTATCAATATATGGGCAAAGTTTCCTTAGTCAACAAACAATTTGATGTTATTGTGCTTTGTGAATTGATAGAATTAGAATTTTAAGGCTTGTGAATTTCTTGAAAAAAGCGATAATTTCTTAGGTAATATATTTCATAGTTAATTATTAAGTGCGAGAGCAGGATAATTAGATATGAGTAATTCAAATCGAAGAAGAAATCTTAATGCTTCCCATAATTAATTTACAAGTTTAAATCTTTATGGGAAGCATTAAGATTTAATTATATTTAATTTTTAATTAAATAATTAAATATGAATTCCCTAATAATTTTCCTAAACTTTTTTCTGTTTAATTCTATTTAATTTAATTATGCATTGAAATTAGAGACATTTCTTCTTCTCTTGCACTTTTACTTCGGTAATCTAGGATACGCTTGCTATAGGATTGTTTAACCGGGGGTATACAAGCGATTGATCTCAGCTCATCAATACAGTCTCAGCCTCGCGAAGCGATCATGTTGAGAGGTTCTCCATGAAATATTTATTTCAAGCCACAGTTTATACTGTTTGGAGGGAAAGAAACGGAATGCGTCATAAGCAGTGAATTGATAAGCAAATACGAAATCAGGATCGACGATACGACGCTAGCTATCATGGTTGGCTCCAAAATCAAGTTTAATCACAAGAAATCTCAAAAAATTTATGTTTTTCAATTTGTTTGTATCAAACACATAACACTATTTGTAAAAACGTTAGTTTTTCTTTAAATCTAATTTAACATTATTTAAAAAAAATAATTTAATTATGCAAATTAAAACGAGTTCATATAACTATTTCTTTTGTTCTACTCATTATAATTCTATAAAGTTTATTGTGTGTTTGATTAATCTTTGTAGATTCTAACTCTAAATGTTACTGCCTAAAACCGAAAAGTTAAAAGATGTAAAAGCCTAGAGGAGTGAAACACTGAATGACGTACGGTACATCACATCGACGACTTACGATGAAGGGTTTGTGTTTTCGTCCGCCCTTAAGAATTTGTTTACTTGTGCAGGAAGCATCCAGAATGTAAACACCCAAACTACACAAATCAAAATCAAAACCAAAACCAAAACATTCCCGCTGACAATCTTCGTCACCATTATCAATCTCTTAAGCATATTCAAGCATCTTCTTCTTCACAACTATCTTAATCCTCTGCAACACATTCTTTGTTGTCTCCTCAGTGACAATCGCCTCAACCCTTTGAATCAAACCCAAAACGAATCTGAACTCTGTAGTACAATACCACCATAATTGTTCCACTACAGCGATTTCAACATCCCTAAGAGCTTTCCCAAGAAACCCTAATTCCATTCCTCTCTTCACCGATTTCAACATCTCATTCGCAAGATTCTCCACCAAATCAACACGTGTCGTCTCCAACAAGTGAACAGCCGCACAGAAACCACCCACAAACGCTAAACCCCACTGGCCCGAACTATCTTCCTCGTTGTCACCTAAACGTTTCAAGATCGCTGGAAGAAGATTCTCCATGAGAGGAATCAAAAACTCCTCTCCATCCAAAGGCATCGACAAGCTCTTGAACACGGAAACCACTTTCACAAACTCTGATTCCGCTTTAGACGAGATAAACTCACGCAGGTCATACCACGTTTCTTCCTGAATGGTGAATATCTCGAAAGCGACACGGTTCACGAGCATTGAAAGAATCTTTAAACTGGTGTCCGAGACAACTTGTTCTTCAAGGCATGATATGAGTATAGGCGAGAGTATGTGAACCACTGCTAAATTCAAGGAGGCTTCTTCTATGATGAAGATAACGTGGAGACATCTCATCGCACCCTCTCTGATCTCGTATGGGACGCGTGGCTCTTTCGAGGAGTAGACACGCATGAGCTTGAGGGAGAAGCATCCCGGGTAATTGGCGACGCAGAAACAAAAGAACTTGATGTCTTTATCTTCTGGATTCTCCGGTGGCTTTGTGAGGGCGGCGATGAATTCCACCGTCGGTTCAATGTGAGGATTTGCAAGAAGCTTGAAGGCGGATTTGGTGAAGTCTTGGGAGGTTGGTTGCTTCGGCGACTTCTGATTATCCATGGGAAGGTAACAGAAAGTTCCGGGAGATCAATAGAGTCTATAAAACGGTTGAAGAAAGAAAAGTATATAACTGCTTTATATATAGATAGATAATGATTCTTATATAGATAGATAATGATTCTTCTGATTATCCAAACGCACGATTTGTTAAACTCTTTTTTTAATTCTTATATAGATAGATAATGATTCGTAAGTTTTAATTTTTCTGTTAGAATTTTTTTTAGAGTTTAATCTTCTACTAATTAGTTGCCAAAAAAAAAAAAAAAGGTATTAAAATATTCTTAGTTTTAAAAAAACATAAATCATAAATCATAAATCCTAGATACATTTAAATGACAACTAAAATTAAAAGAAACTTTCAATTACAAATATATACTACCATTAATTGAAAATTTCTTTTCTTTAAATTTATAAAAAAAGAAGCTTATCTGTTCTTTGTTTAATTAGTTGTCATCTGTTGCAAGCCAACAATAAGATGAAGTGTATTATCAAATTTGATGAATATATAAAATATATTTCAAAAACAGCATATTTCTTTTTTACAATTTATTAAATATATTTCAAAAACAGCATATTTAAATTCTCCACCCCTCCCAAAAATAATTAAATTACCATCAAATATTTTAGAAAATTTCATTAAAATTACTACAAAATTAATAAGGTTTTCTAAAGAAGACTAAAATCAAATTGATTTTATTTCTTGAAAGATTTTATCTTTTATATATATATATATATATATATATATATATATACAGAGATTTTATATTTTTACATAATAATATATTCATAGAAAATACTCTCAAGCCCTAATTGGCTAATTTCATTTTCCCTCAAAGTCCAAAACTCTTCAAATCTCTTTGCTTCTCAGCCTCATGGCTCCAATTGATGTCGGAGATTTTGTACCTGACGGAAGTATCTCTTTCTTCGATGACGATGATCAACTTCAGACTGTCTCCGTTCACTCTCTCGCCGCCGGTAAGAAAGTCATACTCTTTGGTGTCCCCGGTGCTTTCCCTCCTACATGCAGGTACAAAGTTTCAAAACGTTTTCTGATTTATCCTTAAAATTATTTTTATAAGATGTGGGTTTTGGATTTGAGAATTGTGTTTTCTTGTTATGAGGTTAGCATGAACCATGTGAATGGATTCATTGAGAAAGCAGAGGAGCTCAAATCAAATGGTGTTGATGAGATCATTTGCTTAAGTGGTAACTATGAATTGATATGTTTTTGATCTCTATGATGAGTTTGTGTATACTTCTGAAATCTGATCAAAACGTTTAATTGTATTGACGCAATGGTTTGATTGGTTGCAGGGGATGACCCATTTATGATTACGGCATGCTCTGAGAACAAGCATGTTAAGTTTGTAGAAGATGGGTCAGGAGAATACATACAACTTTTGGGACTTGAGCTTGAAGTCAAAGACAAGGGTCTTGGTGTTAGGTCAAGGGGATTTGCTCTGTTACTTGATAACCTCAAGGTGATTGTAGTCAATGTTGGATCTGGTGGTGATTGTTCCTTGTTTCAACTTATGAAGATGACGACGACGACGATGTCAAATCTTCCAACGGATTTGTTAGAGGAAATTATCTCTAGAGTTCCTCGGAAATATATGAGAGCAGTGCGATTAACTTGCAAAAGGTGGAACGGTATGTTCAAAAGCCAGAGCTTTACGAAGATGCACATTGGCAAAGAAGAAGCAGCAACAAGGGAACTAAGGCAGACTCGGATGATAGTGATGATGGATTACAATGTTTATTTAATGGGCATTGCAGTCAATGAAATTCCATCCATAGAGACTCTAGGTAAACTTACTTGCCTAGACGATTCAGAACAGGTCAAGATATCTCAAGTCTTTTGTTGTGAGGGTTTATTGTTATGCATCTTGAAAGATGATGATACTAAGATTGTGGTTTGGAATCCGTATTTGGGGCAAACAAGGTGGATCCAAACAAGATTGATTTGCTGCGTTAGTGGATGGAAGAAGTACGCTCTCGGATACGGAAATAATAGTGAAAACAGATCTTGTCGTAGCCCCAAAATCTTGAGGGTTACAGATAATTTCAACATTTTCAGCGAAAACATACCTCTCCAGTATGAAATCTATGATTTTGATTCTGATGTATGGACTACTCTTGATGTGTCTCCACACTGGTTTATAATGTCTGAACGTGGCCTTTCTCTCAAGGGAAACACTTACTGGGGCGCTAAAGAACGGCACGCATACGGATCCATTGATCATATAATCTGTTTTGATTTTACAAGAGAGAGATTTGGACCGCTTCTACCTCTGCCATTTAGTGCTTGGGGTGCACAGTTTGCGTCACTATCTTCGGTTAGAGAAGATAAAATCACTGCTTTATTTCAGAATTGCCGAGCATATAAGCTTGAGCTATGGATTACGACTAAGATTGATGTCAACAATGCGACGTGGAGCAAATTCTTCACAATGGATACACCATACCTTCACGAAATTCTTTCATTAAAGACTTTCTTCATTGACGAGGAAAATAAAATTGTTGTGGTTTCTAATAAAGAAAGAGACACTAAAGGCGACCTAACGCACGACAGTATTGACATCATTAATGGAGAGGCTAGATGCTTGTGGAAATTGGGGCTTGGAAAACCGGCAGACAAAAACTGTTGGCCACTTGTGTGCCCTTATGTTCCAAGTGTAGTGCAAATCAAGCAACATAAAGGAGGCAAAACGAAAGAACAGAGCGATTATAAAAGGCATTGATATGATCTACATGGTAAACGAATCAATCAAGAGGAGGTGGCAAAAGGAGAAAGCGAGAGTTGGTTAGTTTCAATTGACAAAGTCTAGTTTATATGTCCTTTGTTTTCTTTTAGCAACATTAATTTGTTTCTTCTCATCTCTTATTCAATATGAACAAGATTTTAGGATTTTTTTTGTTTTTTTTTAATTGTTACGAAATGGAGGGTGATCAAAGATTTAAGTACAAATTATATACAACCTGTAGCATTCTCTTCATCATCTTCATCCTTCTGGTCAATTTCACAGTTGCATTTACATATTTTCCAACTATCATCTGAAGACCATATGGTGGTGGAGATTGCTCGTCTGTGGTGGATCAACTGGATTGCTAATGTGCGCTTTTTGCTTGTACTACGGGTATGCGTGGAACGACTAATCGGGGTAAATGCAAATCTTGTTCTTCTTTGGATACATGGTTTGCATTTCCTATGGTTTCTTACTCATGCTTGGAACCATTTGATTTGGTTCTTCTCTTCTCCATAAAATGTGAATAAGCAGTGATTATTATTTTTTAATTACCCTCCCACTACTCAATTTCTCAACAGATTTGATATGACTGATTTTTTTTTTTTCATTTATGTATGATTATTTTAAAATGTGTTTGTAAAGAAATGTTATGCTTATATATTATTATTACTATAGAAAGTTAGATGTTGCTTAATTTTGTGGTTTTTTGTCATGGTACCAAAACATTCTTGGTCCTCTAGCCTTGTTGTCTACTTTTTTGAACAAAGCATCAGAGAGTTTTCACGAAGAGAATTATCTTGAAAAAAAGAAAAAAGAGAGAATTATCTTTGATTATTGTTTGGGACTATATGTTGTAGTCAAAGTCTCATTTTGGTTAAGGCGACAGTTAGAGAAACCGATGGTGAAGCTACGGTTCAAAGAAACCGTAGTATACTATTTTTCCTTATTCTTGAGTTCACTAAACCTGAGGTATCAATTCCCAAAATTGACCATTAATAGCAGACTCCAATGTTAACAAACTTCAAGCATTTGAAAAGGACCATTAATCTACTAAAAAATGGCACCACAGTGACTGTTTTTGGTCATATTGGTCTTAATAAAATCCGAACAACAAAGATGAGTACTCCGTATGTTTTTCATATTGGTTCTAGTTCCAACCACATAAAACTTAGACTTCTTTAAGGAACTACACAAAAAAAACATACTTTTCCAATCCAGAACTACAATATTTTAAAATCGATCGGCAACCGCTTGGTGTTTAGATTTTGAGGTTTTTGTTAAATCTAGTCTAAAACGCGTTTTAAATTTAAAATTAAATTAAGCCAACTTCGTAACTAATGCCCAACCCGAAAGATAAACCCGAAGTGAATCTCAACACGATATCTAAACAATGACACGAAATCGAAATCCTTTGTTTGAAACAAAAGCTTTTCAGCTCGAAATTTAAACCCTGGCCTGAAAGCTTGGGTATTGAGAAACATGAAAGTATAATTTTGGTTGGTTATCTATTATAGTATTATTATTAGTTAAGTAAATAGTCTTATTTATCGATTACTAATGTTTTAGCAATAGTAGTATGACCTGGCCACACACAAAAAAACGCACGATGGGTGTTTTTCTTCTTCTAACTAGTCAACGGTATTAAGTATTAACTTGATGCTGTGAGCCTGCGAGCACGAATCCATATATAAATATATATATATATATATATATATATAATTAAAAGTCCAGAAGAGTTAATGTAAGGAAGCTACGTTCCAACTACTTCATTTACTTTTTTTTTTTTCTTAAAACTACTTCATTATCTAATTAGCTCATGAAGAAAATTATTGAAAATGGTCATCATTAATTGTCATTAAAGTCGTGTTCACATTCTCATTTCCTTTCGCAACACAAAGGGTATGATTACCTTGTTGGATAACCTCTTTAGCACAACTTTATATTTTTTTATTCAATATTTACCTCTGTTCAGTTGATGTATTACCGAGTAAAAAACTAAAAATAATATTTCTGCAGTTTATTCTTTCTTTTTTTTGCCAAAACTGTATTTATCATAAAATTAAGTCGAGGTTTACCAAGCTAATCTAGGCTTGTATTATCATGGCGAAATATGGCAACAATGACTTATTCTATTTTCATAAAGTAACAATTAGGATGAGTTGTACTATTTTCATGTTTTAATAAAAAAAACCAGAAAAACTTTTATAAATTAATAAAATCTGGATTTATATATTTTATTAATTTGTAGAAAAATTTGTCTAATTTCTTAGTTTAAAATAAAATTTCTAATTAAAATAAGTTTTTTTTTGTTGTAAATATTAATTTTCTACAATTAAGTACAAGTGAGAAAGCAAGTATCGTGTGTAGAAGACAACACCAACAAATTTTAATGAAGTAAAAATATTATAGACGAATTCTAACAAAAATTATTGCGAGTTCTAGATGTTTTACTGTATTAATACTTGGAGATCATTGTTATTAACAGAGTGGGACCATTAAAAATTTGAGGCCCATACGAATTATTAAGTATTCCGTATTATATATTTTTATAACTACAAGTTGTACTATTTTTATATTTTTATTCATTGACTTATAGGTTCGCTCTCTGTCAAAAATTTTTATCAATACTAAAAGACACATCTTCCTGCTTTTAAAGAAATCTCTCTTTTTATAACTACAAGTTGTACCATGTTATTCATTGACTTATATATGATCATCTACTTCGAACAAATTTTCATAATACTGAAATACCCCCTCTCTGTCAAATTTTCTAAACAAGAAAAATCGTTAAAGGGTTTAAAAGAGACGGATCTTCTTCCCATAGCTCATCCATATTACCAGTAAGCTTTCTTCCTTATAGTTATGTCTTTAATTGATATATATATATATATATATATATATATATATATATATATATTTATATATATATATATATATATATATATTTATATATATATATATATTTATCTATAAGCATGCATGATGTGAACAAAGATAATAATTGAAACCAATTTTCAAATAGAACCCATCTCGGTTTAGAAATAGATCTAAGAATATATTATACTCGAGTCTTCAACTTTTTATTTGTTTGTGCAAAACAGAAAAAAGTCCTTGGACTAATCCAAGATGGAAGTTCATATAGATTTGGATGAAAAAGTTCAGGAACCCTGCATTTATAGAGTACCAAATCGGATGCGAGTAGTGAAACCTGAAGCCTATACACCCAAGGTGGTCGTCATTGGCCCACTTCATCGTTCTCTCAAATCAACTGCTAAGGACGGCGCTGAAACAAGTAGCAATCCATGGTACGTCAAACACATTACACACACAGACGAATATATATGACGATAAATATATGTACAATATCGTCAATATTTTCTTGATTTCCTTTTTTTTTTGGGCAAATGCTTATATTTTCTTGATAATATATTAAAATAATATTAAAATGTAAAAGAACTCAAAAATTTATCAACAAATACAGCTATCATCTCAATTACGATTTGACCTAATATTTGAATTTGATCCGATCCAATTCAAAAACAGGTTAGTAAAAAAAAAAAAAACAGGTTAGGACTCAGATTTTCGGGAATCTAGATCCGGATAAGTTGGATCCATTTTGATATATATATTTTTTTTAATATATGTATTAGATATATCTAAATATTATATGTCGAAAAAAAAAATCTGTATATTATATAATAAACTGATGAGTACCTGAAAATATCACAAAAAATAAACTTCATTTTAAAAACTTGGAGTATCTTTAATAATGTTCATGAAAAATATGTTAGAAAATGTTCTCAAATGTTTATGAAATCAATCAGATTATATTCTATTTAATACTTTGTTTCGCTATTTTCTTCGGATTCAGATCAAATTCGGGGAATTAGCATATTCAGATCTGAGAAGCTGTTTCTGAGATCTGGAAAATCCAGATCTATTAAATTATAAAGCATACATACTTCCTAGAATTTTGCTCAAAAAAAAAAAAAAGGACTTCCTCGAATTATATATTTTGGTTATTTCTGTTTCTGTTTTTGTTTTCCTAAGGAATATTCCAAAGGATATCACATATTTTTCTTTACAACAAATACCATAAAATTCGTAACAAAGTAAATACCATAATATTTTATAAACTGTTAGAAAATATTTTTGTGTCATTTATATATAGGAAATCTTCTAAATTTCTTAGAAAAAACTTTGTCACTAAATATTATGGTATTCATAATACTTCTTTTCGCATTTTTTGGATATTCTTTTTTAAAAATGTTAATTATTGAAGTCTTTCTTTTTTAAAACAAAGTTTAGAAGAAGTTTAGCTTCAGAATCCGCCAATATTTTTTTCAGAAGTTTTCAAACGGAAGTTAATGGAGACAAGTGTTGAATATTTGAAACTACAATATGCATGTCTTTCGTTTTATCCTTAATTACTACAATCATGTTGAGATGGCCTAATAACCTGAACGCGAATCACACCTACTCTTAGAAACCTCATTTCAATTTAAATGGATGGAATATACATATAACAAATCGTTACCGGTGTCTGTTGATTCCATTCATTCTAAATTACGTTAGTAATAAAATGATTCTCATGCATACTTCAAATCTCCTTCACAATTCGTTTCAAATTAAATGTTTTTTCTTTCTTTTGCTTGACAAAAAAAACTATTTGATTTGAAACCGGTTAAGCAGAATTCGGAATAAAGGAGATTTGAAGTATGCACGAAGCTTTCAAGTTTGGTTTGAATTAAGGCAACAAGGATAAACTCTTAACTCAGTTTTCTCAATTATGCTTTAAAACATTATGCACTAAGTTTCCTTTTAACCGGGAAATAACCTTTTATCAGTTGAAATTGTGTCATAATTTAAACCACCAGAAAAATTAGTGAGTAGCCGACTCAACGGATATACTCAGTTACTCACTCGGAGGGTAGAAACCCAGATCACCCTTTGGTTATAAAACTAAAATAAATAAATATGAACATAAAACCCTATCGACAACCCATTGATAAAAATAATTTGATCAAAAAATAAATAAAGCAAATTCAAATATTGAAAACTATATCAAATTATCGGTCATATTATTCATTGTTAATTATTTTTTAGATAAAAACACCAAGTTTCACAACTTGTTCCTAATTTTGGTTTAGTGGCGTACTGGAATATGATCATTTATATAATTAAAGTTTAATATGTCGATTTATTTTTACCAGGCATCTTAAAAAAGATTATATCAAGATGGAAGTCACAAAGAAGACGTACTTCGAATCTTTCACCAAAAGAGTCGGGGAAGATACTATTGAGGAAATGAGGAAAACCATACAAACCGAAGAAAAAAATATTCGGAATTGCTATGAAGAATCAACTGAATGGATACCATCTGAATTATTCGTAGACCTTATCCTTCAGGATTCGATTTTCATTATGGAGTTAATTATCAGACTTTCTGGATTTGATCGAATACATTCAGATGACAGAAATTTAGACTTTGCAATCGTTATGAATGATTTACTCTTGCTCGAGAATCAGCTTCCCTATTTCATTTTGGATAGCTTGTTCAGTTTCAGTATGACGAAGTATTTGGATTCACACACCCTTGACAGTTTCATCTTGCGCTGTTTTGGCCTAAAGATCGAAGAGAAGAAAAACTTCATGCATTTGACAGACATGTACCGGTGTGTTTATAAAGAATCGCTTGACTACATTCCTCCACGAGAGTACTCACTGAATCGCGTTAAATGGTCTATCACAGAGTTGCGGAACGCTGAAAACCTATCAAATGCAGGAGTTAATTTCAAGGTAAATGATCTTCGATTACGGCTATATCTTCGTTTCTGATAAGCCTTTGGTTCGTTTTTGCTTGGAGTTAAAAATCCTTGCTATTTGAGCTTTTCACTGTCATACACATATTTATTTAGTTTAGAAATATCCTAGGTTTATTTAACAAAACAAAAAAAAGCCTAGGTCTAACAAAACGACTTTGCCCTGATTGTTTCCTCATTTGGCATTTTCATCCAATGATCCACCTAAATTATCCATTTGGATGATCTATTTGAATGATGTTTGTTTAATCTTTTGGTAGTTCATCTAAATAATGCATTTAAATAGATTTTTGTTTGCTTGATCATTTTATATTTCATCTATATACTTATCTAAATAAAAATGGCTAAAATATTCATGCTTTCATTTTAACAATTATCCAACATCATTACCAAATATCAATACCAAACATATCATATTTTGCTGTTTTGGCAAGAAAAAATAATTTTGGCGGGAAAAAAGGTTTTGCAGTTTTGGTGGGGAAAAAAATAATTTTTTGGTTTTGGCGGGAAATATAATTTTATGGATTTTGCCGGAAAATATGTTTTTGCGGTGTTGACGAAAAAACAATTTAGTGGCTTTGGCGAAAAATATGATTGTGCGATTTTGGCGTGAAACCATGATTTAGAGAAAAATTGATTTTACGGTTTGACGGAAAAAATAATTTTATGGTTTTGGCAGAAAAAATGATTTTACAGTTTTGGCGGGAAAAATGATTTTTCTTTTTTGGCGGGGAAAAATAATTTTATGATTTTGACAGAAATTAATAAACAGTGATTTCACGATTTTAGAGTCTTTTTGGATGCAAATATGTGATTTGAAAATATTAAATAAGAAATCTATAGAAAATTGATATTATTTAATATATGAGTGTAAAAAAGGGTATATTTATCATTTATTATTTTTGAATGAATTATCTCCATCCAAATGGTCCAAATAAGTTCATCCAAATGAGTTTGATATTCAGATAATTCATCCAACTAATTCATTCAAATGCTCTGTTAAATTATAAAAAAACAAACATCATTTTTCATCTCCATCTATATGAATTTTATGTGTCTAATTGTTTATTTTATCTTTGGATTATAGATTGTTATTAAACTAGCTTTGAAATATGTATATATATTTTTGGTATGAAGCTTTGAAATAGTTTTGACAAGAACGTTTCTTCTTTTCAGTCATACGATTATTTAGATCTCTCAAAACAAGACGAGAAACTTGACATAAAGATTACGCGAGACAAGTCTGACTCTGAACTTACGAAATTACCAACAAATAAAAGGTAAATAGCATCATTTAAAAAAGTGTGACAATAGAAATTAGATTTGGATAGATCATAGTTTTTTAGATTTTACACACGTATAAAGGTAGTTTGTATATAATTTTTACAAAATTACACACATTTGAATAAATTTCATATTTTAAGGGTATTTTTGATTAAAAAAAGTTATAGAGAAAATACATTTTTGAAATTTTATCGCAATCTTAGTATTAGAATTCCTAATGGTTGAAAAAAGTTGTGGGTTGTCATGTAAACACTAAAATTTTAAAATATAAGATCAGTATTCATGTGGAATTCTAAATTAATACTTCAATTAAAAATACTATATGGCTTCGAATGGTGACGAAACCACACAGTACGATGCAGTTTCAATAGAACAAAAAATATTTACATTATATAAATGTATATATTTTGTTACTATTTAACTCGCTCCATACCTTATCCGCACTTGAATCGTACATCTCCACTCGAAACATATATACATTGGGACTTAGGAAAAAGATTTTAAAAACCTTTAAAGTGAAAACAGATATCAACCGAAAAGTCATAATAAGTTGAGACAACTCTAAAAGAAATTTGTTTCCTAATAATATATGAAGATATATTTTACAAACAATATGATTAAACAACATAACCCTCATAAACATTTATTAAGATTCATATTATAAAATAATATATTATGGTGAACCATGCGATCATTAGTAAAAAAATTATTAAACGAAAGTTTATAATGAGTATACAAAAAATTTCAGTTTCTTAAAAAAATTATAAATATATTCAACAAAATATTATGAAAAAGATGCAACATTTTCTATTTTGTTATGTTAAAGAGAGATAATCCTCGGATGAAAAAGAATCATAATTAACCTAAACTAACTGTTATTTAGGAAATTCAAGATAATGATATAGATAGCAAAGTATATACATGAATACTACAGAGCTAAAGAATGCAGACAGATATTTTGAGTTTACAAAACTAATACTACAAATAATATATATTTGAATAAATGATCAATATAGTTATATATATACTATGTAATATGACCAAAAAAAGAATATACTAAATAAAAAAGATGCGATCAAATATTTTGGATGTATGAAACGTAGAGCTAATTTTGTTATTTGATTTATGTTATGTAACTAGGAACATATGTATTTATACTTATCCTCCATATGTTGGCAATGAAACAGATTTTTACACTTTTACATAAATAAGAGAAACTGGGCCAAAAGACAAAACATATATAAATGATTAAACTTTTTGCATCCCTATTTTCATAGTCACATGTATATATATAAGATGGAAACGTATTTGTTGTGCCTCCTCCTACAGAGAGAGGGTTGAAGGTGTTTCATTGCATGTGGAGTTAAAGAAAGGTTGCTTATCGATGCCGAGTTTCTGGGCTAATGATAGGACAGATATGATTCTAAGAAATGTAATTGCATTTGAGCAGTGCCAGCATGGCATAATACCCTTTACCTCGCACTACATACAATTCTTAAATGCCCTGATAGTTTCCGACAGAGACGTCGAGCTACTCAGCGAAAAAGGTACAAACATCACTAAATCAATACATTTAACTATTAATTAACATATATGAATGAAAAATATGCATGTGTTGCTGGAACATAGGGGTGGTAATGAACAATATGGGTCGGCCAAGCTTGGTGGTGGACATGGTGAACAAGTTAAAGGTTGGTGTGTACGAAGGATACACCTCCCAATACTATGACATAGCCATAGATCTCAAAGCTCACTATAAATCTCGAAGAAAGAGGTGTTGGGCCACCCTCAGAAAAGTTTACTTCAGCGACTTGTGGACCGGCACAGCTACTTTAGCCGCCGTGCTTCTCTTGCTTTTGACTCTGGTTGGGACGGTGGCTTCTGTCATCCAAGCTTACGAAAGCTTCAAGTAACTATATATGCTTTTATAATTCATACAAAAACAAAAAAAAAAAACTATATATGCTTTTATATCGTCCAAAAACTTATTTCCAAGTTTTCCTCATGGATTATTTATGTACTTTGGTGATTGATTCTTGATTTCTCTAAAGATTGTCTTTTAACACGGAACAAGTCTACGAAATTTCTACATTAACTTTTCCTCTTGGCCAAACGTCTATGGATTATTCCCATGCGACGAACCAAAGACTTGATACCCAAAACCAGAAAGATATTACTGTATGTATATATAAATGTTCGCACCAACTTAGAAGGGCAAAAACTAAGTACGCATTCCAATAGACACAACATTAATGGTTACGTAGTGGATGCTAATTAAGAGTGTTCAGTACTGTCTGTCGATTGACAATCACAAACGTTCGGAGGGCAATCATTGACGTTCTGAACCGTCAATTTGCGTTTGGACAGAACCTATGGTACAAAACAGGCCACAGTGCGAGTTTGTTTCCACAATAAAATGATGCTGGGATTATGGAGAACAAATCCCAGATTTATTATTGTGAAATAAGAGATTTTGTTGTCTCCCGTGTAAGAATTAAACAAGATAATATTTTGTGCATCTTGCCCCATATACTATATATTTATCGAAAAGGAGGTACCATCATAATTTTACTAGCTGAACCATTTTGGATAGTCTTTAGCTGGAGAGACAGATTTTGCAATTACTTCCATAGTTATAAACATAAAAAAGCAACCCATAAAAAAAATTTATAAAAAAAAATCATATAAATTTTTTTGAGTGTATGTCAAGTAACATTTTGTGCTTGTAATATATTTTTTCAAATTTGAAAATTTTGGATCCTCACTTTTGGATCTCACCATTGGATAGCTCAAAATAAAAAAAAAGTTCAAAATGTCTAAATTTTTGCTTTTCTATTATACAAATTGTAAATCTTGGTTGGATCCCAATTTTTGAATCCAACCATTGAAGTTGCTCTAACAATATAACTTTCAAAAGAGTCCAAAGAAGGTCCAAGAATAAAAAAACAATAGGAATAAGCTAAGGACACGTGTTTGCTTCCACAACCTTTAACACATACCAGAGATTCTAAATCTGGTTAATCGGAAACTTCGCCAAATCCAGCAATGAATCCTTTTTTTTTCCACCAATAATGACAATTATGAATTTTGTTTTAGTGATTCCAAAAGAAAATCACGAGAAGATTGAGATATGAATTACGACTAAGATTTTTATATAATTTGAAAACCATAGTAAATCAACGATAAAAAGAATGACTATTAAAACAATAGTTTTAAAGTGGTATACGCGGTTGTCGAGACCCCGACTAAGTTCTAGATACTCAAGCGATGGATAAACGACCATCTAAAAATGCATAAGTTTTGTTTTAATGTATTCTTTTTGTTAATTTCTAACTAAATTTTAGCACATAGTTATAAGCCTTTTATATATTTTTTAATAAAACTAAATAAATGTTTTGTCCAAATTTTGCTTAAATTAATAATTCCATTTTCTACTAGACATTTTTATATAATTTGTATGTAATATCATATATTTGTAATATTATGTAACACAGACCTTACCTACCACCTAACACCAAATTGTTGTATTTTTAGAAAGCCAATATACATCTAATAGATCATTATCTTAGAAATATCCTTTTATCTCATTCTGGAAACTTCTTACCATAACAGAAAATAAACAAATCTCATTCCGGAAAACGCTCATAAATTGTCCGAAAGCCCTAAAAATCTGAGTCTCGCATTAAGTCCAAACACTTTCATTTGTCTCCTTTCGTCAACTCCACAGAGATCTCCTCATGGCTCCAATTGCTGTCGGCGATGTCGTACCAGACGGAACTATCTCCTTCTTCGATGAGAATGATCAACTTCAGACCGCCTCCGTTCACTCTCTCGCCGCCGGTAAAAAAGTCATTCTCTTTGGTGTTCCTGGTGCTTTCACTCCCACTTGCAGGTACAAAGTTTCAACCTTTTTCATCATCTCTCACTTAATTTGCTTTCAAAGTTTTGATCTTTCTTTTTCTTGTTCTCAATACAGATTAGGTTTTGTTTCTTCAGATTTATCATTCTAATTAGTTGTATAAGATGTGGGATTTGATGGTAAGATGATGGATCTTTAGATTTGATTTGAGAATGGTGTTTTTGTTTTTTTGTGAGGTTAGCATGAAGCATGTTCCTGGGTTCATTGAGAAAGCAGAGGAGCTGAAGTCAAAGGGTGTTGATGAGATCATTTGCTTTAGCGGTGAGTATGAATGATATGCTTTTGATCTCTATAATGAGTTTGAGTATACTTCTGAAACCTCTATGATATGATATGTTCTTACCTATTATTAGATTCGTTTGGTAGTTGGTGTCCCTATTTGTAAATTGTAGAGTATACAATTAGATCAGTTAGTGTATTTGGCTGAGTCTGCTTCTTGTGCAAATGTTTTGGCAGACGTTTATATATGCTGCTTGGTTTTATAGTATTTACGCCGTCATTTGGATCGATTGTTGCAGTGAACTGTTCATCATATGTATATGGTTTGATATCAGGTCTGTTCTTAGGTATAACCTGTACTATTTCTGACCTTTGTGTTTGTGTCTACTTCTGAAATCTGATCTCTTGCTAGTCAAACATGTGAAAGCTAGGCTAATGGTAGTTGGTATTCATAATAGTAAATTGTAGAAGAGATTCAGAGTATTGGTTAATGTATTTGGTTGAGTTTGCTTGATGGTAGACTGATTCAAATGGTTTATGGCATTGACGTTATCACTTGGATTGATATGTTGCAGTGAACGATCCGTTTGTGATGAAAGCATGGGGAAAAACATACCCAGAGAACAAACATGTGAAGTTTGTAGCTGATGGGTCTGGAGAATACACACACCTTCTCGGACTTGAGCTTGACCTTAAAGACAAGGGTCTTGGTGTTAGGTCAAGGAGATTTGCTCTGTTACTTGATGATCTCAAAGTGACTGTAGCCAATGTCGAATCTGGTGGCGAATTCACAGTTTCCAGCGCCGATGATATCCTCAAGGCTCTCTAAGAAATGTACCACTTGTGTTGTCTATGTAAACCGCTGTATGTGTAGTAGAGGATTCTATAGCTTGTTCTCAGACATTAACCAAGGTTGTAATAAAGCGGTTTCATTGTGACTTGTTTGGCATAACAAAGTATTTGGTTTTGTTGTTTTTCTGTGCGTTGATTAATGAAAGATGTGACTCATTGACGTGAACATTTATGCCAAATTTTGCCATTGTTGTTCTTGACTATGGTAGACACATACCAAAAAGTTAGGTTACCTGAGTTTCTGGTAAGTATAGTTGCTATATTGCATTTATAATGTACATAGGCTTCTCACACATTATCAAACTTTGGTAAGTTTGTCTCTATTTTTTTTACCGCTCTATCTTTTAGCCTTGCTCATCGGATATATATGTCCGATGACGCTTATCTTGATTGTGTAAGCGTATGACCCTTTTTTTGTTTTGTGCGGTATCTAATGCTTATCTTGATTGTGTAAGCGTATGACCTTCTATTTGTTTTGTGCGGTATTCAATTCAACATGTTGAATTTGAAAATAATAGTAAGAGAAGTACAAATTGCAAATTATACTAAATTGTTATAAGATTGCAATTCAATTTTAGCATTTAGAGTGCTTATTGAAATTAGAAAAGTATAGGATCCGCGTGTTTATCATATGGGCGGGCTAGGATCAAATAGGTCGAATCACGAAATCAAATAATAACTAATCAGGTCTTAACAATGTTTTTACGATAGATTTAGTCTTAACCATTCATTTTGTTTGGTATGTAATTAAAAGCTAATCAAGGGCATATTCTCTCTCTATTCGATTGTATTCTCTAGAGAAACGATTTTCATATATTTCCTAATCAAAATAGCATATTTGAATTATTAATTTGTTTCCCTCAATAAGGTTACGAATATGATGCATTAATTTTGGATTTAAAAAATCTTGCTTGCTCACGAAGAAATCAGACTCAATTTTTATCGTCATACAATGTTTTCCAAAATATGTGTACATGTTCTTGCAGATGAGTCTATTAGTGAGGGTTACTTAAACAAAATGTTGTATTTTTGGAAAAAAAAGTTTATTTTTAGATATTGGTTCTAGATTTTACATCCAATTTTTGTTTTAATCATAATTTTAGAAATTCTATTATATTTTTTATGGTCAAACTAAAATTAGAAATCTATTAATGATTTACATCATTCCGTAAAGCACTATAAATTGTCCTAAGGCCTAAATACATTTTCGCACTCAAGTCAAACAAAACTCTTCTATTTTCCTCTGTCTTCAAAACCACAGAGATCTCTTCATGGCTCCAATTACTGTCGGCGATGTTGTACCAGACGGAACTATCTCTTTCTTCGATGAAAATGATCAGCTTCAGACCGTCTCCGTTCACTCTATCGCCGCCGGTAAAAAAGTCATTCTCTTTGGTGTTCCTGGTGCTTTCACTCCCACATGCAGGTACAAACTACAAAGTCTCAAACGTTTTTAGATTTATCCTTTGCATTAGTTTTATAAGATGTGGGTTTTGTTGTTAGATTTGATTTGAGAATTTTGTGTTGGTTTTTGTGAGGTTAGTATGAGCCATGTGCCTGGATTCATTGGGAAAGCAGAGGAGCTGAAGTCAAAGGGTATTGATGAGATCATTTGCTTTAGTGGTAAGTATGAATTGATATGTTTTTGATCTCTCCTCTGTTTTGGCCTCTATGAGTTTTTGTATACTTAGGCCATGAATGTTTGCATCTTTTGTTGCAGTGAATGATCCATTTGTGATGAAGGCATGGGGAAAAACATATCCAGAGAACAAGCATGTGAAGTTTGTAGCAGATGGGTCTGGAGAATACACGCATCTTCTTGGACTTGAGCTTGACCTTAAGGACAAGGGTCTTGGTATTAGGTCAAGGAGATTCGCTTTGTTGCTTGATAACCTTAAGGTGACTGTAGCCAATGTTGAATCTGGTGGCGAGTTCACGGTTTCCAGCGCAGAGGATATTCTCAAGGCTCTTTAAGAAACTTTATCGTTTCGCTTGTTGTATTGTGAATCTAAACTGCTGTATGTGAAGAAGAGATTTCTATAGCTTGATTTCAATCAACAAGCATGTGTTTGACTTGCTTGGCATAATAAAGTATTTGATAAACGTTCAATAACAATGGCTTAAAATGAGTTTCAAGCGTATATAATCCATAATAACTGGATCAAATAGATATACAAACACATAAACTGATAAACGCAAAGTCCTCGCAAGTACCTCTTCATTTCCACACAAAGGCAACACACTTGCTTAGCACACACCATTCATCTTCTTCCTCTCCTTCACAAACTTCCTCCATCCAACAATAACTTCCATCAGAATCTCCTTCTCCATCTTCTTCTCCTTTACATTTTCCGCGATCCCTTCTATTCCCATCTTCTTAGATATCTTGGAAGGCAAGGTATCTAGCTCATGAAGCACCTTCGAAATATCAGCAACAAGTCTCTCCGCGAGTGTTCTTGAGAAATCTTCCCTGATGACAACACGCAGAACCGTGATGTGCTGTGCATCGGCAGGCATAGTGTAAGCTGGGACGATCCAGCCAAAACGACGTAGCATCTCAGAGATCTCGAACTCGTTGTGGAAACTATGGTCCTTGAGAGAGAAGGCGACGACTGGCACTCCTTGGTCCTTTGAGACTATGTTGAAACGCTCTGTTTTCTCTATACCTTCTTTGAGAACCACCATGTTCTCTATGCAATTCTCCATCACATTTTTGTACCCCTAATCAAATCAAACATTCGATGTAACAAATACCAGAGTCATAAACGTAACAAACGAAAGAAAATTGACATTATAAATTGAAAATGTAACAAAACATATTTTCGGCTTAAATAGACTCACCTCGAATCCAAGACGAATGAGCTGGTAGTATTGAGCAATAATTTGGCTCGATCCTACAACAACCAAAAACGTTCATAACCAATGCTACGTAAAATAACATCATAATTACTTGACCTAGATAAAATATGAAAGTTATAAACATACCCTTGGAGAAATTGAGAGTGAAAGTGGGTTGATCAGCACCAAGATAATTAATATGAAAGATAAGCTCTTCAGGTAAATCCTCTGCTGCCCTCCACACGACCCAACCAATACCAGCATAGACTAGTCCATACTTGTGACCACTCACGTTGATGCTCTTAACCAAAGGAAGCCTAAAGTCCCATTCTAATTCAGGATAGATAAACGGAGCTATGAACCCTCCACTTGCTGCATCCACGTGGATCGGTGTGTTCCAACCAGTCTCCTCGTTTTTCTTGACTAGCAAGTCATTGAGACGTTTCACGTCTTCGAACTCACCGTTGAGTGTGGATCCCAATATGGCTGCGACACAGATTGTGTTCTCGTCTACCATTTCTGCTGCTTTGTCTGGATCCATCACGTAGTAACCTTCACTTAGGTTTACTTCCTTTAGCTCCACCTCGAAGTACCGAGCGAATTTCTCCCAGCAAACCTGAAATTGAGAGCCAAAATTTCTATTTATTATAACGGTCTAACTAGTCAGATTAAGCTGTATATATATATACTTACTTGAACATTGGCTCCGGTGACAATGTTGGGTTTGTCATAGGGTTTACCCTCAGCCTTGCGTTTGTTCTGCCATTTTCTTTTGAAGGCCAATCCGGCTAACATGATGGCTTCTGAAGAACCAACTGTCCCTACTCCCACCGCCGTCTCAGATTCCTCGAGTGGCGCATTGAACAGTCGAGCTATAATGTTTACACATCGGTTCTGTTTTTCCAAACAATTCAAAATTATAATGTTTACACATTTGTTCTGTTCCTAAATATTCAAAATTATGAATCTTCTTTTTAAAAGATTGATATAAGTGTTATGACAAATCAAATTCCATGCTCATTTACTATCACATAACTTATCTGTAGCTTTTACCAAAAGAAAAGACTATTGGTACGAAATTAGTGAATCTACGAATTTCAGTGATCTAATTGATCAAAGTATCTTTAGATTTTTTATCAAACGAAAGGGTAATTTTTATTTATAGTATTGATAATGGGCTATATATATTTTTATGCAAAAAACCAATATGACAAGATAATAATCACAATAAAGTACTATGATATTTTTTACTAGTTATTATCGTATTCACACTATCAAGTATCAAAGGCACACAGTGATGCCATCACATAACCATTTATGAACAAACAAGTACCAACTTCTTAATGGTGAAATTGTTGAAGTTTCACATGATAGAATGTATGTGACAATAGACCGATCGACCACGAGATTTTAATGGTGGGTGGGCTCTCCTAGGTTTTATCACAAGTCACAACTGTTTATATCCTCTATATATGTATAATTCTAATTTATTTTAGGATTAAGTTGTGAATTAGTCACTTTTTGAAACATAATTATAGAACTAGGCAGTATACTATTCATAATTAGATTTTTAGTCACTGCTCTTTGTCCCTACCAAATACAAAATCAATAATACCCCAAATCAACTTTATTAATTACAACTCATGCCACTAATCTACAGGAAGTCATTATTCAGTGAATATGTGATTGTTGACTTTGCAGTCAATCTAAGAAAAATAATCGGCCATGAAAGTTAGAGACTTTCACATTAGTTCTGGTGTATCTTGCCGGAATCAGATCTGTTGAATTTTGAAGTTTTTGTTATCTATGTAGCATAGAGTTGGAATTTTTTTGGAATTTTCTTATATGGAATTTTAGAATTCGGTATTAGAAATGCTGGTGATGTAAAGACATTTTTATTGGTCGGTGTTTTTGACAAAACAGAAAACAAATCGGTGAGGAAAAAAGTTGTCCAAAACTTCAGTTTTAAGGTAGAAATCTGTAGATTATTGATAGATCTTTCACATTTTGGTTAAGTTGAATGAGAAAACGATGAACAAAACTTAAAAATTCAAAAAAGAAGAAGAAGGAAAAAAACTTTACAGAGGAACGGCGACTACTAGGGTTTTGTTTGGGAAGAAGAAGTTGTGTTTAAATTTACGATTATACCCCTGTAATTTAATTAAAACGTAAAAAAATAAACTCCATAGGATCGAACCTGGGTGGAGAGAATGCATTTGCGAGTATTTACCACTACGCCACATGAACTTTCATACAACTATATTCGATTAGACATTTATATCACCTATTATTCTGAATATCTTTTCAAATTTTTATATATTATGAATATTATGAATTAGATATTTATATAATTTATACACATACTTCCAATATATACATGCATCCTAATTTTTTTAGAAAAACTCGTTTCTCCGCTTCCAAATGCTTCCGAATATCCGCTTACGATTCCATGTAGCTTAGGTGAAAATTACAAATTAAAACCGTCAAGCAAATAAATATTTTCAGACATACATATTGTATTTTATGTCTAACTAATGCAACGTACAAAATAAAATCGTCTAACAATAAACACGTACAAACATGTATCGGGTATTCACGATTTGCAAAGTAGTGACTTTTCATAGTTTGATTCGTACACTTAAATTTGTACAACACTTTTAGTGTACAGATGTAAGTGTACGCTGTGTACATTTATTTATTTGTACACTAAAAATGTTGTACAAAACTAAGTGTACGAATCAAATAGTAAAAAATATACAAATATATGTATTATATAAAAAAATTGAGATATGTTGTTAAATAATAAATTGAATTGTATAAATTTGTTATAAATATGAATATTTATTATGCTGTACAAATAAAAGTGTGTACATATAATTAATTGACTATTGATAAAAATGTCTATGTAATATATTTAAAATTATTAGCAAAATGCATATCAAATTATAGAGAAAAATATATAGATTTTTATGTATCTGAATCAATTTAAAAAATAAATTCATATTGATAAGCATTTCAATTATTAGATTTGAGAGGTTATAAAAAATAAAGAAAAAATATATATGTATATTATAAAAAAAAAAAAGAGGGTGCGTGTAGAAAGAAGAGAGTAGAGTGAAAAAAAAATCAAAGGCCCCTATGGTAATTTCCATTTCTCTTTCTATGTCCCACTTTTTTTCTATTACACAGATTTCTATTAGAGTAATAGTGTAATGTACCTAATTCTCCAATTATGAATAGTAAACTCCCTATATTTACAATTAAGTTCTGAAAAGTGACTATTTTGCCAACATACCCTTTATTTTAATGCATGGTTTTCTTTTGTCAAACATTAATTTCATACAACGTTTACCACGCATTCACGGTGTCCATAGTTCACTTTTCAACTTAAATATATAGATAAACTCAATCAAATGGTACCACATAGTGAGAAAAAGTTGAGTGGACCAATCAAAACCAAAATTTGTTTGTGGTGAACTGGTGATGTGGGGAATAAAAGAGAGGTTGCCGACAGAAGTGTAGTTTTTGTCCTTCGGCTAATCAATTATTCTGCTTTACCATCTTTTCCTCACATACTTTGATTCTCAAAGATTTAGATGTTTTCTACTTTAATCATACTACTTGATTGATTCATTTTTGATAAATATAAAACCGGATGAATATACCGACTGGTTTAACGATAACCGAATTTGGTATTCAAAGTTCAAATCAAGTGGGCCACTAGTATTGATGAAAATTTTAACATTAGTCAATACCAATTATTTATGATCAAGAGAACAACTTACAAAACGAGCAAGTCCACTTGTTACTGAAAGCATGGATATGTCGGCCAATAATAGCTAGAAACGTATGGGTCATATTTTCTCAAAAAAAAAACTATAGTACTAAATATAATTATAATTTGTCTCCTTTTATATTCTTTTGGAGAAATAAATGTGGGACTAATACTAAACAATGAATATGATTATATGAGTTTATCAAACATCATTTTTCAACTTCCAAATCCCTCGCTAACTTTGAATGCAAATTCTATACCTTTTCGTTATACATTAGAATGACTCCTATATTCTAATGAAACCATTAAGCAATAGTAACCATTTCAAACCAAATTAGATCTAGCACCATTGACCATTAGTTAATTATACTATGGATATAGTACTTAGGAAATATAAAGATCGAGAGATGGAGAGACCTGGAGCTCAGTTGTGACAGGGTACTCATCCATATCAACGTAGTTCTTATTGATAGAGTCCATGATGAGTTTGTCACACTCTGGTTCCATCCATGTAGTCACAAAAGAAGCTAGGTTAAGCCTTGGGTTACCATCAAGCATCAGCTCATCTTTTATGATCTGATACGCAGCGTCTTTCGGTATCGAATTCTCACCAATCTCATACCTTTTTTCAATCAATTAAATAAAATACATCAACATTAAGAAGCAAAGTATTCAAAATGTTTTCAATAGTCATTTGGTTAATTTACTTACTTGGGAAGTGTAGTGCGAACATAGCGAGATCCGAACATGGTGCAGACAGATTCATCATTCGTTGCGGTTTTTGTCAAAACCATCTTTGTTTCTGTTTAGTGAAAGAGAATCTGAGGAGGAAGAAGAACACAAAGAGACGAATATATGAAGAGACGACGAGGCTGCGTTTATATTGACCCTACATATTTGCTGTCTTTTTCCTTTATATGGAGTATCATTATTATTTTATTTTTTGTGAGTTTTATATTATGTCGACGATATTCGCTCGTAAAATATCACAAGATCGTAAAGATATGTAGAACGATTTGATTTCTTACCTATTGAAAAAAAAAATTGATACCCATGAGATATACACTTTATTAGATTAGAGTAGATTGTGGAAGCTCCTTAGTCCAATGGTTAAATAAAAATTTATTAATATTTCTACATTAAGAGGTTTGAGGTTCCATATATGTTAGTAATTTTTTGTAAAAAATGTTGTATATAACGTAAAGTTGAAATTTAATGAATAATTTTGCCGTATAAAAATACATTATTTGAGTCCAGCAAGCCTAGCGAAAACAGGTGGTAGTGGGTAAAAAAGAAGGTTGTATTCGTTGCAGAGAGATACAGTATGTACACTTAAATTACATATATGCACTAATTTACCTAGGCTTTAAAATTCACAAAGTGGAAAAAAAACTTTAATTTATCAAAATGAGATTCTCTGAAGTTTGTGTGATGTCAAATCGATTAAAAGAGATTCTGTAAAACACTGCGTTTTACTGTGTCTATCCAATTTTTACAGTATTGATACTGAAGGGGGATTTACGTCAGTTAATTTTAAATTGAGAGATTTTTTTGACTAAATTAACCTTTTATATTTGGCTATTTGCCAAGCCCAGCTTACTTAGCCCATTAAAATCACATCGATTAGTCTAACCGGATCCTGGCCCATTAGATTGTCCATCAATCCGATCCGACCCGACTTGCAAGTAAGTTAGAAAATGTGTAGCTTCTCCGTCCTCTTCTTCGTTACTACGAAAAAAATAATACGAAACCCAAAGAATCCACAAAAATGGAGATTCTCCGCAAATTCAAAATTCTCGGGAGATCCAAGTCTCCGATCTTTGCTTTCACAGTCACCGCCGGCCTAGCTCTAACCGCCGTCACTGGCAGCGCCACCGCCGTGTCCATCTTCCGAGACTCACCTTCCAATAAAATAGCGACGGCTGTAGAAGGCGTCGTCCGTTCTTCTCGCGCTATCTACTCCGTTCGTATCTTCCTTATCTCTCTATTGATTTCACCATTTCCTCATTCCAATTCATTCATTGAATCTCTTATTCTCTACTTGTAGATCACTCTCACTGTCGCTGATTACAAGTATACTTTGCGTAGATTACCAGCAGATTCCGATGAGTATCTTCAGAGATTAACAGAGGTGTACAATTACATATCTTACATTCGTGTTTAAGTTTTGGTTTCATGGAATTGTAGTTATCAATGGCATTAGGCCGATTTTCTTGTAGTTTGAATTACATTCTAATCGGCTTATTCGTCATTGGTGAAGGCAAGTTATTAGAGTAGTGATACGATTGCTTGTTTAAAGTTTGCAGTATACTTCACTAGTACTATGTGATATGGTAACATTTGGTCGTTTTGATTGTGTAGGTTCATTCACGGTCTGCTAAACGAATTCTTAAACTGTGTGAAAGTAATAAAGGTTTCTATGTGAAAGCTGGTCAGTTTGTGGCTACGTTGAAGCTCGTTCCGAAAGAGTACTCGTTGGCTCTTTCCTCGTTGCAGGACAAGGTAAGAATACTGTTATAGTTGAGTCTGTAAACATTTTCGGATTGTTTGTTCTATTCCTAATTTGTTTATCTTGTAGGCAGTTCCTTGTAACTTTCAAGAAATAAAGCAAGTTCTGACAAGTAACTTGGGTCAAAATCTCACAGAGATGTAAGTCTTTTAGAGTTAAATGTCAGATTTGTTTTTTGACGTCTGTTTTTGGAAGAGGTTTTGACATTGCTATTAGTTAAAATGTCAGATATTTATCTTTTGATGAGGAACCAATTGCGGCAGCATCTATTGCTCAAGTACATCATGCTGTATTGAAGAACCACCAGGAAGTAGCAGTAAAGGTTAACTCCTCATAACAATAACTGTTTTAATTTCCTATGTTCTTTCTGCAACAACTTCAAGAATCACCAAGTTTTCATTTTTGGTGTTAAAATAGGTGCAATACCCTGGATTGAAGCAGAACATGATGTTAGATACAATGATAATGTCATTCCTTTCAAAATCAGTCGCAAAGGTGCCTGCATTTTCTTGTTGCTTTATATCTGTACCAGAACATGAAGTTAGATTGAAACAAAATATGTTTTCTTACAAGCTGTTCATAAAATATGAAACGAAGAAACAGACGTGTGACATCATATATCTAACTGATCTAGGAATTTGATGGAAATATGATTTTTTGATTAAATATTTGAGGCTTTAAATTTGGAGTTTCGTCTTTTATTAAAAGTACTGGCAGGGAACTGCTGGTGCGGATAATATTTCCAGTGTGCTGCAGTAGTTTATGCTGCCTTGCGAAATGCATTGTTAGATTATGAGGACTTCATTGTTTTACTTCTTTCTAATTTCATTAGTTTTGCCGGTGATTGTGACCTAAGCCTGTGTTGCTGTGGAGTGTTAGTTGAGATCAATGATGCAATTACATGAACTGTTTGTGCATCTCTGATTCATATAGTTATAGGCTGCATATTATATGCAGCCGTCTATTGTTTCTTAGAGTTCTTTTTTCTCTTCCACTTCGCAGATATTTCCAGAATACAGATTTGATTGGCTAGTTTATGAATTCGTAAAGTCAATTTCCCAGGAACTTGGTCAGTAACCTAAAACTTCAGAACCAAGCACTGCATTGTATGCATGTGTTTATGTTTTATTCTTTAAAATGCTGAAAACGTCAAGACCAGTGAACCCTATATGTACACAATACATGTTGTAGTATATTCATTACATTCTTTCTCTAGAGTTATGTATAGTGAATCTGATGATTTCATTTCTTCTTTAATTTTCTTGTCCACAGATTTTCTACAGGAGGCAAAAAATTCAGAGAGAATTGCCAAAAACTTCAAACATAACAAAATGATTACAATTCCTACAGTGTTTTCGGTATGACTTGAGAGTCTTTGATTTTGATTTTACTAGTACATGTTGGATCGGCATTTTGTTTTTCTTAATATTGTCGCCCACATTAATATTCAGGAGTTCACAACCACTCAAGTGCTGACAATGCAGTTTTGCAAGGGTTTCAAGGTAATGATGTTCAACACAGTTAATTAATTATACAGTTTATCTGTTCTCCTAGATCTGAATTATTCGTTATTCAGTTAAAAGAAATAAGTGAAGAATGAAGTCTGAAGCAATCTCAAACAATTTAATTGCTTAGAAACATTTAGAAAGGAGATTGGTATTCAAAGCTTTATAGCTAAAACTCTGAAAAATGGAAAAATCATAAGTTTCTTCATAAAGTTACAGTGTTGGAAAAAGAATGTTGGAATTTGGTTATAACGCCTAGAAAGCACTTGATCAATTCAGATATTAACTTGTCTAGTGAAAACAAATTAGTACCTTATGAAGTTTTATGCAATAAATACTTGATATTCATTATCTGTGATAATTCAAAACGCAATATATCTAGATTTTCCCTTAGCTATAGATTTGAATCTGGGATAAATTTTCCAAACCAGAGACCTCTTTGAGTTTCATTTGTGGTTTACTCTTATATCTTAACGTTATATATTATATATTCTTAGAGATCCTCATGTAGCTTCTCGTGCATACTATAATTCTTGTATGTTCATCTAACTCAAATTTCCCTAGGTTTCAGGTTGACGATGTGGAATCCCTCAAAAGGACTAATGTAAGTCCAGAAAAGGTTGGTAACCACTCCTTGTGCATAAGTTATGAAATACACCTTTGGTCTGTAACGAGCATTTGACCTGTGAAATTTAGGCTTAGCCTTCGAAACGTCAAATATACGCTTTGATTTCTTTGCTGACGCATGAAAGTTTTTCCCAAATTACAATAGGTTGCTAAAGTATTGGTTGAAGTGTTTGCTGAAATGATATTTGTTCACGGGTTCATACATGGCGATCCGCATCCTGGAAATATACTAGTTTCTCCTGAAGGCCAGAATGGCTTCTCTCTAGGTACTTTGTGTTCGTAATTCTATCATGACCTCTCACTGTTTCCAGATTCTAATCATAGAACTTTTATTCTTCTTGAAATTACTTTTGGATGAAAAGTTCTGCTAGACCATGGGAACTGTAAAACATTGGATGAAGCATTTAGGCGGGACTTTTGTCGGTTGTGGGAAGCTTTGATTCTTCTAGACTCGAACAAGATACAAGAATTAGGGAAACAGTTTGGGGTTGGAAAATATGCCAAATTCTTCCCCGTCATTTTCACCGGAAGAACTAGTGAAAGGTATATGTCTCTCCAGCATTGTTTAGACTAGACATTGTTAATCCTGAAATAAAGTATGAAAATAAGACCGTAGAGACAACAATGCACAGTTTGGGTTTCATTTACATTTTTAAATTCAAAAGGACTTATTCTTGTTCCTGCATCTTCTTGGTAATAGCAAATCAGGACTGGGAAAAGGAATGTCTATACAAGAGAGGCAAAAACTGAAACAGGAGCTCAAACTTCTGAGATTGGAAGACGTAACAACTTTCATGGGGTCTCTTCCACCTGACTTTCTAACCGTTCTGCGAACAGAGTACAATCCTCGATCCTCGGTTATTTAGTAATTGATTCTGGAAAGAATATTATTTATGACCTCCTTGTTTTTGATCGATCTCAGTGGACTCATACGGTCAATCACTCTAAAGTTAGGTGCTCCACAACGGGTGAGACTACTCGCTTATGCGAAATATGCGGTATACGGGCTTGGCTACAAACCAACTTCTGAACCAGGTAACTTTGTTTGAGAAGTTTCAAAATATCTATACAATTTTATCAAGAATGAAGCTATAGATTTTGGTTCTGCTGTTTCCAGATTTTGTTGAGAAGTCGGTAATCTCCAGATCTGTAATGTTAATGAGTTACCTTCGGTTACGTCTTATTCTAGGTAAGAAACTACTATCCAAATGATAAAATTATACTCAAAAGTCTTGTGTGTAAACTTCAAACTCTTTTTTTGTTTGGTTCAGAATTGATGGAACTCTTTCAAGGAATGAAGAAGCTAAAACATACCATATACGGTTTCTATGGGCAACTCGTTGGCGGTATCACAAATAGTGTAAAGCGAATTACATGCAGCGTATGAAAATATGATTATGATGTAGGAATTGGTTCAAAAGTGTCTTTGATATATTTTTTGTATCGAAACGGAATAACGGATATATGTAAATTTGAGGTGAAACCAATGACTCTCTCGGTACAACGAACTTTAATCAAAGAAAAACAAAGAACCGACTTGACCACAACGGTATTTTTGGTTTAAACTGAAAATTGAAGACAGAACAGAATAACTCTAGTTGCATTGGAAGGTTTTTTCAGAAGGTAATAAATATCAATATTAAAATTTATTTTTGACATTTATGAAATTGCAGAACTTTAAATTTTATTTTATTTTATTCAAAGATTCTTTTCCATATAGACTTTTTTTTATTTTGTTGACTAACTAATGAAATCTTTTTCTTTTTGCAAAAGATTTAAATTGGACAAGAATTCATTTTGATTGAATTGAATCTATGTAAGATTACGTTTCTATATTTATGAAATTGTATTTCCTATAAATTACTCTTTTTTCTGTGTATAAATCTTAGTATTTAAAAAACAAATGAAAGTTAAAATCTAAATTTGATAAAATTTTCTCTTTCTACTGGGTTTAGTAATTATTTTGTATTTTATTACTTTTATCGAAAATATTTTTTTCCTTTAGATTAAATTATTTCTGAACCTTTTTATTAAATGGAATTTTTCACATTTTTCTTGACTACCGAATTCATGTAATCTGTTTTCTTACAAGAAAGTTGAAGTTGATATATATCAAATTTAGTTTTGTTAAAACTATATATTATTATTTATTGTTTAGTACATTTTGGTTTAAGCTAAAAAATCTTTTATTGTTTCTTAGTAAAAATATTCTGAATTTGCTTTTAAAAATGTTTCCCAAATTATTTTGTTCCAATTTTGTTAAATTGGATTTACTTGAGAATTATTTTCTGTATTTACTTCCAAAAAGAGAGTTATGTTATTTGTTGACTAATCTCATTTCATTTTGTATATAATCTCAACACGTTAGATGCAATATTTTTCAAAACCCAACTAACTAAGATCCATGAGTAAAGCGATATTTTCTCCTTCTCGTTTCTTCTTTTTATCGAATCCACCATTAATTGAGAGGAAAAACGTACATATATTAATATATATATATATGATAGTTATATATGTTCATATATAATACAATCATAAAGGTACATATATATGATTTATTTTCTAGATGCATATTTTTATTCACCACATGCTATACTTGGATTTAGGGATTTGTAAGAAGAGCCAAAGGATCACATGTAACTTTCAGATTTTGAGCTTATGACTCTAAGGTAAGTACTTCTCACTTTAATTTGCTATTTTATTGATGCTTGATTAAAGTTTAAATACCTTTGTAACTTATGCTTTCTTTTTTTATAATATGATTTCGGTAGGTTTTGAAATTTAAAAGCATGATTTAACATGTTTTAGTTTTTTGATTTATCTCTCTATGAGATTTTAAATCATAATACATACCTATAATTTGTAGTTTTCTTAAAACTTTCTATTGTAATATTGCATGCATGAATCTAAAACAAATTTTGGCCTTGAATGGTACTGGTTTTAAAAGTTGATTTTGGCTGTTGATTTTGCAAAATCCACTTTTTCACCCATTTATGATTTTATAAAAAAACAATTCCCTAAATTATAGGGAATCCAGAGTTTTATAGATTTTCTAGTCATTTGTTCTTAAAATCCAAAATCCACTTTTTGGGGATTTTCAACAAATTCTATGGTAAACTCTTTTTTTGTTTTTGAAAAATAAAAATAAAGTTTAAAATAAATAATTTTAAAAAGTTTCTAAATAATAATTATATAAAAATCAAAAACTAGAAAAGTTACCATTTAAGATTTTGCAAAATCTAGAATCTCCACCAAAATCAAAAACTCATAAAATCAAAAACCAAAATCCAAAATCCAAAAACCCACCAAAATCAACAAAACATTCATGGCCATTTATTTGTTAGTGTGATTTGATTTTATTTATTCACCACAATATTTGGATTTTAGGGATTTAGAAGTGTAACAGACAAATTGCAGAAGAGTTTCAGATTTCAGAGTTGTCTAAATAAGGTAAATACTTTTACGCTTTTCTTTTTGTTGTTGTGACGAGAAGAGATTCTTATCACGTCATTTTTTTTCTTAGTTGATTAAAACCCCATCACTTAAGCAATTAACTTTAGGCAATAATGGACAAAGAGAACTTATGACATAGACCAAATCAATTTTTCAACTGATTAGAGAATTGTTTACTTTTTGACCAAATTGATATTTATATATTGATCAATTCCATAACAAAAAATAATGCAAAAGATTGGATGTTTGCCTGAAGGCTCATCCACTCAAGATCAAATTGAAACCCATGCCCATCCGGTTATTACCAACTTGGCTCGACATGGGTTTGATCTTCTAACTATTTAGTAGTCCCAAAGTTTTTCTAGATTTTTTATGATTATATATACAGTAGTTAGATTTTTCTCAAGCTTCTAATGTAGAACTAAATCCACCTTGCCTATTCGTGTCTTTCATGCAAGAAACTTTGGACAAGTAGTCCACATCCAAACGAACTCAAATTTTGACTAATGAGTACATTAAATTATAGTGTTCGCGATAAAAAGTTCAGCAATCTCAGAATTCCGATAAAAGATCTTGCTTAAAAACAGTATTCTGATAATGTGTCTGCGCAAACATATCTTAAAATTGAGTTCCAACATAATGAGCCCTATACCCAACAACCCTACAAATAAACTCAATGTTGTCTTGAACATGTAAGACGGGTTGATAAATACCATGTCGGATCTCAACAGAAACCATATGAGAAACTGAATGTTGATCTACCCTTGCTCATTTGGTCTTATGACAACTTCCACCAATTGGTATGTCCCTTAAAGCTCCACCATGAGTCCAATATCTACGACAGTTCTTGTAGAAGTAGTGCGGTTGAGTCTCACTGTACTAGTTGTAATAAAAAAAAACTTTTTGATGTCAAGATGTGATTCTGATAACACTAAGTTTTGTTATTATAACACCTACAATAAGACTCAACCTCGCTACTTCTGCTAGAATTGTCATAGATATTAGACTCGTAGTGGAGTTTTAAGAAAAGTACCAATTGATGGAAGTTGTCGTAAAACCATAATGTGCATGGGTAGATCAACCTTTGGTTTCTCGGATGATTTATGTTGAAATCTAACAATCAACATTTCTTACATGTAAAAGACAACATCAAGTTTGTGGGATTGTTTGGTACTTTAATTTAAGGGTAGTAAATCTATATCGTAGATACTTTGTGGTATCTTAGAAAACAAATGTGTGCTATTTTCTAGAATAACCATAAATATCTTTGTTCAAAAAAAAACACACACACATAAATATCTTAATGTTTGGTAAATATAGTAAACAAACTAAAATAAATGAAAGTAATTTAAAGTATATTTTAAGTAACTTATTTTATTATTTTACCTAGTTAACCCATTTTCTATATTTTTTGAGATCTTGAATACCTGTGAAGCCGATTTGTTGGTTAAAATCTAGATATTGGAAATTTCAGAAAGTACAATATAAGTTTTTGTAATTTAAAATATTACCAATTTTGAAGCTTTTACATGAGTTGACCAAAACCATGTACATGAATTAATCTTGAAAAAAATCGGAATCGATCAGAAGTTTCCATTATTTTCTCACTTATCTATCTTGCGATGCTCTTCAAAGGAAGTCGTACTACCATTTCAAATGTCAATTCTGGAATATTTATTTATGCAAACATGCCACACATAACCAATTAAATATTATTTTGGAGCTTTAGATTTCATTGTTTATGTGTTGGTTGTTTGCATAAATAAATATTCCAGAATTGACATATTAAGTGTTGGTGCCACTTTCGTTAAAAAGCATCACAAGATTCAGATTAGTGAAAATAAAATAAAAACTTCTAATCCATTTCAATTTCTTTTGAAATTACTTATTTCTCTTAACATTTCTTGAGTCTAAGCATAATTTGTTATAATTGATAGAAGTGTTAATTTATTCTCTATTATCAATGCAATCATATAAATTTTGTTAACATAAGTGATGATAATTATTTGTATCATTACATAAACGATATAAAATGATATTGTGTTTACCTTTTGATCTAAAAAATCATTAGTAAAAACAGAAGATCAAACAATAGAATAAGAAAACAAACAAACTGCTATAATCCACCATTTCTAGCCCTCTACTCGATATTGGTTTGGAACGATCCATAGCTACCTAATGAAAAGGTGAGACCAGCAAAATGTAAGGGATACTTTTTCATCCCTAGTTGAGGTCAACCAATTAGTATCCGACTAAGACATGACATTTCGAGATGATTAATGCTCTAATGGATCCTACAAATTTCCCAATTATTCAAAGTATTTATGTTAGCATGGTATTTAAGAGGAATACGTTAGATTGGCATTACACCAAATCAAGTAAATATTGGACTGCTCATTATTGTTCACAATCCATATCAAGCTGAAACGGCCCCATGGAACTGTCACCCTTCACTTCAAGGTATCAAAAAGGTGGTGAGACAAAACAAGACGATCTTTTGAGACTAAGAGTATAAGAAAGTAAAGCGTCAGAGACTTCTAAAGTACATTATACCCAAGAGAATAAACAAACATTTGATGGATTGTTTGTTGGTCTAATAAAAACTGAAGTCAACCAATGGCTTGGTGGTATGTGTATTCTAGTTAAACCGTACTGTGTATTTATAACCTAAAAGACCCTAATACCAATTTCATAAATCGATCAACCAAAAAAAAGAAGATGTGATAACCAATCAATCAAACATAAAATTCGAGATCTGAATAAAAATGGAAAAATGTCGCAATATTTTGGAAATATTATAAGAGAGGAAACAAATCGTTCTCAACACTCCTCTCCACAAAAGTTTATTCCTCCCGATCCCAACCAACCCCACCAACCAGATAAGACACTTAGGAACTGAGACGTTCGAATTTTACCCAATTTCTTCAGTTTCTTAAGCATTGAGTCTTTCTTTGAGCTCAGCAGCGACTGCATCGATGAACTCCTCTGTGTTCAGGTACGTGTCCCTCGAAAGCCTGAAAAAATCCGACAGTAAATTAAGTGATCTTGATGAGAACAAGGACGTAAATAGAAAGTGTTGAATTGATTACTTTGAGCCGTGAATGATGAGTGCAAGATCTTTGGTCATTTTCCCTGACTCCACTGTCCCAACACAAGCGGCTTCCAGCTTCTCAGTGAAATCCAAGAGTTTTGCGTTGTCATCTAACTTAGCCCTGTTTCAAAGACATTAGCTTAGACAATCCTCTTCCTTCTAATGAAACATTATTAAGCATGTTTTCTTTTTGTTACCTGTGTGCAAGTCCACGAGTCCAAGCAAAAATAGAGGCTATGCTGTTTGTGCTGGTCTCACCACCTTTCTGATGAACCCTGAAGTGACGGGTGACAGTTCCATGGGCCGCTTCAGCTTCAATCGTCTTTCCATCTGGGCAGACCTAATGAAAATACACAACAATTGTAAAAGCGGAAACTTAGAATCATGTAACAGCCTAACAAAGAGATTATGTGACAATATAGCTAAGAACTTGTGAGAATTATACCAGAACAGATGTCATCAATCCAAGTGACCCGAATCCTAAAACACATTATAAGAAACAATTAGTTAACAAGTAATATGTAAGATAGACATAAGCGCTGAAGGACATATTCATTTACGATTACACTAACCTTGTGCCAAGAAATCACTTTGGACATCACCATCATAGTTTTTGCATGCCCAAACATAGCCTCCCTCACTCTTAAGAGCGTAGGCCACCATATCATCAATGAGACGGTGTTCATACCTAACCAATTTAATTATTTAGGTTCTTATCAGTAAAAGGTAATATAAGGGACCATGCTATTCCAAAAATGAAAAAACAAAGAGACAGCTCACCAGATTCCAGCAGCATCATACTTCGACTTCCAGCTGGCTTCATAGACTTCTTGGAAGATGTCTTTGAATCTTTATAGGAAAACAAAAATGTAACCAACAGCAAAACTATCTCCTCCACCATATGAGCGAAAAGCCTATATGATATGAAAACCAAAACTAAATGTCGCATACCTGCCATCGTATTTCTTAAGAATGGTATTCTTTGTGCTAAGGTAAAGTGGCCACTTTTTCTCATAAGCAGTGTTCATCGATGCATCAGCAAAAGCACGGATGGACTGTATTATAAGAGAACATCTTAGAGGACAATCTCCAAAAAGACGAGTAATTTGTACTGTAGTTGGAAGAAAGGGTAAGCATAACTATACCTCATCAGTGTTGTACATTGCCATAGCAACACCACCTTCACCAGTAAATGTAAAGACTTCGGTTTCAGTTTTCCCATCTTTTCCCTCTGAAAATCAAAGACATTAAAGATTATAATTAATACATAATGACATACGGAAAAAGAAACGAAAAAGAGATTTCAAAAATTATGCAATGCCAACTCTAAACGAGATGACCGATGAAAGGCAGTAAGTATACCAAAGGTCATAGTCAGTTTTCCTGGTCCCTTGATTACAGCATCAGTGGCACGGTACTGATCACCAAAAGCATGCCTTCCAATGCAGATGGGCTTTGTCCAGCCTAGAGAAAACAAGACATATTCTCAGAACCCTTTGAAAATAAAATTGTTAATGCAACTAGGCCATTGTCAATAATTACCTGGGACAAGCTTGGGAACATTTTTGCAGATAATTGGCTCTCTAAATACAGTTCCTGTGAGAAACAAACACAGTATATAAGTCAACAGAGAATGACACTGGATAAGCTTTAAACATACAATTGTCTATAACTTACCATTCAGGATATTCCTGATGGTCCCATTTGGACTTCTCCACATCTGCTTCAAGCCAAATTCCGTGACACGGCCTTCATCTGCAGAGAGCAAAGATCAACACTAAGTAAAATAAAAACACTGGTAAAAAAAATGTTCAACTGCAAAACATCTGTTGACATACCTGGAGTGATGGTGGCACACTTGATCGCCACATTGTACCTAAAACAAAACAAAATCATAAACTTTAAAGATTAACAGAATATTCCACACAGAGATGCAACATCATTCTAGTATGTTTCAAGCTCAAACACACATACTTCTTAGTAGCTTCAGCACTTTCAATAGTAACTTTGTCATCCGTAGCATCACGGTGAGGAAGACCAAGGTCGAAGTACTTGATATCCAACTCCACAAAAGGAGTAATAAGCTGAAAACGTTTCACCAGAAAAAATTCAAAATACGCCGAAAACACGAACCACACTCATTCATCAAAAAAAGTAAGCTTAATACCTTATCCTTGATAGACTTCCAAATAACCCTGGTCATTTCATCACCTACATTACACAAACCAATGAAGCTTAAATATCGAAACTATTTCGCCGAATCAAAGCTGTAAATCAAATCCACACTTGAAATCGAGTCCAGATTTTTCATAAATCAATCAATCTCATGAACAGAGCTTAAAGGTTTTATCGATTTTATCGATCTGTAACGTAATCATACACCAAAACCAAATCAATCAACGAGTTTACACATGCGTAGATTCCAGAGATCAGATCAGAACAAACAACGAAACTTCGTTACAATCTAGGCAAGCGAAAGTAAATCATTTCGTATCCAATCAACGAAAATATCTGATTATAGATAGCGAAAGAGATCGAGAGAGGAGAAGGAGAAGTAAGATCTCACCATCCATCTCGACGATGGGATTTGCCACCTTGATCTTCTCAAACGCCATGGTTTTTTTTTGGTTTTCGGTTTTTGTGTGATTGACAGAATTAATCGATCGGATTTGATATTCCGATCGTCGGAGATCTAGAAACGAGAGAAGATCAAGCCGGAGAAGAAGATGCGAAGCTGGTGATGAGTGATGAAGTAGGTGAAATAGCTTGTACAGGTCTTGAGAGTTGTTGTATTTATGCTATTTAAAAGTTTGGATTATGTTATTTTGACCCCGTTATTACGATTTGTATCATTTTGGTCCCTACTTTGATTTTTCGTTGTAGCCGCCACTTATTGTATAAAAGGGTCCCACTAACAAAATTCAAAAGTCATATTCAACAATATGAATGCTAAGTTTTAATTTATAGAATAAAGTTTGGGAATATAATTACAAGCTTTACAATTATTAATTTTTAGTGTAAAATTGTATCTAAAATTACAAAATTTATGGTTTTGTTGGATGTGAATTTTTGAATGCTAGAGAAGAAGAATTAGAGAACATATTTCTATCATTGTTGTTTATCAGTTAATAGATTATCAATCAAATCAAACAAGAAAATAATATGTTTTGGAATATCAATTTGGTATTAATATTATCTATTTAGAAACAAATAATTCTTACATTTGCAATTTTCTTAACTTAGTAATAATAAAAGATTTTAAAGTTTTCGGACATGGAAAATTATTAAAAACATTTGACTGAAATAAAATTAGAGCGTTTATTTTTTGTATTTGTTACCATTATTGATTAGTTGGATCAGCTCGCAGAAAAGTGGTCACTTCACATGCACTTTGTGGTGGGGTTGCTCATGGTCCACCAAAAATATTGTAATATATCCAACTTTTCCCTTCCGTAAAAGATGCTGGCCACCTAACCAGATCCACTTTGTTCAATTTTTTTTTGTCGCATCACAAGTCCACAACCATATCCATATGACCATATCTATATATTTTCTTATATATATATATGAATATCTATAAATAAATAAATATATATATATATATATATTGTTATTATTTTGAACTGAATCGCATTTCATCCATTGAACACACGTCTTCATTCAGAACTAATGTTTTCTTTAAAATCGCTCTTAATTTAACACGTATGATATCTCTAATAGTTTCAGAATATAGATGAGCTTTGACGTGGGGATATGTTTTTCATTCTTAACTTCCAAAAAAAAAAAAAATTTAAAAAAAAAAAATGAATTTAGGAGTCCGGGGGTGTCGTCCTTGGCCCCGAATCAGATGGATTATTTTCTACGGCTAGCAAAGAAAAGACTCTTCAAGAGGGAAACAGTCATTTAAAACATTTAGCAGTTTATCCAAACCATTTCGATGTGGACGTTTCGAGTTTCAATTCAATTCTTGGCCTTTGAATACAATTCTTTGCCTTTGAAAAACAAATAGAAAAATATATGGTTCCTGAATTTTGATAACAAACTTCTTGTGTTTATTATCACTCACTACACGTCTACACCACCAGTTTGAAACAATAGAACAACAAACAAATACTAACAGACTCTGGATACTCTCCGAAAACTTATGAGGTAGAAATTGTTGACATTGCTTCCGGGTAAATGGCAAGTGATAAACAAAGTTAGGTTGTAGATAGGCCCTAACATATTTATAGAGAATATGTTCAAGCTTTATATGTTCCGAGATATCTTGAAAGAGAGCTTCTAAGAGATATGACGAACGTTTTATTATCTTTTCATACTGCATACATGATTTTGTACAATTTGTTTATGTTGTACTAACTACAAAGCTTAAAACCCCATATATGGAGTGGGCCACTAGTAAGCTATTTCTTCAATCATCTCACACATAGCCTTATTGGTTTTACTCTATATATATTTTGAGCCCAAACAAGTGGCCCACTCCATATATCTCGTAAGCAAAAAGGATATGTTGGATATTAGTAGGAAAGCCTTCTAAGTTATGGTAAAGATCTGTTTGCATCCGAGAACATTTGGGCAATGGGTCCATAAAAAGTCTTCCAAAAAAGAGGATTTGGGGAATGGGTGTCCATTAACAAAAAACTAAGTTGCATTTTGTGCAGAACCCCTATTTTTGGTTGCTGATATGTAAAATAAAATCCCAAATATGGGCATATATTGCAATTGTCGATAGTGTTTTGGTTTAATTGGTAGATAGATTCGAGTTTTTCCCGGTTTGTTCTTGGAGAAAGAATTCAAAATCTTTGAATTTCATGGAGTGACCCCCTTAAAATATTTTTCGGTCAGAATTCTTACGATTCTCCTTTTCTTTTTGTGATTATGCTCCCAAACAAATTTTGACGCATGGTCCATAATTTCCTTCGACGTCGGCTTAGCCGTTAAATTTCTTTCAGCGTCGGTTTAATGTGATCCATCATGCTCAAAGTAGGGGGCATGGTGGATCACGCTATTACGCTAACCACAAGAATTCACTGCCAACTTCGTAATCATGCAAGTTTCTTTTTTGTTTTCGATTTTCTTTGTGTAAGTTACGTTCTAATAATGTAGTAACCTAAACGACATGTGGACCGTATTGGTTATAAGGTATACGTTTGGATTCGTTAAGAATTGGTTCAGAAAATTAGATAAATACGACATTCAATAAACTCCGAACAGTAAACTATACATAAAGTTTTGGATTCATTAGGGGAATTATAAATCCCGACATCTCGTATTTTCACATCCTCGGATAATATAACACCTAACAAAGAACATGGCCTTGTGACTTGTGTGTATGTTTCTTAGTCTAAAGGGAACACTATATGAACAATGCATACCCTACTTTTGCCCATCTTTATACAAAAAAAATCCTCTCCCACGTATAATTTTTAGCGGTCACATAAATGATTTTATCTAATTTATTGTAAGGGTCCTACTAAACTAGTAAGCCCCGATCAAATGAATCTTTAACTATTACGTATTCATTTATTTGACATTTGCGACACAATATTCTCACTGACACCTGTTACTTACATTTCAAAGTGGTTGACAGTTACGTCTACATTGAAATATTGTTGAAACTTGAGATAGATAAAATTTGGAAATTTGGGTGGCCAAAACATTTATGTTTTCTTTAGTTTTAAAGAACAGCTGTTTGTAAATCTACAAAGGTCGGTGAGAAATAATACTAATCTACAAAAAAAAAATTAAATGTGAAGAAAAATGAGTATACTCTTCAGTGGAACTACACGATACAAAGTAGTGTAAGATTTCATGTTTACGTTAAATACTAAAAATATGGGCAAAATATTTTTAGTATTGAAAGAAATATCTTTTAGCTAAAAATATGTCCTAGTCAACAACTAAAGGAAGTCTTAAAAAGTAACTCAAATCAGTACACTGCATGTCTTTGTCTGGAAACATTTTGTATATAGTTCTCTCTTTACTATCTTTAGGAATTGCTTTAGTTGACAAGTAAATTTAGTGTAGTCATTTGTGTTAGTACCATAATCTGCATGGTAGCGAGATGCATCAATGAGGTTAAGTAGTTGATTACTAAAATACAATTGTTTCACAAAAATCTTAAACAATATATCATAATGAGATCTGGTTTGGACTTTCGATACTTCTAAGTTACTTATAGCCATATCCATGCCCATAAAATTGGATTTATTTATGATTTATTCAGCTATTATAAATGCCACATGGACATGGATAATGAAAACAAGACATTGTGGTATGACCTAATTGACAAACATTAAGAGACATGGTAGAAAGCACTTCTCTGACTTGTCTCCGACTAGTTAAATACAAAGTCACATATAAGCAGATTTGATTTCATTCCCATGTATACTTATAATTGATTTTTTCGCATAACATTTATATATTTATGTATGGGTTATTTGTTCAATAGCAATTTAAACCGAAACAAAACAAGATTATATCAACTACCACAATATATAGCGATAAGTGGTTTAAGGTCTTCACAAAGCTAGAAATATTACCTTTGTCTGGTAAAGGATGAATATACTATTTTTAAAAAAACTCTTTCAGTATACTATTTTCTTCCTCCATTATTCATAGAGGAATATGGAGAAATGACAATGCTTTAGTGAAAAAATTATATAACTATATCAAATTTCTTTATTAATTTTTGAAAATGGACATATTTTTCCTTAGTGAGACAAGATAAATTAATTACTTCATGTCATCATTTATTTTTCTCATTCTCTTTTTTCTAAGTAAAGTAAATTTTATATCCCTTTCATTTCTTTATATATCTTTAACAAAATTGATTAAACTCGCATGACTAATGAAAAAAAAACTATAGATTTTTTCCGCATGTCTGATTTGTTTATTAAAAAACAAACAAATATTACTCGATAAATAGACATGTGATATTGAATTAAACGTATTGTTCCACATAAACATAGACTACACATTATGTAAATACACCATTTTGGTTTATAATTTACTTAAAAAATGTATGGTTTAAAGTTTTGTTTGTAGAGTTTAGAGTTTAGCTTTTGAAATAAGCAACACAAGGCTCTCGTCTCGATTGCTAGGAAAATATGTAATCACAAATAAAAGACGGAAAGCAAATAGATCAAGTTCCAAAGCGTCTTCATAAAACCTTAAAAGAAGTAAGTAGGATAATTAAGTATGGCATGTGGCCTAAAATCTTAGGGTTTGGTATTAACCCACCCTAATGTATTTAAGTCTCAACTATAATATACATTAGATTTTAACCCGCGGTACACCGAGGGATTATTTATTTTATTTAAAATAACTAAAAATATATTATTTTATAAATTATCTATATGTAATATATTGTTTTGTATTTTATAAATATATAATCCTATTTCTATATATTGTACAATCTCTTGATTTTATCATGGAATACACCATAAGTCGATTTTTAAAATTTTAAATTTTAAATTATATATGATTTTTGTTAAGATTGTTTCTTTTGTCATATATTTTAAATGATATCATTGTATTTTAATTGTTATTTATAGGATTTCACCCGTTGTATAACGTGTCGTATTATTATAAACTCAAACCCGTCTTACCATCTAATTCTGTTCAATGAAATTAAACATATTTAATTGATTTCATCCTAGGTATACTGTCTCATATTACTATCGACTCAAACCCTTCTACCATCTAACCCCGTACAATAAAATTAAATATTATTTTATTATTGTTGTTTTAAAAATACGTTAATTTTAAAAATATATAATTCAAATCAATTTCAAAATTTTTATTTTAAATGGTTATTTAATTGTTATAATTTATAAAATTCATATATTTTAATATTCTAAACCCGTCATACCATCTAATCCTGTTCGGTGAAATTAAACATTATTTTTTAAATTTTTTGTTTAAATAATATTTTTATTAAAAAAATTTTAATTCAAACAAATTTAAAAGGTGTCTTTCAAATAGTTATTTAATTTTTATAGATTTCACATTTAAAATATTTCTCTATATGTAACATATAGTTTTGTATTTTATAAATATTATAAACGTTTTTCCCTTAAATATTATAAACGTTTTATAAACTTTAAATAATTACAATATTTACCTTTTAATAAAGTATAATATTAATAATCATTTAAATAATTGTGTGTAGCTAATTTTAAGGGATTTGATTTAAAGTTTGATGTTTGGATTAAATTTGAATGAATAATGTGATTATTATATTAAATCAAGAATTAAAAATCAAATCAAATAATTAAGGAAAAAATAATTAATGTCAATGGCATGCCATTGTAAATAAGTGTCAAGTAGAGGATTTATTTGCTAAAATGGTTGCAAAAATGTATATGTAGGTTCATATAATTAATTAATACTATATATGTAGAAGTTTGAATTTTTATTATATACGTGATATTCTCCCTATACTATAATTTTACAATCATGAATGTTATCACCGCAATAATTGATGCTCAATTACAAAAATGACAAAGGCAAATGTTTTTTCTTTTATAATTGGGACCCAAGAAACTGAATTTAACGAATCAAATCTTATGCCCACTAACCAATCATATCTTCTTCAAATACTATCGTGATTTTCTATCTAAACCAATCAATCAACAAATCTAACAATTTTGGTTTAGCTTTTTAATTTTATATCTGTGTTCGAGACAAAAACAGATGCATAGCATTGGCTGTATGTACTCTGTCTAAGTTCGTGAACTCTTATGAATCTTGTCATTCATAATCAAGTCTGATGGATCTGAATCCGGACAAAGCAAATGATAAACAATTGCTATAATATTATTAGTAGCCGATAAATCATTGGCCAAAATGAGAACATTTAATTATGATTGAATATACAAAAAAAAAAAAAAAAACATATAAAAATCTAATTACAATGAAGACTTTAGGAAATTTATGATTTTTTCAACGGTTTACGAATTGTTTGGCAAATAATTAAAAAAAAAAACTTCATAAACCACACGTTAGGAAAGAAAAAAGTGTGGTAATTTTAGAATGCCAATATAATTTAATTTTATGTAATCAAGATCCTTCGATCCATAATCTCTTTGGGTCATAGGCCTAAACATACTAAATTATTGATCTCCCGTCGCCGGGTAACTATAATTCTTTTGTTAATTTGATCATTGTTTAAAGTTGTTTACATACATGAACGGCTCACGTTTTCATGGGATAAAAGGTTTTCAAACACCAAACTATATTAGTCATTTTCTTTTAGCATATCCAAGTACAGACAGCCATCGATCTATATTAAACATGTTTATATAGAGGTGCGTGTTCGAGGATGCATGGGCATGTGTGTTCGTCATATGCACGTATATACGTACGTTCCACGCTCGGTTCAATGTATGAGGTCGTTTCCAAGAGACTGTCAAGTTTAGTTAGTGCGATGGGTCCGTCCATGTGCTTAAACTAATTAACTTATACTTATATCAATAAATAATTTATTAACTTTTTTTGTTGTTGATAAATACTATCGGCTGATCCGGTAAGTTTCGGTAGAAACAGACCGAAGTATTTCAGAGTGGACTTCTCCCCGAAGGACCACCACACTGTCTGTCCTGAGTTTGGAATGCTTTCCGACTAATGCCAAGGGTAATAATTTATTAACTAGAAATATACTTTTAAGAAAACGTATAATCCAACTTATTTTAAAAAATGTTTAGAAGAATTGAAAACTACACATTTTTGTAAGACAGAAAAACATCAAATAACAAAAGGATAACCAGTGAATCCATTTTGCAAAGTAGATATGATATCACAGAGGCCCTTGTATTTCTTATATTGTTAATTCGATATAATGAAAGTGAATGCACCATGCTAGCTTGTTTTGGATAATCTACATCCCATGATTTGGTGAAAACATTTATTTGTGAGCTTCCTTTTAGCTTATAATTGACATTATTAATAAAAAAAAGTTATAAGACAGAATACAAACATCAAATAACAAAAGAAGAAACAGCTAATCCTTTGCAAAGTACATATATAAATCACAGGGACCCTTGCTCTTTTGGAATCCCATCTTTGGACTATCTTTGATGATTTGGTGAACTAAATTAAACTGCAGATTGAAAGAAAGATATCTCCAATTGGTAGTTTCTAAAAAAAGGCCTTAGATAACGCTGATGGAACCTTTACATAGCCAAAACTTGGTCGGCAATGATCCTCAACTTTTTAAACATGAAAACCGAAAAAAAGAAAGCCAATGGACGTATATCTAGCAACGTCAATAAGAAATCGATTATCCTTTTCCAATGTTATTTAAATGACAAACTAAAGGCAGTGGTAGCTACTTTTTTTTTCAAACATTAGATACTCATACGATGCGGTCATTGACTGTTTTGCGTAGGTTAACAAGACTAGTTTATCTGGTACAAAAATGACCACCTAATTTCTATCATTATAATACATTAGAAGATCTCTTTTGTGACCACGAAATTCTTGAGTTTGCGGCACATGTGTTCTTTGAGTCAGGGATGATAAAATATTCATACTTTTTGCAACTAACCTCCTCCGACTGTCAGAACTAAAGCTCGGGATTTGGTACAACATCCCCTAAACCATTTATGTAAATTAAAGAAAAAAAGCTCTGGCTAAAAACATCTCTACGCATAAGTCATAAGACTCATAACTCATACTTATAAATAAAAACGAAAACAAAAGAAAAACTTATGCAAACACTTTATTGTATATGATGACCCGTTACATAATATAGATTCTGCACAGGTTTTAGATTTTTTCCGATAATACGCTATTTTACACGGTATCACACTATTTTATTAAGTAATTATGATATATATGTCACATCTAATTATTGATTTCACTAACGTTATCTTCTTCCAAAACCAAACTATTATTAAGTTAGAAATACAATCATGCAAGAATTTGTCGACAATAAAAACCATGCATGATGCATTGAATAAAAAATAATATCAAGATTATTTCCATCCTTGAAACATCTCATATCAAGAGTTTGCTTTTTGACACTAGCTGAAATCATGATTACGTCAAAATTTTTTTCACTTTTATTCGAATTTTTCGGCCCGCACGAAATCACAAAGTTACAACTTTACTTTTTAGCTAAAATCTAACATATGCAATATACGTTAGAGTTTGTATGTGTTTGCTTTGTTTCTTACAAAAGAGGTTGACAATGTTGGGTTTGTGTCCTACTCTTGTCTTGATGCCAGTTGTCTAAATGGAAAAATAACAAAAGTAAAAAATAAAGAAATATGAAAAGGACAAAAAATAGAGAAGCAACCAGTAAGAAACTAATAATTGCGAAAAAGAAAGAAAAATAAAAAAGAGAAACTAATAATTGAAGAAGAAAAAGAGTAATAATTATGGAAAAAATTGAAAGTAACCCATGTGGTTTTATGCACACGTGCAACCTTCTTACTCTCTTGTGTTTGTCTTAATGAGATAAAATTAGTTTTAAGTATGTACAGTATATAACTAAATGACTCACTATTTAAATACTTATACATCACCAAACACAGAATTTTAAAGACTTGAATTCAGATATATAGATACACATCGACAGTCATTAATGCAAATCACTATAACACAACATATATGGTTCAACATTTATTTAATATATTTTCTTATAAAATGTTTTCTTATACAATGTAAGATACTTTTTAAATATGCAGTCCAAAATTATACTGACAAGAAATTTGACTTTCTTAAATAAAAATACACTCAAAGCCGACAAAAAAAATTGTCTAAATTTTGGAAACAAAATTAGGTACTTAATTACATAGTTTAATATCACTTTAGCATATTTAATTAAACATGATATTTTAAAATATAGAATAGTTAGTACATGTTGTGGGAAAATAAAAACATAGCATAGTAAACAAAAATGATGTGATTATAAATCTTTTTAAGTTTGAAAGCTTAATCAGTTTTAAAGTATAATAATCTTAAAATAATATTCAAATCACAAAAAAATCATTACACTTTTACAAAAAAATATGTATGACTCTATTGAAACAAGAGTAACTTATTTTTTTTTTCCGTTACAATAAATTAAACTTTTCTTGAAAAAGAATAGATTTGATACTTTTATTTGACATTACTCTCACAATTTTTTTGAACTGGTGAATTAATTGTGTTTAAACTTAATCGATTTATTAAGCTATCAAAAATTTTAAATTTTGAACCAAAAAAACAGCGAACAAAATAAATTTAGCAAACTCGGTGGCATAAACGTTGGGAGCGAGAATCTTGATTTTTTTTTGGTTATTTAAAGAAATAAAAGTATTAAATTGTACGTTTATACTATTACACTGTTTTAGCTACTTAGCTTAAAAAAATCATGTTTTTTTATAAGAACATAAATACGAGCTGAGAGAGAGAGAGAGTACACAAATTTGTTTCACATTCCTCTAAATTCCAAACAAATTGTTTATAGAGACACCAATCTTCTTCTTCTTCTTCTTCTCTGACAAAGTTATGGGCGAACAACAAATCTCAGTTACAGTGCCTCGTGATAGAACTGATGAACAGGTTTTGATTTATGTTACTCAATTTTTGTTTCTCCTCTGTTTTACAGATTCTTGTTTCACACTCTGTTTTGCTCTGTTTTGGTTATAGAAAATCAAGAAATTGATGCATTTCTTGAAAATTTCCAGTTTTAGCCTCGACAGTGATTACTGTTCATTCCATTACCACTTCTCTCATCTTCAAACATTGTTGTGTGTTTTGTTTTTTCCTCAAATGAAATCTCTGTTCTGTGAAACACATTAGAATCACTCTGTTCATAGTTAGTTTTAAATGGTTTAGAGATCTGTCATAGAATTCAAGATCTTTCTGGATTTAGAGATGATTAGTGATCGTTATTTTCTTGTAGGCAATCTTGGCTTTGAAGAAAGGTGCACAGCTTTTGAAATGTCGAAGAAGAGGAAACCCAAAGTTTTGTCCTTTTAAACTCTCAATGGTAAGTTTCTTTTGATCTTTCAATCATTTATCTTTCAAGGGTTTTAGTAAAGTTGTGTTCTTTTGGTCTTATGAAGGATGAGAAGTACTTGATTTGGTACTCAGGAGAAGAGGAGAGACAATTGAGATTGAGTTCTGTTATAACGATTGTTCGCGGACAAATCACAGTATGTATATATTCCTTTTGGCTCACTAAATAGTCTCTAGTTGAAGACGTTGATGATGAAAAGTGTTTCATTTTGTTCTTAGCCAAACTTTCAGAAACAAGCACAATCTGATCGAAAGGAACAGTCTTTTTCACTCATTTATGCAAATGGAGAACACACTCTTGATCTCGTAAGCTTTAGTTATAATGTTTGAACAAATAGTTTTCAAGATTAGGAGATTTGATAAATGGTGAATATATTGTTGGTGATGTAGATATGTAAGGATAAAGCACAAGCAGACTCATGGTTTAAAGGTCTTAGAGCTGTGATAACAAAGCATCATAACATTAGAAACTCTGTGAATCATCGGAGTAGTAGGGGAGCTCAAAGTTGCATCAATAGTCCTGCGGGTTTTATGCGAAGGAAACAGAATCTTGGACTTCTTGAAGAGACTCCTGACGTCACTCAGGTAACTAAAAGACACTTTCTTTAACCATTTATATATTGTTTTCGATTTCTTGATGTATCTTGTTATGTTCTTGAAGATACGTAGCTTATGTGGAAGTCCATCGACGTTACTTGAAGAGCGGTGTTTGTCGAACGGGTTGTCATGTTCTTCAGATAGTTTTGCTGAATCTGATGCCTTGGGTCCAGTTTCTTCTTACTATGAAACAGATTATGATTTCAGGAACTCGGATTGTGATCGTAGTACAGGTTCAGAACTTTGCAGGTTTTCATCACAAAGATTTGCTGCTTCTCCTCCTCTTTCTATCATAACACAGCCGGTTACAAGATCCAATGTCCTTAAGGACATTATGATATGGGGAGCTATAACGGGTCTTATCGATGGATCGAAGAATCAGAACGATGCGTTGTCTCCTAAGCTTTTGGAATCTGCTACGATGTTTGATGTACAGAGTATATCTCTAGGTGCAAAACATGCTGCGTTGGTTACAAGACAAGGTGAAGTGTTTTGTTGGGGGAATGGAAATAGTGGGAAGCTTGGACTTAAAGTTAACATCGATATCGACCATCCGAAACGCGTTGAGTCTCTTGAGGATGTTGCAGTTCGATCAGTGGCTTGTAGTGATCATCAAACGTGTGCTGTTACGGAATCTGGTGAGCTGTATTTATGGGGAATTGATGGTGGAACCATTGAACAGTCAGGAAGCCAGTTCTTGACTCGGAAGATATCCGATGTTCTTGGCGGATCTTTGACTGTTTTAAGTGTTGCTTGTGGCGCGTGGCACACGGCAATTGTGACTAGTTCTGGTCAGCTTTTCACTTATGGTAGTGGAACTTTTGGAGTTCTTGGACATGGGAGTCTTGAGAGTGTTACAAAGCCGAAAGAAGTTGAGTCTTTGAGACGCATGAAGGTCATATCTGTCTCTTGTGGACCGTGGCACACGGCTGCTATAGTGGAAACCGCGAACGACCGGAAATTCTACAACGCCAAGAGTTGTGGAAAGCTGTTTACTTGGGGAGATGGCGATAAAGGACGGTTAGGACATGCTGATAGCAAGAGAAAGCTTGTGCCAACTTGTGTTACTGAACTCATTGATCATGATTTCATAAAAGTCTCTTGTGGATGGACTTTAACTGTTGCTTTAAGCATTTCAGGAACGGTTTATACAATGGGAAGCTCGATCCACGGACAGTTAGGATGTCCGCGGGCAAAGGATAAGTCGGTAAATGTTGTTTTAGGCAATCTAACACGACAATTTGTCAAGGATATTGCTTCAGGTTCACATCATGTAGCTGTTCTAACTTCATTTGGAAATGTTTATACTTGGGGAAAAGGCATGAATGGACAACTTGGTTTAGGTGACGTTAGAGATAGAAACTCTCCTGTTCTTGTTGAGCCTTTAGGTGATAGGTTGGTAGAAAGTATAGCTTGCGGGTTGAATTTGACGGCTGCGATCTGTTTACACAAAGAGATCTCTTTGAATGATCAAACCGCTTGTAGTTCTTGCAAATCAGCTTTTGGATTCACAAGGAGAAAGCATAACTGTTACAACTGTGGTCTATTGTTTTGCAATGCATGTAGTAGCAAGAAAGCGGTAAATGCTTCGTTAGCACCGAATAAAAGCAAGCTTTCTCGGGTTTGCGATTCTTGCTTTGATCATCTATGGAGTATAACAGAGTTTTCAAGAAATGTTAAGATGGATAATCACACTCCGAGGATGCAGATGGTTACACGAAGAGTATCTGAGGATTTGACAGAAAAACAATCAGAGAATGAGATGCAGAATCTTCCACAAGCTAATCGATCTTCGGATGGACAGCCTCGATGGGGACAAGTCTCTGGTCCTTCTCTGTTTCGTTTCGATAAGATTTCGACAAGTTCTTCTTTGAATCTTTCAGTCTCAGCAAGGCGAACATCTTCAACGAAGATTTCAACCTCGTCTGAGTCGAATAAGATCTTAACCGAAGAAATCGAAAGGCTAAAAGCCGTGGTAATTAAACTACTTCTTTTTGTTTTCTTACCTGTAACAATAGTAACACATTAGACACTAAAGATACATTTTTATGAACATGTAGATAAAAAATCTCCAGAGGCAGTGTGAACTTGGCAATGAGAAGATGGAAGAATGTCAACAAGAGCTCGACAAGACATGGGAAGTTGCTAAAGAAGAAGCAGAGAAATCGAAAGCTGCTAAAGAGATAATAAAAGCCTTGGCATCGAAGGTAAAAGATACATAGTTTTTTTTAATCTTTCTGTTTTTGGTTTGTTATGTGACCGACATTTTCACGGTATCTTTGCTTGCAGCTCCAAGCGAATAAAGAGAAACCGAGTAATCCTCTGAAGACCGGCATTGCATGCAATCCTTCTCAAGTCTCACCAATCTTTGATGACTCAATGTCCATTCCATACCTCACACCAATCACCACAGCTCGTTCACAACACGAAACCAAACAACATGTAGAGAAATGTGTCACGAAATCCTCGAACCGTGACAGCAACATTAAGCTATTAGTAGATGCATCGCCAGCCATCACAAGAACAGGGTATCTCCAAAACGAAACACAAGACTCGTCAGCAGAACAAGTTGAGCAATACGAGCCCGGTGTATATATAACTTTCACGGCCTTGCCTTGCGGTCAGAAGACGCTTAAACGCGTACGGTTTAGGTAAAAAAATGTTAATGTGCTTTTAAGTGTTTATATAGTTTGAAGTACGCTTAAGTATTTATATGATTGGTTTCTAACTTTGGTTGCAGTCGGAAGAGGTTTTCAGAGAAGGAAGCACAAAGATGGTGGGAAGAGAAGCAGGTTTTGGTCTATAACAAGTATGATGCTGAAATATGAAACTAACTTTTGAGTTTACTTCTTCGAATGTATTTTAATTCATTTTGATGTTTGTTAGTGAATATATGTAATGCAGAAAAATTTCTTTATTTAAGAAAAAATGAAAAAAAAATACTGGGAAAAAAATTCCAATATATGATTAATAAAAATATTTTAATGATCATCTAGGAAATATATATGCGAGTTAAGAAAAATGTTTGTGATTTTGAGCAATGAAGAAGACTTGCATAGTATGTAAATGTAAGTAGAAATATATCTAACATGCTATCTTCAAAATGCGATTGGTTCAATATTACCATTGAGGCATTGACCACGAGATAGAAAATAAAATGATGTATATCAAATATAAAACTTTCATTCTATATTATAGAAAACGTAATAATTGACTATGAAATGTGGCTTAAAATGTGTGAAAACAGTGAGAAAGCATCTCAAAAATTAACAACGTAAAAAATAGTTTACTTATTATGTTTTCTTAAAACCTTACATTAAGTTCTAGTTGTTGAAAATTCCTTATAAATATGTCAAATATGTCACGTCCTTACGTTGGTCGATGCCAAAAAATATGACGAGCAAAAGTTATTAACTAGTATAGGTTTATACATATATATCCGTTTTTACAAGCAAAAATAGTTATCAAATTGTCTTTAATTGGTTACTTTTAATATTTTCACTAGGAGCAAAACTGATAAATGAAATTGACAAATATCTAGTCTATATGCATAAACACGTTACGCATGGATGAACAAAAATAAACATGTTTAGATGAATTATAATGAACGTGAGTTTTCCAACATTGAACATGATACCGAAAAAGCTTATTAAGAACGTTACTGAGAATCAAATTTACACGGAAATATATAAACACATTAAAGTAAAAAGAAAAGTTAAAGTGGAAAATATGTTGTGGGGTTTGCAATTGGCAACCGACCCTAAATGCTTTTTCCAGCTTCTTTTACATAATTTTAATCTCTTTTTGTCTTTCTTACAATTTCATCACTGATCGATCGAATTCAAACCCTTATGTTACGCTTCTTTCTTATATAACTGTCTCTTCATATTCTCACTCCTTCTCCTCCCTCTTCTCCTTTTTCTCTCTTAAGTTCTATAAATGTTCATATTTGTTTCTAGCTAAGAAGTTTGTATAAGGCAGTGGACATGGCTCCTGTTTCAATGCCTCCAGGTTTCCGGTTTCATCCAACAGACGAAGAGCTTGTCATATACTACCTCAAGCGAAAGATTAATGGTCGGACTATTGAGTTAGAGATAATACCCGAGATTGATCTTTACAAATGCGAACCTTGGGATTTACCTGGTATATTTCTCTCTTTGCTTCTTTTTTTTCTTTTTCATAAGATGCAAATCTATCATTTTTTTTGGTCATCCGCAAGTATTTACCATGGACGAAGGTATAAATTTATGATTCTGCATCGTTAGTACATCAACATGTTGTGTCTCATGTTAAAGAAATTTTAAATGAGACCATACCATAGCAACCGAAGGAGAAGACTCTATCTGGTTCTTTTCTAATATGTCATAATCATTTGATTGATATGCTTAGTGTAAGATCATTTTTTTTTGGAATTTAGTAAGAATAACGAAAAATAGATTCATTTTTCTGAAAACTACATAATGTGAAACTAATGTTTGAAAGGGTAACCCTTGAGAGAAGAGACACTTGACGTCCTTTCTTTTTCGAAGATAGATGTTCTTTCCCTCTTTTTCCTTAACATAATATAATTCCCATTTTATTTTCACATTTTTACGTACCAAGTTATGTATCTCTAGTCACGCATCGAACTTGGAATCGAACGTGAATGCTTTATCAACTAAATAATCTTTAATAATTATGATCCCAACTTTATGTTAGAATAAAATTTAAATGGACCCACCCTTATCTTTAGTCTTTAAAAGGATTGTAATAAAACCGAGAGATGCGGTGGTGACTAGTGTGAGACAAATTCGGAAGACCGAGTCAAAAAAGGTAAGAAGATTGAAAAAAAAAGATAATAAGTAACTCACAATAATTTCACATGTGCTTTAGGGTTTTGGAAGCTTCTCATTCACCTTCAACTTTTTGTTTTAAATATAAAACAATCTAATGTTCTCTTTATTTGTCTTTTCTTTTTTAATCTTTTGGATTCTCATGACATGTTATGGAATCTTTAAGTAGTGTGTACAAATTAAGATTGGATATAATTTATCTTAATTGTATGATCCTTGCAGGGAAGTCCTTGCTGCCAAGTAAAGACCTAGAATGGTTCTTTTTCAGTCCTCGAGACCGGAAATATCCAAACGGATCAAGAACAAACCGGGCGACCAAAGCAGGTTACTGGAAAGCCACCGGGAAAGATCGTAAAGTGACTTCACATTCACGGATGGTTGGAACAAAGAAAACATTAGTTTATTACCGAGGAAGAGCGCCTCATGGCTCTCGTACCGATTGGGTCATGCACGAGTACCGTCTTGAAGAACAAGAATGTGACTCTAAATCCGGTATACAGGTAAGCTAACTTTTAAAAAGGTTATCAAAAGATTAAGATTCTTAACTTGAATATAAACCAATGTATAAACATTTCAGGATGCCTATGCACTTTGTCGAGTATTTAAGAAGAGTGCTTTAGCCAACAAAATTGAAGAACAACACCATGGTACGAAGAAGAACAAAGGAACGACTAATAGTGAACAATCTACTTCTAGTACTTGTTTGTATTCTGATGGAATGTATGAAAACCTCGAAAACTCGGGGTATCCAGTCTCACCTGAGACAGGAGGCTTAACTCAACTCGGTAATAATTCGTCGTCGGATATGGAAACGATAGAGAATAAATGGAGTCAGTTTATGTCGCATGACACGTCCTTCAACTTCCCACCTCAGTCTCAATATGGAACAATCTCATATCCTCCCTCGAAGGTAAAATTTAAACTATATATCTCAAAGAAATACAAAATTAAAATTGGTGAATATGTAACCTTTTGTTTTCAAACTAATCTCTTATCCATTGAATTCTCCTCATATAATAGGTTGATATAGCGTTAGAGTGTGCAAGACTACAAAATCGTATGTTGCCACCAGTACCACCACTTTACGTAGAAGGTCTCACACACAATGAATATTTTGGAAACAATGTAGCTAACGATACAGATGAAATGTTGAGCAAGATTATAGCATTGGCTCAAGCCTCACATGAGCCACGAAACAGTCTAGACTCATGGGACGGTGGTTCTGCTTCCGGGAACTTCCATGGAGACTTTAACTATTCCGGAGAAAAAGTCTCATGCCTAGAGGCGAACGTGGAGGCTGTAGATATGCAAGAACACCATGTGAATTTTAAGGAAGAAAGACTTGTTGAAAACTTGAGATGGGTAGGAGTATCAAGCAAGGAACTTGAAAAGGTAGTGATATTTTACAATGTTAAGTGCAAAATATTTTATGTGTTAATATATATGTTATCAAATATAAGTATATGTTTGATTTATTCTACAAATTTCAGAGCTTCGTTGAAGAACACTCAACGGTAATTCCTATAGAAGATATTTGGAGATATCATAATGATAATCAAGAACAAGAACATCATGATCAAGGTAGCTTTCACTTCGCGATTTCTACATTTGGTTGTCTTTCTTGACATCTCTGGATTTGATTTTTTTGTTTTGTTGTTGTTGAAGATGGTATGGACGTTAACAACAACAATGGAGATGTGGATGATGCTTTCACACTCGAGTTTTCGGAAAACGAACATAACGAGAATCTTTTGGACAAGAACGATCATGAGACAACGAGTTCCTCATGTTTTGAGGTGGTAAAAAAAGTTGAGGTTAGCCATGGATTGTTTGTCACAACTCGTCAGGTAACCAACACATTCTTCCAACAGATAGTACCATCGCAAACCGTTATAGTTTATATAAATCCGACGGATGGCAATGAGTGTTGTCATAGTATGACATCAAAAGAGGAGGTTCATGTCCGTAAAAAGATAAATCCGCGAATCAACGGAGTAAGCTCAACAGTTCTTGGACAATGGAGAAAATTCGCGCATGTTATTGGCTTCATTCCTATGCTTCTATTGATGCGTTGTGTTCATCGAGGTAACTCTAACAAAAACAGAGGCAGTGAAGGTTACTCGAGGCAGCCTACGAGAGGAGATTGTAACAATCGGGGAACAATACTCATGATGGAAAATGCTGTCGTGAGAAGAAAAATTTGGAAGAAGAAGAAAGAGAAAAATATGGTTGACGAACAAGGTTTTCGGTTTCAAGATAGTTTCGTATTGAAGAAGTTGGGGCTTTCTCTTGCTATCATCTTAGCTGTTTCTACCATAAGTCTTATTTGAATACTGAGGTTCAATATATCATATATGGCTTTTCACTTTTCTATTGTACTCCCATTTGCCTAGGTCGTATTTACTCTCATTTGCTTTTTCCATTTCTCTAAAGTCGTCTAAACAAAACTAGATTTGGTTATTTTCTGTTTATGTATTAAGTGATATGATCTCTCCGCGGGTTGAACGATCAGTCTTCTGTCTGGTTTTTATTATTATTATTATGTTTGCATGCACGTAAGACGGTAAGAGCAGATTATACGAACATTAACAATTTAGCCATCTTGTATTTCAGTATTTTAGTCACTATAGATATGTGAGTAAGTTTATAGTCATTTTCATAATAACTTGTTTATTATAACGATTGCTGTTCCATGTTTTGCAATGTATAGATCATCAAAAATTACTATCGAGCTATTTTGTTCTTGAATCTTGACAGATAATATTTAAGAATAACCTATACGGTTCAAACTGTCGGTTTCAATATTAAAACAAATGTGAATGGAAGATAGAGAGAGGAAAAAAACCTCTCTTACAAAAGAATCTAGGTGCGTCAGAGAAGCTCGCCAATCTCATGGAGCCAAGATTTGCTTTCCTGGCTCTTAATAGTTTGTATGGATCGGCGATTGAAACTTCATTATTCTCTCCCAAACAAAACATAGAATAAACGAATGTGTCTAACGCTGAGTGAAGAGGACTAGACGGACTTGCCCCGTCATAATATGCATATTACGATACGTTGCAACATTAACAATGTCGTGAGTATGCATATCTCATAACATACCAAATATCGATACGTTTCAACATTGAATTTTTAATATCTTAGTCATTAGCAATTAATAATTAAATCTTCTTTTATATGAACAAATTTATGATTTACAAAAAAAATAGATGTTATGTTTCCATGGATCATGTTTTCAAGCTTGACCGAAAACAAGCTGCTAAAAAGTGTCATAAAAGTTTGGTACTAGTACAACTAGGATTTTGTAACTCTAGCACAAGAACCAGTTCAAAAGATGATTATGCATACTGGATTTTTATAGATATTGTTGATTCTTGCATGGCAATCAAAGAGTTTGGCAGCTAGGTATACCTTTAGGGGTGATGTCGACACCTCTCATCTAGCCTTACTTGCTGAAGTATAACTACAATTGAATCTCACTCCCCCTACCAGAAACTGTTTCCTTCCTCATCTTCATTAGGATCAGATCGGATCACAACAACAAACTTCGTCGAACTCAACCACGATGGACAGTGGTGGCTGAGGTTCGTTGCCTGTTTTAGGGTTGAAGATTGAGATGCGTTAAGTGACTTGTGAGACTTTAAGTAACACACAACGACATAATTTAGGGTACTTGGGCCTTAATGGGCTGGATTGGAGTGTTACAATATACAAAGTTCATCGGAAGTTTAGGTTTATTTTAAAAGATGTTCAATGTGGATCCTAATTTCATGCGTTTTAAAATACTTTAAACATAAATCCCAACCAAAAACAAAAAACTCCCAATATCCTTTGAAATTTACAAAGTTCTTTGAAAGTTTAGGTTATTTAAAACATTGTTCCGTTGAAATATGGATCCATTAATTTTCATGCGTCTTGGTAAGATGTATCATATTATGGATATGGCTTTGAGCCTTTGACTTTATTCCTACTTTAAAGTTACAACTTAAATCCCATTTAACCAAAAAAAAAGAAAACAAGAACTCCCATATCCTTTGAAATTCAAGAAAAATTAATGATACAGTTGGTATATATCATTAACAATAATTACAACACCCTAAAATGATTATAATTTGCGTTATCTTTTACGATCTCAAATCTTGGAGTCGAGATTGTGGTAATGGGGATTGGGATGCACGTGGTGATACGTAATGGGTGTAGACAGAAAATCACAAGAAAGCGAAAGTGGTAACTATTGAAACACAAAGTGACAAATCAAATAATAGTCGCGTGCTTTCTTCACGGGTCACCTCCTCTATTGTTCTCACAATCAATCAAAACCTCACTTTCCAAATATTTTTTATATTTTTCTAATTTTTTTTTTGGTTGTGGTAAGAAATTATTTCATTGTGTTATAAACAGCATTGAGATCGATTTTTAAATTTCTTAAACGGAATTAACCAGAAATTTATACATTTATTTGTTTTTCACATGCTTTTGCAACCTTGACACAAGTTTCAATCTGTTTGAACTTCCATCTATAGGAATTGGAGAGACATAGGGATAATGAATCAATTGTCCGTATAAACACTATACTAAAATGAATACAAAAGGGTATTCACATGTATGAAGAATGTGAAATAGTGGTTGCATATACATTTACACTTGAGTGAGGATGTCCAGTGAGGCAAATATTCCATCTGAATTCCACAATTATTCTTAAATCAAACTAAAAACAAAAAGTACATTCCAACAGAATTCTAGCATATAGAAAAAGTTTATTTATTTTTGCCAACAACAATAATAAAATATTTCTCCCTATCACTCTCCACTCTATCTCTCTCCCTCTATGGAAAACCCACAGATATTTGTCTTGTGAATTCAAGAAGAGCCAATCTAAATTCAAAAAGGGTTAATTGTGATTTTGTCTTCTTTCTTCATCACCATTAACAGTGATAATGTCTCCATTGCCTTATAGTTCTTGGCCTCTGATACTATTGTTAGTATTGTGGTGCATGGTAGCTAGATTATCAAACGGAGCTTCCAACAATGTAAAGGTTGGAATCATTTCAAAGGTGGAAGATGCTACGAATTTCCATATCTATTATGGACAGACCTTTAAAGTCATCAAAAACGCCATTGATGGCAAGAGCTATCTCCTTATTCAGGTTCTTGCTCTTTTCTCATTAACTTATCTTTCATCTTTTTGTTTCCAAATGTATGGTATGGTTCGTGTCTGATAATTGAGGATAATATGTAGAACACTTCTAGAATGGCGGTTCGGACAAAGTATTGTACTTCCAGGATAAAGTCTTATGTGATTCCACTTCTAAATTACTCATTAGACACTCAATCTTCTCAAGGTATGTTCTGTTTTTTTCTCCCCTGTTTCATTCCTCTGTTTAACAAAATTCTGTTGTTTTAGATCTCTATGTTTTCTCTTATGCAGGAAGTGTTCCGGTTTCTTTCTTTGAGGTAAACACTCCTTTCTAGTATCTCAATACATAAGCTCTAGACTTTTATTGGCACTAGCCAAAAAATTCTATAGAAGACTAGGATCACACTTTAAAATGTACCAAAAAAAAAAAATGGATTTAGTTTTGATTATATGCAGTTACTTGGATTACTCGGAAGCTTGAAGGGAATAACATCGGATGAGGTAGTTTCACCGTGTCTTCTGAAACTGTGTGAGGCAGGGGAAGTAGTTAAGCTTGACAAAGGTGAACAACTATCTCAATTCGCGGCGCATTTCATCAGCGATACTGATCAACCTCAGACTTGCAATTTTGCAAACTTTTTTCCACTTAGTGAAGGAACACCTCTTCAGGTGCCAATTATTATCTTTGCATAGTTCTAAACCTAACCAAAATTGATAACCATTACACATTTTGATATGAGGTTGTGCTGGTTTTGTAATCTTGAATAAGCGAGCGGAGTGGATCAAATTCCTTGGAGCGTTTACAAATCTTGAAACTAAAGCCAATCAAGTCTATGACTCGGTTAGTGACTATTTGTGATTCTCTTAGCAAAATCTGCCTACATGGTCTATTCTTGCTGTTTATAAAGTATGTTATGGAAACTTTAAGGTTAAAGCAAGCTATACTTGCTTGTCTCAAATGGCTGCCAACAAGACAAAATCCTTCAAGCCGATTGTAGCCTGGATGGGATATGATCAAAATGTAAGAAAACTTTCTTCTTCTTCTTTTTTGTCAAGGGTTGTCTCTAGCTATTTTAACTGTTTTGTTTCTTAAAATACGAAGATAAATGTCTGTTTATGGTTTCAAACTCATAACGCATAATTGTTTTTTCAAGGGAGGCATGTGGAGTTTTACTAAGGAATCACACAAGCTAAAGGTACGCATTTCAATATTTGACACTTTCAATTATTCCCTTAAATGCTTGGGAAAAGCTTTGGAACTGAACATGACAAACCCATACACAACAGTTTGTAGAAGATGCTGGTGGTGAAAATATCGACAAGTCTATTAACAAGGTCTCTTACAATGTCTCTGATCCTGATGATTTGGAAGCACTCCATGCCATTTTATGTGTAAGCTGGTCATACTTGTTTTGCTTTCATCTTTTTGATGACCAAAAACAAACTTCTTTTGCTTAGCCTCTACAATTCGATTGTTCAGACTGTGGATGCTGTGATCGATGAAACGCTATCATCTGACCCTCAAAACTACACACAGACAACGTTCTTGGCGAACATAAACGTGGATGATAACTCTTGTTTTGCGTTTCTTGCTAATCAAAGCATCTGGAGATATGACAAAAGGGTCAGAAACAGAACAACTCTTGGTAAGAAAGTTATAAGACATTGTTTTTTTTTTTTCTGTTGATTTGAGCTAAAAACCAGTGTCTTGGAAATTGTGAATGAGTAGACTGGTATGACGGAGCAATCTCGCAACCAAATCTTGTACTGGCTGACATTGTTGAAGCCTTGTTTCCAACGGGAAACTATACAACTTCGTACTTCAGAAACATTGCTAAGGTAACAAAGTCTAATCAACTCTATACTTTGACATTCTAAAATTTTAAAGCTCGTCATTTTTATTTTTTTAATCAACTCTATTCACCCCGTTTGGTTGTCCAAACACTCCAAACCACTCGTATCATTTTTCGTCTATTATAAGTTGCATAATTTTGACCACATAACTACACATGGCAGGGTGAAGGAGTCATAAACATTAGTCCGGATATGTGTGATAGAGACGCATCATTGCCGTTAGTTCCTTCAATTCCAGCTTGTGGATGATTTTTCTATACTTTCACAGCTCACCAAGTATTCCCCAACAAACGTCGAATGTAATATTTGACAATGATAGTTGTTAGAGATTTTGATTTTTGTCCAAGATAACTACGAATAATGAATTAGAAAAAAATGATTAGACTATTATGACAATGATATATTATGTATTATATATATAATTTGAACGTGAAAATAAGGTCTCGAACACCTCTTTGACGACCTCAAATGTGGAAAAAGCTTGAATGAGTTCAATACGAAATTTGAGTTGAAAGGTGATTCTACACCGGAAAATCTTTTTTGGTTGAAACTCAACTTCATACTATACTGTCCAAATTTCAATAAATTTGCATGGTAAGTAAGTTTACATCCCAGCAGATGATCTTTTAGATGCTTTTGCATGATAATCATATATCATTATTTTGCTTACTTGCATCCAAATGACAACCAAATAAGATAAAAAAAATACCCAAAACACAAAAGAATGATAAGAAAAGAAAAAACTAAAGAAACAAAAAGCTGAAATAAAAGTTATAAGAAGGTAAAAACGAATCATCATCAGTCACCATCTGGATTTAAATTGACGAAAAAAATAATTTAGCTCTGTTGGATTTATTGAGTAAATGAAGAGGGATACAAACAGTATGGATCAACCTTGTCGGTCAGTAGCTGAGATAAATCGTGGTTCGTGGAAATCACTCAATTCCAAATTTTTTTGAAACCTGACCACAAAAAAATGTTGAGAAGGAAAAGGACCCTTGCAATAATTTCCTTTCAATAATTGCAAGCGACAGATTATTTTTATTTCCAAAATTAGCCGCGTTTTACATTTAGGGGTGTTCCTATTTAATAAATTTTCATGACTTTAATAAAATCATAGAAAAATGAATGAATGAATGGTTTTAAACTATCTTGTAAATTTTCTCAAACAATTTTTTTATTTTGATGATATTTTTCATTATTTTATTTTGTGAAGAAAAGTATATAAAGTTATAAACCAATAACACAATAATTTAATTTATTAACAATCATAAATTCTTTTTGTTTTAATTGAATAACAAAAAAAGTTTTGTTAACTTTATAAAAGAAGAAATCCAATAACTTAAGATTTTAGATTATTTTTTACAAATATTAAACTAATATCACCAAACTTTACCAAAATTTTAAAAAATCTTGATTAAATAACAACAAATTCTACATAACATTTAAGTCATTAAAACTTTATTTAAATCACACACCAATAATTAAGTGACAAATTATTTTTCTTACTTTTTAGTTTTAGCCACGTTTTACATATAGTTCTTAAAATATGACTTGTTGATTCTCATTATTTTTCTATATATACATTATATCTTTGTGTATCCCTTTTCCCACACATAAACGTTCATTAAACACAAAGAATAACCAGACGAAGAAGAAGATGGATAATTTGGCGTTATGTGAAGCAAACAATGTTCCTCTAACTCCCATAACGTTCTTGAAGAGAGCTTCGGAGTGTTATCCGAATCGAACTTCGATAATATACGGAAAAACTCGTTTCACTTGGCCTCAGACCTATGACCGTTGCTGTCGTCTAGCCGCTTCTCTCATATCTCTTAATATCGGCAAGAACGATGTGGTATGTCACACTATCCTTACCTTATTTTTTCTCTGAACAGTTTTAGTTTTTTTAGAGATAGTCCGTTTATCTGAGATAAACATTCATTTGTATAGAGTATCTGTGACTGTACTTAACCCATAATTATGTGTTTAGGTATCCGTTGTTGCTCCAAACACACCGGCCATGTATGAGATGCACTTTGCCGTTCCCATGGCTGGAGCTGTACTTAACCCTATCAACACTCGTCTAGACGCAACATCCATTGCCGCAATCCTCCGCCACGCCAAGCCCAAGATTTTATTCATATACCGCAGTTTTGAGCCATTGGCTCGAGAAATCCTCCAGTTATTATCATCTGAAGACTCAAACCTAAACTTGCCGGTCATATTTATCCACGAGATTGATTTCCCTAAAAGGGTTTCGTCCGAGGAGTCAGACTACGAGTGTCTCATCCAGAGGGGAGAGCCTACGCCCTTGTTGTTGGCACGCATGTTCTGTATTCAAGACGAGCATGATCCAATCTCTTTAAACTACACATCGGGTACCACAGCCGACCCAAAAGGTGTTGTGATTAGCCACCGAGGAGCATATTTAAGCACATTAAGCGCGATTATTGGTTGGGAAATGGGGACATGCCCTGTCTACCTTTGGACTCTGCCTATGTTTCATTGCAATGGATGGACGTTTACATGGGGAACTGCGGCCCGTGGGGGTACTAGTGTGTGTATGAGGCATGTGACTGCCCCGGAGATCTATAAAAACATAGAAATGCATAACGTGACGCATATGTGTTGTGTTCCTACGGTTTTTAACATTCTTCTGAAAGGAAATTCACTTGACCTGTCACATAGGTCTGGGCCGGTCCATGTTCTTACCGGAGGTTCACCGCCTCCCGCTGCTCTTGTCAAGAAAGTTCAGCGGTTGGGGTTTCAAGTGATGCATGCCTATGGTTTGACCGAGGCCACTGGTCCGGTTCTGTTTTGTGAGTGGCAAGATGAGTGGAACAGGTAATCATCATTTGTACTATTTATTCTTATGTATACAGTATTAGGTTTCACTTATCATTATCATTTACCAAAATTTAAAAGTTCTTTAATTTATTGATATTATTAAGATTAATATGTCACTCTTATTACTCAATTGAAACAGATTACCTGAGAATCAACAGATGGAGTTAAAAGCAAGGCAAGGGCTAAGCATCTTAGGCCTAACTGAAGTTGACGTGAGAAACAAGGAAACTCAAGAGAGTGTTCCGCGAGATGGGAAGACGATGGGAGAAATCGTTATGAAAGGAAGCAGCATAATGAAAGGCTATCTGAAGAATCCCAAAGCTACATATGAAGCATTTAAACACGGATGGCTCAACTCAGGAGACGTAGGTGTGATTCATCCTGATGGACACGTAGAGATCAAAGATCGGTCCAAAGACATAATCATATCTGGAGGCGAAAACATTAGTAGTGTTGAAGTCGAGAATATTATTTATAAGTACCCAAAAGTGCTTGAGACTGCCGTCGTGGCCATGCCTCACCCTACATGGGGAGAAACCCCATGTGCATTTGTTGTTCTAGAAAAGGGTGAGACTAATAATGAAGATCGTGAAGATAAACTTGTGACCAAAGAGAGAGATTTGATTGAGTATTGCCGTGAAAATCTTCCACATTTTATGTGTCCGAGAAAAGTGGTGTTTTTGGATGAATTGCCCAAAAACGGGAATGGAAAGATCCTTAAGCCTAAGCTAAGAGACATTGCTAAAGGTTTGGTTGCTGAGGATGAGGTCAATGTTAGATCTAAAGTTCAACGGCCGGTTGAACACTTTACTTCGCGGCTTTGAGATTATACATCTCCGACTTATAAATATGTATGTATGGTTGTCTATTAAAGCACCTTAGCTTCATTGAAGGTCTTAAGAGAGTCTCTCAACAATTATGTATGGTTGTCTATATATATAGTAATGATAAAATTGTGATTCTCCATTGATGGACAGTCAAAACATTGACCAAAGTAATCAATTATGTACGTAGTTATTAAAATGACATTTAAAATTTAAAATTTCTTACCATTTTTTATCACCCACACATTTAAACAAAAACAATATTCTCCAATTCATAATTCTAGCACGGGAAACATTGAACATATTATTAGGCAATGAGAGATTTTGATCTCGTCCAAGATTACCGAGGAATTAATTATGCATGGCAATTCTGAGTTGTGACTACCATGTTTTTTTTATTAGTCTTCTTTTATTTACATTAATCATGTGACTACAAAGTTGCCGTTTATCCAGTTCTAAAAGGGAGTGAAAATGAACTTAATCAAATACCAATATAAGCCACGCAATTCTTGAATCTTTTCGAAGTTCATGAAGACGAGATTGTATCTGAAATCCTTACCTGCGAACCAACTGGATGTGGATCATAATAGATTTCAGGTTATTTTAAAATTTCATTTTGGTTAACCGATCAGTTTGGATGAATCCAAAATTGAAGTGGATATGGAAACTGGATGAGAAGGTAGTTACCTAAAAGTTAGGTTTAGACCGAGTCGACTTGAAATGAGCCGGTTCAGATATTGTAGTTCTACTTAGATCGACCAATCATTTTTAATGCAAAACACAAACTCTTCAGAATAATTGACAAGTGCAAGGGACCGGTTGATGTCCACTTGACCTTTCGAGTTATTTATCACTTTTTCAGAAGTCAAGTGGACATCGCCCGGCCTCTTTAGCTCGTCGATTCTTCTCGATAGTTTGTGTATTTGCATTAAAATGATCGGTTGATCAGTGGAAATAGTTTATATTCATCACCTTTTGGGTCAGTCTTTAAGACGTTTAGTCAGTCACCTCATTTCTTCTACAATTATCGTTGCACTTTATCTACGCATCAGAATATCATAAGTTCATTACTTTTGTCTTTACCTTTTGATCTGCCGGTTGATATTAGTTGAAACACCGGAAAATCTTTTTTGGTAGGAAATTAAACATCACTGGCTAGTTGAAACTCAACCTCGTACTATAGCTATCCAAACTTCAATAAATTTTAATGGTAGGAAATTTACATCCCACATTATGTTTTAGACGCTTTTGTATGATCCTATATCATTATTTTCTTCACTTGCATCCAAATGAAAACCTTACAAGATAATAATGCTCAAAACACAAAAGAATGATACACAAAGAACAAGGGGGGGGGGGGGGGGGGGGGGGGGTTGGTGGGGAGTCGAAACAAAAGGTTGTAAGAACATCAGTCACATCTGGATTTAAATTTGACGGAGAAAAAGAATTTATTTCTTAATGATTTATGAGTAAATAATGATGGATACAAATGTATGGATCAACCTTGTCGGTGAGTAACAGAGATAAAACGTGTTCGTCCAATTCTGTTGAAACCTGACCACATAAAAATGTTGATAAACGTAAACGCCTATTTATGTAGAATTAAAATTGAGAGATTTTTTGTTAAAAAAAGTAAAGGAAGAGGACCGTTGCTATAATTTCCTTTTAAGTAATTGCCATAATTGAGCGACGGATTATTTTGAATTCCCAATTTTAGCCATTTTTTACATCTACTTCCGAAAAATATATGACTTGTTTATTCTCATTAATTTTCTTTATATACTATATCGTTGCACATCCCTTTTCTCTCACATCAACATTCATTTAACACATTACACAAAGTAGAAGAAGAAGAAGAAGATGGATGATTTGGCATTATGTGAAGCAAACAATGTTCCTCTAACCCCCATGACGTTCTTGAAGAGAGCTTCAGAGTGTTATCCAAATCGAACTTCAATAATCTACGGAAAAACTCGTTTCACTTGGCCTCAGACCTATGACCGTTGTTGTCGTCTAGCCGCTTCTCTAATCTCTCTTAACATCTCCAAGAACGATGTGGTATGTCACATTATTGGAGTTCAATATTTATAAATTTAAGCCCATCTGGATAAAACTATAGTTGTGATAACAAGATTTATTATGTTTATTTGTTTAATCATATTGTACCACTATCTTTCACTATCCTTACCTCAATTTTTCGCTGAAGAGGTTTAAGATTTGTTAGAGATAGTCCGTTTTGTGTAGGGTATAATTAAACAGATTAACATTCATTTATACAAAGTATGAGACATGCATGTGACTAACATTGTGTATTTAGGTATCAGTTATGGCTCCAAACACACCCGCCTTGTATGAAATGCACTTTGCCGTTCCCATGGCTGGAGCTGTACTTAACCCTATCAACACTCGTCTAGACGCAACATCCATTGCCGCAATCCTCCGCCACGCCAAGCCCAAGATCTTATTCCTAGACCGCAGTTTTGAGGCCTTGGCTAGAGAAAGCCTCCATTTATTATCATCTGAAGACTCAAACCTAAACTTGCCGGTCATATTTATCCACGAGAACGATTTTCCTAAAAGGGCTTCATTCGAGGAGTTAGACTACGAGTGTCTCATCCAGAGGGGAGAGCCTACGCCCTCGATGGTGGCACGCATGTTCCGTATTCAAGACGAGCATGATCCAATCTCCTTAAACTACACATCGGGTACCACTGCCGACCCAAAAGGTGTTGTGATTAGCCACCGAGGAGCATATTTGTGCACATTAAGCGCGATTATTGGTTGGGAAATGGGGACCTGCCCTGTCTACCTTTGGACTCTGCCTATGTTTCATTGCAATGGATGGACGTTTACATGGGGAACCGCGGCGCGTGGGGGTACCAGTGTGTGTATGAGGCACGTGACTGCCCCGGAGATCTATAAAAACATAGAAATGCATAACGTGACACATATGTGTTGTGTTCCTACGGTTTTCAACATTCTTCTGAAAGGAAATTCACTTGACCTGTCACCTAGATCTGGACCGGTCCATGTGCTTACCGGAGGTTCACCGCCTCCCGCTGCTCTTGTCAAGAAAGTTCAACGGTTGGGGTTTCAAGTGATGCATGCCTATGGGCAGACCGAGGCCACTGGTCCAATTTTGTTTTGTGAGTGGCAAGATGAGTGGAATAGGTAATAATCATTTGTACTATTTATTCTCATGTATACGGTATAAGTTTCCCTTTGCGTTATCGTTTACCAAAATTTAAAAGGTCTTATTACTCAATTGAAACAGATTACCAGAGAATCAACAGATGGAATTAAAAGCCAGGCAAGGGATAAGCATCTTAGGCCTAGCTGACGTTGACGTGAAAAACAAGGAAACGCAAAAGAGTGCTCCGCGCGATGGAAAGACAATGGGAGAAATCCTCATTAAAGGAAGTAGCATAATGAAAGGGTATCTAAAAAATCCCAAAGCTACATTTGAGGCATTTAAACACGGATGGCTCAACACAGGAGATGTAGGTGTGATTCACCCTGATGGGCACGTCGAGATCAAAGATCGGTCAAAAGACATAATCATATCGGGAGGCGAAAACATTAGTAGTGTTGAGGTCGAGAATGTTCTTTATAAGTACCCAAAAGTCCTTGAGACTGCAGTTGTGGCCATGCCTCACCCTACGTGGGGTGAAACCCCGTGTGCGTTTGTTGTTCTAGAAAAGAGTGAGACTACTATTAAAGAAGATCGTGTTGATAAATTTCAGACCAGAGAGAGAAATCTGATTGAGTATTGCCGTGAAAATCTGCCACATTTTATGTGTCCGAGAAAAGTGGTGTTTTTGGAAGAACTGCCCAAAAACGGGAATGGAAAGATCCTTAAGCCTAAGCTAAGAGACATTGCTAAAGGTTTGGTTGTTGAGGATGAGATCAATGTTATAGCTAAAGAAGTTAAACGGCCGGTTGGACATTTTATTTCGCGGCTTTGATTTATACTTCTCCGACTTATATATTTGTATGTATGGTTGTCGATTGAAGCACTTCATTGAGGGTCCTTAAGAGAGTCATTCAATAATTATAAAATAAGAAACAACCATAGATAATACTTCATCCGTTTTCTATTACTTGCCCTTCTATTTTTTTTATATATAAGTAAATAATAAGCTTAATATATAGGGATTGTTTAAGGGCTATATTAATACATATGTCTCAAAAACTTGAAAATTAGATATTTACAATAGATAGTTAAATATTAGGTAAGCATGAAAGAGAAAAAATTAAAGCCATAATTATCCTTTTTATTTTGTTTTATTTACCAAAATGTCATTATCTCAAAACACTATTTATTACCAGATACTGTATGTATGATATTGTTCATCAATTGTTTGACGATACTATTCATCCGAAATTTACAACACTATTTATCATTAGATTGCATAAAACATTTATGATTTATGTGGATAACTATTTAATTAACATGTTAACTAGTATAGTATTGTGCTAAATACAGATAACTATTTTATAAACATATTAACTAATATGTATCACGATAAATTTATATATATCGTATTAAACAATTTACCATATCATACAAAGTAATATGAAATAATCAATTTAAAATTATAATAACATATTATACTGAATATAACGTGCTAACATATTAAATATCTGAATAATATTTCTATAAATATGGTAAAATAGTTGATATATAGTAAAATTATAAGAATAATTGATACATGGCATATATGGTAAATTAAACAAAGTAAGAAGGACAATAATGGCTTTAATTTTTTTCTCTTTCATACTAACCTAATATTGAATTATCAATGCATATCCATTAATATTTTCCATTGTTTAACTGATAAAATTTATCATAAATCTGCATTATAAATAAAAAACGAGAAGAAATATACAAAAAAATTGGGTGTGTTTTTTTTTTTCTTCTCTTGGCTTATTCCACGTTTCATGCTTTCTTTTCCCCTCATTTTCATCGAAGTTCTTTTTTTTATTATGTATTTGTTCAAATATGTATATTTAATTTAATTTTCAACTAAAAGTTAAACATATGAGATAAGCATGTTAGATAGGATTTTTATATACCAATAAAGACACTTAAAATGATCATAAATGGTGTCTTAATTATTGTACATGTTTAATAGCTTCATGTCCCAATATTATATACCTAGGCAGATTCAGTAGATATAAATGTCCACTAAGCCACCCTACTCTTAACATGTGGAGTAATCGCTTTTTCTTGTTTGGCATGATAATTTTATAATTAAAAAAAAAACTAATTTTAAATATTTTGTTTTCGCTTTTTTAAATATACCATCCATTCTTCTAAAGGTGGTTCCTCTAACATCATCTTTTGATTATAGACTCAAAAGGAAAGTGGGATCGTGATATGTTTTCTATGACAGATTCCAAAACTTTAGGCATGGCCAGCTTGCAATTCATTTATTATTCTTCGAAAATTACTTTTATATTGCATAATAGCAATTATATTTTGAGGCCTCTCACAATCTTCTATATATATATATATATATAATGATTATGCATGTCCCTATTCCCTCACATATACACATACAAGATGGATAATCTTGCGTTATTTGAAGCAAACAACGTTCCTCTAACGCCCATAACGTTCTTGAAGAGAGCTTCTGAGTGTTATCCCAATCGAACTTCGATAATCTACGGACAAACTCGTTTCACTTGGCCTCAGACCTATGACCGTTGCTGTCGTCTTGCTGCGTCTCTCCTCTCTCTAAACATCACCCGATACGACGTCGTAAGAAATTTCCATTACCTTCTCATACCTATATGGGACTAATATCATTATATGACTTTGCCAGTTACTCATCAGATCGATATATTTATAATGTCATAATAAGCATATGTACCACATGACTTCGCCTTTTTCTTGTCTAATCTTTATTGATGCATATCAAATATATATATTGCTTGTACCATCCATAGATTTCTTTTGAACAATAAACTTAACCGATATTTTCGAGTTTAACACTTTGGAATCGGTGTTTTTTCTCTTGTTTTCACTCTGAATTTTTCGTTTTTCTCCTTTATTTATTATTATTGTCTGCATATTCTGTAATTCTTTTTGTTTTTTTCCGCTACTTTTATTCTTTATCAAAACTTCGAAAATGGTATAAAAACTTCATATTTTACCAAAAAAAAAGATAAATAAATAAACTTAACCAAGCTGAATGAATCATTCATTTATATATAACGTATGTATTAAATCTGTGTTTAGGTTTCGATTTGGCTCCAAACATACCGGCCATGTATGAGATGCATTTTGCTGTTCCCATGACCGGAGCTGTACTTAATCCTATTAACACGCGTCTTGACGCTAAAACCATAGCCATCATCCTCCGCCACGCCCAGCCAAAGTGTTTATTCGTGGACTACACGTTTGCTCCTTTGATCCAAGAAGTCCTCCGTCTCTTACCATTTGACGCTTCAAAACTTCACCCGCTAATCATATCCATCATTGAGATTGATTCCACTACGAAGCGTTCCTCCATGGAGTTAGACTACGAGGGTCTCATCCGTAAAGGAGATCTTACGCTCTCTTCGTCAGCAAGTTTGTTCCGTGTCCACAATGAGCATGACCCGATCTCTTTGAATTACACTTCTGGCACCACGTCCGAACCAAAAGGTGTGGTGATTAGTCACCGAGGAGCCTACTTGACCGCTTTGAGCTAGATTCTTGGCTGGGAAATGGGCATGTGCCCGGTCTACCTCTGGACCCTTCCAATGTTTCATGGAAATGGGTGGGCGCACACATGGTCCGTCGCTGCACGTGGGGGCACCAATGTATGCATCAGAAATGTGACGGCTGTAGAAATATATAAGAACATAGGATTGCATGGCGTGACGCACATGTCTTGTGTTCCAACTGTATTTAGAATTCTCCTCGAAGGAAGTCGAACCAACCAGTCACACAAGTCCTTGCCTGTTCGGGTACTAACTGGTGGTTCATCCCCGCCGGCTGCACTTCTTGAGAAGGTTGAACGGTTGGGGTTTCAGGTGATGCACGTATATGGACTTACTGAGGCTTCCGGTGCAGCTCTCTATTGTGAGTGGCAGGACGAGTGGAACAGGTACTAAACACAATTATGAGTTTACACAATTTTTACTACAATCTTATTTATACTTAACGATTAATATATAAATCCTCAACAGGCTACCAAAGCATCAACAGATGAAGCTGAAAGCAAGGCAAGGGGTAAGGAACATAACCCTAGATGAAGTTGACGTGAAGAACACGAAAACTCGGGAGAGTGTCCCACGCGACGGGATAACGATGGGAGAAATTGTCCTCAAAGGAAATATAGTTATGAAAGGGTATTTAAAGAACCCTAAAGCAACATCTGAGGTGTTTAAACACGGATGGCTCAACACTGGAGACATAGGTGTGATTCATCCTGATGGGCACATAGAGATCAAAGATCGATCCAAAGACATTATCATCTCGGGAGGTGAGAACATAAGTAGTATTGAGGTCGAGAGAGTTCTTTACGAGCACCAGAAAGTGCTCGAGGCCGCGGTTGTGGCCATGCCTCACCCTTTGTGGGGTGAAACGCCGTGTGCCTTTGTTGTTTTAAACCAAGGTGAAACCAATCAAAGAGATCGTGAAAAGGAATCGGTGACGAAAGAAGGAGATTTGATTAAGTATTGCCGTGAGAATATGCCGCATTTTATGTGTCCGAGGAAAGTAGTGTTCTTGGAAGAACTGCCAAAGAATGGGAACGGAAAGATACTTAAGCCTAATCTGAGTCTGAGAGATATCGCTAAAGGTTTGGTTGTCGATGAGGACGATACCCGTTCCAAGAAAGTTCAAGGACGCGGTGGTAACAACGTTAGTTCCAGGCTTTAAGGTTACGTATATGATTATGCATCAATGCATTTATTTCTGTTTGTGGTTGAATTAATATTTTTCTTAGTCTGCGTGTATTGATCAATGATCATTAAATCTACTCTAAATAAAAGGACGTATGTAACTCTTCATAACTGGATATTATATTACATTCAGTACCATGAGCAAATAGTGAGAAGTAGATACAAACATGTAAACACAAATCATATAAAGTATCCCATTTTTGTTTTGTAAATCTACATTATTACTGAGTTCAATCAGTGAATAAGAAGATACATGCTCAAACACGTGGATTTAACAAACAAATGCGGTTTGACATGATAACTTTTTGGAATGGAAATGAACATTTACGTCTAAGTACGTAGGCAAATTCAGCTCATGGTATGTAGAAAAAAAAATCATCACATAAAGTATATGTTTTTTCCACAGTTTCAATAAATTACACAAAAAATCACAATATTAATTCAAAAAAAAAAAAAGACCAGTTTATTGATTTTTTTAATAACTAAAAGCAGTAATCAATGACAATAATTAATGCCAAATATAGACATTATATTCGACCACAGCATCTCCACTGGTAATATTGAACACCAAAGTCTTGGCCAATGCATATCCTCTTCCGAACCTGAAAGCTCCCGTACCTCCAATGATCGGCATTTCCCTCACCTTCGACAATACAGGATTCCGGCCATACATCGCCACGGTGCTGTCGGAAAATTTACCCTTCGTGAAAACCAAGTTAAAAGCCATAAGCAGACCAAGCTTGTTCTGGTCAGCCGATGCATACATTCCTTGGGCTCTCCCAACTTCCTCTGAGGTAATTTCAGGCCCGACCGTCAATTTGTCGTCAACGACTGCAACCAAACCGAAACCGGTGGCAGAAGAGTTTGTGGTTGGACCGTTAGCGACTTGGACGGAGGTTGGTTTGTCTCCGGAGACAATGTCGTGGAAGTAGAAGTGTAAGTGGGTTAGCTTATCCGGTTTATGTCCTGGATATGGTGCCTTCACTGTTGTTGAGAAAGATTTTGATTCTGTAATGGTGGCTGCGAGAATAAGAGCTAAGAACAGAGGAAGAAGTAGTAGAAGATAAAGACTAGCCATGGCGAAGAAATGGTCGTTGCGCTACAAACTCAAATTATTTTTCAGGCTATGTGTGAAAATGTGATTGCATTTCTGTGGAAGTGCTTGCATCATTTGTTTGTGGAACCCCACAAGGCTTCAAAGTCTTGGTTACAAACTTTGCCTTAGAACTGCCAATAAAGTCAAAGTCATATGCTTCATAGATTAGTTAAATAGCTTTTAGTGAAGGGACAATTACCTCTAACTTTCTTTGCTTCATCTCCTCCTTTTCTTAGATGATCTAGGACCACTACCCTTCTATCATCCATGTATATGTGGGTCCAATCTATATGTTTACAAATATACCATTCTGTTGATAATTCACAAAAGTATTATGTTTGAGAACAATATCTGTTATTTTTGGGGAATAAAATTTTTATTTTTATAATTGTTTGTTTTCAATTGTCACAATGTCTGCTTCCAATATATAGCTTTCTTATAATTATAACATTAAATCATAACCCTTCTCTTATGAATCGAAACAGACATATAATCTCTAACACTAATGTATATTGTTTCCATACTTAATCCAATTTGGAGGGGTTTTAATGATTAATTTAGTTATTTTATTTAGATAATATTATTTTTTTAATTCATTTAGTTAGATATGGAAAAACATTATTGTGTAATTTGGAGTGGATTAATAAAAATCCAAGAATTATTCAATAAACAATGATTTACATAACTAAATAATTAAATAATTTTTGATAGATTAAAAATAATATGTGTGGTTTCTGCTATAGCTACTTGGTACCGTGGTTAGGTAAGCTTTCAGGTAGAAGAAAACACATGTAATATATGCAGAAACACGTTTTAGCTAGGCCAATTTATAAATAAATATCAAACATACCAATGAATTTAAAACATATTGTTTCACATTCCTAAATAAATGAAAATCAAACATATCATAGAAATTTAATAAAATAAATGGCACCAACTCAAAACACAATCTGTTCGAAACACGTGGCAGTGATTGGAGCCGGAGCTGCCGGTCTCGTAACGGCTAGGGAACTTCGTCGTGAAGGTCACACTGTCGTTGTCTTTGACCGGGAAAAACAAGTGGGAGGTCTCTGGAACTACTCATCTAAAGCTGACTCTGACCCGCTTAGCCTCGACACAACCCGAACCATAGTCCACACGAGCATCTACGAGTCTCTCCGAACCAACCTCCCGAGAGAATGTATGGGTTTTACGGACTTTCCTTTCGTGCCACGCATTCATGACATCTCGAGAGACTCGAGACGGTATCCGAGTCACAGAGAAGTTCTTGCGTATCTTCAAGACTTTGCTAGAGAGTTTAAAATAGAGGAGATGGTCCGGTTCGAGACAGAGGTGGTTTGTGTTGAGCCGGTTAACGGGAAATGGAGTGTCCGGTCCAAGAATTCCGTTGGTTTCGCCGCCCATGAAATCTTTGATGCCGTCGTTGTTTGTAGTGGTCACTTTACAGAACCTAACGTTGCTCATATTCCTGGTAAAGATCCATTTCTCTATACTTATTTCAAATAACTTGGTTTCTTTGTTCTTAGTCTCTGGGTCTAAAATTTTTTAGGATCACCTCAGTTATAAAGGAAGAAGTATAATATATGTACTTTCGAAAAGAAAAGAAAAATTATTTTATAAACTTAACTTTATGGCTTTTCACTTCAAAATGGTTTAAATGAAATTGAGAAATAGTTGCACTAAACAAAACCTAGTAAGACTAATCTAGTAAATAGTAATCTTGATATCGCTTTTATCTACAAAAGAAAATGAAAAAAAAATCTTCGTATTCCTAGTTGGAAAACGCTCATAAAAGTTAGTTGACAAAAAAGAAGTTAGCTTCATTAAGCTATACAAAGATTTTGAGTTTATTGACAAACTATTAGTACCTACCCCAGTTTTATAATCATCTTCTTAACCTGAAATATGTATCTTTAGGGATAAAATCGTGGCCAGGAAAGCAGATCCATAGCCACAACTACAGAGTTCCTGGTCCATTCAATAACGAGGTAATGTTCCATTCAACTTGAGAAATGATATATCTCAACTACTATATAATTTCTTTTACAAAAAGAAAGAAAATCTTAATTGTCATTAAAAAAAAAAAATATATATATATATATATAATTTCTTAATTTTTTTTCTGACAATTGGGAAGATGTTCGATTAGAATTTCTGCTACTGAAAATGTTTATGATACATGAACCATTTATATCTTTTGCATTCCAAAAATACCATAACGTATTAAAAAAAATTCAAAAGTAGCACTAAACATATATGTACGAATACTTTTCAAAATTTTATAATAATACTCTTCAATTGATTTTTGGGATCCTTGTTAGATTTTTGATTTTTTAAAGAAAATTGTTATTTTCTTACTTGTATTCTTAAATCAAATTGTTATTTTGATATTTTCTTATACTTTTTAGTATTATTTTTTTTTCCTTAAAGAATACTACTAAAAAGTTGGTATTTTGACAATGTAATGCCACTGATCATGCATGCATGACTCTGATTAAGTTACGATATAAACATAAAGTTTAAAAAATAAATTTGTATCAAGAAAATTATAATAACTAGTAGTAGTATATATACATCAACTTATATGACGTGGAACAAGACATAAAAGTAAACAAGAATGGAAAATTATTCATCGAATTATCAAGGTTAATTGCTTCATTGTATAATTCGTTTTGCAAATTTTGTGGATTTTTAAGGGTTATATAAATAAATTTGGACGATCAATCTGATTAATCTGTTCGACCACCGGATCTATCTAAGTTTAATTGTTTTTTTTTCTTTTGATAAACTAGGTTAGAAAAATATTCTATATTAGTATGTGGGAAAAATTGCAATTCAGCGATACTAATTAGTAAACAAAAACTTTTCACATGTAGATATAAAGCTAGGTCTATTAATAGTAATACATCAACGTACTTGTTAGTTGGTTGACAATATTTTTTATAGTTTTACTTGTACCTATCATTATACTCACTTTGTAAACAAGTACGTAATCGTCCATCAAACAAGTTCTTGCAGAAATGTTCGGGCTAATTAATTGTATATCATAGATTTATTTCTGATCTGTCTATTTTTTTGTTGATATTTTGGCAGGTAGTGGTGGTGATCGGAAATTATGCGAGCGGTGCTGATATTAGTAGGGATATAGCTAAGGTCGCGAAAGAAGTTCACATTGCCTCTAGAGCGAGTGAATCTGATACGTACCAGAAGCTTCCAGTGCCCCAAAACAATCTATGGGTTCATTCCGAGGTAAAACTGACCACTTCACTTTACTTAAACTTATCTAACCATGCATGATTTTGATTTTCAAAATGAATATCATCTTAAAGCCAATTAAAGAATGAAAGTGTTTGAGTTTTTCGTTTTATATGTCGTAGATAGACTTCGCCCATCAGGATGGATCCATTCTTTTCAAAAATGGGAAGGTGGTATATGCTGATACCATTGTGCATTGCACTGGGTATATTCCTTATCTTCTGTATTTTCATGCTTGTTAACAACGAGATTTCAAATGTGAAAATGTGTTGATTATTTACCGTGTATTTATGTAAATGCTTGTTCTATGTTTGTAGGTACAAATATTACTTTCCATTTCTTGAAACCAATGGCTATATAAACATTAATGAAAACCGCGTCGAACCTCTATACAAGCATGTCTTTCTACCCGCGCTAGCCCCCAGTCTTTCTTTCATCGGTTTACCTGGAATGGTTAGTCTCAATCAAAATAGATATCACTCAGATTTTTTTCTAGTTCATGTCTTAGTTGGTTTTAACCTTTTGACTGTTGACTAGGCCATACAATTCGTTATGTTTGAAATTCAAAGCAAATGGGTGGCTGCAGTCTTGTCCGGACGAGTTATACTTCCCTCGCAAGACAAGATGATGGAAGATATTATTGAGTGGTATGCAACGCTTGATGTGTTAGGAATTCCCAAAAGACATACGCATAAATTGGGTAAAATTTCGGTAAGTCGTTATCTTCCAAATATGATTACGTGTGAAAATATATATAGGTTTCAATTTTTTCAGCATCGATTTCTGCCTGTGCCGCTTATAATTTTGAAAATATACTAAATATAAATGAAACACAAATATGTAATAAACGATGAAACGTATATTAATGTACGCTAGAAGAGCATCATGATATCCATGTTACTTATAGATATTTTCTCCCATATAGTGTGAGTACCTCAACTGGATCGCGGAAGAATGTCATTGTTCGCCAGTTGAAAATTGGAGAATTCAAGAAGTTGAGCGTGGATTCCAGAGAATGGTCTCCCACCCAGAAATTTACCGCGATGAATGGGATGATGATGATCTTATGGAAGAAGCGTACAAGGATTTTGCTAGGAAGAAGTTAATTAGTTCTCATCCTTCTTATTTCCTCGAATCATGATGATGATCTGCGACAAATATTGTCCAAAAATTAAAAATCGCTTGTTTCGTTCTTTCTTATAGTCTTAAGTAGCAGCTGGACTTGTTTTTTAATTTTGTTTGTGTGTTCCAGTAACTTAAAGTTGATACTCTTATTTATGTTCATTGACGGATAAATATCATATCTATATACGATCAGTGATATAATATTTATAAGGGAAAATGTCGAGAAAAACCAGATGTTCCAAATTTGGGACGAAGAAAAATATGAACTTTTAAAATGTCATTTAAATTCTAAAGTTTAGTTTGATTTTTTGATAAGATTTTCAAGTATTTTGACTTGCTAGTTAAGTTTTGGTTAACAAGACGATGGCATGGATAACTTTCTATATATAGGATAATATTATGCCTATTTATGCAGTCGAAAACATCCACTTCTCAACCACAATTTTTACAAAGCTTCACCATAGATAAAATTCTTTATAGTATGTAACAAATATGTGAATGTGATGGATGGTTATGGACAGATTGTACAAATGATGTGGCCTACAACTTAAATTGGACTAAATCTCTTGATTAAATTTTCACTCACATTTAAAAAAAGAAAAATCTTTACTAATTTTCCGCTATTCTTTACCTCTCCGGTGTCATCTCCATCTACTTGTCCACGAGACTTCAGATCCAGTTATATAGTTATGTCGCATTTATCTTCGGTCTCCATTGCAATCTCTCAAATATGGAGGTACTTAAAGTTGGATTATCCCACATTCTTTTATAACCATTTCGTTACTGTCGACTTGGAAGTCACAGAAAAGCTCGTTGGATGTCACATCTGCTTCAAAGTCAAAGATGTACAAATGCTCAGTTAAAGAGGGAGGTAGAAAGTGGTGTGTAGGTCTGCACTGAACATCAAGACCAAGATCTATGATGCAGTAAGATGCCTTCATCATTTTTCTACCAAACACCTCTTTCACCTCATTCTCCTTGCAATATTTATTAACCAGCAAGATGCAAGCCTTAAATCTCGAGGCTGTAGAAAGAGGCCTTCGATTCAAATTTACTCTCAAGGAACTTCCATTTTTAGTTCGATGAGTGAAGTACACTGGCACCTCTCTACCGGGTAAGACTGTACACTTTGTTGTAATCTGGATGATGAGTTCCTTTGCTTCTTTATTCAGTTTGAGGCAGTTAATAAACCCAAGAGACATCTTTGGATTATGAAATGAGCAATCAAGTCTCTCCAGTGACTCACAGTTTACTACCTTTAGGTATGATAAGGAATCCGGAAGCTGTGGGAGTGATACCAGCTTCTTACATCCGTTGAGTATAAGTGTCTGAAGCCTAGAGATTTTCTTGACCCACAAAGGAATTTCTTGCATTTCTATATCGTTAAAGTACATCGTCGTGATGATATCAAGAGCATGCATGAATCCTTTGAGGTTTTGATTGTATGACAATTCCAAATCGCGAAGACGAGGCCATGACTTAATTGACGAAGGGACTTCTTTTATTGTAGTTCTTAAGAGCTTGAGAACTTTAATGTTTGTAGAGATCTCAGGAAATCTTTTCAACACCAAGCAATCAGTGAGATCAAGTTCATCAAGAGATTCCAAGTTGATGTTAGCTGGAAGAACCTCTAGCTTTGAGCATCCATTCAAAGTCAATTTTTGTAACTTATGAAGGTTCCCAATAGAAGAGGGCAGCTCCACCAAACTCGTGCACATATTAAGATACAGTTTCTGGAGATTAGTGGCTTTTCCGATAGAGGATGGGAGCTCCACCAAACTTGAGCATTTAACGAGAAATAGTTCTTGAAGGTTCGTGGCTGTTGAGAGATCAGGTAGCTCCTTTAGGATTTTCGAATGATTCAAATACATCCAGTTAAGGTTTGCAAGCGGCTATAAAAACAAAACAAAAGGCAATATAAATGACCACATTTATTAGTGAAAAAATATGTAAAAAAAAACTTCTAACCCACCAAGATTAAATTCAAAACGTAATGCTTTTGTAAAACTCCTTTGAAGCGTAAAAGGTGCAAGGAAAATCAAATATCTATACAGATGAACTTCAACAAAAAAAGTTGAAAATTGAAGAGAACTCTATAACAATTTCTTACCCGGTTTCCTTCCCACAGCTTATGAAGTTTGCTGAACCGCATGTTTAGTTCAACAAGGTACTCCGTACAAAAATTGGAAGGCATACATGTCAACGGAAAATGATCCCATTCTAGTATTTTAAGTTTTTGAGATAGATAATTCAAACCTTGTGGTAAGTACAATTTATCACTCTCGTCACCATAGCGGTAGTAGAATCTTAAGAATTTAAGGTTAGGCATTCCTTCAAAAGCTCTCTCACTTATATTTAATTCGCTTGAGAGCTCGGATGAGTAGAAATGTATGCCTATAACACTTTTACTACCCTGAAAAAAAGACCATAAAAGGTAGAGAACTAACGATGGTTACTTATCAAACTAAATTTAATTTGTAGGAAGCACCAATGCAAAGATAGACTAATCATAGAACTAACCGTGTCATTAGTGAGTAGTTCACAAATATCTCTAGTATCAACCAAAAATTGACGTTTCCCAGGTTCACGAATGGGTTGATGCCCGAGCCCATGACGAACAATTTCTTTACCCAATTGTTCTAGCAAATTATGCATCTTTATTCTTCCCCCTTCAATAGATATGAGAGATTTTTCAGTTAAAACGTGAAGTCCTTGCTTCACATTCAGGGACTTCTCTGCAAGATGCTCTTCCACTTTTTCAATCCTTTTATTGTTGAAAAGGCATGCTATATAAAGAAATAAGTCTTTATCTTCTTCACACAAGGCATTGTAACTAAACTTTAAGATGCTTTGAATATTGGCATCAAGGCGAGTCCTTAACCTCGGTAGGGCATTTATCCACTCATGTTTAGACATTCCCCGAAAATGAGAGCCCATAACTCTTAAACCCAATGGTAGTCCACCTAAAAGTTTTGCAACTTCCCATGCAAGCTCTTCGAAACCATCTTTAGGAAATTTTTGTCCAAAAGCATACATACAAAATATTTGGCAAGCTTCATATGCTGATGGAAAATTTACGTTGTAAATATGGTTGATGCCATCATGTGCCTTCAAAAGTTTCCGGTCTTGTGTTGTGATGATAATCCGACTTCCATGACCAAACCATCGACTTTCTTTTGCAATAGCATCTAGTTGTATTGACTGGTCGATATTATCAAGAACAATAAACACTTTCTTGTCTTTCAATCTATCTTCTACAACTCCTAGGTGAGGAATCTCGATATCTTTGTGGTTGATAATCTGGGACATGAACTGTTTCTGTAAGTGTAACTTTGCACTGTATTCATCAGAACACACCGGTCTTGTATACATTAACTCCTTAACATTCTCCATAAAGACACTCAATTCAAAACTGTCGCTAAATTGGCTAAATAAGATTCTAGCAATGGTAGTTTTCCCGATCCCAGAAGGACCCCAAATTCCAATCATCCTCACTTCATCGGAGTGTAGGCATAACATCGGTTCCATTACTTTCATATGAGCTCTCATCCCAATTAAACCGTCAAAATCACGTGATGGCGTAGAATAATTCAGCATATTCGAAATATCAGTGGCAATGTTTTCAATCATGGTCGCTTCATTATCCCTAATAAAGTTGGAAGATCAATAAATACATAATATAGTCATGAAAATTTCAAGTACGTATTTAAAATATATAAATTTCTATATGGGAGATCATAAATATTTGTAGATACACATATATAATTTGTTGTGTTAAAAAGGATTAAGCCCGTATGTTCAGAAGGACGAACCAGTTGCGAGAATCGTAACCAGTGGTTGTTCCCATTTTTGCCAGAGCTTGTCTCCATTTCCTTATAACCTCATTAGTTTTACCAACACAATTATTTTTGAAGACATTCCCAAAATTTCCTGTGAGCTTCTTAACATCGGATGGATCCACTCTATAGAAAATGGGGATCACTATTTGACTAAATTCTTCTTTGCATTTCATGATCTCCACCAACTCGTCAAGACACCAAGATGAAGAAGCATAGTTCCTAGAGAGCAAGACAATCGCGATCTTAGATTCTCTAATCGCATGTATGATTTCAAGACCAATGGATTCTCCTCTCTTGATCTCATTATCAATGAATGGTGTAATTCCCTTTCTTTGAAACTCCTTGTGAATATGACTGAGAAAACCTCTACGTACATCTTCCCCACGGAAGCTTGGAAAGACTTGATGTGTCCACTTGTGGGACGAAGATGATGAAGGAACTGATGAAGAAGATATAGTAGAAGAATCAAGTATTTTGTTGTAATCTGAATTTTCTAAAAAGAGTAAAGAAGCCTATTGCAGCTGCAAAAGTGCCAAGAAAAAATGAAGAATTCATTAGTAATGATAGAGAGGATCAAGATTAAGCTTACAAGGTGTTGCGCATATTGGACAGGAGCGTTGACTCTGTTGGCGAGAAGCTATCATGGATGTCATGGAAATATTCAAAGAATATGACACAACCAAGATGAGACTTTGTTAAAGACTGACTCGGTCAACTCTCTATTTCTATATATATATATATAAATATCTTTAAAATTTATATTTTTAAGCCACGAAAGGCAATATTATATTTGAAAATTTGTTTTATCGATTTATCAATATTTCATATATTTAGTAATTAAATTGTATACTAGTATAAATATTTAATATCAACTATTTATGAACAACTATATATTAAAATCTGTCGCATGCTAATGTAAAATAAAAAGGTTATATTTTTCTATTTAACGTCAGTTCACGTATCGTCACAGAAAAAGAAATGTGATATAATGAATCTCTTGTACAGATATATGTTCACTGGTGTGAATTTTTTGTACTCACGCATTTTTATTCTCCGAGATCTTGCATTATTATATATGTACATGTGAAAATAATTTAAAGTTATTAGAAAAGAAAATATGTTACGTTTTGATTTGGTTTCCGATTATACATTTTTTTTTTTTGAATTGTCTAATTTTGAAGATGAATGTTTATATAGAAAAAAATGAAATCTAACGATTTGACTAAAAAGTGGTATTAAAATTGAATTTTCAAAAAATTAGTAGATGAGAGAAATTAGAAAAAGACTTTGGAGCCAACCAATCTCCATAGTAATCATAACATGCTATTTTATAGAAGTAATTTGATAAATTTATTTAGAATATATGAACTAGGCCAATTATTTAATTAATTTGGTCTGGATGATTGAGCCAGCCTTGCATAATTACCCATCTTTGTTTTCTATCCACAAAGTAGACGCGTTTTCAAAAACGCAAAGTCGTCGAACCAAAAGTTGACTTTAAGTTAATTTGTTTTCTCCAATAATTTCTTTTTTTTTTCCGATAAAGATTAGCTCCACTATAAGTGTTTCATTAAGCTGGTCAGTAAACATGTGAGAGAGGAGCAATGATAATGAAAAAAACAACTCAAGCGTATCTTCTTCTAAGTTTAGTTCATATACTTCTATGTCTATCCTTTCAGATTCGTGCTATACGCCCTCTTCTAGGTCAGTACCTTCTTACTCCCAATTTTTCTGTCATATGATAACTAAGACTATGAATGGTTTTTAGAGTATTACCTCTATTCACAATTTTCAACTAAATCTTGAACTAATCTTTTTTTTATGTATTTTGAGTTGGCAGCTGAGCCGCCAAGTCAAATCCTAAATCCACCACCACCCTCGCCCGTATGGCCCTCTCCACCATGTGGAACTAATATCGGGAGTCAAGTTACGGCAGTAGGAGAGAATTCTTGCAGACAAATTCCGAGGCCTCCTAAAACCAAAAAGAAGAAAATTCCAAAGCCTCTTAAAACCAAAAAGAAGAAAATCTCAAAGCCTCATGCAGCAGTTCCGTGATCTCCAAACAAGAGTGTGTGGGAAAGGCTTTCACAGATAAAACTACCACTTAGAATCCTTTTTTGGAATACACTTATCCTTTGAAAACTCATCAAGTATTTTATTGGATTGTACAATAAATCCTCGTTCTTCAATAAATATGTTATCTCTTTAGTATCATTTTGATGTTTGATTCAATGCTCAAAACTGATGAAACTGGACCATCTCATCTTTGACATTGATATCTAATTTTATCTTACATTTCATTTAGAGATGATGACGTATTTCATTTTCTGAAGTAAAATTATATTTACAAAATCCATGTAACAACAGCTAACATGTGATGTGCATAACTTATTTATTTATAAAACATGTTGACAAAAGAAAGATTAATCGATCAAAAAAGAAAAGCAACAATAATTGTAAAGAGATTTACTAGACTGGTAAACATGTTTAGATCATTGAATTATAAACAGTTTATATAACCCATCGAGAGATCTATCATAGAACAAGAAAAAGAAAAAAAAACATGACTTCACATTCACAATTGATGAATGTTTTTTTATTTGTTCAGATGGAGAAAAATAAATTGGAACCCTGCTTCTGTCTGTTAAGCAGATATAATCACATCCTGGAGATTTGGAGAGGCACAGTTGCAGTTTCGAGAATGTCACTGTTCCCCATAAGAGAAACAAGCTTGAGTTTCTCCCAAGCCCCGAGTCGTTCAAAGATATACCTTTGACAATTCTGCGAGGCCGAGACTCCTGCTAAGAAAGCTCCGTGAGCGGATCCTTGATGCTCGACGTTCACGGCTTCTCCTCCGAAGAAAATATTATCAACCGGCTCTCCTAGCCTCGGGTACAGATCTTCCGGCATTCCTACTACGTCATACGCATAACACCCCAATGTATTTGGATCCGTTCCCCACCGTGTCACTAGATATTGAGCCTGTTTTTGTTTCAAGATATGAGCTAAACTGCAATAAAGATAGGACAAGGAAGCTACAGAGAGAGTAAAAGATGATGATTACTTACCGGGTCAGGTGCGTCTGGAAACATTTTCTTAAGTTGCAGCATCACGAAATTTGCTGTAGCTTCATCAGATAGCTTTTCGAGGTCTTGTGCTAGATTCCCTGCAGCCATATAAACAAGCACCGGATGGCCTGTTGCCTTGTGAAGATTCAGAAAATAGCCACATGCGTAAGAAGTCGGTGCCACCATCCCGAGGAACTCCACATTAGGCCAAAACGCTCTGTCAAATCTCAAGGCAATCTTATTCTCATTGCCTACACCGAGACCCGATATCGCAGAGGTTTTCCATTGTGGGAGCTCTGGCTCAAATTGAATTAGATTTGCCTTGAGAACACCGATTGGAACCGTAATAATAACAGCATCAGCAACAAAATTGGTTCCGCCTTCAACTGCGACTATCACCTTGTTATTAGATGTTCTTACAACTTTAGTAACCCTGCGTGAATCAATCCAATCATCTAGTAAGATAGCTGAATGTTACGTATGAGTAATTATCAAAGGTTGATTTATATTACCTATGGTTCAAGCGAATATCAAGATCTTTTGCAATTGTTCTGATCACTGGCTCATAACCCTGCACCATTAGACCATGACCACCTGAAAGACATTCATCCTGATCCCAACATTTTAGTGAAATTAAATTCGCATCTACAGCAAACCACGCCTCCATCCTACATAAGTACCACTGTAAAACTTCGTACGCCATCCCTTCTTGCCTAGATAAGACAAAAAAAAACAGCAGAAGTTACAGATATATAAATTTTAGAAGTAAAAGTTTTAAGTTAAAACAATGTGACTGCATTTGGTACCTTAGTTCTGGATTTCTATCCAAGACGATAGATATTCCTTGAAGAACAGACATGTCATTGGCAGTTTCATCCCTTATTTTCTCCGTCTGAAACCAACAAGTAAAGTTGTGTCAACATCTCTTGTAACAAAAGATAGTAATTAGAAAAAAAATTCTAGCAAATGCAATGTTTACCTCTTCGAGAATTCTCTTGAATGCATCTCCAACTTTAGTAACCAACTGCGGCGGAATTTTATTCCCATGCATGTCAAAAAGTCCATAACTGAAAAAACAGAGCCAAATTCTCTTTATAAGTATATCAAATTAATGTTGACAGGCTTTAAAATCAATCAGTCTACGACTCTTCCCTGCTTAATCAAATAACCTTCGGTATTGACACAATTATCTAACTTATCTTCTACTTACTTCTTCCACACTATTGCAGTCAATCTTATAGCACAGAGAACCATAACAAACTGATCAAAATTATAGAACAGTAAAGGCAAGAGAGGGTTACCTCTCCAGATCATGATCATACAAGATGGAGTCATCCCCGCTAGTTCGGTATAAAGTCAGTCCTAAACGGCGTATAATGGGAGCTAAGGGATTCTCATCAGAGACTCCATGTAACCTACACCACATTTCAATAAGTTAAGAAATTTGCATCTCATCTTCATTCTTCTTAGGAATCTCCAATAAACAAAGACTACCGCTGTTGCCTACTTCTCTAATCATCCAAACTATAATAACATTTGAAAGAAGTATAAACGAAACCAACAAACAAAGGTGATAAAACTCACCATGAAGCTCCCATATCAACAGGACAACCAAAGGAATAATCCGTATGGATACGACCACCAATCCTATCGCGTGATTCAAGAACAGTCACCTACACAAACAAACAGCATCCAACAATATAAATCATGATCATATAGAGAAACACACCTCAAAGTTATATGTCACAAAAATAAGTTAAACGTATCATTACCTTGAAAGATGCTTCAGAGAGATTCCTAGCAGCAGCAAGACCTGATATACCACTACCAATCACAATAACAGAAGGCTGCACATTGTTCTGCTTCTGCATAAGCTCAGAGATTGTGCCTGATTCAAAGATTCAAAACATATTGGAATCCATAATTCTTCCGCTATACAAATATCAAGATCTCATAAAAAATTAGAATCAGATTCCTCTACCATGCAACATTGTTCAATTCACCAAGATCTGATTTCAAACGATAAGTAATTCTTAAATCTATCACACGATTTTGAAATAGGAATGCATAATCTTACAAAATTCAGGAAGAAAACAACAATACCTTCAGGAAGATTATCTGGAAACGAATTCTTCTTCTTATCCATTGAAGATTTTGTTGGAAAGAAACAGAGAAAAATCCGAAATAATTGAGCAAACGATGGAGAAGTTTCTAATCAATTAGGAAGATCGGAGAGATTTGAGAGAAAATTTGCAGAGATCGGAGATAAGTTCAACGACGAAGCTTATCGGAAAAACGATTAATCAAATTATTCAATGGCGAGGATTCAAAAACGAATAAAACTTTGAGATTAGAAATTGAAAGACGATTAGAAATAACGGCTTCGTTCGCGGCGGAGATCTTACAATTCCGTGATCGGAGCATTTTTTTTTTTGTTCCGTTACGTTTTTTTTTTTGGGTGGTCACAAAAGTTTAGAAGAAGACGAGAAACATGAGAGAAAAAAAAGCTGAAACGAAGAAGATGAAGGGTTTGGTGACCAAAAAACACGAAGCAAATAGGCTTTTTATAGTGGGAGCCGATATCCAAATGACAGTTTTACCCCTCTGTGTTAAAGATTTTTTTCGTCAGGAATTGAAATGACGTAAAACCCCTTTGTCTCTATTTTTTTGTTTTGTTTTTATTATGTGGTCAACAAAATGTTCTTTCCATTTTAGATACTTTAGTTAGTTACCTTTATTTATAATTGTGTGATTAATATAGTAAACAGCTAATGACGTTAATTATTTGATGTTGATATGTTTATGGTTTGTCTATCATATATTCATATATGTAACAGTTGAAAGATTTTCCAGATCTTGATAGGTCATGATCCTTATTTATTGTTTTTTTTTTTTGGTTAAAAAAATAAATCATAAATTAATTCTTCATTGCTGATATAAAAATTGACATTGGTTTATTAGTTACGAATATAGATAAACTAATTTAAGTTTAACTATATTAAATTTTATAAAAATATGTAAACATAAAATCAATGGAATTTTAATTTATTATATATAAACATTAAATAATATGATATTATATTATATTGCATATATATATATAGGATTAGTTACAATAAATATTTGTTGAGGTAATGGTCTATTTTAAGGAAAATATATTATACCAAATTAACATCAAAAACAATAAGCATAAAATCTGTAAATTTTAATTTTGGGAGATTGACATAAATAGCTCCAAAAAAAAAAATCTTCCAAAAATAGCTCCTCATTTAAAAAAATTCACAAATAGCATTCAAAACTTAATTTATTATTAAATATTAAATATAAATAAATAAAACTTTGCGAGAATAAGAGAGATGAACTAATATATAAGAGTTGTTATATTAGTGTAATACATATAATTCCTACGTCATTTATATAGTTTAGGTGGAATCTCATTGTTTTGAGAAAGTTAAGTTGAATTGGTCAACCACTTGCGTGGAAGCTATTGGCAAAAACTTAACCTTTTCTTTTAATAATTGTAGTTAGAGTATTTAAGATCTTATTATACTCAATTATTGATGAAGGAAATCGTATTCAGTTTTGTATTAGTTTGAAAGAAGCATGTGGACATATGGGGTTCGTAATGCACTCGGTGACAGCGATTAAGTAATACCACGGGTTTGTTGTTTTCAAAGAATGAAGTTGTCAGGTCTTAATTAGGGTCCTTAATCTGTTAAACTTTGGCCGCCACTCAAATGCGATTTAAAGAAATATGCTAAAACAAATCTGACCAATTAAAAAAAAAACACAGTTAAAGGTTTTACAACAACCATTAGGCGTTAACTTGATGTATATATAGGATTTGTAATCTATTAAACATAATTTTATGTTATATTTTGTCGATCGCTTAAATCGATTAATCAGTTGTTTAAGAGATTAATTAGGTAACTATAATATTGGGGGAAATAGTATACTATGCTTATTTTGTCTAAGATGAAATTACTACCCATTATCGATCAATCAGTCATTTAGATATCATTTCTTGGGTAGTTAATTTATTAAACATAGCAATTCATGATTCGATCAAAAATGGTCTAACCAATTTCGAACTAAATTCTTGGTAGAAATTGGTCGGACTTTTTTGCAATGTCAATTATAAAATAAAATCTGATTTGAGAAAAAAAAAAAAAGCAAAAAAAAAATTGTTTTGCATGGCATGTTGAAAATTGTATTTTTGTAAGAAAAATCACCCGAAATATATAAGAATCATAATCTACTTCAATCATTCCCAATTGATTATGAATACTCTATAATTCTTTTTCTTCATAATATTGAAAAATATATCATTCATTAGGTGATGGTAGGGATCAAGTTGTCTTATAAGAGAATTTGTCTTATAGTGTTGTGTGATGAAAAGAGACAACATAGTGGACCTACGTGGGGCAAGTCACAAGTGGCATGGGTCTCTTTGTTTGCAATTTAAAATTAGTCTTCAATTTCTACCAATTGAGCCTTTAATGCGAATATGCGATCAAATCCTTTTATGCTTCTCCGCAAAAAGAAACCCGTCAAAAAGGTAAACAACAGATAGGGAAATGACCCAAAGGCAATGAAAATCTATGGATAGTGATATTTGATTTTGTAGGGTTCACAAAATAGCTTTTTTTTTTTTTACTGTAACATGTTATATTTTATGTTGATATCTAATTTACTAAGAAAATTTTTTTTTAGAATATCAGATTTATGGTTTTATACACATTTATTTGATAAATGAAATGTTCACATAAAAAATATTATATAATGATAAAAAAAACACTCAATCTATATAAAAGTTATGTAATGTAAATGTTCATATTAATTTTTACTAACCAACTAATCAATTTCTCATAATAAGTATAGTTACCGAGTAATTCACTCTTTTAGTAAATTTAGAGCATAATATGTCGATTGGCCAAATGGATGTTCACGTTGTTGCACTGTGTTAACTTATACCTAATTAGAGGTTTATAGCTTATCTTTTGTCTTTTTAGTGTTCTCCATTTCGAACTTTACATTATAGTTCCGGCATATATCATTCCACGTGGTTATGTAGGTGTCTCATTTTGTCGGTTTCTCGTCACGTTTTGCGTCAACGGAACTCTACAAACAATGAAACGACTTTATCATAATTCAGCAAATAGTTAGTTACTATCCACGTAGTATCGTAACGTGTTGTCTTTATTTATAATTATATTATCTTAATATTTAAGTTACATCTCAAACAGTGGACGTGCCGGAGTGGTTATCGGGCATGACTAGAAATCATGTGGGCTTTGCCCGCGCAGGTTCGAATCCTGCCGTTCACGTTTTTAGTTTATTTTTTTCATTTTTTGAGTAACAAGCCAAGATAACGTGTCGTAAGTGTTTTGATCACTTCAGTACAGAGATATAGATAGATGGAATTATAAAATAACCAGAAAGTGTCTTCATAATTCAAATCTTTATTAACGTCTACGGATGTGAAATTTCAACTGTTCTATGAAGCCATGATTTATTACAAACTTTTAAAAGTGACAAACTCTAAAGTATTACACAAGTTTTGTGGACAGCTTACAAGCATTGGTTCTATATTCTTCGAGCAAACCAGAGAATCATTAACCCCAGAAACGAGTAGCTCAAGCAAGGATCAGAGTGACACCAAACGAGATGGTACATATCATCAGACCTAGCAACCCCAAGAAACCGTATTTCCTGCAACATTATAGATTAGAAAGATAAGTAATCAGACTTTGGTGGCTTGTTACTTATCAGAAACACGAAGAAATCGTTGAGCTTAGCTTCACGCTCTGACACCATAACAGAAGAAGTCAGTTTAGGAAAATGTTCACTTACAACCGTATGTACAAGTCTTAACTCTTAACTATTACTCTGACTAACTTAACTGCAACATTGTAGATTACAACGATTATCTACGTAAACTCGATTTAGAGACGAAGACGTGGAACAAAGTCGTAGTAAATACAGAACCGAGTAAAGAAACGAAGAATGGGAAAAGCTGTATGCAGAAACAAAGAAATTTCCCAAGAATCAAAGACAAAGAAAGCGAGAAACATTTGATACGCAAAACGGAAAATGGTTGAGCTTAGAGCCTTAGATCAATGCTTTGATACAATAACCGAAGAAATCAGTTAATGAAACTATACTTGCAAGTTACAACCTTATATACAAGTCTAAACTCTATATCCTATTGACTAACATAACTAAATCAATCAATAAAGATAATGAACACTGATAAGAGGATAAAAGAACAAACCCGATCGTAAGACGCTTCATGGGATCTCCAGTAGCATAACCTTTAAAGTAGAAGAATCGGCTAACGTTGTAAAGCAAACCAAGGCCAGTACAGATACAAGGGTGCTTCATCCCACCGAGGATCATCAGTATGAAATACATTGGCATCATCTCTAAAGAGTTTTGATGTCCTCTCTACAACCACAAATTTTATCACATCTCAATAACAAGTAGTACAAGAAAACAGAATCACACAAGTATTGTTTTAACTATATTTCAAACCTGAACACAGTTGAAGAGCTTAGCATCTTTGTTTTCTGATTCTATTGCATATAGAGTTGGATACGGGACGTTGTACCTGCATCAAGATCATAGACTCATGTGAGATCATTCAAAATTGAAGATGAACAAACAACAGATCTAACCGATAAGACAATCTCGCTCATACTAATCAATTAGTAGAAGATGAACAAACAAACAACAGATTGAAATCGTAAGTTCAATAAACTTGAAATCGAACTGATGATAACATCAAAACAATGAATCAGACTACAGAATCCAAAAACTTAGGACGAAAATTGCAAAATTCTAGTTTTAGGTCACATCAATCTACAGATTTCAGTTAAAATTCGATTCCAATCAAGAACAAAGGGAACGATCTAGCATCGTCCTCGATTCGATTTTAGTGGCGAAATCACGGCAATTCAAGCGTTAACGATCTAGGAGTTTCGTGGAAACCTTTTGCGAGCTCTGCCGACTTGAGCACCCATCCAGAGGTTGAGGAAACAGTAGAAGACGAGGACGAGAACGACATATCCGTACTCTTTTGGTAGAAATTCTGTAATCGCCGCCATGGATATTTTTGAGATTGAGAGCGCTTCTGAATTTTCCTAGTTACTGACTTAACTCGCAAGAGATCAGAGATAGTAGTCTATACGAAAAAGATGGTCAACAATGTACTAAAATGATTTCTCATTTTTTCACGTGTATAAGTTTTAACCAAGTGATTAATAAATTGAATTTATATCATTTGAAAATTACTAATAAATTGAATAACATTCTCTGAAATATCAAAGAGCTTAAACTCATATTGGGCCTACGACTAAATGATTTAGGCCCATACGACTTATCATTTCCACATTGGGCCCAATCCATTCTTTCCCGATAAATTCCGATGCAACTCCGATGATCGATCCGATGCGTCTTTGACTAGTAGATATTGAGAAGCTCACATCATCAACGCTGGAGTTTCATACCTGGTACTACTTTCGTTTGAAGATTATTGGATCTTTTACTTGAGTGAGTATTATTAGATAAGAGTTATTACAATCTCATGGTGATAAGTCATATACAGTAGAAACTCTATAAATTAATATTCGATAAATTAATAAACACGATAAATTAATAAACTTTACCGGTTCCAAGTCGGACCAATGTAAAAATTAACCAAAATCGATAAGATAATAAGATAATAATTTTTTTGAAATCCCTATGTAAAAATATGGTCTCAATAATATCATAAATTAATAATCATAAATCTTAAGCATATATTCTAACACTAATTTTATATGAAACTTTTATTCAAACCATAATTATAACTCTTTTTAGAGTACAGTTGGTATTATCTCTTTTATACTCACATAACTCTTTGCGTATTTATCCGTCATATTTGGTTTTGTAACATTTTTTAATCATTGCTAAGATTTGTACAAAGATAAATTGGATTAAGCCTCATGTTTTATAAAAGTCAAGAGAAAAATAACTTTTTTTTAACATAACTGAATATACAAACAACAAAACATAAGAAAAACTAAATTAAAAAACATTTTAAGAAGAATTTAGTATTGTATTTCACGTAAATATTTCTATAAATTAATATTTATTATTTTATAAATTAATATCACTATAAATTAATAAAATTTCATGGTCCCAATATTATTAATTTATAGAGTTTCTACTGTAGTAACAAAATTTTCTTCATATATATATATATATATATATTAGTCATTATTAGAACCGAACCGCATTTGATCAGCCGTTAAACCGGACATATCCATTTGGAGTCATAGAATAACAAAATAATTAAACAAAAATGCAATCCTAAATTTGGTAACTAGAAGAAAATATACGATAGATGTTTTATATTTGCCCACTGGTGAACCGATCTAAGACCACCTTCATTAGTGATCCTTAAGAGTTTCTAATGTATGAATCCTTCGGTAAAATGGGCAAAAATTAAATAAAAAATGTTATATAAACTTAGGTGCATTCCTAAGCTTGGATTTTTAATAATGTTAAGGTGCGCATACGTGTCAACTTCTCAATTGGTAACGTTTTTGGACGAAACATTTGTTTTCCTTTGCCAACGTATTATTTTCATTTTTCTATGTCGTTTCTTTCTCTTTTCTCTTGTTAACTCCGATGGCGATTGAACAATCTCTTGATCATCAAATCGTGAAAATCAAATGTGATTCACAATGATAACAAGGAGACCTCCATCTCTGGAAAAGTTCAAACCCAATTTTCGAATCTATTGTTTTGTCGCTGCATTCTCCACTCGTTTATTTAGTACACACAACATGTTCAACGAAAGTCTTCACCGAGATAGGGAATCTTGGATTTTAGTTTCTTCTTGTAAGCCTTTTATTTTGTTTTTTTTTAGTTTTTTTTGTGCTTTTAAGTTATGATATATATTTACAATTTTAATATTTCTAATAAGTTTTAAGTTTTATCAAATAAATTATTTAAAAAATACTTTTGTTTTTAAAAACTTACTTAAAGACTCCACTATTAGATAATAAAAAATATAGAGACTCTACAAAAACTCTAAACTTCATAATTATCAAAAAACATTTATTAAAAATGATAAGGATTCCTTATAAAGATTGAACCATTGAGTTTTGTTCACAATTCGAACCAAGTACAACACAAAAGGCTTTTGTTCACAATTCGAAGACTCAATTAAAAAAGGTTAACAAGAATAGCGGATGAATCCTTTCCCCAAGGCGTGGCCGCTACCGACGACACGATCGAGATGAGCTCTGCGATGGTAAATGAAGTAATGCCCGCTGCGCCTCCTCCGACAGTTCCAAAATCTTGTATGATGTATTGCGAATAACACATAGAAAAAGAAGTGTTATATAGAATAGTTTTATAAATATTTTTTAGTTAAAACAAAATTAATGACAACTATCTACAGTCTTAAAACACATATTTTCGGTCTCTTATATTATTACACATTTTTGTGTAGTTGATAACTAGCAATGTTTTAAAGTCTTAAAATTTGAGCTTATAATTTTGTTTGCTTGTGTGTTGCTTATGTATTGCTTATGTTTTGCATTTTTCTTGTCATATTTTAGAATGAAAAAAAATTCCATATCGTATGCTTTATTGATTTGCAAAATTTTCCAAATCAATAATCGAGTTTTTATTTATGATAAAGTAACATGATGATAAAGTTAATAATGGGCTTGTGGCAATATTTTAGTGACTGCTCTTCTTTTAACATGGAGATGATATATACAATTGAGCTATTTCCAACATGCTTTAGAAATTTAGCGATTATGGTGAGACAAACATTGGTTTTGGTGGTGAATTCTTAGTGCTATCATGGTGGTTGTTGGTCAGAAACTCAGAATAATGGATTATGGCAATTTGGTCTGTTCGGAATCACAATTGGGATGTTCTGGTTTCTTGCAATTATTTTACCAGAGACACTAAACACTGTTTTGTGTGATACGATGTAGGAAGAAGAGAACAAGGTTAACAAACTGCAATACTGCATTAATATCGATTATGGTGTTCATGCTTAGTTCGTAATTCTACAATTAATACTTTAGGACTTAGCTTGATTAAAAAATTCAAGAATGTTTGGTTGAGTGAGGATCAAAGCTTCTATGGATCATTCTAATTAGTTCAACAATGTAGTTCTTCCTTGAAATGAAAATTTAAATAAAAAATTAAAAATATAACTTATGGACATCTCTAGCGTGAAATATGTAATCATCGTGGTCTTATTTATTTAAAATAAAGTTTTATTTATATTGTGAGCATGGTATATGTAATATTTGTTTATCGTGGATTTTTGTGGTATGGTATAAATGTCAGTAATAACGTAGTTGTACCTTGTAATAAGGAGAAATATGCTACCTTGTCAATTTTGCTCCACATTTGTCAGCTAAGTAATCCACACTAACGGTTGATTAACTTCCGTTATCGACGACTTTGATTTACGCATGAAGAGTTGGGGTAGATTTTTTCAATTTTTGAGATGTTTGGGAAAAAAGGCACTATATCTTTATTTGGGTAGAAAAACTACCGTACAAATAGTTAAGGTTGATATACGCCATTTTCCCGAGAATTCGCTAATAAATCCTCCATTTTCTATAACTTTTTTACTTTTTGGTTAAATTTCTTTTTAGTTTTATACTATTATCTGTATTACTAATGAAAAGCAAATTAATAATAGTACTTTTGTGACTTATTTGAGGAAGTTGCAAAAATTGCAATATACAAATTAAAGGAAATAAAAGTAATTGGATTTATTTAGACTGTATTGTCAGTACTGAAAGACTCTATACATGTAAATACTATCATTCTAGGCAATCACGTCAACGTCAATAGAAATTCGACAAGTGATGTGTGTAAAGGTCTTGCTGACAAATAAAGATGACTTTAAATGCAGAGGAAAAATATTTAACATTTACGAGACGATTTAAAGAGCTTAACTACTTAATGGGTCGAAACAAAACTGAATAAATTAAAGTTGTTAGATGTTCTCAGAACAAAAAAAGAATTTAAATTAAAAAATATTATTCAGGCTGAATAAATTAAAGTTGTAAGATGTTATCACATCTGACGAATTTTAAAACCGAAAATTTCGTAAGATTTTCTCAATTTATTGATTTACTCTAGGTATATAGAAAAAGGCTAGTAAACATGAATTTGGAGGTTGTTATATAAATTTAGAAAGAAAAATCTCAAAGGATATCTACTCAAGGAAAATAACATATATCGTTCCCAAAAGAAAAAGGATATTAACATAATCGAGATTATCAAAAACAAAATTAAAACATAAATTGAGATTGCGTAAACCTAGTCATAAATAATCAAAGTTGTATGTTTCGAAATTTCTAAAAGTTAAAGTATTGAGTTTAGTATTGGCCCTTTCCTAGGAGGAAAAAGAAAAAGAACAAGTCTTTTAGACTTCAACACTCCAAGTCCAAACCTTTGGTTTTCCTCCTCACAAGTATTTCTTCATCTTCTCATTCTAAAAAGTTAGGCATGTGAACAAAAACGTTGAGAGGTCTTGAGATTTGCATAAACAGAGTATATAACGATGGAGCACTTATGGGTAGCAAAAGAAACCAAGAAGAAGGAAAAAATCATCAAAGGAAGAGATTTAGTCGATGTTGTCTTCTCTTGGTCTCTTCGTGATGTGTTAAACTCAAATCTATACAGAGGACAGGTTATGTATTCTTCTGACTCTTGTCTTTACTTTAAAACAATTCTCTTTTTTTTTCTTAGTTGCTTTATGGATTTTGTGTTTTTGGTTATTAGGTAGGGAAGATTCCTAACACATTCACATCAACCAAAGAGTATTTTGAGTCATTTGTTAAACCGATTATTGAAGAGACACATGCTGATTTGTTGTCAAGTATGGGAACGATACGTCGTGCACAAGCTTTTAAGTTTTGGGAAATCAAGCCAGGGAAAGATTTTAAACCTCCTAGGGATCTTTATTATGAGGTTACTTTGCAGATGACAAATGAGTATATGACCAAAGGAGGTCAAAATCTGTTAGAGGTTAATGATCTTATTGCAGTGACCGATAAGAGGCCTATTCGAATCGATGACTTGAGATTTTCTCATGAGCCTTATTTGCTAGCTCTTGTTTGTGGAGTGAATGAAAATAATCCACATTTGATAACTATTTTGGCTTCTAAGCCAATTATTTTCGACGATGATGACGATATAAAAACGTCGTCGAAGAGAGGAAAGGGTGAGAGGAAAAGCTTAAGTTTCTTTGGGGTTAATTTGATCAACATGATGACAAATATTCGTATTTGGACTGCGTTGCATCCAAACCCCGAAGGAGGAAACTTGAAGCTTATTTCAAGAGTACTTCAAAGCAACAATGAGGTAATTAAGTTAAGTTTTGAAAACAGAACCAAAATCATGTTTTGAAATATTTTTCTTGTGTAGGTTGATGGAGGAAGTTGTGTTTCTTGTAAAGAAAACAGTGAGAGTGTAGTCTCAGATTACTCAGCTCGAATGCTACGTTCATTTAAACTGAATTCATCTCAAGAGGACGCGATTTTACGTTGTCTTGAAGCTAAAAGTTGTAACCATTCCAACAATATCAAACTTATTTGGGGACCACCGGGCACAGGGAAGACGAAAACAACAAGTGTTCTGCTTTTGAACTTTCTGAAAATGAGATGCAGGACATTGACTTGTGCTCCAACTAACATAGCTGTTTTGGAAGTTTGTTCAAGGCTTGTGAAATTAGTCTCTGAGTCTTTGAGGTTTGATGGGTATGGTCTCGGAGATATAGTGTTGTTTGGCAATAAAGAAAGGATGAAAATCGATGATCGCGAAGATCTTTTCGATGTCTTCCTTGAGTACCGAGTTGATGAGCTTTATAGATGTTTTATGGCTCTGACTGGATGGAGAGCAAATGTAAACCGTATGATCTGTTTGCTCAGTGATCCGAAACACGAGTTTCGCCAATTCAAATCCGTAAATACAACACTTCTCTCGTTTAAGGATTTTGTGGAGGAGAGGCTTAGTAGACTAAGATATGATCTGCATCATCAGTTTACAACTTTGTGTCTCCATTTACCAACTTCTTTGCTCTCCTTTAGGGTGGCGGAAAAGATGAACCAGACTAATAATCTCCTTAGAAACATCGCGGCTTCTGATGTCATGAGAGATGGTTATGGAAGAATGAAATATAAGCTTAAAGATACTGGTGATGAAAATGATTCAAGAACGCAAGATTGTTTGGAGATGTTGACATCGATTTCTATGAGTATCAAACTTCCGGATTTTATATCCAAGTTCGAACTTCAAAAACTCTGCTTAGATAATGCATATCTGTTGTTTTGCACAGCATCAAGCTCTGCTAGGTTACACATGAGTAGTCCAATACAGCTTCTTGTGATTGATGAAGCTGCTCAGTTAAAAGAATGCGAGTCAGCGATACCATTGCAGCTTCGAGGACTTCAACATGCGATTTTGATCGGTGATGAGAAGCAATTGCCTGCAATGATAAAAAGCAATGTTGGTTCTCTTATATTAACTAATTATACACATATTCACTCTCTTCTCTTTGCTTACTTAATAAGTTATGTGCAGATTGCTTCAGAGGCTGATCTTGGGAGGAGTTTGTTCGAAAGATTGGTGTTGTTGGGACATAATAAACAGTTGCTGAACATGCAGTACCGAATGCATCCTTCGATTAGTATTTTCCCGAACAGAGAGTTTTACGATATGAAGATTTTGGATGCTCCTTCTGTGAGACTGAGAAGTTATGAAAAAAAGTTTCTTCCTGAGAAAATGTATGGACCTTACTCTTTTATCAACATAGCTTATGGAAGAGAACAGTTTGGTGAAGGATATAGTTCGAAAAACCTAGTGGAAGTCTCTGTTGTGGCTGAGATAGTCTCAAAGCTTTACTCAGGTAAACAAAATGTTGATTCAGATCAGTCTTTAAAGTAAAGTTTGATGTTGATTTTTGTTTTGTTATGTAATCTTTAGTATCAAGAAAGACCGGGAGAACGATAAGCGTAGGGGTGATTTCACCTTACAAAGCTCAAGTGTTTGCGATCCAAGAAAGGATAGGCGAAAAGTATAATACCGAAGGGACATTTACAGTGAGTGTTAGGTCTGTAGATGGGTTTCAAGGTGGTGAAGAAGATATCATTATAATCTCAACAGTCAGGTCTAACGGTAATGGAGCTATTGGTTTTTTATCTAACCAACAAAGAACTAATGTAGCACTCACTCGTGCGAGGTATGTAAACATTTTCTCTGTTTCTTGATTTAGCTATGCTCAGTTTCTTGATTTAGCTCTTTTTGTTTGTAGGTATTGCTTATGGATTCTTGGAAACGAAGCGACTTTAACGAACAATAGATCAGTGTGGAGACAGTTGGTAGATGATGCGAAAGCACGAAACTGTTTCCATAATGCAGAAGAAGATGAATCATTAGCTCAGTGTATTGAAAGATCAACAACAGCACTTGATGATCTTAATAAGCTTCAAAACAAGAAGCTTATTTCTTTTGAGAATTCGATATGGAAGGTTTGGCTCAGCTACGAGTTCTTGAAATCTCTGGAAACGATCGTAGACTCGGAAATTAATAAAAGAGTTATGAGCTTTTTGGAGAAGTTATCTAATGGGAAAGAGCTTCATCAAGAGGTTGAGTTTGAAAGTGAGAATTTGTTGAGACAACATGAGTTTGATGATGGCTTAAGTCTTATTTGGGCGATAGATATTTTCAAGAATAATAATCAACATGTACAAGTTTTGAAGATCTGGCAGGTTTTGCCATCTACTGATGTTTCTCGTGTTACAGAACATCTAGAGAAACATTACAGGCGATACACGAAAGGCAAGATAAGTCGGTGTCGATACATATGCTCTCAAGGGTGAGTTAGTTAAATTTTTGTGGTGTTAATTTAATCTGAAACATGAGAAATTTATGTTTTTATGTTTTCACAATGATGCAGTGATTTAGTTGTACCAATGCAATGGCCGGTTGATTCCAATTCTTGTTCAAAGAAAGATATTGTAAGCGATGTTTCGAGATCATTTGCGTTGCTCAGTGTTGTGGAAGAGGAAACTGTGAGTCCTAAACCTATCAAGTAAGGCTTATTTGATGAGTCTTTGAGATTTCAAAGCAGTTTCAGTAATATTCTCTGTTTATTTGTTTTGCAGGAAACAAGTGAAGCTAAAGAAACTGTGGAAGATTAGAAGAAAGGTTCAACTTTCAACATCTAACCCCAAAGATCCTAAGTGAAATTTGACTGTTTCTTTGTCAAAAGCAGACAATTTGGTATTCCTTTTGGTCTTTTAAAACATTGTGTGTCTGCTTCTTTTGCGTCCTTTTGTGACTTTTCTCTTATTATCTTTTGCTATTTGTCAGACATACTTAAATTGGTCATTGATCAGTGATCACTGAACATGTGTATCATCTTAGATCACAATTTTTCTTCACTATAAATATAATGCTATCGCAGTAGTGGGATTTTGTAAGGATTCTCAAGCTTGGTATCATGCTTCCTCCTCATCCGGATCTCCGGAAATTGTAGCTATCCTTGTGGGTTTATACCCTCTTTGGTTTTTTCTTTTTATCTTAATTATATTTACAACGAAGTTGAATACAACTTTTGTATACGTTCCATGGAGGCAAAGGAAACTTGTTACACAAGGTATCACTGACTGATGCAAAGTATCAGCCCCTAGTGTGGAGACCTTACTGCCCTGTGTCTATATTTTTATATAAAAAGAGTGGGTCGATAACTTACAATCTTACATATTACCGAGCGTCAATGACCGAGAGAGTGACTTGGTTCACTGTACATTCATCGTCTCGCTGTGTACTTGACGAAGAATCAACCTCAAGAGAACTTCTCCCCACGCAAAAACCAGGACGTTTAGGCTGAGGAATAGCCGTAGTTTCGCTTCCAAGCATCACCATTACCGAGGACATCACTGGTCTGTCTTCGGCTCGTTCTTGAACACACAAGAGACCAATTTGTATACATCTTAAGATTTCATGTGTCGGGAATTCTGATGACAAAGCATCGATGTTGATCGGATCTACAATCTCTAGCTCTTTTCCTTCCTTCCAATGCCTCCACACCTGTGCATAAAGGATGTAATATTTCTTTAGCGTTATAATCAGATTATGAATGCAAAACAATATCGAATTGAAGAGGTATTTAGCTTACAAAACCAAGGAGATTAAGATCACGGTTTGAGTTGTAGAATCCTTTGTTTCTTTTTCCACTTATAATCTCTAGAAGCAAGACCCCAAAGCTGAAAACATCCGACTTCATCGAGAATATCCCGTCCATTGCATATTCTGGAGACATGTAGCCGCTGCATAACAAAATATAAACTCATATGTTATGAGGTTTTTAAGAAAATATTTGGACTTGAGATAAAAGCTCTTTTTTTGTTTTGTTGAAGAATGATTGCTTACTAAGTTCCGACCACCCTCCTTGTATTAGCCTCTGTCTCCTCCCGTCCAAAGATCCTCGCCATCCCAAAATCGGAGATCTTTGGAGTCATATTTTTATCAAGCAATACGTTACTTGCTTTCAAGTCTCTATGGATAATCCTACACCGTGAATCTTGGTGAAGATATAGAAGTCCTCTAGCAATACCATTGATAATATCAAATCTCTTTTGCCAATTTAAGTTAGAGCTTCGTGTTTGGTCTACACATCCAACACAACCAACAACAAGTTAACGTTTTCACAAAGATGTTCAATTATTAGAACAGAAGCTGTTTGAGTCACTAACCAAAGAGATGCGAGTCAAGGCTTAGATTCTCCAAGTACTCATAGATCAACATCTTCTCACCCTTATCGACGCAACAACCTAGAAGCCGGACAAGGTTTATGTGCTGAAGCTTTGCAATTAATCTAACCTCGTTCATGAACTCATCGGTCCCTTGTGAAGACATTTTCGATAGTCTCTTTACCGCGATTTCTTTTCCATCAAGTAACATTCCCTATTACCACACATTTGATTATTCAATGAAACCATTGCCAGTGATAGATTTTCAACAAGTTATGAGTCATGTTTACCTTGTAAACAATACCAAAACCACCTTGTCCAAGCTTATTGTCCGTCGAAAAATTGTTTGTTGCCATGGCTAAAGCTTTCCACTCCATCAATGGGAGCTCTAGATAATCGGTTTTGTTTTCTTTGGATGTGTAACTCCTGCTTGCTTTTACCAATTCGTTCATTAGAGAATCTTGGCTTCTCACAAGATCAACTGTTTCATTTAGACACACAGAAAAAAACAATTAAGACATTTAATTATCAAAAATTGAAGTAAAAATAAAGGAAATGAAAGCTGTTGATTTACCAATAGGTGTTTGAATTGTTATTGATCGCTTCTGCTTCCTTTTCCAAAAATGGAAGATGATGAAACTTAAAAGAAGCAAAATGCTCACTCCAATACTCGAACCTATGATTTTTTTACTTTTGATTCTCTTGTCCTCTGCAATAAAGACGAGGCATATATTTTCTTCAATCATAATAATAACTCCAAAGTATACTTTGTTGTACTTACGTATTTTTGATAAAATATTATTCAATAACATAAACAAAATAATTAATATATTTTTTGGTATTGGAACTAGCTTAAGCCATATTAATCTTTTGATATATAAGTTATTCTAGTATTTTGTATATCTTCAAGTAATAAACTAAAAAAATTGACCAAACATCAACAAGATACTTTGTGGACCATATACTCTTTATATGGTCGGACCTAGTGGATCAAGCCGTTATGTTACGGACCTTGGCTTAGAACCTATTAGTCAACTAAACAATAAAATAAAAACCAAAAGAGCAAAGAAAAACTAACCTAGATCACCAGCAGCTACTCTAACGTAAAGATCCTGACCTCCCTTAGCATAATTTCGGATATCGAACAGCCCTCCGGACCAAATCACACAACCTGAACCGCCATTACGAATATCCGTATTAGCAAACGCCGTACAATTACAACCCTTTAGGCACCTCTCTTCACATTCTTTCAACCCAATTCCTTTGTCCACACTTGTCTCTGTAGTATCTGGCAGTCTCATCTTCTTCAACCGCACAAACCCATCTCTACCGTCACAGCTTAGCTTCGTCTTCCTCACGCAACCAACAGAATCATCTCTCAAAGCCGCTTGCTCATTCATTGGCTCAAACCCTTTGATACAATTACAAATAGGTGAAGTGTTCGCATCGCAATAACCGTAATTCCCACACTCTTTGTAGTTATCACATAGGTCCTTTGGTGAGTACCATAACTGTTTCCAACTCTGTGCTGCCTCCATCCAAGTTAATCGTTGTAATAGTCCCGTGGAGCTTAGGCTTAATATCGAGTAAATGTTGGTTTTGTTGACTCGGTATGAGTAAACAACTTGTTGATTATTCTCTGTGAAACTGTTGTCTATGTAATCAACTGGTTTCATCCCCGGTACGCTGCTAAACCGATTTCCGAGCCATGGACCGCTCCTGTACGTTATGGACTCTTTGTTGTATATGTAAAACTCCGGGAACCCGCTGGTTCGGAGTTTAGTCGAGAAATCTCCGCTTGACGGATCATCTGTGGTTTTCCAAGATCTCAAGATTCTGTTGAATCCTCCGCTTTTGTTATCCCATCCCATTTTCATATCCGATAGTAAAGTATCTGTCGGGAAATCGAAACTCTGCCACAAAAATCCACTTGGTTTATTATTTTTGGAGTCTCTAAGAACAAAATTACCGTAATCAAGAAGCTCTGCAGCCACTGGTGATCTCACATCTCCTCCGGTTATATTCGTCGACCAAACAGGCCTATCGGACTGATCGAAAATGACGAGGTTATTGTCGGATATTTTGAGAGTTCCGTTGGAACTAGAGAGAGGATTGTCTCTGTTTGCAACCCATACGTAGGTTCTTATAGGGATTATCTTGTACCATATGCCGAGATACCAACGTGAACTTGAGTCGGGATTGAAGAAACCGAGCTCGAAGATTTGACTAGGAGATATAATGGTTTTGTTGCTTGAGATAGTGAGAGATTCTGTGGCTGAAAAGTTGCTTGCATAAACAGAGAAAGCAAGAAACAGAATTATGATGAATAATATGAAGTAAGAATGATGATAGTTTGGTACATTTCTCATCTCTCTCTCTCTCTCTAGCTAGGACACTTTCTTGTGTTCTGTTTTATTTTCTTCTTATGAAAATTTTATGTACATATAATTGAGAATTTTTATCTTCGGAGATTACGACATGTTTGGTGTTGAAATGTGTGAACGTCATTTACACGATTTCTCTCTATTGTTGATAATATTTCATTTTCAGCTACATTTTCTTGGTCTTCTTGTTCGCTTTTGAAATATCTATAGACTATGTCACTATAGAATTGAGTCAATGACCTTAAAAGTCGTTAAATTGATAATTATGGTTTTGTAATTTCCTAGTAACTGACTTTTCTTCGTTTACTCCAAAAAAATAATATCCTCAACCATTTGTGTGTGTGTGTACGAGAATAGACAAAATTTCAATGTTGCTGGCGACATACTAAATGTTATATGCAAGAGAATGCTTCACCGATGAATTCATAAAAGTTTAAGGTATATATTCGATTTGTTTCATAAAGTCCTCTGTTGTAATAGCCATAAAGTCCTATGTTCGCTTCCAGTATTGGTCTATTATCAGTAGTATGTACAAAAAGTGAATATTAATCATTACTGAATTCCCACTTAATTGAGTTTCGGTCTCAAACTTCAAATCTTGGAGTGACAACTCCAAATCTTGCATTTTTTTGTCTTTGTCTAAATGTTTTTTTTTTATAATTCTCGCTCTAAATCAAAATCATGTGAAACATGTGGTGAATCTTTTGTCTAAATTAAATTAGATAGAGCAAGATATCGAATCATATATGTAGTAATAAAATCTATTTAGACTTACCTATAAAATGATATGCATGTAAACAGATTGGGCCGTAAGTTACAAATTACCGAGCGTCAATGACCGAGAGAGTGATTTGGTTCACTGTACATTCATCGTCGCGCTGTGTACTTGAAGAAGAATCAGCCTCAAGAGGACTTCTACCAATGCAAAATCCAGGACGTTTAGGCTGAGGAATAGCGGTAGTTTCGCTTCCAAGCATCACCATTACCGAGGACATCACTGGTCTGTCTTCGGCTCGTTCTTGAACACACAAGAGACCAATTTGTATACATCTTAAGATTTCATGTGTCGGGAACTTTGATGACAAAGAATCGATGTTGATCGGATCTACAATCTCTAGCTCGTTTCCTTCCTTCCAATGCCTCCACACCTGTGCATAAAGGATGTAATATTTCTTTAGTGTTATAATCAGATTATGAATGCAAAACAATATCGAATTGAAGAGGTTTTTAGCTTACAAAACCGAGGAGATTAAGATCACGGTTTGAGTTGTAGAATCCTTTGTTTCTTTTTCCACTTATAATCTCTAGAAGCAAGACCCCAAAGCTGAAAACATCCGACTTCATCGAGAATATCCCGTCCATTGCATATTCTGGAGACATGTAGCCGCTGCATAACAAAATATAAACTCATATGTTATGAGGTTTTTAAGAAAATATTTGGACTTGAGATAAAAGCTCTTTTTTTGTTTTGTTGAAGAATGATTGCTTACTAAGTTCCGACCACCCTCCTTGTATTAGCCTCTGTCTCCTCCCGTCCAAAGATCCTCGCCATACCGAAATCCGAGATCTTTGGAGTCATATTTTTATCAAGCAATACGTTACTTGCTTTCAAGTCTCTATGGATAATCCTACACCGTGAATCTTGGTGAAGATATAGAAGTCCTCTAGCAATACCATTGATAATATCAAATCTCTTTTGCCAATTTAAGTTAGAGCTTCGTGTTTGGTCTACACATCCAACACAACCAACAACAAGTTAACGTTTTCACAAAAATGTTCAATTATTAGAACAGAAGCTGTTTGAGTCACTAACCAAAGAGATGCGAGTCAAGGCTTAAATTCTCCAAGTACTCATAGATCAACATCTTCTCACCCTTATCGACGCAACAACCTAGAAGCCGGACAAGGTTTATGTGCTGAAGCTTTGCAATTAATCTAACCTCGTTCATGAACTCATCGGTCCCTTGTGAGGACATTTTCGATAGTCTCTTTACCGCAATTTCTTTTCCGTCAAGTAATCTTCCCTATTACCACACATGTGATTATACAATGAAACCATGTGCTGTGGTAGATTTTCAATATGTTTTGAATCACTTTTACCTTGTAAACAATTCCGAATCCACCTTGTCCAAGCTTGTTGTCGTTAGAAAAATTGTTTGTTGCCGTGGCAAGAGCTTCCAACTCCAACAATGGAAGCTCTAGGTACTCACTTTTTTTTTCTTTGGATGTGTAACCCCTCCTAGATACTACCACATCGTTGATTAGCGAGTCTTGGCTTCTCACTTGATCAACTGTTTCATTCAGGCGTTAAAAAAAAAAAAAACAATCAAGACATTTGATTATCAAAATTTATTGACAAAAATAAAGGAAATGAAAGCTAATGATTTATTTTACCATTAGGTGTTTGAATTGTTATTGATCGCTTCTGCTTCCTTTTCCAAAAATGGAAGATGACAAAACTTAAAAGAAGCAAAATGCTCACTCCAATACTCGAACCTATAATTTTTTCATTTTTGATTCTCTTGTCCTCTGCAATAAAAACGAGGCATATATTTACTTCTATACGAAAAATATCCTTTGTTGTACGTTTGATTAAAAAAAATTAATACGAAAAATAAACAAAATAATTAATTTAACTTAAACAAAAATTCTTTTTGGTATAATGGTATTGGATCTAGCTAAACTCTTATTAATCTTTTGATCTCTAATTAAAAACAGATGACAAAAAAAAAAAACTAAACAAATTGACCAAACATCAAGAATGTACTTTGTTGACCAAAGCCTCTATAGATTAGGGAGTTTGAACTTTGCTTCGAGAGGGACAATATTACATGACTTGGTCCGCAGATTGGGAAGATATATTGACTTTGGGTCATAACTTTTTAATCAAAACAAAAAGTAAGAACCACTTTAGTAAATGCAAATAAGAAAGAAACTAACCGAGTTCAGCAGCGGCTAGTCTAACGTAAAGATCCTGACCTCCCTTAGCATAATTTCGCATATCCAAAATCTCTCTGGTCCAAATCACACAACCAGACCCGCCATTGCGAATATCCGCATTAGCGAACGCAGTGCAATTACAATCTTCTAGACACCTTTCTTTACATACTTTCAACCCAATTTCTCTGTCCACAATTGTCGCCGTGGTATCTGGCAATTTCATCCTCTTCAACCGGGTAAAACCATCTCTACCGTCACAGCTCAGCCTCGTCTTCCTCATGCAACCAGCGGAGCCATCTCTCAAGTCCCACGCTTGCTCATTCACTGGCTTAAACCCTTTGATACAATAACAATTTGGTAAACTGTTCGAGTCGCAATAACCGAAATTCCCGCACACTTTGTAGTTATCGCATAGGTCCTTCGGTGAGTACCATAGTTGCTTCCAACTCTGTGTTGTCTCAAACCAAGTCAATCGTTGTAATAAACCCGCAGAGTTTAAGTATAATCTCGAGTATAAGTTTGTTTTGTTGATTCGGTATGAGTAAGTCACTTCCTCCTTACTTGCTGTGAAATTGTAAACCATGTAATCAACTTGAATTGTCCCTGGTACGCTGCTAAAACGCATTCCATTCCATGGACCGCTGCGGTATAGTATCGACTCCTTGCTGCATATGTAAAACTCAGGGAACTCGCTGGTTTCGAGTTTTGTCGAAAACTCACCGCTTGATGGATCATCTGTTGTTTTCCAGGATCTCAAGATCCTGTTGAATCCGGTTTTCTGATCCCATCCCAATTTCATCTCCGCAAGTAAAGTATCTGTCGGAAAATCGAAACTCTGCCATAGAAGTCTGTTATTGGAGTCTCTGAGCAAGAAATTACCGTTATCAAGAAGCTCTGCAGCCACTGGTGATCTCACATCTCCTCCGGTTATATTCGTCGACCAAACAGGCCTATCGGACTGATCGAAAATGACGAGGTTATTGCCGGATATTTTGAGAGTTCCGTTGGAGCTAGAGAGAGGATTGTCTCTGTTTGCAACCCATACGTAGGTTCTTATAGGGATTATCTTGTACCATATGCCGAGATACCAACGCGAACTTGATGCGGGATTGAAGAAACCGAGCTCGAAGATTTGACTAGGAGATATAATGGTTTTGTTGCTTGAGATAGTGAGAGATTCTGTGGCTGAAAGAGTGTTTGGAGAAACAGAGAAAGCAAGAAACAGAATTAAAATGAGGAAAATGAAGAAAGAATGGTGGTAGTTTGGTACACTTCTCATCTCTCTCTAGGACAGTTTCTCGTGTTCTGTTTTCTTTCTTCTTGAGGGAATTTTATGAGAATTTGAGAATTTTTATCTTCGGAGATTCATATTATTGTTGATGTGTGCCGTTATTTACACGATTACTCTGTATATTACATTGTTGATGATATTTCATTTTCGGCTGTCTTTTCTTGGTTTTCTTGGTTTTCTTGGTCTTCTTGTTCGCATTTGAAATATCTATAGACTCTGTCACTATAGAGTTGACCTAGCAAATGACAAGAAAATAACTCGTTAGATAGACATTTACTTATCAGTGTTTTTGTAATTTTCTTAGTAACTGACCTTTCTTCGTTTACGCAAAAAAGAAACAAATCTCGTCAACACTCCTTATTTGTGTGTGTGTGTGGCCAGGCCTATGCGTGTCTCAGAGAGATATAAAACTAATTTGTGTTTTTCTCGTTATAAATAATCTTTTTTTTTTGGTTTTCTTTCCTTTCCTACGAATATCAATTCATGAAAGAAATTAACTTACACCACCAAGCTTCAACTATTTCATTCGCTAGACAAGTAAATCATTAACCTTAGACTACAAAATGACATTTGTTTGGCAGAGCTTCGTATTCGTAGTGCTGTGTGTACTGGCCATCGCATCATGACCGGTTCAATTCTATCATGGGTTCTAGAACAAAATTGTTTTTTGGCTGCCCTTATAAATTTCTTTTAAAGATTTTACATTATTTAAAAAAAATTGTATGACAGTTCTAATAAAATTTAGTTATTAAAAACAAAAGCAATACACAAAATATTTATGGGCCCTTCTGTTTTATTATTTATAAAATTTAGTTATAAAATTTATTATTTATTACAAATAATGAGACTTGTTACATAAACGATTTTACAACGTACAATTCCTTTAAAGTCACCAAAATATTGTCAATAAATATTAGGTGCAATCATAGGTTGTTGTTATTCTTGATTTGTTTTGTATGATTCTTACTTGTTCAGATCGTATAAACTCATCAATACCACTTGAAGGAGTTATCAATATTTTATTTCCATGCTTTATATTTTTAGAACTTTATCTTTTTATTTTTGCATAGAATTGAGCCATCTCATAACATTTGCTCTTAATTGATGCACTCTCTCTTTAAATGAATCAAGAAATTGTTAACTGCTATATTACCTTCAACATTTTTTTCTAATTCATATATAATTTTGTATTATTGTGTAAAATTTTGTCTTTATAATATTATTTGACATAGATTTTATTTTATGAAAATTTTGTCAATACAAATAATTATTATTAATGTTGAAGACTATGCAAATGCAAAAAAAAATAGAAATAGATTTTAGAATATACTAAATTCTATTGCTTTCTTCTTCTCTAGCTTCTCTCTAAAACATCCACGAACACATCCTCTTTTTTTAAATTAACATTATTGTCATAGCCTTATAGGACTATCTAGTCATGTTTAGCTTATGGCGTAGATAGGCTAGATTGCGAAAGCGTGTAAACCGGTTAAATACGAAACGTAATTACTTTACATAGTAGACCCGTAAGTAAACAAATAACTCAAGAAAGCCCCAAAATTTTACCATTTTAGTTAATTACTTCTTCTCCTCCTTTCCCTCCAAATCCTTACTCATCCATGTCCTTCTAAAAGAAACCTCTGTTCCTGTCTCCCAAAACCAAACCCTTCTTCGTCTCGAAGTAATCAAACTCTGACAACAACAACTCGAATTCAAAGTAAGCGGCTAAAATTTCATTGCATCATCTTCAAATTTCGTTGCCACACGCTCTAATGTTCAAGCCAACGTTAGAATTTAGGGTTTTTCATTGCGAATCTCAAAATCCTAAGACGTTGTTTACCAAAAAGAACAAAGAAGAAAAAACCTTACTTTACCTTTCAATGATCAATGGTTCTCGTAAAAATAGTTCCTTTTGCTTCTCTGTTATAGCCAAAAGTGTAAAGTTCGTACCTTTGAGGGTTCACTTGTTTAATGGGTTTTGTTGCGTTAATCTTTCAGAGTACGAAATCGAGTTTGGTAACTTTAATATAAATGCCGAGAATGCGTATTGAAGGAAGAGATTTAGTCGATCTGGTGCTCTCATGGTCTCTTGACGAAGTTCTCAATGTTGATCTTTATAAAGGACAGGTTCTGTTTTACTTTCTTGTGTTCTCTGTCCCATTTGAGTAAAGAGAAGCTTCCTAGAGAGTAATTTTGTGTGTTTGATTGCTTATAACAGGTGGAGAAGATACCTATGGAGTTTGAATCAACCGGAGACTACTTCAAGACCTTTATTCCTCCGCTTATCGAAGAAACACATGCCGCTTTATTGTCGAGTATGAGGAAGTTGTGGCAAGCACCTGTGGTTGAAATAAGCTACATTATGCAAACTGCGGAATATAAGCTTCCTAATGACTTGTTCTATAAAGTGCGTTTGAGTGGAATAAGTAATGAGGCTAGTACAAAGTTGATGCCTAGAGATCTTATCTCGCTAACAGATCAAAGACCAAACCATGTTGATGGCTTCAATATTTCCAGTGAACCTTATATAGTTGCTTTAGTGTGTAAGGTAGATCCAGATAGGCCTAATGATGTAACTATCTTGGCTTCAAAACCTCTTTTCGTTGAGGATGGAAGGAGGAAGAAGAATGAGAAGAAAGAACGCCTTTTCGGTATTCATCTCGTCAATTTAACTACTAATATCCGTATCTGGAATGCATTGCATCCTGGTGATGAAGGTGTGAACTTGAATCTTATCTCAAGAGTCCTTCGAAGAAACAGTGAGGTAAAAGATATTGATAAACTCTGTAATAGCTTTCGATGTTTGTAGTCATATCATTTTTGGCTTCTGCTTGTGTAGGATGAAGGATTTTGCATTCAGTGTTTACAAGAAGGAAGTGATGGTCTTGCTCCTCGTCGTTTTCTCAAGCTGAATCCTTCACAAGAAGATGCAATACTGAATTGTTTGGATGTTAGAAGATGCTACCACGCGAATACCGTCAGACTTATTTGGGGACCACCAGGGACAGGGAAGACAAAGACAACAAGTGTGTTGTTGTTCACATTACTGAATGCAAAATGTAGAACCTTGACATGTGGTCCAACGAATGTTTCTGTTCTTGAAGTGGCGTCGAGAGTTTTGAAACTAGTCTCTGGATCATTGAAGATTGGTAACTATGGTCTTGGAGATGTAGTTTTGTTTGGGAATGATGAGAGGATGAAGATTAAAGATAGGAAAGATCTTGTTAACATCTTCATTGATGAACGTGTTGATAAGCTTTACCCATGTTTTATGCCTTTTTACGGGTGGAAAGCTACTATCGATGGCATGATACGTTTACTTGAGGACCCGAAAGGACAGTATAATCTATACTTGGAAAATCTGGCACGGGCTAACAATGTGAAAAGGAAAGACACTGGTTCAGTCTTCAAACGCAAAGGAAATGAGCAAAATGAAAACATAGTGGAACAAGTTTCTGATACACGTCCTCAATCATTTCAGGATTATCTACCAGAGAAATTCAGTGAACTTAGGAAAGATCTTGACCTTCATTTCTCAAGTTTATGCACACATTTGCCAACTGCTTTACTGTCATCTCAAGCTGCAACACGTATGTATGAAGCTATTGACCTTGTTAGAGATGTTACAATTTTAGCTATACTAGATGGTGTGACTGGTGAAGGAGTAAAGTCAGTCCTTATCCCTAATGGAGAAGGAAGTGACAGATTCAGCAGCCAACATGTGACAGTAGAGGATGACTATCTAAAGCTGTTAAGATCAATCCCTGAGATTTTCCCACTTCCAGCTGTAAGTGATAGGCATCTTATTAAAGAACTTTGCTTAGGGCATGCTTGCCTGCTTTTCTCTACAGCATCATGCTCTGCTAGGTTATATACTGGAACACCGATACAGCTTCTTGTGATCGACGAAGCTGCTCAGTTAAAAGAATGTGAATCATCCATTCCTATGCAACTTCCAGGACTCCGGCATTTAATTTTGGTTGGGGATGAGAGGCAACTTCCTGCAATGGTCGAAAGCCAAGTATGCGTCTCTGTATCCTCACAACTCATACTCACTGTGCCCACTCCTTAATTAACCTTTGTTTAAAACTATACAGATTGCTTTAGAGGCAGGATTTGGGAGAAGTCTCTTTGAAAGACTGGCTCTTCTTGGACATAAGAAATACATGCTAAACATCCAATACCGGATGCATTGTTCGATAAGTAGCTTCCCAAACAAAGAGTTATATGGAAAGAAGATTTTAGATGCTCCAACGGTCAGGCAAAGAAACTACACGAAGCAATATCTTCCTGGAGAAATGTATGGACCCTACTCTTTCATCAACATAGCATATGGACGAGAAGAATATGGGGAAGGAGAAGGACGTAGTCTGAAAAACAACGTTGAGGTTGTTGTGGTCGCGGCTATAATAGCCAACCTTCTCCAAGGTAAAGAAGTCTATGAAAAAGTTTGTCTCTCTTTGGTTTTGGTTCATTGAAGCAGACTTTTTTGTTTATGAAATGCAGTTTCAGAGAAAACAAAGACACGTATAAACGTTGGTGTTATTTCCCCTTACAAGGCTCAAGTAATTGCAATCCAAGAAAAGATTCAGGAAACAAGCATAGGTGATGCAGGAGGACTCTTCTCTTTGAGGATTCGGACTGTGGATGGGTTTCAAGGTGGCGAAGAGGATATTATAATAGTTTCAACTGTTAGGTCCAACGGTGTTGGAAGGGTTGGATTCCTTGGAAACCGCCGAAGAACAAATGTATTACTCACTCGAGCAAGGTATGTTAGGCATATCTCATTTCTTTGGTTACTGAAAACGAATGTGTCTTTCAATTTATTATTTTTGTTTTCTATAGGTTCTGCTTATGGATACTTGGAAATGAGGCAACTTTGATGAATAGCAAGTCTGTGTGGAGGAATCTGATACAAGACGCAAAGGAACGTGGCTGTTTCCATAGTGCTGGAGAAGACGAGTCATTAGCTCAGGCTATTGCTAGTACGAATATCGAGTTTAGGCCACTGAATAACTCAAAATGGAAGGTAATGACTTTGCTTTGAGACTTGGCTTTGTGCATGTGAAACAGCTTCGCTTCAGAAACGTGGCTGTTTCCATAGTGCTGGAGAAGATGAGTCTTTTGTGTTCTTTTAGTTTATTCTTCTTCTCTGAGACTTGGCTTTGTGCATGTGAAACAGCTTTGCTTCAGCGACGAATTCAAGAAATATGTGGGAGAAATTAAGAACCCGGAGACTTACAGGAAGATAAAGAATTTCTTAGAAAGGTTATCACAGGGTTGGCTTAAGGAAGAAGAGACAGAGAGAGAGAATCTGGTTTCTTCCTCTCAGCTGTTAAAACAAAGCAAGATCGACGATGTTCTTAGGATCATTTGGGCTGTAGACATTCTTAAGGAAGATTTTCACTATGATCAAGTTCTGAAGATTTGGGATGTTGTACCATCATCTGATGCTCCTGAAGCATTAAAACGTCTAGACTTAAACCATACGAACTATACAAAAGATGAGATAGAAAAATGCAAAGCCAGATGTATCAGAGGGTGAGTGACACACTGACATAACATCCTAACTTGTTGTAACTAGCTAAAGCATTTGTACGTCTAAGTTTTTCACATTGATGCAGGGATATAGTTGTACCCATGAGATGGTCTATTGAGTCTACAAATGGCATACCTGAAAAGAGCTCGGTGGTTTGTTCAAGTGATGTTATCAAGACATTTGGATCACTCAACCTTGTGGGAGAAATGTTGTCTTCAGTACCATCCAAGTAAGTTAATACTTGTTTGGATTACTCAACCTTGTACATTAAGAAAGATCAACCTCTCATCGATTCTTTTTGTATGCAAACATCACAAATGGGCGTGTAGTGACTCTGTGGAACCTCTGGAAGTTGAGAAGGAAGAGCAGGATTTTGAAGTAGATCGATTAGGGGATCTATTTGCCTATAAACTCACTCTGTGACATGGTTTCCTCCTATTAGGAACAAATCTACGTTAGTTAGTGTTTTTGTGAAAATTCTTTTTGATGTAAATTCGAAATTAGGTTTCCACTATGTACTTGCTTTAAGGTCCCAACTCCCAACAGAGATGTACTCAGAAAGCAAATTCTGAAAAGTTTGAATCAATAGTTTCTTCTCCAACTATCGTTTACAATAAACTTATAATTCAATATGTACAATAGTAAACAATAAACATAACATTTTGTTATTCCCACAACACAAAACATTAAATCAAGTCAATTTTGCAAAAATATCTATCGAATAGTGTGCTCCGTATTTCAAGCCAACGGGTTTTAATCGTTGGCTTTAATCTACTTTAATCTCTATAAATAGAGATGTCTATTATTCATCTCTATTTTTGAGGAAACTCTATTTTAGAGGTGAACATTTGAGCACCATGTCTCTAAAATAGAGTCACCTCTATAATAGAGAAAAATATAGATGTGATCATTGGAGATGGTTTTTGTAATGTTATAGTGGAGTAGTAAAACAGTAGAGTTGATAAAATTTGTGCAGAAAAGTGATTTTAGTTGATAAATGACGTTTTATTTATGAATTCTAATAATTATAACACTATGGTAAGAAATAGGGGAATCACATTTTCAAAATCGTAAAAACATGAAACTTTTATTATTAACAACATTTTGAACATTTGATGAATACACTAAATGGTAAACAAAAAAAAAATCATGTTTTTAAAACATGGAAAAGTGAGGTGTCATTTCATCACAATTAAAAATCATGACATACATGAATGACATAAAATGGAATAGAATATGAAAGAATAAATGTAATTATTACTTATGTTTTTCAACAATGAGTGGATAATTTTTAGATTTATTTCTTTAAAATGTTAAAACACATACCATGCATGTTAAATTGTTACCAATTTCGAATCTAACAAAATATTATGCATTCATAGCACCAATAAACATGGAAACCATTAATGATATAATAGGATATGTATGAATAAAATTTAGTAATTATTGATGAAATAAGTCAAAGTTTTAATTATATTTTATTTCTTTTAAAACATTTACTATAAACACAACCATTTGGATTTTGGAGCCTTAATTGCTGGGATACGAAATCCTTTCACGTCTCTTTTCAAATTCCAAACGTTCACTATATATTATGTGGCTCACACACAACTAAAGTAACGAAACAAAGTGAGACAGAGCAATGGCTGATTGGTCTACCTTACCAGTGGATCTCCTCAACATGATCGCCGGTCGCTTGTTCTCTAACATTGAACTCAAACGTTTCCGTAGCATCTGCCGTTCATGGCGCTCCTCCGTTCCCGGCGCCGGCAAGAAAAACCCTTTCAGGACCCGTCCTCTAATCCTCCTCAATCCTAACCCAAACAAACCTCTCACCGACCATCGCCGACGCGGCGAGTTTCTCTCACGCTCTGCCTTCTTCCGTGTAACTCTCTCCTCCTCTCCTAGCCAGGGCTGGCTTATCAAATCCGACGTGGACGTCAGCTCCGGGAAACTCCATCTCCTCGACCCGCTCTCTCGCCTTCCGATGGAGCATTCGCGCAAGCGTGTCGATCTTTCAGAGTTCACTATCACCGAGATTCGAGAAGCTTATCAGGTTCATGACTGGCGTACGAGAAAAGAAACAAGGCCTATATTCAAAAGAGTGGCTCTTGTTAAAGACAAGGAAGGAGATAATCAGGTTCTTGGAATTCGCAGTACCGGGAAGATGATGTACTGGGACATAAAAACATGGAAAGCCAAAGAAGAGGGTTATGAATTCTCTGACATTATAGTTCACAAAGGGCAAACATACGCCTTGGATTCAATTGGCATTGTTTACTGGATTCGTTCTGATCTTAAATTCATTAGGTTTGGACCTCTAGTTGGTGACTGGACCGGAGATAGGAGACTTGTGGAATGTTGTGGAGAGTTTTACATTGTGGAAAGACTTGTTGGAGAGAGTACTTGGAAGAGAAAAGCTGACGACACCGGGTATGAGTATGCGAAAACGGTCGGTTTCAAGGTTTATAAGTTTGATGATGAACAAGGAAAAATGATGGAGGTTAAGTCCTTGGGAGATAAGGCATTTGTGATAGCTACCGATACTTGTTTCTCGGTTTTGGCTCATGAGTTTTACGGATGTCTTGAAAACGCTATTTACTTCACCGACGATACCATGATTAAGGTGTTCAAGCTAGATAATGGTAATGGAAGTAGTATCGAGACAACGATATATCCTTATGCTCAGAGTTGTTTCCAAATGTTTGTTCCTAGCTTTCTCTGAATGTTTATTTAGGTCAAAGCTACCTTCTTTAATTATAATGTAAGGATACCAATCATTTTAATAAAAACCTTATCTTTCTCTTCATTTTCGGTATGAAAAATTATACAGAAGATGCAACATATCTATGATAAAATACAACTGATAAATATATCTTCCTTTTCGGTATCATGATGAAGCATTGAGATGTTATTTATTCAGAGTTTCTTTCTTGCAATCAGTCAATGAGAACAAGCTTGCTTACAACTCAAGCCAACCATGTCCTAAGGAAATCAATGATGTCCAAATTCAATGAAAATATGAGAAAATTTGGAACCAATCCCAACTGATCTCATTATCGAGATTGCGAGTAAAGACATTAATCCCTAGGTTTTGTAGCCTGTCAAACTTATGGGCGTCCATGTCCATGCTTGGCAAACAATATATCACCAAGTTGTTCTTGAACAAGTCTTGACTCATCCACGTCTCTTATTAGAGGTCAAACGAGACACGTTGAGTGTCTCTTCTAATTGTCTCCTCAGCTTCATAATCCATATGAATAGCCATGTCCTGTAGTAACCACAGATTTTCATACGGGCTGAAGCATCACATCCAAAGGGAAGTCTCAAAGAAGTCGATAAGATGGATTGTCTCCTCAGTTTCATAATGATAGTAGATTTGGGTAGAGAGATATACGATTAGTAGATTTGGGTTCTTAACGGTAGTAGATAAGAGATTTTCGTAGATAAGAGATTTGGGTAGAGAGATATACGAGAAAGGGAGAAAATCTCTCCAGAATTGGAAGTATGTGTTTTGTTTTGTTTATTGTTTCGACCAAAAAAATTCGTGTTTGTGAGAGAAATCTAAAAAAAGTTTGAAATCTATAAAGATGAAAAATAAGCTTTTTATTAGAGATGATTGGTACTCTTAATTATAGATAAACAAGCTTTGAACTAAACAAGATTCAGACAAAGCTAGGATAAAACATTTCGAAAGAACTCTTAGAAGACTCCGACATTGTTACGATGATACTACTTCCATTACCATCCTCTAGCTTGCACACCTTAGGCCATGTATTCTCGGTGTAGTAAATAGAGTTTGGTAGGCATCCGTAAACCTCATGAGCCAAAACCGAGAAACAAGTATCGGTACCCATCAAAAACGCATTGTCTCCCAAGGTCTTAATTTCTATCCATTTTGCTAATTCCTCATCCATCTTGTAAGCCTTGAAACCAACCGTTCGTGAGTTGTGAAAAAAGTCCCCAGCTTTTCTCTTTCGGGTATTTTTCGGAAGGCGCTCCACAATATAAAGCTCTCCACAGCCTTCCACAAATCTCAAGTCTCCCCAACAGCCATCAGTGATGTTTTCATCGAGTGAAGTTCCAAACCTAGAGATCTCAAGATCGGAGTTTATCAGCTAAACATTGCCCTTTGAATCCAAGACATAAGTTACTCCTTTGTGAACTATAATGTCGGAGAAATGATCACCCATTTGTTTAAGTTCCGACAAGACATTTCCATCCCAGTAGTTGATATTCCCATCCCGACCAATTCCGAGAACTCCATCACGATGACCTTCTCCTTCCTTGACTTTGACAGGAGCACTTCTTTGGTATCCTTTAGTTGCTGATCTTCTCTTGGCAGTGTTAAGAACCGTGTAGGCTTCTCGAATCTCGGAGACAGTGAACTCCAAAAGATCGATGCTCTCGGAATAAAGACGCAACGGGTAACGTGAGAGAACGTTGAGGAGACGGAATCTCCCGGAGTTGATGTCCATGTCTGATTTGATCATCCAGCCCTTGCTCGAGGAGGAGGAGAGAGTGACTCGGAAAAAGGCGGCGCGTGAGAGAAACGCACCGGGTCTGCTAATGTAGGAATCATCGGATGATAGGGTTTCGCTAGGGTCGATGGGATCGAAGTGGATGCGAGGGCGACTAGGGAAAGGATTGTTCCTGTTCACGCCCGAAGTAGAGGAGCGCCAAGATCTGCAAATGCTCCTGAAACGTTTCAGTTCGACTACGGAGAATAATAGGAGGACGATCATGTGGAGGAGCTCCTCCGGTAAGTTAGACCAATCGCAATCAACCATTCCTCTCTTCTCTCTATCTGTTTCGTTCGTTACTTTGGTTGTTTGTGAGTCACATAATATCTCTAATATTTACTTATACGACGCTTCGTGTACTTCACAAGAAACCTAATAATTTCATAGGGTTGTTTTTGTAACTTTTAAAGAAATAAGAAAATATAAAAACAAAATCCACTCATTTTTTTTGGTAAGTGACCGGGAGACAATTGCCTCCCGTGATTTATTAAGAAACTAAAGAAAATTACAAACGAACTCGCCTTGGTCGGGTAGACCCAAGAGTATCCTCCCTCAACAAAGATGACATCGCATCGGGAACCAAATCAAAAGAGTGAAAGCCTAAAGATAACGAAAATGCATAGTTTGCTAATCCGTCCGCAAGACGATTAGCTTCTCTATACACGTGAACAATTCGGACCAACCAGTCCTTCTGTAGAAAGCCATGGCACAACCGCACCAGGAATGACAGCGGATGAGAGTCACTAATCCCTGTCTTGAGAAAACCCACTATCACCTCTGAATCAACCTCCAACTCCACTCGAGGTACCTTCTTCTCCCATGCGAAATACAATCCATAATACACTCCCCATAACTCTGCCTGTGGAGCGGAGCAGCGGCCTATATTTAGAGAGAAGCCACCACACCAAGCTCCTGTACAATCTCGTAGTACTCCGCCTGCAGAAGCCAGCCCCGGATTTCCACGAGACGCCCCATCTGTGTTCACTTTCACCCAGCCCACACATGGAGACACCCAACCAATCATCCTTTCAACTCTAGGTTGCGTAATCCCGACCAAAACGTTACCTGAATGAGCTCTATACACTTCCACAGCCCATTCTTTAACAAATTTCACACGATCCCTGCATTTCGTGTTCTCCCCAAAAATATTCCCGCATCTCCACTTCCACCCCCACCATATTATCACCGCAAAAATGGTGGACCACGGAATATCCTCACAGCCACTCCTATCCCCCAGATTATCATAGAGCCATTCAAACAGAGATTTCGAAAAGAAACCCTGCTGCCTCCTTTGCGGCACAACTCTGACCCAAATCCCCAATTGAGCTGGACAGTCCCTAAGCACGTGGAGCATAGATTCAACTCCACCTTTACAAACCTGACACACATTCGAGGCGCTAAGATGTCTCCGATGTCGTTCCTCTTCTGTCATAACAGCTTGATTACCCACTAACCATAGAAACGTCTTAACTCTTTCTGGCACTCTAACCTTCCATAAACAGTTAAAGAAGCTTGCCATGTTTGGTCTTGGAACCTCATCCACCGTTAACATCTCATAAGCAGACCGCACTGAGAATTGTCCATCCTGGCTAAACTTCCAAGACAATCTGTCTCTAGCTCCCGTAACTAGATCCAGCACCACCGCACGCAACTCCAGCCGTGTGTTATTCGTAGTATAAGGGTCAATCTTCGCAAAATCCCAACCCCGACCAGGTATCCACAGATCTTTGGCTACCACTGTGTCGCAATCTGTAGGTCTCTCACCATTGTCAAGCTCTAACAACGGTTTACCCGACACCCACCTATCAGTCCAAAACCTTATTTGTTGACCGTCACCAGGAATCCAACCAACTCCATGCGATACCACATCTCTTAGACCAATTGCAATACTTCTCCAAGTGCTAGACCAACTCCCTTTAGGAATCAACCAACGTGAATCCCTAATTTCACCAACGTGGTATTTCTTCTGCAAAACTAAGGTCCAGAGGCTATTCTTCTCTTGGAGCAACCTCCAACCCACTTTAGAGATAAGTGCTCTATTCATGCTCTTAGCCGCTCTGACTCCTAAACCTCCTTCTTTCTTTGGTGAACACACTTTTGACCACTTTACCAAGTGCTGCTTTTTCTTCTCTGCTGTACTTCCCCATAAGAAGGTCCGGGATAGTTGGTCAAGTCGATTCAGAATAGATTGCGGCAACAGAATTGTACTCATAGAGTGAACCGGCATCGAGGATAAGACTGCTTTCGTGAGTGTTAACCGGCCCGCAAAGCTCAACGTCTTTTCTCTCCAACCAGACATGCGGGATGAAACTCTCTCCAAGATCTCCCCAAAGGTATCTTTATTAATTCTCTTTTGAAGAACAGGCATTCCAAGATACTTCCCCAATCACAGGTTGATTGTATCCCACTCTCATCACTTATCAATTTGCCTAACTCTCTGGAGACATTCTTAGAGAAGAAGATTTTGGACTTCTCAAGGCTAACTTTTTGACCCGAGGCAGTACAGAACGCTTCCAACACTCTCCTTACGATCTGTACTTGCTCTACTGAAGCTTCTGCGAATAAAATCAGATCATCTGCAAAGCAAATATGTGAGAGCTTCGGCCCCCCACGCGACAAATTAATCGGTTTCCATTGCTTAGCATTGATGGATCTTTCAATTAAATGACAGAGTCTCTCCATGCACAGCACAAACAAATACGGGGACAAAAGATCACCCTGTCTCAGACCTCGCAATGGCTTGAAAGGTGTAGTCTTCTCACCATTCCATAGCAAGCTCATATCCGGGCCTGAAACACACTGCATTATCCAAGTCACCCAGACCTCAGAAAACCCTGCTGCGACAAGCGTATCTGACAAAAAATCCCACCTTATTCTGTCATAGGCCTTCTCTAAATCCAGCTTTAGAAGCATCCAACCCTTACTCCCTTTCTTTCTTCTCATAGAGTGAACCTAAATGCAAGATATTAGTGCTAAATTGCTTTAAAAATAATAATTTAAATTCAATTGGATTTTATACCATAAATGGTTTTCATGGTTCATCATTGTGGGATAGATGCATGTTTTGGCCTGGACTTGAAAATTTGTAGCATTACAAAATATTCTCTCCATTTCTAGATGAAAGATTTTGGGTTGACTTCCCTAAACACCAAATATAGTGTTTATTGTTTATACTTACTTTTTTGTGGTATGGATATCTTTGAAGCATTAATATATAATTTATTATCAGAATTAACTTGATTTACAGATTGTATTAGATTAGGGATTTGATATTTCAGAGATTTATTAGGTTGTTATGTATTCTTTTAAAAACAAAAAAGAAAAGAAAAGAAAAGTAAATCTCATCAGTTTTAGTTTTAATTTTAAGAAATACAAGCCGAAATGGAAATATAAGAAAGGAGAGATATATCCAATTGAGATTGAAGGGATAACTTTTGACTAGAAATTTATTTAAAATAACTACTTTCAAGTTTTATTTACTCAGTGGCAAAAAGCCGAAATTAGTAAAAAGCAATATCTTCTATGTACGCACATCGGTATATGTTACATTATTTTTGGTAGATTGTACGAGATTTTTCTCCTACATTTTATTTAATAACGAAATATAAATTTTATTCAAACATTATGTGGGATCGATATCTCACTAACATCCTCTATCATAACCAGATAAACTTCCTCCAAACATACATTAAATAACTGAAAACCAAGCAATAGAGTAAACACATAGTAAACTAACTTGGCGATCAACCTTCATATACACATGAGTAATCTGGACTATCTAGTCTCTTGAGATAAAGTCATGACACAAGCGTATCAGGGTTGTTAGCGTAAAAATATCCCTAATATCTAACTATATTAAACCAACAACCAACGCCGAATCCATCTCCAACACCACCCTTCTAAATATTTTCTCCCAAGCTACAACAAGCCATTAATACACAGCCCACAATTCCGCTAATAGGCTGAGCAAACACCAATATTAAAAACAAAACTACCTAACCACGTCCCATACTCATCACGGATCACACCTCCCGCTGTTGCCTTCCCCGGGTTTCCATGCGAGGCTCCGTCGGTATTGATTGTAACCCATCCCTCACTTGGTTTCCCAAACAGTCGGTTTCAAGGTTATAAGTTCGAAGAGGAATTAGGTGAAACGATAGAGGTTAATTCCTTGGGAGACAAGGCATTTTTGATTCTACTGTTACTTGTTTCTCAGTTTTGGCTTTATGGATGATGTAAAACTCTATTTACTTCACAGATGACGAGAGAGAGATTAAGGTGTTCGAGCTAGACAATGGCATGGAAGTAATATCGCAACAATGTCAGGATTTTCTCAGAGTTCTTTCCAAATGTTTTATCCTAGATTTCTCTGAAATTTGTTTTAGGTCAAAGCTGCTTTCTTTATAATTGTGAGTACCAATCATCTTTAATAAAAAAGCTTACGTTTCAGCTTCATTTTCGGTATAGACACACACAGCAACTACAATATCTTCATCTTTGGTATCATAACAGAAGTGTAGAAAACATTAAATCAAGTCACGTCCGCAAAAGTTTACTACTCTCTCTGTTTTGGAATGATTGATTTTATGAGTTTTCACATATATTAAAAAAATTAATTAATATTTAAATATAAATATTATTTTTGGTATTAATTTGTTTCTTTATTACTTTAAACCAATAGTAATTTTATACAATAAATTATTTACAATCAATATTTTTTAAAAGTTTATGATTCGTCATAATTAATTAATAAAAAAGGCATGGTAAAGCAAAAAATAAATCTCTTAAGAAACAAGGAAAAAGACATCGAAATTATTTGGTTGACTTCACTAGACCCAGGCTACTTTCAAGTCAATAAGAGACATTTGTTAGTTATAAGACATATCTCTTAACATAAGAATTGTGTTAAGAGACCATCAATAAGGATGCTCTAATAATCTTCCTTTCACTGCGTTACAAACGTTTGCTATGGATTTGTTCTCTTATCGCAAAAACAATACACGATTTGTGCCAAGGCCACATTTTATGTAATAATTTTGGGTGCCACACTAATCAATAATTTTCTGTTAGTTGGTCAAATTGTCATTCTAAAAGTCATTTTTACAAAGGCTTTAACCCTAAAATTTGTAACATTTATTATTCATTTTTGATTTGTTGTGTCTTAGTCTCATATATTTGTTGGGCTTTTGTTTTTGTTTATTTAGAATATATAATCAATCACCTATGAAACATAATTAAATCTTTTTGCCTAAGTACAAACACTATTTGGGGTCCCTGTTTTGGTGTAGTTTAGGGAAGTCAACCCAAAATATTTTTGTCTACAAATGGAGAGAGTATTTACTCTTTAAGTACTGCTATTAAATTTCAATTCAACAAATGATGAACCATGAAAATCATTAATGGTATAAAATCGAATAGAATATGAATTAATATTCTTTAGCAAATTAGAACTCATATTTTTCATTTAGGTTCAATGTATTCATTCTTATTTATGGGAATGAGTGAATTTTGATTTTATATTTTATTGTTTCTTTAAAAGTTAAAAACACAACCATTTGGAACCTAAAATGTTAGGACTTTTAGGTAAGTATACGTAGTATATATATATTATGTGACTCACAAATCACAAACAATCAAAGTAGCAAAATGGTAGATTGGTCTACCTTACCGGAGGAGCTCCTCCATTTTATCGCCGCCCGATCGTTCTCCCTAGTTGAATACAAGCGTTTCAGCAGCATCTGTGTATCATGGCACTCCTCTGTCTCCGGCGTGAAGAAGAATCCTTTCCATAGGCGCCCTCTCATTGACTTCAACCCCATCGCCCCAAGTGAGACCCTTCTAGAGGACCATGTCTTCAGCTGCAACCCCGGCGCGTTCCTCTCACGTGCAGCCTTCTTCCGAGTCACTCTCTCCTCCTCTCCGAGTAAGGGCTGGATAATCAAATCCGACATGGACACCAACTCCGGGAGATTCCATCTCCTCAACCCTCTCTCACGTTTTCCATTGCGTATTTCTTCCGAGAGCCTTGATCTTTTGGATTTCACTGTCTCCGAGATTCAAGAATCTTATGCGGTTCTTAAGGACGCCAAGGGAAGACTACCGAATCCAGGATACCAAAGAAGTGCTCTTGTCAAAGTGAAGGAAGGAGATGATCATCATCATGGAATTCTCGGAATCGGTAGGGATGGAACAATCAACTACTGGAATGGAAATGTCTTGAACGGATTCAAACAAATGGGTCATCACTTCTCCGACATTATAGTTCACAAAGGAGTAACTTACGTCTTGGATTCAAAAGGCATCGTTTGGTGCATTAATTCCGATCTTGAAATGTCAAGGTACGAAACTTCACTCGATGAAAACATGACTAATGGCTGTAGGAGATATTACATGAGATTTGTGGATTGCTGTGGAGAGCTTTACGTTATCAAACGCCTCCCCAAAGAGAATTCTCGAAAGAGAAAATCGACCTTATTTCAATTTTCAAGAACGGCTGGTTTCAAGGTTTACAAGATAGATAAGGAATTAGCCAAATGGGTAGAAGTTAAGACCTTGGGAGACAATGCATTTGTGATGGCTACCGATACTTGTTTCTCGGTTTTGGCTCATGAGTATTACGGATGCCTCCCAAACTCTATTTACTTCATTGAGGATTTAGAGCCTAAGGTGTTCCAGCTAGACAATGGTAATGGAAGTAGTATCACCAGAAAGTCGGAATCTTCCGAGAGTTCCTTCGAAATGTTTTTTCCTAGCTTTCTTTGAATCTTGTGTAGGTTAAACCTACTTTCTTTATAATTAAGAGTACCAATCATCTCTAATAAAATAATTACTTTTCATCTTTATAGACAAAGCAATGCAACGTAACTAAAATATCTTCATTTTCCGGTATCATGATGAAGCATAGATATGCCTTAGTTAGTACTGCGTCAGAAGATTGACGTGCACAGTAACAAGATATTTTTATCAAAATTTCTCACAAAAATATCTCGTAACAAATTTGTAATAAACGATTGCTAATATTTCTTACAGATTAGGATGTAGCTGAACTATATTTATTTTCTTAAAAATATCTTTTTGTGACTAATTTTTATTTGTAGCAAAATATACAAACTGTGACAAACCAAAAAAAATGGCTACAAATATTTGTCGCAACATAAACTATATGACTCTAAACATTGCGAAAGGTCAAAGTCTGCATTTTGCTGTAATGTCCAATAACACTTACTGATACAGTGTTTTGGTGGCAAAGTGAGACATTAATAAATAATTTAAATTTCAATGTTTGTAGCAAGATCTCTCAAGCAAGTAAGAGATCTCATAGTAAGTTAATCCTAACCATATGTGTGCACTTTATAATCAGGATATATTTTAGCACTAAATGTTTTTTATTTAACTTGTAGAGACAACGAGAAAGAATTGAGTCTTCCATGTTGCTTGTATTGAGAAAGACTCATCGTAGACGTGATGAAATTTATGTGGATAGAAGGGCACAAATATTTAATGTAGAAATTCAAAGGCAGATAGGTCACAAGCTTCTAATGGGACAACCAGTGAATGCTCATAGGTCACACAACTTGATGAGGATGAAATGTATGTTCTATGGTTTCTATAAACGGTCAAGAGTTATGTTTTCTTGTGTTCTTTGAATGAACTTGGGTATACTTATAAAGGAATGAACTTGGGTAGATACTTAGTATGAGAATCATTTGTTTTCAATACTGATTTTCTTTGTCTCCTATTTTATATCCCAATTAGTTAAGTTTATGAATACATATTGTAATTAAATGAAAGTTTATGAAAATGTATTGTAAATTGTCTGTTTTTTGCATTACGTATCGGCTAAGAAAATGAAGGATCTTTGGTTTTGAAGAACATCATTCGATGTATGAGCAAAGAGAAAAACTATGTTGATGTAATATTTAAAATTTCCTTAGAACGAAAAGTTTCTACCTTGCAGCAGTAGCTGGCCACTTTGGTCGAGTACATGAACCAGTATATGCCGGAAGTAGCAACTACCAACTTCCGCTCTGCTCAGCCCACACAAGGCGCATAAACTTATATATCTGGCCACTTGCTTCAACAACAATGCTGACAATTCTACCAAAAAGTTAGAGTTGGATCTAATGATCTTCATTGGCTGAAGTCACATCCATCATTCCGAACCGAACCAAGTCTGCAATGAGAACAACCAGCAAGATAACAATGATAATGAAGACAATACTGGTGCCATTTCGTGATGAAAATTCTCTGATGGACAACCTCTTTTCTTTCTTATCAATTCGGACTTTATTTAGCTTAAAGAAAGCTAATCAAACTGGTAAATGTGTTCATAAGCTTTCAAAACTTTGTTGAATATTTGCTTTTGGGTTTGATTTTTAGGGTTGAATGTTTGACACAACGTATGATATTAATATGAAAAAATCTATTAATTTTGGTATCAACTATTTGGTACACGATTTATAGAACTTGCTTTTTTCTAACAAATTGGCGCCAACAAGAATCGTATTTTCAAAAATTTAAATACTTTGTCATAAACATTTTGAAACTTTCTAAAGTAGAACAAAATCTTTTTCATAGCTAGTCGTAGCAAATTTGTTATATAAATTTTGTGACTATATGAAGCAATTTTCTACCAAGTTTCTGAAGCTAATGTCTCCCAGTAAGGAAAAACCTTTCTCCATGGAGTTATGCTACTTCCTATGCCGGCACAAATTGCTCACACCCTAGATTCTTATATCTGAATTAATTCCGCTTCGCTTTATCTTCAGTATGTTCAGGTGGAGAAGAGGAAGATGAATGTAGCTGCTGCAACTCAAATTAGATTTTGTGATTGACAATGGCAATGGTTGTTCCACATTATATAATAAGTTGTTGCAACGAATGCTAGTCAATATCATTATTACAATAAGCCAGAACTTTTCAAGTTATAGTATAGGATATATAGTGAGAATAAGCAAAGAGAAATATACACTATGAGTAAGAATGTTTGTGTGAGAATAAGCAAGGATATGTAGTTATTCTCACTATGAGTAAGAATGTTTAACCGTCAAAAAAAAAGTAAGAGTGTTTAATGAATCAAATCAAGATTATTGAAAAAATCCTTAAGTCGAAAGATCATATTATTTCCCATCTTGCTAGACTCACATGGCTTTAATGAATTTTACAAAAATATGAACATTAATAGCATATTAGGATAGCATGGTTTTCATAATTGCTATTAAAGATAGTATTTGGGATTTGAATCTGATAACTATATCATAGCATTTCAACAATGCTAAGCCCTATAATAGCAAACCAAAAAGCTAAAATGGATTACTCTTTTGTAAGACTTGTTATGCTTTATATGTAATTTTTATGAAAAAATATATTTAAAATATATATCTATGACCAAATTTAGTCTATATAAAAATATATTAAATATAAAATGTAAAATGTGTCAATTTTATTTGAAAAAAATAGTATCAATAAAATGCTACAACGTTATATATCGTGGCGTAAATAATGAGCTACCATTGAATCGAACATACCATTTAATTAATGTTATGGTTGAACAACCTAAAATAGCATTCAAAAAAATGTAGTGGCGAATGGAGAAAAAAAGGCTGATATCGCACAAAATACTCCAAAATTTCTTATTTAAACTAAATAACTGATGAGATTTAAATAATAATAATAATAATAAATCTTTGAAATATCATAAATATCACCTAAATCAAACAAATAAAATCTTTAAATCCCTAATCCAACACAACATGTCAATCGATTCAATTCTGATAATAAATTATTTATTAATGCTTCAAAAATATTCAAACCACAAAAACGTTTATAAGTACAACCACTATGGGGTCCCTGTTTTGGTGTAGTTTAGGGAAGTCAACACAACTTTTTTTTTTATAAGAGATTGAGAGAGTATTTAGTAATTCTACAAATTATACTGGATTTATTCCAAAAATGATGAACCTTGAAAACCATTAATGGTATAAAATCAAATAGAATCTCAATAGATATTTTTGTAGCAATTTAGCACTAATATTTTTCATCTAGTTTTAATGTACTATTCTTTAGCAATTTAGCATTAATATTTTGCATTTAGTTTTAATGTATTCATTTTAATTTATGGGAAATGTGTGAATTTATTTTTATATTTATAATTTCTTCAAAGGTTAAAAACACACCATTTGTAGCCTAAAATGTAAGGAGTTTAACCAAGTTGCCTAGGTCTAGTGTTTCGAGCAGCATTGGTTATCGGGTTCAACATCTAACATGGTTTCTCTAGACCCCAAGATTAATTTTTGGACCTCGAAAGTCTTTAGAATCACCTCAGTTATCCAAAAAAAAATATATAAGGAGTTTTACGTTTCAACTAAAAGTTCAAACCATCTTTGATGAGTTCAATAGATTCAATTAATTTCTTTGGAATAAAAGAAACTAAACCCTAAGGGCATGATATCTACTAAACCCAAGGGCTCCAATTGACATGATTATCAAAATATGGGTTTTGGTTCCACTCTTTAGATTTTCATGTGAGATTAAGTAAAAGAGAGCTTAAATTTCTTGTCGTCTACTGAAAAAAAAAAGAACATTATTATTTTTTCTTCAGCTGATGATAAGGGTAAAAACGACTTTCTGTTTGCCAAAACTGATAACAACAAGCATTAACAAACGTACTAAAACTGATAATTTGGCTGGAAAAGTGATGATTCGGTAATTGATTCATATATTATGTGACTCATAAATCATAAACAACCAAAATAGTAAAACGGATAAATAGAGAAATGGTAGATTGGTCTAAGTTACTGGAGGAGCCTCTCCATTTAATCGCTATCAGACTATTCTCCATCGTCAAAGTCAAAACGTTTTCAGTAGCATCTGCACATCTTTGTGCTCATCTGTTTCCGTTGTGAACAAGAACACTCCTTTCCTTAATTGTTATAAAATTTGTTTGTTCACGTCGAAAACATAGGAGCACCAAGGGTGAAAACGCTACTGAAACGTTTGAGTTTGACGATGGAGAAACAGTCGGATGGCAATCAAGTGGAAGAGCTCTCCCACTAAGTTAGACCAAACTTCCATTTCTCTCTTTTATCAGTATTGCTACTTTGGTTGTGTTTGTAACTTTTTGAGAAATAAGAAACTATATATATATAAAAAATCAACCCATTCCCAACAATGAAAACGAATACATTGAATCTAAATGGAAAATATTAGTGCTAAATTGCTAAATAATATTCATTCATATTCAATGAGATTCTATACCATAAATTGTTTCATGGTTCATCATTTGTTGTATAAAGTGCGTGTAATGTGCTGGACTTCATATTTGTAGGATTATTACATTCTCTTTTTCTGGAAAATACAGATTTTGGGTTGACTTCCCTAAGGTGGTGTTATCCAATCATGAAGTTAAAGTTAATTCTTAAAGGTCAAGATTTGTTTCCTGATATTGTATTTAAGAATCTGTTTGTGTGAATTTCAAAATATCTTTGATTTTGATTTTAATAATTTACACATGAAACTCCAAAGTGACTTCATTTCAAATGAATTAATATACAAAGATTTTTTACAAGTTTTGAATAACACATAATTTTTATGAAGAATTTAAAATCTTAGTTGAATAACACCAAACTTTAAAATCTATTAAACATGATTTACAAATATAAGATCCAATTTAGAATCATTAACTGAATAACAGTAGATTAGTGCTAGATTTTAGTTCTACTAAGATCTATGATTGAATATCACCCCCTAAACTACAAAAAAACTGATACTCCATATATAGTGTTTGTACTTACAAGTTACAAATATAGAGGTTTAAGCAATTTTTATTTAATCATAATCCACAAAGGTCGAACTTACGCCTTGGATTTAAAAGGTGTTTTTTTTTTTGATTAATTCTTCTCTTAAAATCATCTGAGTACGGACCATTATTCTTGAAACCATCACAAATAGATATTTATGGAAAAGAGCTATGTGGAATGTTGTGGAGAGCTTTACATTAGCAAAATGGATAGAAGTTAAGTCATTGGGAGACAATGCGTTTGTGATTGCTACCGATACTTGTTTCTCGGTTTTGGCTCATGAGTTTTACGGATGCCTTCAAAACTCTATTTACTTCACAGACAACAAGGATATATTTAAGCTAGACAATGGACCAATGGTAATGGTAGTATTGAGATAATGTCAGAACTTTCGCAGAGTTGTTTCCAAATGTTTGTTCCTAGCTTTCTCTGAATCTTGTTTAGGTCAAAGCTACCTTTTCTTTTTCTATTAAGAATACCAGTCATCTTCAATAAATAAACCTTAATTTTCATCTTCATTTTCGGTAAGGATTTACTTTTGTATTCTTGCCTCCAAACTTAATCTATGACATGTATAAAATTTGTAAAACCTTAATTTTCTTCCAAATGTTTAAGATTTTTCAAGTAGATTTGAGCAATCTATCAAACTCTCATTGTGTTAATTTAGTTTGAATTAAACTACAATGTGTTAACTTAGCTACATTAGTCTCAGATTAAGTTCAAGTTTGTTTCTCCTTAGTATTAAGAGTAAGAAGAGAAGAACAGAGAAACCAGAAAACCAAATAATTCATTCATTCCCTTTTTTTACATATTTGAGTAGAAAGAAAAGAAACCACCAACTTAAAGACAGACACATGAGGACCTAAAAAGCCAATTAAAACTAGACAAAGAAACGTAGAAAATTAAAAACCAAACTCTAAAAAAAAAAAAAAGAATGTTAAGAAGGGTTTAAGAAGGCATCAACCTTGTTGTTGGAAGCCATGGACAAGAACTTCATGCAAATAGGAGCCTTGACACCAGCCAAGGCAAGGATAGAGCTTGGTAACGTCCAAATACCTTCACCACAGATCAAACCAGAAGCAACAGCAGAAGAGTACGCATCGGCCTTTGGTTTATTCAGCTTCCTCCAGATGAACAGTATGAGACTTCCCAGACACATATCTATTGTGAAGTAACCTCCAAGGTAGAAGGGTATAGCCATAGCCATTGGGAGCGGGATAAACCGAGCCCACTTTGGCCCAAGGGCATCCCTTATACCGTTTACGATCACTGCTGCTGCGAAGAATATGTAGCAGAGCATGAGGCAATGTTTGGGCAAAGCAGAGAATCCTTCGACTCCGAGTATAGACATGTTTCTGTAGACTAAGGCGTATGGAGCGGGATAGGCGGTCCCGGGTTGGCCAAAGTCAGGGAACGCCTTGTAGAATAGCCAGAAGACGCAAGGAGAGATCACACATCCCATGGCGGTTCCAATGGCTTGGCTCAAGAACATTGATCTTGGTGAGGCTAATGTCATGTAACCGGTTTTGAAATCTTGCATAAGATCAGAAGCTGTTGAGACAATGTTCATCATGACACCACAAGCTGCAAGTCCAGCTAAGACGCCTCCGTTAGATGCACCAGCCCAGGCTCCGATGGTGAAAATGGCGAGTTTTCCATAAGTGGAAGCTAAGGACCAGTCAGTGAGTCCGCAACCGTAGGCGTTGCAAAAGGCTAAGACAGGGGCGATTATGTACATGATCAAAATGTGGTACCATTTTAGCTGATGGAAGATATGTGGAACTGTGATGATTGAGACTATAGCCAATACTACGTAACCGGTTACAGCAAACCATGATGGGATTCTGTCTTTGAGGAAAAGCTCTGTTCTTCTTTTGTCGTCGTAGGAAATGGTTACAGGGGCTGTTGATGTATGGTCGTTGATAGGAAGAACATCTTTGTTCTTGAATTGCTTGTATAGACCGAAGACAGTGCGGCCTAAGACTTTGATGAAGTTGTAGAGACCATCACCGAGGATCATAGCTATGGCTATAAACACCTGAGGGCATCAAACACAACTTAAGATTGTAAACTCTTATTGAATGAAATGAAGGAAAAGAGAGTGAGAGACACAGTACCCTGTAGCCTTGAAGACCATGGAGACTGGTTGATGAGAGATCAGCAGCATACCATTTGCCTTTTTGGGCACCAATGAGAGGCCACATAACACCCCATGAGAGAATTGCTCCGATGAGAAGAGACACATTGATAAGATATGGACAAATCATTCCAACACCAACATATGTAGCAGAGAAATCAAAGTAGAATTTGTTTTCATAGGCTTTGAGACCAAATGTAGGGAAGTTGGCGAAACCACAACCGTCACCAGTAGCAAAGAACCATTGAAAGAAACCCCATAAGAAACTGAATGAGAAGAACTTGCCCAATGCTCTGACTTGCTTCCTGTGTTATACATAGAGAAAAAAAAAGTGATCAATATTCAACAGACAAAAGAAAGATTGTAATGGGGGCATGATGAAAGATTCTTACTTTGCGAGTTTGGCACCTTGAGGTGTGTGGAAGCTGTTAATGAGATGGGCAGTGGCAGTACCACTAGGATATGTCAATTTGAAGTCCACGATCATGATCTTTCGAAGAGGAACGACGGAGAAAAGACCAAGAAAGCTAACGACAAAGAGAAATCCTATCATCCAACCCAAATGTGGATTCTTTATGTTCAACGGAGTATTGGCTTCCGCAGATTGTTTAGCAACAACATCACTCATTCCAAACAGATAACTACCAAACCCACCTGTTCAAACACAAACACACAATCTTTAAGCCAAACTATGGTCGTAAATACACCAAGAGAGAACCAAACATATTGGAAACAAATTTCATTCATGTAACTATAAAATTAGTTATGGTTAGCAAACACAAAATATTGTTAAGGTAGGTATTAAATCTTGTGAACATGTTAGATGTGAATTGATTTCTTTAAATTAAAAACCAAGCCAAAATCTAATCATAACGTATACCACAAACTAAAGTTCCTATATAATAGTATGAAATTAAAGGTCATGTGCCAAATAGGTTCCCATTTGACACACATGGTGGGCATAGCAAGTCAACTCTTATTAAAATAAAATTGACGTCATAACGAATCACGTGAGAATCAAAAATAGTGGTTTCCTTGGAATTTCAATCTCTCCATGCATTAAGTATGTGTACACGATGAGTGGTGATGTCTGTTTCAAATCTCGAAAATAGTTCCAAATATTAAATTCTCAAGACAACACCATTTAATTAAAAATATGAAAGTCATAATTATCCTCTAAAAAATTGTGATTCTCACTTTAGTTTACCAATCTTATCCCATGCAAAGTAAGAAGTCAAACGATAGTGGATTAGTTTTTTTTTTTTTTTGTTAATATAATCTCTAACGTAAGTATCCAGAAAAATAACAGCTAATTCTAGTCTACTATAAATAAAAAGTTGAAGCTCCTAATTAAGTGCCGTAATCAACTAATCATATGCTAAAACATCATTGACTTAGACCTAAATACGAATCTCACGCGTCATGTTCTCTATCAACTTGCCGTGTAGATATGGTTCTTATTTTATAACAAAAAAAAAAGTCATACACATTGCTCTCGGATATGAATCTCTCACGTCACTCACTAATCAACTTTGATTTTGACATACTAAAGAAAGTATGAAGTATCCACTTGATTTTGACATACTGCAAAGAAGTATCAAACCCATACACATTTATTTTTATCAAAAAAGATCGTGTGATATTAGTTTCCTAGTCTAGGTTTTAACTTGATCGGTTTTAATTTTTTAACTATTGCACATATTATATTTTTTAAACAACTATATAGTTTATTTAATTTTCATATTTTTTTTTAGAAAGCGATAAACACAAAAAAGAAGTATATACTCTGTCATTTTCAATAGAGACCTAACAGCAAAAAAGTTTTAGCCGTAAATAGAAACAAAATTAAAGACGGCGACACCAAATTCCATCGACGCGTTCACATCAACAAACAAAAAAACGTACCGCTAAAGGCGATGCCGGAGGAGGCGACGACACAAGTCTGAATCACAGTATTCTCTTGCCGTGTAAACGGTTGTTTAAGAAAACCAGCTTTATTAAGAATCTTAGTCCAACTTTTAACAAAGAAGAAACCAAGCAAACCGGCGGAGATATTCAGCGACGGAATAATCCCAGTCGTTAGATTCAGTTTCATCACCACAAAGGTAAAGAGAATCGCGAGTATGAAACTCACGATTAGAGCTCTGAACGTGAGCTGTTTTTGCCACGGCGGTGGGATTTCGTTACTCTCTTCGAAGATTCTCTCCACGGAGATTTCTTCTTCTTCGTTGGATTTAGATCCATTGTTTAGATCGTCGTCTTTCTTCGATCGTTCGACTTCCATAGCTGAGAGTTTTTGATTTGATTTGAGTCAGATCTGAGGAGGGGAACGAGAGAGGGAGAGATTTTATAGAGGAGAGGATCTGAAGAGAAGAGATCGGCGAGAGAAGAGGACGATTTTCTTGTAACTGAATGATTCTCTCTATTGTGTGAGTGAGAGAGAGAAGCGAATCTGTTTTAATATTTCTATATTTATAAGTCAAATGTGTTTTTTTTATAAATAATTAACCTACGTGCACGTGGACTATGGTGTGGTGTGTATACACAGTGTAAAATCTGAGTTTTTTCTTTGGTGTGGATTTAGAGTTAATTAAATTGATACGTAAATGGATTTTGGAATTTAGATTATGACATGTTTACGTGTTAAACGAGCCAATTATGACGGGTCGTAGATTGTATTAATCTTAACAGAATTAAGTTTTAGTTGCAAATGTGTTTTTTTGAAAAGAATTAAAATATTAAAATGAAAATACACGTAAATATTGTTTGAACATTTGATTTCAGAACAATAGTCGTTTATATAGTGAGTTGTTCTTCAAATTACTTTTAATTTCGGAGTACTTAACTATTAACCAATATTTTTTATAATTAAAGATTACAAGGGAATTTTACTTTTTCTACCACAATTTTCCCAAAAAAAAAATATTTCTATCGCTTTTCAATAGTACCAAATTATTTATGTGGAAAGACCAAAAAAAATAAAAACTATGTGTCCAAACGTTTACACCGATTTGACATTTTCATTTTTATGTTCTCTCACTACATTGTTAAAGACTCTAAACGTGAGCTGGCTTTGCCACGAAGGATGATCCTCATGGGCTCATGGCTGGCCTCAAAGATTCTATCATGTCATGTCGTGGCATTTGAGATCGTCATTTTTTTCCTTTATCGCTCTGTGACCGCTGCTAAATTTAAGTCTAACCTAGCTCTTTGTTTACAAGAAAGGAGAGGATTATTTTAAATAAGAGAAAAGTTGGAATATTCGAAAGTGTCGTGCTCTTATTCTATGGTACGAGACTATGAGTGACTAGATAGAATTTTCATTTAGATTCTCTAACCATAATAATTAGGTAAAAAAATCTTAGCTATTAATATTGACTAATAAATATAAAATGTGAAAGTTTGACTATACTATATTAATAAACAAATGGTTAACTTGATATTGACCATGAATGCATCATTAACTTGCTTAGAATAACAAAAATCTTATGAATTTATAACTACTAGAAGTTTGATTATATGCGAGGTGGGTTCAGACTATTCACATATTACACAAACTATTTGTGGTATTAGAACTTGTATAACTTGGACAAAATTCATATCAATTAACAATTAACCTATTGAAAATTAGATAAATAGAGAAATAAATCTATTGTTTGCTTATGTGAGTATAAATAATGAGATTTAGACTTAAAATAGTTAAGTCAAAATTAAATAATATTTTGGCACCTTTTATAAGAAAAGAAGATAAAAGGGACCTATATGATCAAATACAAAAGTAGAGGGGTTATTTCATAATAACACGTATCTTAGAAAATCTTTTTAATCTTCTTCGTTCACCGAATCTTCTTGGGTTAGGTTTGTCTTCAAAATCGTCAGAAGAAGAAGAAGAAGTCAAAGACGATAACAATGACGTCATCATCGTACCTCCGATTTGCGATCGCCGTCGTAGCTTTCCTCTCAATCACCACCATCACCACCGCACGTCCTTGCAAAACCTTCCTAATCTCCTCATATTCCCTCTCAATAACCCCAGAAAACCCTAACCTCGAATCCGATTTCACCTCCACACGATTCGTCACCGTTTTCACAATCCGTCGTCTAAATCCTCACCACGTGGTTCCTTTCTTCGTCAATCGTCGTCACGAGAAGCCACAGATCCAATCGGATCGTTCCCTCCCTTTGATCTCTGATAACATCAATTCGTTTAGAGATCGAACCAGAGATATTCTTAGCGTCGTCGTCGCGCTTTTGTTCGGTGTTGGTTGTGGTGCTTTAACCGCTGCTACTATGTATCTTGTTTGGGCTCTTGTTGTGAATCGTCAAAGCTATGATTTTGAGGAAGAAGAAGATGATTATGAGAATGATGAATCTGATGCTGCTAGCTTGAAGAAATTGGGTTATGTTAAGATTCCAGCTCCAGCTCCTGCTCCTGTGAAGGAAGCTGCTTGATTTGAGGTTGTGAATTTCAGTTTCTGCATATTATCATGATTTACGTTGTTGCTTATCTATGTTGTTGCGTACAAGTAAATTCGTCTCTGTTATGGATTTATCTAAACTTACTATACTCTAAGTATCAGTGTTTTTACGATTTGTAGTTGATGTTTCTTAGATATATATAAGTGTGATTATGATGTTACCTATGGATTTATTCATTATCTTTGATACCAATGTGACTAGTTTAGGAGCTTAATACTTAAATGGATTGATCATCAAAGGAACCAAGGTCGTGACTCGAGAAGTCTGTTTCTTGTTTTCTTTCTGACTTGCTAGAACCTAACTTGGTCGCAGGATATGTGTATGGTTCTCATAGCCCCATTTTGTGGTTTAATAGCTTTCATTCTTTCAAGCACTGATTAGCTAGAACCTAAGTAGGTCGCAGGATATGTGTCTGATTCTCGTTAACCAATCTGTGTTTTGAACAGCCTTCAAGCATTGGGAGTGTCTAGTTTTCTATTGCTTATGGTCATATGTGTGTATGGTTCTCATTGCCCCATTTTGTTGTTTAATAGCTTTCAAGCATTGCATACTTAAGGTAGTGTCTAGTTTCGGTTCCGTTTCTTGTAATCTTACTGACTAGCTAGTAGCTAGACTTTTTAAGTAGGTAGCAGGATATGGGGATGACTCTGGTTGACCCCAATCTGAGTTTTGCATAGCTTTCAGAGCATTGAGAGTGTCTAGGTTCTATTGCTTATGGTCATCTGTATATATGGTTCTTATTGCCCCATTTTGTGGTTTAATAGCTTTCAAGCATTGTGAACTTTAGGCAGTGTCTAGTTTCTGTTCTGTTTCTTGTTATATTTCTGACTACCTAGTAGGTAGACCCTTTTAAGTAGGTCGCAGGATATGTGGATGATTCTCATTGATACTAATTTCTGATTTGCATAGCTTTCAAAGCATTGAGAGTCTCTAGTTTCTATTGCTAATGGTCATCGTTGTGTATGTATATAGCTTAAAGGTTGATGTCTTGGATGCAGAGGAACAATTAAGTGCCTTATTCTCTCTAGTCTAGTAGTTATTTGCCTTGTAACAATCCTTTGTTATGTTACTATTTGATTTGAGGTTGTTTTATGTATGTAAAATCCAGTACCTAATTGTCTTGGTAATAGAATCTATAGATGTCTCAAAATCGGTCCGATTTTCGATTGTCAACACAAATGGTGCAAGATTTTGCTTTCTACATATATACTCTTTTCTTAAAAAACTACCTCAAAAGAACCTAATTGTCTTGGTACTCTTTTCTTAAAAAACTACATATATATTCAAAAAAACTACCTCAAAAGAAATTGTTTATCGTTTCTTTTTCAGTATTTTAGTTATCTGATAAAATAAAATAAAATTGTTTTTGGGTCCTCCACTATACATATGAAGAAACTTGCACATCACCATTCAGTTTGGTCACATGAGTTAATATTAATGAAAGCACTCGATTAACAACAAATATCATTAATCAAACTCAGTAAATTATTTATACATAAAACGAAATTTTATTTTCAATAGAAACTACTGATGTTTATTTCTTCATATCCTAATTTGTAACCTCATATTCTTTTGGTAAACAAACAAAACCATCAAACATGCAAATAACCGTTGGAATTCTAAAACTTATTAAAAGAATTTTTGAAGAGAACCATTTTGCTTTGAAAAAGGCAAAAAGGGTCAGAGATAATACGACATTGACTGCAGTGTGTATAACGGCTCCAATTTCAAAATTACTATCTTTAATAAAATAAATTAATTCCACTTTGACCCCATTATTCTTCAAAGCTTACAATTTCACCCGACTTTTCTTAATTTTAGAAAGTAATGGGTCCTATCCGAATACTTTCTGAAATAAAAGAACTTTTGTCTGTCACAAATCGCATTACCAAACAAAAAAGTTTGAAGTTTTGAATCTTTTTGTCTTCTTACACAAAAGACATTCCCCTAAAAACTCTCTTGTTCTTGACTCACTTCTACTTCAAAATCTCTCTGTTCTTCAAAATTCTTTGTCACAAAATGGGTTGCTGTCTCAGCAAGAAACCTTCCCCTTCTCTTCCCTCTAGTGTTAAACCCTCAGATCCAATCAAACCCATGGAACCAGTGATTGAGCCTTTGGAGGAAGAAGCAAAACCCAAATCTGAGAAACTGAATCAAGAAGAAGAAGAAGAAGAAGTTGTGGTGATAAAACACACAAGAAGCCATGAAGAGAGATCCAAGAAGACAGAATCAGATAAAGATTCTCCAGTTTCTTCTCCTGTGGCGGCTGAGAAATCGAATTCTACACCGCTTGTGAGAATCTCTAGCTGTACTAAAGAAGAAGTTGATGCTATATTGATACAATGTGGGAAGCTAAGTAGAAGCAACTCTGCTGCTAAAACAAGAAGATACTCTGGTTCTAAAAGAAGCTTTGATTTTGACCAGAACGAGAGAATCCGCGGCGGCGATGCGGCGGAGGAAGACGGAATGCAGCGAAATCGTCACCGTGGAGTAGAGAGAGTGCATGGTTCGCCTCGTGAACGGAGAAGACGAACTCCGAGTAGAGAAAGAGAAAGATCGGGAAGCAGAGAAAGAGGAAATGTCGGCGGTGGCGGCGGTGGTAGTAGGAGAGTGAGTAGATCTCCGGCGAAACGTTCTGAGATTCGTAACGCTGATTCGTGTGGCAGTTCGGTAAATTCGAGTAATAATAGACCGGGAAAGTTTGTTACGATTCCTGCAACGGATAAGAGTAACAATGTAGAGCCGTTAGTAAAACGGATTACGGTTAAGAGAAACATCGGAGACGCTTGCAGAATAGCGGCGTCTCCGAGGTCAAAATCTCCGGCTAGAGCGGGGAATAATGTTCCCTCGCTAAGCCGGAGTAATTCAAGAAAGGCGGAACAATCTCCCTATAGAAGAAATCCATTGGGAGAGATTGATCAAAACACTAAGAAGATGATAGAATCTGTGAAACCTAATTCAAGAACAAGTAGAGGTCCAAGCCCGAGTCGTGTTGCTGTTGTAGAACTTACGAAAGCTCCTCAAGTTGTGTTAAGCAGAAGCAGATCGTTGAGGAAATCTCGAGATTTCGATTTGGTATCAAACGAGGATAACAATTACACTGCATTGTTGTTGAAAGATATTCAGAGTTTTCATGGGAAGAGTGTTGATGATAGCGTGATTTCGCTGCCATTGTGTGTTAGTAAAGCTTGTTCAATTGTTGAAGCAGTGGCTGATCTTAACTCTATGACGAACAGAACTTGTTTGAGGTCTGATTCGAGCCGGTTTAGATTCACATCGACGGTGAAGAAAGCCGATCTTATGGAACCGAGTTTTGAGAAGTATGTGACTGTGAAGAGAGGTGGTGGTTCGTTGGAGGAATCATCTGGTAGCAACAATGTTACGTGACTAGGGAGATTCACTTTTAGCAATAACAGAAACTCGTGTTGTTGCGGTTTAATATGGAGAAATTGTTGTTTTGTTTGTCTATTGTTGTTTCCTTTGTTTGGTTTATTTTGTAATTCAGATGTCAATTTGACAATTTCAATGAATCTTCTTCTTATCTTCAGTCTGGCATAAAACCCAAAAAACCTGTATCGGACCCGAAACCAAACCAAATAATCATATAACCGGAGAGACTTTTAAATAATTTTACACGAATTATCCCAACTGAACCCGAACAGAAACAAAAACCAAACAGTATATCTGAAAAATCGAAACAATATCTACATATTCAAAATTATTAGATGTTTTAAATTATAATTATACCTTAACCAATTAACAAAAATATCCAAAAATATCTTAGATATATTATATATATCCAAAATATCCGAAAATTCTTAGTATTATACCTAAACTAAATGACAAAATTATATATTTTTTGTAATTCAATTTTTATTAAAATTTTGAAAAAATATGTAGTTTTTTCCAAAAACCGAACCAAATAATCATAGAACCCAAATATATACTAAATTTTTGTATCGGATGAATCCAAAAAATCTAAACTGAATCCGATCTGAACCCCGAACCATGCATACTTGGTGGATTAAACAGTTCGGTTCAGGTGAAAATTTTCAGAATTGTCGGTTTCGGATAAAATAACTAAACCGGATAAAATGTTCGGTTCGGTTTGAGTATTTCTTTTAACATTTCGTAGTTAAAAGCAACATCCAAAAGCAAAAACACACGCCGGAGAGTTTTCTAAGAACAACAGTGACGAAAAGGTTTTTAGGGTTTCTTTACCAATCAGAATCTCCGCCAAGTAACGATTTTCAGATTCCGAAGCAGCAAAGGTTAGAGCTTTTCCCTCATACGTTTCTTCTTCTGAATTCCTTGAAACCCTCCGGTGAACCAGAACCTGTTTTACATTCGTTTTCTATTCGGTGGTTTCTTTTAATTTAGGTCAAATTACACTGGAATTATCATTTGTTTCTCGTAATTCTGGATTTATGTTAAGTTTGGTGAAATCTCTCGTTGAGATGGATACGAAATCTATTAATTTTTCATTGTTATCCGTAAGCACACCAAGTGTTCGATGAAATTCCTAGTCTAATTTTTAGTAACCTTTCAGTTCAAATAATTTCCGAACTGTAACATGGCGGCAACTACTGGACTTGAGACTCTCGTCGATCGTAAGTTAGTCTTTTTTTTTGCCATTCTCGATTGATATGTGATGTTCTGTCACATGAATTGTCTAAAGATCTTATCTTTTGATTGGTTGCTGCAGAGATTATTTCGGTGATTACAAATGACGGACGCAACATTGTGGTATGTTATACTCTCTTGTGTGATATCTGGTTTAGAACTCCTTATGTCAATGCAAGTATCTTAGTAAAGAGATCGATTTTTATATTTTTTCAGGGAGTTCTTAAAGGTTTTGACCAGGCTACAAATATAATCCTTGATGAATCTCATGAACGTGTGTTTTCCACAAAGGTTAGCTTCTGATTCCTGTTTTAAAGTATTTTCATCTGAACTTTTCGATGTTACTAAATTGAATGGGTGCAAATACATTTTTCTGCAAGTAAATTGGCCAGTGTATGACCTGCAAAACCTTGTTGGTTTGTATCCATGAGTGGCTATGATGTAGCAGAGTTCTCGATGTCTCCATATTTTGTTTGTAGTGATCGCATAAAACTAGAAAAATAGAGGTACTATAAGGATGCTAGTTTATCTTTTGTTCATTGTCACTCAAAGCATCTTTCGTCGTCTGGTATTGATCTTTTAATTGGTACTACGTTCTTGCTAATAATGTACATTGCTTGATTTAGTTGCGTAGTGTCATCTTTTCAACAGAATATTGAGGAAACTTACTCAGATATTTAAGATAGGCCTTGTCCTACAGTTCTTTGTTTGGTAAGAGAATAGTGAATCATGAACTAACTGGCCTCTGAATGGAAGTATCTAAATCAGATAGTGTTGGATACACCGAAACAGATTTAGTGTTAGTATTCTTCGAGTGTTATAACTGATTGAAAAAATCTTGTGAGTTCATATGTCAAAAGATTTAGCTAGTGATAGGTAAGTCAAATACGTAGATATTGGCAGTGTGTAATTAATTATACATGATCACCTCCTTTTTTTCGTAAGAGGGTTAAAGGTTTGATTCATGTCTGTTTTCTTGTTTACACTAAGAGTATGTCAGGTCATGTTGATACTTCATTAGACAAATGTTCTTGGATATTTTTGGTGTGAAGGCAGAGTTCTGTTAAAATGATGGATATTGGAATTAGGATTGAGACCTCTTACTATGTCTTCATCTTTGCAGGAAGGAGTACAACAACATGTGTTGGGTTTGTACATCATCAGAGGGGACAACATGTAATTCTTATCATCCATCATCATCAGTGATTTTCTAACATTGCAATTGTTTTTTTGTTTCAATAAAAAAAATGGTGTCATCTTTGATCAGAGGTGTTATCGGGGAGCTGGACGAGGAGCTTGATGCTAGTCTGGATTTTTCGAAGCTGAGAGCCCATCCGTTGAAACCCGTAGTGCATTGATTGAATATAGTTATGGTGAGAAAATCTAATTCTCTCATTCAAAGCCTAAAAACAAAGAGAAGATTTGATTGTAAACAATTTGGATAGTTTGTTTTGATGTCTGGAGTTGTCTTATTTGTGTATCCTAAGGACAAAAGCTATATGATATTTTATGTCTTAAACGTTTTGGTCGGAAACTTAAATCATACAATCTTTTGGACGGACCTAGGTTTGCTACTAGACCACAAATTCTTTGATTAGAAAAAAAACTTTTATTGTTAACCAAAATTTTATAGATATTCAAATTGCAAAAGAAAAAAAAAAGAGGAATTAGTTTCTGGTATCTTACAAATTATAATGTCGTTGCAATTTCATCTAGAAGGATTATATACATCATCAAATCTATCAACATCAACAAATGGCCGTATTTAAAACTTAGAAGCATCATACATTTTCTATAAGACAACAATATAGATATTAACTTAATATGTCATTCTCCCATAGTCGCATCATACAAGTCGTTGGTTTTGGTAATAACTCGCCAAAACCAAACACTTCTGATTTCATCGGAGTCTTGGGTCTTCTTTTACGATTCCAATGTAATATTCTTCATATTAAGTGATTTATTTCTTGAAATTTTTCATAGTAAGTGTTATCAGAAGCTTTTGATTTTTGGTTATTAATATGAAGAACAAAAGAATTGCGTTCTAAAAATTTTTCGTTGATAACGATTAATATTAAACAGAAACACTACAAATAAATTAACATCGTTGGGGCCTAGGGATTTCGAATGGAATTTTATTTGCAAAAAAAATAATAAAATAAAGCATGTTAACAAAAAAGTAAAAGAAAAAAAATTCATGACGAAATGCATGAGAACACTGCTGCATAAGTCTTAGGGGATTAGGTCAACAAAAGTAAAGTAGATCTTCATCAAATGTATTTTGACTTTATAATGTACCTATTAGTCAAACTATATGCGATCTAAATATTAAAAACTTGTATTTTCTCAAAGACAATGCGAGGCGTAAATATATGAAATTTTATTTTGTAGATTAAGTACCATTTATATATGAAATATAAATAAATCAAGAAGAGTAAACATGAAAGAGCAAAAGAGTAAATAGAAAAAATTATAGGAAATAAAAAGAAACAAATAGTAATTGGAAAATATCTTAAGTGGATATAACTTTTAGTTGTTTGATAATGTATAGGACTACAATATATGTATTTTCCAAAAAGTCATCCTAATTTTTCCATCTATATTGCAAGTAATTTGATACCTACTAATGATTTTTATTTTTTTTATTTGATGGGTTCACATCAAACTCAATTTCCATAAAAGACCGCTACCTAAGCAGACACGCAAATTCACATTACACGTGTGATGTGTTGTATGGAAGCGAATGTACTTGTTTTTCATAATCTATAGGTTCATATAGAGAAGTCTCTCCATTGAAAAGTTCTTCCCTCTTGACTTTAAAAACTCCATAAGGTCCCTACTTATATTAATTTCCCAAACCCCTAAATAAGATCTACAAACAAAGCTTCTTCTTCTTCTTGGTGTCATCAAGATTTTCCAAAAATGTCTCAACACCAAAAAATCTATCCGGTCCAAGATCCAGAAGCCGCAACAGCGCGTCCAACAGCTCCTTTGGTTCCTCGTGGTTCCTCTAGATCAGAACATGGAGACCCATCCAAAGTCCCTTTGAACCAAAGGCCACAACGGTTCGTGCCGTTGGCTCCTCCAAAGAAGAGAAGAAGTTGTTGTTGCAGATGCTTTTGCTACACGTTCTGCTTTCTTTTGCTTCTTGTCGTTGCAGTAGGCGCATCCATTGGTATACTATACCTTGTCTTTAAACCGAAGCTACCGGATTACTCTATTGACCGGTTACAGCTCACCCGGTTTGCACTGAACCAAGACTCGAGTTTGACTACGGCTTTTAACGTGACTATAACCGCTAAGAATCCGAACGAGAAGATTGGAATTTATTATGAAGATGGGAGCAAGATTACCGTGTGGTACATGGAACATCAACTAAGCAATGGTACGTCACTTTTGGTTTACTCCGGTTTGCTTTCTTTTGGTTTTTTAACGTAGGAAGGCTTCAAAATCTCACTACAAAACCGGTTTATTTGGTTGATTTCTGTTCTTTTCCTTTGGTTTGGTTCGTACACAAGGAAGACTTTAAAACTCTTTTCAAATTAGGGATGTCTAAATTTTTTTGGTTGGCTTTGGGTTTACTTTCATTTTGGATTAGGATTGTCAAATACTGTATATCTTTAGTTTCAAACAAAATTTGGTTTAGATAGTTTTTGTTCGGTTCATATTCAATAGTTCGGATATAATAGAGTTAATTCATTCAAATCAATCGTTTTTGGTAGAGTTGGATCATACCGGTTTATCCGGACTGAAAACCCCAAAACTAAACATATTTATTTATGTTGTTTGGTTTTCTTGTTTGATTATAATTCGTTTACACCATTTCAAACCGGGTCTTCTTATAGATTTAACTTCATTGAACTTTTGTGATTTTTTTGAATAGGGTCGTTGCCAAAATTTTACCAAGGACATGAAAATACGACAGTGATATACGTAGAAATGACTGGTCAAACACAAAATGCATCGGGTTTAAGGACGACATTAGAAGAGCAACAACAAAGAACCGGGAATATACCATTGAGAATTAGAGTAAACCAACCGGTTCGGGTCAAATTTGGGAAGTTGAAGCTCTTCGAAGTAAGATTCTTGGTCAGATGTGGTGTATTTGTTGATAGCTTGGCTACCAATAATGTTATTAAGATTCAAAGTAGTAGTTGCAAATTTCGTCTTAGGTTATAGATCCGTTTTTTTTTATATAATTAATATCGAGATATACAGAGGGAATTTTGTCAGATATAGTCACATACTCATATATAGTTCTCCTCTAAAGTACATTATTGTGTCTCAGACCTTTGTTGTATAATAAACTGTTGGTTTAAATTAATATATTAAAGTATACAATACTATGTACATAGGTGGAATTCAAAGTATAGTAGTTGTAAGTTTTTAAAACCAGAGCATGTCCACCACTCCACCTTACCTTCTTTTAAGCAAACAATTGGTTGAAGGTAGACTCCAAAATTCAGTTTTAACTACTTACAACTTAAATTGGAGGTAACTCCAAGATCTTAGTTATGAATTCAAATTTGCATTAGATTTACTTGTTCCAACAATTACTTCTGGTATTCTAAAGCAAAGACCAAACTCAATAAATAAACCTTATGGTAAGACATTCCAAGCAACATGAAAGAGATAATAAAGAGACATAGATATATAGAACAAACTGAATTTTTGCGAGAAGAGAGAGACATGTAGAAAAGAAACGCTAAAAGAACTTACACAAAGAAGATTCATGTACTTAACTTGTGACAGTCCTCTGTAACAATTTGAGAACTATCCTCATGAAGTAAGGTCCTGAATCAAAAGTACAAAGAAACAAATTCCTAGTTCAAGTTATATACCAAACCGAAGTCTTTGTAGTTGTACAACCAGTTTCAGGAGGAAGGCTACCTTTGAAAGGTATTGTAACACTGGCTAGAGAATGAGCATAATGTCGATAATTTTTCTTTTGATGAAAAAAGATTTAGAGAATGGCAAAAAATATAATATATGCGCTCATATTGGTGGTAAGTCATATATCTTTCTATTATTCGTTACTATATCATAAGCTTTGTATATTATTTGGCCAAAAAAAAAAAGATTTGTATATTGTAGTTTGACTAGAGAAAAACAATGAAATGTGTCGGATTTCAAATTTGACAAAGAAAACTCTACTTAAAGTTCACAACTGAACGGTAAGTTTCATTAGGTTTCCAATTCGCCGGAATAACATTATAAGCTAGGACTACTTTATGAGATTCAGCAGAAGTAAGTCTGATGTTGAATGGTCCTGTTAGAGGACTGCCAGAGCTGATCTTCCATACAGCAGACCTCATTTCTTGCATGGGGATGAATTCTCCGTCGGCTGGTTGAATTTCTATATAGGCCAAATCTCCATCACCGTTTTCATACTCGACAACAAATGAAATGTAGTACGGATTTGCTCCAGGGTCCATACGGAAAGCTATGTTAGTTCTTCGATATAAACATTCCACGCTGATCAAAAAACAATAGTCAATATTTTGATTCGTATATCATAGAAAATAGTTGAATTTTAATTAAATAATATTTCTGTAAAGATAATAACAAAAATGAAAACATTGATTTCTTTGATTTATCAAAAAAAAAAAATTCAACTCAAAACCTAGATATACATACTAAAAGGAAAAATTTTAAAACAAAAATTATGTAAGTATATAAGTACCGTCTGTAGTAAACACGTAGAACACCAGCCGATCGAAGTCGATCGCCTTGGCCAGGTCTGGCTAAGGCACCCATGGCTTTGCCGCTAAGATCAAAGTGGGCTGGTTCAGAGGCACAAGGACCACCAGGGCATTCGTCGGTTATCGTCACCGTTATTGGTCTCCTCGAGCATGCTGGATGCCCATTGCATAGAATCTGATAAATAAAAATGTTAACATATACTATATAGTTGATGAAAGTAAAATCTTGTTGTAACCATATAACATACATTCAGATCTTGCATGCTATGTCAATTTTTTTTCCAACCCAAATTTTTAATGTTCATTCTGATTAATTAAAAAAGACATATGAACTGGTCATTTTATTGAATATAATTACACAATTTTTTTTTACGTTTTATGAACAATCTTAGCTACATATATATAAAATTGTATCATCTTTTCTGAAAATACTATTCTAACTAATATATTACCTAAAAAGCATTAACAAAGCTGACCAAAAGGGCATAAATTCTGTGTTACATACGTAACACTATGCTCTTGAGTCTTGCCCTATATACATTCATACAAACCTGAAAACATGTTCCACATCCTATTCCATTGTTGAACACTGAAGGACCTCCAGCTGAAACCATCCCGTATAATGGTGGATTAGCCACTGCGAAACCACAAGCTCCTCCTATATATAACCATATATATATACACATTTAAGCATCATATATATTCATATAAAGAATTTACTATTCTAAAATGTATGTGTGTATATATATATATATTGTTACAAATATGTAATTTTGTTAGTACCGGTGCTACCGGCGCCTAACTTAAAGAAACAAAGACACACACGATTTAACGAGTTCACGTTCCTCAACCGGAATCGCTACGTCTCGCCGGAGAATCTCTCCGGAAATCCACTAGAACCTTTCTTTACAATGTATCTTTACAAGTTTTCTCTCTCTAGTTCTCTCTAGAACTTGATTACAATTCTCTCTCTTTCTCTATCTCCGATCTAACAGAATTACAGAGAAGAAGAAGAAGATATAGTTACAGAGCTCATGCGAAAAGACCAAAACGCCCTCAAGCTTGTTATGACCTTAGTCAGCTCGCCTCACGTGTTATGACTTTAGTCAGCTCGCCTCACGTGTTATGACTTTAGTCACAACAGACTTCGAACCCTCTCTTTCACCGAGTTTCTCCCACACTTAGACCCGAAAACTAAAATCTGAGTCACTTCTTACAAATGGAAAATCAAGCTCTCCAATCATCACGTACGAAAGGTAAATTTAAGGTAAAACTTAAGTCTAAACGATAAATGCATTCAAGAAAGGAAAACAAAATGTGATTTATGTTAAATAAATTTTGGTAATTGATTTCAAAATCATGTATTAACTTGCTATAAAAAAAAATTGTAAATAAATAACATCATTTCATTTATGTAAGTCAAAATATTTGATACCATATTCATTAATGTATACTTGCCTATATGGACAAATACATTAGCTTTTCTTTTTTTTAGCTTAAAAATCCTTTCCTTTTATAAAGTATATCACCCTGGATACAAGTTTTCTGTGTAAAGGCGTAAACTTACCACATATATATGACATATGTATAAACCACAACTCAAATGAACAAACATTTGAGCACACTAGACCTAATTTATATTATTGCCACCACACGGGATTGAACATTTAAGTAAGAGATATTATTTATACTTTATGATTAGTTTAGTTCTAGCTAGTCTTAAAAGTTGACGTTGGATTTGTATATCGCACCGGGTTGCCAGTTTGCGGGAATGACATTGGAAGCCACAACAGTCTTGCCGGATTCCAACGAAGTCACTCGGAGAGAGAGCGGGGCACGCAAAGGTGACGACACGTCGAGCTTCCACACGGCGCCCCATGATTGGCTCATAGACAACCACTTGTCAGAATCTAGAGCTTGTTTGAGTTCAATTCGGCCAATTTCGCCGTCTCCGTTTACATACGCAACCAAAACCGCGAAGGAGTTAGCGTTTGAACCTTTATCCACTTGAAATGTCACCGTTTTGCCTATATAGTTGCACTCAACCCTAAACACACACACATACCAATGAAACACAATTACATAACAAGTAAATATAACCTTACTAAATTAGTATAGAATAACTTTGTAGTAATATACTAATGCCAAATCCTTAGATACATACTTTTTATAAAGAATCTGCAATTCTCCGACATTGCGAAGCTGACTATCTTGACCAGAAATTGCCATGGCACCAAACGCTGTACCACTCAAATCGAAATGGACCGACTCCTTAACGCATCCAGGACATTCATCTGTAATGACCACCGTAACAGGATTTTTCGAACATGCCGATTTCGAAGTGCATTTTACCTGAACGTAAATAAATCAGTATATAAGCTAATCTTTCATTTATTCTTAATCTCTTCCGCTTAATATTGTAATTATATTAGTAACCTGGTAACATGCACCACATCCTTTTCCTGACTTGAACAACGACGGACCTCCGGCTGATACCATTTTCGAAAACGGAGGTTGTGCAACAGCATTTCCATAACCACAAGCTCCACCTTCATTATAATTAATCAATATATTGTGGTTAGTAATTAATTTAAATATATAGTTAGTTTCTTGCTTGTTTATCTAGAGCTGTAATTGACATAACACGAATATATATATACCGTCGCTTCCGTATCCGGTGGGGTTACCATACCACGTAGATCCGGCGATAGACCAATCAGAATCGCTGGTCGTGGCGGCTGAAATGTTGAATTTCTTGGGGCTAAAGCAATGAGTTAAGTTCAAGAGGAGACAAGTTAGAGCAAAGAGTAAGTTCATGAGCATGTAGTATCGATCTACGACAAGAATTGTCATTGTGATAAATGATAATATTAAGTAAGGTAAGATGGGCTACTTATAGTAGTTTATAGATTGATCAAATCCCGTGAAAGACTCTAATACGCCCAACTGTATTAATCCACGTGTTACTTTGTCTAAAAAAATACTATAAGACACTTGAAGTCTTTCGTTTTTTGTTTAGTTTTATTTCGAAGTGAATCCTAATTACGGTTAACCGTTAGAGCCATAGTTTATATCTGGTTGCATCATACGGTGTCGTATAGCATATTAATTCTTATTTTTCCCTAAATCAAGGTAATTTGGAATTAGATTGATGGCGAAATTTGTACGCTAATGTAACCGTTAATGGTGGATTACTTGGTCGTTGAAATTTAATCGCACGGTTGAAAACATGCATAAAGTTCTGAAAATAATCGCATGAACGTAAAACTTGGCGTAAATCAGGTTTGTCATGACGATTTACTGAATCAATTTTACTTATTTTATAACAAACTTAAAACGTGAAGGAAGGTCCCATGAATTAATTAATTTTGTATATGAGTTGAAGAGTTCAAATATCATTTAGAAAAAGGTTATACTATAAACTTAATTTTTATTAGATTCATGATGATGCACATCCGGCCCACACGATACTGTATATGTATAGTAATATATCAATGATATATATCTGCTCTGTGCCCATAAGCCCATTGAAGAAGAGTTGCAAATCAAAGCATAATAGAGCACAAACAACCGTTTGAATTCTTTAAAACTTCTCAAATCATCATCCGTTTGACTCTTGGTTTTTGGTTATACATGATACTTAATTTTTCGTGCATTTAATGATGATTTTGTTTACTACAAGTTCATAACTCTATCAAAACAAAATTATCATCATATAAAAAACTAAAATAAAAGACTTTTTTTAACAAACATAAGCAAAATTCAAGCAAAATATATGCAAATTAGTAAAACAATTGACAAAAAGTTGTAGGTTAAACTCGAGATTTCAAATGATTATTAATTACCAACTAGAAGAAATACTCTATTATGAAATGCGCTAAAAATCTAATTTTTAGATTTGACTTAAGTAATAACTTATATATAGTTTTTGGAATTAGAAACTATTCTATTGAAATTCTATCAAGCGTTAATGCAACAAGGTCGAGTATGAGGACCAAAATATCGTTGATGCGACAACGTTGAGTATTATATAGTAGCTAGTAGAAATTGTGATCAACTAACCTTGCCAATGTGCAATTGCATCAAATGCTTCAAGCCAAGGGATTTGCACAATTGGAATCAGAAGGATAGTTAGGATATGGATGTATGAGGAATACCAATCTTAGTTGTCTCAGTGGGGTTTCTCATACAGTCCAATGAGAAGCTTCTTGGAACCAATTCAACCATTTTCGTTAAAGGAATGAATCTCAACGATTGTCGAGACCACTTTTATGAAAACCTTTTACAACTACTTAAGTGTTTGTTCTTAACATATTGGGTCTTTGTTTGTATCGACATATATGAGTCGGTTTATTGAAAAAGTATTTTACTTTTTTATTTTATGTGACGGCAAAATCCTTTTTAGACAAGAGTATTGTGTTAACCTAATACAATAAACGACTCTGTCGATATATACAAAAGCCCAAATAGACCCAATAATAGCCAAGAACATATGGATCCCTCAGCATCGTTGGAGGCAATCTCATCTTTCTGATCTCTTCTAGCTTAAGATCAAATGCTGAAACCACTCTTTGGTTTTGACATGTTTCAACTTTAACAATCCAGTTTCGTTAAGATACCAACTGGAACTGAAATAGGCTTGGTTATAATTTATAATGCTTATTTCAAAGTATGTTTTCAAGGAGTAGGATATACCAACAGCAAACTTTGTAATCATTGGATATATAGCATAATTCAAATTTATAGTGAAATAAATTTGGGCAAGTTGGCTTCATTAAGACATATATAGGTCTCAATTACTCTTTCGTGTTTTTCAAATTGGGAGTAAAAAAGACTAACTTGATAAGTATATATATTGATAAGTATTGTGTATTTCAGTTCAAAATCCTGTGTTTAATATCATACAATACCTTTCTGACCAAAAAATAAATAAATATCATACCTTGAAAGATATGTATTTGATACATTCGTAACGTCCATTTACACAAGATAAAGTTTGCATTAAACTTTTTGTTCTCTTAGCAAAACAAAGCTTTTGGGATACTGTCTATGGATCTAGAAGCCTATGGAAACAGTCTTAGAGTTTTTATCATCCGAAAACTGATGGAATTTATATACACATCGAGTGAAGCAAGTTTTTTTTTTTTTTTTTGTTAAAAAATCATTGCTAAGTTGAAATCAGACTCCGTTTTTTCAAAGTCGACATATAGTTAAAACTATAAGTACAACAAATTTCGATAACTACATCTTTATGGAAAACACCAGTCTCATCTTTCTTTTTTTGGCACATTCTTATTGTCGTATTTCGAATTACATTTTCAATAACTAATGTTGAAAGAATCATAAATGACTATCTAGACTACTTATCTTTTTCAGATATTTGGATTAGAAGGTAATCGATACATATGTTTCTTGAACGCTATCGGTGTGGATAGAGTGTACAATTTGAATTTTGGTTTGTATCATACTTCAGTTAAAAATCATTGTTAACAAATTTAAATTAAAAAAGTTACTTAGTGAAATTGGCACCTAATTAGAGCGATACTTAATTTGGTTTGCTTTGTCCTACTTAAATTCATTTCACTTGTTTAAAACTTTAGTTAAAAATTAATCTAAGACCAAGTTTACTTTTTACTTTCAAAAATACCAAACAGTATGCGGGCAAACGATGAAATTGCTGATGGTGATGATATTGACGGATTAATCTAGAGAGAAGCTGTAGCGAATATATAATCTAGAGATGAGCATCAATTCATTAAAAAAAATTGAACTTAGCTTTGCATGGATGATTTTGTTCTCTTTTGGAAATCTGGGCAATACTTGTCTTCATGGGTTGTTTTATTTTTTATTTTATCTACTTGCGTGTACTAAAGCTGCTATTTTGTCACAATCCAGTTTTAATTAAATTTAAAACATCGTGTGTGAGTTGACAAAATCAAATTACAAGCTATCTTGCAGTTTTACGTATTACCTCTTTTAATTAAACACAAGGCAACAATGTTTTTTCTTATATAAACAATTTACCATCTGAAATAAACATACTTTACCAATCGACGAGAGATCACAAGTATAAGGAGAGTACTACTCCCTCTAATCATGCACCCCTAAACCATAAACCACTTACATCTTCGAAATAGTTGAAATTGAAGAAAGAAATAAGTTGATATGGTAGAAGTTTATGAGTTATTAACTGTGATGGTTTCACTCATTGTGGTGAAGCTATTTCATTGGATATATCAGTCGAAGAATCCGAAACCTAATGAAAAACTACCTCCAGGGTCGATGGGTTTTCCGATCATTGGAGAGACTTTTGAGTTCATGAAGCCTCATGACGCTTTTCAGTTTCCAACATTCATCAAGGAGAGAATCATCAGGTTCATTTGGTAATTTTCTCTAGCATGCAGTAACTCATAACTTACTTAAGTAACGTTGTCTTTTTTTTCGATATGGAAAAAATAATAGATATGGACCAATTTTTCGGACAAGTTTATTTGGAGCCAAAGTTATAATCTCGACGGATATTGAATTAAATATGGAGATAGCAAAGACAAACCATGCTCCTGGTCTCACAAAGAGCATAGCACAACTCTTTGGAGAAAACAACTTGTTTTTTCAGAGCAAGGAGTCTCATAAACATGTCCGAAACTTGACATTCCAGTTGTTAGGTTCACAAGGTTTGAAATTGAGTGTGATGCAAGACATCGATCTCTTGACTCGCACACACATGGAAGAAGGAGCTAGGAGAGGTTGTCTTGACGTCAAGGAAATATCAAGCAAGGTAAAGAAAAGTTATCCATTTCGTACTCTTGTTGATATTGCAATCCACTAGATATTGGATGATCTCAAATCTTTGTATATTTAAACGTTACAGATTTTAATTGAATGCCTTGCAAAGAAAGTTACCGGCGACATGGAACCAGAGGCGGCGAAAGAACTCGCACTCTGTTGGAGATGTTTTCCGAGTGGCTGGTTTAGATTCCCTCTCAATCTTCCTGGGACTGGTGTTTATAAAATGATGAAAGTAGGTGTTTTTAGTAACCTTAATTGTAGTAATTTTTCTACAAAATTAATGATCCAAGCCGTGAGGATGATGTTTCGTTGCAGGCAAGAAAGAGGATGCTTCACTTACTAAAGGAGACAATACTGAAGAAGAGAGCATCAGGAGAGGAGTTAGGGGAGTTCTTCAAGATCATCTTTGAAGGAGCGGAAACAATGAGCGTAGACAATGCGATCGAGTACATATACACCTTATTTCTGCTTGCTAACGAAACAACACCACGTATTCTTGCAGCTACAATAAAGCTCATAAGTGACAACCCTAAAGTCATGAAGGAGTTGCATAGAGAGCATGAGGGAATTGTCCGGGGTAAGACTGAGAAGGAGACCAGCATAACATGGGAAGAGTACAAATCTATGACATTTACCCAAATGGTGAGTTTAAATCAATATAAGATTGGCTAATACATAGTAAGTAGCTCATAGAAATATGGTTGTTTGTTTTAGGTGATCAATGAGTCCCTTAGGATCACAAGCACGGCGCCAACAGTATTTAGAATATTTGATCATGAGTTCCAAGTTGGTTCTTATAAAATTCCAGCTGGTTGGATCTTCATGGGCTATCCAAACAATCATTTCAATCCAAAAACTTACGATGACCCTTTAGTATTCAATCCATGGCGTTGGGAGGTGAATGTCATATGATCTTTTACTTATTTACTACAAATTTAGTAAACAAATTCATAGAAATTTTAAACTAAATGTTTAGGGAAAAGACTTGGGCGCGATCGTCTCTCGGACTTACATTCCCTTTGGTGCTGGCTCTAGACAATGTGTAGGAGCTGAGTTTGCTAAGCTGCAAATGGCCATTTTTATCCATCATTTGTCTAGAGACAGGTTCATTTTCATTAACTAATGATTGTGATTAGATTTTATTTTTGCTTGCAGCCAAAGTTTTTACTTACATGTAATATACCTTATATATGGTTTGAAGGTGGTCAATGAAGATAGGAACCACAATACTTCGAAACTTTGTACTCATGTTTCCAAATGGATGTGAGGTTCAATTCTTAAAAGACACTGAAGTGGATAACTCGAGTGGTTCGAATCCCGATTGCTGCAATGGATAAAAACCATCGATCTTGTTCTTGAACGATTATTGCAAATGTTAAATACTTAAAAGACTAGTTGGTAAAGATGATTTATCAAACGAGTCATATGAGGATTTAAGTTTTATGAAAAATTTACTGGACTTATAAGAATTATGCTTGTAATAATGAAGGATAACATGCATATTTTTCCTATGTTGAACAAATTGAAAATACATTGTTACCTATAAAAATGGAGATTAAAAGCAAACAAATCCTCACCTAAAACATGCTTTCTTGACCTCTTTAGGCTCTGGCAATTTAACAAGTAGCCGTTTAGGCCTGTTTAGTTTTAGACCTGTTTACATTTTTAAGCTTGCAAGCTTAGGTTGGTTCATATATGCCCATTTACATTATATTCAATTAATTGGAGAACTTTATACCATGGTTTTCTCTTTCTATGGACATTTTTCAACCCAATCAAAAAAAAGAAAAGTAAACTGAAATCTCTTACTTAGAAAATTGATTCTACTATACTATATCCGGTTTTAAATCTGGTCCTTGTTTGGTCTTGGGGATAATAATTAGTGGCGAAAACGGCGTCGCTTTTGCTTTGGTTTTGGGTTAAATGAGTGGTGTTTGCTAATGAATGGGCCTCTACGCCTTTTAACAGCCCATATTTGATCACATTTCAATCTATCACATGATTTTAACCATAATAAAGCCGTAGCCATTTCTTCTTCTTCGTTCCTTCAGATTTTTCGCAACAGAGAGAGAAGTCGAAGCTTCACGATCGTATAATAATGGCGACGGCTTCAGGTACCCATTTCCTTCAACATTTCTTCTAATTCATTTGAAACTGGTTTTCAATTTAGCTTTAAATTTCCCTTTTGGTGGTAAAAAAATCTCGATTTCGAATCATACTCTCGTAATTTTGTATCATTAATTTTAAGGTTCTTACTGTTTTGGAAGTTGTATTATCATTGATTTTCTCTATTTTGGTTTTACATCCATTTTGTTTTACTTACGAGTCTGATTCAAATTTTTGCTATTCTTATTGATTTGAGACTTTCTGTGATTGGTGGTTCTCTCTCTGTTATGGTTTTGGTTAGATTCAAATTGTGATTCTTAAGAGTCTGATTCAAAGTTCACTATTCTTATTGATTTGGTTCTTTGTTAGCAATCAATTTTCTTAAAGTTCTATCCTTTTATCTTTCTGACATATGTTTTTGGACTTTTTTGCAGTTGCTTTTAAGTCTAGGGAAGACCATAGGAAGCAAATTGAATTAGAGGAAGCTCGTAAAGCCGGGCTTGCTCCAGCTGAGGTTGATGAGGATGGAAAGGAAATTAATCCTCATATTCCGCAGTATATGTCATCTGCTCCATGGTATCTTAATTCTGAAAAACCGGTAAGCTAAAATCCTTCTTTGGTTCACCTGCTTCTCTGAACTGCCATGTTTACATGCACACTGAATACTCTTTTTATTGGTTGGTTTTAACAGAGTTTGAAGCATCAAAGGAAATGGAAGAGTGATCCCAATTACACTAAGTCGTGGTATGATAGAGGTGCAAAGATCTTTCAAGCTGAAAAATACCGCAAGGGAGCGTGTCAAAAGTATGTCCTTGGCTGGATGCTTTACCTTCAGTTTTTTGTTTTACTATCCATTCCCTTGAATGTTTGTATATTTTGGAGAAACCTTGGCTATATTGAAAGTGGAAAAACGATTTTCGTTAGTTCCATTATCTAACTTGGGCGATCTTCTTTTTGAAGCTGTGGTGCAATGACGCATACTGCTAAAGCTTGTATGGATAGGCCTCGTAAGATTGGGGCGAAGTACACAAACATGAACATTGCACCTGATGAGAAAATTGAAAGTTTTGAACTTGACTACGATGGCAAGAGGGACAGATGGAATGGTTATGATCCTTCGACCTACCATCGTGTGATAGATCTTTATGAAGCAAAAGAGGATGCACGAAAGAAGTACTTGAAGGAGCAGCAACTTAAGAAACTTGAGGAGAAAAACAATAATGAAAAAGGTGATGATGCAAATAGTGATGGGGAAGAAGACGAAGATGACTTAAGGGTTGATGAAGCCAAGGTTGATGAGAGCAGGCAGATGGATTTTGCAAAGGTTGAAAAGCGTGTTAGAACAACTGGTGGTGGTAGCACAGGAACGGTTAGGTATGGACTACTCATCATTCTTCATCTACAAGATATCTTATCTCTTTTCACATATTGGCTGTTTGCTTTAACTTGATGCACTAATGGTGTCATCCTCTCTTAATTCAGGAATCTGCGTATCAGAGAAGACACTGCAAAATACCTGTTGAACCTCGATGTCAACTCAGCTCATTATGACCCTAAAACTCGTTCTATGCGTGAAGACCCACTTCCAGATGCAGATCCAAATGACAAGTTTTATCTGGTCAGTTGATGATCATCATGGATCATGTGGTTGTATCATATCTTTTGATGGTATAAAATACCAACCATCTGTTTTACTTGTATCATGTATGCAGGGAGATAATCAATATAGAAATAGTGGCCAAGCTTTGGAGTTCAAACAGCTAAACATCCATTCATGGGAAGCATTTGACAAGGGACAGGACATGCATATGCAAGCGGCTCCTTCCCAAGCTGAATTGCTCTATAAGAGCTTTCAGGTTGCAAAGGAGAAACTGAAATCTCAGACAAAGGACACAATCATGGACAAGTACGGGAATGCAGCTACAGAAGATGAAATTCCAATGGAGCTTTTACTTGGGCAAAGCGAAAGGCAAGTTGAGTATGACCGAGCAGGGAGGATTATAAAAGGACAGGTATGGTTTCTGATGGTTTCCTTCTTGAGTCAGTTGCCTGTAGCATTCTTATTGTGATATGAACAGCTATGATACGTTTATTTTGTGTGGATCTGTTTCATTCTTAACGTGTTTGTTGTGTACAGGAGGTGATATTGCCAAAGAGTAAATATGAAGAAGATGTTCATGCTAACAATCACACTAGTGTGTGGGGATCATATTGGAAAGATCATCAATGGGGATATAAATGTTGCCAGCAGATCATTCGCAATAGTTACTGCACAGGTTCTGCTGGAATTGAAGCTGCAGAGGCTGCCCTTGATCTGATGAAGGCTAATATTGCTCGCAAAGAAGCAACTGAAGGTCTGTGTAAGCTCTATTCCTTATGTATTTTTGGTTGCATTTAATGGAAAAAATGCTCCTGAGGAATGTCTAAAGAAACGTATTTCTGCATATGTAATGTTGTTTTACACCATGTAACATTGGTTTTGTATTTTGGTGATCAGAGAGCCCAAAGAAGGTTGAAGAGAAGAGAATGGCGTCATGGGGAACTGATATTCCTGAAGATTTGGAGTTGAACGAGGAGGCACTTGCTAATGCTCTTAAAAAGGTAAAGAGTCTCATTCATTCTCTTGCACAGACGTTTCTTTGTCCTGCAGTTTTATCTTAAGCACTTGTGTTTTTTTGTTTTGCACAGGAGGATCTCAGTAGGAGGGAAGAGAAAGATGAGAGGAAACGCAAATACAATGTCAAATACAACAACGATGTAATGATCATCTAAACCAATCTTAACACTCTAATAACATTTTGTATCATATTCTTGATTTAGTGTTGATTAATCAAAATCTCTCATTTCATCGCAGGTGACTCCGGAAGAGATGGAAGCTTACAGAATGAAGAGAGTTCACCATGAGGATCCAATGAAAGATTTCCTCTGAAAGAAGTTGGCTTTCATTCCCTTTTACCATGTAACCTGAAGAAACAAGCTTATAATGTTACTTGTAGTAGTAGTGTTAGTATGTTGACATTAAAGCTTTGTGGAAGTTTTGCTACTACTGGTACTAAAAGCTTTTTGTTACTGTCTTAAAGAAGGCATAATGTCCAACATCGTCTCTTCTTGACTGAACTTTATCTGATTCGCTTCTTCATTCGTTACTCTATACGACAGTTTAATCACATATGTAGGTACTGCACTCAAGTAAGATGTTCCATCGCTGAGTACACTGGCTTGCCCGCCTGTGGCGTATAGGGTCGAGTATATTAGCCAAACCAAAAAATTTACTAGTGCATATGAAATTAAGAACCACTCAATCAAAACTAAACTATGGATCAACGTAGTGATTATTTTGCAAATTAGCCAATTAACCAACTTACGAATATGAATTTGGATTCAGTTTTGTTATCGTATGTTTTTTTTCACATATATGAATTAAGGGTCCAACGATAAGATTACGAACGAACCCACGAACCAGAGACTAAACCAGGAAAAGCAACACGACAAAGCGACTATTTAAAACAAAAATAAAAATATAATCGAGCTCTGGCAAAGTTAAACCCTAATTCCCAAATTGGAGTCACGAAAGCAATCTCCAAATCTATCTCATTCGGTTCGAAGAAGCTTCAAAGGCGATTCCTTTGCTTTAGCTAACTAGTAATTCATCGTTTTCATCTTTCGCCTCCACAATTTCCGTCAGGCTTCTACTCTTTTGGTGTATTGTTGCGGTGCTTATAACGTGATCCCTTCGTGATTTTCAGGTAGTTTCGTCATGTCTTGGTGCACGATTGAGTCGGATCCTGGTACGTTGGTCTCTTCTTAGTGTTTAATGTCTCTTAATGGGGTTTGGGTTTGTGCTTTAATTGATTTCTCACTGCATTGAATGGTTTATTAGAACTTAAACTCGATGCTTTAGATGTTAAGTCCATGTTTTTTGTTTGTTTGATGAAAAGTTGTGAAATTTATGCTCCTAGTGAATAGTGATGTGAGAATATCTGAAGTGATCTGTGTGTGTGGGTTTGGTACTATTTTAAACATTGAAGATTATCTCAAAGTTGGGGAGTATTTTTTAGGGGTCTAAGGTTATTTTAGCTGCATCTGTTGAAGAGTTCATAGTAACCTGTAGATAGTTCATATCCGGCTTGAATGATATTTGAGTTTATATAGTAAACAAAAGTGTTGGTATTTGGTATAGATCTCTTGAGTGGTTTTCTGCACACTTTAACTGTCTGTAGTCTGTTTTATTGAGATTCTCTGGTGTAGTCAATTACAATGGGAATATCTCTATGTATGATTTGCCGCATTACATGTATATCAATCTTTTGTGTTCTGATTATATCTATGTAAATATTTATGCAAGTGCAGGTGTATTTACAGAGCTTATTCAACAAATGCAAGTCAAAGGAGTGCAGGTAATTAACTGTTATAATTTATCCTCTTAACTTTTTTTTGGGATATAGAGCAATGCATAGCCTTGCATGAGACATGTTGTCGGAGAAATATATTCATGATGAGTGAAAACTTTATCAAGTCATGTCTGTCTCTTAAGAATCTAAGGAATAGACGTATAGGAATGGTGATGAAATGAATGTTGAGAATAGGTATTGTGCTCCTTGCTGTAAGTTGTTATGTTTTTGTCTAAATTTAAGTACTCTGCAGCAAAAAAAAAATCGGAACTTTTTTAATATTTTTCTTACTCGTCCTTTATTTACCTTCTCAAGTAAGTGTCTTTGTTGTTTCATGCCTTGTTCTGTCGTATACTGATAGTGATATCCCTACTCGTCTCTTTACGTTGTCCAAATGCATTCTCAATAGATGAAATTGGCTATTGCAATTATTTCTAGCATCAGTTTCCACCACTTGGATATCCCTTTTGATTTTGATTGTGTTTCCTGTAGGTTGAAGAATTGTATTCCCTGGATTCTGATTCTCTCAATAACCTCAGGTGAGTAGTTGCATCCATGGTTATTTATTTCCTTGTGATGTTTCTGGACTCTTTTTTGAATGGAGCAGAAATGATATTCTTTTGAGCCAGACCTCGAAGTCTTTGAGTTAGATTTCTTACTTATCTATGCCTTTCTTGATAAATGCTTTTCAACCGTGTGGCTTCCTTGTAGACCCGTATACGGTCTGATCTTTCTTTTCAAATGGCAAGCTGGGGAAAAAGATGAGCGTCCAACGATCCAAGATCAAGTTTCGAACTTATTTTTCGCAAATCAGGTTTGTGTCGATAACATAAGCATAAGATTTTGACTAATAGTATTGTCTTTTAATTCGTGTTCTCAAAATTCCAATTTTATAGGTCATTAACAATGCTTGTGCAACCCAAGCGATCCTTGCTATCCTCTTGAACTCTCCAGAGGTTGACATCGGGCCTGAACTATCAGCGCTGAAAGAATTCACCAAGAACTTTCCATCCGACCTCAAGGGTTTGGCTATCAATAACAGTGATTCAATCCGGGCTGCGCACAACAGTTTCGCAAGGCCTGAGCCATTTGTCCCAGAGGAACAGAAAGCTGCTACAAAAGACGATGACGTATACCATTTCATAAGCTACATACCTGTGGATGGAGTCTTGTACGAGCTTGATGGGCTCAAGGAGGGACCTATCAGTCTTGGCCCATGCCCCGGAGACCAAACTGGTATCGAGTGGCTGCAAATGGTTCAACCAGTGATCCAAGAACGGATTGAGAGGTACTCACAGAGCGAGATCAGGTTCAATCTTTTGGCTGTCATTAAAAACAGGAAGGATATCTACACTGCGGAACTCAAGGAGCTTCAAAGGCAGAGGGAACAGCTGTTGCAGCAGGCTAATACTTGTGTGGACAAAAGCGAAGCAGAAGCAGTTAATGCGTTGATTGCTGAGGTAGGCAGTGGGATCGAGGCTGCGAGTGATAAGATTGTAATGGAGGAAGAGAAGTTCATGAAATGGAGAACAGAGAACATTAGGAGGAAGCATAACTACATTCCGTTTCTGTTCAACTTCCTCAAACTTCTTGCTGAGAAGAAACAGTTGAAACCTCTGATTGAGAAGGCCAAGAAACAGAAAACAGAAAGTTCCACTTGAGAATGTAGACACTTCTCTATGTTTCAGGAACTTGTTTTGTCTTCTCTCACCAAATCAATACACTCTCTCTTCCTTTAAGTCTTGTATTCTAATTTTTGTTACACGACTAATAGATTCTCTAGTTTAAGTACCAATGATTCGATTACTGTCTGGTTTTACATCCAAATTTCTCTAGCTGAAGGTTGGTTTTTAAGGGTGTCAATGCGGACTATCCCTAACCCATCCCATTTAGTCCGCTCTGCTTTGTGATTGCGGTTTTTGTCTGGGGTATCGTACGTCTACCTAATTTTGCCTGCTCTATATAGTACATATCTGGACTGAAACCGCAGGCTATCGTTGGGTGCATAATCGGCTGTTTTCACCATATTCAGAAATGAAGAACTAGATGCATAGTTCTTGGGACGGGCCTAGGCATAGTCCACTATAAATATATAAAATAACCATTTATTAAAGATCCGGTGGCGATCACCACCAAAACAGAATGACCGAGATGAAATCGACGGTGTGGACATTATCAGCTCTTTACCCGACGAGATTCTCCAACTAATCTCCTCCTTTATTCCGACTAAGTTCGCAATCAGAACCTCTGTCTTGTCCAAGCGATGGAGGCATGTATGGTCCGAAACACCTTCTCTCTACATTGATTGCCGTAGTGCAGACACTAACTCGATAAACAAAACCCTAGCTAGATACTCAGCTCCCAAAATCATGAGTTTCCATCTCTGTATCCGCACCAGGGAACACAAGATTGATATCTTGATCGATTTCGCCAGGTCTCGCAACATGGAGAAGCTATCTCTTGAGTTTCTTGATTATGATTTTTTTTATTACTTGCACATCAGGGAACTCATGGTCGATTTCCTCCTTAAGAAACTTGTCCTTGAGTTCTTGCAAACTCACTGATAAATCATTTGCTCAGATTCTTTCTTGTTCTCCACTGCTCGAGAGCTTGACATTGCACACTGTCATAAACTTAAGTCTATTGATCTGACCCTATCGCTACGGTTAAAGAGATTTGATATAGATAATCCGGGACTAAAGCAGATTGTGGCACCACATATCCATTGTTTGAGATTGAAACACTCTAAGATACAATATGGTTTAGTGAAATCCACGTGTCTATTTCTTCCTTGTCTATTAATAGTATGTGTATGCAATGATCAAATTATTATAACACATTATATATTTATATATTCTTATTCTTATAACAAATTTTCTAATTGTTAGATCAATTTTTATAGAATCAGAAAGAAATTTTTTTTTTGTAGATATTCTTAAAATAAAATTGTTTTATGATTATAAGATTGGACCCATCTAAAAAATGATACATATCTAAAGGAGAGAAATTACGTGTAAGCTTCTCAAAACTTTTTGTTTATAAGAAACTTTAATATATTGTATTATATAAGATTCATTAACTATATACTGATGTTTAAAGATTTAATATTAACTTTAGTTAATATTTTCCTTAAGTGCAATATAATATGTTAGCATGTATTTCTCATTACAAATCAAGAAAATGATGTGAGATATTTACATTATGAGTGTATCCACAAACAATTGATAATAAGAAAGTTAATATCAATATAAATAACTCCTAATCATGTATGTTTTAAATCTCAAACCTATTCGTAGTCGCTCAACATGTTGTTCCGATTTCTTCAAACACTGGCTCGGTTCTGCCGCTTCTTGCTCATTTCGGTTCTTGGGTTCCGTTTTTCTCCTTTGCTTCTTCTTGGTTACGTAAAACTGCAAGACGAAAATAAGCACAACAGCGAGTCAGCACTTGCATCAGGGACTGACGCAAAACAACCAGAAGCGGCAGAAAACGTGACATCTTCTTCCATTGATTTTGCGGTAAATTCAGTGGTGAAGGTCTTCACCGTCTATAGCATGCCTAGCGTTTTGCAACCTTGGCGGAATTGGCCGCAGCAAGAATCCGGCGGCTCTGGTATTTGATGTTTATCCATAATTCTTATCAACTCTTTTAAGAGTCGCGCGCATAAGTATTTTCCTAACTGATCCTTGGAACTGATGTAGGATTTGTAATCTCGGGAAAAAAGATTCTTACGAACGCTCATGTAGTTGCTGATCACATATTTTTGCAAGTTAGAAAACATGGCTCACCCACAAAATACAAAGCACAAGTTCGAGCGATTGGACATGAATGTGATTTGGCCATTTTGGAGATCGATAATGAAGAGTTTTGGGAGGATATGATACCTTTGGAACTCGGAGAGATACCATCTCTGGATGAATCTGTGGCCGTATTTGGCTATCCTACTGGTAAAATGCTTACAAAAAATAAACGGGTCGAATAAATAGGTTAAAACTTGCATGGACTAATAATGACTTATGTTATGCAGGTGGTGATAGCGTTTCTATTACTAAAGGTTATGTTTCGAGAGTCGAATATACAAGATATGCTCACGGAGGCACTACACTACTCGCTATACAAACAGATGCGGCTATAAACCCTGGAAATAGTGGTGGTCCAGCAATCATAGGAAATAAAATGGCAGGTGTAGCTTTTCAAAAAGATCCATCTGCAGATAATATAGGGTAAGTTACGTTTAAACCACAAATCTTGGATAATTCATCTGCTTAAATTTGCAATATTAAAAGCATAATGGTCTAGGAAGTAGGAAGAAAACGTGGAAAAGGGTTTTGGCTTCGAAATAATATATTTTTGTGGTTTAACTTCACTTGCAGATACATAATCCCGACTCCAGTAATAAAACATTTTTTAACTGCTGTTGAAGAAAATGGACAATATGGTGGTTTCTGCACGTTAGACATTTCCTATCAACTTATGGAGAATTCTCAACTCCGTAATCACTTTAAGATGGGTCCTGAAATGACAGGGATTCTTATAAACGAAATAAACCCTCTGTCGGATGCTTACAAAAGGTTAAGAAAAGATGACATCATTCTCGCAATTGATGATGTTCTTATAGGAAATGATGCTAAAGGTAATCCTACGTTTATATATATTGTAAAACCATTGTTAAAGTTTCTCCATGTGTGATGGATAATTGAGATTGTATTTGTTGCATGCAGTTACTTTTCGGAATAAGGAACGAATCAATTTCAATCATTTTGTTTCGATGAAGAAATTAGATGAAACAGTTTTACTTCAAGTTTTGAGAGATGGGAAAGAGCATGAGTTCCACATTATGGTAAAACCCGTAAGTCATTTCTTATTATTTAGTATAATAATTTTATATATATCGGTTTAATTTTTGGTTCACATTTTTTCTGAACGACTTCAAAACTCGTTTTGTGGTGAACTATTGGATCCAGGTGCCACCCCTTGTTCCAGGGCATCAGTATGATAAGCTTCCAAGTTATTACATCTTCGCAGGCTTTGTTTTTGTACCTCTTACACAGCCATACATTGACAGTACTTTGATTTGCAATTGTGCAATTAAATATATGCCTGAAAAGGCTGGTGAACAGCTTGTCATAATTTCTTAGGTTCGTTATTTGAACTAAGATAAAAATATTTGGATGTTTGGTTGTCATGAAGGCATTAGACTTACTGGATTTGTCTTCTTGGTGTAGGTGTTAGCTGACGACATCAATGCAGGATACACTGATTTCAAGAATTTGAAGGTAATTAATGCATTTCATTGAACAACTCTTTAATAGAGGCTGCCCAAAAGCACCATGAGTTTTCTTAGAGAAAAGAATCTGGAACCAGAATTAAACCCAAAACACTCTTTATTTAAACTGAAAATAAGGATATATAAGAGTATAAACTTCCCAAAATAGAACTATGTTCTCTTCCCTCGGCCTAACCCGCTTGAAACCTCCAAAGCACTCTCTAGCTTGGATGAGTCTCACAAAAGAAACCTCATGCTTACTTATAATGAAACGTAAAAACAAAACTCTATGAGAAAAATAATTATGAAAATGGAAATCCTAAATAATTTCCTAAATCAAGAAATAAGAAGTATTCGTATCAAAGTTCATTCCAGCTTTGATTATAAAGTATTATGACCGGAAATGAAAACAAAAGAGAATCATAGTGTTGCACTCGTGAGTGTCTCGAGAATGAGGTCTATGGTTTACTAAAATGACCAAAAATATATATTTATGGTGAATTTAGGTAATAAAAGTGAATGGAGTTCAAGTGGAAAATCTAAAACATCTAACTGAATTGGTAGAGACATGCTGGACCGAGGATTTAAGACTGGACTTAGAAAACGAGAAGGTTGTGGTCCTCAACTATGCAAATGCTAAAGAAGCTACTTCTTTGATCTTAGAACTGCATAGAATACCGTCGGCCAATGAGTATGACTACCAGTGGCAGAGCTAGAAAAAATTATTATGAGGATCAATTATTAGTTTAAGGTGAGTCATAGGGGTCAGTTGAGAAGAACCAAGCCAAATTATGTCATTATATACCAATTACATAAAGATGTAAGTAAGTATTTTTAAATGTTATGGGGGTCAACTGACCTCCTTGGTTATGAGTTAGCTCCGCCACTGATGACTACTAGCATGACTTGTTTAAGTATACTGTATATAGTTTCAAAGAGAACATTTAGATAATGGCTACTAGCTCTAAGAAATTGGGAACTTCATTATGTGTTCTTGAAGTGAAATCTTGATTCTAGAGGTTTTACTCTACTGTCTGAATGAGATTACGAAACTTTACTCTGAAAAAACTCATTACGCCATTTTGCATAAAAAGTTTTTTTCCACAATTCAGTAATAAATCTTGATTGAACAATTGGTAAAATTTACAATTCCGGCACAAACTCATGATTATGCATGCAGTTCCGTTCCGGCCACATTATCTCTATTAGATTCATATACTGATATACAAATAGTGTAATAATGAGCTGTGATTTTAATGAAGAGACTTGTTTTTCATGCGACTTTTTTTAATGTTTTTAAAACGTGGTTTCGTTGAATACATGAAATTAACACATGGTTTTTTTTTTTCTACCGCTAACTAAGCTAGAGAAACTTCGTTCATCTACTGATCTACTAAATAATAAATTTTTGGTGTCTAAAAATATGTATATCATTTTTATTCAAGCTTAAGAGTGTGGCCGTTCTATGAATTCCGCTATTCCATAATTTAGTTATGATGTTATGCGGCTATTAATATGCTATACCAATTAAATCAATTCTAGATATACAGTACACTGATAATTAGGAGGTTCTGGATCGAGACTTATACATCTCTTTAGGTCTGTTAATCTAATTGCCACTCGATCATCTGACCTCTATTACTACATAAAATGACCAAATCAATTAATGATAAGGTTGGAATGATATGGGTTCCATTTCTAGGAGATGTAGGGCTTTCAGACTTATATTTTTTACCATAAATTTTTTTTCGAAATCCGTTGGAAGAAATCTCTTCTCCAATAAAGATTAATTTAACATAGTTTGGGAAAAGATTTCTTCCAACGAACGTCGAACCCATCACGGAAGTCGAACTTAGCACCTCCACTTGTAGTGGTGTTTTGATGTTAAGGTTAATTTATGATCTATTTTGATGTTTTGGTTTAGTTTGTTTTAGTTTTCACGAAAATATATTTGTTCCTCCGGCTTTTGGTTTCGAGGGATGTCGTCTTTCAACTCGTTTGGTGTTGTTTTGGGAAGAATGTGGATCCCTGCTGGCTTTATGTCAAGGTTGCAACGTTAAATAAAATCTTTTAGAGAAAGAAAAATTTAGATGTTAATTTTGTTAAGATTAACACGTCAATGGACATCTACTTAACATTATGTTAACTTGAGGCTGTTAATTGGGTAAAATATTTCGGCAGGTTTTTTTTTGGCAGTAATTCATAACCGTTATAAAAAAAAAATGTATACTAAATTTTATGTCCTACAAATAATAAGGAAGCTCATAGCTTTTCATTTGGAAACAAAACATATCTCATACAGAGTGCATCATTAATTAGGAAGTTATGGTTTTGGAATTTGAAAACTTTACATTTAAGAAACGGAAACAAAGCATATCTTATATATACCGAATTTTTCCTTTCCTTTTTGGGTAAATTATGTAACATATATAACCTAAATTATGTAACATATTTATATACCTATTGGTGTAACTACTCTCAACGCTCAAATCCTTCAAATGTCATTCCTCTGTGTTCGTACCGTGTCCCGGTTTCGCAGCTTATCGAGAGCTCTTGCTCCTGGTTTCCTTCTTCTTCACGGCAATGCAGTCCCGAAGACAGCAGTTTTCTTTAGACAGCAATCTTCTAATACTCGTTTATTTTCTTCTTATACTGCACCATCGGGTGTTGAAGAGAATAACTCCAAGTCGGCGCTGAAGAATAAGTTGCCGCCAGGGAAAGAAGTATCTAGTAAGGATGCTAAAGAAAAGATTACTACTTCTGCCATTGATTTGGCCCTCAACTCGGTGGTGAAGGTATTCACCGTCTCTAGCAAGCCTAGACTTTTTCAACCTTGGCAGATTACTATGCAGAGTGAAAGCACCGGCTCTGGTATTGATAATTTTATTCATATAGTAATTTAGGAAATTTTTCTTTACCATAAAAGAGTAGGAATTTTGGTTTGGCTTACATACTTAGCTTGGAATGGTTGTAGGTTTTGTAATCTCGGGAAAGAAAATTCTTACGAATGCTCATGTAGTGGCTAATCAAACATCCGTTAAAGTCCGAAAGCATGGTTCAACCACAAAGTACAAAGCAAAAGTTCAAGCGGTTGGTCATGAATGTGATTTGGCCATCTTGGAGATTGATAATGATAAGTTTTGGGAGGGAATGAACCCCTTGGAACTCGGGGATATACCCTCTATGCAGGACACCGTGTATGTTGTTGGCTATCCAAAAGGTAAATTTTAAATGATTTTTATAATTTTAAGTACTTGTTAAATATAGTAACAAACCAAGAAGCTATGTTTCATATATCTAAACTTTCAAGTATGAATCGTCTTGAATGCTATCTTGCATCACGTAGAAATTATAGCTATTATAAGAATATGTGCATATAGGTTGTGACAACAATTTGTGTTATGGATACTCGTTAAAAATGGCTAGTTAATTAGTTACGTATGAGCCCATATTAATGCAGGTGGTGATACCATATCCGTTTCGAAAGGTGTTGTGTCGAGAGTTGGACCCATAAAATACAGTCACAGCGGCACTGAACTACTGGCAATACAAATAGATGCAGCTATCAATAATGGAAATAGTGGTGGTCCGGTAATCATGGGAAACAAAGTCGCTGGTGTAGCATTTGAAAGTCTATGTTATTCCGATAGTATAGGGTAAGTTATAAATCATAAATCCTGAATACGTTCGGTTAAATGAATTCAAATTAAAATACCTATATTGATATGAAATTTCTATCTCTGTGGACATGATAGATAACCTTATATTTTTATTTTTCTATTCATCTGCAGCTACATAATTCCAACTCCGGTCATTAGGCATTTTTTAAATGCTATTGAAGAAAGTGGTGAAGATGTTAGTTTCGGCTCAATAAATCTAACATATCAGAAAATGGACAATGATCAACTCCGTAAGGACTTCAAAATGAGCGATAAAATGACAGGCATTCTTATAAACAAAATAAACCCGCTTTCGGATGTTCACAAAGTTCTGAAAAAAGATGACATCATTCTCGCGATTGATGGTGTTCCTATAGGAAACGATAGTTCAGGTAACTGTCAATATATATATAATTGTCCCCATTTTCACACTTTTACTAAATCTTTCTTTTGTGTACAGTCCATTTTCGTAAGAAGGAACGAATAACTTTCAAGCATTTGGTTTCTATGAAGAAACCATGTGAGACAGCATTACTTAAAGTCTTAAGAGAGGGAAAAGAGTATGAGTTTAATAGTAGTCTAAAATCCGTAAGTCGTCCTTCGCAAATAAACTAAAACTGTATATGTTGATTCATGTTTTGTTAGAACAAACAATTTAACGAATAACGATCTTTATGGTTATATCTATTGTACGCAGGTACCACCACTAGTTCCAAAGCGTCAATATGACAAGTCTGCAAGTTATTATATATTCGGGGGTCTTGTTTTTTTACCTCTAACTAAACCATACATTGATAGTTCTTGTGTTTCCGAATCTGCTCTAGGAAAGATGCCCAAAAAAGCCGGTGAACAAGTTGTAATAATTTCTCAGGTTTGTGCTTCTTTTTTTTTTTCCACCTTTCAAACTTGATAATTAATTTGTGCATGGATTTAAAGTTTTGTTTCCTGATACAGATTCTAGAGGATGACATCAATACAGGATACAGTATTTTCGAAGATTTCCAGGTAATGTATTTATTGCTTACTCTTTTGTTTTTTAATTTGAAAACAGAAATTACAAAAGGAGAATATAAATCTGACACTGTAAAGTTTATTTTATTAATAACGGAAACAGGTGAAGAAAGTGAATGGAGTGCAAGTGCATAATCTCAAACATCTATATAAGCTTGTAGAGGAATGCTGCACAGAAACTGTGAGGATGGACTTGGAGAAAGATAAGGTTATTACCCTCGATTATAAGTCTGCGAAGAAAGTCACTTCTAAGATCTTGAAAAGTCTCAAAATACCATCGGCCGTGTCTGAGGATCTTCAGCCTAAACAACAGAATAAGCGCAGCAAAGTTCCTCCAAAGAGTAAAGAACATTGAGTCATCAGCTTCATGCTACAGCTTGATGTTCCCATGGAATATAGGATTTAAATTTAAAGCAATTACTAATTGAATTTAATTATAGTTACCAATTGTAATAACTTATTTTACGTACTCGTATTCGAGATAAATGCTTCGGGAAGTCCAAATTCTGATCTAGTTTACTGCTTTTCCTCATCTAGTCTAAGGATAAATAATCAAACCCAAAAATTGAACCGGACCAAATTGAAAAGAGATTTTTTGTTTTCGGATTGGTTTCGGTTCTATCGTTTAAACTGATCGACATGATTTTTAATGTTTCTTAGGTTAAAATGTGGACTTTGGTTCGATTTGTCCGAACCGAACGATTAACCTAAAATATCTGATAATCAAACCAATCCCAACCGTTCAAAATTTGGTAATACTTAAAAGAACAAATTACCAAACAGAACTGGCCTAATATACCATACTCTCAGGCCTACTTTTTACTCTCAAGTCTCAACTAAATTATTCTAAATTACACTAGTCTTGAAAAAACGATGATAAATCACTTTTAAAATATTAAATATATATATATATATATGTATATATATATAGCTGAAGAGGGGAACAAATAAAACTTTTGTGTAAACCAAAAATAACTAAAAACTCCCATATTTCGATAGTCATGTTTAAACGGTCTCATTTTACCAATTGACCTTCATATATACATACACTAACTTAAATTCTTACCAAAAAAAAAAAAAAAAAAAAAAAAGAATTATTACAAATATATCTGGGCGTATCACGTATGTGTTAACTGATTTTTTTTTCATAAGTAGCATCTGAATACCCGAGTAAACAATTTTTTAAAAATGTTTAGTTTACCGTACAATTAGCACCTAAAGTTATCTAAAATTGGAACTTAAGAATAAAAATTCTAATTACAATCTTTAAAACTGGAACTTAAGAATAAACATTCTATAGTTACAAATGGAACTTAATTACACGCATTTGATCTTCACATAGACAAAAGGAACTATAAGAACTCAAAGATTGAATGTGCGTTGCGTCAGCGGTACAATTACATTACGAAGGAAAGTAGAGGGAGAGAGTAAAATAGTGGCGATGCATTTAAGACAAAGAGCATCATTGCGAAAGTACGTCATCATTGTCATCCTAACCTCTGTCTTTTTTATATTAAATTTTAATGATTTTGTAGTCAAATAAAAATCATAAAATAAGAAAATAAAAATAAAAATTGACTACGTCTTTCAAATCAGTAGACATCTGATAATTCTGTGCATGATGTGATATGAGCGAAAAGCAAAGCAGCTTCTCTGCTGTGTTCTTTCTTCATTATTGATCTCTCTCCATTATAACTTTTAATTTAGTGCCACAACTCACATTTTTAAAAAAAAAAAATCTGCATAATTATGTCTAGTTCTTTAAACGTATATATGTTCCTTTTTAATATGTAATCTCATATAGTCATATCAATATAACTATATAAGAATGAATGTATTTTACATTTTATTCATGTTTTGGATAAGAAACAGAAAAATGAATCATACTACAAAAATGCATATTATTGTTTACGTTAACATCAATTCATTGCAAATGTGAAACTATAGTCTATATCTATATATTTACTACGTTTTCTGATGGTTTGAAAATTGAAACTATTGCATTTTTTTTTGAAAATATTGCATTTGCAATTATAAATATAGAAAATTAGAAGTACTATTATTTTTTTGTCTCAACAGTAAGTGCAAAATTCAAAATTCAAAGAAAATATTTGAAATTGAGAACATCGATGGAGAAATAGAAAAGCAAGAGAAGGTAATAAATGAGAGATGATGATCTCTCCATCCCAAATGACATATCCTTAGCCATGAATTTTTATAAAAAAAAAAAAAAAAAAAACTGGTATATTTCTTATTTTAAAAAGGATTTAAATAATAAATGGAATAGGCTCATATCGCAACCACCACTATTCATTTGCCTTTTTGTCTCTATTTTTGTCATTTTCTATTTCGTCTCTTTGGCTTTCTTCTTTTGGGAAACCCTTCTTGCTTAACAGTCTCCTCTCCTCCCTCTCCTAACTATTTTAGAGCTTTTGCATTTATTCATTCTCTCTCTTTCTCACTCTTCTCAAAACTAACACATTCATTGCTTTACACTCGTGTAATATACTCATTATATTCATTCACATTCAATTCCGACGCCAAAAATCACACCAAGGAGAACTTTTTCGGTCTCGTTAGGCCAACTAATCATAATATCACGGTTTTGCTTAGTGCTTAGTAACTCTCTCTTAAGCCCTGCCATTGCTCTTTAATTAGCTCACCCAAAAAAAATTATCACTATGAAAATTTTTACATGTACTTTTGGAGTATATATATTACTATTGTCATAAATTAACCCGGGGATCATAGTGATAAAAAATTGTGATTCATAAGATTTTTAGGTGAATAAGTTATGCAATCAATAATGAAAACACCATTTTTTCTGTGGCAATGTAAGATTAGGCTCTTCCATATATGTATAGTTTTTTTTAGGCAACAACTTTTAATTGATTCAGCTCAAAACACTTCCATATATGTAGTGCTTAGGAAAAGAGACGGACTCAGATCTCCGGCTGATAACAACGGCTTGTGGACAATAACTCAGATCTCTGGCTGAAACGAGATGGAAGAGGACTTCATGTACAAAAGAAAACTATAATCCAAACATAAATGCAATGACATACTAATAATTAACATGACTTATTAATTATGGACTAAGCCACATATCAAACAGGTGGCATGTAATTTGTGCAGGCCGAATTCTAATACTCTTTTCGAAAAAATCTAATTCCAAAAATTGAGTCACAAAGGCTCGCCAATTGTTTGCTGTAAATTCTGGACTCCTAAACCCAAAGCATATATGCAACATGAAATGTACTGTATATATTTGAATAAATATTTCAATTGTTTTCTGAAAACACTGCACCCAATTTTGTATTATTCCAAATTTCAAATAATAGTATATATATACATAAGAAACATGTCCCATGGATGAACATTGTCTCTCATATTATGTGGGGGTCGCTTTGTTTGTTGAGACAGAGAATAAAGAGGGAGTAGAAAAAAACAGCTTTTTAGATAATGTATTAAAATGACAACAGTTTGTAAAGAATTGAGAAGATCACAAAAGAAGGTTTTGGATGGATTCATGAAGTAAAATTTTCCCACGAACTAGTACCTGTTTCTGCAATCACACTATTAGATAAGTACAGTTCTCACGACTTTTCCCTATGTTATATACCAACTTTAGTTTTCATTAGCAAAATGAAATATGTATTCCATAATAACATTTTTGTTCTTATTAGGTCTCGTTTTAGAAAATAATTTTTTCAAATTAAATATCTTCTAAAACAAAATTTCCTTTTTAAACCCTATTAGTTTAGCGAAAAAAACTATTAGAAATCTTCAACTCTTAAAATGAAAGACAAAATATCAACTCTCCAATGAAAGCAATAAATCCACAAAGTTTATTGATTTTATCTTTTAATCACCAGCTTTTGTTAACTGAATCAAATTAGTCTCGTCATTAAGTAGCTTGATATAACTATATTATAGGGTTAAACTTGATTCAGTTAAAAATCAATGATAAAAAAATGTAAAAAAAAATGTATACAAGTTATCAGCCTTATCTAAATTACATATTACATTAAGTGATTCAGGCAAACTAACTCAAAATATATTTTTTAGTTCTTTAAGTTGTTAATTTTATACCTATCCATACTCTAAAATGTTTTGCACCGATCAAAGTCTGATCCAGTTACTTATTCGTTTCAACTTTCAACAATGATCAATTGTTAAAAGCATTATTTAAATGGTTATTACTTATATATGTATTATAATGATATAATCAAAAATATGTGTTATTATGAATGAATGGTTTAAATATAATATATTTAATATAATATTTAACTAGAATGAGATTATGTGAAAGAAAAAAAATCAAGAAATAATGTAAAATTTTGTAAGTACTTAGATGTAATTCTTGTTAGAAGCTCTCAGGGGTTTTAATTAATCGAATATCTAATAGGAATTCCGATGTCAATGGACTGCTTTGGTAGACCTTTTAGGGAATGAAAGATTAAAAAAAAGGTTAATTTTATTACATTTATTTATGGTGTAATAAAGTAAAAAGAAAATAGATGATGCAACCGTGCGGGCGACAGATGCAAAGCGAGCAAACCATATTGACAATCCTTTACTTTAGGGTTTCTTCAAAAGTACTCTGAAAATTTGGGGGATTTTGGTCAACACTGGGAATTGTGTCGATACTTGTCATTAAATATCTTTAATTAATGAATAAATCAATAAAAGTGTAAATATAGATACTATAATCATCATTGTTATGTATCTTAAATGCGATTGACTAGTTGACAATAATAATGCAATTGAATTGACTAGATACAGTTGCATTGTGAAACGCAAGACGAAGAAAAAAAAACGCGTCTTTAACTAAACAAGTTTCCTTCTTTTTAAAGCAATCAGAGAAAAAGAAAGAAACTATCTTTAAACAAGGTTTTTACTTTGATTTCAATCAGCTTATTAGTTCATTTTCCATAATTCATTAAGAAACGTTTAACTCACAAAGTTTCATCCCACCACATAAGTTAGTTTTATTTATAGCATCTGGGGGATTACGAAATGTTACCAATCATAGCTAGTATTTTACAAAGTATGCTGAAAATTATTATTTTTTGTATTTACAAGATACTAATTTAGTTTTATCTTCTGAAAATCTTCGTTGATGGGTATATATTCAGAGGTCTTTGTAATTTTTTTTTGTAATTTTTTAGTTTTTGAAAATAACTGATCATATCTGTTTATTAAAATTCTTTTCACTAATATATGTTTGTAGGTTTTGTGAAAGGCGCCCTCTATATCACTAACTTTTTCTGTGAATTTTCAACTTGCATATAGAGTAATAGCACCAGTAATTTAATTGAGATTTTGCATATTACTATACCCAAATAGTAAAATAAGGAACTAGTAACTTTATCAAAAAAAACTAAATTAGTTGATGTGACAATTAGTATTTACAACAACAATAAATAGAGTCATCATAAATAGATGAAGGAGACTTTTTAATTAGAGAGAAAGCCTAGAAAGAGCTAGTGGGTATAATTCGCCCGGAGATAAGATGTTTCATGTTCATGTTATATTCCGTTAAGCCTCTTCTTACATCAAATCTTATCCTTGACGCTGACAGTGTTCCACATCAAACCTCTTTTCTTGCAAATATCATTTATATAAATATGTCAATTTTAAATGTTTTTAATAGTTTTCCTTTATTATTTAATTTTAAAATTTGAACTACAAAAAAAATAAAAGGAAAACACTATAATACATTTATCTACATGGTATACACTATATTTCATATTCATAATTTTTACTAATAATGTTTTTTAAATACTTAAGAAGTCTAACATTAACCATTAAAATCACTCAATGATTAACTGAATTTAGGTCTATATTCTTGCTGGAGGTACATATGCGGATCAATAGACTCGACATATTTGGAAATAATATACTCTATAATGCAAGTATGTGATATCAATTAAGAGAGCAAGTCCATAAAATTTGAAAGAAATACAAAAGTGACTATCATAATATATCTAAGTAATAATAATAATAAAAACCGAAATTAATGTCATTAAGAGAGACGTACCATACGTTTAAAATATTTTGGTTTTCCACATCAAATATTTTCTTAAAATTATAGTTTTCTCATCACCAAGCGATCGACGAAGATGAACACCACCAAAACCCTAAAATCTCAAGACGGATCAACAGTACGGCGACCATCATCTCCAGCGGCGGCTCTCGGCTGCTGAAACTGAGTGATCTGTCCAATGGCAAGAATCCCACCGTCGTAGTTGTTACCGGCCGGAACATCCAAGCCACCAAACATTTGTTCTCTAGGAAAAAACTGGTGGTGGTGATAGTGGTCTCTCACGGCGGTGGCTGTTCCATCTGCTGCTCCGGCGAGTAAGTTGATGCCAAGACTCTGATGAGTGGCGGCGAGGATACCGAGGCTTTGGTACTTAGAGAGCTCAGATTTAGCACAGCTGAGATCTATCTGAAGCTGACGAAGCTGATGTTGGAGGAGAGAGATGACGCCGACGCAGCCGTAGACAGGGTCACGGAGGCGCATGTCGGCTTCATAGGCCAAAGAGTTCACTGCGTCTTCACGTTGTGAAGGGTGAAGCTCGTTGAGGAGCTTTGTCACGTTACTTGCTCCAAACACTTTGTGAACGTTTGCGAATTTTTGTGGCTGGTCCGGTGGGAAATAGGGCGCGAATACACATTCCGGTTGACATTTTCGCCGGAGGAATTTGCAAGCGGCGCATGGTGAGTTTGTTGAAGAAGATGCCATTTTAATGACTTGAAAATGGAGTTTTTCAATTTTTTCTCTTTTCCCTCTCCCTACACAAAGCCGCCATTGAAAATTGAGAGAAATAAGGGTTTTTGAATTTAGTTTTTGGAGGTAGAAGGTATAAGGAAACAAAAAAAGATATTATGAAATCAATTGTGATTTTGGAGATATTACATTATCTGTTTTTGTAATCAAATATGAAATTAAGTGAGAAAATAAAGAAAGAAATAATGTAGAGAAGTTGCTCAATCTTTATTGTTGTCAATTAAAAAAAAAAAAAAGTTGTTCAATCTCTATAGAATAAGAAAGCTTTTACCTGCGAGTAAATTAAAGAAGCCTTTCTTTGAATAATGGCTTCTGTTGCTCAGAGGGGAAATAAAAGAAGATCCTCTCTGCTTTCTTTAAGCTGCTATTTGGGGTTGCATACAAAAAGCTGTAAAATAAGAGAAACTTTGCAATTAGTAGTATTAAAGATATTTGGTGAGCTATATATGCACATACACTACACACACACATAAGTGTATATGTATACTTATATATACTGATCCAACCTTCTTGTCAACTGTTGAAAGCAAATAGAGGAAAAAATGAGTAACATGAAGGTGCTTTTCGAAAGTCAAACATAAAGGTATGCATCCAAATATATAATATATGCTTGGGAGATAAAAGATCATTTCAGACCTAGAGATATGTGTAGCTATATGATATAGAGGAACTTGTAGCTATATGATTGCTAGTCAAATTTTGGTAACTAGACCTAAGAGTCTAGAGACAACCTGAGAGATTTAAAATCATTATAAAAACAAATTAAAAAGAGATGGAAATTTGTACCGTGTAGTTGGAATGCGTATGGATGGATTAACGAAATATAGGGAACAAAACAGATGGGATCAATGGTGTTCTTTGTGTTGCTTATAGGTAGGTATGAGAGAGGGAAGAAGAAGAGAGAAGAGAAGGAAGAAGATGTAATTAATTACTAAAAAGCAAAAGATTGGATCTCGTGAAGAAGAAGAGACTTTTGGGTTTTGAGGCTCTCGATGGGCAAAGCTCATCTTGTGCTTAAATTTCCTATTATATTAGTATTTTATAAGAAAATGAGCTAATAAATATGATAAGACTAGTACTAATTAATGTTATTTATTTTTAATATATATACTTAACTAAATAAATAACTATAGAGTATACCTTCAATAGTAATAGGATTTGGTACTAGAGGGAATTGATTTCCATGTGAAGAAGTTGCGAGTTTCTAAGGAGAAGAAGGGATATTGGGATGAACCCTTGGACCCTAGCATAGACTCTAACAACAATAATAACAATAAATGTATAGTTATTAGTATTAAATTTCAAAATAAAAAAGTATCTAGAAAGAAAAAAAAGGAAATAAATGTGAAAAGGAGAGATGGGAAATGAGAGATGGGGTCTGACTCTGACTCTCCTGATGGATCTTGGGATGAAGAATTTTGCTCTTTTTATTCTTATTCTTTTTGTCTAGGGATTTACATACAGTAACCAAGCATTTTGTTATTACTATTATTATACTCTCTACTAGTAATTCGCATTAATATTATATGATACGGTTTGACAAAAGCTAAAATATAAATACAGTCGAAAAGTTGATAATGAAGTTACCGTCCTCAAAGTTTCTTCGGTCAAACCCATTTTTTCATGTTTCTTTATACCAAAATCCATAAGAATCTACTGCCACTTTCTTTCTTCTCTTCTCTCTCTTTCTCTAATTACAATATATAATATTATATTAGGATCATGCAAGTGTCTTTATTTTTGACTCGCTAGTTTTACGCAAAGTAAGAAAGAAAAAAAATAGAAAAGAAAATAAGTGAAAGAAAAGAGGAAGGCATAGAAAGATGATGAGTTTAGGATCAGTACTCCCTAAGGTGTAGGGAGATAGAAAGAGAAAATCGCCCAGATGCAGAGGCTAAGGAAACGGAGAGAAAGAACAACTTTTATGGTGTGTCGATATATAGAGATAGAGAGAGAGTGAGTGATCACGGACTCTGTCTTTCTTCTCTATATATATCTTCATACTTTCCTCTACGGGAAAATTAGGAGATATACCATGAAACTTGTTTATATAATGATACCTACTTTGTTTTTGGAGTTTAAAAGATAACCCATGATTAGTAACCCTATGAGATTAATGTTACTGGGACATTAGTAATTTTTAAGATGAGGTTATAGTATTTTTTGTTTATGCATTTTTAGTTTGAATTTCCAAATGTGAAGGGAATAGAAAAACATTAATGGAAGTTTTGTATCGAACTGTTGAGAAAGGGGTTAGAGACAGTGGCACCGTTTCTTAGATGCTTTAGGTTTTTAGACATTTTGGTGTTAATAATTGAAGTTACATTCTCAAGACACAAGACTTTGTATATAGTTCTGCATTTTGTTGTATATCTTAAAAATCCTCGAAAATGTTATTATCAGAAATGGATACTTGTTTTTAGTTGGTTTCATAAAGTGTGCCATTTTTGTATAACAACAATACAACCATAATTCAAGTTCATTTTTACTAGTAACTACAGTACTTTTTTTTATGAATCTGAAACCTCAACCAACAGAGCCAAATTCAACCAATACAACAACTACAATAAATGTGTACATTTACCTTATGTACTAGCAGAAATATTCTAAAACTTTGGGTTAAGCGATTGTCAAGGTTTTAAACTCTCTTTTTTCACTACTAGTTCTCCTTTCTTGGTAACAAATGTCAAGTTAAGCAAATTTAAACACTCGATTAAGTAATCAGAACCGAAATTTAGTTGGTCTCTACGATTAGGTCATCACTTTTTACGTACGACCTAACCTAACGAAGAAGCGTGCAAAGAGAAAAAAGAATGGTTATCATGATCATATAACATTTAAAACATTAGTCAATTTGGAGAGAGAACAAGAATGGGAAATGAATAGAAGCAAGTGGGTCGTGGTTGCATATTGCATTGTTGTAATTACTGTTGGAGCAGAGTCTGCAACACTATTTACTCGTACCCATTTTCAAACGACAACCATTCCTTTTATTTATATATTTATTCATTACTTTTGAAATAAAACTATTCATGTCTTCATGTTCTTTGTCTTCTTCCTTCGTTTATAACAATGGGTCCAAAAATCATAGAATTCACACCATATGGATGGTTACACTCCTTCTCTCCAATTAATATTCATAATAAGTATGTTTGGCTGATATCGTTTTCATATTTTTCCATTATTATATATACATTGCGTCTTCTTCTAAAACTAGTTTGGATTTAAATTACAATGTTTTCCACATTTCGGGCCCTACTTACAAGCTTTTTAGTATATAAGTAATAAGTTTACGATTAAGTAAAATCATCTCCAATTTTGAAAATGTTACCTGAACAATCAAGTATAGAAAGTAAGACTAAAATAGTAAAACCAAATACTTCTAAGAATTGTTACACTAGAATAGTTACACTATAACAGTTAATGGAGCTATCCACTTTTGACTAGTCTTGCGGATATATAAACATCTTTATTCAGATAACTCATGGTGACATAAAAAGATTAAAAAAGTTTATTTGATAAACTAAGTATTTGAAACAAAACATTATTTTAACACTTTTAACAGAATTCTAACTTATAACTGACTATATTGATAGTGAGTACATTATCACAATCCTCTATACATATTTTAGGGTTCCTCATTCAAGTATGAGGTTTCTAATACATTTTACTTGGGATAATGGTTCTTTTAGCAATTCATCTCGACATAAGTTAGATCGAATTTCTGTTACGTGAAGAAAACAAAATTTGCTTACATAATCTCTCAACTGAAAAATCCTTGGAACAAAATAAACAGTTTGTGAAGGGTGGCCCAAGCCCAATTAATAAATAGCGAAAGCTAAATGAAAGCCCAATAGATATTAGCTCATTATAGTATTTTCCATACGCTTCACAACATCTAGCGAAGACCAATTTACCGCAGCCTGTCAACAACGCTAGCTACCATAAAATCATATACACGAATGCTCATATTTAGATCATAGCTATGTGAGCTATCTATATTTTCTGCCGCAAGTTACACAAACTATGAAATTTCGTGTTAAAAAAATAGGGAAACTATAGACGGTAAGAACTAAGAAGGATCAACACAAACATTATGTAATCACTCTGTTTTATCAAATCCTCCCTATCAGAAACTATATTATCACTCTCTGTCTCTGTCAATAACATATCAGAGTCATAGTGTTCGGACTTAGGAATGAGGACGTCAATCACACCAACAAAAACAAATGACAAACTCTAAAGAGACTTTAGAATCAGACAATCAGAACCCGAAATAAAAACCCGACTTAAGAACCCTAGAAGACTTGACTGGAAGTCTGAAAAAAGATTTAGTAGAATCTTGTCAAGGTATACAACAAGTAGCCCGAGTTTTGTTGAACGTAGAAACCAAGCTATAACCATGTCATTTACCAAAACATTGATATTTTTTTCTTTTAGGCCCCAAAAAAATACATAGGACATATAGTTATATTCGATTCAAATTAAAATCTGATGTAGGCTTATTGCAAAAAAAAAAATCAATAAACTAAAATTATTTGCTTTTTAATTAATGTTTGGTTGCCAAAAAAAAACATTAAAATTATTTGAAACAAGTCTTCAAACTAATAAATATAAAAAAATTCGATTACAATTCTACTAGAATATACAATATAGACACATCGTTCCCATTTCCTAAGACCCAATTTTGGTCAACTCACTCTTTAATAAAATCCCTCTCACCGATCATTAACCAAAATTAAGTAGACTTCTTATTTTTTCCATAGAAAAAAAGAACTCTTTATATCCTTTCTATATTTCTTCTCCAAAAAAAACCTTAATCATCCAAGCTCTTTCGAAATGCATCCCGGGAATGTATGGGGTGGGTCGCTAGACGCCGTAGACAGCGACCGTATTGCGGCAGAGGAGGAAGAACGGCTGAGGAACACGACGGAGTGGGACAGAGGAGCTATTCACTCACAGAGAAGTGAATTAGACGAAACGCAACAAGGCTGGTTGCTTGCACCGCAAGATAATTGGAGAAAGAAGAAGAAGAAATATGTAAACCTAGGTTGTGTTTCCGTGAGCCGCACGGTTTTCTTGTGGACCGTTGGATCTATTGCCGTCTTGTTTCTCGTCGTTGCTCTTCCGATCATTATCGTCAAGTCGTTGCCTCGTCATAAGTCTGCACCTCCTCCGCCTGATAATTACACTCTTGCCCTTCACAAAGCACTTCAATTTTTCGATGCTCAAAAATGTAAGTCTTCCTTATTATTCTTTATTTTTTGCCGACTATTTTTTCTTATTTATATATTTACATTGTGCATAGTATAATGATGATAGTTAAATTTTAAAATATTTAACTAGAAACTTAAAAAGATGACAAGAAAAAAAAAGACGACTAGATTTTCTGAGTTATCAAATTTTCATTTCTTACTTTTATGGAGTCCAATTTTCATCCAATTTCTATAGAAAAAAAAAATTAAAAATATCTACACCCTTTAAATTAGAAGACTTAACTATAAAAGTTGATGACTTAATAGAGAGTTTTTTAGAAATTTTGTGGAAAATGTGATTATTTGTAAATATAAGGAAACAAACTCTTAAAAGATTAACGAAAAAGTGGAACAATTGCTGATGTAGTTTTCTAATGAAGTGATTAAAAAGTCATTTTATTGTGACTTGTGAGGCAAATTTGAATAATTCCGCGTTAGCAAGCGCAATAACTTATTAGTATTAGAAAACGTTTAATAATTCAAAAATAAACATTCTTTAGGTAGTAGACTTCAAGAATAACACGCAAGTGTTGACATTCTAATAAAATACCAAAATCAATTTCAAGCACGTATATCCGACTAACTTTCAACCTCGCATTTTCTCATTTTGTTCTTGTGAGCTGGCTTCTGGTAATGCTCACAAATTCATTTGGCTTTCCAAGGACTAACGCGGTTTCGATATTTGAGCAGTATAATTTCGTAATAAACCAAAATATATAAACTTAAATTTTGTATGAATATCTAAGTGCTAGCTTGTTTGGAATTATGTTTTTTTCTACACTAAATACATTTTTTCAAATATTCTTCTCTATATCAAGATTAGAAAATAAATTTAAAATCAAAATTTTCTTTTTATATATCCAATATATGCATTTTGTATTATTTTAAGTTGAGAAGGACAAATTAATTCTTGATAGTATTAGTTTAGATTTTCTTAATTAATTAATAAATAGAAGAAATATGGAATCGGTTCAAGACACTCATACAAATGAAATCGAGTTAAACCAAAACACTAAACTAACACCAATATGTCGAGCCACATTTTCATATTTGACCTAAGAAATTATTCAAGAATTCTATCGTGTATCATTCATGTCTATAAAAATATTAGAATCTAAATGGTAAGCATTAGAGGAATTAAAACTGAGTGAAAAATATTGATGATATGGAAAAAAAGATGAATGATGAATAATGAAAATGTGATATTGTAGCTGGTAAGCTGCCGAAGAAGAATAAGGTTTCATGGAGAGGTGATTCAGGGACGAAGGATGGGCTGCCGGACGTGGTAGGAGGATTGGTCGGGGGATACTACGACGGAGGAAGCAACGTCAAGTTTCATTTTCCGATGGCATTCTCAATGACAATGCTAAGTTGGAGTCTCATTGAGTATAGCCACAAATACAAAGCCATCGATGAGTATGATCACATGAGAGATGTTCTCAAATGGGGCACTGATTATCTTCTTCTCACTTTCAACAATTCTGCTACTCGCCTTGATCATATCTACACTCAGGTAATGTATTATTAGTTGTTACTTCTATGAGAGAATGTTACGAAGAATTGCTATGATCGATGCAATATTACAAAAACCGTTATGGTTCTTAGAAAACTCTGTTTAATTACTTTCTTGCGCAACAAGAAACCTAAGCCTAAACCTTTTTGATGAAAGCCCTGTTTCTATGGCTCTTAGGTTGGTGGGGGACTAAGAGACTCAGAATCACCAGATGATATCTACTGTTGGCAAAAACCAGAAGACATGTCCTACGACCGTCCCGTCCTCTCTTCCACTTCGGCCGCTGACCTTGGCGCAGAAGTTTCTGCAGCCTTAGCTGCTGCTTCAATCGTATTCACTGACAAACCGGACTACGCCAAAAAGCTCAAAAAAGGCGCAGAAACTCTATATCCCTTCTTCAGAAGCAAGTCCAGACGCAAGCGCTACTCGGACGGACAACCAACGGCTCAAGCTTTCTACAATTCAACAAGTATGTTCGACGAGTTCATGTGGGCTGGTGCATGGCTTTACTACGCCACTGGAAACAAGACTTACATACAATTCGCCACCACACCGAGTGTACCTCAAACTGCTAAAGCTTTTGCTAATCGACCCGAGTTAATGGTACCGAGCTGGAATAACAAATTACCTGGAGCAATGTTGTTGATGACTCGGTATAGATTGTTCTTGAACCCTGGTTTCCCTTACGAAAACATGCTCAATAGGTACCATAACGCTACTGGTATCACCATGTGTGCTTATCTCAAGCAGTACAATGTCTTTAACCGAACTTCAGGTGATTAATTACTCTGCTTTACTCTGTTTTTCGTTTGTGTATGGTCTTGAAAATGACTTGAACCGTTTTGTGGAGAAAATTTTCAGGAGGGCTTATGCAACTCAACTTGGGGAAACCAAGACCACTTGAATATGTGGCTCATGCTTCCTTCTTAGCTTCCTTGTTCGCGGATTATCTTAATTCTACTGGAGTTCCTGGATGGTACTGTGGACCTACATTTGTAGAGAACCATGTTCTCAAGGATTTTGCTCAGTCTCAGGTAAGAATGGAGCCTTTAAAAACAAATTATGACTTATTTAGAACAAATCATGATTATGTTGTATGTTTGATCAGATTGATTACATTCTTGGAGACAACCCCTTAAAAATGAGCTATGTGGTTGGATTCGGCAAGAAGTTTCCAAGACGTGTTCATCACCGAGGCGCCACGATCCCAAACGACAAAAAGAGGAGAAGCTGTAGAGAAGGATTGAAGTATAGAGACACAAAGAATCCAAATCCAAACAACATCACAGGAGCTATGGTTGGTGGACCAAACAAATTCGATGAGTTCCATGACTTGCGAAACAATTATAACGCAAGCGAGCCTACTCTCTCTGGTAACGCAGGCCTCGTAGCTGCTCTCGTTTCCTTAACCAGCAGTGGTGGCCAACAAATTGATAAGAACACGATGTTCAATAGTGTTCCTCCTCTCTACTCTCCGACTCCACCACCTCCTAAAGCCTGGAAGCCTTGAAAAATATTGCATCTACGTCACTGAGTTTAAATTATACTTGTTATATTCAATCTTTTTTTTTTATTACTTGGTTACATAACTATATCAATTTTATTTTTCCTTTATATATGTAAACATAATAAAATCAATGCAGTATTTTTCTTGAAAAAAATTCTATTATATTCCACATGAAAATACAAAACAAACATTTAAAAATAGATGATTTTGGATCACTCAGTTGTTAGTCTTTTGTCCTAGTAACTATTAAACGAACATGATTCAGTCTTAGACGACTACGATACGAGCATGATTTGGTCATTGGTGACTTCAATAAGCGACCAGTGATATATTTTTATTCATTTTGTAGTCGCTGGCCTTGCATTGATTCTTGTTTGTTTCATAGTCGCTAATTTTGTGACAGTTTTGGTCAACTAGCTACTAAAAAATGTCGATGGCTGAAATTTTAGCGTTGTTGCTGGGGTCAACAAAACAAACATGATTTAGTCACTAGCGAGCGATTGGAAAACAAACATGACCACTCTCTTTCTTGGTAGTGATGGTTCCCTCTCTATCTTTTCATATTTTGTTTCTCTTTCTCGTTTAGATACCAAATATTATGATTTTTGAATGTGGTATGTGCAAACTATGTATTCTTATTCAAGCCTGAAATTGGTAAGGCCTTTTATACATGAATGTTGCAACAATTATTCCCAAATAAGAAGGAATATTTCTACCACTAAAAAATCAACCAAGAAAAAAATTCAAAGTATCCCTTTTTTGTAGGGGTTCATTTCAACCTGAATTGACCAAGGTGTTGCTGACTGTAATATATTCTACAATGCTAATCTTTCGAATCACTGAGCGAGACAAGAACCTGGTTCAAAAGGCACAACTCGTCCGCCACCAACCAAAGGTGCAGCTGCAACTCCTCTTTGATTCAATAGACATCTGAAGTGAGCCAACCTCGTCGTTACATTGTTGGGATTTTTAGCCAATTTTGCATAGGGTGTCCACAACCGCTCTTCCCAAACACAAAATATTTTTTAATGTTTAGCAATTAGTGTAAAGTATGTTTTAAACTTATAAACTTTTTGCAAGAGTTATAAGGAAACGTTTATGTACCTGCAGCTGCGGCAGCGCGAGGCCAAATGGTTTGTTCAATGTCAGAAGCATCAATATGTTCACCCCACATGCAAACCTCGCCACCAAGTACTAGACTTTGTTGCTTTTTATCCGTTATGTTTTGAAATGGCTCGTTTGCGTAAAAGCCTTGCCAAGGTGCGTCTATATGATCCAAATACCAAAATTCTTGGTTACTAACTATACACCTTAAACCGGACGCAGTCACATTCTCAACAAGTCCTGTGTTAAGCCTGATTCATCAAAGGAAAACGTTATATTAAATTCAACGTCGAGTCACAATTTGTACTTCTTTTCTACGTACAGATGCAATTACCAGTTGTGAACCACGGTTTTCCGGTTTAATTTGCTTCCAAAATTGATGAAGGTCTCTTCCCTACAGTATAACATTAGACAAAAATGTAGTAAGTCATATGAAAATTTTGATTACTTGTCGTTTTCATTTTGTAAGGAAAGTGTAATTTAATTACCAGTTGATAATTTCATATCCGTGAGACAAGGCGATTTTTTGCGCCCGCAACACGAAATATTGATAGGCTTCTTTTTCACTCATCCGATGTTTTTTAAGCCTTCAAAGTTAGAAAGTTGGAGTAACATGAGGAAAAACGTTTTAAAGAACTATGCAAGTGTCTGAGTATCATTACCATTGGGCTATTCGCGGTGTTGCAGACCAACAAGCTGCAACGAAGTACATGTAATCAAAACCAACACCATAGATAGGATATATGATAAACAAAAGAGATATTGATCATTACTTGTATTTACTTCATCACCACCCAAGTGGACAAATTTAAACTTAAAGATCTTGCTGAAATCTGAATGAAATATATCCATAAGAAGTTAGGCAACATTTGGTGATGCATACATAAAGCAAAAAGTGTTTTAAAGCTTTTTACCAGAGAGAATGCCATCAATGACTTTGAATGTGAAGTCACTGCTCACGTCAAGTGGTTCTTGACAATTCTTGGAGGGCCACAAGGCAGGATATCCCTTTCCCCTTTATTTATAACAATGAATATTATCATAGTTACTATCGTCGAAAATGCGAAATATATTAGAGAAGATAAAAAAAAGTTGAAGATGAAGAAATTACCATGAGAGAGCATGTCCTGGAACATCAATCTCAGCCAAGACATGGATCCCTCGTCGCCGAGCATAACTATATATACACATACATAAGTGGTTAACATCAATCCTATGATTGTAGTATGATTCATTTATTTGCATGAATATTAGGATCTAGACATATATACTTGACGATTTCAGCAGCGTCTTCGAAGGTGTATCGCTGAGAGGAAGAGTAAGCGCCGTTCCATAGCTTTGGGTAAGAAGGTATCTCTAAAGGAAATGATTGTGTATCCACAATGTGCCAATGTAACACATTCTGCAATCAACCAACTAAAGTATATCACTCTTGGTCATTTATAAGATGAGATTCATAAACTAAACCAAATTGACTCATCTTATAAGAACTTACAAGTTTGGCATATGTCATGGAATCAATCACGTTCTTTATAACCGGAAGTGGCAAATAATGTCGGGATGTATCTGTGTAGTAACAAAAACAGTCGATCAGAAGTGATGTGTTATTAAGTGATTAGAGAAGAAGTTGAAATGAATAATCGTTTACCGATTAAAAGGCCACGGTAAGAGAATCTAGGCTGGTCTATGATATTCCATGGAGTCATTAGAATCTCTATGACCTTTTTCTTCAAATTAAAATGACATAACTGGCTAAATGTCTGCATTTACAATAATTTCATTTTCTTCAGTAACTCAAATCTTTAATTAACTATAATGATAACCAAATTGGAAAAATAGCAAACACAAACCTGTAGACCGTGCAATGCACCATAAACACTCTTGGCCTGCACGCGTGGTAACATAAATATCAATGGAGATTGTATTATTTTTCTTTTCATATAATATTTGATTAAACACAACAGTCCAACACTAGTGGGAATCACACTTATCTTTCACAATAATTTTGTACCTTTCTCTATATTGACATAATAAATAGCTAACGACTTGTGCTTAAGCATTTGTATTCTTATAGAGGAAAAAACAAAATATGACCACACTAATTATCCCATCATGTTTAATACAGCTCACGTGGAGTACACCATTTCATGTCCCTACCTATGTTACATGGGTCTCTATAGTGGGTGAAAAAAAAATTACATTTAAAAGGAAGCTGCAAAAGTACTAGATCATAAAACAAAACACAACAGAAGTGTTTCATTTTTTTTCTTTTCTTTTCTGAAACATGTATTTTACGGTGAAAATTTGATTGCATGTCGAACTCAACTATTAAAGAAAACAAAATCTTCAAAGTTAGGTTCTTTTATGGTTATAAAGCTGAATTTACATTTAAATCTTTATGGATATAAGTAGTTAGAGAAAGTGACAAAAGCTGGGGTTAGGTGTTCAATGGTACCAACTAACCTCAAGTTGTGCATAAGACGGCTTCTCTGGAGATGGAACCACTAATTTGTACGACTCGTCTGCTCCATATTCCAACTGCAACACGAAAATTACACAAATTTTAACGACCTTTGTTGGATTTTTAGTACAAACAATATTTTCTATATTATTCAATCATCTTTTTTTTTTTTACTGGGGGGGTTTCCCATTTTAAATATTATTAAATTTACGTCAATGTTCAGATGATTAATTTCATAACAAGAACATGAAATAATGTATATACAATGAAATTAGTTTCATATTTAAGATTTAAGATTAGGCCATGATGTATACTATTTTAGTATGAAAATTTAGACATTATCATATTTTCTCAATGATATATGGTTGTACTATTAAACTTTCATATCTTTATAAATAGATAAATATTTTTTTATTTAGGACCAGAATCTAGAATAATCTTGCACACTTGCACCAGCTATATCGTATGGTTGTCAAAAGACTTAATTAATATAATTGATACGTATTTCAACCAATATGAAAGTTTCATTACTAGCTACCACTTGTGACTATAATTTTATAGAGTTTTTTTCCACTTATTTGTGATTTATATTACGTGAAATCTTGAAATGATCTGATTAAAATCTGGATCTCGGAATAAAATATTCTCAATGATCTTAAAATAGAACAAATATATATTCAATGATCTGATTGAAGATAACGAGGATGTCCGTGAGTTGGTGGACCACCACACAACCAAGTCGCCAGACACCAATCAACAAAGCCAAGCAACCCAAAAAAATAAAAAAAAGATAAGAAGTTGGATAATCGATACATCTACGCACATCTCAATTCTCATGGACAAAGTTGCGTAAACTAGGATCCAATTTGTAAAATATATTCTAAAATAACTTCTGTTAAGAAAGAGAAAAATTGTTTATCAAGAGTTGACAAAAGAAAAATAGTTATAAATGAAGACAATAAAACAAATAATACCAATTGGTGAATGGTAAACATGTTAGAGGAAAACAATTGAAATATATGTCTCAATTTTTCTTAATACCAACCAGGATTAAAAAAAATGAAAAAGTTTTCAGCATAACTTTGATGGAAAAGTGGAAAAAAAAAAAATGAGAAATATTTTTCTCCAGAACACAAAATAAACGTATCAATAGAAGAATTTCTACTTCTTCTTTTTTTACTTGTGAATTTACTAAAAATTTTAGTCAAATTCTTATGATTTCAGGAAAAATATACACCCATTATATTCAATCTCTTTTAGTTTTGGTATGAATTTAACCAAAATCAAAAGGGAATGCACTAAATAATGAAAACTGCTCAGATTAGTTCTACGTATAATGAAAATAATTATAAACTCTAAACTTCATAAAATTATATATATTTGTTTTTGTCAATTCGTCTAATTTAGTTTCTAAATTTTCTAAATAAAAATATAGAAAAATTTGCTTTAACCAGACAGACTCTGAACTAAACGTTAGTACAATTTTCATGCTGTAATATTAACAAAATTTTAATATTTAAAGAAATGATTATATCCAAAATATCGATGAAATTCATTAAATATTTTTTAGGATAATATAGAAATATTATTTCTTTCTCTTTTTTTCATAAATAATATATAAGTGGACTAGTGGATAGAAAGTGTTTTAGGAAAAAGAAAAGAAAATAAAATAAAAGAAAAAAATAATATGTTGCAACATTTGTGAAAATGACATATCCAAAAAAAGAGGATACAATTTATAACCAATAGAGACAATTGATTTTTTTTTTGTTAAAGATAAAGACAATTGATTTGTCTTTGATTGTGGTAATAATGAGATGATTGTAACTTATAATGACATTAAACGTAAAGCTTTTTTCATCAACTTGAAGATATATCATTAAGAAAAATTGTTGTTGTAGATTGATAGATGAAACTAACCTCATCGGTAGAGGAGGAGATGATGACGTGAAGTCCCTGAAGCAAAGCAGATCCACCGGTGCCTGAAGAATTCCGGTCACCGGAGATGACGTGGCTCAGCCTCACAACACCAAGCATTCTATCAAATCCTTCTTTCAAAATCCCTGAGGCGTCTCCATATTTGCTTCCCTCCGTAACAAGCTTGAAATCTCCACTTAGATACATTCTCCGGCCACCGTGGCTAACTTGTGCCGGTAACGGCCAAATCCTCAACCTCTCTATGTCTTCAAAGGCGGAGATTGTTCCGGCGATGAATAGCATAAACAACGGCAAAACGCCGGCGATCTTTGCTCCGCTACCTCTCATTTTTTCTTCTTTTAAGTTACAAGGAAATAGCAAAAAGCGAAAAATAGTAAAAATGTTTTTAATCAAAGAAAAAAAAATGTAGCAAAAATGGAGGAGAATCTTAGAAGTCTCTCTCTCTTTATATATAGTATAGGCAAGCAAGTAACACTATTATATACACACGTTAGACAAGCCTTTGAATTGGCGCATTTTTTTGAGTAAGAAATGTTATTAATAATGTATTATTTTGTACGTAATCGGTGTTTGCTGATGAAAGAATTAGAGACAACAGTAAATCACACTTAAAAAAGAGAGGAAGAAATCCAATAAATATAATCTTAATATGTTATGTAATAAAATTGTGTTTATTTTAGATTTTATATATATGTATGTAGGGGAAAAGATGAACATTGATGCTGTTTTTTTTTTTTTTCCTTTTTGTTTCATTTGTTAGTGATTTTGGTGAGAATTTGGTTAGTTGCAGGTGATCTTGATATAGGGGACTATGCTATTTGTGTTAAACTTTAATTGATAAAGGGACTCTCTCAAGTGTTGACAACATGTCTCTATGCATAAACATAAAATCAATGAAAATTTAATTAAAATTTAATTTAATTGTATATTTCATTAAAATATCAATATTATATAATATGGTATTAGAATATTAGTTGAATTTACGGTTTATTTTAAGAAAAATATGAAATACTACATAAACACTAATTTTATGTATATTTAAAAATAAACATTAGTTTTATGTATATTTAAAAATATTTTTAAAATAGCCAATATTTTATTTTTATTCTCTTGTTTTTTTTTTTTAACATCTAGACTTTCATTAGATTGTAAAGGGATGATACAGATAGTTAACCAACCATTGTGGTGGTGTTGTGAAAGTTTGATACAAACCATTTAAAGAACAAGCCTTATTAGCGATAGTATCCGCTGCTGCATTCCGTTCTCAATTAACATGTCGCAAAGATATCTGTGGCAGTTTATCCATCCAAAACCGAATGTCAAAGAGAAGGGTATCTATTTCGTTGTGATCTCCCATTGTATTTACCAACTTTATTAGTTCCAAGTTATCTCCTTCAAACACAATACACCGGAAACCATGAGTCCAAATCATCTGTAAAGCGTGGAGAAATCACAGTGCCTCCGCGTGTATCGCCGAATTTGCTGCCTGAAGTTTTGCCCAACCAAATCGAATAACTTAACCACTATTGTCTCTGACTATCCATCCAGTATTTGTAAATGAACGTCCCTGCACATAGCCGCTATCAAAATTACATTTAACCCATTCTGGGAGAGGGGGTATCCATTGCCGACTACGGAAATGCTCATGTGAGTGACCAAACGGCGAGAGAGAATCATGATTTACTTCAGAACCTATCCCAGTCGTATCTATCCATTCCTAAACTTCATAGAAACCTTTTCTTGCTTCACTTGCAGGATCATAGTTTTTCTTTTGAAAGAGGAAAGCATTCCTTGATTTCCATATCCTCCACATCATCCAAAAAGGTAGTAATCGATTGCTGAGAGGGATATTTTGTACCTTATGAAGTTCAAACAGCTTGTTGAAATTGTCTTCCAAATTCTCTTGGTTTTGAGGTAAGTTATCATAAACCAAAATCAAACCAACACATTGAACAATCGAAAGGGAACAACGGAAAAGAAGAATTAGACCAAAACAGTAATATAAAACAGAGAATCAAATGACATATATTAACATACGATTTTAAGAACTAAAAAAATTAATCCAAAACAGAGAATTTGTGACAGATTTCTGGACTGTTAATCCAAAAAAGAGAATTTGACATCAGTAAGTTTTACTTTTTACCAATCTACTTTTTTTTTTGTTATAAAGGTTTGTTTTTACCAATTTACAAGTACAAATTTTGTTGTTATAAAATAAATAATTTCGAATGTCTGAAAAAAACAAAGAAAACGAGAGATCCGAAACAACACGTTTCAAGCATTTCTGCGATTTAGCTTGAGAGAGAAATATCTCGAGAGGCTTTGTACCGAAAAACTCGTCGTCTCTCTCTGCTCCAAGTAAAAGCTTCAAGTCCAATACTCATGGAAGATCGTCAAAACGATCAAAACGATGACGTTTTCTCCTTCTTCTCTCCTTCCTTCTCCGCCGCAACTCCGTCCACGCTTTTCAACCGTTCAGCTTACTCCTCTTCATCTTCCTCCGGCGACGATGAATCTCAGCCTTCCGTCGACGACAGCAACAAACGTATCGATTACATGATCCAATTTCTCGACCGGAGACTAAGCGAAGACGGTAATCACGACGGGATCGGTGATGGAAACGGCTCCGATTCGTTACCGGAATTTGTTGGTAAGTGTGGTGAATCTGGGATCTTCAAAGTTCCGATTAGGTCAGCGGTTCATCCGAATCGACCACCTAGTCTTGATGTGAGACCTCATCCATTGAGAGAAACTCAAATTGGGAGGTTTTTGAGGACAATGACTAGTACTGAGAGACAGTTATGGACTGGTGGTGAGGATGGTGCGTTGAGAGTTTGGGAGTTTAGTGAATTGTATGGAAGTGGGAGGGGATTAGAGGTAGAGGATACGGCGCCGTATAAGGAGAGTTTAGGGAATGAGTTTGGGTCTGCTGCTGTTGTTTGTATGATTGGTGATGAAGGTAGTAGAGTTGTTTGGAGTGGACATAGAGATGGGAGGATTAGGTGTTGGAGATTGAGAGGTGATCATGGTATTGAAGAAGCTTTGTCATGGCAAGCTCATCGTGGTCCGGTTCTCTCCATTGCCATTTCGGCTTATGGTGAGTGTTGTTCTATTGTAAGTTTCTGTTTTCCTTGTTTACATAGTTTGGGAATAGATTTGTTGTTAGATTAAGTAGCTTTTTAAGATGAAAGAAGAAGGATTTTGAATGGTTACATCGAGTTTCTTATTGTGGAAATTTGGTTGAGGAACAAAATTAGTGATCTTGATGATATTTGGTCGGCCTGAATCAGATTGTTATACTGGCTAACACGTATATTGGCTCCTCTAGTTCCACCGGACAAGCTGGTTTAGTCATGTAGTAGCTGGTACATTATAAATAGCTTATAGAGTCCGTCTTGTAATTGTGTTGTTGAGTTAGAGTTTCACTGCCTTCAGTAGTGTATGATCGAAGTTAGTACAGTTTGTACAATTTCAAAATGTGAATAAATGATGACACCCTTGCGGATGACACAACTTTGGTTATCAATTGTGTAGGAGATATATGGTCAGGGTCTGAGGGAGGTGCTCTTAAAGTTTGGCCCTGGGACGGTGCTCTTGGGAAGTCGCTTTCTTTGAAGATGGAAGAAAGGCACATGGCTGCGTTAGCAGTTGAAAGATCGTATATTGACCCTAGGAACATGGTTTCGGCCAATGGATTTGCTAATACATTAACGTCAGATGTTACATTCCTAGTATCTGATCATACAAGGGCAAGAGTATGGAGTGCTAGTCCCCTGACGTTTGCTATATGGTAAAATGGAGAGTCATATTTCTGCTTTTCTTATGCATCATCCTTTCTTTTTCTAATTGATCATCCAGAATATACCAGCATTACTGCAATAAACTTAATGGGAATTAATTACTTTTGTCTACAATATCTCTTGTCACTTGGATCTGTAGTTTTTCAATTGCTAGCAGGAACCATTAAGTTCATGTGTATAGCTCAGTACTTTTTAAATTTTATGTTTCTTTATGCAGGGATGCTCGCACTAGGGATTTGATCAAAGTATTCAATATTGATGGGCAGCTCGAGAATCGACCTGAAAATTCTGTATATCCTGATTTTGGGAGTGAGGAAGAGGGGAAGATGAAGGTAACTGCTTCCAAAAAAGAGAAAGCTCAATCTTCTCTTGGTTTCTTTCAGCGGTCTCGTAATGCCATTATGGGAGCAGCTGATGCTGTTCGTCGTGCTGCAACGAAAGGAGGGTTTTGTGATGATAGTAGGAAAACTGAGGCTATTGTCATATCAGTTGATGGAATGATTTGGACAGGAAGTTCAAATGGTATACTTATGCGATGGGACGGAAATGGTAATTGCTTGCAAGAGTTCGCATACGAGTCCTCTGGTATTCTCTGCATGTTCACTTTTTGTTCTCGACTGTGGGTTGGTTATTCCAACGGCACTGTTCAAGTATGGGACCTTGAGGGAAAGCTGCTTGGTGGATGGGTAGCTCATAGTGGACCTGTAATAAAAATGGCTATCGGGGCTGGTTATTTATTTACCCTTGCAAATCATGGAGGTATTCGTGGATGGAATGTTACTTCTCCTGGGCCCCTTGACAATGTACTGCGGGCCGAGTTGGCTGGGAAAGAATTTTTATATTCAAGGATAGAGAATCTGAAAATATTAGCTGGTACGTGGAATGTTGGAGAGGGGAGAGCATCAACCGACTCACTTGTATCTTGGCTAGGCTGTGCTGCAACTGGAGTTGAGATTGTAGTTGTTGGACTGCAAGAAGTTGAAATGGGAGCAGGAGTTCTTGCAATGTCCGCAGCAAAAGAAACGGTAAGCTTTCTTTACCTACTGTTAAGCAGAAAAGATGTATTTCATTTGGCGTATGCCGCTCTTCTGGTCACCACCGACACTATTTAAGTTCTACAATGGAATGATTAAAATGAAAAGTGAAAGTGAATTGGTCTTTTTTTTGTGTAATCCTCTAGGCCTTCTCAAAAAAAGAAATTTTCCATTCTCTCAAACATGCAGGCTCACATACACACACACAGACCCGTCCTTTTTTGTATTCTCTTTCTGGTTACAGTTTTTGTAGGGGGCTAAGTTTATAAGTAATCTTTGAATGATCTGGAAATTACGCACTCTGTTTCCCTGAATGCAGGTGGGACTTGAGGGTAGTCCGCTTGGTCAGTGGTGGCTGGATATGATCGGGAAAACTTTGGATGAGGGTTCATCGTTTGTTCGTGTTGGCTCTAGGCAACTGGCAGGGTTGCTCATTTGTGTATGGTTAGTGCTTAGTTTTAATGTAACTTTTTCTGCTCATTTTTTGCAAGGGTCACCTACTATTCCTATTGTGACAACTTATCTTTATTGTTGAAGCATACTCCACATTATTTGTACTCATTTGGATTGCTTATCTTTCAGATGCCAATGTTCTATTTCAATCCTGCTTTGAATAGTTTCTCCACAGAGCAAAAATTTTACATAACAGCATAGGAACAACTTGTTAGTATGAATTTTTCTTCCGGAGATTTCTTTGATTGTTTTTTCATATCTTCAAAAAATTTGGTCCTTAAGCTATGAAAGGAGAGTAAAGATATTCGTTTTACTTATCCCTCTGGGGAATTTGTTTTCCCAATTTCTTTTGTTAGTACAGGATTAACTTGATAAGTTAAAGTCTTACAGAGAAAATAATTCTTTCAGGGTTAGACATGACCTTAAACCTCACGTGGGGGATGTTGACGCTGCTGCGGTTCCTTGTGGTTTTGGACGAGCAATTGGTAACAAGGTATGGTGCCATATTAGGAAAGTTGCTCACATTTATCAACAATAAAAAGATCTCATAAAAGGGAAACAATGGATTATCTCTTAACATTGTCAGATGTTTGCTTAAATGGTTCTTTTCCCTTTTCCATTGTTGTCATCTTATCTATATTATGATAGAGCCATTTCTTGTCTCATTAGGGTGCTGTAGGTGTGCGACTCAGAATGTATGATCGAGTACTGTGCTTTGTAAATTGTCATTTTGCTGCACATCTAGAAGCTGTTAATCGGCGAAATGCTGACTTCGACCATGTTTATCGAACAATGACCTTCTCACGGCAGTCTAGTTCACTCAATGCAGGAGTTGGTATGCTACGAAATTTATTTCTATCATGCTGTGTTGCTTGCTCAGCTTATTACTTTTTACCTATTCGTTGGTCACTCTTGTTATTGGTCTCCTCCATTGCAGCTGGTGCGTCATTTGGTGTTACAATGCCTCGTGGTGGCAATGTATGTATTTCTTTTGATTGCATAGTTGCTATCACTTACTTTCAGAGAATGCAATGTATAATTTTTCAAAAAGTCTAATAACTGTCCTTTCACAGGCTTTGGGTGTCAATACAATCGAAGCAAGGCCTGAACTATCTGAGGCAGACATGGTCATATTTCTTGGAGATTTTAATTACCGTTTGGATGATATAACGTATGATGAAACAAGGGATTTCATATCTCAAAGATGTTTTGATTGGCTAAGAGAAAAGGATCAGCTACATACTGAAATGGAAGCTGGGAATGTTTTTCAAGGGATGCGTGAAGCAATTATCAGGTTCCCTCCAACATACAAATTTGAAAGGCACCAAGCTGGTCTAGCAGGTCAGTGACTTGCTTCCACTTTGTAGCTTTTAAATTATACCATTTCCCTGGAGGATTATAAGCTGCTGTTCCGAACCCCTCCAAAAAGTAGAGTAAAATTGACAACATTGTGAATTGTAAACGTCCAACTGTCCAAGTTTTCTCTGCTAGGTAGGTAGCTAAAACCAAAAGTTCATATAATTTAAAAGTTAAGAATGTGGATATATCCCAGAGAATACTAAATAATATGAAGTTAGCCTTGCATCTACCTAAGAGCGAGCATTCGAGAATTTGTTCACACTATTTCTTTCATCTGATGTGAGCCAAATTTCTGCTGGCTCCTGTGTCTTGGGGTTCTTGCCAGTGGGAAGAGGCTATATCTGTGATAATATCCCAACATTCAGGGCTTTTGGGATTTTAAGGGCATTTAGTTGTTGAAACCATATTTGACAATCGAAACTGTGTTTCTGCAGGATATGATTCTGGGGAAAAGAAGCGGATTCCTGCCTGGTGTGACAGGATTCTATATCGCGATAATAAGAAACATTTGGGAGCTGAGTGCAGTTTGGATTGTCCAGTGGTGTCTTCTATATCACAGTAAGTTTCCTTTAAGTTCACTATATAAAGATACTGGAGACAGGCTTACCTTACTAGTCCATACGTTTTATTAGATCAAGACAGTAACAGTTTTTGAAGATCGTGTCATTCCTCAACTTATTCATCTACTTAGCTTCTTAAACTAATTGCCTACAATAACAAAATATCAGCCTGCTATTTTCTTTTCAACTCCTTCAGTTCTGGTACTTGGATTGCAATATTCACCAATCATTCACATATTCTCTTAGGGGCTTAGTCTTGATGACTCCTAATAGAAATATCTGCACTTACACTTTTTCTTTGTGGAATTAATTTGGTTTAGAGAATAGGAAACTGTGTCCGCATTTCTGGGTTTTAAAAGTTTGTTACAGGCTGTATATGACTTATATCCTACATGAGTCTCTAGAACCAAGAATCATGGCTTTTGCAGATGTTCATTCTTATCAGTTTCAATGCTTCTTTGTGCGGACATTTAGCTTACTTTATAATTTCAGAGACTTTAGTTATAGAGTCAGTGGTATGCAGATTTGAGTAAATCATTTTTTTTTTGTGACCCTTATAACGTATATGGTTACTACTCTTGAATTGTCAAAGGATTAAGACTTAAAATTCTCGTTTTTCTTTTTGTAAGGTATGATGCCTGCATGGAAGTGACAGACAGTGACCACAAGCCCGTACGCTGTGTATTTAGTGTCAAGATTGCCCGGGTTGATGAGTCAGTCAGGAGACAAGAATATGGGAACATCATAAACTCGAATAAGAAAATCAAGGTCTTGCTTGGAGAGTTAAGCAAGGTTCCAGAAACAATTGTCAGCACCAATAATATTATTCTCCAAAATCAGGATTCAACTATCCTGCGTATCACAAATAAGAGTGAGAAGAACATCGCTTTCTTCAAAATAATTTGTGAAGGTCAATCTAAAATCGAGGAGGACGGTCAGGCACACGACCACCGAGCAAGAGGCTCTTTCGGGTTTCCCCAGTGGCTGGAGGTTAGTTAGTTGTTCTCTCATACTTGCAGTTTGGCTTTTCATTAGAGTCTCACTGTTCTGTTTCCTAAAATACAACACTTAACTAGCATGTCCTAGACACTGAAATCATGTCGTGTGTCTTGAGAATTTCTTTGGAATCAATTTTACTAAATGCTCTTATATTTGCAAACAGGTGTCTCCAGGAACTGGCACAATCAAACCAAACCAAATAGCCGAGGTTTCAGTGCATCTGGAAGACTTCCCAACAGTAGAAGAGTTTGTGGACGGTGTTGCTCAGAACTCTTGGTGTGAAGACACAAGAGACAAGGAAGTCATATTGGTCCTCGTGGTCCACGGAAGGTTCTCGACTGAGACAAGAAAGCATAGAATCCGTGTGCGTCACTGCCCTCGTGGTGGACCTGCAAAGAACCATTTCAATGATGGAACCAAAACCTCGGGACAAATAAACGCTCTTCATCGCTCCGATTATCATCAGCTAAGCAATACTCTTGATGTGGTTGAGCAGCTAAAGAACTTGCACAGTCCATAGAGCCATTTTTAACTGTACAGTGAGACGAACAGAAGGAGAAAGCAACCTCGTTGCCGTGTTAAGTAATTGTAACTCGTTTTTGTGTGTTTAATGGGAAAATTTGTGTGGAATGAGAAAAAAAAAAATGAAGATTAGCTTCTTACGTTTTTTGTTTAAGAGGCTAATTACGTTTCTTATGAATGGGATATGTTCTACAAGTGTTATTTTATTTTATATGTCCGTATGAGTTATGTGTAACACTATTGTATCTAATGATCATTCTGATTTTATGTGTATGTACTTGTAAACGAAGCTCTTTTGAATTTGGTATTTAACTTCAGTGCTTTATGTTTTCTTACTTTTGTGGCTGTGAAAAATTATAAAAGACTTAACACAATCATCAGTTAAATTTGAATACTAATTTATATTCTTAATGTGAACACATAACTTGATTAGTTTTGACATATATAACAAGTTGAGATTGATTTCATTGATATTGATTGTACACTTCTTTATAAGCAATGTGATGCTTTAACTTTCAACTAGGCATGGATGATAGATCTCTTAAAGTAAGGCTTAAATAAATAACCAAAAACGAAGGAAGACCATCTTTTTGCTAAGAATGTAAATATTCATTGAAAAGGAAATCGTTTAATCTTTTACAAAATTTGTGTAAAATATGGATTTGGTTCCATGGCAAAGTAAAACTCTAAAATTCAGTCCATCGATAAAAGCAATGAACCTCGTGATGTCAGATGAAGTGATAAACAATCTTGAAGTTCCTAGAATATGATTCCCCGAGGCAGAGAAGAGCGGATATATGTGCAACTTGAAAACGATGTGCTTTCAAAAACTCCACAGATTGGAAGCCTTTTAGTGTCTGCCCGAGAAAACTGTACGTACCGTCAGTCGGAGAAAAACCAATGACCTTTTTTGATCAAAGACTCCCTCATCGTCATCTTATCTTGTATAATAACTCACCCGAGACCAGGCACACAAACGGAACAACAACAAGACAATCAATACATACACAAAGAAATAAAAATAATCTTGAGGCTCACATGCATGGTTTCAACCTATTAAGTCGAAGCAAGGTATATCTTTTTTTATTTTGACTTGGTTTTTCTAACTACCCGTCATACTTATATAGTAGCAGTCATTTTCTTCTCCAATAACTGCAAATATTTTCATATAACTCATGTTATGCCACATGTTAAATTAGTTTAACCTTTTCGACAAGGACGACTATTTTATTTGGTTCTACCAACCATACGTTGGAACATGGCTTGCATTATAAGATAAGTAGTTTAATGTCAAATTTTGGTTTGGAGCTGGAGATGGTTTAGCTTGAAAACTAAATCTTGAATTGTAAATCGGACTAAAGGCGTTTTTGAATTTTAGCGATATGATAACCACATTAACTAACGATCATCTTTGTAATAGTAAACGGTATAAAAAGGATAAAGTTGAAGGATCACTTGATAGTTACTCAACTTATTAAAAAAGATAGAGTGATTTTTCAACGTTACCTACGGAGGCTCCCAAATTACTTTTAAACAAAGCAACTCGTTTTCAAATATCGTAGAGAAATCAATGGCGCCGCGCGCCGTTTGCTTAATACTTTGATTCTTAAACCACAAAGAAACCCTCTTCTCTTTATCCAAGATCCTAACTAACTTATATATATACACACGTGCATACTTCTATCTTTCATCGAAAAATACAATAATCTTAAACTTTAAATCCTTCCAATTAAAAAAAACACACAACAAATGGCATTGTTTCTAAGCTTTGTTCAGGTCTTTAGCATCGTTATAACAATCATTATGTCCCACTTTGGTCAGTTTGACGCAAGAACAAGTCTTAACGTTCTGAGTTTCGGTGCAAACCCAAACGGGATCGTAGAGTCGGCAAAAGCCTTTTCGGATGCATGGGATGCTGCGTGTGGAGTGGAAGACTCAGTTGTTATTTACGTCCCAAAGGGAAGGTATTTGGTTAGTGGGGAGGTTAGGTTCGAAGGAGAAAGTTGCAAAAGCCGTGAGATAACCCTAAGGATTGACGGAACTTTAATTGGTCCTCAAGACTACAGTTTGCTTGGGAAAAAAGAAAACTGGTTTAGTTTTAGTGGTGTTCACAATGTTACGGTTCTTGGAGGTTCTTTTGATGCTAAGGGATCAACCTTGTGGAGTTGCAAGGCTAATGGTTACAACTGCCCTGAAGGTGCAACGGTATGTGTTTAAGTCTTCAATTACCAATTTATGCATTTGTGTTTTTCTTTTTTGTCAACAACATGAACACAACTACACTTGCATGTTCTAAACTCCTAATAATTTATGCGATTGCGTTTGGTTGCAATAACAGAAAAAAAAATGCGATTGCGTTTGGTTGCAATAACAGAAAAACAAAATGTAACTTCAGAATATATATTTTATTATGGACCGCATTTGTTTCGTAACATATATTACGTATTAATTACTTGGAAAAGAATACTATATCCTAAATTTACAATATGAATCACAAAAGAATAAAAACGCAAATAAACAGTCAAGATTTAACAAAGGTTATTTAATGTAGACATTGAGATTCATGGACTCAAACAACGTGAAGATCAAAGGAGTATTATCGTTGAATAGCCAATTGTTCCACATAGCAATAAACCGTTGCAGAAACATAAAGATTGAAGATGTCCGAATCATAGCACCCGATGAGAGTCCTAACACTGATGGCATTCACATTCAGCTATCTACCGATATCGAAGTCCGAAATGCTTCCATCAAAACCGGAGACGATTGTATCTCAATCGGACCAGGTACAAAGAACCTTATGGTCGATGGGATCACTTGTGGTCCTGGACATGGAATCAGCATTGGGAGCTTAGCAAAGTCCATAGAGGAGCAAGGCGTGGAAAACGTAACTGTGAAGAATGCTGTGTTTGTACGGACGGACAATGGGCTTAGGATCAAGTCGTGGCCGCGACATAGCAACGGGTTCGTGGAGAGGGTCCGGTTCTTAGGAGCTATTATGGTTAATGTCTCATATCCTATCCTCATTGATCAGAACTATTGCCCTGGCGATTCTTCTTGCCCTTCTCAGGTCCGTTTCATATACCTTTATCTTGTTTTTGTATGTTAGTCAAATAATTACTTTAGAATCTAACCAAATATTTGATTGAAATAATGAGTTTGATTGGTAACCATTTACCTCAACAGTATATATACCATATATATGATTGTTACCGGTCACAAAAGCGAAAAAATTAGCAGTACAAAAAGTTAATTAGATATGAAATTATAAATTTTCAGGAGTCAGGAATCAAAATAAACGATGTAATATATAGTGGAATCATGGGAACATCGGCCACAGAGATTGCTATAAAAATGGATTGCAGTGAGAAAGTCCCATGCACTGGGATTCGAATGCAGGCAATTAATCTAACTTCTTACGGTGAAGCAGCAAAGACTTCTTGCACCAATGTTTCTGGTAAGCAACTTGGATTGGTTACACCTAGTGGATGTCTATGACCTCTATACGTTTGTTCAGACCAAGATTTGTAATATTAAACATGACATTGGTTGTACATAAAAATATTTGTGTATCTATTAAAATTTATTATATGGTTATATACTTCGTAACCATTGTGAATAAATATTTGTGTAGAACATAATATTGTACTGGTATGTGTAATTGAATAAAAGTTAAAGGGCCAACAATTTCACGCAAGAAGACAATAATCTAAACCGGAGGAAACCCAATCAAGTGGGTGAACCAAAAAAAACCATACGCATTAAATGACTTCAACCAAAATTTAAAAAACCTACGCGTCACATAAACGAGAAACACTCGTCTTACCAAACTCTCTCCTACACAACCAAAACCATCTCTTTGCAACAAAACTTGTTGTAACTCATCTTCTTCTTCTTCTTCTCCATCACAGACTCATAACAAATGGGAGAAGTTTCAGTGGTGGAGAACAAGAAAGTGATACTAAAGAATTATGTAGATGGTATTCCTACAGAAACAGACATGGAAGTGAAACTCGGAGAAACAATTGAGCTAAAAGCACCAAAAGGATCTTCTTGTTTCCTCGTCAAAAATCTATACTTGTCTTGTGATCCTTACATGAGAGGTCGTATGCGTGATTTTCACGGTTCCTATCTCCCGCCTTTTGTTCCTGGCCAAGTATAGATTATTCCCACATTTTCAAGTTTTCAGCTTTTTTGTTTTTTTTTGTCGATTGGTTCTGTAATTGGTCTTTTGGGTATCGGTTTTTGCTCATTGGAAAATCAAATTTTGAAGAGGGATAGGTAAGTAGAGTTTTTGTGTGATAGAGAGATTTTTGCACACCAAGTGTTCGACGTTTTGATGGAACTTGTGTTAGTTGTGTATGTATCTAGAAATGTTGCGAAGTCTTGAGATTTGTCTTGTTTATTGGTGAATTGTTCATATTTGAAGAGAGAGAGATGTGTAGATGCTGTATATATGCTTTAGAGAGATCATGCACACCAAGTTTTCGATGTTTTGACGAATGGATATATTATATGCTGAGGAAACTTGAGATTTGTTATATTTTATTGGTGAAATTGTTCATATTCTTCAATGACTCTTTAATATGTTTCTTTGGTTGACGTTTCCTTTGTTATATGCTCTGTATTAAGCGACTGATAGTTTTGTAATCTTGATGCAGCGTATCGAAGGGTTTGGTTTAGCAAGAGTGATAGATTCTGATGATACTAATTATAAGCCCGGCGATATAGTCTCTGGTATCATTGGTTGGGAAGAATACAGTTTGCTACGTAGTTCAGATAACCTACAGTTGAGAAATATTCAGTTAGACGACGACATTCCGCTTTCTTATCATCTCGGACTTCTCGGTACGGCCCGTCTTTTGTTTAGCATAAGAGGAAGGTAGCAATTATTTGTTTGATCTAAACAGTCTGAATTCACCTTTTTTACAGGGATGGCTGGATTTACAGCATATGCAGGGTTTAATGAGATATGTTGTCCTAAGAAAGGGGACAGTGTTTTTGTCTCTGCAGCATGTGGAGCAGTTGGACAACTTGTTGGTCAGCTAGCTAAGTTGCACGGCTGCTATGTTGTTGGTAGCGCCGGTAGTAAGCAAAAGGTTAGTCTCTAAACTAATTTTAGCAACTCTTGTTACTCACTTGTCGTTGTGAAGTAACTTTTTGTGGACATATTTTAGGTTGAGATCCTTAAAAACGAGCTTGGATATGATGAAGCCTTTAACTACAAGGAAGAGGCTGATCTTGATACTGCTTTGAAGAGGTAAATATATGTCAAGATTCAACCTAAAGAATCAATTACAGAGTAGTGCTTGTCTTGAGGTTAATATGGCTTGTCTCTAGGCTTTTGAATGTTCCATAAGTCTTTTAAAGTTCACCATCATTCAACTATATTTACACATTTTATCAACACTGTCACTCTAGTTAGAACAAATGAGACGCAATGCAATTACAAGATAAATCCATAAAGGTAATAGTAAGATACTCTGACTATGTCACTTAAACTGATTTCTTGTGGCTAGCTCTAGGGAATGAGAAAGGTATGGTGCATAATGTGAGTCTATACAAAAACGTGAAGCTGAACTGTTTCAATATCTTTACTAAAACAGGTACTTCCCGGAGGGGATAGATATCTACTTCGATAACGTGGGTGGATCCATGCTTGATGCAGCGCTCCTCAACATGAAGGTACGTGGAAGAATCGCGCTCTGTGGAATGGTGTCTTTGCAAAGCCTCTCAACTTCATCACAAGGAATCAAGAACCTATACAGCGCTATCTACAAACGTTTAAGGTTAGAAGGGTTCTTGCAGAGCGATTACCTTCATATCTTCCCACAGTTTCTTGAAAATGTCAAGAGATATTACAAAGAAGGCAAGATTGTCTACGTCGAAGATATATCTGAAGGCCTCGACCTCGCTCCCGCTGCACTTGTTGGGCTGTTTTCCGGGAAAAATATCGGTAAACAGGTTGTTCGGGTTGCTAAAGAGTGATTGTTTCTGAAAGTATATTGCAAGTGATTTAAGAACATACATTGGATGAAATAAAGCCACGTTATGTATAACATCTTCTTGTCGAAGTCAATGTATGTATAAGTCTCTTATGGAAAAACGTTAGTTAAGCAACAATGTTTTAAAAGTCTTCATAACTAGAACTAGATTAAATTAAGAATTAGTAAGTCGATTACGCAAAGATAATGAATTCATGTTGCCATATATATTCGACACATTCATTTTGATTTCACAACCTACAATTTATTTCACAACAATATTCTTTTAAAAAAATTTGATCTCAAAATACAGAAATCTCATGATGTCAAAAGATTTCTATTTCAAATTTCATATATCAAAAACTGACAATATTTAGACTTTTATGACTACATTAATTGTAGAAAATGTCATTTAATCATTCAAATAACAAAAGTTGAAAAGGTTACAACTTATAATCCCCAAGTCTCTTTGACTTCTTCTTCATCTTCACTCTCCAATCATTCACTTCTTTCGAAAGTCTTTCATAACCTCTCACTTGACTTGTATCTAACGAAGCTTCTTTGATTCAAAAGTAAGTTTTATATCTCAACCGCCTCTATCTCCTCTTTTTTTTTTGCTAGCGCTTTGTTTTGAGATCTCTACAGAGTTTGTTTTGTATTGGTATTGGTGAGGATGACTTATGCAAAACATGCAGCCTCCTTTTGTTTTTTTAATATATTCATTCATTTCGTTTACTCTATATACTTTATAATCGAGAATTGTTTTTTTTCTTTTTTTTTTCTAACCTTTGTAATAGTGGTGGTGGCAACCATGACAAACGGTGGTGGCGGAAACAACGGAGCAGCAAACCGGACGGAAGAGTTACAACCCCACCCGGTGAAAGAACAACTCCCCGGAATCCAGTACTGCGTCAACAGTCCTCCTCCTTGGCGTATGTTTTGTTTTATAAAATTTTGGTTATTTATGTTATATATTATTATTTCTATGTGTGTGTGTGTGTAAATGTAATATGTTTGGTGTTTGCAGTTGAAGCCGTAGTGTTGGGTTTCCAGCATTACTTGTTGAGTCTTGGCATCACAGTTCTGATTCCAAGTGTATTAGTTCCACTCATGGGAGGTGGCTATGTAAGTATATGATTATTTCTTGAGATGTTGGAAACATTTTTTTTTTTTTTTTTTTTTTTTTTAAATCGTGAAAGTATTTTAATTTTTTATGTATACATTTTGATTTTTTTTTTTCTATATTTGTTTCGACAATTTCAGGCAGAAAAGGTTAAAGTCATACAAACATTACTGTTTGTGTCTGGATTAACAACATTGTTCCAGTCATTCTTTGGAACTCGATTGCCTGTGATAGCTGTAGCTTCTTATGCCTATATCATACCTATCACTTCCATCATTTATTCGACCCGATTCACTTACTACACTGATCCTTTTGAAGTAAGTCGTCTTAACATTATTCTTATCATGAATTTTACAAACTACATTGTACTAATAATAAATTGTTTGATATAATATAATTAATCAGAGGTTTGTGCGAACAATGAGAAGCATACAAGGAGCTTTGATTATAACCGGATGTTTCCAAGTTCTTATCTGTATTCTAGGCGTATGGAGAAATATTGTTAGGTAAATTACTTCATTATCATTTTGCCAAAGGAGGCATACCTTATTATGTCTCTAACGTTAAACATGAATGTATTTTTGGTTTGTGCTCATTAGATTTCTAAGTCCACTCTCCATTGCTCCTTTGGCAACATTTACCGGATTGGGACTCTACCACATCGGTTTCCCTTTGGTATGTGTATATACACTAAAATTTGGCCATTAACAATGAGATATCTTTTATAAATAGATTATTGAATATTGAATAATTATATAGATTTATAATATGATGCAAACATCTTTCATTTTTCAGCTAGCAAGATGCGTTGAAGTGGGACTTCCCGGATTGATCCTACTTATTTTTGTCACTCAGGTAAAGTTCTAACCTTTGTTTCTTAGCTTTCTTTTGTTTTAAATCCATACACATGATTATAAAAAAAAAAATAGAATATAGATCATCTAAAAACATTAATTTAGCCAACGCGAATTATATAATTTTGGTTACGTGTACATTTACATGTCACTTTTTAATTTTTAACTTTCGGGTGCAGTACTTACCGCGTTTTCTGAAGATGAAAAAAGGAGTGATGATTTTGGATGGAAGCAGATGTGACCGTTATGGGATGATTTTATGCATTCCATTGGTATGGTTGTTTGCTCAACTTCTCACATCCAGTGGTGTTTATGACCACAAGTCTCATACTACTCAAACCAGTTGTCGTACAGATCGTACTGGTCTCATCACCAACACTCCTTGGTCAGTTCTTCTATTCGAAATGAATTTAATTTTTTTTCGTGTGTAGATTTTAATATTTTGATATTCAAATGTTATGTTTATTCTCTTTATGTGAATAATAGGATATACATACCATATCCTTTCCAATGGGGAAGTCCAACTTTCGACATCACTGATTCTTTTGCGATGATGGCTGCGTCTTTCGTCACTCTATTTGAGGTTAAACTTTAATCTTTTACATGAAACTGATATTAAAATCATGGAAAATAATACTTAGCATACTGTGATTAAAGTTGAAAGTGATAAATTTTATGTACTATTGTAGTCGACTGGTTTGTTCTATGCATCCGCAAGATATGGAAGCGCGACGCCAATTCCACCATCAGTTGTTAGTCGTGGTACTTGTTGGCTGGTTAGTCTAGCAACAATTTAATCGTCACTTAAAACATATTTTTTGACCGTTTATTAACTATTTATTTCATCATCTATATGAACATTTATATAAATATCTTGTAGGGAGTTGGAGTATTACTCAATGGCATGCTTGGAGGCATCACAGGGATCACAACATCAACGTAAATAAACTCATCTCTAAATTACAAATTTTTAATTTTTCGAGCATTTATCTTAAGTTTCTCTTGTATATATAAATTGTAGTAATTAAAGGCTAATGATATAGTTTTGATATGGGTGTGACTTAATATTCAGAGAAAATGTTGGACTTTTGGCAATGACTAAGATTGGGAGTCGAAGAGTGATACAAATATCAGCTGCATTCATGATTTTTTTCTCCATTTTTGGTAATTTTCTTGTTTTGTTTTTACTAATAATCTACATCTTCCTATTTACAATGTCTAAATGATTTCGTTGAATATCTTTTACTGGTTTTGTAACTTATTTATTTTGATCAAAATACAGGAAAATTTGGAGCGTTTTTTGCGTCCATACCATTACCAATCATGGCATCTCTTTATTGCATCGTCTTGTGTTTTGTGTGTAAGTCTTTTTCATCACATCACATTTGTAGTATAGCATTTTCGATAAATATATGTTTTATTTTTTTCACTAAAATAAAATCAAATTCAATATATAATGCAGCTTCTGTGGGACTTAGCTATCTACAATTCTGCAACCTCAATAGCTTCAACATCAAATTCATTCTCGGATTTTCCTTTTTCATGGCTATTTCAATCCCACAATACTTCAGAGAATACTACAATGGAGGGTGGCGGTCTGATCATCACTCAAATTGGGTAAGCACATCTTATTCTATACTTTGAGACAAATTGTTTAAATCGCAAACGCCTTTTTTGCAACTTATCAAATTGAGATTCCTTTTATGTGTGTGCACAAAACAGTTGGAAGATATGATAAGAGTGATATTCATGTCACATACAACGGTTGCGGCAATAATTGCGATAGTGCTTGATTGCACATTGTGTCGTGACAGCGATGAAGCCAAGAAAGATTGCGGAATGAAATGGTGGGATAAGTTTCGACTTTACAATCTTGACGTGCGAAACGATGAGTTTTACGGTCTACCTTGCCGCCTCAACAAATTCTTCCCTTCTCATTGAAACTTTCACAAATTTCTTTCTATTCTTTTGTCTTTTTGAATGTTTTCTTTCTTCTTTATTTATGTCTATCTAGAAGTTTAGAGTGCTAATATATTTTATTACAATTTACTTATCTTGTTACATATATGTCTTCAAATGGTTTCTTAAGAAACTTTCATATTTTGTTCGATAATTTCTAAATAAGAAAGTTATTAAACGCTATTTAGAAGTTTTAGTATTGCATGGAGCTTAAATTGTTTGAATTATTTAAACTGTAATTCCTAATGTTTTTTCAATTTTATATATTTATATAGTTAATTTAACCAACTGCTTATATCCAAAGATGCATAGATGGTTTTTCATAATGTAATTACTGAAGACGAATCTTAACATATTATATCAAGTAAAATCTTTCTTAGAAACAAAATCAAATTCCATTTAACAAAACCGCTTTGGAGCTACTAAAAAGTCAGAATTCCATCAAAATTGGTAAAATGTTCCCATAGATATACACATTTTTCTCTAAATATCATCCACGAATAAAACAGAATAGAAGATCAAACACTTGTGTCAAGACTCAGGATTAGAACCAGCACCACCTACCTTCTTATTAGCCATTATGTTCTTAAGAATCTGCAGAAATAAACAAAAACTTGAACATTTCGACAGATTCGTAATCATAACCGTTAAAACTACACTGTGACAGTCTCTTAAATCACGATGATCTTAATGAATCTCAAACTGAAGCAAATCATTGATGAGTGATTTAACAAAAAAGAATGGTGAGAGAGACATATACATGTGACATGTCGAAGCATTTGATTTTCATTCTACAAAGTTGAAGTTTGTTCCTGCATTTTCTTGATAAAATTCTCAAACAAAAAATTACTAAGTGCTTTTCATTACCTACCTTTGGAAATTGTTGACTATGATGATTAGTGGCTAGACTGACTTTTTAATATTGCTTATTGATCATTTGAATGCTTTTGGAAAATGATGATGATTAGTTGATTAGTAAAACGATTAATTTCATGGAAATGAAGAAGTCTTGTTAATGTTTAGCGTTAGAAGTTCTTTTGCTGCAAAGTAAATGGTAAAAAGCATTATTCAAAAAACAAAAGTAATTGGGTAATACTGTAATAGTTCTACGGTAGAGAATCCGAAGCAGTATTTGTATATCCGGACCCGACCCGATTCGACCCGACCCGAAACAAAACGGTCAAAATCAGCAGAAACACGTTGAATCTTCTTCTTCTTCTTCTTCTTCTTCGGCTCAGTGACGACGACGATTCTTTTGACGGTCTTTTTCTCAAAGTATTTTGGATTGTCTTCCACGTTTTGATCGATCCTTTCCTCTCCACTCCTCCTCTTCTCTGTAGATGTAAGTCTTCTCCATTTTCGTCATCCAAATTTAAGTCTCTCGTTTCTGTTATCATCTCAATTTCGTCGCAATCAATCTCAATCGTGTTTCAGATTCATTGAATCGACTGCAAATTTTGTAATTCAGGTTTAGAAATTGAATTTAGGACTTGAGAGAGCTTAGTGATCTTCTACAACGAACTAATCCATTTGAAAAATCTGAATCATTCATGTTTTCTTTTGTCTTTTGTGAAATGATCTATCAGATTTTTCATACAATCACTGTGCAGATTGGTATGTAGCTGGTATATATATACTGTATATAGCTACACAATTACTGCAATATGGCTTCACGAGCGCTTCTTCGAAGGAGAAGTTACGACGTAGTGAAATCTCTAAGTGAACATTTGCCTACGGTTCAATGTTTTTCAAGTATTGAGCGGCAAGGACAACGAGGATACCGTGATTTTAAAGATGTGAAGAAGAAAGAGTCGAGCGTGTTAATGGAGGGGTTCTATAGAAGTAGATTACTTCAGTCTCCAAGTTTTAGTAATGGAGTTGGAATATTAGAATTGCCTTATCCTTTGGGATATAGATTGGTTTTTCAATCTATGTACTCGTCTTTGGCAACGGCTAATAAGCCTGACCATGATAAAAAGGGAGAAAAGGTTACCTCGCAAACTAAAGAAGCTTCTCCTGAGGAGTGTGATGAGGCTGTTGAGGGGTTAAGTTTAGCTAAGGCTAAAGCTAAAGCTATGAAATTGGAAGAATCACAGAAATCTGATATATCCATTATGCAACGTGTGCGGTTGTTTCTTCTGGGGATAGGTCCTGCTTTGAGAGCTATTGCATCAATGAGCAGGTTAGGCTGTAGTTTTTGTTGTTTTAGCGTTTGAGCGATTTCATGCCATTTATTGTTATGTAACATATGCTTTATTTATGCAGGGAAGATTGGGCTAAGAAGCTTCGTCACTGGAAAGATGAATTTAAGTCTACTCTGCAACATTACTGGCTGGGGACAAAGTTGCTTTGGGCTGATGTCAGGATCAGTGTAAGGCTGCTTGTTAAACTTGCTAATGGAAAAGGTCTATCTAGGAGGGAACGACAACAACTCACTCGAACAACTGCCGACATTTTTAGATTAGTCCCGGTTGCAGTTTTCATTATTGTTCCATTCATGGAGTTTTTGCTACCGGTGTTTCTTAAGTTGTTCCCAAACATGCTGCCGTCAACTTTCCAGGATAAGATGAAAGAAGAGGTACTGTTAAAAAACCTATTTTATTGCTTCTCTATTCCTTATACGTCATTTATTTTTATTTTTACATTGATCTGGGAAGTATGAATTGGTTTGATCTTTCATTCTCGCGCTGTCACTCTTGCCTGTTTCTCAAGTATGAATCTAAAATTCACGTTTATTTTGCAGGAGGCTCTAAAAAGAAGGTTGAATGCAAGAATGGAATATGCTAAGTTTCTCCAAGATACTGTCAAAGAAATGGCAAAGGAAGTCCAAACCTCTCGCAGTGGAGAGATAAAGAAGACTGCAGAAGATCTAGATGGATTTATGACCAAGGTTCGCTTTCCTTGTTATCTAACGCAATTGACGTCCTTCTATAAACTTCAAGATGGACTTATAGCGTCATTATCAATTGTACAGGTTAGAAGAGGAGTCGGTGTTTCGAATGATGAAATTTTGGGCTTTGCAAAGCTCTTCAATGATGAGCTTACATTGGATAACATTAACAGGTTATGAACTAGTCAAAACTGTATCTATTGGTAATGCGATATTGCTTCTGTCTTGGTTTGTTTTGTTAATCTTATCTTCCTTATTGCAGGTCCCGATTGGTAAATATGTGCAAATACATGGGTATTAGCCCATTCGGAACTGATGCATATTTACGTTATATGCTTCGGAAAAGATTACAGGAGTTAGTTCTACATTACTCATATTGCTATTTTTCTTGTCTCCAATGGCTGACATTGAGTCCTACTACTCTACAAGACACGCATTTCAGATTATATATATATCTAAATTAATGTCTTCTTTCTCACATAATCATTGGGCAATTCCATTCCTTGGACTTCATAGGATTAAAAAGGATGATAAGTTGATCAAGGCTGAAGGTGTGGAGTCTCTCTCAGAAGCTGAACTTCGCCAAGCTTGCAGAGAGAGAGGAATGCTTCAATTGGGTTCAGTTGAAGAAATGAGAGAGCAGGTTATTGCTTTATAAATATCATTCAGCATTCCATCTTTAGTGGAGTTGGTATCAACAAAATTGTACTCTTTGTGAATAAGAAGAATGATCTCGTGATTTGTGTTTGTGTTGTTCTAGTAGTTTAACTAGAGATATAGGTGATTTCTGATCTGCATATCTCTCATTACAGCTAGTTGACTGGCTGGATTTATCTCTCAACCATTCGGTACCATCATCCCTCTTAATTCTTTCTAGGTAAGCTTTTCTTGCAACTCAGTCAATATATATATTATATACAAAGAATTAAGAATGACATTGCGACATTTTTCTTCCTGTACGTATTGACAGATCATTCTCAATGGCTGGGAAACTCAAGCCAGAAGAGGCTGTTCAAGCTACTCTCTCCTCTCTGCCAGATGAGGTTGTGGACACAGTTGGGGTTACAGCTCTGTCATCAGAGGATTCTGTATCAGAAAGGAAGAGGAAGTTAGAATACCTAGAAATGCAAGAAGAATTAATCAAGGTTTGTCTCTATGTTTTCCTACCATTCTGTATCAGGAAGGAAGAGGATTGAGGAACTATGTTTCTCTTTTCCGCGTATCATGGATCTTGAATTTACTGAGATTGTATCAGGAAACTATTTTCTTAGTTATGATTCATTGAATGTAGGAGGAGGAAGAAGAAGAAGAAGAGGAAATGGCAAAGATGAAAGAGTCTGCTTCAAGCCAAAAAGATGTAGCTTTGGATGAGATGATGGCATCTACAGCTAAAGATGCTAATGAGCAAGCGAAAGCGAAAACTCTTGAGAAACATGAGCAGCTTTGTGAGCTCAGCCGTGCATTAGCTGTTTTGGCTTCCGCATCTGTATGGAGACTTTTAACCACGCTCTCATTTATTTTACCAATAGGAGTTCTAAGAGTGTGAAATCTGGTTAATGCTTCTCGTTTCTTTTGATTTTGACTCCAGTCTGTTAGCATGGAGCGTGAAGAGTTCCTGAAACTAGTTAAAAAAGAGGCAAGTTCGCTGTAGTTTTCTCTCCACTATCCTCTAGTTTTTATCTTGCTTTCTTGGATTTTTCTGAGTAAACTTGTCTTATTTATGCGCAGGTAGATCTATACAACAGCATGGTAGAGAAAGGTGGTACAGATGATGAGGAAGACGCTAGGAAAGCTTATTTAGCTGCTCGAGAAGATAGTGACCGAAGTGCTCAGAAAGCTATTGCTGATAAAACTTCCTCTGCACTGCTAGATAGGGTAACAACAATTTTTATATAGTATTCTTCAGTCACAAACTCTCTAGTCTTTTTAATCTCTAACTTCAATATCTTCTATCGTTAGGTGGAGACAATGCTCCAGAAACTTGAAAAGGAAATTGATGATGTCGATAACAAGATTGGCAACCGCTGGCGACTCCTGGACAGGTCTGTGTAACCATCCTTTAGATTGTTTTCTCGCCTTAGAATTATTTCGCAATCAATCAATTCAATTTTGTCTGTACAGAGATTATGATGGTAAGGTAAGCCCAGATGAAGTTGCATTGGCTGCGATGTACCTGAAGGACACATTGGGCAAAGAGGGTATCCAAGAGCTTATCCAAAATCTGTCTAAAGATAAAGGTCACACTCTCCATTTCCAACTTCTCTACTTAGATTTTTCGGTTTTCTGATGGAAGTTTTTGTGGTTTTTAGATGGCAAAATACTGGTGGAAGACTTAGTGAAGTTAGCGAGCGAGATTGAAGATGCTGAAGCTGAAGAAACAGACGAGCCTACAACCAAGTCTTGAGATTGTTTGTTTTTGTGTCATATAGACGAAACCTTCTTTTTTCATGGTTCATGTTTTTGTCTACTAGTAAAGAAAAGAGAAGAACATTCATATTCAGAGGAAATATATCATAATAAGTCTCTTGACACATTTTTTGTTTTCAACATTACTGGTTTCTTCATGAAGCTTGGTCTCCTTTAGAAGGGCTTTTGGTATTTTTTTGCATCATATGTTGTATTGGGCTTGCAATTACCGAATAACGTAAATTCCAAGCCCAATACAACTTATGATGCAGTATTCTGAATAAATATTTTCTTTTATTGATTTATTTTTTACTTATATATAGATTTTCGTTTCCCAATATGGTTTGAAATTCTTACATTTTTGTGTTTGAATATATCAACAAAATTAGATTTGATATGTGCTAAGATATGATGTATTAGTTGACATGACGATTTCTTTTACTACTAGCCAAATCATTTAATAATCAGTCACAAAGAGGAAGAGAAATGTGTTCATTAGAGAAACGTGATCGTCTTTTCATACTAAAACTCACCGGCGACGGCGAACACCGTCTAAACCCAACCTTACTCGACTCTCTCCGCTCCACCATCAACCAAATCCGATCAGATCCATCATTTTCACAATCAGTACTCATCACAACATCAGATGGTAAATTCTTCTCCAACGGCTACGATCTCGCTTTAGCCGAGTCAAATCCTTCTCTCTCTGTTGTAATGGACGCAAAACTTAGATCCTTAGTCGCCGATCTAATCTCTCTTCCTATGCCAACAATCGCCGCCGTCACAGGTCACGCTTCCGCCGCGGGATGTATTTTAGCGATGAGTCATGATTATGTATTGATGCGTCGTGATAGAGGTTTTTTGTATATGAGTGAATTGGATATTGAGTTGATAGTTCCGGCGTGGTTTATGGCTGTTATTAGGGGTAAGATTGGTTCTCCGGCGGCCAGAAGGGATGTGATGTTGACGGCGGCGAAAGTGACGGCGGATGTGGGTGTTAAGATGGGGATTGTTGATTCGGCGTATGGTAGTGCGGCGGAGACGGTTGAAGCCGCCATTAAGTTAGGTGAGGAGATTGTTCAGAGAGGTGGTGATGGACACGTGTATGGTAAGATGAGAGAGAGTCTTTTAAGAGAGGTTCTTATCCATACGATTGGTGAATATGAGAGTGGTTCAAGTGTGGTGCGTAGCACTGGATCTAAACTTTAGAACATGTTTGTACTTCTTGGGCTACTTGTCAGTTCTTTTCAAGCAATTGTTCTTTATACATTGATGATGTATCTTTTCACCAAGTGAATTTATAGTCTTTTTTCATATGCATGACATTCTATATTTCTTAAGAAAAAAATTTAGTATTACATAATTTGAAAGTCTCTAACTGTTACAAAGGTACATAGTAAGTTATAAAGAGAGTTCGAAATTATAGATCGTAAAGCTTAACAATTACAAGAAGAAGAATCTGAATAACAAATATCACGAAATATTAGGGATTTGATTTTCAAAAGAGAGTAAAGGTGGTTCGGATGAAGAGGTTCGGCTACGAACCATGGTTTTGGGTGTAATTGTTAGGTTAGGATGGAGATATGATAGTAATATCCAAATTTTTCGATTAAAAATTAAACATTTATTCACTTCTATTTGAGAGGGGGAATTATTGGCTTCGGCTAAGGGAAAAAGGGACTTTTCGGACGAAAATTTGATTCTCTTCCCATCGCTAGATTTAAACCTTGGACGATTGAGCTATGTCATCTCTTTGGATTGGCGAAGAAAAAGATGGGTGTATGGTATTTGTGCAATCTTGACTTACATGCTATCAGAAGTCTTGTCAACAACAATCTCTAGGTTTGCTTCATTGGTCATCATCTTTAATAGCTAATTTTAGGCATTTTTCTTACGCCGTTCGGAAACTGAGCGAAATAATCTCATTCTCAGCGATATCCAGAGAGCTCCTCCGCCGCAATGAAACGCATTTGTGTTGTTGTGCAACATATTGCAGACGAAATTAAGGATATACTTTCGTTTTTCCATCTTCCAAGAGATAGAAACCCACCACCCTTTCCTTAGCCGTGGAACATGCAGATTGCAGATCCATTGATCTCCCACGTTCTCCAATTGCTCACTGTAATCAATTCTGATTTCGATTTGATGAAGGAATATCTCGATGGAGTTGAGTCTTCGTCTCATCTAAAACAAATTCATCCAAGATTTTGACCACTCCCAAGACATATTGATCAAGCAAAACACGGCGATTTACTTCATAATTCGGAACTATGCTCAGCTCAACTCCATTGAGATATTAGTAGTAAGAAGTTTGTTTTCTGAAATTTGCTACATATATCTCATAACAAAAATACAAAATTGGTACATATTTTGACGATCTACACAATCGGAAATAGGTTATATGGAGTTGCATAGTTCATAATTTGAGTACACGCTAATTCATACAAAAACCATACAATTTGTTTGTTTCAAATCAGCCAAAGATTCCAAAAAAAAAAAAAAAAAAAAAACAGAAAAATGTGTTTTATGGTTTTAAGGAGAGTTGTAAGAAGCAGGAGCTGTTCTCGGAGGACGTTTACAAGGTCCATTATTCTTCTTCCACGATGCATGGGAAGCTCCACATGATCTAGATGCCGGAGTCCACACGATGGGCCTTCCGTTTGCTACGACATCAAGTGCACAAATCGCATAGGTGAACAAATAAAATTCAAGTGAATTTCTTAATCATTTTTGGTTTAATTAACATATTAGCTTATGCGATCCGATGATTGCGAGGTGATTAAATTATAAGCGTCTAAGGATAAGTACTTACCAAGTTTGCGACTTGTAGCCTCGACGACTTTAACTTGAGAGGAAAGAGTGAAAATCAGAATAAGAAGAGATAAGAGAAGAGCAACCATATTTGTTGATGTCTTCGAACCCATTTTTTTTTTCTCGTCACGGTTTGATCTGATCTGATCTCTATTGACCAACATATATAGACCATGGCCTATTTTAATTTTGTTTCTTTATGCTATTTACATAAAAACCATATTTTAAGAACATAACGCGGTTTCTACGTACGTACGTTATCTATAAGATTCTTTTAAATAATTATATGATTACACGTTTGATTGCTCCAGAAGATTTTTTTTTTTTTTTTTTAACTAATCTATTAGAAACATACGACTTTCTTGCCATTATCTATTACTCTAATATAACAACAGTCATCATGATCAAACGACTGAAGTGTGAAAATATTTCATATGCTTGACCTGACTTTAGTACCTTTATATTAGTCTCACTATCCACGATCATAGTATATGTCAGCATAACTATTTTTTTTTTTTTCTTTTTACTTTCACTATCTCAATTCGTTTTGTAATTCTTACCTTCACAATAAATACTTTTGAGCTTTTCCTATTGCAAATAATAGTTTTCCTCAAACGAACTTTTTAATACTTGATAAATTAATTAATTTATTCGGTCTCAACAAGTTTTCGAACAAATAAATATATCGATAAATTACCACATCCAACACATATCAAGTATGATTTATGTGTTCCACATATGATTCCACGATACACTACTTCTTCTGAAACACATACGTTCACGATTGGTGGTTCTATTAATATTACCGTCACGAAAGACATTTTGTTTTTTGTTTTGTTCTTTGACATTTAAACGTAGCACACAAAATGGTTACAGAACGTCGGAATATGCGATAAGATTGCACCCAGATACTTAAAACTAATACATTCCATAAAAGTCAAATCCAAAATCTGAGGTAAAAACGCTAGAGATTATTCAACCACTGATCATCAAAAGGATTCAACAACTATTTCGATATTATGATTTATGATCAACAATATTATTTTTAGTTTTAATTAAACACAATACTTTTTGTTTACATCATTTGAAAGGAGCACATGTTTTTAGATGTGTAAACCAAATCTTAAAACCACATACACTTTATTATTGCATAGAACTTCAAAACTCTGACACAAAGACACAGAAGTACGTAGTTAAGGAGATTGGTCAGAAGCAGGAATATAACTGCCTGGAGGAAGCCTGCATGGTCGGGGTCTCCTCCACTTCGAAGTGAATACTGCTGGAGAAGTTCCACATGACCTTGAAGGTGGTGTGTACACGATAGGTGTTCCCGAAAACCCCCACGCTGCCATATTAAAGTTCAAAACTAAAATAAGGGAGATTTTTAATTTACTTTGGTGGAAAAATAGATTTCCAGCTCGTTCTTTTCACAACTTTATTTTAGAAATTGTTGATGCAAGGATGAATATATATCTTTCCTACACTCTTTCTATTTTCTAATTAAAAATGATATACACAAGAAAACAGAAAGAGATAGGGCAAGACATAGTGTATTTGTTGTAAAGAAACTTACCAAGTTTGCGGCCTGTAGATTCCACGACTTTAAGCTGAGAGGAAAGCGTGAAAAGTATAAGAAGCAGTGGTAACATAAATGCAGCAATATTTGGAGACTTCATACCCATTTTCTCCTTAGTTGCGTTTTTTTTTCATTGCAAGTTTGTGATATATATATAGAAGACGCCTAACCTCATATTTTTGGTTTCCCTATTAGTTTTCTTGTAAACCAGCTTTTAGTTTTATTTCAAAGTTTCACGTGTGAATGCGGTTTCTAAATTACCTACAAGCCTACAAGATTCCTTTTTATTGATTTACAAATTTGAATTTTAAGAGATAAGTGCATTGTCCGTTGGTTTTTTGGAAAAATTCAAATACGACTTCTTTGCCATTTCATATTAGTCGAAGAAGAATATATTAAGTGGAGTTGACTATTAGTGTAGGTTGACTTAGAAAGAAGAAAGTAACAACGACTTGACACTTTATTTTCAGTGTCACTTGATATCGTTTGATTTTAGATGAACCGCAGATGACTTTGACTTATGTTGAAAGCAAATAACAAAGACTCAGCTCGCACTTTGCCACTATCAATGATCGTTGAATTGGTCATCAAGCTTTTTTCTGTTTTTCTTTTTAGCTTCGCTTCTTATAGTTACTGTGAATATAAAATATTGCGAGTGCGGTTTAGACTTTAGTGCTTAATTTTGTATTAGTAGAATTATACTAAAAAAAAATCTCTTCTAATCCTTGATGGTGTTCAATGGATTTCCTAACAAACAAACAAAAAAAATAGAAAAGTAGAGCTCTCTAAAGCTCAAAACCCAATATCTATGCTCTCCTTTAATCTCTTCTACTCCTCTACACTTAATGAAAGCGGCAAGCAGATTCCACGATCCCAAGTCGAGAGGAAAAAGTGATAAGTATAAGGGCATCTTCAATTGTGGTATGTGAGAGAGTATCTGAAGGTTAAAAATTTATAAAATAATAGAAAAGCATGAGAGAAAATGATAGACGTGTCTTGTTTAGGAGACTTTAAAACCTATTTGAGAGAAGAAACGATCGACGTTATGAAGCTTGCTTCCAAAGCTGGTTTCGGAGTCGGTCTTAATAATTAGAGTTGTGTGTTCAATTCATATATTCTGTTTTTTTTAGATTCGATTTTCAAACACAAGATGCACTAATTGTAAAAACGTTATTTTAAAAAAAAAAAAAGTTTAACATTATATTAAAAAAAAACATGTTTGAGAGACTTTGGCCCGATATATCTTTTTCTGCTTAATTTTTTTTTAATATTAAAATATTAAATATTGTAATTTTAAGAAACTCAAAAGAGTCTCTCATCAATGAATGTGTTCTAATTAAGAAGCAATAGTAACACAAGTATTTGGTGACTTCGAAGTCATCTTTTTTTGTCGTCGTGTTTTTGGTCATCTCAAGTCTTGTGATGAATATATAGAAGACATTTGAATTTTTATTTATTTTTTTGTTAATTTTTTTTTTTAAACTATGAAAAGGTTTTGTTCTTAAACCCGTACATTCTCTTAAATCGGAGACTGAAGTATTTGATATGGTTTTCTATCAAGTACCAATCGAATCAATGACCTCTAGATTTCACGTATTTCTTTTTTTTTGCTTTTACTAGTTTCTTTTCTTTTAAATGAAACATTATTTCCAAATTTCCGTAAGTTGACGTGGTTTCAACATTTGCTGCAAGATTCATTGGTGAATAAACGAATGACCACAAAATCTGAATTTTAAGAGATATACATGTTCTATCCTTTCTTTTGGTAAAAGGCAAATACGAATTCATATTAGTCAAGAATGATATTAAAGTTGAGCTGCCTAATATAATGTTGGTTGACTTATGTTGACTTGAAAGCCTTATTCTCCGGGTCAGTAGATTATGAGATCGTTGGATTCTGGATGAACCGACTGATGACTTTGACTCATGCTAACAAAGACTAGCACTGTGTTACTATCAATGATCGTTAAATTCATCATGCTTTTTTTTTTTTTTTTTTTTTTTCTTCGATATAGACATTGCATGGAGTTTTTGCTTACTAGGTGACATTTTGGTATTGATTACTACGTGATGACTAGACTATTAGTGTACTGTGCCTGTCATGCTCTCTTTTGCTTATCCCCTTTTTTTTTCTTGTTACAACCCAACAATAACAGGCTAAAAAGGTAAGACCAATCTATCCGTTGAAGTTCACAAATCCAAAACCTAGAACTAAGCCCACACTTTAACAAGTCTGAAAGTTATGCTAACGTGGGATAAAACAAACGCTAAAGAAGACAACAGTTCTTGGAGCTCTCAAAACTCATAGACGTCCGTTGCGAAAGCAATCATAGAAACTAAATCCAAAAAATGTGTTATACTCGTGGTACTTACTAGTTAGTCTTCCCCGTTTTTTTTTTATCTAGCGTTTTTGATCTCTATGAAAAGTTGTTCTTTCTTGTATTGCAAAGCTACAATTTGTATTGCTGGATTCATAAATATTTTTCATATTTTAGTAGGCAGCTCGTGAACTCTTTAAATTATAAATTCAGTAGAGAATTTCTTTTGAAGAAAAAAACTAATCTAGTCGCTTCTAAAGAAGAGATTTCGATTTGACAAGTTTGAAGAATTCTGAAAGAAAAAAAATGCGACAATTGGCTCTAATGCATGGAATTATGAATAATAACATAATTAGTAAAATACCATCATAAGTATTAGTTCCTTCATTGCATAGTAGTTTATAACATTCCTCTACACTTGAGAGTTGAGACACGAAACTAAAACAGAAAACCACATATACTTTAAAATTCGAACACAGAGTAACTCAAACTCAAAGTACTATGGAGATTGATCAGAAACAGGAATATTAGTTCCTGGAGGACGACTACGTCTGCATGGTCGGCCTGTCGTCCACTTGGAAGAAGCAAATACTGATGCTGGAGAACCTCCACATGAATTTGAGTGTGGAGTCCACACGATAGGATTTCCCCAAAACGCTGCAGTATTAACGTTAAACTAATTTAATGAGATGTTTGATTTCAAGTTCGTTAGTCTTTTCAAAACTTTATAGTACTAAATGTATAAATTTGGGAATTTGTTATAAAGACACTTACCAAGTTTGCGCCCTGTAGATTCCACGACTTCAACTTGAGAGGAAAGAGTGTAAAGTATAAGAAGTAGTGGTAACACAAGTGCGACAATATTTGGTGACTTTGAACCCATTTCGTTCTTCGTTGCGTTTTTGGTCATCGCAAGTCTTGTAATAAATATATAGAAGACGCTCAACCTCATACATTTTGGTTGTTTCTATTTAATTCTTTGAAAGCCAACATTATTTCTAAATGTTGACAAGTGAACGCGGTTTCTACATCAGCCACAAGATTCATTGTTGGTAAACGAATGGCTTAAAATTTAAGTTTTAAGAGATAAGTGTTTTGTCCCTTCTTTTGGATAATGCCAAATACGACTTCTTTGCATTTTCATATTAGTCGGCAATAATAGTAAATAATTGTCTAAGAATAAATTTACAAACTTAGTCTTTTTATTTACCGAAGAAAACCAGTTTGTGTTAAAAAAAAGATAACTTCTTTTGTAAAGTTAAGACAAAATGCTTTCACTAGCAGTTTTGGTCATGTTCCGTTAAAAACATTAAAGAGTACCATACTTAATGATATAAAATTGTTTATATATATATATATATCACAAAAAATTGTTTACAAAAAATTCAGAAAAGTTACAGCACAAAAATAGAATGTAGATGATATCTTTGTTTTCTCGGGAAAAGCTTGCGGAAATCCGTTGCGCAACAAAATTCACTTCATCTTCTCCGTTGCGCAACAAAATTCCCAACCATGAAACCTTGCTTCTCACAGTCGGCTCTTGCCTTATTAACGTTGACTCAGTATTTCATCAACATCATCACTTTTAACTCCATCAATACCGTTTCTCTCGTCTCTTTATACCAGAAAACGTTGTTTTCCCTAACCTCTCCGATTAACCAATTTGCTCAAATTAAACGAGAGTTTTGATAATAGAAATCTAAACCCTAAGAGGATAGTATTTAGGGAACCCAAGAAATTTAATTTTAGATATAGATCGAATCAATTAAATTCCAATTCATCTATATTTGCAAACCATATTCGGTCATTATTGTAAACCAGTTTCGATCGTTATTGTAAACCAAGTGTTCTTATTCATTGCTTTGTGTGTCTTTAAAATTCTGCAAAAGAAGGTTCTGGGATTTGTTTTGTTGGTGTGGATGAGAGACGGTTATGCAAAGGCAAAAGAAGGATTGAACTCAAGTATTTTCTTCATTGATTTAAAAGGAGAAAATAGTCTTTAATATGTCTAAATCTATAAGCATATTCAAAAGTACTACATTAGACAATACCCTCAACTATATTGTACCAATCCCATAATTGATCCTTGTTTTCTCTTCTTCATTCTTCTTTTTCAAGGGTCTGTATAATTTCTTGAATAGTGTGGACGTGGAGGTGGACATGGACGTGGACGTGGGCATGGACGTCTTCTTTTGCATCCGCATGAACAAGACGGAGTTGTTGCCGATAGCACTCTACTAGGTTCTTCTACTGGCGAAGAATGCATAAATTGTTTTGTTAGAAATGATGAATAAGATCATTTAAGGTACAATGCGTGAGTAGCAAAAACAACGTTGAAATTCTGGAGAAGATTTTTAATACTAATCATACGATATTAAGCGGTAACTGTGGTATCAATGTGTTATTAACTTATTATCCAGATTTAAATCAGCATGTTGCATGTTTGTTAACAAACAAAATTAACTATATCATTTTATTTTTTTATTTTTTTTATTTTTTTAACTATATCATTTTTTACTAAACTCTATTATCAAATATCTAAAATAAATAATCCTTTCCTAGTTTAAAGATATCAGGACTTGAAGATTTCTTCAAGCTACTCAACATGCTTGAGCTATAGCGGAACATAGAAACAAGAGAATAAAAACAGATATAGAGTATGAAGAGCCAAAGAAGTAGAAGAAACAAAAGAAATTTTCACCATGGACACCTTTCTGACTTTTTCTTTCACAAAAAGACAAAGTGGGCTGGCCCAACCAGATTTTAGCCATTCAGCCAAAAATGGATAAATTTGCCCTGGAACGAGAAATGAAAGGAGGCGGTTCAGTTTCGTTTCTTTATTTTTCTTGTTACCAAAATTTAAATTTAAAATTAAATCAAAAACACGTTATTAACTTTCTGACAACCAAAGGAAATCAAGAACTGTTTGTCGAAGACAAAGAACAATTCCGACAAACACAAACTCTGATCGAAAGTGAAATTTCAATTGAGGCTCTGTGCGAGTTCTAGTCGTTGCTTAAGTTGAGGAAATTTCGATCGAGCTCGTGATAAAGGATAACAAAAAGAGGATTTTCTGGTTTCTTGAATTATTGTTCATAGTCAAATGGCGGAGATGAAGAAGAGTAGTCGGCGACGAGGAGTTTCGGATGTTAATGAGTTAACAAGCGGCTGCAAAATTAGGGTTGCAGAGGTTGAAGACGAGTGCAAAATTACAATTATACCCTTCATTAAAAAAAAATTGTACGTATATGTAATTTACGGTATACGTACGTACACATTACTACCGTGTACGTACACATTACTACCGTGTATGTACACATTACTACCGTGTACGTACATATTACTACCGTGTACGTATATATTATTACCGTTACGCACATATGTTTATATGATATTGCTAATCGTGAATTGTCTTCAAATGATAATAAATAAAATATTATTTAAAATAGAAATCAACATGTTAGATTTTGTTTTATTGTAAAGGCGGCATACAAAATATTTATTGAGTTTGTACATTAGAAACCTTTGGTTATTTTGATTAGATAAAATATCTTTTGGGGTTTTCATCATAAATCTATTCATAGATAATAATTAAATAAAAATATATGGTCAAAGTATAGTTGTTCCTCATACTTTTGAAAAATGTTATGTTCTCATGTATAATAATGTACGTACATCTTTGTTGGTGAGTTAAAATTGTTGAGAATAAACAAGATTTTAAACTAAACCCTTAAACATACACGATAATATTGAGATATACGTACACGTATACGACCGCTCTAATAAGTTACATCATAAAAATGTCTAAATCACATAAATATAATACTATGTACATACACAAAAATATTTATTGGAACGTACATGGTACAACATTAAAATGAGTTTAAAAATTTTCTAACCATTGTCTACGAAAAAATTTTAATTTTATTTTTTTGACATCCAGATTAAGTTATTATGTAAGTTATATGTATGTTGTATATTTTAATATAGATTATGCATATATAATATTTCAACGAATCGTATTCTCATTCATGTAAAACCGATCTTCCAATACTAAATTGCACACCATTACAATTCATTTCACATCTACCATGCCTATATGTATTCATGTACGTAAAACATTCATCTTTACATAATTCACCAGATACATAATTAGTAGTGTACGTACATATTCTTTGATAAATGTACGAGTGTACGTTAACTTCGATTTTATAATTGTAATTTGGGTAATTGGAATATAAAAGTCTAAATATAATTTATGTTAAGTATATAACTATATTTTGAATATCCATTCGGTTCTCAATTTGCTTTGGATAATTTTGGGTTTACAAATACAAAAAGAATATCCAACAAAACAATTTATGAATCCAGAAATTTTTAAAAACATATCATTACTTTCATATCACGTTCTCAAGTGTAATTAATAGGATTAACACGAATTTCTTACCCAGAACACATATTGTCTCCCCTTCAATCCTTTAAACTTTGAAAAACATCAACTGAAAACTTCAGATTCTTCACCGTAACACATTTTTGATTTTCGTTTTTTCCCTAGAATTCTAATCTCAATTATGTAAATATCTTACAATATAATTTCTATTATAATAGGTAATCATGAGTTTTAGTCTTGTCAAAACTTTTTAGCATTAAAAACTTCTGAGCCCAACCAATTTTAAAAATTTTTAATTCCAATTTCAAGTGTCAAATTCGCCGAAACCCAGAAAACATTTAATGCATTTCTCGTCGATGAACAGTGTACGTACAAACCCGGTTCTCTTGGATTCCAAGGACGCGGTCCGTACGTACAAACCGGGTTCAGTTTCGTCAAGAGCATTTTGGTCAATTATTGGCTGAATGGCTAAGAAATGAAAGGCCAGCCCACAGTGTCAAAATCTAAAATTAAAAGTGGGTCAACGGCTACTGCGCAGTTTACCCAAAAAAACAATAGACGAAGAGCACCAGTTGACTTCTTCAAATTCATTTTTCTTCTATCAGGTAACGTTTTTTTCTTTTCTTTTCTTTATTTATGTATAAGGCTTACCACATAACGTTGCATCTATCTATATATAGATAGGAATAGACCACTAAGAACTTCAAATTTTTCACATTTTCTAATTTAAACCTCTAACTTTTAGTTTTTTTTTCAGTTTAAAACTCCAACTTATTTATGTAAACAAACTTTGGAATAAAAAGTGAAATTATAGGATTTCCGTTAGCTTCAAATCCAGTTTTTATTAGTAGTTAATATTGTTTGTTTGTTCTTGCTAGTAAAGCTTTATTAAACGCATCATAGCCCAAAAATCTAAGTCCCCTTCAGCCTTGTTCTAACACATTTTCTTTTATGCCACCCGATGAAAGCCTTCTGTTGACAATTAGAATTTGTCACTAATCGTTTTTGAAAGTCTAAAACATGACAACACATACTAGATAATGTTGTAACGACTGATTTAATTATCCCTTTCTTACTACAAGAAACTAAAAGAAAACAACACAGCCAGTTTATTAAGGATATAACTTGAAAATCCTGACACAAACTCGAAGTTCAGGTGAGTATTAAGGAGATTGAGAAACAGGGATGTTAGTTCCGGGAGGACGAGTACGTCTGCATGGTCGGCGTGGCATCCACTCGGAAGCCATTACTGCTGCCGGAGAACCTCCACATGAACTTGAGGGTGGAGTAAATACGATAGGTGCTCCGTTAAACGCCCACGCTGCAATTGATAAACGAATTCATCGACTGAGTTAAATACGTGCGACACGGGAGACAGAAACTACTAAAATAGACTGATGTATGGCTAGCTCACCCTCAGCCTCATTCCGTGAGGTAGTCATCAAGTGTTTCTCACTTCAACATTCTTTCAAAAACGTAATTCAAAAACAGATGTATACGTTGTAAAAAAGTTTTTTTGTTGAATATAATTTTACTTTAAATTCAAAAAAAAAAGAGAGAAATGCATTCAAATTTATATTTTTTTAGTAATTTTACTTGCAAACTTTTAATACTGTATATGCTTATGTGTTTGCAAGTTGTAACGACACTTACAAAGTTTTCGGCCTGTAGATTCCACAACTTCAACTTGAGAGGAAATAGTGAAAAGTACAAGAAGCATTGGTAACACAAATGCAGCGATATTTGGTGACATCAAACCCATTTTTTTCTTCGTCATGTTTTTGGTCATCGGAATTGGCAAGTGCTAGATATATAAAAGAAGCGTAACGTCATATTTGTTTGCTTTTGCTATTTAACTTTATTTGCAAATTTTCACTAGTGAACGCGGTTTCTACATCAGCTACAAGCCTATAAGATTAGATAAACGAATGGCTAGAAATATTTGAATTTAATAGATAAGTGTTTTGTCCCTTCTTTTGGGGAAAAAAAAAAAATCAAAGACGACTTCGTTGCCATTTAATATTAGCAGAGAGGAATATTCAATATGAGTTGACTAATTAATATTGGCCGTTGACTTATGTGTATAATAACGACTCGTTCACCCTATCTTCAGTGTCACTATATATATGAGATCGTTGAATTTTATATGAACAAATATATGCCACTATCAATGATTGTTGAATTGGTCTAATTTTTTGTTCCTTTTATAAAGCACGGACTTTTTGCTTGCTACGCAGGTGATAATGTTTGTTATTTCTTGTAGAATGAAATTTCCACTATTAGTGTTTAATTTTAGGCTCCCAGTAGTATGCTTACATGAAAAAATATCAAATTTCTGGAACTTCAAACAGGAACAAGATTGTTAGCATAACAAATATTACAAAGTGAAATTGAACGAACAAAAAGAAGAAAAGAGTTGTGGGCGTAATAAAACCTAATGAAACTCAAAGCAAAAATGGGCCAACTCTCGGGGTTCTAAATCCACACAGTATGTTATAAAGTTATATCAAAATAAAATTATAGAGATCAATTTCACAGAAACATACAATTTACGAATGTTATCACTGCAACTATATCACCACTAATAAAATCTGATTTAAAAGTCTAGTGAACTCCGCTACAAAAAAATATTAATTCCTTTTATAAAAAAAATTATTATTAAAATTACGAATATGTCATGAGAAGTTACAGAAAGTATATTGTCTAAGGAAATATTTACAAAATTAGTTCCTCTTTTTTTAACCGGAGGAGAAAACAGTCTACGTTTTTTATTATAAGAAAAAAAGGACAAAAAACGTAACGAATCCAAGTTAAAAGAATTGCTGATTTTGTAAAGTCCCTACTAAGATATTCTTGCTTGCAGGGTTGGGAATGTCTCGTTATAAACATATAATATAAGACTATTTTTTGGATTAAAACTTTTGTTTGTACTGTCTCTAACAAAATGTAAATCAAAGTTACAGCACAAAGATAGAATATTTATATTCTTATTTCCTTCTTCTTCAAGGGTCGGTAGTAAATCTTCTTTAAGAGCCTGTACGTGGCCGTGGCCTTGGCCGTGGACGCGGGCATGGACTTAAACGTGGTTGTGGTCCTCCAAGTCTTTGGCCTCCGCATGTTAGAGATGGAGGGGTTGCAATTTGCCCTCTTACTGGTTCTTCTACTGAAGATTGAATGTGGTATCAGATAGAAAGTATATGTTCAAAATGATGAATAAAATCTATTTTATACAATACAAAAGCAACAAAAATAACGCGGAATTACTAATCCTACGATTATAATTTGTTTCCAAAAACAACCATATTCTTAAATAAGCTAAATTTGGTTTAGGGGAGAAAAAAATCCATTGATAGCTTGAGCTATTGTGAGATATAGGAAGGCACTGACCTATTTTCCAGTGAGTTGTCTCACTCCCTCCAATTTCAGAAAAGAGACAAAGAAGTAGAAGAAACAAAGATAGAAGAAGTGCATTGCTTGACATTTTCAAACCCATTATTCTTCTATAGTGATATAAGCCGATTTTTGTTTTCTTAGCAATAATACTGGACCGGTTTATATAGAAGCTACTGAAGTTAATATTCTTATAATATTCAAATTATGACTTTTGTTGCGTTCAATTTCTTGGTCGTTGCATAAATTATTGTATATAGAGTAATTAATACGGGACATATCGACATCGATAGTTTATGGACGAGGAGTGACTTCCCACCATCAACGACTAATTCAAATCAAGAGCCAGAATCTTGTTTAATACAAGGCTAAGAATGAACATTAATTTACATTTGAAAACAATGAAAGCAAAAGTTTTGCTTTCGTGGGATTAGCTTGTAAACTTTATAAATTATTAATAAGCTATTTCCATCTAAACTGCCACTTGACCATCAATATTTGTTTTTTCTTACATATCATATATGGACCTTTAAAATTTAAATTTTTTCTTACAAATCACCATCAAGCCTTTAAATTACTTTTTTGTAGAAAAACGATAGGAATTTTTCTTACGAAATTTATGTGAAGAAAAATTGCAGAACAGATGATCTCGTGACTCAGCTGAAGTGTTACAAAGGACACAAACAGAGGATATTCCTCTGTTCCAAGATGCCATTTTGTCTCCGGTTGTTAATCTGTCATGAGCAGCAACCCAAGACATAAAACGTGAATTTAGGCGTAGCTCCGGAGAACCAAATTGCCTTGTGCCATTGCTTAACCAGTCCTTGTTCTCTTATCTGATGCCAAATTTTGAAAGAGAATAACTTAGACTTAAACTTGCCCCCGCACTTCGACAGAGAGGCCTATCTTTTCCTATGCAAATACCTCTACACCGAAGCTTTTCCAACTCTTCTTTAATGTCATTTAAGATGTCAGCGCAATGGCTTCTCCTCCTATGACCAGAAAGCGCTTCCGCCACAGAAACAGAAGATGATATACCAAGATCAATAAAACCTCGATCACCAAGTAAACCATGAAGCTGACCCAAAGAGCACCAACGATCATACCAGAACGAGGATCAAAATAAAGGCTTGGTAATGCTCATGTAGAATTTATTGATATTTTTCCAAAATGATGAGGATCAAAATCTACAGATATCATACTTCAGTATAGATAATAGTAAACGGTGTAAAATTTCCCTTATATTTTTAGGAGTTTTTTTTCTTTTTTTTTTCTCGCTTGGACTGAGGAGTTTTATTACTTTTCTGTAATAAATATTAAAGAATACCATGGTTTATGATAAACACTGTTTAATTTTATATCAAACAACCTATTGTATGCACACACAAATTATTCTAATATCTTTTCTTTTTCTTATTCTGTACTTCTTTTTCAAGGGCAAGGACGTGGACGTGGGCATGGACTTGGATCGCCTTCTCGAGGACTCTGTCCTTTGCCTCCGCATGAACAAGATGGACCTACAGTTAGCTCTCTAATAGGTACTTCTCCTAAGGATCAATAAGGAAATTTAGGTTAGAAATGATGAGAATAATATCAACTTTAATACAATATGGGAGTGACCAAAATAACGTAGAAACTCTGGAGAAAAATCTAATTAACTAATGATTACTTTTTGTGTAAAAAACAATTATATATATCATTAGCATGCTTTGTAGTTTGTGTTATTGTCATCACTATCCAAATTTAAACATAAATATTATAAGTTAATGGCAAAAAAGCTTGGTATTTATCATTTCTAGTAAAATTAATCCTCAATATATAATGACAGAGTTTTCTCTGCTCTTACCACATTAAAACAATTTAAAATGCTCATTTAATTCATATTGTTATTTTTATCAATGAAAGTTTTAGAAACAGTTATGGAAATTTCAATTGAATAACAATACTAAAAATGTCATGAAAAAAAAAAATAGGGTCCACGTACGACTTGAAGGGATCAACTTCTTTACATGTGAAAATGAATTCAGTAAAGCTTGAGCTATAGCCTTTAGTGAAATATAAAACAAGAGAATAGAACATATACAAGAGGCACTGACCTAATCTCCAGTGACTGGTCTCTCTCCCTCCAGTTTCCGAAAAGAAACAAAGAAGTAAAAGGAACAAAGATAGGAGAAAAGTATTGCTTGACATTTTTAAACCCATTCTTCTTGTATATGTTATGTAACTTTGCATGTATATAGAGGCGATTTATGTTTTCTTAGCAGTTGTACTAGACCGGTTTATATATATAAGCTATTGAGCAAAAGAAAGACTTCTTACAAAGTTTACAATAATAATCCAATTATGACTTTCTTTGGATGCAATTTCTTGGTATACGTTGTATAAATTATCATATGTATAGAGTATAATAGGGAACATGTCGACATCGATAGTTTATGGACGAAGAGTGTTTCCTCCCTCAATGTTATTATATATGAATCAAAAGAAACGACTAATTCAAATCAAGAGTTAATATCTTGTTTAATACAACGCTGAGAATTAACGTAATTTACTCCTGAGACATGAAAGATAAAACAAATGTTTTGCTTCCGTGGGCTTGTAAATACTTTTTACGCGTTAGTGATAAATAACTAATATATATAATAATAAACTTAGCTATTTCCATCTAAACCGCCACGTCATAATAGATTTTCTTTTTCCAACCACATTCATTAGAAAAGAAGAAAACTATTCCTTAATTGTTGGCCTAATTTGGAGGATAAGTGTAAATGATATATCAGAAAAAACTATACCATTGAGAATCAGAATGCACAATCTCTTTCGAAAGTCTATCCGTCTATTCTTCTTGTAAGGATATTGAATTTTATCCTAGATTGAATTGTAAATTTAAAATTTATTTGCTATAGATTTTTGGTTAATATGCCAGTATTGTATCCAATCAACTTAAGTATCTGTCATTTCAGGTCAAATTAGTTTTCAAAGAAAACAATATAGGTCAAATGTTTTAGTTGAATTTTTAAGGGAGATTTTATAAAATAACCTAGTAACTTCTTAGATTTTTTAAAAACAATTCATGTTTTCAAAACTTTGACGAGAAAAGTTTCAAGCGACGAAGCATCTCGTCAAGCAATGAGCTGACGACAGAAATGAAGGAGGATAATGACGTTCAATATGACAAAATAAAGTTTTCGAGGTTATTTATTGTCCAAGAAAGAAAAAAAAATTGAGGCTATTTACAAATTCTTCTTCAGATTGCAGATATGCCGAACGGGTTGTTAGGACTTAGGAACCGTTTTAGAATTATGGTACTTTTGTCTTCTAATATTAAAGAAACTTAATCTCATTCGCGTTGATAGATATTGAAATTGTGGGAATGTCTCCTCAAAGACGTAGATCACAAGAAATGAAATTCTGGGAATGTCTCCTCAAAGACGTAGATCACAAGAAAACATAGTTATATTGGTAAAATCATTGTATTTTTAAAAATTTCAGATTACTTCTTTTTTTCCTTCTTTATTCCGCGGAAAAAACATATTGACATAGAGGTCGTGTTGAATTTTGCTCTAGTTCCTGATCAATTCAAATTCCGAATAAATCCAACCAACATATAGAATAAACTCAGATAAACATAAAAATCGAACATCGCGAATAAGATCCAAGATAATAATCATTTCTAGTAACGACCAGTTTTTAATATATTTTTGTATAGACGGGCAAAGCTGGGCAGTGGTTGATGACTCAATCAAATTATAAAAACAAATTGCACATTACATACATATGTACTTTCCTTTTTATGAATGGTACATACTATATACATCATATAATCCTTAGAAATTATTTACCTTGCAACTATTGAAAACTATAACAAAGGACAACAACTTGCACATTAAATTCATACTTTCCAATTTATGTACACGATAATTTTTATTTTTTTTGATAATAAAATTTGAAGGATAAGATACAAGAGACTAGTTGGACATAAAGTTTAAGTTACCACTTTTCCCTTTCGTTTATTGGGACTTTGCTACGGACCTTGGCCTCTACGTGAATCTGAAGGTGGTGCATGGATTCGCGACATAACCGGAGTACGGACCATTTGACCTTGTACCTCGATTAGAAGAAGAGAGAGAAAAACACAAAATAAAAGAAGAGCAATGAGTGATGTCATCGAAACCATTATTATATTGCATTCATTACGTAGATTAGCTAATGATATATATATTAAAAGTAGAGAGAGGAGAAAGACAGAAACTGAAGACTTTTTAAAGTCTTTTTGGCTCCGAAATTGCCAAGTAATATGACTATTTAAATTGGGATAACATGCAAGATCTATAATTGAGAATAAGACAGCATGTAAATGCTACAGTTACGAGGAAAATTATCAACCATGTCATATGATTGGAGCTTGATCTGAAAGAGTCTTGGCATTCCCAGCAGTCGACACCATCAATCGTCACCGGACGGAGCACCAAGAGGAAGTGGCCGAAACATTAGCTGCAATCTCATCCACACTGGATTGGTAAATTCCTCCCTGTGAAAACATTAGAATTAATACTCTTATCCGATAATTTAAATAATTCAATTTTGTTTCAAAATACCTGTCCAACAACAGTTACGTAGCTTGGAGTCCAGCAAATTCTGACGGTAACCGGTGCAATTTTAGCCCTTTGTCGAAGAGCATCTTCAAAAACATCATGAACGAAAGCAGCTCCAAATTCAGCTTCATACTCTACCAAGTACTTGGTCCACATACGTTTAAGCAAGAATCTTTTGACATCATGACGCTAATTAAAAACAGAACATGAGTTAGAAGACATGTGCTAATTAAAAAAAAACACAAAACAAGCTAAGACTCTCTCATACCACACCGGAGAATTCGTCGAATATGTACTAAAAATGAACAATTTTGAAACAAGAGTGAGTGAACAATATAGCAAATCGAATCAAAGCAAGCTAAGTGTAAGTGAAAATGAAACTACAAATCTGAAGCCAAAGAGCAACATGTGAAATCAAACTGAAACTAAACATCATTAAATGTGAAACGCAATAAACAATTTTTTACCTATAAACTAAATATGCAATACACGCATAAAATGACATTACCAAGACCAGCTAAACAGAGTCACAAAAAAAAAAAACCACCACGTGAGAGAAAGTTGACACATTTATCACTAAGTGTGAGCAGTTTTAATACATAATTAAGTTAGGGATCTTAAAACCCTAACCCTATCTCAAAATAAAGCATACCACCTTCTATAGCCTATATGTTATCACATGCATAATCACTGACAAAAGGCCTTAAAGATGCATATAATTAAGGTACAAAAAAGTGCCGCCACAAGTTTTAATTATTGTTATTTCCATCAAGTAACACCATTTAACGCATCCTTTAATTTCCATATTTCGCTCTTCTTATAAGATATTTTTTTTCTAGGTATATGTATCTAATCTATTGAACTTATCTAGGCTGTATCTAGGGTTTTTGCCCGAAAAAAATAATAGAGAGGTTCTTTAGGGTTTATTGGGTCTAGTTTTGCAGTAAGGTGGCTATTGTATATCAGAGCTCAAATGAATTCGTCGTTGTGACTGTAGTAGAGCTTTTTGCCGGGAAATAAGGTGCACTCACATGTGAAGGTGAACATTTTTTCTAGGAATATATGAGGAAATGGCAACAGCTGTAGTGAGGCTTTAATTTAATTTGTCAATCAAAACTATTCGTCTAGTTGACTTTCTCTACCATGACTTGTTTGCCAAACCTTCGTGTAATTTCCTATGATCTTTCTCTATTAAAGTCAACTTTCTTTTTATATCAAATAAAATAAAAAGTACGGAATCAAGAAATTTAACATTTTCAGTACCTTTTTCTCTATTTATAGTATACCTTGCATCTCAAAATTATATATTTCAGTAAGAAAATATCTTCTATTTTATTTTATTATGTTCAGAGTAAGAAAAGATCTAAAATGAATATTGAAACAACAAAAAAAAATAACAAACAGGACATGTAATCAAGTAACAGTTTTCAATTATGTGCCAGATTTAATTTCTTTCAACATTTTAGTGTGAAATCAAGTTGGGTAGGTGGATATTTTTAACTATATAAATAGATGGAACAAGTTAGAAAATTATAGGCTTTTTGGACAGTAAGATATACAATGACAGGAAAGGCACCATTCTTCGTGATTCTCATCGCAGCTCTGCTCCTTTTGTCTTCTTTCTTCTTCGGAGAAGTAAAAGCTATATCGACCAAACAACCAAAGCATCGGAAGCTCGGTGAGTCAAAACATTTTAACACGTTCGTTTTCATTACGTTGCTTGATCCGGAACCAATAACATAGACTAAGTATGTTAACCAATTTTAGGTTTAGTTAGATCATACAATATTCGGATGTTATTATGTGAAGATTCTTTTGTATGAAAGATTCATAATTCTTTTTTGCTTTGTTTGATTCATCTAAAACATAAATTAGGGAATAGAGAAGGAGATGAAAATAGGAGCAATGAAATTGTTGTCCAAATGAAAGCAAGAGTAAAGCGAAGCAAGTCAAAAAGGGGACCCCAGAAAAAGGAACCTTATAAGAAGCCACCTTGCAGTCCCCCAACTCATCCAGCATAACAATAAGACATCATCAAAAAAAAAAAAAAAAAAAAGATTAAGACATCATCATTAGCCTATTGTTAATTTCCTCTCTTAATTAGAAATCTTTATTTTAATCAAACAACTAAATATTCGTACACATTGAGATTTCATCCCAAAAATAAACCAGGAAAATCTTCTTTTTCTCATGTATGTAAATATGTCTCTTCTTATTTTTGTAATCATTGAACATAGTCATTACAAATTTTATCTTCCTGATGTGGAAAGAAAGAAACATTAGGTTGCACAACAATGTCTCAGTAACTTCTACAGCGGTCTTTCGGCAGATTGGCATAAGCATCAGAGACATTCCTCTCTAGCTAGATGATATCGAAAAGGTTTGTAGACATCTGCTCTCTTAATGGTTTTCCCACACTTAGTAAACTCAAGTTTCTTTGTACTAATTCTCTAAGGTGATTACATTTATTTGGCCATAAAAGCTCCTTGCCCCCAACCAATTGTAAATAATTGTTCCATTTTAATAATAGAATTCATCACATGTAAAAAAAAAAGTTTGATATGAGATCATGAGATCTTACAGAATCACATACAGTCATACAGAGTGTTGTTAGGGGTTGTCCTTGAAAACAAAAATAAGTGGTAGCTATAAAAAAACATATATGTCGCTAAATAGTAGATATCATTAAGCAAAACTTTATGAATTTGCAATGATTTATTTAATTGTCATTTTGCGACGCCAAAATGTGGTAAATTAACATTGACATAAACGTTGGTAAAACTTATATACGTGCATCATTAATTTAACGACGGGTTAAACGTCTTTAACTACGAACGACTCTTAAGTACGAAAAACTAGTTTAGTTAAACAACTAACGATGCTTAATTGATTGTGGTTACTTCGTTGTTAAATTATTTAACAATGGATTAACGACATTTATAGACGTCGGGAATTGAATGTTGTCTTGTACTGTTTTGAGAATCCAACGAAAAACGTAACAAATACTGGTTGGATCATCTGGAAGGCATGTGTGACTGTGTGACTTCGAATCTTCTTGGAGGGTACATGGCTTTACTCAATGGAACTAAACTTTAATGACACTATAATGGAGCATTCAGAAAGTCGATCAAAGGGAGTTTAGTGACCTACGTGGGAGTCACAAGCAAATGGGTTGTTAAGGAACCATATGCATTAGGGAGTAATGACTCTTTTTCTTGTAGTAAGTTATGTAGTTTCAGTCAGTATAAAATCAGAACTTCATCTCTTTCGCGTAGGTAGATATTGAAATTCACCATTGTTGAGAATTGGGATGATTGTCTCAATAGGAAATATTTTATTCAAGTCCAGAACGGATGATACAGAATTTATTCACCAGATGTACAAGACATTGTGTATTTGACATTATGATACAAGACTTTATATATTATGATCACATAACCCTTAGAAGGTATTTGACATTGAAGGCTACAACAATGAACAAACTCGTACTGTTCCATCCATAATTTGTTTTAAAACTAGTAGACATTATTTGAAGATGCAACTTTAAGCTACTACTCATCTCTTCTCCTTCGTTTATTGAGAAGATTTTGCTACGGACCTTGACCTCTACGTGAATTTGAAGGTAATGCGCCAATACGTGACGTAACCGGGGATTGGAACGATTCACCTTGTCCCCTGATTAGAAGAAGAAAAAGAAGAACCAAAAATAGTACCAGAGCAACTTGTGAAGTTATTTTAACCATTTTTATATTGCCTTCATCACGTACATAAACTAATGATATTTATAATAAAGGTAGTGTGACTAGCAAGACCGAAAAAAAAAGACAGAAAATGAAAACTTTTTAAATTATTCTATGTCTCCACGTCTCCACACTTGCCAAGTAGAGGCACTACTTGACAAATTGCATTGGGCTAACAAGGTCTATAACAGAGACATTGTGAGTGGTAATGGCTAGTTCGGAAAGTATTTTCCTTGTAACCTTCTAATTTCATTTGATATTATTCTAACAAATTAGCTTTAGCCTTTAATATCCTTTGGCAGTTTATATGTAAGTGCTTGATCGCATTCTCATTTTCCTCTCTGGAAGAGAATCTTTTAACAACAAGCCAAACAATAGCAATCCCAACTTGTAAAGTAGTTTATTTTATAGCGCTTGACAAGTTGACTTCACAGAAACCATAGGATGTTTTAATCCCATCCCATCACTATTCATATTTATACCTGTAATTTCTGAAGGCCCAATGTAAGAAGTTGTACATGTTTTTAGTGCCTCTTGGAATCATTATTAGAACACTGAAAAACATATCAGGTCAACTTCCCTTAGCTAGTCACAGTTAGTGGAGTTTACTTTGAAGAAAGTAATATTAAAGAGTCTTAAAACTTTTCATAATATTTTTGCAACTATTTTGTGAATTATTTTATTTATTTACTAACAGAGCATAGAGTTGAATAATGGTCTGTTCCATCTCTCTTGATGTCAAATCTAGGCCAGAAACCTTATTTGCATCAGTGGAGAGTTGAGTAAAAGAATAAAGTATTAACACATAAAAAATGGGTTACCTCAAATAACAGTAGACTTTGTTAGAATTTAGTAAACAATGATAAGCTACTTGGTTGATACTAATTACTACCTCATTTTATGTTGATGGTCCCTTGCAAGAGAAGTGGATGAGAAGTTCATCTAATGTGGAATAGCAATTCAGTTGATATGACTTAGTTATGGAGATTTATCGTATCGAATGTTTTAATAGAAGTCAAATATTTGCGTATGCTATCAAGAACCAAAGATGCATTTCAAGTTAGATGGAAATAGACTTTCTAGCTAGTTCAATTGTATTAAAAATTGGATCACTACAAACATATTTGGTAATTGTAAAAAAACAAAAAGGGTGCTTATTTCAATGTTTTTGTTAAAAAGAAATAAGTATGGATAGATTTGAAGATGAATTTCAAAACCTCTGAACATCTATAATTACTTCAATATATAAAATTCAATGTATTCACAAAAGTTTCTAGACTAACTCTGGTCTGAATCTAGCTATTTCTGCCCACCTAAGATAGTTCAGTAATAAAAGAACTTTTGTGTCTTTCATAGAACTAGCATTATGAACAATAAGAGAGATATAATTATTTACAGTTATCCTAACAGGTTATTGATAATCTACGAAAAAAATTAACATGTTTACACACGGAAGTGGAAGCACTCGTTAGAACAATGAGATGTATGATTGGCAACGACAAACGAAAGGTAACATTCTATATAGACTTCTCTGGTTTGGTGAAGATAGTGTTTTTCCCAACAGAGTGGTCAACCTTCTATACATACCTAGAGGCGATTCATAAAGATAAGGATGAGTTTGATTATTTTTCTTTATCTGTAACTTTTCGAAGTACAAATGTTAAATCGGATTACTTGACACAAAATATTCATATCCAACTGTATATTATTATTTATGTAAATAATATTCTTCAACTATTGTTTATTTGAGTTAATATGATAAAAATGTTACCAAAAAATATATATATATTTAAGTTTAATAAACTCTATTTATTTAATAAAAACAAAAAGTTCACGCCAGATGTGACATATATATCTATCTTGCAAATCAGATTCTGAGGCCAACTTCTACAACACTTCTCTTTTCCCGAATGTTCCGAATATAATGTCCCGTCTTAATGTATTGATCACTTCTCATGAGTCCTGAAAACATCTATATTGTCTCTCTCTCCCATTTGTCGGACCCAAATATGATTGATCGCTTGCTTTGTCCAATTCTTTTTAGTACAAATGTTGTAGTCATGGTTAATGGTCATGGTCTATTCAAAGCTCTAAAAAGTCAGATTCTAATCAAGTGATCAGATAACAGATAAGCGTCTCAATCGTTTACTTGTTTAGTTTTCGTCTTAGCGCCATTAAAGTATCGTTTATTTTAATTTATTTTATTTCTGATTAAATGTTTCTTTATTTTACTATTTTCACATTTGCTATTTCATGATTTAGGATTGGCAAATGGCAACCGTGAATCTATTTTGGTTTTGAGAATTTTTAGCATTTTTGAGAATTTTTCAGCATTCGATTTTGCTGTACTTTTCATTTTCAATGCATTAGGTAATAGGAATTAGTCTGTCTAATGATGAATCAATTTGTGATTTAACGAAGATGCACATAACTAAATAATGCATGTCATTTTAAGATATAAGGCTCTATATAATTTTGTGGAAATCAACATAATTACTTGACAAGTGTTCCAAATTTTCTTTAGATCAAAAAATAAATAAATGTTGCAAATTTTCTGAAGAATTATAAATCAAATATGTGAGGCCACCGCCCATACGATATTAACTTTGTTGTTAAACAATGTGTTATCATAAGGTTTTTTATAAAATAAAACTGATTATAATATCCATATAGACTAATCGATATATCACACAAATTTAGAAGACTACCAAACACGGAAAGAACTACTGAACCTTGCGAAGATGATAGCCTATGATGGTAGGCGTTAGACTACTTTCCGAAGATCCGAAGATAAGGTATTACTACATCATCCTAACTACATACGACATACGTGAGTTTCGACACACCGAAGACACACATGGCTTCTGCAAAAAAGTAACATGTGGACATTCTTAACACCATGATATCTAATATTCGAACCTAGAAAGAAAGAAAAAAAACATAATCTTTTAAATGTCATCCTAAATACCATTTGTAAAGGATATGTCTCTCATTTTTAAAGTTTTTGCACTAAGATTATCGAGAGAGAATATATACTCAAATATCTAAAAGACTTAATGCGTTTCCTATATTTTTTTTTTTACGAGAGATCAATCTAACTTTAGCGTTAGAGGATCCTCTCGGAACATATATATCACAAAAGGTTTGCACGAATAGTAGTTTATATGACTTTATCAGAATATGTTGACTAAATATATCACGAAAGTACAACATCTATATATAAAAAGTAGCTTGAAAAATGGTAAAACAAACAAAATTATCATCGGAATATGATATTACGCAAAAAGACATATCAAGTTTATATAAATAGAATTAATCTAAAGAACGAAATTTAGGACTACATGCTACATAAAATATAAGAATTAGAAAGAAGTGAGCTTTCAGGCTTGAAACCTCAAAAAATAAAGTTGAGAAATCAGATCACTCAGAATTTGTTACCACTTTCAGTAACTCAAAACAATTTGTCTGGAAAAAAAAACACTTCCTATTGTATCAACCGGTCCTCCATCATAGGATCAAAGTTTCATATGCTCTCCATGAAGAGGAGATAGAATTTTTTTTCATTGTTGCGAGGCGCCCATTAAAATAAGTTCCCTATTCAAATTCCCCAATACCAACATAGTCCTTAGAACAAATTATTCCTCTTGTATAGTCCACATATATGAAAAACAGCCACATGTTCTCCCAAGGTAACTAGGTAATCAGTTTCTCGTTTGCTTTCACCTCCTTGTTAGTTGTTACCCTATTTCCACACTAAAAAAGTGAGCATATATTGACAAAAAATACCAGAACCGGTGGGAAATCTAATAACGTGAACAAAATATATATTTAAATGAATGAAATATAGTCAAACTAAACTGTTTTACATTTTTTTGTGAAACACTAAACTGTTTTACTTTAAGATGTTTTGAACGAATAAATACATGGAAGTGAACTATGTGCACATTACAACTACAACCAAGAAAATAAACAAAAAAAAAATTGTGATGATGTTTTTGGTCAGAGAAAATATCTAACGAATTTTCGAGCATATTAAACTAGCAGTCAAACATAAAATCATCGATAGACAAATAGTCAACTAGAAAAATATCATGGACCTACTACAAAAGTAGTCGAGGCGTTACATGCTCCACTATTCAAATCTGAAAATAACAAATATCGTCGTGGACATCATTACACTTGGTTTGACAAGACTGTCCGTATGATGGAGTAAAACCTGAAAATAATGGACCAATTGTTTTTTTTGGTTACTGACATGTTATATTCATAGTACTGTCACATGCGAATGATCAAGTCCCAAGAGGTGTATGTACACGTGCACCAATGAACAACAATAAATTCTTCTTTATGACAATATTCTCTTATCTATCTTTTCCTAAATATCATGCTACCTCTCCTTTTTGCTTTTTGATTTGTTGAAAAAACTTCTATTGCTTTTTATCTCTAAATAACTTTGCTTTATAAAAACTAGACACTTTCAGTTTTTGGGACGCAAAGTATTCATCTCATGCTATTTTTGTTTTAGATAATCATGGATGTCGTTTACGAGCATAAGATTCTTGTAACCTTCTTGTATGGCTGATGTTTAATTTTTTTTTATTTTTTTTTATATAACTATATCATTTGACTTTTAGCCTTTTACGTGTTACTCTTTCATTCTATATCAAATATAGACCTTCCTCTGAGTGGATATGTGGAAGTACGCAAAAAATATATCGGTTGAATGCACAGAACCTTAAAATGAAATGGTTCATAGTCAGAGTTATCTTCCAACTGTTAATAAATTTTCACGTGTATCAATAATTTCTTGTATCATATATAATTATGTCACAATTTACTAATCAATAAAAAATGTTAATAAAAGAAAATCAAAGGGGTTCGAGATCGTTTAAATGTCATCGTTGATCAGCTTGGAGGAGAGCGTTTTCATCGAACGATGGCTATCAATGTTCAAGAAAGCATTAGACAGTAAGACCATCTACGTTCATAAAGAGTTTATGGATATTTAAAGTTTAACTACAGAAAGACACTTCCTTTTTTTGGATGTCTAAAGTGTTTTATTTTTAGTTTTAAACTCAAATTTAATTTTAAAATAGAAAATACATTAAATCGAAACTTATACTATTTTAGGCGTTGAATCAGTGATCTAACCATAACTTGACAGCATAACGTCTAGACGGAGCCAATACAACCGCCTAAACCGCTTTTAAATAAAACATAAATGCTTAAGTTGTTCCTCGTATTTATCCCAAATTAAAAAAAAAACGTTTTTCTATCATGGGAACAAGATCTAACGTCGAAGTCCATTAGTAATTAATCTTCAGAATGTATAAATACTTCATATGTTTACCTTTCAAGGATTTAATAATTAAGGTTTGATCCTAGGATTCGATCTTACACATGTGTTTCTTCATACGTGAGCCCATAAACTTAAAACCAAAATATTGCTCTACTTTTCTAGCTTATGTATTGAATGCAAACTCTTTAGTTTGATATATAATGATCGACTTGGATATTATCAGTACTTTAGTAGCAACACAAAAAAGTGTATTATGGAACCCAAAAGTAAAACAGCAGATTCTTCCCACTGCCTGATTTTTGCATCGAAAAGAAATGAATACACGTAAAGTATAAATATAACACTTCATTTCATGTAGATTAATATAATTATCGCATCACACACTATATAAGTAAAACACTCTCATTTTCCTCCCCCTCTCATTTTTATTACACACTTATATATTGAACTACTATAGGCATCATCACCGTTCGTTACTCGTATCATAAAATGGTTATTAAATTAAAATACTATAGATGCATAAATCTCATCAGAGTATGCAATATCAATTGGTTATAAAGGAAGAAGCCATCTAAAGTCTTCTTCCTCCGCAGCCACTCTCCCTCTGACAATTGTAGAAAACTGCGGCCACGGGAAGGCCGAGATTGTAGATCTCAGCAAACTCGCGAGTGTTGAAGTTCTGGCGCCACCCTGGTGCATACACTGTTTGCCTGCCAAGCTGTCGAAACAATATAAACACGACACGATGAATTCCTGCAGTGGGACTTGGATTTTCGTAACACACAATCTCATTGCCTGAAAAATAAAAAGTTCATCAAAACATGTGAATTTTCTAGCTAGTAACTAATTAATTAGGCTATTTCATATACCTTTCTATATTTCTAACACCTAGCGATCTAATATATAGAATAAAACTCACCAAAGGTTGTTCCAGTTGTAGCAGGGATATCAGTCACCAACCTGTAATGAGAGATAGCCATACACATGTTTAAGCTATGGCACCACAACATAATTGAAATGCTACTTCTTTTTTTGACAGAATTGAAATGCTACTTAAACTTTATTTTCTTACAAAAAAATAATAGCAACGTAACTAATTCCTAGATTACTAGTGCAAGTGACTAGCAAAACATGCAATAACATTCAAGTGCATGAATATATAAATAAAAATAAAAAGTGATATAACAGGAAACCTAGTCCTGCTCACTTCAAGGAACAATGATGATGTCATCAGGCTATTTTAAGCTCAATGATATTCCCGTACAAAGACCACTTTAAAGTGAAAAAAACAAATCTTAGTTCAAGTCACGTCCTATACATTCTATAGAATCTATGTGCGATCAGTAAAATACACAGACATACATAATACATATTTACATTACACATAGTAAAGTTTTTGAACAAAATATGTCAATTTAGCTTGGGTGTGGGCTTTTTTGGGAGACAAATTGATGCATCGCACTCTCGAAGTTGATTTTATATGTCTCCTTCTATTAAATGTAAAATGTTTGAGTCTTAAGTTATAAGTGATCTACTCAATTTCAAAGTATCCAAAATACATGTCCAGTTTTACATGTGTAGTTGAGTGTCTATATATATAATTCGAGCAACATGTTTGAGCTATGCTATAACTTAAAAGTGAATTAATTAAAGAGTTGAGTTAGTGCACAAACCAATGGAGATATTCTCGGAGGTGAGGGTTGCTAGGACTTGGAACATCTGGATCCACCATAACCTTCATTAAACAAATAAGACGAAGAATTATAAGAAGATAAGATTATCATTTTCAAAGAAATCAAGAAAGCAAAAGGTCTTTTTTTCTTTTTCTTTTTTGAAGTTTGGAAAATGAGATAACACAAGAAAGAAGAAGAAAACTATGAATAGAAAAAAGGTAGTAGCTACATGTCTATATATAGCAGAGAGTATCTTAAAGGCTGGCTTGAATATCAGAATATCCTTATTCAAACAGTTTTCAAATATTCCACAACAGAGATTCATCAATATATATATTTGTTTTAATGAACATCAATTTTCTATATCTTTTTGCAGATATTTTAATTAGCAAAAAGGATATTTCAAAAATGCCATTTTCAAAGTATAGTAAAAAATTATACTTAAAAAAAAACAAAAAAAAACAAATGCAAATTAAATTATTAGGTAGGAGGAACAAAGAAAAATCCCAAGATTCTTATCCTAAATAATAATCACTTATGCAAGAAGTTGGTGGAAAAAATTTGGGATAGATCATAAATTTATCTCTATTTAATTTAGGATAGGAAGAAATATTTTATGGGTCCATCTTCATGAAAAAAGAAATGAAATATAAATTAGTTTTTGATTTGGGTATCATAAAGTAAAACCAAATAAATCATAAAAAAACAGAGAAAAGGAAAGCGTGGGGCATTTTTAACCAAGGTCTCTGCATGCCCAAGAAATATTTTCAGTATACCCCAAAAAAGGAAAATAATTTCTATTTTAAAAAAGAAGGTGTAAGAAGCACTGAAGAAACTAAAGAAGAAAAGAGACAAAAGGGAGTTCAAGTGAAAGAACCAAAGTATAGAAGTTCCTGAGGTCTTCTCCACCAATCTCAACTCTTGGCTTGTTTTGAACCTGAGAAGGCCTTAGATCCAAGCCATTAGTCACCTCTCTTTGGCCATAAGTAACCTTTAGAGTGATTGATCTATTAAACGGATCAAGAACGTCTCCAACAACTCTGCTTACTATAAGAGGGTCTCTTATATTTATAGACATCTTTGATCTTGAACAAACAGGTGGTTTCTCTGTGTTGATTGTTTCTGTTTTACTTGTTTTTGTTTCTGCTTCTTTAATTTGTATCATAGGCATGAACCCTCTACACATATTTATACTGTTTCGGATTTGCATTAACTCGGGTCGGTGAAATCATAACCACAATCTTTTTCTTGTCTATTGATGTACTAGAATCTAAAACTGATTCTACGTACATCACACATTGTCGTCTTATTTCATATTTTTCTTTCTTTTTATTTCTGTTTGTGGTATTCCAAACCCACCACACTAATACACTGGAAATATTCCAAATTATATCTCCCACTTGGTAGCCACTAATTTTTGATTTATTTCCTTTAACAAGATACCTCTCTCGACTAAATATTATTTACTTTTATACAAAGATATTAATTATGATAATGAGTAATCAGTAGTTTCATATATATTTAGTTTTGCCATATATTAACATAATTTATCATAACAAAGTAAGATTATTAATAAAAATAAGAAAAAAGTAGGGTACCGCCAAGTTTATAGAGAAAAAAAAATTACAGTATCACTTGTTATGTTTTTAAAACTATTATTTAGAGATATAAAGAAAAAAAAAATTCTTAAAAAATTCGAAAGCGAAAACGTTCTAAAAGAAAAAAACTAAAAAAAAAGTTGAGATAGAAATCATAGAAGAAATGATATATTTTATAAAACAGCCTTTTCTTGTAGTTATACCAGGTAGAACAAGGGATCCTTCAGGTTAGATAGAACCAGGACATTTGAGAATAGTCACCTATTTTTCTAGCCGCTTGTGTTATATGGTCGACAAACAAATCTCAAACATGTAGAATGAAGGCAGTTATTTTCATCGTCCATACCTACCAATGTCCGAACTCAAATACGCAAAATTATCTCAAAATGAATTAAGTACAAGATATCTGCAATTAAATAATATAAACCAAATCAATTGTTTTATTTCTCTTCTTTTTTTATAAACAAGCGGCCATATTATGGAAAAGTGAGTTTTATAATTGAGATAGTATCTAGTGTCTTGAAACAATTATATCATACGGTAATCTATCTATACATATAATATTAACTATTAAAAATCTAAAGCAAAATAATGATTACTTTTTAAAATTAGACATTAGTTTGGTTGTAAAAATACTAACCATCCATTTGCACGACCAGGATAATTGGTATATATACTTATGCGTCTATAAATAGGTATGGATTTGCTAATTTGAGAGATTTTCTTTTTGACATTGCATCAACATATATAGATGTAACTACCATTACCACTAATTAGAGCATTTCTTAAGTTCAAAGATGAAACTTATAACCATAGCCTAACAACTGTAGGAATTATTCTTTCTTTTTCTTTTAATTGGTAATTAAATAATTAGCGATAGGTTCTACTGTCCAAACTGGAAAATAAAGGAATTATTCAGTGATGTAGTTTTTTGTAACATCTCAGTAATGTATTCATATTGAACTTTATCTTATCATTTCAGACTTCAGCCACTGTTCTACACGTCCATAGGTTAACTTCATCTTAGGTTGAAATCCAAAATATTTGGTAACCTTCATAGAAATTTCAGATTTGTTTACTAAAAAAGACGTCTACGATCGACCATTGATAATCGAAATCGCAATTAAAAAAAACTCGAAATCTGCTATATGCACTTTTTAACGACTAGCATTTATTTTCTACTAATTTTAGTTACACACAAAAAAATGTATGCATTTTTAAATATTGGACAGGAGAGCTCAGTACTATAAGAATTGTTAGTAAATTTTGTCATTCAATCATGTTAGTGTTCATACGAAACAAAAGATGTGATGTAGAAAAAAATAGGTCGCAGTCGCAGACAAGATTAATTGTTCGCTAAAATGAGATAGATGGATTGTCCGCCACTTGTGTATATCATTTTTCATTTGTTCAGAAAAACAAAAGTGTATCTTTTTGTTTTTTGATTTAATCCGATATATATTCATTTTGTATTTCTTCTTAAAGAGACTTACGTTTGCTTTAAGATAAGTAGTTTGCTTTCTATTTTCAGCAACTTTTTAAGATTTAACTAATTTATTTCTATTATAAAATTTAACGTATCTGCCACTTGTCTTTTACTTATGAATAAAACGTTTATAGTATATCGTAAGATGATATAGTAAGCATTGACATGTAAAGAGAAAATAGAAAAATATATTTTCTTTATCTTTCGAAGATGCATTGTTTAAGAAAATCAGGTAGAACCTTTTAGAGTTTAGAGAACATATTTCAATATCATTGTAACATATTAAGTTGACTCTATATCTATGAAGCCGTGATGTTCCTAAACACTACATGTTTAAAATTATTTTCTTCAAATATGTTTTGTCTTTATCAACTCCACAAATAGCATCTTTGAAAAACATTAGTGTATTAAGTTCTAACCACCATATGTCGCATAATGTTCGCAACCTTTTGGTAATGTAGATAAAGGAAACGATTAATTGAAGATTTTTGCCGTTTAACTAAATTTCTTCCACTAGATTTTCGCATGCAATTTCCTTACGAAGCAACATATAGTGCATCACAGAACATATTCTAAGTTTCCTATTAAAAACGTTGTGAACAAATTAATTGTACTCTATATTTATTTAAGTTAATGAGACACTTTGCATATGTTTAAGCTCATAAAGCTTTGAGAAGGTTTCCCCGGTGAAAATTTTGGAAAAGTAGTTTTAGTCAAATAAAAAAAGAATATTAACTTATGTTTTGACGACCCAAAAAAAATGAAAGGAATAACTTATGAAATAGCATTTTCATTAGAAAACGAATGTACGTCACTTTAGGACTTTATTTCTAGAACGAAAACATTTTGGTTGGTTGAAATATTCAATGAAAATCAAATAATTCAAAAACATTGTGATGATTCAATCTTAGAAGAGAAGATAATTACAAAGACACATACTTGATAATAAACCATCAAAAACTGAACATAGAGATTAGTTTAGAGATTTTGATAGTATCATTGGTGTAATGACCATGATAAGAAATTTCAATAGTCTTTTGCGGTGGAGCTAGTAGAGGCTTCTGCGTCACCATGAAGAAATATCTTATCTCCAAGTGACAAAAAGGTGTTAAAGCCGATAGTCAAATGTTTGTGCTTCTTAAACAACTTCTTCAATCGTGCATACAATATAGAACGATCAATCCGTTGTGCCTTAAAATCTAGAAGATAATTAAACATAGATATTTACCTTTTGGATTACGAAGATTGGCAAGTGGATGAGGAACAAGAGATCCGGCAAACCTACGTTTACAAGTTTTTGCTAAATCTCATTATGTGAAAAACTTGATGTGATTTTGGGCTAGCATAAGGGATCTTGATAGATTTTCTTCTCTTTTTTTCTTCTTCTTCATTTAACCTATCATCTGAATAGAAGTTAGAAGAATCGGTGATTCAAAAGCAGATTTCTTTACCTCTGTGAATTGTAATTCATCGGACTCGAAAAAATCGATCGTCAGTATTCGATGACATTTCTAAATCATATCCTCATGAGTGCCCTTTGTCATCAAATTAATTGCGACACATGTTCTCTAAGCTAGAAGATAATCCTTCAATTATCTTCCCATGTTGGTTTATTATCTGCAAGTCTTAGATTAACTTGTTTTATGTTTGATATTATTCTTTACTCAATAAAGTGAGATGACAAAAAAAATTGCGACTTCTCAAATAATATGTAAGAGATTTTAGATAGTTTAGCTTATAATTAGTCTAATGAAAGTTTATAAAGTTTTGAGAAGAGGATTTCTTTTAATAAGATCCCACATTGAAAGTTTTAAAAAGAAACACTAGTATATAAGAGATATGTGTCAATCCAATTTTTGTCAATTGATATTTAGTTGGACGCATATGAATATATGATACTTAACATCATATCCAAGTCCGAAAACAAGTTATTTGAATGCAGTCCGATTGTCCGGAACTGAATGTCCAACAAAAGCTTGATTTCATTTTGTCGAGATTTAGAAGTACATTATGATGAGTTTTAAAAAAAAAATCTAAAAAACCACGATCTCTTAAGGCATGTGGAGCCCCATATAGATAGATGGAAAAATACTTAATTATGGTCAATCCATTCTTTACTATTTGATTTTGAGTTAAAACTCCAAATAAATTAATATGCTTAACCCCTATACCTTAACCCCAAATCTCGTTGCCTAAAACTAAATCTAAACTTGTTGTGAGTTCTCCAAAAGATCTTGTGCTACAAATTTGAATTAAATTTCATCTCTCCATCATATTTTATTTACTTATGAAGTTAAATGTGTAAACTACGTCAATTATTTTCTGCAACTTAGATTCGCAAAAAATGTGGGGTATTAGTAACATCGATAAAATTAATTATGTGAAGCTAACAACTTACAATTATCTAACTAACTTTATAAGACTTAACACACATAAGTGCTTGTTACGAACACTAAAATGTAGAAGAACCTAAAAGATAGTGAACCCCCACAATCCTTTCTATTAAAAGTGACCCTCAAAATCATCATAGCAACTGAATAAATTCGGTTCATGAGAAATCATAGAATATTACAAGTTTTTTTTTTTTTTTTTTGCGTCTCACGTTTTTGTCGTACTCTATTTCTTAAAAGAATTCTTATTTGTTCAGTCGTCTTGTTCCCATGTGTGTGTGTGTTTATATCTCTTGTGAAGTTGGTGGCTAAAAAATATCAACAGTTCCTGAACTTGGGCCTCAAATTTTTCTTTTCTTCTCTACTTCCTACGTGGATCTAGTCAAAAATTGAGCATCCTTGTTCTAAAAGGATTACTTTAAAATAACATTATATTTTAAAAAACTAGGGAAAAAATTGCCCTGAGAAAACCGTAAGAAAGTTACGTTTTTCGTATATATAAATTTAAATAAATAATATAATATCATGCAATTTACCATGTCATCGGAAAGATATATAATTATATTTATTTAATAAATACAAAATTAATGTTATTTTTATAAAAGCTCAAAAACATTAACGAAACCGTCAGTTTACGATGTTTCCACTTATTATTGTTACAAATAAAATGATAGTCTTTGGGTTATTTAGTTCATATTTTCTTGACATGGAGCGAAAGAAATAAGAATAAGACCAAAAGGAAAATCATGTGGAGGAGAAATTAATAAATAAATTTTAAAAAACGTTTGGAAATAGGAAGTATGTAAAAACGAATATAAAAATAGGAAGTAGTGTAAAACAATCGAATATAAAAATAGAAGAAACGCAACCAAGTAGAGACGTCTCGATACTTTGCACTCATCCAATCCTTTATGGAATCTTCTTCTAATGTTGGCCAAGATGTCTCACTTCACTATCATCAACGTATCTATCTTCATACTCTCTCAATAATGTGAAAGATCTCATTATCTTTAACAACAAGAAAGATCTCATTATTCTTGATAAACTTCAATTCATCATCTCTTCTTTGGACTTTTGATCTTTAAGAAATTAAACATAATTTCAGTCGAACTGATTCCGATTGAATTTGTTGTTGGTTGTCAACATTTTATTTAACGATGATAATATAAATGGAATAAATAAATTATTGACTGCTCCTAAATATAAACTTTTGTGATTCATACGAATGTAATTCGAAGAGAGGTTAAAAACAATGAGATTTTCAATGAGAAAAATAGCATATTTTTTTTTTGGTTCAATAAGTAATAGATTTTTGTTCAGCAAATGTTCGTTAGAAATTATGGAATTTTTATTTATAATATTTTTGAACCCCAAATCAGATAAAATTTTTAAAAAATATTTTTTCACCATAAGTTTTTAATGTTAGAATTATCTTATATTGGAAGTGGAAATGAATGTTAGGAACAAAAGTCTTTAACATAAAAATTTGTGCCTTTAAAATAGCTCTTAACTTTCATCTCCACGTTGATTAATTTAGACCATCCTGTGTTGACGTTGAGTTTGTGATCTTTTTCAATGAAAACAAATATCTAGTGTAATTTTTTTTTTTTTGACGTAATTACTTAGAATATTTAAAAGGGTCTAATTGCACAAGTTTTATGCCGCCATTATGAATAATAGCATAGGTTGGATATTTTAGATAATTTGTTGCAATATAGTGATGTATTGCAATAAATATAAACGTTTAATCGTTTAAACGCACCATTTAGTGTCATAATTTACGTAAATATCGTTTTTAAGGTTCCAACTGCACAAGTTTTTTATGCCGTCACCATAAATGGTATAAGCATGATATTTTCTAGTATAATTTGTTGCAATGCATCACTATTTCCTAAGTTTTTCAAAAACATTATATACAGAATAAATTCAAATAGCATTTTACATTATACTAATTTGTTATTAAGCCTTTAAAACGCATTATTTAGTATGAAGCTATCAATGTATAATGTATCATATCATGCAAATGGCATATCCAAAGGGAGATGAAGAACGTCAGAAGCATGACGAGAGATGCTTGAGCCGTGAGGGTAGCCTCGTGGGAATGAATACAAAAAGCTCACACATAAAAGTAGCATTTTTAATGGCCACCAAATCTTATCACCCTTTTTGGGATATTTTTAAAAAATTTTGAAAATAAAAGAAATATTCTTTATCTGATTCCTATTACTGAAAAGTGAACACTGAATAAAACGTCAGTTCATTGGTTTCTCCTATTTTTACAATTACAGAAAATCATCTCTCTATTTTGTTTTGTTATTTCGTTTAGTACAATGCCGCAAATAAAAACACTAGCCATTTAATAACTCACTTTGTTTGCTTATTGAATTGTCCAACCAATTACTCATTCTTAATTAGTATGACTGTTAGTATCTTTTAGAAGAAAATTAAAGCGAAGAATTATAATTCAAACATTTTTCTAACGACAAATTAACACGCACTACTACCACATCATTCATCATCAATTGATTCCCTCATATGGTCAGTCAACAACATATGCTCAGTGAACAAAAACCTCACCATCTTCTCTCCCTCCCTTTTCTTGCTACAAATCTTCATTTCCTTTCACTTTCTTACCTCGTTCATAAATCGTATCCAAAGTATTATTCGGTTTCATTCGGAGCTCTTGCTCACCATGACCGTATTAGGCTTAAAATTAAAATTAAAATGAGTAATTTCTAGTCTCTATTTATATAACCGCATCCGCATGAGTATTTAAAATTAGTAAATTCTAGTCTCTATTTATATGTCATCCCAATTGTTTCCCCCACTATATTGGGCTTAAAAGAAACAAAAGCAGGCCCACATAGGCCTTCATCTTCTCCAAAACTTGAGTGGCGCCAAACAGTAAAATTGCATTTTTGTCATTTGGAGGCAAATCCACCCGTCAAAACCTTGGCGGGAAAATCAACGACCCTTCTTTTTAGTGAATCCCCAATTTTATTTTTTTATCCTTTTTTTTTTTCAAACCTATCCATCTTCCCACTCCCTTCTTCTTCTTCTTCTCCAAAAACCTAAGAACTCTGAGAAAAAAAAAATCCAAAATCAAAATCACGAAAGGAACAACAAATCTCCACTCAGCTCGTGTTTCTCGCAATCGATTTCTTAGATTCTAGATCTTGTTTCAATTTTCCTGGGTTTATAGATTCCCGAATTTTTCTAGTTTTTTTTTTTGCGATGGACGAAGTTTCGACGGTGAATGAAAATGAGAATCGGAAGACGATGATAGAGCCAAAGAAGCTGAATAAGCGGAAGAGAGAACCCACGGCGATTGAGAATCTAACATCTGAGGAGAAAGAATCTCAGATCTCGTCGTTGAATCTAGAGATGAAAGGGCTTTTTGATTATTTCAGAGAAGTTATGGATAAGAGTAAGAGAACAGATCTGTTTTCTGGATTTAGTGAATGTTCCTCATTGAATTCGATGGTGGCTTTGTTAATGGAGGAAATGAGTTTGCCGTTGTCGAAGCTTGTAGATGAGATTTACTTGAAATTGAAGGAGAAGACTGAAAGTGTTACTATGGTAGCTGTGAAGAGTGCTGTTGTTTCTGTTGGTCAGAGAGTTAGTTACGGTGTGCTTAACGTAGATGCTGATGTTTTGGAGGATGATTCTGAATCTTGTCTTTGGTGCTGGGAGGTAATCTTAGTTTGCTAATCTTACAAGTTTTGATCTTTGAATCTAATGGTAAGTTTGGTGTGGTTTATACTCTTTGGTGATGTCATTTAATGTTTGAGATGTAATGTTTATTTGATGTTGTAGACGAGAGATCTGAAAATCATGCCGAGTTCCGTTCGTGGAGTGTTAAAACTTCGCCGGACTTGTCGAAAGAAGATTCATGAAAGGATTACAGCAGTTTCTGGTAAATGTTGTTTTTAGTGGTGATTCGTATTGATTGTTTGTTTATAAGATGTGAGTGTTTATGCCCTATGTTGTGTTTCAGCAATGTTAGCTGCATTACAAAGAGAAGAAACTGAAAAGTTGTGGAGATCTGATTTGAGTAAAGCTGCTGAGAAGCTTGGTAAAATACTGAGTGAGGTGGATATTCGATCATTCATGGATAACATGATGCAGAAGAACAGCTCAGAAATGTAAGTATCTTCTGTTAGTACTTGGTTTACATTTTATCTCTTGTTTTTCATTCTTACTCAGTTATTGTGTTTGATCGTTAAGGGCTGAGAAAGACTCAAAGAGAGAAGAGAAGCTGCTTCTTAAACAATTGGAGAAAAATAGATGTGAAGCTGAGAAGGAGAAGAAGAGAATGGAACGTCAAGTATTGAAAGAAAAATTGCAACAAGTAAGCTGATCTTTTTCTTCATTGTCTTCTAGAAGTCTTTTCTGGCGCTGTTTATTCTCTTTTAGTCATCTAGGATGTGTTGTTTGATTTCAAAGTCTGACTTCTGACTGAGCATTTGTTCACTGTGACAGGAAAAAGAGCAGAAGCTACTGCAGAAAGCAATTGTTGATGAAAATAATAAAGAAAAAGAAGAGACAGAGTCAAGAAAACGGATAAAGAAACAGCAAGATGAGTCGGAGAAGGAGCAGAAGCGTAGAGAGAAGGAACAAGCCGAGCTAAAGAAGCAACTTCAAGTACAGAAACAAGCTTCAATCATGGAACGGTTTCTTAAAAAGAGCAAAGATAGTTCATTGACCCAACCCAAACTTCCTTCCAGTGAAGTAACTGCTCAGGAGCTGTCATGTACAAAACATGAGAATGAAATTGGAAAAGTTGTTCAGGCAATTGACAACGCCTTTTCAACAACTTGTGAAGCTACAGTTGATGATATTCGCAGGTATGACATTGGTTCTCCTTGTTGATTGATTCTGTGAGGTGTCACTTTGGGTATTGTGATCTGAGTTGTATTTCTTTGTAGGGAACACTTTGCTTCCTGGCGTCAGTTGGGTCATTTGCTCTCGAGTTCGAAAAAACATTGGGGGATGCGTAGGCAGCCTAAGAGTGAACTGTTTCCAAAACTAAAACTATCTACAAATAGTGGAGTAACATCTGACGGTGAACCTAACATGGAGAAGCAAGGGGATGGATGTGAAGAGAATAACTTTGATGGTAGGCAGTGTAAGCCTTCCTCATCTAATCGTAAGAAGTCCAGGAGGGTCAAGCAGTTGTTACAATTTGATAAAAGCTGCAGACCAGGCTTTTATGGTATCTGGCCCAGCCAAAGGTTAGTAATTATTTTGAAAATTTTCATTTCAGCAGTAAGCTTATATAATATAGATTATTAGTTAGCCAAAAAGCCTTGACTAACTGCAAGCTTTCCCCTGGGTTTGTTTGGTACTGTTTTTTGATATTAGCTTTGTTGCGAAACATTTTTCAATTTTCACTGCATAAGTCATAAAGTTTTCCGATGCTGCCTATGTGACTACTTTTTTCATGGTGTTTAATAAAGCAGATGATAAATGACCTATGAAGTAAACATACTTTTACGCTACTTTACCCTGTTCTGATTCCTTAATTAACTAACCATCGTCTATGTTGGATCTGTGGTTATTATCGTCCAATGCATTTCAATTTGGATTGAACAATCATTGTAGTGAACTTGTAATGTACAGAACGTTCTCTGTGATTCTGATACGACAATACCATTTGTTATTCTGATATGCATCTAGCTGTTCAATTAAGTAGTGTTCACTCTCTAAGTTTGCTTACAATGGTACTGAGGGATCTGTTGTTTAACATTTGCAGTCAAGTTGTAAAGCCACGTCGTCCTCTGCAAAAGGATCCAGAATTGGATTATGAAGTTGATAGTGATGAAGAATGGGAAGAGGTAGGTTTATTGAATTCAGTACATGCTTTTTAAACTTGACAAAAGATCACTGGGTAATAAAGATACTTCTTTACAGGAAGAAGCTGGTGAAAGCCTTTCAGATTGTGAGAAAGATGAAGACGAAAGTTTGGAAGAAGGATGTTCAAAGGCTGATGATGAAGATGATAGTGAAGATGACTTTATGGTGCCTGATGGATATCTCTCAGAAGATGAGGTAACAAAAGCAATTTTTAATGAACTCGTCATAGATTCTTATAAATCTAGGTTGCAATCTAGGAATCTGCTGAAGTCAAATTTGCATTTCTTTGTAGTATCCAAACTATTGATCAAGTTACAACTTGAATTCCTCATTCATTCTTATAATTGATCACTCATTTTCTTTGAGCATGTGCCAATTTTGTGAAGGGGATAGTTAACTAAAGGCAGCTACGCTATAACGAATGTAAAGTTTCTTAACAAAGTGTGTTGTTTGTTTCAGGGGGTCCAAGTGGACAGAATGGACATTGATCCGTCTGAACAGGATGCAAATACGACATCATCTAAGCAAGATCAAGAAAGTCCAGAGTTTTGCGCATTACTCCAACAACAAAAACATCTGCAAAATTTAACTGACCATGCTCTGAAGAAAACGCAGCCACTGATCATATGTAACCTAACTCATGAGAAGGTCTCTCTCTTAGCTGCTAAAGATCTAGAAGGGACACAAAAAGTAGAACAAATATGTCTGCGAGCTCTCATGGTGCGACAATTCCCTTGGTCTTCTCTCATTGAGATATCGATCAACGACATTCAAGATGAAGATCAAGAAGCCAGCAAGTTTTCTTGTAGCCAGAGCACTCCTCCATCTAATTCAAAAGCAAAAATCATACCAGACTCAGATTTGCTTACAGTTGTAAGTGGATCTCTCCAAACAAATAACATTGTTTATGTATTGCTACTTAGCCCTAACAAGAATTTGGCGTCCAGGTATCAACTATTCAATCATGCTCTCAAGGTATCAATAGGGTAGTTGAAACATTACAGCAGAAGTTCCCTGATGTTCCAAAGACCAAGCTTAGACAAAAAGTGCGTGAAATATCAGATTTCGAGGATAGTCGTTGGCAGGTTAGTTAATACTTCGATCTTCTATTTTGAGTTTTTTGCCTTGAGACATAGTTGCTTATCACCATTCCCGCGATCCTTTGTTCTAACGAGCAGGTAAAGAAAGAAGTATTGACAAAGCTTGGATTATCACCGTCACCAGATAAAGGCGGTAAGAGATTACCGAAAACGATATCTACATTCTTCTCAAAACGTTGTTTACCTCCATCCACAAAACCACAACCTGCAGTTGAAGACGCAGCAGAGAGATTGGAAAACGAAAATGCTTAAGTCTACTCACAGTTTCCATCTTTATTTTTTTGGTTACATCCATCCCTCAACTTGGCTAAATCCTTTTTGTTTGCTTCTTGTGGATATGTATAATGCTCAATATCGGTAAAAATGTTTGAGATGAGGGAAATGATAAAATGGTTTAAGTATTAAGAAGCAACATGAAATAGCGAGATGTTTTGTTCTGTTAAAAAGGCTTTAAAACTTGGGAGTAATCATAAACCCTTATTTTATAATACGACACCGTTTAAATCGTTTTCACTTCTTCTTCCTCGCGGTCTCAGCCTCCTCCATCTTTTCTTCTTCGCAAGTTTTCTCACGACTTCGAAATCAATCTGTCTACAAAGCTATATTATGTATATAGAGTTCATTGTAAATATTCTGGTTTTGTATAGTTTTAACTGGAGTCTGTATAGGTTGGTTTAGCTGGTTAAGAGGCTCTGGTTTAGGCCTGGTCAATTGTATATAAACCCCCAATTGTAACTTTTACCAAATTAATGAGAATGAGATTATTTACTAATAAGCTAGATTACATGTTAAGATCTCCAAACAAATAACATTTCTCTTAATATATATTGCTACTTATTATCTTTAACAAAATTTGGAGTCCATAGAGGCAGAGAGATTGGAAAACGCGCGAGTTTAATTAAGACTCATAATTTCCATCTTTTTTTTTTGGTTACATCCTTTTTTCGGTTTCTTGTGGATACAAATGTATGATGTTTATATAAGATCGGTAAAAGCGTTTTAGGTGAGGGAATGATAAATGGTTAAGAAGAAATGTTTTTATTCAGTACTCAAAAGTCTCTATAAATTTCCTTTACGTACTTCCATATCAAATCACCTTTAAATCTTTTGTGCTTGTTTATACTTAGAGAAAGTAGCAGAAAATAGATGTTTTATAACGTTCACTTTTCAACCGTATACAAATATAAAATACCATAATGTGTTTATAATCGTCAAAGAAGTAAAATAAAGCAATAGCAATGCAAAGTGAAGCCATCACGAAATCAGCACAGAGTGTCTTCAAACCAGTGCTGAAACTTGGACATCTCCTTAGAAGGCAAAGCAGCCAAGACATAAACACCTTTACTATCTCCATCGATGTCCGGAAACAGCAAAACAATGTCTTTTCGATGATAGACAACGGGACAGCTATACTTAGGCTTTCCCCAAGGATACTCAACCTCTGCGAATCCGAGTTTCCACCAAGAAGAAACCAAAACTTCCCCATGGGGAAACCCTTTGTATAACTCTCCCCAATCTATAGCAGACCGCGCATACTCATCCGTTATCCTCTTTGACCCTTCTCCTACCATTTCTACAATCCTCCCAAACGGCTCTTCAAGCAATGCCTTGCATTTCTCCTTTGCGTATGCCGTTAAAACCGCGTTTCCAGTGTAAGACGGTGGAAGCTCAGGATTCAGCCTCCCTCTAATGTCCACAGCATAAAGAATCGTTGATTCTCTTTCAAGATTGGTTTCTTCTCCTTCCTCTGCTGCTACAGAGAGTGCCTTGCACCTCCAGACCAAAGCGGTTACAACGTTGAAACCCGTCACGCGAACATTACCGTTACTAGTCTCTGAGGCTCTCTCCTTGAGCTTCTTGATTTGTTCAGAGGATAGCTTGAAGATCTTGAAGTCTAAGTGCTCTGAAGTAGCTTCGAAGACTGTTGTTGTCTCACAGTCTTGGAACTTGACAAGCTCGTGGTGTGGGAATGCAACACTTGGTGGATCACGAGCTTTGAGAAGAGTACGGTCGTTGCATGGAGGTGTTGATAAGGGCTTCTCGTGAAGTAGAGAAGCTAAGTTTTCGAGGAATGTTTTGAAACTAAGTCCATCGAACGTGGTATGGTTTGTTGAGATTCCCATTGCAAATCCACCGCACTTGAATGATGTTATCTGCCAAAATTTAAAAATTTAAAGTACATACATCTCCATGAAACTCAACTACATGCGCCAAACTTGAGAAAACTTATTTTGAATCACTTATGTTCTAGCTATTAGACGTTGCATTATGAAATCCTACTTTATACGTTCATTAACTATCAAGTAATATGTATATGGTTTATATAATTTTCTTTACAAAATGATTACATGATTTGGCAGTATATAACAGACAGTTATGTCACATTAATTTAGATTGCTATATGTTTGGTAGGATTCAATAAATGAGCAACAAAGAAAACCAGCGTTTTAATTTTACGCGTAACAAGTAGATTTATGTTACAATCATATATAATAATGTTTAATTTATAACAACTAACTGTAGTCAAATTTTGATGTCAATAAAAAAAATAAACTAGATTAATTTTTTGTTTTGAAATAATGAACATTTTTTTTTTCTTTTTTTTTTAATGCTAGAAGGTACTGGACCGAAGTCCGTAATCCCCCAAACCAAAAACCGCAGCATGTAATATTAGTTTCGTCTCAAGCGTCACTCGAACCGGCGACCTCTAAAATTTGCCTAGAGTATTTACCAATTGAGCTAACGACATTTGGTAATGAACATTTTTCACTTGCTTCGATAGTTTGATAATTTGACAATGCTATATGTAGATTGAAAACGTATGTTTAGTATTTATATAATTAAGAAATAAAATTGACAAGCAAATATGTGTGTCAGTATTATATTGTGCATTGGAAGATTTTCACACTTATTTGGCATATTATATCTGCAGGCGAAACTGGAACGTGTCCGAGTATATATATGTCAAATATATGAAAATATATATATATATATATATATATATATATATGTCACATGTTACTTTGTGATTACATGTTTCGTTATACTTGAAATACATGATGAATTATAGTCTGAGTAGGGTGGGTGATTTACTTAAAGATTTCATAAGAATGTTTTACTTGAGTCAATATCCCAAATATATTAACGTTTTCGTTTGTGGTGTGTTATAATCAAATAGAAATAAAACTCCATAATGCCGAGGCTTGACCCGAATTCTGTATTTCATAGAATATTTCTTCAGTTAACTAAATTAGTAAATAATTTTTAAAAAAAACTAAATTATACTATTATTATTTATTTCTAATAATTTTCTTCACTAATTAACTTATTCATAGACTTACTTTTCTACTATAAAACATAAGATTTGTAGAGTTATACTTTTGACATACATGGTGCAACTTTCTTAAACATTTATATTTTGAATACGGAGGATCTCACACAAAACTCCGATTAATACTTGGACTCTATAGAAGAAACAAGTTTTTATTCTATTTTACCCACATGGTCCTCGACTAATGACCTATATAAACTAGATTTCTATAAATATCATGATGGTACTTAGATCCTTGAGATCCCTCCCTCGAGGTTGCAAAATAGCTAAAAGTTCACAAAATTTATTGTGAACATGTTCGAAATTTTTTTGATTCTAAGGAAGCTTCTTTGTGTTTATACACTCAAAACTTTTGATTTTTTTTTTCTTTCTTCCTGATTAAAAGACAAAACGCAAAGAGAACAAAAAAAAAACTTGTTATTTGTTAACTAGATTTAGGATCATTTTGGAACAAAAAAAATTAGAAAGCAAAGGTTTATTTATTGGTTACCTGAAAGACAAACAAGGGTTGATCATCTTTGGGCAAACTCTGAAGCTGACTTGTAACCAATTGAGCAAAAGCTGGATTTGGATAAACCAAATCTCCAAGTTCCTCCAACGTGTAGTCACTCGCCGCCGTCACAAAGCCAGCTCCAGCACCGTTACAGTCAACATCAAGCCGTCCAGAGCTAGGATCCACGCGGAGTCTCCCGGCCAAGAACTCATAAGCGTCCATGAGTTTCACCAACGCCTTTCTCAGCTTCTCCGAGACCATCTCCGGTGGAAACTCCTTGTTAGGTCGGAAGAAATGAACTGTTTGAACGTCAAAGTTGAGAATTTGGTCGACGTTGGATAAGAACATGGATTTTCTCTCGCTGGTTTCTTCAGATGGGAAAATGAGTGTTGATTCTTTGATCGTAACCTTAAGATCTTCAAGAAGCAACGGTGGAGATTCTTGGTACGAAGAACCCATTTTGCAACCCTTCTCTCTCTCTCTTTCTCTCTAAGTTAATTAGGTTTTGAGTGAAGTTTGTGATTTGGGTTTCAGACTTAATCTATATTATATAGACTAACACGTAGTAAAAGGCGTTTTTAATTTTATCTTGGCTTTATGATAATGTACGTGTACATTATAGTATGAAATAATCCATGGAGAGTAAATTATTGATCCCATAATAAATGTGACTTTTTAATAAAAAAAGATATGGTACGGATCGTTACAAGAACAAACAAAGCAGTTTCGTGCTACGTAGACGTCGTTTTTATCCAGTCACATGAAAACGTTATTCTTTAAAAGCTAAAATTGTCACTGTTGTATTATTGTGTTGTGTTTATAGATTTGGGAAGAATGATGGGCTGCATTGGTGGGTGTGAGTAGGGTTGGTGATTTATGTTTTTTAAAATTTGATAGGAGAACTTTGATATGTCGGTGTAGCTACATAATATGCATGTGATATATCAACCTTTTTGTTGTGATATTTGCCAAACTTTGACTTCTCCATTTGTGGTTTATGGAATAATACGATTTTTACCCATTTGCAGTATCTCATTACGGTTACAAACTTACAATCTACAATTAGTCTAGTTTCTAACCTTTTTCTTGCCATATTAAAAGGCATGAACTCAAAATATGGCCGAATCCAAGCCCGGCCCGTTCATAAAAAAGCCGAAACATTTGTTTTAGGCCACCTAATATAAAAAGTTTTTAGGGCCTCATGTGTAAAATTTGTCCTACAATATAATTTGTCTAGTGTTATATTTATTTTTATATATGTCCAAATGTTTATATTATTATCAACTTGTTATTTAATTTTAAATATATCAATTATAAGATTTAAAACTTTTTCACAGTTTAAAATTTTATATTTTTGATAAAATTAAATTGTTTAACTAAAAATTAAATTAATCTATAGACAAACTTTTAAATTTGAATCCGATTTAGATTTATTTTAATTTTATTTATCATATAAATTTAAATAATTGTTTAAACATTTTAGCCGATGTAACGTTTTTTTATTAATTATTAATGTATGTCTATTTTCTTATATTTCGAATTATCGAATTAAATATTCTCCACTCTAATTATAAGATAAGTTGAATAAACTTTGTTTTGTTTTTAGTCTCGACTTTTTTTTCTTTACATTTCTTCAAAAAGTATAATAATTTTTAAAAACATTATTAAAAAAAAAATATTTCTAAAACGCAGAGAAAAAATTGAGGCAAATCTGTCAGTATAAACTTGTAATTTCATCGTCTCCGTCTTCTTCTTCGTTTATCAGTTCTTCGTCGCCTTTCGCTTATGAAAAATTCACACTGGTAAAGCTTCTTCCTTTACCAAACCCATTTCTCTTCTCTAGCTCCTTCTGGGTTCTCTTTTCGAAGAACCCTAGTAATCGCGAGAACCTTCTTCCCCCTTTCTCTTCGCAAAATCAGAAATCATAATCACAATCTCTTCGTTTTTTTTTGCAGTTTGCAGGGCTAATTTCTGCGTTATCGTACTTCTAATTTGTTGAGATAAACATGGCGAGGAACGCAATCTCTGACGATGAAGGTACCTTAATCGCTTCGTCGCAAACCCTAATTTTTTTCTGTGTGAAACGCCGTAATAATACTAGGGTTTTGTTTATTTCTTCTGATTTGTATGAAAAAATTGAATCCTTTTCTCTTTTGCGTAGAGGATCATGAGCTTGAGGATGACGACGGAGAGCCAGTTCATGGAGATCCAGCTGAGCATGATGAAAACGATGATGAAGAAGATGATGATGACGGTATAAGTTTTTTCCTTGATTTTGACTTCTCCCAGTGAGAAATGTGTCGTCTTTCGTTTCTTTTTGCTTACCACCCTAAATCTGGAAGCTGTAGAGTCTGATTGCATCGAAGGAAATTAGTGGTATGGTTTGGTTTAGTACTGAAGCGCATGCAGTTCTTTGTCTTAAAATCGATTCATTTGGAGAAATTCTGCTGCATTTGCTCCATTAGAAGATGCAGTGTCTGGATTTGGCAACCAAAAAAAAAAAAAAAGTGAATGCATCTTGTTTCTTAGATGTTTACTTATCTGCTGCAAAGTCTCTCCTTCTACCACTTCTTGTTTCTATATTCTCTGTTTCATACGGTTGCTTGATTTGTTCCTTTTTAGACTTCATGGTTTCTGCAAGTTTTGAGCTGCACACATTTCTCTCACCTTGGGTTTGAGTATTTTTTTTTCTTTTTCTTTCTAGGCTTTTTAACTTAGATTCAGGCTATTTTTGTTCCATGATGTGGGATCCGTATATCTGTTTTGTAGTTGGGAATGAGTATGAGAATGATGGGTTCATAGTGAATGATGAAGACGAAGAGGAAGAAGAGGAAGAAGACGAAGAAAGGAAAGATAGCGATGAGGAGAGGCAGAAAAAGAAGAAGAAACGAAAGAAAAAGTGAATATTTTATATCCTTACTCATTCTCTTAGATTTTATCCTTTTCTAACATATGAAAAACTAAATGTTAGTGTTGACATGCATGATACTTTTGAAGAAATGTTCCCTTAATTCTCAGCAGTCTTTATTTGTGATTTTCATACATTGTTTGTGATGAGTATGTAAGTTACCATTAGACGAACTATAGCAGGTCTGTTCTCTTTCTGACTAACCTTCCATTTATGATAATTTTAATAGGGACGAAGGTCTTGATGAAGATGATTATTTGCTTCTACAAGATAACAACGTCAAATTCAAAAAGGTTAGTCATATTTGTGTATATAACAATACATCAGGATTTTGTAGATACACTAAAAATATATGTGCAGTACTAATACATTTGACTTTTTTCTTGAACCATGACAGAGGCAGTATAAGCGGTTGAAGAAAGCTCAAAGGGAACAGGGAAATGGCCAGGGAGAATCATCCGATGATGAGTTTGATAGTAGAGGTGGAACTAGGAGAAGTGCTGAGGATAAGATCAAAGACAGGCTGTTTGATGATGTTGATGTTGATGGTAGGTTCTCTGTGCCTTCTGATACTATTATGTTGACTGTTGGCACATAGTTGACTATGTACATTTTGTGTCTACTAGATCCACCTGATGATGTAGGTGATGAGGAAGACTTAGTTGTGGAAGAAGATGTAGTTGGGAGCGAGGATGAAATGGCAGATTTTATTGTAGATGAAGATGATGAGCATGGTCCTCCTAAGAGGTATTTTTTTTCTGTCTTTTTTGTGCCCTAACATATCACTTATGTCATGTACATTTTCTGATTCTAATCAACTTACTTTTCAGGGGCAACTCGAAGAAAAAGAAATATAGGCAGGGATCAGATATTACTGCTATGCGAGATGCTAATGAAATATTTGGTGATGTTGACGAATTATTAACAATTCGCAAAAAGGGTTTGGCATCTAATCAAAGGATGGAAAGAAGGCTCGAAGATGAGTTTGAACCAACTGTTCTTTCTGAGAAATATATGACAGGGAATGATGATGAAATCCGCCAGCTTGATATTCCTGAGAGAATGCAGGTGCATTATCTTCTTTAGTTTTCTCTATGTATACTTGTGGTCTATGTTTTCTTTGGTGTTCAAGGATAGATGTAAAGATATCTTGTAAACTTTGACAGATATCTGAAGAAAGCACCGGAAGCCCTCCTGTAGATGAAATTAGCATTGAAGAAGAAAGCAATTGGATATATGCTCAACTTGCTTCCCAACTTAGAGAATCTGATGGAACTTTTGATGGGCGGGGTTTCTCGGTTAATAAGGATGACATCGCAAAATTTTTGGAGCTACATCATGTGCAGAAATTAGAGGTTTTGGATTCATTCTCTCGTTGGATTTTCTTTGATTCATTGATTAGCTTGCTAATGTTTTCTGTCTCTTCTAGATACCGTTTATAGCTATGTACCGAAAGGAGCAATGCCGGAGCTTGTTGGACACTGGTGATTTTGATGGCGCCAATCAAGGCAAGAAACCTGAGACCAAGTGGCATAAGGTAAGCAATTATCTTGGATAAACAACAAGTGCTCAGGTTAACATTTATTGTCAGAGGAAATTTGGTGGATTCTATACTATTTTCCAATGCAGGTCTTCTGGATGATTCATGACTTGGATAAGAAGTGGCTCCTTCTTCGAAAAAGGAAAATGGCGTTGCATGGTTACTATACAAAACGTTACGAAGAAGAGTCTAGGAGGGTCTATGATGAAACAAGACTTAATCTAAATCAGTATCTTTTTGAATCAGTCATTAAGTCTCTTAAAGTTGCAGAAACAGAAAGAGAAGTTGATGATGTAGATTCCAAGTTCAACTTGCATTTTCCTCCCGGTGAAATTGGTGTTGATGAAGGGCAGTATAAGAGGCCGAAAAGGAAATCACAATATAGCATCTGCAGTAAAGCAGGGCTCTGGGAGGTTGCAAACAAATTTGGGTATAGTGCTGAGCAACTGGGACTTGCATTGTCCCTAGAAAAACTGGTCGGTATGCTTTTATATTGTTTGATTTGCATGTTGTACTGGAATGGCAGTTCTGACGCTAAATGAGTTGCAGGTTGATGAGCTTGAGGATGCAAAGGAAACACCAGAGGAGATGGCTAAAAACTTTGTGTGCGCAATGTTTGAAAATTCTCTGGCAGTTCTGAAAGGTGCACGGCATATGGTATATACTCTGCAATAATACTATTTTTTGAATTGCTTAGCTGGGTTTAATATCAGAAGGACTTCCCTAATCACTAATGCGGAGATATCCCATTTTTCCTTGTTAGGCTGCAGTTGAGATAAGTTGCGAGCCATCAGTCAAAAAGTATGTCCGTGGCATTTATATGGAGAATGCAGTGGTCTCAACAAGTCCAACAGCAGATGGAAATACAGTAATTGATTCGTTCCATCAGTTTTCTGGGATTAAGTGGTTGCGTGAAAAGCCATTGAGCAAGTTTGAGGGTGCACAATGGCTTCTCATTCAGAAGGGAGAAGAGGAGAAACTTCTTCAAGTAACCTTCAAGCTGCCTGAGAATTACATGAATAGGCTAATTAGCGACTGCAATGAACACTATCTAAGTGTTGGTGTTAGTAAGTATGCTCAACTCTGGAATGAGCAAAGAAAGTTGATATTGGAGGATGCACTTCATGCTTTTCTTTTGCCATCAATGGAGAAAGAAGCAAGATCCTTGCTAACTAGCAGAGCGAAGAGTCGGTTGCTTTCAGAGTATGGACAGGCTTTGTGGAACAAGGTGTCTGCAGGGCCATACCAAAAGAAAGAAATGGACATTAATTTAGATGAGGAAGCTGCACCGAGGGTCATGGCATGTTGTTGGGGACCTGGGAAGCCACCAAATACATTTGTGATGCTGGACTCATCAGGTGAGGTGCTTGACGTGCTTTATGCTGGATCCCTTACATCGCGATCTCAAAATGTTAACGACCAGCAACGTAAAAAGAGTGACCAGGATCGTGTTTTAAAGTTTATGATGGACCACCAACCGCATGTTGTGGCTTTAGGAGCTGTCAATTTGTCTTGTACTCGTCTGAAGGATGATATTTATGAGGTAAGACTTCATATACCATAATGACACTATGTTCGTTGACTTATGCTATTGCAATGTACATGTTCCGAGTTTGATCTTGAGATAAAGGACCTATATCCATATGGTTCTGGATAACTGTGGTCACTGGTTTACTTAATTAGTTCCTCAGTGCCTACTTTGTAGAGACCTGGATTTTGTGTGTTTTTCATCAATACTTTCAAACTCGCTATACCTTTTTAGACTTCAACTGCTTTACCGAAAATGATAATGTTATATATCTGATGAAATAAGCTTAAGTTTCTGCTTTTATATCACTTTGTGAAAACTTAATCGCTGTGTTTCAATTTTCATAACTACTCCTCTTGAATAGTAAAATTTTGTTATGCTTTATTCTATATATCAGGTCATATTCCAGATGGTGGAGGAAAAACCTAGAGATGTCGGACATGGGATGGATGATTTAAGCATTGTTTATGTGGATGAATCACTTCCTAGGCTATATGAAAATTCTCGAATCTCGGGTGAACAGCTACCTCAGCAGTCAGGGAACGTGAGACGTGCAGTTGCTCTTGGACGCTATCTCCAGAATCCACTAGCAATGGTGGCAACTTTATGCGGTCCAGGTCGGGAAATTTTGTCTTGGAAGCTTCATCCCTTGGAGAATTTTCTTCAGCTAGATGAGAAGTATGGAATGGTTGAGCAGGTTATGGTTGACATTACAAACCAGGTTGGAATCGATATTAACTTGGCAGCTAGCCATGATTGGTTCTTTTCTCCTTTACAGTTCATTTCTGGACTTGGGCCTCGGAAAGCTGCATCCTTGCAGAGGTCGCTTGTAAGAGCTGGTTCAATCTTTGTCCGCAAGGACCTGATAATGCATGGACTTGGTAAAAAGGTTTTTGTAAATGCTGCCGGTTTCTTGCGCATCCGCAGAAGTGGGCTGGCTGCTAGTAGCAGTCAATTTATTGACTTATTGGATGACACCAGAATCCATCCAGAGTCGTATAGTCTTGCTCAAGAATTGGCGAAAGATATATATGATGAGGATGTCAGAGGTGATTCAAATGATGATGAGGATGCGATAGAAATGGCTATTGAGCATGTGAGAGATCGGCCAGCTTCTTTGAGAAAAGTTGTCCTTGATGAATATCTTGCCAGCAAGAAACGGGAGAATAAGAAGGAAACTTATAGCAATATCATAAGAGAATTAAGTTGTGGTTTCCAGGATTGGCGGATACCATTTAAAGAGCCAAGTCCAGATGAAGAATTTTACATGATTTCAGGTGAAACTGAGGACACCATAGCGGAGGGCAGAATTGTCCAGGCCAGTGTTCGGAGATTGCAGAATGGAAGAGCCATATGTGTATTAGATTCTGGGTTAACTGGGATGCTTATGAAGGAAGATTTCTCAGATGATGGGAGAGATATTGTTGACTTGGCGGACCAGCTGAAAGAAGGCGATATCCTCACATGCAAGATCAAATCGATTCAAAAGCAGAGGTATCAAGTGTTCCTTATTTGCAAAGAAAGTGAAATGAGAAACAACAGACACCAGCATAACCAGAATGTGGATGCATATTACCATGAGGATAGAAACAGTCTCCAGCTTGTAAAAGAGAAGGCTCGAAAGGAAAAAGAGCTGGTGAGGAAGCATTTTAAGTCTCGGATGATTGTCCATCCCCGCTTTCAGAATATCACAGCTGACCAAGCAACAGAGGTATGCCAAACATTTACTCTTCTTTGGTACTTATATTGAGTTTTGAATGCATTTGTTATATATTCAAAGAAGTCTCTGTCTCTGAGTTTCCTTGTTGGTGCTGTGTACAGTATTTGTCTGACAAAGACTTTGGAGAAAGCATTGTTCGTCCAAGTTCTCGAGGACTCAACTTTTTAACTTTGACCCTCAAGATTTATGATGGAGTTTACGCTCACAAGGAGATAGCTGAAGGTGGGAAAGAAAACAAGGACATTACAAGCCTACAGTGTATTGGGAAGACCCTGACAATTGGAGAGGACACCTTCGAGGATCTAGATGAGGTATATTTAATGTAATGGTGTTGTCAGTGAACACATTTAGTTGATTCTTGAACATCCGTCAGCTTTTTAACATTCCTCCGACTTTTGTAAGCCTTTTTTGGATCTAATTTGTTGCGTCAGTAATTGATGTTAACCACACCATCTCATAACTGCAGGTCATGGATCGATATGTTGATCCTTTGGTATCTCATCTTAAGACAATGCTCAACTATCGGAAATTCCGTAAGGGGACCAAATCAGAAGTAGATGATCTTCTTAGGATCGAGAAGGGCGAAAATCCTTCAAGAATAGTTTATTGTTTTGGGATTTCACACGAACATCCAGGCACTTTTATTCTGTCTTACATAAGGAGCACAAACCCACATCATGAGTATATAGGTTTATATCCCAAGGGATTTAAGTTCAGGAAAAGGATGTTTGAGGACATTGATCGGCTTGTGGCATACTTCCAGAGGCATATTGATGACCCATTGCAAGAATCGGCGCCATCAATCAGGTCTATTGCTGCCAAGGTACCGATGAGAAGCCCAGCAGACCATGGATCATCTGGAGGAAGTGGTTGGGGTAGTTCTCAGAGTGAAGGAGGCTGGAAAGGTAACTCGGATCGTTCAGGCTCAGGTAATGCATTTTAAATTTGTTTTTTTAACTTGCATAGAAAAGCTTGTGTGGTCATTGTTCTACTTCTCGGGGTTATGTTTTAATTTAACTTCTGGTAATCTGGATTTTAGATGCCGAGAAGTATTTATATATTAACATTATTTATGTTGTCTCCTTGACTATACTTCTGGACGTCCGCTCTTAAGTAACTGTGCAACTGTATTGTAGGGAGAGGCGGTGAGTACAGAAATGGTGGTGGACGTGATGGACATCCAAGTGGAGCGCCTAGGCCATATGGTGGCCGTGGACGTGGTCGAGGCAGAGGACGGAGGGATGATATGAATAGTGATAGACAAGATGGTAACGGAGATTGGGGTAATAATGATACTGGAACTGCAGATGGAGGTTGGGGAAATAGTGGTGGCGGTGGTTGGGGAAGCGAGTCTGCTGGTAAAAAGACTGGTGGTGGCAGTACTGGTGGTTGGGGAAGCGAGTCTGGTGGCAATAAGAGTGACGGTGCGGGCAGCTGGGGGAGTGGGTCTGGCGGTGGTGGTAGTGGAGGTTGGGGAAACGATTCTGGCGGTAAAAAGAGCAGTGAGGATGGCGGTTTTGGAAGTGGTTCTGGCGGTGGCGGAAGCGATTGGGGAAACGAGTCTGGTGGTAAAAAGAGCAGTGCAGATGGCGGTTGGGGAAGCGAGTCTGGTGGTAAAAAGAGCGATGGAGAGGGCGGTTGGGGGAATGAACCCAGCAGCCGGAAGAGCGATGGCGGTGGTGGTGGATGGTGAAGAAACACAACCTCGGCTACAAATGTTGGTTGGGTAATTAAATTACGAAGGCAAAAGGCAAGACATAATAGTATAAACACATTAGTAGTAAATTAGCTTTCTCCCTAAATGCCTTTTACTTTTACTTTGATTCTCTGCATTTTTGTCTTAACCTGTCGGTATTAGTATCGGTTTATGTCTTGTCCCGACTCTTAACGTTCCAGGAAAGTCTTTTTAAGTCGATGCTTACAAAATTTTAGAATCTCGTTATCTTGAATACTTTTTGTTTGTTTGGCTTCTGTTTCACCTAAATTACATAATCAAGCTCGTAAATTAATGAACTATTTACTTATTGCTGTACCGGCATGTTCATTTTGGATTACTTATGATTTTCCATCCTTTTTGTTTTTGTGAACATGAAATTACAATTAGCCGTTATCGATCTAAACAATTCATTTCGAAAAAAAAAAAACATTTTCAAGAGAAGAAGTCGAGAGATAGCAAAACAAATTTTATTAGTTGTTGCCATATATACAACTTTATCCTAAATATTCATTGGATAAAACATTATTGCCTTCATCACCAAAAAATTTGAAACAAACGTTTTAAATATTTCTTCTAATCGTGCCTTGGGATAAAATTGGAAGGGGATTTAGTGGCTAAGCTTAATTTACCATTTTGCCATTATTCCTTTTTCGATTAAAACGTTTTCCCTTCCAAACGTCTTCTTACGAGAGAGAGAGAAAGTATCTAAAATTAAGCTTTGTGTTTGAAATCGAAATCGAATCGAGAAGAAGAGAATCTCAATGGAAGCTGATGACGATTTCTACAGCGGCACCGAAAACTACTCCGATTACGCCGACTCCGACGAAGATGACGCCGACGGCGAGTACGAGTTCGTTGACGACGCTGCTGATGATTCCGATGACCTTATCTTCCGTCGCCGCCAGGTTTCTCTTCTCCATTATTCTGGATCTACATCTTAACCAAAATTGAAATTAATGTTGTTTCCAATACAGAGATTGAAGTTTTGGTTTCTGAAATAATCGCAGGACCTTTTTGTAATGTTAATGATGATTTGAGAAAATTTTATAGATCACAATGGCTAATGAAGAATTTGTTTTTGGTTTGTAGCAAAATTATAGTGTGTTAAGCGAAGCAGATATTTGTAAGCTTCAAGAAGATGATATTTCAAGGATTTCTACTGTTTTGTCCATTTCGAGGAATTCATCTGCGATCCTGCTTCGTCACTACAATTGGTGTGATTCCAGATTCTGTTATTCAGATATTACAGCTATTGTGTGTGTGTGTGTGTGTGTGTGTGTGTGCTTAGAGGAACTTTTCATTTGTGTAAATGTTTTTAGGTGTGTGAGCAGAGTTCATGATGAATGGTTTGCTGATGAGGAAAAGGTTCGAGATGCTGTTGGTTTATTAGAGAAACCTGTTGTTGATTTCCCAACTGATGGAGAAGTATGTCTCCCATTGTTTATATTTTCATTTCGATTAACATTGTAAATTCATCTAATAGAATTCAGCTGTGTCATTTTGGCAGCTTGATTGTGGAATTTGTTTTGAGACTTTCCTTTCTGACAAATTGCATGCTGCTGCTTGTGGTCATCCATTCTGCGACTCATGTTGGGAAGGTTTGTTTTATATATTGAGACCCATTTCCAAACGTGATGTTTAGATTTAACTTGCAATGTACTGTTTTTTTTTTTTTGCTTGATTTCAGTAACTTGTACCTTATGTTTCATTTCAGTCTTCATTTGCAAGTATTGCAACATATAAGCATTACAATTAATAATGGTTCATTATTGTTGGGTTAACTATCTGACCTTTCCCCTCATCTTTAGGTTATATCACCACAGCGATTAATGATGGTCCAGGGTGTCTTACATTACGATGTCCAGATCCTTCTTGCAGAGCTGCTGTTGGTCAGGATATGATCAATTTGCTAGCTCCTGATAAAGATAAGCAAAAGTACACTAGTTATTTTGTCAGATCATACGTTGAAGACAATAGAAAGGTAAGCTAGCAAACTCAGTATGATCGTACGTTAGTGTGCATGATATTTATTTGTGTTATATTAACCTTCAAATGAAATCAGTGCATAATTTTAGTGTTCTCTATCCGTCCATATATGTGCTCACCCAGATAGTAATGCATCTTTTATGTTGTAGACCAAGTGGTGTCCCGCTCCTGGCTGTGACTATGCTGTAAATTTTGTTGTTGGAAGTGGTAATTATGATGTGAATTGTCGCTGCTGTTACAGTTTCTGCTGGAATGTAAGTTACGCTATCAGTTAGAGTTAGAATAGTTTCATCTTTCCATTGTTTAGAATTTAATTGACACAACTATACCATGTCACTTTTATCGTCATGGGTCTGCAGTGTGCTGAAGAAGCTCACCGTCCTGTAGATTGTGACACTGTTTCTAAGTGGGTATTGAAGAATAGTGCTGAGTCGGAGAATATGAATTGGTACGTTGATTTATGAGATATCGTTGAGATATGTTGTTGTTGTGCTCGACCTTAAAGGGTGCTTAGATTTTTTAAAATATTTGGGTTCTTTATAAATAGATTGTTTTCTTGTATTATATATTCGTAGTTATGGCTACCATTTTGTATAGCCAAAGGAAGCCAAAATGTTGGATATGTTTGCATTTTTAACTATAAGAAGAAAACCATTTTCGGTTTCTTCTCTTCCATCTCCTAGCATTAGGGTGCATCATGCTTCACATTTTGTTTTGTTGCTGCTAAGTTCCATATTGAATTTCAGGATTTTGGCAAATTCCAAGCCCTGTCCAAAATGCAAACGGCCAATAGAGAAAAACCAGGGTTGTATGCATATTACGTGCACCCCACCATGTAAATTTGAGTTCTGCTGGTAAGTTGATAAAGTGGTTGATTAAACAAAATGCTATAATGTCAGAAGTTATGCTTTTATTCTCTCTATACTTCCTGTAATCTAACTCTGAATTGGATTCTTATGGACTCTGAAGAAATATAATATAAATAGATTATTTTAGTTTAAGTGTTGTCAGTGTACAAAATCTGCTTTGTATTTTCTTTCTGTAGTTTTCTGTATCTTGTAATCTGATCGTCATATGAATCTGGTTGTGTAAGATTCTTGGTTGCTCACAATGAAATCTCATTATAAATAGTTGTGTTGTTTAAATGTAGGCTTTGCCTTGGGGCGTGGACAGAGCATGGTGAGAAGACAGGTGGCTTTTATGCTTGTAACCGTTATGAAGCAGCAAAGCAAGATGGCATTGTATGAGTTCTGTACATTGTTTATGTTCCTGACTAACAACTAATATGTCTATTTATCTTTGAACATATTTTTTGTCTTTCATAATCTTTCTGTGCAGTATGATGAGACTGAAAAACGCCGAGAGATGGCAAAGAACTCTCTTGAGAGATATACCCACTACTATGAGAGATGGGCAACCAATCAATCGGTATGTAAATTTTTATCCATTTAGAATTCACATGTTTTATTTAGCTCCTCTTGAAGGGGAAATTTAAGAAAGAATTTTCAGCCGTCAAATTCATATTCCTTTGCTATGGAAATGAAAATCTCTTTATGTACTTTGAAAAATAGATGAACTATTTCATATTTTGATGAATAATGACTAATTTAAAGCTTGTATTTTTTTAATTGTTCGAGTTAGAGTACCACAAGATATGAAAATCATTATTTTTGGTTGAGAGATAGAGGTTTGAAAAATTAGGAAGTGAAGCTGACTGATTTGAAAAACTAAAGAGACTATGAAACTTTGAGGTACATGTAGTGTCTGTTATGTATTTTTCGGAGAAGGAACTATTGTTAGGAGAATTCTACCAGCTCATTTATATATCTTTTGGCTATGTTCGTTGGGGGCTTGGGTAATGTGACAAATCTGTTATTGGAGTAACAGGTAGTTAATTAGTCGTGTAACTGCTGGAGCAAAGTACTTTTATAAATTTCTATGTATATTAAGCATAACACAATGAAATTAGGCTTAGGCAGATTCATCATAATCATTGAGATTTGTCTTATCATATCATCTGCCTGAAGTTTCATGTTTCTTTTTTGGGGAATTGTATTCTTTGTTAGATAATGACCCCAAAGAAAAATAAGTTTTGTATATACTAAAGGACATTGGCATTTATTCCAAAACAATTTACAAGTTTTTTCACTGCTTGCTGCAGTCTAGGCAAAAGGCGCTGCTGGATCTTAAGAAGATGCAAACAGATGATGTGAGCTTACAGTGCAACACTTGCTGATGTAAATAAGGATCACAAGTATTGCTTGATGTGAAAAACGTGTGAAATATCTAAAATAATCATTGCTTCTTTTAATATCAATCCGTGATTCCAGATTTTGTATCTATTTAAAGTTCAAAAGTTTGCTTAGGTTATTGATTTTTCTATTTTGGCATGAGACCTCAACTTTCGATGATTTTTCTTGCTTATTACAGTGTTGGGTTTCACTAAAGCTTTTGTTCTATGGACTTCGCAGATTGAGAAGCTCAGTGACATACAGTGTCAGCCTGAATCACAACTGAAGTTCATTATAGAAGCATGGTTACAGGTAAAATCCATTCCACCCTTGGCCTTTCTGAGACTTTTGGATTTTGCTCACTAATTTTCTCTACGATCATAGATAGTTGAATGCAGACGAGTTCTAAAATGGACATATGCCTATGGTTTTTACATACCTGACCAGGAGCATGGAAAAAGAGTGTTTTTTGAGTACTTGCAAGGTAACTTGATTTAGCTCTCACATTTAAAATTTCCAAATATAGGTTTATGCATGAAGATGAGAATAAGAGATTAAACAACCATTAATCTATGGTCTTTTCCAATTGTTGGATATTATATTGAGGGAGAGTACTTAGTGATGGTTAGATCCATCAGTAGTTCATACGTGCATTGATGGATCTTGTCGTGATTCTTATAGAACACCATGTAGTCTTAGTACAATTGGGAATGGTTTAGGATTTTCCCTATGTGAGATCATGTGGACTATGTAGTCAAGCGTCACTCATAAGAATTTGATCAAGCTCCTTAATCCAAATCTTAACCAATTTGGTCAGGGTTCAATCCCATCTTTGACCACTAATTTCGATTTGTTCATACTTCATAGGTATAAGGACTTTTGTTTGTAACATGCTTTATTATGCAAAATTTTTATTATATTACTTCTTCTTATTTTACCATGAATTTAGGCGAAGCTGAGTCGGGCCTTGAACGACTTCATCAATGTGCTGAAAAAGAGCTGCTACCATACTTAGATGCCAAAGGTCCAAGTGAAGATTTTAATGAATTCCGCACAAAACTGGCAGGTTTAACAAGGTACTTTCATAACCTACATAACAAACTGATAATCCAAATTAGTGACATGGTATGTTTAGTAGCTGTTCTGAAACAGTTTCAAGCACATTTAGTTACGACTGAGTCACTAACCGAAATTTAGTGCTGAGTAACAAAATTTAGAGAAAATTAAGGAAGTTTTCGTTCACATAGTTGGCACTGCGTTTTATGAAAGAGGCTAATAACATTTTCTAACCTGGAAACGAACAGTGTTACCAAAAACTATTTTGAGAACTTGGTTAGAGCGCTGGAGAATGGGCTATCGGATGTGAACTCGCATGATGCATATGATCGAACTTCAAGTTCAAAGAGCTTAGGGGGGAAGACTAAGGGATCGAGTTCTAAAGCCAGCAGCTCCGATTCAAGCCATTGGCCTTGTGAATATTGCACTTACGTAAATCCAAGGTCGACCACCATTTGCCAAATGTGTGAACATGGCCGGTGAAATGCCAGAAACTGGCATTAAAGACTGTAATAGTAATGCTTCGTCGCTTTTGGTCATAATTATGATCAAGTGTCGTGTAACTTTGTATGTTTCTCGTATTAGAATAAACGGGTCCAATAAATTGGATTAGATTGGCCATTATTATTGATTTGCCAATGACCAAAAAGTGAAAACATGAGAGGTGAGTTATATATAAGTTCTTACAAAATAATTGTAAAACTTCTGTAAGTTTTTTTCTAATCTTTTGTCCAGACAATCTAATTTTTGTAACGCCTGCTGATTTCTATTATTATTCTAGAATATACAAAATCCAGAAAAAGAGATTCAAGTAACGAATCCGGTTCGAGTCTTGTAGTTTCAAGGAAAGTAAGTTATACTCTGAAACTTAGTACTGAGGATGCTTAAGAAGGTTATGCATTGAATTAGTTGGCTCTGGGTGATGAAAGAAGCTAATAACCTACTATTACTATGAATGAACAGTGACACGGAAAACTATATCGAGCGGTGGAGAATGAGCTATTGGATGCGAGCTCACATGGTGCATATGAATATGATCGAACTTCAAGTTCAAAGAGCTTAGGCGGGAAGACTAAGGGATCGACTTCTAGAGCCAGCAGCTCCAATTGAAGCCAATGGTGTTGTGAATATTGTACTTAGGTAAATCCAAGTTCGACCACCATTTGCCAAATATGTGAACCTGGCTGGTAAAATGCCAGCAAAGAAAGTTAGATTGAGAAGAGAAGTCGATTCCAAACAGATTGTCTAAAAGACTAAAACCAATGTCAGTGTCTGAACGAGCTCAACAACAATGTGATGGACACGGAAGCGATAGAAACATTTGTTCAAAAGTCTAGCAAGAATCTCCAAGCAAACATGTTCTCTTTTCACTATTCAAACTAGGTCTCATCTCTTAACACTGAAAGAGACATCTGTTTATAAATGACTATTTTAAAAACCTAGTAAGAACATCACACCCAAAAGCACTAGGAAAGGTAAACCAAGATAAAGCAAAATAGTAAAACACAAAATGAAACCAGACTTGGAGTAAATGTATAAACACTTGAAGATGTATTTTACGAAAAGGATAAACATGGGGTGCAGTTTCGGGTTATATATGTGGAATCGTGGGCCGAAACCATGAGACTCGATCCTCAATCTCCATTCTTGTGGAAGAGAAAACTTGAGTCGGATTAGTTCTTTCACTGGAAGTCTTATGAAGATTTCCTCTATGACGTCGTCTGGTAGTGATGATGGAACAATCACTTCCACCTTTTTCTTCCTTAGATATGAAAAAATGGATGAATGCATTTCGTTTTGCATAAGAATTTAGAGTGTGGTAGTTTAAATCTAGTTAATCTCTTTGTTTTTACCTTTTAGTAATGTTAATTTAAATTTTAGACAAAAAAATTAAGATTTAAAAACAGAAGCTAGCTATAAAGAGATATGCATGATTAGACCAGATTCTAATATTAATTATTATTTTTGGCAGGAAATCATACCTCTTACTAAAATAAAGTTGGAACACAGAATTAGATAAGCAATAATATACTTTAATCAGATTCTGAAAAATAAAACTTCTAAAGGTTTTGATTTTTTTTTTTTTTTGTCTCATAAGTTTTATTAAACATCATCATATCATACAAGAGCTTAAACAAAAGCTCCAACTTTGGAATTACATAAAGCCCAAAAAAGGCCCATTAGATAACCTTCTGCAGAAGAAATTCTATCGGAACTCCATCCATGAACACATGTCGACAACCGGGATATACCACGTCACACGCTGGATGAATAATCAAAAGTTTTCCGGCAACAACCTTCGCCGTTGAGCTGATTCCGGTGAGATGATTCTTGTGTTTTGCACCAGAATGAAAACATCAAAGCTCCAAATTAAAGATAACGGCTTAAGGAATCGTGATAAACGACGGAAGAATCTTCAATCCTTCAACAAAAGAGAAAAATTTCTTTGAAACCATTATGTAAATCCTAAGTTCAAAAAACGATCCGGCGAAACCCATCTTGAAAACTCAAAGGATAGAGAGGGAAAAGAACCATCGAGGATATGACAGATTATTACCCCCAACATAAATCCGATGAGATTATTAGCAAAACTAAAACAAAATTCAGAAATTAAAGAAGAACATAAACCGGCCATGACCGCTAGAATAGCCGGTCGTGCCGGGCAAGAGCTAGCCACCGTTGCTGAAGAAGCTAAGCGGTGCTAGACGAGAGCTGACCATCGCGGAGATTTGGTACATAAGCCGGCATGAAACCGGACGACAAAGAACGCGGCAACGGAAAGCCGTGTCACGGCTAAACTAACGGCGATATCGGACCACGTCCGAACGGCAGAATAAGGATAAAGTCTCCCTCTCTGAAGAATGTTAGAGAGAGAAGAGAGCGAGACTAAAGGTTTTGATAGTTGTGAGATTTTCAAATAATATGTGGAATTACCAAATTTATTATAATTGATTAATCGTCCTCCAAAATTTGTAAAACTTGAAATTCAGAACAAAAAAAAGAGTAGAAGGAGTAAAATGTCTTTTTCAACAGAATGAAAATCTAAAAAGCTTCAATGCCTTTTGTCATTGTTTCTCAATCATCACTCATCTTCACCAATCTCCATTGATTCCTTCAAGCCAAGCTTCTTGCATTCTCCTCTTAGATCAATCTGGTTCTTTCATATTCCTTGTGGATATGATCCGTTAAGATTCGTTCGTTTTGTGTCTAGTAGATCGCTGTGACGTAATATAAAGAAAACCCTAAATCTCAGAAAACTCGAGACTGGTTCTAATGGCTTGTCAAATTCAAGCTTCACGCGTTTTCCCAGTTCTAGAAATTGAAAAAGGTCTCTCCTTTATGATAAATGTCTTCCATAGGAGAATAAAAGCTTCGTCCATTACTCTCACTTCATTTCCTTATCCCATGAAAAGGTAGCGTTTGCGTTTGCGTTTTGATTTTCTGCACAATCATTGATTGGCTTATTGAATTTGGGCATAATCATTGGTTTGGTTATTGAAAAGTCTCTTCATTTTTTGCCAATAGTTTTCAGATAAGAAGACCAAACCGGAAAATAGCGTTTGCGTTAGACACTGGTTCTTCTATTCCTGGAGATAGTGGTGAAGGGCAAGAGATGAATGGAGACAGAACCGGTCTCGGTAGCACTCGGTTAGGTAGAATTGCGATTGCAGGAGGCAAACAGTTACTTGGGAAGATAAACTCTGCAAGAAAAAACTTCCCAATGAAGATATTTCTGCTGCTTCTTGGTTTCTACACTGCCAATGCACTAGCTACTATTCTTGGACAGACTGGTGATTGGGATGTGCTTGTTGCCGGAATCGTCGTTGCTGCGATCGAAGGAATCGGTATGCTTATGTATAAGAAACCGTCTTCTTCAATGTTTTCAGGGAAGTTGCAGTCTTTTGTTGTGTTTATGAATTTTTGGAAAGCTGGTGTTTGCTTAGGTCTCTTTGTTGATGCTTTCAAGTTGGGTAGTTAAAAAGACAAATCTTTCTTTTCTTCTACTCTATGTATATATGCAATTGTTACTACTGTTTTGGAGGTTCACAAGTGTCAATTAAAAGTTTCATTTTTGTTGGGGTATATGTTTGAGAATGCAGGTCTTGTTCTTGGCACATTAAACCAGATTCTCATTGATGCATAATGAAATCTCAACTTACAATGCTTTTCTGATCTATGCATCTAAGATAAAATAGTGTTTACAAGTAGCATCGTATTGAACCAATTGATCCAGCCATGTGGTGTATGTCAGCCATTACTTGTTTGCGTTCCCTATTATCGGTTAGTGTCCCTCTTTAGGCTCGGTTTGCCTCCCCTAGTATCTGATTGGTCCATCGAGGCTGCCTGTAGCAAACTGCGAGATACACAACAAAAATGAATGACTAACACTGCATCCCAAGTACTTCAATGTTGAAATTAGATGTGAACATGTGAAAAGAAGGGACCTGTTGAACTATTGGATTAGTTGAGGTTGTGAATTCATGTGTCATTCCTTGCCAAACGATCTTTCCTTCATACAGAAACAATAACCTGAATAGAAGAAACAAATATTACTCAAGGGATGAAGCAAAAGCTGCAAAAACGTATCTTGTAATATGGACTAGAAGCGGAACCTGTCTACAGCTCTTTGAATGGTGCTATGTTGATGGGTAACAACAAGATAAGACGCAATTTTTCCAGGTTTTCCAACTGCATCTTCGTCTGTCATGTGAACAGACCGTATAAGATCTTCAACTACAGTTGATGCAATTGGATCAAGTCCAGCAGTTGGCTCATCGTACAAAAGCACCTAAGAAAAGGCAGTGAAACCCATAAATGAATTCCTAATTTTTGCCACATGATGACTTTAAGTTTCATCAATAACTATACAGATGCAGGAGTCAAGCCTCTAAAGAAGAAACACATTCATGAACTTAAGTAGATATTAAGATTACCTCTGGCTCTATGACCTCTTTTGTTGTATCAAAAATTAGTGAACGAGCTAAAGCAACCCTTTTCTTCATTCCACCAGATAGCTCAGAAGGTAATCGATTCTCAACCCCCTGATCTTATTAGAAACAAAAGGCAATAATAAGCTGGATGTGGACTATTGACTAGGTACACTTAACTAGCCTATGTTATGAAAGTTGTACTGAATTGAGATACCTTCAAACCAACAGCTGCCAAGGTTTGTGTCACAAGCTCAGATATTTGATTCTCGGACATTTTTGATCTTTCATAACTGTGATTAGTTACCACAGAAAAGTTTAATCAATATGACTGAAAACGAAAGAACATCAGCAATGTTTTAGCTAGAAATGAGGTTATGTAGGACGTTAAAGAATAACATCTTACAGTAGAAAACCAACATTTTCACGAACTGATAGTGAATCAAAGAGAGCTGCACTCTGAAATACCTGTGAGACAGAAAACAAAAAGCCATTTAGATACAAACTCAACGACTTATGAGAAATACATCTCCAGAACAGCACCTACCAGGCCAATACGAAGTCCTGATATTTCCTCATCACTTATCAAACCAGCTCGTTTTTTTCCTCGTATATAAACTTCTCCCTGCATACCAATCATCAGAAACAATCCATAACCTGAAAGGTTGTAATCTGCCATATAGAGAAGAAACAGTAACAGACCTTGTCTGGAGCAAGAAGACCAGCCATAATCTTTAAAATTGTTGATTTTCCAGTTCCAGAAGGACCAATCACCCCAACAGCTTCACCATGTCTAATCTGCATACTTAAAAATTGGTTAGAATGTGGTGTCTTTGTGTGGTGTCTTTGTGTGCCTTTCAAAATCTATAAGCCTTCTTTCATCACTGTAAACACAACAAAATACCTTAAAGCTAACACCTTTCAAGATATGTTTCTCCCCAAACGATTTATAGACATCTCTACATTCAATAAGAACATCAGAATCATTCTCAAGCCCTCGCTCTTTACACATACCTCCTCCAGACTTGGTAAGACTCTGCAGATATGAGATATCATCACATTATCAAACAAGTTGCAACCAAAATGATACCAATATCAGTACTTTATTTAAGTCCAGATTCCACAGTGATCCATTTAATTACTTTAGAAGAAGCAAATCGTGAGATTATTACATCGAATTTGGTGGCATCGTTGTCCAAGTTCTGAGGTGGAGCTATGCAACAGCAAGAGACTTTCCGACGAAACGAGATAAGACTCCTTCTTGGTACAACGATGGACTGAACAGAAGAAGAACCGTGGTAGTGTAAACTCGGAGGAAGCAACGAAGAAGAAGAAGAAGAGCATGATAACGAAAGCATGATTCTTTCTTCTGGGTTTTGAGATCGTGAAGAAATTGAATCGGAGAAGGGCAAATTCGATACCAATTTGGATGATTTAGGAGAAACCCAGAAACAAAGGAGATCAAAGGTGTGAACTTTATGGCGAAATTGGCCTTTCTTCACAGACTATAGCGAGTCACCGATTGAGTGAGTCACATTGCCATTTTTCGTTTTTTTCTTTGTAAATTATTTATTATATTGTGAGGAAACGAATTTTTTTTTTTTTTAGGAAACGAAATTTACGTTTTCTTTTCAATGTTTGCAAAATGTTGTTGATCAATCATCCGAATACCAAAATAGAGTTAGTATCGAACCGCACCTTATCATTGTAAACAATATTTTTTATGGATGACTATTGTGGACTTTAATTAAAATCGGTTGAATATCAAATTTTGCAAAATGTTGTTGGTCATTTTTCGATAGGATTATCTCTAGGCCTACAACTTTGGTAGGTTTGGGCATTCGGATACTCGTCCCAATCAGTTCTTTTTTTTCGGTTTCGGGTCTAATAGGATAGAGAGTCGGGAACTGTTCGGATATTCTAAAAATTCGGTTTGGGTTTGGTCAGTTATAGAATTCAATAGTTTGGTGGTTATGGATGTGATAACCAATGCAGAAGAGAGTAAATAGAGTATAAGTTTTGAAACCGGTCAAACTATCTACACAAGTAACATTGTAACAAACATTTGGGAGGTGAAACTAAGATTATGGTTCAAAGCGAGCATTTCCACTATATATATCTCAGACCAACAACATACATGCTTATAAAATGACTTAGTATTTGGGACGAATTGTAACACCTTTGACGAAGAGGCCTGACTTCCACAGTTGGCACTCGTGTTCGTACATTGCAAAAGAGATTTCCCCGACGTTTTTCTTCGATGTGGTGAACTCTCCAACTGGAATATCGAGCCATTGGTCACTTATGTAGTCAAACATGTCCACACTCTGTTCTTGCGGTTTCTCCCAAGTATTCGGCAAGTCTAGCTTTAGCTTCACTAGTGTCTCCCATTCGAATGTGTATTCTAACTTCACTACGAACACCACCTCGTACCTTGTCCTCGGGGTCAAATATCGAGTGTCAAACTTTCCAGCTACGTCTAGCCAGCTAGCACTTTTCAAAAATGCAATTTCCATCACTGATTCACTGGAAAGTATTGTGCTTAGTATTAGACAATAAATCTAGAAATATTATCGTTATAAGGTATATATTTTCGTGATTTAAGATATTTCTTTCAATTTATATAAGAAATACTTTTAAGAGAAGTTTTACTTTGAATTTTGGTTTGGGAGAGGGAGCCAGGTCCAATGGTTGGAGTCCTCTGACCATGCAATGGAAAGATCTCTTGCGTCAATCATGAAAACGTTACCCTTTGGTCTCGTAAGGTCGACCCAAAATTTGAACTGTCGATATATAAATCTCCATGTCAGTTCATGAAATGATACCAATAAACATATATAAAGAAAATCAACTAACAAGACAGCAAATGTAAATTAGGACCTCGTATGAGGGCACTGGTGACTGATTCTTCATCTGGTAAAATTCATTTAGCACCGTAACTTGAACGGCTTCCTCACTGTACATAAATAGAAACATCGAAATGAAAAAAAAAAAGTTATCAGGAAACGAGACCTAGGGGATCTAATCTTTTCATGCAAATTAATGTCACAGTTTCTAATCTATCCTTAAGAAGAAAATGTTGAACTTTTTCCAATAATAAATTAGAAAGCAAATGATGAAGGAAAATATAGTAGACATTTTATACAAGTTAAAATATGATAGAGATGTACTAAAAATATAATAAAAGTAAAACTTAACAATCTACTACACAAGCTTTTAGCATTTTTTTATTTATTACTTTGTGGAAATACTAGTAGCTAAAATGATTTAACTTAGCTATTCGATCAATACTTTCACATGACATACCACTGAAGCAATGTATGTTTCATCAGAATATCATTAATTTTCCTAAATGAAATCGTAAGAGAGGCACTACTTACTTTGGTGACTCGTGCATAGTGATAGTGAGTTTACATGCAGGGACTGAGAAATCTTGATATTCTATTTCTCCATTTCTTCGTTGGAAGAAATTCTTCTGCACTTTTTTAACAGCCTTGACGATTGACTTTACAAAATCTCTATCCGAAATGTCACTATGATACAAAGAAAAGAGAGTAAAATGTCAATGAGTGAACAGAAATTGTTACAGTTAAACAGATAACACTTAATTTATCAAGTAATAAGAACATATAAAAGTGGAAAAATAAAAACCTGTGTTTTGGTAAGATCAAGGAAAACAATTCGCAAACAGAGAACAAAGCTTCCGTCCATTTATGGAGCTTTTTTGGTTCAGGTTGATATTTATCTACCAAATCCCAAAAATTATCGCCAAATTTTCCTGTAAGATCTTTTACCACATCGAGATCAAGCCTGTAGAATATTGGAATGATTATGAGTCTGTTTTGATCCATGTATTCCTTGATTTTCACCAGCTCGTCCATACACCAATGTGACTCGCAGTATCCTTCAGAAAAGATAACCAAAGCGATTTTCGACTCACCTATCGTATCAAAAAGACTGATTAGGTATTTGCCCCTCTCCTCTTGTTCGTCAATAAACACGTTGATCTTTTCTTTTTTCAAAGCAGGCTTAAGAAAGCTCATGAAGCCTTTTCGTAAATCTTTCCCCCGGAAATTGATGAACACTTGAGGTCCCGTAGGGATCAATGATACATTAGAGGAACAAATAGAAGAAACAGAAGATGCTCCCGACATAATCAGAGAGCTTATTTCTTAGAAACAAAAGATGTTTGATATATTCTTCTTTGAATTTGCTAAGGTGTTTATCTTCTTGGTTGGGATTGCAAACATGTCCTTCTTTTGTGAGATATATAGAGTTCATTAATCGTCGTTATTATTATAATAATTATTCTAAAAGATCATTTTTGTTGTTTTGCTTGAAACTTTAGGTGGCCAAAAATGAAAGTTGCATAAGAAGACAGAATTATAGTGGACAACTTGCTCTCTTTTTTGGGGTCAAAGATTTAGACTTAAGAGTTGACAACGTGTTTCCCCACTCGAACACTAGTCGACTTCTTCGCTGACTAAATCTTTACAAAACGAGTAAGGTCTGACTTCTTTTTTTCCTTTTGGTTTTTAGAGTTAAGAGCTGACTTCTTCTTCTTTGCCTCGGCCAACCTATCTAGGGACCGTTTCATCATGTTAGTTTCAAGAACGATTTTAGATCCATAGACGGATTGATTTAGATGGTCTATAAAGAACTGAATCATGAGAAAGTAGGACTATCCGAGATATTAACTTGGCGTTTTGAACTAGTACGTTAATTTTTTTCAATCCAAAATTAAATTGTTTTCTAATTTAATAAAAATCGATTTATTTACTTCTTTTTTATTATTTTTTTTTCCTTTTAAAATCATTCCATTATATCGAAATTAAAGTGTTAAAGTTATACAAGACTACAGAACCAAAATTATTACACAAGCAGATATGTGAGCCATTTTCTGAAAAAAATACGAAAAATAAGATTCACGATGCGTTTTGGACGAAAACGCCTTATTCGCTAACGAAAACACATATTCGTGATATTTCTTCGACTTTTTTGCTCCAATACGATTTTTTTGCCTTTTTTCTTGAGGCTGTTTCATAATCGTATTAGTAAAACCCATTACGCCTGATATTAGTCTTGGAAGCACGACTATCTGATGCCAATTAGTCCGCATCAATGTCCTTGAAACTATCATAAACCTTAACCTGACTTCAATATAAACCAGTAGCACTATCTTCTCCACATTGTGAATTCTCCTTCTGAACATTCCTATAAAAATATGGCCATCTTCTTTCATCCATGCAAAGAGAACCAGAGAATACTTGAATTTGGGACCAAACATTATTAGTAAGTTCTCTTTGCATGTTCGAACATGCATGGATGAAATATGACCTTTGGTTCGTTTTTTGAAGTGGAACTTATCGAGTATTAATTTACAGAGGTTTAGTATAGAAAAATCTATTTATATTCCATTGTAAAAATAATTTGAGATAAGTGAAAAGTAATCATTTTAATTTTTTCAAACATATTTGGGAAAGTAGTCATATTACTATTTACAATTTGCAAAGTAGTCATTTTTAAGTGTTTGATTTATACACCTGGATTGCAAAGTGACTAGTTTTCCAAGAAACCCTAATAATAATTAAAAATTTCTTAATGGATTTGTTCACTATATATAACTGTCCCTCCATAGACCATGCATAATCCTCCACCCTTTTGCAAGTTCTCTATCTAGTTGGAGAGACCAAAGATGAATGTGAAAAAGGCTATGAAGAAGCAAAACGACGTCGCGATGATCCTTGGGAGGCACGTCTTATCTTCTGAGTCGGAATCTAACGTCATCTTCTCGCCGGCGTCAATAAACTCTGCGATCACCATGCACGCCGCTGGTTCCGGAGGTGGCTTAGTCGCCGGTGAAATCCTCTCCTTCCTCAGATCTTCTTCAATCGATGAGCTCAAATCCGTCTTCCGAGAACTATCATCCATCGTCTACGCCGACAGCAGCGCTAGTGGCGGCCCAAAGATGAGGGCGGTGAATGGCCTCTGGATTGAGAAATCACTACCGATTGATCCCAAATACAAGGCTCTCTTCGAGAACTTCTTCAAGGCTGTTTACGTTCCCGTAGATTTCCGATCAAAGGTAATTTTCCACTTTAACAGCAAAAAAGAAACTAGGGTTTCGAAGAAATATAATTAGGGTTTTGCAGAAACGTTATTTGGTGTTTCTAGATGAAGTGTGTAATAGCTGTTTGACTTAAAGAACATACTCAACCAGTCAAATTGGAAACCTAATAGTTCGTAATGTATGTTGATTCCCAAATCATAATTCGAATTAGGAGACTGTTTTCAAAAATCATCCAATATGTGTTTTTTTTGTTTGAAGGCTGAAGAAGTGCGTAAGGAGGTGAATTCATGGGTTGAAGATCACACCAATAATCTCATCAAAGATCTTCTTCCTCGTGAATCTGTGACAAGCCGAACCAACAAGATTTACGCAAACGCATTGTATTTCAAGGGAGCTTGGAAGAGACCATTTGAAAAGTACTATACAAAAGACAGAGACTTCCACATGGTCAATGGCACTACAGTCTCTGTGCCATTCATGACCAGCTACGAGACACAAAAAGTAAGAGCTTATAACGGTTTCAAGGTCCTTACCGACGAGGCCGTGATGATACCAACCGCAAATTCTCAATGTATTTCTATCTCCCTGACAAGAAAGATGGATTGGATTATCTCTTGAAGAAAATAGCATCTACACCTGGATTCTTGGATAGTCACATTCCGAGATACAAAGTTGAACTTGAGGAATTTAGAATTCCAAAGTTTAAGATCGAATTCGGTTTTTCTGCTACAAGCGTTTTGAATCAAGTGGGAGTACTGCATTCAGTGTCAATGTACCATAAAGCTTGTGTCGAGATCGATGAAGAAGGTGCTGAAGCTGCGGCTGCAACTGCTGATGTAGAAGATGACGGTTGTGCTCTTGATATGGGGCCACCTCCTAAGAAGATAGATTTTGTGGCTGATCATCCATTTATTTTCCTTATCCGAGAAGACAAAACCGGGACCGTTTTGTTCTTTGGTCAGCTCTTCAAACCTTCGGAATTCTTGTTCTGACTCAGATAAGTATTAACCTGGTTATGGTTTAGTGAATGGTTTTGGCAAAGTTATCACAGGTTCTCCGAAACCATATTTCAGTTGAAACCGAGATTGTTAGAAATTAAATTGGTTCTAGCTAGTTAGATCTGTTACTAAACTTTAATTGATCTCCATATCTCTGTTTTTTTCTATTCATTTCGTTCGGTTTGATTTTCGATTATCATTTTTTGTACTCGTGGATTATACATTTAAACACCCAAATTGTATGTTCCTGATCATTACCCACCATTTCCTGTCCTAATCTCCGAAATGAACACCACTACTCACTGACTCGAGTTTCGATGTGTTTAGATAGATAGTACTAGATTATTGAGTCTAATCACTTCTTGAATCACAAACAGAACAAGAACCCAATACGGTTCATGTAAAGGTTAACCGGTCAAACTATATACACAAGTAACAACATTTGGGAGAGACTTTAGTTAAAAGCGAGCATTTCCACTTCACAGCTCAGACCAACAACATACATGCATGTGTTACAACTGAATATACATCAATCAGTCTCTGGAGTTAAGCTTTGGTCTGAAGAATATAACTACGAGCACGAGCTGAGCAAAAGATACCTAACACTCCAAAATCGAAGCTAATAAACGCACTTAAGCAGAATATCCAAATAGATATCGGTCCTTCCACCAATTCGTTTTGATATATTTCCTCTTGTGATGCATCAATGTTTGCCGGGTCACACTTGCTTCCGGGAGTTTCCACACACAGTTCCGGATTTCCGGCCAACGCCCCTGGAAACTTCCCGAGCCCTTCTTTCTCGGTAATGATACCAGAGAAACAGTTGTGCGATAGGTTCAGTAGGGTTAGTCCTGGAGGAGCTGAGATGTTTCCAATGACTTGACCTGACAGAGAGTTGTGTGAAAGATCTAAGGCCTTTAACCTTGGCAGCTTCTCTAGACGTGGAAGCTGACCTTCAAGGAAGTTGTAGGACAAGTTCAAGTACTCAATATTCTTCTGTCTGAACAAAGCTTCTGGGATCTCTCCATGTAATAGATTGTCAGAAAGATCGATCCCAACCATAGACAATAGATTGTAGCTGAAACTTAATTCATCTTTAGCAACAACAGCTGCTGATATTTTGATCTCTACTTTTCCTGGTGGCTCAGCAAATCCTTCACCTCCACCGGTCTGAAAATCTTTGAAGCGTGTGCTGTTTAAGTTATCGTCTGGTATGAACCAAGAGAATCTGTTGCTGGAGTAGTCAATCATTTGGATTTTGTCAAACTTGAACAACCAAGAAGGAAGTGTTCCACTAAACTTGTTCCGGGCAAGAGAAAGATACTTGAGGTTGGACCATTTGGTAATGGCTTCATTAAGGTTCCCCGAGAGGTTGTTGGAACTTATATCCACAATCTCTAGAGACTTCAGACCAGCTAAAGTAAGCGGGATCTCACCGGATATATGGTTGTTGCTTATGTCCAGTATCTTTAGACTATCCAACGCATCAAGCTCGGGTTGTATTTCGCCAGAGAGATTGTTGTTACTTATCATCAGAGCAAGTAACTGAAAGCAACCAACAATGTTGAGAGGTATTGAGCCGGTTAACGCGTTGTGGGAAAGATCAATGACCTGGAGATATGTCAGATTACCAATTCTAGCAGGAATATCTCCAGTTAAAAGATTGTGAGAGAGACGCAATGCTTGTAAACTCTTCAACTCTGTGATCCTCAACGGTATATCACCAGAAAAGCTATTGTGAGAGAGGTCAAGAAGAACCAAACCCAATTTCTCAGTTGTTTCCGAGATTCTACTAGGAAGACGACCTGAAAACCCGTTGTGACTCAAGTCCAACATCACAAGCTTCTCTGAAAACATAAGCCTAGGAGATATCTCGTAGTTGAAGCCATTGAAAGATAGATTCAAATGACTCAGCTCTTTTAAAGAACCCAAACAAGAAGGTAATCCACCAACCAGAGAGTTCTCAGCTATATTCAGAATACTAAGAGACGGACGAGAGGCGTAGAAACAAGGTAGCGTACCGGAAAACTGATTTGAAGCAAGATTAAGAACCACCAATGGCTGCTGAAAATCTCTGAGTGTACCAGTCATGTTATTGCTCTCAAGATTCAAGTACTTGAGAGACTTCAAATACAGTAAACTCTCAGGTAGTTCTCCAACAAACGAGCAGAAACTAAAATCAACTCTCTCAAGATTCATTGAGAAATTACCAAACCAATGAGGGACCACACCGCCTAAATCTCTATTCTCACTTAGAACAACTTCTCTAAGCTCCTTAAGACTTACAAATGTGGCGGGTATCGAACCAACGAATCTATTCCGACTAAGATTAAGTGTCCTAAGATTACGCAACGAACCGAAGCAAGAAGGAATGTTTCCAGAGAAGTTGTTGTGAGAAAGGTCCAAGCTTTGAAGAGAAGAGAGCTTACAAAGAGATGGGTGAATCTGACTGGAGAGATTCAGACCGGATAAAGTGAGGGAGAGAACTTTTCCGGTCGGATTCTGACAAGCTAGACCTGTCCAGTTAGAACACGATGAGCCGTACCATGTCGATAAGCTTCGATTTAGGTCGTGAATCGAAACTCTGAATATCAATAAAGAAGCTTTGTCTTGTGGGTCGAGATCGGGAAGCTGAGATTGAGCTAGAGGCAACGAGGGAGAGAAGACGAAGATAAAGAAGAAGAGAGTGAAATCTGCAATCTTTATCATAGCTCAGAGGAGAAAGATGAAGTTTTTAGGTATAGCGGCAGTTGAAGTAAATTAAGAAGGTTTCAGGGGTGAGTTGCAGAAATCGCAGAGACCTCTCTTTGCAATGGAGAGTGAAGCAACGCGACCTGGAAGTGGAAGTGGAAGATAAAGACAGAGAGAACATTCTCTTTCGGTTCCTTTTGTTTTAGCCTTTCAGACCCAAGAAGTGATTAATTAATGCAAAATTCCAAAAATCTACACTTATTTCTAGGAAAAACAAAATACAAAGGGTTTGATTCAGTACGTAATCCGTATTGTTAATTACTAATTTTATAGGTATTTATAAAAAAATCATATATTTTACTAAGAAATTTTAAATTTAGTCTCAAATCTTATGTTATTGAACCTAGAATTTACTTAAAATCATTTCAAAATAATATGATTCTTTTTTTTTGGATAAAGTTACCATTCATTCTTGTAACGTTTACTATAAAAAAAAAAAACAGCATATGATTCCACTATGAAGAAAAATTCCAAATTTACCGGCTCAAAGAAGAAAGAGTGTAAAAGAAAAATCGAAACCAAATGTACAATTTCACTATAAGTCATACGATTTCAACTCGAGTAAAGAGCTTCAAGTTTGCATAGTCTCAAAAAATAACATGTTCGAAGATGTCGAAAATGTCCATGAAACCAACAATTTAAAACAAAACCAGGCCAGCTTTGTAGCTTTAGGCCCATTCTAACACATTAATTTATGTTTTGTGCAACTCTAAAACTTTCTCTATATAAATGGTATCTAAACCCTAGATCTAATAGTAAGTGCCGAAGAAATCTCTCAAGTCTCTCTCGTTGTCTCAGGTTGGTCAGTTCTTTCTCTAGATTTCAACTTGTTTAGTCTTTTAAGAGGAAAAAGCATAAAGCTTTCTGTGTCATTTTTAATATCTGAGAATTCTAAAAAAAATGTTCTCTTGTGTATTGTAACTCGATTTTCGTCAGATCATTTCTGATTATGGGTATGTTTTGTTTTGCTCTCTAGGGTTGCAACATTTTGTAGAGAAAATGGGTTCATATGCATCAGATTCTGCAATGTTGAAGACTTGGAGAAAGACTCCTCCTTCGTCTTGTTCTCTTGTCAGACTTTCACATCTTTCTTCACTACAAGCATATATAACTAAGAAATGTTGCCTTTTTTGTAAAAATCAGGAGATTGGTTGTTTACCCAAAAGGAAACGAAGAGGACAATGGAAAGGGCTTTGTGTCTATGTATGTGGAATGTCTCTCATCCACAACACCACCCATTGATGTGTTTGATTATCTCTCTTTCTTTGTCTTTAACAAGAAAGACAACAAGTACCTCTCAATCCAAGGTTCGTATGCTCAAATCCTTATTATCTCTCTTTTTCTCTCGTATGTATATATGAATGAATGAATCGTAATGTGTGTGTATACGTGTAAACATGTAGATGTTGAAGTTAAGCGTTTCAGTTCTTCTAAAACGGTTTGGGGATTGCCAAAAGCTATGTCGCTTGAAACATTCACTGACCCTGCAAAGGGATTTATCGTGGAAGGAGAACCATGTGAGTTTGGTGCTCATGTGAAGATTGCTTCATCACCCGTCCCTGTTGATGAGAATCTCCCTTTTCACAAATTCTCTTGGAGCATTCGTGATTTCTCTGTTCTGAAACAGAATGATTGCATATCTAAAACCTTTGCAATGGGAGGAAAGAATTGGTGAGTTTTTTCCTTCTGATAGATATTGTTGTATGAGTGTATTAGTGGTAACTTGCTAACAAGTGGATGATAATGTTTTACAGGACTCTAACTGTGTATCCAAAGGGAGACTCTGAGGCAGATAACGAGTTCTGCAAGTACTTGCATTTAGCTGACGGTGAAGTCTTATCGCCTGGTGAGATGATTTCCGTGCGAGCACAACTAAGGGCTTTAGACCCGCGTGGATCCAAACACAAAACAGTCTGGCGTAAGTCAAAAACTATTGATATTACTATTTTCACAATGCTTATGTCTTGCCTTGATGGATGATACTGATGACATTTTCAATAAGCAAATGTCCCAACTCTTTTGACGACATTGATTCCTTGTTCTTGTAGTTCAACAATGGATCATGGCAGCGACCAAAGCGAGGGGTATTCCTCAATCCTTGTCTTTAGCTGATCTTCAGGAGGCTTACTTGGATGAAGATACTTTGAATGTGGAGATCGAATGTGAAGTTGTGAACTCTAGGAAAATGTTTTAAGCGTAGAAGAGAATGTGAAGTTGTTTCCACCAAACACTCTATCTATATCTATTTAGCTATCATGCCATGTCTACTACTCTAGGACTATTTGTGTTAAGCGTAGAACTGAATGTGAAGTTGTTTCCACCAAACGCTCTATCTATATTTAGGAATATCTCTTTGTCCATCATGCATATCTGACTATTGTATGACTACTCTGTTTTATGTGTTTATTTAATGAACTTCTTAGTTATTAATTTTTGTTTGTGTATATCTCAAAATGTCTCAACACATTCCTCTAGCTCTTTGAAGTTGCAGAAACTAGGGACCTTCACTGCTTAACTTATCTATTCACTCTTTAGGCCATCAATGGACCAGCTTCATAAAACAGAATCTCTGGCCACAACCTGCATACCAGAAATCTGAGACTATAAACAGAGAAGAGATACATAAGAAAAATAGCACAAACACTTATAGCGGCTGGTTGCAACAATACGGCATCCTTAACGAATGTCGAGCCAAGTGTGGTGGGATGCAAGTCAAGTTGTGGCGCAAAAAACCTTATAGCTTCAGATTATTACTTTGCAAGAATCAATTGCTATAACAAGGCAGCGCTGACGAATCGGATACTCCACGCTTGTGTTCTATTCAGGTCAACAAGTTGCAATGCTATTGGATGCTGCAGCCTGCAAGGCAAGCATGCCTTATGGGGTTCAACGTGTTGACTGTTGGTGTCAAAATAGAAGATAGTAACACAAGTTACACAACAACTAAAGGGTGCAAATTTGCTTTCTTAACAGACGAACCGTATGATATGTTGGGTAGATACAGTCCACAACAGATCCATGCTCTACGATATTCTCACGTTGAGCTAGGATGGTTTATTCACACTACGGATCTTTCGTTTATAGACTCTTTGGGATGCCAGAATTTAACAGAGTACAATAAGAAGGAATTTATTGATCCATGTATGTGATTATAATGTGAATTTAAGATATGCAAGTTGTGCATGCAATAGCGGTTACAACGGCAACCCATACGTCGGATGCCAAGGTCAGTAATTGTATTTAAAGTTTTCTTCTTATTTTTAGATCTCAAAATCAGTTAAATACCGATGTTATTAATTGTCAATTAAATACGGATGTCATTATAACTAGGTCATATAAATACCGAGGTTAACATCTAAATAAAATGACGTTAAAGGCCGTTTTTTTGTAGTGATATATATTGCTTAAATTATAAATTGGTCTAAATAGGTCCGTATGGATCAAAGTAATTCGCATTTAAATAAATGAGAATTTACACAAATTAACACCCCTAATTAGCCATTAGTAATTAATATTACCATCTACACAAGCAATAAAAGAAGTTAATATTCAACACACCAAAATAAAATAAAATAGAAGTTATTCATTTTTTAGTATTTATATTTCCAAGATATATCTAATCATTTTGTTTTTGCCGGTTTGCAGGGTTAGGCTTGTTAATCTTCATTGGTGGAGTATATTGGTTATAAAATTTAGTAGAAAACAAATGAGGCTAAACCAAAAGAGAAAGTTCTTCAAACGTACTGGGGGTTTATTGTTGCAACAACAATTGACTTCAACAGAAGGCAATGTCGAGAAGACAAGAGTGTTCAGCTCGAGTGAGTTAGAGAAAGCCACTGAAAACTTCAGCCTAAATAGAATACTTGGTCAGGGTGGTCAAGGTACTGTGTACAAGGGAATGCTTGTCGATGCTAGAATTGTAGCAGTAAAGAAACCCAAAGTTGTGGACGCAGACAAGCTAGAAGAGTTCATCAATGAGGTTGTAATTCTTTCGCAGATTAACCATAGAATCGTGAAAATCTTAGGTTGTTTCCGTAATGAGACAAATGTCCTTCTTCTCGTCTACGAGTTTATTCCCAATGGCAACCTTTTCGAGCATCTTCACGATAAGCTGATGATTTCACGATGATTACTTGGGATGTACGTCTCCGCATAGCAGTGGATATTGCATGAGCTCTTTCATACTTGCTCTCGGCTGAATCATCTCCAATCTATCACAGAGACGTCAAGTCTACAAACATCATGTTAGATGAGAAATATCGAGCCAAAGTTTCGCGATGGGATATATGGATCCTGAGTACTTTCAGTCTAGCCAATTCACAGCAAAGAGTGATGTCTATAGCTTTGTGGTTGTGCTGGCTGAGTTAATATAGCATATCAAAGTTGTAAATTACTAGACTTATATAGATCTTTGGGAAATTACTAGAATATTAACTATGCCTCAAAAATATATAGTTCCATATACACAATAAACATATAAGATCACAGTAATGAAAATATTATAAAACTTCATATAGCTTTATTCATGTTCCACCAAAAAACATCGAAAGCTACAAGACACAAAGAACAACGAAAAGAAACAACAAGCCAATTGACTCAAGACTTAATTAAAAGACATACGACACCAACAATTAAAAAAAAAAAAAAAAAAAAAAAAAAAAAGACACAACAAACTATTGGAGACTTAAAAAGTCAACAACGAGAGAGATGAACTTATAGTACCAAGACCCATAATGAGGATAGACTTATTTAAACTCCTGGTGTGCGATTCATAATATCAAATCCAAACAGAAGTGTTTGAGTAGGATTAGTCGTCATTCCGTTTTGATCAAAGAACCCCTGGTTTGTGGAGATATTACCACCACTAACAGTTGCTGGAGCAGCAGCATTGCTAGAACTTCCAACATAGAAGTTTGGGTTTGTTTGATGGATTAATTGAATTGCTTTTTCATCAACTATCTTCTTCAAATCTTTAAGAACACGTATCATACAGGTTGATTGACTTAAGTTGAGTTCTAATGGAGACTTACTCCACCACTCCTCAGCGTTTTCGTTTTCTCTTTCATTTTGAGCCCGCGACTGCTTATTCTTTTGTTCTTTTTCTACTTCCGCCTTCACCTACGAATAAATCCACGAATAATGAATTTGTTAAGAATATCCATGAATTGTGAAACATTTATATAATATTCAATATCAAAATCGAAAAATAAGAGAGAAACAAATATTAGATATTGCCAACAATTGACATTTACCTCAGTGTAGGATTTGTTGAGCATTTGAACATGAAGCTTTGTGTAGCTTTCATCAAGGTTTGTGTTGTTGTGTCCTACAACACACCCTCGAAAGTGGTCAAGCAGAACATCAACATTTGGATGACCAAAAGAAAATACTTTTCCAGCTGGTGAAAACACGATCATCGCAATTTTTGCATCACATAATGTGCAAAATTCACTAGCCTTCTTAAAAAGACCAGCTTTTCTCTTGGAAAATGTGACTTGAAGGTTTGATTCCTTAGTCATTTTCACTATCTCTACCTTTCTACGACCAAGAGTTTTTTTCACCATTTTTTAGATGTTTTGAAGAAAGAAAAATTGAATTGATTGTATTAAAGATAATATGTCTTTGTATTTATAGAAAAAAACATACAAAATTTGTTTAGAGTTTTAAATGTAAATATAATTTCCTATTTTATATATTAGAAATAAATTATAAATTACCATTTAAGGCTTAGATACAGATTTACAGATTTTGTCAATAAAAGGTATATAATTATTACAGTTTTATCTATAACATTATCATTTAGCTATTATATTTGTTACAGCCTGTCAAGTTATTAAAAATTTTGGGGATATCTTTCCTATTACAAACCTATCAAATATAGGTACCAATGATTGGTTAAAGGATTTTTTCCATTATTTTCTATAGTCAATATCCTTTTTAACCTTTTTTATTAATCAAACTAATCTTATAAAATAAAATAAATAATTATTAAGTGTTTAAGATTTATATAAAATTCATAATGCATTAATGAAATATTATGTCCAACTTCCTTTTATTATATAGAAAATTGAAAAATATAAATTTAAGTTTGATCGCCGACTTTCAAAGTTCTTATTGCATATTAAGTAATAGTTGTTTGATATTTTAACTGTGATCGCCGACTCTTCAAGTTTTTATTGTGAGATAAACATATATATATATATATATATATTTCACACATCTCTAAGATTGATTCCCCTTTCTAAGTTTTTATTTTTGGATGTTACAAAGAATCCAACTAAATTAGTTCCTTAATACTTTATGTCATCGCCGCCTTTTCAAGTATTTTGTATAAGATTAAAATTATCTAAATAAAAACAATTGTATAATAATTCATTATTAAAATTATTTTCAACTTTTTGTTGTAGTATTAAAAATATCTAAATTAAAAAAGTTGTCCAATAATTTATTTTTAATCGCCTGCTTTTGAATTTTTAGACTGCCGACTTTTGATGTAAAAATAATTAAATTATGTTTTATCTCCGAATTTTCAAATTTTTATTGTCATATTAAAAATATCTAAATAAATAAATGTATAACTCTCTTTTTAGATAAGGTTAAAAACTAGTTTATGTTATCTTTAAATATATTAATCCAATTTAAACATGACACATGACGACATCTTATGTTTTACTTTACAATCACATAAGGTAACAAATTTGAATGCCAAACATTATAACAATAATAAATTACCATTGTAGGAGTAAATTATATATTTTGACAATAAAAGTATATAATTGATTATACTAGAAATCGACTCACTCTAATACTATGCCATAGTATTTTAATTATTTTAAATGTTTATTTTATTTGGAGTTTTATAATTAAAATATATAAATAAATAAATAAAACTTGGATAATATTCTTAAATATTTTGTTATTGAAATTTCTTTACAACAATGTAAATTTTAACTATAATAAGTGGTGGCAATGTTAAATGTTAAGTGACAAAATTTGGAAAATAAGTTAGATATTTTATATTATTATAATGATTTCAAGAACTCATAAACATTTTGATGAATTGCAAGATTTGCTTGCTAAAGTAAACGCCAGAAAACATTGGGCAGATACCTATTTTTCTTTGATTGTATTGGTGGTGCATGTAAAATTGCTTTGTAAAGAACAAATCTCATATTTGTACTCGTTCCTATCTATGTATATCGGATATCAACGTTAAATTTTGCACTTTATCTTTTGCCTAAGTAGATGACTTTTCTCAAGAGTAGCCGAATTTCCTGTATAGTATCTGCATTTTCTTAAAGTGATTTCCTTACTTACAGCTAGAGACTACATTACCTTTATTTCTCCAGAAATTGCATTAACAAATTCTTGCCACCATGGGAATAGGTTATAAAAAGTAGTTTAGCAACAAAAGCCGTATACAATAGTGATATTGTGCCCTTCAAAGAAAATAAAAAAGAGAGTGGAGATAAGAACGACTTAAACAAAACGAAAAAAGGCTTTGGATATAAAGCATATATACACCAGTTTGTTAGTCAATTCACTTTCTCTTTATCCGTTTGTTTAGTTTGAGTATTGAAATATCAGTGACGTTACTAATGTTTCATTTAGAATGATCGCATAGACATAACAGAAGATCACATTTTGAAAATGAAAGTTACCTTTTAAGCTCACTCATGGTGAAGTGAAGGCAATGGAGATCAAGGTCTTTCTACAGTCTTGCAACTCCCCCAAACTGAGAAACCATCTTGAGTATAATTAACTTTTACCGAAATAATGATAGTGAATATGCATGGTTTAACTTAGGGACCTCAATATAAAGTGTAACTAATATCTATCTGATAATGAAAACTAAACTCTAAACACATACATGGAATTATCAAGCATGTTAAGCTACTATACACATCCGATAAATAACCAAGTGTGTAAAAACCACAGAGCAGCAATTGTCTCTGACCCCATAGAAACCAAAAATATATCTACATTACAGAGAGTTATACATTCAGATATCGTCATATATATTGTAATGTATTGGCTTTATTAACCGAGGAATATAGTCAATCATCTTTGAAACAGAACATTAAAATTGAAAATATCAAATCACACAATAATAAAAATCTACATAATTCATATATTAATCCCGGTCTTTCAAGCTGGCTTCTTCAATTGTGGTTTTAAAACCTTCCTCCGATCAAAACCTTCCTTCTTAATTCAGTTGTGGTTATGCTTATCTTTTTCTTAATTTGTGCAAATGCTTATTTTCTATTTTTCTTAAATAAGTACATCCGTTATAAAAGAGATTAAGAAACTCCAGTAATTTACAATTTGAAGAAAATGAAACTTATGGAATTTATGTCAAAAGGGGGAAAATGCGTTAAAATATTGTATTAGATTTTCAACAGTTGCAACTTGCAAGGGTTTTTATACGAGGACTACTTTAAGATATACTGCATTTTATAAGATGTATGTAGTTCCACTTGTTGATGTTTGTAAAAGTGACCTAGAGTATGAGAAAAAAAAAACACTAGTATAAAATAAAAGTAAAAATGTTTATTATTATCATCTTGTCATCACAAATCTGGATAGTTTATTACAAGCAAGATTACATATGAGATTCAATACGTAAACTTGATCGTGGAGTGTTACAACGAGTACAAACACATTGCCTGAAAATACATTGTGTGATACGGCAACCCGGACATGTATCGTGACAGGTATTGTCGTTGTTGCAAGACCCTCCACGTTGTATTGTTACATCTCCACTCATTCTTGCTTCTCCCTCCAATAAACCTATATATAACATAGTTTGAATCATTACGAATATTATGCACTTAGGTTCCATATTCGTTTCTTATTACGAATATATATGATCATCTTGATTTGAATTGATTTGCCTTCTTTTTTTTCTTACAAAAGAATTATTTTGTTTCTTTGGCTTTGTTGTTAAAAAAGATAAACTATATGTAAGAAAAACGGTTAACTTGCATGTGGACAATAAAGATTATCATGAAAAATAAAGAACACTATGATAATGCGCTGAAGTTAAATTTAGAGTTGAAAGATGGACTCACATGAAAGGGACAATAAGAAGGCAACAAACACAATTTTCCTGAACACTATTTTCTCCATTCCTGATAGTATTGATTATCATTATACAAACGTGTATATATACATAAGTTAAGCTGATTTGTTGCCAAGAACATTATTGATTCTCATCAATTTTCTGATTTGTTTAATAAATTGCAACGGCAAGTTTAAGGCAGGAGATTTGGAAGATTCTCATAGATATTGGACATGAAATCTCTATAGTTATGACTTATGAAAGAAAAAATCTCGGATCAACACGTTTGACAATATTTAGTAAAGATATTCTAAGCATGAGTTTTTACCTAAATATATAATCCTGAACTTATGTTTTTAAAGCTTTCTAAAATCAACATACGATATGTATTTATCCTCAAGATTTGGACAATCCTACATTCAATGTTTTAGTAACCGCGCAAGAAGTGAGGTCATCTAGAACAAAAGACAGAAATGTTGGACCTCAACTTTTTGCTATGAGTAGGCTGATTACAATATCCAGAAGGAATCAACACTCCATTTGGTTCTCAGGTTAAGAGGTGGTATGCAGATTTTTGTCAAGACTTTGACAGGCAAAACCATCACTTTGGAGGTTGAAAGTTCTGATACTATTGACAATGTTAAGGCTAAGATCCAGGATAAGGAAGGAATCCCTCCGGATCAGCAGAGGCTTATCTTTGCCGGTAAGCAGCTTGAAGACGGTCGCACACTCGCTGATTACAACATCCAAAAGGAGTCCACCCTCCATTTGGTGCTTCGTCTCAGAGGTGGTATGCAGATATTTGTGAAGACCCTCACTGGAAAGACAATCACTTTGGAGGTTGAGAGCTCAGACACCATCGATAACGTGAAGGCTAAGATTCAGGACAAGGAAGGTATCCCACCAGACCAACAGAGACTCATCTTCGCTGGGAAACAGCTTGAGGATGGTCGCACACTTGCTGACAATATCCAGAAGGAGTCTACGCTTCACCTTGTGTTGCGTCTTCGTGGTGGTATGCAAATCTTTGTGAAAACTTTGACAGGCAAGACCATTACCTTGGAGGTTGAGAGCTCAGACACAATTGATAATGTCAAAGCTAAGATTCAGGATAAGGAATGGATCCCACCAGACCAACAGAGACTCATCTTTGCTGGTAAACAGCTCGAGGATGGAAGGACTTTGGCTGATTACAACATCCAGAAAGAGTCTACTCTTCACCTTGTATTGCGTCTTCGTGGTGGTATGCAAATCTTTGTGAAAACTTTGACAGGCAAGACAATTACCTTGGAGGTTGAGAGCTCAGGCACAATCGATAACGTCAAGGCTAAGATACAGGACAAGGAGGGGATTCCACCAGACCAACAGAGACTCATCTTCGCTGGGAAACAGCTCGAGGGAGGACCGGGGGGGGGGGGGGGGTCCAGAGCAAGTAGGGTTGGGGTATAGAGCCGTAAGCGCGGTGGGGTGTGAGAGAGGACGTGCTCGTACGGTTCATAGAAGGGTATGATCAACTCGTTGATTGTTGGTAACTTGAACTCCTCTATATTCGAAATATGCCTTTCTAGGAGCATTACGATCTGCAGCTCAAATGGTCTCTTATGAAGTATCTATTGGTCTTATTCTTATTGTGCGTCTTGTGAGCGCGTTTGTATCCGCGAAGGCAATCATCGCTCGGATGTTCCCCTAACCCAACCCGGGAACGGACCGGAGGGAACCGCAGCATGGGTAATGTCCGCGTCTCGTCGCAAGGCTCATTTTGAGTTATGGGTCATAGGTCGGGCTTCGGGCGGGCAGCTTTATCTGATCAAGGGCCGGGGCACACGGGTCCTGGTACTATCCAGGTGCGAAGAACCCCGGAGGTGACTGCAATGAGCAGAAATCTCACTCACCGGCCTAAACGACGAGAAAACACTCGAACGTGAGAGCAAGGGATCACCCAACGAATGGACGAGCTCCAAGAAGGGAGGAGGCAAGCACCATGCTTTCAGAGAATGACTCATTCAAGTGATAAATCGGATCAAGAAAACACCGCCCAAATAAGCTTCGCCATGAGTGGATCAGGTCCTTTAAGGCGATCCCGCGAAGCCGGTCCCCGGTGTCTAAGATCCTATCTGACTATTGAGGAGAGCTGATCTTCACGACGAACTTTTGTTGATAGTGCTTTGCTTAACACTAAGAAGTTCGATCATCCAACGTAGAGAGAAAAATCTTGCGGGCAGTTGTTGTGAACAAAGGAATGAATCTTTGGGTTTCCTCTCAACAACAGAATTTTGTTCAGGAGTTTCAGGGCAAGAATGATAAGAAAGAATGCCTTTTTATTTAAAAAGAGTGTGAAATTTGAGTTCATGAGCATTATCGGCTCTAACAGCTTTGGCTACCCTTTTGTATTGAGTTTCTATGAGCTTTAGAAACCCTGGGAAGACAGTGAGAACCTCACTTTGACTTTTGAGAAGATAGACCCAAGTAGCCCTTGAATGATCATCCACTATGGTTCAAAAATATCGAAAACCTTCTGTTCTGAGGTTTCAACTGAAAAAGGGCCCAAAATGTCAATGTGAATCAGATCAAAAGGTTCATCACAAATGTTATTATGAGATTTAAAAGGTAAGTGTTTTTGTTTAGCCAAAGGACAGATTTTACAAATGGTCTGATTGACCTTTTTATTCTTATGAGTAGGGAGTCAATCTGAAAGGATAGCACTTTTAGAAGAAGAAGGATGGCCTAGCCTGTTATGCCAAGTGTGAGAATCTGCAATAACAGAGGCACTAAAAAAAGTAGTACCTGAAAGAGATGGATCAGAATCCAAAACATAGAGGTTTGATACTTCACATAAATTTTCATTTTTACGAATTCGTCTTTCTAAATTCAACTATTAGCATAGCATTAAGTAGTAAACATTTTACACTAGGAGCTGCGCCCATACCACACACATACATGCAAACATAACAAATCAAACAAAGACAAAGAAAAGCTATTTCTAGTATACTTCTTCACTTCAGATAATCCAACCGAGATGTGATTGCGATGATGCTACCAGAAGGAGGTGATGTCTTCGCGCTACGATCGAAAGATCAAGAATCAAATAATGACTTTTCGAGGAATCATGTTAACGAAACGAATCCAACAGGCTTGACCGCATACCTACTCCTGAAAGGAGTCAAGCTTATTACTTTTAGTTACTAGTTATAGTTATCCCGGGTAAGCATACTTTTGAGTAGTTTCAGTGTATTCAACTCTTATCTATAGAAAGCGAGCGGAGTCCAGTAGTGAAATTACTTTATTTAGTAAATGAATACAGTGTCTACTAAGAAAAGTTAGAGATAAGGCGGGAACAGCTTCCATCTTTATCTTTATTAAGCTGGAAAATAGAAAGCCGGGGCTCCAGTCCAGAGATTGGATCATCTCTACGTTCATTTTTAGGAAGTAGGGTACGTCTAAGGTAAGGTCTGAAGCCGATGTTCATTGGCCTTCCGCGCCTATGATTTCTTGAATTCCTCGCAGGTCAAGCGGCTGAACTCTTTTTATCTTTTTTTTTGTGTCTATCCGGTCTTCCACTGTTCTTGCCTTCTTATCTTAAGCAGTCGCTAGGCTAATGGGTATGGTCCAATCAATGGAACATTCTTCTGAACTGAAGACGGAAGCAAGCGCATTTAGTAATAAATTTCTTATACAGGATTTCTTTCACTATTAGATTCAGTATTAGAAAGGTCTGGGTGATCGCAGTATATTCGGACCTGTAGTTAGCTCAGCTTGGGCAGCACCCCATTTTTAGGTACCATCAACAGCAAGACCATACAAATGTCATCGCTTATTCTTTCAACATTTGCGGAGCGTCTCACTGAACTGGGTCAAAGAACTACCTTCCTGGAGCTACCTCCTTACTTAGATCGTTCGTTCCCCAATTCAAACTCGGGCAAAGTTGTCCAGGTGGGAAAATATCTACCACCTGAGGTAAAACATAAAGCTGTAGACCTGCTTCGTGAGTACAAAGACGTCTAATCCTTCGCCTGTGAGACATCTACTTAGTTATCGGTACTCGGACACCCAATCCCATCCCCGAAAGACAGAAGGAAAGACAAAGATTACCATTAGGCGAAAGCAGGTCCACAAGGTGAAGACTCTCTATCGTCAGATCGTTGGCAGTCTAGTTCTGCTTTCTTTGGAATCGAAGTTTAAGGCATTCAGACATGGGATTTTTTAAGTGCATTCAGCATCAGTATCTGCTTTCTTTCCTGATGTAATTGCAGAGAAGATGTAGACAAAACTTACTTAATTTAATTCAAACCCTGTGCGAAGGAACTCAGGAATCACTTCCCCTTCATTGAAAACAACATAAGAAGGAGTGTTCTAAGGCCAATAGACAGAAAGTGAGTGCTTGATGTAGCATATCTGCTGTTCACTATCAACCATAGGCAGACTAAGCAAGGCTCGATGGAATTGAGGTTCGATGTAATTGACCTGCCTTATGTTGGACTTCCCAACTTACCTAGCGGAAGAAAAGGGCTAGGACCTATAAATATAAATATGTATAGGTCACTTCCACCAACAACTCAAGCTATTTCTTACTGGGATTCTCCACAAGTACTAGAAAGTATGGGATCTCTACAACTTGTTCCACAAACTCAAACTATCGGTCAAGGAAGCATACGCCTCTAACTCGGTTCATTCCCTAGGTACCCATTCTTGGGTTCTTACAAGGTAGGCTCGTGCCCGGGTTCACTCGTGAAAGAAAGGTTATAGCGGTAAAGTAAAGAAAATCCTCCCTTCTTGCTTCCTTAGGGTACGTCCCCTATCGCCTTTCATTCGGAAAAGCTCGAGTCATTATCCTTCCTGTACTTCAAGTGAGAGCTAGAGCGCTTCTTTCTCAATTACATCTCTAAGGATTTGAGTGCTTTAGACTAAGAAGTGAGATTAGATAGGCTTGTCTTAGGATTTGATGCACATTCAAGGGCAACTACTGCTTATGGGTAGGCACCTAGTGCTACAATGGCTGTAACAGATTCAGAGATTGCATTTGCCCTTGGATACACACCACACATTGATTGGATTTGAAAGATACGAAGGGTCCATAACGGACAGGAACTACAACTATTGATACTCGGTCTAGACTAGGGGGGGGGAAGGCACTGCCGGAAACGGGACTGCTGTACTATAAAGGGGTTACCGTCGAAGGTAAGGACAGAGACTGATTAAATGGGGAGGACAGATATAGGCAGACACTTCCAAAAGGCAGAAGCATTGGCTTTTTTGGCTGATTACAACATCCAGAAGGAATCGACTCTTCACTTGGTTCTTCGTCTTCGTGGTGGAAGCTTCTGAGCTTTGTGGTCAAAACTGATGTTGTACGATTGAGCCTCGTGCACTTGTGTGGTGATGTCTACAAAAGAAGAACACTTTCTCTATCGTGTTGATGTTTCATTTTCTGTTTATGTCCGTTTTTCTTGTTATGAACCTTTCGGTTGGGCTCTTAATGGGCCTGTATGTTTCAAATATTAATAATAATCCAAGTGCACGTTAGAAAATCTATTATTGCATTCCTCCTACCAATGTATGTCGCATACTTAACTCGTCAAAATATGGGATTGGGTCTGTGGGAAGGTATTTTGGCCAAGGATATGAATTTCGTAATTAAGTTTTACTTTTACGGTTTTACCATTATTTACTATGGCGAAGTTTTCTGTTTTAAGGAATTATCTTGAAATGGCTGACACAGACAAATAGGTTTGAACAGAAGCCTAAAGGCTTTAATACCAATAACTTTAATACCAATAACTAGGTCTGGGTATGAAGCCGATATCCGGAAAAATTGTGATATTTGTTATTCGATTCATTTTAACCGAATACTTGATTTTGTGATTTGTTATTCGATTCGCCATGAAATCATATGAAATGGTTTATGTCTTTATGACACTTTGATCAGATTTTGTGCATAGAGATCGAGTGTGTATATATAATTTGTGAAGTAAGAAGAAAAACACATAACACGATGAAAAAGTTTAGAAACATATGTTGGACGTATCTTATCTATGGATATAGATCAATAAATTGACAAAAACGAATGAAAAACTAAAGAAAAATTATTACAGAAATTGAAGAAGAGTTTACAAAAGAATAGATCCATTACATTGAAGAAGAGTTACAAAGTCTCTAAAAAAAGAGGGTTTATATGATACATCGAAGTATCAAACCCTAAAGGAACCAAACCAAAGGCCTAGACTTGCAGAAGAAGAAACGGCAAACTCTCGGATATAATATCGATTCAGTGACTTCGCCTTTCGTTGCATACGAGCGTCCAATCACCTCGACCCCTTTAACCCTAACATAAGGCCATGGGGGGAGCGGGAGATCCTCATCAAAATTGGAATCATATGCATCCTCCATCGTTTTAAACAAGAAACTGAGACGTGCCTTGTCTCTCTCAATCTCATCAAGTGTACGGTGGTGAATAAGATCTCGACCTCCTTGTAGACCGATGCGTACAGAAGAAGAAAGAGATGACTGATTGATGAAGAGCAAGAGTATCATGAAGCTTATGAAGCTGATTCTACAAGTATTCACCATTGTTGAAGAGAATCCGGAGCTTTTAGGGTGTTCTTTGGTTACGTGAATTCGAGAAAGCTTTTTCAGATTTACTTTGTGATGTTTGAGAGCGTCTGTGGGTGTTCATATATATAAGAGAATATACCTTTGTTTTTTTTCCTAGTTTAATTAGGAAATATGTTAATTACATGTATAAATTGGAGTGGGGATAATTTCTCTTTTCCCTAAATTTAGGGATTATTAACCAAAAAGATAATTCTCTTTTCCTTGGATTATTAACAGATGTATGTTTAAAGTTTATCCTTTTCTAATTTCTATATATCCGTAGCCGACTTTAATTAAGATTTTCTATTACTTTTGTTATTTACCAGAATTTTAATTTTTAAGGCTTTATCTAAATTAAGAGCCGCACATACAATTACAAGAGTTTAAAACAATAATATATTCATTTAAATGTAATATATACAAGATCTGAAAAAGTACTTCCCAAAAGAAAGAAAATCTTATGATGGTTGTTATCGGTTAAACTTTGAATATAATACAACAAAGAGAAGATAGACGATAAAAAGAAGTGGCACAAAAAGCATAATGTTTGGAATGATGTAAAGAAATTTCTGATTTAGATGAACGTATTCGTTACAAGACACACATAAAGATTTTTTTTTTTTTTTTTTTTTGAATCTAATATTAAATTATATTCAAAAGAAAAATAAACATTTATACATATACATGTAAACTTGTTTCGAAAATTTCAAAGAACTCTAATATGTTCTTCTTGATCCAAACCACACTTGGATTCCATTCACATACTTCACTTATTAAGATTTACCATTTGGGAATACGAGCATGTCGGTAGAAGAGAGGCTAGGTAGAATGAAATAAATGTAGATTTATGTTTTTTTAATGATTTTTTAAAGGTTTTTTCATGTATTTTTCTTTTATTTTTTTTAAAAAGTTTTGATTTGGAATTATCGAAAGATTTATGAACAAAATTTTAGCTTATATTTTCTTAAAAAGACTTTAAAATAGTAGAAAAGCTTGAAATAAAAAAATAAAAAATGGTCAAAAGTTTTGTTGGATTTTGTTTAGATTACCATATCATTTGTTATAAAATTTCATTCAATAATAGAAAACCAAATGACATCACGTATCGTTGAATATACACTTCTACGTATTTAACAAAATGATTAATGATTCACTTTCAATGAACCCAAATGTTTTTTAAAATCCGATAAAACTTTAAACCTAAGATATAAACTTTAGAAAAAGACTTATGAAATATAAACCCAAACTAACCCATAACACCACCTAAAATATTCTGATTAGAAAAAGACTTATGGGTGGGGACATCAATGTAAACTTTCATAATTTGCAGAAATCTTACAAAATTTACTCGAGGCATTTATTACAAAATATGGTTCCGCCTCTGCGCATACACTATACATAAAATTGGAAAAAAAAGTTTTAACGGATAATATGATTTAATGTCGTTACACATCCCAATGCAACGGATCGAAATAGAATGCATGTGTTTATTCATTTCATTTCGTATATGATATCGTAAGGGAGTTCATATACTCACTAACAAGACAAAACATTTCTTGACCAAAAGAAAAAAAAGATTTCTTGAATAAACATTTTGTTACTATAATGGCGATAGTCATAGGTTTACTTGAAATCTTCACAGCATTTGTTTTCTTCATTTTCTTCCAATGTTTATTACTCCACAAGAAAACTCCCAAGCCTTTGCTCACGAACTGGCCGGCCCTTGGGATGCTTCCGGGTCTACTCCTCCAAGTGCCTCGTATCTACGACTGGATCACCGAGGTTCTTGAGGCGACAGATATGACGTTTTGTTTCAAAGGTCCATGTCTTAGCGGAATGGACATCTTGCTTACTGTTGATCCGGTGAATATCCACTACATTCTAAGCTCAAATTTTGCTAACTACCCCAAAGGAATGGAGTTCAAGAAGATCTTCGAAGTCGTGGGTGATTCAATTTTCAACGTTGACTCGGGTTTGTGGGAGGATATGAGGAACTCGTCTCATGCCATTTTTAGTAATCAAGATTTCCAAATGTTCTGGGTGAGTACAAGTGTAAGAAAATTAAGGCAAGGGCTTGTTCCTATTCTTGAAAACGCAGCTGATAAAAATATCCTTGTCGACTTGCAAGATTTGTTCCAGAGATTCTTGTTTGATACATCTTTGATTTTGATGACCGGGTATGATCCAAAATGTTTATCCGTTGAAATGCCTAAGGTTGAGTTCGGTGACGCGGTCGATGGTGTTTCTGACGGGGTTTTCTATAGACATGTTAAGCCGGTTTTCTTGTGGAGGCTCCAATATTTGATTGGTGTAGGAGTAGAGAAAAGATTGAAAAGAGGTCTAGCGGTATTCGATCAACTACTCGAGAAGATCATAACGGCTAAACGAGAGGAGATCAATAGTCATGGGACTCATCATCCCTCAAGAGGAGAGGCCATAGACGTGTTGACATACTACATGACTATGGACACGACCAAATATAAGTACTTGGAACCAAGTGATGATAGATTCATCAAAGACACTATTTTGGGTTTCTTGATAGCGGCAAGAGATACAACAAGTTCAGCACTCACTTGGTTCTTCTGGCTTATGTCCAAGAACCCTGAGGCAATAAACAAGATCCGACAAGAGGTTAACAAGAAGATGCCGAGGTTTGATCCCGCAGATTTAGAAAAGCTCGTGTATCTACACGGTGCCGTGTGTGAGACGCTAAGGTTATACCCACCAGTTCCATTTAACCACAAGTCACCGGCAAAGCCAGACGTACTTCCAAGTGGGCATAGAGTAGATGAGAAATGGAAGATTGTCATATCTATGTATGCATTAGGGAGGATGAAATCTGTTTGGGGAGATGACGCAGAAGATTTCAGACCAGAGAGATGGATTTCAGACAGTGGAAGGTTAAAACATGAACCTTCATATAAGTTCTTGGCGTTTAACGCCGGTCCAAGAGCTTGCTTGGGGAAAAAGTTAACGTTCTTACAGATGAAGACAGTGGCTGCGGAAATCATACGAAACTATGACATCAAGGTCGTTGAAGGGCACAAAACCGAACCAGTTCCTTCTGTTCTTTTTCGTATGCAACATGGTCTCAAAGTTAATATCACTAGGATCTAGTGATAGTTTTTGTATTTTTTTTGCTGTTAAAGATTTCAATAAAACATGCATGTTTACTCATGCTTAGACTTATTTTGCAAACACGTCTTTAATTTGTATCAGTCATTTGCCTTATAAGAGTCTCTATTTCATAATAACATCACGGTTTTACAATAGCATGTGCTCACATTTTGTGGTCTTTAGAATCTGATGTTTAGTTACTAATATTTTTTTTGGCAGCTATGGTTTGTATTATTGGACCCTTCCCCACAGTTATAACACCCAAAATCGATAACACACATAATAGCATGTGTCTTAACGAAACAAAAAAAATAAAATAACATTACTTTCACTGTTTAGCCATAACATTACTTTCTATCCAACTGATATTACATGTATTTTAAATTATTTATTAATTATGTTTATATAAACTATTAACATATAGAAAAAATTTAGAGATTGAAGAAATATCTTAAATTACCTTTGATGTAATTTGTTTTCCTTTCAATGGACTTCCTAAATAAAGTATAAATCTCATTAGATATGTGATACAACTGTTTTCCTATATATCTTGTTTTTATATATGCCCCCCAAAAGGTAAAATATCTATATGGGCTGTCTCTAAAGATAAATGATTATCACTTTACCATCAATCACATGCCTACACGTAAGGGTGAAACTAATACAAATCCTGAAAAATTAGTAAAATAAAAAATCAATTAATCATATCCAGCAAAGCAATAAAAAATCTATTGACTCGAAAATTGACTATATAAACCATCCTCCTCATGCTAACAAGACAAAGCAAAATACACAAAAGAAAAAGATAAGAGATATGAGGGGGAAGATGAAGTTATCGTTCATAGAAAATGATTCAGTGAGGAAAACAACATTCACCAAAAGGAAGAAAGGGATGCTGAAGAAATTCAACGAGCTAGTAACTCTATGTGGTGTTGACGCATGTGCGGTCATCCGTAGCCCGTACAACTCGATCCAGGAGCCTTGGCCATCAAGGGAAGGCGTTGAAGAAGTGATGTCGAAGTTTATGGAGTTTTCGGTGTTGGACCGGACCAAGAAGATGGTGGATCAAGAGACGTTTTTACGTCAAAGGATCGCCAAAGAAACAGAACGTCTCCAGAAGCTACGTGATGAGAACCGTAATTCTCAGATTCGAGATTTAATGTTTGGTTGTCTCAAAGGAGAGGTGGACGTGTCTCATCTTCATGGAAGAGATCTTCTTGATTTGAATGTATTTCTTAACAAGTATCTCAATGGTGTTATTCGTAGGGTTGAGATCCTTAAGGAGAACGGTGAGTCTTCTTCATCTGTACCTCCTCCTATTGGTGTAGCTCCTACTGTTGTGGATGCATCTGTCCCAATCGGTTTTGATGGTCGTATGATTCAAGATCAAAACCAAAATCAGCAAGAGCCGGTTCAATTCCAATACCAGGCTCTTTATGATTTTTATGATCAGATTCCAAAGAAACTTCATGATTTTAACATGAAAATGAATATAGATCCAAATCAGAGTATGAATTTGGATCTTAATGATGGAGAGGACGAGGGCATTCCTTGCATGGACAACAACAACTACCACCCCGAAATCGATTGTCTCGCTACCGTCACCACTGCCCCCACTGATGTTTGTGCTCCTAACATCATCAATGATCTCTAGTCGAAGGGATGTATTTCGAGTGAAGTGGTTGATCATCTGCATCTTTTGATTTTTCCATTTCAGAAAATAAAATTTATGTGATGTTTTTTTTTATTATTGTACTACAGTTAAAGGTTTTGCCTTTAAGTTCATTTCCGTTGATGTATTTGCCTGAAAAGGTTTAGTTCAATTTGAATAATTTTAATCATTACAAAATAAAGAGTTTTCAGTATCTTTAGAAGAAACAAATCTTTAGATATGATGTCATTAAAAACCCTATAATATCTAAAATAGCTTTGATTAAGTCAACTTTCTTTGTTTTGCCTATATATATGCTATGGCTATGTCATGTTTTCGTCTTACTTATATTTGAACTAAAATGATTATGAATGTTATTGCCATATTTTTGTTGGATTCAAATGTTGATCACAAAAAAGAAAGGATTTCAATTTTGTGTACCATGCTATTTCAAGATGTTTCTAGCAAATTCTCAACTACGTAGTTTAGGTGACCACTTGTGAGACCTTTGCATACTTTGGCACACATAATTTTCTAATGCATACCTCATCTATGAGTCGAGAAGACGTCCCATGGGAATAAAAAAATCGAAGACAAAAGTACATATATAGTGCTGACCATTGTGGATCTCCTGATGTACATACTCAGCCGTAATTGGTTTTAACTTCAGTAGCTTCTGCCACGTTTTGGAACCTAGAGTAGAATCCTTACCATCCTAACAGATAATATATTGTCGGAACCGCCCATAATAAACCCCCACGAAGTTAGTAGTTTCCAAATTAAGCTTAAGCTAAACAACCGTGACACATGAATACGTTGGAAATGAAGCCCTCATTCCTTTTTAGGAATACACGCTTCTTTCAACATATTGGCACGCTTGTGGAAAAAAACATAGAATAGTAGAAAACCTAGCAAGATACGGCCATAAAAGAAATTAAGGAATCTTAAAAATCTCTTCTTTCACATTGTTTCCACACTTCCCCTGCTTTGTTGTTTCAGAATTGAGACACGTTGTACAAGATTTTTGGATCAAAAGACTCGCAAATATAGTTAAGTTTATTTATGACACCTAAATTCTAGTCCAACAAGAATTTGCGTGATCGCAAATTTTGATAAATTTGTGTGCTTGTATTATCTATTTTATCCAACGGAAAAAGATTCTTGATAAATAATATCTATCGTTTTCGAAAAACTTTGTTTTTCATCACTGAGTTTTTAACATCGAATGCATTAATTTCATGGAATGCTTTTTTATCCCAACATGATAGAATTGTAATTTATTACTTTGTCAAAGTTTTGGAACGTTAGACTTTGCCATTCATCCCAAGCAAGTGGGAGGGTGATATCTCGTTGGTGATCAAAAGGATCTTTTAAGGATTTCCAAAGTTCTTTAAGATCTCGCATGTGTGCATAGTCATATAATACACTTTTATCGAATTGTCTTTTAAGGAAGATTCGATTTTACTTTTTCTTGGGCCATCGAAGTATCATACTCTTTTAAGGTCTCCGTTATCTCAAGAGACTCCAAACGTAACTTAACATTGATGGTCTAAGATATGTAGTAAGTCTGAGTAATGTATAAGACTGTAAATCGAAGCTTCTCGATATTAGTCATTTCATTTCTAATATAAAATCATGGAGAACGTTATTAGAAATTTGATATTTTATTTTATAGCATGGAAGGTACTTGTATAAGCAATACAATTACATTTTAAAAAGTATAATAATAACCATCAAAACGTTTTAGGAAAAATACTCTCCAAAGAGTAAACCGTAAATTAAAACAAATATAAAATCTCTTATAAAAACTAAAAACCGATGAGTCAGTTTTTGAGAGAGAATATTTTTTGGAAAAAATGAGATATTTGAGTGAGAGGAATTAATGAAAAATAAGTGTATATATAGATGAAAATTATTGTTATTAGCGGTTAAGTAACCGTTTGAAAAGTAAAAACAAATATTAAAGCATGGGTAGTTAAATTTGTCTGACTGTTGAGATTTAAAAGATAAATGAAATCTTAGTTCAAAAACAAATAATCAAGAAGATATATTAGTTTATATAGGTGGCTGAGCCTCCTTTAATAATAATGATAATATAGACGATAATATGATTATGATATGGTGACTAAATCATCCATATTAAGAGAATAAACTAAAAGCGGTAAAAGAAGTAAATAAGTTATGGTAATTTAAATTGTCCATGTTAAGGCAGTAAATTAAAATATTAAATAAAATATGATGATTTAAATCATCCATATTAAAACAGTAAATTAAAATATTAAATAAAATATGATGATCAAAATCATCTATGTTAAAGCATTAAATTAAAGTATCAAATAAAATATAACGATTAAACTCATCTATATTAAAATATTAAAATAATATATGGTGACTAAAATCATCCGTAAAAATAAGGTGATTTAAGTCATCCATATTAAAGAATTAAAAACAGTAAAGAAATTATGATGCGTTAAACAACCATATGAAACCATTATGTTTATAAAAGAGTTGCATAGCCGTACTTCGGTAATAAATAAATCGATGTGGTAGAGTGATCGTTCTGAAAATATGTTGTAATTAAATAGAATAATATATTGTAAATTATTTGTCAATTCATCTTCTTTTTATGTTTTAAAGAGTATAATGATAGAAAGAATATAAAAGAGATAAATATAAGAAAGATTGATGGCAGAAAAAAAAAAAGTGTAATGAGAGGAGAGTAACAATGTGAAGAAACTTTTACGTTGAATTTCTTTCATATTGAACTGGTGTCATTTACAACTGAATAAAGAGGAACTTTATATTACAAAATATAGACAATATTTACTGTAATGATTTACGACAATGGATTCCATATCATTTTTGATACGCAAGTTTTTACTGATTTTTGCAATACATATATAAATGTGAGAAGGTAAAAATATCAGTAATGTGTTGGTGACTTTGTAGTAAACAAAATGGTCTCTCTGTGTAGACGAAGATGACAAAGAAAACATGTGCCCATCTCATCCTCAGGGCTTTCTCTGTCTCAATGAAATCACATGTGCTGACCTTTTGTAGTCTTTAGAAATTTGACATTTTGTTACCATTATGGGACCATTCCTCAACAATTTCAAGATCCTAAACTGATAATACACATTCATAATAACATGGTCTATTCTTTTTTTTTTTGCCAACTTAAATGTGTCTTTTTAAGATTCTTTTAACTTTTTTTTGGGTCAAAATCTTTTTACTTATTTTCTATTTATTGATCCATTTTTTAGTTTGTCAATTTATTACCCAAAATTGATAATACACATCCCTACTAACATGTGTCTTCTTAAAAAAACAATTTCACTAAAATCATATTAATTTTTGGGGTAAAATAATATGTCCTAATTATTTCTTCTTTATTTTTTCATTTATATATTTTTTCTTATTTTTAAGATATTTGTTACCTATTTTCTATTTCTGTTTTTGGTCTAACAATTTGTTACCTATTTTGTTTTCATTTTATTACATCAAAGATCCAAAGTACACATAAGATACGTCCAACATATGTTTCATCGTGTTATGTTTTTTTTTTCTTCTTTACTTCCAAAAATTTCATTACAATTATACGGACAGGCACAAACTCAATCTCTATCCACAAAGCTCTGATCAAAGAAGTCTCAGAAACCAATTCATGGGATTTCAATGGTGAATTCTCTCCTCCTTCTTCTCTTAATCCTTCTCCGATCACCAATCACCGGCCTCCACCTTCTCCTCATCTTTCTTCACTCTCTTTTATAACTCTCTGTTCCTTCAGAATTTTCCCCAATCTTCTTCTTCAAATTGAAGTAGATCTAGTGATCTCTTTAATGGCGTCAGTGTTCTTGTATCATGTGGTGGGAGATTTAACTGTAGGAAAGCCAGAGATGGTTGAGTTCTACGAAACAGAGACGGTGGAATCTGCGATTAGAGCTATCGGAGAATCGACGGAGTGTGGGATTCCGGTTTGGAGGAAGAGAACGACACCTTCGCTTCCTGGGTTTGTTGAGAATAGTGAGATGAGACAACAAAGATTCGTTGGGATTTTGAATTCTTTAGATATCGTTGCGTTTTTGGCTAAGACTGAGTGTTTGCAAGAAGAAAAAGCTATGAAGATTCCTGTCTCTGAGGTTGTTTCTCCTGACAATACTCTATTGAAACAGGTTGATCCTGGGACTAGGTACTGTTACTTTGTCTTTAAAGGATACTGTTTCTTGATTTATGTCATAAATGATACTGTTTCTTGGTTTGATTCTGTTTGTTGTGTCTGAGAGTAGTTTCCTTTTAAGTTGGAGTCTTGACTTTAGTAAAATGTGGCAATGAAAAATTGATGTTTGATTTGTTGATTATAGTGTTCTGAGTCTAGTTTCTGTGGATTTAGTTTAATCCAAAGTTGATTACTTGAATAAATGAGTTTTGTGCTAGTGGCGCTTCTTAGGACCTTTCAAAGATTGTACTTTCTAGGACTCATAGTTCGATAAGTTTGGTCACTTGTTTCAACTTCAAAACTAACAAAGATCCATTATTTTGTACCGTTTATTTGGTCTAATCATATATGATAATTGACTGCATCTTACATCATTTATTTCTCAGAACATGGTTGGATCTAATCAGAGAAATTCGTACATATAGGCCATGTGCTTTCAATATTCATATTTTGATGATTTGATCTAACTTCATGTTCTAGTGGGACCTCCTTTTCTTCTTATTTTGTTGATTGATTAGAGGGTGATAACATAGTAAGGTTCATGGCCTCGGGCCTCAAATTATCAACCTTTGGTAGTAATAGTATATACAATGTTTTCTTGTGCTCAGTGTTTAGGAAAATGCTGCAAACATCTGGGGAAACCCAAATACTAAAAAGTGAATAGTTTGTAATGTTCCAATCTCTTTTTGACTTCTATTTTTCCCCCTTAAACGTCCCTTAGACCTTAGTCAATGCTTCTTTTATGTCTGCAACTAACTTTGTAATTGACTATTATAAAACTTTATGTCATCTAAATAATACAAAAACATGACATGAATAGAGTTTTGTCTTAGATCATGTGATGGTAAGCATTTTACTAGATAAAAGGGATTACTATGTTTTAGTCTCTTACAAAAAGTTTCTACATATCATTCTCACCCTGTTCAAGAAGGATTCTTTATTTCACTTTTGTGATTTGTTTCCTTTCATCTTATAAACTTTAACTTCTGTCTAATTTGTTGATTACATAAGACTAAATGAGGAGCTTAAAATGCGCTCTTGTCCAAAAGTTATTGATTAAATGATTCATTTGTTGCAGTGAATTTGATGTGTCTGTTGATGGAATAACCTTCCTTGTTTAAATACCAGTTTTTATTATGATGATGATTTTCTTTTATCAAATATAATGCAAGGTTGATAGATGCTTTGGAGATGATGAAACAAGGAGTGAGACGACTTCTGGTTCCAAAAAGCGTTGTTTGGAGAGGTATGAGCAAGAGGTTCTCCATTCTTTACAATGGAAAATGGCTGAAGAACAGTGAAAACTCTAGTAGTAGCAGTGGTCTCTCTGCTGACTCCACCAACAGGCCTACTACGTCCATGACTTCAAGCCGGGACAAGTTTTGTTGTCTCTCTAGGGAAGACGTGATCCGCTTCCTTATAGGTGTCCTTGGAGCATTAGCTCCTTTACCACTCACATCAATCTCCACTCTGGGAATCATCAATCAAAACTATAACTTCATTGAAGCCTCTCTTCCAGCCATTGAAGCCACTCGTAGGCCACTGTGTGACCCTAGTGCGATCGCCGTGTTGGAACAAACCGAAAACGAACAACAGTTCAAGATAATAGGAGAAATCTCAGCTTCAAAGCTCTGGAAATGTGATTATCTAGCTGCAGCTTGGGCTCTAGCTAATCTCTATGCAGGACAATTTGTGATGGGAGTTGAGGACAACATGTCATCAAGATCATTCAGCGACTTCCTCCAAACTTCATTTCCAGGAGGAGAACAGAACGGAACAGCAACAAATGCCAAGAAGTTCAGCAGCAGGAGCATCGGTTTTAATCCGACAAGCCCGACAAGATTGAGCATCGGTAGGAGCATGTACAGAGGAAGAAGTGCGCCGCTAACTTGCAAAACATCGAGCTCATTAGCTGCTGTTATGGCTCAGATGCTGTCTCACAGGGCTACTCATGTTTGGGTTACAGAGGCTGATTCAGATGATGTTCTTGTTGGAGTTGTGGGCTATGGAGAGATCTTGACTGCTGTAACTAAACAACCTTCTGCTTTCGTTCCTTCGAATCGGTCTTATGAAGGTTTTGGCAATGAAAATCAAAGCTAAGACTACAATAAAAAAAAAAGATGGTCTCATTTCTGTCTGTTATCCTGTGAGACGTTCTCAGGATAGAAGGATAATATTTTTGGGTGCTTAGTCAATTTGTTATTGGGTACTACTAGTGTCAAGAAGCAAAGTTTAATCATCTTGTGTCCTGTGAAAAAAGTTGCTTTTGAGACGTTCTATGGATAGAAGGATTATATTCTTGGGTGTTCAGTCAATTTGTGTACTATTGAATCTATTGTCAGAGCTCCATGAAGCAAAATTAAATTATTTTTTCTAAGACAGTCAAAGGTGTTATTCATTGCAAGGTGAGCACACACAAAAGCTGCGTTACACCCTTGTTACAACTCAAATATCTCGTAGTTTGGAGACACCAACAGAACTAAAGAATATTCGAGTTGACTAAGAAGATATGAAACACAAGAGCCTTTGATCTAAATGCCGTGACAAGTTCTTACTTTCTGCACCGAGGCACCTATTGCGCATCATGCACGTGAACTGAACGTAACATGATAAAATTCAGAGTATTTATATATGTTCCGTTCAGTTGCATGGGACTGGAGTTATAAAATCAGAACACGTGGAAACACAAAGGAATTCTCTAGATCGCCATTATTAGTTAGAAAGATTGCTGGAGCGTATCAGTAGGTGTAATAGTTTGAGCACTTAAGAGTGGGTCATTGGTCATCGAAGCATGTGGCAGCCATTGTGTTAGCTAGACTCTGTTAAACATTAAATAGATGAAATGTGTGGTGGCATTTTTTTTTTTTTTTTTGTAGTATATATGTAAGTTTAGTTTCATCACCATTTCATCAATAAGAGCTTATAAATTATAAGGTTTTCCTCTACATACATTTTATCATCAAACAGGTAAATCAGTTAAAAAATGGAAGGCAAGACTGTAAAATCATAATGAGTCTTTTCATGGCACAAATTCAAGTAGTCCGAACAAGCTCAACTTGAATATAAAGTCTGTCGTCTGATGTCTATATCAGGAGTTATTGTGAATCAATGACTGGATGCAAAGTCGGTCCAGGGCCATGTTCTGTGGGATATCATCATGTCATTCCCAAAACAGAAGGTAAATTGATTTCATTCTATTATGCTGTATTATTGTTATTTATTACAAAATAGAGCAAGATTTTATTTTTGATGCAAGTTGTATGTATTTTTTATTTTTGACTCAAGGTGATACTGTTAGTGAATACTGCAAGTTGGGGTTGGGGTGTGCATACTCTGTGTGCAGCGTCTTAATAACCACTCTCGAGAACTCAGGTAAAGCAAATTCTCCGAACTCATATATTATAATTATTTTTGTTAAGTAAAAGATTATGTACCAAGAACCATATAGTATTGTTATTATAACTGGAAGATGAGAAATTGAGAATACAATGTATATTGATCACCAGAACAATGTATCAATTTTAGATACAATCGAACATATATTGTTTACCAAAAAACTAGTAAATCAGTGCAAGTACATGAAAGAATTTAGTGTTCTTACTGGGGAGAGTATTAAAGTACCTTCATATCAGATAGATCAGTTCTTCATATTAGTAAGCCTATGATTTATGTTCTTCCAAAGCATTATTGTAGAATTAATGAACTCCTCTACCTATGTTTTTAACTTTTTAAAAAGTCTAGTGAAGCCGGCCAGTTAAATTTAATTACGTTAACAAATGAAAGCTTTTTTCCATAATTTATTTTTATTACTTCAATCTTAAAACATCTTACACAAACACCACATACTGTATATATGAGCAACAAATAAATGATAAAAATAAATAAAAACTTGATTGAGTTACAAAGGCAATGCCAAGTAACATATTCATGTATCAAAGAATCAAGAATTTAAGTGCACTCGGCAGGAACTCCTCGAGGAAACCTTCTTTTATCGGTGCAATAGTTGTAGATCATGTATTTACTTTGCACACCTTTCATTCTTGTCTGGCCGTTCGAATCGAGTTTTTGAGTGAACCATGGGGAATTCGCGGAACAAGATGATTTTCCATTAGCCCATACACATCCATCGACATTGTAGTTTCTATAAAAAGCAGTAAAAGGAGCTTTTGACCAATCTGTTTTCTCTAATCCTCCTCTTGTTGCCCAATGCTCGGCTTCCCAAAGACTCGCGTAGAGTCTCATTGGTTGTCTAGTTGGGAACGGGACTCCAATCGCCTCGGGGTTCTTGAACTCTCTAATAGGAATTCCATCAACCGTAAAACTGTAAGAGGGGCAAAAACAGAAGAGAACGTAAGTTCATGAGCGCATAGCCTCAAAACATATAAGATTATACAAAGTATCAAAGGTTACGCTTACATAATCCTTTGAGGATTCCATGTGATGCAATAAGTGTGAAAGTTAACGGTTGGGTCGAACCATAGATGAAATTGTTGTTCTTTGTCTCCTGTGCCTTTTGTGTAAACATTAGTATGGAGAGTATATGGATGACCACTTATGTTTCCCAAGAACTCGAAATCGATCTCATCCCACGTAGTTCCCGGAGATTTTAGCTACACAAAGTCATCATAAACACAAACATACTCAATTAATGTAGGCCTAAATATATGTACTATAGGAATAGCAAAAGATGACAAAAAACGGTTTGAAAATTGTATGTAACTTACATAGAATGTTGTCACTGTTCCAGCTGAATTACCAGGAACAAGTTTCATTTGAACCTCGGCTTTGCCATAGAGAAACTCCTGGTTAGACTGAAAACCGGATCCAGAGGATTTGTCGAGCGAGAGAGAAAGAAGTTTTCCATCTCTGTCGTGAATCTTTCCGCGGCCATCACCCCAATGTATCTGAACGTCTTTGTGGAAGCTACCCGCATAGACATGCACAGATTGTGCCGCAAGAAGAAACAGAAGTAAGAACGCAAAGCTTGTACCACAAGAAAGCTTCATTTTGTTCTCACAGGAGTATTGATATCTCAAATGTATTGTTTGATGGACAATCGAGGTAAGTGACATTAGTATATATAGTGTTTGGAAATGTTAAAAGAAAGAGAGAAGGAAGTTTCATAGGTTTGATTATTGATCGTGGGCTGTATTCTAGTTGGCTCATTCGACCTCTTGTTGGTTGTTACAAATTGAAGCCAATAAAATATAATTTCATTACTCGTTTATTGTTACAAAACAGAGAAAATAATGTATATAGACATTCGTATATCACATGCTGGTCCCGCATTGAGATCATTAGATGGAGCCCATATATCGCTATTTTCAACTTTTATAATTTGTAAAGTACATTACTCTAAGAATATCTTTTGGTATTACAATTATTTGAAAAATATAAGAAATTCAATTGGTATAAAAACATGGTTATAAACTTTCTATTGGTAAAAATAATAAAAAAAGAGTTATAAGTGATAAAATGTGGTGCTAAGATAACTCACAAGAGTTCTAAAATAGTTTCAGTATTTGACATCATAGGAAGGTTATTTTGAACACAAAGTTCAATAGTTAAAATTTGCTAAGAACTACTGAATTCGTATATGTTTAAGCACCTATAAAACTAATTAGATATGTTTCTTTTTCTTTATACTGTTTTAAATATTAAATTAATGTAAATATTTGAATACTGTATTATCCTAAATATATTAATTCATTGTATTTTTTCTTTTAGTCATTTTTCTTAAAATGTAATTAAAAACAAATAAATAGGGCTCCTAGATGGTTAAGCCAAAACAATGTTGACCTTCCATTGCTTGATCTGTCCAAAATGGAGAGTGTGGATAGTTCTGGCCGTTTAAATGTTAAGCCATAACATTACGTTCTATCCAACAAATACTACAAACAAAAAAGTAGTTGCATGAAAAAAATTGAATGCTATTAATTTGAATCACTTGTTTACAATCGATACAAGAATTATAGTTTAACATCAATTGCAATAATCGATGTCGTATTAGTTTATGTGGCATCAGTTCACTAAAATTGATACAAATCTAAATCCATTTGCATCACTTGATACAAATATACGATTTTAAATTATTTAGAAAGTGATATAAAATTTAAATCAATAACAACCAATACTAATTAAATATTAAAAAAATTGTTTACCAAGTGATGTAATTGTTTACTCAATTTGTCTATGTCTCACATTGCTCCTATGGGAAAATGAGGCTTCATAGTTTTTTTTATTTAGTGACCTTAGTTTTTGATGGTGTAAAATAAATGTAAAGTGTAATAAACAACTTAAAGAGAAAGTTTTTGATGGTGTTAAAAAAAATGTAAAGTTTAATAAGGAACTTAAGAAAGGGTAAATAAGATAAGTGTGGACGCAAGAATTGTCCAACAATTAATAATAATAAAAAAGACATCACATATAAGTTTTGTCTTATAAAATGGAGAAAACACAAATGCAAACGATCAAACACTTCACTCGAAATACATCCCTTAGACTAGAGATCATTGGTGATGTTAGGAGCACAAACATCAGTGGGGGCAGTGGTGACGGTAGCGAGACAATCGATTTCGGGGTGGTAGTTGTTGTTGTCCATGCAAGGAATGCCCTCGTCCTCTCCATCATTAAGATTTTGATTCAAATCCAAAACCATACTTTGATTCGAATCCTTATTCATATTCATATTAAAACCATGAATTTTCTTTGGAATCTGATCATAAAAATCATAAAGAGCCTGATATTGGAATTGAACCGGCTTTTGCTGATTTTGATTATGATATTGAAACATAGGACCATCAAATCCGACTGGTGCAGCTGCATTCGCAACAATAGGAAGAGGTAAAGATGAAGAAGACTCACCGTTCTCAATAAGGATCTCAATCCTGCGAGTAAGACCATTAAGATACTTATCAATATATAAACTCAAATCTTGAAGATCCCTTCCATCAAGATTATACACATTCGTCTCCCCTTTGAGACAACCAAACATTAACTCCCGAATCTGAGAATTATGGTTCTCATCACGTAGCTTCTGCAGCTGCTCTTTTTCTTTGGCGATCCTTTGACTTATAAAAGTCTCTTGATCCACCATCTTCTTGGTCCGGTCCAACACCGACAACTCCATAAATTTCGACACCACGTCTTCAACGCCTTCCCTTGACGGCCAAGCCTCCGGGATCGAGTTGAACGGACTATAGACGACCGCACATGCTTCAACACCACATAGAGTGACTAGCTCGGTTAGTTTCTTCGTCATCCCTTTCTTCCTTTTGGTGAATGTTGTTTTCCTCGATACACTGTTTTCTATTAACGATAACTTCATCTTTCTCTTCATATCTATTGTTTTTGTTATATGTGTTTTGCTTTGTTAGCATGAGGACGATTGTTTATATACTAGATAAAATGTGTTTCTTATTGCTTTGCTGGACTATTTTCAATTTTTATTTTCAGGATATGGTATTACTTTCACCCTTACGTGTTGGCATGTGATTGATGGTAAAGTGATAATCATTTATCTTTATAGACAGCCCATATAGATATTTTACCTTTTGGGGGGCATAAAACCAGACATTTAGGGGGAAAATTGTATCATATATGTAATGTGATTTATTTTTTATATAGAAAGTCCATTTAAAGGAAAATATATATTTCAAAGGTAATTTAAGATATTTTCTTCTCTATACATTTTTCTATTTGTTATTATTTTTATTTTAATATAATTAATATAAAATGCCTAAAATTGAAACTTACAGTTACAGGTAATAATTAGTTGGATAGAAAGTAAGATTATGTCTAAGCATCTAAACAGCCAGAATCACCCACACTTTCCATTTTGGGTAAATAAGTCAATGGAATGTCAAAAATTGTTTTGGCCTAGCTATCTAGGTGTCCAATTATTCATTTTAATAAAAAATGATTAAAATGAAACATATAAGGAAATAATATATTTGATATAATTTTGTATATTTACATTAATTAAATATACAAAAATTATAGAGAAAAGAAAAACATATCCAATTAATTAGTTTTCTTGGCGGTAAATTATCTAGGAATGTCTAGTTAGCTTTAGCAAATTATGAATATTGGTATAAGATATCTATATCTAAGACTATACCATATTTTAAACTCTTGAATTATGTGAGACAACCTTAGATTTGTCACAATTTAGTAGTTGTTCTAATTAGCCGCTCCATTGAGATGGAGGAGTCTTACGAGTTCACATTAATTCGGATCAGTTTTACTAAACAAACTATTATCCACAAAAAGCTACGGAAAATTTCACAAATTAGGTCTCGTTATTCTAATCTTGACTAACATCTTATTCTTTTTCTGTCTTACAAAGATTTAAGTATTAACGTTAAATAAAAATGGTGATAAAGAATCTCATCGCCGGAGACTACATTGGGAAACATATCTCATACCTCATGATGCATCCCATCCATTTTGAGTCCAAAACCTAACTTCCGAATAAGAGGTTTATTTGGGAAACAATTTCAAGTTCTATCAAAATCTCAGTAGGTACACGTGTTAAGGCTTGTAATGTTTGGAAAATGTCATCTCCACCGTAACTCATCCACCGCAAATTCAAACTCCGCTGTAGACTCATGGCTTCATCTAGACACCTCTGCACACGGATTCCCCCTTTTGCAAATCTCTAGCAATAAATTGATTGATACTTACTCTTCTTCTCCACGTAATCCCATGAAGCAAGGGTATTACGCAGCAAATAATTATAACTTGTTTTAGAGTCATCATTTTCAAAAATGTGACTGTAGTTTAGTGGTTAGTCCCAAACATTTTACTATACAGTTTTGAATCTAATTTAGACGAAAATTTTGTAATTGTTTTAAAAAACAGTTTTTTGTTATTGGGCCAAAATCTTTTTGCTGTAGGCACTCAAATTTGGGCCCTGATTATGGCTTTGATGTGGTGAGGTGAGAAAAGTGTTTAACCAGTCCGGGGTTAGAGGTAAACCCAAAAGATCACCGCTCAAGATTGACCCGACGTGTAAGTGTATGGGTTACATTGAGTTAATCAGTGTTCTTAATCTACCTTTTTATTGTAAGAACAGAAAAACTATACCGTTCTCCGACATTTCAATCACCAATAGACTTGGTGTACTATAGACATTAGACAGCAATGTAGAGTTTAATAAACATGACCTGTGAATATAAATGCAAATTGTCCGATTTAATAAAAGCCAATCAATCACGGGGAAACTGGTATAGTCAACACTCTTAACCCACACACACATATTGACTAAATTTATCACCAAGACAACTTTATGATGTCCCATGTGTGAATAATAAATAACAATTAGTAATTAATTTACAGATCTTGCAGGTTACTTACGCTAACGCAATAGAGAGAGTTGGAACAAACATTTGACATAAAACATCTCTTACAATAATAACAGTGTCAGATAAATAAACATATTCAAAGATATTGTCTAGTCTCTGCACTTGAAGATGAATAATTGCTTTTTTACTCTTTTTCCTCTATTTTAAACTAAAACACTTAAAGATCTTATCAGATCAGAATAAGGCACTAAACTTGATCCATTTTCTTAACATGTCACTCATTACAAAGACTTAACTTTAACAGCTTCACTATCACCACCATCACCATCAATACCATCATCATCATCATATTAAATACTCTTCCAATTGCCAGCTTAACCAAACAATGACTCTTTTCCAAAATATGCTAAATTCTAACTTTTAACTTTCTTAAAACACATAAGAAACAAAATGATGAAGTAAACAAGAGAATGAAAAAAAAAAAAAAAGAGAGAGAGAAAGACAGATAGAGAGAATTGATTGAACAGAGAAGAAGAAACAAATCTTGCTTGAAGTGTGAACAAGATTCTCAAAACAAAAAAAACCCTAGAAAATTATGAAAAAATGGCAAATGCAAAAAGACAATTAATTAATGAGGATGATGATGTTGCTGAGATAGTAGGTAATGAAATTTAATGAAGACTGAAAAATAAATTATAGACAAAAAATAAGTAGAAGACTCAAACCAAGAACAGATATTCTTCTTTTTTTCCTCCCTTTCACACTTGAAGATGAATCAAGATTTAGATTCACTTGTTTCTCTCCCCTGGAATCAAAACATTCATAACCAAACATCAAAACATGAACTGAGCAGAAACTAAGAACAGAGAAGAATAAGAAACTTACAAATTACAATGAAGTAGAAGATCTCAGATATGGCAACCAAAGCAATTGCAAGTTTTGGGAGTGAAAGAACAGTAACCAAAGGGTCTATTAGGGATATTGCAGTTAATAGCATAGCAACAAGGAGAAGGCAAGCAAAGACCTTTAGCACCACCACAACAAGTACAAACTGAACATATCTGAAAACTTCCAAGTTTCCTTCTTGTTTCATTCATTACCATAAACTTCTCCTCCCCCAATGGCACCATCATCATCTCATTATCTCCTTCAGCTGGTAATACCTCATTTGCCTAAACAAAATTCCAATCAAAACCCATAAAGCTCAAAACTTTGAATTCAGGTTATGTTAAAGGTTTGATTTTTAACAAAATTAGAAATACCCAGATGTGAAAGAAGAGAACTTTAGAGGGATCTAAGTAAAGAAACTAACCTGGTGACTGGAACTGATGAAGATTGAGAAGAGAAGAAGCAACAAGAAGACAATAGAGATCTTCGATTCTTCTAAAGTTCTCATTTTTTTTTTTTTTGGTTTGAAATTTTATTTTCTTTGTTGGGTTTGGTTTATTATGTGGTTAGGGATTTTGGGTAAAGTAGCAAATGCTACTTCTCTCTCGAGCTACTTTTTTCAATTATTTTGGTTATAACATTTATGATTTTTGTAGAGAAATGTTTTTGTTTTTTTTATTGAGGGAAGAAATAATAAGTGGGGTCTTTAATTTTACTATTCTTTAATTTCTCCACTTCATTACCACACCAATATCGAATCAACTGATAGAGAAAACCATACCAATTGTAATAAAACAGATTCTTCTTCTTCTTTTCGAAGGATCTGATTCTTTTGGTGACAAATATAATTTCAATAACGTTGAGTGTTTTTTTCAATTAGCATTTAGAATAGTGAAGTGGAGAAGATACCAGGCAGCAAAATTTATAACCCATACATAAGAGCTTATTTGGTCAATGACAAGAATTTAAAAGTGTGTCGTACATGTAGTATATAGTCTTTGAGTTCATAGTTTCAGTAAATTTCTTTGAGTTCATATCTCTGGTACTGAAATCTGATAACAAATAAAATAAATGAGTCATCTCACAATATCTAAAGGAATAATCTAGAAAATGCGTTGCCAAAACGTGGTTTTGAAATTGTCCACAAATCTGAAATCTTTGTAAAGTAGTAATCTTCAATATCCAATATATACCGGAAGAAAAATTACGAGAATACTATTACCGTAATTAGTAAATCAAAAAGATTTTCATATATTCTATTAATAAACTTAATACAAAGAAGATCAAGGTATATATCTTTAGGTGCAAGACAAGCAAAAGTAAATCTACTTGCAACTCTCATTAATAATACTATGTAAAGTTGATGGTGTAAGAGATAAAAAAAACGTTTGCTTTGAAGAAGATAACAAGGAAATCTCAAAATTGCTTAATAGTACTAAATTAAAATTTGAAACCTTCAATTGGTTGGGAGCTAGATTCTGAAAGCACAAATTTGAAGAATGCCAAGTCAAACGGATTAAACGGGACTTGTGAAACTGATACTACTAGATAAAATTCTTGACAAAGCCCAAGCGTTAGAGGGCTCAGATAGGCCCACTTTACAAATGTAACGACGTCGTTTTGCGTATCTCAAAGTAAGGAAATCTCTCCTTCGAGAGCAAAGAGAAAGAGCTTGCTAGGTTTTTCTCTTACTCTGCAATACACAGCAATGGCGGCGAGAGGTGCTATGCTTCGATACCTGAGAGTCAACGTCAATCCAACAATTCAAAACCCTAGAGAATGTGTACTTCCTTTCTCCATTCTCCTTCGTCGTTTCTCCGAGGAAGTTAGAGGCTCTTTCCTTGACAAATCTGAGGTCACAGATCGAGTTCTCTCTGTCGTCAAAAACTTCCAAAAAGTTGATCCTTCTAAGGTAAATTCTTCTTCGATCCGACCCATTTCTTCATTTTCGATTGTATTACGATGAAATTGTGTGATCCGTGGTGATTTCTGGTGTTTACTTGTTATCTAGAAATGAAAGATGATTAAAAGCTTTGATTTGTAGCTGGATTTAGTATTCATTGAAGTCTATCACTCAGCAATTATTCGTTATTATTTACTAACCTTGAGTAGAGAGAACTTAGGATTCTGCATCGTTTTATTTTTCACTTGCAAGAACAAAGGAGAAAGTTTTATCGTCTTGAGAATTGTATATGTACATTTGAGTATCTACATTACAACAATTTGGAAACTTTTGTTCATACTTGTGTTGATGTCTTCTTTTGTGGCTTAAGGAGATTTGTCCATTTCTTATTTACGTCTAGTAGCAATGCATATTTTCCTCGAAGGGTTGGAAACTATTAGTGAGTCCTATGTATTATTGTTAAGCGATAATAAACATTCGCTCCTTGTTCTCTTATATTTCTGTGAATTCTTGTTTTCTCGATGCCATGTTCGGGTGTTTCTAGCTAATGAAAAGTGCATTTGACTGATGTGGTTCTACTGATAGCTTATCTTTGATTAGGTTGAGATTTTCAAGATCCCTTCAGCATCATGTAGAAAAGAAGTTATCATTCTTGTATCTTGAAAGCTTTTTGAGAAGTTTAGCCGAGTGATTATTTGTGCATTTACTGTAGGCTTTGTGTTTGAGTGTTCATGTAGTGCTTCTTAGCCCTCTTGATCAGCAACGAAACACTAAATAATAACTTGGAGACTTCATCTGACTATCTGAACTAATCAGTTGTTATCTATATTGGAAGTCTCAGGCTCCAATTTCATTGCTTTCTACTAGGCTTGAACTCTGTACTAATACATTTGTACTCTGGTGGCAGGTAACACCAAAAGCCAATTTCCAAAATGATCTAGGGTTGGACAGTTTGGACAGTGTGGAAGTTGTGATGGCATTGGAGGAGGAATTTGGGTTTGAGATCCCTGATAATGAAGCAGACAAGATCCAGTCCATCGATCTAGCCGTTGACTTTATTGCTTCTCATCCTCAGGCTAAGTGAAAAGAGAAACAAATTCTTCGGTGTTCATGCGTGCCTCAGCTGTGTCTACAGATTTTGTTAAAGCCTAATAAGAAGTAAAGAAGCAAACAACATTTTCTTTTTGTCATGAGAATGGATAAGCTTTTGTGTTGGCTCTACTACTCTGGTTTCATAAGTATTAGATGTGTTTCTGCATGAATTACGAGGCCTTTCAAAGAACTTTGTTTTCTCTTGATTTTATCTTATTAAACGCATCAGACACTCCTTGCATTATTAAACAATCCTTCAAGTGTCCCTGGCTCGTCTTTCATTTAAAAAAAAAAAATCCATTTGCTAATTTAGCGTTCAAATAAATGGAACATACATAGAGTTAATAACTATTCAACATATACTCATTTTATAATCTACCACAGAACATACATAAAGTGTCGAATCTTGTTTAACTTAGTATGCATGTGAAAAAAAAAGACTACAGTAGCAAAAGAAAAAACAAGATTTGGTAAGAAATACTCTTTTTGGGTATAAAGTTCCAAAAATATTTGGAATTGGATACATTTATCGTCAAAACAAGTTTCCTTCAACAAGCTCTAAAGGAAGCTTCTTTGGAAATTCCCAGAAGAAAACTTGGAAGCCAAACCTTCAGCCATACCATCGGCATCAAGTTTCACATTCTGTCTCCCGGCAGTAAGGTCGTTTTCACGGTCCCATGGCTTCCACGGATGTTTCCCTACCCACTCGTCCTTCTCGGTTTTCTCTTTGGATGAAGACAATTTCTTCTTCTTTTTCAGACGGCTTGAAGAAGAAGAAGAGTCTTCTCTGTGCTTCTCTACCAGAGACTTTGCTCTTTTCTCTTTGTTATACTTGTCTACAAGCTCAGCATCCATGCTTCTTTTCATATTTTCCCCTTCGTTTGATGCAAGCGCACTCGCCTTGTTGTATGCCTCCAAGTAACTGATAAGAACAGCGGAAAGAACAAATATAAGAACAACGCTATGAAACTTCAACCAAATGACCAAAACCTTGAATATCTACTCCGCCCTTCAACAATCTGCAGAGACAGCCCTATAAATCCAACCCTAACTAATGGCTATCTAACAACTCACAACAGCTACGATTGATGTATTCAGTCCTAGGCTAATTATAGTAGACCTAGAACTTAGGTTTGAGCAGCTGAACTTCTTCAAAAAGAACCAATGTGTTTTGCTTTCATGACCAAACAACATCGTGAAATGTAGTTAATTAGTGTGTTCTTACTTCATCTTTGCTCTTTCAGCTTTGTCCATAGGAGTATCAGTCCACGCTGTAGTGTCTCCGCGTCCTTCTCTAGCATTTCTACTAAACGTGGTTGATTGCTGCACGGCCACTCCAACCTGCGAAAGAAGAACCCCAAATAAGATTTAAAAGTTAAACACTATCCAATAATTCAAAAGCGTTTTCAATCAATTGTGGATCTCTCACCTTTCTTTCAGGAGGCAGAGTGGTCATCCACTCATCTCTTTTAGGTTCAGGTTTAACCTCGGTTGCTGCCAACAACTCTGCATCCCCTTCCATTGATATGCCTGCAAAACGGAAAAAAATCTTCATTAGATTTTCATCCCTAAGAGGCAAAGAGATTAAGGAGCCTGCATGCCACAATGATTCATCTTCACCTTGTGATCTTCTCCACTGTGCTGCTTCTTGCATTGAACGTAATTCAACCTGTAGGGAAATACACCATGTCTATGTAAGTAAAACCAACATATTTATCCTGAAAGATTACATAGATCAATCCGGCAGAATTACAAACCTTAAATGCCTCTTGTTCCTCCTTAAGTTTAATCTTGTCATCCATTGCTTTTCTCTGTAGACATTAATACATTAGAGATATAATAAAAAGGGCAATATATAAGAGATGGTATTAAGTGAATACACATAAAGAGATGATGGATGGCCACATGATTCAGTAAGTCTCTAAGAGCATATTGAAAAATAATCAGACAGTAGATGATTCTTATCTCACCTTTTCTGGATCTTGTAATTCTTTGAAAGCTTTATTCAGTAAAACAAAAGCTTCCTGGGCTTGGGGATGAGAACATTTGTCTGGGTGAACAAGAAGCGACAGCTTCCAGTACCTACAGACCAGAATTGTCTATATCATCAATTATGTAACTGATAACTTAAACTTGTGTAAAATGATTGAGCGCAGTTATTTAGTGACTAATAATCATTTTTCTTGATTCCAAAAAGTGTAACAGAGTCCATACCTTTTCTTCATATTATCAGCAGCCATATTGTGATTCACTCCTAAGACGTCGTATGGACTATTAGCGTCAGCTTCCATAATCCGTGTCACCTGTTAATGCAAGAAGTATGAGTTGGTACTCTAGCGAATACACTATCCATAAACTTTGTAAAAGAAAGAACTGTATTGATAATGCCAGAAGGAAAACTAAGAACCTCTTCAAATCGCTCTGCCTCGTTCGACGATGCAACTTCTGCAACAACAGCTGGTGGAGCAGGTCCAATGAAATATTCTGAATCTTCTTCTAGCTCAGCTTCTCTGAAGCATTTATAATGAATATCTATTAAACTGGTTATTCCATAATAAAATAAAAAGACAATGATCTTTGAGCTGATAATCAATTAAAAGTACCTAAGTTCAGCTTGAGCTTCTGTTAGCTTAGCTGCTGCAGCAAGTAACTCAGCTGATGGCATTGCAGGTCCAATCACCCTACAATCAAATTATCACACCATGTTTTATCCTCTAACCAATTAATATCAAGCACACTAGAATTAACCACAAATAGAAAGCGTGGTCACCTTTTCTTTGGACCAGTAACATCATCAGCTGAATTCGATCCCAAACCGTTCTCATCTGCCAAACCCTTTTCAGTTTCCTTCAATGGGGAAGAATCGTCAAGGCTTTTCTCAACATCTTCTTCGCCGCCTTTAATAAGATGCCCCACTACATCTAAAGAAGGAGAAGCACCTGGTGGTAATAAAAAGACTCTATCCCCACGTTCCTTTAACTTCAAAGAAAGAAACAACTTCTTCAACCTCTTCTTCAAAGTGCTCTCGGAAATACCCTTTATATCAACCGCTTGTCCGTCATCAATCATTTTCAAAAGCTACATCAAAAACGAATAGCACTAGCTATGAGTTCAGGGTTCACCACAATTCCACTACTGAGTACTCATAAACCAAACCTATCTTAGAGTAAAGAAGTATCATATTACCTGTTTCAAATCATTGCCAACATTAGGAAACTCCAAAAGCATCTCTTTAACCACAGTTTCAGGATCATCCTCTTGATCAGAGAATGAATCAGAACCAGAGTAAGACTCAGTATCAGACTCATATTCACGCTTCTTAGTCTTCTTCTTCTTCTTCATATCCCTCCTCTTTCTCTCCTTCCTCTCAATCTTCTTCCTCTTCCTCTCCTTCTCTCTCTTCCTCCGTTTCTCTCTCTCATAACTTCCTCCGTCACTTTTCCGCCGCTCCTTTTGCTTCTTCCGCCACTTTCTAGAAGATGAATCAGATTCGTCTGAGCTGTATGACGAGGAGGACGATGTTGCTGACGATGGAGTATCGTCTCCCGAATCAGAATCTCTCTTCCAGTGCTTACCCATATTGTTCAATCCCTGAATCAGATTTTCCAAAACCAATCAAGAGCCTAAAATCCCTCAAATCACCAAACTAAAACGTGGAAATTAACTATTGACCTGTTCTACACTACTCCGGCACCGTTAAGGACGAGAAATAACTTTCCGGCGGAGTATTCCGTCGTAATCGTATCCTTGTTCCCCTTTTGGTCGCCGTGGCTACAGTCTGCTCGTGGTAGAAGAGATGAGCGAAGATCGACACAAGAACTGCGTCGTTTATGATTAAGAAAAATAAAAAATAAAAGTTGTACATTCTATGGGCTAATATTTGAATTGCTAAAGGCCCGTTTAGGCCCGCATTTCCATAATAACATCCCTAAAAACTGGGTTTTGAGAAAATAAACCCTTTATATATTTTATTTTTTCAGTTTATAATTATTTTATAAATGATTTCTCTCATGGCCTGTAAACGACTTGACTTCCCTTAAATTTACTAACAAATACAAATTGACAAACATGTGGTTGGACAGGTGAAATGCGATCAAAACAAGATATGGAAGCTGCTAAATGTCTTTGTTCTTGATATGTCATGAAGACAAGATTTTTGATTTCCCGATTGGTGAGTACAAAAACACACCGATCGAGGATTAAAATTAAAGGTTACATAAAACCAAATGATGGCAAGATGGTTTACATGAAGATCTGTTGAATCATCATCTCTAACCAGCTGCAGCTACAACAACATAAGCTAAAAATCAGATTTGATCTTATAACGCACTTCAAAGACAGCTTCCTAAACCTTGTTGATATTTCCATGCAAACTCCGAATTCATTTAATTCCACGTGACTTATAAGTTACAACCAAATAATATAAATCCACAGCTGCGAAGATAGCCAAACAAATATATAAATGTATTCTCCTAGGATCATAAGATTTAAAGACTGCTAGGTAAAAGAGAAATTTGTGCATAGTAATTGCGGCGTGGTCTACCTTTCATTGCTTTGGGAGAAGTAAAAGTGGAATCATCTTCTCCTGGCAGCTGGTTGCACTTGTGCACCTCCTGCCTGTCCACCCGCAGGTTCTTCAGCCATGTTTGATGCTTGTGTCACGGCATTCATCACTACGAGTCCCAGCGGTATCAAATACATCCACTGCGTATCATATGAAAGTTACATCAAGACCTAAAATAAAGAAGGAATCATCAAAAGATCTTTATCGTATTACTCACATATTTCGCCCAAAATGATCTCTCTGGTGGTGGTTCAACTTCTCCCTCTACATTCTCACTGCCTAGAATCTCCTCAGTGAATATTGGAGTTCTGTGAAACAGTCAGGTAAGGATAAGATAAAAAAATATTAGTTATTGGGCTAAAGGGTGGAGAAGCAATGGTATTTCTTGATTGATATAACTTGATGAACTGACAAATATATTTATATCTATAGAACACAAGTCGAATATAGACATCCAGGATCATGCAAAGTTAAGCCATTTTGATGCAAAAAAAAAACACAATAATTATTCTACCTTGGCGCCTGCTCACTGCTTTTCAGAATTGTGTGAGAGTTAAACGACCATTTTGCTGGCTACAGTAAGCAAAACGAAAAACGTAGATTAGAACGCATACATAATCAAAGTCAGAAGCTCTAACGATAATGTAACCTTTTTCCTTCATGAATATACGGTTTCAGTGTTCAGACAAGAGATGTGATAGAACCCAAGGTCGGATTCTATCAGAAAATATCACTATGAGTGACACTTAGAGAGACCAGCACAAAAAAACTCACAGAACATGGCACAGTCACCCAACACTAATTACTTCACACCACACCGCAAAATCACAACATTATGGAATGCTTACAGTGATCCTAAGACCATACTCTCACATATCTAATCTTCTGACGGTATTACTATTTCCTCACAAAAGTTTCTGCGGATCTATCAACATATTACAGAACACTTATAGATAGTCCACTTATGCTGAAAATACCTAGGCACAGTAGAGAAAGAGGGTGCGATACTGTACTCTAGAATATGACTCAAAATATATTAAATCACAGAAAATATTGGTGAATGGAAAGATAATGACTCAATTACATCATCCGCATTCATAATTGTATCAGTATTATCTGATTCTAGACCGAAGGCAAGAAAGGATCAGTCCATGTCCAATTTATCTCAGTTAGAGTGTAAATAAAAAGAGAAGCTGGGATAATCGAGTTCACTTACAAGTTTCAATTGGCGAGGATATTGACACGCCCCAGGAGAACCATAACTAACTGCCAAGATGTTAGCACCTTCCTGCAAACGGAGACAGTATAGCAATTAGCAAGTAAACAAACTGTGCCGAACACAGTTTTGAACTATATTCATAGTCCCAACTTTCTCTGTAATACACTCAAGTAGTAGTTAAAATGCTAAGGCGCAAACTAAACTTTGAACTCAACAAAAGTTTATACCAAAAAAGGGCATTACCATGTGTATAATGAAATGCTCATCCAAGCCATCCCGTGGTAGACATCTCTGCAATCAAACAAGTATATTGTTCTATAACAGACACATAAACTGACTGAAAAGTGGGAAAAAGCAAGAAGGGTGTCTAAACGAGTGTTGTCTTTATCAGTCTAGCCTAGAAACAAATCTGTAAGTGTATTACAAAACGACTAACCATTTCATACCGATCCAATTATATAAACAAGCTCTCATATCTCGAAAGAGTAGAATTAGATTATTACTAGAAAGGTGTAGCCTACTAAGAGTTCAAAGAGTGAAACTAAAACAAAACCACCATGGTTACAAAGAGTCTTTTATATAGACTTAAAACAAAGCCTGTAATTTACACCTCCAGACATGGGAAAGCACTAGCAAACAATCAAAGAACAATCACAAAGAAATCAACCAAAAAGGTAGACATAGACTTACAGCTCTCACTGATGCAATCACAAACTCTCTCCCTGGTGGACTAACCACATTAGATGGAAGCCGAATCCGATAAAAGTCATCTCCTTTCAGCAGATTCTACAAATACATTCCAACAAAAAAAAATTCAAATCTCCATTCCAAGGAAATTAGACAAACAACTGATAAATCAATAACATCAGAACATTACCTTGAATGCATCTTTCTCTTCAGCAGAAAAATCATTTCTAGAGAATCGCAGCTTCGTTAATGTCTGCATACACACAAGATCAAATCTACTTAATTACTGAATTAAACTATGCTACTACTCTAATTAGATCAATTCACTTCAGAGCAAGCCAATTCCAGAATTTGCAGATGAAACTTAATATGATCGAAGTAACATGAAAAGATTCGATCCAAAAACCTAAAATCAATAAACCGAATCTCGATACCTTTCCGCCATGACTCCAGGTTTTGAGACGAGCGGAGAAAGTACCGGCGGGGGAGAAATCAGAGTCACCGAAGGCATGTTCGAGAGTAAATTGGACTTTTGAATCCAAATCGGTAGGATCTGAGTATCTTCTCCGGATAGTTGGAGTCTGTTGCTGCTGCTGTGGCGAAGAAGAAGAAGATGTGTAAAGATCGGTGGAGCGGGGCTTTGCTCCTTCTAGACCAAATTCGTCGTCGTCAACGAGGAGCTCGTCTGATTGGAAAGCGATGGATGAGGAGAAGATGAGAAAGGAAAGGAAGAAGAGAAGTGTGAGCTTCGCCATTGTTGCTGGCGATTGAGTTTTTTTTTTTTTGTGTGTGTGTGTAGATCAGCAGAGTAGTGGAGGGTCGCGGAGTCGATATATCTCGGACGAGAGTTTTGCAAGTTTTTGAGTCTAACGAGAAACTGAATTAATAAATAGAAGAAGAAGAAGAAAAAAGGTTTATCTCAAATATTGTAAAAAGGATAAAAATTGAGACATATTGGTTTTCTACTGAGGAATTATTTACATTTGGGATCTAATGCAGTTCGGTACGAATTTTTTGAGTGAAATCATCCGTTTTTATATTAGCACAACGAAACATTAAAGATAACAAAAAAATTGAAAATTCTTCCTTATCATTCTGAAGTTCTTCCAAATACAATGAAAGTGTCGGCCATTCGGTTAGAAAACACACCATATTCACTAGATTTGAATAGTTTCGAAAAAACATTACTTTTTAGTTGTTAACACCAATCATACACTTCATCGCCTAGAGAAGAGCTTCCACTTCCGAATGTAGTGGAGATATGCGTGTAAGGGTGTTGGCAGCTCTCATGGTTGGTGTAACTCCATCTGATGACGTATTGAACCACCATATTCCTGAGAATTTATCACTATCTTTCCAAGACCCGTCCAAAAAAGGGTGATATCCTAAATAAGAATCATTTTGTGAAATATCTCTCACTCGAGTTCGAGTTTCCGAATTTAAAAAACAACTAGTTTCCAAACTAAACTCAATATGGCCTACTTGCCACAATTGTGCCTCTTTTTCGTTAAGAGTAATATCTCTAAGGGATCTTTATCCACATTATCCTGAGACACCCAGTTCATATGATTTGAAAGCATGCTTTTGGTAACATTACTGTTAGCGGAAAAAGAGGATTGCTCCACATCATATAAACAGATATATATTTGCTTGAAAGTTGAAACAGGACTAGCAGTATCAAGGAGTTCTTGCAGAATTGTGTTTGTGGCTAAACCAACTTTTGGTAACATTTCAAACCCTCATTATTAAGCTCTTTAAGTATCCAATGAGGAGGGTACAGTTGATTAGACATAGACATACCTTGTAGTTTCTGAAGACGATTGGCTAGGAATCTAGGAAAATATGGCAACATGTTTTACTGGAAAGACAAGTCAACATGGAAGACGAGCATTTCTATCTTAAATCGACGAATCTCTTTCTTTTATGCCTTAGAGGCTGATAGAGGGTTATGCGAGTAAAACAGCTTATAAAAAAACGTGTCCACTTGACACAAAGTGAGTCAAAATGGAAACCACACTTTCAAAAGTGTCTGAATGTACATAACCCAACTATAAATGGGGATTAGATAGCTGGATATTTACTTTAAGAGTACACATGCTTTTTGTGTCTTTCTACAAGACACAAGATAGTTTACAGCAGGAACGTAATGTAACCCAGTCACAATTCGGAAACAGCCGATATCTAAAAGTCGTTAGCTTTCCTTCGCAGTTCGTTTAACTCATTCTCGATCTCTGAGTCTTTGAAAGGGTATCTCGTGCTTGCTGCAACAGTGCTTCTCCCTGGAGGAAGCTCTCCTTTCTGCTCCATATCATATAAACAGAGGATAACTATAAGATGTATGTTTCACAGACTCTTAACTCAGTGAAGTAAAATGTTAGTAGCAAAGTAGGCTATCGTCAAACATGAAACAAGACAGTAAGGTAAACATAGAAGTAATTTGAGTAGTTTGAATTGTTGATTTTAGTGAACCATCCCAAATTGCTGAACCCATTAGTCTCTTCGGACGGTAATTTGCAATATGGACATATGGTAGCTTGTGGATACAATATTTTCGCGAATGATGAGATTATAAACTCTACGGAACTAACAAGATGATTGACGTTTTACAAACCTTTGAGCTTCCAGACAATTCTTTCTTCAAGTCTGCAAGATCATCATCCACAGATGAAGTTTCAAGCATTTGAAACTGCAAGTCACAAAGAAATACACGTTAATGTCAAGATGGTTGCAGATATACAAGTTCTTCTCCTACCAACAAACAAACAGTAAACCAGATTAGACCATCCTATCAGTCGTAGAAGATATTAGATAAAGCAGCGAACCCTAATCAATGCAAGATTTTACCTCTGAAACAAATTTAAAAGAGAAAGAAAGATTCTTCTCCTCATAGAAATACCAAGACAAGAGATAGACAACCAACCTTCCCCTCGAGTTCATCGGTTCCAATCTGAGTTAGTGCATCTGCTTCAGACTCCATAGCCATAACTGTCAAGCACTTTCTAGATTTTAGTCTCTATCAGACTGAGCATTCATCAACAAGCAGAATGTGAAGTCTTTCACAACGAAAAATTACACGTTCGGAATTCTGATACTAGCAACTCAGAGATTTACAGAAAGAATAAGAGGGTATATCTGCACGGACTAACATTGATCAACCAGAACCTAAACGAATTGCTAGAAATAGCAATAAGAAAAAAGGTTATCCAGTGGCATTTCTCTCTTGTATCTAAACAAGCAAGGATTCCGCTAAGTTTATCCTTTACTCCGATGTCCCATTGCACACATTATATTACTGTTCTATTGTTTTGCATGAGGTAACTACAACACTAATTCCACATCCACGTTGCCCAGAATCTGAGCACTATTTCTAATGTAACCCTGTCGCCTAGGTGGCAAGTAGTACAAGCTAACATAGAGAAAGTAGTGGAATCTAAACTCACTTTCAAAGACTGAATGCTAATCCTAACTACAGGCCAAACTTCAAATTTAGAAAGGAATAATAGGACTAACTGGTATTGGTTGCGTATAGACAAGTTGGAGGATCAAGAGATCATACCTTTCTCCTCCATTTTCTCAAAAGCTGAAAGAGCACCGCTTGTATTTACTGTCCCTATCATCTCTTGCACTTTGGTTGCAGTCCTAGCAGGAATTAAAAAAAACAAATAGAGTTGGGACAATATATAAATCGACAAGAAACACTCTGTATGGACGAGCTTCCATAAATGATATAAAGAAGAGTATTAGGGAAATGATACAAACTTAGCAGTGCGAGCACGTGCAAGGAGCGTATCTTTCTTTGCTTTTGCCTCTTGTATCTTACTCTCCAAGAGCTGCAAATAAAAGGGGAAACAACAAAAAAATTACAGAACTCATTTTCTAAGAACCAAACTTCGCCCTAAGCAATTTCAGAAAATATAAGAATCATATGCTATGGAAATGGAAGAACTCTGAAAATACAGATACTAATCTAAAATATCTTCTACATTATGTCCATAGAGATACAATAGCTCCTTAGTACAAAACGTGAAGAGAGATACTTGGCATATGAATCTTATGACGGAGGTATTTAACTATGGTACTATCTCTAAACCATTCAAATTGTATGGTGGCATGACGAAAATTAATGTATACATGATTCTTTGTTTTATTGAGTAAATGCATGACGATAAATTCATTTAATCATAGCTCTAAAGATTCCAACAGTGTATAGTAAATCAAAATACAAAATATATAGATAAATATGGTGAAAACTAACCCTTGTATTTGAAACAAGATTGTCGACAACACCTTTTTGCTGATCTAGTTGAGTTTTCAAAGCAGTAGCGTTGTCCTGTTAAGAAAAAAGGTAATAACTTCAAAACCTAAAGTTCTAGTTTTTTTTTAAGGTAACTTTATAAAGTTAGAGAATGGATGTATTCAAGAGACTTCAGTAGTCGATAAGGTATCAGCAGGTAAAAGATAGTGAAAATTTACCTGCCTATTATTCGTTAGCCATTTGCAAAGGTTACACAAATACATAAATCAACAAAACTGAAAAAGAGCCATACGGTCTGTTGCTCAAACAAAAGCACATCAAAGATGATAGCCAAGATACTGATATGTAAAAAACACTGAAGAATCGTGTTTGGCTGTTTCCGAAATTCTACATAGAACCAAAATTTGATTTTGATTTTTTTTTCTGATACTGAAAGACAATAGTCAACATCCTAATATGTAGAAACACAGAAGGGTCGTTTTTGGCTGCATCTGTAGTGTTATATATATCCAAAATATCTTTTGTCACTGCAATCACCTTAACAAACTCAACAAACAATATATTTCAAAAGAGTACTATAAACACTGCCAAGCTCTATTGCATCAAAAAATGATTGGAAAAGGGGGCAAGTCCTGAGGAGAATTACAGAATACTTAGATATCTAAATTTTTCCATTTTACTTTCACCACCACCTAACTAAACCTTGCAGAAAACCAAGAGATCAGCCTCAAATCGCTCGATGCGCTAAACGATTAGGGTCTTTCATTTGTTGGAGTAAGCAAACTTAAGAAACAGAAAACTGGTGGACAAAAGAATGGATAGATATAACCTACAGCAAAAGACTTTCGTCGTTTAAGGGCCTCACGTGCAAGATCCTCATCTCCTTTTGCAAGAGCAAGTTGTGCTCTTTTGTACCTATTTAAACGTGTAACATGTAAGAATAATCAGCTCAGAGAAGAATTTAGGTATGGAAGCAAGGTCCACGCAAAAGCACACATACCAATCATCAGAAGACTGCTGTGCAGCTTTATATTTGTTCTGTAACTGCTTTTGTGATGCTAAAACCTTCAGACACGTTGATAATACACAAGTTAGCTAATCTCATAAATAGGGGCCAACCATGCTGTAGTAAAAAAATGAAGAAGAAAAATATCGTACAGGAAAATGTATAAAGTTTGTTCAAGAGTAAGAAGTGCACCTGTGCAGTGGCTTGACGCATCTTTGTCAAATCACTATTCATTTCAATGACAGTTTGCTCCAGGATTTTCTCCGGGTCTTCAAAAGAGCTTATGAGCGCATTTGCATATGACTTCGCTTATTAAAATGAAAAATAAACAAGAGAACTGATTAATGAACTCCAATGCATAATGACAGTCAAATACAGAATGAGAAAGGGTATAAGTACCTTGACCACTCTAGAAAATCGTTCAAAAAGATTCATAGTAGCACCATGACCATTGCACCTGAGTCTATTATCACAAGCTAATCTCAACACATTCACTCTCAGCGCTCCACCTTGTAAAAATAAACAATAATCTTTATTGAGTCTAACAATAAGTTCATGGAAACATCAAACCAACAACATAACTAAAAAGCAAGAGAACTAAATGTTAGACATGTGAAACAGTCAAAGCATACTGAAGTTATAGACACTGACTAAGAGTAACCTCATTTATACTAAATCAAGAAACACAAAATCGACAAATCATACACTAAAAAGCACAATCAATACCCAATTTTACTTCAATTCTCTCTCTGACTAATCACGTTACCCAATTTGAGCAAATAGCTGCACTATTTTCCTCCAAGCAATCCAAACAAGGCGCAAGCTAGTGAAATGAAGATAAAGCCAAACCCTAAAGCGAAGTAGAGAAGAAGGAGACGCACTTGAGTTACCGAAGAAAGATGTTCTGAGAGGGAGAATCCTGAGGGAACAAGGGCGATTAGAAGAAGTCGAAGGGGAAGAAGAAGCAGTAGGACGGAGAGGAGGGAATAATCCGGTAACAGGTGAAGCTTTGAGAGCCATTTCAATGGCGATTTCGACTCTTCTCCTTCTCTCGTCTTCTTTTGGCTTATTGGAGGATGTTTGTGGTCTCGGAGGCTACTCGGATGTTGTTCCCATTTTTCTTTCTCTATCCTACGTCGTTTTGGTCGATGAATAACATTGATTTTTTCATAAAACATATTTTATTGGAATTGAAAACGGAAATTACTCAAAGCTGAAGATCAGAACTCTTGAAAAGACAAAGCTGACAATGAAGATCATAATTCACTGATATTCTTTGATTCTTAATATGCAAGATACAGCTCCAAGAGAAGTTTACCGTCATGAATGTTTCACTTTAGTATAGATGTGAATGTCCAAATCCACCAAACAATCATGGAGTTCACAGTTCAATATTGATTGCATTGTTCATATGTAGTTGCTGGAATTTGCAAACTTACGTCAATGAACCATGTTTCCCAACTCACAATGTAAACTTTAGAATTGTTATTGACTTGGGAGACTTTCCCTTATAATACACGAGTAGATATCTCTTGAATTAACAAACACAGACGCATCCATCAAAATCCAAACACACATACACAGACTCTAAGGGACAATATAATGAATCAAAAGTAACGTAGCACTATTTATAAATACAACAACAAAAATGAAACTTGATAATGTTTTAATACAAACAAGAATCGAAGTTATTTTCAGCACATTGTTCGATTTTTTTCCTGAAAAAACGAAACCAGCTCAACATAACCCATTGAAACATTTCATGAAATACCTGGCAGGCAATACTTGGTAGCAGTGTCTAATTTGAGAGGACCACTGTGGAAGAAATGTCTTGGGCAGAGTCGAGTTGGGTTTGACCTGAAGAAAGAGAAGAAGAGTCGTTAAAAAGAGATCTTTGAATCTTGTTTAGTTCTTTGGCCACTTCCACCATCGTTGGAACTTCTTCACTAGGGCCGGTGCATCTCAGTGATAGCTTCAAGAAAGCTTTCATTTGACAACGCTCTTGTTCTGAAATTTGACCCATCTTTTCTATCATCTTTGAATCTGCAATCTCTTCCATTGGTCTGTCTTCCTTTAATGTTGAGAGCAAATTCCGAGCATGTCTTTTCATCAGACTGTCAAATCCATCTTCACTTTCTTCTTCTTCTCCTCGATAATGCTCGAAATAGTATTCGTATCCTAATAGAAGCCTATGACCCATAAAGATTCCAAAGGCAAAGACATCTGTTTTATCTGAGACTAGGCCACTCCTAACGTAATTATCAGCAAAGTAACTATATAATCCCACGTCTCTGTCAACCCGGACAAATGTTTCTCCTTCTGGGATTGAGACGCAGTGAGAGAAATCAGTCAGCTTGGCGACACCATCTTCATCCAATAAGATATTCCAATGAGACAAAATCCTATATACAAAGGGCCTAGGGAAGGCGGTGTGAAGGTAAGCTAAAGCAGTAGCGATATCTTCTGCTATCTTCATTCTCTTTTTCCATGGCTGTTCACTTATTTCTAATTTGTAATGTTTCTTAACACTATGATACACCATGACTGGATAATCTAACTCAAGACAACATCCAACCAACTTCATGAAGTTTTTGTGACCACTCACCATCGATGAAACTGCTATGTCGCGGCACAAACGATCTACTCTCAAGCCACTCCACCAGCCAACATCTTTCTTGATTAGTATCATGGGATGATTCTCGTTCTTACCAGAATACCATTTGAAGGGAACTTCTAATCGTAAAACAAAATTAGAGTCGCTGAAATCGTTGGTGGCTTTGAGGATCTCATCAGCAGAGAAGAATTTGATGGGATTGGATTTGCCATCGCAACATTCGATGAGCTCTTCTAACAACTTGGCCCCTCTCTCGGACGCTATATCGGATTTTGGCTTCTTCTTCTTCCTCAGCCAACCCATCTCAAAATCTAAGAATTAAGGGAAAGAAAGCTTTATTTGAAATCAAAATGAGCAAAGGATTCGAGACCTCACACAATGAGTTGCAAACGAGTACAATGTACTCAATTCTTGTTGAATTTTCAACATTACGTTCTTCAACGAAAATCAGAAAATAGGAATTTATTAGAGTTGCAAGGACTTTTAGGAAATTTGGGTCTGCTGATGTCATCATATTTTAAAATTTTAACGTTTGTTACTTGTTTAGTGAATGGTCATCAAAAATTCACACCTATCGGCTGGGACTAGATCATCCGTTGCTACCTTTTCCAAGTTACAAAAATATGTTCTGTCTTTTTTATTTTTGGTTAAATTCTTTTTTTTTTCTTAGTTTTTTAGAGCTTATTTATACAAGAAACCGTATATCACTTCCTTGTAAAGATTTTCACTAAAAACTAATGGATTTTTTAAGAAGTTGTCCATAGCTTTCAAATTCTTTGGGAGCTTCTACAAGCTTTGGAGAGCTTCCAAATTCGCTCGGAACATTCATAATGAAGAAAGTAGTTGCGACCAAACTACCTTCTAAGTTTTATCTTATCAAATTCATTACTAATCATTAGGATTGAACCTACAAGACAAAAACTTATTCCAAGTTTTTAAACATTATACTATAATTTATCACCGTTTTCTTATCAAAATTATTTAGCCCAACAGTTTTTCTAAATTATCATTTACGTTTTAAGTTTATAATCAGTTAATCACCAATCATTCTTTTCATTCCTATCATTTTATCTTAACTCCTTAAATATTGAATTCTTCAAGTTTGTCAATTGTTCCCAAAATGGATTTTCTTTACTAATATAAGCATTGGTTTAAAGGAAATAAAAACAAAAGCATTGGTTTGTAATAAATGAAAAGTAAAAAAAAAAAATTCAAACATCACATTTGGCACTTTTCTAAATCCGTCTTTGAAAACGCGTTCTGTGTTTTTCTTTTGCCGTTTCTTTGTCTGATTATGAAACAAAGAAATCACCAGAATTCAATACATTAATTCAAACAAAATCTCAAATTTTTCTCCTCCGGAGATATCTAACATATTATAGGCGATGGAACTGAGGAGAAAATTGTGCATTGTGGTTGCAGTTTTCGTAATTGTGATCGAATTTGCATCAGCCAATTTCGTGTTTAAGGCACAACACAAGTTCGCAGGGAAGAAGAAGAACCTCGAGCATTTCAAGTCTCATGACACGCGCCGCCACTCTCGGATGCTCGCTTCCATTGATCTCCCTCTTGGCGGAGACAGCCGCGTAGACTCTGTCGGGTTTTGTTCTTTTTCCCTCTCTTTTCAATAGTTTAACGTAGAATAAATAGCTTCCGACTCAAAACCAATTGACAATAAGCGAAAATGATTATGCAGCGATCATTTAGTACCGTCATAATTTATGTAACATTTGGGACACATACCTAAGTTTAGGTACTAATGAAGTTACATTTTCTTGGTTTTGTTATAGTTTATACTTCACTAAAATCAAGCTAGGGTCGCCACCAAAGGAATATCATGTACAAGTTGATACAGGAAGTGATATACTTTGGATAAATTGCAAGCCGTGTCCAAAATGTCCCACGAAAACTAATTTGAATGTAATGTTTTCTTCTTCTTATTTACTTGCTGTCTAGTGCTAACACAGATGGATCATATCTTTGTTTTTTTTACGCCAATGCAGTTTCGTTTATCGTTGTTCGACATGAATGCTTCTTCGACTTCGAAGAAGGTTGGTTGTGATGATGATTTTTGCTCTTTCATTTCGCAATCGGATAGCTGTCAACCCGCTCTTGGATGTAGTTATCACATTGTCTATGCGGACGAAAGCACAAGTGATGGAAAGTTTATAAGGGACATGTTAACACTTGAACAAGTTACTGGCGATCTTAAAACTGGACCACTTGGTCAAGAAGTTGTATTCGGGTGAGCTTTAATATCTTCCTTATCTTTTCGTTTGTGGTTTGTGATGTATTTTTTCTCATAAGGGCTTTTCTTTGAGAAAGGTGTGGAAGTGATCAATCTGGACAACTTGGGAATGGTGACTCAGCAGTTGATGGTGTTATGGGATTTGGGCAATCAAATACCTCTGTCCTTTCACAACTAGCTGCCACGGGCGATGCGAAAAGAGTTTTTTCGCATTGCTTGGATAATGTTAAAGGAGGTGGGATTTTTGCTGTTGGTGTAGTGGATTCTCCAAAAGTTAAAACAACTCCTATGGTACCTAATCAGTACGTAATATCTCTTCTCAAGTCATTTATTCTTTTCAATCAAGAAGTTAGAGTAGGAGTAGCTTCTGTTTTATGGCCGCTAACATGTGTTGCTCAACGATTTTAGGATGCATTACAATGTAATGTTGATGGGAATGGATGTGGATGGAACTTCTCTTGACCTTCCACGAAGTATTGTGAGGAACGGAGGAACCATTGTTGATAGTGGTACAACTTTGGCTTACTTTCCAAAGGTTCTTTATGACTCCTTAATAGAAACGGTAACTTTCTCTGCTCATATTCATATTAGTGCATGTTTATTTCTAGTTTGTGTGAAAATCACAATCCTGACATGAGTTTTTCTTGTGTAGATTCTTGCTCGTCAACCTGTAAAACTTCACATAGTAGAGGAGACCTTCCAATGTTTTAGCTTTAGTACAAAGTAAGACTTTCCCTACCGTGTTTATTTCCAAACCATTCTTCTTTTAGATACCTATAAAGCAAGCCTTTCTTAAGTATTATGCATCATTCATTACCTATATATGCTAAGCTCTTCCTCCTTAAACTCGCAGCGTGGATGAGGCGTTCCCACCAGTAAGTTTTGAGTTTGAGGACTCTGTCAAACTAACCGTTTATCCGCATGATTATCTTTTCACACTTGAGGTAAGTCAATAGAACAGAAACTTTGCTTTCGAGATTTCAACAAAACGTTTCGAAATGTTCTAAGTAGGATGTTTCGAGTTTCGATGATCGGAATTGCCTCTTTATTTTTGCTAACAGGAAGAGTTGTACTGCTTTGGTTGGCAAGCTGGTGGACTGACAACAGATGAAAGATCAGAAGTCATTCTCTTAGGAGGTAAAGTTCAAAATTCTAATAAAATCTTTCTTTCCATATCACTCACTCTAGAAGATAGTCATTTCGCTTATCTTTTTGTAGATTTGGTGCTCTCGAACAAGTTAGTAGTATACGATCTGGATAACGAGGTGATCGGATGGGCAGATCATAACTGTAAGTATCTCTAGAACCCAAAAAAGTAGCAAACTCTGCATCCTTTCTTTCTCATACAAACAAATGCTTTTCATGTTTTAAGGTTCATCAAGCATCAAAATAAAAGACGGATCAGGAGGTGTTTACTCGGTCGGCGCAGACAATCTCTCATCGGCTCCTCGTTTGTTGATGATCACAAAGCTTCTTACAATTTTGTCACCATTGATCGTAATGGCTTTTACTTCCTTAGCATAGTAACAAAGAAACCATTCAGCTGGTTATAATATGCATTGTCTTGGTGATGGATGCTTAAAGAAGATTTAATCATTTTGATAGTCTTTCTTCCAACACAAACAAACACATCTCTTTTCTTGTTCAGTTTTTTTTTACAGATCATATACAACAATATATAGGCATTTACATATCTGTTATAGAGGATGGGAGAGAAGGTAACTAGATTGTGTTCTTCAAGAACTGTACAACAAAATAGACAATGGCTAGAAACAGTGCAATTTGATACACATCTCTCTCAAAGCTGTTGTCTCTTTGGAAAAACTGCATCACCACAACTAACATTCTCTTAGTTTATATATTCAATACTGCAATTTACATAGACACAATATAAAATAGTGTTTAGATGAAGCTGACCTTATTTGGATCGGTTGGATCGCGATATATATCTGTGTCCTCTTTTCGAGTTGTCAAATTGGCGGTCAAGTCTTTTGTGACATCGGCGACATCTTTTGCGGATTCAGAAGCAGCAAAGAGGCGGCGGGATGTCCAGAAATAGGCTTGAGCAATAGGGGATGATGAAGATAAGTCCCAAGACTCTTCATGCTCAAACACTTGCCCACTAATCTGGTTAAGAGTAAATTCAGATTTGACTTTTACTATCAAATCTCCACTTACAGCAGCAAGAATAGATTTTGGTTTTCCTTTCACTGTCCATTTAATTCGCAAGACGCTGGTCGATAACATTACCATCTCTTGTACCGTCTACAAATAAGGGGAAGGGAATCACATTACTTGTGAACCAAAAGGGTTAGAAAATGCAAAACAAATGTTAAAAGGTTGTGATCAGTTCTTACCACGGTAGGATTCTCTAATCCACTAGTTATCCACATTGGTCTTTTGTACTTCTCACGACCTGTAAAACTTCTAACCGGATCCTGCAATCACTATCAATCACGATGTACTTACTTACTGCCAAGGAATATCAGAACATCACAAGAGAAATAATGGAATACAAGTGTTGTAATGTTCGAGCAAATCAATTTTACTGGACCATGTCTAAACGCAAGATAAATACTACTCCCTTTAGCACATAGCCACATATATTCAAGTGCCCATTTTGAGCAAAGTGGATTAACAAGTGACAAATTTTCGACGAACCATATCTATCTGAAAAGCAATGTACATTGTAAAATACAATGTGACAGAGAAATGTACCTTATATTTAACGGAAACTGCATAGCATGCAAAGGCACGATTTCCTTCTCTGATTTCAAGAATGTCGCGAACAAGTTGTCTAGCTGTGGATTCCACCTGCGGACTACTTGTGCACTCAAAATCGTTGCATAATTCCCCAAAATCAATCTTGTCAACAAGCTTGTCTACTTCTGATTTATCAATGGATACTTCAGTCCTCGTGGAATCATTCATAACTGAAGCAAGTAAAGAAAGACAGGATAGTTGCATAGTAAGATAAGAGTAGAGTGGGAGATATACAATCAATAGGGCTCCAGAAAATCAGAAGGTATCATTCAACTCAAAACACCTATGAGATAGAATTGTACCACAATTTTGAACTTAAGGGTTAAAACATGGAATCGTAATGGAAACTTTTTGTAACAAGATCACATAAAACGAAGATTCCAGAATAATCCAAAGATCAGAGAAGTGGTGACAGGTGAAATAGAGAAGAGTAGTAATGTACCTTGGGGAAGACGGTGGTGGATCTTAGAGGAAAGCCAGGAGTGGCGGAAGAAGCGCCGCCGGAGAAAGGCGGCTGAGGGAGGAGAAGCAGGGAGGAGGAAGGAAGAAGTAGTCATCGGAGTGTATTTCCATTATGATATCTGATTGTGTGGCCAACGGCTTAATGGTCTTTCCTCGCCTATTTTTTTCTGTGGTTCCCTTTTAAATAACACAATCTCCCTACTTTTGGATAAGGTTTTATATTCTCTATTTTTTATTTTTTGGTTAGTATTTTTCAAGATGACATTCCTGTATTACCTCACAAAGAGGTTAACCAAAACCAACAAATAATCAACTAAAGAAGTACTTATTCATTCAAAAAAGAGATCACACCAAGTCACCAACAATGTAGAGCATCTGAATTTTGCGTTAAGAGAAGTAAAATATTGTCTTTCTTTTATTAGAAGAGAGTAAAAAGAGAAAACAAGAAGCAGAGCGTCTCACTCACTCCTCTTCTTCGGCCTCTTCGAGCCAATTCACAAACGGTTCCAATCCCTTCACAAACGTTTGCCTGCAATGCAAAACCAACACAAACCATTATTACATATATGTTACTAAGAGAATACTATTATTAACCTTGTTTTTGTGAAAAACTCGAAAATAGTACCTGCCCTTAGGGTTGGTCCCTTTGCGATACCAGTGCAGAATGGTGTCTTCCGCAAGCACATCCAGTTCATACAGAGATCTCACTACCTCAGGAAACACTTTCATCAGCTTTGCATCCTCATAGCATTGCATCTGTACTTTATACATCAGTTCCATCTCCATGTTCCCGGTGCTACACAGCGTGTTCAGAAGGGGTGCCCATGTTTTCACCTACCACAAAACAGCGGCTAGCTTAGCTTAGCTTTGAACAAAACAACATAATCTTGCTTCAAAATAAAATAGAAAATCAACTCACTTGGCGTAATACAGCATTCGAATTCTGCTGCTGGTTTTTCCCAGACCATTGAACAGCATTCATTATCCCATCCCAGATCACATGCACAACCTCAGTCTCTGGCAGCTTTGCATCTTTCACCTGTTGCTTCACCATTTCAGTCACTTCATCTACGTTTATTTCCTCTGTCACTTGGCTCGTAAGGACCGCTTTGATTTCCTTCAGCTTCACCTCAAATATTTTCCTTTCATTGTACTCTACCAGAGCTGTCAATCCTGCCTTACTTAAAATCAGAAGGAAAAGTATAGCAGATATATCAATTTTACATATACAATAAGAAAGCAGAGATAAAAGACAAGTGATAATCGAATACAGAATCAGAAGTAACTGAGAATTGTTGAACACAACAAACTAGTGACAAAAGTTAACCTATATAGAAGCATTTTCACTAATTTAATCTTATCAATGAGAAATGGCAATCATATCAGTATTAAGCGACTAAAATTTAGAGAAACGCAGGTAAACAGAAGAGCAAGGAAACTACAACAAGTAAAAAAAGAACCAACATTATACTATTGAATGCAGCAAACTTCAAGAAATTAAAACTCACGTGAAATGCTCGGCAAAACTTTCTGTAGTCCGCTTTGTGGGTGGCAGGAACTCCAAGAGTTTGTCATCCATCTTGCCACGCCTCAGAATAGAAATCAAGTCATCAAGACTGTTCTCAACCAAATATTCATTGAAGAAGTCTGTTACAAAATTGAGAACTATCCCTTTGGCAACAAGAGTATCCTTAAGCAATGGCTGGAAGACAGTCTCTGCAGGTAATCCTGAGAGCTTCTGTGAAAATGCAAGTGCTGTGAATATTGCAAGCTTCTTCCTCTCATTCTCCTCAAAAAGCTCCAGTGACTGTAAGAATCTCCGTGTAACATTCTCAAGGTTCTTAATAAGGAAGGCTTTCCTCCGCAAAATTTTCTGTATGTATACAACTGATGGTAAAATAGCTTCACGCTTTGGTTCACAGTCGATTATAGAGTAAGGGTGGCGTTCCCCTTCATCAGATTTCACTGAACCAGTTTGAGTACGTCCTCCAATGAAAACAACCTTATATAATAAAAGAGATCCATCAATTATTAAATCTCGGAAAGACAAGCAAAACAAAAAGCCCCTTGCTACAAGAAAACAAAAAATACACAGGCAATAGAAGATAGCTGAGACAGTATTGATATATGGAGAATTTACCTCAAAGAAAATATCACCGTATCTTGAGAAATTAAGATCAGATGACTCTAAACTTCTGGCAACAAGTTCCTAAGACAAAACAAAAACAAAGTCATAAGTTAAGGTGCACGACATTTTACAAGCAAATAAAAACAGATAAATAAATACTTAAAACACGAAAAAAAAAGTACCAGATCACCAGCATTATCCAGATAAATCTGAACTAGTGCATCAGAAAAAGCAGCAGGGTCGAGAGGAGCAGCAATATTCCTTTTGCGGGTCTTAATCCGCGTACCTCTACACATAAAAATAAACACAAACTTATAATTACAATCATTCTAAACTTAATGCTCATGTTAACAATTTCTAACAAAAGATGAAACAACTTAAAGAAGAGTCAATAGCCAGATCAAGGGAAGAGAGTCTTCTCACAATTCATTTCAAAGTACTTCAAAATACATTATTATGCATCAACTTCAGAGATTCAGAACTAAATCTAACCATAAACATCAGAACCTAAGTTTTCAACTTCCATGGACGAATTACAGAGAAATTAACATAGACAAAAAGGCTCAAACTACAAAACAAATAAATGTCGAAAAGCTTTAAAATTCACATACCCGAGAGTGGGCTTCTCCTTTGAGCTGCAAGAAAAAAGAGCAATAAAACAGATTAGCAGTGATAACGAAATCATCCTGAATATACATACGAAACCCTAGCAGTCGAAACAAGTCTCGTTTCAACCGTAATTCATAGATTCGAGACAAATCTAATTCAATTAAGAACAATGAATAGCTATAAGGATTATAAACAAATTCAGAAGAATGCAAAATCGAAGGAAGAGATGAGATCTGAATCAAATTTCCACGAGAAACAAAATTGGTAGATTCGTCATCATCAGAAATCCTAACGAAAGATTGTGAAACAAGCTTACCTCATAAACCAAGACGTAGAAAGATTAAATCGGAGACGAAACTTTTGTGTTTGAAATCTGAGAACTCAAAAATACGAATTCAAGAGAAAGAGGACGATGCTACATAAGACGCTAAAAAGGAGAAGGTACTAAACGAAAATGACGAAATTAACCCTAATCTCCCAAACCGGTTCGATTAAGATCAAGTACGGTTGAGGGTCGGTTAATTAGTTCTGTTACGTTAATGTCAAAATTCAAAAGAGCATATAAAGAATAAACTTTGAAAAAAGATGCATGGTTGATGGTTATATAGAAATAATTAAATAAAGTAATTATATCTCAAACTTAAATCAATGGCACATAAAACCAATCGTGAAAAAAAAAAAAAAAAAAAAAAGTATCTACTATATGAATCTATTCTCTAGAAGGCTCTTCGAGACGAATGTAATCATACATAACTCCTTCAAGTGGTCCTGATGCTTTAGCTTGTCGAAGATAAATCGTGTTGGTTCCCGTGCGTAGCAACCTTCCAGGTACATTGATGCTATAAAGCCGATAGAGTCCATGGATTCCATGTCTTGCTATAGCATTATCTCTTCCAATATATCCCGTTGAGAAAAATGGCCTCGTGTATTCGTTATTGAAACGTACTTGTAGATTAGCCCATGCAGCCGAGGCTAAAGCTAGCTGCAATGTGTAGCTACCTCGCATGTTTACATATGGAAGATGAAACACAGTCTGCCATGTAGTTGGTGTGTACGTTGAATCACCGATTTTTCTTGTGACTTGAGAGTAGAACCAGTCTTTGCTATAGTTACTAACTCCAATTGTGTAGATGAGGTCATGGTTTGGATATAACTCTGTGTATCGTTGCCATAATCCGTACTGCCTAAACTTGTCCGTGTGGTTTAGATATAAAGGGTTCATTGTGTTCTTGTATGGCTCCGGTACAAAGTATTCTCGAGCTCGTTGATGTGGATGGAGAACATTATTGACTCCTTTGTATTTGATGCCAGTTATAAGTCCTTGGGGACTCGAGAAACTGACACTAATAATCCCGTTGTCCACTATCACCTCTCTAGTCCCATGTTTGTTTCTTATTTGTTGAACAGTTGGAGCTCTTCCACTTGGTCCATCTAAGTTTCTTATCGGCCTAGAAAACGCGATTGGAAGAAGAAACAACAGAAAAGAACAGATAATTAGCGAAGTTATCTTCTTCTTCGAAATCAACTTTGCTTTCAAGATCTTTAGATCGAAAATAATTTAAGAAAAGATTGTTGCTTCAAGTTCCTCCTTTGGATGTGGAGTCATGACATGCATATTTATATGCGTAATGCGTATGTGGTTATTTGTTAATCAAAGTCTAAGACTCAATGGGAATAGGTGCACCAAAACTTAACTAGGACTTACTTTGACATTCATTTAATTTGTCTGATAATTGTTTTTCTATTTTAATTGTTGTCTAAGATAATATTGAAATATGCCATGAAAGACCGACCAAGTTGTTGCGAAAGGGTATATATCATTAACATGATAATTAGGTCTTACAATTAGTAACGAGCCCAACATTTTGGATCCTTGGCAAAAAGAAAAAACAAGGATTCCAGTTTTCATCGCAGCAACAAGGTCATAAAATTTCAAAAAGATTTTCCTATCTATTCTAGCAGTGGTGTTTTTACTTCACTATTGATGAACTTGAAGACTGCGAGCGTAGAGAGGCTATTGGATGTGCAGACCATTGTTCATTTGGTTCCATAGGTGAAAGACCGACCAAAAATAAAAATAAACTATTGGAAACTAGCTTGCGAATGGATAACATATTTAAACAAATATTGATATACTTAAAAGATGGAAATTTGATGTATTTTTATTTTTTTTTTATTTTTTTTTGGTCTTTGCTTTATCAGTAGTATTATAAAAACTAAAACGATATTTTTTTTGTTGATAATTTTCTTTTATAATTTGGTTTTGGTTTAATTTGATTTTTGTATTGGATCAATTTGGTATTCGATTTAGATTCAGTTTGATTTTTGTCAAAAATAATTTTACTATAACAAAATAACGATTTCTTTTCCGAAAAATTCAAATTAATTAACCAACTGAATACAATGGAGTTATGTGAAAAGTTAGTAAGGGAAAAACTCTTTACAAGTCTATCACAACTGGGATAAAGTTTCTTTACCCTTAAATCTACACACTGCGAATATTTTTCGGGCAGACTTTACTTCATTAAAGGACGTTGACGATTCACAATACTTGATATGCATTATATTTCTTGCTATCCAGTTTATCTCCATATATCTCAAAAACAAAACAAGAAAAACAGAGCAATAATATTGAAAACAGAGCAACGATCTTGAAACGACAAGACAGAGCCTACAACAATATCGATTTTATTACTATTTTATGACTACTTCTTTTGAATATGTGAATCTAACATCTAATGGACCCTTAGTTTTGATTTTTGGTGCGTTATGTAACTATTTTGGATTGATTTTTTCTGAATTTTTCATCAAGTATCATGGCAAATAATCTTTTTTGATGAAAGCTTGGTAGTTTTGGAGTTACATATTTTAATTTAACTATTTTATAGTTAACCGAATAAATTTAATTAAACATCGACATCACAAATGAAATTTTAACAATATATTAATCAAAGATACTTATAATTTGTTTTTGGATATTTAGACAAAATTCCGGTTATTCAGATAAAATTCGGATATTTGGGTAAAAGTTTTGGGTATTTTGATGAATTTTCGACTATTTGCATAAATTTTTTGAGTGTTTGAGTAAATTACGGGAATTCGAGTATACCTGAATTTAAAGGATACCTGATTTTTAAAAGTATTTAGCAGTTTTGAATTTTTATACCCAGATTGATCCGAACCCGATGAGATCCAAACCGAAACCTAACCAATATTTTAGTTTTACCTTCTTAGCTCTTAAACTTCTCTACTTAAAGCAACCGTACCCGATCGGATTTTAACCGAACCCGACCCACAATACCGTTCCAATAATCTTTTCTTTTGACATACCTTTGAAGCTTTCACCTTCTGTTGCTCTTTCAAAACCAAAGCCTATTGGGATGACCAATTTGATCCCAAACATGAACACAATTCCACTTATAAGTCACTACACACCCAAATTTGAATGCTTTTCTATTTTTCTACACTCCCAAATTTACTCTGGGAAGGTCCAATTAAATCGAGAAAGCTATGTCATTTACTCCACACGGAGGATGCCCACAGGTGTTCGACACAATTCCACAAAGACCCTGTCACGTGGCTCGTACGTGACATCTTCTTCAATACCTTACTCGTTGATTTTTTCCCGCTTCTCCTCTGTTTTCTCCCGTCACGAACAAAACCTCTCTCGATACCAAGAAAACGCAAAGATCAGATCACTGAGAAGCGTTACTAGCTTCTACTCTCTTCCCCAACATGGAGCGTCCTACTCTAGAAGATGCTAACAGCGAAAATCTCTTCAAACGTGCCTACGATTCCTACTTTGCGAAAGATTACATCAAGGCGTTGGAGATAATTGAAGATTTGCGTTTCGTCCAAGGGAACGACAGGGTGTGTGTTAATGCACTACAAGGTCAAATCTTTAAGGAGCTAGCGAAAAAAACAGAGAACACTGATGTGAAAGTTGCTTACTTGTTGGGTTCTGTACAATGCGTTTCCATAGCTCCTGCTTTGTCATCGATGGCGGCTATTTCACTCTTCACTTTGGCACAACAGATTCAGTCAGTGGTGTATTACAAGAAATCTGTGCGCAAAGCAAAAGAAACTTTGTATCATCTTTCAGTGAATGTGCAGGATCCAGAATTCACCAAGAAAGAACAGAAAGCAATGGTGTCTGTGATCAAGATTGCAGAGTCGAGAATTGCTGAATCCAAGACACGACTTGTTGTAAAAAACTGTGAACAAAAAGAAGATGTGGATACAAGGAAGAGTGAGCCTGATTTCATTAAAGGATTGATGTTGTATTGGGCTGGTTTGAATGTTGAGATCAAACGGAACTTTATGAAAGTAAGCACTGCGGAACTTACGAGTTATGTTGAGGGGTTATATGGTAGTGAAGGACGAGATGCGTTGGAGCAAGTTCTCACTTTTGCAAGGGAAGAGGGGAAATGGAGATTCTGGATGTGTCGGTCTTGTTCGAACAAGTTCACTAGCGCTGAAGAGTGTAAGAATCATCTTGATCAAGAACATTGTGCAAAGTTTATACCTAATGAGACAAAGCATATGCCTCAAAGGATAAGTAAAGTCTGGTCTCGTAAGATATCCATTGGAGGTTGGGAACCAGTGGATGCAGCAGCTGCCATTGAACTGATTAAGAATCGATTGGAAGATGTGAAAGAGTTTGCATATGAGAATGGATGGTCCAAAGACTGGCCTTTAGCTGCTGATGAAAAGCGCAGTAAGTTACTCAAGGAAATCCAGTTGCTCCTTGTGTTGTTTTGGGACTGTAAGATTTTCACTTGTAGCATTCGAGACTGGGTGATGGGTTTGACGGTTAAGCATTTTGAAAAATTTGAAGTTTCCAAGCATACTCTTACTGATTGTCACCTAGTGGAAACACCTCAGATTATCTGTTTTTGTGAATGTGATGAACTCAATCAAATCCTGGAATTTCTAAAAAAGATCAAGTGTGAAAGGGATGATGGTACAGATCTCGTTTGCAGAGTAGTGGAGAGTTTCTACTGTGCTACACAAGTTAAAGAAAAGCTCGACTTTGACCCTCAGTTTTCAGTTCTTCTCCTTGATAAGAGGCTGCTGCAATGCAAAATTTCTCGATTCGATGATGAAGGGACAATCAGTGTCTTTGATCCCAATGTTCACTATGCCAATGCGCATGCCCAGGGAGGTTATATCTTATCCTGGTTAGTCGACAACTCTTCAGAAGATAAGATTTTTCGATTTCCCACGCCTATCAGGATGCATAATCTTGATATTTGGGTCGCTGTTCTGAAAGCCGTTTGGTTGACATGTATGACTTTGGCAACTAAATATGCAAAGAAGTGGAAGCTCCTAGATTATGATGCAGCTCTTACTGCCGCCAAAAATTTGTGTATTTGCGAAGATGTAAAGAGGAGGAATCTACAGAAAGATCAATGGACCAGTTATGCATCTCTTCTATGCGATACATGTGAAGAGCATTTAAGGAGAGACGCTGGAAAATCCCTGAATGCGAAATTATTCTTGTGTGTAGTACAAGATGTTTTCAAAGGAGCATCATTTCCGACATTTAATTTTCTCAATTGCATCAATGTTATACGTGAGCATAAAGATCTTAGTGATGATATTGTGATCAAGTCCATAGACCTTCTGAAATTAGTGGTCACCAAAAAGGTTTATTTCTTATCTGAATTTTAATTAACAACAGGATATCATAAAATCGTCTGTCATAAAGTGTCATTTGATTGCAGGTTGTTCTAATAGATTCAAGATTTTTACTGGTTGAACGTTCAAGGATTAATTTGCTGAACAGCCTCACCAGACTTTCTGTTTTTGACTATCGCTCCTACATTCTTCGACCAATGAAAGAACTCATCCTGGTTGGTTTGATTTTCTACAAAGAGCTTTCATTATGGTTCTGATTGGGTCTTTCACTTGTTCCTTATTTTATTTTTATGCTTCATCGTGTAGGATGGCATTGTATATATGGAAAACAAAGCAAAGTTAGCTGTAGTAGAAGCAGATCTTATATCCGAGGAAAAACAAGAGGAGGGAATGACATTACCATCAAAGAAGAAGAAAAATAAAAACAACAAGGTCTTTGAAGTTCTAAATTTTTTATTTGCTTCGCTGACTTTTTGGTTATTCAGTTGTAAGAAGGTATGTCTTCATGATGCAACAGAAAAATTCAACGAGCATGTCTAGTCATCTTGATAAGACTGTTCAACAGTAAGTACCTCACAAGTCTATTTTTGTTATGACGATACATTGTTTTCAGGTTGTTTCTGAACAAATTGTGTTCTTACATCTCTAGCGAACATTCTGCCAACCTTGAACTGGATAGTACATCTCCATCGCTAAAACCGGTGGAAGAAGATACTTTAACAAGTGAAAGTGGTCTATTGGAAATGAAATCCAACATTAACAATCAAGAGGAAACTACTAAAGGTGACCCTAGTGACTCAGTTGACGAATATTCTAAAATCTCTATTGTCTTGAGATTGTCATTTCTTATTTCTTTAGCTTTGCATGGAGAAGATTCACTGTCGAAACATCCGGTCTCAGCACATGAAGAAGCTACAACCAGATACAATTCAATTCTTGACATGGTGCTTAAGGTAAAGCAATCACCAACAAATTCAAAACCTAAACTATCTTCTACTGATTCAGATCATTCTTTATTTTCATGTAAAATCTCTTTACCTCCTTATTTTGCTTTGATAATATGTGCTCTACTGCAGGCCCTCTGTAACCTTAAGGTTCTTAAAGAGGATTTGGTCCACAATCGGCAACCATTTTCTGACAATCAAGTTCCTTGTGTACTACGAGATTTCTTTTCTGCTTTTGTCTCGGAGCAGATAGAAGACGAGGGTTTCTACAGTAACCTCCTAAGCGGTTTACTTGCTTCCTTAGAAGAAGTTCATTCCATGGTTTGTGCGGAAGATAAATTCTAAACTATGCATATTTTATTTTCCAGAAAGCTTGGTTGCTGTATAAATGCCATTCTCATATTTTTTTTGTCCGTTTTTTTTAGTCAAATGATGCTGCAGAGGTAGTCATAGCCATCCTTGAGTTCTGGCAATGCTGGAAAAGTCCACAAAGAGAAAGCTTGGTAACTCGTCTTTTTACACTGGAAGAATATGAAAGAATGAAATGTAGCAAATGCAGAAAGATGCCAAATTATCCAGAGCAAAGGTCTTATGGCGTTGTTATAGCTGCAGATTCAATCAGAGACCTGAAGGTATGTTTCATTTATTTCTCTCCTTGTCTTTTCTACAGTAGCTGGTACAATCTCTTAAGAAGCTGTCTTGTGGTTACGTATATATATATATATATATGCAGTGTGCTTTTGGGAATATAAAGTTTGGAGACATCATTAAAGTGATCCGCATGGAAGATAAAATGTTATGTGACATTAAAACAAGAGGCTGTGGAAAAGCAAACTTTGTTCGTCACACTATAAGTAGCTGCCCGCCTATCTTCACAATTGGTAACTTCTTACAACGATTGTGATCCTATCTACTCATTTCATTTGTTGTGGTGAATATGATAAGACAATGTTGCTGTTTTTGTGGGTTTGCAACATTAGTGTTGAAATGGGAGAAGAATGAAACTGAGAAAGAAATATCTGGAACGCTGAAGGCTATGGACTGGGAGATAGATATCAGCAAACTATACGAAGGCTTAGAACCAAACACTAACTACCGGCTTGTGTCAATGGTAAAATTTGAAACAGGGTCACAAATGTTTTATGCTATTGATTTTCTGTATCTCTGTTACAGTCTTAATATATGGAAAATGCAGATCGGATGTGGCGAAGAAGGAGAATACATTTGCATGGCTTATAAAAAGAACCGGTGGATCAGTCTCAGACATGAAGCTTTAATAGAAGAGGTAAAACGAAACAGTTGCCTTCGTCTTTCTTGAGCTGAAATTTGAACTTCTATGGGTCAAACATTATTGATATGTGTGATGATGTTATAGGTTGTCGGTATTTGGAAGAGTGTGGTCAGATTCTGTGGAGAACGGAGGGTTCGGCCAGAGATTCTATTTTATGAAGCTGCTGGACTCGATCAATAGCCTAAGAAGTGACAGAATTGTATCGATATAGGAACCCAGCATTGATGTATAAAAAACATGGCAAGCTAGAAGTTGCGTACATTATATGAATAGATCATTTGAAATTAGTAAGCAGTCAAGTTGTTAAATAGACCAGATTGTTATCAAGCCCTAGAAGTCTCGAGCTTCCAAAAGTTTCTAAGTGAATAGCTTTCAACTTCTTCGTCTTATAAGAGAATAAACTACAAAAGTCGCTTACTTGAATTCAAACAAATAGAGGAGTCTTTTTCAATCTGCGTCTTTAGATAAAATTCGGAAGGCTTACTTTGATCTTGAAGATGCTTTGAATGTAGATATTGAATGTGAAATTCTTAACGTCATCAAAAAGCACCCCGTTTCTTAGGTTTGTCTATTTTATCTACCATGCATGTCATGACTCGGGCTTAGAGGGAGACTTCCAATCAAAGATAGACTTGTATGTTTAGGAGGGAACAATATATGCAATCCTAATACTGATTTCTTTAATGTTAAAAATGATTTTAACTAAAATAAGTAGTTTTTTTCTCTTGCGGGTTCAATCCTAATGAATTTGATAAGGTAAAACTTGGAAGATAGTTTGGTCGCAACTATCTTCTTCATTTCGAATGTTCTAAGCGAATTTTGGGAAGCTCTCAAAAGCTTGTAGAAGCTCTCAAAGAATTTGAAAGCTATAGACAACTTGTGACAAAAATTCTTTAGTTTTTAGTGAAAATCTTTACAAGGAAGTGGTATAATAAAGAACAAATTGGGGTGATGAATTTAGGGTGTAAAAAAAATTGATTTACTGAACAATTTTGCATAACTTGGAAAAGCTAGCATTGAAAGAATCTTAACAATTAATTTATACATTTAGATGATCTAATTCCAGCCGAGTGTTTGAATTCTTGAGGACCGTTCGTCACTAACAAGTAAAAAGATATTAAAAAAAAATAAAAAACTGATGACATGAGTAGACCCCAAAATCGTAGAGATCACCAAGATATGTGATAAATCCTTCCAACTCTAAATTCCACAAAAACAATTAAAATGTTTATTTCTGAATTTTCGCGGGAGGACGTCAATGTTGAAAATTCAACAAGAATTTGAGTACCTTAAAAATCTAATCTTATTATCCATTTCGTTTGCAAACTCGTTATGGAGTTCTTGAAAATACTCTCTGCTCATTTGATTTAAAACTAAAGTCTTTCTTTTATAAAAAAAAAAAACAGAAAAAAAAACAGTTTAGGTTTAGAGATGGGTTGGTTGTGGAGGAAGAAGAAAAAGAATAAGAAGCTAGAATTGGAGAGAGGAGCCAAGTTGTTAGAAGAGCTCATCGAATGTTGCGATGGCAAATCCAATCCCATCAAATTCTTCTCTGCTGATGAGATCCGCAAAGCCACCAACATTTTCAGCCACTCTAATCTTGTTCATCAGGAAGAATTTTACTGCCAATGGTATTCAGGTAAGAACGAGAACCATCCCATGATACTCATCAGGAAAGATTCTAATGTGAGGGGAGGAGATCTTGTGTGCCGCAACATAGCAGTTTCATCGATGGTGAGTGGTCACAAGAACTTTATGAAATTGGTTGGATGTTGTCTTGAGTTGAAATATCCAGTCACGGTCTATCATGGTGTTAAGAAACATTATGGATTAGAAATAGATGAGAAGCCGTGGAAAAGAAGAATGAAGATAGCAGAAGATATCGCCACTGCTTTAGCTTACCTTCACACTGCCTTCCCTAGGCCCCTCGTATATATGATTTTGTCTCATCGGAATATCTTATTGGATGAAGATGGTGTCGCGAAGCTGACTGATTTCTCTCACTGCGTCTCAATCCCAGAAGGAGAAACATTTGTCCGGGTTGAGGCAGAAGATGGATTCTATAGTTACTTTGCTGATAATTACGTTAACAGTGTTGTAGTCTCAGAGAAAACAGATGTCTTTGCCTTTGGAATCTTTATGGGTCTAACGCTTCTATTAGGATACAAAAGCTATTTCGAGCATTATCGAGGAGAAGAAAAAGAAAGTGAAGAAGAAGACCCTGAAGATACTGATGAATTAGATTATTTTAACAAGAAAAGACATGCTCGATATTGGCTGTCAAAATTAAAGAAAGACCGACCAATGGAAGAGATTGCAGATCGAAAGATGATAAAAAATATGGGTCAAATCTTAGAACAAGAGCTCTTTCAAATGAAAGCTTTCCGGATGCTCTCACTGAGATGCATGGGTCCTAGTGAAGAAGTTCCAACGATGGTGGAGGTGGCCAAAGAACTAAAGAAGATCCAAAAATCTCTTAATAAAGATTCTTATCGAGGAGAAGAAGAAGAAGAAGAAAGTGAAGATGAATTTAACGACTCTTCTTCTCTTTCTTCAGGTCAAACCCAATTCGACTCTGCCCAAGACATTTCTTCCACAGTGGTCCTCTCAAACCAAACTTAAACACAAAGGCATTGCTACCAAGTATTGCCTGCCAGGTATTTCGTGAAATGTTTCAATGGGTTATGTTGAGCTGGTTTCGTTTTTTCAGGAAAAATCGAACAATGTGCTGAAAATAAGTTGAATTCATGTTCGTATTAAAACATTATCAAGTTTCATTTTTGTTGTTGTATTTATAAATAGTGCTACGTTACTTTTGATTCATTATATTGTCCCTTAAGAGTTTGTGTATGTGTGTTTGGGTTTTGATCGATCCGTCTGTTTTTGTTAATGTAATAATTTTATCAAGAGATGTTATGATATATGTGAATCTTGTATTGATGATTGTCTACTCGTGTATTATAAGGGAAAGTCTCCCAAGTCAATAACAATTCTAAAGTTTACATTGTGAGTTGGGAAACATGGTTCATTGACGTAAGTTTGCAATTTCCAGCAACTACATCTGACTATCAATATTGAACTGTCAACTCCACTACTGTTGGGTTTCTTATATATGGATACACAATAGTTTAAACATACTTATATAAATCATATCTAACCAAGTCTCGAGCTTCCAGAAGTTTCTAGGTGACGCACAACACCTCAACAAGATTAGTTCCATAACATGCAATTTAAACTTTACGAAAGTTAAAAATTCTCCGATCCAAAACCCATATTTTGCGAAATATTACTAAGGCAAAAAAAAAAAAAATCATCAGAATGTCCAAAATAAAGAATGATGTTCATAAAACACATCAAGCTCAAATCATGACTAGCGCTTAGAGGGAGACCTCCAACTAAAGTTAAACATTGTTCACGAGCATGAATTCAATTGTTGAAAACCTCCTCAAATTTTCAATCCCATGCATGAGTTAGTTAGTATCTAATTATATATAGAATATTCATTCACTTTTTTTTCCCTATCAATCAGAATCTATCGCCTAATTAAAAAAATAAAAAATTAAACGCATTTAATTATAAAATCAAACCCTAATCACTTTTTTATAAAATCTAAAAAATCATTTAAAATCATTTTACAGTTATTGTAAAATCTAAAGATTTGGGTTACTCTAGTAAACATTTTCCATGAGATGTTAAATGAGTTATTCTTGCAAAGAGTAGAGTGCAGTCTGAGTAATTTTCACAATATTTATATGTAATGTTGTTGACTTGAAGAAATAAAGTTTTGAGTTTATTTTTGTCCTATATCATTTGGTTCTAAATGTTATTGGGATTGTTAATGTTTTGCGAAAGATGTTAGCTTTTTTCTTTCGTATTTTTCTTGTTAACTCATGTGTTTAAACATGGAATAAAACAACATAACATAAGACATCAAAACTTCGAAAACAAACCTTTTTTCTTAAGTAATAAGGTTAAAATAACCTCATACACTTGAGAATAAGATTGCAATGGACATTCGATATGGCTGTAACAACGATTAAGGAAGTGCCAAGAATTATTGTTTTACATTTGACGAAATAACTTTTTCAGTCTTCACACATATATTATAACTACTGTTCATCCGTTGCATAATTTGGAGATTGTTATCCTAATATTTAAAGTTTCTTTTTTATTGATTCATATAAGTATCAAGTATTCATGTATCCTTGTCCTCTCTACTTTCAATGGTCATGGGATCCATGTAACTTGCATTATTGTGCACTGAGAGATTTTCTAAGATGACCCAACGTTCATTATTTTATGAAAGGGTAACATGATTTAGTTATGAGGGTAGGTTTTAGTAATATCTGTCTTTATTTTAACAAATTATAAATCATCTTGTATTTAGAAAGCTATTAAGAAAAAACTTGTTTGCATCGATTGTGTTTTTATTGATTTATCGATTTATCGTGTTAGATATAAATAATGTTGAGTAGGTAGCAGTTATCTGTCAGATTTAATATTTACTATTGTTTTGTTGCAATAATGTAACAACTATTTATTGACCCATTAAAACTCTACTATTAAATAGAAAGTCTTTTGCAATGTAAATCGTGCTTCGTTGATGTTGGCACGTTATCAAAATCAAATGATGAATAGTTTAGTGATTACCATGTCAGATCTAAACTTTCTTTTACTAATATAATAAAAAAACATATAATTAACCATTAAATGAGTACTAAATAAAATAACTAGTATTGTTTTTTTCACTTATCTCCGTCACATGAGCTAAGAGAAATCAGAGACCAAAAGTTCAACGAGAAATTCTCACTAGATCTCTTAGTAACCATGGAACCTGAGATGGTGCGACTACCCATTCATGAGCACTGGCTGACACCTGCAAGAGATAATCGGTGGGGTAAATGTTGTGGACTCCAATTCAAAACTATCAGTGATGGCTACAACTGCAGAAAATGTCGTTATTTCTTCCATAAGAGTTGCAGCAACTGCCCTAAAGAGATCAACCACCCTTCTCACAAGTGTGATAAGAATCTTTCTCTTATTACAAATTTTGCCAGCTGGAGTGTGAGATGCCGTACATGTAAAGAGACAATCCAGCCCTATATCCAGAACTATGAATGTCAGCGCTGTGAATTCAACATCCATTTGGATTGTTTCAAGTACCCACCACCGAAAGTCATTGATTTTCCCCAGAACCATGACCACAAACTCAAGCTAGAGATGGTGAGAAGCTCCTTCACCTGCTTTACTTGTGGGAAGGGAGGCAGTGGATATCCTTACAAATGCCATGAATGCGATTTGGCATTCCATGTGGATTGCGAAAAGTATGGAGCAGAGGTAAACCACCCTTCCCACTCCTTACACACACTAAAACTCATCACTGGTAAACCACCGGCTTATACTGATGGGAATTGTAGTTTATGTGGGAAAAAGATTTTTGACGAAATGTTTTATCACTGTTCCGCTTGTAACTTTACTTTGGATTTGCGATGTGTTTCTCTTCCACCACCACTAAATCTTCACGACCAAAACACCCACAACCATGAACTAACCCTTATGCCAAAATTGATCTCTTTTACTTGCACCACTTGCGGCCTCCATGGAGATCGAAGCCCATATGTCTGTCTTCAATGCAATTTCACTTCCCATAACAATTGCTCTGGATTTCCATGGGTCATCAATATCAACCGCCATGATCATCGCGTTTCTCGCACTTCTCTTCTTGGTATTATTGATTCAGTATGTGGTGTTTGTCGTAAGAAAATGGATTGGAGTTGTGGGGGATATTCTTGTAAGAGGTGTTCTGAGTCTACATTTCATACCAAATGCGCTACTAGAGAAGATGTTTGGGATGGAATAGAGATGAAAGATGAGCCTGAAGAAGATGAACCTATGGAACCATTCGAGGTGATTAGTGAAGGTATAATACGACATTTCAGCCATATAGAGCATAACTTAAGACTGGACAAGTCTGGTACCTTTGTTGAGGAGAGAAGTTGCAAGGCATGTGCTTATCCTATCTATCATGATCCCTTCTACAGTTGTATGAGTTGTGATTTTCTTCTACACGAGAACTGTGCTAAACATCCTACACGAAAACGTCATGTGCTAAGCAATAAACCGTATATTCTACATGCATCTCAACGTAACTACTCTAAGTGTAAGGCTTGTGGAGTATTTTTTAATTGTTTCATATACGGTACTTTTCCGTTTGGATTAGATGTGCGATGTGCCTCCTTTTCTGGGTCACTTGTCCATCCAAGTCACCAACATCCCTTGTTTTACACATCACCAAAAGGAGTATGTAGTGCTTGCAACAAGGAAACATCTCACGTGCTCAGATGCGTTGAAGATAAGTGTGGATACGCCTTGGATTTCAAATGCGCTCTATTACCACATGAGGTCAAGCATAGAGTCGACGATCATTTTCTCTCTTTATGCTATGGTGAAAGAGATGCAAGTGGTAAATATTGGTGTGATATTTGCGAGAAAGAAACTGATCCAACAAAATGGTTTTACACTTGTAAAGATTGTGGGGTAACTTTGCATACCAATTGTGTGCTCGGAGATTTCCGAGGCCTGGAACCGGAAACAAATATAGTATTGGATGATGACCGGATGCAGATGACACTTTACGAGACCGTTCGCAACAATAGTATGTCTCGACCAGTTTGTTATAAATGTAAGTACCATTGCATTTTCCCTATCATCTTGAAAGTCACCGACGAAGATAAATACTTTTGCTCTATCAGTTGCTGTGACATTAAAACCCTTCCCTTCTACAACTAAAATTGATCTTGGTGTTGTTTTTGTTTCCACGTTTGTAATTTTGTTACGTATACTTGGATCGGATCCGCACTACATCGCGGGAGAAAATTTATTTTATGAATTAGTGTGATTTAGATTTGTAAGTGTGTTTGTATTATCCATATTGTTGATTTTTCCAGAATAATATAAGCAGAGATATCACGGAAATCAATATGGACAAAAGCAATGTTGTTATCCACAATCTTACACGGTTACATTTATCTTTTTTTGCCATTACCACATCTCCGGCCTCCATTTTCTCCAATACACCATCCGTTGGCATATTTATGTTCTTTCACTTACAAGACTTTGGCACCCTCTCTTGTTTCTTAGGCTTTGCTTGTTTTATTCGATGCATTTGGAATTCAAAGAAATAATAACTAAAAAAAATCATTTCAAACGAAAATGAGAAAGAAAAACTAATCATGAGTGAAAATGAAACTATAAAATGACACAAATCTCTTTAACTTAAAAGGATATAAATATTGATTTAGTCAAAAAGATATAGAGAAATTCGGGTCTGTGGCTCAATTGTGAAAATTTGTCACTGGAAGTTTAATTATCATACTCTACGTTGATCATAACTTGGTTACCCACACGGTTCAACAGAGTACTAGAACAGAAATGTTTTCAAATGTTACTGACCACTACATCAAACGAAATGCTAATAGCGATGTGTTTGGAAACTGGTATCTAACTATATACATTGATCAATGAACATAACAATCAGTCAGGATGCTGAATTTGGGCTAAGAAATAACACACGAGGCTTGAGATCCCTGCGCGGAAAACATCTGTTCCCTCTGCATAGTAATGCAATCCAAGAAGGTGGAATTGAGAACACACACACACACATAAGAAAAGAAAAAACATAACCATGTATGCAGTTATAGGAGCTTACATTTTCAAAAAACAGAATCTCAGATCGAATATGCAGTTCTCGAAAAATGCTGAGAACACCATCCCAGTCTCCAATAACCTGGACAACAAAAAAATACATCACTCAGTCACAGATCAAATAACTTGCTTATCTCTTACCAAAATGTCTAGAAGGCTAGAAGCTACGCAATTCAAGTGTTACCTTTTTCTGAGAACCAACATGTCTGACCCATCTATTGTCTTCATAAGCTACGCAGTTGTATCGATCTCCATCCGAGCAAACCTGAATACATATTAACTTATGAGTTTTTTCTTGTAACAGAATCTTCAATAGGAAAATGGAACTGAAACGAACTAGTTACTTGGCCCTTACCATTGAGACAAGACGGTATTTGGTAAATGCACTATCACCTTCGTATTGGTATATCACACTAACATCAATCTCAGTCGCCAGAACAGAAGTTGTATCAAATATCTCTCCTTCAGTCTCATTGTGTTCCCACTCAAGCGCTAGGAAATACAAGAAAAAAAAAAGAAGACGAAATCAATAGCATTATGTTGATGATGTCTAATGACCAGTTTTAACTTGAGAGATTATCACAGGCTTACCAATTGTGAAAACAGTTGGAAGTTTATTTATCATACGTTGAACATAGTTTCGTTTCCCACATCCTTCCTTATCACAAGGCATCTTTAAGCTTATCCTGATGATTTGAACGAACTTCTCGAATGTAAGATTCTCGAATAATCCCTGCGATAACCAAATACGTTTCTAGTCTCACTTTCATGAAAGACTTGTTCGCTTAAAAGATTTAGAGACAAAAAAAAATGACTTGCCTTGGTTTCTCGGAGTGAATCAGCAGTGATGATCATACCATAAGAACGTTTAACTGGATACTCCAAATCCATCTTGCATCTATTGCAAATCTTGTTCGCCAATTCGTACACTTCAAAGTATGGATTCCACGGAGGTAAGTTCTCCAAGATGTATACAAATAGGTCAAAGATGTTATTTGCTTCCTGAAGAATACAAAAATACATGAAGCTTGAGAAAGAAGTAACTAAAACACACATAAGACAAAGGTTTTAAAGATGAGAGCAGAGCAGAGACCGGAGGTTGACTGAGACTGAGATTGTTGATAAAGGAAATACGAAGTATGTCTTCCTTAAGAAATGAGCCTGTGAAGCTTTGACGTACTATGTTCTGTCTTGCGAAAACGCTAATTTGCCACAGAGACTGCAAAAAAAAATCACATTCTTGAAAACTAAAACAAGATCGATCAAAATAGATTCACGCTTTGTTTTGTTTATCTTTGGGTTTGTTAAAGTTTTGAAAAACCTTGAGTATCATATTAAGTGATGATTCCTCTGCGTCGTAGCCTCTGCACGAAGTAGAAGAATTCTTATATGGGGAAAAAAGCATAGATATACTCTAAAGAGGAGACTTTGCTACTTACATATCTAATTTCTTGTCGATATCTTCGTCTTTCTCCATCATTTGGCTGGGAATGAAAGCAAAAACAGGAGAAGACAACAATGGCGATTTTCTTTCTTGAGTTTCTCGAGAAAACAAGAAAAGGAACAGAGAGAAGAAGACGAAGGGAAATGATTTATAAGATCAGAGTTATTTTGGTTACGTGAGGGTCACGTGATAATATATTAAGGATTGCTTATGCCACAAGAAATCATGAATTATGGTATTGTGAACTTTTGTCAAACCCTTGGTGGGCATAAATCCATTTGGCAGTAGGACACCGAGTAAGTGAACAAGCTTAGTCTTTGTAGACTAGTCTTTGTTGCAATGTTGCAGGTCTTCGTTGTTGTCGTTCTTGGTTTTCAAGAGAAAATCAGCTTTTCAACTTGAAAGACACTCATTGAGATTCTTCTAACCATTTCTGGATTGACATTCATTATTTTGTTCGTTCATTTTGAGGCAAGTTTGAACTCTCATGTCAAATTGTTTCAGGAATCTCTCATGTGTTTCTTCTTTCCCAAGATTATTAATCTGATTCACCAAATGGTTTGGTTTGCACTATTATCTTCGTCGGTTAAAAGACTTATACTTTCTGCAATCTTTGGTGCAGCTTTTATGAAATAATGAGATGATGATTCGAACAACGCTAGACATAGAGGCAATATAAATCCTAATCGTCAAAGCTTCTCTGTTTCTTGAGGTTCAGTATGAAAGAAAGAAAAGACTTTGAACAAGGAAGATAAAAACTAGACATAACCTTGGCTAGGGTTCTTGACAAACATAAAAGCCTGAAACTACATAGATCTACAAGGATTAAATAACTCATTTTGATTATGTACAAGGCAAACCAAATTTTGATTCTGAAAGTACAAGCAGTACATTCTCTTCGAAGCAGATATTCTCTTCAATAAACTGAAATTTTTAACTTGTTGTGGAAACAGACTTGAAGTTGTCTTCTTTTGAAACTTAGATGCAAAGTGTAACAAGACTCTAAGGACCAGAGTAAACAAGGACAAGTGCAAAAGAGAATCTCAAAGCACAAATTTTAACAAAATAGATAAGTTGGTAAATACTCTGTTGCAGCTGTTTTGTGTTTTGTCATTTTGTTTTCTTTTACTACTAAACACAAGGAAATTTGAGTAGAATGCAATGGATACCGATAACTCACAGCTATAGCAGAGGCGGTAAGACCAGATCTTTCCCGTGGATCTCTACGGTCATAGTTTGTCAAATACAAAAACGTACAACGCAAATGAGAATGCAAATCCAAGAAGAAACCTAACAGAAACATGTAAAAGAATCTGCTTAAGCAAGAATCTATTGTTGCGTACTCTCAATAATTAGACTAAATGATGATATAAACAAGGCCAAACTTGCATGTATTGTTTGTGTTAAGGAGCATTACAAAATGGTCTATTACTTCTGGAACTTAAGAGACAGAGCTATGTTTTATCTACACACAAGTGTTCAATGAGCATCACAAAATGGTCTATTACTTCTGAAACTTAAGAGACAGAGCTGTGTTTTATCTACACACAAGTGTTCACTGAGCATAACAATCCGGATAGTGAATTTGGGCTAAAACATATACAAAATCTGTCCACAATAGTGTAACACCAACAAGGCATCAATCTGATTCCTATAAAGTTTTTGACTTCAGACTCAAGCACTTTTATGTCTATACATCAATCTGATTCCTATGCCATTGAAAAAGCTTTTCTATTTATTGCTCCCTTTGCATAACCTGCAATTCAAAGTAGGTGGAATTGAGAGAAAACACACATAATAAAAGCAAAACATGAGCAAGTACGCAGTCGAAAGGGCCTTACGTTTTCGAAAAACAGAATCTGTGGACGGATATTCTTTAAACAAATGCTGACAACATTCTCCCAGTCTCCAATAACCTGGAGAAGCGACATAGCCTCACTCAGGTAAAGAAGTCACAATTCCACATACAAAAATGTCTAAAAGACTAAAAGCTTTATACCTCTATCTCAGAACGAAGATATCTGACCCATCTATTGTTTTCATAAGCTACACAGTTGTATCGATTTCCATGCAAGCAAACCTGAATGTTAACATTGGAGTTGTTTCTGGTAACATAGTAAAGTTAAATGGAACTGAAACAAATTGTAGGTACTTGGCCCTTACCATTGAGACAAGACGGTACTTGGTATATCGAATGTCACCTTCGCATTGGTATATCACATTAACATCAATCTCAGTCGCCAGAACAGAAACTGTATCGAATATTTCTCCTGCAGTCTCATTCTTTGTCCACTCAAGTGCTAAACAATACGAGAGAAAAAAAATATGCTCAAAACTACTGCATTTTGTTGTGATCTCTACTAACAAATTAACTTAATAGCTTATACCATAGGCTTACCAATTGTGAAAACAGATGGAAGTTTGGTTATCATACGGTGAACATAGCTTTGTTTCCCACATCCTTCCTTATCACAAGGCATCTTTAAGTTCATCTTGATGACCTTAATGATATTCTCAAATGTAAAATCCTTGAATGCAGACTGCAAATAACCAAAACACTTTCACGAGACTGAATTCTACTTTCAATGTATAAGGGAAAAAAAGAGACTTGCCTTGACTTCTCTAAGTGAACTAGCACTGATGATAAGACGAAAAGAACGTTCAGCAGGATATTCCAAATCCAGTTTGCATCTATTGCAAATCTTTTTAGCCACTTCGTATACTTCAAAGTACAAACCCCAGTTAGGCAGAGCCTCCAAGATGTTTAGAAACAGGTCAAAAACACCATTTGCTTCCTAAAGCGTAGAGAACAAGAAAACATCAAGTCTTGAGAAAGAAGTAATTGGTAACATAGATTTTTTAAAGATCAGAGGTTAGACCAGAGGATGCTTGAGACTTAGATCGTTGAGAAGGAACTCATGAAAAACAGATTCATCTTCTCTGGAGCTTGCGAAAACGTTAATGTTCCATATAGACTGCACAAATCCACATTCTTGAAAACTTAAATAAACAAAATCGAGAAAAACAAATTCTTTAGGTTTGTGAAGTTTGCGAAACCTTGAGTATCATAGCAAGAGCTGAAACACAGGTGGCGTTTAGCTTCCCTATAGGTTCCTCTGCATCGTCTTGCGTTAGTGAGAGATCTCTAAACAAAAGATAAGCACCAAGTCGAAAATGTATGAGAAAAGCATAAATATATACTCGGAGGATGAGATTTAAACTACTTACGGATCTATTTCTTCGAGCTTCTCCACTTCTTGAACGTTTGATGGATCCATCTCAATGATCGAAGGCAAAACCTTCTTTCTTTGGCAGATTTTCCCAAGAAAAACAACAATGGAGATTTTCTTTCTGAGTTTTCTCGAGAAAATAAACGGCAGAGAAAGAAAATGGGAAAAGTTGAAGAGAAGACCAAAGGCGATTAGGCGAGGACTTAATAGGGTTAGAGTCTGTTAGTTTGTTTACGTGATCCTCACGTGATATATATTAAGAATTGTGCGCCAAAAATTGTTATGAAGCTTTAATCAACATTACATAGCTCTTCGAGTACATATTATCAAAATCTTAAAACACTTTTTTGGAGATTGAAACGTCAACGTTTTGAAGCAGAAGAAGCTAAAATAAAAAACGAGCCGGGCCAGTCTTGTAGCTTTAGGCCCGTTATATGAAAATAATATCTAAACCCTAGAAAATCTCTTCTTACTTGTTAGTGACGAAGAATCCCTTAAAAGCTCTCTCCTTTTTCAATCTCTCTCTTTGCTTCAAGGTGACGCAGAATTCCGTCAAGGCTCTTTCCATCTCCGTCAAGGTTCGTCGATTTCTTTCTTTAAGCTTTCAACTTCTTTAGTCTCTTAAGAGAATAAAGCACACAAATTTCTATAGATCTCTCTGTTGTTTGGGGAATTCTAAAAAAATCTTCTCTTGTGTAAGTTGTGTAGAGAAAATGGGTTCAAATGCGTCAGATCCTGCAGTGTTGAAGACTTGGAGAAGGAATCCTCCTTCCTCTACTCTTGTCAGACTTTCTCAGCTTGCTAACGAGAAATACGAGTCCCCTCCTTTCTCTTCTGGTGCACACAACTGGTATGTGATCTTGTTCTATACTTCAAGTTCTCATCTTTCTTCGCTAAAAAGTTCACATTTTTCTTCACTAAAGTTCTCATCTTTCTTTGCTAAAGTTCACATTTTTCTTCACTAAAGTTCCCATCTTTCTTCACTGTATACATATATAAGTAAGAAATGTTGTCCTTTTTGTAAAAATCAGGAGATTGGTTGTTCACCCAAAAGGAAACGAAGCGGACAATGGAAGTGGGTTTGTGTCTATGTATGTGGAATGCCTCTCATCGACAACACCACCCATTGATGTGTTTGCCTATCTCACTTTCTTTGTCTTCAGCGAGGAAGAGAAGAAGTACCTCTCTTTTCAAGGTTCGTATGCTCTTATCTCTCTCTTTCTCTGTGTATATATAAGAATGAAGCTCTAATATGTGTTTATACATGTAGATGTTGAAGTGAAGCGTTTCAATTCTTCAAAAACGGTTTGGGGATTGTCAAAAGCTCTTCCGGTTGAAACACTCAAAGACCGTGCAAAGGGATTTATCTTGTACGGTGAAGAACATGAGTTCGGTGCTCATGTGAAGATTGTTTCACGACCCGCCTCTTTTGGTGAAGATCTCCCTTTTCACAAATTCTCTTGGACTATTCGTGATTTCGCTCTTCTGGAACAGAATGATTACGTATCCAAAACCTTTCACATGGGAGAAAAGGATTGGTGAGTTTTTTCTTTCTGATAGATATTGTTGTATGTGTGCATTAGTGGTAACTTGCTAACAAGTGGATGGTTATGTTTCAAAGGACTCTAAAGTTGTATCCAAAGGGGGACTCTGAGGCAGATGACAAGTTAATTCAGCATTTGCATTTAGCTGACGGTGAAACTTTAGCCAAGGGTGAGCTGATTTTCGTGCGAGTAAACCTGAAGGTTCTAGACCCGCGTGGATCCAATCACCTAACAGGAAGCCGTAAGTCAAAAACTATTTGATGTTACTATTTGTCAATGGTTATTGTCAAAGCTGATGACATTTTCAATAGGCGTTCTTAATTTAAAATGTCAAATGTCCTACTCCTTTGACTATAAACTAGTGGTATTAAGTTTATAACTAATGTATTGCTTGTTTCTGTAGTTAACTGTTGGCTCATGAACTCGAACAAAGCGTGGGGTCTTCCTCAATCCATGTCTTTCGATAAAAATGAGGGGGCTTACTTGGATCGTGAAGGGACTTTGGAGGTAGAGATTGAATGTGAAATTAAAAACTCCCATAAAAACCATCCCTTCTTTTAGGATATCAACCATGTCAGGTCTACTACTCTAGAGTCTGGGACTACTCTGTTTTAAGCGTAAAAACTGAATGTGAAGTTAACGCTCTATCTATGTTTAGGATATCTATGTATCTACCATGCCATGTCTACTACTCTATGACTTACCTACTCTGTTTTTAGGATATCTAAATATCTACCATGCCATGTCTACTACTCTATGACTTACCTACTCTGTTTTTAGGATATCTAAATATCTACCATGCATGTCTTGACTATTGTATGTTTGTATGACTTTTGATGCGGTTGTGAATGATCGTAGTTTATTAAAGTTCTTGAAATATTTTTATGATTCAACATTTGCATTCTTTTCTTCTGTTAAGGTAACATCAAAGTTTTTAGAGATGTCACTCAGAAATCAAAAACCATTTTGAATACATTTATTGCTCTCCAGTCAAAAATCAACATCTTTCTCTCTTTATTCACTTTTTGGATCAAACCTACCTAAGCAAAGAAGCAAAGATCCTAGATCAATCCAGAATGTCTCAGCTAGTTACACTAGTCCTGTACTAAACAAGAATGCCATATCATTGTTGAAACCCCCCCAACTATAATGCCTCTCGTCCTCGTCAAAGCATGCAGCCCAATGATGGCAATTTTGAGTTTTATGCGTTTGTTAATGATCTTTTAAGTTATTAAATTTTAGGTTGTGTACATCTTCTACTAAAGCTTCATGTTTAAGAACTTTGCTTTGGTTTATAGGGCTCCCTTCTGCTTCTCTCATGTTCTTCCAACGTTAAAAGGATAGTATCTTTATACAAGTGTTGAACTTGATAAAATGGTATCCAAGTATCTACTATTCAATGATCATAACAATCAAAAGCATTGTTCTATACTTACTCCTATAAAGTTTTTGACTTCTACATCAAATTCCTTTCCTGCACCATTTGAAAAGCTTCTTCTATTCAGTCTTCAGATCCCTGCTCGGAAAACATCTGGTCCTTTAGAATAGCCTGCAATTCAAGTAGGTGGAATTGAGAACACACACACATAAGCAAAATAAACATGCATACTCAGTCAAAGGAGCTTACGTTTTCAAAGAATAGAATCTCAGGTCGAATATGCAGTTCTCGAAAAATGCGGAGAACACCATCCCAGTCTCCAATAACCTGGACAACCAGCAATATACATCACTCAGTCACAGATCAACAACATACTAGCTTGTCTTTTACAAAAATGTCTATAAAGCTTTACCTCTATCTCAGAACAAAAATGTCTGACCCATCTATTGTTTTCATAAGCTACACAGTTGTATAGATTTCCATGCGACCAAACCTGAATATTCAACATTGGTAAACATAGTAAACTTAAACGGAACTGAAACAAATTAAAAATCAAATACTTGGACCCTTACCATTGAGACAAGACGGTATTTGGTAAATGCACTGTCACCTACATATCTATATATAGCACTAATATCTATTTCAGTCGCCAGAACAGAAGCTGTATCGAATATCTCTTTTTCGGTCTCATTGTTCTCCCACTGAAGTGCTATAAAAAATAAGAGAAAACAAGCTCAAAACTACTGCATTATGTTGTTAAAGCTACTAACCAATTAACAATCCAAAGCTTACCAACTATAAAAGCAGATGGAAGGTTACTTATCATAGTATCAACATAGTTTCGTTTCCCACATCCTTCCTTGTCACAAAGCATCTTTACATTGATCATGCTGGCCTTAATGATATTCTCAAATGTAAACTCCTTGAATGCAGACTGTGATTACCCAAAAACGTTCAAAGACTTAAAGACTCTCTCTTTCACATCAAAGATAAGAGAAAAGAGAAATGACTTGCCTTGTATACTCTGAGTGAATTAGCATTGATGATGATACCATAAGACGTTTCACCTGAATATGCCATATCCGTCTTGCACCTAATGCAAATCGTTTTCGCTACTTCATTCACTTCAAAGTGATAGTTCCAGCGAGGGATAAGCTCCAAGATGTTTAGAAACAGTTTAGAAACACCGTTTGCTTCCTGACAAAAATATGAAGCGTGAGAAAGAAGTAATCAACATACATAAGGGTTTAAAGATCAGAGCTGAGACCAGAGGATGAGTGAGACTGAGATTGTTGAGCATGAAAATACGAAGAATGTCTTGTAGAGGAACAGATTCATTATCTGTGAGGCTCTGATTCGCTTCTTGAACATAATCCATCGAAAGATTGCTTACGAAAACGCTAATGTTCCACAGAGACTGCACAAAATCAAATTCTTGAAAACATTAATCAAAAAAACAAGATCGATAACAACAGATTCGTTTTGGATTGTTGAGTTCTGCGAAACCTTGAGTATCATATCAAGAGCTGAAAGTGAAGTGGCGTCGAGTATCTTCTCTTCAGGCTCCTCTGTATCTGAGTCTGAGAGATCTCTGAATAAACACCAAGGAGAGAAAATTCTCAGAGAAAATCGAACGAAAAAAGCATAAAGATACTCGAAAAATGAGATTTGACTACTTACGAATCAATTTCTTCGTCTTTCTCCATTTCTTTAACCTCTGATAGATCCATCTCCATGATCTCGCTGGGACTGATAGTAAGAACAACAATGGCGATTTTCTATCTGAATTTTCTCGAGAAAATAAAAGAAACAGAGAGAGAGAAAATGAGGAAGCGTGGAAGAGAAGGATTTATAGGGTTAGGAGTTAGTTGGTTTGTTCACGTGAGGGTCACGTCATCTGTTAAGAATTGAGCGCGAAAATTATTCCACAGAGAAATCCTAAATCGTGTATTATAGTATTGTGAACTTTTGTCGAACATTTGGTGGGCACAATCCATTTTTTCCTGATTATATCGATTCGTGATATCACTTCATGCCTTCTCATACAAAAAAATATATACATAAATGTCTTTAGTGTAAGAAATAAAAACACCAAAGACAATCCTGAATTTTTAACCTGAAGAATGCTCACAAGGTGTTCGACACAATTCCCCAATGAGTCTTGGTTGTTATTTTTCTTAAAAACTCTTGTCACATGGCTCTCACGTGATAAAGTGTGCGTCACTGATACATGACCGTCGATTTTCCCGCGTCTACCATTCAGTTTTCTCTCGCACAAGTAAAACAAGAAAGCGCAAGAAGCTTGAGAATCGTCACTCTTCCCAAACATGAAGCCTCCTTCTCTGGAAGATTGTCGATTGGACGAAAGTTACTTTGCTGGAGGAGATCACATAAAGGCCATGGTGATTATTGAAGATTCGATTTTTAAACAAGGGAAGGGCAATGACCTCCTGGGTTTACTTCATTTCCAGCAAGGTTCCATCTTTAGGGCACAAGCGAGAAGAACAGAGAACAGTGACGTCAAGTTCACGTTTTTGTTAGGTTCTGTAGAATGTTTTGCGGAAAGTGAAGGGTTCTCATCGTTTACTGCTCTTTCACTGTTTGAAATGGGTCAACATCTTGGATCGTCTATGTATTACAAGAAATCTGTTGAGAAAGCAAAAGAGTACTTATCTGTTTTGGCTGAGTTAGATGAATATGGTCCGAAAGAGGTGAAGAGTCAAAAGGATGTCGAAAGAATAATCGAAGATGCAGAGTCAAGAATCGCTGGAGGTAAGAGTCTAGTTGCTTCTCCTATTGTAAGAAGCGAACCAAAAGCTAAGGAGTCGAAGAAAAATCCAGACTCGAAATTGAGGTCGTTTTGGAGAGGTTTGGATGATGAGTTCAAAAGGAACTTCCTGAAAATGGAGATTACAAAGCTTATAAGTTTCGTCGAGGCAATGTATGGGAAAGAGGGACGAGATGCTTTGGATCAAGTTCTCACTTTTGCCAGGGAAAACAGAAAATGGAGATTCTGGATGTGTCGAACTTGTTCAAAGAAGTTCTCTAGTCCTGAGGAGTGTAAGAATCATCTTGGACAAGAACATGCTGCAGAATTTAAACCGTCTTCGACAAAGGATATGCCCCAGACGGTAACTAAAGTCTGGGGTCATAAGATATCCGTTGGAGGTTGGGATCCAGTGGACGCTGCAGCTGCCGTTGAGATGATTAAGAATCGGCTCCAAGATGTGAAAGCGTTTGCATATGAGAATGGATGGTCCAAAGACTGGCCTTTAGCTATAGATGAAGAGCGCAGTAAGTTACTCAAGGAAATCAAGTTGCTCCTTGTGTCATTTTGGGAGCTTAAAATTCTTTCTTGTAGTATTCGAGACTGGATGATGCAGTTTCCGGTTAAGCATCTTGCACAATTTGAAGTTTCTGAGCATACTCTTACTACCGAGTGTCGCCTAGTGGAAACACCTCAGAGTATATGTTTTCTGGAATTTCGTGAACTCAATCAAATCCTGCACTTTCTAAGAGCCATCAAAGGTGAAAGGGATGATGGCAAAAATTTGGTTTGCAAAGCAGTGGACAGTTTCTGGGATGGTACTCGAGTTAAAGAAAAGATTGACTTTGACTCTCAGTTTTCATTTCTGCTTCTGGATAAGAGACTGCTGAAATGCAAGCTGACTCGATTCGATAATGAAGGGACAGTCAATGTTTTTGATCCTAATGATTACTATGCCAATGCACAGGTTCATGGAGATGATATCTTATCTTGGTTGGCGGACTACTCTTTAGGAGATGAGATTTTTCGATTTCCCAAACCTATTAGGACACACAATATTGATATTTGGGTGGCTGTTCTGAGAGCTGTTCAGTTCACGTGTAGGACTTTGAGAACCAAATATGAAAAGAAATTGCGGATGATATGTTATGATGCAGCTCTTATTGACGCCAATAACTTATGTATACGTGAAGATGAAAGGAGAAGGAATATTCCGGAAGATCAGTGGACCTTATATGCATCTCTTCTATGCGATAAATGTGAAGAGAATATAAGGAGACACGCTGGAGATTCTCTAACTACAAAACTATCTTTGTGTGCAGTACAAGATGTTCTCGGAGGAGCATCGCAGCCGACATTTGATTTCACCGATCTAGTAGATTGCAGAAATCTTATAAATGGGCATAAACATATCAGTGATGATATAGTATTGAAGTCCATTAATCTTCTCAAATCTGTGGTCACCTACAAGGTTTAATCCTGTTCTGAGTTTTAGTTAACAACATAATAACAGAAATTGTCTTAAATTAGTTAGTTATCTATTGACTTGCAGGTTCCGCTAGTCGATTCAAAGATTTTGTTGGTTGAGAATTCGAGGATTAGTTTGCTAAAGGACCTTGTCAGCCTTTCTGTTTTTGACTACCGCTCTTATATCCTTCAACCGGTGAAACTTTACTTAGAGGTTAGTTGGTAACTTTGGCTTTATACAAAGATCTTTCATCTTCCCTTTGATTTTCTGTTTTAACATGTTCCTTTCATTATAATGTATGTATCTTCTTCTAGGAAGAGTTAGAAGATGCAGCACCACCAGAACTTTTATCAGAGAAAAAACAAGAGAAGGCGAAGAAGTCAGGGTCAAAGAAGAGAAACCATAAAAGCACGAAGGTCTTTGATGGTCTAAACTCTATGTTTGCTTCTCTGACTTTTTTGATTACTCAGTTGTACGAATGAATGGTCTTCATGCCATATCAGAGAACTTCAGCGAGCATGTCTAGTCATCTTGACCAGGATGTCGAACAGTAAGTACTCTAGATGAGAAATTTGGTTTATAAATTGTTTTTAGGTTTTCTCTGAGCAAAACGTGTTCTTAAATATGTCCAGTGAAATATAGTTTGTCAAGATGAGAAATATAGTTTCTCAAGATTCTTTTGCAAATTGTTAAACTGTTTGTAGGTTTTCTCTGAGCGTAGAATTCGGATAATTCTTCAATATTTGTTATTATCTAGTCTAGTAATTATTTTATTTTAATTAGGATTATTCATTCAGGATTTTCTAGGGGTTTTTGGTTATCTTACAAATAGTTTTGTTTGTTTGATGAGAAGCCTATCTCGAACCACATTAAACTTCTGCTTCATCACACAAAACGTGATCTTACCTCAACCTTAAACCTTTCACACTAAACAGGGCAAAAGAAGATTCTATGGAACTAGAGGACGACACTAAAGGTGAAAAGAGTCTATTTGAAATTTCATCCAACACTAATAATCAAGAGGAAGCTACTAAAGGTGATTCTAGTTGTAAAAGATCTTATTGATTGACAAATATTCTAAAACTCTATTGTCTTGAGCTTATTTCTTTAGCATGTCATCTTAAAGATATGCAAAGCATGCCTCGAGAAGATTTGGAGACAGTAAATGGCAAAGCTGCAACTAGATACAATTCAGCTCTTGACATGATGTTGAAGGTAAAGCAGTCAACAACAAAAATAAGATTCAAAACCTAAACTCTCTTTTTCTGATTCAACATATTCTCAGTTTTCATGTATCTCTTTACTTCCTTACTTCTTTGAATATTTTTTTGCTACTGCAGTCCCTCTGTAACATTAAGGTTCTTAAAGAGGATTTAGTGAACAATCGGAAACCATTTTCTGAAAACCAAGTTCCTTGTGCACTACGAGATTTCTTTTCTGCTTTTGTCTCGGAGAAGATAAAAGAAGAGGAACTCTATGGTCACCTACTGAGCAACTTACTTGATTCCCTAGAAGAACTTCATTCCCTGGTTTGTGTAGATATAGATAAGCTTCTGAGTACTATTATTATTATCCCGAATCGGTTAGAATGTTGTCTTTAATGTCATTTGATTTTTTTGTTAAACTCATTTCAGTCAAGTAATGCTGCTGAGGTACTTGTTGCAATCCTCGAGTTTTGTCATTGCTGGAAAAGTCCAGAAAGTGAAAGCTTGGTAACTCGCCTTTTTACATTGGAGGAATATGAAAGAATGAGTTGTAGAAAATGCAGAAGGAAGCCAAATTATCCAGAGCAAAGTTCTTATGGAATTGTTATGGCTGCAGATTCAATCAGAGACCTAGAGGTATGTTTCATTTATTCCCATATTTTACTTTTCTACAGAAACTGGTACTTAAAATGCTTGTTTATATATGCAGTGTGCTTTGGGGAATATAATGTTTGAGGACACCCTTAAAGTAATCCGCATGAACAATGAAATGATATGTGATGTTGGAACAGGAGGCTGTGGAGAGAGAAACCTTGTTCACCACACTATAAGTAGATGCCCGCCTATCTTCACAATTGGTAACTTTTGACCATGATTGTGATCTTATACTCATATTTCATTTATTTCGGTATGATAAAACATTGTTGCTACTTTTTTTTTTGGGGTTTTAACATTAGTGTTGGAATGGGAGAAGAATGAAACTGAAATAGAAATATATGAAACAACAAATGCTTTGCACTGGGAGATAGATATCAGCAGGTTATACGAAGGCTTAGAACCAAACACTAACTACCGGCTTGTGTCAATGGTAAAATCTGAAACATCGTGACAAATGTTTGTGCTATTGTTCTTCTGTATTTCTCTACTACAGTCTGAGAATTTGGGAATGCAGATTGGTTGTGTTGAAGAAGGAGAATACATTTGCATGGCTTATGAAAAGAACCGGTGGGTGAGCCGCAGACATGAAGCTTCAGCAGAGGAGGTGAGATGAAACAGTTGCCTTTGTCTTTATTGCCCTGAATTGTGAACTTTGTTGGGATAAGACATATATTGATGTGTGGTGATGCCATAGGTTGTTGGCAACTGGAAGAGTGTGGTCAAAATTTGTGGAGAAAGGAAGATTCGTTCAGAGGTTCTTTTTTATGAAGCTGTTCAATGATAGAAATGTATTAGTATGGAACTCAAGTTTGTAATCTTTTGGTTCATTACTTGATTTTAGTAATAAAGTACTAATAAGATAATTGCAACAAAATATATAAACAATTGTTAACGACTTAAGGTTTTTGTTAATTCCTCTTACACAACATAAACCAATTTCGATCATCCCATGACCATCTTTGATCCCGAATTCGAAAACTTCACACAATTTTTTTGTCTTATCTGTTAATTCACACATTTCTGGGGTGTTTTTTTCTGTTTATTCTGGATGGCGAAATTAAATAGAAGCTGTTGTGTAATTTACTCAAAACAATGAATGCACACAAGATGTTCGACAGAATTCCCCAATGGAGATATCGAAGAAGAACTGTTCGAAAAAGAAGACACGACGACTTGGGTTTCTCTTGTCACGTGGATTTCACGTGATAAAAGCTTCAACAACTCTGTTACGTGGATCACACGTGATAAATGCTTCATCTCTGTTGTTATTATCATCTCCCTCGCAAACAAGTTTCTATCTGAATCTCAAGAAGCTTGAAGAATCGTTCGTTACTCTTTCCTTAACATGGCGCCTCTTCTTCCTCTTTTAGTCGAAGATCCTGAGGAAGCAAAAATCCAGAAACTTGTCCACGGTTACTTCGCTGAAGGAGATTACATCAAGGCATTGGAAGTAATCGAAGATTCGATTTCGACTCGTGGGAAGGAAAAGGTTCCAGCAATGGTTCATTACCTACAAGGTTGTTTCTTTTATGAACAAGGGACTAAAACAGAAAACAGTGACATGAAATTCCCATTCTTGTTGGCTTCTGTAGAATGCTTCACGGAAGATTGTGGTGTACACGCTTACTCTGCAATTGCACTTTTAGAATTGGGTAAACTGATTGGCTCAGCATCATTTTACAAGAAAGCTCTGAACATTGCAAAAGAAGGTTTATCTTTTATTGCTTCTTTTGGTGGTTTGAACTTGAGTGAGGAAAATACTAAAAGTTCTCTTGAGAATGTAGTCCTAGTGGCAGAGTCAATGATCCCAAAACTTCAAGGAAGTGTAAGGAGTGACTCGGATACGGCTGCGACAGAGGCAATGATCGAAGCGGCAGATTCAATGGTGTTACTGCAAAAAATGTCTGAACCAAAACTTAGGGAGTCAAAGAACATTCGAGACAGTATAAGGAGTGACCTGGAGACCGCTGCGGGTAAAAGATTGAGGTCGTATTGGGCGAGTATGGATGTTGAGAGTAAAAGGAACTTCATGAAAGTAAGCATTGCAAAACTTACAGCTTATGTCGAAAGATTATATGGCAGAGTGGGACTAGATGCTTTGGAGCAAGTTCTTGACTCTGCGAGGATAAACAGAAAATGGAAATTCTGGATGTGTCGATCTTGTTCACAGAAGTTCTATTATCCTAAAAAGTTTAGGAGTCATCTTGAGCAAGAACATGCCGCAAAATTTAAACCTTCTACGACAAAGCATATGGCGCAGAGGGTAGATGAAGTCTGGGCTGGTATGATATCGGTTGCAGGTTGGGAACCTGTTGATGTAGTAGCTGCCGTCGAAATGATCAAGACTCAGCTCGAATCGGTGAAAGAGTTTGTATATGAGAATGGATGGTCCAAAAACTGGCCTTTAGCTGTGGATGAAGAACGCAGTAAGTTACTTAAAGAACTTCAGTCGCTTCTTTTGTTGTTTCAGGAACGTAAAATTCTCTCTTGTAGCATTCGAGATTGGATGATGCAGTTGACGGTTAAGCATCTTGCACAATTAGAAATTTCTGAGCATACTCTTAGCTCCAAGTGCCGCTTAGTGGAAACACCTCAGAGTATTTGCTTTTTGGAATGTCATGAACTCAATCAAATCCTAGACCTTCTCAAACGCATTAACTGTGAACGGGTTGATGGTACAGAATTGGTTTCCAACGCAACAGACAGTTTATGTGGTCGTTTGCGAGTTAAAGAAAAGATTGAATTTGATCATGAGTTTTCATTTATGCTTCTGGATAAAAGACTGCTGAGAGGCAAGATTGCTTCATTTGATGATGAAGGGATAATAGATGTTTGTGATCACAATGTTCACTACACCAAGACACATCCTCAGGGTGACGATACCATAACCTGGTTACTTGACTACCCTTTGATAGATGAGAGCTTTGAATTTCCCCGATCTATCAGAGCACACAATCTTGAAATATGTGTGGCTGTTCTGCGAGCCATTCACTTCACTTGTGCGACTTTGGGAACCAAATATGCAAAGAAATTGCAGATCCTGAATTATGATGCAGCACTTATTGACGCCAAAAACTTATGTATACTCGAAGATGAAAGGAGAAAAAATGTTCCAGAAGATCAATGGAACACATATGCATCTCTTCTGTGCGATAAATGTGAAGAACGTTTGGTGATAGACGCCGGAGATTCTCACACTACAAAACTATGCTTATGTGCAGTACGAGATGTTCTTGAAAAAGCATCACATCCGACATTTGAATTCTCCGACCTAGAAGATTGCATGACTCTTATACATGGGCATAAAAATCTGAATGATGACACAGTGTTGAAGTCCATAGACCTTCTGAAATCAGTGGTCACCAACAAGGTTCTTTCCTTATCTAAGTTTTAATTTACAACAGTATAACATAAATTATCTAAATTATCTAATTGACTTGCAGGTTCCGGTAGCTGATTCAAAAATTTTGCTGATTGAGAATTCAAGGACTAATTTGCTAAACGACCTCGTCAAGCTTTCTGTTTTTGACTACCGCTCTTATATCCTGCACCTGCTGAAACGATATCAACGGGTTGGTTTGTAACTTTGGTTTTATACAAGAAGCTGTCATATTCCTCTCTTTTCATATATTAAAACTATATCTATTCTTCTAGGATGAGTTGGATGAAATTGTTGATATGGATGCCAAAACCAAGTTAGCTGCAGCACAAGCCGAACATTTATCCGAGGAAAAACAAGAGAAGGGGAAGAAGTCAGGGTCAAATAAGAAGAAAAATAGAAGCAACAAGGTCGCTGAATGTCTAAATTCTTTATTTGCTTCCATGACTTTTTGATTACTCAGTTGTAAGAATTAATGTTCTTCATGGTGTGACAGAGAACTTCAGCGAGCATGTCGAAAGATGATGTACAGTAAGTACTCTAGACGAGAAATTTGGTTTTCCAACACTTTTCGCAAGTTGATAAATTCTTTGTAGGTTTTCTATGAGCAAAACGTGTTCTTGCATATGTCCAGCGAATCTTCTGTCAACCTTGAACCGAAAGTTACTCCTCCATCACCAAAATCAACGGAAGAAGATTCTATGGAACCAGAAGATACTCTTTCAAGTGAAAGGGGTCGATTGGAAATTTCATCCAACACTAAAAGTCAAGACGAAACTGCTAAAGGTTATCCTCAGTTGACAAATATTTTGAACTATGTATGCAAAACGTTTCTGATACTTCTTTTTTCCATTTACCGCCTTCAAGATATGGAAAACATGCCTGGAGAAGATTTACTATCTGAAAATTTGGAGTCAGCACATAAAAAAGTTACTAGATACAATTCAGCTCTTGACATGACCCTAAAGGTAAAGCAGACACCAGCCAAAATAAGATTCAAAAATCTGAGCTCTCTTCTACTGATTCAGCTCATTCGTTATTTTCATATTAAATCTCCTTCCTTACTCATTTCCGTTGACAAATTATGATACTGCAGGCCCTCTTGAACATTAAGGTTCTTCAAGAGGATTTGGTGCACAATCGGCAATTATTTCACGGCAACTTGGAAGAACAAGTTCCTTGTGCACTAAAAGATTTCTTTTCTGCTGTTGTCTCGGAGCAGATAAAAGAAGATGAACTCTACAGTTACCTACTGAGCAACTTACTTGCTTCCCTAGAAGAAGTCCATTCCCTGGTTTGTGCAGATAAATATAAGCTTCTAAAACGTTTTCATAGTTGGCATAGATGTCATTCTGTTCTTCTTTTACTTTTTTTTCAGTCAAGTGATGCTGATGAGGTAGTCGTCACCATCCTTGAGTTTTTGCATTGGTGGAAAAGTCCAGAAAAAGAGAGCTTGGTAACTCGCCTTTTTACGCTGGAGGAATATGAAAGAATGAGATGTACAAAATGCAGAAGGAATCCAAATTATCCTGAGCAAAGTTCTTATGGAATTGTTATGGCTGCAAATTCAATTAGAAACCTAAAGGTATGTTTCATTTATTTCCCTCTTTGTCTTTCCTACAGAAACTGGTACTACTCCTTAAAAGTTGTTCTGTGGTTATATATATTTGCAGTGTGCTTTTGGGAATATGAAGTTTGAGGAAATCCTTACGGTGATCCGTATGGAAGATGAGATGATATGTGATGTTAAAACAGGAGGCTGTGGGAAGACAAACTTTGTTCACCACGTTTTAAGTAGATGCCCGCCTATCTTCACAATTGGTATATTTTTCACCACGAGTGTGATCTTATCTACTCGTTTCATTTATTATGGTATGATTAAAAACTGTAGCTGTTTTTGTGGTTTTGCAACATTAGTGTTGGAATGGGAGAAGAATGAAACTGAAACAGAAATATCTGAAACAGCAAAGGCTTTGGCATGGGAGATAGATATCAGCAGGCTATACGAAGGGTTAGAAGAACCAAACACTAACTACCGGCTTGTGTCAATGGTATATCTGAAACAGGGTCACAAACATTTTTGCTATTTGTTTTTCTGTATCTCTTCTCTGTTACAGTCTCGGAATATGAAAAATGCAGATTGGTTGTGGTGAAGAAGGAGAACACATCTGCATGGCTTATAAAACGAACCGGTGGGTCAGTCTCAGACATGAAGCTTTATTAGAAGAAGTAAGACGAAACAGTTACCTTTTGTCTTTTAAAAATTGAGTTTTGAACGTAGCTAGGTGAGACATATTGATATCATGATATGTGTGGTGATGCCATAGGGTGTTGGTAACTGGAAGAATGTAGTCAGAATCTGTGGAGAAAGGAGGGTTCGGCCAGAGATTCTTTTCTATGAAGCTGCTTATAAATAGTGTGACATAGTTATATCAATATGGAGACGGGAGACCTACCATTCATGTATAAACAGTGACATGTTAATATGATGTTTAAGAAAGAGTAACATTGTATTAGTGACTTTGAAACCAATTGGATTAGCATAGCTATGGTAGTGTGAGCAGAGACAAAGTTTCTGTAATATTCATCTCTTCCTTGCTACTCATTCCCTTACTCTAACTTTGTCTGTGTTTCCGAATTGATTCTTTTGGGTTTTGTAAGTATAATGGAAGAAGCACTGCAAATGTTGTTCTTGTCACTACCTCTCTTCAACAATCTAAACATGAGAAGATGATTATTGCTGGGTTAAGATTGTCTATATTGGAGAGAATGTCCCCTGGATGCATTAACTGTAACTGGGCAAACTTTGATTTTCAAGAACTGAACAAAGTTTGAAGCTTTTGAACCGCTGAAATCATATACCTTCAGGCTTCAGCCCTTGATAGACCAATAGAGCGACATAAAATAATCATTCAGACTTTGGTAAGTGTTGGGACTCACTGTTACGTGAGAGCCCTCCAAAAATAGGCGTATGCCACTTAGCGTGGAGAGCACACGGTATTCTTTAGTAAAAGGCGAAAGAATAGTTCTCTTTGTGCTCACCACATGGCTGCGTGAATTTCTTTAAGGAAGAGTGAAGTCTATTTATATAAAAGTTTCAACTACAAACTCTTTCAGCTTTCCGATGTGGGATACATGAAACTCCTTGTTAAATGGTTTTGTGGGATACTAAAGCCCATTACCATTCTTTTTATACTTGTTTATCCATTTACAAAAGACTTCACCAACAAAGTCTCATTTTTTTTTTCTTGAACAAAACAAAGTCTCATTTTAAGTAAGGACTGTACAATGTTGATTTCGTATAAGCTAATTCACTGGATATATAACCAACATTTACAAACAGTATAATTCTACATTTCCTATACTCTCTAATGTGCGTAACAAACCTGTCTTGTACACTACCGCTCACCCGCCTATTCGTTCTAGCTAGCTGCTTCCGATCTTCTCACCATATCCAATGGAAACGTAGCTGCAATTTTGTTTTTCTTAGATGAGACATTTTACGTAATGCATCAATTCTATGAAGTGGTCCTACTGCCTATGAATGCAGCATGAGATAAGCTTCATTAGGATATACACCAAAACCAACCGTGAAGAATAAGACTCAACGTGAAACTCATATAAGGCCATAAGAGACATTATTCACAAATAGAATGATATAGGTAAACATTGTTTATTTCTCTACTTTTCACTATGTTAAATGATATATATCTCTTACTATGTTAAATGATATCTCTTAAAAGAGTTATATGGAGCATTCAAACATTGCTCCAACGATTGAGAGAATCGCGACGATCATGAAAATGTATAAGACATCTTGGTATGATGCAAAAAGCACACCAAAAGTAGTAAAATGGGATCGTTAATTTGTTGCAAGAGTTTTAACATGAATTCGTAACATTCATCATCATTCATGACGTTAAAAAGAAGTATAATTAATAGCGAGCCTATTGAAATCTGACACCAAAACCTCTTTATAGCTTCTCTCTTGTTTATAGTAAAAAGATTTTGGTTATGGTGATATATATAGTAAAGCTTAACAATCATATTGACATTTACATAAACGCTCGGGAGGGTAACCCTTCCAAACAAAACGTTGAGAACATTCGCAACGTACGACAAGATCTTTTGGCGCACCAGGCATTTTTTTGATGTCGCTTATGCATGTATCCTTTCCATTAGTTCCACACTTTCCTGGAAATGGTCTGTTCATGTCGCATCCCCATTTTGTTTTGGATTCCACCTCTATTGAGTTATGTCAACCACAAAAAGATGTGTCAAATTACAAAACCATTAAGATAAAACAATTGATAATGCGAATAAAGAAAAACGAAAGTTACCTCTAACATGGCTGAGAACAAGGAATGTGATCAGAAGACAAGAAATCATAAACAAAACACCACATTTCATAACTTAGAAAATGATTAATTGATCGTCTCCTTTAGTAGCAAATACTTATAGTTTATTTTTATTTATTTTGACAACAACACTCATAATAAATATAACTCAACACAAGATAAAATTAGATGTTCTATTAATTGGGGAACAAAGAAAAAAAGAACGATGGAGCCAAGTCTACGAAATCGATGGGATCGGTCGTTTATTGTTTACGAAGTTCGCCTATGCAAAATTATAATTTTCTAATCCATTCACATCCCAAAAAAAACTGAAAACTTCATATTATAGAAATTCATAAATATCTCACAATTTATTCTAATACGCAATATATTGACATAATATTTTATATATAAGAAAAATTAGTGATGAGTTCTAAAGAAGATTCATTAAAACAAACACAAAACTATGTATTAATATTATACATTTATTAATAAGACCATATATTTATATAGAGATTCTAAAAAAATATTATCGCTATTGAGTTTTATTTAATTTTATACTAGCCAAAATTTAATATTATTTTACAGTATATTATTAAGAATTTATGGTAAGTATGCTAAAACTAACATATCGAATAATAATATGTAAAATTGTAAAATACATAATAACTCTTAAATTCCTATAGTAAGTTCACTTTTCAGTTATTTTAATATCAATTTTAAAATCATAGAATATTAATTTTTCATCGTTTTTGTTCATAAGCCACGTAAACCAACCAATGGGACGGATCATAACAAAACTCAACACATATCAACCATTTTAAATCATCCGAACATGAAGACTACATCCTCGAATTCGATAAATTTACACAAATTCTGGGTTTGTATCTGTTTAATCCAGGAAAGTGCAATAAAATCGAAGAAATTGTGTAATTTGCTCAAAACATTGATGCCCACAAGGTGTTCGACACAATTCCTCAATGGGACTTCGTAAAAAGAGCTGTTCGAGAAGAAGACACCACGAATTGGGTTCCCACTCACTGCTCGTCTCTCTAGTCACGTGGATCTCACGTGATAAAAGCTTCATCATCTACTATCACGTGGATCACACGTTATAAAATCTTCTTCTTCTCGTTATCATTTCCGTTTATTTTCCCGCCTCGCAAACCCTAGAGACCAAGAAAACACAAGAAAGCTAACAGAATCATGAAGTCTTCTCCTCGCAAACTTGCCCAACGGTACTACGAACAAGGAGATCATATCAAGGCCTTGGAGGTAATTGAAGATTCGATTTTGAAGATCGGTGGGAAACTCAAGCTTCCATCAGATCTTTGTTTCCTTCAAGGTCATATCTTCATGGCACTAGCGAGAAAAACAGAGAACAGTGACTTGAAATTCGCATTCTTTTTGGCTTCTGTGGAATGCTATTTGGAAGATTACATGTTACAAGCATTCGCTGCAGTTTCTCTCTTCCATTTGGGTGAACGTCTTGGCTCAACATTGTATTACAAGAAAGCCGTGAAGATTGCAAAAAGGAGTCTATCTGTTATGTCTTTTGACCCATCAAAATCGGACCAGCAAAAAACTAAACGTACACTTGAGGATATAGTCGAAACGACAGGGTCAAGGATCATCCATGGCCTTAGTGTGAAAAGCTCTGAACCGAACTGAAGGAGTCACAGGAAATAAGAATCAAGATAAGGAGTGACTCGCATACCATTGCGGCTAAAAGATTGAGGCTTTATTGGGCGGGTATGAGTGCTGAGCGTAAAAGGAACTTCATGAAAGTTAGCACTGTAGAGCTTAGAAGTTATGTTGAGAGAGTATATGGAAGAGAGGGACTAGATGCTTTGGAGCAAGTTCTTGACTCTGCAAGGATAAACAGAAAATGGAAATTCTGGATGTGTCGTACTTGTTCACAGACGTTCTTTTATCCTAAAAAGTTTAAGAATCATCTTGAACAAGTTCATGACGCAAAATATAAACCTGTGAGAGAAGATTTGGCACAGAGTATAGATGATGTCTGGGCTGGTATGATATCAGTAGCAGATTGGGAACCTGTAGATGCACTAGCTGCCGCTGAAATGATCAAGAACCGGCTCGAGTTTGTGAAAGAGTTTGTATATGTGAATGGGTGGTCCAAAGACTGGCCTTTAGCTGCAGATGAAGAGCGCAGGAAGTTACTCAAGGAAATCCGATTGCTCCTTGTGTTGTTGTTGGAGCGTAAAATTCTCTCTTGTAGTATTCGAGACTGGATGATGCGGTTTCCTGTTCAGCATCTTATCGCACAATTTGAAGTTTCCGAGAACACTATTACTACCGAGTGCCGTTTAGTGGAAACACCTCAGAGTATCTGCTTTTTGGAATGTGATGAACTTAATCAAATTCTAGACCTTCTCAAACGCATCAAGTGTGAAAGGGATGATGGTACAGAACTGATTTCCATGGCAACGGACAGTTTATGGCGTCGTACTCAAGTTAAAGAAAAGATTGATATTGACCATGTGTGTTCACTTATGCTTCTGGATAAGAGATTGCTGAGAGGCAAGATTGCTTCATTTGATGATGAAGGGTCAATAGATGTTTGTGATCACAATGTTCACTACGCCAAGACAAATCCTCAGGGCGATGATATCATAACTTGGTTACTTGACGACTATTCTTTAATAGATAAGAGCTTTGGGTTCCCCAGATCTATTGGGGCACACAATCTTGATATAAGGATGGCTGTTCTGAGAGCCATTCACTTCACGCGTAGGACTTTGGCAACCAGATATGCAAAGAAGTGGCAGATCCTATGTTATGACGAATGTCTTAATGACGCCAGGAACTTATGTATACAAGAAGATGAAAGTAGAATGAATGTTCCGGAAGATCAAAGGAACATATATGCATCTCTTCTATGCGACAGTTGTGAAGAGCAGTTAACGATAGACACTGAAGATCCTCTTTTTACAGAATTATACTTGTGTGCAGTACGAGATGTTCTCGAAGGAATATCACATCCGACATTTGATTTCACTAATGCAGAAGATTGCCTGGAACTTATACATGGGCTTAAAAATATCAGTGATGATATAGTGTTAAAGTCCATTGACCTTCTGAAATCAGTGGTCACTAGCAAGGTTCAATCCTGATCTAAGTTTTAATTTACAACGAAATAACCGTTATTGTTTTCTTAAAATCTATATTGACTTGCAGGTTCTGCTAGCCGATTCAAAGATTTTGCTGGTTGAAAATTCAAGAATACATTTGCTAAACGACCTCATCAGGCTTTCTGTTTTTGACTACCGCTCTTATATCCTTCCCTTGCTGAAACGTTTCTTGCGGGTTGGTTTTTAATCAAATTGGTTCATAGAGATTTTATCTTCCATCTGATATTTTTATTGACGCATGTACCTTATAATTGATGAATCTTCTTTTAGGAGGAGTTGGAAGGAATTGTAGATATGGATGCCAAAGCCAAGTTAGCTGCATTAGAAGAAGAACTTTTAACCGAGGAAAAGAAAAGGAAGGAGAAGAAGTCAGGGCCAAAGAAGAAGAAGCACAGAAGCAACAAGGTCGCTGAATGTCTAAAATTCTCTATTTGCTTCCATGAAATTTTGATTACTCAGTCGTAAGAATGAATGTCCCATGGTGTAGCAGAGAACATCAGCAAGCAAGTCGAGTCATCTTGATCAGGATGACCCACAGTAAGTACTGTAGATGAGAAATTTGGTTTCTCAACACTCTTTTTGCAAGTTTATAAATTGTTTTTAGGTTTTCTCTGAGCAAAACGTGTTCTTAATATGTCCAGAGAATCTTCTATTAACCTTGAACCGGGAGTTTCATTACTAAAAATGGTGGATGAAGATTCTATAGAACCAGAAGAAAGGGGTCGACAGGAAACTTCATCCAACACTAACAATCATGAGGAAGCTATTAAAGGTCAAAGGAGAGCTTTATAATTTTCGATTTTTGTTTGTTTATGTTTTGAGATGCTTATTTCTTATTTCTTTCATTCGCCATCTTCAAGATTTGAAAAACATGCCTACAAAAGATTCACTGTCAGAAGATGCAACCAGATACCGTTCAGCTCTTGACATGACGCTTAAGGTAAATCAGTCACCAACAAAAATAAGATTTAAAGACCTTGACTCTCCTCTACTAATTCAGCTCATTCGTTATTTTCAGACGGTATCTCTTTGCTTACTTATTTGCCTTGACAAATTTTGCTACTGCAGGCCCTCTTAAACATTAAGGTTCTTCAAGAGGATTTGGTGCACAATCGGCAACCATTTCATGGAAACTTGGAAGAACAAGTTCCCTATGCACTGCAAAATCTATTTTCTGCTATTGTCTCGGAACAGATAGCAGAAGAGGGACTCTACAGTTACCTCCTGAGCAACTTACTTGCTTCCCTAGAAGGAGTTCATTCCATGGTTTGTGCAGATAAATATAAGCTGCTGAGCTTGACTGTCATTCCAAAGTTTTACATGTCATTCAATTTTTTACTCTTTTCAGTCAAGTGATGCCGCTGACGTAGTTGTCGCGATTCTCGAGTTTTTTCATTGCTGGAAAAGTCCAGAAAGAGAAAGCTTGGTAACTCGCCTTTTTACGTTGGCGGAATATGAAAGAATGAGTTGTAAAAAATGCAAAAGGAAGCCAAATTATCCAGAGCAAAGTTCTTATGGAATTGTTATGGCTGCAAATTCAATCAGAAACCTGAAGGTATGTTTCATTTTCTATATTTTTCATTTCTACAGCAACTGGTACTTAAAATGCTGCGCTGTGGTTATTTATATATGCAGTGTGCTTTTGGGAATATAAAGTTTGAGGACATCCTCAAAATGGGCCGCATGAAAGATGGAATGATATGTGATGTTAAAACAGGTGGCTGTGGAGATATAAACTTTGTTCACCATACTATAAGTAGATGCCCGCCTATCTTCACAATTGGTAACTTTTGACGATGATTTTGTTCTTATCTGCTCACTTCATTATTGTGGAATGATAAAACAGTGTTGCTGTTTTTGTGGGTTTTCAACATTAGTGTTGGAATGGGTGAAGAATGAAACTGAAAAAGATATATCTGAAACAACAAAGGCATTGGACTGGGAGATAGATATCAGCAGGGTATACGAAGGCTTAGAAGAATCAAACATTAAGTACCGGCTTGTGTCAATGGTAAAATCTGACACATTATCACAAATGTTGTGCTATTCATTTTCTGTATTTCTCTGTTACCGACTCATAATATGGAAATGCAGATTGGTTGCGTTGTTGAAGGAGAATACATTTGCATGGCTTATAAGAAGAACCGGTGGGTCAGTCTCAGACATGAAGCTTTAGCAGAAGAGGTACGACGAAACAGTTGTCTTTCTCTTTTATGAGTTGAATTTGAGTTTTGATAGGTGAGCCATGATTGATATGTTTGGTGATCCCTTAGGTTGTTGGTAACTGGAACAATGTGGTCAGATTCTGTGGAGAAAGAAAGGTTCGGCCAGAGATTTTGTTTTACGAAGCATTTCAATGGCCTAACAAGTGGCAAAAGTTAATATCAAGAAAATATCAATATGAAAACCTTGCATTCATGTAAAAACACAGTGACATCTATACAAACACTTTTTTTTATCTTCACTCGAGTATTAGTACAACAATAGAGAGCCTTCTGCTTCATTCTCGTCTCTTCTTTATCAGTCTCTCTCTCTCCCTCTAATAAATTTCTGCTCAAAATCGACATCAATGATTTGGGATTTAGGTGGCTTTTTAGAGTTTTCCTTGATATTATTGTTGTTGTTGCCATCTTTTGAGAAGAAGTCGCCTTGTGGCTGCCACACATTGTTCCCACAGCCCTCAAATCCTAATCTCAATAACTAAAACAATCAAATATTTCTAGTTTCTTAAATATATTATTAAAATGGTGAAAAGAAAAGAAAAAACTGAAAATAGCCCATATACAAAATTTTATGTATGTTCGTTTCATAATATAATCTACCAAAAAAATTTACCCAAAACGACTTAAATATAATTTATTTAGCAAAACCCACAAGTTAAACCAAAAAGAAAAAGAGTAAACCCATAAAGGCTCAAACAATTGTTTTGCTTTCAAGGTTTATAATAGTTTTGAGCCTGCTTATTCTCATGGTAACATAGTTGTTTTGCGCATCATTTAGTCAAATCACAGCTTATGATCAAAACCCAAGTCTTCTTCACTCAACATAAAACAGACAACTAAGAGCGAGTGGATAAAGAACGGAAGAGACACGTTGCGACACAAAACCATGCAATATTCAGTTTCTGTTTCCTCGACGCGTGTCACTGTCTTTCTTTGTGTTTTTCTCCAATTTGTTTACACAGAAGTTTTGCCTCTCTTTCTCTCTCTCCGTCTCTTGGTCCTTATTCTCTCTTTCTTGCTACTGGAATCTGCAATGAGTTCTTTGCTTTCGAAGTTGCCGCAACCTAAACAGGTTTTTCCTTCTTCTTTCTTCTTATTAACTACGACCTTGTCCTTTGCCTATGTAAAATTACTAGGTTTTCATCAGTTACACTGATTAAGTTCGTTATAGTGGAAGATAAAATGCCCTCAAAGCATTTTGCAGGATATCTTTGATTTTTCAAAGATATGGAACTGTAGAGTTTGATAGTGTTCTTGAATGTGGTTGCATGAAGTTTTTTTGGTCTGCATGTTATTTTTTCCTCGAAATATGTTTTGAGTCCAACAAGTGATTCACTTGGGATTCAGAAAGTTGTTTTCTCAATATGTAACAGTTTTTTTCTATGGAGAAAAATCATAGGGACCGTTGGTTTTGGCTTCTTTAATTTTGAGCTCAGATTAAACCCATTTTACCCGGTGTTCTTGGCAGAATTGAAAACAGTACGTAGTACCATGAGTCAAACAATGGAGGAATATCAGTCTAATGAGAGTGAAGATAAAAGAAGTTGGATTTGGAGTAAGGCGGTAAGTGTTGGGAAGAAAGTTCTGACAGCTGGTGTTGTAGTGTCTTCAGCTCCACTTCTTGTTCCTTCACTTTTTGTCGCCTCGACACTTGCCTTCCTCTCCTCGGTTCCGTTTTGTCTCTTCTTGGCTAATTATGCTTGTACACAAAAGGTCATGAGTACTCTGCTTCCTGATACTGAAGAAACTGGTGGAGTTGGCAAGGAGGATGATGACGAATCTGGATTTGATGAGTATAGCAAGATTGGTCACGGTGAAGGCGCGGCTGGAGTTGGTGAGGCTGCACTTTTCAGGGGTAAAGAAGAACCCATTCCCATTCAGGTTAAGGAAGATGAGGAGATGGCGAAAGAGTCAACGAGCTTGCTAGAGAAAATTAGGGATGAGGGTAGAACTGACAAAGAAACCTCTGAGAGAACTTTACAAGATGATAAAAAGTCCGGAAATGCTAAGTCAGAGGAGGTTCAAGAACAGCCTGAAAAGCGGGAAGCGCCTGAGACTAGACGTGAAGGTTGTTTATGATCAGTATATAACATTTCTTTTGTGTGAAATGGTTTACTTATATTCATTGTTTTTGCAGGGGAAACTGGGGCTACAAAAATTGAAACTTCTACGGGCAAGGACGATGAGGAAATATCTTCTAATGAGGTTTATACTTAATCCTATCTCTTGTGAGTTAGTAGCTGAATGATAACATAACAGAATATCCCCTGCCTCTAGATTAATCCATGGTGATTGATTAGATACTTGCCACACATTTGTGTTTGTGTTAATGCTATCTTTTCTATGGTTAACATGAGTTATCTTCTTGAGTGATCCATTGGTCAAAAAAAATAATTTTCACTGTAAGTTTAAGAGAAGAAAAGTGTCCACATGGTTTTGGTAATTTGTGTTCAACTCTGTTACAGTCCCTCATTAACTAGTGCCAATTGTTCTAGATAACTAAAATCATTCTCTGATATCTTGACTAATGGTTCAGCCAATAGACCAAGCTAGTGGGGCACAAGGAACCGGGGAAGAGAAACGAAAAAACACAACTAAGAAAAAGAAGAAAACCGGGCGTGCAGGTAACCGGTTTCTAAAATGTCACGTTATGGGTTACTTAGTGTGGAGGGCAGCTTATCCGTTTGTTCATTGCTAATATTTCTTTATGCCATTAGTTATAGACATGGTCATCTAGTAAGCTGTGTGGGAGATGTGACCTCTTGGAATGCTGTTTTGATAGAGTTGATTGCGTAGTTAGGCGTGTAGTAACATTTTTTTAACTCACATCTCTAAAATTGTGGTGGGGGATCCAAATGACTTTTATTATAACATGGCATTGATGTAGATTACCTGTTCTGCATTGAGTTTGATTTCAGAAGCTAGTGTCAAAATGAGCCGAATATGTATGGTTTTGAATTTGCAGGTGTATAGTGAGGAGCAACTATGGGAGACGATGGAGACTTTGAGGAAAGTAGTAGGATACAGTGTTGCAAGGAGTGCCACATGTGCAGAGGAGTTAAAGGCTCTCTATGTCTTCACCGGTGTAGTGGAGCCACCTCGCTCAAGCTTAAACCAGGACACTTATGATATTGCACATCTTACTATTAGACTTCGCTTCCTCATGTCTGTTATCGGAATAAACTAGTTTGATGGTGTGTTTTGTGTGCTAGATTCACGAGATGTGTTGTGTAGTACTGAATCTCAACTTTGTATGTACTTTTGTTGCCACTTTTGGTCCTAGTTTTACTATTTTGAATGTTTTATAGTATTACATCAATGGGATTACACATTTACAGTATTACTAACCTACAAGGTTATGAACTATTGAAAGTTGAACGCTCTCGTAGTATTCAAATACTTACAATGCGGTTTGCACACGTGGAGAAAATCAGAAATGATCCTTTCTGCGACTGACAAGATCGCTAACTAGCTCATTCTCATCTTCACACTGTTCCAGCAGAGGCTTGTACGCCGGATTGTGATCCACTACTACTCGTAAAATCTTTGCAGCTTCATCACTCTGCCCTTCTTTGTACAAAGCGCTGCAACAGCAAAAGTTTTTATGATTTCACATTGCTCGCAGTTCAGTAGCATACATGCTTCTGTACCTATTTCCTAAACTCTGTATTGTGATGACACTTCTGTTCGCTGTAAAATTAGTACCTTGAAAGAAGCAGCAATGCCTCAAAGTAATGCTCTTTGCTTTTAGGATCACCAGGTTCTCTCAGTTTCGCTACTCTTTCCAAGTGTATGATTCCGCTTTTCAGTTTTCCCTGCCAGAAACACCGAATGTCAAGATCCAACCAATTCACAAGTAAAAGCCAATACATACATTCACAAATTGCAGACCCAAAATAACAATAGTATCTTAGTGTTAGGAAAATTGGAACTAAGCAAAGGAGTTATTACTGACTGACATTCAGGACCTGAGCTACTTTCATAATCATAACTATCGTTTTCAAAAAATGATGGTTGGTCAAACCTGTTGTACGTATGCAGCACCAGCCCACTGAGATGCAAGCATTAAAAGTTCAACATCCTCAGCATCAGATGGATCCTCATCAAGGAGCTAAGAAAGAAACAAACGAACTGTGCTGCTTAGTAAAAGAGTCACACGCTCTTAATCTTACTACACGAGTCAATAAGCAGAAAGAACCAACTAGATACGTTGGCAAAAACAAAGAGAAATAAATAAGTTGATAAGTGAAACATACAAAAAAGTGAGTGATAGATATTGAACCACCACATCCGTTTGACCTCAAGACTGCAGAAAGGACTAATACGTAGAAAGACAGGAAAGAGTAATGGACCGGAAATTCTAACCTTGGAGATAGCAAGCTCTAAATATTCAGTAGCTTCTGACAACTGCGTCTTCTGTAACAACGCCTGCCCCATGAGAACCAAACCTCTTACATATCCAGGATCCTTTTCAAGAGCTAATCTGCAAAGAATAATTACACATGCAGTGAACATGGCTAGTACATGTAATTAAAGAATAGAAGGGACCAGGAGGAAACTCTTCGGAATATACGCACCGAAGCAACTGAATGGATGTTTCTTTATCACCTTTGGACAAGACCTGAACTGAAAGCTGACACCAAATCCATTTAAGAAGAAATGAAACATACAAGTAGACATGATAAAAGAGTTATTCATTTTCCACTACTTACAGAAAGAAGTTCTTCTGGTGTTAGAGTCTGTAGAGAAAGGGTCTGTTCTTTTGAGTCAGAGTCCACATACTTGATCACAGATTCGCTGATCTCCATGGAATGTCCCATGCCTGGAGTGGCCCCCTGACTCAGTAAACCAAGTTTTGCTCCTACAGTAGGGTGCTTGAGAGATAATTGCTGCAGAGTTGAGATTTCTAGAGTGAGGAATTTACACATTTTAGGATCCTCTACCCAAAGTCAACTCTCTAACACATTTTTCTTTTCACCATGAATCTTTAAAATCAAAGAAGTAAATCACTGGTCAACCTATTATATTTAACAAGTGCATTCACTAATCATATCTCATCGAATAGGTGTGTTGATTCTGCCACGGTGAACAACCTATCTGTCCATTTTTAGTTTGGTGTTTAATCTTCAGTTGCAGAAACAACACAAAAGCAAGAGAACGATTTGATTAATTAAAAGCTAACTACCATCATCCCCCATGCCTCAATACAGGGAAATAAAAAAAGGAAACACATCTTCCACTGCGAATTCTGAAATGAGACAAGAGAGCGTACCTGAAAGATATTTACTGAGCTGTTGGTTACCCAGTAGACAAGACTTCCCTGAAAAAGAAAAGAAATATTTTTATTTACTGAGCTGTTTTTATGAAAAAAGAAGGTGTCACAAAAACAGAAAGAGATTGTACTTACCTGTGGAATAGCATAGCCAACAAAAAACAGAGGAACGCTTAAGATCTCCAGATATAACTTGTAATACTACAAACAAAAAAACAAGTACAATCTTCAGATTATGGACGCATGAAATCTAATATTAATAACAAAACAGAAACATGGACATGAGTAACATCACTAACAATACCAATATATCTTCATGCTAGAAAAGAATTAGTACTCCAAGCATACAACAAAATTCTGTAAGACTTAAGTAACCAAGGCAGCAGATAAGACTTGTTCAACTCACTCTCATGAGCAGCCCAGTCAAGCCGGTAGTTTGACGAATTGTGGATGTATCAAAAGAAATCTGGAAAAAGGGTTAAAAGTTAGAAGCATACATATATAATACTGTCACCTGCAATTTGAATACTCAACGGAAACAATACTGCAAAAACAAATAAATTGTAAGAGTAACAAGTATAATATCGATCCCATCAACATATATTTTAAGCTCCAAGTATTCGCAAGAACCTGTATATTAATGTAATGGAAGGTAGCAATTAAAATTGGGAAGACTGGTCCAAAAGAGCCACCAGGAAGATCACTCAAGTTCTGGAACCATAAGACACCACCCTGCAAAGATAGGAAGCAGCTCAGTCTCAGAGGCAACAGCAAGGAAATATGACAGGACAGACTCAGGTCAAATATGCTCGAGGCTCACCAGTTTTCATAGTATACAGGTGTTAAATTTAATTCTACAACTAAGGTCTAGCTTCAATATAATAGTCCTTAAAACGTCGAACTAGCCTACCCTTGTCAACATAGATTGCAGCCATGTAGACTGGTATTATTCATCAATTGCAACTAGCTAACTTAGATGCCCAGATATGCTAACTCGACCAACGAAACCCCCACGAGGAAAGGGGAAGAGAAGAGTTTGACTTGATCCCAAAGAAGGATTCTTTCCTCATCACAATCAAGAAGGTCAAAAAATACAAGTCATTCTTATGCAGTCTCAACTTACAGAATCAAAGCCAGGGTGACCATCTAGTGACATCTTCCGGATGCTAGCCATCAACAAGAAAAAGCATGGGAGCTGCAGATAACAATAGCCAAAGGGAAAGTGAGAATGAATGCAAACAAGTGACCTATTTATTAAATGTATCAACATAGAAAAAAAGACTATATCATTTATGAAGAAAGCCAAGGATCAAGTGACATGAAAGAGTTTCATATAAGGTAGTAAACAGATATACAAGCATGTACGATATGGATCTTTCTGCAAAAAGGTCAACTCTAATCGTAAAACAAAGCAGGACTGCTCTTGTCCAGATTTTCACAAAATCTTACAGACAAACCAGAATCACAAATCACTCAATAGAAGATGTTTTTTACCTGGACAGATAAGTATGGGAAGAACCACAAAAAGGAGGGGCACCCAATTGCTCGACTCTCTTTAAGAAAATGAGAAAACTGGTCAATAGATCCTTTCAACGTTGGAGTCTCTGGGATCGGCATAGGCACTGTGTAAGAAATGAAGAACATTATGATTGGCTTTTAACTTCATCAACACCATACAAGAATATACAGAACCAATCACATAGTTTGCACAACCATAGAGCGATGTCTGTCAATTATTGTTTCACATGTAAACGAGTTCCATGACTAACATTGAAACAACTAAACCTAGTAGAAAGGTCATGACTTTGGTATCAATAAAGAAACTGCAAATTATAAAAACTACTTATAAAGTAGAGAAATAATACTAACACTTCGGTAGCAGCTCTGAAATGGTCTTCAATTTCTTGAGTTGAAGTATGAGTAAAGGCAATAAAGCTAATCTAACAGCAACAGTAGAAGATGCAATAATCATCCACCAAGGCAATCCTGTGAATTCATGAAAGCCTTCGAGGAAATCAACGACGGCGAGAACAGGTAAAGAAGAATCATCGGTAGGGATGATTTCTTGAGACCCAATTGGGAATTCTGGTCCAGAAGAGAGTAATCGGTGGAGAGGAGAGAAACACGTCGGAGATGGTGACGGCGAGGGAGAGAAGAGAGGAGGAGAATGGGAGATGAAGGAGGAGGGTTTGAGGTGGTGGGAGAAGAAGAGAGAAGATAAACGGTGACGAGAGGAGGAGGCGCGTAAACAACTCCTCCACACTGCCATTCCAGTTTTTTTCTTTTGCCTAAAACCCAGACAGAGACTTCAACAAGAGGTTTTTGACTTCTGAAGAACTAGTTTGCTTTGATTCTGTAAGGCTGAACCAATCGGTTTTGGTCTAAACCAAACCGAAGTTTGTTAAATGTACAGAAATTATTATAAAAATAAACCAAAATTACAAACAAAAAATCGATATTTAACCCAGTAAACCGAAATTATCAAAGAATATTGACCGAACAAAATTGTTAAAACGGTTCAATCCGGAACAATTTCCTTTAACCCGAACAAACTGAAGTTCCGGACAGAACCTAACTGAACTGTGAAACTTCCGATTGTCCACATATTAAAAAAGGATAATAGATAATTCATTCACCACAGGCATGAACACTTATTCCCCACTCCAACTCATACCGACGCCTATTCATCTCAAATCCTCACGCGCCGCCTCACCGTCATCATTACGCGTCGCTTCTCCGTTAATTATACGCGCCGCCTCCTCAGACGACTCACAGTCAGTCGAAAACCAAACTCTAGAAGTCCTCGAATGGCGTGCCCTCTGCAATCAGCTCTCTCCGTTCGCTTCCACAACCATGGGCCTTTCCGCCACCAAAAACGCCGAAATTCCGGTGGGAAACTCGCCGGAAGAAAGCAGGAATCTCCTTAACGAGACCTCAGCTGCATTAGCTGCTATGGAGATGATGAAATCGCGAGGATTAGGTCTTTCTGAAATCCAAGACTTGTCTGATATCGTTGAGCGTGCTGTGTCCGGTCAATTGCTTACCGTTAGAGAACTCTGTACCGTTCGAAGCACGTTAACGGCTGCTACATCAACGTTTCAGAAACTCCGAAAAGCAGCCATTAGTGATAACAGGTTTGTGTTCTGCTTCTAATGTAGACATTTTGAAATTTTTTAGTCTTCTTGAATTGTTTATAAGATGATTGAACCGTGGTACGCTACCGAATCAGTTATAGTTATTAGATGTTCTTATTGCTATTGAGATGCTTATGGTTCTAGCTTTTGCTTCTGTTATTTTGTAGGGTTACTCCACTTGTAGATATACTACAGGGTTGTGATTTCAAGGATACATTACAGCAGAAGATTAGTTTTTGTATAGACTGCAACATGACTATGATTCTTGATAGAGCTAGTGAAGATTTAGAGATTATAAGATCTGAACGGAGGAGAAACATGGAGAATTTGGATTCTCTTTTGAAGAAAATATCAACTAAGATTTTTCTAGCTGGGGGGATTAACAAGCCTTTGATAACGCAGAGGAGATCAAGGATGTGTGTAGCTATTAGAGCTACACACAAAAGTTTACTTCCAGGTGGTGTTGTTTTAAGTGTTAGTAGCTCTAGGGCAACATGCTTTATAGAACCGAAAGAGGCAGTGGAGCTTAATAATATGGAAGTGAGACATGCGAACTCCGAGAAAGCTGAGGAAATGGCGATTTTGAGCATTTTGACATCTGAGGTGGTGATGGCGCAGAGAGAGATATTGCATTTGTTGGATAGAATATTAGAACTTGACATTGCTTTTGCAAGAGCATCACATGCAAATTGGATTAATGGTGTCTATCCCAACGTAACTTCAGAACACACAAAAACACCGGGCTTAGCTGTAGACATTGATTCTGCGCAGCACCCGCTACTTCTTGGTTCAGTATTAGGCAGCCCAAATGGTGGAGACATTTTCCCTGTGCCAGTAGACATTAAAGTTGAAAGCAGTGCCAAAGTAGTCGTCATCTCGGGTCCAAACACAGGAGGAAAGACCGCTTTGTTAAAGACATTGGGATTATTGTCTCTTATGTCCAAGTCCGGGATGTATTTGCCTGCTAAGAACTGCCCAAGGTTGCCTTGGTTTGATCTTATTCTGGCTGACATTGGAGATCCTCAGGTATTACCTTATGAATTCCTTGCAAGATAATAGAGCTACTAACGTCTTGATTATCTTCTTATCGAGGTTTACATTTGCGAGAATTTTCTTTTATAAACTTCTTATTGCAGTCTTTGGAGCAAAGTCTTTCAACCTTTAGTGGCCACATCTCACGGATACGACAGATACTTGACATTGCTTCAGAAAATTCACTTGTCTTACTAGACGAAATATGTAGTGGAACTGATCCTTCAGAAGGGGTTGCACTTGCTACTAGCATCCTACAGTATATTAAAAACCGTGTTAATGTGGCAGTTGTATCAACACATTACGGTGACTTAAGTCGCTTGAAGGATAATGAACCTCGATTCCAAAATGCTGCAATGGAGTTCTCCATGGAAACTTTGCAGCCTACATTTCGAGTACTCTGGGGAAGTACTGGTCTATCAAATGCATTGAGAGTAGCTAAGTCCATTGGTTTCAATAAAAGAATATTAGAGAATGCGCATAAGTGGACGGAGAAATTGAATCCCGAGCAGGATGTAGAGCGGAAAGGCTCACTCTTTCAGTCCCTTATGGAAGAAAGAAATAAACTAAAGCTTCAGGCAACTAAGACTGCAGCTTTTCATAGAGACTTAATGAACCTTTACCACGAGGTATTTAAGAATGTTGTTTTATTGATATTATTAATCTCTTGTAATGTATGTTTCTGTTCTTGATTTTTCCTGAAGCTTGAGCATGAGTCGCATGATCTTGATAAACGTGAGAGGGCTCTTCTGAAAAAAGAAACGCAAAAGGTGCAAGAAGATCTAAACTCTGCTAAGTCAAAGATGGAGAGACTGGTGGCTGAATTTGAAAGTCAACTAGAAATCACTCAAGCTGATCAATACAATTCCTTAATCCTGAAAACCGAAGAGGCAGTTGCAGAGATTATTGAAGCTTGCTGTCCTATGGATCCTGATTCCTTAGAAGAAGAATACAGTGACTACTCACCACAAGCTGGTGAAAAAGTTCTTGTAACTGGACTGGGAGATAAGTTAGGTACTGTGGTTGAAGAACCTGGAGATGATGATGATACAGTTCTAGTCCAGCATGGTAAGATAAGAGTACGCATAAAGAAAAAGGACATAAAGCCCCTTCCTCGTAGCACAAGTAGCCAAACATCCAATCGTTCTCTACGTTCGAAGAGACAGGTATACATCATTCTCTGACTTAAGACTTTTCAGGTCCCATTCTTGCAGTATCTCATTATGAAACCTAACCATATTGGTATGTCATAATAAATAGTAATAAAGTTGAAAGTTTATAGTTTATAGTTTATAGGCTATTTGAAAATTTGTGATTTTGATAGTAATATGTTGATTTGAGTTATAACATCAGTTCTTTGTGGTGCCTGATAATTGCACAGATAAACATGAAAGAGCTAGGCAGTGTGTTGCAAATGCAAAGCGAACCAGTGCGGATTCAAACGTCAAAGAACACATTGGATCTAAGAGGAATGCGGGCGGAAGAAGCGGTTCACCAGCTAGACATGGCCATCTCGGGAAGAGACTCGGGCTCGATCCTATTTATTATTCATGGAATGGGGGCAGGCATTATAAAGGAGCTAGTGCTTGAGAGGTTAAGAAAGAACACTCGTGTCTCAAGGTATGAACAGGCAAATCCTATGAACCATGGATGTACAGTTGCTTACATTAAATGATATATCTCTCAAACACATTCTTTGTAAATCTTCTTCAAAGTGTGGTCCACTAACTAGTTTCGATCGTGAATCAACGTTCAAATGTACAAGAAGTTGTCTAAAGTATAGTTATTGATATTGTACAGAAAAATATAGTAATTCTACTTTTCCACAAACTTCATGGCTTTCGAGGATAACACACGGCACGAGTCCCTGGAGAACCCTCGTAGGAGTTGTGCGAATACGATTGTGTTCTTCCCTTTCTTGCACAGCTGTGGCTACAACACTTCGTTGGTACTTGCGAAACTAATTGAACACAAAAACAGAGGCTTGGTGTTTAGATTTTCAAAAAAAAGGGAGTTTGGATACATATGTATAGATGTATAGGAACGAGAGAGAAGAGTAAAGGAGCACTCAAGACTTGTGTTTTTACTTTTTCCTTTGTCCTATATTTTTACAATGAAGCAAACGTAGGTATATACAGAGAGGAAGCTTCCACTTTCAAAACTTAACAAACTTTTTCAAAGTTACACCAATAGATTATCTCAAGGAACTTGCACTTTCACAACTTGACAAAATCTTTCAAAGTTAACAACAATGAATTATTTCAAGGAACAAAGGAATCCATTTTTCATAACAAAAGAAATTAAACGATCATAATTATTCGGATATCTTCAAGTTTGGTGGCGGATGAAACGTTACAAGTGGTATTAGAGCCGAACCGAAACGAGTTTGGACCGTTTCAATTTTTGAAAAATTCTATTCGGGTTAAAATTTTCATAACTATGTTTAAAAAAATAAAAACACTACCAATGTTTTTCTTTACAAATTCTTTAAGTTTTTCAAATATCATGTCTTTTAATTAAGTACAACATGTGAATTTAAATGTTACATACTATTTTGAAAATTTTTATGAAACTATCTCGCATACTATTGATTTCGCAAAAACGAATGATGGTTATGTTATTTCATTTCTTCTAACAACGTGAGTCTATGACTATTTTAAGAAAAATCTTTCTCTCTATATTTGCTTAATCTTTGTGTTTCATTTAGCTATTCCTTAATATTACCTATAAAACTATTTGATATAGTAGTTATTTTTATATTTTTGTTCGTATAAAACAAAATATTAAAATCATAACATGCGACTTAGTGATGTGTCGATTTTGTATAATATTAATTTATTTCGTAAAAGAAATTTGGTAGCTTGATATTTATATACGCAATATATTTAACAGAATTTCAGTTTTAAGAAATTAAATAAATACAAATAAAAAATAGACATGCAAGAGAGTATAAAGGAAAATATGAAACCTACCAAACCAAAACGACCCTCCGTTCCTCTTCTAACAGCCATTCCCTCTACCTACCCCAATTTCTTCTCCTTGATCTCCCTCTCCCCACACATTTATTTCTTCACTTTTGTCGTATTTTTATTTTATATTATACAAAACTCTTCTTTCATCACCACCTAAACACGCACATTTCTATATATTATTTACATATATTCATTTCTAAAAACTCAAAGAGAGTATAATCAAACAAACACATTCACATTCTTCTTTCTTCTCAAAAAAAAAAAAAAAAAACACTTGTTCATTTACATCAAAATGATCACTGCAGCTCTACACGAACCTCAGATTCACAAACCAACCGATACATCCGTCGTCTCCGATGATGTGCTTCCTCATTCTCCTCCTACGCCTCGCATTTTCCGGTCAAAGCTTCCGGACATTGACATCCCTAACCACCTCCCTCTCCACACTTACTGCTTCGAAAAACTCTCATCTGTTTCCGACAAGCCTTGTCTCATCGTTGGCTCCACCGGGAAAAGCTACACCTACGGCGAAACACACCTAATCTGTCGGAGAGTCGCTTCCGGGTTATACAAGTTAGGTATCAGAAAAGGTGACGTCATCATGATCCTTCTCCAAAACTCAGCCGAGTTCGTTTTCTCCTTCATGGGTGCTTCCATGATCGGAGCCGTCTCAACCACCGCAAACCCTTTCTACACTTCTCAAGAGCTTTATAAACAGCTTAAATCTTCCGGAGCCAAACTCATAATCACTCACTCTCAATACGTCGATAAACTTAAAAACCTCGGAGAAAACCTCACGCTGATCACTACCGATGAACCAACACCGGAGAATTGTCTACCATTCTCGACACTCATCACCGACGACGAAACAAACCCATTTCAAGAAACCGTCGATATCGGCGGTGACGATGCGGCGGCGTTACCATTCTCATCGGGAACAACAGGGTTACCAAAAGGAGTTGTTTTGACACACAAGAGCTTAATCACAAGCGTTGCACAACAAGTAGATGGAGATAACCCAAATCTTTACCTCAAATCAAACGACGTCATACTCTGCGTTTTACCACTTTTCCATATCTACTCTCTCAATAGCGTCCTCCTCAATTCACTCCGATCCGGTAATTAAACGACGTCGCATTCCTCATTACATAATCTTTAATGTGTTACCTAACTTTTAAAACACTCCTTTAATAGGCGCCACGGTTCTTTTAATGCATAAGTTTGAGATCGGTGCGTTATTGGATCTTATTCAAAGACATAGAGTGACAATAGCGGCGCTTGTACCGCCGCTAGTGATCGCTCTAGCTAAAAACCCGACGGTTAATTCTTATGATCTCTCCTCCGTTAGATTCGTTCTTTCCGGTGCAGCTCCTTTAGGTAAAGAACTTCAAGATAGTCTTCGTCGCCGTCTCCCTCAAGCCATCCTTGGCCAGGTCTTATCTCTATCTCTGCTTATTTTTTACTCTGTTTTGAGACCCTTACTATTTGAATTTACATTACTAATTTAGCGGGAACGATTTAAAAATCTTAACTCAATTTTATTATTTATTACTGAATTATCATTCTTTAATAATTTTGATGAAAAATGAATAAATTAAAGATTTGAATAATTTTTGCTAAAAAATAAAATAAAAATGAGAGGAGAATGCACGGGAAGAGAGTGAAGAGTGAGTTACGTCTATCTATTCGGCATAGTTCTGGTTACGTACGGTCCAACTATTTGTTCTCAAGCTAATTTCGCATTGCATTATCTTTTTCTTTTCTAATCTTATTATTTGTTTATATATTTTAATTAATGAAAATTTTGTTGTAGTTTAGGTTTTGACTTGGACCAAAAATTAGAAACGGATATGATTTAGGTCGCAACTACAAAGGATACTGCATCTAATTCATTTGACTTTATTTCACATCAATTTCACTCTTTTTCTAATAATATTCAATTCCACTTTAAGTAACTTAAATGTTTCATATTGGAGTTCTTTTGTTGCATTAGTATACATTTCCAACCTCTTCTTAACTTCTCTTTTAGAGTCTTTTCTACGTTTATTTTTCATTTAAAACTTGAATTTTGAAAGCTTTTTTCTCAAAGATTATTGATAAGAGAAGTTAAAGTATTTTCTTCCAGGTTAAATAAAGTATTGTTTACATTTTACGACATTTATAAGATATTATAATAAACATTGAAAATCTTAAACGAAGAATATTGTTATACATTAATTAGTTTATTTGCTAACTACTTTATTCAATGGAGAAAAAAGTAGATGCGGGTCTCGAGTTATCAAAACTCTTTGTGTTGCCAAACCAAAAAACTAGAGTAGAAAGAAAAAAACACTGTATGTGACGTGGTCACGTTTGCGTTCACACACACTTAACACACATCGTTTTCGTTTTCGTTGTTTTTTTGTTCTCTGTTTCTATTTTATTTTGATAACTTAGGATAAGCCCAATTAACTCCTATTACAAGAAGATTACTAGGTTGGAAACTTAGACATCGTGAGATGGAATCATTATTGGGTGCATCTAGCCACAACATCTCGTTTGCTTAAAAACACACACACACACACACACATCAAAGGATCATCAAGAGTTAATATATAAAAACATTTCTACACTGTCAAAGTCTATGTAACCTAGAATTAAATTTTAAAAAAAAATATTCAGAAAAGATATGTAACCTAAAGTATTTATTCTTCTTTTTTTCTATATATATAGGGAATCCGTATTATATTTTGTTGCAGCAACCTCGTATAGTCTAATAATTTAATCTTTGCGAATTAGTACTTGCCAAAAGTGTAATTAGAGAGGTAGTAACGAGTGGATTATATAAAAAACAGGGATATGGTATGACGGAGGCAGGACCAGTGTTGTCAATGAGCCTTGGGTTCGCTAAAGAACCGATACCGACAAAATCAGGTTCATGTGGGACTGTGGTCCGAAACGCAGAGCTTAAAGTGGTTCACCTTGAGACACGTCTCTCTCTTGGATACAACCAACCTGGTGAGATTTGTATCCGCGGTCAACAGATCATGAAAGGTTCGTTTTTGTTTTATCTCTTTAAACACTTTTGAGGACATTTAAAAGTTGTGACAATGAAAGCTTTAATACTCTTTCAATGAAAAATGACATTATAGAGTATCTAATATAATCTGAAAGACTACAATAAGTTTAAGGAACAATAAAAAATTAATTTTTTGTGGTGGTTTGAGAAAATATATATATTTATATATTAATAATATTTTAATTTGCAATTTGCAAGCATCAGAGAAAAATATATTGAATGCAAATTATCAACTCTTACAACGTGAACAAAAATATTTTCAAAAATATTTTTGTGGTGATATCATTTTTATTTTCAATTATATAGCATTTTATTAGGTTTGCATCACATGTACATTTATACGACATGCATATTATTTACGTCATTTACGTGTTCACACACGTGACATGTCTTCTTCATAATTCCTAGTAAATAAATCTTGGGGAGTCAATTTTAGAAAACAAAACAAAATAAAGATTAAGTACATAGTAGCGCAATTTCGACTAATTAATTAAGTGTTGACTATGAATAAACTTTTCAACTAATAACATATGGCTCGCAGAGTACTTGAACGATCCAGAAGCCACTTCAGCAACAATAGACGAAGAAGGTTGGCTTCACACAGGAGACATTGGATATGTTGATGAAGATGATGAGATTTTCATTGTTGATCGACTTAAAGAAGTCATCAAGTTCAAAGGCTTTCAGGCAAGTCCATTCATATTCATTGTTCTTTTTATTTTTAACAAGTGTTTACACCTAAAAAAGATTTACATAATGATATAGAAAATTAATGATATAATACTATTACTTAGTTCAAAAGATAAGATCATTTCGAAATCGCGGTATGATGATGATGAGATGTGAAAGAACAGGTCCCTCCAGCTGAGCTAGAGAGTTTGCTAATCAATCACCATTCAATTGCCGATGCAGCTGTTGTTCCGTAAGTACTTTCACACTAACATATGCATATTGAGTGGTAAGCTAGTGTATAAACGGTACCGTTTTCTTTAACCCTTCTTTGACATGTTCAGGCAAAATGATGAAGTCGCTGGGGAAGTTCCGGTGGCTTTCGTGGTGCGATCAAATGGAAATGATATCACTGAAGAAGATGTTAAAGAATATGTTGCCAAACAGGTACAAATCTTTCTTTCGTTTTATTTGGTTAATTAAATACCATTTGTTTTAATATTGAGTATGTGCTTGTTTACTTGCATTGTTAGGTGGTGTTCTATAAGAGATTGCACAAGGTCTTCTTTGTTGCTTCCATTCCTAAATCTCCTTCGGGAAAAATACTAAGAAAGGACCTCAAAGCTAAGCTTTGTTGAATGTAGTTCTTTTTAATATATTCCATTGATGATTTAAACGTTCATTTGTATCCACAATGCTTTGTGTCTCTTTTATTTTTTAAGATCCTTTGACGCAATAGATGTTGGACACTAAGAGTATGCTTAAGATACTGAATTATTTTGGATCAGTTTATTTCAATGATTTTTGTTTTCTTTATGAAAGTTAGAGAATGATTAAAAAAAATCATCTATAAAAACAGACATATATGAAACGTAATAAATAAAGAGACATATGAATTGTTTCTCTACGACTATAGCGATTATCGATGGTGATATGATATTCTAGTTTTTTCAAAATTTGTGGAGAGATATAAAGTCTTGTTTCAGAACACTATACCATCTCAATCTTTTTCAGTAATTAAATTGACATAATGACAATTTGAACTCTATGAGAAAAAGTGTAACTTACCATAAACATTTTATTTATAGATCCCCAATTTTGCGCATGGCTTCTCACTTGAGCTGGAGAGTTTTCTCGAGGCATCATATCGACACATTAAACTTACACCATTGAAATCTTGAAAGAAGGTTATGTATAATATGACCAATGTTTGTCCGATAATGTGACCACTTTAATAATATTGCTTATCTATTTCAGCCATGGGGTTTTATAGGATTTTAATAAGTATTTGTGTGGTTTTAATGATTCTAATATTATTTTCCAAGTATATTTGTAGTTTCTGAGTTTTTATAGTTTTTTGGGCACTGAAAACCACAAATGGTGCAAAACAAGCTTCAAGATTGTTTCAGAGCATCAGAAGCTTGACAACCGTTGAAGGAATTACCGACCACCGTTTAAAAAAAACAACAACAACCGGGCCTTAGAAGAAAAATAAAAGTTGTATACAAACGGCTAAATTCAATATGGTTTGCTAAAACTCGTTGCACAAAAGAAATGCTTGCTAAAACTCAGTTGATGGTATTAAATGAGAATTGCTCTAGAATATACGAAAACAATTTAATAAAATACAAATTAAATGATAATCTCTCTGAACAAAAGTTCCATCGTTTAAATTATATATATAATATATATTTAAGAGTCAGCTATCATGCTTAAATTTCAGGTTTAATACAAATCATGATATCATTCACACAGTTTTCTTATCTATACCCGAACCAAAAGAATGTTGCTAAACTTCAATTTCAGATCCAGTTAGTAACCAAACCAGAATGATATATTGATATTAGACTATAGTCATCCAATCTCAGTTCAGAAAAAATAAAGTAAAGCAGATATAGTAATCAAAATCCTTTTTGGAGATATCGAAAATGTCCATCAAACCAACAATTTAAAAACAAACCAGGCCAGCTTTGTAGCTTTAGGCCCATTCGAACACATTAATTTAATTTATTTTATGTTTTGTGCAACTCTTAAAACTTCTCTATATAAATCCTATCTAAACCCTAGATCTAATATTAAGTGCCCAAGAAATCTCTTAAGTCTCTCTCGTTGTCTCAGGTTGGTCGATTCCTTCTCTAGATTTCCACTTGTTTAGTCTTTCAAGAGAATAAAGCACAAAACTTTCTATAACTCTCTGTGTCATTTTCAATATCTGAGAATTCTATAAAAACGGTCCCTTGTGTATCACATTTAGTTCATGTAACTCGATTTTTGTCGGATCTTTTCTGATTATGGGTATGTTTTGTTTTGCTCTCTAGCGTTGCAACATATTGTGTAGAGAAAATGGGTTCAAAGGCATCAGATTCTGCAATGTTGAAAACTTGGAGAAGGAACCCTCCTTCTTCTTCTCTTGTCAGACTCTCTCAGCTTGCTAACGACAAATACGAATCCCCTCCTTTCTCGTCCGGTGGACACAACTGGTATGTGATCTTTTTCTTAGCTAAAGTTCACATCTTTCTTCGCCAAAGTTCACATATTTCTTCGCTAAAGTTTACATCTTTCTTCACTAAAGTTTACATCATGAAGTTTACATATTTCTTCACTAAAGTTTACATCATGAAGTTTACATCTTTCTTAGCTAAAGTTCACATCTTTCTTCACTGCAACATATATTACTAAGAAATATTGCCTTTTTTGTAAAAATCAGGAGATTGGTTGTTTACCCGAAAGGAAACGAAGCTGACAATGGAAGGGGCTTTGTTTCAATGTATGTGGAATGCCTCTCATCGACAACACCACCCATTGATGTGTTTGTCTATCTCACTTTCTTTGTCTTTAGCGAAGAAGAGAAGAGGTACCTCTCTATTCAAGGTTCGTTTCCTCTTACCCTTATTATCTATCTCTTTCTCTGTATATATATAAGAATGAAGCTCTAATATGTGTTGATACATGTTGACATGTAGATGTTGAAGTTAAGAGGTTCAATTCCTCAAAAACGGTTTGGGGATTGTCACAAGTTCTTCCGGTTGAAACACTCAAAGACCGTGCAAAGGGATTTATCTTGTCAAGATTGTTTCACAACCCGCCTCTTTTGGTGAAGTTCTCCCTTTTCACAAATTCTCTTGGAGTATTCGTGATTTCGCTCTCCTAGAACAGAATGATTGCGTATCCAAAACCTTTCACATGGGAGAAAAAGATTGGTGAGTTTTTTTTGTTCTGATAGATATTGTTGTATGTGTGCAATAGTGGTAACTTGCTAACAAGTGGATGGTTATGTACTTATGTTTCAAAGGACTCTAAAGTTGTATCCAAAGGGGGACTCTGAGGCAGATGACAAGTTATCCCAGCATTTGCATTTAGCTGACGGGGAAACTTTATCCAAGGGTGAGCTGATTTTCGTGCGAGTGAACCTGCAGGCCGCGTGGATCCAATCACCTTAAAGGATGGCGTAAGTCAAAAACTATTGATGTTACGATTTCGCATGGGATAAATTAGGAGCTGATGACATTTTCAATAGACGTTCTTAACTTGTGATGTCAAATGTCTTACTCCTTTAACATACATTTCTTGTTTTTGTAGTTAAAGGTTGGATCATGAACTCGAACAAAGAGATGGGTCTTCCTCAATCCATGTCTTTCGATAAAATTGAGGGGGCTTACTTGGACCGTGAAGGGACTTTGGAGGTAGAGATCGAATGTGAAATTGAAAACTCCCATAAAAACCATCCCTTCTTTTAGGATATCTACCATGCCATGTCTACTACTCTAAAGTCTAGGACTACTCTGTTTTATGCGTAAAATTGAATGTGAAGTTAACGCTCTATCTATGTATTTATCTACCATGCATGTCTGACTATTGTATGTCTGTATGACTTTTCATGCGTTTATTAATGATCTTTAGTTATTTAATTTTTGCTTTTGGTATATCATTGTTTTTGGTTGATTAAAGTTCATGAAATCTTGTTATGATTGAACTTTTGCATTTTTCATCTATTAAGGTAACACCAATGCTATAGGACATATTAGAGTGAATTAGAGATTCACTTAAAAATCAAATGCTACAGGACATATTAGAAGGGTCAAAATAAAAATTTCTATACAAAAGACTCGAATGGGTTTCTATCGAGTATTTTTCGGATATGATCTTCGGGTCGTGTTTTTCCAAGGCCTAAAGCATTTTCGTCGATAGTGAAGAACCCCCTAGACAAAGAAATAGTTGGGCTTTAAAGATTTCAAATCTAATTGGGCCAAATTAACTCGTGATTGATATGTCTAACTCTTCTACACGTGTCTTTGTCCAAAAAACAAAACTCTTATACACGTGTCGTTATATCATTGGTTGCGCTTACGCAGACGAATTTCTAAGAGAGCTTTTCTTCTTCCTCCTCCCTCTTCGTTCGTGATTTCTCATTTCCTTAACGGAAAGCTTAAGGCTTTAATCATTATATCTCTTCTTCTACCTATACACGACTCTGAATTATCATCTTCTCCTGCTAGCTCCTGATTTCTTCTCTCCTGTAAGTTATTTGATTGAAACAATTTCTGGGTTATGGATTTTGTAGTTTACATTGATCATTGATCAATGAGATTAAAGTTTTGGATTTTTATAATGTTCTTTCCTCTTTTATGATCCTATTGTTGAAGGAGCTTGAAGGACAATGATTCAGCTAAAGGTTTACGCGGGTCTGAGTACTCTCGCGACATTGGTTGTGATATATCATGCTTTTAGTAGCAGAGGTCAATTTTACCCAGCGACTGTGTATCTATCAACGTCTAAGATCAATTTGGTAGTTCTTTTGAACATGGGTTTGGTATTAATGTTGAGTTTATGGAATCTTGTCAAAATTGTGTTTTTGGGTTCTCTTAGAGAAGCTGAAGTTGAGCGTTTGAATGAGCAAGCTTGGAGAGAACTGATGGAGATTCTCTTTGCTATTACTATTTTTAGACAAGATTTCTCTGTTGGGTTTATCTCTTTGGTTGTGACTCTTTTGTTGATTAAGGGTTTGCATTGGATGGCTCAAAAGAGAGTGGAGTATATTGAGACTACTCCTTCTGTGACTTTGCTCTCTCATGTCCGTATAGTTTCTTTTATGGTTTTCCTCCTTATCTTAGATTGTCTCCTTACGTATAGTTCTATACAGCAATTGATTCAGTCACGTAAAGCTTCAATGTCAGTCTTCTTCACGTTTGAGTAAGTGTCTTTTACCTCTTACTTATTTTCATGGAATCAAACTTTTTTTGTTGGGTTGATGTTACTAAGACGGGCTAGGATTCTTATAGAGTTGAAAATTTATGAAGGATATACGCGCATTTACATGTTTTCAGAGCGTTAGGTTGTTTTGGCTGCCAAGAATTTGGGCTGAATTTTGAAATGTTTGAAAGTTTTTGCACCTGCCAAAACTTGTGAATTTGACGTAGCTGAGTTACATAGGAGAAGGATCTCTAATAAATCATCTTTCAGGATTTTATTTGGTCTACGATAACTGACCTTTCGGTTTAGATATCATTGTAGCCCTATATTTGGATAGCTAGTATGTTTTAAATCTCTATATACAAGTAAAAATATGGGAACTATTACTATTGTGAATAATAACTCTGATGTTTGTTTGAGCTCTTTTGGTGTCAGGAAGAACTAACTATATGGGAAACTATTGTGAATGTGTTTTTCTATGAACCTTACTTAAAGGCCTCTTAGATACTGTTTTAGTTTCTAGGATCCTGTTTAATTATCCTCCTAGTTTAAAGCTTATGCCAGCTATCAAACACAAAAGATACATGAAACATCTGTCGAAAATAGCTGAATATATGGGGGAAGGGCTCAGGTGATTAAGAGATCAGGATATTTATTCATGTTATTAGCTTTGTTTACGGTGCATATTGTTTAGTTATGTATCCTTCTTTGGATATGCCATCAATAGACCATGTGATATGTCCCCCTGTTTAGCTGTTTGTTCTGACAATTTAGTCTTACTGAATTTTGCATCATACAGCCTAGCTTTAGACTTAATTACGAATTTTATGTTGCAGGTATATGATTCTGGCAACAACAACTGTTTCTATTATTGTGAAGTATGCCTTCTATGTCACTGATATGCTCAAGGAAGGTCAATGGGAAGGAAAACCAGTATACACTTTCTATCTGGAGCTTGTTCGTGACTTGCTTCACTTGTCCATGTATCTTTGCTTCTTCCTGATGATATTCATGTAAGTTTTTAGTTTATTCACGTTTTCATTATTCCAAACTTAGATGTTATACCACCAAAAGAAACCTAAATCCTGAATTATTAACATGCTGAAATTAGTATGTCACAACTCACTATCGCCTTATCGGTATACAGTGTTTGTTGCTGGATACTTGTAGCAAGAGTTACTTGCATAATTCTATCATTACACTTATGTCCATCTATGAGTCTTCTCTTGGTTACATTAGTACTTTCATATATTCTTACTTGTAGACGATGAAAGTCATAAATGAGAAACAATAATCAGCCAAAACAATAGATCTACTACGTCAGTCTTTATGCAATTTATGGCAATATAGTATTGGAATTTGTATCCTAATTTGAGTATCACTTTTTTATTGCGTAGGAACTATGGCCTTCCCTTGCATCTAATACGGGAGCTCTACGAAACGTTCAGAAACTTCAAGATTCGTGTGACTGATTACCTTCGATATCGGAAAATCACTTCCAATATGAATGATCGGTTTCCTGATGCAACTCCTGAAGAACTTAGTTCGTAAGTTCCAGATATTCCCACAAGATTTATGTTTCCAAATATTCTAAATATCTTTTGAGCAGTTTCTTAAAACTAATTATGCTTGTATATCTAGATCAATCACATTTCTTTATTTGGGGTTTGCAGAAATGATGCCACTTGTATCATATGTCGTGAAGAAATGACCTCAGCGAAGAAATTAGTATGTGGCCATCTATTTCATGTACATTGTCTTCGGTCATGGTTGGAACGACAGAACACATGTCCCACTTGCAGAGCACTGGTTGTCCCAGCTGAGAATGCTACATCAACAGCTTCTGGAAACCGTGGGCCACACCAAGAATCCCTGCAGCAAGGTATCGGTCTTGCTATTCAGACATATTTTTGCTGATATTGAACTCTGTGCTCCCAATTATATTTGTCTCTTGATGTTCTTAGTATGGATGATGACTTATGTGCTTCAGATTGTCCAGAAGATGAATGCGTTTGATTTTTTGTTAACATGGTGACTAATGACGATGCTCTACGCTTCATACAGGAACCGGTACTTCAAGTTCTGATGGTCAGGGTTCTTCTGTTTCTGCTGCTGCCAGTGAGAATATGAGCAGGCACGAGGCTAGGTTTCAAGCCGCTGCTTCTGCAGCCTCTATATATGGGAGATCCATTGTTTATCCATCTTCTGCAAACACACTAGTATGGTATGTTTGAAAGCTATACCCAAATAAATAACACATAGCTTGCATAACAAATATATTCAGACATGATCACTGTAGCTTAAGTAAGCTATTATGGTGCCAGTTTCTCTCACATGTCTTTCTTTCCACCTGAACATATCCATGTGATGGATGTCCTGCATATGTCATGTTAGCCCGAGACTTGGCTTGAATAATTTTTCTTCCATCTAACTTCTGTTATCATCCATTATCTATGATGGTAGAAGTAACACTAAGATTTGTTCATATGAAGGTCTCAAGGTAATTCATTACTTCCTCAGACGGAGGTAGAAGCTCAAAGAAGATTTCTTGAGTCCCAAATCGAGGTATGTCGATAGAATTTTGTACAAAAACTACCTTTTTCCGAGAAGCAGCTCAGAGTTTCTTATCAAATTGTTTTCTGGATAGGTGTTAACGAACCAACTTCGGCTTTTGGAGAAACCGACAACTGTAGATACGAAAGGAAAGTCCGTTGCGGATACTGCATAGTGGTGAACCATTAACGCAAATGTGGTGGTCTCATCAGAGGTCATTTGCGTAAACAAAAAACAAAATGTGGTAAAGAAGAGTTAGGATTTCGGAGTAAAGAGAGAAGTAAGAGTAAACTTCAGATTGTGTGAATGGTTTTGCTATAGAGAGGATTTGAAAATGTAAATGTTGGGTGTCTCATAGAAGCTTGGAACTTAAAAGTAGCAAACTGGTCTTCTGTTTACCTTACCACACTTGTCTCTCTATCTATAATAGTTTTTCTTTAAGTTTGTTCCCTTCTCTTATCAACTAAAGCTGAAAAAAGCAAAAAGATGCAAAACCATAAAGTTTGAAAAGAAGTAAATATTTAGTGTTGAGACTGAAAATCAAATGGAAATTTTAGTCTAGGGTATTTTACAATTTTTATTTCTTGTGGTCAAAGTTTAAGTTTGAGGTTAGTTGAAAGTTTGTTTTGCAATTTGTTCAGACCAAAAAGGGTTTTAATGCAAATTTTTCCTTTTCCAATTAATAACTTAGCAAATTTACTCTTTAGTCCTTCGCCTCCCGCTTCCGCCACTCTCGCTCACTGGATCATCGCCGTCCGGTGAAAATCTCTCACAGCTGAAGGCAAGTCATCGAGTCTCTTCTTTCTTCTTTATGCTTTTGGATACCTATCGTATGTGAATTTCCTACTACTGAATTCTCCGGTTTGAATTGCTTTTGTTGGTGTATCTCAAAAATGGACTTAAACCCTGAACAAATTGTGATATGAGATTTAGATATATACATTTCCTTAGTTATGATTCATTTAGCTATCAAATTGCTTAGGTTATGTAACGTTAATGATTTGATTTTTCATTGGTGTTTTGGTTCTTTGCGCACCAAGTGTTTGACAAAATTGCTCAATGAACATGTGCAGGACATTCTCGTTTCCAATTTTGTTAAAGACGAAGCCATGAAGAGTCTGATATGGTTAACAGCAGAAGAGGCTGCAAAGAACAGAGGAAAAGTTCTTTCTTTGTATCGACAATTACTTAGGAGCATTAACTCGCCAAAATTGCAGCTTAGTTATGCTTCAAGACTTGCGAAGAAAGCTGAGGTTAGGACCATCTTCTTGTTTGGCTCTGAGGAGATTTCGAAACACAATGTCGCTGATCTCATCCGTACTGGTGAATATGCTCTTTCTCAATTGAAACAAGGCAAAATCCCCAACAACTCTACTCAGTATTGAGTCATCATTGTCACACATCCATGGATATATATGGCTTCACTTGCTGCTCTTTTCTATCTTTGTCATGTTTTTGGTATTACAAGATGATGGTTTAGCAAACATGTCGTATGTTTTTGCATATTGCTCAGTGTATCCCAATAATCATTAATGATAAGTTTGAGAAGAACAACACAATGCATAAGTGAGATTGTCCAAATTGATGAAAACTCATGTAAAATGATATTAGTAGAATGCTTTTTTTTTTGTTTGTTTCTTTCACAAAATCTATGGTTTAAGACAATGTTTATAATTATAATTCGACAAGAATCTACTGGATTCTACCAAAACTTGCATCAAAATTAATGTCAGCTCACAATTTTTCAATAAACACTAAAAATCAGCTCTTATTCTGAGTCCTCATGCTCTTCGTCTACCTTCTGAGGTTCCTGCTTTCCAATCTGTGGCCGTCTCATAGCTGAATAAACATAGAGAAAGATGAACAACCATAATGTCACAACTTGTGGGAGTTTGTTTATTGGCTTTGTATGGTTTAGAAAAACACATTCTGAAAAATAAACTTACATTTAAGAGCTGACCCGGCAAGACAAGTAAGCCTTGATTTAGTATTTGTCTCGGCTAATGGTTTTGTATTTTCTTTAGCCGCCATTCGCACGTCCCAAACACGTATGATCCCATCAGACGATGCAGAACCAATCAAGTATGGATCTTCCAAGGAGCCGTCACTATCATTCCTGGTAAGCACAACAATACCTTTGATTCGAGCTGGGTGAGCATCTTCTATGGAATATGCAAGCTTCCCACTATTTGTATCCCAAGCTGTTATAGCCCGATCCTCACCACCTGTGAACAGAGTTCCACTCTGTTGCAAATTAAGCAAACATTTGTAAGCCAAAGAACAAATCCTCTAAATCAAATTTATCACCATTTCCACAAATAAAACACAAGCACCGCATCAATAAGGAAGAGAAACTCTATTAAGCGAGATAACTCTCAGAGGCTTTATAAACTTAAACCGAACACACAGTTGAGCAAAAGAAGCAACCTTTAGTTTATCTGATTATAACACTTTTCCCAAAAGAGTAATCAGAGTCTAGGGTTGCATACTTTGATAGTATTAAATTAACCTCTTTTAAGGTTCCAAGGTGGAATCTTCTGCAATATGCACACATGGGTAACATAGGACTAAGCATTAAAAGAGACAAACCAAATCACGCAGCTCTAGAACAATTTAATCAGCAATCAAAGCAAAACCAATACACAACAAGCTAAGAATCTCAAAGTTACTCACAGAGAAAGCTTAGTAAACCAATACTCAACAACAAGCCAACAATCTCAAAGTTACTCACAGACAATAGTTTGAACATGCCAAATGTTCCAATTAAGAGACTAAAGTTACAATTGTGGGTTCCAAAGAGTAAGAAACACAACCTCTCCAGGAGTAGCACAGAGAATACGCTTGCGGCTCGGATTCTCGAGCTCAAGAAGAAGCTTAGCATCTTCAGACTGATGAACTCCAACTTTATTACTCACAACCATGTAAAACCTTTCACCACTAGGATCAAATTTCACAAGACTAGCTTCATGACCTAACCTACAACAAAAACTCCTCTTTCCTCTAACTAAATTCAACATCGCAAAGAACTCATCACGATAAACAGCTAAAGCAAGCTTCCCTGAAGGATGAATCGCTAAATCATTAACCGCTTTCTTATGAGGACGAAACGACTTAAGCAAAACAAAAGGATCAGTATCGAATATAGCAACGGAGCCATCTGCGGCGGCGGAGATTAGATTACGAGGGAAGGAGAGTGAAGAAGGTGTGTAGAAGGAGAGAGCGGTGATTGAAGCTGCGTGATTGTGGTCAAGGAGAGAGCCGAGGGAAGAAGCGGAGGGAAGGTCGTAGAGGTGGATTGTATCGTCGGAGCCGCCGGAAGCTGCGGCGGGACCGGAACAAGCGACGGTGGTGATTGGGGAGATGTGGGAAGGGTAGGAGAAGAGAGGGGAGAGAGTTAGGGTTTGAGATTCGGCGTCGTGCTTCGTGGGTTTAAGCTTGAAACCCCAAATGAATCTCTCGTAGGAGCCTGCGATGATACTCATTGTAGCTTCGGTGAGAGGTTTCGAAAGTGGAAGTCTGATTGAAAATAATTAGGGTTTTAGGTTTTTATTGAAGAGGAAGACTGTTTTGTAAATTAAACCGGATACCAAAACCGGTTAGTTTTGTGGTTTATGGCTCGATTGAACCGACTTTTTTGTGTTAGTTTTTAGCATCTTTGTTGTTCGTTTACTTCAGCTGGGGTTTTTTCTTTTTTCTTAATTTCCAAGAATCGTCTCTTTTCTCTCAATCCTCCAATTCCCAAATTTCAACAACAAGACGAAGCAAACGATGTGGATTGAAATCATCTGCGGTCTCGTCATCTACAAACTCGTCCGCCGTTTCTTCTACGACGACGAATTCTCCGACGTCGAAACTTCCGATTCCACTGCTCTCTTCTCCGTTGCTCACAGGTTCCCGATTTTCCCCATACTCCATTTTTCGATTCTCGATTTCCACTGAAATTGATTCTGATTTCCATTTGTTATTGCAGACTTGAGAAACTTTATGGTGGAAAAGCTTATGTAGGACTTCGAATTCCAGATGCCGACACTGCTTCTAGACAAGACATTGATGTTGTTCTTGTTACTAAAGGAGATGTTGTAGTGATTTCTGTGAAGAATCTATCGGGGATTGTTACGGTAACTAGTGATGGTAGCTGGGTTTGTGAAGGTGGCAAGCATCATACTACTGAGACTTTCCCTGATCCTGTAAGTTTTGTTTGATTCTTTGTGATTACACACAATGCTTATAGTTTGAACATCCAAGTTATTAGAGTGTCGTTTTAGTGCTTGTGAGTGATTCTCTATAATTTTCTGTTCTAGATTGTAAAGGATACATATATTGGAACTCTGCTGCTATCTCCTTGTTGCATAATTATGTCATTGTGAGAAAATAGCACTGATGATTTACTTCTAGAGGCTTATAGGGTTTTTCTCTTTGCACGACCACAGTGAATTGGATATGTTCATTTTATGTAAGGTCTCCATCGAATTGTAAATGTGTATATGTTTTGGCAAAGTAGAGAGTATGATTGTCGCTTGAGTAGATTATGAAACAGAATATTCTTGTTATTTATACGAATGTGCTTGGTTATCCTTTCTTTTCTCCTGGATCGTTCTTACACGTTTCATTTCAAGTCTCTTGATCAAATCTCCTGTATTTTTATCGACTTAGGAAAGTTGACCTGCATCTTGCATCTATGCAATCTTGTTTATGACTAATGGATGTGTGTTTTCTCAGCTGGCGGAGGTCAAGAAACAAGCTTCAGTTCTTGAATCATATCTTGAACAGAGGGGAGTTACTTTACTAGAAGGAAATGTGTCTTGCAAAGTTGTCATTCCCAATCCAAGTTTTCGGTATGTTATCGTTATCCTTGCTACCGTCAGTATCTTCCTGCTTGCAAGAGGTAGACAAAAAAGCAATCAATTTGAAGTACAGGACATCTTGTAGTGCGTGCATGGGCGTGGCTATCTTGGTCTGTAAAGACATTCTTTATTTTCCTACTGGTGCATAAATATATGTTTTCTTTTTGTTTTTTTTCAGTACAATTCATGCATTCCCGAGTGAGGTAATTACCTATGAAGATTGGCAACAGCTAAAACCAGTATCAAAAAGTAAAATTTCTGGTTGGGTTAAAGGCGCATTCAGCACCGGAAAAGAGATGCAGGAATCTTCGCATCAAAAACTTAATTTCATCCTTGGCACAGCACCAACGTGGGATAGGTCATACATCTCATCTTTATTGACGTTCAATTTAAAAATTGTCTGAGTTGGTCATACATCTCATCTCTTGAACCCTTGATGAAGTAGTTCTGTTCAAAGAGTTTTCATTAAAAGTTGATTATGCTGCAGAGTGGAGCTTAAAAGTAGCAAAATTGTGTTAGGGGAATTCCTCGAGTTTAAAGGAAAGCAGGAAGATACCCTGGCTTTAAGAAATATCAAAAGGTCAAAAGTCGACCGTGTCTCTATTCAGAAAACAAGCATGTTTGGATTAGGTAAATTCTCTTTAGACCTTGATTATTTGTTTGCGTTCGCGATTGTGTTTACATTTACAAATGAGCTATGTAATTAATAAAAAAAATGATTTGGGTTGCAGCTCCTTCGAGGTTGCAGGTTCTGTATTCGTATAGGGACTACAGAAGTGAAGGCAGTTCAGGGGCAGAGTCGAAAGAAGTGACTGTCAGGTCGAGCACTGAGGTTCTGTTTCAGCCACGAGACTCCACAAAGATGAAGAAATTCAAGCTATCGTCGCTTGTCTCCATTTCACTAAGTGCCTAACTATGAAGTGAGCTTATTAGCATGCAGCAGAGGAAGTTGTCAATGTTTATTGTAACAATTACATTGTCCATGACTGAAGTAAGCTTATGTTATTCTCAAGAGTATTGACCTCTTTATGGAAATGTTTTCTTCGTATAGTACATGCTACAAAGCCTTGCATGAAAACGTTTCAGATTCGAAGCTTCGTGGTGTTTAGGACATATACACTTCAAAAGAAATGTTAGAATAACAAGAAAACAACGATTCTTCTTAATAAGCAACTCAGCTTCTATACAGAATCATATGCAGATAATGAATGAAATGTTCAATCTTTGCTAAAAACAACTTCATGAAACAGAGAAATAAACAATAAGGGAACAAGATCAAAGGGCAGTGTCTAATGTCATAGACAATCTAAATCTTGGTAACCAGAAAGCATAGATCAAATATATAGAGCTATACTCGTAAGAAATTTCAAGAAAACCAAGAAAAGCCCAGGTGCAAAGAGATAATCTTCCTCTACTTTTGACTGCTGCTGCTTGTACTCTTCTTTTTAAGCAGGTTTCCGAATTTCCGGAGCAAAGGTTTCTTCTTCTTCATATGTTGTTCCTTTAAGAGCAGATTTCCGGAATCTTCAGTGTGGTCTGTTAAAGAAAAGCCATTGCTGTACTGATCCATGTTCTCACTACTTTCTGCTTTCGAATCAACTTCCTCTTCCACAGAGTCGAGCTCGGTCTCTCTCTCTGGAGATACTTCGCTTTTTTCTATCTTGTAGCTATCCCACATCTTGAATTCAGACTCTTTCTCTACATTTCTTTCTCCTTCAACTCTGTGCGCTACCTTATGAATTGCTGCTCTTTCACCCATCAAATGTTTATCAATTGCTTCCATTGGACTTTCTTGTATCATATGTTCTCTGCTTCTCTGTTGATAATGATCAGTCTTTGTCTTTTCGTCACCATTACTAGCACCGTTTACTTCAGAAAACTGAACCAAGTCATAATCTTTTCCGATGCTGTTTAGCTCACTGTTCCCATGCTTTGATGGTTCTTCCATTTTCTCAAGGGCAGCAGCTTCCCTGCATTTTAGCTCGGTTTCTTTTTCAAGTAAACTCTCTTTCAGCTTCGACAACTCCTCTATTTTCTTTGCTGCTAAAGCATCCTGCGTTTTTAGCTCTAGGTTTTCTTGAGTAACTCTTTGAAACTCACTCTCCTTTTCAAGCCAACTTTGCTCAAGATGTAACAACTCATCAATCTTTTTCAAAGACGAAGCCTCCTTGGCCTTAAGCTCCTCGTTTTCATGAAAGACACCCTGGAGTTCGTTCTGCTTATCAATCAAAGTCTGTTTAAGATTTGTCAACTCTTCAATCCTCTGGAGGGACAAGGCTGCTTCAGCCTTGAGCTTCTCATTTTCAACAATGGCAGCCTGCAGCTCCTTTTCTTTGTGAATCAAACTTTGTTTCAGATCTGACAGCTCGTCTATCGTCTTTAGTGTTGAAACCTGCTTGGACTTCAGTTCCTCATTTTCGCAGACAACAGCCTGTAACTCATTCTCTTTAATGAGCAAACTTGCATTAAAATTTGATAACTCTTCTATCTTCTTTTGGGCTAGAGAGTCCTTGGATCTAAGGTCCTCAATCTCCACGACCATACCATGCAGCTCATTTTCTTTGTTAAGAAGATCCTCTTGCACCTTTGACAACTCCTCAATCTTCTTAAGATAAGCAGTCTCCCTTTCTTTGAGCTCCTCTTTTTCATGATTAGAAATCTGGAGTTTGGTTTCTTGATCAGATAAGATTTCATGCAACTTTGACAACTCCTCAATCTTTTTAAGATAAGCAGTCTCTCTTTCTCTCAATTCCTCATTTTCCTGAACAACTGTTTGCAATTTGCTCGCTTTATCGACTAAGCTTTCATTCAATTCTGACAACTCCTCTGCCTTCTTAAGTAATGTAGTCTCTCTTTCTCTGAGCTCCTTATTTTCTTCAGATATGTTCTGCAGATTGGTTACGTTATCAGCCAAGGTCCCATTTGCCGTTGACAATTCGTCAATCTTCTTAAGATAAGCAACCTCCCTTTCTCTGAGATCCTTACTTTCTTCAGCAATGTTTTGCATATTGGCTACATTATCAACCAAGTTCTCATTTTCCTTTGACAACTCTTCAATCTTCTTCAAATGAGAAGCCTCCCTTCCTCTGAGCTCCTCAGCCTCTTGATCAATGTGCTGCAGTTTGGTCTCTTTATCAACCAAGCTCTCATTTGCCACTGACAACTCCTCGATCTTCTTAAGATACGCAACCTCCCTTTCTTTGAGATCCTTACTTTCTTGAACAATGCTTTGCAGATCCGTTACGTTATCAGCCAGACTCTCATTTGCTACTGATAACTCCTCAATCTTCTTAAGATAACCAGCTTCCTTTTCTTTGAGATCTTCACTTTCTTGAACAATGCTCTGTAATTTGGTTGCTTCATCAACCAAGCTTGCATTCGCCGTTGACAACTCCTCAATCTGCTTCATATGAGCAGCCTCCCTTCCTTTCAGCTCCTCAGCTTCTTGAGTAATGCTCTGCAGCTTGGTTTCTTTATCAACCAAGCTTTCCTTTACCTTTGACAACTCCTCGATTTTCTCAAGTACAGAACCTTCCCATTCTCTGAGGCTGCTGATTTCTGCCGTGACATTCTTTAGGTCTTCTTCTTTGTCCAACAAGCTCTCTTTCAGTTTCATGCTTTCAGCTTTTGCTTCTCCAAGTGTTTCCTGCAGATACTTTACCTCCCCCTCAGCTACTTTGAGATTATTTTTAAGACTGGCTTCTTCTTCCTTTCTCGCACATGCATCTTCTTCGCTTTCTTTGAGTAAATTCACAAGCCTGCTTACTTCTTCCTGCGAAGACGAATTTTCTTCTTCTGATTTCTTCACACAACCCATCAGATGAAGTTCTTTCTGTTCCCACCCAGCCTTAGAGTTCTCAAACTCGTTCTGGATACTATCTACAGTACTTTTTAGACTATCTATTTCATTTCTAGCATCCTCAAGCATTTTCTCATACTTTTCGTTTGTCTCCTTTGAAGCCAACTTCAAACTGTCAACCTGGGATTCACAGTTCTTGAGCTCCTCTTGACATACCAACAACGTCGCCTTCGCTTCACTTGATTCAGTAGAAGCTTCCTGCAAAGCCAACGTCAAGCTCTCCATATCTTTCTTGCTCTTCTCTTCTTCCACCTTACATCGTTCCAACTCTATCGAAAGTTCTGTCCTTTGATCCAATAGATTCTGAATATTTGATGTTGCAGCCTTTTCATTGTCCAAGGCCCTAGTTTTTTCCTCTTGGGAGATTTCAAGCTCAGATTTTATTGATTCAACAAGATTTTCCAGCTTAGAAGCTTCTTCTTTTGCAATGCAAACCTGGCGTCCATATTCCTCAAGATCCGTTCTCTGTGCTTCGATTGTTTTCTCTAGCAACTCAATCTTTTCCTTTTGTGCAGCATTATCTGACTTTGTCTCATGCAGCACATGATTTAATTCAGCAAGCTGTTTCATAACTGATTCCATAGACTCCGAAGCAGATGACTTCGATCTATTTGATTCTTCAACTTCTTTTTCAAGTTCATGAACCTTGTTCTTCCATTCTTCTACTGAGCTATTAGTGCAAGATTCAGCCATTTTAGCAGCTTCAAGATCAACTTTAAGCTGTTCAACTAATCCTTCTTGCTCTTTCAGACTACTCTCAAGGATACTAACTTTTTCAAGCTCCCCTCTCAACAATTCAATCTCAGACTTCAGTTTAGACACTATCTCATTACCTTCAATAGCTTCCTTTTCTTCCTTTGAACCGAGCAATGCCTTTAACCGCCCTAATTCAGAAGCAAGAATCTCAGCTTTCTCAGCATGAATTTCAGCAATCTTCGTCGCTTCCTCAGCATGGCTAAGCGCCTTGTTTTTAGCATCAGCGGTCATAGACAATTCATGTTTTACCCTCTGGAGTTCTTCTGTGGTGGAGAGGAGAGCTGAGATATCCAACGCATGCTGACTTCTAATAGACTCTAGCTCGTTCTTTGAAGTTACGTCCTTTTTCTGAACAGCTTCAAGTCCAGCCTGTTCCAGTTCAACAGCTCGGAATTTCTCAACCTCGAAACTCTCCTCAGCTCGTTTCTGTGCTGCCAATGCTTCTTTAAGTTTCTCATTGGCTTCTTCAACAAGTTTTTCGGATTCTTTAAGATCATCTATAGCTTTAGCTTTATCTTTCTTGAGCAATTCTATTTGCTCATCAGCTTTCTTTAAATCCTCCTGAATTTGATTCAGTTGTGTCTGCAGCTCCGTTCCTTTTACCAACCGCGAATGCACTTTCTGAAAATGTCAAAGAATATGGTCATCATCAATGTCTTTTAAAGCTAATGAAAACCAAAAAAAGATTCATATATCAGTTGGAGAGAGTTCAGTATCTTGCCTCGGGTGTAGGAATCCTAGAAGGTCGACGGTCAGGAGTAGGCTTTGAGTTAACGGTTGGAGGAGAACGGTCAAGCGAAAGACGAGTATTTGGCACCGGGGAAGCCGAATTGCTATCGGATTTAGAAGCAGAGAGTTTACTCAGTCTAGGAGGTGGTGGTGATGGTTTACTACGAGGAGTCTCCATCAAACCAGTTCTACAGTAAACATGAATCAAGACAATGTTACACTAAACATCAATAAAAAAAAGTTTTAAATTTGTGGATCTAACATTATTTTACCAAAACAAGAGTAATTAAGTTGCTAAAAATCATAACTTTTCACCTGACTAAATCAACTAAGTTCCCAAAAGTCAAAACATTTACTAGACTCAAATCAATTCAGTTACATTTACTAGACTAAATCAACTACATTCCAATCAAATTAGGATTAAAATGATCAACTCAACAATTCATCACAAGAAACAGATCCAACTGTCAAAATCAAGAATCATATCAGATCCACTTGTAATGAAAGTAGAAGAAAGACTAAAAGTACTCACTTGGTTCTAGATGCCATTGTTGTTGCAAGAGAAGAGCTTCAAAGAAAAGAGAAATTGAATTGACAAAAAAAGAGTAATAAATGCAGCTAAATCCTCAGCATTGCTGCGAGAAGTCAGATCGATTTCATGGTCTTCTTCTTCTTCTTCTTACAGGACTACAACAGCACAAAGTCTTGAACTTACGATTAAGGGTCTTGTTAGAAGAACACAAAGTCTTGAACTTTAGGCAAAAGAATGGTAGGAGAGACTAATAATGAGTAATGGGTTGCGCTGTCTCCATAGTGGTCACCCTCTCTCTCTCCTTTCTTTCTCACCGCTTTTGCTTTTTTTTTTTTTGGGGAGTAATATATTATGATGACAAAAGAAAAAAGAAGAATAATAAAAGCTGTGAGTGAAGTGGACCAAAACAAGTTGGCTTTATTTAATAATGGAGGTGAGAATAAATCTCTCTAACGATCTGATTTAAGACCAGAGAGTTTGAGATCTTGGAGTTGTGTCATGTGGACTTCATGTGCTCTACTCAATCATGTTGATTTTTTTTTTCTCTTAATGAGATCTGCTAAACTTAGTTTAAACTTTAAAGACAGTCAATTTATTAATATAATTATAATTTGTCCACATTCAAATGTTTTCTCTACCTTTGTTTGGATATCTATTGTTGACACAAAATAAGAAATTATAAGTGCATCAGAAATCTTGGTGTTCATAGAAAAGAGGGATGATAGTGCAAGATTATTTCTCATAAGTACTGTCTCAAGATTACTTCTAGATCTTCTGAAATTTGTTTTGTAAATTTTTCCACATTTACTTGCATTAGTTAATTAACCTATATGTCTGATTTAGATTTTTGTTGTTGGTGTTCATAAAAAGAATATAAAGTTTTGACTCTTTTTAAAGCAACCATAGAAACAAGAACATTCCTTACAAATAAACATAAAATCGTTAGTCGTTCCGGAATTTTCTCACGTCAAATGATTCTGACACTCCTATTCACAAAACCGACAAAAGCTGTAACACAACAGCTCACTCTGTAGCTGTGTGCAATGCAAGAAGTGGTTCAAGACAGTACCCAGCAGAGAGATCACAAGCTAAGTCTTTTACTCCTAAGAAGGCTACAATAATTTAAGATTATTTACATGATGTTTTTATGGAAAAAAAAAGGCTTATGAGAGCTCTCACTCATACATCAGTCATCATATGAAATGTGAGGGTTTGTGACACAACCTGGTGCATTAGGATCCTCTGCCCCGCAACAATCATAGAACTTGGCAGCATACGGTGGATCATCTGGTTTCAATTCATAGTACCTTCATTTATTGATTAAAAAAAACAAGTTCTAGTTAATTCCACTTCTTAGTAAAAAGTAGAAATCAAACAGATGCATCATACTCAAGTCGATTAAACATGGTTTGGAATAAATATATATTCAGTTTCGAAACACCTTAAAATTAAAATGAAATAACAAATATCAGGTACCAGCAAGAATATGAATGCCAAAACCAACAACCATAAACACCAAAATAAACTCATTCGTTGCACATAACGATAAAAGCTCAACAAAAGATAGTTAAGTCTATGCTATGTGGGTAACTACAATGCATGGAACAGAGAGAATCACAAACAGAGGAAGTAAGTAAATAACCAAAGGAGCCAATAACGGAACAGAGACACCTACGTTCCTTCCTAGTCCAAAGTTTATTACCAAGATAAAACACGCAACATAGAATCAGATGATAAATCTCTAAACTGTATTTTTCACCACTCTTTATTTATGCTATTAACCGTCGACTAAACCATTTTTTCAACTAGCAGAACAAAGTGTAGGCCACTAGACAGCTTGAAAACTTGTCGAGATAATTTTTTATCCTCAGTGGTTAAGAGTATTCGACGTTTAAGAGTGACCACAATCATTAAACAGCTTCATGATTATGCCTAAAGAGTTTGAAATGGGCAAGGCAAATACAACAGTAGCTAATTATCTGCAAAGAAGGCTAAGAGCTAGTTTCAAATCAACCAAAACATGACCTTTGACCCACAAATAGCCATTAAACTGAGATCATGATCATCTATCACTTCAAAATTATTGGCTACAAAGAATCTAAGGTATCTAACTAAATTAGCTATAGATCCAGAACCTTAATACAATAAAGTGGATGGCTTTCAAAACCCATCTCAACAATTTGTGCTTTGCCATTATAAATTAGCGAATCAAGCTGCTTGGGATGTGAGATTCTTCATTAGTGAATAGATTTAGGGTTTGTAGGAGACATAACCTTTTCTGGTCATCGTGACGACGACAAACGAAGAAGGAAGGATGAAAACGGCAAGAGGAAGTTTCGTTTGAAAGATCTGTGTAGCTTTGTTTGCACCTTTGGCACAACTTCTCCATCTCCTTCTTCTCCATTCTCGAAGAACACTGTAATCAATTTCCTAATTTCTACGGCAAGTCAAATGGATCCGATTCCGGTTCACCGGAAGTTTGGTATTGCCTTTCGATTCCGGTAGATTAAATCAGTAATCTACGTTTTAGCAAAGATGAGCTGTTTTTGCTGTATTGACTTATGGGCCTTAATGGGCTTATTGGGTTTAGTTTTTATTTTTATTTTTATAACTTGGCCTCATTTTTCTGATAGTGAAATGTAGGATTGAAAAGCATAAAAACATTATAAACAAAATAGCTCAAAACTTTTTTTTGTTAAATAATTGTGATATAATAAGAAAAACGTTTTGTAGTTTTTTTAATTTTGAATTATTTTTTCCACATGCATCAAATATAACATACACATGAAAATCAAATATAAATGTATGATAAATATTGTGAATGGTAAAAATAATAGAATCACGTTATGAAAAATGGTATATTATACATCATCGATTGGTGTCTGATAAGTTTGGAGGAAACTTTAGCAATAATACAGGTTTTCTCTATTTATTCATTAGCTAATAGGATTATTTATACAAAAATCATAACTTGATTAGCAAGTTCTTTACATTTATGATAATATTAAATTTTCTATCTAACAATAAGAAAATGTACACAAATATTAATTTTTTATTAATGATAAAAAAAATATTTATCTTGATCCCGTAATTATAAGATTTATCATGAACTATCGATATCCCGATCTTTCCCTTCCCACTTCCCGCAAATTTATATATGGTAACACGTGTAAGATTGGACAAGCCTTCTAAACAACAATTTTAATGAATCGATCATTTTTCGTGTATATATGTAAAAGTGAAAGAAAAACAAAAAAATCAATCGACCAGATAAGAAAACATGTCGGAAAATGGAGTTAAAATTATCATCAACACTAGACTAGACGCCAAAACCTATAAACAAAAAAAAAGGATAGAAACACTATTGTTGTGCAGTTTCTTTCACATTACTCCGTAGCTCAATGGTTGGTTAGCGTTTAATAACGCCTTCCTCTCTGCGAGTTCGAGTTGAGTCGCATGGTGGTGGTGGTGATGATGAAGTTGATGAGGTTGTTGTTGATTAGAGTTTAAACCAAATAAACCCTAACCAAAAATAAATAAGGTATTCTTAAATACTTTTTTTTTAATTGTTTCATAAATGATCAAATTCGAATCGAATCGTACAACAGAAGCTCTGGTGTTGAATCGCCATGAGGTTTTTGCAGATCTGAGGTTTTTTCTCGAGAAGTAAGAGAGATCTGGAATTTGGCGACGATGAGTTACGGATGGGCGATATACGAAGGCACGGTGGTGATAGCTTCACTAAGTCTCTTAGGATGGGCAGGTTTATGGTTTCTTAATCGGAGATTATACAAAGAGTATGAAGAGAAACGAGCTTTGGTTCAAATCATTTTCAGTGTCGTCTTCGCTTTCTCTTGTAATCTATTGCAGCTCGTTTTGTTCGAGATCATACCTGTTCTCTCTAGAGAGTAAGTCTTTTCTCGAGTAATCCACTCTGTAGTTTTTGATATTTAGCTAGTTTTGGTGTTTTCTGGCATTGGAGGTTTTTGGAAACTTTACTTATTTGTTGTCTTCTAGATTGTGTTACTTACTTGGTCCTCCTTTGTTTGCAATTGCTTAATTTTGTTGACTTCTTACCTAATTGGCAATGATTTTGAGATTGAGTGTAGATTGATGGAGTTATTGTCTTAAGAATTTTTTTACTTGACAATTTTTTTGGTGTATGTGTAATGTAATCGAGTATATAAACTGTGTGGTAGCTAGCTTCTCTTGTTTATTCCTTTATGTCATGTGGAAATTTGATACTTGATACTAGATGCTTATATCATTGAGCTTTTGAGGTGTTTGTCATTGTACGTAATACTTATATTGGAGGGGGAATTCATGGCATTATGTAGCAATTGTTTAGTTGGAATATTAATTTAGAGTTTTAAGCCTTGGACCGATCTTTTGATGATTTTGCAGGGCAAGGATGATAAACTGGAAGGTGGATCTTTTTTGTTTGATACTTCTTCTGGTTTTCATGTTGCCGTATTACCATTGCTATTTGATGCTTCGTAATAGTGGTAAGCCTTATTTCATATGTGAATTTTCTTTGCTCTTATCACTTCTTGTTTAGAAGGTAATCACTATAATTGGTTAATTCATTGCAAGTTTCTTAGGAGCTCCTGAAACTATTTTTGTTATATAATTGCTACTCAACTGAGATTTCTTTGAGAACACTTCTGTGCAGCTGTGTATAAACAGTCTTTGGCCCATCATTTTGATCTTATATCTTGAAAAATCTTGATCCTTATCTCTGGCTTTGTTGCTTCTTTTATAAACACTCATGAGTTCAATTAGATGGAGATAAATGAATTTGAGAAAGCATCACTTTATTGTTCGCTGCCGCATATTACAGCATTTTGTGTGAACTGTCTGTAATTTTTTCAAGTTAAAATAACATTTCAGGTGTAAGAAGGGAGCGTGCCTCTGTTGGGGCTTTCTTATTCTTGTCAGCATTCCTTTACGCATTCTGGCGTATGGGAGTTCATTTCCCTATGCCTTCAGCAGATAAAGGTATTTATTTCAAACTACTGTAACCATTCCTTTCCTTCCAGCATCGCATCGTTATCTTGCTAGTTGCTACTCATTTTCCTCTTCTAAGTTCATTTATCCCTTGCAGTAGTGATAATTATAAACTTTAAGAACTAAGCTTGGTACCAGTGTTACACCTAATTTAATTTCTGTATAGATGAATATGGCATATTTATCCATTGTTATATGCACCAATATTGATAATACTGACTACTGAATATCTAGATTAGAGGGTATGATGTTGTTTGCAACGAAAGATAATGAGAGCTAGATAAGAGTGTATAGCATTACCGATAATGAGAGCTTGATAAGAGTGTATAGCATTACCTTGCTGAAAAATATCTTCAAAGAAAAAGCTCAAAATGACTAACTATTTATACTTTTCTTGTCTACTTCTGATCAGCACAAGCTTCTGCATCCAAGCATTCTCATTTCTGGGTTTTGGTTTTTGGATTTTATTGTCTGTTGAAGTTGTTGACTTAAAGCTCCTATTTCTTTGAAGGGTTTTTTACCATGCCTCAGCTGGTCAGTAGAATTGGGGTCATTGGTGTGACCTTAATGGCTGTCTTATCAGGATTTGGAGCTGTAAATTTACCCTACAGCTATATATCCCTCTTCATTAGGTACTAATATTCAACTCTATTTCCGTAAGCTACTAGATAGTGTTCTATTCATTATTTCCTTTTTCTAGTTTATATTTAACCAACAATAAGAGTGTTTCCTTATAGGGGAACCATTCAATGGGCTACATGATAAGCATACATAATTAGCACTGAATATATATAGTGCCACCTGCATGTCCTTCGGAGAGAAAGCATAAAAATGTAGAATGAAAGAAGAAAGCTTAGGAAAGAAAAAATGCAGATTTAATGCGACAAATATGCTAAGAAACTCCACAAAATAGGAACTTATATTCCACATTTTGAACTTGAATGAAACAAATGGTGCTGGATGTTCAGTTGGGATATTTTTATAAGCTATTTCCAGAAGCTTGTCATTTCTGTGATTTACATATTGGGTTTTGACTGGATTGGCAGGTTTATATAAAAGATATTTCTTTCTAACAGCACTTTTGTTCCTCTCTCATATAGGGAGATTGAAGAAGCAGATATAATATCTTTGGAAAGGCAACTGATTCAGTCAACTGAGACGTGCATAGCAAAGAAGAAGAAAATTATTTTGTGTCAATTGGAGGTGGAACGAAATCAAGGATCAGAAGAGGTTTGTTTTCGTTTTATCCTCATATGATTGTATTGTCTAATCTCATATTCTTTATGTTTCTGTTCTTGTGTCATAGTTCTTATAAAAGCCTTTGAACAAAGACTATTTCATACTTATGTGTCAAACTGCTCATTGTACTCTGAAGTCTCTGAACTGACTGTATCCTGACACTTTTCTTCGCATTAGTAAACAACCAGAAAAAAAGAATTTATTTATTTATTTATTTATTTATATATTTACATTAGACTGATAAAATAATGATGCTGTAAATGGAACCAAAACTATGGATAATTTATTTAAGACCGGAGAGATTATTGTCGGTCTCGAGCAAACAATCCATGGTCTTGGTTCCTTGCTCAGCTGCACGTCCTTTTCTGAGTGGGTACCTGAGTTCTTATTTTCATTGCTGTTATCTCAAACTTCTGTCTAATAGTTTTTAGTTAAACAATATGCCATATTTTCAGTGATGATTTTGGGAGCTAATAATCTGATGCTTTTTTTCTCCCAGAATCAGAAACGTAGCTCTTTCTTCAGAAGAATTGTTGGGACTGTTGTGCGGTCGGTTCAAGATGACCAAAAGGAACAAGGTCAGTTTATGTGTTCTTGATTTTATTTGTAGTTGTATTCCACAATTTTTATTTTTTTTGGTGTAAAACTGAAATGAGTATACTCTGAATGCTTTACTTTGAGACAATGTGAAAATTGTTTATCATTAATCATAATTCATAAGTGGCTTTGGCTTGAGGAGAATGAGCCTCGTCAGCGGTAGTTGAACAAGAAATTTTGTTAATATGCTTTATTTGTGCATGTGTTCTGTGTCTTGATGGTGCTGTTAGTAACTAGAACAACTACAACAACAAAAGGGAAAATTACTGTCTAAACCAAAAAAGTAATGTTGATGCTTACTACAGGGGAAGGCTTACGTCTATTTTTGTCCATAAATATGTTTAGTTGACCATGAATCTTGTACATATTTATTCACGTAGACCAACTTGAGATCAATTTTTTCCTTGTTTGTTAGAATTAGTATTTTTTATTGAATAGTACCTTAGCACTTTTTGCGAAAATGAACTTTTAGCATTGGATAATTCAGTTTGTTAAATGTTTTCAAGTGTACATGGTGAGAGATTAGTCATTTTATGAATAGATCGTCTGGTGATGTCCCTCCAATTAATTGATAATTTTTCCTTGAGAAGACATAAAAATATTGGAAGCGGAGGTGGAAGCCTTAGAGGAGCTGTCAAAACAGTTATTTTTGGAAGTATATGAGCTGCGTCAAGCAAAGGTTAGCTTTCAGCTGCCTTGGTTTTTGATTCACTAAAGAATTCTACTCATTGACTTGGTGGTGACATCGTACTTTGGTTGAATTTTCTATTGTTGAGATTAGTGCTTCTGACTATCTTCTTTGGTTGTAATATTTTAAAAGCATTTGCTATGACTTCATCCCATTTGCAGGATGCTGCTGCTTATTCTAGAACTTGGAAGGGTCATGTGCAGAACTTACTTGGTTATGCATGTTCCATTTATTGTGTGTATAAAATGTTGAAGGTAAGTTTTTTTATCCTTCTAATGATGATCTAGCTTAAAAGTCTTCTCACTATTGTCGTTTTGAACATGAGTAACTCTTGTTCTCCTTTTTTTTGTGCTCTATTTTTGCAGTCTCTTCAAAGTGTTGTCTTCAAAGAGGTACCCACATGCGCTATTTTTTTTTTGTTAACTTATGTATCACTACCGTTCTTTAATGGGTTATATGTGCACCTCTTACTACTTGAAATTGTTAGTAATCAGCTTGTTTACAGGCCGGTACAAAAGATCCTGTCACGACGATGATCAGCATATTCTTGCGGTTGTTTGATATAGGAGTAGATGCTGCACTCCTCTCACAGGTTTGCGTTACCTTACGTTGCTATCTCTAATGATAGAGTAATTAAGCTAAAGAAATCCAATCTGGACGTTTTTTCTTCTAGACTTGAAAGTATTTCTAGACTTGAAAGCCTAAAGCATTTATTTCTTCAATATTAAGTCACTATCTCTAAGCCTTTGATGGGATGGAAAGTTAGATGGTTAAAGAGATCAGAGCTGTCCTAGGGCCTAGTTATATTCCAAACTATTTATCATTATAAAGTAAAACATATGCTGAATTCTCTCAACTTTTCTGCGTCTGGTTTGCTAGATTGTGAGACTTATCTCTAATTCTGTTTCTTTCTTTCTTGTTCGCAGTATATATCCCTGCTGTTCATTGGGATGTTGATTGTGATTTCTGTGAGGGGATTCCTGACGAACCTGATGAAGGTGAATTATGATTCTCGTTTTTCGATTTTTTCATTGGTGTGCCTCTAAACTGTCATCTATTCAACAAAGACTCTTCTGGATCCTTTGAATTTGTGCATAAACACATTCACATGATTACTCATACAGTCCTTGATTTAGTTTCAATCTTGTATCCCCACCATTTAATCAAGCTACTTCTTAGAGGCAATCATGTTTTAAATAGAAGAATCCTTTCACTATTTAAGCTGCGTATACTAGACTGCTAGTCACAGATGAGTATTGTGGTTGTAGTGAAAACATAACAAACTGCACGCTGAATTTTTGGTTAATTTGAATGCTGTAGTTTTAGTTAATGAGTTGGAGTTTGTGGATGGTGCAGTTTTTCTTTGCTGTCTCAAGAGTGGGAAGTGGGTCTTCAAGCAATGTTGTACTTTTCCTATCTGAAATCATGGGAATGTACTTTTTGTCTTCAATTCTTCTTATCAGAAAAAGCTTGAGAAATGAGTACAGGTACGCAACACATAATTCTGATCATGAGGAAGATAATGATACCTTATATATTCTTAATCAAAGGACTTACTGGCTTGTCTAGGTTAGAGTTTTAATGTCATTGCTTCTATGTTCCGAGTCTAGTAATCTGCTCTTGGTCTATATTTTTGCTGTGTATGAAAGATCTGAGACTGGAATCTGAAGCATCAGTGGTTTTATTTCGTAGGGGAATCATAACAGATGTGTTGGGTGGAGATATTCAGTTTGATTTCTATCATCGATGGTTTGATGCAATTTTTGTGGCGAGTGCTTTTCTTTCTCTCGTTTTGCTTTCTGCACATTACACGTCTCGTCAATCTGATAAGCACGCCATCGAGTAAGTTTCTTATTCAATAATGGTGCCTGAGAGAGTCTTATGATTGTTTGGCCTGACACAACGAAAATCAATTTACTACTAGTAAAGGTGACTTAGTGTATAGCTTACAATTGGCTATTTGTTTGTTTTTGACGCTTATGTGAAAGATTAAACTGATCAGTTCAAAATTTCTTATACCATAAACGTTGAATTATGTTTATTTGTACATTGCTCCTACTGAGGAAGTAATGATACGATGAAGTCAAGAAGATTTTCGATATTTGTATGTTCGACTTATTCCACAGGATCCAGGTTTCTCCATTTGTTATTTATTAACATATACAAATTGTATTATAAAATGCGTTGCGTGAGTAACCTTAGTAAATAAGTAATAACACATTCAGTATTGGATGCTCGTAAAACAATTTTGAGTAGTAGAAAGTCTAACGATTTTGTTAGATTGAAACTGCAAGACTAGGGAGCTAAGAATATGAATATCTCAATCCCACCAAATGTAATAAAATGTTGAATGAATCATAAACCTCTAGAGTAGGGTCTGGTGGTCTGATTCAGTTAATCAATCCATATTACAAGTCGATGTGGAAACGACCAATCATTTAGACTAAAGAGTCTGTAAATTTTTCAATATATTTCTAACCATGCAAACTTTAGACTAAACTAAAAAAGAGTCATATACTTATTAATGCATGGAACAAAGAAAAAAAGTAAAAAAATAAAAATAACGAAGAAAAAAGATTAAAAAAAAAACAGAGCGTGTAGTGGAGGCCCGAGCACATGGGAAGAGAAAGAAGCAACGCATAAAGCTCACGCCGACGCCGAGTCAACACGTGAGTCAACTCGAGCCTCTGTTTTTATAATTAAAAAATAGTTAATTTCTAAAATTAAAGAGACATCACTCTTCCCCTCCTTTCTCGCTCCAAATCTCTCTTTCTCCTTTGTTCCACATTTTAGTCCACAAATCTCCATTTCTGTCGGTGCTCCAAGCTTTTTCTCAAGATCCAAGTTCTCATCATCTCCTCCAGGTACGCTCTGTTCTTCCTCATTTCCTTCAGATTCGTTCTCGATTCCTCTGTGTCACTCCAATCCATGCCTCAATTCCCGTTTCTATCTTACTAGATTCGCAGTTTCATTGTTTCGCTTTATCAGCGTAATATGATTATATAGATCTTTAGTTGTCCATGTCTCTGATTTAGTTTGAATCCATGGCTTCTTCATTCATCTGAAGATTCTTCAATTTCCGTTTCTGACTACTAGATTTTCACTTGATTCGCATTTTGATTTGGTTTTGATTCATCACGATTCTTCAATTTTGCTTATCATTATGAGATGATATAGATCTTTCTCATTTCTTCGAAATTCGTTGTAGATTTCTTTGTGTGTTACTTCATTCATCTGAATATGGCTTCAATTTCCGATTCTAGCTTCTAGATTTGCACTTGATTCACATTTCGATAAGGTTTTGCTTCATAACGATTCTGTTTCTTACGAATTTGCTTAATCTAATGAGATGCTACAGATCTTAACTTTTGCAATGAAATTTATGGCAGATTCGAATTCTGCAACAACAATGACAATTAGCAACGGAGATGTCAAATCTGAAACCTGCAACAATGGCTCTTCTGAGAAGAAACCATTCAGGATCTTCGTTGGTTACGATCCACGAGAAGATCTTGCCTACCAAGTTTGTCATCATTCAATCACAAAAAGATCTTCAATCCCTGTAGAGATCACACCAATTATTCAATCAGATCTTCGAAAGAAAGGTCTGTATTGGAGAGAAAGAGGTCAGTTAGAGAGCACTGAGTTCTCTTTCTCTCGTTTCTTGACTCCTCACTTGTCAGATTACCAAGGTTGGGCTATGTTCGTCGACTGTGATTTCCTCTACCTTGCTGATATCAAGGAACTCACTGATTTGATCGATGATAAATATGCGATCATGTGTGTTCAACATGATTATACTCCTAAGGAGACTACTAAGATGGATGGTGCGGTTCAAACTGTGTACCCGAGGAAGAACTGGTCTTCAATGGTGCTTTACAACTGTGGACACCCTAAGAACAAGACTTTGAGCCCTGAGATTGTTAATACTCAGACTGGTGCGTTTCTCCATAGGTTCCAGTGGCTTGAGGATGAAGAGATTGGGTCTATTCCTTTTGTGTGGAACTTTCTTGAAGGGCACAATAGGGTTGTTGAGAAAGATCCCACCACGCAGCCTAAAGCGGTGCATTATACTCGTGGAGGGCCTTGGTTTGATGCTTGGAAGGATTGCGAGTTTGCGGATCTTTGGCTTAATGAGATGGAAGAGTACAACAAAGAGAACAAGAAGGAAGCTGATAACGCAAAGTAGAAAGAAAGAAGTAAGAGGTATGTTGTTACTTACCAACACGAGTAGTGAACTTCCTTTACATAGTGTTGGCTTTGTAGAGCCAGGGATCATTAGTCTTGTGGAGGGCTATGGAGTTTTTTTTAATTTCATTGAATTCGTTAAATCATTCGCAAACACTATTAGTACCTATATTGAGGTCATATGGTATAATAACCCTATTCGTTTGTTTATTTGTTGTGTTTTGTACCTTTGATGGTATTTTATTTGTATAATTGATATGTGAATTTATGTAGCATTTCTTTTTAATTGATCTATAATGAGCAGTAGCTCAACATATTTAAAACATGGATGGATGAGTAATGATCATTAGCTAGCAACCTTCCAGATGATCAGCGGCTGTAACAAGGTAGACTCGCCTTCGTGGACGAGTAACTACCGTTGTAATGGGACTTGTACATGTACTTACTGATAATTACCTAACTAAACGAGACTCAGTGCTAGAATATGAGCATAAATCCTCATATTGAGGAATCACTAATCATTTTTATACTATTTACCTTTCACATCGTATTCTTATTCATTTTGATCCTTTTTTGGTATCAAACTAACAATGTTGAGTTATTCAGTTTTTCATTCTGATTATCTCTTTTCTTCATCTTCTAATCTAGTACTGATCAATAGAAAGCCTTTCTCATTTTGATTTGTTACTCTATCCTGCGAATATCTTACCCCTAAATGTTACCCATCCCGATAAAAAAAAATTACATTGATACGGACTTTATATATTCACACCCACCATCACTATGCATCATATTAACTCATAATAAATGTTGTCGAAATCCTCTTCTGTGAGTTTGTAATGCACAACTACAAATCTTCAAGTGGATAAAAACACGTTACTATGTTTGTATGTGATTTCAAATATTATAAATTAGTAGGTGATACAATTATTACTTTATCTTACAACATTAATAATAGGTATCTATGTTTATTTTTATTTTCTTAAAACTTGTAATTTATATAGTTTTTATAAAGTATTAGGCCGCAGATTGGTCTTTTTCTAAATGGATTCAACCATTTGAAATTGATGCGTGTGATATGCTAATCCACAATATCCAAAAAAAATTCCTTCTAAAATTGTGACTTTAAAATTTTGACTGGTTTTGTTAAGAGTAACGTTGAAGAGGAAGGGGAAGGAAAAGTCAATAATGAAAGAAAATAGTTTCTTCATTTTTGGATTTAAATGGTGAGCATGGTTAGAAGAAAAGAAAATTATCAAAGGAAACAATATCTATATATTACCCAACTATTTATCAGTCAAAAAAAAAGAATTGTTTCCACCCTACCAAAAAAAAAAAAAAATATTGTTTCCAACATATTTTTTCTTTTTTCTGAATAATCCATTTTTGACCGGACAAACAGTTGGGTAGTCAGATTAACTTTTGTACTTTACCATTTTAATCTTTCTCTAACCTACTCATCCGTAATAGAACGGTGTCCACGAGGCTCATAGTCCTACAAGCATGTGATAGTTGTCACAATTACCATATTAAGCTCTCTTTGCTTACTTCACTTCTTCTATCAATATTTGTTTGCCACTGACTTTTCACTAAATTACAAAACTAAAATGATGGAAGAAAAAGAAAAGTTAAACAAAAAAAAAGGAGAAAAATCAAAGTGATAAGTGGATGTAGACGATTGGCCCTTTCCCCAAGACCTGTGGCAACAGAAAGTTTTGTGGCTCTAAAGTTAAGAAAAATGGTCCAATGTTATATATCCAAAGTTTGATCTCACACAGTCACACTGTAACAATAATCAAATAATCCCTGACTTCGTCACGTTTCTTTGTATCTCCAACGTCCAATAAATGAAAGCAACTCTAGCAGCACCCTCTTCTCTCACAAGCCTCCCTTATCGAACCAACTCTTCTTTCGGCTCAAAGTCATCGCTTCTCTTTCGGTCTCCATCCTCCTCCTCCTCAGTCTCTATGACGACAACGCGTGGAAACGTGGCTGTGGCGGCTGCTGCTACATCCACTGAGGCGCTAAGAAAAGGAATAGCGGAGTTCTACAATGAAACTTCGGGTTTGTGGGAAGAGATTTGGGGAGATCATATGCATCATGGCTTTTATGACCCTGATTCTTCTGTTCAACTTTCTGATTCTGGTCACAAGGAAGCTCAGATCCGTATGATTGAAGAGTCTCTCCGTTTTGCCGGTGTTACTGGTTAGCTTCCTCAATCTTTTGCTCTGATATTATCACTTGAGTTAAATACGCTGTTTGATATATGGTTAACGAACAAATAAAAGAGTTAATAATACAACAAAATGACTCTTAAAATCTTTTAAACCACAGAAAAAAAAACTTATTGTCTACAGAAATGACTAGGGATAATTGTCTTTTTGTTGTACTCTGTTACCCCATGAAAGGTGGTTTATTAGCCACAAGCCATCTCTAACCTTTTATTTTTAAGAACAATACTTTTTCTTGCATTTGAATTAAGAGATGATTGTAAGCTTAATGAATACATAATTTTAAACTCAAAAAGTAAATATAGTTTAGAAATATATATTTTATTTTTTTATCTTTGGTTTGTTATTCAGTTATTGTTACCTTTTTAATTATTATACATATGAAGTTGAGTTGATGCCATGTAAATGATTGTGATTGAAAAAAGATGAAGAGGAGGAGAAAAAGATAAAGAAAGTAGTGGATGTTGGGTGTGGGATTGGAGGAAGCTCAAGATATCTTGCCTCTAAATTTGGAGCTGAATGCATTGGCATTACTCTCAGCCCTGTTCAGGCCAAGAGAGCCAATGATCTCGCGGCTGCTCAATCACTCGCTCATAAGGTAGCTTTGGATAAAACATAACCTTTCATTTTGTGAAAATTTCATCTAACGTATGGACATTGGACTTCTAGGCTTCCTTCCAAGTTGCGGATGCGTTGGATCAGCCATTCGAAGATGGAAAATTCGATCTAGTGTGGTCGATGGAGAGTGGTGAGCATATGCCTGACAAGGCCAAGTTTGTAAAAGAGTTGGTACGTGTGGCGGCTCCAGGAGGTAGGATAATAATAGTGACATGGTGCCATAGAAATCTATCTGCGGGGGAGGAAGCTTTGCAGCCGTGGGAGCAAAACATCTTGGACAAAATCTGTAAGACGTTCTATCTCCCGGCTTGGTGCTCCACCGATGATTATGTCAACTTGCTTCAATCCCATTCTCTCCAGGTTATTATATTCCCTACCCTTTGCTGCCGAAAACATTACTTAACTAGAGTTTTTTTACTAAACTAGAATCTGAAATATGTGTTTTTAGGATATTAAGTGTGCGGATTGGTCAGAGAACGTAGCTCCTTTCTGGCCTGCGGTTATACGGACTGCATTAACATGGAAGGGCCTTGTGTCTCTGCTTCGTAGTGGTATGAAAAGTATTAAAGGAGCATTGACAATGCCATTGATGATTGAAGGTTACAAGAAAGGTGTCATTAAGTTTGGTATCATCACTTGCCAGAAGCCACTCTAAGTCTAAAGCTATACTAGGAGATTGAATAAGACTATAAGAGTAGTGTCTCATGTGAAAGCATGAAATTCCTTAAAAACGTCAATGTTAAGCCTATGCTTCGTTATTTGTTTTAGATAAATATCATTTCACTCTTGTCTAAGGTAGTTTCTATAAACAATAAATACCATGAATTAGCTCATGTTATCTGGTAAACTCTCGGAAGTGATTGTCATGGATTAACTCATATTTACATGCTTCAGCAGTAACTCATAATACAGTACTGCTCTCGAATAATGTTACATTCTTATCTATTCTTCTTCCTCATCCATCATGTGGAACCTTCCGGTTTCGTAGACATGGTACATCCACACAGGTTGAAGCAGTTCTCTTGCAGCCTCCAGCGTCTTCACTTCATCTTCATCTCTTCCTTCACCAATCTCTCGCTCTATTATCGGGTAAATTCTCGGAAGTAAGACCAACATTGTGTCCAGCTCTTTCCACTCTCTATCTTCACTACCTACCAACTTCACACATACCAAGTGTAGCAACCCGAGAGCCGTACTGTAATCCCTCTTCTCTATACAGACTGCCAAACATAACAAAAGAACATAACCAATTGCATCTAACACCTTGGTGTTACCTTTCACCAATGTAAATATAGTGTTTCTCAGTTTTTTTAATGCCAGGAAACCCGAGGTCTCAGTCACATCTTCTTTGTTAATTTCATGTAGTTCGATCTTCGCACATGTAAGAAGCCATGAAGGAAAGCAGAGTTTGATGTGGTTGAATGAGCTGGTGTATGAACTTTCTTCGCTGTCGTTGTTGATGAAACAAGGTCCTAGTGCAAGAACCAAATCTGGAATCCAAGGGTTTAAAGCTGACACAATTCTTGATGCATAAGCCGAGCCTAACGATTTCTCAACCATGGTGAAGAGATCAAGCAGGTCATTTGCAAGGTCAAATGATTCAAACAAAGGGCGTGAAGCTTCGGTTGCATGTCTCATCACTAGGTTTATGAACTTTCCGGCATAACTGGTGGAGCTTTTTGTACACAGAATCATTTCCTTCATATCAGCGTCCTCAAATTCTAACTTACCGGTTGAATGGTCGTTGAAAATGGAGATGACATACTTTAGATACGCAGATGAAAACTTAAACATACTTGCTTGAAAGTTGGAAGCTAGACCCATCTCTGTAGACTCAACAAAAAACTTGAAAATCGCAGTTAGCATTTTGACCTTGTTCAGTACACCTCCTTCCTTTGATCCTTCAGAAGCTGCATGAAGCATAAAAACAATGTCAGAAAACTTGAATGCTTCATTGGGCACTGTTACCACAAGCAGAGCTACACATGAAGATTTCAATATGTTGGGTTGACATTTGTAATGAACTCAACCTCTCCACTCACCATCATCACGAGCATTTCTATTTCTTCGTTTTGGTTGGTTGCCGTTACTTGTAGTCGGTTTCTTGCTAAGGTTAGCCTCTGGAGATGTGGTGCCTGGCGTTCCAATGTCACCTGCCTGAAATAGTTCATCTGTACAGACTAGGATGTGATCCATTGTTTGGTCCATAATATCCTGCTAGAAAATGGAAAACCTGATAATTAGTAATCTGATTATGTGAAGAGGAAGGTGCCAAGAGGGAAAGCAAAAAGTCCTTGCCTCAGCGATTCTCATATCGTTCTTCTGAGTAGCCGAATTAAGATTCTGAAGGGCCATGTGCAAAGAAAGAGAAGTATATGCCAGTACTGGATTCACGTCCATGTATTCACAACAAGTGGCTTGCAAAATGCTAGTGTGTGAGACGACTTTTAAGGAAAGGAGCAGCTCCTCAATATCAGACTCCAGTATAGATTTACGTGCATCTTCGGTAGTGAGTAAATCCTTTATTTGCCATGCTATTCCTACAGCAACCAAATAATCTTCCTCGAAACTGATTGCATTTTTTCCGCTAACATGTTTCCACCTTACCGAAGATTTTCCAGAGGATTTTGATTTCTTCCTCTTCATGGACTGTAAATTCTTTCTTTCTACTTCATAGCCAAAATTGATTTGACAACGGTACGCAGTCTTCTGCATGATACTGGTAAAAGTTCCAATGAGGTCACAAAAGGCATTAGAAGACAGGAGTAACTTGTGTACAGATCTCAACTCCGTCTGTCGTCCTGCATCACTAGGCAAACCACCACAATTAACAACTAAATTCATGCAATCTTCAAGGACTTCAGAGACAATATCAGGGGAGACCATAGTGATTATATCAATGACAGATGACTGAGCCTGTGCAGTGGGTGCGAAAGCTAGCAAGCTTTTCAATTTTTCTCCAGGTAACAACTCTTTCAGGGAGGCCATACACCCAGAATCAGCAACCAAATCTTTACAGAGATAGTACGCAGCACGAAGCAAGCCTTCAGTCTGATTCTCCAATAGCTTATCACCTGACAAAACTGAATTCAAGAAGAATCCAACAAGGTGCAGTACAGATTTAACGGTTGCTCCTAGAGATACTAAAAATTCGCAAAATCTTGCACCAGCCTTTGGGTTTCTGTTTATGAGTGTCCTACATCGCTGGCATGCCTCCTCAGCTCTCTTTCGTGATGGAAAGTATGATGGTATTAGCAGTCGAGCGATTCCCTTAGCAACATGAGTCTGATCAGAGGCAAGCACAGATAATAACACATCCAAGCTCACTACCTGCGTATTAACAAGGAAACTATTTAACCAGGAACTCAACAAAAGTGAATAAAAAAATATCGCACATCTGAAACAGAAATGGAAGGCCTCCTCCTACCGTGTTAAACTGGAAAGCGCGAACATCTCGTATAAGAAGCAGTAGATCTACCATTGCAACGCGTACTGAAGTAACACTATCTAGCATCAAATGCCCCAGTCTTGGCAGAATCACTTTAAGAATGCCATGGGATTGTGGGTTCGCGAGGAGATAAGTTATACCATTAACCGTTGAAAGTCTAACCTCACTGCACGATTCATGTGACATATCATCGAAAATTTTCGTGAGGACCTTGGTAATTGTTGCTGATGGGATCACTTCCCAGAAAAGATAGAAAACTCGAGAGAGACCTTCCACAGCAACAGACCTCACATCTGGGCATTCATCACTCAATAATTTTTCCAACAAGTAGAACTGTTTGTCAAGCAGAGTATCTTTTGCTTCTTTTGTTGCATCTGGATCCTCCATGGGGAAAAGATCCAGAAGCAAATGTAAAGCATTTAAACGAACATTTGAATTTGCAACCTGAAATAAGATAAGAGCAGCAAAATCACTTCCTACCAAATAATCAAACAATGTTAACTAAAATAGCCGAGAAAACAGTTTCAGATAGAAAACTAAAGACTGCTTGGTAATGGCTCAAACCTGTAACGAGCGAAATATCATAGGCTCAGCAAGAGTAAAGAGAAGCTTCTCAACACCTTGAGAGGTCCGCTGACTAATAAACCCGCCTAAAACCCTCCTTAACGAGGCAGCAAAGGCGGACGAACTAGCGTGAATAGCACTATCAATAATCCCCTGCAAAAACCCATCTTCAATCTCACCTTTTAAATCTAACTCCACTTCTTTCCAAGCTCTAAACAAAATCCCACCAAAACCTTCAAGCACAGATTTGCTCCCCAAAGGAATCTGAGCCTTAACAACAGCAAGACCAGATTTCATCAACTGTCGACTAAGCCCGAAAGCAAAAGAAACAAATCTCTGACCATCTTCAGTCTTCACATACAACGGCGAAACAACACACCGCATAAGCAACATCCTAAGATCTTCTATACTCTCATCCTCAAAATCAAACAATGTAAAAGCTTCTCTAAGCATATAAACTCTATGAACATCAACTTTCTTCTTCAATGTCAATGACCTCGATAGCAAAAACGGTAACGACTGAGAAATCAAAGATTCTCTTCCCACTAAACCTTCCTTCCACCAACACTCACAAACTCCAGCAATCTCAAGACACAAAACCGAATCCGATTCGAACAATCTAAGATTATTATGCAAAGCTTGAGCAGCGGGAAGTAAATCGGAAGTAGGAAACGCATTCTTCGGATTTAAAAGACATAAATGAAGAACATAAGAGAGAATCTGAAGAGAAGCAAGGATCTGATGCTTACGTTGATCCAAATCCGAATCTGGTGAGGTTCCGGTGGTACCACGGTGTCGTTTCGTTGGAGGCGAATTGGAAGGAGAAGGGATATAGGTATTGTTGTTATTAACTTCGTCGAGGAGTTTTTGGAAGGATTCTGTGTGGTGGAGGATGGAGTTGTGAAGAGCGAGTGGGAGAGAAGATGAGAGGTCAGAGGAAGGTTTGACGGCGTTGATGATGGTTTTTAGTGAGGGTTTTGAGGATTTAAGGGTTAATTTGACGGCGGATGAGAGGAATTCTTCGGAGGATGTCTTGAGAGATGACCGGAGCCTTTTCTCCATTTTTTTGTTTGTTTTGGAAATCTCTGACTGTCAGTCTCAATTTTGAGGATTTGATTTCAATTTAGTTTGGAACGGTAAAGAGGGAGAATGAAATTGTTTGAATTCTTTAGTAAGACCTACGGGGAAGTTATTATTCCTTCTTGTGAAGATGTCGTATTTTCGCATTTAATAAATCTCATTAGATTTGAAGAAGATTAACTAGTAAAATTATTCATCAGCAAATTAACTTTGGTTCGAATTGAAACTGAACCAAAGTTGATCATCAGCAATTGGGTTGATGTCCTCGTTAAATTTATCTCATTTCTAACTTACAAAGGTACTCAAGATATATGATATGATGTCACATAGTCATCTATGAGGTATGGAAGGAGAGGAACATGATTTCACTCTATATCAAGTCATTTTACATGTGTGCTTCTTAAACTCTAATCTTGTTTTTTTATGATTGTTTTATGTTGTATCACAAATGCTTTTACTCTTTCGATTTCTCCCAACAAAAGTATCAACAACCATCAAAATCCCACACTTTTCTAAATCATCTAGTCACTAAACACTAGAAATCCCACACTTTTCTAGACCTATGTACCTTTCTTGTAAAAACACTCGTCATAAAAGATTCCTTTTAATACAAAATAAAAGGATTGTTGTTTCTATCATTTATTCCAAGGTACAAAATGTACTTTAATAAAAAAGATAGTTCCATAGTTGACTTCAGCTAACAAAATGCCCATAACTTCAATTCTTCATACATCACCTAGTCTTTGGTGAATACTAAACTGAAGTTTAAGAAGTAGACAACTAGTGACTTCTCCTAGGAACAGCAAGGGCCTTAAGCGGATGCTTCATGACTACGGTAAACTCGAGCTTCTCCGTCAAGTCCACTTCATGACCTTGGACCTCCTTCCAGTCAAACTCCCTCACCATATTCGCCACATAGTACTCCAGATGCAGCATCGCTAGCCCAATCCCTGGACAAATCCTTCTACCCGCTCCGAACGGCATCATCTTTATCCCTCTGCTTCCGGTTATGTCCACCGCTTCTTCCATAAACCTCTCTGGCTTAAACGCCATTGGTTCCTCCCACACTTTTGGATCCCTCCCTATCTCTGCCACCATGAAATTAATTGTCCCATTCTTCGGCACTTTGTATCCTCCTAACACAGTGTCCTCAGTGACACTGTGGGGGAGCACAAAATGTCCCGGAGGATGTCTCCGGAGACCCTCCATCACCACTGCCTCTAGATACGGCATCTTTTGCGCGTCTTCTTCCTCCACTTCATTTGCTTCTTCCCCAACTACGCTTTTGATCTCCTCGTATAACCTCTTCTGAATATCCGGGTTTTTCACCAAGTTCGCCATGATCCATTGCAACGCGGTGGCCGTTGTATCAGTCCCACCGTTGAGAAACTCCGAACACAAACTCACAATCTCATCCTCGTTCAGCTTCCTCTTCTCATCTGGAAGCTCCAGCTCAAGCAGAGTATCAACGTATGATTGTACATACTCTTTGTTGTCTTCTTCTTCCTCTGATGATCTATTCTTTCTCTCTTCAACAATCTTTCTCCGAGCACGAATCAACGGAAGCAAAACGTCATGCTGCTCTCTCCGCATCTGGAAAAACTCTTCCCATCTCTTTCGCAAAATCAATTTAGTAAACTTAGGCCAGAGATTGAGAATATTGAATCTCGAGAAGCCAAGAAGCTGTCGTCTCTGAACATATTCCACTTGTTTGATTTGCTTCTCATCAAGCTTATCTCCAAAACACATGAGAACAAGAAGCGCAAACATCGCATAGTGAAGATGATCAACAACAACAATCGGTTCTTCTCCTCTGTTTTTACCAAATCGATCAAAAAGAATCTCAAGAACCCAACGCCGCGCGTGAGAGTAAGATCTCACGCGCGAGGGGTGAAGAATCTCAGAAGTGAGATTCCGGCGAAGAAGACGCCACGTGGCTCCATATAAACAAGAGCTGATGTTATGTTGGTTACTCGAAATAATCTTACTGATCGGAGCTGCCGGTGGACGATCGGCGAAAACGGCACCGTTCAAAACGAGAGCCTGGTGAGCAAGAGAACGATCGGCGACGAATATAGAGGGGCGGGAAGTGATGCGAAGGGTGATGATGGGACCGAGACGGTGGTGGACGGAGCGGAGATAGTTGTTGAGTCCACCTAAGCCTTGCCGGAGCCATTGGATGGTTCCAATGAAAGGGAAATAGTTAGGGTCAGGTGGTAACGGAAGAGAGGAGGAGTCACGGAGGCGAAAGAAGAGGAGATTGAGAAGGAGAGAGAGGAAGAGAGAGCCCAAGATAAGTAACCATATCTCCATTTTTCCTTCACTGGTTTGTTCTTTGCGTCTTCTTCCTTCTTTTCGTGTTTATATAATAATGATACACGTGTATGGCTTAATTATTTTAAAGTTTAAACAACAAAAAGAAATATTTAAAAATTTAAAAAATAAATAAATTGAGATAAGAATTAGAATACTAAATATTTTTAAAAATATGTGAGTTTTTATTTAAAATTTAAATATTATAAAAAATAATAATATAGAATATATAAAACTAACTTTTTAATTTATTTTAAAAATCTTACTTTATATAATAAAATATAATCTGTACATCTACAATAATTTATTTTTTAGTTTAACGAAATAAAAATCTATTTTGAAATTTGGGGAAATCAAGTAAAACAATTTTGTGCCATGTTTGTTGCATCTCACAAGTCACGAGGTTTATTTAGCTCTACGTGTGAAAGTACAAACAACAGCTATCATGGATTTTCATGACATCATCAATTACGTGCTATTGAGATTTATACTACCTTTTCTTTATTATCATTTCTATTTTCTTCTAATGAATTCAAGATCTTTCCTTTAAAGACATATGAAGACTTTGACCCAAAACTGAAATATCGTAGATGTGGAAACTTTAGAATTGAGAAGTTTTCAAAAAATTTAAAAGATGTCAATTACTTAGGATAAGTAATGTACTATTCTCTAAAATTTATCCTTTTAAAATAATTTTTTTAAAGAAATAATAGTTTATAATTTTTGTACTTACTAATAGTGTATAAGAAAAATATCACAAAATTTTGTTTAAAAACATAGCATAAATGAAAGACCATGTGACATAAACGCATTGTACCAAACTTAACATTCTTAGTGTTTCTTTGAGATTTATCAAATTTGCATTCATATATACGAAAACATCAATTTATACAAAAAAAAAAAAAAATCAATTAGTTGATATATAATTAACTACATAGCTAGCTATGTGCACATAAAAAAATTACATAGCTTTGCATAATTTATTAAATGAATTTAAACTCACGTAACGTGCCAAACTTTCTCTGGTCGACATCTTTGAAAAATCTAAAAATTGAAATTAATGTACTTTAAGTTTTAAACTTATTGGTTCATTCTATATATTGTGCTTCAAGTTTCTAAACTTTTTTTTTTCATGAACAAAATTCGACTCTATAAATTATGGTTTTGGTGAGTTCTGCTACTCATTTATCCATTGGTTTTGAATAAAACACATTACAATAGTGCTAAAGAATTTAGTTTTCGAGATTGTAGATGAACTATAGACATTGCAAACAAAGTATAAATGTGTTTTAATCGAACAAAATACATGACTTATGTAAAGATAGAATCTCTATATAAACAATACGTGTTTAAAAAGTTTTTCCTAGCAACTTGTATAGATATACAAAATTTAAATATCAAAGCTAAACAATATTAAGGCTCGGAATGGTGACTGCGTTTTGCGGTACAGGAGAAGTGCGGTGCGGTTCAAACAGTAACGAAAATACATAGATACGTATGTATATGTAAAAATTTTGATACTGTTACAGCACTGTTTTGATGCGGTTTTGGGTGCGGTTTTGGTTACTATTAACAACCTAACTTTAATTTAAAAAGACGTGTTTACCGAGTAAATTTAAAAACAAAAATACACATACCGACCATCCAATCACTTAACACTAGAAATACCTTTATTAAAACACTCAGCATAAAAAGATTCCTTTTAATATAAAATAAAAGGATTGTTGTTTCTATCATTTATGATTTTATTCCAAGGTACAAAACCTTTCAAGTGATTTTTGACATAAACATCTCAAGTGATTTGTGTTAAATTAACAAATCATATGTTATTCAATCATAGTTTTTAAAGTCTCAAAAGTCTAATGTTATTGAACTAGTGGTTTTAAAATCTATTTAAAAATCTCTTGTTATTGAAAACATTTTAAGAATTAGATTGTTAATGACTTTAAAAGACTTAAGTGAATTTTAGTTGATTTCTTAGTTAAAAATAAAAAAAATAAATCTTATGGTTTTAGGTAGAATTTCAGAAGATTTTACAATAAATCATAACAACTTCGTTAAATTCACCATAATTCTTCAAAATCACATAAAACTCAAAATAAATCAAATCACTTCAAATATAAGATTGAATACACCCTCATAGTTCCATAGTTTGACTTCACCAAACAAAATGCGCTTAACCTAATCTTTGGTGAATACTAAACCGAAGAAAAGAAGTAGACGACTGTGGAAAAAAAAAAAAAAAAAAGAAGTATACCACGACTAGTGACTTCTCCTAGGAACAGCAAGGGCCTTAAGCGGATGCTTCATGACTACGGTAAACTCGAGCTTCTCCGTCAAGTCCACTTCATGACCTTGGACCTCCTGCCACTCAAACTCCCTCACCATATTCGCCACATAGTACTCAAGATGCAGCATCGCTAGCCCAATCCCGGGACATATCCTTCTTCCCGCTCCAAACGGCATCATCTTTATCCCTCTGCTTCCGGTTATGTCCACCGCTTCTTCCATAAACCTCTCTGGCTTAAACGCCATTGGTTCCTCCCACACTTTTGGATCCCTCCCTATCTCTGCCACCATGAAATTAATTGTCCCCTTCTTCGGCACTTTGTATCCTCCTAACACAGTGTCCTCAGTGACACTGTGGGGGAGCACAAAATGTCCCGGAGGATGTCTTCGGAGACCCTCCATCACCACTGCCTTTAGATACGGCATCTTTTGCGCGTCTTGTTCCTCTACTTCCTTTGCTTCTTCCCCAACTATGCTTTTGATCTCCTCATATAACCTCCTCTGAATCTCCGGGTTTTTCACAAGGTTCGCCATGATCCATTGCAACGCGGTGGCAGTTGTATCAGTCCCGGCATTAAGAAACTCCGAACACAAACTCACAATCTCATCCTCGTTTAGCTTCCTCTTCTCATCTGGAAGCTCCACATCGAGCAGAGTATCAACATATGATTGTACATACTCTTTGTTGTCTTTTTCTTCCTCTGATGATCTCTTCTTCCTCTCATCAACGATCTTCCTCCGAGCACGAATCAGCGGAAGCAAAACATCCTGCTGTTCGCTCTGCATCTGGAAGAACTCTTCCCATCTCTTTCGATAAATCAATTTAGTGAACTTAGGCCAAAGGGTAAGGATGTTAAATCTGGAAAATCCAAGAAGCTGTCGTCTCTGAACATATTCCACTTGTTTTATTTGCTTCTCGTCAAGCTTATCTCCAAAACACATGAGAACAAGAAGCGCAAACATCGCATAGTGAAGATGATCAACAACAACAATCGGTTCTTCACCTCTGTTTTTACCAAATCGACCAAAAAGAATCTCAAGAACCCAACGCCGCGCATGAGAGTAAGATCTCAGGCGCGAGGGGTGAAGAATCTCAGAAGTGAGATTCCGGCGAAGAAGACGCCACGTAGCTCCATATAAACAAGAGCTGATGTTATGTTGGTTACTCGAAATAATCTTACTGATCGATTCCGCCGGTGGACGATCGGCGAAAACGGCACCGTTCAAAACGAGAGCCTGGTGAGCAAGAGAACGATCGGTGACGAAGATGGCGGGGCGGGAAGTGATACGGAGGGTGATGATGGGACCGAGATGGTGGTGGACGGAGCGGAGGTAGTTGTCGAGACCACCTAAACCTTTCCGGAGCCATTTGAGGGTTCCAATGAAAGGGAAAAAGTTAGGGTCAGGTGGTAATGGAAGAGAGGAGAAGGAGTCACGGCGGCGAAAGAGGAGGTGATTGACAAGGAGAGAGAGGAAGAGCGAGCCCAAGATAAGTAACCATATCTCCATTTTTTTTAGTTTCCTTCACTGGTTTGTTCTTTACGTCTTCTTCCTTCTTATTCGTGTTTATATAATACGCGGGTGTGGCTTAATTATTTTGCAAGTCAACCTACGTGTAACAATTTATTATCAGAGACTGTTATTCAACCATAAATTAATTTTATAATTAGGCAGTATTATTATTATTATCTAGAAGTAGGATTCAATCCAAAATCTATTCTGATTTCTTACCAAAAATTTGGATATCCGAAAACCTGTCATTGGATCTGGATAATAAAATTTTGGAATTTCTATACGGTATATATTATTTTCATAGTATATCAGATTTCATTTTAAGAGATTATAATAATATTTAATTTACCATAATATTTTATTTTGTTTCTAATACATTATTATTTTTTTGCTTTTTACAGTTCCAAATCTCCATTTGAATCTGGATATCACTATAATTATATGATATATATATATATAATATAATCCGCACATCTACAAATATCTATTTTTTAGTTTTTTTGGAGTAAAAATTTATTTTTGAAATTTGGGGAAAATTAAGTTGAAAAAATATGTGGGATGTTTGTTGCATCTACGTGTGTTAAAGATCTTTTACCTTCTCTTTAAGCTTACATTACTAGAGTACAAACAACAGCTATCATGGAATTTTTATGACATCATCAATTACGTATGTTATTAAGATTTATGATTCTTTTCTTTATTATCATTTCTATATTTTCTATATGAGTTCAAGATATTTCTTTGAAAGACATACGAAGATTTTGACCCAAAACTGAAGTATTGTTTTTGTGAAAACTTTAAGATTGAGAAGTTTTCAAAAATCTTCTAAGATGTCAATAACTTAGGGGATAAGTACTTTTCTCTAAAAAATTACTGGATTTTTTTTACCCGAGCATTAACTAAAAACTCACTTTCATATGTTTACAAATGCAACTTCATAGAGAATAATTCTTGAAAACTAGGCTAAATAAACAATTTTTAAATAAAAAAATTGAAGAATACTAGCAAGCGAGAAACTAGGGAAGAAAGCCTGTAGCAGACCACTCGAAACTATTCTCTAGGAAAAATCACCATTAAGTAAACAAATCTGAACTAGATTCCCAAAACGCTTTTGTATCTTAACGTGGCTATGGCCAACATACACTTGAATACATACGGTCAACAATTTCTTTATCATTTATTCCAACGTATAGAATGCACATAACTTTCGCACAAAAAAAAAAGAATGTACATAACTAAAAATTAGCTAGTTCCGTAGTTGACACCACGTCTCCACCAAACCAAGTGCACGCATTTTGAATATTAAACCGAAGAAAAGAAGTAACTAGTGACTTCTCCTAGGAACAGCAATAGCCTTAAGCGGATGTTTCATGATTACGGTAAACTCGACCTTCTCAGTCAAGTCAACTTCATGACCTTCGACCTCTTTCCATTGGAATTCCCTCACCATATTCGCCACATAATACTCGAGGTGCAGCATCGCTAGCCCAATCCCGGGACATATCCTTCTACCCGCTCCGAACGGCATCATCTTTATCCCTCTGCTTCCGGTTATGTCCACCGCTTCTTCTTCTCCCATAAACCTCTCTGGCTTAAACGCCATTGGTTCCTCCCACACCTTTGGATCCCTCCCTATCTCTGCCACTAAGAAGTTAATCGTCCCCTTCTTCGGTACTTTGTACCCTCCCAAGACAGTGTCCTCCGTGACACTGTGCGGGAGCACAGTGTTTCCCGGAGGGTGTCGTCGGAGAGCCTCCATCACTACTGCCTTTAGATATGGCATCTTCTGCGTGTCTTTTTCCTCCACTACCTTTGCTTCTTCCCCGACTACGTTTGTGATCTCCTCGTATAATCTCTCCTGGATTTCTTGATTCTTCACGAGGTTCGCCATGATCCATTGCAGCACAGTGGCCGTTGTATCACTCCCAGCAATTAGAAACTCAGAGCACAAACTCACAATCTCATCTTCGTTCAGCTTCCTCTTCTCATCTGGAAGCTCCACATCGAGCAGAGTATCAACATATGATTGCACATACTCTTTGTTCTCTTCTTCTTCCTCTGATGATCTCTTCTTCCTCTCTTCAACGATCTTTCTCCGAGCATAAATCAGCCGAAGCAAGACATCCTGCTGCTCTCTCCTCATCTGGAAGAACTCTTCCCATCTCTTTCGCAAAATCAATTTAGTGAACTTAGGGCAAAGGTTAAGGATGCTATATCTGGCAAAGCCAAGAAGCATTTGTCTCTGAACATATTCCACCTGTTTGATTTGCTTCTCATCAAGCTTATCTCCAAAACACATGAGAACAAGAACTGCAAACATCGCATAGTGAAGATGATCAAAAACGACGATCGGTTCTTCACCTCCGCTCTTACGAAGTCGATCAAAGAGGATCTCAAGAACCCAATGCCGCACGTGAGAATAAGATTTCATACGCGAGGGGTGAAGAATCTCAGTGATATTCCGGCGAAGAAGCCGCCACGTAACTCCATATAAACAAGAGGTGATGGTATGTTGGTTATTCGAAAGAATCTTACTGATCGGAGCCGCCGGTGGACGATCGGCGAAAACGGCCCCGTTTAAGACCAGAGCCTGGTGAGCAAGGGAACCATCGGCGACAAAGATGGCAGGGCGGGAAGTGATGCGGAGGGTGATGATAGGACCGAGACGGTGATGGACGGAGCGGACATAGTTGTTGAAACCACCTAAACCTTGCCGGAGCCATTGAAGGGTTCCAAGGAAAGGGAAGAAGTTAGGGGCAGGTGGTAACGGAAGAGAGGAGGAGTCACGGAGGCGAAAGAAGAGGAGATTGAGAAGGAGAGAGAGGGAGAGAGAGCCCAAGATAAGTAACCATATCTCCATTTTCTCTTTACTGTTTTTTCTTTGCTTCTTCCTCCTTTTTATACTACCCGTGTGTGCTCAATTCGTGTAACAATTTCTTATTGGAGCGTGTTATTCAAGCATAAGTTATTTTAGGATTTTTTTTTTGTCAATCTCTAAACACAATTGTAAATGTATCCTACTTTCGTATGTCATAAGTATATATGCAATGAAATTCCTAACAACTAAACTGTCTTTTGTTAGTAGAATTTTATACAAGTATTATACTATTATGTGTGTTTGATATGTTTACAAAACACTTTACCGAAAACTTTCTTCGGTAATGATATAATGCCCATCTAAAATAGGTCTATCGATTCAACAATATTAGTGTTGCCAAGATAAATCGATTAGGGATTGTGATCAAACTGGCATAATTCAAACAAAGTAAATAAGGACACAAAAACTATCTTGCTCGTTGTAAAAAAACCTAAAACTCAGTACTATTCAAATTCTTAAAATTGGTAAAAAAAATAAGTACTTAACAACGTTTTAAAAATTAATCGGGTATGACCAATTTTTTTTAATTTTTAATTTTTTGTTTTGGTGACAAAATATATTTTATAATTAAATAAGTTTAATATTTTTTTTATTTGATGGTAGATTTTGATTGGCTAAAAGAAAAATGGATGAATATAAGCCTTCACCTAAAGATGAACCCAATATTTTTCTAACATAACGTGGAAACTCGATCTGGATTTATAAAAATAATTGTTAACAAGGTCTGGTTGGCGTATCGTGAAGACATCAAATGAGAGATCCTTCTAATTAAAAAAGTAAAACGATTTATGCAAGAATTTATAAACACAAGAAATATTAGATGTGCTTACACGAAAAAAAATTATTTGCTAAGAAAAAGATCCTTCGAATTACAAATGATTTATGCAAGTGGACTTATAAACAGAAGCAATATTATATACTTACAATTAACCTCTGAAAATTAATAAAGTCGCCGTGTATTATTAAATAAAGAAATTTTCACAAACAACACCATTTCAATTTTTTTGTATAAAAATAGCATTAAAAAAATCAAACAATTATTTATTTTTAATTATTAAAATTAATAATTAAGAAAGTTTTAAAAATACATAAATTCATCACTAAAAATTTTCGACAATATTTTTCCGTAAAAAAAATTTACTTCAAATCTTTCCCGCCAAAAGATTACATGTTCTTTGATTCACATGTTTTAATGCTAGAATATGATTGATCTCCCTATTTTCTAGTCTAAGTTTTTCTATGCATCAAAAGTGTTCGATAGAATGTCTGAATTAATGTGAATTGAGCAATGTATTTCTAGCTAACGAAAATTGATTTTAGAATGCATTGTGAACTTAGTGAACTTGTTTCTAATGCAAATTTGACTAAGAAATTACAAACGAGAGTTTAGTTGTCGTGCAGTCAAATTTAGTGATTAATATCTTTAGAGAGTATTAATTAGTCTAGACTTGTGTTCATATTCAAAAACGAGGCTTCATTGTTGAATTATTTGTCTCATGTTTCCATTATTCATTGATCTCTGAAATATCATATGCCCAATATTTTTAAATCTTGAAAGTCAAATCGTTTAATTTATTTGCATTTTTGTTTACAACTCTGAAAACAAAATAAACACCCTTTCCGCTTTAGCTAACAACGAGCCTCACAAAATCCTTAGAATATATTTGATTTTTGTGTATCGATTTCGCATATATATTTTTTCAGTTAAGTGTACCGAACAATTACTCGAGCAATGTATAATTTTAAAAACTTTTCTAATAAGGACAAGAAAAGATAATTCTTGGCAGAGGGCACATGCAAATCCACTACTTGCATGTTCACTAACCAATCAACCCCTACTAATTAACTCAAAATACTAACCCCTCTATAATAAAATTAACCTAAAACTACATCACACACTTTCATAAGCACATTTTCCAATTTATATCTCTTTATAGTTTTATACATATATGGATATCCTTGAGACTTTGGGCTTGGAAGAGCATCTCAGTCTCTACGCATCTAAAAGATGATTATAATCTGAAACACAACAACAATTTCTTCTTTTGGCTCTCTTTGACTACTTTTATCTTTTTTGTATTCTGCTTTTTTCGGAAACTAAAGAAAAAAATGGGCCAAAAGATTCACGCTTTTATGTTCCCCTGGTTTGCTTTTGGTCATATGACTCCGTACTTGCATCTAGGCAACAAGTTAGCCGAGAAAGGTCATAGGGTTACTTTCTTGCTACCTAAGAAAGCTCAGAAACAATTGGAACATCAGAATCTATTTCCACACGGTATCGTCTTTCATCCTCTTGTTATTCCTCATGTTGATGGCCTCCCTGCTGGTGCCGAGACAGCCTCGGATATCCCCATCTCGTTGGTGAAGTTCTTGTCTATAGCCATGGATCTTACACGCGATCAGATCGAAGCCGCGATTGGTGCCTTGAGACCGGACCTAATCTTGTTCGATTTAGCTCACTGGGTTCCGGAAATGGCTAAAGCGCTTAAAGTCAAGAGTATGTTGTATAACGTGATGTCAGCTACCTCTATAGCTCACGACCTTGTCCCAGGTGGTGAACTTGGAGTTGCTCCACCTGGTTATCCTTCATCAAAGGCGTTGTACCGCGAACACGATGCTCACGCCTTGTTAACCTTCTCCGGCTTCTACAAGAGGTTTTATCACCGGTTCACCACAGGTCTTATGAATTGCGATTTCATTTCGATTCGGACATGTGAAGAAATCGAAGGTAAATTTTGTGACTATATTGAGAGTCAATACAAGAAGAAGGTTCTTTTAACCGGTCCAATGCTTCCCGAGCCTGACAAGAGTAAACCACTTGAAGATCAATGGAGTCATTGGCTGAGTGGGTTTGGACAAGGCTCTGTAGTGTTCTGTGCATTGGGAAGTCAAACCATTCTAGAGAAAAACCAATTCCAAGAACTCTGTTTAGGAATAGAGCTTACGGGTTTACCATTTCTTGTCGCGGTTAAGCCACCAAAAGGCGCAAACACAATTCATGAAGCGTTACCAGAAGGGTTCGAGGAAAGGGTGAAGGGTCGTGGAATAGTTTGGGGAGAATGGGTGCAGCAACCATCCTGGCAACCATTGATATTGGCTCATCCATCAGTAGGTTGCTTTGTGAGCCATTGCGGATTCGGGTCAATGTGGGAATCTTTAATGAGTGATTGTCAAATAGTCTTTATTCCAGTTTTGAATGATCAAGTTCTCACCACGAGAGTAATGACGGAGGAACTCGAGGTCTCCGTTGAGGTACAGAGAGAAGAAACAGGATGGTTCTCAAAAGAAAACTTGAGTGGTGCAATCATGTCTTTGATGGACCAAGACAGCGAGATAGGGAACCAAGTGAGGAGGAACCATTCTAAATTGAAGGAGACTTTGGCTAGTCCTGGATTATTAACCGGTTACACCGATAAATTTGTTGACACTTTGGAGAATCTAGTCAACGAACAAGGATACATATCTTGAATGAAATCCTTTACTACGAAAGAAGTACGTTGCAGCTGTTTCTAATAAGTCATATAGTCAATGATATATATTGTATTATTGTAACTCAGACAATTTTTCTTATAAGTACAAAAAACAACTTTGCTCAAGTCACATGGCACATGCAATTACTAACTTAAAATATATTGACTTGAACCATCACCAATCAATCAACCACTTATAAGTCACTTAAAATACTAATAACTCACTAGTAATTTACCTAACTGCACACACTTTCACAAGCTAAACATATGCTTAAAAATTTCTAGTACAAAAAAGAAGAAAATCATAGATGCTTAGAATTTTAAACACAACAAAAATTTCTTCTTATTGTTGTGCACTTATTGCTTAAGATGCTTAAATTTTTTCTTCATGCTTAAGAAAAACAAAGATGCTTAATATAATGTATTTTGTCAAGTCAAGAAATAACATTACATTAATGTGTAAATCAAACAAACATGACACATGCAACACAGTACTTTCCAAATCTCCACGAATAATTAACGTAAACCACATATCAAAACAGCTAATAATTAACTTAAAATACTAATCCACTATTAGTAATTAATCTCAAGTACGTTTCAGACAGTTTCAGAAGCTAAATATAGAGATGCCCATATGGGAGGGGAAGAGCAAAGTAAAATTACTTCTAAGCAAAAATGCTCATGATTCGAATTTAGAAATAGAACATAAATTTCTTCTTTTGGCACTTTAATTTTTTGTTTGATCTTCTTTCGAATATTGGGAACGAAAAATGGGCCAAACGTTTCACGCCTTTATGTTCCCATGGTTCGCTTTTGGTCATATGACTCCATACTTGCATTTAGCCAACAAGTTAGCTGAGAGAGGTCACAGAATCACTTTCTTGATCCCCAAGAAAGCTCAGAAGCAGCTTGAACATCTCAATCTGTTTCCAGACAGCATCGTCTTTCACTCTCTTACTATTCCTCATGTTGATGGTCTCCCCGCTGGAGCCGAGACTTTCTCGGATATCCCTATGCCATTGTGGAAGTTCTTGCCCCCAGCTATAGATCTCACACGCGATCAAGTTGAAGCAGCGGTTAGTGCCTTGAGTCCGGACCTGATCTTGTTCGATATTGCTTCATGGGTTCCAGAAGTGGCTAAAGAGTATAGAGTCAAGAGTATGTTGTACAACATCATATCAGCTACTTCTATAGCTCATGACTTTGTCCCAGGTGGTGAACTTGGAGTTCCTCCACCTGGTTATCCTTCCTCAAAGTTGTTGTACCGCAAACACGATGCTCACGCCTTGTTGTCCTTCTCCGTCTACTACAAGAGGTTTTCTCATCGGCTCATCACAGGTCTTATGAATTGTGATTTCATTTCGATAAGGACATGCAAAGAAATCGAGGGTAAATTCTGCGAGTATCTTGAGCGTCAATACCATAAAAAGGTTTTCTTGACGGGTCCAATGCTTCCTGAGCCAAACAAAGGTAAACCACTGGAAGATCGATGGAGTCATTGGCTGAACGGGTTTGAACAAGGCTCTGTAGTGTTCTGTGCATTGGGAAGTCAAGTCACTCTAGAGAAGGACCAGTTCCAAGAACTTTGTTTAGGAATAGAGCTTACAGGTTTACCGTTTTTTGTAGCTGTAACACCACCAAAAGGCGCAAAGACGATTCAAGATGCGTTACCAGAAGGGTTCGAGGAGAGGGTGAAAGATCGTGGAGTGGTTTTGGGAGAATGGGTGCAACAACCGTTATTATTGGCTCATCCATCAGTAGGCTGCTTCTTGAGTCATTGCGGATTCGGGTCAATGTGGGAATCTATAATGAGTGATTGCCAAATAGTTTTGCTTCCATTTTTGGCTGATCAAGTTCTCAACACAAGATTGATGACCGAAGAACTCAAGGTTTCGGTTGAAGTGCAAAGAGAAGAAACAGGATGGTTCTCGAAGGAGAGCTTGAGTGTTGCTATCACATCTGTGATGGACCAAGCTAGTGAGATCGGGAATCTGGTGAGAAGGAACCATTCCAAATTGAAGGAGGTTTTGGTTAGTGATGGATTATTAACCGGTTACACCGATAAATTTGTTGACACTTTGGAGAATCTTGTCAGCGAGACAAAGCGTGAATGAAATACTACAATAAAGAAGTACGTACGTAGCAACTGTTTAAACAAAGAAGTCACGTGGTAGTAATTTACAAAACCACGAAGTAGTTGTTATAAATTTGTCGGCTTTGTTCAATTTTTCTTTTCTTTTCTTTTCAAGTCATCATGTCTTTAAAACACAGTTTCAAAAATAAAAGTTATGATAAGAAAAAGTTTAAAACACAAAAATTGTTAAAAATGATTAACGAAAAAATTATGCATTCTTTCAAATCATAGGATTACTATTACTATATAGTACGTAACATCATTAGCAAGTTGCAATTTAAAATTTAAATATCAGTTACTTAATTAAAAACATATAAATAAATCTGAACTATATAAATATCTGTTTTATTTTAAGGTGTCCAACATACACTTGAATATAAAGTACAAACGGTCAGCATAATAACTCTTTTTTATGACTTATCCCATAGTTTATTGAGAATTCCACCAAACTAAGTTCACTCATTTTGAATATTAAACCCAAGAAAAGAGGAAGAAGCAGACTAGTGACATCTCCTAGGAACAGCAAGAGCCTTAAGCGGATGCTTCATGACGACAGTGAATTCGAGCTTCTCCGTCAAGTCCACTTCATGACCTTGGACCTCTTTCCATTGGAACTCTCTGACCATGTTGGCGACGTAGTACTCCAGATGCAACATTGCTAGACCTATGCCCGGACATATCCTTCTTCCTGCTCCGAACGGCATCATCTTTATCCCTCTACTTCCGGTGAGGTCCACCGCTTCTTCTTCTCCCATAAACCTCTCTGGCTTAAACGCCATTGGTTCTTCCCACTCCACTGGATCCCTCCCTATCTCCGCCACCATGAAGTTGATCGTCCCGTTCTTCGGTACTTTGTATCCTCCTAACACAGTGTCCTCCGTGACACTGTGTGGGAGTAAAAAGTGTCCTGGAGGGTGTCTCCGGAGTCCCTCTAACACCACTGCCTTTAGATACGGCATCTTCTCCACATCTTCTTCCTCCACCTCCTTTGCTTCTTCCCCAACCACGCTCTTGATCTCCTCGTGTAATCTCTCCTGGATTTCTGGATATTTCACTAGGTTGGCCATGATCCATTGCAGCGCCGTGGCCGTCGTGTCAGTCCCGGCCGTGAGAAACTCCGAGCACAAGTTCATAATATCTTCCTCGTTCAACTTCCTATTTTCCTCTGGAAGCTCTAGATCGAGTAGAGTATCAACATATGATTGCACATAGTCTTTCTTGTCTTCTTGCTCCGATCTCTTTCTCTCTTCAACGATCTTCCTCCGGGCACGAATCAGGGGAAGCAAAACATCCCGCTGCTGTCTCCGTATCTGGAGAAATTCTTGCCATCTCTTACGCAGAATCAGTTTGGTGAACTTAGGCCAGATGTTGAAGATGTTAAATTTGGTCAAGCTAAGGAGCTGTAGTCTTTGAATGAACTCCACTTCTTTGATTTGCTTCTCATCAAGCTTATCTCCAAAACACATAAGGACAAGAAGCGCAAACATTGCATAGTGGAGATGGTGGATGAGGACGATCGGTTCTTCGCCTCCATGGTTACGGAACCGTTCAAAGAGGATCTCAAGAACCCAGTGACGAGCGTGGGAGTAAGATCTCACGCGCGAGGGGTGAAGAATCTCAGAGGTGATGTTTCGACGGAGAAGCCGCCACGTGGCTCCGTATGACCCGGAGCTGATGTTGTGTTCGTCAACTATCTTGCTAATTACAGCAGGTGGTGGACGGTCCGCATAGACGGCGCCGTTCAGGACGAGAGCCTCGTGAGTTAGGGAACGATCGGCAACGAATATGGCGGGGCGGGAAGTGATGCGGAGGGTGACGATGGGGCCTAGACGGTGGTGGACAGAGCGGAGATAGGATTCGAGGCCACCTAAGCCTTCCCGGAGCCACTGGAGGGTTCCGAGGAAAGGTAAGAAGTTAGGGTCAGGAGGTAACGGAGGGGAGGAGGAGTTACGGCGGCGGAGGAGGAGATGGAGAAGGAGAGATCCGGAGAGAGAGGCCAATATGAGTAACCATATCTCCATTCTTTGGTTTTATTATGTGTCGTTCACTTCACTCTCTATTCGTACATTTCTAGACGTGTGGTGTAGCCAAATTCTTTAGGCTTATACGTACCGGTTATATATATATTTTTTCTTTCAAAAACGTGCCATTCAAGCATAATTATTTTGGAAAAAAAATCTAATTTCAAAACTTTGGAAAAAATCAGGTAGAATATTTTTTGCGGTGTTTGTGGCATTTGACGAGTCGGAGATATTGTAAAGACATAAGGATAAAGACGGTTTTGTCGTTAGTAAAGTCATAAGTTTTTTGTTTTTGCTTATTTTAGCTCTACATTACTAAACAACAGCCATCACGGGTTTCTTTGACATCATCGATTGCGTACGTTAATGAATGTTGTGTTTATATAAGCTGAAGATCTCTTTTAGGGGAAACAATAAAGTCTTTAGCCTAAAATTGAACCAATGCTTTTTGGAGTAAAATATTTAAAACTTCGACTAGTCTTTTAAACAAAAAAAAAATCTTTAATTTAGTTGTTGTCTTGTTGACTATTACTTTGCACTGATTTAACTGAGTTATTCTCAACATTTGTCCAACTTAACAAAATATATATTGTACTAACTAACATATACTGTATCAATTATACTAATGAATATTTATGATTTATTACCCAACACACCCTCCATCTTAAATTACTTATCGTTTAGGGCTTTTGTACAATTAAATTGATAAAATAATTTTTTAAGTATCTTTTATTGGTCAAGACATTAAAATAATGAGGAGAAAATTAGAATTTTTTTACCAAAAATCTACATTGAAATTCTAAAATGACAACTATTATAAAACAAAATTTAAGTGCTAAAACGGCGACTAAATTTAAACGAAGGAAGTATAAGTTTGTATGAGTTATTTATTGACTTTTGTTTGGGATTTTTAAAAAATGAGAAAACTTATTGTGTTCACAAATGTAAAAACTAAAAAATGATGGAATTGCAAATATTATTTCTGTCCCAAAAATTTATATTTACAAGAAAATTATAGAGGAGAATAATTAAAACTTTGAATGAATTTTGTATCAATATTTGTTTTCTTGCTATAAGGTTTTAACTAACCTATTTTTAATGCAATTTGATTACTTTTTGAACACTAAAATAGGTGTATTAAAGAAAGAAAACCCACAAATCAGTAATTTCGGCTTAGTTTGATTTGGGTGAATTAGAGATCCAACATCGTTCAAACTTAGCACTTAGTTAAATTTGAAAAAATTGAAGACTAATTTGGTCAAATCATATTTGAAAAAACAATAATTGAAATTGTATTTGCCAAAAGACGCAAAAGTCACAGATTTTCTGATTTTTTACCAAATATCCTTGTGGAAACCTTGAAATTTGAAAATTTGCTTAAATCTATTAAAACGTCGAAAAGTTGATTGTAATCCTTTTTTCTCATTATACTAGTGGATTAAAACTTTTCTCCAAATTGAAAGAATTTGGTGGATTGTCGCTTTATTGTGGTTAAAAACTCTCTTTATGTTTGTTAAATCATAATCATGATATTAACCGTCATCATCATGGGCTTATGCTTACCGTGTTGGGCTTTGTATTTTTTCTCTTAGGAGATACTGTATATCTTATCATCTAATCAGTTACGAAATTGTAATGAAATGAAGAGTCTTATGAGTACACAAGAAATCACTTTATAGTGCAAATAATCAGTTAGAAAATACAAACTGAAATTGAAATTAGCTCATAATAATTACTTTATAGAACAAAGAAAGTAAAAGAAAGGGAAAACTTAATTTTAGTGTCACATTGATTTAAGATTGATATTTTATAAAGATGAAGAAGGAGAGTTTTCTAAACTTCCTACATTTCTAAGAAATTAAACAACCGTCCAACGATTATGATATGAACATAAACAAGTAATCACTAATAGCACTAGCACCAAACAAAGTCACATGTATACAAAGTATGCTTCTACCATCGAAATATTTTAGTCGGTGTGAAGCAAAATCAAAGACCCAGCTACACAATCGAAAGTTGGACCATGTAGTCATGTAGACAATGAGAGAGACTACGAAAAACCTCAAATCACAAGAATGTCACAAAGATATACAAAGTACACATTAACCCAAATGAACTCACTCTATCTTTTTACTCTTCTCTTTTGTTTCCGCTTCATCATATATCCAAGAAGTTAAGATCAACGGAATCCCAACGCAGCACGCTTCTATAGCGAGTCCGCGAGTAAACCCCGAGAAATCATCCTCTGTTACACCGACAAACGATGCAAGAACGATTCCAAGATATCCGCTAACTATGAATGCAAGAGCAATGGCTGACATGACAAATGCCATGAGAGACCCTTCACATCCAGGAGGACAGAGACGAGCCATCAAGACAGTAAACGGCAGAATCTTGAAGTAAAATAGAGTTTCCAAGAATCCAGAAAAGAAGAGTACATATACAGAGTCCGACACTCCCAAATCCCGGTACACGCCTTTCACAAACAAGAGATCGGATATCACAAAGAAAGCTATCGTCACCTGAATGGCTGTCAGCAGTTTCCTCGGCCGCATAGCTTTTAGCCAACGATTATATGCAAAACCCCAAAGAAGCATTGCAATTTGACCAAACACCTTGGAGATCCCTAAAAGTGATGCATCAATCTTCAGAAACTTTGTTTGGTAAAAAAACATAGTCCCTGTCAAAACCGGAACCACAGCGGTTGATACCGCGATCCAAGCTATCGAATAAGAAATCTCGGGCTTCCTCAACACATGCGAAAGATCAGAGAGATGTTTCCTAATACCACCAGCTGGTGATGGATTTTCCGGAAGATTAAGAGACTTTTCTCTGATGTTTATAGTTACCAAGAACTGAAGAAGAGCCAAGATCCCAAACACAAGAAACGTTGACTGAGCTGAAAACGTTTTGATAGCAATACCACCTAAAAGGTTACCTAAGATTCCACCAAGAGAAGAAACCATCCAAACAAATGACGGTAGCTCACCGGATTGCGTCTCTGAGGTTTTTTGCTTTCCGGATTCAGCAACAATAGCATCATTCGCTACTTCTACTAAGGAAGCACCGAGATTACTAAGGAGAAGATATATCGATAAAGCTAAGATTGATACATTGGATCTTGACAAGAATGCTATAGCTAGCCATGAGATTGCTTGTAACAAAGCTGCAATAGTAACAACAAATGATCTCTCTCAATCACAATTCCAAATTATTTCTCTATCAATTTTATTTGTGGTTAGGTCTTATACCTCCAACGGCGATGTATGGGATTCGATGTTGGCCAAAGAAGTAGACAGAGTCTGAAACGACGCCGTAGATGGGTTTAGCGACCATTGGAAGATTGGCTGAGTTTTGAAGAAGCTGAAGCACTGAAGGATTAACACGGAGCTGTTCTGTGAGGAAGAAATTGGCTCCAAGCCATGGGAATCCTCTGAATCCTTGTACGAAGAAACCGAAACCGAGTAGCCACCGGATCGGGTTACGGCGATGACGAGATTCTCCGGCATGAGTATCGCTGCTGCTGCTCATTGTCTTTTTCAGTTTCCTTCTTTTGGTCGTCGGAGTTAAATTCAAAATTTCTGGAAGATATTTTGGGAAATATATAATTGGAAAGAATAAGATCGTGAAGAGAGTTGACAAGGACGGATGTTGTGTACCGACATACAAATAACATTTCTTGGAAGAATTTTGTGATTTGGTCTTGTATCAAAATATATTTTTGATCCACCTGGATTAGTTCTGGTTGTGGTGAGATTATGATATAATGAGCGATTATTTCCATCTTATTTAAAACAGAACTCAAATCTGGTTAGTTTGGATCTTTTTGGCACGGATTTTTTGTTTGACAACACGTAAATTTCATCCCAGACAGAACTATTTCAAGGCTAATTAAATTAAATAAACAAAAAACAGGATATTTAGACCATATAAAGACAATCGTATTTGTCCACGTGATTTTCACCAAATAAAATCTTGTGACTAATCCGTCTATAGTTTAAAATTTTGTGTAGTTTGTGTTAATTGAGACCTTAAAACTCTGGCAAATAAAGCAATAATCCCAACACATATCGACGAAATCTCCTCATTACCTTATAAATGGCAATTAAAAATGAACCAACCAAACTACAGTATATGAACCAACCAAACTGATGAGGATCATCAATAGAAAGCACAGTACTAATACATCTTCTTGTTCCGATGTTACATGACATTTCGAACTTTTATGATTTCAATTTTTGAAACGTTTGAGTACTAATACAACCAAACTGAACAAGGTTCCTACGACGATTACGACATTGTATCAGGAACCAGAACCAAAACCAGAACTAAAGCTAATAAAATTGGTGAAAGGATAGTGTATTCTTAACTTCTTTATTTTTCCCCAACATCGTAAAAATATTTCAATTGTAGAGTAAGAAACACACTACTAATCTAAAGCCAAACATTAGACTTCAACCAAAACTCAGCAAATACATACCCAAAGGCGTTAATTGCAGATCTCACAGCAGATATTTCTCAACAACTGTCCGGCCAAACTTCTCCTGAACATCCTTTGGTGTTTCGACCTGACAAAAAGAAAAAGACATTAATAAGGTTTTAACTAAAATTGATTTGACTTTTTGTCATCAGCTCAGAACACTCACCGCATTCAAGGCCTTCAACACTGCCTTAACGGTGTTGTATGAATTCCTTGAACCAATCACCTGAAAATTCGGACCACAACAATACTTTTAACTCCAGCGGAAAACAAGAATCGATGTTATATCAGGATGAAGCAAAAAATGCACCTTTGATTTGATATTTTTGAACCCTGCTAGGAGCAAGATTGTTTTGACAACTCTCCCAGCTTTCATTCCCGTCGTGGTTGGTGCAGGCCACAGATATAACTAGTTGCAGATTCAAGTTTATTAAGGATATATTTATATAGATAAGTGGCATCAATAGTACTGTCAGAAAGGAACTCAAATAGATACCTTGGTTTTCTTGTAAGAAGTCTGTATTGCGTGTGCAATGGTGTGCTCCTCATGCCGCTCTACGTAATGAAGATTCTGAAAGCATTTCTCATATGCCTGTTTTACCGTTGTTATAAAAGAGACCATGAGAACTAACTAAAGAAGGATATAGAAAGAAATATAAATGCATCATAACAGAACAAGACTAGTATACCACAAATTGTATGTTTTAAGTCCTTTGACCAGTTCACGAATTAAAAGCAATATAGAAATATGGACATTCATGCACAAACCAATAAGGAAAGAGCCTTGTCAAACAACCTAAAGTTGAACATAAGCTTTCTCATTTGGTGCATTTGGGGAACGGCACCAATCTAGTTGAATTAAAGCCTTTATGCACAAAAGAACATCAATTTTTTTACAAAAAGATGCATACTATGTACTTTAGTCCCTACCTACTAAAAGCTTCTATGCCAATAAAAGCTGAAATTTGAGTGAACCTAAGGTAGTGGTATATTAAATTTCAGTTGACCTAAACTCAAGATTTTAGAACGTCTCATGTCCTCAACGCTAGGCAGTACAAACAAATAAAATTAGCTTTGTATCAGAATCACTTGGATGCTTATCTTTGCTACAATAAGATCCTGCCACTAGTCACAAATGAACGTACTGTCGAGACCTGTAGTGTCCATTTTTATAAGACACCACCATACTTGTCTCTCCCATCAAAATGACAAATGGTAATGTGAGATTACCTTCTGCATTGCAGATTGGCCAGTCTCAGCTTTTGCTTTTGCATACCCAATGATACCTTCATAGTTTCCGCAAACCATCAATGCAGTGTACCTTTCAACCCTGCCACCCTAAAAATACATGTCTTTTATTATAGCCGAGCAAGTGAATTAAGAGATACAAAAGAGAGAATGTCAAACAACTATACCTTTGTGACCTTACAAACTTTTTTTACATCTATCACATGCACATCATATCCCTGCAAAAAATAAGAAATAACCTGATCAGCTATGCTAATAATTTCAGTAATAAATTGAGAGAAAAGATGTATGGCAATATCCACCATGGTCAAAGAAAAGATAACTTCAGAACATACCAAACAAAGGGTATCATAAACTCATGTAACTATTAGACTACTGGCCTTCTTAAGTATTCATATTGCATGAAAGGAAATTGATCCATTTGTTATAATCTAATAGAATGTATGGTTGAACTTATAAGAGAATTAAGGTAATATCGTGGAAAATGCAAACATCTCTTAATAGAGATATGCCGCATTGTACTAGCACATAACGCATTTTGAAGCAACACCAAGCCTGAACTTTTTGGCTATGTGCTTCTCTCAATAAAGCAGTTACAGCACTACAGCTACAATGGTTACCACGAAAAGTTCTAAATCAAGATCAAACTCTATTGCTTACCAAGCCTGACATATAGAGAATGCACTTACTTTTCTGTATAAAGGTTGTCTTTTCTTCTCTGTCAAAGCATTTCTGTCTTCAGCCAGCTCTCTAATCTCCTCTTCCAACCGTTTCCCCTTCTTCCCAAAGGTATGATCAAGCTCAGAAAGCTTAATCTCAAGTTTCTTGTCAATCGCATTCAGCTTCTCCAACAAAATATCATCCCTTTCTTTCATGTCATCAAACTCCTCTTCATCATCATCATCATCATTGTCATCCTTAGGCCCATCAGCAACAAGACGCTCTTCTCTTTCTTCACCACCACCTTGAACATTATCACGTTCAATAACTCCATAATTAGCAGGGTTGTTTGGATCAAAAGCCTCTTTCCACTCAACCAACCTCATAGCTCTATTCAATTTCTGCTGCAGAACAAACTTCTCTTTCCCTTCAGCTACCTTCAAACGATTCATCAGCTCACCAATAACCCTATACTCAGGTCTAAGCTTGAAATGCTTCTCCTCAAATTTGTCTAATTTGTTCATCCATCTAAATGCCTCATCAAGTGTCTCTGCCAAACAATAACACAACAACTTAGAACTAATCAGAAAACAAACCATAAACCATTTCTAAGCCATAAACAAATGTTCATATACCTGACTTGGTAAGAGTCTGAAGAAGCTCCTTATGTCTCTGAAACTTCTTATTAAAGATATCTTCTTTCTTCCTCTCTTCATCCAAATCAATCTCATCATATTCACTATCCGAATCAGAAGACTCTTCACGCCTATTTAATTCACCATCATCTTTCAAATTCTGCTTCTTAAGCTTCTCGATAAACGGCTCAATCCCTAAGTAATCTTCTTCGTCTTCGGCATCAATGTCTTTGTAATCAAGTCCTTGTCTTTGTCTCTCCTCTCTCTCACGCTGCTTCTCTTTCTCAACCTCTGCTATAAGTTCTCTCACTACTCTATCAGCTTCCGATGGTGACATTGTGCTTGAGGAGAAGAAACGGTACCTCTGAGATGAGATCCATGGCGTTTGATTTACGGGAAAGAAGGAGGAGGAGTAGTAACCGGAGATTCTTCTGGGAAATGTTGATGTTGAGGAATCGAGAGTAGATATCTGACGAGAAAATGAAGATCTAGGGTTCCGGCGAAGTAGAAGACGAGGCCATGACGATGCTCGAGTTCTCAAAGACATCGTCAGAGATTCATCAGATGGAAATGGAAGATAGAAATTTCAAAAACCTTGAGAAGACTGAAATGATTTTTAGGGTTTTTGTGTGTAGTGTGACATTTATTTTACAAATGGGCTTCACTTTCACTCATGGGCCCAATTTAGTCATGTGAGTAAATCCTCCCAAAAATCACCTACAAGCTTATTTTCAAAACTTCATATGGTTGCAATGGCTGATATGTGAAAGGTTTATGAACGATATAAATCTAGTTTTTGTCAGGATTTATCCAAAAGTGCATCATTTACAGTAAATTTACATTTATTCAATTTTGAATATGACCCACGTAATAAATAAAAATAGTTTGTTCTTCGTCTTAACAACTATTTGCAATCTCTACAAGACAATATTTATTGTGTATTTCCTATTTGGATTCTTGAAACGTGACTAGGGTTTATAAATTGATTTGATGTGCCTTGATTGTTATACTTTGTTATCATACTTTGATCAATAAAGAGATTATATCCTACTCTATCTTGTGTACAAAGTTGAGAAAGATCTATCGGTAGGAAGTCTTCTATCAGAGGCGGCCAAACTAATTAGTGATGACGCTTTTGCACTGCTCTGCATCTCCAATTACTTCACTTGACTCATTTGGCTTCATTTCTCTTCCAACACACCTCTTTTAACCCCAGCAGGTCCACAAATCCAAAAACACTAAAAGATATCGAAAACTATATGTTCTCGATATCAAAGACTCGATAATATACATTTAAAAGACCTATGAAATGTGTTAAAACTAATCGCTTAACATTCGTCTGTGTATGCTTATGGTTCTGCGTTTATGGTCTTCTTTTCGAGTTCTTTTCCTTTTTCCACTGTCGATAATCTCTGTATTCATTTTAAAAAAATCCGGTTAACTTGGTTATTTTTGGCTAAATTCGATTTTTTTCCAATTAATGAAGGTAATTTGGTTCGGTTCTGTTTGATTTGATTATTGGTGAAAATCGGTCTAAATTTGGTATAATCCGTTTAATAAAAAAACAATTACTCGAGAAACCGATCCGTCTATTGTATGATTATCCTCCATTTCTAACAACATCAAAGTTTATCTCTTTGAATTTATTATCTGTGGATTTCTTGCACATTTAGACTTAATTACTTACTAAAAAGAAAGGTAAACAATAGAAGAGAGAAAATCTTTTGTTTTATTCAATAAATTTAATTGATAAAATTTTGTGATATCTTTCTTTATAAAGAAGAAAAATTTGTGCAAGACTACCATTTTTTTATTAATAAATTAAGAAACTAGCACTCTATATTCAAACTATAGTAATTAAACATGGAAGGTAGTTTATGAAAAAACTTGGTCTCTTTGTTAGTGGTGATAGTGGTTGTTGTGGTGGTAGTCCTGGTGGTTTTAACGTCAGTGGTGCTCGTGGCAGCATCAACGGTGGTAATAGAGACGATGATGATGGCGGTTGTCAATGACATCAAAGGGATCCTACTAAAATTCATTCAAAGGAGGAACCGACGGTGACAGTGACGGTGACGATGATGGTGATTTCCCCCAAATCAGCGTAGTATCGTTAGAAGCTTGGTTGATCAAAAGCTATTTATTTTAAACGTGTGAATTATATTTTATGTTGAGAAAACATTAGAGATATGGTAGTGCATAAAAATATTGAGTACCACTCTTGCTTAAAAGAAATGTGAAATATATTGGATATCTAAAGTCACCTCAAACCTCAAACTTAAGTGAAACACATTCCCGTCAAATTAAGTGAAGATACCATCGTCGAAACGTTACATATGGTTTCTAATTATTAGACTACAATATAAGATAAGGGATTTGACACCAGCAAATTGAAAAACTAGAAACTAAAAATCCTTATGACTTTATTTAATTAGATAAGACCGTCTTTATTATTCTTGAACTTACGAGCCCAAATATGCTTTCCATTGATCTTATACTTTTGTTTTTCCTGGCCGCTGAGTATACGATCTACGGTAACAACCGAGTCCAAGACCATCTTCGCGAATAGTGGTTGTTGCTGATGACCATTGCAATTTGTGTTGTCATTGGAGGAATTTCCACCGTCCTCTGGCATGTAAACGCTTTCGACACAATCTTCTCCATATATCTCGGTGAAGAGATGAATCACCTCAGCATGTGACACGGGAAAACCACGAGAAAACGTTAGAAATACCGTCCGTTCTTTATCAGTCGCGACATGGTTAGCGTTCCAGCCCCAAAGACCATGAGGAAAAAGAAATGAATTTGCGTTTGGAAGATTATCCCTAGCAACGATATTAGGCAATACGTTGATGCTCCCAAAAGTTGGATGAGGGAAACCGGGAATGATGAGAGGGTGGCGGAGATTGGTGATGAATGAGGATGATGAAGATGGAAGAACTCGTTGAAGGATATCAGAGAATATTCTAGAACAAATAGTGGTTAAAAAGTTCTTTATTCCCGTAATGGCAGTGTATCGATGATTGTGGATTATTTGAAGGGATATGTCATTTTTCATGAATCTCTCGGTGAGAGGGATCTGACTGACATCATTTGGGGGCTGGTCAGATTCAAGGCACCGAAAGCACAAGACAGCCTCGTTAGCGAGATCTACAATGAGTAGATCGCTAAAAACCGTGATGATGGAGAAAATGTTTCCGAAGCCAAAGTCTTCAAACCAAAGCCATGTGGCCATGACAAGAAGTGACTCAGCTGGTGGTCTTCGGAGTTTTTGAACTAGTTTAGAGAATATCTCTCTTTCTTGTGCATGGAAAGCATGTAGTTGTTCTACGGTGGGATGTGACATAATTGATTTGAAAGTGAAAAGAGATTTTACTGCAAAAATTTTGGAGGATGGAAAAGTGATGGATAAATTGTTGGAATGTATTGTTGTCACAATCTAATCGGTTCGTTTTATACAGACATGTGGATCACACTTTTTTCGAAGGTTATTTAAGATAAGGAATGTGAGGATTTGATTAGCTAAGCTAAATTCGTGTCACTCTATCTGGAAGTTCTACTATAACTTATAGGTTTTATGAAAGTTTTTAAGTAGCGGTTAAAAAATATTTCCAAGCTATTGACATTTAAAAATTTATTTTGTTATACATAATTTGACTTGTACCTATTATATGTAAATTTCACCCCACTAGCAAATTTCCTTGACTATTGACATTTGAATTCTACCTAATACATAAAACAGAAAGAAAAATAAACTAAAAAAAATTAGCTTATAGGTTAATATGTTTTCTTGCAATTCATATTATAAAAGTATATGTATATGTTAAGTGAATTTTACAAATTTATCAAAATCATTTTTAGTATATGGGTCTAACTATATAATGGGACACAGAACTTGTTGCCAGCATATATTATATTCATTGTATGCAGTGTATTTACATTTGGACATATTCGAAATTGTATTTATGATATACTTTAAAATAACTGTTTATGGTTTTTTTTTTTTTTTACAATCCCAAGCCTTTTCTTTTTATCTACCTAATTATATAATATTTAATGTGTTAATTTATCTTTTACTTTTTTTTAATTGATAATGGAAATTTCAAAAAGAATAGATACATTTTTGGGTGATTTTGAAATATCTTATTACCAAATTTGGATAAAAATTTAGTACTAAACAATCTTTGATTTGTTTCTTAAATATACCAGCCATTTCAATTTTATTAGTCAAACATCTATTTTTTACTAAAAAGACTATTTTAAAGTAACAAAAAAATGCAAAGAGATTTGGAATACAAAGTTTGAAAAAACATATATGACATCATATGATTGTTTAGATATATGATTAGTCAAAGTTGTTAAATTTCAAAGAATTAAAATTAGGTAACTCGTAAATTGATTAAGATCTATACAATTATTGGTTAAATTTACAAATAATTAAAGTCTTCAATTATTGAAAGAAATTCAATTCCAATGATAGTCCAATTATAAATACATAAGAGATATGTATTAATTTATTTGACCATATTAGATATAAATTTTAAAAACACATTAATTAGACAACATTTTTTCTCAAAATAAAGTAATTTGATGTGTTCTTTTTACTTATCAATTATTTTAAAGTTGAATCTTATCTAGCTTTTCAACTTTGCCTAAGCGGCAGTCTCCAACTATCGAAGAGTAGGTATGCCTTGGAGGGCGAATAATGTAGGATCCGCCTCGGATTTCTTAAACCCTTCTTTTTTTAGTGTGAAACTAATTACCTTGTGGTACTAGAGTGTATTTTGACCAAAAAGATAAGTGTATTTTGACCAAAAAGATAAGTGTATTTTGATGATATAGGTAACCAAAAATCAATTCTTTTAAATCTCTTTGCATGCACCACTGTATTCCTGAAACCGGAGTGCTATATTATCTCTATTTTTATAACTATATTGTTAACTAGAAAAATCACCTAAGGTGATATTGTGATCTTTACAAAGATTACTTTGACGAGAAATACATATGTAGAAATTTGATAATGGTTAGGACCGTTACCCTTATAAAGGAAAGGAAAAGGCGGAAAGAGGACAAATTTCTCGTCAAAGTCATATTCTTTGTAAAGAATCGATGCTATCACTGAGGAGTGGTGCCAAAGAAAAGACCCTCTATCACGTCGAAAACAAAACAAATTATGGTACGGTACCTAGGAGACTCGACTCGGATAAAACTTTAAAACTGAACATTCAAGATTTGTGAAAAGTTAGAAATTGAATAGTCTCTAATGCGGAGTATTATCGCTTTCGCAGAAAGAAAACAAAACACCGGATAAGTTGATAATATATGAGGAATGATGAAGTTTACGTGAAGCCATATTACATAACTGTCTCTTGTTTCTCAACTCAGTTTACGAAAGAAGCAAGGAAGATAAAAAAATAAAAGAGAGTAGTACTCTTCCCCCTTTTTTGTCCTGTATATATACACATTCACAACCGCTCTCTATGGCTCTGATGTAATCAAAATGTACAAAAACAAAATCAATTCTTAAGGATCATTGCCTCCATTTTTCTCTTCCTCGCTGCGTGTTTTAGTTTCTCCAGTGCCACAAGCCCTACCTGTCTCACCCTCTCTCTCGATAATCCTATCCTACAATTTTTCAAGAGACAGTTTAAAGAATGATGTTGATGATGCAACAATGGACCAAAAGGCTTAAGATTGGATACATACCGTTTACTAATGTCTTCCCATGTGAGACATTCTTTGTCTAGACCATAGTATAATCGAATGATCTCTTTTTCCCGTTCTCCGAGTGTTGCACTTATAAGCTTGCTTACTTCCTCCTGCAATTTTATCATCAATCTCATATGCTCAAACTCTAGTGTTTCATGATAGAGAAAATCAGAACCATTGTATTAAATGTAGCTTCACTTATGACTTGTTCTTTTTTTTTTTTTACCTTGAGTGCCAAATCATCATACCCGTGCCACGGATTGTTCTCCAAACGAGTATCCGCAATGTACTGGAAATAGTGAAACAAACAAGCAAATCGTTATAAACTGGAGAGGAGAGACACATGGAAACATGGATGGTGAAAACAAAATCGTCGTTTTGTTTTAAGAGAAACCGAAAAAGAGACTCACACTGTGATGAGTTTCTCCAGGGAGACCATTCAAAGAAGGAAATGCATCTCTGTCTAGAGAAAATACTTTGCTTACAGCCTGTATTTTGCAAATGCAAGAGAGTAAGCACAAATACACATAGATCCCCTCGAAAACGAAAGGGACATGAACTAAAAATTTAGTTTTCTTTACCTCTGTTGCATTTCTAACTTTCTTCTGCGACATGTTTAGAGACTCTGCAATCCTCTGGAAAGAACAATCACTATAAGCATACACAATGTAGACTTGAGAAACCATAATTGTTTAAATGTTACACTTACATCAATGGAGGGTGTGATTCCTTTCTCTTGAAGTCTAAGCTTTGCATTTCGGATTAAACCGAGTCTTTCATGTAGGTGAGTAGGTAACCTCAAGGTTCTTGAGTTGTCCACTAGTGCTCTTGAGACACCCTTATAGATATTTGAAACATAGAGTATCACTTGTCAGGTTTTACATTCTAGCCATATTGGCAAGCACAAAAAATGGTTATTCTCACCTGTCGAATCCACCAATATACATAAGTTGAAATTCTGAAACCTTTGGAAGAATCAAATTTCTCTATTCCCCGCAAAAGTCCGATAAGACCACCCTTCATAGTAGAAAACAAAAATCTATCTTATAGAAAAGTTCATGAAAAGCTATAACAAAGAGTACACAAAATGACTTTGAAATTACCTGAACAAGGTCAGACATTTCTGCTCCCAAATTATCATAACGCTGAGCAATAGACATAACCAAACGCACATTACTCATAGCCAACTTCTCTCTAGCTAGATGACACTCCATCAACCACGCCTGAAGCTCGGCCCGAGATATCTTCAAAGATACTGCAAGCTGTTCATCAGAAGGCTCACAGCCTAATCTATCCTTCAATCTAATATTTCACAAGACAATAATTTAGTCTTGCACTATAATACACTTTCAGCTCTTTTTTCTAAGTATAGTATGTTTACTTTACCTTGACTTATGATCATCAAGACGAAGACCAGATTTGATTTTCTTAGACAAGCGCACAACTTCCACATGACTAAGCACATCTTCACTTATTACACCTTTCACATAACCTCTAACTTGCTTTCCACTAGAAACATCAGAAACTGCTTTAACATGAGTCATATTAGTTTTCTTCTTAGCACCAATCCTTCTTTGACGAGCTGAAATCCCTGAACAGGTGATAACCGGAATCTTCTTCTTCCGTATAGTCCCCTTGCCCGGATACTCACTCGACACCGCCTTTTCAAATGAAAGATTCCAACTTTTCTCTAACATAGACTTCTGTAACAGTAAAATTGCCTCAACAGAATGACTAATTAGATCATCATCATCATAACATTCTTCTTCCAATTCCTTATCAGTTCCATTAGGTAGCCATGGCTTCTCAGTAGAAGCAACATCTACACTCTCTTTCAAAGCTTTAGCAGATTGTGTGTGACGATTCGACGAAGGAAAACTCGGACTATAGTTCGACGCCTTTTTCGCAGTTATCCCGCTTTTCGTTGAAGCAATATGATACTGTGATGAACAATGATCATTTACAGATAGAAACTTCTCTGTAACATCTGAGTGATAAAACGATGAACTCAACAATCTTTTGCCAGTGTTGAGTCCTATAACAGCTGCAGTAGCCATTATATAACACTCTTTTGCACTCAATTCATCAATAAAGGAACAATCTTTGCTCTTCAAGATCGTATTCTGCTAACAAAAATCAATACTTTAGATATCATAACACAATTTCAGACACAAAGAATCAATATCAACTTGTGGGTATTGAAAATTACAAAAGTTAATAACGTAATCCAGCAAAAGAATTGTACTTTATTCTAGTTCTGAGCTCGAAGCCAATCATTACTACCCAAATTTGACTAATCCATTGAAACCCAATTAAGAAGATGAAGAATCACTTCAAAATCAAATTTTGCATCTATGGATAGATTCCAAAGACAGAGATTTTGAGTAAGATCTTAAAGAGCAAAGCCAATAACGCACCTGAGAGTATTGTCGAGACAAGAATGTGCAAGAGAGTGTGTGTGGCACAGACAAATCGAGAATGTGTGTTTTGTTTTTTCTTTTTTCTGTTTCTCAGTTTTTTTTTTATCCAAGAGTTTTTTGGTGGCCTAATTCAAACCACCATGCAGAAAATAAGAAGAGATAAATATAAAATGGTTTCAACAATTGGAGAAGTTTAGATTATAGTGAAAAAAACGAATATGATAATTAGGAGATATAAAAAAAAATGGAGATATGGAAAGAAGAGATGGGATTGGTGGAAGCAGATACTGGCTCCATGTTTCTGTGGTATTCAGCTACGTCTCTTGTTTCGCTTTCGCTGCCTTCTCTCTCCCATTTACATTTCTTCACCATTAACGATTAAGGCCCATTTGAGCCCATGATTCATTAGCTTGCGCAAATAAATGGGCCGTTGACCAACATATAAATTGGCCCAAATTCGTCACGCTCACGCCTCCACCCCCACTCAGATCCACATATTAAAAAAAAAAAAAATCATTTTTGTGCAATCAATCAGACGAGAAGAAGATTATCCATCGCCATGGGACAAGTCTTTAACAAGCTCCGAGGTTTGTAAAATTGTTTTCAGTTTCTCACATTGGTTCATTTATAATCAGTTTTATGGTCAAGTAATTGTGCATATGTAATAAAATTGCTTCTTTTGTTATGTATAATATGTATATGGCAATGTTAAATTGCAGGTAAAGAGTGGAGACATAAGCAGGTACAAGCGATATGTGATCGTGTTTTCGATCGGTTCAAGATGCAAACCGGAAGAGCCAATCTTACGTTTGAAGAGTTATACATCGCTGTTCTTCTCGTTTACAAGTAAAATCTTTTGGTTCCATAACATTTTTTTAGTGTTAATTTACAGATTTAGAAACTTTTATGTTTAATCTCTGACAATTTTTGTCTTGTTGTGTAATCTTGTCAGTGACATAAACAAGAGATTGCCTGGTCCTCATTTCGATCCACCTTCTAAGGATCTAGTCAATAGCATTATGACGGTACTTTCACTTCCTTGAAACGCTTTTAAAACGCAAACGCTGAATTACTTCTTTTGCGTTTGTGGTTATTTGTGTAAAGAAAAAGTCAAAATGCAATTTTTAAAGCAGAAACGGATGTTCTTTTGGCGATTGCGTTTAGCTTTAAACGTTTAGTATTAACCACTGTTTGTAACACTACACTTGAAATCATCTGGACTCTGATTTTGGAAGAATAGGTTGAAAAATCAGATAATGTTACTATTTCTTTTCGGTCTAGGCAACTTGAGTGGTCATAATGGTTGTGTGATGTTCTTGTAACAGGACTGTGATATCAACTTGGATGGAGAACTTGATAGGGAAGAGTTTGTGAAGTTTATTGAGCAGATTACGGCTGAGACGTTTAACGTGGTTAGTCAGGGTTTGATCATAGCTTTGATTGTTGCTCCCACTGTGGCTATTGCGACGAAGAAGGCCACGGAAGGTGTCCCTGGAGTTGGCAAAGTTGTGCAGAAGCTGCCTACTTCAATCTATGCTTCTCTTGTGACTCTTGCAGTTATGTGGGTGAATTCTGATTCAAGTTAAGCTTCTCATATTGTCACCATAATAAATGTGTTTATAACTCAACTGCTACGAAAATATAGAAACAACGCACGGATTGGTTGAACGGTTGGATAATACTATTTTTTTCTGATTTACTCAAACTCTATGGTTGGGGAAGTAATTGAAACAAAAGAGTTACAAGATGAGAGATTTGATGTAAAAATTTACGACTGAAATGAATTAACAAAACCAGTGTTTATCTCTCCTTAGGACAACAAAACAAGCATGAACTAAACAAGATCTGCTTCTATTCTTGATTGTTCTTATCCTTTCAAGTTTCTCTGCATCAGAAACAACCTGACAATTAATCTATGGTCTTGTTCTTCAACACCTTCCCTGATACACGGTCAAAGCTTCCACGCCTAAACCTCAGATTTGGTACATCACTACAAATCTAAAAGTACAAGACAACTCAAGCCTACCAAGTTTATCTTAATCATTACCATCTGAAGAATACAACTACAGGAGAAGTGTTGCTCTTTGCAGCTTTTGGACCAGTTTAAACATGAAGATGACTCTGGATTTTTTACCCATTGAATATGCTAGGCAGGCGCAGCACTACTTTGAACCATAATGTAGCCATAGTCACAAAATAAAATCAATCTACAACAAGCAAGAGGCTCTAAACAGAGTCAAAAGCAAGAACAGAAGCTGTCTAAAGGGTATGGCAGAGGGGACGACATGAAAGCTGCACAAGTTTGGAATAAAAAACAATCGAGTTCCTTCATTATTTAGCAGAAATTTACCAGTTTCCCCTAGTTTCCTTTCAAAATCCAACTCAGTTGGTAAGCTGTCAAACAAAGCAACAATTCCCAACAAATCTATGTCTATGCTTAAACTACACTAAAATAATGCCTTATCAAAGTTCTACTGAGAAAGAAATGGCTGAAGCTCATTCAATCTCTTGTGCGGCTCAACTTCGGCTCCAAGGCATAAATAAGAGATGGACATGACCCATCTTATTATCCAGAATGTACAGTCTTTCAAGTTTATAGCCATGAAAGTGGCTTGGAAGTTGGAACACCATGTGTCAGAGGCCATCATTGTGCATCTGCTGCATATATCGACTATATGGAGTTGGGCTACTCATCTGACTTTGGGACAAAAACGGATTTCTTTCGAACACACGGCCATGTGATAGCAAAAACACAGCCAGACAGCTTTTAGAGTTCATGAGACAACCATTTTTATAGACATATTTGTCTGATGTTGATAACAAGAAAGTTGAGAACAAAACAAATATTAAAACTCAAAGACAAGTATTCTAGTCATCATCATATCACAGTGACACAACATACACACTTCAGAACAAAGGGTACCATTAAAGATCACAAAATCTAATAAAAACAGAACCAACAGTACGTCTCAGGTATCCAAAGCGAGATTTTCAGCTTGCCTCTCAAGCCGAAGAGCCACAACAGGAAATGTGTTGACGATCATTACTCGTATTTCTCTTGAGAATCTCCAAATATTAAGTTCGTCTTCCGCCCTTCCTGTATGTACTCCGTATTTATAGGCAAACGTTACATAGCCTGGCTCATTGGTGAACAAAATTGAGTTCCCACTCACACCACAACCATCAGGAAGCTCCTTAGCTGAGCAGCAGACATTTCCAAAGTGTCCAATAAACAACACACGGTCTCCCAAATCGATCACCTCAACCCATTGACCAGCCTCCTCATCTAGCCTACTCACTCTACATGCGAACCGACTCAAATCCAATACATCAGCTTCAGGAAATGGGTTGAACTTCTCAACCAGGAAAAGCTCATCACTGCCATTTGGAATCAGATACTTGCTCGAGCGCAGAGGCTCTGAGGGCATCAGGAGAGTCTGTTCCAACGAATAAGGATCGAAAACGTAAATGTCCCCGTTAAGAAAAGTTACATAAAATCTACCTCTAAAACTGACTAAACCCTTGCATGAAGCAATGGAGGTTTTCTTGACCTTCATCCACCTCATTTCAGAACTTCTCAACACCAACAAATGATTACGGTAGCGAAGAAGCACAACGAATTCGTCTCCTCCGTTCTTCTTTACCGGAAGAAAAGCAACGCCTACGTAACCATTTGCCAATGATTCAGGATCCCAACCGATCATTATGTATTGAAAGCCTAAAGGAATGATCTGGTAGTCAAGCATGTTCACCAAGAATGGATCAGATTGTGGGAACTTCACTTTCACAGAACATTGAAGAGGAGATGGAAGTTCCATATGATCATTTGACTGATCTTGGTCTATTCCTCCAAGAAAATACTCGGGTATATCAGCAGCAGGGTTTCGAGCTCTAAAGAGGAAGATTTGGATCTTCTTGAGTGTACACAAGTCTTTGCTTACTAATGGGAACTTAGCAAACGTGGGAAGAGAGTAACTTAGGGTTGATAAGCTAGAAGGAAAGGGAAATGCGGATCGCCACGAACGACAAATAGATCGAGCATGAACGACATCAAAACAGTTGTCTAGATTCTTGGAGATAAGGTTGAGTAGCTCTTCCGGGAGCTGAGACCAGTTTGGCATCATGGATAACAGAAACTGCTGCAATTTTCAAAAATCTGAATGTAAACGAACATAAATCTCATAACAATGAAGAGGTAAACATAAAGGTGACAATTTTGCAGAAATAATGTATAGAACCAAGAAGATTTCTCTAAGAACCCTAGACACAATTACTTACTGCAGTATTTAGCTGAAGAATCAGTTTGTTACAAGTAAACGGAAGTAACAAAGAAAATAAGTTTACCCTTTTTCGAATTCAAGGAACTAAGTTGGGAGATTGAGACTCTGAATTCTGAAATATCATTCAGGTTCGATTACAGTGATGAGAGGAGTTGAACACAGTAACATACTTGTGGTAATTGAAAGACTATGGCAATAAAACCAAGATGGTGATTTGTCGGAGAAGAAATAAATCGACCTCTACTTTCGAGTTTTGTATAGAAAAAACGATTTCTAGGGTTCTTCGGTGGATTTTGATTTTGGTAGATGCGTAGACAATGGAAAACACCGCCGTTTCTGGTAAATACTGGAGACCGACCCGCATTACAAACAATATTTCTGTTAAAAAATACTCACCCTTATTTTTATTTCTTTTTTTCCACAAAGATTGAATATCAATATTATTATTATTTTTATTGCTAATAAAAAACAAATTAATATTATTAAACTAACAAAACAATAATATTAAATTATTTTTTTTCCACAAAAATTGAATATCAATATTATTATTACTTTTATTGTTAATCAAAATTTTTTTTTAATATTATTAAACTAACAAAACAATAATATTAAAATGTAATAGTTGTTTTTCTTAATTTGTGTAAGAATCTCACAACATCAAATTTGCTGGAACAGAGGGACTAACAGAAACCCAAAAATATTTATCGTTTTTAATTTTAGTGTTAAAACTAAAAGTTGTATTTTTTTTTAATATTGTGTTTTGCTAGTATTTACGATTATATTTTTTCTTTGAATACTATTAATTTTAGAATTTAACATGTGGTATATTGTTTTGTATTAATATTGGTTAAATTCATTTCACCAAGATTCTGTTTCATAAAATAAAACATCATTTTTCATTTTTTCCCTTTAATAATATTTCATCAATTTAAAAGTTTCTTTTTAATGGTTTTCATAATATATACATTTTCAAGTATTATAGCCTAAACCCAAAAAGTTGTCCTTTTTATATTCATAGGTTCTCTAAATGAAATAAGATCTTCAATATTCAAAGACCATTCTTAAATTTTTTATATTCATAGATTCTCTTATTGAAATAAAATATTCAATATTCAAAGAACATTACAATCCTTAATTTGTTGCATTTATTACCATAACTACGTTTTGCATTTAATAATTACCAAAAATCATAAAACATTACAAATAAGTCAACTCATTCATGTAGTCAACAATATGGTTATTCAAATAGCTATAGTCTATAGTTACGTCTCTCAAAGGATTCTCAAAATGGCTTCTCTAATTTTTGCAACTCTCTTGTCCCTTTTGTTACTCTCAAACGTGAACGCCTATCCGAAAGATGGCTTCACCATTGATCTGATCCACCGCGATTCTCCCAAATCACCGTTCTACAATTCCGCCGAAACCTCTTCACAACGTATGAGAAATGCTATCCGCCGCTCCGCTCGCAGTACACTCCAATTCAGCAATGATGATGCTTCACCAAACTCACCACAATCTTTTATCACTTCCAACCGCGGTGAGTATCTCATGAACATATCCATCGGGACGCCCCCGGTCCCGATACTAGCGATTGCGGATACTGGCAGCGACTTGATTTGGACTCAATGCAATCCTTGCGAAGATTGTTACCAGCAGACATCTCCACTCTTTGATCCTAAAGAATCTTCCACATATAGAAAGGTTTCTTGCTCCTCAAGCCAATGTCGTGCCCTAGAAGATGCTTCTTGTTCCACAGATGAAAACACTTGTTCTTATACGATTACATACGGTGACAATTCATACACCAAAGGTGACGTTGCCGTTGACACCGTGACGATGGGATCTAGCGGTCGCCGCCCTGTGTCACTCAGAAACATGATCATTGGTTGCGGACACGAAAACACTGGAACCTTTGACCCGGCTGGCTCAGGGATCATCGGACTCGGAGGAGGATCTACATCGTTGGTCTCACAACTCAGGAAATCCATCAACGGTAAATTCTCCTATTGTTTAGTACCTTTCACCTCTGAAACCGGCCTAACGAGCAAGATCAACTTTGGAACAAACGGCATTGTCTCGGGCGATGGAGTTGTGTCCACCTCCATGGTCAAGAAAGATCCCGCCACATACTATTTCCTAAACCTAGAAGCCATTAGCGTGGGAAGCAAGAAAATTCAATTCACAAGCACAATCTTTGGGACCGGAGAAGGAAACATTGTTATCGACTCCGGTACCACTCTAACTCTATTGCCATCCAATTTTTACTATGAGCTTGAATCTGTCGTTGCTTCTACAATCAAAGCAGAGCGAGTGCAAGATCCCGATGGTATTCTGAGTCTTTGTTATAGAGACAGCTCTAGTTTTAAAGTTCCAGACATAACTGTTCATTTCAAAGGAGGTGATGTGAAACTCGGCAATTTGAATACGTTTGTGGCAGTGTCTGAAGATGTGTCTTGCTTTGCATTTGCTGCAAATGAACAACTAACCATTTTTGGAAACTTGGCGCAAATGAACTTCCTTGTTGGATACGACACTGTTTCTGGAACTGTGTCGTTTAAGAAAACGGATTGCTCTCAAATGTAGCTCACTAAACCTTCTTATTCTTATTATACTACCCAATTTATTTCTTAAGAATAGTGTATTTTTCTCCTGAAGTACATGCTACATACCTATAATAAAACTGGTCTTAAATTTTTAGTGTTTGTGTTAGCGTGTAGCGACTATGTTTGCATTATCATTTTTATTTAACGTTTACAAACACATATATCATGCATAGATGTTGAAGATTTAATACTTTTAGAATTTATATAGAGAAAGAGTTATTCGTGAGAAATAAAACAAATTCTAATAAAAATAGTAAAAATATGATAGTCTAAAAAAAAAAAAAGATTAGACTACTCAATTTGTAAGTCTAATTTCTTACGAGTGACCATGTTGATCTTTTATGTATCGTTTCAACTTATGATAGTTTTCGTATGGTGTTTAATGAAACAAATACATCCAAACTTTCAAATTTTCTGTATTTAAGGAATTCATAACTTCGCATCTATCTTTAGGCAAATGGTTTTAGGTGACCTCTGTTAGTTTATGTGCATAAAATTGGATTCCAAATTCTTCTAAAGTGAAATGGGTAGTGTGTGCCCTGACAAACTTGAAATAAGAATCTATATTCTCAAGACGCATCGATCATAGAATTTTAAAATCACACATCATGCAAATGTAAAGCATCCAAGAGTAGTAATTAGATGCTAAAACGAAGGAGACCAATAGAGTTGCATTAAGTGGTTTTACACTTTTACACAGTTTCTGCAATATGATTAAGTAAAACTTGTGTATCCTCTTCTACTATAATTTGTGTTTTTTGGTTGCCTTTGACTTGAGGTGTCATCTCGAATACTCTGTCTCTAGCTTTCGTTGCCTGAAACACAAACCAAAACCAGATTCAAAACTGTAACCGTAACTAGAAGTAAAATGATTAGTAATTTATATACCTCTTGTTCCCAATTGGTGAAGAAGGTGACAAGAGCAAAAACAATGAGTTGGATAGTGGAGGCTATGAGTATACCAATCCAAAGTCCTTTCCCTCTCAATTTCATGACAAAACACAAGAACCATCCTAACGGGATTCCGACAAGATAATATGATCCTAAGCTTGCATAACCTCCTATACGTTGCCACCCTGATCCTCTGGCAACCCCTGAAATATGAAAGAATTCTTGATTTGAACCTACTTTCTTGGGGTTCAAGAAACAAAGTATAATCGTCTTACCTGAGAGCACGGCGAGAAAGCTGTTAACGAAAATGGATAGGCAGAGAATGGGTGTGATTTGGGTTGCGTAGCGAACCACTTCTCTCTCGTTGCTGAATACATAACCCCAACTTTTTCGGTAACTGTAAAGTGTGATGGTTGTTATTAATGCACCAACACCACCAAGGAAAATGGCAGAATTAACCGCGGCTCGAGCTGCCCTATGATTTCCAGCTCCTAGCTCGTTTGAGACATGTGTGCTATAGTGTTAAACAGGATAAAATAGGTTAAGAGATACTATGTTACATGAAAAAATCAGATTCTTGTGAACAATTGAAATCTATAAAACCTTGCGGATGCTCCTATCGCATTCACCAGAACGAAATGCACAGCCGATGTTGTGAGGCTGTTCCATGAATAGAAGTTAGGAATATCACAAGCTTTTTGACTGTTTGAATTATTTTACAAAATGATATGTATGTACCAAATGGATATCACCGATGTTTCGAGCTTTGAGTTTGGTAAGAGTCCAGACATTAGTAGTAGAATCTCAAACGACCACCATTCCAGGCTTTACTTACACACAAAAAAAGAAAGAACAAAGAACAAAAAAAATTATGGATTCATTGTAGATCAGAGTCAGACCAAGAAGCTTTTAAATCTTGCTGAGATTTGTTTTTTTTGGATGTAGATATGTAAATTACCATATCATCATTGCAGAGGGGATCGCGAGGGCGATGAACTGCTTCATGCTCGAGATGAGTTCTTGCAAACCAAGATTCTTCATTTCACGATGCAAAGCAGAGTATCTCATGAAAATCCAAAGCAAAAATACGTTGAGCCAATATGAAAAACCGATGGACAAAGCGGCGCCAACTATTCCAAATTTCAGTTTATAGACAAGAAGCCAACAGAAAGGAATGTGAAAACAAAGAGCTCCAAGAGAGCTCACGAAGAGAGGAAGAGTTATTCCTTGTGACTGGAAATACCGAGTCATAGGTTGAAGAAGAGTGAATCCGAATAAAGCCGGTATGAGCCAGATTGAGTATCTGCAAGCTAATTGAGAGATGAGAGGATCTTGATGGAAAATCTCCAAGAGCTTGTCCATGAAAAACCATACGATAGAGATTGAAAAACAGAAAACGAGAAGACAGAGCATTGAGCTGTAAGTGTATGCACCAATTTTTCCAAATTGTTCTGCTCCAAAAGCTTGACCGCAAAGAGTGTCTAACGCACCTGCAAACCCAACGATGAGGCTGAAACCAGTGACATTGGTGAGGGAAGTGGCAATTGCGACAGCTGAGAGCGAGAGCTCGTCCAAATGACCAGCCATAACCATGGAGATGACTTGAAGGAGGAATTGAGAAACCGAAACTGCCACCATTGGAGCCGCCATGGAGCTCACCTTCTTCATCATCTCCATTGACAAATAACTCATCCCATTCCTGTTATCTTCTTCTTCTTCCTCCTCCTTACGCACCAACGAGAAATCCGTTTCCATCATTCAGTTTTTCAGCAAAAACTCGTTGGATCAAAACATCTTTAGAATCTTTCAAGACAAAGAAATAATTTAAACAAATACCACTGAAGTCGTCTCCATTATAATTACCAGTGACCGGGTTAGTTGTCAATGATAGAGAATCAAACAAATATCTAAAATATTTCTATATGACAAGATTTCTAAAATATTTTACACCCAAATTGCAAAATACACTATATGACAAGATTTCTAATGTCTCCTACGAGGAAAGATCCTAGCTAGCCAGCTCATTTTATTTTCAGCTTCTTTATCCTAACAAAGGAGTTCTACTTTGAACATTTCCAAGGACTTATGCGACCATGTCGGCTTCCTGTGAATCAGGAACAATGATGTCAAGCCTCATCATGGCCTTATAGCGTTGAGGAACCCGAGCTCCACTGTGCATACAAATCTCAACCAAAGCAGGGGCTTTACCATAAAACCTTCTGAGGTTTCCGGTAAGCGGATTTCCCTTAAGGTCTCTCACATGCCATACATAGTTTGGAGGAAAGACTTCGTCCACAAGAGCATCTTGCCATCCGTGCTTCCCATCTCTCCATTGGTGCTTGAACTCTCCGCACAGCTTTACACTATGTCCCCATGGTCCTACATGCACTTCAGAACAATATCCGCATGCTTTCACTGTGAATTTCCTCATTAATTTCGTCACCCCCAATCTCACTTTCTCATAAGCATCCATTGTTTCCTGTGCTATCTTAGGTATATCCTCTGGAGTGGGAGGTGGATACCTTTCAAAAACACCAAGAGTATCAAGCTCGGCTAATGGAGATGATAATGATGATGATGTCTGAGGCTTTTCAGGCTCTTTATGATATCCACCTCGATCGATCACTCTCTTCCCCATCATTCTGATTGGCTGTGTCCTTCTGCGACAAGGATACTCAGGGATCTCAACTCCAGCTTGAATACATAGCTCAACAAGTGCTGGGATTCTTTCATACTCAAACCGTGTTTCATGCTTAATCCGCCGCCCGAAAGGGTCATACATGTGGTACGACTCAACAGGAATAAGAACATCGTTAATGGTACCCTTAACCCAAGAATGAGAACCACGTCGCTGTGAATTCGTTGGACCATTACAATCCCTAATGTTATGACCAACATTAGCCACATGAACCGCTCCACATTCACTACAAGCAAAGACGGGAACAACATGAAGAAGCTGTGCTAAACCCTTGATCAACAACTTCCAGTTATCTATCACTTGATCAGCCACAGGAACAAGATTGGGAACTAGCAATCCATTTTTAGGAGGATCCAACTGTTTCTCTATACCCATCTGAGCAAGTTTCTTATCTTTCCTAGCCTCTTCTTGGATTTGCTTAAAAGGAATAGGATAAGGTTTCTTCTTGTTCTTTGGTAAAATAGGAGGAAGATCCACATTCTGCGTAGATACATACCGTTTCTTAAAACTTGTCTGCTCTCTATGCTTCTGATTAAAACAAAAGACCGTTCCTAACCTCATCAAACACTCTCTTTTAGGGATTGAAGTAGGAATCTACATAAAAGAAGAAAAATCCAAACTTTACAACTTCAAGATAGGAATCAACAAGATCAAAGTTACAGGAGATGAAATGGTTACCTGAAAGCAAAGTGCATAAGAGGCTCTAGCTGAGAAATCAATTGGCTTTGGATCTATGGTCTGAAGATAAACACCTCTACAAGCAGGAGAAACCAGAAGCATGTTGACTATATAAGTAAGAACCCAAATCAGAATTAAGCCAAAAACGATTACTTTCCCAGATTCCTGCAACATTTAAGAAAATAGATGAGGATTTGATAACGATTACATGGTTTCGTAATTTCATCGAACATGGGGTGTGCATATATACAAGAACACAGAGAACTAGAGAAGTTATACACTGAAGAGAAGTGAGAAATCTTCGGCCCATGAAATGGATTCCACGATACTTCGTTGTTCGTCGGTGAACTGGAGTTTTAAGAGAACACGCAATCAGCTCAGACCGTGTAGTACGGTGAATTTAACTCCTTGTCCGCTGGTTTTAATGTGAGTTGGATTTTATTATGACACCTTTGCTGCTTTGCACAACAACAAAAATATATATTATTATTTTTATGACACCAAAATATAATTTAACGATTAACTATTATTTTCTATAACTAAATAAGAACGAATTTGTCAAATGGTAGGTAAAAGTTAAAAAGTAATAACTTTAATAGATTATATTTTTTTGGTCGTAACTTTAATAGAATTTAGGATCATATTCCTTTTGAAATAGATTTAAATAAATTTTAGTTTTGATTTTGATTTTGTTCTTTCAATATTTGTATATTACGAAACATAATATTTTTCCCGTAATATGTATTTCTCTTTTATTTATGTGAACTAATTTATCATCCTAAATCTAAAATTACAACCTTCAATATGTTTTATTTATAAATTAGATGTTCATATAGAAAATAACATGTTAAGAAAAGAAAAACTTGTGAAATGTGAAATCTTCCAAAATTTAGTTAAGTTATATCGTTGATTTATACTTATTTGTTTCCAAAATTTTGGCATGAGCTTTTAAATTATCTTGAGTTAATTTTTGGCTCAGTCTTTTATCCAAACTTTGTTAACAATCTTTGTTTTTAGCCTTGAATTGGTCAAAACATTCAGGATTTTCAACTTTTCACAGCACATTGTTCCAGTTATGGATAAGATAACATCAATTTTTCTTATCAAACAGTTACATGAACTTTGTTAATACTGGGTCTTGTGTTGAAGTTGAGGTCAGAAAATATATGATTCCAAACAGTGGTTGTGTGTCGATGATCAAACATGGAATCTTCATGCATGCCATCAGTGAAACGTTTTTGCTTAGTTTTGTCATGTCCTGGAGGGAGGCCACAAAGCTTGGCGAGTGACGAAGTTGAATCGTAAAGGAAATGTTAACGTCGACATGTATACTAATGCAAAATTCATTTTATTTTCTTTGCAGAAAGAAATGTTGCTCCTCTATCCCTTACTTTTCCGTCGTATCTAAATAACCAAACACTACTCCGTTCCTTCTACTCTCTTTTACATCTCAACAAACACATTATTATCAACACAAAAACAAAAATGAAAAATGTTTGGTCCTAGACTCTCAATGCAATTTGAAGTACATGGCTAACAAATATTTCAATCTAATCCAAAATAGAAGTCCAAATGCATTCAAAAGCCTCAAACTCCAACCTATAATTACTAACCCTTTTCACTGGCCATCTCACATCACTAATCTCTTCAAACATCTCATTACCATCATCTAAGACCGGAAACATAGATTCCGGTAGACTCCAATCAAGTGAGGTTGAGATCATACTCTCCTTCATCCACGGGAACTCAAAAACTCCCAAACTCTCTTCATTACTCCCACTTCTCTTCTCTTCCATCTTGTTTTCTACATTGTTGGCTCTCACATGTTGTCTTTTCTTGCTCTTCTTAGTATGCTCGTCATTTTTCTTGCGTTTGTGGCTTGTAGACGAACCCTCCATCGATAAAGAAACGTGAGATGATGAGATTTGGAGTGAATTGAGAATTAAATTTATAAATGGCCAATGATGAAAAAGTGGGAGGGGAGGAGAGGGAGTCACGCCTTCTTACCCGTATGTATCTGTCATTTAGCATTTTAAAAGCAAACCAACCAAATCCTTTTGTGTTGTTTTCGTGTTTTCCTTCTTTTACGTTCTCATTTCTCTCTCTCCCAACCACACAAGCAAATTATAAAACGTATTGAGATATATATCAAGGATGAGGTGGACATTAAGAAACAAATGGCTATTTTTAGTTTCTTTAATTTCACTCACTGCCCTTCAAACACTGATCTTCACTTATGATAACTAAATGGAAATAGAACACAAATTATTCTTAGTTAATATGACAATTAAGTATCTTAAAACCAATTTATGTTGTTCTAAACCCTTGTTAAAAATAATAATGAGTTGTGTCGTATACTATAACGATTGTGAGTTTCAATCATGAAAAGACAATAAAGGAAGAAAACTTCTATGCTTGAAATTCACATAATTGCCATACATTTTTTATAATAATTTAATCGTTTTATGCGGTTTTATGACCTAAAGATATAGTTTCACTTCTAGTATTGTCGTGTGTCTTACGTCTTTACATGTCGAGAACGTGGAAAATGCAAAAAAAGAAGAAGCAAAACAGCGCATTGGACATGTACTTAAGAGATTTGACATTTGTTGAAGTACCAAATTGAATGATCTTTTTTTTTTGAAACATTGATAATTGAATGTCAAATCTCTTAAGTATAAAAGACATGTCAATTTGGCGGCAAACTTGTGCAAAGGAAGAAGTTGGCCTAAAAGATTGATTTTGGGTCGCCCTCATCTAACCTCATCTGTGGTTGACCTCAGCACACACCCACATGGTCGACCACCAAGGTAACTTCATAAATCATAACCAAGCCTGTTGTACAAGCTAAAATCTTAATTGAGAACCGTGCTACGAGCGACTGCAATAATTGTCTAGACTATGACATAGCGGTTTAGATATGTCACAGTTTTTACCACTTTTGACTCTTATCGTCTCTATGTTTTCATTAGGGATGTGCATTTTGACCGAACCTAGCCAAACTGAACCAAACCTAGCCAAACTGAACTGAACCGAATTAACTGAACTCAAACCGAACCAAACCAAACCATAATTTACACTAAACATTTAGTTATGTCCCTATTTAAACCGATCAAACCGAGAACTGACATCTAGTATTATCAAAATAAAACATTTCCAAGAATTTAGTAAGATATTTGACTTTTTTGGTTTGTTTAATTTAGTGGTGAGAATTAGAAGTTAATTATTTTATTTTGAACTTATTGGTCCACCTTGTTTTTCGATGATAAATGTTTCTCTAGCCAAAGGTTTATTGGTTCATGTTTGTGTTTAAATTTAGCTAATGCCTTCATAATGTCTCCATATACTACACTTTGATGTCTTAGATTCATATTACTACAAAAGAACTTATGAATCCGAGAAATGAACCATCTCATTGTTTTTCTAATAGTCATTTCCATATATTTTGGTTTAAATGAAAGTTGGACAGTAGTACCATGGGGTTGCAAGGATAACACATTAGAATTTCGAAATGAACTTGCTCCCAATAGTATTCTCAAAGTTAATTGCACATCTAAAGACAACACTATATCCGTCCACGATGTCTTATTCAATGGTAAGTATGAATTTAGTTTCGGCGAGCATGTAAGCAAAAGAACAATATGGAAGTGTCTTTTAAGACAAGGTCAATATCATCATATCTTATGGAAAGCATATAGAGGAGCTTCTAAGCGGCGATGTCGTCAAAAACGAACATGGATTGCAAAAATTGATGGGATTTACTTAGAAAAAAATAGTGGACCGCAAACACGTATGCATGATTGGTTTAAAAATTATTTTGTGTTTTTTTTTTGTAAAAAATTAATATGCATGTGTTATTAAATGGATTTAAGCCGTTTTAAGTGATCTTAAGAAAGTGTATTTTTAGTGTATTTTCTAATATCTAACTATACAGACATAAATCTATAACTTTTAACTCAATAATATACATATTTATAACCGTTTATATGTTGTTTGATGTGATTTAAGTGAGTGTTGTTGTCTAATTTTTGTTTAGAATTTATCATTTTTAACACACAATTTTTTATTTATTTTTTGTCGGCCATTTTGATTGATAAAGCCCAAATTGGGCAGATTACAGAAGGTCCAAAGAGGATTACATATGGAAATTAATAGGCCAGGCCCAAAACTAAATCAAACAGAGAAATAAAATACAATTAAAGTATAGTTGATTTAGGGTTGGACACGTATATGATACGTGGTCTTCACATTGCCACGCGTCAGATGCAAGCTCCGCCGTTAGTTCGCCGGAAACCGCTAAAAACTCCGATGAGCCACCACCGATCAGCTCTGAAGCGGTGAACGTCCTCTTTCCTTCTGTGGATCCCAATTCCAAACTGTTTCGAAATTCGCTGAACATCACCATCTCCAGGGAGGCTCCACCACTGACTACATCGAGAATTGATGTAATCTGTTCTTTGCTCCTATGACATGAGCAAAAATAAGTGACGAAGATATAATTCCACAAAAGATTAGAGAGATCAGACGAGATTTGGAAGTAAAACAGAGGGCTTCGACATCGCAGTTGTAAAAGAGATCTAAACCAGACTTTGCCGGTAAGGAAATCCGATCTAAAGTCGGAACTTTATTTATCTCGCACAGAGACGAGAATATGTACAAATCCGGACAAACCGGAATCAAAAAGGATGAACGATGGTGTCTCCTCTCTGAAAGGTTTGGGGAGAGAGAAGACAGGAGAAAACCCCTAATTATATTTTGTCTTAGATCTAGTTTTTTTAACACACAAATTCTTCCCACCAAAAAACACACACAAATTCCAACATTAAAAGTGAATCCATTATCCATGGACTTTAAAAGCCCGAATGAACAAACCAAACTTAAATCGAAGCCCAAAAACAAACTTTCAGATTCATTTTCAGTTTCTTTCACTCTTCATCTTCTGCAAACTAACCCACTGGCTTAGCCTAAACCCTAGTAGCCACAGAGACGAAGAAGAAGAAGAAGCTTCACCGTTTTACCCTTTTACGATTGTTCTGACCTACCAACCTGGCCCCGGTCAATCTCCGTGGAAAGAAATGGCTTCTCCGTTGGAGTCTCTTCTCTCCATCTCTGGCTCTGTCTCTACAAGCTCCACTTTAATCAGACTCCGGATCTTCCGCCATGATATCCCCGAGATTCTCCAGAATTCCGGTAACCATTCATTATCGATTCGAATAATTCCACTGTTGCGATTATACTCTAAGACTAAACTCGTATTAAACCATAGTCATTTGAAGTTTAATGTTCAAAACATTCACATTGAACTGGATTTGTCCTTAGAAGTATTTGCAGATATGAGATTGTACATTGAACTGGTGCTCTGAATGATTTATTTGCAGATATGACGTCTGATATTGCGCCTGTTATAGTTGACATGATATTCCAAACATTGGCTATATATGATGACCGTGCCTCACGGAAAGCTGTAGATGATTTGATTGTAAAGGGACTGGGAAATGTTACCTTCATGAAAACTTTTGCGGCCATGCTTGTTCAAGTTATGGAAAAGCAGTTGAAATTTTGTTTTGATACAGTCTGTTACAGACTACTAATTTGGTCATGTCTTCTTCTGGAAAAAAGTCAATTCGCTACTGTTTCGAAGAATGCATTTGTTAGAGTTGCATCAACGCAGGCTTCATTACTTCGTATCATTATGGAGAGCTCTTTCCGTATGCGGAGGGCTTGTAAAAGATTTATGTTCCATTTGTTCTCTCAGGTCTGGCTTGACACTGTACATTTGTATGAAATAATCTAATGTATGAACTGTATTGATTAAAGAATTCGGTTTTTGTTTTTGTAGTCACAAGCTATCTACAGTTTATATATGGATGAAGTTAAAGGTTCACGGATTCCGTACAAGGATAGCCCTGAGTTATTAGGACTACTGCTTGAGTTCTCTTGTTCGTCTCCTGCTCTATTTGAACAGTCAAAGGTATAATTAAATTCACTTTTCCTATTTTGCTCTGCTTCTTAAACAAACTAGATTTGCAAATGTTTTGTTTGCCTCTCAATTTTTGTTTTTTTAAATCATCAATCTGTTTGTTTCTCATTCGCAGGCCATATTTGTTGATATCTATGTTAAAGATGTCCTGAATTCTAGAGAAAAGCAGAAACCAAATCTTAGTAATTGTTTCAAACCTCTTCTTCAACGCTTGTCACATGAGGAATTCCAAACTGTCATCCTTCCTGCAGCTGTTAAAATGTTGAAGCGTAATCCAGAAATTGTCCTGGAATCAGTTGGATTTCTATTAGCAAATGTAAACATTGATCTAAGTAAGTATGCCCTGGAACTGCTACCAGTTATACTACCACAGGCTCGGCATACGGATGAAGACAGGCGTCTAGGAGCTTTATCAATGGTTATGTGCTTAAGTGAAAAATCAAGTAATCCTGATACTATAGAAGCAATGTTTGCGTCAGTTAAAGCCATAATTGGAGGTTGGTCTTTATGCCTTTGTGATCAATTTTATTATTAACATCACCTTTACATGTTGTTCAATGAATCTTCTTCCTCATTTAGATATATCTGTGAGTCTGATTTGTCTCTGTTTATAGACAGAAGATAAGCTTGGTGGTAGATGAATTTTTTCCTAATTGATATTATATAATGAACTGCGAGCTTTTGTCTTAAGGTTCTGAAGGAAGACTTCAATCTCCCCATCAAAGAATTGGAATGCTGAATGCAGTGCAAGAACTGGCAAGTGCTCCTGAAGGAAAGTATATTGGTAGTTTGTCGAGGACGATATGCAGCTTTCTCATAGCCTGCTACAAGGATGAAGGTAAAATATTAACTGTTGTTCATATTCCGTTGTGTGAACCAAACGTTAGAAATAGAAGTTGGAAAATGTCCTCATTTCCATATTTTTCCACATTTGGTTATATGTTCCCTGTTTCAGTTATCATCCTTGGCATTTATCTTTCAACTCTTTACCTTATCGTCGTCTGCTAACTGATTACTGTTTTATCTTATAGGAAATGAAGACGTAAAACTTTCAATTTTGTCTGCTGTAGCTTCATGGGCATCACGATCTTCTGTTGCCATCCAACCAAACTTAGTATCTTTCATTGCTGCCGGCCTTAAGGAGAAAGAAGCTCTAAGGAGGGGGCATCTCCGCTGTGTACGAATCATATGCAGAAATCCCGATACCATATCACAGGTCTCCTTGCAAACATCTTTTCTGGCGTCTATTATATTAACCCTCTCATTAGCTAAATAAGCTACTGAATATATACCACAGATATCAGACTTGCTATCCCCTTTAATTCAACTTGTAAAGACGGGATTTACAAAGGCAGTACAACGTCTGGATGGGATATATGCGCTACTGATCGTTTCCAAAATTGCTGCCTGTGACATCAAAGCAGGTTCAAACCAGCAGCTTATGTTTCACATTCCTCTTATTCAGTATAATCTGAAGGTCCTTCATTGCTTTATCCTTATTCGTATTTTTCTTCTTTTTGAAATCCAGAGGATACTATGGTGAAGGAGAAATTATGGACTTTGATATCTCAAAATGAGCCTTCACTTGTGCAAATTACTTTGGTAATATTTTCTAAAGTTTTCTTCTGGTACTTATTCTGTGGTCTGCTCTTGTCATGGCAGGGTACTTACTTTTTGTTTTGCGGCATTTTTCTTCGTTTTCTTTCTTATCTTTGCATGTCTCAACTGAAAGGCCTCAAAACTTTCAAGTGATGATTGTGTAGTATGTGTAGACCTTCTTGAGGTGCTCCTTGTGGAACACTCCTCCAGGTAAACCTCCTGCCTAATGTGTGAGATTCGGTGTTTGACTGTTTGTAGAGGTTTTAACTATCTCTCCTGCCTGGTTTCAGGGTTTTGGAAGCATTTTCATTGAAATCACTATCACAGGTAGCCTAAGCGAGTTCATGTTTTCTGAACCGTTTCTCCCTGTTCTGGACTTATGTTTCATTTATTTTCCATGCAGTTGCTTCTCTTTCTGCTTTGCCATCCAAGCTGGAATGTTCGTAAAACAGCTTACAATTCTGTTACGAAGATCTTCCTCGCGACTTCACAGCTAGCCACTACTCTTTTAGACGAGTTCTCGGATTTTCTTTCCATAACTGGGGACCAAATCGTTTCTTCTAGAACCAGGTACAAATGATAAGCTCTTTTTGTATTCTTATTTCATACCACCAAGCCACTAAGTATACTGCTGCCTGTTTAGTGTTTAGTTAGCTCTGATGTTATCTCCTAATATTTCTTGACTTTTTGTAACAGTTTGATTCATTTGACATTTTGAAAGGTTTGGACCTAAATGCCAACACCGACTTATTCATTTAGGAACTAACTTGGCACCTCTGTAGTGACGCAGATAATCCCGCGGATCATCAAGCTCCTTTCGTCCCCTCTGTAGAGGTGTTAGTGAAGGCTTTGATTGTCATTTCATCGGCAGCAGTTGCTGGACCTCCAAGCTCATGGATTGTTCGTGCCATATTTTGCTCGCATCATCCCAGCATAGTTGGTACTGGAAAAAGAGATGCTGTTTGGAAGGTAATCTTGACATTAGTCATTCGACATGGTTAATTCTACTTACTCATATCTCTTTTCTTTGCACTTTTAAAAAGTGATTTACACCACCTGATATACACAGAGATTGCAAAAGTGTCTCAAAACTTGTGGTTTTGATGTTGCTACTTTTTTGTCTACCAATGGGGAAAGTGTTTGCAAGGTAATCTCATGACTGTCAATGACTTCTATGTGCCGAAACTTGTGGTTTCTTGGCATTACTAATCAACTATTGATATAAATGATTGTTTCAGAGTCTACTTGGACCAATGGGTTTAACGAGTGCTAAAACTCCGGAGCAGCAAGCGGCCGTATATTCCTTGTCCACCATGATGTCTCTGGCACCAGAGGATACATTCACAGTGTTCAAGATGGTATATGTATTTTAAGGAAATTATTTTACTAATCAAAGATATTGTCCGGTTTAACTTGTTTCCTGATGTCTTATGTTTAATTTTTCTAGCATCTACAAGACCTTCCAGATCGACTGTCTCATGATATGCTCTCAGAGACTGACATTAAGGTAAATCTCCTGACTTTTACCATATGTATTCTTTTTAGTAGATTATGGTGTTAGCATTTCCCTCCTCTCTCTGTAGACACTTGCTGAGTTCTAGATTTTACTCTGACATTTCATACAGAGTGCAATGGGTTGTTATTACTTTTCAGCTGCAAGTTTTGAGTAGTGAATATTAATATTTTTGTATATTTCTTATTCAGATCTTTCATACACCTGAGGGGATGCTTTTAAGTGAGCAAGGTGTCTATGTTGCTCAGACAATTGGTGCCAAGTATACAAAGCAGGAGCCGGTACTGACATGGGTTTATTCTATTTATTATGTTATAAACTTGAAACATGATTCCACTTTTAGCATATTGAATCTAATAACATCTTCTTCTTATTGCTTGTTGTAGAGTTCTAATCATTCTCTAAAGAAAGGATTGGCTAGTAGAGAAACTGCAAACTCAGGGAGAAGGGACACTGCAAAGTTGACAAAGAAAGCTGGTACATATCTAACGAAGCACTCTATAGTTTTAAGTTTTAACGTTATGCCCCCAGCATATATATATTATTCAGCGAATTATTAATTGCAGACAAAGGAAAAACGGCAAAGGAAGAGGCACGGGAACTGATGCTCAAAGAGGAGGCCTCAACACGGGAAAATGTTCACAGGATACAAAAAAGTCTTTCGTTGGTGCTTCATGCCCTTGGGGAGATGGGTCTTGCTAATCCTGTGTTTTGTCACAGCCAGTTACCTTTTTTGGTATGTAAAAGCTTTGTTACTTTTCCATATGCTATATAGTCAATGAATCGATTTCAGAAATAATTATTTTCATTCCTCTGCCACTGGCACTGTTACTCATTGTTATATACATGAATATTATTCCTTTGACATATCAGGCTCCTGTAATTCTAAGATTAACCTATGACACTCACCTTATCACTTTATCAGGCTACTTTTTTGGATCCATTGCTGCGATCACCTATTGTAAGTGCTGCAGCCTTTGAAAACTTGGTGAAGCTTGCACGTTGTACAGTTCAGCCACTGTGTAACTGGGCTCTAGAAATTTCAACTGCTCTGCGTTTGATCGCGATTGATGAAGTTGATACTTCATTTGATTTTCGTCCATCAGTTGACAAGGCTGGGAAAACATATGAGGGTCTTTTTGAGAGGATTGTAAATGGGTTATCGATATCTTGTAAATCAGGACCACTTCCTGTAGATACATTCACGTTCATTTTCCCGGTGTGTTTCTTACCATTCCTGTTGACAGTATTCTAACTTATACCTCCTTTTACTCAACGAACTATATTTGTCTTGCCAGATACTGGAGCGAATTTTACTGTCATCAAAGCGGACAAAACTCCATGATGATGTGCTGCAGATTTTATACATGCATCTAGATCCGATGCTGCCACTTCCAAGACTCCGGATGATATCAGTTTGGTGACTTGAACCCTGTCTGTTTTTATACTATACATTTGTTGAATTTTGGTGGCAATTACATTGTGCACATTTCTTTCCATTTTTTATTTATGTCGAGTGATATTGTTAATATAGCCAGCTTCCCTTTCTCAAATATAACATCTAAACTAAATTTGTTTCAGGTTCTATATCATGTGCTAGGTGTTGTTCCCGCGTATCAAGCATCAGTTGGACCTGCACTGAATGAATTGTGTCTTGGATTGCAAGCAGATGATGTCGCAAATGTATTTCTTGTAACTATGTATTGTGAGCAAAATTTCCGGTTCGAGAGAGTTGTATTTCATATTTTGTTTTGTTTACAGGCGCTCTATGGAGTCTATTCAAAAGATGTTCATGTCAGACTCGCCTGCTTAAACGCTGTGAAGTGTATTCCAGCTGTTTCCAAATGCTCCCTTCCTCAGAATGTTAAAATAGCAACAAACATTTGGATAGCTCTACATGACCCTGAAAAGGTTAACCTCCTGAATTTGATGTGATATCTAGTTATGTTATCTTTTTGTATTGTACATAATACAGGTTTTCTAATTTTTTGCTGCGTCAACTATAATAAATTGATAAATTGATGTACTTGACTGAGGCTAACAAAGTTATTGTCCTCCTATGTTTTTCGCTGTTGCACAATCTGATGCTCTGTGATCTTTATGCTTGCAGTCAGTGGCTGAATCAGCAGATGATTTATGGGCCCGCTATGGTCATGATTTGGGGACTGATTATTCAGGAATCTTTAAAGCACTTTCTCATATAAATCTCAACGTCCGTTTAGCTGCAGCAGAAGCACTGGCTGATGCTCTTCATGAAAGCCCGTCATCAATCCAGGTCTTTGCATTTTTTGAATTACTACTTTTTGTGGCATAAGTATGGGTTTTAAACATTAATTGGTTTTGCAGTTATCCCTTTCAACTTTATTTTCTCTGTACATCCGTGATGCTACGTCTGGTGAGGATGTCTTTGATGCTGGTTGGATAGGAAGGCAAGGAATTGCCTTAGCACTGCAATCTGCTGCTGACGTATTGACAACAAAGGACCTTCCTGCTGTTATGACCTTTTTGATATCCCGCGCACTGGTATTTCTTCTCATCTTGTCAGATGAATGCTTGTCAAATAAAAGAACCCTCCCCCTCTGAGCCATGTTGCAAAGGATTTGGGTTTCACAATTTATCACCTAGAAACCCACATTTTATGTTGTTTTCAGAAACTATAGCTTGAATCTTTTGACTTTCAGAAAATATATGAAACTGAGTGTTTTTCTCATGTGCAGGCTGATCCCAACACAGATGTTCGTGGAAAGATGATCAATGCTGGTATCATGATTATTGATAAGCATGGCAAAGAAAACGTTTCATTGCTGTTCCCCATCTTTGAGAATTATTTAAATAAAGAGGTTTGTTCTACAAGCAACTGAAAACCTGCTGGATACATTGTTTGTTTCATGATTACAACAAATACCTTCGGAGCTTCATCAAATCTCTTATCATGTAGGCATCTGATGAAGAGGAATATGACTTGGTTCGTGAGGGTGTTGTTATATTCACTGGAGCACTAGCAAAGCACTTAGCAAGAGTGATAACTCTACCTTTTGCTTAAATCTCGACACTTTGCACATGATTTCCTTCTCTATCTTATATATTCACTTATGATGGCAGGATGATCCTAAAGTACATAATGTTGTGGAAAAGCTGTTGGAGGTGTTGAATACACCATCAGAATCTGTGCAACGTGCTGTCTCGACATGCCTTTCTCCACTTGTGTTATCAAAGCAAGTATGTTAATTACATATTTTATGACCTTACCGAAACAAATTTTACTATACCTTTGGTTCCTAGTGGCTTTGGCCTAAGGAGTATATCAGTCGGTTTGGTGAAGCTTAAGATCTATCTCTGATGATTTGTTAGGAGGAGGCCCCTGCCCTTTTTTTGAGGCTCTTGGATAAGCTAATGAAGAGTGATAAATATGGTGAGCGTAGAGGAGCAGCTTTTGGTCTTGCGGGAGTAGTTATGGGCTTTGGAATTTCTAGCTTGAAGAAATATGGTCTTATAGTCACTTTGCAAGAAGCACTTATTGACAGGTATTCCTTGTGCATCTTTTTAACTTCCTATTTATATGGTAATATGATATTTAAAATTAATTGTATATTGCACGCTTTTGGAGTTCATGTTGGCTTGTGATGCCATTCAAGTTTGTGTTTGGATGTTTTTATTTATATTTTCTAAGGTTTTGTAGCTGTTCATTATAGTACTGTGGCGCCAAACATAGAGTCAATTAGAGTCAAATAGTACATTTTGATGGAGTAGCTCGACTGGTTATGTCTTCAGTAATACATTGTAGACACAGTCAAATGTATATTCACATGAAAAGGCTGCTTTGCAAGTCAATATTCCATAGTAGTGGGTTAATTAACTGCTGTTTTTTTCTTATGTCATTGGTGTTATATCATTTTGTATCACAGATATAATATGTAGAATGTAGAAGCTCACTATGATGAACCTTGGTTCACTTCTGCTGTGTTGTTTGTGTTTTGGCTGCAGAAATTCTGCTAAACGTCGTGAAGGAGCATTACTCGCATTTGAATGCCTCTGCGAGAAGCTTGGAAAATTATTTGAACCGTAAGAGAATTTTTTAATGATGGGTATGCCAAAAGCTAATGCAACTTGGTAATAATCTTATTTCTATCTTTTGGTTTAGGTATGTGATAAAGATGTTACCCTTACTTCTGGTGTCGTTCTCTGACCAAGTCGGAGCAGTTCGCGAAGCAGCAGAATGTGCTGCTCGAGCTATGATGTCTCAACTATCTGCATATGGTGTGAAACTTGTCCTTCCTTCTCTACTCAAGGTGATAATTTATAGAATTCTAAAGATTTTCAAGATTAATGATAACTAAGGTTTTGTGCATTGCCATGTGCCCTGCTCATGATCATCTTTTTGATTCGGTTAATTATGCGATATTGCTATCTTCTTTCTAATTTTAATATGTTTTGCGCTTGACTAGGATAGATTGAAAGTTTACTAATGCTTCAATAATAGTATTTTGATTATAACTCCTTTTTCCCTTCTACTTTTACCCTATTTGAGTGCTGCTCCTTAGAAATAAGGTTCAAATACTAAACTTGGTATACCTAGTTGCATTTGTTCATTGGTCTTACATGACAGGTACTTTTTTGTTGATTTCATTCTTTCTGATAGGGACTTGAAGATAAAGCATGGAGAACAAAGCAAAGCAGTGTACAGCTCCTCGGTGCTATGGCATTTTGTGCTCCTCAGCAACTGTCCCAATGTCTTCCTAGGGTTGTGCCAAAACTTACAGAGGTGTGTATGTATGTAGAATTCAGTTGCTTCTTAAGTATAAACCTGGGAATGATTTTCCCTCCCTTGATTATTTGTATTATCTGATTTCATTAGTTAAAACTATACAGGTTTTGACGGATACACATCCAAAAGTCCAGTCAGCCGGGCAGTTAGCACTTCAGCAGGTTAGACTGATAGAACAGAAGAAACTCCATATTTTGTGGACATTATTGACTAGAGTTCCGTCTCACCATTATATTTAGGTTGGAAGTGTCATAAAGAACCCAGAGATATCCTCTCTTGTCCCCACCCTTCTATTGGCCTTAACAGATCCCAATGAGTACACACGCCATGCTCTTGACACCCTTCTTCAAGTAAGGCTTCCGTATTTAATTGTCTTCGATTATACTTATCTTCTTTTCTGTTTTTTTCTAAATCTTTCTTCTCTTATTACAGACAACATTCGTTAATTCTGTTGATGCCCCCTCGCTTGCACTGTTGGTACCAATAGTACATAGAGGATTGAGAGAAAGAAGTTCTGAAACAAAAAAGAAAGCTTCTCAAATTGTCGGTAATATGTGTTCTTTGGTGACAGAGCCAAAGGATATGATTCCTTACATAGGATTGCTCCTTCCTGAGGTTAAAAAGGTAATCTGCTGTTCGTGCCAAAATAATGAGTTGTCTCTTGCACAAGATGTTTATTAACTGAACACTGGAGTTGTCAGGTTCTTGTGGATCCAATTCCCGAAGTACGTTCTGTTGCAGCAAGGGCTGTTGGGTCACTTATTAGAGGAATGGGAGAGGATAATTTCCCAGATCTTGTTCCGTGGCTGTTTGAAACTCTAAAATCTGATACAAGCAATGTTGAAAGATATGGAGCCGCTCAGGGATTAAGTGAGGTATGTAGAAAAAGATGTGCTTTTTTGTGGCATTGTTTCATTTAGTCAAAACGCCTGGTTGATGTTGTGGAAATACACTATATTATCTGGTGGCTTTAACACTATGAGCTTAATCTTGTTATCTTCACAGTTTCCAATACATCATTGCATGAGTATTAGGGTTTACTGTTCAATTATAAGCTGATTAAGTCTCTTAATTTACATTTAAGTTAAATAAACGTAGCTGTATTTGTACTCGCTTGATTCGGTACCTTCTTTTAATGTTTCAATCAAGTACATTTGAAACTGATATGGTGTATGGCAAATGGAAATACGGCAACTTACAAATCATTAATCTCAGAGTCTGCTTAACAAATGTTTCCCCAAATTGTAGCTGCATCTGTTAGAACGTTTTCTCCTTTCGTTTCAGGTTATAGCAGCTCTTGGGACAGATTACTTTGAGAATATACTTCCTGACCTCATTCGTCATTGTTCTCATCAAAAAGCATCGGTCCGAGATGGATACCTTACGCTTTTCAAGGTGAAACCAGTTGCTCCTTAGATGTTCCTCAAATGTCAGTTTTGTAAAAAATTATAAAACCTTTTGTTTGTTACTCGCAGTTCTTGCCAAGATCCTTGGGTGCTCAGTTCCAGAAGTACTTGCAGCTTGTTTTACCGGCCATTCTGGATGGTGAACCTATCTTTTTCGGCAGACTTTTAACTTCTGAACTACCTTTTGACTCATTGACTAAATTGGTGGTGCTCTATGATGTTTTAGGTCTTGCCGATGAGAATGAATCTGTTCGTGATGCAGCCCTGGGGGCTGGCCATGTACTGGTGGAGCACCATGCAACAACGTATGAATTTACTCTATATATACTTCTCTGAATTTTTTGGCATAGTTAACTAGCTTATCTAATGTTGACTTAACATGATCCATAGATTGATTAGATTTTTAAGCCATTTGATTAGTTCCTTTGATGGTGTTAGTAGGTGCAATTTAATGTTTGTGGTTCATTAAATAAATTAATTCTGTTTGACTTAAGGTCTTGTACCAGGAGATTGGATCCTGTACTTAATAGTAGTATCATCGGTTTTGCAGGTCTCTGCCTCTTCTTCTTCCAGCTGTGGAGGATGGTATTTTCAATGATAATTGGCGTATCCGTCAAAGTTCTGTTGAACTGCTTGGGGATCTATTGTTCAAGGTTAACAGCATTTTTGTGTTGTATTTTTCTTGTTGTTTATCCTACCTTTCAAAACCTGTAGCCTAGTATTTACGTGGTAACCAATGTTCTCATCCTCCTAGCCTATTATAAATGTTGCAATGCTTCGTTTTTTAGTGTGTATTAGTAAATGTACAGGATAGAAAAGAAAAGATTGTACGATTATTTTAAGTACTACAGAAAAATGAAGCTATCACCAAAACACCTTTGAAAAAGGAAAAAGGTCACAAAGTTGTCAATAGTTGATATTTGGAGCTTTTGTACTAGGTTGCTGGTACATCGGGCAAAGCTCTACTGGAGGGTGGAAGTGATGATGAAGGTGCAAGTACTGAAGCGCAGGGTCGTGCCATTATTGATATTTTAGGAATGGACAAGCGCAATGAAGTTCTTGCAGCGTTATATATGGTCCGGACTGATGTTAGTTTGTCTGTTCGTCAGGTAATGTTGTTAATGCTTTATGTATGAGTTTGCTTGAATGTACTTATAAGTTTGAGTTCAAAATTAAAATACCTGCTCTGTGCAGGCGGCACTACATGTATGGAAAACCATCGTAGCAAATACACCAAAGACGTTGAAGGAAATAATGCCAATTTTGATGAGTACCTTAATTTCTTCTTTGGCATCACCATCTTCTGAGAGGCGCCAGGTTTGTATCCTACCCTTTTTTTGTTTCATTCCTTACATTTTAACCGGCAGTTGTATGAGTCTATTATACTGTGTAGGTAGCAGGAAGATCACTTGGAGAGCTGGTTAGGAAGCTTGGTGAAAGGGTGCTTCCTCTTATCATTCCAATTTTATCTAAAGGACTGAAAGACCCAGATGTTGACAAAAGACAAGTAAGCTTTGTGATGAATCAATCATTTTATCTCTCTTTCTCAAAAACTTTACACCGTAGAGCATAGTTATTTTGGTTGAAGTTATTGTTGCGACCATGATAACCATGAAGTAAATATTTCAGTGTTATTTTATCTTAGTAGAGCTGGCACCGTTTCTTTTTTCAAGTAATTGTGACATGTATTTATTTCATTTCTCTTAAATGAGCTGTGTATCACTGCATGATTTGTGTCTTGCTGCGTTGTTTTATGTCCATTTGTGATACTGAAATGTTTTCATATCGATCAACTGATCCTAAGCATATGATTGTTTGTTTTAAATCTGATATGCAGACTTATTAGGCACATGTTATTCATCTAACAGCTTGACATTATATTATATTTCATAATTGACAGGGTGTATGCATTGGCCTGAATGAAGTGATGGCAAGTGCTGGAAGGAGTCAGTTGCTGAGTTTCATGGATCAGCTTATTCCCACAATTAGGACAGCACTTTGTGATAGGTTTGATTTATTCTGTATGCATGTTTCTTTATGCTATTAAAAATTAACATTCTAAACTTCTACAACTTTCTTCTATAGTGCTCTCGAGGTTCGGGAATCTGCTGGACTAGCATTCAGCACTCTGTATAAGGTACCTATTCGGACTTTTGTTGCTTATCAGATTGTTCTAGTTCACTCTATATGTATCGCTCATCTACGTTTGTAATGCAGAGTGCTGGACTGCAAGCAATGGATGAGATTATTCCAACTCTTTTGGAAGCCTTAGAAGATGATGAAATGTCTACTACTGCCTTGGATGGACTTAAACAAATTATAAGGTTCTCTACTACTGTGTTCTCAGGTTCTTCTTCCCCTTACCGTTCAAAGTTTTCTGGTTTACTGAATTTACTTTTGGAATTGCAGTGTTAGGACAGCAGCTGTTCTTCCACACATCTTGCCCAAGCTTGTCCATCTTCCTCTCTCGTATGTGTTTCTTTTTTCTCGTTATATAGATATGCATCATCAAGCATGATGAAATACTTTCTGGCTGTCTTAAACGTTTAAATGATGTGTATAGTGCCTTAAATGCTCATGCTTTGGGAGCCTTAGCTGAGGTTGCTGGTGCTGGTTTTAACACGCATCTTGGGACCATACTTCCTGCTTTGCTCTCTGCAATGGGAGGTGAAAACAAGGTAAAAAAAATTAAGATTTCTTCACTCTTATATTTGTATGAAAGCTATTGTTATCTATGGTTAAGATTCTCTTTCTTTTTGCAGGAAGTCCAAGAATTGGCACAAGAGGCCGCAGAGAGAGTGGTGCTTGTCATTGATGAAGAAGGCGTTGAGACTCTATTATCAGAACTTCTCAAAGGAGTGTCTGATAGTCAGGTTTGTTTGTAATTTTTTAAATAAAGTATTTTTATTTTAGCATGTAAGTAATTTAGGTTTGTATTTCGTTTTCAGGCTTCAATTAGAAGAAGTTCTGCATATCTGATTGGTTACTTCTTCAAGAGTAGCAAGCTTTACTTAATTGATGAAGCTCCAAACATGATATCTACCTTGATTGTTATGCTCAGTGATTCTGATTCAACAACGGTTGCGGTAGGCTACTTGACCAGAAAGAAAAGAATTGAAGCAATGTTATGTCTAACTTATTTTCTTTTAAACAGGTTTCCTGGGAAGCTTTGGCTAGGGTTATTGGTTCAGTTCCAAAGGAAGTACTTCCTTCATATATAAAACTTGTACGTGATGCTGTATCTACAGCTAGGGACAAAGAGCGCAGGAAGCGTAAGGTGAACTTTTTGCTATTTTCAAAGAATGTCACTATATAAGAGATTAATGAGCGTTCATAATACGGATGAATCGATATTTTCTGTAGACTACTATCTCTAAAATATATACTTATTTGAATTGCAGGGAGGATATGTTGTTATTCCTGGTCTATGCCTCCCCAAGTCCCTTAAGCCATTACTTCCAGTATTTCTACAGGTATTCTTTATACCTTACTTTTCTAGCGCTTAAGGCCACCTTAAATCAGATCATTTAAATTGTGTATTAGCAGTAGCTTCTGGGTGGCTTGAGCTAATATCACATTGGCTTTTTTACTCCCAAAGGCGAGTTGCATTGTAAAGAATGAGAAAAAAAATTCCCCTTTATTGTTTGCACGTACAAGAGCAATCAGGCAGTTTTGTACTTCGTTCTCAGCTCGACCCTTCATTATTTTCTTGCTTTGATTTCAGGGTCTAATAAGTGGATCTGCTGAACTAAGAGAGCAAGCTGCAATTGGTCTTGGTGAACTTATTGAAGTTACTAGCGAGCAAGCTTTGAAGGAGTTCGTCATACCTATAACAGGGTATGTAGTGTGTGAATCTTCATTCCTTTTGTCGATACTTCTTCTTCTGTTACAAATCCATTTGTATTATTTTTTTTACTTTGCTTGGGTAGTATAGTTTTATCTGGATGAATTGATGTTCTGAGTTGCAAAGGTCCAGAAACAAGCTTTAATTTCTTAGGCTTAGAAGTGATTGTGCATGGTGTTAAGAAGATTTTTGACTGAAAATTACCATCAAATTTTATTATGAATCATTGTATATTGTTCTGAGATACCTTGTCTTATTATTTCAGGCCTCTTATTCGAATCATTGGAGACCGGTTTCCATGGCAAGTCAAAAGTGCTATCTTGGCTACATTAATCATCCTAATACAAAGGGGTGGGATGGCGCTAAAGCCATTCCTCCCTCAACTGCAAACAACATTTGTCAAGTGTCTGCAAGACTCTACAAGGTTAGTCCTTGTGTCAACTTGAGTGAAAGTGAAGTTTATGAATTTCTAGTGATAGGAAAGAACTACTTCTACACAGTTTGGATTTAATCGAAGAGACTAGATTACAATTAAAGAGATACATGAATGAAATTCACAAATGTTAATTTTGATATGATACCTTTTTACCGAGTTTTATATGTCTTCAATTAGAAGAAGGCTACATCTGCCTTGCTGGAGTAGATTAGTGTGAAATTTTTCATCTTAAAGTTTATAGTCAGCTCTCTTACATGTTTTTCTTTTCCAAGTAATGTACTGTTGAATTTACATGACACATGGAATACATTTCCTATAAAATGGAGTTCTTTCGTAAGAACATCTAACATATGCTCCATTTGTCAATATCTTGTTCTTGTGTACTTCGGTTTAATACCTTTACAACTGTAGGACCATCCGTTCTAGTGCTGCGGTTGCCCTGGGAAAGCTTAGTGCATTAAGCACAAGGATTGACCCATTAGTTGGTGATTTGATGACAAGTTTCCAGGTACTTGTTGCATTTTCTTTCAGCAGCTAATGCAGTTATTTTTTTATCAGTCTATCTAGTTCTTAATTGTTCATAAAATTGTTTTGTGTATCAGGCTGCAGATTCTGGGGTACGTGAGGCCATCCTATCTGCAATGAGAGGTGTAATAAAGCATGCTGGGAAGAGCATTGGGCCTGCTGTTAGAGTACGCATTTTTGATCTCCTAAAGGATCTAATGCACCATGAGGATGACCAAGTTCGAATATCTGCCACAAGCATGCTGGGTGTTTTATCACAGGTAGGGTTCTTACATACATAGGAAACTTTTCTTTTTAGTCTTGTGGTTCACACCACAGACCCGATACTATTTTTGACACTTCTCCTGTGATGCTATTATGCTGCAAGGTTCAGCTCTCGAGCTTACCTTTATTTTAATGTATTTTGTTAGAAGTATAATTAGGGTGTGTGTAAGTATTGATGACTATAATGCTCTGGTGAAGCCTAAGCTTCTTACTTTCCTATATATGCAGTACTTGGAAGCTGCACAACTCAGTGTTCTGCTTCAAGAGGTCAATGATTTATCTGCTTCGCAAAATTGGGGTGCTAGGCATGGCTCAGTTCTCTGCATTTCATCCTTGCTGAAACACAATCCTTCCACCATTATGACGTCATCGCTCTTTTCCTCTATGTTAAATTCTCTTAAGAGCTCTTTGAAGGATGAGAAGGTACCTTCGTAAGAAATATTGTTTACCTCTTATTCTCTATAATGGTTTTCTGACATCTTCCTTTTAATAGTTTCCATTACGTGAAAGCTCGACAAAGGCCTTGGGAAGGCTTTTGCTAAAACAACTTGCGACGGATCCTTCCAACACAAAAGTGGTTATCGATGTCCTTTCATCGATTGTCTCAGCTTTGCATGATGATTCGAGTGAGGTTCGAAGAAGAGCACTCTCTTCACTTAAAGCTTTTGCAAAAGTAAGTGTAAGCTAGAGAAGTAGTCATTCGTGTGGATTGATTCGTCAATGATACGTGCAGTAGTAATGCAAGACGTTATTTTACAGGATAATCCATCAGCAACCATGGCAAATATAAGTGTTATCGGACCTCCTCTAGCTGAATGTTTGAAGGATGGGAACACACCAGTGAGACTTGCTGCAGAAAGATGTGCTTTGCACGTGTTCCAATTAACAAAAGGTATTGAATCTGTCGAACTTCTCTCAGTTTTTTATGCCCACAATATGTTGGCAAAGTTTCGGTGCAGTTGTTTTTATAGCAACAGGGTCACATATTACTAATTTCTTTGATTGGTCTCAGGCGCAGAAAATGTTCAAGCAGCTCAAAAATACATTACAGGATTGGATGCCCGACGGTTATCCAAGTTTCCTGAACAAAGGTACTTAATCTTCTTCACATACGAAAATCATTTTGCTTGCTATACCTTTCAATCTATACATGAAAAGCGGTTTTTCAGACCCTCGAGAAAATAACAATGGTAAAAAATATGCTCAAGTCCGATGGCTTTAGTTTTGGCTTCTCTTCATCCTTCTGTGGATATACTTACGAATAATAAAATCTATAACCTTAGCTAATGCGTGAAGCCCTATACTGATCAAATCTTTCTTGTTATGGGTAAATTTAGTTCCCTTGGTCTGAAAGTTAAGTACAATTTGTTACATTTGCAGCGATGACAGTGAAAGCGATGATGATAATGTAAGTGGGTAGGAGGAAACATGTTTTCGCCATCTCTGTTGAATCCATTTTGTAGGAGAGGCTCATTAAGCATAATCCCTTGAGTCGCGGATGAAATTGTATCATTTTTCTTTCGCATGAGAATATAGATACACAGAGGTCAATATACAATATATAGATATACCTGACTTTGGATTATCAGATCCTTCTGTGTTCTTTGTTGAGAAGCACTCATCTCATTTTTTTTATTTGATACGGGTACTTCGATTTTGTTAAATGGTAATGTCTCAAATGGGTTAAATTTTATGCGTCTTTAGTTTTTGCTTTCAGTCTATAACAGACTAGATTATACTACTAAATCTTCTAATTACGTTATTGTATTATGAATATGATTTGTTACTAAAATTCGTTTAGTGCGACATTGTGGCTTCGTCTGTCATTGCCTTCTGTGGGTTTATCTTCGTTAAGGATTTATCTTTTCTGTTTATTACTATATTATAATCCCCACCAATCGTAGGATTAAAAAGGTTGATAAACCAATATAATCAGATAAATTTAATTGAAAAACTATCTAAGTTGAGATGAAAAAAAGTAATGGAGAAATGCAATAGAGTTTTTTTTTATTATGTCTTCATACGTAATGCCAGAGAACGTGAAGAAGTTTTCAAGAGTCAAAAGCACACATAAATCAAATAATCGCTGGAGACAAAACCCTATGTTAATCGTATAAACGTTTGGTAAGTTTGAAGGATGAAAAGAAACGATTATCTTCCAGGAGTAGAAAAGAAAATTTTTGGAAGCTACGAGGACTAGATCTTCTTGTGTAGAATGACATAAACTATGCTAGTGAGCAACACGTCCTTCAGCATTTGAATGACCGTCAAAGTTATATTGTTTACCAGAAAAGTGTATTTAATCACGTGGTTAGCGGTTCACTTTTGCGGCAGTTTTTACCATATTTTGACTCTAGCAAATTTAGTGGCGGCAAAAAACCGGAACCGATTACTCAAACTGGAACCGACCCGAAAAATTAGATCCGAATTCGAAGATTTATCTTATTTGTCTTAAATTTCTCTACCAAAAAACCGAATTCGAATTCGACCCGAATCCGAAAATCCGGGTATTTATTCGAAAATTTGGGTATCGATTCCAAAAAAGGCCTGAAAATCTATATTCGAACCCGATTGGACCCGAACCAAAATCAAACCGATATTTTAGAATTACTCTATTGGATCCTAAACTTCTCTATCCAAAAAAACCTGTACCCGATCGGATTTTATCAGAACCTGACTCGAATGCCCATCTCGCATTATCCTGCATAGTAACAATTGGTTTTGGATCGGATCTTGCTGATAACACTCTAATTTTACCCATTTTTTCATAAATCGCATTTATTTTTACCCATTTTTTCATAAATCGCATTTTAAAAACATTTAACGTAATATAAAAACATTTTCACTGTTCATATGTCCATTCATTTTGTTTTTTTCTTTGTTGCGTGATTTCCTACTATCACTGTGATTCCGTGAAAACCTAATACGATTTTACTATTGAATCTGTTCATCTTTCCTTTGTTGCATATATATTTTTCCTGTAATCACAAAATTGAACCCTATATATAGTTTGTAGCTTTAACAGTTTATTCTCTAATACGTAGTGCAATATAAATTCTATGTGAAATCGGTACCTCAAATTACAACATATTTGTTTGATTAACTAAAAATACAAAAATAAATGGCGCTAAAAATCACACAGCATCAAATAATGCCTATTATTCAAGTCGAATTACGTATTCAGTTGTGAAGTAGTTGTAGTCAAGTTGAAAATAATTTTTATATTTAATCTAGCGTGATAATTTTATAACTATTTGAGTGATCGTCCTTGCCCCCTATATCACATTCATATAAATGATACATCATTCATGATCTATCAACTATTGACTTCATCGATACAAACGAAACGAAAAATTACATTTTTCAAATTATTTTAATTCCAAAAAAGAAATCAAATTATTTCTCCTTTGAATCGTGCCGTCAAAAAAAATAAATTATTTCTCCTTTGTAAGAACATTAACTAGTTCATATAAAATATTGAGTTGGAAAAATAGACATACAAATTCATTTAAAAGAATCATATCGTCATATGCTTGAACTTGTTCTTTAATGTCGTACTTCTATGTAGCGATGTTTAATTAATTGTTTCTCATAAACAAATGCTGACCCGATTCCTTGTCATACTAAAATAAACGATTCAAACACTAAACGAAATATTATAAGAATTTTCTTTTTTCTTTTTTTATTCGTATAACCAAAATTAATTGCACACAAAAACTGATTAAATATCTTATTAAAATAAAAAAATCTTCTTTAAAAAATTAACTTTAAATATGTTCAAAACTGAATAGAAACTAAAACAAAACTATACCAAAACAAATTTATTAATTTTATTTTAGTTTGATTACTACTGTTTAAAAAAACTTAAACCAGAGACCTAGAATTTTAAAATTCAGAAAACTTCTTTTAAAACCTCAACTAGAAGAAGAGTAAGTAGTACCGCAACTTTTTGTGATGTAACGAAATAAATATGCTTTTTTCCACTTTAAATACACCAAAGACACTCTCACCACAAGTACTCACTTAAGCAAACACGTTCCACAATCAAGTACCCTCTCTCTATCTCTCCCTCCCTCCCTCTCCACCATGGACACCGCAACCACCACATGCTCTGCCGTAGATCTATCTGCCCTCCTATCCTCTTCTTCTAACTCAACATCTTCCCTCGCCGCGGCAACCTTTTTATGTTCCCAAATTTCAAACATCTCCAACAAACTCTCCGACACAACTTATGCCGTCGACAACACGTATCTCCTCTTCTCCGCCTACCTTGTCTTTGCCATGCAGCTCGGTTTCGCTATGCTTTGTGCTGGATCAGTCCGAGCCAAGAACACTATGAACATCATGCTTACCAATGTCCTTGATGCTGCCGCTGGAGCCATCTCTTACTACCTCTTCGGATTCGCATTCGCCTTTGGTACACCTTCCAACGGATTCATCGGTCGCCACCATAGCTTCTTCGCTTTAAGCTCTTACCCTGAACGCCCCGGCTCCGACTTCAGCTTTTTCCTCTACCAATGGGCTTTTGCCATAGCCGCGGCCGGAATCACTAGCGGTTCCATCGCCGAGCGAACGCAATTCGTTGCTTACCTTATCTACTCTACTTTCTTGACCGGTTTTGTTTACCCGACAGTCTCGCACTGGTTCTGGTCAAGTGATGGATGGGCTAGCGCGTCCCGGTCTGACAACAATCTCTTGTTTGGCTCAGGTGCTATTGATTTCGCAGGTTCAGGAGTTGTTCACATGGTAGGTGGAATTGCCGGTTTATGTGGAGCGTTAGTTGAAGGACCAAGAATAGGTAGATTTGACCGGTCAGGCCGGTCCGTGGCTTTACGTGGTCACAGTGCATCCCTTGTCGTGCTTGGTACCTTCTTGTTGTGGTTTGGATGGTATGGGTTTAACCCTGGTTCCTTTTTAACCATTCTTAAAGGCTACGACAAGTCTCGGCCATATTATGGTCAATGGAGCGCTGTAGGTCGCACCGCGGTCACCACAACGCTTTCTGGCTGCACCGCTGCGTTGACTACTCTATTCAGTAAACGGCTTTTAGCAGGTCATTGGAACGTTATTGACGTATGCAACGGACTTCTAGGCGGCTTTGCAGCTATAACCTCCGGATGTGCCGTGGTGGAGCCGTGGGCTGCTATAGTATGTGGCTTTGTGGCATCATGGGTTTTAATCGGATTTAACTTGCTTGCCAAGAAACTTAAATATGATGACCCACTCGAGGCTGCTCAGCTCCACGGTGGATGTGGAGCATGGGGATTAATCTTTACCGGGCTGTTCGCAAGGAAAGAATACGTTAACGAGATTTACTCCGGTGATAGGCCTTACGGACTGTTCATGGGCGGGGGAGGAAAACTGCTCGCCGCGCAGATCGTTCAGATTATTGTGATCGTTGGGTGGGTGACGGTAACTATGGGACCGTTGTTTTATGGGTTACATAAGATGAATCTTTTGAGGATATCAGCAGAAGATGAGATGGCAGGAATGGACATGACACGTCATGGAGGATTTGCTTACGCATACAATGACGAAGACGACGTGTCGACTAAACCATGGGGTCATTTCGCTGGAAGAGTGGAGCCTACAAGCCGGAGCTCGACTCCTACACCGACCTTGACTGTTTGATACTTTGATTGGAGAATTGAGTGGTCCCAAACGAGTCAGTTTTAATGTGGTGAAGACAAGAGTTCGGGCACCAAACATGTTGGACGCATCTTTGTGTATTATTGGTCTTCTTCTTCTTCTTTTTTTTTCTCTTGGTTATCGCTCTGTTGTGGACAGATAGTGTGGAACTGTTAACAATAACATGATCAGTATGTCTTTTTAATTAAAGTGAACGTTTGGTATCAAAATTAAACATTGGAATTTGAGCGGTCTTGAGACATTTTAAATGTTAAGAAAAGAGAGGAAAAAAAAATCTTGTACGATAGCATGTTTTGTTTTGATAAAATGAACGTTAGAATGTTAATCAATAATCACCAACGGAAATTAATCAGAATTGTCGAGTTTTATTATAAACGAGTTTTTTTTTTGTGGACGAGCTTATCAAATTATCACATACTGATCATAAGAAAGTTGTCTTGGGTACTTATCGGTTATGTTATCACCACAAAACTATGTAACCTTTTTTTTTGTTGTTGTTCAAACCACATAATACGTAACCATGATTCGGGATTTGATATCATAACCTATGGTTCTAGGCTTCTAGCTAGTTCCATGGTATCCATTGGTTCAATGATTCTTTTCTGTTGATTGGTCGTCAAATTTTCTGAATAACTAATATTTTAAATATGAAAATATAAATATATTTATATTAGTATATTACTACTTTAGAAAACGGATGGTCCGGAGCCTCGTATGTACTTTATCCTTTTTCCCATTTGCCATAAATTACCGTTCAATTTTATCATTTGTCTTCTCGTCCTCTCTTTTTATCATCACCCATTTATTCACCACTAAAAGTTGATCTTATATACTACATACAAATCTGAGTAGCTCCCACCTAGATGTTTGTTTTATTTAGAATTTTATTTGACATTATTTGTGTATTTTGTTGCTAATTACGATTCTAACTAATTTATTTTCCCGACAACTTTGTTAGATTAGCTTGTATAAATCAAAATTGGAGAATATTATTTATATAAATAATAATATGCGGTTGGATACGAACTGTTCATACCAAATTACACTGAATATTATACAAAGGTGTCGAATATTGCATATAAGGTTGTCGATCAATTTTTTCAACGGCAGTGTTGCCTCATATTGCCTTTAAAGGGGTTGTCGATCTATTCTAGAAGGGACTTTCAATCAACAATATTATTTTGCTGTAATATGTTTTTCAGTTTTCCTCAAAAAACTCATTTTCTAGAACCGTTATACTACTTAAAAATAAAAATTTCGATAAAACACAGAAAACATTAAAATTAGAGTGAGAAAGGTAAATACTGTGACATATCAATGTCTTATAAGTTTATTTAGTATGTGCAATATCACAAATCTTTTTGTACTTACTTAATTAAAAGTTGCGTTACAAATCAATAAAATAAAAATCCGCAACTCATATATTTTCTGAGACAATTTTGTTTTACATCAACTTTGATTTACTAAGTTCATTATTGTATATTGATTTAGTATAGTCATTAACATGTTTTGAATATATAGAAGAAAAAATGGCAACAAAAATAGAGAGGGAAAAAATGAAGAAGACAGAACTATAGTAAATGAAATTTACAAATTATCATGCTCGATTACCATTGCTCCTCTCCATGTCTCTCCGGAGGCTACATCGACAGGAACGAGCATTGACGTTGGACCTGTGCACACGAAGTAATGTTGCTTCCCATACTTGTCCCACATCGATCCTGGGGATCCCACATACATCTCTTCGAACCCAATCCTTATCATCCTGAAAAACAATCCTCTCCCCTGAAAAATTCAAATTCCAAACTCATCAGATTCTATTGAGTTCATAGTTAGCATTAGAAAATCTTCCTTAAGCAATAAACAGAGAGAGAAAATTATATATAAGATATAGAAGTTAATTGAAATAGTTTTTGGATTGAAAGTTTTGTGTAAGACATCGTAGATAAAACAAAACTTAAAAGTAACATGTTACATCCACACATTGAGACTCTATATCAAGATTCAACATCTACCAAAATAGTTTTTTTTTTTTGCATCTTGATGTTGTATTTGGATAAACAGTTGTTTTTTGCTTCTTTTTCTTTCTGAGTTTGCTAGAAAATCTGAAAAAAAAACTTATGAAATTATGATATTGATGATTTAAGTTACGCTTAAATTATAGCGTTAAAATACAGTTTTATCACCAATATAGAGTTTTACAATTTTTGGACCAATTTTGGTGAGAATACATAATTCCGCTAGCGTCAAACCGAAATTCTGATATTTTGTGTCAAGATGCGATTCATAAATTTTTGGAAATTATTAATTTACAAAATGTATGATTTATTAATATATATTTTAGTACTAAATGAGTTGGAAATTCCTTTTGGTATTTTTATTTTGTTTTTTGCATCCAAAACTTTTTTTTTTTTCTTTTTTTTTATGTAATTGGTTTTCATTCGAGATGCAACTTGGAACATATATACCAAATTGATGTTGCATCCAAATGCAGAAACGAATGGTCATACTGAATATAAACGAATGGTACCTGATCTATAGTTTCAAATTTGGAAGGTGGAGTGTTATAGACTGCCTTTAATCTCTCAGCCGGAGGAGCACCATATATTCTACTCATCTTTTTCTCAAGAAGTGTAATAACAGAATCTTCTACTGCCCAAATCCCCGGCTTTTCCCCTTCTTCCGACCCGAACCACCCCGAAGATTCCGCCTTCATTGCCTCAGAAGGAGACAAGAGCTCAAAAGGCGATGACAAAGGCGGGTTGGGACAATAAGAGCATCCCTTTAGTCCTTGAATTCCTGCCCCACTCCGTTTCTTGAACCTCAAGTAACTCATAATCCCCGGTTTAAGGGTAACTGGTTTGCGACCATTGTTCTTCACCACCAGAGCTGTAGCCATGCTTACTGGGTAGAGAGAGACGATATACGTTATGTCGAGAACCCCGGCCGTACAGCTAAGTTCGATCTGAGAACGTTCCCAAAGATTTCATCATTGTGTGGACAAAATTTGATATATATATTGAGGTATTGAATCAATCACCTGAAGAGCATCAATGGCGTCTGAATCAGTATCCTTGACACTCCAATCACATCCTGAGATTACTGAAGACCCTCCTTTAGGTTCTTCCCCGTTTACGATAACAACACCAACCCCACCTCTGCTCTCATCACCATCAACTGTGTAAAGGACTTCCTCGAATCCCTCGTCTTTCCAGTATACCTTTGGCTTATATGAAAGTACATGAGCATCTGATAGACTCAGTTTTAATGAACTTCCATTTCTGACCTTAAGCTCTACCATAGGAATGTTGTTTGATTCCGAGAATTTTATGCCTTTTCGTCCGAATTTATCTTCAAGCTTTTCAGTATTTATTGTCTGTGTCTGAGGAGCTGAAATTGAACTTCTTACGGCTTTTGGTTTTGGGAGCAAAGAAAAAGAGATAAGAGAAGCCATTGATGGAGAGTAAGGAGAGGAAAAGATAAGACAAATGGTGGAGAGAAAGGAGAAGAAAAGATAAGACAAATGAAGTTTGTAGTGGACTTAGCCACCAACGAAAGTTAATCAGAATTGTCAAGCTTTATTATAAACGAGCTTATCAAATTATCATTTTCTGATCATAAGATTTTTTTTTTCTTTTTTTTTATAATCATAAGAAGTTGTCTTGGGTCGTCCTTATGTTATTGTTATCACCACATAATAAGTAACCATGATTTTGTTTAATCTTTTGTTTTTGATTGGTCTTCAAATTTTCTGAATAACTAATATTTAAAATAGAAAATAAATTCATCTTACTACTTATAGAAAACGGATGGTCCGGAGCCTCGGATGCATTGCTTTATCATATTTTACTATCATCGTTGAAATTGAAATAGAAGACAATTTTTTTTTTTTTTTTTTTTAAATTATTTTTTTTGAAATAGAAGACAATTGTATATATACATGACAAAATAGACCTTATATTATGTATGTAATTAGTTTCTATTTGTTTTTACTAATAAATTTATCATTCGTTAACTCACTTACCATTTTTATTTCATAATTTATCGGTTAAAGTGGTCGTAATGGATTATTCACAATGTAAGAATGTACTCCCCTAAACCGAAAGTGAAACAAAATGTAGTTCAGACCATCTCATATGAGTTTAGTTCAGGTTCAGTTTTTGTATATAAAGGTAATCTCGATTCAAAGGGTTTAAAACTCTTAATAAAATGTAAGTCTAAGGTTCTATCGAAATTCGTTTTTCTAATATAGAAACACTTAACCGATTAAACCAAAATATGATCTGATTAATTTTGTTTCGATTCGGTTTTGGGTTGGGATCAAATCATCACAAGGAATTAGATCACAGATGCACCAAAATTTTGAAATTTTTATGTCGGTAACCATATGTCCCATGAACTAATTTGTTTATTAGTTGTTACGAGGACAAAGACTGAACGAGCATTGGCCCATGACATGTTCTCTCCGGAGAAATAGAGCCGTTATAAATCCACCCACAACGTCATGATACATCATTATTAAATAGTACTATCATTCATTTAGCAACGAAACTCACCGAAAATATCTCCAACTTTTATCTCTCTTTTAGTTTCCCCAAAACCAAAAAGTTTACCTTTTTAGGTTTCTCTACAGTCTCCACGCGTTTCTTCTTCTCTCTCTGTACGCGTTTTATCAGTCTCCATATCTAAGGAGAGGTAATGGGTCCTCTAAAAGTTTCTCATTTCCCAAATGTTAGATTTATGAAACTGTTAATTTTACAATTTTGGGTTAAAATCTCACCTTTTCGATCTTTCTCAGGTGAAAATCGATGTCGAATCTGTTGGCTCTCGTCGTCGGATTCGTAATCGTAATTGGTCATTTGGGTATTTTGGTAAATGGGTTGGGTGTGAATTGGGGAACAATGGCTACACATAAGCTACCTCCAAAGACAGTGGTTCAGATGCTTAAAGACAATAACATCAACAAAGTTAAGCTTTTTGATGCGGACGAGACAACCATGGGTGCACTCGCTGGATCGGGTCTTGAAGTGATGGTCGCTATTCCCAATGATCAGCTTAAGGTTATGACTAGTTACGACCGAGCCAAAGATTGGGTTCGTAAGAATGTCACTCGTTATAACTTCGATGGTGGTGTCAATATCACGTGAGTTTGTCTCTCTTCCTCTCTGTTCTGTCTCAATGTTATTGTTATTGATTGGTTGTAGTGTTTGTCTAAACGTCAAAATTAACATTCTTTGTGTTTGTTTGTCGAAACCTCATAAACCCATGGTTGTTTAGTTTATGACATTGCCAAATGCATAACCATGAGTGAGTTATGTCTATAGACAAAATGTGTCTAGCTATATATGTTTGTTTCTGAAGATTGGATGTTTAGGGTTGATTTTCAATGTCTGGTGAAATCTGTGTTGTCTGATTATGAAATCAAATATCTTTTAACACTACTGTCAAATGCAGAACCTGTTTCCACTAAAATGTATTTATATCTATAAAAGTCAAATCTTTTAACAGTACTGTCAAAATGCAGAACATGTTTAGAGAAAAATGTGTTTACATGTCTCAGTGAAGCTAATCACTTGTGGATGTGTTTCAGGTTTGTAGCTGTTGGGAATGAGCCATTCCTCAAATCATACAATGGATCGTTCATAAACCTCACATTCCCTGCACTTGCGAACATTCAAAACGCTTTAAATGAAGCCGGACTAGGAAACTCTGTCAAAGCAACAGTCCCTTTAAACGCGGATGTATACGATTCACCAGCAAGCAATCCCGTTCCATCTGCAGGAAGATTCCGTCCCGATATCATCGGTCAAATGACTCAGATTGTTGACTTTCTTGGCAAGAACAATGCTCCCATCACAATTAACATCTACCCTTTCTTAAGTCTCTATGGGAATGATGATTTCCCACTCAACTACGCCTTCTTCGATGGTGCTGAACCGATAAACGACAACGGTATTGATTATACAAACGTTTTCGATGCCAATTTCGATACTTTGGTGTCGTCTTTGAAAGCTGTTGGTCACGGAGATATGCCAATAATCGTTGGAGAAGTTGGTTGGCCAACAGAGGGTGACAAACACGCTAATGCAGGTTGATATCTGACCTTCTTTAGATGGATTTTTATCCTTTATGAAGTGTTTTAGTTTTGATTTTGAAAACGGTTTTTTCACAGGCAGTGCTTACAGATTCTACAACGGGCTTTTACCGAGGCTTGGAACAAACAAAGGAACTCCATTGAGACCAACCTACATTGAGGTATACTTGTTCGGATTACTCGACGAGGATGCAAAAAGTATAGCACCGGGACCGTTCGAACGCCATTGGGGAATATTTAAATTCGACGGGCAACCAAAGTTTCCTATAGATCTTTCAGGTCAAGGACAGAGTAAGTTCTTGATTGGTGCACAAAACGTGCCGTATCTACCCAACAAGTGGTGTACGTTTAATCCAGAAGCCAAGGACTTGACAAAACTCGCGGCTAATATAGATTACGCCTGCACTTTCTCTGATTGCACGGCGCTTGGATACGGATCTTCTTGCAATACTCTTGATGCAAATGGAAACGCGTCGTATGCGTTTAACATGTTCTTTCAAGTGAAGAATCAAGATGAGAGTGCTTGCTATTTTCAAGGTTTGGCCACCATTACAACGCAGAATATATCTCAAGGACAATGCAATTTCCCTATTCAGATTGTGGCTTCCTCAGCCTCTTCTTTTTCTTGTTCGTCTTATTCTTTGGTTGTGTTGATCGTTTGGTTTCTGTTATCAGGGATGATGTTTTGAGGTTAGATTGAATTTGTTGAACTTAGTGAGGTTTTGTGAGCCTAATTGTTTTCTTACAGATATATATATTACAATGATTCTTTTGTCCATGTTCTTAGAAGTTGAATCCTAGATAAATCGGAATATCCAGATACTTGTTCTATCGATATTTTAATACAGTTTTACACTACAGTTTTATTTTACAAATTCATTAATGTTACAATTTCTTTTAGCAATTAAAAAATAAATAGAAAACCATCAAATTTTACAAATTCACAAAAAGGAAAACACGGTCGAACCGGTTCTATACAAAAAGAAAAAACCTTCCCTTTATTATTTGCTTCTTCTCTTAAGAAAAACAAAAGTTCGCTTACTCTCTCGTTAAAGCTCTCAGAGAGGTTAGGGTTTCATCATTATCAATTCCATGCTTTTGCAATAATAACTTGGAAAATTTTATCGAGTTTTCGTCTTCCTCTTCTTCTTCTTAGGTTATCTCGATCTGGTTGGTTCCTTTAACAATCTGTAACTATGGCGGCAGAACCGAAGGCAGCGACTGCTGAAGTAGTAAAGATGGATCTGTTTGAGGACGACGATGAGTTCGAGGAATTTGAAATTAACGAAGGTAAAATTTTTGTTGTTATTACTTGTTTCTTCTTCGATTTTTGAATCGATTCATCATCGGTTTTATAGTCTTAACGATGAAGCTACGATGCCATAGATATAAGAGCGATTTTCATTAGCAACTGATTGATAGATACAGGCAATGCTTTATATGGTTGAATTGAGAATTATTTGTATGAATTGTATCAGATTCTGATTTTAATAGATTTTGATTTGCAAGTTAGTTGATTCTTCAGATTTAACTAGTAGTTGTATTGAAAGGATTGATAAAGATGGACTAGTGTATGAGTTGAGTAGGTCTGATATGAAAACGAATCTGTTTGATGTCAATTTCAGGTGTGAGATAGGTTGATAGATCTTTTTTCATATAGTTCTAACAATGAAGCTATAGTCTCATACTTACTAAATGGATAAAAGAGCAGTTTTTTTCAGCAACTTATTGATGATTAGGTTTAGTCTTAATAGTCAACGCTTCATTTACTAAAGCCTAAAGGTTATTGAGGATTTGGGAATTATTTGAGGGCATTGAGTAGCCTAAAGGTTTAACAGATTTTGCTTTGTGATTTTACTAATAGTTTTATTGAAAGAATTGATAAAGAGGGTTTCTGTTTGTATGAGTTGTGTAGTTGGATGTGGAATGGATGTTTTTGCTGTCCTTTTACGGTCAAAGTAAATACTGATGGATCTTTTTATGTTGGGCAGATTGGTTGGAGAAAGAAGAAGTGAAGGAAGTTAGCCAGCAGTGGGAAGATGACTGGGATGATGATGATGTCAATGACGACTTCTCACGTCAGTTAAGGAAGGAGCTTGAGAATGGTACTGACAAGAAATAAGGTCGAAGATTGTGAAAGACAGGTCTTCACATTTAGGAAATCTTGGTTTTCTTTTATGATCTGGAACTTTGTTTGTACTGCATCCTTTGGTTTATGTTATCGGTTCTGCTTTTCCTTTGCACATTTTACTATTCCCTGGATGGAAATTTCTTATCTTTGAAGATGATAAATTTAAACTGGTAAGATCATCATCTTCTCTCAACATCCATTGCGGTGTGTTCCGTATGGACATGGATTAGTTACTAACTTACTATGTACATTTTCTTACAAGGATCTTTATTAGAGCGTAAACGGTATTTGAAATGCCAAAAATCCTTCAAACTATGTATTGAGATGCACTAGAAATGCAATCCTTTAGTAAACACAAATGAGAAATAAAAGGGGAGAGACCCGTAAACATCACAAAATAACTGTAGAGATCACATTCACAAAGACATAATTACTGTACTTCACAAGAAAGAAACAAGGGAACACACACTCTTGTGTCTTTCTAATACTCATCGCCTTCTTCGTCGTCGTCCTCCGCTCCTTCTCCACCAACTTCCTCATAATCTTTCTCGAGGGCAGCAAGATCCTCACGAGCCTCAGAGAACTCTCCTTCTTCCATACCCTCTCCTACATACCAATGGACAAAGGCTCTTTTGGAGTACATGAGATCAAACTTATGGTCTATACGTGAGAACACTTCAGCAACTGCAGTATTATTGCTGATCATGCAAACCGCTCGTTGAACCTTAGCCAGGTCACCACCTGGAACAACGGAAGGCGGCTGGTAGTTTATCCCGCACTTGAATCCAGTTGGGCACCTAATTTTAACATGACCAAAGATTTGAAATGTGTAGTAGAAGGAGACTTAAGAGAGAAAGAAACACTAGTAGTGTGAGCTCTTTACCAGTCAACAAACTGAATTGTTCGTTTGGCTTTGATGGCAGCAACGGCTGTATTGACATCCTTGGGCACAACGTCACCACGATACATCAAACAGCAAGCCATGTACTTGCCATGCCTAGGGTCACATTTAGCCATCATATTGGAGGGTTCAAAGACGGAAGTCGTGATCTCAGGGACCGAAAACTGCTCATGGTAGGCCTTTGCAGATGAAATCACAGGTGCATAAGAGGAGAGCATGAAGTGGATCCGAGGGTAAGGTACAAGGTTGGTCTGGAACTCGGTGATGTCCACATTGATGGCACCGTCAAATCTTAGAGAAGTTGTAAGCGAAGAGATGGTTTGGGAGATCAAGCGGTTCAAATTGGAGTATGTAGGCCTCTCAATGTCTAAAGATCTCCTGCAGATATCGTATATGGCTTCATTGTCCAAAAGAACAACAACATCTGTGTGTTCGAGAAGAGAATGAGTCGAGAGAACACTGTTATACGGCTCCACAACTGCTGTAGAAACCTGAGACCAAGAAAAGAGTTTGAACATTTTATCTTTCTGCAGTGAAGAGTTTAAGTATCTGTGGAAGGTTACCTGAGGAGAAGGGTAGATGGTGAAACCGAGTTTTGATTTTTTTCCAAAATCTACGGACAAGCGCTCCAACAGTAAAGAACCCAAACCAGAACCTGTTCCACCCCCAACAGCATTGAATACCAAAAATCCTTGTAACCCTGTGCAATTGTCTGCCAATTTCCTCAGCCTTTCAAGGCAGGTGTCAACAATTTCCCTTCCAACTGCATCAATGGAAAAATATTTCAATACCATATGAACCAGTCATGGTTAAATATGCCGTTTCTCGTCATAAGCAATGGATGAAACAGAGCCATTTTGAGCAAAGCAAATAAAGAAGACAGAGTTCTTTGTTACAATGGCAAGCAATCATTTGGACATTGATACCCTACTTGTTAGCTTATACATGAATAGTTATCTAGATATGAAGTACCCGGTATTACCACGAAAACACATGACACAATTTACAACAACCGAATAAAATTGCATTAAAGCTCACACAATTACGTTATTAAATTTTGTCTTAGCTTTGTTAGACTCTCTAGTACAAAACTCAAAACTCAGACATACATACTTAAGAATGTCCAATGTTTTGCTAGTTACCGTAAAACAAAACGAAAGAACATATGTTTTCAGTTTAAAATGGCAATGTTCGGTAACCCCTGAAGGTGGATCAATCTAGTAAGGCTAAGAAGAATACTATAAAAAAACAAGAGAGGTGGAAAATGTTAATAACCAGTGTAATGGCCTCTAGCAAAGTTATTGGCTGCATCTTCTTTGCCAGAGATAAGTTGCTCGGGATGGAAAAGCTGTCTGTAAGTGCCGGTTCTTACTTCGTCAATGACGGTTGGTTCGAGATCAAGAAACACAGCTCGAGGCACATGTTGGCCTGAGCTTGTCTCGCTAAAGAATGTGTTGAATGCATCATGACATGCACCAACAGTACTATCACTGCAAAACAAATCCAATTATTAAAAAACATGAACTTGTCAAAGTTTTTTTTATTACTACCCTAAATCATCAGAGCCATGTCAATAACAATAACAAGAACAAAAATTCGAACCCACAAACAATAAAGATGGTCATAAACTAGAGCGATGAGTATAAAGACCTGGGCATGGTGCCATCGGGTTGGATACCATGTTCGAGACAATAAAGCTCCCAACAAGAATTTCCGACCTGAATACCAGCTTGTCCGATATGAATGCTAATGATCTCCCTCATGTTCGAAAATTTCTCAGAGACTTCTTCTTCTTCTTCCTCTTTCTCTCTGTTTTCGCGAGGAAGAAGGTTGTTTTGTTGGCTCTCCCGCTTTTAGATGTGAAAGGACAAAAAGCTGGAATGGACTGGACGAACTTAAAAAGGGGCCGGCCCCGAAAAGTCTCTTCCGCTCGAAATGCCTAATTAAAGAATTCACCAATCCTGGGTCGATATTTTCTTTTTTGGATTTTAATCCATTCCATTTCTGTTTTCTTCTTTTTTCCCCCATAAAACTTTTAAAACATTTAGTTAAAAAAAAAACTTTTAAATTTTCCAATTGAAATCATCCTGTTAAATAAAGTATAATTTTTAAAATCAGTAACTCATAACATTGTATCACATGTAAAGTTTATTTATTCTTTCGTCCCCTTCCACATATCTCAAATCTTAAATATTTTTTTAAACATTTTCTATAAAAAAATTAACTTGTGTCAAAAAAAATGAAACATTTCTAAAATAAAATAAAAAATACTCATTTTCTCGTTCATTTATTTTCTCATCCCCTTCCACATATCTCAAATCTCAAATATTATTTTTTTGTTTAGTTTTAAGTTTTTTTTTTATTGTTGTCGTAGTATGAGTTTAAAAATATCATTGTAAAAGCTTAGTTCTAAATTTTAATTTTAGACTATGAAATTTACATTGTTTTTTTGGTTTTTTTTTTTGTTTTAAAATAAATCTGCACTGTCTATTTTTAATTACATCTTATATATAGTAATTCTCTCATCATCTTCCACTATATTCATGTATATATATATATATATATATCTTATATTGTTATATGGGTTGAAAATCAAAGAATTCATCATGGTAAGAATTTGGTTCTAAATTTATTTTGGAAAGTATGGCATATAGCTATCATTGTTTCTAATTTTTATTTTATTTCTAACACCATACAAGATTATATTTATTTTTTAATTTAGATACTTTTAATTTTAATTTACATATGTAAAAAGTTAAAGTTTTTTTATTTTATTTGCTAATCTTTTTATACTTTCAATTAAAGAGTTTTTAGAAAAAGAATCTATGTAACCACGATTATATGACCAATTATATACAAAATCTATTCTAATGCTATATTTTTAAGTTATGAAATATGCTTAGTTTTGCAAAAGATCTTTTTTAATTAATAAAAGGTTTTTTTTTATAAAGACTTTAATCTTAAAAATTTTAAATGGTAGCAGCAAATATAATAGCAAAACAGAAAAGAAAAAAAGAAGGGGGAGGGAGGGATGCGGCGACCACAGAATCGAAACGAGTGGAGACAGGCAGTAATAAACACTTTGGTCTTTTTTTTATCCACTTATTAAAGAAATGGGTAATGGTAGTCGTGTATAAAATTGAGAGAGAGGTGTGTATAGAAACGAGAGGCGAAGATTGCATCGAACGCCGAAATTGGGCCTACAGTAATCCCAAATTCTAATCCTTATCCTCTTCTCTCTCGTTTTTATTCTCCTTCTTCTTCAATCTCTTGGTCTCCTCGACTCCTCCCAGCGCTTCAATATCTCCCAAGACCCAACCATCGGAGGGAGGGGGCGAGATGATGGGATTGAGTTCCTTGGTCTTTACCGAGTTTCACAGCCTCGGCTTCTCTGACCTTATAGTTTTTGTTGCGCCACTCTGGATTGCTGTGGCTGCCGGTGTTTTGGTTGGTTGGGTTTGGAGGCCCAAGTGGGCTTATCTCGATTCTAAACTCTTGTCCAATTCACCTAAATTCCTCAATCTTCAGCTTCCCACTTCCATCCTCAAAACTTCTTCTCACCACGTTAACCCCAGGTAAGGTTGAGATGATTTCATTGATGTAACCCGTTTCCCCACTTGTCTCTCTTTCTTTCTTACTCTTCTGCTAAATAAATAACTCTGCTTCTCTTTGGGTCGCAGCCTTTCTTCCAAAGAGAAAACTGGGTTTGTAACGGACGATGATTTTAGGCATCTATGGAAGTTGGTTGAGGTCAAAGATGGCGGTCCTTGTTGGATTCAAATGATGGACCGATCAACCCCAACCTTCTCATATCAAGCTTGGAGGCGAGATCCTGAGGTACCCCCCTCCCTCCTTCCTTTAAGTTTAGTTTAACATGTTCCTCCAAGTTGAATCATTTTTTGTATGATGCCAGAATGGGCCTCCCCAGTACCGTAGCAGAACTGTGTTTGAGGATGCCACTCCCGAGATGGTCAGGGACTTCTTTTGGGATGATGAGTTCCGTTCCAAGTGGGATGATATGCTTTTGTATTCTTCTACTCTCGAGCGTTGCAAGGACACGGGCACTATGGTTGTGCAATGGGTGCGAAAGGTCGCTACTTGTTTCTCTTTTTTCTTCGTTCTGTTTGCTTCTTCTCCCTTCTCTTTACTCATATCTTCCGCTACTGTTGCAGTTCCCCTTCTTTTGTAGCGACAGGGAGTATATTATAGGCCGTCGTATATGGGATGCTGGCCGAGTCTTTTACTGCATTACTAAGGTATTCCATTCTTTCGCTGCTAGTAACCAAGCAAATATCCAACTTATTCTTCTAGTGCGAGCTATTAAACATGTGTTCTTCTTGTGAATATTGTCTTTTAAATTCACTCTTTTTATTCATGTGTTTATAGTAAGTATGCTCCTTTGTATTTGCATCAGGGAGTACAATACCCGTCTGTACCTAGACAAAACAAGCCAAGGCGAGTCGACTTGTACTATTCAAGCTGGTGTATCCGTGCAGGTACTACTAAGCAAGTTGTCTCTGTTATTTAAGTGTTGTTTAGTTTCTCAAATGGATATTACCATGGTGTAGTTGAATCAAAAAGAGGCGATGGTGAGATGACATCATGTGAGGTACTACTATTTCACCATGAAGATATGGGAATACCGTGGGAGATTGCAAAGCTTGGGGTGAGACAGGGTATGTGGGGTGCAGTCAAGAAGATTGAGCCAGGCCTACGTGCATATCAGAGGGCTAAAGCAGCGGGAGCAGGTTTATCCCCGAGTGCCATAATGGCTCACATCAACACCAAAGTGAGTGCAGAGGAGTTCATGAATGAGAGGGGTTCGATAGCAGAGGTTACAGGAGACAAGCCGACGGGGAAAAACATACCAAAGATACTAGTGGTAGGAGGGGCGATTGCACTTGCATGTACATTGGACAAAGGGCTGTTGACAAAGGCGGTGATATTCGGAGTAGCCAGAAGATTTGCAAGAATGGGAAAAAGGATGTAGGAGAGAGTGTACATGTAAGTAGACAGAGAACGAATGAGGGAATGAGAGAGGTGAAAAGACTATCTCTTTAGTCATTGTCTTGCTGGATGTATCAATCATGTAATAGCAAAGAGAAAAAGAAGCGAGAGTTATTCTTTCAGTGTTGAATTTCTGAGAGCGCGGAAAGATAGTTCCACCGCGCTGTGCTAATGAACATCTCCGTCTTTTCTTGTCTAAGTTTCTGATGGAGTGAAGGTAATAGAAATTATAAAAACAAACACGAGAGGAAGATATTAAACTGATTTTGCTTCTTCTCAATCGTTCTAAGTTCCATAGAGTTCTCACAATTTTCAGTGAAGGAAAAGAGTTCAGGGTTTCGCATCTTTCATATTCATGTCGACTGAACTATATCGAAAGACTAATGCAAGAAATCGATATAACTTGTGTGTTTTGTAGCTGTAAGTAGCAAGTTGGAGAAAACATTTCCAACTTTTATTTTAGTATGGGGGTGGACCAGACCCAATAAGGAAACTCTAAAAGCAGTAGAACAATCAATCAAACGGATTTGGAAAATGTAAAAGATGTTTGTTCAGTTTAGAGGTGGAGAAGGCAACGAAGAGCTTTGCCTTGGTGAAGCAGCTGCATGGCTTCGTTGATATCGTGGAAGGGAAGCTGGTGAGAGATGAAGAGATCGAGATTGAGAAGACCTTGGAGGCACTGGGTGATGAAAAAGGGTAATTGGGTTTTGGGTTTGAAGCCTCCGAAAACAGAGGCGGTGATGGATCTGCCTTGGAAGAGCTCCATGGGATGGATAGGGAGAAGCTGTGGGCTTGCGTGAACGCCCAGCATGACAGTCACTCCCACTCCTGAGTTTGTAGACAGAAAGGCTTCTCTAAGTGCTTCTATACTTCCTGCACACTCGAAGCTGTACTCCACTCCTCCCTCTGTTATCTCCATTACTCTCTCATGAACTGCCTTGTCACTCTCCTTTGGATTTATGAATTCACTAATCCCTGCTTCTCTGCCTGTTCATCCAGCAAAGCACACTTCATTTAGTAACAATGCTCTTTAACCTACTTTAAGACTGACATGCATGTTCATCTGCATACCTAGTTGGAACTTGTCAGGGTTGATGTCGATCCCAATGATTTTAGAGGCTCCTCTGGCTCTTGCACCTTCAGCCACCTGTTTCCCCAATTATTAACAAGGCATTATTAAGTCTATGTGTCACCAATTCCATACAAACAAAGAGGAACCTGGACTTACGGCAAGTCCAACAGCGCCAAGTCCAAAAATAGCGACGGTGGAGGCAGGTTGAATATCAGCCACATTCCACGCCGCACCGACTCCTTCATTCCATAAACACTTATCTCTTTCATTAAATAAGAAAACACATCATGCATGTCATATATATTATACAGAGATGGTTAATTACCAGTGGAGACACCGCAGCTGAGGAGGCTTATCTTCTCCAGAGGAAACAGAGGGTCCACCTTGAGCACGCAGGCCGAGTCTATGACCGTGTACTCGGAGAAGGTGGATGTGTTGAGAAAATGGTAGATTGGTTTGTTGTCTTTGCTGGTGAAGAATCTGGTCTTTCCATCGGTTACCATCACCTTCTTCATCGGATCCACTCGGAATCTCTCGCACAGATTGGCTCCGTCTCGCTTGCACACTCTGCAGTCTCCACACTCTCCTGTGAAAATAGGGAGCACATGATCTCCTGCCATCATCTCTTCCACACCTTCCCCTACGCTCTCCACTATCCTGTAATTCATCATTCAATTATATTGAGGGATGAAAAATGAGATCCATATATACCAGATTTATACCACTTACCCTGCTGCCTCATGGCCAAGGATTCGAGGGTATGCTCGCTGAGCCTCGTTCTGACCAAAAGATAGAGATGAGATAGGAAGAAGAGATATAATTAAAAGAAGAAGAAGAAGAAGAACATGAAGAGTGAGTACCTCGCCTTTCCATGCGCTGAGATCAGTGTGACAGATGGAAGTGAAGAGGATTCGAATTCTCACTTCCAATCTTTGAGGAGGATCCACTTTTACATCTTCCATTACTAGAGGCTCTCCAGCTCCCCATGCCACAGCAGCTGTTCAATATTCATCATTCACGCTCACTCACTCATCACATCATATTTATATAAAGATTAATTATATACACAACCAATTACCTTTGCAAGTGATTACTTTGCCTTGTGTTTCCATATTTCTCCTCTGTTTATTATTTGCTGGCTTTGAAAGTTGAAACTGCATATATAGGAGAATGTCTCACCAGATATATATAATGAGTTCAGTAATGTAGGATCTAACTAAAAGTCTTCGTTTTCTTCTTTTGTTGAACTCCAATACGGACTTTCCAGTTATATACTTAAGACTTCAGACAAGAAGAGACGTCAAGATTTTTCCGCAACTAAATGACAAGACATATCCAATCAAATTGTTATAATTGCATTTATTTTATAAGAAAAATTATCTAATGATGAAGAAGATGGCATATGTATACACTAATGTACGATGGAACCCAAGCTAATTTAATGCATGATGTGAAAGATAATAGTTGAATCAATGCATGTAGAAAAATTATAGATTTTCAACTCAATACTAATTGCCAATAAGTGAAGGCGATTTATATATCAATATAAAATCATCTCTATATGACTATATCCAAATCGAGATATTTTAACATGTAAATTTGAAATGGTTGATTTTTTTTTGTTTATTCATCTCGTATCAAATTTTACCTTTTTAAGTAATACATATATAGGTTTAATACTATGTGAAATTATGATTTGTTTTATTCAAAATTAACTAACAATAAGTGAAAGAAAAAACTTCTTATCTTTTATAAACCGTCTCCATTATTAATGTGATATTTTTAACAATATATGCATATATTTTACTTTATATATATAGTAATACACTTGCACACACACACACAAAGGTTAAGTGAGTAAGAAATAGGTTAAGATATCCAACGTATTTGGTGTTTGGTGTTTTGTGGTTAAAATTTGGTGTCTTGGTGTTAAACCAGTTTATGTACATGCATATGGTAATCTTAAAAGAGGAGGTTTAAAGTTATGAGTTCGAGTTTAGGCAAAACGGAAGAGAATACTGTAACATATTTTGATAGTGTTTTTCTTTAGCAAATATTTTTTGATAGTGTTCAAAACAAATATGGATCTAACAGGGTAACACCTCAAAAAAAGGGGAATGGTCCTGCATGGGGCCATAGTCATTAAACGTGTTCTTCGGGCTGACATAGTCCACGTTCCGTTTCAACTCCTTACGTATTCTTCTTTTTTTCCTCAGTTTTTCGAGTGATCCAATCTTGACCCATTTCTCATTTAATTTCGTGAAATTGCTTGTGGGCTATGGAATGTCCCATCTATTTAATGCTCGTGTTGTTTTATCTGTCTGCTCAACATAGGGGCGGATCTACAGTGAAAGGAGGTGGGACACGTGTACCAATACATGTTATGTGAATCTTACTTTTCTAAACCAAAGATATATCAGGCATTTTTGTTTGTGGTAAAACCAACATATTTTGGTGATAACATCTTGTTTCGATAGTAAATTCATGTTTATTTCATTGCTGCTAATTCTTCAACCAAATTTCAAAAATTTATGTGATCATTAATCACCAAAACTCATAGCAATGAGTTGCCAAACTATCAACAACGGGTTTAAAATCAATCACTCGTAATTGAAACTGTAACAACAAAACAACAAATCCATCATGACCACATACCTACTAACATTCGTGATGGATTTACGGAAAATTCTTCACCAAAATTGCTATTTTAGTATTAAAAATATATGGGCCATACGTATGGCATTTATAACAATTTAATGAATGTTCTGAGATATAATTATTGCAAATATGGACCGGTTTACATATTGGTTATTTCTGGTTATTGATGTTGGTTTAATCTTATGTATATAAGCTTAGTTAATGACATTGTTGATTAAGTTGTTGTAACATTCTGTTAATTAATAATAAAAGTTTGTTAGCTTCTTCATTCTATTTCTCTTCGATCTAGAACTTCCGGTGTACCGGAGTTTAATGAAATTATTTTCCAATGGGCTGTTCATGCTATATATTGGCTTACAGAACCCATAGAAATGTTCAACACATAATAATCCACAATAATGTTCAAGACAAAAGTCACAGTAATGTTTAAGATGGTACTAACCTGTCGTGTAATAAGAGCCAAATATCAGCTTCAAATTCTCATTATTTACACAGCAGCACTTGCAAAACAAAAATATTGAATGAGTATATCTAGTTTCATGTGTTTGTTTGTGTTTGTTTATGCAAGAATGTGTTTGACAAGTTCCAAAAATAATATAAAGATTTAAAGACCATGTCATTACAAGCACCGAAAAGATTTAAAAATTCAAAAAACAAGTCAATACAAATTGTTGTAATAGAATGTCAACAAAAACTTCTAAATCTCGAGAACATGTCAATACAAGTTATCAGGCCAATACAAGTTATCTAAAAATCTAAGATTTTTACAAAGCAAAATTGTGCATCCTATTTATCCAGCTACGCCTAAATCAAACCACACAAACAAATAGTTATAATTTTGCAAAGAACACGGGCATGCAAAAGATAAAAACTTTGAAGTATCGAATGAGAGAAATCTATAAATTCAGACTTTAAGAAACAAAATAGTTGTCGAGCTTCACGACAGCTAAAAAAAAACAAGCTAGGTTAACGAAAGGGAAGAAATAAAGCTACATATTCAGAGAGACATGCCTTCAATTTGGGACTCAAAGAGATGGTTTAATCGGTGAATTAGGGCCGAAAAGAGGTTATGTGTCGCAGCTACCTTCAACGACGGTGGCTACCTTCAACGACGAAGGCGGCGAGTTTAATCACTGGCTCCCGGAATCGATTCGTCGGTTTGAGAGAGCTTTAGGAGTGATGGTTAAGTTTTAGGGTTTTCTCGAGAAAATATGGCAAAAATAATTTTGATGCAAAAAGAGAAATTTTTGTCTAAGTGTTTGGCGGTATGAGTATTTTAGTTTTCAAGGTTAGAAAAATTCTATCATAGCGTTAATAAAAATTCTATATTAATAAAATTATTTACTAACATTTGTAAAATACTATCATACAAAATTAAAAATTACAATTAATCTTCAATAATAGTTGAGTAGTTGTGCTACTACGTTATGCTATCAATGTAGACATTTTTTGTAGTGAGATATAAGTAGAACATTGTCGAGTCATTGTTATCTTCTATCTCCTTGATGGAGCAGTTTTTCTTCCCAATATTCCCTCCTATATGGAGTGGATTGTATGTTCAATCTTTGTTGGTATTGTAAGGATCTTCCTCCCGGCGTATGCTCTTCGCTGCCTTTGTTGCAGTGGCCATAACCTTTCGGGTTGCTTTGGATGCTAATTTCTTTAGATGTAATCCTTCATTTTATGATAGAATTTGAGGCTTAATTCTAATGAAATTATTAGTTTGTCCAAAAAAATAGAAGATTAATTTAATATTAGATCAAATATATTTGATCAATTGGTGAGTGGATCTTTTTAGAATTAGCTTCTAGCGCCAAAATCGGACTTAGACTTCAAAATAGGGTCAGAGACAAAGTTGGAAAGAGACTCCGACCGATGTCTCTTCGTAGAACCTTGGACCTTTTCTTTCTTTTGGATTAGTTATTTTAGGATTCAATAGGATTTTGGCCAAAATAAAGGATTCAATAGAAGTAGAATGGACCCATTTACTAAGCCTTTTTCTTTTACTTATTCTCTTCTTCTTTTTCTCTCTCTCTTCTCCCTTAGTCTAACATAATATGATTCGATGTATTCTTTATAGCCAAATTCTTTTCTTTTTGGGATATCACAACTCAAAATGTTCCACTGACAATAGATCTCTGCTTCTGCCGTGCTTTTAGGAATGAAGAAACGAAAGTATATATATATATATATAGATTAAAGTGAGTAGATTTATCATTTATATAATTGAATATGTTTATGGTCACTTGCAGTTACTTTATTGTATGTTTGTTTTTGTTAATGTTAAGTATATATCCATCACCAAAGAACAAAAGAACTAACACTAACTAAATAGCATGTCTCCAAAAGAAAAAGTTACCAAAAAAGAAAGCTATGGGTATACATAGCAGTATTAAAACTAATGAAAAGCAAAGAAGATTCCACCGCGTTTTCCTTTGATGTACGCTACTTTTGTGTTCACATAGTTTGTCTCTTTTTAGAGTTTAAATAAGATGAATTATAGGGAATCTCTTAAGTCTCTCACCCTCACTGACCTTTATAATTAGACTATAGAGCGAGAGAGCATGGAGTAGGCAAGAAGAGCACACAAGTCAAGCATGGGAAACTGTTTATTCGGAGGGTTAGGCGACGAAGAGGAAGACTTATTGATCAAAGTCATAAAATCCGACGGTGGAGTTCTTGAGTTCTACTCCCCCGTTACCGCGGGCTTTGTCTCCCACGGATTCTCAGGCCATGCTCTTTTCTCGGCTGTTGATCTCCTCTGGAAACCCCTGGCTCACGACCACCTCCTCGTGCCCGGTCAGTCCTACTATCTCTTTCCCAATATTGTCTCCGACGAGTTGAAGACTTTTGTGGGAAGCTGCCACGTGAGATCCAACAGCGAGTCCTTGTCTGCGATAACTCCGTACAGAATGTCTCTGGATTACAACCACAGGGTGTTGAAGCGATCATACACGGACGTTTTTTCAAGAAACAGCCACATAAGGACCCGACAAAAGGAGAAGAAAACGAGGAGGAGACGTACGAGCAGCAAAGGTGCAATATGGAAAGTGAATCTGATCATAAACACTGAAGAGCTGTTACAGATTCTGTCTGAAGATGGAAGAACAAATGAGCTAATAGAGAGTGTGAGAGCCGTAGCCAAGGGTGAAACATCGAGCATCACAAGTAGTTCGTCCGAGAATTTCTTGTCGGTGGTACAGACCTAGAATTTGATTTCTGGTAGATTTTAATTCCCTATATTTAAATGTGTGGTTAATGTTATAACTTATAAGTAATGAAGTATGTTATCTTGCACCAATTTGGGAGGAAATTTGGAGATTTTCTAAATTTATTAGGTTTTAATTGAGTCATTTAACGTTTTTCTATTAACTAGTAAAATTGTTAAGTCAACGACAAGTTAAAAATTAAATTTGTGCACACGATAGTTGGCGAATAATTGTGTTAATTGCATATAGTTGGACAATAAAATGAGCTTCCTCTCTTCTAGTCTATTTTCACAATACACATTTTTATATACAAAATGACTATATCACCTTTTTTTAGTGAGACCAAATAATGTGAAGGTGAAATTTCTTCGTCAAAAATTATCCGCAAACGTGAAAATTTTACACTAAAATTTTCTGCAATTACTTAAAAAAAAATCTTGTTAAAATTCTTGTAAATCATTTATAAACTCTTATACAATTCTATTAAAACCTCTTGTAAATCTTTTTAAACCTCTTATAAAATCTTTGTAAATCCTTTAAATAACCCCTTATTTTTTAAAAATTCTTGAAAATCTTTTTTTAAACTCTTGTAAAACTTTTTATAAATCTTTTAAACCTCTTATAAATCCGTTGAAAACCATTTGTAAATCATTTTAAAATCTTATAGATCATTAAAATCTCTTGTAAATCGTTTCAAAACATTCATTCAATCTTTCAAAAACTTTTGTTAATTCTTTATAGATCCTTATAAGATCCTTCAAAACTATACCAGCGATAGAAGAAAGCTTTAGGTGCAGAAAACTATGTATATTTGTCTGATCTTGTCCGAGACGACTCAACATAACAAATTTGGATAATGGGATAATCATTTTCTTCCAATCCATCTTTAATAGACGTCAATATATATGCTATGTATAACACATCCATGTGAATAAAATATTATCTAACGGACAGACAAAGAGAATCTTATTAGTACATCTTCAGTCTTAGATGTGAATTATTGAGATTGAGCGAGGCGAACAAAAGACAAGCATACAGTATCAAGGAGGAGGAGAGGAGAGAAGAGGAGTACATCTTGGGGTGGTCTTTTGTCTGAGCAGAATTTTGAGCTGAACCTTTTGGCACTCCAGCTTTGAACCCCATTTCTCACTCTTTGATCTTATTGCTCTCATCACTCTTGGGAACGGATTGATTCCTCTCTTTATTTGCGGATTCTCGCACCTCCTCCTAGCCGGTGAGCTACACGCTCTCTCCAATATCTTAGGTTTCATCATCCTATTCCTCTCCCTCTCTCCTTGTCTATTAGCTTCCTCTAATTCAGATAGCTTCTCCTCCAAGAAAAGCCTTGCATCCATCAGCTTCATCTGAACTCTCTCTTCTCTCAAAACCTCTGCCAACCTGTGCATCTGTCTCTCTTCTTCAAGATCTCGTTTCATCCGAACCATCTCTGACTTCTCAGACGATAACTCTTTGAAGAGCCGCTTGTTTTGCATCTCCTCCGCTTCTCTAGCCATTCTCTCCTCCTCCACATCTTTAGCCAGCTTCTTGATCATCAGCTCTGCCCGTCTTCGAGCTTTTCTCTCATAGTCCAGTTCTGCCTTCAATTCCTTGATCTCGTCTTGAGCTTTTCCTAGTTCAGATTCCATGAACACCTTTATGAAATTCAGATCCCAAATAAATGCCTTGCGTTGGTGTTGATGCTGTTGAGACTGAGAAGAGCAGTAGTATGGATTTTCATAAAGCTTCCAGGGTTTGCAGACTGAGTCCATTGCATCTTCTCGTACACCGGTACTGTGAGGATCTGGAGTGGGGATTCTGGTCATCATCGTTTCAGGGCTGCTCTGCATCTTCATATCCTTCATCTTTTTGGTTGGCCTTCTATATTTGAGATAAAGGGAAAAAAAAGGGAAAAAGAAAGAAAAAAAGTAAGGGTTATTAAATATCACTTTAGAAGATGGAAGTGTGTTGTAAAGCTGAAAGAGTGAGTCATCACATGATTACCAGCTTCAATCATTCTTCCTCAGGACCTCGTCGTTAAAGAGTAAGGAAAAGTAGCAGAAACAAACAGATGGCGTCTAACTCTTAGGTAAACTAACAAATGCGATTAGAAGATATATGAAACTGACCTTTGTTGTAGTTTCATGACGATTGTTTGTTGGGCAGTGTATCTTTGAAAAGCCGACAACTTCTCTGTGCTTTCAATGAACCACCTCTCATTTTGTGTGTTCGTACACTTGGGGGTGTCAATTAATTGGCCCATTCAAACATTAATGCCTCATCTGTTCCACTTCTCCTAGCTATATGTCTCTCTATAAATTAAACTATGAACAGATTTTCTTTATCTAAACATTTACTCTGTTCTGTTCACTCCCTAGTCAGTTGGAGTTGCAGGAAACAAAACAAGGAACAGAATTCTTTTTTCTTTTTTTGTGTGTGCAAGTCAAATGAAAGTTAAGTCTTTCAGTGTGTATCAAAGCACCAAACCGCAAACTAAACATTCCATGAAAGTAAGTCGTTAAAGCAAAACTACAGTAAGTATCTGATATCCATATAAGCAGAGAGGGTTACTTTAAAGCTAAGCTAATCTCAGTTTTTGGTTTTATATTACAATACAAACTGCAAGTAACACTTGAGATCCAAGTTATAACCAACATGGCGAGTTCAAACTTAAAACATAAAGAAGATGAGTAAGCTCAAGTGTATTATCGTATACTTTACACAACCCAACCAGAATAGTAACAAAGAACACTAACTCGTCTTCACAACTGTCTTTTATATGTAATGTATGTGTTTGGAAAAGAAAAAAAGTATGTATATCGCTTGGAAATTGCACATCCCGTCAAAGAAGTGGCTGCTGATCCACTCCACTCATGCCTCTAGTTTAGGGCAGATTGGGGAGCTTGGATTCGACATAGAACCTGCAGGCAACATCATCACCATCATGTTAGATACATCTTGCATGCATGTATGCAATCTGAGCATTGTAAGACTTACATATATCTGCTAGACAAGGTTGCTTGGTGGCTACATCCTCCTCAAAGGCCGGAGGTGCTTGCCCGTATATCATCTCGCAGCTCATGTCTTCATAATCTACAAACCAAAATGGAGAGATGGCTAATGAAAACAAACACCAATGTATAAGGATGGTCAAAAGGAGATATGTTACATACTTGGGTTCATGGTGAGTGGGAGGCCAAACTCATTGGTGAAGAAATCTTGGGTTGGAATCTTGCACATATTCACACACATTCCTACACACCCACTGTTCTCCAGATACCTTCAATCAACAGTAGGAGCAAGTCTGTCACATTTTGAACAAGACAACTAGTAATAGTCATTTTGATGGAATTCACTTGTTACCTGCATTTCTTGATACGAACTCCACTTCTCTGTTTCACACCATTCACTTCCACTTCTATGACCTGAGATGGACCAACCAACCAGTGAAAGAAAGGCACTGTAAGAGCGGCATTGAACTCTGCAGCCCATTTCGTTGGTGGGAACAATTTCCTAAACTGTTCAGGAGCACCAGGAGGCAGCATAGAGAGAAGAACCTCCCTCACGGCCTCTTGCTGCTGCACTCTGGACCGTCCCTGCATCACTCTCTTTGACACCTCCACGAAGCTCTCGTAATCGTACTCCCAAAAACCCTTCTCCTTCGTGTCCTTCTTCTTCTTCGACCCGAACTTGTCCATCTTCCTCGCGAAGAGACCCATGAACACTCTCTCCACCAGCCCATCCTCGTATCTAGTCTTCAGCCCCATCGGAGCTGGCTCTCCGCTCGGCTCAGCAATTCCACATCGAGTGCTACGTCGCCTAAATGTGAGATTAACTGCTTGCAGACTAGCAATAGCCGCCATGGATAAGAAGATATCTCTCGCCCTCGTTGCTCTTCTTCCCTACCACCATCATCTCATACTCTGCTTTTACTGCATTAAGGGCCACACAAACGTGACCACAACCTTACCACTTACAAGTGTCCACTTTGTTTGCCTCTTAAACAAGTAAAGTTTTGGGTGGACTATATAAGCCCACACAAAAAACATTGGCCCGTTTCACTGAGGCCTATCTTTCATTGAGAATATTTTTTTCAAATATTTATTCAATTATTTAATATGTGTTAGATTACAAGTTATTTCGAATTTTTATTTAATTTAACTTTGCCCAAATAAGCTTATGTTTTAAGTTATATATATCAATTATGTGTAAAACATATACTGATTCTTAAAGTTATGGGAAAAATATCACAAAAAAAAAAAGATTACCTTTCAAAGTTAGTTAAAATAAAAATAATCACCAACTTTCGGCTAAGAACCTAAACTCTTAAATTTTCGTTGACTTGTCAATGTAAATATGTAATAACGAAGTTTCATTTGACTAAACCTAACTTAGCCATGTCGTTAAATCACTTGATATTGTAGTGCATCGAGCTGTTAAACGGGGTTTTTTCTTATCCAACTTTGATAGGTGAAACTTGTTTTTGACATTTTTTCAATATGTATACATGTCGATGGCCAATCATATACCGAGTGTCATTACATTGATATGGTAACGTGGATGAGTAAAATAATTAGCAAGTAGGGATAAATCAAAGAGGAGAGGAGCACTTTTCAAGTTTCAAAATATGTAAAACTATAAATTAAAGACACTCCCTACCAACCTCCATCAACTACGCATTTAAGGTCTTTTGACTTTTTTATTTTTCCTTCACATACTTTTATTATTATTATTATTATTTGTTGTAGTTACTCAATTTTGTCAGTCCAAAACCAATTCGAATGCTACTACATGTTGGAATGGAGTGCACTTATATGTATGTCAGTCGTCGTTGACCTCTGCATTACAATTGTGTCATTACTTGTAACTTACAGTTGTAACTAATTCTCTTTCTTACATTTCAACTTATTTTTCTGCTCTACCAAAACAACTCCATCGGGTGGTCGCAGTTTGAGCTTTAGACTAAATTCCTCTAGCTAATTTCACTCCATTACCCTAAAACTTATGAATGATATCAAAAAAATACTTGGCTGTTAGTGAATCTTCTGGTGCTCCACCAGATTGTTCAAGTCTTCAAGAGGAAAAAACAAATTATAGTGATACATATGAAAAGGTTGCAAGAAGAGTACATACAATGACAGAAAATGAATATAGAAGGCTTGACTTGAGGGGGACTATATATATCTGTCTCCATCAGTAGCTTGTCGTATCTATACTACATACCGGGATCTAGTTAGAATCAAGCCACTCGTTTGGTTAAGTATTATTAAAAATAAGCTCTCAGGCCCTCTTTAAGATTGTGTGACGCAAGACTTTTGAAAACCTATTAAACATAGCACATGGTCTCACGTTCCTTACCATACTACTATATATGTATATCACTCTTTTCTCATAAAAGCACACTCGAATATTTCTACTTCATTAATATTTTCACCCTAACAGATTAGAGAGAATGGTATGTTGAGTAAAGAGATGCGATTAGCTGTTGCTTGATGCCACGCACACGTCCTTGTCCTCATGAAATATTACCAATACTACTATCTATATATGGATACTGACAGACTAACTCTTTTAACTCCTGTTTTACCAAAATGTGTATACATATTATAGAATTGTCTAAAAACAGGTCAGCTAGGCTGTTTAGATGGGCTGCTGGGCATTCAGAGTGATGGATATAAGTTGTGGCCACATGCCATCATATCACTTGTCCATTCTTTATCTTATTTCGCTATCAACATTTACATTTACTACTCTGTGCCATTACTTCAATTATTTGATGTCTGTATTAGTTTCACTTTCACGGTACGTAATCACATTTGTATCCATAGCCCAAAAAAAAAACACATTTATATCCATATAGTTTAGTTGCCCTCCTTGTAGTTTTAGACCCCAAAAGTCATCAACCGGCCAAAATCCTCAATAGTGGCCTTACCAAACAGAGCATATATGAGTATCATTAATTATTGGGACTATCTAGGGTTTTGATTGTTTTCAAATACAAAATTACATGCCTTCTTAGCATATTATTTTCACATTATTAAACATAATTTCTTGTAACCCTAAGGAAGGAACCGCACATCCATAATGACTTGACTGACTTTGTGTGTATGTAGCTATAGCGGCATTTTGGATCATCACCGGACCAATCGACATCACATGTTCCTTAGTATTGATTCCTGTTTTGAAGTTAAAAAAGATATTACGGTATGTGCTGGATATGCGTGGTCTAGTGTTGCAAAAAAAAAGGAAGAAGATTCAACGGCCACCAAATTTCATCATTTTAGCCAACAATGTATGTTAAATGCGATCAATAAATTCATGCAGCTGCCATCTGTTTTCCTCTCTCTCTTCATTAACTTAATTTCTCTCTCTCACGCATTTTGTCTTTGCAACATCACCACCATACATACATACAACTTACATACATACACGTCTTCCACAAGACTCAAACTCCACAGCATGGGATTCTCACGGTCGCTCAACCGCACCGTGGGCGTCTTCGTCTTCTTCATCCTCGACATTGTTGATTTCCTGCTTTGCTTTACCTACAAGACTCTTGATTTCTTCTTCGAGTCCGAGTGGAAACCCTGCTACTGCTGTCCGCCGCCCGAGGCCAAACCAATCTCGGCTGGAGGGAACAGAGGCGGTAAGATGATAGTGTCGGAAAGATCAGGAGACTACTCGAAGGTGGTCTCACTCACAAGGACAAAGATCTATCTGGATGAGATCTCCGACACACTCTACTCTCGCCCTTCACTCCTCACCAAGCTCACTAAGCTGGTGAAGTGCTTCAAGAAAGATGTTGTTAAATGCTGTGATGAGTCCAAGAAGAGATCACCGTCAACTAAAAAGACATTACTCACTGTCAACTCCACGGTGGTCGAGAAGTTGCAAAGAACACCAAGATGGTCTGATTGCCATTGCACTTTCTGCACTTCTTGGCTTTCCTCTTCCAACCAATCTCTCTTTGTCAATGTCCAACAGCCCACAGGTACATATATATATATATATATATGTTCTCTACATTCTACATTTTATATAATCTCAGTCCCCTGTTTCGTTGTCCTCTTTTGAAATTTGAAAACCCTTTCCCACTCTAATGTCTCCTGCAGCATGCATTCTCATCTAAATAATCTTTTATCATGAATTTGATTATTACAAAAGACTGGTAGCTCATTAATCATAATTAAAGAAATGTTTGTTGGTTGAACAAAAAACAAAGTAATGTTTGTTGTATGGGTTCTAGCTAGTTGGGGTTTTGCATTAGCCATTAGTACAATCAAAAATCATTTATTACTAAGATGAGAAACCAGTCATTTTAAATGAACAGACGCGTTTTAACTAGGATTAAACATTACTTTAAAGAAATGCCTTCAAAGATCCGTTGATTCTTCCATGGAATAGACAAAATTGCATGGGGATGTTTCTCATCTAGTGTGGAGTGATCATTCAGAAACAATGTGAAGAACTTATGAGACAATGCAGACCTAATGTGGAGTGAAAAGACTTAGACTCAGAAGCTGAGTGAAAAAATCTCTTAGTAGTTTATCCATATTACATCATAAATTATTTACATTATATTGCTTGTTCAAAAAACAAAAAAACAAATATTGCTTGTGCTACACTAGGTCAGAAACAATTTTTGTAAGAAATATATAAACTAATTTTTGAGAGGTTAAAGACATAACTAAATATTAAATATTGAATGTGCAGACAACAAGGCACAAGAGAACGTAGTGTTCATTCATGGGTTCTTATCATCATCCACGTTTTGGACGGAGACTCTGTTCCCAAACTTCTCAGACTCAGCCAAATCGAATTACAGGTTTCTCGCAGTGGACCTGTTGGGTTATGGGAAAAGTCCAAAGCCGAACGATTCATTGTATACATTAAAAGAGCATTTAGAGATGATAGAGAGATCGGTGATTTCTCAGTTCAGACTCAAGACATTCCATTTAGTGGCTCACTCCCTAGGCTGCATTTTGGCTCTTGCGCTCGCGGTTAAACACCCAGGAGCCATCAAGTCACTCACTCTATTGGCTCCTGTGAGTCATATAATACTGTTTTTATTTGAGTAACGCTTCCTGGTTAGTAATGGTAATTAACTGATATATGTGAACGAATGGGGAATGCAGCCATATTATTCGGTGCCAAAAGGTGTGCAAGGGACGCAATATGTGATGAGAAGACTGGCCCCCAAGGAAGTGTGGCCTCCGATGGCCTTCGGAGCCTCAGTGGCTAGCTGGTACGAGCACATTAGCCGCACAGTCAGTCTAGTGCTTTGCAAGAATCATCACTTGTTGGAATTTCTCACCAGGCTACTCACCAGAAACAGGTACCATTAATTTATCTACTGGAGCTTTTCTTTTTGGTATGAAAAATTTATTAGACGTAGAACAATTAATGTAGCCAGACACCTTTAAATCTCTTCCTCATCCTGAGATTGAGATGTGGGGAAATTAATGTGACATAATGCGATGTTGGTATATACTTAAAATCCAATTTATGTGTATATAATTAATCTACTTTCACCGGTAATAGTAGTAGATGCAATGAAAAAGGTGAATAACTGGAATGATGTATTCATCACGCATGCAGGATGCGAACGTACTTGATAGAAGGGTTCTTGTGTCACACACATAACGCGTCATGGCACACACTACACAACATCATTTTCGGATCGGGGAGCAAAGTAGAGGCTTATTTGGACCATGTCCGTGACAACGTGGACTGTGAGGTCGCAGTCTTCCACGGCGGTAGGGACGAGCTGATCCCCGTGGAGTGCAGCTACGGCGTCAAGAGGAAAGTGCCACGTGCAAGGATCCACGTCGTCCCCGACAAAGACCACATCACCATTGTTGTTGGGAGGCAGAAGGAGTTCGCTCGTGAGCTTGAGCTCATTTGGCGCAGATCCACTACTCCTCAACTTCATTCAATAAATTAACCCTTCTTTATTTTAAGCTAAGTATATATATATTAATACCAACCACTATTATTCAAACCATCATTTTATACCCATTCACTTTTGCATATTTCGGTGACTCCTATGTAGAAAAAAAAAAAACAGAACATGTTTCTTTTGTGGTTGCCATTTCATTATGATTTCGAATTTTGAAGAAAAAATAGAGTAAATAGTTTTGCGGCCAAGAATAAAGTGGTTTGCAATGTGCGTCCAATTTCGGATACCCTTGCTGTTTTTTTTATAGGTAAATTTCACTTTCTAACCAAAAACACAAATATTTTTTAGTTACATATGCAAGAAAAGACTCCCGAAGACTAGAACATTGTGATATAACAAATAAGAGACTGAACATTGGCCACATCATACATATAACGCAGATGATGAATTGTTGGTATTTGGGGGAAAGAAAACCATCATATATAGAAGAAGACATTTTACATTCTGAGGAATGCTTTCTCGAATTGTGTCCACTTCTGCTCCAATGTACCCACATACCCCACCGACATTCGTACAAGACCAGGAGAGATGCCTGCAGCTTCCTTCTGTGAGGGGTCAAGCTCGCTGCTAGTGCTGCTCCCGGAGCAAGACATGAGTGTCTCGTAGTAACCCAAACTGACGGCCATGAAGCCAAACTGAGTGGCGTTCTGGAGATATGCCATGAGCTTGTTGGCTTTCTCCTCTGTCTCCATGTCTATCGACAGCAATCCTCCGTATCCATAGTCTCTATTCACCATCCCTTTGAATAGCTTGTGCTGCGGGTGGGTCTCGAGCCCTGGATATATGACTTTCATGCCCAAATCCCTCATTCTCTCCGCATACACTTGGGCTCTGTGGCTGTGCTCTCTCATGCGTAGGCCCAAGTGAGGGATTCGCTCGGAGAGCTCGAAAGCCACCTTGGCGTTCATGGTGGGACCTAGAAGCATCAGAGATCCGCCACGAAGATCCATCATCTCTTTCACCAAATTCTCACTCCCACACACGGCCCCTGTTTTTTAGGTCACGACAAAGACACGTGTACGGTTATTTTGCTCATTCACGTGAAAGAGAAACTTACGTACGTCGCGACAAACTAAATATAACGCTACCTGCGATGATGTCAGCCCCACCACTGATGAACTTGGAGATACTGTGAACCACCACATCTGCTCCAAGCTTGGCCGGAGACAGCACCATGGGGGCGAATGTGTTGTCCACCACCACCGTCACGCCCTTCTCGTGTGCCATACGGCTCAGCTCAGGTATGTCAGCCACAGTCAGCGTCGGGTTTGCCACCGACTCAAAGTAGAGAACCTGTGTCCTACCCTCAACGATCGCGTTTGCCACGGCGCCATGGTCCGTTATGTCAACGAAGGAGGTGGTTATGTTACATGTCCGTGGCAAGAAATGAGAGAGCAAAGCGTGTGTTCCTCCGTATAGCGTGCTTGCCGCAACCACGTGTCCTCCGCTGCTGCACAGTTGCAGCATCACTGACGATATCGCCGACATACCTGAAGTCAATCCGATACCATTAGTTTTTTTCGTAAACTACTAAAAGGTGAAGTCCAACCAAAGTTTCCGTATCAAACACGCAACTAGGTTTCCATGGGTTCTGTATATTCTTTTATTTTATATATATAAATTACCGCTAGAGGTACAGTAGGCAGCTTGGGTGCCTTCGAGAGCAGCCATCTGGCGGCTGAGGTTGAGCACGGTGGGGTTGAAGTGTCGGCTGTATACGTAGAAGTCGTTGTCCGGTCCCAGTTCTCCGGTGAACATCCGCCTCATGGTATCCGGTTCCATGACGGTGAAGGTGGCGGAGGCTTCGATGGACATGTTTACTCCCCCGTGCTCCCCAAACTCATGTCGGATATTCGCTATGGCCGCTGCAGGGTCGGCATCACACACCGCCAGTGCTGATTTCTTCGCAACCAAGGCGTCACCGTCTTCGTCATCGCGATCGTTTCGTTTCTTCCCGGAGAATACGAGGGGCTCCTGTGTCTCGAGGAAATGAGCCATAGTAGTTAACTAAAGAAAAAGTAGAGCCTTTGTTAGGAAACAAGAACCTAGGTGTTAACGAAATGTAAAGAGGAAAGGCTTCAATTTATAGAAAAATTAATCAAGATTTTTTTATCTTATCAAATCAATTACAGACGTTACTTACACATTTTTTTTTTTTGTTGTTTACACATTTGAATTGATAGTACTATTATTTTTTTAAAAAAAGTGGGAGTCATTCACGTGTACCCTGTCTAAATGTTTGGAACGTAACGCTTTTTTGGGGGTTATTTTTTCTGTTAGGTAAGCTTAACTAGAGTTTTCGCTTTGCCAAAGCATGAAAGCTACATATTTTGCCCTTGTGGCCTTGTTGCTTTAGGATTAGCATCCCACGTACGTATCATGTGTTTTTGTGAGTCACTTTTTGATCATGTGTTTTTATTTGAAAACTATTTTGTAATGAATATTGCTGTGATCTCTATCGGATTACTTTTGCTCTCCTTATCATACACGGCATCTTAATCTATTGAATATAAACAAAAGTAGAAGTTAATAATCACGAACCTTATGATGAACTACTTTCATTATTCCAATTTATTATTATATATCCCTTGGGTAATTGATTGACAAAGAGTGCCAATGCTTGACCAAACAAAAAAAAGACTGCTTTTTTTATTGGTTGGTAAAAGAGGAATGGGCAATACAAATACACAAAAGTGAAGAAAATACGAAAGTGTGTCTACATACAGATTCATAAAGCTGAGAAATAAACATGCGTTTAGTGACTGTGGAATATTCAAAGTCATCAGCTCATGATAACTAGATAAGATCATCATTTCTATGGATAGTTTCTCACATGGTTCCAATTAGTATCAGAAACCCTTTTGATAGAAATTAGGGTGACATGTAAGCTTTCTCAATGCAAAATCTTATATTACTTAGTCGTCATCTAAAGTTTCTCAATGCAATTTATTTTTGTATGGATTTCTCTAACTAAATCCACGATAGTTCATTTTTATTTTATTTGTCTATATTTTTGTAAAATACTAGGTTTTAACCTGCGGGACTATTTTGTTCTTTTAAAAATAAAAGTATAATTTGTTTAGTCGATTAAAAATATATATGATTTAATATTTTGTATTTTCTGAATGTACAACTCTTATATCTATATATTATTTAGTATACAATTACTATGTTTAACTTTTACTGTTTAAAATATAAGAACAATAACGTTCAGTTCATTAAATTAAAATCTAGATTATAACTAAATAATTTAAAATTTAATTATATTTTTATTTTATAATTGTTTTGTTTAGTATTTAAGATAATATAATTATATTTTGATTGTTATATCTAGAACTTCACACGTGGTATACCGTTTCGTATTACTATCGACTCAAACCCGTCCTACCATCTAATCCCGTTCAGTGAAACTAAACATATCTAATGGATTTCACCCGTGCTATACCGTCTCGTATTAAATAGTTGTCGAAATCTAATTCAAATATTGGAGAAATAAGATTTAGTGAACTGATAAGAAATGTATTTAGGTGCGTTTTGCTCATTTTAAGGGATTGCAATTGTATTTTGGTTTGTCAAATATTTTTTGTTTTAAATAATTTCCGAAATCTAGTTCAAATTTTGGAGAAATCTGCATGATATATGAGATTGGAATATATTTGGAATATTTTTTGTTTGTTAATCAATTTATTGCCAAAAGAAAATCAATAATTAAAAGCCAGTTACAACCATTGTAAATAAGTTCCAACTCTAAGATTTATTTTACAAAATAGATGCAAAAATGTATATATAGATATTTGAGAAACTTCACATGAAGATAAGTAATAAGCATTACATTTCATCCTAATTTCTACGCTTTCTTATCTTTTTTTTTTTCTTTTTTTTCTTATTTTCCTACTCCTTTTTTTATTCAGTTATTTGCGTAACTTTCATTCATATATATAGTCAAACAAATACAAGATTGTAACAACATTTCTCTATGGTTGTGAATTCTGTTTCACTTACTAAAAAATCTAGACGCATCTCTATACAATTTTTGGTACGTTAAACGCTCGGTTGTATTCTTAGGAAATAAGAATGTTAGGTTTGCTTATCTCTCCTTAGTCCTTATGATTATGAGAATTATTTTCTATTTTAGGTGTTCCATGAGATATTTATAAAAAAAACATGATAATGAAACTACAGTTTTTTTTTTTTAATTCATAATTTTCCATTAAAAAGACATATTACAAGGCCCAAACAGAAAATACAACACATGCCTCAGGGCCAAACAGAAAATACCAAAAAACCAACAACGGAGCATAAAGCCCAAAGGGGAACCATGGAAACAAGACCCAAAATACAACGTTATGTGTTTCGGCTGCATCATTAAAATCACAAATCTAGTCCGTTTGTAAGCCCATTTGGGTAAATTTTAGTTTTGAAAAAAAAAAAAAAAAAAAAAAACATTGTTGGAAGGTTAGGAGGTTAATAAATGAAAAAAAGAAATGAATTAGAGAGAGGCAAAGGCACATAAACTTATTATTATTTAGTCCGCATTTAAATCAACGATATATACTTAATACTTGCACACACACTCTACAAATCTGAAATTACAAATCTCATCATCTCCTTCCTCCCTTGCGAGATCTGATCGTATCAATGGAGATCTTCTACTTCGTGGTGTTCGGTGGCCTGGCTGCGATCGTCGCCGGCTTGGAGCTGAGCAAATCGAACAAAGACCGCATTAACACCTCCTCCGCCTTCAACTCCTTCAAGAACAACTATCTCCTCGTCTACTCTCTCATGATGGGTTAGTTCTCACTACATCTGATCACGATCCATTTTCTGATTTCTATAGAGCTTAGTGTCGGTGTGTGATTTGACCGGAATGAATGAATGAATGCTCCCAATGATTGATTGATTGTCCATAGATCCTAAAATCCAACAATGAATTTATGTCCCTGGCGGCATTTAGCTGGGGACTGGTTGCAGGGTCCGTATGTGTACTATCTCTACAGCACTTATGGCTTTGGAAAGGGAGAGATCGGTCAGCTCTTTATTGCTGGTTTTGGATCTTCCATGTTGTTTGGCACCATTGTTGGATCTCTTGCCGACAAACAGTCAGCATTTCTTCTTCTGAATTATACTTCACCTATTGTTTGTTTGGATCTTCTTCAATGACTCTGTAACTTACTCTCTTAATTAGGGGTCGCAAGAGAGCTTCTATCACCTACTGTATCACCTACATTCTCAGCTGTATCACCAAACATTCTCCCCAGTACAAAGTTTTGATGGTCGGTCGTGTTCTTGGTGGTATCGCTACTTCTCTCCTTTTCTCTGCCTTCGAATCCTGGCTCGTCGCTGAGCACAACAAGAGAGGCTTCGAGCAGCAGTGGCTTTCTGTCACTTTCTCCAAGGCTATTTTCCTCGGTAATGGATTAGTCGCCATCATTGCTGGCCTCTTTGGCAATTACCTTGTCGATTCTCTCTCCCTCGGTCCTGTTGCTCCTTTCGATGCTGCTGCTTGCTTCCTTGCTATTGGTATGGCCGTTATTATCTCATCTTGGTCCGAAAACTATGGAGATCCATCTGAAAACAAAGACCTTCTTACCCAGTTCAAGAACGCTGCATCTGCCATTGCTTCTGGTGAATCTCTTACCTTACCTTGGTTTTTGACATACTGTAATATGTCTTTGCTTCCAGCTTTATTCTTCCACTAACCACCTTTTTATTAAATCAGATGAGAAGATCGCATTACTCGGTGCTATTCAGTCTCTGTTTGAAGGGTCCATGTACACCTTTGTGTTTCTCTGGACTCCTGCTTTGAGCCCAAACGAAGAGGACATTCCACATGGTTTCATATTTGCAACATTCATGCTGGCTTCGATGCTTGGTAGCTCCATTGCCTCTCGTTTGTTGGCACATTCGTCTCCAAAAGTAGAGAGCTATATGCAGATCGTATTTGTGATATCTTCTGCTGCTCTAATGCTTCCTGTTGTAACAAGCGTATGCTCTCTGTCTTGATATCTCTCACTGTTTACTCTCCATATTCAAGGAGTAGTACCGATAATAACTTCTCGATTTCCAAATTGGAACAGTTCTTGGTGGCGCCCTCAGGTGTAAAAGGTGGAAGCATATCCTTCTCTGGATGCATTCAGTTAATGGGTTTCTGCACATTTGAAGCGTGTGTAGGAATCTTCTGGCCATCTATAATGAAGATGAGATCGCAATACATTCCAGAGGAAGCTAGAAGCACCATCATGAATTTTTTCCGCATCCCACTCAACATCTTTGTCTGCCTTGTATTATACAATGTGAGTTTTCCTGTTCTCTTTTTATTCAGACTTCTTCGAGGCACTGGTGTTAGTATCACTGCTAGTACGGAACGTTATGTTCTGAACAGAATTGTTACACTTCTCTAGCTTTTGGGTAAATATTTCGCTTGGCCTGCTGAGCGTATCTAGATTCCCATTTCGTTTATAATTATTCAGAACGAGTTACCTTGCCCTTAGATACTAGTGTACAATCTATAAGTCATTTATTCAATATCCATCATATAGGTTCTTCCCTTTTTAATGTGTATTATCTGTGGCTCCCTTAGGTAATGTACAATCTTCAGTATCTATCATCTGGATTCTTTGTTTGGATATAAACCTGTATAGGAAAAGATGCATTGCCATGGACCTAACAAGCTTTTCTGATCTTTGTATGCTAAAGGTTGACGCGTTTCCAATGACCGTGATGTTTGGAATGTGCTCTGTATTCCTTTTTGTGGCCTCTATATTGCAGAGGAGGTTGATGAATGTAGCCGAGATCCACAAGTCAAGTAAGTCTTCTGACATTACTCACAAAATGCTTTAAAGGGAAGTAGAAATCATGTGGTACACACGCTTGATTGGATCGTAGAACTTAACTAGTGGATTCTATGATAGCATCATGCATGAATTTCTAACTGATGAACATTGCATTTGATCTGCAATTCCGTATCATGCTTGTAGATTCATTTATCACGGTTGCCTGCATTTCCATCAAACATTAGAACTGTTATATGTTCATATCTAACAGCACCATTGATCAGATCAATTATTGTGGACTGGTGATTCTAGTGTATCTCTCATTATCATTGCAGGATCACAAGAGTGGTCAGCAGAAAAGGAGATGACCTCAGAAGCTGACCCTCTAAACCCATAATAACCAAATCTCCGATGACATAAGAAAAAAGAAGAAACGCCGTTCCGTTTCTCTTTATGATTTTTCTACTTGTCTTAATATGTTCGTTGGTCATAAAGTCTTTCCACTTGTTTAGTTATATTTGGATTTTGTGCCTTCACCAGATGTAGCAAACACACCCTAATACCTCTGCACGTCAGCTTATTTGGGCTTTAGCCACTATTCTTCTTGAATCTTTCTACTTTTTTTTTTGTGCGTCAAAAACAATCTTTATAAGTCGATTTTGGCCCTAAACCATAGAAATGTAGTGTTATTTAAAAGGAAGCTCAATCTCTCTTTGCAATTCTGAATTCAGGCAATAATTGTCTCTGTTTGAATGTGGCGATAGTCAGTCATAAACTAATACACTTAAACACATGAATAAATCTATGGAACCACACGTTATTTAAGAAGTGGTGGCCATGTGAAACAACAATACACAAGCAGACATTATATAATTGCAAATGAATAATCGATTAGACCCATTTATGTACTGATACGATGCGACATTGGCCACTTCAGGCCATGTGCCCCATCTTCAGTCAGGGGTACAACCGTCATTCCACCTCCTTTGCTTCACCAATTTATAAGCTTAGCTTTTCAGGAGATCTGAGAAGCAAAGTAGACCAATCAAGATGGGAGTGATGAGTTTGAGCAAGACGATGGTGGTGGTGGTATTACAGGTGATGATATTGTTGGGACAAGAGATTGGTAAAGTGTCGTCGACTCTATACAAAGTTGGGGACTTGGACGCTTGGGGCATCCCAATTGATGCTAAAGTCTATTCCAAATGGCCCAAATCTCACTCTTTCAAGATCGGTGACTCCCTCTGTAAGTCAATATTCTAACTCTTCTTCTTCTTATAATTTCAAATCTCTCTAAAATCTAATCATTGGTTTGTTTTTGGTTGCTGCAACCAATAAAGTGTTCTTGTACCCACCAAGCGAAGACTCACTGATTCAAGTGACGCCCTCCAATTTCAAGAGCTGCAACACCAAAGACCCAATCTTGTACATGAACGACGGCAACTCTCTCTTCAACCTCACCCAAAACGGAACCCTATACTTCACAAGTGCAAACCCCGGCCACTGTACCAAGTACCAGAAGCTCCTAGTCTCCGTCGGCACCTACTCCGCCGAAGCAGAGGCCTTGTCTCCGTCTTCTGCCGCCGACGCTCCCTCTTACCAAAACGCCTTCGGGTCCATTCCTCTCTCTCAGAAATCGTCTGCTTCCTCCTCGCTCATTTCTGCTTTCTCCACTGTCGCTGCTTCGCTGGCTTGCGCTGTCGTCGGTGCAATCATGTGATGGAATTTTTGAATATCTTTATTTATTAAAGCAAACAGTCATTGCTTCTTTTTTGTTTTGTTTTTGTTATCATCTCTTAATTATTTATTCTTCTTCATTGGCTCCTATCTTTTTATATCTCGAAAATGAATTTGCCAATTTTCTAAACTATTAACAGATATGTACACACAATGACACAATCCATATAGTTCTAAATTTTGAATTAGCGTCAAATACATTTCATTCTTTCAATCTGTGATTCCTGATGCAATGCATATTTTTACATGTAACCAAAAGCTACGAGAAATGAAATAAAAGGCAAAGAAACAAAACAAAAAGTTGAGTAAATCCCAAAACTGTGGCTACGTTAAATGAAATGAAGGAATCATCAACTCAGCTTCATCCACTTCCGTTTCGCCTTCTCTATAGCTTCCTCTTTCATTCTAAGCAGTCGTTGACACGATTGGTTATATTGTGACTCTATCACATTCAGCTCCGTCTTCAGATCCTCCGACTGCTTGTTTGACACCATTGAGCATGAATCCAGAAACGAGGACAACAATGACTCTACTGCCTCGCAGCAGCAGCCGAGCCGTGACCCCTCGTTTGAGGAGACCCGATGGTAGTAGTCCGCTGATATCTCTGACTTCATTGATTCTCCAGCTTCTTCATCCTTGGACTGATATACACTGTTTGCATTAGGCAGGCTTCGATTAGCCTTCAGCTTCATTATCAGTTCATCTATCATCTCAGCTATCACAGTAACCTCATGGCTTGACAGATCAAGCTCTTCAACCATCTCCCCTGTAACTGCTCTTGCTGTGTCTGTCTTCAGATTGAAGTCAAAATCAACTTTTCTCGCTTGACCTGATATAAAATTTATACTGTCATTAAGCAATTCGAAAATATGCAAGAGAAGAGAAAAAGAAAATGGCCATAAGATATCGTGAAACAGACCAGATGAGCCCGCGATCCGCAGAGCCATTGATGCTGCCACATCATCTCTCCTCTCTCCACTCAGCTTGAATTCGGTACTTTCAGCAACCCTCTGGACTTCCATGGTCTGGAGCAATGCGCATTCTTGGCTGCTTTTAGCAGAAGAGCAGATGGAAACACTTGTATTCTTCTTATATTCAACATCCATAGGACGATATTCACACTGTGGTGGCATTGCAGGTTTGAATGTTGTGTTTGATGAAGCAGTAAGAGTGGAGTCCTTGGCGCCATCTACTGCAAGGAGTTGGTCCTTCAGGAGCTCTAGAGCAGTTGGTCTAGAAGGAGCTGGGAGAAGACACTTCTCTATGAATTGCTTAACTTGAGGATCATCAACTTTGCTGAGAGATTGAGGTTTTATACCCTGCTAATGCAACAATGGTCAAGGACGATCCCTGTGTCGAAGAGAAATGTAAGACTTATATATATCAGGTCAGACTTACCGAGGTAACCTTCTTGTATATTTGAGCCTGGTTTCTGCATTCTCTGTATGGATATTCACATGTTACCATCTCCAACATGCACATGCCAAAAGAATAGATGTCGACAAGTTCATTATATTCTTCTTCATAAAGCTCAGGCGCCATGAATTCAGGAGTGCCTGAAAAACATACTCAATATATTCAGTTCTAGAAAAGCTTATCCTAAAACCAACAAGACTTAAAGAGGTTTTAATAGTATTATTACCAATCACACTTCGAGCAGTGGGTTGCTGCATCACAGCAGCGAGCCCAAGATCTCCAATTTTGACCTTTCCGGTATTTCCATTGACAAAAATATTGTCGCACTTAAGGTCACGGTGAATTACAGGAGGGGTCTGAGAATGCAAATAGTGCAGGCCTTTAAGAATCTGCCTTGCCCAGTTCATGATGGCCTTGGGATCAACTTTGCGGTGCTTCTTGCGATAACTTTGGACCAAGAGAAATGACAATCAATGGAAAGGCAGACGTAGATATATTATAAGAGATAATGAAAAGAGAAGAAGAGAGGAGAGGAGTAAGTAGACATACAGGGTGAGACTACCAGAGGTGAAAAGCTCAGTGATCATGTTGATGGACTTGTTATGATCATCAACCCAAGAGTAGAAGAGTTTGATGATGTTATCATGTTTAAGGGAATTGAGGAGATGGACTTCGGAATATAGCCTATCAAGTTGGCCAGGCATCTGCAAGACATCTTCAATGCTCATGAGGTTCCAAGCAACTTCAATACCTTCGACTTCATCAAATGCCTTATATCTACACGCGGCGAGGTAACAACAACAACAAGAGATGAGAAAAATACTTAAAAAGCAATCAGAGTAACATAGGCACTGCAATGAAAAAGTAAAGGACGTATAAACAAACAAACATACACAGTTTTGAAGGCTCCTCTCCCGAGAACGTCATTATACTGAAGAAAGAAAGAAGAAGATTGTTATCCTAAAGTGACCTTCCAAGCCATTAACGTAGCTATTACTTATATAAATCTTATCGAGGAAAAGTCTATAGATTGACATTGTTATCCTAGAAACCATGGAAATTGCAGATAGCGTCGTACCCTAATGTAGCGACCAGTGGGATCTTTCTGGACGAAGTCAGCCTCTTCCATGGCAGATATTCTAACCTAATGATACTAATAATCCGGAAGCAGAAGAAGAAGAAGAAGAAAGGAGGGATGATGATTGGTGGTTACAGAAGGGTGAGGAGATGGAAGGAGATTGGATCGGAGAAGGCCTCACGGGCGAAGCAATAGGAGTCGATCGCCGATCGGAATCGAGATCGGGAACAGAGGAGTGTGGCGGCCATCTCCGAGATGATGACGGTGGTGAGATGGTTCTGCGTTTGTGTCAGCGTCGTGTCTCTTATTATTGTTATTGGATAGAAGAAGAAGAGCATCTCCTCCATTCATCAACCATCCACCATTGCTTTTAGACAACGACCGATGAAGAAGCTTCAATTTCGCCACCAAATTTCACAAATATCAACAAAAATCAATTTCTCTCTCTCTCTCGAAACCCTAAAAACAGATTGAGGATTTGATCTTTGTTCAACTTTTTATTTATATACAGTGTCTCCCCTTTATCCTCGTCAAGGATAACGGGCATCTATTTTCTGATTCAGTCAGTTAACTGTTATCCACCCAAAACGGTGTCGTTACGTTCCTTTTTTCTTTAAATGGGCCTTCTTTCTTTGTCTTAGTCAATGTTTTAAAGCCCATACAATCTTCTTCTTTTTTTTCCACGAGCCCATACAATCTTCTTTGATGTAATGTTACTACTATTTATCAACAGATTCTTGTGTTGTTGTTGTAACAAAAAGAAAGAAAATCAAAGTGGTAGGTATTATACTATGATAATAAATCATCATGTTTGGTGTGGTGTTGAAAGAGCTGAACAAGTGAGTACAAGACTTGAATCCTTGTGACTTGTGGCTTTGCCTGTACGATGAAGTGTGCCCATATTTGTCCTTTTCTTGTTTCCATCACTCCTTTCAATATCTTCAATCCCAATCCTCTCACCACTTGTCCTATCTCCAAGAACTCCTCTCTTTCCTCACACACCATCTCTATCTGCATTTCTCCTTCCCTGTTCAATTCCTCCACCATTATCGGACATACCACTCCTTCTTCCCCCACTTCCAACGCCCATGTTCTCTCTTTCTCCTTCACCAGCTGATAAACATCATTCACTCATCAATACTCAAACACTTGTGTACTTACTGAATGGATATATTTGATTCATTACCTTAGACTCGTATGGTTGTTTGAGTCTCTCTGCATACTTGGCGAGGCTTTGCATGAACACCATGTGTTTTATGGTCAGATCCAGCAACGTATCTATGCTACACTGTTTAAATATATATCGAAACTTATTAGAGAATGCATTTGTTAATCTATAATTTGGATGCCCTAAACTAAACTATATTATTATTCAATTTACCTTAGCTCCATTTGGAATCATCCCTCGCAACTCCTTGATACGGTCTTGTATCATCTGACGGTCCTTAGGCCTCGGCCTCCTGCTTTCTCCTGCCTTTGCTCTTTTCTTCTTCACACCTTCTTCGTGAGGCTTCTTCCAGTTCCCTCCAATACTTGATCTCTCATCATCATCAATCCACAAACTCCGACTTGTTACTGTCTCCTCCTGAGGGAACAAGCTTGAGCTATGCGCCGATGATGTATCAAGCTTCCGTCTTTTGCTCTGGTTCACACCAGAGTACTCTTGCACGTTCGTGAGAGAACTACTACAAGTGTTGTTGCTAAGACTGCTGCTTATGAGCTCTGAGAAGAGTCCTTTAGGTGGCAAAGCCATTGTAGGCGTTTGAGAATTCATCCCCAAAATGTCGAAAAGATCCTTGTCAACTCCTTGGATCACCATGGAAGAGCAGTTCTGTTCTGGTGGATCAGCGAGCAGCTGGTATAGATCGTCCAGAGAGTAAGACTGGAGAATGTCGAACCCATAATCATCTCCATTGGTCAGATCTTGGTTGGAAGAAGCTGCTTCAGAGGAGATCATCTCAGGGCTGAGCAAAGAAGGAGGATTGTCCTCAGCGAAGATGTCATCAAAGCTAAATCCTTGAAAAGATTCAGCTGGGAAAATCTCACAATCTCCCAGTGACTCAAACAGAGTATCGAGATCACCGGAATCATGTGGCTTTAAACACGTCTCCTGGAGAGCTCTTGTTGTTTGTTCCAATATCTCTGTGCTCTCAAGAATCTAAAGATTGATAGTAAGTAATTAGACCATGACTTCCACAACAAGAAAACATTGTTATATAATTATATATGCAAACCTTTTGAGTAGATCCTAGCTGAACAACGCCGCTGGATCCTAGTGGAATGATTGCGATAGTCTGTGTATAAGTAAACTGCCGTATAAGAATCTGATTCAAAATGGATATATGAATCCTTAAACTTGGAGAGAAGACAAAATATAAATTACCTTAAAGCCACAGAGAAACTGATTCTGAAACTCATGTTCCCACTGCAAAACAATCAAACGCACGAATATCAAATCTTTTTTCTTCTTCATCATGAAATGTTCTATGCAGTCACTATATTTCGACATACATTATAGCTCACAGATGAGAAAAATCAAACACCAAGAAAAAGAAGTGAACAAACCTGAAACAATGTGTCTGAGAACAGCCATTGATGGTTTCCGGATGAAGCTACTTCTCCCACAATTCTAATTTCATCAAAAGAAAAGTATATTGAAGATATATAAACACAAACACAGAGACAGATATATAAAAGATTTGAGTGAAGTGTAAAAGCATACCCTTGGCCTAAGATAGGAGCCTGGAGAACCATATCATCAACTAGTGCGACTGATTGTTCATCATTGTATGCTTCTTCAAATCTCAATATCCTGATGGAATTCAACAAAACTAAATTACATTTATGGACACCAAAGTAGGGAAGCCACATATAAAACCAGAGGATATGCAATTCAGTCTTTTGCCTAAATCAACGGAAAACAAAACTAGTTTTATGCAAATATTATCCAAGACAGGAACATGCATATAACATTCGAAAGAAAAAAGAGAGAAATTACATGGAATTGATGGGATCATAACGCCAAAACACAGCATAAGACCATCCATGGCTTAAACAGAGACTCTTCAATATATGCTTATACTCTGAACCCATATTTAGGAATCCAAGCCGGGAAGAGCCCTTTTAATTTCTGCAGGATCTCGAACTCTTAAAAAGGACAACAACTTTTGTCTTCTCCAGAAACCAAACTCCAAAGATAAAGAAAAGCTGGAAACAGAGGAAAAATGTGGGTTTTTGAGTTTTCTCTTTTTTTCTTTAATTTTCTGCAGATAGAAAAAAATACAGAGAAAATTCCTTTGAGTTTTGCTTTTTGTTCAAGCAATTAAAAAGGAGTTAAGAGCTTTGTCTCTCTATATATATAACCAAACAATAACATGAAATGTTTGTAATTCGATAAGAAGTGGAAGAGCCTTTTTGTCTGAGGAATTAAATATATTACTATTATTTATTTGATGTGATTTGTCTGCCGGTGTCCAGTCACGCTTTTGTCCCGGAAGTGACGTGAATTACACCGGCTATTGCCGGTTTAGTGAAAAAGTTTGCTTTGATTACTATATATTTATTTGTTGTCTTTTGAAAAATTTAGGACGGGAGAGGATCTTCGAGGGTATAATTTCCATAAAGGGAGATTTTATTTTGATTTTACTTTTTATCATCGATTCATTAAATACTCGATACGAATTTATGATATACTTTAATAGTATTCAATATATTTAGATATGATTAATTAACTAACATTTGATGAAAATTTCTATAGTGGAAACTGGTGCAATGGAAAAATAAAAATGAGGAGAATGTGATCCCCACAACAGAGGAAGATAAATGGTGCTGTGGAGTTTCTAGCGATCATCTTCTCCCTCGTATCCTATATCTTGAACATCATATTAAAGCTTAACATCGACCGTTTTTGGTTGGAAAATATGGTTTAGAGTTATAAAGAAAGAATGACCGCCTCTTTAGTGTATGGGCCAATGAGGTTCCCAAAATATGTGTCACCTAAATCTTGAATTCTCGGTATGATAATCTTGACTTAAGTAGTTCTCAAATCTCGATCCACTGCCTCATATAATTATATCAACAGTCTAACACCAATGTCGTCAGCAGTCACATACATTCGTAGAGTATGCATTCATATATAAGCCAGATATATACATATCATAAGAGATTTGTTATACCTATATTCATCCAAATGTTTAGTTGTGGTCTCTTGTGGTACCAACCTAAAAAAAATAAGGTTATGCTTCCGCCTTAAGTCTTGAGAGCTACTATCTTTTTTCTTTAATATAACTAAACATCTTATTATTATCAGGAAACCATGCATGTTTAATTTTAAGTTTATATAGAAGATCACAAGCAAGGAAAAATGTGAATGTTAAATAGACTTGAACATTAGTTCATGAATAGTATTAAACGTGTTTTAATTTGTTACTTTATTACTTTATTTTAGCTATTTATTTGTACATGGTGCTATTTTGTACCTATGTTTTGAGTTTTCAATGGATTATTTATATCTTAAAACTTTATACTATATAAACTCTGATATCAACCTTCGAATTTCATGATTTTACTGAATATTACTATGGAAATACGATATAAAATAGAATTTAGAGAACATCAAAGGCATATATAGCAAACGTTAGAAATACATGCCTCAATATTTGAGACCCATTTTTGTTACTCGCAAGTCGCGCAACATCTCACACCACACATTACATGCCTAAGCCTAAGTGCCACAAATACATCACCTTTAAAAAAAAAAAAAAAAAACTTCTCGGCCTAAGCTAATGTACATGCACTTAATACACTTTTAGCTTCTTGATAGTGGTAGAGAATATCAATAGATATCCACAAATCTTGAAATGGAATAAGTGATTATAATTACATATCAAATGAAGAAAAACTCATCAATCAATTTATTTTTTGGGGTTATTAGAAATAGCCATAATTTGGTCTCTTATACTCATCACACGCTCAATCATGGCCGTTGAGAACAAAAGTCAACGGCATCAAGATTTTCACCTTAATCCTTTTTCGTCTTTAGTTGATTTATTGTCCCTTTTCGAAACTTTCCGTTCTTATTACAATTGTGTCCGAAAGTGGTGAAATAAATCCAAAAGTTGGATTTTATGTTGTACACTTGCTTTTTGTTAGATAAGCTATTTTAAAACTTTTCGTTAAAATATGTGACTAGAGAACATATTTTTCTGTCAAAAACAAAACAAAATTCCTTTATCGCTTAAAACTTAAGAGTAACTCTAACTAACTACCATTAGTCCACATATATATGTACTAAGATAGAGATAGTGTTGGATTCATACTTTTCTTTAAATTTAGAGTATTTTATTCATAATATACATAATTTTTGTTAGATTTGATAATATATTTTTACTATGACAGTTGCAAATATGTATTGTTTATGTGACAAATTCTTTATTCAATGAGTTGTGGAAAACAAGGTAAAACTTATTATATAATCCAATCATATTTTTAAAAACAACTACAAAATATTACGAATTTATATGTCATGGTTAACCGCTAAAAACTTCATCTTTGAAAGCACACAAAATTTTTAAAATCTTTTGCATTTGACTCTTAATTTGTTCGAAAAAATAGCTATGGAGAATATGTAAACTTTTTCTATATGAGAAAAATTTGTGGTTATTAGTCTCCTTTGTTATTGCTTTAGGTTCTGTGTCTTTTGTTCGATATCTATTATGAGACCAATTTTTGTTAGCCCTATACCCTAGTCTACATAAAATAGAAATGAGTTTCAGAGTTAATTTATACTTTCCATGTTTTAAAAAGAATGATGTTTTGGATTTTTCACCCAATTTAAAAAAGAATATTTTTTATTTTTATTATAAGTTTAGTGATATTAAAACTATTTTCTTGGTTGACAAATGAAAGTAATAATGAACTTGATACGAATAAGAAGAAGAAAAACTCCAAAAATCAATTTTCTAGTTTACACAACATGCATCCCCTCGAGGTCAACATCTTTAAGACTTCATGTAATATCCGTGTTTTCGTAATTTATCTTAATTCTAATATTTAAGGCTTAACTTATTTTAATCTTTCTTATTTTTGTTATCGTATATAATGATTCACCTTTTTTCTTGGTCTTTTTGTGTTCCATTGGAAACCAAGATAGTGAATCACATTTTATTGATGGAACATCAATTTCAATTATTGTGTCATTTCTTACAAACTGGGAAAATAAAACGTACTGATGTCTTCAAAGTAAAACAACCTTTTAGTTTTAATCAAACCACCATTACATATGTACTTTTCTTTATATACTCCCACAGTTCCCTCTAAGAATTAATAACTTCGCATTCTGTTTAATACATAGTATAATGTCTTTATTTGATCAGTCGATTGTCTCAAATGACTTTAGTTCTATATTCAATATTGAATGCTCAAAGACTCAATCGTTATAGATAGCATAGCACAATTTACACTATAAGACGTACAGTAATTCAAACATCTAAATGTACGAAAATGAAAATGACAATAAATATATAGTTAGGGATGCAATGGAATATGCAAAAAAAAGGGAAAGGGAAAACTAGGCACGCTTTGTCCCAAAGAAAGGACCAATTTCGATATTTGTTAAGAAACTCTTATGGTAACACCATCATGCTATTTCCCACTACCATCAACTATCATCATTCCCTTTTCACACACACACACACACACATATATATATATATAACTTTGTATATGTATGCAATGTCATTAATTAAGTTACGTATATAACTACAACCCAGATATACTCAAGGCTCATAGATCGTTGTCATTAAGTACATGTATATTATACATATCAGACAGTTGATGGCGTTGAGACACATCCATCCACATGTAATAAGTATCATAACGTTGACTTTTTTCCATTTTCATTTGTCTATCTATTTATGTCCGAATATGTTAAAACAAATTACAGAAATCTATCTCTTAAAATTTTGGTATGTAATATGTGAGAAGTTAATAAATAGACAAATTAAATGAAAGTGGAAAAAATGTTAGAACGAGTTTAACAAGGCATGTGATTTTAATAATTATTTAACTTCACAGAATAATTAACTATCTATATATATAGACACTAATTAGCTAGTATCTAAGACCAAATAGCGGACGATGAAAGAATGGTTATTGAAAAATGGTTAGCCCAAGTTATTTATGAATGTAAAGATGTTAGTAATGGATCGATCAAAAATGATATCTTATTTGTTTTTAAAAAACATTTTTTTTTTGGGGACAACATTTGTGTTTAAATTTATGCATGGGATTCTCTCGAAGATGTACATTGTGCTTTATTTATTCTCAATATATAGACCCCAAGCATATATATGACACGCAATAGTTTCTTCGTAATGATTTTGACTCACCAAAAAAGTCAATAAATCATACGATTGATCACATAGCTATTGCTTTCACTTTTGTTCAAAAAAAAAAAAGTTATTGCCTTCATCAAAAACATAGAAAAAGAAAGTGTCGATGATAGGTCTAATAAAGATTGGAACGAATTGATTGTTGTAGAATCGTTTATGTAACAATTCTCATAATTTATAATAAATAGTATTTCAAATATTAAAATAAAAAGAAAAAAAACTCAAAACAATACAACCAATAAAAAAGACAATACATTATTATAATATAATACAATCACAAAACATCAAACTAAATTAAAATGTGTGAATGAAAATAAAACCTTCAAATGTTTTAATAGTGTGGAATGGAAAGAATATATTATTTATTTAACTATATGGAATCCGTACGAGAAGCAAATTTCATAGAAGTTAAGACCAGTCTAAAAAACCTATGTGTGTTACTTGACTATTTGTACAATTTTTTTTTTGTTTGATAAAAATATATTAATGGATAATATATCAGAAAAGCTAAGGAGATTATATATAGATACTAGAGGGATGGTAGTATATGTATATCTCGAATGCTATATTTAATTTAAGAGATATAAACTCAAATTTAATTGAAAGAATTAATACTGATACTGCAAAAAAAAAAAAAAAAAAAAAAAATCAATAAGTGATAAGAGATAAGACCTTTTTAGCTGTAGTAAGTATTCTTGTGTGGACAGCATGCAGGATTAGCAAACTAATCATATCGTAGTAATATTTGTATTATGAATTGAAAATGTAAAAAAAGAGAATAAAACCAATCATCCAAATTCGCAAACTCCAAGGTGGAGCCAGAACTAGTGTTACGGTCCACTGCCACACATACAATTATTTCCTCGTTTTGGGCATAACACCGTTTTGTCAGGGAATGTCTCTCTTCGTAGTACTCTTCAGCGTAACCCCATTTGTTTTTTTATTTATTAATTTGTCTTTTATAGCCCCACAAAACTTAAGTAATCGAATTCCATACATCATCTTTTGTTACTGACGCTTAATTTGTTGTTCCAAAATTCAAAATCCTCACTCTCTGTGACTCTGTCTTGGTAATATTTTTCAACAAAAATTGTTACAATTGAGTGTATAATCTTTTTGGATTAGTTATCCTGCTCTAAACATGTGGAGGTATGGTCATTTTGAAATTCTTTAATCAAGAAGAAGAAGAAATATAGGGTTTGTGTGCCCAGAAAAAGCGCGGGACCTGCCTGTTTTCACGAGGGACGAGGACTCGAGGAGGAAAGATTCTTGATGCGTCAGCAAGACAAGACACGTGGAGGAAGATGAATGGATAGGCAGCTGGTGATGATGACACATGTTGATTATGAGGGCTTTGGGTGGTCGGGTAAGAAGGAAGCAAAACACACCCATCACCTGTCAGATTCTCACTTGTCCTTTTTTTTTGTGCCTTTTAAATTAGTACTACTTAAACAGTGTCACTCACTCACTCACTATGCTACCTTTTTAAATCTCAAACGGCGGGGCGAGAGCTCACAGTTTGTTTCTTCTGGGCTTGGTAAGATAGAATGATGATGGGCTTTTATGAGCCCAATCGGGCTCTAGCCCAGATAGAAGAAGATTCGATATACGTCTATAATTATAATCCTTCTTTGAATAGAGAGAGACAGAAACGAAGGAGAATTGATTATTATGAGTATCATGATGAGAGAAGGAAACAGAGGGAGGAGAATTGATTATTGCCATTTTGCTTATTTATACTGTTTGTGTATTATGTGTCCCTCTTCAATTTGCTGATCTGAAACATTATGTGACTACCATTTGCATAAGCCTTATGTATTTCTAATGTTCAAAGAAGCAATGTCCTTCTCTTATTCCCATTTTGTCTCTTTTTTGAGATTGAAATTTGCATGTTCCTTGGTTCTTGGTAGAGAGAGTTTAGAGTCAGTTGTGTTTCTCATTCCTTTTTGAAGAAATTCATATAACCCCTATACATTCTATACAGTAGTTGTGTATCATTGAAAAACTTTATGCATGTTATATCTGTTTGGCAGTTCTCTGCTTGGGTTTAGCTCTTAGTTGTTGTAATGAATATGAAATCTTAGAAAGACTAGTATATTCCGTATATGAATTCTTCAGACAAGTATAGAAAGACTACTAGAAAGCTCTTAGTTGTTGTAATGAATATGAAATCTTAGTCGTTTTCTGTTGTGTAGTGGGACAATATATATATATATATATATATATATATATATATATATATATATATATATATAAGTAAGTTTGGATATATTCTTGGTGAGAAGTGAGAATCTTATGAATGAAATGTTCTGACTTTGCATGTACTAGGTACTTGATAGCATCTCATACGATGTACTATCAACATCCGATGATGTTTCTCAACACGCTCGCTGTATTTATATGGTGGTTGCAATTTGCAAAGTTCCCGCACATGCACAAGGTTCGTATCTTTGGAATCAATGCAGAACAATGAAATTACGCTAATGAGATTTGGTATATGTCTAAACTGCTCTTCTTGAAATGGTCAATATCACAAGTTGGCTAAAAGAACACAAGCCAGTTTTGTTATCTTCTTTTGCCCAAAAAACAGATCATCTTCTTAAGTTTAAACCCGAGGTTAAGGTTTTTTTCTTTCTAAATCCTATAATATAATATATATACAGTCGACATTGTCAGTTTTGGATTGTTACTTACTGTTGTTATGTGAAAAGACAGAAAACGAAAAAGAAGGATGATTTGTTGTGTGTGGTGTCATTGCTGACCAAGTGTGCCATGTTTGATGTGACTCTTTTTCCTTGACTAAACAAAACAGCACTCCAATCGGTCTTTTCTTTTATGTCAGCAGAATTTTTGTACTTGTAAATATCCAATTGAAAATGAATCTATATTGTTGTTAATAATCGAGCAAACAAAGTGAATTCCAAACTGACTAGTATTGTTGATTACATTTGACACTGTTCTGGTTCGGAATTAATAAATTTGTCCTAGTTGGTTAGTTGTGAATTATATAAATGTGAAAACAAAAGGTATGAATCAAATGAGAAGTGTTGTTGGAGAGTCAATTGCAACAGCAACTAAATCTACGAGCTAGATTGCCATTTGCCCACAGAGACTCAAAAGGTAACGATGACTTTTGGAATGCGACTACAAACAAAACGGGCTTTAAATTGTCCACTATTAGTTCACATGTTCATATCTCTCTCTTTTTATAACACCTAAGATAAAATGGTTATAAGCTGAATTCTTTAACTAAACCAAACTCATCATCTGCCACTTTACCATCATAACCCTCTCTCTCTCTCTTCATATGCTTAACACCCAACAAACATGTGTTGTAGTATTGATCTTCTGTGCGAGAGAGTTGTTGGAGCAATGATGATGGTACGAAGTCCAAGAGGAATGTTGGGGGTAGGTCCATTTTTCTATGAGTAAAATTTTATTTTATACTTTTGCATTTGAATGAAAAAGTGCCTTAAGAAACTGACTGTGTTTTGTGGTCTCTCTTTCTCTTCAAACCCGCTTCGACTCAATCATCCTTTCCCCTTTCAAGTGTTCCTAAACAAACAAAGAACCAAAACGATTTCATAACGAGAGTCTTTTCTCTTGATATTCTTCACTACAAGGGTTTTAGTAGAATTTTTGTAAGTATAAATAAAGTGTACACATGTGATTAATATCGGAATTAAATGGGTTTCGGGTTTAGCGAAAGTATACACTAGCATATTGAGATGACAGGCTTTATGTCTCAAAGAGGACAATGACCATTTCTCTCTACACCTCTGAATTTGGTACACCGGCCTTTACACTAACTAAAATTGTTTCGTTTGTGACACTAATATATACACCATAAATATATCAAGATTAATGGAAAGATGTCATAAAGTTAGGTAACTAACAACTGAGATTGATTTAAAAGAGAGTCTAAATACATACAGTATCCATCCCCAACCCAACAAAGTTAATAATAATTTTTAGAAAAGGAGAAGGAAACCAAAGGAAAAGGACTAAAATAGTAAGCACCCAGATTATATAGTTAACCCTCTCATCTTTTTAAAACATGGGTGAAAAATGTAATCATTTCTTCTAAAAACTCTCATGGGATGGGGTCCATGACTAAAATTATTGCCATGAACCACCAGATGCAGCAGCAGAAGCACCAGCACTTAACATGCCACTCCAAAACCCAACAGATTGGTCAGCTTCTCCTTCTTCTTTCTCATGTTCATGATCACTATGCTCATCATTATTCTCTTTCAGATTGCCATTCCCACCACTATTGGTGCTTGATGATGAAACTGGAAGTTTGAGGAGGCTCTCAAATGGCAGCAACGGCCTTCCATTATTAGTGCCACTGGACCCCTCTTCTTGACGTAGAGGATCCCCACCATCAAGAGAGAATCCCAAAGCTGGTCTCATGAACTCTTGAAACTGTGGGTAACTCAGACCAAACCCGGATGCTGTGTAGACCGATGAATCATGAACATTTGGATAAGACATGAAAGCAGGGCGTGAGTTAGAGGAAGCAGAGGAACTAGAGATCCCTAAAAGCTCCAAAGACGAGGAAGTTGAGACCAGTGGGTTGTTCTTCATACTGCTGCTGGGTACTACTTGCAGAAACTCTGGGATACTACTGTGATGATTGTGACCGATCCCAAACCCTTGAGAAAACGCCAAGTTGAGATCTTTAACCTCGTGGGCGTTCCCAAACCCTTGAGAAAACGTCAAGTCTTGAACTTTAGTAGCGGCTGCTTCACCAATCTTAGGGTTAAGATGAGGAAGAGGAGGCGTAGGCGTGTTGTTGTTGGCAAAAAGAGGTTTCTTTGAAGAAGAAGACGAAGAGGGTGAAGAGGAAGAGGAATTGGAAGAAGATCTCTTGTTCTTGCGGACGCCGCCACCGACGGGGATGTTCCTGAGGGAACCACCTGCGGTCCAATACCTCCTGCAGTCTTTACAAAAGTACCTGGGCTGCGTCAGGCTGTAGTTGTTGTAGTAACAGAACTTGGTGTTTAAGGAGTTGCATCTTGGACAGTTCAAAGCCTGGTCTTTCTCCGGTCTTGCCTTCCTTTCCACAGGAGTAGCAGGAGAAGGAGGATTCGACTGTTGTTTTAGGCATGTGTTTGTCACGATCTCGTTCATTGGCTTCACAACAAACTCCTTTTTTATTTTTTATTTTGGCAAGAACAAACACAAAGCATACAATGGAAACTTTTTAATACAAAACCAGAATCTTTTTTTGATGAAGGAGGAAAGTAGTGAAGATAAGTATACCTGAGGCCATTTAGCAGTGTCCATGGCTATGGAAATTTGCAGCTGATCAAAAAAAACTTGAAGAGGAAGCTAAGGAGAAAGAGAGAGAGAGAAACGAAGAAGTGTGTGTGGAAAGGTAAAGCTGGTTTTTGAAAAAGCAAGAAGAAGACGAAAAAAGAGAATTTAAACAATTTAATTATATTTCTTAAAAAACTGTCACTTTTATTTGAAGGAATATATAGATACACGTATATTGTGTGTATGTGGGATTTTTGATGGATTCTTCGTAAGAGAGAGAGATAAGAGAAAGGGTTTGGTCTGACTCTGACACACTCTGAACTATGCGCCCGCCGTCCCACGAATCTTTTTCATTTATCTCTTAATTCTAATAATAAAATTGTCCCATTATTCATGTGTTTCTTCTTACATATCTCTCTCTTCTCTAGTTTTTGTTTGTTCTTAATTCTTACCAAATCTTTAGGTTACTAGTACTAATACTATTCCCATTTGATGAACGTGTACAATGTGTCATTTTTCATTTGAGGTATTATATATTATAGAATTTTTTTTCTTTTCTAAGAAATGGAGATTTTAGCTAGGGTAGCATTTTTTGTTTAACTATGGACGCTAATTTATCCATATTTGATAGTTGTTTTTGATTAAAAATTAAAACTGTTTTTACGGGAATATTTGTACAATACTGTATTTAGTACTAATGTATAGTACATTTTATAAAAAGAAGTGTATTAGTCACGTCATGACTCCCCTATCCATTGAAACATCTTTTGCTGCTTCCACTTCCTTTCAACTTTTGTCCCTTTTATCTACAATCTATAGTTGCACTCGGATTTTTCATAGTTATTTTCTATTAAAAAATATATTTACAAACGTAACAATTAGCAGAGAAAATTAGAGTTTTTTTTTTTTTTAAATGATATTGAAGTGAAAGCACATTTATATATCCGCAAATATAAGACATATTTCTCTTTCAATCATTTCCAGTACAAGTGTTTGTGACTTTGTGTGCTACATGTGATGAGATGTAGAAATTAGAAGAAAATAGAAGAAATGTGAAGAGTGGGGGAGTGTTGTGTTAAACAAGCAAGAGAAACGCCTCTACTGACATGAAGACCCAAATACCTTTTTTTAGTATATATAAATCTAAGGGTCCAGATTCAACCTCTACTTCCTCTTCCAGCCGTTGATCTTTTTTTATTTATTTTGATCAAACCAAAGTCTGAGCAGTAACCGGCGTTTGACGGATGAGTAGACCGGCGGCGAACTGCAGCCGTCAGATGTGGGGGGGAATCACGCAGAGAGTGGGACAGTGAATCTCTTGAGAAAACGACACGTGTCAAAGGATTTGGACTCCACAGGGGGAAGAGCACCAAAAAGTCTGTAGTAGTAGAGTAGTGGATGTGGTGTATGACAGTATTGAGTCGGACCTGAAGAGAGAAACCGAATAATATTTGGTGTGATGTGTTGTTGTTGATGTTGTTTTTGAGTTGGACGGTGGAGATTAGTCATCTTGTGGGCTCTACCTGTTTGGCCTTATTTCTCTCTCCCCGTAAGAAACGCATCCTCTCCTTCTCTTCTCTTCTCTTCTCTTCTCAGCCGTCCGATCTCGAGAGTGAGAGCCGACCATCTTCTTCTATTGCGATCCACCTCAGCTTCTACCCCCTAGGTTTTGTATTAGGATATAGAGCACCTTTATTTTTTGTATTTATGTAAACGAACACACACATTTTTCATTTTCCTTTAACGTCAAGAATTTTCACAAATGCTGTTCAAGTGTGCCCAATATAAATTCCCCCACGCAAATTATATACTTCAGTTTTCTGTATCCACAATTCTTCCTTGAATACATGTTAGATATCATTAGTATAACACATAATTAATCTTGATACCAAAAAAAAAAAACACATAATTAATCAATGACTTTATATCCTCCATATGCATCAATAGTGTTTTAATTTGCTTAAAATGCGACAGTTACCATGCAAACGCTTTACATAAGTGACTTTTTGATTAAACGTGACAAATATTCCACGAATTCGATTGATAATAAAATTCCAATTTAATACCCTTGATAATTGTTTAAGAGTAGTAATATCATATTCTTTACAGATCCGGAAAATGATTGAAATTCAAGTTTAACCTAAGCATGTCCAATGGTGGTTTCTAACCATAGTTTCTAATCTACTAAAGTAATAATAAAATAAGAAATAATATTATTTAATTTGAAAAGTTTCTTAAAATAGGTAGAAGAGTATTCAAAATCTCTTGAATTAGAAACTCTCTCACATTTCCTTAAAAACTATCTTAATTAAATAATATTATTTATTATTTTATTATTATTATTATAGGTTAGAAATTTTGCTTAGAAACCACTACTGGATTTGCTCTAAATACCTAATATGCATGACACATCTCACATGCATGGTAAGTGTGTTAAGCATCTCAAGTAAAAAAAACATAAAAATCTTTTAAGAACGATCCATATGATCGATTGTTTACATGTCAAAAAAAACTATTAACCATCTTAAACGCATGTTAACAAGAAAAGCTTCACTTATACCTACAAAATATCAATTATTAATTTAACCTTTGTACAAAAAAAATATCAATTATTAGAATTTTAATAGAGTACAATATGAAAATTGTAACCGAAATTAATCAAATATGAACTAAATATACTAAATTACATTTATTTTATGTGTCAGATAGCATATGCGAATGATGTGGACATATATAGCAACTAAATTAAGCGAAGCTACAAGCTAGTGTAAATGGACACTTGCTTTGGTATCTATAGAATCCATTATTATTTAGAAATCTAGGTTTTTGGGACCAAGACAACCAATATGGCTCTTAGATAAATGGGCATTTGATGTCTAATATGGTGGCCGTCCATTTAAAAATGGTGATCCAGGTAAAACAAAATTTTGTATCATTTTCTATATCTATGATTCAAAATCTAAAATACTATTACCTTTTTAAAATGTGTAAACAAATTTCGTACTCCTAAAGATATAACTTAAAATAAATAAATGACTAGAATAATTTGTTAAATATGGATCGCAGAAACATGAGCAATTTACTTACTATTCTTATTCTACAATATAAAGCATGACTTATTGACCCAAATGTCCAACCAAAACCTTCTGTCTTTGTTGTTGTTCTTAAATAAAATGATTTACGTATTGGTGATTTTCAAATGGTAAGATTGTGTAATATGGAACTGATTTACGTCAACCCCCGAGAATATAGGGCGACCCATCGTTGAGAATTGGACCACACATCAGTTGGACAATTGGTTAGTTATCATCCAGTTCATCGTCCTATAAAATGAAATTGGTACTGTTGTAGGGTCAGTGCAAATAGGGTAGAAATAAAGACCTAGTGGTAGGGTTTTGACCGCATAGTCTTCCAACCTTAGCATATGAAATCAATAATAAAATTCTCTAATGCATAATTTGTTGGGTTTCAAACTTATTTTTTTGTTAAATTTTGGTTTTCAAACTTAATTTCAGAGTTAGTTTGAATGCAATAATTTGTTTTCTTTTGAAAAAGTAGTTTGAATTTAATAAACTTACTTAATTCATAAACAACTTGTCAAACAAAAAGTCTAACCTTATAAGTTGTTTTCAAACGTCCAATATAGAATTTAACAAACATCTTCGAAATGATTACTATTTTCGGTGCATCTCAAACCAAATCCCTTAACTATATTTCGACCATTTTATTTGGATCAGTGAATCAAAACTTTAATATTGTATTAAGTTTTATGGGTTTTTAATTATCACAATTGACGACAAATAGATGAATTACGTATATATCAGTTGTTACTTCATGTCACTTGTGAAATTGCTAATGTGGAATCCTAACATGTGGTCTTGGCTCATGTTCATCTCCTTGGTTGGTTAAATGGTTAGAAATTCTCAAATTAGAATGATTCAGTTGGTAACATAACTCCGCTTGCTCGAAATAAATTAGTATACACAGGTTTTTTGTTGGGTTTCTTCACAACTGAGCTACGAGGCTACCTAGTGAGAGCCCATTTAAGAGTTTTCACGAGTGGCTGACTTTTTGGAATTTAGAAAGCCCAACAATTATTTAGCTCCTTTTAAGAAAAGCAAAAGCTCAAACAACGTTCTTTTCACGTCTGTCTCTCCGCACCACGAGAAACGTGATATCATGTGGAGAGTGAGGAACCTCAACACCCACGGCCACGAGGATTGAACACACGACTGACTCTTCTTCTATGACTCCTCTCACCAATTCCTTTTTGTTTTTATTCTTCATTTTTTGCACATTTTATTTCCCTCAACGATTAGTCTATGATTTTATTTTCTCCAACTAATTTAACAATACTTTCTCCGTACGGCATTTTATGAATTAATTTATTAGTTGGGTGAGTGAGTGGTAGGGCTTGGAATATTTTTATTTTCATGGACGAACTATTGTCAACAAAATACAATTAGAAAAACACGTAAAGTTACGTGTGCTGAATAATTTTTTTTATTTATATTTGGTACACGAAAATGGAAATGTAGAGACGAGTCTAGTCTACTACATATACGCTTATTAATATCTATTTAAAGCTAATTAAAAGATAGGGATTTGTAGTAGAAAAAATGGATGCACCAGTTTTTTTAATAATTAAGGTTATATACGGATGGAATATCCAAATTTTATGATAATTGGATTTCGAAAAATATTTATTTGAATTCATATCCGTAAAAATACACATATATCTAGCTAAAAAATTGGTGTGTTGTAATAGTTTAGTTTTTCGATTGTGTTTAAGAAAAGAGATAAGATGGATATGAGACCTTTTTTAAAAGTCTTTTGGTGTGAGAAGACTAAGAAGTGTAGTGGATGATAATGATATAATCATCATTTGCTTTTTCTTAATAACATATTGAAATTTGTGGTAAAATAACGAAAATACTAGCAAAACCCATGTAACCATATAATCCTACCTAATTCTCATCAATTCAATTTTTTACTTTTCTGTTACCATCTTGTTAAATATTCATCCTCGGACGTTATTGAACTAATTCTTACTTACATGTATTTTTTTTGCTTTTTCTAATAGAGTTGATCAAAGAAAGCAATGAAAAAAGTTTTTTTGTAGGTGTTTAGAAAGCAAAAGTTTATTTTGAAAAAGAAGTAAATAAATGAGTAAAAAAAAAAGAGAATAATGAGAGTGCATATATATAAATTGAAGTTAGTCAGTGAAAGTGGTTGACAATTAAAAAATGAAAATTGGAAAAATCAAAAGATAAGAGAAAGAGAGAACAAAACGACATGCAATTTTTGTTTGTTTGGTTCGTTTGTATTTGTACCCTATTTCCTTGAACCTTTCTTCGTACCACCGAAGAAAAATCCCATCTTTATAAAAAAAAATTGATTAAGAAGAGAGTCTCCCTCCCTTCCGTTAATCTCGCTAATAATAATCGCGAGTGACGACTCTCTTAAACCCTTTCAAAGAACTAAACGCTACCAAAGGGTTTCAATTGAAAGAAGTGCCAATCCAACCGACAGATACTTTCATACCCGTTCGTTCGGTTTTTAATAACCCTTCCTTCTCCGAGAACAAAGTTTTGCTTTTTTTAGAAAGATCACGCACGGACTCGATTCATCAACTATTGTGTTTGGTGAGACTGGTAAGCAAAATCCTCTGTCTGAGCAATTGTTTATTAGACGAATTTCGTTGTTTATAGTTTACTTGTAAGCAATCTCTTCCACGTTATTTATTTAGTTAGGTCGTCTACTATTAAACTATGTACAATTCCTCCATTTTTGTGGCGAAATTTCAGATTTTTCTATTTTGGTCTTTGGGTTTGACTCTGCATTTCTCTGTTAGCCTTTTCAAAATTTGTCTACTTTTTTAGTAAATCACGAGTCTTTCTACAGTGTATATGAATTGACTACCACGAAAGCATGAGACTTTTTTGTTTTGGTAGCCAAAGTTGAACTCTTTCTCACGGCTTTCCTTTTTGTTTCCTTTACGGAATAGAGAGTGTGTGATGGGTACTCCTGGTGATGAAGAAGATGAAGATCGCTTCTTTGATGCCCCTGAAGTTGTTTCCGACGACTTTGGTTTACATCTCTGGACCAGTACTCCGGAGAGTGTTTCCACTCGACGGCGTAAGTTTTTACAATCTATGGGCTTGAGTTTCAAAAAGACTGCCACAGATGATGACTCTGAAGATGAGCTTGAACCATCCCATACTGACTCTAACGTTGTGTCTGAAGTTGTTAACGTCTCTTCTGGTGTGAAAGAGATTGATTTGTTGGTGAGGAATGAATCTACTACGTCCTCTGGATTCGATGTATCCTCTGTTTCATCATCAGATACAGATGATCAGACTTTGTTGGCTAGGAATGATGCCAGTAGTAGCACTAGTACTATGCCTGGAGGATTGAGTGAATCCAGTTCTAGTAAATCGGGTAGCTTTGGTGATTTTCACAACTCTCCATTTAGTCAAAGAGATGATTTGCTCAAGAAAGGGGCTAAATCTTGGTTAAAGAAGCTTGGTGTTTTGACACATGTTCTTGAGTCTATGGACTGTGAATCAGTGAGAACGCAGTTGCATCAAGTTGCGCGAGTGCAGACACACAAAAAGCAGTTTAAGGAGCTTTCCTCTATGTGTATTGACCAAGAGTTTTCAGCGCATGATGGCTCCATCTTAGCAATGAAGTTTTCTCCTGATGGGAAATACATTGCAAGCGCTGGGGAAGACTGTGTTGTACGAGTTTGGAGTATCACCGAGGAAGAGAGAACAGACACGTATGAAGTAGCTGAGGTTGATTCTGGTGTTTACTTTGGGATGAATCAACGTTCTCAGATTGAGCCCCTGAAGATCAACAATGAGAAAACTGAAAAGAAGTCAAGTTTTTTAAGGAAGTCATCAGACTCAACTTGTGTTGTATTACCTCCTACCATCTTCAGTATATCGGAGAAGCCTCTGCATGAGTTCAAAGGACATATAGGTGAGATCTTGGATCTTTCCTGGTCGGAGAAAGGGGTAAACATCTTTTCAAACTCTTCCCTACATTTATATAGTCTCTGATTGTGCCCATCCTCTTACATTTACCTCTCTTTGGTGCAGTATCTCTTGTCATCTTCTGTTGACGAGACTGTTCGTTTATGGAGAGTAGGTTGTGATGAATGTCTTAGAACTTTCACTCATAACAATTTCGGTGAGCTTCTTCTTCAGTATATTGCCTGTACTTTTGTTCTTCCTTTTTGCTGTGTACTTAATACTCACTCACACTTTCTCCCTCTCCTTCTTACACAGTGACTTGTGTGGCATTTAACCCTGTGGACGATAATTATTTCATAAGCGGATCCATCGATGGGAAAGTTCGAATATGGGATGTGACTCGTTGTCGGGTGGTTGACTACACAGATATAAGAGACATTGTAACAGCTGTGTGCTATCGTCCAGATGCAAAGGTACTTTGAAAGACCTTAGTTTGCTTTTAGTCTGATGATCAGCTGCTTACTATAGAGTTTTGCAGGGTGCAGTAATAGGTTCTATGACAGGGAACTGCCGCTTCTACCATATATTTGGTACGTTGATCTGCTTACATATTGAGATCATTGGTTAATGAAAAATTCTTAACTGATGCAATTGTTGGTTGGAGCTTATTATTCTTCATATTGTGTACTTCAGAGAATCAGCTGCAAATGGACCAAGAGATCAACGTTCATGGGAAGAAGAAGGTTGCAAGCAAAAGGATAAGTGGTCTGCAATATCTTCCCAGTGACAGTGACTCGGACAAAGTAATGGTGACTTCTGCTGATTCACAGATCCGCATCATATGCGGAGAAGACGTCATCTGCAAGCTGAAAGGTTAGGATCTGTTCATAACTGCAGATGAATGATTGCATTTGTTGTGTTTAAGATTAAGATTGTAACTTTCTTTTGCGCTTGCAGCTTCTAGCCTTCGCACAACATCTGCTTCATTCATTTCAGATGGTAAACACATCATCTCAACATCAGAGGATTCATACATTAATGTCTGGAGCTACTCTCAATTACCCAGCAAGAAGCCGTATTCTGAAACACCGAAAAGCATTCGATCTTACGAGGGATTTCTCTCGCACAATGCATCTGTGGCTATTCCTTGGCTCAGACAAGGAAGGAGGGATGGTCTGTCCGAGTGTATCACAGATTTGGACATGAAGATACCGAAAGTGGACTGTTTCTCTCCAATGAAAGGATCAACAACGTGGCCTGAAGAGAAGCTGGAAGATGTTGCAATGAGCAACAGAGGGAAGCTGAAGCTTTTGAGGAGCGCATGGCAGCCTCACCTGTGGGGGCTAGTGATTGTGACAGCGACTTGGGATGGAAGGATCAGAGTATTCCACAACTATGGTTTGCCAATTCGGGTTTAAAAGACATACACAAGTTATTATTAGATAGGATTCTTTTATTTGTTTACTTAGAGAGTAACATATGTATACACATTACACAGATATCTAAAAGATGTCTTGTGCACTGTTTGTTGGTAATATACTAAGATATATATTGTACGATTTTGTTTTTGTGGTCTAAGCCCCAAAGTGTAAAATATTTTCCAGAATTACTGTAATTGTAACTACAATGCTTCTGTTACTCTCTATGGAAATGTCTTTTTAACACTTCAACTCAGGATTTTTACATGGATGATTATGAATCTTATGCTAAGGCTAAGGCCAACCACTCCATTTCTGGTCTTCGTCTGGGCGACACCACTCAGCATCTACTTGCTTCTTTTTGCCATTTTCTTGTTGAGTCGTGAGAGGCCATAAGTCTCCCCAAAAGGATTTCTTGGCCTGCAAATGAAGATCCGGGTTTTTGCTTTTTGTTATCACTCTCCTTTCAAAGGCTCCCTCGGACCCATCTTCTTTGGTTGGCACACACATATCCAACGTCACTTGTTTCCCTTTGCGGAATGGAGGGAATATGATTCTTCCCCATCCGCCTCCCACACTCGCCCTCTCACTCTCCTCTTCTATTTCCTCTTCAATCTTGTCTTCTTCATCCTCATCAGTACCTCCACCGTCTTCTTGTTCCTCCTCGTTCTCATCCATGGTGTCGGAGTCATAAGCTCTTGGATCAATGTAAGGCACTTCAACCACCTGTGATTTGATAAAGTCCTCTGCACATATCAAATGGGCCCAAAGCTTAGAAGGGTCAAAATCTAGTTTATGCGCATGGTTTTCATAGATTAGTCACGGACTTACCATAATCAATCTCAAGATCCTCGGGTTTCTTATTTGCGCGTCTCTCCTTCAATGTCTCCAACTTCATACCGTCAAGAGGCCACAACTCCCTAAATTGAAGGCATAATCCTAACTTTATCCTTAACAACGTTTCTCTAAAGGTAATCAAAATAATCATTCATCATTACAAAACTACGAACCGTGGGCGCTGACCTCTCCTGAAAGCCACAAAACAAAACTTCTCATCCTCAAACCCACGTAGGGGGACACCCTTTGTACGCTACAAAAGTAAAGTTTTGGGTTTGGAATCATCAGCAAACATAGAGCAGACTAAAATGTATATATATTTGCTGAAGACAACTCCAAGCAAAAGTAAGGAACCTTGTAGGAACGCTGAGACGAAGTTCTCTGCAACCGCTGAACAAAATGACAGTACTTTCCAGTGTTTTCCAGCGGACACTTTCCATCATGAGGGCACTGCATTTACAAGCCCCTTCTTTGTGTTACAATACATTCACGTAATCATATTCATAAAATCTGTACATCAAGTTCATGACCTAGTGTTTGACAACTGGATGAGAGTTTTTCAGGAAGGATATTGATACTTACTGGAGCAACAATATGCGCACCAGATTTGAGATCGAGCACCTCCTTTCCATCTTTCTTCATTTTCTTTTCCAGTTTACGCAGTTTCTAAGACAAAATGAATACTTTGAAAATAAGCAGAAGAGGAATAAATAACGTCTGAAAACAGAAACAGATCATTATTTGAGCATGAAAATGTGTAAGCAAATGAAAAGTACCCTCTTCTCCATCCACAGTATATGGGACCGCATCTGAGATATAATATTAGCACCGTGTGGCGTTCCTGGTTCAACCAAAACCTGTCCAATCAAAATTTATGTAAGGAATTCATAAAGCTCAATGCATATAGCAGATAAAAAAATGCACAGTGCACACAGAGATAACATGTGAGGAGAAGTACACGTTCTAGTATAAAAAGAAGTCATTGAGGAGAATGAAAGATGAAAAAACTCAAAGACATACCAAGAGATCATCTGTAAGGTCCCAGAGCTGGCGAACCACAGTAATCCTGTCTTTCAGAGATGGTATCTCCCCTAACACATAGGACTTAACCACAACAGAATTTTTTTTGGAAAACATGCTCAGTAAAAAAACAAACTTGTAAACAAGAATCATAGCTAATGCGAGTGATAAAAGAGATAACCCACAGCGATGACAAGATCATGTTTCCTCTCAGACTTTTTGTTGATCTCTTTATTAAGAGCTAGCAGGCTAGTATACCCATGGATCAGAGGCAAATCCTTAAGGCCTATCATATTCACAACAATGGCAAAGATCAGAATCAATCACTACACTCAAGTGTTTAGCCAGAGACTATCAAAGTGAAATTACCCTGGATTAAGTTACGTCCTGCACGCTGCATTGATTGAGATGGTTCCACTATATTTACTTTCTCCACAGACTTAGGCCAAACCTCTTTAACCGCCCTGCAAGATGTTACAACGAATCAATAATCAAAATAAAACTACCAAAGATAACAGGGAAACATCTATCTCCTCACCAGAAACCTGAACCAGTGCCAGCACCAAAATCCAGCACTCTTGTAGGCGTAAAACCTGGTACTCTTCGACGAATCTATATAAGAATTTAACAAATCTCAAGCTCAATTCTCTACACAACTATCCCAAATGGTATCACCAATGAGAAAGTACCTCGATGAGGACTCTATAGCAGACGGAAAAGACGGCAGGCATACGAGAAGCAATGTAAGCAGCAGTCTCACCGTCTCTGTATTGGAGACCGCTATCTCCATAAACGGTTTGTATCTTCCATCGTTTGGTCTCTAGCGAGTTCATAGAATCAGCCAGACTCTTGGCCGTGGTTTCAGGTAACTGAAGATTGGTGTCCTTGATCTCTTGGAATGATTCCGATAACTGACGCACCTTCTTCCTAATGTGAGGATCATCTTCCTCGCGGAGATATTTCTTAATAGCGCGGCGGAGACGGACGGGGACGACTAGGCAGCGGAGACACTGTTTCGATGCAGATCTTAGGGTTTCTACAGTGAAGACTTTCTGGGCATTCGCCATTTTCAGCCGGAGCTTGAACTGAAATGGAAGTTGCAGGAGGAGCCGAGAGGTTTTAGCCTCCGAGGAGGGTCTAGGGCTTAGCGTTATGGGCCTTTCAAAGAGCCAAATGTTTCTATAATGGGCCTAATGAGGCCTTTATTATAGCAGTGATTAGTGATTATTCGAGATCCATTTGACGAGTTGTTGACAAATCGAAATTTGGTATGTATTTTGAAAAGGAACCAAATTAGGCTTGTGGATAGGATTTCATTTCATTCTTTGGAGGAGGGTCTAGGGCTTAGCGTGATGGGCCTTTGAAAGACCAAATGATTATTTAATGGGCCTAAAAGCCCTTTATTATAGCAGTGACTAGCATTATTGGCCCATTTGAAGAGTGGTTGCTAATATTGCAAAGGAACCATATTTGGATTGTGTGGATGGATATGATTTCATTTCAGTGATCAACAGAAATAAACAAATTTTTATAAGAGTATCAAGATCAAGATTATGAAATTCTGTGATGTTTTTGATTGATATATGTATATATTACATAACAAGGACCTAGCTAGCTAGGATTACAAAACCCTACAAGCTAAGTAATATATATATATATATATATTAGCAATAATGTCAAACCATAACCACATATTAAATATAGGGAGGCTTGCTATATGCACACGTAACACAACTACACACACACATCCCATTTCATCTATAGTATATATTTCTATAACTATATATATTATAAAGCTAATTATATTACTATATATAGGGCTTAAGATTTACACGTAGAAAATAGCTAGGATGGTTTGTTGGTTAAAAGGAGGTATGAGAAAGATTGGTAGTGGAATTAGGTGGAGAAACCAACAAGTCAGAAGCAGTCCAGAGTCTCTGAGCTTTGAGATTGCATGACCCGGATTTAGATGACCTAGCTTCGTTGCAGTCGGAGAAGTACTTGCCACACACGTTCCTCAATCTTGGACTTGTTGCCACGTAACATGTCGTAGCTGCTGCCTGAGGAACAGACTTCAATAGCTTGGATGTCAAGAAAAACACTAAATCAGTGACGACGCCTTCTCGATCTCTTGTGAGACGGGTTTTCACGATACCAGGATGAACACAATTGGCCGTCACATTCGCATCCATTTTCTGCATATATATTGTAGTTTATTATTAGAAATGAGGAGATAAATTGTTACTTCCTACCAAATAGTTAAATTTGTATAATAACGTACATGGAGAAGCCGTGATAGCTCAACAGTGTGGAGCACGTTGGCGAGCTTGGAGAGAGCGTAGGCTCGAGTCGCGTCGTAATTTCTGTAAAACGCAAAGTTAAAGCTATAATTAGTGGGTCAAACTCAAGTCACAAAGTATAAACTATTATTATTCTCTCTGAAAATATGATTTTAAATAAAGGAAAAAGACGAGAGGACGACGGCGTTTATTTTTGTCGTCGCATCACCTTTTTGTTGTACTTATTATTAAACAATGATTAATTATTCGCTATATGATTGGAATGATATTTTCTAGCTTATACTAATTAAAAATTACCTATTGTTTCGTGAGATATCGGCGAGATATTGCAACATATCACCGGAAAACCAGCTATGGACGACGGACGTGACGTTGACGATACGGCCTTGCACGCCGGTTTGTGCCGCCGTTTCAATCATCTTCTTTAACAGCAGTTTAGTCAGCAGAAAATGGCCTAAACACACCATGAATTACTATTAGAGAACATATAAATCAATGAATGATATATTATAAGTCAATGATGGATTTATGAAAACTTAATTACCGAGATAATTAGTAGCGAAGGTCATCTCCACACCGTCCTCAGAGAGGGCATGCTTATGCGCATATTTCCCAGCATTGTTTCTGTTACAAACACAAACCAAAAAAGTTTACAAAAGGTTAGAAAAAATCAGATAAAAACATTTTCGCTATATGATTATGAAGATAGAGTTTAAATTACATGAGGATGTTGAGTGGGAGATTGAGAGATTCGAAATCGTCCACGAATCGACGAACAGAGGTAAGTGAGCTGAGATCAAGATGCATAACGATGATCTCCGCATCAGGAAACTCCGACAGTATACGAGCCTTTGTTTCCTCGGCGGTTTTGACGCTTCTAGCCGGAAGCACAAGTCTTGCGCCACGCTTAGCAAGAACACGCGCCGTCTCAGCTCCTATCCCCGACGTCGCGCCTAGTAGAAAAGAAACAGAGAGACTATTAGTTAGGAAACTCATTTTGCGACTCGGTTAAGTTGAAAAAGAAGAAGTAACTTTAAGTTTATGACTAACCAGTGATGATGGCAGTTAGAGAACGGAGATCAGAATTACAAGTGACATGATCGGCGGTGGATCTTGACCCGAATCCGCTGGGACCACCGGAGCCGATCAGGTGTTTAACCGTCTCAATCATCTTTTTCTATATTTTCTCTCGGTTTCGGTTATGGGAGAGCAGTTGAGTTTGAGTGTTGGGGTTTTGGTCTTAGGGTGATGAGACTATTTATAGTGCTACATCTTTGAGGAACAAATGCGGATAAAGGGAGACAACATTTTTTTATGTTGTATCATTCTTAATGTTTTTGTAAAAAAAAACGAGTAAAAATAATTAGTGTATAAAATTTGGTTTTGATTGGCACCAAAACAAGTTAAAACGGAGTAATTTGATTAAAATAAAAGGTTTAGTTAGCCAACTCTATTTGACTAAGAGGAATGATAGAGGAAGATGAATCATATAGCAAAATTATAATTGAAATTTATGTGAATACAAACCATAATCGTCCAAAATATATAAAGAAAAACTGTAATATAAAAGCAGAAACAATGCATAGATAGTGCCTTGTTTTGGGTAACACTCACTATTTACTAATGATGTCCAACTTTCTAATGGTATTATCCTCCGAATCTTTACATTTTAAATATGGTCCCCCTCCTATACTTTTATAATCATCATAAGAAGTGAAGGAAACTCTATCTCCCAGACCTAGTCACACACTCTATTGAAAAGTGCAGGTTTATCTACATGGACCTAAGATGTATCCAATTTTCATTTACAAAATGTATAAACCCAACTGTAGGGATGATGGTCTTATTACATACAAGTTTCTCAACTCCATAGAGCGTTTACAGTTATTTGTATGTAAATAACTGTAATACTTGTATACCGCGCTACAATAATTGTTATGAATGCTACAAGTGCATTTAGGACCGCTTATACTCTAAACGAAGGAATATAACAAAGACTTGATCCTTTTTTAAAGCCTCTTATAATATATCATTTGTATATGATTCATACATCAAACACGTAGTTAAAGTGATATTTTCAGAATATTCTTAAATTCCACCTTTAGGTAAATTGTCTTGTAGTTAATTTTCCTTTGTAAAATTGTAAGTGGTTGAAGCAAAAGATACGGTGGAGAATGGCACAATAGAGTAAGCTAATTGGTCTCTCTGTTCTTGGAGGATCCAATCCGTCAATGGATGAGAAGAAGATCTTCAAGCCTCAATATGAAATTCATCATAAAGTAATCTTACCCAAATCCAACTACTACCCACTAACAATTCCACTAATTTCTATTTTTATTTTTATTTATAATATGTTTCAACTCTATATACATGTGTCCTATTTGCAGGTCCAGAATGATCCATCTAATTAGTATTAAAAATTTTCCTCATAATTATAAATCATCTTACGTCAAATTCAATATAAGGATAATCTTGAAGTTTTCTCATCAAGATAGAATATTACTTTACAGAGAAATTGAATATAATTAGTAAGTTATCAGATTATTTAATTTGCATCATGTCCTTTAATTGTAGAAGAATTTGCAAAGATACATTAGGTTATGGAATACATATTCAAATGTATTTATATGAAAAAAAAATCATCTCATGAAAAAAAGAGAGAAAAGTTGCTATCATTTCACTATATAGAGACCACGTTTCGTCTACAAAACAATGATTTACGTTTTGTGAATCTATTATACATATTTTCAATGATCTACATTTTGTGAATCTATCATAAATATTTTCAATGATTGGTCTTAAATTTTGAAAGATTTATGGATCGAAAATTCATTTCTTTTTTCTCTCTATTAAAGAAAAAGGTGGTCCAACCTCCAAGAATCAATAATTAAGCAAATTTTGCAGGATATAATATGAATGATACAAGAGACGTAGAGATAAACTCAAAATTGATGAAGTGTTTTGAATAAATAAACTCCTCCACCTTGGGAGGCGTTGTCTCTTCCAAGGATCCCACACTAAAAAAAAATATGATCGTTGGGTGAGAGACGTTGAATATACATTATATACAACTTTTTGATTAATGGGAATAAGAAAAGAGACTCCTCCACCTTTGGAATTGGAACGACCTTGACAATGTTGGAATCTTTGCTTTATGTATAAAACGGGTTAGGTTGTGTAATTGGACACCAACTTGCCAAGAGAGAGTTGGTCACATCCTTTTTCTATTTGGCATGCCACTATTGCTACCATTTTTATCTTGTTATTAACCAATCATTTTATTAGTTTTATTGGTAGCCTTTTGGAGAACTATTACATATATTCAAGCTATTATGGTCCATACAGTCTGGGATTTTTGTGAGTGGCTACCTGATTCTCTCTTTTGTAATCAGTTTCATACTCTTTTCTTCCATGAATGGTTAGATTCTAATATTTGTTGACCGACGCTATTTTTTATATAAAAAGAATCTACATATAAATATACTTTTTTTTTTTGCTTAAGTTGGTATAATTAACGCCCGTTCCTTATGCTACTATATCACAAGCTGAATTAGCAAGATACATACTCAAATCAGTCAATCTTAAGGACTATTTCTATGATTTTGTGGTTTGAACGAAAAATTGTTGGAAACATTGGTTACTTACTTGCCTACTTGGTAAATCCTCTTGATAGATCACAACAACATGTATTGGTCTTCTTGTTACAACAATACATAAAAAAAAATATAGAGAAATCCAACCGGGTCGAGTGAATGTTATTGTAAGTTTGTAACTTTGTGGTTTTACACGTTGACTATATATTAGACTTGAATAACTTGTGGCGGGCGATATATCCTATAAAGTTTTAAAAAATGATTTCTTTAATCGATACGTTTTTGAATTTTTGATAGTGTGATGTATAAGTGTAGATCCCTTACGTCTTAATACAAGATCGTATCTTGGTTTTAATTTATAATAATATTAATCACATTAAAATAAGTAAGCACGAGTTTCGTTGATCAAAGCACAGCCACGAGATTCATGAGCTATGGATTTACATGAAACGTCTCCGTGTTAAATACCTAGTCAGATTCAACCTTCAAAAATTTTCAAAGAAAATTATACTTGAACCATTATCGAAGATCTTTAACGCCTAAATTAATTATGAATTTCAAGTGATCAAGATTTCTACGCAAACTAATAGTAATAAATAATATATTAGAGAAAGACAAGAAAGTGAGGGCCAAAATTTTTACGAGTTTATGATTCATTTTCCAAGGCATGCATGCCTAAAACCAGGGTATTATATTGACTTGAGGTAGTAAGAAAAAAATGCAGAGTTATAATTAAAAATCAACGGACAAGTGTAAGGTGAAACAACTGACAATTGATGGAAGTTTGTCATTTTGAGGAGAGACAGAAAAATGAGTAAAGTAACGGTTGTGTTTTGCAGAAGACAGTTACTCTGGACGGTTGGTTTGAAGAGACTGATCCTAATAGAGTAGTAATATGCAGCACGACAAAACAGAAAAACCCCTGAAATGCACAATACCAATCAAATCCTTAGTTGAAGTCTTTGCCTGAGTCTCTTGTTTCACATTCATCTTAATGACTCAGAGAAAACATACCCTGAACCAACTTATTATAAAGGGGGAAAGAAAAGTTGGCTTTTGATGGGCACATAAGATGATTGTGAAGTTGATGGGGTCAAACAAGGATTTGCATAGGCAAGCGAAGAACAACAACAACAAGCTGACTCCAAATCGGTCCTTGAAGGAGACGAGATCGAGATTATACATAATAAGGCGATGCCTCGTCATGCTGCTCTGTTGGAGAGAGCCTCGTGATTAAGACTCTTCTTTCTCTCATCCTAATTCACTACATTGGTATGTACGTGTATACACTCCTACATAAGTATATATATTTCGGGTAAAAGAGTAGGTTAGTGTATAATGAAGAGACTAAACCCCTGTTCCACAAGAAGACCACACATTGCTTTGGATGGAGAAGTTATACGGAAGGCGTCAAACATTTTCAATGCAGATGCTATACAAACCTCAGCATTAAGAAACACATAGAAGACAAATTACCACTATGAGTATATGAAGGATTTGTTTGCGTTTGTAGGTGTACAAGTTAGGCATTTGTATTCGTAGGTATATTTGTTTTCTAAGGCTTTAGCACTATGAAGGATTCAGAGACTGATTCTTTAATGTTATAAAGTCAGTCCAAATCTTGGAACAATCAACTATGTTTATATGTACAAAAATTATATGAATGCAAGTAGTCAAGTTCATAATCTTGAAACGATTTGAGATACAAACATACATGCCTAAGCTTTTTAAGTTCATGATCAAGAAAAACACTGAGTATGATCAAAATCATCCAAATTCTTTTCTCATTATCAATAATATTATTCGTTACAAAAGATGATTTATATAGCAATGAAGAAACCCTAAACCCATTCCTAACGAATCTTATTAGAGACTAATGGAATTGGAATCGGAGACTGACAGTTACACAATGTCTTCGGAGGGACGAGGAGTAGCGGAGACGACGAGAGGAAGATACTTAGCATCGTCATCGTCGTCAAGATCGGTGGTGGAGAGATTGAGGCAAGCGCAGCGTTCAAGAGAGGTGAAGAAGGCGGAAACAACCCATGTGGCAACCTGATCGAATTTCACTCGAGAAATAACGCTCACGCTGCCATTGTTGCTGCCGCTCTCCTCCATTGATAGATTCTTCGGAGCAATTCAAAATTAGTTAACGGATTTCTTGGGTTATTTCTTTAATCTCTCCTAATTAGCTTCCTATTTATGGGGCCGCTTAATTAAGTAGACCACTTAAGGAAACGGTGTCGTTTAACTATTTTGTTAACGCAAACGATAAACCATTTTTAAAGTAGACCAATTAAAATACCGTTTGTTTATTTATCAACGAAAACGGCGTCGTTTAAAGTAGACCAATTAACCAAACGTTGTCGCTTTGACCATTTTTTTCTTTTCTTTCTCCATCTTCTTCTTTCTCCGGTGAGTCAATTTGGATGCGGAGATTGATTGTGACGGGGATTGCGACATCGACGGCGAAGGGATTTCGGAGAGTAGTTAACCCTAACCTTTTAGGAGGAGGAGCTGCTGCTAGAGCTTTTTCTGATTACCGAGAGAAACTGAGAACAGGGTTTCTTCACTCTATCAGGTTTGAAGATGCGTTTGCTTTGTTCTTTGAGATGGTTCATTCTCAACCCTTACCTTCCATTGTTGATTTCACTAGATTACTTACTGCCACTGCCAATTTGAGAAGATATGAGACTGTTATCTATTTCTCCCAGAAGATGGAACTCTATGGAATCTCACACGATCTCTATAGTTTCACCATTTTGATTCATTGTTTCTGCCGATGCTCTCGTCTCTCCTTTGCTCTATCTGTTCTTGGAAAAATGATGAAACTTGGTTATGAGCCCAGCATTGTCACCTTTGGCTCTCTGCTCCATGGATTCTGTCTCGTGAATAGAATTGGTGACGCCTTCTCTTTAGTCATTTTAATGGTTAAATCGGGATATGAGCCTAATGTTGTAGTCTACAACACTCTTATTGACGGTCTCTGCAAGAACGGTGAACTGAATATTGCGTTGGAGCTTCTCAACGAGATGGAGAAGAAAGGTCTCGGAGCCGATGTTGTTACATACAACACTCTCTTAACAGGTCTTTGTTATTCTGGTCGATGGAGCGACGCAGCTCGAATGCTGAGAGATATGATGAAGAGGAGTATAAACCCTGATGTTGTCACTTTCACTGCGTTGATCGATGTATTTGTGAAACAAGGCAATCTTGATGAGGCTCAAGAATTGTACAAGGAGATGATCCAAAGCTCTGTTGATCCTAATAATGTCACTTATAATTCAATCATTAATGGGCTGTGCATGCACGGTCGTCTATATGACGCCAAGAAAACATTTGATTTGATGGCAAGCAAGGGTTGCTTCCCTAATGTGGTGACATATAACACTCTCATTAGTGGATTCTGTAAGTTTAGGATGGTAGATGAAGGGATGAAACTCTTCCAAAGGATGTCTTGTGAAGGATTCAATGCCGACATATTTACTTACAACACTCTTATCCACGGTTATTGTCAGGTGGGTAAACTTAGAGTTGCCCTAGACATCTTCTGCTGGATGGTTTCTCGTCGCGTGACTCCTGATATCATAACCCACTGCATTCTGTTACATGGTCTTTGTGTTAATGGGGAGATCGAAAGCGCACTGGTGAAATTCGATGATATGAGAGAAAGCGAAAAGTATATTGGCATTGTTGCATATAACATCATGATTCACGGGTTGTGCAAGGCGGATAAAGTGGAAAAAGCTTGGGAGTTATTTTGTAGACTCCCTGTCGAAGGAGTGAAGCCTGATGCTAGAACATACACTATAATGATACTAGGTTTATGTAAGAATGGGCCTAGGCGTGAAGCGGATGAGCTGATTAGAAGAATGAAAGAGGAGGGGATCATATGTCAAATGAATGCGGAAGATGACCATCTAGAAGAGCATAGCTCAAGTAATAAGGAGATAAGCCTTGTCAGCTAATGTTATATGATCAGAGTCCAGTCACGTTTTTTTGTTGGGACTCTGAGCTAGGCTTGTTTGTTACAGTCATATGAGGGGACTGTGTAGATTGGTTTTGGTCAGGAGAAGCTTGAAGTGTGTGGTACTTACTGACCGGTGGGTAAAGAAGCACTCAAGCATAAAACTGCTGCAGAGATGGTGTTGCATCTTTAGAATTCTGTATGCTTGTACATTAGTATTAACTAAATTCATTAATTTGACATCTAACTTACTTTGTGTTGTAATTCTCTTGTATGCAATGAAAATGAAATTTCAAATATTGTAAATGCAAACTCTTGTGTTATTGAAATGTTGAAAACATATCAGTTTTGAAAACAGTAATCTGATTGGACTTTGAAGACAATTTAAAGTCACAATCACAATTTGTCTCGAAACGACGCCGTGTCTAGAAGGAGACATTATTATTATTCAGATACAACTCTATCTGGTCGCCGGAGCAATGGTCGTCGTTGGTAGGGTTCGGCGCAGAGTTTGAGAGAGATTTGGGAAAGAAGCAAATCGAATCCATTTTGGATGCAGAGATTAATTCCGATAGCGTTTTCGTCATCGGTGAAGGGGTTTGTTCGTCGGCATTATCTTCTTCTGGAGAGAGGTAACAATCCCGAGACTTCTCTCTCTCGATCTTTTTCCGGTGCGAGTCATCATCATCATTACAGAGAGAGATTGAGAAATGAGCTTCACTGTATAAAGTTTGACGATGCATTTAGTTTGTTCTGTGAGATGCTTCAGTCTCGTCCCATTCCTAGCATTGTTGATTTCACTAGAGTTTTGACTGTCATTGCTAAGATGAACAAGTTTGACATTGTCATCTATCTCTACCACAAGATGGAGAATTTGGGAATCTCACATGATCTCTATAGCTTCACCATTCTGATTCATTGTTTCTGCCGATGCTCACGACTCTCTCTTGCTCTTGCTCTTCTTGGAAAAATGATGAAACTTGGGTTTCGTCCCAGCATTGTCACTCTTGGCTCTCTCCTCAACGGTTTCTGTCAAGGGAATAGATTTCAGGAGGCTGTTTCTCTCGTTGATTCAATGGATGGATTCGGATTCGTTCCTAATGTTGTCATCTACAACACTGTCATTAACGGTCTTTGCAAGAACAGAGATTTGAATAACGCACTCGAGGTTTTCTACTGTATGGAGAAGAAAGGAATCAGAGCTGATGCTGTTACTTACAACACTCTCATAAGTGGTCTTTCTAACTCTGGTAGATGGACCGACGCTGCTCGACTTCTCAGAGATATGGTGAAGAGGAAAATCGATCCTAATGTGATATTTTTCACTGCGCTGATCGATACGTTTGTGAAAGAGGGTAACCTTTTAGAGGCTAGAAACTTGTACAAGGAGATGATCCGAAGATCTGTAGTTCCTAATGTTTTCACTTACAATTCACTCATCAATGGGTTTTGCATTCATGGTTGCTTAGGTGATGCCAAATATATGTTTGATCTGATGGTAAGCAAGGGTTGCTTCCCTGATGTTGTGACCTATAACACTCTCATAACAGGATTTTGTAAGTCTAAGAGGGTAGAAGATGGGATGAAACTCTTTTGTGAGATGACTTATCAAGGATTGGTTGGCGATGCATTCACTTACAACACGCTTATCCACGGTTATTGTCAAGCGGGCAAACTTAATGTTGCACAAAAGGTTTTCAATAGGATGGTTGATTGTGGTGTGTCTCCTGATATTGTTACCTACAACATCTTGTTAGATTGTCTATGTAATAACGGGAAGATAGAGAAAGCATTAGTGATGGTAGAGGATCTGCAAAAGAGTGAAATGGATGTTGATATTATTACATATAATATCATCATTCAAGGGTTGTGTAGAACTGATAAGTTGAAAGAGGCTTGGTGTTTATTTCGTAGCCTCACTCGCAAAGGAGTGAAGCCTGATGCTATAGCATACATTACAATGATATCAGGCTTGTGCAGGAAAGGCCTACAGCGTGAAGCGGACAAGCTGTGTAGAAGAATGAAAGAAGATGGGTTTATGCCAAGTGAACGCATATATGATGAGACACTTAGAGATCACTACACAAGCTTATCAGCTGAACTCATCAAAGCAGCTCATGAGTAAAGCGGTCTGCGAAGATGCTTATGACAGTATAAGCAAGGTCATCGATATGATTATGATGGGAAACTGGACAAACTTTATAGCCATTTGTTGATTTGCTCTAGGAAAGTTAAAAGGTCTGATGGGAAAAGAAGATCTAGCGCATAGATAGGTTGCAGTGTTCATTTTGTTGTATCTTTCATAAGCACAATTTTGTTGCATTTACAAACTTATACTGATTAAGATTCTGTAATCTGTATATGCTTTGTATGGGATAAACCCAAGTCACAAAATAAGGAATTTTTTAACCTCCATTTTGTGTTAAAATTTCTTATACGACCAAGTGTTTGAAATGTTGCCATCATGCAAAGTGTAATCCTTTTTCTGTATTCCATATATTTGCATACAAATCAGGCCAACTATTTGACCAAAAAATAACATTCCAAAGTGGTCCTTAATTTACATTTTGACATAGAGTCTCCATCACTCTACTGGTAAGCTCGAATCATCCCAGCTCACTCGAGCACTGCTCATATGCCAAATCACCAGAAGCGCCGGCCGGATTCCACCATTTCTTCCCTTTCCAGCTTATTCTTCTCTTCTTGACCACTCTATAATTATCTCTTCCCTGCCAATAAAAATGTTATATGCAAAAAGATGGAATGGGTCTCAGGACTCGAAAATAAAGAGTTCGAAAAAAATCTAAATGTAACAACACCTAGTTGCAACCGAGATGGTGCCAAATAAATGCTATTATACACTATCAAAATCTAACCTATCTTTCTTTAACAATACAAATATTTACTCTTTGATTAGTATTCCCAGCTCTTTCACACAGCTGATACAAAATATCTACAGAATAATAGTAAGTAGAAACAATCCCTCCTTATGCAATAAGGTATCTCAAAAAAGAAATGGCTGACCTGAATCTGCCCATGCCGAATTTTCGTCCTTCTGCATCATGCACTACTCATCTCTGCACCCTGCGTCATATTCGCGTATCTAATCGAAGTGACCAAACCTCGTTCATAGCAAACTCCATGGGTGCCATAACCTCCAAGAGGAAATACAGAAAGAACACAGCTCTCCAGATTGGCCATGATATGATATCTCTGAACCTGTAAGTAATTTGGAGTGGAGAAGAGCTAATCATTTGTTGCTGGCTCAACAAGTTTCTCAGGTTGTCTCAATACTTGGACTTGTTTCCGCCTGCCCACCACATTTTCTGGGTTTCTTCATTGGGGGGAGGGCGAGAGGACCCAGTCTCAACCGAGCAACTCCTGCTTCTTCCTTTGATTCTGCATCTCTGCTCTTCACTGGTGTCCCTTTTTTGCGTGATCTACTAGGACCAAACTGTGAGATGGTCGTTTCATTTGTTGCCTCTATCTTCTCTCTGTCCTTAACATTACTGCTTAAGCGACGGCTACTCGGATCCAGACTCAACCAAGGACTGTTTGGAGAATCCTTGCCTAGTTCTTTGCCAGAATCGACATCTGTTGAAGTTATTTCTACCACAGAGTTTCTGTTATCCTGTAGATGGAAAAGTTAATGCATCACCAAGATCATCCACAAGCCACATAACTACACAAGAAAGAGGAAATCTCTATATCTACTGGAAATTAGGATCCATATATACTTGAAGCTTATTGTCACAATAGCCTAAGTTGAGACAAACGAAACTAACGAAACAAATAATTCAGCTCTGTGGGTATTGTACATAACTGGAAAAAAAAAAAAAACTTACCTTATCTTGCATTTCAATGTTTTCTTCGCATTCTGAGCCTTCTTCTCCTTCAGAATCAGCCATCTCTTCACACTCAAACTCAACATGTTCTTCTTCCATCATCTCATCGTCAGAGTCACTTAATTCCTCCTGCTCCATCACTATACCTAGATTAGATTGATCAGCCATCTCTTCAATGCATCTACTAATATTATCACTTGGTGGAGCTGATCCAGGTACTTCAGAGCCATCATTAAGTTGAGCCATGCAGATGTCTGGAGCTTCTGAAATATTTGCTGCTGAGACACTACCACCATTATTTACCTTAGAAGAGCTTGTACTTAGATAGATATCTAAGTTCACATTTTTACCAGGTGTGCTAGAACTAAAAGGTTCCAAGCTGACATCATTACGACCAGTAACAGGGATCGCAGTCTTCTCAACAGCACCAGAAGTATCCTGAAGTTGACATAATTTGTCTTTCTTACCAATATCTGGGTCTAAGTTCCCACGTCTACTAATAACATAACTCGTTTCATACTCGGTTCTTTGAAGAAGAGGATGAAAACAGATGTCGCCCTGTGCTGTCTCATATTCGTTTGATGATGAATTTCTGTGCAATTGATCAGCTGAGTGATTGATTTGCTTTGGACTGTTGAAAAGACTTAGCAGCTGAGGTCGATTTTCAGAAAAGAAACTAAAACTAGAACCCCCTGGGTCTCTGTTTGCAGGGTAACATGTAATCTGTCCATGCTCAGGGGTCCGGAACAATAAAGGATGCATTTGAAGATCTGAGTCATTGCTCTGCTTGTCCATCCCAGAGGAGCTCTCGGCAGGCACATCTTCCTGCAAATCTACCACTTTTTCGCTAGGAGGACCGTTGTTATCTCTGTCAGCTGAAAAACAAGGAGTTTCAATACCGAAATTTCCCCTCCCAGAAACATCCGACATGCCACCATTAATGATACAAGTTTTGGAGGATGTTTCAGACTGATTCTTCGCAAAAACAGACTGCGAGATAACACGGACCGACGATGGAAGGTTAACGGGAGGTAAATCAGGGGCTAGTCTCACAACACTTCTGTTGAATACTTTACGAGAACGATATGGCCGCGCAATTATCGGTGCTTTTGAGGCACCGGGTGCTGTACCAGATGTGTGGCGGTACATAGGAATGAATGAAGGTGCAAGCCTCTGCGTACATGTCAGGATTTGGGCACCACAGAGTTCAGGATTTTTAGATCCTTCAACGATACATGTTTGCACTGACTCATGTCGATCACCGGGAACATCCTTTGCCTTGTCAAAGGAGTGCATAGGTGCAGAAGAAAAAAAGGTTGGCATGCCAGGCCTCCAGTCTGCTAAAAATCCTTCATGTAGGTATGCCTCACCTGAACTCTCGACCAATTCACCACCAACATGATATTCATTGGCTTTAGAAGCCCCATAACGATCCTGCAACATGCGATGAAAAGATGAGTAAAGCTAAATTACATTTTTTACGAAAAAGCGAAAAACTAACATATTCAGTATGGATGAGTTGTATGATTTGAGAGATAACCAGAGATATGAAAGACAGACCTCTTTTGCAGATGCCTGCTGCTCTCTGAATTTTCTATTTGTATCATATAATCTCCGTTTCTCCTTTTTTACAGCATCTAGCTTATATGATTTCTGAATTCCAAGGGCAGTGCGCCATTGCCGAGGCAGTAATGATGGGTCTCGGTAAGGCACGACGAATTTCCACACAGACGTCCAATCATATTTGAAGTACTTAAGTCCCTGAGGATTCAAACTTATATTGAGCACCCAAGAACAATTTCCAATCAGAATTGCAAAAGGGTGCGCTTGTCAAATTACCTCTTGTATTCGTAGTATCTCTTGTGGTGTCAGGGGAGAGCTTTTCATCCTCAGAACTGCCTGTGTGGCAAAATATACACATACACACGAGTTAGGGGAAATATCCTGCATAACCTTAAAATTATGGTTGAGGCATCTTACTGGGGACAGTCGGTGTCCACCTTAAACATGTAATGTTCATTTGCATAATGCATGTTCGGTATAAAAGCATACAAGATGGTCATCCAACGTTATCATTTATGACAATGAGTTCGTAAACTGATTTATTTTGCGTGCATGGTAGAGCTCATATAGACGTAATGGTTTCACAGTGCTTATTTGTCAACAAACAAGTTCAGGCAACTGAATTTATGGAGCTGATAGATAGAAATATAAGTATACAAATAAAAAAGGTGATAAACCAACTCAAGCATATAACAGACCTTAATTGGATTTTCTGGGGCTTTAGATGATCTCCGGTTTTTTTGCCTAACATAAATCTGAAACAAATACAAGTCGAAAGTATTAGAAGAGACAAGTCTTTTATTCCTTGATCATCAGCCTGGTTGATGAACACTTGGACATGTCTACATAAAACTTAATATGTTTAAAATATTGAAAACATCAGTACACCAATCCATAAGTTTCTGGCATGAAAGCAGAAAACTGAAAGAACTACATCATCTGCAACAGGAATTGCATGGACGAGAAGTTTTTGTCAAGATAGCAGCTGAATTTTAAAATCTTCATATTTTTATCTAAATACTTCAGAGACTGTGGTCAGAATAACCCTTACGCGAACTACGATAATGAGAGCAATCCAATAAAACACCAACTGATTACTTAGTAACCGAAAAACCATTCCTAGTTCTGCAGGAATCCAGTGATGATTACCTGATGCTCGCCTTTACTAGGAAGAAACCGCTGCTTTATTGCCTTCCAGTCTGAGTTATATTCCATTATTCCAAGAGCTAGTAATCTGCATTCAAACAGCACTAGGAATAAATTTTCGACAAAATTAGTAGAGTAGACCAAGAAAAAGGAAGGAACTTACTCATCCTCAGCATCAGTGAAAAGGACCCGATTGGCGACAGCTGCATGAGGTGGCTTGTGGGGATATAGCGATACTTTGAACAATGGCATAAATCTTTTAGCTAACTTGGCAATATCCTTATGGACCAAGGCAACAGATTGCTTCTGGGCTGATTCAACCAGTGTAGCAGCTAACGTCTTCTTAGCCTGCTGCTGACCTGATGGTGACTTACTTGAACTAGGGGATGAAAGAGGATAGTTTACAATCTCACCGCCAACTTCTTGGTGAGGAAGTGTAAATAATGGCACTCTTTGAGACGAAGTATCAAAACCGGATTCCACTTGACACCGTCGATAATCTTGCACAGCTACAATGATTCAATAATCAAGAGAATTATATTGTATAAACAGATAAGAAAACATGGAGATATAGCACCCTATTTCACTAATAACATACCGTCAGAAACATCAACTAGATATCTTCCAGCTAGACCCACAACATCAAGAACCGATGATGCTGAACCAGTGACAAGAAGATGACTTCGGCGTGAGATATATCCTTGGTGTTGTTTGAGCATCTCAGATAGAAGTCCTTGGACGTGGGTTCCAATGCTTTGCCGTGAATGATCAAGTGCACAAAGAGAGTACACTTGGATAAGAAGTTGAAGGTGATCATGAATCAAAGAATGCAGTTCTCCCATTTGGGCTTGAGTGAAGCCATTTATTGTCCTGTTTTCTGACGAAGCAACTGCTTCAGTAGCAGAAACCCTTCTCCCAGGTGGTGCAATGGGTAAGATAGGTACAAGAGGGCGTAACAATCTGCCAGCCTGTTCAGGAGAATTGTTTTTGTGATGAATGGAGATATTTTGCCGTCTCTTCTGCCTAGTCACAGGACGTCGCTTAGTGCTTATGTTGTCACCTGTAGTGACCTTTTCAGGTATAATTTCCTCGTCATCAGTCTCCAGCGCTTCCTCAAGTTCTATCTCGAAGTCTAAATCGTTATCCTCATCATCATCATCATCGTCATCATTAGTTCCAGTCTGTGCCAAGGGAACCTCAGTATCACCACTATGTAAAACAGCAGCGAGAAACTTGCGGTATTCTTCCTCATCATCGACATTAGGAATATCATCCTCATCATCAGTCTCCTGGAGAAAAGCCTCAAGATCATCAAGGGTGAAACTCGCAAGCGAATAGCGAGCTCTAGTCCGTTTGCAGATTGCATCATCTTCCTCAGTTGACATCAAATCTTGCTTCTGAGTTTGGATCACCAATTGTTCTCCGTTTTCATTTGCGGCCCCAACTGTCCTCTCATCAGGGATTGGTGGTTCTTGGCACGAGACATCATTACTTGGCATTGCAATATCCTCCTTTCCTTGTCTGCCCTCTAAGGTTTGGGGAACCGTAGTAATGCTATTAACAATTTCACCATCAAGAGTCTCAACTTCAGAGCTCAAACTGGAAGAAGCTTCACGAGAAGGAGAATCCTTAAGAAAGGGATTGAAATCAACATCTTCTTCCTCGTCATCATACTCGCACTCTTCTTCTTCTTCTTCATCTTTATCTAGGTCTCTATTAGGGGACGACGGTTCAGAGGGAGGCCCTGAAATTAGGGTTTCTACTTGATCCAGAGATTTCATGACTCAAATTAGGGTTCCACTATCTAAACATGACAACAATTGCAATTCTCAAACTGCAACAGAACCAATTACGATCAATGTCCTGAAACTAAATTCGATCGACACAAACAAACCTTGAGAACGAAACCAATGGAGAAAGATTGAAGAAAACGTGTCTGTGAAGAATCGATAAATGGGACAGATTCCGATTGACAAAGGAAAGGGAGAGCAAAGTTTTTCTCCGTGGGAACAAGAACAAACCACTCGGGTTCAGCCGGGTCGGATCCTAATTTTTGTATTTCTTTTTCTCTTTGGAAAATCCATAACTTTCAGTTAAACATATGTGGGCCTTCGTTTGGGCTTTATAAAATATTTCGACGACAAAAAAAAACATATGTGGGCCTTATATTACGATGAGGGAAAAAACAACACAACTTGTATTTGGGCTTACATATTCATTTAGGCCCAACACAGAGACCACCGTCTTTCTTCTATTTCACAACGGTTATTTATACTCGCTCGTCGCCATGCTTACTTCTTTTATTTGTCTGATTCTTCGTTTGTTCTTTTATATTCTTTTGATTTCGTGTGTTTCTTTTGATTTGGGGAGACTTTTGTTTGCGTTTTCTTAGATTTTGAAACTCCCTTTTTCCAGATTCACTACTTCGATTTTGAATTTTTATCCAAAAGTTCTCTCTCTTTAATTTCCAAATTGCGTTTCGATTTTATGTTTGTTTTTTTTGTGCAAATCGAAAAAACCCTCTTTTAGATCTGATTTTTGAGGTTCTTGATTTTCCAAAAACTTGTAATTCAGAATCATAGTTTCAATTGATTTCTTTTATATCGCTAATCTAAGAAAAAAACCGTCTTTTGTCTTAGGGTTTCTAATTTCAATCTTGTATTCCTCTTCAAAAATTATACATATTTGTGGTTACCAATTAGGGTTTCTATTCTTTTGTTTTTGGTCTGTTTTAAATCAGAAACCCTCTTTTAAAATCTGCGATTTCTTATTATACGTTTGTGAAAGATTGTTTGGGTTTCTAATACGGATCGTGTTTTAAAGATTTTGTTTTTCGTTTTTCTGGATTAGAAACCCCATCATCGATTCTCTGTTTTCGTTTCAAAGAAAGTTTTATGTTTTGTTCAAACCCAAAAGAAAGGGAACTACACATTATATGATTGTGTTTGTCCGGTTTCTAACTTGGGAAAATTTGTCCCGATGTTGCCTAAGTAAGGCAGGGGCAAGCTGTGATTAAACACTGTAAGTCTTGTCAGATTTATGTTCAAATATCGGATAATTGAATCGTAAGACAGGCAAGCTGTGATCAAAAACTGTAAGTCTTGTCAAATTATGTTCAAATATTAGATAATTGAATCGTAAGGCTGGCAAGCTGTGATTAAACACTGTAAGTCTTGACAAATTATGCACAAAGATTGGATAATTGAATCGTAAGAAGCTGTGATTAAACATTGTAAGTCTTGTTATGTTCAAAGATCAAATCTTTGCGATTATCTTCTATATATATTGCTGGCTGGGCAGCATTATATAAACTTCAATGATCTGCTTAAAAGCTCAATGATCTGATTATACAGATGGGGATAAATTCAATGATCTGCTTATATAGATGGGGATAATTTCAATGATCTGCTTAAAAGAAGCTCAATGATCTGCTTATATAGATGGGGATAAATTCAATGATCTGCTTATAGATGGGGATAAATTCAATTATCTGCTTAAAAGAAGCTCAATGATCTGCTTATATAGATGGGGATAAATTCAATGATCTGCTTATAGATGGGGATAAATTCAATGATCTGCTTAAAAGAAGCTCAATGATCTGCTTATATAGATGGGGATAAATTCAATGATCTGCTTATAGATGGGGATAAATTCAATGATCTGCTTATATAGATGGGGAAAATTCAATGATCTGCTTATATAGATGGGTATAATTTCAATGATCTGCTTAAAAGAAGCTCAATGATCTGCTTATATAGATGAGGATAAATTCAATGATCTGCTTATAGATGGGGATAAATTCAATTATCTGCTTAAAAGAAGCTCTATGATCTGCTTAAAAGCTCAATGATCTGCTTATAGATGGGGATAAATTCAGTGATCTGCTTATATAGATGGGGATAAATTCAATGATCTGCTTAAAAGAAGCTCAATGGTCTGCTTATAGATGGGGATAAATTCAGTGATCTGCTTAAAAGCTCAATGATCTGCTTTTATAGATGGGGATAAATTCAATGATCTGCTTATATAGATGGGGATAAATTCAATGATCTGCTTATTGATGGGAAAAAATTCAGTGATCTGCATAAAAACTCAATGATCTGCTTATTATTGATGGGGATAAATTGCCTTTTGTAAGACTTGTCTATGATGTCCGATTGGGCAAGCTGTGTGATTATAACACTGTAAGACTTGTTTAACAGTAAGAGATCTATATATTGCTGGCTGGGCAGCGTGTTAGAAATTCAATTATCTGCTTAATAACTCAATGATCTGCATATTGATGGGGATAAATTCAATGATCTGCTCATATGGAGAACTGCAAATTGATGGACAATTGGAAGATATGTTGCTGGAGCTGGGCAGCATTAAAATTCAATATTCTGCTATAAAGAAAACTTCAACTTCTGTTAATCCTTTGTGCCTAGCTCTTGAAGCTCTTCCTGTTAGCGAAGGTACATCATTGAGCAACGCTTGATAGGTCGAGGCTCGAGCAAAGCACGAAGGAAAAAGATAGAAATGAGGCACATCATTATACATCTCACTGAGATATGATATTCAATAATGCTGGCTGGGCAGCACGAAAAAGCAAGCAAGTTGTGTTTAACAAGACTTGTGAAACAGTTTTATATATTGTTGTGGAATGTTCATAACTTGTTGGACTGGGCCAACATGAGGGAGCAATATTCTATCTTCTGCATATTGATGTTCTCAGATGAGAAAATTCATTATTCTGCATAAGCTCTATTTCTTACTAGGTTGGGACAGAGAAATTCAAGTGTCTGCATAAAGTATATACACCTTGTAGTGTTGGTGGGACATCATGATATAAATTCATTATTCTGCTTAGATTTGCCTTGGAAAAGGCTTGTTGCCTTTATGGATAATGTTCTGTGACTAGCTCTTGAAGCTCTTCTTATTAGCGAAGGCACATCACTGTGCAACGCTTGATGGGTTAGAGGCTCGAGTAAGTACAGAAGAGTAAGAGAGAGATGAGAGGAAGAATATAACACTTCCATCTTTGGATACTACAAGAATCTCACGTCTAATGAAGAGGTATGCATCTCATCTCCAATTAGATTTGTCTGTCTACTTATTACCAGATGTTACATCAACTTGGTATTGGTCTAATGGTAAGTTTTTTCTTATGTACATCTCTTACAAATGTTAGATCATTAAAGAATAAATCAACCTCTGCCCTCATTGTATTCTAACCACATCTTTTGGTGACTCGTTTTTAACAGGGATACTGCAGAAAATCCAGTTTATTGTTTAATAAAAGTTTTTGTTTACAGGGATACAGGTGACAAGGACGTAGCTGAGAAAAATCCAGAGAATCCATCTAATGTCAAGGCAGCAAAATTCTTATCCAAGGGGTATTTGGCATAATGTTCTTTTTCTCTGCTTTCAAGGGGTATTCTCATCCATAATGTTCTTATCTTAGGCACATGTTCTTTTTCTCTGCTTTCAATATCATAATGTTGTTGCTTTTGTTTTAATTGTAGTGGTAGGCAGAGCTGATTCTTAATCCAGGAAATTCAGCCAATTTCGATGAGGTAAAAATTTGTTTATCCTCGTTCAAAGTTGTGACTCGTATTTATATCTCAAGATTTCTCAACATCCTATGGTTTCTTCTTGGCTTTACTCATTAAGGGTTTGTATCAAACTTGCAGGAATCAACTTTATTCTCTCCCCAAGTCCTAGTGATGCAAAGGGACTACTGACTTTGTCATCCATTTGTTGTATACAAACTTCTCGACTTCTTTCAAACCAAAGGTATTGCCTATAAACAATTTCATCTTGAATTTTTTTCCAGCTTTCGTTAAAATTTCGAGCCCTTTAATCTTTTAATCAAAGGTAGGAGGTGGAGCTTTTGGGATGCAAGCCTTAAAATGTCTTGAAAATGCATGCATTTGAACTCTAAGTTTGCTAATACATCAAATGCATGCATTTTTCAGATATTTCCATCTTCAGAAAAGCAAAGGTTTGGTCTTTCTAATGGTTGCTTCTTAGACATGTTTTTTTTTTTTATGGTTGATTGTTTGCTCTAGGATTAAAGAAAGCAAACAAAAACACATACACACGAAGATACACTTAACTCCAACAAAAACATATACACAAAAGTAAACACATACACTAAAGACAAACATAAACAATTCTCTCCCTACAGGGTGAAAAGTGGTTTCTTTCCCAGCCAACCTTCGGTGTTTGCAACAGCGCCGGCTACTACTCCTTCCTACTTAATCACTAGGCCCTCCCCTCCTTATGGGGAAGTAAAAGCGTCTCAAAGTATCTTCGGGTGCACCGGTCACTGTTGTTGCGGCGAACCGAGAAGAAATTGAAAAGAATACCACATCTGAGGAAGACAGATGGTGTGAAATTTTCAAAGGAACATCAAAAAGGGCACTGCTTTCACGCTTCCTTCTGGTGATTGGTGTTAAAACTTGAATCGAAAACAGGGTACACATCTGTATAATAAAAATAAAGGTCAAAACGTTCCCATCACAAAACTACTACGTGAAGTGAATACCAGACTTGTTGAACAAGGAAAGACGATACAAAAACTCTTGTTGACTTGTTGTGATAGCTTTAAAGATCTCTTCTCCTCGAAACCACATTCCTTCAACACATCTATAACTTTCTCCTTCACCCCCATCCATCTCTATATCATCGTCATCCATTTTGTTGTCGTCATCATCTTCCATTCCCACGCTCTGCACCAAGATCTATGGCGGAGTTGTTTAAAGCAGCAGCATCTCCATTGTTTTGCAACGACGCTAGTACGGCCTGAAGAGTCTTGTAGTTCTTCTGAACAATCGAATCCACAAGCAGAGGTTCTTAAGGATATCGATTTGTGGAATGATATTCCTCCTCGGTAATGGTTCGACGGTGCTCGATTCGAAGATTTGGGTTTTTCTTTCGGTTAAACATATGTGGGAAAAAAAAAACACAACTTGTAATCTTGTCTTTGGGCCTACATGTTCTTTTTTTGCTATTCCTGTACCTGTACAATGAATTTTAGTTGCCATAAATTTCTGCGAAACATGCTCTTTTATTCTAATTTGGCTCGTTTACAATTTTACGGATGATTCACATTGGATATGAATCCTTTCGTGCTCCACCAAGTGTATGATTTTACAGTATTTCTTTTTAGTTTCAACCTTAATACATAAAGCAAAATACTGTCGCCAAATTCTCAGGTATAAAGGACTCTTGTGTCGTATTGAGGGTAAACAAAAACGCAACATGGATTTGGGGAATACAAGAAATGCGGCGCAGCTTAAGTTGAAGACTGGAGAAGCTTCTTGTAGTCATGGAAGGTTCCATGGAATGGTGCAATCCTGCCGTCTGACACAACCCACAACTCGTCCACGCTTCCCGATATCAGATGCTCGTCGTGACTCACCTGCACAAACAAACAACAACAAAGATTGCTTCTTACTTGTGTATGAATCAATAAACCCAACCCGGTACACAGATTTATATCTAATCTTGAAAACCAATTAAGAGGATTGAGTGAGTACCATGCAAATACCGCCTTGGAATAAGACAAGTCCTTGAATCAAAGCTTCCACGGCATCCAAATCCTGAGACATTATTTATTATACTTCCTACTTTTAGCAAACTGAAATCCTTCCTTATTAAAAAGATCCATGCATGAATACATATGTCTAGCTTACAAGATGATTGGACGGCTCATCAAGCAATAGCAAGTGTGGTTTCTTGAATGTTATCTTCGCAAATGCAACTCTGCTTTTCTGACCACCTAATTTCCCATTCACACCCCAAAACATAAAACACATTAGTGAACGTAACAAGCCACAACACATAAAAATTGACTAGTTCCAATTTCATTCTAGGGCCTGCATCTAGAATATTGTGGTTATACAACTCCAAATACCCGAAGTATACCTGATAAAGTGTACATGGGCTGCAGTGCAAGATTTCCAGTTACCCCAAGAGAACCCAAGTGACTTCTCAGCTTTTGTTCTGGTACTCCCTGCCACATCAAATAACATACCAGTTAAGACATATTGAGAAGCCGAGGGTATGTACATTTTGCTTACTTAAATTGTGCATATAACTTGTAAGAAGTAGACAAGACTGTAAACTCTAATACAAGAAACATTTAGCTCAATTTTGATCTCATGTTAACTGAAACCTGCAAATAAGAGGGATATTACAGGTGTGGGAACTTACTGGGTAGCATCTCATCATATATAGAAGAGGATTCGATGAAAGGTCTAGTCCATCCACATGGTGCTGACTAAAGACTGCAACTCGAACCTGTATAAAGATATCAATACACCATATCAGAGCCACCAAATTTAGCATTAACACTTAACAGAGCAGGAAAACAAGCTATAGGTAATGAAAACCAAGATTTAATAATATTACTGTCAAAGAAACTTTCAAAATATCAATGCTTCGTAAGAATATAGAAGGGGTCCCCATTATTTGAGGTTTAATAAAAGGTCATCCCATATGTTCCAGAGTGACAGTGATCAATTTGTTGTTCAGGTAAAAGAGAAGTCTTCTGCCATACCTTAGCAGAACGGAAAACTGTTCCAGAGCTTGGTTGCAGATCGCCAGAAATAAGTTTGAGTATTGTTGATTTACCAATACCATTGGGTCCCACCACTGCAAATCGACGAGAAAACCATATATAGAGGTTAAAATTCTGGGGAGAACATCAAAAGTTTAAGTTCTACATGTTCTTTGATGCTGCACTTGTTGTTTCCACATATGATAGATGAAGGTTTATAAACATGTATCATCTGTGTGATCTCATAATCAAGGGAGAGGGGGGGAGCCTTCTTACTTGCAATACGGCTGTCCAGATCTATTCCGAAATTTAGGTTCCTAAACAACAACGGACCACCAGGGTAGCCAAATGATGCATCACTGTAGAAAAAATAAACGAGCAAGAAAATTTAGCATGCTAATATCTGGATCCTCCCCATACCAAAATTAGAGAAGTTTCTGTCAGATTCACACAGCTGATTTCAGGAAGATGACAAACCTAAAACTGATGATGGGAGGTCCAGGCTTATCGTCAGGAGTTGGGAATTCAAATTTATAGCTGCAAAAATAAGACAAGAGGTTAATGCATAAAAGGCTGGAGCTGAGAGTAAGCATCGAATCGTACTGTAGCAAATTTATCAAATATCAGATTATAGCATCATTCCTAATATCATTTGAAAGTAGTTAAGCATATATATAAGAGGGGCTCGCTTACTCAGGATCATTAATAACTTGATCCACATGAGCCAGTCGGTCCAATGCCTGAATCATAGACACAATAATATTAGAGCACCGCTGATGGCCAAAATTTAATCACATAAATAGTTGTAACAGTTGACACCTTGATTCTTGACTGAACAAGAGACGCCCTCTTTGCATTGTAACGAAATTTATCAATGAACGCCTGTAGCAGAAAACAAGATATCAAGCATCAAACTTACATCCCATGTTGGAATATTATTAAACAAACCAGAGACGAGTTGGAAACAGAATTTATGAGTTCATTTTCCAGAAGAAGAAAAGAAACCTGCATATGTGACCGTGATCGTTCACTTGATTCAAAAGCTTTTTGCTGATTTTTCACTTGTTCTTCCCGTGTTCTTTCGAAGATATCATAATTTCCTTTATAGGTACTTAGTTTTTGGTTTTGCAAATGGATGATGTCCGTGACCACCTGCAACCAAACATATGGTTTACACATATCCGGAGATATTGGGGAAACAATAACTGCAAGGAGATCACTAGAGAAAAAAATGTACCGTGTTCAAGAATTCCCTAGCATGGGAAACGACTATAAATGTTTTTGGCCACTTCGTTAGATATGTTTCTAACCATAAGACAGCATGGAGATCAAGATGGTTCTACCAAAAGAGAGGAAAAGAATGTCAGAAACCTGAAAATATATTGATCTAATAAGGGAAACCTTACAAAGAAAACACACCGTAGGTTCATCAAGCAACAACAAATCAGGCTCTATAAATAGTGCACGAGCAAGTGCAATTCGCATTCTCCATCCTCCTGAAAAAGTATTTGTAGCTTTCAGCTGCATTTCTGGAGTGAAACTTAGACCCTGAAAATATTGCACAGCGAACGTTTGCAAGTTAGCAGTACTCAGAAGTTGAAGGTAACAAAAGAACATGCAACGATTTCAACAGGAGATATCACCCAAATCTAGCATTTTATATGATTTATGTAGTGATGGGTCACGACTTGGGTCCAGATATCGTTTATATCTATGCTATCAAATGAAAACTCTAAAGGGCTACAGAAAATTTATAATGGTAAAGAGCAACTTACAGCAAGGATACTAGCTGCCCGAGCCTCAGCAGTATAAGCATCAATTGCATCAAGCCTTTTGTATATTTCTTCAAGCCTTTGAGACATAAGATCTCCTTCAACTGTGTCTTTGGTAGGCATTCCATCCTTAGCTGTGGGTTCTTCCGTTTCTCTCTTCAGATAACCAAACAAAAGTCAACATTACCACCAAAGACAGATTATACGAAAAGGTAAAACACCTGAGTGAGTAAATGCTAATACATATTAGTAAAGTAGCTTGTGTCTAACCTGCTTTGCTAGTATTTGAATCTCTTCTTCCAACAGTTTGGTTCTTTCAATATCAGTGTTAAGAACGCACTGTAAGGCTGTTGTCTTGTCACCAACGACTTCTTGTTCAACATGCAATATCTGGCAATTAGTAGGAATACCCTCTATAGCATGCATAGCCATATACCTCAAAAAAGTTGTTTTTCCGGTACCATTACGTCCTACAAGACCTGTAAAGTCATCCAAAGAGAGCAAATACCCATTTGTAAGGTAGATTTTCCATACCGTCTATTCCTTGGATTAAACAGACAGCTAAAACAAATAAAAACGAAGATCAAACCCACCGTAATGACGTCCAAAAGAGAGGGTGATTGATCCATCGACAATGAGATCACGGCCTCCAACAGAAACATTAAAGTTATCCATATGAATATCTCTGATAGCAGAGCCACCACCAGTGTCATGATTGACACTAACAGTAGGCATCCCTGCTTTAGCGGCTTCCATTTCAGCAACATGCTGCTGATATTGTAGCTGCATAAACAAGAAACCAGTAAATAAACACAAGATAAGAAACAAATTCTCAGTTCAAAACCGGTAAAAAAACTGCCATTACTGTATACCTCTCTTTGGCGATCATCCTTTTTCTTTCTCCTTTCAATCTTAGCCAAGTCACGTTCAGTGAGCAAAGGCCCATCCACAGGCTCTGGCTTCTTCTTCTTAACAGGTCCATCATCCATCCCATCGTTCATCCGCACAGGCATAGCAAGACTCCTCACAGTAGGTGTAGGCTTCACCAATCCATGCTTTCCAAACTTATCCGACAGTTTGCTACAAACCTACACACACCACATCCAATTAAATATCTCAGCTCATTCAAAAGCGAGACCTTATTGAAACCATTTCAACAGTCACAGAGGCCCTAACGAAAAAATCCCATAAATACAAACAAGCAAAGATAAAACGAATCTAGAATTACGATAATTGAAATGAAGAAAGCCAAGCAACAAGCTGCGAATGGTTACTTACCAAACGGCACTCTTCGAAATCGGAAACGCATTCAGCAGCGACGAGGAGCTCACCGACGGCATCAAAGGCGCCTTCACCTTCCTCACCGAAGTCGAAATCCTCATCAGCGAGGACATTAATGATGTAGTCCATAATCGGCTCGTCCACATCCTGAGCTCTGCGTCCGAGCACTTCATACACCACTGAGCTCGCAACTTCAGTCATAGCCAACACAGAAGCGACGAGATTCAAAATTCCACAAAAACTGATTTGATAACTTTCCTCCACACCCGAAATGAAGGCAAGGAGAGAAGGCGAAGCTTTTTAGGGCTATTTGGAACCTTCTCCCTCAGGCAGAGAGAGTATACAGTACGTTTTCTAATTTACTAAACCAAACCAAATATTATGATTTAATCCGGTTAACGTTGTTCCCTCTTAACATGGCTCAAGGCCATTGTGAAATCAAAAGTCCTCAATTTTGTTTTTGTTAACACATGTTTGAGAGATGATAGATTAGCAATTTGGATTTTACCAAAACTAGACCTCTTAATTGTTTCGCCAATCAGTGCAAAACTTTACCAAATTAAACAAAATGTCATATTTTTATTACTAACAAACTCATATTATCTATAACTTGTTTAAAGAGAGATCAAATGAACTGGATGTTGCACTCTGATGAAGCTCTATGAAGAGAGCTTAGATTGGCTCGCAGGTGCTCGTTGTTGCCGTCCCTTTCAACACCAATTCTCACAGTTTCAAGACATTGCAGTTTTCCCAAAAAATGCCTCATTTGTTTCAGCTCTATAAAACTTCCTCCATACCCTGTAATCTCTAGCACCTTGATTCGACATGCCGATAAACAACACATTCCTGTCTTCCTCTCGCTAATGCAGGCGCATGCGTCTCCACATCTACTAGTAACTCTGTGCACAAGACCCTAAAAACCATAACAACAAATCAGACAAACTTCTTTTACATAAGAGCCAAAAAGAACATTGTGTATTAATTTCTCAAAAACATGTCATACTTTGATAGATAGAGTATGAAGATTTAGAGAATTATTGAGCAGAAGAGGCAATGCTTGCCATCCTTTTTCTTCGTCGCTCTCAAGAGATAGATTACGGAGGTTGTTGAAGACCGGCATGTGATTGCAGCAGAAGAAAAACGCCTGGTTTATAATCACAACCAGTAAACACATATAGACATGATACAAAACCGATAAAACCACCCATCAGTCAGCAGTAGCAGAACAGAACTGACCTCAAGAGAATCAGGAGACAGGTGAAGGGTCTTAACTTTGCGTATCCCTGAAACCAGGCTTGTAACATCACCAAAAACATCATATGGACGATAGACATCAAAATCTTTGTCTTCATAATCACTATCATAAGAATCAGTTGACACCCACAATCGAAGATCTAGTCTAGCTTCAACGAGAGAATCCATACGATCAACAATAGTATAGCCTTGGGAGACAAAAGCAGAATAGTCAAGAAACACAAGACTCTGTGTCTTGAACCAAACATTGTCTTCATAAGCCCATGCGGACATAGGATGATGGAAAGAAACCGTGAGCCGTTTGACGGATTTATTAACCACTGACTTCTTCCAAGTTGGTGGGTCATCACAACCATCACGTATGGATAACTCATCGAGCACAGGGCAACCAGAGATGAGCGACTCATATACATCTCGATCAGCCACAACTGCACCGAGAGAAAGAGTCTTGAGCGCTGGGAAAAACACAGTGCCATCATGGGGAACAAGCCCTTGAAGATAAATTTGATCGGATAGTGTGAGTTTAACCAATGTGTTACTAGACAAGATTCCTGTATCAAGATATTGGGATTGCAAGTGTAGTTCCAAGCAGCCGCGTTCGAAAGCAGTGCTAATCCAACTGTCAGCAGAAGAGAATCGATAGTGGCGGCCATTGAGAGAGAGTCTCTTGATGGGACAAGTGTTTAAGCGAGCAACAGTTTGCTCCAAGAAAGCAGAGAAGCCACTAGTTGATGAGTCTTCCAAATCGAAGTTGTCTACGAGAAGGATCAGATTCCTCCACCTCTTGGACAGAACAGATGTGGAAACACCAAGTTTTGTCGGAAGTAAAGACAGGATTTTGCCAAGAATCTCATCTGGCAGATTGCTGATGAACTCTCTAGGATTCATCGAATCGCATGCAAATTCTGGATCACAGTTTTAGATATCAAGTCCTCTCTAACATATATAGCCAGAGTTACTCATAAACCCTAATTAATCTAAACTAAATAAATCAAAGGGGAACAAAATTAGGTTGGTCAAATATGATTCAGGACAGACACAACACACAAACCTTGGGAGAAATGAAGCAGGAGCCAGGAGGCTTGGTGTAACAGGAAGATGGAGGTGGAATTATCTCTTTTTTCGACTAGACAGAAGATTTGAGTTCACCCATGTCTTGTTTTTAATTTTATACCTTTCCTCTCAGTGAATCGTTATTGGATAGTTGATTAATTCACCAGCCATTAGCTAATTTATTCAACTTTTTTTTTTTAATCAACCTTTCTTTTATGTTTTTCTTTTTTACCTAAGGTTAGATTTTTTTTAGTCTAATGTAAAATACCCTTAAAACTTTATTTTAGATTTTCTATAAAATCCTCCCATGCTTTTACTAGCGAGAATCAAATGGTTTTTCCAAGGATATATATACAAAAATATAAGGAAGCTCCGATGGTCACAATTCCCAAAACTAACAAAGTGACAAACAACGAAACCGTTTCTTTGGGAAGAAATCCTTAAATCTTTAAAACTTTTTTGTGTATGAAAAAGAGTTTAGTAATCCCAAACATACCATGTAAAAATAGAGAATCTATCCCTATTTGAAAATTTTTAAAACATTCCTTCGTCATAACATACATAGAAGAAAAGAAGACGGTTTTTTTGGCAGCTTGAGCAGTATCCTGCCAAATGCCAATATACCAAGAGCTTAGGAAGAAGAACAACAGGGACCATTTTCCTAACAAGTTTTTCAGTTTCAACGCCCAAAACAGCTTCTGCAAATTTTCTTACCACATTTGGACGTCTGGTCAGCCTGACAGATAGATTATCAAACAACTCATTTTGAATATGAGCAGCTCTTGAAAGTAGAGTTGCAAATCCCCCTTTCACATGACCGGTTTGTTAACCTTGACGCATTTATTTGGATGATCAAGCTGATCAATCAGCAGGCAAAGAAAACTAGAAAAACTCACTGGTAACGTCAACAGCTACCATAACTTCAGCTGTCGTTTCCGATAGAGTCTGGATGACAAGAAGATATGCTATAGGAAGATACCAATCTGAGCACAGAATGCTTCCCTTACATGGGTATTTATATGAACTAACAGATATTGAAGTCATCTTATCGATTGAGACCAGAATATATGGGGCCAAGAATTCTCCTTATTACTTGTACGCAGGCTAGCTGAGTCTTTACTTTTCTGAAGACTCGTCATAGAGAAGATTAAAATTTACAAGGACTGAAGGTTAAAGTAATCACGATGATGATCCATTTCCAAGGAGAGTCTGATTCTGAAATGCTTCTCATCTTTGCTTTCGACACTTTGAACATTCCTTGAAGTAGACAATTCAGAGTCTCATTTTTCTTCAAATCTTCATGTATGCAGTTTTCTCTGAGCCAGTAGTACTTGATCCATAAAGACAAGATAAGAAGCCAAGTGACAGAGGAATGGTCTTCTTAACCATTAATTACTTATCTTTCAACAAATGCCTATGAATGAAGGACACAATTAAGCTATGTCTTTAAGAGAAGCATTAAAGGGAATTTTGAGCAAAAACAGTGAAGATATATAAACTTATGATTTTTATCTCATCAACTTACTCCAGATTTGGGAACATAAGAAGAAGGGCACCAAGACCAGAGAAAAGAAATTTTGAGTGGCATGGAGATAGAAGACCTTCTTATTTCTAAAGCCCAATAGAATAAATTGTATGGCCATATAACCCATTCATTGTTGCCCATCATAATCCTCATTTTTGTTTGATAAGATCGAATCATTTTTAGAAAAAAATCAGTGATAGTATTTTGCTTTAAGAAATTTGTAGAATATGTGATGAGTGCTTGTGGGTACATAAAGATTAAAGAAAAAAAGACGAATGAATTAGGCTTTATGGGTTTGGTAAAGGTTTTGAAAGAGATATAAACAAAGAGGCGAGATATGAATCAATCACTCAACTTTTTATTAGGAATATATCAAATTATACGGTGCTCTTCTCCATTATCACGGCCACTACCCTAACCAGCCTCCCCCATGTACCATTCAGTCCATTTATATTTATTTCCTATTAAAGTTTGATCTATGTGGTGATATCATGGTTCCAATAGGTAATGATTAAATTAGCAATAAAGATAAAAGACTTTTATGTTGAAATCAAGTAAAGGTCCATGTCAAATAGTACCAATATAAACAAGCAAAATGTATATTGTACTTTCGTATATATTTGTTAAATTATGAGCAAACTAAAGCAAATTGAGACATGATGAATTGAGGAGAATAAAGAGGATCCATAGTGCACCTAGTTGACTTTGATAATTCATTTGTTGAAAAAACTATTATCTTATTTTATGTGACTAATTATAATATTCCTAGAAATTTACAATTATAATTATCCATAGCTTTTCATTGTGTTTCCAAAATGAATAACAAACCTTTTATCACAATGTCATCTCCACCTCTTGCTTCTATATAACTCATCTCATATGTCTCTATAAAATCCCACTAAATTTTATGTCTTGCTAATCTTAAGTTTTTTAAGGAAAAACAAAAAACAAATATGAGCTATAATACAAAGTTAGTAGTTCTCATTTTTCTTCTTTTCACTATCACCTCCACTGATGTATCAAACGCCACCCCTCGTCATTTTGTGAATCTCAGGTCGGAGAAGGTAAAATTTCTTTCCTTTCCGTTTTATAATATACAATATACTCAACTTTTGTATCTTATATCATGATATCATGATTCGCGTACCACAGTTCATAAGTTGATCATATGTATAGAAACTTAGTTTGAGATAAACATTAATAGATTATAAAAAATGGTTACTTAATGGCGTGTTAACGTTGTGTTGCTGTGTGAGATAAAGTAAACACCAATCTTTACCCTACTTTCCATGCCAATTTTCAACACTTTATGATAGTGATTAGAAAGTTTTAACATCGGTTTATTAACTTTTTGAATAAAAAAAAGGGTATTGTTTTTAAGGAGGATGTCAAAATAAAGGAGAGAGAGCTTGTGGAGTTTCATCTAGACTATGCAAGAACAGGAGCCAATCAAGATCATGAACCAGGGAAAGGAAGACCATAAAAGTTAACTTAAACCAATTCAAAAAATAATCCATAAACGTATATATACTATTTTTACCAATATGCTTTTTGTACGTGGAAAAAATCATGCATACATATATGATGTAATGGACCAAGCTTTTGGGAAATATTAAAGTTTTTTTTTTTTGTGCAAAAGGGAAATATTAAAGTTATAAAAGAAAAAGATATGTATGCATGCATATAAATTAAGGTTTTATCATGTGAGATATTGATTTTAAGTCATTGACATTTAAGTGTCATAAAAATAGTAGCGTGATGATGACGGTACACGGGAAGGACGTAATTGTACATGCCTTTGTTTAGGACATCCTTTGTGAGAATGTCCACTGCTGCTAGCCCCACTTGGAACAATACCACTAAAATGAACGGCATTGAATTTGTCATACATGCCATTTCTTTGCTTCTTCCACCAATGAGAAAATATACTAACACAATTACACAACTAATAAGAAACTTTTAGCCCAAAAGCTCACGAAATAAGAAGGGAAAGCAGCGAGTAGGTTTGGGAGTTCAAAACCTCCATAAAGTTGGCCATTCCCCTAAATTACTCAAAACTGGTCACTTGTATAAATTTGGTCACTTATGTTAATTTTGAAATCAATTCAATCCAAGTAATAGGCTAAGTCACATAGGTAAATAATAACAATTATATATCATTATTCCAATCAACATCTATTGATGTGGAGAAGTGTGCTTTTATACATCTTATAAAAAAATAGAACACTAAAACCTTCTTCTAAAGAAGACATGTTTCCAGAGAAAAATAAGAAACAAAACTCTCAGATCCATACAAGAAAGTTGTATACAAGTGAAGCATTGTCACAAGCACATCATAGTTTCCTCTGAGCTTTCGCATGAGCTCCCAAAGTTAAAAGTCACGTCATGTACTGAGAGCCTCAGTGTGTTCGCTTTTGCTGCAGACGTGTCGAGGCATTCGCTGAGGTCAGCATCGCATGAGACGGAGACCCATTCTCTATCGTCGTCTAGATACTTGAGCTCAAAGGCTGCCGTTTCGAGCTTCAGCCTTTTGGCCACTTGCTGCTTAAGTTCCGTAATGCTTACCGACTCTGGTGAGATCTTGAACCTGATGATGTCTTCTCTGTACGTTGCCTTTATACTCACGAGCTTATGTTGGAGAATTGTTGGAGAAGCTGTATCTTGGCAGGTTAAGTGTGCCCAAAAATTTGTCATGTTTTTAGAGCTACTATCCGAATCGTCCAAGGCCACTTGTCTGGATGGTTCTTGGTTGTGTGTAGGAAGCCGAAAACGCGTCTCGCAAATAGGATTCACTGTGAAACACGAGACAGATGAGATCAATGGTGATGGATATTGAGATTTGGCAATATGCAGAAATGATGATGATGATAAAAGGCTTTACTTTACCTTTGCAAGAAGCACGCGATGTTGATGAACCTGCACTGTCTTCTGCATCTCTGTTTTCGATTTTGACATCTTGGAGATTACTTAGGGGAGATGTAGAAGTTGGAGGGCAGTTCTTTGCTAATTGGATATCGATTGGAGGGATTTGGTGAGGCCAAGGGCGAGGAGAGAGGGACGTCAAGTTGAGTGATCCATCAGCACCTTGAACCGAGTCTATAACATGTTTAAGTCGTGTGAGAGATCGGTTCACCTTGTTGATTTTTCGAGATGGCCACCGTGAGATCCCGTGTTGTCGGCAAATGCGTTTCATTGTTGTTGGGCAAACTGGAAAAAAGTAGCACAAAATTTTTAGAGTTTGTTATCAACAATTACAATTAGTACACAGAGTTAAGAACATACCTCCGAGGCTCTTTGCTGCATCTTTTAGACTACCAGCAAAATATTGTTGAAGCACTTCTAGACTGATCGTTTTCTCTGTTTTCCCACGCTTCCTTTCTGATTTTTTCACTGTTTTGGCCTCTGGTATAGGATCAAGCGTTTGGAACCTCTCAACCCCATCATCAACTTCATTATTCTCCATAAAGTCAGAGTTTAAGCTCACCTTCTGTTCGGGTGCGTTGAGCTCAAGGTAATCCTTAGAGATTTGTGCTGGATGATGTATCCTGATTGGTTCAAGTTTCGAGTAAACCATTCCGTCCTCCGAAGCTTCCACGACTTCAAGAGACATGTTGTTTTCACAGAGTTCAGTTTCAGAGACAACCTTGAGACTCGAATAGTGCTGCTTCATTGTCTGAAGCAGAGAACCCAATAGACAATCTTGCTCACTCTTGTCTGTGATGGCTGGAGGAAGAAAGAATTCAAGAACGTACTCATCATCCCCTGTATATGTGCTCTTTAAGCAGACCGCGAAACAGCTCGTCAACTTGAACATCCGTGCATAGTGTACTAATGGGTAGTCGGTTTTGCAGAACCGAGTAACATCTCTACAGAAGCATAGATTTCCAGACTGAAACGCCCTCCCAGCAACACCTTGTCCCTTCTGCAGATGGTGTTCAGCACAGGCGTCTCGGAAACCCCAAACATGAGCATCAACAACATAAACCGCTAAATCACTAGTAGACATACAGACTTTCCCCATACAGCTTCCATCGAAGCTCGAACAGCTTTTCTTAAAACCACCTCCAAAGGCTAGAACACTGCGATGCCTGCAAGGGACCCATGTCTGGGCTAAAGGCAGTTTGTAGGTCTCGCACACCACTGTCAGTATCTCCAAAATCTCAGCTAACGCATTTTGGCGACCCTCGTTGCAGATCTGGTATAGGAGAAGTCAAAAAGAAATGGAGTCAAAACGAGAAGGAACAGCACTAAATGAACTCAAGACAGTTCTTGAAAGTTTCTGAAAGAATACTCGAGATTTTTGACATTGGACTCGCAGATAACCTGAGTAGTCTCGTGGTTCAATATTTCCGAAGTTTTCAGATTCACGGCCTGCAACACAAGAGAAAACAACAATGTCACGGGAAGATCAAAGGAAACTGATAAAGAACCCTAAAAAAAGAAGGAGAAAACAAGGGCAAACCTCAAGCGCTTTACAAACTTTTTCAACCTCAGGAGCATAGTTAATCTTCGGAGAAGTCATAATAAGCTCGACAACTCCTACACAGAGTTGCCTGGATGGTTCAAAAACAGGCAAAGCCAAAGTTCCCTGAACATTATAGTGCAAGGCGTGACCAAGCCTTGAAAACTCTTTGCTGGAGTAATACTGCACATTAGGAGTCCACTCAGGTAACTTTTTCCTGAAAACGCGACCAGGAAGCCCGAGCTCTCCGTCCCGTTCACCATCAAGGGAAAACATATACGTCAATGAAACCATCCTGTATTGATTAAGGCCATTACTATTGGGACCAAGAACAAATGGCTGTCCTGAAGTTGTAAGAACATATCGACCACGGTTTTTGACAGGCGCCCAAACCTGAGCAAGAACATGTTGTTGTCCAGTAGATTCCTTGAAGTATCTAAGCGCTTGAGTCATCTTGGCTTTGATGGCACAGTAACTATCTGGATTCTCCAAAGGCATTATACCCCATGACGGAGAAGGAACCTGATTATTCTCCTTGGTCGTGGTTTCAGATTCAGAACCTGCATTTCATTTGATTCTATAAATTCCAGATCTAAATTCTACTAATCCGTGAAGTTCCAATAAGATTCCAATGAAGGAGAATATTACTATCCAGAGATTGAAGCATATTCACTACATTATCTGAATTGGATTCTAGAATCTAAACTTTGCATGAAGACTTACTAGCGAGTAAGACGGAATAATCGGTGAAGCGAGTGGGAGCTACTGCGGCGGAGTAAAGCTCGCCGCCGACATCTCCAGAAGTTTCGGAGAAGGACCAGAGAGGAGAGAAAGGTTGTTCGGAGGAAGAGAAAATGACAGGAGACTTGAAATTTGAAGCAAAAGTGATCTGATCTAACGGCCAAGAACCGCTGAGATCCAAGTCGTCAAGTTCCATCAACAGCAGCAGCAAAGACGTAAGACGAGACAAAAACTCGTCAGAGTAAGTGTTAATATCTCCGGAAGTTTCGCCGGAGCTCCTTTTGAAGCAAAAAAAAACTCTTCTGATTCAGCTTCTTCAACAGAAAGAGAGAGAGAAGAAATAAGAGGAGAAGACAAGTTGTAATATTATTTAAATTGGGATTTAAATCTTTTTGAGATAAAATAATTTGATTTTGTTGAAGACATTTGATTCCACGCTGTACCATTTTACCCCAACCACTAGAATATCTCCCATTTCATGCAAATTCTTTATTCTTTGTATTATTTTCTTTAATATTTTTATGAGACAAAAGGCATCGAAATTTTGTTTTTCTATTAATACTAACAAACTTGAATATTAGAACATTGGCCAAAAAAAAAAACTGTATTGATATTGATTGACCATCTCTAGAATATTGGCTTTGACAAAATTCGATATACATAAAACATAAAGGTGTGAATAAATACTATTAGACTATTTGAATAATCGTTTTTAAATGCTGTGATACGATTCTATTTTATTCCAAATGCATTGTTTCTGCCAGAGGCGAATATATGGTAAAGGTTTGTTTTTATCACATTTCAAAAAACGAATTGATTATGTTATATAGAGTAGATCTTTAGACGTTTCTTACACGTCCACCACCATGAACAAAGTTGTCATAGCATATTTTATGCGCCTAAAAGCTTTAAAAAATATTAAATTAAGACGTAATTAGGCACTAAGTGCGTGTTGTGGGTGAGTAGAATAACAACGACTACTATAATTTATTCAATAATAATGATGTTCTTAGCAAATAATTATGATAAACAATGCAATAATTGACGACAATGAAAAAAACGAATCTCGCTTTGGGAGATGAATAAAAAAGCGAGGACATCTAATCGTGATTATTCTTACTCAGCCATTTTCAACTACTTACCCAAAGTGGATCCTTACTTAAGCCCTTTTGCAATACATAAAATTTTTATTAACAGTAACTTGTTTTCCTAGTGGGGACATCTAATCGTGATTATTCTTTCTTTTAATGTTATAATAACTTCCCTAATTTGTTATTTAGCTGTTAATCAATATTTTAACCCCAAGGAGAAGAAATGCTTGCAACGTAAATCCCCACTTGTTTCAAGTTGATGAGTGTTTGGCAATTGACAATTGTGTGTCCCTTGTTCTGTAATGACAATCCTTCCTTCCTTCTTCCATATTTGGACTAGGTTGTTCATCAAAGGAAGGAAGGCCCCGGCTACACTACGTTAGAGGCTCTCCAAATCTGTCCTTTTCATCCACAACTAAACCAAACCCAAATTCAAATAACCAAACTGAACTAAAACATTCCACCGCAAACCAAACCGAAATTGAGTATCCCGGACCACGGTAACTCTGAATTCCAAACTATACCTAGTTTTGAACACCCCTAGAATTATGGACATCATGTTCAAGCAAAGCATCAAAGTGAGGAGGACAGAGTCTCCAATTGAAAACGAGTGAACACTAAACAATAGAATATAACGTAAAAGGATATGGAAAAACAGATTGATATCACAACAAAGTCTCATTGACCCGGAGAAAATACTGAGTCGCTCAATATCGGTCATTACATGATAACAAAGTTTTCTGACCCAGAGATTTCCAGGAACATAACAGAAGAGAAGAGACAAGCAGTGAGAAAAGTCGAATCTTACACGATACGCTCCAGCTCTCTGGCGTAGCTTAGAGTCTGGTTGATGAGTTGCAGAGACGGAATCTCTTTGCACGGTGCAGTTTCTTTGGCTTTCTGGAAGACAACAAACCCTTCCTTCACTTCCCACTCAGGATGCTCCTATAAGATTTGATAAAACCTAAATCGCGTCAATGGTTCATGAAACTAAAAAAGATTCTAAACTTTGCACAAAATGTTTTTTCTCTTACATCTGTGACATAGGTTAAGAGTTCTTGATCAGAAGAGAACAACAACATCTGCCGGGCATCGCTGATAGAGACATAATCATAAGCTTTCTCGCTGCATCCAGCTATTTCATCTCTGTGAATTCAGTCATAACAATAAAAAGGTGAGATAACACGCGAGAAGACATAAGACTGAACTAATTCAGAGAAGGACAGACTCATTGATGCTACCTTATGGTCTTTGCCAAGAGATCCATGAAATAGACGTAAGTTGCATCAGGCGCGGTCTGTCTAGCACTCAACACACGGTTATAGGCACCCTCCATGAAGGATTGCTCAAGCTCTACTGCATGCTTGATGCAAGGATCCTCTAGTGTAGCTGATGAAAGTAATTCAAGCTCGGTGTGGAATTCAGCAATTCTATTTTGTACCAGCAGCCTCAGAAGGTTAAGACCCAGGATAAGATTCTCCTGTGGAGACTGAGGAATACGGTTCCTGGTGCAGAGGAAAAGAAGATATGTTAGACCAAAAGAAAATGAAAAAGATAATGTTCAGACAGTTGGTTCTTTCTTTACCTGGCATCCACATAGTAAGGTTTCAGCTGGAAGAAATCTCTCTCAAAAGCATCTTGATCCTCGGTTTTGACGCTTAGAACAACAGCATGCTCATAAATGTCCCCTAGAATACACCAATTGTCAAAGTTTTAGAAACGGATAATCAATAAGAACAAAAATTACCAATAACTCAATCCAAACCAATGCAGCATTCAACGATTAATGTATACATATAGGGATAGACAGACAAACTAAAGCAGTACAATCCCTCAGACACTCTTCAGTGGTATTTAAGTATAGTTAACAAATAACTCATGAGAATAGACAAATCCAAAACACTCCATGCAATTGAAAGCAAAACTCTAAACTTACTAGCAAATAGCTCATGTAAAACCAATAATGAAAAAGAGAAACTTACTTGCAATAGTCAATTCCTTGGCTGCATTAGGTGAATTCTCGAACAATGGAGGAAGACTTGTGAATTTGGTAAGAAGAACCTGAAGAACACAACAAAACCCCAGCGACATCAGAGACTCGCACCAGTAAATTGTAAATCTAAACCAATCCCAACAATCCCTTAAAGTAGAAAGTTAAAAATTTCATAGCACTTAGCTCTTCTAAAAGATCCTTAACACACTTATATGCTAAAAATTCTCACTTCAATAAATCAAAGCTCTCATAGATTTAAACTCTCGCGACATAACCCATCAATTTTCCCAAAGTTGGTTCAATAAGCAGATATGCAAAGAAGTGAATTGAAACAAATTAGGGTTCAAAGAAGAGAGAGAGATGTAGACCTTAAGCTGAGACAACAGATCGCTACAGGTATTGTAATCCTTCCTCGCAAACGCCGCCTTGAATCTCTCGAACTGCTGTGAAACTTCAGTTAGCTGCGGATCCATCGCTTCTATGGTTTTTTCTCTTCACCGGCGACGATTCTTTTCTTATAGATTTGATTGCTCCGAGAACTGGCTTGATCGCGAAGACAAATAATACAGATAGAAATAATTGTCTTTACAAAACGGGCCTTTAACAGGCCCAATAACCTAAAAAGGCCCATGGTGTACAATAGAATTCTGACTAATGTGTACCATCATCATCTCTTATCCAAATTTTACTCTCTCATCTCCTCTTTGCTTTCACAATCTCACAACAATGGCGTCTTCGCTGTGTGTATCAAATTCCACAATTTGCCCTCTGCCTAATGTATCTTCGCAGCCGCTGCTATCATTCTCCCACTCTCTCAGGCCATTCATTTCCAAGTCGAAACCTATGTGTGCCTCGATACAGAAGAGAGATGGCTCTCAATTTGTGGTGAAATCTCAGGCTCTTGACTTCTCTGGAACTTTCTTTGAAGGTGGATTCGGGTCGGATGATGACCCGACTTCTCCTTCCGGGTCGGGAGTCTCAACTGCCCTTGAAGACAAACCGGAACCTCAGTGCCCACCTGGGCTCAGGCAGTACGAAACAATGGCGGTTTTGAGACCAGACATGTCTGAAGATGAACGGCTTGGTCTTACCCAGAAATACGAAGAGGTAAGTAAAAGTCTCCAACTTTACCTGTTTTCTGTTTCATGTCAGAGGGAAATTTGATTATTTGAGAGAGAAAGAGATTTTAGGATTCAATTAGAAGTTGAGTAAGAGATCACTAAAAGTTGTATCTTGTGTCTGTTCTTACACGTTAATGACAAAGCAAGAGAAAATGGTTTCAATGTAGAGTTGTGTAACTTGCAGCTATCAATTGAATGTTTGTGACGACTCCTTGTTAAAATTGAAGTAAAGAGTTTAACTTTCTAAGAGCAAATCTCATCCTTCTGTGGGCTGTGAATTCTTTAAGTCTCAACCATTTGAAACAAGATAGGAGCCCTTAGTGCACTTCTTAGTTTTTTAGTCATGTTTTACCATAACATTTTAACTCAATTCTTGAAATGTCCTTTGATGCTCGAAACGAGCTAATACACAGTTATCATTTGTGGTTTACGCGTGGGTTCTTTTACGCTATATCACATGTTTAATCTAATGAGGAATTCTGAAATTTATGTTCGGAGTAGTGGAAGTTTTTAGTTGGTGCAGACTCTGAAAGATTCATTATGTTGCTGGGATTTCTTTTTGGTGTGTGTGGCAGTTGCTTGTGGCAGGAGGTGGAATGTATGTGGAAGTGTTTAACAGAGGAGTGATTCCGTTGGCTTACAGCATAAGAAAGAAGAACAAAGCTGGAGAAACCAACACTTACTTGGATGGAATCTACCTTCTCTTCACTTACTTCACCAAACCCGAATCAATAGTTCCACTCGAGACCGTTCTCACTGCCGACGATGACATTATCCGATCATCTTCCTTCAAGATAAAGAAGAGGAAGTACAACTGAAGACCATGAACATTGTGTATGTGAGAAAAATGTCAGATTCTTTTTTTGTTTCTTTGTAAGAACAAAAGTAAATCTATCTTTTTTGTATCTTTTTTTGTGCATTGCTCTGCTTTCTTATGTAACTGTGAGAAACTCTTAAAGCTAAGTTTGAGAAGCATACTTGTATGCATTTTCATTAAAAGATTTTAACTAACACTAACTTGCCATAGTTACTATAATGATGGAATTCATATTACTCTGTTTCATAGCACAAAATCCTCAACGGATGCATAACAATCAAACAAAATAGCAACAAAGAACAAATTTGTAAAGTATTCAGGCAGAAGTGACTTTGTTTGCCAGCTTTTACCTTCTGACGATCCAAACTTAAATTAGTGAGATTGTTGAACTCCTTTACGTAATTGATCAAAACCATCAACATATACGAGTGAGAGACCTTGCAAGCTTAGCATTATAATGGTTCACGTTCATGCTTTAACATTTTATGAAAATCCTAGCATAGTTTCAAATCATTTTCAATTCCACAAAATCAAACGTGTCACATACATATAACAAAACAAACGGGACAAAGTATATTTGACACACCTCTATTTGCTTGTGTAAACTAATAATGTTCTTAATTAACAAAACACACGGGACAACGAATCAATCCATTCTCATTACACTTGACACACCTCTCCCACCTTTCACCTTTGGCCGCCCCAACCGCCGCCACCTTACAGCTTCCGCCGCACTCGAAACAAGGCAACCACCTCGCTCCTCCGCACCCTTCACACGTGAGCCTCCCTTCCTCCCCTACTCTCTCCACACGTGCCCACCGCAACACCCTCCCTAACTTCCCGTTCTCATTCATCGCTGTCACTTCCGCTGCTCCTCCCAAGTACCTCCCTTTCACAAACACTCGCGGCGGCGCCACTGATGCTTCGTCTTGGAGAAGCTCCTTAAGCTCGCTCAAGACTCCGGCGTCTAAAGACACGTCCCTCTCGTCCACCACAACTCCTTGCTGCTCCATGATGGCCCTCACACGCATACAATCCTCGTACGTGCGACGCACTCCTTGCAACGACGTCGTGTAGACAATCAAACCTTCCCCTCCTCCCGGCGGACACTTCTCCGGGAACTCCCTAAGTGGGTCCCAGTTCATCACCGGCTTCTTGTTCCCTTCTTTCTCCCTCCGTTCTCTGTCTCTCTTGACGAATATGTTCTCCTTCACTGACCGAGGCCCCGAGTAGGACGACTGAGTGGACTCGGTTCGATCATCTGACTCGGGTCTTAGCTTGGACATCGACTCGGTTCTCTTAAGCTTAACCATTGTCGTCGGGATTTGCGCGGCGATGCTTCTTTTGGCCCTCACTTCAAGCTCGTCCAGTGTGTGGAACGATGCGCTCTTCCGCGGAAGCCGCCGTGGAGGAGTCGCCGGAGGTTTAACAGAGTCTACTTCCGGCGGTTTAACGGCGGCAGGTTTAAGTTTAGTTTCTAGAGATTTGCTGACTTCTTCCCATGTTTTAGGAGCGTCATCACCATCATCATCATCATCATCATCATCCTCGTCGAGACGGTCGAAGACGGTGGAGCGTGGCGGTTTCTCATCATCTTCATGTTCAAATTTTAGCCATGGCTCTTGGATGGCGTTGACATCAAACACCGCGAAACTAGACGGCGGTGGTTTGTAAACGTCGGCGACGACGTTAGCTTTTGCTTGCTTGGAAGATGTACACCCCATTTTAATAACTCTTCAAATTTTGTTCAGTTTTCTTTGTATATGTTTTTGTGTTTACTATATGAAGAAAACAAGAAAATGATGGGTAGCATTTTGTGTGGTCTAAGAGCATTCTCTTATCTAAATATTTTTTGCATCAATTTGTATCCTTCCTAGAATAATGCTTAGTATACAATTGTGGATTTATTCGAGTCCATGAATATTTGTGAAACGATCATAATAAGAATTAGAATGACGACCACCACAAAGTGTGCTTGTGGCTTCAGTGTAATCTACGTGGTGAGTCAATCATATTCTTGACAATTCAATCTTCTAATTGTCGTCTCTCCTAAATGCAAATATGTCAAACTCTACCGAAGAAAGATATGCAAATGTCATTATCATTTGAAGGGTCGATACAAAAATAATGCATTTCATAACACAAAGAGAATATATAGCATTGGAAAAAGAGGTTTCATTTTGATATACTTGAATCTTTTGAGTATCACAATTTCACCAAAACCAAGTTTTTCTTTGGCAAATTAAATGTCCTAATGAATTAGACAATCATCAATTTTTTAAGTAACAAAACATATAACTATTGATGGAGCATGTTACAGAGTCTGATACACTTTGACTTGAAGTGTAGTATCAATGGCTAAAACACTAATTTCAACTAAAGACATCATTCATCGTTGAAATTACACAAAAACCTGAGCAAAGATGAAATTTATCTGAGATGATAAAATTTACCTAAGCAGGTGATGACTCTTCTTCTTCCACCTTCTTCTTTGCCTTCTTCTTCTTTTTCTTCTTCGTAGTCGTCTTCGTGGCATTCTCGGTTACTTCTCCATCAACATCTTCTACAATCTGAGTATGAAGCTTTCCCATCTCAGTATCGATTGTCATAATCGCCTTCTCGATGAAACTATCGACGGCTTCTCTGACGATGATTTTGTACGGATCTCGCGAAAGATCGAGATTCAACTCAGATGAAGCTTCTTCTCGGGCCTTAATCTCTGTAATCTCAAGTAAACTCGACCGTTTCAGGATCTTCTTCACCGTTTCCTTGATCTTCTTCTTCAGATCATTGTCGATCACCACTTGTCTCGCTTCTTCTTCCTCCATTGATTTTGATGTTGAAGACGGCTAAAGATCGACCAAGCCTAAGAAAAACACACTTGAGGGTTTCAAAGAGAAAATTCAAAATCTCTGTTGTGAATGGGCCGACAAATGGGCCGACAGTTTGTCTTAATAGATATCATGTTTTAGTTCTCAGAAGAAATGATAGCTCTTATTTTGATGATCGACTATTATCGTTGGCTTATTGCAAAGTACAAGCAAGTGCTGATGAAGCTAGAGGATAAACTGAGGTCTGCAGAGGATGTTACAAAGGCTAATTAATGGTTTTGTGAGGGAGACCATCGAGTCTTTAACATTTCTAACCTGTGGAAGTCTCTCTTTGAACAAGAAGCTGGTGAAGCATCACCTCAAGTGATAAGGGATGAATTGTTAGCGACCTGTTTCAGCCTATTTTGGGTGAATCATGCCATAGCGAGATACAGAAACTACCTGTATACTCTCCTTACGTTCTAGGATCAGAATTTTTCATCAACTCACTCAGGTTACATATATAATAAAGTAAGTCTTTCTGTTTTTGACATTTTTGGTTTTTGTTGTTGTTGTTTTGGCAGATCGTATTTACCAATTCATTCACCCATTATCCTTATCAGTTAGCATATCAAGTTGTTGGACCATTATAAGTGCGCTTTATGTGATCATTCTTTCTAAAACACACCAAATTACTTTTGAAAAATCTATATCTTGATGATCAAATTCATGATCTATAATATATACATGTGAATCATAATCTTTCCACTTGTCTATGATAATAGTTATCCGCATCTAATCATATCTTACAATATTTGTCTCTGAGCACGTGATATTGAAAGATCAAGAAGCTTTTCATAATTCTTGGATTCAATAGTGTCATCAAGAAGAACCTCGTAACATTGTTTTGACATAAGGAGTCCCCACAATACAAGAAATGAACCATGTTAGTATGAATAGTCGGCACTATTTTGACCATTGTTTTATCCTATGTTTTTTCGTTTCACGATAAACAATCAGAACTATGTTTGAGTTTAAATCAGAACAATCAGAACTAAATGGTTTATCATATGTGTTTTCGCCTTCGGTCATGATAACGTTTTTTCTACAATGACTACACCAATTTGCTTGTGGAGAATCTAATTTCTGAGCATCAATTTTACGAGGATCTTCGATTTTTCCCCTTTCACCAAGTGAAGGTGACGCTGGGATTTGCGAAAATCTCCCTCGATCAATGGTCTTACTTGAGAGAGAAAGTATCGCACCACATCGCACATCATTCTTTCCAACAAAATTAGGGTTCAAGACTCAAGAATACCTCTTTCTCTTCGTTCTCATTCGCAAAAAGATCATGATGATTATTACTCTTCCCATCCATGGCGTCGCGCGCGCGCACGCACTATCTTCTCTCTTTCAAAGATTGTAAAACCTAAAAGAATTTTTCTAATGAATCCCTAGAAAATTAGGAAAGAAAGTAAAGAAAAAGAAGAATAATCCAACGGTTTTTTATTTTAATAAGAACAAAGCGCGTGAATAACAACTAACAATACTCTTTTTACGTGTTATTTTTTCTTGTTTTAATTTTTATTATTATTATAAAAACGAATTAAGAAGAATAAAATCAAATTTTCTCTTTTTTTCTGAACACCTATCAAATTATCTGTTTATGAAATTGAAACCGAAAAAAAAAAAATTGTCAAATAAAAAGATCGTACAGTCACAACTTATTCTTTAATTTATTTTATTTTTAATGATTGCTGAATTTTTAATGAAGTATACAGTAAGCTTTTTGTTTTCCGTCGATATCACATAAGGCATTTCCGTATATCTAAAGTCTTCTCTAGAAATATTGGAAGAACAACAACCCTCTAAATACAACCAATTTGTAACACAAGATCGATCATCCAGGTATTTTCACTTTTAGACTTTTATCATTTGAATCGAATCTTTCTTGATTATTTGGGTTTTATTTTCCTGCCAAATAAGATTTTAATTTTGTAATTAATTGAGCCTATTGTTCTTAATTAAGATCTTGGCCTCTTTCTTGGGGATTACTATATGATGATCATATAGGTTTTATGAGGAATTTATGAGAACCTCTAAATTGTTACTAGGTTTGCCCATCCATGTATCGATCTTAATTAATTTCAAGTCTTCTTCTTAATTAATTGTTATGATCTCATCATATGCATGTTCTTGATTCGTTCCTTGTCGTCATTTTTAACATAAGATGATCGGATCATAAAGATCTAAACCAGATTCATATAAATCTTTTAATTATTTGTTAGTCCACCGTAACTATCATTTCCTCTTATCTACCATTGCGAATTCCAACGGATCATTGAATCAAGATCAGGAGCCTGAAACTTTTTTTTTTTTATTGGTTATTTTAGCAGCACAAAAAATTATTCTATATTTACCAAAGTTGTTGAATGTTGGCATTCGTGAAATGCTTCTCGTTGAAGCGAGCAAAGCATCCTCGTGGATATGAGGATCCTCATGTTCTTGCATCCGAAACTCCCTGTAAGTCAAACCAAACAAACAAAAACCGCAACATCTCTATGTAAAAATTGAATAACATAATTAATTACGAAAGATAAAGAAGAGTTAATAAACGATCATCTATAAACGAATATGAGCTGTATATAGATGCATTTTATGAAGCTATTTATAGAGTTTATGTATAATTGATGTATGCAGTCACCGTGAATGAGATTGAGGCTTTACACGATTTATTCAAGAAGCTAAGTACATCTATTATCAATGATGGTCTAATCCATAAGGTAACATTTATTTCTTAAATGGTTTTTCATTTATACAAAAAAAAAATTGTATATTAAATCTAAAAATCACATTTTTTTTGGGATTTGATTTGCATCTACATGCATGACCTAATATTTTATGAGCAGGAAGAGTTTCTTCTGGCTTTGTTCAGAAACGGCAGTATGCAAAATCTATTTGCGGACAGGGTTCGTATATCTGTTCTATACTTGCATAATTAATTATATATAAACATATTTTTTGTTTAATTACATATTTCAATGAATATTATTGACGTCAAGAAAAATAAAAAAGGTGTTTAGCTAAATAATTCGGAAAAAGTGGTGCATGCAGGTGTTTTATATGTTTGATAGGAAACGCAACGGTGTGATTGAGTTTGGAGAATTTGTTCGTTCCCTTAGCATATTCCATCCATACACTCCCGAACATGAAAAATCTGCATGTACGTTATTTACACTTTAGGATCATGAAAATATACGTGTTTATTTACGTGTCTAATAGATGAAGTAAATCGCTTGTAATGTTGTAGTTATGTTCAAGCTTTTTGACCTCCATGGAACCGGCTTCATCGAGCCCCATGAGGTACTGATAAAATGCTATAGATCTCATCAATTCTACTATTAAAAAAATGGAGAAATTAAAAAAGAATTTTGAATAAAACGGTGAAATCTTTATACGAACAAGTAAATAGTAATTGAAAAATCTTACCTTCAAATTTTCATTTTTTGGTTCAGATTGCAAAGTTGTAGAACATAGATTGCAACCTTCCAAAACCACAAAATTATTCTTTCCATATCAAAATATGTGCATATATATATTATCATATATGTCTTTGGATGTTTGGAGATGCATACACAAACATTTTGATGTGTAAAATGTTTTGGTTGGAAATTAGCTGAAGAAGATGGTTGGCGCACTACTTGGTGAAACAGACTTAGAACTCTCGGAAGAATCTATTGAAGCTATCGTGGAACAGGTCACGCAACATTATACCTAATTTTAATCTATTTATCTTTCTTATTATGACATTAATATTCCTATATATTTAATATCTTTTTTTTGTTAAAGATATATATTTAATATCTTAATGATGTTGAATTTGTGAATCGATTTTTACAAACAGACGATGCTCGAGGTTGATACAAACAAAGATGGGAAGATTGATGAAGAAGAGTGGAAAGAGCTCGTTGCTAAGAATCCTTCAATCCTCAAGAACATGACTCTGCCTTACCTCAAGTAGACTTTTATTTCAAAAATATTTCTCTTTCTTGTTTTTATTGACATATAAAGTAAGTACGTCGTCGTTTCTATGATTTATAGGGAAGTGACTTTAGCATTTCCAAGCTTTGTACTCGACTCTGAAGTTGAAGACTAGAGGAAATCTTTAGAAGAAGCTAGAGGCTTTTTCGAATTATACGTTTGAGGTCTTTTAATCCTTTTTATGTATAATTCGGAATTCATTCGACATTATATGGTACAAGGCTGAAACAATTTGCAATTCTTTTTGTTTCGATTATGTCTCTCGGTCGTTTAGTTACTTGTTGATAATCTATTTCTAAGGGAATTTTTTTACAATGAAATAACAATTTTCTTTAAGGTTTTATCATTTAAATGGCTTTTTAGAAAAATGGCGTTGTGGACAATAATCTCAAAATATAAAGAAAAGTGAACTCTTAACGGTCACTGGTGAGCAACGGCTATAGGAGGAGCCACTGCAGTAGCAACGTCGGGTCCACACGTGTGTCGAACTGTCGATATATGTGCGGCCAATTGGTTTTGAATTTTAAATAGTTATCTTTTGATGTTGTTGTATTCATGTACCAACAATAATCGTGACAACATTAACTTATCTTCTTACAAATATTGAAATGTATATAAATACGTCAGGTCATATTATTTTATTGTCAGATGAAAACCACCGGCCATACCAGATGTTATCAACTACTCTTATTAAAGCTTAGATGATACTTGGTTGATTTCGTATAAAATATAGTAATAATGTAAGATCATCTCTAATAGTTAAGAACCAATTACTTCTTAACCTTGAATATTAACGTTATTTTAAATTAAAATTTCACTGTTTTGAAGGTAAGAAAAATTAGAGAAGATTTTAACAAATTACTATTCCAATGATTAAGAATCCCTTCTTAAGAAGATAAAAATCAAATTATTGCAAAACATTGTTTTGGTTAACAAATTACTATTCCAATGACACATGTGTCATTCTTACCTTAAGAAAAACATCTTAGTTAAAATACATATCTTAATTGGTTTGATTAATTATAATTGCTTTTAATGCTAAGATGTTTGCTAAGATTAGGCTAAGATATACGCTGGGGATGCTCTAAGATTTTTACCATATTTTAATTCTGGTTAAGCTAATTTTTGGTGATGCATATCGATCAGAGTCTAATTTTGAACACAACTCGTTTCATCAAATAATTTATAATTCTATTTAATCATATATTGACAACAACATCAAAAAGATATTGTATTACTTAAAAAAGGATCAGAAATTTAGCTACGGATGGTAGATGCATGAACTGGTCAAGAAATCTTGTCGAAAGAAACGTTTGTTGTATCTTTAATGTTATGTTATGTTATGACTCACTTTTCCTTTGAACCTTCTTTCGTGGTACAACTCCCTTGAAACGTTCGCATTATTGAAAGTTCATAAAACAATTTCAAAATTCTTTGTCATCAATGGTGAAATGAAAATTATATATATAATTATCATGAGATTATGTAATATATTAGTATTATGTTAATGGTGTATTAAATAATTCAAAGCTAGAAATGTAAAGATTTCGTGAATGGTACTTGTTGAATGGGGGTAATCGTAATATAGGAGGAGGATTCTACGAACCTACATGATTCATTAGTACTCATAATGCATTTAGATATTTTTCAAATCATACAATATTATAAAGATATACTAATGTATAATGATGATTTAGGCTTTTGAGATATGAATTTTTGTAGAAAGAGGACCCATCCATGTGCAACGGCAATAATCTCGGTTTTCAGACCAGTTCAAGTTTCCTAAATGTTAGTATTTTAAGTCTCTGATTAATCCCTCCAATCTCTTTTAAAGAAAATGATTAATCACTTTAATTAATGGTTAGTTTTTGTTCCCTTTACAAAGAATCACACGTGGCAAGATATCATTGCAAGAATGACTCACAATACCGTCGTTAGCCTGCAAGCCAAAAGCCACGTTAACATTCCCGTTAGATTAATGACGGCAACATCACCACGTTACATAGTCTCCCTTATTCCGTTTATCAGATAAGATCATAAGAATGGGTAAATCAAAACAATTAATTTTTCTAAATGGAGAAATTATAAATGGTACTTATCAATCCATAAATTTTAAACTTTTAGGAGATATTAAAATAAATGAAATTCAATTTAAAGTATAAAAATAAAGGGAATATTCGATGACTTATTTTATAAAACAAATTTGATGGATAAAAAATAAAATGAATGCAAAGAAACGGTCGTAGATGTGAAAAGTAACGGCGTTAAGAATATACAAAATCCGGAAAAGGCTAAGAAGCGCGTCTATTTAAAGAAAGAGCTCTCTCCTTCTTCCAAAAAAAAAAATCTAGACTTTGCCTTTCTTTTAGCGATTTTTTTTCAATTCATTCCTCAGGAAAAAAAAAATCATCGATCCGAAAAATCTACAACGATCTTTCCAGAAATCTGTGGTTTTGAGATCTAAAGATCTTCAATTTCATCACCATTTCCTCGATCTTCGTTTGATTGTTGTTGCTTAAGAGGAGATTCATGAATTTATAGGTGTACTTATTTGGGTTCGTCTCTGTTAGGTTCGTGAGGGAGGGGTTGATCTAGTTGTTGTTGTTAGGATTTGGATCGATTCTTTTCATGGAAGGGTGTCTCTTATTGATACCCGTACGAGAAGATTATTGTTTAGATTTGGATTAGAGCTAGGTTTTTTTTGTTTCAATAGGAAATGTCTGTTGCTGATGTTGCTTTAAGCCCGATTCATAGAGGATCGGCGTTTGCTGTTGGTGGTTTCGGACAATCGACGACGACGCATTACTCTGTTAAATCGGTTTTGGTGTTCCTTAGTGTTTCTGGTTCTACGATGCCTATGCTCATCTTGGAGTCTGATTCTATTGCTGAGGTTAAACTTAGGATCCAGACTTGTAATGGTTTTAGGGTTAGAAGACAGAAACTTGTTTTCAGTGGTCGAGAGCTTGCCAGGAATGCCTCACGTGTGAAGGACTATGGTGTGACTGGTGGTAGTGTGTTGCATTTGGTGCTTAAGCTCTATGATCCTTTGCTTGTTACTGTGATTACTACTTGCGGCAAGGTCTTTCAGTTTCATGTGGATCGTCGTAGAAATGTTGGGTATTTGAAGAAACGGATCTCTAAAGAGGGTAAAGGGTTTCCTGAGGTTGATGATCAAGAGATCTTGTTTAAAGGAGAGAAGCTTGATGACAACAGAATCATTGATGGGATTTGTAAAGATGGAAACTCTGTAATCCATTTGCTGGTTAAGAAATCGGTGGAAGACACGGTGAAAAGAGAAGAAGACACTGCTACTGGTAAAGACTCCTTGTTAGAGCCGTTGTTCTTAACCCCGATGTGAAATTACCTGAGGTTCTCGAGGATATGATTGACCGGACGGTTGATGGGTTGAACAAAGGTAGTCCACCAGTGAGATCAGCTGAAGGGACAGGAGGGACATATCTGATGCAAGATTCTTCAGGTCTCAACTATGTATCTGTGTTCAAGCCTATGGATGAAGAACCAATGGCTGTGAACAATCCTCAGCAGCTTCCTGTGTCATCAGACGGTCAGGGATTGAAGAGAGGAACTAGAGTAGGAGAAGGGGCAACAAGAGAAGTTGCAGCTTACTTGTTAGATCATCCAAAGAGCGGACTAAGATCTGTGTCTAAAGAAGTTATGGGTTTTGCCGGTGTGCCACCAACTGCTATGGTCAGAAGCTCACACAAAGTGTATAACTACCCAAATGGGTTCAGCAGCTGTGCTACAAAAGATGCCAAAGTTGGTTCTTTGCAAATGTTCATGAAGAACAATGGAAGCTGCGAAGACATCGGCCCTGGAGCGTTTCCTGTTGAGGAAGTGCACAAAATCTGTGTCTTTGACATAAGAATGGCAAATGCAGATCGACATGCTGGAAACATATTGACCGGGAAAAGCGAAGAAGGAAAAACTCTTCTTATTCCCATCGATCATGGTTATTGTTTGCCCGAGAATGTAAGTTTCTCTCACAATTCTTTCAACATTTACTGACCCCTCCAATAAATATAGAAGTGAAACTTATTTATTGAAGTGGGTTTGCAGTTTGAAGATTGCACATTTGAGTGGCTCTACTGGCCGCAAGCGAAACTCCCGTTTTCTGCAGACACCATTGACTACATAAACTCTCTAGACTCCGAACAAGACATTGCGCTTCTGCAACTCCATGGCTGGAATGTTCCTGAAGCTGTCTCACGCACTCTACGTATCTCCACGATGCTGCTGAAGAAAGGCGTTGAGAGAAACCTGACGCCATATCAAATAGGAAGCGTAATGTGCAGAGAAACGGTGAACAAAGACTCAGCGATTGAAGAGATAGTGAGAGAAGCTCATAACTCGGTGTTGCCTGCGTCAAGCGAGGCTACGTTTCTTGAAGCAGTATCTGTGGCCATGGATCGTCGTCTGGACGAGCTAACTAAGTAACCAGTCTTAAGTACATAATAAAGTTTGGTTTTATGGTATGTATATGTATATGATGTAATGTATCTATTATGTTTGTTTTCGTTGAGAAAAACGTTGATAGGCTCTTCTTGGATAATTTTTTCCTTCCATGAAAGAAGCCTTTAAGCTTTTGTGTTTTTTTCCCTAAACCATAAATTAAACGTTGTTGCTAATTTGTTCGTATCATCCAATTGTGCTGTGGTAAGGAAGATGTTAAGACATTCTTGTTCATTATGAAACCAAATTACAAATTAAGAATGACATATAATGGGCCTAAATCGGGCCTGTATTCAATGACCGCGGGCCTATCTCTGGCCTGTTTTCAATGTCCCCGGATGGGCATTTGTGTCATTTTCGCTTTAGTGATAATTTTTGCAAGTGGGATCAAACCAAACTTACTGCAGTGTGCAATAAAACAATTTCTCTAATACAAGGCTTGCAATAAAAGAGCAAATCTCACTGAATTGGACTTTAAACAGCTTTCACCCACTCATGTGGAAAAATACACAAAAAAAGGGATCATGTGACTTTGGAACCTTGTATTTCTAATTTTGAATATCTTTCTCATTAAATACGAAAAAGAAAAACATTCTTGATTAATGCAATAAGCTGAGTGGTGAAATTAATCAACTCGACAATATCATTTGTCAAAACAATCTAATCTACAAATTTACTGAAACTTTTATAGTTAAGTCTATTAATAAAATGGTAATGAAGTGAAGGAAGGATTTGATGATTTGTTTGTCGTACAGACAATTAATAAATGCTCTCTCGCTTTTAGTTTGAAGTACTGTACCCTCTCTACTCTACTTTCTCACTCACACTCTCACAGTGTCTCGGTTTCAACGCTATCGTCGTCTCCAAACACTCTTCGATCTCGACAATGGCCAAGCCTCACGATCGTCGCCGTTCTTCCGGCAGAACTAATTTAGCTTCTTGCGCCGTCGCCACCGTCTTCTTACTCATCTTACTCGTTGTTCTCCTTGTCGTTTACTTCACAGTCTTCAAACCAAAAGACCCCAAGATCTCCGTTAACGCCGTCCAACTCCCCTCATTCGCCGTCTCAAACAATACCGCTAACTTCTCCTTCTCTCAGTACGTCGCCGTTAGAAACCCTAACCGTGCCGTTTTCTCTCATTACGACAGCTCTATTCAGCTTCTTTATTCGGGTAATCAAGTCGGGTTTATGTTCATACCCGCCGGTAAAATTGATTCGGGTCGGATTCAATACATGGCCGCCACTTTTACCGTTCATTCTTTCCCTATTTCTCCTCCTTCCTCCTCCGCTATCTCCACCGTCTCTGCCGCCGTTATTCCAGACTCTCCGATTATTCCCGGTCCACCGGATTTCACTGTAACTCCAAGAAACCCAGATTCACCGTATTTTCCAGGATATCCAGAATCGCCGGATTTACCGGGAAATCCAGGTTCACCGGATTTTTCTGGGAATCCGGGTCCTCCGAGTTTCCCGAGAAATCCAGGCTCGCCGGAGTTTCCAGGAAACCCAGGAGCTCCGATTATACCGAGAAATCCAGGCTCGCCGGAATTTCCAATAAATCCACCGAGAAATCCAGGTGCTCCGGTGATTCCGAGAAACCCAAATCCACCGGTTTTTCCAGGTAACCCGAGAAGCATGGGTCCACCGGGGTTTCCTGGAATCGGAGGTCCGCCGGGATTTCCGGGTACGCCATTCGGCGGAGGAGGGACGGGGCCAACGCTAGGAGATGGATATGCGAATCCGGGTTTCGGGTATGGGAATCGGGTCGGACCAACAATGGAGATAGAGTCGAAGATGGAGTTAGCGGGTCGGGTCAAAGTGCTGCACGTGTTCACACATCACGTGGTTGCTAAATCGGATTGTCGAGTCACCGTCTCTATTGCCGATGGTTCCGTCTTGGGTTTCCATTGCTAATTTAATTCCCGTATTATTATTATCTTCTCCATTTTTGATGTTTTATTTAGTTTTTTCCCCTTTTTCACTAATTTTTTGTTGTAGCCCATGTTTAAGTTTGAGGAAATTAATTAGTAATTGTATAAATTATTTATTTTTCTACTAAAAAGAATAAAGTTTATAGGTTACTTAAATTAGCAATACATCACATCCTTAGCTTAATTAAATTTTCTGTAGTTTATTAATTTTCTTTTACACAAATGGTCAAGTTCTCTCCTTCAATTAAGCCCAAAAATGCTGTGTTTCCTGAGAATATGGCTGAACCTTTATTTTGTTTTAGTTTTAGTTAAGTTGAAAGTGGGAGTATGTTTTTTTTTACGTTACATGTTCCATTTCACAAAATGTTTTGTTTGCATGCATTCGGATGTAAAGAAAAAGTGTTAAATGTTCATAAAGCAAGAGAATATACCAAAAAAAAAGTAAATACGTTTTGAATTTGTAGTGTTTATGTATTTGAATAGATCTCGACACTTTTGTAGTTTCAAGAAGTTAAACAAAGGAGAAAGAAGAAAATAATAAAAGAGAAAGTGAAGTCACATCATTGGAGAGCTCCCACTATCCTTGAGATTTGTGTATTTTTCTTCAATATCTGTTTGTCCTTTTTCTTTGTAATTTTTCTTCATTTCAACAGTTAGGTTAGCTTACACTAGTACTTGAAAGTGAAAAGACAATTTGTGGACTGCAATTGTAATTGGGCCTTTTTACTTTGCTCATGGGTCATGAATCATTATCATAAGAAGTTAAGAGCACACTCCCTTGTTAGCAGAAGAAGACCATGTTTGTTTCTCCATCCAGATGAATCATCTAGACGAAGAAAAAAATGATGTTTGTTTTTGACAATTTAACATATCATTTGGATGAATCACTTGGATGATCCATCTAAATGACTTTGTAAGTTTAGGCAAAATTTTAAAACTCATTTGGATGAACTTGATTGGACCATTTATATGAAGATGGTTTAGTAAAAAAAATAAATGACAAATATAACATTTGTAATAATACTAATTTTCTATAAAATTTTTATTTAATATTTTTTTTAAATTACATATTGCACCAAAAAAAATTAAAAATTTGGAAATCACGGACTATTATTTTACGTCAAAATTGTATTCATTTTCCCGCCAAAACCGCAAAATCATATTTTCCCGTCAACATCCTAAAATCATGTTTTCCTCCAAAACCGTTAATCATATTTTTTCACTAAAACTGCAAAATCATGTTTCCTGCCAAAACCGTAATATATTTTTTCCCGCCAAAACCGTAAAATCATGTTTTTCCGCCAAAACCGTAATATCATGTTTTCTCGCCAAAATCGTAAAATATTTTTTCCCGCCAAAACCGTAAAATATTTTTTCCCACCAAAACTTCAAAATCATGTTTTTCCGCCAAAACCTTAATATCATATTTTCTAGCCAAAACCGTAAAATATTTTTCCCGCCAAAACCGTAAAATCATGTTTTCCCGCCAAAACTTCAAAATCATGTTTTCCCGTCAAAACCGTAATATCATGTTTTCACGCCAAAACCGCAAAATATTTTTTCGGCAAAACCGTAAAATTATTTTTACCCACTAAAACGATAAAAGCAAAATTATTTATCATTTGTTAGAATGAAAACATGTCAAAATAAAAATATGGGTATTTTAGTCATTTTTATATAAATGAAATGAGAATGTGGATGAACTACAAAATGATCAAACAAATAAAGATTCATTTAAGTACATCATTTAGTTTAAATATCAAATGATCAAACAAATGTAAATGGATCATTTGAATGAAAATGCTAAATGATGAAACAAACAGCCGAAGTAAGAAATGCAAATGCAAACAACAAAGAAACACTTTGAAATAGCATACAAATCAATTTTAAAATAAATTGAATTCAGTTTCTATTTAATACAAATATAATCCCATGACAATTAATTTCCTAAGAGAGATTATACAAATCCAAAAAACAAAAGGATCCGCTTAAGTTAAACCTATGCGTATATAAGATATATATAAATTACAAAAGGAGAAAGCAGATATATGAATAGAGAAGTAACTTCTCCCTCACTGTGTTTAGGCTTTAAAGCTAAAACCTGAGTGTGTAACATAAAGATAACAGCCGACGACCCAAAAGAAAAAGAATGGAGTGTTGGATACATTAGCTTCGTTATGTTGAGTTTGGTGAAGAACCGTAACCGAAAGGATTGTTGCTTGCCCAGTTCCACTGATCCCTACACATTTCTTCGATTCCAAAATTTGCCCTGTCCACAGATTTTGAGTTTCTTCATTCTTAGAGACTATGCCAAAACAGGTCCATGATACATACTTAATAAAAACATTCGTTGGGTCTTTTACTTACTTCCAGTTTAGTTCGCGTTCAGCTTTTTCTGTTGACGCATAGACGGTTTCTGCATCACCTGGTCTCCTTCCAACCTTCACCAGTGGGATTTTCTGTACACATTATTGCAAACTATCAAGTCATTGTGATGTAAAGAGTCAACACATATGTGTGCGTACACTCTTATGAATTTGAGTGTATAGCGAGAGAGAGAGAGAGAGAAGGAGAGAAGTGATCTTCTTACCATTCCAGAAGCTTTCTCAAATGCATCAACCATCTCCAACACTGTTGTTCCTTTTCCGGTTCCCAGGTTGTATACCTCACAACCTAGCACAACAGCCAAATCAGACAGTTGAGCTTGTTTGTATAAATAAGCGGATATGTATTGTCGAGACAATGAGGTACTTATGAAAAGAAGAAGAAAAGCATACCTATTTCAGTATCGTCTAGCTTTTGAAGCGCACATATATGGCCATCTGCTAGATCAACAACATGAATATAGTCTCGTACCTGAAGTTGATAAAGACCGATAAGATCAATATAACTCATCACACCAAGGATAAAAGCAAGATTGTTAAATCACAAAGTATCGGGTCAAGATAAGTTGACTATTGAGGAAGTAAATTGATTCTCATGTTATTACTTAATATTGAAGCAAGAAAAGTGAATCTATCAAATGATCATGATACTTAAGAGTTCTAGTGATGAATCAATTCTATCTAGGATTTGGAGCAAACAATTCCTTGGATAATCCCAACCCATGGACCAAATTTCAAGATTTACATGATTCATGTGGAAGAGCGATAAAAAGCAGGTCTGTGTGAGAGTGATGCAGGGATTTAAAGGACAGTTTAAATTACGAATCGTGGTATAAGGATGTGAAAGTCTTACACCAGTGCCATCTTTAGTGGTATAGTCAGTTCCATAAATTTTTAGGTTAGGTAGCCTCCCAACAACGACTTGCTGGACATAAGGCATGAGATTATTTGGAGTCCCACAAGGATCCTCACCAATGCGACCGCTAGGGTGAGCTCCCACAGGGTTAAAGTACCTCAGCATTATGATTCTCCATTCAGGATCACCACGTTGTACATCACGGCAAATGTCCTCTATGAACAGCTACGAAATGAGAAACATTCCAGTATAAATACCAATCAAATCTACAATAAAAGCTTCCACTTTGCTATCGAAAACGACTGAGTACCTTTGTCCGTCCATAAGGACTCATTCCAGACAGGGGAGACTCTTCTGTACAAGGAACCTCCTTTGGCCAGCCATACACAGTAGCGGACGAAGAAAATACAAGCTGATTGAGATCAATGAGAGAAAGTTAAATCATGTTTCACTGTCACATACTCACATACATAAGGAATACCAAAAATCTGCAATACAGACCAAAAGGGGATTTTACCTTTTTACATCCGTGTGCAGCCATTACTTCCAAAAGTGTAATAGTCGCAATCAAGTTATTGTTATAATACAGAAGTGGTTTCGCCACGCTCTCACCAACTGCTTTCAATCCAGCAAAATGCATTACTGCATCAAACCTAGATTACAGCCACATAGAGCACTAAATCACATCTCTGGAGGACTGGAAACAAGAAGCATTTCACTGTAGATTCAGATCTTAGCACGAAACATACAAAACTAATTTCCCTGTCCTCTCTTCCTAGGCTTTTCGGATCAACATATATTATCATAAGGTCTATTAAGAATACGAAATGAAAGTCAAAATTCATGAGATTTAAACTTGAACATGTTTTTGCGAGGAAATGAGTATATCAGTAAGAAGAGGCTACTACAAAACTCACTTTGTTTCGGAGAAAACCTTCTCAAGTGCGGGTTTATCGCGAAGGTCCACCTGCAGGTATAAGATACATTAGCCATCTAACATTTGCAGAAACAAAAATCTCAGATTAACGATAATCTCGAACACAATTTGATCCAGAAATCCACTGCGACTAAAAGCAATTTGATCAAACATAACTCCCAAAGCATTGTAAGCAAATCGAGATACAAAAAAAAAACTCTCAATTTTTGAGGTCATGATTACCGAAATTCTCAGAATGCAATGATCCAAAGAGCAGAGCAAGGGAAAAGATAGCCAAACCTGGTGGACGGTGAGATTTTGTCCATGATCTCCGGCGAGATCCTTGACGCGTTGGATCGAAACGAGAGAGGAATTGTCGAGGTTGTCTATAACGACGGTGTTATAGCCTCCGAGAAGAAGCTGAAGAACCGTGTGACTTCCGATGTAACCAGCACCACCGGTCACCAGAATATTCCCAACCATCGAAGCTCGAAGAGGCGATGAAGAAAGAGAGAGCGAGAGAATCAAAAGAGAAGCTTCTCTGGAAATAATAATAACTAACCTTCTTGTTTGGGAAGGAATAAAAAGAGGAGTGGAGAAGAGAAGCCACGTGGCTTTTTTGTTTATACCTTATTAATTAATACTTCAATTAAGTAATTAATGTCACAATTCTCTGGAGAAAAGTGTCACTTTGTGTGTTTAGCAACTACTAATAATTTAACTAACAAATGCTTGCATTTAAGAAAAAAAGATTACAAATGGACAAGAAACAAGAAATTAATGATTTCGGTGATTATTAAACTATAGTATTACAAACAAATTTATCAACATTAACTTATAGCGACCGACAAAAGAAACTTAACTTTTAGCGATGCTCCAGAGTTTTTGACCTGTACCAGATACAAGATGATCACAATTTCCATTACTAAAATTTTCAAAAAGTATTATGTTTACAGTGTCAAAAATCCCAATGCAGCTCTGGAGAAAGAAAAAGATTCTTAAAAAGGGAACTAAAATTCAATAAATATTGTACTTAAAAGTGTAATTGCCAGAACAGTCGTCCACATTTTCATATCATTGACGAATCTACGTTGCAGTTTTGACAGCAGACATTGTTAATGTCATACATATGCCGCCGAAAGATAATTGCTTTACATGATGATGATAATGAATTAATGATGATGATGATGTATGATGTGTGATGTATAATGATTAACTAACCGGGTTTGTTGACAAGTGTGTGAGTGCTTAAGGTTGGGAGCTAAGTAGTCTTTCGGCCTCGTCGTTTGCTTCAGCCTGTATTTTCCATTTCTGCATTCACAAACATAAAGACCAAAGTAACATTAAACACAAATGTTGTTGTTAGTATGTATGCTTCTGTTGTCCAAATTGAAACTGGAAAATTGCAGGAAAAAGATATATATGATTAAATGTACATGTAAATGAGTTTCGAACTCTATACCTCTTCAAGGTTTTCAAGTTCCATGATCTGCTCTATCTGTTGAGCAATGTTTTCCTGTGAAGCATTTGGAGTTTTACACACAACTCTCAGATTCGAACATGTCAGGTTCATAACTAAACTCTTAGAAATAACTTACAGTATTGTTCACTGCCTCGGCTGCAAGAACATCACTGTCCATTTCCACCTCAATCTCAATCATTGAAGATATCTAAACGTTAAAGAAATCGAGCTGAAAAGTTAAAAAAACAGAAGATCAAGTGACATTTTGAAGATCTAAATTGGTTTTGTATCGTTTTCTTACTCTAGCATAACTATCGATCAGATCAATCTTTCCCTTTATGGAGTTCTCTAGACTTTCTCGTACCTTCTTTACTCTTGTTCTTCGAGTACTATATTTGAGTAAGATACACATGTTATCATAGTTCTGTTAACAATTTCTTAGATGATGAGGTTCCAATGATCTGAGAGGCTCATACCGGTAAGCTGGCTCTCCCACTGCTAAAATTTTGTTCTCGAGCTGGCACATTCGAGCCAACATCCACACCTAAATAGATACAACGAAGTTTTGTAAGTGTTTTTGATTACATATTGTGGGTTTCAAAAGGTATGGATAAATGAGACTTGGTACCTCTTTCTCAACTGCTTCTTTTAGATCTCTAATGCGACGCTGGAGCACATCATATTGAGATAAAAGTTGCTGCTTGATACCAACCACATCTACTGTTCGCTCAGGGAGCTGAAACCGTGCAAGGGATTATGAGATTCATACCCAAGAGACTATCATATGTTTACTTGACGCAGTTCATGTGATAGAGAATATAAACCTGATTTAGCTTAGGAAGGACAAAAGAATTTACGGTTGCTCCTATCGCTAGTGATGTAACAGTAGCAACTGAGAGTAACTGAGGCAAACTGGGATCAATAACACCAGAAGCAGCATCTCCAGTAGCCAAAATTGCAAGAAGGGGTATTAGAAACGAGGGTTGTAAGATCTTATCTCCATCTTTACTAGGAGGCCTTAGCAAGATAGATTCTCGTCCATCCTTGTGTTTTGTGAGGCTCATAGGTTCTCCAGGGTAAAAGTTTGGAGCTTTGGAGATAAACTTGAAAGGTCCCACTTGTCTGTAAACATTAGAAGGAGCAGCGGATGCAATTGTCACTCTTTCTCCTTCTTGCGCAGGGAGTTCGGCTGTCTCAGTGGCAAACCGGTGCGTTCGTGCTGTACCGGAAGGAGTCTGTACCTGAAATCCAATGCAATGGTTACTATATCTGCCTTACCAAATGTTATTATTTTGAAATGAGAATGTGTTAACAGTGGCGATTACCACAATAGAGTGCACTGAAGATGTGATTTTGTTCTTCTTTATCTGGATAAGTCTGAGCCCTTTTTCCCAGAGAGGAATGTCCTTGCTGCGTTCGGCAGATGTAGCTCCTTAGAGAAAGTGAATATCCCAGTATCAACAAACACACAAGTCTCAATTTGTTTTCAAGGTTAAATTAACAAACAAAAACCGCTCTCACACCCAACATAAGCTGTATCACCTTTCCCCTAGAGCTAGGAAACAAAGAAGAGAAATACTGAAGAGAACTAACCCGAGCTCTTCTGAGTCAATGCTAGTTATGTCACCAGAGAAAAGCTCGTATTGGTAACGGCAATTAGCGCAAGATACAATCTAGTAACATAGACAGCAAATCATCCAGTTATTCCATATAAGATTTGTAGAGCATTCATTGAAGATCGAATTGGATCATCATTACCTGAACTCCATGCTGTGGTTGTGCAACAGCTATGGCAATCAAACAGCTCGGACATCTCACAATTTTACCAAAGGGAACCTAAAATCAATAGCAATCATGCTTACAAACTAATTACATGAATCTTAAGTAAGTTCAAACGAATTTCAAGGTATCATAGCAAAGTGTTACCTCCTCAGCAGGGGAGATACCAACACGGCAAATATCTCTGATAATCCTTAAAGAATCAGAAACCCTTAAGGAAGCAGCAAGACCATTAACCAACATCGTGTACACTTCAACATCAGGCCTTGACCAACTCCATCGATCATTGTCACTTCCACCTGTGAAAACAAACAATCAATCCTAAATTTGCTTAATCAATCACAGAAACTCCTACTCTGGGTTAATAGTAAAGTTGAGATGAGAGTACCTAAATCGAAACTCGCTCGCATGGTGTAGAATATCGACAACGCAAGGTCCACATTGCCGCGACTGACAGCAGCGGAGATAATCGAACGGCAATCTTCAAGTTCAACGATTCCACCGCGATTTGACCCGAACCGATCAGAAATCATCGCGAGCGCTTCATCGGCATCTCTAACGGCGGATACGCTGCTCAGAAGCTCGTCGTCGAGAATAGATGACGAAACATCGGCGGCGGAGCCAACACTATCTCTGCTCCGGTCTCCATATGATGGGGATAAGACCAGTCGCCGTATACTACCGATATTCGCCGGTTTGAAGAAGAAAGAGAAGACATGAGAGCGAAGAAGAGTATGAGTCTCGTGGAGGTTAGGGATTCGATTGATTCCGGAGAAAACGGAGGAAACTACACGAAGACTCATTGATAACAATCGGAAGACAAAATCACCGGCGAAGAAGACGGAGGAGCATCGGTGGTGGTTCTCGGAGATGAGAAACGAGAGGCTAAGAAAGAGGGAAGAAGAAACCAACGGTCTCTAATGATAGTATTTTTTTTGGTTCTATCTATTGCTTCGGTTAATTTAATAACACATAAAAATATGTAAAGATTTAGTAAATGTTTTTGATATAAAATATTGAACTTTCTGAACTTTCTGTTTTCGATTTTTCACCCGAAAACAGAAAAAAAAAACAATCGGACGGTTGAACTTTCTGATATAAAATATTGTCACAAAATTTATTATTTAAATGGAATGGAGGTGCGGGGAATCGAACCCCGTGCCTCTCGCATGCGAAGCGAGCGCTCTACCATATGAGCTACACCCCCAAAGATTGAAGCTTGCATTTTTATTTTAATTTAAATCAGTATAATGTGTTATGTATAATAAATAACAAATCAACAATCATACTCTTTTTTCTTACATCATAATAATAATGATAAAAAGTTTTAAAGTTTAAAAAAAAAAAATCAATGTCACTAAATTAAAGAAAATGATCTGACATTAAAATCGATTAGCGTATTTCTTTCTTAGTCTCTATTTTCCATTTTTGATTTAATATTTGTGTAATTTAAATAATATAATAACACATAAAAATATGTAAAGATTTAGTAAATGTTAATAAGCTGTAAATTATTTGTAAATGAAATATTCTCTCTGTCGCATTTATGGATAAAAATTGAAAAGAAAGAACAACATGTAACAAAAGAAAAAGCCTAAAACATTTTATATATTGGGACAAAAGGAATGTTATTTTTGAGTTTTACTTATCAATTAATATTTAGAGATATTTATTTTGCACAAAATCTGCATAATCTTACTATACTATATTAGATATCACGAATATTAATTAAAACACTCGTCGACTTCAAAACAATATATTGTTGTTTGAGAAGTTGCAAAGGTTAGGATATTATCACGAATATTAATTAAAACACTCGACGACTCAAAACAATATATTGTTATTTGAGAAAATGCAAAACGTATCTTTTGTTGTTTTGAACAATTTATGGTAAACGCATTTCTCGCAAAGATACGTTTGCAATTATTTCTTTTGGTATATCTTCCTCTTAACAAATAATATTCTATATAACAAATCGAAACACACTTATCAAATCGAAGATCTCTATCTAAATCGAAAATCTCTATCTATCTAATCCACCCAGCACTTATTATAAATAAACGTGAGTAAGAATACCTTCACGATATCTATGTGCCTTCTCTCATAAACCAATTCATTACTCACTGCAAAACCAAACAAAATGGATGAAGTGAGTCCATACACAGCTATCAAAAACTTGAAACCGTTCAAAACCTCTTGGTGTATTCAAGTTAAAATTCTCCATGCGTGGAATCATTATACCAAAGGTTCTGGGATGTCTTATGAAATGATGTTAGCAGATGAGGATGTAAGTATTTTAGGCTTTACAATTTGTCTATAATCTTAATGGTTGTCTTTAATTGTTTTTAACTCTCGCATTCACGTTTTCTTATGCTATTTTCAGGGAAATAAAATTCAAGCAGGAATAAAAAAGGAACATCTACTCAAACTACAGAGGTATGTGAAGATAGGACACTGGACAATCATCGAGGAATTTTCAGTGACTAAGGCGACAGGACTATATCGATCAACAACTCATCCATACAGAATAAATATCCAGAGCTCTACTCGATTCTCCAACTCGCCAACAATTTCAGACAAGTGTGGTGCTATTTTTTGGTATGGGGAACGTTTAAACAAGAGGAGGAATTCAAGAAATCCAATATATTCAGGATGTTGTATGCAAGGACAGATCGTATTGCCTTCCCTGAAGGAATCGCCAGAATTTTTGTGGTATTTGCTTACAAGCGATGATGAACTCGCTAAGCATTTTAGAGAAAATATCAGAGCTTACAACATGCTGTTCTCATTCACATCTATAGGGGGTAAAGTAGATCATTGTCTTCCTAAGGGTCGTGGGCCTAACATGTTTGCAATACAAGGTGAAAATTACCATCTCATAGGTGCTTTGAAGCCAAAATCAGTTGCTAAAGCAAAGTTTCAACAGCTGTATATTGTTGATACTGAAAATGAGGTTAACAACAGATATAACATAATGAGGTATCTTCTATTTTATTTTTCAATCTTTACAACTATACAGTTTAGTACTACATCACTAAACTAATTTGTTTCTCTATTATTCAGCAATGAGAACGAATCTGAAAACGGCCAAAAGAAGAAAAGTTTAAATAAGGAACTCATCGAAAAAATATCCTCTGTTATTCGCACGCGGGGAAGATGGTTATACACTTGGCATAAAGAAAGCTAGAACAAATGGTCGTGGCGATGCAAAAAAAGAACAAAAAGACGTAAGCATGAGACAGTGGTTTGCATATCGTCTACAAGAAAGGAAGGCGGAGAAACACGTTTTATTTCGTTCTAAGCGTTTGCTGCAGCAGTTCATAGTTGATGCTTACACTATGATTGAGTCTAACAGGCTGAGGTATATTAAGAATAATCAACCACAATTTAGAAGTTCTAACAAAGAATCAATTCAGAATGCATCCAACTCTGGAAACAATGATTTGGAAAACCAAGGTAAAGAAGTTAAAATTCCACCTTCTTTTACAGGCGGACCAAGGTACATGACAAACAACTATTTGGATGCAATGGCTATTTGCAAACACTTTGGATTTCCATCACTTTTCATAACGTTTACTTGCAATCCAAAGTGGCCTGAAATAGTTAGATTCTGTAAAGAGAGGAACTTGAAGTCTGAAGATAGACCAGACATCATTTGTCGGATTTTCAAGATGAAGCTTGATAATCTAATGCATGATCTAACCATCAAACACCTACTTGGAAAAACAGTTTCAGATATGTGTAATTTCAAGATTGATAACTATATTATTACTCCTGTTTTTTTATATAAATGTTCCTCTCAATATTAACATATTACTACCCGTATTTTTCAGTTTGGGTTATATAATCTTCAATCCTACTATTATTATATAAACGTTGCTTTCGAGTTAAAACTAACCTTTAAAATATTTTGATGACCCAAACATTGCTCCTAATCTCTTTGTTTTTATTCCTGAAATATATTTAAATGGTTAATAGCATGCAACAGTTTAAATTCAAATAATCAGATTATTCAACTTTTTTTTATTTTTTGTAGGCATGTACACAATTGAATTTCAGAAAAGAGGACTTCCCCATGCACACATATTGTTATTCATGCATCCTACCAGTAAGTTGTCTACAGCCGAAGACACTGACAAAGTTATAACTGCTGAAATTCCTGATAAGAAAAAGAAACCAGAGTTGTATGCAGTGGTTAAAGACTGTATGATTCATGGACCGTGTGGTGTTGGTCATCCAAATTCACCATGTATGGAGAATGGAAAATGCAAAAAGTATTTCCCCAAGAGCTATTCTGACACTACTAAGGTTGATAATGATGGGTTTCCAGTTTATAGAAGACGTGACACTGGTATTTACGTCGAGAAGAACGGTTTTCAATGCGATAATCGTTACGTCATCCCATATAATGAAAAACTATCTCTACGTTATCAGGCTCATATTAATGTGGAATGGTGTAATCAATCAGGTTCAATAAAGTATCTTTTTAAATATGTTCATAAAGGACATGACCGTGTAACAGTGACTGTTGAGCCAAATGACCAAGATACTGCTAAAAAGGAAAAGGACGAAGTGAAGGATTACTTTGATTGCAGGTAATTTATTTAGTATTTAGATTACTTTTAGACACATAAAGTAATTATTATTATACTTCACATTGTTAATTGCAGTTCTTTTTTAATTATAACAGGTACGTTTCAGCTTGTGAAGCTATGTGGAGAATTTTCAAATTTCCCATACACTATAGAACAACACCAGTTGTTAAACTTTTCTTTCATGAAGAAGGAAAACAACCAGTTTATTATAAACCAGGTCAGACATATATATTATATTGACGTCCATTATTTGGGAAGTATGATGACACATATAGAGTTTTATTCTATTAGACGTGTGAGATTATAATGACTTTATATACTTCTACAGAATTAGGAGATGAATTGTGTTACCCGAATAGTAAAGCTATTATTTTATTATCACATTATACATAGAATGAATTTTTATTTGGTTGTGTAGAATAGTTTATATTACTATTGTGTTAAACATGGAATCATTTTGTTTAGTTCGAAATTATCATAAACTATGTACATGAAATTAAGATAATGTTGGTGTAGCATACGCATAATGGAATCATTTTAAAGGAATCATTTTGTTTAGATATAAACTATCATAACTTATGTACGTGTAACTAAGATATTGTTATTGTAGCATGCGAAATATTATTAAAAAATGTACGTGCATGTAATCATTTTACCGTCACCACTTCATAAAAATAGAAACATGATACAGTATATAATGTTGTTGTAGCATGCGCATGATGGAATCATTCTGTTTAGATAGAAATTATCATAACCTATGTACGTGTAACTAAGATATTGTTATATTCCAGGTGAAACAACGGAGAGTGTAATGGATCGATTAAGTAGTGAAGCAACACAATTTTTGGCATGGTTTCAGCTTAACAAGAAGCCTCCAAGTAGAACAGTTCGTGCTAATGCCAAAAAACTACCAAAAGCAGCTCCAGATCCAACAAAGCTCTTATTTGAAGAAATTCCAAATCACTTCACTTGAAACAGCAAAGAAAAGAAATTCATGATCAGAGAAAGGGGATTTGCTATTGGAAGGATTAACTTTGTTCCACGGACAATAGAAGATGCTTATTATTTGAGAATTCTCTTAAACATCAAAAGAGGTGTTACAAGTTCTAAAGATCTAAAAACTGTGAAAGCTGTAGTTTACAAATCATTCAGAGATGCGGTTTTTGCTTTAGGCTTGCTTGACGATGACAAAGAGTACATCAACGAGATTAAAGATGCAAATTTTTGGTGCTCTGCCAAGTATGTTCGTAGGCTATTTGTCATCATGCTACTTTCAGAAAGTTTAACCAAACCAGAGATGGTATGGGACGAAACTTGGAAGATTCTATCTGAGGATATTGAGCGCAAAAAAAGAAAAGAATGGAAGCGACCAGGTCTGTCTATTCAATATATATATTTAATTATATAAAAATCAGATTATATGGCATTAACGATTCATAGACATTTATATTGGTTGTGTGACTAACGTTCAATGTTTTTATAAATTTTGCAGATCTTCAACTAAGTGATGAGGAAAGACAACAATATTGTTTGCAAGAGATAGCTAGGCTACTTACCAAAAACGGAGTTTCACTTTCAAAATGGAAACAGATGCCACAAATTTCAGATGAACACGTTGAAAAATGCAACCATTTTATATTAGATGAACGCAAGTACGACCGTGCATATTTGACAGAGAAGCATGAAGAATGGTTGACTATGGTGACTTTAGAGCAAAAGAAGATATATGATGAGATTATGGATGTTGTGTTACATGACAGAGGCGGAGTGTTTTTTGTTTACGGTTTTGGAGGCACCGGAAAAACTTTTCTATGGAAATTATTATCTGCTGCCATTAGATCAAAAGGAGATATATCATTAAACGTCGCATCTAGCGGTATTGCTGCTCTACTTTTAGATGGCGGCAGAACAGCACACTCTAGGTTTGGTATTCCTATAAACCCCAATGAATCCTCTACATGTAACATTTCACGTGGTTTAGATTTTGGTGAGTTGGTCAAAGAAGCAAATCTAATTATTTGGGATGAAGCTCATATGATGAGTAAGCATTGCTTTGAGTCTTTGGATAGAACTTTAAGAGATATTATGAATAATCCAGGAGACAAGCCTTTTGGTGGTAAGGTTATAGTTTTTGGAGGTGATTTCAGACAAGTGTTATCGGTGATAAATGGTGCTGGTAGAGAAGAGATTGTTTTTGCTGCACTAAATTCTTCTTATATCTGGGAGCACTGCAAAGTTTTGGAGCTAACAAAAAACATGAGACTTCTTGCAAACATTAGTGAGCATGAAAAGCGAGATATCGAGTATTTTTCCAAGTGGATACTAGATGTTGGGGATGGGAAAATTTCACAGCCCAATGATGGAATTGCTTTGATTGATCCCAGAAGAATTTCTTATTAATGGGGATAATGATACGGTGGAATCAATCATAGTGGCAGTTTACGGAAATACTTTTATGGAGGAGAAAGACCCAAAGTTCTTTCAAGGAAGAGCGATTCTTTGTCCTACTAATGAGGATGTGAATTCCATAAAACGAGCATATGATGAGTATGTTAGATGGTATGTTAAACTTTAACCAAAAACTATTGTATTTTCGCTGAAATTACTTAATCTCAAATAGCGTTTTACTAAAATTTGGTATTCATTATGTTTGTAGGTGAAGAAAGAATCTACTTAAGTTCTGATAGTATAGACCCTGCTGACACAAGTTCTGCGAATAATGATGCTTATTCAGCTGATTTTTTAAACAGTGTCAGAGTTTCTGGATTGCCGAACCATTGCTTGCGCTTGAAAGTTGGTTGTCCGATCATGTTGTTGAGAAACATGGATCCTAATAAAGGTTTATGCAATGGGACAAGATTACAGGTCACTCAAATGGCAGATACTGTAATACAAGCTAGATTTATTACAGGTAATAGAGTTGGTAAGATTGTTTTGATTCCTAGGATGTTAATCACACCATCAGATACAAGATTACCTTTCAAAATGAGGCGTAGGCAATTTCCTCTATCTGTAGCTTTTGCCATGACCATAAATAAGAGTCAAGGGCAGACACTAGAGTCTGTTGGACTTTATTTGCCTAGGCCTGTGTTTTCACATGGGCAACTATACGTGGCAATCTCTAGAGTGACGTCAAAAACTGGTACGAAGTTTTTTTAAGCCACCATTTTAATTACTATAATATGTATACGATTATTAATCTTCCATTTATATCAGGTTTGAAGATTCTTATAACAGACAAGAAAGTAAAACCACAAAAAAAACACAATGAATGTTGTTTTTAAAGAAGTGTTTCAAAACCTACACTAAGACAGTCATGGAAAGAAAGTTATGGGATTCCTATTCAACCAGGTTAATAAGTTAAGAAATCAAAAACGTTTTTCAGTTTTTTTATAGAATTACATTCAACGTAATATTTGGCACTAATGAAATTATTTAACAAATTCTATCTTTCAGATTTAGTTGCATCAAATCAAGGAATAAAGATGCTCAAGCACTGTCAGGACGTGTTAAATGGAATAAGAGTTAGTAAAAAAAATTTGTTGGATTTTCTTAACTATGTTATAGTTCGAAAGAAACTTATGGGTTTTTAATTTCTTTATTACTCTGATTATGTCTAATATTCGAATATGAGATTGAATATTTCTTTACTATATAAATACATGACGCAGTCAACATCATCCATTCAAAATAAGATTTTAGGAATCAGGTGCTAACCTTTATACACATATTAGGATCTGAAGTTGATGTCGCCTGCTACTTCATGTTTAGTTTGTCCTTCTTATATAGATTTACACTAATCCAAAAGCTTCAGCTGGTGCAAACCTGCATTTAAATTTGTAACAGATTAGAGTTCTTCTTAAGAGAACTTACTTGATAATATAACAAGTTAAACCTTAAGCTGTCTTAACTAGCTTTTTCAATCTTTAAATAGAGCTATTGGATTCTCGAACAGCAATATATAATATACTACTTAGCTTTCATGTATAATCTTTAAATAGAGCTATTGGATTTTGATGGTCGTAAGAAGCCGCAGTCATAGGAAGTCATGTAATTTCCAAACAATTTTTTTTTGTCAGCATTCCATTCAGTTTTAGGTATAGTTTTTTATTTATTAAATTTATAAATAATTAAATCAGACATAATAGAATCTAGAGCGTATATATCTTCATTGGACCATATTAGGCCCACGACTAAAACCAACACACAATACATAAACAAATTCAAAGTTGGGCCAAAAACTATATGTTCTCAAACAAACAAATCATTTTTCTTTCCAAATAAAATACGTAATATAGCTTGGATACAAAATTTTCACATTTAATATAAACTAAATATTATGTATTTCGTATAAATATGATTTTTTAAAACAAAGACAATCTAATGCAACATTAATCATTATATTCAAATAGTAATAAAATTAAAACATATTATAACATCACTTTTACACTTAGATAATTAAAACAAAGTATTCAATTTTATTCATGAAAAATATTAATGTCCGTGCTATATAGCACGGGTTATGATCTAGTCATTATCTAAAAGAGATGACACAAAATCTTTAAAATCTAAAATGGAGAGAAAGAATAGGAAGCAACAAATGCAAAAAAAAAAGTAATGATAAAAAGAGAAAATAAATATCTTGAACATCAAATGCAGGAACTTATGCAAAATAAAACGTATAAAAAACAAAAATATGAATCTCGAGCAGCAAATGCATGTAATTATACAAGAGAAAAATAAAACCAAAAGTAATACAAGGATTATATTATCATCACCATTACTGTATATTTGGTGACATATGCTAATGAAAGCATTTCTAGGTGTTTTTTCTTTACCAGATGATGTAATCATTGGCAAGATATTCACAACTTGGTCACCTTCATATTCATATCCATGGATAAAGAAGCGATCTCCATGTCAATTGTAAATAAATTCGCTAATTCGATACCTTGAATCCTAACTAGAAGACTAATCCCTTTTTCTGTTATGGATTTATATCGGTTTGTTAAGAGAGATTGTTACATTCACGCATAGTAGCCATAGCGAGGAATATCTCATTCGCCTACATGTGGACCGCTTCTTATGGTGTCTAAGTGGTCAAAGCATTTTATGTGGAAAATAAAGCTCATAAGTTAAAGAACATCGTCCAAAACACAAATATCAATCTTATACCGATTCATTCCGATGATACCCTTGGCCCTTGCTAGGTCGATATCCAAAAATGTTTATTAATTATGCCACATGATCATAAGTTCCATCGATTATGTGTGTGTCTTGACTATTGATTTTAGCATGATCAGAAAGTAGAATTCCTTGATAAAGATTCTTATTCTTTAATAATCTAGTTACTAAGAAAGAAAAAATATTAAAGCGTAATAATTTTTCAAAGTATATATGAAATATATGGTACAATGGTATTACATCGACCTCAAACTAATCTAACCAAGAAAATATTTATCTGAAAATGTAATGAGCAAAAATGTTATATAGTTCCGATCATCATGAGATTAAAAAAAATGCTCTAGAACCAATATATGATGATCATCATGATCAAACTCATTTTTATCATAAATCACATCTTTAGCATCTTTATCTATCCATTTCCTGGACTTCTGGACACTCCAGGATGCTCTCTAAAGCCGGTTCCCATGCTATCGATGAAGGTGATGATGATAGTGATGAGAATGACGAAGCTCTTATGATCCTCTTCTCTAGCTCTACCATAACGTCTTTGGTAATCATCAAGTTTCCATCATGACTCCTATTCATCTGAAGCAAAAACATGTCCAATTCATGTCTTGTAAGCACGATCTTTACCTTCATCCCACCATGACCATCTTCATTGTCATCACCATCAAGTTTGAAGGACTCTTTTGCTCTTTCTGTCACCTCTATCTTTCCTTCTTCCCCTTCTCCTTGCATCCATCTCTCCATGCAATTGCCCATCAATTCCCAAAAAAAAATGTAAAATCTTAAGAAATGAAAAGAAAACCACGGATTTGTTTATTTTCTTTGAAAATAAGTGATTGACATGAGTGTGAATATATATATAGAGGGTCAATTAATTAGCAAAATATCAATCAAATCTTTTTTTACGGATTTGTCTTTTAAAAGCCTTTGAAATTTCCCAACGACTCTCGTAATTATTCTAAGAGAAAGTGACATAATTAAGATTTTTTTAAATTCAACAATGTAATAAAGAGTATATATGAGTATACGTTAAAACTTTATGAATTATTTCTGCATGGTGCGTAAATTATTTTTTCTTTTAATAATCAACACACCATTTAAAGTATCGTATTGTTGATCCATCAAATGGTCTGAGAAATATTAAATACTTTAGAATAATATTTTTATTGAATAGTTCCCATAAAAAGACAACCGTTAGGTTAATGTCGACATCAACCGCTCGGAACCTATTGCCCGACAGTGTCACGGACACAGTGCAAAGACTTTTAAGAAGCGGCTATTAAATTAACATTAAAGTGATATAGATTAATTACTACAATGTTTTGTTTTTTATTCAAAACCAAATAAACCACAAATTTTAATTTCAATCTCGGTGACTTTTTTCATGTTTTATGATTTGTTTTCGTCAGTACGTAGAAATTTCCTATTCACGTGCTTGGACCAGATGTGAACACTAATATATCCGTAGCACTTTTTTTTTTTTTTTTGGCTCAAACAAATACTGTATAGATCGTTCTCATATGTCCCCGGAAATTAATGAAATGTCGGGAGACAAGTGCCAGATTTTAGGTATGACTTTCAGGACATTATTGAGTAATTAAATAGCCTGATGTCATTACATATACAAGTAGAATATAGGAATGTTTTAAAAAATCTTAATTTTTGATTGGTTCTTAAACATAACAAGCTCTACATTTCTATTTCAGCTTAGGTTTAATCAATCTCCGGTTTTGTTAGATTTATGATGTTCAGTTAATGGATTGTTATAAATCAGATTTGGTTGGGATCAAGTATCCAAAATCAACCCCTAGTTGCTTGATTAGTTGAGTTATGCAACCGAAACTGAAACCAACCTCAATCTCATTTTGGTTCGGTTCGACAACAGAAAATGTAAGTTGGATTTGAAGCTGGATACAGGACATACAGACGTCTGTAACGTAAAGTATCCAAGGCCGCCTCTGACATATAAGTGAATCTAATGGGCTACAAATGTAACTTATAAGCCTAAACTAAAGCCCTATTTGTGAAATGAAACTGACCCATACAATGATATTACATAGAACATCAAACTGGCCCATACAAATTGTATCATACAATGATGTAAACTGGCACAGCATTAACATATTTTTTGTTTTTCAGGACTATACAAATTTTCAATTCAACGGTTGCACTAGCATGACAAGAAGAACTAAAAACCAACCTTTTAAACTATTGCTGAATATAGTTATTTTCTAATAGGGTTCGAATGTATAACACTTGAAAACCATGAGATACAAATCAAGACCACGAAGTACAAGGTTTGGGTTCTTTCATATTTGTTCGTACAAAAAAAAACTTCCAAGATTTTCAAATCCGTTAGTTAACTTCTTCCCTTATCTTATCTATAACGACTTGTTCCCTTATATGCAACGACTTGTTGTGGTTGAACTGCATATATAGCTTCGTAATCCAAGTCAATATATTTATATAAAGGTACCAAGAATCTTAAGGATGTGGTTTGAAACATTCAAAAGATCATACGACTTTTTCTTTGTTATAAACAAAACAAATGCTCACAAGTCTTCATTTAGAAGAATTCAAAGTCAACGGTATGAAACTTCGCCAAAACGACAAATAAGCCGTCGTACTAGTTTTGGTTGCATCTATTTACATTAAGGAATTGGTGACGAAATCAACTCTGTAATTTTCTATAATCAGTTTTTCGTACGGACTTTCGTTCTTGACTATTGACATGAATCCCACCTTTATGTTTCATTTATCCTTAAACTAAATCATGTAACAAGAATTTTAAATTTAGTTCAAATTTCATTTGCTTTAGAACAAACAAATTTTGATTTGTTAATAACGTTAAATTTGAATATTTCTCATTATATAACTAGTCTGAACTCATAACTTATGTCAGAAAAAAAAATATGCAGAGGAAATCTATGGATTTTAGTTTTCTTGATTAGTCAATACTCACTAAGCTTATTTATAAATTAAAAAGCAACATAGTGACCGTGACAAAGCAAGGTTATCATGAATAAGAATTGATGAATTTCTATTTGTACATATATTAATTATAATAAAATGGAAATAGAATCGCATATATACATTAGACATGGAAATTGAAGGGCGACTAAGTTCATAAATATGGATCAATGATGTAGAATAACTAATTAATAAGAGTGGTCCGTTATTGATCAAACTTCAATTGCCTAGTTAGGTACGAACTAATCCAAATGCGACGTGATGGAAAAAATGATAGTGGCCCGTATCCATAAATTTCGTTTTTAACTTTATATCCTATAATGTTGTCCACGAAAAATGCCAAGATTATAAATAAGTTCGTAAACTTTTTTTCTATTTCAACTAACACCTAATGAACATAATGGCGGTGCGAAAAGAAATATATTGATCTCTATTCAGATGATAATGATACTAGGGATCTACTTACTTCATAAAGTTATATAACTTTATCAATTTTAAAATAATTATGGTAGAATAAAATATACATCAAAGATTTAATCTTAATCAGAGTTTAAGTTTTGTTATCATGGAACAAAAGTACCATTCCATTTTATCTTGCATGCCTTCATCATTCTCGGTTACGTTGGTCCTCTACGAAAATGTATTCTTAAACACTCTTCAATGGAGTTTATTCCAATCAATCTCACACACACAAAAAAAATTTGATCGATTGACGATTCTAGGTGACTCACTTGTGCTCCAATAAACCTCTTAGCTCGAACCTTCTGAATGAATTGGAGTGTTTGTCGTAGCTGATTATAACAAACTTTGAAATCCGTTTAAAGGAAAACGGAAAAAACAAAGACACCACAATTTAATGAAAATGTAGTCAATGGATAATATAAAGATAATTCGTGACACAAAGGAAAAAAAAATATAGTCGGATGAATTCATGTTTCTGTCATATATTTGTCTTGCTCTTATCCCGAATCTCAAGTAAAAATCAAAATCAGACCAAATGTTTCATTACTTAACTTCATGCCGCTTCCAGATGTTGGCAACATATTTTTAGTCAACAAGGGTTTTTATGGTTATGGTTAACCACTATGTATGGTATATATTTCTGATAAAGTGTTTATTTGTATATTGATTATATTTTAAAATGTCATATACTCATATGGCCTCTATAATATTTGGTTAGCAATATATTATTACTGTTTTTATAAGTCAAATCTCAATATTATAAGCAACGATCTTACACTTGTGTGCTGTCAATAGAAAGTGGTAATTTAATAATTTGATTTTTTTTTTTTTTTTAATTTTCGTATAGTACTTAATTACTTAGAGGTCTGGGTCATTAGAAATATGTGACTAACATGTACACCAGTTATTAGATCCCAAAATGTTAACATATCCTAAAAGCAGTAGAACAATGATACAAGACCCAATATATATTTTATGTTTCCACATTAATTTACATTTAAATCAATTGTTATATCATTCAAAATGTTTTAACAAATGTGGAGAAAAGTCAAACTTTATAAGTTTATATCACTGTAACTAGTCGAGAATAGTCATTCTGATCATAAAATACGGAAAGGTAATAAAATCAAAAGTGTATTAACACTTTATTATGTCTTCTTTTTTATTTTTTGTCAAATTATTTCCATTTTGTTAGTTGATAAATAGACAAAATTTAATTAGCTTCATTGAGGGAAAAAAAAATAATATTTAATTTTCTTATAAATACCACCCAATATTGAGGATTGGTCAGCTACCCTCGTGTCCTTGAAATGTTTTGTTCCTCAATCATCATTATAACATTCACACCCCATTTTAAATTTCTCTCTACTTGCTCCTTTTACATTTCAACGAACAAAACACATGTATACATAGAAAGAAACGCAAATACGCAGATATAATAAATGGCGACTGGTCGATACATCGTTGAGGTTGAGAAGGGAAAGCAAGGCGTTGATGGAGGAAGTCCATCGGTCGGTCCAGTGTACCGGAGTATCTATGCTAAAGACGGTTTTCCTGAACCGCCTGATGATCTCGTCAGTGCATGGGATATTTTCCGGTTAGATATCTCTTTAATTACCTCTCTTCTCTCAGAGGAACATTAGATTTTCCTTTAGAAAAGTCAAATTATTATTGCAAAAGTCTATAGTCTTTGACTTTGACATTCATATGAAGATTTAATATATAAAAAAGTAGGTAATTATCCTCATATGATTTCAGCTAAGAATCAAGCATGTTGCTTTTGTGTCAAATGTTCATGACGCTATTGATTGATAATAACAAAAACATTGATATGATTTTTTTGTTGTTGTGGATGTTCCGTTTTGATTACAGTTTATCTGTGGAGAAATCTCCAAATAATCCTATGCTTGGTCGTAGAGAAATAGTTGATGGAAAAGTAAGCAATCACCAACTAAATTATCAACCTTAATCAAAAAATAGTTAACTAAACAAATATGTGTTTTCTGTGATTATGATTTCTATTTCCTTTCAACAGGCTGGGAAATATGTATGGCAAACTTACAAAGAAGTACATAATGTAGTGATTAAGCTTGGAAACTCTATCAGAACTATTGGAGTTGGAAAAGTAAGTTATGTCCTAAAACAATGTTTTTTTCTACGTTTAAACCATACTCCATTTTTGTCCCCAAAAAAAAAAAAAAAAAAAAAAAAAAAAAAAAAAAGAAACCATACTCCATTTTATAGTGATGCATCTAAGATTTCAACAATTTGTGGACCAGGGAGATAAATGCGGTATTTATGGCGCCAATAGTCCTGAATGGATTATAAGCATGGAGGTAATAATATAAGAGTGACATCATATTGATTAGCATAATTATATATGGTGATGAAATGATGTACCATTGTTCTTCACATTCACTAATTTTAATCATTTTATAGTAATTATCAAATTTTCATGTTTCAGGCTTGCAATGCTCATGGACTCTACTGTGTACCTTTATATGACACTCTAGGTGTGTACCATTTGTCTACTCCATTGATTGTTTTTTTGGTTACAATCATATTCATGTATGTATAATAGTTTGGCTGATGCATTTGTTTAGGTGCTGGAGCAATAGAATTCATCATTTGTCATGCTGAGGTCTCACTTGCTTTTGCTGAGGAGAACAAGATTTCTGAGGTAATTTCTTATCAGACAAATGTTGTACAAGAGAAAGATAAATGAGCATATGTCAAATCTCTTGAGTTGATCATTAGCTGAATTTTATGCTTCTATGAGATTCCAATTCAAGACTAACTTCACAATAAGTGGATTAATTTACATCTTTTTTATACTATCTTACTTCACATTTGGGAGTTTCTAACCACTAAAACAAGGCGATTTTTTATGTTTCAGTTATTGAAGACAGCTCCAAAATCAACTAAATATTTGAAGTGTAAGCAAGCTCTTCTTGTGTTTGATTCTTTGATAAAAGTCCAACGAATGATTTTTATTTTCTGTTTGGAATAGATATTGTGAGCTTTGGTGAGGTTACAAATAATCAGAGAGTAGAAGCTGAGAGGCACAGATTAACAATATATTCATGGGACCAATTCTTGAAGCTAGTAAGAAAATCATATTTTTATTCTACTTTAACATCAGAATTATCAAAATCATGAATATATATTACTTAATTTGAAGGGCGAGGGTAAACATTATGAATTACCAGAGAAGAGGAGAAGCGATGTTTGCACCATAATGTATACAAGTGGCACAACTGGTGATCCTAAAGGAGTATTGCTTACAAATGAGAGCATTATTCATCTCCTTGAAGGTGTTAAAAAATTGCTTAAAACTATTGATGAAGAGGTATAACTTATTCTTGTTTACATCATCACTAGCTACTAGGTCACTATAATAACTTATAATTTGTTTTCATTGTGAAAAATGTTACAGTTAACCAGTAAAGATGTATATCTCTCATATCTACCTCTGGCTCATATCTTCGATCGTGTGATTGAGGAGCTGTGTATTTATGAAGCAGCCTCTATCGGATTCTGGCGAGGGGTAAATTAAGTTATATAATTTGTTAATTTTGTCTACAGAATATGCTCATATAAGACTCATAATTCATCATATGTTTCTTCATCAGGATGTTAAGATATTGATAGAAGACATTGCTGCATTGAAACCGACTGTTTTCTGCGCTGTTCCTCGCGTTCTAGAGAGAATATACACCGGTAAATACTTTGCAAGACAAGTAAATGTTTTGAAATATATTGAAGTTATTTCTTCTTAACTATTATGATCTGTTTATGTCAATTTTCAGGTCTTCAGCAGAAACTTTCTGATGGTGGTTTTGTAAAGAAGAAATTATTCAACTTTGCATTCAAATAGTAAGTGTATCATTTTTAGATCAAGAAACAGAGTTTTATAATTCAAATATCTGTTTCTGAAACCTTTCGATACCTTGAACAGCAAACATAAAAACATGGAGAAAGGGCAGCCTCATGAACAAGCATCTCCAATAGCTGACAAAATTGTATTTAAAAAGGTGAAATAGTAAAAAAAAAACTACACCCTCTTGATCCTTAACCTTGTGACTGTTGGAACAAAACCAAATCTTGAAAGATTAAACAAAATTGTTTCAGGTAAAAGAAGGGTTGGGAGGAAACGTGCGTCTTATCCTCTCAGGAGCAGCTCCTCTTGCAGCTCACATCGAATCTTTCCTTCGAGTTGTCGCGTGTGCTCATGTTTTGCAAGGATACGGTCTAACAGAGAGTTGTGGTGGGACTTTTGTGTCCATTCCAAACGAGCTTTCAATGCTTGGAACGGTTGGTCCACCGGTTCCAAACGTTGACATAAGGCTAGAGTCAGTTCCAGAGATGGGTTATGACGCTCTTGCAAGCAATCCACGTGGAGAGATTTGCATCAGGGGAAAGACTTTGTTCTCTGGATACTACAAACGTGAAGATCTCACTCAAGAAGTCTTCATTGATGGATGGCTTCACACTGGTGATGTCGGTGAGTGGCAACCAGATGGAGCCATGAAGATCATCGACCGTAAGAAGAACATCTTTAAACTGTCTCAAGGAGAATACGTTGCCGTTGAGAACTTGGAGAACATATACAGTCATGTCGCCGCCATTGAATCGGTATTAGTTGAAAATATAACTCTTAAGTAACCGTTACATAAAACTTAGCTAATGATCTGTTAAAACATTTTGCAGATATGGGTATATGGAAACAGCTATGAGTCTTACTTAGTGGCTGTGGTATGTCCAAGCAAGATCCAGATCGAGCATTGGGCCAAAGAACACAAAGTTTCAGGAGACTTTGAGTCTATCTGCCGAAACCAAAAGACTAAAGAGTTTGTCCTTGGAGAGTTCAACAGAGTAGCCAAAGACAAAAAGGTTTGATTTGTTCATGATTCTTCTACTTATAAATTCTTGTTTTATATTTTCAACATTCTTTTAACTAATAAAATTGTGGGTTTTGTCTTACAGCTGAAGGGATTTGAGCTGATCAAAGGTGTTCATTTGGACACAGTCCCGTTCGACATGGAAAGAGATCTCATCACTCCTTCTTACAAGATGAAAAGACCTCAGCTTCTCAAGTACTATCAGGTATATTAAAAGTCTATTCCCTTTATTTTCACATTAGAAAACATTCAAGGCTACATAGTAAAACCTTAGATTATCTCTTCTTTGGATTGATGGTGTTTCGAGGTCTACTGAAATCGGATGATCTTAACCTAAAAACCATTTTCTCTTTTCTTGTTTACGCAGAAAGAGATTGATGAAATGTATAAGAAAAACAGAGAAGTGCAGCTACGAGTGTAAAGAAAGGAAGTTGTTGGACAAATCTCTCAGGTTTATATGTTTCTCTTATCACTCTAATTCATATTGTTATATGTCTCTATGCTGTGTTAATATCGAAGGGTTTTTTTCTTTCTTTGCTTGTAAACAACCAAATCTTTTATTGTTCTTAACATTCTCCTGTTTTATGTATTTGTATTGATATTTTAATAAAGTTCTCTGTCCACTAAATAATTTTCATGTTTAGCAGTTTCTTATTAGATTTACTGTTTATATTCTTAACTCATTAGCAATTAGATTCAGTGTAACTAACTTCTAAATTAGTGTTTAACACCTTATAAGTTATAATAAACAGAGGGAAAATGCTCCAAAGTGATGGTCAATTTCTTAGTGAACTTTTCAAAACAAGTTTTTGTTTTGCTGGTAAATTTTAAAGTTTATCATTCTATAGAAGACAAATAAAACATGTCATAAGATGAGAAAATCATCTACGTTTTAGTTGAGGAAAAGATTCATAGTAACTAACTACAAAAAATAAATGGATTAACACTTTGTAGAAATTAAATAATTTGGGGAAGCTTACTCTTTGCTAGTTTCACTTTTTTGAATATCACTAATCTTTCAAAGTTGTATGTATAGAAGACAAATACCTAACATAAATTGATAACCACCAAATCACATATCATTAAGGACTGTTGTTGAGTTTTACAACTGCCATAGACCCACCAAGAAAGATGAAACACAAAAGGACAAAGACATAAACATGTGTTTTGAGCTACAAGGAATGAAAAAAACAATCCTTGCAATATCTCACAAGACCCCTTTTTCTTTAAGAGAAGGAAGATCTCACAAACACTATCTTTCTCTATCTTCCTCTCTCTTTTACTATATATGATTTATATATAAATTTTGAAAAGCATTGAACTTAGAGGAGAAAGAGGATGAGCACTTTCACTCTTCTTTAATTTTTTGAAGAGTCTTCACTTTGTCTCTTCACACCTTTCTTCAACTCTTCTTCAACCCTCTTTTTTAATATTCACCAGAGAAACCCAAAAGTAAAAATGAAGATAAAAGACTAAACCTTTTAACGTTCTTGACGAACCAGAGGTAAAAACCAACGACTTTCTTCTTCTCACGACCTATACACACTGTGATCTCCTTTGATGTTGTTGTTGTTGTCTGATCAAGCCAAAGTGTAGCTGGATACCGCGACATTTGCAGGTGTTGTTGAGTGAATGTAGACGAACTCTAGGGATTTTCCGGATGGCAATGAGTGCATCCACGAGGGTAAACCGAACGAGTTGCCTGATCTCGAGAGTCCCCAGATTGGTCCATAGAGATTCTTGATCGAAAGGTTGAGACTTTTCAGAGGTCTAGAAGATTTGTTAATCACAGTTGTTGAGTATCTGTAGTAAGTCCTTCCCTTTGAGACCCATGAACTAGTTATCTTCTGAACTATAGCCACTGGACCAGAAGCTGCACAAATAATTAACAGAATCAAGTCTCTGTTCCATAGAAACTCATAGATTCTCATGTCGACAAAAGAAGCATATATACCTCGGACTGGAGTAGTCACTTTCGGTCTACGAATAGGCATTGGTCTTCGGACAACAGGAGCAGGAACCACTGCAGTGAACCAACAACAAGATAAGTAAACTACTTTGAGTTTCAAACTTCTCCTCAATGACATTGGAATGGTTTAGAATATCAGACTCAAACCTGGAAGAAACTGGCTATAACCGGAATGACCACTGCTGAGACGAGCAAGAACACCAAGGAGTGGTGCATTGTTGTAAGTAGCAGGCTCAGTCTGCTCATAGTTATCTCTCCTGTCAGCGAAATTGTCGTAAGCATCAGGGCCACCGACAATAGCACCAGTGAGAAGGTTCGGGTCACTGCCTTTACGGCTGAACCAAGTGGCATATCCACCTCGGCAGGTGACAAATGTACGGTCCACCTTGACAGAGACGATGGAAGAGCCTCTGTGGTGAACTCTCTGAGGGAAATTGTTACCATAACCAACCATGTAGCTGGTAGCTCTCGGGTTATCTCCAAGAATATAATCCACCTGAGATTTAGCAAAGGAAAGAAGCTGCGAAGGTGCGACATTTCCCGCGGCACATCTCAAGTTGCTTCGAGAAGAAGTTAGGTAATCTGAGTAAACCGTGGTCAAGAAGGAAGCGCTTGTGACAAACTGCATATTGTTCCAACGTTGTCTGAAAATCAAACCACCTGGTGTCTTCTGAATGTTCCTCGAGCTTTTACCCAACAAGGAACACATAAAGGAATCAGCTTTCTCTTGATACTTCCTGAACACAGGTGCGTGACGTCCTGCTTTGCCTTGCATCAAAAACTGTCAAAGAAAGAAACAAAATAACCGGTTTAGTATCAAACCAAGATTGTCAAAACCGGTTAACCACAAAATTCAAAAATTGGGTTACGCTACTAATACTAACCTTGGCAACAAGGGTTTGAACACCAGCGTACTTAACGTCCCAACCAAACTCAGTCATGGACCAACCGGTACCACCCATGGCGTCACCGTTGCGACCCAAGTAGTCCAAGTAGAACTGATTGTTCGAAGCTTGGTATAGCCACGCAGCGGCCCACAATAACTCGTCCTGATCATTGAAATTAAGAACAGTTTCAGACATCGGAACAATTGATAAAGCACTTAATTTTAATCTCAGATTACAAAACCTGTGGGATCTTACATTGTAACCGCTGACGGATCGGTAGTATTTCTGGGCAACAGTGATACTGCTGTCGTATTTTCCTCTGTATTTGTCGGCGAAATCAAACAACTGTAACCAAACAAAAAATGGAATTAGGGTGGCAAATCCGTAGTAAAACATTAAAGACAAGGTTAGTTTACAAGTTTTGGGTGGGGAGTGGCGTTTTCGTTATATTGTTCAAGAAAAGAGGTTAAATTGGAGAAAGTTAGTTACACAGTTTAAGCACCGACAGCCCAAGGCACGTGCGTAACTTTTTTTAATTAAAAACAACAAAAATAGAAATTTAAGATTGAACGGCTGAGATCATAACAAGATCTGTTCAGTCACAACACAAAAAACCCGTGATGGACGGAGAACGACGTCATTACAAGATCAAGGAAACGACGCCGTTTGGATGGTTAAATTAGTAAGCCACTGTGTTTAAAATTAAATTCTACATCCAAAAAAACAGTTGGAATATCAAATTAGCTAAACTCCTGATGACTCATATAACTAAAGCAAATCTCAGAAAACTTTCTATTTTAAAAGCTTTTTTATAAAAAAGAATTTGCAATCAGAATGAAAACAAAAGAACAATTTCAGGTAAACATAATTATCAGATTTGTCATTATCACGTTAATACTAAATGACGCCTTCAAAAAAATAAACGCCTAACGTGCACGGAAAATGACATTTAAGTGAGTTTCTACTGAGTTCTGCAGTGCAATAATAACGTGTCTGCGACTTCTTAAACGTAACTGCCTGTAGTAATTAAATATACCCACACTTTATGCTAACGTAAGCTTCCTCAATAGTAGTAAAAAGGCGCCGGAAATAAAAAGTTTTTTACCTGATAGGCGTGAGTGAGTAGTAGCCTAGAGTAAACAGGGTTAGATCGGCGGAAAACAATTGATGCGGCGGCCATGGCGGCTGCTGTTTCTCCGGCAAGATCCGACCCGGGATTACTCGGATCTATCCTGTAAGCTTTCCGGTCCGTCGTCATTTCTTCCGGTCTCTGCCAACAGTAATGGTCGGTGTTGCCATCTCCAACCTAAAAAAAAATTGCAAAAATTAAATTAAAATCATCAAAACTCAATTTCAGTTTTGTAATCATTAATTAACAGTATTAATAAATTAAATAGTATTTATTAATTAAAATATAGTCAGTATTAAACCTCGCCGTAAAGGACGTTGGGCTCAGGATGGGCTTTGATGAAATAATCAGTACCCCATTTAATGGCGTCAATGGAGTTTCCAAGCTCGCCGTTGGCTTGTAATTGATTCCCGTACTCAATCACACTCCACGCCATCATCGTCACCGTGAAAGCCATCGGTAATCCAAATTTCACATTGTCTCCGGCGTCGTAGTAACCTCCGACCAGATTCACCTGATCAACACAAAAGATTCTAGTTAGTACTGTATGAAACACGAACAATGTTGGTGACGACGTTGTCTGAACGGAAAACAGATCTATAGCTAATTTACTGAAATGTTGTCTGAATAAACTCAAAATCAAGTGGAAAACAGAGCAACAATGTCGGAAACAAAATCTAGAAAGAGAGAGACAGAGAGGGAGAGACATACGCCGCTTGATTTGCCGTCGGTGAGACCGGAGTGAGAGCGCCAAGTGACTCTTTGGTTACGAGGAAGAACACCAGATCTCTGAGCTTCGAAGAAGAGAAGACTCTTGGAAAGAGCTTGACCATAATCATGACCGGAGAAAGCTACCGGAAAACAGAGAAGAAGCAGTAACAGAGCAGCGACAGGCGCAAATTTCTCCATGGCTAAAAAAAAGAGAGAGAGAGAAATGCCGGAGAGAGGATCAGCTAAAAAGCGCTGATATAGGGAGAGCAGAGAGTGAGGAAAGTGGCCGGAGAAGGAGAGAGGAAGAAGAAGAAGATGGATTGGTGATTTGTGAAGACGAAGAGACGAGCTTAAGTGATCTTTATATGGAAATGAGAGGAAGGAGAAAGCAGGAAGGTACCAAGAGACAGAAATTTTTGACAGTTAGCTTTCATTTAATGATAATTTAATTTCCTTTTCATTCATTATTATGTTTTATTATTCACATTTCCTTTTGATTTTATTATTATTGAGTATGATTATCAAGTGAGTACTTTTTTTATTTCGTGTTTTAAGTGTTGGTCGAAATTTTGAAATGTACATCATCTATGTATACGTTTAAGACAAAGATTTTTCTTTGATAGAAAATTTTGTTAATTAATCAGGTGGAAAATTGTGACTTCCGCATTAATCATAAATTAATTACAAAAACAATTATTCTATTATTTTTATTAATGTTAGTTAATTGCTTTTTGTAGGAACTCAGAGTAATTACAACAATATTTTGGAAGAAATAATAATTTATTAGTTATGAAGAAAAAATGAAAAGGAACAAAGTCATGTGAGTGTTCCCATGAATCTTTCTTTTCACATAGGGGCGGCAAGGTGGTAAATGAATGTGTTTACATTCACATAAAGTAATAGTATTACTAAAACGAGTTTTGTTATTAGTAAAGGTAATATTAATGGTTTGATTAAAATTAATCTAATACTATCATCAAGGCGTTATATGGTAAGTATGAAGACTGAGGAGTTTTTGAGGCAACACACACAAAAAAAGGTGAAAAAGGTAATTTCCTACTAACTGAATTTGTTCGCCTTTGTGTCAATTCTCCTTAATACCCCTTAATGTGAACGTAACATTTCATTGCTAGGTCTTATTTTTAAGAATTTTAAAATGCCACGAACCTTATATAATTTTAAGATTAACACGCTCCATTTGTTTTCAAATTTTTAGCACTTTTCAAAATATTGAAAACTAGTGCATTTTAGAAATAAAAATAGTATGTTTGAAGTATAACACCATAATAATAGTAATTTGGTATAATTTTTCTTGTTTTCGATATGTCATAAAAAGAAGAGGTTGGATCTAAAACTTTAACGTCCTTTTTTTGTGATATTTTTTTTTTTTTTGTTTCATCAGTAAAGTGTATTAGTAATAGTTTGATTTTATATAGTGTATTATCCTTGATATAATTTGTACCATCGTGAAAAGTAGAAAAAGAGTAAAATGGCATTAGTCTGTACTCTTTTTTCTAATGATGTTTTGCTCATATGTTCTTCGCATTGAACAAAAAATACTTCATTGTTTCTGGTTTATAACAAGTAAATGGGATGTATAGAAACGATGGTTAGGGGACTAGAGGGATCTTTTATAGATCAAGAGTCCGGATTTTGCGAAATCATACAATATAGTAAGATGAACTTTAGAGTAATGTGCATACTAAATTACGGAAACTCATGCCAAGATGACAATGGCAAAGGCAAACAACATTTAAGAGTAAAAAAAAAAGAAGAAAAGAAAAAAAAAAACAGAAAACACGTTGACGAGCGGCTTTGACATCTGGTTTTCTGCGAACCATCTAAGTGGTTAACCCGACAAACCGACAACTAACACTCTTCTTCTTCTATTTATTATTCCAGTTTCACTTTCCTTTAGTATTATTATTTACGACGATACAAGTTAACAAAATAGAAACTACAACTGAACCTTGTAGAAGAAATAAAAGATTTCAACTTAGCTATTCAACTGGTTTAAAATTTTGATTGTTACAAATGACTTGATTTTTCATGTATCTAAAATAAAATACACTTCAAAAAATATATATATATATATTTCAAATTTTGATGTTACAAATGAACCGAAAATGGCTTGTACTCGCCGGCTTATGTTTTTGGAAGGTTTATTGCCTTGCCGGCTATTGTATTCAGTCCTTATTTCATCAATATAATCTACAATTCCAGTGGAAAAAAAAATGAACCAAAGATGGCCTACAAATTAGAGCAAAAATTAAGATCTTTTTTTTTTATTACTATTTTGTCTAAACAGAACAAGTAATAAGTAAATCGAAATCTAAACTAATCACGTTTAATCTTAACATAAGAAAATAGTTTAGAATTAGTCGTATACGTAGGTATATTACAAGAAGAAGAAAAAAGACAAAGGAAGAAAGGGATGGGGGGGGGTCAAAACGGACAAGCCTCCTTGTCAGATGGCTTTATTCCCAACCGCAATCAACGGCCTCCCGCCGAATCATTTTATTTACAACTTTACCCCTTCTTTTTTTCTTCCTAATTCTTCACTTTATCTCAATTCTTTTGTTTTGTTTTATAAATGAAATTTCTCCAGGTTTGCTTTTTTCTTTTGACCATATATAATCATCTTATCTTTTAGTTTATTTAATCAAAAAATAAATAAGTTTATTTTACTAAAAAAAACCTAGTATCTTTGATCTGCTAATGCTATTTTAAAATTGTTTTAATTAAAAAGTAAACTGACACGTAAGAAGAGGCAAAAGCTCCGGTTTAGACCGAGTGTCGCCGGTTGAGTCACGGTCACGGCACCTTTCCACTCAGGTGATCGTTTTTGGTCATAGGTCCCACTCTTTGTACTTCCCAACCAATTAGAATAACTAACAACAGTAAAAATGTATTATTTTTTAACTGAATGGGTGAAAGAAAAAAAAAAGAAAAAAAAAAGGACCACTCGATCTCTCGATGGAGTGCCATGAATACGTGTAGTTTAAGATTGTTAGTCGGGGTCATGTGACACATCCTTCAACCATCAACAGTCAAAAAGCCCAAAACGAAAAGCCGTTGTCTGGTTTTTAACTCTGACTCTATATTTGACCCAAAAAAAATAGGGTATAGTTCCCATTGGAATGTCATCAATGACAACAAATATTGTTTTATTTGTTTGCTTTATTTTATCATTGTTAACTTCACTATTAACTAAAGCTGGTATTTAAAAAAAAAAAAAATGGAGAGAGTAAACTCATTTATGGTGTCCAAGAGTCGATTATTCGCTTATGCATTTACATCAGATTTTTAAAGAATTTCAATGTGACTTCAGTCTTCTTCTACGTATATCTACTGGTTTAGAGTTTAGTAAGAAATTGTTTGGTTAAAACTTTCAACACAGTGGACCGAGATATTTGACATGTCAAATTGTATTACACACACGAACGGTCTTATATATATAGTTTATTTTCCGCTGGTCATATAGAAAAGTAATTAATGTAGAAACGAACAACGTTTAAATAATAGAAATTTGCTGAAGTTTCAAGTGAAGTGAGATTAGTTTGCACTCAACTCTATTTCTGTGCGTTGGATAGATTGTAGCTGCCAAACAGCAATTCTGAGTTGTATCAATGGAATAAAAAATCTGAGTTGTATTTTCGTCTAATTTAGAAATGTGTAAAACATATATAATAACGACATGTACATGTGTATGTCCATGATAATACGTAAGGCATACATTACATGTCATATATTAAGGCAAGTAATTCAAGTTGGAGAAGTTACTTCTGCTTAATTTCTTTGTTTTGATTAATTTTTGTTTTTAAATCCGACTGTTTTGTTAATTACTACAAAAACATATGCATCAAATCATTTGTTGTTAAGTCTTGTATTTCTACTTTATAAGGTTTGAAATTCTGTCGTAAAAAACTTTGAGGTTTTTCTAAAATTTTCGTTTAGCAACTGAAAACCATTTTCCCATCAAAATTCATTTGTAAAATATCATGAACTGATTAGTGATCTCTGATTAAGATATATAACGACATTGATCATAGCTTTACGAGAACATTGAAGAGTAATACAACAATTCATGTGAGTTACTACTTACTTGCAATTTGAAACAATATAGTACCTATTTTATTTAATGCAAACTTAAGGCTAAGGTAATGTTGGTGACAAAAAGAATTGTTAGGGAAATTAAGGCTCCGAATGGTGACTGCGTTTTGCGGTGCGGGAGAAGTGCGGTGCAATTCAAATAGTCACAAAAATACATAGATATATATATGTATATGTAGAGATTTTGATACTGTTATAGCACTGTTGCGGTACGGTTTTAGGTACGGTTTTGGTCACCATTCACAGCCTAAGACTTACATGGATCGTTTTTTTTTTTTTTTTTTAAGATCGTTTATGAAAAAATGTAGCGAAAATAGGTAAGTAGGTGAATGTTAAAAGCATCTCTAAAAAAAAAGTCTAAACATAGAAGAAAAAATAAATTTATTTCCAGTAAATAAATTAGTAGCATTTAGTGATCACTTTTTATTACTACTTTATTAGGTTTGACATTCACGTATGCAATCAAAAGTCATGGTGCGAAGTGGGAAATATTTTATTAATTGGATCACTTCAAATATCAAAAAGTAGCTAGTATTTTTCCATCTATATCATACACAAATTTCCCATGATTTGAACAAGGTGATAACATAACGGTAACAAGTATGAACTACTATTAAGTTACAAACTCTGATAATAAACTATATTGTATCACTGTTACCAATGATAATACTAAGTTTTCTTATTATAATCGATCCACATTAGTTAGACAACTGTTTACTTTGTTACCAATTAAAAATGGCAATTATTCATGCAGAATTTTTAGGTGTTCTCATCATGTAGTTCTTGTTTATTTTAATCGTTGGGGATCAACTAGACTACTAGAGTGTAAATAAATGGTTACAATGGGGTTTTTTTTTGGGGTCCAAATGGAGAGTATGATCTATAATATCCACCTAAAAACTGATGACCCTCCTTTTGAAGATGATGTTCCTTCTTGCAAAACCATGTTAGATTTACGCAAAGAACCAAACCTAAATTGGATTCTAAACCAACTCACGTAACGATTCTAGCTAGTTCAATACGCATAAACCTCAGATGGTCAACGACTCGAGATCACTTGATTTCGCATCACCAAATGCAGTAGTTGATAAATCATTTCTTTAGAATCATCTCCCTTTAACTTTTATATTGTGAAACTAACAACGATAATAAGAGAGGTCCCCAGCTATACGAGCATATAACCCGCATGCAATTCCAAATTATCAAATTATTGGGGAAAACAAATAATTACATTACTAAATTACCATTTCTTTAGCGATTTTTAATAAATTTGGAGACAGACAAAGTGATACTAAAATATGTTTAGGTGAGAGGTTTCTCCACGCGTAACATATAACTACCGCGCAAGGACTTTTGAGGCCCACACGACTTCACACGTGCGAAGCAAAAGACACGTGTCCCTACAAAGATTTCTTACGATTTCGATGTTGTGTGTATTTTGTCACACTGTTCCCATTCTTTTCATTTTTCTTTTCATTTTGTTTTCATTTTCTTTTACATTAGCTAATTAGCTCTTTATATTAATTAACCTGCCATAAAGAATACTCACAAGCTTAGGCAAAGCAGTGTATATACAATCAATTTTTGGAACCAGATTTGTAACATTAGATACCTTGAATTACCATGCATGTGAATAAACGCTTTAACTTTACGGTAAGCGAATATTATTGTGTAAAGCCGTTAAAATGCATTTGGACAGTTGAAAGTAGCGGTATAAGGGTATGTCATGCGTTTGAAACGGCCCAAACGCAATAAATATCTATTTTGGTATAACAATGGGTCCACGGGTTAATGGGAGCATGTCCCTTAGAGTTTAAGGCTTGATCTTCCAGCTTTTCTCCATCCACGATCTGCGGGGAACTCATTCCTAGAAATTTCTCATTTCTCATTGTTATATTTGTCAATCTCTTTAGAGTAATATGTATTGTTTTCGACTAAAATATAAGCTAGTACAACCAGCTATATAAATTATGCCTATATAATCACATAACTTGTATAAAATGGTTGGGTTATTATTTAATGACTTTATCATTCTAAAAATCTGTGATAGTGTCCTACTGCGGCAGACCGATTTTATACCTAATTTTGTCCATATTGTAGAATATTTACGTCTTTTTAAAAAAAGAAAGAAAGATACATATAATCACATGTTTCCATAAAGTATATGTCAAAAAAATAATATGAAAAAGAGGTTGTGATTGCCGCAATTGAAGCATGGACTACTACGTATCGTACCATATTCAAATGTCACTCAGTTGAGAAATACTTTAGTTTTTATGATTGCATTCTTAAAAAAACATATATAAGTACTAGTTGCGACTGAGCGTATATCAAGGTAGATTAGTACCAGTACTACGTGAACTATGAGTCAATCACGGAATAAACATAAGTCTCTATCTTTCTCGTTCCTTACCTTTTTCTATTTTTTATTTTTTACAGTTTTTCTAATTATCGTTAGTTGTTTCATGACACTTGCATAATTTTGGAAAATTCAGAAGGCTTTTAATGATAGAAAACATTCGTTGCATTCTAATACATGTTTTGGTTTTCATTTATACATATATCAATATATAATTAATTAGTTATACATGCATCTATTTCGTTATGATGTTGTTCGAATCGCACAATTAGAAAGGTTACTCTAACTTTAAAACGTTTACCTTTGGTCTTTGACAAGAATCGATTTCTTCTAATGAAAAAACAAGAAGATAAGAGAATGAGAGACCGTGGTTTACATCTTTGCGGAGGCTACCTGATCGCAGGTTGTTTTGGTCAATTGAGTTTGAGGTTACAAAACAATGGGAACTCACAATCTATTTCACACCTATAAATGGAAGCTCTCGAGTCTCGACCTATCGATTTTGAAGTTTTACCCATAATCATAGTTTACAATTACATAGTACAGAAAAGGACTAACCTATACCCGTAGTCGTTAACAAGCTAACAGTCACACTCGTTTGAGAATTCATTAACTTTTGTTTGAGAGATCCTCCAGCTTAATCGGAAGCTTCCTCATATCAATAGTACTATTCCCAATTCACATGGAGCCATTTGTTCACTTGAACAAAGAATTTATCAAAACCAATACTAACATATTTATCAAAACTATATTATAATTTATAATTATTTATTAGAAAATTTATTTATTGTTATGAATATTCCATCATTTTAGTATGTTGTTATTTTTATGACATACCAGTCATTGTTAATTTTAATCATTTAACTTATGGGTTATCTAAGTTTATTCAGTAATGACATCGTATTTGTTTATGTAAGGCAGTCAATATGTCACAATTCAAAATTGAATGATATGGAATGGAGTCTATATGATTGGTGATTTTCAGTATATACTATTTTTTTTAATCAATTGGTGATTTTCAGTAAAACAACTAAACAGAAATAAATATATAATTCATTTTGGTATTTGTGATAAAGACATCCACATATGCTTTGACATAAATATATATCAAATCAGGATCTAAAGGTGGGCACTACCAAGATTACATTAAAAATGAAACGGATATTTTTTTGGTCAGTACCATAAGTATTTACAAAAAATGATCTTTATCAATTATCGACACAATACACACCTATTTATGTACATTATTACACTGATGTTAGTGATCATGCATGTAGTATTTTGTTGACCTCTGATTTAATAATGAGAGTATTTGGCTGACTTTAGTAGTGAATTTGATGGATCTCAAGTAAATTTACACTATACGTAGTTAACTTTGATCTTGTTGACCTAAAAAGTTTTAAAACGTGAGAAAAAGGGTATAAATGATAGAATCTTTTTTAAGCTAATCACGTCCACTCTGCACATTAACTCACATAACAAACAAGAGTTGATCATAATTAACACGATCACCAGATAATTAATCTTGTCAATAATAATTCATATATATGATTACATTACTAGCTGGTTCTGATTAATTTGGCAGCATGTATAAAAATTTCAAGCTCAATAACGTACTCTCGCTGGCAACATTCACTAGTTTAACATGACACTTTTCCGATATATCAAACAGTACATAAACCGACATTGTCGCCAATTCGGCGATGAATCACTGGTTAGTAAGTAGTTTAATAGCCACGGGAGAATCATGCAATTAAATACTACGAGAGAAAAATGAAACATGAACGGGTTTCAAATAGAATGCACGTGGAGGCGTAGGGTAATCAAAGTATGTCGGTTGGTTTAAAAATTAGAACCGGTTAATGTAATAACGTAATTGCTTCTGGTTTGGAATTTACTGACCGACACTATCCCGAGATCACGAGGAGAAAAAAAGTTGGGTGATCGATCTGGACCGTCCAATAATTGAGGCCCCACGACCGCTGAGTTTCCATCGAACGTTCCATGTTCAGTGAGACAACAAGAACTCGTGTCGACTTCTTAAGGCGAAGATGTTTATATTATGCACATGAACGCACGTGCCCCACCTGACAGCCGAATAAGGGTCCCCACCACGTGATCCTTGCGACGACGTCGCTTAACGGTGCCTTGTGGTGGTCTCTGGCGGCGCCTTGCTTGACGTTAACATTCTCCGGGAGATTGTTTTGATTGTCTAGGCCTGTCTCTCTTGAGTGTAACTATTAACTTCCGATTTGTTTCATTAATATTCAAATATTGCCCCAGTTTATTTACGTGAGAGTTCCATACAAATGTAACCTTTTTGTGTCTTTTTTTTCCATGATTGAAAACGTTCTAACAATATTCTCATGATTCAATTCAAGTTTTGGTTGTAGTAATCTATCATAATTTTTAAAGAGTTTAGGTTCGATTAAGATTTTTGGTAATTTTATTTAGCTTTTGGGCCAAAAAAATTTAGATCGTTGTAAATTGGGTTATCTCGATCTAACACTATGAAATGATAATATTGACAATATGAAAGGCCTAAATCAACTTTAAAGGGCCCAAATGCCCATGCGTATAAAAGATTAGGAATAATCTATTTATACTCATTTCGATCTAAAACCTATTTACAACAGTACCATGAAATTTAGGGCTAACAAAGTTTGGTGGAGGAAGGTTGATTTTTTTTTTTTTGGAGAGATTGTTAACACCATCATCAACAGGGTCATGTACAAAACAGAACAAGTCTCCATGACCAACACAGCTGCGATATACTTGAACATCTTCTCAAATTTTGATATCTCAACAAGGTTACATTTTCAGCAATCAATTTCAGAGTTTCAATAAATATTTGATTTGAGGAAGAAAGTATTGAGAATTAACTAACAGATATCTCATAACCACTAATAGGATTACCTCGTGATTTCAAAAAAAAAAAATAAAAAAAAAAATAGAGCGACCTGTTGCAAAATATTTCATTCAAAGTCTAAACAAAGTCTATGTTACGATGAGTGGGATATTGATTTTGCCTCCTCTTCACTACTTTCCTCTGCCTTGTCTTTCTCCTATTGCATTACCAAAGAGAAAGCAGAGTGAAACTAATCTTTCCAGCCTTCTTTACTGAGTCTTCTCGGAGCAAGCCCTCTAGAGGAGAGGCTCGGTGTGAGTGGTAACACCGGAGTATTCGGCTGTTCTTCGTCTCCACCACCATTTTCATCGTCCCAATCATCTCCCCAGTTATTGTTCCATCCATCATCACCACTTTCTTGGTCAGATTTTGTCACCAATGCGGGGTTAGAGACTGGCAATTCCATATCTAGCCTCTGGTATTTGTTGTTTCCCCGTGACTTGTTCTTGTAAACATGAATGATCACCGGGATGATGACAAGGGAGAGTACGAGGAAGGAGATCATGATGATGACGATGAGTGTTCGCGAACTGATATTGAGAATAGAAGGACGAGAAACAGAAACTGTATCATCGCTTTCTGTTTCATGTGCTGCTGCTGCCAAATCCTTTAATTCAAGCCTGCAACGTCCTTTACTGGAAGCTAGTACGATTGCGCTATCGTTGGACCCTCCCTTCTTAATAGAAACTTTCACCTTCAAAAAAATTTAAGCTTTTAGATAGAAAGTAGCAGCATCTCAATCTTAAACTAATAGGTCTATCATCCATCGTTGCAAGACTAGCAAAATCATTCTATAAAAATGAAGTCTTAACTTGTGATATAATCTCCACATAAAAACTATGCCACTATTGACTAGGTTTTCTGTTGCAATATAGCATTATAAACCCAGTAGAGCGTTCTACTCATCAAATACACCAACATTATAAAAGACGAGTTAACGAAGATTGAACACTATCTGATGATCAACTTTCAGGCTTTAGATATATATATAAGAATGACCTAGACTCTTCTTCAGAATTAAAGTCATTGAATGCATCATACAGTGTAATCCAACAAAAGAGAATGAAATAGATAGAGCTATCTAACATATAGGTATTACCTTTATGTCTTCGTTTTGCAGAAGCTGGACTTTATCTTTCTCTAACCGAACAAAAACCGGAGCAGTTATCGTAACAATCAAAGCCCTTTTGCCTTTGTTCTGAATCAAAAGTGAGAGATGAGGAGCATCTACACAAGAGCAATGAAGTAACAAAGCTCAAAACCAATAACCAAAAGAATCTCTGTTTTAGACACAATAAATAGAGAGATTCAACAAAAGACTCACCGTTACCCGGAACTCGCAGACAAGCGGAAAACTCATGTTCATCATCTATACACATATTAGATGGATCACATTCCTCACCATGAAACCCTTGTTTCTTCCTTGAAGAATTCTTGCTCACAGCCTCCTCCTCTTCCTTATCACTCTCATCACTAGCTATCTTCCCTTGGTCACTCTTACTACTATCACTACCAATCATCTTAGATCCATCACCCAACTGTGTATCATCATCATTAGTCGAGTTTTTGGAATGATCTATAGTAATTATACTCTTAGAAGAAGAATCAGTAACATTTTCAGAGCCACCACCAAATCTTGTATCTGTCAAATTCGAATTCGAGACAACAACTTGTGCCTCTCCATCAACCTAATTTCAACAATAGATAGTGATGTAAAACCTCAGAGCTTTCCCCCAAATCAAATACAGAAGTTTTTTTTTAGGGATTTTAGTGTTTACCTTAGTATCAGCGACGAAGATCAAAGCTATACACAGAAGCAAAACGAGATTCACCTCCATTTTTGACGACGCTTAAAGTAACTCAAAATTTCATCTGAAATTCATCAAATTTCGCAAATCAAGAGCTCTGTTGTTGTGTTATTAAGTGAAGAAGCAAACATCAGAAATGAAGATCAAAACCGACCTCGCAACAATTGGACTCGGATTCTTCTGATTTTCGAATGGTTTTGTTCATCGGTTTGAATCTCCGTTTTGTGATTCTCGAGAATTGGATTGGCTCGAGACTTGTGTGAGTCACCACGCACCACTAGAGAAGAGAAGAGACTCACGTTTTGACTTTAGTCGTCGTTGTACATCTTTTTTGACTTCGTCCCAGACTCACAGTGTTTCTAAACGACACCGTTTGGATTTTGATAAAAACTAGCAGACTTGGGCCGAAATAAAGGAAAAAATATCGTATTGGGTCGTTAGGGTTTAGTATGAAAGTTTGACTATCAAAGCCCACTTTATTAATATTCTTTCACATAAACCAAACTCCGTCCATTTTTATTTTCTTTTCCCTGAATGGATGATATGTAAATGATAAATGATCTTCAAAGAGACTCTGTATATTCTCCGTAGTATCAACTAAGGAGAAATGAAAGAAAAAATAAGTCGTGTTTATAGTCTACTAGGACGTGTTAATAGGATTAATTTATTCAATACTATAATTAATCTCTTCAATTAATCAAACAAGCTTACTTATTCTTATAAACGGACCTTTATGACCTTTGTAGATTGTAAACGATGTTAATGAAGTGCAGAGCCGTACTCACGTTAATAGATGTCATAAGCGAGTAACACGCAAAGTGATTCTTCGACCACATTAATTAATGGTGAGCAAAATGAATCTTGAACCAATGTATTTATCTAAAACAGCTTCGATTCTTGTTTACGAACCATTCCACGGACCACGGATATAGAAAATGTCTAAGATGAGAACTAATTTCATAAAAATCTTGTCTATTATATGATTTTTCAATTGAGTAAACGAACTTACGTACTTATCTTTGAAAAATGGAGGTTGAAACATCATATAGTAATATAGTATGATCATACGAATAATAATTGAGACGTAAACGAATACCAACATGAACCAGCTGCTAGACAACTAATACCTGCATGGGAAGAAAAAGAACCATACGCAAATTAATTAGTTAAAAAGTCTAAGCTCCTCCACTTGGCGTCGGTACTGAACTCGCCACGTGTCTTGTCAACGAAGAAAGTCAACTTACCTTAATTCTGGGGTATTGAATTGTTAGAATAATGTGATAGAGTGCATATAATTAATTAACAACCAAAAAGAGAAAATACAATAAATAAATAAGCTTTACTGCTTTACAATGCATAGTCACGCTAAAGTTTCAATAATGTTTTGGCAACAACAAAAAAACAGGTTCAATAATTTGAAAGCAAATATATTAATTTAAATGAAGAAGGTCAAACCGACCAGGTCCACGTCCAGCTCCATTCTATCTTAATTATTGAAGTTTTTGATTATTAATCAATTATACTCTGTGGAGAACCAAGACCAAGTCAGCTATGTGAAGTGAAACAATCAAATTCTTTGTTTATCAGTTTTGTTTTTGCAAACGACTTTTCTACATGGAATTTGGAATTCTCATTCAAAACACGATCTTGTCGACATTTCATAAGGATGTTGTGTGAAATGTTAAAACCAGTTTCTTTTTGCCAGTTTGGAGATGAGAGTTTTTATTATACAGATATATTGGATATTCCTTATAAGAATGAAATGGAAACAATATTAAAAAAAAATCATCTAAAACAAGTATTCGTCAAATTCAAACTAACTAGTATATGTGTTTTCTCAATTAAACTTTTTCAATGGATCTATTGGATTAGTATTAGATTCAAATTCAAACTATCTAGTATATGTGTTTTCCCAGACTAAACAGAAAATAATATATATTTAGAATCTGAAATCGTTATGTGATTTTTGTTGTAGAATAGTTGTTTATATATGTGACATCTAAATAGAAACTATCGATGCCTAATTCGGTAGATGATAACACTTAGTAGTTGACTATTTGTGAAATACGAAGATTTGATCTGGTCATAGGGTGCATGAAATATGTTGCCTTAGCATCGAATCCTCTTACTTCGTAGCTGTGTGTTATCACGTATAATGTGATTAAAATGAAAATAATTAAGAAGGAGACTGGTAGGTCCTCAAAAAGTATGGCCAAAATATATGCTTTAGAAAAATTGAAGGTCTACGTTAGGGATAAGTGGGGACCTCATATATACAGTCTATGAGCACACGTAGATTAATACAGATCTATAGTAGCATATCAATATATGTTGAAGAGAAATCACTTATTAATTAGTTACGTAATCCACATCAATAATTAGGGAGAAATGTGTGAATTAATAGAAAGTACATCCAGCTCGTGTAAGTTTCTAGAATTTCCATGTACTAGTTTAATGGATTGTACATTAAGATTGAACAGATACATATATATATATATATATATATATGATATAAAACTTAGCATTTGAAAAAGAAGTATTATAATATTAAGTTACTAACACTACTATCATGTTCGCCTTGTATATATTGGTATTTATAATATAGTTTTACTCAGAATGACTTTTGAACCCATAAATAAGTTCATCCCATGAAAAAACTCAACTTCGTAAATGAAAACTCAATATAGTCTAAAGAAAGTATATATGTTTAAAAAAAAAAAAGTATATATGTTTAACCAGTTCATAGTCTTAGATACAAACATTTGTAAAATGTCTCGCATATAAAATATTAAAATGCTGTTGCATGTAACTATAAAATTTTGTCAAGAAAATTTTAATAATTTGACAGAAAAAAGTAACTTCTAATGGTTTATGCGAGACATTTTAATATTTTTGCTGAATTGCTTCTTTTGCGGTAGACACTCACATATAGATTTTTAGAAAATTGTCAACTTTAGATAATATGTTCATGAAACTAAAAGTCTAAAACTGTGATGGTCCACCCTAGCCGTCAAAGAAACGATATTCGTCACAGTGTCTACGATCCGTTGAATAATGTCCCACATTAATGTTTAAGTTTAACCTATCAAATCCAATAATATTATATATATTTGAGAGTATTCATAATATATTAATATGCATACGTGTCGTAAAATAAGCTTATTTTAAGTTTATAACATACATATAGTATCATATACTGTATGGCTTGGTCTCGGTAAATTAATTTCAACTGGATACTTGGGAAAGTATTTAAATCTAGTACTAATTGCAAAATATATACGTCTAAACCCGCAATAAGTAATCGTATGAGAACTACAGCGATTCACGTAGGGTTTTTTACATTGTTGAACTACGTAGTTGCATTTATAGGTTTAATCTAGTTTTTAAGGATAATGATGTTTATGTTATTATATATTTATAGAATCATGTCTATGTGTAGTAGTTATCCAATCGAATTAGGGCAGGTACGGGCAAATAATCTCTTTTTTTTTTTGTAGTCACCTTCAAACAGATAATACATGCATAATTCAACTTTTTAGCCTTCTAGGATTTATCCGTACGATTTCATACGAACCTATCTACTTGTTTTATTTAAACACCATATAATCATGGGAGTATAATATATAGTATCGTGATTCCTTTTAATTCGACGAAATCTTAACTGCATGCGTTTTTATTAATCACATAAGTGTTGAGTATTATTAAAAAAAAGTGTTGAGTATTATTGGGTTCAAATATTCAAAGCTCCTCAATAAGAAGACACTAATTTACATTTTTAAATGAATTTTGGATTTCAATAATGGTTATCCATTTTGTATTCAAAATAATAATAATGGTTATCCATTTTGAACATCTTAAATTATAAGAATATTTTATCTAAAACAAAAAATTATAAGAATATTCAGCTTTTCACAATTATTGGAGACCAATTTAGATTTCAGTTTGAGATTCTCAGGTCATTTTAACCAAAAAAAAAAAAAAAAAAAAAACTTAAAATCTTAAAGCGTTTGGTTGATGAAAAAACTTTCTTAGCCGATCGATGTTAATTATGAACACACACATATGTTTTTTTTGTGAAAGAACACACACATATGTTAATTATGATCATCATCATAAGATTCATAACGATGTTAATTATGAACACACACATATGTTTTCTTTTACAAGAATATAATCAATGACCTGAAAATATTTTTGAGATATTTATTATATTCTCAACGTTACTGAACGAAACACGTGAACGAAAAAGAAGAAGCAAGAATTAGGTCTAATTTAAAGCCATCATACCAACATATTATCATCAAATATCAGATGTAGTAGAAGACTGGCATCAGCATGACGTCATTTCCCGTCGACATTACGTAATTCCCTGAAATAACGCCATTGCCGGAGTAAAATATATAGTGGCGAGATGATATCGCGATTAATTGATCTGGAGAAAGCGAGATCCGTTTTTCTGGGACCTCACAAGGAGACAAAGTTTGGTGACGTGTCGACTTCAGGAGCAGTGGACCACTGTTCTGTCGGCGTCGCCTTTCCAAAACATACGCTAATAACGACAAAACACTACTTTTTCGGTGCATAAAATATCGATTATACCCTTCGCTCTTCATTTTATTTACTGGTTTATGCCATTGTTGTTTAGACTAAAAACGTCGACGACGAACGACGCAGTTACTTTCACACTGTGTTTGTCACTCGATCGGGATAAGATTCTCAATCTTTTGAATTTACCATATTGCCCGTGACTCCATTACTTTGGTACCACAAGTTTGTGGTTCTCTTCGGCTTCTATTGTTCATACGAAAGCAACTACTACTACAATTGACGTTTACGTGCAAGAAACAATAATATTATCTGTATGGGTTATTTGCTTCTAAGCTTTTTCTTTTATATTGAAGGAAGACAAGCAGAAAACATCTCAATTTGCTTAGTACTTATTCTCTGCCAACCAAACTTTCTATATTAAATCTATAAAGTTCTTTCATGTATTATTCTCAATAATTAATCTGTGATATTTCAATATCAACAGAGACCAATTATATCCATGTCTTTAAATGGCCTCAAGTGCTCCACATGGGTTTCTACCAGTTTTTCTTACAATAATGAATTCGTTGGAACTTTCATTTTATTTTTTTGCCATTTGAAAATTGAAAGTTACTTAACTCATGTAAATTGGAATTATAGTTGCCTTCGGTGCTTTTAAGAGAATTTCGAAGCGTACAAAACTGACCTAAGCTAGATTTGACTCATCAGTTTGTAAATTTATTTAATTCAACCAAAGAATAAAAAATCAACCATTGATTAACCGGATTAGGACATAACATACCAATTTGGTTTTAAGGGATGTTATTGGATTGGGGTTTTTAATTCATTTTGAAATCAAGTGTTATCCATTAAAATACCCAATCCAATATATAACAGCTCCTTAAAATTACTGAGTTAAACATTGATATGATAGTTGATTTGCTAAAATTGGTTAATTACTCGTTCTACTATTATTTTTTTATTTTCTAGAAGAACAGTCATGTAACTAGATTTCAATCTACATATGCTAGCTAGACTAAACTAATATGCACATCTCACATTTTTTTCTTTCTTTTAGAAATACAATTACAAAACAAAAAAATCACCGAAAGCTAACATGTGATTGGCGTTATGATAACTTTTTGGATTTATTAGGAATGGACCGGCCCCGAGATATGTTCTAAAAGTAATTTATTGATTTGTACGTGTCATTGATCACACACACCTATATCATATACGTACACTTCATATGCAGAATTGAGGTTTAATTAAAACGTACCGATTTTGGCTAACACTGCACGTACTAAAAAAGACCCACTTATAAACGTATGGTTGCGTACCCATACATAACTCGTGACCTCCAGATTATATCTTTTAGTGAAATAGATATTTTAAAATCTAGCTCGAGTCTAGAAGACTTTTAGACATTTGATACAAGTTGAGTTTACTCCTGTTGAATAGCTATGATTTGATTTTGGCAAAAAGTCTCATCTATATATAGGTCCAACATAGAGTCGTTTTCTCACAAGTAAAAGCTTGAATGTATCTATTAATTTTATCTTAACACTTCTAGACCCTGCATTACAAAGTGAACTATATTATTTTATTAGATAGAGAGAAGAAATACGAGTAATTATAAAAAAGAATATACATATATATGTTAACCATAAATTGAATTTTTGGTTTTGACTTACTAAGCAATGAAATATATGAACTGAAGTTATTAAGAAGTTTAAGAAATTCCTAAAAAAAAAAAAAAAAAACCTCAAGAAAGAAACTAACCACGGTTATATTCTCTTTGGGAGGAGATTGGCATAAATCAAAAATATGTAGTCTATGCGACGTTCGTTTTTATTGTCTGAATTATATCTTCATTAAAGATGAATTGTACTATTGTAGTATCATTATATTGGTCAATATATATCTCTATGGGGTTTATCATTTTTATGCATTTGTTATAGTATAAGGCAGAAATTGGAAATTGTGGTTCGTGGAGGAGATGAGACGATGGAGAGAGAATGAGATGAAAGTAATCGGGGCGAGAAAATGAAGGCGTGGCAGAGAATTTATGATTCGATACGGACCTTTTTAAAACAGAAGTCTTGACTCTTCTCTCTTCTTCTCTTACCGCAATAAATTTAAAAAGTTTTTTGTGGGGACTACACGGACTCGTCGTTATGTTAAATTAAATCACCCAAGAGAAAAAAATAAACGATGGAAGGATTGGAATTTTTTTGGATTTGACTCGGTTGGAAAACTTGCCATTAATATGTGAAGGCGTATTGCGAGAAGACAGAGAAGATGTATAGTTTCTGCTATCAAATGCGTGTTTTATTAATGGTCAAAATGGTGTCGACAAAACTATCTTCCGATGATATCTACTGAGAGATTAACAGTTTATCAGATGTAAGTATGTATGGAATTGAAGAATTTATATGAAATAACATATAATATATTTGATATTTTAAAAATAATAATAATATGACTTATTGGAAAGAAAATATGATTTTAGTATGTTTTCATTTTGCATCTATCATAGATGGCATCATTGATACTAGATGTGTTCTAAGTTCTAACTAATCATATTGCATTTTGTATTAATGGTAATTAATTAATTGTGGTAGTCGAATGCTCAAGCTTTCCTTTTCATTTGTACCCAAAATTTGATGTATTACAAATTTCACTAGCTCTTACTGGATAATTGGAAGAAAAACAAGTGTGAATGTATTCCACAAAAGAGGTGTGAATCTAAAACGTCCACCTTCGGTATGAAATACATATTGAGATGAATTTTGCGAAGGCCATAAACAAAGCTACCCACCTTGTTCATTAGTAGAAATGTATCTATTTATTAATGTTACTACACATCTCGAAAGTTAAGGAATATTACTTATTATGTTTCAGCTTTTGAATTAGTATATTGTACCATAGAGAGTTGTAACAAACAAAATTTTGATTCTCGCTAGTACAGTAGTACAGCATTAGTCTACACCAAGGTAAACTTTAAGAAATAGATTTCTAACATTTGTTTATATTTTCGTTATTAAACCTGAATAAAAAATTGCACACATCTAATTGATCAAAATATTTTAATTTTCCAGAGTTTAGTTTGAATAAATTGAAGGGTATGCAAGTTCTTAAATCAAACTTTCGTATAATTTAATAATGTAAACTAAATCATTTATATTCGGTAATAATTAGATATAAATATCTATCATAGTCTGTTAACTAATGAAAAAAACATTCTAAAATAAAGCAAATAAAATCATAGACTCTATTAATTTTCATGATTAGTAGAAGAATTTATGCAAAATGCAAGAGAAAAGTATATTGATACAATCTCATAGATATAGATATGTATCATGAGTATAGTGCTTATAATTAGCATGAAATGATTAATAACACTAGAATTGTGGTTGGAAATAAGGTATCTACTTGTATTATCTCAGAGTAGAAACCTTGTAGCAAAATCATGATGAAAATCGTTTGGCAAACTTTAAATAAAAGAAGAAGAAATCAACAAGAAAAAGTCAAAGCGTCCATGTGAAATCTATAAAACAACCTTTCTGGTTTGTTTTCCTTGTCTATCTGTCTAAGTCTATAAATATGTACAAGCTCTTTCTAAACTTTAAAAACCCATTAAATAGATCTTTAAACAAAAAAACCAAATTCTACTTTTCTTTCAAAAACAATCTCTCATTATCTCAATCTTACTCTTGTTCAATCTCTTTTGAACTTGAAAAACCATCATTCTATCAAATCAAACACAATTGTTAGGGTTTCTTTTTATCTTATACTCCACGAAACGTCTGGTTGAGAAAAAATGGAAGAAAGCAATGATATTTTTCAGAACAATTTCAGTCCTAAAATCTCAGAAATCAGAGCATCTCTGTCTCAGATCATATTAGCAGGAGGACCAAACACACTCGACTCAATCTTCTCACTTCTCACTCCCTCCTCCGTAGAATCCGCCACAACATCATTCAACACTCACAATCCTCCGCCACCGCCGCAGCTCGGGTCCTCCGTCTATCTCCGCCAACGAGATATCATCGAGAAGTTCCACCTTCAGAACAGAGCAATCTCCACTCCTCATCCTCCTCTGTTTTCCTCAACGTACGATCATCATCAAACTTCCGAGCTAATGCTCCAAGCGGCGGCCGGGTCTCCAGCCGCCGCTTTCGCCGCTGCGTTAGCGGCTGGGAGGGTGACGAAAAAGAAGAAACTTTACAGAGGAGTGAGGCAGAGACATTGGGGAAAATGGGTTGCGGAGATAAGATTGCCGCAAAACAGAATGAGGGTTTGGTTAGGTACTTACGACACGGCGGAAGCCGCCGCTTACGCTTACGATCGCGCCGCCTATAAGCTCCGTGGAGAATACGCTCGTCTCAATTTTCCTAATCTCAAAGACCCGAGTGAGCTACTCGGACTCGGAGATTCCTCTAAGCTAATAGCTCTCAAGAACGCCGTCGACGGGAAGATCCAATCCATTTGCCAGAGAGTCAGAAAAGAGAGAGCAAAAAAGAGCGTAAAAGTGAGCAAAAACTCGTCGGCCACGGCGGATTCTTCGTGTTTGTCATCGCCGGAGATTCTGTCGTCGTCTCCGGTGACGACAACTACTACTGCGGTTACTTCAGAGGATAGTTATTGGGTTTCACCTATGGGTTTGTGTAACAGTGAAAATAGTTCTCCGGTATCAGTTTCGGTCCCTAGTGAAGTACCGGCGACGGCGGAGGAAGAGGCAATGATGGGAGTGGACACTGATGGGTTTTTATTAGCGAGGATGCCATCGTTCGATCCAGAGCTGATTTGGGAAGTTCTTGCCAATTAATACTACACAAAGAATGTGAATTTTGATCAAAATTGCAACAAGAAGAAGAAAAAAAAAAGTTTGGAATTAGGACAAAAATGATGAGAAAAATTAGGGTTTTAGGTGTTAATTTAGGGTTTAAAGTAAAACCGGATCTTTTGTTAAAATCATTCGAAAGTTGTTAAATAATATAATTAGGGTTTCTCAAATACAATGTAAAGCCTCGTGGTTTTTGAAAGAGGTTGTGAAAGCTCCTTTTTTTGAATTTCTGTTTTAGATCATCGAAGGACTTTCTTTCTGATTGTACTTAGAAGAACAATTATATGTTACAGTGTTAATTTAATAAAATTGAGATTGTGAGATTTAAAACAGGTGTGAATTGTGAAGTGAAGTTTTTAAAATACTGTACAAAAATTAATGATGTGTTTGTAAGAAGCAATTAAATAAGATTGGTGGGGAAGGTAAGAAGAGAGAAGAGAAGAAGAAGCACATGTCACAGTCTCGACCATATGCCTAAAGTGGTCCCTTTTATTCTCTCCTTCCATGTGATTATCAAAGACTATTTGTTTTCTCTTTTGTTTACAATCCATACTTTACACAAACATTTCTATAACAATGGACCAAACAAATTTTCTGATCAAACACACCAAATGTTTATGATTTGAAATTTTATATATTCAGAATTAAGTTTGATCCAACCCACATTAGACCAACTTTGCAAATACTGAATCGGAACCATGCCAATGCCAAATCCGTTAAACTTGACATCATATTGGTGTTTAGTGAAAAGAATAAAAATAAAATATTGGTGTTTAGTGGTTAATTGTAGTTTGGTGGTACGCATGTCCAGATAATCAGTCCGGACCTAAATCTTAAGAAAATAAAACCAAATCTTGACCTTTAAACTAAACATGTCACAGACGAAAATAACACAACATTTCCATCTCTCTATACATAATATAATATTTTCATTTAAATTCGTTTTTTTCTTCCTCCTAAGCATTTGAAAGTGTTAATACTCCATAGCACACTGTTGCTGCCAGAATTATCAACAGCAACAACGAAATGAACTAGCTAAACAAGTTTCATCTAAAGTAATCTAAGAAAAAAGAAAAAAATTATAACAGAAATAAAAATATAAAATTCAAAAGCAAAATTTAGATTTTGTTAGGCTAAGGCTATATCCTTTGTTTTTAATGGCCCATAATGCAAGCCATTCAGCCGTAAACTGTACATACTATGGTGAGTTTGTAACATAAGGCATTAACCCTCCTTTGGTTAATTTGACCGGAGATTGTTCAGATTTTCTCCACCGTATATACGATGGTAGTTTTGTAGGGTTTGCAACAAAACTATAAAAGTAGATTCATGTAGTAGCGAGGTTATATAGGACACACAAAGACAACCACCTAAGTGATTTTATTTTAAGTATTACATCCAAGTACTTAATTTAGTCACTCTTAGAAGCGTTACTTTCTTCAGAGCAAGCATATGATATTCAGTCGCTGTCGCTACCGCTGCTGCTTCCACTCTCATTACCACTGCCATGCCCATCCTTGTTCTTCTTCTTGTGCTCACTTTTCCTCCTATGTTTCTTCTCACCATTGTTAATGAACATTCCAAGGCCATTAAGACCACTGTTTGTCTCATGAGTTTTCTTCTGGTCATGTTGCCCCAAGAGCTTCCCATGTCCTTGACTCTTTTTAGCCTCTTGGCTCTTGTGTTGCCCTAGAAACGTGCCTAGCCCACTCTGACCCTTTTGGCCATTTTGACCCTTGAAGAGCCCATCAAGAAACCCACCGTGGCTACGGTGGTTCAAAGTCGGGCTAAGCCCATATACTGGGCGACTCTGGCTTTGGCTATATCCCTCACGGTTTTGGTTATAACCCTCACGGTTATGGATCTGGCCATATCCCCCACGGCTCTGGCTCTGGCCATATCCCTCGTGGTTGTGGCTCTGGCTCTGGCCATAACCATTGCGTTGGCCTTGAGCCACCTCGTAGTAGTCTTTCTCACGGTTTTCGTAGTACTGCATTGTTGTAAAGAAGATGTGATTTTATGGTTTGTATTTGTGTTGTTTGTGGATTTTCGTATGAGCTTTTGATGTCTATATATACTATTGATATTTTCATAAGAGTTGCTGAAATCAAATAGCTAGGCTACATTTGCTAGTGGATCTGTCTTTATCTTGAAATTGTTCTTTAGTTTAAAGTTAGCTAAAATTGAATCAATTCGAATGGCATTTTCTTTTTACCTAACTTGGATGTCAATTACAGAATTGGTTCCCAATTATAGGTGTCCAAGATTCAGATTCTTTGATTCATATTGATCATTGCAATCTAGAAGACTATAACATGTGGAATTGTTACAATTTTTTTATTTTTGTTTTGGTGTGGTGTGGAATTGTTACAATTGTTCTCATCTCTTACAGTATTGTAAAAGATTAAGCTTTTTTTTATATATAATTAATATGTTCATAATAATAGAAGTATAGGTAGAGTTATGTAACATACTCATTCCATAAGTGCTTTGTATAAATACTGCATGAAAGCACAATGAGACTATAATCATTGATATGTTCATGCGTCATCATCCATCCTTGGATTCTTATTTATTACATTCAGACATAGTACATAATTTATATGGGCATTATTCAACTAGCTAGTGAGCCTGCATGTCTTCGTTTCTCACTTTTACGTAGCACTGCCCATCTGAAAAACATAACGCAAAATATGTAAAATTAACAATAATTGATATATCTACGAATTTAAAGCGTCTTTTAAATCTTGATTATAGAGTTCAAACCGCTTACATGATTAGTAATTAGGGAAGTGTTTGCGGCTGAAGCTATTGATGGGACCAGTTCCTTTTGCGGTGCCGGTGAGGTTATAATTAGAACGGGCTTTGCCAGAATAAACCGGTTCGTCCCAGTCAGAGTCGCTGCGGGCAACGAATTCAGTGTAACCTCCAACAGTCATGGGGGCTCCTTCGTTGTCCGAATCAGAGTCCGACTTCTCGTGGGTCATGTTTCGGCCCATTTCAGTTGGTTTCTTCTCTACTTTTCTAAACGACATTGTTTCACCTGCTAAGTGTCTTTTTTCTGTTCTCTTAGGTAAAATGTATTGCCTTGGTGAATTCTTATCCGAGAGTTAAGGTTCCATATTTATAGATGAACTTGCATGTTGTATTAACGTATGTACATTGTTTGGATTCCTCAAGCTTCTGTTACATCATTTTATGAATTAGATTCATTTCAAGTGGATGAGATTTACAATCTTCACCTTTTGTGTTTTGACTATATGTGTTACTATCAGTATAGATAAGTATACGTTACAACAAAAATTCACTTGAAAGACGATTTTTCTTTTGTGTCGTTTATGTTAAAGTCGTGATGACCACTACATTCTACCAAATATATGTCTTTTTTTTTGTGATTTGTATCCTTGGACCAAAGAAATGTTCTGAATTCCTTGTATCATATGTATTAATTTTTATGGTGTGTAATGAACTAGTTCCAAGTTTCATGCAACTTTTTCTTTACTAGGCAAAAATCTTTAGTATCAGCCGTTGATGATCCTCTTCTACCATTCCTCTCCATAATATGATAAATAGTAATACCATTCCCAATATGGTTTTGGCCTCAACAAGGTTCTTCTCTTTTGATCAGAGCTTGTTTTAAGGTTTTTTGCCAACCCCTATCAATCATAATGGGCACAAAAAAGTTCTTACTATGTGTTAAATGCTAATTATTGCAAAAGAACCTCAACCTTTTCTTCTCCATCAAGCTTTGAACAATATTCCAATAGTAACTAAATGCCATTTCTCAATCGGATTTATACCTCCACAAAATGATACTTTAGCATATTAAGGAGAAAAAGACCAAATAAGAACAAAACACATCTAACTAGCGTTGAACTCATGCATCTAAAATGGGAATTAGATGGGCGTCGACTATATATAATCTAATTAAAAAACAAGTGAAACTCCATAATTAAAAAATTTACATTTGTTTTACTACACTGAAGATTTCCCTTGTTCTTGAGTTGTTGGAACTTCATCATCATTACCAAGTTTATCATCATCATCATCTTGAGACTTCCTCAGAGCTTGTCTAAGACCCAACACGATAAACAAATTGGTAAGAGCAAGAAGTGATTCAGCTCCTCCGTGTAACCAATCAACATTCGACAACGATGTTCCATAATGCACCTTAGCTGAAATCATTCATTATCATTTATCAAACCCCATTTAAACAATTTTCAAGAACCATTACAAATTTAAAAATCAACAAGAAGAAGATTAAGGTTTTATAATGTTGAAGGAAATTACCATAAATCCCAGCTGGAACTGCATCCCATCAAATCAACAAAGCCAAGGAAAAAAAACAGAGGAAGGATCAAGATCGCTATTTAAAAAACAGAGCATGCGTTTACGATTTGGCCGCAAACGCTGAAAACAGAGTACTTACTTGTAGCTCCAACGAAGGCAAGCAAGAAGTAGAAACCGAAAAGTGTGAGTTTTGGAGCTGATTTGGATTTAGTGAGGAAATAGAGAAAGCCAATGTAAGGAAACAGAGATACAGCGAAGAGTTGTGATGCTATGCTCTGTGAATCAATGGTTGGAGCCCATGGATCCACCGGAAACATCCCTCCTGCGTCACACACGATTGATACTCTCAAATAATCTCTTCTTGCGTTCTTCTCCTTCGTCTCGGTGAAGTGGAAGAAGAAGCTTTTGTTTCTAGAGATTGAGACAGTGGACTGAGAAAGCCCCCGAGTGGTGAACGGAGATGAGCCCACGAATCTAACGGCTGAGATTAGCGTCGGAGAATTAGAGTTTATCAGAATCATGTCTCTCGGTTACTCTCGCGGTGAGAGAAGGAAAGAGTTGGTGGATGTGAGGAGGAGAGAAAGAAAAGAAGATAGAGTATAACTTTTTGCCTTTTTTGATCTGTGATTCTGTGTAAAAAAACAAAATCAAGGATTTGCGTTTAACTTTTTTTACTAGAAGTGGACCCATGCGGGTTTAGTGATATATATTACAACTTTATATTTTGTAAATTACATCAGTTTTAGATATTGTTTATTTATTCCAATACAGTTTAAGAATATATGAAATTTAATTGATGAAAAAGTGGTTATATAAAAATGAAAGAAAAATTATATATGATAAAAAGTGGTGATAAAATATTTTAGTATTTGACATCATAGCGGTTTGAATATTAAACTATCCGAATATATATCAAAATATAAAATAACTATATGTAAATTTAAAACTAAAATATTTATGATTATTTACTGCATTAGTTTAGGTCAAACGTATTGTTTTATTTTGTTATTGATTGTAATTTGTCGCAAATCTTTACCATTTCACTTTAATATATTTTTTAAGTGATTACACGTTACTGATACACATACAATAATCAACATTTATACTGCAATTTTTAAAATTATGTAATCACATTATATAATTTTTTAGATTTCGTTCTCTAATAATCACAACAATTAAAGATAATAATAAACTAATATCTATCTGATAAATAAATTGTATCCATCTTCCACCTCTTCACACTCATGATAGTTTGTTCAGCTATCCTTTTTCCACCTTTCAACTTAGAAAGCAAACAAATGCAGCAATCAATCGATACAAGTAGACCATGGCAATCTACCAATATAAGACGTCTAGAGACATATCATCAAGAAACCTAGTTTAGCATAGAGCTTTTCTTATTTCCATATAGATTCCTCTAAAGTATTATAAAAAGAGGGTTTTATACCTTCACTCGTCGCAGACTGAGATTCTTGAACATACTTTTCAACTTCTTCTTCAACTTCTTTTTCAACTTTTTCTTCAACTTTGCTCTTATGTTTGATATTGATAGGACGATACTCCTTTTCCTTAGGTTGATAAAAGTCAGCAGAGTGTAAATCTATTGGCATCTATAAAGAACTCAGGAGCAAGTCTCATAGACACTTTCTTTATAAGCTTTGTCTTCTCTTTTTACACCTTTCTTTACTTTGATTTTCCGAGCTCTTCAACTCTTCCACAAGAGCTGAAATGTTCTCTTCGTCTTGCAACCGCAAGTAAGTTGTCAACGCTTGGGAGAAGTCCTCCTTGGTCACATGAGGCTCATATTCAAAAGCTATAGTGCATCCCTCATCCTTAAGGTCTGTTCAAAAGCTGATCTGTTCCAATTTGAGTTTATTCAAAAGCTGATCTGTTCCAATTTGAGTTTATGAATTTCAAATTGCAAGCGCAAATAAGACTTGAGGGATTTTTACTCAAACTCAAGAGGAAAATGTAATTTGAACGAGAAATAGATGAGATAAAATTGGTAATATGACCATTGCATTACAATATTAAATAAGAGACACTTTTTTTACAAAAGATACAAACAAAATTGAGTTTTGTTTTTATTTTCTTATTATTTAGACCCTTCAAATATTTGTTTTGATTACGTGGAAACGAGAAAATAATACATGTTTGGACTTGTACATCCAAAATGTGAGTAGTTCAACATTTGTACAAATTTTTTAAGAGAGGAGTTGTCGCTTTGATCTCGATGTCATAGAGACGGAGCGACAAAAATCTTGTAACAAAACAGCAAATCGGCCAATGTCTAGCCACCAAATTTTGTCAATTGCTAGAAATAGCCACCGATTAGCTACTAAAATATTTTTGACATATTGGTGGCTAATCGGTGGCTGATTAGCTATTGATAATATTGGTAGTTAAGTTGTGGCTAATCAGCCACAAATTCATGATTGATTTTTTTGTGGCCACAAGCTTTAAAAAATTAAATTGTTTTTTCATCATAACGACAAAAAACAGAGGCTAAATTGGTAGCCAACTTGAATAGAAACCGATATCACAGTGGCTAAACGGTGGTAGATTTACAAAGGTAAATTGGGATCATAGTCAGAAGATGACCATAATAAAAATGTTGTGGTTGATGGTATATTGATTAAGTAAAAGAACATGTAGTAGAAACAACTATAGAGAAAGGTATGAAAATAACAATATTTATACAATTGTTGAAAGAACGATGACGACGAAAACTATATTTCAACCCGATTCGAAGACGAGTGGAGGATATGCTTTAACCGATATTGAGTGATATGTTATCTAGCTTTAACCTAACATTTAATTTATGTGTATGAATATTGGTAATTTAACTTATAAATTGATTTTCATATGTAAGTTAATTTTTTTTAGTTATATTATTAATTAAGTTTAAACATCACAATTACAAAATATTTAAATTTAGAATAGAATTTTAATTTAAAAGTCAAAAACATGAATATACCTGACTTGTCCATATAATGAGTATAACAATATGAAGTTAAAGAAACATGTTTTGGGGTTTAGGGTAATCATGTGGCCAACGAAAATCAGTGGCGAATTGGAGATTTGGTGGAGGCCAAATCTTAAATTAGAGACGTTGGGCTCAAGTTAAGGCCTTATGGGTTCCACGTGCTACCATGATCCGTATCGCAGACAAGGGAATCACCATTATTAACTCAAGGATCGATAATAAAATATATGTTTCTGTGATGAACGGTACCACTCTCCAACATCTCTAACACATTCTCCAAAACCATTCTCAATATCAGTATCACGATCTCTGTTTGTTGTGGTTTTTGATATCTGTGATTGCAAACGATCCCACTGAGTTGTCTAAATTTATAGGCGCTTATGCTTTTGTTCTTCTTCATCTTTCACCAAATTGACACCAAACCAAATTAACAAAGACTACATGATTTCGTTTATGCTTTTGGGTCTAAGCTACAGTGTTTCGTTTCCACACGTCTAAAATCACATCAACTTGTAGACTAGTCTTTAAAGTCGAAACAAAACTGAGCAATACTGTCAAATAGTGTGTGGGAAATGGAACGAACATGTTTTTGGACAAAACGGTGATGCGGGACTTAGGAGGGAACTGGTTCAAGCGTGGCCTGCTCATGCCACTCACCGTTTAAGTTTGACTGCCACAATTTGACCATTCCATCACTTCCAGTGCTAGCTAAAGTCATGCCACTCATGTCCCATTCCATTTGCCAAACCTGACAAGGAAAAACAAAAACTAGTGTAATTTAGTTATGTTTTATGCCAAAATTGCAAATCAAACCCTATAATTAAGTTCTCAGCGGAATTTGATACCTCGCCTTGATGGCCAGAAAGCGAGGAGACCTTCTTTACTGGAAGCCTTCCTTCAAGATCAGGAGCTAGACCAACATGCCATATTCCTATGCCTTTATGAGTTGCAACGGCAACAACCTCGTATGGTCTGTATTCAAAGATATCCAAAAAGAGGTTTAGTTTGAAAGTCTCAAGACAGCAACAACCTCGTATGGTCTCTACTCAACCAAGATTGTTTGAATTACCGGCCAATATTCGGAGCCCATGACAAAGCATAAACTGGATCACCTTTGTCTTCTGGTAAGGCTAATTCTGCTACTGCCAACCATCTGTTATGAGCTTCATCAAACTCCCAAATCTAAAACAACAAAATAAATGATGATGATTCCTTCTATTCGATTCCCAGTTCAAAGAGAGTGAGATAAAAGTCTCAATTCAAAATATACCTTGGAAGAGTTAAGATGTGGAGAGTCAGAGTTGAAGGCTAAAACAAAGCTTGGTTCTTGCTCTTCACCTTTCATCGGATTCCAAGAAACAGAAGCAGATAAGCTTGAAGGTTTACCGAGCGTCGATAGAGAATCGATAACATTCTGAAACTCAGCCTACAGAGAGAATGGTGAGAAGTAAGACAAGAGTAGAAATCGATAGAAACAACAACAACTTATAGAAAGATAAGATACCTGAAGTTGCCAATTCTTTAGCTCCAATGGATTCAAGAGCTCAAAAACCCTAAGGTACCCATCAGAATATGCAGCAACCTGCAAAAATAATCAATGAATCATTCATAGATGTTTAGCAGAAGAGCTTGTTCAACATCTCAAAACAAAATCTCTCACCATCTTTAGACTCTTTCTGGAAACTCCAAATTGAACATCGAGCACTTGGCTAGACTTATTCTTCATACTCTTACACAATTTCCATTCAAGACCATGTGCGTCTACCAAAAACAAAACAACTCTATAAGATAAAACAGAACAACAATCATGGAGATTTCTTCACAAAGAGGTTACCTTCAGAGAGCTCCTCCCAAATCGATAAGCTCCCGTCTTCGCAAACGCAGGCTACTGCGTCGCCGTACTCTGAAGGCAACCAAACGATCTTTACGATACTCGATTCACTAACCCTAACTTTGGAAGTGCAACTGAAAGTCGAAGAAGACGAAGTAGAGGATTCGTATATAGAAAGTTTTCCGTTGAGAGATCCGGCGGCTAAACGGTCGCCGGATTGATTCCAGGAGGAACATGTGGTGCCAGAATCTAGCGTCGCCATTGATTTCGCCATTTTCGCCTCCGATGAGCTTCAGCGATTTTTTTCGTTTAATTCGAATTATCAAGACTTGGGCCAAAATATTGGGCCTGTTATGCATTTAACTGGCCTATTTATGCAATCGACTAATCGCATTTGTTGAAATTGACTCTTCCATAATTTCCTATTGGACCGTTAGCCGATACAAAACGTAATTTTTTATTAAATATTTTCTTAACTTTTTTTAATCTTATACATTAATAAAAAATAATTGTAAAGTTTAAAATTATTAAGATTTTATTAATGATAAAAATCTTAATAAATATTGTTTTTACACTTTTGAACTATTGTGTTTTATTATCACAACTTTTCGTTAAAATATTAACGGTTATTTTAATAAATAGTAAGATTGTCGGTTCCTTTGTTCAACCCAAATTATGTAGCCATATAAGATATGTTTTCTATGCTACCTCACACAAAACATAAGGTGTTGCTTTATATGGTGAAATATCTGTACAATTTCAAAAATAATAATATCTTGATTCAACTTCAAAATTGATTAGAAGTGTCATTATATAAATATATATACAATAAAATTTCTATAAATATTTGAACCACTCTACAAATAACATCTAGTCTCAACAAGTATCAGCTACTAATTTTAATGATACAGATTCTACAACATGATGGTTAATACTTGGCCTTGGATTTCAATGAAAGCATCCAAGAGGGATTGCAGATCCGCTTCAAGTTCTTTAGCCAAACTGAAGTTGAATTAGTGTAGGCATCCAAGAGGCGTTCTTGAGCTGCTTCTGGATGGAGGTGAGAGATAACTGTTGTCATGTCGTCGAGGATGGATTCCTTGGCTTTATGTCTCTAGACGTCGGTGGTGATAGTTGGGTCACTGTTGTTCGCAGAGCTGCCTCCAACAATGTAAGAGCCATCCTGCCAGTTGCTCAAGCCCCATCAACATCTTCTCCGGTTATCCCGAAACTGAAACCAAGACTCATCACACATTCGCGCATAGAGGAAAGTTTAAAACTTGTAGACGATTGGGAGCAGAACCAATCTTACTTGCCCACTTTATTACAAAAAATTTCACTACGATTTTTACATATAAAAAAAATCAAATATGATGTTTTAATGCTAATATAAAAAATTGGCCCAATTTCTTGATTCTCATTTCACTTTTATTTGATTATTTTATATTATTAAAATATATGTACTAATATTTTTGAAATACATATTTACTCTTTATTCAAGTCGGATTTGTTTTTAATTTTGACCAAAAAATCTTCAATCAGATATTTTTTTTGTGACAAAACCCAAAAATAAATTAATTCATAAAATCGGTAAAATGTATATTTCTTAACTAATTATTATGCCTAAAATTTTTATTACGGCATATCCTTAACTACTATTACATATAAGAAAATCAAATATGATGATTTAATGTTAATATAAAAAATTGTGCCAATTTTTAAAAATCTCTCTACCTAATTTAAACATAAATATATGATTTTCATTTCATTTTTATTTGATTTTACATTATTTTATTTGAAGTATTATAAAATATATATGCTTAACAAAATTTTAGTTTTTTCTGATATGATGTGATTAATGTTTTTCATAAATGGACATATATTACTCAAGTAATGAAGAAAAAAGTATGTGTACAATCTAAAATATAACCAAATAATAAATTATTAATTTTTTTTTTAATTTTAATAAAATAAATTGACCCACGTGCTAATATAAACTTGAATTTTACTAACACAAAATAAGTACTAATTTGGATATTTATTTATTTTAAATTATTCCATCAATTTTGTTCCTCGATTTTAGACGATTTATCGTTTGGTGTAGGTTTAACTAAGAATAAAATAATGTAAAAAATAATATTGTTTGTATATCCAAATAATATCAAAAACCATATAAAAAACAAAATAATAATAGACTTAAATATCAAAAACTTACACCTTATTACAAACCATACATAATTAATCATTATTTTCTAACCAAAAAACAACAAAAACAAAAGTATTAGATATAGTCTAAATTCATCGATTTATAAAAAACAGAATAAATTATTAATCTTGCAATGTATATTGAATTATATGTCTTTTAAATAAACGTATTATTAAAAAAATAAACAAATTGATGTTTAATTTTAAGAGAGGGAGTTATATGATAGGACAAGTTTGGATCGATCTTAATACGAGACGGTATATACAAGTCAAATTTTAGAATTAACAATCAAAATACAATTATAATTTTAAACGCTAAAGAAAACAAAAATTACTTAACATTGAAAACTTTAGTTATTAAAAATTGATCCACGGTTTATCAAATTCAAACATAAGTTTATACCTATAAAATATAAAAATACAACAATATCAAAAGTTTATAACAAAAAGTATATATATTTATCTTGCGAGTCATATTCTAGTAATAGTATGTTTTTGGAAGCCATAATAGTTATTTATTTAAAGGCTATTTTAATCATCATACTAATGTTTAGTGACTTAACTGCGGTATAGTATTATAATCAAATGAAAATAATTAAGAAGATGATATACCAACGAGCCGACTCTGCGGGATTCGCTCGGACGTTGTTTTCCTAACAAGCGAGTTGATCTCTGAGCCAACCATCTCTGTTGACTCTCCAGACTCGGGGATCGTGGTGAGTGAGCCCGTCTTGTCAAAAACAACGTAGTATTTGTCCATGTCTACACCGCTATGACCTGTCTTAAACAGAGCGTTTGATTGTTTCTGTTTGAACATTGATTTAATGAGTTTCCCGAGAGAACGTGAGATCTTCTTGGTAGGGGATTGTTGCTTCTTGGTTGAAGAAGATGTTGTTTCTGACGGTGGAGGAGGAGAAGAGAGGTGAGGCATGGACATGGATCTAGCTGAGGAAGAGATGGCTGAGTTGAGTTGGCGATTGAAAGAGTTGAGCTCGAACGAGTCGTAGAGTGTGCTTTCGCAGTCCCATACTTTCCTATTCTTCATCTTATCAAGATTGGTACTCTCTTCTGTGTTTAGTTTCGGATTCATGATCACCATCTTGTTCTTTGGGTATGTTTCCATCATTTTAGTGTTTTCTGATCTTTGAATCGAGTTTTTGCCTAGATATAAAAATATGAACTCAAGATGAGATAGATACTGATGCATTAATTTATAAAGAGGGTTCATGAAAAGACAAAAATGATATGTAAATAGAAAGTTCATAATTGATGATATAGCAAATATTTTCAAAACCTGATAACTCACAATTTCCAATCTTGATTTTCATAATATATGATGATGATGATGATGATGATGTCGAGCTCTTAGAAGATTGATCATCTCTTATCGTCTTAGTTTGTCTTAAACCCTCAATGATTTCGAGATGCCCTTTAATCATCATATCATCTTTCTTTGTGATCTTCTTCTCACCCTCCGCTTTTGTTTCCATCTTGGGTGACTCCAAGGCTCTTTGTTTGACCTCCATCTTATTTTTTTTTCTTACTATATGAACCTTTTTTTCTTTGGTAGTGAAGGACCTGAAAGTTATATGGAGATTGGAGAGTGTTCGGTGAAGAACAAAACGCGTAGCCAATACCTTTTTTATGTCTGAAACTTCATCGTAATGAATTTCACGGTCTCTTCATATATCAAATGTGGCAATTAATATATACACACACACAACCTAGATTTTTTTTTTTTTTTTTTAACTAGATCTAAATTTCTTGAATATCGATGTGGCTATGTCCAAAACCAACGATAATTTTATGACATTTTTCTAACCACTGTTTCTATTTTTGGTTTATGGGTAATGTGTTGATTGATAACACTATATTCTGAACCAGAAGATTTTAAACGCCTAACTATTTCCTACGTACGTGATACTGATGCGAGCTTCGTGGCCATTTAACGTGGACAATTTGGAGACGGGAGACAATGCATGACTGGTGAGTATTTGTGTTTCTTTTTCTCTTAAGATATATTAGAATGAGTTTCCTATTTTAGTGATGTTTGGTATGTTATTTATAAGAAGTTATTTCAACAAATGCCCAAATTTAAAATTCATGTGTCATGTCGTGATTGGTTGGGATCTATACTAGACAAAATTTATCTCCAAACATAGCACAATGTGTAATTGGTTACTTTGGATTTAATGCAAGCATGAGAATGGATCACTTGGAATTATAGAGTTTTTGTCATTCTTATAAATAATTATGAATAATATTGTACGTATTAAATTAATTGGATCCTCTCGGTTCAAGGAAAAAGAAACGAAAAAAGGATCCTTATTTTGATGTATATGCCTACGTTAAAGAAAAAAATGCCTAGATTATAAACCTTTAACTAGATTTTAACCCCCGGTATACCGCAGGATGATTTATTTTTTAAAATTAATATATATTAAAACTTGCAAATTTTATTTTTATAAAATATTTATATTTTACAGTTTATAATTGTTATTAAGTAACGGTATACCACGAATCCATGAGATAATTGTTAAAAAACTGAAGTTTTAATCCCTATTAAAACAACATATTAATAATATTTTAAAATTTTATAAATATTGATTCAAATACATCCACCATATAACCCAATTTCAAAATAAAACCCGTTCTGTAATTTCTTTACCCGTCCCGTAATTTTTTTTAAAGTAGTAAGTTTTAAAATTTAAGAATTATTTATTCTATATAAAAGTTTTGCAAATTGTATCATTCTCTAATACATTTATATTTTATAGTTTAATTTTATATATAGTAACATTATACATACCACATAACATTTTTGGTTTTATATAATCTTTTCTAAATTAGGATGATTTGATATGTTTAATAGTAGTGGTCTTAAAAATAATAAATTAAAGATTTAACCCGTATTGAAACTGTGGATTAATTATATTTTACTTTTTATTAATGTTGATTCAAAAACCCGTCCCTCCAAATCCGTCTTGTTAAAAAGCCATTTATTTTATTAATAGTAATTTTATTTATGATATGACTTTGAATTATAATCTAAACATTTTAGCTAATAACATAGAAGTACACCATATTTATTTAATAGGGGAATGTACCATATGACCCGAATGCATTTTTACCCAAATCCACCAAAAAAGTCTTGCAAAAATACTATAGACCCGAATGTACCATATTTTTTTGTGCTAATTTTTATGTGATTAAGATTTAATTTATTTCGTATATAAAATATTAAATTGTTTTACGAACTTAATTGTTTATAATTTGGTAATAGATAGATATTTGAATATTTAGTATATTTTGCTTCAGTTTAGAAAATCTTTGATGACCCGTCTTTAAATCCAATAAGCCCTATAATTAAGAGATGAATATTGTCGTTAAATAATTTTGGTAATCTTAATAATGTCATTAAAAAATTTTGTTTTTGATTAAATTTTTCTAATGATATTATCATGTAATTAATTACAAATGTACTTTTTAAATAATATAGTAGGATGAATTAGGTTCTAACTTGATGACTACTCTGTAGTCGTACCCAATGTCATCACGCAAACCTTAACCAATTAATACAATAAACTTTAATAAAGAAAAGTGTCATGAAATATAAAACTCTATTAGTTGATTCAAAAGAGATCTCTAGAAAGAAAAAGAAATCTCTGGAATTTTAAGTAATAGTTATAATTTTGTTTTGTACAAATGGGCTAACGAATATAATTAGTTTTATGAAATTGTCTTGGTAGGTGTTAAGCCATACAAATATACTACATACTCTTATATATAGACACATACTGTAAATAGATTCATTTGGGTAATTGGTTACATGTTCTAAATCCTAACGCTTAAATTTCTAGACTATTGCCTTGAACAAAATTAATATTTCACGTCGAAACTGTGATGAGATGAATAAGGTATACGAGTGAATACAATTATATATATGGACAACTGATTTGATTTGGAACATAAATTTAGGAGGTGTTATTCGTTAATGGATTTTAATAGAATTGAAATCCAACACTAATCCACTGTTATTCAACTAATGATTCTACATTCAGCTTTAAAATCTAGTGTTATTGAAACTCATATTTGTAAATCATGCTTAATAGATTTTAAAGTTTGGTGTTATTCAATTAAGATTTTAAATATTTCATTAAAATTCAATGTTATTCAAAACTAAAAGACTTGTAAAATCTTTATATATTAATTGATTTGAAACGAAACCTCTTTGGAGTTTCATGAGTAAATCATTAGAATCAAAATCCAAGACATATTGCAGAGATTTTGAAATTCATATAAACATATTCTTAAAAGCAATATCAAAAAACAAATTTAAAGCTTAAAAAATTGACTTTAACTCCATAGTTGAATAACACCAATTTTCTCATAGGTGATTTCGTTTTACGGTTGCAAAAGAGCCACTACCACTCGCAATAAATATACCAACTTTTCGTCCTTTCCAGACCTATACTCAGCCTCGTTGGTCCTCACTCGTCCCTTAGTTTAAGCGAACATAATTCGTCAATCATCTTAATCATGGTACGTAATTAATATCATAGTTACGTATATCATATTTATGTTGAATCGCGTTTGTTATATATATTCGAGTCAGACCATGCAAAACAAATGGATAATTCAATTAATAGAGCAGCTCGAATTGATACCAGCTTATAAAATAGACAAACATTTCTTGCAATATAAATTTATTGGATTAATAGTTTTTAATTAATTTTTGTTAGAATTTGTATGAATAGTTTTATCAATTAATTAATAGTACAAAGTGTTACACCTTGAAATCTCTGGAAGTTGGAACAGCTGGGGCTGCGTGCGGGAGTAGTAAGGTGGATCAGGAACTAAAAAAGGTGGAGAAACTATAACACTTATCTATCTAGAGGTGAACAGCATATATTTACATCTGACACCTTGGAGAAACTCGGCGTAGCTTCTTTAGATCATTGGTGACTCGCAAGTAGTTATTTATTATTTCCTCGTTGAAGAAATTTCAGTTTTCCCATTAGACATGTCATCTGAATTATCAAAGACATATTGGTCCAAGTTACTATTCTGGTTGCTCAATGCTTCTCCCAAACTAAGAGACTTGAACATCAATGAAGTAGTACGTGATGGTAATGAATATAGACATGTTTGCTGGAATCAACTGATTAGTATTCCTCAATGTTTGTTTTCGAGTCTCCAAACTTTCACGTGGTCAGGTTACCATGTCTCCGTAGAAGGGAAAGAGCTGGCCACATATATCTTGAGAAAGTCTTGCTTATTATAGACTGCAACCTCATATTTAATCAACATTGGAATTGTTACTTGTTAGATTTGAAAGACTTCTTTTGTGGATTTGATCTATTAAAGTTTTTGTTGCATTTGATTTTAATGATTATATAGCTTGGTTTAAGCGTTGACAAGGATTTACATATTTAGCTAAATGTGGAAGTTGTTTTTGAAATGAAAATTGCATTCTATATAAATATATATCTTAGAAAACATTATAACAACAATGATGAGTCCAAATCCATCTTTATGATCTTACAACTACAAAACAATCATCACACTTCACCCCAACAAAATAATTCTTCTGACTTAGAAAAACAAAACACAAACACCAATCACAAAATAAACACAGCTAAGCTCTAACTTACAGTTTTGAGAAGAGTTTAAGTCACTTTTAAGCTCGTTGTGACCTTCTTTGTCCTCTTGCCACGACCATTTTCGACAAAACCTCTTCAAGATACTCACAACGGTCTCTATGGTGTTCGATCCATATACATAACTGTCTTATCGCTTCTCTCTTCTCTTCTCCTAATCCCAACAATGTCTCCTTCAACTTCTCCTTCTCTTTCTCCTCTTCTCTTACTTGACCTTCAAGCTTCTTCTCCACCTCTTCCTTCTCCTTCGCCATCTCGTCTTTCTCCTTCTTCATCTCTACCACACACTTCTTCGCCGTCAAGAGCATCTTCGTCGCTTCAACCACTGTTTTCTCGTAGCTTTTGTGCTTCTCTTCAAGTTTTTCAGACAAGGATTGGAACCGGTTTAGTATTGTTGAATCCACTCTCTCTGATATCTCTTTGATCAAACCTCGATATGTTTCGTGGGTTGTTGCGATCTTCTCCTCGAGCAATGCTTGTTCCTCTAAATGCTTAGCTTCTATTCTCTTTAACTCTCCTTCTTTCTCTGTCAACACTTGTTCGGTTACTCTCAGTTTCTGGTTAGACAAACGGAGTTTAACCTCGATGTTACTCATCTTCTCCATCAAACTCTCTATCTCATCTCCTTTCCTCTCCACTTCATTACGTAGACTCTCTACCGTCTCTTCAAGATCTACAATCGCAGATTCCCTGGATGCAACATCTTTACCGGTCTCTTGCATTCTCCTCTCTGTCTCCTCCATCTTTGACATGTACTCCTCCAACATCTCTCGGGCTTGTTTGTAATCATCTGTTAGCTTCTTGATTGTTGCTTCTCGTTCTTCGAACAAACCGTTGATCTGTTTGTGTTCTTGGCTCAGCGTATTGTAAGCAGCTTCTTGCTCTAACAATGCTTTCTGCACATCGTTTATCTGATTCAGTAACGCTGGTTTCTCTTGCTTCTCTCTCTCGAGTTCTGCTTCGGTTTCGTTCTTTTGCCCTTGCAGACGGTTAACTTCTTCCAGTGTACTCTCGTGATCTTTAGCCTTACTCGCAAGCTCTGCTTCCAAACCATCTCTCTCTTTCTTCACATCTTCTAGCTTCTGATTCAGATCAGATTCCGTCTCACCAGCAACTTCAAGTTTCTCATTCAGTTCTTTGTTCTCACTTGTTAACTTCTCAGTTTCAACTCTCAAATTCCCACAAATCTCATCTGATTCCTTTAACTTCTTCAAAATCTCCTGGTGCTCTGATTCAACAGCTTCTTTGTGTTCATCAGTTGTTGCTAACTTCATTTTGAGATCAGCAATTTCAAGATTTGCATCTTCCATCTGTTTCTTTAACAACTCTATCTCATTCTCACCCCGCCCGTTTCTCTTGCTCTTCTTATCTGAATCCGAATCTGAGCTCGAAGAAGAAGAGCTATCGTTCTCTCCTTTTCCATGTACTTTTTTCCTGATCTCACCCGTTAGATCATCGTATTGGTGATACAAAGACTCATACTCTTTGTAGAAGTCTTTCACTAACTCAGCAACCACTAGTCTTTTGGATTCATCTTCCTCAATATCTCCACTCTCAACAATTCCCAAGATTTTCTTCACTTTCTCATCAATTTCTGCATTGTTGATAAAAAAAGAAGAAGGAATTTCTCCATATTAAAACAAGTCTAAAACCAAAAGACCTATGGATTTGGAATGATTTTAATGAAAACAAAAAGTAAACTAACAAGTGCACAAAGAGAATTACCAGTTTTTGTTCCTTTGAGTGATTCACCATTATCAGGATGAAGATGAGGCTCAAAGAAAGATTTCAAGGAGTCTCTAATACTAAGCTTCCTCATTTCTTATCCAATCAAAAGATTCAAGATTTGGAACTAAAAAATCATATCCGGGACATCAAGCACGATCTGTAGATTGCACAATATCACAGAGAAGACATGTGAGAAGAAGCTCTAACTTGTTCAAGACAATTAGGCAATATTTTATTGAAAAAGATACCATCATTTTCAAATGTTTAGTAAACTAATGTTAATTAGGGGCTGAATTTCAATTGGATAGTAACAGAAATGAAATAAAAAAGTAGATGATTCAATTGGAGCCTTGACAAATAGATAGCAGAGCTACAAATATTTAAATCTAAGAGTAAAATATCTTATGTCATAAAGGTGATATTCGTTAAAAGACAGATGGATCCATCCCCACCCCCCTACTGGTAATAAAAGAAACAAATCCAGTTTTGAGGTAAGAAACATTATACTTGCAAAAAATCCAAACTAGCAATGTGATAGTTTAAAAACTAATTACAAAATTGAATATCCAAAATTGCTAATCAGTTTTAGCAAAGGGTCTAATCTGAAGGGAAAATGATTTGATCCTAATTAAGAAATGAACAAGTAATGAATGTAGTGGAGCCAGTAGAGAAACTTTTAAGGGAATGGGAACCAGAAAGCACAGAGAATGATAACAAAAAAGACAGCTATCATCATCATATGAGTTGTTTCTTTTTATGTCTCTATTATACAAAGACAATAATACACTTCCAAATCTTCTTTTGAAACCCCAAAAAAATGTAAAAACAAGTAAAAATTAGCATTTTGAAACAAAGATGCTAACTAGTTTTGAGGTTTCTTTTTCTAACAAGATCCGAATCGAGATTTAGTGGATTTATGCATGAAAGGATTATAACCAAGCGTAACAAAGATCCAAGTACATGAATTACAAATCTGCCAAAAATAGCTATGATTAAGTAACATGAGCAGATTCTTATAGAAATTAAACACACCATTGATAAATACAGCTAAACAATCACCGAAACCACTTAAGAACATAGTAGAAAAAAAAAAAACTTAAGAACACAACCCGAGTTTTTAGCCTATAAAACTCTACAAACAAACAAAAGATGAGCTACTGCACCGGATCGAAGAGTTAGCAAGAACTAGGAACTTGGAATCAAAGATCTAATCAAAACAGAGATATCGAAACTTAGCTCAATCATCAAGTGATCTAAGTATTTTTTTTGTTACCTGGAAGAAGGAGCTCCGGTGACAGAAAAAAACGGTAGCGAATTTATAATAAAATGAAATGAATTTAAAACCGACAAAAGAAATTGAGAGAGAGGAGAAGAAAAGTGGTTCGGTTTTGGACTTTTTATGCCAGCACAGAAAACGTTAGATGGCTTCATTTTCCAATTATACCCCTCCGTGTTAGTTCTTATTACGCTTTTGCCACTGACTAACCGGTCAAACATATTTAGTAATATTTAGATTTTGACTTTTGTGATAGTAGATAAAACATTGTAATAATAAGTTTTACTTGTTGTTATTATGGCCAAAATACAAAAAATTTACAACAACCATGAATCCACGATCGTACAAGAAATATTTTACATTTTTGCAAGATATTAGTGAGTACAAATAAAGACATTTTTGTAAAAAATTGGAAAAAGAGTTACATTTTTAAAAAAGTTAGGTTTTAAGATCATCAACCTTTAAGATTGATTTCTTGAGTTGATTGTATCGATCTTGATGATAATCAACAAGAATACAGAGTTGTCTTATGGCTTCTCTCTTCTCTTCTCCTAAACTCAACAATTCTACTTCTCTTCCCTTCACCTTCACCTCTAGCTCTTTTATTCTCGTTTCAAATTTGCTCAAAACCTTTGCTAGTTTCAGTTTCTCTGTTCCTTCTTCCGCAAGCTTCTTCTCTAGCTTTGATAACTTCTCCTTCAACAATGTCTCTTGAGCTTCGCTGCATTCTAGCTTTGCGGTTAGAGTCTCTACTTCGCTCTTCTTCTCACTCACCCAAAGCTTCGCTGACTCCATCTCTTTCCCTATTCTAGCAACTCGGTTCGTGACTTCCTCTGCTTCTTCTAGTTTCTTCATCGCGGTTTCGGATCCTGTGTACCCTTTTTCCAATGCGTCTTTCATTTTATTGAATTGGGTTTCGAAAAACATCAAACTTTCTCTGTTTTCCTTGTTTTCTTTAAGCATGTCTCGTGTTTTGATATACTCGTTCTTGCTCTCTAAGTGTATTTGTTCAGCTACATGGATCCTCCTGTATAGTATCCTAATATGATCTTCTATCTTCATCCGGAAATCTTCAGCTAATTCTTCCATTTTCCTCTCTAACGCATTTGGATTCAGTTTCAAATCCCTGCTCGAACCAAATGACCAACGTTTCGATTGCTTCTGATCTTCAGCGAACTTGTCTATGGTGTCTTTTTGTTCTTTGAGAAGCCTCTGCTGATCCTTGATTTTTGCCGATAGCCTGCAAGAATAAACATTTAAAGCCTGAAATACTCAGAGAGCAGTGGATTACTTTGAAAATCAAAACACTTTCTGTTGTTTACCTGCGAATTATATCATCTTGTTCCTTGACCAATTTCTTCTGATCAGAAACTTCAGTGTCCAATTTCTTGCTCGCATCTTCCATTTCATGAGCGCTCTTCGTCTTCATCTCCATATGTAATGAATCAAGCTCTGAGATTCTTCTATGCAGCATCTGATTTTCTCCTTTAAGTTGGTCAATCTCTTCACTCAGTCTATTCCTCTCTTCCTCTGTTTCTTCTTTCAGACTTTTCAATTGCATCTTCGTCTCTGTAACTTCTTCTACTTTCTTCTCCAACTTTGCTTCAGATTCGTCTTTCTGGCTCCGCAATGATTCAAGCTCATGTTTCATACCATTTACCTGATCCATTAATCCCTTAACGCGTTCTTTCTCTTCAACTTTCGTAACTTCTAAATTTCCAGCCAAACCCGCATTTCGAGCACGAAGGAAACCGATTTCTTGTTCTAAATTTTTTAGTTGGCATTTCAAATCTTCGATTCTTGATGTTAAACCCAACTCACTATTCCCAAACTTGTTCACAAGTGTTGAGATCTCATCCCCTTTCTCTTTCAAAACCGATTCCAAACCGGAGATCTGAGATCTTAGCCCTTTGTTCTTCTCTCCTAATTGCTTACTTTCAGTAGCTTTCATCGCAATCTCTTCTTCTAAATTTCCTTTCCGATCACACTCAGCTTTTGCATTACCTAGCTCTCGTTCTAGCTCCTTCACACGCAAAGTCAATTCTCGTTGTTTCTCTTCAGCCTCATTCCTCAATGCCTCAATCTTGCTTTGAAGCTCACAAATATCATTTCCTTCCTCAACAACATTATCTATTTCCTCTGAAGAGTAATATTCCAAATCCGAACTCGATGAAGCAACACGTGATATCCCTTTTCTTCTGCCACCACTTTTCGGATCTAAATCTTGTTGGAAATTATCACATAGAGAATAGAGAGACTGACACTGCTCTTGAAGATCGTTAACAATCCCTAGAAGCTCTCTCTTTGAATCCCTTGGAATCCTGTTTTTGTTTTGGATGAACTTTAAAAGTCTTGAAACTTTCTTCTCCACTTCTGCAGAGATAAAAAGAGAACTAACAAAACCTTACATAAACAATTTTCAAAGACGAAAAATGATATTTTCAGCGATTTAATCTCCATTGAGCATCAAGTCAAGCAAATCTTACCTGTTTTTGCTCGCTCCATTCTTACGATCCTCGTTCTCGCCTCTGCATTTGAACCTTACCAAACAGAAAGATCAATAAAATGTCCTGCAAACACACAAAATAGGGAGAATCAGAAATGTTCAGTATCATATATATCCAAAAGGAAACCTCTGTCATTATTATACGTGACAATAATCTTTTGTTTATGCATTGATGGGAGAAATAATCTTTTGTCCTGTAAAATGGCAATGAACCACATATCTGATTACTTTTACCCCAAGAAAGCTTCACAAAAAACCAGAATAAGAGAACGATCTCACGTAACGATACAAATGGGGATCAATCAAAATAAAGAGACCACTGAAACGATTTCGATCAGAAAGACTGGAAAAAAGAACAAACTGTATTCTACGATTTACATTGTTTCTTCAAAATTAACCACACTTTCTCAACAAATTCACATTTCTTCAAAATTGACAGGAAAAAAAAAGATTTGAAAATATTACCAGGTGTGAGATCGAATAGTTGTTTCTTCGCCTTCCTTGGAAAGCTGAAACCAAACAATGATTTAAATCTAATTATGATTTTTAAATTAGAAAGAGAGAATTTTAGCAGAAAGAGAGAGAGCAATATTAGAAGATTGAGCTATATTAGAAGTTGTGATAAGAAGAAAAAAGGATAAATAAATTTAATGTAATGGTCTTTTTTGTTTACCAATATTAGAAGACATGATGTGTACTCAAAAATCCTAACCTTTTCATTTATATCAAAATAAAACCCAATCAAGCCATTACCTGTTGTTCTTGGCAGTTAAAACCAACTAATGCCTGGCAATTTCCCTCCATAGCTTTCTGATATTCCATCTCTAAGCCTTTCTACTTCATCCCATCTCCCATATCTTGCATACACATTAGAGAGCATCACTTTGTAAACACTTCTTCTCTCTTCTCCATTCTTGTGTATATTCTCTGCTACAACTTCAGCCAAATGAGTGTTCTCATGAACTTCGCAACATGACAATAGTGCTCCCAAAATTCCTGAATCAATTGGTTTTTGTAATGACATTACAAACTCAAATGCTTCTTCTAGTTTTCCTGCCATTCCCATTAGCTTAACCATGTAAACATAATGCTCTGTTTGCGGCTCAATACCAAACTCACTCTTCATCCTCTCAAAGATCTCTTGACCTTTGTTTAAAAGACCTGAATGGCAACAAGTACAAAGAAGAGCAGAGAAAGTGATCTCGTCCGGTATCAATCCCATCTCAAGGATCTCAGTGAACTTTTCAAACGCAGTGGAAGCAAAACCGTGCAAGCCAAGACCCAAAATAAGGGAGTTGAAAGAAACAATGTTTTTCTCTGGAATTCCTGCGAAAAGACTCATCGCGCATTTTAGAAGCCCACATTTTGAGTACATGTCTATAAGAGCAGAGCAAACCTTTATATCAAGTTCTAGTCCTAGTCGAATAACATAACTGTGCACTTCTTTTCCGGAGACTGAATCCGATAACTCAGCACAAGACCCCAATACAATCGCCACAAGAACACAATCTGGCTTCTTACCACTCATTCTCAGCTCAGCAAACAGATGCAAAGCCTCCTTGTGATTCCCGCATCTCGAATAACCAGTTATCAAAGAAGAACACGCAACTAAATCAGGCTCAGAGATGCTATTAAACACACTACAAGCAGAAGCAATGCACATGCATCTCGAGTACATGTTCACTAAAGCACAACCAACATAAGAATGAGAATCTAAATTGATTTTCAAGCAAAATGCATGAACAGACCAAGCAACGAGTAACAAACTAGGATCAATCAAACCACTTGTTAGGGCTACCATTGTATAACAATTAGGTTGGTGTCCTCGATGTTGCATCAAGTTAAACAAATTGATTCCTTTATCCCAAAATCCACAGCATCCATATCCAAGAATCATAACATTCCAAAGAGCAAGATCTGGATCTGGTATTGAACAAAACAACTTACTTGCTTCAACGATAAGTCCAGCTTTTGAATAAGCTTTAACAATTGCACTGCCACAAATTTGATCAAAACCAAGACCAGACACAATTGCAATCCCATGAATACATCTCAGTCCCTTTGTATCAAAACTCTCTGAAAAGCCACGAGCTAAGCACGCATAGGTGAAGTTATCAGGTCTTGTATCAGAACGCAGTATTTGAGAGAAGAGTGACAAAACAGTAGTAAATTGATGAGCTTTAGCATAAGCTCGAATAATAGAGTTCCAAAGGAAAACACTTCTCTCAGGAAATACGTCGAACAGTTTGCGAGCAGATATAAGATCATCGTTTAACGCATAGAATCTGGCAAGTTGCGTCGCGAAATATGGGTCGCGCGCGAGTTTGGACTTGGTAACAAAGCTATGCAGCTTCTGGGTATTCAATCTCGTTTGAATTTTCCTCGTGAACTCATAGATAATCAAACGTAACTGCGTCTGCGAGGCCATTACAGGTAAACGCAAAAATCCAATCTTTAATCGAGCAAAACTTCGAACATAGGAGTTCCAAAATCGGAATAAAGACTTAAGGCGAAAAAGGGTACAATAAAAATGTGAACTTGCAGAAGCTTAGAGAGAAGTATCTAACGAAAGCAAAATTTTACACATACAAAAAAAAAATGGTATTAAAGAGGTTAGACAAAAAAGGGTATGTTATGGGAACTAACTCTGAAAACTTTTTGTTAGTTTAAGATTCTTGAAAAAACCACGATGTGTGTTTCAAAGCTATGTAAGCTCAGAGTCTGAAGCAGGACCAGTTAGTTGTCTACGTCTTCCATGGCTCAGTGGACTCATAGGACTCAAAGGCAATCTTGTATCCTTGTTTGCTTTGTTGCTGCTGCTTCTTCCAAATGGACTTAGTGGTGATGATACTTTAGGTGTTGATCTCGGTTTTATAGGCGATGATCCTGGAGACCTTAAACCTGCAATTGAAAAGGATGATTAATCTATTTGGTTTGATCCATCAGAGAGCTTTAGTTCTATGTGGTTTGGCTTATCTGACCTGAGATTGAATTTCTTCTGTTTTTGATGGTGTCACCACTTTTCTTTAAAGCTGATGTCTTTTTGATTGGAGCTTCTGAGTAGACTGATCTTGTATCTGAGTATTCAGATATTGCATCTAAGCATAATGACTTAGTATACATTGGCATTGTTGTTGGTGGCTCTTCAACTACTGAAACACTTTCAGAAACAGATTCCCCTGCATCTGAATTCTCTTCTTTGTTAAAGTTTGGACTCATCTTCTCTTTCTCTGCAATCCTGTATGAGTAAAGCTGGAATGGTATTTGTGTCACTGATCCTGCGTGAGAACCTGACTCCATTGAGAACTTTTTCAAGAATCTTGCTTCTAAATCCCAGCAATCAACTAGAGGGTTTTGGATTTGAAGGTGACCGTGGTCCGGATTCACCACTAGGAACTTCTTGATGTAGCGGAGGATCCGGCAAATCGAAGAGAATGTTGGACGCTGACTCGGTTCTGAATGCCAACACCGTTTGATTAGACTAACAAGGTATTTTGGTGAAGGGAATGGGAAGAGAGGTCTCTCTCCCGTTCTTATGTTCTTAGCCATTTTATCGCCTTGAAGATGGTCATCTTCAAATGGAACTTTACCGGTTATAAGCTCAAAACACACCATAGCAAAGCTATAGACATCAGCTTTATGTGTAAACTTTGATCTTGGAGCTGTACCTTTGAGATCTTGTTCCATCTCTGCTAGAACTTCAGGTGCATACCATATTACAGGATCAGGTGTGGTTGGTCTAGAGGAAGCCCGAGAAAAAGACTGATTCTTAACTGAGGTTAAACCGAAACCCGAGATTTTCGCGTGGAAGTAACCTTCGGTGTGACTTCTCTCTTTCAAAAGAATGTTCATTGGATTCAAATCTCCATGGAAAATCTCATTTGAATGAAGATACTCCATCCCTCTCGCGATTTGAAGCATTATATCGATAACAACGGGAACAGAGAAAAGATATCTTCTTCTAGGTCCACAATTCTCCTTCATGTAGCTTTTCAAATCTTTGTGCATTAACTCCATAACAAGAGAACATTCTTTCCTTTCTTCATCATAGAATCCACAAAGGTACTGAAGTATATTCGAATGACAAAGCGATAACAGAGAAGAAATCTCTGCATTCAACGGCTCAAGATCACCGAAAAAATGTCTCAACACAAAACTATCCCCTAACCATTGAATCTCCTTGTACTGACCACCACCACCTAATCTCCTCCTCACTTGGTAATCCTTAGAACCAACAAGTATCGAACTGGGGAAGAGCTTACCATTAAACTGTTCTAGTCCCGTTAGTTTCTTCAACAGAAAATCAGCTAAACGCTTCTCAGTCTTGCCAATCTCATCGCTCTTGGACTTCCTCTTCTCTTGCAATGCCTCAACGAGATTCCACCTATCTTCTCTCCACGAATGCTCGAACCGTAAGCAAATATCCCTCGGTACCAAATACTGTTTCCCAAACCTCCACTGAAACAGCTTGGGATCATTCCACTCCCTATCATACTTTCTTGAAAACACAACTCTCCTCCTCTCCATCTCAGAAGGGTCAAGACCCGAAATCTCACCCGCGGTCTCGATGGCTTCGATCACAGCCGAAAAGTAACAAAGCAGATTATGTATATGAAACTCAACACAATCTTTGTTCTGATGAAAGTTGATAACTTTACCCCACCAATCTTTATTAGACATACAATTCCGAACATACATTTCGCCTTCTTTAAAAACTCGATAAAGCTCTCTCAAAGGCTGTTCAAGAGCTCTCCATTTAGTATGCTTCTCTTCAAGCTTCAAGTTGTGTCTGATCTCTTCGGCTACGGTGTTGAAACCCAAACTGAAAATATCTAACAACAAACAACATTGTCTTTGGTTGATTAAGATATCGTCTTGTAATACCATTAACGCGTTTAAGCTTCCTAGAACCTCTCCGATTTGCCTGAATTGCTCCATCACATATCACAGGCTTTCTCAATTTCTCTAGAAAGCTGGAATAAAAAGAAGAAAAAATTCAAGCTTTGAGAAAACCATTGATAGATATGATTCATAAATCTAGATCCAGCAATATAAAGGTATGGAGGGACAAAAAAAACCTGAAATGAAGATCCTTATTTTGGTTCAAGGATTTATGAATTCTCTTGGAATATATGAAATCATAGGATTGACTAATCGAATCAAACCAAAACATCAACAATCTTCTCCAACCTGACTATGAATCCATCTCAAAATTAGGGTTCAAACTATAAATTCGAAGAGAAAAATAAAAAATCGATCTTTACCTGTAAAACTTTGAATCAGAAGAAGCTTCAAAAGAGAGAGAGAGGGAGAAAAAGAAATAAATTTCTTCTCTTCTCTTTTGGGTTGCTTCTAAAATTTTTTCCCCACAGGTTTTCGCTGTCTCTCTGTAACGGTTTTGCAGACGAAGCTAAATAATTTTTTCCAGGACTTTTTTTTTTTGTTTGATCAAACATCAAAGTGTTACGTTTTCGTCAGATTTTTTTTTTTGTCCGCATTATTTGGGAACCATTTTATGAAGTGTTCCCGCGAGTTTCGTCATAATTATTAATTAATTGATTTTGTACTTAATTAGAGTTTGATTTAAGTTAAAAAGGTAACAATTAATAATAACTACGGTGTGTTTCGGTCCGACGTTTTATTCACTTTTTCGATCTATACGTCGTCGTTTTATGGTCTCGACCTTAATCCATTTTGACCATTTTATAATTTTTATTTCCCAAGTCTTCTTAACAAAAACAAACTAATAAATTAAGGCTGATTCAGACCAAAATGAAGATAACATTAAGGCTGATATTAGTCTATTATTTGAATTCTTTTACGCATTTGAATCTTTGACCTTCCAACTAGAATTTGAATGTTTAACTTAAAAAACAAGAGTAAACCAGTGAGGTTTGTTACTTTGTTTAAAAGAAAAAATGACTATTTTGGAAAAAATTGTAAGAAGCAAAATTGAAGATAGAATCTTCATTTGTAACGTTAATTATACTTCATATGCTGGTTTAATGTACTTTAGTTGGCAAATATATCGGCAATTCTTAACAACAAATAAACGAGTAACAAACACATAGAACAAAACAATTCTTACCAGGCCAAGTTTGGAAGGGCAACATATAGATATGGCTTCCCCAATCTGCTTCATTGATGGGTCTTGGCATACAACCGATTCGCGGAGCGGTCATGGGTGGATTTTCACCATTGGGAAAAGATTGTTTCATTTAAGATTGAAAGGTTCACGTCGTTGTTTATCACCGCTTCATGCAGAACTAGACACATTAGTTTGGGCCTTAAAGTGCTTAGTAGACTTATCAATCAAGGAAGTCTTTGTCAAGACGGTTTGATCTTATCTTATCACTATGGTTAATACGCCGGAGGATTGGCCCATTTTTGCATCAGAGTTAAAAGATTTTGAGTGTTTTAAGAATCAACTTGTATCTTTTAATATTATGCATGTTCCCCGTACTAGTAATATCCGAGCAGACTATCTTGCGAAATATGCAAGAATTCGCGGATTTTGTTTTTCCCATGTAAGTTCAACGGTTCCCGATTGGTTCTCTTTAAACGAGAGCGTTTATCCGTAGAATAATATATGGAGTCTTAACCGGAAAAAAAAAGAAGAATTGAAATCATTAGTTGTTATACTCTATACAAGTCAATGTTCGTATCATTTTTAAGCTATGTATTCAGGTGGATGTTATTAAAAAAATGCTACGTTTAGGTAATTAGGTTGAAGATAGAAATTTTGAAGATAAAAAAAAAGAAGATCATTAGTTTGCAATTCGCAAGATATGATAAAATAAAAGTTTACATAGTTGATTATCTTTCCTTCTCTCACATTGTTTTGCACATATCTCTAAAAGCCGTGGAGGATCATACACGTTATGATCACACAAACTTTATTTTTTTTGCTCAAGTTTCTGATGAGAGGATCGATGAGAACTTCTTGATACAAGAATCTGACCAAAAAAAAAAAGGTTTCTACCTTACTCTTTCTAGGTGTGTGAAATAGTATTCCCTTCATCAAAATTCATTTTTACTATCTTTAGAATCAGAATATTCGTTTCGCCAGAATTAGAGAGATATCATATGAGTTACTATTAGTCTATTACTAATTGGCCAAATAAAAAATAGAGTATAGGCCAACAAATGTCTTCAGTGATTTGATATTTTTTTTCATAAAGCTAAAATATTTATTACTTAATGCTCTTTTAGTGTGATGAAACATTTAACATAAGTTAAACTGGAGTTTTTACTTTTAATTTTAATAAATTATATATATGAAAATTTAAAGTACTAAACTAAGAAAGAGAAACATATAGGTGCAAAATGGAAATCACTAAGTTTAATTAAGAAATCTGCTGAATGATGATATAAGAACAAACTTGCTAATTTTTAAAGAAAATGGATGTTGATTGAAAAGGAAACACTTTGTATATGATATAATGAGTGGTAATCTATTAGAATAAGAAAAAAAACACTATAGAAACCCAAAGATTGTTGAATTTTGATGTCAAAGAATATATATACAAAATGTTGTTTTCTAAGTCTAGCTATTAAATTACTGTTAATTTGGTTAAAAGTCAAAAGAGAAACTTTGGGCTCAAGGTACTACAAGTAACCTAATGAAATATTTTATATATATTTTTATCTGGGACTGGCGAAGAAAAAGGAAAACATTAATGAAGATTTTATCTTTGGTTAATTTGCTTGTTTTGGGACTAGCGAAGAAAAAGGCAATTTGTGATACTTATAAACACTTGTATATTCATCATCGTCGGTTCTCTACCAATCCTGATTTCTATATATCTCATTCACTGATCGTGCTCATCTCTTTCTTTCTTTTTTCCAATAAGATCATGAGTTCTCCGGTGATAAATCAGGACACGATCCAAGAGGTTCTTTCTTATCTTCGGGGGTCCGAAATCGGAAAATTGAGGCTCATCAATAAAGAGTGCAACAAGAGAAGCTACGAGTCTTGGTTTGTCAACCTAAATCTCCATCGAACCAACAATATCTCTGGATACTTCCTAGAACGCTACGAAAGAGGATACAAACTTGATACCAGTTTTTTCCATGAGAGGAGAGATTTGGATAACAAAGGAGTCTCCATCGATTTTCTGCCACAAGGAGAGGTAAAGATCAAAGCTTGTGATGCACGTCATGGGATATTGCTTTGTTATAATGATACAAGACCAATACCGGAATACATAGTCTGCAAACCAACAACAAAACAGTATCAGATCATACCAAACCCAAAAGTGAGGAGTTGTGATAAGTCATTAGGTCTAACGGTAACCGGATTGCAGCCTTTCCGGTATAAAATATTTAGGCTTTCGAAATCGCCTGGTATGACTCGGAATCTCAGAACTTTTGCGTGCGAAGTTTTTGATTCCGATTCGTTTATGTGGAAGAGATTAAAAAATTTGCGTCTACCGAGAACAGACGGTCTAATTCTTTCAAACCCGGTACAAGCTTCAGGGTTCTTGCATTGGAGATCATGGAACCACAATGTGATCCGGTTATGTCCCAAAACCGAAACTTGGTCTTTCTTACATACTCCAAACGTTGGTTTATTCCCAGAGTTAGTCAGCTACGAAGGGAAGCTAGGTGTTATTCGTCACTGGATAAACAACAATCAAGAAGATGTTCACAGATTATGGGTTTTAAAGAGCAGTTTTGAAAAGTCGTGGGAAAAAGTGAAAGATATTGAAAGCATTGGAGTAGAGCATATTACGTGGATACCAAGCAACGACGTCGTAATGCTTTCTAGTTGGGATCATGTTTGCCTCTACAACTTAAACACAGAGAAGTTAAACTTAGTTCATACAAACAAGGATTTTGCCTCTTACGTTTGTTTCCCCTTTTGTTCTGATTACGAGAGGGTTGATCTGGACGGAAGAAGAAATGGACCGACAAATGCAAACTAGTCAACAAGGCTCAACGTAGGGCATAAAATAATCAACAAGGCTGTAGGAATATTTAATTTTTTTTTTTGGTAGGGATAGGAATATTTAATTTTGTTATATGGTTTTGTGCTTCTTAAAAGCTTAATGCAAACATTGTTATATGAATATATTTATAAGCAACAAATATATGGACAAAACACGTAAGATGTTACTATTGTTCAGTAACACGTATGTATGTTATTGAGATTATAAGTTTTCATTCATGTCCTAACTAGTCATTTTTGGTATCCTTTAAATCAGAATCTTCCCCTAACTATAGTACTAATTGATCCCAAAAAAGTGTGGGCCAAAAACTTTCTTCAGTGTTTATATATTGTAATTTAACTAAAAAAAATTATTAGTTAGTGTGATGAAACATTTAACAAAAGTATAACTAGAGTTTTTTTTCTTCTTTTAATTTCAATATATTATCTTAAAATTTAAAATTACTAAGGAAACTAAGAAAGTACTAAGATAACTAAGGAAATAAAAAGAAAGATAAATCTATGGAAAATGGAAATTACGTAAGTTAATTAGAAATTAAATCTGCTAAACAATGATAATCTTTTTTGTGCTAATTTTTATAAGAAAATAAATTGGCCAAAATGGTGAAATTGACTTGTGGATTATTATACAAGCTGGATGTTTATTAAAAAGAAAGAATTGTCAATTATGATAGAAACATTATTATATAATGAGTTGTTAATCTATTAGTAGAAAAAAAAACAATTAAAATCCAAAGATTGTTGGGTAAAAAAAAAAGTTGTTTCCTAAGTCTAGCAATTAAATTACTGTAGATTTGGTTAAAAGTCTAAAGATAAAGTTTTGGCTTAAGGTATCACAAGTAACATTAATCATGAAAGATTTTATCTTTTGGTTAATTTGTTTGTTTTAGGACTAGCGAAGAAAAAGGCAAATTTTGATACTTTCCTTAAACAAAGAAAGGATATATAAACACTTTATTCATCATAAGTTGTTCTCTACCGATCCTGATTTTTTCATTTCTCATTCAGTGATCGTGCTCATCTCTTTATTCCCGACAGGATCATGAGTTCTCCGGTGATAAATCAAGACATGATCCAAGAATTTCTTTCTTATCTTCCGGCGTCAAAAATCGGAAAATTCAGGCTCCTGAATAAAGAGTGCAACAAGAGAAGCTACGAGTCATGGTTTGTCAATCTTAATCTCCTTAGAACCAATCGTATTTCGGGATACTTCATACAACACTACATAGTAAAAGGACACGAACTTCGAACCAGTTTTGTCCATGAGAGGAGTGATTTACAAAACAATGGAGTCTCCATCGACTTTCTGCCACCCGGAATGATAAAGATCGAAGCTTGTGATGCAAGTCATGGGATATTGCTTTGTGTTAAGTATACAAAACCATCACGTGGATACATAGTCTTCAAACCAACCACTAAACAGTATCAGGTCATACCAAAGCCAGAAGTGAAGGGTTGGGATATGTCATTGGGTTTAGCGGTAATCGGATTGAACCCTTTCCGGTATAAAATACAAAGGCTTTCGCAGTCTCGGCGTATGTGTATGTCTCGGGGTATCTACCATTTGAATCACAGAACTTTTATGTGCGAAGTTTTCGATTCTGATTCGTTTACCTGGAAGAGATTAGAAAATTTGCGTCTACCAAAAACAGACAGATTAATTTTTTCCAACCCGATACAAGTTTCGGGGTTCTTGCATTGGATATCACGGAACAACAATGTGATCCGGTTTTGTCTCAAAACCGAAACTTGGTCCTTCTTCCATACTCCGAACTCTGATGTTTTCTCAGGATTAGTCAGATACGAAGGGAAGCTAGGTGCTATTCGTCAGTGGACAAACAAAGATCAAGAAGATGTTCACGAGTTATGGGTTTTAAAGAGCAGTTTTGAAAAGTCGTGGGTTAAAGTGAAAGATATTAAAAGCATTGGAGTAGATTTGATTACGTGGACTCCAAGCAACGACGTTGTATTGTTTCGTAGTAGTGATCGTGGTTGCCTCTACAACATAAACGCAGAGAAGTTGAATTTAGTTTATGCAAAAAAAGAGGGATCTGATTGTTCTTTCGTTTGTTTTCCGTTTTGTTCTGATTACGAGAGGGTTGATCTGAACGGAAGAAGCAACGGGCCGACACTTTAAAAAAAAAATAAAAAAAATGGGCCGACAAATGCAAACGTAGTTGACAAGGATCTCAAGTCTCAAGTCTCAATTGGCTCGCTCATTGTGGGGCATAAATATATCTAGTGATGTTTAATTGTTTTTTATAAGGTAAAAAGGAATATTGAATTTTGTTTCTTAGGTTTATGTAATAATACCAAACATTGTTTTATGAATATTTAATCTGATTTTTTGGCTAGTTATTTTATTATATCAAGGGTTCCTGTTTATAGTTGAAAACAGTTACTGTATAGAAAATAGTGTCCCAATTTTCTCTCTTAAATAATATATTAGTTAATAAAAGATATTTTAATATATTAGATATACAATAATATCTAAAGCAACACATATTTAGACACAACACGTAATATCTTACTATTGTTTACATATATTTATAGCTTACCAATATAACCCGTATCTATGTTTTATAAGCTTTTATACAATATATGTACGGTATGCTGTCCACGTATATATATTCTCCAAAAAAAACGCATGGTACACAAAATTTATTAAATATTTGGCAATTGGGTGTTTATCTAAAGTTTATCACAATATTTATCAACTATAATAGATGGTAGAAGATAAAAAAATTATATCAGATTGATTCAATTAAATTTTATAATATATCATTTTAAAAAATTAATTAAAAGAAAACTATTTCATAAAATTGTTCAAAAGATAATTAGTAAAATTAATTAAATATGTGATGCTATTGAGTTATAGAGAGTTATTGTAAATTTACTTAAAATCATACAAATCTTATCCTAATTTAACTTATCATTTAAGAAATACAAAAGTAAAAAACGCGGAAAGCAATAATTTATTTACCTTATTATAACTCCTATATAAAGTACTCTGTTTATTCAACATAATCTTACGTTGTTGTATTCATAGGCATCTTTAACCTATCTTTTCATTTTCTGATCTCGATCGTTTTCGATCCAACAAAATGAGTCTACCGGTGAGGAACCAAGAGGTGATTATGCAGATTCCTTCTTCTTCTCAGTTTCCAGCAACATCGAGTCCGGAAAACACCAATCAAGTGAAGGATGAGCCAAATTTGTTTAGACGTGTTATGAATTTGCTTTTACGTCGTAGTTATTGAAAAAGCTGATTTATCGCATGATTCAGAACGAGAAGTTGAAGGCAAATAACTAAAGAAGTCTTTTATATGTATACAATAATTGTTTTTAAATCAAATCCTAATTAAAAAAATATATTCATTATGACTTTCATGTTTTTAATGTAATTTATTCCTATATCTATAATGATTTTGTTGTGAAGAGCGTTTTCATTTGCTATAGAACAAGGAGAATAGTTCCAGGAAATATTCGACTTGATTTAATTATAGTGTAAACATGCTGAACACTGAAAATTACTTTTTCAATAAACGAAAAATATAATATACATTACAAAACTTATGTGAATAAAGCATGAAACTTAATATACGTTCCCTTTATCATTTTACTTCAAAGAAAATAAACAGAAATGTAACTTTCACATGTAAATCTAATTCTTAAATTTAAAAAATAATATTTATATATTTATATGAAAATAACGAACCGGATGAAAAATAAATTTTATATATTTATATCATCTCCAAATCTAGTTTGGTTCAGGGGCTTACCGAACCGGATTGAACTTCTCATATACAAAAATTAGCAACACAAAATGTCTCCGGTATAAATACTAACATTTATAACCCGAACCGGTTTAGCTTCCTGTTATATCTTTTTAAAAAAGATCTCTGACAAAGATTCCTTTCCTGGAAATTTACCGGTTTTGGTGAAATGTAAACCGTGGGACGAGGATGCTTCTTCATATCTCACCACCACTCTCGTTGACTTGACTTGGCTCTGCTCGTCAATGGTTATCTTCGATCTTTAACCAAATCCAGTTGATAAGGTCTCTTCGTTGATTAGCAGAGATCTCTTTAATTTGTGAATTTCAATTCATCGGAACCTGTTGATGGACACCACCATTGATGGATTCGCCGATTCTTATGAAATCAGCAGCACTAGTTTCGTCGCTACCGATAACACCGACTCCTCTATTGTTTATCTGGCCGCCGAACAAGTACTCACCGGACCTGATGTATCTGCTCTGCAATTGCTCTCCAACAGCTTCGAATCCGTCTTTGACTCGCCGGATGATTTCTACAGCGACGCTAAGCTTGTTCTCTCCGACGGCCGGGAAGTTTCTTTCCACCGGTGCGTTTTGTCAGCGAGAAGCTCTTTCTTCAAGAGCGCTTTAGCCGCCGCTAAGAAGGAGAAAGACTCCAACAACACCGCCGCCGTGAAGCTCGAGCTTAAGGAGATTGCCAAGGATTACGAAGTCGGTTTCGATTCGGTTGTGACTGTTTTGGCTTATGTTTACAGCAGCAGAGTGAGACCGCCGCCTAAAGGAGTTTCTGAATGCGCAGACGAGAATTGCTGCCACGTGGCTTGCCGGCCGGCGGTGGATTTCATGTTGGAGGTTCTCTATTTGGCTTTCATCTTCAAGATCCCTGAATTAATTACTCTCTATCAGGTAAAACACCATCTGCATTAAGCTATGGTTACACATTCATGAATATGTTCTTACTTGAGTACTTGTATTTGTATTTCAGAGGCACTTATTGGACGTTGTAGACAAAGTTGTTATAGAGGACACATTGGTTATACTCAAGCTTGCTAATATATGTGGTAAAGCTTGTATGAAGCTATTGGATAGATGTAAAGAGATTATTGTCAAGTCTAATGTAGATATGGTTAGTCTTGAAAAGTCATTGCCGGAAGAGCTTGTTAAAGAGATAATTGATAGACGTAAAGAGCTTGGTTTGGAGGTACCTAAAGTAAAGAAACATGTCTCGAATGTACATAAGGCACTTGACTCGGATGATATTGAGTTAGTCAAGTTGCTTTTGAAAGAGGATCACACCAATCTAGATGATGCGTGTGCTCTTCATTTCGCTGTTGCATATTGCAATGTGAAGACCGCAACAGATCTTTTAAAACTTGATCTTGCCGATGTCAACCATAGGAATCCGAGGGGATATACGGTGCTTCATGTTGCTGCGATGCGGAAGGAGCCACAATTGATACTATCTCTATTGGAAAAAGGTGCAAGTGCATCAGAAGCAACTTTGGAAGGTAGAACCGCACTCATGATCGCAAAACAAGCCACTATGGCGGTTGAATGTAATAATATCCCGGAGCAATGCAAGCATTCTCTCAAAGGCCGACTATGTGTAGAAATACTAGAGCAAGAAGACAAACGAGAACAAATTCCTAGAGATGTTCCTCCCTCTTTTGCAGTGGCGGCCGATGAATTGAAGATGACGCTGCTCGATCTTGAAAATAGAGGTATCTATCAAGTCTTATTTCTTATATGTTTGAATTAAATTTATGTCCTCTCTATTAGGAAACTGAGTGAACTAATGATAACTATTCTTTGTGTCGTCCACTGTTTAGTTGCACTTGCTCAACGTCTTTTTCCAACGGAAGCACAAGCTGCAATGGAGATCGCCGAAATGAAGGGAACATGTGAGTTCATAGTGACTAGCCTCGAGCCTGACCGTCTCACTGGTACGAAGAGAACATCACCGGGTGTAAAGATAGCACCTTTCAGAATCCTAGAAGAGCATCAAAGTAGACTAAAAGCGCTTTCTAAAACCGGTATGGATTCTCACCCACTTCATCGGACTCCTTATCACAAAAAACAAAACTAAATGATCTTTAAACATGGTTTTGTTACTTGCTGTCTGACCTTGTTTTTTTATCATCAGTGGAACTCGGGAAACGATTCTTCCCGCGCTGTTCGGCAGTGCTCGACCAGATTATGAACTGTGAGGACTTGACTCAACTGGCTTGCGGAGAAGACGACACTGCTGAGAAACGACTACAAAAGAAGCAAAGGTACATGGAAATACAAGAGACACTAAAGAAGGCCTTTAGTGAGGACAATTTGGAATTAGGAAATTCGTCCCTGACAGATTCGACTTCTTCCACATCGAAATCAACCGGTGGAAAGAGGTCTAACCGTAAACTCTCTCATCGTCGTCGGTGAGACTCTTGCCTCTTAGTGTAATTTTTGCTGTACCATATAATTCTGTTTTCATGATGACTGTAACTGTTTATGTCTATCGTTGGCGTCATATAGTTTCGCTCTTCGTTTTGCATCCTGTGTATTATTGCTGCAGGTGTGCTTCAAACAAATGTTGTAACAATTTGAACCAATGGTATACAGATTTGTAATATATATTTATGTACATCAACAATAACCCATGATGGTGTTACAGAGTTGCTAGAATCAAAGTGTGAAATAATGTCAAATTGTTCATCTGTTGGATATTTTCCACCAAGAACCAAAAGAATATTCAAGTTCCCTGAACTTCTGGCAACATTCATGTTATATGTATCTTCCTAATTCTTCCTTTAACCTTTTGTAACTCGAATTACACAGCAAGTTAGTTTCAGGTCTAGAGATAAGAGAACACTGAGTGGGCGTGTAAGGTGCATTCTCCTAGTCAGCTCCATTGCATCCAACATTTGTGAATGACACAAGTTAACAATCCTTTGCACCATTTCTGGGTGCATACATGGAAACTTCTTCGATTGAAACTTCCCACATGTGCAGGTGCGTTCGCTGTCACTGATAGACCAAGAGACTGAAAGCTTTCACAAATTGCCCTCAAATCTTCTGTTTCTATCGTCATGACTCCATATCTCCGACCACTGGTCATGAGCCAGAGCCCACTGATTTTGAGGGAATTGGGCTAACCATTTCCGAGCTTCTGAGTCCTTCTTTTTGATGTCCTTTATGTAGGAATCAAATTCTTCCTTCTGACTTGTGGATCCAGCCTGCTTCACAAGGCTCACCAGGTTGTAGTCTCCAAAAATATCATGGAATTGTAAGCAAAAACAATCCAGACAGAACCTGTGATAGACCCAAGGTTCTTGCCACAGTGATCCGGGTTCGTTAATAACAGCAACTATGTCCGGGTGAGGACTGGAGACGAGGCAAACGTCTTTCCTTTGTGTTACCTTCTCTCTGATATTAGTGAGAAACCAACGCCAACTATCAGTGGACACTTCTTTGGTAAGCGGAAAGGCAAGCGGGAAAAAGCAATCATCAGCGTCGAGTCCTGAGGAAATCATCAATTTCATAGGGTACTTGCCGTTCAAGTCTTTTGAATCCACTATGATCAGAGGTCTACAGTGTTGAAACCCTTCAATGGACTGTGGAAACGCCCAAAACGCGCCACCGAAGGATGCAAATTCAGGATTAGGGAAAAGCTCATATTGCAGTCCACAAGTAGCCCATTAGATGAGTGAAATGCAGCCAATTAGTTTAGGCAATACTCTGAAACTCTGATCTTTGATTACTTCCTGTTCTGCTGCCCGCAGCTTTGAAGTTTTAAGCATGTCACCAAACTTTTCAACTCTGCTGTTAGAGTGGGTTGTACCCTGATCAGACACTCAATCTCTTCTGCTGCAAATTACAAGTTGAAGTTTTCCGGCTTAATAGAACAACAAGTATGTGGACCAACTACACTTAGTTATCTTAACAAGTCCATGTTCTTCTATTCAATCTGCCCGACGCGACCAATTGCATTTCCATCTGATGCATTTAAACGTATACTCGTCCTTCTCAATCTCTTGTACTACACACTTTTGCTGCCCTCTAATGGAACACCAGTCCACCGCCTTCTTCAGCTCATCCCTATCTTTAAAACACAACCCTACACGCAATTCATGATCATCAATCCACAAACTAGACAAAGTACACTGTTTTGAAGCACTCGAATCAACAACACCTTTACTTAATAAGCACGCATACGGTAATACCTCTAAGCCTGGCACATTCAAACCTTGTGTGCATCATCTGAACCCGAGTTTTTATCCGTTATTTCTCCATCCCCACCTCCACGAGTGCTACCATTTCCGAAGTCAGAATTTTCCTCGTCTTCAATCCACCCGTTACTGTTACCCACTCCCTGAACCTCTAAACCATTATCTCTCTCTACTTTCACAGATGCATGTGACACATAATCAGTAGCTTCTTGGGGTTGTTGCGTCCTCTGTGTATTCGAGGAACTAGCGGGATATTCTATTACGGATGAACAAGCAGCATGATCAGTAACATTATCAGATGTCGATTTCACTTCCAAATACAACTCCACATTTCTTATAGAAGGATGATAACTTGGAACTTCAAGCATAGTCTCCAAACTAGTGTCGTTCACTACATGAAGAAGTAGATAGATAAAGAGATCCGGTGAAACAACTACAGGATACCTACCAAAATATATTGAACACTGATTTCTGCAGCTGCAATCCAAAAATTGGATAAAGACCATTCAACAATGTACTTAACGCAGTCTTTTGCCTAACCTTGACCGTTTTAGGAGTGGATCCTTCATAGTAAACACCATCAGGACCATACTTGGTAGAACCTTTCTCTCAAGGTTTCCATCGCCATGACCATAACAGTCCTGCAGTGAATTCTAAGAAAAATGTAAAAAATTTTGGCCTAAACTCATAATTCTTAACATACGAAACCATGGAGAACTCCATGTCTAAAAAATAAAGGCTAAAGCTTTTTGGCGACAGAAGCAGATAAATCCATTCAAAACACATAAACTCTAAACAATAAACAGTGATACTCAATACTAAGACTTGTAAAGGTCTACGTAACTCAAAACTGGAGAATTTCAGATCGGGTGTGGCAGAGAAGCTTGGATTTTGCAAGAACTTCAACTAATTTCGCCTGTCGCTGAGGACTTCTCCGGTGACGAAGCCACTTGTCACCGATGACGAAGACACCACCTAACTTTTTCATATGCCATAAATGTCACACCTATTCGAACAAAAATAAAATAAAGTACAATTGGGCCGAAAGAAGAAAGCCCGTTTTGAGCCCGTTTATAAACTAGCAAAACATTCAATTTCATTCCCGCCAAAAATTAACTTTCAATGTCCCAATGATTTAATATTTTGTTTTTAAGAATCAATATATGCATTAGAATTAGAAAATTGGTAAGTACGAGTTGTAGAAAAGAACTAGTTTTTGCAGGATGATTTTTGTCCACATTAAGCCTTTGCAGATAAGAAACTTGATTAAACAAGCTAAAAACACACATACACATACTATTTGTATATTACGAGAGAGGCATGGATGCGAGAGTAAGAGTAAAAGAAAGCTACAATAAGATTGGGAAAGAGATCGTAAAGAAGAAGAAGAAGAAGACGTCACATTTCTAATCCAGTTTAGCTTAGTTTTCATATCGGTTTTTAGGGGATCACCAAAAAGTGCTTATGAACAAGCATAAACATAACGTCTCCGTTATATAACCGGAACCTGACTTATCCTACTTTCCTAAAGTCAAAAGATACTACATAGTCACTAGTATAATCAACCAAAATGCTCGGTTTGGTTTGACACAAATCCATCTAACTTCCAGCTCTTCTTCTTACTAGTTATGTGTTAGGACTAAGCTGCTGACTAGGAGGAAACAGTGTTGGAACTCTGCAATCTTCCGGCCAAGCTGCAACGTCCGGAACAGGAGAAAATGTAGCAGCGTAAGTTTTGCAATATTGTTCAACAGTGTAACACTCGTCTACATACTGCAAAGGGTTGATTTTGAGCTTCTCAAAGACTGCTAGAGCGTGCAGACATGGGAACTTGTAACTTTGGAACTTCCTACACGTGCAGGTTGAGACATTTAACTGGACAATCCATTCCTCCTTTTCTGAGGACTCTGAGACCTTAAATGAATCTCTCTCTAACTGCGTTATAACGTAAGGAATGGAATCTGTCATGAACTCTTCAAGCTTGTCCATGAAAGGTTCTGTGTACACAACACCGCGGTTAAGAGAGCTATAAATAGAACTAAGAGACTTATCAAAAGAGGATCTCAACTCATCAAACATAAGCATCACACCCCCTGTCATTGCAACTGTACAATAAGGAAAGCCTCTACAAACTGCAAATAGAGCTTCTCTATCTATCTCTATGATTCCATATCTCAGACCACTGTCATGAGCCAATGCCCACTTATGTCTTGGGATTTGATCTAACCATTTCCAAGCTTCTGGGTTCTTCTCTTTGATGTCATTCATGTAGGAATCAAATTCTTCCTTCTGATTCGTGGATCCAGCCTGCTCCACAAGACTCTCCAGGTTGTAGTCTCGAAAAACGCCAAGGAATTGAGAGCGCAAATGATTCAGACAGAACTTGTGATGAGCCCATGGTTCTTGCCACAGAGACCCTGGTTCATTAACAACAGCGACTATGTCCCGGAGAGGACTGGAGATGAGGCAAAGGTCTTTCCTTTGCGTAACCTTCTCTCTGATTTTAGTGAAAAACCAACGCCAACTATCAGTAGACACTTCTTTAGTAACCGCAAAGGCAAGGGGAAAAAATTTGTTGGCTGCATCTACTCCTGAGGCAATCATCAGTTTCAATTGGTACTTACCGTTCAAACTTTTAGTGTCCACGACGATCAAAGGTCTACAGTGTTGAAACCCTTCGATAGACTGTGAAAATGACCAAAACACGCCACGGAAGGATGCAAAATCAGGATTAGGAAAAAGATCATATTGCCAGTCCACGAGAAGCCCATTAGATGAGTGAAATGCAGATATTAACTTGGGCATGACTCTGAAACTTTGATCCTCATCTCCAAATACTCTTTTGATTACTTCCAGTTTCCCATCCCGCATCTTGGAAGTTTGAAGCTCATAGCCAGTTTTTTCTTTCCACCATTTCTTCAACTCTGCAATTGAGAGTGTGGGCTGTATCCTGACAACACGTTCAATCTCATCTGCTGCAAACTCTGACTCAAAATCATTTGGATACTCATGACTACAAGTATGTGGGCCAGTATATTTGGTTATCTCAACAAGTCCGTGTTCTTCCATTCTTGCTGCCCGTAGTGACCACTTGCATTTCCATCTTACGCACTCAAACGTGTACATTTCCTTCTCGGTCTCTCTTACTATACAATTTCGCCGCCTTCTAATGCACCACCAATCCACTGCCTTCTTTAACTCATCTCTATCTTTAAAACACAGTCCTAAATGCATGTCATGATCGTCATCAATCCACAGTCTAGGCAGAAGACAGGGTTTTAAAGCACCAGAATTGACAACTTTAACCAAGATGCCAGCTGAGCCTGAATTATTATCCACTATTTCTTGTTGTGTGATCCTCTGTCTTTTTGAGGAACTATCAGGACTTTCCAGTGGCGATGAACAAGTAACAGGAACAACGACAGCATCAGAAGTTGGTTGAGCTTCCAAATAGAATTCCAAATTGTTTACAGAAGGATGATTCCTTGGAACCTCAAGCATAGTCTCCAAACTAGAGTCGTTCAACACGGGAAAATGTACATACGTAAAGAGATCCGGTGAAACATCTACAGGGTACTTACCGAAGATTTTGAACTCTGATTTCTGCTTATCTAATCCAAACAATTGATAAAGCCTATCCAACAATCTGCTTAAGGCAGTCTTTCGCATAATTGTGATCTTTTTAAGAATGGATCCTTCATAGTATACGCCATCAGCACCATACTTAATATAACCATTCAAGTGACACAACACCATAACCTTTTCTCTGACTGTTTCAATCGCCATGAGCACAACAAATCTGCAGTGAATTCAAAGAAAAAATGTAAAAAATTTAGGCATAGCTTCCTAAAATGAAAAACCCTATAAAGCTCAATATCAACGGTAATGTACAGCTCTAAAAGGAGAAAGCTTTCTAGCTATAGAAGCAGATAAACTCATTCAAAAACATAAACCCTAAACAGTGATACTCAAAACTAAGACTTGTAAAGTTTTACGCAACTGAAAAGAAGAAAAACAGGGAATTTGGAAATGGGTGTCGCAGAAAAAAGCTTAGATCTTTCAGAAATGGAAGTAATTTCACCTTCGCTAACGATTTCGCCGGTGATGTTACTGTTACAGGTCAGGTCACTGATGAAGACAACTACTACAGTCTACAGGGAAATGAGAAATATAGCTTTTCGAAATTTTATAACAGAAAAAAATATAAAAAAATCAATTGGGCCGACGGAAGAAAGCCCGTGAATATTTGTAGCTTGTTTTACAACTGAAACCAGATTAATCCTACTTCCCTAAAGTCATAAGATGCCCGGCTCGGTGCAAACTCAAATCCATCTTTCAGCTCTTCTTCTTAGTAGCGAGAGGAGTAGTTCTGCATTTGGTACCTGATACGTAAGTTGGAGGTGATGGAGGTGGTGACGGTGGAATGACAGGAGGAAGCAATCTCGGAACTCCAGAAGCTTCCGGCCAAGCTGACATTTCCGGAACATGAGAGAAAATGGTGGCGTAAGTTCTTTTTAACCGTTCAAGAGTGTAACAGTCGTCTACATACTGTAAAGGGTTGAATTTCAACTTCTTGCAGACGGCTAGAGCGTGTAGACATGGGAATTTGTAACGCTGAAAATCCCCGCATGTGCAGCTGCAGTCGCTCAGCTGAACAATACATTCACCCTTATCTAACGCTGTTGCAACCTGAAAGGCGTTATTGTCTAAGGGCGTTACAATGTAACTGTAAGTAACGAAAGTTGTCCTGAATTCTTCAAGCTTGTCCATGACAGGCTCGGTGTACACATCGCCGCAGTTAAGAGAACTTCGGCTACAACTAAAAGACTTGTCAAACTTGGATCTCAGTTCATCAAATAGAAGAAGCACGGAACCTGTCACTACATGACCAGCCTGCTCAAATGCGTTACAAACTGCAAACAAAGCTTTTGTATTTATCTCCATGATTCCATATCTCCGACCATTGTCATGAGCCAGAGCCCACCGATTTTGAGGGAATTGGTCTAACCATTTCCGAGCTTCTGGGTTCTTCTCTTTGATGTCATTCATGTAGGAAACAAACTCATCCTTCTGACTCGTGGACCCAGCCCGCCTAATGCGAGCCCCCAGGCAGAAGCTTGGAAAAACACGAGAGAATTGGGAGTAAAAATGATTCAGACTGAACCTGTGATAAGCCCAAGGTTCTTGCCACTGAGACCCAGATTCGTTGACAACAGCAATTATGTCGGGGTGGGGACTGGAAATGAGGCAAAGGCCTTTCCTTTGTGTAACCTTCTCTCTGATTCCAGTGAGAAACCAACGCCAAATATCAGTAGAAACTTCTTTAGTAACCGCAAAGGCAAGTGGAAAATATTTGTTGGCTGCATCAACTCCTGAGGCAATCATCAATTTCAATTGGTACTCACAGTTCAAGTTTTTGGTATCCACTACGATCAGAGGTCTACAGTGTTGAAACCCTTCTATAGACTGTGGGAACGCCCAAAACACACCACAGAAGGATGCAAAATTAGGATTAGGAAAAAGATCATACTTCCAGTCCACAAGGAGTCCATTAGATGAACAAAGGGCAGACATTAACTTGGGAAAATCTTCAAAACTTTGATCCCAATCTCCAAAAACTCTTTTGATAGCTTTCTCTTTCGCTAACCGCACATCAGAAGTTTCAAGCTCATAGCCAATTTTTTTTTTCCACCACTTCTTCAACTCTGAAATTGTTTGTGTGGGCATATACCTGACCGCACGTTCAATCTCATCTGTTTCAAACTCTGATTTGAAATCTTCTGGAACAATGGGATGACAAGTATGTGGACCAGTATACTTGATTATCTCGACAAGTCCGTGCTTTTTCATTCTAGCGGCTCCAAGTGACCACTTGCATTTCCATCTGATGCACTCAAAGATATACTCGTCCTTTGCAGTCTCTCGTACTACACACTTTTGCTGAGCTTTAAGGGAACACCAGTCCACTGCCTTCTTCAGCTCATCGCCATCTTTAAAGCACAATCCTACTCGCAAGTCATGATCGTCAAGCCACAAACTAGACATACACGGTTTTGAAACATGACCAGAAATGGAATCTTTATTCAAAGTGCTGCTATCAACCAAGTGTACCACGCCATCTGATTCTGAGTTTCTATCCGTCTCCCTCTCTAACTTAACATGTATATCGGTCTTCTGTCTTTTCGAAGAACCACCAAGAATGTCTGAAGGCGATGAACAAGTAGCAGGATCAATAACTCCAACGGATGTCGATTCCACTTCCAAATACAGGTCAATGTCTTTAATATAAGGATGTTTGGTTGTAATCTCAAGCATAGTCTCCAAACTAGTGTCGTCCACCACGGGAAGAGGTTTATACTTAACCCTAAACGCTTGAATATCTGTAGGATATCTACCGATTATACCAAACTTTGATCTCTTCCTATCTAACCCAGTAACTTGATACAGATGATCCAGCAATTCGTTAAACTTAGTCTTTCCCTTCACAGTGGTCATTCTATAATTGGACCCTTCATAGTATATGCCATTAGTGCCATCCTTGATGCAACCGTTCCAGCAACAGAACACCGGAACATTTACTTCAGACATGAGCACAACAAACCTGCACGGAGTTCAAAAGTAAAAATGTAAACTTTGGGGATGCAAACCCTTTTCTCTGACGTTAGGGTTTCTCCGGCGGTATGAGGAAGACAAAACGACAAAAAAATAAAAAACAGTTGGGCCAAAATAACAAGGCCCAACTATATGTTCATCAATAATAAACCCGTTCATCAGTAATGGGTAACCCGTTTAGCTTGGTTTTAACCAGACTGAATTTTCACATACAAATAAACCTGAACCTGTTTGTTTCCTAAGTCTAGTTCTCTAACTTTCAGGTCTTCTTAAAGTGGGCATGAATAAATCCTAAGGAGATGCTTCATGTTAAATCCTAAGTTTCTTCTTACTTACTGATACAGAAAAACTAGGATCTGTTTCTTCAATCACAAACAATCGATCAATCAACCAAAATAACACTTCCGATTAATATTCAAGGATAACAATGAGCTCCAATGTTCATAAAACAGGGGAGACTCTAGATTCACCTTGCAAGAACATTGTTCTTCACAGAGGATGAATCATAATATTCGAAACCCAGAAACCTCAAAGAGAAGAACAACAAACTTCAACAACTTTCACGATTATGATAAAATGTTCCTGATCCAGCTTCTTTTAAACGCAGGCAATCCACTCGTTTCCATCTTGGCCGTTACTTCATCTTTTAATCACAGCCCTCCACGTGTCTCTGCTCCCTTATTATTTCCCATATCACTTACTAACTTACTCCACTCCTCATCCTCGGTCTTGTCTTCTTATGAACTGAGCTCATTTTGGATCATCGTCTTTATAGATGACTTTCTTGGGGTGAGGTCGATTTCGAACTTCTCAGCTGTAAAACCAGTTTAAAACAAAGCAAGTTACAAAGACGACATCGTCGGTGAAGAAATAAAACGATCTGATCTTAACTCATACCAAGTCGCTTGAGGACGTCAGCAATCGCGGTCTGTCAGGAAATAACAAAGCTATTATTAGAGACTTATAGATCAATTTATCTTCTAAACGCACATAAATTTTTTGAGGTTTGAATCCTAACCGTTTTCAAGTCCACAACTTTCAAGATATCAACAATTGCATTTCTCAACTCTTCATCACTAGGAGGCACCTTGGCTTTGTCATTTACTAGATCAAACAAAGACAGATAAACACATGGCGTCAGAAACATAAAAAGATAAAGAAAGATATATCAAAATTGATGATGACACTATACTGTAATTCTTCATGTTTATGAATCTAAGGAACCATCGTTTAATAAGTACTCAGATTGTTCTGAATCCTAGTCTTGACTAAAGCTATCTTTCGTATTGAATTGTATCCATGCCATAGTAAATACTTAAGTTAATATTGAAAGTAGAAACATAATGTAATGCAACTAGTAATGTGTATACCGATATTAGTTCAGTTTTCAGTCATGATTCTTGGTTTATTAAGACTATTAACCAAGTCAAAGCAAATTCAGGATTAATCGACTGTTAGTTCAGGGCAAAACAAAATGCAAATTCACGTTGATTTTCACAAACAAAAGCAGCAACACATGTTTTTGTCACGACACTACGATATATAACCCGAACCGGTTTAATCATACTTGCCGAAAGTCAAAAGATACTACATAATCACCAATCAGTTAGCACAATCCATACAAAAACCTCTTAAGAATTGACTCAGTTTCGTACCAAATCCATCTAACAGGTTCAGATTTTCGTCTTACTAGTGCGAGGAGTAGTTTTCCATTGGGACTTACCTGATACGTTAGGTGGCGGCAGAATGACCGGTGGAAACAGTGTCGGAACTCCAGAAGCTTCTGGCCAAGCTGCTACTTCCGGGACAGGAGAAAAAGTGGCAGCATAAGTTTTGTATAATCGGTCAAGAGAGTAACAGTCGTCTACATACTGCAAAGGGTTGATTTTCAGCTTCTCGCAGACTGCTAGAACGTGCAGACATGGAAACTTCTTCAACTGAAACTCCCCACACGTACAGGACCATTCACTCAGCTGAACGATCCATTCATCCTCCTGTAATGGTTCTGTGACTTGAAACAGACCTTTCTCTAATGGCATTACAACGTGAGGGATGGAATCTGTCATTAACTTTTCGAGCTGGTCCATGACGGGTTTGGTGTACATATCTCCGCGGTTGACCCTACCACTGCTATCACAAAGACCCGAGTAAAAAAAAAATCTCATCTCATCAAACAGAAGCAGTGCTGTAGCTGTCACTGGCAAACCAAGAGACTGAAAGCTTTCACAAAATGCAAACAAATTTTCTGCATCGATCGTCATAACTCTGTATCTCCGACCACTGTCATGAGCTTGAGCCCACTGATATTGAGGAAATTGGTCTAACCATTTCCGCGCTTCTGAGTTCTTCTTTTCGATCTCATTCATATAGGAATCAAATTCTTCCTTCTCACTTGTGGATCCAGCCTCATACACAAGGTTCTTCAGGTAGTCGTCTTGAAAAACATAGTGAAATTGGGTGCATATATCATCCAGACAGAACATGTGATAAGCCCAGGGTTCTTGCCACTGAGATCCTGGTTCGTTAATAACATCAAGTATATCAGGGTGGGGTCTGGAGATGAGGCAAATGTCTTTCCTTTGTGTTACCTTCTCCCTGATTCCACTGAGAAACCAACGCCAGGTATCTGAGGATACTTCTGTGGTAAACGCAAATGCAAGTGGGAAATAGCAATCGTCAGCTTCGACTCCTGAGGCAATCATCAATTTCATAGGGTACTTACCCTTCAAGTCTTTGGTGTCCACTACGATCAGAGGTCTACAGTGTTGAAACCCTTCAATGGACTGTGGAAACGCCCAAAACACACTACGAAAGGAAGCAAATTCAGGATTTGGAAAAAGCTTGTATTGCCAGTCCACAACTAGCCCATTAGATGAGTGAAACGCAGCCATTAGATTGGGTAATACTCTAAAACTCTGATCCCAATCTCCAAAGACTTTTTTGATCACTTCTTGTTTTGCTGCTTGCATCTCTGAAGTTGCAAGCATGTCGCCAAAATTTTCAAACCACCAATTTCTCAACTCTTCAATTGTTAGTGTGGGCTGTACCCTGATCAGACATTCAATCTCATCTGCTGCGAATTCCACGTCATAATTATCTGGCCCTATAGGACAACAAGTATGTGGAGTATTACACTTGGTTATCTCAACAAGTCCGTGCTCTTCAATTCTAGCTGCCTGAAGCGACCACTTGCATTTCCATCTGATGCATTCAAACGTATACTTGTCCTTCTCGGTCTCTCTTACTACACACTTTTGCCGCCCTCTAATAGAGCACCAGTCCACCGTCTTCTTCAGCTCATCCCTGTCTTTAAAACACAACCCTACACGCAATTCATGATCATCAACCCACAAACTGGACAGAGGCCATGATTTGAAGTACTTGACTCGGCGTTATTCGCTGTCAAAGTAACAACCTGTTCCACCCCATCCGAACCCGAGTTTTTATTTGTCATTTCTCTATCTACATATCCATGAGTGCTACCATTTCCCAATGCAGCATCTGCCTCGTCTTCAATCCACCCGTTACTGTTATCCACTCCCTGAACCTTTAAACCATTAACCCTCTCTAATTTAACAGATGAATGTGTCACATAACCAGTTGCTTCTTGGGTCCTCTGTCTTTTCAAGGAACTACCAAGATTTTCTAATGGCGATGAACAAGCAGCAGGATCAATAACTCCTTCAGATGTCGATTTCACTTCCAAATACAACTCCACAAGTTTAATAGAAGGATAATTGCTTGGAACCTCAAGCATAGTCTCCAAACTAGAGTCGTTTACCACCGGAAAATGTAAATACGTAAACAGATCCGGTGAAAGAACTGCAGGGTACCTACCAAAGATTGAAATCTTTGATCTTTGCTTAGCTAATCCAAAAATTGGATAAAGCCCATTCAACAGTGTGTTAAACTCAGTATTGCGCTTAACTCTGATCTTTTTAGGACTAGATCCTTCATAGTATACGCCATCAGAACCATACTTAATACAAGCATTCGTATAACACAGCAACATAACATGTTCTCTCAAGGTTTCCATCGCCATGAGCACAACAGTCCTGAAGTAAAATCAAAGAAAAATGTAAACTTTTTGGGCCTGAACTCATAACATACAAAACACTAGAAAACTCCATATCTAAAAACAAAGGCTAAAGATTTTTAGGGACAGAAGCAGATAAACCCATTTAGGAAACATAAACCCTGAACAGTGATACTCAAACTAAGACTAGTAAAGTTCCAAGTACCTGAAAAAGAAGGGAGATTTACCAGCTGGGTGTCGATATCAAGCTCGGATTTTTCAGAAATGGAAGTAATTTCACTGTCCTCTCAAGAATTTCTCCGGTGATGTGAAGACAGCTGCAAGAACATCATATGACAAGGGAAACTCACAAATATTGCATTTCGAAATTTACTACAGTTCTAAAAATGAAAAGAAGAAAAAGTACAGAAATAATGTACAATTGGGCCGAAATAAAAAAGCCCATTAATGTTTGGGCAAAATAACAAGCAAATATTTAAATCCTATTCCCGCCTAAATTTTCATGTCCCAATGATTTGATACTTCTTCTTTTCTTAAAAATGAAATAAAAATCAATAGAGATACATGAAAATTAGAAAACTGGTAAGTACGATTTATTATACGTTTTTAGAGGTTGATTTTATCCACATTAAGCCTCCTCGCAGATACAAACTTTGTTGAATATTAGCTGACAAGATATGAGGATTAGACGGAAAGAGATCGTAAAGAAGAAGAAGAAGAAGACAGTGGGTTTAAGTTTCCGATCCCGTTTAGCTTGGTTTTCATATCGCTTCAGGGGATCACTCAAAGTTGCAGCACTACAATATATAATCAGGACTAGTACATAATACATAATCACTAATTAGTTGACATAACCCACCAAATTGCCCGATTAATTTTCACATACAAAAGCAGTAACATATCATGTCTCCGTTCTTCCTAAATGTCAAAAGATACTACATAACTAACATAACCACTAATCAGTTAACATAATCCACCAAAATGCCGGCCTTGCTTTCAGGTCTTCTTCTTATTACTGCGAGGAGTTGTTTTGGCTTTGGACTTACCTGCTACATTGGTTGGGGGCGGTGGCGGTGGCAGAGGAATGACCGGGGGAAACAATCTCGGAACTCCAGAAGCTTCCGGCCAAGCTGATAACTCCGGAACAGGAGAAAATGTGGCAGTGTAAGTTTTGTATAACCGTTCAAGAGTGTAACAGTCGTCTACATACTCCAAAGGATTGATTTTCAGCAACTTGCAGACAGCTAGAGCGTGTAGACATGGGAACTTGCAACTTTGAAACTCCCCACACGTGCAGCTGCAGTCGCTCAGCTGAACAGTCCATTCATCATTTTCTTGAGGCGCGGTGACCTGAAACGCATTATTGTCTAACGGCATTACATCATAAGTAACTGAATCTTTCCTTGACTCTGCAAGCTTTTCCGTGACTGGTTCAGTGTACACATTGCCGCATTTACGAGAACCACGGCTAAAACAAAAAAACTCATCAAACGAGTGTCTCAGCTCATCAAACAGACGCAGCACATAACCTGTCAATACATGATTATCCAAATGAGAGACATTAAAATCTTCAAACAGAGTTGTTGTCTCTATCTCCATGATTCCATATCTCCGCCCATTGTCATGAGCCAGAGCCCACTGATTTTGAGGGAATTGGTCTAACCATTTCCGAGCTTCTGAGTTCTTCTTTTCAATGTCCTTCATGTAGGAATCAAATTCTTCCTTCTGACTCGTGGATCCAGCCCGCTTCACAAGATCCTCCAGATAGTAGTCTCGAAAAATGCCACTGAATTGAGAGAGCAGATGACGCAGACAGAATCTGTTATAAGCCCAGGGTTCTTGCCACTGAGATCCGGATTCGTTAATAACAGCAAGTAAGTCGGGGTCGGGACTGGAAATGAGGCAAAGGCCCTTCCTTTGTGTTACCCTCTCTCTGATTCCAGAGAGAAACCAACGCCAACTATCAGTAGAAAGTTCTGTAGTAAACGCAAAGGCAAGCAGAAAAAAATTGTCTGCTGCATCAACCGCAGAGGCGATCATCAACTTCCATTGGTACTTACAGTTCAAATTTTTGGTGTCCACTATGATTAGAGGTCTACAGTGATGGAACCCTTCGATAGACTGTGAAAATGCCCAAAACACACCACGGAAGGATGCAAATTTAGGATTAGGAAAAAGATCATACTTCCAGTCCACGAGGAGTCCATTAGATGAATGAATGGCAGCCATTAACTTGGGCAAATCTTCAAAACTCTGATCGCAATCTCCAAAGACTCTTTTGATAGCTTCATTCTTCGCGATACGCACGTCCGAAGTTTGAAGCTCATAGCCAATTTTTTCTATATACCACTTCTTCAGCTCTGTAAATGATTGTGTGGGATGTATTCTGATCACACGTTCAAACTCATCTGCTTCAAACTCCATATAGGAATCTTGTGGCTCAATGGCACAACTACAAGTATGTGGACAAGTATACTTAATTATCTCGATAAGTCCGTGCTTTTCCATTCTAGCGGCCTCAAGCGTCCACTTGCATTTCCATCTGGCGCACTCAAACATATACTCATCCTTCTCAGCCTCTCGCATTACGCAACTTCGCTGCCCTCTAAAGGAACACCAGTCCACTGCCTTCTTCAGCCCATCAATATCTTTGAAGCACAATCCTACCCGCAAGTCATGATCATCAAGCCACAAACTAGAAAGACACGGTTTGGAAACACCAGAACTGGAATCTTGATTCAAATCCTTGAGGGAGATATTGTTATCCTGTGTCAAATTAACCACTTGCGCCACTGCATCTGAACTTGGATTTTTATCTGTCATGTCACCATCTCTACCGTTTCCAATGTCGACATCTTCTTCATCTTCAATCCACCCGTTACTGTTGCCCTTCTCTAACTTAACAGGTATATCCATCCTCTGTCTTTTCAAGGAACTACCGGGATTTGCCAACAACGGCGAACGAGCAGCAGACACAACAACCCCATCAGATTTCACTTCCAAATACAGTTCTACATTTTTAATAGAAGGATGTTTGCTTGGGACTTCAAGCATTGTCTCCAAACTAGAGTCGTTCACCACAGGCAAAAGTAGAAAATGAAGCATTGATTGCGGTTGAACAGCTGAAGGAAACCTACCGAAAATTCTAACCTTTGATCTCCGATCATTTACATCTAATCCAGTAAGAAGATACAGCTGATCCAACAATATGCTTAACTCAGTCTTTCTCTTAACTTTGATCATTCTAGGAGTTGATCTGTCATATACCCCATTGCTACCATACTCAATGCGACCGTTCCAGTAACACAACACCGGAACCTCCATTTCAGCCATGAGCACACCAAACCTGCAAGGAATCCAAAGTAAAAATGTAAACTTTATTGCTAAATCCTTGTTATGCACAACCCAAGAAGAAACAGCAGCCACCTCCTATCACTAAAACAACAACATGAAAGGCCTAAGTCCCTAAAATGTATGGAATGGTACATCAAATTCTACAAACAAACAAAAAACTAAATACAAAGCAAAATAAAAAATTCAGGGGATAAAACCCTAACATGCAAACCCTAAAAATTATAAAGAACCCCGAAAGATGAAAAATCAATTTTGATCTCTAAAACAACAACAACAAGGCACCGGAGCTGATAAATCCAGCAAAAAATTGTTTTAAAAAACCCTAGAAAACAAAACACAACAGTATAGTCGTCTAAGTTATAGATGTTTACATACCTGAGAAGGTAAAGGAGTATTAGGAAGTTTGGATTTTCAGAAATGGAAGTAATTTGAGTTGCATTAAGGAATTTCCCGGCGATGTCGTCACGACTGAGGAAGACAACTACACTCTCACTCTCGCACAGCTTTGCAGAATAAGAAATAAAGAGTTCGGAAACATCAAAGTGTTGGGTCGAAAATAGAAAGCCCACTAATAAAATTGCCTGACTTTTGACTACGAGAGAGATGATCTAACGGGAGATCCAACGGTTATCAACGAGACAAGTCACTCTGGGGATGAAAATTAAGAGAGTCAACATTGTTCTTTTTTTTTTTTTTTGGTAAAAAGTAAAAACATTGTTCTTTTTATCCCACATTTTTATCATATTATTACGTTTATGAATGTTAGCATGGACAATCCAAACTTTTGTATCTATAAGAGTTCATGATTTAATATGAAATCATTGATTCTTACAAGCAAGGAATATGGGAAAGGTGGAGAAAATTTCCCTAAATTGTAAACTATCTATAATAGGGTTAATATAAAAAAAGAGTCAAAGACTCAACGTATCTTTGGTGTGGTGTCTCGAAGTACTGGGGGGTTGCTTGTTCGCATCGCATTGTTGTTATTTCCACATTTTAGGTTATGAATACCACAAGACTTGAGACGAGAGCTGAGGACATTGGTCTTGATCTTACTGGTTTTAGTTACATCACAAAGACATGGTTGTTGCTCTTTCAAAAATTTACAACATTCGGTCGATATCTTTAATCCACTATTAACAACGTCCAAGCAAGTCTGAATCCTACTTTCTTCACATGATTCTCTGTCCCTCTTGGATCTACTTCCGCCTGCACCGATAGCTTTTGTTGGAAGCGGTAATGATGCCAAGAGAATGACGAATGTAATAAGCAACAATCCGACGGTCTTCATGCATGTATATATAGTTGTTTCTTTTAGATATACCTATAGCAAATATTTTGGATTCCTTTTGTTTTCTGTGCAAAACATGAGAATTTGTTTAGGTATTTCTTGGATAATGAAGGATTCCAATTGCATGGTATTGCGTAATGAACGCGTTTTTCCTTGTTAATCAACATGAACGTAATTAGTTGCTATGTAAATAACTAAATATAGCCTAAATGATTGGCTAAATCACTACATGAATTATTTTCAGTATTTAGAATATTTCATTGGTTAATAATAATACACCATGATTTACAGATTTTACATTCAAATCATCATAAATTAAATGAAAATTCAGATTGAATGAAAAGTTGGATGATCTAGCTAACCAATAAATCTACAGTTTATTGTTTCGTAATAATATGCCTTTTGATTTCGCTTTCCATTTCATAATGAGGTAACTTAATTCAATGGTAGATAAAGTGTACCTTTATTCTTTGATTTGAGGTATTTTTAAATTAATGCACATATGGAATCATTGATCCCTTACAAGCAAGGGAAATGATAAAGGTGGAGAAAATTTTCTGTAGGGTAAATTTATCACTTTGCATTTCATACAAGGGTAAATTTCGAATTAATATGTTAATCAACATCTTCAAAATCATGCAATTTTTATTTTATTTTTCTGCAAAAATGGTTTTATTTCAATATTTTCTCAAACACGGAATTTTGAAAATTTGGTAGCAAATGTCAAATGTTCCCATTTAATCATCGTCATACTTTGTTAGGTAAAAGCTCAAAGTTTCCAGCTTTACATAAATAATTTTTCTTATAATTTTTTGGAAAAAGCATAGAAACAAAGATAGGGAACATATGGATAATAAAGAGGTGAAGTAATGTTTTTGTTTGAGATTAAAGAGGTTTCAAACAAAGAGATGATAAAACATAGGAATCTAACTTATTTCATGGAAGATCCCTATGTGAAGAAGTCCTCTCTCTTTCTCTCTCTCTCTCTATTAAAACCGAGTCTGTGAGGGATCAAAGGACACAAACTTTCATCCCATTGCATATTTCTGAGTCCAGCTTCTCGCAGTAGACTCATACTTTGCTCTATCGGTTTTGTACATGTGAGCAATCTCTGGAACCAATGGATCATCTGGGTTTGGGTCCGTTAACAATGAACATATCGAAAGCAAAACCTATAAATTCACAAGAGATTTGATTAAAATAAGAGGAGATTCATTATATATCATCCACTGCTATTGGTTAAAGAGTGCTTTTTCACCTTCGATATGGTGAGTGCAGGACTCCATTGTTCTTTCAAAATGTCAAGGCAAATGCTTCCATTGCTGTTGACATTAGGGTGGAACACTTTTGTCCTGAATGCAACCTGCAAGAAAAAGAGCATTTTGAATTCCAGTTCATGATTTCAGTTTGGTAACAATGAATAATTTACCTTTGGTGGTTTGAAAGGATAATCCGGAGGGAAGTGAATGGTTACGAGAAAGACACCGCCTGAATAAGGACTATCAGATGGACCCATTATTGTAGCTTGCCAATGAAACATGTCTTCAGCAACTGGGCCTTGAAGATTTCACAATTGTTCATAGAAGGAAAAAATAGAAAGATTAGTCTTTTAAACATGATGATCTATGGCATTTACTGAAATACACACAACAAAACATGTGCCATAGCAATGTCCTGAGACTTCTCTAGCAGAAGAATGCATGAACAGTTTGAGAATCTCCGACAACAATCCTCTAACTCTATTAAGACCAACAATTTCGACGCATTATCCACTTATCATATATTTTAATAAACAAAACAAACATGTATAAACCTGAATGCAATAGATAACTAAGAAAGACTATCAGTGCGAGGTATCAAGTCTGTAAGATCCGTTATGGATACTTGGATAAACAAGGCAGCATACAACACCAAAAGCTTAATTCTAAGAAAATTCACAACTTTCAATAGCTATTTCCTAGACTATGATCATAAGATAACTGCAACGACCAATCTCAACTTTGTTCTAAGAAAAATCTCAACTTCCAACTGTTATCTTATTAATTATGATCAATAGTATCCAGGATGGGTAAATGGATCCCAATTTTTAACAGCTATCTTCTAGACTATGATTATTAGAAAGCTGTAATTTTCAATCAAGGATCAGTACAGCCATAAATTTGTTCTGTTCTAAGAAAAATCTCAACTTTCAATTGGTATCTTCTAAACTAAGATCATAACTTAGCGGCAATTACCACCTCAAGATCTCTAGATAACTTCGTTATAAAATTACGAAGACTAAAAAAGATTTCATTTTTTTGTTTGCTTAAAGATAAGATTATAAGATCTAACAACAAAGCTCAAAAATAGATCAGACACGATTTACGAGAGGAGAGGTAAAGACTAACCAGCACTGCAGGAAGTTGGAGGATCCTTCTGGAGATCCTTGAGCTCTTTCAAGATCCTTTTCGAAGCCATTTCTCAACCAAAAAAAAACTCCTAGATCCAAAAAACCAAACCCTAGATAGATTCAGCAACGCAACAAACAAAGGAAAAGCAAAGGTTGAAAATTTCCGATAAAGGATTGAGCTTTTTTACCTCAAGACAGATCCTCCAAACTCGGTTTTGACGATTCACTTCCTGCAGATGATTTTTGAGAAAGAGACAGAGAGAGCCTTTGAGACCTAACGAATAAACAAAGAGAGAGAAATTTTATTTATGTATGCTTCAAATATAAATAATGACAGCTATTTTCCAGCGAGCCAGAGAATCATTATTGGATAAACATACTTTTAATAAAAAATAAAGGACCCTCTGAGTTAGACAGAGTGTTTCATAGAGGCTTTAAAAAGGTGCTTAAACCCTTTAGGGTTTTTGTCTTCCAGCTAAATCGACTCTGACACAGAGATAAGCAGAGAGAGAGAGAGAGAGTTCTGAGATCAGAATCAATGGCGGCTAAAAGTACGTTGAAGATCAAAGGCAAAGCAAAACCATCAAAGGGATCATCATCATCTTCGTCCTCCTCTGCATCATCAAAGTACAAGGTCTTCAAGGATTGGACCAACTGGTCATTACAGAAAGCCAAAGTCGCGACTCACTATGGTTTCATCCCTCTGATCATCATCATCGGCATGAACTCAGATCCTAAACCTCATCTTTTTCACCTCCTCTCTCCCGTTTAATCCACAAATTGGATCTTCTTCGTAATGTTCTTCTTAGATGCTTTTACTTTTTTTCCCAAATTTGTTCTGTTTTCTTCGTTTTATGAAATGGATTTATATTTGTTTCTGATTCTATAATTCAAAGTCTCATTCTTTTTTGCATGATTCAAATTCAATAAAATCAAATGATCTATGAAGAAACAAAGAATTTGCTTTAATGGTTACTACTACTAGTTTGTGTTGTCTCACTCTGCATCAACTGATCGAATATCTTCAATCAATTTCAAAACTTGAGCTATATGAGGTCTTTCTTGTTGCTTCAGAGCAACACAAGCCAATCCTATTTGCAACATCTCAACCATCTCCTCCTCGAAACCACCTGATTGACTCAATATCTCCATATCAAACACTTCTCCAGTCCACTCTTTAGCCACCACAGATCTTATCCAGCTAGCTAAGTCCATGTTCTCACCTCCTGTTGGTACTAATTCTGCTTGACTCACTGGTGATTTCCCTGTCAAGAGCTCCAGTAATACCACACCGAAGCTGTATACATCCGAAAACTGTGTGCTTCTTCTTGTGTCTGTTATTTCAGGTGCATGGTAGCCAGAAGTAAGGCAAGTGGTTTGAGGAAGTGATCTCATGATTGTCGTCAAGCCAACATCGCCTATGCAGCCATAGCATTGTGAGTCTAAGAAGATGTTTGAGGATTTGATGTTTCCATGTATGAACTTCCCTTCGTGGATTTTAGCTAGCCCTCTCGCTGCACCGGTTGCTATTCGCAGTCTAGCATCCCAATCTAACGGTACTCGATGATACCTTCCTCTGTTTCCTGCAAAGAAAATGGAACCTTGTAGTTTCGATTTATCATCAGAATGAGAGCAATGAAAATAACTAACCGTGCAGTATTTCGAAGAGGCTTCCATGATTGTAATAGCTATAAACCGCGAGCTTATCGTCTTTGGAGTAGTAGTAAGCCTTTAGCTCAGCTACATTTTCATGTCTGATCATACCAATGATCTCCATTTGTTGCTCAAACTCTCGTCTTCCAACGACAACTTCCTTCAATCGTTTTACAACGACCGTGCTCATGTCCTCCATTGTTACCTTATAGGTTGTACCAAAAGCACCCTTCCCCAAAACTTCTGCAGATGAGCTTAGCAAATCATCTAAATCAAATAAGTGGTTTCTTCCACCAAAGAAGATGATCTTCCCGCCTTCTTCAGTGTTATCATCTCTAGATGTCCAGTTTCCTGGAGGAGAAGACGAGTCTCTCTTTCGCAACTTCCCGGAGATTCTAGTCTTCCCGAAACAAGTGATCATTATGAATGATAATCCGGAAACACACAAAACGCAAGCTGCAGACAGAATCAGCAAGAAAGCAAGTTGGCTTAACCCGAAAGGAGTCTTGCGTTGTTTCTTCCTCTCGGTAAGGTTGTTGCCAGAAAAAGCTGAACTTTGGAATCTTTGAAGAGACTTTGGTATTGTACCGATGAGCTTGTTGTTGGACAAGTTGATCTGACTCAGTTTTGGAAGATGAAGATTTGGAATTTCCCCTGAGAATGAATTGTTTGCAAGATTCAAGACTTGAAGGCTAGTCAATCCTGAAAGAGAGGTTGGGATGCTTCCGTTGAATCCATTGTTAGACAGATCAAGAACCTTAAGATTCTTCAACTCCGAGAAGATAGCTAGTAGTGGACCTGAGAGGTGGTTATGTTGTAGGTAGAGATGAGTCAAGCTCTTGAGATTTGTGAAATCAGAAGGGAAGTCTCCGGTGAAATGGTTCTTTCTAAGGCTTAGAAACTTGAGAGAAGAGAGACGACTGATGGTGAAAGGAGGAATCAAACCGTTGAATCCAACCGCAGGCAATCTAACGGATACAATTCGATCTCCGTTTTCGTTGCAGGTAACACCGGTCCAGCTATGACAAACGTCTGAGCTCTGGTTCCAATGGAGACGAGAAGAATTGAAACTAGACAAGAAATGAAGCAAAGCTTTCTTGTCGTCTTCAAGAGTCTGAGAGGAAATCAGAACAAAACAGAGAATCAAAGAGAAGAAGAACAAGAAGATTTGCATTGTGAAGAAACTAGTTTTTGTCTCTAACTGTAAAACAGAGAAATTTTCTTTAGCAGAAGAATTTGTTTCTGATTAAAAAAATAGATAAAAGAGTGATTAGAAAGATACGCCGGCAGGTTTTAGCCGGCAAAAAAGTCTTCTCTTATATAAGCTGAGAAAACTAAAAAAACCTTGGAGCCATTAAAACCATTGAGACCGTTTCTCTGAGTTTTGATCGTTGGGTGTATTTAATTCTTGCTTCAAGAAAATTCATACCAAACGGCTAATTTCTCTTAACTCTATTCCTAAAGCCTGTAACGTAAGCGCGGTAAAATTCAGAGGCTTGGCATACAATTATCAACAAACAAAAAGAGCTGAAATGTTCTCTTTTTTTTTTTTTTTTTTTTTTTTTTTTGATCACCAAGAGCTGAAATGTTCTGTTTTGTGGTATTTTAAGATAATGTCTTCTTCATTTGTGCCTACCAAAAAACAAAAAGTCTTCTTCATTTGTATCATATATGCGTACGTTTGTTAATCAATGTATTATTTAATAGAAACATGATTGTCTTAAGTAATTTTAGAAATTCATTTTATTTTGTATCATTGTTTGTCTCTCAGATTCATGTAATTGGTTAGGACTTTTTTTTTCTTTGATTGTTGGCTAACAAATGGATAGAGCTTTAGAGTTCTCCAAAGTCTAAAATTGATTCAAAAAAAAAGCTCAGAAAGAAGATACTATATGAATAACAGAATTACATGCCCTAAATGATTTAATGTAACATAAAACATTATACATTATTCAAAAAATGTATGATAAATATAAACTCTTTTTTGGGTATAAAATCAATAAATAATATTTATATTGGCATAAAACGAGAAACACGTGTGATGGGATGGTTCTAGTACCCAATCAAATTGGATAAAAACAAAGAAATATGATTTGGCTGGGTCTACTATAATAACTGCTGCTTGGTGACCAAAATAAGACGAAACGGCTTCTTCATCAAATCATTCATCCTCATCCTCAGACTTTGGTTCTTGTTTCTCGAAGATGAACGACGCCGATGCTTCCATCCAGATCCAGCAGATGGTTAGGTTTATCCGCCAGGAAGCCGAAGAAAAGGCTAACGAGATCTCCATCTCCTCTGAAGAAGTAAGTCCATACATTACATCCACTCTCTTTTGATCTCGATCTTTACGAATACGTGACTCTGTTGACAATTGCGTGACTATTTTGGTTTGTTCTTTTGAAAATATGTTGACTGTTGTTTTACATTGATCTTCGGATCTTAAGATCCTCTGTGAGATTATTTCTGAACATGAAAAAATGGTTTTGAGTCTAAAACCGATTGGTCTTTTGATGTGACAGGAATTCAACATTGAGAAATTGCAGCTTGTTGAAGCAGAGAAGAAGAAGATTAGACAAGAGTATGAGAAGAAGGAGAAACAGGTCGATGTCAGAAAGAAGATGTGAGAGCTCTTTTCACTTCTCTATGTCTCTCTTATCTGTTTGATTTTGTTCTTGAGATCTGTTCCTCTTTGGCTCATTAATTCCTAGTTTAATGGCATTGAGCGTTTAGATGCTAGTTTTGAGCTGACTCATATCGTTCTTTAGATCTTGTTGATTTAGGCCACTTGTTAATTGTGAGTTTGCTCTGTTTCTTATGTTTTGTAAAAAGTGATTACTCAATGCAACTGAACGCATCGAGGATCAAAGTTCTACAAGCGCAAGATGACATTGTCAATGCAATGAAAGAAGAGGCAGCTAAGCAACTCTTGAAAGTTAGCCAACATGGCTTTTTCAATCATCATCACCATCAGTATAAGCATCTCTTGAAAGATCTCATTGTTCAGGTTCTGTCTTAAGCACAACTAGCTCCCTCGTTTGTTTCTTTGAAATGTGTTCTTTATATTGGGATTTTTTGGGTATGTGTTGTAGTGTTTGCTTAGATTGAAAGAGCCTGCAGTGTTACTCCGTTGTCGTGAAGAAGATCTTGACATTGTTGAGTCTATGCTGGATGATGCTAGTGAAGAATATTGCAAGAAAGCAAAGGTTCATGCTCCTGAGATTATTGTAGACAAGGACATTTTCCTTCCTCCTGCTCCTTCAGATGATGATCCTCATGCTCTTTCCTGGTAAAATTTCATCAAACCAAAATACTAAAAGCTATATAAGAATCAAAAACTCTAATACCAATATGGCACTTGTGGATATATAACAGTGCAGGAGGAGTGGTTTTGGCTTCTCGTGATGGGAAAATCGTGTGTGAAAACACGCTTGATGCGAGGTTGGAGGTTGCCTTCCGCAATAAACTTCCAGAGGTTAAATTAAAATCCCCATTTGCTCTCTTAAATTTGTAGTACCATGTTCCTAAGCTTATACCTTCTTATTGGTTTCAAAACTCTTGAAACCTCATTTGTCTTGTCCTAAGTATTTTTAGTTTTGTTCTAAAGGATCTTTTCTTGAAATGTGTGTAGATCCGAAAGTCGCTCTTCGGCAAGGTTGGTGCAGCTTGATGAGTGACTCCAACTTTATAACCAAGGAAAGTTTGTGGCTCCATTTATCCATTTCTTTCTATTGTCACCATTTTTTCTAAATTATGTGTAATTTGTTGATGGGCATTGGTCTTTTGTTGTTAATTGATATAAATATTTGTTTGGTTTGGTGGTGTATTGATAATGATAAGAGTAAGTTGCTCATCATCTTGTCAACTTTTTATCCTAACTTTGTCACACTTTTTGTTACCTAAGATTTAGAACTTCTCCTTCGTGACACATGGTTGATTACAAGAAAGAAAGCGTCACAGGATGGTCAAAGTCTCATCCTTCTTCGTCAAATTCACATACTTTTTTTTAGATATACATAGCCATATTTATTTTTAGCTGTATATGCCTAATTGCCTATTTATTTAGATGGGTTCAAAGTCTCCTCCTTCTTGGCTAAATTCACACACTGTTATAGTGTTATTTGTTTGAAGGAACAAAAAAGAACTTCAATAAAGAAAATGGCGTCTAACAAAATCTCCTTCTCCTTTGTTCTTTGCCTATATATGTGCTCTCTATTGTTCATCATTACATTACACATCAAATAGACAATAGTTCATAGAAATCATTGTTTCTAATTTTCTTGGTTTAGTAAATGAACCCCTTAACTTTTTTTCTTATTAAAATTATAGAGTTAAGAGATGCAAAAAGTATGAATCCAACGGGAAGACGATGCCCAGATCCTAACGGTGTGGAGAAGAAAAGTATGTGTTACAGTTCCTGTAAGACACAAGGTTTTATGGGTGGTTCTTGTCAAGGCCACAAGGGTAATTACATGTGCGAGTGTTATGAAGGATAAACACCATCTCATTGATAAACTCTGTCTTGTTTAATTGATCCACTTAGTCTCCTATCATCATATAAGAAAGATACTTGGTTATCCAGTAGAATGGTGAGATCGTAGATGGAAAGTTGTCCGACCATTCAACATCGTCAAAAGGCTAATGTATCAAGTTGATGTAAAATAATTGAAAAACTTTTATAGAGACTAAAAAGAAGAGGTAGAGAGTCCAAGTTCGACATGGACACTACCATATTGATCGTATTAAAAAATGTTGTTACAACCAAAATATATATTAGATATGAAACATCATTAGAGATTAATAAATCAAACAGCCCACTAGTTGGATATTAAAAAAATTAAACGAATGTTATTGTATGAATTTTCGTAAGTCATTTGCATATAACGACAAGCAAATCCTTAAGCTATGATTAAATTTTTATGTTAGAGTGTGATTTGTAAACATTTTTAATTTAACAAAAACATTAGAATCATATTTGAAACAAAAACGGCAACGTTTGTTAACATGGAGTTCTAGACGAGACGACACCGTTTTGAAAAACATAGAGATCATCGTTTTCGTTTGTCCCTTGGCTCCATCGACGAGTCCGTCATTTTCACAGTATAAATATCTCCACCCACTCTCTCTCATCACTCCCACTACCTCATTTTTCTCTCTCTACCTAACCAATCCTAAGCTCATCTCTCTATCTCCAATGGAGTCCGCCGCACTATCCCGAATCGGTCTCGCCGGACTCGCCGTGATGGGCCAAAACCTCGCCTTAAACATCGCCGAGAAAGGTTTCCCAATCTCAGTCTACAATCGAACCACTTCCAAAGTCGACGAAACCCTAGATCGAGCCGCCGTCGAAGGAAACCTCCCAGTCTCCGGCCAATACTCTCCCCGCGATTTCGTCCTCTCGATCCAACGGCCTAGATCTCTCATCATCCTCGTCAAAGCTGGAGCTCCCGTTGACCAAACAATCGACGCCTTCTCCGAATACATGGAGCCAGGAGATTGCATCATCGACGGTGGAAACGAATGGTATCAGAACACAGAGCGACGGATCTCCGAAGCTGAGCAAAAAGGATTGCTCTATTTAGGTATGGGAGTCTCCGGCGGCGAAGAAGGAGCTCGTAACGGTCCTTCGTTAATGCCTGGTGGATCATTTCAAGCTTATGATAACATCAAAGATATTTTGGAGAAAGTCGCAGCTCAAGTTGAAGATGGACCTTGTGTTACTTACATCGGAGAAGGTGGATCTGGAAATTTCGTGAAGATGGTTCATAATGGGATTGAGTATGGAGATATGCAATTGATCTCTGAAGCTTATGATGTGTTGAAGAACGTTGGTGGATTAAGCAACGAGGAGCTTGCTGAGATTTTCACTGAGTGGAATTCAGGTGAGCTTGAGAGTTTCTTGGTTGAGATAACTTCTGATATATTTAGGGTTAAGGATGAGTTTGGTGATGGAGAGTTAGTTGATAAGATTTTGGATAAGACTGGTATGAAAGGTACTGGGAAATGGACGGTGCAGCAAGCGGCGGAGCTGTCTGTTGCAGCTCCGACGATTGCTGCTTCGTTGGATTGTAGGTATTTGAGTGGGTTGAAAGATGAGAGGGAGAATGCAGCGAAAGTGTTGAGGGAAGCTGGATTGAAAGAAGAGATTGGTTCTGCGTCGAGTGGAATCGATAAGAAGAGATTGGTTGATGATGTTAGGCAAGCTTTGTATGCTTCCAAGATTTGTAGTTATGCTCAAGGGATGAATTTGCTTAGAGCTAAGAGTTTAGAGAAGAGTTGGAACTTGAATTTTGGTGAATTGGCTAGGATTTGGAAAGGTGGTTGTATTATAAGAGCGGTTTTCTTGGATAGGATCAAGAAAGCTTACCAGAGGAACCCGGACTTGGCTAGTCTTGTGGTTGATCCTGAGTTTGCTAAAGAGATGGTTCAGAGACAAGCTGCTTGGAGAAGAGTTGTTGGTTTGGCTGTTTCTGCTGGGATTAGCACGCCTGGAATGTGTGCTAGTCTTGCGTATTTCGATACTTATAGACGTGCTAGATTGCCGGCGAATCTGGTTCAGGCGCAGAGAGATCTCTTTGGAGCTCACACTTATGAGAGAACCGATCGTCCTGGTGCGTACCATACTGAATGGACTAAGCTTGCCAGGAAGAACCATTGAAAAATCCCTTTCTGTTTTTGTAAAAGCCCTATTTGTCTTGCTTATTTTTGAGCAATTGGAAATGGGATTTCAAACCACATTGTTTAACACGAGTATTTTGTTCAGATTTCAGAATAAGAAATGCAGCAGCACCTTGATTTTTGTTTTTGTTTCTGAACATCTTTGCTTTTAAATTTGTAAAACATATCTCCCCTGTCTTTAATAGATCGAATGTCTAGACGATTAGTTGAACAATCAATTAACGACTTTTCTGCGCCGGATATATTAGATTTACATTTGTCTTAGAGCTAAGTCCTTACCAAACATCCGATTAGCAAAATTTTGAAACATTATTCAACCAAAATCGGATCGAAAAAAACAAAATCAAATCCACATAATCCGAACTGAATAGAAAACTCATGAAGGTTCATAGAGTCCGAGCACATGACCATCAAGACATCTCACAGAAGCAACCTGGTTATCAAGAAAAAGAAAGATTTGAATTCTTATCAAAAGAAATGTTAGACAATGAGATTAAAGCATTTGCAGGAAGTGGTTGCGTTTTTACCTTGCCATGGACTTCATATTTGATAGAGCCATCGAGTTCAGCTCCTAATTCCATAAGTTTAGAGATTGTTGTATTAATGTCTGCTACAGTGAACGATAGTAACGAAGAGTATCCTTTCTCACTCATCACATGCTCGCTGCATCAAAAACAATGATGGCTCTATAATTTAACACAGATTCTCTATAAGTTCCACATTTTCAATCAGACAGGACAGTGAACTGAAGACAACCAAGTAAAAAACAACTCTCCAGGGGAAAATAAAGTTTCATTGAGGCAAATGATCGAACAGGTTATAGGCATTGAGTCAATACCTGGGAGCTTGCATAAGAGCTAGCTTGAGGGGACCTGACTGAAGTTCAGCCCAACGTAAGGTAACGACATTGACGGAGAAATCGAGACCTTTCTCATAGAATCGAGCCGCTTTTGGTACGTCTCTGTGGAGCTGCAAGATCCACCTAAACGACGCCGTTGCCATCTCGCTCTCTTCACAGACGAAGACAAACGATAACTTGATAATACAAATAGGCCCCAGAACCAATAAAAACCCTCAAAACGTCGCCGTTTCTGCTCTTTATAGTCTACCAATTCACAGATTCACAACTCTTTTTTCTTGTCTGAAACAAAAATCAAGAATACAAAATTCACAGATGATCAAATCAATATAAAACAGATATACATTATACACTAGTTACAATATAAGCTCTACAGATGAACATATACACAAATGGAACAATCTCAGCTTGTTCCATCTTCGAGTCCGACCATTTCCGCCAAAAATGGCTCTTACGATACAGATTACATCAGAAACTCAATCCTTGAATAGCCTAACCCGTGGCCTTGAACTCGTTGTTCTCGCTTCGCTTAGTTTAGTCTTCAAAGTGTTATCCTTTACTCCTCGTGGCGCACCAAGATCAGGTGTTACGGTTCGTGTATTCCATTGACGAATCGGGCTCTCTCGTCTCCTTGATGGGTAACTGCAAGAAGCTTCATCGATCTCCCGAGTTTCCGACGATAACCTCCGATGAGTTCTGATCATTTCTCCAACCACATTGTTCGTTTCTTTACCACACTTCTCAGTTTCAGGCTCCATTTCATTGGCTCTAGTTTTCTTTTTCTCATTAGAAGACATCGCCCACGCCATTTGATCCTCGAACTTCACTTGTAAACTCGACGGGCTTTGACTCCGTCTTTGTGGTCTTTCACTAACACCAACTTTTATTAGTTCCGGTTTTTCAGTTTCATCGCCACGTGGTGGCTTTGCAACATCACTCCCATGTTTCTTGAGCTCAAAACAATTCGAACCGCTTCCGCCAGAATCTTCCTCCTCCTCACGGTCTACTTCCCAAATCGGGGCGCTCATGGCGTTAAATGGAACCGACTCAAGTGAAGTACGGCGATTTCTCGCTATTTCATTAGAGTCTGCGTTCTGATTAGTCTTAAGAAATGTTTCTATCTCAAACTCGAGCTTCTCCAAAGCCGATCCGTTGCCACTCTGAATCCTTTCATCAAGCCATGATTCCGCAATACAAAGAATCATATGATCTTGTTCATCCCAACCTTTCCAGTTCTTATCCAACTTCTGCTTTAAACCATGAATCTCCCTTTCGTAACTCTTGATCCCTTTTGCAAACTCATCACATAATCTCTCCAGAATTTTCTTTGACTCAGTCCCTCTCTCCATCTCCTTAACGCAGTTAGACAACGTTGACTTCACTTCCGAGAGCTCTTGTGCCAATTTCCTATACAGACTCTCAGAACGTTTCCTTAGTTTCCGCTCATCTTCTAGCGATTGAACAGCAGAGCTTAACCGATCGTGTTCCTTCGTACCTTTCGACAGCTTTTCTTCCGCGAGTTGCTTCACAAAATCATCCATATCGCGTTTATCGGCTTGCTTGCATCTAAGAAGGTCTTTGATCCGGGCACGTGAGTGAGCAAGCTCGGTTTTCAAAGATTTTATTAAGGAGATATTAGCGGAATGCTGCTCCTCGAGGATCCAGATTCGGTTCAGCACTTTAAGAAGTTCGGTTGATGTCTTGATATTGTTGTTAGGCTCACCAGCTCGTCTTCTTCCACGGAACTCCAATGAGCTATCGTAGCTTGTAGGAGATACCGGCTGCAAAGCATGGTCATTTCTTTCAGTTAAATGATGATGCTTCATCAGCATTTGCCCGATCTGTCTCCTTATACTTCCCGCACTCTCTGGCTGGGACACAAGAACCATAGCAGAATTGTTAAGATAGAAGAACCAAAACCAAACAAACAGAATTTTCTACTAAACAACTGCATTGATCAAAATGAAAAGCCGGAGCAAAAGGTCTCTTCAAGCTCAGTGATGCGAGAGTAAACTAATGAGAGAAACAAGTAATTGCAGTTGAACTAACGATCACATTTTTAAATAGAATCCTCCGTTACCAAACTTGACCTCATCGTAAAAGAGAATCCTCTGCAGGACTAAGAAACCAAAATCTAGTAACTTAGAACCAAACACAAATGAGCTCAGAATCAATGGCAATAGTATTGCCTTCAGCTTGCGAGGTTCGTGTCTGGCGAATCGGATTAAGGGCTTTGGTGTGGGTGATTTGAGCGAAAAAAATCAGCTAAATAAACAAAAGTTAACTCTCTCCAACCAATGACTTGCAAAATTCTTAACAAAGAACAGAGCAATTGGGTAAACCTAGAACACTTATCACCAATATGAGAATCCAAATTTGGCCAAAACCCTGAACCAGAAACAGAAACAAAACAATCTAGGGCTAAGACATTCAGAAATTCATCACAACCCATGTCACAAAATTCAAACTTTAAAAGGCAAAACGATACATTGTCACAAGATATTCAAACTTGAGCAATGCCCAATCCTAAAACCAATCAGCTTCATGGGATAATCAAACGAAAAAAAACAAAATTAAATCAAGGCAAAATTACCAGAAAAGGGTAAAAATCCAATCTCTAGAAAGAGAAGGATAGAGAGAGACCTGGTGATCAGTGAGCTCAATACCATTATTGTCTGCAACCGCCGCCTTTCCATGGCCGTGACGGAGACGACGGCTGTTACTAGGACCAGCAGAACCTAAGGGAGCTCTGTGCATTTTAGTAGCAGCAGGAGGATGAATCAGGTGGTCGTTGTCGTAATACTGATAAAATTCCCAGAGAGAAGCAGCAAGCTTTCTAGAGGAGGCAGAAGAAGGGTTCTTATTAGGGTTGAAGCTAATATGCACAGGAGTGGAAGGTCGGCGAAAGACACTTCTATGGCCTACAAAAACAGCTCTTCTCCTTAACTTTTCTATAAATCTCTTCCCTTTTTGCCCTTCTCCTCCATCATCTTCCTCTTCTTCTTCTTCTTCTTCTTCTTTACTTTTCATTTCTTTAGAGAGCGGCTAACTAAACCAAAAGTTCGACTTTTTCTTTGTTGCTTTTATTAAGAAGAAACCTTTTTTCTCTGTTCATAATCATGGAGATGGAACTGTTGTCTCTCTCGTTTCATTTATTCAGTTTTGATCATTGAGTGTTTCCTTTTCTTCTTCTTCGTTGAGTGGCCGCAAAATTGAGAAATTGTTACAATCATCTGAGTTTTTACTGATGCGTCAATAAAAATTTGTTATTTTATGAAGAAGAATATGCGGTGTCATAGTCTGTGTCCAGTGAGTAAAACTATAAGCATTACACGTAGGTACGTTGTTTGGGATGATGCTGTGTGATCTTCCCACAAGTAAAACTTTTATTCTTAGCTTCTGTGTTTACATTTTTAACAACATTTTTTATCTTCTCCAGTAGTCCCTAAACGAATTAATATTCTTTCTTGCAAACAATATTTTATTTTTAACGTTTTCACTAAATTGTATCTAATGTTTACAATTACATAGCCTACGTGGTTACATTCTCGGCTAATAACACAATGTTCCTTTCCAAATGATATATAATGTATGTTACAGTTCCAGTGGCAAAAAAAAACTAGAAACTCTCCAAAACGGTGAGAGCAGAGCATGAGGGTAGAGCATGGTTCATGTACATAGGATTCTAGCTTATTTGGGGCCTAAGCATAAATGGTGGACTGGATCAGACTTATGATGGGCTTGTGGTGTAAACCTAATATAATTCAGAATCAAACCCTCAGGGCCAAATGGAGAGCAGATTCGGTCACAAGTGTTTGGGGCCTTAACTAAATATTGGCTCATTCAAATGATTACTGGAAATAGAAAAATTACAGTACCTATGTTTGAATTTGGGGAAATTAGGCTAATTTAAAGGAGTTTTACTTGACAGGATTAAAAGAGTTTAGCTTTTACCGTTATACACAAGTAAAAGAGTTTTGGTCTACTGATCGACCATGGTGCATTGCATTCTATAAAAGTAATATTTTATATGTTTCATTTTTTTTTCTGTCAATGACACATTAATTAAAATATCAATTCTCTGATAATCTAATTTAAAAGACAAAAAAATTACAAATAAAATTTCAGAAAATAAACTTTTAGGACAACGGAGTAGACAATATGTTTTAGCATTACAAGAATAAAGAATACAAAAGAATGAGGCTCCATCTCTTTTGTATAAAAGCATCATTAGCGGCAACTAATTTAACCAACAAAAAATATATGGTAAAATAAAGTTGGTAAAAAATATTAAATATATTTAGTTTTCTTAGACCAAAAAATAATCATGTGGTCTGGAGAAACCATGTTAGAATTCGAATTGGGGTGATCAATTATACTACTTGAACCTAGTTGGCAGAGATTTTTGTCTCTTTTACCACCGTACCATATCGACTTGGTCAATATATTTAGAATTTTGACATTAAAAATTAAAAATATCTTTTAAATTTTAGATTTTCTACGAGGTTGTTTGAAATAATATGTAGAAAATTGTTTTTCTTATGGAATTTAAAAAGCTATATTAGAGTAACCGACAAGTAACACCTTGACTTTGTAGATTATATATAATGAGACGACCATTTTCATCCACAACTAAATTTTCTTTTCTTGTTTTTGTTTGTTTTACATTTCTTAGACGTGGGACCTAATTACAAAATACTCCAATAATTTAGGTTGAAAATTGGGAATGGGCAATAATACTTGATAGTGTATTATATTGTCTCCTACCCGTTTTTTAAGAACATTAATATGTATTCACCCTTAGCGGAAATTGGTGTGGCTTTGATCGAGGTTGAACTTTGATTCTAGTGACAATAAGAAAAAGAAATGGCTACTAGATATATTTTAATTTCTTTGTTTATAAAAAACATTGTTTTTTAACATGTTTTACGCAAATTATGTAAATTTCTATTATAATAAAAATATGATACGATAATTTTGTAGAACAAAAATAAAAATTTAAAATGATATTTTTTGTGAAACGGAAAAAATAGATACCCTTAAATTATTAAAATAAAATATTCTTTCTTTTACCAAACTTACTAAAACTAAATCTCATTCTCATTAATTAAGACTCATATCTAAGAAAAATGTACATGGTGTGGTTTATATACAAACTCATGTGTGGACTAAACCAAAAACCTTAACCAAAAACAAAAATAAAATCTTCTAAACTGGTTTATACTTGTACCATTGTACAATTGACAAATGAACCTAAGCATTATACAGGACGGATACATCAATAACATATTTGACGAGACCAAGTCAGTCTAGTCGTCTCAACAATAATAGTAAAACTCATTTTTTTGTCCCCAAATAATAAAATATCTACTTAACTTAAGTTGTGGAGAGTTTTGTAAAACAAATTGGTTTTCGCTGTCCCAATAAGAAAACATTTCTCCAAAACATTGTATAAATTGAACTTCGAAGTTCTGCAAAACACTAAACGACGTCACAACGTAAAATACAAAATTAAAATAGAAAAATGTTATTGTCAATAATACACATACATACACAGAGAAATGATTTTAGAAAATACACAAGTTTCAGCTTAGAAAAATCGACGTGAAAAATGATTAAAAGACAGTTTGCAATCAGAGTAATTGATAAACAAATATTTTAAAACAACAATCAAAGATATGAACCAATCAGGATCTAAGACATGATATGTTCTAGCAACGGACCTTCTGTGTCAAGCTCATCTATGTGGCCTTCAAAACCAGCATATACGAGAACAGCTAACACTATCAACAATTGAAGTCGAACTTTAAAGTGAAGAAACAGGAAAAAAATCCGGACAATATCAAACTTTTTCCTCTAAAAAATATTAGTTTGGATTGCGCGACATGAAAACTTTCTGATTATAGAATATGAAAGTATAACGATGACGTTTTGTTTTTGACAAAATACGATGACATCTAATTTATTTATCTTTTATCAACACACACAACATAAAGCATAGTCCACAAGCAATCTTTTTTTACAATGTGATGGAATCTGCTTGAATATTGAAGTAACGAACCAGTGTCCGGTTTAACCACACCAAAATTTGAAATGGCATAAACCGGTGACATTGTTAGTCCACTTTATAAGGTTTTGTCTTGGCCTGCTCTATCAGATTTCATTAGTCAGAAAGTAAATCGAAAAATCTTATCACCTACTTGATATACCCTACGGACACTATTTTCAAACCAAGTTGTTGGTTTGAGATCTTATGTATATATATATTACATACATACACATATATAGACCACATAAGATACTCTAGGGAATCACAATAAGTCAATAATGATTATATAAGTCAGACACAAAGATATTTACATTTTTGCAGACAATAATGGGTACTTTGGTCAACGGTACTATTCCGGCGATGAAGTGTCCCAAGAATGTGGCGATGATGAAGACAACGTCTAACGGAGTGTTCGATGGAGAGAGTCCATTAGATTTCGCTTTTCCTCTTGTCATTCTTCAGATTTGCCTTGTCGTCGCCGTCACTCGCTCTTTGGCCTTCCTTCTCCGTCCCATGAGACAACCACGTGTTGTCGCCGAGATCATTGTAAGTCCTCCATCAACCGGTTTAGGTCAGTCTTATAGTTTCCGGTTTAATAAATATCCTACCAGACTGAAATATGAGTTATACCGGGATTCCGTTCAGCTTATTACTGTATGTGGTTTCTTGGTTAGAAAAAATAATAACTACAAACCTAATTCCTCTTTAGTCACACATGTCAGGTTCAATTTTAATCAATTATCTCTTTAATTTTCAGACAATTGGTTCAGTTTTTTTTGGACATGTTTTTTTTTTTATTTTTCGTTTCATCACTAAACAATCATGAAGCCATCTTACTAATTTGGTTTAGAAATTATGTAGATTCGTTTATAAATAGTTAATTTGTTCTTTAGAAAACATCCAATAAAATTGGAAAGATACAATAATACAAATAAGATTAGCATGGTGGATACTGATTTTAAAAAATTATATTTGGTTGTATTTATTTGTATTGGTATAAAAACATTTCACTTATCCAGTTTAATTCAAAAACTAAACCAGACAGAAATTGATTTAATTTGTACCGGGATTTAGGGCGGGATTCTTCTTGGCCCGTCGGCTCTCGGTAGAATCACGTCGTACAAGAATTCAATTTTCCCGGCGAGAAGTCTAACGGTGCTCGACACTCTAGCAAACCTCGGCCTCCTTCTCTTCCTTTTCCTCGTCGGACTCGAGATCGATCTGACATCTCTCCGACGTACCGGCAAAAAAGCGATTTCCATCGCCGCCGCCGGAATGCTTCTCCCCTTCGGTATGGGCATTGTCACCTCCTTCGCTTTCCCTGAAGCTTCTTCTTCTGGCGACAATAGCAAAGTACTTCCGTTCATCATTTTCATGGGAGTCGCGCTCTCGATCACTGCTTTCGGAGTTTTGGCGAGAATACTCGCTGAATTAAAGCTACTCACAACCGATCTCGGCCGGATTTCAATGAACGCCGCCGCAATTAACGACGTCGCGGCTTGGGTTCTCCTAGCTCTCGCTGTATCTCTCTCCGGCGATAGGAATTCTCCGCTTGTTCCTCTCTGGGTTCTGTTAAGTGGAATCGCGTTTGTGATCGCGTGTTTTTTAATCGTACCGCGAATTTTCAAATTCATCTCTCGGCGTTGCCCAGAAGGCGAACCCATAGGCGAAATGTACGTTTGCGTCGCCCTTTGCGCGGTTCTACTCGCGGGTTTCGCGACAGACGCCATTGGGATTCACGCGATTTTCGGTGCGTTTGTGATGGGCGTTTTGTTTCCCAAAGGACATTTCTCAGACGCGATTGTGGAGAAGATTGAAGATCTTGTAATGGGTCTTCTTCTACCACTGTACTTCGTTATGAGCGGTTTGAAAACGGATATAACTACGATTCAAGGTGTGAAATCGTGGGGACGACTCGCGTTGGTGATTGTTACGGCTTGTTTTGGCAAAATCGTTGGGACTGTGAGTGTTGCCTTGTTATGCAAGGTAAGGCTCCGTGAATCGGTTGTTCTTGGGGTTTTAATGAACACAAAGGGTTTAGTGGAGCTAATTGTTCTCAACATTGGCAAAGACAGAAAGGTACTTTCATCTATTCTAAAACAATATAATTACAAGCTGAAATGATTTTAATCAAATAGTTAAGGATTTAATTAGGATTTATGTAACGCAGGTTTTGAGCGATCAGACTTTTGCAATTATGGTTCTCATGGCGATATTCACAACATTCATCACAACGCCAATAGTCTTGGCGTTATACAAACCAAGCGAGACAACACAAACACATAGTAGCGTCAGCTACAAGAACCGCAAACATAGACGCAAGATTGAGAATGATGAAGAAGGCGAGAAGATGCAGCAGCTTAAGGTTTTGGTATGTCTTCAAAGCAGTAAAGATATTGATCCCATGATGAAAATAATGGAAGCTACTCGTGGAAGCAACGAAACCAAAGAAAGATTTTGCGTTTACGTTATGCATTTAACTCAACTCTCCGAGAGACCTTCTTCTATTCGAATGGTTCAAAAGGTGAGAAGCAACGGTTTGCCCTTTTGGAACAAGAAAAGAGAGAATTCTAGTGCCGTTACGGTCGCGTTCGAGGCGTCTAGTAAGCTAAGTAGCGTTTCGGTGCGTTCTGTGACCGCGATTTCACCGTTGTCAACAATTCATGAGGATATATGTAGCTCTGCTGATAGTAAATGCACAGCGTTTGTGATTTTGCCGTTCCATAAGCAATGGAGATCTCTGGAGAAAGAATTTGAAACGGTGAGATCGGAGTATCAGGGGATTAACAAAAGAGTTCTTGAGAATTCACCGTGTTCTGTTGGAATTTTGGTTGATCGTGGTCTCGGCGACAACAATTCTCCGGTAGCTTCGAGCAACTTTTCACTTTCCGTCAATGTTCTGTTCTTTGGCGGTTGCGATGATCGTGAAGCTTTGGTTTACGGGTTACGAATGGCTGAACATCCGGGCGTTAACTTGACCGTTGTGGTTATCTCTGGTCCGGAGAGCGCAAGGTTTGATAGGCTTGAAGCGCAAGAAACATCACTATGTTCCTTAGACGAGCAATTCCTTGCAGCAATCAAGAAAAGGGCCAATGCAGCTAGATTTGAAGAGAGGACGGTGAATTCAACGGAGGAAGTGGTTGAGATTATCCGCCAATTTTACGAGTGCGATATTTTATTGGTGGGAAAATCTTCCAAAGGACCTATGGTTTCAAGATTACCGGTTATGAAGATAGAGTGTCCAGAACTGGGACCGGTCGGAAACTTGATCGTGTCAAATGAGATTTCTACTTCAGTGTCTGTTTTGGTGGTTCAACAATACACCGGGAAAGGTCCTTCTGTGGTGGGTTCCGTCTCTGTCCCGGTGGTGGAGACGCCATGAAAATCTGGAAACAGAGGATTGTGTTTTCTTTACCTTGAAGCACAAACCATGATGGATAACACGAAACACTCTTATGTATCAACATGCATGAATCAAACGACTCCCCTTTTTATGAATTTGTAAGATAAAACATATTTATGAATTTGAGTCACTGATTATATCATATCCTTAAAACATATGATTTGATGGATAGATTATTCAAGTTGTTAAGAGTTCAAAATTTTGACCAAAGATATTTATATTTTGGTAAGTCGATCCTTTTTTCAAAGGAATACTTCATATAGTAATTTTAGATACTACAATTATATTGACTAGTGGTGTTGTAGAAATATTTTTTCCTACTCAATTTACTATCATCCCATGCATGTGTCCATTATAAAGCTAGATTGAAATTTCAGTAGTAATCAAAATCTGATATTGTATAACACTGTGTTTGGTTTGTCAAACAACACATGACATAACAAATCATATACTACATAATTATCAAACCACATATCGAACAGAAAACATAAAATTCCAATATAAGATTGTTACACACCTTTTAAACTTATTAAATTATCAAAAAGTTTCAAAGGACTCAGCCTCTTTCTCTTTCTCTCTGTCTCTGGAACCATTTAATGGTCTCTTTTAGTAACATTCATAGAGTTTGATATCCATCTTGACCCTAAAATACTTAGCACCTTCAAAGGTATCGGTCTCAAACGTAACAATCCCTCGAGACATGAAAAAATCACCTGTCCCTCCGACAACAGACAAATCTCTACTCTGCACCATCATGAGATCTGCTCCCATTATGTTCAACGTCCCTTTGTGTTGAGTCGAGTTGAACACAAGTGTGTACGCGAACCATGCATTGTAGTCATTCTTCATGTCGTAGAAATAGAACCCTTGAGCTCTTGCCACAGGTTCGGACTGAAAGTTTTTGTCTATGGTCATAGGATCGTCGAAGATAACGAGTTTCCCGAATTTGAAATTCCCGAGGCCCGGTGGGTTGGTAACTGCTGCAGAAGTCGCGTTTTGCACGTCGTCGACACCGAACATTATGTCGTGGTAGTAGAGGACAAAGTTTTTGCACGGTTTTGGTTGCGATTTGGATGGTTTTCTAGCTGATATGACGGTTTTTGTTAGAACAAGGAAAACGAATAAGAAGAGAAACGATTTCATTTGGCCTACCATATTGAAAATATGTGTGTTTTAAATGAAAATGTGAGAGTGGATAATGAGAGAGTGAGATTGACAAAGAAGGAGTGATGGGTTTATATACAACTTGGGTTACTAGTCCGTGTTAATATTAAGTATAAACAAAGTGGACTAGCTCACTTCTTCTCTCTTGTTTCTTGTTTATATATTTATTTATATTAGGTTGGTGATAAGTTTTGTTGATGTGTATAAAGTGAGATCATTTACCATGAATATCTGAAAGTTTTCCATGTAGGCGGCTCAATCACCTTTCAAAACTTTCCACAAAATGTTATAGTAGTGGAGAAATCGTTAAAAATAACACGAATGAAGTACTAAAACAAATTAGTATATATAATACATATTTGATTTAAGACTACATAAGCTTAAAGCTTGTACATACCTTAAGCTGGAGTTGCACGAATTCATCAATAATATCTAAAACAGCACAAATTCAAAAGCAGAAGAGATATTAAATCGGTTAAATATGCAATTCATGGCTTTAAATCATATATATTGAATCAATGAATAATCTACTTGTTCGTCTAAATTTAGGACATTAATAATATATATATGTATAGTCTTTCAGAACTACTAATATATGTAATTTGGCCTTTTAATGATGGGTTGGTGGAGCACTAATAATAAAAACTAAAGAGCATGAGGAGTTTTTCCAATAACTTATAATTTTACATGAATTTATGTCAAACTGCCACTGACCATTAGCATGATGCTAAAAAGTATCGTTATAGATTTTATTTTATTTTATTATATATAAATCATATCATTTTTTTCTATAACTAAAAGTAGAGTCATCTATTTTATTGGTAAAAGTCACGTTGAAAATTTTAATTTTAGTTTGTTAAGTACCCTATGGCTAATATAATTTGCATACCAAACATGTTTTTTTCTTAATGATAATCTAGTCCATTTGTAAAAGTAACCGTTTTATCATCAATTTTTTTTTAATTAAGCTAAGCTTTCGCCGACTTAATAGAACATTGGCATTCGGCAGCCAATAAAGCAAATCAAGTTGCAGAATTTCAAATGTGACATAACTATTCACATTTTAAAAAATAATATCGTGAAACAAAAGAAAAGCAGAACAATAGTAAACAAAAAGACAAATTGTTGAATGTTGACAAACTGTGAAGATGATAACAAACGAAGGAAAAGAAAAATACTAAAATAGTTTGTCCTAAAAAGCCTTATCTGCGAAGGCATTTTAACGAAAACGGGCCTATTGTTGGCCCAATATGATATATAGGCTCGAAACTCGTCACGTGTATTCAACAGTTGCTTGAGTTTTTCCCACACGTGCGCTGTTACTACGTGGACGCGCGCGAATAACTCTAGTTTTGTGGATTTTTTTCACTATCTTCTCAGAACAACACAGAGCCAAAGGTTTTTTGCTCGCAGTAAAGAAGAATCACACTGTGAAGAAGAAGAAGAAGCGAAATACAAAATCCTCAGGAAAGAAATGCTAAGTTTGAATCTCTCGGAGTCGCTTCGCATTCCATTCCAGAACCCTAGGCCTCCCAAATCCGATTTTTCTTCTACTTCTTCTTCTCCTTCCTCATCGTCGAGGAGATGCGTCTCCGCTTATCCAATTCCGATCGGGTTTTCGGTTCGTAATCAATACTTTTCTAGGTAAATTTGATAATTGATTGTTCATCGGCTTTTGAATTTGCTATGCGAATGGAATGTAGCCATGTAGGAGTTTACGTCTTTTCACAATTCTGTGCAGATGTTTGACTCAATTGCGTCGAAATGAATCTCAGCAGCTAGGTTTTCGATGCTTCCAACGAAACGATGCGGCTTGTTACCTCGAGGTGATTCTGATTTTTGTTACCTTCCACCAATCTTCTTTTGGTAGATTTTTGAATTTTTTTAGATGAGATTCTGTTAAGGCCTAGAGGAGATTTCTGAATTGCTTGTTCTGTGTGGATTTACCTAAAATGGTAATGTAGGTTTATTATAATGATGATTGATTTTAAGGTTGAACAATAGTGGAGAGAATGTGTTTAAATGCATAAGCTGAATAAGTTGTTGTGTTTGCTTTGTTCAGAAAGCTGAGTCTGAAGAGCATGATAGAAATCTTGATGTTCTGGTTGAGTCATCGATAGCTCACTCAAGAAGAGAGATTCAGAGAGTTCTTATGTTCTTGGCGGTATCAGGTTCGGTTGCATTACTAGGCACTGATCCAGCTTTTGCAGCTTCGTCAATTCCCAATGTGACACAGTCACTTGTCACTTCTTTTGGAGACCTTGGAGATATTAGCTCAGGTTTTGCTTCGGTTAGAGAATCTTCCTTTTGCACAGAACCGGGAACTATCTCTTCTTCAATTCCAGTACTCTTAAATTTTATTTTTTGCTCTGTCTATGTCTGTGTAGGCTTTCTTGCTTATCTTTTTCTCTGAACTTGGAGACAAGACTTTCTTCATTGCGGTATGATCTTGAGATGTTAATCTACGCTTTAGAAACTCTCTTTGTCATCAATGATTCTGTTGATTGTGATAAGTTTTCATGTTTGTTGGTTAGGCCCTTTTAGCAGCAAGGAACTCTGCTGCTACCGTATTCGTGGGGACTTTTGGCGCTCTAGGGTATGCTTTCTTTCTCAAACAGAGGCGTTATTATGGTCCGTGAATCTTGTCTGAAACCAAATGTTACTTTGAAATCTGTAGAGCAACGTTATAAAACTTGGTAATTTTGCAGGATAATGACGATAATATCTGTAGTGCTTGGACGCACTTTCCACTATGTCGATGAAGTTCTTCCATTCAGGTTTGAGTATTCTGGCAAAAATTATTAAGCAGGTTTAAGTTCCATGATGATGCTGAACGTCAATGCTTGAGAACACAGGTTTGGTGGAACCGATTTGCCTATAGATGATATTGCAGCAGTTTGTCTTCTGGTAAATCTCTTTATTCACCTTTCTTAGCAGAGTCGTACTAACCACGGGTGCTTGGTTTGGACCTTTCTTATGTCTAGCAAGTATATCTTCCTAAGTATATGATGTCTACCAAGTGAAACCAAATGTAGCTGTAACCCTTTTGTTATGAGTTTTGTTTTGGTTTTGGTTCAGTTTTCGATTCGAAGGGTCTTAAAATTGTCATGAAGTTTATAAGTTTCAGGCTCTATTGGGTTTGGATTTTTATGTAGAAAAAGTTACTGGTCTAACAATGAAGATGTTGATTGGTTTTCAAGCCTGGTTTATGGTTCATTTTGGGTTGGATCATATTGTACAGAGCATAGTCTTAACCATGAAACAGTATTAACCACTTTTGTTACATTTAGGTGTACTTCGGTGTTTCAACGTTATTAGATGCTGTTTCAGACGAGGGTAAAGCTGACGAAGAACAGAAAGAAGTAAAACCTCTTTAGCCTTTCGTTCACTCTTTGTATATTTCCATGCAACCTTCAAGAAGTCAATATTTATTTACTTATTATCTACAGGCAGAACTAGCGGTTTCAGAGCTTTCAGGTAATGGAGCCGGGATAGTAGCAGCCGCGAACACCATCATCAGCACTTTCGCATTGGTTTTTGTTGCGGAATGGGGTGACAAATCCTTCTTCTCAACAATTGGTGAGACTCAAAAAGTTCAAATTTCATGATAAATCAAAACCTCAGGTCCAAAACTCCAAAAGTGTATATAATCTTCTAATTCTTTGAAGCTCTTGCGGCTGCATCATCACCATTGGGTGTCATCGCTGGAGCGTTGGCGGGTCACGGTGCTGCGACTCTTGTGAGTTCTTTATCTTTTGATTGAAACTTCTATGTGAACACTTTAAAGATCCTAGCTATTTGGGCTAGTCAAAAGTATCTTTAAGTACTATTAAGACTTAAAACCCCATCAAAGAAAAGATTTTTTCAATTCTCCTGAAACTTGGAAGACACAAGAACTCTAACTTGCAGCTTGGTTTGTTAATCGCAGCTTGCAGTATTGGGCGGTTCTTTGCTAGGAAATTTCTTATCAGAGAAGGTAACTAATTCCGTTCTTTATCTATCTCTATATACATACACATAGACAGTATATACATGTTTATACTTTATATAGATCAAATCAATTTTAGAAAATCATTATTTCACAAAAGCACTTGAAGAATACTCCTTTTTCATTTATAGTGTCAGGTTTAGATTTTTGTTACATGTCTTAACCTGCATCCTGACCAAGTAAAAGGTTAAGAAGAATAAAACTTTAATGGTTGCATTAAAAAAGTAGAAAACAATTAATGAAATATGAAACAAATCCATGTCCTTAGATTATCATGAAAATTTAGGGTGAATATACTAAATGCCAGCATATCCTAGGATATATTCAGCTTTTATTACACAAAAACGAGATACTAATGGCAAATTACTAGCTTTAATCATGGTTTTAAAAGTTCCAAACCACCTTTTTGAGTTTTGTTTTAGTTAGTCAAAGGATATAATTTTTAATCTCGTATTGTGTTCTGAGATTTAACATGATAGAAAGAAAAGTGAGAGATTAAGGTTTTTATTCTTTGGGCAAGTGGCAAAAACAAGCTTCTATGTTCATTGATCTCAAGTCTTCCACATCACTTGGTATCTATTCCTCCCCAAAAAAGAGTCAAAATAACATCTTTTATTGTTTTTATTCTTTCCTATGTCCGATCCAATCTGTCAACAACGCGTTATTATTCCCAAACTAATGAAACTAGCCGCGGAAATAAAAATTAAATCACAAGTATATACTATAATTTTCTTTAGGTTTTAAGGTTCATGATTTATGTTTTATGGTTTAAGGCTTAGATTTTAGCTTTTATGACTTGATAGTAGGCTTACAATTTAATTTATAAAGATTTAAGACCATTTTTTTTATTGTTTTGATCTAAAGTTTAGACTATTTAAAAAACAATTTTGGGAGAGAGAGTGTGTTCTAAAGACGGAAATGTTTACATGTCGTTTGGTTCGAAACAGGCAATTGCTTATGTCGGAGGAGTTCTGTTTCTCGTGTTTGCTGCTGTGACGGTGGCTGAGATCGTTACGTAAGTACCGAAAAATATATTTTTTCTATACCTTCTTGTACAAACATATTCAAGTTTAATTTTATTTTTGTAAAATATTAGTATATTGTTTATTTTCAACTGTTTTTCTGCAAATTATAATGTGGATTTTACAGTTCTCATACGTTAACGTTTACTACCACATTTGGTTTTTAGTGGTTAGAATTTACTTAGATGTCAAGATAGGTAATATGTTATGTTTTGAAAGATGCGTCCAAACATAACACGTGTTCGGGACTGGAAAGAATATAAAGACTAAAAAGAGGTTGAACATGGTAGAGCATATTCTTTTCTATATTCTTCATGTACAAATGTGTATTTAAATACTATAATCGTGCATGTGAATTAAAATTATATGAAAAAGTTATAAATTTATGAGTTCCACTCACAAAGGCCAAAGGAGTTGTTACACCGACATGAGAAATAGGAAGATAATACCATCTCCTTTCTTTTATAGTAAGGTGTAAATTGTTTTGGTATTTTTTTTTTAAATGGTTTTAGTTTCAATATTAAGCAAGGGCCAAGGTGATTTTTCTTTTTTAAAAAGGATTACAGAAGTAAAGCTATATATTGTGCAAAATAAGCATGCACTGATGCACCTACATAAATAGTAGTTTGGATATATTGTAAAAATAACTTTAAAAATCATTGGTTTTGAAAAGGCATATTTCAAAGTTTCTGAAGACACAAATTTTTTAAAATTAATTGACCGAAATATCTTGCTTAATAATACCTTTTCTACACAATGACTACACCTATATAATATTGGAGCATTTTTTTGTTCTTGATAAATAATAGTATATCACAGTGACATAAACTTCAGCAGTTATCTTCAAAAATATTAATTTGTTCTACAATATACACCTTTAACTCAATATTTAGTGATTTGATTTTAAAGTTGGGGGAAATTTCACCTGCATGTTGAATTACGCAAAGCGATTATTTACCTGACATATAAATGGTATTTAACGTACTTTTACGAAATTGAATACTACTAGTAGTTTTGAAGTAAATAGAAATCTAAAAAAGGAATTAGAGAATCTAAATAATACAATTGACCTAGAAAAAGTAAAAACAAAATCTAACGAAATTGCTGCATTTGCAAACGTGAACCACTCTTTTATCGTACGTGGACCCTTTTTAGGTTTCCTACTAAGGACAGCGATAGCCAAAAAAAAACCAAGAAACGACGTCGGTTTATATATTTTTGAAAAATTAAAAACAAAAATCGCAAAAAATTACGCTGTCGTAGATTTGTAGAAGACCTTCCCGAGGGGAATCGTGCGGGACCCATAAAAGACGCATGTGGGGACCACAGTCATAATCACAAAACCAAATTGAACGGTGACGAGCCGCTGCTGCTTCAGCCGCCACGCACCAAATTACCCCTTCGTTTTTTCTTTGCTGCTGATGCTTCCAACCGCCACAAACAATCTTGGCTTCGTTTAAACCATACGTATCCTAATTAAACTCTTAATATTAATATCATTATCTGTACTCAAATCTGCATAACAGAGTACAATGTTATTGATAAAAAAATACCATTAATCAAACTTAATATAAATTTATGGTAGGATAAATTTGATTATCAGGAAGTGGAGGACATATCATGTTTGGCAGTCAAATACTTCATTTTATTTTTGATTAAATTTAGCTGGTGCGTAAAAATGAATTTATGTGTTCTCTGTTTAATGAATTGATTAATGTGTTTGTAGCTTATACTTATGATCAATAGTCAGTCAATACAAAAACATAAAAAAAATATTAAAAGGGTATAAGTGGCACGTGCAAAAGATTCTGATGGCACGTGTGGCAAACCAGTCGTCTTACCCTTGGTTTTTTTATCCTCCTCACCTCTCCTTTCAGATTCGATATCATTTCCACTCCCTTCAAAAAAAAAAGCCTCTCTCTCTCCTCTCCTATTTATACCTCTCTCGATCTCTCTCGCCGGCGCTGCAAATCCCTAGGTTTTTCAATCACACCCAAAACATTTGTAGAGCCCCAAGTACTCAATTTCGCTTATTGATAGAGAGAGAGAGAGATTGAGAATCGCGATTTGATTTTATCAATCGATGCCGTGAAAATCTCGTAATCAGATTCAAAATTGAGGTAAATTCATTCTTCGTTTTTGTTTTTCTTCAGTTGAATTTGCATGTTTGTTTTTGATGAGAAATTCAGAGAAATTTGACTTCTTTTTAATTCGAGACAAAAAAAATATGTCTCTGAGATCGATGTCTGGGAAATTGAATAATTCTGTTATTCTCGTTGCTTTCTTTCCTTGTTCTGTTTCATTTATTTCTGAAATTTTGTGTCGGTTTAATCTAGAAAGACTCAAGTTTTTGATTTGAAGTACTCTGGTTTGGTCTCTTTTGTTTTGATTTCTCTCTCTTTTATTCTAAGCTTCTCATGGAATCATATCGATGAAGCTAGTGAATAATCCATCATTTGTGGTGTATCTCTTTGACAAAAAATTCTTCATTTCTCAATCTGTTTTTTTAGATCTCTTGTTTTGTTTCATGTTGTGGTTGACTAACGAATAAAAAGGTTGTGCTTTTTAATCTTGGTTTATGGTGTTTGTCCTAAACTATGTGTGTTCTGGAGATGTTAAGTGTTCTGTAGATTTGAGGTGTTAAATGATCTGTGTTCTGTAGATTTGGTAACCCAATTGAATTTTTCACTGCTCTATTGCGGTTTACTGCCACTCACTTGTTTATTATCTGTTATATGAAGCAGGATGGTTAGCTGCTACCGTAATCCTTGCGTGAAGATTGAGAAGAACTAATTTTGGTTTGTGAGCAACTTTCGAATCAGCTCTGTTAGATTTGATTTGAACTTTTATTTGAAGATGGATCGGTGTGACACCTCAGGATTTGTAAGCGGCGGTGGAGATGCTTATAAGGTCTTCTAACTCTTATTAGAGCTGTGGCTTTATTCTCTTAACCCGGAAGTTGTTGTTGTCCTCTTGGCTTCGCGTCTTTGCTTTTGGTGTTCTTGACGAAAGTTTTCATTTTTAAGTTGTGACCATGCATTCCAGATTCCAGAACATTGCTTTTGCTGGTAATTCCTCTTCGAATTCTTATAAGATTTTGGGACGTTCCCTTCAAGTTGAAGTCCCTGAGGCCGCGGATACTACTCTGCGTCTTGATTCCCTTGCCTCTCCGTTGTCTAATGCCAAGGGAATCAAAAGGAAATGGAATTTGATTGATGGAGCTGATCCTTTACTCTCCTTAAGACTCGGTCACTCTTCAAGCTCTTCTGATAGCAAAGGGAGTTCGGCAACTGCTTGCACGAGTTTATCTTCTGCCAGAGAAACTGAGGAGGCGTCCTCCATGGATATTGAGCTCGACTTTAGCCTCCATCTTGGCAACGAGAAACCGACGGCTAGCAACAAAAAACCAGCTAATTTGAAAATGAAAGGGTTGCAGGTCCCTTCCCCGAAATTTGATCTTGAATTGAGTCTTTCTGGTGGAGGATCTTGTCAATCTGAGATCACTGCGGTCCAGCAGCACGCCAACCGATTTCAATCTCTTGCGGACATGCTGCGTGCAAATAATGAAGAATCTGCAACGTGTGGTTGGAGGCAAGGGTTTGGATTACCGACATTGCAAGCCTCTTCAAGCAAGGAAACAAGCTCCTTCTTAGGCCATATTCCCAAAAATGTCATCATTCCTGCTGCTCATGTTCTGGAACTGTCATCTAACACGGCAGCAACAACACCAATAAGCTCGGGTACATGTACTTCCGGTTTATCTCAGCAGCTGAAGCCACAGCTTAAGAATTCTTCTAGTTCAAAGTTATGTCAAGTCGAAGGATGTCATAAGGGAGCAAGAGGCGCATCTGGTCGTTGCATTTCCCATGGTGGTGGACGTAGATGCCAGAAACATGGTTGCCACAAAGGTGCCGAAGGTCGAACTGTGTACTGTAAAGCCCATGGAGGTGGTCGTCGATGTGAGTTTCTCGGATGCACCAAAAGTGCAGAAGGCCGTACTGACTTCTGTATAGCCCATGGAGGTGGTCGAAGGTGCAGCCATGAAGATTGCACACGAGCTGCTAGAGGAAGATCAGGACTCTGTATCAGGCACGGTGGAGGAAAGAGATGCCAAAGAGAGAACTGCACTAAAAGCGCTGAAGGCCTTTCAGGACTCTGTATCTCTCATGGTGGTGGTCGGCGATGTCAATCTAATGGATGCACAAAAGGAGCACAAGGGAGTACAATGTTCTGCAAAGCACACGGTGGTGGAAAACGGTGTACACACTCAGGTTGCACCAAAGGAGCAGAAGGAAGCACGCCGTTCTGTAAAGGACATGGAGGAGGTAAAAGATGTGCCTTTCAAGGAGATGATCCTTGCTCCAAGAGTGTTCACGGAGGTACCAATTTCTGTGTGGCACATGGCGGTGGTAAGAGATGTGCGGTTCCCGAATGCACAAAGAGTGCTAGAGGAAGAACTGATTTCTGTGTCAGACATGGTGGAGGAAAGAGATGTCAGTCTGAAGGCTGTGGCAAAAGTGCTCAAGGTAGTACCGACTTTTGCAAAGCACATGGAGGAGGGAAAAGGTGTGCGTGGGGTCAACCCGAGACTGAGTATGCGGGACAGTCTTCTTCTGGTCCTTGTACCTCGTTTGCTCGCGGTAAGACTGGTCTTTGTGCACTCCATAACAGTCTGGTTCAGGATAACCGGGTTCACGGAGGAATGACTATAACTTCCGAGAGCCAAGAACCGAGAGTAAGCAGCAGCGAAACAGAGAACGAGGAAGAGTTTAGCGGTTCTCAAGACATGAACATGGATACAATGAAAGCGAGAAGTGCTACCGGATCTCCAGAGACTGATGTTGATCTCAATGAGTATGAAGCAGGATTGGGGTTAGCTCCGGAAGGAAGAGTCCATGGTGGAAGTTTGATGATGGCGATGTTGGGTAGAGATGGTGGCTCTGGCTCTACCGGTGGGCCAAAGAGGTGGATGTAAGTTGTCTTCAGTTTGGTTCCAGTCTTGAATTCAATGCGTGTGGGCAAGTGAGAGTGAAAGAGTCTGTGGTTGTTCTAGTTTTAGGTTTGCTTAGAGTAAAAAAAAGGGTCCAAAGTCTGTGTCTTATTGGTCTTTGTAGATATTGAATTAAAGGGTCGAAGCATAGGTTATTGTGATGTTGTGAATTATACAGGTAAAAGCCCACCTGTGGAAATTGTCAAAAACAGTCTTATGATGATGATGATAATAATAATAAAACTCATGTCTTTTGTTTGCAAATTGCAATTTTATCGGTAGGGCAGGTTTGTTGGGATCATGCTGAGTCGATGCCAGTGTGTTTTTACTTTTTAGCAGTTACGTTGAAACATTCACAAGTAGGTACTTAATATGTAGCTATATATTAAAGGACTGGATAGTACAACAACTCATGGGAGGTTCTATATCTATTTTATCTTCTTAGAGATCCCTTTATTGTATAGACGCGAGGAACACTTGTCATATATAGTTTGGATCGATTTTACGTCCCACGGGACCATTACTTAAGACGTCGTAGGAGCTGACCACCAGTACGAAGAACCAACTCATTGATATAGTCCACAAGGAATTGGACTTGGTCAAGGTCTTTGATCTCAGGGCCAGTCTTATCGTACTCCACACTGATATCGACGAGGCTATACAAGCCAATGGCGGAATCATTAACTTTTGTAGTTGATGTAATCATCTTATAGCCTTCAAAGAATTCAGGTACGGTAAACCGTTGCGTCATGCTTCTCGTTTCGTGATCCACTGACTCAATGGTCATGTGTTCTCGTTGCCAAGGCCTTATCTCTAATAACCAACATAAACAATTACGAATTATGAACAAAACATATGAATAAGGTGAGAGTTATTATAAATAGATACCTGAAGGGTTCTAATTAGATATATGAGTCATATGGTAGAAAAAACTATCCCAGAATAGTTTTGGTGGAAGCGAAAACAGAAACTGCATCTCACAAAGTCGTCTCAATGCCATTTCTCTAGCTACTTGATGTTTGCCTTTTGTGAGTTTTATAAATAATTATGGTCTTGATCTCAATGTAACATGCATGTTTATATAGCCAAATGTTTATGAAAAACATGTTGCATTAATTTTTCTTCAGCAGATTACCCATTCAACTTTTCATTAGATATGCCATTTTTCTACATTTAACAAAATTCGTTGGCCATTTGCATAATTGCATTCTCTGCTTCACTTAATCAAGGCAACAACACTTGGATGGAAGAATAACTTGAGCGGACCAAATTTATCAATGAACTTGAACCGATCAAATTAACATTGCTAATTTTTCTTCATTAACTTATTTTCTTAGCAATAATATATAACCCAAAAACTTATCTCTGAACAAATTAATTAGGAAGTAACGCACAAAAAGAAATGCACAAAAATAAATGTCAGAAGTGGGATTTGAACCCACGCCCTCTTTCGAAGACCAGAACTTGAGTCTGGCGCCTTAGACCACTCGGCCATCCTGACTTTTTGTTAAACTTATACGTATATAGTGTAAATAATCGTATAATTTTCAATATCCATACCAATCTTCAGACTCTTTTTTTTGGTGACAAAGTGTATGTATTATTTTCAGAAGCTATATGTTTTTCCTATAAAACATCCAAGACTGGCCCATACATATTTTTAAGAAACCCTATAGTGTGTATATGACTTCAAAATTTCGAATGGTTAGTTTTTCTTTCGAGGACCAAAACAAAAAGCCCATTCAATCACTAGAAAAATATCACTAGTCAATCAATAGACCAAAAGATTGAAAGTAGGATATATTTGTTTAATAATGCCTACGATTCTGCGAAGACAGGAGAAGCCATACCTTTCAATCTAAGCCGTCAACTTGTTCCCTTACGTGGGATCCTATTATACAATCCAACGGTTCTAAATGAGCCACGCCTTCCAGATCTAACACAGTCATGCTTTCTACAGTCTGCACCCCTTTTTTTTTTAGTGTTTTATCTACATTTTTTCCTTTGTGTTTAATTTTGTGCCAACATCTATAACTTACCCCTATAAAAATATTCAATTATCACAGAATACCCACAATCGAAAACAAAATTTACCGGAATAATTTAATTAAAGCTGGACTATAATGACAATTCCGAAACTATCAAGGAATAAATTAAAGAAACTAAAAAACTAAAGGGCATTAGAGTAAAGAAGCGGCAACATCAGAATTAAAAAACTGCCGAAAAACCAACCTAGTAGCCGTTTATATGACAACACGTACGCAAAGTCTCGGTAATGACTCATCAGTTTTCATGTGCAAACATATTACCCCCATGAAATAAAAAAGCAGAGAAGCGATCAAAAAAATCTTCATTAAAAGAACCCTAAATCTCTCATATCCGCCGCCGTCTTTGCCTCATTTTCAACACCGGTGATGACGTGTAAATAGATCTGGTTTTCACGGTTCTCACTACTCTCTGTGATTTTTCAGACTATTGAATCGTTAGGACCAAAACAAGTACAAAGAAACTGCAGAAGAAAAGATTTGAGAGAGATATCTTACGAAACAAGGTATATATTTCTCTTGTTAAATCTTTGAAAATACTTTCAAAGTTTCGGTTGGATTCTCGAATAAGTTAGGTTAAATAGTCAATATAGAATTATAGATAAATCGATACCTTTTGTTTGTTATCATTCAATTTTTATTGTTGTTACGATTAGTAACAACGTTTTAGATCTTGATCTATATATTAATAATACTAATACTTTGTTTTTTTTTGTTTTTTTTTTAATACATATTTTGCTTTTGGAAGATCAAATGGACAGCAAACAGATGTTGTTGTCGGCGCTTGGCGTCGGAGTTGGAGTAGGTGTGGGTTTAGGCTTGGCTTCTGGTCAAGCCGTCGGAAAATGGGCCGGCGGGAACTCGTCGTCAAATAACGCCGTCACGGCGGATAAGATGGAGAAGGAGATACTCCGTCAAGTTGTTGACGGCAGAGAGAGTAAAATTACTTTCGATGAGTTTCCTTATTATCTCAGGTAATTTAAAACATATAACATCGAAAGTTCCCATAATTCGCATGCATTCAACTAGACTTTAAGATCAATCAATTCTAATTAGGATCTTAAAACAATTCTTGTGATGGAATATACATATGTTTTGATCGTCACTTTAGTTTATAGTTTACGAGTTTCAAGACGATAATACAAGTGAGAATATAGAAATGATAAGGAAATAATATGAGTCATCACATATTTTTTGGATAGTGTTTTTATTTGTTTTAGTTATTAAATGTAGTTTTACAAAAACGGATAAGATATTTGTTGGAGTGATAATAATGGTGAAGCATGTGAATTTCTGTTTACATACGCCGATAATGATTTCATTGTTTTTCTAGTTCCGACACGTGTCACTATCATTTAGATTCTTTGATCTTTATCCCAAAATGTTTGGATTTATTCTTTTGATCACTGAAACATACCCACACCGATCGATACATAGTACATGTAGTCTTGTTCATCAATGTTTTTACCTTTTTGGGATTGTGCAGTGAACAAACACGAGTGCTTCTAACAAGTGCAGCTTATGTCCATTTGAAGCACTTCGATGCTTCAAAATATACGAGAAACTTGTCTCCAGCTAGCCGAGCCATTCTCTTGTCCGGCCCTGCCGGTTAGATTCCGATGATTCGATCTTGATCTTGAACCAATTCGTTTGTGTTTTGAATTTTAATATGTTTCCTTGCAGAGCTTTACCAACAAATGCTAGCCAAAGCCCTAGCTCATTTCTTCGATGCCAAGTTACTTCTTCTAGACGTCAACGATTTTGCACTCAAGGTTTCTTGAACTTTAAACAAAAACATTGAAATATGTTTCTTACTTTGAGTCTTCTCCATTGTGAACCTTAAATCTTCTTTATTGTGTTTGCAGATACAGAGCAAATACGGCAGTGGAAATACAGAATCATCGGTAATCGGTTTACTGATTTCGTTTCATGAATTGTTACTAGTTTCTTGTAAATGATCTAAATCGGAGAGCTGGTTTTATTTTCCGGTTGTCTTAGTCATTCAAGAGATCTCCCTCAGAATCTGCTTTAGAGCAACTATCAGGACTGTTTAGTTCCTTCTCCATCCTTCCTCAGAGAGAAGAGTCAAAAGGTAAATCAAATTTTGTCTTGGTCAAATATTAAGTTGGCTCTGCTTAACCGAGTAATCGACTCTGTGACCAAGTAGCCTTATAGTTTGGATTTTCATCGGTGTTATCAACATTGTTTGTTGATGAATCTGTTCAGCTGGTGGTACCTTGAGGAGGCAAAGCAGTGGTGTGGATATCAAATCAAGGTTTGTGTTTCGGTGTCCTTTACTTCAAATTTATGCAATGCGAATATATATCCATCAATGTTTTGCAATCAACCTAATGCATAATTTTAATGTTCACCGTGTGATCTGTGATATATGCAGCTCAATGGAAGGCTCTAGTAATCCTCCAAAGCTTCGTCGAAACTCTTCAGCAGCAGCTAATATTAGCAACCTTGCATCTTCCTCAAATCAAGGTTATTATATATGCATCTCAACAAAGAAATTTAAAACTATAACTCTTTGTTCATTCAGACGCGTGACTAATATCTGATCTTAGTTTCAGCGCCTTTGAAACGAAGTAGCAGTTGGTCATTCGATGAAAAGCTTCTCGTCCAATCTTTATATAAGGTTATGTGTAAAACTATAAAGAGTATAAAGGTAATGTGTTATGTGTAATATCTTGTTTATAATATCTTGCAAATGTGAAGTGCAGGTCTTGGCCTATGTCTCCAAGGCGAATCCGATTGTGTTATATCTTCGAGACGTCGAGAACTTTCTGTTCCGCTCACAGAGAACTTACAACTTGTTCCAGAAGCTTCTCCAGAAACTCAGTGGACCGGTCCTCATTCTCGGTTCAAGAATTGTGGACTTGTCAAGCGAAGACGCTCAAGAAATTGATGAGAAGCTCTCTGCTGTTTTCCCTTATAATATCGACATAAGACCTCCTGAGGATGAGACTCATCTAGTGAGCTGGAAATCGCAGCTTGAACGCGACATGAACATGATCCAAACTCAGGACAATAGGAACCATATCATGGAAGTTTTGTCGGAGAATGATCTTATATGCGATGACCTTGAATCCATCTCTTTTGAGGACACGAAGGTTTTAAGCAATTACATTGAAGAGATCGTTGTCTCTGCTCTTTCCTATCATCTGATGAACAACAAAGATCCTGAGTACAGAAACGGAAAACTGGTGATATCTTCTATAAGGTTAGAAATAGTACCCTAACTTGTTTCACAAACAAACCTCTACAAGAACATTGGTACTGATATGTTCTTTATTGTGCGGTTAGTTTGTCGCATGGATTCAGTCTCTTCAGAGAAGGCAAAGCTGGCGGTCGTGAGAAGCTGAAGCAAAAAACTAAGGAGGAATCATCCAAGGTCTCTCTCTATATACTCTGTTATTAGCTGAAAACAGAGGATTAAGAAACAGAGCAGAACCCTTGCTGAAACATTTGTATTTTCTTCACTGCTTCAGGAAGTAAAAGCTGAATCAATCAAGCCGGAGACAAAAACAGAGAGTGTCACCACCGTAAGCAGCAAGGAAGAACCAGAGAAAGAAGCTAAAGCTGAGAAAGTTACCCCAAAAGCTCCGGTAAGCTTACTCTTTCTGCTGTTTTATCTACATAATGATCCAATCTACATAATGATCCAGTAGTGGTCAATTGTGTTAACCTATGGAACAGGAAGTTGCACCGGATAACGAGTTTGAGAAACGGATAAGACCGGAAGTAATCCCAGCAGAAGAAATTAACGTCACATTCAAAGACATTGGTGCACTTGACGAGATAAAAGAGTCACTACAAGAACTTGTAATGCTTCCTCTCCGTAGGCCAGACCTCTTCACAGGAGGTCTCTTGAAGCCCTGCAGAGGAATCTTACTCTTCGGTCCACCGGGTACAGGTAAAACAATGCTAGCTAAAGCCATTGCCAAAGAGGCAGGAGCGAGTTTCATAAACGTTTCGATGTCAACAATAACTTCGAAATGGTTTGGAGAAGACGAGAAGAATGTTAGGGCTTTGTTTACTCTAGCTTCGAAGGTGTCACCAACCATAATATTTGTGGATGAAGTTGATAGTATGTTGGGACAGAGAACAAGAGTTGGAGAACATGAAGCTATGAGAAAGATCAAGAATGAGTTTATGAGTCATTGGGATGGGTTAATGACTAAACCTGGTGAACGTATCTTAGTCCTTGCTGCTACTAATCGGCCTTTCGATCTTGATGAAGCCATTATCAGACGATTCGAACGAAGGTATAACTAATAATAACTCTATGCGCCGCAACATTCATTTCGGTTTTGGGAGCATGTTTTCTTGATTGAATAAAAACATTCGTTTAGGTTCTGTTCGGTTTAGTTGGTTTACAGGGTTTATTCTTCCGCAGGATCATGGTGGGACTACCGGCTGTAGAGAACAGAGAAAAGATTCTAAGAACATTGTTGGCGAAGGAGAAAGTAGATGAAAACTTGGATTACAAGGAACTAGCAATGATGACAGAAGGATACACAGGAAGTGATCTTAAGGTTCGATCTTTTTCCTTCTTTTCTTGAATATGTAGTAAAGATGTAAAAGAAGAGATCTTGACAGTTGTTGATCCGATGAACAGAATCTGTGCACAACCGCTGCGTATAGGCCGGTGAGAGAACTTATACAGCAAGAGAGGATCAAAGACACAGTAAGAAATAATATTTCTCTAAGGCTTTTTCTTTATACTAGTATCTTTATTTTGGTTTTAACTGATTGTGTTATGCATTTTTGATATTTGAAGGAGAAGAAGAAGCAGAGAGAGCCTACAAAAGCAGGTGAAGAAGATGAAGGAAAAGAAGAGAGAGTTATAACACTTCGTCCGTTGAACAGACAAGACTTTAAAGAAGCCAAGAATCAGGTGAAAACACACTGTGGTTTATATATATTATTACATGTATGCCTACACTGTGGTGGATATGGAAATAGCGTTTGCGTTTTGAAACGTTTTAAATTGAAAACGCAGGTGGCGGCGAGTTTTGCGGCTGAGGGAGCGGGAATGGGAGAGTTGAAGCAGTGGAATGAATTGTATGGAGAAGGAGGATCGAGGAAGAAAGAACAACTCACTTACTTCTTGTAATGATGATGATGAATCATGATGCTGGTAATGGATTATGAAATTTGGTAATGTAATAGTATGGTGAATTTTTGTTTCCATGGTTAATAAGAGAATAAGAATATGATGATATTGCTAAAAGTTTGACCCGTATGTTTGGTCTGTCATTATGAAATCATACTATATTTGAGTGACTGACTATGCACAGTATTCCACAATATGTACATAATATACCAACTTAAAAGATTACGTACCTTATTTGACGCTTTGGAACACAATATAAATAGACACAAAGACCATAAAGAATCTCATCAGTCAAATTAATAAAACACAAAGAGATCAAAGTTGAAAAGACATGGCAGTATCAAAGACAACAATGCTCATTGTTCTTGTCGCAATCATTCTCTCATGTATCTCACTTTACATTTTTTTACTTTCAAGTATGAATTGATATATTATATGATTGAATCAATGAATGTATGTATAGGTGTGTCAATATCAAATGCGAGGCAAATGCAACGTCCGCAAAATGTAGAGTGTGTTGGAGGAGAATGTCAACCGAAGCATCCACAACAGTATTTTGGGAGTTGCTTTCGCGATAGCGATTGCCGAAATAGTTGTTTCCCATATTGCAGATATCAAAAATGCCATCATCATGAATGTATTTGTTCACTATGTAGCAGTGAAGTGGCTCCATCACCTAAATAGTGCCACAATGTTAGAAACAATGCTATGCACTTTCTTAGGTTATAAGTTACAACGAAATATTATCTTACATTATTGAATAATTTTTGAAGAATATGAGCAATGAGAAATGTATTAGATATATATGAAAAACAAACCGGAAACAGTTTTGATACTTATGTCATAAGGTAAAAGCTACAAACTTTTGAGTACAAGGTGAACAGATTAGCCAAGCTATTCCAAACAGAGCTATTCAAATTTCAGAAGTTGGCGTAGGGATAGATCTGGTAGGAATGATTTTAATATGCTGCTTCAAGCAGCTTGTATTTGTTTTAGTGTGATGACCAACGTTGGTGTTGCATTAAGTGTCTTATGGATTTGAGACTGAAATGAGAGGAAGGTAAAGCAGATTCAAATGATCACTTGGGATTAGGCATTGCAAAACTCACTCATCTTAGTTCAGTTCTCTCTGTTCTGGTCATTCATAATATCTTGTTTTTGTCTGATCTATGAGAAGCATAAATAAACCCATCTTAATATTGTGAGTTTGATCTCAAAGTATAAACAAGTTGAATCATCAGAAAGCAAAGAGTTATAATTATAGATTCAAACTCATAATTAGGATCTTAAACTATGGTATCTTAGAAAAAAAAGCAGAGAGAATTATTCGATAAAATGTTCATCATTACAAGTGATAATGCAGAAAACCTGACGTCCATTGAAGACTCTCCTGGATTTGTAATAGAGACGATACTCTCTCATAAACCAATTGCTCATCTTCAGACGACTCTCTTTATCCCCCTTGTTCCTATAGTAATACCTAAATCTCGTCGTTCCACCAATTTCCTCACCCGTCTCCTTGGACAGGACTGCGATGCAACCGTCTTCGAGTATCCACGATCCCTCGCAATGAACACCTTCCAAGTTACTATACTTTCGATTGCGTTTCCCAAAGTAGAACCACTCGCCAGGGTTGAGAATTGGAGCTGTTTGTCGAGGAAGCAGCCAAGGCTCTACAGTGTACAGCTCCTCTGCCAATTCCACAACATATCTCGGGATTGAAGATGTTTCACCGTTTATCTTTGGCCTCAGGTAATTCTCGATGATCTCTTCGTCTGAAACACGGCATATTATCTCCTCCGCCTGCATTCTCAATCTCACAGAAATTCACAACAATAGTCAAAGATCATCAACAAACCCTAATTTATAACCTGCACTTTTTGCCGACATTTTGTTTACCGGACCTAATGATTAAACAAACGGGCCTTTAAAGCCCAATACTTAACAGACTGAAATTAGGACTCTTTAGGACTTCTTACGGATGGGGCTTAAAGCCTTAAATGGGCAATTGAATTGAATTGAATAAATACTTTACCCTATTTTCATAAGAATTCATGCAAATCATCCAAAAAAACGGCGATTTATGTAAATGTGGCCAAGACCATATCTCAGAGTCAGTCATAACAAGGTTTCTGAAGCTTTCAAGTTGGTGCACATGAGAGGGACTGCTTTGTATCTTTTTTCAGCCAAGTTCAAAAGTTTGCTACAGCTAAGAGAGAGAAAATAGACACCGATGTCCAAAACCATTGATGCGGTGGACTGAAAGCAAATAATTACAAACACCATAGAAGAAACAAGATCAAGACTTCATCAACACAAGACCAAACACCGAAACAACATGTCCAAAAGGATTTCACTTTAAAGAACATCAAGCATATACGATAATAATCAATAAGACAAATGGTTCTTACTCCATGAACTATGTTTCAAAAGTTTTAGCACAAAAACTAGTAGCCAATCATTTTACAAACAGACTTTTGTCTTGTAAACTAGAGAAACCCACAGGAAAAAAAGACAGATTACTCTTAAACTGACTCTCAAATTGCACAGCTGAAACACAGTAACATCAGCAAACAACATGCATATTAACATCTGCTACGTTTTTACTAAAATAAAACACAGACCAGATCTATCCCTATGATACTACAATATTTTGAGTTCTGAAATTTGAATCCAGAGGGTCCTTAATCTCGAAAGATCCACTCCAAAAAACCTTTCAATACATACAGATAAATAAACGTACTATATTAAGCTCAGATGCAAGCTGCTATTTAACAAAGGAAATAATTCCTAGACAATAGACTAAAAACGAAACTATTTTGCTCAGGGAATGTCTTTTATCTATGCTAGGTTTAATTCTTATTCCATGAGTAAGGTTACAAACTTACGATAACAAGACAATGATTCAAATTCCATGAATAAGAATTTAAACTCATGATAACAAGACCAATTCCTAAATCATGAGTCAAAATATTCAAACTTACAAAAAACTGGTAGCCATGTTTTGTTATTTCTTCCTCAGACACTCACATGTCGTTGCTTTTTTATTATGATTTCTTTTACTTTCTCAAACAACATCTTGAGAACTCGCAGAACCTGGAACCTCTGCAAAACCCTCTTACATGTTACATATAGCATTGAAACATCCGCAAAACAAAAACAAGCGAAGAGAGTACAACATACCACTTATGTGTTACATACCATAAAAGAAAGAAGATCAAGAGAAGACCTTTTCACCAGAAACACTAGGACAGCATATCCGAAAAGCTCTTGTCCAATCTACCATCAGTTATCAAGTCAGCAACCATTTTAATGGTGAAAGCATCTCCACTGAACCCGTTGCTTCGCATCTCCGAGATAAGTTCAATAGATTTATCTATTTCACCAGCTTTAAGACACCCTCTGATTAGTGTATTGTATGTGCTGTTATCTGGTTCATGTCCATTGTCCTTCATTTTATGGAATAACACATTTGCGTCTGAGATTGCACTTTTTCCACAGAACCCAGATATCATTACATTGTAAGTTTGAACATCAGGTTCCACACCATGGATGGGCAGACTACAGAATAGGTCCCATGCTTCGTCCACCTTACTACCCTTGCACATTCCATGGATGATGATGTTATAAGCAACAGTATCAAGATCAATCTTACTCATTTGGATAACCTCAAACAATTCCAGTGCCTCTTCTAGTTTCTCATTTTCGCAGAAACCGTACAACAAAATGTTACAAGTAATGGTATCAGGACACACACCATGAGAAATCATCTCCTGGAAAAGGTCTTGGGCAGCATTAAGATTGTCCACTTCACAGAACCCGTGAATAAGAGTGTTGTAAGTAGTTGTATTAGCAACTAATCCTCTTCTAGATATCTCACGGAGAAGTTGCATTCCTTCATCTACCCTCTTAGCCCTACAGTATACGTCAATGATGGTATTAAAAGTAACTACGTCTGGACTAGCCATCAAATCAAACATGTGTTTCGCATCATCGAAACGATTATGCTTGCAAAATCCATAAATCATTGAGTTATATGTGACTGTATCAGGAAATATACACCTATGGAGCATCTCGTCGCACAATTTTTCAGCCTCAAACAACTTCCCTTCTTTGACTGATGCACTGATCAATGCATTAAAAGTTAAAACATCAGGATTGATTTCCCTTTCAATCATATCACGCAACAATCTTTGGGCATCACTCCATCTACCAAAGCTACAAAAACCGTCTATCATACAGTTGTAGGTAAACACATTTGGCGCAATTCCTTTCTCAAGCATTTCACTGAAAAGATACTGAGCATCGCTATGATGCCCATCTTTGCAAAGGCGATCAATGATGGCACTATAGATCACAACATCGGGTTTGATGTGGGTTTCTTCCATCTTACTAAGCAGATTCAAGGCAGACTTAGTGTCACCCATCTTACACATGCCATTAACAATTGTTCCGTAAGTGACAACATCAATGTGTAGACCTTTTCCTACCATCTTATTGACCAAAGCTGCTGCTTCGAGAACTCGACCTTCTAGGCAGAGACCATTTATCAGTGTGTTGAATGTGATGACAACTGGGGTTAATCCAATTTCAACCATTTGATCAAACAGAGCTACAGCTTCGAGAACTCGTCACGGCAAAGACCGTTCATAAGTGTGTTGAAGGTAACGACATCCGGTTGACATCCAGTTTCAACCATATAACCAAACAAAGCTAAAGCTTCAGAAATCCTATCTTCGAGACATAAGCCGTGGAGCAGCGTGTTAAAGGTAACAACATCGGGCTGGAAACCAAGTTTAGTGAGCTTGCCAAATGTAGACAAAGAAAAAGACAACTTATGGCAGTCGCAGAAACATTTTATCAGAATATTGAAGCTGTAGATATTAAGTGGAATCCGGCGAATTTCCATCTTCCGGTAGAGAGAAATCGCAACATCGGGACGATTCATTCTCACGAAGACACCAATTACTTTATTGCAATCAACTGCCGTATAGAAGGGACGAGATCTAACCATGTAATCGAAGAAATCAATGGCATCATCTAAGCTTTTGAAATAATGAGAACCACTTTTCAATTTCAGTTCCTCTCCTTCAAAAGTAACTTGGGTCAAAGAAGGCAGACTCTTTGTACCTTTCTCGGCGACACGACCATGAATCAGTCTCCTACTGTTCAATCTAACACCGCCTGATTTCGTGTTTTTCTTCTCGATATCTCTCTTTGTTTTTTGTTCACACTTCTCGATATCTCTAACCATAGAGGAGTGTACATTTAAACAGTGTGAGCTCTGAGACTGTAGAGTCATGAGTGTACGTACTATAAGAGATAATCAGAAAACGACAGGTTCCATTAATTGGTCGGTACATTGACCGGTTAAGATTAATCTAGTCGGACCTAGCTGACCTCTGGTTTTGCCAACTGAATAAAGTTTTTTCTCTTTTCCTTTTAAGTCTAGTTAAATTTTGACATCAGTTAAGTTGGAGCTACTGAAGTTAATATCGTTCTTATTTCTAAATTTTAGTGCAATTAAATAACCTCTTTTCCCCCACGGATCAAAATTATTGGGCTGTGTAACAAGTTTCACTTACAAGAATCTGTCAAATGTATATTCAAGTCCCAAAATGCAGAATCATAATAGAATGTGTCTTTAAACTACAAACAGAATCATCCATAATTTGATCCCTTAGATTACATGTCAAAAATAAACTTCTACATATGTCTACGTTTTACATTAATGGTTGCACACTTGCACTAAAACTAGGGGAACTCATTTATTTAAATACACTTTATGGAAAACGGAGATAAATAACAATGTGAAAGATGACACCAAAATCAGTGCAACATGTAAATCTTAGGAAAAAACTGTAAACATTCTACGAATTCATAGTTCTAACCAACTTTGCGAAATCAATGGCAGAAACAATCAATTTCTTTACAAAACAATCAACTTCTGTAAACATTAAATTAAGTTCGGAATATTTAAAGATTTATCATAATAACATTCATGACGACCATGGTATCCGAAAAAAGGATCAATTCAAATTTCAATCAGATTCAATATTGCTATAAAATTTGGTTAAAACCCGAATAAAATCCATATAGCAGATATTTGAGAGAATAAAGGGTTATTAACCAACAGCCAAAAAAACAATGCTTCGAGATTTATATATCAATCTTGAATAATCTCGGATAATGATGATGAGAGAAACTTACACACTCTCTAATCTTTCTTCTTGATAAAGGCAAAGGCTCCTTTAGGAATTTTGCTCATCACCTTACTCAAAACCTTCACGTCGAACTCCACGTATTGCTTCTTGATCTCCCTCATCGCCTTTTCACCAAAGTCATCTACTTTATCTTCATACTTCTCGTAAAGCACGGGAATCGTGAAGAGAAGTACAGTTGCTGGAAGCAGAACAAAAGAGGATTATATATTACGAAAAAAAAAAAACACAATTGGTGAAGTTAATCGATTAGATGCAATAAAAGTATGGATTCGTACCGATGTAGATTAAGGTCAAGAAGTTGCAGGAGCTACCAACTTTGGACAAAACCCATAAACCAGCAATCACCTAAAACATATTTGTGAACCAATGTTAAAAAAAAATAACAAGAAACCAGCAAAATCAAACAACAACATAATTAACAAAAAGGTTTACCAACAGAAACTTCTTAAGATCTCTTCCTGATGCAATGTCCCTAAGAACAGTAAATCCACGATTGATTTCAATCCTTAATCCAGAAGCAAGCTGAAGAACAACATCCTCGGGGATGTGAACTTCAGGGATATGAAGAGGTGACCTGTAATACAACAATCAGCTTTAACATACCATGGACTAAACATCAATCTCACAATAAACATAAACATTCATCCATAAAACTTACTTGTGAATGAAGGTACTAGCACTAGACCACAAGAACAATACTGCGAGAGCAAGAATTGAAATGTGGCCGAAGAGTGTGAGAAGATTGTACTCAAGTAACTCGAATAAGATCCAGGAAACAGTTGCAGCACCCAATACTCCTCCTGATACCTTCTTGTTCCTCCACAGGAAAATGTCGGCAGCTGAATCAAACAAATAAATGATAATAAGCTTACGAAATTACTCATTCCATAGATACTCTCAGATTCCAGAACCAGCAAACACCAAACCAAATCGTTCGTTTATATCCTGATTTTCTGAATCTATACTCAATCCAAGCAACAAATCAAATCCTAAGTCTCAATCAATGGCTAGATTCCAGATCCGATAAGAAATAGTAACTAAAATCGCAAATCGGTGAAAAAGAGAGAGAGATCCATACGTTTTCCGCCACCGAAAAGCTTGTGAAGAGGCTGTTCTCTTCCGAAAAGACGATAAATCTTGGTTTTGAGAGACGCAGAGTTCTTATCGTCATCCGAATCGGAAGAAGAAGAAGAAGAGTCATCGTGACCATGGATCTTCTCAGAGATCTTCTCCATGATCGATTCCTCGTGCTTGTGCTCTTCCGCCATTGTTAACTTTGAAACCTCCGCAAAAACCCTAAACTTGTTTCTGGTTTCAGTAAGCGATGAGCGAGAAACGGAGAAGAAAACGAAAAGTCTCTTTCAGTCATACCTCTCTCTAAATAAGAGCGTTTGATACAGATTCAATCTCACCCGTCGATTTATTTAACTCAATCTTGGCCGTTGGGAATTAATAGCTTACTTTCTAAGAAAATCATTAAATAACAGTAACATCTTTGAGACGGAAGACAGACGACGAATTCTTAATTAACGTCTCCGTTAGTGTAGCGTTCAATGGGGTCAGCACGTCGTCGTCGTCGAGAAGGTAGATGCTTGACTACGACGTCGTATGAAATTTAAGGGAAATTTGTTTATAGGGATCATAGAATAGACGATGCTATGATGAGATTTTATTTGGGCCAATAAGAAACTTGAGGGAAAGCCCAATAGGTTAAGTGAAGTTATAAAAATAACAGCTTTTTTTTTTTTTTTTTTTTGACAAATATAGATTTAAGTCTAAAATATAAAAATAATATAGATTTAGTATTAATTTTGTCACTAGAACACAATATGTTATTTATTTTGTGATGCTATATATTTATGCTTTCTGCCTGGCATACTCATCATATTTATTGTTAGTCATGTAAGACAAAATCATATTCTGGTTATTGGTCTAATCACATTGGCTGGTTGTTTCCTTGATTTTTCTATAACCCACTGTGCATTTAAATGTGTGTTTTCGGACCATAATCCATATCATTTGAAACGATATTATATACACATTCGAATTTAACTAAAAAAGTATGTAGCTACCACCTAGCCAAATCAAATCTCTAGGGCTTACTATTGCGCCATCATGCCAAACAATTAGCCCGACAAGATCAGATTTTCTTAGGGTAGTAATATTCTTCTCGTGATCAATAGGATAAAGAGAACATATTGTATAACTATCTGAAATGATTTGGGATCGACGTTTAGTTAAAATATATAATTAACTTAATCATTGAGTTTGACGGAAATAGCTAAGCTGCAAATGCAATGAAGCGTTTTTCTTTTACCAGTAAATTATAAGATTTGTTAAATTCGTTGGAGTCAAAATATGGATCACTCTCATCCAAATTCATTTTAAAACTTATACATTATGCTATTAGTGTATCAATCTCAACCAAAAACGTAATAGCTTCTTTATATTTTGGAGGAAGTCCACTAAAGCTGAATTTCGGGGAAGCCTATCAAACAACGAGTGACTAGCTTCTTTGACTTGCTTTTGAAAGTGCTTTGCCCTTTTGAATTTTAGATAAAGCGAATTAATGAGGAGAAAGAAAGAAATTTTTGTTTTATTTTGACGAGAGTGTGTCCCATTCATTTGTTTACCAACTCAAGCTCTATAAACTTATTTTCAGAAACACTAATATAAGAATTATACATGATTGCAGTATGAATCCATGAATTGGATTAAGAAATTAAATGGAATAGAAAAAAAGGATTAATAAATAAATAAATGGATCATACGAAATCACGTACACATGTACAGTGTAAAGGGCCCATCATCTTTACTGATTTTGGGAACTTGATGAGGCCCATTAAAGAAGGGTGATAATGGGACTTTGGGGTCTACATCCATTGAATCTGACGGCCTGAAATTTTTTGGCAAATAATGATGATGTTAATAATACGTCTCGGAACTACAAACTTTACACATATATTGTGCATATTTTTTACAAGTAGTAGTAATATTAAACATTATCCAGATTCTTTCAGAATCAGTTTAGTTTTTTTAAATGCTTTGTAGGCGACACCATCAATTTTGTCGATTCCCATATGATTAATATATTACTACTTAGTAGTATAATATTATGTAACATAATCTCGTAAACATAAAACAAAATTGCACTAATTTGTGTTTCAAATGCAAGATTTTCTTTGGTTCAAAGTAGTGCCAAAAAGTATCACTATTATTTATGTGTACTATGTAGAAAATAAAAGAGTACGTATATAAATACTTTAATGATCTCTGACCTTTTGGTCTGACTGTCTCAGTCTGAAAGTCACGTGACTCAGCTGCTCCCTACGCTTAGCAACGCAACGCAACGCAACTCTTTGCCACGTTTTTTCTTATTTGCCTCTGCTTCTTTTGTTAAAACATGGCAAAACAAAATGAATTTACAAATTTATAACAAAATAAAATTTGTTTTATTGTGAATAATTTCAATTTTTAAATACATACAAAAACAGTATCCAAAGCTTTTTTTTTTCTTTTTGTGGTTGTGGTTTATTTTCTTTCAGCCATAGCTTTGTTTGTAAAACGTAAACACAAAATTTAAAATTTTGCCTAAAATTTTAGTTTTTTTTGTCTGTCAACTATATACGAAACCTTTTATTGTATCAAATCAATATTAAATTCTACTGTATTAGTTTTATTATGGTTTGTTATATTTTTCTTCCTTGTAAAAACCAATGTTTCACACCAAACAGTAAACATAAAAATATTGTCTTGCAATGTAACTAAAATTACTAATTATAGACTTATGAACTGTAACCTATGGTTATTAAAGACAGATAAATTAGCATAGTCTTTAAGTACGTTTTCTTTTGTCATAACTATTTCATACCATTTTTATGAAAATGGAACTAAAAGCAATAAAGAACATTATATATATCAAGAAAAAATAAAGTAATAATTTTTATATATATAGCTTTCACTCTTCTCTTACAAGCACTGTTATTAACCCTTCTTTTTCATCTAAAAGGAGAGGAGACTTTGAAGAAGAAAGAAAACATTCAAAGCTAAAAAACGCAGCGTTTTAGGAAAAAAGAGGTAGAGAGTGATTCTGGCTTTCCCAACAATGGAAGCTTTCAGTCTCCTTAACTACTGGAAAAACAGTGGTGGTGCTGTTACTTTCCTTCCTCACTCCTCCGAATCTTCTTCTTCTTCTCTTTGCCGTTACTCCGCCGGTGAATCCATCGGAACCACCACCATTGTCACCTCTGTTACCGAAACTGAGGACGAAGAAGCTGATGAAAACGACGACGAAGGACCGTTCTTCGACCTTGAGTTCGCTCTTCCAGCCGAAGAAGAAGACACAGACGGAGGAGTCGGAAGAGAGGGAGACTCCGATTGTACGGACGGTGGTTGTGAGTTTAAATTCACTCTCTCGTCTTGTTCCGGAGGAGAAGATCGAGTAGATCCAGATTCACTCGATGATGTTTTCTTCAAGGAAACGATTGTTGAAGAGGTTGAACCACCGACTTCTTCAGAGCAGCAGACATGTTCTGTTAAAGCTCCCGCGGCGCAGTTATCGGCGTCAATTTTGAAAACCGCCACCAAGCTTCGTGTGTTCATGCTCGGAATGAAGAAATCAAAGCTAATCCAAGCGAAATCAGAAGCTAATTTCGGATCTGAAGACCTCGATAAGCAAACTCATCCTCCTCCGCCGTTATCACTTTCGCCGGAATCGCAACAGAAAAGTACGGTGACAGTGAATTTAAAAGTTGAAGAAGTTCCGATAATTTCTCTATTCTCAAGAGAAAACAGCTCGAAGAACTCATCTTCGTCTTCTTCTTCATCTTCTTCTTCGTCTTCCTCATTAAAGAAGCAAAACGGCAACGAATCTGTCGTTTCAGATGAGAAACGATTCGTGATGATGCAAAAGTACTTAAAGAAGGTAAAACCACTTTACATCAGAGTTTCACGTCGTTACGGCGAGAAATTACGACACTCCGGTCAACTAACAGCTCCATCGTCTGCGAGATCCACGGCGGAGAAAGCAGATTCGCCGGTGGCTACGAAGACTAATAATAAACCGGGGAACAACATCAACATTCCAGCTGGTCTTAAAGTAGTGAGGAAACATCTCGGGAAAAGCAGATCGTCATCTTCAACAGCGACTACACCGTCGTCTACTACGGCGACTGTAACGACTCAGTCTGAGTCAAGAAGACGCGACGACTCGCTTCTTCAACAACAAGATAGTATTCAAAGTGCCATTTTACACTGCAAAAGATCTTTCAATTCCTCTAGAGGTAATTAAATCTCCATTAACAATTCTCTCTTAACATTATTATCTTCCAAATTTTCGTTGATTAGAATTTTGTTTTTACATGAATATTTTCAGATAAAGATCCGTCGGTGTTACCAAGATCGGTGAGTGAACCTTCCTCTTACGAGAAATGAGATAATATCGTAATCTTTTTTTTTATTAGTTTCAAGAGAATCTCAACGGTATTGATTTTCTCGCATTAACAACTTCATAATAATTATGGGTTTTGTAAATATTTTTTAGGAGCTTATTTCAGAATTTGTAACAGTAATGTTTTAGATGTTATGTTTGGTCTGTTATGAAGACTATTGAAACTTTCGAACATAAAAAGATTATTAAGAAGAAACATAGACTTTTCTTTTTGTCATTTTTATGTTCAGAGACAAAAACTTTACGATACATAGTTACAAACACACACAAACCATACTATATTTAAAAGGAACGTTATTATGCCTAATTTCATATGGAAAATAGTCAATTGGTGTTACTAGTCTATATAATTTTTTGACATTATTGAAAAAGAATAAACAAAAAGTAGTGTTAAAGATAGGAAAAGATGCTAAATATGTCATTTACGTCGAATTTGTTTATATTTATGTTTTCTTGTGTGAATGGTATATTGGTAATTTAGAATGACGGAAAGAGAAGGGAATGTGGGGCTTTATTGGTAAGTGAGATGGTGAAAGTTGAGACAGAAACAGTGAAAAATCCAAATTTACTTTTTTCCCTTTATATTGTGAATCTCTCTCTCTTTTCTTTTTGTTTGCGAATGGAGTATGTAGTACAAAAAGATGGAAGAAAACAAATCCAAAAATTTCAAGTTCCCGTAACGTTAGTAAAATTCAATAATGTACAGAAACAAAACTTGGCTCCTCCAGATCAATACAATAATTCACAATAATATTGCACACGGGTACAAAATGCATTGTTATTTTTCATTGAAGTGTCTTATTCAATGCTTGTAGACAAAAATAAATTACTGTACGAAAAATCAACAAAATTAAATTACGTACGTTATAAATTGTAGTTCGAAGATTAGGGTAAACCACTATCTTTTAGTGTTGTAAATCAAAGAAACGTATAGAGAGAAGAAATGTATATTATTAATTAGACCATATGTGAAGTATTTGAATTTTCTGTGCCAGGTTGATCGAAAAGGCCCAAGTTCAATTATAACTCTTTTAATTGGCCCACCACCGGTTTTAATATTGTCAAAGCTTCTTTTGTTCTCTCTACAGAGAAAACAAATACCCACTAGTATATCAACCGAACCGAGTTTTTTGAACACTAAACCAAATCATATCGGTACCAAAGTTCATTTAAAACCATTTGATAATCATGTACATACACCTAACAAACCAAACCGAAGCCAAATTTAGTCCATGACCATCTATGCAAAAAAAAAAAAAACAGAATTGCTCAACCAAATTGAACCAACCCATTACCCCAACCCCAAATCCACTTCATTGACAAAGCCCTTCACTAAACCGGGGAAAAGTTGCACATACATATTGACAGAATGAGTCAAAATATGGAATTGGAGTCAATATAATTCACCATTAAATGTGTATTAATTATTGAGAAAAATCTTATTTTGTAGTTCACATCAACATAACACATGCTTTGATATTTGCTTCATATGTAAACAGAAATCTTCTTAAATCAGATCATAAAACCGATCAATCAATTATACTATTCACATAACAAATTTTGAGTAAACCTACCGGTTAAATTAAGTTTCTTTTGGTACATAACTCATCACACTACCTTAATCCTTCTTCTAATCTCAGCAACACTTCTCAATTCCAAAACCCTAATCCTTCGTATTCAATTAACACAGCATTTACATGAGATTGCCAAGACATTAAAAAAGGAGGCTCTCTATGGATTCTGTAGCACGAGTTATCGTAACCTTCATTCACTGCCTCCGTCGCAGCTTCTTCTCTCCGGTTCGTTCGTCAAGATTTGCACCGCACATTCACTAATCTCGTAGTTGTCCAATGGATTGTAGGCGCTGATTTTGAATACAAAACACAATGCATCGCAGCTAACTTCAGTCAAGACACCATTAAAAAAACACAGATGTTTCGTTCGAATCCCGGTAGAATGGTTAGGGTGTTCTAAAGAAACAACTTTACTGCCAACAAACCGTCCCCTTCCGTCTGTGACACGACACCGTATCTTTACACGTCTTTGGTTTCTTTCGCATTGGAGCTGCCTAGGCGAAATCAAGACGCAAGCCTTAAACGCGAAAGATGCAGAAGATTTAACAAGAATTTTCAAGGAATTTCCTCTGGCTCTGTGATTAAACTCACTAGGCATTACACTTCCAGGGAAGCATGCGTGCTTCACAAGAGACTGTTGGATAATTACTCTCTGTGCTTCTTCACCAAGTTTCAAGCAGTTGGTGAAATTTAGCTGTCCTGTTGGAGTGTTTAAAGGGTAAGTTACTCTCTCCAGTGATTCACAATCTTCTGCCGTTAGGAGTCTAAGAGATGCAGGAAGCTCTGGCAATGATTTAAGTTTTCTGCAGCGACATAGACGAAGGTGGTCTAACCTCTGTAAATCTTTGATACAACTATCTGCAATCATCTCAATATCAGTAGAGCTGAGATCTAGTGTTTGTAGACTCGAGGGTAGATGTGTTATGCTCTTGAGATTTCGACTGCCACTTAAATCAATTTTCAAAAGTCGAGAGCAATGCGTAATTGATGCAGGCACTTCTTCTACCCCTGTTCTGACTAGATAAAGCCTCTTAATTTTTGTAGAAAATGCTGGAAAAGTTTTCAACTGTGGGCATCCAGTCATGTACATAGTCTCAAGAGACGCCAAGTTGATGTTAGTTGGTATCATATGAAGACTTTCGCAGAGATCCATATATATCACATCTAGTTTATGAAGATTCTTGATAGAAGATGGAAGCTCTGCCAAAGCAAGGCAAACACTCAGATCTAACATCTCCAAATTTGTAGCATTTGAAAGATCTGGGAGTTCCTTCAAATTATATGAACCTTCCAAATTTAGCTTCTTGAGTTTCGTCAGCAGCTGAATGTTAAAAATCCACAAAACAGAACATAAAATGAGAAACCAACCCTCTTGTTCCATATGATATGAGTCTTATTATTTCCTTTGCAAAATTATTCGACTATGAGAATAAGCAATAACTAACCTGAGTTCCTGGCCAGAGGTACTCGAGCCGGCTATCTTTCATATCGAGTTCGACTAGATTTTCCGCCCGAAATTTAAGAGGAAGACACTTGCTTGGGTATGCATCCCAATGGAGTAACCTTAGGCGAGGTGGAAACTCCATGTCCTCTGGTATATCCATTCTATTATACCCATCATGTTTTGTCTTGTAAACACTTAGGAATCTAAGATTGCACATTCTTCTAAGAGCTTTATTGCTTATACTCACTTCATTAATTCCTGATGTATCAAATAATATGCCAGACACAGCTCCGGTACCCTTAAACAAATTTAGTATATAAATAACTTGTTAGCTAAATAGGTAAGATTTGTTTGTCTTTCACTTGGAGTTTCTAAGCGTAAGGAGCAAAGAAACTAACCGAAATAAAAAATAAAATAAAAATCACTTACTATATCATTTTCAAGGACATGACAGATTTCTTGAGCATCAATTAAGATCCGACGTTTCCAAGGCTCTTCTCTTTGATTGGCTTGTCTACCCACTAGTTGAAGTAACTTGTGCATTCGTATTCTCCCATCCGTAGATATATATATGAGAGATTTGTTTACTAGGATATTCAACTCGTGTTCGATATCCAAGTCATTTTCAGCGAGCATGGCTTTCACAAGATCACCATCTTCATAGTTGAAGAAGATTGCAATGTGGAGAAATAATGATTGTTCATTCTCATGTAAACTCTCATAACCGACTCTTAGTACTTGTTCGATATCTCGATCAATGATAGTTTCTAGCCTCCGTATTACATATTCCCATTCTTCCTCATTCTTCCCATGTAAAGATGAACCCACCACACGTAGACCCAACGGGAGCTTACCACAAAGCTCTGTTACACTTCTTGTAAGCTTTTTAAAACCATGACGTGAAGAGCTCTGTCTAAAAGCATATCTACATAAGATCTTGATAGCTTCTTCATCAGAAGGAAATCCTACATAGTAGGTATTGTTGATACCATGTTGCTTCAAAAGCTCTTTGTTTTCGGTTGTCACAATAATCCTACTTCCAGGACCAAACCAATTACTTTCATTAGCTAAAGCCTCTAATTGCTTGACATCATTCACATCATCAAGAATGATAAACACTTTCATGTCGCATAGCCTCTCTTTTATTGCACCTAAATGGCATATCCTCGAACCATCTTGGTTCAAAATCTTTGAAAGAAGTTGTTCTTGTAAGCGCAACTTCAAACCATACTCATCAAGACCAATGGGATGGCTTCCCCTCAGGTTATCCACAAAACAAGTATGATGAAACCTATTAGAGAGTAGACTATGTAAAGCTCTGCCAATGGTACTTTTACCAATGCCTGCAGGACCAGAGATTGCAACCATCTTAACTTCATCATTATCTAAATCTAGCAAAGACTGAATTTTCCTCAAATGAGCCTCAATCCCCACCATGCCATCAAAATCCCTACATGGTGTAACATTCAGTTTTTCTGAAACATCTCTTGCAATTTTCTCAATCATTTTCGCTTCATTGTCCCTAATAAAAGAAAGAAAAAAAACATTTCCATTAAATTGTTGTGAAAAAAAAACTAATCATAGATATAACATTCTTCTTTTGCCATAGGCTACTACTCTATTTTCGAAAATTCATTCAACAAACATTCCCTTCAATCAATGAAAATCTATTCTACTCAACGTAGTTCCTATTAACCATTTTTTGTGCTTGTTTCCTCTATTGTGGTTACCACTTGGAACATAAGGAAATAATTCAATTTCATCAAAGACATACCAGTTTAGCAAGTGTTCGCCAGCTATGTTGCCCACATAGTTCAAAGCTTGGCTCCATTTTTGCCTCTCCTCCTCTGTTCTACAAGCACATGTTTCATTGAAAGCGATCCCGAACTCTCCAGTTTGTTTCCGCACATCAGATGGATCTACTCCATAGAAGACAGTCATCACTATTTGACCCATATCATCCTTGCACTTCAAAATCTCCAACAACTCATCCAAACACCACCCGGAAGAAGCATAGTTCTTCGAGAGCAATACAATAGAGATCCTCGATTCTCTAATCGCTTGAGTGAGCGCAGGGCTGATGGTTTCGCCTCTCAAGATTCTTTGATCATCGAACATTGTAATCCCATTGTTGTTAAACTGTTTGCGAAAATGACTTAGAAAGCTTGTACGGACGTCTGATCCGTGGAAGCTCGTGAAGACACGATATCTCCAAGTACGACTCGCAGAAGAAGAGGAAGAAGCCATGAGATTAGGGTAACGATAAAACTTTGACGATTAGATAAACAAAAATGTCTCTGGAGGAGCCATATATGTTGGAGAAAATGTAAAAAGCATATTCACTATTCACCGTTTACTTTTGAGAAGGTGAGTATGAAATTTTCTCCACTTTTACGGTCCCTCAAAAATTATAAACAAGAGAACCGGTATACCTCATAAAACACTATTTAGTTCTTCTTCTTTTTGTTAGGGTAAATTGTCGTAATGTCTCAGTAGATGTCGAAACTCAAAAGAGTAATATTTTGATACCAAAAAAAAAAAAATTTGAAAAAAAACTATTAATATAGTGGATGTATACGTATGTCGATTTGATGTGTACATGCATGAATGGGTCAACATGTGGGGCTTGAGAAGTTTCCAACTTTATTTCACCATTTAATATATTAAATTATTGAGAAAATTCTTAGTTTTCTCATTCGTTTTTCTCAAATGATGATCCTACAAATTCATACTAATCAATTTATTTATTTATTTTACAAATCAATTTTGTAGTGACTAATTTTCTTTTCTACAATATTGATGTTCCGTTCATATACAAAGACCATAGCAATTACAATACCGCAAAAACACAACACCCAAAAAAAAAACAACAAACAAATAAATCTTCTTAAACCGGATCATGAAACCGATCAATCAATCACTACTATTCACATAACAAATTTTGAATAAACCGACCGGTTAAATTTAGTCTCATGGTACAACTCATCACACTAACTTTCCATCTTTTTCTTCCCAAAACCTTAATCCTTCCTCTAACCTCAGCAACACTTCTCAACTCCAAAAACCCTAATCTCAAATCCTTATCCAAATCCTTAGTATCCAATAACCGAAACGAACCGATCTCAACTACAACACCGGTTATCCTAACCGTCTTATGAGCTTCCACTCTTCTCCCTTCAATCTTGGTCTCTCCCACAACACCATGATCAGCGTAAACAACACGTAACGTACTATCCTCAAATTCAAACGCGCCAAAATTCGAGTTTCTGATCGAGATATCACTTACTAGCGTGGCGTTGAAGTAAGGGTTTGTTGAATTACCTCCCGATCGTAGATCTCGAGTCGATATTGATCTTGTTTCGATCTCTGGTTTTGAGATACGGAGAAAGATTGAAGATAGGATGAGACAAAGTGCGAAGATGATGACGATTATTGTTAAGGAATAGACTAGACATTTCCCTGGTGGTTCCTCTGTTTTCCGACGCCAGATTCTTGGTCCGCTCTGTTCTTCATCACTCCTGCCATAGATCTCGGTAGGAGCTAGTGTTATCCGATCTTCGTCCACCATTTTTTGTTTTGTTGTTTAGATCAGAGGAAGAAGAAGAAGAAGATGAGGAAAGTTAATGTTAATGGAAGAGTGGGTGGTTTCTTTTTTGGCGGTTAAAAGAGGGATTTCTGGAGGACACGTGGCACGATCGTGTTAAGTTAGAGTCTTACGCGGTGTTTTTTATCCTTAATAAGTCTTTTCCGGAGGGCTTGATTTTTGTCTTTTAATTATTTTATTCTTTTTTGTGTGTTAATTTTGATTTTATTTTTATTCGTTTATAAAAGCGAGTTATAGCAGAAGAGTCCAGTGAAAAAAAAGAAAGGAGAAGAGTCTTTAGATGAAGACGACGTCAAAGATTTAAATGTTTCAACTAACATCAATTGTTTTTAGAAACCTTTGAAGGGTTTCAGTTTTCTTCTTTCATCAATTTTGGGAAACTTACAATACCTAAATAGTATTAGTTCTTTTGTTTTGAAACCTATCACTTGACTTTTATTTCTCTTTTAATGTCTTTGATTTAAAGTTCAAAAATTAGAATCCGTACGGAGAAATTTGACGATGATTAGTGGACCAATGTGCTCATAATAAATACTATTCGCATTTGTCTACGATCGGGCGAAATGGAATGGAGAAAGGTTCTCAGGGGACCTAGTTTTAAGAACAAATCAAGATATATAGGTACTGTGGTGATGCTTACTACTTACTAGGTCTCTTCTAAAACTTTCTCGTTAAGAAACAAAAATAAAATGTGATCATGTTCGATACTTCAACAAAAGTTTGAGAAAAAAAGAAGATCATAAAGCACAATGATCCCAAAATAAAATTAATTTCAGTATTTTTGGTGATATGAGTAAGCGGGGTTTAAGAAACCATAGACATGATCAAAGATAAAGATACGCAAGCAACCTTACAAAGTCTCTTTTTTTTTTTTTTGTATGAAAACCAGCCTTACAAAGTCAGTCATACGTATGAGAAAACAACTCTTGAGGCAACTCTGAAATCAAACAGTTGAAATAGTAATCTTATGGTAATTTGTTCAAATGGTTGAACTCAAAATTAACTCAAGAAAATATTTTACCTTGACGTATTCTTTTAGACGACGTCAACATTGATATGGCAACTGTGAAATCTTGCAATTTAGGTCAGACTTCAGCTCAAAATTTTAGGACTACATTCACCAAAATCTTAAATCGATGTTCTTGAAAGTAAAAAATCTTACAAGGTTTGGTCTTAACTCTTAAGTCTTAGTTATTGGTTTAAAAAAGGCTTACAGTTATTGCAACAAAGGTCCAACTCCTGCTGAGTCCTTTATCTGTAACAATAGCAGTTTCTCACATAGATACCACCACTATTGGATTGGACCTCCTTTGATTAAATGGTTCATACACTAAACTTCTTTAGGTTTGTGATCACAAACTCCACTGGGCCTTTTAATAATTTTAATTTTTGGGCTTAGTGGCTCAGAAGCAATGACAATTAGGTCCATCAACAAATGTTCCAACAATGAAAGAGAAATGGTACATGTTTGTTAAGAAAAATATGAAAGGTATTACAGAGAAAAATAAAGAGGTGGGTACATTATTTCTCATGTATGTACATATACTCATTCATTTTCTATATGATTTTTGTTTTCCAAAGGAGACAAACGAAGTACAAACATTCTTGCAGAGATGATCACACTCACACATTCTTAAGATTTAAAAGAGAGGAAACATATAGAAGAAAGGAACTATCAAATTTTATGCTTTGTACACCTTACATTAGTTATATAATACAATGATACAAAAATATTATAACTCCCTTATTCCCAAATATTCTTCCAATATTCTAAAAACTCTAGTCTCTCTTTCACCGACTCCACTAAAAAAAAAAAATAGAAAAAAATATCCCCCAAAAAGAGTGTCATCTTCCTAATCACATGGACCTTATCAACGCATTATTTGCTTCCATCATTTATCTTCCCTGCAGCTGTATTGCACTTCCTCTACAATCGAATACGACGTCGTATTACTGTCGCTATCCCTCACCAAACCTCACCTCTCTTCTAGAGTCTCCATCTCATTTGCTTACTATACAAGAAATTTTAAAATTTTACTATATGCTTCTATCAAACCCCCTTGAATTTCTTCTGTCTCGTATATTTACACGTATGCCTCGGTGTATATAAACCTAGAACGTGTGGAGCTAAACGTTAACACACTCACTTTTGACAGTGTGTTAACGTTTAATCACTTTGAATTAAATAGTGAAGAGATTGCCTTTATACTATAAGTGGCTAAATTTGAGATATTAAAGAATCTAGAGGGCTTTTGGCTTCTTCCTTCTTGTCTTTTAGAAATGCTCCTTGTGAAATTCAAACTTGGTTGAACCTTTTTGATTGAATGTGTTGCATAGTTTGCTAAGCTCCTTCCCTAAAACCGGTACTCCGCAATAAAACACTCCTGCGAAAGATCAAAGATTTAAGAATCATTTTGATCGAAACCCGAATCTTGATTGTGATAGAAAATGAAAGCTTCTACAAAAGCATGAAAATGAAACGTATTGCCCACGGATACTGAAAATGAATTGTGGGGACTAAATTGACTGAATCTTGAAAGAAAATTTTACTTTTTGTGAAGATTAGAAATGTATGGAGCTTAGTGATTGTTACCTATTCTTGCATTGCAATGCTTGGAACTTAGCTTTGTGAGAACCTTCTTCCAATTAGGTCTTGCAAAGTGTGTTCTGACCTGAAAAATGAAGATTTTTTTTAAGAATCATATCTTTATGTGTGGGTTCATTTTTCCACAATTTATAATTTGGGGACCGTGTTAGGAAATCAAAAGAATCACGACTTAAGAAGAAAGTAACGTACCCTAGTGCCAGAGACAATGTCGACACCATTTTTGGCATGATTAAGAGCTTGAACCATTGTAATGAGAGCAGAACGAGCATCACCTTCTTCATACACACTTGTTAAATAGTTATGCATCTCTATCACACCCTGTTCCACACAATTTTTTTTTTTGATTTTCTCACATTGAATCTTCTCGGGAAAATTTTGATTGTGTCTGTCAAGAAATGTTTTGAGTTTGTTTATTACCCGTTGGTCAAGTTCTGCAACTTCGTTCATGACACCTTTGAACCAATCAAAAGAGCCTTGTTCTCTTGTGACCCAGTAGAAATAAGCATTTGTGGTTTTTAGTATTCTCTTTCGTCTTGGCGTGTCACCGTTGCTTCCTGTGCTGTATTCTGATGATCTACTGAAATCCGAGATCGAATCCTGAAGACGTAAAAACATTTTTATCAAACTTGACATCTTTATTTATTTGTCTGCACAAGAGAGAATAAGATAAGACTTGGTTTATTACCGCATGCTCTTCCATTTTAACAATGTTGTTAAGCAAATCTTTCAAGATACTGATAAATGGAGTTGCACCAATGCCAAGACCAACTAATAAGAGAACATCATATTTCCTATAATCTTGTGCTGGTGCACCGTACGGTCCATCTATCAATAGCTTTGGCAAACTGAAACAACATTTAACTAAACATATCAGCATTTGGTTAATTTATAAGTGTTTGGTTTTGTTTTCGTGTTATACCTTTTCTTTGTTGTTTCGTCGGCTCTGAGAAGTCCGCTTTTACCGCCAACCGGTGGCTCACAAACTTCAGAGAATACTCTTTTGAGTTCTTGAGTCCAATCACCAAGTTGTCTAATGTGAATGCTGATATAATCATCTTCAGGTGCGGAAGTAATTGAGAATGGATGCCTAAAACGAAATACAAATCAGTAAGACAGATGATTTGGTTGGTATCAAAAACTGTTATGAATAATTCTTACCACTCGAATGGCGAAACCGCAGGACATTGGACAAACATGTATTGTCCGCTTTTGTAACGAAATTGAGTTGGTTTCGACATTTGTAGCGTTAGAACATTACCAGGATATATAGCAACCTACAAGGAAAAATCAAAAGAAGTTAGCTTATTCTACAAGACAATGAGAAAGTAAAGAAAACAGAGTCCTCTGTTTTAGTTTTTGTTTTTCACTTACCTTAAGCAGTCGAACCGAATAAGAACCAGAACGGAAGTACCTAAGTGTTCTTTCTCCACCATAGAGTAAAACTGGTACTGCAAGATACATCCATGTCTGCAAAAAACAACATCTCAAAATCAAAATCAAGATTATATATGGTCAACAATTACTAAGCTTAGAATCATGGAGACTTACCGTACGAACATACCAAGGCTTGGCGAAATAGAGGAAGATACCATGAAGAATAAGCAAGATATAAACAATGACGAACAAATGATGCGAATACCAAAAGGCGTTAAAACCGGTTAGTCGATCAAATGGCTTAGGAAGCTTGACTAGGTTACGCCTAAACCATCTTGTTGCTAATGTGAATGAAATAATCATCAAAATGACCATTAAAATCCCAGTGATTCCTTCAGGTCCCTTAACGAGGTCGAAGTATGTTGGCTGTTTTGTTTGAAAGTAATGAAACAGATACCGATTGTAATCGTATTCGGTGGCTCTAACAATTCTAGGGAAATCACAAGCAAGATGGTCTCCAATATGAAGGATCACAGCTACTACAATGGCTCCAGCAATTGTCTGCACATAACAAAAAAACCAAAAAAAAGAGCAGTGAGTTAAAATTTTCTATCAAAATAGTTTAGTGAGTAGAGCATTGGTTTCTTACTTTATGAAAGTTTAAAATGATCAAATAAGAATTTTTTCCCCACTACAACACAACCTTCACTTTTAAAGGTGAGCATTTCTAAAACCAAAACCAAGACCAAACCAAAATTAATCTTAGTTTATTTACTGAAACCAAGCTTATACAACCAAAGCAAACCAAATAAACTGCAACTAATGAAAAATTTAATTTGTTATTTAAATATACCAAAACCAATCTTACTATATGTAATGTACTTAACTGAATTAGAAAATAAAAATTTGCATGTGAAGTTATCTTTGGTGCAAAACCGAACCAAACCATATAAGAAAACCAGACTAATTTTATTCGAACTAAACAAAAAAAATTGATTTTAATTCGGTATAGCTTTTCAAAATTTTATTCAAAACAGCTGTATATGAAGTTGTTTTTTTTGCAACATAGAGACAAAAAATTTCAAACTGAATTAAAAGTTCAGCTCTAATTCCGTATAAGACTTTCCTAACCAAACCTAAATTCCACATGCCTTAATCTTATTCACTTTTCTTTAGTGGCAAAAAAATGTAAGAAATGAGAAAGAGAGAACCAAAAAAAAAAAAAAAAAGAGAAAGCGAAATAGCTGTTTAGCTGTCATGTCAATGTTCCAGTGCGTGCACAAAGAATATGAGCCCCACAACAATCTCAGCTTTTTTGACAGCACATTGCGTTCGATGAGGATTTTGTATCTCTAATTAGTATTGGTTTTGACTTCTATAGAAGCACGAAAAGAAAGTTCTTATGGGACCCTAAAAAGTAGAAATCAAAAGTAAAAAACAAACAAACAAAAAGGTTTATAGCTCACTAACCTTGTGGAAGTTGATATTATCATCAAAAGGAACGAAGTAAGAGAGTCTTGTGGATCTAAGCCAAGTAATGGTGTTTCTGCAAACTGGGAAAAGTATTAGAGCCATGTTGAATTTAAGTGTTTCAGCTGCTCCTTTGGCTGTGAGTAAACAATATCCCATCACATGAAATGCATCTTTTTGCTTGTATTGGAAGAATTTCCACAAGAATAATCCGATCATGATCATGATCCATAAGGATAAAACCCATATCCTTTTCCAATTCTCTTGCATAATGTAGACGAAATCCGAACTCATTCTATGTATTCGACTCTTTCCCCTTAACCCTTGAAGGTTTTGGCTCAATGCTTGGCTCGTATAGCTCAATGCTTGACTGTAATTGAGGTATGTGTCTTTTTGTAGAAGCAAAGTCTCTAGTTGCCATAGCTACACAAGAAGAAAATAAAAGAGCATTAAAATGTATGAAATATTTGCCTTGATGAATCATTTAACTTCTATAGATAAATATAACATTCAAGATGTAGCAGTCACATGTTTTTTTTTTCTTTTCAAACTCTATCTTCTAGCTAGCAATTGAAATAGTCTATTGTAACTACTTCACCTACCATTGAGTTGATGAAATAGAAAAAAAAAAAGTTTTTATACTATATTTGAGCTACTGAATCTATACTTTATAATGGACAACTATTCTAGGTGTCAGCAAAATGAGATAAGAGTAGAAAAAAAGCAAACATGAAATAATTTAATGCTATAGTAAAAGAAATTGGCTCCTTTTTTCTTATAACATGTGAGGTCATACATTATATAAAAGAATTATTGAATTCCTATTTATGGGCGGCGGTTTTACATACTTTATTCCGTTTGGGTAACGAAAGTATTGAAAATATTTTGCAATAATATAATACTCACATCATGCAAGCACGGAAACAAAGCATGTGATGGTGGAAAAAGATTCAAAGATTTGTACAGTGTGTATTAAAACCAACCTCTATGTAGCCAAGTCTTTCAGGATCTAACTCTTCCATAATCAAAGCTGCATATTCCTCTGCTTGTTCCTTTAATCTTGATAGCTTATTTGCAGATGCACTCAACATTATTATCTAACATATTCAAAGAAAATACAAAAAAGCATAACGATAAGAAGGATTTTTTTCTTCAAAAAATGTTAAGTAAAACATCTCTATTGTATCTTGTGTCACCGTCAAATATTAGATTATATTAAAACAAGTTGATTATTAGTCAAAACTAATTAAACAATAACATATTTCAGCATAATTGAAAACTTAGTTACAGATAAGAATCTAAACGAACATGGTTTAAACTCAAATCAATGACAAGAAAATTCGTATTTTGGTTCTTTGATATTTTTAAAATTTAAATGGAGTGGTTAGTATATCAGCATTTCATGAGATTTAAGGTCACCAAATCCCCGCCTAACTTTGATTATAAATTTAAAAAATCTATTTTGACTACCAGTCCCAGTTTATATTTTATTCTTAAACCTTAACGAAAAAATATGACATTAATTTATGTTTAATTAAATAGTGACAGAATTGATAACACTAATTGTGTTAGTTAGCTAGCATTTAATTACCTCTTTTACTTCCTCTTCTGTAATTCTCCCATCTTCATTCTTGTCCACTCTGTAAAAATGATTAATTATGTAATTAATTATCTTCAATGAAAGTCAAAGGTTTATATTTAAAAACAATAGTTACAAAAATTAAAACATACGCATCGTAAGGAACAATAATTTCTGCACACATGCATCAAATTAAATTACTAGACTGTTTAATTAATTAGGAAGACTGATCTGGAAAAACGCTGAAAATATGGGATCTCTTTATAGTAAAATGACTGTTAGAAACCTTTCTAAAATAATCATTGATTATCAGTAAAAATATGATTAAGAGAGTAATTAAATTAAAGTAATTATTAAGTTTAAGTAACTTTTTCTGTTACGTACATGTCGAAGAAGATCTGGAGACGAGAATCAAAACTCTCGTCGTTGATTTGTGACCAATACTCATAAAGCTCATCGTGATTGATTTTCTCTACTTTTAATCTTCTTCTTCTACTCAATGCATCGAACAGTTCCAATGCAAATTCTTTCGAATCTTTCATTCCTGTCAACAACAACAACAAAAAAAACACAAATCAAGATTTGAGTAAATTTCGAAATCTCTAGAGTTTCTTCTAGAGTTTTTACGAACCTATGCATTGAGCGAAATCGGAGCGATAGATGTAACCATTTTTTTCGAATTTTTCGAAATTTGATTGAACATCGTTCCAACCATCAACGTTCTTTTGCTTATTGCTAATGAATCTCAAACCACGAAGAGCTCTTTGAGCACTAGACCGAGTCCGATCTAACTGAGCACGTTGCTTTCGCAACGCTCGCGCTTCTAAAGCCGAGTTCACCAAACCACCACCAGCACCGCCGCTTTGATTAGCGGCGGTACTAGTAGTGGTTAAGTTACCTGAGAAAGAACGAGACCATGAGAATCGTTTCAACTCCTGAGATAACTGTTTCGCTTTCGCCACAGCTTCGGCTTTAAGCTCTTGTGAGAATTGTCGGAACCGATTAGATGAAGTTCGTTTCATCGTCGGAGATCTCGAAATCGAAACCGGAGTCATTATTCCGGTGTTGTCGTCGGAGATATCTCCGATGACATTAATGGCGGTTGCTGGCTCGACGCTACGAAGAACGATTGTGTCATCGTCTTGAAGATCGATTGTGACTTCAACGAACTCTTGATCACCGTTAATGGAGTATTCAGTTCCCGGTGAAGTTGATGCACTTCCGACGGCGGTTTTTCCGGCGGAAACTGAATCAAATGACCACCGTCGCCGATCGTTCTTTGAGAACGGTTTCATAGATCCAAAGTCGGAATTCAAAGAGTTGGTTGAAGGATATCGGAAGTATATACACGTAGCATAGATTATATATAAGTATATGTATAGGTTGGTGGAATCTTTGAAGAAAGAGAGAGAGAGAGGGAGAGATGGAGAATTGAAACGCGTCGTTGTGGCTAAGTGGGAAAAGCCATTTTTCACGCGCTGTGAAACTCTCTGCTTTATAGAGAGAACGTTGACGGAGAGAGAGAGATCAACGATGATGGAGATGATTGAACCGGACTGAGAAAAAGTTGACGGAATATACTTTTTTTTTTTTTTGAGTTTTTTTAACTTATAATAGTAATATTATTGGATTTTTGCCACATTTATTTTAATGCAACGAAAAGAAAATCAAAAAGTATTATTGGAGTTGTTTTTTTTCCTTTTCTCAAAATTGGAAATGATTTTTATCTGTTTTTTAGACAAGTGAGACTTTGAGAGTATCTTTGTTGGTCATTCTAGTTTATGCATGGGAAAATGCTATGTTTCTTCAAATATTTTTCTTATAGTAGTTTGCTCTTCAATAAAAAACAATATCAAAACGATTTGGACTTTTAAAAAAATTGAACATTTGATGTGTTAAAGATTTTTTTTTTTTTTGATTAGAGTACCAATTTAATTTTTCATTATATATTTTTCAATAGATATCTTATTCAAATGCACCATAATTATATGAGGTACAACACGATTTTGTATATATGTAACTGTTATTAGTTTAAATTTCTAATCTTATATAGGCAACTTAGTATCAGATTTTGTGTCCAATTTTCATTAGAATTAAACTCGTTATTAATTAGTAGCTAGCAATAAGCACTAAAAACTTCCAATTAGCTATAAATAACATGTAAAGAATATATGTACATATATATAGAAACAACTCGGATGACGTTAGTTCAAGTAATACCAAAGGAATATTTTTAAATCTGAGGTGATTGTGTGTGTGACTGTTGTTTCTCTGCAAGTCTTCTTTTTTTCGTACGTCCGACGCGTTTTATCCAAAGTTGAGCTTGTTTGTGAACTGATGAGAGAAAAAACAAGGACGACGACTTTGAATATAGTTTTTATACATCATTTGTGGAAGCCAGTGTTTTATTAGCGATTGATGTATTGTTGTTAAGTCCACGACTACAAATATTTTGCTCACTTTTGAAAAGAATTTATTGTTAACAAGAACAAATCAAATTTGATAACAACATTTTGTTTTCAGTGCTTCACTAATATAGACTAAAAAGATTTTAGATTAGATCGAACATGTTTAATCATGGGTCGTCCATCATAATCTTGTATTGCCCGTTGGACACTTTTGAGTAATGACACGACGTTGTTTAAGAAGATAGTAGATACATTTCCTCAAAAATATTTATATTCGAGTGGGGTAAACTTTATTTGTATTTGTTTAGTCTATTAATAATAATACTCAAGAAAAACGTTGTGGTTATTAGCCATATTTTTTTTATAAAATCTTTTCTTAGTCAAAAAAAACTTGAAATTTTTGAAAAGTAACGGAATAGAAATGAGATATGAATAGTTTTTTCCATACCTTATAAAATTGTAGCTTAGAATTAGAGATTTAAGGATTGAAAGAACTAAGTAAACTTAGTTTTGATAAATAACCAAAATCAAGCATGTAATATTATCTACCTAACGAAATTAATTATAAATTAAAAAACAGTTAGGGTTAATGGTTCAAACCGAACCATTAGGGTTGAAAAAAGTTTAACCAAATGGGTTAGATGTAGACTACGTCACTACGGTTCGGTTGTTTGGTTTGGTTCGGTTCTGTTTGGTACGATTAAAATGCCCATCATTCTACATCTCTCGGAAATTTGTATGGTTTTGGTTCGGCATCTAATTCAGTTATCAGAAAATAATAACCAAACTCGAATGTGAACCATTTCTATTTTAAGGGGTTGAGTGTTTTCATTTTAATATATAAAGATTTCAATTCAATGTTATGTTGTGCAAACAGTTGTAGTAGTAAATACACAAGTTATAAAACAAAACAAAAACTCCAAGTATGAAAGTGAAATGTGAAAAGATTTGATTTTCAAACGTAACTAATCTCATTTTTAAAAAACATATACGTTTTTCACGTTATACCTAATTTTGGCATCAATTTCAATTTGACGAAATATATTCACTAAAAAGTAGGAAAAGTTCGTTTAACATTTTATATGAATGAACAAAAGTCAGATGTTTTTGAACAAACTCGTATTTCATAGAAAAACGTGTGTATTAGTGTACACATATATATATGTACACACATGCACACATAACTGGGTATAACATATATAATACAATTCTGCAACTATCTTCACTATCTTCTGCAACTTTTATAGTTTTCGAACGAAAGTAACTTCTCCCATAAGTTATTCTTGAAGAATAGAAATGTCAAATGTGATATGAATATTCTACCAACCCAAGTTACAAAAACCAATCATTTTTCTATTTGTGTATATATAGATTTGAATTTTACTGTAAGAAACTATTTAGAATATAGAACATTGTTTCATAAATCTAAAGAAAGTTAACCCACTGCTTGACTTTTCAAGTTTTAAAATTTGACGTATCGTTTGCGGTTTGCTTTTCATGACTGTTAATTATATAGTACGTAATCACTAATCAGTTCATTTATCCGATCCATTGATTACCAAACGATTTGGAAATATGATGGATTAACTTTAAGTTTAGAAAGTAGTGGCCTAGTGGTAATTTTTTTATGATATAGCAAATTCGTTTTCTTCTTGATTAGGTTCGATTTTTATTAGGATTCTTTGTCAAAATAGTTTCATAGTTTAGATTCATTAGAAAATATGATAAGTGTTACTACTCGACGACTACACACATCTTAAATATATGTAGGATGATTAAAACTTGAAGCATACCGTACCGAACAGTAAAGAAAAGTCTTAACTTTTGGTTTGTTCGTTTTCTTCTTCTTTGGTTTTCCTACACATAAAAATCTGATATCTTGCCGATAATTATATATTAGTTAGATTTTGGTTATTCACTCAAGTTAATGAAAATTTATCATATATGGGAAATATTCAAAGTCAAGCGGATAAAAACAATTACGAATAATTGTCTAGTATTTCATAGTTTACTTTTGTCACCAAGTCCATAGACCATAGTATAAATTCGTTGAACTAATAGTAATAATTTTTGACGTTCATGCATGTATAGTACACAAAAACTTTTGGGCTTCTAGAAGAAAAATAACGCGATTGAGGCCCAATATAGTGCGTGAAATGGGCCCACCATATATCTTCCAAGTCAATGAAACAACCACTTCTTGTACATGGGAGAGAAACTATGTCATCTATGAAATTATTTATTGTAGTTACTTAGTTGACTTTGAATTGTCATGTTCTCTTTACCATCCTAACTCCTTCATTAGAGTGAAAATACAACAATTGTCCCTTTAAGACAACCATTTTTCTTTGGTTGTTAACTAACATTCTCAAACTCTAGTAGTGATATACAAACAAGATTTTTTTGTAGTAACTTTACATCAACAAAAATTATCCTAATTTCACAGCAAAATATAGAAAAATAAATAAAGCAATAAATGGAATTAAGTTAGAACAAAATTATTATTAATGATTTATCATGTGTTCAAAGTGTTTTCATTAGGTATAAGGTTTTAAATATCATTTTTTTCTTTAAATAGATTAGAATTGTTTATCTCGTGTACTATTTGATAGGAGAATACATTTTAAAAGAAAAAAGGTTGGTAAAATTTGGTTGATTAAATTTATGTTGGCTATAGAACTCATATATTAATCTCCGCTGTTCCTTTGCGAAAAACTCAAAAGTAACCAATTAAACAAACAATAAATTTAACAAATCTTTTGAAAAGTATATAATAATAGAACACTTGAGAAACACAAACTAACCGATCGTGATCGGTGTGACACCACATACATAAACGATTAAGTAAGTTTGAATTAGAACCGACTTCATGATGGCTTTCCAAATTTAATATATTATCTTAGGTTATAATAATTATTTTCATATACAACCACATTAGTACATTACACATGTGTGGTACGTGCATTTTACGTCCTCAACAAACACAAAAATTTTCTTGTTTGTTATGCCTAGCAATTAACTTCGAAGCAGACGGTCAGGGCATTTAGCAGCAGCCAAAGAGCAGAGAAGAAGCGGATTGGGGTCGAGAGTTCGAACCTTTCCCACCCAAAATATACAAACGACACTCAAGTTGAGAATTTTATCATTGACCTCGTAGAATTAAAAATCTTTAAACACAACAGACCTTAAAAAGAACTGTGTGGCTACAACTACAACTGAAAAAAAAAAATGTTACAACATTGAAGGCAATACAATATATATAGTCTTCTGCACCTAAACACTGTCCACATAGAGAAGAACTTACCTTACACCGTGACACCATTCGTATTTACAGACGACTCCTACGACGCCGTTATGTCCCCTTGTAAAACCAAACCGGTTTCTTTTGAGTAATCAAGATTGGTTTATATGGATCCACCACTCTTATTTTCAACCGGTTCATGGAAATTTCCGAGCTTTCTGAGGATATGTGGATGACTTTTGGAGTGTTCTCGTTGGTGGTGGAGGCGGCAACATCATACGGGAGTGATTCTTGAACTTGCTTGAAGATGAATGTTTTCTATCTGATTCTATTGGGGATGATGAGCTCGGGAATGATCTCTTCTTGTTCTCCATTGTTGATAGTTTCAGTCTCTTTGAAGGCTTAGGATGATGATGATGATGGTGGTGATTATGCTCTGCTGCTGAATCTTTTCTCACGTGGTTCTTGTTATTGTTGTTGTTGCTTGAGTTAAGATCTATGGATGAAACCGTTGTCCTGTGCCTTTCCAGAGGCTTTTCGATTAGTTTGGATTTGCGGGCTTTCATGGATTTCTGAGAGAGCTTCTTTGGCCATCTGAGGATTCCGTTTGGGTTGTCGTGGTTTGCGGACTGGACTGCAATGTCACAGAGCGTTCGTGCAGCTTCTAAAAGCTGTGGACATGAAAGAGCTGTACACAACATATCATCATCATCAGAAGAGGATTTTCAATAAAATTTGAGGCAAAGAGATATTCAGTAATAGTATTTGTGAAAACATACCATCATCTTCAACATCTGGGGATCCCTCTGGTTCTGCATTTGATGAGAGATAAATTGCTGTTATATAGTTTTCGTTAGGAGTAGTATAAAGAGGGTAACGGATCCTTACCTTTGGGAACAAAGAAAGAATTTTGAAGGGTAGAAACAGATGCTTCTGCGCACTGGCATGAAATGGTGTTAGCGAATTTTGTTTGAGAGGTCTTAACTCCAGTAATAGTCTGTTTCAGTAGTGGAGGGACTAAGTTTTGGTTGAAAGTGAGTGATTCCAGATTTGCGAAATTATCGGTTATACCCTCTGGAGAACTCATAGAAGTGTCGGCTATTCTTAGCCATCGTCCTTGACAAAGTGTCTTGCAGGTCACAAGCTTTGCTGCTTCTGAGTTGGTTCTAGAGCTCCCATTAAAGGGCTGCGACCAAGGGAAATGAGGCAATCCACTATGAGGAGGTTTAGCTGAACGCTGCTGGTCCAAATTGTTCTTAGAGTTATGAGAAGGTTTTGATGCATCTTGGAGCAGAGAGTCTAAATCTTTCGACGGAGGAAGGCCTAATCTTTTCAATACATCGCCAGCGTCGCATAATGGAAAACTAAGTGGAGTGGAAGGAATTTCAGAGTTGATGCAATGATCCTGAGAAGTCAATGAGTGTATCAATTTTCAGTTAAAGCAACAAACCTATTTAAAGTCATGTATACTTGCTTACAGGTCAAATCAGAATATATATATATGAAACTTCTAAATGTTAGATTAAGAAATCTACCTTGGACGATGACGATAGATCTCCATCCAGGGCATTTACTTTATCGATGTTTTCACTATTTGGTAGTGTAGCAGAGATAGAGCTAGGCGGTGAACCCAGAGTTCTGCTGAGACAAGTGTCTAATTCAGTAGAGCTTTGTGATTGAACAGGCCTCTTTGTTGGTAGAATGGACCAAACATTTTTGACTACACTCAATAAAGTGTTGTTAGTATTCTCCGATTTCTTCATCTTGTCTTTGCCCAAAGAAGGACACTCATAAGAGCCTTCAAGAAGACTTTTCAATGAAAAATCTTCAACGAGTTTGGTAACATCATTTATTGCAGGCTTCAGGCCATAGGCACCTGCATGTAAGGTAAGGAAAATTAAGAGGTAAACACAACACTAGAAAAAGATCAGACCATTTCACGTGAGGAGAATATACTGACGAGACCTTGTCATGTCAACAAGGTCGCATTTTAATGAGATAGTAGTGAAATGCACTGGTGCTATAACTCTTACATTGTCCCTTTGGTACCTTAGCGATGCAAAGAATATGTCAGCCAATGAAACCTTTTCAATGTGATGTCAGGGAGGATTCAAAATAAACTAAAAATCATAACAAGTGACCGAGGGGACCTCTAAAGCTACCTCAGAACAGATTTCACTTGTAAATCACTTCAAAGTTCAGACGAAGCAATCTATAGAACTGAAAGTATAAAAGAAAATATAATAACTAGCCAAAGTAAATCGACCAGGTTGAGGAGTCAACTGTTGAATTAGAGTACACTATTGGATACCACAGGACAAGGCTAATTCAGAAGCAATCACATACCGAAAAATGCATTCTCGCCAGTCGCTGAATTGATGGTTGATAAAGTTCTCACCGGAACTTTGGAAATCCTCTTATCACCTCGCTTGCCGTTATAACTGCTCCGTTGCTTCACCACAAACGGTTTATCTGTTTAGCATTCAACAGAAGGTAATAAGTAACCTCACAAGGCAAAATGATACACAGGCACTTTTTCAGAGTGTGAAACATTAAACTTTCACCAACATATTACATATTCTTTTAAAATATATGCTACTGACTAAATGAATGCATAATTTCAGACAAAGAAATCACATGAGAGTTACCTAAGCAACTAGTAGATCCTTGTCCACATATCTCCTTGGTGTCGTTATCTCTCTGTGTCCTCACCGTTTCATCTAAAAGGATCAATTTCGTCCTTCTCGGAGTGCCATTACCACTACTACTTCTAGAAAGTTTTCCTCTTTTCCTAGGAGACTCCGCACTTTCTGGACTAGCAATCGGTGAATAACCATTTTGAGGCTCAGATGAATTGTCAACCCGAAGTTTAGTAAGCCTATCATGTACAAAGTCATGTGAATGCATTAACTTGCGCCATAACGATGAATCAGACGCTCCACTGCTACTTCCTGCTCCTAAATCAAGAACAAGACTAAATCAAAACCCATCCAACCAAACTTGAAAAAGTTTGCAAATTTACCAAGAACAAAAACACAAATTTGGATCTACAACTATAAACTGTACTCAGTGTAAAGAAGAATAATTTCAAAATCCCCAAATGAAATTTGAAGTCAAAGTGAAGAGAAATTAGCTAACCTTTCTTGTTGATTGAAGCACTACTACAACGCTCAATTGAAGAATTAACACCAATCGAGACACGAGCCTTGTCACAGTTGTTATCTGCTTTATTCGACGAAACCCTAACTCCACCACCACACCCTTCAGATCCCATAAGCTTAGCCGGCAACGAAACATCCACAGGACAAGAAATCTTCAAACCATCCATCACAAACCCAAATCGAAAACATCGCAGCCGTGTAAGCTGCGATACGAACTCATCATCTCCTTTTAAACCAAAACCCAGATAGTTCGATCGAGCTTTAGAGAAAGCTAAATCTTAGAAATTTCTGGAGAATAGTGAGCTACAAGAGTGAGATTGATTTGGTTTTTTTTTCCTCGATGAAGAAACGCAATGGTGCGGCTGCGTGAATCGAGGGATTTTAATCTAGGGCAAGAAAATGAAAGAGGAGAAAAAAAAGATGAGTATTTATAGTTTTCGGGAAATTAACTTTGGCCTTGTTTTAGATAAGCCGTCGACGGTGAGATTGTTCCGGTGAGCTCGTCTGTACTGGTAACTCTGACGTGGCTACTACATTATTGCGAAACGGAGTGATTTAGAACCGTTGGATGTTGACTGATGACGGGGTTTTTATGATCTTGTTGGTTAATAGAGTGACACGTATTCAAGTGAAGATTTCACTTGGTTCATGTGGTTTGATATGAGTTTCCAAATATGCCACTGGTGGATTCTCAGGTGTTTGCTTGGAGCGGAGGGTGTTTTTGATTTTGACGAAATTATCCCTTATCTGAATGTTAACGCCGTTAGATTGTGTTGGTTCCGTTAACAGATTTTTGATTTAACTATTTCGGTTCAAGGTCTTCTTGAACAAGTCAATGAAGTTACATTGACAAAAAAGAATAAAACATGAACTTTACAATATTGAAGGGATTGCTTTTGTATTTAAAGTTAGTTTTTACAGGTAGTGATTGTTTGGATATGTGCTCTATTTCTTTTGTTTATTTGTGTTCGTTTTTGTTGAGATTATGGTTGTGTAAGCGTGGTTTAGTATTTGTTTAAAACTATTGAGGCAATCTAATGTTGGGTCCTCTTGGAAGATCATCTTTGTAATCTTTCTCAATACATCAAACTGTTTTGTCAAAGAGTTTTCGGCTATGTTGCTTTTGAATGTGGTATTTATATATTCCGTGTGCTTTAAGGTTCTTCTTTCTTTATATCCGCTTTTTAATTTTTGGTTTTAGAGTTTTTATGTATCCGCCAGTTTTATTTTTAGAAAAAAATTTTTTTTTATTAAATATAACTATACATATCATAGATAAATCATTTAGACGAGAAAAATTAAAAAGACGTTAATTTTATGTACCCGTCAATTTTATTTTTGGAAAAAACAAATTTTCTTATTAAATATAACTATACCTATCATGGATGAATCATTTAGACGAGAAAAATTAAAAAGACGTTTAATTTTAAAAGCATAATTAGTTTCAGATCATTTTAAATTATGGAAATTTAATAGTAAAGTTTCTTAAAAATAATATGTATTACTCAAAATAATAAATTTTCTAAAAACTTTCTTTATCTAAAAAACATGTCTTACCAACAGTTGATCCTAAACCAAAACAATTATGAATCTAAACACTTAGAAGTTTTTTTGTTAACAAAATGGAATAAAATAACAATAATCCAGTTTTGTCTTAAACGTATAAAGCCTTATTGTTTTATATTGGATTAGCAATTGGGCCTGAAAGAAGAAAAACAATCATATGGGCCAATAGGACTTGGATCTATATTGCTTCAACTTATTACAATATTCATGCATGTGTGGAATTTGGCTATGTCATGTGGATGGATAAGCGTTGGCAGAGTCTTCGTTACGTTTTCATAAATTATCTAAACAACTTAATTACACAATATTCTCAGGTATTGGCAAGAAGAAAAAAAGAAGAAGAAGAGAAAAATCATAATATAAATATACTTCTGGACACGTTGAAGAGACATATTTGATGACTAGTCTAAGCAAGATTCCACAAAAATGAAGCATCGATTTTGATCAAATTATTCGGACTTCAAAATATGAAAATAGTATAGAAATATTTTCTTTATGTAATATTCAAGCCGCATTTTGACAAAAATAATTAATAAAAAAAATGTAAGAGTATCCCCATCTTTAGTTTTTAAAATAATAGAAAAAATAAATTTGGTCAAAAGACAAAGCCGTCCCTTCCGGTTCACACGAGCCGCACGTGTGCTTTCCTTTTTTCTCCTTCCCCGTTCTCTAGCCGATTCTCTCTGTCTAGGGCTCCTCCGTCTTCTTCTTCTCATACCTTCACATACCACAAAACCTCTCTTCTCTCTCTATTGATTCTCTACGAAGAGGAAAGTGATTTTGAACCATCTTGATCGGAAACGGCGTTTCGAAACTGGAGGTCGAAGACGAAAAAAACTCTTATCTCATCGCTCCGGTGTACCGAATTCGAGAGGTTTTTGTTAGGTTTCGTAGTGATTGATTGATTTTGATGGAAGATAGTGTGGTGGATGATGTTATAAAGAGGTTACTAGGAGCGAAAAACGGGAAGACGACGAAGCAGGTTCAGTTGACGGAGGCTGAGATTAAACATCTTTGTTCTACCGCTAAGCAGATCTTTCTCACTCAACCTAATCTTCTTGAACTCGAGGCTCCTATTAAGATTTGTGGTATTCATTCATCAATTTTGTTCTCTCCTCTTCAAATTTTCTTTTCTACGAGGATTTGCGTAGATTATGTTTGATTATCCATAGAACTAGAGATTGATTAGCTAACCAGAGTTGTTTAAATTTAGATAAATTCGTATGAATGATATTTGTAGAATTGCATATGAATCTGTTGTTTACTTGATCAGTTATCATTAGTGAGATACTAAAAGAAGTTAGAAATGATCATTTGTCTCCATATCAGAGATTCAGAGCTGATAGTGTATTGTTCTGTGCATCTTGTGTATCATTTTGATGTATAATGGTATCAGAAAGTTGCTAATGTGTTTACTAATACATAAGTTTGTTCTGCTTCATTTTATAGCAACCAGTAGTAGCATATGCTTGTGTGGCTTGTGTTTCTAGTGAAATAGCACTTCTATAATGGGGGTTGGTTTCATGTTTTTAATAGGAGATACTCATGGTCAGTTCTCAGATCTTTTGAGATTGTTCGAGTATGGTGGCTACCCACCAGCTGCAAACTATTTGTTTCTTGGGGATTATGTAGATCGTGGAAAGCAGAGTGTAGAGACCATATGCCTTCTTCTTGCCTACAAGATCAAATACAAAGAGAATTTCTTTCTTCTACGTGGGAACCATGAGTGTGCTTCTATAAACCGTATATACGGATTCTATGACGAGTGCAAGAAGAGATATAGCGTTCGAGTGTGGAAGATATTTACTGACTGCTTTAATTGTCTACCTGTTGCTGCTCTTATTGATGAAAAGATCCTCTGTATGCATGGTGGGCTATCGCCTGAGTTGAAGCACTTGGATGAGATCAGGAACATTCCTCGTCCTGCTGACATTCCTGATCATGGACTACTGTGTGATCTGTTGTGGTCTGATCCTGACAAAGACATTGAAGGATGGGGAGAGAATGACAGGGGTGTCTCGTACACTTTTGGGGCTGATAAAGTCGAGGAGTTTCTTCAAACGCATGACCTTGACTTAATTTGTAGAGCTCATCAGGTAATATTTTGCTTTAGACATGTATCTGTGGTACGTCTCTTTTGTTTACTTGTCATCATAGGACCTACAAATAATGGACGAATACTTATGATTTATCTCTTTTAACCTCATTGAAGTTGATTGTTTTGCCCTTTAGGTTGTGGAAGACGGGTATGAATTCTTTGCAAATAGACAGCTAGTAACGATATTCTCGGCCCCAAACTACTGCGGAGAGTTTGATAACGCAGGAGCAATGATGAGTGTGGATGATTCCTTGACGTGCTCATTTCAGATCCTTAAAGCATCTGAGAAGAAAGGAAACTTCGGGTTTGGCAAAAATGCAGGAAGGCGAGGAACCCCGCCTCGCAAGGTGAGAATCTTTAAAGCATCGAATGATACAGTTACATACTGAGTTCTATTAGGGCAGGCCTTCTTAGTCATCTCATTGTTTTGTTTTCTCTTTTAGGGTGGTGGAAAAGGCTGAAGACAAATCCCATAAACTCTGTTTTGTGTATTCCATGTTTCTTGGTTCAAGACACTTGCTTGATCAGCTGAACTTATCAAACTGTCTTCTTCTTCTTCTTCCTCTGCTCTGGATCACTTTGGCAAGGGGTACTTCTGTCTTTTCCCTTGACTACTCTGGATCACTTGGTGTCTTTGACCTCTGTGAATCTGAGATATTATTCTCTGTGAGATACACTTTATGTCGTTTTTTGTTAAAACATTTAAATGAAAATCATAATGTTCCTCGTCACTTGGAAAAAAACGGCACGGTGTTTCGTTTGGAAACTTAACAATGAATGATAGGTTAATGATTCACAAAACTGATGTAGTGGCTGTTCCATTTGAGTTTTACTTCTTCTTCACGCTTACAAGCTTAGACGACTTATGATTTCCTACTACATACTTGTTTTGCCATTGATTCTTAAGAAACAGAGAACTCTAAGCTAGGTCAGTTTCTACAAGATCCATTGATACTTGTTTAGACTCTCGTAATATCCCCTGCATTAAAAACCCAAGTTCTCTATATAGACTATACACACACACACATGTCAGAAGAAATAAACGGAAAAGTTAAAAAGATGATAGCTCGACGATTCGCAATAGTACGTTACTTTCGTTCAAGGATGAATCCAAAGATGACTATACAAAAACTTTGCACATCGTCTAAAACAGCAGATCTTTCTCTCCGAAAGATGGATCCGAACCGAAGAACGCAAAAATTCAGCAAACCACAAGTCATTGCAAGTCCCTCTCTGCGAGAAGCAATGAAGAAGCGAAACGACGATTTGGTCCTTACGGGTAAAGTAATAGCTTCAGAAGCTAGCTAACTTCATCTTCTCTCCGGCATCAATCAACTCCGCCAACACAATGATGGGGTCTCATCAAAGACCTTCTTCCTCCTGAATGGCTGAATCCGTAAACAGTGAAACAATTGAGGTTTATGGAAACGCATTGTATTTCAAAGGAGCTTGGGCTGAACCATTCGATAAGTGGTATACAGAAAAGAAAGAGTTCCACCTACTCGATGGTGCGTCAGTGTTTGTGACATTTGTGAGAAGCAAATGGGACCAATAAGTTGGGGGTTACAATGGTTCCAAGGTCCTCAGGCTTCCATACCGACAAAGCGATGATGATATCAATCGTGAATACTCAAAATGTATTTCTATCTGCCCGACAAGAAATATGGATTGGATATGAGATAGAATTTGGATATAAGTAAAGAATTAACAACAACAAAATCTATAAATATTAAAATATTCTTAAATTAAGAGATGCTATATCAGAAACTAATATTATATTTTAGTTAAAATCTATTTAAATTTTAAAGTAAACTATATATTGGATACAATATAAGGTGGTGCTAAAGTCAATATTAATTAATTTTAAGTTTTTACCAAAAACATAACACATAATCATTGTAATATCTATTATGAATATTGAATAATCATACTCTAGAAACTTCACTTAAATTTTATTTATAATTAAATAACAAAATTCCTATATATAAAAGATAAGATATTTAAATTAAAATTTCATTATAAAGCCTGAAGGATCCTAATCATGATTATCATAAAAGTGTATATATGATTAAAAAAGTTTAGTTCTCCTAACAGATATCAGATTATTATATGGTATGTATATACTTTTTTTTTTCCCCTAATTCGAAGATGCACCAAGTTCTATCTTAATTAGATACTAGGCATCTTATATTTTATATATATATTTGTGTGCTCAGAACAAAAATTAAAAGGAAGAACCAAAAACTTAGCACATCAGAAATCGCAGAGCCCTTCTCTAGCACTCAACACGAAGAAAAAGCAAAAGATGGATTCTTTGCAAGAACTTCTTGACAAGAAGCAATACGACGAAGAAGCAAAACGTCCATGTCAAGAAGCGATGAAGAAGCAAAACGACGTTGCTCTTTTCCTTGCGGGGGAAGTAATCTCTGCCGCAGACAAAAACTCTAACGTCGTCTTCTCTCCTGCATCTATCAACTCCGTTCTCACCATGGCCGCTGCTACCTCCGACAGTGAAGCACTAAAATCTTGCATCCTCTCCTTCCTTAGGTCTTCTTCCACCGACGAGCTCAACGACATCTTCCGCGAAATAGCTTCCGTCGTCCTCGTCGACGGAAGCAAAACAGGTGGCCCCAAAATCACGGTGGTTAATGGAGTGTGGAGAGAGCAATCACTTCCGTGTAGTCCCGAGTCGAAAGATCTCTTTGAGAATTTCTACAAGTCTGCTTTCGCTCAAGTTGATTTCCGATCCAAGGTCAGTTTCTGATTTCGAATTTGCTTTGATTAAATTAGGGCAAGAGATTGTGTGAAACGAGTGCTTAGAGAAACTACATATCGTATTCAATGTTTTGGTTTGTTGTTTTGAAGTTTGAAGAAGTGCGTGAGGAGGTGAATTCTTGGGCATTACGTCACACCAATGGTATCATCAAAGATCTTCTACCTCCTGGATCCGTTACAAGCGAAACCTTGTGGATTTATGGAAACGCATTGTACTTCAAAGGAGCCTGGGAAGACAAATTCTATAAGTCAATGACGAAACACAAACCTTTCTACCTTGTCAATGGCAAACAAGTACATGTGCCATTCATGCAAAGCTCACAAAGTCAATATGTTAAGGCTTACGATGGTTTCAAGGTCCTTAGACAACCATACCGACAAGGCGTTAATGATACAAGTCGCCAATTCTCAATGTGTACCTATCTCCCGGACGAGAAAGATGGATTGGATAATCTTGTGGAGAAAATGACATCTACTGATGGATTCTTGGACAGTCACATTCCGAGTTGGAGAGTTGAAGTTGGTGAATTCAGAATTCCAAAGTTTAAGATTGAATTCGGTTTTGAAGCTTCAAGCGTTTTCAATGACTTTGCGCTTGATGTATCATTATACCAAAAAGCTATGATTGAGATTGATGAAGAAGGTACTGAAGCTGCGGCTGCTACTGCTCTAGTTGGTGCTTGTGGCTGCAGCCTTTATAGGCCTCCTCCTCCCATAGATTTTGTGGCAGATCATCCATTTTTTTTCTTTATTAGAGAAGACAAAACCGGAACTGTTTTGTTCGCTGGTCAAATCTTCGATCCTTCCTTATCTTCTTCTGCTTAAGATCGGCCTAAATAGGAGTTTGGGATTTTAAGATTTGGTTTTTCATATGATTTTTGAGTTTTGTTTTTGGTTTTGCTAAATCTCTATTTGCTTTATCTTATTATATAAAGTATTAAAGTTAGTAACTCACCACAGTGTTAATTTTAACGGTCTCAGATTTTCAACATGTGAAACAAAAAACTCATTTATTTATTTTAAAAGAGGAAATTTATTTATTTAAAAAAATTAAAGAAGATTCTTTTTTTTGGTGAAGAAAAATTAAAGAAGATAATTATAAGAAAACTATAAATATCTTATTAAATAAAAATAAAAAATATTTTATAATTCTAATTAATAGCTACTAATTCTTGAAAACATGCAAAGGGAAATTTACTAATTCTTAAAAAAAGGAAATTTTCCTTTAATTTATTCCAAAAAAGTATTTCTAAAAAGTCAAGAGATTGAAAATATGAAAACTATATCTCTTATTAAATAAAAATAAAAATGGATAAATAAAAATTTTAAAAAGGATTTTAAAAGTTATATAATGTTCATATAAAATAATATAACTAAGAAAAATTTACATTCAATTATTAATTCTAAAAGGAAAAGAATTGTGAATCTCACCAAATCACCAGTTATTTATTATTTTAAAACAAATAATCGAACAAATCAACCCAATATCCTAAAACTTTCCTCAAATCTCTCAAAAACTTCAAATAAACAAATTCCACAAAATATTCTAAATTTCTTGTTCCAACTGGAAAAATTAAGAAGAATTTTAACTATTTTTTGTTTTGGGATTTATCTTTATACAATAAAAAATAATTACATTTATTTCAACGTAAATTTACTTTTGTTGACTCTTTTTAGTTTTACCTACCTATTTGAAAAAAAAAAAAAGAAGAAGAAATATTAACTCTTTTTTCCAGTGAGTGTATTGAAATATGAAGTTTATCTAAATTAAACCTTTCCGGATTCCATCATTCAACTAATTAATAAAGAAATCTACATTTTAATAATAATTTGAAATTTCCTAAAATATCATCAATATGTTCAATACAAAAAGCACATCCACCCCTTAACTGGTTTACATCATGTAAATTACATGTCTGAGTCCTCTATCTTTTCTCTTCCGTTATAGTCTTATAGATCAAAAATGGATGTAAGAGAAGCTATGAAGAACCAAACCCACGTTGCCATGATCCTTTCCGGGCACGTCTTATCTTCCGCGCCCAAAGACTCTAACGTCATCTTCTCACCGGCGTCAATAAACTCTGCGATCACGATGCACGCCGCTGGTCCCGGAGGTGATTTAGTCTCCGGCCAAATCCTCTCCTTCCTAAGATCATCTTCAATTGATGAGCTCAAAACCGTGTTCCGAGAACTAGCCTCCGTCGTCTATGCCGACAGAAGCGCCACCGGCGGCCCAAAGATAACGGCGGCGAATGGCCTTTGGATTGATAAATCACTTCCGACTGATCCCAAGTTCAAGGACCTCTTCGAGAACTTCTTTAAGGCTGTTTATGTTCCAGTAGATTTCCGATCAGAGGTAAACTTTCACTTCAATATCTCTTTTATATCAGAAAAAAAAAATCTAGGGTTTGGCAGAAAGGCAGAAATATATAAAATAACTAGGGTTTCAATTGAGAACATACACACCGAGTCATATAGTGAACCCAATAGTTCTTGTTTCGTATTGCTTCAAAACCTCTATTTGATTTCAATGATGAGAATGTCTTCAAGTTCAAAATTAGACAAAATTGCTTTTGACAAATTAATTTGTATCTAGAAAAGTATTTTTAAATATTGACAAAAAAATGAAATTGCTGATATTGTTTTGGTGATGAATGAATTATTTTTTAAATAGGCTGAAGAAGTGCGTAAGGAGGTGAATTCATGGGTTGAACATCACACCAATAATCTGATCAAGGATCTTCTTCCTGATGGATCCGTGACAAGCCTAACCAACAAGATTTACGCAAACGCATTGTCTTTCAAGGGAGCTTGGAAAAGACCATTTGAAAAGTACTATACAAGAGATAATGACTTCTACCTTGTCAATGGCACATCAGTCTCTGTGCCATTCATGTCCAGCTATGAGAACCAATACGTAAGAGCTTATGACGGTTTCAAGGTCCTCAGGCTTCCTTACCAACGAGGCAGTGATGATACCAATCGTAAATTCTCAATGTATTTCTATCTCCCAGACAAGAAAGATGGATTGGATGATCTCTTGGAGAAAATGGCATCTACACCTGGATTCTTGGATAGTCACATTCCGACATATAGAGATGAACTTGAGAAATTTAGAATTCCAAAGTTTAAGATCGAATTCGGTTTTTCTGTTACAAGCGTTTTGGATCGATTGGGATTGCGTTCAATGTCAATGTACCATAAAGCTTGTGTCGAGATTGATGAAGAAGGTGCTGAAGCTGCGGCTGCTACTGCTGATGGAGATTGTGGTTGTTCTCTTGATTTTGTGGAGCCTCCTAAGAAGATAGATTTTGTGGCCGATCATCCATTTCTTTTCTTGATTCGAGAAGAAAAAACTGGAACCGTTTTGTTCGTTGGTCAGATCTTTGATCCTTCGGGACCTTGTTCGGGATCTAATTCGGACTCAGATGACTATTAACCCGTTTATGGTTTGGTGGAATGGAAGATAAGTCTACTTACGTTTGGTTAATGTCTTTTTGGCAAAATCCACATGTTCTGTATAACTTTATTTCAGTTGAAACCGAGATTTCAAATTGGTTCTAGCTAGTGAAGATCCTTTCCATTCCATTCGGTTCGTTTGGTTTGATTCTTTCGATTATAATTCAAGTTCATGATAAATGTTTTGTATTTTTTGTTGTTGATTAATGTTTCTACTAGTACTATTCTATGTTCTTAAAAGTGAATCGTAAACTGAATCAAATTGTCTATTACATCTGGATATTTTTTTACAATTGACCTGCGTTTACTGTTTGAATATTTTAAAATAATTATACATACAAAATCATGTTCATAATTATTAACTTACTAATTTGTTTAAAATTCACATTTATATAGTTTGCATGGCGTTGGTATGAATCTATGAGACAAAACAGTCTTACCATTACCATTTCTGAACGGAGAGATCTTTGTGTTGCTTGCTTTTCACGAAAACTATTTCCTTATGTTTTCTATATTTTTACTACGAAAGAAAAAAAACAAAGTAGCGTCAATATTTTATTATTGTTTAAGCAGTTGCATACTAGCCTCAATTTTGAAGCTTTCAAAGAGTAGCGTCATTGTTAAGTTTATACTTTTACTACAAAGATACACGTGAGTGATGAGTCATCATTATCATTGTCACGGAAGTTGCATATCTCTCTTATCGCTTTCGCTGCAAGTCAAAGTCAGAAATGGAGGATGAAGGAGCTATGAAGAAGCAAAACGAAGTCGCGATGATTCTTTCGTGGCATCTCTTCTCTACTGTAGCCAAACACTCTAACAACGTTTTCTCACCGGCGTCAATAACCGCAGTGTTCACCATGATGGCCTCTGGCCCCGGCAGTTCTTTGATCTCCGATCAAATCCTCTCCTTCCTCGGATCTTCTTCTATCGATGAGCTCAACTCCGTCTTCCGCGTCATTACTACTGTCTTCGCTGACGGTAGTAATATAGGCGGCCCAACGATCAAAGTGGCAAATGGCGCTTGGATCGATCAATCTTTCTCGATTGATTCGTCTTCCAAGAATCTCTTTGAGAATTTTTTCAAAGCTGATTAGGCTTCACTCTTCAGTGGATTTCAAACCAAATGTACTAATACTCTGTTTGCTCTGTTTTTGACAAATTTGAAATAGTCTAGTATCTTTTATTTATTGGAAAAAATGGTTTTAGCTTTTGGTTTTGGTGATGAATGTTTTTATTTTATATTTAAGGCTGAAGAAGTGCCTATCAATGTGAACTCGTGGGCTTCACGTCACACTAATGGTCTTATAAAAGATCTTCTTCCTCATGGATCCGTTACAAGCGAAACAATTTGGATTTATGGAACCGCATGTACTTCAAGGGAGCTTGGGAAGAAAAATTCCACAAATCAATGACGAAAGACCGAGACTTTCACCTTATCAATGGGACATCAGTTTCTGTGTCTCTCATGAGCAGCTATAAGGACCAATACATAGAGGCTTATGATGGTTTCAAGGTCCTAAAGCTCCCATTTCGACAAGGTAATGATACCAGTCGAAACTTCTCTATGCATTTCTATCTCCCTGATGAGAAAGATGGTTTGGATAATCTTGTGGAGAAAATGGCATCAAGTGTTGGTTTCTTGGATAGTCATATTCCGAGTCAAAAAGTTAAAGTTGGTGAATTCGGAATCCCAAAGTTTAAGATCGAATTCGGATTCTCGGCTTCAAGGGCTTTCAATAGATTGGGATTGGATGAAATGGCTTTGTACCAAAAAGCTTGTGTTGAGATTGATGAAGAAGGTGCTGAAGCTATTGCCGCAACTGCTGTTGTTGGAGGCTTTGGATGTGCTTTTGTTAAGAGGATAGATTTTGTTGCTGATCATCCATTTCTTTTCATGATTAGAGAAGACAAAACCGGAACAGTTTTGTTCGTTGGTCAGATCTTTGATCCTTCTTATTCTTCTTAGGCCCCGGAGAGGTCTGGTTTAACAAGACTTACGTGTCGGTTTAGTTTGTCTAGCACTTATTAGTTTTGAGTTGAGAACTTGAGATCATGTTGTAGTTGGAATAAAAACCGAGATTGGTTTGAGTCTTAGGTGGTTTCTGGCTGTAAATTGGGTTATAAAAGAGCTTATCCGACTTTAATCCCATGTAGATTCCGTTATCACTATTTTTTTTCGTTGTTGAGTTTTTGTTGAAGTATTTCATTCAGTCATGATCACTGTATATTTCCCCTCTTACATGTTTCATGGTCTGATGTTTTTGTAATTTAAGTCAAAGCACAAATATTATTTTGAATCAGCCAGAGAATTTGTGGTTAGACCGGCAACTGTAACTGTCAGAGGAAGCAAAAAAAAACTTTTGATATTCACAAAAGGACCTAAACAATATTAATTATAATATTGGTCCAGTGAATGACTAAACGTGATCGTTCACCTAAAACTAAACAAACACTAACAGAAGGAGACAATTAGACAAATCAAAAGCAAACAAAAATCATCTCAATAAACATAAAGCATCTATGATCTCAGATTTGTTATATACATTTATCTCTTTTCGGAGATGCATGGCGGTCAATGGAGTGATTAAACTATATTTAGTTAAGTATGCACCACTAAATAACATTTAATGTATGGATCAGAAACTCTGGTTAAGGAGATAAAGTTGCCTAAGGAGAGGACTAAAAGTCTTTATGTCTCCAAAGGATGATTGTGAACACTTTCGTAGGTCGTTACCTAGATAGATGTTTACCTACATATTCATCTGATCATCAGCAGAAGTTATGCTTGTCCATTCATGTTTTGTAGTTGTTTCCCTTTGAGTAAAAGAGCTTGATAATGAAAACGACATGATAACGTCAAATTAATGAGTGGTAAACATATTTAGAAAGCTTGCAATTTAGAAATAAAGATATAATAATCATAAAATTGCATAAACTAAGGGAAAAAAAAAAAAAAAAAACTGTTTCAAGTGTTACAATGAGAGATGAGATTGTCCATGTGATTTGGGAAAGTCTGGAGGGCATCAATACGACGGTTTCCAAGACCATTATATTGTGCCTAAATTCGCAATCCGTAACTCCTTTAAATTCTACCGTTATGAAGTTATTTCTCTTGGGATCATAATATTTAATATAAAACGAATTAAGAAACGTAGATGGTAGATAAATAAACTCACCAGCATCAGAGATACCACTTAATTGGAATTTCACTTTCAAAACCAAATTAGTGTGACTGAAAGGTACCAGAAAAGGTTTATCCGACCACTTGTGTTTCTGTGCATCCTCCAAACCCCAAAATGTAATACCATTTTTCACGTAATCATTATGAACTAAGGTTAATCATTTCATTTTAAAGTAGATAGTATATATGCGGAATAATATGTGTAAAACAGATTTGATGTATTAAATCGTTCATATTTTGCGAGGACATAATCTTGGTCAGATACTCAGATCAAACATGCTATTGCTTTAATCAAACAAAGGGCTTTGGCAACCCATAAAAAAAAAGCTTTTGAGATCCATAATATGACCCCAAACATTTTCTAAATTCAAAACTGGTCCAGTAAATGCCTAAATGTGATCGTGTTTTTTGTTCTTTTTTAAATAGAAGAAGGTTCGGGGTCAAATCTCGTAATCCACTCAAACCCGAAATCACAACATTTATTATTAGTTTTGTTCCAAGCATCATTCAAACCAACAACTTCTAACCTTTGCTTAAAACCTTTTTACCAGAGCTAACTACACTTGGTTTAAATGTGATCGTTCACCTAAAAAAAAAACAAATAATCCACGAGAGAGGGACAATTAGACGAATCAAATTAAAGCAAACATAGATCAATGTCTCAATAAACCTAAAGCATGTATGTTATGAGATTTATTCTATACATTTGTCTCTTTGGAGATTGAGGGTCAATGGAGAGATTAAAGCATAATTAATGTATTACACCACTAATTAACATTCAATAATTACAGATCAGAAACTCTTGAGAGGAACTGAAGTTGCCTAAGGAGAGGGCTAAGAGTCTCCATGAGCTTCTCACAAGGATGATTATGAACACCTTCGTAGGTTGTTACGACAACGTTTGGATCTTTTGCCAGTCTTTGCACTTGTTTCTTCACGTTGCATGTGTGGTATGTACATCTATAATAGCTCCTGCAAATATTATTTTGTATAAAAATGTGAATAGTAAATTAATCCATATAGGTGATGTATGTGTGTTATCGATGTTAAGTTTTTTGGTATAGATCTTATGGAACAAAGTTCATATTAATCACGACTTCACGAGGTATAATTGGTAATAATTTCAGATAATAGAGATTGTAATTTAAGGTATTGATTAAGTAAGTACATGCATTTTGAAAATTTACAACTAATTTTTTAAGTAAAATTTGGGTTTATTAGTTTGGTTCTACGAAAACATCATCCAATGTAAACTATATATACATATGGGCTGGACGAACAGCAACAACCAAACCATATTCGTTTCATTATCACCTATGGATTCATCGATATATGATTTATTCGACTAAAACCAAACCAAAATATGTTGTCATAGCAACAACAGTCAAGCGAGCAAGATTTCATCTGTTATCGTTTCCTAGCAACAACGAAATAAAAGGCCCAAATTGTTCTTTTTAGGTTGTAAATGTGATATATTGATCAAAATTTGGGGGTACATCAATGTTACTTAAAAACACAATATTTTTGGTTATATATACCAATTATATTTTGGATTATATAAGTCAGGGATTGGTTTGGATAAACCACAAAATGAACACCCCCAATTCCAAGAAACAAGCAATAATGTAATGCAACCGGACTAATAACCTAAATTGATGACTTTGGTCGTTTAGGTTGTTAAACTAATGTTTCCAAAATATACACGTGACCAAGGATGTGTGTGTATGTTATAGATATGCTTAGGTCAATTTCGATATCTACTTTAACGTTGTCATATATATTTTTAAACACACTAGTAAATGTATGGGACGCAATAAAATAAAATTAAAAGAACCTGGGATGAGCATTGTTCTTGACAGATTTCTGACCGTACTTTCGCCAACGATAACCATCATCAAGAACATCATCATCACTCCTTGTATGAAAAGCTATCCTCTGCATTGCCAAAGTTCTCTTCCCTTTTCCTTTGTTGCAATTCTTATTATGATCACTATTATTGCTATTATTACTCACTAATCCTCCCATCTCTCCTCCACCTCCTCGAAAGTTCTCCAGCTGAGCAGATAGATGATAACCTGCTGGAGTACAAGAAGAAGAAGATGGACCTACATCGCCCGAAAAGATTAACGAAGGAGCCATCATCATTAATGTTTTGTCATCTAAGGAAGAAAAAGGATTGTTGTTTTCGCCTTCTTCTAGGGTTAACATAGGATTTGTGTTGTCAACCCCTTCCATTGATTATGAAGCTTTCACTATCTTGCTAGATCTCTCTCTCTCTCTCTTACTATATATATGTGTGTGTTTATGTAAATATATGTTTGCATAAGAGGAAGAAGGAGAAGAGGAGAAGAAAGGTTATAAGGATATTTGTAGGAAAGAAAGAAGAAGAATGAGTTAAAGGGTATAATATTGAAGCCAACTATATTCACCTAACTTTTCTGTTCAACTGCCTAAGTCTTTCCTCCTTTTCCTAGCTATATATCTCTTTACAACGTTTTTGGATCTATATATTATATAGAATCATATATTAATATATATCCAAAAATGCATGTACATGTCAAATGTACTTCAACCCATATTTTGAAATCTAAATAGTAAATATTAATCTTTAAAAAAACAAAAATTGACATCGATGGTATATATATTGAGTGGTCTTATACATTTTGAGAATAGTTTGTAGAATAAATTGATTAGCTTATTTAAATTTATATATTTCGGCACCAATTCGTAATATGTATTGATGTTTTTAGAATATGTAAATTGTAACGATTGTTTTAACTTCATGTGGAAAAACTACTCACATGTTTCATATAAACCGATCAAAATCTAGTTATATTTATGGTCAAAGTTCTTGTTGATGTTTTCCCATGACAAAGGGAATGTTCGGTAAAGGCTTAACTTGCTTATAAATTTACATGTAACAAGTAGTAATTAATTTGCTTTTATTTGCATTTCAAACGTGTGGTTAAATATAGTGTACCAACTCCATACACACACTCGTGAGCCTGAAATGCACGTCTGGTCGGTTTGAGAACTAGCTAAAATTTAGAGATTGTTTTAGATCACTAAATTTATATCATCCTTGTCGTTGTTTATAGATATTTATATGCACAATAATGGATTAATAATATTCACATTTTGTCAAAAAAAAATATAAAAAAAAATAATTTATATAACGAATTAATACGATAAGATTTTTTTTTCTCGATACCATAAGAATTCTGCGTATTTGTTCCATTGTCCAATGATATTTCCACCACGTAATATGGACTATATATAGTGGTTAATTTGAACATATCATTGATCTTTTAACTCTAAGTATGAGACATTTATATGATTAAAGTGGGATATTTTTATGAATTTCGCATCCCCCTTCATTTCGTTTTCGCAAAGTTTCATTTTGAAATTTCGTTCGTCCAACCATACATCCCCTACTAAGTTATACTACCGATAATGAAACTTATAGAAATCATGAAGTCGCGTAAAATGTTGGGCATTAAATACGGATAAATGGACTTAAGCAAATTATTGTGGTTGTGGTTGTTAAGAATCTCTTTGACCGCTCGAATAATTATACATCCAAATGTAATTAACCTATGCAAACTCATGCATGCACGTGGAAGCTTCTCATTCTCATAAACCATAAAATTATGTACAAATGTAAATCAAATGTTAGTGGATCCATTTTCTTAAAATATATTTTTTCTTTTATAATTTTTATTTAGTTGATGTTTTAAGAGAATACACACTTAATAAATTATTTAATTTTTGTTTACTTTAAACTAAAATATCATTTATTATTTAATAAACCAATAGAAAAATTATCTGTGGAATAAAAATCATCAAAACCAATGAAAATATAATAAATTTTGCATTAAAATTTTAAAATATCATATATTTAAAAACAAAAATAAAAGCTTAGAACATCACTTATAAAAAACAAAGAGAGTATATAAAATTGAACTTTCCGATTCAACTTATTGTGTAAATTAAATATCTACAAAAATCAATTGATTACCACATTGAAATATAGTTATTGATAGCTTAAAACTATACAACCGCAAAACAATTACAATTTTGGCTTGTAGTTAGGCTAAATTTTTGGCTTATATATAAAATTAAAAAATAAAATAAAATATATGACACAATTAGTTCCACATGAGAAAAAAAATCATGAACTGCATGCCGGTTTCTTATAAACAAAACGGAAGACAGTGCAAATCTCAAATCCCGAAACTTGACGCGCGCCTCTCTGTCTCTCTCAATCAAATTCAAATCAAAATTTCAAAAAAGCGGAATCGGAAAAAAAATCTCAAAATGGAGGAAAGTTCAGGACTATCATCGATGAAGTTCTTCTCCGATCAACACCTCTCTTACGCTGACATTCTTCTTCCTCACGAAGTAAGTTTCGCTTCCAATTTTGAATTTATCGAATCACTAGTCTTCTTCACTGTCGAATCTCGTAGTTCTGACTGAAATCGAAGCTCGTTGTTACAGGCTCGTGCTAGAATCGAAGTTTCTGTTCTCAATCTCCTCCGAATTTTGAACTCCCCAGATCCAGCTATCTCCGATCTCTCTCTGGTACTACTTAATCTCGTGCTTAAGTCCGTTTCTTAGATCGCGTTATAGCTTTCTCGAATTCGTGATTTTCTGGGTTTTTGAAGACAATTGAAATGTATCGTTTGAACAGATCAATAGGAAGAGAAGCAATAGTTGTATAAACAAAGGGATACTCACAGATGTTTCATATATATTCCTCTCTACTTCGTTTACTAAGAGTTCATTGACGAATGCTAAAACAGCTAAAGCTTTTGTTCGTGGTAATTGCTCAATGTCTCTCTCTGTGATCTTCACCCAAATCTTTGATTAGAATGGTATGAGAAAATGGTTGTGATTTTATTGAAACAGTGTGGAAAGTTATGGAAATATGCTTTCAGATTCTGCTTCAAGAGAAACGAGTCACACAAAGAGAGCTCTTCTATAAGTTGCTTTGTGATTCACCTGATTACTTTTCATCTCAGATTGAAGTTAACAGAAGTGTCCAAGGTCAATCTAAAGCTTAATTGCATTTGGATTAAAGAGTTTTTGAGCTGATTTTTTGGTCGTGCTTTGGTTTAGCAGATGTGGTAGCACTTCTACGTTGTAGTAGATACAGTCTTGGTATTATGGCTTCAAGCAGAGGCCTTGTTGCTGGAAGGTTATTTCTACAAGTGAGTTATTACTTGCTTCTAGCAATCCTTATGTAGCTAACATTGTGATCTCTGACCATTTCTTTACTTTACACTCAGGAACCAGGTAAGGAAGCTGTAGATTGTTCGGCCTGTGGTTCTTCAGGTTTTGCTATAACTGGAGACTTGAATTTGCTAGACAATACCATCATGAGAACTGATGCTCGTTATATCATTATTGTGGAAAAGGTAGCTTCTTGATGTAATCAAGCACATATGAGAGATGTCGTAATTGTCTGTAACTCACTCCTAGAATCTGTTTTTAGCATGCGATCTTTCATCGGCTCGTGGAAGATCGTGTGTTCAATCACATTCCTTGCGTGTTCATCACAGCGAAAGGGTATCCGGATATTGCCACAAGGTCAATTCTTCAACTCAGTTACAAAACCATATTGCAATGTAGTCAGTGGTATTAAGTAGCTTGGAAGTTAAATCTTTTAGGTTTTTCCTCCACCGGATGAGCACAACTTTTCCTGATCTGCCAATTCTTGTTCTAGTTGATTGGTAAGCATAAATAAACATCTTCCTCTTTGTTAACATAAAACTTTAGTGCTCATATGTTCATAAATGAGAGGTCAGGAATCCAGCTGGGTTAGCTATACTATGCACCTTCAAGTTTGGAAGCATAGGGATGGGACTTGAAGCATACAGATACGGTAAAGACTTAGCTGTTTGCACCAAATAATCTCCAAGTCTCTACAATGATAATTTCTGCATCCTCTTTAGCTTGCAATGTGAAGTGGATTGGTCTCCGAGGAGATGATCTGAATCTGATACCAGAAGAGTCTTTGGTTCCCTTAAAGCCAAAAGATTCACAGATTGCTAAGAGCTTATTGTCCTCCAAAATATTGCAGGTAACCAACTATACATTATACATTATAAGCAGAGATCAGATGTAATGGTCAAGCCGAAGCAATTCTAAGATTCGAATCTATAATCTATCATTTATACCCTAATTGATTTTGACATTTGCTTCTGACCAGGAAAACTACATAGAGGAGTTGTCACTGATGGTTCAAACTGGTAAAAGAGCGGAAATTGAAGCTCTCTATTGTCATGGTTATAATTATCTCGGTAAATATATAGCTACCAAGATCGTGCAAGGCAAATACATATAACACTTAAAACACCAACATGTAAGGTCTTCCACCAATAAAGATGCGTTTGCTTTATATTGGTTCCAAATATAAGAGAGTAACTTATTAGGGTGAAGTTTTATGCAAACTCTAATAGAATGTAAAAATAGATTACAATCAAATCAAAATTTTCCAAACTGAAGTATGATCTTTGTTTACATATGGCATTGTGATGATTTAGTAACAAAACTTGTCCTAATCTCCACTTTCCTATGCAGGTATAATGATAATTCCAACCAAAAATTCTCGCTCACTTCTTGCTTGATACAAGACTAATCTTCTTTCCCTCCACAACAAACTTGCCACTTCGCTCCAGCTGCAACAAGGACGTTAGAACAATATCAGTAAGAATGACAAACTTTGGAACTTTGTGTAGAATATGAGAATCCCACTTTAAAATGATTATGTTTACTAACTTCACTATCACACTTCTTTAATCTCAAATATAATGAATTTCATACGCTTAATGTAGATTCTATACGAAGATTTGGCATAAAGATTAGCTAAGATTGCATTACCTTAAGTTTCAAGTAAGCAATAGCATCTTTTCTTGAAGAAAACTCTGAAAGAACTGATGGTGCTTGTTCATCGATCAGAGATTTTAGCTGTTTCAGCTTCATGAATCCACCTTTACCAGCATCCTAAGAATGTTTTTGCACATATACATATAAGTCGATATGAGTGGTGGGATGTTTTAGAAGAATACAATGACAGTTCAAAATAAATTGACAACGAACCTTTTTAACAATCTGCTTGCACAGGTTCTTTAACTTGATTTTGGGTTCAATGATTTCATCGTGCTTCCTTTTCGCGGGAAGAGAACTTTCAATTACAGAGTCCTTGTCATCATCATCTGCTTCACTCTCGTCTTCATCTTCCTCTTCGTCTTCTTCGTCATCATCATCATCATCATCATCATCATCATCACTGTTATCAAAAGAGGTTTTCTTCCCTTCGTAACGAACACCAGCTATTTTCTTTGGCCGGTCTTTGATACCCAGTCCTTGTTTTCCCGCTGTGGCTTTATCCTACAGACATTCCAAAACGTCAATATATTATTAGATCCCAACCTCTTTTCCAAGAACAGCCTGCAAAGAACATACCTGAACCATGTTGTAAAGATTCTCTTGATCATTCTCACTAAACATTTTTCTCTCGCTAGCTTTTAATTTCTTTTTGCCCGACTTGGCCCCCAGAAGACCACCCGAGACAAACCCGGATTTAAATCCCCACCAGTTCGAAGAAGGTTCTTCAATTTTCTGTTCTGTTCAGTCCAAAAGATCCATACATTTTCAGTTCAAAAAAAAGAGCAGAAAGTCACAATTTCAAGATGCAAGGACAAACTAATCACCTTTAATACTAGCATCTTGGTCCTCAGATATAATTTCAATATCCATAGAATCGGCTATGTCACAAACTGCAGGAGAAGGATCCTCAGTTCGCTTAACCTACAAAACAGTAAAATAACGTGCCTAAGTCGGACTATCACTTTCATAATGAGATTTGTTTACATAATGGTGATAGCAGAGAAAATTCTAACAACATGCACAAGTTCACAGTACATGTAGAAGTTATGATCCATTCTAATCAACATGAATCTTGATCATGAGCGGATAAAAGACAGGACAGAACTGTTTTGAAAGGAAGCTTACCAGTATTCCTTCAAGATCTTTAGACGAGTATGAATTGACAAGCTTCCCTTTCTCTCTACGTTTATACCTTCCTTGTGGACGAGTGACTTTAGCAACGGTCTTCAACTTGGCAGGCTCAGATTTGACAGCATCATCTTCACTTTCATCTTCCTTATCTGAATCTATCGTATGCCACATAAAACAACAATCATTAGGATAAATAAGCTTCTCTAAGTCAAGAAAGAACTCAACTTAATAAGAAAAACTTATACCATCATCATTCTTGCTAGTCTTGGTAGGAGCAGCTTGCTGCAAATAACACACACACATACACAAAAAGATTGAAATTATTTCAAATATTTCAAAGAGCATAGTTAAAACGAAAGATGAACACAGCCATTACCACTTTCAATTTCTTGAGAATGTTATCGAACTGAGTTGTATCAAATGCCCATGGATTTGGCTTATCAAGACCAACACCTGCTCCAACATTTTAAAAAAATTCAGACCTATAACATAAACGATAGATGCATATACACCACACAAATATACAAAAGGCTTAAAGTAGCTCTATCTTGATTCCACAACTTCACATTCACCAAATTACATAAACTAAACTATGTAAACAGACATTTCCTCCTAAAAACCGAAAATAATGTTGTTGTTTTTTAGTGTAAGTGAAAAGTAGCTCTATTAAAGTTTCCTCCAATCTAAATTCCACCGAGAAAAATTCAAATCACTAGTTTCCATTAAGGAGAAGAAGAAGAAGAAACTAACCAGATGTATCTTGTTTGTTCGTAACTCTCACATAACCTTTGATACCTTGCTTATCTTTACCAAGTCCTTCTCCTTCTTCCCAACCCTAAAAAAATCACCAATCCAAAAAATTAGGTCTTCTCCTTTATAAAATCTCTACACACATTAACATCATTACAGGAAAATTCACTCACCATCGATTTCATAAGCTTGAAAGCGGCGGAATCCTTACATATTCCGACGTACTTAACCGGAGCTTCCGGCGCCGCCATCTTCTCTTCTAATTTTCCGGCGATTGAATGGAGACAATGCGTCGCCGTTTTTCAAAAGCGGTGCGGAAGAGAAGAGTGGGCGAGGAAGTTTAGAGAAACTGGAACAGAAAACCTAAAGCGAAGAAGTGATGAGTAAAACTCCTCTACACGTGGTCTTTAGTAAACTTCAGTGGATATGTAACATGATCGACGGTCGAGAGTTTATCATATTTTAAATGGGCTTTAGGAAGGAAAGGCCCAATAAAGAAATGAATATTTCCACCACAGAATTATGAATTGAGTAAACCAGAAAATCGAAGAAGAACGGCAATGGCTACTTCTTCTACTCAGCTTCTACTGTCTTCTTCTTCTTTGTTTCACTCTCAAATTACCAAAAAGCCATTCCTTCTCCCGGCGACGAAGATCGGCGTTTGGAGACCGAAGAAGTCTCTCTCGTTATCATGTCGTCCTTCAGCCTCGGTTTCAGCTGCTTCTTCCGCCGTCGACGTCAATGAATCTGTGACTTCAGAGAAACCAACCAAAACGCTTCCGTTTCGAATCGGTCATGGTTTCGATCTACATCGTTTAGAGCCAGGGTATCCTCTGATCATCGGTGGGATTGTTATTCCTCATGATAGAGGCTGCGAAGCTCACTCCGATGGTAAACATTTCTTGAAATTCGATTTGGTTAATTCGTCTTCTTGTAGATTTTAGGGTTTTGATTTGAGTTTGATGTTGGAATTTGTGTAGGCGATGTGTTACTTCATTGTGTAGTGGATGCAATTTTGGGAGCACTAGGCCTTCCAGATATAGGTCAGATTTTCCCTGACTCTGATCCTAAATGGAAAGGAGCTGCTTCTTCTGTATTCATCAAAGAAGCTGTAAGATTTCGACGCTTACCTTGATGTTCAATTTTGTGTGTATGTTCCAGTATTAGCTACTTCTTCTTTAAGCCTTATTTTGTGTGTGGTACTTTATAGAATGGTTCAGAATTCAAGCTAGATCCATAAGTTGATGGGATTTACTCAGCTTAATAATACTCTTGAGTAAATTATTTTCATCTATAGGAAGTCGAAGAAATATGGAAATCAGATCTTATCCCTGAACTGTTGTCATCACTCAACGATGCTATCTATAAGCTTATCACTCTTGTATACATGATTTTTGTCTTGAAAAGCCTTGGCATAACTCAATTTTCTGTTGAATTTTAGGTTCCTGCATCTTTGTATTGTTAGATTTCAACACATATGATTGATGATAAGTAGAGGTACTCAAGGTTGAAGCTATAAAGTTTCTTTCTTGTCCTGTCTTTTAAGTTATGGGTTCACATTTGGCGTAATGTGTTTGTTAAGTTCACCATGATTGACTGTGAATGTTGATTGCGTGGAAGCTAATCTGAATCACTTGTAATGATGTTATATAGATATAACAGAAGAAATGTTAGATTCTCGTCGGTATGAAGAATGATTCAATAAACTTGAGACGAGGTTTATTTGACTTTGTGTTTCAGGTGAGACTCATGGACGAGGCAGGGTATGAGATAGGAAACCTAGACGCGACGTTGATTCTCCAGAGACCAAAAATTAGTCCACACAAAGAGACAATCCGATCCAATCTGTCCAAGCTTCTTGGAGCAGATCCTTCTGTAGTGAACTTGAAAGCCAAAACACATGAGAAAGTTGATAGCCTCGGAGAAAACAGAAGCATAGCAGCTCACACTGTTATTCTCCTCATGAAGAAATAGAAGTCAAAATTGATTTTAGCTCTTTATCATATTCCTTAAAGTGTCTCATCTTTTAAGAAAAACATACTTTTGATTGTAAAGTGTAATCATCCTTTAAAGGTTAATTAATCGAATCGTTTCGTAGAAGCAGAGAAAATCGAATCATATTTTGTTGATGATTCATTGTGATTCCTAGTTCCTTGGTCAGATTTGAATATAATTGGAAACTGTGTCTTGGACTGCAAGTTCCTTGTGACACAATTTTTTATTTGTCTGTCATATAGTTGTTGCTTTCCTTGTCTACATGAATTCTTAAATCAAAATCAGAGAATAATAATATCATACTGAAATAAATACATCAATGATCAGAGAATAATCCTTACCCGTCAATATAAAATCAACTTCTGACTAATCAGAGACTTAACATACTGCAAATCTTAAGAGATTATACAGCCGTGATCATGATCGCACACAATAGTAGTGTGATGATGCATTGGACAAACCGGAGTGTCATGGTGAGACTGAGACCGGTAAAGAGCTTCTTCACGTTCACGTTCACGTTCACGTTCATTTTCTTCTTTCTTCTTCTTTTCCGCAGCTGCAGCGGTTTCCGCTTCCTTCTTCGGATCGAACGGGCCAAATGTAGCCATTTTCGCACTCTCCCATCTCTTTTTGAGTTTTTTGAGAATCTGCATTTCGTCAAACTCACCAATCACCGTTAACTTCCCTTCTTTTGAATCCATGGTAATAGTTGTAATTCCTGGAATAAAAAGTGTTAAGATTTAGGTCTTGAGACTAAGGAAGATCTTTTCAAGGTGGTAGGTTCTTTTGAGATTTCAATTCATAATCCATAAAGAAAACCAAAAACAGAACGTATTATTATTATTCAAAGCTTTGCAGCAAAAGCTCATTAACAAGAAGAAACTTAAACTTAAACTCACACTCAAACTCAATAATGAGTGATTAAAAGATTTGGTTTTTCACTAAATAATCATGAACGAGACAAGAAAAATCAAAATCATTATTTAAGGGATCATATCATAACCCATGAAGAATCACATAAATAGAGTCTGTGTGTGTAATCGAAAAATCTTTGCCTTTTCAATTTAAAACGCATGAACAGAACAAAAAAAAGTTTTGAGGGTTTCAAATCAAAACTCATCAAAAATCTCAAGAACAGGGGAATGTGAGTAACGAAAAGCTTTGCTTTTTCATTAAAAACTCATGAATATTACTACATAAATCAATTTCAAGTTTTGAGGTTTTTAATTCAAACCCTTAAATGATCCAAAAAGCAGAGTGAATGTTAAAAGCAAAAGCTTTTGGCTTTTCACTAAAAGAACAGAAGAATTAGATCCATCGTTGGAGATAGTCTTAACAGCAATCATTTTTGTAGGGTTTCAATTCAAAACGACAGAACCTACAACGAATCTCAAAACCAGAGAGTTTGTGTAATGAAAAGCTTTGGCTTTTCAATAAAATCACATGAGCAATAAAAAGAAGAAAAAAATTGGTGCATGTTCACCTGAACAGCTAGCTACTGTTTGGATGACTTTCTCCTTAGACCTCTCGTCGCAAACATTTATCATCACCACCATTTTCTGTAGAGAAAGTGTGATTAGAAGAAGAACAACCATTAATCAAAATACTCCAAAGTCTATAAAAATTCAAAAGACTCATTTTTCAGTACTTTGAAAACCAAATGACACATTACCTTCATTTTCTTTGTAGAACAGAGAAGAAGATGTGGTCCACAGTAAAAAGTTGGTGTGCTTTTTTTATTCGTGTAAGCAAGTCGATGATGCTTTATGTCCCAAATAACAAACCGCCACATTAAATGGATTCAGAGAAGAAAAAAAACATAATGTTGGAATATCATAGTGTTTTGTGATTTAAATTTTTTTTAGAAAAATGTTTTCTTCAGTAAAAAACAAGAGTGTGGATTTCACTTGTGAGAAATGGCTTATGGATGTTTTCAACTGTACTTGTTATTTTCTCCTGTGGTTCTTTGGAAATTTCTTCTCTTTAATGGTCCCATGATGAGTGTCCGTCGATTATTGATCGTTACTATATCCAGTAATTTCCATTTCAAAAGTTTTTATATTGTCAAAGATTCTTCCAAGGTCCCTTTTTATGGTAAGTTCATGTTCATCATATGGTTTTGTTCATCATGATCAATTGTTTTTAGTACCAACCGCCAACATCCATATTTTGTTTGCATTTTGTACTTCTTCTCCAATAAACAACGAGAAATAGATCATGAAAAATCCCCGAAAATCATATTTCAATTTGTGTTATGTGGCTAGCCAGACACGTCATTTATTTCTTAGCTCCAAATGTTATATTGTCCTAATTTTTCTTTTTGGCATATGTTTATTGATATTATTTTGCTTTATAATTCATTTGCACCACAATATTCCGTTTTTTTTTTTATGTGCGTTAAGACCGAAATGAAAGCATTTGAGTAAGCATTGAGTAATTTCCACGCACACTTTATGCAAGTTATTTCACTCGCGATCACAAGAAAACCATGTCGATTTTACCAAAAGAAAACAAAAAACCATGTGGAAGATATCTCTTAAATTGTTCATGAAAACTCTATCTTAATGGTCCTCTGTTAGTTCTTTTTTTAATGTCGACTTATGCTTCAAGAAACCATGTGAAAGTCTCTAAATTAACAAAAGTATGTGTGTTTTCTAGAAAATCAAACCACTTATAAAATCATTTGTAAAGGATAATTTGTAATTTCTGAAGTTCGCTTGTTTAGTATTAATCCCTTGAATATGTTATCCGTCACATCAAAGAAACTGTGTTTTCATAATTTTTGGTCTTTGAGTTTAACCTATTAGCAAAACTTCACATGGTAGTTAAAATTTGTCATCATTAATATTGTTTTAAGATTAGAAAGGACTCTCATCTATAACGAGTGGATCCCACGCGCAAATTCTTGTGGAACATTTCTGAGTTATGTGGCTTACCAAACAAATCATTAAGTTCTTAGTTCCAAATCTTCTACTGTCCTAATTTTTCTTTTTGGCTTAAATTTAGAATTGATACTATTTTGCTTTATAATTCGATTTCACCACAATATTTCCTTTCTTTTTCTCATTATCTCACAAATTCAAACATATTTAGCTGTCTTTTTGTAATTGCTTTTATAATAATAAATTAGTTACTTGACTCAAGAAAAACAAATACTCCAATTACTCAAGCGAACACAGCTAAAAAGCCTAAAATAAAGGTCAAATAAAAGCATCCACGATCAAACTCTACAATTCATCCTTACTCATAAAATGTCTTTATACATTAATTAATATGAACTATAAATCAAACAAATCGAAATAGTTAAAGTACCTTATGTCTTTTTATTCATTTTTCTTTAGAACTCTAGCAAATGACACAACCTTGCTCCTCCTTATCATTGAAAATATCACGAATTTCACGGTTGTATCTGTAAAGAGCTTCACGTTCAATCTCTTCCCTCTTCTGCTTAGCCTCAGCAATTTTTGCTTCTTTCAAAGCATCATAAGGTACATATAATGTTAATTTAGCTTTTCCCCATTTCTTTCTGAGGTTTCTAACCAACTCCACAGGATCAACATCTCCCATTACTACTAGTGTGCCTTCTTTCAAATCCATATAAGATGAGTGAATTCCTGAAAACAAAATATTAAAGATATGGGCTCTGAAGTTTGGGAAACTCTGTAAAACTGAGCTTTTCTTATGTAAAGTAAAAAACAGAGCGTAAAAGATTAAATGTTTGTTTTTTTGATAAAATAAATCAAACTTTTTTTAATATAACAAAGATCAAATGTTTGTTTATCTTTTCTAAAACTCTTACGAAAATAAGTTTTAATAGGATATGATTTACCGGGTAAGTCAGAAATACTCTTCGTGATTTTCCCTTTGGATCTCTGATCATAAACACCCATCCACACAATCATTTTCTGCAGAAATTGCATGAGAATACAAACTATAAATTAAAAACACTCGAACTGTGTATAAATTAAAAGATTGTTTTTTTTTTTTGGTTTGAAAACCATTAAAAAATTACCTTCATTTTTAAGAGAACAGAGCAGAAGATGGAAGAAGAAAATGAAAATGTCGATTATTCCAAAATGCTAACAAGTCTATGCTTTATATACCAAAAAATGAAAGCAACATGAATTGATTTTATTTTATTTTTGTATGCAAAAACATGAATTGATTTGGAAAGGAAAATAAACAAGCGATAGTTCTAAAAAAGGAAAGCTCTGATACGATATACCACACGCGCCATACACAAACATAAAAATTGTTTTCTTCAGTGGAGAAAAACGAACGTGGAGTTCACTCGCGACAAGTGCGTCTGGTTTTTCATCTTTCACTTTACTTTTGTTGGTCTTACTTTGGTTCTTAGTCAAAGTGGTGAAATGCTGATGATGCACTGACGGTCGATAATTACTAATTGTTTCTAACTTTTTTTTTATTAGTCATATACCAATTTCAAATTTGTTATTAGTGAAAGAGTCATTCAATGCCTTTTTCTGTTATTGGATTTGGCATCAATTGTTTTTTTTAGTTTTACCAACATTACACGTTTGTTTGCATTTTGCAATATTTCACCCATTAAAAACCGAGGGTGTTGTTTTTGCAAAACAATGGTCTCTTGTGTTAATCCAAGAATGATGTCATATTAAAATATAGATCGAGTTAGAGAAGAGTTTATAACAGTTTTGACATCTTGGCCGAATGATTTCCCCTATCAATGATGAACCTTGGCTATCATAGATATTTACCAACCACAAGGTTCTGCAGAATCACGATTTTTTTAGTTTGTTATTCCCACCATTCCGCAAATTTATACGATTTTGCAACATTCATAACCAATCATAAAAGCCCAACCTATCATAGATTCATAACCACTTTGACACTTTCTCAATTGTAGAACTCATAGGCAGTAAATAAATTTCTATGGCGTATGAAACGCGTTTAGGCTACAAAAACCTTTTTACATGTCGCAATCAATCCCACAAGACTCTATTACGTGCCGCAAAACAAATCCTTGCGTGAATTATAACAAAGTCTTCATTATTGTTTATACAAATTTCGTTTATGGTTTACAGTCGATAAAAGAAATCTAAATAAATAAATATTTTAATGATCCACGAAACAACCCATAGATCATGAGAAAACGATCTTTATCTATCTCAGTGACTAACATAGATTTTATTAGAAACAAAGCTCTCTAATGAGCAAAATATGATTATCCCAAAAAGAGGTTATAAATTATTCGAGGAGATTATTGACAACAGTGCTCTCTATAGATCATTTTTCCAATGGAAAGATGAATAACTCTCACCGGGAATAAAAGATGTTGATTTCTCTGAACCCAAAAGCTATTAAAAAAACTCCATGAAGTTTCCTTCTCTAACTCTGTAGAGCGGCTTGAGCAATCTCGAGAGCTTCTTCGACTGAAGATGCGCTTGCGAGTTTAGCCTTATCGACAAGTGGTTGGCTTCTTGCTAGCTTTGGTAGAAGCTGGAACTCCTGTTTCAAGAGATATACATAACAATGGAAGCAATTAAAATCCATATAGTTAACATATTTACATGAAAACAAAACCCATGCTGATGTAATTGCTATTGTCAAGTTTCAATGACCGTTCCAAAATATTCTAATTTTAGTCTCGCAGATCTAAAGAAGCATGATGCTCTAAAGATTGGCTAATTCAGAATGTTAACGAGGGAGATGCTAAGAAAGACTCTTACCTCAGGCGATCCGCTTTCTACTAGAACACCTTTCAACCTGCCTGTGTTACGATAATTACTCATCAAAGTTAGTTAATTTGCTAAGCTGTGTATTTGTGCAAGGTTAACTGAAGTGAGAAAAGGCTGAAGGAATTATTTACCAGATTCAATCCAGAAGGTAGCGATTTTCGGGTCAAAGTTCCCAACCTCCACTGTTTCTCCCACTGGCCAGTATGAATCAGTGGTTTAGCTACAGTGGAAATATTGTTTGAGTAATTGGATGGCGTCATATTTAGGTCAAATAGATTTACCATTATCTCCGAAAAACTGCCACCACACTTTTCTTGGGCTTCCTTCATACTCGAATACTCTTGAGTAGAAATATGGAAGATAATCGTACCTGCAAATATTGAGCAAGACAAGAACTAATAGGTGAATATCCGTTAAGGGATACAGGCAAAGTCTACAGATCTTTCCAGGGAAGAAGCTTACGTGTCAGTGTGTGCCGTGAGTAGTGATTTCACACAGTGTTGTGCAGAGCGGCGGGCGTGATCAACATGTTCAACTCGAGTCATCCTATCATATATCTGGTCATCAGACAATAAGATGATGAGTTTGCACTTCACGAGATAATTGATGGCTTAACATATATTATCTAGCAGCAAAGTACCTTCAAAGGGAAGGCTGCGACATCTCCAATAGCAAAAATTCCAGGGGTACTTGTCCTGAACAAGCCATCGACCTGTGGTTGAAGATGAGCTCTTATCAAACTTTTAATTGTATCAACATACTGATGTAGTTTCTTGTGAAGTTCTAACTCTGAAAACCGATTATCTTGGAAAATAAATCCGGATGTTTTGTAATAATAATACCTGAATTCCTCCAATTGATTTGTTCATGGCCAAAGTTTCAAAGGGGCCAATAGCAGGCTTAGCTCCAATTCCAATTACAACCTGTAAAGTAAGGATACACAGGTCGTACAAAAGTCAGTATTACATTGACCCTTCACAGTTTTCATTTGATCAAAGTTGTTGAATTTGCATCATTTGAGAAAGAAAAAAGTGAAGCTGAGCTACAACTATACCGTGTCTGCCTCAATTGTAGACCCATCAGCAAGCTTAACAGCTGATACACGCCCATCCGAACCTGCTTCCAAGTTATTTATGGAAGCGCCCTGTTCAACAGAAAGAGAAATTCAAGTTTGCACACTGTGTTTCTGAAATTCTTAGGTTTGCAGGAAAGCAAAGGCTTCAGTATAAGGTGTTGATCGTGTGCTGATATCTTACCTTGACAAACTTAACACCATTTTGACGGTACAGTTCTTCATATTTCTGAGCAAGCGATGGAGTGAACAATCTTTGCAAAAGCTGATCTTCAGGGAATACAATCTATTGTTCCACATGGGAAAGCCCAAAAGCAACTGTAAGTTAGTACATCTGTTCCACAATTTATCTGAACGTTTCTAGGAATTTGTTTAACTCATCGAATGATTAGAAGTATTCTTCATTTCTAGCACAATTTAAAAATTCAAGTGAAAGGGATAATAACCGTTGTATCTAGATTCCACGCAACAGCTGCAGCAGCAACCTCCATGCCGATGTAGCCACCACCAACAATGACAATTTTCTTTGCCTTTCCCTGTATCACATATTGGAAGGTTATTTTGTAGCCAGGAAATTTGGATTTTTCTGATGACGCATATTACAACATTGCATTAAGATGACAAAACTGGTAACTGGTAAAAATGCCCTTAGCTTACCAGAGATGCTATCAGTGAATCAGCATCTGCAACCTCCCGAATATAGTGAACCCCTGGCAAGTGCCCACCGATTTTATCTGGGAACCTACAATAAAAATCCAGAGCAAATATTCATAATATCAGTATACATGGTTGAAAAGGCCTAGGTTCTCTGATGTTGTTTATCAATCATTGCAAAAAAAATGCGACTTTCACTCACCTTGAGGCTGTACACCCTGTAGCGATAATTAGAGATCCATATTTTAACTGCTTCCCTGCGTCTGTGGTGAGTGTTTGCTTTTCAAAATCAGCTCCAGCCACTGGATCTTCATATATTACCTGTCCAAACAAAATGCATTAGTAAGACACAAGAGAAGACCACAAATTCACCGACGTACATTCCAAGCTGTACAGTTAATCAAACCAAAGACACTTCACTTACATTCATATATTTTAGAAAACAAAACTATGTATCAGAAGATGAATTACCTCAATTCCTTTCTCCTTATACCAATCTGGTGTTTGCCTTTCTCCACCACCTCCAACGCAAGTATGAAATCCCTGCATATACGACCACCCTCAATATAAACAGAGATCACAAAACTAAATCATACAAATCTTCATATCAGTAACAATCGTAACACTGTAAACAATCTACCGGTACTCATTCCATAATGTTCATGTAGCCAATTAAGAGCAATAGCACTAAAAGAACCACTCAAATTGATCGAATCAAAACATTAAAGTTGGCAAAGCTTACTGGTAAACGAGCTGGCTTCTTCTCTGGTGGGAACAAGTAAGCTTTTGTCAAAGCCGGTCTCTCATAAGGTGCGTAAGCCTAACAATAACAACCACAAATCCAACAATCAAACAAAGTAAAACCAATAGTGTTACTGATGAAGAAAACACTAAGGGATCGATTTGAATCACCTCTTTGGTCACAATGCATAGCCGACCATCAGCCATTCCATTTTCCACAAAAGTTCTAGCAGCATAACCAGCAGCATTTCCTCCACCAACAATCACAAACCTAACACAATCACACAATCAATCGCATAGAAATTCATCAACGCCAGAATCAAAATTGGAAGAATTATATATACGAACTCGCGATTCTCGTTAGCGAACGAAGCAGTGACGAGGCTTCTGGAAGCGATTCTAGAACCGATCGGAGAAAAACGAGCGGGAAATCGGCGAGCGAGAGACGGAGAAGACGGACACCAAAGAGATAATCCGGACTTCGTCGGCAACGTGGTTGATGCTAACGCCATGACTCTACGAACTGTAACAACAGATTAGAGAGATAAGATTTCGATCTAGGGTTTTGACAATCGAGGAAGAAGATGGTGGTGAGTGAGAGAGATAAGAAGACCTGCAGACATTAGTTTATAAGAAGAGCCAAATTCAGATTTAATTATTGAAACAAGTGTGTGAGTCTCTCTGTAGTGTTGGCTCTATAACAAAGCTAAAGGGCAATGAGAGTAGTTTGAAATTTGTGAAAAGAGAGATGATTTATTGTAAAAGATGGGTAGTGAAGAATGGAGCTGACTTGTCTTGTTGCTTTTGATTCATTTGTCTTTTGACTCCGAATTTTAATATCTTTATTGACATTTAGGCTTTCAATAGAACTTGCAAGTTAATGGAACTAAACCATTAGCAGATTACACCATTCTATTTTTAGGATGGAAAACAATTCGTCGCGGACGAAGCTTATTTTTAAGTTAAAATGGTAGTTGGTCTGTGGGGATTTTTATTTTATTTTCCTAGGACAACAATCCCTAATGCATAATGTTTTACGATACCATTGTAAGGGAGCTAGAGTTAAGAGGATTTGATTGAAGTTAGTCACTCTAGCCATAATGATTTATGTTATGTCCTTCAAGCAGATTATTTCATGGATTACATAGAGGTTGTTATGCTCTTGTAGTTTAAGAGAGTTTGATGATTTAGATTTGATACAAAAAAATTGTCAACTTTTGCAGATAAAAGATGATTTTAACTTTTAAAATCCTCCATTTGCCTTCTTTGATCTCACATTCTCACTTGTGAAAGCTTCGGAGCCGTAACTAAAGGGTTCCTTCAAAAATTTAAATTGTTTTTGGATATTATGCATTAATTTAACAAAATGAAAAATGAAAAATATAAGGAGAAGGGAAAACATATGACATGGGCCTGTCCAGAGTTCTAAAAGCCCAACCATAAATAGAAAAACAACAATAGACGAAACCAAGAAAATAAAATATCCTATTAGCCCCCAAAGAATTACAAAACTTCGAAATTGATTCCCAATAATTCAAAACTTTTACACAACTGGCGCCGAAACTTTCCCGGCTTGCTCCAACACCTCGAGAATCTCCGCACGACTCCTCACGATCCTATGAAAAACTTCTCTGATCTGTTGCTGTAACGGCACAAGCTCCTCCTCCATTCTCCTGCATATCTCCGCCATCTCCGCCACTTGCACCGCCGCAGATTCAGCAGCATCTTTCTCCGCCGGATAATGAAATCCATCTGCGAATTCCATCAACGAGTGACCTAGCTTCTCCATCCTCGTCATCTCCTCCATCAATCCAGCAGATCCTTTCTTCTCTTTCTTCTTCCACTCATCTCCGATTTTCTCATGGATTCCGATCAAACTCTGAGCCCAATTCAAATGTTTCGGCGGCACTGGTAAATGATTCGCTAATCCTGATCTCTCCTGACACGGAACCGCCGCCGTTAGCACCCACATTACGAAAACCATCACCGTACTCATTATAAACATTGGTTGAGGCAATCCCGCCGCTTCGTTACCACGTGGCGGCGTAAGATTCGCTGTCATTGCGTGGATCTGCTTCGCCGCCGACCAATTTCTCCCAACCGCCCACGACGACGATTTGAGCTGACCAATCGTTGCTCCTCCTTTACTCGCCGCCGATGATCCACCGCTTCGACGACCAAACGACCACGATCTCTCCGTCGTCTTATTCCCTCCGCCGCCGCCACCACCTCCGCCGCTAACATTCTCTTTATCCTCGAGACTCAACGCGACGACGAGATTCGCCAACGCGCGTTTAGCTCTCCTCACGTTACCGTCACCTAACGGACGTTGCTCCAAAGCCGTCACAGCAATCTCAGCTAAACGCTGGTAATGTCTAACGGAATCGATACCGTTAACAACGGCGGTACAAATGTCAAGCGCTTTAATCGACCGGTCTAACATTTCAGGAACTAACCGGTCAAAAGGCGGCTTAGAAATCTGGGTCGGGTCACGACCCATTAACAAAATCGCTTTGAATTCAGCTTCGCAACAGAGGAAAACATCCATCAGCTTACGAAGCCAAGTCACGGACATAATCTGCTCCGTCGCGGCTACGGAAGCTACCGTGTTAATTTCATCTGACGGTGGTGGTTGAGGAGGAGAAAGAAGCTCGGTGAAACGATCGGCGATGTGTTTTTGGAAAAGCTCGAGATCTTCTTGTTCTTGTTCGTTGTTGACGTCGACGAATTGGTTGCGACGGATACTAATCCGGCCAAGGAACGAGCCTTGATTATCTTGCGCAGGTCTCATGATTTGTTTGAAGGAGAAAGAAGAAGAAGAAGAAGATTGGGAAGGTTTTGGAAATGGAGGATTTATATACGGAGACTAAATAAATTTGTGGTGCGCATGTCTTGTCGGAAAGCTTGAGACCCGTTCTTCGTGCGCAGTTATCTCCTTTTTTTGTTTCCAGTTTTGTCCTTGTAGAGGTTTCGTTATTACTATAGTAATATTATTACGTGAGTCATGACATTATACTCTTTTTTGGTAAATGAAAACTGTGATAATATGATTGGATTTCCAATTATTCTGATTTTTTTTGTTTTTTTTTGTCAAACTGTAAATATCATATTAATGAAAAGAGTTATACAACAAGTAAACCCAAGCTTTTGTTACCACGGCAAAAAAAAGAAGTAAAAAATACGTGGCAACAAATCGATTTAATGCAGAAACAAACTGCAGTCAACGAATCCATAAACGCATTAAGCTTTGGAAAAGATGACGATATTAAGCTTTGGAAAAGATGACGATGTCTTCTTGCTGTGATATCGTGTTTCTTATCAATCTATCAATCACAATGAATATCTGAGAAGATGGAATGGAGCGAAGATTGAAAAACCTATTGTTTCTCTCGCGCCAAACGTTGTAAACCAAAGTTTGTACAGAAACTTTCCGGAGAATAGAAGGAGAGCTGTCAGTCTTGCACCTAAGCCAAGTCAACAAGCCAGCCCAAGAGCCAAAGTTTGTAGGTGGTAGACCTAACCTCTGCTGAATAGCATGCCACAAATCCCTACTATACTCACAATGAAGAAAAATATGGTCTCTAGATTCATCAAAACCAGAGCATAGACAACAATCGATGGGGATCATTAAACCCCATGAAGCGAGACGAGTTCTTGTAGGCAAACGATCTAACTGTGCAGTCCACATTGTGAAAGCATGCTTGGGAGTTGCGCCTTTGAACCATATTGCTTTGTACCACTCTTTAATATCTTCTCTCGGCCTGATCGCTTCCCAAGTCCGCTTAGAAGAGAACCCTTTGCAATTTATCGCATCCACAATCCAGGAGTAAGAATCATCTATGGAGGAAAGACTTGGCAAACTAATGGTGGTCAAATGACTGTGGAATGACACCGCAGAATCAGACCTCGGGGAAACAAGAGTCCAGTCATGATGGTTGCAAGCATCGGCAACTCTTGCATTTAGGGGAATACGGCAGATTCTCGGCTCATCATCACCCAAAAACTTAATTAAGGGGCCAAGAGGCGTCCAATTATCGAGCCAAAAGCTAGCAGTCTTACCATTTCCCACACTGCATATGACAAACCTTTCTGCCAAAGATCGCAGCTTAAGTAAAGATTTCCAGTTCCAAGAGTCTGTCACATGCTCTTTAATAGCCCAAAAAGACGAGTTTCTAAGTTTGTTTCCGTAATATTTTTACCGAAAATATTTCAGATTCAGAATTTCCTTAAATAAAATGAAAAATGAATATTAACTTCAAGTTTATGGCATCGTTCGTGAAACATGCAAGAAGAAATATGATTGCCACCGTTTTCATATTTTATTTTAAAAAATTATGATTGTCACAGTTTTCATTTTTCACCATAAAAGAAGGGTAAAACTTAATCATGAATTCAGACAGAATATTGTTATAGCCCAAATTCTTTGTGTTAAAGAATATAGCCCAAGTTCTCTCCATCAATTTCTTCTCTGAGTCCACGAAGCCCATTTTAGATCACAAATTTCCACATGAATACTTCCTAACATAACATATACACTAAAAAGAACTAGAATAGTCATTTTTAGGGTCAATACTCTTGTTTAAGAACTAAGAAGCCGTATTTAATTGTTGAAAATCTAAGGGGCACTTACATAATTGTTGATTTTTTTAAAAAAATGGCTTCGAAATTATATGAACTAGAGTCGTCAATATTTTAAGTGTTCCAACTCAAATCACTAAATTATAAAAAACAATTCAATACTACATTCATAAAAATGTAATCTCATATCATTGGGATGTGATTTATAATTATTTATGAAGACCTATTTAATTGTTTAAAAGCTTTTTCAGTGAAGGCAAAATAGCTAGTACATCACTAACTAATACTATTTTGGTAAGTTTGTAGAATGATATGATATAATTTTTCATAAAACTTATTTTAATGCTATATTAGGATATTTTGCCATTTGTCAATAAGAGAAAATCGGAGAAAAAAATGATATTTCATCATTTTCAATGTCTCAAAACTACTATGTTACATGGATTTGTTTTTTTTTTGTTTTGCTTAAAAGGATAGTTAATTAGAAAACAAAGATAGTTTATGGAAATTATACCAAAAAGGGGATGAAAAGGGAAGAAAGATATACAATATTCATTTAACGGATCAAACTCAGGTGTCATATGATATGAACCACAAACAATATATGTTTTGAGTATCTAGCTATTACCGAAAAGACGAAAAGATTTATTGTCAAAGTCTCCTTTTCTTAGGAATTAGTCCTACTAAAGTTTCAAAACACTGTATAATTAATTCCAAAAACCACGACGTTCACATGTTTTCATCATTTAATTTGCTAATTATATTTGAATTAGGTTGGCCATATTTTGTAAATGCATATTAATAATTTGTAATTCCAAGCGATTACATAGAAACCAACGTACATAATCTGAATATATAGTTGCAGAATAAGGTTCAACCCCGACGAAATATCTAGCTAGAGTTAGTACTTTAATCGAGGCCTCTTTGTAAAATTTGTCTTCAATTATTTTGGAAAATGAAAATCTCTCAATGGCTGTCAACCCAAAAAATGCAAGGAATAATAAGTTCAATCTCTACTAATCAAAATCCAAAACTAGATAAATTCCAAATTTAAGCTGTTATATTATAAAAAAGCTTTAGAATTTTATAAAATATATCTAATTAAAAGTTTAAAACAGACAACATAATAAACAAACATGAGAAATATGGAAGAGAAAACTTAATTATGTATGGAAGAGATATCTCAATCTAATGATTATTATTATCTCGACCAACCATCCCTTGAAAGGCTTGTTTAGTTAATTAAGACAGTTGCTTCATTAGCATCACTACTTAATCACCAGAAATATTATTTATGTTGACAAAACATTACCTCGTTTTAAAAATGTAGATGATTGAAACAAGCATTGTGGACCCAAACAAGGTCATTCTATTGCTCCTCCTTAAAGGTAAGCCCTTAATGATTTCAATGATAGAAAACTAAAACTATGCTTAAGTTGGATTATATCCCTATAATCCTATCAATTATATAATAAAAAAAAATTATGTAAAGTTCAGAACCGTTGAGTGCCAATAAATGCTCGTTAACTTCACAAATATAGTCATTTCTATTTATCACATTCCGAGAAATTATGATTACTTGAATGCATTAATGTTAAAAATATAATGTTTGTTGCAATGCTAAGGTTTTTTTTTTTTCATTCTAAATTTTGTTCTTATTTTTTTCTCTAAAAAATGAGTAGAAGTAAATATAGCCGAGAAAAAGATTGCGATATATAGAAGCAAAAGTCACCTTTCTATGTGATCAAATTCACATCGATGTTTGGTAATTGATTTGCTTTAATCCAACGGTCCCACTTTTACATCGACTTCATCTACTATACATACATGCATGGGTCTTCCAATACATGTGTGTAGCGTTATATACATAAACATATATAGTGACTTGTATAAAAACTAAATGTAAATAAAACATAACAAAAGTAATGGAACAGTGATTTAGTGATGTGTGGTAACTGGCGAGTGCTTTGGACATTTTTGTATAACCGAAGGTTTAACTAATCAAGATTAAAAAAAAAAAGAAAATTAATCAAGATTATAAGAAAGCACAAAAAATTATCAAGATTATAAGAGCAACCCCATCGGTTCAAATAAAAGATATCTTAGCTATATCTTAGCTAATAAACTGATTAAATTTAATAAAAGCAGCTAAGATTAGTTAAGATTTATATCTTAACCAAGATATTTTCTTAAGTTTAAGAAGTGGACAGGTGTTGTGTATTTATTGGGTACACAAATAAACAAAAGTAAGGAAAAAAAAACCATTGGAACATAAATAATTTAAATTTTTTCCCTTAAGAACTTTTTGCTTCTTAACCAATGGAGCATAAATAAATTAAGATATTCTCTAACTTATCTTAACTTTGAAAAAGCAAAATTTTAATTTTAAAAAAGGTTAAGATCCAAGATTAAAAGCTTTAACATCTTAACCATTGGGGATGCTCTAAAGGACCATGCATCCAGTATCTTATGTGTTGGAACAGGTGTATCCGTATATGTATGTAACTATGTATTATGTATCGTAATTTGTACGTAAGCTTGGTGCCCTGGTCTACAGTTCCCTAGTTAAGATTCTATTTTGACAACAAAATTGATGATTCCAATCATCCATATTTGTTATAGGGAGAAATTGAGCATGCTATATACGGTGATATATATGATATTTATTTAATATATTGAATAACAAACACAGAACTAGTGTTATAGGTGCAGGTATGTAAATATAATGTGATAAACATTTTTTATATAGATTGGAAAGAATACGAGATTGTTGTTGCTCTGTTAGAACGAACAAACAGAACTAGTGTTATAGGTGCAGGTAAGGTAAATATAATGTGATAAACATTTTTTATATAGATTGGAACAAATAAACATTTTTCTGTTAGAACGAACAAAGGCCTGTCAAAAAGAACAAACCTGATGTGACATATTACATATATGATTATAATTGATTATTGTATATATAGTATTGCATGACTATCTTTACAAGATTTCAATACGAAAATAAATTAAAAGGAGAAAATTTATAAACGAAGCGATTTCATTCTCGGTAAGGTTTTCCGATATGTCTCCTAACTAAATCAAAGCCTTGTAATTGAAACTTGTAATGATTGTTATTCTATATATCTTTGAAGAAAGCTTCGGTATTGGACGTACTTAATATAATTGGATTTTATTTAAATTACAAAAATCACTGTATAATTCGGCTACATGACTTAATCAATTATTTCACGTTGAAAACAATACTATATCAACTTCAAATACACTCCTTGTGTATGGATTCCACAAGTTCTTTTCTATCTATAGAAATATAGAATCCACAAGTTCTATCTACTTTTATTAGAATTTTTTATTGTTCGTTGTTGTTAACATAATTATAAGCAATAAATTCAAAAAAAAAAAAATCTAAAAGACACAAAATTTCCATCTTTGATAGGGCTTCGGAATCATTAATTACTTTTTACAAACAAAAAAGAAGAAGATAGGGCTTCGGAAATTATTAGAAAGATGGAAGGATATTGTATTAAATTTGGCTTCATATTTTCCTTTGGTTTGCGGCCATCAAGTACTAGTACTACTCAGTACCCACAGGCCACAGGAAAAAAAGTAGTACTGCTTTATTAAGTGTGTTACGATAAATGGAAAGCGTTTTAGTATGTGATTACAAATTGTTGTATGTGATCATTAATTAGTTATTGGTCCGACTTCTAAGTTTAAATATTTTCAGAATTCAGTTAGTTTAATTATACATGTTAGACGAAATGACTCTTTTTGAGCCAATATATAATGTATCTGAATTTTTCATTTTGAAAAATCTTTTTATAAAATAATAGGTCAACCTCGAATTATTATAATAAAATAAATAATTTGCGTTACTATGAAAATTAATTTACTGAATACAGTATATAGAGAGAGATAGAAATAGAGGAAAACAGTGGATAATACATGATTAGTTGATACTCATGTGCAGCGAGTCTATATATATTATATACTCATGATTAGTTGATACATATGTGACGATTAGTTCTACGAATCAATCTCTAGTTTTCGTCTTAAAATCATTTGGTTTTATAGAATATAAGAAACAAAGAAAACAGGAACTTTCGCGGGAGACAGAAGGGTACGTGAAGAGAAAAACACATAAAAGTGATAAGGGCTTAACGTAATAATACTACAACAAAACCTCTCTACGTACAACGAGTAATAACACATGAAAATAGAAAGTCGATGAGACATCGTTTTAAGGTTAGATCGATGAAGAAATATCTCAGGCCCCACCCCTGGGACCCGACCCGACCCGACCCGACCCGACCTTTGTCTCCTCTCCTTTTAAAAACTCTCCATTGCTTCTTTGTCTTCTCTCTTCTATAACATAACTCAAGAAATTAAAGAAGATAGATAGAGAGAGAGAGAGAGAGTAAAAACCTAAAGGGTGATATACTTATATAAAAATTAATTTAAGATTGTGATTAAGTGGTTCACTATATTTAAGTTACTTTGAGGAGCTACTAATCATGGGTCATCACTCATGCTGCAACCAGCAAAAGGTGAAGAGAGGGCTTTGGTCACCGGAAGAAGATGAGAAGCTTATTAGATATATCACAACTCATGGCTATGGATGTTGGAGTGAAGTCCCTGAAAAAGCAGGTGATCTTACTTGTATATTAGTTTTCAAGTAACATATTTTTTTCTCTAACCAATTATAACGATCTTGCGCTAATTAACATATATAGTTAATGTAACTAATTTTAAAATGCATGTTTGATCAAATTTAGGGCTTCAAAGATGTGGAAAAAGTTGTAGATTGCGATGGATAAACTATCTTCGACCTGATATCAGGAGAGGAAGGTTCTCTCCAGAAGAAGAGAAATTGATCATAAGCCTTCATGGAGTTGTGGGAAACAGGTCTCCATTTTTACTAACTCGACTTAAATTTTTATATATTATCAATTCAAGATAGTGTATTATTATAGACCGCTACAGGAAGTCTTATAAGATTTTCAATACTGATACCATTTTCAATAATAAGTTTGTTGGGTTGGGATACATACATAGTACATTTTATACTTATATTCAGTTTATCATGTTATATTTTAAATTTAAACAATTATATGTTTAGTTTGGCCACGGTTTGAAGCAACGACTAGCCTACTGTCGATGACCAAAGAATCTTTAACGTGTAGTTTCATTCATCTAGCTCGTTTACTTTTGTCTACTTGGTCGAGCTATTAAGTAGTACACTTTAAGTTACTTCATTGAACATTCTCAAAATGTGATACATACATATTTTCTTATTAAACTTATGTTTTTTGTTTTTTTCAGGTGGGCTCATATAGCTAGTCATTTACCGGGAAGAACAGATAACGAGATTAAAAACTATTGGAATTCATGGATTAAGAAAAAGATACGAAAACCGCACCATCATTACAGTCGTCATCAACCGTCAGTAACTACTGTGACATTGAATGCGGACACTACATCGATTGCCACTACCATCGAGGCCTCTACCACCACAACATCGACTATCGATAACTTACATTTTGACGGTTTCACTGATTCTCCTAACCAATTAAATTTCACCAATGATCAAGAAACTAATATAAAGATTCAAGAAACTTTTTTCTCCCATAAACCTCCTCTCTTCATGGTAGACACAACACTTCCTATCCTAGAAGGAATGTTCTCTGAAAACATCATCACAAACAATAACAAGAACAATGATCATGATGACACGCAAAGAGGAGGAAGAGAAAATGTTTGTGAACAAGCATTTCTAACAACTAACACGGAAGAATGGGATATGAATCTTCGTCAGCAAGAGCCGTTTCAAGTTCCTACACTGGCGTCACATGTGTTCAACAACTCTTCCAATTCAAATATTGACACGGTTATAAGTTATAATCTACCGGCGCTAATAGAGGGAAATGTCGATAACATCGTCCATAATGAAAACAGCAATGTCCAAGATGGAGAAATGGCGTCCACATTCGAATGTTTAAAGAGGCAAGAACTAAGCTATGATCAATGGGACGATTCACAACAATGCTCTAACTTTTTCTTTTGGGACAACCTTAATATAAACGTGGAAGGTTCATCTCTTGTTGGAAACCAAGACCCATCAATGAATTTGGGATCATCTGCCTTATCTTCTTCTTTCCCTTCTTCGTTTTAAATTAATGTTTAAATCACAGCAAATAAACTCCGCTAATTTGTTTATAAGTTTGTTTATTCACCTTTTTTCTCTTAGAGTTTGTAACGGGATTTTCACTTTATTATGTAATGAGTGTTCTAAATTGTTGATAAAGAGATGGTGTGAATGTATGTATATAAAACTCAAGGTCTTGTCCTTAATTTGATGTATGAAAAGGACAAAAAAACACTGCTTCCATGTTGCAAGGCAATACGGTAACGTAGTGCATTCACTAAGTTCGTTAACGTTGTCGTATCGTAACACAAACGTAGAGATTTGGCTAGCTACCCACGTACAGGCCATGGCAAAACTATTTTGAAAATTACTATAGCATTTTGGTTTGTAGAAAAGAGCATAAAGATATGATTAATCTAGTTGCAAAATGAGGTAGTGAATGAACAATACTTGGGAATAACAAAGTATTGTAATTAATCCACTTATATTCTTAATGATACAATCAAAGTATATCTGCAACAAAGTCAAAATTTTCAGTTTTCAAGGGAATAACAAAGTCAAATTAAGGATTTCAAGATACTATATGCATGTTTTAGACTCCTTTAAAATAGGTAGGATTATCTTTGTAGCGCGCTTTTGGTTTAGTGAATCTGAAGATCAAAATGTTGATATCTATTCGCTGAATCGAGCAAACACCTCATGGCATTGGCAACAACACGAATAAGTAAACACGAATGTACTGTTTTGCAAATCGAGTAAACACCTTATGTTTCTATATAATTCAAAATGTTTTGTTGTCGAAATCAAACCAAAGGGAATATCGAACGCTAAACTGTGTAATGTTTTGATTTTGCGGTATTTACAGACAAGACTCAAGTAGAGAATGTTTCTGAGGCCTGAGTTGTTGTTCAGTGACGATATGTCTTAACCGCCAGATCTATTCGTCTCCGACAAAGTGGACAGCTGGTCAAGTGGGAGGAGCATGCGGTGCAGCAGCACATATGACCACACCTGCGAGTACCAACCACAAGCATTTTAGCAAGTTGCAAATGCAGAATCAACCAAAAATGGCGGAAGAATGCTTACGGGACAAACACAGCGTTGTACTCCTGCTCTAGGCATATCACACAGAGATCAGGAACAGCGTCTTCTTTCTTGGTAGAATCTGAAATGCTCTCACGTGTCCCGTTTGAACCTGGTCAGAAGAGATTGTAGTCAGAGCCAGTGCAACCTATATGTAGAATAAAGAGATTCACCAATGGATACCTTCACTCTCTAGCTCAGCTCTCTTTGCTGCTGCGTCAAGCACTCTGCAAAAACAGCTGACTACTTAATTTTGTGTGTACATAGTTTCGAGAGAAACAAGCCGATCTAGTACTCATGCTTGAGAACGGTTATTCACTTTTAGACAGACAAATCTGTGACATACCTTTTTTGTAACTGTCTCCGCCGTCTTCTCTCTAGAACAGAGTCAATGACATGCTTCGTAATTAGGAACACACCAAGAACAGTAAAACCCATGGAGGCATATTTGTACAACCTGTAAATTATACTCTTCTCAATCAGTTTGGCTCATTGCCGTTTTTCTACAAGAGTATAGGAGAAGAACCGAGAGAGGAGAGAGACACGACCTTGACCATTTTCCCAAATTAGAAATGAGCTGATCGAGTGATTTAGAAGAGACGTAGAAAGGGCCCCTGTCAGGTTTTTGAATCCTGAATTCTCCAATATCGTCCTTGACAGCCTGTTATACATGGCAGCAACACAAATTAGATTTAAACTCATCGGTAAGCCTCTATACATAGATCAATCCCACTTCCTACAAATATTGCTATTAAAGGAACTTTGAGAAAATTTCAAGAGGCAAATACCAGACTGATGAAGGAGTTAGTGTGCTATGTATCTCTATCAACAGTTACAACTTAAGCAAAAGAGAGGACCCGAAAACACTGAGAATACGACATACCTCACCAACAATTGTTAGCGGTATTCCAGTTGGAAGAACACGCTCAATGCGCTTAACTCCAAGCATCTGAAACAAAACAATGGCCGCTTAAGCAAATAGAGAAGCCAACAAACAAAGAACCGGAAAGAAAAGTAAAAACCTTAAGTCCTTGAAGATAATCAAGTGTTCCTCGTACAAGCGAGCGTCCTGACTCTTCAAAAACTTCACTACCAACAGTCAAGGCAAAACCCGTCGCACCACGAGCTCCCATTACATGGACACGGCTTGTCCCATCGTCCTATCCCAAACAGTTTTGGAAATGGTATTAAGAAAACATCCAATCACAGTTGTTTCAAACACTATGCTACTAGACTAGACTTACCAGAAACCAAGGAACCTCTTTGCTCATTGATAGCATCAACGCACTATCTTGTACCCAAGAACCCGTCTCATTATGTTTCAGGAAATGTTGTTCCGCCTGAAAAGATCATGCAATTACTAGAGTTTCACATAAAACCTAATCGATTAAACCAGAAAACAAACTAAGTTCCATGCGCTAATCATCAGTCTACAACATACCGTTTCTTCAACAATAACACCGCGTATGCCACTATGCTCGCATTTGATAGGTGTCTCAGAGCCGACTCTTCCTGATACCGCAACAATGAAAGGCAGAATCTTGCTATCTAATTCTAGCAATTGAGCTACACATACAGAACAATCAGAAAACATGATCAAAACTTCATCCTGAGAGTAGATGAAGCAATCAGGGGAGAAGAAGATTACCTAACTCCTTGAGCTGATTAACCCTAGTGACTGTTTCGAGTACTTCAGCATCCCTGCACTCAAAAGGATAAGAAAGGATTTGATTGATTGATAATCTCTTTGGGAAGATGAAATATAAAAGAGATCAGACAAACCTGCCACTACTCCGGCCGAGAAGATAAAGAGCAGCGGCGCTGAGGCAGCAAGTAACTCCACCCCAAGGAATCATCAGACTCTGAAGTCACTCTTACTTGTTTGCAGAAGAACAACAATACCTTTGAAGTTATTGATGAGCAGAGAGATAGAGGTAGGTTTTGAATCTGGATGCAGCGAATTGAATGAAATAGAGATGGGAGTGAAACGAATCTGGATTTAGAACACAGAGAGATGGAAGAAGATCATGCGAAATTAGCTAATGAGAGTTATGAGTATGAATCGAGGAAGAGTTTGAAGAATTAGAAACTAGAAGCAGTGAAAGAAGAGGAGAATTTCGAAAGGGGAAATTAAAAGATTCAGAGGGTTGGAATTGAATGATCCTTTGCTTCGATCTCTCTCAATATTCTCATGCGCAGGGTTTGGGGAAGACGACGATATAGTCCCCAAGCAACGAAGCTGATGACGTGGCCACTTCCCAATCCAATGGGCCTACTCTTTTTTTTTGTTTAAGCCCAGCTAAGACGCATGAGTCTTTTTTTGTTTTTTTGTTCTTAATAAAAAGTTAAAAACTGTCCCATTCCCCACGGTAAGAGAGTCGTTAATCTTTTGTTTCATTATGCAATTAGGTTTGTACATAATTTAAATTTACAATCGTTAAAGCTGTCTATTAGTCGCTGCCTAGTCAGTTTGAAGTATGAGGCGGTTCTTGACTCGAACTTTCTGCATATTATCACGGATTAAAGAGGTTTTGAAGAGTGAATAGATTTATTATAAACGACAGGATTTATAAGTGAGAGAGCTTTCGAAGCAATTTGTAATCTCTTTCGCTTTCTTTAAGAGCCATTCGAACAACTTGGAGCAAAGCCTTGACTCATTCAAATGTGAGAGGGCCCATTGAGTCTTGACTCTTGAGTATAAGAACAAAAAATCTTCTCTTTTTATTATAGCCACAAAAAATTAATCTTATTATCTCTTTATTTGATATTGCCTCTCTGATAATTTTTATATACAGCATTTCCAAAGACACATTAACGTTAAATATCTTCTTTTAGTTATCTTCAACATTTCCAGCTCGTTCATCATGGCTTCTCCTTCTTCTTTTTCGTCTCAGAACTACAAGTTCAATGTCTTCGCGAGCTTCCACGGGCCTGACGTCCGTAAAACACTTCTCAGTCACATACGACTACAGTTTAACCGCAACGGGATCACTATGTTTGATGATCAAAAGATTGTGAGAAGCGCAACGATCGGGCCTTCACTAGTAGAAGCTATAAAAGAATCAAGGATCTCGATCGTGATTCTCTCCAAGAAATATGCTTCATCAAGCTGGTGTTTGGATGAATTGGTGGAGATCTTGGAGTGCAAGAAAGCTATGGGACAGATAGTGATGACCATCTTCTACGGAGTAGATCCATCCGATGTGCGGAAACAGATCGGGAAATTCGGGATCGCTTTCAATGAAACTTGTGCACGTAAGACCGAGGAGGAAAGGCAAAAATGGAGCAAAGCTTTGAACCAAGTCAGCAATATTGCTGGAGAAGACTTCTTAAGATGGTTGGTCTTTATTTTAATCTCTGATTTATTGTTTGTTTATAGGTTATATTATATTAAGTTGTAATCACCAGAGAAAACTTAAACAATTAGTGCTGTTTTATGATGTAGGAGGTATTACGATTATTGGAATTTAAATGATTAAGGGAAATGTTTTTGTTGAATTAAGTATTAAAATGTCATAAATTGTTGGGAACATGCAATGTTATCTCTGTATCTATTTGATGGAAACTGTGCTTTTCCTTTCTTTCTCTTTTGTTAGGGACAATGAAGCTATAATGATCGAAAAGATTGCCAGAGATGTTTTAGATAAACTGAATGCTACACCATCTAGGGATTTTGATGGTATGGTGGGAATTGAAGCTCATTTGAGAGAAATAAAATCTTTGCTAGATTTAGATAATGTTGAAGTTAAGATAGTTGCAATCGCTGGTCCTGCTGGGATTGGTAAGACTACTATTGCCAGAGCTTTATATGGTTTACTCTCTAAAAGGTTTCAACTTAGTTGTTTTGTGGACAACCTTAGGGGAAGCTATCATAGTGGTTTTGATGAGTATGGTTTTAAGCTGCATTTACAAGAACAGTTTCTTTCAAAGGTTTTGAACCAAAGTGGAATGAGAATATGCCATTTAGGTGCAATAAAAGAAAATCTAAGCGACCAGAGAGTGCTCATCATTCTTGATGATGTGAACAAGTTAAAGCAGTTGGAGGCTTTGGCTAATGAAACTACATGGTTCGGTCCAGGAAGTAGGATTGTAGTTACCACAGAAAACAAAGAGCTTTTGCAGCAACATGGTATTAACAATACCTACCATGTGGGGTTTCCATCTGATGAAGATGCTCTCAAGATCTTGTGTAGTTATGCTTTTAAACAGACCTCTCCACGTCATGGTTTTGAAGAGCTTTCAGAAAGTGTAACAAAGCTTTGTGGTAAGCTTCCGTTGGGTCTTTGTGTCGTGGGTTCATCTTTACGGGGGAAGAAGGAAGACGAATGGGAAGATGTTGTGACCAGGCTGGAAACTATTCTTGATCAAGATATCGAAGACGTACTAAGAGTTGGCTATGAAAGTTTAGATGAGAATGCGCAAACACTATTTCTCCACATTGCAATCTTCTTCAACAAGGAAGATGGTGATCTTGTGAAAACCATGTTCGCTGAGAGTGACTTGGATGTCAAATACGGGCTGAAAATCCTTGAAAACAGATCTCTCATAAAGATGAAGATTTTTAGCAATGGGGATACAAAAATAGTGATGCACAGATTACTACAACAAATGGGTAAAAGAGCTATTCAAAAACAAGAGCCTTGGGAACGCCAAATCTTAATAGATGCCCGGGAGATTTGTCATGTTCTTGAGCACGCCAAAGTAAGTTCGTATTTCTTATCTTCTATCTTCAATTATAATGTAAATTAAGGCATTCGCTGTAGATAAACAAATCCTACTAGTCCTGCTAACAATTTCTTCTATATTTGGAATTCGGTATAGGGTACCGGCTGGAATGTTCATGGTATGTCATTTGATATATCAAGAATCAGTGAAGTGTCTATAAGGAAGAAAGCTTTTAAAAGAATGCCTAATCTTCAGTTCCTCAAAGTTTACAAAAGTAAAGATGATGGGAATAATAGAATGCATGTACCTGAGGAGATGGACTTTCCTTGTCTCCTAAGGTTGTTAGATTGGAAGGCGTACCCAAGCAAGAGTCTTCCTCCTACATTTAATCCAGAACATCTTGTCGAACTCAATATGCATTCTAGCCAGCTCGAGTACCTCTGGCAAGGAACTCAGGTTGGTGTTGTACTTGATATATATGAATTAGGTATTTTCTCTTTCATGCTATATGATGCTCTTTCTCTCTCTGCTACTGTGTGGTTTTCTAACATATTCAGCCGCTCAAGAATCTCAAGAAGATGGATTTGTCACAGTCCAAGAATTTGAAGCAACTCCCGGATCTTTCAAATGCTACAAATCTGGAGTATTTGTATCTGATGGGTTGCGAGAGTTTGATAGAGATTCCATCATCTATTTCGCATCTTCATAAACTAGAGATGTTGGCGACGGTGGGCTGTATAAATCTAGAAGTCATACCAGCTCACATGAACTTGGAATCTCTTCAAACAGTCTACTTGGGAGGATGCTCAAGACTAAGAAATATTCCAGTGATGTCAACGAACATCAGATATTTATTTATAACGAACACAGCAGTTGAAGGCGTGCCTCTTTGCCCTGGTCTTAAGACTCTCGATGTAAGCGGCAGCAGAAATTTCAAGGGATTATTAACACATCTCCCCACGAGTTTAACAACACTAAACCTATGCTATACTGATATTGAAAGAATTCCAGATTGTTTCAAATCTCTTCATCAACTAAAAGGGGTTAATCTACGTGGCTGCAGAAGACTCGCATCTTTGCCAGAGCTCCCTCGTTCGCTACTAACCCTAGTGGCAGACGACTGTGAATCACTGGAGACGGTGTTTTGCCCTTTGAACACTTTAAAAGCAAGCTTCAGTTTCGCCAACTGCTTCAAATTGGACCGAGAAGCACGAAGAGCAATTATCCAACAATCGTTTTTCATGGGAAAGGCTGTGTTACCAGGAAGAGAAGTGCCTGCAGTGTTCGATCACAGAGCCAAAGGATATTCATTGACCATTCGTCCAGACGGTAACCCTTACACCAGCTTTGTATTTTGCGTTGTGGTTTCCCGTAACCAAAAAAGTGATAAAACCATTCCTCCCTCACTATTGTGGCGTCGCATCATAGCTCAAGATGAGGGCTATCCCGTTGAGGTCTGGAACCGCATAGGAGATGTCTTCAAATATCGAACGGAACATCTATTAATATTTCACTTCGACTTTCTAGAATTCGACAACAGGGATATAGTGTTCGAATTCAGCAGCGAATCCCACGACTTCGACATTATTGAATGTGGTGCTAAAGTCTTGGCCGAAAAGAGCATCAAAGAAAGCTATGAATCTGGATCCGACCAAGCCTTTGAAGACGACGTTGTGTTTGAACCCAGCAAAGCCTTCGGAGACGAAAAATACGGAGATTGTTGTATTTTGTAAGGACGTCGGAACTTCCGACTGACGCTTGTTTCTGGTTGAAGACAATAGAATCCGGAATTGAATTACACAGGAACTTATCGAAGGCCTGTTGAATTAAGGGCACGCATCAGGCTTGTTAACCTTGCCCTGCATATCGCTGTTTTAGTTCTTGCTTTTTGTGTTTGATTTGAAACGATTTAGAGCATTTTACAAGTGAAGACGACTTATGAAAACTAATGCATTTTTTCGTGTTCTTGCACAACATCACACATACACACTTGGAATGTAAGCTAACTACTTTCTGACCCTTTTACTAACTACAACAACCACTCCCACTAGGCTCACGTAAAGCCTCTTAACACTAGATTGTAGCTAGTTTTACAACCAACTTAAAACAACCAACGTAACATTAATACTTTTGTTAAGAGGCTGGTCAAAGCATATGCATTATTGATTCTTTAACTTCATAACGCGTTTACATTCTTTTTAAAAATAAAATAATGATAACGTCTTACATACAGAAGGATCCTTTTTTTTTTGTTTCATATAGCTTTCCAAAAACACATTAACTTCAACATCTGATTTTCACTTATCTTCTTCTATTCTTATTACCCTATTTCCATCTCTCTTAGAATGTCTCTCATGGATTCTCCTTCCTCTATTTCCTCTTGCAACTACAGATTCAATGTCTTCTCGAGCTTCCACGGGCCGAATGTTCGTAAAACACTTCTTAGTCACATGCGCAAACAGTTTAATTTCAACGGGATCACTATGTTCGATGATCAAGGGATTGAGAGAAGTGAAGAGATCGTACCTTCACTCAAAAAGGCTATAAAAGAATCGAGGATCTCGATCGTGATTCTTTCCAAGAAATATGCTTTGTCAAGATGGTGTTTGGATGAATTGGTGGAGATATTAAAGTGCAAGGAAGTTATGGGACACATAGTGATGACCATCTTCTACGGAGTGGAGCCATCTGATGTACGGAAGCAGACCGGGGAATTCGGGTTCCATTTTAATGAAACGTGTGCACATAGGACGGACGAGGACAAGCAGAATTGGAGCAAAGCTTTGAAGGATGTGGGCAACATTGCTGGAGAAGACTTCTTAAGATGGTTGGTCTTTATTTTAAGGGCTTATTAACAAAATAGACACTTTTTCAAAAGTAATTTGAGAAATAGGTAGTTTTTTTAGAAATTTGTGAAATAGACACTTTTTTACTTTTTGTGAGATAGAGTTTATGTGTAATAAGTTAAAAGACAAAAAAATTGTCAAATACCACTTTACTCTTTGCTTTATATTAGAAAGTTTTATTGTGGTTCCAATTTTATAGTATTTAAATATTTAGACTAATTATTATATTATAGTTAAAAAAAATTTCATCTTTATTTTTTTGTATTAATATTTTTTAACTTCCAAAACAAGATGATTTTTATATATTCAATTATCAATCTCGTACACTAGCATTAAACATAGTTTTGTACACTAACACTTGTATACCAAATCATTTTATCCAACAATATTTATATAATATATCCTAAATCGTTAAATGCACCGACTTTGACTCATATTTATTAATTAAAGTAATGGTTGTTCATAAATTTATATTAATATGATGTTGTACACCATCATGTACACCATTAAATAACCATGATAGTGTACTAACATTTGTACACTTTTATGTACACCAATCTCGTATACTATTATTTAAACTTTATTTTGTACATTATCACTTGACAAAAATGGTTCTATTTTTTGTATATGGGGTGTACAAAATAGGTGAAGGTATACGGTATTTTAGATGGTGTACGAGGTGATGTATGGTATGATTCATTATCTCATCATTTCATATATACTATTAATATTATGTACACCATATTTTATATCATCTCCGTACACCATTGTATTATGTAGTTGTACACCGCTATATATTGTCGTTTGTACACCACTTTATACATTGTCATATATCGTATTACGTGTATTACTTCTTAGATCAATATTATTTATTTTCTACGTACACTATTATTTGTACACCACTTTTTTATAATATCGCGTACACCACGAGGTTGAGATTAAATAAAAGAAAATGTTACATATTTATGATATATAACAAAATTAGACTTTTTAGATACATATAAATCTGTTAAAGATTAATATGTTTTAATGGTAATTATTTAAGAAAAAAATTATAGCAAAACAAACTAAATATGTATAAGTAAAAATAAGAAAAAGAAAAAGTAAGTTTTGTCTTTATTTGATTACATGACAAAACATGAAAAGGTTATAAAAGTCATTTACAAATTAGAGAAGAAAGAGAAAAGTGTTTATTCTCCATATTTCTAAAAAAACTACCTACTTTACAAATTATTTTTGTAAAAAGTGTCTACTTCACAAAATATCTCTTATTTTAATCTGAGTTTTTATAACTTAGGTTCTACTAAGTTGTAAGCACCAGATAACGAAATGTTTTTGTTTAGAAATACATGTCATCATTACTAGAACAGAGGAATGTTATCTTTGTTGTTATCTCTATGACTACTTGGTGGAAATAATGCTTGTCATTTCTTTCGCTTTTGTTAGGGATAATGAAGCCAAAATGATAGAGAAGATTGCTAGAGATGTTTCAGATAAACTGAATGCTACACCTTCTAGAGATTTTAATGGCATGGTGGGACTTGAAGCTCATTTGACAGAAATGGAGTCTTTGCTAGATTTAGATTATGATGGAGTTAAGATGGTTGGAATCTCTGGTCCTGCAGGGATTGGTAAGACAACAATTGCCAGAGCTTTACAAAGTCGACTCTCTAATAAGTTTCAACTCACTTGTTTTGTGGACAACCTCAAGGAAAGCTTTCTTAATAGTTTAGATGAGTTGCGTTTACAAGAACAGTTTCTTGCAAAGGTTTTGAACCATGATGGAATTAGGATATGCCATTCAGGTGTGATAGAAGAAAGGTTGTGCAAGCAGAGAGTACTCATCATTCTTGATGATGTAAACCACATAATGCAATTAGAGGCGTTGGCAAATGAAACTACATGGTTTGGTTCTGGAAGTAGGATTGTAGTTACTACAGAAAACAAAGAGATTTTGCAGCAACATGGTATCAACGATCTGTACCACGTGGGTTTTCCATCTGATGAACAAGCTTTCGAGATTTTATGTCGATATGCTTTTAGAAAAACCACTCTTTCTCATGGTTTTGAAAAGCTTGCTAGAAGAGTAACGAAGCTTTGTGGTAACCTTCCATTGGGTCTTCGTGTATTGGGTTCATCTTTACGTGGGAAGAATGAGGAAGAGTGGGAAGAAGTAATACGCAGGCTAGAAACTATACTTGATCATCAAGATATCGAGGAAGTACTCAGAGTCGGTTATGGGAGTTTACATGAGAACGAGCAATCTCTATTTCTTCATATTGCAGTCTTCTTCAACTATACAGATGGTGATCTTGTGAAAGCCATGTTCACTGACAACAACTTGGATATCAAACACGGGTTGAAAATCTTAGCAGACAAATCTCTCATAAACATATCTAACAACAGAGAAATAGTGATCCACAAGTTATTGCAACAATTTGGTAGACAAGCCGTTCATAAAGAAGAACCTTGGAAACACAAGATTTTAATACATGCTCCAGAGATTTGTGATGTCCTTGAATATGCCACAGTAAGTTCTTTCTCTTGTGTTTATTAATTTATCATTTAAACTTAGGCATGTGGTGAAGAAAAGCAAATCCTACCTATTGTGCTAACAATTTCCTATTAATTGGTATACATATTGGTCTTAGGGTACTAAAGCTATGTCCGGCATATCATTTGATATATCTGGTGTCGATGAAGTTGTTATAAGCGGTAAATCTTTTAAAAGAATACCTAATCTTCGATTCCTCAAAGTCTTTAAAAGTAGAGATGATGGCAATGATAGAGTGCACATACCTGAGGAGACAGAGTTTCCGCGTCGTCTAAGGTTACTACATTGGGAGGCATACCCATGCAAGAGTCTTCCTCCTACATTTCAACCTCAATATCTTGTCGAGCTCTATATGCCAAGTAGCCAGCTTGAAAAGCTATGGGAAGGAACACAGGTTGGTGTCTGTACTTTAAATATATGTATGAATAATGTTCATGTTTGATCTTCATGCTCTTTCTCTCTGTTTTGTGTCGATTTATTCAGCGCCTTACACATCTCAAGAAGATGAATTTGTTTGCGTCTCGACATTTGAAGGAACTTCCGGATCTTTCAAATGCTACAAATCTGGAGAGAATGGATCTGAGTTATTGCGAAAGTTTGGTAGAGATCCCATCCTCTTTTTCGCATCTTCATAAACTAGAGTGGTTGGAGATGAATAACTGCATAAACCTACAAGTCATTCCAGCTCACATGAACTTAGCATCCCTTGAAACCGTCAATATGAGAGGATGCTCAAGATTGAGAAATATTCCAGTTATGTCAACAAACATCACTCAACTGTATGTATCACGGACAGCAGTTGAAGGAATGCCTCCATCAATTAGGTTTTGCTCTCGTCTCGAACGTCTCAGTATAAGCAGCAGTGGAAAGCTCAAGGGAATAACACATCTCCCCATCAGTTTAAAACAGCTAGACCTCATTGATTCTGATATTGAAACGATTCCAGAGTGCATCAAATCTCTTCATCTGCTATATATCCTTAATCTATCTGGCTGCAGGAGACTAGCATCATTGCCAGAACTCCCTAGCTCACTTAGATTTCTTATGGCAGACGATTGTGAATCATTGGAGACCGTATTTTGCCCTTTGAATACGCCAAAAGCAGAGCTCAATTTCACCAACTGCTTCAAATTAGGCCAGCAAGCACAAAGAGCAATTGTACAACGATCATTACTTCTTGGAACAACGCTCTTACCGGGAAGAGAATTACCAGCGGAATTCGATCACCAAGGCAAAGGAAATACATTGACCATTCGTCCAGGCACAGGCTTTGTGGTTTGCATTGTGATTTCCCCCAACTTGGCATCGCAAATCACAGAGTACAGGCTTCCTCAACTATTGTGTCGTCGTCGCATAGGTCAAGGCGACTTAGACCCCATTGAAAAGGTGTTCAACGTACGAACTCTACTCAACTTTCAAACGGAACATCTATTTGTGTTTATCATTCACCCTCACTTGCCATTTATCGATCCCTCTGAAGTGAGCAGAGAGATAGTGTTCGAATTCAGTAGCAAATTCAACCACTTTGATGTTATTGATTGTGGAGCCAAGTTCTTGACCGACGGGAGCATCAAAGGGAGTTATGATTCTGGATTGGAACAAGTGTTTGAAGACAACACCAAACACGGTGACCATGCAGATTGTTGGAATTGGCTATTCCACTGTTTTGATCTACCCCATTTTGTGAAAAACGTCAGAAGCTTTGTCTCAGTATGAAGAAAATAGAATCCAGAACTGATGAAGTGTTCATTCTCCAATTCATGTCAGCCCGAGACTCTGTCACCAAAGATTTTCTATACTAATTTTATATCCATCTTATGGTGTCGTCGTCTCATAGATCAAAATGGTTTATCCATTAAAAAAGCTTGTGTTTTGGTTGGCTTACCTCATCGATTACTTATATACTGTAGTTCAATCAGAACATATCCGTGTGTTGTAATTCAGTCTTGTTTAGTCGTGTGAAGCGAGATCCTGTTTTGGATCATCATCGTTTTCTTGCTTCGATAATTGCGAGGAAAACCGGGAAACTTGGTTTGGGGAAAATGATGATGACGTGGCCATCGGCTTCATTCAATGCGTTGGGTCCTTCTAGGTCTAATTAAATTGGGCCTATAGGAAAAAAAGTGTAATCCATCTCTTTTATTTTCTGGGTGGCTAAATATATGGGCTTAGAATGGGCCTACAGACAAACAAAGTGTAATCAATCTTCTTTTTTTGTGTTTTTATTCCGTGTAAATCAGTAATTTCAAATGAATCTGTTTCTTAACCGCTCGTGATTTTGTATCGCTAATCGTGTTGTGTGTGTTTAGATTTTACAATACTCAGCGACTCAGGGTCCACAACATTTTCGTCTTTTTGAAGCAGTCTGTAATTTTGTTCTTCTTAAGAGGTTATACACAAGAAGGTTTGTAGAAAAGGTTACAGTGCACATCAGCACATAAAGCTGCAAATATGGATATCGTTTGTATTATTCTTCAGAGGCTGCTCATAGAGTACATTATTATTTTCTTTGACTTAATAACGCGTTCAGATACAGGAGGGACCCCTTTTTTGTTCATTTTCTCCTCTTGTATAAGTTTCCAAAAGTTACACAATGGCTTCGAAATATTTGATACAGACTTATCTTCCACTTCTCAGTACCCCTTGTCCATGCATTATTATTTCGTTGACTTCATAACGCGTTCGTCATAAGTCATACAGAAAGAGAGGACCACCTTTTTGTTGTTTTGATTTTATATAGTTTCCAAAAGACGCATTAATTTCAAATATCTGATTTTTTTTTATTTTTTTACTTATCTTCCAATTCTCATTACCCATTTTTCCATCTCTCTGGCTCTGAGCATGTCTCTATTGGCTTCTTCTTCCTCTTGCAACTACAAATACATTGTCTTCCCGAGCTTTCACGGACCGGATGTCCGTAAAACACTTCTTAGTCACATGCGCAAACAGTTTGACTTCAACGGCATCACTATGTTTGATGATCAAGGGATTGAGAGAAGTGAAGAGATCGCCCCTTCACTCAAAAAGGCTATCAAAGAATCGAGGATCTCGATCGTGATTCTCTCCAAGAAATATGCATCGTCAAGCTGGTGTTTGGACGAATTGGTGGATATCTTAAAGCGCAAAAAAGCTATGAAACAGATAGTAATGACCGTCTTCTATGGAGTGGAGCCATTTGAGGTACGGAACCAGACCGGAGAATTCGGGATCGCTTTCAATGAAACTTGTGCACGTAAGACGGACGAGGAAAGACAAAAATGGAGCAAAGCTTTGAACGAAGTGGCCAATATTGCTGGAGAAGACTTCTTAAGATGGTTAGTCTTTATTTTAATCTGAGTTTTTAACTTTTAGGTTCTGTTAAGCTGTAATCACCAGAGAAAACCTTTAACATTTAGTTAGTGTTGTTTTATGATGAATAGGAGGAAATACGGTTACTCGAATTAAAATGAATAAGGGAATATTTTTGTTGATTACTGAATGCTAGAAAATAGAAATACATACTGAAACAGAGGAATATTATCTCTGTGACTATTTGGTGGAAATAATGATTTTCATTTCTTTCGCCTTTGTTAGTGATAATGAAGCCAAAAGGATAGAGAAGATCGCCAGAGATGTTTCAAATAAACTGAATGCTACACCTTGTAGGGATTTTGACGGCATGGTGGGACTTGAAGCTCATTTGACAGAAATGGAGTCTTTGCTAGATTTAGATTATGATGGAGTTAAGATGGTTGGAATCTCTGGTCCTGCAGGGATTGGTAAGACAACCATAGCCAAAGCTCTGCAGAGTCGATTCTCTAATAGGTTTCAGCTTACTTGTTTTGTCGACAATCTAAGGGGAAGCTATCTTAGTGGTCTAGATGAGTTGCGTTTACAAGAACAATTTCTTTCAAATGTTTTGAACCAAGATGGTATTAGGATAAACCATTCAGGTGTGATAGAAGAAAGGCTATGCAAGCTGAGAGTGCTCATCATTCTTGATGATGTGGACCATATAAAGCAATTAGAGGCGTTGGCAAATAAAACTACATGGTTTGGTCCAAGAAGCAGGATCGTAGTTACCACAGAAAACAAAGAGCTTCTGCAGCAAGAATGGTATCGATGATATATACCAGGTGGGTTTTCCATCCTATGAACAAGCTCTCGAGATCTTATGTATATATGCTTTTAGGAAAAGCTATCCACAAAAGGGTTTTCAATGGCTTGCATTAAGAGTAACACAGCTTTGTGGTAAACTTCCATTGGGTCTCTGTATGGTGGGTTCATCTTTACGTGGGAAGAATGAAGAAGGATGGGAAGAAGTAATCTGCAGCCTAGAAAATAATATTGATCGTGATATCGAGGAAGTACTAAGAGTTGGTTATGAGAGTTTAGATGACAATGAGAAAACGCTATTTCTCCATATTGCAATCTTCTTCAACAATCAGTATGTTCATCTTGTGGAACGCTTGTTCGCTGACGGTGACTTGGATTTCAAACGTGCGTTAAAAATCCTTGAGAATAGATCTCTCATAGAGATATCTTTTAGTAGTAGAATAGTGATGCACAGATTACTACAACAAGTGGGTAAAAAAGCCATTCAAAAACAAGAGCCTTTGAAACGCCAAATCTTAATGGATGCTCGTGAGATTTGTTATGTCCTCGAAAATGACACAGTAAACTCTTTGCTCTATTCTTGTCAATTAACATACTTTAAACAAGTCATCAGGTGAAGATAAACTACTATCGTGCTGACAATATTTTTTATTTGGAATATTTGTTTAGGATACCAGATACGTGTCTGCCATATTATTTGATATATCTGGTATCGATGAAGTCTATATCAGAGAGGGAGCTTTTAGAAGAATGTCTAATCTTCGGTTCCTCACAGTATACAAAAGTAAAGATGATGGGAATGATATAATGGATATACCAAAGAGGATGGAGTTTCCACGTCGACTTAGGATACTAAAATGGGAAGCATACCCAAACAAGTGTTTTCCTCCCAAATTCCATCCGGAATATCTTGTGGAACTTGTTATGAAGAATAGCAAGCTCGAGTACCTCTGGCAAGGAACCCAGGTTGGTGTTGTACTTTTTAATATATGAATTTTGTATCCTACTTTCTCATCAAGTTATATGATGCCCTTTCTCTCTGTTAATCTGTGTCTTTCTTGCATATTCAGCCGCTAAAGAATCTCAAGGAGATGAATTTAAAAGGGTCCTCCAATTTGAAGGCACTCCCAAATCTTTCAAATGCTACAAAGATGGAGATATTGAAACTGAGTGATTGCAAGAGTTTGGTGGAGATTCCATCCTCTTTTTCGCATCTTCAAAGATTAGAGAAGTTGCGGCTGAGGGGGTGCATAAGTCTGGAAGTCATTCCAGCTGACATGAACTTGGAATTTCTTTACGACTTAGATATGAGAGGATGCTCAAGATTGAGAAATATTCCAGTTATGTCAACGAGACTCTACTTTCTAAATATATCGGAAACAGCTGTTGAAGATGTGTCTGCATCAATTACGTCTTGGCATCATGTTACGCATCTCTCGATAAACAGCAGCGCAAAGTTAAGGGGTTTAACACATCTCCCAAGGCCTGTCGAATTTCTAGACCTAAGCTACTCTGGTATCGAAAGGATTCCAAATTGCATCAAAGATCGTTATTTGCTTAAAAGCCTAACTATATCTGGATGCAGAAGACTCACATCATTGCCAGAGCTCCCTGCTTCGCTCAAGTTCCTAGTCGCAGACGATTGTGAATCACTGGAGACCGTATTTTGCCCTTTCAAGACATCAAAATGTTGGCCCTTCAACATTTTCGAATTCACCAACTGTTTCAAATTGGACCAAGAAGCAAGAAGAGCAATTATCCAACGGCCATTTTTTCACGGGACAACGCTCTTACCTGGAAGAGAAGTGCCAGCAGAGTTCGATCACCGAGGAAGAGGAAATACCTTGACCATTCCTCTCGAAAGGAAAAGGTCTTACCGTGGCGTTGGGTTTTGCGTCGTGATTTCCCCTAACCACCAAATCACAGAAAAATTTCATTCCGGACTACTTATCAAATCTCGAACAAAACATTTACTGATAATTCACTATCACTTTGAAAGATTAGACCACCAATCTCCAGCGTTGAGCAGAGAGTTGTTTTTCGAATTACGCAGCGTAAACGATAACTTCAGATTATTGAATGTGGTGCCAGATTGATTGAAGAAGAGAGCATTGAAGATAACTATGAGTCTGGATCAGACCAAGCCTCCGAAGAAGATAGCATCGAAGAGAACTATGGATCTGGATCAGACCACCAAGCTTCCGAAGAAGATAGCATCGAAGGGAGCTATGAATCTGGATCAGAACAAGCGTCCGAAGAAGACAGCATCCAAGAAGAGAACTATGAAGAGAGCATCCAAGAAAGCTATGAAGCTGGATCAGACCAAGTGTCTGAAGAAGAGAGCTATGAATCTGGATCAGAACAAGCCTCTGAAGACGAAAATGAGTTTGAACACAGCGAAGAAGCCTCTGAAGACTACAAATGGAGTAATACTAATCTGTGACTCCCAAAGTCGAAGGAGAGAGCAAGTGCCATACCCAGACAAACGCACGAGCAATCTCCTTCGCAATCATGGTGAATTCTTCCTCTGAAACATTGAATTATTTTCTTGCTATTAACTCGAACAGAAATGAATAATGATATGATGATTTTCTCGTGCTTGCAGATTATCTCAGAGAAGAATCGCCGCGAGATCTCCAAATACCACCTCTTCAAAGGTACAACTCTTTTTATTTTGTTTGCGAATCGTCTTAACTTTGATCTGTATACGTGTAATCAGATACAGTACGTAGATATTCTGAATCTCTTGTACTTAGCCCATCGTTTTAACTTTAGCTGTTTCTGAATTCGATGCCTTACTTACTTTGAACATAGTTAGCAAGAACAATGTGATTCACTAGGATTACTTAGAAATGTTACTTTTATTTCGAGAAAGTTTTGTATGCTAAAAGAGGACTTGAATTTGCCACAACATCCCTTGATCGAGTGTTCCGAATCCTGCAGGTGATTAAGCTTATGTAGAGCTTTTTGTCAAAGGAGTATGTCAAAGAGACTTTTACTTGGGTACATTACTACTGGTTCCTTAACAATGAAGGCATTAACTTCCTCAAGACTCACCTCAATCTCCCACCTGAGATTGTTCCTGCGGTCCTGCCACCTTAAAAAGCAGCCTTCTTTTTTTTTCCACGACTGAGACCTTAATTAAAAGCAGCCGAATAAGCGACCAATTTTCTGTAAAAAGCACTTACTAGATTTTACTTTGTTAGGCTTTCCCTTTTGTGTATTTTTGTATGTCTCTTTAAAAAGATAAGGCATTCACGGTAAAACAAAACAAAAAAATCAACGAAAAATAATTACGGAAACACAAATATTTAATGAAAATAAAAAACCAGTTTAAACACTTTTATGGGTCGATTTTTATTTTTAAAAATAAAATCCTTTAAAAAAAAAACTAAAAAAGGAGAAAAAAATCGCTTTGATTTTAAAAACAAGTGATCGAATTCAGGAGAGGGATCAGATGATAAAAGAAGGAGAGTGCTCAATAGTCGTAACAGGCTGAGCGAAACACTCTTCTCGCATTAAGCGAGTTTAATAACCACTCCTCATTTCCCCTTTAACTTGCCTGAAGGATCATATTTATTCATTGCCCCACCTTTAATCTTTTTTATAGCCAACTAATCATATCCCTCCCGTCTCTTCTAACCGATGTGGGACAAATATCTCTTCTTCAGTTTTTCAAAACCCTAATTAGCCTACCGAAAATGGGCTTAGGCCTGGTAAAAATTACAACGGCCCAACAAGACGACGATTTCTCAGTATGACGATTACGATTTCTGTTGACAGAGAAACTTTTTGAAATGATGACTACTACGACGACGACGATTTCTCAGCATAACTTCTATGGTGCTGGAGATTCGGAAACTTGCATTTCTATTATTGAGGTATTAAGCTCTCACTGGTAAACAATGGCGATTTCTAATCGAGCTTTCTTCTTTCGCGTTTTGTTTTTTCCATCGTTTGTTTGTGATTTGTGTGTATGTGTAGAATTTGAAGGAAGAGTATGGATTGTTTGTTTGGCCTTGTAGCGTTATCCTCGCTGAGTATGTTTGGCAACACAGATCTCGATTTCGTGATTCTTCGATACTCGAGGTTAATTTCTATTTCAACTACTCTTTGCTAAAATCCCTTGATTTTGAATTGATTACAGAATTGGGATATGTGTGTTTGAGCTAATGAATCTTAAATATGTTAGGACCTTTTTAACGTTTTCTTAGACTTGTGTTGATGGAATTTACAGCTAGGAGCTGGTACTTCCTTGCCTGGTTTAGTAGCTGCAAAGGTTGGGGCTAATGTCACTCTTACTGATGATGCAACTAAACCAGAGGTGTGAAATTTAAGTTCTTGTGTTGAGAAGATTTTTGCTATTTGGGTTTAGAGAATATGAGCTTATTTAGTTCGTTTGTATCATATATATATGCAGGTTTTGGATAATATGAGAAGAGTCTGTGAGCTTAACAAGCTGAACTGTAATGTAATATAAACTATCTTCACCTCTCTTCAATTTAACAACGCCAAATTTATCATTTACCCGGATCATTATATGTTGCATATGTAATTCACGAAGGTTGTTGGGTTGATTGCTATTTACATTTGAAATTCTTGAGAGTTTGCTTCTAGAACTTCTCTGTGGTTGTCTATTGTAGGTGTTGGGTCTCACCTGGGGTGTGTGGGATGCACCGATACTCGACCTGCGACCAAACATTATACTTGGGGCTGATGTTTTATATGATTCAAGTGGTTCGTTTCATTTGTTTTTGTTTTGGGTATTGGCCTTTTCTTTTTCCCCTTGTGAATGAGTTGAAAATCTGAACTTGGACACCTCTGTTGTTAAGCATTTGATGATCTCTTTGCGACTGTCTCATTTCTTCTCCAAAGTTCTCCTGATGCAGTTTTTATTACCACTTATCATAACAGGAGGTACACGAATTCTTCTTCTTTCATTCTTCCCGGTCGTCTATTATATATATCCGCAACAGATTTAGGGTGACGATTTCTTCCGGATTTCATTTGTTCAGTTTTGATTTTGCAGTGGGCATCATCTAATCGAGTTCCTGATGGTAAAATGGGGACTAAAGTGTGTTAAACTTCTGGATGGCTTCTCATTCTTGCCCTCTCAAAAGGCATCTGTACTTAGTGGAAACATTCAGTTGGTTGAGATCGTATTGAGTTCCCAAAATGAAAATCAGCAGCTTTAGACTGTAACAACCATCTAAGTGGATAATAACCAGAGATCAAAGAGGTATAACATTTACTTCATTGTAATAATACATGGTTACTCTACTATAGAAAGTGGTTAGCAGGAATCTCTGGACTAGGGAGTTTAGTTTAATCAAACTCATATACTTGGTAATTCTTTGCATAAATTCAAATTTATCTTCCCAAATAGATCAACTAAGAGCTTGGCACATTCAAATCTCTCTTAACCTTTTAATTTTGTTTCAGATCACTACTGATCTTGATGCATATAACTGATAAGTGTTGTTGGACGAAGACATTAAGGTCGAGAGAAGACCTGATACCCTAAATCATGATGTAAAATCTCCAAAGCATCGAATATATAGTATACAAGCAATCACAGAACTGGACTTTTAAGCCGTCAAAATATGGATGGCATCTTGGTTTGCACTTTGACGAAGAAAACGCCCACACAAGACCGTAATCTATTGTGTGCTAAACCTACCAATATTAGAATCTCAATCAAAACCGTACCAAAAGTAGAGAGCATAGATACGGGTTAAACTTGAAAAGTTCCTTCTTCTAAGACATTGGAGATGAAGAAAATTTCAGAGAGATGTACAAAAAGGAGCTCCGACTCATCAAGATGAAAACTACTTTCAAACGATCAAGTTCATGCAAAACTTGTATCATACCAATTCTAACCGTGGTCGAGGTAATAAAATCCGAAAAATCTAACACATCTCCATTCATCATTGCCTTCTCTTTTGAATTAAGATTCATATGCTTCCTCATTGTTTGATCCTCAAGAAACAGCGCAAAGGTAGCCGGGGAATAGACACAAGGTTAAACAGACCTGAGAGATCTCTTAGGAGTTTTCAGTGGCTGAAGCGGTGACTCTTAGCCGAGCAGGCTCTTGACTCTGTTCTTTCCGTCTCCAAAACGCCCGTCTCCACCAAACTTCGAACCCTCTCTGGATATTAGGACAGTCTTCATTAGAGTTCAAGAACCGATCAAACCAAGCTAGGAAAAACTCTTGTTGCCAAGCAAGAGGAAGAGTCAGAATGGTATTGCTTAAACCATCCTCGATTAAATACCGATCAAGCCCTTTCGAAGCTCTCCTCATCCACCCAAAATCATCATAGAAAGGTGTCAACCAATTCCTCAGCAGCAAACACCTCACTTCTTTCGGTGTCAGAATTTGTCCCTTTCCAATTCCAACAAAGATCCTCGCTGTTACTCTGCTAATCTCAAACCTGTGAACAACAGGGACCTTAGAATGTACCTCGGATAGCTCAGAAAGAGAAGCCCACATCACAATAAAATCCTCTGCGATTTGTCTATCTATCAAAATATCCAAAATCCAATGCAGATTATCCGCTTGTCTTGCTATCTGGTCAACATTCTCCAAATCCGACTCTGCTGCTTGTAGAAACTGCCGCTTAAGCTTATGCAAACACCCATCACAAGCCAAGTACAACGACTCTTTCCTAAGATCATTTCCAGACGAGTTCTCTCTAAGCATTTTGGAAACAAGTGTTTTCATATCACGCCTTGCTTTCTCATCTTTTCCCTCAAGAACAATATGCAAAAGATTCAAAAGCACCTCGTCATTGCTCCCACCGTTACTCCCGTTATTCCCATTGCTAGCTTCTACAGAAACTCTTCTCAAAACTTCAGTTGCCCCAACGTTTTCAAGGTGTAGCTCAGACAACAAAGAAGCAATCCTGTATTCTTCATCCTCTGACCATGGTGCTGCTTCCAAGTACTCCAGACATGAAAGCACTCCAGCATCAAACCCAATTGCTGCTGAAACCTGAGAGGACAACAATGGCAAACTGAAATTGACAATGTGATTGCAAATATTTAACAGAAGAGTATTCACAATGGAGACTTTTGAGTATTTCTCACACTACCTTCAAAATACCAAGAACCCTAGAAACATCATGTCTCATCATCTTCTTCCTTAGATCTCTGCAGTACATCAGCATCAACGTCTCAATATACACCTCAACGTCATCACAATCTGAGATCTCAACAATGTACGGAGAAGACGACGGCGGCAGCTGCTGTTTAGACCATCGATCCGACAATTTCATAGCGAAAAACCTACTGTGAGCTACAAGAATCTGCCTATGAACACACATGGTGATACTAATCCCATCTTTAGAGCTCAGAGTCAGCTTCACATCACTCGAATTCGGGTCATTGAACTGATTCCCGGGGCTCCGAATCACCAGAAGATCCGAAATCCGTTGCATCGCAAGCGCTTGCTTATCCTGAGCTGAAATAACAAGATGATTCACATTCGTCGTCCTCGCAGCCGTAGCCGCCGCAGAAGAAGACGATGAAGACGACGACGGAGATGGAAGCACACCGTTATGGATCTGAACTGGAACTTTCCCTATGGTATCAGCTTCACTAGCCATCATTTCGAACAGCGTCGGACTTGATCGTGTCTTGTCGTGCATCGCCGGAGGCGGAGGAGGAGACATTGGATTTAGAAGACCTGCCGTTAAAGCGGAGTTGAACTTAGTGAAGCTCGAAGGGAAAGAAGAGTCACGCGGCGAACTGTAACCGTTCCCCGCCGTCGTCGTAGCCGTAGAGTAATCCATGACCGGTGGAGATCCTTTCGGATCCGAAAACGAAGTTGGAGTCGGGTCGGGTTGAAAATTCAGGTTCAGACGAGAGAGAGTGGTGATATCACTTCAGAAGCATAACCGTTGAGAAGAAGACGGAAACAGGTTCGGGTCAAAAACCGGAATTGAACCGGACCCGAGAACCCGAGATTTTGAAGGTGGTTGTTGTTATGAGTCTCGTGATTGTAGGCATCGACAGTGCCAGGAGTGATAAATGCACAACGCTTAGAATTTAGTGCATATTTTTTTCTTTTTATATAAAATGTGTATATATTATAGTTTTCGTGATTTTTCATTTTTTTGGCAGCTACTTTTGTGATTTTTATCGATGGAATATTATCGTTATCGCTGTGGATAATATTTATTTATAGAGCTTCGGTACTAACAAAGATGCTCGTTATTTCTCGAATTAATCATTATCATATTAAACTTTGAGTATTTAATTAGGTGTCAGCAGTTCCATAGAGCTTTTACTTTTGCTTCTATTGAATTTAGAAAAAAAATGAAAAAATACAACTAAAATTGTCTCAATAAAATTTGGTTTAAATTGGATTAAAAATAATAATACTAAATTAGTTTGTTATTAATAAATAAAGATATTTTTGGAGAGGCAAAAAGTAAACTGTTTTTCTTGTACAAATTTCAACGGATTTTTGTTTGTAGTGTGGGCCAAAGCCCAAATGCATCATAGCCACGCACGACATTGTGATGACGACTTTTATTTTGGTGCTTCTATATACTGTGTGGAGACAATCATTCTTTCACCATCATCAATTTATTTTGTTTTATTCCATCATATAATCATTTTTTGTTAGATTTAATCATATTTTATGTTTGATAATGATTGGTTATAATTTGACTTTAAAAGTTCTTGATCACTAACTATCAATGAATAAATCAAAGAAAGGGATGTATTATACTATAGAGTGACAGCTGATAATTAAGTCATAACAAATCAAGTGTTTTTTTTACACTGATTAGAAACTCATTTAAGGATATAAATTCTTATGGTTTTCTATAACAAAATGTTTGTAATATGTGTTTTAGTTAGAGTTTTTACTATTGTATAAAGGATTGGCTACATTTGGTCATCTTGTAATAATAAGAACTAATTGGGCACCACAAACAATTTGAATTGATGCCAAGTTACTAACAAAGGTCATATACACTTGGGTCATAGCCTCATAGGCCGAGTGTAATGAAGCATTGGCCCATATGTTTTTTGTGTGCAAATGGCCCATATTTTATGGTCCAGTTTTGTACATGTAACCAGATAGGGTTTTTCTAACGAATGGCCCAATTAGTCCAGTTACATACGGTTTAGCCGTACAGTATATATATTTATTTATATGTCAACGAGTGATTTTAAATATCAAAAAGCTAGAATTTGATTTTGAAGAAAGAACAATAATAAAGTGAACAAAAAAAGAGACAAGAAATGAAGCTTTTTCTTTTTCTAAAGGACAGGTGAAAATAACAACCAACATTACAGATTAAAAAATTATGTGGTCAGGTCAATATTTAAAAATTTACATGATGTTTGGTGGGCGATAAGAATATGGTTTAAAGAAAAAGTAATTTGTCACTTTGCGTAGACAGAGTTAAGATAATCGATTCCATTAAACCTATTATCAACCATACATATAGAGATCTTTTAAGACAAGAAAAAACTAAATACTCATCATAGTAATAGTTTTTTTGTTTTTTTTTTGTTTTTTTTGTACTCATCATAGTAATAGTTGAAACTTATAAATATTAATGAATGACCCAAAAGTCTTATTCATTGTTCATTTTTTAATAAAGAAAAACGTCCAAACTCTTTTAATTTGGCTATAATTTATTTATTAAGTTGTATATATAGTTCAGCTAAACAAATTTATATCTTGTTTATAGACATGAAACAATTAATCTTATTTCAATAAAGTTAAAATAAAAAGAATTTAGTTAAAAAAATATCTAAACAAATATTTATATATTAGGACGAATTGAAAAAGTGAAGAAAGAAAGAAAGAATGAGGTGAATGGAAGGCACGTTAGTTTGCCTGCTAGAAGAGAAGGGGGAGGGAGACAATAGATTCGCTGCTTCAGTTCTTGTATTAGCTGTCTTTGTACTATTTCATGTTCTTGTATCAACTCTTTTTCTTTCTTTTAAAGATCTTTTACTGTCTCTTCTTATCTTACTTCTAAAATATACATCATATTCAGACTCAGAATTATAAATAAAAAATGATGACTGTGTTTGAAGTTTGAACACATCTACAACAAACATATTTGATCATTATTAATACTGTATGACTTGTGTTGTTTGCGACAGATCTCAGTGGAAACAAACAATTGTTAGTAATAGTATTATGGTTTTTTTTATATAACAATTGTTAGTATTAGATAATAAATAGATAAATTAGCATTCCATCTATTTATAAACATTTCCATTCTATTATTTTTATAAAAACATTTTTTTGTAAGTTATTACAAACAAAACTGATTCTCTAAAACATTAAAATATAAACAAAATGATTGTTTGTGAACTTCTTGCATTTTTTTCCTAATTCGTTTTTCACTGTTGGAAACTTTGTGTTACAAATATTTTAGATGTATGAGTAAAGTCCGCACCAACATACATCGTGTGTCGATACAGGCAAAGTGTACGGTCTGACATATACGGATAATAAAATATGTTTGTATAAATTGTTAGAAAGAGACGATCCATTATAAAAGGTAATTAAAATAATTTTATTCCTGTGGGAAAGGAAAAGAAAAAGGCCGCGTGGTCCAAGTCAGTCCTCATGACCAATCATTATTTAACATAGTATGATTTATTCATATTTAATATAAAAATTATTAGAGCTCAGATTTGTTTTAAAATTAGTAGTAGCTTAAAATTTAGGGGTTTTCAGAATTAGTCTGAACACCAAAAAAAAAAAAAAAAATTGGTTCTAATGTGGAATTGGTTGTATTGAATAAAGTTGATTGAGAAAGACACACAGTATATGCTAATTATGGTTTAGCTGGTTGTTTAAAATAATAGAGTGATTAGTTGGTCGCTTACTGACAAAACGACAGTGTCTGACTTGCAAAACTGGAATGAATTTTGTAGTTTTCCGTTGAATTAGCAGACAATTTTCAACTTAAAGATGTTTACTCTACTTTTTTTTTAATTTAAAGCAAAATTCTTGTAATGTTTTTTTTTATTGTATCCTCTTTCATATAATAATTTTTAAATCCTGTAACGAATAATTAAAGCAAAACATGTTGTCACTACAGTAATCCGTACATAACAAAAGCAAATATACAATTTTTATTAGGATAAATTAGGTATCTTTGATTTTAAAAAAACTATATTGAAATTATAAATATGCTTTCATTTTCAAATATAAAAATTCTCTAACGATAATTATACTGAGTAAGAATTACAAAAAATGATTTAACCCTTGAAAATAAGTGGAAATAAAAGTTTTAAAAATTAAAACGGAGAAAACTTAATACGAAAAAAATCTATAATCATTGAATAGTGACCTTCATATAAAAGACCGTAAAAAAAAAAAAAAATGCGTAACCTATATTCACGATAGTCCTTACTCTATTTAATTTCCACAGTAAAAAAAATCGTATAAACTATTTTTTGAGCATTGCTCTTGAGTAATACATTTAGGTTACCAAATCATATGAAAATATAATAGTTTCTCTCTAATTATTTTCTCAATATTCTTAATCTGATTTCGTATTTATATTAATTGTCCAGACTCCAGACAAAAGGGATGAATCATGGCTGGATTTAGCTGTCCTACCTGTTAATATATCTCTACTGTCTAGTAACGCCAAAACCTGACAGTTAGTGATATATATTAGACTAATTAGTTATTCCCTAACCCCTGTTTCCAATTATATTACTCACATATATACATGAGTTTGTGATAATTAAACTTGATCTACTTAAACGTAGGTGATAGACAAATAGCCTAATGTTTTTTGTTCTCTCGCATCTTTTACCAAATACCGTGTGGTGGATTCAAGTTCTCCATAGAACATTTTAAATGTTGACAAGACAAGAATCTATTGGATTAAACATACAAATGGGAAAATTTATCTATTGAAATGTTATTTAAGTTAGATAAATGCATCAACAAATTGACGTATATGTACTTAACTGATATATATATATATATATGTTAATGTGTATATATATATATATATATATATACTATGTTAATGTATATAGTTATAGTTGCAAAAGAAAAAAGAAAGTGTTAAATTTTGGAATGTGAAATGTTGGAGGAGAAGATGGAGAGAGTGTGAGGTGGGTCAGTGCTGCTTTTGGCTCTTTCATTACATTAGTCAGATTCCCATATGACATGAGACTTTCGCTCTTCCTCAGAAATAGATCCCTTAATATTGTATTCTAGAAGTATATTTGACATAACGGAATCAAAAGCCAAATTGAAGAGCTATGTGGACTTTTCTACGTAATTAATTTAGGTCTTAATATACTTAGTATACACTCTCAAAATGCTAGTAATTAATATAGCAAATGACGAATATGTAGATTGATGATAGTTCAACTAGTCATGTAATGATGTGAAGATACAAACATAATATGCATTTGAACTCAAATCCTATCAACCATAAGTAACATTTGGGTACCCATATTTATACCAAAACGTAACAGCCAATTAAAAAATCTGGTAAAATTTCATAGAAAACGACGTAATCGTGATACCTTTGTTTACTACTAATCTTGATACTTTATGATTTACATCCATGTGAAAATAAAATCATGTAGACCAAAAATTTCTCATACAAAAACATTAAAAATAGAAATAATGGTTTTGCAATATTTTGTTAAAACAGTTAATTTTTTTAAAAAAATACACACGTATATATTCATAGTTTATATACTTTATAGGCTTATAGCATAGTTCAATAGAGGTACAGACAAACTGAAAAGAAATGAACCTAACTATCTGTCTTCACCTCGATTATTTGTCGTCTGTCTGACTATTTTAATTTAATTCTAATAATTTATGAATGTGACTAGTTTGGCTTATAGGCAAAGATCAATTTTTAGAGTGGGGTTATTGAATATTGTATTCTAACGGAATTGTATGTATTTTCAAAGACACGGTGACATCCACTGTCATTCAATTTCTATTTGATTTTGTTACATTTGAGTTTCAATGTATTATTTTGTCTAAATCACGAGTAAAACAAATACGAGCCTTTTATCTCTGATTTTGATGTATTTCTCATAAAAATTATAAACAAAATAATTATTCCCAAAATTGTTTTATTTCTCTTTCATCTAACAAAGAGATAAAGAATCAGAAGCATTTTGAGAACAATATAATGGCGAAGAAACTGCAAGATCCACCGATGGCATCTTCAAAATGGAGCCTTCGGCTTTGGAGGAGGAAGATCGTATTTTAAGAACAGAAATTCGATCATTCATCCAGATCTGATCCCTTATGTTGCAGTTCCCACTCTCTTTTTTTCTTTTCTTTTTTGCCATTTATGATGCAGTGACTCTTTGAACATGAGTGAAGTTCAAAGAGAACTCAGTCAAAATCCATACCAATTAACGATTAACACATTACAACGTAATACATAAGTCGTGTATTGTAGTGACTTTGTCAAAATCCAAATTCAGTTACGCTAAAATACATTGAAAACATCAATCCAATAATTTTGAACCAAAGATTCAAATAAAAACACGATTTTTTTTATTTTGTAATCGAACGATTTTGAACCAAAGTATAGACTAATTAATATTTGGGATTTTTAGAAAAGTTTAATATATTTAAACCCTCATGGGTTAACCTAGGTATGAGTTTTTTTTTTTCATTTGTAATATGTTGATTATGTGTATTCTTGGGTGCTATAAGCAGAAGTTACATTTCTGTCTCCGTATACCGTATTAAAAATAATGTATACTCAATTGTAAATATCTTTGATTATGTCATTATGTATTTCATGTATACATGTCTTTTCTCCTAAAACTTTTATACCACTTCATAAATCAAGAATTGTAAGAAAGTTAAAATTAAATAAACAGAAATTTAGTGTTTAAATCTGATTTAAAATGGAAATTTGAAAGTAACGAGTTTATTATATAGTAAAATACATATAAGAAATTATTTAAAACCCTTATTTAAATTATATAGAAAAAAAAAAGGTCAAGTAGTCTTCTATTATTTACTAGTATAACCTCTAGAAACATCATCACCACATTCCTGGCTAATATCCTTCATCTAGAACAATTATTAACGAATCAAAATACCAAAAAACAAAGCACCTCATTGACTATTAAATTAGTACTAATACATTAATTAAGTTATTATTCCTATATATAAATCTCACCCATTCTCCACCTTATCATCACAATCCAAAACTCTCTCTCTCTCTCTCTCTCTGTCTCTTGTCTTATCATTTATCTCTCTAACGGCGAGGCAATGGGTTTTCCGGTGGGATATTCTGAGCTACTTCTCCCAAAAATCTTTTTCTACTTGTTATCTTTCTTAGGTTTGATACGTAAACTCATCTCCACAATGTTCAAGATCATTGGTCTACCAGATTTCTTAGAACCTGAACCGGTTTCAACCTCATGGCCCGACCCACCACCCACGTTGACCAAACCTGACTCAGCAGCAATACTAGCCGGAGAGATGTTACCGGTTGTTCGATTCTCGGATATAAACCGACCGGAATCCGAGTGTTGCGCAGTGTGTCTCTACGATTTCGAGAACGACGACGAGATCCGACGGCTGACGAATTGTCGACATATATTTCATCGGGGATGTTTGGACCGTTGGATGATGGGTTATAATCAGATGACGTGTCCACTTTGTCGTACACAGTTTATACCTGATCATCTTCAACTGGAGTTTAATCAAAGGCTCTGGTCTCAATCTTCTGCTGTTTCTTCTCAACTTCTTGATGAATCATCATCTTAGGACGTATTAAATCTTTGTCCAAACAAAAAAAAAAGACATATTAAATCCTTTTTTTTTGGTACTTTCATTGGGAATTGGGTTTGGTGTGAGATCGATGTAAATATTAAACAAAAAAAAAAAGGTAGTGGTTACAGGTTAATGAAAAAAGAAAGAAGAAGAAAATTTGTACTTATCCATCCCTGAAAGATGAAATTACATTTTGAGTTATTATAAAGTTGTAAACTTTTTTTTTTTGTTAAGGAAAAAAAAAATCATTTGCTATAACAGATTAATACTGAATGTGTTAGTTTTTTAGTACAGTATTTTAATAAACATTGTTTAGAAGTTATTTTTTAATTGTTACTTGTTCACCTGGCTAACTCAATGATACTGACATATTGTTTTTTGATTAAAGGCTTACATCAATGATATCTTTCTTTTATAATTTAAAATCAACAAGCATTATGCATAGGTCATTGAAGATAAGATTGTTTGTTCATCCCTATAACATGCTGAACTAATATATTTCAACATGTATTTGAGGGTATTTGAAATGTTCTATAAGTGGTAATAACAAAACTGAAGTCGGAAACCGATATGATTATTCCCCACAAGTGCTAACATCATGTATTTAGGTTCTCATCCGATGACATGTCTTGAAAGAAGCAAAAATTAATGGCGAAATCGTCATGAATATAGATATATCTTGGACATTGCATTTGACTTTTGTTTGATCACGTCTCTCACAAAGGAGCTTGGTGTGTCCTTTACGATTTATCATGTGATCTATTGTGACAATGCTGGAGCTATCTATCTATGGGATAATCATTTTGTTTCATTCTTGTTTGAAACATGTGGCACTTGACTATCATTTTATCCTAATCATGTTTTTCACTCCCGGTTTCTTATGTATTGTTCATATTTCGTCAAAAGATCAATTAGCAGATACATTCACCATATTTTTTGCTTACTATATTTTGCTACTTGTTTTGACAAAATAAGCTAACCTATATCTATCATTTATATTGAAGATAAGTATATAAGAGCTATCTAGTAAATATGTGTAATTTACACTTTTCTACTGAAACTAGAACTTTTACTTGTATATATATCCCAAGTTATGTTCTTTGTGTGGGAAAAAAAAAGTTAGGTTTCTTTGTATAAATATAGTTGTATCTCTATCATTAATCACTAAAAAATAATCTTTCGTCTATACAAGAGACCACAAATGAACTCTTAATCATTGGGAATTAGGACTTTTAAGAGCCAAACAAAAATAAATAAATAATCATTTGGAGTCTCGTAATAGAAAGAGTTGCAAAGTGGAATATGTAAAACTGGTTTGTGCAAAGGCGTGACGCGAGGAAGCTTCCCATGTGAATGTAAACTTTGGAGTATGTTATGCTGTCGCGGCGTGGCATACGTGGACTTGTCTGTGCGTGTGCTTATTTCTTTCAATACCCTAACTCAATAGAGCCCACACGTTTCTAATCATTTTTTGCTTTCCGTTTACCACATAAATTAAATTAAACCCTTTTGAACTATATAGTATATCGTTAAAATAACGTATAGTAAATTATGTTTAATCTTAACCATTTATTTTATTTTGACCATTTCATTATTACATGTGGTTTACCAGCCAGAACTTGCGCCATCTTATATGATGATTCAAAACATTGCTCACAATTATAAAAAAAAAACTATGATAGTTGTACAACTTATATTGAAATATAGAAGAGTAGTATGAGTAAACTATACATAAGTTTGATTTAAAAAATTGTGAATACAGTGATTTTTTTAAGCATATAGTGGGAGATATCGTTTTATAAACTGATATACAACTCTTCGAACATTTGTTGTGGTTGACCCACTTTGACTACAAAGCCTAAAGGCAATTCAAAAGATGGTATGAATGAATCATTAGCTCTATAGTTTATAGTTTTCGACATTTTCATTATACCTAGATATACCCTAAGCAACATTGCTCATCCTCGATGGTTCCACGTCCACCCTCGTGCGCCAATTGGAACAAAAACAATCGATAAATAAGTTAAAGTGAACATTGTACACATGTGTTACAAAGACAATTATGTTCCGAAAAAAGGAAAAAGCCTCCTCTGGTTTGCATTAACTAGCTTATTTAGCCTCTTTAATACCATCAACCTTTTGTATTATAAAAATGTTACCAAACACTTTTTGTTCATCAGGTAAGAGTTTATGCAAACAACTTTGATCATGAAAATTTCAGACTTTCAAATGATGTTTGCTATATGTAAGTTCTGATAGTATATCGATCCAAAAAGCCACTGACACCGAGTTTTATTTTTCCACAATTCTTACCTCTTGCTTGTAAATCCGGTTTGAGACTGTACTTAGATTCTTAACTGATTGAGATCAATGCAGAAGATTCTCACAAAATTAATCGGTTTGGTAATAAGTTCTAAACCAGAACCACACCGGTTTGCATATCTCATCCCTCCGTGTAGGATTTTGCGATTTCCAGAGAGAGAGAGAGAGAGTGAGACTGAGATTGAGATTGTAATAGCTGGATCATTATAAAAGTAGTTTGTGATTGTGAATTGAAACATTCGTCTGGTTTCGGATTTGATGGTATTGTGGAACAAAATTAATTAACTAGTTTTGTTTTGCTAAACTTGCTAAGTTTATAAATTGAGTTAACAAGTTAGGTAACTAATACATATGTTGTTCTTTTTCTTTACTTAAATACCAAAGTCAACAAACCAGTTGATGATAGCAAAAGCTTTTCAGACATAACCAGAGTACCAATACCTCAAAATAAATAAATCGCAGAAATAAGCAGAGGACAAAGCTGAACAATATAATAGTTCTGCACACCTAAACCAAGTAACAACAACACTTTGACACATAAAATGAAGATACTGGTTAAATTTCTTAATGCTGAGGATAACCGGGAGGCGGGTAAGATGCAGGAGGGTAGCCTTGAGCAGGCGGTGGATAGGACTGAGGGTATCCGACTGGAGGAGGGACAGGTTGATCAAAACGAGACATCTGCTGAGCTGGTGGCACACCCATTGGCTGCGATCCAAACACTCCATCTCTTTTGTCCATCTCAAGTTTGTGTTGTGTCTGCAAGCAGAAAATTGGATTTTGGGTTATATATATATACCATAAGAGAAGATAGTTTCAGAAGCTCAGATAAGTTTCTAATTCTCGCTTTCTAGTACCTGCATACATGCGCAGACCCTGCAAGAAAATCAAGACCGCAAAATATTAGCAATTCGTGAACATGAATAGATTAGAGGGAGAATCTAAAAATCACAAGAAGTAAATACAGACGTGCAGTAGACCATATCAGCACAGCAAGAGAGTATCTGAGAAGCCTCGGAAAGTTCATCACTACCAACAATGCAAGCAACTATAGAGAATATGCAAGCAACTTGGCTGAGGCAGAACATAAATCCCTTCAAACACACAAGATGAGATTTGTTAGTTTCACACATGTGTAAAACCAATAAAAGTAGAAGAAAAAGAGAGTATGAGAGTACAATTATGCAATTGTCGCATTGTGTTGTCTGGATGTTGAATTCATCCTGCAGAAGAAAGCGGGTAGAGGCCACAGAGTTTCCGAAGCAAAGGAAGACCTGAAAATTTCAATTGCAAATGCTAATTCATAAGAATCATGAAGAGATCTATTGAATTATTGCAAGCAGGTTTTAAATGCCAAAATATCAAGAACATCACACTCATCGGTAAATAATGTGATCTCCTAAGTCAAATAAGTTGAGCAACGGAATTCTAATATAGAGCAGAGGAAACTAGGAAAGATGACGGAATCACATTATATAAGATTTGAACAGATGTCCCAGAAAGACACAGTGACACAACTACGAGAAAAAGAAAATATCCAAATCATAAACTGTTTCATGTTCCACTTTCCATTTCAATAAGTTTACACAAACAAAACGAGTGTCATTCACTGATGTTAAAACTAATGTTACATTCACCAAAAAAATCAGAAATAATCGAAGTCTCACCTCAGTGGCAAGGCAAAGTTGAGGACATTTGCTTTCTCCACACCTTCCACTACAGGGCATATATCCAGCACAGCAAGTATACCTGTGACGCGCAATATCTTAGCAAAGAAAAAAATCAGACTAATATTCTCAAAATAGTTTAGAAATTACATACCTTGACATGTCATTGTAAAGTGCTCTTCTCCGAAGCATGTATGACACACAAGGTCCACTACATTCAAAATGTATAACAAATCAAATATGTAACCAAAACCATGAATACAGACTCAAAATTGAATCAAGCAAAAATAAGCCTAAAAACAATCTCAGATACAACGAAACCCTAAAAGCAAATAGATCAACAACAACTTACCACAGACACGAGATGCAGCAATCTGCAAAAAGTAAGTTCATAATTCCCGAAAAAAACAAAAATCAGTTCTTCAATAGAAAAAACAATGAAGTTAAGAGACATAAAAACAAAAACAAAAGAGACTGAGATTTACAGGGAGTGTCGGCGGTGACGGTGCCCATGAGATCGGAGTGCCATAAATTCCGGTAATCTTGCCTAAGTTTCATCTTATCCAACTTATCTTGCGACGCCGCCATTGCTTTGGAAACTCAAAAAAGAAGAAGTTCAGATTCGAAAAACCCTAAATCAGTGACTATACAGAGCAAAAGCAATAAATCAAAATCGGTTACAAAATCTATAAGAACCTGATGATCTGCTTCACGCGTAAACCTTTAATTGATGAAAGCAGAAACTTCTCGTCACCCTCACTTCAACGAAGATATTTTTTTTTATCAAATCAGTTTCTTAGAAAAAATGAGAAGTTTGACTATTATTTAGGACCAGTTTGACCCACAACTTTTTCTTTAATTGTCGGGACCAACAAATTTAATATCCTCGGGTTCTGATTGGTTAAAATATGACCTTGGGGAATGCCGGAATTATATAATAAATTTTAAATTTATATAATTAGTAAGATCAAAAATAAAAATCACATTAATGCACAAATAAAAAGATTTTCAAAATGTTGAACGCATTAATCAAATGAGGGTTTGGTAACAATTTCGATGGTTTCTAGAAAATAACTATTCCTCTACGGATTTAATGAGAGTTTGAAGTCGAAGAAAGAGTTTTTCTATCTCTGCATTCTAAATTTTTTGCAAATGTTGGTAATATTACAAAATATTTTGCCGACAAAAAAAAAAAATTACAAAATAAGTTTTTACCGTCACCAATTACCGCATGTAAATTTTACTTTTTCAAAGTCAGATCCGTTACATTGACACCAAATTTCAATTTCTCCTTTTTCAAACAAAAGTCCACTGTCGTCAATGGCTCTACGAATCACACGCTAAATTCGATTTGTTTCTATTTCAATAGCAAATGAGTATAAAAGGTTTGTCAATTCTTACCTTTAGCTTATGTCATGCAAAATACCCTAGTGGGTTTAGACTTTAAGATATAAAAACACCAGAGAGAAAATTACTACAATAAATTATTTACAAACATAGACAAAAATGTGTAAATTAAATGTATATGGAGAAATTCATAACATAAATAAAATACGAGGGTACATTTGTTAAACCCACTAATTGTCTGCTATATAAACATAGCCCACCAGACCAAATAAACTGGACCTGTCATGCCTTGGTTCTGAAACAAGAACTGTGAAGAAAAAGAGAGAAACAAAAAAAAAAATCACACTTTTTTGGGTAAAAGGTCCAAATTTACATTAAGAAAAAACAGTTTTCTTTTTGCCAATTTTGGATTCTGGTGGTTTTCAAAAAAACAAAGATCACGAGTGTCACTTGTGTTTTCTCTGTAACCGTTTCATTTGCTCAATTCAATTGCAGAGACAGTAAAAAAAGACAGAACATAACCCCAAAAGATTCACTTGTTTATCTCTCTTCTTCTTCATTGAGAATCTTGAGTTTGTGTTACCAAAATAAAAAGGGCATGGATTCTGATCTTTATATCTTTGATGGGTCTTCATCTTCTTCCTCAATCTGCCACAGTACTGATCCTGATATGTTTTCCTCCGACACAACAACAACAACAGATCTCTACTGCAACAATCCTTATCTCAATCCTTCAATGGATGATCATCAATCTCTTAGTTTCTTTGAAAGTTTTACTCCGACGACTCATCATATCCTCTCTTCTTCTCCTCCAATCTCTCAGCTCCAGACCTTAACTCTCACACACACAAACAGTTTCCCCAACTTCTCCGGTTTCGAAAACTTCGACACTGTCAAAACAGAGCAGCTCTTGTTTAACTCTCCCTTTGATGCTCCATTCATGGAAGATTCCTCGAATTTTCAGAATCAGAATTTGTTAAACTCGCCGGAAGATTCCTTCTTCTCCGATCACATGCGACGAGTTTACAGCACCGGAGATTTGCAGGTACTTTAGCTATAATATCCTCTGTTTTCCTCTGTGATTTCACACAAAAACTAATATTTTGGAATTTTTTTAGAATTTAGGAAGGGATTTTACGGGACAGAGATCATACTCGAGTCCTTTGGCGGCGGAGAGTTCACCAACGACGGTGTTTTCCGGCGATGAACAAAGCTTGAGGGTGGGGCGTTACAGTTCCGAAGAACGTAAAGAGAAGATTTCTAAGTATAGAGCTAAACGAACACAGAGAAACTTCACCAAAACCATTAAGGTAATAATAAGTTAAATAACTACTATTTAATAACTAGTTTTAACTATTAGCAATATAAAATTCTAAATGAATTTAATTTCGGTTTAACAAGTTTATTTTTTTCTCAATCAAACGAAAAAAATATCTAATTTTCTCTATATTAATTGGTCAAAATAACAATTAAACCAGAAATAGAACTGAATTACATGTTCTTTTAAAGAAACTGGAATATAAATCAAACTATTTCAGAGACTTTGGAAATTAACTTGAATTTTTGCTTGGTTATTATTCCCCGTTGTATAAAAGAAAAAAAGAACAAAACTCAAATTATATGCACATATTCAATTAATTAAATAATTGTTTTACAATTTTATACAAATTACAACTTTACATTTGTAATTTTGGTTTGCACCGTTATAATTTTCTTATATATTAAATGCAAAAATTGAAGTATGCATGCCGGAAAACGTTGGCGGACAACAGACCAAGAGTACGTGGCAGATTTGCAAGAAACGACGAAGTGTTTGAGAACCCCAAGATTGCTTCTTCTTTCACTAGACAAGAAAACGACGACGACCTTTGGGTAAGTAAAATTCAAGTTGATTCCTAAATTACAAACCTTACTTTTTCATCTTTTTATACAAGTATAATAAATTGTATTTAAATTGAGATTAAGTAAATAACTGATAATTATTTACTTATTTTTTAACATTATGGCAGAATTTGGATGGGCTGCATGAGGAAGAAGAAGCTTGTGTGAACTTAGTGGAATGTCAGTCTCAGTCTCAGCCTCAGTTGCAAATGCAATACATGACAAATTCCTACTGGTGAAATTAAAGCCTCTGTTTGAGAAGGAAGAGATGAATATTTTTCCCATTTAGTTTTAATATGCAGACGAATCGAATTAAATCATATATATTAGCAATGTATTGTAGTGTAATGATTGGATTTACCATGAAGTTGAGTAATCATAAGTCGGATCTTTGCACTGTGTACGTTTTAAATGACATAATTAGTCAGAGAGTTTTGGGTTAAGAGTCTATATACTATTCTCTTATACATCATATAAACTATAATCTCGCAATTCATGTCTCGAACATACTACTGCACCAGAATCAAAAAGTAAGGTAAAAATTATGGATATTTATTTCCAAGAGAATAAAATAGTGATTTAATATATAAGGTACCTAGTGACATTGTCATAGTGGTGTTACATGTGAATATGTAAATAAATAAATTGTGCTATGATTAATTATCACAGATGGAAAAATCTTTGACCCTCGAAGGAAGATTCCTTGGTCTGAATTTTAATTTATATGATGAATTTGAATTAGTGGACTACTAAACATTGGTTATATGATCTTAGATTAATATTTTAATAGTCCGAATCATTGATATATAGTAGTCAAAACAACATTTTTCTATCATGGAGGACCAAGATCCTCTCTTGTCAGTTTAGTCTGTTAGTACATATATGAAATTATGAATTATTATCGCTTTAGAGAATCACATTTCAAATTAATATATGTAGAATAGCTTTGTAGTATATCAATATGCTCAAGTCCAATCATCCGTTGGACTTGAAACAAGTTGCACACTAAAAATAGTGGTTTAGTATATATGTGAAACAAAAATTTGCTGATGAAACATTTAAAGTTTAAACGATGATGTAAGTTTAACATTGATGGCTCATTAGTTTATTGAAGTTCTTCAGGTGGAGAAGCTTAAAAATTAACTGATGAGAATTATTTATGTTCAATGTAGCTACCAAATTATTACTGAAGTTTATTTTCTTGGAACAAAGAGCAATTAATTTAGGGTTAATCCCGTTATTCTACTACAGAGTACTACTTGAATACTGGAACCTTTTTTTTTTTTTTTGGTCAACAATATACTGGAACCTTTTTTTGCCCGTTATTAAAACATCATAAAACCTAGTAGAAACAAGTTGCAAAATTATCAACTTGCAAATTATAGTTCTATCTATAATTTATGCTTTCAAAATAATTGGTTACCTAAAAAGGAAAGATGATGCTTTCCTTCATAGAATATGTTCTCACGGAAATCGAGATATTTTTGCCTTTTGAACTATATTTATGTTTGATTACGAAAGATGGAATACACCAGCATTATTCTATGAATACGACGCATTCAGGGATAAACTTTACATACATTATATGTAAATTGGTCGAATTCGGATAGATTTTTGTTACATCTATATATTTGGTTAATGGGTATCATAGAGTACATAACCCCTCTATATAGAGTGTTATTATTTGATTTTTTTTAAATCTGCGTATAGGTTCTAGTAGTTGGGCTTGTTCTGGTTCATGACATTTGATCACCGCGAACTACTGTTGTAATGTCAATAAAATTCTGCGTATTCATAAATCGATATGATCTATGTGACTACGGCATCGTTTTTATTTGATTTTTGAATTTTCTTTAGGTTGTGAATTATTTTGTGTCCGGAATAAACCGAATAAGCTACCAACCAAATATTTGTAATCAACTTGGATATATACCTATTCTCCATCTACTATTTATAACTTTTAAAATTGTTCAATAACTTATATTTTGAAATGCCTTTTATAAAGTAGATATATAATTTAAAATTGCAAACATAAATTCTTTTAAGAGATTACACTTATTCATAAGAAAATGAGACATGGAATCACAAGTTGCTATCAACTAGCATATCATACATATGAATATTTTCACGTACACGTCTTCTCTTTTCCCTCTTTTGTATGTGTTTATCATCTCATATGATAACTAGCTTACATTTACAGTAGTAAAATTGCATTTGGTATTGTCCTCCACTCGAAGTGTCGTCCATTAAAGTCAACCATGAATAATAGAAAAGGTAATCAGAAAAAAGAAATGAGAAATGGTTAAAAATCGGCCGCCTTGATAAAAATTACAAATACAATGCATGGAGAGCTTGAGCAGGCTGCAAGTGCATCCATGCTAATTATGTGATGCGTTGACCTTTTATATAATAAGCACGTGGTAATTTTTGGTTAACATTTTTAGCTGCCGTGTGAATGTCTAATTAGATGAACAAACAAAAATGTTGCCTAACATAAAATGAAACAAGCAATATATGTTAAGAAAAATAAACTCCTAATTTGAACTATTGTTTTGTTCAAAAAAAAAAAAAAAAAAAAAATTTTGAACTATTGTAATGTTCTGATTACAATATTCTTTCCAAAATTTTGCAATACTACTATATTAAAACTTTGAATTATATTTTATATAATACATCGAAACAAATTAAACACTGAAATAGGTAAAACGGATATATTGTTTTAAGTTACTGTAAGATGCAGGCAAAGTTAACGTAGTAATTCTTTATCAAAAAGTTTGTAATGACACAGTGGTTTTCCAGAATGAGTATTCGAAGTCACTAGGTTCAGTTTTACTTGAAATGGTATTTTAAGAAATGCGGGATTATCAATGGTTAATTTTGGGTACCACATGAAATATGGGCAAAAACCTGAAATTATTATGGTTTATAGGAAGAAAAAACACGTAACATTAACATAAGTACATAACATATAGTTGAATTTTTTCTCCTAATTAACATGATACCTCTAGCTCAAAAAATAAAGATATCTCTAGCTCGTATGTGAGTTTTTTTTTTAGCGCATTGTGCAATGCAATCTAGATGAATAAATTTTCTTTTGTTTTCCCTAAAATCAGAAATGGAACAAATGAAGAAATTTGAGTAGGTTGATAGTGCTATGTTCTATATTCAAAGTATTTTTTTGTTCTATGGTGGAGGCAAGAAAATTCATAAAACTAGCACGTCCAAGGCTAGAGGATTCTACCAGTTTTATATATGTTTTCATTTATTAATTTATGTGTAACCCAAATATTGCTAGTGCCTGGGTGATGTCAAATCCAATAAGACATTATCATAGTAACAACCATAACCAAAAATTTAATAAAAAGAATAATGAGTACCAAACAAAGAGCCTTCAAGTTTCTAAAAGGCTTGTGTTGGGCAGCATGTTCAGCCTATAAATGTCATTATCCTAAAACTTATTATATTCAGTATCTGGTTCATGTTTTTTTTTTTTTTTTTTTTTTGACAGAGACAAATTAATATGGTTATTTTATTTACAGTTGATTTCAACATATTTTTATATCTATGTAACATGTATGCATGTCTTGCGATCAGTCATTGATTTAATAATATCAAAATAGGTTAAAATACGATTCAATTAAGTATGTATAAAAATAAATTACAGTTCTTGATATTTCATTATGCTAGTTTATGTGTTTCTAAAGTTTTACAATATTTTTTTTTCTTTTTCTTATTCATCAATCTCTCTTCTAATATTTAGACTTCTAGATTCCACCATCATCTGACATTTATTTCTAGGTCCATTTTTTCATAACATCGAACCGTTAATTTGTGAAATATTACCACAAATGACTACTGTTCTCATATGTTTTTCTTCACTTAATTTTTTTTGTGATTTTAGTTAGTTGGTTAGTTTTCTCGAGAAAGAAAGGAAAACTATTCTCAGTTACTTTTGCTTTCTTTCTTATTTCATTTGATGCTCCTAAAAGCTGATATTTCTATTAATCATGTTATTCAAACCGAGGCAAAGCAAGGTTCTCTATAATCTGTATATGTCAGCTTACAAGAATAATACGTTACGTACACAGGAAGACGTCTGGACAAAAGTTATACCAAAATAAAGACGTCTAGAGGAATTTTGGACATTTCTTTATATCAAAATAAATAATCAATCATTAAAGGTTTTATGATATAAACTAGTATAAGATAATCGTAACCAATCATGGCATTGTTTATTCACAAAAGAATCGATACAGAATGGGGCTCGTGTCACATATATACGTATTTGGGTTTAGTTAACTTATCAAACTTTAACATATGTCGATACTTCCATTCTCTTATCGATCTCCTTGCATTGATCTTTTTTCTTCATTGTTTCCAAAGTTTCACATTTAAGCATATAGCTAGACATGTTTCCTAAAGCAGATGAAGTTCATGAAAGGATGCTCAAAATGTTGACCACTAATTAACCTTGTACCTTTGATTTCTTGATGCATGCTAGACAAATCTCATAAAGTTAAATTCACCGAAAACAAGGATAATCCACAATTTAGCGCATTGACAGTACTAAATTTTGTATGGCTATAACACCGCAAACTTTCTACCATTATATAAGGAATACCTGGCTACTAATTATATTTTTACAATGAGAATAGCCAAATGTATAAAAGAGTGTATTAAGGAATACCAAACTACTGTCATGACTATCGTCTACTTTCTATCCTAGAATCAGTGAGCCAGAAAGACCAAAAAATTACATTTCGCTATAATATCAAGAAGTAATCAGAAAACTTCTAAACTTTTAGGCATAAGATAGGAAAACATCAAAAGTTAAAGGGTCTAAATAAATCAGACCTAGCTAGTTAGAGGGAATTTCTGCGAGTCGTGATTCCAAACAGCTTAAACTATACCCTGTTCGATTAACAATTAACAAGTGTATTTTACAATCAGTCATGTAGCAATATAGAATATTTCATAACTAATTTAAATCAATACTATTTAGTACAGTTTTTATTATCTCGCTGTGTAAAAATAAAGAATAATTAAAATTTGATATACAATGTTCCTAACTAATTTTCTATACAAATACATAAATATTCACATTTTTACAATGATCATCAGCCAAATGTACAAATGAGTGTGGATTATTTTATGCATGAACACATTCATGCATGCACACGTACGTATATGTATACCACCTACATAGAAAATGGCTATATTTATAGAAAAAGAAGAGATGGCTTATGTGGCAAATTAGTGCCAAAACACAACTTTTGTGAATTGTGACCTCAAGAGGATTTGGTCGTTCTTTACTGCAAATTGTTTGTTTATGTTCATTGTTCTAGGAGAGTCTTCTATTAGAAGGGGCACATATTAAGTTGAGTGTGTGTTTAACAAATGTTTTACATATATATATATATATATATATATGTATATATATATATAAATCTTTTTCTTTATAACTTACACGCACATTAACAAATTTGAAACTAAGTTATGACATGATAGCCGTATATCAAAAACTAATTTATACTATTTATTATGAATTCTTAACCAACAAATCACTATTAGTTGGTTTTATAAACTTGGTTAGGCTTTCAATTCTAAAAACAAACATCATATAAATAGAAAAGATAAAAGCAAACTGATTCTTGCTATTTAAGAACAAAACAAAACTATTTACTTATTAGTTAAATGAATTTTATAATCTACCTTCGTGAAAATACCCATTTCTGATATTCAGTTATAATAATGATTAATCCCTCAACCAATAGGGAGTTGGCATTTCGAAAGAATTTTATATCATAAAGCTTGTACAAACAGATAAAGAATCAAGGATGATTTGATTATTATGACTTAAATGCATATTTTATTAAATCAATGAATAAGAGTAAGAGCACTCTTGGAAAAGTGGTCAAAATGCTACCTGTTTAATTCTTTGTAGGTGTAGTAGTCTAATGCCTAAAAAAAAATAATTTGTACAAAAATCTGAATACAAAAATATAAACCAAATATTCTTTTAATAATTTTATTTCGTTTATTGATTTGTTTAGCTAATCTATTGATTTTGCTTATTAATTTGTGGGGTATCTTACCAACTTCCTCCACAAAGACAAACTAGCTTCAAAAGACAAGGTAGTCTTTTATCTTCCGTTGTCGACTTGACAAGTACTTTATAAATAAATAACAAACCGTCAAATTGGCGAATCAATCTTGAGAATTAGTGTCGACATAAATTTTATTATTGTACATTATACAATTTAGACGATAAATAGTCCAAATCCATTGTCCTCGAGCAGGGACGACTCTAAAATATGGGAGGTCCAACTGTCCAAGCCAAAGAAAATGTCTTTTGGATATTTGTAGATAGTTTAAAACAATGAGAGAACATTTAAAAAAATTGGGGACAATGTTTTGGATATTTTTATATAGTTTTAAAACAATGAGAGAACATTTTTAAAATATTTTTTAAATTGAAGACATATATTTACAAAAATAAAAAATTTAGTGATTTTAGACCCATATTTCAACTCGTAGAGGATGAACTGATGCATGATTAGAAATTTAGAATCCTGACCTTAAGTCACTTGTGTTTTTTTGCTCAAAAAAAAAAATCTGATTATTTATTTTTAAGCCCAAAACTTAGATAATCCTTTACCTTTTTGCTTTGAAAAAGTTCTGATTAAAACTTTGTGGGCAATTTTCTTGAACTTCATCACTATTTGGGCTTTTTAACAAACTCACTTATGGCCAGTTTTATAGAACCGGCGTCGTATGATACAAGCCCTTGCACGACAGCGTATCTATGAAAAATAACAAAAACTGAAAGAACAAAATAAATAAATTAATTCGGACAAAGGTTTAAACTTAAACCCAACCCTGGTTTCTTCTTCTTCCTCAGTGCCGCCGTAAACAAGCTTCGCCGTCGATTTTCTCCTCCTCTGAAGAAGAAGATAATTTAATTTCTAAAGTAAGTTTGCTTCTGATTCCGTTAATAGTCTCTATTTCGAAGATTGTAGTCTCTTAGGAGAAAATCTTAGTAAGATTGTAATTTTGCTCTGCTTCACATGATGGGCTTAAACGATGATGAAGCCCACATAGGCCATTCTGCAATTTGAGACGAAATCCTTGCTTTCAAAATATATATACATTAAACCTTTCATTATTTTGCTCTTCTTCTCCTTCTTCTTAAACCCTAGTCATCGAGAATCCAGTACCAGTAACCATGGAGGCAGATACTAAGACAGACTCTCGTACTCTGAAAGTTAACGACTTGTTAAAAGATGCTCGCTTAGATTACGATTCTCTCAGGAAGCTTGTTGATGATACCGTTTCGTCGATTAAAGAAGCTATTGATGGAATCCCTGAAAAATTTCAGGTAGTTTTGTGTGCATCTATATATGTTATTCTTCTCTGGAAATTGTTTGTTTATGAGCTTTTTTAGCAGTTAAGGAACTGTAAAATCATGTTTTTTATTAGGTTACCTCGGAGTTAGCTCCTAGTTTTGTTGAGGACATTGGGGCAGATAAAGAAGTGGAGTTCAGTTTTAAGAAGCCAAATGGTTTCAATCTCTGTGGAAGTTACTCCATTTGTGGCATGGCAAAGCCGGATACTTCTGTTGATCTTCTTGTTCACTTGCCTAAAGTAAGTATTTATTGCTCATTTCGTAAGTTTTAAATCGTGTCTTACAGGTTATGTAATTATATAATTGTTCTTGCAGGAATGTTTTTATGAGAAGGATTACATGAATCATAGATACCATGCCAAAAGATGTCTATATCTTTGTGTTATTGAAAAGCATTTGTTGTCGTCATCGTCCATTGAGAAGGTTGTATGGTCAACCTTACATAACGAAGCTAGGAAGCCAGTCCTTGTTGTTTTCCCAGGTGTGCTCTTGTTTTTGGGTTAGAGAAATAGTACTTTTTATGTTGACAATTATATTTACGTTGAGAATGTGTGTGTTTGCAGCTAAGAAACTTGATCAGTTTCCTGGATTTTCCATAAGGTTAATCCCTTCCGCAACATCACTGTTTAGTGTTGCAAAATTGAGTATTAGCAGAAACAACGTCCGTTCTGTAACTGCAGGTATCAAGAATGTTGAACTCTTCTTGGATAAATATATTGAGGCATCATTGTATTGACATTCTGATTTGTCTTGATGATAAAGATGGTGTCCCTGAGCCCACGCCAACTTACAACTCAAGCATATTGGAGGACATGTTTCTGGAGGAAAATTCTGAGTTTCTCAAGAAAACCTTCTCTGAGTGGAAGGAGTTGAGCGATGCTTTGATTTTGCTGAAGGTATGGATAGTTAACAAGTATTGTTACCTGTGTATATTGTGATCCTTAAACGTCTCTGGTTGTGTGCAGATATGGGCAAGACAAAGGAGCTCGATATACGTCCACGATTGCTTGAACGGATTTCTAATCTCTGTGATACTTTCATATCTTGCAACCCATTCCAAAATTAACAAGGCACTAAGTGCATTAGATATATTCAGAGTGACATTGGATTTCATAGGTATGTTAGTACAGCTTACGTCTATTTGTTGCATTTGAAGTATTTGATTCTGCAATATGGATAACCAAAATTTGTCAATCCTGTTTGGCAGCCACTTCTAAATTATGGGAGAGAGGTTTGTATCTTCCGCCACAGAGTGAAATTCGTGTCTCGAAGGAGGTGTGTAGTCTACTTGCTTTTCTGTCTGTTTCATTTTTATTTTTGCGTATCAGTATGACTATGCACTGGTACTACTGGATTCGTCTGCTGGTGTATACTGTTATTGTAGTATAAAACATTAGACATAAGGCATCTTCTGATAATCCAAAGACTACATATAGAAGTCTTGATAATGTTTGAAAAACCATATGTAGGCACTAGATTTTTCGTGTATGACAGTCTTGATAATGTTTGAAAAACCATATGTAGGCAATAAGTTTTCTTATAGTACTCGAGCTAATTGACAAATATTTTAGCAAGTATTCTATCAAAGAAATTTTCATGTGCGCATACAGGTGTCCTGTTCTCTGCATACTTTTGTTAACTGATTATCAATGATTAAAATTCAGGAGAAGATGCAGTTCAGAGAGTTGTTCCCTGTTGTTATATGCGATTCATCTACGTTTGTGAACTTGGCTTTCCGGATGACCAGTGTTGGATTCCTGGAGGTACATGAAGCTGGAGAAAAACTCTTAATTCAATGTTTTTCGATTATCCGATATTTCATCCAAGGCTGTGGTTGTGTTAGTGACTTTTTCATGGAATTTGTTTGTTGGTCAGCACAGCTTCAAGATGAGGCTTCTTTGACGCTTAAGTGTATGGAGAAACTCAGAGATGGGGGATTCGAGGAGATTTTTATGACTAAGATTGACTATCCTGTTAAGTATGACCACTGCATAAGGTAAGCTTCACTTCTCACTTCTCCTGATTGATATGTATTGTATTGTCAAGGATAGAAGTGGCTGGTTATGTTCTTACTTTTGTCAAACCGTTATGGAAGTGGCTGGTTATTTCTTACTTTCGTCAAACCGTTTTATGCATGTGGAAGTATGATACTAAAAAATTTAGATAGGAATATTTTTGTCACAGGTTCAAGATAGCATTTTTTCTGAGCTAGTTTGTTCCCTTGTCAGCTAGCTATCCTGACATATAAGTTCTCTTAGGTTACAGCTAAAGGGGAAAACAGCAGTGTCTCTGTCAGGGTTTTGTTTGGACAAGGAATGTTGGAGACTCTATGAGCAGAAAGTGCATAGCCTGCTTTTAGAAGGACTCGGTGACAGAGCTAAATCAATCCGTGTAGTTTGGAGAAATACCAATCAAGATTGGCATGTAGAGAGTGTAAGTTTTTTCCGATGATGAATTTTACTTTTCATTGCAACGAAGTGGGCTCTTTTCTAATACTCTTAACTGCCATTGAACCAGGGCTTGTCAGTTCTTGACAGAGAACCTCTTTTCATTGGCATATCTGTCAGCTCCACTGAAAAGGCTTATAGAACAGTTGATATTGGGCCAGATGCTGAAAACAAGATAGAGGTATATCCAAAATTTCTGAATCATTGCTGTCTCATTGGGTGGTACTAAGTAATATATTGGTCTAGGCACTTAGATTCCGGAAGTTTTGGGGTGAGAAGTCTGATCTAAGGAGGTTTAAAGATGGAAGAATATCTGAAAGCACAGGTGTGTAATCAATACAATTCTTGTGGCAGAGTTAACAATGAAGTTTTGAGTTAATGCAAGCTGAATATTGCCTCGTTCATTTTCTCAGTTTGGGAGACTCAGCAGTGGACCAAACATCTTATCATGAAACAAATTGTTGAATATATCCTTAAGCGGCATCTTTCACTGACGTCCGATGACATTGTACAATTAGTGGATCAACTTGATTTCTCTCTAAACTATGGGGGCAAAGGTACTGCTAAACACAGAATTAAAAAAATTCCTCTTTTTCTCAATGCATTGCGCGCTGTCTGCTTATAGTTTCAATCTAATGCAACAACGATGTTATGTCTCAGACCCAATATCTTTATCTGGAAATTTGGTTCAAGCCTATGAAGTTTTATCAAAGTGCTTGCGTGAGATTGAAGGCATACCTCTCAAAGTCTCTAGCGTTCAGTCTTTAGATTCAGGTTTGTTAAAATTTAGAAACTACAAGAGTGTACTGGCACTGATATTTTCAGTATCTGTAGTTTCTTATTTTAAATTTTCCTCGTGACTTGCAGCTCTCAGGTTCACATCCGTATTCCCTCCTGAACCTCACCCAGTGGCTTGCGAAAAAATCGATTCGCGAAGACTGCAAAAACTTATACCATCCTGCATTCCAGCAATGGAAGTCATGATTCAGGTGTAATCATTACACCAGATGGTTACTGGCATAGTTACTTTGTCTTAATTAGTCATCTTAACACTCCTGTCATTATTCTTCTTTTGCTATCTCAGCTAGAAGGTTCTGGTAACTGGCCCATGGATGATTTAGCAGTTGAGAAAACAAAATCTGCCTTCCTCCTGAAAATTGCAGAGAGGTGGGTGAAGCTATTGTTTGTAACACTTCAAACTATTAAGTCACAGTGTTTTTATCTGAGTACTGACAAATGAAAATACTGACAGCCTTCAGAACGTCAAGGGAATACCATGCACAGCTACTGAGGATAATGTCGATGTTTTCATTGGTGGTTACGCATTTCGCTTGAGAATATTGCATGAAAGAGGCCTGAGTTTGGTGAAGAGAGAAAGTGAGTTTTCTTCTTGTACACACTATCCTCTATTTCTTAATAAAAAGCTTATGTGATGCTGACTTCCTCGATTTCTACTGAGTTGCAGTTGGAGTGGACCCGGTGAAGCATGTTTCCTCTACCGATAAAATGCTTTTTATTCGTAGTCAACATGCAAGTATGATTAATGGTTTGCAAGGTCGATTTCCTGTATACGCACCAGTTGCCAGGTAAAAGTCAATAAAATTTATGTGTTTTACTTTTGTTTGCTTTGAAGTTTCATAACCCAGACCTTGTCTGCTACTTGAAGGCTTGCAAAAAGATGGGTTTCTGCGCATCTCTTTTCTGGTTGCCTGGCAGAAGAGGCCATTGAACTTTTGGTTGCTTATCTCTTCCTCACACCTCTCCCACTCGGTGTTCCTTCCTCCCGGATTAATGGATTCTTAAGGTACATTTCCGCGCTTCCATACTTATGAATTTTATGGAAAACAACCAGGCAATGCTGTTGGCAACAATCAAAACATCACATCTTTCCGCTGGACCGTGTAACAGGTTCTTGCGATTACTAGCAGACTATGAATGGATGTTCTACCCGTTGATTGTTGACATAAACAATGACTTTGGTAGAAATGACGAGAAAGAGATCAATGTGAGTCCCAACTTTAATAATGGGTCTAGTGTTGGGTTAGATTTGTTAGAACGGCCGTATGTCATTGTAAAACATTTCTGGTATTTTTAGGATAACTTCATGTCAAGTAGAAAAGGCTACGAAGAGGACAAACAAAACATAAGTTCAGCTATGTTCTTGGCTGCTCCTTACGACAAGGCATCAGAGGCATGGACATCAACTTCACCAAATTTATTGGTTAGTAATTAGAATACGCTTTTGAAAAGCATATCTTCCGCTACTCTGTTCTTTTTCTTCTTAACTCTCTTTATTTCCTTTGTTAAAGGAACAAAAAAGGTTGGTGGCTTATGCTCGAAGCAGTGCAAACGTGTTGAGCAAGATGGTATTGCAAGAACATAATGATTCTGTTCAATGGGAGGTGAGTGTGATGTATTGAAAACAAAATGTATTGAACCGGTATTATGAGAACATTACATCGACTAATTTTATGAGTATATATGTTGCAGTGCCTTTTCAGGACACCCTTGAACAACTATGACGCAGTTATTCTTCTCCATAGAGACAAATTACCTTATCCACGTCGTCTTCTGTTTCCATCTGAACTTAACCAAGGTTCCAAACATAGCTCTCTCTGTCTCTATTTATTATGTCTATATCGTTAGTTCCACCATTTAACTTCTTTCCCATTTATTGAACAGGGAAGCATGTAGCACGGGGAAAAGCGAGTAGATTGTTCAACCCATTTATGTCGCCTGGAGATTTGAAGAGAAGCCATGAAGAGCTTAAGAATAAGCTAATGGTGGACTTCGAGCCGACCAAGTGCTTGTTGAGTGGGTTGCAGGCAAGTGTTGTCTCAAAAACATAAACAATCATATTTATTCAATTTCTTATTAAAAGAAAGGAACCTATCACGCGATTCTTATCTTTATGCGGTTGTTTGCAGGAAGAGTTTGGGACGTTGAAGCCATGGTATGATCATATAGGAGGCGACGCAATTGGTTTAACATGGAACAAACACAATTCAAAGGTAAACAAAAATCTTCTTAGTGTCTTACTTAAAAGAAACACTAAAGGAAAAATCGTAATAACAAATGTAATGTTTGATTGCAGAAACGAGAACGAGATGAAGAAGAAGAAGAAGAAGAAGAAAGTAATCCAATGGAGATGTTAAAGGCGGTAGGCGAAATGGGTAAAGGGTTAGTGAGGGATATCTATTTGCTCAAGCCTCCACGCTTTGTCTAAATATCAACTTGTCTTAGTTTCTTTAAAATGTGTTTGTCAATTTTGTTTACTCATCATCATACTCAAACTGTCTAAAGCGACTAAACACATTACCAGTTTTGCTTCATTCATTGAGTTTAATGTGTACCAAAGCTTAATGACTATTCGTTGTCCTACTATTTTGTTTTTTAAAACAAACAAAGCTCAAGACCTTTCGGGGAAGGTTATGTGACAAGCAAAGACATATATACAAAACGGAGTAGTATTTGTGGAGATTGGAGAAGAACAATGAAAATGAATTTACTTGTGCTTTGTAACCGTTGTGTAATAACGGCTATTACAAGAAAAGTTTATAGATAAGATAAGTTACATGATCTCAAATGTTTCGATGGGTTTTGTTTGATTTGCAAATAGCTTCCTGAGCATATCACGACAGTATTCATGTCTACATTTTCTTTGTGGCCTAATTATTAAATTTAAGTTACCGTCGAAACTTGAACTTGAAACTTTATTTTTGCCAACACGGCAATGAGTTCTCTTGGAACATCTCACATCATCATCATCATCATCATCATCATCATCATCGATATCTGTAATAAAATAAAACAAAATAATGAAAAAGATTCTCTCACATTATCTTATTTCTCCACTTGATTCCCAGAAGACAAAAAAAAAAAAAATCAGAAAAAAAGAAGAAGAGAGAAACCATGTCTTCGCCGAGCAAGCGTAGAGAAATGGATTTGATGAAACTGTAATTTTTTTAATCTTATTATCTTATCAGTTTATTCTTGATTTTGAGCTCCGATTTTTTTTCTAATGTTTGTTTGGCGATTTGATTCGATTTTTTTGTGATGATTTGATGTGAGAGTTTAGGATGATGAGTGACTACAAGGTGGAGATGATCAATGATGGCATGCAAGAGTTCTTTGTCGAATTCAGTGGACCCAAAGACAGTAAGTAACTCAATTCGTCCCGTGAATAATTTAAATCATAGAGTTTTGATTCTGTTTTTTCTTGTTCTTGCTGCTGATGATGATCATCATAGGGTTTTGTGTCAATTTCAACTTATCAGTATCAACTTGTTAATTTTTGGTGATTTTATCTCTGTGTGTTTGTACTATGGACAGGTATATATGAGGGAGGTGTGTGGAAGATAAGAGTTGAACTTCCTGATGCTTATCCTTATAAATCTCCATCTGTTGGTTTCATTACCAAAATATACCACCCTAATGTCGATGAAATGTGAGTTCAATCGAATCAGTAGATCTTTTGGAGGAGTGATTATGTTCCTTCTCCAAATCTTGAGTGGTGCTTATTTGTTATCCCTCTTTGTATGTGGTTATGCAGGTCAGGTTCTGTTTGTCTAGATGTTATTAACCAGACCTGGAGCCCGATGTTCGGTATGATCATAACAAATGGAACAATATACAAGATAGTTTTAACTCCTGTTAGTTTTTGTTATGTTAATTATGATTTGGATTTAGTTATTCAGACCTGGTGAATGTGTTCGAGACATTTCTTCCGCAACTTCTTCTGTATCCGAATCCGTCAGATCCATTGAATGGTGAAGCAGCTGCATTGATGATGCGTGATCGTCCTACCTATGAACAGAGAGTTAAAGGTTAGATATTGAGTTGATTAGATTCTTGTTACCCTACATTATCTTATCTTCTTGCTCGGTTTCAGAGTATTGTGAGAAATACGCAAAGCCAAGGGCGGATACTGAGGAAATGTCTAGTGATGATGAAATGAGTGAAGATGAATATGCCTCGGATGGTGATGATGAAGATGATGTTGCAATCGCCGGTAAACTTGATCCTTAATCCCGCATTGGTCTTGATATGAATCATGTAGCTGGCTTAATAGATGGCTAAACCGGGGATGACAAAAAGAAGCTGGTGACTTTGTATGTATCATGTATATATGAATAATCAATGAATGTTTAAAGGTTCCAGTTTTAATTGAACTGTAAAATCTCTATTTCTCTTGTTGTTTACGTTGTCATTTTATGGTCGTTTAATGTAAATTATTGAAGCTTTTTTAATCTTCATGTTGTGCACCTCTGTTCAAAGTATAGTTTGTTGTAAATTATGAATGGTCTTACAGATTTATCTAATAAAATATTAAAATCACAGTATTATTTAAGACAGAAATGCCCTTATAGCTCAGTGGTAGAGCGTCAGTCTTGTAAACTGAAGGTCCGTAGTTCGATCCTGCGTGAGGGCACCTTTTTACCATTTTTACTATTTTTTTTCTTTTCCTATGGGCTTCTTTAGGCCCACATAATAAATAAACGGCCCAAAATAGCTAGCTATCTCCGCCTCACGTTTTGAATGACAAACACCTTGCCGTTTTCTCAACACTTCGCTATTTTTCTTCAGTCGTCTTCTTCTTCCGGCTTCTCTCGAAACCCTTACCTAAAACCCTAATCCGCCACATCCGTGTTTTAGCCTCACGACGAATCACGATGCAACGCAGACTCGTAAGGTTAAAAAAAGAGTATATCTACAGGAAAAGCTTGGAAGGTGATGAGCGTAAGGTCTATGAGCAGAAGCGGCTGATAAGAGAAGCCCTTCAAGGTCTAGTGATGATTTTTTTTTTCAGTATCTGTTGAAACAATCATTGATTCGATGTGTATTTTTCGTTTTTCTGATTTTGGTTTATATGGTTTAACAGAAGGAAAGCCGATTCCTACTGAGCTCCGAAACGTCGAAGCCAAGCTTCGACAAGAAATTGATCTTGAAGACCAAAACACAGCTGGTAAGAATTTGGAAGCTAGATTTTTCCAATTGGTTTGAACCTGTGATATGAATGGTTTGTGGCATCAGCTAATGGTTATCATCTAATCATGTTGTTACTAGTTCCGCGGAGTCATATCGATGATGAATATGCAAATGCTACGGAAGCAGATCCAAAGATTTTGTTGACAACTTCTAGGAATCCAAGTGCTCCGCTCATCCGATTCACTAAGGTATTGTTTTGTTTAGTTTCCGTCGTTGAATAGATGCTGACGTTATAATGTTCCTGATTCCTTTTCATTGATGGTGTGGTTTCTGTTGCAGGAATTGAAGTTTGTGTTTCCTAACTCTCAGAGAATAAATCGTGGTAGTCAGGTATGTGTGTTGTTCTGGCTTCTGCACTTAAAGTCATTTGGAAATATCTAATTCTCTTTTTTTCTGTAATCTGGTTTTGTTTTGCAATTGATCATTGCTTGTGGTTTCTTCATCGATGTTGTTAAATTGATTGCCAATGGTATTAGCTCCCTTTTGTTTCCTGGGTATAACTATTGCATGTGCATAGACTTGTATCAGATTATTGTTGAATTTATGCGCAACACTGGTCATATCAATGAATTGCATATTAGATCAAGCTTTATAATTTAAAATGTAGTTGAGTCTGTCCAATTCTGCAGAATCTAGATTTCAAATAAAAGCAAGACTAATATAAACGATCATTTAAGCTGGAGTTGTACTGACACTTATATTCAACACAAAACCTCTCTATGTAAGTGTAACACGGAAACTATGTTGCATTCGAATCGTAATCTAAGTTTCTTTCCCACTCTGTTAATTTGCAGGTCATTTCTGAGATCATTGAAACTGCTCGTTCCCATGATTTTACTGATGTTATATTGGTTCATGAGCACCGTGGTGTGCCTGATGGTCTCATTATCTCTCATCTCCCATTTGGACCAACTGCATACTTTGGATTACTTAATGTGGTAAGTAACTCTTTGAGGATCTGATTTTTATATCCAAATCTTTCTTCTTTCAACTCCTAGTTTAGCCTTTTTACTTAATCCAAAGTCCCTTCTGTTTAGGTAACAAGACATGATATTTCAGACAAGAAATCCATTGGAAAAATGCCTGAGCAATATCCTCATCTCATTTTTAACAACTTTACTACTCAGGTATATCTCTAGAGCCAAAATTCACTTCGTTCTTACTGTAATTTGGTATTGGAAACCATCAAGCTTCGTCGTGTCTCATAGAATGATCGCTCTGGTTTATTCATTTCTAATGTAAACATATTTTCAAATTTGATTTCCCTTTGTTTTGCAGATGGGTCAAAGAGTTGGAAACATCTTAAAACATATCTTCCCTGCTCCAAAACTGGATGCAAAACGTATAGTTACTTTTTCTAATCAATCCGATTATATATCATTCAGGTAAAATTTTCTCACAATGATCAGATTTTACGAATTTTAATTGGTGACATCAATTGTAGTATGCAAAGCCTAAGGTCTTAAGGCTTATGTTAGCATTTGGTAATCTGATCCACATAGAAACAGCATGTAAGAACACTGTAAATACAACAGATGGAGATTTTTATAAATTCTTGTGGGTATATATATATAGGAATCATGTCTATGATAAAGGAGAGGGAGGTCCAAAATCAATCGAGCTTAAAGAAATCGGTCCTCGATTTGAGTTGCGGCTCTACCAGGTACGCATTCTGCTTAACCGAATCAAAACTGTTTTCCTCGAGTAAAATAATGGTTTGATAAAGAATCATTCTAGTTCCTTAGTAACAATGTTGTTTCTGTGTAATGCAATTATTTTTGCAGGTGAAATTAGGAACTGTGGAACAAAATGAAGCAGAGATCGAATGGGTTATAAGACCGTACATGAACACCTCTAAAAAGCGCAAGTTCATCGGTGAATGATGACTAAACGGAACAGCTTTGAACCCTTTATCTAAATTCTGTTTTACTTATCATTCTGTTGGAAGAGCTGTTCAGTTTTTGTGTCCTTAGAGAAAATTGCGATGATTTTGTTTTAACGTTTAGCTTATAAAAACAAAACTTTCTTGTCTTCAATTAGTATTTATCTTCAACCATATACTGTTGCGTGAGTCATAATAAAAAATTTTGTAGTAGTATTTTTATCCACGAATTCAAACAAAAATTATCTGAGCAGCATCGAAGTGCTAAAAGGTATTGGAAAATGGATAAACACAAAATTGTCAAAATTCTAAACTATAATTTTTATTTTTTAATTATAAATATCTTTCATCGTGTTGTTATATATATATCAGTCCCAGGTTTCGTCTCATAGTTTCAGTTGTGTCTCTTTCATCTGATCATCGGATCTATCGGTAATTTACTTCTTCGTCTTCCTCAGATCGATTTGATCTCTGTGAAAGTCGCGAAATCGAATTTTAATTTCGTTTAATCATTTGCTTGCTTCCCAGTTTTATTTTTGTTTTTTGTTAATATTATATCGAATTTTCTCGGCCATATTTTTCATTTTAAATTCTATCCATTAGTTTTATAAAAGTCCATAACTTACTGCTCTGTGTTTTCTCTTTTGATTCTTCTCTGTTTATAGTGAGTAGAGAGAGTTATCATCTAGGGTTTATAGATTGGAGATTTTAGCCGCAACAAGGAGGAAGTGTTTTTAATTTAATTTTATTGTTAAGAGTTATTGTTGCTTTAGGGATTTTTAGAATTTGGGTGTTCTTTTAAATGGCTCGGTTGATAATTCCTTGTCGAAGTTCGTCTCTGGCGAGAGTCAATCTTCTGGGTTTGCTCTCTCGTGCTCCTGTGATTACCCTTTAACTCTTTTTTTTGTTTCTTTTGGTTATAGATATAGAATGTTGTATTTTTGATTGATTCTGACAATAGAAATGATATAATTAAAATGATGGAGTTCTGTTCGAATTGTATGTTTTTGTTGAGAGTTTAGTTTTTACATGTTTTACTTTTGAATTCGGTTGTGTACACAAACCTTGGAAAGAACTTGTGTAAGAATAAGAAATTGTTCTTGATTCTTGTGTTCCTATGACTTCTGTTTTGTTTTGTTCCATCTTTATATGTTTATAATTATGTTAATTTCTCTTTTACAGGTTCCTGTTAGAAGCAGTTGTCTTCGTAGTTCGGCAAACAGACTTACTCAACACAGACCGTTTCTTACTTCCGAGGTTTGTGTTTCTTTGTTTCTTCTATCATCAAGTGCCACGCTATGTAAATAGAGAATGATCTTTGCTGTAATTCTTTGTTTCAGGCCATTTGTTTGAGGAAGAATCGGTTTCTACCCCATTCTGTTGATGTAACTTGCTCTATCCTTCCCTTATGATAGATAAAATCCAAAAGTTATTAGTTTAATGCTGTATTTGTGTAGTTAAAATAAATGCATATTCTGTTTTATATGTCAGACACATAAGCAAAACAGCAGGAGGCTCATTTGTTCTGTTGCCACAGAATCAGTTCCGGATAAAGCTGAAGATTCCAAAATGGATGCACCTAAAGAAATATTTCTCAAGAACTACACAAAGCCTGATTACTACTTTGAAACTGTATGCTAGCTTTCTTTTAATTCCAAATTGAGTATATGACTAGAATCATTTTGTTGTTATTTGAAGCTTTTTTGTTTGTTTGTTTAGGTGGATCTGAGCTTCTCTCTAGGTGAAGAGAAAACAATTGTTAGCTCTAAAATCAAGGTTTCTCCTCGAGTTAAAGGTACAACAGTCTAGTACTTTGCTGTTTCTTTAAGCTGAACATACAAGTTTATTTTTCTTTTGCATGAGCTGTTTGCATAGCTTTAAGATGGATTTTTGCTTCTTTTTTTCTCACATCACATCTGAACAAGTATCATGTTGGCCAGGATCTTCTGCTGCATTGGTCTTGGATGGACATGACTTGAAGCTACTTTCTGTCAAGGTTGAGGGGAAGCTTCTTAAGGTATCCATTCAATACTTTTCCTTTCGGAAAATATTTGTATCTCTAGGCTCACTTTATAGACTTTTCTCTAAGACAAGCAACTCAGTTGACTAAGAATAAGTAACTCAGTTTCCTCTCTGATACTTGGTCTCTCTTTTCACTTTGGCTAGGAAGGGGATTACCAGTTGGACTCTCGCCATCTAACTCTTCCTTCGCTTCCAGCTGAGGAGTCCTTTGTTTTGGAGATTGATACTGAGATATACCCCCACAAGAATACTTCACTTGAGGTGAACTTATTTTCCTTTCTTTTTAAACTTTCAATGATGTAAATGATTTCTTCTAACCTTTTTAATTTCTTCTGTTAGGGGCTTTACAAGTCTTCTGGGAATTTCTGCACACAGTGTGAAGCAGAAGGTTTCCGCAAAATTACATTTTACCAGGTTGATTACTTGTTGATAAGATGACTGGTGTTGGGGTAGTACAATTGATGTTCTTACATTGTGTTCTTATTATGAAATGACAGGATCGTCCTGATATAATGGCTAAGTACACGTGTCGTGTGGAAGGTGACAAGACACTTTATCCTGTGTTATTGTCCAATGGAAACCTCATTTCTCAAGGAGATATAGAGGTCAGCAAAATAATGCCTTCTTTCTTGTTTGCCAAGTGTCTCTCGGCTTGGTCTTTGCTGAAAGCATAATTGTTTATGGAAATGTAGGGTGGTCGACACTATGCCTTATGGGAGGATCCATTCAAGAAACCGTGCTATCTATTTGCTTTGGTGGCTGGACAGCTAGTGAGCAGAGATGATACATTTACCACACGCTCTGGTAGGCAGGTTTCCCTGAAAATCTGGACTCCTGCAGAAGATCTACCAAAGACTGCCCATGCCATGTATTCCCTAAAAGCGGCCATGAAGTGGGATGAGGATGTAAGCACTTGCATTTTTTAAATTGTAGTTGTTACTTGTTAGGTTACTGAATCTGATTATTTATTTATGTGTACCCTTTTTTCACTAGGTGTTCGGGCTTGAGTATGACCTGGATCTCTTCAACATTGTTGCTGTTCCAGATTTTAACATGTATGACCAAATGGTGGATTCTGTCACACTTGTAGAATTAATCCCTTTGCAAATATATTCTGTCCATTTTTCTTTTTCTTACTGTCGATACCAGACAAACTGATTGATTTTCGCTCGATTTTCAGGGGAGCCATGGAAAACAAGAGTTTGAATGTAACCCTACCTTACTTTATAAGAAATCATGTACTTGTAAACATTATATTTGATGGTAATCCATGAGCTTCTACTTTACAGATTTTTAATTCCAAGCTTGTCCTAGCATCTCCAGAAACAGCAACAGATGCAGATTACGCTGCAATTTTGGGTGTTATTGGTCATGAGGTATGTAATCGTTTATTGATATATTTTCTGGCGTTTCAGTTAATTTTCATTAAACTCATCTTTCATTGTGCTCTTTGTGCAGTACTTTCACAATTGGACAGGGAACAGGTCAGCCTCATCTCTCCTTCCCTTTGCTAGTACAATTGATTAATCTTTCTTATTGAATCTTCTAATTTTGTTTCTGGTATAAAATAGATGCTTCTCTGTGCAGTATATTTTATAAATGAAACATTCTTAGTGTGTGGCCTAATATATGACTAAAAGTCTACTTGTAACAACAGGGTGACATGCCGTGACTGGTTCCAACTCAGTCTAAAGGAAGGACTTACTGTCTTCCGTGACCAGGAATTTTCATCTGACATGGGAAGCCGAACTGTAAAGCGAATTGCTGATGTTTCAAAGCTTCGGATCTATCAATTTCCGCAGGTACCTTATTTTGTACTCCTTCGAGGCCTCTTCATGGGATTTTTTCATCTTCTCATGCCAACTTCTCTGTCCTCTAATTTATCAGGATGCTGGTCCTATGGCACATCCTGTTCGCCCACATTCATACATCAAGGTCAGAGATCTCTTATTTTGCCTTGGAAATGTTGATGTACATGTTATGTAAAGTGTTGCTAAATATGGATCTTTTCCTCTCTCTGGCAGATGGATAACTTCTACACAGGCAAGTTTCTGTTCACAAGAAGGAATTCCATTAAAGCATTGTATTATGTTAATCTTAGCATTGTGATCCAATCTAACGTTTGTGTGCTTTTGTAACCTGTTCGAACCTGCTTTACATCTCTGGCCATCACCTACTCTCTCAGTGACGGTAGGGACTAAAAAACACTCTTTTATTCATAATTTCATTTTCTATCAATCCCTTACATATTATTTCTAACAGAATGATTTGGTTTCTGTTGTTGTTTCAGGTTTATGAAAAGGTTTGGCTCTTTACCAATAGTGTTTTGTTATATGCAGTAAGCCAGAATCCTTAGTTGACTTTATAATGTTCTCCTAGGGAGCTGAGGTCGTCAGGATGTACAAAACTCTACTAGGAACTCAGGGGTTCCGAAAGGTTGCTTCCCAACGCTACTTTTTGTGTGGATCCAGTGACGAGATTTTTCGTCTAAAGTGTTCTAATCATCTCTATATATCCATATGTTACAGGGAATTGATCTCTATTTTGAAAGACATGATGAGCAAGCAGTGACTTGTGAAGACTTCTTTGCTGCTATGCGTGATGCAAATAATGCAGACTTTGCTAATTTCTTGCAATGGTTAGTCAGATTATTATTGTGGAATTTCTTGTGAAGATTCTTGTTTTCATACTTCTAAGGATATACCATATACAACATCTTAGGTACTCTCAAGCTGGAACGCCCGTTGTCAAAGTGGTATCCTCTTACAATGCTGACGCTCGTACTTTCTCTTTAAAATTCAGGTTCAATTCTTCTTATATCTAATTCTTTTTCTTTTCCTTTTTTCCAAATCCGTGCAAAAATTGTTTGTTTATAGACCAAACTTCATGGCCCGTCCTTGAAATTGAACCTTCGTGGATCTTACATCTATTGAATTTGTTACTTGACATTGGCTTTCTTTGCAACTTTTCCAGTCAGGAGATACCTCCAACTCCAGGCCAGCCAACAAAAGAACCTACATTTATTCCAGTGGTTGTTGGTCTTTTGGACTCAAGTGGGAAAGACATTACTCTTTCCTCTGTTCATCATGATGGTACAGTGCAGACCATTTCAGGCAGCAGCACAATACTTCGAGTGACTAAGGTTAGCTAAGAATTCCTTCTATAAACCACTAAATTATGTGATCTTTAAAAATGATGTATTCTTAGATTACATCATTCTCTGCTCTGTTCTCGCATCCAGTGTTTTTAACTTTTTAATACCTTTTGTCCTGATCTTCCTTATCTATCTTTTCCTGACTTTATGTCTTGGTAATGTACAGAAAGAAGAAGAGTTTGTGTTTTCTGATATACCAGAAAGACCTGTTCCATCCCTATTTAGGGGATTCAGTGCCCCAGTTCGTGTTGAAACTGATCTCTCTAATGATGACTTATTCTTCCTCCTAGCACATGATTCAGATGAATTCAATAGGTATGTGGCTTTTTACAACATATTAGTTCTTCTCTATGCTCTTTCCGCTTTTTCAATCATTCATTTTTCTGTATCTTAGGTGGGAGGCCGGTCAAGTTCTGGCAAGAAAGCTGATGCTGAACTTAGTTTCTGATTTCCAGCAAAATAAACCGTTGGCTCTAAACCCAAAATTTGTGCAAGGTCTCGGCAGTGTGCTTTCTGACTCAAGCTTGGACAAGGTATGGTTCTACATTCCCTTATCTCCCGCGTAATCATAAATGTAAATGTAGGATAGGGTTTTGAAATCTGGTTTCTTTATGTATTGTGTAGGAATTTATAGCCAAAGCAATAACACTACCTGGGGAGGGAGAGATAATGGACATGATGGCCGTGGCGGATCCTGATGCTGTTCATGCTGTTAGAAAGTTTGTACGAAAGCAGCTTGCATCTGAACTTAAGGAGGAGCTTCTAAAGATAGTATGTCTTCTTCTCTCTACATAGTGGATCTTTCGGGAATGGGGACCAAAGTCATACCCGCCGAAGTGAAGACGTTGTTTTTATATAAAATTGTTCGCTGCTTATTCACTGAAACTTTTCAACTAATTTTTTGTGCAGGTCGAGAACAATAGGAGCACAGAAGCTTATGTCTTTGACCACTCAAACATGGCGAGGCGTGCTTTGAAGAATACAGCTCTAGGTTTGTGTCCCAGAGCCATCCTTTAATAGAAGGAGATGCTCTCAGCTCTAGTCACTAACTTGACTTTGTTTTGCTTTGTTAAAATACTCCAGCTTATCTTGCATCTCTCGAAGATCCAGCATATATGGAACTTGCACTGAACGAATACAAGATGGCCACCAATTTGACCGACCAATTTGCTGCTTTGGCAGCTCTATCCCAGAACCCTGGTAAAACCCGTGACGACATTCTTGCCGACTTCTATAACAAGTGGCAGGACGATTACTTGGTATGGATCTTAATATCATAAGTTACATTCTTCTACCTCCAGGATTAATATGCCGTACTTAGATTTATTGGCTTCTGATCTCAGGTTGTTAATAAATGGTTCCTCCTTCAATCAACATCCGACATTCCTGGCAATGTAGAGAATGTCAAGAAGCTTTTGGATCACCCAGCTTTCGATCTGCGCAACCCAAACAAGGCAAGTGAATTCTCAAACCTGCATTCCACAGCCTTTTCACAGTTCTATCTATACTTACGATGGAACCGATAACAATCTTTCAGGTTTATTCGCTTATTGGAGGGTTCTGCGGTTCCCCAGTGAATTTCCATGCCAAGGATGGATCAGGTTACAAGTTCTTGGGTGACATTGTTGTCCAGTTAGACAAATTGAACCCTCAGGTTAAAACTCCCAAATTAACTTGTGTCTTTGCAGTTACTTACATAATGTAACTATCCTGGCAACAACAAGCTTAACTACCTATTTTTTTCTTTGGTGTGATTATAGGTTGCTTCTCGTATGGTGTCTGCCTTTTCGAGGTGGAAGCGGTACGATGAAACCCGTCAAGGTCTAGCCAAGGTAAATAGCCCGACAAATGCAAACAAGTCTTGAATTTTCCCTTATTCATTTCCTGGTTCTTTTGCTTCATTGAGCCTCTGTGTTCAATATTTCCGCAGATCGGAATCTGTAGCCATGATTCGTAATCATTAGATTAAGCTGTTGTGTTTGTGTGTTGTGTTTGCAGGCACAATTGGAAATGATAATGTCTGCTAATGGGCTGTCTGAGAATGTCTTTGAGATTGCCTCCAAGAGTTTGGCTGCTTGAGAGACACGTTAAGAATCCTTTTAAAGACACTTTACTCTGAACTATTTACCTACTGAAATTAGTAGTGGGATATGTTAAAATGATCACAGATTGTTTTGCCTCTGCTTATGAGCTTTACTATTACAATAAACGTTTGCATTATATATTACGGCAATGTTATTTCTCAGAAGCTGTCATTGCTTTGTCTACATTGAGAAAGATCATAGAACTTCATAAAACTTTGACTGTAAAATAAAGTGTTACAATGCAAAAATTTTGAAAGAAATAAAAGAAATTGTTGTAAACATAATTAGTATTCTTTTTTTTCAGATAAGAAACTTCACAGGAGTATACTTTAATAGCCTTCAAACTCTCAGGAGTGTACTCAAAAGTATTCTAAACTCCAAACCTTTCTCCAATTTGCTGATCTCAATTGCCATCTAGGTTTCTGCTGAACCCGCCATCGTTAGAGCTTCCTTTTTACCTTTCCCACCGTCTTTTGTATTGCTAGAAGGTTTACAGTTTGCTGGTTTGCTGCTAGCAGCATGTGAATCCACGTCAGCAAGACCATTCTCCAGAGCTTTGACCAGATTTTGGAAGAAGGTTTTTGTTATGCTGGTTAAATCAGTTAATTTTGTCCGGAAATGATTGAATTCCTCTGAAGGGCCCTCACCAAATTCAAACACCTCAATATCATTCTCTATGCATTCGTGGAGCCTCTCCAAACCTGACTCAGCCTCCCCTTGCAAATACTCAAAAAATTGTTTCTTAGTATGATCATCTGGTACATAGTATCCATATGCATATGTCCATTTGAGTACCCGTCTGCATTCAATGATCTGGAGCCAAGCCTCTGCGATAAACTTGAGCTGAGATTCTGATGTGCACTGTATGTCACTAAGCTTCCTAAGCTTCTCTGATTGCATTTTCTGCAGATCCCCCATAGCTTTTTGCCTCGACACTTGATTGCTTGCCCATCGTTTATAGTAATGAGTGTATTTCTCTAGCGAGTTTTTTGCCATCTCTCGCCTCCTTTCAGCCTCATCATACAACCCTTGTTTCTTAGCCGCCTCATACCGGTTGCAGGCATAATACCCACCACTACTTTCCCCGTGTTCTGTCCATGCGTTAAGGCAGAGCCAACAAAACTCAAACTTACAAGGTGGTGTGCATGTCATGTGCATACATCCATGATTCTTTTCTATTGGCCTCTTACACTTTGGACAAGGCTTCGAATTGGCAAGTATCCAATTCATATTTTCAGATTCAGTGCTGTTCTTTAGTATCCATTTTCCAACTGTGTCACAATCCACAGGACGGTGAGCCTCTTCACTGCAATTCCAGCAAAAGCTATGCGAACACAAGCACGAAACATCATAATTACTTTCGGTCCCAGCAGCAAAACTAATTGCATGCTCACATCCTGGGGCAGGACAGCACTTCATCTCTCTGTTGACTTCAACATAAGACCTAAGAAAATATCTATAATACCTCTACTTGTCTTCCTTGGAACACAAGTTATCGATCATATCTCGACCAATGGCCGCAGGACAACAAGGGTAGGGACATTTTAGCATCAAACATCCTGGGCCATCATTGATGCTTGTGCTTATATAACCCGTCCAACATGTAGCGCAGAATGGGTGACCACAAGAAACCGATATAGTTTCCTCAAGAGGGTAGGATTCAAAGCATATTCCACATGTAAACTCTCTGCCATCAGGTGCAGGTCCCTCTAATATGCCAACAGTTCTACGAACTCTGTCCTCATCCGCAAACCATTCATCATTAACTTTACTGACACTCCAGTGATAGTGAAGAAGCAAAAGACTTGCTTGGACATCGGTTATGGAGAGGACAACGGAAACTCGCCCAACGTCATCCTTCTGATGCCTGCGAATATCTTCTTCCTTGAGAACAACATAATTTATCTGAGAGCGATGGTAGGCGATGATGGCGGCATCGTCCGTGTCAGCCTCACCAAACACGTAATCAGTTTCATCAATATCGTTGTCATCATCGGTGCCGCCGCTGTCAAAATCATAATCTACCGAGTCCATATCGTGGGCATCGAGCATATCATCATCGGAATCCATCATCTTTAAATAAAGATAGAGATTTAGCGGAATCAGACGAAACCCCTCTTCCTTTCTCGCTGGACGAAGTAGGAACCCTAGTGCACTTACAAGTTTCACTCAAACTAAATTTTTCTCTAGCCTTAGCACCTATTTTAAACTTAATAGGTTGAGGCTATTTGGAATAGGAAATTTTTGTTCGTCTTCATGTTTCTTCCTTTTATGAAAAGTAAACTCTTAAGACTTCTAGAATTGGAAATATTTGATTTGATTGAACACAAACCACTTCTTGAAGTCTTCTCCAAAAACCTACATATGTTTCATAAGTGCTGGTCCTTTTTGGAGAAAAAAATGCTAATGGGGGACAGGCGAATTTGATGCATAAAACAAAGACCGCATGCTTTCAAGCAAGAAAAAGTCGCATAGACATAAGTACAACAAGGATTAAAAGCAATACTAAAATAAGGAAAATATATTTTAAAAGATTTGAAATCCGCAAGTAGTCTATAGAAACCAACTTAAGATCTGTACTAGCACTCGTCGTCTTCTTCGCACGCTTCCTGGATACAGACTCGTAGTCCCCGTCCGCGTCTGCCTCGGACGTTTCTCTAGGTTCAGATTCGTCTTCTTTCTCAGATTCAGATTCAGATTCAGACGTTTCTCCGGATTCATGTGAATACATGTGGATTTTGCCATCCTCTTCATCGCTAGATCCTCCATTGTTGCCTCCCTTGGTTTCGTCCGTCATCTGATCGACGTCTTCCGTGTCACATATTACTCCATCTGTTCCGTCATCGTCTTCTCCAAACGCTAGGTATCCTCGTCTGATGCTTTGTGGGGTCCAGATCTTGACACCACATTCAATAATGTCGAAGTCTTCTTGTAATGCGCTGCTGAATTCGAACACCATCTCTGTGCCTGCTTCAGAACGGCCCATACGTAGCAAGCCTGAGTGAAATATAAATAGATGTTCCCTTCGACAGTTTGAGACATCAACTATATCGAACTCCTCGTCATAAGAGCATGATTCGCCGTTGATGCGACATAACAGTTCCGACTCATTACTCATTTTTGTGATATCATGGCGAGGGGAAATCACGACGCATACCATAAATTGGGAATTACCACCCAATGGGAGAAGAATGGACAAAGAATTTCCTTGGGCTCTGTGATCAAACTCTGCTGGCACTTCTCTTCCTGGTAACAGAACCGACCCGGTAGAATCCGATGATCGTCGGATTATTGCTTCCCGTGCTTCTCCACCCAATTTAAAGCAATTGGTGAAACTGAGGCGCGCACTTGGAGTGTATAAAGGGCTAGATACACTCTCCAGTGATTCACAATCTTCAGCCTCTAGGGCTTTGATTGAACAAGGGAGATCTGGCAATGATGCTAGTCTTGTGCAGCCAGATAGACAAAGCTCTTCTAACTGATGAAGAGCTTTGATGCAATCTGGAATACTCTCAATATCAGTATAGCTTAGGTTTAGATGTCTCAAACTCGTGGGGAGTTGTGTTAATCCCTGGAGCTTTTCATTGTGGCTCATATCGAGATACACAAGATGACACCAAGACGCAATTGATGCAGGCATATCTTCTAGCTCTGTGTTGTCTGATATATCCAGTGCTTCGATGTGCCTTGAAATAACTGGAAATTTTCTTAATCTTGAGCATCCTTTCATATTGACTTGCTTAACGGACGTCAAGTTCATGTGAGCTGGAATGACTTGTAGGTTTATGCAGTTATTCATCTCCAACCACTCTAGTTTATGCAGATGCGCAAAAGAGGATGGGATCTCTACCAAACTCTCACAGTTATCCAGATAAAAATACTCCAGATTTGTAGCATTTGAAAGATCTGGGAGTTCCTTCAAATTCTTGGACTCAGTCAAATCCATATACTTGAGATTCTTAAGGTGCTGAAATGATAAGAAAACCACAAAACAACCGAGGGAAAGAGCATCATATAACCTGAAGAGGAAGTACACATATATATATATTTTTAAGTACAACACCAACGTACTTGGGTTCCTTCCCATAGCTTCTCGACCAGGCTTTCCCGCATATTGAGTTCTACAAGACATTCCAGATTAAATGTAGGAGGAAGACTCTTGCTTGGGTATGCTGCCCAATGCAGTAACCTTAGACGAGGTGGAAACTCCACTTTCTCAGGTATGTGCACTCTGTTATTCCCATCATCTCTACTTTTGTAAACATGGAGAAATCGAAGATCATGCAGTCTTTTGAAAGCGCCATCACATATAGTCACTTCACTGATTCCTGATGTATCAAATGATATGCCAGACACATTACAGCTAGTACCCTATACAAAAACAAATTGTCATTAAAGCGACTTGTTTAGATTGTAAAGAGCAAATGAAGAAAGAGGACTTACTTTCTCATATCGAAGGAGATCGCAAATCTCATTGGCATTTATTAAGATTTGTCGTTTCCAAGGCTCCTGTCTACGAATGGCTTGTCTACCCACTTGTTGTAGTAACTTGTGCATCACTATTTGTCCAGTGCGATATATCTCTATCAGAGATTTGTTAATTAGGAATTTCAGCCAGTTTCCGACATCCAAGTTACCATCATCAGCAAGCATGGCTTCCACAAGATCACGGTCTCTGTAGTTGAAGAAAATTGCAATGTGGAGAAATAGCATTTGATCATTTTCATGTAACCTTTCATAGCCGACTCTTAATACGTCATCGATTTCTTGACCAGGATTAGTTTCTAGCCTATGCACTACAAATTCCCATTCGTCCTGCTTCTTCCCAAATAAAGATGAACCCATCACACAGAGACCCAATGGGAGGTTACCACATAAGTGTGTTATTCTCGCTGCAAGCTTCTCGAAAGCATGAGGTGGAGAGCTTTGTTCAAAAGCAAATTTACAGAAGATTTCAAGAGCTTCTTCTCTAGATGGGAATCCTACATGGTACGTACTATCGATGCCACGTTGCTGCAAAAGATCTTTGTTTTCGGTTGTCACAATAATCCTACTTCCAGGACCAAACCAAGTAGTTTCCTTAGCCAAAGCCTTTAATTGCTTTATATCACTCACATCATCAAGAATGATAAGCACTCTCAGGTCGCTTAGCCTTTGTTGTAACACTCCTAAATGGCATATCCTCGTACCATCTTGATTCAAAACCTTTGCAAGAAGTTGTTCTTGTAAACGCAACTGCTGACCGTAATCGTGAAGACCATTATTCTCGCTTCCTCTAAGATCCATAAAACATGTAAGTTGAAACCTATCAGAGAGTCGGCTCTCCAAAGCTCTAGCAATGGTACTCTTACCAATGCCCGCAGGACCAGAGATTCCAATTATCAGAGCTTCATCCTTATAATCTAAACGTAACAAAGACTGGATTTTCTTCAAGTGAGCTTCTAGTCCCATCATATCTTCAAAATCCTTTGATGGTGTAGCATTAAGTTTATATGAAACATCCCTTGCAATCTTCTTGATCATGTTCGCTTCATTATCCCTAACAAAATAGAAAGAAAAGAAAAAGCAGTGTTTCCATCAAATAGTCACTGCAGTGACAACATTCCCACTATTTCCAATAATTTATTACATCTATTTCTAATATTTATTCAACAAAAACATTCCCTTAATCTATAAAAATTAACATTCCTTATTTTTACCATATGCATCATAAAACACCATTAACCATTCGTTTCTTTTATCATGTGATTACCACGTAATAGAACCTAAGGGGGTGTTATTCGTTAATGGATTTTAATAGAATTGAAATCCAAGCCGAATCCACTGTTATTCAACTAATGATTCTATATCCAACTTTAAAATTTAGTGTTATTGGAACTCATCTTTGTAAATCATGCTTAATAGATTTTAAAGTTTGATGTTATTCAATTAAGATTTTAAATATTTCATTAAAATCCAGCGTTATTAAAAACTAAAAGACTTGTAAAATCTTTGTATATTAATTCATTTGAAATGAAACCTCTTTGGAGTTTCATGAGTAAATCACTAGAATCAAAATCCAAGACATATTGCAGAGATTTTGAAATTCATACAAACATATTCTTAAAATCAATATCAGAAAACAAGTCTAAAGCTTAAAGAATTGACTTTAACTCCATAATTGAATAACACCACCTAAGAAATAAACTTATGGGCAATTCTTTGAAATACCACATTTTTAAGTTTTTTTTGACATAATACTGAATTTTTGGTATTATTGGGAAAATAAACTAGTGATAGTACTTATGGAATAAAGACTTAATACTGTGGTTTTTTAATGGTATTTTTATAAAATTACTTAGTTGATCGATTGAACACAAACCATTTCTTGAAGTCTTCTCCAGCAATATTGCTCACATCAGTCAAAGCTTTGCTCCATTCCTTTCTTTCCTTGTCCGTCTTATTCACACAAGTTTTATTGAAAGCGATCCCGAAATCCCCGGTCTGCTTCCGCACATCGGATGGCTCTACTCCGTAGAAGACGGTCATCACTATCTGTTTCATAGCCTTTTTGCGCTTCATGATCTCCAACAATTCATCCAAACACCAGCTTGAAGAAGCATATTTCTGGGAGAGAATCACGATCGAGATCTTCGATGTTTTTATAGCTCTTTTGAGTGAAGGAGAGAGGTCTCCGCCTCTCTTAATCTTTTCGTCATCAAACATAGTTATCCCCTTGCCTTGAAAATGTTCGCGCAAGTTACTGAGTAATGTTTTACGGACGTCGGGCCCGTGGAAGCTCGAGAAGACTTTGAATTTGTAGTTGTGAGGCTTGGAAGAAGAAGGGGAAGCCATGAGATCAGACATGCCTGAGATAGATGGAATTGAGGTAACGAAATTTGGAAGATAAGTAATATCCGATACTTCGAAGTTTAATGTGTTATTTTGGGTAGCTAAATAAAATACAAAGCAAAACAAATAAAAATGAATATATTGAGGACTTTCAGCAAACGCGTTTTGACACTTTGACTTTTGACAGACGATACTTCGAAAATCAAAAGAATATACTGATGACTTTCAGCCATTTACAAAAATCTACACACTATAACCCTACATTTATATGTTTCATAAGTGGTGGTCCTTTTTGGAGAAAATAACTGCTAAGAGAGATCAATGCACGCAAGATTAAATATGTTACTGCGTTTAAAAGATTCCGCGACATAATTCACTAGAAAATGCGTAATTCCATTTTCTAGCCATAATTGGAATTTCCTCAAATAATTCCGTTGCATTGTTTTATATATAAAGGGAAACAAATACATTATGGCTGGAAGGAGAAACTTGGAATGAAAAGAGATAAGAGGTTTCTTTGTTCTTTACCTCAAAACTTTAAGCAATTCCCACAAAACTGCAAAAATACATACGAGCAAATTGTTAAGTGGTGGTCCTTAAAGCTTGAAAAAATAGTCAAAGAACAATCAATGCATGCAAGACAAGAAACATTATTGGGTTGTATATTTCCTAAAATTTTCTCATCCTGATATATACATCTTGGCTATAATTAATCTGTAAGCAATATATACATAAAAAGGGTCTTATATTTATTTATCAGAGTCATAAAGACTTCGAAACAGAGGGTTTTGTTATACTACAACAGGTGTGATCTTGATATACTTTGGTCTGATGTCTCTATTGAAGATTGCTTTCTGTCTTTCTTTTGGGGTGCTGCTGAATCTAGTACGTAATTCTTGTTTTGGTTTCAGATCTGAAAACACATGTAGATTGGAGTAAGTTAATGATTGCAGATTTGGACTCTATCTATAACAATACTGCATGCTTCACAAAATTTATGGACGTGAAAAATAAAATATAGATATCCAGAGAACATGTTTACATAGTTGTAGTAGTTACGATTGAGCTAGCGTTATAACAGATGCAGCAATCATGGACTGAAAAAAACGCTTTCTGGATTTAAATAGTATCTTAATGCTTGACATGTTTCTGATTGTAGGATGGTTAACCTCGCACTCTCTATAATGGCTGGAGATGTGTTTAGGAAAGCTGAATGAATTTCTTTTGCTTGTTCGTAAAGAAATAGGGTCTAAGTGTTTCTTGTGTTAATAAGTTCTTCTTTATTTGGTATGGATTTTGTTTTTCTGGTGTTTTATTGTTATATGTTACATGTAAATGGATCACAAATCTTCTCATGCATCTAACGTAAATTGACATCCCTTGGGCTCATTGACTGTCCTCCAAACACTTGTCTACTGAATCAACAGAATTGGCAATATAAGCAAACTTATGATCAGGGTAAGAGTTGACATTGACAGAATAGATAAACACAATGAGATGAACTAAAGATTCTTAATGAGACAAGGAACAGAGTTGATGATAGTTTCGTTGGTTGTGATCTGAAACAGTTTCCAAGTCTTATGTTCCTTTTTCATGTAAGAAAGTTGTTTTCAAAATTCAAAAGAACAATTGAGATCAAACTCAAATGGAAAAGAAAAAGTAAAGAAACAAACTTAGTATCACCCTCAAAGATCTTTACTCTGGGTGCATCAAACTCATTGCTCCCATCACAGAGAGATTCATCGTCGTATTCCAACACTTGCTCTGTTCTGGATTAATAGCTTCCATAGCTGCTTATGTTTCTGTTGGTTTCGTCTGTTATTATTTGGTACCACATTCAATAATGTCTAGTATTCACTTGGAACTGCTGCTTCATTATTGTCATATCCATAGAATAATATATCAGACTTTTCAGGCATTCATATCGTAATAATGCCTCTGATTGGCCTTTGAGAATCAGAGAATACGTCAGCAAATGATAGGTGTGAAATGAGAGGACTTTCACACTTTGGATGCAATGCAATCTTCCTCTGAATCGCAGCAATATTCAACATCCACGATAAGACTACCGTGGCTAGGATGAAGAGAGAGATGGTCCCACTTGACTAGGCCATTTCTGAGAAATTTCATGAACGGCAGCCACATTGTCAGACCATAAAACATCTCAAGAAGCCATGAAAAATTCCACAGAAACCCCACCCGGGCAAGGACTTTTGTTCGTGGAACTCAAGTCTCCTATCAGAGTGATATCCATCTTCGTATTCAGAGACTTGCTCTGATCTGGATTCATAGCTTCCATAGGTGCTTATGTTTCTGTTGGTTTCGCCTGTCAATATCTGGATACCACATTCAATAATGTCTAGTTCCTCGGATGAGGTCGTGAATTTGAACAATACCTCGTTGTCCTGTTCCAGCCATCCGTCTTCCTCAAGGAATTCAAATTGAAATATAAATAGATGTTCCGCTTGGAGTTTACGGAGCTGTGCCTTAAATAAGTTATCGCCAATGGGGCAACCGTTTATGCGTTTGCGACACATAAAACCAACATATTCTTCTTTCATCTCTGATTTAGGGGAAACCACAACGCAAATCCTAAATATGGAGCAGAAAGATGAACGGATGGTCAACGAATCTCCTATAGCTCTGTGCACGAACTCCGCAGGTATTTCCCTTCCTGGTAAGTATGCTATCATCTGACCTGCTTTCTGTGTAATCACTCTCCGTGCTTCTTCACCCAATTCGAAGCAGTTGGGGAAACTGAAACTCACAATTGGAGAATCAATAGGAAAAGATACAGTCTTGAGTGATTCACAAGTTTCTACCGTTAGTCTTCTGAGTGAGCCAGGGAGCTCTGGCAGTGAAAAAAGTTTTGGACAGCCACCTATATAAAGCGATTTTAACGCAGGGAGATCTTTGATGCAATCAGGAATCCTCTCTATATCTGTGCCCATTTTCTCTATTAAAGTTACTGCCCAAAAATTATGTGTAATGACACTGCCATATACAACCAGAGTCTCAAGGCAAGACCAAAGCCTAATTGATTCAAGCATTTCTTCTAACATTGCATCTCCGATTACGAGGGATGTGATGTTCGTAGAAATACCTGGAAATTTCCTTAATTCCCAGCATCCCAACATCCTGAGTGATCTAAGAGATGCCAAGTTGAAGTGAGTCGGAACAACTTGTAGCTGTAAACATAAATTCATCTCCAACTCTTCTAGTTTGTGAAGATTTCCAACAGAGGAAGGAATCTCTACCAAACTCCAACAACCAGTTAGATCTAGTCTCTTGAGATTTGTAGCACTTGAAAGATCTGGAAGTTCCTTCAATCTCAAGGACCCACACAATTCCAACTTGTTGAGATTTGTAAGAGGCTGAATACAAAACGACACAACAAAGGAAGATCATCAACGTATGAAACTACATACTTCAAATGTTCAAAATAAGCAAATATATATAAATACCAACCTGGGTTCCTTCCCAAAGCTTCTCTAGCTTGTTATTTTGCAAGTTGAGTTCCACAAGATATTCTGGCCTAAATGTAGAAGGAAGAGACTTTCCTGGGTATACCTCCCAATGTAAAGACCTTAGACGATGTGGGAAATCCATGTCATCGGGTACATTTACTCTAAGGTTTACATCACGTCTTGTCTCGTAGATGCTTAGAAATCGAAGATTACGCATATTTTGAAAAGCTTTTGCGCTTATATGCACGCCATTCGGGATTGTAGATACATTAAAGGATATGCCCATCACATTTGCACAACCCTAATCAGTACCAGATAATGTAAAAGTTAGCACAATAAGGTAAGAGTTCTGTGAGTCTTTTCCATCTGACTCGGTTTAACACATATATTCAAAAGAGAGAAAAAAAAAGGAACTTACAGAATCAGTTTCGAGGACATTACAAATCTCATGAGCATCAATTAAGATTTGGCGTTTCCAAGGCTCTTGTCTTTGAACCGCTTCTCTACCCACTTGTTGTAGTAACTTGTGCATCACTATATTTCCTCCAGACGATCTTTGTATAAGAGATTTATACTCGAGAGTTTTCAAACCGAGTCTGACATTCAAGTTATTGTCAGCAAGCATTGCTTTCACATGATCATCGTCTTTGTAGTTGAAGAAGAATGCAATGAGGAGAAATAACAATTGATCCTTCTCATGTAAACCGTCATATCCGACTCTTAGTACTCTCTCGATATTTCGATCAACTGAATCAAAGCTACTTTCTAGCCTATGCAGTATATCTTCCCAGTCATCTTCTGTCTTTTTTCGTAGATATAAACCCATGACACTAAGACCTAGTGGAAGTTTGCTGCAAAGCTTTATAACTCTTTCGGAAAGATTTTCGAAACCATCTTGTGGAGTGCTCTGTTTAAAACCATATCTACAAAAGATCTGACGAGCTTCTTTCTGAGTAGGAAAATCCACATAGTATGTATTCTTAATATCGTCATGTTGCTTCAAAAGCTCTTGATTTTCTGTGGTCACTACAACCCTACTCCCAGGACCAAACCACTTAGTTTCATTAGCCAAAGCTTCTAGTTGCTTCAGATCGTCCACATCATCAAGAATGATAAGCACTTTTTGGTCGCATAGCATTCCCTGTATTGCACTTAAATTGTATACCCTCATACCAGTTTGGTTTAAAATCTTGGAAAGAAGTTGTTCTTGTAATTGCAGCTTCAAACCATACTCGTCAAGACTACTATTATAGCTTCCCCTAAGATTCTCCATAAAACAAGTAAGCTGAAACCTATCAGAGAGTAGACTGTGCAAAGCTCTGGCAATGGTAGTCTTACCAATACCTGCAGGGCCATAGATTCCAACAATCATAGCTTCATCATCATTATCTAAATGTAACAAAGACTGTATTTTCTCCAGGTGTGTCTCAACTCCCACCATGTCTTCAAAATCCCTAGAGATTGTAGTGTTTACTTTGTTTGAAATATCTCTTGCAATCTTCTCCATCATCTTCGATTCATTATCCCTAACAACAGAGAAATAGAAATTGAATTGCAGATTCACTAAGAAAATTGCCCAAATCGTATTGAGAAAGAGATAATCCCAGTTTTAAACTAACCAGTTAAGGAAATGTTCTCCGGCAATGTTGCCAACATCGTTCAAAGCTTGGCTCCATCTTCGCCTCTTCTCCTCCGTTTTACCAGAACAAGTTTTCTTGAAAACTTTCAAGATATCTCCGGTTTGTTTGCGCACATCAGATGGATCTACTCCGTAGAAGACAGTCATCACTATTTGCCCAATATCTTCCTTGCATTTCAAAATCTCCAACAGCTCATCCAAACACCAGCTCGATGAAGCATAGTTCTTCGAGAGCACTACGATCGAGATCCTCGATTCCCTAATCCCTCGTGTGAGTTCAGGGGAAATGGTTTGGCCTCTTTCGATTGCTTGATCATCGAACATGGTAGTCCCATTGCAGATAAACTGTTTACGTAAATGACTGAGAAAGGTTTTACGGACGTCAGGTCCATGGAAGCTCGTGAAGACGCGGTATCTCCAGGTGCGAGGCGAAGAAGAAGAGGAAGCCATGAGAATAGAGTAGCGAGAACAAAAATGTCTGTGGATCAGTAGATGAGCCATAAACGATGGAGAAATTGGAAAAGGCGTATTCACCATTGACTTTTGACTTTGACTTTTGACTTATAAGTTTTGAGAAAGAGAGAGCTGGAGGGGATAAAGTATAAAGTGATTAATGGTTTAATTGATACTAAACCAGCCTAGCACCAATTATTAACGTTTTAATTGATACTAAACCAGCTTAGCACCAACTATATTTAGCTTCTTCTGCTTCTAATCTATCGGTAGTGTCCGTGAAAGATCTGGATACCGCATTCAATAATGTCGATGTCCTTGGATGAGGTGCTAAATTCCAACAATACCCCACTGTCCAGTTTATCAGAAAGAGTAAAGTGGCCTATAAATAGATGTTCAGCTTGGACCTTGGGGAGAAGCTGAAGTCTTTTTTGGCCAGTAGAGAAACCATTTTTGCGTTGACGACACAACAAGTCAAAAAATTCTACCATCTTCTGTTTAGGAGATATCACGACGCAAATCCTGCATTCGTAGGTATCTGTAGGGATGGTTAAGGAATTTCCAACAGCTCGGTAATGGAACTCAGCTGGTACATTTCTTCCAGGTAGCCATGCGTCCCTAGATTGCTTAGTAATGACCCTACGTGCTTCTTGACCCAATTTGAAGCAGTTGGAGAAATATAGATCTTCAATTGCAGACTCAAAAGGGAAATGTACTAGTGTCTCCAGTGATTCACAAGTGTCTACTATTAGTCTCTTAAGAGAGCTAGGGAGCTCTGGCAGTGATACGATTTTTGGACAGCCATATATATGAAGCTCTTTTAACCCATCAAGATCTTTGATGCAATCTGGAATTTTCTTAATATCTGCACCTCTTCCCTCTAGATATATTTCTGCAGGGGCATGATATATATTGACACTGCCATATATATCGAGAACCTGTAGGCCAGACCAGAGCCTAATTGATTGAGGTAAATCTTCTAACATTGTGTCTGTGATTTTGAGTGTTGTGATATTCGTAGAAATATCTGGAATGTTTTTCAATTGCCAGCATCCCATCATCCCGAGTGATTCAAGAGATGCCAAGTTGAAGTGAGTCGGAACAACTTTTAGCTTTCTACAGAAATCCATAATCAACTTTTCTAGCTTATGAAGATTTCCAATGGAAGGAGGAATCTCTACCAAACTCTCGCAAAGAGCCAGATTCAATACCTCAAGATTTGTAGCATCTGAAAGATTTGGGAGTACCTTTAAATTACTGGACCGTAACAATTCCATCTTCTTGAGATTTGTAAGGGGCTGAATGCAAAACAGCACAAAAAGGAGTAAAGATCATCAGCTCATGGTGACAAGTAATTACTTCATCTGGACAAAACAAAAATATATACCAACCTGGATTCCTTCCCAAAGCTTCTCGAGCTGGTTATCTCGCAAATTAAGTTCCACAAGATATTCCGGCCTAAATGTATGAGGAAGACTCTTTCCTGGATATACCTCCCAATGTAATAACCTTAGTTGAGGTGGAAAAACCATGTCCTCGGATAGATGCAGTCTAACATTTGTATCAAGTCTTGTCTTGTAAATGCTGAGAAAACGAAGATTACGGATCCTTTTAAAAGCTTCTGCGCTTATATACACATCGTTTAAGAGTGTGGATATATCAAAAGATATACCCATCACATTTCTATTACCCTAAACAAATTTCAAAATAAAAGTAAATGTTAGCACCATTAATAAGATATGCAGAGTATTTTCGAAATGACATGGTTAAACAGATAGATTTTTAAAAAAACGAAGATGAACTTACAGAATCATTTTCGAGGACATCACAAATCTCATCAGAGTCTATTAGGATTTGGCGTTTCCCATGATCTTGTCTTTGAACCGCTTCTTTACCAACTTGTTGTAGTAACTTATGCATCACTATATCTCCTTTGATTGATATTTGTATGAGAGATTTATATGCGAGGGTTTTCAACCCGTATCTGACATCCAATTTACTGTCACCAAGCATTGCTTTCACATGATCATTGTCTTGGTAGTTGAAGAAGAATGCAATCAGGAGAAAAAGAAATTGATCGTTCTTATGTAAATTATCGTATCCGACTCTAAGTACTCCCTCGATCTTTCTATCAAGGCTATTTTCTTGCCTATGTAATATACTTTCCCAGTCATCTTCTTTCTTTCTGCGTAATGATGAACCCATGACACGGAGACCCAAGGGAAGGTTACTGCAAAGTTTTAACACTCTTTCGACAAGCTTTTCAAAACCATATGGTGCAGAACTCTGTCTAAAAGCAGATCTACAAAAGATCTTACGAGCTTCTTTTATAGTTGGGAAATCCACATGGTATGTATTGTTGATATCATGTTGCTCCAAAAGCTCTTGATCTTCCGTGGTTACAATAATCCTGCTTCCAGGACCAAACCAACTAGTTTCATTAGTCAAAGCCTCAAGTTGCTGCAGATCGTCCACACCATCAAGAATGATAAGAACATTTTGGTCGCATAGCCTTTCCGGTATCGCACCTAAATGGAATATCCTCAAATCATTCTGGTTTAAAATCTTTGAAAGAAGCTGTTGTTGCAGACACAACTTCAATCCATACTCATCAAGACCACTATTATAGCTTCCCTTAAGATTCTCCATAAAACAAGTAAGCTGAAAACTGCTAGAGAGTCGGCTATGTAAAGCCCTTGCAATGGTAGTCTTACCAATACCGGAAGGACCACAAATCCCAACTATCATAGCTTCATCTTCATTATCTAAATGTAACAAAGACTGCATTTTCTGCAAGTGTGCTTCAATACCCACCATATCTTCAAAATCCTTAGAGATTGTAGTGTTTAGTTTGTTTGATACATCTCTAGCAATCGTCTCAACCATCTTCGATTCCTTGTCCCTAACAAGAACGGAAAATTCATAGAGTTTATCAAATAGTCATGTGAAATGTTGTAACTTCTATTGTAGAAATCTGAACCTATCTTTATTACGTAGTTAGCTAAAATATTGTTTTTCACATGAAAGACAGGAGTCCTATGTTGCTAATACAGTAACTCATGAACCTATCACATCTTTTAGATTCACAAAGAAAATTTCCTTAATCGGATTTAAGAAGGCATGAATTCCAAATTAATTGAACGAAATCAAACAAACCAGTTTAAGAAGTGCTCTCCGGCTATGTTTCCCACATCGTTCAAAGCTTGGCTCCATTTTTGCTTCTCCTCCTCCGTTTTACGAGCCCAAGTTTCACTGAATCGGATCCCAAATTCTCCGGTTTGTTTACGCACATCAGATGGATCAACTCCGTAAAAGACAGTCATCACTATCTGCCCAATATCTTCCTTGCACTTCAAAATCTCCAACAGCTCATCCAAACACCAGCTCGATGAAGCATAATTCTTCGAGAGCACCACAATCGAGATCCTAGATTCCCTAATCCCTCGTGTGAGTTCAGGGGAAATGGTTTGACCTCTTTCGATCCGTTGATCATCGAACATGGTAATCCCATTGCAGATAAACTGTTTGCGTAAATGACTGAGAACTGTTTTACGGACGTCTGGTCCATGGAAACTCGTGAAAACGCGATATCTCCAGGTTCGAGGCGAAGAAGAAGAGGAAGCCATGAGAGACTAGAGTAGCGACTAGCGAGAAAAGTTGAAGTTCACATACACAAAAATCTGTGGAAAAGGCGTATTCACCATTGACTTTTTTTGAGAAAGAGAGATATAAAGTGATGAGTCAGTCATAACTCTAACTCATATAAGTCGAAATAATTATTTGGTTTAACTGTGTTAATAAACCAGCTTGTCACCAGTTAGTAAACCGAAATGTACCGGTTTCTGTGCTCGATTTTTTTTACCGAAATGTAAGGGGTTTTGCAATGTACAGAGCCAGTATCTCCTAAGTCCTGAGATTGTGATTGTTGTATACATCAGCTAAAGCCTGATCGAGGAGACGATGCAGAGGTCGATTTCGGTCACAATTGCATCGACAGTCAGTAATAGCCACTAATGGACAAGTGGTGTTTACTGGTTAATTAGGAACATTTTCTCCACCTTTCTCATAGTTCTTGCTTGTGAAGAATAAGTGATTTTTTATTTTTTTTCACGAGAATGTTATCTTTATTATTGATTCAAACAAGCTTACAAGCTTAAAGTTAAAGGCCAAGGCCCAAAATGATTACATCAAAGAAAAGAACGACAACTCTTGCATTGAAGTGTCAACAACAAAGATAACCTGTTTCTAAAGAAACGATATTTTCTGTCATCCTTTGCCGACGAAAACTTTTAATTAATCTGAAAAGAATATATAAATATTTCGGAATTCACGCACACTGTTACAAAATGAGATTGGTGCTCGTCTTTGTGACCACATTGCCGGAAAAATCCTTAATGCAACTAAATCTACTTCCATTTATGAAAATCCAAACTTCATAATCTTAGTTTTCTTTCTCAAGTAGGTTAGACTAACTATTACTATGTTTTTATAAAGGGTTTTTCAAAACAATTTCTTGCTAAATTTATCAGTTCCGGTTCTTTGTTGTTGTTTTAGAGATAAAACTTCATTGTTTTGAAAATTCCAAACTTGATTGTTGTACATTTGTTGATTTGGACGACTGTTGTGTGTTTACTTAGGTTGTTTTTTTTGTTTTTTTTGTTTTTTTTGTTTTTTTTTGTTATAAACGATTTCGTTTTGTTATATGTTGGAGTCATAGTTAAACTATGTCGTTTTGGTAAGAGAGTTTGAAGAATCCATTTCTAGATTGTTAGCTGGTATTCAATTAGCTAGAGAGGGAGACAGGGCTAAGGCAGATGCCAGTCTAATCTTCCTTAGAATGGCTTGTGAGAAGAGGTCTCAACAAGTATTAACTAGTTGATGTTGATCGAACCCTCAGTTCGAAGCTCTTCGCCAACATTATGAAAGATCCAAACTTGATTGTTGTTCGTTTGTTGACTTCGATGATTGTTGTATTCCTCTTAGGGTTTTTGTTTGTTTTTGATAAACGATGTTGTTTTGTTATACTTTGAATCATAGTTAATCTATGTCGTTTTGTTAAGGAAGTCTGAGGGGTCCATTTCTAAGATTTTTCTTATCCAATAACAATCTCCGATTTATGTTCTTCCTAATTAGACCATGGTTCTGTGGATTACGTCGAGTAGTATCGGTTGTGGGTGGAGGCGATATTTTTTTGCAAATGTCAGACCACCATGCTTCTCTTAGCCAACTATGCCGGACGCTTATTTTTCAGAGTTCTTCCAGGATTTGTAATCATTCGGAGGTGACCGTCCGTCGTGTGGAACGGTCTGAACATACCATCACCAGTACATGTGCTTGCGAAGCCATATTCGAGTTTGAGAACATTTTGAGATACATGATCGTTAGATTCCACTAGTAGGAAGTAGATTAGATGAATTAGAATTGAGGTTTTAGAATAATTTTTAAAAAATGTGAAGGAAGCAAAACTGAGTTTTTGGTATCTGATTTGAGAAATGCTTAAGTTTGATTTGTAGGCTACATATATATAACATTCTCTTCACATATTTGTGGTCTAATAGTTTCAAAATTCTAATAACTGCTGATTAATTTTGGTAAAGTTTGATCAGGTTTGGTTACGGAAAATGTTTATTTCTTCAAATTATAGTATCTCAAATGAAGCTTTTTAAACATACGTGCCCACATGAACAAGGCAAGTGAACTTGGTCTCTTTCTAACCACATTTACACATTATTAATTTATTATATATCCAAATATTATAGCTAAAGGGTTCATAAAGCTGGTGGTAATGGATTTTTTCTGATAAGTTCGAATCTTAAAGTAGATTTATATAATCTGACTTTTATTGTTCTATATTGTCTTTGGTATGCCTTTTACTTGGAAGAAATCTCACATACACTTCTTGTTCATTTGTTCATCCAGCTTTGATGCACGTGAAATCTGGTGTCATGTTATTATCTCAACAAATAACTATAATTTATCTGCGAAGTTAAACTTTTAATTAGAGGATAATAGCGAATTTTCTCACTTCATAATTAGTCTTTGCAAAATTGTCTTCCTTTTTAAGACTTGTTAGGAAAATACTAAATCTATGAGTGCAAAGTTGGTTGGTTACACGTGTCAAAAGCATGAGTTCGGAAGTGGGGTTGATGACCTAACTCATTGAACTTATGATTTTCTTAATAATCCAAGTTATGATTTTCATAAAAATTTATATTTTCTTAAACGGACAATAATGTGTTTTTAACTTTTAACGACGTGACTCTTTTGTTTTCATTTCAGAAAACGACTTAAATCTAATTCCCAAAGCTCAAGTTCATGTTCCTAATATAACTAAGAACTAAATAATTTGTGTTCTGTTTATAAAAAATATTGTGATTTAGTAAAAGTAGACTTTTAATGTACTTTCTAATCGAAGGTCAAGATTTCCTTAGAAAGATTTCATTTTATTAAATATCGACAACAAAGATGACATGTTTAGGATTAAATTGGTGTCTTAGACCTAATCTATGACTCTTGTATTGGAACTAGATGTTGATGCCGACAAAAAGAAGACGAATGAAATAGGTGTTGATGATGATATTTAATTTCAAGGCCTAAACTTTTTTCAGCTTATTAATCTCGTAAGAAATTATATGGATTTTTATCGATATGATTAAAGTATTAAACCAGATTATTATTAGCTACAGATATTTTTTAAAAATATACTTTCCCAAAGGTAGGTGAAATGCTTATCAATCTCAATAAAAAAAATAAAAGCAACATGACGAATGTATCCTTAAACTTGGCCATAAACCTCATCATTTTCTACTTTTTTTTTTTTTTTTTTTTTTTTTATCTTTTTACATTTTTAACTCTTTAGATTTAATTCTTCTAACTCCCAACAATCTCCTTACCAAAATTTCCTCCTTAAAATTCAAGTTTTTTGGAACGTTCAAAATAGTACTATAAGTTTGTTTTTATTAGATTTTAGTGAGCTCAATCGGTGACAGCTAAACATTATTGCACAATTAAATCACAATAACTCTCTGCCTGTCTTCCTTTTTTGTGTAAATGCTTCAATAATAATTTTCCCCTTTTTGGAACCAAGAATCAGTCAATTGCATTGATTCTTTTTTAACCAAGTAAGCTACCAAAGTTTGTAGTATTATTCAAAGATGAAACCAAAAACTACTGTAATTATTGGTCACATTATGTGACTCACATAGATATTTCACCAAAGCTGAAAAAGTCGCTTTATTATTGGGTATGGGGTAGAGAAAAGTAAATAAGACCCAAATATAAAGTCAAGCCACCGTGCAAAACAAATTGAAATTGCGTTGTGACATGTTCTTATAAATTTCTGAATTATCTTATTACTTAGTTTAGCCCCACACTTAATGTGCACACGAGAAACCTAAAACTAAAAGAGATAGATTCGATTCTCCCACACGTGCGCTTCTGCTGTGTCACCTTTCTCTTTGAAAGGAATGATCGTCATTTTCTTTTGCTTAAATTATCTTCAATTTTTTTTTCCTTAAAATATCTTCTTCCACTAATCTTCGTTAGTTATGCACACAAAATTCTGAAATATTTTGACAAACAATTTGTCATTTTTTTTTTTAAAGAGAAAATAGTCGTTATAAATTAATATTTTAAACAAAATAATGATATCTTAATAAATAAATTAGAGAAAGAAAACAGGGAAAAAAACAAATTAGTCAAAATTTTCGCAAGTGCAATGGACAAAATTACCCCTAAAGATCGTATAATTTACAAAGAACTTTGTCTTTGCCGTGTTTTGACCTTAAACCTTGACACACACATACACACGAACACACATATACATATACATGTATATATGTATTTTTCTGGAAGAGAAACAATAACATTCCCAGAAATTTCGGGGTTACGTGTCGCTTTATTTGTAAAACGATTTTTCAGATTTTGATTGTTAAAGAAGCTTTCTGTGTATTATTTTTGATTTTTACTAGAGAAAAACTCGAATGCTCTGTTTTGTTCTCTCGAGAAAATTCTCAGACTCAGAGAAAAGTAAAAACAGAGAAGAAAGATGAGAAGCGGTGCTAATGGAAACAACGTTTTCGATACTATAAACGCAGCTGCTTCTGCTATTGCTTCTTCTGATGATCGTCTTCATCAATCTTCTCCGATTCATGTGAGTCTTCTTTCTCCGTTTCAATTAGCTAAATCAGAAACTTTCATGTATGATTATTCTCTTAAGCATTAGATCGAACACTTTGTATGCAATTTTCGATTTCTGTGATTTCGATTTCTCGAATCTGATTTTGATGCTTTTTGAAATCAGAAGAAGAGAAAATGGTGGAATCGATGGAGTCTGTTGAAATGTTTCGGATCTTCAAGACAAAGAAAACGAATAGGAAACTCGGTTCTTGTTCCTGAACCGGTATCAATGTCTTCTTCAAATTCAACAACATCAAATTCCGGTTATCGTTCGGTTATCACAACACTTCCTTTTATAGCTCCACCTTCATCTCCAGCTTCATTTTTCCAATCAGAGCCACCTTCTGCTACACAATCACCTGTTGGAATCCTCTCTTTTAGTCCTTTGCCTTGTAACAACCGTCCTTCCATCTTCGCCATTGGACCTTACGCTCATGAAACTCAATTGGTATCTCCTCCGGTTTTCTCAACTTACACTACTGAACCATCTTCAGCTCCAATCACACCTCCTCTTGATGACTCATCTATCTACTTAACCACCACAACACCTTCTTCACCTGAAGTGCCTTTTGCTCAGCTCTTTAACTCGAACCATCAAACCGGTAGCTATGGTTATAAGTTCCCAATGTCTTCTAGTTATGAGTTTCAGTTTTACCAACTTCCTCCTGGTAGTCCACTTGGTCAGCTTATTTCCCCGAGCCCTGGTTCTGGTCCAACTTCTCCTTTTCCCGATGGAGAAACCTCGCTGTTCCCTCACTTTCAAGTCTCTGATCCTCCAAAACTGTTGAGTCCAAAGACTGCTGGTGTTACAACTCCTTGTAAAGAGCAGAAGATTGTAAGACCGCATAAACCGGTTTCATTCGATCTTGATGCTGATCATGTCATTAGATGCGTGGATCAGAAGCTAAGAACAACGTTCCCTGAAGCATCATCAGATCAAGAATCAATGAATCATTCGTCTCTCGGGTCCAATAAGGAATTCAATTTCGGCACGGATGAGAAACATTTGACCGTTGATGAACATAGATCAGCTTCGCCGAAGAACAGCAATGATTGGTCTTTTTTCCCTGTGATGCAGTCAGGTACACTAAGCTAACCTTCATCAGAAGAATAGAAATCTGAAATTTAGATATCGATTCGGACAAATATCTTGTTCAAGATTCAAGAACAATTATAGAATTTTTAGATGATTCTGTTCAGGATCTTAAGGATATTTTCTTGTCTCTCTTTTTGGTTTTGTAATAAATATTTGGCATCGTTAGTTGTTGTATATGGCTACTCTTTATGTAGTTTTTTGTTTTTGTGAATACACATTTGATCGCATTTGTAAATAAAATTTAATCAGTTTCTTCGGAGAAATTCCATTAAATTTATAGGTATTGTTTACTATTTGATCTTCTGTTCTGTGTATTGTTGTGACTAGAGTTTTGTTATTGTTAGAGCCAATAAAAGGTGAGATCTATAGCATAAAGGTAGTGAATGTTTCTCCTTATTTGTTATCTTAGATTCAACCATGATATGCAATGTAAAGGAGAAAAAGAAAAAAGAGAGTAAACATTTGAGTATACAATTAACAAGCAACTCAAGACTGTTAACAAGTTTTATTCACCAAATCGATATACCGGTCAGGTTTTATAAGAAACATCACATCACAACCACTAAGTCCACTACAATTTGAAGCTTTGAGCCCTGTAAACAAGGATTATACATGACAAGTTAGAATGGGCCAGCTTAAATTACTAAGTCCACTCTCAGCATTCCGCAAGCCCACTTGGAATCCAGCTTCAAGTTCTCATAGGCGCTTTTGGTTCAATTAATCCCACCTAAAACCAGTATGCAATTGGAGAGTTAATAAATCTTGTAGGTTTAACTCTTGTTAGGAGGATAAATTAGATGATTTAAATTTCCTTATGTCTTTTTAAAAAAAAAAAATACAATTGAGTCTTGTCAATATGTATCTCTTTTTTTTTTTTTTTTTTTTTTACAGCAACGTTAACTACTAGTCAGCAAAAAACACATAGGTTAAAATATGTCGAGTCTCATAATGTGAAAACAAAAGAAAATACAAAGATTGAAAAAGAAACAACGACCCCCACTTTTAAACCCAATTAATGCCGTATTTTAAGTTGAAGTGCCGCTTTCCTCAAATCTCACTATTGTTTCTCTTATTCTCTATCATTCATATTTCATAGCCAACAAAGATTATGGTTTAGAGCATTTACTGATTTTATGTCAATTATAAACATGTCTTTTTTATCAAACGTTGTGAATAATCGATTACTTATTATATGGTGCTATTTATAAACTTACTGCATTTCTTTTTCTTCAAATATTCCGTTATAAAGGTGTTGAGAATTTTGTTTATAAAATTTTAGAATTACTGATTACTGTACATACATGTGTTTGTGGTATTTTGTTAATTATTGTCAATTATCAAAACACGAAATGTTGTCTTATTAACCCTTTTTCTGAATTATTGTGTTCTTGTGGAGGATATATTATATAGGTCGACATAATTTATTCGGATCACGCGTGGAAATTATATTTTGCCAAAACGAAAGTAGGAATTATATGATTCATGTATCATGTTATTGCTATTTTTATTTGATACTGTATTTTTTATAAATAAAGTTTTTTGGCTCACCAACTTAAGTGGCACTAATGGCATTGGCCCCTTTAAGCTGTAAGTTACCATTAATTTATGTTGCCAAAATATATAGCTGTCATTATGTTGCCTTAGTATGAATATATTTTTCTATCACACAATATCAATAGATATATGGTTATGACCATATCAACTTGTCCCATCAACATCTCAATCAAAACATTTGACATTATATAATTAACCAATTGATTTTAGGATAGGACTCTACAAACTTTTATTTAAACAATTTTCGCCTGAATAAAATCATGTGTTTAATTAGGAAGGTGATTATGCACAAACTCATAAGTGAGGAAATAAAAGGTTGAGATATAGTAGGTGAATTAATATATACAATATTAGGTTATTATAAACACAATGACAACCACAAAACTCTACACAAACAAACACATGACATGCAAATGCAACTATACGTCCCCAATTTTTTGGTTGGGAAGAATAATCAACAACAAACTTAGTTGCCTTATTAATTGCTTATACTTTTCTTTTCTCTTTTTAGATTTCATTTTCACATTTTTTAATCTATAAAACATTAATATGATTATCTTCCATTTCACACACACACTCACACTTCAATTCTCTTCTTATAGATTCTGCTCTCACCTCCAGACTAAAATATAAAAAATGGATGGATCAACGGCTGCGATCATCCTTACCCTCATCGTAACCTACATTATATGGTTCGTTTCTTTACGTCGTTCATATAAAGGTCCACGTGTCTGGCCCTTAGTGGGCAGTCTTCCAGCACTCATAACAAATGCTCACCGCATGCACGACTTCATCGCCGATAACCTCCGCATGTGCGGCGGTACGTACCAAACGTGCATATTCCCGATCCCGTTCTTGGCTAAGAAACAAGGTCACGTGACTGTCACGTGTGACCCAAAGAATCTGGAGCATATCTTGAAGACCCGGTTCGATAATTACCCCAAGGGTCCTAGCTGGCAATCAGTCTTCCACGATCTGTTAGGAGATGGGATCTTTAATTCAGATGGTGACACATGGCGGTTTCAACGTAAGACCGCTGCATTGGAGTTCACTACACGTACCCTTCGCCAAGCCATGGCTCGTTGGGTTGATCGAGCCATCAAGAACCGTCTCGTGCCGATTCTTGAATCAGCTAGGAGTCGAGCCGAGCCGATTGATCTTCAAGATGTTCTTTTACGGCTCACTTTCGATAACATTTGCGGCTTAACATTTGGTAAAGATCCACGGACACTCTCGCCGGAGTTTCCTGAGAACGGATTCGCGGTGGCTTTTGATGGAGCCACCGAAGCCACTCTTCAACGGTTTATCATGCCTGAGTTTATTTGGAAGATCAGAAAATGGCTTCGGCTCGGCTTGGAAGATGATATGAGCCGAAGCATCAGCCACGTGGATAATTACTTATCAGAGATCATAAATACACGTAAGCTCGAATTGCTAGGTCAGCAACAAGATGAATCCCGCCATGATGATCTATTGTCACGGTTCATGAAGAAAAAAGAATCCTACTCGGATAAATATCTTAAATACGTGGCGTTAAATTTCATCCTAGCTGGACGTGACACGTCATCGGTTGCTATGAGTTGGTTCTTCTGGTTGGTTAGTCTTAACCCACGAGTCGAAGAAAAAATCATAAACGAGATCTGCACCATTCTGATCAAGACACGTGACACCAATGTGTCGAAGTGGACCGACGAGCCGTTGACTTTCGATGAAATTGACCAGTTGGTCTACTTAAAAGCGGCATTGTCCGAAACATTGAGGCTATATCCATCGGTACCAGAAGATTCAAAATTTGTTGTTGCCAACGATGTTTTACCTGACGGGACATTTGTTCCATCGGGATCAAACGTTACATATTCGATATATTCGGTTGGGCGTATGAAATTCATTTGGGGTGAAGATTGTCTCGAGTTTAAACCGGAAAGATGGTTAGAGGAAAGCCGGGACGAAAAATGTAACCAATACAAATTCGTAGCGTTCAATGCCGGTCCACGGATTTGTCTAGGCAAAGACTTGGCTTATTTGCAGATGAAATCAATTACTGCTTCGATTTTGCTCCGGCATCGGCTTACGGTGGCTCCGGGACATCGAGTGGAGCAGAAGATGTCATTGACGTTGTTCATGAAGTTTGGTCTTAAAATGGATGTGCATAAAAGGGATTTGACGTTGCCGGTGGAGAAAGTGGTTAATGAGATGAGGAAAAAGTGAGATTATTGGGACTAATGATGGTAACTATGATGAAGTTAAATTGGTCACCGGTTTGGCATAAGCATTAATGTGGACGATGGTAATTTAGAAATTGTGTTGTTGTAAGCAAAATAATTTTAAAACATACTTTAAATTTGTGATTCTTGTTTATTATGGTTTATATTCCGAATAATCTTACATCCTTTTTCACTTTTTAAATATTTTGCATCTAGAATTACTAAATCAATTTCAAATTACACTAAAAATAAAATAAAAAAACTAAACCCGGATAGAACTTTACGATCTTACTCCCAACACTTGAAAAAACAAATGATTTGGAGAAATGCAAAAGAAATAAAGGGCCACGGTTAGGTATACGTACTTAAGTCGGAAAATTCAACATTTGTTAATTGCAGAGTCTCTATGAAGCTTTATGTTATAATATATGTTTACTTATAATTGTATGGTTTCTACATACTCAAGAGTTGCATGAGTTCACACTTGCTTTTAAAAAGAAATACTTCTGCTAATAAAACAGTAATCTAATACATGAGTTCATATATTAATATATACACCACTATAAATGAGTATAGGCCTTGTCATTATCATTATTATTTATCATTGTCAATGTCATTATACTTGTTAATTCTTATAGTATAATATTAGTTATGTCCCCTGGCTCGAGGTCAAAATGAAAGAAAAGGCAAAGGTCAACGGTACGAAGCAAGGAACCACCGAATTCAAAGGCTCTCTAATTTAACATGCTCGTCTATAAACACGTGAAGATGACATTGACATGCAAGCAATGATATTATTATACATTCAAATTAACATTACCGGAAACAGAAATAAACTAGATGTCCCAATTCGTATACATTGATCGTTTTATGAATAGATTATATAAATTAAGGGCAAAAACATCCAATTTGAATGTCGTTGATGCGTTACACATCTTACTCTTAATCAAAATCGTACTATTTTTTTTTTATGATCTAACTATTTATTTTTATAATATCATATTTTAACAGCTAATGATTTACATTAATTAAGTTTGTGTGTGATTATTCCATTACGCATTGTGCCTACGGATACGCTCTTGAAACATCAAAAATCTAACATTAATTTGATGCGACGTAAAAACACAAACTAATCAATGTTTCGATATTTAAACGCTTCATTTTTCTCATAACTACCAATAAATAGAATGACGAATACATGTAATGGTTAAATACTTAATTTAGGTCTGGAGCAAATATTTTTGAAATTATATTATTCGAACAGAATCATATCTCACAAAAATATACTTTGATATTGCATGTTCACCTAATATAATCTTCATAAATCTGTTGGTTCATAAACTAATATGTGTATAATACACGTACCTTATATATGATAATATGAAAAAATCATGGGATGTTGATTTATTTTATACATTATGGTTTTTGTGCTTTACACTGATAAAAATCATAACAACGCGTTTCACAAAAGCCTAACGTGACATCATTATCTCCAATCTGACCGTTAAGATCAATTAGCTGACGTGTTATAACACATCATTGTCCTCTTGTCATATACTTTTTTTTTTCTATTTTCACAAGCCACCCAATGATTTGGAAGTGTTTTCATATTCTAATCTTCTGAGAAAAAAATCATTATAAAAGTCAGCAACTAAAACTTAGCATAAATCAAGATAACAATTCTCAAATTACAAAACAATTCATAACTTATCCCATAAATCAAGATTATTTTTTTCCTCAAATTTCTCTTCTTGATCAAATCATGCAATTAGAAAGAAGAAGAAACATGACACTTTTGTTTAGGTTCGAATCAATCAAAGTATGGTATTTTTTTCCACTCAAACACCTAATGAATTGGAAGTATTTCATATTCTTCCCATATTTGAGAATATTACTATAAAGTACCAAAATTCAACAAAATTAGCATAGAATAGATCAAGCAAATTAATCTCAAAATGTTTACTAATCTTTTATCGTTTTAGATCAATCATAGACGACAACTAAGAAACAAAAAAAAAAGATACTACTCATTAGCTTAATTAGTCCAATGATCAAGACTCAAAATTTCAAAACTTTTTTCAATTATGGTAAACAAAATATATACACAAAAAAAATCAGAACAAAATCGGAGTTCTGTCTTTTCATTTTTTTTTTTTACAAGTTCTGTCTTTTTCAAGGTAATAAAAAAGTTATAAAAAATCGAAATAATTAATTAAGGATGATGTTTTAATTATCGGTTATAATCAAAATTAGTTACTACTAGTACAAAGATTAACGCACCAAAGGAGAAGAAATCTGAAGAAGTGAATGCTTTCTTCAAACGCGCTCTCTCTTTCTCTCTCTCTCTCTCTATCTCCAGTTCTTATTCTCTCTCTCTTTCTATCTCTACCAAATTTCTGAGAACCTCTTCGTCTTCTTCGTTATCTCTTCCCTTCTTCTGTGTCACTAACTCACTTCACTGTTAGTGGAAGAAGCTCTTACCATATTCACACTTGTAAGCAACGATTTTAGGGATCTGAAACGCTTTCACTGTTTCTGTTTTGGATTCTTCGATTGCTTTTGAGCTTTCGATTTGATTCCATTTCAAGCTGCTGAATCTGGTAATTTTTCCAAGAAATTAGGTTTCGATTAAGCTTTCCCTCACTATCAATTTTCTCCATGAAATTGGAAAACTTGCTTCGGGTGGTGTTTTGTTGTCTTGTGTTAATCCTCCAATTTTGTGTGTGTAGATTTGAGCAATTGGTTGTTCTACTTAGGGTTTTCGTTTTGTTGTTGTTTCTGGGGTTTCTGGAATTTTTCTGTGTAGATCCGTTTGTGAGGTGGGAATTTTGAGTTACTGTTTGGAAATGGATCTTGTGTAGCTTAGGTTGAAGATGATCACATTGATTTTTGAAACTAGCTCAAACTAATCTGAAGATGATACTTTTTTATTATCATCACTCAAGATGCTATTTTTTTTATTATCTCTTGGGTGTTCTATCATTTTAGAATTTGCTGAAAAAATTGGGCTTCTGTGAATTCTGGTGAATTTTGTATCTGTCTGTATCTTCAATTTCACACGGAATCATAGTTGTTGTAAACCCTAACGCTGGGTTTTGTTGTTGTAATCAGATCTTTCAGGTTCTTCTTGGTATTGTGGTCAAAACACCAATGGGATAATAATAAAATGGTGTTTATATTGGGACTTTTCTTCGTTTGTTGACCTATGTTGGGTCAACCAAGTATGATCTCTGAAGTGGTCAAAAGGAGAGTTACTTTGTAATGTTGAACAAGAGCTTTTAAAAGAGTGATAGTGTGAGTGAGTGTGCCTCTTGGTTTGTGGGAAGAAGATCATGCCTTGGTGGAGTAAATCAAAAGATGAAAAAAAGAAAACTAATAAGGAGAGTATCATTGATGCGTTTAATCGGAAACTGGGATTCGCATCTGAGGATAGGTCTAGTGGAAGATCAAGAAAATCAAGACGACGACGTGATGAGATTGTGTCTGAAAGAGGAGCTATATCTCGATTACCATCAAGATCTCCCTCTCCTTCTACTCGGGTTTCACGCTGTCAGAGTTTTGCAGAAAGATCTCCTGCTGTACCTCTTCCTCGTCCTATTGTCCGTCCTCATGTAACCAGTACTGATTCAGGAATGAATGGATCACAGAGACCAGGTTTAGATGCAAATTTGAAGCCGTCATGGTTGCCACTTCCAAAGCCCCATGGTGCTACAAGCATACCTGATAATACCGGTGCTGAGCCTGATTTTGCCACTGCTTCTGTGTCTAGTGGAAGTTCTGTGGGTGACATTCCATCTGATTCTCTTCTCAGTCCATTGGCGTCTGATTGTGAAAATGGGAACCGAACACCAGTAAACATATCTTCGAGGTGAGTTTGAATTGTGATTGTTACTATTGTGTATTGTGCTCTCTCTCTCTATTGCTCTCTATTTCTAAACATGTTATATCCTACTCTTTATGTATAGGGATCAGTCAATGCATAGTAACAAAAACTCAGCTGAGATGTTTAAGCCAGTCCCTAATAAAAATAGGATTCTGTCTGCATCTCCTAGGCGGAGACCTCTGGGAACTCATGTGAAGAATCTACAAATCCCCCAACGAGATTTAGTGCTATGCAGTGCTCCAGATAGTTTGTTGTCTAGTCCTTCCAGGAGTCCAATGAGATCCTTTATTCCAGATCAAGTCTCAAACCATGGGTTGTTGATTAGTAAACCATATTCAGATGTTTCCTTGCTTGGATCTGGACAGTGCTCAAGCCCCGGTTCAGGTTACAACTCAGGTAACAATTCCATTGGTGGAGATATGGCTACTCAGCTGTTTTGGCCTCAAAGCAGGTGTAGCCCTGAATGTTCCCCTGTGCCTAGTCCAAGAATGACAAGCCCTGGTCCTAGCTCTAGAATACAGAGTGGTGCTGTTACACCTCTTCATCCTCGAGCTGGAGGGTCAACTACTGGGTCTCCTACTAGAAGACTTGATGATAACAGACAGCAAAGCCATCGTCTGCCTCTCCCGCCGTTATTAATCTCTAATACTTGTCCGTTTTCACCCACATATTCAGCAGCGACATCTCCGTCTGTCCCCCGAAGTCCGGCAAGGGCAGAGGCTACGGTTAGCCCTGGATCGCGATGGAAAAAAGGGAGATTGCTGGGGATGGGAAGTTTTGGACATGTGTATCTTGGCTTTAACAGGTTCGTAACTAAACAAGTCTGGTTTTAGTTTCAAAGATGTTCTGATTGCTCATTGTATCGCATTTTATACTGGCTATGGCCTATGGGAAGAATATCACTGCTGAATCCATCCCATACTGGTAGAAATTATTGTTCCATATGTTGGTTAAGTTTCTCAGGGGCAAATCTCAGTTTTCATGGTTACAAATTACAATAAACTGATTTGTTCTCTTCACAAAATATTGAATAGGAGAACTCAAATGTTATATTTCTATGTCACCCCTGTTTTGATCGGTTATGTTTTCTTCCTCAGTGAAAGTGGGGAGATGTGTGCCATGAAAGAGGTTACTCTATGCTCAGATGATCCTAAGTCAAGGGAGAGTGCACAACAATTGGGGCAAGTAAGTTACACATCATCATCTGTTCAGAACAACGGAAGCTGCTCTTTGGTGCTTTTGTTTTTGAATTTTCTAACCTTTCTGCTTCTCTTTCAATGATTGACTCTCGCAGGAAATTTCAGTTCTAAGCCGTTTACGACACCAAAATATAGTGCAGTATTATGGCTCTGAAACCGTAAGTTTTACAGATATTTCTTGGACATTTCTGTTCTCTGATACTATCAACTGTTTCAGCTCAACCAAGTCATGCACATGACTAGATTCTTTACTTTCCCCTCCCAATTCAGGTCGATGACAAGCTGTATATATATCTGGAGTATGTCTCCGGTGGTTCGATCTATAAACTTCTTCAAGAGTATGGACAATTTGGTGAGAATGCCATTCGTAACTACACACAACAAATTTTATCAGGGCTCGCATATTTGCACGCCAAAAATACTGTTCATAGGTGAGGCAGTGAATTCTATCCATTCTTCTGATACCTCGTTTTCCTTCATCCTTCATTAGTTGGAGAATTAGATGAACATGGATTTTAATTTTATTCAGGGACATCAAAGGAGCAAATATATTGGTGGATCCTCATGGACGAGTAAAAGTTGCTGATTTTGGGATGGCAAAACATGTATGTATATGTTCTCTGCATTCTCTGTTTTGTTTTTGTCCTGTTTGAATTTTTCCTTTACGCAGAAACAACTGATCTGAATAAACTATGCTAAGCCTAGTTAGAAACTTTCCTAAGTCTAATACAAATTCATAAACAAAATGCAGATTACTGCTCAATCTGGTCCTTTATCATTCAAGGGGAGCCCATATTGGATGGCACCTGAGGTCAGTATGCTGCTACAACCTGTCTGTTTCAATGTTGACAGGCGTTATGCTGATGCTTTATTATCTTGCTTGGATTTCAGGTGATAAAGAATTCAAATGGCAGTAACCTTGCGGTCGACATATGGAGTCTTGGATGTACTGTTTTAGAAATGGCTACAACGAAACCTCCATGGAGCCAGTATGAAGGGGTTAGTAAATCATATAAGTACTCAACAAACATGAGATTGAATGATGCGACTCTTCCATCCTTATGTATTCGAGTTCTTTACAGGTTCCTGCTATGTTCAAGATTGGAAACAGCAAGGAGCTTCCAGATATCCCTGATCATTTATCTGAAGAGGGGAAGGATTTTGTAAGAAAATGCCTACAAAGAAACCCCGCAAATCGTCCTACAGCTGCTCAGCTTTTGGATCATGCTTTTGTAAGAAATGTGATGCCGATGGAAAGGCCTATTGTGAGTGGCGAGCCTGCAGAAGCCATGAATGTAGCTTCGAGCACCATGAGATCACTGGTATGAAAGCTCATATTCCTCAATTCTAAATTCTCTATGCTTCTGATTGCCTGACAAATCTGTTTGTTTCAGGACATTGGACATGCAAGGAGTCTTCCGTGCTTAGACTCGGAAGATGCAACCAATTACCAGCAGAAAGGATTAAAACATGGCTCGGGATTCAGGTCTTAGCCATTTCGTTTCTACCTTCATTTTCCAAGCATCAAAGCTTCTTTGTGGCTAAACTTTCCTCCTTTTTTGGTCACAGTATATCCCAATCTCCTAGGAACATGTCATGCCCGATTTCACCAGTCGGTAGTCCAATCTTTCACTCGCATTCACCACACATTAGCGGAAGAAGATCTCCATCCCCAATATCTAGTCCCCACGCTCTCTCTGGTTCATCAACACCTTTAACTGGGTGTGGTGGAGCCATCCCGTTCCATCACCAAAGACAAACTACAGTTAACTTCTTGCATGAAGGCATAGGATCAAGCAGAAGCCCGGGAAGTGGCGGAAATTTCTACACCAACAGTTTCTTTCAGGAGCCTAGTAGGCAGCAAGATCGGTCGCGGAGTAGTCCAAGGACTCCTCCTCATGTATTTTGGGACAACAACGGATCGATCCAGCCAGGCTATAATTGGAACAAGGACAACCAGCCAGTCCTATCTGATCATGTGTCCCAACAGCTCTTAAGTGAGCATCTGAAACTGAAGTCCCTCGACCTGAGACCCGGTTTTTCAACTCCCGGATCAACAAACAGAGGACCCTAACCCGTTCGAGTCAAATGATTCGACACCAATGACAGAACCATAAAACCCAGTGGAAAAAAACATCAAAACAAGTAGCTGCAGAAACTCCTCCAGGATCTCGGAATTGCAACACAGCCTGAAGGGTCAGGATCTTGAGGTTTAGGATCGGGGTTAGGGTTACTGAGCCGCGTCTCAAAACCCTGAACCATTGGCTAATATCATGAATGAGGATTCGTTTTTTTCGTCTTTGGAAAATCTGAAGAGCTCTTTGTCTTGTCTCTCTCTCTTTTTCTCTGAGGATATATGGGAGTGTGAGATAGAGAGATCAACAAAAATTGATTTTGTGTATAGGAACTTGTGGTGGTAGAACAGATCATCACCTAATTTGTCTATTTCCCTCTTCTTCCGTCTCTGTCTGGTCTGGTTCGTTGCTGATGAAGAAGAAGAAAAAAAAGAGGGCAAAAGCTTAAATCTCTTAAAACCTAAACTCTTTGATGTAATCTATCTTTATTGTAAGAGAATCTCAAATTAGATTATTAATCCACTCTCTTCTTTGATTAATACTCGCTTCTATTCACTTTGGTTCCAAAATTCAAACTTTACTGCTTTTGGAATCAATATCTTTTTTAAAAAAAATTAACGTTAAATTATACTCCAAAGAAAAAATCACTGTTTGTTACATTTGAATGCAAAACTTTTCATATAAAATACAAGAAAAGAATGAGCTATCCTTGATTTCTTGTTTCAAACCAAAGTACGATGCCACCTTCGTACTTCGATAAGCCTCCATTCTTAAACATGCTGAACCGGTTTCGAATATTTGTGTCAATCATCTTGACAAGCTTTCCCGCAGGTGATGGTTGTTCCCATGCATGTCTCATGTTGTTCCTTTCCGCCATATGGAATGAATTGTGTTTTGAAACACGTACCGGAGGATAAACGCTTTAGTATAGTCCTGAGCTTTATCGGTGGTCAACTTAAGAACCTCTTTCCAAGCTGCCGAGAACTTGTCCAGAAGCACTCATTTGACATTTCATGAGTTCCTCCCATATCTTGAATGTGTAAGGCATAAAAACAAACAAATGTTCTATGTTCCCCTTCGGGTACTGGCAAAACACGCAACTCACATTTGCGTTTCTTTTCCACTTTTGCGTTCGATCTCCTGTTGCCAATCTATTCTTTGTTGCTAGCCAAGTGATAAAAGAGTACTTCCGGGTGGAGTGAGGGAACCATATCCCTTTGTACTCCTCTATAGTTGGTTTAGCAACCCGAACCTGTGAAGTCTCCTTTGTCCCGAACTTCTTGTTGTATCGATCGTTCCTTCCCTTCCACAACATAATACCCGAGTCTTGACTCCTGATAAGCTTTTGTTTCCTCACCTCCTCCTCTACAAGATTTATCTATGTTTTTTCCTTCGATGTGTGTCCATCACCTCACCTACTGTGCTGGTTTTTGATATTCCAACTAAATAAAACCTCTCTCCCCAAGCTTCTCGTATAGGCATCCCATAGGGCTCCACATATCAAATCAAAAGGAAGTAGACCACCCATTTTTATGCCAAATGCATGAACCACGAGTTGTGTTGTCTTTGACAGACCATAAAGAACCACCACGAATGAGATATTTTATCACCCAATCTCCCCATAAGGAACCGTGTGCCGACAGAATACGCCATACTAACTTCAGCATGCTTATTTTATTAGCCTCTTCTAAAGTTACAAAACGGTCATCTAAAGTATCAATTACAACAAACTAAAACAAGTGTGTATGTATACCTTTTCATGATCAATACTTTCTAGCATCACAGAGTAAGGCGCTCGAGCTGATCATAAAAGCAAACAAATCATAGAATTAATAATTAAACATATCACAGAAGTAAAGAATATAAGATATCAAATACAAAACTCAACAGAGACCAAAGTGGCTCGTATATAAAACCAGTTACCAACAAATAGTAAGACTCAAGTGTTGAGTTTTTGCAACTAATTTATTATACCATCCATATATAAGAGTAAAGTCGGATCAAAATCTGATGAATGAAGGAGAATAAATAATATATATATAGATGTTGAAAGTCAGATGTTGAGATTTAACCAATGTGCTACAGCGGATTTTTTATTACTATATGAATTTAGAATGTATAAATTAGATGTATGTGAATATTTTATTTCAAATTTATGATTTTGTTACATATTTGTAGGTTTGGATACAAAATCTTCTATATTTTTATTATAACACAGAAAAAATGATAGTTTCTTTGATATAATTTTCTTTCCTTTTTCTTTTCTGAAATCCGAAAAAAACTGGAATTTTAAATAATTAATATATAGGAAAAAGAAATTAATGAAGAAGAAAGATGTTTTGTTTTTTATTGATTAAATTTTTAAAATATAAAAATCAAGAAGTAGAAAAGAAATTAATGAAGAAGAAAGATGGTTTTGTTTTTTTATTCTATTTATTAATGTTTTAAAATTTATAAAATTAATAAAAAGAAAAGAAATTAATGAAGAAGAAAGATGTTTTTCTTTTTTGAGTTTTTAAATTTTAAACAAATAAAATTAAGTTTTTTTCTAAGGGTAAAATTGAGATTTGTTTTTTTCGTATGAGATGTGTGAATGAATCTGTCAATACTTTATACTTTAAATTTTATTAGTCACCAATAAAGTAGTTTGAGTTTTTTTTCCTGGCAACAGAAAAAATTGAAGCTTTTTTCAGACAAATTTTGAAGAAGATGGTTTTGTTTTGGGAATTTTCCCATTGTAAATTTCACATTTAAGAGTATATATTACAGAGGAAGATCTAGGTCGTGGAAATCGAGCAAGTGAGAACAACAATGAAAAAGAATATATATTATTATTTAAATTACAAAATCGTCCACACAATTAATTATGAGAGCTTAGAAAGTTGTCTACGTTTTATACACATTTAACACTTTCTTACAAAAGAAACAAACCATATATAGACAAAGAACGACGATCATGGATTCTTCTTCAATAATGATGATGTAAGTAAGTAACATAAACAACTTAAGATTAAAAAAAGGATTTGAAGAGAAAATTAATCTTACAACTTACGTTACAACCCCCAAAGCCTTTTTTTTTTTTCTCTGTAAATATCTCAGTGTTGCATTTTTTGGTCAGGTCGTCTCATTTCTCAGAACACTGTTCAAGCCGGACATGGTGAGGACAAGCTCTTTCTGGTTCTCCTTTGGTCCATAGAATCCAAAGATCGTCTCTTTTTCGAGCCAGCGTTAACATGGTTCCTGCAGTTCCATCCCAAAATTTCTCTCAATACTCATTTTATGGAGAGGGCGAAAGAGAGAGATGTGGCGAAATTTTCCAGCTTACCAAGTGTGAAAGGGACAATGTATAGCAATGCTGGTTGGCCGTGTCCATCCATTAGGTTCAAAGCCACGTAAGTAATTAAAAGACCTGCAGTTTTCAAATGGTTGAATGATTGTCAATGATGGTTGATGGAGAAATAGAAGATTCTTCGGATTACGCAGATTTGTGTGTGATAGTTTACCTAATCCATAGGCAACCATTGCCCATATAAAATAGCCGGTTCTAAGAGTCTTGTTAGCTAGCCAGTCATATCTGCAAGAACAAATGCCGGGAAAGCTATACTACTTGATGAAAGGAAACTATATATGATGATTTAAGAGAGAGAGAGAGAAGTATGGATGTTGAACCTGAGAGCAAATGCGATTAGCAAACCGGGCAAAAGAATATCACCAAATCCAATAATGCTGTAGCCTCCCCACGGATCGAACATCCGCGGAATCTTCAGTAGCATCGGGATGCCATCTTCTCCACTCTTATCACCTCGAGCTACCTGCAAAGAAGAAAGAAGCAACGTTGCATTTTCTTGAACATATGAGACGTGATGAAGATTTCTAAAGGAGATTTGAGTTTGAGCATTGTTAGAATCTTTATGCAAAATGGTGGATGGCTGATTGGTTGGTTACTTACGACAATCATTACGCTTTCGTGGAACAACTTCTTGGAGACAAACACCCAGAAGATATCGTACAAGAAGGCACAGCTGAGAAGAACTGTCCCGACCTGTTTCAAGTGATAATGTGGCTTTATAATCTTTCAAAAAGTTTTGGAAACTCTACGATGACGTATAAATACGTTCAAGAAATTACCTTAAGATTTGGGACATGAACAATCTGTAGTACAGTTATGATCAATGCGATACCCTAGTCAATAGAGCAACAACATCAAATACCATCTAAGTAATTGGATTGTAGTTGTAAATGATATTGCATGGGGCTGCAATCCTTACAAGAACATCTTGGCCAATCCAAGCAAAGGAGTGAACTCGGTATACAGCCCATAGAACAGCAAAGACAATGCAGAAAGGAGAAACTGCAAGAGTGAGGTAAGAGATAGGTCCAAGGAAAGGGACTTTTACATAAGTATCTGCAGCACGTTGGAACCATCTGCAAAAAGAACAGTCCATGACATCCTCCAAGATGTGCATTAAAGGAAATACGCGTTAAAAGGAACCAAGCTTTTACCTTGATAGTAACGCGACGAGGCAAGTTTGCAAACCCTGAAGATAAAGAAGTTATTACATCATACATCATCTAAGACTATAACCAGTTTTCAAATCAACTGAAGTATGCATTGTATAATGATCCTTAGTCGAAAGAGACTCGTACTGAGAGGATGCATAGAAGAAGAAAAGAACTGAAAAGAAGTTGGTACCTCAACACCACCAATGCAGAAAACGACCACAAGAAGCTCCACAAACCAATAAGACATAAGCTTGTAAAGAATCACCAGGAATCCCGAAGCAAGAACTACGAAAAAAATAGCTGAAATAGAATTGATCTCTACAACACCACTACCCCCATCATTTGTGTTAGGGATTTCATCTATAGCATCCTACATTTGTGCAGAAACAATAATGTTAGAAGTAAGAATGCTTACTTACGAATAAAAACAGTGATAAATCAAAACGATTAACAAAAGCAAAAAATAAACAAAACCATGTGAGTCTGGTGTCAGAAGTAGACAATGTCTCAAGGAGGGGCCCAGCTCATTAAGAAAAGCCATCCGTTACCTATCCGTTTCTTGGATGTTCATCTTTGACACAACCTTTCCATAATTGGGAAAGTAACATGGTAAAGAAATGCCTAAGCGTTGTTCAATATACTACAATTGACTTTTCTTCCTCGGCCTAACCAAGTTACCAACTACTCTGTCCCTTTTGGCATCATTGGAAATGCACAAGAAGGGCAAAGGACTTACTTATTGGCAGTTTATGTTATCCTTACCCATCGAACTAAATCTTCCTAGCCTAATATTATTATTCCCAAATAAGTAGAAAATGTCTGACCTTCAGTAGCTTATCATGTTCAATAGCTGCTTCTCGGGCACTCCATGCAGACCAATAAGATGCACATAAAATGGTACCAATTGCCATTAACCACAAAAAGACTTCAGCTACGTCAACAGCTGGTCGTCTTGGGGAGTAAAGCTGCGCCGACACTGACAAGTGCAGAAGATTGTTGAGTTAACCGATACATATAATGATTTACAATACAAGCTTAAAATGACAACTTCGGAAGCATATCCTGATTGAAATAGAAAAGGACATACCTTTAGAACTGTTGGCTAGCATCTTTTGCAAGGATGCACCAGCATCTTGCGGGAGCATGACGGCAGGAATCTGTATATCTAAATCAGTTTCATCCGGTTCACAAACCATTTTGTAAAGTTCTGTCAGAGACAAACAAACATACAAACCATTAAATTCTACAAACAATATTGTCTGTGATAGTAAGCATACCCAAATATAACTGATTGCTATAATAACATCAAAACAATTTCAACAAAACAAAATACCTTTCTGATTATTGATGATGAGCAGAGCAGAGGCACCAGCAGCTTCTGCATTATTCGCCTTTGCTGTGAACCGACAGTTGCCCCGTTCCACAATAACAACATCTCCAGAAAGCTAACAAAGATTGAACACATAAGTTAACACATTTACTTTCAACATCACAACTAATTTAAAATGCATTGATTCTAATGTCATAGGTCATAAAAACCTTGTTCTTGAGCGGTGTACAAGAATCACGAGGATTTGCAAAAACAAGGTGAGTCTGGTTTGCATTCTTCTCCTTGGAAACTATCCGCTTCCCAAATCTAGCGCCAACCCCCACAAACTCCTCATTCTCAACACCATCAATCCACGTTTGAACTTTCACCTAAGGAAAGAACCAGGTTACAACAAATCACACACATAAAACTTTCACCAGATCTTAATCCAATTTATCAAACACTTCTCATATCAGATTTAAACATGAACGACTCATAATTAGACTTAAACTAAGAGTTTAAGCTTATCCATAACTTAGATCAACTACACAAGCTAATCAGTAAGCTTAAACTCCAATCACGAAATTTCAATAGCATGTATAATTAGAAACCTCCGATTTCGTTTTTTTGGAACTACTTGTTGAGCTTCGTAAGAAGAAGCCAGAAAGAGGGGAATAACAACAACATTAGTATCGAGAGTAGTGAAGAGGAAGCTGAATTCGAAGTAAGAAACGAGAGATTTAAGTGGAGATAAGTACCAAAACGAAGTCATTCTCGCAACCTGGTTTCTTCGGAGCTAAATTGTCTTGATGAACAATATCACCGGCGGTGACTGTAGAACGGAGAGATAAGAGTAAAATCGAAGATGATAGAAGAAGAATCCGGAGAAATCGAAGCGAATCCATGGAATGCTCCAAGGATTCTCTCTTCTTCGCTGTAATCACACACAAACAATGAAGAGAAGCGAGAGAGAGAGAAGAGTGAAACACGGAAGAGATTAAAATAGTTTAAATAAATAAAAATAAATAGGGAGATATTCTTAGAAAATATATTGGGAATATTTTAATTTTATCTGATATCATTGTTGGATCTGTGGAAAGTGACGTAAGCGAGAAGGAAGTAGAGTGAAGGAACTTTGAAAACGACGGCGTTAGGTCGAGCTATTGGACCGGGTTTTGGCGTTTCTTCTGATTCAACCGGTTTAGCTAAACTGGTTCTGGATCTATCACAATCTTGTCGAAATTTGTATTAAACAAAACGATTAATGAATTGACGTTTGTTGCGACATTTAGGACAATTTCCTCGGACATAACATGTTTTCTATCTCTAAGCAAATTATTATTTATTTGGTTTTATATTTTGATTAGATTGGTTTTGGTGGAGTGGTCCCAAAAATACGAATGGATATTGGGAAATCTTTTAATTTATAACCAGAATATAAAATTCAAAGTATGCTTAATAGTTTCAAAAGACTATATTCCCTAGCACCATTGCCAAACATTCGTAATTTATGTTCTTGTCACAATATATCACAAGGCCTAATCTTATTATTGTTCAATCATGTCTTCCTACTTTCTCAATTTTTCATATTAAGAAATTGAAACCGTATTTTCATCGTTTTCTTTTTTCTTTGAATTCACTTTTTTCAAGTTTGGATACATGTAAGAAAATAAATAATTTAAACCGGAATCTATTTTTGTTGGTTCGGTTTGAATTGGTTCATCTAAATTAAACACATGCTATCAAAACATACCCAAAACAGAACCACTTACATTTTTGGGTTTTTAACCCTTACAAAATTTGTACGCATCTTCTTCCACCTTTAAAATCTTCCTCCTGCGGTAACAATGACAGAAAATCTGAATTAAGTTTAGTCTAATATTACATTTCGATAGCTTAGGTTTCCTCTTGTCCAAAAAAACAGGTGAAGTGAGCAATGGAATAACTTTAAGGTAATGGTGATTGGAACGTTAAGTACCTCCCAGTGGTGTAATCTCTTTTCCTTGGGCATGATTTTTATGTCACTTGTGTAGAATTCATTACCTCTGTGCAAATCGATCTTCGCAAGAGAATTGGACCATGGTGGAAGAAAATCTGGTTTCATGGACTAAGCTAACTTCTCTTCTAATGATTTCACCACAGAGATATTAATGACTCTCTGGTAACCTGCAGAAGCACAGTAATACAAGGAAGAACAGATTAGTGATCGTGAAGCATCTTGACAAGTTTCAGCAACTCTTCACAGATTAGAAACTTTGGTTATCGTTGGTTGTTTTAGCTGTTACGGTTCTACTTACCGCCATGGGAACTCGCTTGTGTCTATTCCAGCTTGGTGAAGCTCATCAACGTATTGTAATGCTTCCCGACATTCCTCTCTGTCATCATAAAACTCTTTCTTTTCACCTTCAAGCTGATACGCTTCATGCCCTTTCCCAGCTACAACCTGCAAAAATCAGTGTCAAGCAAAGCTATTTACCCGAGAACTATATTACTTTGATTGCTCATAAAGGTAAATCCAGCAACTTTGATAACACACTCAGTAAAGTACTGTATAGAGTGTGGGTTTATTTGAATACTTACAACCATATCACCTTCTTCACCCATAGCAACAGCACAACGTACAGCTACACGTCTAATATCGTGAAGGAAGAGTCTATGACCATTTGCCAAAGGCGGATAGTAATCGTGTTCGCCATGTTTCAAATACTCTTGCATCGTCCATCCAATCCCAGACAACATGTCATCCAAGATGTCCACTAAAACCACATTGGAAAATTAACTGTTAATATACCTCCAGAAACACTCAAGGGAGATAGACTCAATCTAATTCTTAGAGTTACTTACATGGATCTTCATTCCTCGGATTATCAGATGTCAACATCGTCACATCGCTCTTTTCAGTAGCAATTTTCGTCATAAGCGGTCTTTTCCCTCTTTCATTCTCACCCTCACAACCAATAACTTCAATAAATAAATAAAACAACTAAAATAATCAGATGACCACACATATAAAGACCATAGGAACGGCCGAACAGGCAAAGAGTATCTATTAGATGGAAGAAAATATCTATACCGGTAATGATTCTTCTCGGTTTAAGCTCTCGAATTGAATCTAGCAGCCTTGACAAGCCATCAGGTGTGTTTGCATGATCCACAATAACACCAAAAGCTTGTTCCTCATCAATCAACTCACACCTTCCTGGGACTGCATCGACTTCCTCAACACCTCTAACAATATCCTCAAGAGGAGCTCCAACAGCAATCCCAACAGCCACAGCAGCAAGAATATTATAAATGTTATGCCGTCCTAACAAACCCGAAGAGATCTCCAGTATACCTTGAGGGGTATTAACCAAAACCTGTGTCTCAAACAAGGAAAGCTCAAACTTTAACGGGTGAACATCGGCTTTGGTGTTTTCCATGGCAAATGTCACAACAGGAACATTAGGATTCCCTTGCTGGACAAAGAATGCTGCGTTTGGATCATCTATGTTAACCACTTTCCTATGCCTTTCCGGATCAACCATTCTTGAAAACAACTTGGCTTCAGCATCTCTATACTCTTCATCAGTACCACGAAAATCCGTATTTTCTCTAGTCAAATTTGTGAAAACCGCAATGTCGAAATCCACTTCATCACATTTCCCTAAAGCAAGTTCTTGAGGAGAAGCTTCCATAACCAAAGATTCAGTTCCATTATGCAACATCTTAGCCATCAAACTCTGAACCAAAACAGCATCAGGATTCATCGTAGCATTAGGCGTATCCAATTTGTTATCGCCATGAATATAACAAGAAACTGTGCTAAACATTCCTGTTCTCACACCCATCGCTTCATAGAGGCTCTTAATCAAATACGTAGTAGTCGTTTTCCCATCCGTACCAGTAACTCCAATCACCGACATGTTCTTCGAGGGATGCCTATAAAAGGAAGAAGCTAAAGCTGCTAAAACTGCATTCGTATCTTCAACAATGACAAGTGCTCTGCAACCTAAAGTATCTTCAATATCAATCTCTTTGCTAGCTACAACCGCCACTGCTCCTCTCTTATCTGCTTCACTCAAGAAATTTTCACTTCCTAAACAACACACGAAGAGATCTCCGGCGCTCACACCGCGCGAATCATGTTGAATCCCGGTGATTTCGACATCTAAATCGCCGTAAACTGAGATTGGTACCACTTTACTCTCATCTAAAAGCTCAGCTAAGCACATTTTGAACTTAGGTTCCACGATTCTCGCTTTAGATTCACCAAAATCATCCAAATCGAATTCAAATTGATGATCAGACCCAAACTCCTTCTTCTTGTTGATCCTAGTGTTACCTTCCTCATCAACCCAATCTTCTTCATCAGAAATCTCTGTTAATCCAGTTAATTTATCAATTTCATCCAAATCAACAACTTCTTCTTCATCAAGCTCATCAACATCGTCAGTAACATCACCTTCTTCCTCATTTCCCTCCTCCCCAATCTTCTTAAGCGATGCCGTTTTGGGAGGATTAGGTTTGAGCAATCCTTGCTTAACAAACTCACTACGTTTCATGGAGATTGCTCTATCGATATCAGAGAACAAGTCTCCACCAGATTCTTCGTCATCTCGTCCCGTCTCCGCCGCGTCTTCCACATCGGCGATAGCGGAGAGATAAGTGTTCCGATTCTTCTCGAAATCTTCTTCCTCTAGCTTCCGTGCACGAGCAGCTTGACGCTGGATCTGCTGAAACTTCGAAACTCCGTGCATTGAATCCTCCGGTGCTTCAGGTGGATCGTCATCAGCAGGGTTCGGGTACGAATTCCGGCGAGCAGGTCCCGCCGCAACCGTGAGAGTACGGGAATTTCGAGAGAATGGTAAGAGAACTGGTTTGTAGGAGAAGGAAGAGGTTGTTCCAGTTAGAGAGAGAAAGACTGGGTGAGGAGAGAGAAAGGTGAACGCCATTGGAGACAGAGAGACTGAGAAAGCAAGCAGTGAAAGGTTTTTTCCAGGGGATAAGAGTTGGGTTTTTTCATTTTTGGGTTACAAACGATGCGTTTAAAGAAATCAAAGACGCCGATAAAACGGTGCAGTGTGTACTAAAAACGATTAAAAGATATGTACAGGAGAAACTCTATAAATTAATAATGATTGGACTATAAATTTTTATTAATTTATAATAATATTAATTTATTTTATAAATTAATAAATAGTAATTAATAGAATATTAACGTAAAACACAATACTAAATTATTTTAAAAATGCTTTTCCGATTTAGTATTTTTCTCATATTTTGTTATTTGTATATTCAATTATGTTAGATCTTTAATTTTATTTTTGATATTTTAAATTTATTTTTCTGCAAGATATAGTGTCTCTATATCTACGACGTTAACGTGGAGGTTAAATCAATTTTTCTTTACAAAAATCTTAGCAATGGTTTTTCATAGAAAAAATGTTACAAAACCAAATATGACGGATCAAATACGCAAAGAATTATGTGAGTATAAAAGAGATCATACCAACTCTATTCTAAAAAGAGTTGCAATTGTAGCTTGAATAAAAGTTTCATATAAAATTAGTCTTAGAATGTATGCTTAAGATTTATGATTATTAATTTATGATATTATTGGGACTATATTTTTACATAGGGGTTTCAAAAAATTATTATTTTATTATCTTATCGATTTTCGTTAATTTTTACATTGGCCCGACTTCGACCGGCAAAATTTATTAATTTATCGTGTTTATTAATTTATCGAGTATTAATTTATAGGGTTTCTAATGTATATTACAAAGTGTGTAGTGAAAGGATGGGCTTCTAAGGCAGTCTCATGGCCCATAATATTAGCCCACTATCTTTTTTTCGTTACAGAGAAATATTTTTGTTTGATGAGTAGACAAAATTGCTTAATGATTGCTAATTTGCTATGTTGTTGCAGAGAACCAAACAAACGTTTTATTTGAATTGTTTATAGAAGAAAAAGATTGATGGCTCTTGGTTTTCTGACATAAGAGGTTGATTTTATTTCTTGATTTTGTAAAAAGCTAATGGTTTTATCTATAGTTGGCCGAAGTTTAGATTCTAATTGGCATTGAGTAACTAAAGTCCAACTTCTAATGTTAGACTTTCTAACGCCCTAGTAGAGAAATGGGTGTAAAAGAGATGGAATTGCATCCAAAATTTCATGATTTTTGATATTATATTATCTGCTATGCATACAAATCTGTCCCGCCATGTACATGATCATTAAGAGCCTAAGTTATATTAAGTTTTTTTGCACTAAAGTCAGTTAGTAGTATAACGTAGTTTTGTATTTGTTTTTCTCTTATTTGGAGAGCCGTATTTTGGTCGTTGATAGAAGACGATAAAACCACATGGCCACTTTAATTTGGAACGTGGACCGACCACCGCCATGTACAGTTGAGTTGGTTTAATACACCCTTTGTGGTCCCTTCGTCTTGGGCCTCACTTCTACACTTTCTTCAGCCCATTTTCATAACACGTGACCTACACATGCTATAATGTACATGATTTAATTATTTATCTCTTAATTGTGTTTTCTTTAAAAAAGAAGAAGATATAATTCTCTTTATTTTCTCTTGATCTTATGAAAAAAAATGTATGGAAAACTTGATAGACATTCATCATTTATAATGTAACACTTCACACTGGATATTTTAACAAATACAACTACGCTTTATCGTTCTCACTATGAAATATATCATCTTATAAGCTCTTTTTTTTTACTCTTATTTTGGATCTTTTGGACGCTTATCAGTGTCCCTTGACAATTTTTGGACAATCACATATACTATCTTTGGAAATGTAAATAGAACCTTAGTGAACCACTTAGTTTGATACTCAGTTAATCACATAAACTTACTTTTCATTCTAGAACAATTGTTTTCGTACCAAATTAAACAACGAGTTATTTCTGATCATCCTATCCCAATACGAAAGTATTGGAAGACCCTTGGACAGTTTCCTGGTGTTCCAAGCAACTTTACAAATTTTTTTCCAGTTAGTACTGAAAGTTTATCTATTCTTTTGATCTCCAAAAGTCTATACGAACAATATTTATATACATACGCATGTTAGACTTCATATGTCAACGAGGAAAAATGTTATGTATGTGCGTGATATACAATTTAATTTGTTGGTACACTATCTCAAGCTCTTAAGTATAATTCATCTACTGTGTTCACGTATGTTAATGTTATATAACGAATAAAGGATTATAATATGCGTAGCCAAATCGACATAATTATATTATATTGAACGGCAGAGAGAAACTTTGGTGAAAAGTTAGATGGATTTGATTATTAATAACATAAGACAAGTGGACAACCACACGCATACCGTTACAAGTCAAACAATCATATTTATGTTCCACCAATTTCTATACAATAATACGAATGCAATCTCAAATTTTAATAACTAAGTCATATTGACTAAAGAGTTAGATTCGTTACTGGCGATAAAGGGATGAACAGAGCAACACTTCCGGTTTGGGTAAACATGGAATAAGTGAAACAGACGAAAAAGAGTGGATTGATTCATCAATAAAAATCATTTGTACTAATTAACAAAATTAAGAGTTAAAGCAATCAATGTCACCATCTCAACTACGACAAATCACATGTCAATAGCTAGTATTATTACTAATCAATATGAGAACAACAAACACATGTAAATTTCAGATTATTTTACGCATAACCTTATTAAAAATAACATTTGTAAAGATATTACAGACCCGGTAGCAAATACCAAACACATAAAATAGAAAGAAAAATGGAACATGCCGTATTGGGATCGGCTACTCTATAATTATATACTCCTTGATATTCAGATATTAACTTCTTGATATATACACACACATATTAAATGTGCATGTGTATACACGTACTAAGACGTAGATGGAACAATACAAGTCTTTACGTTACTAATTTTATAAAGATTAATCTGCGGAAAATAAGACTAATAATATTCATTTAAGGACTCGAGAACCAATTGGTAAATGTCAAGAAAGACTATAACAGCAAAATATTATACGTAATAAATAATAATCATAAAAGCAGATGTACTACTTTATTTCATTATTTGAGTTTGATTCCAACGGTTACATTTTTCGATAAAATAAATTTTGGGCCAAAAAAAAGTACTTCTACCTTTTATTGACAGTGATAAGTTAATGTTTAAAATCACATAAAACCCATGGTAATATTTACTATGTTTTACTCAATATACTGTATGTATATATATTTAGAGATAAGAAGAGGACAGAAATAAAAGCTTTATTTGAAAGCATTGTCTTATATGTGAAACCATCTGCAAATTTCAATGTCTCTTTCATTCTCACGTCCCTCTCCTCCTTTCTCATTTTCTCTCATTTATTTTACAAACTTTAGGAAAAAAACTATCATTAACCATTTTTTTTATTTTAAAATAATAATTTCAAATTATTACAGTATAAAAACAAAAATGTACACTAAAAATGTCTGATCGCCTGCAAAAAAAACTGTCTGAACATCTAAAATAAAATAAAAAACAGTAAATCTATTGGTCTTTTGTTTTTTTCTTTTCACTTATTCAAAAAAAATATTTCCTTTAAGTTTATAAGTTTGTTATTTTCTTCCTCTTCTTCCTCTTCTTCTCCATAAGCCAAAACTAAAACCCTCTTTAATGGCGAGAGGACCCATCTCCAAGAATAAACAGTAATCTTCATTTATTGTCATTACAAATTTTTCTTTAAGTCCAAAAAAATCCCCAAATTAAAAATCTTTTCTTTTTTAATTACATGGGCAGATGAAGAGACAAGGGTCCCTATAATTTTCTCTTTAGATCTTCAAAACCCAAACCTCAATCATGTTGGTCACTTTTTCTTCTTCTTTTATAATCTATGTAGAAACAAAAATCTATGGTTTTTAACTTTTCATGTTTATTCAGTCTCTCCATCATCACAAAGCTGAGTGCTTGATTGGCTCCACAGACAAACATAAAGTTTGCATCTTTTTTTCTGACTCATTTCAACCAAAAAGCTCCGGTAAGCAAATCTCTCTTATTTATGTAAGATATACTCACTTATTTATGATAAAGATTACATTTTTAGGCTAAAGGAAGTTTCTTTTTTCATGAATGTCTGAATGAGAAGTTTTTTTTATAATGAAAATCTCAGTTTAGGGTTTAGGGGAAGGAAAAAAAGGTAACCCAGGAAGTAAAATTGACAGTTTTGTATACAAAAGAAGCAATTTTTGGACACTATTTGAAGAATTCTCTGTTTTTGTTGTTGCTATGTTTGTAAGATTTTTAGTTTAATGCTAAAAGATATAAAAAAAAATTGTTTTTCAGGTCTTTGAGAATCGGTTTTACTAGATTGAAGACGAGAGTTTTGAATGATTGGTGAATTTGTTGATCATCAATGGAGAAGAAGAGATCACCAAGAAGTAGTAAGAGTCCTGGACCTGCAATTTTCCCTAAAAGCCCTCTTGTCTACGAGAGTTATAAGTCTGGTTGTGGTTGGAAATTGATAAAGTTCTTCGATTTCGGTCATGTCAAATCTGGTAATAAGAGACTTGGTTCAGAGAAGAAGAAATTCGTCAGAGATTCTGCTGGTTAGTAGTTTTTAAAACACTGTTTCTTGGATCATTTCGTTACATGATCTTAGTGTTAATTTGATTCTTCTTCTTTTTTTGTAGGTAATGTTTATACTAAAAGTCAGCTTGATTTGCTTAAGAAGCTTCATGAGAAGTGTCAGTGTAATGATGTAAGTTTTTTTTGTAGTTTTTTGGTTTAGCTTAAGGAGAGATTTGTGAGTGAGAAACTAAATCTCTTGATTTGTTCAGCGGATTGTGGAAGAAGAGAGATCATGTAAGCCTAAAACAAGGAGAAGATCTTTGAGTTCTGATAGAGAACTTGAGAAGTATGAATCTAAACCTGTTCAGGGATTGCTAGAGAGAGAGATAAGAAGGATCAAGAATCTAAAGGATGAAACTTGTGATGTCCCGGATAAACAAAAGCAATCTTCGTTGAGTGAAATTGAGAATGATAGTGATAAGCAGATGGATATGAAGAATGGGAGAGATTGTAAGAAGAGTTCAGAGATTAACCTTCAAGCTTGTGTGAATGAAGCTGCTGAAACCTTTATCTGTTCAAAGGCAGAAGAGAAGGGGAAAGATCGGTCTAAGCAGTTCATGGAGGCGTTAGATATTCTAAGTTCGAACAAAGAATTGTTCATTACACTCTTACAAGATCCTCATTCATTTTCGGCGAAAAAAAGCTTAGACTTGGAGGGATCTAAGGTAAAAGAACCGCGTGATAAATCTCCATCAATGGCTGATGATTTGGATAGCATTGTTCTCTTGAAGCCTAGATTATCAAGCTCGGTTGATGATAAAGTGTACTTGAGATTCAAACATCTAGCCAAGAAGTTGAAACTTGTTGTTGGATCTAACAAAGACAGCAATCACGCAGAAAACAAACCCGAAGGTAGCAGTAGAGGTAGAGAAATCGAGGCTGCTGCTTTTAGAACAAGTGATGTTTCTACCAGTACAGTTGGTCATAGAAGCCCGGAGTCACCGGTGTTTAGGCGCAAGAAACGGGTTGAATCCGATGTTTTCAAGCTAAGTATCGAGAACGATGTTTTGCCAAGGAGATTCATGGTGGAAAGGCAACAGGAGAGATTAAATTCTTCACCGGTTTATGAAGTTCCTTATGCATTGAGTAGTTTGCAGACAAAGCTCAAAGAAAGAAGACAGAAGCTAGAGAAGAAGAGAGAGAGCTTCAAGTTGTGGTCTTTGGACAAGAACTTCGAGGTTTTTGACCCGAATCCATACAATTCTAATCTAAGGTTTCTCGAAAACAATTGTACAGGTAAAAGATTACATAACTTTTAACAAATCATCTTCAAGCCAATGAGACTAAACTGTTAAAATGTGAAACAGGTTCTTCTGAGTACAAAAGTCTGAGAACTCATGTAGAAGACGGATTCGTGGAAGATAGATATCTTGAGAGCTCATTAGCGGTAAATACTGAGAGAAAGAGTAGACATTTGTTATGTCTCTACTGTCTACGCTGATTTGGTGTTAATATATGCTTTATAATCGTTGCAGGAGACGAATTTGAGCCTAGAAAGACAAGACTGCAACATTCATGACCCGAAACAGGAGCAGGAACAACCGAGTCCTGTCTCTGTTCTTGAAAGGATTCATTTGGAAGACGAAACAGTTATCCCCGGAAATGTTAAAATATCTAACCTTGGTAAAAGTCCATGAATCAAAGCTTTCACTATTATCATCCTTGGATCTGTTTGATTTACCTGAAAAAGTCTGTTACTTTCTTGCAGAAGAGAAGATTGGATTATCATTTGATGATCCTAACATTGATCTTATAGAAAAAGAATCTGTTCATGAGTTTGTGAAGAAAGTTCTTGAAGCTTCAAGATTGAATTGGACTAATCTTATGGCAAGGTGCAACGAAGACACATCACTACTCGATGAATTCTCACACGGTAGTCACAACGACCAGCTTCTTCTTGTTCTTGATTACACCGACGAGATTCTCCGCGAGATTTACCGTCAAGACATCAAGTTTTGGCCTTTCTCGCCATCGAAGAGCTCGAGAGTCCTCAATCTAGAATCATCCCTTAGAGAAGATGATCTGATTCACGAGACGATGAGACATTTTGACTGGAGTTTACTCTGCTCTGACTCTCCTACAAGATCATTGGATCAGATCATTGAAACTGATCTAATAAAGCCATGTCTTTGGTTGGATTTTGGTGGTGAATCTGAAGGTGTTGTGTCTGATATTGTGGAAAAGATTCAGCAACAATTGGTGCTTGAGATCTCTCATGAGCTAAGAACAATGCAGAGAAGCATATTATGTCGATTAATCTGAATCTCTTCGGAGATATTCAACTTTTTTTTTGTCTGTATAAAAAAGTTTATAATTTGAGAATCTACTCTTCATTTTTAGTTATCTAAATTAAGAAAGATTCGATCTTTTGATTCTTTCAGCCCCGAACATAGGCTGGTTCAAGTAAAAAGCTTCTAATTCATTGAAAAGGTTTTGACTTTTGACCAATTGAGATTTTGTATTGGATTTAGGGTTTTAGCAGCGGCCGGAAATTGTGGGCAAAAAGATTCGAACTTTTTTTCATTATCCCAAATATTAATGACAAAAGATCTCGGCTTTCTCGATTTTTGTGATTCAGACAATATTCACAAAACCCTAGTTGCTGCTCCTGCTCTGTTTTTATAAGCCTCCACTTCCCGCCAAGCCCCTCTTAGCCATAAACAGTGAAAAACCCTTTTGTTCCTTCACCAAGCTCTAAGACCCTATCCATGGAGACGCCGACGATGAAGCCTGATACGGTTTTGATTCTTGATTACGGCTCCCAATACACACATCTCATCACTCGCCGTATTCGTTCTCTCAACGTCTTCTCTCTCGTTATCAGTGGAACTTCATCGCTCAAATCAATCACTAGCTATAACCCACGAGTTGTTATCCTCTCCGGTGGTCCTCACTCTGTTCACGCGCTCGACGCGCCGAGTTTCCCCGAGGGGTTTATCGAATGGGCAGAGTCGAACGGTGTTTCTGTTTTGGGGATTTGCTATGGTTTGCAATTGATTGTGCAGAAGCTTGGTGGTGTTGTTGTGGAAGGAGAGAGCAAAGAGTATGGGAAAATGGAGATTGAAGTGAAAGGTAAATCTGAGATTTTTGGGTCAGAGAGTGGTGGTGAGAAGCAAATGGTTTGGATGAGTCATGGTGATGAAGCGGTTAAGCTTCCTGAAGGATTTGAAGTTGTGGCTCAGAGTGCTCAAGGAGCTGTTGCTGCTTTGGAGAGTCGGAAGAAGAAGATTTATGGATTGCAGTATCATCCTGAGGTATTGAAACTTGTAGTCTTTGTAGAATCTGAAACAAGTTGATGTAGTGTTTTTGGATGATAAAGTCTGGATCTTTAGCGTGTTAGCTGTTCATATCTTAATGAATCTGATGAGACTTGGGAGAACTTAGTTCATATTCTGTGACTCTCTAATAAGTGAAAAATGTGATACATTTCTTAATTCGGACTACTATTTGATTGACATAGCTATTTTATTGGTTGGTTAGTGTGATTCTAGAGGCTGAAGAATCTGATATGATTGTTGTTTGGATTGGGGTTTTAGTGGATTTTGGGTTTATGGATGATAAAGTCTGGATCTTTGGCATACTGGACTTTGGAGAATTTAGTTCATGTTCTGTGGCTCTCTCCTAAGTGAAATTTTTTTCTGAATCGTAACTAAGGACTTCAATTTTATTGACATAGCTATCTAATGGTAGGCTAGTTTGCTTCTATAGACTGGAGAATTTGATGTAGTATCATAGTTTGGATTGGATATTTAGTGAATATAGTACTTCTAGTTGATGTTTTGTTAGTCCATTGATTGAGAATTACTCGTGAACGTCTGTAAATGATGTGCTGGTTAAGTGTTGATTTCTAGCTTATGACGAAATAGCTTTTTGTTGGATTTTGCAGGTGACACATTCACCAAAAGGAATGGAGACACTTCGGCATTTCCTCTTTGATGTGTGTGGAGTATCTGCGGATTGGAAAATGGAAGATCTGATGGAAGAAGAGATCAAAGTGATTAACAAAACCGTTGCATCTGACGAACATGTCATTTGCGCCTTGTCAGGAGGTGTAGACTCTACTGTTGCCGCAACTCTTGTTCACAAGGCAATTGGAGATAGGCTTCATTGCATCTTTGTTGATAACGGGCTATTAAGGTTAGAGAAGAAGCAATTTTTCAATTTGATATGCACTTTTAATTTGTTTTTTCTTTAATTGAGAATGGTTCCTTTTGTAGGTATAAGGAGCAAGAACGTGTGATGGATACCTTTGAGAGAGACTTGCATCTACCTGTTACTTGTGTTGATGCATCCGAGCGGTTTTTGAGTGAACTTAAAGGCGTTGTGGATCCCGAGACAAAGAGAAAGATAATCGGGAGGGAGTTCATCAACATTTTTGATCAATTTGCCCAAGAGTTAGAGAAAAAGCATGGGAAGAAACCCGCTTTTCTAGTTCAAGGGACTCTGTACCCTGATGTGATTGAGTCGTGCCCTCCCCCGGGTACTGATAGGACTCATTCTCACACCATCAAAAGTCACCATAATGTTGGAGGACTCCCTAAAGACATGAAATTGAAGCTCATCGAACCCCTCAAGCTTCTCTTCAAAGATGAGGTGTGTTACTATTGTCTTTTTGCTATCTTTCTTGTCTGCAACTGTTGAGTGTTTGGTTTGTGATCTTTCACTTGATTTTTGTGCAATAAAGGTTCGTGAGCTCGGAAGAATCTTGAATGTGCCGGTAGGGTTCTTGAAGCGTCACCCATTCCCCGGTCCAGGACTCGCAGTTAGAGTCTTGGGCGATGTCACCCAAGGAAACGCCCTTGAGGTTCTTCGTCAGGCTAGTGCTCTAAAATCTCAAACTGGCTGTATAATTTTTTTGGTTGTGCCCTTACCCATTTACCAAACTCATCTTTATTTTCCCATCTTCTCAGGTTGATGAGATATTCATTCAATCAATCAGAGATGCGGGTCTCTATGATTCGATCTGGCAAGCTTTCGCAGTGTTCTTGCCTGTAAGATCAGTTGGAGTCCAAGGTGACAAGAGAACACATTCTCATGTTGTTGCTCTTCGTGCAGTTACAAGCCAAGATGGAATGACCGCAGATTGGTAAGCTTCTTACACTTCCTAGTACCGATGCATATAGAAACCCTTTTGATCGTGAACTTATTACTGTGTTGATGTGAATACTTGAGGTTTAGATCTACCATGTGGTATTTTAGGTCTGAGTACTTGGGTGGTTGAGATTTCAGGACAGATTAGCTTAGGTGTTGGAGTGTTTAAAGTCATGTATTTAGGTATCTAGGATGTCTAAAACCGGTTAAATAGATCGGATAGTAAAAGTTAAACAGTAATTACTTGCTGTGTTGCAATATTTAAGACTCGTTATCTGATCTGAGTACAAATAGAGGTACCTTGATTCTAAGGGATAACAAGTATGTGTATCAAATCTTACTTTTATTGGTGCAATTTTTGTTGACTAGAAAACTTGCGGTGCAAATGAAAACGCTAGTTTATATTGTGACTTTGGCTGAGATTGGTAATGTTTAAATAAACTGCAGGTTCAATTTTGAGCACAAGTTTCTGGACGATGTTTCCCGGAAAATCTGTAACAGCGTTCAAGGAGTAAACCGTGTGGTTCTAGACATTACATCAAAGCCTCCTTCAACCATCGAATGGGAATAAAGAAAACATATACTGAGTCTTTTATTTATGGGTGTCTGCAATTCTTCTACCATGTAAAATAGATTATCATCAAACAATGATGGTGAATTTGTGACGGTGCTTATTATTACTATTATTAGTAGACAATGGTTTTCTGATGAACTAGATGAGCAATGATGATGGTGATACAAATCATACCAAAAACTTGCATACAATTTGGGTGGATAATCGAAAAAGGGACTCAGTGCATTATTATCTACCTGTGTTTACACAATATAAGAGGCTTCATTATGTACTTAGATTACTGTGTTGTGCACTTCTACCTAAGCTTTATACATATTGCAGGTGAAAGTTTGCAACTACCATATTTACAAATGCTTCTTGTAGCCAGATTCATATAAGCAAAATCTGAGTTCAGATATGGCCGCGCTTATACAAGCTATAGTCATACTTCTACATACTAAATATCAAGGTTTACACACTATATACCGAGGCTAATACATGATATAAACCTCAACTTCACCAATTCATGGATCTTCTTAATGGCCACCTACCATGCCAACCAACCCATTAAAGAATTTCCACTCTTTTTAAGTTTCGTTCTAAATCAAGAAATTGTTCAACACAATTTCTAACCCCACATTATGTGTATTTTCAATAAAGTTAACCTCTTACTAAAATGAGAGTGTTACTTTGATGCTACCAAACGAAATCCAAATACAGTATAGTCCTTGTGCTTACAATTTTCTTCCTTTCTTTTTGAAATAAAAAGTTAATGTTAAAATGGTAACACATGTTGAAGTGAGATCTCAGTGGCGTTAGATGCAATTATTTGAAATGACATTACTTCTTTTCTCTATAAGGCAGTGTATTTTGCGAACACTTTTATCAGCTTTTGACCACCATTTCTATCTTTAACTTTTCTAAAAATATTTTTTTAATTTCTTACATAACTTTTCTAAAAACATATAAAGAATATTTGAAGTGAGATTGAAGACTTAAGATACTGGAATCGGGCTATGTAGTATCTCTTTAGATTTTACTATAATGTTTTTGGTCGAACTTGAACTAGTCACAAAATATGATCTCGTTACAAATACTTATACAAAAGTTACTTTCAACAACAAAAAAAAAGTTCTAGTTTACTTACTTTTAAAAATGATAGTGCACGAACTACTACGAGTGGTTTTCATATTTCGCATAATTGAATTTCATAGTATGCTAATTGCTAAGTAAGTAATTTCTTATTGTCTTCTCCTACGTAATGAGCCAAAAGGAACGATTTTTCAAGAATTCTTAAGGATCTTCCAAAACTTCAAAATCACAAAAACTCGGTTAGAATCACTGATTACCGAAAATTGGGAAACCAAACCAGAGAAAAAGCTAATTTTGTCAAATCTAAACCTTGAATCCTTAACATATCCATGCAACCCTTTGAAGTGCCTCTTGGATCATTCCTGTTGTTGCTATTTTTGTCCCTTTATGCTGCAATCAACATTAAACATTACATATCACATTTCGGTTTGCTCATATTCCGGTTGAGTAACATAAATCAAGCTTGGTTTAATGACTGTACCTTGCAATTGACAGTTAAGCAGAGTAAACCGTCTCCGGTTGACGACTGAACCGAGTGAGAATCCAAGTTGAGATCACTAATCACATCCATTATCTCAAGCAATATCCCTTCTCTCCAAGCGCATCTAAGCTCAATAACCACCTCGTTACCTAATGAACTGATCCTTAAGTTATCCGTTAGACCAGCATAACCGATATCAGCTGGTTCATCTTCTCCTACATTCACATCACTCCCCTTCCTTTTGCTGTTCATACAATTCGCTGATGCTCTTTCCTCCTCATCATCCGGTTTCTTCCTCTTCATCATCGTTATCCGTGTCTCTGTATCAGCAGATTCTCTACAAGATTCCAACTCTTGAACCCGTTTCTGTAAATCTTGAAGATACTCAATTGTATCATCAAGAATCGACACTTTATCAATCTGTAGAATCAGCAAGAGACTCAAGCTTAGTTCCTTCAGAGCATTATATTTAAACATGTCTTCCTATTATCAAGAAATAAACATAAAACGTTACTGAAACAGATTTGCTAGAATCGGTTACCTTACTAATTGAGGGAATGATTGATCTCAATGTCATAAACCGTTCATTCAATTTCTCGCGGCGTTTCTTCTCGGACAAGGCATGGTTCCCGGTTTCCTCTGGTGTGTCCGGTAACAACTCTTCTTTCTTGTTCATCAAAGGAACCTCGAAGAGTATCTTCTTTATCATCTTCTGCGATTTCTCTCCCAATGTTTTCACAGATGATGATCGCTTCCACCTTGTGAAGCTAGACCGCTTATCGAAGTTCTGAAACTGCGGTCCGAGTATTAGCTGATGCGTTGTTTTGAAAATCGTCGATATCACGCCTTGGTAATGAACATCGTCGTCCATATTTACATGGTTACTCTGTTCTTGAATCTGACCTAACCGTTGAATCCTACTCTTCCTTGGATCGCAAGCAAGTCTCCCGGTTGTTCCAACAAACGTTTGGGAAACGCAATCGCTTGAATTTAACGATTGGTGAATGCAGTTACTGATTTCTTCACCCACAAACTGCCAGCTTTGTACCTGAGACGCACCACCATCGTTGATGAACGAATCATGATCCTCAGGTTCTTGCTCAAACCCGCTAGTAGAAGTTGTTGGAAAAGCTTCGGTTATAAACACCGGAGTGTATTTATCGTCACTTAAGGGATCAAAAATTTCTTGATAGTCTGATCTTGTCGATATTGTAGTATATGGAGGAGCTTCAAGGAACAACGTCTTAACACTTTGTATCACGTTCATGTCCTCTTTAATCTAAAAGAACAAAAGATAAGTTTTGGGTACTTTTAAGAATGTTTTGATAGTGTTGGAAAAAAAATAGGAAATATAGGCTTACATGTTCGGTCGTGCCAATCTCAAGGACTCCTCCAAGAAACGGGAAGCAAACCACTGTCTGAAGCGAAGCACTCTTTAAAGAGCAAAACGCCAAACGAAAAAAAAAAAAAAAAAGAGCGTTTTCAGTTATAGCGTTCTTGAATTCTAGCGTTAGCGTTTCCAATTGCAAAAAACTTACTTTAGCTAGAAGAGAACGAGTGAAGACTTTGCTATCGGCGGTTTCAGCGTTACAAAGCCATATTGGTTCTCCATTGGATAACGCTCCTCCGGGGATTCTACATTAGAAAGACGGAAATACCCTTTATGTTTTGTATCTCAAAATCTTTATCTTAATGGGAACAAAAGTTTTCTACTACTTTCTTTGAATAGCAAATGTATAATGCAATTATGCAAATGAAGTAAAAACTTATTTCCGTTGTGCTTTCGCATTTCTATCTATGTATGTCTTCTAAGATTAAAAAGAGGTATACTTTAAAAAAACCTACAAACATAAAAAAAATTAAGTAAATATAAAGGATAATTGCATTGTTAATAATTAAACTCGTACATGTCGGATTTCTGAATAAGCTCACATGGAAGAAGAAATGAAGGAGACAAGCTAATAAAGGGTGTTCTTGTCTTTTTTTATGAGACAAAATAAAACATACCCTTATACTTTTTTTTTAGAATTTTGGTATCGTTTACATTTTCTTATAATGTCTACGAATAAAATAATACTATAATTTAAAAACGATATTCTTCATAAAAGAAATTTTTCTGAAAGATAGGTTTTTGTTTTTAAAAAAGGTGAAATGAAAGGATTATGAGGAAGAGACGGAATTACCCTTCACCGATGTTGAAGACGAAAGACATGCATACTAAGTAGTACCACTCGGTGTCGGTGAGGTCCTCCGGTGAGAGAGCGGCGGCGGAAGCTCGTCTAGTGACCTGAGAGCTACCGGAAGCTGAGGATTCAGCGAGGGAGAGAGATTCATAAAGCTCTCTAAGCTGCTCACTTCTCTCAAGACCTAACTGGTCAATTTTGACTTCTGCTGCTTGAATCGTCTTCCTTGTCTTTATGTCTCCATTGTAATATCCATCTCCCCACTCCAACACTCTTCGTTTAGAGAAAACAAAAAAGATAGCCAAGAAAAATTGGATTAATCGAGAAAACATAACAAAAATCGAAATCTTGAAGTAAGGATAAAGTTTTATCTGAGTTTTGGACTAAAGTCAAGAATGTCTCAAACAAAACTTTATTTTCAAGAAAAGTTAATTTGAAGGATAAAGATTACGAGATTGTACCCTGGTTGAGAAGCAGAGACAGACCAGAAGATTCCATAACTCCATTGAATGTTTCGAACTGAAACTGCGAGCTGTTTCTTTAGATTGTCCGGCACCGTTCTGTTTTCTCCGGTTGCCATTGTTTCTTCATCCCCATGTAACAAACAAACGAACAAACAAAGATCAGATTTTTTGTCAAAAACAAAACTTTGTTGTCTTTGAATAAATCAAAAGAGAAACAGAAAAAAAGCAGAAGTGATTTAAAGGTTATGACTAGTCATGAGTTAGTGATTTTTACATGACATTGGTTTGGTTTCCTGAGGAAGAAAGAAGAAGACAACAAAACCCAGAATATATTTATTTTTTTTAACCTTCTATAATGGGAAAATATTAAATATTTGTGACTTTCAAGTTACTATCTGTTGTGGTTGAATTGAGCTTTGAGTTGAGAGAAAAGGACGGTGTCCGAATGACCAAATCTCTTTATGGATACTTATTTTAGGTGTGTGTACACTGTATATAATCACAAAACACTGAACTTTACGAGGAATTTTAAATAAATATATATAAAACAAGATGGTAAAAAAAAAAAAAAGTAGTGTCTAGTGTATAACCCTTTTGAATACGGTGTTCCAAGCACCACTCTCCTTTTGGAAATTTATTTTTGTTAAGAGAAATTAGTTATTTTTCCATCTCTAAAATCTTTTTTCTATCAATGATATGTCCTATTCTCTACGTTTCATGATAAACGATGTTCTGAAGAAATTTGTTTGTTTCACAATATAAAATATTTTCAAGTTTTTATGTAAATTATAGATTAATTTAATATTGTATACATATTTATATTATGCATCAGCTTTTATAATCTGCTGAATTTTTTAAAAAATATTTTTTAATTTTTATATTTTTAATTAAAACATCTTATATTTTGATTTTTTAATTTTTATATTTTTATTTAAAACATCTTATATTTTGAAACGGAGGAAATAACTTTTTTTAGTAACTCATAATATAGGTCTTTAGACTTTAAGCAGAGTTTGAACCAAAAAAAAAATTCATAGGCATAACACTTACAAATCCAACCAAACCAATTTGCCACCCTTATAAGCAATGTTTATATGTTACTGCCTTACTGGTCAAATATATACACAAATATTAACTTGATTTTAAGATAGAACAAATCCTAATGGTGAAACACGAAGAAAGACATGAAATTAATGTTATGCCTCGAGGAGATACCCTGGAGAGAGAGACAAGCTTCTAGTATTGACTAAATTACGTTGTATGGTTTAACTAAAATATAATATATACTATGTTCATTGAATATATATATTCTACATTGTTTTCGAATCTTCGGAAATACCATAGAACATTTGTATAATTGCTAATTAATTTTCTATGCACCTTCATTTTAATTAATCGCAACCTCGTAAATTATTTGTATTAAAGATGCGTACACGAGCCAATTATATATGGAGTTAGACAATAAGGTTATCAAGAACGAGTGAATTTGGGATCTAAAGATAATGTAAGGTTTAGTATTCTTCCTTGACTTCAATTCTAAGGTAAGGGATTGATAATGGGTTTAGCTATGTAACAACCTATGTTGATCAAAATCACGAGAAAATGATATTTAAATGAGATGATTAATAAAGAAGAAACCAAGAGTCATTATTATCATATGCTATGTGCATGCTCTTAATTAATTCTTCGCATCTCCCAAAATTATCACCCCTAACTAGGACTACTTGTCGTGTCTGTACGTTGAAAAACGGAGTCAGATATTGTTTATTTCATGTACTAACTGTATGATTCATAAAACATAATAACCTGATAAATGAAGATTTGTACATTTATATCAACGTGAACGTCTGTGTTTTCAGTAATTTCTTAAATAGTTTTTCTTTGCTGATTATTTTTTTCGTTACTTTCCTAAAAGATATGTCATCTAGTTACACTGTGGTCATCGTGAACACACGCAAACATTAGATTCTGTAGCCTATAGTCTCCGGCTCTCAGCTCAAAAAGGGTCATTTTGACTTTTGCTTAATATATATAATTTGACTATAAAAATGTAGTGAAATACTACAATTCTGGACAGTACTTCTAATGCATTGGACAAAAAACAAAAAAACAAAAAAACAAACTAAATATACACCTCATTTTGTTACACATATGACATATTAACCATTAGCTAGTACACAACTAATAAATCTTTCATTATAATATCTAACGCCGCAGATGATGATGCATTGTTTTATCGAGACTGAAAATATAAATAAATTCTTCACACAATAGAAATAAAAACAAAATATTGAAAAAGTAAAATGAAAGAGATGCTCGCATTAATTGCACGGAACAGAGTCTACTGTTGATAAAAAAAAAAAAGAGTGATCGAACAGTCCATTTTTTGGGGTCCAGTTTATTTAATTTAGCATTAATAACTTTGTCAGCGCGAGCCACTCTCTATGATTTTGATTCCATCATAAATTATAAAACCAACCAAAATTCATATCTAAATTAATTCCTTTAACCCATTCAATAAGCTTTGCTTATAATTCTGAGACCTGTATAAATTCGAATTATTGAAAGTGCCTAAGAATTCAGAGTCACTTTGAATGGGACCTCTCACGTAATGCCTGTATGTTGGATCTTCTGTCATTGTCTTATATATATTGTCTTTTTCCATCATAAAATAGATTGTCTTTTTACGTATACGTACACAAACAATAGATTTCCATTTGAATTCACATATTACATATATATATATATATATACGTGTTTAACTTAGATTCTATTCAGTAGTTTCGGATTTTTAGCTATGTTCCATCAACCAAACATTTTGATTTACGGTAGTTAGATAAAATTGACACACACACACACAAAAAAAAAACAAGAAACTGATCAAAATATGAAAATGTAAGCACAATGTAACTAAAATTCGTTTATACGTCTAAAACAAGCAATAGATACTAAAATACAACTTGTTCGTTATCAAATGTTTTTTTTGCATAAGAGATATATGCAACTATTTAATTAACTCAATCTTTTTCACTAGAATGAATTAAGGATATTGAAAAACAGCTAGGTACGTAGTCAGGGTTGTTTGACAAATTGAATTCCGTTAAAATTATTGACCACGTGTATGGTCATAAACAAATTATGAATTCATGATTCGATCAATATTACGACCTACTACATATGATATGATGTTGTAATTAACCACATTCTCTTGCTTTTTATCTCATTAAAATTTATTTATTTTAATTCATTATTTTATACCACCACTATTTTCCACGTTCTATGGATGATCATAGTGGAGCCACGCATGAACATGGCAAAAATAGAAATATGCACATGGCAATATATATACACTATCTACGTATGTGTCAATCAGGGCAATCCAACTTTGTTGTGGTATAAACTCTAAGCTCGAACAGATCCGAAGATATTCTTTCGTTCTCTGACCTGATTAATGATCACGAAGCTAAAATTGATTATCTTTTATTTTTGTTTATAAATTATTAGTTATCCTTAATCTGAAATCATTTTAACAAAAATTTTACTGAATTTAATCATAAAAATAGGCTTATGTATAAGCTAACACATATTTTCCAATGTCCATTATTATTTAATGGTGGAATTCGATGTTTAACGATATGATTCAAGTTATAAAAAAACCGAATTAAGTATCTATTTGTTTCTATAATAAAATTCTGAAATCCAACATCTCTAAACTATATACTGCATTATATAATAAACAGATCATATTTATTTGAATAGAGTAGCTAAGATTAGGCATACTAGTTCAAATGTTTGATGGACATCCGATCCAGTTAGTCCGGGCCTTCAATATTTGGGCTCAAATGGGCCGAAACTATATTGGGTCGTATATGAAAAGTTGAAATATCTCCAAACTGAATTTTGGATGGGAAAAAGCGGGAAGTCGAGAGAGTACCTTATTTCTAATTTTCTATAACGAGGGTAGGGCCCACCAAGACCATATAGCGTAAAGCAAAATCAAAATCAAACAATTAGGAAAAAAACATAATTTTCTCTTTTTTCGAAATTCGAACCGTAATTAGCCTTTTGTTTTTCTTGGAATCTAAAAGAAATAAAAGAGAGGAAAAAAAGGAGGAACAGTGAGCAAAATCGTGCGACTGGGAAAAATTTCGAATTTTTTTCTCTTCCGGCGAGGGATTCAAACTTCCGCCTCCAATTTCTCGCCGTGAATCTGAGTTTTTTTTTTCCGTAGCATTTCAATAGGAGCAGTCTTCATTCTCCGTCGTCTACACTATAGAGAGGTTTATCTACAAGCTTCTTCTTCTCCTTATGGCGTTTTAGGTTCGTATCGTTTTTTTTTTTTTTGGCCTTCGTCTCTGTGTTACAAAAGCGTTGTTGGCTTCTTAGGGTTTTTGACTGGATCTGCGTGATTTTGGTGGAATATAGAGCTGATTTTATGGGTTGATTTGGTCGACATTGTGGATATTTGCTAAGCGAGATGTTGAAATGTTTGAACAAACTTCATCATTGTTTACAATTTAAAGCAAATTTTGGCTGTTTATCTCTTTAATTGGGGAACTAGTCTTATCTGAAATTGAAAGCATTTGATAGGTATTTTACCATATGAGGATTTGGTGTAGAATGATGAAGTAAGGTCTTTCATGATTTAACCATGGATTAGGAATTAGGAAGTATATGTGAAACCAATTAACATTGATGCTAACTTTGTTGTTGGCTAATTGGTTCATTTGCTTTAGGGTCTTCTCGCTACTATAATTCTGGGAGTCGCGTAATCTCTGAGTTGAAATGAGCAGTCATCTGTCACAGGACGCCAATATGAATGGTGTCTATGTTCGATCAGATGTGTCTAGCATGCTGAGTTTTGACGGATCAGAAAGTCGCGAAAGTATGGATGACAGTAAGAAAGGTAACGTTATCTACTCCCTTGTTTGCTGTTTATCTTTTCGAACGCTAATATCCTCTCATTTCATCTAAAGATCGAAACAGTTATCTTTCAGAAATTGAGTTATGACAGGATTATTCGAATGATTAGCGAATATGGAAAAGTATAATTGATTATCTTGAATGAGTCGATTTCTCTTGCTTTACATGGTTTGTTATATTGCAACAGAGCCGTTGCAGAAATGAACCTTAAAAATCGCCTCTCATATTAGGTGTAGGGGAAATGGTTAGATGTTTTTTCTTCTCATTCTTTGTCTATTTCTTCTTAATTTTTCCCGCAGGTCATCAGAGTTTGGTTGAGTGGTTAAATGAGACACTTCCTTATCTGAAGTTACCATGGGAAGCTTCAGAGGACGAACTGAGAGCATGCTTGAGGGATGGAACTGTCTTGTGTAGCCTTTTAAATCAGCTTAGTCCTGGGTCAATGAGAATGGTACTTACGAATTTTCATGACCATTTCACTTACTTATCTGCTGCTAGACTAACCCCTTTTTTTTTTGTCAAACCCTCCTTTTTTTGACTAATCCTCTTTGGTTATTCTATAGGGAGGCAGCTTTGAGCCTGCCAGTGTAAAAATTGAGCGGTTTCTGACTGCTATGGATGAAATGGCCCTGCCTAGGTTCGAAGTTTCAGATATAGAACAGGTCTGTTATGTTTTCATGGATATTATTCTTCATTTCTGTGGAAAAAGTTGATTTCTTAAATATGGAAAGACATGCTGGTTTACATAGAATTATCCATGTCATATAGATGAAGTGGTTGTCGTATTGCCACTTTTCCTTTAATGAGTCGAACCAATTCTGTGTAGGCATATGTTTAGATTAAAATTAGCCTCGTTTTAAACACTTCTGGGTGCAACACTTTTCTGATCATGGTTTTTGTCTGACTTGCTATTTTGATGATAAGCTTGCATGATTTCTGCTCCCATATCTTTTCTTCTCTCTGTCCTCTTTTGTGTTTCTCTATTGAGTTATGAATCCTAATAAAAAGTAAAAACCAGGGGGATATGGTGCCAGTTTTACAGTCCCTGAAGGCGCTTAAAGCCAGTTTTTCCGATGGTAGTTATGATAAGAACTCACTAGCTGCGAGGAGGAGATGGAGCTTGCCAGAGGACCACTCAGATTCAAGAGGAGATGACCGCAACTTTACTGATGGATTCCAGTCGAAGGAAGGATCTGAGATTGATATGTCTGATGCTAAAATTTCGGATTTACTTAAATCCAACAGTTTACGAGTAAAGTTTTCTAACATAGTTTTAGTAAATTGTTTCCAACCTCTTAGCTATTGACTCTGTTTCTGATTCAAATGGCATTTCTTTGGCAGAATGCTCCTACTAGGTCACTGTTTGACATGCTGGATAAGCTTCTAGATGAGAGCATGACGAAGATGAATGGACATGTGTCTCATGTAAGCCAAAGACTGACCTACTCATAACACCCTTCTCTTGATTCATGTTTTCTGGGTTTGCCTAGATTTTAATTCCTTACTTCCTGGAATATCTCTTCTTATTCTCCATCATGTTTCTCATTGTTTTCTCGTGTGTTGTTCAGGCTATGGCATCTCTCTTGAGCGCACTTGTGCAAGTGATTGAACAAAGAATCTCAAATCAAGCTGATAACCTAAAGAATGTAAGATTACCTAAGGCCTTTCTTTCTTGATTTTTCTAGTAATGTATATCATCCTTCTGACTAAGTCATAACATATGCTTATGAAATTGGTGCAGCAAAATATACTCTTTAGGGTACGTGAAGAAAAATACAGGTCAAGAATAAAGGTCTTAGAATCCTTGGCAGCTGGGACAACAAAGGAAAACGAGGTACTATTGTCACTGGTTCCAGTGTTTCTCTTCACTTTATTTCTGTTTTGCTTACTGAATACTGATTGGTATTGTTATTTTCTTTGTTGTAGATCGTTACGAACTGTATGGAGCATATAAAGGTACTTGATATAATATACATCTCCTTCATCCATATTTTGCTTTTAGTTTTGTTCTTGCATCTGGAAATGTTGGGTTACAGTTGGCCCAAAAATTTTGTGCATATTACCTGTGGAACATAACCTCTAAACCAATCCTAGATTTCGATTATGGTTCAGTCTGAGAGATTTTATCAGAAAATTATTGTGTGCGCGCCTCAAACTTAATAACGCAACTTCATACATCATTTTTCATTTGGCTTGTTTATTAGATTTATTTAACATAGATATTTGTGGTTGTGCTCTGTAGCTTGAGAAAACCAGAATAGAAGAGAAAGAACGATCAGAAGAAAAAGATGTTGTGAGACTGAGAAAGGAAAAAGAGCGCAGTGATGCTGAGATTCGCCAGCTGAAGCAGGAACTCAAATTGGTGAAAGAGACACATGAAAACCAATGCTTGGAATTAGAAGCAAAAGCACAAAAAACTAGAGATGAGTTGGAGAAGAAGTTAAAAGATGCGGAGTTACATGTTGTAGATTCAAGTAGGAAGGTGAAAGAACTTGAGAAGTTGTGCCAATCTAAATCTCAAAGATGGGAGAAAAAAGAGTGCATCTACCAGAACTTCATAGACAACCATTCTGGAGCCTTGCAGGTTGGCTTTAAAGATAGTATTGTAAACATTGGTTACCTATGGTAGTTATTTAAATGATATAGAATCTGTGAATTATGCAGGAGTTGAGTGCTACTTCGTTGTCTATAAAACATGAAGTCGTAAGGACACAGAGGAAATACTTTGAGGATTTAAATTACTACGGTAAGATTCACTGCTGTCACTTACTGTCTATGATTGCTTGGCCTTAATGTTATTCATTTCAGAGTACATGGCTTCTTATTTATAATTTTTCTCCTAGGTTTGAAGCTCAAAGGAGTGGCTGATGCAGCAAAAAATTACCATGTTGTCCTTGAAGAAAATCGAAGACTGTACAATGAAGTGCAAGAATTGAAAGGTAAAACTCTTTTAGTCAATGTCATTTACTAATTTCTATGTATTGAACCATTCAAGAAATGACTTCAGTTCTTTCTCTTCCTATCTAGGAAATATCAGAGTCTATTGCCGGATTAGACCATTTCTTCCAGGGCAAAACAGTAGACAAACAACTATAGAATACATTGGTGAGACTGGTGAATTGGTGGTTGCGAATCCCTTTAAGCAAGGGAAAGATACGCATCGGTTATTTAAGTTCAACAAAGTTTTCGATCAAGCAGCAACACAAGGTTTAAACCTCTTTCCCTCTTATGTATTGTTAGCGTTTTCCTCTATAATATATGATATTCATATCCTGAATCTGTTATCTTATGTAGAGGAGGTTTTCTTAGATACTCGACCATTAATTCGATCCATTCTTGATGGCTATAATGTTTGTATATTTGCCTATGGTCAGACTGGTTCTGGAAAAACTTATACAATGGTAAATTACAAGCTTGATTTTGTTAACGATATGCTTTAACCAATGATTATAAGTTTTTCTAACAGTTTCTATTTTGCAAACACAGAGTGGGCCAAGCATCACTTCAAAAGAAGACTGGGGTGTCAATTATAGAGCTTTGAATGACTTGTTTCTCTTAACTCAGAGTAGACAAAACACTGTCATGTATGAAGTTGGTGTTCAAATGGTGGAGATATATAATGAGCAAGTTCGTGATATACTTTCTGATGGTGGTTCCAGTCGAAGATATCCTTTTCTAATCTAATATAGTGACTAAACATTTTTTGGAGTAGGTACACTCGTGCATTTATATTTGCGACCCCACAGAGAAATTGGTGTGGTTTAGTGCTATTAGGTTTTACTAATGTTCTGTGGTTGCGTTCAATACAAAATTTCCTTAACTTGCATACATTAGGGATTTGGAACACCGCCTTACCAAATGGGCTAGCAGTCCCTGATGCAAGCATGCATTGTGTGAGATCAACAGAAGATGTTCTTGAACTGATGAATATTGGACTAATGAACAGAACCGTGGGTGCTACAGCTCTCAATGAAAGGAGCAGTAGATCACACTGGTTTGTATACTTCTTCCTGAACTTGTACTACCTTCCTTAATATGTTATTGTCTAATTTTAAGAAGACCATGTTGGCTATCATTTGCAGTGTTCTTTCTGTCCATGTACGAGGTGTCGACGTGGAAACCGATTCAATTTTGCGGGGCAGTTTGCATTTAGTTGACCTTGCTGGAAGTGAGAGGGTTGATCGCTCTGAGGCAACCGGAGAGAGGCTCAAGGAAGCTCAGCATATCAACAAATCATTGTCAGCACTTGGGGATGTCATATTTGCTTTAGCGCACAAGAACCCTCATGTTCCTTACAGAAACAGCAAATTGACTCAAGTCCTTCAAAGTTCTTTGGGTAAGTATCACTCTCTGAAGAAAATAGATTTGTTTATATGTATTGCATAAAATTGATGTTTGCTTTATGTTGTTGATTCCCTTAGCTATTCTCTCTTTTTTCTTAGGTGGACAGGCTAAAACTCTTATGTTTGTCCAAGTCAATCCTGATGGCGATTCTTATGCTGAGACAGTAAGCACTTTGAAATTCGCCGAAAGGGTTTCTGGTGTGGAGTTAGGTGCTGCCAAAAGTAGTAAAGAGGGTCGAGATGTAAGACAACTCATGGAACAGGTTTGTATTCTCTTTCTCTCTCTATCTCTCTCAAGATTTAATTTTGGCTATTGAAAGTTAAAGAGCACAAAGGTATTCGTATATTGATATTGCTTGATATAACAGGTATCGAACTTGAAGGATGTAATTGCTAAGAAAGATGAAGAGCTACAAAATTTTCAGAAGGTAAAAGGTAATAATGCAACATCCCTGAAACGTGGATTAAGCAATTTAAGGTTGGTGGGGCCTACATCACCTAGAAGACATTCTATTGGAGCGTCACCAAACGCTCGACGAGGAAAGGCCTCTGGTTTATTTGGAAGAGGAACCTCAGATGTTGACAACTGCTCTGAATATAGCAGCAAGCATTCGGATTCTGGTTCACAACAATCATCAGACGAACGTAAACATCAAAAAGATTATCACCAACCATCTAAATTTGCTGGTGCGGCGAAAGGAATCGATTTTGATGATGAAGATGTTGAACTCGTAGGTCTTGCAGATGCAGATTCTGAGGACAGATTGAGTGATATCTCTGATAGTTGTCTTTCAATGGGAACAGAAACTGATGGATCCATAAGCAGTGCAGTAGAGTTGACTCTATTCCCTGAAACTGCTAAGCCTCTTGAACTAATAGAACGACCTGAAGCACGCATGACTTCTGAGAAACTCGAGAAATCAGTGAAAATGGGGAAAACCGAGCCAAAAGACAGGTTAGTATTCTCGACTATCACACATTAAGAGAATAATCTGAAGGCATTTACAGATTCTTATGTTTGTTTTGTTTTCGGATTTTAAAAGCAGAACTAATATTCCATCGAAGATTCCAAAGCAGACCTTGAAACCACCAGGCCAAACCAGACCGTCTCGTCTGTCAATTGCCACTAGCTCCTCCTCTAAGGCTTTAACAGGTAATGGCTCTATACATCAACTCTTTGACTTGTGTCCTAAAAACCAAATCTGTCTGCCTCTAATTACACTCATAGCAGGCTCTAATCACAGCTTACTTAGATTTCTATGAAAGATCTCATATAAAGTAGATGCTTGTTTCTACTCAGTAGAAATCTCCCGTAGATCTTTAGTGCCAATTTGCTCATAAGCCATCTCTTGATTTGCCACAGGTGCTAAAAGGCCAACAATTAGCACTTCATCTTCAGCGAAACCACTCAATAGAAGGCGGTGAAGACACAAGATTCATCTCGAGGGCTGGAAGAAGAAGATTTGTGATGGATTTGATCTGATGTTGTTTGGTAGCTAATTGTGTAACTAAGCATATGATGTCCTTTTGTTCTTCTTTCTTAACATAATTCAAACAAACACCTTAACTAAGTTTTCATATGTCTTACTATTAACTTAACCCTGTCCACTTAACCTGTGAGGTTCTCTATGATTCTAAATTTCTAATCACCTAATGTTACGCACGAAAATCGTTGGATTATTGTAAATACAATTTTGCCTAATGAAGGTAATAATTTCAACAAGGAAGAATAGGGAAACTTGAGCAAACCAGAATTATGGATTAACTGGAACCAATCAAGACCAATTGATTCTTTTATTTTCTTTTTGCTGATTCTTATGGCACTATCATGGTTGCCCAATTTTGACATCAATAGCTTAAAACTGTAAAGAGCAAAATCAATGAGATGTGTTATAGCATTTCATATAGGTACACATGAATCTCTCAAATGCATTTACTTTGACTAACTGTTCTTATTTTATGTATACATTAATTAATACATTACACACAAACTGGAATTGTAATGTTTACATAATTTTGATTCATATTCCATGAGTAAACTTACAAAAAATATATAACAAGACAAGGATCCCAAATCCATGAATAAAGCTGCACGCTTCTCATAACAAGACAATGGATCCTAATCCATGAGTAAAACTTCAAACTTACGAAAACAAGACCATTTCCTTAATCATACGTGAATCTTCAAACTTTTATGTTGTGTGTTTCTATTTTTCTATCAGAGACGGTAGAAATTTGAAACCTTCAGTGATTCAAATTTCAAAGTTGTTTTCACTTATAGAGACATCAGAACAAGTTAAAATTGACCATCACATAACATATCTCATTTCAACAGTGAAATAAATAAGCACGACAAATAAAAAAAAATTAACAAGTGGAAACATCAGAATCGAAATCGATCAAGCAAGAAGCAAAATGGCATTGAATCTTCCATTATTTCATTCATCCTCCAAATGATGATCCTGCAAAGCAAACACACTAAGCTAATCAGAGAGGGTTAATCTAGACTCTGTATCTTAAATTTGACTTGGACAATTCGATAGCAAACTTCTCCGAAACCCAAAATGAAAGAGCATAAACTGAAAAGAAAAAAAATGAGACGAGGACATACCTCACTCTTCTGCAGATCCTCCAATATTGCAAATGCTTTTCGTAATTCTTTCTTACTGCATAAGCCGGCCAGCATACAGTGGAAAGTGATGTAATCTGGAGCCACACCACAAGAAATCATCTCATTGAGAAGGTCTTGAGCGGCATCGAGATCACCCACTTGACAAAACCCATGAATCAAAGTAGTGTAAGTAACTGTATTAGCAACTATTCCTCTTCGATGCATCTCACAGAAAATCTCCATTCCATTGTCAACCCTTTTAGCCTTACAATAGCCATTGATTAGGGTGCTAAAAGTGACTACATCCGGAGAGCAGCCCTTGCTAGCCATCGAATCTAACATGCGCTTTGCATCATCTACACGATCCTGCTTGCAAAATCCATCGATCATTGAGTTATATGTGATTGTGGTAGGAAATATACTCCAACGAAGCATCTCCTTGTATATTTCTTCAGCCTCGGAGACCTTTCTTTCTTTGACAAATGCATTGATCAATGCACTGAAAGTAACAATATCAGGATTGATTTGCTTTTCAATCATATGACGCAACAATTGGTCGGCATCACTCCATCTACCAGAGTGACAAAAAGAGTCTATCATACAATTGTAAGTGAGAACATTGGGAAAAATACCTTTCTCATGCATTTCAGTGAAAAGGTTTTGAGCATTGATGTGGTTCCCGTCCTTGCAAAGGCGATCAACGATGGCAGTAGAGATTACAACATCGGCTTTGATGTGGCTTTGCCCCATCTTCCTAAGCAGATTCAAAGCCGAGACAACCAATCTTACACAATCCATTTACAATTGTTCCGTAAGTAACCGCGTTAGGTTGATGACCTTCTTCTACCATCCGATCAACAAGAGCTAGCGCTTCAAGAACTCGACCCTCACGACAAAGACTGTTCATCAGTGTGTTGAAGGTGACAACATTGGGTCTACATCCAGTTTCAACCATATAATCAAAGAAAGCTACGGCCTCAGAAATCCTACCTGATTTTTTGTTTGAACATTGGGTCTACATCCAGTTTCAACATTGGGTCTACATCCAGTTTCGCCTGATTTTTTGTTTTTCTTCTCGATATCTCTCTTTTCTTTTTTTCACACTTCTCGATCTCTCTAACCATAAAGGAGTGTACATTCAAACAGTGTGAGCTCTGAGACCGAGTGAGCGTAGTAAAACATAATCAGAAAACTACCGGTTCCATTAATTGGTCGGTACATTGACCGGTTAAGATTAATCTAGCCGGACCGGGACTTTAACTCTGGTTTTGCCATCTAAATAACGTTTTTTTCTTTTCCTATAACATCTACTTAAATTTTGACATTAGTTAAGTTGGAGCTATTGAAGTCAATATCGTTCTTCTTTCTAAATTTTAGTGATTTTTTTTTAAGATAAATTTTAGTGAAACTAAATAACCTATTTTTCTCCTACGGAACAAATTATTGGGCTCTGTAACGAGTTTCGCTTCATACTAAACCGTACAAGAATCTGCCAAATATATATTCAATTCTTAATCAAATCTTCTAAATATAGTATTGTTAAATATAAAATATTTAGTGTATAAGTGGGATAATAATTTGAACCAACCTATTATATTTTCTATGAATAAAATTTATAAACGGATGGACATCTATAAGATCCGATAGTATTTTGTTCCACCCAACAGTATTTTGTTCCATCCGCTTAATGCATTAAACGTAAAATATGAAAATAAACTAAACAAATATGTCGTGAGCAATTACAAGTCTCTTGTAAACCAACGTTTGGTTCCCAAGACTCAAATCAAACAGTGACACACAATGGTTTCTTCTCTTAGTATGATGTGAGATCTAACCATATCATCGAACAAATCAGTGGCATCATCTTAAATTTTGAGATAATGAAACCCACTTGTCAATTTCAAACTCTCTCCTTCTAATGTTCCTTGGCCCTTTGATGAAAGTATACATGTCTTGACGGAAAGAAGATGAATCAATCTCGTGCTGATCAATCAGGTAGAAGCAGTAGCAGATTCCGATTTCAAAACCCTAGCCAACATTTTTGTTGTTGTTTCGCCTGTTTTTGTTTTTTTGTTCTCTTATCGATCTTACTCTAACTCTAAGCGAGTGATGACCGATGATGAAGGAATCCCAGAAAACCGGTAATTTTAAATTTGAATCATAAAACCGGTTCGATCTCAACGATTCCGAAACCGGTTTGATTGGTCCAGTGGACTTGTCACAACGTCGTAAACAAATACTATTTTCCTTATCCGAACCGGTTCGTACCAATTTCCTGATGAAATCAAATCAATTACACAATAATCAAATTTTGGAAGATAAGGAAAAAAGAAAAGGAGCGTGCAAAAAAAAGTCACAGTCGCGAGATAAAATCCGAAGCTAGCGAAAAGCTTCGATTTCCAGCGATCCTAGTGTTGGATTCTACGATTTTAGGGTTTAAATCTTGAGATGTGTTCGTTATCAATGCAATTCTCGCTCTTGCAATCACCACCATCTCGTCCTTGTCCGTCTTTTTTAGCCAACCATGAACCTAAACTCTCTACTACTTCCTCCTCTGTGACCTTCCCCTTGAAGACGAACACTTGGAAGTGTAGCGGAACTGGGAATTTGTTGGTTTTGAGAGTTAAAGCTTATGGTTCTTCTTCTGATTCCTCTGCAGATTCCTCCACGCCTCCCAATGGCACTCGGGTAAATTTGCATTTGAGCTTGAAATTCCATTGGTTCAGCATTCGAAATTGATATTAGCCCTAATCACAATCGATCACTGGTTTTAAGCAGCAGCCCAAAAGCAGAAGGGATATTCTACTGGAGTATGTTCAGAATGTGAAGCCAGAGTTCATGGAGATGTTCGTTAAACGTGCCCCTAAACATGTAACTTTACTCTGCTTCATTTTCTCAAAAGAACCATTTAGAGTTAGAGCTTATGATTGATTCTATCTTGTTTCTTAGGTGGTTGAAGCAATGAGACAAACTGTGACGAATATGATTGGAACGCTGCCACCGCAGTTTTTCGCCGTTACTGTCACCTCTGTGAGTGCTTTATGTAAGCGATACGTTTTCAACAAGTTGTGTACTGTGTTTGTTACTTGGATTTATTTGTTGAATTGAGCATTATATATTGCTTTAGGTTGCTGAGAACCTTGCACAGCTGATGATGAGCGTGTTGATGACTGGATATATGTTTAGAAACGCTCAATATCGTCTTGAATTGCAACAAAGTTTGGAGCAGGTTGCTCTTCCTGAACCACGTGATCAAAAGGTGATCATTTTCAGTTTTATAACTTCTGTTTTTTGCTTGGCCTGTAAACGTGTACATGCCGATGACTTCTGCTTCTTCTTTGCTTCCCGCTGATAAGCCTTGTGTTAAGATACTGTAGGAGCATTGTAATTACCCCATGTAGCTGCGTTGATAGCTCAGCAACTATAGGTTAGTCAGTTAGCTAGAGCGCAGTATAGTTTTGGCAGAACGAGTTGGGATATTCTGGATTGGTCTCGTATATTGGTTTGGGTCGTGGTTGAGAGTTAGACTTCTCCTGATTATCAATCATCTTTTGTGTTATAGTTCTTTGGTTAATTGAATATATAAGGGGTTTACCGGTTTGAAACCTATTAGACTTTCTTTCTCTCTCTCTTTGTAGATATGCGTGTGTTTGATATATCAGGCTATATGTGACACTGGTTTTCTATTTCTGATTAAGCCAGGGGGGTGATGAAGACTATGCACCAGGAACTCAAAAGAATGTTTCTGGGGAAGTGATCAGGTGGAATAACGTATCTGGCCCTGAGAAAATTGATGCAAAAAAGTATATCGAGCTTCTGGAAGCAGAGATCGAAGAACTCAACCGTCAAGTGGGGAGAAAATCAGCGAATCAGCAGAATGAAATCTTGGAGTATCTAAAATCTCTCGAACCTCAAAATCTCAAGGCATGATGATTCATATGTTGTTATTAATTTCTCTTGATCAAATTTGTATTCCAATGTTTATTATCAATTGGAATGCTTTGAATCTGTAGGAGCTTACAAGCACTGCAGGCGAAGATGTTGCCGTAGCCATGAATACATTTGTCAAGAGGCTTCTAGCTGTGTCAGACCCTAACCAAATGAAGGTTCTCTAATAATAACTTCTTTAGCTGAAACTTGCTCTGAGTTGTGTGTTGTTTATACAGTGTGATTGTGAATTGACTGATATCAATGTTTTGGTGGTTACACAGACGAATGTGACAGAGACAAGCGCAGCGGACCTTGCAAAATTGTTGTATTGGTTAATGGTAGTTGGATATAGCATTCGCAATATCGAGGTTCGGTTTGATATGGAACGCGTGCTTGGTACTCAACCGAAGCTTGCAGAGCTGCCTCCTGGTGAAATTATTTGAGCACTGTAATGAATAAAAGCGGGGGCTTTTTTTTACCCGAAGAACTCAGATTTCATTTGTCAAGTAATTTTTATTGTAAAATTGATGGAACTCACTTTGAAGAGAAGACGGTATTGGCTGTTTGCAATTAGATCACAGATTTTGATTCAGACTCATAAATGGCAACTATGATCATTAGGCTTGCATAATGAAATGTATGGTCTGATCAACAAAGGAAAAGAACAATTGAGAATCAGAGGAAGAAGCTCTGCTTCACTTACGAGATTCCCAAATTGCAGACAAAGCTTCAATTATGATCGTTAGGCTTGCATAATGCATAATGAAATGTACGGTCTGATCAACAAAGGAAAAGATAAACTGAAAATTAGAGGAAGAAGCTCTCCGTCTCTTATGAGCTTCTCTACTCAATTCATGGGTTCTGTGAAGATCTAGCTATTTCTATGGATCAAATTGTGAACTATCATGTATTCTGATTTTACCGTATATTTATTCGATTTTGTGAAATGTCAACTTTGTATATCCATGTCTTGATGTATTCATCCTCATGCGGAGGATTATACAGGCTTAAATTTTATATCAAGATTGAGAAAATTTGAACACATGAGACTTATGAATCGACAGCAAAAAAATTAGGGGAAAAAAGAAGATGGATGGTATATGGTACAAAAAATCCAATTTCTTCTCATCTGTCAATCCATACAATTGTGTGTTTTGACAAAACTATTCAAACTAAAAATTTCAAAACCAACAAAGAAAACTGAAAACACACTAACAAAAAAAAACAAAATTTTAGATCCTATGAGACAAGAACATAACACATCATACTTCACACAACCAATATAAAGTCATCTTTACATTCCTACACCCAGAAGTATTGACACATAAGCTGTCATGACCGCAATAAAAAATCTCCCAAATGATTTGTTTCCTGCAAGACAAGTAAAAAAGTCAAACTGTTTAGTAATTTACTCTATATAGTCTCTTCTTCATAACCCGAATTGTATAACAAAACGGTTATATACGTATATTAATGATATATAATATGCATGCTTAATTACCTTTTATAACGTTAATAGAAGATGACCCGCTAAACCCTGACGCGGTTTGCGGCCGCTTAAAAAGCGGGGGAGACGGCAATAATGGTGAAAAAAGTGGTGAAGAAGGTGGTGGAGGTGATGGATATGGTGGAGGCGGTGAAGACAAAGCGGTAGCTTCGTACCTCAAGAGGCATTTAGGAGTAAAGATCTGAGCCCAACGAGACTGGTTGCAACATTCCAACATTTCTTGGACCGCAAGTTTCAAACACGTTGTGCAGTTTCTTGGATCAAGATCAGGACTACACTGAGCCATTGAATCTATATCAAACGAACCCTCGAACTGTTTCACACGTTCTTGATCCTCCACGAAATACGGTGTTGATGATAGCGATGGGGAAGAAGTCGCATTGATGATAAGCTCATCCATTTTATCGGACAGTGTTTGTGGGAAGCGATCCAAGTTAGGAGCATAACTCAAAGAGTATCTAATGATGTAAGGTCTTTCGTCTACGAGGGAGAAAAAGGATGAATCCGAGTAACGTACCATACACTCTTCATAGAATATGAAAGCTTCTTTTTGGTAAGTGCAGTTTCTTGAGATTTCTAGGGTTGCGGTTTGAACACAGTCTGAACAAGATGTTTCTGAGATGTCTCCTCTACAGAGGAACATGCCACGGACTGTGTCGGGGCTAATACCCGCCGTGGCATTGGAATAGGATCCGAGAGAGGAACGGAGGCGGAGAGAGGAGAGTACGGTTTCGCGGTTTGTCTCGTATGTGCTGGTTTGTGTAAAGTTGTCGGAGAATTGGTTGCAGAAGGTGCTCATGTGGATATGGTCAGATTCGGATATGGTTAGGTTAGTAGAGAAGAGAAGAGATAAAAGAGAAAGAAAGCAAAAGAGAGAAGAGAGACTTTGGATCATTGTTGCCATTATTTGTTCTTCTTGTTTATGAATTATGAGTGAAAGATGATATTTATAGTAGACAGATTTGTAAAAAGATGCATTATATATACTCTTTAAATAGGAAAAATATTTTATTACTATTAGGTGATTGTTGAGGCCATGTTGTTTTATAAAATATTAACTTTGTGATTCTGCAATATTGAAAACCAGATGAAATACTTGTTTAGGAATAATACAGAATTATTGAAGCTGGACACGTTTGTTATATTATTGTCTGAAGCAGAACATAAGACTTGTACGGATCAAGACCCTTTTTTAATGGGGTTAAGAAGACTCTGATTAGTCTTACAATTTGGAAGGCATGTTTTGTTGAATCTAGAGAAAATTATTAGGATATTAGTTACAGTTGGAGATACATAGAAATCAAGATATGTTTAGATCCTTGGTTCAGTCAATTGTTAAAGTCTCAACGTGAAATGAAGTACGAAACTAGATTTTCAAAATTTTAAAATAAATTTATGAGGAATTCGGATAAAGTTTTTCCAGTTTGCCTAATTAACACTTTTAAGATTTGTTTTTAACAAATAATTTCGTGAAATTTTCTTATTATATACACTTCTAAGTTCTACCCGTAATAGGCTTCCATAGTTAACCTATCTTACATTTTCACGAGACATTGCCATACATTAACCCAAAGTATTGAAATGTACGTAACATATAAATACACAAATGTCTGTATTTTTGTTTCCCTAGGTTTTGAATCTACATACACGAGAACACAACACATCGCACATCACCCAAATTCTGAGAACAGAAATATAAATTAGTAGCCACAATCCTTAAACCATCACTACATTTGATCATAAAACCATTAATAGTAACACCAAACCTGTCATGATTGCAATTACCGTTCTCCCAAAAATTTCATTTCCTGTAAAACCAAAAAAAATAGCCAAAACATATGTTTTAGTTGTTTATTCTTGATAACTGTATTGTAGACAGATAGGGTTACGGTGAACCAGAAATGTAAATTAAATGATATATACTGTTAATGACTCACTTTTTGTAACACCAAGACTCGTTACGTTCGGTTGCAAAGCGGAGATTTCATACGTGATGAGACATTTAGTATAGAAGATCCGAGCAAACTGAGCATGGCTGCAACACCCCGAGAGTCTTTGGACCGCGAGTCTCAAGCAGACGGTGCAGTTTCTTGGATCAAGATCAGGACTACACTGGACCATTGCATGTAAATCATAGGAACCTTCCAATTGAGTCACATGTTGTTGATCATCCACAAAATATGGAACTGGTAACGACGAAGACAAGGATGCTCTAAGGATAAGTGCGTCTAATTTTTCAAGAAGTGTTTGACTGAAAAATTGCGGAGAATCCAAAGAATTTCCCGTGGAGAATCTAGCGGTACTAGGTACATCCTCTACGAGCGTGAAAAAAGAAACGTTCGAGTACCGAACTATACACTCGTTAGAGATTACCAAAGCTGATTTACGATAAAAGCAGGATTTATAGATTTCTAACGTTGTGGCATTGACACAGTCTGAACAAGATGTTCTGTTTAGGTCTCCTCTGCAAAGGAACATGCCATAGATTGTATTTGGGCTAAGCCCGGCCGTGGCGTTGGAATAGCTTCCGATGGAAGAACGGTTGCGAAGTGTAGAGAGGACCGTGTCACGATTTGAAAGATAAGAGCTAGTTCGAGTGACGTTGTCGAATTGGGTGCAATCAATAAGCATTTGAGAAGCTTGGGACATGGCTCGGAGAGAGAATGAGAAGAAGCAAAACAAAGCGACGGCAAAGTGTGTATTGATTCCCGTCATTTTTTTGTGTTCTTTCTTGATTATTATGACTTATAGAAAGAACAAAACAGAGCATATAGATTTATAAAAGAGAAAAACATTGTCTCTCTTTAAAAATAAAATAGTTCAAAATGTCCAAATATAATGTTGATGACTAATTCAAAGGTTGAATCCATTATTCTTGTATATAAGACGTTGATTATCTTTACATAACATGAAGCCTAAGGTAAAAGATAAAGTTGATAATTTAGTTTTGTGAAAACTAATGTACACAAGACTTATTCGTACAATTGTTTATTAAATAGTTGTGGGTAAGGAAGAAATTCTCCAAAGTGTGTAATTATTCTTATCATTTTTGTGTGTTCCTTCTTCATTATTATAGCTTATGAGAAAGAACAAAACAGATCACATCGATTTATATAAAGAACTAAATAACAAACAGAGCACATAGATGTATATTTTTTAATCCATTCAAACCAGTGATGTCCACATATAACGAGGTAGACCAATTCAAAAGTAAAAAATTATATATATAATATATAAATGTTTTTTTGAATTTCATTATTTTGTAGAAATTATAACATTGATCATCTTAGTAGGTTCTTTATTTCTTGAATGCAAAACATGAAGTTGACACATTGGTTTCTGAAGCAATATCTGCAATCTTGGAAGATAGATAGAAAGCTAGATGGGTTGATCATACCCTAGTCATATTCTTTAGATAAGATGAAGCAGCCAGGCAAAAGATAAAGTTGACAGATTGGTTTTGTGAAAGATTCTGAAGCAAAAACCAAGACTTGTTCCTACCAATTATATTTTGGTTTCTCATTTATGAAAGATAAGTCACCCGGTGAGAACATATTAATTATTATTATTTTCTTTCTTTGGACACAATTAATTTAATTAAATATATAAACTATTATATTAGGAATAATACAAAATTATTTAAGCTGGGCAGTGTACATGTTTTTGGTATTATTGTCTGAAGCAAAACATAAGACTTGTTTAGGAAGACCCTTTTTTATGGGTTTAAGAAGACTCTGATTAGTTTTACAATTAGGAAGGCATGTTTTGATGCAGAGAAGATTATGAGGATATTAGTTAGTAGTTACAGTTGGAGATAACATAGAAAACAAGATATGTTTAGATCCTTGAATCGATCTCTGTCTTCCAAACTCTGTCCCCTATTCTTGATTCTTGATTTGACTTACAATTTCACGATAGACCATCATATATATATATTAGTATTATGATCACATCTATTTTCTTAAGACTGATAACAACGTTTTCAAAATGGCATCAATGATTTAACAGCGTTCTTAGCTTGAAATTTAGTAATTTAGATTACCTCAATTGCGCTACCACCAAATTAAGGCATGATTCGTTGTGATCATCGTATACCACCCAAAGACTTATGAGCACGTTCAATGCAATTTTTCTCTCTCCCCTATGATTCCATAATTAACTATGCTTAAATATACGAAGGAATGAGTACTGCGAGATAATCCCACTAATATAGGAGAACACATGATGCTATATCTCCATTCAATCTTTGACCAAGTCAACGTCGGTTTACTCTGGTTATGATCTTACCATCACCCAAATGGAGAGAACACAAATATAAATCAGTAGTTACAATCTTTATTACATCACTAGACTTGATCATAAACCCATTAGTAAACCTATCATGATTGCAATAAACGTTCTCCCAAATATATCATCTCCTGTAAAACCGAAAAAAAGGAGCAATTCAAAGCCATATATATCACATAAGTTCCATAGGGTGGGGAAAGGAAAAAACGGACATTATATACTGTGACTAACCTTTTGTTGTAACGCCAAGACTCGTTAGGTTTGGTTGCAAAGCAGAGATGTCATACCTCAGAAGACATTTAGGAAAGTGGATCCGAGCCCAACGAGATTGGCTGCAACATTCGGAGAATTTTTCGACCACAAGTCCCAAGCACACGGTGCAGCTGCTTGGATCAAGATCAGGACTACACTGAGCCATTGCCTCTAAATCATACGAACCTTCCACTTGAGTCACATGTTCTTTATCTTCCACAAAATATGGAACCGGTGACGAAAAAGATGAGGGGGCTTTGAGGATAAGCTCGTCTAATTTTCCAGGAAGTGTTTGATTGTAAAATTGCGGATAACTCAAAGAATCATTCTGAGAGTAACTAAAGGTGGCAGGTGAATCTTCTACGAGTGAAAAGAAAGAATTATCCGAGTACCGAACCATACACTCGTCAGAGAACATGAAAGATGTGTCATGAGATTCACAGGATTTATCCATTTCTAACGTTGCGGAATGGACACAGTTTGAACAAGATGTTTTGCTTATGTTTCCTATGCACAGGAACATGCCATAGACTGTGTTTGGGCTTAGACCGGCCGTGGCATTGAAGTAATAGCTTCCGAGGGAGGAATGATTACGAAGAGTGGAGAGGACGGTGTTGCGGTTTGATTGATAAGTGTCGGGAAATTGGTTGCAATCAGTTAGATTTTGAGAAGGTTGGGACATGGCTCCAAGAGAGAATAGGAAGAAGCAAAACAGGGAAACATCAATGATTCTTGTCATTTTTGTTATGACTAATGAGAAAGGACAAAACGTAACATAGATTTATATAATTAAATAATACCTTTGTTTATTTTATTTCATTCAGATCCGTAATGTCCACACATAAACGTGGTAGACGAGTTCAGAGGAAGAATCTATATATAACTATTGTTGTTTTTAGTTGAATATATTTCATATTTCTTGTATATATATAAAACGTTGAATATCTTTGCAGGTTCGATGAAGCAAAAAGTCAAAAGATAAAGTTGTCCATTGGTTTTGTGAAAGATCTAAACCCAAGCACAAGACTTGTTCATACATTTTAGTTTTTTTGAGAACTGAAGATATTCTGAGGTTTAGAACCACATGAATCTTTTTTTTTTTTTTTGGACTATAGACAAAAGAAAATCCAACGGGTAAGAAAAGATTAATTTATAATTTAAAAAAAAAATATATTAGTAGGGAAGTCATTAATGAGAGATATAGGTGTTTGGTTTTAACCTTTTTTCCGTCAGCAAGGTGTTTTAGGTATTTTGAGTTTTAGATTTGACATTTTTATGTAAAGTTGCAATTTTATGGAAAAGATAACAAATAAAAACCTTTAAAGTAAAAATATGGACATGCATCAAACTCCATTTCTTCTTAACTTTCTAATCAATCCATATAAACATCAGAATCAAACCTAATTTTTTTTGGGGGAAAATATTAACATTTTTTATGATCATAAATCATAAAAATATAATACACATCACACAGATTAAACGTTATTTTTTATTTCACAAATCATTTATTTAAATTAATCCATAAATCATCACATTTGGTCCCAAATCCACAAGTGCAAACACCTTAATGTCACGTCGACCCGTTTTCATTAAGCTGGCATTGTAAAAGCAATCCACGCAAATATTTTCCTGCCACAAACGAAAAAACACAAATTAGAGTAAACCCTCCTTATCAATAGTATGTGAACTATTAGGAATAAATATTTGATTAAAAGTTCTAAACAATACATACAACAATCATATATCTCTTTTCAAGAAAACCACGGATTAAGTGCTCAGCGGGGGCGGTGGTTGCGAAAGAGGAGGCGGCAATTGAGGCGGCAGAGACAGAGGAGGCGAAGATGTCGGAGATATAGGAGGCAGAGACGATGGAGACGGCGCTGGTGATGGCAAAACAAAGGTTCTATATCTCAAAATACATTTAGGAGTAAAAATCAGAGCCGAACTTGGTACACCGCAACAAGTTGAAACTGTTGCATACGCAAATCTGAGGCAAATGGTACAGTTTGATGGATCAAGATCAGGACTACACTGAATCATTGACACTAAATCATATGAACCCTCTAACTGAGTCACACGTTCTTGATCCTCCACAAAATACGGTATCAAAGTTGACGGAGAGACGTTAGGAATCAGTTGGTCTAATTTATTGGATAGGGTTTGGTTAAACCGGTTTGAGTTTGGAGCAGAACGAAGAGAGTAACGAACGATGACTGGTTTACTTTCAAATTCAGAGAAGAAGGAAACATTTGAGTATCGAACCATACACTCGTCGTAGTATATGAAAGCTCTTTTGTTAAGAGTACAGTTTGTAGCGATCTCGATTGCTGCGGTTTGAACACAGTCTGAGCAAGATGTTGTGTTGATGTCTCCTCTACAGAGGAACATGCCATAGACTGTGTCGGGGCTGAGACCGATTGTGGCGTTTAAATAGTGTACGAGCGAGGAAGTCAAGCTGAGAGTGGTGAGTAGGATGTTGCGGTTTGTTTCGTAGGAGCTGGTTTGTGTGAAGCTGTCGACGCTGCAGAAAGTGTGCATGTGTTGAGGTTGGGACATGGTTTGGTGAGATAACAAGGAAAAGAAGAAGTAAAACAGAGGAGCAGTGAGTATGATTCTTGCCATTTTGTTCTGTATTGTTCGACGAAACAGAGGAGATAGAGAATTTATAGTGGAATGAAAAGAGCTTTTCTTTGTTGATTTTTTCAAAATAGTGTCTAAATAAGGATATGGTAATACCAATTCAGAGGAAGAATATGTAAAACTAGTGTATTTTTTTCTCATATATGATAATTATGTTATTAGTAAGACAAAATCATAAAGTCGACGCAGATCAGAGTTTAATGTTTATCTTAAGCAAAACAGAAACTTAGTCCTACAATTTGTGTCAAAAACCTTTAGGGTGTATGAAAGGATTTTCTCTTTATATCACTATATCATTGATATGGCTCTAAAGGGCCTTTATATAGCTTTACAAGCTGACCTAATTCCGAAAAGACTCATGCGTTATATGCCTTAATAACAAATATAAGTAAAAAAATATAAGCAAGATACGGTAATGTATATATAGATATCCTCTTTCAAGTTGGAGAGTGAAGATCACAAACGTCAAAATTGAAAAGAAATTGTTCAAAATGTTTGCGTCCAAGACCCTAATGACGGGTTCGGTCGTACATGGGCATTGGCAATTGTTCGGTTTATAACTTCATCACGAATGAAATGAGTCAATTTCAATATATTTGACACCCTAAAGAATTTTGGAAGACGGAGAAAAAATTGCTTCAGAGACATGGTAACGAATAGGAGAATAATGAAACAATGATAGGCTTGAAGTGCTAGGATTGTTACTTAAGCAACAAGAAGTAACATAAGTAACTTGGACAGGAGCTTGCGTTGACTGCAATTTAGATGATGTAGGAGCAGCAAGTGCACCATAATTAACCAATATACTATACTCAGATTCTGAATATATATATGATGAGGACAATGGAAATTTAGAAAAAAAAATCAATTATGTCTTGCATGCATCTCCTTAATTAATCTTTCTTTCTTGTACGTTTTTTACAAACTAAAGAATAAATTAAATTGGTTTGTATAAAAAACAATTTAAGGATAAAGTGATCCGGATTTTTACCATCCGACTAATTAGTAAAAGAGGATCTATATATTTACATAATGATTAATATTTTTTAGGTCATCATACAATCATAATTTTTTTTTTGTTAAAACATCATAATATTTTTAATAGTTTTTTCCGCGGACAATGCGGAATGAGTTCTTATTAGACAAGAAAATAACATATCACACGTCACACACAATCGCAGAATACAAAGTTTAAAAAATCTTCATTATCATTGGATTGAATCACAGACCCACAAGTGCTAACACCGAAGTTGTCATTGCTGTGATGAAAATTCTCCTCAATATTTCGTTTCCTACAATAAGAAAATCCAAACACATAAACATTTTAGTTCCTCAGTCGATTATCTTCATGATAGTTGGATTTTTAGATCATGGGCGAGTTTATAGTTCTCATAGACAAATAAAGTTTGATTACTACACAAACAGCTGCGGTGTCTTGGCGGGAAGAAATTAAAACATTATCTTTTGACGTAACTTGTAAAAAAAAAAAGATTAGAGTCGAGGGCATATATTATGCTCACCTTTCATAACGTTAATAGACGATGAGCCGCTTGGTGATTGAGAAGTTGGCAAACCGGTTGTGTCATACTTCAAAAAACATTTAGAAAGATAGAACTGAGCAAAACGAGCATTGGTACAACAGCCTGAGAGACCTTTGACCACAAGTCTCAAACAGACGCCGCAATTTGCTGGATCAAGATCAGGACTACACTGAACCACCGTGTCTAATGTATACGAGCCCTCTAATTCATTTACACGTGATATATCCTTCACGTAATAAGGCGTAGAAGCAGACAAAGAAGACTTTGATGCTATGAGGATAATTAGTTGCTCTACCTTATTGGATAACGTTTGTTGGAAAGAACTAAAAAGAGAAGTAGGAAAAGTGGCGAGAGAGTATTTAGCGACGTAAGGCCCGTCTAGTTCTACGAGCGTGAAGAAGGAAACATTGGAGTATCGAACCATACACTCCTCGTAGAATATTAGAGCAGTTTTTCTGGAAGTGCAGTTATTATTTTTAGTGATTTCTAGGGTTGCGGTTTTGACACAGTCCGAACATGATGTTTTGGTGAGGTCTCCTCGGCAGAGAAACATGCCATAGACTGTGTCGGGGCTAAGACCGATTGTGGCATTGGAATAGGTTCCAAGGGAGGAACGGTCACGGAGAGAAGAAAGTAGGGTTTCACGGTTTGCTTTGTATGAGCTGGTTTGTGTGAAGTTGTCGGATAATCTGTCGTCGCAGAAAGTGGCCATGTGTTGAGGTTGGGACATGGTTTGGTGAGAAAAGAGAGAGAATAAGAAGAAGAAGCAAAACAAAGGAGCAGTGAATCTGATGAAAGTTGCCATTTTTTGGTACTTTCGTGTTTATGAAGGTAGATTAAAACTGAGCAGAAACCTAGCCATTTATATAGGGAAAGATCTTCTCCTATTTTTTAATTCATTCAAACATGTAACGTCCTAATATATATACCAATTCAGAGGGAGAAGATATATATATAATATGTGTTGTTGTTTCAGAATTGAACAATCAGATGATTTCATCAATAACAAGTTGAATCTATAAATCTGAACAACAAACATCATCTTTTAATGTTACTTGTTCTTGAAACTATGAAAAAATCATAAAGTTGACTTGATATTATTAGCTTTGTAAGCGTATGAAACAAAACATGGACTTGTTATATCCAATTTTAATTCGAAAACAAAGATTTGATGCAAAGAAGAAAATTTCTAGGGTCAAAGTCGTGCCTGTTCACAAACAGCACGAACTATCATTTGGAAGAATTGTGGTATTTACAAAAAAGTATTACCATAATCATATTCCAAAACTTAAATAAAATAATTATAAATTCATTTAGTTGAAGATCCTTAAACCTAATATAATTTCAAATTAAAACACTTCAGAAATATAATTTCAAAACAATTCAGAAAATCTTTTTTTTTTTTCATTTTAGAACGTAAAGTCGAAAGGATATGGATATATATAGGTAAGCCTAATCCATATAAACTGCCTCAAGTTCCACGACGTGGATCATACAATTCCCGTTTAACTTAATTTGATCAATAGTTTTCCCATTTTCACATTTTACGCATACTGATATTTTATCTAACGACTTTTGATAAATAATATGTTGAGCGTTTATTATTGGATTTGTTTTATGTAGTAACGAATGAGGAAACTTTGGCTATCTCTAGAGAACTAAAAGGTATATTAATTGTTGTAGATTTTTTTTTTTTTTTTGTAAAGTTCAGTTGGAGAGTGGAAGAAAATTCAACGAGTAATTTAGCTAAGTTGTGAATGTTAAAACGTTATGATAATTTAATTTATTCAAGCTAGTTTATGAACAAATTCAGAAAATGATTATAATAAAAAAAATAACCGCCGAAATTTGGATTGCTTCAGATGACCCTAGTCAGATTTTTGTACAATAGTTTATCCTAGTCCTAGTCAATCCTTTCTATTTTAATACAGTTTTTTTGCCAGTTTTAGTAATTTAATAATTTTGTGAAGTGGTTTGAATAGTATTACATGAAATAGTATTATTTTGGACTCTTTCCATCTTTTTTTTTGTTTATTTCTTTTATTAGTAAGCAAATGGGAATAAATTTTTATAAACTGAAAATTCTTCCAAAAAGAGTAATTCAAAGTGGGAATAATAAAATAATTTTAAAATTTCAAATAAGAAATCGACAACCATGTAAACGATAATTATAAGATAGCTTGTATTCCATTTTTTCAAAAAAAAAAAAAACTAGAATTGTTGACAATAACAACCTTTAAATACTTTAAATGGGATCACTTAGACACATTATAATAAGTAATACTCTACCAATATAGAGGAGAAATTCAAAGTAACAATAAAACCAAATTAACAACCTTTTTTCTTGTTAGTTACATACATGAATGATAACACATCAACAATATTAACTCAAACCAATAGATTACATGTACGATCAACATATATTCCACTTGTAAACTGATATTCTCCTAAGAACCATTTAATGCTTTTGCGTTTTTTATTCTTAGTTTGACTTACAATTTCAGAATAGATGTAAACTACAATCATATCAAATACAATCATACAAAAAAATTCAAAGAATAATAACAATTTCTTTCAAGTCTAACAATTACAAAGACGGAACCAATAGATTTGATGTACCATGTTTCGAAAATGCTACTATAGAGGTTGAAATTGTGATTTCTTGGTATATTTGATCGATATACCACTGCTATTTTAAATGAATGTTGAAATTAGGTGTGATATGCGTTGTTAGTTACTAGATAACAGTGGACGAAAAAAAAACTTTAAAGGAAAAAATGGATATGTATCGACTCCAATCTTCTTTTATTGATCAATTATCCATCAATTATCCATGCATGATACATACATCAGAATCAACACATATAATTAACTTTGTTTTTTTAGGAACCATATTAACATTTTTAGTGATCTTGGATCCTGTGAGAACGTACACATCACACAAATTGAAGGAATACAAATTATTACGAATCATCAATATTTATGATCCATGAAATATGATCAAAGATCCACAAGTGCAAACACCAAAGCTGTCATTGTAACAACAATTCTCCCAAATATTACATTTCCTGTCATAAAAATAATAATAATAAATATTTAGAGCCGGCCCTCAATAATATAGTTTAATTAGCTATCATAATAAAATATTACACACTATGCTGATTAAATATGATAAAAGAACTATAGAAATATGCTGACCTTTAAGAACGTTAAAGGAAAACGATCCGCTAGGATTTGGAACGTTCTGTGGCGGCGTGAAAACCAGCGGCGGCGATGGCGTCTGTGGTAAAGAAGAAGGTGGCGATGATTTAGGCGGTGGAGATCGAGGAGGCGGAGCCGATGGAGATGGCGGTGGAGATAACAAAACAGAGGTTTGAAACCTCAAAAGACATTTAGGAGTAAAGATCTTGGCGTAACTTGGCAAACCGCAACAAGTTGAAATTCTAAAGAACGCAACTCGAAGACAAACGGTGCAGTTGAATATATCAAGATCAGGACTACACTGAACCATTGTGTCTAAATCATAAGAACCCTCTGATTGTGTCACACGTTCTTGATCCTCCACGAAATATGGAACCAAAGAGGACGAAGATACGTTGAATATCAATTCGCTGAATTTTTCAGTAAGTGTTTGATTGAACCGAGTCGGGTTTGGAGCAGAGCGAAGAGAGTAAATAGTGATGCTTGGTACGATTTCCAATTCAGAGGAGAAGGAAACATTTGAGTATCGAACCATACACTCGTCGTAGTATATGACGGCTCTTTTGTTAAGAGTACAATTTGAGGCGATCTCGGTTGTTGCGGTTTGGACACAGTCTACGCAAGATGCTGTGGTGATGTCTCCTCTACAGAGGAACATTCCATGGACTGTGTCAGGGCTAAGACCTTCTGTGGCGTTTGAATAGTGTCCGAGAGAGGAAGACTCGCGGAGAGAGGCGAGTAGGGTGTCGCGGTTGGTTTCGTATGAACTGGTTTGTGTAAAGTTGTTGGTAGGATTGCAGACAGTAAATATGTGGTCAGGTTGAGACATGGTTTGGTGAGATAACAAAGAGAAGAAAAAGAAGTAAAACAGAGGGATAGTGAGGGTAATTATGATTCTTGCCATTTTGTTCTTTGTTTTTTTTTTGACAAAACAGAGGAGATAGGAATTTATAGTAGAAAGAAAACTTTTTTTCTTTTTGTTGATTTATTCAAAATGATGTCGGAATAACGATGGTATTACCAATTCGAAGAAAGAATATGTAAGACTTATATTGTTTTCATCCATGATAGCTATATCTTTACCAAGACAAAATCATAAAGTTGACACAATTTGGTTTTTGTGTTTCTTAATCAAAACAGAGACTTAGTCCTAAAACTTGGAAGAAAGAGTTTGATGCAGAGAAAGTAAAGAAATTACTGCAGAGTCATGGCGGCGAACGGGAGAAGAATGTAACCTTGAACAGGATAGGCTTGAAGTGCTGGACTTGTGCCTTGAACAGCAAGATTTGTACCAAACATCATAGGAGCAAAACCAGTGCTAGGAAAGAACAACCCGGGAGGAGTTGTAGCAGCTGATGGAGGACTTGTGGCACCATTAAAGGTGAAGTGACGGGAAGCAGATGAGCTACTGGTTGCTCCACATGCAGTGCATCCATGTGCTGGGGGAGAAACAGTTGGTGGTGAAAAAGCAGCGTTTGGCCTTGAGCCTATGGTAGAAGCAGGAGCAGCAGGAAACGGCCCACCTGCACAAGAGATTAGTCAATGTTACAGAGAGATATAAAAGAGAAAAATGTTATATATGTATAAAAGATTTAACTTATTAGTTAGTTAATTACCTTTGTCTCCTTGCTTGTAATCTTCCCACCTTAGTTCTTCATGGCTTTTGTGTAGATAAGGTTTGGAAGCAGATATGGAAATATAAATGTTGCCTTTGCTAGTGGGGAAACTCCAACCAGATGAGTTATCCCCTTCATGTGTTGGCGCATAACCAGGATTCATACTACCTTGTTCAGTGGGGCGACTCCATTCATGAGATGCAAAAGGATAGGATCCAGTATTGGTATTGCTGCTAAATGCAGGGGACAGTGAAAAAGGCGTGCTCGGCAACACAGAAGCATCTCCATTGAAACCGAAATGTTGAGGACCTGCACCGATTGAACCACCACCAAAATTTGGTGGGTTTGATCTAAATAGGTTGGAGGAAGATCCAGGCAGGTAACCAACACCAAATCCGGGAAAAGAACTGTTCAATGGAGATCCAGGCAGGTAACCAACACCAGTAGTCGATGGGTTTTGTCCGAGAAGGTTGGAAGAGGATTGTCCGAAAAAGTTGGAAGAAGAGGGTGCTGGCAGGGAACCAAAAGCAGAGTTGAACAGCGAAGAACCACTCGACGGAGATGGTGGGACGCAACCAAATGGGGGGAATGTGGAAGTGCTAGATGCACTAGCTTGGACAGGAGCTTGCATTGGCCCAAAAGGTGAAAACAAACTCGCTGGAGTTGCACCAAAAATTTCAGTACTAGTGGAGGAGGAAGCTACTGGCGAGATACCAACATCAGGTCTGGCAAAAGCAACATTGTTCCCAAACGGTGAACCAAAAGCAGGCTTGCCACAATTATGCGCTGGCCCAAAGCTAGGAGATGGGGAATTTCTTGATGCACTAGCTTGGAAGGGAAAACCAGTTATCTCGAATCTAGGTGTTGAACCGAACATACTTAGACCGAAAGCTTGTGTTGGTTGACCAAAAGCTTGGGTTGGACCACAAGCTGGGGTTGGTGCCGAACTAACTGATGTAACAGCAGGAGCGAATCCGAGTAGTGAAGAACTGTGAAATGGAGATGAAGTTGAGGATGAGGAAGTGGCAGATGCACTAGATGATGTAGCAAATCTATCGATCCATAATCTAGGTGATGAGGCAGGAGATTGCGCTGGACCAGAACTAACGGATGTGATGGCAGCAGGAGCGGATCCGAAACTGAATGGTGAAGAACTGTGAAGTGGAGATGAAGTTGAGGATGTGGAAGTGGCAGACGCACCGGAACCAGAAGTAGCTAGGAGAATGCGAGGCTCACCAAATGTAGGAGATGGCGCTGGTCCCGAACTAACGGGTGTGATGGCAGCATGAGCGGATCCGAAGCTGAATGGTGAAGAAAAAATTTGAACTGGAGATGATGTTGAGGTAGAAACTGTAGCACCAGAATCATGTCCAAGAGCTTGAACTGGAGATGATGTTGAAGTTGAAACAACAGCAGCAGAATCAAGTTCAAGAGGTGGAACTGGTCCATCATTAACCGGCACTGAAGTGATGGATGAGCCAATCACATTGCTCTGTTCGGATTCTGGAGTATTAAGTAGGTCTGGATTGGTAAACTGGTAACAGTTACTGCACTCTGGCTCAGAAAAATCAATCTTCATTCTTCTTTTGATCTTTCAAACTGTTAACCACACAAAAATAAGAAAGGACGCAAATTTGTTTTGGATTAGAGGATAACTTTCAGAAACTAATTCGTATTGCAGAAACTAAGTAACAAAAACCCTAAATCCAGATCCGTTAAGATAGTAATTTCCACTCAAATTTGGGGGTTATACATCAGAAAGTAACGATTTTTATTCAGTAATCAGTACAAATGAGTAATTGCAGGATCATTGAATCGATAGTTCCAACCGATAACAGAGCACTGTTCTCGAATCCACAGAGGAAACAGTATGTAGAAAGCGTGGAAAAGAAGCAACAAAAGAACCCTAATTACAAAGAGAAAACATGATCTAACCCAAATCAAGCAAAACAAAGACATAGAAGATCAAGAGATACTGATCGGCAATTCACAATTGTTGCAAGTATTAAAATCGCCCAAAATCGTCAGAGTTTAATAAAAATTGAACCTTTATCAAAGTAGGAAGCAGGGCACCGACCAAGTGATTGAAGGAGAAGCTTACGGAGACAACAACAATGGTGCGGTTTCCGAGTCTGATGATGAAATCAAAGTTAGGGTTAGTGTGAAGAAGAAGAAAAAAGAGTTAACTTTGTGGTTTCAATTTATAGGAAACGATTTCTTCAATTTGCCTGCGTCGCTCTAACGCTTCCTCTAAGATTGTTTTTTCCTTGCTGATTTTTTCTTGTGGCGTTGTTTTAACGCTAGCCGGACGTTTTAGGCAATCTAATGGAAATCTCAATCAATTTAAAATTTAAACCAGACAATTATATATATTTTTTTTAACTTGTTAAGATTTTTCACTTTAAATAAATTTCACTAAAATGAGAAAATAGAAAAGAAAATTTGATTCCCAAAAAAAAAAAACAATAAGAGCGAAAAGGTATGTTTATACTTAGACCATCTCCATCAATAATTTCTTAATTGAGAAACTGTTCAATATAAAAATAAAATATAATTAAAAAGTATGAGAGAGAGTAGAATTAGTTTCTCAAGTGAGAAACTTTGAGAAACCCATAAGAACACTTGTATATCAGGTCAAATATTATTTTATTGTTAAAATTTAATTATATAACTAATATTTATTAAAATACTAATATTTTTTTTTTTTGAGAAACCAAGAAGGTATCTCAGTGATGGAGATGCCCTTATATCATACCAAACTTCAACAAAAACAAGTATTGGAGTCGACTGTGTGATAGGTTCGTCCTCATCCAAAGACATAGCTTGAAGGACTTTTTGATATAATTATGTGTTTGGTGTGTATAGGTGTGGTGATGAGTGCAAGGATGCAAGAAAGCAAAAAGGGTATATTATTGAAGCCAAAGACATGCAATACCAATGCAGATTGTGCTAAGTTTTGCAAAGGTCCAATCCAGAACTGCCTATATCATACTTGTGCCTGCGTGCCGGGAAATCCTCATTGTTGCTAGAAACATCCCCACACATTAGTTTCTAAAATTCTTTTGCTTCTGATTCAATATATATATATATATATTTTTTTTGTAGTGGCTTAATTATTTCCGCGCAAAAATAAAATAAAATTATGTTTTCCTTGTGTGTTTTTTTTGTTAATTATGTTTTCCTTGTTCGTCTCTTGATTTTCTAATTGCATTCACAAGACGCAAAATCTCTACACAACTAGACCGAACAACTTAAGCTAATCAGCAGTATTAAATATGACAATTAATGGAACCAAGAGATAAAACCATTAAATATGACTCAAAAAACCGACTTCTTTATGCTAAAGTTATTTATTAACACTCGCTGAGATATATTTGTATGATATGTATAATGGCTATATATATGCACATAAGAGGAAGCTAGAGAGTACTATGTGATGTGTATTAACGCTTGAAACTGGAGAGGATAAAGACATTAGACATTAGTCAGAATTCCACATACTCCCCATCATACATAGCATACAAAACAGAGGAGAGCTTTTTGGTTGATTTATCCAAAACAATGATGTTTTTATATAGTACATTCAAAGGAAGAACATGTAACACGAACTGTTTTCATCCATGACAGCTATATTTTTACAAAGACAATCATAAATTTGACACAATTTTTTTTTTTTTTTTTCTTAAATCAAGACAAAGACTTAGTCCTACAATTTGGAAGACAGAGTTTGATGCAGAAAGTAAAGAAATTACTGCAGAAGTGCAGATTCATGGCGGTGAATGGGAGAAGAATGAAACCTTGGACAAGATAGCCTTGAACTGCTGGAGAGTAAAGAAATTACTGCAGACTCATGGCGGCGAATGGGAGAAGAATGAAACCTTGAACAGGATAGGTTTGAAGTGCTGGAGTTGTGCCTTGAGCAGCAAGAGTTGTTCCAAACATCATAGGACCAGAACTAGTGGTAGGAAAGAACAACCCGGGAGGAGTTGTGGCACCATTAAAGGTGAAGTGATCAGAAGCAGAGGAGCTACTTGTTGCTCCACAGGCTGTGCATCCAAATGCTGGGGAAGAAACAGCACCTGTTTCATGGGGTCTCTGAACACTCGAGCTTACGGCAGGATATGTCGTCGAGAAAGATGAAAAAGCGCTCGGAAACTGGGAATCGAAACCAGGGAAAGGCGCATTAGGTTGACCGAAACCGGTAGATGAAAATGTTGTAGCACCACCAGCAGCAGCAGGGAAGAAACCAAAAGCAGGACCAGTAAAGTTTCCTAGCGTTGTACTAAAATTTGTCCTCTGATGATGATCAGGTACGCTTGGAGAAGCAAATAATGATGTCGATACCGTTGATGGTGAAAACACAGCGTTTGGCTTTGAGCCTATGGGAGAGGCATGAGCAGCAGGAAACGACCCACCTGAACATGAGATTAGTCAAAATTACAGAGACATATAAAAGAGAAAATATACATACCAAAGATTTAAATGATGAGATAGTTACCTTTAGCTTCTTTCTTGTAATATTCCCACCTTAATTCATCATGGCTTTTATCTACATAAGGCTTGAAAGAAGATATGTTTTGTCCCTCATGCGAGCTCGGCAAGAGAGTAGTAGCTCCATTGAAACCAAGAGGTTGAGGAGATGATGTTTTAACACCAGCAAAGGCTGAACCACCAATAGAGTCGTAACTTAGTGGATGTTGCGCTGGCCCAAAAAGTGAAGAACCACTCGTTGCAGATGTACCAAAAACTGATGCAGTAGTCGTCGATGGGTTTGGTCCAAAAAGGTTAGAAGAGGAAGATGCAGGCGAGGAACCAAAAAAAGGTTTAGCAAAAGAACATTCACACCTTGTAGGTGCTGGGGTGCTTGAACAACAAGCAAAAGTAGTCTTGGGGAAATCTTGGGACGGCCCAAACAGTGAAGAAACACTCACTGGTGTTGTACCAAAAACTACTGTACTAGTAGAGGAGGAGGAGGAGGATGCTGGATAGACAGCAACATCGGGTCTGGCCCAGGCCCATTCAACACCGCGCCCTGCAGTAGAATAAGCACTAATACTCCAAGGCACATTTTGCGCTGGCCCAGACAGTGAAGAACTCGGTGGAGGTGGTGGGACGTAACCAAATGGGAGGAAGCTAATGGGTGTGGGTGTGGAAGTACTAGACACACCAACAGATGTGGTGGCAGCAGGAGCGGATCCAAAGCTGAATGATGAAGAACTTTGAACTGGAGATGATGTTGAGGTTGAACCAATAGCAGCAGAAGCATGTCCAAGAGCTTGAAATGGTCCGGAACTAACCGGAACTGAAGTGATGGATGAGCCAATCACATTGTTCGGTTCAGATTCTTGAGTATTAAGTATGCCTGAATCGCGACAATGGTAACAGTTCCTGTACTCTGGCTCAGAAAAATCAACCCTCATTCTTCTTTTGTCTTTCAAACTGTTAACAAAGAAGAAAAAAGAAAAACAGAGAATCGATACAAAGCTGTTGAATCGATACTTACAAACGAAAACAGAGAATCAAAGTAGAAGATAAGGAAACAGTATGAGAAAGCGTGCAAAAGAAGCAACTCAAGAGCCCTAATTGCAGAAGGAAAATATGATCTAACCCAAATCAAGCAAAACAAAGACAGAGATCAGTATTAGAAATGTTTCAAGAATCACAAATCGAACCTTTGAACCAGTAGGAAGCGGAGCAACGACGGAGATAGTGAAAGAGGAGCTTACTGAGGCAAAAGAAATGGTGATCTTCTGATGAAGGAAAAGAGCACTTTGAGGTTTCATTTTATAAACAAACGAGAGATTTGACTTTGACTTTGCCTGCGTCTCTTTAACGCTTCCTCGGAAGATTGTTTTTTTCATTCTGTTTTTTTCTTCCTATTCTTGTGGCGTTGTTTTCAAGCCGGAAGGCTCTCTAATCACTTTCTCTATGATTAAATTATTTTATTTTAAATTCATGAAATCTCTGTCAAGTTTAACTAAATGGATAATTTCATGAATTAGGCACAAGTTGATAAGAAAAAAAGTGCTAGGAAGAAAAATGGATAATACAATGATTTTTTGAAATTTTGGCCATGTTTTGAAAATTTAAAATATTTTATATAGAAAAACTGATTTTTTTCATAAACCATATTGTTTAGTCAAATTAAATTGGCTTAGTTACCAAAATAGCTAAAGTAAATTTCTTTTTAATCAAATTATCTCCCTAAAATATTTGCATATCAATGGAATAACACATCACACAAAATCTTACAAGTCATTGTTTCTTTTCAAACAAACAGAGACTATATAGAAAAATATATTTGTTTAGTCAAATTCAAAACGCTTAGGTACTAAAATAGCTAACGTTAATTTCCTTCTAATCAAACTATCTCCCTAAAATATTTGTATATATTCAATGGGATAAAAAATCACACAAAATTTCACAAGTCTTTGTCTCTTCTCAAACACACGGTTTAGACTTTTAGTAGAAAGAAACATGAAAAGCTCCTTCACATTCACCATCTTCTTCTTAGCTCTTCTCTTTACCTCTGGTTAGTCATCTCTTCCTCATATATTTGTAGATTCATTTCTAATTAATGTTGTGAAAATAATGAGTTTGGTGTACATGTATATGTATATAGGTGTGGTGATGAGTGCAAGGATACAAGAAAGCACAAACGATATATTGAAGCCTATAACATGCAATACCAATGCAGATTGTGCCAAGTTTTGCAAAGGTCCAATCCACAACTGTGTCTATCATACTTGTCAATGCGTACCCGGAAATCCTCATTGTTGCTAGAAACACCCCAACACATTTTCTGATTCAACATCTTTTATGTTGGAATTTCCAACACAAAAATAAATAAAACTATGTTTCCTTTGGTCATCTACTTTTTTTTTTTTTTTTTTTTGTCTACTTAATTTTGTAACTGCATTTACAAGAAGCACAGTCATTACAAACTAAACCGAGTAACTCAAACTCAGTTGCGTTGAATATGACAATGAAACCAAGAACAAGAAAGATAGATAATATTGAAAGAAACGGGTTCTTTGAGTCATGAGGAAGAAGAACAAACATTTATGATGCTAAAGTTCTAAACACTAATATATAATATCCCGGTAGCTAGATTCTGGCTGATATTTATTTGTATGGTATGTATAGTGACTATATATGCACATAAGAGGGACTAGAGATTGATTACTTTGTGATGTGTTTTTAAACCCTTGAGATTGGAGAGAATGTGACATTAGGCATGAAAGAAGGAAGGACTTCTCTTGTATTCATCGGAGTTTCCATTTCAATAAGCTCTCTGAGTGAACTGCATCTAGACAAAGATATGTTTCTTTCTCCTCTTGAGACTTCAGTTCTTTGCAGCTCGGCTACACAGATTGAGAATGCTTGTAATGCTGAGAGCTTCGCGTGAAATTTTACCTCATAATGTCCTTCTCTGATACATGTCATTGTCATTGCTGGTGTGATCTCTTTCCCACTCTGCAACATAGAATTTTTATATTTCAAGATTAAGGGAGACAAGTTAAAACACATTTTGGTATCACAATGAACAAATTCTTACCTCTATGAAAAGTTCCAAACCATGATGATTGTTGATGAGTTCTGGAGATTCAAGGACAAAAAGGTGACATCCCATGTCCCATCCGCTACAGTCACAACCTCCACCTGATCTCCATCTTTGCAGTATCGGCGTAGGACACGAGTTTTCGGTATCAGGCAAACCGTGGTTTCCTGTTGGAACTATGACTTTCATCTCACGACTCGAGAGTTTGCTGTTTGAAGAAGAGTCTTGAATAACAATTGCTGCAATCTCAAGTCCTGGATGTAAATCTGAGACAGGCCAAGGACCAGATGCAGTGTTCTCTGAATGTTTTGATAGACTACGAGTCAATCCTCGATTGAAACTGTTCTGCCTTGGCAGCTTTTCTTGTAGTAGATCAGATACAGAGTTCTCTGTTTCTGAAAATATCAATCCTCGTCTGAAACTGTTTTGTCTTGACAGGTTTTCATGCTTGAAGCCACTTCTCCTTGCGCGTGCAATGTCGAAAAGAACGAATTCAGAGACAGTTGATGCCACAAGATCTTCTTCATATGGTTCTTGCTCTAAGCAGATTTGAGTTGAAACTTGCATCTGTCCTATTAGTGAAGATTCTTTACCTGAAACATTCTTATTGCTTCTACCTCCAATGTAGCTAAACGAATAGACAAACCGAGATTCCTTATCATCCATTCTTGTACTGGCCATATATACATCATCCGGGAGGTCTAGCGAGAATATGAAAACAGGCATCCCAAGTTCATATTCCATCCTTAGATGAGCATGTAGATGAACAGGTGAAGACTTGTTTCTTGAGAACATTTCTTGGCCTGATTCTGGTAACAGAGGATTTCTGTTTGAAAATGGATTGGACATTTTCTTGATACGGTTAAACCAGCTCGTTGAGCTTGAAGTATTAGTAGAAGAAGACTCATTGCTTCCCTTTGAAGAAGGCATAAATGGGAATTGCATTCTAGCAGAGAGTGACTTTTGCAACCTCGGTTCCATGTTTCTCTCTGTAACTAAAGGCTTAGCTAATCGTTGTTGTTGTTGTTGTTGTCTCCCATTCGTGTTCAACCGTACACCGAAAAAACCACCAGAAGAATATTGTTCCACTGAAAACTTTTCAGCATCTGATATTTTCCTTCTTCTTCTCTCCTTGGATCCCTGATTGAAGAAACCATGTCTCTCCTTCGCCTTGTTTCCCGGTTTTGGAGGTTTCTTGCACGAGGAGTTAAGCGCCCGATAAAACAAAAACTCGTCCTCTTCCCCAGCCTTTTTAGAATCGAAGAAATCTCGTAGAGTAGGAAGAACATTTTCAGAACTCTGTGCCATCTTTTGACTGCTTTTGTATAGATTAACTAATCTCTATTACCATCAGAGAATGACAAAACTTCTGCAAAAGATTTGTTCAGGGCAAGAACCTGTATCAGTACTGTAACATACCAAATAAGCTAACAAACAGATAATGCAAATGAATATAGAAAAGATCACTTACCAATCACAGCAAAATCTAACTTCAACTTCTTGAGGAAACTATCACTGATTATGAACTTTTACACAAAGAGAAGTTAAAATAGCAAACTCTAGATAGAGAAGTCAAAAATTTTAGCCTACGCTCTTACAGATCTAAAGCCACACAACAAAAGTGACATAGGAATCAAGTAGTTGTGAATGTAATGAAAGCAACAGACAAAAGTTACATAAAAAATCATTTTGAAAGACAAAAGCTATAATTCACTTGCATTCTAAGCCAATCATAGAAAGGGTGTGGAAAAAGTAACAATCAAATACCAATTGATGGTTTCAGAGTAGTGTTCCTCAAGGATGATAAAAAGAAAACCTTTAATCATATGCATCATACAAATTGATGACCGTTACATTAAAATAGGAAAAGTAAGTAGCTCTCTTTGAACATGAACAACAATTAGCCATGTTAGAACAGATTAGAAAAAAAGATAAAACTAGCAGAGAAATGCAATTTTGCAATAAAAATGTTAAATACATAAAGCTAAAACTCGTTCTTTAACGAATAATATAACATTCATCAAGCTAACAAATTCCAAATCTACAACAGATGATCATGTGGCTCCGACAAAAAGCCCTTGGGGGAAATAACAAATCACAATGCTTTCAAAGGAAAATAGAAATGTTTTTTTTTTCTCTGTTTTCTGTTTTCTTAATGGGCTTTTACGAAAAGCTTGGATAATAAAGTCTTTAAGGCCCAATTTGGTAAACACTACATGTATAGATATTTATAAGTATGAAAATGAGCATCCAAGGGCTCATAGCTCAGTGGTAGAGCATTCGACTGCAGATCGAGAGGTCACCGGTTCGAACCCGGTTGGGCCCTTTTTCCATTTTTATTTTGCTTTTTTATTTATTTATTTCGGAAACTCCAGTTAAGATTTATTTCCTAGACCTTACTGTTGTCATAAATCATTATGATTAATGTTGAATCTTTTTAGAATTGAAACAAAACTAAATAGAAGACTAATTAGATTCCTATGACTAATTAAAGGTAGGGTTGTTAATTTAGACTAATTATAAGCTATGAGTATTGTGTTTGAGTGGCTAAGAATGAAATACCGAGATCTGAAGTATGAATCCAACACAAATAAGAAACAAGAACAAATCCTGATATGCAAATCTCAAATGATCATTGACAATTCAAAGACAAAGTACTCTCTTCTTTACATTACATACTATAAAACATTGATTACAAATCATGGAATCCATCAAAGCAAATCCACAATCACACCATTTCCAGTTTTTCTAAAAATCAAATCTCCATCAAATTATGAAACTTTTTTCTTCTTCTGTATAGCAGGGAAATGTTCATGCCAGTAACCAAGAACATAAAAAGAGTCTAATTCGCGGTAGTAGACCAAATGAATGCTTCCAATAAGAAATAAAAGAGAAGGAAAGGGTATACACGAGCGGAACCCGAAACTGACCAGTGATGATGATGATGATGAACACGATAGGAGAACTCTGTAGTAGCTTCTACTTCAGAGGATGAGATTTGAACTTATCCTACAAAGCCCCTATGGGGGCGTTTCGGTTTAATGTAAGAAGATAAATGGTCTTTAGCTTTCCTCTCTCATTTTCCTCTTCGTGTTTTCTGGTATCATCATCATAGCCTGTTTCTTTTGCTTTCAAGCATTGATCCGTCTTTAAGAGCAGCGTGTGCTTCGTTCTCTTGTCCTAGAGCTGATAGAGCTACAGCTTGAAGATACGATGCGATATGCCAAGCCGGAGATATCACTTGGGCTTGCATTGCATCATTCAGCGCCTCTTGGGGCATCTCATTCATTAGGTAACACAGACTTCTTCTTGCATAAACAGTCGGGGAAACCATTGTCCCACCCTCAATGAACTGTTCCAAACACATTCTTAGATTAGAATTTACCCTTTCTCTGGAAACTTAAACCCCAAAGACAAATAAACAATGGCAGTAGAAAAGATCTAACCTGAGAATAGCAGTCGATGGCATTTGCAAATTCTTTATGTCGGAAAGCAACATCACCCTTCTTCTTGAAGTTCAGCGAGTCCTGCATCTGATTGGTCCACATCTGGAACGAAAGCTGAAATTTTTGCACAGAAAAAAGCAGGCGGAAAAAGTAATCAGATTACAATAAGAAACAAGGTAGCCCAATCCCAAATACACAATGAGACAATTGTGATTAAGAAAGAAACCTCTGTTGCTGCACCCTCGTCATCTTTATAGCTAAGCTTTTCAAGAATCTCATGTATGGCAGTTAGATCTGTTCTTAGGCATGCTTCTCCAAGTGGTGAAAGGGGTGTCGTTGAGGCGCTGCTTGGTATGCCCATCAGTTGATGAGAAGGAGTCTTACATGAATTAACCAGTTTCTAGTTAGTGTCGGAAATAATATTTTCGAAAGCAAAAAAAGATAAGCAACCAAAAGATACAAGAGCTGGCGAAAGATAAATGGTAGTAGGAAAGCACCTCAAGATCCTTCTGTAGAGGGATCATTGCAGTAACTAAAGACTTCGGGTTAGGCCGCTCCCGGGGCTCATACTGCAAGCATCTAGAAGCTAACCGTATTAGTTCAGTCCCGTCGTCGCTTGAAAATTGACCCTCCAAGCATGAGTCGATCAACATTTGAATGTTCCTGTCCCGTATGAGGTCCAGAGCCTAACAAATAATACACATAACAAGTAAAGTTTTAGCCAGAAAGAGATTTGATATATACTCAGCAATGATCCGGTGAAGATTGATAGATATAGTATCTTAATCATAAGCTTACATGACTTGGAGGAATGTGTTTTCCACTAAGAAGATCAAGCAACAGAGTTCCATAACTGTACATCACACTTTCTGGTGTCACACGACCTGTAGAAACAAACACACAAACTAATATGTCAGAAGAAAACTAGCTACAATCCAAATAATAAAAACTAATATGCAAGAGTTCAAGTATATACCTGTTCTGAGATACTCTGGAGGAGTGAACGCCAGGTTGGTGCTATAACTCTTTCCGTCTCTACTATTTTTCATCAGACCGAAGCATGAAAGTCTTGGATTTGAGTCCTAAAAACACAAAACATATGATGATGTTTCTATATTCACACATTAACATTGACAAACGTTAAAAATAATCAAACATATAAGCTTAACTTATCTTGCCCAAAATAAAATAAAAATAAGCTTAACTTACATCATCAAAGAGAACTCTATAAGCATTTAAGTCATGGTAGAGTGCACGTCCTTTGCCAGTACAATATTCTAAAGCTTGAGCAATATGTAAAGCTACTCTTAGTCGCATCGCCCACTTCATCGGTTGTGACTCCCCTAAAAAAACAAAACAACAGTTACTACAGAATCATAACCATAGAGAAGAAGAGTGTATTAGATAAAGTAAGTTACAACAATAAGTTCAAGAACTTACAATGGAAAAGATGCTTAGCCAAAGTTTCATTAGGCATAAACTCAGCAACAAGAAGTCTCTCTTCACCTTCATAACAACATCCAAGAAGATTTGCCATTCTATAATTCCTTAATTGACCAACAGCTTTAGCTTCCTCCTATAAAAAAACAAAGACCAGAGATTCAAAATCCAAGAATCCAAATTAACATAAAAAGGTAAAGACTTTATTAAGCAAATTACCAGAAACTGACGAGAATCAGGCCAAGCTTTCCTATTAAACCTTTTAACAGCAATACGTCTTTGATTATCCAATTTCCCTTTATACACAACATTTGGAGCTTTTTCACCATGCTCTGATACTATATTCTCTGTAGCAAATCCTGATGTTGCGTTCCTCAACGTCTCAATTGAGAATTCACGAAACTGAGGCAAATCATTCCCTTCACCTCTCCTATCTTCATCTAAAGGCAAAAAACACAAAATCCACAATTCAATCACAGAGATAACAAAACAAACCCTAGAAAGAAAAAGAATAAAAACTCGATCGTTACCTAACCCTGTGACACCATGATTAGATCCTTCAGGATCAGAAACACAACAAAATGCACATAACTTTGAAACCTCACAACCCATTTCAGTATTGTTGTTTCTAGTCAAACCATAAACCCTAAACCGTGTCTTATTTTTAGCTGATTTATAAAAATCAAGACTTTTATAGTTTAAACAGATCAAATCCGTGAAGAATTTCTTCAGAATTCCAGATATAAAAAACCCAGTTTTGTTATATTCTTCTTCCACTTCACGAAGGAGAAGAACAACAACAACACCAAAAAGAGTCAAAATCTGAGAAAACGATCTGTGAAAAAAACCAGAATTTGAAGGAAGAAAGAATGAAGGAAAAGGTGAGATGACAAAAGAAGCCGCTCGTGTGAGAGCTCAAAGGGAAAGCTCAAAGAACAGAGAGATTGTTTTCTGCAACTTTCTTTATCCTTTTGTTTGGGGGAGACAAAAGCAGAGAACTTTGCCAGAAAGTTGTAAAAATTAAAAATTGAAACTTTTTTTGTTTTATAAAAAAAGAGAGAAACAGCAAAGCAGCAGGCCTCACCAAGTCAACTCACCAGTGGGTCAAATAAATAACTAAGAAACAACTCATTTTTGCTATCACCAATGACCATCCCATTTGCCATTTTCAATAACCATTTTTCTTCTATTCACAGTGTTTTTTTTTTAGAACATTTGGTTGTTTATTATTAGTCAACATATTCAAGAAAATTTGGTTCAATGAGTTTAAAAGTTTTGTCAACTTGAAATAAGAATTATTTGGATCAATGATAAAATTTAGACGCGTCGCATAGGAGTAGTTTACACACTATTACCATATTACAATTCCATCAAATCGATCTATAGCTGGCCTGTCAATAAATAGTATATAGATATTTCATATAACTAGTTATTACTATATATACACATCCATGTCCTTTGTCGCATATAGCTATTTAGGTAACAATTGTTCTTTTCTAATCGCTATGAAGTATGAAAAATATGATAATGTGAATGAAAATAGGATAATGTGAACGTGGAGAAGGAAAATTAGTTTCAATCAAAATTTGCCACCGACATAACGCTCTTACATTTTTATTTTTGTTTTTTTCCAACAGTAGAAACGCCTTTTCACCGACCACCCCCTCGTACCTGTGAATGATATCGAGAAAATTTCCCTTATTATCTTATCTCGAGAACCCAATTTATTTTGTTTCTTATGACTTGGTTCAAGATTACATTCCGGTTTAGCTCAAAAATCGATTACAATATTGGTTTAGAAGAACGGATTAATTAGAGACAAAGCGTTATATGTGTCAACAAAGATTGTATAGTAAATGATGCAAAGTTGACTCTTGCCTATTAACTTGAAAATTACATGTGCGGAACTAGTAAACGATAGTTGAAATTTACTTTCTACAGTCTTGTCGATTGAGAGAGCTAAGACAAACATTGAATGAGATGTCCCTAGGAAAGACATTTATAGTCAACTCATTTTATTTGGAACGATACAGTCTTAAAGAAGATTAGTATTGATCCATCATCCATAACAAATCATTTCGACAACTTCCGAAGATATAGAGATGTTTACTTTCCAATGATAAGTTAAAATTTCTTATTGTCGCAAAAAAACGACATCTAATGAGCTAGAGAGATCACAACCAAGAAATCCTACTATATTATTTGGGAAGTACATTTTAAATGTAACCTTAATTTTTGTAAGTAATTACATAGGTATGCCATTAGAAATAATATTTTAAAAAGTAAATTAATTTATCTCTTTAAGGATTAAAAAGTCAAATACTAATTTAATTAATTAAATTAATTAAAAAACGAAATACATTATTAATTTCCAAAAATAATAGCCAATCAAAATCAACTTATAAGATTTGATATCTAAATTTTAATTAATTTAATTTAAACTATAAAATATAAATGTATTAGAGAATGATACAATTTGCAAAACTTTTATATATAAAAAATAATTCTAAAATTTTAAAAATTACTACTTTAAAAAAAAATCATGGGCCGGGTAAAAAAATTACAGAACGTGTTTTATTTTGGAATTGGGTTATATGGTGGATGTATTTGAATCAATATTTATAAAATTTTAAAATATTATTAATATGCTGTTTTAATAGGGGTCAAAACTTCAGTTGTTTAACAATTGTCTCATGAATTCGTGGTATAGCGTTACTTAATAACAATTATAAACTGTAAAATATAAATATTTTATAAAAATAAAATTTGCAAGTTTTAATATATATTACTTTTAAAAACAAATCGTCCCGCGGTATACCGCGGGTTAAAATCTAGTATCACTATATTCTATAGACCTAACCTCAAATCCAAATTTCTATGGAATGAATATTAGGAAAATTATGGAAATAGTCTCAATGTTAGATCATATTATAAAATATTTAAAAGTTCTCTGAATTAAGGAAGTCTAAATGTAAATCCTAAATTCCAAATTTAATCCCTTTACCATAAAAATTAAAGCAGTTTAGTCTATCTAGATTTAAAATATATATATTTTATTTTAAAAAATCCTAATTACAAATTGTCCCTATAATATTAGCTTATTAGTGAGTCCATTGGGCAGGTTTATTATGGGCCTTAGCCTTACCAATCAAAAAGCCTTAGAAATCAAAGCCCAAAACGGTTAAATAGAAAACTACACGTAGTACCTCTTCGATCATAACAAACGTCATGCAGTGTATATTCATAAAAACGGCACAAAGTCCTTTCTCATTAGACACGAACGGAAAATCTCTACTTGTCTCCGTCCCGTAATTTCCGTTACTAACCAAACCCAATTTTGGAAATTCAGTAACAGAGCCTTTATAAAAGAATTAAAATCTTTATTGTTTTTTCCAAATCTTCACAAACAAAATTCGTCAAAACAAAACATTCTTGACACTTCCTCTTCTCCGTTTAACTAGTTTCACGAGCTCTGTTCTGTTTCTTCTCTTTCAGAATTTCAAGGTAAATTTACTAAAAACCCTAGAATTGCAATTTCACTCACTGTTCTTGAATTATAATTTCTAGGTTTTTTTTATCTTGGCATGTATAAAAATTGAATCTTTATTCTCGTAGGATGTTATGATTGTGCGGTTTTAGTTGATGTGTTTGGTAATGGGAAAAGGTAGAGTTAAAGCAGTGGAGAAAAGGGTTTTAGATCAGAAACTTAGAGGATCGATCAATGTTCCTTTAGGACCAGTTTATTATCCGACAGAAGATGAATTCAAAGATCCATTAGAGTATATACACAAGATCAAGCCAGAGGCAGAGGTTTATGGTATTTGCAAGATTGTTCCACCTAATAATTGGAAACCTCCTTTTGGTTTGGATTTGGAATCTGTTAAGTTTCCTACAAAGACACAAGAGATTCATCGGTTGCAGTTTCGTCCTTCTTCGTGTAATTCAAAGACGTTTAAGTTGGAGTACAATAGGTTTTTGGAGGAGCATTTAGGTAAGAAGCTGAAGAAGAGAGTTGTTTTTGAAGGAGAAGAATTGGATTTGTGTAAGCTGTTCAACGCAGTGAAGCGGTTTGGAGGTTATGAAAAGGTTGTCAAAGGGAAAAAATGGGGTGAAGTGTATCAGTTTATGAGCTCTGGTGAAAAGATTTCAAAGTGTGCGAAACATGTCTTGTGTCAGTTATACAAAGAGCATTTGCATGATTTCGAGAATTATCATAATCGGATGAATGTAGATGCGTCAAAGAGTTGCAAAAGGAAGATTAATGGCATTCGACGATGTTCTGAATCTCGGAGCTCGAAGAGAAGAAAAAGAAATGCTGATGTGAAAAATCCCAAGGTGGAAAATGAAGAAGGGGTTGATCAAGCGTGTGAGCAATGTAAAAGTGACAAACACGGTGAAGTGATGCTTTTGTGTGATAGTTGTAATAAAGGTTGGCATATATATTGTCTATCGCCACCGTTGAAGCATATCCCACTTGGGAACTGGTATTGCCTTGAGTGTTTAAACACTGATGAAGAGACTTTTGGCTTTGTGCCTGGTAAATGCTTATTACTTGAAGATTTTAAGCGAATTGCTGATCGAGCCAAAAGAAAGTGGTTTGGTTCAGGAACAGTGTCTAGGACGCAGATAGAGAAAAAGTTTTGGGAGATAGTAGAAGGGTCAGGTGGTGAGGTTGAAGTTATGTATGGTAATGACTTGGATACTTCTGTTTACGGGAGTGGTTTTCCTCGAATAGGCGACCAAAGACCAGAATCAGTTGAGGCAGATATATGGGATGAGTATTGTGGTAGCCCCTGGAATCTCAATAACATGCCTAAGTTGAAAGGATCTATGCTTCAGGCCATTCGACATAACATTAATGGTGTTACAGTGCCTTGGCTATATCTTGGAATGCTCTTCTCTTCTTTTTGTTGGCATTTTGAGGACCATTGTTTTTACTCTGTCAATTATCTACACTGGTATGTCACCTGAACTGTAATTTTCATCATGTTTGTTACTGCTGTAATTACCCTTCCTCTGTTCCTAATTTAGTCATGGTAAGGGAGAAGATGTTTCCAAGACTCACTGGAACTCTTTAATTTATAATGAAATGTATCATTCATAGAATCTTTTAATTGCACCTTTTATTTTGAAAGATTCTGTTACCAACTTCTTTCTGATTTACACCTCAGGGGAGAGGCAAAATGTTGGTATGGTATTCCAGGCAGTGCTGCTAGTGCTTTTGAAAAGGTTAGTTTTTTTGTGCTTTAAGCCTCTAAAGGGTTTATCTTTGGTTTTAAAATTGGCATACTAGAATACTTATTTTCAGAAAGAAAAGTTAAGTTGCTTGATTTTTCTGTAGGTCATGCGAAAAACCCTACCCGATCTCTTTGATGCTCAGCCAGATTTGCTCTTTCAACTAGTTACCATGTTGAGTCCGACTGTTTTACAAGAAAATAAAGTCCCGGTCTACACAGTATTACAGGTTTGATATACAAGGATATAGTTCATTGATGAGATTATTTCATTGTCAGCATTTCTATTCCAAGTTTGGAAGCTATTTGTGATTAATAGTTAGTAACTTTCCTCCTAAAATCACAGAGATTTTTTAGTTTTCCAACATAATCATTCTACTTTTTCTCACTGCTAGGAGCCAGGAAACTTCGTGATCACATTTCCAAAATCCTTTCATGCTGGATTCAATTTTGGTATGCCAACTCTAATTCAAGTTATAGCACTATAGCAGTCATGAATCATGTGAGTGTTCAATCAATTGCGTTAGGGAGTTTGGTTACCAATGTCTTTGTGCATATTTTGTCTTCCAGGTCTAAATTGTGCAGAGGCCGTCAACTTTGCTACTGCTGATTGGCTACCTTATGGTGGTTCTGGGGCGGAGCTGTATCGGCTGTACCGGAAACCTTCAGTCATATCTCATGAAGAGCTTCTCTGCGTGGTAGCTAAGGTATATAGACAATCTGAGAAAAGCGTTAAAAACTTGATATGCAAGACTTGCAAGATGAGTTGTATCTATGCCCATTTTCACAAAAGAAGATTTAGTCCTAGAATTACTAAATATTGCTACCCTTGATCAATTGGTTAGTGACTACTGGAGATATCAACATTGAAGGAGGCATCTTTTATTACTTGATGGGATTATTAACCACTATTAATTTATCATTGGTTACTAATGCAATTATGTATGCTAGCTTCAAGCAACCAATGTGGATATTTGATAAATCCCTAGCTTGAGTGATTGTTTTGATTGTCTTCTCTTATAGGGAAACTGCTGCAATAACGAAGGGTCAATACATTTGAAGAAAGAATTGCTCAGAATATACAGCAAGGAAAAAACCTGGAGAGAGCAGCTCTGGAAAAGTGGTATTTTGAGATCTTCTCCTATGTTTGTGCCTGAATGCGCTGATTCTGTGGGCATCGAAGAGGTTTTTCTTTCTGCAATCAGATATTGTTGGTTTCATTGTTAAAAGTTTTCCCTACTCTATCATTCTAGCTTGCATAAGATAATACTCTGATGTTTGGACTCTTTATTTGTAGGATCCAACATGCATCATATGCCAGCAGTTTCTTCATCTTTCTGCTATCGTCTGCAATTGCAGGCCATCTGTTTTTGCATGCTTAGAGGTAAATATCTATATCTAGCTTTTTAGAATTCGATCCACTTCAGGCAGGCTAGCCTTTTTTTATAAAAGAGAAACTGTTGAGGGCTCTAGAGGTGCATTACAGTAGACATATTTTTTCTGAAGATTCTTGTTTCTTGATGTTGTTATTTACCTAAGTGTTTATAATCTTTAATTTAGCACTGGAAGCATCTTTGTGAATGTGAACCTACGAAGTTGCGACTTGAATATCGTTATACCCTTGCCGAGTTAGATATGATGGTACAAGAAGTTGAAAAGTTTGGTGGGTGCAAAACACAAGAAACCAAAATCTCACAACGGCCGAGTTCAGGCACCAAACGATCTATTGCTTTAAATAAAAAGGTAAATTAATACACATAGTTAGCAAATAACACTGCTGAGTCTTGTTTTCTGTTCTCGTTACTGGATTTTATATTAGCCGCAGCATAGCCATTCGTCATGCTTAACTTTTCTATTCAAGAATTGTAAGTGTAATTCTATTAACCAGAATTCAAGAATTAGATAAAATCTAGTATTAAATAAGTTAGCAGTCTTCCATATCATATGTTTGCTTAGGCCTTGAATCTTATGATAATGTATAAACTGTTGCTGCTTTTCTCATACTAGCAGGAGGGAATGCAAGTGAGTCAGGCACGGCCAGCAGACAAATGGCTTCTTAGAGCATCAAAGGTTCTTGACGCTGCGTTTTCTAGTGTTGAATATGCCACCCTTTTGAAGGAATCAGAACAGTTTCTTTGGGCTGGATCAGAAATGGACCGTGTGAGTTTTGAGTATCCGTTGGAATGCTTTTGTATATGTCTTTGGGTAGATTCTGGAAAAAATATTTTCTGTATATGTCACTCAGGTACGAGATGTTACAAAAAGTTTGAACAAAGCAAAGATATGGGCTGAAGCTGTTAGTGACTGTCTTTCAAAAGTCGAAGGTGAAGTCAACGATGATTCAATGAAAGTTCACTTGGAATTTATTGATGAGTTGCTGAGAGTTAATCCTGTTCCTTGCTTTAATTCTGGTTATCTGAAACTAAAGGTTAGCCATATACCTGCAACGTCCCAGTTTTCCCTTTAGATTGTTACTGCTGTTTGTTATCACATTGTTTACATGTTTCCACTTCTGTGTAGGACTATGCTGAAGAAGCTAGAAAATTGTCCGAGAAAATCGATTCAGCTCTCTCGAGTAGCCCAACTGTATGCCACTACAAACTCCATTACTTCCCCACATAGTCTTTAGGAACATGCCTTTTAGTTACATGACAGTAAAATTATTTATGTTATGCATTCTAATTAGTGTTACTTGGTTTTGTATCTAGATCACCCAGCTGGAGCTATTGCATTCTGAAGTCTCCAGATCGCCAATCTCCCTAAAAAAACACGAGATCTTGTCAAAGAAAATCTCTTCCGCAAAGGTAAACCATGGTAGACCGACATATGCATAGTTGGTTTTCCGACTCAAGATATCTTAGTAGTCATGTTTTGTGTTTTAACGAACAAGCAAATCTGTTGTGTTAGTTAAGAGGAATACGTGAATATTGCATATTGGTTTAAATTACGATTCCATATCGAATAATTTGAGATATGATTAATGTCCGTTAACAACCTGGTGAACCCGGATATCTGTATTGGCAGCGCTGGTGGTATGTTTATGTTATTCGATGTACATTTCCTCGATGAATATAAAAAAGTCTCCGTTAGGGGTCAATATCCAACTTGGTTATTGATACCTATGTTTGTGACAAACTTATAGTTTGTTTTGGATCCTTGTTAATCTAAAGGGTATCTATGCAGTATTTTCTCAATGCTCGCCTTGTCTTGAATTTGATAATCTCTCTTTCTCACGGATCCGCAGATGTTAGCTAAAAGGGCGAAACGCTATCTCACAGACGCTAAACCTCCAGGAATTGAAATGGATGCACTTTTCAAGCTAAATTCAGAGGTGAATATCTTGTCTTTATTCTGAAAATGATAATTCTGTTACATGTTCATGTGTTCTAATCGTTCTTTTCCCTTGATAGATGTTAGAGCTTCATGTTCAACTTCCAGAAACAGAAGGGATTCTGGATTTGGTAAAGAAATCAGAATCAGCCCGTGATAAAAGTAACAAAGTTTTGACTGGTTCTTTATCTCTCGAGGTTGGCTGTACTTTTGTTCTGTATCTTTCAGTGTGATTAACAACAAGCTCTTTTGTCGAACCTTTCTGAATTATTTCTTTTCTTCTGCACAGAATGTGGAAGAGTTGCTTCATGAATTCGATAGTTTCAGCATTAACGTTCCTGAGTTGAATATCCTGAGGCAGTATCATGTTGACACTTTGTCTTGGATTTCACGCTTTAATGATGTAATGGTTGATGTTCGTGAAGGCAAGGACCAACGAAAGCTAATTAGTGACCTCAGTTCCCTTCTACGGGATGGAGCATCCTTAGGCATTCAAGGTCTTTCTCTGGTTCCCACCTATTTTTCTGTTGTAATGCGTAGTGATATGCTGATAGGTTAACCCTAACCATGGTATCTGATGATATAGTTGAAGGACTCCCTCTTGTTGAAGTTGAATTGAAGAAGGCATCTTGCCGGGAAAAAGCTCGAACGGTATATGTTTTCTCTCTCTTGAATTTCCTAAGTTATATCTCTCATTCAACAGTTATCATATGATAGTCTGAATAGGAATTGCAATAATTCCTTGCATTGTTTGCATCTGAGATTGAATGTAAAATGCATGGAAATATTGTTATATTAATTGATGAAATAGCATTAGGTTTTATGTTTTGAGTGCTCTTTCTGTGGTTCATATCTTTGATGCAGTTTTTATTGTGTGTTGAATTTTATGTAGGTTTATACTGCAAGAAAATCTCTGGATTTCATTGAGCAACTGCTCTCGGAAGCTGTTATGTATGTTGTCCCCTATATCGATTATAGAATATATGTAATATGCATTCTACTTTGATTTTTTATTAACATGCCAAACATTCTATTTCCAGACTACACATCGAAGAGGAGGAGATATTTGTTGAGATCTCGGGAATTTTGTCAACAGCACGGTGTTGGGAGGAAAGAGCAAGCACTATCCTTGAAAATGAAACTCAGATGTACGAGCTTAAAGATCTCGTAAGGTATATAATTGTTCAGGCTTGTAAATTTTTTTACTTCAGCCCATGCTTAGTTTTTCTTAAGTCTTTTATTTATCAAAAGATGTTTGTTCCTAGGATGTCAGTCAACATTGATGCGGTTTTACCTACTCTGCAAGGCATAGAGAACACAATCTCGTCGGCTGAAACTTGGCTTCAGAAATCTGAGCCTTTTCTATCAGCCACTTCCTCTATGGCATCATCTCCATGTTCTATGCTTGAACTTCCTGTATTAAAGGTTTGTCTGCCTCCTGTGCCTACTTTGGTTTCTGTTTATGTTTTTGTAACTGATTTGATTTTTGGAGAATTTAATGCTTTAATTTTTTGCAGGATCTAGTTACTCAGGCTAAATTGCTCAATGTTCAGCTTCAAGAGCCACGAATTCTTGAAACATTGTTGCTTAACTGCGAGAGGTGGCAGTGTGATAATCATCAGCTCTTGCAAGAAACTGAAGATTTGTTGGACAATGCGAAAATAGATGATGGCACGCATAGCAATATCCTTCCGAAGATAATGGATTTGATAACCAGAGTGGACTCCGCTAGGAGATCTGGTCTGGCCCTTGGTCTCAATTTCGATGAACTTCCCAAACTTCGAACTGCAAGTCTAAAACTAGGATGGTGTTGTAAGACCATCACGTTAAGCTCTAGCTCACCTACCTCTGAGGTACAAATAGATTTCTGAATTTTAATTGGTTCGTGACACTCAGTGTGGTTATGTACCCCGTTTAATTGTTTTAAGTGCGTCTTTAAATGGCAGTTGCTAGAAGATGTTGGAAAGCCCTCGTTACAGCATATTCAGCAGCACTTAAAAGAGGTATGTTCGGATAATATATTAACTTCCTACACAGACTAAGATGTCTTTGGATCTTTAAGCATTATCCTTCTCTTTGGATTTTCAAGGAAACCACAGTGATCTGGTTTGTGAGTTTCGTCATTCTTATTGACAGGGACAAACACTTGAAATATTACCTGAAGAGTATTACTTAGGCAAGAGACTCATGGAGTTAAAAGACACTGGACTGGAGTGGGCAAAACGAGCTAGAAAGGTACATAACCAACACACGTTTTCTCAGTTGATCGCGTAAAGTCTCTATGGAATGTTTAATGAAAACGAGAGCTATTGGTTTTATCTGCAGGTGGTAACAGACTCAGGTGCTCTTGCCTTGGAAGATGTTTTCGAGCTTATTTCTGAGGGTGAAAACTTACCTGTTCATGCAGAGCAGGAACTTCAGGTTAATATGAAATGAATGTTAGCAAAGCTTAACACATAACCTTACTGTTATCTAAAACTGTTTGTATCATGGTAAATTGATGCAGTCTTTACGAGCTCGGAGTATGTTACACTGCATTTGTCTAAAGCCATACAACTCAAGATCCATGGTTTCTTGTAGTCAATGTGGCGAATGGTATCACACCTATTGTTTAAAGCTTCATTGGCGGCCTAAGGCTTATGTCTGCTCCGCTTGCTGTCCACTGGCAGAAACCACTCCACAGATCGATCCCGCCAGGTTTGTTCCTTTGCAATAAAAGCTTACTCTAAACCACATTGCTACACACTTGTATTCACATCGATCTTAGATTTTTAAAAGCATACTTTCTTGAAACCTCTATACTTTTGCTTCACTCATTAGTTTAGGTCACAATCAAAAGCTACTGATTGTGTGGTTTCTGTTAGGCTTAGTGGCTTGAACCGAGAATGTTTACAGATTCGTTAAGATACTCTACACTTCCTCCCATTTTTCTGAACCCATTTGTTTGATTGATATCTATTAACAGAGCAACAGAGCCAGAGAGACCGTCTCTGAACCAAAGACGGACAAGAATGGTCGCGACTGATGCAGCAGTTAATGACTTAAAGTGGAAAACCCGAAAACACATCAAACGGACAACTAAACGGAGTCCTCAGGTTCATATTCTTCCCTGGTTTTTCACTTAAAAACCAACATAATAATCTCTTGAGGGTATGATATATAGAGCAATTTCATTTATTCAATTTTAGATGAGTTTTCTCAAACCTTTTTGTAATGTTTCCCATTGGAAAATGGACAAGTTCACATTAAAAAGGTTTTGGACTTAATAATTTGCCAGATTTTTGGATCTTTTTTTTTTTTGAACTGGATCAGTGGATCTATAACTAGAATTTGATGATTATGTAATATAAGAAATTCTAATCACAACTATGTATAGAGGAGATATTAGCTTAGATCTTAGATTTAAAGCTTGTTTCATTCTTTGATGTTTTATTCAAGTTTAACACATTTACCATTGAAATTTGTATTCTTATTCAATTATAGATTTATAGTATGTATTTGTTGATATCTCTCACTTTTTAAACTCAACAAACTCTACCAAAATCAAACTACCAGCAGCTATTAGAATTTTGAACTATTGTTGGACCACCAATGTGTGAAGAGAATCATATCTCTTAATCCCCACAAATTCATGAGAAGGAAAATAAAAAAGCAACAGTTGAGATCACTTTCCTTACAAGAATCAGAAAGAGACCCACTTTTGATGACATCATGTTTCAGAGACCCACAATCATATCTCTCTATATATGTATGTATCATAATGTGTGTATATGTGTTGTGAAGTAATAAGTAAGGGACTTTCATAGAAACAGAGCCTTATTGTACCTTTTGAGACACCATCCTCAAGCTGAAAGCTTCCTTCAACACTCTTCTTCCATTTTTGAAAATCTATCTAGTACATTTATTGTGAATTTCACACTGTCCATATCTTGTTTATTTATTAAAGTTATTAATGTTACATGTAGATGAAATGGACTGATTTGTGTATGTTTATAGCTATTTATGTAAGAAGAACAAGTAAAATATTGTATAAGTTCAGTAATGGTCGGCCTCAAATTTTTCCTATCATGAAATTTCTAAGTAAAAAAAGACAAGTCACATTACTTTAGGTAAAAAGTTGGCAAAACAAAAAGTGAAAGAAGGAAAGTCAAAACTCTTTATTTTATTGTCAAAAGTCAAATGTGTGCAAATGTAATATTGTTGACATTAAACAAAACAAATTAATGTAAAGATTATTCATAATGGAGTAGCAAAACAAATCTAATTAAACCCAAAATATATAATATATGATATATCTCTAGAAAACTTTTATTTATATCTAGCACCAAATTTTGACTATTTGGATTTTTTGGTCGGGTACTTTAGCCACCGGATATTAAATGCATCATACAAACTTTCAAATTAGGTGGAAACAAAATATATGTACGTATATATATATATATATATATTAATAAATCACTTTCAAAACTTTTAAAAGAAAATAAAAAAAAAGAATTTTAGATAAAAAGTAAAAGAGAAAAAGGGGAATATAAAAATGGAAAACAAATAAAGTTAGGAGAGAGGGCTCACTGTCCGAAGCAAAGAAAGAAATAGCAAAGTGAGTTAGACATGTGAGAGAGAAGAGATTCAAGTGTGTCCCCATTCTCTTTCCTATCCTTTAGTCAACAACACATCTCTCTCATATTTGGATATTTCTAATCAAGATCAAACTTTTTACAACAAGATTTGATTTTTTTTGTTCTTTTAAAATCTTAATTTGAATTAAGATGATATGAAGTCATTTCATACTAGTCTTGCCTCTTGTCAAAGTGTAACTGAATGAAATTTCAAGATTATATATTTATAAGAAAACCTAAAATTTTTAGATATATTTTGAAATAATCTTATAATTATCTATACTAATTAAAAATAAATTATAAATATATTATAGAGCAGTTGACCAAAAAAAATTACAGATAACTATTGAAGATATATAGACATGATTAGTTGAGGTGTAGAAAGTTTGTAAAGCCACTAAAATAGCTCCAAAATTGAAATAATCATGTTGTAGTTTTTTCTTTTTTCTAGCAAGAATAATATATTTTTGATTATTTTAAAAGGTTTGTACATTTTTCTCTTTTTATTTTCACTTTATTTTTTTAGTTTCTTTAGAAACATTATTATACTTTTCATATATATATATTGAATTTATCTTCAAATTTTGCATACATATTTTACCCACTAAACATGATTCCATATAAAAACGGAAAAAGTGTGTCACAGAAGAAATAATATATTACATGATATAATAATCTAAAATGTCAACTGTTTTCTTTAGAATATGTTAGAAAAGATTTTTTTTTTAAATCTTTATTGGTAGCAATGTTTATGAGAATAAAGCACATAATTGTCTCTCAATGACTAATAAATTTCGGTTTCAGTCAAAGATCTAACGAGATATTAGATTTGTAATAATCATCAAAGAAAGTCTATCCTTTTTATTAAAAACAAATATTCTTAAACAAACTAATACTTTAAATAAACTATTCTTAAACAAACTAATACATTAAATATTCTTAAACAAACTAATACATTAAATATTCTTAAACAAATATTCTTAAACAAACTATGCTTAAATCTTTCATAATAATCTTTCTCTCAATTGAATTTATCTTTCACAAAATTAAATAACAAATCAATTAAAGAGATATATAAATACGAAAAACAATGGTCGTCACTCTCGTTCAGCTTCTTTAGTTTTCTTCTAACTTTCAGAGAAAGACCTCTCTCAATTCAAAAGTTCACAATATTAAAAGTATAAATCAGAATCATTAAACTGTTAGTCTCTCTCTCTCTCTCTCTCTCTCTCTCTCTCTCTCTCTCTCTCTCTCTCTCTCTCTCTCTCTCTCTCTCTTTTTCTCTTCTTCTCCCTGAATTGTCTCATCTGTCTTCTTCCTTTGTCTCTCCTCTGATATACATTGTGTTCTCCTTCTCAGAAACCCTAGATTTCTCTCAATCAAATCTAGCTTTTCTCTTAGGGGGAGATTTGATTTTTTTCTCTGCAAGACTGTAACAGTAGGAGAAGCTACTTTCCTCTGTTTTCTTAATTTCAAATCTGCAATCGTACTTTTTCGAGTTCTATAAGTGAACTCAGATTTTAGCTTTTTTTTTTTAGGGTTCATAAGAACAAATTGGATTTTGAGCTCACAGTATAAATAACCCGACTTTGATTACTGGGTAATTTTAAAACCGCCATTGTTGTTCTCTTTACTACTTTTGGGAATTAGGGTTTATGATTTCTGGGTATTAGATTAGATAAATTTGTTTCCTTTTTTTGTTAATCAATTTAAAAATCTCTTATTTCTGTTAAAGACTTGTAATTTTGGAGTTTTTAATGCATGGACGGAAGAGAAGCAATGGCATTTCCAGGCTCGCATTCTCAGTACTATCTTCAAAGAGGAGCCTTTACTAATCTCGCACCTTCCCAAGTCGCGAGTGGGCTTCACGCGCCGCCGCCACATACGGGATTGAGGCCAATGTCTAACCCTAACATTCATCACCCTCAGGCTAACAATCCAGGACCTCCTTTCTCGGATTTTGGACACACCATTCACATGGGAGTGGTCTCCTCTGCTTCTGATGCTGATGTGCAACCGCCACCGCCACCGCCACCACCAGAGGAACCGATGGTTAAGAGGAAACGTGGACGGCCAAGAAAGTATGGAGAACCGATGGTTAGTAATAAGTCTAGGGACTCTTCTCCAATGTCTGATCCTAATGAACCTAAACGGGCCAGAGGTCGACCTCCTGGAACTGGAAGGAAGCAACGCTTGGCTAATCTTGGTGAGATCTCGAGTTTTCTATTCTGTGTACTTTGTCAAGTTAAGTTTTTGCTTTAGCTCTGTTAGCTAGTCTTGAAGGACATGAGCTTGAATCTTATGGATGCTAGAAGCTTTGAATGATTCTATAGTTAAGTTAGGTTTTGTTACTTTGTCGTTACTGATACTCAATATTGATTGTTGGCTATTAGTTTGACGGATCTATGTGTGGTACAATGCTAGGTGAGAGGAGTAATTGGTTATTAGTAGATGTGGACGAAATCGACTTCTTGATTTAAGTTATTGATTTAGGTTTTTAAGCTGTGAAAGAGTAATCTTACTAATCCATTCATGTTTAAGTAATTGGTCATCATAATGTGATTAATCAAACTTTAAGTAATAGCAAACTCTTGACTCTGATAATTTCTTTAGGTGAGTGGATGAATACTTCAGCTGGACTTGCTTTTGCACCTCATGTGATCAGCATTGGAGCAGGAGAAGTAAACTGACCAAAACTCCTTTATATATTAATGATCATTTATGCAGCTTTTCATTGTATCAATTTCCTTTTATTTTTCTTTGCAGGACATTGCTGCGAAAGTTTTGTCATTTTCACAACAAAGACCTCGGGCTCTTTGTATAATGTCAGGCACTGGAACCATTTCTTCAGTCACTCTGTGCAAACCCGGTTCAACCGATCGTCACTTAACATACGAGGTTTCAAAGTCGTTCATTCAGTTAATCGAAAAAGAAAAACCTGAAAAGATTTCTTATTTAATCCTCTTTCTGTGTTTCTTAGGGACCTTTTGAGATTATAAGTTTTGGTGGATCTTATTTGGTGAATGAAGAAGGTGGATCCAGAAGTCGAACAGGCGGATTGAGTGTCTCTCTTTCTCGTCCCGATGGTAGTATTATTGCCGGTGGAGTTGACATGCTTATCGCAGCCAACCTTGTTCAGGTATATTAAATTCTTCTTCTTAATGGTTGTAAAGTGAAGCTAAAACGAGGCGAAACTAACTACGAATGTTAGCCTTTGATATGTTTGTGCTGTCACTTTCTTTCCTCTTCAAGATATCATGTGGTAGTGTTTGAAAAACTTGTTTGTTATTCAGGTGGTGGCATGTAGTTTTGTATACGGAGCAAGGGCAAAGACTCATAATAACAATAACAAGACCATCAGACAAGAAAAGGAACCAAATGAAGAGGACAACAATAGTGAAATGGAGACCACACCGGGTAGTGCAGCTGAACCAGCAGCATCTGCGGGTCAGCAGACGCCACAGAACTTCTCTTCTCAGGGAATAAGGGGGTGGCCCGGTTCAGGCTCAGGCTCTGGCAGATCACTTGACATTTGCAGAAACCCACTCACTGATTTTGATTTGACTCGTGGATGATATACACTATTAGTCTTTGAAGCAGCAGCATACAAAATGTGATTGCTGTACATATGTTATTGTAGATTTCTCTCTGGGAATGTTGAAATCAGACATTTAAGGATTGATACTAGATCTCTCAGCTCCTTCTAACATTGTTAATGTAACAGAACCCTCCCACTTTCATGCTATTTTAGGAGATTTTTTTAACTCTTTTATGATCTCATTGTGGTCATCAAGAACTTGGTTTCTTTACTAGTTCACTATTTTTCTTTCAGGTTCTTTAACATATTTAGTAAACTTGATTCCTCTTATTTGGTAGACAATGTGTAATTCAACACACACAAGATTTAGGATCCTTAATTTATAGGAAGATGACAAGCTCATAATTTATACATGAAAAGCATTAAATATTAATGAATATATATCCTCAAATTGACTTAAATTTCTTTTTCAGTCAGAAATCTAATGAGACATTAGATTTTGTTATAAACCATTGAAGAAAGTCTATATCCTTTTTAATAAAAAAAATTCTTAAACAACCCAATTTATTTTTTTTGTAAACCAATTGAATATTTTTTTTTGACAAAATTAATTAAAGAAATAGTATATAAATAGAAACAATGGTCTTCACTTCCTTTCTCTTCTTTTTTTTTCTTTCCTTTTTTTTTTCTGAGATTTGCTTTCTCTACCAGAGAGACTGTAACAGTAGTAGTAGCTACTTTTGCTTGTTGTCTTCATTTCAAATCTGCAATTTTACTTTCTTTTTGAGTTCTAAGTGAACTCAACATTTAGCTTCTTTTTCTTTTCTAGGTTTCATAAAAACAGTTTGGATCTTAAGCTCACAGCTGAAAATAACCCGACTTTGATTACTGGGTATATAAAAGCCGCCATTGTTGTTCTTTTCACTCTTTGGGTTATTAGGGTTTACGATTTCTGGGTGGTAGATAAATTTGTTCTTCAAAAAAGTTTCCTTTTTTAAAAAATCTCTTAGATTCTTAAAGAATTGTAATTTAGGGTTTTAAATGCATGGATGGGAGAGAAGCTATGGCATTTCCAGGCTCGCATTCTCAGTTCTATCTTCAGAGAGGAGTTTTTACCAATCTTACACCTTCCCAGGTCGCGAGTGGTCTTCACGCGCCGCCGCCACCTCCGGGAATGAGGCCAATGTCAAACCCTAACATTCACCACCCTCAGGCTAGCAATCCAGGACCTCCTTTCTCCATGGCTGAGCACAGGCATTCTGATTTCGGACACAGCATTCACATGGGGATGGCTTCTCCTGCTGCGGTGCAGCCTACTCTGCAGCTGCCGCCTCCACCGTCGGAGCAACCGATGGTTAAGAAGAAACGTGGAAGGCCAAGAAAGTATGTTCCTGATGGACAAGTTTCATTGGGGCTTTCTCCAATGCCTTGTGTTAGTAAAAAGTCTAAGGACTCTTCTTCAATGTCTGATCCTAATGCACCTAAAAGAGCCAGAGGTCGACCTCCCGGAACTGGAAGGAAGCAACGCTTGGCTAATCTTGGTGAGATCTCAAGTTTTTTCTGTGTACTTGATTAAGTTAAGTTGTTGTTTTAGCTCTGTTGGCTAACCCTTGAAGGATCTTATGATTAGATGAAAGTTTGAATGGTAGAAGCTATGTATGATTCTATGGTTATTTTAGGTTTTTGTTGCTTTAGCCTTACTGTTACTGTTACTCAACATTGATTGTTAGGTATTAAATTGACTGATCCATGTGTGGGTACAATGCCAGTTGAGATGAGTAATTGGTCATTAGAATGTGGTAGTCAACTCGATATTTGACTTCTTGATTTATGGACACAATTTGTAAGCTTTGGCACAACTTTCTTCTATGTACATTGTGAAGAACACGAGCTGGGGTCTTATGATTAGGTAGATTTTGGTTGCTAGAAGCTTAATGATTTTATGGTCAAATTAGTATTGATTTGGCTCTGTTGTTACTGCTACTCAACATCGGTTGTTAGGTATTAACTATGAGAGTAATTTGACTGATCCATTTGTGTTGAGATAAGTAAATGGTCATTTAACTCTGTTAATTACCTTAGGTGAGTGGATGAATACATCAGCTGGACTTGCTTTTGCACCTCATGTGATCAGTGTTGGATCAGGAGAAGTAATCTCTAAAAACTCCTATCAATCTTAATGAGTTATGCAGCTTTTCATTGTTTCAATTTCCTTTTATTTTTCTTGCAGGATATTGTTTCGAAAGTTTTGTCTTTTTCACAAAAAAGACCTCGGGCTCTTTGTATAATGTCAGGCACTGGAACGGTTTCTTCAGTCACTCTGCGTGAACCCGCTTCAACAACGCCTTCCTTAACATTTGAGGTTTCAAAATCGTTCATTCAGTTAATCCAAAAAAGAACCAAACCGTGGAGAACTAAAGATTCTTTATCCCTTCTTTGTGTTCTTTAGGGACGTTTTGAGATTCTAAGTTTAGGTGGATCTTATCTGGTGAATGAAGAAGGTGGATCCAAAAGTCGAACAGGCGGTTTGAGTGTCTCTCTTTCTGGTCCTGAAGGTCATGTTATCGGCGGTGGAATTGGAATGCTTATCGCAGCCAGCCTCGTTCAGGTATTTCAAAATTGGTTTGGCTCCATTAAGTTTTGTTTTGGTTGTAATTGTTTGGTATAACATTTGTGCTACCTGGAATACAAAAGTTCAAAATACGGTTCTGGTACGGTTTGAGAAATTTTGTTTGGATTTGTTTATATGTAATGTGACTCTTAAACTAAATTTTTTTGTTGGTTGTTATTTTGAAGGTGGTGGCTTGTAGTTTCGTGTACGGAGCAAGTGCAAAGTCTAATAATAACAATAACAAGACCATCAAACAAGAAATAAAACCTAAGCAAGAGCCGACCAATAGCGAAATGGAGACCACACCTGGTAGTGCACCAGAAGCTGCAGCATCGACGGGTCAGCATACGCCACAGAACTTCCCAGCTCAGGGAATGAGCGGATGGCCCGTTTCAGGCTCAGGCTCAGGCAGATCACTTGACTCTAGCAGAAACCCACTCACTGATATTGACTTGACTCGCGGGTGATTCAAAACAAAAACATTATTAGTCTTTCTTCCTATTTACTCCGACTACTACCCTTTAGTCTTGGAAGCAGCAGCAGCAGCATACATTATGTGAGTGCTGTACATATCTTTGTTGTTGTAGATTTCTCTCTGGGAATGTTAAAACCAGACATTTCAGGATTGAGACCAGAACTCTCAGTTCCTTATTGTAACATTCTCAATGTAACAGAACCACCCCACTTTCAGGCTACTCAACGAGATTGTAACTCTTTTATATCACTCATTAAAGCTTCCTTTGGTTTCTTCAATATCTGTGTTCAATTCGGTTTTGGTTTTGAGTGTTTGGTTTTAGAAATGAAGTAATCTATCCAAGTTGATCAGCCTGAGATAATAATGCTGGTTTATCTAAATAACCGATTTGGCTCTCAAACAGAACTAATCAATCCAAGTCAATGTCATGGCTCTTTATTGAATGAGAGAGGTTCATAATCAAATACAATACGATTCAGCAACAAAGCTTCATCATTCAGGAGATATTCAGAAGATTCTTTATGTCATGCTGCAGAAAAATTGAGACAAGAAAGTTAGCAGAGATAGTGTCTGAGAGAGAGTGAATGAGAGATAGTTGCTTTACCTCAAGTGTAAGAGGGGAAGTAGTTGGATAATAACGTTGTACAGCTTGACCGTTTTTGTCAACAAGAAACTTAGCAAAGTTCCATTGAATGTCATCGCCGAAGATTCCCCATTTGCCTTTCTTCAGGAACTTATACAGAGGAGAAGCATTCTCTCCGTTTACTTCAATCTAATACAAAATTGGACATATACGAATGTTTTAAGAACTTCAGGACAATCATAGAGAATTGTAGTGAACTCATCGAGTGAACTATAGTACCTTGTTGAAAATGGGGAATTCAGATTTGAAGCGAGTACAAACAAAGTCAGTAATTTGGTCATTAGTTCCCGGTTCCTCGTCACCAAACTGGTTACAAGGAAATGCTAGAATCTCCAGACCTGCAACAGAACAACATCAATGAGGAAGCTAATAACGTGGACTTAGAAATTTGTTGAAATCACTACTTTACCTTTATCTTTATACCTGTTGTAAAGCTCATTCAATTCAGTGTAGTTTGAGTTTGTCATCCCACTGAGACCATCATAGAGTATATAATAAACAAGACAAGACGAGAAAGTTACAAACGAAAGAAGCTTAATAGAATGTCTAATAAACTAACCATTTGGAAGCAACATTGACAATTAAAAGAACTTTGTCTTTGTATTGACTGAGTGCTAAGTTGTTCCCTTTTGCATCCTGTTACAGGAAGAACAAGATAAAGACTCAGAGGCCAACACAAGAAATCAATCAAAGATCATAGAAAACAATCTGTGAGAGACCAATCAACAGAAGAAAGAAACATGATCCATCATGATCTGATTGATTCTACTGAGAAAAGCAATCCTAAACTAAACATCGGGATACAACAGAAGACAAATCGTTCCTTCAGACAATATAAAAATTTGACATTCCTTTTCATCCGGAAAAGCCTACAAGACACCTTAAAGTAAAAACTCTTCACATTCTTAGAACCCTTATATCAAAGGTGCTTCCTTTTAACAAAAGATCTCACATTCAAGTTATCAGAGACAGAGAGAGTTATTGAATCGATGACTCAAGTTAGAGAAATGTATTCACCTCGATGCTTAACTCGTAAACAGATTCTGGTTCCTTCGTCGCCATTTCTCACTGGGAAATGCAGAAGAAGCAGTCAACGAGGAAGGAAAGAAAGAAGCTGAAGCAAGAGAAAGGGACTTGGTCACACGCGCGAGTAATGCGCGTGACGTTCGATATAGAGTCGTTTCTCTGTTTTAACTGGTCTTAATGGGCTTCTATTGGGCCACTTTTGATATATTTTCAGAATCCTTTAGTTTTTGGCAAAACCTCCAAAAACTATAAAATGATGATAGCTTTAAGTACTCATCAAAATAATCATTTATCAACATATTCACTCACATAAGCGTTTATAAAATTTTAGCAAATTTCTTTATAGTAAAATTAATTAAAGAATAAAAATCATATCATGAAAACAATTTGCTATATTTTATTACTGATTTTTTTCAACGTACGTCAAACTAGAAACCTATACAATCATAAGGCCTTTTCTCTAGATATGCTATTTTATAATTTATCCTAAGTCACATGGCACCACCACTGCACCACCTTATACAAATAAGGCATTTCTAAACATTTTGGCAATCATCTTTTGAGATTTTTAAAAATATTCAAATAAACGAACTACATTTGAAAATTTGACAATTAAAATCAAACGAAAAACGAAAGTTATACAGTTTTTGCAATCTTCTTGAATAAACTATCCATAGTAATATCGAAAGCATCTCGAAATCTCTCAAACTTAGCATTAGAATCTCCATAGACCAAACCAGGCAAAAGCTCATGAACAATGTAACTCCTCATGTCCTCTCTTTCCCTTAGAGTCTTTGACATTAACTTCTCAATCACATTCACTCTCTTCAACTTCACATCTTCTTTGTTTATATACACCGAATATCTCCGGTGATCCTCCGGTAAATGCCACGTGTACTGGTAATACGCGCTGTACGGATCAAATATCACCGGAATACAACCTAATATGAGGGAATCGAAAATCGATTTCCTTGTTGGACTGTCTCCAGGCGGTTGAAGGCAGAACTCCGAATCTCGGAAAAGCTCGATAACCGATTCCGATTTATCGCAGCCTCCATCGGTACAATTCAAAAACCGGCATTGGTTTGGAGACGATCTGCATTGGTCAATCAATATTGACCGGATGCTCTCAGGGTTACCGGGTCTTGCTGCACCAGCGAAGCTAATTAGGCTCCGACGAGGTTTCCCAAGTATTTTGTTTTGCCATATGGCGATATCGGTGTCAGTTTTCGGGTGGAAGTATGTGGGATGAGGTATCGCGATGTCGTTGACTTCCCATGGATTACGTTCGATGAGAAGCTTTGTAGGGTTTTTCATTTCTTGCATCTCAAGTAAGCTTGAGCCCCAAGAATACTTATCAACCCTCCTAAAATCCCAAGAGATCTTTCCGAGAACAAAAACATGATCTTTTCCGGAGTTTTTCCTCCATGATTTCTTCGATCCGAGCCATTTAACAATCTCAATCGGCAAAACATCTTTCACATCGCTTGAAACGTTCTTGAAATGCCATCTCAAAACATCCATACCGCCATAGAAAGGCACATAGAAGAGCTTCGCTTGAGTCTCGTTATGAACCCTACATGGATGCTTCAAAATTCTAGAGTGAAATATCGGCTCAAGTGAATACTGATGCGTTCTGAACCAGCCTTTACCCATACTCTCCATCAGTTCACCAAACGCATCGTTCTTGAAGTAGTTGCAAAAATCAGCCCATGGAACCATATCGGAGCATTCCCTCAACAAATCTTTGTTGAATTTAGATGGTAAATCGTAAACGTATACACCTTTTCCTTCGCAAGATCCCGGCTTTTTGCGGTTGTTTCCCATCGATAACCAAGTTCTCTGTATTTGAATATACTCTTCCGTAGATTTTAGACCGGTCTCCTCGTCTTCGGTCTTCGCTTTGAAATATCGGTATCGTTCTTCGCCAGTTTCTGGATCCCAATCAATGATGAAATCTTGATCAATCTCGTTTTTGGGTAAAGAATCTTGATCAAGAACGGAATCAAGATTCTTTTCATGGATGGGTTTAGCATCTTGATTAAGAATGGAAACTCTTTCTCCGGAGGTTTCTCCTGTGAAAGTTTCGTTCTTATTGATGGTGAGGTTTTCTCCGACCGTAGATTTGTCTGAATCTTTTCCTCCCTCGAAGGTTTCATTTTCTGCGAAACCCTTGTCTCCGTCTTTACCAAGAACAAAAACATTCTTCTCTTCTTTACTTGTTACCACATCTTCACTAGCCGGCGCAGTGAAATTGTTGACTGGTGCACGTAAAGCGGGCTGAGAACCGGCAGTGAGGCAATAAAGGTCAGTGAGCTTCCGCGAAGAGATGCATATATGAACGACGTTACCAGAGATAACGGTCGTGGAAGTGGACCAAAGATAAATCAAGAAAAGAAAGAGAATCGTGAGAGGTACACGATAAAGAAATGATCTGGCGGAAAAGATCGAAAAAAGGTTATTACAGCAAGTACGAGGATCTTTAAGTGTTTTTTCGGGATTTCCGGTTTCGGTCTTTTTGGACGTTCTTGGTCGTCTCAACTTTGAGACGGAGACAGGCATTTTCTTGTTTGGTTGTTTTTTGGATTCTCTTTTGTGTACAAGCTTTTGTAGATGTTTTGATAGGGACATCTGGACATGCACTCACGTCGTCACATAATTGTAGTAAAATGATCAATGAGTGTGCACGTCTTGTTGTAACAAACTTAAATCATTTGATTTGGAAACCTGATAATAGAAATAGATGCATATGTTAATATTATATAGCAATGTTTGTTAGTTTAGTATTCATTGAATCTTATAGTGAAATTAATAATCCAAGTTTTGGTAGTTAAAACGAATTAAATTAACGTGCCTCCAAGTTAAAATTTTGGAAAACAACTTCTCTTATATATGGTTGTGGAATATTCACTTTGACTTTGGATGCGAGTGAATATATCCATAATAACACAAGATCTATCTAGCTGGCCTTTTTTGGTCAACTTAAATTTATAATTCAAAGTAGGGGTTATGCAACCAATCCGGAAAAAAAAGGAATCTATAAAACACAAAGTTGACATATAGTATACGAGAAGAAAACGAAGCAGAAATGTTTACTTTTCTCCTTGCAACAACATTGTCCCATTGATGCACTCACCGTTAGTTTTGGGACGATGAAGAAGATTGTTATTGCATTCAATCATTCTCCATGATCTATCAACTCCTCCCAATGTGAATACTTGATGTTCAAAAGATGGACCATCCCAGTAATCATTCACTTTTTCCGACATGCACAATACTTAATTTATACTCACCATTGACTGGATCATACCCGAAAAAGTTTTGGATAATCTTTTTTCTTGATTTCACTTTGGGTAAAGGTATGTACTTACTTGTGCTAGGGTTGCATATAAATTGTTCTCGTCCACATCCAAGACTTATCAAACCATTAACGTAATAAGGAACATTATTGATCCTGCGGCAATACGGACTCGGGATTGAGCATGTCGCACTAAGAGATAAATAATACGGTAGATTCTTGGTTGATGTCGAGGAATACGTGAAGAAGTTACAAATCTGGCGTCCGTTTTGGTTATCTAAATATTTGAATGCAAAGAGTATATGTGGCTGAAGCGAAGACCTAAAGGGAAACGATCTAATGAAATATCGACTGCGGATAATTGTTGCCAATAACTTGGATACAACGAGAAACTTAGCTACGGACTTCACAGGCAATCTCTTCTTGTCTCCGACGTTACTTGACTTACTCGAGACTCCTTCTCTATCTTTGTCCTTTTGCTGCCATGTCTAGTTCTCATTATCACGTTTCAAAGTATAATCCTAATCTTCTTATCTTTATTTGTGTCCTCTCTGCTCTTGTCTTATAATAAGGCAAATATTTTCCTTTTCCAAATAGGAAAAAGGGAAGCAACGAAAATATGGAGGCAAAGTAAATCAATTATTAGTTCATGGACTTAAATTCTAGATAAGGAGTGGAAACTTACTGTACGGTTTGTTTATTGGTTCATCAAATTCAATAACCGGTACTCGGTTTAGTTCAATTTTTTAAACTCGCTCCACCTGAATCTCCCGAATCTCCAGATGATCAAGCTTCTTAGGTCGCTTGTAGTTCTTAAGCAAGAGAGAGCAACACACAACACTAACAGAAGAAGCAGCCATTGCAGCACCTGCAATCCATGGAGGCAACCTGAAACGTGTCCCTGGGAAAAGCACTCCCGCAGCGATCGGTATCCCCATGAGGTTATACCCGAGAGCCCATACGTAGTTGAGACGGATTCTTGAGAACGTTTTCCTTGAAAGATCAATGGCTGTGATCACATCTTCTAAGTTGCTTTTCATCAGAACTATATCCGCTGCTTCTATAGCAATGTCTGTTCCTGCACCTATCGCCATACCTACATCCGCTGCCACGAGAGCCGGTGAGTCATTGATTCCGTCACCTACCATTGCCACAACATGTCCCGCAGCCTGCAATATATATTCATTGCTTTTATCAATTCCATATATGTGAACTTTTTAACATTTAGTGTGGAGCTTTTACTCAAGTACCTGTAATTCCTTGACTTTCTCTGCTTTTTGCTCAGGTTTAGCTTCTGCGATAACAGAGTCGATACCGACTTCTCTAGCAATTGAGTTTGCTGTTCCCCAGTTGTCACCAGTTACCATGATGCTTTTGATATTCATGGATTTTAGAATGGAGATGGCTTCTCGAGCACTCGGTTTTAGAGGATCCGAAACAGACAAAACTCCAATCAGTTCACTGTTTATGGAGACAAGAATTCCGGTCTGGGCCATATCTTCAGAGTCAGCTAGCAACTCTTCAGCATCATCTGGAATAATAACTTTATGATCATTCATCAGATTCTTGTTCCCCACCATAATCTCTCTACCTTTAACGGTGGCTTTCACTCCCTTTCCAGTGATGGACACAAAATCACAGGCTTCTGGCCAGGCAGGGTTCTCTTCGTCGTCTCTGAATTTCTTCGCGTACTCGACAATGGCCTTTGCTAACGGATGCTCACTGTTTACCTGATAAACAAAATAGCATCAACATAGTAATATTACTTTTGATGTAGGCCAGGAGTTTCCAAAAGTTTACCTCAGTTGCAGCAACAAGTTCATAGAACTCTCGAAGTACCATGTTTTTCAGGAGCTTTGTTTTCACAACAACGGGCTTCCCCATCGTGAGAGTTCCTGTCTTGTCAAAGACAATGCAATTTACCTACACCGTCATTGAAACTGTCAGGTTTCACCATTTCAGAAAAGAAATGATCCAGAGAACCTGAGTAAAGTATATACAGTATAGTAAGTTTACAAAGCCATAGACCAAGTTACTGCACACTAAACTAACCTTGTGTGCTCTTTCTAGGGCTTGGCCACCCTTTATCAGCACACCTTGGGATGCACCAACCCCAGTACCAACCATAACAGCAGTTGGAGTAGCCAGCCCAAGAGCACATGGACAAGCTATGACCATGACAGAGATCCCGAACTGAAGAGCTAGCTCAAAGCTATCCATCGAAGAAGGTATCCAGGATTCAGGGTACCAATGCAGTTTCCCAGCTAAGAACCAGGCAAGCCAAGTTGAGAACGAGAGGAAAATTACCTTCAACATTATAATCCAGTGAGTTTAAAAAATAGTTGTGCCTCTAAAAGACTAAATAATTTGTTTATCAACTGGTCAGATTACTCACAAGAGGAACAAAGAACTTGGAAATCCGATCAGCCAACTTCTGTACTGGAGCTTTGGCCAGTTGTGCGGACTCAACAAGTCGAACAATCTGAGCAAGAGCACTCTCTGAACCAACCCTTGTAACCTTAACATGCAGAACACCATTCTCGTTCAAAGTGCCTCCTATAACTGTATCACCCTTTCTCTTTGCCACTGGCCTAGCCTCTCCAGTGATCATACTTTCATTCACATGACTTTGTCCCCATATGACATAACCATCTGAAGCTACTTTAGCACCAGGAACAATTTTGATCACGTCATTCTTCTGTATCAATCGACCATCAATCTCCTCTTCACCAGTCACATTCCCTTCCTTGTCCAAACTCAACAATATCGCAGTGTCGGGTGCCAAGTTCATAAGCTTTGCGATCGCTTGAGATGTTTTTCCTTTAGCCATAACCTCCAAATATTTTCCTAGTATGATAAAGGAAATGAGCATGGCACTAGTCTCAAAGAAATCTACTCCCTTGAAATCAGGAGATGTTGCAGCTCTCAACACTGTGTATAATGAATAGAAATAAGCTGCATTTGTCCCCAGAGCAATCAGAACATCCATATTAGCCGATCCTCGGCGTAAAGCCTTGTAAGAGCCAGTATAAAATCTCCAACCAATGACAAACTGGACAGGAGTAGCCAAAACACACCTTATGATTTCTCCAACGGTGAGCATATTGATGACCTTAAACATGAGCAAATCTTTAATTCCAGGGATATACATAAAGACCATGGCTGTCAAAAACACCGGTACTGTAAAAACCAAACTCCAGAGAAACGACTTATAATACTGCTTAATCTCCCCTTGCTTTTGAGATTCTCTGCCTACCCCTCCCTCTGAGAATATTGTTGCCTTGATGTGACCACTATGACCAAAGACAGTAGACTCAATCACCTGAATGAAATTCCTCGGCCCCGTCACATCAGGTTTGTACAATACAGATATCTTATCAGTTCCATGGCTGATCTCAACACTTTGAACACCAGGAAGTGCTTCAAGCGACCTTTCAATAACCTTCATGGATTCATCAGTAAGCTCACCATCAATCTTCAAATCAATCTTGCTCACATCCTCGCCTGTACTTATAAGCACAGCTTCAAAACCAGCATTTTCTATCTCCTCCAATAGTCTATCATAGCTCGAGAGTCTAGGATCATAATGAATCTCAGCTTCTTCAATTGCTAAAGCCACATGTGCTCTTTGTACACCATTAACCGATTGCAAAACTCTTTCGATTGTTGAAGAACACGAAGTACAAGTCATACCATTAATTCTTATTCTACAAACTTGTCTCGACCTCTCATTCGCTTCATTTTCGATCAACGATGCTTCAAATCCAGCATCCTCAATAGTCTCACGAATTGTCTCCACCTATAAATCCACAATTACACAGAAAAAGAAAACCTAAATCCCAAATCAAGTCTTCTCAGAAACAATTCAACCGAGATTCGAGAGAATATCATAGCTTACATCGACAGAGTTAGGGTAAAACAGAATCTGAGCACGATTATTCAGAGCATCGATGACAGCATCGTGAATTCCAGGGAGACGCTTGATAGCCTTTTCAACAGATCCAGCGCAAGCAGAGCAAGTCATTCCTAACACTTGAAAAACCGCCCTGGAAATCGGATCATCGATCTCAAAAGCCGCCGTCTCCGACGATGATCCTCCGCCGCCGTCGCGAGACCTGGTAAGGTGCTTCCGCACCAGAGGGTAACGCTCGCTGAATCTCTCTTTCCTTATGCATGTAAGCGACAAAAGCTTCGTCGCCATGTAATCGATCGTCTTGTGCGCGAATCTTGTTCTTCTCGTATCGAATTTGAGTTTTTAAAAAGCTTTTAGGTTTATGGGAAATGATGAGACTTTTTGAAATTGTTTTGCTTTTTAAATTGGAACGAAGACGAGGGAAAGCGGTTTACGACATCTAAAATGACAAAAATGTGTGGGCCGATTTGTAAATGTTTAAACTATAGGGCCCTACCAAACAATACTTTACTTTTAAATTTCAACCGCCATATATAAAAAGAGAGAATTTCAACCTCAACAGATTAAATTCCAATTTTCTTTTAAATTATATAATTCAAATTTAATCGTCCAAAGTAACAACACCTTTGACTTTAAGGTTCGCTAAAAAAATGGATTGATTAGTGATGACAAAAAAAAAAGGATTGATTAGTGATATTATTACGACATGATGAAGTAATCTTTTTTTTTTTTTGATAATTAAGAACAGGCCTGATTAAGAATGATTAAGTAATCTTTACTTGTTTTTTTCTGTTTCAATAAAATAATATGACAATATACTAACGAAACTTGGCTAATCCATATCTGTTTTAACTAAAGGTAAAATGGAATCTATTTTACGTGTCTGTCTAATCTTTTATGGCACTCAACCTCGTAAGAAGAAGTCATACCAAAATTGAAGATTGAAAACAGTCAAAGCATTGATAAATGGGCCTATTGACTTGTGTGGCCCATTTAGACTGATACGAGGCTAAATGTGGGCCTTTTATTAAGTTGATCCATGCATTATGATTTATGAACTTCAACTACGTTTCTTCTTCTTCTTGGTCCGCAAACACTTGTCTGAGACTGATATTGATCTCAAATTGATTGCCTTGAAGCTTTTTCCAATGAGACTAATCATGTCAAACAATAGATACAATGCTCTATATAATATAAGATTAAAGGTTAGATCCAAACACACTACATTAACATTCTTCAACCTCTCATAGATTTTCAAATAATAGAGAAAATCTTTCAGAAACTATGTTCATCTCTTCATTTACAAACACTTTGAACCACCCAAAACTCAAAACTAATCAAGAACACAGACACACTCGTCAAGATCAGAGCAAAAAAAAACAATATCAAATGTTGTAATCAGTCGATTGATTTACAGAGTTGAGAGTTTGGTTTTTAGTTAGTTAGCATTGCATCATTCAACACTCGTTTTCTTTCCTTTCATCATTCTCATCACGAGTCAAGCGCCAGCTCGGCCCAAGCCAAAGAAGATGATCTAAGCTCCGCTGAAATAGACAGACTGATTCTGCTCTCCAATGTCTCGCATAGCTCTTGCACTGAGGGCTTGTTGTGATTGTTGTTGTTGTTGGTTGGGTCCCGGTTCAAGCATTGGCTAGCCACTTCGCATACCGTCTCAAGATCTTCTTGGTTAAAATGTTTCAGCTCTGGATCCACCAATCCCGACATTGCCTCTGGTGCTTCAAGGAACTCCTTTGCCTGCAAAATGCAATAGATACGTTTCAAATTCAAAACTTTTGCCACAAAAACCACATTTGAGGTGCGATATAACTAAACATGTGAACAAGGTCAAGACTTCCACATCCAGACGAAAACTCGTCTCTCCCTGAACAGACGACTCCATTCCTACTAGGCTAACAGTAACAAAGTTTTTGATATAAATGGTGAAAAAAGAGGAGGAGGAAGTAACTCAGTTTCAAGTGTTTAGAGAAACTGAGTTGTTTTTGTCTTACCCATTCAATTAAGAATCCTTTGTCTTTGCAATAAGGAGGTCTTCCACTGACAATTTCCAGCAAAAGAATCCCGAATGCATAGATATTACCCGACACATCAAGATATCGGCTCTCCATTCCGTTTGGGAGTACACATATCGAACCCTGGCTACTAATATTTCTCAAATTCTTTTCTGATCTTGCAAGAATTGTCTTCCAGCATTCGAAATCAACCAGCTGCATCAGAGAAAGTCAGAAAAAAGAAAGAATGTGAACATAAAGCTTAGCTTAGCTAATTGTATTACTCAGATAACAAGCAGGTCTCACTTTACTTTACCTTGGGAGTAAAATCTTCTGTGAGATAAATTGCGTTTGAGCTCAGCTCAGAGATTGTAAACGGAGGATCAAGTTCCATATGAAGGTACTTGAGACCACGTGCGATGCCTATAACAATCTTCATCCGTCTTGCCCACGATACTAACGCCGCTTCCCCGTCTGCATCAAAATATTTCACATAAAAATGTTATCTAGCTAAAACAATACAGGATGATGCAACAAAGCTCTGAGGTAAGTTAGACTATTTACAGTGAAGGTGCTCATATAGTGTTCCGTTTGATGCATACTCAAAAACAAGCATTCTTGTAAATGGTGAGATCTCTTTGCAATATCCAAGTAATTTCGCTGTGTTCTCGTGGTTTAATCTAGCCAAATCTGCAACCTGAAACAGTGAGGAGATGGATTTAAAATCTCAGAAAAAAGGAGGATATGTTTAAAGATTGTTCAATCCAAGTGGCTTGGTGATGATGATAACATGAGAGGAAGCTACCTCTCTCTGGAAATAGAGCTCAAGATATCCAGTCCAATCTTCTTCCTTTACACAAAGAGAGATCACCGCAATCTCAGACCCACCTTTCAGCGTTCCTTTATAGATCTGACTATCTGCTGATAAACCAATGATGTTGCTAAAGTCTTCACACGCCACTTCGAGCTCTTGTCTTGTTAATCTCGAAACATCCTTCAGCATTTCAGAATCTGTAGTTAAAATAAAAACATGCCACGTTTTTTTAGTTCTTTGCTCCATGGATTCTACATTGGAAGGTAAAGAATTAGGAAAGATTCTAACCTACGTAGACTGTGAACTTTTCCTTTTCACTTGAAGATTTCTTCCAAGGAATGATGAGAGTTGATCTATTGTTCCAGCGGTGAACTGCAGAGAAAAGTGCAACCAGAAGGAGCAAACCAACCATTGACCCTGTGACTATCTCAAGAGCTAGAAGCCATTTAGGTTTTGATGCTCTATGGTGCTTAGCCACCATTTGAGCTGATTGGTGCTTAGGAGCAGCGCTCGGGCTTCCATGAGTTTTGACCAGTTGTGCATTAGCTGCAACAGGGATAACATTCAGAAAACCAAGACTAATTGAACATGTATGTCGATAAAGTGAAAATTATTCTATCTTACACACCGCATTGGGAAGAAGATCTATGCTTAAGATCCTTGTTTTGCATGCAGTTCCCTTGAAAGCTCGTCCTAGTGACCACAAAAGAGCATTTCTAAGACTAAATTGAAGACTTAGAGAGTTCCAAAAGACAGCATAGATGATAGAATACCTTGGAAGGTTTTCTAAACATTTTGGAATATTTCCCACGAAAAAGTTGTATGAAAAGTCAGCTACTTTTAAAGATTTGCACAAACCAGCGATGTTTGCACTTGAATTTGAAGAATACCTAAATAAATTGAATAAACAAAACCCGATTAACATTGCCATCATAGACAGAAGTCACATAGTGTTTCATTTTTGGCTTCTTGAGCTATTAAACTTACACTTTCGACTGATAGCCCGATGCTCCAGCAACAAGAAGACTTCCTTGAAGCCTATTCCTGTCAATATGAAGTTCTCTAAGGTACTTCAAGTTACCGAGCTCTGCAGGCAACTTTCCAGTCAAACCATTGGACTGAAGGTTGCTGTAAAATGTGAAAAGAAAAACTGTCGTCTCAACAACTCATCTGTTAATAAGATATGAAAGCATCACTTTGACTGCGAAAAAGATGAATCTTTATTACATTATCATGATGCCGGACAAACTCCCGATCTCTGCAGGGATCGGTCCCATAAGATGATTGTTTCCCAAGTCCAAGATTTTGAGATTCTTTAAGTTTCCTATCTCCTTAGGTATTGTCCCTATTAGAATGTTCCCATGTAGGATTCTACAGAAGCATTTTAATGATGTTAATGAGATGCATCAAACTCAATGCATCAAACTACATATTTGTGAAAGAGATGAAACCGTACAGTTCCTGCAGGTACGTTATTTGACCCAATTCCGGCGCAAGAAACCCTTTTATCGATGAAGCGGATATATTTCTGCACGAAAAGAAGATCCACAAGCTATAAGCTCAAGCCAACTTCATCCTAAACCACTCATAAACAACTGATTCTGCAGATACTATACAAGAATAAGTAAACGCAAGAGAAAGAAGAAAAGATGAAAGATTCTTACATCTTGATAACATGATCTTTAGATGGAGAGCAATAAATGCCGGTCCAATCACAAGGATCTGAATTGGGGTCATTCCAATTAGACATAACTAGCAAAGGGTCCTCATAGATAGCTTCCTTGAATCTTCTAAGTGCTTGAACTAACAAAAACAGAGCAGAAGATCCATAAATCTATTAGATGATTTATATGATCAGACCTTGAATTAAAAGCTTTAACTTCACAGATTCTTCTGATCTTATCCATTAAAAAGATAAAACTTTTTCAGGTTGATTAAGATTCTACACTAATCCCAACTCTGTTCAAGTTAAGTTAGAAAGTTGTTCACAGAGAGATTCATGGAGACTGAAGAATCTAAAAAGGTATGAGCTTTATCTAGCATTTTCTTAGTAAACCTAACACAAGCGAGAAAACAATTGAAATCTGAGATCTGGGTTTAAGAAAAGTAACACAAAACAAAGAGATTAACAAATAGTTTTACCTTCATTAGAGGCAAACCCATCACAAGAAACGAAGAAGAGACCAAGAACAAGAGCTAACGAACAAAAATACTTCGATCTCATCGTCTGTTGAAAGATTCCTTCAAATTCGGCTCATTAAAAAAGAAGCGGAACCTAGATTCTTTCACGGATGATCAACAGTATAAGCTCAAGAAGAATCTGGAGAAAGACGACAACTTTCTTTGACAAGTACTCTCTGCAGAAATGAGATGTATAAGCTCAAGAAGAGACCAAGTTTAGTAAAGTAAAGAGCGAGAGAGAGAGAAGCTGAAGAATGGAACAAGGAAATGGTAAAAGAGAAGTGAAACTGGACAAGATTATTTGATTGATTTAGCAATAAACCTATCAAAGAAAACTCACTGAGACGAGAACAAAAAAAAAGTAGCAGAGATGATGAAGTGTGGCGAGAAAGAGAGAGAGAGAGAGACTTGGATTCAAAGACAGGTTTTTGTTTTTCCTTGTTGGAGGGGAAAAATGAGCTTTAATTTTTTTATAGAATAAAAATAGCTATGAAAATATACAATTTAAATAAAAAATATCACAGAAAGGAAGAATGTTCTCATCCTCTTTATCTTTTTATTTCTTTTACTTTGGGCAACTTTATGTGACTCTGAGTTGTTTTTAAATATTCTGAATTATGGATGTTTTTTTTACATGAATGTTTGTTTAGTTTTTAGATCGATTTTCTATTCATTTATATAAGTGAGAAATATATTTATCTATATTAATAATATATATACATCAATCATGTGGCAAAGCTTAACACCAAATTAATAATAAGGAAATATCCAAATCTTTCTATATCAGGAATCTAGGGGCATATGTACAACTGTATTTTTGCATGAGATTTTAATTGTAATATACAGTAAATTAAAAAATGATTTGTTAGTGTTAAAAAAATGATCTGTTGAAAAGATAATCGTTGTATTGTTATTCAAATATATATTATCGCTATTTTACTTTTAAAATAAAATGTAAATTTTATACAAAAAAAATTGTGCATCAAGTGTAATGTTCCAATATCATCGTTATTATGTAAGAGTAAAATTATTTTAGAACCTGATTTTTATTAACTTTATTAATTATAGATACTAATGTGGTATTTGTGTAGTAAGAGCAAAAAAAAAAAATATGAGAGAGGTGAGAAAAAGTAGGAGAGAAGGAGAGTTAAATTTTTCGGAGGAGAAACTTTGAGAAACTATTCTTATCAAATTTGTACAGATGTCATCATATTATTAGTTCAACTATTAAATAATAATTAATATATTTGTTTTGATTAAAATATTAATATATTTTTTTTTGAAAAACTTTCCTTATTTTTACTGATGGAAATAGTGTGCCGTAGATTTTTCTTCACTAATTTAATGTGGATCTAGTTTTTGAAAGAGGTAAATTTTTTAGTAGTGAATTTTTAGATATTCAAAAAATTAATAATAGGACAGACTATTATTCGAACGTAAAATGGAAGAGAACATCTCATTAGAATAATGGTAGAAATGAATAAATTTCGTTGGAAGATTCCTAATTAAGAGTATAATATTGTTGCTAATCATTGAAATAATAGTGCGTTTAATTTATAAAGAGAATTTATTTTTCGTGGTACGGTCACGGTGTCTAGTGTCTACTAGTCCACTACGGTGATCTAGAGCCTTGCTAAGCTGTTGTTACAACATACCGTACTACTGTAGATCACAGCTATGATCATTAAATTGTATTTTAATCAACGGTCAACATATTAACATGCAATACTAATATATAAAATAATTATATTTTGTTAGTAAATTCAATTTCATTGTAATAAAATAGTATCGTGAAGGCTATAAACAAACTTCAAATAATACGTATTTGTCAATTATAATAATAAGCTATTTAAATATAGTATGCTACAAGAATTATTATTTTTAGTGTGAGAGACAAAATGTCCCATGAAAGTTACGCCACCAATCATGCGAGCTTATGCTTGGAGCGCGTGACGAATACTCTCCGTATTTTAGGTTTATTGTTACCACTTGGAAGTTAGAATCATTAACTATCACAATTCACAAGTTCGAAAAATCATGACTATGATGTTGTGGGACTAAATGAAGAAAAAACAAAAAAAAGCTAAAATCTCCATTAAGCTTTCTCTAGAAACAATTGTTGTTTCATGGAAATAAATCAAACATAATGTCAGAATATTAGAAAAAAACATTATGCAAATTAACACAATAAAGTAGGGAAAATCAAATGGTTTAAAAGATACAACGCTCAACAACTCTATCAATTAAATAATTTCTTTTAATTGTCAACAAAGTTACACAACATATATTTTTAATGTTTGGTACAAAATCTACATAAACATTTTTAGATGAATCCAACTAACCCCTCGTTTATTTCTAGTACATTCTACGTTTCTTATTTTTTTTAATAAGTCTTTATATAAATTATATAATTGGCCTCAAGAGATCGTAACTTCATTAATTGAACAACAAACAAGAGAAGGGGACAAATTACCCATGCGTGTCCCAATTTGTTTGTTTCTAAGTTATTTTCGTGTTATATTTATTTCGTTATATAAACGTACACACATATTTGTTTCTAAGACTTGTCGACATCCCATTAGATGATTAGATCTCTTGTATCATTTATGTTTATGTTTTGACTGCTTATGCACTTAAAATTCGTATGGTATATACTTTCTACTGTTTTTTTAATTTTTATAATCAAGATATAAAAACGTATTACTAAGAATATTTTCTAATTAAATATATACATACACTTCTGTTACAGTTTGGACATGAAGGTTCCCTTGTCGTCACGCCCAATGCTTACAAGCAAACATTGAGTAGATGCTAAGGGAAATTGATAAGAACCATCATGAATACACAACTTTGTGATGACATCAAATTTAAATACGGGGCACTTGTTCAATCATACTTTCTAACCAAAGGATTAGTACCCTTTTTCCAATGGATTTAATAATTTAATGTTGCAGAATTTGGAAGTCAGCAGTTATCTCAAATTAAGGTTTGAGCTTATATGTACAGTATTCGGGTTTAGATCTAAACCGGGTATGCAAATATTGTGGGTTTTACACGCATTCGGAATAATTTGATATAACTTAATAACTGAACTTTTATTAATCTGCAAATTTTATAGTGTTCGTGAAATTTAAGAAGTTATTTCAGTGTTAGATCAACCATTTTCTTTTCTTTTTGTGCAACACGCTACTATTTTCTTAACATGTTCTTTTTAGTATTTCTAGTGTAGTATTAACCATTGACATCAATTGTAACAGATTTTAATGTGTTTTAACTCTCTCTTTTTAAAATGTGTGTTTTAAGTTTTTATCAGTCTTACACTATCTTTTTCGCATGAGAGAAATCTTAAATCTGAGTTAAACTCAAAAGTATTCACCGCCGCCGCCGTGCTTGTGTGAAGAGAAAACGACATTTAATGAAATGAACAAACCACATACAGTAATTTCATATTGATAAAATCTCAAAATATTGGGTATATCAAAAAAATCTCAAAATATTTATAAAGGATGATGTTTTATTGGGTTCTGTTTTTTGAAAAATTGATCATCTTTTTATTTTTTTGTGAGTCTCTTTATTAGTATAGACTATTCAGCAAGACAACTAAACCATTAAATCCATTTGGAGAATTTATCATTAAATCATTTTCGGTAAAAGAGTAGTAAATGTTTTGTACTAATATGTAAATAATAAATAACTAGATAATTAATGATGATATGTACATATGATCGTGTCATGTGTGTATATAAGATAGGCTGAGAGGCGATACACGTTTGTTCCACCAAGACGACTAGTAACCAAGTTGGTACCAAATGGCTAATACGATATTAACATCACAGTTTTTTTGACATGACAAATTATTGAAATTTTATATATTATTTCATATGATGGTGAGTTTAAGATACTATTCTCATAAACAATTTGTTCCAATTACTCGATAATTAATCATGCTTATAAGATTTATATTGAATGAACTTTGCATTTGTTTGTCAAGTCAGTGAAAGATAAGTAAATTATTAGAAAATAGTACATATCTCATTTGTTTATAAGAAAGAATTTTAATTCCTCAAAATTATAATCAATCTAACGTTATCCAATAGATAAAAAAAGGTACTATAAAAATCCCCAACTAAACTTAGATCATCAAATTTAGATTATATCACTTTACAGAACCTTTTGCCAGTAAGAGTCTTCCCATTTCTCCACTTGCCGGATGAGATTCAATTTCTTCCTATGGAACTTCTCAAGACCATTGGAATCAAAAGGAGGAGGAAGTGAACATGGGCCAGAAGCATGAGGCCTACTAACTAAAGAGCCTATCATAAATTTCTTATCAACCCCATTAACATCTTCCCCTTCAGAAGGGCACACCAAGGCTTCTGTGCATAGCTCAACACTATTCTTTGGAACTTGAGGCTTGTACTTAAGAAGCTTGGAGTATTCATTCAACAGATGGAACATGTAATCATAAACATTTTCCATTGATAGATCTCTTTGCATGAACTCACTTGCTTCTCTTCCTATCTCTTGAGCCTGAAAATCAAATAAATCTATGAAATCGTAGGCAAAGTTATATATGTGATTGAATTTATCAAAAAATTCTATACAACATACTTTTGTTTGCATAATACAGATAAACCCTTTATTTTTCTTCAAAACCTAATTATTTTTGACGAACTAGTTTGATGTGATATTGTATTATACATATCTATAAATAGATCCAGAAAAAAAAAATGATCATGTTCATATAAGTAAGATAATGTAGAAAGAGATTATAAAAAAGATGGAGAAGGGTACCTTTTGAGTGTGATTATTAAGCCAATCAACAGCAAATTTGATGGATCTACATTTATCTTTATCCCTAATGGGCCAATAGTGTTGGAGAGGTTGAAGAGTTCTTGAGAAGAAATCATAGTAATAAGGTTTCACCATCAATGTGACTGAGTCACATGCTAATATGTATTTCTCACTCACTGACCACGCATACCCTTCTATATAGATCTTGTACCTACATAGTAACTTTATTACTCCAATCATTAAATGACACAAAAGGAAGAAGAAATTTTAGACAATGGTACTGACCTGTAAGTGCATTGATTTGCTACATTCGAATTCTCAAATCCTCTTTGTCCTTCTGATATCCAATCCTATTTGCATGCAAATACAAATCAAAAATATATATATATATATATATATATATATATATTGCATAGGAAGACAAGTATAAATAAATCTGATTATAGAAGCATACCTGAATGAAAATTCTAGCATTCCAATCATGTAGTGAGGATAAATTGCAAGTGAGGAGATCTTCTCTTGAAGGAGATGCAACAAAAGGGTTCCCTTTCCAATATGCATAGGCGTCTCTTTCCATAAATTTCTTCTTCTTCTTTCCTTCTTCCATTTCTTTCAACACTTTGCTCCACTCCCTTATGTTTATCTCCTGCCTTCACCCACCAAAATTATTCCATTTCATTTCAATTTCATTCAAAAAATAAGAACTTAATTTGATAGAAAACATGTTTAAATGAATAGTTATGAAACTACCAATATGGTTTTGGTTTTACACTTCATGTTTTGCTGGAAAGATTGAATGACACAAGAAATTAAAGTTACTTTAGTGAAACACTTTAGTTAAAGCATAATAAGTGATAAACAACTTACAACCACATATTTAAATTGTAGTGGCATTGCGTGGAGGGATAATATTGTTTTTGGACTTACCTTTTCGTCCCTTTAAATTACTATAATTTTAGCCACTAACTAGCTATACTACTATACTCTTAAGAAGATATAATACAACAAAATGAATCTATTAAGAATCACGAAAGAATCTATTTGTGTATAAATGAAAAAATGGACCCGGTAACTTTTCTCCGGCATGTGATCAAGTGGGGACAAGTGTACCTTAACAACCATACACGTTAGCTTCAGAGTTCAGACAAAAGAAGAAAAAAGGAGAAAGTGAGAAGAGATTATATTCTAGTACTTACCATCCCCAGAATGACCAATCAGGAAAGACGATATCCACCGTCCACCTATCACCGCAATATCTAAACAACGGAGGTGGCGCATTCTCAACCGTACGATTCAATATATTATAACCGTCCGATCTAATGACTGGTCGATCATCACAGTCAAACATGAGATCCACGTCAGGTAACTTCCCTGGATACTTTCTCAGCAGCTGAAGAATCCCCCATAGTGTGAACGCATCTCTAGTTTGTATAGACTTCTTGTAGTTTTCGACGAACACCTTGCCGTTTAAAATAACTAACCTGAAATGTGCTGTAGTTTTGCCTCTTTCCACCATTTCTTTTGTTATCCCTGTTTCTCTCCATGGTTTTAGATCCTCGTGAATCCACTTGAAGTAATCAGGACAAGACCGGTTAGATTCGGTTTGGTTTTGATTATAACCCGATTGCAGTGTTCTTGAGCAAGAACCAGACCGGTTTTGATTCAAGAAACTTGAGCAATCTACCGAGCTTCCGGTTTCCTCCGGTGATTTCTTCTCTGATACACGTACCGGGACCGGTTTTATTGTTGTTATTGTCGGTCGATGAGATGGTTTTTTCTATAGTAACAAAAAAATGTTGTCATAATTTATTTTTCAATCATGAACATATATATTAGGCATAATCATGGAAGTAAAGAAGAAGAATTACCTTGTTAAGTAGAGGTGTTCTTGAGCAAGAACCGGACCGGTTTTGATTCAAGAAACTTGTGCAATTTACCAATACTCCGGTTTCATGCGGTGGCTCTAGCTCCGGTTCTGGTTTTGTTGCTACTAATGTCGGTCGATCAAATGCTTTTGTCGTCTTTGATAAACAAACAATAATTCAAAGTATGAATAATAGTTATCATGATAGTGTGAACTATGTATATATAGTGAAAAGAATGATTTACCTTGTTAAGCCATAGAGAGGAAGTGACGGCAATACCGGCGGCGATTAGGAAGAGAAGAAGCGTTAAAGTTGCCACGTGGAGTTTTCCGATAACCGGACGGTAAGTTTTAAAGTTGGTGATATGAGAAGTGAGAGCTCTAGGTTTAGAGAATAGAGACGTCATCGTTATGATTTTTTCTTTCTTGGATTATTAAGGGAATTTTTTTGTCTTTGACATTTTTGTTGATATCTCGAAAACAAGTTGGGGGGGGTTTCTCTTTCTATTTTTTTTTTTTTGAACTTAAAAAGGTTGAGGAAAAAAGTAGAAAAGAAAATGCCTCGTGGGTTTGAGAGAATGATGAGGACACGAGTCACACGACATTGATGATAGTGGACTTGTTTTGCTACTAGTATATACTTTGGAATTCGGAAATTTAAACTAGTCAACTTTATCACTCGATCGTTTCAATTACGTTATTTACATAGATTATACGTATAGAATAATTTTTTTCTGTTCAACATATGATAATCATATAGTACTACTATTTAAAGCGTGGCCATATGTGGATAAAAGTTAAAAGGGATTTCGATGGAAGTGTTTTTTTGTCTTTCAAGTATCTCACTATGGTTTTTTAATCCACTATGCTTCATCAAATAAAATTGTTCAAATTTTAAACTTATATCAAAATAGATGAGCAAATCGAGCAAATCAAGCAAATAGGAGGAAGCCTTCATTACCTTTCTGCTGGCCCGTTGTCATCTTCGGTAGTGAGATCATATACTTGCTCTATAACATTCTCATGAGGGCTCAAGAAAGGTATTCAACTATTGAATTTCTTATACTAATTACCGACTACTAAAAGAAGAATATGAAGCAATCTTTATAAGTTGTTCTTGTGGTCTTGCCTTGCGCATTCACGAAGAAGGAAAGAGTGACTTGTTTTTAATTCGTGTGATAAAATTTGAATTTATATTACGAAAATGGTAACTTGATGGTTAGTAACTACACAATTTAAACACATTGTGTTGGAGAACAGCTTTTTTCCCAAAACACTCAAATTCATGTTTTACGAGTGTAAGTTAAGCAGATTTTTTCTTGTCTAGCCATTTCACAAAAAAACGAGTTGAGATAGCTGATCTTTGTTTGGTGCATAGAAGAAGAACACCGGCGCTGAGGCTTTTCGTAGGGAATAAAAAAGAGAGGCTGTTAACACCATTCATTTCAAATAAAGTACATTATAGGGGGTTTTGACAAAGAAATTTATATACTTTTTTCATTTTGTTATGTATATATAAAAATTTCAAAACTCACCAATTTAATCTCAATATTAAAAATTACTAACCAACACTCCTATAGTCCTATGCATGTAATTTGTCGAATCACTATAGATTTTAATATATAATTTTTGATATTTGTGCAAGTTTAGTCACCATAACCAAAAATCGTTGGGTTACTGGAAATACAAGGTCCATTAAGTAGAGATGAGATCCCATAAAATATAACGAAATCTCTTGTATAAGGCCCATTATCACTTTCAAGAGAGCAGATTGTTGAGTTTATTGGAAATTTGAGGCTTGATCCTAAGATGCTTGCAAATATCATTTAACACACTCTCTGTTGTTGTATGATATGAACCAAGTCATGGGATGTGAAGTTTCAAAACTCAAACTTCAATCCCCCGAAGGCCTATGGAACGGAAACCATATTTGCATTATGGATTCATTTGGATCATCCAATCACCTTTGAATTAATCTCCGACAAATAGTTAAAAGACGTAATCTCAAAACTCTAAAGTCAATATTATTTTTTCATTTATCACTTGTTTCATTATTTAGCTGACTGTACTCTTCTTTATATTATTGTTTTAACTTGTTCGATGCGATGCGATGCAACTCATCATTTATTTCATAAATAAAAAAATAGCCAAATGAACAGTTGATATTCATTATGAACCACAAAAAATGGTACGATGTAGCAATTGTATAATTTTCTAATCGAAACAAAGTTGATAGAACTATTTACATCATTATTTATGAATGATGAGGTCGGAAGAGACAAAACATGCATAAACTTTGTGTCTCGGTTTTCTTATAAGGTTTTTAATGTTTCAATTTGCAATGATGTCAAACATTAGGGTCCCAAACTGAATAAGTGTAAATATGTGTGACCTTTTTCTAATATTTTACTCTCTAATTAATTATATGGTCGTGCATGATCTTATTTATTTTATACTTAAGTAAGATAACAAACGTTTGTACATAATGATAAGATGAAAAAAATGTTATAGAATTATGAGTGCGCTAAATTTTCTTTAACCGTATGTATGTATAATGGTGGTCCTAAAACTTTAAAACGGGTTTAGTTTGTGGCCTGAAATGAAACGTGTAACCCACTAATTACAAAATCTCTATAATCTTTAATTTCAAAAAAAATCAAGGATAACTCAGTTTATTAAAATGTGTACGTACTTGACTGCGTGAGTCATTCTAAAGATTAATTATCGATTAGAAATTATATTTGTGGGCATGAATCGATTCCATTAATAAACATTAAAAAAATGTAATCTTCGTTTTAGATAAAATGATGTTGAAGATCCTGAGTCGGCTCAAACATTCTTGTCTCTGAATGAAGTTTCAACAGCATACGTACGTAGTTTGGCACTGGTGGCAATGACAATTCGTCTAGTAACAACAAGTTTGATACTCAAGTACTTGTTACTAGACTAGTCTAGCAGTTGCTATTATGTTGAATAATCTTGTGTTCTGAAATTCACAATCGAGAATATTGGTTTAAACCTTCATCAAGCTTCATATGCGAGACACTATTTTCATTTTTAGAAAAATTTCGTAACAAAACTTTTAAAAACGTTATCTATATATTCCTAGGAAAATTTTCTTTATGACTTAACTAAAAAAATACTCAACCAATAAGAACAGATATTAAAAATACAATTGGTGATAAAATATCAAAATAGATTTGAACTTTGCATAAAAAGTTCTACAAAATCAAAGAAAAACCTCAAATATCTAATAATTAAAAACGAACTGAGAATATTTTTAAAATTATAGTATATGAATGGAAACACAAAATAAAAATGATTTCAGGTTTAATTCTTTAGAAAATATGATACGAATAAAAGCAAAAGAAGAAAAAACTCTTCTTCAAAACGAGAGAAACAATTTTGTAGAGGAACTTGCATAAATTAAGGACCTCCGGCAGATAAGTCCACTATCAACATGTATAATATGCGAAATGCGGTGTTTGTATTTTGTAATTATATCTTTTATCTTATTTAATGTTTATACTTTTTTTTTTGTATGACAGACATCTCGATAAGAATTGTATTATATACAAACAATAATATTTTATAAACACAGCAAAATTGAAAAAGAGTGATAATAACGCCCAACCGTGGAAACGTTGTGAGGATAGTAATAATTTTATAAGAAGATAGGAGTTTTTATTTGAAAATAATTAAAAAGTGATTTGTTTTACTAAACAAAAGTGAATTTTTATTTCTCTATGACATTTGTCGGCTCTATGAGAATGTACATCTAATTCCTAATTTTACACAGTTAAAGTTAGTGCTATATTTTTCAAAAGCAAAAAAGTTAGTGCCATTTTTTTTTCAATTTCATTTTGTAAGGTAATAAGTGAAACCTTAATAATTACTTTAACATTTGCACATATACATATGCATGTCAAATTTAACGTAATAGATAGATTTTTTTTTTTTTTGTAAAATATATAATATTCGCTCCTCTTTTTTACTTAACAAAGTCATATGTATAAATCATATATGATGTCAAAGATTAAATTATTATTGGTCACCGTACATGAATCTGGTATTGGGAGAAAATTAGAAAAATTCAAAGTGATCCTAGTTGTTTATTTTAATGGGAGATAAGAAAAGGAAGGCTGATTATATAAATACAAGTCATTGAGGTGTATAAGACTTCTTCAACTTCAACTACAATTTCAGTTTCATAATAATTATTGAAGTATATAGTTTATATACCATTTCTCTTCTCTCTGTCTCTTTGTCTCTCTCTCTTTACCATGGCTAGGGTTTTTCCTCAAGCGGCCATCTCTTCACCGTACATGAGTACGGAGAGAGAGACTTTCACGGTTTGGATGAAATCTCTGGTTTACCAAACCAATGGTTTAACTGTTTACAATTCCAACGGAGAGATTACTTACCGTGTCGAAAACTACGACAAATGTAGCAATGAAGTCCATATCATGGATCTCCATGGCAACATTTTGTTCACCATCCGCAAAAAGGTATAATCAATCCCTCGTTGATTCGGTTCGATTCTTTTTTTCTTGGTTCATCCCGGTTCGAGCTCCAAACAAACTAGTAGTTCGAAAATTTTGTTGACCATCCAGAAAAGTAAAGTTTTCAAGTTCATAAACATGCTCTAATACCCTCCTCTAAGAAACTATGGGGCTAAAGTCTCATAACTTATTGGATTCTTAAAAATTTATTGAATAATGAATCATTTGAAAATCAACAACGCCAAAAAAAATAAAAAAAAATTGGAATTTACAATTTAAACTAAAAAAAAAGTTAAATGAAGTTTCTCTAGCTCAATTTAGAAATAGTTTTTCAAAAATATAGTAAGCAAGCAACCATACTTAACTTATATTAAAAAAACTCAAACTATGATTCAAATTTGCGCCGTGGAATTGGACTTTTAAAATTTAATGATGATCATGTGTAAACAAGTTGGACAATAATATGAATAAATTCATCATATGTTTTAAAATTATTGTGTTTCTTGTTTAAAAAATATTTGCAGAAATTATGGCTTTTCGGGAGTTGGTATGTGTATAGAGAATGTGGAAGCTTTACAAGCACGGAAGAAGTGAAACCTTGTGCTAGAATCAAAAGGTCTTCGATAAGAGATGGAGATTGGGAAGTTCGAGATGAGACCAATGAAGTCTTTTGGATTTTAAGATTTGACCCCAAATTTGCTTTTCAGATCATAGACATTCACGGAAATATCATTGCACAGGTAAATATATCAATATTTTGAACCAAAAAAACGAAATTGAAAGAGTATATATATATATAGAGTTAAATACTTAACCATATACATGTTTAATAGGTTAAGCCAAAGCAATCATCAAATGGGATTACATTGGGAGAAGATGTGTTAACTTTGGAGGTGAAACCACGTGTTGATCACTCACTCGTTGTCACACTTGTCACTGTATATGGATTAATTAAAGGAGTAGTCTAATTTTTCTTGTTTGATTTGTATAGTAAAAACACACACACAAATAGTGATTTTTCCAACCTTGTTTGTGTTGTGGAATATGTAAATATTCTTTTTTTTGCGAGCCTTGAATTTTGCTTGTTTTTTAAGCTCTGTCCAAAAAAACATTCCACAATAGAATTATATTGTTTAGGGGGAAAAAGCCGAAAAAATCGTCATTTATTTTTAATTTGGCTGTTTAATACATGTAGTTTTAAATTTGGATTAAAAATACCTCACTTATTTTTTGTTGTCTTTTAAAACCATCGTCTTTTAGATTTTGGTAATTTCGAACCTGGTACTTAACAGCCGTCAATGAACATAACGGAATTATTTGACCCTACGTATTTCAATTATATAATAATAGGTTTACAAAAAGTTTTGTTTATATTGTCTTGGTCTAGTGGTACCGCAGGGTTTGGGTAATCCCAATTTCTCGGTTCGAGTCTACATCCCACTCCTTTTAATTTTTATTTTTTATTTTTCTGATTTACTTCATCTTCTTCACGAGTTTTTTTTTATCTCCAGTAATTGATTTTATTTTTCAACTCTCATCATTTATGGTTTTGGTGATGGAGAGACATGTGATTGATCGGGGAAAGACGAAGAAAGAGTTAGAGATTTTGGTTAAATGATATAGATTGATGGGGAAGTGAAGCAATTGAGGGATTTTGAGGAGGAAGAAGTAGCAGTAGGAGATGAAATCGCCATTGAAATATGAGAAAATTTAGGGTTTTTGGTGAATTGAAGGAATCTTTGAGAAGAATGTGAGATTTGTGAAAAAAGTGAGGAAATAAAGGAAAAATCAATTGCAGGGATGGTGAAGAAGATGAAGTGAAAAACAAAAAATAAACGAAAAAAAAATAACTAAATGGGAAAGAGGCGGGGTTCGAACCTGTGAACTGATGATTATCCTACATTATTGTTACCACCAGACCAAGACAACACGCACATACTTTTTTGCAAATTCATTGTTTATAAATATGACAACACGTAGGGTTAAAATTTAACGCTGTTAAATGATTCCGTTACGGGCATCAACGCCTGTTAAGTGGTAGGTTCGAAACTACCAAAATTTAAAAGACAATGGTTTTAAGAGACAAAAAAAATAAGTAAGGTATTTTTATTCCAAATTTAAAACTATAGGTATTAAACGGCCAAATTAAAAATAAATGGAGATTTTTTCGGCTTTTTCCCCTATTGTTTAGGACTTACATATAGCAAATATAAATTATCATTCGAAGTCTGAACTCTTCATGATAGGTCCATGATCCGGACCATTGAGTTTCATTTGCCAACAAATTTTGCCTATGGATAAAATGTTAAAGAAAGAAGAAGACAACTTTTAAAGTTTGAAAATCTTCTCGTGTCCACCTAATAGGAGCATAACAAAGAGCAGTACCACTGTACTAGTCATGTCCACGAAACTCACACTCAACAACAACAAGAACAAATTTAACATGAAAACACAAACTGGGTCCAGAAGTAAACAACAAGGTCGATTCACCTCACATATGCAATCACAAGGGAGGATGGTTGCTCCCCAATTCGTTTCTCGAGGATTGATTGTTTCAAGACAGCATTTCCAGATAGTTTTTTTCCAATCTCCCATCATGCAACATATCAATCACCATATTTATTGTTGAAGCATCTCCAGCAAACTCGCGACTCCTCATTCCTCTGATGAGTTCAGCTGATGCTGCTTTGTCACCATCTCTAAGATGTGCCCTAATAAACGTATTTTATGTACCGCTATCTGGAAGAGGCCCATCTTCTCTCATTTTTCTGAACAAGGCATCTGCTTCTTCCTTTAAACCTTTCCTACAAAATCCTGAGATCATAGTATTGTAAATTATTACATCAGGTTTCACTCCTTTAAGGCTGAGGCTACAAAATAGATCCCACCCATCTTCCACCTTCCCTGCCTTGCACATCCCTTCAATCATAATATTATATGTGTAAATAGTAGGTTCCATTTTACTCCTTTGCAGATACTCGAATACAACCATTGCTTTCTCTAGCTTCCCATTTTTACAAAGTCCATCTAACAGAGTGTTGTATGTCATAATATTGGGATGCACACCATCAGAAACCATCTGTTTGAACACCATTTGGGCATTATCACAATCTCTAGCTTGAAAAAATCCATGGATAAGAGTGGTGTAAGTGACTGTGTTGCCAACCAATCCTCTTTGAGACATCTCGCGGAAGAGTTCCACACCTTCGTCTATTCTCTTAGCCTTACAAAATCCGTTAATAAGAGTATTGTAAGTCACTACGTTTGGGAAACAGTCCTTGCTAATCATCAACTCAAACATGTGCTTGGCCTCGTCTAAACGATCGTGCATACAAAACCCATTGATCAGTGAACTATAAGTGAAAATATCAGGATCTATAGACCTTTTGATCATCTCGTCGTACAATTTCTCAGCCTCTACAAGCTTCCCCTCCTTCACAAATGCATCAATCAATGCGTTGAAAGTGACTACATTTGGATTGATTTTCCTCTCAATCATATCACTGAGTAGTCGAGAAGCATCACTCCATCTTTCGTAATTACAAAGGCAACTTATGAGGGAGCTGTAGGTAATAACATTTGGTCTAACTCCTTTGTTTTCCATTTCAGTGAACAAGTTGAGTGCATCATCCTCATGTCTATATTTGCAGAGACTATCTATGACTGTGCTGTAGATCACAACATTGGCCTCTATTTTCGCAGCTTCCATCTTGTTGAGCAGATTAAAAGCCAAATCAATATCACCTCTCTTACATAATCCATTTACTACCACTCCATAAGTAACCAGATTTGGTTGACAGCCTCTTTGAACCATTCGATCAACTAACGCCACAGCTTCAGAAGCTTTGTTGTGGAGAAAAAGCCCATGAATCAAAGTTGTAAATGTGATTGTGTCAGGTCTATACCCCATTTCCACCATTTGATCAACCAAAGCTACAGCATCTGAAATCCTCTTACCGTGACAGTATCCATTGAGAAGAGAAGAAAGCGTGACAATGCTGGGCTCATAGCCGAGTTTCATCATCTTGCCAAGAAGAGCTAAAGCAAGAGAGATTTGAGAGCGTCGGCAGAAACAGTTGATCAAAATATTGTAAGTATATAGATTATGTGAAATTCCTAACCTCTGCATCTTCTCACCTAGAGAGATGACAAGATCAAACTTTTTCATCTTAGCAATGGCACTCAACAGTTTATTGAACTCAAAAATGGAAGGTAAAGGACGTGACTTGACCATGCCACCGAACAAACCAATTGCATCATCTAACTTCATACTATGTAACCCATTTCTCAATATCTCTCTGTAATCACCACTGCCACTAGAAAAAGCTCGTCCCCAGTAACACATCCCGCAAAGATCAATGGAAGAAGGAGCAATTCGAGGATTACCTTTCCCCTGAAGATTCCGATGAACAAATCTACTCGTCGTCGATGAAACTACACTCGAAATTGAGATCCTCATCTTCTCGTTTTGGCTTCAGCTGATTCTCAATCTCACTCTTACTCTCACTCCTCTCTGCAAATCGCAAACCCTACACGGAGAGAGAGATATGCAAACCGGTGGGATTCTGGTTTAGAACTGATTACCAAACCGGTTTACTAACGATTGAATTTTGAAGCGGGCCATAAAACTGTTTTGGGACTTCCACTTACCCTCTAGATAAAACGCAGCGTTTAGATAATTTCTCAGGAATTTGTTTTTGTTTTTTTAACATTGTGTCGTGGTGTGTGTGGATCATGAGTTTTTGGGCCACATATTTATAAAAAGGCCGTAGTATATTCACCATCGTTAACGAATCTCGTTAAAAAAACCAATGGCGCCTTCCTTATCACCAATCAGATCACACCACGTGGCAGTTATCGGCGCCGGAGCCGCCGGATTAGTAGCGGCGCGAGAGCTTCGACGGGAAGGTCACTCGGTGGTCGTCTTCGAGAGACAAAAACAAGTCGGAGGAACCTGGATATACACCGATCATATCGAACCCGATCCATTAAGCGTTGACCCGACCCGATCCGTTGTTCATTCGAGCGTTTATGGCTCTCTCCGAACTAATCTCCCCCGTGAGTGTATGGGATACAGGGACTTCCCGTTCGTGGTTCGTTCCGGTGTATCGGAATCTAGAGATCCGAGGAGGTTTCCGAGTCATGGTGAAGTTTTGGCGTATTTACAAGATTTCGCTAAGGAGTTTGCGATCGAGGAGATGATTCGGTTTGATACGGCGGTTGTGAAGGTTGCTCCGGCGGCGGAAGAAGGAAGCGGGAAATGGAGAATTGAATCTACGGAGAAAGAGAAGAAAAAATGGGCACACCGGGCAGTGTAGTTCCGGAATCGACAATGTATGTATTCCCGGTGACATATTGAGAAGAATCGTGAATGAGATAGCGAACAAGAGATGTAAGCCCCGGATCCACAGTCTGTTGCATCTTTAATGGTACAACCTTTTCCGTAACCTTCTTGAGCCACTCTTTCTGGAAAAGACCTTGTGTGATCTCTGACCTGAAAATCCCCGGTGCGATCGAGTTCACTCTGATCTTATAAACAGCTAACTCAATAGCCATCATCCTCGTCATGGTGTCAACACCACCTTTGGAACAAGCATACGCTAGTCCACCGCGCAACAAACCGCGATGAAGCCCAGAGATCGACGAGACGTTAATCACCGAGCCCCCGCGCTCAGCGTCACGCATCAAAAGGCAGACGTATTTGGATATTAACCAAGATCCGGTTAAGTTGGTTCTAAAGACTTTGTCCCATTCTTCTTCTGACAAATCCAAACTCGACTTGACATTGCCTCTGATTCCGGCATTATTGATCAAAACATCGATCTTTCCAAAGGTTTCCCAAGCTTCTTTAACCGCTTTTCGAATAGTGTCTGCTTCTGATGAAACGTCTAGCTCAAGTGCTACGGCTTGGACTCCGATAGCACCAAAGCTGTTGATTTCAGAACAGAGAGAGTTGAGACGATCAACACGACGAGCTGCTGCTACAATCTTACAACCAGCTTTGCATAGATCAAGACAGATCTCTCTCCCTATACCAGAGGAAGCACCTGTCACAAGAACCACTTTATCTTTAAGTTCACACCATGGCTCCAATTGCTTCAATACCTGCTTCTGTCCACAAAAAAAACAAACAATCATCAAGAAAGTGGAAGGGCAAAATGAGAGAAAAGAAATCTCACAGTTTGATGATTGCTCATATTGATTGATGTTTCACTGTCTCGGTGGAGAAGAAATACAATGACACAAGTTATATAATAAAAGCATTTCTCTCTATCAACCAAAACGTGGCAATCTACGTCTGTAATAACAGATTCGTGTAAGTTTCTAACACACCAAATTGATTATTAAAAACATTGTAATCATAAATTGTAACAAGTGTGTGTGATTGTGATTCATAGATTCTAATCAAAGAACACACAAATGGCACCTGCATTATCACCAACCAGATCACACCACGTGGCGGTTATCGGTGCTGGACCCGCCGGACTAGTAGCGGCACGAGAGCTTCGACGAGAAGGTCACTCAGTGGTCGTTTTCGAGAAACAAAAACAAGTGGGAGGAACCTGGATTTACACCGATGAAGTCGAATCGGATCCGTTAAGTGTTGACCCGACCCGATCCGTTGTTCATTCAAGCGTCTATAGATCTCTACGAATCAACGGTACACGAGAGTGTACCGGATACAGAGATTTCCCGTTCGTGGTTCGTTCCGGTGTGTCTAGAGATCGGAGGAGGTTTCCGAGTCATGGCGAAGTTTTGGCGTATTTGAAAGATTTCGCTAAGGAGTTTGGGATTGAGGAGATGGTTAGGTTTGAGACGGAGGTTGTGAAGGTTTCTCCGGCGGCGGAGGAAGGAATCGGGAAGTGGAGGATTGAATCGACGGAGAAAGAGAAGAAAGTTCGTCGTGATGAGATTTATGATGCTGTTGTTGTTTGTAATGGACATTATGTTGAACCTCGTCTCGCTCAAATTCCTGGTAATATATAGTAGTACATTTTTTATATTATTAAAATATTTATATTTATGTTAAAAAAAGTATTTTTAATTAATTCTCAAAAATGTTGTGAGATATTGATATTTTTTGTTGTGTTTTTAGTAGATATTTCTTTTTGATTCAAATTGAAAATTCGTATACATTAAAAGAAATTTGAATTGTCAAATTATCTTATTTACCAAAAGGTTGTTGAATATTAAACAATAAAAAAAAAACATTTTCGTTGCATATTATTAATAATTTCAAATGATAAAATTTAATATTTTGGTTAAAAAGATTGAGTTAAAAAAATTTTGAAAAAAAAGAGAGGAATTTGGTATTGGAATTTCATGAAAGTCAAGACTAATAAATGAGAAGTGTGACTGTGTTTTAATCTTGGAAACTTTTAGGTATAAGTTCTTGGCCAGGGAAAGAAATGCATAGCCATAATTACCGTATTCCCGAACCATTCAGAGATAAGGTACTTATTTTCATTGATCATAATGTTTAATTCCTTGCATAATTGGATTGTGCTGGCAACGATTAGGTTGCTGTGCTTATTGGGAACTCTTCAAGTGCTGAGGATATAAGTAGGGACATTGCTAGAGTTGCAAAAGAGGTTCATGTGGCTTGTAGGTCAAATCCAGCTGATACGTTTATCAAACAAACCGGTTATAATAATCTATGGACGCATTCAATGGTGGGTTAACTTTAGCTCCTAAGTAATACTCGACGTAAAGAAACAATTTTATGTTTTCTTAAATGTCATGCAGATTGAGAGTGTTCATGAGGATGGCTCTGTTGTTTATCAGAACGGGAAGACGATTTCGGTTGATATTATTATGCATTGCACTGGGTATACATTCTTTCTTTAGTTTAGTTTCTGTTTAGTTTCTCATATATCATGCATGGTGTGGTTATTTGACAAAGCGCTTTACTTTTCGTAGGTATAAGTATCATTTTCCGTTTCTTGATACCAATGGAATTGTCACTGTAGATGATAACCGTGTTGGGCCATTGTACAAAGACGTCTTCCCTCCAGCATTTGCACCTTGGCTTTCCTTCATCGGTATACCATGGCAGGTTACATACCTATAAATTGCTCTTTTTCACGTTTCCCCTCAACATTTTAAGTCATAACAAATCGGATTTCAGGTGTTACCGTTCCCTATGTTTGAGCTGCAAAGCAAGTGGATCGCGGGTGTTTTATCGGGTCGGATCCCGCTTCCTTCCAAGGAAGATATGATGATAGAAATCAAAACCTTTTACTCCACACTTGAAGTCCAAGGGATTCCAAAGCGATATACTCATCGTATGGGCAATACTCAGGTTTAAAATCCCAAGTTTCCGCACATAAAAATAAAATAAAATAAACCAAAGCTAAACAGAAACACATCAATGACATTTTTTGTTGTTTGCAGTTTGAGTATGATAATTGGTTGGCTTCACAATGCGGATGCTCAGAAACAGAGGAATGGAGGAAAGAGATGTGTTTGGCGAATGGTGTTAGGAAGGAAGCCCATCCTGAGACGTATAGAGACGAATGGGATGATCATCACTTAGTTTCTGAAGCTTATCAAGATTTCTCTTTGTACTCATAAACAAAACATTTTATACATGAAAGTAAATTTACCGAATTTGTAAATGCCAATACTGCCATTCAATGTAAAAGACATATTGTAAAACATTAGGCGCACCAGGCAATGTAGCTCTGGCGTCTACAATGTATGTATCCCACGGTCTATTACATCTTCAGAAACTACGATGGTCTGCTTCTCGCTGTCGGTGGTGTTATATCATCGTCGCTGGCACTGGCAAATACTATGACTCTCATAGCGAAGATTACAAAACAAAATTTAAGAAAAAATTTCAATGTTCGAGATCAAGACGACAATAGACTCGTATTTTAGGTCTCAGAAGAACTGCTCTGATGAATGATACCATTTGAAACTTGACTCGATTATAAAGAATGTTGAATGTTCTGTGTTTTTGATAGATGGTTTTACAACGTATACACAAAGGTAAACGTATACAAGACTTGCCGAACAAGTATAACGTACAACACAATCCAATGCAGCCTACTAATGATAATCCATTGATTTGACTGTTTGAGAGATAAGAGATACTGTACTGTAGTTCTTTTCTTAATAAGGCTTTCACCACCAAAGTAACTAAAAGTTTTGATGATTTTGCAATTTCAGTATCCGACGTTTTCGAAGCTAAAAGATTTTTCTCTTTTACTTTCGAAACAATTGAAAACAAAGCTATCAGTGGTTTTACTTTGCTTTTTTTCCAATGAAATTCTATTCCGACTTTTGATCTTTAAGTTTTTTACAAATGTAAGAGGAAAATTAATTTAACGTCAGGTCATTCGGCCACTAAGCCAATGGAGACTTAGTAAATAGTGTGGCCCAGCAGAGGTCAATAGCCGCCACGATTTACCAAATTGAGAAGGTCGTTATGCTTCTCAACCATGCAAAGTATCTCATATTTTGGACTCACTCGAACGAGAGAATTTGATCTTATTTCGAGTGGACTAAAACGTAAGTCTTATCTTCAATTATTATTTGCATCGTCTCTAGTACGTTTGCTCAGATTACTAAATTTCAAATTTCAGATCTCTCAATTTCTGTAAAATGGGTATTTCTTTCTCGATACCCTTTGATCCGTGTGTAAATAAAGTCTCTCAATGGCTAGACATGAAAGTAAGTTATACTCACAATCTCGAGAAGAATCTCGCAGCTTTGGAGAAAACCATGAAAGAGCTCAAGGCTAAGCGGGATGATTTGGAAAGAAGGCTCAAAAGAGAGGAGGCTAGAGGTCTACAAAGGCTTTCCGAATTCCAGGTATGGCTTGATAGTGTTGCGACTGTCGAAGACATAATCATTACTCTTCTTAGAGATAGAAATGTTGAAATTCAAAGGCTGTGTCTTTGCCGGTTTTGCTCTAAGAGTTTAACGAGGAGCTATCGTTATGGGAAAAGTGTTTTCTTGAGGTTGAGGGAGGTTGAGAAACTCAAAGGTGAAGTTTTTGGAGTGATAACCGAGCAAGCTTCAACATCTGCGTTTGAGGAACGACCTCTTCAACCGACAATCGTTGGTCAAGACACAATGCTCGATAAGGCAGGGAAACATCTCATGGAAGATGGAGTTGGTATTATGGGTATGTACGGTATGGGCGGTGTAGGGAAGACAACACTTCTCACTCAGCTCTACAATATGTTCAATAAGGATAAGTGTGGATTTGATATTGGCATTTGGGTTGTCGTGTCTCAAGAGTTTCATGTGGAGAAGGTTCAAGATGAAATCGCTCAAAAGCTTGGTCTTGGTGGAGATGAGTGGACACAGAAAGATAAAAGTCAAAAGGGGATTTGTTTATACAATATCTTGAGGGAAAAGAGTTTTGTGTTGTTTTTAGATGACATATGGGAAAAGGTGGATTTAGCTGAGATCGGAGTTCCGGATCCAAGAACCAAAAAAGGACGTAAATTGGCATTTACGACTCGGTCCCAAGAGGTATGTGCACGCATGGGGGTCGAACATCCAATGGAAGTCCAATGCTTGGAAGAGAATGTGGCATTTGATTTGTTCCAAAAGAAGGTTGGACAAACAACACTTGGAAGCGATCCGGGGATCCCCCAACTTGCAAGAATAGTTGCGAAAAAATGTTGTGGCCTACCATTGGCGCTCAACGTCATAGGCGAGACCATGTCATGCAAAAGGACGATACAAGAATGGCGTCACGCTATACATGTTTTGAATTCATACGCTGCAGAGTTTATAGGCATGGAGGATAAGGTTCTTCCGCTTTTGAAGTATAGCTACGATAACCTTAAGGGGGAGCAAGTCAAATCGAGTTTGTTGTATTGTGCTTTATATCCAGAAGATGCGAAAATTCTGAAAGAAGATTTGATAGAGCATTGGATATGCGAGGAAATTATAGATGGAAGTGAAGGTATAGAAAAGGCTGAGGACAAGGGTTATGAGATTATAGGTTGTCTTGTTCGCGCATCATTGTTGATGGAGTGGGATGATGGGGATGGACGACGTGCTGTGTGTATGCATGACGTTGTTCGTGAAATGGCCTTATGGATCGCTTCTGAACTGGGAATACAAAAGGAGGCCTTCATTGTGCGTGCAGGTGTTGGCGTACGTGAAATTCCAAAGATTAAGAATTGGAATGTTGTGAGAAGGATGTCATTGATGGAGAACAAGATTCATCATCTCGTTGGTAGTTATGAATGTATGGAACTCACAACTTTGCTCCTGGGAAAGCGAGAATATGGAAGTATTCGGAGTCAATTAAAAACGATCTCGAGTGAATTCTTCAATTGCATGCCAAAGCTAGCTGTTTTGGATCTATCGCATAATAAAAGTCTCTTTGAATTGCCGGAAGAAATATCAAATCTAGTTTCCTTGAAATATCTCAACTTGTTATATACTGAGATAAGTCATTTGCCTAAGGGTATACAAGAGTTGAAGAAAATAATTCACTTGAATTTGGAGTATACAAGGAAGCTTGAGAGCATTACTGGGATATCAAGTCTGCATAACTTGAAAGTTCTGAAATTATTTCGTTCTAGATTACCATGGGATCTCAACACAGTGAAGGAGCTGGAAACTTTGGAACATTTAGAAATTTTAACCACAACTATCGATCCAAGAGCGAAGCAGTTTTTGAGCTCCCATAGGTTGCTGAGTCATTCACGATTGCTAGAGATCTATGGATCTTCTGTATCCTCACTAAATAGACATCTAGAATCACTTTCAGTATCTACGGACAAGCTTCGCGAATTTCAAATTAAGAGCTGCAGTATCTCTGAGATTAAGATGGGAGGGATATGCAACTTCTTGAGCCTCGTCGATGTGAATATATTCAATTGTGAAGGCTTGAGGGAATTGACGTTTCTGATCTTTGCTCCAAAGATTAGATCTCTTTCTGTTTGGCATGCAAAAGACCTAGAAGATATAATAAACGAAGAGAAAGCTTGTGAAGGTGAAGAATCGGGGATTCTTCCTTTTCCAGAGCTGAATTTTCTTACTTTACATGATCTACCGAAGCTGAAGAAGATCTATTGGAGACCTCTACCCTTTCTATGTCTAGAAGAAATCAATATAAGGGAATGTCCAAATCTGAGAAAGCTTCCACTCGATTCCACAAGTGGCAAGCAAGGTGAAAATGGATGCATCATACGTAACAAAGATTCACGTTGGTTTGAAGGTGTGAAATGGGCAGACGAAGCTACGAAAAAACGCTTCTTACCTTCATGCCAATTGATTTCTCTTAAATGATTTTCAAGGATTGTGTCAGCTGTTACTTTTGAGTATATTTCCAAAAAAAAATATATCCAGAGACCCAGGCTGCTTACTAAGGGAGCAAGTTGGAAGTTGATAATGTCATTTGGGTTCTAAATGGAAACTTTCTATCTCTTTGTTGCTTTCTGCTGAATTCTCTACCTGCTTATCTCTCTGTTGTGTGTTTTGCATTCTGTGTAATCAGTATCACACTTTGTATTATTGCTTTATGTGAGTTCTTTTTATAGTCCTTGCCTTCCACATGAAACATACTTTGATGACTAGTTAGTGATGAATGTATGCAAATTGATTGGGATGTGGATCAACGATTCTGAGTCTTGTGATTTCTAATTATGATCTTGCAAAAACTAGTTGATACTAATAATTCGATAGCTATTGGCATGAGAAAGAAAAGACAGTTGTAGGAGTACTCAATCCCTGAAAAGGCATGTTTGGATCTGAAAGTATTGAGACTGTGAGGTTCTGATGTTTCATTGGACCTCAACACAGTGGAGGAGTTGCTAGTTTTGGAAAGATTAAAAATTTTAACCATAAGAATTGGTTTATGATTCAGGTTTGGTTCAATTTTTAATTTCTCATCTTAAGCTTATGAGCTGTACACGAGATTTAGAGATTAGTAGTCTTCAACTAGAATCATCTGAGATAAAGATTGATATGACGTGCATTCAAAGCAACACAAGTTCTCTGTTGCGCAATCCAATAATTTCTTGAGTCTTTCTGATGTGTATGTATAAGATTGTAAATGCCTAGGGAGTTTACATGGCTGATCTTTGCTCCAAGTCTTAGATATATTGATGTTGAATGTTCTGACTAGCTCTAGAAGATATAATAAGTAAAGAGAAGGCTAGTTTAAGTGAAGAATCAGGGACTTTTCTTACGCTTACAAATTCCTGTTAATGAAGTGTTTATAGTTTCATTACTCAGTTTTGTTTGTTTAATTCTTTTCAGATTGGATAAAATGTTTGTTACAAACAGTATATGCTTCGGCACTTTTTATTTTAAACAGATTTGTGTGTTTGAATGTGGTCTGTCTCTACTCTGTTACTACTATATACCAATATATATGGAATTAACCTTCGAATCTTGGTTAACAAGTAAATGTACCCGTCGTCGCTAATGGAAGACAAAGACTTCCCTCGAAACTAATTCCCCAGCTTAATTAGGTCTTCTATACAATCCACAACAAATTGAGAAATGTGATGGCATAGTGTAACTCATAGTGTGATGATTGCTCATATTGTTTCACTACAACGTGTGTGTTCCGTGGCGAAGGAGAAGACTATCTAACACAGTTTTGATTAAAAAAAAACCAAAACGACAATTCAAGGCATGCCAATGTAACTCTGTCATTAAAAGTTTTGATGATTTTACAATTTTAGTATCCGGTGATTTCGAAGCTAAAAGATTTTCTCTCTCTTTTTTTTTTTTGGAAACAATTGAAAGCAAAACTATCAGTTGTGTTAGCTTTTTCCCAAGGAAGTTATATTTCGACAATTGAGTTTACAAATGTAAGAGAGGAAAGTTATTTTAACGTCAGGTCATTCGGCCACTAGCGAATGGATCCTTTGTAAATAGTGTGGCCTAGCAAAGGTCAACAGCCGCCATGCTTCACCAAATCGGGTGTGAATGTGAGATTTATTAAAGAAGAAATTATTATTATTGATATATCAAACGATCAAAGTTTCTGAGAAGGTCGTCAGTGGACCAAAACGAGATTTCGGACTCACTCGAACGAGATCTTGATCTTATTTCGAGTGGACCAAAACGTAAGTCTTAGCTTCAATTATTCTTTGCATCGTCTCTAGTACGTTTGCTCAAATTAGTAAATTTCAAATTTCAGATCTCTCAATTACTGTAGAATGGGTATCTCTTTCTCGATACCCTTTGATCCGTGTGTAAATAAAGTCTCTCAATGGCTAGACATGAAAGTAAGTTATACTCACAACCTCGAGAAGAATCTTGTGGCTCTCGAGACAACCATGGAAGAGCTCAAGGCCAAGCGGGATGATTTATTAAGAAAGCTCAAAAGAGAGGAGGATAGAGGTCTACAAACGCTTGGCGAAATCAAGGTATGGCTTAATAGAGTTGAGACTATCGAAAGCAGAGTCAATGATCTTCTTAATGCTAGAAATGCTGAACTTCAAAGGCTGTGCCTTTGTGGGTTTTGCTCTAAGAGTTTAACGACGAGCTATCGTTATGGGAAAAGTGTTTTCTTGAAATTGAGGGAGGTTGAGAAACTCGAAAGGAGAGTTTTTGAAGTGATTTCTGATCAAGCTTCAACATCTGAGGTGGAGGAACAACAACTTCAACCGACAATTGTTGGTCAAGAAACAATGCTTGATAACGCATGGAATCATCTAATGGAAGATGGAGTTGGTATTATGGGATTGTATGGTATGGGAGGTGTTGGGAAGACGACTCTTCTCACCCAGATTAACAATAAGTTCAGTAAGTATATGTGTGGCTTTGACAGCGTGATTTGGGTTGTGGTGTCTAAAGAGGTGAATGTAGAGAATATTCTAGATGAAATCGCTCAGAAAGTTCATATTAGTGGAGAGAAGTGGGACACAAAATATAAATACCAAAAGGGCGTTTATTTATACAATTTCTTAAGGAAAATGAGATTTGTATTGTTTTTGGATGACATATGGGAGAAGGTTAATTTAGTTGAGATCGGAGTCCCCTTTCCAACAATAAAAAACAAATGTAAAGTGGTATTCACCACTCGGTCCTTAGATGTATGCACAAGCATGGGGGTTGAAAAACCAATGGAAGTCCAATGCCTGGCGGACAACGACGCATATGATTTGTTCCAAAAAAAGGTTGGACAAATAACACTAGGAAGCGACCCAGAGATCCGTGAACTTTCTAGAGTAGTTGCTAAAAAATGTTGTGGTTTACCATTGGCGCTCAATGTGGTAAGTGAGACCATGTCATGCAAGAGGACGGTACAAGAATGGCGTCATGCGATATATGTTTTAAATTCATATGCTGCAAAGTTTTCTGGCATGGACGATAAGATCCTTCCGCTTTTAAAGTATAGCTATGATAGTCTCAAAGGGGAGGATGTCAAAATGTGTTTGCTATATTGCGCTTTGTTTCCAGAAGATGCTAAAATAAGGAAGGAGAATCTGATAGAGTACTGGATATGCGAGGAAATTATAGATGGAAGTGAAGGTATTGATAAGGCTGAGAACCAAGGTTATGAGATAATTGGTAGTCTTGTTCGTGCATCATTGTTGATGGAAGAGGTTGAATTGGATGGAGCAAATATTGTTTGTCTGCATGATGTTGTTCGTGAAATGGCTTTATGGATCGCATCTGATTTGGGAAAACAAAATGAGGCGTTTATTGTGCGTGCAAGTGTTGGGCTACGTGAAATTCTAAAGGTTGAGAATTGGAACGTCGTGAGAAGGATGTCATTGATGAAGAATAATATTGCTCATCTTGATGGCCGTCTTGATTGTATGGAACTCACAACTTTGCTACTACAAAGCACACATTTGGAAAAGATCTCGAGTGAATTCTTCAACTCCATGCCAAAGCTAGCTGTTTTGGATCTATCAGGCAATTATTACCTCTCTGAATTGCCAAACGGAATATCAGAACTAGTTTCCTTGCAATATCTCAACTTGTCAAGTACTGGTATACGTCATTTGCCTAAGGGTCTACAAGAGTTGAAGAAACTAATTCACTTGTACTTGGAGCGAACAAGTCAGCTTGGAAGTATGGTTGGGATATCATGCCTTCATAATTTGAAAGTTTTGAAATTATCTGGTTCTAGTTATGCATGGGATCTCGACACAGTGAAGGAGTTGGAAGCCTTGGAACACTTGGAAGTTTTAACCACAACTATCGATGACTGTACTCTAGGTACGGATCAATTCTTGAGCTCTCATAGGTTGATGAGTTGCATACGGTTTCTAAAGATATCGAATAATAGTAATAGAAATAGGAACTCATCTAGAATATCACTTCCAGTAACTATGGACAGGCTTCAAGAATTTACCATTGAGCATTGCCATACCTCTGAGATAAAGATGGGAAGGATATGCAGCTTCTCCAGCCTCATCGAAGTGAATCTAAGCAATTGTAGACGCCTGAGGGAATTGACATTTCTGATGTTCGCTCCAAATCTTAAACGGCTTCATGTTGTCTCTTCAAATCAACTAGAAGATATAATAAACAAAGAGAAAGCTCATGATGGTGAAAAATCAGGGATTGTTCCTTTCCCAAAGCTGAATGAACTTCACTTATATAATCTACGGGAGCTGAAGAATATCTATTGGAGTCCTCTACCATTTCCATGTCTAGAGAAAATCAATGTAATGGGCTGTCCAAATCTGAAAAAGCTTCCACTCGATTCTAAAAGTGGAAAGCATGGTGGAAATGGACTCATCATAACACACCGTGAGATGGAATGGATTACACGTGTGGAATGGGAGGACGAAGCTACTAAAACCCGCTTCTTAGCCAACAGGTCTAGTTTCTCATCTTCTCTTATTTGTTTTTCAAATGATTTAGTTTCTCGTGATATGAACTGCTTCCATCTTTAATGTCTCTGTCTCTTTTTGTGTGTGTTAGGTTGATTATAGTCAGAACTCACAAGGTTAAATGGGCTTCTCAGGCAGAAACTTCAAAGTGGATGATGCAATTTGGATTGTGTCTTTTTGTGTTTAAGTCTTTCTCTATGCGTTGTTTTTCTGTGAACTATTTTTTAGATTTGTGTCGGCACTGAACTCTACTATTGCTATGTTTGGAATTTATTGGAATATATCCATGTGCCATTTGCAAATTTGTCCTTTAAAGAACTTTTCTAATAACAGAAATGCGGATACGATTAAATTATGTTGGATTCCTTGTGCTTCAAGTATTGCGTATAACGTTTTGATGTCCGTTATCATCATATCTTATTTAGAATTAAATGTAATCCAACTTAACAAAACACTCGCGATCCACTTGCTTTGCAGCTCAATTATAGGAAACAACTCAATCATATGTGAAATCTTCATGTTGAAGCCAAATTAAACTAGTTATTTTGCATCTATTTTCTAATGAAAAGCTGTCTGAATTTTCCGACAGAATATTAGAGTTTGTTTCCTTGCAATATCTCACTTGTTACTTGTCAGATGACGAAACTATAGGATTTGGAGGAAATAAGTCATCTCCCGAGTATTGTGATAGGATATCAAATTTGAGGATATTGAAATTTTTTGTTCTGGTAAGCAGGGTGAAAATAGGCATACCATAAGATACTGCAGACTGGGAAAATGGATTGATGGTGTCTTAGCTTCATCTGAAATATGAAATTTATAATATTTTAAGGGGATCAGCTGACCCTTCTTCTCTTTGTGGGTCCGCCCAATTGACATCATCTCCACAAAGTCTATATGACCAAAGATTTGAAAACACTTTATAATCACATATTAATTAACATGACACAAAAATCCCATTACATATCCTAACTAATTATGGTACCAGCAGTAAATCCTCCTACCACATCACACCACGTGGCAGTAATCGGTGCTGGAGCAGCCGGACTCGTGGCTGCTCGAGAGCTCCGCCGTGAGGGCCACTCTGTCGTTGTTTTCGAACGTGGGAACCAAATCGGAGGCGTGTGGGCTTACACGCCTAATGTCGAACCTGACCCGCTTAGCATTGACCCGACCCGACCCGTAATCCATTCGAGCCTCTATAGTTCTCTCCGAACAATCATCCCACGAGAATGCATGGGTTTCACTGATTTCCCGTTTTCGACTGGACCCGAAAACAAGTCTAGAGATCCGAGACGACATCCGGGTCATATAGAGGTTCTTGCATACCTGAAAGACTTTGCGAGGAAGTTCAAGATGGACGAGATGATTCGGTTCGAGACGGAGGTTGTGAGGGCTGAGCCGGCGGCGGAAAATCCAAAAAAGTGGAGAGTCGAGTCTAGAAACTCCGGTGATATCTCCGACGAGATTTATGATGCCGTAGTTGTTTGTAACGGTCACTATACAGAGCCTCGTCATGCTCTAATCCCTGGTAATAATTAACCAACTTACTCGTCAAAATAAATCAAAAAGTTTATAAATATGAATTATAGTTAATATTTCTGTTGTCTCTGTTCAAGACAACCCCTATGCATATTTTCTCTGCATGACATACTCTGTTTCGTTGAAAACTTGTAATGCAAAACTAAAAAAAAAAGTCATTTAAAAGACAAAATCATGTAAAAAGAAAATGTTTACATGTAAAAATCAGGGAAAAACATTTTCTTATATATGTAAGAAAATGTTTTCCCTGATTTTTACATGTAAGTTTGATTTTTACATAAAAAGGAAAACAAAATCCTCTCCTTTGAAACAAAAATAATGTAAGTTTTTGTAATAACTTGTTTTTCCAGGCATAGATTCATGTCCTGGAAAGCAAATTCACAGCCACAATTATAGAATTCCAGATCAATTTAAAGATCAGGTAAACACAAAAAACAAAAATCAGATCTCATGATCATTATATGAATCTGTAATGAAGTTTGAATTTATTAGGTGGAAGCTCAGTGAGCGGAGTCGATATAAGCAGAGACATAGTAAATGTTACAAAAGAAGTCCATATATCTTCAAGATCAACTAAACCGGAAACATACGAAAAACTTTCCGGTTACGACAACTTATGGCTTCACTCTAATGTAAGAATCAAAATCATCATCAACCTTATTTATTTGGTCAAATCAAATCCAGAAGATTACTTCTTATCGACATGCATTGCAGATTGAAACTGTCCGAGAAGATGGTTCGGTGGTATTTAAGAACGGAAAGACGGTTTACGCTGATACTATTATGCACTGCACCGGGTGATTGTTCAATGCTGCATATAACTTACTAAACATTGGAACAAAATATTACGCATATGAATGTCTATTTGAAACATTTTAATGAGACTTTTTGTATGAGTAGGTACAAATATTACTTCCCATTTCTCGACACGAAAGGCGAAGTGACCGTTGAGGATAACCGTGTTGGACCATTATATAAGCATGTTTTCCCACCAGCTCTTTCTCCGGGACTTTCATTCATCGGATTACCATGGCAGGTTAATGATTTTTACAATTGTGATTAGAATATGAAGTAACAAACTCTTGATGTCAATCAACTTATTGGTCAATGATTCGGATATTTATAGGTCATTCTTTTTCCAATGTTTGAACTCCAAAGCAAATGGGTAGCCGCGGTTTTGGCTGGTAGGGTTTTATTCGAAGCTCGAAGCCTCATGTATTCCCAAAAGATACACACATCTTATGGCAGAATTAGATTCTCAGGTTCGTACTGTATTCCTTTCCATAACATGTATGAAAACATTATCCAAAAAGAAAGCATACATTAATTTGAATGTGTTTTTTTGGTTACAGTTTGTATACGATAATTGGCTTGCTGATCAATGTGACTATCCTCGTATCGAGAAATGGAGAGAGCAAATGTTTTACAAGGTGTTCAAGAGAATACAATCCCAATCCAGTACATATAAGGACGATTGGGACGATGATCACCTCATCGCAGAAGCATATGAAGATTTCGTCAAATTCCCATCTAACTATCCCAGTTCTTTAATCGAAAGAGAATATACAAGCTGAAAAACATCACTTGAAGTCTCTGAAATGAGGGTATGTGGGTTTATTACATGCGAAATAATGCATATTGTATTGTAAACATCACTTAAGGTCTCTGAAATGTTGGAAACTTACATGTAACAACATTACTTGAAGTCTGAAATGTTCATGATAGGAGCGAGCTTCTTGTCTTTGAAGGCTATTCTTGTCTCAACAAGACAACAAGTGATTGCATCAACTTCTGTAACCTAGCAAGAAAATAACAAATAGAATTAGTCATACAGTATTTTATAGTGACCAGACATTACCACAACGCGTCATTAGAGTAAAAGCAAAAAACGTTAATTCAACTCACAGCTTTTACCCTCAAGGATGATGCAAGTGTTTTAAGAAAGCATATCGAGGAAGCTTTTGTCTAATCTCCCATCATGCAACATATTAGCGACCAAGCCAATGGTTGAAGCATCTCCAACAAACCTGCAACTCCTCATTTCTCTGATGAGTTCAGCTGATGCTGCTTTGTCACCATCTCTCAGATGTGCCCTGATAAGTGTATTATATGTACCACTATCTGGAAGAGGCCCGTCTTCTTTCATTTTTTTTAGCAAGGCATAAGCTTCCTGTAATAGGCGTTTACTACACAAGCCTGAGATCATGGTATTGTAGGTTACAACATTAGGCTTCACTCCTTTAAGGCTGAGGCTACAAAATAGATCCCACCCATCATCCACCTTCCCAGCCTTGCACATCCCTTCAATCATAGTAGTATATATGTAAATATCAAGTTTTATCTCACTCTTTTGCATATAGTCGAAAACCTCCAATGCTTTCTCTAGCTTCCCGTTATTACAGAGTCCATCTAACAAAATGCTGTATGTCATTATATCAGGAGGTACACCATCAGAAACCATCTGTTTGAAAACCTTTTGGGCATTATCACAGTCGCCATCATGAAAAAGCCCTTGGATAAGAGTGGTGTAAGTGACTGTATCGCCAACCAATCCTCTATGAGACATCTCGCGGAAGAGTTCCGTACCATCTTCTACTCTCTTAGACTTGCAAAATCCCTTTATGAGAGTATTATATGTATCTAAATCTGGGAAACAGTCCTTGCTAACCATGAACTCAAACATCTGCTTGGCCTTGTCTAGACGATCATGCATACAGAACCCGTTGATCAATGAATTGTAAGTGAAAATATCAGGATCTATAGACCTTTTGATCATGTCATCGTGCAATTTCTCAGCCTCTACAAACTTTCCTTCTTTCACAAACGCATCGATCAATGCATTGAACGTGACTAAATTAGGGTTGATTTTCTTCTCAATCATATCACTCAGTAGTTGAGAGGCATCACTCCATCTTCCATAACTACAAAGGCAACTTATGAGGGAGCTGTAGGTAACAACATTTGGTCTAATTCCTTTGGTTTCCATTTCTTTGAATAGGTTGAGTGCATCATCCACATGTCTATATTTGCAGAGACTATCGATGATTGTGTTGAAGATAACAACATCCGCCTCTATTTTCGCAGCTTCCATCTTGTTGAGCAGATTAAAAGCCAAATCAATATCACCTCTCTTACATAATCCATTTACTACCACTCCATAAGTAACCAGATTTGGTTGACAGCCTCTTTGAACCATTCGATCAACTAACGCCACAGCTTCAGAAGCTTTGTTGTGGAGAAAAAGCCCATGAATCAAAGTTGTAAATGTGATTGTGTCAGGTCTATACCCCATTTCCACCATTTGATCAACCAAAGCTACAGCATCTGAAATCCTCTTACCGTGACAGTATCCATTGAGAAGAGAAGAAAGCGTGACAATGCTGGGCTCATAGCCGAGTTTCATCATCTTGCCAAGAAGAGCTAAAGCAAGAGAGATTTGAGAGCGTCGGCAGAAACAGTTGATCAAAATATTGTAAGTATATAGATTATGTGAAATTCCTAACCTCTGCATCTTCTCACCTAGAGAGATGACAAGATCAAACTTTTTCATCTTAGCAATGGCACTCAACAGTTTATTGAACTCAAAAATGGAAGGTAAAGGACGTGACTTGACCATGCCACCGAACAAACCAATTGCATCATCTAACTTCAAATCCTGTAACACTTTTCTACTCAAGTTCTCTCTGTAATCACCACTGCTACCAGAAAAAGCTCGTCCCCAGCAACAGAAACCGTAAAGATTGAAGGAGTAAGGAGCAGTTGGATGATTACCTTTCCCCAGGAGATTCCGACGAACAGACAATCTCTTCGCCGTGGATGATAATACATGTTTGAGTTGATGATTAGCAAGGACTGTTTCCCAAACGTAGTGACTTATAATACTCTTATAAAGGGATTTTGTAAGGCTAAGAGAGTAGACGAAGGTATGGAACTCTTCCGCGAGATGTCTCAAAGAGGATTGGTTGGCAACACAGTCACTTACACCACTCTTATCCAAGGGTTATTTCAAGCTGGAGATTGTGATATGGCTCAAGAAATATTCAAAGAGATGGTATCTGATGGCGTGCCTCCCGATATCATGACATACAACATTCTGTTAGATGGACTCTGTAAAAATGGGAAGCTAGAGAAAGCATTGGTGGTATTCGGGTATATGCAAAAGAGTAAAATGGAACCTATATTTACACATATAATATTATGATTGAAGGGATGTGCAAGGCAGGGAAGGTGGAAGATGGGTGGGATCTATTTTGTAGCCTCAGCCTTAAAGGAGTGAAGCCTAATGTTGTAACCTACACAACAATGATCTCAGGATTCTGTAAGAAAGGTTTTAAGGAGGAAGCATATACCTTATTCAGAAAAATGAAAGAAGACGGGCCTCTTCCAGATAGTGGTACTTATAATACGCTTATTAGGGCGCATCTTAGAGATGGTGACAAAGCAGCATCAGCTGAACTCATCAAAGAAATGAGGAGTTGCAGATTTGCTGGAGATGCTTCAACTTATGGCTTGGTCACAGATATGTTGCATGATGGGAGATTGGACAAAGGATTTTTGGAAATGCTATCTTAAACAGTTTATCCTTGTTGAGGAACCATGTGCCCTAACAACTTTTGGCTTGGTGACTAATATGTTACATGATAGGAGATTCCTTGATATGCTTTCTTAAGTCAGTTTATCTTCGTGAGAATAGTCGGACAAACCATGTTCCTTTGAAAGCAGCATTTGAGAGGTAAATTAACTTTTTATATTGCTTTTCTGTTGATTACTTCTCAACGCGTGTTCTCATGTGTCTATTTTTGGTTACGGTTTTGTAAAAGCTTCATGAACAATTGAACATGACTGATACTAATCTTTGTTATTTCCCCGTTAGGTTGCGAATAACTTGATAAGGAGCTCTCTTCAAGCTCGAGGGAGACTTTTGTTTTGTTTCTCACCTTCCTTCTTCTTCCCAAAGCTCCCCTCATATGTGGCATTGTAATGTCAAATGCTTATTTATTGAAAAAAAACGAAATTTTTGGTGAACTTCTTGTGAACTGCAAAAGCTTTTTAACTCGTATTGAACCATGGTTACAACTGTTTTGGTGGTCTTGTAGGAGATAAAGAAAGCTCACAAATTACAAAATTTGATAGATGTAAATAATTGTGGTTTTTGTTTTAAAATGAAGCTCAGTTCTAGACCCACATCAAGAATGGTAAATTGCTCATGCTTCCAGAGACCAGCGTATCTCCTACTCCATTAATTCGAGTTGATGAAGGCCTCGCTGCTGCTAAATTTTCATTCTTACTTCCATGCTAGTACTTTCCATTTTATAGGGCACAACTTGGTTCTCTAGCATTGTAAATTGATTATGTCGAAGTACATTGTCATTTCTGTTGCCGACAAGCTTCTAGTAGAGTATCTTCTTATCATGTTACTATATCCTGACTTACATTTCAGGATGAATCTATTGTTGTTGTTGTGTTTCTTCACATCATACTTACTTTATTTTTTGTTGTTGTTGATTGAGTAAGGGAATGATGTGGGAACGTAGTATCGATAAGGCATACACAGACGAGAGAACGAGCGGATAGCCGCTAGTTAAAACCGTTGAGAAACAACAGAAGATCTTGAACAATAAGATTGTAACAGAGATACTTCCCGCTATAAAATTCTACCGAGCAGAATATATACTACAAGACTGCAATCCCAAAAAAGATGAAAAGCTTAGAACTTACATAGCAAACATTATTTGAAGTCTGAAATTTTCATGATCGCAGCTTCTCTGACTTTGACAACCATTCTTGTGTGTAAAGAGTGTTTGCATCATCAATTCTTGCCTGGAACCTAGCGTGAAAATAACAAATATAATCAGACAGATTCCATGAAGCTAAGTCATACCATCAAAACAGAAATTTCCATTAATAGCAGCAAAAACGTTAATTCACCTCACTACGTTTTTCTCGAGGATGATGAAACTGTTTAAAAAAAGCTTTTTCCCAATCTCCCATCATTTAACATATTAGTCACCAAACTTATTGTTGAGGCATCTCCAGTAAACCTGGAAGAGGCCCATCTTCTTTCATTTTTCTGAACAAGGCATCAGCTTGGGAATTTTTTTCTTTTGGAACAAAACTCTGTTTTCAAAACTTGAATAATAATTTCAATTTTCAACTAATAAATAAATAATTTCAACTTAAATTATAATAATAATTTCACATTTTTTACAATCGGTAAAAAAAAAAATATTCTTGAACTCAATGGAAAGTCATTCTATAACTTTAGTAACAGACAAAATCCAATTCTTTAATTGCAACACAAGGCAATGTTCTCATAATTTATTCCCATAAAGATTATATAAAATCACATATAGCTTATATATGCATAGTTGGATTGCTTTGCCTTGGCGTATCTGCTTTGGGTGATAAAGAATGAAGCTAAGCGAGTCAAGAGGCGAAACAGAGAAGCACAGGCGACAACAACATTTCGAGCACGAGCTTAAGAACATGATCTCTTCCTTAACCCACATGGGAGGAGATAAGGCAGGACCTAGCCAATACGATGAAGAGGAAGATGGTATCAGAGTCATCACACTTTCTGGATCCAACCTTGGAGCCACCATGAAGACCGAGCTTGACAACAATCATGGAGACAGAGACCAAAATGGCGACCACGAGCTTGATTTCCTAAGCACTTATGTTAATAGCAACTTCCAAGCTGTGAACAACTCGATTATGATAGGGGCCAAGTACGAGACTCATGATCCTGGCGTTCATCTTGACATTTCGGGCGATGTGGAGAAACCTTCGGTGAAGATACCTGCGAGGAGTTCAAGGGGAAAGAAGGGTAAGACTCCTGCCAGAAGTGACCGTCGAGAATCTGAACATACTAATTGAATGGTATGGTATATTCATGGATCAGTGTTAATTCTCTTTTTTTATTTTCTTGTCTTGCCTTCTCTAAATAATCAGAGAAGTGGTGCATGCCAAAGCACTTTACTTTCTCTTCGAGGTTGTTGTTTTCGCTTGCGCTTCTTATTATCAAACATGTTCTATATATAGTCTATTCTCAATATAAATAAATGTATGAAGCATGGTGTGGTCGATCCTCTTTGATATGATTATTTGGTTGATGAGGGAATGTAGAGGCCATACCTTGTCCAAAAAAAATCAAACTCTTTCAGACCTCAATTGTATTTTACTGGAAATCAAAGAAACTAAGCTGAGCATAGGGAATGTCCATGTATCAAGCTGAAAATTCAAACTTGCGCAGATTTTTTACTTTAGAAAAAAAACACAAAGTAATTACATCTTACTGAAGTTTTTTTCCCAGTATATATTACAGAAAAGCAAATTATGTAATTGTAAATCATCAATATATGATAACCGGTTTCTGATTATATACCGGTTTAGCTCCTCTTAGCGTTTTTAAGATTACGTACTATCATTACAAGCTGTTGTCTCTCCCCTTCCACTTCTGCAAATCTCAAACTTATCTCTGAGTATCTCTCTCGCATCTCCTTCAGCTCCATCTCCATTGATCCATTACACTCTCTCAAAGACTCGATTTCCGCTACAAGAACTCCAATATCTTCGTTTTCTTGACCATTTAGAAGCTCATTCTCACTCATCTGTTTCATCATCAGTAAAAAGAAAAAACGAAAAGAGTTAAATTTTCATATTTTCAAAATGTTTTTTTTGGGTTGCAACTTTATATCTCTTCATGAAAATGTTAACAACCTCTTGGCTATTTTGATCGAGTTTAGTTTCCAGTTCCTCGATTCTGTTCTTCAGATTCTTTTCCTTTTCGATGAACATATTAGATGAAGATTCAAGAGCAGTTTCCTTCAGTTTGATTTGACCCTGGATCACAAGTTCACAAGCTTATCATCAACCTGAAGATATCAATACTGAAACGAATACCGAATGATGTAGATAAATATATATACCTCAAGAAGCTTTATTTTATCTTTCATAACCGCAACTTCTTTAGATCCACCATGAGCACCTACTGGACTTCCTTTGTTGATGTTGTTTCTTTGTGCGGTTTTCGTAATCGCGGTTCTGCTTTCCTTTAGCTTCTTCTCAAGATTAGCCATTGTTTCTTCTTTCTTCTTCAACTCACTTTTTACGTGTGCCACTTGCTTCTTGTGTTTCTCCATCTCCAAATCATTCTCTGATAAAGAATGCTTTAGATCATCGCACTGAGATCTTACGGTTTCTAGCTCTGTTTGTAAGAGTGAAATTGCTGTTTCTTTTTCATCTTTGGCCAGCTTTATCACTTGTAACTCCGCTGCTAGCGACTCTGACTCTTTCCTCATTAGTGAAATCTTGCTCTCTAGCTCAATTTTCTTCATGTTCTCTCTCTGTAGTGAAGCCTCGGCTTCCATAACCGATTTTTTAGTCTTTTCCAAATCAACTCTCAGGTTCTCTGCTTGCTCTGCCTGTAACATGAGACTATCTTGGTTCTTTTTCAGATTCTCAATCTCTTCCTTTAGGATTTTGATCTCTTGGTTTAAATTTGCAGTAACATCTTCTTCATGCCTCTTCTGATTATCTATCTCATTGGACTTCTCATCAAGATTCTCTAACATTCTCTCCATCTGACTGGTTTTGAAACTCAGCTTTTCAGAAAGCTCGTGGAGCTTTGCCTCGTACTCGGCTTGGTTTGCTCGGAGCTCATCATTAGCGTCTTTGATCATTTCTTCTAGTTGACGTTTCTGCATTCGTAATTCGTTAGCTTCTGTCATCGCTTTCATAGCCATTTTCTCATTTGATGTAAACATTGAATCCATCTGCTCAGAGAGTCTTTTGAATTCATCCTGGAGTTTTCCTGCTACACTAGCGTTTTTCCACCTCGTTTTCCTTAGAGTTTCTTCGGCTTGGATAGCTCTTTGCTCTTGCTCCACTTTACCACGTGTGACAGCATCAATGTCTGCCTCGAATACCTGAGCTTGTTTCTCCATCTCTTCTTCCAATGTCTCCATTTGTGATTCAAGTTCTTTAATCCGGCACAAAGACTCTGAAAACTCTTCGGACTGCTTCTTGAGCTCAGCTTCCAGACTCTCTACTTGGTTTTCAAGCTCGGTCACATCCACAAGCGAAGATGAACATTCGTATTGTATCTTCAACTGTTCTTGCAGTTGGCTCTGCTCTAGCTTGTAAGAGATATCATGATTTTGCTGTTTCAGTATCTCATAATCCAAAGCAAGCTGTTCCATCTGTATCTCAAGCTCATCTTTATCACGTTTATATATCTCAATCTCATTATAAAGGTCTGTGATCTTCTGCTCCAAAATATGTGTATCTTTCGCATCCACATGTTTCTTCACAAGGTCCTCAAGTGCCTTTTGATCATGATCATCTTCATCTGTCTCACTTCTACAAGACCTTCTCATTGATTCTTCAATGTTATCAGCTCCTTCCTTACTCTTTTCCTCCAGCATTTCTTCAAGATCTTGAACAGCAAGAATCAACTCGGAGTTTGATTCTTGCGTCTTCTCGAGCTGTAACCGGAGATTGAAATTCCGATCCTTCTCATAATCAAGTTCCTCTCTTGTTTCCTCCAAAAGAACCCATGGATCTCTTCCTTCAAACTGCAACCTGTTCCTCGTTTTAGTCTCTCCTTTCTGCTTGTCAGATACTTTCTGTCTCTCACAATCTTCCTTCAACGAATCTCTCTCTTGCTTCAAGCTATTCACTTCCCTAAGGAGATCTTGACTTCTTTTGGTCTCTTTAACAATTTGTTTCCTCAGGCTTTGCAGTTCTAGCTCCGAAAGATCTGCTTGCCTTGTCAAACCAACAAGCTCGTTCTTAAGCTTCTCTACCTCGTCCTCATCCGAGGAGTTAATCGCGGTGTCCCTCGCGACTATATCATTCGAACTATTGGTCGAGTCATCAGTGCTGCTGATACCATGATCAGAACTTCCGGACCACTCGGACTCCGATATACGAGAAGGCTCTTCAAACAAACTTTTAGCTGAATGAAGATGCTTAGTGGGATGTCTCAAAGGCTTGGCAACTTCTTCAGGTGTATTTGGCTCAATGACACTTCCAGAGCTTGACATTGTACTATCAGATTCAATTGATGCTCTTCGTCTCAGTTCCGCAAACCGCGCAGCTTTACCAAATGGCCCTTCCTATAAATACAACAAAGATAGTAGAACATCAAGAGAAAATCCAAAAACTCTCTTGCATCACATTGCACTACGATCAGCCAAATCAACATACCTCATGTGAATCGCTTTTACGATTTTCATCAGCATCACCAATGCTGAAATGTGACTTCAAATCTAGACCTTGTGACATTTTCACCGGAGTCTCACATTCATCCACATCTCTGCAAGAACTCATAACAACACAAAAGCCACTTCCATTAAAAATCCAAAAACTTATAAAACAAAAGAAAAGTGAGTCTAGTTTTCTGCACCTTTGAGGATCATCAAACTCTAATTGCCTTTGTATTGATACCTAAAAATCAGAAGAACATTAATTATAAGACTCGAAGGTTACAAAACTCTAAAAGAAAAACGACAAAAAGAAGCTGAGATCTTCAGAGCTTTAATAAAGATAACATTAATGAGTAAAAAGACGAAAAGAAGAAGCTAACATGCAACAAAGCTTTAGAACTGGAGTTCTGTAATGGAAGAGAAACATTGCAAGTTTTAGTTGCATCAACATAATCAGCAAAATCAATTGATGTTTCTCCAACCAAACCACCTCTTGCAGATCCCTGCACACAAGAGAATCACAAAAAACATAAATAAAAATCCAAAACTCTGAGACATTTCTAATTTTGTTTTTGCTCACCGTAGTTGAAACAATGAGATGGTAAATTCTCTGATTAACTTTTCCAGTTTTTACATCTTTGAGAAATTTCACAGTCTCGTAAACCGGAATCTCCCACCGGCAATGTCCGTCGTTCACAATAGCTTTCTCTGACCTCGCCGTCGGTTTTCCAATATCTCCGGGAACTAGAGACAGAATCAATCCCTCTGTATTGAACTGTGACGCCTACGCAAATTAAAACAAAAACCTCGAATCAAAATGTGTCACATCAAATACCAAATTGAGATTTCTTAACTTATTTTTCTGGAAAATTCAAATCTAAGCAATGCGAGCAAAATCAATAAAATCACACACAAAGTTTTAGTATCTAAGAGAAATCAATGAAGAAGCCAAAACAAAACTCGAGTGTTTATAGTACCTGAGTCGCATGAAACTTCAATCTGAAAACGACTTTGATCCTGTTCTTCTCGCTACGCCATCTCGCTGACTTAAACATCTCCGCCGCCGAGAGTATTGGTCGCCGGAAAGAAAACTGTAACTCTCACCGTCGCTCCGACCATCGTCTCCCGGAACGAGTCATTACAACACTCTTTTTTAGTACAATGTAGAGGAAATGATCATTACAGAAGGCGGGCGAGTTGGCTCAGTCGATCGGAGCGAGTTCGACTCAGAGAGAAGGCGAAGAAGAAGAAGAAAGAAGAAGACGCGAACGTTAAGCTTGAGCGGTGGATTTTTATATAAATGGGACAAAAAGGAAAAGTAAGTAGAGAGATCTAAAAGAGAGATGAGATTAATAAACAATTTAGCAAAAGTAAAAGGACTATACGTTAATTGTTATTAATTAGTAGTGTATATTTTAATCGGTTAATTAATTTTTGTCTGTATCGTATAGGAAACTCTTTACGTTTCAATTTGGTATGATATGTTAAAAACTAATATAATTTTCATAGTTGTGCTATTATGCCTTAAAAAAGTACTCCATCAGTAATCAGTTAGTAGTATATTAAAGAAGAAGATCAAACTTTTATATCTTATACATTTTATTAAATGCATTTCATAATTAAAATGAAAAATAGTCCGACAAATTTGTAAACATGATCTTATTAATAAAAAGTTTGTTTTGGGTTTGGGAACAGTGATCGATACGCAATTAAATTTACATGTCTGCCCTCCTTCAGTTATGAGTGATACGCGACCTTTTTATGGGTATTATAGTCAATAAATAGGTCACAGCTTACAAAGCTGAGTCCCCGATAAACTAAAGATAATATAAAAAGTAGAGATCCAACGGTCAAGTTTGACGTTGATACTTATTTACTTAGAAATGTAGCTGAGAATGAGAAAATGATGTTTTAACCAACAAATGTATTGCTTAACAAAAGTTATTTCTCAACGAATCAGTATATAGCCTTATTCTTTAAATCAAAGAAAAATATGTGGAACTTATAGATACTATTTTTTATCATAATGTTCTTCAAAACTCTCTCACTTTTTTTATCGTATAACAAAGTATCATATTGAACCTACATGTTTATTAGATTCAATTCAAAATCTTAGATATTCACTCAATTTTGACGTGGGTAGGACATGATGCCGATCGCCCGCCGGTCCATCTATTTGAGTCAGTATATATAAGCTGTCATGAAAGAATAATTGTAAAATAGAAATTTCATCCTCGGGCATGGAACATGCGAATTTCATAATATGTTTTCGAAAATCAAACTAAACACCTTAATGTATATGTCTTGTTGTCCTTACACAGTCCCCACCTGAAGCTTCTATTGCGGATATATCTAAGCAAGCTGTATATTTTGTTAGCTTATATTAGAAAAGCAAAAAATAAAAACAAATTCATTCTTCTTTTTTCTGATTAGGTCCATTGAGATTGTGGAAATATAAAAAATGGTATCCTATGTACTATATACTATTATTGTATTATCTCATCACCAAAAATGTTATATAATTTCCTAAATTTGTTTTAAGGTATAAGAATAATTAGATTTTACGTTGTTAGGAATTCTCGATGAAGAATAGGATCAATATTCAATAGGACCAAACAGCTAGAAAAAAAAAAATCAAACCACCATGAGTTTGAATTTTTGTTTAACATTTATGAGTTTGAACTACGTTATAAGATATGTTACACATGGCCATGAAAAAGCATACATTTTATCATTTATATATCTGTAACCTTAGCTTAGATCATGTTTTTACTTTTTCTATCTCAATTTTATAAATTAGTCTTTTCTTGTTACTGACCCTAGAAATTAGATTATGCGTAACGTATACCGGTATACATGTATATCAGTATGCACATTATTTTATATGTATGTACAACATGTATGCGTACATCACAATCAAAAACAGATACATCAAACCAAATTGGGTACTCTCGTAACGAAATGGTGGTTTGTTCGAGTGTGTTTGAAATAAAACTAACAACTTGAATACGTATACAATATATATCTGCCTAACTTATATACCAAACATACATAATGTTACTTTAATTGATATGTAAATTCATTACCAATGATAAAAAGAAAGTGGTAATATAATATAGTTTTTTTTTTCGTTTTTTCCTGAAACGAATTGTTGATTAATTACCGAGGGGAAAAAATAAAATGAGATTGGTTCAACCAGGATATATGAAATGGTACTACAAAGTACAAAGTACAAACTACAATGGTTGTCTTATTGACATGTACTTATCAACATCAAAACAAAATACATCAGAAATTTTAATTTCGAAGTATCTTTTCAGTTTAGTAGTATTAGTTATTTTTTCCTCATTAACGTAAGGGTAATTCCAAATGTGCGCCCGTGTATGATAAACCATTCTGAAAGAACTTGTTCTTCTTGCTACATTCTAAAGAACTTAACAACGAATATAGTTCATGCGATATCTATATAGTATATATACACGTATTAATTACTATGGTTTATACCATATTGAGTTAGTACGAACTTTTTTGTTTTGTTTGTTAGTAAGAACTTGTGTAAATGCAAGATTGGTTCTTTGACGGTACATAAAAGTAATGGTTCTTTGACACACCTTGTTCTTGTTAGTTCTGAGGAGCATACTTGGCTTTGAAAATTAGCCATTGCTTTATTTGTTCTTCACACGTGCCACTCATGCGTGCCTACTCATACACCCCCTTTTTCTTTGCCTTTTTTTATTTGGCCAACTTGATCAATGGATTAATTTATAAGAGATGGAGCCATTTTAGAGAAAAATATATAAATAAAACAATGAGGTTCGCATACATTTATCTGTAATGTAAATATTGTTTTAATTTTATATGCTTATCTAAAAGAAGTTATATATATTTACAAGTTATATGTAAATCTGTAAAAGAGGTTATTTACCGTTTTTAGTCTTGTAACTATATCGTTCAAACAATGAGCTTCACATACATTTATTTCAGTATGCGTGTAGATAATTTATAATTTTGATAAATTACGGTAAATCGGTGATTACAACATAGATTTTCCAACAATGATTCGCTAATAAAGTCACGTATCAAAAAAATAAAAATCACGTAAGCTGTCTCAACAGCTCCAACCTAACTTCTACAAAGTACAAATATCTCTCTGTCTCGCCTCCTCTGCTTTTAACTGACATCCTAGTTCACAAGTTTAGTTGACGTCACACCTTTAAAAAAAAATAAAAAAAAATTTTAGTTGCCTAGTAGTAAATTTTAGAGCTTTTTTTTGGTATCATTTAATGTTCTTTTGCAGAAAGTAATAAAAGAAAGAATTTAGTAATACCATAAACATTACAGATCGAAAAATGTGCAGTCAAACTGCCATGCTCCTACTGAAAAAAGGTTTTATGAATTATAAGAATTATTTCGGATGTCGAACAAAATTTATGTCCACATTTTCATTAATAATTAATGATACCTACAGCATTGGACTAAGTTTGTTTCGTGGGTTTATATTTTTCTCCTTCAGTAAACTAAATTTTAAATTTGTGTCCAAAATAAGAACGAATTTATGACGTTTAATTTTGGCAAAAAGAAAAGTCATCATTACATATGTTTCATAATATGATGTGTATAGAATGTTTACAAAATTAAGATTTATAGCTACTATCCATTTGATTTTGATTTTACCCATCTTTGCAAAATTTTGGATCCAAAACTTATATACAGGAGGCGATGAATTCAGAAAAGAGTTTATCTTCACTAATTTCAGATGTCTTAGGCAAAGTTGTTTAACTAGAAAACTCGAAATTAGTACATGGTAATTAACGACCATAATCAAATCAATGTATATGTAAAACAAGACTAAACCAAATGCAATTATAATACGCTCAAAAATACATCTCAGATCACAGTTGATTTTAGCTTTCAAATGGCTCTAAATGAACAGAACAAGAAGCACATGTGTGATGGGGTCACATTCCCAAAAATAATTTTCACTAGTTAAACAAAGCTCTGAAGAATTAAAATATGGAAGCATGCAGAGGTCCCAGAAGCATTAATACACAAAACGAGTAAGGAACACCATTTATGAACAAAATATACAGTTTCCGACGAATTTAGGCTTGTTTTCATTTACTATAAGCATAAGATCAATCAACGAGCTATTGAATGTTATTTACTTGACTGTATATGATTCATCTTGCACCATCATCGTATTAGTGAAATTAGCATATGATTAATATATGGATACATTTCACCCATAACATTAAATAGACAAATATAATTATTTTTGTTTAAACAAAACAAATATAATTTAGTTTAGTGTCACTAGCTACTTCTTAAAAGAAATTGCATTTTCTCCCCAAAAGAAAAAGCTGAGGCATTGTTTTCAATTATCTTTTACAGATTTGGAGAGAGACATCAATCAACTAAAAAATATGAACCAAAAAAAATGTGGATTTGTTTTTCATTATTACGCCAATATGTGTAGGATTAATGACACGAATACAAACATACAAAACCATTGCATAATATATAGGCATGAGAATGATCATGATCTCAACAATAACATTTGATTATGAACTAATAGATACCCTTTATCCTCCTTTAAATCACCATCATCAGTTTCTTTCTTTTGTTTAGTGAGATCTTTTTTTTTTTTGGTCAAAGGTTTAATGAGATCTTGACATCTTTTATACTAAAATCATGAATCATTAATATGATGCGTATATATATAGTTGTGTGTATATATATATATATAATCATTTACAGTCATTTATTTAAATAATCTCTATCACGTACCAAAACTTGTATATCATTAGACTCTTTTTTAGGTTTATGATGATTACGTGATCATTTTTTATTTTCAGGTAATGCATGATTACGTGATCACGCATGCGTGCTCTCCAACAATGAACTTAAGAAGGGTTGAAATTAATGTTTGTCTTTCGATTGATTCATTTTCAACAATTTTCATAAAATTTGGGTATTTATAATTTCTCGAGTACGGCTCAATTTGTTTGATTACTGAATTATATGAATTTGATGATTTGTTTTAATCCGCTCAATTTTTATGATATAATTTCTCGAGTACGGCTCAATTTTCAATGATTTGTTCGAGTATGGGTATTTATGATTTGTTCTAATCTATATATGCCGACTATAATTAGATAAAATACAAAAAAGAAGATAAAATGCATGAGAAAAAGATTAAAAAGGAAAAGCAAATATAAAGACCAAACTATATTATACCAAAAAAAATAAAAGAAGAATTATTTTTTAGCTTTAGGTGTGATAGCTTGAGAAATAAGATAAGTATAAATTTTAGTCTCATATATATATTTTTTTTAATGTTCATCTCCCTTTCAACATGTTGTACGAGAGAGACCTTTTCGCTTTATAAGGTCATGTGATCAATCAACGTATTAATGCATATACAATTTATCATTACTTAGCATCTATATATATTTATTACCTAATTTTAAAGATATACATGAAAACTATATGTTTACAAATATCAGTAACAACTAATTCAATGTGAAATAATATTTTTGAAAATATTATTTACATTTCATAGTAAAATACGCCTAACATATATACGATCAACAAAACTATCTAGATAACCAATTTTGTTTGGTTGGATGTCATAGTGTCTTCGCTGGTCACATGAAAGTGAGTTTCTTTTTTTTCTTTCTTTCGCTTTTATGCTTTGACAGTTTTTGTTTTCACAACGTTCAACATTATCATAGCATCTTGGCATCTTGGAGAACTAAAGATGTGTAAATCTCATCATTTCATATCAAGAAAATAAAAGGAGAAAACGTGGGAACATTTTACCTTTGTCTAATAATTTGATAAAGAATTGCATACATAACATAGACGGTTATATCTACAAGAAAAAGAAAAAACACAACAAATAGATTTTAGTAAGTTAGATTTTACTCAAAATTAAATTACAACGTAATTAAATGTTAGCTGAAACATATAAAATCTAACTTTGTATTCTCTTAAGCAGCAATTGTGATTGTGATGGAAACACAAACAAAGGGAGCATCCATAAAAGCCATTCATGCTTAAATAAGAACACACGTAAAACTTCGACGTCATAAGACATGCATAACGGATACAATTTTTGAATGGAGTTGGTAATAGGGATTTGGAAAATTCAAATTATATAGAAACTTAAGTGACATGAAGTAGAGAGAAATATGATTTTAATTACACATGTTTCAAACATATTTAGTGAAAAGATCATATGTTTATCCTAAACTGATAACGATTTAGATATAGTTTCATTTTTGGAAGCAAATATGTAATTTTAAAATACTAAATTTCTTTTTCCTCATATCTATCTTACACTTTTTATTTCTTATTTTGAAACTGATAACAAGATAAGTCGTTCCACCAGTTTAGTTTTGGCTATTATAATTTGGTAAAACATATTTTACACATACCTGAAGTTTTTATGTTTACAATCTTAATCCAATTTCTATACAAAACTTAAGATTCCTTTATACAGTACGAACTGAATCATTAACCCAGTACTTGGAGCTTCCTTTAAGCACCTTTTTGTGAATATATTAACTAATCGTAAATGTTTTCCATTCACCTACCATAAACAGTTAATTGATTACTTGGAGTAAAAAAAATCGATGACATACATGTAAAATATATGTAATATATTGGGCATCAGGGCATGTATATATTGATAAGATTCGAGCATAAAACTCCCACACCTAACTCAAAGTCATCATCAAACCTATAAGATCTTCACTTCTTTTAATTTCCTTGTCTTTAATTTATCTTTAAAAGGTAATTATATTTCTATCTTTCTGTTTAATTATGCCCTTTCAATCATTTGAGTTACTAGTTTCTACTAACTGCAGTTTTTACTTTTATTTTTCTGTAAAAATCTCACAAAAGTACAAAGGAAGAAGGACGGACGAGAAGAGAAACCCTAACATGCATATGGGACAAAATAAACCAGTCCAGAAAAAGTCTCCATTATATGAAGAAAGTACTATCATTTTTGCTTCAAGTCAAAGTATGTTTGTGTGTAATATATTTATACATTTATAGTAAGTTTCTTTCTTGGTTCCAAAATTTTGCTACCAGAAAAATAAAGGACTACAATTTTTTGTGAACAAGTAAACATGAATAGCGTCATGACTCAACGACCTATTAAATATACATCTCTTTCACTAATATTACGCTTATAATTAACAATGTTCAAGGGTGGAATTGGATTTTTGCATTTAGATTATAAGTTCTTTCAAATAATTTTATTTTGTATGTAGATGAAAAACTTGTTGAGATAGAGAAAGAGAAGAGACTTGCGTTAATAGATGCATGGGAAGAGAACGAGAAGGCAAAAGCTCAAACCAAGTAAGATTTGCCAATCCAAATATATATAATCCTTAGTTATTAATGAGGCTAGCTAGAACCATAAAGATCAACATTGTTCTGCATTCAAAATTACTAACAAATATCTCACAGAAATATTGACGTGACCATAATTAAACTCAAAACATACAGTTATATATATGTCGCAAGAAATGCGAGATTACCCGTTTTTATACTTTATATTATCAATATAATATTTACATTTTGTTATTTTGAATCAATGAAAGCAGGGCTTACAAAGAACTTTGCTCGATTGAATCATGGGAAAACAACATGAAGACAGCTCTAGAGTTAGATTTGAAGAAAATGGAGGTATATAGAGAATTTTAGCTATATCAATATATTTTCTCTTTAACTTCTTTTAGCTATTCAATTTATTTAACGTTTATAGTGAAATACAAACAATATCATAGAAAAGTACTTTTATTTATAACTTTTATTCATATAGTCTCTCCTCTATGAATGCACATGTGTCTATGTTATATAGTTTTACTACGATAATTTATTTCTGTTGATTTTTTTTTCAGGAGAATTTACAAGTGGAGAAAACTGAATTCTCAAAAAAATTCAAGAAAAAAATACCTGAAATTGAGAAGATTGCAGAAGCCAAAAGAGAAAAAATAGAGAAACAAAAGGAGCAAGAATCTATCAAAGTCGAAAAAATAAGTGAGAAGCTAATTGCAACTCCAAATGCCTATCCACCCAATACCAAAACTTGTGGATGTTTCTAAAACATTTTATATCCTCCTTTCATGGGTCAATTCTCGGCCCATTAAATTATCTTATTGGGCTTTACTTGTACCCAAACATATTAACGAAAAAATCTGTGTAATGTGTGAACTTTCAAGCATCAATGATCAATGTTATCATTCATGTGTGTATTTAATATGACTCTATGCATTCATATGCCCAATTAACTCACAAGCATCAATGATCAATGTATCATTCATATGTGTATGTAATATGACTCTATGCCTGATGCATTCATATGCTCAATTTCTCTACTAATACCTTTAGTTGTTGTAGATAAGATGTTCGACAAAATGTGTAAGTGAAGTTCTTAGAAGTGGTTATGTATTAGTTTGCCTTGGTGTTTGGTGCCACGTCATCAGGTTTGGTCGTATCAAGCTAGCTGGGTCGGGTTGAGATTCGGGTTAACGGGTTGACCCAATTACCCATTGGTCGCTTTTTCTGATTTCTTCTCTTCTCACAGTGCTCTCACCTAACGCAGATTCTTCTTCTCTACCATATTCGTTGAAACCAGAGAAGATGGTGGGTGTGTCGCCGAAGATCGCTCCGTCGATGTTGTCATCGGACTTTGCAAATCTTGCCGCGGAGGCTAAGCGGATGATCGATTTGGGCGCCAATTGGCTTCACATGGACATTATGGTAACAACCTTTATAGCTTCTTCTTCTTCTCCGAATCTCAATTTTTTGATTTCACTCAATATATTTACTTACTTGGTGCTATAAAGGTTTCACCTTTGATATGAATACGATAAAGAATTTGATTCTCAATCACTATGCCTCATAGTATTATCTCCACTCTAGGATCTGGTGTTGAATGTTGTGGAATTCAAATGTGAAACTTGTATCTCTGCTCTTAGAATGAAACAACAACAAAGAAGCTGACTCATATGCTAACCTTTGCTTGTTTCATACTAATGATTTAGTCTGCTGTTTTCTCATTTGCAGGACGGGTAAATTTTACTGTTTTTAGCTGTGTTTTCATTACACTATGGAGTATTAGCATCTGGTTAGTATAATTCTGTATTACTCGGGCAGGCATTTTGTTTCTAACCTAACGATTGGTGCTCCTGTCATCGAGAGTTTGAGGAAGCACACAAAGTAATGTTACTCCTTCCCTTTGAATTAATAACATGTGACATGTTCTTCAAGTGAAGTGATGTCTTTGAAAACGTTTTATCTTTCCCTTTTATCACAGTGCATATCTTGATTGCCACTTAATGGTGACGAACCCCATGGATTATGTGGATCAGATGGCTAAAGCTGGGGCGTCTGGTTTCACATTCCACGTTGAGGTGGCCCAAGGTATATATATAGATAGCTGTTTCCCCCACACCATCCTTCAACTTTTTCTCATCTTTATGATCTCGACTTGTATTATTCGCTTACTTTCAGAGAATTGGCAAGAACTTGTGAAGAAGATTAAGGCTGCTGGGATGAGGCCAGGTGTGGCTCTAAAGCCTGGAACACCTGTTGAACAAGTCTATCCTCTGGTATTGAATTATCGAAATTGCTGTTTGGCCAGAGTGCGATTGGGTTATTATGCGTGCTTGACCTATCTATGACAGGTCGAAGGTACAAATCCGGTCGAAATGGTTCTTGTGATGACTGTGGAGCCTGGATTTGGAGGCCAGAAGTTCATGCCCAGCATGATGGACAAGGTTATGTTTCCAACTCTGGAAATCAAAATGTCATTTGCCTATTGAAATCCCCTCGTAACCTTAGTTTTCTTTATTCTTGATATAGGTCAGGGCATTGAGGAACAAGTACCCAACACTTGATATTGAGGTAAGTCATCTCAATCCTACAAGTTCAGACAGTGTTTGATCTTTCCTTAAACTGAGTCCTATCTCCTGGATCAGGTGGACGGCGGCTTAGGCCCTTCCACAATCGATGCAGCAGCTGCAGCTGGAGCCAACTGTATCGTCGCAGGAAGTTCAGTGTTTGGAGCTCCGAAGCCTGGGGACGTCATATCCCTTTTGCGGGCTAGTGTTGAGAAAGCACAACCCTCCACTTAAGGAAGTTGGTGCCCTAACTCTATGAGCCAAGGTCTTAAGCTAATACTTTTTTATTTCTTTGAAATGGAATAAACCTTAGATCTTAGTTACTTGTTATACAATTAAAATGTGTCTGAGAGCTTTTGCCCTAGCGATGAAATTCCACAAGAAAATCACCGGAGATAGAATTTTTTGTTAAGAAATTGTTTATTATGTAGCAGTTACATTTTAGTCTATCAGACTTAATTAGATAATCCAGACGATGGTACAACGACGATGACTCAAGTTCCGAAAACTCAAAATTCCAAGAGATGTTAAACTTTGGAATTCTGAAATCAGCAACTTCAACTTCATATCTCGTAATGTGACTATCTATCATAATCATTGACAAGACTATCCAATCCATCATTCTAGTCGGGAAGATAGAAATAGATTGAGAATTTTCGTTTGGTATCATCAAGGCCTTGTTGGTATGGTAGTCCAAGGACCTTGAAACCATCGCAAGCCATTATATATTGACTTTCATAGCTTCTCATGAAAGGCACATGTACTTCTTTGCCTTGGTGAAACTCGTTGTCTTTGGTTGAAGACTTGTCAAATTTGTTTTCCCATGCTCCTTTGAAGTACAATGCGTTTCCATAAACCTGAACGGTTTCGCTTTTAACGGATCCACGAGGAAGAAGGTCTATGATGAGACCATTGGTGTGATCGGAAGCCCACTTATTCAGCTCTTGACGCACTTGTACAGCCTTCAAAACAAAACCAAAAACCATGTCAGAGAGGATTATTATAAAACTACAAGCCTTATGTTTAACAAATATCTCAAAACCCTAAAATATTCTTAAAACATTATAATAAAGTTGAGCAAAAGTAGCCTTAAAAAATTTCTCCAACAGATCCTTTAAGGAGGGATCAAAGGGGAGTGATTGCAGAGATTTTGGGGCCGCCCTTCTTACTAGACAGCGTTAAGCTTGTCGGAGCCAGGACTATCAAAATCGACTATCGATTTCCATTTCGTTTTCATTGAAATCGCATCTGCATCTTCTTCAATCCAATCTCTGAGCTCGTTATCACCACCACCACCGTCTTTCCTCTCCGGTAAGTTGTCTTGGGTTAATTTTGTTCATCGCCGATGGGAATATCAGATTTGAGCATTCATACTCTGTTTTAATCTTCACAGTACCGTTTATGTTCTCCAATTCGAGCTTCTGGGATCATTGGATTAATGGAATCTTTGAAAATAGTCTGAATTTGTTATGCTTAAGTCTTGTATTTGGTATTTTCTCTTAGCCCAAAGTCCAAATGATAAATGGGTCACGATTTCTTCTTTTTAAAAATCTTTGGATCTTCATAGCTTTACAAAATCATATACTTGCATTGTTATCAGCTCTAGGATCATAACCAAATAATTTTTATCAGTTTTGTTAACTCAGAAACTTGTACAAAGCTTCGTAGATTCTTCTATGGATACAGATATGCATACAAGCATGTACTATGAGTCTATCCTTCCTTATAGCTTTGCTTTTTGGAGTCATCCAAGTGAAAACTTGTGTTTTTTCCCCCTTAAATGTTAAAACCACTTACCACAAAATGGTTTTACTTAGTAGACTAACAATTGTTTTTTTCTCTTTAGCTGTTCCTTGTTGATCCTGTTTCTGAACTTAATCTGTATTCATAAGCCTTTTGTTCATTGGTTACTTAATTCTTTTTGATGGCTGCTCTGTTGTTTCTTTAGATACCGGTGCGGAAGTCTTGTCCCAAAATGTCTATCAGGAGGCCTCAAATCCCTCGGCTTCTTCTTCAAAACGTCTCTTGCATGAGAAACGCGCAGCAGATTCTAAGACACGTGAATGTATCTCTTCATGACGGTGGTGCACTTGTCTTAACTGGAACAAACGGATCCGGTAAATCAACTTTCTTGAGAATGTTAGCTGGATTCTCAAAACCCTCTGCAGGAGAAATCCTTTGGAATGGTCACGACATCACACAGTCAGGAATCTTTCAACAATACAAACTCCAACTCAACTGGATCTCTTTAAAAGACGCCATCAAAGAGAGATTCACAGTACTCGATAATGTCCAATGGTTTGAGCTTCTCGAGAATAAAATCGGCAAAGCTCAACCCGCGTTGGAGCTAATGGGGTTAGGGAGACTGGTGAAAGAGAAATCGAGAATGTTATCGATGGGTCAGAGGAAAAGATTGCAACTTGCGAGGCTCCTCGCTATCGATAGACCGATATGGCTTTTGGATGAACCATCCGTTGCTTTGGATGATGAAGGTGTTAGATTGCTCGAGTATATTATCGCAGAGCATAGGAAAAAAGGAGGGATTGTGATTGTCGCGACTCATCTTCCGATAGACATTGAAGATGCTATGATCTTGAGGCTTCCTCCTAGGTTTCCAAGGAAAATGACTTTGATTGATATGCTTGATCGTGCAGACATTTCTTAGTAGAAGAATCAAAGAGAGTTTATAACTGGGAGTGTTTTATTTTGTACTGTGTAATGGAATGTTAGTTTTGTCAAGAAAATTGGTTAAAAATATTAAAAATGAGCAAATTCAGATTACCGTTAGAATGTTATGTGCTAAGTCATTCATTACATTATTAGGTGACTTCATAAATTCATCCTAAAAATGAATAACTTAACTATAATTTTTGGAAAGACCAAAAAATCTTTTGTTTTTGGTGAAACAGACAAATAAATCTGTGCTCTGAAAAGGTAATTACGCATTCTAATTTTTAAAAATTGCCACAGATTAAAGAACCAATAATAAAACTTTTATGAAAAGAAGGAAACAACGAATAGTGGTCGCTCTTAGGATTTGGCACGAGTCAAACGTATACGTTTGTACATTGACCTCTCTCTTATTGTTCTTATTTCTATGTCGTGTCGTGTCTGTTCTTAAACTCCATCCATCGATAACTGAAACTAAGCATGAGCTGTTTTTTCTTATACTGACGAAAACACCCTCAAGTCATTTTCGTTCTTCAGTTCTTCTTCTTCTTTTTGATTAAAGACCCCATGAGAAGTTTAAATTCTCACTGACCCATTTGTTTTCTCTCAATCTTTTGCAGAACCCTGAACCAAATTTTGCATCTTTCTCTTTGAATTTTGTGTCTTTCTTTAATTCTTTGGAGGGGTTTTTCAAAAGCAACAACCTTGAAAAAATGGGTATGGGCACAAGCACTTTCGTTATCAGATGGGTCAATCTTCTTACAATGGTGAGCTTAAACCTCTTCTTCTCCACTTAGTTTCTAATTCTGAGAACCGCATTTGACCGTCCTTTGATTCCTCTTTAATGGATTTGGTTTGTTGGATTAGAATCTGGGATTCCGTACAACTTAGTTTATGGTTCTGTGTCTCATGAAGATTCTTAGTGAAATTCCACTGCTTTAGTTGTAATGATGTGCAAGTTTCTACCTTTTAATGTTGATTGTTTCTGCAACTTTATAGTAATTTATGTGTATTACTACTTTTGGTGAAGCTATTGGCTGTGGCAGTGATAATATTTGGGGTGTGGATGAGTACACACAATGATGGTTGCAGAAGGTCACTTACATTTCCAGTTATAGCTCTTGGTGGTTTCATCTTCTTGATGTGAGTTTACACTACTTTCACAATTGGCATAACCCAACAATGGTTCTTGCTTATGTTTCTTTTTTTGTGTGTGTGTGTTTACTTATTGTTCATGAAATGTCTATGATCTGATGCTTTTCAGATCCATAATCGGATTTCTTGGCGCGTGCAAGAGAAGTGTGGCGCTTCTTTGGATTGTATCCTTCACTTGCCATGTTCTGTTTTCTGTTTCTTTTGTTGGAAACTTTTGAATTTTAATCTTCCTTGACATGATTGATTTTCCTTTGAAGTATCTTGCCGTGCTCCTGATCGTTTTGATCGCGATTCTTGTCTTTACCGTACTGGCGTAAGCCTCATCTTCCTAATGGTTAATCGTCAAAACTCAGCTGTTGAATCATTGAAGATCTCAGCTTTTGTTTTACAGGTTCATTGTAACAAACAATGGTTCTGGCCATACTAACCCTGGTTTAAGGTAACTATAACTTATTTCTCTGCGGTTACGTACCAGTTTTCATGTGTAAATTCTTGAAACTTTCTGCATAAAATCAGGTACAAGGAGTATAAGCTGAATGATTACAGCTCATGGTTTCTAAAACAGGTACTATAATTTACAGTGGCACTGATATAGAATAGAAAAAACTTGCTTTCAATTTCTCTTTTTCTAATTCTTGATGTTTCAGCTTAACAACACCAGTAACTGGATAAGACTAAAGAGTTGTCTTGTTAAATCCGAGCAATGTCGGAAGCTTTCCAAGAAATACAAGGTCTATTATCTTTCCACCAACAAAAAGATGCCTTATATTATTGAATATTAGACACTCATGATCTCTGAAATGATCTCAGACCATCAAACAGTTGAAATCCGCAGAATTAACCCCGATAGAAGCTGGATGTTGTCGACCACCATCTGAGTATGTATATCTATGTCTCTTCTTGTTATTTGTTGATGTTTTGAATCCGCAGAAATATCGAACCGTCTCAATGTTGTTTTTATGCCAAGGTGTGGTTATCCTGCGGTGAATGCTTCTTACTATGACTTGAGCTTTCATTCGATAAGTTCTAACAAAGATTGTAAGCTTTACAAGAATTTGAGGACTATCAAGTGCTACAACTGTGATTCTTGCAAGTAGAGCCATCAACTTGCCCCCTTAAAGCTCTTTTGTTACAACAATTGTGTCATTCATTTTCAGATGAGACTAACTATTCTTTTCATTTGATTAATATCCGCAGAGCTGGAGTTGCTCAGTACATGAAAACCGAGTGGCGACTTGTTGCGATCTTCAATGTGGTCCTGTTTGTTGTCTTGATAAGCTCTCTTCTTAGCACGAGATTTGACTCTGAACAAAGTTTTGGCCTTTTAAACGGTTTAGTGCAAATTTCCAACATAACCTTTAAAGATTGCCAAACCACAACAGTACCAAAACAGTTTTAAAAAAAAAAAATTTGTGGATCTTGAAATGTTCTTGTGAGAACTGATTTATTTGTTTTCTTTTCAGTCAATGGTTTACTTTGTTGGATGCTGTGCGAGAAGAAATGCTGCTAGTTACCGATCCAAAGCTTAGAAACCGAAGCCCGGGTTAAAGAAAACACTTCACCGGATTCTCCCAAGCTACAGATGAATCACATTCTCTTCCATGTTGGTGAATGCTTCCAAGAGAGACACAAGAGCAACAACTTCTCATCGTTCTTTTTACTCTGTAATCTATATGTTGTTGAAACAGAGCAAAAATTTGATCAGATTTTTCACACAGAAAACATATTTGACATCAAAATCTACACTTTTTATCTTTTAAGAGTAAAAATTTAGTGAGCTAATGCATAACAGAAATTAAAAATTTATGATTCCATTCTTTGCAATTTACGGGTTCAATTAATTACTTAATCCTTATTCTCATGAAAATCAGACCGGGTATCAAACCGGATTTGTGGTTAAATTTTGGTTATCAACCGGTTTCAATTGCATACCGCGATTTTTTATATCTCAGACCGGATATATCAGTGAAGCGTTTACAATTACTGCCTTAAACCCTAAAACCTCAGAAAGAAAAAAAACACATTTCCTCTGCAAAAAAGAGTCACCGGAAAATGTACTCGTTAATTCTCCGGGAAAGATCTGGATCCATCACAGGGTCCTTATGGAACCGAATATCCTCTCGGAACATGGGTGGTGGTCCGAGAACCTTCCCTGGAGGACTAAACAAGTGGCAGTGGAAACGTATGCACGAGAAGAAAGCTAGAGAGAAAGAGAACAAGCTCTTGGATCAAGAGAAACAGCTTTACGAAGCTCGAATTAGGACCGAGATCCGAGCTAAAATGTGGGGAAATCCAGATTCTGGTGAGAAAACGGCGAAATCGAAGCAGAGTCATGGACCAATGAGCCCGAAAGAACATATCAAAACCTTGGCTGATCGGTTTATGAAAGCTGGAGCAGAGGATTTTTGGAACGAGAACGATGGTCCGGTGAAGAAATCAGATCAAGGGTCGAGATCAGGTTCGGATTCGATTGATTCTACTTCTAATTCGCCTATTGATGTGAGGAGATTAGTTTCTGCGACATGTGATTCTATGGGTAAAAATCGTGTTTTCGGTAGTAGTAGGAGAGGTTTTTCGAGTATGAGTAGATTTAAGAGAAATGAGAGTTCTTGTGATGAAGGAGATGACTTTGATGCTAAAAAGCTAGATACTTTGAGTCCTTTTTCTCCTAAATTTGCTGGTACCAAGGAGAAAGTGAAGAGCTCGAGGAGTGTTGTTGGAGTTATAAGGAACAAAGGTTTGTTTGGAAGAAGGAAGTTTAGGAAGAACGATAGTTCAACTGAAGAGGATTCAGATGAAGAAGGCGATGAGGGAAAGATGATAGGTTGGATGGATATGAGGAAAACGGGAAGCAGTGCGTCGTTAGGGAACCACGATATCAAGCTGACGAAAAGAGTGAATCGTAATGTCACGGATGAAGAGCTTTATCCTCCTTTGGATATTAATACAGTTAGAGAAGATCTCAGTAAAAGAAAATCTGTGGATAATGTAATGGAGGAGAAGCAAGAGCCTCATGACTCGATTTACAGTGCAAAAAGGTATTTTAAACTGGCTGTGTAAAGGAATTTGATTTGTCAAGTTTAAATCTTGATGAACTCTGTTAATGGTTGCAGATTTGATGAGTCTTGTATATCTCCTTTGACGCTAAAGGCACTTTCTGCGTCTGGCATTCTTAAGATGACTAGAGTACAGGATGCCACTCTCTCTGAGTGCCTAGACGGTATGTATTCTTCTAGTTCTTTTCTGATTACTCTGCTGGTTTTAGTTTCTTCTTTTGGCTCAAATGGTTAGCATTTGACAACGTATTATCTTTTATATAAAGCAGGTAAAGATGCATTAGTCAAAGCCAAAACTGGGACGGGAAAGAGCATGGCGTTTTTGGTATTTTACAATCCCTTATCCTGAGATTATGCCTTAGCTTTTGTTGTTTCTTAAGATAACGTTGTAAGATTGAAAAAAAGCTTCCTGCAATTGAAACAGTTCTGAAAGCTATGAACAGCGGTAAGGGCGTTAACAAAGTTGCTCCGATTTTTGCTCTTATCCTCTGTCCCACAAGAGAACTTGCAAGCCAGATCGCTGCAGAGGGCAAGGCTCTACTCAAATTCCATGACGGGATTGGTGTTCAGACTCTAATTGGTGGTACACGCTTCAAACTTGATCAACAACGCCTAGAATCTGAGCCATGTCAGGTTTGACCAATCGTGATTCTCTGTTTTACAGGAATTGTTTATATTTCTAGTTGGTGTGGTCAATCTCCTTTTCTTTCCGTACCTTGTTGCAGATACTAATAGCAACTCCGGGAAGACTCTTGGATCATATAGAGAATAAGTCTGGCTTAACATCGCGTTTGATGGCGCTTAAATTGTTTATAGTTGACGAGGCTGACCTTTTGCTAGACTTAGGATTCAGGAGAGATGTCGAAAAAATCATAGATTGTTTGCCTCGTCAGAGACAATCTCTTCTCTTTTCTGCAACCATTCCGAAAGAGGTACAATTGCTATATAATTAACTTCATATATTCTTACCTTTAGCACAAAATCCAATGCGGACACACACGGCTAAAATTTAGATTAAATTCAGGTCCGTCGAGTCTCACAGCTTGTTTTGAAAAGGGATCACTCTTATATCGACACAATCGGGCTCGGTTGTGTAGAGACTCATGATAAGGTAAAATCTGAAGCTCTTCTTTTTGTCTCAAAAGCTTGTTACTTGAATCTGGTTATTGATTTTTTTTTGCTTTGGTTTCAGGTGAGGCAATCTTGTATTGTTGCTCCACACGAATCTCATTTCCACTTAGTACCTCATCTTCTAAAAGAGCACATCAACAACACGCCTGATTATAAGGTAAAACAAATCCTCTTAAACAATTGTTTTTTTCTTTCTTACCTTGGTAATTCTCATAACTATCCAATTTCATTCTCGCAGATAATAGTCTTTTGCTCAACCGGTATGGTAACATCACTGATGTATACTCTACTCCGGGAAATGAAATTGAACGTTAGGGAGATTCATGCTAGAAAACCTCAGCTCCATAGAACACGTGTATCAGACGAGTTTAAGGAATCAAATAGACTGATTCTTGTCACATCTGATGTATCTGCTCGTGGAATGAACTATCCAGATGTTACTTTGGTTATTCAGGTAAAGCACAAAGCGAACATTTTCATGCCAAAAACAACCTTTTATGGATATTTAACGGATTAGACTTGGTCTTATGTTTTGGTAGGTCGGTATACCGAGTGACAGAGAACAGTATATACATCGACTAGGTAGAACTGGAAGAGAAGGAAAAGGAGGAGAAGGATTGCTTTTGATTGCGCCATGGGAGAGATATTTTCTTGATGAGCTTAAAGATTTGCCACTTGAACCAATTCCAGCTCCGGATCTTGATTCAATAGTTAAACATCAGGTTTGTTCGCCTTCACTGTTAACACCCATAACTGGAGTTTTATTGCTAAGTGATACTGAGGACAAATGTTTTGTAAACAGGTTGATCAGTCGATGGCTAAGATTGATACAAGTATCAAAGAAGCAGCGTACCATGCATGGCTCGGTTATTACAACTCGGTTCGAGAAACCGGTAGAGACAAAACCACGTTAGCCGAGTTAGCTAATCGGTTTTGCCATTCTATCGGTTTAGAGAAACCTCCTGCTTTGTTTCGAAGAACCGCGGTTAAGATGGGTCTCAAAGGTATTTCTGGTATTCCAATCCGAAAATAAACCGACCTGTGTTGGTTTGGTACTTAGATGTATCGTCGTAAAGAGAAATGTATGACACATTTTTGGTCAACATCATATTTAAATAATTTTGTTATTTATGAATATGTGATTAACTTTTTAGTTACAGGAATTTTTGTTTGTCTAAGTCATGTGTTTATATATTTGACTACTTGAGGAAGTTTGTTTATTATTTATAATCGTTACAATTGAAATGTAAGTAATTTGACTATGTAAGTACGGGTAAAATACATATGATACGTGATTTGCTCAATAATAACATCATTGATCTCATATCAAAAATGGAGTTAATAATTTACTAATCATAACTTTATAATTTACTAACTAACTGCATTTATGGACAAAGATAATTTTATTAGTATATGATCTTTTACATAATTAATACACATGCATCTAGTTCAACCTAATCCTTGATGATCATCAACATTTCAGAGTGAAGGAACCTTTCCAAGGTTATAACAAGAGAGTTCCAAATACCAAATATCAAATTTTTCTCACTCTTAATTATCACCATGCAAGTAACATCTTCTACTAATACATACCCAAAAAATTGAAAGATTTCTTCCTTTTTTGTTTTATTTACAAAATCAATTGGCTCATACACGCACATATCATCGAAGATAGAGATAGTTTATGGTGACATAGGCTACACGATGTTATGTCAATCGTACATCACATTTTGGGTTTAAATCTTAGATATGCAATTTTTTGTTATAGGATATTGATGATTTTTTATTTATTTTTTTTGAATAAAGTTGGTGTTATGGTTTTCATGTGTTGGATTGTTCATTTAGGAGTAGTAGTTTTTTCTTCTTTTCTGAACAAATTAGGAGTAGTAGACTAGTATTCATGGTTTGTTCATAATCGAAAATAAAATCCATAATAACAATAATAGAACTTACTAAGTTATATAACTCCGAATGACAAAGTGGTTCGTTGTATTTTGCTAGAAACATAAACTAGAAATTTTCAAATAATTAAGAAGTTTTAGACATTAAGTATTTTTACAAGGCAACGTTCCAAGACAACAGGCAGGAGCTACCAGCCTACCACAAACAGCAATTTAATTTGTTGTTCGTGTTCTTTCTAATGACACGGACATCTCAACTCGTCCTCGATAATTTTAGTTTTGTTTACACATACCATCCAAACTTTTGTTTTAGAATTTTAAATTGAAAGTTCAAATATTTTGAACAGTAATTCTTTTCCATAGCTGATAATTCATAATCTTACTATTGTATGGGTACCATTTTGATAGGAATTTTATTTGTCATAACATTAGACTGATGTCATATGTATACAGTAAACGTATATCACATATTCATTGAGCTATTCATTTAATTATAAAACTGATCAAGAGTCGTTATAGTTAACGCATGACCATCGTCAGATTGCGGAATTACGTGTCTTGATCCAAATGGCTTACAATTTCAAAGAAAACTCGCATTACTTTTATATTACATGCCATATATACGATTTGCATTTATTTTTACAAGTATAGTATAACATTTCCAAACAAGAACTATACAATATACAAATCCTGAGCTAATTTTCTCTTACCTTGTTACCCATTTCGCAGGGAAGAAAATGTTAGGAAAATAAGATTGAAAAATCTTGAAAATATCAAAGATTCAAAACATATATAAAATTGTGTATTATCTCTTACAAAATACTTCGTAGATCCAACTAAATTAAAATATATATGGCTGACTTTCTACTTTTATAAGCAATTCATATTGGTTGGTAAAATAAAATCAATAACTATTCTCTGTAACTGATAGTAGTATATTATATATTAACGCGTAAATAATTAGATGTCAAGTTAAATAAATAATTATTTCGAAGAGCCAAATTATTTGAGAGTCAACGGTGTGATCACAGGAATCGACGGATCGGAGAGACCCACGCGAGCACTCCACCCGTTTCGGCTAAATAACAATATTACCCTTAAATCATGTTCCCATTTGTGAAAACGTCGTGACTTCTGTTTCTCACTTTACCAAAACGATAAAACATGCTCCACGATGACGGTGAGACTATAGTAAAGAGGAATAATCAAACTCATTGCAATTGAAGTTTGATTTACGAAAAGAAAACCCTAAAACACCTCAGCAAAAATTATGTTATTAATCAACACACTAAATATAGACATAAAGTTACTTTTAGTGTTTTTCTTCTTATATTTCGTTACTTAATAATAGAAATTTGTGAACTTGGAACGATGAAGAAAAAGATCATGGTTATATAATAATTACGTATAAACTAAAAAATTGTATTATACGTTTGAACTTTCTTATAGTCAAAGGAGAGGTTAGTTTCGTCAATAGAGGTTACCAATATTTAATGGACTTGAGAGAAATTTCGTTCGTTTCCTTACAAGTCCATTGTCACGATCCCGTAATTAATATAAATCTTAAGCTTAACTCATCGACATCAACAAAAGATTAGTCAAGAAAAAAAAAAACTCTTACGGAGAGAAAACATTCAAAACAAAATGAAAGTTTGGAGCCAAAGATTATCGTTTCTAATCGTCATGATCTTCATTTTGGCCGGGCTTCATTCCTCTTCCGCCGGCCGCAAGCTCCCTAGTATGACGACGACGGAGGAGTTCCAGCGATTAAGTTTTGACGGCAAGAGAATATTATCGGAAGTGACCGCCGACAAGAAGTATGATCGGATCTACGGAGCTTCTGCTAGATTAGTTCCCAAAGGTCCTAACCCGCTTCACAACAAATGATATATTTCTATACTATTATAGTTACATTTTGTCGCCAATAATTATACTATCTTAATTAAGTTTGTTTAGGGTTTTGTTTAGAATAATTTAATCTACCTTGTGTCTCAACAAATTCTGTTATTGCTGGTTCTTTAATTTCTTGTATTTTGTAGATATATTGTATGATAGATATACGTACAGAGACTTATGTAACTTTCTTTTTTCATATTTACATTTATTTATACGATGTTGAAAATATGTATCAAATATTGATTTGCACGAGATGAGAGGGGTGATTATTTTATATTTTGATTATAGTTCATTATAATAAATATGACATGTTACTAGTTTGACAGAGTTATTAATATATTCAATTCAGATCATGTACGTATTTCTGCAGTATAGTTTCCGTTCCTAACACAGTAACATGACATGATCAAAGTTATTTCCGTTGTTACGAGTCTATCTATGGTATATCTTCTCAAATAAGACTAGCTAGACTATTGAATTTCGATTTTCTTTGCAGTAAATCGATCCGTCACTCATATCAGAAAAAAAGACAAAAAAAAAATCGATCCGTCAACAATCAACATGTATATATATGATGAAAACATTACGCAAAAGAATAAATTCAGTCGTCCATTCAACAACGATAGAATCATAGAATATAAGTCAACATCTATACTTGTAAAATAAATTTATTTTTACAACAATAAAATGATAATAATGAGTTTTATGAGTCAACAGAAGGGGTAGGCAAGGAACGACACGGCAATGCGTTGACCCTGTTTTATGTTCTATATTTAAGAAACGAAAAATGTAAACACATCTCTAAATAAAACTGATTTTTTTTGGGGTAAGGTCTGTTTTTTGAAATGTTTATAGACGCTTAGGACACTTAGAGCCTTTCAGGTTTAATGCTATTGGCTGAACAATCTCTCTTAGATTGCTTCAAGTTACAGTCTTTTTTAGATTTCAATGTTGCAGTTTGTTGGTTCTCAAGTTGGCAGATTTTCTAGGATAGGATCAATCTTCTTTTACTAGGTTCAGGTCTCTTCACACTTTGGTAAGCAAGAAGCTCTCTTAACACAGGCATAAAATGCAAGTTTTAAGTTCAGTTACGAAGCTTTGTTTTCGTTTGCTGTTTTTATTGAGAAGTTAAGAAGATTGACTTTCAAACACTGCTACCATGGTTTGGCCTCTTCTCTGGTGGTTGATCATCGAGCATCCAGACTTTTCCCTTTTGATGTTTATAGTCTTGATTCAGTTCTTTTTAATTTCTTTCTTTAGACGTCTTTGGATTGTATAATATGCTCTCTGTATCATGAATGGTTTGTACGATATGTTTCATATAAATAATAATACCCTTTGGCAAAAAAACAAAATAAAATAAAACTGATTAAAACCATTTACGTACCGATTTAATATATTGATGGTCATCAATATAAAAACAAGAGTGCAAAAGAGTCAAAATAAAACAAAAATAAACCCCATCACAATCAAGATAAAGACAACTAATTTTCTGTGTTTCTTCAACAATCATAGCTTTATTAATGTAAAAGATGTTTCACACAGACATTCAACAAAAAACACAAACATACAATTTTTAACAAAAGGGAAAGTAAATACAAACAAATACATAGAACAAATATAAATGTTTAATTAGCCGGCAAAAACTTATCAATTTGACTTCATTTTCAATAAAAAAACCACTTCAATGTCAATATTTTGGCCACTTTCTTTCCAACTCGATGGGATGGCTAAAGCTTATGACCTTGACATTCCAATAACAAAACTTTGGGGTTAATACCATTAAAAAGCATTATTTAGGGATTAACATGCAAAGTTTTCAGATATTATGTCACGTGTCACGTAAAACTCCACGACAACGAAATGTTATCACTTCTTCTTCTGTCGTTCTCAGAAACACAGAGTGTCAAAACCTGGTCACCGGAAAAAAAATAAACTCTGTTTTCAGACCGAATTTTCTCACCGGAAAATGTTACGTCAGCTTCCACCAACTATTACGGCGGACGCCACGCCGGATTGGCTTCCCGTCGGTTGGATTGCTCACTCTACAGTTCTAAAACGCGGTCGTCAAACTAGGGTAACTACTTTAAACTCTTTACTCTCTAAATGTGGAGCCTTTTTGTGTTTCTCTGTTCTTTCATCTTCCAATTTACACTGATTCTCAGCTTTTTTGATGTGAAATTTTTGCTTCTGTTTTTTAGTACTTTGATCACCATGCACACACCCATACTTCATTCAAGAAATTTGACCATAAATAGTGATAATTTCAAGACCAATTTGAGAAAGCTGACTTGTGATTGAGAAATTTTATGAAAACTCAGACCTCTAATTGTAGATTTAGTTGGTTTGTATGCATGTTGATGCACCCAATGTTTTACTTCATCTTGTAGACATACACGCAATTGAGAACAGGGAAAAAGTTATCTACAAAGGATCAAGTTCTTGAGTACATTAAAATGGAGAAAATACGAGAAAAACGAGAAGCAGGAATCAAGAGGAATAAAGCAAGTGTATGATCATGTTCTTGACTAGACTTTTGCAAGTTCTTTGTTCTGTTATATATAATGTTTCTTTCTCTTGTTGCAGTTAAAAGCCTTACAAGATAAAGAGACCGCAAGTGAAAGGCCGTCGTGGCTTCCGGATGAAAGGAAAGCAGAGTTGGAGATTGGTTATGTTGGTGGAAACCCTTACAAGGTATAACAGACTAGCCATTTGTGCCTTAGTTTGTTATTGAGAGTGAGAGATTTGTTTATGGTTTTTATGTGGTAGATGAATGTGAACACATCAAATGATTTTAACACCAATCCAAAGGAGACAGTGGTATTAGATGAGAACTCTATGGAATCTGAAGATTCATCGGGTGAAGTATACGAAACCGGGTGTAATGAAATTGTAAGATGCATGATTTTATTTGAAAGTTTTAGTATCTTGAAAAGAGGTTGTAGTATAGCTGATAGATACAATTTTATGGTTTACAAGACTTATGCAATTGAGGAGGATGAAGAAGATTTTTCAGAGAGGGAATATGTCGAAAATGTGGAGAATTTCTCTAACATAACCTCTACTCCTGTAAGTGAATTTGTTTTTACTTTTCTTATGTTTATTCTTGAACATGTATTGCTGTGAGTTTTATGTTTTGTTTATCGTAGCTACGGTCACAGCCAGAAAGAATGCAGAAATTGGAGTCTCGAGCAAAAACACAATGTGTGTTTGAAGGTATGTGGAGAAAAGGAATCAAAGAGTAATTATACAGAGATATTTGTTTGTTAGTGATAGACACACATAGTTTTTGTCTGTGCAGATGAGGATCTGAGTAGTGACAGTGACAACAAACTTCCAGAAGCTGAGACTTCAAAAGAAGGAAATGGTTTGGGAGAGGGTCATGTTGTATCTAACCTAGTCGAGTCTTTTGAAAAGAAAACCTCGCATGGTGTTATGGTTGAGTGTGATGATAAGGCGAGGGAGATCCCCGGTTTGACTGGATCATTAACTGTTGAAATCAACCTGGACTGTGAACCTGCAAGTGATAGTTTGGTAGAGAAGAATTGGAATAAAAGTGAGAGCGATGAAACAGGAACAAGAAACATTGAGATCATTGACCTAGAGAGTGACGTGATTCACATAAGTGGCTCATCAAAAGCTGTTGAAGTGACTCAGGAATCAGGCGATACAAGTAAAGAGCCTCTGAAAGCTCAGGAAGAACCTGATAACGACTGGAGAAGTTCGGTCTTCTTTCCAGACAGAGAAGCCCCTTCACATTCTGTACTTGTCTTTGAAAGTTCTAATGCTAGACCATCTGTAGAAGATCTTAGCAACACCATTGAGCTTGGTTTAACCCCGCAAGAGAAGAACATCAGTAGCTCTAAAAAGCGGAAGAAGAATACGGAAAGATGTGCATCTAAGAACATCAAGAAGAAAGGCATTGAAGCACCATCCAGAAAACTTCAGAGAGGCAAAACACCATCAAGCAAATCGCATGGCAAGAAGGGAAGTTCGAGTGTAGGCATGGACAAAAAACCTGATGATTGGCTTAAACCGTGCCCAAACTTCCCATTTGAGCCACTCACAAGATCATTTCAAGTAGAGGATGACTCGGCAATCCGCATGTACTTAGAGCAACACTTTGCAGCTCCTGGGAGTGCTGATAGTAATCTACCTTTACCCGATTTCGGATTGCCTACCTTCTCCGACATCAAAATCTCACTTAATGAAGAACCTGCATTCAAGAAAAAGAAGTCTCCTGATCCTCCATGTGTACAAGTTGCAAGTTCAAACATACCTAGTTGCAGTTCCATGGGTACTAGTATGCTACCAACAGTTGCAGGACACTAAAGAGACACTGAGACTCGACAAGTTTAAGATGAAATTGGGATTTGTTGGGATTTAAGTTCTAGAAAATTCAAATTCCGTCTGCTTAATGTTTCGAATCTTATCTATGTGTTTTTTCCTAGCTTTGTTTAATATTTATGCAAGTTGCTGCGGTTGAGGCAGATAAATCCATTTGTTTGACCGCTTTTGATTTACCATTCACAAATTATGTCTATACTGGTGCGGACGCAAAAAAAATATTAGAAGTGATGATTGAAGGAGGGAGGCTACTCAACTGGATTCGGAGAAAGGCAGGTTGATTCATGGAGTTCTTAGTTGGAGTCATCGGATGTCGAGCTTCTTCGACCAGGTGGTGTGTGGGTCTCTTGTTGCAATCTTTATCTTTCTTGCTGGTCTTTGGGCTTATTTTAAACTTTAGATTTTGGGCTTCATATCCAATTGTACTTCATGGGCCAAGTTTTTGGGTATCAATGAAAATATTGCCAAAAAAAAATGTGAAATGAACTATTTTTTTCGAATTATAATCAACATCCTCCTGGAACCAAGTACAAGAAAAAAATAATTATATTTTAGAAAATAATACAAAAGGTTTTAGTTTAGTAAAAAAATATTAGAAATGTGTTTGCAAAATATTAATGAAATTTTAAAAATGAGTTTACCACAAATTAATGAAAATTTAAGAAAAACAAACAATAATAAATTCATATTTACTAATTTATATATATAATATGTAAAAAATATTAGAGAATATATATATATATATATGTATATTGATAAGTTTATATAATTACTAATTTATTATATTGTTGGGACATATATCAAATTATGTTAAATATTACAATAATCCAAGGTGGGGATGAAGAAATTTATTAATATATAGTGGTTGTTAATTTATCGAATATTAATTTATAGATATTTTACAGTATAGGTAAAACATGCAAATTTTGAAAGCTTTGAATCTGTTCTAAAAGCCTTGAAATTTGGTAACTTAGAAACTTAAATACTAATAGAGGCTAAAAAAAACAAAAAGTCTATATAAACAGTTAATATATAACACTGCTCAAAATATGTGCACATTAAAGTTTTGTATGCTTAGTGATGAGGTGGATCTTAATATCTCACATATGCTTTTATAAACATCATATGCATCCAAATTATCATTTTTTGAAATTATTGATATCTAATTGTCTACAATAGCAACATAGATTATCATCTTGTAATCGAAACTCAATAGATATATTGCTAGGTGCTTAAAACACGACTTAAGGTGTTCCATTTTTAAACTGTCGTAGCCGAACATCACTACGAGAAGAATGATGTCCTCTATGCCTGAAAACTATTTAGAGGTGGTTAAAACATCAAGGGCATGTTTCCACTCTTGTACAATTTTCTTGGAAGCCATTGTCTCACTAATGACAATGAGTGTCAGAGGGAGACCACAACACCTATCAGCAACACTTGATGCGAGGTTGAGAATCTATGCATCACTTTGAAGAGTTCATTCTCCGACTTTCTTTCGGAACAACTCAAAAGCCTTGTTTAGTGTCAAGCATTGGACATGGATAGGGTCTCACTCTCATGCGGCCACAAACATCCAAAAAGCAAGTGTTGAAGGCTATCTGCATTAGTTTTCTGTGGTGGGAACATGAACTCCGATCTCCGCTAGATCAACTTTGGTCCAAATGTCATTTAGAAATAGAACAAATCTTATTGTCCTCAGAAGATTGTAAATCAGGAGTATTTCTTTATTTCCTCTCTAGAGCGGCACTCCTCTACCGATCCAAATAATCCTAATTTGGCAGCAATGTCGTATATAATACTATGCAAGTTTGAGTCTTGCATGACGACAATCCATAACACATAATCCTAATGAATAGAGCTCCTTAATAATATGTTGTTGATTTGGGTGACATGAGTAGTTCTTTCCACTCCACCCATGTCGTGCAAACCAACAATGCCGACACCATCATCGATGAGGTGGTCCCATGCCATTTCGAGAATCGATTCACGGCCAACAAGTGTGACTGACATGCCCTTCTTCATAATAAGTTGTGGGTTTAGTTACGGATGATTGAACTTGAAAGAACTGCAAAACGGTAATTTTGAGGGTTTTGATATCTTTAAGCTTCAAAAAATCATTGTTACTATACATGTAACACTTTCGGATATTTCTGGAGGATAGGCCACAACACATAGATGTTGAAGTTGTTGGTCTTTAGAGGATTAACCTTCTCGCTGTGAAGAGTGTTTGTGCTTTCAATCCTCACCTCGTTCTTCAACAATTTTGCACTCACAAGATTTTGCAATTATGTGACATTTGATTAATTTTATTTTAAAATGAACAAAAACGAGCAAAACATAAGCAAAAAATAGGTAGGAAAAATATGATTCAAGTTGTTTTTACGTATTTACAACCTTATAATTAATTAGTCATGTATTATATTTAACTTTGACATCATAACAATGAAAACATAATTAGATCTAATAATTACTAGATTATAAAACACATACGTGAAACACGTTGAATCAAATCTTAGATAGATTGACATGGAAACACAAATCGTCACAAGATTTTTCATGAAATTTACCTCTTTTTAGTTGCAAAAACAGAGAGACGTGATCGACTATTATATGGTTCATCATTTTCTATATGATAGTTAGATAGATTTCAGGCCCCAAAAAAAAAAAAAAAAAACTTAATTCTGTTAAATTCAATATGATCATAAAATTAAAAATAAAAACCAATACAAGAGCGGATCAAACTTAGCTTCACTCATTGAGGTAACACATACTTTGCAATCACTTTGATTCACACACAGACTATGTAATAATTCACTGGGGCTTCTTATGTACTTGAAAAATATAAGACATATAATTCTCCCCATTCTGCAGCCACTTAATCTGATTTGTTCCACCAAATTGATCAGGCTTTTGATGCCTCAGTCAACATGACTTTCGATGCCTTTCTGACTTTGCTAACATCCCAAATTCCCCATCATTCTCAACGCAGAAAAAGCTTCTCAAGAAAGAAAAAAATGACCAATAGTAATATGGTATGAGACATATAGAGCAGGCTACTTCATGTCTTCCATTCTAAGCTTTCCATTAACCAGCAGACTTCACATCCTTTTTTACATGGTTGCTCCACCACTGATTTTCATATCAGTAATTTTTCACCAAAAAGCCATCACTTTCTGTCACTTTACAAGATTGGAAATCACTAATCAGAATCACACCTCTAATGTGGTTTTCAAAAATTGTATCTTACACACTTCATCGATTACAAGAAGAACGAATAAGAAGAACAAGAGAAGAACCGTAACCCTGAGGCTCGCCTTACATGTACTCTCTCATCATGCTATATGTCTCTCACGCACACAGAAGATCTGAAAACAGAGTAGATTGAACAAGCCAAGCAAGTTCATTTTATGCTCTGTTTCAGATTGCAGAGTCGGTTACGACTCAAAACAGACTAATTAATAGCTCCACTCATATGATTACAGGTTTCATGACTATTCATTAAGCTCCATTAAAAGACTCTACACAAGACAGAATCTTCCGTTCATTAAGCACACACGTCTTCATTCAATCGCATTCTTACATGTTCTTTGGGATCTCTGTTTCAGATTCTTGTCCACAAAAGTCATGTAACATGCAGTATTGTTATAATACATAGTCCAAATCTGCAACCATTCAATCCAGTCTACATGTGTCCAAATAGACGCGAACCTGACTCAGCAGAAGCCCCAAAGAAAGACAGAAGCAATCTTCAATAGAGACATCAAAACAAAGTATAAAGATGAACTTAACAAATGATTAAGAAAGCATATCCAACAAGTTCTTTTTGTAAATTGACCATCACATAACATGTATCATTTCAACAATAACATAAATTAACACGACATATAAAAAATTAACAAGTGTTTGTGGAACATCAGAATCTAAATCGATCGAGCATGAAGCAAAATGGCATTGAATCTTCCAATATTTCATTCATCCTCCAAATGATGACCCTGCAAAGCAAACACACTAAGCTAATCAGAGAGGGTTAATCTGGAATCTGTATCTTAAATTTGGCTTGGACAATTCGAGGACATACCTCACTCTTCTGCAGATCCTCCAATATTGCAAATGCCTTTCGTAATTCCTTCTTACTGCATAAGCTGGCCAGCATACTCTGGAAAGTGATGTAATTTGGAGCCACACCACTAGAGATCATCACATTGAGAAGGTCTTGAGCGGCATCGAGATCACCCACTTGACAAAACCCATGAATCAAAGTAGTGTAAGTAACTGTATTAGCAACAATTCCTCTTCGATGCATCTCACAGAAAATCTCCATTCCATTGTCAACCCTTTTAGCCTTACAATAGCCATTGATGAGGGTGCTAAAAGTGACTACATCCGGAGAGCAGCTCTTGCTAGCCATCGAATCTAACATGCGCTTCGCATCATTTAGACGATCCTGCTTGCAAAATCCATCGATCATTGAGTTATATGTGATTGTGGTAGGAAATATACCTCTACGAAGCATGTCACCGTATATTTCTTCAGCCTCGGAGACCTTTCCTTCTTTGACTAATGCATTGATCAATGCACTGAAAGTTACAACATCAGGATTGATTTGCCTTTCGATCATATCACGCAGCAATTGCTCCGCATCAGTCCATCTACCAGAGCGACAAAAAGAGTCTATCATACCGCTGTAGGTAATAACATCGGGGAAAATTCCTTTGTCATGCATTTCAGTGAAAAGGTTTTGAGCATGGATATGATGTCCGTCTTTGCAAAGGCGATCGATGATGGCATTATAGATGACAACATGGGCTTTGATGTGGGTTTCTTCCATCTTACTAAGCAGATTCAAGGCAGACTCAGTGTCACCCATCTTACACAATCCATTTATAATTGTTCCGTAAGGTTGATGACCTTCTTCTACCATACGATCAACAAGAGCTAGCGCTTGGAGAACTCGACCCTCACAACAAAGACCGTTCATCAGTGTGGTAAACGTAACGACATCGGGTCTACATCCAGTTTCAACCATATAATCAAAGAAAGCTACGGCCTCAGAAATCCTACCTTCCAGACATAACCCGTGGATTAGGGTGTTAAACGTAACAACGTTGGGCTGAAAACCAATTTATGACAGCTGCAGAAACATTTCATCAGAATAGTGAAGCTGTAGATATCAAGTGGAATCCCCGCAATTCCATCTTCTGATAGAGAGAAATCGCAACATCGGGACGCTCCATTCTCACGATGACACCAATTAGTTTACAGAAATCAATTGCCGGATAGAAGGGACGAGATCTAACCATTTCATCGAACATTTCATCGCATTATCTAAGCTTTTGATATAATGAAATCCACTTTTCAGTTTCAAATTCTCTCCTTCAAAAGCTCCTTTGCGACCACTGCAATGGACTGGTAAAGAAGGTAGTCGCTTTCTCATTGTACCTTTCTCGGCGACGCGAAGATGAATCCATCTCGTGCTGATCAATCTAGCAGAAGCAGCAACAGAAGATGATTCAGATCTACAAACCCTAGCCAACATTTTAGTTTCGCCTGATTTTGTTCTTTCTCGATCTACAAACCTAACTAACTCTGACTGACAATGGAGCCAACGAGAGTGACTGAGCCCTTGATGACCGGTTTAATTGGATTGGCAAATTGACCGGTTTAATTTAATTAGATAGATTCGTTTCCCGGTTCAGATGAACCGATTCGTTGACTTTACCAACCGGTAGACTTCTTCTCGCCCAACTCAGAAAACAACCACAGAGAAACATTACCAAAACAAGTTCTAGAAAAGAAGAATCAAAAATCTCACGAGTTTATGAAATCATTAAAAACAATCTGAACAAAAAATACGCTTTCAAATGAAAACTCAACATTTTGTTCCCAAGACTCAAATCAAACAGTGACACACAATGGTTTCTTCTCTTAGTATGATGCTTCAGAGTTTTTCCAGCCCCCATAGGACTCCTCGTCCATACCCCTGCTTCGGTTTTCCTAACAAACACCACCACAATAAACATATTGTTCTTTAGATTCTACTTAAACATTTGTAAGACCAAAAATCAAGAACAATGCAAGATGTTTTATACCGAGGGCTTGAAGGAGAGAGCCACCCAAATCTCTCCTTTGTACTCTTCATCTTTCACCACATTGTATGCAGTTGGTGGAATACTTCCTTCCACGAAAACCGGCTCCAACGGAATACTGCATTGTTTCATAACATAACTCCTCAATTAGGTTCTAAAGGTATCAATTGGGAATCTAAAACGATGTTGTTTGAGGAACTTACGTTGCTTCACCAACCGCATCATCCTCTGTACCGACATCTTTGTCGAAGATTTTCGCTTTTAACTCTGTAGTTCCTTCAGAGACAGTGAAGATAAATGTCTCATTCCATTCCGGAGTTGTCCCCATTCCTGCAAGAATTCACTCTTCTCAACTCTCTTGAAAGCACAAAGACCGATCTTTTTCTTGCACAAACAAAAGAACCAAAATAAAAGCCATTGATCTTGGATTGAAAACTAACCTTCTGCAACGTTGCTCTTCTGATCTTGAGTCCGACAAGTGAGTTGCACATAAGGATCCATGTTATCTATATTATATATAAACCGCGAAATAAATCAACGAATATGCAAGTCGATTTTACATATTCACAAGGCTAATGTTAGAATAAAACAAGCGTCTATCTTTTGATTGTTAATCAAGAAACAAATCCAGAAACAAGCGTCCATAACCATCAATTAGACTATATCATTATAAAACGAATGTGAATCTATGATCAAACTTCCATAAAACCGATTAAAAAATATTTTAAGATCTATACTAATATCAGTTGTGAATCAAAATCCGATTCATAAGATGAATTCTCATATGTTACACACACAGAATTCTCAGATCGTTCTAGTCAACAACATTCACAGATTGTAAATCTTTGATCCGAAAAGTCAAAACATTTAAACACGTACATATATACATTCGCAGATTTTCAACACATTTTGGACAATACCCATCAACGAAACTCAAATGGGTTCTAAGGATTTCTGAAAAAAGTTAGATTATTAGGGGGAAAAATGATCGAAAGCTTACTCAGAAAATCTGCGTCCTCGAGACCTTTGGCGCTGACAAGAACAACTTCAAGAGTTCCATGAGGCATTTTTTTTTGTTTTTTTCTCTTGTGATCTTTTTGTTTTCAATTTGAAGATTCAGATCCCAAGAGAGAGAGATGCGAGGCTTTTGTCTGATTTGTTCGATCGTTTTGAGCACGACAAATATGAATATAATGGGGAATTTAGGACATCGCTGTAGCGCGTGGGCGCGTGTAACTAACGCTCAGTGCCAGCTTTCTTTTCCTTAATTAGTGTAATGAAAAATAGTTGGTCTTTGTTGAAAACTTAGTTAGATGATTTTAATAATTTCAAAACTTTGTGTCAAACTTGATAATTTCAAAAAATTATGATATTGTTACAGTCCTACAGATGTTATATCTTTCCTAATGAGACTTACAAATTAATCTATTAATAAAATTTGATTTATTAAGATTTTTTTCCTCTTCTAGGCTTCTAGCACTGTTTTATGTTTTTTTTTTATGAATGATGAATACTAGTATTGAATAAAAACATAGAAAAAAAAATACTAATGAACAAAAATCAATCCTATGATTTTATACTTTTTATAGATTATTCATAAGGAAAAGCACAATGATTTTGATATACCACCAAATCAAATCTTAATGACAGGATCTCTTAGATAGGCCGTTACATATATTTTCATATATTGCAATGAAAAATAGTAAATGTTAAAACATAAAACTTTACAAATTTGGTCAATTTTTTTTTTTAAATTGTTACAATTCTTAATATTCATAAATTTAGATTGATTAATTATAGTAAGAATAAATGGATGAAAAATTGGCAATTGAAATTAATAAATATTATATTCTGAGAAATAAATTATGTGTATATGTACATATGCTAAAAGGCAACAAAAAAATAATCTAAATTGAATAGTTTTTCAATATATTTTTCTTTTCTTGACTCTAGTTAAAGTTTACATTGAAGTCATTTAAATCTAGCTACAAATCTTAATTTGATCACTTTTCTTGTTCCACCGATTAGGCTTTTTTTTGTTAAAACTTTTTTACATCTTCTTTATAACAATGATATACTACGTTTTACTCTAGTTCTTTTGGACAAACAACCTTCTTTCTGAATATGATTACTGTACAGTAATTTGGGAACCTAAACAGTACTAATTTCTAAAAATTGATCACGTAAGGAAAAGATAAACAAACACAAGAGAGTAGGAAAAAGTAAATTGACTCATGGCGTAATTGAATTGTCAACATAAAAGTCACTGATATAAAGTTAACTATACTAAAGTAGCTCTTGTGCTTGAACCAAACATCAGCAAAAACCATACCTTAAAATCAATCTGCAAAAAAAAAAGTAAGAGAACATCATTAGTTACATAAATGAATCTAAAAACAATCATTTAACCCAAAAGTAACGGAAAAGAAAAACCCATGAAACAAAACAGAGATGTTAGAATTGAAAACAACACTCTGTCCGCAATAAACAAAGCTAACTAATTAAATCTTTCGTCTCTTCACATTTCTTGTGGGATCTTTCACACTTTTGACGAAATTTAAGTTGAATACTTGTATAGTTCTACTAAACAACAGACCTAATTAACGTTCCAAAAACAAAACTATTATTTCCCATATAGGTTTCTTGCAAAGCAAGCAATCAGTCTAAGAAATTCTTTGGGCTAAGGAGTGGAAAAATTCATGAATACATGATAAATAGTACCTTCAAGTTCATTGATTATCGATATGTCTCTTGAAATAAGCAGCCAGTTTATCAAGATCCCCAAACATTCTTTTCCTGAACTTGAATCCCTTAGGGTATAGACCGATGTACTCGTGGTGCGGATTTGCGGATCGTATGTAAGACAATATAAAGCTCCCTGGATGTTCATGAGAAACACCAAAACTGTAAACTACCATTTTCGGATTCACACCCTTCTCAACCCGAAGAAGATCATCTATTTCCGATTTTGTCCCAGTCCGAAATTTCCGGTGGTTTAGCATTGTCATAAGATGAGTTACCAAAGGATCAACATACCGATCCATTACCTGAAATATTGAAAACGCATAAGTATTTTCACTTGTACCAAAACTGAAATTTTGTAAGAATATAAAGACGAACCTCATCTAGATCCTCGAAGGTTTCATTCCCAATTTTCAGTGTTTTCCCAATACGTTGTAAGCTCACTATATCTTTGTTCTCCTTCTCACCTTCGATTATCTCCTTGTTAGCATACACATTATCAGAAATCTTGATCATCAAAGTCAAATGATTCAGTCCTCGTGAGCTTGGACGAACAATGCTTTCTCCAATATTCTTATCAGACAAATACACTGTTGCTTGCTCGGCAGTGATGTTCTGAAACCGAGGATGAACAATCATCCGAGACTTAAACTGCTTCTTTTCTTTAGGAACTTTCTCTTTCTCTATCAGGACACTATTTCGTTTCTCCTCGTGGTAATAATCATCGACATCCCCGAGATTCCTGTGCTTTCTCATTTCGCTTTCTTTGCAGACAAGTAACACATGATACCTTTGCTTTAGAATCGATTTGACCTTGCAAGTAACGATATCGCCTTCACACAGTTTGTTAGACAAATCAACGATATCTCTACCATCATCTGAGTAATCTTCCTTCAAGAGAATCCCAGGTAATCCACAATCTAATACACATTTGGCTTTACCACTTGTCACTTTCTTAACAGTGGCCTGCACAATCCTCCCTTCACCAATAGTTTCTTTGGTTTCACCTGAAATCATATAAAACTCCTCATCTGAATCAACCTCTTTAAACAGACTCCGCCAATCCTGAAATCCACAGCTTAATTCTCTCATGATCAGACTATAAGTTTCCTTCTTATTCTCTTGGTTCTTGCTTCTCAAGTACTCATCAAGAACGATTTTCCTCAAAGAAGCTGGCTCATCTCTCACATGCTCTATCGCCATCTCTATTGCATCATCCTCATCACCTCTTACAGTATCATGAGCATAAACATCTTTCGCCAATTCTTGCGCAAGACCGTATGATTCGGGATGTATTCTAGTGTCATCCAACAGATCAATAAATTGGCTGCTACTACAAGCCAACCCGCTCCTACGAATCCGTAAGAAACCAGCTGCATTTACGAATACCTTTTTACCAATCCCATGATTTATCAGTTCCTTGCGGACAAATATCGAACCAGCTCTAACAAGAGACTTCTGCAAAGATGCAGCTTTCCTAGGACCAAGACCTGAAACAAACTGTAAAGGAGAAAAAAGCCATTCATGGCTCGCAGCCAGATTAATGTCGATTCCAACTTGATTCGTTATGTCAACCATAACTTGTTCAACCATCTCATACTTCTCATCTGGATCAAGAAAATCTTGAAAAGAATGAAGCTTCCAAGACAGAATATCTCTACCTGGACCGCATAAAGTTGAGATCATTGCTAATGGATTCTGGAGATAACGTCCAAGAGAAACTGCGCGTTTCACAATTCCTGCTTGTTGAGGTAGTTGTTCACTTGAGATTCTAGAATTTTCGTATAGCCTAGGAAGAGATTCATCCGCATAAACCAATGGAAAATCATAAATCCTATCATCTACATAATTCAACGGCAGCTCTTCCACCATTTGGAATATAGCCTCATAAATCTCATCCTTCAGGCGTACACAACTCAAATTAACAGCTGCTAAAGCCAAAACATCTGGTTGATGGTCTCTTATAAACTTTAGAAAACGATCTTGATCCATTTTTTTACGTTTCTGGTCATTTACATCCCGAGACCGCAATCCAATGGAACCTGAGTAAAGCACATCAACCAGCTCTCCTGATGAATCAAGCATCACAAATGTAGTTTCTGGATTTCCAGGTCCCCAACAACAAGCTAGGACCCTCGGTGCAGCTTCCTCCTCCGAGGTATTATTATTCCTTCGATATGGCCCTGAAGACACTTTGTTCCATAAAACCTGTCCATACTCTGAAAGCAACTGAGTCTTCGCTCTGCTAGTTAGCAAGGATCTTGCTTCTTTCTCCATTGACGGCAAAACAAAACCATGAACCGCATCCTCCAGTATCAATTTCCTCTGCTCGTTCCAGAGTTGAGCATACTTACTAACACCAACACTTAGATAGTGTTCACTGCATTCACTAATTATCCTATTCATCTGATTCTCAGGCAGCTTGAAAGTTACTTGAAGAAGCTTCTCCTCTTCTGCTTTCTGAATGAGAAGCCATTGTACACCATCAAACTTTCTCAATGGCTTCTCGCTTAACCACTTAACCGCAGAAAACCGATGGAAGGAATCTATAACCACATTCCCATCTGGTGTTGGACTCGTTGAGACTACTGCATTCTCCATAAAAATTCCACGAACATACTTTCTAATCGATGGCTCGCAGCTTATCTCAACCGCAGCCATATGCCTTGCACCTTTAAGAACAGCTTGAGAATCTCCAAACATTGCACACTCATAGTTCAATGCCATCTCCTCTGGTGTTTTCTTTGCATCTTCAAGCTCATCAACAAAAACTTTCTCAAGAGACAACGCTAGTCCCAATTGCTCAGCGCTATAACCAAACTTGTTTGCAAATTCCTTAATCCCAAATTTGCTGCAGATGCTATATTGCGATTTCCTATTCGGCCTCTTGTACTGTCCTTCATCGATCTCACAATGAGGAAAATGCAAGTTGAACTTTGAGTCTACATCATCAACTTCTCTCTCTGTCTCCGCCGCTTGAAGAGACTTAATAACAGATTCAAAAAGACTCTTATTCAGATCAGACATGCAGGTTTCTTCTTCAAAACGTTTGGTATAGTAACCAAACAACGCGGTTTTCCTTTTCCGCAGAAGAACCCACTTTCTATCCAAATCTTGAATCATCCACAAGACTTTATGCCACTTGGTCTCAAGCTTCTTGTCAAGATTGAAATCACTACCATCATGATCATCATCAGAACTGTCCAATAAACTCCGACACTGCTCCTTCCGATACATAGCTATAAACGGTATCTCTAACTTCTGCACATGAAACATCTCTAAAAACTTCACAATGTCATCCTTATTAATCAAACAACCCTGCCCTTGTTCTTGAAGCAATCGAGCATAAATCCAGTTGCTCTCTTCTTGAATGCTCATGTCATCTAGGGAAACAATTCCAATGGCTTCTTCAAATATCTGCATTCTCTCAGGAACATCAAGCTTCCTAATTTCATCATCTTTCTCCGTCATATACTTCTCAGAGAGAACCATTGGTTCAAACTCATCTTCTAACTTTCTTTCGATCTTTTCGTTATACTTCAAATCCTTTTTCCGAAGTTTCAACAATTCTTCAGGATCACCAAATACATCATTAGCGTATCGTAAAGCGTTCGAATCAGTTCCTTGCTTATATTTCATTTTCTTCCTCCTCATTCCTTGAGCACCATGATCATCTTCATCTACAATGAAGTGACTCAAATCATCATCATCATCATCATTATTGATCTTATCCTCTTCCTCTGAAGATTTCTTCAAACGTTTATACTTGTTTCTTTGGAAAGTGTCGTTGTTATCTTTAAGAAGTAGATAATCATCTTCGTGAAGAGTAAAGGATTCGTCTTTCTTCCTTCGACTTCTACTCTTTTTCTCACTACAATGTCTCTGTTCTTCTTCTTCTTCTCCATCATCAGAACCATTCACTAAAAACCCATCGTCAAACTCATACTGATCATCTTCGTCTTCATCATCTTCCTCACGGTTCTCCACTGGATCTTCATGAATCTGGGGCTCTGTCTCAAAAACAGAGTCGAATCGTTAGAAAAATAATAATAACAGAGAATTTAGGGCTTTTGAAAGCAGAGCTTTTTATGTACCTTCGTCGATCCTATTCATGACTAGGTTAGAATATTTAGCTATACGAAATCGATGAAGATGGAGATCAACCCTAGAAACTCTGTGATCGTAAAACTAGTCTCTATTTGATTCTGAATTTTGCGAAGAGAAACAAAGAAAAAGGCTTTTCGTACTTCTAGGGTTCACACCAGCATTAAGAGGCTACTAATTGAAGTTTTGAAGCATTTCTTATTTTTAAAAATATTTATGAAACTCTTTTTTTAGCTGATATTTAATTAATATATTTGGTATTTTTTTCGATTCATTAAGAGATTTATTTTTCATATTCATACAAATTTATATTGATAATTCTTTTTTCCACTAATTTTTTCATTATATAAACTAATGATAAAATATATAGGTGAAATATATTTTTAAAATATTAAACCTATAAAAAACAAAGAAATTCTCGAAAACTAAAGCAGAATCTACCGAAAACACTTAATAAAATTCATAGCACAAAAAACCATAACAATTAAGAATTGCAAAACAAAAAAAAAAAAAAAAAAAAAAAGATCAAGCAAACAACGGAGGATGGGATAATGAATCCTAAGAACTGAAAAAAGTAAAGAAGCAAACCAGACCGACGATCACTTGAATCAATAGAAACCGAGTTTGAGCCAAAGACAAGTGTTTAGAAGAGACTGCTAGATCACTAGAAGCACGAACCAATTAGAAACTCTAGCACAAACAGCACCAAACCGGAAGCAAACGCCAGACTGATCAAAACTACAACGGGCACTCACTCCCCCAACACCAAACCAAATTACTATTGATAATTTCTTATATCACATCTTTTGAAAAAAGGATTTAATTTAAGCCTAGTTATTAAGGCGCTTAACGTTGCCAAAAAAAAGAAATTATTCTATAAAATTAATGATTTTTAATTTAAAGGTTAGGTGTTTCTCTAGACTTAAATTATTTTCTTACACGATAGAATACTTAGAGGTTATTTCTATTTACGAAAAATGAGAAAAAAATGGAAAAACCAAACGGACTGAAATCACATGGAGTTTGTATATGCATTATTAATTCATGAAAAGAAGTGTCTTGAATTTTCAACCATTTTACTTTTGAAAATCACACTCAACAAAATTAGCTTTTGGTATAAGTATTTTTTTTTGTTGAGAAATTCGTGAAGACGTGTCGTTGGGTGGGTTCCAATAGATATTGTTCTAATATTGGCTAAAAGGTGTCCAAAAATAGAGTGATTCTGCAGAATATATTAGTATAATCATCTCCACTGGATAACCAAAAACAATATTGTTTGTTACATCGTTTCTCTTTTGTCATCTTATGCTATCACATGATGATTTTTTAAAAAGTGATGCAAGTTTGTAACCCTCTATGTTCACATGCTACGTACACGCAAATTTTGAAAGCACGGTCATTCAAGAATGCAAAACGTGTTGGTGGTCGAGAAGGCCGTGGACCCGTGGTCATTACAATTACTCAATTAGTGTTTTCTAGTAATTTAGAATGCACATGCACTCCCCCTCTTTACTTCATCTTCTCATCCTTATGTTGTTATTCAGTTTCTCGATTAGCTGTAACACTAATCTCTTCGCTCTCTAAACCACATGACCCAATCCAACCAAAAGGTTGTGGTCTTGTAACCTGGCATTTTAATTTGAAGACTTTTTATCAGAAAAAAAATGCAAAACGTGTTGTCTTCATCAAGAATGCCAGATTACAATTAGTAATCACCTAAATACCTATCATCTTGGACATCAATCAATTTTCTGTTTTATGTTCTCTAACCAATTAATGCCTTGATAATTTGGAGAATTTTTTTTTTTGGTGCAATGCGTTTTTCGTGAATTGGAATCAGACGTTGTCAATTTAAAAAAAAAAAAAAACATCGGAAATCATCTACCGTAGACCATTATAAATTAAATATATTTGGAAAATTCTGTATGAAAATTTAAATGCATTATTTATCCGAAACAAATAGTGAGCACATGTTAATTATATTGTTGAAGAAGACCTCTTATGGAAGTTGAATTTCTCTTGTCTAATTGTTAAACTATGATTATATCCAAAAGATATCTAAGATTATGACATCATCTTTTATCTACCACTTGTTCATACCTATGAATCACTCTTTGAATTCCTTAAAACTCTTCATAATATATTGTAGTAAATAAATAGAAAGGTGAAATACTCCTTTGTAAAGTTTTTTTTTTCTTTTTCTTTTGGCATCGATATTTAATTGACCCTTAGTTAATTTCTAGTTTTGACATCCCTCATGTCTCCAACGCACTCCAGAGACCATAGTTAAAGAAACATAGAATAATAACCAATTTCAAAATCATTCTAGAATATAAGAAACAAAAACAGGATTTTGCTACAAATCTATGATCAATCCAAAAGCTGGCTATATATTATACGGAAACAATTACTTTTGCGGATTAGTATAGGTGAACATCGGTGAAGCTTAGTCCGAATGTATCCCAAGACATGATATCTTAGAGCGCCACATGTACTCTAGTATAAGTGAACAATTCTACCATAAACTATGAACACTAATTTAGCTCACTGCTCACCAAGAAAACCACATTGGATATCGCATAAGGTCCTATGCCAAGCTGCAAAAATCATGAACATAAGAGAACAGATTAAAAGAGATTCGAGAGTATATTAACATAAAGGAAGAGATGAATCAAAAGTAAACGACGGGTTTACCTTTTATGTGTCTTGGAAGATCCAACGCATTTGACTGACAAAACAATCAAATTTTACCGTTACAAAAGAGAGTCATATATGCAGAGGATGATCCAAAAGAGAAAGAATTATACAAATGCACACCGTAATTGCTGATTCATAAACAAAAATGTGGCCTAATAGAAGGATTACATTCGTCATGTAGAAAGAAGAGAACAACAATAATACCTTTCTGATAGGGCTTTGGTCTGCATAATATGTAGTCATCCGTAACATCATAATCATGGCGGACCCTAGTTTGAAAGAGCTTTAGCAGGTTATCGTAAGGATCTCTAACCTCAAAGGTTATGAAATACATTCTACCAGGCCCAGTACACATGTAAGTATTGGCTTTGACAACCTTGAGAAATTCATATTCTGTAAACTGTTTTCACAACAAAAAAAAAACAATTTCATCAGCAGGTAAAACTAAAATTGATCAAAACAACAACAAAGAGAATTTGAAAGCAGACCAATTCTGAATTGTAGTTCTTAAGGGAGTTTTGAGACAGCCTCTTGAGTAACTCCGTAGTGGTTTCTGTTGCCAAAGAATACTCTTTATAGTCTAAATCGTCTAAATCAACAGGGCGGTAATTGAACACAGAGCGAAACTGTGTGAAATCGATGTCAAAACCCTAAATTATATAACACAGAGAATCGACAAAAATCAACATCAAAAATGAAGTGATGAATTGAAAAAGAACAAGAACAAGAACAACAAGGAGAAGAAGAACCTTGCTCTTCTTCACTTGTCTTCTCATCATAACACACTCTTCATGTCTCGTGTACATAGGCTCTTTCTTCTCGTCCCATCGTATATGCGGAGGAATCAAATTCACAGGAAACGAACCAACCTCGTAACACAGATACACACGTCCCGGCATTGGAGACCTACCTGAGACAAGCTTATCCGAGTCAGGGCTATACACAAAATTGACTATATACACCAAACCCTAAAGCAAAATTGGATTCGCACCGTCTATATGAACCTCCCCCATCGCTCCTCACGGATCAAGTTCTTGCCTTGTGTTGAAGAACCCTAATTTCTAGTTTTGTTTTTATATTTTCTATATTAAAAACATTATTTAATATTTAGTTAAAGAAAATTTGGCCAATGAAAAAGTTTACTGCAGAATATAAATAGTCACTAAAGTTCTTAAATTTAATTTTTGCATAGCAACTTGATATTTTTCTTCAAAACATCTTATATTGTGAATCAAAAATAAAATGGCTAAAACATACAATAATATGAAACAAATGGTGTATACTTAAAGTTTAATGAAAAAATCAATAAAAGTTGGCTAAGTATTTTACCCAAAGCAAACTTGAAATTTATTTCAATAGTTAAAATAATTCAGTTAGGAATAGGATTACTTCATTTTCAGGCTTCTTAAGGATTACTCCAACAACATTATCTCCCACTTTCTAAGACATAGCAATAAAGACAATTTTGTATTTCATTGGTTATATATGCATAACTTTCAAATTCTCATATGACACTAGCTCATATATCATATACATTTCAAAATCATAGTCTAATATATGACACTAGCTCATATATCGTATTCTAGTTTTTGAAGTATCAATTGCACTTTTTACTAACGTTGTTATTTGAATAAGATTTTTTCAGAATAAAGTTTTCGATTTGGTAGTAGTTGTACGAAATTAAAACTATGAGGTCAAAGAATCATTAAAAAAAAAAAAAAAAAAAAGAGACTTGAGTAAATAGAAAGATAAAGAAGGGAACGCAACTAAAATCACTTTCAACAAAACGAACAGAAAAAAGTTAGGGTTTCGTCATCTCTTCTTCAACGCAAAGTGCGATCTTTGATACGTGAAGAGGGAGGCATGGGTGAATCATTCGAAGGTTTTGTTTCTCTAGACTCTAGGATTTGTAAAAACTCCCGATCAATCAATTAAAATCCCTTGATTTCGATTTGTTATCTCAGGCTGGAATGCGTGGCTCGAAGATGCATATTTGCTATGTACACCTGAAGATCCTGAGTGCTTGAAGCATCACTATATCACACGAACTGAGAAAGACGAGCCTCAGTACACAGTAGATGAAGAAATTGCTATGATGAACGAACAAATCACGAAGAGCGAGGTTTTTGAGAGTATGGTTTTTGTTTTTGTTTCAAAGTTGTTGTCATAATGAAGTATTGTAGGTTCTGTGTGAATTAGGGGTTCGATATTGATTTCTCGTTGTTCCGATGTCTGTTCAACTACCATCTTGTTGACCCCGATGATTTCGATTTCCTTGATGATGAATCAGAAGAAACCAACGGGGATTTCATGAAGAGGTTTTCTCAAGAATCTCTTAAGCGTTACAATGACGAATGTGTAAGAAAATAATAATCCATTTACGTTCCTAATGTTCTTTTTTGTACACAGCAACTCAACTGAGCTGAATGATTCCTTGTTTGAAACAGGGTACGAACAAATATGAATTTCACGAGGTTGTCAAAGCCAATTTTCACGGATCTTGTGGATATATGTTTCTCATCACGTTTCAAGTGTTTGATCCATCTGATGACCAGGAAAAAACCTTCCAAGCTAGGATCCGTTACACTACACATTACCCCACTGAATTCGTCTTTTGTAGGCCGAAACCGAATCCAGAAGGTACAAAAAAGTTATTGTTTTGGATACTTGGGTTCATAGCAAAAGCATAAGTGATGCATTGTGGAGTATATATAGTTGCCTCTTTCTCTTGTTTAAAGATGTATATAGCTTGTAAAAGTGGTTATTATCTCTGGTTGTTGACATTTGTTTTATTTTTGATTGATTTGCCAGTTGACTCTCATGAAACTGCCGAGGAAGATGTCAAAGGTTGACGTTGACGTTGGAATCTTGGATTGAAATACCCATTCAAAGGTTTCTTTTGTATAGTGCTCAGGACCGGTGGTCATCAGTTTTCTAAACCCAAATTTACTTAGCCCTATATATCGTTAACAAGCTTAAGATAGTTGTTTTGCTTAGCACTATCATTAACAACTTAAAAAATTGTTATCATACAATTGAAATTTTTTATCGTATAGGATTTTTAAATTTAAAGTTTCAAAACCAGTAAACAGAAGGTTGAAAGAATTACAAACTTTATAGAGAAAATATTTTAACTTCATAAAACTTGACAATTTCTTTATGATGGAAGCTAAGACGTTTGAACATAGCAATAAGAGAATGCCGTATTTCATTGGTTATGCATAGCGATCAAATTCTCTCGTATTAAACTAACCATAATGTGTTGGAGAAGACCGTGGCGACAACTGGAGGAGAAATCGGCTGACAGTGAACATCATCGAGCAGACTTGTTTCGGAGATGAATGTGTGGAGAAAATAGAAAAAGTGTCAGAATTTTTAGACCAATAATCGATTACTACTTACTATTGTTATTGTAATTATCGAAATTCGACATGTTTTCATTGTAGTACGTATATCTAGCTAGCTCAAAAACTGTACTTCAAATTCATATACTTTTTTTTTTTTTGTCGTATGCTAGTTTTTCGAGTATTAATTTAAAGCACTTTTAACTAACGTTGTTATTTTGAATAAGATCATTTTCAGAAAAGAGTTTTCGATTGTGTGCTTGTATGAAACTAAAAGTATGAGGCCAAAAAAACGAAAAATAAAGAAGGGAAACGTAACTAAAATCATTAGCAATTAAGTCTTTTTTTCATCTCTTCTTCAACGCAGGGATGGGGGAAACATTCGAAGTTCTGAATGCAATTTAGTTTCTCTAAAATCTAGGGATTGTAAATACACAGTGCTTGTTATTTCGATTTGTTATTTCAGGCTGGACTTCGTGAGTCCAAGATGCATATTTGCTATGTACACCTGAAGATCCTGAGTACTTATATTCAGATTCAACGCAAATTTAGAATCTAATTTGGTAAAATTGATTCAAAAACACATGGTTTGAAAATCAAGTAACTTTTTTTTTTTTTTTTTTTACAAATTTACTGTAAGCCGTGATTTCACCCATGGATATCTGATTGATCATACGCTCATTATTCTACATGGAAACAAGTTTTCAGTTTTCACTTTATGTCTTTCTCTAATGACGCAATTCTAAAGACTTCATTCTTTTTGCTATGGGGCTTTTACTTGGTTAAAATGTAATTGGGCTAAATCCAAACACAAGCATGGGTTTTATCTCTTACTCCGAAAAGTAAAAAAAAATTACAAACTTTTTTATAGAGGAATAATAAAAGATAAAATACATCAACTAGAGGATATTTTCTATTTGTCGCAATACAAGACATTAAAGTTGTAGTATTTCACTAGCAATGAAAGATACTTTTTCGTATCATAATTTTATCCAATGCACTTTTTTTTTTTACTAACGTTGTTATTTTATAAAAAGAAAGATTTGAGAAGAGAGAGCTTTCGACAATCGACAGGGTGGTAGTTGACGAAACTAAAAGTATAAGGCCAAAAGACAAAGAAAGGATAAATAACAGCGACTTGAGGAAAATAAATTTGGATATTATTATAAGAGAGTTCCAGAAGAAGGTAGTTAAGAGCATCTCCAATGGATGCAAAATGGAGTTCTCATTGTTGGTTCTCTTGAAAAAAGAGTTGAAAAATAAATCAAAATGGATTAAAAGAGAGATAGCTGTCTCTCTTGAGAGAGTTTTTGAGAGAGATGAGAGACGATGACGTGGTGCCTTATCATTGGTCAATTGTTTTTAACAAAAAAAGCAAAAAAAAAGCGTGAAAGCTTCTCCTGATTCTATCTTGATCATTGTTTCTAATCATGTCGATGTTTTGACTTACATTGCTTGGAAACTCTCTGGTTTTCAGGTGAATCGAGTTCTTGGATCTGGTATACTAATCTTCTCGGTTCCGATTCTTAATCGCAGATCATCTCGATGTTAATGCTCTAGATGTAAAGGTCAGCTTCTATCTAAGGGATTTGTGTAATAAAGCTGTGCTTTTTTTAGTTATAGACTGCGATTAAGGAGTGATTAGCTTGTTTTTATATGGTTTAGTCATTAGTGTGATAAAAATCTATGCTTCTGTTGTTTAATACTGCAGCTACAGAAGTGTCGAAGAGTTTCACATAGACTTTCATCTCAAATACTTATGGTTCTTTGCCTTATTCGTTTTCAGGTTATCTTTGTGTGAAGAAGTTGCAGGTTTGGTTTGAAAAATTGCAGCTTTTAATTTTTTGAGTTATAGATTGCAGGTTTTGGTGAACTAATTTGCATGTTTTGGTTTGAGAAATTGCAGGATTCTGCAAGGTTTGGTTTAAGAATACGAAGCAGCACTACCTTCTTTCCAATAACTGAAAGATAGTGAAGATGGAGGTTGAGTTGTAGGTTTCATGAGTTGCAAGTGTTTAATGAGTTACAGTTTTTTCTTATCAATGATTTGAGACTTTGAGTAGTTGCAGGTTTTCAATTTGAGACTTTGAATTCATGTATCAATATTCCAGTTTGTTTTCTGCAATGTTTCAGCCATATCTTAACAAAGTTTAAAATCTTGAGGTAGTTCTTTGTGAGGCAGAGGAAATTATTTCAACTCAGATATTATCAGATGCAAAGATGACAACTAATCTCTCCCTAGAGACCGACCATATCATGATTTTATTACACTAATTGGTTGTTTAACAACAAAATCAACAGAATTTTTCACACTATTACAACAATTTCAACATCAAACATTTCAACATTTCAATTTCAAAATCAATAGAATTTTTTTCCCTGAGAACTCCACAAAGAGAGATTACCATTGGACTTTACAAAATTAAAAAAAAAACACATAAGTTCTCATCTCTTCAAATTCAAAATTTTATTCTTAAAAAAATGGTGAGAACCCAATAGAGGGCTCTCACTATTGGAGATGCTCTAACGAATCTAAAATCACTTTCCCCCAAAAAAAATAAAAAAAGGGTTAGGGTTCTTCATCTGTTGATCGACGATGTGTGATATCGATGGAAGTACGATTTCGAATTTCGTTAATGTTAAGTTTTTAAGGTTTATAATTTAACTCTATCGATTCCAATTTACAATGTCTCAGGTTGGGTTGCGTGGCTCGAACCTGCGTATTTGCTGTGGAAACCTGGGGGCCGTGGCTATGTTAGACCTTCATGCATGACTAGGACGGAGGAAGATAAGCCTGAGCTCACACCAGAGGAAGAACTTGCCCTTATGACCAAACAAGTCAATGCTAGCGATGTATGTGTTGTTCCCCTAATTACTTTTGGTTTATTCTATTTATTTATGATCCTAATAACAAATCACTTTTCAGGGGTTTGATATAGATTTCAGTTCCTTCCTCTGTGTATTCAACTACCATCCTGCTATTCTCCATTCTGATCAATTCGCTGACGATGAGTTTGATACTACTGAGGATTTACTCAAGAGCCTTGCTCAGGAAGCTCTTGATGACCACAATGGCAGACATGGCACAGAGTATGAGTTTGTTAAAGTTGTTAAAGCCAATTTTCACTTTGCTTGTGCGATGATGTTTCTCATAACATTTCAAGTCAAGGATCCTTATGATGACATGGTTAAGCTCTTCCAAACAAGGGTACGCCACGGTAAACATATCACTACTAACTATGTCTTCTGCAGACCTAAACCCAATCAAGGAGGTATTATTATATAAACCCTAAACTCAATTTCTTCTCTTGTTGAAACAATTGGTTGTTTCTAGAGATTCACATATATAGTATTTGTTTTGATAGTGAAATACTTTGGAATCAAGAAAGTTGTCAAGAGAGATATTGAGCAAGTTGTCAAGAGCCATGTTCCCAAAGATGTCGTCAAGAAACAAAAGTAAGTGATGGAAACATCTATCAATTTACTTTGCTTTTCTGATTCTTGTATGGCTGATTTTCTTCTCTTTACAGATTGGAGGATGAGCCTTTGTGTGCCACAAGGAGTTAGAATGCAGAGATGCTGAATTGTTTTTATAATCTATTTGCGTCCTAGATGATGTGACTTTAGTTAATTACTTATGGGAGCTCTTGTGTTGCTAGGGAATGAACTTATTATATATTGTGCGAGTTTTACTGTTTTCATTTATCTGTATCGTTCATTATGTTTTAGAATGAATCTTACTCTCTCAGTCTGAATTGGTAGCATAGCTTCTTCCTATGTCTTCTGATTTTGACTGGAAACGAAGAGAATACAAGAAAAGTATGAATTTCTCTTTATTGCTCTGCTTAAATGTCAAAACTCTATGAAGTTATGTGATTTATCTTTACTCTGTAAAAGTTTTAATTTCGCGCAACCTTTTGTTATGGGTACACACATTTTCTATGTAAAATGTTGGCCGATATTTTTTACAAATTTTTAAGAGCTTCTTTAAAAGCATTTTGTTCAAATACTATGAGTGTTGTAGTCTAGTGCAACCAAACTTTAGACTTCAATTCAATTTAACTCTTAAAAACAATAAACTAAGGTGACATGGGATTTTTTGCTATTGTAATGGTATATATAGTGAGTGTTATATATAGGGGTTTATAATATCACAAAGAAAATGTATATTAACACAAGAGCATCTCCCGGTTCTCACTCCTTGTGGCATATAGAAGCTCCTACTCCAATCTGTAAAGTGAAGGTGATGGTGATTACTCTTAAAAACCATCCATACATACAAGGAATCTTGACATCAAAGGAAAAAAAACACTCTTGCAGTTAAATCTTTCGATTACCTCTTGTTCCTTGACATTTGTTTGGACATCTTTCCCATCATTGTTCTTCACACCAATGCATTCCACTATCAAACAAATCCAAATACTATAAATCTACTAAAGAAATAGCCACGAAAATATATAAAGAAGGAAGATCGAAAGCTTAATCCATCTTCCATGGTGGGTGAAAGAGGCAAATATATATTCCACAACGAATTCATAAAAAACAACAACAACGTAACTAGAGATGGAAAACAAAACAAGATTAGAGATACCTCCTTGATTGGGTTTCGGCCTGCAAAAGACGTACTCAGTCACGATATCTTCAGCGTGGCGAACCCTTGTTTGGAAGAGTTTGATCAAGTTATCATAAGGGTCAACAACTTCGAAGGTTATGAGAAACATAATCGCACAACAAAAGTGAAAGTTTGCTTTCACAACCTTGACAAACTCAAATTGTGTTCTCTGTTTTTCAAAACAAAGAGAGAAGAAAAGAATCAATTTATGTAAATGTGATGAAAGCACAAGGCATATACAAAGGTTAGTTCTCACTGATTCTTGATTGTAGTCATCAAGGGCCTTCCTAGAGAGCCTCTCGAGTAAATCTCTTGTGGTTTCTGGCTCATCAACGAATTCATGTGAATCGAGATAAGCAAGATGGTAATTGAATACACAACGGAAGTGTGTGAAGTCGATATCAAAACCCTGTTGTTTCACAAACTCTCAATTTCACAAATTTATTTATAGAGCTCATTATAAACCGAAAAAAAATCACAAGGATAAATACATCGCTTGCAAGGATTTGTTTGTCGAGTAAGGCAAGTTCTTTCTCTGGTGAGTACTTAGGCTCATCTTCCTCTTTGGTCCAATCCCTATACGCTGGTCTCTCATAGCCAGGATCCTCAGGTTTCCACAGCAAAAACACTGGTTCGAGCCATTTGATCCAGCCTGAGACATATCATTGGAATTGATCGGGAGAGAGTATATATAATAAACCCTAACTTTTAGGGAAACGAATTTCGAATCTTACCTTCAAATTCACTCATCGCCTTGTGCGTACGTTGATGTCTTGATGAACAGAAGATGAGCCCTAACTTCGGGAACTCTATAATGTCCCTTTTATTTTACTCAAGTCCCTTTTATTTATTGATCTGTCTTCCTTTGCCCTCGTATTGTTTGTTTTGTAAGACTACCCCCTCAAAAAAAACCGGTACTAAATAAGAGCTAGTTTTTTTTTATGATGATGAGTCAATCCAACAATTTTCTTAAGTTTTTCTATTTGTTATTAATATTATTTTACTATTCTTTTTGCCACACAATTTTAATTCCATATACTACTCTTTCTTAAAAACTAAACTTATCCAAATTAAATATCTCAAAATTTTAAATAAGAAAGCTTTTATAAGAATATTTTAGTTATATTAAATGTATTATGTTTTTCTATTAGAAAAAAAAATGAAACAATAAAAATATGTAGTATATGTATTTCAACACTAACAAATGACTTCATATAATATTAAGTTTTACATTGAAACCACAAATCAATAAGCCTAAACTTAGAATGACGTAAATGCAACTTTATTTTATAATATAAATTAATAAGATATTTAAAATTTAATTTAAAAGTTTATTTATAGACAAAAAAATGGATTTTGGGTTTTTTATTTATCTTAAAATTAATTTTAAAAACAATATTAATTAGAAATCTTCATAATTTTGATTGGCTACAAAACATATTTTTTGTAAACACTAAAACTGCTTTAAGAACTACAACCATTCAATGCCAAAATAACCAACTGACGTGGAAGATTCTCATAGCAACTCCATTGCACAAATAAGTTGAGTGTCTTCCTACACTTAAAATCTTTTATATTTAATTATTAATATTTTATAAATTTAATATTTTAATATTGTTAAAGACATCTTCTTTCTATTGTGCAATGAAGTTGCTCTCAGGACCTTAAGTTAACGTCTCCGATTCCACCATCTCAAAATGGATATTGTGGTAATACTCTAGTAGAAGCCTCTATTTCGTCCTATACGGCTATATCTGTAGCTATAAGATAGCAACATTGGACGAATTCGGGTCCTTAATTAACTTCAACATTCATTTTGAGACGGCGATGGTGGAATCTTCTCATAAGCTATATCATTTCAGACATTTCTAAGCTTGGTTTAATTATTACCTTTTCACAATGCTTACTTTCACTCTTTTTCTTAGCCAACAAATAAACTATCTTGTCTTTTCCTGTAAAATATGTTTTCACTTTTTTTTACTTGCCAGTTTTCAATAACGATGATATTTGTTTGTCTATATTATTGAAGTTAATTTTTTAATTTTTTTTTAAGAGATGTAGTACTTTTTGAAAACTCGCATTTGTTTACATATACAAGTTATTGTAATGGTATAGTGAGTATTATAATGGGTCTTTCGATCTTGGTCATTCTGTTTATGAAGCTTTTCACAATCTTAAAAAGGGAAATTCGGATTGAGCTAGACGAATTGACGTGGAGGAGAAGTCGAAAGCTTCTGAAATGATAAAAAGGGTTTGAATAATGGTGATTAATAAATTATAAGTAGAGAAAGAGAAGAAAAAAAAACTAAGCCTTTTTACACGCCTGTGACTTGGGTTATAAGCAATCAACATTTCGTTTATCTCAAGCCAATGGGAATATCATTATTGCTACATCCGTCCAATTTGTGGTTTGGTCTTTGTTGCTTGACCTCCTACTCGATCGTCTTTAAATAAATGAGCAATAAAAGCTTTTATCTCCTAAAAAAGTTTGTCATTTTATTTCCACATATCAAGTTATGTTTCCTGTACATCTGGACACATTTACAAAAACACCAAAAAAACTATAATATTAAAAAAAATTAAAAATGTATATATAATATTTTCTAAATGATCAAATTTTAAAAAATACCAAAAAAATCCATTAAATCCTTGTTGACTATTATTGTAACTTTACAAATGACAACTCAACACCTCATAATATTTGGTTTTAGACTCTTTAAATCCTTGTTGTCAAAAAAAACTATCTAAATCCTTAATTATCTATTAAAAAATTAGGAAACTAAATCGAATTACACACTAAGAAAAAACAATAAACAAACTTTAAATATCCCACTTTTCCCTCTAATCCTTGTGGATTTGGTCATAACTCGTTATCCATAAACCCAAAAATAGCAAATGAGTCATCTCTCTTTTGTTCCAACAAGATCTTTTTTATTTGGTCAAAAAGGTGTATAAAGTTTGTTATAACAAGTTAGTTATATAAACCCTCACGAATTCAAGAAACCAATCAAAAGCAAAAAAGCTTTCTCTTTCTCTACCTTTTTCCTTAATTTCACTTTTGCGGCGTCGTTCTTATCTACTCACAAGAAAGCAACCGATCAAATAACTCCCAGAATAAAGAAAGACTCAAACTTTATTCTCTCTCTCTTTCTTAAATAGTGAAGAAAGCTTCGATTTTGGGAAGTGGGTTTGTTCGAAAAATGGGTTCTTCTGTGGAACAGAACATTTTGGTGACTGGTGGTGCTGGATTCATTGGAACACATACTGTTGTTCAGCTTTTGAATCAGGGTTTTAAGGTTACGATCATTGATAATCTTGATAACTCTGTCGTTGAAGCTGTTCATAGGGTTAGGGAACTTGTTGGTCCTGATCTCTCTACCAAGCTTGAATTCAATCTGGTTAGTACCACAAAAAAGCTTCGATTTTTATATTCATATGGCTACTTTTAGAGTAATCAGGATTGTATTTTTATGTATAGATTCTTTTGGCTTGTTAGATTTTGATTGTTTTGATTAATTGCAGGGTGATCTAAGAAACAAAGGAGATATTGAGAAACTCTTTTCCAATCAGAGGTAATGTGAAAATATTTGAAACAGAGATTATGCAATTTTTTATTCAGGTGAGTTGGTTTTGATATTATGATTCTTTGTGTGGAGAAACAGATTTGATGCTGTGATTCACTTTGCTGGTCTTAAAGCTGTGGGAGAAAGTGTTGGAAACCCTCGTCGTTACTTTGATAATAACTTAGTTGGAACTATCAATCTATATGAGACCATGGCAAAATACAACTGCAAAATGGTTTAAGATCAAAATCCTTCACTTTTGAATATGTGTTACTTGTTCTAGTTTAGTTACCAAACTGTTCTGACTCTTGACTTTATATGCAGATGGTGTTTTCGTCGTCTGCAACAGTTTATGGTCAACCTGAAATAGTCCCATGTGTGGAAGACTTTGAGTTACAGGCTATGAATCCTTATGGTCGTACTAAGGTATTTCACACCTCGAATCTCTTTTGTTCTGTTTTGTGTTCATAATCTTGAAGGTTATATTATTTAAGACTGTGATCTTGAAAACATTTGAACTATTTGTGTAGCTGTTTCTTGAAGAGATAGCTAGAGACATTCACGCTGCGGAACCAGAATGGAAGATAATTCTTCTGAGGTACTTCAATCCGGTTGGAGCTCACGAGAGTGGAAGAATTGGAGAAGATCCAAAGGGCATACCGAATAATCTCATGCCTTATATCCAACAAGTGGCGGTTGGAAGATTACCTGAACTCAATGTATTTGGACATGATTATCCTACCATGGATGGTAGCGCGGTATAACATCGATAATACCGTTTCTTTCTTCGAAAATTCTGTTTGGACTTCTGATGATAGATTGATAAACTAAGGTGCATTTGACACTTGCAGGTTAGAGACTACATCCATGTAATGGATTTAGCAGATGGCCATGTGGCTGCGTTAAACAAATTGTTTTCAGACTCAAAGATTGGTAAACTCTTTATATGACTTTTAACTGTTTGTTTTTGTTTTGATGGAGTCAACCAATGATTAGAATTTTAATAATGTTTTGTGTGTGTCATCTTAATCTTAGGCTGTACTGCTTATAATCTTGGCACTGGTCAAGGAACTTCTGTCTTAGAAATGGTTTCTTCTTTTGAAAAAGCTTCTGGCAAGGTAAGATTTTCTCTTATTTCCGCAATTATGCAATGAAATTTGTGTGAATAAGACCGAAGATTTGGTCTCTGGATGCTATAAAATATTTGTTTCTGCAGAAAATACCTATCAAGCTATGTCCAAGAAGAGCTGGAGATGCAACAGCTGTTTATGCTTCAACTCAGAAAGCTGAGAAGGAACTTGGCTGGAAGTAAGTAATGAACCATACTTTGAATACTTTTCAAAACACAAAAGACTAATTTTTTGTTTTTCTTTATTAGGGCAAAATATGGAGTTGATGAGATGTGCAGAGATCAATGGAACTGGGCAAATAAGAATCCATGGGGTTTCCAGAAGAAGCCTTGATTGATTTTGTTTTGTTTCACCACTCAATATAAAGAAAAAAAAAGATATAGATGTCGTTTTATTTTCCTGCATCTATTTGATTTCTCTCTTCAAAAAAAGTTGTATTGAACTCGTCATCTTTCGGTTAATAAAGTATAAAGTTTATCTACATTGCGTAATACTAACTAATCGTTATAATCAACGAATCATTTATAGTTCACTGCAGAAGCATTCTCAATTCAGGATTGAAAAAGAGAAGATGAGGAGATACAAGATGTTGTTAACTTGTTGAGCAAGTAAGTACCAAAACATGTTAACAAGAGTCGACAACAACAGAACATACAGACTCCAAAGAAAAAAGCAACTAAAATGTGTAAACATATAACAAGCAATGTAAACAACAAATTGATCAAATCTCGAACCCTTTTTCTCATGGGTTCCTCAGCTGCTAAATGATACAGATATTCGCATATTTGCAAGTTTCCTCTTCTTACTGTTCTAGTCTTCTAGACTTCCTCGCCTTCTTCGTAGTTGCTACTCTTGAGGATGTTGTATTTGCAGAGGGGACAAGTAGCATTTATGTAAAGCCATTTATCCACACAACCGCAATGGAAATGGTGGCCACAAGGAAGTTCTCTTAGCTCTGTCTCGTCTTCATAAGCGGAAAGACAAATGCAGCATTCCTGTAGATTGACAGAAGCAAATCTGGTTTTGATCATCAAAATCCAAACAGAGTCTAGCCACAGAGGTTTACAGGTTTTTTGTGTTACTTACTGCATCCTCATGAGGAAGAGCATGTTCAACGGGTGAATCTGTACCACATTCAGTCATCACTCCTCCAGAATCTCCTTGTCCTTGTTCTTCATCAACAGTGTGTTTCATAGTATCACCAACCTTTCGGAATTTGAATTTAGTAAGTTGGTCAATGTCTTCTTTCGAAGCTCCTTCCTACATTTTGCAACAGATTTTCATTGGAACAAATCCAACTTTCTTGGAGGTAACAAAAGAAACAGGTAATTTGAAGCTACCTGTTCTGCTACGGCGTATAGAACTGCAATGATGCAAGGCAAGCAGCAGCAAACAGCAATGCCGATAACACAAGCCAATGCAACGCAGAAAACAACAAAGAACACATCGAAACCAAGAAAGACTATACACAACCTATAAAAACAAAGACATCCAAACAAATTTAAGAACTTAAACACTTTAAACATTCAAGAATCTAAGAGATATAAGAGAAATTAACAACAAACCAATAAAGCTGTGGGGATCCTTGTGCTAACTCTTGACCACCAGAAGATACCCAATAAAATCCAATAACCCACCATATAAATGAGATCATCGTATTTGCAGATTCTAGATGCTTAGCAAAACTGGTTACAGAAAACACTGCTTTAGCCAAAATTCACATCACATATAAGACAATATCTGTTTCACAATCACTGAAGCTTAAAACAAATGTACCTATTGTTTTCATTCTCTAATTGACCTAGCTCCAAGTAACGTTCATCTGAGTTTCTACTCAAACCCAAACCTTCTTCTTCATCCATAGAAGAAGAAGAAGAAGAAGAAGAAGAGCTAGATCTTGGACTCAAATCTCTTCTTCTTCTACTATTCCTCCTACGATACTCAACACAAACACAAACCATATGCATCATACATTGCAACCCATACCCAATAATCCAAACCCTAAGAGGCATATTCGGATTCTCATCGCTGCTAAGTACCAAAACAGCTGTAGCAACAACGACAAAAGCAAGATTCCAAACGAAATCCAAAACCACTACAGGTTTCGAATAAGCCCAATCGCTTTGTCTCTCTTCAAGCTGCTCAGCCGCAGCTTCACGAACAAGCATCGATGGCTCTCTCATCATCATTCTCCCGCTACTTGCATGTCTTAGTAACCTCGCCGCTTCTCTTAACCCTTGTCTTCTCACCGATCTCCTTCCTCCTCCTCCGTCGGTTAAAATCAAAGGCGTTGCTTCCGTCGTCGTCTCTCTTGACATTTTGCTTTCTCTTTTCAAAGTTTCTTCCTTTCTTCGAAATTTCAAAAATTGATATCGAATTGATGAAATTGGTGAAGCTTTACGCCATTAAATTGGGGCAATTTCAATCTCAGAGACAATTTCGGATTTGTTAGGGTTTCGATTCGAACAGAGAGAGAGAGAGACAGAAAGAGAAAGAAGATGATGAGTCGGACAAATCGGGAAACGTGATGTTTGAAAAATGAATATAAAAAATCAAAATTGTAATGAATTTAATGTCTCCTCAAATGACAACCAGAGAAATTAGGGGACATATATGTAATATTCAGTTTTTTCAGTGGCTATATGGTAAACTTACACTAACTTGATTCAAATTAAGGGTGGGTAAGAAACTGAACCAAACCATATTAAACCGAAATTTATTCTTTTGTCCAACTGAGTAAAAAATTAACAAAAATTCGAAAAATTTTAAGCATAATTTTTAATCGAAAACCGGAATAAATCTAAATTAAACTCAAATCCAAATTGAAAATTTTTAATCGAAAAAATTATAGTTTATACGACATCTATTTAGGGAACAAACCCAAAAAAAAACTCAACTAATTTTTATTTGGACGTTTAATACCCAATTGTTTTTGGTTGGAAGGTAAATACACGAAGTAATAAAACCGTGCAATTTAATACACAAACAAGTAATTGTTGTTATTTTCATACTCACGATCTCACAACAAAAATAAAATTCCAATTTTACCCTTACCATCTCAATTAATTATTAATTTTTTTATAATATAATATTAAATTTTATAATTTTGAATAAAAAATAATTTTATTAACATTTTAGTTTATGGTCTCTAATTTTTATTATTATTATATTATTCTAAAATTTAACATAAAAATTATAGAAAATTAAAAATATTTTAAAATGGCCGGTAAATATTCTTCGTAGTGAGAAACTCTCTTTTCGATTGTATATCCTTCAAGAATCAAACTATTTTCGACAAAATCTCAACCCGAATCTCATCGTATTTCTCAAGATTTATCAATTCATAAAAATGGCTAATTTTGTTTTTAGTAGCAAAATAGCTAACCTCAACCCAAATCTCAACGAATTAGATTAATCTTTGATTCTAAATTTCCTTAAAGAGAAAACGATTCTTTGATATTGCAACGATAGAAGAAGATTGTAATAATGACTATTTTAAAATATTTTTGATTTTCTATAATTTTTATGTTAAATTTTAGAATAATATAATAATAATAAAAATGAAAATTTAAATTTTAGAGACCATAAACTAAAATGTTAATAAAATTAATTTTTATTTAAAATTATATAATTAATATTATATTATCAAAAAATAATAGTTAATTGAGATGGTAAGAGTAAAATTGGAATTTTATTTTTGTTGTGAGATCGTGAGTATGAAAATAACAACAATTAATTATTTGTGTATTAAATTGTATGATTTTATTATTTCGTGTATTTACTTTCCAACCAAAAACAATTGAGTATTAAACGTCCAAATAAAAATTAATTGAGGTTTGTTTTGGTTTTTTTTCCCATCTATTTATAATAAAATAGACCAATTTTAAATTTATCGAACCGAACTGGGCATAAATGTAACAACGAGTTTTAAAAGGCGGGGCTATATAGTGAAATTAATATACTTTGGGTACAGAATTCGGATGTTTTCTTTTTATAGGCCCTTTAATGAAATGATTGTATAAAAGTAAAACCCTTAATCGGATCCTCCAGCAATTTTCCCTCCAAACCAGAAAACCCTCCAAATCTCACCGGTCGGAGATTCCTTCTCTTCCGACTGATAATGGCGTCTTCTTCATCAACCTCTACCGGTGACGGATACAATGAACCATGGGTGGAGAAATACAGGCCGAGCAAAGTAGTCGATATCGTTGGAAACGAAGACGCCGTCTCCAGACTTCAAGTCATTGCTCGCGACGGCAACATGCCTAATCTTATCCTTTCCGTAAGATTTTACTCTTCTGTTGACACTCTTTGATTTAAACCCTCCTCGAATTTGCTAAAAAGTTTTAGGTTTGATGAAAACTTGATCAATTAGGGCATTTTGGGTTTGTTTACTGTGTAGATTTCATGATAAAGCTTAGATTTTGAGGGTTTTTAATCAATTTCTATTGTCTGCCAAAGTTAATGAAGGTTTGATTTTTAGAAAATCTCTGTGTTTAGTATTACTTGTGGAGATTTGATATATGATTTTGTGTTGTTTGGTTGTATATCCTTAGGGTCCTCCTGGAACAGGTAAAACCACAAGCATTTTGGCTCTTGCTCATGAGCTCCTTGGCACGAATTACAAGGAGGCTGTTCTGGAGTTGAATGCATCTGATGATAGGTATGTGATGCCAATCTTTTACCTATGGGATGTTGTTCTATCTTCAATCGTTGTTTGGTTAGACATCTTCAATGTTCTGTTATGTTTGTAGGGGTATTGATGTTGTAAGGAACAAAATTAAGATGTTTGCGCAGAAGAAAGTAACACTTCCTCCAGGGCGTCATAAGGTTGTTATCCTAGATGAAGCTGACAGGTTAGTGACTTTTACTTGAGTATTCCTTCTCAAGTTGAATTGTTCCAGTTAAGTGTTTTTTTTTCTGACTTTCTGTTTTCGGTTTCTAAAAAACTAGTATGACATCTGGAGCACAACAAGCATTGAGGAGAACGATTGAAATCTATTCGAACTCTACGCGGTTTGCACTTGCTTGTAATACATCAGCCAAGATTATTGAGCCCATTCAGAGTAGATGTGCCTTAGTTCGATTCTCTAGATTATCTGATCAGCAGATACTAGGCCGTCTCTTGGTGGTGGTTGCAGCAGAGAAAGTACGGATTTGCCACTTTTCTTTCATTCGACATGTTTACTTACTGCAATTTTGAAAATTTTCTAATTGCTTATGTTTTCAATCTCTCAAGGTTCCGTATGTGCCTGAAGGCCTTGAGGCGATAATCTTTACAGCTGATGGTGACATGAGGCAAGCTCTGAACAACTTGCAAGCCACATTCAGCGGGTTTTCGTTTGTCAACCAAGAAAACGTCTTCAAGGTTTGAAACAAAACCTTAATTCACTTTGGCTTATAAAACACATTGGTTTCATATCATCAATCAAAGATCTCTTCACTTAGGTCTGTGACCAGCCTCACCCGCTTCATGTCAAGAACATTGTTCGCAATGTGTTGGAAAGTAAGTTTGACATCGCCTGTGACGGCTTAAAGCAGCTCTATGATTTGGGCTACTCTCCAACCGACATTATCACAACGCTTTTCCGTATAATAAAGAATTACGATATGGCTGAGTATCTGAAACTTGAGTTCATGAAGGTATACATCTGATTCTCCTTGACAGCTCAAAACATCCAAACTTTCGTCTAACACCAATGCTTTTCTTCAGGAAACTGGATTTGCGCATATGAGAATCTGTGATGGAGTTGGATCTTATCTTCAGCTATGTGGTCTTCTGGCTAAGTTATCCATTGTTCGTGAAACAGCGAAAGCACCTTAAGTTAGGTAACTTCCACTCATCTCTAGTGATGAACTGGTGGCCGGTCTATGTTTAAACCAAGTTGGTTAAATCTCGTTGTTTGAGAATTCGGATAGATGTTGGAACTTCCATGCTGTATTGCTCTGTTTTCTAGATTTGAATTGCTTGTGAATGTTTCTGAATATTAAGCTTAATCCTAACCAGTTTGGTATACCAACACATTTTTTTATATAATACCATGCTATTTGTTTAAATCACATAAATGAAAAAAACAATACACAGATTATTTTACACATTACAACCACTCTATATAGTCTACGCAAGTGCGAGAGATGAATCGTAATTTTTGTAGGTAAAATGTTGAACCTATTTGTGTAATTCGATAACACTATATGAGTAAGGCATGACATTGTGAAATGGTGTAAACTCTTGGTCTGTTACATTGACTTTATATTATGAATAAACACACTTGTGACCAAAAAAAAGAAAAAAGAACTGGGAACAAGAAACGAAATAAAGTTATATTTATTGAACCAAAACTATAAAATACGTTTGGTTAAAAACCAAATCTACTACAGTAACCATAATGATGACACGTCTGAAATCTTCTTCTGTAGCTCGTGTGTGTTAACCTAACATTGAAATACACAAAACAACGTATCAGAGTCATCTTCATGAAGCTTACAGACACGATAACAACTAAATACACACCATGTAACATAAGGACTCTGTTGCGAAAAATATCAGAGTAAAGCAACATGATTCACCTCAGACTCCTCCTACCTCGAGGACAAACTGTTTTAAGAAAGCATATTGAGAAAGCTTTTGTCCAATCTCCCATCATGCAACATATTTGTCACCAAGCTAATGGTTGAAGCATCTCCAACAAACCCAGAACTCCTCATTTCTTTGATGAGTTCTGCTGATGCGGCTCTGTCACAATCTCTAAGGTTTGCTCTGATAAGCGTATTATATGTACCACTATTTGGAAGAGTACCATCTTCTTTCATTTTTCTGAACAGGTCATCTGCTTCCTGTAGTAGGCGTTTACTACACAATCCTGAGATCATTGTATTGTATGTTACAACATCAGGCTTAATGCTGAGGCTACAAAATAAATCCCACGCTTCTCCCACCTTGCCAGCCTTGCACATCCCTTCAATCATAGTATTATATATAAAAATATTAAGTTCCATTTCACTCTTTTGCAGATACTTGAATATGACCAATGCTGTATCTAGCTTCCCATAACTACAAAGTCCATGCAACAAAATGCTGTATGTCATAATATCTGTAGGCACACGATTAGAAACCATCTGTTTGAATACCATTTGGGCAGAATCACAGTCGCCAGCTTGAAAAAACCCTTGGATAATAGTGGTGTAAGTGACTGTGTTGCCAACTAATCCCCTTTGAGACATCTCGCGGAAGAGTTCCACACCATCCTCAACCCTTTTACACTTACAAAATCCATTTATAAGCGTATTATAAGTCTGTATATTTGGAAGACAGTCCTTGCTAACCATGAACTTAAACATCTGCTTGGCCTCGTCTAGGCGATTGTGCATGCAAAACCCATTGATCAATAAATTGTAAGTGATAGTATCTGGATCTATAGACCTTTGGATCATCTCCTCGTGCAATTTTTCAGCCTCTACAAGCTTCCCCTCTTTAAAAAACGCATCGATCAATGCATTGAAAGTAACAACATTGGGGTTGATTTTCTTCTCAAGCATATTACTCAGTAGTCGAGAGGCATCACTCCATCTTCCGTAATTACAAAGGCAATTAATGAGGGAATTGTAGGTGACAACATTAGGTCTAATTCCTTTGGTTTCCATTTCAGTGAATAAGTCAACAGCAACTTCCACATGTCTATATTTGCAGAGACTATCGATGATTGTGTTGAAGATCACAACATTAGCCTTTATTCTCGCAGCTTCCATCTTGTTGAGCAGATTTAAAGCCAAATCAATATCACCTCTCTTACATAATCCGTTTACTACGGTACCATAAGTAACCAGATCTGGTTGACATCCTCTTTGAACCATTTGATCAACTAAAGCCACTGCTTCTGAAGCTTTGTTGTGAAGAAAAAGTCCATGAATTAGAGTTGTGAATGTAAAGGTATCAGGTTTATATCCCATTTCGACCATTTGATCAACCAAAGCTACGGCATCAGAAATCCTCTTACTGTGACAGTAGCCATTGAGCAGCGAAGAAAGCGTGACAATATCGGGCTCATAGCCGAGTTTCATCATCTTGGCAAGAACAGCTAAAGCAAGAGAGAGCTGAGAGCGTCGGCAAAAGCAGTTGATGAAAATACTGTATGTGTAAAGATCATGTGAAATTCCCAAAGTTTGCATCTGCTCGCCGAGAGAGATGACAAGTTCAAACTTGTTCATCTTAGCAACGGCACTCAACAGTTTATTGAATTCAACAATGGAAGGAAATGGACGAGACTTGACCATGTCACCGAACAGATCAACCGCATCATCTACCTTAATAATATCACTTAGCCTATTTCTCAATATCTCTCTGTAATCACCACTAGCACTAGCAAAAGATCGTTCCCAGCAACCGGAACCGCAAAGATTGAAGAAAGAAGGAACAGTTGGAGGATTACCTATCCCCTGGAGATTCCAATGAACAAACAATCTTTTGGCCGTCAATGAAATCGATCTCTGCATCTTATCGATTTGGCTTCAGCTGATTCAGGAGACTTCAATCTCAGTCTCACTCTCTCTCTCTCTGGAAATCGCAAAACCCTACACGGAGGGATGAGATATGCAAACCGGTGGGGTTCTGGTTTAGAACTTATTACCTAACCGGTTTATTTTGTGAGAAAATCTTTTGCATTGATCTCAATCAGTAGTACTAAGTACAGTCTCAAACCGGATTTACAAGCAAGAGATAAGAATTGTGGAAAAAATTGGTGATGGCTGTTATTTTACTCTACTTCTGTTTCCATATACAACTAGTCTTGAAAAACTGAACTGACTGATCTCAATGCATTATCTTTGAAGCTTAATCCTAACCAATTTGGTATATCAACACATTGTTTTTTATATAATACCATGCTATTTGTTTAAATCACATAAATAAAAAAAACAATACACAGATTATTTTACACATTACAACCACTCTATATAGTCTCCGCAAGTACGACTGTACGAGAGATGAATCGTAATTTTTGTTGGTAAAATGTCGAGCCTATTTGTGTAATTCGATAACACTATATGAGAAGGCATGACAAATGATTTCACAACGAAGAAAACCCGAATCAGAGGCTAGAGTCTCGAATTGGGAAAGAGACCTCTCCTTACCACCTGAGCTTACTGCTAACATCAGCATGTCCATACCGAACACAATGTTAGAAGAAATGTCGTTAATCTTTGGTTCCTCGGGCGTAACCACCTCGACTATTATCACTTTTCCTTTCTCGGGAAGACTTTTCCAATAATTTTTTAGGATCTTTACACAATCTTCGTCAGTCCAATCATGTAGTATCCACTGTCAAAGTGTCAATCATTAACCATTTCATTTTCTACTTACTTTCATGAAGATGGCATCTCCTTTTGGAATTTCTTTAAACATATCTCCTGAAACATGCTCCACTCCTATATGTAATATTGAGCAAGAGTAATATGATAATTTTAAGAGCGGTAACTTTTTAATTTTAATTATCACTTAGTGGCCGTGTACCTTTATTAAAAGGAGCATGGGCTAAAACCGATGCTAGATCGAAATTGATGCCTTTAATATGAGGATACTTGGAAGTCACTTGACCTATGATTGTTCCAATTCCTCCTCCCACATCCACCAAAGTATTTACATCTTCGAATCCTTTGTAAACTTCTAAAACCTTCTTCATAATCAATGTGGAAGCTTCCGACATTGCCCGGTTAAACATTTCAGCGAATTGTTCGTTCGAACCAATGAGTTCGAAAAACCTCATGCCATGAGCAGAGGTGAATGCATCTTTTCCTTCTAATATCATGTCTTTGAGATGTTCCCTAGTAAAAATAAATTAGAATCAGTTTTAGTTAACGTTACGTGTATATATGTAGAACATTTTGTGAATAATGAACTAGGATCGTACCAAGGCTTCATACAGACTTCCCCTTGGAGTACCATGAACAAAGTGGCGAGAGAGCCCAAGCCATCTCCGCGGTTCAAGAAAAACGTGCAAACCGGTTCAGCTGCATAGACCCTCTCGGTCTTTCTACTTCCAATGTTATCTCCGGTTTCTACCGTACGGTACTTCAAGATTGAGTGGCTGGCTAACAAAACTAGCATCCGGTCCAGCAATACTGGTGCCTCCGGATTGGTGGGCTTGGTTGGGAGACCAAGAGCGATCTCAGAAGGCGAGAGCCACACGCCGTCATCTACAGAAGTGATCATGTCGATAACGCCAAGCTCCAAAGCAGTTTTGAGAACCATGGGGAAGGTCATGGCATGCAAAATCCTCTCCGCTTGCAAGCTCACCGTATCTTCGTGATAACGTTGTTCTTCTTTGATTAGATCCGGTTTAGGAATGATGGTTAAGGAATGTTGAAGATGGTTCTCCATTGTTGTTGTTTGGTTGGAAAATCGAGAAAGATAGGTAATAAAGGTATAGATGGTATTCATACTTTGTCATTTTTTATACTCAGAAACCTCACCAACATTATGCCTAATATTTGATAGCTAAATATATAAATTAATTAAAATATGGGCACGTATTTTTCATTTATAAAATTAATATTCGTGTATATTTAAAATGATCATCTAATATAGATTGGTGTACAAGAATATGTAGAGATTTGTTTTCACTTTTATTGTGTGTTCATTAGTACAACTTTCCTAATTGAATGTGAATGTGAATGTTAGTCATACTCATTCAGTGTGAATGGTCTAAAATTGTTGGTACTTATCCATCAACACTCCATTTTAAGACGGTGTGAATTTATATGCTTTGATGGATTCATTGATGCAACTATTTTTGTTTTGGTTGGTTTGAGGACGCTTTTAAGGTAATAAGCGATAAAATTATAGATTGTATACAACTCCGGTAGAATGAAACTGAACTAAACTAGAGAAGAATATGAAATTGTTTCTGAATCGATTATGACCTATTTTATTTGGTTAATTATATTTTGTTTTAAAGGAATCGAAACAAAGTTGAATATGATATTGGTAGCTACTGAATCATTATGTGTTGTTTCTATGTTTGAGTAGTTTCTCAATTGGGTTTGGAGTTTTCTTTGTTTAAATAGTTAACACTCTACTAACGGGTTAACTTTACTTTAGTGATTTCAGTTCAAGAAGAACGCTTAATTTGGTCTCTGTTTAATTATTTTTCCGCTTAATTTAAGAAAAACAAATTTTGTCTAAGCTATACTCGTTTCTCACAAATTCGGTGTATAACTTTTCATATTGATTCAATCCTAAAGTGTTACATCGATATACCATTCGACTGTGATATTGTGCTCATTTAATTTTAATCACAACTTAAGAAACACATTCAATAATGTATGCAAAGTAGGTATGGAATCGAAATCAACATTTAAGAAAATGGAGACATAGGTTTGGACCGTTTGGTATGAGTTAGTGAATGTTCAACAAACAATCAGGTTTTAATATGATATCAGTGCGTCCACGTGTAGAAAGCATTTCAATTAACAGTCAGTCTCCTATAACCCTTTTGGTGAGCTTGACACTTTCTAAATCTGTCTTGAGAATCTGTGATGGAGTTGGATCATATCTTCATCCCCATCTTTGCTGTATTATTTATGTTTTCTAGATTTAGAATGCTTGTGGATGTTTCCGAATATTATCTTCTCTTTTTTTCTTTTTCTTTTTCTGAATATTATCTTTGAATCTTTAGTCCTTAGTCTTAAATACGTTGGATAACTTTTGCAGTGCCTATACTTTTTTTTTTTTGTTCAACTTGCAGTGCCTCTTAAATATCGACATTTATGTCGTCCATATGGGCGCCTGTTTTTAACCTTAGAAAGCATAGATTTAGAGAATATGCACTACATAACCAAATTCTACTATTATATAATATATATATATACAAAATAATGGACATGAATTTCCAACGGGATTAACAAATATCATGTTACTTTTGCTATTGCTGATAGTACGTGCTTGTTTAAAGCATATACGAAAACACTCGGAACAAATGAACAGCGCCAATAAACAAACAATAGTTCATACAAGAAAGAAAAATCATTACAAATGAAAAAGGTCAAGGTTAGTCTCCACTCTCCACCCAAAAAAAACTAAACCACCCGTAGTTTTTGTTGGTCAATGTTGAACCTATATGAGAAGGCAAGACATATATGATTTCACAATCGAAGAAAACCAGAATCTCAGGCAAAGTCTCGATCTAAGAAAAAAAAAACCGAGCATTGCGTAGCAAACACAATGTTACAAGAAGAGTCGCTCATCTTTGGTTCCATCGGCCTAATCATGTAGTATCTATATATAAAATGTCCTTTTATATTTTCAATGCATCATTTTTAATAAAACAAAACCATTTATCTATAATCTTTCAGCTTATTTAATAGGAGAAAAAAAAAATCATAAATGTACTTAAAGGTATAAGATAAACTTAAAACACTTTTAAATGTGTGTGAAAAAATCTGAAACAAGGCTTTTATGAAATGAAGATAGTATTTGTTATTGATTAAACTTTTCCATGAATGAAATATATATGAGTTTACTTTCATGAAGATGGCATCTGCTTTTGGAATTGTTGTGAACATATCCTCTGAAACATGCTTCACTCCTATATATAACCGATTTTTAGTAGATTTGATTGTTCTTGACAGCTCAAAGCATCCTAACTTTCGTCTAATACCAATGCTTTTCTTCAGGAAACTGGATTTGCGCATATGAGATCTGTGTTTGACAGTGTGTTCCTCCAGCAAATTTAGACAGAAAAGAGCTGGTCAAACCGGTTTAAAATATTACCACCAAAATAAAATCCACGTTACAAATGTCACTGGGAATAAGAATCCAAATCAAGTTATTTTTTTGAACCAAAAGGAACTAGAAACTGCTAGCAATCATTCAAAACAAGAATTATAAAATACGTTTGGTTAAAAACCAAATCTACTACAGTAAAACCATAATAATGACACGTCTGAGATCTTGTTCTGATGCTCACAAATTGATCTCGTGTGTGTTAACCTAACAATGAATTACACAAAGCAAAGTATCAGTCATCTTCATGAAGCTTACACACACGACAGCAACCAAATACACACATGTAGCTTGAGAAGTAAACAGAGTAAGGCAACATAAAGACTTGATTCACCTCACGATCCTCTTCTCTCGAGGATAAACTGTTTTAAGAAAGCATCTTGAGAAAGCTTTTGTCCAATCTCCCATCATGCAACATATTAGTGACCAAGCCAATGGTTGAAGCATCTCCAACAAACCTGCAACTCCTCATTTCTCTGATGAGTTCAGCTGATGCTGCTTTGTCACCATCTCTCAGATGTGCCCTGATAAGCGTATTATATGTACCACTATCTGGAAGAGGCCCTTCTTCTTTCATTTCTCTAAACAAGGCATCTGCTTCTTCCTTTAAACCTTTCCTACAAAATCCTGACATCATTGTTGTGTAGGTTACAACATTAGGCTTCACTCCTTTAAGGCTGAGGCTACAAAATAGATCCCACCCATCTTCCACCTTCCCTGCCTTGCACATCCCTTCAATCATAATATTATATGTGTAAATATCAGGTTCCATTTTACTCCTTTGCAGATACTCAAACACCACCAATGCTGTCTCTACCTTCCCATTATTACAAAGCCCATCTAATAAAATGCTGTATGTCATAATATCGGGAAGCACACCATCAGAAACCATCTGTTTGAAAACTATTTGGGCATTATCACACTCTCTAGCTTGAAAAAATCCATGGATAAGAGTGGTGTAAGTGACTGTGTTGCCAACCAATCCTCTTTGAGACATCTCGCGGAAGAGTTCCATACCTTCGTCTACTCTCTTAGCCTTACAAAATCCCTTTATAAGAGTATTGTAAGTCACTACGTTTGGGAAACAGTCCTTGCTAATCATCAACTCAAACATGTGCTTGGCCTCGTCTAAACGATCGTGCATACAAAACCCATTGATCAGTGAACTATAAGTGAAAATATCAGGATCTATAGACCTTTTGATCATCTCGTCGTACAATTTCTCAGCCTCTACAAGCTTCCCCTCCTTCACAAATGCATCAATCAATGCGCTGAAAGTGACTACATTTGGATTGATTTTCCTCTCAATCATATCACTGAGTAGTCGAGAAGCATCACTCCATCTTCCGTAATTACAAAGGCATCTTATGAGGGAGTTGTAGGTAACAACATTTGGTCTAATTCCTTTGTTATCCATTTCAGTGAACAGATTGAGTGCATCATTCACGTTTTTGTAGTTGCAAAGAGCATCAATGATAGTGTTGTAGATCACAACACCAGGCTCTATTTTCCCTTGTTCCATCTTCTTTAACAAACTCAAAGCCAAATCAATATCACCTCTCTTACATAATCCATTTACTACAATACCATAAGTAACCAGATCTGGTTGACAACCTTTCACAACCATCCGGTCAACTAAAGCCACTGCTTCTGAAGCTCTGTTGTGGCGAAAAAGTCCATGAATTAGAGTGTTGAATGTGAATGAATCGGGCTGATATCCCATTTCCACCATCTGACCAACAAGAGATACGGCATCTGAAATCCTATTCCCGTGACAGAAACCATTGAGCAGAGAGTTAAGCGTGACAATATCGGGCTCATAGCCGAGTTTCATCATCTTGGCAAGAACAGCTAAAGCAAGAGAGAGCTGAGAGCGTCGGCAGAAACAGTTGATGAGAATACTGTATGTGTAAAGATTATGTGAAATTCCCAAATTTTGCATCTGCTCGCCGAGAGAGATGACAAGATCGAACTTGTTCATCTTAGCAATGGCACTCAACAGTTTACTGAACTCAACAATCGAAGGGAAAGGACGAGACTTGACCATGTCACCGAACAGATTAACCGCATCATCTAGCTTCAAATCATTTAGCCTATTTATCGATATTTTTCTGTAATCATATCTAACACCAGAGAAATCTCGTACCCAGAAACTGCAATGGCTAAAGGAAGGAGGAGCAGTTCCACATTTACCTTTTCCGAGAAGACTCCGATGAACAAATCTGTTTCCCGTCGATGAAATCGCAAACAATCTCCTCATCTTCAGCTGATTGGGGTTTCTTCCAAAATCACTGATTCAGAATCGTAAACTCTCTGTAAACTTGTATAAACCCTAAATGATGAACCTTTTGCAGACAGAGAGAGTAAAGGTTTGAACTTTTGGTTCTACCAAACCAAACAGAGAGAGAGACTCACATAGGCTGAGAGAGTGAGAGTGATATTCATCCAGTTTCGCACCACCGTTGGATCATTTGACCGGTCAAGATTTCATCTTATCATTTTTATCACCGGTTTGGTTTATAATCACATAATGTATTTTTTTTTGGTTTAGTTCTAAATTGAAAGGCCAGCATTAGCAAATAAATATGAAAAAAACAAAGAAGATTATCAAGTTTTGCTATTTTGGTTCCATATTTGTCTAACTATATTTCCTTCATTTTTTTTTTTATTGCTGAGATGTCCCTTTCTAATTAAGGTGAAACCGCGTGGACCTTACCAATTTATATCTTGGATTGTAAAGATCTATATCTGTTTGGTTCCACTTGTATATGATACAATGATACAATACAAGTTTGGTCATTATCATTTTTTCTAATCATATGTCAACAAAACCAAAGTATGCATTCATTTTGCAAAATATACACATCTATTTGTATCACCTCCCAAACATTTCTCCCATTATACGGACTTGGACAAGTATTCATACCTCTGCAAAAGTCTTATTGATAAATGAATGTGAAAGTACATACAATTGGTTTAGAACATTAAACACGAGTTTGGTTTGGACACATGGCTTTCATATACTCCTTAGTGATAAATTATGGTTAATTATAACCATCTTTGAAGTTTATTCTAATATTTTATTTATTAATTTCATTGATATGGTTTCAAACGTCAAGGAATATTAAACCTTTTACGAAAAAATTTCGGGTGGATCATATAATATCTTCCCTTCAATCCTCAAAGTTCTCGAACTCTACCAATACCTACAAGGCTACAAAAATTTATACACCATTGAAATATGCTGCAACGAAGTCCATTTAAGGCCTGATGATAAATTCCTTGGAGATCGACAATAATATCCAAGCGATTGTTAGTGAGATTATAGAGTTAGTCTTTGTTGGATTCAATAGTTTGTTCCACAATGTAAAAGTCGACTATTCTAAAGAAGCCCTTGGCAACTTATTAAATCTTATAAATAGTTAAATATCGAGACCGTAGAACCTTTTGCTATATATAGTTTTTCGTCAGAAAAAAAAAGTCTTCATGCTAGAGAAAAAAAAGTTTAACTTATAAATACCATGCTATAATTAAAACAAAATAACACGTACTACAAATAGTACTAGCTTATATTTTCTCTCTTTTTTAATAATTAATTTTCTAAAAAAATACATATCTTAAGAAAATATTATTAAAATTAATTATGAATATATTATTTTTTGTGTTTTATATTTTTTTATAATTAAAAATCAATAATATTTAATTATTTATCTTGAAATTTGATATTCATCAATAATATCTAATTAATATTGCAAAAAAATCTAGAAATCCATCTTTTAAAAACACTTTTTTGTATAAAAAAAAATAAAAAAATAAAACCCTTTTTGTAAAAAATTCAATTAAGAAAAAATAAAAGGAGTATATGTTTTATCTTCTCTTTTTACTTTAACAAAATACCTTGTTTTTTTGTTGTTTTCAAGTTATATATTTTGTAATCTTGTCGCAGGTCTGAGTTGTTTTTTGCACTCAGAAAAGAAACTTGTACTAAAACCTAGGAGAGGAGGAGCTGGCACCACCGCCTAACTCGCCATTGACACAACACCAAAAACTCTTCTTTACTTTTTGTTATTCTACACACATCGATAAAGATTAAGAACATAATTAATAGAATTCCATAAATAATTAGATGCACTAACTTTTCAACATCAATTCAACGGTTTAAATTCGTGAAAAAGCGTTTTTATTTTATTTTAATGGTTACAACTTTGTAGTTTTTACCCTAAATCTCTCTCTGATTACTGATACTCTGTCTCAATCTCTTCTTTCTTCTAATCCTTTATTTCTTGTAAGCTACTTCTCCTGAATTTCGTATTTGATCCGTTTAATCCAAGTTTCGATTTTATATAACAACCACATAGACAGAGAGAGAGAGAGAGAGAAACAGAGTAATGGCGAACAGAGATGTGGAGAGAGTAGGGAAGAAAAACAGAGGAGCTAATAACAATTATTTCTACGAGGAGTCTTCTGGTGAAACTCATTGGACTTCATGGCTGATTCCGGCGATTGTAGTGGCAAATCTCGCTGTCTTTATCGCTGTTATGTTCGTTAATGATTGTCCTAAGAAAATCACCGGACCTAACAAAGAGTGTGTTGCTAGATTCCTCGGAAGATTCTCGTTTCAACCACTTAAAGAGAATCCTCTCTTTGGTCCTTCTTCTTCAACGTAAGTATTACTTTAAAGTTGGAGATTCATGTTTCATCTTCTGGGTATCTCCAAAGTCTCAAACTTTTTGGGAGTCCAATTCGCAATTGAATTTGATCACTATTGTCTGTTCTTATGGAAATTGAGCTCAAAGTTTTCATTTTTCTGCAGTAATTAAGATTACCCAATTAGTGCCTTACTGATAACGTCAATGAATTTGTAGTTGAAGCTCGAGATTCTAGAATTTGTTAATCTAAGTTACTGGCAAACAAGTTTGATCTTTTGGGTACCTAAAACGTCTCAATTTTTTTTGTTTTCAACAAACTGAAAAAGTCTCAATTTTTGTGTTTTCAACTTGGCAATTGAATTTGATCTTTATTGTCTGTTAGTGGCTTGGAACATGAGCTCAAACTTGTAGGGTTTCTCAAAGTTTTTATTTTTCTCCTGGAATTATGTATTTAGCTTGGTTTGGAATTATGATTTGTAAATTTCATTGGCAATTATTGTAGTGATGGTGTTTGTGATTGATTTGGTTTTACTCGGATATGTACTTGTATCAGATTGGAGAAAATGGGAGCATTGGAATGGAGGAAAGTAGTACATGAACATCAAGGATGGAGACTTCTCTCTTGTATGTGGCTTCACGCTGGTATCATTCATCTTCTTACAAACATGTTGAGTTTGATCTTCATTGGTATCCGCCTTGAGCAGCAATTTGGCTTCAGTAAGTCTTACCTTTACGTGTACAAGAATTATTGTTCAGTCAAGTTTTAGACTCTCTTTGTTTAATCGCCAAGTGAAACATTTGATCTTTATCGCGGGAATGTTACTGTGCAGTAAGAGTCGGGTTGATATACTTAATATCGGGTCTCGGTGGAAGCATACTTTCGTCGCTTTTCCTTCAAGAAAGTATCTCTGTTGGTGCTTCGGGTGCTCTCTTTGGACTTCTTGGAGCAATGTTATCTGAACTTCTTACCAATTGGACTATCTATGCCAACAAGGTACTTATGCCCTTTTCGCTATACGCGCCTTAACCGGAACTTAGGATTAACGGCTTCTTTTGGCAGGCGGCTGCTCTGATCACACTTCTGTTCATCATCGCAATCAACTTAGCATTAGGCATGCTTCCTCGGGTTGACAACTTTGCACACATTGGAGGGTTTTTAACCGGATTCTGCCTCGGGTTTGTCCTCCTTGTCCGACCTCAGTACGGTTGGGAAGCTTCCCGCACCAACACTTCGCGAACCAAACGAAAGTATAGCATGTACCAGTACGTGCTGTTTGTAGTTTCAGTGGTGCTACTTGTGGTTGGGCTAACGGTTGCATTAGTGATGCTTTTCAAAGGAGAGAATGGGAACAAACATTGCAAATGGTGTCATTACCTTAGCTGTTTCCCAACTTCTAAATGGACCTGCTAATCATCATCATCATCATCATAATCATATAGTAAAAGCTTTTATATGTGTTCTTGTTAACATTTAATCTCTTTGATCTCTCTAGCCTTTGATTATTTATATATGTGTACATTACCAAATTCGTCTTGTGTAAAAGGGGATAGAAATAAAAGAGTGTATTATTTTTACATTTGAACACCATATTTCTCAAACTGTCTTTAAGTACATAAATAGTAAACAATTTTATTAATGTAAAACATAAGCTGTAATTGGAAATAAATTCCTTTAATTTGGTTATAGTACACACTTTATAGTATCCATCTTAGGTCTTGTAGATTATTATTCTTCCTTTGCTTCAAATTCTTCTTTCTCTAGATCTCTTTCTTCTTGAGTTTAACATGATAGCCATTTGGAAATTGCAATCCAGGAGTTCGAAGTATATTTCCTCCACTAGTTTCTTCCCATCTGATGAAATCCAAGAAACAAAATTACAAAATCAAGAACCATTAGTTGTCTTAACTTAACAGATGAAAAAGGAGTAGTTTCAAACTGTATTTTGTGACTGAGCTATGAAGGAAAACTGCAGTTTGAAGTTTGAACTTTGCTGAAGTCAGCTCCGATACACAACCGCATTCCATCACCAAACGCCATGAAATTCCATCACCACACGCCATCAATACAATATATAATACCAAGATATGCAATCATGCATACATCAGCTTCATGCAATATATGCATAATTTTTAGGAGATTTCAGATGTCACAAGATCGAATTGAACATATATTTTCAACAGTGTGAAATACAGTTATACGGTTAGGGTCTGATTTTTGTTTTTGGTACCACGTGGGTTTTACAAGTTTTTATGATATTACAAATAAATTAATAATGCATCACACTTCATTTATTGTGAATGGGTGACTTTTAAGAAAACAATGACCAAACACCACCCAATAACCTTCCTGCACTGTGTCATTTAGGCCTTAATGGTGCAGTGGATAAGGATAAAGTACGGGACATAGACAATGCCTTTAATCATCCACCATTCACAAATGATAATACCTTGTATACATGCGATGTAACTTCAAATATAGGGATGATTGTGTGCTTTGCGGATCAAAACAAGAACTTTAAAACCTCTCGGTAAAAAGTACAAATTAATGGTTACTCTAAACGGAAAGGCACAGGAGATTTGTTATTTATATGATGTTCTCAAACAAAGAAAAGCTACTCACACAAATCACATGTTGCCAACTTTAAGCTAAAGACCCAACTCTTTTCTTTACGTGTAACAGAAAAGTGGCGCAATGACCTTCAATGGCTTAGCTCTTGACTTCTCGATGGTTTGAGTTTGATCTCTTCAGCGCCCTGTCATGGTTTAGCATTGCGCTTACGCTCTCAACCACGAAAACGATCTGTAAAGAAAAGCAGAAACCCGTATGCGGGTTTTAGTCAAGATAACCCAAAACTACAACATTCTTTGATCAATAACTGATGATCTCATCATCCTCTGCTTGATATCATCAAATTTTGTACTATATGAGTATCAACTCCCAACTACTGAATAGAATAATGAATTTTGAAATGGATCCAGGCCTATATTTTACCTGAAAGCACGCGTAGCCGATAGCGTTTCCAAAGTAGAAATTTGCATTTCCGGTTCCCTGTCATGAAAAAATCAAAGGTAGTTGTGATCATTAGAACATTTTGTTGCAACTGCTGTGAAGAGTTGGGTTATGGATTTGAGTAGAAGCTTACCCGCCATATCCAGAGATTGTGCATCACAGGGCTGAGGAGAGAGATCCCGAGATATCCACAGAAGAGGAAGAACGAGAACTTCATATCTATGTGAAACAGAAGCAGAGTTTATATGCAAAGGCTAAACAATGCTAAGAGGATGTGAAGTATTTGCTTTTACCTAATAACTCATTGACAAACAATGCCCATAAGCTCAAGTATAACGCCGAATCTCCGACCTATTGAGAGTAAATCAAATGATGAAAGCATTGTTAACATTTATGAATATAATTCCTCAAAGAAGAAAAGATAACTTCAAGTTCACAGTGAATTCAACTACTTACTGAAGGATAAGATTTAAGAATCGAGGAGATCGCTAAGTATATGAAAGCCAGGAAACATGGCCGATGTTTCAACCTTATGGCTAAGGGCAGTAACATGAACAGAATATTTACGTGTAAAACTATCAGAAAAAAGTTTCTGAAGAAGTCGAATACTTCTGCAAAGAAGTACCTGAAAACGAGATTTAAAACGAACAGTAAATAGTCTTTTCATAAAAGAAGGGATCCCTTATTCATCACCCAATGATATCACCATATTAATTTATTTTACTTACCAAAAGACTCCAATGTTTGGTGAAAGATCTTCAATACTAAGAATGAAACCATACGTCCTACAATAGGAGGCAAAGACAAACAAACATCAAATCGCCTAAACACTACGTTGCAAGTTCTTAATAAATAATTATATGATTTGGAATATAAGTTATAGATATAATATGGCTAACGGAAACTAATCCTATAGCGGTTATGAATAAGATTTCTAAGTTAGAGGCTACCTCTTGAACATCTCCTCAAGCCCACCATATTTATTCAGTGATAAGGCACATAAAATCAACACATAGAGTGACCACAGAAGTACCCAGAACAAGAAGTGTGCGACTGTTTTCCATAAGAAAGGAAGGTGCGTAGTCTGTTTCAACTTGGCTTGTTTAGAAACAGTAGAGGTTGAACTCTCCTCATTTTCTACACTTCTGGTCTGAAGGAACAATTTTATAGGAGGAGCATCCAAACCATATCCCAATAGAAAGATTATCTGTGGGAAATGCACGAGCAGTTAGAATTTGTTTAATTTGAGAAACGTGAAAAACATAAAATAAGAAATGATACATACTGGAATTGTCAGAGTAGCAGGATAAAGAGATAAATGTGTGGCAATGACTAAGCCAAATGCTGCCAGAGGAACTCGTCCTGCATGGGTAGAAAACATCAGTTATAAAATTTCAAGAAACTATTGAACAAACAATATGCAAGTATCATCATCTTCTTACGTGTAACTGCTCCAAAAAGCGCCAATATGACAGCCAGGTTTTCGATGGGAGAAGTTGATAAGCCCACACAAGAAACTATCGTGAAAGGATTCCACAAATACACAAGAGCAGCAATATCACCACAAGGTAGGATCACTGAGGAGACAACGAAAAAGGAGAGATCAATATTTGCCTTCAAGTAAATAGTTACAAGAAAAGAGTAGAAATAAGATAGATGATACACAAAATTCAACAACTGACTTCAATCTACCTTTATCCCTTGATGACTTAAGAAAACCAAGTAGTCTCGCATTCAGTCCATAAGCCATCTGGAGTTTCTGACCAATAGCTCGAAGAAGCATTGCACTTAATATATCTGCAATAACAAAAACCAAGCTGTATCCAAGAGAATGTTGGTAGCAACGACATGACTATAAAGCTCTTGATGAATAGTAAATCATTCAAAGATCATCTCTTTTCCAAATTCACATCTCACAATCTAATCCTACCTAAGATTTTAAGCTAGCTCAAATCTGAGAAGAAAGAAAAAACATGTGATCACAGAAATGAAGGGACACTGAAAAGTACCTGCACAAGAGGTGACTTGGTTGCCCTTTAATCCTGCAAACACACAAATTGTCTTCCAATAAAACTCAAGTGGGAAAAAATCATGTTTTCATATGATTCAAGCTCAATAAATCACAAATCCTAATATCAAAATCGATTAGTCACTACCTTTGAACTGTGAGAGGTCCAAGAACCGAGAGCAGCAATGGTGAGCCATGATACATAGATCCTGCTCAAATATGTACAACTTCAGCTTCTAATAGCCTAAGAATCCAAATTTACAGAGGATCAAATCTTAAGATAGACCTGCATATGGTGACATCGATGCCTGCTTCAACCAATAACCTTCAGCAACTGAAAATGTTCATACAAAACGAAGAAATGTGAGCTGAATTCGAGATCTTAGAGAGCTAATGAGGGAGTGAGAAAGAGAGAGGAGATACGGCGGCGAATGCTGGTGAGAGGGGTAGAGACCTCCGGACGGGAAGAGAGATTGAGATTTCCCGGGAAGGAGATCAAGATCAATCGGAAAGCAATGGAAGATAAAGCCCAAATCCAGAATCGGCTTAGCTGCTTCATTTTCTGCTCCTCCGCCATTTCTCCGTCGTCTTTTCTTCTTCTCTCTCTCCGGCGAGTGAAGAGAGACGACTCAGATGAAACGACGACGTATTTGATATGATCTTGTTAAGGTTTGGTTCCGGTTTGATTTTTTCGGTTTATGATCCATTTATAATTCGGTTTGATTAATGTAACTCTATATCGGTTCGGTTCGGTTTTTGTTTGATGCATTTCGGTTTCGTGTTTGTGTGATAAACATTTTTCCAATGTAAAATATCATATGAAGAATAATCATATATTTACTTTTTTATCTTGTTGTAATTTTGAAGAGAACACTAAATACATATATTATGCTTCGTTAAATACTTATGTGCTTATTAACTTTTTATGTTTACTTAATTACGTTGGTACGTTGTGTGAACTGCTCTCTCCTGCTTCGTTCTTTGCTTTCTTCTTTACTTCCTCTTTCCTTGCTTCTTCTTCTTCCTTTATTGCTTCATCTCTAGCTTTCTTCCTTTCCTTTGCATCAACAACCGCTTTTCGCATTATGTCTAGGGCAGTTTTTGATTTCTCAAAGACATCATCCCCCATCTTGTCTACCTCGTCAAGATCTCGAAGAAAATTAGGATCTGAATTTGTACTTCGTATAACTCCCACGCGATATGCAACATGTTTAGCTGTGTTGATGATTTCCTCCATTTGTGAAAGGATCGGGTTTGTCACGGCTTTAAACGCTTCGTCTCCCAAATCTGTGTTAGTGGCTTTCATGTAAGCTGTATAGAAATAGTCTACATTCGTCCTTGCTTTCTTGGCTTTGGTGTTTATCTCTGTATAAATAGATTGCATCTTAAGAACCAAAAACAAAAAAGAGTTATTGAGTTTTTTATATAATACGAATAAGAGCTAGCTAGAGAGAATTGTGATGATGCACATCCTATATATATACACACGTTTAACAACTTGATTAGCAAGTTCAATAACTATCGCAAAAGTGCTTTATTCGCTCATAAGTCATAATCAACCTCCCAATTTTTTTTTAACAAAGTATAGTTTATGTGTACACGCTTAATTAAGCCACCCTCCCAAGCTTAGTGTTTTTTTCTTACTTTTTATTCATCAAACTCAAAGGAAATGAATGATCTAATTCAAAACTAATTATACAAATGGAATTCCACAATGCACAATGAATGGTTAACGTGGGAGGGAATTATGTACCTTTATATCGTTTAAGAACAATCCTTTTAAGATACAATTATTTTCTTATTTGCATTTGGTTTAGCTTTCATGCAAAGTTTATTTTCTTTTTTTGGATAACGACTTTTATGCAAAGTTCTCTATTAATATAGCTCTTATCCTGTTATATCATCTGTATATTGTAGCATGATTTCTTACAGAGCACATGATAACAATCCAAAATAAATATATGTGTATATTTGTGCTAAGTGTATCTATATATAATTATATATTATTCATTAATATATATGTTAATATCTACTTTTATGTGTATAGTTTAGATTTTGTACATAGATTCAGATTTGATTTTTAGTCTAGTGATTAACTAGATTATGTTCATACTATTTTAGTGTTTCCTAGAAAATCATTACAACCCAAATACTTATCTAAACATCTTAAGATAGAGTTTTAAGATGTTAAACCTAAAAGGTCCTAGTGTTAATGAATGAAAAATATCAATTATTAGGGAAAAGATACTAGAAATTATATACATCTTGAATTAATCATTACCATTAGATTAAAATGTATTTCTAAATAGTTTCCAAATATTTACCCTATTTCTTATTCTTATTTATCAGTAAAATTAGACAACATTTTGATACAAAAAGAAACACATTTTGCCCATCTTTATTAATAGGCTTATTAAAAAAAGGTTTATTAAAAAGCCCATTATATTTGCTAGTAAAGCCCATTAGTTTTGAAATTTTGTAAGCTCTTTATGTTTGTGAAATCTTGCTTATTTGTTTCATAGCTATTCTTTGGTTGCGAATTTTGTTGAACCTTAACCTAGTGTGGAAGCAATGCCGGAACCTCTAATTTTTTGTTAACGCAATTCAAGAAACTCTAGGAAGGCCAGAAACTCTAATTTCTTGTGAATGCAATTTTACACAAGTTTCAATAAAAAAAAATTGATGCTTAGTTTCGATTTCTGGTATGTTCCATGAATATTGGGTTTTTTTTAGACGTTATAAAATGTAAAACTTCAAAAAACATTGACATACGACAATTGAATAAATTGAATTAGTATTGGGGAAGTATTTTGCGTAGAAAAATGGTACATGTAAATTATTGGTATAATAAAACAATTATAAAAAGATTTAAGGGGATGCGTAAGAAAATCATAAACAATCATTCTTACTAATATAGAGAAGGAATTAGTAAATATATTTCACAAAACTGGCAATATTTATTAATGACAGATAAATTTAGTACCCTAAATAGTTATTTGGACTTTGTACAATGATCATTTGTTTTTTTACTGCGAATGTGTCATAGTCTAAAAAAAAACAATGTCATTTTTTGGTGGGTGTATTAAAAAAAGTCGTTGTTGGCTTTCCCAATCAGAAGTCATTGATGTCCGTACACACCCAACACTCTCTTCTTTCTTCCTCTCTCCCAACGGTCATATTTCTCCGACAATTCACAAACGGTCACCAATTTTCTACCGTTTGATTTTAAAGATCCAACGGCTCAGATAGATTCAGATCCCTCGTGTACCACTCACTCTGCCCAACTCTAAAAAACAATTACTGTAAAAAGAAAAGTCGCCAACTTCAATTCTCGAAGACCCAACAAGAAAACAAACTCTAAAAAGTTGCCTCCACTATGGTATTTGTAGAAGCTGTATAGTATCTCTTAACCCCTGTAGAGAGTTAGAGAGAGAGAGAGAGAGAGAGAAACCAAAAGTGAGTGAGAGAAACAGATAGAAGTGAGAGTGAGAGTGAGAGAGAGAGTGAAGAAAGTAACAATCTTTGAGAGTTTTTGGATCTTGATCTTGTGTTTCAGTAATCTCCTAGTGATTGTCTGATCTGGGTTCTTGTTGATTTTGGGTTTCTGGATGTTCTGAGAGATTTTTCTTGATTTGGCAAAACCAGAATGGCAAACCGGAATGGTGAACCGGGTTTACAGCAACTCTCAAGTCTGTTTATCCAGCAACTTCGAGGTCGTTCTTCAGTAGTCTCTGTTCGTGATGATGTGAATTCGTTGGTCGTCATTATCATCTAAATGAGATTTTGTTGTTTTTTATAAAGTTTAAGGAATCCGATGATTGTTTTATGGTAGATTGATTTGATTTAGTTTAGTTCGATAATTCTTTCATTCTTTATTTGATTATATAGATTCGTTGGTTCTTTTGGGGCAGGGGATTCAAATTCATTTCATTCTTCAATTTTTTCATATAGGATTCACTTTGATTTCACTAAAACCAAAAAAAAAAGATTCATCGGATTCCATTTTTTTAATTGTTTGAGCAAACACACACACACTTGTAGACCATCTCTTGAATTGGGTTAGGTAGATTTTGTAGAGGATGTTGGCAGGTTGTTCGAGTTCATCATTGTTGTCGCCTACTCGAAGATTGAGGAGTGAAGCAGTAGCAGCAACATCAGCAACAGTATCAGCGCATTTTCCCATGAACACACAGAGATTGGACTTACCATGCAGTAGTAGCTTCTCTCGCAAGGAAACTCCTTCTAGCAGACCACTTGGAAGAAGCATCTCTCTTGACAACAGCAACAACAACAACAACAAACCGATCGAGCGCAAGACGAAGACCAGTGGTTGTTCGCTTAAACAGAACATAAAGCTTCCACCTTTGGCAACAACAAGAGGAAATGGAGAAGGGTTTTCTTGGAACAACGACAACAACAACAGAGGGAAGAGTTTGAAGAGATTAGCTGAGGAGGACGAGTCTTGTTTGAGCAGAGCGAAGAGGACAAAATGCGAAAACGAAGGTGGTTTCTGGTTTGAGCATTTCACTGGCCAGGATTCTTCTTCACCAGCATTACCTTTTTCTTTGACTTGTTCAGGTGATGATGAGGAAAAGGTTTGCTTTGTGCCAAGTGAAGTCATTTCTCAGCCTTTACCAAACTGGGTTGATTCGGTGATTACGGAGCTAGCTGGTATAGGCGATAAGGACGTTGAGAGTAGCCTTCCTGCAGCAGTTAAGGAAGCATCTGGAGGATCATCTACAAGCGCATCATCCGAGAGTCGTAGCTTAAGCCATAGAGTACCAGAACCTACAAATGGCTCAAGGAATCCGTACTCACACCGCGGTGCAACAGAGGAAAGGACCACCGGAAACATCAACAACAACAACAACAGGAACGATTTGCAGAGGGATTTCGAGCTTGTCAATTTGCTTACGGGATGCTTAGACGCGATCAGATCAAGAAACATAGCAGCGATTAACCATTTCATTGCAAGAACCGGTGATCTTGCTTCTCCTAGAGGAAGAACACCAATGACTCGCCTCATAGCTTACTACATTGAAGCTTTGGCTCTAAGAGTGGCGCGTATGTGGCCTCACATCTTCCACATCGCACCCCCTCGTGAATTCGATAGAACTGTCGAAGATGAATCAGGAAATGCATTGAGGTTCTTGAATCAAGTAACCCCAATTCCAAAGTTCATTCATTTCACAGCCAACGAGATGTTACTCAGAGCATTTGAAGGGAAAGAGAGAGTTCACATTATTGACTTCGACATCAAGCAAGGTTTACAGTGGCCTAGCTTCTTCCAAAGCTTAGCTTCGAGAATAAATCCACCACACCATGTACGAATCACTGGGATCGGAGAATCGAAACTTGAGCTAAACGAAACCGGAGATCGCCTCCACGGATTTGCAGAGGCGATGAATCTTCAATTCGAGTTTCATCCTGTAGTTGATAGACTCGAAGACGTTAGACTATGGATGCTTCACGTCAAAGAAGGTGAATCAGTAGCTGTAAACTGTGTCATGCAGATGCACAAGACACTCTACGATGGAACCGGAGCAGCAATTAGGGATTTTTTGGGTTTAATCAGAAGCACAAACCCAATAGCTCTCGTTCTTGCGGAGCAAGAAGCAGAACACAACTCAGAGCAACTTGAGACACGAGTTTGTAACTCGCTAAAGTACTATTCAGCTATGTTTGATGCAATTCACACGAATCTTGCTACAGATAGCTTAATGAGAGTCAAAGTTGAGGAGATGTTGTTTGGGAGAGAGATCAGGAACATTGTTGCGTGTGAAGGAAGTCATAGACAAGAGAGGCATGTGGGTTTTCGTCATTGGAGGAGGATGTTGGAGCAGTTAGGGTTTCGGAGTCTTGGAGTCTCGGAGAGAGAGGTTTTGCAGAGTAAGATGTTGCTTAGGATGTACGGATCTGATAATGAAGGGTTTTTCAATGTGGAGAGGAGCGATGAAGACAACGGCGGTGAAGGCGGACGCGGCGGTGGAGTTACTTTACGGTGGTCGGAGCAGCCACTTTATACGATCTCGGCTTGGACTACCGGAGGGAATTAAAGTTTGAAGAAAAAAAAAAAAAAAAATTATACATTTAGGGTTTTAAAGACTTTTAGAAAAAGGGGAAAATGTTTTTTTTTTTATCAAAGAAAATAGGGAAAATATTGATTTTATTCTTTCATTCATTATTTGGGAGCGGGTAGGTTATTTTTATAAAAAAATGTAAGAATTAAAAAAAATTATTTTGTATTAGTTACTTTGGAGTCTTTTACATGTAACTTGGAGGCTTTTGAATGTTTTGCTATCAATAATGAAACTGAAGTATTATTTTTCTTTACAGTATTTATTGCAAATATAGAAAGTTTAGTGACATATTTGTTTTATTAATTTTGGTAAGAAAAATATTCTATTATATTGAAGACAACAAATATTATGTTTGAAAAAAAAAATCACCACTGTGAATTGTGAAATGTGAATGTTGATATGGGCCTTGTATGAGGTCGGCCCATTATATTCCAGTAATTCTCATTCTCTACTCTTTGGTTTGTGGAATTAGTCTTTTCAAACTTTGTATCATTCATGGCTAGTTTTCGCATTGATGAATTTTTTTTTTTTAATAAGACTAGTCAAGTCATTTTCGCCAGCGTTTTGAAGTAAGTTAATTAGAAATATCACTTATTTATTAGTATTATACTACAGAAAATAGCCATCATGCTTAAGAATTGTTGAAGACAATGACCAATTTTCCATAATTTTGCTATGTTTATAACTCAATCAACATCATTTTCAAAAACTAGTTCATAATGTAATTTAATTATTGAAAATATATAACAAAAAAATCTATGAAATATATCTATAGTAGAAATTTTTTTTAATCTAATTATATATTTTTTTAAATAAACGTTTATATATATGGATACGAACTTTTCTTAAAACAAATTAAAGAGATCTGTTATCCGCGATGTTATTTTGATGTAAACCACATTTGGATTCCACCCGCATATTTCTCAACTTCTCGTCTCTTTAGAGTGCTTAAGCGATTTCTAATGTTTTTAGCAATTAACTTGACAATCTTCTCTGTTGTCGAAAATTGCTCTTCGTGCCTTCTGTCATTTCTTTCCTTTAATGGATCGCATTCTGAAATACAAACCTGAAAATAATTTTTTTAGTTTTGTCATGATCTTTGCTCCCAAACTTCTTCATCACATCTAGCCACTTCTCCAAGAATTTGTATAAGAGAATTTCACAAACCAGTTTTTCGCATTGGAATAACAAATGTTCCGTGTCTCCAACAGGTGTTTGCAAAATACATAGCTTGTCTCTGCATTTTGTTTTCCATTTAACCATATATTCTTTCTCGTGTCGCAACTCTGTTTTTCATAATCAGTCATGTGACAAAGCTATACCTCTTTGTTAAATATATGTAAAATATATTGTTATGACTATCTATAACAATCACTTGACAACGGTGTATATTACATCGTATACATATATATATATATATAGACTGCTAATGACTTCAAACCAATCACTGTTCACAGATTTTGTTTAATATTCTTATGTAGATATAAACCTAATTAGTAGTTCCCCTAGCTAGTATCTATATATTCGAATGATTTTCTTTTTGTAATTTAGACGCACGGAAGTATTTGTCGACTAGTAGTGTATTTCAAATCAATCACCATTAACAGATTTTATTTAGAATTTGTTTTGACGTGAAAATTAAATCAAATTCGTAAAATATCTCTTAAGCAAAAAAAAAAAAGTTTGCTAAAATCCTAACCTCAAAAAGGTACAATTTATTTTTATAATTTAATGATAAAAGGGTACCAATTTGAACGTAGTTTTATGCTATAAGAAACAAACAACAAAGGACAAGTTGCACGAAGTTTGTCTGCTACGTACTTCTTCTATGTTCCGCCGATAATGTCATAATCATTCATTTTTATTTTTTATTTGCTTATGTATTTTACAGTTGTTGTGATGTTTAATTCTGATATTTGTCGTCTAAACTCGAGTCTTATCTCATATGGGTCACTTTCGGTAATCAGATTGTTTCGACTAGTGATATTTTTTCTGCCTATAATTTACCAATTGGTGCATGAAAAGGTTTAAACCATACAATGAGGTTGGTCGGAAAGTAGTTCACTATTGAGTGGTAACCACATTCCAAATTATTTTTGTGGTCACTAGGTTAATCCAAAAAACAAAGAAAATAAAATCAATTGTTAGAAGTTCGTATAAACTGTAATCAACTGTATTTATATTAAAAAAAAATATTATATATTTATTTGTTAAAGAAATATGAATAAATGTTGTCCAAAGAAAATAGATACATAAAATTAAATCTGAAAGATGGAGAATCAAATCAATTGTTATATAGCTAGAGTCATTATCAGCCAAGAATAGACACATAATAATTAATGGAGATAGAGATTTTTACGTGTTCGAAACTTCCAATACACACAAGGACTCGAACTAACTATACGAAACTCATTTTCGTGCTGAATAATTATAAACATATACTTAAACCAAAAGCTCATACATACAATTTCGTCAAAAGTATCCTAACTAAAACTAATTAAGACACTCTTCTTCTTCTTTTTTTGACAAGAACATCAATCAGACAATCAACACCATTATCATTTTCAGTTAAAATTTTGAATTTCGTAGGCTTACAAATATTCTTATCTTTAGGGTAAGTTGGATTATTTTATCTTGGGTTGGGTCGGCTAAAACATGATATTTAATCATGGAATTTAATAGAGTACCTAGTACCTAACCTACCTACGTGTAGCCTATCCAAATACTGATAAAGACTGTATCTGTATATATTGTATAGTTAATTAGACGAGCATGGTATCATAATACAAGGATTCAAAAGAATTGCACATGACATCACTATATAAATAGTGGATTCCAACTTAATTTCCAATCATATTTGAGCAATTTTAATTATTATTTGTTCAGTTTTTTTCATGGTTGTGGTTGGTTGCTTATTCATTCCGTAACCTTTCGGCAGCCAAAAATATAGCATCAGAAGAAAATTTTAAATATTATGATTCTTTACACTTCGCAATTTTATTGTCTTCTTTTCTTTTGTGGTCAACAATGACATGGATGGCTGATCCGAACCAAATTTCCTAAAACAAATCTGGAAAGTTTATACAAAGCTGAACTACTTTTTTTTTTTAACAGAACCTGTACTATTGTTTTAAAAAAAAATAAAATTACACAAGCTGAAGTATAATCATTAGACTACTATTTTTGGTTTTGAATTTCCACTATTATGTAAAAATAATAATATTATTTTAAAATAGTGATAATATGTAATCACCATTATAAATTTGTCTCAAATTACCAATTTATCTGTCTAAATTTATATGAAATCAATACAATAATTTAACTAGTATCGTATTCAGTTTGAGTCGGTTTACTCTATTTTGAATATCAAAACAAATTTTATTACAAAATATTCATGATCTAGGTTTATTTTTCTTTTTGGTTTATTATTAGCAATTATACCCTTTATTAATTAATATTCACGTATACCTATGATATATTTATGTAATCAATAAGAAATGTAATAAAATGTAACAATGTAAATACAATTCTATATACAATACATTTTGCATGTTACTAGTAAACAAAACCTATATTGATAAAATGGTAAAGTAATATGCCATGAACTTTTAGAAAACATTAACCAAATAATAAAAAAGGATTATTAAACGGATCAATTGATTATTTTCGTTCAAATCTAGCAGCACTAGTTTGTTGGTGCTTTTGAACTACCACCAACCTCACTCAAATAAACCCTTAGAAAATTGGACGACTCAAAGTAGATTCCAGATGATAATAATATTATTTTTTGGAATTTGGATACTATGGGTCTAATTTCTAAATCCGCGTCGTATTTTTGCATCGTCATGGTCAAGTCCATATTACACGTCCACAACACGTACATTCACACGTGCCATGTTTTCCACTTCTCACCTTTCACACGTGGCCCATATCATGTACGCGTAGTTAGGTCGTATTATTAGTACTGTATTTTTATTCAGCCTCTATTTTTCACTCAATACTTCTATTTTCAACTGGTCGTCATGCCGAGAAAACAATTGTCCTATGATGATCTGACAAGTTATCACATAATCACTGGTCGACAGAATGTGGGAAATAAAAATTCATTGGTCGACAGATGAAAAAATATCTGGTTGACAAAAGCAAAAATTGAATAAAGTAATAGTAACCTTTACAAGATATTTATTTATTTTGCTAAGAATCCCTGCAAGATATTTTTGCATAAATTAAAATTATAGCAAATATTCAGCCTTTAGTCGAACGAACATTCGATTTTCCTTATGACACGATGAATTCTCACTATTGAGTATTTTCTTTCTATTCTATCGTATACACATCTCTTTATTGTTTGTTTATATCGTCTTCATAATAGTAGTATTTTATGTGCGGTGACGTAAGGTTTAATTAATGCTTTATTTCATTGTTTGTAATGGATGTGGAATATTTGTAGTTGAAATAATTGCAACTTTCGGTGACTACCAAGGGATGGCGTTGTTTATTTATAGACATTCCCTAGGTCAAATTGACACCCATTTTTATACATGGTCCGGTGTTATGATAAACTTTTGTCCGTGATTAGAACCAAAGAGAGAACGAATACAAATCGTAAATAACACCAACAAATATGCCAGCTAATAGCACAATGTAGAGTTTGTCTTTGTGTGCTGACACTTAGTGCTTTTGCTTGGATTCATAAACATTATCATTGGACGTACGAAGATGTTGTATACATTATTTTAGAAAGTTCGAAAAAACTAACAACCAATTCGCAAACCTTTACACGTTTTTGTTATGTGTTACATAGATCTAGTATTGACTAATGAACGTTTGTTCTAATGTTGTTATGGTTTAAGGAAGAAAAAAAAGTTTTCAAAAACAAAAAACAAATACATTATATATGTTCAAATCGAATTTTTGATTTTTTACTTGTACCAATATTGTTTTATGCTAGAGTTAGAGTTTTAGTAATGTGATCACTCTATTTGACTTGTCTCTTATTCTCTCAATACCTTAAATAAATCTACTTGTATTCATCTCTTCTTGACCAAGTCTCTTAGTATTTAAAAAAAAAAAAAAATGTCTCTTAGTATTCATAAATATATATTGTAGTTCTATATAAATTTATGTATCTCAATCTTTATGATTATGAGAAACTTTCCTATTAATTCCAATTCTCTGAAACCATCATCTCGACATTTTAGACTTTTAGTGGTACATCGTAAGAAAAAATGAAAATAACTTAATACACGCGTTGGCCGTTGATCATATAAGACTTATACGCATTTGTTACTGTACTTACCATACCTTCTTTTGTTTTTTTTATTCAGCAGATCTGAGATATCTTAAGTTGAGCAATGTTTTGTAAAAATGTTACATGTATAATTTTAGAAAAAATTAAAAATTACAATATAAATATTAATTATTTTTGTATGTAAGAAAATTATGAAAATTTAAAACTATATAGAATATATAAATGTTTTAAAAAATATTACCAAAATTTACAAAGAGTTGTTATTGTGAGAAATATGAATAGTTGTAGTGTTGTAGACTTCTCACAGCTCATATATTACATGCATTTGGATGTTGAAAGAGCTGAAGACTGATATTTGAAATGAAAAACAGAATCTAATATTTAAGTTTTATTTTGTAACGCATGGAAAAAATTCTTGTGAAGATGATATGGTACAAATATTTTATTATATATACACGTTTTTAAGATAGTAACATGGAAAATCATGTGAGGTTTATAAGGCAAAAAATTCCATTATATTATACGTTACAAAAAGAAGTTTAAGATAACTATTTTATTCATTTTTTTAAAGAAAATATCGTAATATTTTCTATTTCACTTGCTATGTTGGCTTTTAATATAAATTCTATATTAGTTAAGATAGAAAGTAATAAAAACTCAAATATATTATTGAATGATATATGAATAAATTGAATTGGAATTGATTCATATTCAGAAAAAGAAATATCTGATAATTTTTTAATATATATTAAAATTCTCAAAAATACTATATTTTTATGATTGAATTAAAAAAAGGAGATATCCCTAAGATTTACTTTAGGACACATTTACAAAAACAGTTATTATTTTTCTTATGTACAAATTACAAACAAAAAAAAAATGTTCAAATGCTTAGTCACTTCATCATTATTTGGATAAATACGAATGGTTATATACTTGTCTTATTGTTATATCTAATTCTTACAACTCACATATACAAACATTTGGATGTCGAAAACAAATCTACGGCTAATAATTTCCAAATTTAAGATAAAATAGATAAAAGAAAATCCAAAATCCAACAGATTGTTTTCATACTACAACAAATACAAGAAACAAAAAAATACATGGTTTTGATAAAACTGCAACGATTTTTCACATATAATTAGCCAACCAAAAAATAAAATAAAAGTTGAAGTATATTTTATTGACTTAGTTAATTAATTAAATAAATCCCTGAGTTTGAAGCAATATATATATAATACACATATCCCCTCCCATTTGCGTCAGCGTCCATAAATCAGAATCCTTACAAGACCATTTGTGTCTGTCTCCACCAAACCCTTCTTTTCTCCATTTTTCTTTTTTGCTTTGTTTCTGTGCTACGATTTGTCAAAAAAAAGAAACCCAAATCAAAAGCTTCGAAATTTCATAAGATTTCTTTGTTTTTCTGAAGATCCAAGGCACACAAAAAAACAGCTTTTTTTGTTTCTTCAATCAAGGATTTTCCAGGGTTTTGATAACCCCATGGGTTCAGGGTTCTCTCTGTTTCAAAAGAATTTATCGTCTTGTTATGGAGATCGAGATCTGTTGCAGCCTGGTTTAGGAGATTTGCCTGAAAGTTGTGTGGCTTTGATTCTCCAGAATTTGGATCCCGTTGAGATCTGTAGATTCTCCAAGCTAAACACGGCTTTTCATGGCGCTTCTTGGGCTGATTTCGTTTGGGAATCGAAACTTCCTCCAGATTATAAATTGATTCTCGAGAAAATCCTTGGTAGTTTCCCTGATAATTTGCGTAAAAGAGACATCTTTACTTTTCTCTCTCGAGTTAATTCCTTCGACGAGGGCAACAAGGTTCGTCTCCTTTTAGATTTCTTTGGCTTCAAGAAATTTTTTTAGGGTTCTTCAGAAAAAAAAAATTGGGGATTTGTTTTGTTAAATGGTTCACATGAACGGTTTTAGGAAATGATTTCATAATATGCAAAATTTTCCTGTGAATTAGAGAAGAAACTTAATGTTTTTGATGTTTTCTGCAGAAAGCTTGGGTAGATAAACGAACAGGTGGGCTCTGTTTATGCACATCAGCCAAGGGCTTATCCATAACCGGAATTGATGATCGGAGATACTGGAGTCATATTCCGTCTGATGATTCTCGGTGAGATTGTGTTTCTCTTCTGTTGCTTACCCAAATCAGATTGTGTTTGTTAAGTTTGGGTGTACAAAGTTAGTTGAGTTAAGGTTGTAGTGGATACAAATCCTAACTTTAATCTAATGTTGTGTGATGCTATAATTCTTTATGTTTGCTATGATTGAAAAAATGACATATTGTTCATTGTATTGGATACAATCATACGAATCCTAACTTTTAACCGATGTTTTGCGTTACCATGATTCTTAATTTGACGATATCCTCTTTGTTGATTCCTGCAGATTTGCTTCAGTAGCTTATGTTCAACAGATCTGGTGGTTTCAAGTTGATGGAGAAATTGATTTCCCATTTCCAGCTGGAACCTACAGTGTTTACTTCAGGCTTCAGCTAGGCAAACCAGGCAAGCGGTTTGGTTGGAAGGTTGTTGACACCGAACAGGTTCATGGCTGGAACATTAAACCTGTTCGTTTTCAACTCTCGACTGAAGATGGTCAACATTCTTCATCTCAATGTATGTTAACCGAAGCAGGAAACTGGAGTCATTACCATGCTGGAGACTTTGTGGTCGGTAAATCGAAAAGTTCATCGACGAAGATTAAGTTCTCGATGACTCAGATTGATTGCACGCATACTAAAGGCGGGTTATGTGTAGATTCTGTAGTTGTGTATCCGAGCTCGTGTAAGGACCGGTTGATGCAGATTTAAGTTGCAAACCGGAGTTTGGGTGTAGTTTAGAGGTTTAAAAAAGCTGTTTTTTTTTTTTAAAGTGGTTTTAAAACCTTTTGTAGAATCTTTGAGGGGGTAATTAGAAAACTCAGTGTAAAGAGAAAAAGAGGGTAATTACTAATTAGGGTTGTTGTTTTATTGTTTAGGTCAAATGTAAACTTTAAGTTTGAAGTTATTAAAGAGTTCTTGAGTTACAATTTTTTCTGTTGGAGGTTTGTGTGTGAAGTGAAACGCAACGGTTAATACAGACCGGAGAGATAAACCACTTGAAATGATAAACATATGTTAATTGCAGTTTGTGCTGAGTAAACCTATTCAAGACACTTTGACGTAACTAAACAAAATAAAACCAAATCGTACCGGAGAAGAGAACTCAATCAGAGTAAACCGGTCGGTTATTAAAACTGGAAATGATAAGATGATATCTTGACCGTCAAAGCGAGATCTCTCCATCTTCAGGTTAAGCAACGACGAACTGTGTTCATTTTAGAGTTTGTTAAAAGATCCAGAGAAGTATCACAATTGGAAAGAAGATGAGTTTGGCGAAGAGATTTGTTCACCTGAGGAAAGCTTCTCCATCGTTTTGCCTTCGAGGTATCTATTTCTCTGGTTTGAGTTATGATGGCTACAGAGAGAAATTGAGTAGAAATGCGTTACTCCATTTGAAGTTAGATGAAGCTGTTGATCTGTTCGGTGAAATGGTCAAATCTCGCCCCTTTCCTTCCATTGTTGAGTTCAGTAAATTGTTGAGTGCTATTGCTAAGATGAAGAAGTTCGATCTTGTCATCTCCTTCGGGGAGAAGATGGAGATTTTAGGAGTTTCACATAATCTCTATACTTACAATATTATGATTAACTGTTTATGCCGCCGCTCTCAACTCTCATTTGCTTTAGCAATTCTTGGCAAGATGATGAAACTTGGCTATGGGCCCAGCATTGTTACCCTGAACTCGCTTCTCAATGGTTTCTGTCACGGGAATAGGATATCCGAGGCTGTTGCTTTGGTTGATCAGATGGTGGAAATGGGATATCAACCTGATACCGTCACATTTACAACTTTGGTTCATGGGCTTTTTCAACACAACAAAGCTTCCGAAGCTGTGGCTTTAGTTGAACGGATGGTTGTGAAAGGTTGTCAACCAGATCTGGTTACTTATGGTGCGGTAATTAATGGATTATGTAAGAGAGGTGAACCTGATTTGGCTTTAAATCTGCTCAACAAGATGGAGAAAGGGAAAATAGAGGCTGATGTTGTGATCTACAGCACAGTCATAGATAGTCTCTGCAAATATAGACATGTGGATGATGCACTCAATCTGTTCACTGAAATGGATAACAAAGGTATTAGACCAGATGTTTTTACCTACAGCTCCCTCATAAGTTGCCTTTGTAATTACGGAAGATGGAGTGATGCTTCTCGACTACTCAGTGATATGCTTGAGAGGAAAATCAATCCAAATGTAGTCACTTTCAACTCATTGATCGATGCGTTTGCGAAGGAGGGGAAGCTTATAGAGGCTGAGAAATTGTTTGATGAGATGATCCAAAGGTCTATAGATCCTAATATTGTCACTTACAATTCATTGATCAACGGGTTTTGTATGCATGATCGTCTAGATGAGGCCCAGCAGATTTTTACTTTGATGGTTAGCAAAGATTGTCTGCCAGACGTAGTAACTTATAATACACTTATAAATGGATTTTGTAAGGCTAAGAAAGTGGTGGATGGTATGGAACTTTTCCGGGACATGTCTCGAAGAGGATTGGTTGGCAACACAGTCACTTACACCACTCTTATCCATGGATTTTTTCAAGCTAGTGATTGTGATAATGCCCAAATGGTTTTCAAACAGATGGTTTCTGATGGTGTGCATCCCAATATTATGACATACAACACTCTGTTAGATGGACTTTGTAAAAATGGGAAGCTAGAGAAAGCAATGGTTGTATTCGAGTATCTGCAAAAGAGTAAAATGGAACCTGATATTTACACATATAATATTATGAGTGAAGGGATGTGCAAGGCAGGGAAGGTGGAAGATGGGTGGGATCTATTTTGTAGCCTCAGCCTTAAAGGAGTGAAACCTGATGTTATAGCCTACAATACAATGATCTCAGGATTCTGTAAGAAAGGTTTAAAGGAGGAAGCATATACCTTGTTCATAAAGATGAAAGAAGACGGGCCTCTTCCAGATAGTGGTACATATAATACGCTTATCAGGGCACATCTGAGAGATGGTGACAAAGCAGCATCAGCTGAACTCATCAAAGAAATGAGGAGTTGCAGGTTTGCTGGCGATGCTTCAACTTATGGCTTGGTCACAGATATGTTGCATGATGGGAGATTGGACAAAGGATTTTTGGAAGTGCTTTCTTAAGGTCGATCAGCTTTTCATGTTACTTTTATATTGGTTATTTCTAAACGCAGTCATTATGTTCTCATGTTACATGTGTATGTAGATTTGAATAGCAGTAGCTATTGTGTATAAGCTTCTTGAACATGACTGAAGTTGTTTGTCATTTACCTGCTAGGTTGCAAACATGAGTTGATCTAAACGCTCATTGATGCAAGTTCAAGGTTAATTCCCGGCCGGGATTTGTATTTTTGTATGTTCATTGCATTTGCACACGGAAACATACAAGAAGACAGGGATATTGTGGGTTTAGTTTCATTTTAGAAGGTTACATATGTGTTTCCTTAGCTGACAGATACTATATTGCAGCAAATTTGGTGACATTCCAAAGAAAATATGACAAAGAATCTGTCAGTTTTCGGAGTAATTAGTCAATGTTTGTCTCATTTCTATGTTGTTCTTGATCTACACAAAAGAATCAACTTTCATGGATAGAAGAAAGTCTTTCAAAATAATCACGGAAGTCGGGAAGAAAGAGATCTAGTACAGTAACTCATCCTCGGAAATTCCGGTCACTGGAAAAAGTTTGGGATTGGTACAATGCCTTCTGAAACTTTCTTCAAAGACTGAAAGTTCCGAGATTGGGTTGCTATGTTGGATCTCTGTCTTCTCAACTTCATGTGATCATTTTATACCTCACAAGCATTGAGAAATATGAAAGATATATACTTACTATTTTCTTCTGTTTTCATGAAAGTTATTGGTTTTTGTGTTGACTAAGAACATTGAGGCAACCATTGCCTGATATTAAAGACAGATAGATTCTTTTTTCTCCTTTTTTGACCGAACACGCTTCAGAAGTTTTAGTAGCAGCAACAACGGAGGATTCTTTTTGATGTAGCTGACAACTTTGTTTCTTTTAGTATTGAGCTCTTTCGTTTATGTCTTTGTTTTCTTATTGATGGGTTTTTGATGGTACAGTTCTCCTCCCTTTCCTTCCACTATTGATTGATTTCAGTATACATACGGTTGCTGTTCTGTGTAAGCTTCATGAAGATGACTAATATTGTGCATTTGTGTATTTCATTGTCAGGTTAACACAAGATCAGTGGTGAGCATCATAAGAAGCTCTTCCCTTCATGAAGATCTCAGACTTGGTTTGACATATGATTATTGTTCTACAGTAGATTTGTTTTTTAACCACAGTTGGTTCTGTTTCTTGTACACAAACTTTTTGCATCTGTTTCTAGTAGTAATATAAATGAAACATGTAAACCAGCTTTAGTTCGGTAAAAATTAGTGAATGACACTATTTTTGGACACCTTTTAGTTTGGTAACAATCTAAAAGTCGAAGCGAGGTTCTAAGTAAGTTGGTAGCATTGATGTCTTCATGTAGTGTTTTAGATCTCATCCTTAATGGTTTAATTTAGGTTCAATTCACGGGGCACATAGTTCATCGATTTGTTGATTAACTAACTAGGGTGAAAATGCTACCAAAACACAGCTCTGGTGGTTTGATCATAGTGCTCTCGATGTTTTTTTTTCCCCTGAAAGTCAATCTCCGGTTTATCTATAAAAGAGAAAAAAGTTATGACCGGTTTAAGAAAACCAGCTGTAACCGAATCGACATTGAACCAACTGCTCTCGATTATAGGGTTTACTGGATTCTGCGATTTTGCTGTTAGTGTAGTAGTCTCAACTCATTGCATGGGGAAGCCATTTTCGAAGCAACCAAGAAGATGATGAGATCTGTTGCGGTTATTGGCAAGAAATGTCTTCACCGGCACACTGTGTTACTTAAAGGTAATCCTCGAACTACTCTTTGTTGGGAACGATCTTTTGCTGGTGCGAGTTCTGATGATTGCAGAGAGAACTTGAGTAGAAAAGTGTTACAGGATTTGAAGTTAGATGATGCGATTGGTTTGTTCGGTGACATGGTCAAGTCTCGTCCATTTCCTTCGATTGTTGAGTTCAGTAAATTGTTGAGTGCCATTGCTAAGATGAACAAGTTCGATCTTGTCATCTCTCTCGGCGAGCAGATGCAAAATTTGGGAATTTCACATAATCTTTACACATACAGTATTTTCATCAACTATTTCTGCCGACGCTCTCAACTCTCACTTGCTTTAGCAATTCTTGGCAAGATGATGAAACTTGGCTATGGGCCCAGCATTGTTACCCTGAACTCGCTTCTCAATGGTTTCTGTCACGGGAATAGGATATCCGAGGCTGTTGCTTTGGTTGATCAGATGGTGGAAATGGGATATCAACCCGATACCGTCACATTTACAACTTTGGTTCATGGGCTTTTTCAACACAACAAAGCTTCCGAAGCTGTGGCTTTAGTTGAACGGATGGTTGTGAAAGGTTGTCAACCAGATCTGGTTACTTATGGTGCGGTAATTAATGGATTATGTAAGAGAGGTGAACCTGATTTGGCTTTAAATCTGCTCAACAAGATGGAGAAAGGGAAAATAGAGGCTGATGTTGTGATCTACAACACAATCATTGATGGTCTTTGCAAATACAAACATATGGATGATGCATTCGACCTATTCAACAAAATGGAAACTAAAGGTATTAAACCTGATGTTTTTACCTACAACCCCCTCATTAGCTGCCTCTGTAACTACGGAAGATGGAGTGATGCCTCTCGACTACTGAGTGATATGCTTGAGAAGAATATCAACCCTGATTTAGTCTTTTTCAACGCATTGATCGATGCGTTTGTGAAGGAGGGGAAGCTTGTAGAGGCTGAGAAATTGTACGACGAGATGGTCAAAAGGTCCATAGATCCTAGTTTTGTATGCACGATCGTCTAGACGAGGCCAAGCAGATGTTTGAGTTCATGGTTAGCAAGCATTGTTTTCCAGATGTAGTGGCTTATAATACGCTTATAAAGGGATTTTGCAAGTATAAAAGGGTAGAAGAGGGTATGGAAGTCTTCCGTGAGATGTCTCAAAGAGGATTGGTTGGCAACACAGTCACCTACACCACTCTTATCCATGGATTTTTTCAAGCTAGAGATTGTGATAACGCCCAAATGGTTTTCAAACAGATGGTTTCTGATGGTGTGCATCCCGATATTATGACATACAACATTTTATTAGATGGGCTTTGTAATAATGGGAATGTAGAGACAGCATTGGTGGTGTTTGAGTATATGCAAAAGAGAGATATGAAACTTGATATCGTCACATATACTACTATGATTGAAGCATTGTGCAAGGCAGGGAAGGTGGAAGATGGGTGGGATCTATTTTGTAGCCTCAGCCTTAAAGGAGTGAAGCCTAATGTTGTAACCTACACAACAATGATGTCAGGATTTTGTAGGAAAGGTTTAAAGGAAGAAGCAGATGCCTTGTTTGTAGAAATGAAAGAAGATGGGCCTCTTCCAAATAGCGGTACCTATAATACGCTGATTAGGGCACGCCTTAGAGATGGTGACGAAGCAGCATCAGCTGAACTCATCAAAGAAATGAGGAGTTGCGGATTTGCTGGAGATGCTTCAACCTTTGGCTTGGTCACTAATATGTTGCATGATGGGAGATTGGATAAAAGCTTTCTGGACATGCTTTCCTAAATCAGTTTCATCATCCGCTAGAAAAGTGGTTTAATAGATCAAACATCTTTCCTTTAAAGCATGAATAGACTCTTTGTATTGCTTGTATTACTTCTCAATGAAGTTAGGTGAGGTTACGTTTTCATGTTAAAGTTGTTGTTTGCAAGTTGTTTCATGGACAGGACTGGTACTACTCTTTGTCAATTCCTTGATAGGTTGCAAACACAAGATCAGTGATGATGAAAGTCTTCAATATGCTTATTCTTAGATATATTGTCTGATAATGTAAAAAGAGAAACAACTTGGGAAGAAAAAGAAAGCAACTTTATTTGAAACAAGATCAAAGAGATCATCTATGTACAAGCTCAAAGCTCAAAATTGGAAGAAAAATTGAAAAGATAAATGCATTTTTTACTTGAAAGCAAAAAAACATCTTATTTGATTCTTCAGAAAGTTTTCAGATTCCCTTTGGAGCCACGCCGACGGAGTTCAATGTCTCTGCATTTCGAGGCCTTTGCAAAAACAAAACAAAAATGTTAGATTTCAGATTTCTATTTTCTTCTTTCCTTGAAAAGTGTATGAAGAAAGGTCATTGAACTTAACAATGTTCCTCGGGATAGCTCGTTTGAGCATCATTAATTAAGCAGAGACAAAAAAAAAATAGGTCACTGAACTTACGTGGTGAATGGGTTAGGTCGAGTGGGATCAGATAAGATTGCCTTAGATTTATCTTGAATCTGACCTACTTTACGTAACCAAGACTTGTTGATAAATTTGTCAGCAGAGGAAACACAGTTTTCTGGATCATCGACTTCCGCGACAGCCGCTCTTCTATTCTTTCTTGTACTGATTGCCGGTGCATGCATAAGCTGTTGCTTGAGGCTATGCCCGGCCATTAGTACCGCTAAACCAACAAAACCTCCTATTATAGCCACTGGTGCAAACTCTCCCATTATGGAGAACCTATTTGAAAAATCCATTGATATCAAAAACTTTGTTGAAATGCTCATAACTAAGTACAGAAATTCAAACCATATATATTAGTATCTCTTACTTGTTATATGTTTGTTTGGCGCCATCGGCGACTGTGGTTGCAAAACGACGAGAGCCACCAAATTGATTTCCGACCGGTCGCAATTGGCTCTATAGAGAAAGACAAGGAAATTATTGAAAAGGTAATCAACATTTACATTTCAATAGACAAGGAAAAAAAAAAACTTACGGTGATTCTGAAAGCCATCTCGGTGAAAATTAATTTGCTGAGGATTTAACAAGCTTGAAGAGAAAGATTTGATTATATTTAAACCAAAAAAAAGATAAGAAGAGAAAGATTGATTATATACACAGTGAGGATGAGACTATTTAGGATCTTTGTAACTATGAATGGAGAAAATTTCAAATGACATCTTATAAATAGACATACAGAAATTAAACCTTAACCATTGATTGAATTTTTTTTTTTTTAATAAATTTGGCTAACAATGTTTAAACACCACAAAAGAAAAAAAAAGAAGAATTTTCTTCCTCTCGATTTAGATTTTTTTTTTGTGAGGAAAAATAATATTCACCCTATAAATTGTATAGGTCAGTTAGAGGAACATATAATGAGATAAGGAAAAATATGAAATCTTTTGTTTAACAAACAAGAGATGAACAAATTGAGGAGGAATGACAACCATTGTTACTTTCAACCATTTGCGTCATATGTTTTCGATAAAATAAAAAGAAGAAGTAATGATATGTTAAGTAGATCGTTGTATTACAAATGTAGTTAAAAAAAAACTGTGAAAAAGAATTCACATAATCTCTAGTATTTTAATAAACAGTTTCTGGTTTATGCATTTTTCACTAAATGATGAAACTTGGTTTTATTTTTAAGCCGAGCAAATATAATAGTCACACTTAGACTTATTACAGTGCTGATGGATGTTATGAAGAGAATTTCCGATACTTTATCTTTGGCTCATCAAATTGTGGAAATACGAAATAAGCCTATAATGTTGTGGACATGATCTCAAACATTAGTCTTTACCAAAATCATTCAGCTCAGAGTCTACTTGGAGAAAGCATTGCATTACCTTTTCTAATAACTATCGGAATTCTACTTTGTTGCATTTTCTAGTTTTTGCAATTAGTAAATTAATCAAAACTTTAAAATTTATTTGGTGATACACTAGATTTGTGAGCTAATGTATATATCATATTATTGTTTAAAGAAACTATCAATGTTTATTATATCCCTTATACGTCTCATAAAAAAAACAGTATGAGAGATACACATCTGATGAGTAATTAAGTAATAATAAGACAAAGACATAGTAGGAGCGAAACAACAATCATTTGCTCTTTAGTAATTTAGACATATATATCCTCGTTTTCATTCTTCTTGTTGCATATCTTCGAACATTTTTTCATGCATGAGTCATACTTTTCCACATCGCCTGTTGTCATCGCTAATACCCAAAACAAGAAGTAAAAAAAAAAACGTTTTAGTAAGATCCAAAAAATTATAGTTTCTTACAGTTTTTTATATCAAATAGTCATATAAATAATATTCAGTTTTCGTGTTTGAAAATATGGTTTGCTTGTTCCTTCACCTTTTACTAAAATATATATATATAGATAGATATAAATATAGTTGATAAAATATATATATAGTTTGCTAGATTCACAACAACAACTTGTAATATCAATGGTTTAGGACAAAAACATTCGTATGATCCAATTAACATTTAAACTGTTCAACTAATAAAAAAAAAAAAAATCATTTTGCAAAGTATTAAGCTAATCTATATGACTATATACGTAGATAAATCCTTAGTTAATAATACTAAGAAGATCCAAACTTACTTGAGCTTTTTCCATGGTGAAAGCACTTCTCGAAAGAACAGCCAATCATGCAATATGTTGATGATTTTTCTTTTGATTTTGGTGAAGGAGAAGGAGATTTTGAACCACTATCATCAAAATCAGATGAAGGAGAAGGGGAAGGAGAATGATGATGATGATGATGATGATGACGAGCCTGAACCAAAATGTTCTCCATTCCCATTGTTACCATCATCACCACCATTAACAAGGCTACAATTTTTGTGTTCATCATTTTTTTTCTTTACTCAGAGATTTATCTTTAATAACTCAACAAGTATTTTTTGTGAATTGTGAATGTTGATGTTGATTGCTTGGTTGGTTATGTGTATTTATATAGGAAGATGTGTGTATAAGTTTGTATAGAAGGTGACAATAATTATTATGGTAAAATGTCACATATAGAATAAAATTTAGGTGATATTCCACATAATAGAATTATATTCTCATAGATATGGTTTACTATTATCTAATGAGGTACTAGATATATTTTTAATTTAATTATTTATTGTGATAATTTGGGAAGCATATACTGTATGATGATTTTTATTTCCTAGATAAGTTACTCAATCATGTAGCTTTAATAGTTTGTAGATATTCATCAAAATAACATGATTTTGAGTTGTTGTATGAACATATAAAATAAAATTCTTAAATTTTTAGTTTTTGCATTTCCAAAACAGTTAGAAGTAAATCAATCTTTAATTAATTGTAGTGTGATTGTTGGTAGATATTATGATTTTCTTTGCAAGATGAGTTATTCCAATCATGTATTTCGAATAAATTCTATAGATTTGTTATGAAAATAGCATAATAATAAGTATTTTTTTCATTCTAAACCTAACATATAATTCTTAAAAATCTAGATGGGATAAACCACATAAAGTTTCATTGCCCACAGGAGGGCGTAGAATTTTGGTGTGTAAAAGGGATAATCATCTATGAGGCCCCTTCATATAAAACTTCACAACTCACAAGTCGACCTCTTCTAAAACTAGTCATGTGACCACTAAAAGAATTTTTAACTTGCCATGAGTAAACTTCTTCTAAACAACAAATCCTTAACGATATATCATTACGTAAAACATGCATGGGCTTTTTCTTTTTCTTCCGGTAACAAATCAAAAATTAAATTAGTCCATATTTTCACATTATCATCCAAAGGTAAATTTGATAATTTTCTTCATACCTACTTCGTCTCATTTTCCAAAAGAGATCAAAGTTAATATTTAATAAAAAAAAGTAGAGCTAATAATTTTACATAAGTAAAGAAAAACAAAGTTTTAAAAATACGGAGGTGCTCCAACATCTTCTCGAATTAATAGTTATACTAATTCATTAAAATTTGTTGTTGTAATTAATGTAATCCAAATTTTGAAGACAACTTAAAGTCTTTCTCTTTCTCTCTTCTTTACAAATCAACCCAGAGATTTGGATTTGATTTCATACAATAGAGAAGAGAAGAGATGCTTAATGTGACAACTCTCTAGGTTGATAACATTGTTCTCATTACGTTACTATATATATGAGAGACTACTTACTTAGACCTAATGCAATGGACTAATGAGATTCTCATGAGGCTACTTTTTGGGCTTCTTTGTGGTCTCTACTAATCTCCACTATCTTTACAATTTCTAAACAAATTTTTTTCTTTCACATCTATTTACGACAAATTAAAAAAAATATATTCTTTAAGAAAATTAAAATTATTTATTTTTTCCCAACAGTTCAATTTTTATTGCTTCGTAATAACGATACAACTTCTTTGGTTTTTAACACTAATGCATATATTTATATTTTCAAAATATTTTAATATATGTTATAAATTAACATTTAATTTACCTCTGCATAACATGAACATAATTCTAGTTATTGTTTAAAGAAACTATCAATGTTTATTATATCCTTTATATATATTTATTAATGATTACGTCTCATAAAAAAATATTATGAGAGATATACATCTGATGAGTAAGTAATAAGACAAAGGCATAGTAGATGCGAAACAACAATCATTTGCTCTTTAGTAATTTAGACATATATGTCATCGCTTTCCTTCTTCTTGTTGCATATCTTCGAACATTTTTTCATGCATAAGTCATACTTTTCCACATCGCCTGTTCTCATCGCGAATTCCCAAAACAAGAAGTAAAAAAAAAAAGAACGTTTTAGTTAGATCCAAAAATTTATAGTCTCTTATAGTTTTTTATATCAAATAGACATATATAAACATAAATAATATTCAGTTTTCGTGTTTGAAAATATAGTTTGCTTGTTCCTTCACCTTTTAACAATATATATATGTAGTTTGCTAGATTCACAACAACAACTTGTAATATCAATGGTTTAGTACAAAAACATTCGTATGATCCAATTAACATTTAAACTGTTCAACTAATAAAAAAAAAGCCATTTTGCATAGTACTAAGCTAATCTATATGACTATATACGTAGATAAATCCTTAGTTAATATACTAAGCAGATCCAAACTTACTTGAGCTTTTTCCATGGTGAAAGCACTTCTCAAAAGAACAGCCAATCATGCAATATGTTGATGACTTTTCTTTTGATTTTGGTGAAGGAGAAGGAGATTTTGAACCACTATCATCAAAATCAGATGAAGGAAAAGGGGAAGGAGAATGATGATGACGACGATTTGCCTGAACCAAAATGTTCTCCATTCCCATTGTTACCATCATCACCACCATTAACAAGGCTACAATTTTTGTGTTCACCATTTTTTTTTTTTCTTTTCTGAGAGATTTATCTTTAATAACTGAACAAGTATTTTTTGTGAATTGTGAATGTTGATGTTGATTGCTTGGTTGATTATGTGTATTTATATAGGAAGATGTGTGTGTAAGTTTGTATAGAAGGTGACAAGAATTATTGAGGTAAAATGTCACATATAGAATAAAATTTAGGTGATATTCCACATAATAGAATTATATTCTCATAGATATGGTTTACTATTATCTAATGAGGTACTAGATATATTTTTAATTTAATTATTTATTGTGATAATTTGGGAAGCATATACTGTATGATGATTTTTATTTCCTAGATAAGTTACTCAATCATGTAGCTTTAATAGTTTATAGATATTCATCAAAATAACATGATTTTGAGTTGTTGTATGAACATATATATAAAATAAAATTCTTAAATTTTTAGTTTTTGCATTTCCAAAACAGTTAGAAGTAAATCAATTTTTAATTAATTGTAGTGTGATTGTTGGTAGATATTATGATTTATTTGCAAGATGAGTTATTCCAATAATTTATTTCGAATAAATTCTGTAGATTTGTTATCAAATTAGCATAATAATAAGTTTTTTTCTTCTTTCTAAACCTAACACATAATTCTTAAAAATCTATATGGGATAAATCACACAAAGGTTCAATTGGCCACAGGAGGGCGTCGAATTTTGGTGTGTAAAAGGGATAGTCATCTTTGAGGCCCCTTCATATAAGCTTCACAACTCGACCTCTTCTAAAACTAGTCATGCGACCACTAAGAATTTTCAACTTGCCATGAGTAAGTTTCTTCTAAACAACACTTCAACAAATCCTTAACGATATATCGTCACGTAAAATATGCATGGGCTTGTTCGTTTTCTTCCGGTAACAAATCAAAAACTAAATATTCCATGTTTTTCACAATACCATCCAAAAGTTAATTTGATAATCTTCTTATCAATACCTACTTCGTTTTATTTTTCAAAAGAGATAATCAAAATTATTATTTAGCAAAAAAAATAAAAATAGAGCTAGTAATTTTAAATAACAAAGTTTTTAAAATACGGAAATGCTCCGGTATCTTCTCGAATTAAGATTCATATTACTTCATTAAAATTTGTTGCTGTAATTAATGAAATTTTGATATGAATTAACAAATACATGAAAAAATGATCTTTCTTATAAGAAAGTTTTTGTAGTATCTTTTATTATAATACAAAAGTTTTGAAAACAAAATTTTATCAAATCCCAAATAAATTTTGATTTTGACATAAGGCGTACATTAATATTGATTTTGACAAAAGGCGTAAAAAAAATAAAAAAAAAATAAATAAATAAATTATATTAACTTCCCATCAGGCATCAGAAATATAGATCAAACATTGAGGGTATTATTGTAACTTCACACAAACCTCGTCAAGATCGAAACCAAACCCACACGAACTACAAAAGACCCCATCAGAGAGATTCCGATTCAGATGTCCGAACTGTGAGAGTCGTCGTCGTCGTCGTAACTCAGTCCGAGTTGACACAATCTTCCACTTCACGCAAGATACAACCATGGAATTGCTTGACATGAACTCAATGGCTGCCTCAATCGGCGTCTCCGTCGCCGTTCTCCGTTTCCTCCTCTGTTTCGTCGCAACGATACCAATCTCATTTTTATGGCGATTCATCCCGAGTCGACTCGGTAAACACATATACTCAGCTGCTTCTGGAGCTTTCCTCTCTTATCTCTCCTTTGGCTTCTCCTCAAATCTTCACTTCCTTGTCCCAATGACGATTGGTTACGCTTCAATGGCGATTTATCGACCCTTGTCTGGATTCATTACTTTCTTCCTAGGCTTCGCTTATCTCATTGGCTGGTAAAGCTTAAAACTTTATGCTATATAGTCTCTAAAGCTTGCTCCTTTTAATCGATTTTGTGATTTTGTATATGTAGTCATGTGTTTTATATGAGTGGTGATGCTTGGAAAGAAGGAGGAATTGATTCTACTGGTACTCTTTTTTCTCTCGATTTGATGGTTTATTATTGGTTTATGTTCTTAGAAGAGTGTGAAGTTAGTAGGAACTATTGGAGGCTGAATCTTGATTGTGATTATAGGAGCTTTGATGGTATTAACACTGAAAGTGATTTCGTGTTCGATAAACTACAACGATGGAATGTTGAAAGAAGAAGGTCTACGTGAGGCTCAGAAGAAGAACCGTTTGATTCAGATGCCTTCTCTTATTGAGTACTTTGGTTATTGCCTCTGTTGTGGAAGCCATTTCGCTGGCCCGGTTTTCGAAATGAAAGATTATCTCGAATGGACTGAAGAGAAAGGAGTAAGTGTTTTTCTCTCTCGTTCTTCGGTCTATGTACTTGTCGAAAAAGTGAGGTTCTTGATTGTCTTGTGTGTGGGTTTCAGATTTGGGCTGTTTCTGAAAAAGGAAAGAGACCATCGCCTTATGGAGCAATGATTCGAGCTGTGTTTCAAGCTGCGATTTGTATGGCTCTCTATCTCTATTTAGTACCTCAGTTTCCGTTAACTCGGTTCACTGAACCAGTGTACCAAGAATGGGGATTCTTGAAGAGATTTGGTTACCAATACATGGCGGGTTTCACGGCTCGTTGGAAGTATTACTTTATATGGTCTATCTCAGAGGCTTCTATTATTATCTCTGGTTTGGGTTTCAGTGGTTGGACTGATGAAACTCAGACAAAGGCTAAATGGGACCGCGCTAAGAATGTCGATATTTTGGGGGTTGAGCTTGCCAAGAGTGCGGTTCAGATTCCGCTTTTCTGGAACATACAAGTCAGCACATGGCTCCGTCACTGTGAGTAATGATGCTTATGAGGAGATCCTAGAGATTGCCATATCTTATAAGTCTTTTAACCGTTTCTTCTTATTGATGCAGACGTATATGAGAGAATTGTGAAGCCCGGGAAGAAAGCGGGTTTCTTCCAATTGCTAGCTACGCAAACCGTCAGTGCTGTCTGGCATGTGAGTGCTCCTTCCCTTCTTTGCTATACTCTCAGCTAAGATTTGGTTTGAGAAGTCTTGAAAAGTCGCGGTTCTTTATTGTTTACGGTGATAAAGGAATCATTTTTACATGTCCGCACTGCGAATTCTGCAGAAAGATTCAATCTTTGTGTGCTAAAGAAAGTAATTAAAACCTCTACTTGTGTTTTTATTTGCAGGGACTGTATCCTGGATACATTATATTCTTTGTGCAATCAGCATTGATGATCGATGGTTCGAAAGGTACGATACTAGCCTTCATCTTTCATTTAATGTTCTGTTTTGATTCAGTTTCAGTAAATAAGTAATCTAAAAACTTCTCCCTTTGTATTAAACAGCTATTTACCGGTGGCAACAAGCAATACCTCCGAAAATGGCAATGCTGAGAAATGTTTTGGTTCTCATCAATTTCCTCTACACAGTAGTGGTTCTCAATTACTCATCCGTCGGTTTCATGGTAACTAAAAACTCTTCCCTCCGTTTTTTTCAACGGTGTTTTCATTTCAAAAAACTCTCATTTTTGTGTGTAATTTTTCAGGTTTTAAGCTTGCACGAAACACTAGTCGCCTTCAAGAGTGTATATTACATTGGAACAGTTATACCTATCGCTGTGCTTCTTCTCAGCTACTTAGTTCCTGTGAAGCCTGTTAGACCAAAGACCAGAAAAGAAGAATAATGTTGTCTTTTTAAAAAATCAACAACATTTTGGTTCTTTTCTTTTTTTCCACTTGGACCGTTTTATGTAAAACAAGAGAAATCAAGATTTGAGGTTTTATTCTTCTTCTCCTTCCCAATTTTCGAAAATGATTTTATTTTTTCTGATATATATCTAAGCTAGTCCAAAGTCAACTCGAAAATGAACAAAAAGGATTAAAAAGTTCATATATTTTTTGGTTGAAAGAGGTCAAGTTTATTCGAATCTGAATTTCTTTTAACGGAACAACAAGTGTGACAAAACAAGATTCTTCTCCGGCACAGTGTTGTTCTTTGTTTAATCTAAAAGACATTTTTTGGGAAATTAATAATATTATCATCTTAAGATTACATTTAGGAGACATGATATCGATTTAGGGAAATCCGAATCTCGGAAAGAGTGATTAGGGTAATAAACAGAAGCTTTAGGAGAAAATAATTAAGGTTAAAAAGTTATTAATCTTTGTGTAAACAGATGCCAGAAAGAAAAACGTTATGATTAAGAAACATTAGCGAGACGATGAGTGGACCATACATTAATATGTAATCAAGTCACATCAAATATATGGTCGGGAACTTACTTTATTCATAGTGTTCTTGTAACAAAAAAACAATTCTATTTTATAGAATAGTTTCGATTATATGGTTCACTTAATTATTTGACATGTTTTAACCAATTTGAATGCAATAAAAAAACCGTATGGTACAAATACGATAAGGCGCTAGATGCTCGTCTACCGACTAGTGAGCACTTAACGCGTATTAGTACATTAATTAGTTTTGTTTAATCAAATTATAAATCCTATCTACACACCTGAATGATATGTATAATATAACAATTAGCATCAATTCGATATCGTTAAAAGTATTCCTGAAGATCTAACATTTGGTTTACTAAAGTAAATTCAAGAGTGATTAACTGCATGGAAAAGTTTGAATGAGATATGAACAACCAAAGAAGAAAAGAGAGGCCGTGTCGGCCATATGCACCACTTTTTTACTTTTTTAGTCAACAAAGCCATAACAACAACAAAAAACTAGGTTACTTCATGTTGACAAAATAAATAATTAATTCAAAGTTTTCTGCTCGTTCAAAGTCCATGCTAAATCGACTTTCGGCTATTCTTGGAGCTCGGAAAAATTCTGACATTTATCTTTCATGTTGTAACTTGTAAGACGTAAGAAAAAGGAACTGGAATTTATAATTTCTGAATAATTTCTTCGTACGTAAAAAAGACAAAAGGTACAAAAACGACTCTAGAGCAACCAACATGTCTCGCTCATTTGAAAAACTAGATAGAATAACAAGCTAAGTTATAGATGCATGGTGAATGCAATTTATCTCCCCCTCCAATAGTTTGTATTTTGTATTGGAAACAATATTGTCCAACTTTAATGCTTTTGTTGTTTTGTTATTCCATATAGATATATTCCATTATTTAACAATTTGTCGTATGACATACAATTCATAATAACTGACAGTCCAAATTGATACTAATCTACTAATTTTGTTTATGTTACGAAGAAACCCGTGAATCTCTATAGACAGACAAACTAGCAAACCCCACTTGGCCACAAGCTCTTAGCAAACTAAAAATTAAATCACATATTGTGGAATATTAGTTAGATTTATTATCTTGTAAAAAGTTATTATTTCTTTATTATTTTTAATATACTTCGATATAGTAGATTCAATGTATTAGTCACAGATTAGATGTCATAATTTATTTCTTGTATTTAAAAGAGAAACAACTTTAAGCGTACTATGACTTCGATCTTAGAATTTAGGGAAGTACGGAGACAAATAAAATTCGCTACAAATTGTCACCTTTTCATGTCGACTTCACCAATATTCACATTCAACAAATAAATCAACCAGAATAAAATTATATTGACTCTAAAACAATCTCGTACATCATAAAGCACAACTTACACTGTAATCAAAGTACCTAGAATAGGTTATTCTACTGGTTGAACCTCTTAAACATAAGAGAGTTTTTTTTGGAAAAATAGTCTATGAATAAAGAACCTATATTATGTACAATGATTTGATTTCCAGTAAAAAAGGATATATATATATAGCAAAGATCTTAAACTTTTGTTTTGTCTCCTACCTATGAAGATAATTGGCCGCTATGAGTCTTTTAGAATTATAAATTTAATGGACCCTAGCGATATCGAGAAAGATATGATCAATAAAACACAAATGTATAAATATTGCGCTTTCCTTATCAATCTTCTGAACAATAATACTATAATAGTCGTGTGTGTTCCTCTCTTTTTTCGTTTGTTAAAAAGTTGAATTATACTGAAAAACTGATAAGGCTTGGCATCAAAAGAGCTTAAGAGCCAAAAGAGGAGTTAAAAAAAAACGATTTATTTTGAAAGTGTTTCCCATCTTACATTTATTTTAACCCTATTCTATTTTTTTTTTTTTATTGTTTTCCGTTTTTCTTTTTCATGAAAGCTCAGATTTTAAAACTTGTGTATTGTTTACTTATTAATTCCCTTAATTTAACAACTTAACAATTCAATCATAACCACCGGTCAACCGTTTATATTAATCAACCCGCCTTTTACATTAGTGTTACTGTATATAACCGTTTTCTTTTCAACCACCGAAAACTTCTGTTTTAAAGAAATTGTGTTCACCACTAGCTAGCTAGCACCATATATACTGTATCTATCTTTTGTGAAATTAATAAGACGTTATATAGCTTTGACAAAGATTTAAGCTTATAGAGAAGACAAAAAAAAAAGGACTTTTCGATGATTCAATGCCAAAATCAGAGTCAATTGTTGAGACATGTCAAATTTAAGTAGTGATTTTTTTTACATCATGACACTGCTTTAGCGTCAGATACGATGACCTGAGCATTATATGCATATTTAAGTATCGATATTTTTTAATATCGTGACGCTCTCACCTGTATATCAGTGTGTGTGAGAGTGTATGTTCAAAAATCTAGTTACTCTATAAGTATGATTCAACTCAAACACACACACACACACACACATATATATATATATATATATATTGCCATTCTATACTTACAATAAGTTTATTTTCTAAGCCAGAACGGATTTTGTTTGTCAGAATTCATACAATACAAACAAGAGTATAATACAATTTTCTATCATCAGATCATAGTGGTTATCAGCAAAAAAGTTGTTACAAATTAGAGAAACCTTACTTATTTATGACTTTATATGCTTAAACATATATACTACAAAACTTTTATCAACACAAACAATGAAAGAGAAAACAATTCAACTACTTCAAACTTCACTAAATAGTAAATACTCAAATTAAATCCCACTAAATTAAAATCGTGCTTTATCTCTGGTAACTGTCCTGCTTCCCAAAACAAAAAAAAAAAACTATGTTCATGCATTTCCCTTCTGAAATTGTACAGTATGTATAGAAATAGTTGCAAATTTCATAATTAATTTATCATGAGTATAGATCTGGTAGAAATAGTTGCAAATTTCATAATTAATTTATCATGAGTATAGATCTGGAACTATATATACACACAAAAAAAAAAAACAATGTCACTTAAAAACACCTTGATTCATCAATCTGGAAGAACAAGCAGTATAATAAAAGTAGTTTTTAGTATCAATTTTTGATCTTTAGAGATAAATAATAAGGATTATATTCATGAAGTTGTTCATATCATCAAATCATAAGAGACATCACAAGAAAAAATGAGTAGATAGACTAATTAATAAAAACCCTAATCAAAAAATTCAAGAACGCACCAGAGCCCTAATTCAAGAACACTCCAAAAAAAATGTGACTAAAATTGTTTGAAAAGATCTCTCTTCTTGAATAAAAAAAAGTGAAAATCATTACGATTATATATTTAACAAATCATCTCTAACAATCATAGGATAAAGAAACAAAGATGACTAGCATAAACGTGAACAAAGGATCCAAAAAAGATATTAAACTGCTTTCAATCGATCAATAGCTCCACAAGCTCTCTCCATCAGAATTCTCTGGCGAATCATCTGACGGTGGAGATCCCATCCACGGTGGAGCCACCATCATCCCTTTGGCCATATCCGCTAGCAAACCAGGCATGTTCAATAGCTCTTCTTCATCCACAAACCCCATAGTTGAAGATTCCGCCGTATCATAAACTTTATCTTCCTTCTTTTGACCTACCTTCACGGCCGCTCCAGCCGCACCCCTAGTCGCAGCAGCCGCAGCTGCAGCGCATCTGATATGAGCTGCGGAAGAGGAAAGGGGAATGGGGTAAGATCCCAGGGAATCCGGGAAGTTCAAGAGAGTGTCTCCACCTTTAAGAGCTAACGCCGCCACGTCATATGCGGCAGCAGCCATCTCCGGCGTCGGATAAGTCCCAAGCCAGACACGTGTAGTCTTTTTAGGCTCTCGGATTTCAGACACCCATTTTCCACTCCGACAACGAATTCCCCGATAAACCGGATTCTTTTTCCGGCGAGAGATGTCGGTGTCAGTGGCCATTAAAGTATTAATATCATTACCACTTGCAGTAGAAGAAGGAGCCGCAAAACAAACAGTAGTAGTAGTAGTAGTGATAGTATCAAGTGGACAAGGGTTTTCACACGTGGCAGAGTCAGAGAGGCTGTCACCGCACGTGGGAACTGGCACAATAGTAACTGACGATGAAGTAGAAGATTGGATTATAGCTTTAGGTTCAGTGATAGGATTGTTAGGGTCAGCCATATATGTATAATTAATATACTTGTATATAGTATATATGTCAACTTATGTGTTTATTTGTTATATATAAGTAGATATAGGGAGAGAGATATGGATAGAAATAGATTAGGGTTTTATGTGATCAGAAATTAAGGTTGTTAAATATGAGATGAGAGTGCGTGGTTATTGCGTGGGGTTTCCCAAAAGTGTGTTTTGTTTGTGTTTGTGTTTGGTGGGGATTTTTTTTTGTAATAGCTGTAAGAAAGTAATACAATTTTAATTTATTTTTGTTTAAACTTTTTATTGATTTCAGACCTTTTTTTGTGTAGTCAATTAAAATGGATACAGACATATGTATGTGACAGGCGATTTTCTTCTCTTCACATCTAAAGCCAATAGATTTTCATAGAAAACATGAGAACAATGTAACATTTTCATGTTCGAATTAGTTTGCAGATACAATCAAGATTCAGCCAAAATGAAATACAATGGTACAAATACCATCATGGTTATATTGCATGTAATTCAAACACATGGCATTAGATAAGAAAATGAATTGAAGGCAAGATACAAAATACATGGGTCTGGTCTGGATAAATCTGAATCCAAATATTTAGGTTTAGGCCCAATAGCCCAATATTTATTTGGGCATATATATCTTTCGCGAGGGTTCGTTGGCCCTATTGTCCCGGCCGGTGTAATGTTACATTAGCCGTTAATACACACACATATGAATATCTTCCCATTAATTATTGACTAGGTGTTTCTGCAGTTTAAACCATCCATTTTAGTTTAACTCAATAACCAAGAGAGCCACTGACTCTTACCTCTATACAGTGACCTCACCTCACAAATCATCCTCTGCTGAACTTTGTTTTTTTTTCATTCAACCAGTAGAGTTAATTAACCATGTTTGGATATAGTGTTATTCTTTTCTTAAGGATATATAGGGTAATTACTTTGTATATTTTATACAAGAAATAAACATTACAATATAAAGAGCTACAACGGTTAAAGATTAAAGAATTAAAATTTGTGAAGCAGACGCGCAAATGACTAGTGTTTAACTCAACTTAACAGTATTAACTATTAAGCATTTACTCCAACAAAATATGATTGGGCTCTTGTCCCGACCCCGCCATATATGCTTTCTATAACTCATCTCATTTTGTCATATATACATGATTATCTTATTATTATTAGATGAATTGCAGGATATCGATCGATTTCTCTAAAATTGTTGTCACTTAATTTCAGTGGAAATAAGAAACTTACAGAAAGTAATAACACTTAACATTAAAATAAACAGAAGATAGTTTTGACATTTTTGAAAACGTTTTGACAAATATTAAAGGCTAAAACAGTAAAACATATATATATGTGATTCAAGTTTTTATTACAACACATTCATTACTGAACAAAAATATTAAGAAATTCAACGAAACTTAAATGAAATATATGAGACGTTCATGCACATCACATCTTTTTCATAGGTATTTTCGTATACACTAGAGTATATATATAGGGTTGCAAATATGGTAGATCAATTCTAACGTTTTACGACTTCATGTAGCTTTTAATTTTTTCAGATGTTATATTAAATAGATTTCGTAACCCAATCATCTGTTGGTGACGGTAAGTTCACAATATATACTACTAGTTAAAATGCCAACTAATTTCCTTTTAGTTTCTGAATTCATTTTTCTTAATAAAGACGATTACATGAGAATTAGGAAAAGAAATGAGTGCCTACGGAACCATCATACACTACAGCTAGTTAAAGCGGATCAAAGAAGTAAGATTACCATGAGAGTGAATCTCGGAGCCACAAAGAAAGAGTATATAATAAGAACCCTTCAAACTCTCAAGTCTTAAACTGAATATTCACAGCTAGTTTAATAAAAGAAATGTTACCCCCACGCTAACCCCACGTGATATTCGCAGCTAGTTTAATTAAGAAGGCAACGTGGATAAAATTCACCCAATCCAAAAAACGCATTAAAATTCAATTTCACGAGGAAAATATATATAAGGGCTCCACCATTTTTTTTTTAACTTTTATTGTACTTGTCTCATATTGTTCCATGATATTTTTAAATTCTTATGTAAACATTATTTCTTGTTGATACAAAATCAAAATAAAAATAATGGATCAAATATTTCTGTGATTATTAATGTTAATTTTCAATTTTCCAATAAATAAAGTGATGTATAAAACATCAAATTCAAACTCGTAAAGACTAATCGTGTAACAATAACAGAAACTTAAAATATTTCTAGTTTATTGTCAATAATTTTCCAAGTTTGTTTGAAAAGCATTTTACATTCAGTTCTATGATATATTACAGAGTATATAACACAGAAAAATGTTTGCTGAAAATCAATAATTATTTTTCACTTCAAAAAATAGTGTGATTTATTGATTTACAATTTTAAATCACTATCAAACATATAAAACATTATTAACAAACAGCTAATATAAAAAAAAGGATGTTTAAATATTGCCAGCTTCTTGTATACAGCCTATGGAGGCAGCGAAACAATGTTCTTCACAATTCCCTTCGGCTTTCCGTCTCAGGGGTCTTTCGTTTGATTGATCGTGAGGTTCGCAACGTCATCTCGTCGAGAAGACATAGGAAGCGTTGGCGGGAGCTTATGGTGCTTTGGATCCGTTAGCTCTTCCCAAATCTTTTAAAGCTCTATTGTAACCTTGTTTTTATTTCTTTTTGGCTTGGTTAGTCTTCTTTAGTACTCTTTTATATTACCTAATCTCATTTTTATGATATTTACAAGTTTAGCAAAAAAATATATTGCCAGCATGGCAATGATCCACAACTAAAAGTGAATCAGTTTAGTATGTATTACGCGCGTTCGATTCGTTCTTTGTGGTTCCCACCAACCAACGCCTATATATCTCTTCTCACTTCACTCTTCTACTTCACTACCACAAAACAGAGCAACACACAACACAAAGCTTCATTTCAATTCTGTTTCGAGAACCCTTTGAGGTAATTTAAGCTTTTCTTCTTATACATTTTCACCATTGTGAAGTGTCTTCTTTGATATTTTGAATTCTCTGTCTTATATTGCATTTTACTCTGTTAATTTTTTAACAGAGTTATAAAGAATAAAGAAACTTTCATCTTTTTGTTTTTTACTTTTACTTGACATTTTACTCTGTTTCAGCAGAACCAGATCGGAGATGGAAAACGACGATATCACCGTGGCGGAGATGAAGCCAAAGAAGCGTGCTGGACGGAGGATTTTCAAGGAGACACGTCACCCAATCTACAGAGGCGTGCGGCGTAGGGACGGCGACAAATGGGTATGCGAAGTCCGTGAACCGATTCATCAGCGTCGAGTCTGGCTCGGAACTTATCCGACGGCAGATATGGCCGCACGTGCTCACGACGTGGCGGTTCTTGCTCTGCGCGGGAGATCCGCGTGTTTGAATTTCTCCGATTCTGCTTGGAGGTTGCCGGTGCCGGCATCCACTGATCCGGACACGATCAGGCGCACGGCGGCCGAAGCAGCGGAGATGTTCAGGCCGCCGGAGTTTAGTACAGGAATTACGGTTTTACCCTCAGCCAGTGAGTTTGACACGTCGGATGAAGGAGTCGCTGGAATGATGATGAGGCTCGCGGAGGAGCCGTTGATGTCGCCGCCAAGATCGTACATTGATATGAATACGAGTGTGTACGTGGACGAAGAAATGTGTTACGAAGATTTGTCACTTTGGAGTTACTAAAATACGTATGTGTTAAAAAACCAAAGATCGTATGTGTATGTATGCATAATAAATGGGCTTAATGATGGGCATAGATATGATAGGTCCAGCCTATATGTTAAATGTGTTTTATTTTTTGGTTTATCTAGTTTCCTAGGTATTTACCAAATTGTATTAGTATAAGTTTTATTAAGAAATAATCAAAAATGTTGTTGCCATTTGAGACAATCTTACCTAATATACATCCCAAAAAAAAAAAAACTTTGAAACCCTCTCTCTCGAAGTCAATAACTCATGAGACAAAACAACAACTCAAATAACATCTTTGGTTCAGATTCCATTCGAAGAACACTCAATAGTGGGCTTTGAAATCTCAATTGGGCTAAATAAAAGGTCTAAATTGAAAGGCCCATAATTCACAAGAAGACGAGAGTTTTGTCCTTTTCTTGTTTTTGTTTCTTAATTACTGAGAAAATATGGATTCTCTATCCCTGTCTCTTCCATCGGGTTCTTTCTGATTGTTTCTTTGCTATTTTCAGCTTTCCTGAGCTGTGTTGGAGAATTCAATATTTTTCTCAGATAAATAAAATGGCAAATCCGAAAAGAAAACACTTATAAATAATAAAGCTGTTTTATTTCCAGACAATAATGGGATGTATGTAACCCATATTATGTTGACCAGAGTTGTATGTACTATACCATGCTCACAAAAACAAGACGTATCGTATTCGTACTATCGTGTCAAGAAAAATCATATTTTTTTTCATAACCGGAAAAATCCCATTATTGGTTAAGATCTTTTTTTTTTTCCAGTAGTAGCTATAAAGTTTAATTAAGAATTTAAGATCGATAGATCATGCAGTAAAATCATATGATATCACCATGAATCGGTCGAGATGCATGTAGTAGAATCATACAATGTAATTTTCTTGGTTAGAAAATATTCTGAGTATATTTTATTTGTAATAAACGGAAAAAGAATCCCGCCACATTAGTTTATCTAACATGCGAAAGTCTCATTCCAAAGTTTACAAAAAAAAATTGATGTTTTTTTTACTTTCTCTTCCTCTTTTGTTGTTGCCAGTGACTATGATCCAATGGTCACAAACGGATCACTATACCAACGACAAACGTGGTCTTATTTAAGTATTCGACTCACGGATATGATCTTTTTGATTAAGTATAACTTTCACGGAAAAATCCATTTGCAGAAAGCTTATCCCTATAAAGCGACTTTTAAAATATTAGCTAGCTTTCCATGCATATAAAAACTTTAATCTTCGACAACAAAAAAAAAAACTTTAATCTCTTTTTTGCTTTCTTATTAAGATTTCATATATGTAAAGACAGTATATGACAATGTAAGTTTTCTGCCTTCACGCAACCACGTTGCGAGTAACCAACTTAAAAGACAAAATATTTGAAGGGAAATGCCCTTAATTAAGTGGACTAGATATGAACTAATCGAAATTAATCCGATACTCTTCAAGTTTCCCTCGTATATAAAATCAAATACATTTGTACTTTTCTTATTTTGGTAGGGTCAAATACATTGTTACTAATACTATAGTATTTGTTTTCTTTCAAGTAATGACGATGTGTAATACTAATACTATATTTAAAACTTTTTAATAAGTGAAAACAACTTCTTTGATTATTCATTTTTCATCGGCGGACAAATTATTAAAGCGAAGTTCCTTGTCTCGTGCGGCTATTTGGCAAACTCGTTAAAGCAATCCTTTTAGTTTTATGTATCGCAGAAGTAGGACCATGCATGAAGTTAACTTTTATTGCCAATGGCACGACCCGGTTGCCTATTTTACATGAGAGGATTGGCTAAAAGTTACAACGATATTTCAAAAAAATTAACTGACACAAACATTTTTCTATCTCCCTAATGTATAGCAGTACTCTGCATTCTGCAAAACTCGTTAATGTAGATTTCTTACTGGAGATATTCGATCCATATCTGCAAATTCAAGTTGTTTCCATTTTTAAATTGTGACATAGTCTATGTATAAACACATTACAAAAATGATGTCCTTATCTATGTGAATATAAAAATGCCATGCATATATATAGTCAGAGAGAGTGGTATTTGATAGGGATTAGGGAACAATACCATACGATGAGTCAGAAACAGATACATACATCATTATTTTAATAGTGCAACCAGAATCTTAATCTCATTATTACAAGTTGTGATAAAAAGAAAAAAATATTGAAACTAAAAAAAAGGTACTTCCTACAACATCAGAACATGAGATTCTAGTGGAAAATTATAGGTCGCTTTACAAAAAGCGGACCCTTGGTTTTTTTTTTTTTTGTTTTACTTCCACAATTTTCGAAGTATAAATTTACTTACTTTTCAATCTTGGTTTAAATTTTGTTTCGTAGTTAATACAAGTACTGTTTGTCTTTCTTTCATGAATCAGTGTAAACGGTAAATGATTCAAAAATGCTTGAAATTCGGTATTGATTAACGCACCTTAGAAGTTGACAAATTAGGCAAAAAAATAAAGGAATCAAAGAATAATAATACAACGAATAATGAATACCAATTGTCGATTCATGTTGATGGGTTGATCAGGTTCCAATGCAAAAAGGAAAGAAAGCAGCGTAGAAATTACGCATCTTAATTTGTATTGTGACTTTTCTCAAGTAAGATATGAATGAAATCAAGATTGAATTTGTCTAAATCTTTTCCGATTCTAATGTTTACGATTGTTAGTCTTCTAAGTTAACCACTTTGAAAGAAAATTAGTGTTGAAGTTAAATTTTTTGGTAATGTATGAATGTATGATCCCGTTTGGTGAAGTGATATGTTTGAAACAAAATTTAGATATGAAAGCAAAGATTTCTTGTATTACAAACGGTTACATTACTTGTTGAGAACTAGAGTTTTTACTTTGTAGCTTTCATGATGATGTGTTATATTGTAGTTGCCGTGTTACAATTAACAAATCCAGACTCGTGCATGAATTGTAGTAAATGAAAAAAAATGATTATCAAAAACGTCCAATAGCTTAATTATTTTTAACGTAAACCAAACGTTTTAATGCATGCAACTTTAAATGCGAACAAAGAAACGTATAATTTTGAGTTAAGAATAATATATTGCACACAAAATGATGAGTTTACAGTTGTACCCCTCTTTGACTGCTGTCGTCACACTTCGACCTTTGTACGATTCTTTGAAGACTTCAGGAGAAAGCTGTAAATGAGAGATCACGAATCAACACAAACCTTATTTTCAAATTGTTAACTTAACATATAGTAGTAATGAATTAATCGACGAAATTTTTATTCTAAACATGCTTGGATTTGAAAAGCAACTGTTAATTTTTGTTCAATCATAGGTGAAGAAAATTTATTATATCCTTATTTTTAGTAGTCTAGTGTCTAGTCAGGTGATGTGAGCCTACATAATGGGTCATCAAGTTGTCAAACTCAATAATAGTTTTTCTCACAATTTTATTTATTTATTTCTGGCATTATAAATAGTTTTATTAACTAGACTACCCCAAATGTTTACAGTTTATAAGGTTAATAAGAAAATTTACTGGGACATTTTTAAGTCTAGTTTATTCTACTACATGTTTTTCAAAACAAATACTCATTTTGTTTTAATTTAATTATCATTTTAGCACTTAAATTTAATCTCACAATAATTATCGTTTTTAGTTTTTTAATGCAAATGTTTAATAAAAATGTGAGTATTAATGTCTTGACCAATAATTTTTTTAGAAACTATATTGAACAAGGGTAAAGTAGAAAATTTAATTGTTTTTTTTTATTTTCACTGCAAAAAATCTTAAACGACAAATAATTTTAAACAAAACTATTTTAATAACTAACCACTAAACTAACTATATAACTGTTTTACAAACGAAAGCGTGAACTTCACGTAAACAAAAATTCAATTTCACGCCGCCGACAAAAAACCTTAAACGACAACTAATTTTAAATAGAAGGAGTATATTTTAGTAATAATTATATGTTAAACTGTTTTAATAAATAACCACTAAACTAACTATGTAACTGTTTTACAAACGAAAGCGTGAACTTCACGTAAACAAGAATCTAATTTCACGTCGCCGACAAGAAAAACTGATTTCACTTATATATCTTGATTTATTAATGGACATTCACATACTCTCAAATAAGATTCTAGATCTTATAAATTTTAATCTATTTTTGTCTCAATTAATTTAGTTATTTATCACATTTCGCCTCTTATAAAATTATATGATAATTGTCTAAGCAGCTAACTAATTGTAATTGTTTTTCAAACAAAAAATATATTTTAATTACACATAATTTTTTTATCGAACAAAAATATATTTTAACGAAATATAAATGTTTCGAATCAAAGATAACAAATTTATAGCCTCAACTATACGTAAAACAAAATTTTATTTTACATATCATACTTTGATTGATACTAACACAAACTTCACAAATAAATTCGTATAATTATGTAATTTTAGATTATTTAGAGATTATAACTAGTATTTAGAAAAATCGCAAAATCATATAAGAAAAGAAATGGAATTTGTTTTTGGTTCAAATTATATTTTTTTTTCCCGCTATTCATATTATAGTTATGAACCAAAAATCAAGCTAGAAATAAAAACCACTAGGATTTTTTTTTTTTGCTAAGATGAAAATTTAGTTATACACTTATTTTTATTTATTTAAATATTACATTAAACTAATAAAAAGTATTAATTATTCTAATAACTTTTTGTCAGTTTTAAAATTAGGCCAAAAGTAAAAAACTAATACAGCTAATATAATATACTTAAGGAAGGATATTTCAACTTTTTCTTTTCTTCCCAGTTTCAGAGTTTATACAAATAAGGTAAAATTCGCAGAAACAGAAAATCATAAAGTAATTAAAATAATACAACCGAGGAAGTAAAAAGATTTCCAAAAGGTAAAAGGTGTACTCGTAAAGTAGGTAAATAGAGGTACAGGTCAAGGGGTAGTTTCGGTATTTACACTCTTTCTTCTTCTTTTTTTTTTTTTTTTGGTGTCTCACATTCCAAAGTCCCCATTGGACTTAGAGAAGAGTTTTTTTTTCGTTTTCTCTGCTTTCTCACTTTTTCCCGTTTCCTTTGGGAATACAAACGGCGGCTTCTCAAAAGCCTCCGATTTCGATTTTTTTTTCCTCTCTTTTTTTTTGTTCTTTCTTTAGAGTCTCTTCTTCAACTTCTTCTCCGGCATCTTCCGTCGGAGCTAAGGATCAGAAGTTTTTGTCTGTGCACTGTTTCAATTGGATCATTACATAGTGAGGATTCTCTGTTCGACGAAACGAGTAAGTAACTACATTGTTGTTCTTCCTCAATTCTCTTCTGGTTTTTCTTTCGTTTTTTTTTTTAAAACCTTTTTCGGTAATTTTCTTTTTATCTCTTTGAAACAATTTGAGTTCTTTTTTTTTTTGATTGATCACTGTGTCTGATTCCTTATCACGGTTCTTTTGTTTAAATTTGATCGATCGTTGTCTTTGAACTCCGATTTTGTTTCTATGAACTTTGTTTACTTTGGATGATTGTGAAAAGTTAAGTACTTTGGTTTATGCATGTTCTTATGAGAAATCGATTTCTTTCGTTTAGAGATCATCTTAAGGCGGCGAATGTTTTTGCACTAAGGGTTTGTGTGAGTCCTTTAGAAGAACATTTGGAAAATTTGTCCTTTTTTTTTTTTGGTCAGTGAATTTTTTTTTTTTTAATCCATGAATAGTGTATGTTCAAAGATTGAACCTTTTTGTGTGTATGTTCTGCAGTTTTTTTTCTTTCTTCTTTTTCTGAACATGTATTCTCTTATTTTTTTGGGTTCATGCTAGATTCTATTAGTAAATTCAATTTCGAATCTATAACTTGTTTTTGATAGGCCAGTCACAGAGGAAGATTGTGGTAACACTTTTGTCCCTTAACAAAAGTGTCTGTTTCTCTTTGGTCAATTTTTTGATCAGAGAGAGTTTGCTTTGGTTTTTGTGTTCTGGTCAATGAAATGCTAAAGATTGGTTTTTGTTTCATATTCTGCTGCACATTAGATTTGATGATAGAGGGTACAGATAGAAACTGATCTTTTCGACGATTTATCCGTGAGTTTTAGCTCTGTTTTATGTTACAGAAGTAAGTGTTAATTTTCAATAATGTGTGTTCAAAGTTTGAACTATTTTGTGTGTTCGTCAAATATTTTTGAGCTAGAATCTTCTTCCCTGAACATGTTCTCTCTTTTCTTTGGATATATGCTAGATTCTAAGTGGCCACTCACAGAGATAGTTTGTGAAGTTGTCTGTTTCTCAGTGGTTAGTATTGGTCAGAGCGAGTTTTTTGGTTTTGTCTGTCTAAATGCTAAATATTGGTTTTGTTTCATATTCTGCACATTGGAATTGGTCACTAAAACTTGCTTATAAAAACTGATGTTTTTACTTACGTATCTAAATTTTCCTTACTGATGGTTTTTTTTCTTGTAGGAAACTCTTCAACATGGAAGACGATTGTGAGGAGCTTCAGGTTCCCGTGGGAACTCTAACCTCGATAGGTTTTAGCATTTCAAACAACAATGATCGAGTAAGTGTTGTCCTTATTTATTCTTCTTGATTTGTTTATGAGTAGATGGAGCAAATATTTAATGTAATGGTACTTTATTATAGGATAAAATGTCTGTGCTAGAGGTTGAAGCACCGAATCAGGTGACTGATTCTCGGCTAGGATTACCGAATCCGGATTCTGTCTGCAGAACCTGTGGCAGCAAAGATCGAAAAGTTTGCGAAGGTATCATAAAGAATCTGGTTTTGGCAAATATTGTTCCAATCTTTTAGCTCATTTTATGATTAGTTCCCTGAGTTTGCTACTTTTCTCTCTGTTTTAGGGCATTTCGGGGTTATAAACTTCGCGTACTCGATAATAAACCCGTATTTCCTCAAGGAGGTAGCTGCGTTGTTAAACAAAATCTGTCCGGGGTGTAAATACATTCGAAAAAAGCAGTTTCAGGTTCACTAGTCTTTCCAAATCCTTTGTTGGTTTGTGTGTTTTGGAACTACATATACTAATGTCATTTTTGCTTGATATAGATTACCGAAGACCAGCCTGAGAGATGTAGATACTGCACTGTAAGAATATATGATTGCAACTAATTTTCTCAGTTTAAAACTTTGTTCCAACACTAATTTTCGGTTTTTGTTGTTGTTATATATCAGTTGAATACCGGTTATCCTCTAATGAAGTTTAGGGTAACTACTAAAGAAGTCTTCAGGCGATCCGGAATCGTTGTTGAAGTAAACGAAGAGAGTCTGATGAAACTCAAGAAACGGGGAGTGTTAACATTGCCTCCTGACTATTGGAGTTTTTTGCCGCAAGACTCTAATATCGACGAGAGCTGTTTGAAACCAACAAGGCGAATAATAACGCATGCACAGGTATAGAAGAGTGAAATGTACCATCTCCATGACTTCTTACTATATATAGTTTTCTGAAAATTTCACCTTTTTGCAGGTTTATGCTCTGTTATTAGGGATTGATCAGAGGCTCATCAAGAAGGATATCCCTATGTTCAACTCTCTTGGTCTGACATCTTTTCCTGTTACACCAAATGGTTACCGTGTAACCGAAATAGTTCATCAGTTCAACGGAGCTCGGCTAATATTTGTAAGCTAAAAACGCTTGTTTATATAATTTGTTATCATATACTATGGTATTTCTCTTATCTTTTCGAGTTTCTGTCACATTTTTGAAGGATGAACGGACTCGGATCTACAAGAAACTAGTCGGCTTTGAGGGAAACACACTTGAATTGAGTTCTCGTGTGATGGAATGCATGCAATATTCCAGAGTAAGTTAGTGGTTCCTGATAGATTTAAACTCTTCTTTCTGTTCTGTGAAGGTTAGTAGTATTTCTTGTTTTTTGCACAGCTCTTTTCGGAAACTGTGTCTTCGAGTAAAGATTCCGCAAATCCGTACCAGAAGAAGTCTGATACACCAAAACTTTGCGGTCTAAGGTTCATGAAAGACGTGCTGCTCGGTAAAAGAAGTGATCATACATTCCGGACAGTAGTTGTTGGTGATCCGTCCTTGAAGCTCAACGAGATTGGCATACCCGAGAGTATCGCAAAAAGGCTTCAAGTATCAGAGCATCTCAACCAGTGCAATAAAGAAAGGCTTGTCACTTCCTTTGTCCCCACACTGTTGGACAATAAAGAGATGCATGTGAGAAGAGGAGATAGATTGGTGGCTATTCAAGTCAATGACCTCCAAACCGGAGACAAAATATTCCGGAGTTTAATGGATGGAGACACTGTGCTGATGAACAGACCGCCTTCGATTCATCAGCATTCGCTTATTGCAATGACAGTTAGAATCCTCCCAACGACTTCTGTTGTCTCCTTGAACCCGATCTGCTGTTTGCCGTTCCGTGGTGATTTTGATGGAGATTGTCTCCACGGTTACGTTCCTCAGTCCATTCAAGCAAAGGTCGAGCTTGATGAGCTTGTTGCTTTGGATAAGCAGCTTATCAACAGACAGAATGGTCGGAACTTGCTTTCTTTAGGACAAGATAGCTTGACGGCGGCTTATCTGGTCAATGTTGAGAAGAACTGTTATCTTAATCGAGCTCAGATGCAGCAGCTTCAAATGTATTGCCCATTTCAGCTTCCTCCGCCTGCAATTATCAAAGCTTCTCCTTCGAGCACTGAGCCTCAATGGACGGGAATGCAGCTATTCGGAATGCTGTTTCCTCCCGGGTTTGACTACACTTATCCTCTGAATAATGTAGTTGTGAGTAACGGCGAGCTTTTGTCTTTCTCTGAAGGATCTGCTTGGCTCAGAGATGGAGAAGGGAATTTCATCGAGAGATTGCTCAAACACGACAAAGGGAAAGTTCTTGATATCATCTATTCCGCTCAAGAAATGCTATCTCAGTGGTTGCTGATGCGCGGTTTGAGTGTGTCCTTGGCGGATTTGTACCTTTCCTCTGATCTGCAGTCTCGAAAAAACTTGACTGAAGAGATATCATACGGGTTGCGGGAAGCTGAGCAAGTTTGCAACAAGCAACAGCTAATGGTTGAATCTTGGAGAGATTTCCTTGCAGTTAATGGGGAGGATAAGGAAGAGGATTCAGTATCGGATTTGGCCCGATTCTGCTATGAGAGACAAAAATCCGCTACATTAAGCGAACTTGCAGTCAGTGCTTTTAAGGATGCTTACAGAGATGTTCAGGCACTAGCATATAGGTATGGTGATCAATCCAACTCTTTTTTGATCATGTCGAAAGCCGGCAGCAAAGGGAATATCGGGAAGCTGGTTCAGCACAGCATGTGTATCGGTCTGCAGAATTCAGCAGTTTCTTTGTCCTTTGGGTTTCCGCGTGAACTGACTTGCGCTGCTTGGAATGACCCGAACAGTCCACTTCGTGGCGCAAAGGGAAAAGACAGTACCACTACTGAGTCATATGTTCCTTATGGAGTCATTGAGAACTCGTTTCTAACGGGTCTGAATCCATTGGAATCTTTTGTTCATTCAGTTACAAGTCGTGACAGTTCATTCAGTGGTAATGCTGATCTCCCGGGGACACTGAGCAGAAGATTAATGTTCTTCATGCGGGACATATACGCTGCTTATGATGGCACTGTGAGAAATTCTTTCGGAAACCAGTTAGTCCAGTTTACTTATGAGACTGATGGTCCCGTTGAAGATATCACAGGTGAGGCACTTGGCTCACTTTCTGCTTGTGCATTATCTGAGGCAGCTTACAGCGCGCTGGACCAGCCAATCAGCCTTCTTGAAACTTCGCCGCTTCTGAATCTTAAGGTCTTCCTCTTCTTATTCTTCGCTTCTTGATTTATTGAATCATTTCCACTTAAGTCGTTTGCATTTCTCTAACTAGATTTTATCTCTTTCTACAGAATGTATTGGAGTGTGGATCAAAGAAAGGTCAACGAGAACAGACAATGTCTTTGTATTTGTCTGAATACCTTTCAAAGAAAAAGCACGGGTTCGAATACGGGTCACTTGAGATCAAGAACCACTTGGAGAAACTTAGTTTCTCAGAGATCGTTTCAACATCTATGATAATGTTGGTAACTTTTAACTGTCTATATGAATCTTTTTGGTTAAGGGCTTCTCTTAACAAATGTTTATTGTCTTCTTGGTTCATAGATTCTCTCCAAGTTCTAACACGAAAGTACCGTTAAGCCCGTGGGTTTGCCATTTTCATATCTCTGAGGTATAAACTCATACCCATATAAAGCCACAAACATATATATATATGTGTACAGATTCTAATGAACCTCTTCTTTAATTTCACAGAAAGTACTGAAGCGGAAACAACTGAGCGCAGAATCCGTTGTTTCATCTTTAAACGAGCAGTACAAGAGCAGGAACAGAGAACTGAAGCTTGATATAGTTGACTTAGATATACAAAACACGTAAGAACATTCTTGAATTTGTAGCAGACATGTTTTGTTTCGCTTTTATGTCTATTAGAAACTGATTTGTTATACATTTATGTGTTGTGGATTAGAAACCACTGCTCTTCAGACGATCAGGCAATGAAGGATGATAACGTTTGCATCACGGTGACTGTAGTTGAAGCCTCAAAGCACTCGGTTTTGGAACTGGATGCTATTCGTCTCGTTTTGATCCCTTTTCTTCTTGACTCTCCTGTCAAAGGTAAAACCGGATGAAAAATAAAGACGAGCAAGCTGAACAGATCGTTGTTTTGTTATTATCGTTCTTATGAGTTCTATCATCTGTTTTTGCAGGTGATCAAGGGATCAAAAAGGTGAATATTTTGTGGACTGACCGACCAAAAGCGCCAAAAAGGAATGGGAATCATTTGGCGGGTGAGCTGTACTTGAAGGTTACAATGTATGGAGATCGGGGCAAAAGAAACTGTTGGACCGCTCTTTTAGAAACCTGCCTTCCCATCATGGATATGATTGACTGGGGCCGAAGCCATCCTGATAATATCCGACAATGCTGCTCAGTTTATGGAATAGATGCTGGACGCAGCATTTTCGTAGCAGTCAGTATCGGTTTCTTTAACATTTTCTTGGTCTCTCTCGCAGCTTCTAAAGTTTGAAGTTTTTTTTTTGTGACCGCAGAATTTGGAGTCCGCGGTGTCAGATACTGGTAAGGAGATACTAAGAGAGCATCTGCTTCTCGTAGCTGATAGTCTCTCTGTTACGGGAGAGTTTGTGGCATTAAACGCCAAAGGTTGGAGTAAACAAAGACAGGTCGAGTCCACGCCTGCACCTTTTACTCAAGCATGCTTCTCAGTATGTAACAAAATCCCATTTCTTTTGGTTATACAAAGCTTATATAGGATTTCATTTGATACTTAGTGCTTGCTTAATCTCTGCAGAGCCCAAGTCAATGCTTTCTCAAAGCTGCTAAGGAAGGTGTCAGAGACGATCTTCAAGGGTCTATCGACGCTTTAGCTTGGGGAAAAGTTCCTGGTTTCGGAACTGGAGATCAGTTCGAAATCATCATTTCGCCAAAGGTAAATTAACTTTACATCTTTTGATCCGTTTAGACCACATAACTTCAGTGGTCTAATTTGTGTCTTTATGCATGCCATCAGGTTCACGGGTTTACTACACCGGTAGATGTGTATGACCTTTTGAGTAGTACAAAGACGATGCGTAGAACAAACTCTGCGCCTAAATCAGACAAAGCCACGGTCCAGCCTTTTGGCTTGCTACATTCCGCATTCCTGAAAGATATCAAGGTACTCGATGGGAAAGGGATTCCTATGTCACTGCTTAGAACGATCTTTACATGGAAAAACATCGAGTTGCTTTCCCAGTCATTGAAACGCATTCTCCACAGGTAAGATTCTACTGTTCAAAAAACCGTAAAGATTCTTTCTTCCTTTTGGCTGATGCAAATTACAATGGCTTAATCTTTGTTAGTTACGAGATCAATGAACTGTTGAATGAGAGGGACGAAGGACTTGTGAAGATGGTTCTGCAGTTGCACCCCAACAGTGTTGAGAAAATTGGACCAGGCGTCAAAGGAATCCGGGTAAATCAAGGCTCATATGTTTCAGAATCCTTAAAGACATAAAGATCCTGACCATGTTTCTTTTATAGGTCGCTAAATCGAAGCACGGAGATTCTTGTTGCTTCGAGGTTGTAAGAATAGACGGGACATTCGAAGACTTCTCATACCACAAGTGTGTCTTGGGAGCAACAAAGATAATTGCCCCAAAGAAAATGAACTTCTACAAGTCAAAGTATCTTAAAAATGGTACACTCGAGTCCGGTGGTTTCTCCGAAAACCCGTGAACAGCCAAGTAAGAGTAAAAAAAAAGACTGGCTCTTCTGCGGTATAATATCGAACAATGTATGAAGTTGTGTGTAATTTTGTTTAAAAAGTGATTAGATAGATATAGGGGAAAAGCCTTTTGGCTTTGCTCTAAGCTTCTTTTTGCTCCTTTCACTATGTAATACCTTTTGCCTTCCACCTAAAGGCTTAAAGGTTAATTACTTAGTGGAAGCAGCAACGAGAAGCTGGCAAAGGAGGCTTCTGTTCTGTTTCTGTTTCTGTATGTAAACCATGCAAATTCCGGTTTGACTATGAAATATCCGGTTATGTTTCTGTTCTTTACCTTGTTTATATCCGTCTTCATGCAATTGCAAATGATCCTTATTACATCTTCGGTTTTCCTTATGAGAAGTGAAACTTAGTTCTCTTGGTTATGCTCTGTTTTTTCCTGGTTTAGATCGGTTCTCAATAGCATACAGTTTGTTCTTTCTCTTAACCGGTTTAGATTAGTTTTCTTGCAATTTGCTTATGATTCTTATAAGTAACCAAAGCCTTTAAGTAATACTAATCTAAATATCTCCACATATTATCTTCAAATGTATTGATCAGAGAAAATCCCCAACACTATCATCACCCCTCAAGAAAATACAGGAAACATTTTCGAAGGTTAATGCTCTTATAGCTGCAGTAAGTTCACTCATATTGTACTAAAATCATTTGTTACTTTGTTTTAAAGCTTTTTTTGCCAAGGTAACAAATTTGTAGGTAAAAACTCTCTTTAATACCTAAACATCTCATTTATTAATGATATTATATTCATAGCAAAAAACACTAATCTCAATCACCATTTCAGCAATTGACTTAATTATAACTTTTTTATGTTTGGTTCTAAACAACTTTAAACAATATTATGATGATATACACTAATTCTATATATTGTTTTAAAAAAAATTCTAGATATTTCATGTAGCTTCTACAGAGTTGCATGTCATAGTGTACTACTCAATACTTTCTTACACAGGTCCACAAATGCACTTGCTTTTGTTATGATACTTTTATATAAAATATTAATTAAACGAGTTTTTTTTTTTGTTTGTTTATCTCTGTCTAGAAAGTGAAGTTACACATGTCGTGAATACATATCGCCACTAGCTTAAGCATTTTCTTTTCTTCGCGATCGGAGAACCTTAGCAAATCAAAAGATAAGATTTAAATGTTCTAACCACTAAGAAGTAACCCCGTAGTGATGGACATTGTGAATGGGTGATTCTTGAATGCAACAGCTATTCGGTTACCTAAACAACTAAAATATAGTATTCTTTATTTTGTGTACTTCTATTAAATCAGGAGAATATCTGACTGACACCATACATAATCATATAACTGCAGATAAAATATCGGTTTTTTTTTGTTAAAGTGTCGTTAAGTTACTTTTGGTTCTATAGTTTGATCAAGTGAGTATTTAAACACTACTAAGTAAGTTACTATTGGTACTAGATAAAATTTTGGAAATATGTATGTGCTGCCAATTAAATTATCTGTCTCAGTGGAGTGTTGCAAATCTACAAAGTACTATTGGGTATTAATTAGTACACAATAGTACTTTGTAGATTTACACGTATTCATTTATTTTTAACACCAGTAATTTTTTTTGGTTACATACTTAGATGCAACACACTAATTGAAAAAGAAACATGCAAAATACACATGTAATAGCACCATGACGAAAGTAGCATATATGCATCAATAGCTATAATACATGTATAAATTGATAAGGAAACAAAAGAAATGATTGGCCTAGCAAATTTAACGAGTATCAACTTTGGTCATATTTTGAAAAACGAGTATCACGTGAAATCACGGTTGTGAATATTTTAGGTAACTTATACTAAAAGCATTGTATTGTAGGTGGCCAAATATGTGTATATAATTTTCTCTTTATTCTTGGTAACTTTTTTTGTCCAACCCTATTTTTCATTATAATTTTGTCCACATTCTCATCATACTAAATTACTAACGCACATACGCAATAAGAAAAAAATGTCTGCCAGATTATTAAATATTCCACTTTCCAACTAAAATTGTGTCGCTATCTTTTGTAATTATGTAAAAATAAAATAAAAAAAAACAACGATACAAATTGTATACCTACACATATGACATGTCCATTACAATACCAATAAACTGAAGGCAAATTGAATACGATTCCATGACTTTCATTTATTATACATATAAAATTAGGGAAGTTGTAAATAATTTAGGATTTTTCTCAAAAACAAATAATATTTCGGGTTATGTGCTTAATTAGATCATGTGTAATTAGAACACGTATAATATCACTATCGGAATAACGTTATAAATTAGTAGCTATCAACTTATTATACACATAAAATTAAGGAGGTTGTAAATAATTTAGGATGTTTCATAAGAATAAAATAATATTTCGGATCATGTGCGTAATTAGATCATGTGTAATTCTATAACAACACGTATAATATCCCTATCATAATAACGCTACATGAGTAGTTTTCTTTATTAATATGCAGCCGTCTTAAATAATTTATTCCTCTTTGACCCCAAAACTTACACATTAACCAAAAAACACCCCATAGAAGTTTTATAGAATCACGCAAAAACCCCCTTTTACAAAAACGTGCCAATTTGAGGACTTAAAGCATCCACGATTTGATTGATATTTCCTCAATGATTGGGTCCGAGAGTAAATGCGATTGATAAATGATCACATTACTCGCGATAAGAGTCTGCGATCTACTATAAGCAAACTAGTCGTCTTTTGATTCTCCTCTTCTTCACCTTTTTACCAATTTCCTCGCTTACAAGATTCAAAGGGTTTGTGATTGAGAGAAGCTTTAAAAAACCCATCTTTGGTGTTTGATTCTCTGTTTATTTAATTCATAAAGGAAGGCTCTTTTTTTTTTGTTTATTTCAGGCTCATTACGTTGATGGTCATCTAAATCTCAAGAAGACAAAGTTGCGATTTTTGCAACTGGGTTTCTCTCTTCAGGTACTGAGTTTTTGTTGTTGATTGTGAGAATAAAAAGGAAAGTAGACAAAAGAAGAGAATCTAGGTTTTTGATTGAACTCCATTTTAGAAAAAGTTGAAAACTTTTTGGCGTTTTTCATTTGTTTTTCAAGTTGTGGAATTTTCTGAATTGGCAAAAAAACAATTTTGTGACTACTAAAGCAACTTGTCTTGGCTGCTTCTTTTTATCAATCATATATCATTGACTCCACTAAGATCTAGTATTTATATAATATTTTGTGTAGGCCTTATTACCTTCATGCTAAGCTCGTGTCTTCTGATCTATTTGTAATTATTTTAATCTATTTTTTTTCAGAGATTTAATCTGTATAAGAAGATCTCAAGATCAGCTTTTGTGTATTGAAGAAGAACTAGGAAGAACGAGGATAGATACAGGTATTATTTTTATATATCAAGATCTCTGCTTTTGGCTTATTTGTTTATCATCTTTTTCACTTGAAATGCACGAGTTTTAAAGTATAAATAAGCTTTGTGTTCTTGTTCTTGAGGCTTTGTGTTGTGTGAAGTAGAAATAAGCTGAATTTGGATTTGATTTGATTTGGTATTAAATTGTCCTCACTGGTTTTGCGTGATTATATCATCTATGCACATGGCTTGTAGCGCTGACTTGCTTATAAGTATTTTTATAAAACGTGTTGCGTTCTTGTTTTGGCTTCTATAATTGTAGTTTTAGAATTGTGCTTGAGCACTAATCAGATTCACAGCAATTCAAAAATCCATTTAGAGGTATAATTCCTTTTAGATGCTCTTTGATCTTTTCGTGCTTGAGTCAGTTTGTACTTTTGTCCTTGACTCTTTCTAAAACAGGTTTTGTGTTAATCCCTTGAATCTGCTTTATCGCTTATGTCTCTTGAAATCTATCTATGTTGCTCTCTTTGTGACTGTCTGATCATTAGTTGCAAAATGTGAAATTGTCTGTGTAATGATCAGGTCGAGTTTTATGAAATGTTGTTAGCTTCCATTGAGTAAGGCTTATTGTGGATTGGTGGATTGAAATCTTCATGTAACTATAAGTATTGAGGAGCTTTGAATGTGGATTTAAAACTGTTCTGGAGTGTCATTGACTTTGGATACTATTATTATGTATTTGTATTAAATTCATATTATGTATGCCACAGACCCATTCTCTATTTCCTTCAACAAGTTGACAGAGAGCAAAATCTTTATATACGTGATATCAAAGTGTTCTAATTTCCACATTCTTCTCACTTCTCAGGCTTTAATCTAAACTTTGCTCTCTGCTTTCTGCGATTAAAAGATGGTGGCTTTTGGGAAATACTTGCAGCGGAAACAAATCGAAGAATGGAGTGGGTATGCATTTGCTTACGACATCTCGGTTCTAGCCATATCTTTTGATCATCTGATTTTTTTTTCCTAATGAAGTTTTGATAATTCCCTTGTAGCTATTATATCAATTACAAATTGATGAAGAAGAAAGTGAAGCAATATGCTGAACAAATCCAAGGCGGATCTCAACATCCTCGCCATGTTCTCAAAGATTTCTCGAGGATGCTCGATACTCAGGTATGTTATAGATAATTGTCGAGATGATCTTGTTTGAGTATTATCCTCACTGAATTGTTATTTTCTGTGCATCTCCGAGGTTATATATGGCTACATACGAGTAATCTCAGTCCAGTGTTTGTCATTGTTTCTCTTAATTAGATAAGACATTTAAGAAATAAACCATTCTGATGATCAGATGGAACTCCTCTAAAATGTTGTTCGAGATATTGAAAGTGAATCATTGTTTGCAGATTGAGACAACTGTCCTTTTCATGTTGGAACAACAAGGGTTGCTTTCAGGGCGATTAGCCAAATTGAGGGAATCTCATGATGCTATACTTGAGCAGCCTGACATATCAAGAATTTTCGAGCTACGTGAAGCATACAGAGATGTTGGACGAGACCTTCTTCAGCTCCTGAAATTCGTTGAGTTGAACGCCATTGGTCTGCGCAAGATACTTAAGAAATTCGACAAAAGGTTTGGATATAGATTCGCTGATTATTACGTGAAGACCCGCGCTAATCACCCTTACTCTCAGCTTCAACAAGTTTTTAAGCATGTGGTAAATGAATTTTTCTTACCACCCTTTCACTGGTTTCATCTGTAGGCTCTTCTTGTTAGGAATCTTAAATGTTCTGTGTATGGAATTTGTAGGGTGTTGGAGCTGTTGTTGGAGCAATTTCCCGCAATCTTCATGAGCTTCAAGAAAATGAAGGAAGCTTTTATTCAATTTATGACCAACCCGTTCTTCCGGCTCAGGTACTACATTTCAAATATATCAAATCAGAATCCTCTATACAGGCTTTGTAAATCCTAATCTTTTCCTCAAAACTCCACAGGATCCAGTGGTTGAGGCAATAAATAACGCGGTGGACAAGTTAACCTTCTCGACGAATTTCCTCAACTTCTTGGCACAACATGCTCTTATCATGCAAGATGATTTGGTGACTCCTTCAGAGGATACAATCGATGAGCGGTCTTACCATTTTAATTCGTTACTCCTGAATCTAGGAAACACATTTTTGTACATGGTCAACACTTATATCATCGTCCCTACAGCGGATGACTATTCGATGAGCCTTGGAGCTGCAGCAACGGTTTGTGGTGTTGTCATCGGATCTATGGCTGTGGCTCAAGTATTTTCATCGGTTTATTTCAGCGCATGGTCCAACAAATCTTACTTCAAACCTCTTGTGTTTAGCAGCATCGCACTCTTTATCGGAAATTTGATGTATGCGTTGGCATATGATGCCAATTCCATAGCGCTTCTTTTACTCGGCCGTGTCTGTTGTGGGTGAGTTAAAAGTTCAATCATTTTCCTATATATCGTGTCAAAGAGGAAACCTTTTCCTCAACTGATTTCAACCCTTTAAATTTGCAGGTTGGGATCAGCAAGAGCTGTTAACCGGAGATATATCAGCGATTGTGTGCCTTTGAGAATCCGAATGCAGGCATCGGCGGGTTTTGTGAGTGCAAGTGCTCTTGGAATGGCTTGTGGCCCTGCGCTTGCCGGTTTACTCCAAATCAAATTCAAGTTTTACAAGTTTACATTTAACCAATCTACTTTGCCGGGATGGGTTATGGCTGTGGCTTGGCTGTTCTATTTGGTATGGCTATGCATTTCATTCAGAGAGCCGTTGCGTGACACAGAGGATGGAGAAAAAAACAATCGAAATGAAACAACATCAGGTCATTATTAATAGTAAAAGCTGTTTTTCTTTTCTGTCTGTAACAATTATTAACGAGTATTGAATGGATTCTTGGTTGATGCAGCGACAGATAGAGTAGAAAGTAGCAGAGTCGAGGAAGGTCTTCGATTGCCGTTGCTGATCACTTCAGGAATCAAGCCAGAAGATGAAGAGGAATGCGATGAAAGTGAAGAATCCCCAGAAGATTCTCACAAACCTGCAAATTCTTTCATAGAAGCATACCGACTCCTTACTCCATCTGTTAAGGTATCATTCATCACTTTTCTTAAACATCTGTTAAGACATTGATGAATTCTTGATAAAAAGTTCTCGGAATATTTCCTTTAAAGTTTTATCTGGCTGAAAGCTGTGTTGTGCGGTTCTGGTCGGCAGGTTCAACTGTTGATCTACTTCATGCTCAAATATTCGATGGAAATATTACTGTCAGAATCAAGTGTCATTACTTCATACTACTTTAGTTGGACAACAAGCTCTGTTGCCATCTTCCTGGCCTGCCTTGGCCTCACGGTGCTACCAATCAACATTTTGGTCGGAAGTTACATCAGTAATATGTTTGAAGACAGGTAATCTTTTGAATCCGAGCTCAAACCAAACCAAAAATATCATTCATTTTTTTGGTGACTGATTTGCAATTTGTGTCTCTTACAGGCAAATCCTTCTAACATCTGAGATCATCGTCTTCCTTGGGATTCTCTTCAGTTTCAATTTGTTTGTTCCATACACTGTACCTCAATACGTAATCTCTGGTCTCATAATGTTTGTTGCTGCTGAAGTACTCGAAGGTATAAACTAAACAAACCTCTGCGTTCTGTTTTAAAAGAACAACTGACTTATAATGACCCTTTTTGGTTTCTTTAGGTGTGAATCTATCGTTGTTATCGCGGGTAATGTCATCAAGGCTATCGAAAGGAACGTACAACGGAGGATTGCTCTCAACAGAAGCTGGAACGTTGGCTCGTGTTGTGGCAGATGCAACCATAACATTGGGAGGATATTTGGGAAGAGGCCATCTCCTGAATGCCACTCTTCTACCATCACTTGTCATCTGCATTGGCTCCATCGTTGCTACTTGTTGTACTTATAACTCACTCTATTGATTTTGGAGTTTTGCTACCAAATTTTACAAAATAGAATAAAACAGTGTGTATGATCGATCCTCTCTTTGATTTGATTATTTTTGTTGTTCTAATTCATATGGGTGTATATGTGTTTTATAATACATATAGTATGTATATTCGTATATATACGGTGAATATCAAATCCTCCATTTGTTGGAAATTCCAGTTTTGTGAGATTCTTTTTCTGAAGTATTGTAATAAATTCTCATATAAATTTATAAGTTTTTATTTGGTATCTGCTTTTATATACCAGTTAGTCCATGCACATCCATTTCTGGTTCTCTTGTTGAATCTGTAACTGTGTACTCTGCATGTTTTCTGAGCCAATTGGGTTATGTTGATATATCTGTTTATCTGACTTTGACATATACATAAATTAGATATTTTAATCTCATGTACCACCAGACCAAGACTAACATATTCAATTGTTTCACCATCTATGATTAACCAAAACCTTAAATCATACCAAAATTAAATGTTGGTGACATATATCGACATTTTAATTTAAATTAGATTTAAAGTCTTAACTGCTATGTGTCTTGGAATGTCCATTTGAACAATAGTATTCAGCAAAAAAAAAAAAAAAATCTATTTGTTGTTATACTACAAAAATGTTCGGAGGGTGTATTATCAAGAAAATTATATTTAATTCACTTATGAAATTGATATTCAGCAAAAATATGAGGTAACGATCTTAATTTTCTCAATAAACTGAATGTAACTAGCTACTTGCTTACTTTGATAAAAATGATAAATATTTATATTATTTATAGCTTATTTCCAACTAATTATGTATAGTTAGGACATGCTTTTAATCATCAAGATAAATGGATATCAATAGTCTATTAGGTTATTCCAATGAAAATGATAAATATATATTAGTTTAAAACTTATTTCCAACTAATAAATATATTTACTTATTTATTTAGTTTTATCATCAGTTGGATTTTAAACCCTTGATGAAAATACTTTCAATCCCTTCCTATAACTTCAGTGAAAGGATCATATATGTAGTGCCAATTGATGATCTTAACGGATTTGAGGTATTTTTCAGTTCACCCATTTGGCGCGGATGACATCTACTATGGCTTTTTAGAAAATAATGTTTCATTTAAAGGATACCATGCAGTCATCATCGGGTCTGTTAGATCGTATTGTGGCGATCTCGTCGCCCTGTGTAAAATGTCGAATGTCAAATGGGAATAGGTGCTGTTGGAGGATATGTATATGTCTCTCTCAAGGGCATCTATATGATCGTGGGAGGTCATCCTACCAAGATACATTTTCTAGAAGACGCAATACCATTCTTATCGACTAATTAGATTTGTAAAACTTTGTGTTCATCATCTTTTTCAACCCATATTTTTTTTTGTTGTGAGTTATTTTAATACTCACGTCGATAATCTTGATGTTTGGTTTAATCACGGTTCAACAAAATTTTGATCTCGATTCAATGAAACTCGGTCATTTTTTTTGCTTTTCCATTCGAATCTTGGTGTATGTTCAAAAATCGACAATATATAATGTTCTTTAATCAAGAAATTGTTTATATCGAAATTTTTTGATCATATTAATACATAATTACCGGACAATCTAAATCTAAATAAAAAAATGCAATTATATAATGAAAATAACGTTCTCGTAACGTGGGTTATATAACATATTCCTCATCGATTTTCTTTCTATGAATTTAGACTCTATAAAGTAACAAGATAAGTATTCCAATTAATTTGTTTTTCACTTCTAGAAATAGTTTTATTTGGGACTGCGAAGCTATTCTTGTTCATTTAAAGTAAGTATGGCACAACAGAATATCCAACGGCATATGCTATCGGTCTATATGGCACATCTTTTACAAAACTTTTTAGAGTAGCGAGACTGAAATATGTCTTAACACTTTGGAATTGAATTTTGATTATTTCTAACGTACCAAGGTGTTTAGTTTTACGAAAAACAACCCAAAAATATATAAATAATACCGTAACCAAAATTAATGAAACCAAACTAGACAATAAAGAAGCATCGATTTTACCTTTTTGTAACGAATTATTTCTACTAAGACAAATTTGGCCAAAAACAGATTCTGGAAACTGAAGCTCAAATTGTATCAAATTAGACCGCATAACTAAAACTTGAAATCAAACTAAAACCGGATTCATTGCACCTTTCAAATAATACTAATTTTACAGTAATCACCAATTTTTTCAACATTCATATCTTTTTATATAATTATTCTCACCTCATGTGTTCAGATAAATAAAAAGCTGCAAAAATTAGATGTCCAGCATTATGAAGAGACATCATGGAAAAACCTAATATTCCTTGTCCAAAATTCTTTATCTATCTTTAAATATGTATATGTCCACACACGCATATATATATAAATACAGACACAAGCCTTCATATGGATCTTATAGAGATGAAGAGAAACATGTAAACTCACTAGTTTTAGGGCGCCTCTCCATTGGCAGGTCCTTTACTTCCAAATATACACATACATATATGAATATCGAAAATTTCCGATGATCGATTTATAAATGACCTGCCAAAGGAGAGTTGCCCTGAAACTGGTTCAGCTTAATTAAACACATGAAAGAGAGAAGAAATCAAAGGTACGTACACTCTTCCTCTTCGTCTCCTTTTAACATATGATTTGTATTCTTTTGACAATAATTAATTCGACCGAATAGAACAGACTGTGTTGATCTATCTAGATCTAAGTTAGAGTACAATGTTATGTTCGAGAAAAACAAAATCATGTAACCCTATATGTATTGTATCTTTTAACTATTGCCTCACACCAATCTAGAAATCTAGAACAAGAAATGGAATTAGCTAATGGTCTAGACTTCAACTAAAACTCGTATGTTTCCTATAAGTAAATTAATCCTCTATTTCTTATCATTTATTGGTCATTTTTTCTTTTTTCTTTTGTCTCATATTTTGAGACTGAGAATGTTTTATAAGAAGCTTTTGAATAGATTATGTGAAATCGTGATTTTAAGTATAAAAAAATGACATGGTGTACTCACATGCATGCATGATCATATCAAACACATATTCTGTAATTCGGCTTTGAAAGGTGAATTTCATCAGACTATTGGACTATGTAGAAGTTTTGCATTCCCTTCTTTTTATCAAACAACCCTCTCTGAACTTTTATTACCAAACAAAAAAAAATTCTCACAACCTGAGAGTGTTTCAGGAAAATCCCACGTGCGGTCCTCACGCGCGTTGCGCGTTGCGTCATAAACGCCAGCTATAGTCCACGGATTTAGGCCACTTTTAAGCAAAATCCACAACTGAGCCCAATAGACGCGCGTGGGTCGAGTTTTTTCTTTTTTCTTTTGTCTCATATTTTGAGACTGAGAATGTTTAAAAGAAGTTTTTGAATAGATTATGTCAAATTGTGATTTTAAGTATTAAAAAATGACATGGTGTAGTCACATTCATGCATGATCATATCAAACACATACTCTGTTATTCGGCTTTGAAAGGTGAATTTCATCACTCTTACAATAACGATGCAAAGTGTGTTGCAAAATCCAAAGAAAAGTAGTATTTCAAGGAGATTCCAACTAAATCAATTGATCTTAATAATGGAATGATCGTCAATTTTGGTGTTTCAAACTGGATCCGGGACCAATGGAAACTGAAGTTTGAGGAAGTGAGTAGTGACATTCATCTGTTTACCAAAAACGCTAGCTGAACAATGCAGCATATGCTGGAAACTCTGGCAATGTTTCATTTGTTTATCATATTTACGTTCCGATCCAGATTTCAAATGTAATATTTTAGGCCAAGGCTAAGATCTTTCTGATCCTCTGGATGAAAGATAGTTTGATTAACAAGAGTAAATAATGCAAAATAGTACATTTCTTATTTGTAATGAAACAAAAGTTTATTTTAACAATACAACAACATTGGGAAAAAGAAAAACAAAAAAATAAAATACAAAAAACACAACAATTTTTTCAGCCCATAAACCCAAAAAAAAAAAAGATACTTCTTTTAAAAACCCAAACTTTTTTTGTCTTTCATTTGATTTGTTTTTTTGGGGTTAAGAACCGTTTACCTTACAAAACCACATTTCAAGCTTTAACTTCAGTCTTCTTGTTGGGCTCAAACACGAACTTGATCAGAGACTCTTTGATAGACATCAACTCAGGGAACTCAGTCTTCAACTTAGTTGCATCAAGCTCATTGTTACTCCTTGGCGCCACAATCACTTTAGCTTGTTCCTCCAATGTGAAGTTCTTCCAAGTAAAACTCGGGTCAATGTAGTCTCTGTACATCTCCAAGATCTCGTTGTGGCTCACAACACCCGGGTTAGTGAAATTGTAGATCCCGGTTAAGTTCCTCTTCGCCATTTCGATTGATATCGGGAGAAGCTCATCGAGGATTGTCATCGAGTTTGGGATGTCCACAACTTTCTCATACCGAGCAATCTTCGTGATGAAGTTTCTCGGGTTTGTTAGATCCGATGAAATCGGCATTCGCACTCTTAGCGTGCATACATTTTCATAGTTCTTGAGCAGCTCCTCCACCTGAATGATTCACCAAGATCAAAACCAGATTCCAACAGTCAATACACGAGCTTATCATGATAATGATTATATGAATCAATAAGTTCTGGTCAAAGTATTTCATCTGGAACATTTTTATTGCTAATTTAACATCTAAGACCTAAGCAATCACAAGTATTGAAACCAAATTAGCAACAGGTCAAATCTGAATAATGTCCTAAGTAACTAAAGGGGTCAAAATGTAAATTAACGAAGCTCTCACAAGTCTAATCTACAATCATCTGAAACAATTTGAGAGCTAATCTTACATTCAAAAGTCAAAACCTCAACAATTCACACAAATCAGAACTTAATTTACTAAAAAATCTTAGATTTTGGGGTTTACTCAAAGAAGAAACTAAAGATACAGATCAAATCTGAAGTTATTCATAAATAAAAGGATTGAAAATGTAAAAAGTTACTCACCATAGCTTTGGTTTTAGAGTAGAAAGATCCGGTGAAATTAGGAGTATCCTCCTCCTTGAATCCAATACCCGACCCGAGAGGATGACCCGAATCATACTCAAATATACAACCCGTAGCGTAATTGATCAGAACAAGTCCTTTCTCTCTGCAAATGTCAGCGAGAGTTAGGGTTCCGGCGACATTAGTACGAATCGTCTCAACTTTGTGAGATTCGCACCAATCAACATTAGGACGACCGGTGACTCCAGCAGCGTTGAACACGTGGCTAGGTTTCACGGATTCGATGTCGGCGACGATCGATTGACGATCTTGAAGACGACCGGAGCCGTAAGTGTAAGTGATTCCTTGAGCTTCGCAGAGTTTACCGAGTAAACCACCGATCCATCCGGTTTTACCGTAGATTAGGAAGTTAAATGAGCTTGATGATGAACCGTTTGCGTCTGCAACCATTTTTTTTTTTTGTCGGTGATCGGAAAGTTTTCGCCGGAGAGATATAAGAGAGAGTGTGTGGATCTGAAGGAGATGGTATAGGGAGACGTTGTGATCGGTGTTGCTTCTTTTTATCCCAATTTCTCGGGGAAGCAATAATCTTTTTAGTTTTTTTCTTTTGACCACCCATCGTTTCTTATTTGAGATTTGTGACCCATGAGTTTTTTTTCATGAATATTTTAGGAAATTGTTAAATTTAGGTGACATTACCAAAAATTAAGCAAAACATGTGTAGATAATTGGAGTAGTGATAAATTTTTGTTATTGAATTTAAGAAAATGTTTTCATTAGTACTTATACAACTAGTTAACTTAAATTTAACATAAAATAAACAAGTTATCCCGTTTTTAAAATTATATGATAAAAATAGTTCTATGGATAAAAAAAAATGCTATTAATATTTTTATAAGAAAACTTGTTATTATGTATAAATTTGTTGTTACTTTATACACTTTTAATAGCATAATGTAGAACTTTTATTCAGTAAATATAAGAAGACTTTATAAATTTTATTTCGTGGAAATGTCATTGAAAAAAATGTGTTAGTAGGAATAACAAAAAATTATTTCAATATATGAATATAATATGTGACAGATCACCCTAAACATGAATTATTGTGTTTCGTAGTGGTTTTGTGTGTTTAAAATAGTTTATTGTTGTCTGAATTTTAGACAGAGATCTGTGAAAGCGGTGGCGTGAGAAATTATTAGTTAAACACAAAGGAGATTCCACTTCATTGGGTGTCTGAATTTAAAATATGTATTATTCGTTGCAATTTTAATTAAAGAATCTCTTTTTTTTCTTTTTACCACCCTTTTTCTGGTCAACTACTACTCATACTATTTTTTAATAGTGAAAATTAAAAAGTTCGAAGAAAAAGAAAAAAACACTTAAAACACGTTACTGTTTTGAATTTACAATTCACAATTATCGACTATAAATGCGTATATTATATTAAGCATCCGAATCTTATGAGATCAAAGAGCTAACTTAGCAAAAGAACCCGTTAACGAATCGGTAACCCTTTAAACATAGTATCATTTCAATAAATATACAGATACATCTCAATTACAAATTAATGTAGTGATTTATATCATATTCATATGTACATAATTCCACCGATTTTTGGTACTAAATATTGTAATTGCAAAGTTTCTATATATATTGTAATTGATTTGACATCGAAACTAATGAGGTTTAAACCAAAGATCTGGATCTATACAACATTTGATATATTAAGCATATAAAACTCCAAATGTACAAATCCCCCTGCCCTTAAATACCATACACGTTATCGAAAATATATACGTATGTCACTAACATTCATTTATTAAGCAGTCAGTCCAACTTCTTTTGTCAAATTAATTAGTAGTTTAATGTTATAGTAATCGGGGGTTACCATAAGGCATAAAGTAATGTCTTTACTTTTATATATATATATATAAACAGATCGGATCTTCTGTCTGAATCGTAGTGGACAAATGATGGCGGCATGTGGTGACTTTTCTAAGATAGTAAGATCCCAAGTTCTCAATCTCAAGAGCTATTTTTTCTTTTTTAATGAATACATCATATATCTATTTCTCGGTCTAGTTGTGTTTGTAAACTCGTTTGAAAATATTAAGTTACACAAATCTTGGTATCAAATAAAGAACTAGAAAACTATACGTTAATTAGTTTTTGAGAATACCAATAATCTAAACTGGAATTAAACTAATCCATTTTTATGGACGATTTCTTTCATTGATCGGTCCAAAGATATTATGATATGGCTTATATTTTATAAAACACTGCCTTTTTTGTCGGCATCATTACTTTATATTTCCAAATGATGGTCTAGTCATCCACGGAAAACACGTTACAAAATCAGTGTTCTTACCAAAAAGATAAATTTGAATGCACAATACAAACAAAATGAATTACAATCTAGTAACAACCAGTAATCACGCAACGCACAAATCATATAGTAGTCGGTGGATCTAATAAGCTAAGTAAGTACATGATATTAATGATCACACCTCGTTATTATCAGTAACATGAATTACGTATGTATCATGCATGTCTTAGCAGTGTAATTAGTATGAATATATGTAGAGGTAGTAACTAATATAGTAAGAAGAGATTAGTGTTTGCGCTTGGACTTCAAGGAAGTGAGGGAGTGAGAGTTGTTGTGCCAATTCCTCTTGCGTTGGTTAATGAACCAATTGTTGATTTGCTTCAACTGCAATCCTGTCTCCTCCACCAATTTTGCCTTGTCATCTTCCTGTTCAAGACACATATTTTTTTACATTATAAATTTGTTGTTGTTAATGACATTTTAGGAAAGAAAACAAAAACAATCAGTTTCAGTTTCAACGAAGAGAGGCCAATGCATGTGCAGATCTGATAGCGTCAAAGGCTATTTCTTTTCCACTATAGCATGCAACTTTAGACTGTAGTCCACCTTTTTGGCTTGTGCCAAATATTGAACGGGAGAGAGATGTATAGTGTTTTTGAGTATTAGTAACAAATTCAGTATGTTTGAAGAATAGAAAAAAAATGCATGTTGTGACTTTGAGTGTAACCAAAATGGGTCTTGATTGTTTCTTTGCATTTACATATCTATCTTCATTTGTTGTTTCATGTTATAATGATTATCATATTATTTCATGAAAACGTAAACCCAAACAAACAATTAGACGGAAACTATATTTGTTGTTCGTAAAATATAGAGAGTACTCACCGTAGGGTAAGGCCATTTGCAATGTTGTTGCCACCAATTTTTCAAGACAGTAGTTGTGTCTCCTGGCAATTTCCCAGCCCTTCTCTTCCTCATTATCTCTTCTCTTACATCTTCGATTCTCGATTTAAAACCCTTATCCGAAAAATAAACAAACGTCATAACAAGAAAATAAATAGTAAAATAACTGTATTACTATTGTGAATCATAACATATTAGTTAATTATACCTGTTTGAGTTCTAGTTTGAGTTCTTGTCTGACTCTTTCCATAAGGGATCTTTCCGATTCAGTCGGTAGCAACGGACCAAATCCCGTCATATCGTGGCCGCCGCTAAAATCAACGCCGGAATTATCTGACGAGAAATCCATCGGAAGATCATCCTCATCCTCCGACATAGTCGCACCCGACCCTTCTCCTAAAGTTGCTCCTACAAGAATACAGAACGTTTTAAACGAAATGTTACTCCAACAGTCAAACTACAAGATTTAGACGTCAAGCCCAAGCCCAAACTTAGGCTCAAGCCTGATATGCCCTTACGCATACAATAATCCTAATCAATACATCCCACGCTTTACGTGGTCATCAGTGCAAAAATAAATATTTTTAATAATTTCGTATAATTAAGAAATTTCATCTTTAGACTAATCATATAATATAACTATATAAGCACAAATAAAATCTCTATTTCTTATTGTGTGGGCATATAATATACTCTTCCTGATCATCTTCCAACACCTTACATTTAATATGTTTACTAGTTGTTCATATCTGGTATGATCAGCAAGAACCTTTAGATATACCTAACTCTATTATTTGTTTTAACTATCGCTAATTTTTAACAGGAATTTTAATTATATATATCTTAAGTACTTTCTGATTCTATAGCTATGTGGTATATATAATAACATGTAATTATCATGAAGTTATGTTTTTTAATTGGGTTATAAAAAATACCATTAAAAAAGTGGAAAAGAAAAGAACCTGTAAGAGAATGAAGGTTGTTCTCAATTTCACGGCAAGCCATAACAGCTTCGACGGCATGAACCCTCACGTGCTGTTGCAGCTGTTCTTTGAAGCTACACAACACCATTACATATTGTGCCTGTTTCCAATTAATTATAATTGTTAAATGTTTTATATATCCTCTCACATTTCATATAATTATTCAATGTGTAAACATTTTCCACATATATGCATACACACATATAAATATGTGCTTCTGGTGTGGTGTGTTTTGAGCGGTTAGATCATTATATAGTCCTATTTTCTACCTAACTTAAATAAATATAAATAAAACCGAATTTTTTTGGAACATTTCACAAGCTAATTCCAAAATTATAGTTGCAATATCAATTCCAACTTTAATGCAATTGCAAATTTTAGGTCGGAGTAGAAAATCAATCGTAACTAACATGATAATATTCAAAGTTTAAATAGAATTTCAATTTAATTACAAAATGACATTTAACATTGACTCACTCTATGTGAAATTTAGCACCTAACTATACAAAAAACCATATCTACATCTATGTGTGTGTATTATACATTTGAACATTCGTGTGAAGATACATAAATTTCCATGAAAGTTGAACAAAACCACTTCTTCACAAAAATCAGGTAAAAAAATACCAATAACTTAAATCATTGGAAAAAAACATAATTTGTTTGAAGTATAACTTCCCACAAGAGGAATTAGTAATTATAAAATTTATAGAAATTGTTGATATATTGACAAAAGGTTTACATCTTCGATCGATAAAACTCCCAACGATCTTGTAAAAAGTAAAACACGAAAATCATTGAAAAAAACATAATTTGTTTGAAACATAATTTCCCAACAGAGATTGGTTAGTAATCATAACTTCATTCAAAGTTAGTCCACTAGAAACCATCAAAAAAAAACTTTCAAATGAAAAAAGATAGAAACAGAACTTGTAAGTAATTTAACCAAACAAGATTATTTTTTAAAATATAACTAATAAATTTATATTCAAACGTACCAAGAAATTATCGAGCTCGTGACGATCATGATGGTATCCAACGGCCGTGGAAGCGTAAGAACGGAGAAGATGATGAGATTGAGAAAGCTGAGCTTCAATGATCGGAAGTTGATCTATTGGAGTAGCTACTCTTAAACACGCCACGTGTGCGGCTAATAATTGCTCATACATCGGATGTGTCGCTATCTCACCTTTCAACTGTCTATTCTGCTCCGCCACGACCGCGGTGTCTCCGTCTCCGCCTACGGTGGCTCCCATCATACCTAGTGCCGCTTCTTGCATAACCTTGACACAAGACCGGAGAGAGATACTTTTTGTGTCTGATCAAAACCCTAATTCTTGAAGCAGATTGTGTTCGTATGATTAGAAAAAGAGAGAGAGAGAGAATTGTCAGATGAAATCAACCTATATAAAGCTGTCCTGATTTCTTTCCCCTTTAATTGTTTTTCACTCCATTCTTTTCTAAAAATATACATTATTTGTTTATAGATTATTTTGTCTTATTTGTATACAAAATACATTTAAAACAATGTTTGTTATACACGGGTCTGGTCCGGCCATACCATATATTATTTTTACATAGATCAAATTATATTGAAAGTATTATTTTTGTATTGTTAATCGAAAGACTGAAAACTAGAATTACTAATTTTCATCAGATATGTGAATACAAACACACGGACGTTGATTGTTTTATACGGTGATTGTTATCTTTACAATTAATCTGAATTACTTTAGTCTAGAAAACTGCTACTATATATATGTTTGATTCCACAATATGCTGATATATACCTTGACGTAAAGTTATGAAAAAAGTGCACGTTAACAACGTGCTTTACAAAAATCATAAATACGTGTATATGTATGTATATAAAATGTAAACTTAAAATAAAAATTAAAAACACTTTTATTTTCCTTCTCGTGACAATGATTTAAGACCTAATAAGTGATCAACAACTTGAACTTAAAAATTAGTTGAAATTTTGAAAAAGAATGAGGAAAATAAAATATCTTCCCACCTTTAACGACAGGACCGGTAGACACACCTAATCCTCTAACGCCCACTTAACAAATAGTATTAACACCTAATTGATAATACTATTTAATAGTATAGAAATATAGTATATTTGTTTTCTTCTTTTGGTAAAGAACAAATATAATTAGTTATTCTTTTAAAATATTAAATACTCAATTACGTGATACAGTTAAATTTTTTTGGACAAAATGTGATACAGCTTTGATGCACCATTTCTTAGTCATATAACCTTAAAACAGTAACACTCTGATAATTTAATTGCAGTATTATTTGATAGATAGAAAAATGCTTTCATATTTTTCCTAGTTTGATATGAAGTTAATATAGCACACAAACAATAGTTTGATATATGAACTTTAATATATACTAATAGTTTTTAGCTAGAATTTCAGAAATATCCATAAAACTGAAAAAAAAAAAATTGATGTGTTGTGAAACGTTGTTAAGTCCGGATACTCTTGTGGCATGGTTTTTTGTAACGTCATGTAATAGTTCCGTTCAGAATTACAAATCTTCTGAACATACATGTTGGACGTTAAAAAAATTATTTTTCCACTTCATCGTTTAAAAAAATATATTCTTAAATCTTCTGGTTTTCCTCCGGCTTGGCATATTGGAGCCAATAGCCATCCAAGTAGTCTTAAGTTTTTGCAAAAAAAAAACTGCAATTAATTACAAAAACTAAAATAATATTTCATCATAACAATGGAATCCTTGGTCGTTGTAATTGCATATGTTGCATGTAGTTTATATCGTAATAGGATTAGATCAAATATTTTTAATAATGCCAATAATACATGACACAAAAAAAACTAAAATAATAGCACATAATATATTCTATAAACAAAAATAAAAAATACAAATTAAAAGAGGATTTTGCATATTATTAAATGAAAAAGAGAATAATGCACGCCTTCACCAATATGGAAAAACTACTTTCCATTTCTCCCTTTTTATGTAGTTATGTACAAATTCCCTTTTGTTTTACGCAATGACATCAAAAATATTCGTTCGTATAGAAAAATGAAAGAAACAAAATAAAGAGGGACAAAGACAGAGTTGGTCGAACAAAGAAAAGAGGGACAGAATTGTCGTTCTCTTAAGCCTAAGATTTAAGACATCTCACATCTGAAACAATTTGTGGTCCTATGAAAACGACTTCTCAACTTATAATAATGCTTTTGACACAAAAAAAAACTTATAATAATGCGGCCATTAATCAGAGAACAATGAGATACTATTAGTGACACGATACTAAGTTTTAGTGATTTAATGTACGGGCCATATAATATTGTGAGTTTGGTGGACCTAAAAATAATTCTCATTGGGCACTTCATTAAGGTCTCAAAGCCTAAACACTTGTACACATGGGTTCGTAATTGTTTCCGTGTGTGATATTACTAGCATAAAACGTTTCCTAGCTATGTGACTCCTCAAAAAAAAAAAAAAACTACCATTTGATTAGAGGTAGATTTTCATCAAACATATTGTATTCTTATGAAGACGCCAGACGGCATATTTCATCAAATTATAATTCTTGATGCCTCGTTAATTAACGTGTAGGCAACGATCATGTTGTTTTTTTTGGTGTAAAAAATGACCATGTTTTATTGTTTATCAATGACTTTGAATGTAACTTTGCTCATTTGATTTTCTTTAATAGTTACTACTTACTACTAGGCCACTAGCGGTGTTACCTTGTAAATTCATCACCGTGAAAGAAAGAAAAAATCATCACCATACGTACCTTACTTGTCACCAACGAAATATATATATATGTCCCAAAACCCCCAACAACATGCATTTTAACATAAATTAAAACCGTTTTTACAAAAGAAAAAAAAAAGAAAACAATCCACAAAAACGGAATCACACGTAAATATAATTAATTAATTAGGAACAAACTCATATTCCATGAAACCTGGAGAAGTCCTTGTAGCAGAAGCAACGAAAGCCCTAGAATGCCCCACCATTGACACTACTCTAAAAGCTTCTTCTTCATAAGCTTTTCTCTCCATTTCTTCCCTTTTTGCCCTTCTTCTCCTTTTCTTTGCCGTCACTACAGCAGCCGCCACCACCAGCCCTAAAAGCACCACCCCCACCGTCACAGACCCAACAAGCCCTCCAACAACCTTCCTCCACCGTCCGATCTTCTCCTTCTTCATCTCCTTTTCTCCTCCACCATTCGATTTTGGATCATCCGTCACCACTAAACCAAAATGTCCATTGGTTTTAACGGCGCACACAAACGGCTTCACTTCGGCGGCAAGCGTTACTTTTCCATCAAGTTCAAAAGTAGCGCACATTGGCTTATTCAAGAACGTTCTCTCTACCACCGACGGTCCAGAAACGTTCCCAAAATCAACGTTGGATGGATCTTTAGTACGGGCTAGGAGGAGACTTATCTGATAAGAGCTACTCACGTTATTCCCTAAAACAACATCGTTTAATGCGTTATAAGCTAAGAGCCCTAGAACCGGAGACACAAGTCTATAACCGGAGAGATCATAGTTTTTGTAATATATATCGGACCACTTTGATCCCAAGCTTTGTCTCACAACCAAAAGACGTTCACCACACGGCTCAAGAATAGCTCCAACGCCAATATTGAATTCTTCGATTTTTGCTCCGTATCGTCGGAGACTCCCACACCGGAACCTAACGGCGTCAAGTTTTATGCCGGAGTAGTCAGACGGGAGATGAACACGCCGAATAACACCGGTCTTGATAGAATAATGTTGGTTCTTGAAGAAGTTGAGAGTGTAATCTCTTAGAATGAGATCAAGAAGCCTTGAGGATTCATTGAGAGCTTCTTGAGTAGTAGTAGTAGAAGTCGAACCCTCTAGATGAGAGGGAAGGAAGAGGAATAATACGATTATTATTAGTTGAATAGAGGGAGGATAGAGTGTTAGTGTTACCATTTTCGATATTGGTGGAGTAATTGTTCACGTTTGAATGTTGAGGTGATGAGAAGATGCGATGAAGAAGTGTAGAGGAAGAGTCGATCATGAGAAATGAGTTTCTCTTTTCTTTTTAGAGCTTGGTGAAGGCTTTGGATTGAAGGGACAGGTTTGCTTTTATTTGATAGATATATTTATGTATATATGTATATAGTTTTTATGCTACTCCATATGATTTCTTGGGGTATGAAACTGTAGGCGGCGTGAGATTGTTTTGAGTAAAGTGTACGTTTTATAGAATATATAATTTTCTATTTTTTAAATAACTGACGTTTCAATGTTTGTGTATAACGTTCTTTTACAAATTTTTCATTTTTACTCTAGTCAAATTTAATTTTAAGTATTAAATAGATCAGAATTATAAAACAGCAATTATTTTCTAAGAATGTACTATTATTGTATACAAACTCTCTTAATTCGCATCAAAATTTGTCAAACGATCTTTATATTAAACTGAAGTGAGTATCATACATTGGCGAATCATGATCATATCGTCTAATCGTTATGTCATATTTATTGATAACTCTTGAATTAGAAAAGTCATTTTCTGATAAGAAAAAAAGTACCAATGATCCCATCAATCATTTTGATGCTAATATATGAATGAGAAGATAATTCAAAAATTTTAAACACACATAAAAATCAACAAATTTTCCTCAACCCAATGATGGATATACAAGAATTAATGACTACCATATAACCAAAGGGAGTTATTCATTAGAAAAAAAGGATCAACCTCTCGATCGATCGGACTCAACAACAAATGGCAAAACCGTATATTCAAATAAACCGGTTTCTCGGAATTGAATATGACCTAAATTAGTTAAAATTAGCCTTGCTCTGGTAGGTCTTGCCCGCGCTCCAGCTTGCCGGAGCAGCATTATAAGCGTAAATGGTCTGACGAGTGGTGTAAGAGGTGAGCCGGAACGAGAGAGACTGACCGTAGAGAGAAGAAAAGGCTTGGTACGAAGCTCCCCAGTTATGGCTCATGTTGATCCACCCTGTGCGGCTACCTTTAACGGCCATGGTCTTGATGTCACCTGGACCACCTACGTTCATCACGTACACAAGTAGCCAATATCCATTTCCTTCAAATTTGAACCTTATTCCTCCGATCTTCTTACATGCCACTCTGCATATATATATCGACATAATCATATTTTAGCATTTGCAAATGGTGCATTCAAACAAGATATCATTCAAAATATTTGACTATAAATATATATAATTTCACTATGGTTAAGATAAACCATTTCTTTACGTTTTCAATCTACCTCTATAATTGTAATGCTCTAATGAAATGTGAATATTACCTGCGATATGAGACGGGGATGATACCAGCCTTCCAGTTAGCGATCTTCATAAAAGCTGGTTTAGTCAAATCAAAATGGACTCGTGGCGGATTACACCATCCACCATTGTTGGATGCTTGGCCATAATTTGGTGGACATATGTTGGTTGCAGTTACCACGGTGGCTGGTGACCCGTAGTAGCAGTTAGGCGACGACACACACTTTAACTGGAAACATTGACCGCATGCATAACCCTCGTTGAACAGGGCTGTGCTCAGCGCAGTCGTGGCTACCCCGTAGCCGCTGTCATACATGTTACCATAGCCACAAGCCCCACCTGATCGATATACATGGTCATGTTAAAAATTGTCAGTACATTTTAATGATCTTCGAAATTAAAGATTCATGTATTTATAAATAAGCCATAATTGTTTCATCTTGTTTGCATTTTTATGTTATGATATATGATTAGTACATTAAAACATAGAAATGCAAACAAACAATCGTTTCAAATAATATGGAATCGAGTCATATATAGTTTGTGTTCTACTTCTACATACAATACAATGTAGAAGTATATGGACTTTACCCATAGTTGCGCTGCCGGTGTCGTCACCGTAAAAAGTGGCTGAGGCTGTACGCCATGGGGTCCCGGCATATGTAGCCATTGATGTGCCGATCATTGCCATCATCGATAAAATAACCAGGCACTTGCGATACAAATTTTGATCCATTTTTACTCTGTTTTCTTGAGGGCGCCTACTCTTATTATCTCTCTGTAAAGCCAAGTCTTACTAATGCATAAGATCTCATATATATAATGAATACAATGGCTTAAAAAAATTTCCCTGAAATGAAAGGCGAAAAAATTGGTTTCAACGTGAGAAACACTATGAAAGAAGAGTATGAACAAGTAAGTAATGGACGTGCGTTCATGTTTGTTTTGGTCTGTGCCTCCCTTCGCATTCTAATTATTTTATTAGTTAGTTTTACTTTCTAATGTCTTCATATATTTTTCTTTCATTTTTTTTGTTTTGGTCAAATTTATAACAAAAGGTGTCTAGTTGATAACATATCACTTCATTTATTAATCACTGGCAGAATAATGAGATTGCTTCTTTTCTTTTGTTATATTATGAGAGGGAATATGTTTTGACACCACGTATCGTATTCGGACCAAAGACCAATTAGACTATTCTCCACAACCAATTTTCGAACTAGGATAATGTCGACATTCTCCTAAAACTTATAAATCTATTGAAGAATATGATGATATCTAAAGAAAGCTACAAATTATATTTTTTTAATTATTCATTCAAATTTCAAAAATGAACGTACCTAACATGTTAAGATATGATTTTGTTACAAGTTTAGCAAGGTCCCAATTTTTATATCTATCAAAAAAATCACTTGTGACCGATTTTTAAAGGAATGTTAATGGAAAAATTGTTGTCCAATAGGGTATTTTAATCCCAAAGAAATTATTGAGCAAATGACTAATTGATTATCATTTCCATATCTCCAACTAGCCAGTCAAGAATCTCTCATGTTTCTTGTAATTACCACTTTTCCTAAGCTTTTTACTAAGATTGGACTTGCATATGTTTGGAGATGTTTTATCCATATTTTAGAGATTCTATATATACACCCTTGTAACGATCATATATTTTCTATTTAATAATAGTAATTAAAATGAAGTATATCATAATTAGAATGCCAAGAAAAACAAACTTTATTTTACAAAAAAAAAAATGAAAAACAAGCATTAGTTTGTAACATTAATCTAAGCACTCAGAAGTAAGCCGATACACTAAAATAGCATGATCTTAGTATCTAACAACTCAAATAATGCATACATTGAAATTCAGTAAAATTCCAATTTCAAACCACGTAATATTTTCATTTGTCATAGTAACTAATTTTCTTCTTGTACATGGGGCTACATAGTCATTATTTTATCCTTAAGCTCCAAAATATTGATCTGTTTGCCATCCTCCACCTGAAAATTTGAAATGAAATGATGATTAGTGTCAATTTTGTTTTTAGAAAATTAAGGCAAGAAAAGATCAAACACTAAAACTTTTTTTTAGAAAATTAGTAATTTATTTATCTAATTCTAATTTCAGGTAAGTATATTCATTGTATTTTTGATAACCACAAAAGTAGTTTACAAACAGATTATAATTTGTATAGAAATTAGCAAATAAAATGGTATGTGAACTAAAAACTGATATTAGCAACTATGATAGACCCAAAAGTTTGTAAATTCTTGTAACCTTTTCTCTTTATATTTTTAGTAACAATTTTACCTGCGAAACAATGGTGTGCATGAATCTCTGTTGCCGTCTAGCTGAGAGGCAACTAACTACACTGAACCTTTGTTCTTGAGCTAACATTTGAAGAACACTCGAGAGACAAGACTTGTTTCGTCCGAGACAACAACTTATGATGATCTCAACACCAACTAAACAAGGTGTGACCACAACAGTAATGTGTTTGTCTCCTACACATGAGCAGCTTGATGATAGTGTTGATGCTGCTGATGATGATAAACTACTGGTGCATTCCTCTATAGCTGAATGAGTAGTAGTTGTGGCCGATATGACTTTTTTTACCCGATTTCTCTTTTCGTTGAGTTCTTTGATTTTGATTTGTAAGTCTTTGATGTAGTTCACTGCCTGCACGATGTGATCTGATGTCGAGCGTTTACCCTGTATGTTAAATGATATGGTCATGCTTAGAACAACTAACTAGCAATTATTTGATTCAAGAATGTACTTGGATATATTAACTAGTGTTAAGAAAAAAGAATGAACTCATCAGTTTAAGAAGATGTTTCCTTGATGTGGTATCCAAAATTCGAGTATTACACTACGTTGAAAAAAAAAACTATTTGTCAAAATTTCAATTTATATATTTTAGATATTAATACGAATGTGTAAGAGTTTCTAATTCTATGTATAAAGTGGTACCACAATATATATACGAAAGATTTAATTATGTAAAAAAATTGTTTTAAAAGTATATACGAAAGCATGAATGATCGAATAGTTAGTAAAAGCTTTCAAAACTAAGGTTCTCTATATACTTTCCTTTTCAATGGAAAGAAAACTGCTCGCTTGCACTTTAACAAATGAAATGGTTTTGTAAATTAGTATGTAATTAAGGACTATATATAGAGATAAAAATATAAAATATTTCTCAAGCTAATCATAATGAAATATCTCCCACTAGATAACTTACCTGGATATATTGAAATGGCAAGAGAGTTCTTAGTCTTTTGAAAAGAGATGAAACTTCTTGTCTTCTTTGCCTTTCAATGTCTCTATGTTTCATCTTCTTGCTCTCTCGATCATCATCATTTTTGTTGGCTTCATTCGCACCATATGTTATATCACACAAACTTCGTTTCTTATTGCTTCCACCAATTTTGTTTGTGATCGAATGGAAAACATCATTGTTTTGGTATGATATAAACGGAGAAAGAAGAAAAGAATCAGAAAATAGTAATCCATCTTCGTAGGTTGAATCAGGCATAAACAATGAAGGAACACAATCCATTGGAATTTGATATCTATGAGTACTTTTAATTTGGTTTGATTTTTCTTGTAGTGTTGTGACTTTCTGGCTTGTGAGGCTCTTTATACTTGCCTCCAAGATTTGTTTCTTCTCCTCTTTAATTGGACAGATGTGATGATAGGTTAGTGATCGATCTCGAAGAAACTAAAATCTCCACAAAATATGAGTAGTTGGGATTAAATTAAAGATGATAGTAATAATACTATTAAATTAAACTTTGCGCTGTTCATTTAGTGGCCATTTAATAATCACGTCAAATAAGAATGGGAACGTATGTTTTAAATGTGCTTGAACATATACATCTCACCTTCATTACACACCACCTAAGTTTTCAACTCCAATAAATTTCAGCTTCACAATAATTCTTAATCCATGGGTTTCATATAAAAATATATACAGATGTTTACACTTAAACATTCATACAAATGGATATGTTACAAATTCTTATGAAATTTTTGATAATACTATCCTATCTATCTCAACGGAATTGAAAATTCTATTGGACCATCAATTAGTAGGATGGTCGGCAATTTTTTCGACCGGAAACAAGACAACATATGTTGTTCAGAATCTAATACTATGTTAAGTTTCATGGTTCCAACTCAAAGGTTAATAACAAGATTATCTCATATCATTTATATATACTAATCAAGTCATTTCCCTTCTTACTGTTGTAAAAAATTTCTCCACAAAATGTTGAAATGGATTTTATTTTGGTTATTGACTCTTCACTTGAATTTCCAAGCAGTATTCAATTACATATATAAGATATATACAAAATTTAAAGTTTTTTTTTCTGGTCAAAAAATACTCCATCTGTTTTATTATAGTATAATATGATACTTTAGAGATTCTGTTTTTCATTATATATATGATGTTTTACAGATTTCTATGTTAACTGTAAATATATTTGTTTTTAATGGATATTTGTATTTTGCAGTCTTTTATATAATTAATTGAATTTTCTTTAATCAAGTATTAAATGATAGTTGTTAAAGAAAAGATAAATTTCTTAAAGTGTGTGTGTTTTATCTAAAACACCATACTCTCACCATTTATTAATAAGTGCCATATAAGGTTTTGATATAATACATAGAATATTAAGAAAACAAATACTTCCTCTGCTTTAAAGTATTTGTCTTTTAAGGTTTTTGCACATCAATTAAGAAAATAATTAAATTTTATTTTATTTTTACTCAATATATTCTCTAAATGTTTTAATTGGTCAAGATATCAAAACTTTGAGGAAAAAACTGGAATTTTTACCAAACATTTGCCTTAAAGATCTAAAATGACAACGAGACAAAATTTAAGTGGTAAAATGATAAATTAATTAAAACGGAGAGAAGAAACATTTTTTTTTTACTTTTTATCAATATACAAAAAATAACCGTCAATTCACTAAATCAATAGATTCAGTTGTAACTTTGATCAAAAGTCGGCATTACAAATATAAAACAACATTTATTTTAAAACAAAATTTAGTATATATGTAAAATGACACTTAATTTAGAACGTAGGAAGTATATTTTAAAACAAAGAGTACTTAACACAGCTAGAGTTCAGATTTCGGATCTTAGCTGAATATTTGCTTAGCTCGTGCAGCATTGATGGACCAAACTGTATTTCTTCTCTTGGACCAAACATTTACTGTTTTTGAACGAAGACCGAAGATTATTGATTTGTGTCAATTATTAGTATATTGTTGTTGCTACCAATTGTTAATGTCATCTCTTCATCATTTATTTTGAGTAGTTATGTCAAGGTTTCTTGATTTTATTTTCCACATTTAATTGAATATAAGAAGATTGACATGTATTTATTGTATACATGATAAGGTGTAGTTAATTACCATAAATAATTTAATCAAATAAACTTTATTAACTCATTATTTGTGAAATTAATATTATGACTGACTGATTTTTATTTCAAAAACTTTAAATAATTCTTAGTTTTGAGGTTATCGACTTATTATGGCACATGTTTTTTTTTTAATATATTTTCATTACAAATAAAACGAGCCATCAAGTTTAAGTCGGCAGATACAAATTATGTGACAGCTTAGTTGAATTTGAAGTTAAACTTAGACTAAAGAGAAAACACAAATCTTTTGTAAAGGTTTATTAGTATAGTGAAAAGGAGATTAAGTAAGATTCTTGTATTTAATTAATAGTAATGACGCGCAATAATTAAGGAGTGTAATTGCAGATGATAACGTGGACACTCAAAAAACCATTGAATGGTTTGCAATAATTGTTAGTGAAGTAATTAATATATTAAATGTGGTCAGGATTAGGTCTGACATTTTGGTAAATGGGGTCCCTTATTTGCATGTCCATTTTGATCTTCATGCACCTACAGAATCATAGATTTGTATGTGATCAGTGATGACGAATTAGTGATATGGTTTTATGATCATTAACATTGTTTTAATATGATAAATTAAAGATCTATTTTGTTAGTGTCCATTGTCCATATTGATCTTCATGCAACTACAGAATCACAGATTTGTAGGTGATGACGAATTCATGAATGATAATAATATGCGATCATTAAGATGGTTTTAATTTGATAAATTCAATTCTGGTTCAGATCTAAACCGGCAACTCTGAACCGATTAATAATTTCTGAACCAAACTAAATCCAAGTCAAAACTCCAATCTCACCTTTTGTTGTTTCAGTGTTCCACTACATCTCAAAAAAGCCATAACTAAACTATACTTTGTTGGATTGTAATATTGGGCCGTGGATCAACTGGACCAGTTAAGTCCAACATGTTTATGGATTATTCACTTTTCGTTGGTTCTAGCAGTAAGAGAACAAATCCCAGATCAAAACGATTCTTCTGCAAGTTTTTCCAGAAACTACATTAATCCAAAAAGAGGCACCAAAACATTACAAGTTACAGCCACTACTTCTAAACTTAACCCGAATAGCTTAGACCGATCAGACCCAGCCTAAGCAGAACATGGAAACCGCGGAAGCAAGCAACATTACGCTACACCTACACGCCTACACTACATAAACAGAAACTACTACAACTAAAAATACAACAACAGAGCCAGAAATGAAGAACAGAGAGAGCCTTACTGAAGTTGTTCTTTTTCTGTTCCCTACCCGACTGATTTTACTCAATCAACCTCAATTACTTTTTGACGTTTTGGTTTGGTTGTTGCTTTAGCTTTACTCTGCTTCACATTCTTCCTCCTTTTTGTACCATTCATCAGCCAGTCATCATCGTCGTCGTCCTCACTAGGATCAGAACCAATGTATGAATCATCATCTTCTTCTTCGTCGTCATAATAGTATACCTTTGGAGATGGTTTTTTGGGTGCTGATTTGGGTAAATCACTCACTGGGATTTTAGTATGTAAACCAGTGACTGGGATTTTAGTCACCACTTCTGAGAATCCTATTGGATAGAAACCCCAACAGCAATAGTAACTATCTTCTTCGGCAACTGGCGGTGGAGAAGGAACTTTCACTGCCTGGTAAGCTCTCCTGCAGCTCTTAGTTTGGCATTTAAGCACGCTTTCCTCGTAAATGATGGGATACTCGTAAAGCACGTAGCAGTATGGACAAGTAGTCCAGAAACTCGAAACCTCCGGCTCAGAATCGGTTCTTGCAGCCCCGCTCTTGGGAGTCTGTTCTGGAGGTGGGGTTTGGTTAAAAACGTGAGTTGGCTGAGCCACTGGCGCAGGGGCAGGTGGAGAAGGAATAGTCGAGGCTTCTGGAACTGCAGAGGGAGTAGTAGAAACAGGAGGTGACTGGAATGATTGAGTTGAATTGAAGACTGGAGGCAGTGGAGAGAGAGAACTAGAGGCTGCAGGTGGCTGAGAGGGACAGGTTGATTGAAATGTCGGTGGTGGCTGAGACACTGGCAACGGCTTAGAGGTTGTAGGTGGCTGAGATACCGGCATTGGCTTAGAGGTATTGGGTGGCTGAGACACAAATGGCTTAGAGGTCGTTGGTGGCTGAGAGATAGGGAATGACTTAGAGGCCGCTGGTGGCTGAGATGCTGGAAAAGGCCTAGCAGTCGATGATGGTTGAGACATCGAGAATGGCTGAGAATTTGGTCTTGGTTGGGACACCGGGAACGGGTTAGAAGCGGGTTGTGGCTGAGACACGGGAAATGGCTTAGAGTTTGATGATGGCTGAGACACCGGGAATGGGTTAGAGTTTTGTAATGACTGAGAGACCGGCAATGGCTTTGACCTTTGTGATGACTGAGAAACCAGCAAAGGCTTAGACTTTTGTGATGACTGAGACACTGGGAATGGCTTAGAGTTTTGCGATGACTGAGACATCGGAAACGGCTTAGAGTTCGATGGTGGCTGAGACAATGGAAATGGGTTAGAGGTCGGTGGTGGCTGAGACATTGGGAATGGCGGATGTGGCTTAGAAACAGGCTGCGGTTTAGAGACTGCATGTGACTGATTCGAGCGAGTTGGCTGAGATGCATGAGATGAGTCAGAAACAGAAGGCAGCAGCGAGAGTTGAGCAGCTTCACTAGACCTACTAGATAACTGATATTGCCTAGCCGGCTCAGAGTATTGCCACGGTACAAGCTCAGAGTGACGTACAGGCTCAGACACTGGAGTAGGCTTAGACGCCCATGTCAATTCAGTTGAAGGAGTCCTATGAGAAGATCCCTCAAAGGATCTACTAGGCGGCCGCTCTGGCTCAGCAAAACGACGACTAGATTGAACCCTTTCAGTTGCATTGTTCAAATTAATCAACCTCACTTCTTCCACTGGTCTTTTCCAGTCACCACTCGAACCACTACTATGCTCTTGACCAACCTGTTGCCTCCAAGATGCTTGTTGTTGCTCCTGCAATAACTGCTGATCAAATTGAGACCTTTGCTGCTGTGACTGAGACTGAGTCTGAACAGCTTGAGCAAAATGTGGTTGATGAAGCTGAAATGGTAACTGCTGATTCTGAAACGACACTGTTTGGTTCTGGTTAGGATGTTGAGGCGATTGAGATTGTTGCTGATGATGTTGAGGAGACTGAGACTGAGATTGTGGCGTTTGATTGAAAAGCTGAAACCCTAATTGACCGAGTTGCCCAAATTGACTCAGATGCAATTCTCTATCATACAATGTCTTTCTAGAAGGATCAGAGAGAACATACCAAGCATCAGAGATTAACCTAAAAGCTTGTTCAGAATACGGATACCGATTCCGACTCGGGTTAAGCAACACGGCGAGTCTACTGTACTGAGTCGCGACGAGTTCGGGGTTGTGAGTTAAACGAACGAGGCGGAGAACGGCGTACCAGTCGGGAAGATCGGAGGTTGTTCCTCTGATTCGTGATTCTCCGGCGACTAGAGTGTCAGCGACGGCGAGGATTAGTTCGGCGTGGTCTACGAGTGAGTGATCGGCTTCGCATGCGCGGATCGCGTAGGTTTTTGAACCGTTTAAGTCTCCGCTTAAGAGTAGCTTCTCTGCTTGAGCTAGCATTCGTTCAGCGTCTCCTCCTCCTCCGTTACTTACGCCGCCGCCACCACCATGGCTCATCATTTGACACAGTCGGAGAGACTTCTTCTCCGTCGGAGAGAGAGAAAGAGAAAGAATTGATATTTACTCAGTGGAAGGCAAAGTGACGGACTTAATTTTATTGTTGTAAAGATTTATGTTTTAGATTTTCTTATACCTTATTTAATTAATTGATTAGTAAATGTATTAATGACTAAATTTAGGAATTTAGGATCCAAATTTGGTAAAAATTGATTAGGAGAAAAATTAGATTTTTGTTTTTATCTGCAAAATTTCTTAAATAAGGTGAAAATGTACTGGTTTTCTATATTTTCTGTGCTTGTTCACCTTTTTTTTTTTTTAATTTCGTTAACACGATTTTTTAAATATGAATACATATTAAATTTAATATTAAAAAAATTCTTGATTATTAAAGTAGTAGAATTAAATTTTAAGCTAAAAATAACATTAAGTCTAAATAAATAAATTTAAACCATACTTCAGTTTAAAGATGAATAATTGAACTTTATAATTTTGTTTCAATTGAGGGTTTTTGGTTGCAGTTTTAATAGTTTCTAAAGAAATTGAAACTAAAAACGTTTGTAACATGGTCTGGTTCAGCAGAATTAACTTCTGTTATTTATAATCTTCCAAGAGGCCCAGATATATATTTCAAGGCCCAAATGGATTTTGGTAAATTGTTATGGAAATTGTAGAAATCAACAAGTACATCTAGATAATACTGATCTCAGGCCCAACTTAAACATATCTTTTTTATATAATCCCAGGCCCAAGTACTTTGGAGACCAGAAGTTATATGATTTAGTCTCTTGCAATCTTGAGTTTCTTAAATCTAGTAGTGATTTCTAAGCAAAGTTTCTAACCTATAATAATAATAATAAAATAATAAATAATATTATTTAATTAAGATAGTTTCTAAGGAAAGGTAAGAGAATTTCTAATTCAAGAGATTTTGAAGACTCTTCTAACTATTTTAAGAAACTTTTCAAATTAAATAATATTATTTTTTATTTTATTATTACTTTAGTAGATTAGAAACTATGGTTAGAAATCACCATTGAGCATGCTCTTAAACTTAACACATAATAGGGGTTAGATGTTATAAACATGTGGTTGTGATTATTTTAAGAAATGTATTAAAACGAAAGCACAAGTGAAGAGCCCCACATGACGATTCATGTTTTACATATAACGACTAAAAACCGCAGCCAATCTCAACTTGAGGTTGAAACACAAACTAAGCCAAATCCATTTGGTCTACTTTATCAACTTCTGTCTCTCATTTTCCAATGCCAACTAATTCAAATTTTTTTTATATATTTCTTTCACGAAAATAATTGTCATTATATATCAAATGTTTTTGTGGCTTATGCAATTTGGAAGAATTATAGGGACATTATTCGATATAGATTTCTTTTATCGGCATTATATAAATATTTGACTATAAAACAATTGATATGTGTAGAATAATACTATCTGTATAGCTAGTTATTTCATATTTACTAGTTTTGTTAAACTCTTGAAAACTAAATTTTCTCAAGATTCTGGTAGAACTAATTGTTTGGTTATCAATATCAAGAATTTTCATATTCAACATAACATTCCCTTTCCTTAATTTTGTGTCCTAATTTTTCCAAGCCTCACATTACACCATTACTATGAACAAGTAATTATCATTCTATATAAGTTTTAGGGTGAATTTAATATATATACTCAGAAGAATGAAAAATAAAAAATCTAATCATGAAGATTTGTTATTTAGTTCTCTTTCATCTGACTCATACTAATGTCAAAAATACCCTTCGTCTCATATAACGTTAACAAGAAAAATATTAAGATAAAAAATTTATATCCAACAACAAAAAATGAGTTTTGGCGGTAACAAGTTTAGGTAGTTAATTATTTGATTAGTATGATAAACATGTCTTTAAAAAACATTAGCAAGGTGAAAGCACTATTCATCTTACGTCGAAAACATGGTTCTTGTGTTAAATCTGGTATTATATAATATGTATTATCTAATAACACATTTATTTATTTTGGTAATTTAATTATTATTGTTAACTTATACATTAACAATTTAGTTATCACCCTAACATGTCTTTTAAAGTGGTAAATTGTATGCTACATTATAGATAACTATTATACATAACAAATTATTATTTTTATATCATGTTAATATTCGGTAACTAAAAGATTAACAATTATCTATTCTTGTAAAATATTAATTTATGTATTAGTTTATTTATTTATCATGTTAATTCGTTTATCACCGGTAACTTATGAGTTATCATAGACGTTGAACTTTTTCATCTTTTTTTCTTCTCATTCATTTCCAACTTTTTCTATCTGACAAGGGTAAAAATATAAAAACACCACTCTCTCTTTACCCACCTAATTAAGAAAAAAGCATGCATAAATACTTAAATCTTCATTCTTCTGGGTATATCCCTTATAATTTTCCTAAGTTTTAATTAGAAACTAAAATATTCAAGTGTCCAGCTCATATGTACAAAAATAACAAAACACAAAGACCAAAGATTTGTTTACAATGTCAGGAATATACTCAAATTGTTTTTAGATTCAGATTCAATACTACTCAATATTTCACTCATCCACCATCAATTCAATCAAAACTCTCCATTTGGACCGCACATCTAAAACATACAAATAACCTATTTTCTTACATATAAATCCAATTACATATCCCGAAAAAAACATATATACATACAAATTAAAATAATCACTCACATTCACTATAATTTGTTTCAAGTTTTTAAACTTTTATAGAAAAAGACAGAAAAGTTTCCAGAGAATCCAAAAACTTCAGGGACCCAGGTTAAAAAAGAAAAGGGTAATATAGTAATTTACATCTCCTCTCTCCCTCCAAAAAATCTCAACGACCCAAAAACGAGCGTACGAAATAAAACAGATCAGAAATTAAACAAAAATCCAAAAAGCAAAAACAAACAAATTCGAATTTTATTTTCTTTTAACCTAAAAATCAAAACTCTTCTCTTTCTCTTTCAAATCTCTTCGCCGTCGGACTCAATTATCCGTTAACCCGACCCGTTAAAAAACCTTCAAAGTGGCTCCGATTTTGATTTCAAACACTAAAATATTTATTTACCTAAAAACATGAGTTCACTACAATGACCCGTACCGAACCAAACCGGAGCCGGAGCTCCAATTCCGATTCCGATAAGAATTCCGGTAACGTCGGCGGAGGTAGAACCACCGGGATGAGGGTTATTGTTCCGTTACAAGGTGTGGTACAAGGTCGTGGTGGTTTATTCTTAGGCTCTGTGATTCCTTGTGCTTTCTTCTACTTTCTTCAGTTTTACCTAAAACGAAATCGTAAAAACGACGAATCAGATAATTCCGGTGAACAAAACTCCTCAGCTTCTTCTTCTTCTTCTCCTAATTCGGGTTTACCGGATCCCACCCGGTCACAATCCGCTGGTCATCTCACGGAGCTTACTGGTTTACCTCGTTCTCTCTCTCGTATTCTCCTCTCGCCGAGAAATTCCGGTGGAGCTGTTTCGGTTTCGGGTCGGGTTAATTGTGTACTCAAAGGTGGAGATTCTTCGCCTTACTACGTTGGTCAAAAACGGGTCGAGGATGATCCGTATGATGAGTTGGGTAACCCGGACGGAGTTATCCAACTTGGTTTAGCTCAAAACAACAAGGTTTTGTATCTAAATTTCTTCAAAAAAAATTGAAACTTTTTGTGTGATTATTTCCTGGATTTGACTGATCTCTTTCTTCTTATAATAGTTGAGTTTGGATGATTGGGTTTTAGAGAATCCAAAAGAAGCAATTTCAGATGGATTGAGTATTAGTGGCATTGCTTCTTATGAGCCTTCTGATGGACTTTTGGAACTGAAAATGGTTTGCTATCTCTTACTCTAAAGTTCTAAACTTTTGTTTCATTAATCTTATTCACTGGAGTGTTTTGTTTGGGGATTTGTATGTGTTCTTGAGAGAAGTTTTCTGGATTATGTGATAGGCTGTGGCAGGATTTATGACTGAAGCTACCAAAAACTCGGTGACTTTTGATCCATCACAGTTAGTGTTAACTTCTGGTGCATCATCTGCTATTGAGATTCTTTCCTTCTGCTTAGCTGATTCGGGAAACGCCTTCCTTGTTCCAACTCCGTGTTCTCCCGGGTAAAACTTTATGTCTATACTGTTTGGACCCGATGCTAATGCTACGAGAGAATACTGAATGGGGACATTCTTTGTGTAGATATGATAGGGATGTTAAATGGCGAACAGGAGTTGACATTATACACGTTCCATGTAGAAGTGCGGATAATTTCAATATGTCGATGGTCGTGCTTGATCGAGCATTCTATCAAGCTAAGAAACGAGGTGTAAGAATCCGCGGCATTATAATCTCGAATCCTTCAAATCCCATGGGAAGCCTACTGAGCAGAGAGAATCTCTATGCGCTTTTGGACTTTGCCCGTGAGAGGAACATTCATATTATATCAAACGAAATCTTTGCTGGGTCAGTCCACGGAGAAGAAGGAGAGTTTGTTAGCATGGCTGAAATAGTTGACACGGAAGAGAATATCGACAGGGAAAGAGTTCATATCGTGTATGACCTTTCGAAAGACTTGTCTTTCCGGGGGCTTAGATCCGCTGCTATCTACTCGTTCAACGAGAGTGTTTTATCCGCTTCAAGAAAGCTCACGACGCTCTCACCTGTCTCATCTCCAACCCAACATTTGCTGATATCCGCAATCTCCAATCCAAAAAATGTTCAGAGATTTGTGAAAACCAACAGGCAGAGATTGCAGAGTATCTACACGGAGCTCGTGGAGGGGTTGAAAGAGTTAGGGATCGAGTGCACAAGAAGCAATGGAGGGTTCTACTGTTGGGCTGATATGCGAGGATTGATTTCATCTTACAGCGAAAAAGGCGAGATTGAGCTGTGGAACAAGCTCTTGAACATTGGCAAGATCAATGTCATACCAGGATCTTGTTGTCACTGTATCGAACCAGGATGGTTCCGTATCTGTTTCAGTAATTTGTCTGAGAGAGATGTGCCAGTAGTTATGAACCGCATTAGAAAAGTTTGTGAAACATGTAAATCTCAAAATTGATTACAATTTGATTATTTGGTTTATTCTGAATCAGACTCTTTATATCAGTAAACCGGATAATATCAATCCAGAATCGGTTTAAGGTTAGAGAAGACCCGGTTAATGGAACTTTTACCAATTTTAGCAACAAAACAGACAAAAGAATCACAAATGAATGAACTTAACAGTAAACACTACACAATTTCTCTGCAAAAATAAACGAGTTCTTTTCATGATTCCATTCCATTTCTGATCAGTTCAAGAACCTGCACAACCTCTGCAATGCTCGGTCTCTTTAATGGATTCTCTGTTGTGCAAATCAAACCTAATTTCATCACTTGAATCAGCTCATTCTCTTCAAACCCTCTCAATCTTCTGTCAAAACAATCAGAAGCCGAACCTGTCTCCAACAAATTCCTCACATGATCCCTTAAGATCACAACCTCGTTTTCAGACGGCGACTCCACTGGTTTTCTACCTGTAACAAGCTCAAGAAGAACCACACCATAGCTATAAACATCACATTTGTCACTCACTCTCAAACTCTGAGCTAGCTCTGGAGCTATGTATCCAACCGCATTGTGGAACTTAGTCAAACCGGAGCTGTTCAAAACCGGAAGAAACTTTTCCAAACCGTAATCTGATAGCTTTGCCTCGTATCTTTCATCAAGGAGTATGTTGGTAGACTTTACATTGAGATGAAGAATCGCGGGTTTACAATCGTTGTGAAGAAAAGAAAGCGCCTTTGCGGTTCCTACTGCTATTTGAAATCTTCTATGCCAATTTAACTCGGTGTTTCCATGGCTGCTGCTGCTACTGCTAGTTCTATGGGAGACTCTCGGGTGTAGATTATCGTACAAGCTTCCGTTTGTGACAAATTCAGAAAGAATTAACTGCATTGTGGAGGAAAAGTAGTAACCTTGAAAAGAAGCAAGATTCGGGTGACTTAAACTTCCAAGCCTTCCTATTTCTTGCTCAAACTCTTCTTGGTTTCTGATTCTACCTAGAGTCTCGAGCTTTTTCACTGCGATGGAAACCCCGCCTTCGAAAGATGCTCTATAAACCGCTCCAATTGATCCAATACCGATAATGTTATCCTTGTCGAGCAATGCTTTCGTACCTGCCTCCCAATCTTCATATTTTGAAGGCAAACTCTTGCTGAATAGAACAAGTTTCCCAAATGTTACACCACCATTACCAGATTCCGTTGAAGCCTGAGTGGGTGTTGTGGTATCAAAAGTGACTATTTCTTCTTCACGCTTTTTCCGTCTTTTACGAGCTCTAAGGTTCAAGACAAGCACTAGACAGATACCAACCAAGATCGCAGCAGCAGCGATGATAACAATGATAACAGAGGTGCTTAGAGCTTTGGTTTTTCTTGATCTTGATCCGGTTCTGAGAGCATTGCACGGTGTTTCAAGAGGATCACCGCAGAGGAAAGGGTTGTTGGAAAACGAAGAAGCTCCCGAAGCTTGAATCTTTGGGATAATGCCGGAGAGGTTGTTGTAAGAAACATTGAAATGAGTCAGTCTTTTCAAATTCTCGAGGGAAGACGGGATAGGACCAGAAAGCAAATTCTCTGAAAGATCGAGGAACTGGATTCTCGAGAGGCTCCCGAGATTAGGCGGAATGTTTCCACTGATTCGGTTCCGATGCAGATCAAGAATCTCTAAGTTTGTTAAGTTCAATAGATTCTTAGGGATCTCTCCTTCCAAACCATTTCCAGAAACATCTCTACAACAAACAACAAAGATTAACAAAACTAAAAAGTTAGATAAACGAATCAAAAACTCACTAAATATCAGCATAGAAGAGATACAAAGACTCACAGTTCAAGAAGTAGTCTGCAGTTTGATAAATCCTCTGGTATTTCACCAACGAGATTGAGATTATGCAAATTCAAAACCTGTAGATACTCAAGATTTCCGAGCTCAAGTGGTAGCTTCCCATCTATAAAGTTATCGCCTAACCTGATCACAGAGAGCTTCTCCATCTTCCCCATACCTACAGGTACACTCCCATTGAGCCTATTCGATTCCAAGTCCAAAAGCTTAAGACTTTTGCATCCGGTTATACCGCTAGGTACATTACCAGTTAACTCATTCGAAGAAGCATCCAAAAACTCCAAACTTTCACTACAATCAACAATCTCACCAATCTCCCCTCTAAACCGGTTTCCAGACACATTAAAATAAGTCAGGTTCTTGAATCCAATAACCTCGAAAGACGCTACTCCATCGAAAGAATTGCTTCCTATATCGACATGACTCAATCTCTTACACTTCGATATCTCCTCAAACACATCACCAGACAACAAATTTCTTCTAACAGATACAAACTCAAGAACCGGAATATCGCAGATCCGAGGCAACAAACCGGTAATGCCATTGTAAGAGAAATCGAAACCAATGAGATTGTTACAGTTTACGATTGATTCAGGGATTGATCCTGAGAGATTGTTATGAGACAATGAAACAAACTTTGTCTTGTAACAGAATTTAAACAGAGAATTTGGAATCTCTCCAAAGAACGCATTTTTCGACAAATCCAAGAACCTTAAATTAGGCAAATCACCGATAAATTCAGGAACCAAACCAGACAATGCATTGGAACTAACATTGATCTTCCATAAAGTCTGTAACTTTAAGTAATCCAAAGGTAAATTACCTGTAATCCTGTTGCCAAACAGAGTCAAAACCCTTAAAGAAGTTAAACCAGACAATGCCGGCGTTAGGGTTCCGGCGAGACTAGTGTTCCAAAGAACGATCTTTTCGACGAATCCTTCTTGGTTACAAGATACACCATTGAAGCTGTTACAGAGGTCAGCATTAGAGACCCAAGAAGCTAAACTGTTGTACGGATCATCGTTGATGTTGTCTTTGAATTGAAGTAGAATCTCTCGTTCGGTAATAATAGAATCCGAGAAACTTCGAGATGATGTAATAATAATGTGAACGAATATGAACATTATTACCCAAATCAATTTCCCAATCTGCATTTGCGGTTATCGGATCCTAAACCGAACTCAAACCCGGTTAAGCTATTTCGTTAACAATTTCTTGATAAACGAAGAAGAAGAAGAACAAAAGCATGAAGAAGTAGCTGCATTTGCCTCGAGAAGAGAGTTTCAAGAAACATAGAATAAGATCTGGGTATTACCAGTCATAAGTTTCCGAACCAAACCCATTAATTTCTGGACACAAATCTATATAGAGAGAGATTTGAGAAAAGATGAGTGCGTGGAGAGTGTGCCTTGGCTGGAAAGTAAGTAAAGCAGGTGAAGCAATTTAATAGTCTGTCTCTTCTGCAGCAAAAGGTTTGGTTTTGTTTCCTCTCTCTCTCTGTCTCTCTATATACATCTGTGGCTTCCACCATGTGAACAAGAACCACGTGCAAGCTTATGTGTGTGTAAGTAAGTGTGTGTAATTTAAGAGTGGGAGAAGAAGGTGTCTGTTTGTCTTGTACCATCAAGCATTTATTCTTTGTTGCCTACACCAATCAAACCCTTCCATCAATGTATTTCAGAAACTATAAATAAGATAAAATAAATTTTTATGTATAATTTGATCATGTTTGTGATTCTACAGTTTTTAAGTTATTTATGAATGATACGAAATGTAGATTTTTTTAATCAAAAATTCTAAAAATATTATCTAATTATAGAATTAGTTTTCAAATTAATGATATTTCGCAAAACAAGTCTAACATTGTGAATTTGATTAAGTGATATCAATATTATTGTATATAGCTTTTGATTGCATAGAAATGTTGTATATACAATAGTTCATAGAGAGTCTATACAAATTGGTATTGTATAAACCAGTCTTAGATTTTCCGTTTAGTGGCTTCTGGTTTAGACCTTTATCAATTGTATATAAAACCTTAATTGTATTATTTATTATTTAATGAGAATAAGATTATTTTACCGAAAAATCTTATAAAAAACCTTCAAAGTAGCAACAACTTACACTTTAAAAACTTTCAAGATTTTGAACTCTCACAATAAACCATCAAAATAAAAAAATTGTTACTTTAAACCTTCAAAGTGGTTTTCGTATTCCCACAAAAATGGTTTTCGAATTCGTAATCCCACAAAAATTAATGGATAAATTAAATTTCTCACCCTTTATTTTCCGGTTTTGTAGACTTCTTCCATACAAAAGTTTAAAATCTATAAGGAAAAGCTTTTTCTGTTCTTTGTTTTGCTAGAAATTGGCGGAACTAATTATTTGAACATCCCAAAATGAACTCAACTAATATAAAAACATACACCAAAAGACAAACTTAAATATAGTGAACATCACTTAATTAAAGTGATACCTGACACGGAAGGAGTATGTAATACTAGTAAATGTTTAAAGATTTATCAAATAATCCCTTTAGGTCGGAAACCTAGAACAGTGCAGTAAATTCAAAATTACTCATATTAAAAAAAAAAACTATGCTTGAACAACAACAAAACTTCATTCCAAAGTTTCTTGTCAAAAAAGAGTTCAATTCCCAATTATGCCTTTTGTCGGATTTTTCTTTATAAATCTTTAGTTTTGTCCAAGCAACTGAGTACTATTTATAATCACTGTCGATTTCTTAGTGTAAATTCCTAGATACATCAATATTGCACTGTGAGTCTTTGAATCACTGAATCATAAATCCATAAAAGACTTAAAATGTTCTCTAATCTTCAGTATTTAATACCCCGTTGTCTTTTATTTGTATGAATTTATAATATGACCGTTGATTAAGTACGGTACTGTTTATATTTGTATATTTCGAAACATCAAAGTCTGACTACTGTTCCTAAGATTCTCTAGATTCTTCAAGTCTGACATAAAACAGAAGTACTAGGTGTTTGACCAATGCCCACAATTACAAAAAATGTTACTTCGATATAATCTGAATCTTGGAAAAAAATAAATATCTAAAGCATGCATACAAATATACAATTGAAATTTCATACATTTTCCCTGGTCTAGTGAGTATTGAAGTACTGAAGTAGTTATACATTGGAGAAAGTGAGAAAGTTGAATAAAAGAAAAGTAAAGTGAAAGACGATAAATTCTCCATCCTTGAGCTATTTCAAGTTTCAACTAGACAACTATTATCTTGGTTATATAATAAGGAACTATGAAGATTAAAAATTGAGAATTAGATTAGTACGATATCTTTGGTGATAGAGTTTATGTCCTATATTTTAGGAGTTTGTGTTTATATCTTGTTGAGTTCATTGTGAATAAATACTCATAGTTTGCGAATTAATGAAAGTAAGTCAGTTCAATATCTAATTCTACAGTATAACTTTTTACAGCATGAGAAAGCAGCGTGTTTTTGCGGTTTAAAATTGTTGTTCCGTGAGTTATATCAATGTTTTGATTAAAATCTTTCGAGGAGATAGTTTAATCTTTTTAGTTGTTGCGCGGTGCAGAATTGAACTGTAGAATTTCCTAATCAAGGAGCAATAATAAAAACCACAAAGAGTATTTATTGTTCAAGGACATTCTTAAATCAAAGTAGATTAATTAAAAGCTTGTAAGAGTTTTCTTTCTTCTACTTCTTGTTGATGCTGAGGATCTTGTCTCTAAGAAGCCTCCTCATGATTTTACCAGAGAGAGATTTAGGGATTGAATCCACAAAATGGACGGCTCTAACCTTCTTGTAATGAGCCACATTTGCTGCAACAAAGTTGAGAATGTCTTCTTCCTTTTCTGTCGCTTTCGGATTTATCACCACGCAAGCCGCCGGAATCTCCCCGGCTTCCTCGTCCGGTAACCTTTTCATTTCATGTTTTAATATATCAGTTTCAAGAAATCATTAGGGCAATATATTTATATAGATACTCACGGCACGACGGCAACGTCTTCAACGGATGGATGAGTGAGTAGAATAGCTTCAAGCTCGGCCGGAGCAACCTATTGGAAAAGCTTCAACTTTGAAAATCCGGCCAATATGAAACAAGGAAGAATTATGTTTAATCTTTGGTATAAACATTTTACCTGAAAACCTTTGTATTTAATAAGTTCTTTGATACGATCAACGATGAAGATGTCTCCATCATCATCGATGTAACCTATGTCTCCTGTGTGAAGCCAACCTTGTTCATCAATTGTCTTGTCAGTCTCTTCCTTGTTCATGAAGTAACCTTGCATTACACATTGGCTCCTCACACATAGCTCACCAGAAGTGTTCTTCGGGAGTGATCTACCGGTGTCAGGATCTATGAACTTTACCTCGAGATTCGGAAGTATGAAACCAACCGAGTTTCGTTTCGCGATTCCTTGTCCTTTCTCTGGATCTCCGTGAGTTAACGTAATGCAACTATGCTCCGTTAATCCATAAGCCTAATATATATATATATATATAACCAATCAAAACATCATTGAACATGAATAATAAGGTAATAACTAACATAAAAGTCTTAAGTCTTACCTCTTGGACTTGGACATTAGGAAACTTGGCTTCGAAGGCAGTAAGAAGCTCAGGAGCTAAAGGAGCAGCAGCAGTCATGACAGACTGAAGTTTAAGCTTCGAAAGATCAAACTCATCAACTATCGGATTCTTAACAAGATTCAATATAATCGGCGGAACTATAGGCGCAAACGAAACCTCATGAGCAATCAAAGCATTCAAGAAAATCCTTAGATCGTACCGACTCATAGCAACAACTTTGCCTTTATTCTTCATTGTAGCACAACATATGCCAACGATACCGTAAATATGAAAGAATGGGATCAAACCAAGCGTCACGATCTGACCGATCATTTCAGACCTGACACCGAAGAGAGTAGAGCAAAGATTGGCTATGAGATTGCGATGTGTGAGCATTACTCCTTTTTGTAATCCTGTTGTTCCTGAAGAAAAAGGAAGTGCACAAAGATCTGTCTGAAGAATCTCTTCATTGTCGGTATCTCCGCATTTGTCTCCTGCTTCTAGAAGATCTTTCCAGTTTACTGCTCCTTCTATCTTCTCTTCACCTAACACTATCACCGGTAAACCTAGTGATTTCACCTGTCCAAAACAAACAGTAAATGTTTCACAAATAAATCGAGTTTGGTGATTGGTTGGTTTAGTTCAGCTTGGCTGTGGAATTATGTCGGTTTGGTTTTTAGTCTATACCATATATTGCAGCAACCAAACCGAACGAAATTATCATGTGCATACATTTGCTGGTTAAAAAGTTTTCCAAATCATATAGAAAACAGTAATGTTTAATTACCTTTTCATAGTTAGTAGCATCAGTGATGATTCCTCTAGCACCGGAAGCTTCAACTTGCTTCTTGATCTCGGAAACAAGAGCCGTCGGATTTGCACCGGAGAAGACTCCACCGGCAGACATAATACCAAGGGCAATAATCCCATACTCGGCGACGTTTGGTAGGACCACAACCATCACTTGACCTTTCCTTAGTCCGAGAGATGTCAACGCTTTGGCTAGCCTCTTTGTGTCCCTCACTACATCACCGTACGTCACAGCTTTTCCGGTCACCGCTTCTACAAACGCTACATTCTCTGTGTATTCTTCAACTCCTTGGAGCACAAATTCAGGCTTTTTTCACATAGCCATTAGTTAATTCCATTAGTATTTATAAACCGAATCTTAACCTAAATTATAATAAACCGAAACCGGAAATGAAAAACTGTTCTTAGCTATATTAATTACCAGTGTAAGTTTGTCAGGAATGGGCACAGATGGATACAAACTGCGGAAAATGTATTCATTATCTTCTTGCTTTTGACTCTCCATTTTTAAACGAATTGAATTTGATTTATGTGTTAGGAACAGGGCCGGCTCTAGAGTGAATATAAATAGGAGAGTAGTTTCTTGTTCATGTCATGTCATGTGTGTGCAAACCAATTTTTGGTTATAGAAGAGGATGATAGTCTTTGACTCTCTTAGACATATTGTAGGTAGAGTTTTGTTGAGTCATGGAAATGATGTGAAAATATCTGAATTTATTATTTATGGAGTCCAATAAAAAAACATCTTCAAAAGTATTTTGTTCATACAAATTAATGTATTCTTTCTTAAACATTCTCTACTACGATCATATTACCGAGATTATAAATACAAAGTTTTCTTGTACTACTTATAAAAGAAACTATATTGTAATGTTTTATCAATGACTTTTAAAAGGTTAAGGTCTCATTTCTAAATGTCACGCGTACGTCATGATTCTAGAACGTGAAATATTGGATTTTCTCAACTTAGAAGCGAGAATGGATTATTCGATTTCACGTGAGTTGGCTTAAGGATTCAATTCCTTTGGAGATGCATGGTAGAAAAGGTTTGATCTAGATGAAATGTACGTAGAAAATGTGGTATGATTAGAATTTTGAATCTTACTTTATTCTTGATTTGGAAGATTTTATACAATGGTGGGGATTTAAGGGTTTAGGTCCTATAAATAGGTTGTGCAAAGTTCTTCAATACGAATTATTATTGTTATTGGCATGTTCATACTTTGATGATCTTAGAGTAAGGATCACAAAAACCTTAAATTAAACTACACCATATTTTTTATATTCTCATCTACATATATAGATTTAAATATTAGAAAAACATACTTTTAAAATGAGATAAATGACATACTTGTTACAATCATAACTTAAAAACTCATTGTGTCCCACTTCAAGAATCGTAAACTTCTCTCTCAAGAACATATATATTAATACTAAAGGTACACATACACAAATTCTTAGAACTTGCGCAGCAAGAAACAGACATGTGTACAACACATCCTTAGAATATTAAAACCTTTATTTTATATATGTTAAGTTTTACAATAACTTCACACAACAGACTTTTTCCACTCATTATCTCAGCAGAATTCATGGTTTTTTCCCGGAAAGTTACTCTTTTATTGATATAGATAGAGTCCAGATGAAGATGTTGAACATTATAATCAATGTCATGGAGATCATCTGGAGAACAATTGTTTCAACACTAATGCTCTTTTTCTTCTTGAGATATTTCAACAATCCTCTTCTTCTTTTCTTTTTCCTCTGTACGATTCTTTTCTTACTTATCATCGATCGTAATCGCTCTGTTTATGAAGAAACCGGAGATTTCTATGTTTTGTACACTTTTCAAGAAGACAATATGCTTGATGGTGAAATCATAGACAAGAACAGAGAATGTTGTGATTTCACAAGATATTACTATGATGATTGTTTTAGCTATTATGATGGTTTTGATGAAGTTGATAATGATGGTTGTATATGGAACGATGATGAAGATTTTAGCCAATGTAATCAAGATGGTGGTGATGATGGTATTGAAAACCGTGATGATGATGATAATCATGCCTATGGTGATGATGTTGATGATGACACATTGACGAGCAGGATTGAAGATTACATTGCAAACGTTTACAATGGATGGAGAGAAGAGAGACGAACCGACAAATTGTTTGTCTGATCTTTTCAAAACTCTGTTTTTCTCTCTGTAGTCTGTACATATGAAGAAATTGTTGTCGTGTGGTACATAAATTTGGTGTGTTAATGTGTTTCTTCAGCGCCGTTTATGACTGATGGATCTGCTATTTCATCGATCAATCAGTCGAATAAGGAGCGTGGTCTTTAAATTTCTTTGAACGTATGAACTTAACCAATCTGGAAGAATACTATTCAGGTGATAAATCATCGATTAGACAAGAAACAAATCTATATCAACATGAGAACATACTGACTGCAGAGAACTGTACCAGTCATGTCCACGAAACTTACACTCAACAACAACAAGAACAAATTTAACATGAAAACGGGTCCAGAAGTAAACACAAGAATAGCTATCTAAAAAAGGCGATTCACCTCACATATGCAATCACAAGGGAAGATGGTTGCTCCCCAATTCGTTTCTCGAGGATTGATTGTTTCAAGACAGCATTTCCAGATAGCTTTTTTCCAATCTCCCATCATGCAACATATTAATCACCATACTTATTGTTGAAGCATCTCCAACAAACCCGCAACTCCTCATTTCTTTGATGAGTTCAGCTGATGCTGCTTTGTCACCATCTCTAAGGCGTGCCCTAATCAGCGTATTATAGGTACCACTATTTGGAAGAGTCCCATCTTCTTTCATTTCTCTAAACAAGGCATCTGCTTCTTCCTTTAAACCTTTCCTACAAAATCCTGATATCATTGTAGTGTAAATTATTACATTAGGCTTCACTCCTTTAAGGCTGAGGCTACAAAATAGATCCCACCCATCTTCCACCTTCCCTGCCTTGCACATCCCTTCAATCATAATATTATATGTGTAAATATCAGGTTCCATTTTACTCTTTTGCAGATACTCGAATACCACCAATGCTTTCTCCAGCTTCCCATATTTACAGAGTCCATCTAACAGAATGCTGTATGTTATGATATCGGGAGGCACGCCATCAGATACCATCTTTTTGAATATTTTTTGAGCCATATCACAATCTCCAGCTTGAAATAACCCTTGGATAAGAGTGTTGTAAGTGACTGTGTTGCCAACCAATCCTCTTTGAGACATCTCGCGGAAGAGTTCCATACCTTCTTCTACTCTCTTAGCCTTACAAAATCCCTTTATAAGAGTATTGTAAGTCACTACGTTTGGGAAACAGTCCTTGCTAATCATCAACTCAAACATGTGCTTGGCCTCGTCTAAACGATCGTGCATACAAAACCCATTGATCAGTGAACTATAAGTGAAAATATCAGGATCTATAGACCTTTTGATCATCTCGTCGTACAATTTCTCAGCCTCTACAAGCTTCCCTTCCTTCACAAATGCATCAATCAATGCGCTGAAAGTGACTACATTTGGATTGATTTTCCTCTCAATCATATCACTGAGTAGTCGAGAAGCATCACTCCATCTTCCGTAATTACAAAGGCATCTTATGAGGGAGTTGTAGGTAACAACATTTGGTCTAATTCCTTTGTTATCCATTTCAGTGAACAGATTGAGTGCATCATTCACGTTTTTGTAGTTGCAAAGAGCATCAATGATAGTGGTGTAGATCACAACATCAGCCTCTATTTTCCCTTTCTCCATCTTCTTTAACAAACTCAAAGCCAAATCAATATCACCTCTCTTACATAATCCGTTTACTACGGTACCATAAGTAAATAGATCTGGTTGACACCCTCTGGCAACCATTCGATCAATTAAAGCCACTGCTTCGGAAGCTTTGTTGTGAAGAAAAAGCCCATGGATTAGAGTGTTAAATGTGACGGTATTGGGTTGATACTCCATTACGAACATTTGATCAACCAAAGCTACAGCCTCGGATATCCTCTTACCGTGGCAGTACCCATTGAGGAGCGAAGAAAGCGTGACAATATCGGGCTCATAGCCGAGTTTCATCATCTTGCCAAGAACAGCTAAAGCAAGAGGGAGTTGAGAGCGTCGACAAAAACAGTTAATCAAAATATTGTACGAATAGAGGTCATATGAAATCCTCAGATTTTGCATCCGCTCGCCGAGAGAGATGACAAGATCAAACTTGTTCATCTTAGCAATGGCACTCAACAGTTTATTGAATTCAACAATGGAAGGTAAAGGACGAGACTGTACCATCTCACCGAACAGATCAACCGCATCATCTAGCTTCAAATCGAGCAACACATTTCTACTCAATTTCTCTCTGTAGTCATAACTCGCAGCAGAGAAATAGACACCTCGAAGGGAAAACAATGGAGAAGCTTTCCTCAGCTGAGCAAATCTCTTCGCCAAACTCATCTTCTTCGATTGTGATGCGACAATCCCTAAATGAACACAACTTGTCATTATTGTTTAACCTTGAAGACGGAGGGATCTCGCGTTTCTGCGCCGTTGGATCATTTTGGTAATTTTGACGGTCAAGATTTCTTCTTAAATATTCCAGTTTTAATAACCGACCGGTTCACTCTGACTTCTCTTCTCTGGTACGATTTGGTTTAATATTGTTCAGTTAATGTCTCTTTTGTTCAGGTTTATGAGCGTAGGTAAAGATGCCTCTTCACCTTGCTTTTCCATAAACAGAAACATTATCTCCATATTGTCAATACGAGAATCAGATAAATAAACCATTAGACGGAAGAACAACACTTGCAATTTTCAGTTTTAATAAACCTTGCTTTTATGAACATTTTTAAGAGTAAACTTTTCCTTGTCACCATCTCTAAGATGTGCCCTATTAAACTCTCTACTAAGAATTCCAAACTCGAGACAGACAGTGTGGTCTTTCGGGGAGAAGTCTACTCTGAAGTACTTCGGTGCGTTTCTACCGAGGCTGACCGGATTAGTCGATAGGATTTATCAAAAAAAAAAAAAGAACTCTCTACTAAGAAAAAGCCACTCTTTTAGATACGATGACTAAGAAAAGTTCAAAATCATTCTTTTAAATGTAGGAGATAAAAGAGCTCTTGCATTAAATACTTGTGAGGACATTGTAAGGAAGTTCTTCAAATTTGTACTCTTTCCATACAGGTAGAGCTAGCGTTCTGCTTATATTTGGCATTGGCACAAGCATGTTGAAGGACATAACTCAAGCTCTTCCTTCATAGAGCTCACCAAGTCCAGCCCTAACTTCACATCACTAGGCTCTGTTTCCGCTATTGACCTAAACACCTGATTTCAAAAATAAGATGCCAAGAGTTAAGAAAATAATACGTACCAGAAGTTTTTCCAAGATTTCGTCTACATATGAGAAAATTCTCGAGGTTATAATATATCATTAACAAAAATAAAAGTAAAAAGATCAGTACTGATGTCATCAATTATGAAAAGCTTAGTTACAAGGACAACTTACATGAGAAAACATATATTTCAAGGCACTAACAAAAAGTTATTGCGTTAAACACATAACACCTCTCATGGTCAGTAGCAGCTCAAAAAGGAACCGTGTAAATAAGAGAAGTTAAGAACATGAAACATCACAAGAAAATACATGGCTGTTCTAATATAAAATTATCTCATTCTGCACACTTGTCTAGCAACACCATGTTGATCTCACACTATCCAAATCAGCTATTTATATATTAGTCACCAGACTTATTGTTGAAGCTTTCGACAAGAGTTTTGGTCCCTGAACTTGATGACGGCGCTGCAAGGATCATTTCCCCAGCGTTAGGCTGCACAAACATACAAGTAGAGTCCAGTTTCAATACTTTGATGGCATTATAAAGTATAAACTGTTTTGACCTACAAGGAACTTGGTTAAGCTGGGCCTTTGGAGAGACTAACCCCAACTTCCATGACGTGGTGGTGGAAGTCAACTGGTTTGAGCATCTTGGATTCTCGAGGATCTGCGGAGTAGATACTACTTATCAGAACAACCCATAAAATGGTGAAACTAAGAAAAGAAACAAGTCTAAACAGTTTTTCTCTTATATACTCAAAGAGTTCAACTTTCTGCAAGACAAGGATGCTTGGTTTACACACTGCAAGTAGTATATGATAGTCACTATTTGAGCAATGACCATTGTAGAAGCAGACAAATATATAGGGTTTCTTTTTTTTTTGGTGTAAAACAGTCTAAAAAGTATGAGAAAGAGCTGTAAAACAATTACCATTCAAGTAATCCTCAAAATCAAAATCATCTATAGCTCCTGTGTAGACTTCAAGGTCAAGCATCAACGAGGGAATTGGGCCAGTTGGTCTCTGAAACCTGAATACTCCAGATAAATAGGTATATAGTAATTGCTTGATTCACCAAACTGAAGATGAGAATGCCCTATGTGAATATCTAAAACCCTATGTAGTCTACAAATGTAACCATTATGAAGTTTCATGTAAATTTCTAACTGACCAAATTTCAAAAGTCAGAAACAGCAACTGATCAAACCATATTTCAATCTTCACATTATGCTATAGAACCTAAGGAAGATTTTCATACATTCTCATATCTAATGGCAGAGTAAGCATCGGAATTCAAAGGAATTATTTCATAATGATACTGATCTAACATTCCATACCGAGGAAGAATCGGTCTATCAAGGTCCATCTTCAAAGGAAGAGCAGGCTCCATATGCATGCGTACTAACTTTCTTCTTCATTTCTTCTTGGGATTTCTTACCCTGAAATAAAATCCCTAATTTCAGAAATGAAGAAACCCCGTAAAACCAAAACTACTTCTCAAAATTTATGATAAAACAGAAATTTCTGGCAAGGGAAATTCAATCAATGAAATTGACGATGGGAACTATGCCATTGAACCATCTCTGCAAGTTCATAATTCAAGTACTAAACCTGGTACTACGTGTATGTTTGTCCAGCCACACACATGTTCATAATTCCACTAGGAACTACAAAAAACAACGATAGTAATTCAAGTTCAACACAAAAAAGAACGAACTGTTCCAATGTGCAATGAACTACACCATGGGAACATACTGACTGCATTGAGAAGTAATACTTGAACACTGAAATATCTTTCATTTGATGAGATTACAGCTGCTACACTCTCTCATATACTCACATTAGTTTGGATATCATCTTCTGAAACCGTCATTGAGCCTGCAAAACAAGAGTTCCCATGTGAAATGGAGTGCGATGCAGCTCCACCTGTTCAAAGACAGCTTCTGGTACATACATGATTCGCATCAGAACCATTTTCTTCTATAGGAGAAATTAACAATTTGCAAGTTTCCTAATGCACGAAACAAAGATAAAAGTTTCCAAATTTGATTAACATAATTGAGAATGTCTCGTTTATAAGATATGAACAATATTGGATACAGAAGATAAAAAACCAAATCACAACTCAAAATGTTCACTAAAACTTCAATGCTGGTTCACAGAAAGCTAATCAGGCATACTCATGAACATAAGGATTGTATTGACTATTGAGAAGTAATAACTTATTAAAAAAGGCTTACTCACTTCAAGGATAGTTTAGGAAAGCATTTCCAAAAAGCTTTTGTCCAATCTCCCCATACAACATATTAGTGACCAAGCCAAAGGTTGAAGCATCTCCAGCAAACCTGCAACTCCTCAATTCTTTGATGAGTTCAGCTGATGCTGCTTTGTCACCATTCTCTAAGATGGCATCTTATAGCAACCGCTATCTGGAAGAGTCCCATCTTCTTTCATATCTCTAAACAAGGCATCTGCTTCTTTGTTTAAACCTTTCCTACAAAATCCTGAGATCATTGTTGTGTAGGTTACAACATTAGGCTTCACTCCTTTAAGGCTGAGGCTACAAAATAGATCCCACCCATCTTCCACTTCCCTGCCTTGCACATCCCTTCAATCATAATATTATATGTGTAAATATCAGGTTCCATTGTACTCCTTTGCAGATACTCGAATACAACCATTGCTTTCGCTAGCTTCCCATTTTTACAAAGTCCATCTAACAGAATGTTGTATGTCAAAATATTGGGATGCACACCAACAGAAACCATCTGTTTGAAAACCATTTGGGCATTATCACAATCTCTAGCTTGAAAAAATCCATGGATAAGAGTGGTGTAAGTGACTGTGTTGCCAACCAATCCTCTTTGAGACATCTCGCGGAAGAGTTCCATACCTTTGTCTACTCTCTTAGCCTTACAAAATCCATTTATAAGCGTATTATAAGTGACTACGTTTGGTAGACAATCCTTCCTAATCATCAACTCAAGCATCTGCTTAGCCTCACCAAGGCGATCGAGCATACAAAACCCATTGATCAGTGAACTATAAGTGAAAATATTAGGATCTATGGACCTTTTGATCATCTCCTCGTACAATTTCTCAGCCTTTACAAGCTTCCCCTTCTTCACAAATGCATCAATCAATGCGCTGAAAGTGACTAAATTTGGATTGATTTTCCTCTCAATCATATCACTGAGTAGTCGAGAAGCATCACTCCATCTTCCGTAATTACAAAGGCAACTTATGAGGGAGCTGTAGGTGATAACATTTGGTCTAACTCCTTTGTTTTCCATTTCAGTGAACAAGTTGAGTGCATCATCCTCATGTCTATATTTGCAGAGACTATCTATGACTGTGCTGTAGATCACAACATTGGCCTCTATTTTCGCAGCTTCCATCTTGTTGAGCAGATTTAAAGCCAAATCAGTATCACCTCTCTTACATAATCCATTAACTACCGCACCATAAGTAACCAGATCTGGTTGACAGCCTCTTTGAACCATTCGATCAATTAAAGCCACTGCTTCTGAAGCTTTGTTGTGAAGAAAAAGTCCATGAATTAGAGTTGTGAATGTCACCGTATCGGGTTTATATCCCATTTCGACCATTTGATCAACCAAAGCTACGGCATCAGAAATCCTATTCCCGTGACAGAAACCATTGAGCAGCGAGTTAAGCGTGACAATATCGGGCTCATAGCCGAGTTTCATCATCTTGCCAAGAAGAGCTAAAGCAAGAGAGAGTCGAGAACATCGACAGAAACAGTTAATCAAAATATTGTAAGTATAGAGATTATGTGAAATTCCTAAAATCTCCATCTTCTCCCCGAAGGAGATGACAAGATCGAACTTGTTCATCTTAGCAATGGCACTCAACAGTTTACTGAACTCAATAATCGAAGGGAAAGGACGAGACTGTGCCATAACACCGAACAAACCAATTGCATCATCTAATTCAATATCACTCAGCCCAGTTCTAAGTACCTCTCTGTAATCATAACTAGTCTTACCAGAAAAAGCTCTTCTCCGGCAAAAGGAAAAAGAGAGAGGAAAAGTTGCAGCATTACCTCTCACCACAAGACTCCGATGAACAAATCTCTTCGCTGAAGATGATATTTTTGCAAGCATTCTCTCGATTTGGCTTCTCAATTTCTCTCTTAAATTTCGAGCTCTGCAAATAGAGAACAGATGTGATTCGTGCTTATCAGATTAGGGAATCGGAATTGAGCATGGTTTAGGTTGGTTTAACAAAATGTTAGATCCGGTTAAGCATAAAAAAAAGTTATCAGAAAATTTAATCATCTTTCGACTCTTCTTGGGTCATCTCTCATGCTCGATTCCTTCCTCGCAATAAGTCCGTATTCGTTTTGGGATTCATCTCGGTTTGTCTTTCAACTGCTTTAACGGACACATCTATTTTCTTTAGACTTCTTGGTAAGAATTAACATATAAGTACCTCTTTGTCTAGAATTTTTTGTTGTTTAATAAAATATCACATTACAACAAAAACAAAATGGTACATCATGAAAGTTTAAACAATTTCTGTTTGACTGTTTCATCAACTAAAATTAGAAGGAGAAAAAAAATGTGGAAATTGATACATACTTATTGCTGAAGATGTACACTAATAATCTGATTTTCAGGAATTGCATATTAAAGTATAAGAAATGAGAATTGAGATACTTTTGAGTTTTGACAGAAAATAAACATAACAAAAATTGATACTGAAAATGAGATAAATAGCATTAAGAAAGCATATCGAGGAAGCTTTTGTCCAATCTCCCATCATGTAACATATTAGTGACCAAGCCAATGGTTGAAGCATCTCCAGCAAACCCGCAACTCCTCATTTCTTTGATGAGTTCAGCTGATGCTTCTCTGTCACCATCTCTAAGGCGTGCCCTAATCAGCGTATTATAGGTACCACTATTTGGAAGAGGCCCATCTTCTTTCATTTTTTTTAACAGGGAATCTGCTTCCTCCTTTGAACCTTTCCTACAAAATCCTGATATCATTGTATTGTAGGCTATAACATTAGGGCTCACTCCTTTAAGGCTGAGATTACAAAACAATTCCCACCCATCTTCCACCTTCCCTGCCTTGCACATCCCTTCAATCATAATATTATATGTGTAAATATCAGGTTCCATTGTACTCCTTTGCAGATACTCGAATACAACCATTGCTTTCGCTAGCTTCCCATTTTTACAAAGTCCATCTAACAGAATGTTGTATGTCAAAATATTGGGATGCACACCAACAGAAACCATCTGTTTGAAAACCATTTGGGCATTATCACAATCTCTAGCTTGAAAAAATCCATGGATAAGAGTGGTGTAAGTGACTGTGTTGCCAACCAATCCTCTTTGAGACATCTCGCGGAAGAGTTCCATACCTTCTTCTACTCTCTTAGCCTTACAAAATCCCTTTATAAGAGTACTGTAAGTCACTACGTTTGGGAAACAGTCTTTGCTAATCATCAACTCAAACATGTGCTTGGCCTCGTCTAAACGATCGTGCATACAAAACCCATTGATCAGTGAACTATAAGTGAAAATATCAGGATCTATAGACCTTTTGATCATCTCGTCGTACAATTTCTCAGCCTCTACAAGCTTCCCTTCCTTCACAAATGCATCAATCAATGCGCTGAAAGTGACTACATTTGGATTGATTTTCCTCTCAATCATATCACTGAGTAGTCGAGAAGCATCACTCCATCTTCCGTAATTACAAAGGCAACTTATGAGGGAGCTGTAGGTAAAAACATCTGGTCTAATACCTTTGTTATCCATTTCAGTGAACAGATTGAGTGCATCATCCATATGTTTGTATTTGCAAAGACCATCAATGATTGTGTTGTAGATCACAACATCAGCCTCTATTTTCCCTTTCTCCATCTTCTTTAACAAACTCAAAGCCAAATCAATATCACCTCTCTTACATAATCCGTTTACTACGGTACCATAAGTAACCAGATCTGGTTGACATCCTCTTTGAACCATTTGATCAACTAAAGCCACTGCTTCTGAAGCTTTGTTGTGAAGAAAAAGTCCATGAATTAGAGTTGTGAATGTAAAGGTATCAGGTTTATATCCCATTTCGACCATTTGATCAACCAAAGCTACGGCATCAGAAATCCTCTTACTGTGACAGTAGCCATTGAGCAGCGAAGAAAGCGTGACAATATCGGGCTCATAGCCGAGTTTCATCATCTTGGCAAGAACAGCTAAAGCAAGAGAGAGCTGAGAGCGTCGGCAAAAGCAGTTGATGAAAATACTGTATGTGTAAAGATCATGTGAAATTCCCAAAGTTTGCATCTGCTCGCCGAGAGAGATGACAAGTTCAAACTTGTTCATCTTAGCAACGGCACTCAACAGTTTATTGAATTCAACAATGGAAGGAAATGGACGAGACTTGACCATGTCACCGAACAGATCAACCGCATCATCTACCTTAATAATATCACTTAGCCTATTTCTCAATATCTCTCTGTAATCACCACTAGCACTAGCAAAAGATCGTTCCCAGCAACCGGAACCGCAAAGATTGAAGAAAGAAGGAACAGTTGGAGGATTACCTATCCCCTGGAGATTCCAATGAACAAACAATCTTTTGGCCGTCAATGAAATCGATCTCTGCATCTTATCGATTTGGCTTCAGCTGATTCAGGAGACTTCAATCTCAGTCTCACTCTCTCTCTCTCTGGAAATCGCAAAACCCTACACGGAGGGATGAGATATGCAAACCGGTGGGGTTCTGGTTTAGAACTTATTACCTAACCGGTTTATTTTGTGAGAAAATCTTTTGCATTGATCTCAATCAGTAGTACTAAGTACAGTCTCAAACCGGATTTACAAGCAAGAGATAAGAATTGTGGAAAAAATTGGTGATGGCTGTTATTTTACTCTACTTCTGTTTCCATATACAACTAGTCTTGAAAAACTGAACTGACTGATCTCAATGCATTATCTTTGAAGCTTAATCCTAACCAATTTGGTATATCAACACATTGTTTTTTATATAATACCATGCTATTTGTTTAAATCACATAAATAAAAAAAACAATACACAGATTATTTTACACATTACAACCACTCTATATAGTCTCCGCAAGTACGACTGTACGAGAGATGAATCGTAATTTTTGTTGGTAAAATGTCGAGCCTATTTGTGTAATTCGATAACACTATATGAGAAGGCATGACAAATGATTTCACAACGAAGAAAACCCGAATCAGAGGCTAGAGTCTCGAATTGGGAAAGAGACCTCTCCTTACCACCTGAGCTTACTGCTAACATCAGCATGTCCATACCGAACACAATGTTAGAAGAAATGTCGTTAATCTTTGGTTCCTCGGGCGTAACCACCTCGACTATTATCACTTTTCCTTTCTCGGGAAGACTTTTCCAATAATTTTTTAGGATCTTTACACAATCTTCGTCAGTCCAATCATGTAGTATCCACTGTCAAAGTGTCAATCATTAACCATTTCATTTTCTACTTACTTTCATGAAGATGGCATCTCCTTTTGGAATTTCTTTAAACATATCTCCTGAAACATGCTCCACTCCTATATGTAATATTGAGCAAGAGTAATATGATAATTTTAAGAGCGGTAACTTTTTAATTTTAATTATCACTTAGTGGCCGTGTACCTTTATTAAAAGGAGCATGGGCTAAAACCGATGCTAGATCGAAATTGATGCCTTTAATATGAGGATACTTGGAAGTCACTTGACCTATGATTGTTCCAATTCCTCCTCCCACATCCACCAAAGTATTTACATCTTCGAATCCTTTGTAAACTTCTAAAACCTTCTTCATAATCAATGTGGAAGCTTCCGACATTGTCCGGTTAAACATTTCAGCGAATTGTTCGTTCGAACCAATGAGTTCGAAAACCCTCATTTATTGCTTTTTGCCGAGAGAGATGACAAGATCAAACTTGTTCATCTTAGCAATGGCACTCAACAATTTATTGAACTCAACAATGGAAGGTAAAGGACGAGACTTGACCATTTCACCGAACAGAGCAACAGCGTCATCTAACTTTAATTCAGTCAGCCCATTTCTACTCAGTTTCTCTCTGTAATCATAACTAGTCTTACCAGAGAAAGCTCTTCTCCGGCAAAAGGAAAAAGAGGGAGAAACAGTTGCAGCATTACCTCTCACCACAAGACTCCGATGAACAAATCTCTTCGCTGTATATGCAATCGCAAACGATAACATCATTTTCTCTATTTGATTTCTTCTCAATCTCTCTGATTCGGAAGCTCTGAAAAATTCAACAAATACCCTAAACGAACCACCACTGTGTGTGAGTCTGAGACTCTCAGAGAGGAAGAGAGTGAATGCCAAACCGGTTTAGTTATTTTAATGTTATTTGGTGATTACCGGCCGGTTCGCGTTTTCTTTTTTTTTTGAAAGAATGTAAAATTTTATGGGAATGTGACACGTTTAGGCACTTTAAAATAATCTTATTCCTTTTGAGACACTTATAAGGGAGAGGACACTTTTTCTATTATTTGACTTTTTTAAAGACATTTTTACCTTTAATTTAACCAACTACTTTTATTTTAAAATTTAATACAAATTAAACATTTTCTCTCTCTTCCACAATCCTTACGCAAAATAAAAGAAATCTCTCTCTCTCTCTCCCCCTTTCATGATTTGTAGTGCCTTTCTCTCTCCACGTCTCCATAACTTCTAGGCTCGATTCCTCTTATCGATTATGGCGGCGGCTCACCAAAAATCGATGGTACCGATTCTGCAAATAAATGGGAGAATTTTCTTAAACAATTCGATCTCGATTATCTTAGGAATTTGGTAAAATTTCTATGTTCATAAGGTCTTAGAGGTGGAGATCTCTGCAAACTGTAAAAAAGATCAACAAACAATTTTTTGGTGTCCATAATAACGAGTCCATTTAAATATATCCATTCGGAAACCTTTTTACTGATCCATATTCAATCTATATATCATGTCCATAATAACAGGATATTCGATTAACTGTGGTTTGTAAAGAAACCAAAGTTTCATGTCCATAAGGTCTTGAAGGTGGAGGTCTCTGCAAACTGAAAGAAAAATCAACAAACAATTTTTTGGTATCCATAATAACGAGTCCATTTAAATATATCCATTCAGAAACTTTTCTACTGATCCGTATCCATTCTATATACCATGTCAATAATAACAGGAGATTCGATTAACCGTGTTTTGTAAAGAAACCAAAGTTTCATGTCCATAAGGTCTTAAAGGTGGAGGTTTCTGCAAACTGAAAAAAAAAATCAACAAACAATTTTTTGGTGTCCATAATAACAAATCCATTTAAATATATCCATTCGAAAACCTTTTTACTGATTTATATCCATTCTATATAGCATGTCCATGATAATAGGAGATTCGATTAACTGGAATCTCGATGCTACGTAGATGAAACGAGTTTGATACATGAGAGAGAGCAAAAATCAAATCAAGCCGCCATTGTTGAAGAAGAAGAAGTTTCTTAAAGAACTGAATCTCAAATTTATGTCAAAACAAAGATTTAAATTGCAAAATAAATCACAATCTACAATCAGTGAAAACGAATAAAATATCGAACTCTCCAATCAATCCATAATCTCACAACAATCCGAGTAATTCTACAATATAGAAATCTCAAATTCTGCAAAATTTGAATACCAAATCCTTTAACTGAAAGAAGAACTCCATAGCATCTAAAATACTAAAATAAAGAAATGAGTGAGTGGATTCAACAAATAATTATAAGGAGATCGGCTATTTTGAACATCCAACAAATAACTTTTTTTGAGAACTGTCTATTTTGAACAATTCCATTGAAGTAGACGCAACTAAAGTTGTTTACAAAGATGAAGAGAGAGAGAAAGAAAGAGAGAGAGAGAGAACGTGGATTAAGGATTAAGAGAGTAGTTTAGTTAATAGGGTATTTTAGTAAAAAAACATAGAGAAAGTGTCTACTCTTTTGGAAGTGCCTAAACACGGAATAAGTTTTAAAAAAGTGTCTAAGAGTGTAATATTCTCAAATTTTATTCTATCAAAACCATTGTACAATGACTGCAACGGTTAGTTTAGTGTTTTAGAGAGAAAACTGAAATTACAAAGCTGAAAGGAAAATTCAGAGAGAGTGTGTGGATGAAAGAGGCCTCGTGGAGAACCATAGCTGCAGGCAAGCGTTGTAGTTATGATCTCCAGTGTCTCGAATTGAGTTGATTCTATTGCGAACATTCTTGTCTATGAACTTTATGAGCCGGTTTGGTGGTGAGCTGATTTCTCCGTGTCGTCGGGCATTTCTTTCTCGCCATATGTGGTAAACAGAGGCTTGGAAGACATACCGAAACAAAAAGAGAAGATCCGTTGGCATATTTGTATTGCAGAGCAGAGGAAGGAGACGGTTCCAGTCACGAGAGTAGTCGTTGGACAGGAGCCGCTGCGTAAGGGTTCTCCAAACTTCGGAGGTGTAATGGCATGAGAAGAATAGGAGATTCCGTGTTTCTTCAGCATTGCCGCAGAGTGTGCAGGTGACTTGTTGCCCAGAGTTCCATGCTTTGATGTGATCCCCTGTGGATAGTCTGTTTTGGATTGTGAGCCACAAAAGAAAAGAGTACTTGGGCGTTGAGTAGGGGAACCATACGCCCTTGTACCAATTCGTTTGTGGCTGATGCATTCCGATGTTGTTCCAAGTAACCTTAGTCAACAAAGCCATAACAACAACAAAAAACGAGTACCCGTGATGTCCAAAAGTCTTCCCAGCTGCGACCAGTTCGCGTTTTCAAATTATATCATTTGCAAAGTTTTGTTGCGTTGTCAAAATAAACCAATTCGGTTTTTCAGATTCGTTGTACATTAATAATTAACAAACATGTATATTTTCCATCAGAGATTTCCCACAAATCCTTGTTGATCTCCACACTACATTAAGATCCAAAATCGACATCTAGTAACCGAAACCGAGAAGAAGAAAAAAAACGATCAATTCGCCTTTGCGTAAGAGTTTTCGTCCCTGAACTTGATGACGGCATCACGGATCATCTCCTCAGCATATGGCTTCACAAACATACTAGTAGTGTCCAGTTTCAGTACTTGAATTATGAACTTCTGTGAAGCAGGCAACGAATTGTTCAAATGTGCAATGAACTGTGCCATGGGAACATCACTATAAGAACAAAAAAAACAAAGATAAAAGATACGATTTCTCGACAGAGTATATTAACAAGAAAGGTTATGTAATGTACCATGAGATGAAGACTCCTTTGATTGAGTTAACCATTGAATCTTAAAGCAAAGAACCTGAAACAATAACACATTCAAAAAACATTAGAAATCTTGAATCACCAAAACTGTAAACAACATCGTTTTTTAACATCATAAAGAGAGTCTTCAGCCATTGGACTCAAATCAAAAGCTCGGTTTACTTGTGCTTTAATCGAAAAACTGATCGTAGATCAAAACTAACAATGGAGTTTAACCATTGAAGCAGAGAAGAAACTGAAACCAGAGTGTATTCAAGAACATGACTAAAACTGCAGTAAACAACAACACTCAAAAATTCTCAAAATTCAGTCAAAGCTCGGTAACTATGTTTATTGATGTTTATTGACACTAATCGTAGCTCAAATTAACAACAATTTACATTACTAGTTAACATTGTGCTTAATTTTGTTTTTACTCTATTATATAAACCCTAATGCTATTGTCATCTTAATCCTCTTACGAAACAATATAACATATGCGAAGAAGATTCATTACTGAGTAACAATCTTTGCAATTTACATCACCAACAAATCTATGTTTGTTCCGCGTTTACGTCCACAGATTCCACACGAAATTCAGAACAAAACAAAAAAACAAAAGAGTGAACGAGATTTGGTTTTTTTTTTCCAGTCGTCAAAACATTAGTTAGGGTTTTAAGTAGAAATCAAAGTTAAAGAGTTTCAGAATCCAACGACGATCTTAAAATCATAGAGAATTTCGATTCGGAGGAGGATAAAAAATCTAGAGAAAGAACTCACCACGATGATAAAGATAAATCCTTCTGGCTTCTTCACTACAATTTGGAGAATTTACCAATTTATTTATATACTAATAAATAATTTTGCAGCTAAAATAAAAAGTAAAACCTTCTGACTTAGTTAGAGGGTTCCAATCATGGTTAACAATTCACTGCTTGGCTTCACCACAAAGATCCACAATGAAATTCTAATGACTATAAAATCTGGTTTACACAGCTCTCTAATGCCACATTAATTAACTTACATAACCTAAAAGCCTTCCTTCTCATGCCATTGTATCAAGCGCGGTGTCAAGTACTAAGAGAGGGGTTTGACCAAACCGTTTGTTGTCGCCTGTCACAGGGGTGTATCTTCAAGCGTGATTCAGTCCTCGTAATCATCAAGTGTTGAATAGATTAACCTGTAACGAAGTTGCAACATAAGTTTTCAATGTTTTGGTACGAGTTTAGGATTGAGTAAAGACAGTGAAAGGTCTAGTTACCAGAAAATGGTGAGAAAGAGAGTGAGGATAATGTAAGCGAGCTTGAAGAGTCGTTTCTTCTTTTCCCAATCAAGCAAGTTGAAGATCTCTGTCACGTCTATCAAATGTTGTTTTCGAGAGTACCTTTAATAACAGGAAAGAATGATATACTCATTATCAAAATCAGCTTGCCGTTGGATGTTAAACTTGATCCAAGATTGTTTAAAAAAGAGAGACTCACAGATGGAAATTGTAGTAGAGATAAGGAACGCAAAGGAGTGCCATGAACCAATGACCCGTTACGAGGTAAAATACGCATAAAAATCCTTGAAGAATGGATTCTGGTAATACCACAAAGTTTATTCTTGATGCAGAGTCGTAAGGGTTGATATAATCAAACTCGAGATCAGCCAAACTAATAAGCTGCAACAAAATATCATATCAATAAGCACCGTCAGTTTCGGTACAAGGACACAAGCAAAGCAAAATAGCAGAGACATATGATCAAGACTCTCCTATAAAATATCTGGTTATTATGAATCTCATTACTCAAAACATTATAGATCAACTCTACAGATACCAAATCAGAGCTTACTAATCCAGAAACATTAAGAAGTAAACTCTAATACCCGTGAGCACACACACTTGTACACACTCACAGATACTTGCTGGATTGATATAAACTGAGAAGATAACATCTACAGATTCAATACACATATATCAAGAAGCAATTGAAGAATTTAAGAAACAAAATTGTTTCTAGTTGACAGATTAACTAGTTATTATATAAAGAAACCCTAAAGTTACTAACTTTATCACATTCCCAAAACTTAGAAACATTTCTTATAAACGATTTATGATTGAAAGAACACAAAACACTAAATTTAGTTCAATACAGTGATCGAATAAGCCTAAGCAGAGTTTATTCAAATACAACAAGCAAGAAGAGTCGATGGAACCAAAGTAAACAGTTTTAGGTTTTTTTTTTTGTCCAAAGTGGGAATCAGATCGAACCTGATAGACGATGAGTCCGAGAAGAGTGATAAGGATTAAGAATGAAATAATCCATGTCCAGACCTCTCCCATCCCTCCTCTTCCTCCTGGCTCCGACGACGATTACCTCTGAGTAAATTTCCTTGTGTTCTTTTTTGCTTTTAAGCTTTTTGGTCTCTAGGATTGAATGAGGAAAAGAGATAAGTTTATTGTCGGAAAATTTCAACAGTTTAGTTTCAATCTCTTTCTTCGAGATTCGCTGATCGGAGGAACTAGTGTCGAAGAAGAAGGTACGTTCTTTTGGTTTTTGACCTTTTATGTTTTGTTGAACCGATGAAATCAATTCCCGGTTCTAAACGGTTCTATATTATGATCGTACCGAATTATTAAGCCCATGGGTCATAAATTAAGCCCAATTAAGAAAACACTGAATCAGAAATTACTTTTTATCTTTTTAAAAATTTTACTGAATGTGGAACCCAGAGCTCCTTCAATCATGTGATTGAAAAAATCCAGCTTTTTCGATGTGTGAGTGTGTTTTTTTTGTAACAAATTTTGTTTTAGCTATATGTCTCAATACATTTTTAAAAAAATTGGCCTAATGTAATTGCCACTTTTAAAAGTTGTTTTAGTTAACTTATTCTACTTTTTTAAAAAGGGAAATAAAATATGAAGTTTACTAGTAGTACCTTTTTCACCATTTCACTAACAAAAATTTTAACATGGACTTTCCATATGAATTTTATTTTGGGTTGTGAATTCTAGTTACTGATATATAAACTCATAAAGAAACACCATTATGAAAAATCATGGAAAACATTTTGCACGTATGCAGTAGATCCACACCGTACACGTTGGTGGTAATCAACTAATCATCAATCTCATGGCTCAACGAGTGTCATTTCTTTAATCATTTTAACTATTCCATTTAATCGTCGCACAACATTATTCCATTTTTGTTGAAATGCGAAATTTACTAATCAAGAAGGATGTTTTATATACAAAGTTTTGAGCTATACAAATAAAACAATCAAAATGAAAAGAATAATCTTTAGTTAAAATCATCTTTGAAAAAAAAACTACTACTCCATTTAATCTATTAATATCTAATCAAATTGTAGTCTTTAAAGAAAATGAATGATACTATTTTGCCGTCAAAAATCTCTAGAGAATACATGAATATTGCTTACTTCTTTTGCAACTTACCTGGAACCATTAAAGACTGAATGATACAAAAAATGAATGATAACTATTTGCCGTCAAAAAGAATGAAACTATCCAAGTTCATAACAATAATTTATTCCAAACATATGCTTTTGTGACTTGTATTTTATTATATAGTATAATATATAATTATAAATTCATCTTTTTGTTGTTTGTATTGATCAAGCAAGCTCTACTCACAAACGTAGTGGAGTGGTTGGCATAGAGAATTCCTAATACAAGCTTGTAAATGAAGCAAATTAATTGTCATCTTAGTATTTTATTCTGATATAGTTATCTTTCTATGTTTTAAATAGTTTTCTTATTTATTTTTTATTTTTTTTACAATCAAAACTTTCTCTCTAAAATACACGTATGCCGACATACATAAAAACACAACCATCTATTTAAACAAAAAAGTAAATTACAATGCTATATTTCACTTAACAAGGGCTAGTTTAGTTTCAATGGGTCATAAACTTATGATGTTAAGAACTTTTAAGCATGTAATCTAATGATGTATTCAAATCTAAACTAATCTGAAATTCATTTTTAAATAGTTGGTTTCAAACTGTACATATAGTATTACTAAGAAAAATACAGACTTTATGTTATATTTTGTTACTAATTTTGCTAAATCCAACTTACCTTCAAGAGAGCTAGTCACGTAAACTTATGAAATCATTGGGTTACTATAATACCAGTAGTAGTAAGTAGTATTTACTATTTAGTAACCATAGACCATAGTTTTGTTAAAGTGGGAATAATTTATGGGGAAAAAACGTTTTTTTTTTGTATACAAATGTAACTACCCATGCCTTTGATGTGACTTTTGTAAGGACAAAATCATGCGAGTTACGAGAGTCAAATTTAGTTAGTGTTTCTTGTCTACTTTTACTCCTCTCTTCAATTATTAAATTTTGTGTAATCCTTCTTTGTTTGTTTGTTAGCTAATCCTTGGTTTCTTACGAAAACTTTCGCTATTAAAAAGTTTGATGGCACAAAATGAGTTGGTACGTGCTGCGGGGTAATTGGAGAAAAGAATATGACTTCTCTCACGTGAGACAAAGCTTGACTTTTGTTTTGTTTATATTTATATATTAGTCGAATGACTTTTCATATGAATGTTAAATTGTAAGAAAAAACATAGAGCTTAAGTTTTGTTGGGGTTTTTCTACTTTTGGAGTACTTGATATCGATAGGTGTCGATAATATCGTAATTTGAGTCTCTTTGATGTTGTTGTAAACACTTCCTCCACAATATAATTTAAAATCACCAAAAATGTAATATTTAGAATACTATTCTTTTCAAAATATTAGTTAAATAACTTAGAATTCAAATAACCGTTTATAAATATTATCTTATTATTATTATTATCAATAACAGTATCTTTTTTTAGTTGAATAAAATAATTAGTCCAAATTATTGAGTTGAATGTTTTAAGACAATCTAAATAACTCTTACCAGATAACCTCCGGATGCTTGCGGGTGATATGTTACAACTTATACCACAAAGGATAATTCTCAAATTAAGGACCATTCATCTTTTCATATTTGGGTTGGTCTATTTAACATAATACAATTTTTCCATTTTCTTACAAAATTATTGTATAATCATAAGTACATTATACGATCGTACTCAAGAAGGTGGGAGACAGTTGTGACGTGTGGCTGTTCTGACATTAACACATTGACCAATTAAATCTAGACTCCTACTAATCTCCACTTGTATACTTTAACTATTGTTATATCTGTAATTATTATTTTTTCTTTTTTTACATTCCTACCATCTGCTATATTTTTTATACAGAGGATAAACAAATTTAAATTTTAAGTTTTACTATTTTTAAAAAATTGAATAAGTTAAATATCCATAAACCAATCTATAAAATATATATATATGTGCAGTCTAAATTTTAAATTTGTGGGTCTACAAAAATTTAGTATATAGAGATGGTCTTGTAGAATAGAGTGATGATCTCCATTGAAAATCCTATTCAAAATTCCCAGAATAATAAATTGTGAAAAAGATAAAGATATATGACCCAAACATTCTTTCATTTTGTAACCCTACGTGATATTTTTAGTTTTTTTTTTAGATCTTATGAAAGCATTTGATTTCTGTTTTTTTTTAGAGACTGACATTTGATTAAGATAGCTCAATCTCATTGCGTTAATAATCAAAGATAAAGGGATATCCACAGATAGATACGTTAAATATTGGATATTGACCTGATTTTCATGGATCTGATAACAATATTGCAAATAAAAAGTGAATATCTAAATCTATATGTTTTTGCACATCGCATTTTGGTAATCCGTAAACGTTTTTTATGTAAATATAAATGGAAAGGACACTATATTCTTTTCCAAAAGAATTTATGATAAGTAATGGAGTATCAATTACGTAATTTGCATAATTATTTTCTAAATTCCACAGCTACTTTATGATAAGTAATGTATCATAACTATATATTGTATAATTTGTAGAGTAAATAGGTAATCTAAGTAAATAACTTAACAAAAAATGGTATAAGTAAAAAGAACAACTAAAGAAAAACATGAGATGAGTGTTGTAACAACCATAAGACTCATGAATACCACACAAGACAGTTAAGAAAAGAGAGTATATGTCGTTGTAAAAAAGGGATAGGGTAAAAGTCAACTATTTCAGTAGAAAAAGTAAGAAATTTAAAGAGAATTTACTAAAATATCAAAATAACACATCTACGACAAACAATGCAATTCCATAATGCTAATAGATTAAACAACTCAGATTAAACATATGTAGTGTCCAAAACAAACATTACGGAAAAAAACGTTGGTTTATTATGTTATATTTATCCATTTTTGTTGTCAACAACATTTGTCAATTATATTAAAGAAAAAAATGTTCACGAATTCTAAAAATTACAAAAATTGTCACTATTTGTCACTGATACAAAAACTCAGGATGACAATCAGGAAATTTTGTTTTCATTCTTACAAGAAATATGATAATAGTGGTTTGAAACATATTGATTTTTGTATTGAATTTTTTTTTATCAGGAATAAAATACTAGCAATAATATTACTCGTAGTAAACTTTCAAAAAAAAATTATAATTTTTCTTGAGAAAAAATAGTTTATTTTCCAGTTAATAGTTTTTTCAAAAAAAATGAAAGTAGAGTTTCTATTATACTATGTAACATGCATTATACTACTTCAAGTAGAAACAAATTGTAATGGTGAGTAAATGTCTTTATTACTGAACCAATTATATTCAAAAATATTTTTTTTGTCACAGTCAATAAATATATTTTTTACTGGATTCTGAAAATAATAAATAAGTATTTACTAAAGAATGTCCTTTTGGTCAACAACTCTCTCTCACACACACAGAGAGACACAGTCCCTAAAGAAACAAATTAAATTCCTAGGTTGCCCTTTTATGCCCACATTCTGAATATATCCCACATAGACAACAAGACACAAATGGAAACCCCACTCATCATTTTTTTGTATTTTTCCTTCTTTTACAATCATAATTATACCCAAAAAAAAAGTAAAAACATTAAATTAATAAAAAACATGTCTTTCACTCACTCATTTACTAACACTTTCACACAATTATCTACTTTTAAAAGAATCATTTAATGATTTAGTACTAAATTTGTGAGCTGCTTTGCTTATGTCATTGAATGATTTACCCTGTTAATAGTATTTATATTGGTGGGTTAGTTCATAACACGAATCATATACCAAATTTGATTACGTGGAATAGTTGATACTATACAATAGTAGATCAATATTTTATAATCATATAAATTAGAAAAAGAGGAAACAGACGAAGACCTCTTCCACACAAGAACCCAACAATTCACTCAAAAAAAACAGAAAAATATGAAAACAAGACACATCCAAAAATATTTTTTTAAAAAAAACTGAAAAAGTGATATTTATTTTTATTAAAAAGGTATAAAACCAATAATATATAGTATTAAAAATACCTTTATGGAGAGCGTGAGAATCACGTGCCAATGAGAGTGAAGTGAGAGACTAAAACAACCAATGCTTTGTTTCCGTTCTCGTACGACGTGGGACTCTGGTCTCACCTTGTTCCTATCAAACGTTTCATTCAATGTTACAAACACGCGCTTACCTTATGCGCGTGAGATTCACTTTTGTCTCCCTTATTTTCTTCTCCTTCCTCTCTCTGTCTCTCTCTACTGTCTCTTTCTTTCTTCTTCTTCTCCTTTTTGAAATTTCTCAGTCTCTTAAAAAATAGAATCGAAAGAAACTATCAGTGTGATAGCAGAGCAGAGAGGAACAAAGTTTTTTTTTTTTTTCAGAGGTGAAGCAAAAACAGAGACAAAGTTTATTTATTTCTATTTCTGTTCTCTGTTATGAGGAACCGCCGGAGTTATCTCCGACCGCCGGCGAAATTTTCTCTTCAATTTCATCAAAATCCACTAGTCTCAGCTTAATTTCGTTCAGGGTTGTTGTTTAAGTTTTTTGACTTTACAATGGCGACGACGACAAACGCAACAACAACGGCGACACAACAGCAAACGCAAACGCAATCACCAACGCAACAACCGTCGGCGGAAGAATTAGCGACAAAGGCGTTACAAAAGCGTTACGAAGGATTAATGATGGTAAGAACAAAAGCAGTTAAAGGCAAAGGCGCGTGGTATTGGAGTCACCTTGAACCAATCTTACTACACAACACCGACACTGGTTTCCCTAAAGCCGTTAAACTCCGATGTTCTTTATGCGACGCCGTTTTCTCAGCTTCTAATCCTTCCCGAACTGCTTCTGAGCATCTTAAACGTGGAACTTGTCCAAATTTCAACTCTTTACCTAAACCCATCTCCACAATCTCTCCTTCTCCTCCTCCTCCTCCGTCTTCTTCTCACCGGAAACGTAATTCCTCCGCCGTGGAAGCTCTGAATCATCATCATCATCATCCTCATCATCATCATCAAGGGTCTTATAATGTGACGCCTCTTAGTGTCGTTGATCCCTCGAGATTCTGTGGGCAGTTTCCGGTTACACAGCAGCCGCATTTGATGCTTTCCGGTGGAAAAGACGATTTGGGTCCATTAGCTATGCTTGAAGATAGTGTGAAGAAGCTCAAGAGTCCTAAAACTTCTCAGACGCGGAATCTAACTAAAGCTCAGATAGATTCTGCGTTAGATTCTCTCTCTGATTGGGTTTTTGAATCTTGTGGCTCTGTTTCTTTATCTGGTCTCGAGCATCCAAAGTTGAGAGCTTTTTTGACGCAAGTTGGTTTACCGATCATCTCAAGGAGAGATTTTGTCACCGGAAGATTGGATTTGAAGTATGAAGATTCGAGAGCAGAGGCTGAATCGAGAATCCACGACGCAATGTTCTTTCAGATTGCTTCTGATGGATGGAAATTCGACAGCTCCGGCGAGAATTTGGTGAATTTGATTGTGAATTTGCCTAATGGGACGAGTTTGTATAGACGAGCTGTGTTTGTGAACGGAGCTGTGCCGTCTAATTACGCAGAGGAGGTTTTGTGGGAGACGGTGAGGGGTATTTGTGGTAATTCACCTCAGAGGTGTGTTGGGATTGTTTCAGATAGGTTTATGAGTAAGGCATTGAGGAATCTTGAGAGCCAGCATCAATGGATGGTGAATCTCTCTTGTCAGTTTCAAGGTTTCAACAGTTTGATTCGAGATTTTGTAAAAGAGCTTCCTTTGTTTAAATCCGTCTCTCAAAGCTGCTCGAGGCTCGTTAATTTCGTGAACAGCACGGCACAGATCCGAAACGCGGTTTGTAAGTATCAGTTGCAAGAGCAAGGAGAGACTAGGATGCTGCATTTGCCTTTGGATAGTTCTTTGTTTGAGCCATTGTATAATCTCCTTGAGGATGTGCTTAGTTTCGCTAGAGCGATTCAGCTGGTGATGCATGATGATGTGTGTAAGGCTGTTCTAATGGAGGATCATATGGCTAGAGAGGTTGGTGAAATGGTTGGAGATGTCGGGTTTTGGAACGAGGTAGAGGCGGTTTATTTGTTGTTGAAGCTTGTTAAAGAAATGGCTCGGAGAATAGAGGAAGAGAGGCCTTTGGTAGGGCAATGTTTACCGCTATGGGATGAGCTAAGGTCCAAGATAAAAGATTGGTATGCAAAGTTCAATGTTGTTGAAGAGAGGCAAGTAGAGAAGATCGTTGAGAGAAGATTCAAGAAGAGTTATCACCCAGCTTGGGCTGCGGCGTTTATACTTGATCCGCTTTACTTGATAAAAGACAGTAGCGGAAAATATCTTCCTCCATTCAAATGCTTGTCCCCGGAGCAAGAGAAAGATGTTGATAAGTTAATAACAAGGCTTGTGTCTAGAGACGAGGCACATATCGCGATGATGGAGCTGATGAAATGGAGAACAGAAGGGCTTGATCCGGTTTACGCAAGGGCGGTTCAAATGAAGGAGAGAGATCCTGTTTCGGGGAAAATGAGGATAGCTAATCCACAAAGTAGTAGACTTGTTTGGGAAACTTATCTTAGTGAGTTCAGGTCATTGGGGAGAGTTGCAGTTAGGCTTATTTTTCTCCATGCAACTTCTTGTGGTTTCAAATGCAATTCCTCTGTTTTGAGATGGGTAAATTCGAATGGAAGATCACGCGCAGCCGTGGATCGAGCTCAAAAGTTGATCTTTATATCCGCTAACTCGAAATTCGAAAGGAGAGACTTCTCCAACGAGGAAGAGAGAGATGCGGAGCTGCTCGCTATGGCGAATGGCGAAGATGATGTGCTAAACGATGTTCTCATCGATACATCCTCAGTGTGACTTGTTAATTTTTACCAAATTTAGTTTTTCACTAGAACTTGGCCATTTTGTAGGATTGCTTGAATTCATTTTTTTTGTTGTTAACTTTTTTTTTTACTACCCTTAATTCAATTTGTACTTGGCTCCTTTAGGAGGTGAGAAAGAGAGCCATATCATTGTATTTCTTTTAGTCTATTTTGATCATAATTTTAGGCAATTTTTCCGTGTCTTTTTTCGAACTTAAGCAATGATCTTGAGACTGATTTTGAAATTCTTGCATACAAGCGACTCTTGTAAAGTTCTTGTCTATATCATATTACCATTAGAAGTTTCATGTTTCTGCACACATTTGGTTTGCGTAGCAATGAAATCTAATGTGAATCGACCTCTCGTCGTGATCATCATCAATCTATTGGTTCAAAAGGTCCAAGGTTGTAGTTAAGAACATTAATGGCATCAACAGAAGATTCAACGACAGCTTCATTCATCTTCTGTATTGTACATTGTAATGATCTCTTTTGTTCTGTTGTTCTTTTGTTCTTTTTTCATTAACGTTAATATTCTTAATCATGACTCAAAACAATGTCTTTTCCATTTCAAGAAATTGACTTAATAAAACATTTTATTTTTGAACATTTTTCACGTTCTTGCTTCATCATAACATGTTAGTCTCTATTGATGTCGACGACGAAAGATGTAGACCTTTTTGTCACCTAAGAACTGAACCGGGTTTTCGGGTTCACTTCAACTATGATTACGATTATCTATCTATCTAACTTATCAATCTATCGAGTAGTTTCTTTAAAATCTTTTCTCAAAAAATGTGGATCCCCCACTAGGAAAGCAAATTTAGTGGGAGGTTCTTGCATCAAAATCATAGCTTTTTGATGTTATATTGAAGAAGCTTTGAAAGTGAAACTATCAAAGTGGAAGAAGAACAATCTTAAAACTTTAAACACAAAATCCAAAACCCGGTCTTGTTGTTTCTCTTGAGGATTACACAAATTTTGATTTGATTTTCATGGATAAATCCCCAAGATTCGATTCTTGTAGATTTTGTAACATTAGGTGTCTTTTTGAGTGTTTACCCCATGATTTGTACTGTGAATGGTAAAAAAAAAAAAGGTGAAATCTTTCGTCCTTTTTGCCCAAACTCATGATTTGTACTATGTGTTTTTTTTTTGGTGACAAAAATCAAATCTTTTTGGTGCAAACCCATGATTTTACATTCTTGTAAATAATATGGTAGTAAAAGAAACAAAAAAAAGGTCAAGAACTACTATTCAAAAAAGGTTTTAGTTGTTGTATATCTTTTGATATGCAAATCTAACCTCCATAATTTCATCATAGCTTTATCAAATAGTACTGAACTTTGAAATTTTGGTGGTAAATATATCATAAATAATAGACAGACTGGAGAGCTAAAAGTGAAATTACACAAATTAAGTAACAACATAACCACCAACAAATAAAATAAATAAATCAAGTTTTAATAAAGTACTCTCTCTTTCTTTGGTGTGACAAACTGAGAATGCCTTGTCATCAACCATTTTCTTATACACATATATGTATCTACATTATAATATGATAATAATATGTATCATCAACTTGAAAGTGTTGAAAATAATTATTATTGAGATTTGAGTGCAGGAAAATTGGTTTGCTTTTAAAATTATCAATCAAGGAATCATTTTTTACTTACCAAAAGGAGGGGTAAAAACACCAAAAAGTATATATCAATAAATATACCCCACAAACAGCATATTATAATGACAAAGAATACACTTTATTTTTGTTTTGATAACTTTATACTTGATTGGTATTAGATTCATCTTACCCACCTCCATTAATCTCAAGAAACTTCAAAACTTATACTACATACAAAAAAAGTTTGCCTAAAAAGTAAATTAGCTCATGTTTTATACAAATACATTAATATTTTTTTCTTAAATATCATCAATTTAAAAGAATAAAAAAATGTAATACCATTGAAATTAATACCAATTGCATTATGACTGAAGCCAAAACCTTTTAATGACTTATTCCATTCCAATTTCGAACCCAAAATATAAAGTACTGGTTTAGTGAATAAAAAGAGCACCAGCATTTCATTTTTTTTTTTTGATTTGAACTCTCATTTTTCTAATTTTGAAATCCTGATATTTGGAAACTGTTTCGACGAAAAAAAAAAATCGATCACAAATAATTATTAAAAAATAAAAGTAACCCAAGAACAAAAGCACAAAAGAAATTCTAGTTTCTAATCAAAATTTTATGTGAAAGGTATGATATATTTTTCTTTGTATTTTCACTTTTATCCTTCAAAGTAAATAAATATACTCTTAGATAGTTATTTTTTTTTTACTATTTTACATTATTTTTTAAAATATCTTCTTGGAGAATATGTAACTTTGAAAGAGGAGAAAATAAACATTACATATTTTGTTTTGCTTTATATAAAACAAATTTGAAAATGTAGGTTTTTTAAATCATAGTATATAGTACTCAATCAAAAATCCTGCTATGAAAATTAAAACATCATAGTATATATATATTGTACCCAATAGTCCAATACCAATCTGGCTGTATAAACAAAAGTCAAATCGAAGATATAAAAAAAAAACCTAATTACTCTCTAAAGCTCTCTCTCTCAAACCAGCCGCCAATAATATTTTCCGATCTGAGATCGGTAGCCGGTGGCTCCTCCAGCACCGGTGTCGGTCTCCTCTTTGCTTTATGTCTAGCCTTTCTCTGTTAGTAGTTTGTAATGGTGATGGTGTCTCTGTTGTAGTTTGTTTTGGCCCTTCGATTGGAGTGTCGTGGGTTTGTTTCGGATTGTGAATTTGTGGTCTCTTCGGTTGCGGTTTTGAGGGCTAGATCGACGGCGTGGTTCTTGTGAAGATGATGATGCCGGATCTGTTTGATCCACAGGTTTGTTTCGTCTAATAATCTGTTATCTTTGCTTTTCTCGACCTAGATCTAGAGCTGCTCTGGTGCTTTTTATCGTCTCTATGCCGCCGTGTTGGTTTGGCTTCGTCCAGACTTTGTTTTTCCGGTGGCCATGTTTCCTCCTGTTTCAACCATCGGTCCTTATCTTGCTTGTGTCCTGTCTTTTGGGCTTCTTTGTTTTGCCTGAAGTTGTTGCTAGGGTCTTCAAGTTCTCCTCTTCTTGGTGGTTTTGTTGTGTTTGTTAACTGGTTCGATTTGATGGCACTCTCTTTCTCGAGGCGGGTTTTTTCGAGTGGTTAGGCTTCTGTCCTTGTCTTTGCTTTGCAGATCCGGTTGTGATCTGAAGCTTATTGAAGACTTTTATCTAGACGTAACATTGGCGCATCTTTTATCGTCGTCGTCGCATCCGGAAGTGTGGTTTGAGGTTCTTCTAGTGTCTTTGCTTGCCGGGTTCTAACGTCTTGGTTTCTTGGTTCCGAGAGGTTGGCTCTCATCTTGATAGGAAGAAGAATTTGTTATCGTTGGATTGGCAGAAGGCATCCTTGATAAATCTCGTTCATAGGATTATCTTAAGAAGAAGTGGATTTGTTGCTTTTGGACTAGCATCATTCCTCAAGGTTTATGTTAGCTTGCTAATGTTCTTAGATTTGGATTTCGAGCTTTCTTGATATCGACTTGAACTTTCTGCTTTGTATTTTTAGTGTATCTTGATTCCATTTTAGTTTTCGGAGAATTCACTGTTTCTTCCGGCTTATGACTTTGGGGACTTTTAGTTGTCTGCCGACTTAGTTTCCTTGGCGTTTGGTTTCATGTAAGGTTCCATCTCAAGTTCTAATAAAAATTTTAGTGACAAAAAAAAAAAAGTCCAATACCAATCTGAAAATTTTACTTTTTGTTCTTTAAATTATTTAAATTAATGCTTTTTGAATTTGTCTACAATTTTGTTGTCGAAAACATTGTCATTCTAGATTCAATTAATACATTTATGACATAAATCAGTATTTAACGAATCAAAACAATTTTTAGAAAATGCGTAGACGCCAAAACAAGAAGTGACCTCAAAAAAGTAGTTGGAATTATTGATTTGGTATTTTGGTGGTAAGACAGAATTTCCTGTCGGCAAATGCTGACTTCTCACCAAATCTTTCTCTCTCAAATTATTTGAATATTTTTAAAACATTTAAATTTATTTGATTATAGTGTAAAAAGTTGTCAAAAAGAGAAAATTATAATGATATGGTAGAGGACAATCTTTTTTTAATACACAAGAATCTCGTCCTCTCCCAATGCTTCCTCATCATTATACAAAATTACAAAAATTCCATTTTAAAGTAAAAAAAAAAAAAAAAAAAGTAGATTCGTTTTCCTTTCACATGTTTTTAATAAATTTAGGATCCAGACAATTATATTCATTTTTATATTGCCTATTAACTTATATCAGACAATTTTTCAACAGCTAATGAGATTATTGTATTATTACCTTTTAATTGTTTAAATTTGATATAAAGTATGTAGTAGAAAAATGAAAAACTAGTGGCTACCTATATAACCAATTTCATTACGTGATACAGTAAACTATACTTTAAGTTTGTTTCGCACTGCAAATTGCTTAATCATTGATTATCAGATTATATAATGGCATACTATATACAATTACATAAGTTTGATGTTTGTGCTAATGACTTTGACATGTGGCACGATTAGTCGATTAGTAGGGATCATTGCTCTCTCGTGTATAGTAATTTACATAGAGATTATACATTATCAACAATATTTGTTTATAAGAGAATTACCAACCATATATAATTTTCTTTAACTAAATTAACTCAAGTCAAAATAGTATAACAAATAAATAATGTAGGAAATGTCTCATTATTTATAGAAAACTACATAAAATCAAAAAATTACTAATGTAAATTACCCATTGATATGAAGAATCTAAAACGAGTACATGTGTTCTAATTTCTAAGGAGCAGCAGATCACAGCTTCCCACGTATAAAAAAAAACACTGTAGATAAAACGGCGTCGCAGAGCTGACAAGGTCTTTTTCTATCGTGTGGCACGTGCGGTCAGAAGACCTCTCTGAATGACTGCAAGATTCAAGAATCTGAAGTTTGAAGAACATAAATGTAAATATAATATTTGTAGGTAAATATTTCTTTTTTTCCCCTGAATTACCTGATAATTAATAGGTAACGTAAAGAATATAATTGTTCATGTAGAGAGATTAATTATGTCCCTTGTTTTTAAAATATTTGTTTAGGAGCTAGTGGTGATTTTTTTTTGATGATATTGCTACTACGAAGAAAATACAAAAAAGAAGTTACGTTGATGTGAATATAGTTATAATACAAAAAATTAGTAGAATATATCACACCATTGTTAATTTTTTTTATTTTTTTGGAATTTTAGAACTAAATAGTTTTCTTTCATGTGAATTTATTAATTATAGTAACTATGTAGCACATCCATGTAGCAAGCATTGGTTGTGAAGAGTTTTGAATTGTTCATTTCGATCTAAGAAGATATAATAACCAAAAAAATGATTATAGACTTGTAGTTATTATTAATGTTAAGAGGAATGTTTTCTAGCGATGCTACAAAGATAATATAAAAATTGGAGTTAATATCTATTTTTCCTATTTCATCTATTTTTAGCAGTATCTATATTTAGGCAGTTATTTGGTAAACAAATATAATATATATGTCGTATCTTAATATACAATCGGGTTTCTTATGAGCCTAATTGTTATTCCATGTTTAGTTATATAAGAGACAGAAATATAGAATATACTATGTGAAAAGATAGACCATTATTACTTACGGAGAGTTGATATGAACTGTATGATGATAACAACTAAAAAGAGATTGTGTCTATTTTGAATTATGACTTCGAGTAAAATTATAAATCTTGTTTTTCTTATGGAGCATGTGAAGGAATTATTTCCTATAGGTTTCCTTGTTTGTAGCAAATCATGAATCAACACTATAGGCTAAACAATACATATTTAAATTTTTTATTTTCATCTCATTAATCAAATAAAATAGGGTTAATCAATAATCACAATTCACAAACTTTCTTATTTATTTATTAAGAGCCACTTTTGATTTATTTTTATTTTGTTTTCACATACCAAAAAAAGTGCCATATTTTAGCTACTTAGTTCAATATAATTGTTTAAAATAATAAATAAATATGTGAAAATAGATTAATCTATATATATGTATATGTATGCATAATTGTATAAAACGTGTTGTGAAGTTTATGTTAAAGCTAAAAACATGGCTGAGAACTCTATTCCACAACTGATATTTTTATGACAAATCACATTCATCACTTCTAGTTTTACAAATATATGAATTAGAGTTAGCTTTAAAAAAAGAGTTACATGATTTTCTTTCTTCCAAAAGTAGCACAGTTCCTATAGTCATATATAGATTTCATGCGATAGCTCACAACAAGAAAAAATTCACACTAAAAATATGTATACTGTTTTCGTTACTAACCCGGACAAGAGGTATAGTAACAGTAGCAAATGTACTTAGATTATAGCCTTGTTACAACGGTTTCAAAAAGTAGAATGATCAAATTATTTTAGTTGCTAAACACAGTTTATTAGCTGATAAAGATTTTGTGTGTTCACTCTGATTGATGTCATTTTAAAGTTTTAAAAATTAGGTTCAGGTAGATAAGAACAATAACATAATTTGAGCTCTGATATTCTCTAACTATCTTATTTGGATCATATATCTAAGAATAACTCATCTGTATTTAGTTACTTAAAATTTTTGAACAATCTTCTGCAATTATGTTGTAGAAAGCTCACTTCCATCTTCATAAAAACACAAAGATCATTATCTATTGGTTCATTTGGTTTCGTTGCATATGACAATGCTTAAGAAATTAAAGTTTTGCTCTTCTCGTGTCTAATTTCTTCTGCCATATTTGGAGCTAAAACTTTGAACATATAATTCAAGAACTTAAAGTTCTGCCTTTGAGAAATTATCCATCATTAAGGATCTTTATTTTATTTGTTTTGTTACACAATGCTCTGTTAATTTTCTTTTGGCTAAATGTTAACAAAAAAGGTTCTAAACGAAATTTGAAGTTGAACCGGCCACTGTGCCAATCAAATTGAACCGGTCACTGTGCCAATCAAATTGAACCGGTCGTCGTTTACTCTTTTAAGGGTTTACACTTTACACAGACTTGTTAGCTCCTCCATTTGTTGTTGTTAGAGTTTAGAGACAACGAAAATCAGGCGAGTCGAAAATGTTGGCTAGGGTTTGCAGATCTGAATCATCTTCTGGTAATGCTGCTGCTGTTTCTGCGAGATTGTTCAGTACGAGATTAGTTCATCGCCGCGTCGCCAAGAAAACTAGTAAGGTTGAAAAGAGTATGCCTTCTCTGAGGAGCTTTTGAAGGAGAGAGTTTGAAATTGAGAAGTGGATCTCATTATATCAGAAGCTTAGATGATGCGATCGATTTGTTCGATGATATGGTTAGATCTCGTCCCTTGTACTCAGAAATTGATTTCTGTAAATTAATGGGTGTCATCGTCAGAATGAAACAACCCGATATTGCGATTTCTCTCTATCAGAAGATGGAATTGCGGAGGATTCCATTTGATATCTACAGCTTCAATATTCTGATGAAGTGTTTCTGCAGCTGTCATAAATTGTCCTTTGCTTTGTCTACATTTGGCAAGATCACCAAACTTGGTTTTCATCCCGATGTTGTTACGTTTAGCACCCTAATCCACGGGTTATGTCTGGAAGGTAGGATTTCTGAGGCCGTAGCTTTTTTTATTATATGGTTGAAACGGGATGTCCTGCAAATGTCGTAACGTTTACCACACTGATGAACGGTCTTTGCCGCGAGGGTCGAGTTCTCCAAGCGCTAGCTCTTGTTGATCGGATGGTAGAAGAAGGTCATCAACCTGACGCGGTTACTTACGGAACAATTGTCAATGGAATGTGTAAGTTGGGTGACACTGTCTCGGCTTTGAATATGCTTAGGAAGATGGATGAAAGCCAAATCAAAGCCAATGTTGTAATCTATTCTGCCATCGTTGATCGCCTTTGCAAGGACGGGAACCACATCAAGGCTCAAAATATTTTCACTGAAATGCATGAGAAAGGTATTTTTCCCAATGTTCTCACTTACAATTGTATGATAGACGGTTATTGTAGCTATGGTAAATGGAGTGATGCGGAGCAATTGCTGCGTGATATGATCGAAAGGAATATCGACCCTGATGTTGTTACTTTCAGCGCATTGATCAATGCATTTGTCAAAGAAGGAAAGGTCTCTGGGGCTGAAGAATTATACCGTGAGATGCTTCGAAGGAATATATTTCCTACCACAATCACGTATAGTTCAATGATCGATGGATTTTGCAAGCATAGCCGTCTAGAAGACGCAAAGCACATGTTTGATTTGATGGTTAGCAAGGGCTGCTCTCCGGATATAATTACTTTAAATACTCTCATAGATGGATGCTGTAGGGCGAAGAGGGTAGATGATGGAATGAAGCTTCTCCATGAGATGTCGAGAAGAGGATTAGTTCCTGATACCGTTTCTTACAGCATCTTATTCACGGGTTCTGTCAAGTGGGGAATGTTAATGTTGCTCAAGACCTTTTCCAGGAGATGATTTCTAATGGTGTGTCCCCTGATATCGTAACTTGTAACACTCTGCTGGCCGGTCTCTGCGAGAATGGGAAGTTAGAAAAGGCGTTGGAAATGTTTAAGGTTTTCCAGAAAAGTAAGATGGATCTTGATACTGCTACTTGTAACATCATCATCAATGGAATGTGCAAGGGTAATAAGGTGGACGAAGCATGGGATTTGTTCAATAGTCTCCCCGTCAATGGTGTGGAAACTGATGTCGTAACTTACAATATATTGATCGGCGTATTTGTCAAAGAAGGGAACTTTTTAAGGGCTGAAGATATTTACTTGGAAATGCTCTGTAAAGGTATAATTCCCAGTACTGTCACATATAACTCAATGGTAGATGGGTTCTGCAAACAGAACCGCCTAGAAGAGGCCAGACAGATGGTCGATTCGATGGTTAGTGAAGGCTGCTCCCCTGACGTAGTGACCTTTAGTACACTCATTAAAGGCTATTGTAAGGCAGGAAGGGTTGATGACGGATTAGAGCTTTTCAGCGAGATGTGTCAAAGGGGATTAGTTGCTGACACAATTACATACAACGCTTTGATTCATGGGTTTTGTAAAGTGGGTGATCTTAATGGCGCTCAAGATATATTCGAGGAGATGGTTTCTAGTGGTGTGTGTCCTGATACCATTACTTTCCGTAGTATGCTGGCTGGTCTATGTACTAAGGCGGAACTACAAAAGGGATTGACAATGTTGGAGGATTTGCAGAAAAGTGTGGTATGTCCTCTACTCACTTTTGTACTTTCGAGTTTTGGAGATGAATGTATATATATACAGAGCTTTGGCTGGAGAGCTTCTAGTGTAGCATCCGGAGAAGTTTGCAACTGAATGTCTAAGTCAAATTTAAGATAGAAAATTCTATCTTAACCCTCTCTAAATTGCTTGGTGTGTGTTGCTTTGCAGGATCATGAATTGGAGGATGATGAGTGAAAGAATTGGAAGATTCAATGCCATTTCCCTTTCGTAATTCCATTTCTATTACAATTGAAAATGAATGATTATGGTTCTAACTTGATTATTCATTCTGGATATTTATGTGTTCATGTAGTGGAAAAAGTTTCAATTTTCAAGCTCAGTTCTATCCTCAAAAAAGTATAGATTTCTGAGAGTTGTCCCGAGATACTCTGTACTTGCTATGATCACCACTGGTTAGGTTAGTTCTAACTTAATTGCGTTGATGCGAACCGGAAATTATGAACCGGAAAATCGCGTTTGAATTTTGACTGAACCGGATCGTTTTAAAGAGATAAACCAAGAAAATGTTACGGTTTTTTTACTAACCGTAAACCGGAAATTGGGAGCCACGCAAAATTAGGGTCGCCTTCTTCTTCTTCTTCTCTGACATCGTCATTTTGACATCGGAAGAATCTTCAGTGCCGAGAAAGATAAACAAAATGGCGGCAATCAGAACGATGACGAACATGATTCTACGCGAGTTCATCCATCATCCACTTCTCCTTCACTCTTCATCGAAATCGTGTCAATCTCTTTTACCATGTCTCCGTCTCACTCCCCTAATTTCTCCAATTCACTCTAATTCCCGGCTCGTATCCGTCCGATGTGCGGCATCGACCTCCGGTGGAAGCGGTGGTGATCGGAAAGTCTCTTCACGGTTGTCGCAGGTGCAACAGATGCTTCATGAAGCCGAAGAGAGAGCTAGTTCCGCTGGCAATGAGCCTACTCCTCAAATCACTCTAGGCAAGCTTTTTTTTTTTTGCTTTCATCCATTTGAAAAAAGAAACTGAGTTTAGTTTTAAGGAATAGGTTATGGAGAATTCTACTTTTTGATGTCTCTTGAACTTTCTATGAACTGAGTTTAAGTAGAGCCAATGATCATCTGTATACATGAATCTCAAATCAAATTCGTTAATCACTGTATAGTCTGTATTGTATACATGAATCTCAAATTCAATCACTTTATCTGATACAAAGCTCATTTCAGGAAGGGAAGGATTGAATTTTGTAGTAGATTGATGAATAACCTATATATTGACTTGGATGTGCTCATAGTTTCATGTGTATCTGTTTTTGGTATTTGCAGACAATGTTACACTTAACTTTGCTAGAAGTGGTGGTCCTGGAGGCCAGAATGTGAACAAATGTGTGACCTTGTTCTTGTGCCTTTACCTTACTTTTCATTGTAGTTTTTAGATGTTTCAATACTTATACTTTTCCCTTACAGTGAATACCAAAGTAGATATGCGCTTCAATGTTAAGAACGCGTATTGGCTGAGTGACAGGATCAGAGAGAAAATCTTACTGACGGTTTGTTTTTAAAACTCTATCATCCCTTTTCAAAACTATGAGTGTGAATTTTATCTATATCGTGTTCCATGGAGAGAACAGAGATAATATTGAAAATGCTGTTTGATATTTGACTCTTGATCTGGTTGGGGCCAAAATTTAGGATAATAGAGTATTTGGCTTTTTGTTTCTATGCGTTGTGTAGTTAGCTTTTTTGTTGTTTGTCAACAGGAGAAGAATCGGATCAACAAGGATGGTGAACTTGTGATATCTTCTACCAAAACCAGAACGCAGAAGTCAGTAACCTAATAGTCCTCTCTTTCATATTCCATTCTCAATAACTTCTCTATTTATGACAGTATGTTCCCTTGCAGAGGTAACATCGACGATGCACTTGAAAAACTACAGGTAATATATTGAATATCACGTCTTTTCGTCATGGTGTGTTTCATTCTATCTAAAACGGAGATGTTTTTGTTTAATCACATAACTGAACAGGCGATAATTGATGCGGCTTCATATGTTCCACCTCCACCATCAGAAGAACAAAAGAAGAAAATAGTAAAGCTGTGAGAACCAACCAAATCAAATCCTTTTCCATGATTCCATTGTTTTAACTCTGAATCCAAATCTTGACGCGGTGAATTCTTACATTTTCAGCGCTGCGAAAGCTGACAATAAACGACTTAAAAGCAAAAAAGTTCTGTCAGACAAGAAATCTGCGAGAAGAAGCCGCGGTAGTTACGATGATTAAACTTAAAACCATACAATGGAGTCCAGGTTGATTCTAAAGCTTTTAACTTAAAATGATTGTTATTTTCTTGGAATTTAATGTAACACAACAATCAAATCATCCAATAAAAATTTGCAGTATATTGGATTTTATGTACAAACCACTCTTATACAAATTATGAACAAAAAAAGTATCAAACATAACATTCCTCACTTTTTGTTTTACTTTCGAATAACATGTTCTTCTCCTGATCTTTGATCAAAATGCTTGATCCATTTTCTTTTGTTGCTGTTATTATCACTCTTCCCAGAGCTTCTTGCTGCGGCAACATGAGCGATTTCTAGACCACCAGAAACTGGAAGAGTCACTGTTCTCACAACATTCCGGTCACTAAATGCTTTTGTCCAACTGAAACACGAAGTGCTTCTTCGGTAACCGCTTCTGCAGACCACAACAGCTCCTCTGCTACCAAACACAGCGTTTCTCAAAACGTTTGCTGCGAAATCCTTCTGATCCCAGTCAACTACCAAGAAATCGATTCCTTGTAGCGTCTGCATCGTGTGCTCCAATTCCTCTCCTTCCTCGTTCATAATAATCGTCTCCGGCAAGTTTGAGCAAGATTGTTCTGCCATGGCTTGAAGATAAGCAGTTTGTGATCTTGCGTTTGGTACTATACAAATGTGTCTTCCGTTTGTGTGTCGACTCGCTATGTTTAAGCCAACGCTTATGGCTATAGTTTCTCCTTCTGACCATGTTTCCACAATCAAATTGGCGTTCCATCCTGCTGCCATCGCCGCCACTAGCTCCGCCGCTCCCGGCGTTCCAAGATTTTCACACTGCAAAAGTTGCCCAATTTTTTTTAAAAAAACGTTACAAATTGTTAAAAGAAAGGGCCAAGACGTGCAAAGATCTAAGGTTTATGTCTCAAAATCCCAAAGCATACGAAAAATTTATCACATCTAGATAATTGGGTTTTCGAGTAATGTGAAAAGGATCGAAAGAAGCTTTACTTCGTGAGAAAGTATGAAATCTTTTTTTCTTCTTTCGAAAAAACGTTACCAAAGTCAAAACAGAGGAGATGAACTTACCGATTTAACGGTGTCGATGTAAGCCTTTGATGCAGTTTCCGGTGACCAAATCAATTTCATCTTCTCTCTTCGTTTGTTTGTTTGTTTATTAACGTCTTCGTTGGGTCAGAGACAGAGTCTAGCGTAAAACCTCCAAACGATGTTTTTGCTTTTATAAACAACACATGAGAACATGAGAGAAAAGTCTTTGTGTTGATATTTTATTGGGAAAAAGTGTGTGCGCGTATCAGTCAAACATTGCCCCTTATACTTTTGGTTTATTTCGTTTTGGCACAAATGTTATGGAACTTAGTTAAGTACCACAAGTAAAAACTTATTCATGGTGATTTAGTGGCTGAATGGGTATTTCATTGTGATTTTAATTATGATTAGCCATTATTCTACAACACACCCCATTACCGTTTAATTTTGATTGAAAATACAGTGAGAAGACTCATGAAATGCTAAACCTTTTAACTTTTTCATGAATTATTCAACCACTAAACCACTATGAATTTGTTAACTATAAACACATTAAATGATAAAAACTTTGTATCATGTTTCGAAGATTGGTCCAAATTTTTCGGTTACCAAAATAAAAACCCATAAGTGTTTTTACATTTTTTATTAACCGGAGATCTTATAATAAAATTTAAATTAATTTCCACAATAATTCGTGAAATTGTTTGTTGATAGTTAATTAATATACCGCTTCATGGTTTTACATTTGAAAATATGATCAGCTATGTTTTATCAGTTAGAATATCCGTCAAAATTTTGCATTTCTGTATATTTGAAAAATAATTTTGCTATATATTATAAAAATGTCAAAAAATATAAATAGAATACCTAAAACATCATTAATCTACTAATACTATTTAACATTTCATGTTGTTCTTTTCGAAAACTCTATATGTTCAGCTAAAGTCTTTCCGGTATTCCATTATTTGATTTGTTCCGTTTATTTCACAAATCATTTAACATCCTAGACAAACTTGTGTTTCTTCTTTTAGGTTTTAACTAACAATCCATGATTCAATCTAAACTAATACTTGAAATTTTCAATTTATTTATCATGGAAAATAATAACTAAAACTCTTGAAGCAAAATAGATCTTGTATTTATGACTTGTAGTAAGTATTAAGTAACCCCCAAAATTTTGACATATAGTAGAAGATAATATAATGGGATTAAATCTGTAAAACATCATAAACTAAGGGGGTGCATTACTAATTTATCCAAAAGATGATTTATTCTCTGTTTCTTTTCTTGAAAGATAGGTTGCGTTGTTAGATCGTTGACATTAAACATTTTGTCCAGGAGAATCCGACGTGTTAGAGTTTTGGATTTGGATTATAACGAGATTAAACTACTTAATCTTTGATTAGTAGCCGGAACCGGCTTAAAAGTATTATATTTAACTAACAAACTCTTGAATTGTCCATTGCTTTGGTACAATAGATCACTAACTCTCCCTAATTGAATTGACTTGGTACTATGTATATTAGTATTTATGGAATATATTCCACGTACTAAGTAGGTTGTTGGTGATTATTCTTCATATTTTATATTTTGTTTTCTTAAAAAGCTTTTCTTATATGATTAGATGTTAGTTAGTTTAATTAAGTTAATGATATTTCCACCACCCACGTCCTTTGTTAAACCAAAATTAGAACGATTCTTCCGTTGATGGTTTTGGTCTTTTGGACATATTTTTGGATTTGGTCGGCAACTAGTTTTGGACATTTATTCGCTAAAGAATCAATAACGTTGATCGTATTCATACTCAACGTATAAAACATGTATATGCATTTACGTTTGATTATGAAAACAAATGGTCAAGTAATACTCAATTTCGAATATAACATCATACTAAATTACTAAAACGTCACATATATTTTTTTTACAATTGGTCGGTTTCATATTTTAACTAAAAAAACTCACATATGTTTTCAGTAATATGTCAGTTGAATATTTTAACAAAATTTTCGGTTCAAGATCTTACAAAACTAGGAATTTGAAAATCTGATAACACGTATAGAAGACATCTTACAAAAAGAAATATGAGAGACATATATCTATTATACGTGTACAAATCGTATGTAGGTATATACGTGCACATATATTACAAAGACACAAATATGAACTTTAAAAACAGCTGTTATACTTGGTCGTACATTGTTAATGTACAATATATTGCTTTCCCATTAGATGCATTTTGAGATATTAATGTTTTTTGTTAGGTGGATGTTTTCATTTTGATATTTTCTGATGTCGATACACGGTCATACACGATCCTTTTGATAGTTTCTTCAGATTTCTTATCGATCATATTCTTTTCCGATAAATTGCTGATGTGTTTTTTTCCTTTTCTACTTATACAAAATCACCTAGATTATCTAACACTTATCTTTTAAACAATTTCGACATCTTAATATTTTGCAAATCTAATTTTTCATAAGTTGGTCGTATGCGAATATGATATGCATATGGTAGACAAAGCATATGGTTATATGGTACGTTGCGAAAATAGCTACTGTTTTATGGAATACTTAGTTCAAAATATCAGCTACATTTTAACCCAAAAAAAGAAAGAAGCAAATGATAATTTGGCTGTTTTCGGCTATGCTTTTATTTTATCACATGCATAATTGAGATCATAATTTATACGTACATACTATATATACATTGATTGTGCCATTTCTAGTAATACCAAATGTATTTTTTGCCCACAAATCAATCTTAATAATGGGATTGGGGCACACAGAAGAATTCTTTTGTTCTTTCCATTTCGATAACGACCCTAGAGGTTTTGATCAAAAGAATATTAGGTTATGTTCCCCATTTTCTTTCCCACTTTCTCAAATTTGCTCTTCTGTTGGATAATGAAGGGTTTTTTGATTAAATTCACATTCCACACTACTACTGCTAGTGTTACTATTGCCCCAAATGAAATAGATTAATCTACTATCTTTTTGTATAAATATATTTCTATATGCTGATATATATCTTTAAAACATTGTAATGGTTTTTCTTCCTCCAAAACTTGAGAGAAATTACGGCCAAGAGTTTCAGAAAAAGTTTGGGCTCCTTTAATTTGGTTCAAAGGCTGCACACCTAAGCTTGCTTTCAACTTATGGGTCACAAATCTGGATAGGCTGCCAACAAAGTCCCGTCTAGCTTCTTGGGGTCTTGATGTCTCCACTACCTGCAGTTTGTGTTCCGGATCTTTCGAGACCAGGGATCATTTGTTTCTCCATTGTGCTTTCACTAGCATCATTTGGGATAAAATTATGATTAGGATTGGGCATCCTGCTCACTCTTTTAGCGACTGGAATTCCATTCTTCATTGGGCCCAGGTTCAGAGTATTGCCTCTCCTAAGACTCTGAGGCTTCTAATTATCCACTCTTTGGTTTACTTGGTTTGGAGGCAAAGGAACAATTTCATTCATAATCAGATCGATCTCTCTCCGACAGCTGTTTTCAAAGAGTTAGATCGTCTCATCATCAACACTATCACTGCCAGGAGACATCTGAAAAACTTCAGACATTTAATGGCGTTATGGCTTCACTAAGGGATTCGTTGCTTTTCCTTCTTCTGAGATCTTTTTATTGTGCTCTGTTTTTTCCTTTCTTTTTTTGGCAAAGCATAACTATTTATTAGGACTTACTCTTGTAACACCTAGCTTTCATTTTAATGATATTTACAAGTTTAGCAAAAAAAAACATATGAGTGCAAAAAGATAATTTTTGTATTTAGAGTTTTTTTCTTCTAACATGTCATTAAAACTATATATAAAAAAGGCTACAATGTCAATACACAAGATTCAGAAAAGAATGTTAAATACTACATTATATATGCCGTTGCACACAAACAAAAAACAAACAAAAACCTACATTATGCTTTATCTAGTAGTACCTAATGTATTTGTTCCCCATAATTCAATCTTAATTCCTAATGACGGAGTTATGGCACAAAGAAGAATTGTCTTGTTCTTTCCCTTTCGAAAACGACACTAGAGGTTTAAAAGAATCTTAGGTCATGTTCCCCCATTTACTCTTTTGGTTAGATGATAAATAGATTTTTTGTATAATAAGTTTTCATGACATAAAGATATAATCACTTATTTGTATAATGATTATGAAATTTCACTTGTATTGTTTAAGCGAAAACAAAGGATCAAAACTGATATTGTGCAATCTTTCAATGCAATAGTCCTAACAAATAACAAACCGAAGGGGTACTTTTCTAGATGGGTCTGGGCCAAGGCCCATACATTTCGGGTGCAGAGATCAAACGTTGCCGTATACCTTCCTTTTTTAGCTAAGAAAAGAAGGCTACACTTTGGTAGACTCGTCACTCACATCATCACACACAGAGCTAGAGCTATGTCAACAGAGACTAAAGAAACCCGACCCGAAACTAAACCCGAAGACCTGGGAACTCATACTACTGTGGATGTACCCGGTGAAGAACCTCTCGGAGAGCTTATCGCCGACGACGTGAACGAAGTCGTTTCTGATGCGTCGGCGACGGAGACAGACTTCTCACTCTCACCGAGCCAATCGGAGCAAAATATTGAAGAAGACGGCCAAAACTCACTCGATGACCAATCGCCATTAACGGAGCTTCAGCCTCTTCCTCTTCCTCCTCCTCTTCCAGTCGAAGCACGAATCTCAGAATCGCTCGGTGAAGAAGAATCTTCCGATCTGGTAACGGAGCAACAATCACAAAACCCTAATGCGGCGGAGCCTGGTCCTAGAGCAAGAAAAAGACGCCGTAGGAAACGTTTCTTCACTGAGATTAACGCAAACCCAGCTTTCTCAAGAAACCGCCGCACTAGCGTCGGCAAAGAGGTGGATTCAGAAGCGCTAATCGCAATGTCGGTAGGGTTTCCGGTTTATTCGCTCACGGAGGAAGAAATTGAAGCTAATGTGGTTTCGATCATCGGAGGTAAAGATCAAGCTAATTACATTGTTGTAAGGAATCACATTATTGCTCTGTGGCGATCTAATGTATCGAATTGGTTAACGCGAGATCATGCGCTTGAGTCTATACGTGCTGAACACAAAACCTTAGTTGATACTGCTTACAATTTCCTTCTTGAGCATGGTTATATTAACTTCGGGCTTGCTCCGGTTATTAAAGAGGCGAAATTGAGGTCGTTTGATGGCGTAGAGCCGCCAAATGTTGTTGTTGTAGGGGCGGGTTTAGCTGGTTTGGTTGCTGCTAGACAGTTGTTGTCAATGGGGTTTAGGGTTTTGGTTCTTGAAGGTAGAGATAGACCGGGTGGGCGGGTTAAGACACGGAAGATGAAAGGTGGTGATGGTGTTGAGGCAATGGCTGATGTTGGTGGAAGCGTTCTCACCGGAATTAATGGGAATCCGCTTGGGGTTTTGGCGAGGCAACTTGGTTTGCCTCTTCATAAGGTTAGAGATATTTGTCCTTTGTATCTTCCCAATGGAGAGCTTGCTGATGCTAGTGTTGATTCTAAGATTGAGGCATCGTTTAATAAGTTGTTGGATAGAGTTTGTAAGCTTAGACAGTCGATGATAGAGGAGAATAAATCAGTTGATGTGCCTTTGGGAGAAGCGCTTGAAACATTTCGATTGGTTTATGGGGTTGCTGAGGATCAGCAAGAGAGAATGCTCTTAGATTGGCATTTAGCAAACTTGGAATATGCAAATGCTACATTGTTGGGGAATCTGTCAATGGCGTATTGGGATCAAGATGATCCGTATGAGATGGGTGGTGATCATTGTTTTATCCCAGGTGGGAACGAAATATTTGTACATGCTTTAGCGGAAAATCTTCCAATTTTTTACGGGAGTACAGTTGAGAGCATCAGATATGGAAGCAACGGGGTTCTGGTTTACACAGGTAACAAAGAGTTCCACTGCGATATGGCTCTTTGCACGGTTCCATTAGGTGTTCTGAAGAAAGGTTCGATTGAGTTTTATCCCGAACTTCCTCATAAGAAGAAAGAAGCGATTCAGAGACTTGGATTCGGATTGTTGAACAAAGTGGCGATGTTGTTTCCGTGTAACTTCTGGGGCGAAGAGATTGATACTTTTGGGCGATTAACCGAAGATCCGTCCACCAGAGGAGAATTCTTCTTGTTCTACAGCTATTCTTCTGTTTCCGGTGGTCCATTACTTGTAGCACTTGTAGCTGGAGACGCTGCGGAAAGATTCGAGACATTGTCGCCTACTGATTCCGTTAAACGGGTCTTGCAGATACTACGCGGAATATATCACCCAAAAGGAATTGTTGTTCCTGATCCGGTTCAAGCCCTCTGTTCCAGATGGGGACAAGACAAGTTTTCATACGGTTCTTACTCATATGTTGCGGTCGGATCATCAGGAGATGATTACGATATTTTAGCCGAGAGTGTTGGTGATGGAAGAGTGTTCTTTGCAGGTGAAGCTACTAACAGACAATATCCAGCTACAATGCACGGAGCCTTCTTAAGTGGAATGAGAGAAGCAGCAAACATACTTAGAGTTGCTAGAAGAAGAGCGTCATCATCGGCTTTAAATCCTAACCAGATCTGCATCGACAAAGAAGAAGAGGTAGACGAAGAAGAAGACCGCTGTTTGGATCAGTTATTCGAGACACCCGATTTAACATTCGGGAATTTCTCAGTATTGTTTACTCCAAATTCGGATGAACCTGAATCCATGTCATTGTTGAGGGTTAGGATCCAAATGGAGAAACCCGAATCAGGTCTTTGGCTTTACGGTTTAGTGACAAGGAAGCAAGCTATTGAGCTTGGTGAAATGGATGGAGATGAGTTGAGAAATGAATACTTGCGTGAGAAGTTAGGACTTGTTCCTGTCGAAAGGAAGAGTCTTTCTCAAGAAGGGGAATCGATGATCTCTTCACTCAAAGCTGCAAGACTGAATCGACAGATCTTTGATTAGTAGTAAAATAGATTTAGATTAAAATTGTATTCAGCTGCGTCTACGTTGTAAATTGTTGTTCTAATCTTTTTTGTACTTAACGCAAAACATTTTGGAAAACAAAGCTTTGTTACTTATTTGACGTGAAGTGAAGTTTACTTTTCTTATTAAAATTGAATGATTAATCTTCACATGGGCTTAGGAAGCCCATATAATTGGACCATTGATCTTAAGCAAAAACGACGACGTATTATTGTTTCTCTGATTCTCTCTTTCTCTAAATTATCAAAAAAACGCTACACAGTCGTCGTCAAGAACAAAGACGATTCGATTGAATTCTCCATAAGAGGTCCGACCCGAATTCGAAAACCCGTAAGAACCGAATCGAAGATGAGCAAGGATGGTTTGAGCAACGACCAAGTCTCATCAATGAAGGAAGCATTCATGCTATTCGACACAGACGGCGACGGCAAAATCGCACCGTCGGAGCTCGGAATCTTAATGCGGTCACTCGGCGGCAATCCAACAGAATCACAACTCAAATCAATCATAACGACGGAGAATCTCTCGTCTCCGTTCGATTTCAATCGATTCCTAGATCTAATGGCGAAACATCTGAAAACAGAGCCGTTCGATCGCCAGCTTCGTGATGCGTTCAAAGTGCTTGACAAGGAAGGTACTGGATTCGTTGCTGTGGCAGATCTGAGACATATACTTACGAGTATCGGTGAGAAATTGCAGCCGAGTGAGTTTGATGAGTGGATCAAAGAGGTTGATGTTGGATCTGATGGTAAGATCCGGTATGAGGATTTTATTGCTAGAATGGTTGCTAAGTAAGATCTAAATCTGTGAAAATTTGAATTCTTTAGATTAGAACAAATCTTAGGATTTGTTCAGAAAGTGTTTAATTGTTAATGTAATTGGGAATTTGGTCATAATTAAGCTGTGTTATTTGAAAAGATGGTTCCTTTATGATATTGAATTCTGCAAATGTTGTATATGTTCGTTTGGTGCTTGAACTTGGTTCTTTATGTTCTGCATCAAATCGTTGCTCCTTTGAGGTTGGTTTCGAGTTTTCGTTCACGATATTAGCGTTTTGTTGGTTTCTTAGTTTGGTGGAACTTAGTATGATAGTTTTGTTGGTTAGGAACTTGGAATCTTTGGAATGGTATAAGTGATCTTGTGTTTGATCGTGAGCTTTGTTTGTTCAAATATCTTTGGAATGAATGGTCTAGTTATGTGTGTTGGGTGTTCGGGAAAAGATTATTTATTCTGATGTGCAGATCAATGAAACACAGTAAGTGTTTATTTCTTTTTCTTCTGTGTTGTTCTTCTTATTGGCACTGCTAAGGAACAAGTGTCTTGATTCTCTGGACATTATGTTGCAATGACTTTTGGTTAGAGTTCTTGTTGTGGTTGTTTTGTGGTTCGTGTCTAGCTCGCTTGGGTTTGTTTAGAAGGTGAACTTCCGATAGGAATAAGGAGGGGGTTTCTTTTTCATGTGTACTGTCGTCTAACAAGTTTAAATTAAATGATGCGTTTTATCAACTGTGTTGATCACTTAATAGCGTAAGGGTTTATTTGCGCGATTCAGTACAACTGGTTATTTTGAAATTGCAAATATCATACTTTTTTTTTTGGTAGGCCACAGGGAGAAGAATGTCTCCCTGCATTTTATTAATGAACTATAAAAATAAATCAAATTCGGACATGCCTCGGAAAACCTGTTTTATCGCACATGCCAATGTTATGCTTTTGCTTGTTTTCTAATTAAGGCTCCTTTTGGAAAACCTGTCTGAATCCGCTATAGTGAAACCACTGAGGGAGAGAATCTTATTAAATTAAGATCGTGTAAGGAAAGTAGGATCTCGAGGTCTATCGTACGAAAAGACAAAAGCAATAATGGAACTTATTAGTGAGCGAGAGAGAGGACATGGACACGTAGTGTCGTATTAAGAGAAGATAAGACCAAGTGGCTGAGAGATTATAAAAAGACAAGAGGGTCAAATTTTCACTTTGGTTGATAGAGTCAATCACGCCATGAGTAGCATAGTGCGGTGGCTTCTGGGTAGTCTACTTTAGCTGAGCTTTCTAGGTGTAGCATCTAACAGCCACTTCTTTTTCTTTCTTTGATGATGATAATACAAGTTTGAGTTTAGATAGTGTGCATCACTAAATTGGAGGCGAGAACCAAATATTGTATCGTTTAGGAATTTAGGAGGAAGAAATCTTTTAGCATCATAAATCTCCACGTTTAAGTTTCAACTTTCAAGTAAGAACTACATTAAACTTATAAATACTATAGTAGCTAATTAGTCTTTAAATACTGTTTTAATTGAATGGATAACCTCTATGACCATCTAAGTTGTCACTCCATCAAAAAATCAAAAACCAATCAGAAATATATTTAGAGATGCGATCAAACACACTCTAATTAAAAAAAAAAAAAAAAATTTGGTAAACTCTAGATGCGATCGTAACTTGACTAAACTCTAGACATCATGAATAACCTTGGCCAATATTTAATTACGTTGACAAACTAGCTTAGGGTAGTTTCGTTGTGAAGTTCTGATCCCAACAAAAAGCTAAAGGGATCTTATATAGTCGAGCCAAATTTAAACTTTTTTTTCTTTTAAATAACCTACATTAGTTTATTGCGTTTGTAATGACATGAACATGTTATAAAACAAATAACCTAAACCAATTGCATGGTTAGAATAAATTAGTAAAATATCTCATAGATGCGATCAAGCGTACAGGACTTTGAAAAGCGTTAATTATTGTTTATTTCTTATTTAACATGTTGTTTAACTGGACTAAGTAATTATTTATCTCAGCTTTTATAAGTAACTTTCCAAAAGATAGTCAAAAACTCTCACTCAATCGATGGCAGAACCATCTTTTGCTCGTCTGTTTCTCTTGTTCTTCAGCTTTCTCCTTATCTTTGCCACCTACTCTTGGGTCTTTGGACCCGACTCAGGCTTCTTGTTCGGTACTCGTGTCCGGAAAACTCTCGGCTCGAATCGTCAAGTCCACGTTGACCACTCTTTAGAAAAGCCTCATCATCCACTTGATCCACTAACGGTGCGAGAAATCAATAGAGTCAGAACAATACTCTCGAACCATGACCCGGGTTTTGGTTCCGGGTCGGCCACGATTCACTCCATGGCTCTCGATGAGCCGGAGAAGTCACGTGTCGTCCAGTGGAAGAAGGGAAATAAGCTTCTGTCACGAAGAGCTGCGGTCGTAGCTTATTGGGGTGGTCAAACACATGAGATAACGGTGGATCTTGATTCGGGTCGGGTAGTTTCTGATGTGATTAACCGGACTTCAGGGTATCCGATTCTCACCTTGAACGACGTCTTCGCTGCTTCGCAGGTATAGATGGTTTTCTACTTTTCTTGGAAACACAGAAATTTTCCGGTTCAGATTACCGGTTTGATTCTGTTTACATCCTAACAAACAAAACTATAGATAGGTTTTTTGTCTGGTTATCATTACTTCCTTTCAAATGAGTTGATTTTATTATATTTTTTTCATTTCAGGGATTTTTATCTAATTAGATTTACATCAATTTTTTAGTTCAATTTTTTGGCTGTTTCTTTATGGATCGGATCAGGTCAAATAGAGCCAGTGATCTAAAGTTCTGGGTCTCATTTTTTTATTAGTTTAGAGCAAAACATTTAACGTCGTCTAGAGTTCATACACACATGGGTTTGAAACTTTGAACCCGTGTTATAATACTACGTCGACTCTAATACGGTAATACCATTGTGCATTTGTGCTACAAGACCAAACTCGGATATTCCACTCTTACTAACCGGTTTAATAAAAAAAGATAACATTTGTCATGTCAACATGGCAGGTTCCTTTGAAGAGCTTGGAATTTAACCGCTCCATTGAAGCTCGTGGGGTTAAGTTTTCCGATTTAGCTTGCATCACACCGTTTGCCGGATGGTTTGGATCGGAGGAAGAAGGACGTAGAGTCATAAGAGTTCAATGTTTCACGTTACAAGGCACTACCAATTATTTTATGAGACCACTCGAAGGACTTTATGTAACGGTCGATCTAGACAAATTGGAGGTTATCAAGATCATCGATAAAGGCCCAATTCCAATTCCCAAAGCCTCCGGTACAGAATACCGGTTTGGTGTTCAGAATAAACCGGTGCATATGGATCGTATTAACCCGATTTCGATGGAGCAACCTGACGGTCCCAGTTTTAGGGTCGAAGATGGGCATTTGGTTAAGTGGGCTAATTGGGTTTTCCATGTTAAAGCTGACCAACGAGCCGGTATGATCATATCTCAGGCCACGGTTCGTGACTCCGAGACAGGTATCTAACACCATAATTCAAATATTTACATTTACAAAAAAAAAAAAGTGTCTAAATCTATGTTGATCATTTGTCATGAAAAGTATTTTAGGTTAAATGGTTCATTTAATATTATTTAATGATGAAATTTGACTACAACATTCTTTTTCGAATAACGTACGTCTCACGCATGCTGTTTATTTATGTGGAGTAAGCAGGTGAACCAAGAAGTGTGATGTACAAAGGATTCCCATCAGAGTTGTTTGTACCGTACATGGACCCTGAGGAAGGATGGTACTACAAAGGTTATATGGATGCAGGCGAGCTCGGTTTAGGACCCACGGCAATGCCGCTCGTGCCTCTCAACGATTGCCCTCGAAATTCTTACTATATAGACGGTGTTTTCGCCTCTCCAGACGGCAAACCCATTGTTCAACCTAATATGATATGCTTGTTTGAACGCTATGCAGGCGATATCAGCTGGCGACATTCTGAGATCCTTTTTGCCAATGCCGATGTATGTCCTTTGTTTTTTTATTTACTAATTAAGTTTTATGAACTAAGGGTATTAGATCTTTTTAAGGTATAGTTCGGATTTTTAAGAAAGCTATTTCGTCGTTTTCTTGCCGGAGTTCGCTAGCCGTTCAATCCAAGCTACCAAATCGGATATAGTACGTATAGGTTTAATATGATTGAGTTTACGGTTTAGGCTTTGTTTTTAGTATAAGATAACTTTTTCTTAAAAAACATGTTTTAGTTCAATTTGTTTCCCTTTCTAACCAATCTAAATAGACAAAAAGTATAACTATAATAAGCATATAAGGGTTAATTTGGTTTTCGGTCCCTATTTTCTGGTTTGATTCGGACTGGTTTTTATTTGCTTTTTGGTTTGAATGATAATTGATTCATAAATTGACGACTTAACAGATAAGAGAGTCAAGGCCAAAAGTTACATTGGTAGCTCGAATGGCAACTTCGGTTGGAAATTACGACTATATTTTCGATTGGGAGTTTCAGACTGATGGTTTGATCCGTGTTACGGTATGTGAACACATTTTTTTCTGTATATGAATATAATTTGTTTTTTTATCAAGTTTCCTAAGTTTAAAGCTATTGTTAGGTCGCGGCTTCGGGAATGTTAATGGTGAAAGGGACACCTTACGATAATGTAGATGACTTAGGTGATAGGGAGGATGATGCTGGACCGTTGATCTCTGAGAATGTGATTGGAGTCGTTCATGATCATTTCATAACGTTTCATCTAGACATGGATATTGATGGACCGATGAATAATTCTTTGGTTAAGGTTCATCTAGAGAAGCAGAGAGTTCCAACAGGAAAATCGCCAAGGAAGAGTTACTTGAAGGTCAAGAAATATATAGCCAAGACTGAGAAAGATGCTCAGATCAAGTTGAGCCTCTATGACCCATATGAATTCCACATTGTGAACCCGAACCGAAAATCTCGGGTAGGAAACCCGGCTGGTTACAGGATCGTACCGGGTGGTAATGCAGCGAGTTTGCTTGATCACGATGATCCTCCTCAAATTCGAGGTGCATTCACTAATAATCAGGTATTTAATTTTAGGCTATGTTTTTATATATAAGATTCTGATTAGCTATAATCTCGGTTTAGGACTTAATGTGTCCAAATGTTCATTTAACTGATGCAATTGGTTTTATCGGTTTAGATATGGGTGACTCCATATAACCGGTCAGAACAATATGCCGGAGGAGTTCTAATTTACCAGAGCCAAGGTGATGACACACTACAAGTTTGGTCAGACCGGTACGAAACTAATTTATGAACTATACCAATTGAGACATACCGTTTATGGTTTGAAACATTTCTCTGATATCTTTGTTTTGTGGTGAAACAGGGACCGTTCGATCGAAAACAAGGACATAGTACTGTGGTACACACTAGGGTTCCATCACGTACCTTGTCAAGAAGATTATCCAGTTATGCCAACCGTTGCGGCTAGCTTTGAACTTAAACCAGCAAATTTCTTTGAATCCAATCCGATTCTTGGGTCTGCTCCTTTCTTCGAAAAAGACTTACCGGTCTGTAGACCATTTGCTTCATCTTGACCGGTTCTGTTCTGACTAATACTCTAATAGTATACAAGTAGAGAAGATCAAATATCCGGTGTAGCCAAACACTTGTTGAAGTTTATTTGCCGGTTTTTGCAATAATAACAAAACGTCCAATATCTGTAATCCCCGACGTAACATAATACCAAAAATCTTCAGTTTCTTCAGAGAGAAGTTGTTCGTGTTCGAGTTATTGTAGAGCCAGCATACGGGCTGTTGCTTTGTTGAGTTTGCTTCTCTTAACGAAGCAGAGAAGGCGTTGGAAACGAAGAAGGGTGAAACTTTTTACAGTCGTAAGATTATTCTTGACGTGGCTGAGATGGCTCCAGACCCTTTCCGACTCAAGTACAACCTTGTAAAGAAGCTTTGTTACCAAGACTTTCAACAAGAAAGACCGGAAAGACAGCAGATAAAATCCCTGTTCTGCGGTAAGAAGACTATCATCTCTTCTGACGACTGATAGAAGCTCCTTTGGTGTTTTTTAGTTGTGATATCTATTCCAGTTACGAAGACCTTCAATGCAAGTATGCAACTGTGCTTTGTTACTTCGTTTTTTCTTTTCTTCTTGTTAAGTTTTTGTCTTAATTAAATTAAAATATGCTTAATTTTTAGTTATTTACCTAAATAATTAAAATATGCGAATTGAACTGATTTGGTAAATAAATAATTAAAATCACAATCAATACATAGTATGATTCATGTGGACATGTGGTTGGACAGGTTGGTGAACCTAATTATGCTTTAATTTCTCAACACTTTGTTCAATAATTGGTTTTTTTTTTTTTTAATGAATTTTGGGGTCAAATTCATTTCAACTGATTCAATCAATTCTCATGAATTCCATCTTGTCAAGCGTCCTTCCTGCTCCCGAAGATCCTGTTCTCAGTGTATACTCTAAAGGCTTTTCATCGATTTCACTTATATCTTTCTTGTTGATTTCTTATATACTTCTTTTGATAAACATTTATTATATACTTCTTCGACCAAATGTGTATTTATGTTAATCTTTTTCTAATATATATATTTATGATTATGGAAACAGGTAATTTTTGCTTGTAGAGATGATCCTAGTCCGGTTAAGTTGAATTTGAGCGCAGGTACCTATCGAACTGAGGTAATTTTCAGATCTTCATAATCTTGATTTAAGTTAATTAGCCATTTTGCGAGTTCAAAGTTTTGATTAGATTAGTCTTCTCCTTGTTCTTTTTTTTTTTTTTTTTTTTTTTTTTGTCAAGGAAGGAAAGCCTCTTGTTCTTGATGTTGTGAGAAGAGCAGAGCAACAGTTAGCCAACGACCTGTAAGTTAATCAATATTTATATCATAATGCAACTTTGTGTATATATGAATAAAAAAGATTCACATTTTGAAATACAAAATATTTTTTATAAATTAAAAAAAATATTCTCGTTTTAATCTTAATTTTGAGAACATAAATATAGTAAATGTAAACACGAACGCAACCGTGAACAAAATGTAATTTTCCAAATCTTTTTTCTGTGTTTGTAAATCATTAGTCTATGCTTTCTCTGCTTTACGGTTTACCTTAAGGTCTAGGGACAAGGAATATCTTCCCCTCAATGGACTTCCTGAATTTAATAAATTAAGTACCAAGCTCATCTTAGGTGATGATAGGTAATGTATTCACTGCTATTTTCTTTCATCTTTTTTCTTATGTTATTATTATTAATTTTGCTATAATTTTTTTTCTGGACAGTCCTGCATTGAAAGAGAATAGAGTTGTTACAACCCAATGTTTGTCTGGTACTGGTTCTTTGAGAGTTGGAGCTGAGTTTCTAGCAACACACAACAAAGAAGTAAATTGTTCTCTACTTAGCTTTCCCAATGGTCATTAGAATTCGGTAAAATTAAAGACCGAATTAATTGTATAGTACATACAACAATTCTACAATATAGTATATACTAACAAATTTTGTAATAAATTTTCCTAGCATACAAACATTTGCTACTTACATTGCAACATATTTGTCACTAATTTCGTTTCTCTTTGTTTCAGAGTGTCATTTTCGTTCCAAACCCAACGTGGGGGAACCATCCCCGTATTTTTACTTTGGCGGGTTTGTCTGTCCAGTATTTCCGTTATTATGATCCGAAGAGCCGAGGACTCGACTTCAAAGGTAGTTTTATAACTATGTCCATAAACTCTCTGTCTTTCACATTGAATTGTTGCACTTTATCTTAATTTTGTTTGATTGACCCAATCACACCAAATTTCACCAAATGTTTTTTTAATATGACCCAGTTGATGTTAATTCCTAAGTATATATACCAATCATGATTTCAAATAATGACTTAATAAATATCAAAATAGGCATGCTCGAGGATCTTGGCGCTGCACCTCCTGGAGCTATAGTGGTACTTCAAGCTTGTGCGCATAACCCCACAGGAGTTGACCCAACATTCGAACAATGGGAAAAGATTCGACGACTAGTGAGATCGAAAAGCTTATTACCTTTCTTTGATAGTGCATATCAGGTAAGTCATAAAAGTACCTTTGTTTTGTTGCTTTGTTCTACACCAAATGAGACTCTGTTATAGTGTTTTTCTTTAAGCGTCATCAGGTAAGCCATAAAAGTAACATGACTCATCTTCCCCTAACACTTTCAGGGTTTTGCTAGTGGTAGCCTTGACGCAGATGCACAAGCGGTTCGTATGTTTGTAGCCGATGGAGGTGAATGTTTGATAGCTCAAAGTTATGCCAAAAATATGGGCCTTTATGGGGAGCGTATTGGCTCTCTTACGATCGTAAGTAACCATAACATCTTGGCATCAATTTCTTTCCTTTTGTTTTGCCTATGCATTTAGATCTAATGAAGGATAATTTAGCGTTACATATGCATTTTCCAAACATATTATATGAGAAAATAAACTGAAAATGATGTATATTGAAAATCTACATTATTCTTCTAAATTCTTTACACACTCAAACGCAGAAATTGAAGAGTTTGAAATAGTCTAGGCCATATTATATAATCTTCATGGGTCTAATGTGAAGGTATGCACATCAGAAGATGTCGCTAAGAAAGTTGAGAACCAAGTGCTACTTGTTGTGAGGCCTATGTATCTTACACCACCTATTCATGGTGCATCTATTGTTGCCACAATTCTAAAAAACAGGTAATGTATTATAAACTATAAGAAAAAAGCTATAATGAAATTTTTATATAGATTTTGGTTATGCTCAAAGTTTATGTGTATACATCTTGGTAGTGATATGTACAATGACTGGACCATTGAGCTGAAAGGAATGGCTGACCGCATAATTAGCATGCGTCAACAGTTATATGCAGCTCTAGAAGCTAGAGGTTCCATTTAGTGTCTTTTCTTTCCTTCATTTTTTTTGTTAAATCTTTCTTCTCAGATATGGATCATGCATATATAAGTTTTGTTCAGGAATATAAAAAAAAAGTTTTGGTCAGGAACACCTGGTGATTGGAGTCACATTATTAAACATATTGGGATGTTTACTTTTACCGGATTGAGTGAGGAGCAAGTTCGCTTGATGGCCAAAGAATATCACATTTACATGACTTATGATGGGTAAGGGAAATATCTAGTCTTTTCAAATGATTATAGTACTACTACTAATCCTTAGGCTACTAGTTAACATGATTATTAGGAAACAAGGAGATACATATTTTTTAGGGCTTTTGTTTACATGTTTTTTTTCATATGAGACCATGACCGCTGTTTCAAACAAGTTTTTGTCTGTTAATTGTAAGCGCAAACGTTTTTCTATTCCATAAATGTGAGTTAAAAAAAGTAGGTTTCTTCTCAATTAATGAAAAAGCATAAAATTGTGTTTGATATGTGAACTAATAAGAATGAATATTGACATTTAACTTATTTCTTTGCAATTTTGGAGAGGAATATAATGTCCATTTTTAAAATTTTCAAAGAATGTAATTCTTTTCCATTTACTTTCAGATTATGCTAGATGATTTATTTATTTTTGTCTTCTAGCCTAGTTAAAGAATATAATTCCTTTTCCATTTACTTTCTGATTAGGCCATTCCCATTTGGGACTAAAAATAGTGGTCATGTAAACCACTAGGAAAAAAGAGTCTAGTGGGTGCATGACTACTATTTGAAGTCCCAAATGAGAATGACACAAAGCATTTAAGATCATTACTCATATCATAAATTGAGTTATATTTCTTTGTCTGTTTTCATGAAAAATCTTAGCTTCAAAATGAAAATTATGTATTTGCAGGAGGATAAGCATGGCAAGTCTAAGTTCGAAGACAGTGCCTCAACTCGCTGATGCTATACATGCTGTTGTTACTCGCATCGCCTAATTAAATTTGCGATTCTGTTCTTTTGTTGTTTAATTTATGAACACAATTAGAGAATAAAACTGCGTTCTTGGTTTACATTTAATAAGATAGCACAAAGAAGCAATATTATGGATGATATTGTTTCTAGTTGGTAGTCAAACCTACCAAAATGAGGATTGGGACCTTTAAACCAACACAGTTTTTTATATTTTGTTTTCATTTTCAATTTATATAATAAAGATTACATCAATTAACAACACAGATCCACACTCAAATCAGATATGCAAATGATAGAGTCCGATTATAACCGGTAAATATACTAACATGGGACTCAATAATGAATCAATGATAATACATAACATGTGAACAAAAAATACTTTTTGTTTTTCTTTAAATATTAAATAAGTTAAGCCAAAAGCAAACAAATCTCGAGAATTTATTGAGCTAATAATAATAAAACCGGGTAAAGGAATTCAGAAGAAGATGGATGAGATCAAAGACAAGATCACGGTGGTGACTCCATAACCGGCGAGCTTGTTCCCAGCTCCGGCGTCTTTTTTGGTATTCCCTGCTGAATATTTAGAAACCCATCCATATAATATAAGACAAATCGTCAATCAGCAAATAACAAATAAAAAATTTATAAAAAAATAAAAAATCTGACAAGTTTCATTTTTTAGTGGTTTTGTCCGAATTATTCAAGTCAATACTCGAGACAAAATAAAGTACACAAGTAAAAGCTGGCATTCACACTCTGTTTATGTTTTTTATATAGAAAACAAAAAAAGAGAGAAAAATCTGGGAAAATTATAAGATCGATTTAGAGTATCAATTGAATAATTGCCTTGATTAACACCATTTGATTTGGTTAATTAACTCTACTAATCAAATCAATCGAATAATTCAATTAATACACAATCAAGTCGATCAATATTTCATTTTTTTTTTTTTTTGATAACAAAGTATTCAAGGAAATAATTGTAAGGAGTAGGTGAAGAGTTTGGTTCATACCTGGAGCTGGAGGAGGTAAAGAAGCTTTTGGCGATGGAGCTCCTTTAGCTAAACAAAAAACAAAAACATGATTAATACTGATATATGAAATTGCAAATCTCTGTTTCATAATCTCAACAAGATCTAAAAAATGTTAGCAGTAGACAAAAAACTATGCTAATTTTCTTAGTCACATTCACATTAATCAGAATCCACAAATCCATTCATAATGCATGTTGTTGACAAAAAAATTAAAAAATCGGAGATCGGAGAAAATGAAATTGGTTACCGGTACAAGCGGAGAGATCAGTGGTGACGTTGCAACGACGGCTAAGACCGAGAGCTTTCTCAGTGGTGACGTTGAACTGAGCGAGCAAACCTGGACTGGTGTAGATTGTACAGAGACATGTAAGTTCCTTCTCCACCGCTTCTTTAATCGAGTCGCAACATTCTTTCACCGGCGTTGTTGTCGTGTTCAGGTCGTTGAAGCAAGGGACTAGCTTGCTCACGCACTCAGTTTGTGCTTCAATAGTCGGAACCAAAAGCAAAGCCATCACCGTCATCGCCGCCGCAAAGATCATCATCGTCTTCGTCATTTTTTTTCTTTTCCTCTCTCTTTGCTTTTTTTCTTTTGGGGTTACTTGTGATTTTTGGTTTTGCTTTTGTTTTTGGCTATAAATATTTATAAACTTGCTTAAGGAACCTTTCGTATTTTACTCTTTCTTTTTTTTCTTGTTAATACTCCATTAGTTTAATAGTATGTATCTTTTCTTTTAATGTTAAAATAAACGCTAAGGGGACGGTAACTTTCCGTCTAACACTTATAACAATTAGTTGAGGCCGTCTAACGCCTATAACTATTCGTTAAGATCTAAACGATTTTAGAATAAAACAATATGTACTTATATATTATATAAAAAGTTGAAAAACATTATCAAAAAGCCTAAAATTATCAAATTTTTTGAAAATAAATTTAAATTTAACATTTTAAAGGAAGATAAAATAAAATAATAAAAAGTATAGTTTTTTTTAACACAATTATATATATTTTTAAAAAGATTCAAATTTTTTATCAAATATTATAACACATTTAAATCTACACAATCCATCTAATAGTCGTTTAATTCGCTTAATGACCGCATAATCCACCAAAAATATTTCATCGTCTATAAATACCGAAATGGTCTAATAGCGTTTAGTGCCGCTTTCTTAAAGACTTCTTTTTCATGATAAGTTTTTATTTCTCAGATACTTCAACTAGAAGATTGAATATTTTTTAGGTAATTTAATAAATTTTATTGAAAATGATGTTTATATTAATTGCCATTTGACGTAAATCTCTAGATTCTAGGATGAGTTAATCACGTTTTGTTTTCTTGCCAACTTTTGTTCTTTGTACACTTCAATTTGTAGCTGTCAAAAATAAAAATTATAGCCTATGCTAATATAGTAATAAAACATCTACCAAATTTCCATAAATTTTGTTGAATTTTCTTGTGGTAGGACTAGGTCAACCTGAAATACTTTGATCTTCAAGTAATTTGCAAGACTAAATCATTTCATAAATTTTGGATCCAAACCAGCATTAAACCATATGGATAACCAGCGCGATAAGAATAGTTCTATAATTGGGCTATAGAAAGGCCTTACAAGGTTTTGATTAATTGGGCCTCTGCACATGTTTAAAAGGACCTCCTTATATTGCCACGTGACAAACATGTGATCGTCAGATCAAAACGTTTAAACGGTTACGATCTGATCAAACGTCTCTCAGCACTTGTAAATTCAACGGTCACGAATAGTCCCGCCATTAAAACAGATAACTAGATAAGAGAAGTTTAGAGATAACGTAGCTAACCAAAAAAGCAGAGCTCACACTTAGAAAACAAAAAACAAAAATGGCTACGCTTTCGTTTGGAATCGCCGCCGCTGCAACCACCGTCCGTACGATTCCGAGATTTAATTCACGGAGGAGCAAAATCACATGCGAATGGGTAAGAATTTGATCAAAACAAGGAAGTTTTATTTGAGATTAGTTTCATGAAATTGATTCTTTGTTTGATTGATTCGAAGGAAGGATCCGAAAGGTGTGTTGGGTCCGGCTCAAACTGGTCATATAGCTCGGCTTGAGTTTAAGCGTCGGCTAGAGAGAGATTCAGAGGCAAGAGAAGCTTTTCAGAAACAACTTCGTGAAGAGAAAGAGCGTCGTCAAGCTCTTAGACAAGTTAAAAATCTCTTATTTTTTCTTGAAATCATACTGATTTGTGATTTGCAATTATATCGATTGATTTTGGTTGTTTGGGTTTTGTTAGTCTAGAGTTGTACCGGATACTGCTGCGGAGCTGATTGAGTACTTTCTTGATACTGAAGCTCAGGAGATTGAGTATGAGATCGCTAGGCTTAGAGGAAGGTTTGTCAATTTTTGTATGTTGCACACAACGTGTTCGATGAATTGCCTCTGTGAAGATGTTTTGGTGCTTTAGTTTATTAAGTGAATCCGTTTTTGTTGAAATATTGATACTTGGTTGATCAAAATAGCATTTGGGAGAGTAAATTGTTGAATATAGATGTTCAGTGTTCGATGAATCGACCCTGTGAAGATGTTTTGGTGCTTTAGTTTCTCAAGTGAATCCGTTTTCGTTGAAATATAGATACTAGAGTAATAAATTTGGGGATTTGAGATGATGACTAAACTTCAAACGAGCTCATGATTACTGTAAATTTTACAGGTTAAACGACGAATTCTTTGCGCAGATACGACTTGAAATCGGACAGATTCGATTTGCTGTTACTAAGACTGCGGTACAACTTTCTTGAAGCAACAACATTTAATCTGTCACCGAAAATCAGACTACTAAACTATCTTTTTTGGTGGCAAAATCATGCAGGATATTGAAGATAGATTGATTGAGCTTGAAACACTTCAAAAAGCTTTAGAAGAAGGAATAGGTTTGTGCCATCTCTTGCTTCCTTATTAAGTGACTCATGGACTCAACGATTTTACAGGTTTTGATAACTTCTCTTGTTATGTTGCTTTGCAGAGGCTTATGACAAAATGCAAAATGAGCTTATGACGGCTACAAATAGCTTAACCAAACTCTTAACCTCAACCGATATAAAAACCACAGTATGTGACACTTTACCCATAAACACAAAAACATTTTATGATGATTTCATGAGATGATCTTGAGACATTTTGTTGATTCTTCTTTTGATACAGTTGTTGGATATGGTGGAGAAAAACCAAATCAACAGATCTTTGTTGGCACTTCTCGACGAAAACATAGCCAATGCATACAAAGGAAACCAGGTTAGACCCGGTTAATAATTGAGTTGACAAAAGAAATTTGTTCTGGTTCGAAGTTCGGTTAGGTTTGATTCGGGTTCTGTTTTTGATTAACATATGTATTTCGGTTCTTGCTCGAACCCATTTTTCCAAAACGTGAAACTCAAGTAACCCGAATCAAACCGGAAAATCGAATGCCAAACCGTAAAATTGACTATATGATAAAGCTTTTAATCATCGTATGAAATTCATATGTATTTGTTGCAGAAAGAAGCAGGAGATTACATGGAGAAGATACGCTCTTCAGTTCTTAAGTATTTGACAGTGTAGGATCATATGAGTCTTCGAAAGATTTCTCAAGCTTTTGAATGTTTTCTATTATCGGGGAAAATTGTATTTATATTTTTGTTTGTTGAGTAAAATGTATTTTCTTTTTTTCCGAACGATGTTTATATTTTTAGGGTCATTTCAGATCTTCAAGTAATAAAAAGAATTTAATGAAATAATAGCGATGACAAAATATGAAATTTCGTATGACCGTATAATGCAATAAAACAATGAAATAAAGGACCAAAATTGATGATATGTCAAGTGTTTTATTTTCCAACTAGTATCTCGAAAAATCTACGTTTGTAAGCTTTTCTTCATTCATTGCATGTCTGTTTAGTATGGAACAAAGTTCGCTGTAACAATCAAATCTCTTTTCTTCGTAATAAATGAAACCTTTTGTTTTAGAAAACAAAATACATGAATAAGTATGGGAAGTGGGAACCTACAAAAGGAACAATAACTAAGAAAAAAAATTATCAAAAAAAAAAAAATTATATAGAAAGAGAGGTGACATTTATGAAATTGATAACTATTGGTTCCAAGTTCCAAGCACCACTGTTACATAATTATCCTTATTATTATCTTCACATGCATATGTTTGTTTGGTTATATACGTAAGAGTAAATTAAGACTAGTATAAATAATTAAAGACTATAGTAAAATCAAAATGACTCGATAAATGAAGAAAGAGAACATGCCCACTTGTTCTTGTATTGTGTTAGCTACCGACGTACGGGTTTTGGAATTTGGACAAGATTCTTTTTACTTTCTATCGGCGTTTACGAGTAGATTCATGTGAGTTTTTTTTCAGTCAACCATGTAATTATTCTTATAACCGTAGATTCATATGAAACTTATATGGATGAGTTTTCACGTGTTCACTAACGTTACGTACTACACATATTTGTGTTGGCGTATATTTCTTCATTCCATTTTATTTTAAGAAATTTTTTCATAGGTTTTAGAAATCAGGAAATTTTCATATGTTTTAGAAATTTTATTTTGGGTTTTACTTTATTTATTTTTTAAATATTTGTTCTGGTTAAGGAACTGTCATTTCTGATGAGTTTTTCTGTTCATATGAAAAGTGAGAGTAACTACGTATTCTGTTCATGTTGACCAAAGACAAATTAAAATTAAGTAAATATCTATTCAACTTCCCTGATTACTCGGATGAATGCTCATCCGTGAACTGAAAATTAAATAGTAACCAAAGAAAACGCATGAGAGACCATTGTCGTTTGTATCCATTATGATCTGGATAAGCATCTCAAATAAACACAATAATGCATTGGGAAAAAAGTAACTAATTAAATACTACAAAAATTGCAATTTCAATTTTAAAAAAACTTTAAACTATTGCCAGTGTAACTTATGGCATGTGGATATGTGTTGCTCGTCTGATCGATGACTCATCTTGAAACTTAATCTGCACATTAACACATGTAAATAGTACTTTTTAAAAAGGATCAGAATGTAGAGTTAGATTTGGTCAGTGGGATTTTAACCAAAGTGATTGAGATATTTTATTTAGTTGTATTTTAATGATTTAGCACATAAATTAAGTTTATATATATATATGTTTCATTATCTATTTAAAATCAATTTCAACCAATGGAAAATCAAATTACAGAATTTCAAGAATCACAATAATAAAATAGTAATAATTTTACATAAAAAAATTAAAACAACAATAAAGTGAAACAATTTTTTTTTGTTTAAACAACACTTATTAAGAAACAAAAGAAGTATATACAAAAAATATTACCTCTGCTTTATTTTACGTGATGTTTAAAATTTTTGATACGCATATTAAAAATCACCAAAATTTCAGTAATTTATCTTTTTTACATAAAAATATTAATAACTACAACTAATTTAATAAATAAAAATATATACTGTAAAATGTTATTGACCAACAATTATTAATTATAATTAATTTTACATAGAAAATTGAAACTACCATTTAAAATGAAACAGAATGTTTTTAAAACATCATTTAAAATTATACTGAGAAAATATATGCAAAACAAAATAAAAAAAAACTTTTATATTAGGGATATGGCCTAACTTAGCCCGAAAGCTATCTCAAGAGTTAAAGATTGTCACATCCTTTATATATTACCCAAAGATCTTAATCCTAACCAATATAGAACATTTTAATAGGCTTTTCCGAGATGCGTGTGAGAAACGGTCCAAGCCTAGAAATACAACAAGACCTATCACTTGTGTGGCCATATAGGTAAAAAACCATTTTTGTAGGAATTTGTTTGTTGGACCAACCATAAGCTCTGATACCATATTAGAAACGTAGTCTAACTTAGCCCAAAATCTAGCTTAAGAGTTAAGAATTGTTACATTTTTATATATTGTGCAAAGATCTAAATCCAAATCGATATAGGATATTTTAATAATTTATTTTGACCTAAATCAAACCCTATATAAACAGCATCCACTGATACACCTTCTCTTCATTTTAGAAAAAATAAACAAACAAACAAACCAAAACACCATGGAGCTTAAAAATACAATCTTTCTAGTCATACTTCTATCAATAACCATTCTCCAATCTTCATCTGCAACCCCAAACCGGTCGGAATCAGACCAGTTTATTGTGTCTTCATGCCAAACCACCCAATATCCATCACTATGCGTGCACACACTCTCTGCTTACGCCACCAAGATCCGCCACAACAATGACCAAGATCTCGCCCAGACTGCTCTCATCATCAGCTTGGCTCGAGCCAAATCCGTTACTATCTTCGTCGCCAAACTAACCAAAGAGTACGCTTTTCCCTAACATTTTTTTTTTGTGAACCACACACTTAAAACCAGGCAGTACTCTCTGTTTGCAGCCCAAACCGGTGTTTAAGAGATTACAAAAGTTTATTTATCCCTAACATTTTTTTCATTATATTTAGGACACCAAAATTTAAACGTAGGGAATATCTAGCAATCAAAGATTGCATCGAAGTGCTAGGCAATAGCGTGGACCGGTTAGCTCAATCGGTTAAGGAACTTGCTCGAGCTGGTCATGCTGTGGCTAGTGAGGACTTCATGTGGAAAATGAGTAACGTTCAAACATGGGTCAGTGCCGCTTTGACGGACGAGACAACGTGTCTAGATGGATTCTCAGAACGAGCCATGGGAGGCAAAGTCAAAAGACTGATTCGGTATAAGGTGGTTCACGTGGCTCAAGTCACTAGCAATGCTCTTGCTTTGGTTAATCAGTTTGCAGAGAAGCGAAGTGTGAAGTTTCCTTAAATGGACTTAAATGTGAAAATTTTGGCTTGTAAGTGAGAGTTTGAATCTAAACTTCAATTAGTTGTGTAAATTGTTATCTTTTTTTTTCGTCGGTCGGAAAGTAAACTCAAGATTGTGTAACAATCTTTGTTGTGTCCTGTATAATATTGTATTTTAAGATAATGATATATAGTCACCTTTTTTGGGTGTAAAATTATAGATATGCTTCATATTTTTTTTTTTGTCGAAGAGATATACTTCATATTGGCATATTCTAACTTCATCGCAAAGATTGAATCATTGAACCATATTAAATGCATTATTGAGATTCAAACTAAGCTTTACTATTTTTCAATTTTATTTTGGCTACGTGTAAACATTGGTAAAGGTGTTACTAAATGAGTCCACTCCCTTCTAAATTTTTTATAGTATGTATAATATCAGAAATACATTAAAGTTTTAATTGTTTTTAATGCAATTTTTTTTGTAATTTAGTAATTAATAAAAAAGCTTCAAACTATAACAATAAAACAGAAGAACGATTACTAATTATACATCTTCTGTTTATATATTTTGAAATCTTTTGGATTTTGTTTTCTAACAAATTAACGTGATGATAAAACATAATTAGGGGAGAACGTTGGGAGACAAGATTTGTCCAGAGACAAAAGTCTTGATTTGTTTCTAGTGATTCAAGACAAAATTAGCGTATTTTATGCTGAATAATTGGAAAACGACCTACTTTTCATTAGATAATACTGAAATCAAATAATTCTGATTAATATCATATACTAAAAATTTAAGCCAGTGATATACAATTATAACTAACATCTGTAATTGACCACATGATCTGTAATGTATGATGTGGACAGAGTTGAAATATTCACTCAACATTTTTAGTTTCAAAATGGGTCATTCATTCGACAATGCCATTAGATTTATTCGTTTTAGGTTTTTTTTTTTTGAAAAACAACTGACGTCTTCAAATGTTTAAAACATTAAAATCTCCTCTGGCAATAAATTTCCAAATTAAATTTAAGGAATTTCTGCAAATCGTTTTTTTTTTTTGCAAAATAATTAATAGTACGTAGTAAATTAATCTGAATTCTGTCTTATAGCGAACTATGCTTATAATTCTGTTCATGTGCTCGAAAATGACAAACGTCACCCAAAAGGACAGGACATGACTTTCAACGACAACTACCAAATTTTGTGATGAAAAATTAAAATAAATCAAATACGAACTTTAGTTCCCGCAATTGACGGTTAAAGACGCAAAATAAGACGAATGGAAAACACTATTACATATTTTAATGTTTTGAAAATGACGTTACGCATTTCTTAGTTTAATGATGAACGAAATAATTCTACATTTTAAGTTCCTAATCGTAATCACTTTTAAGATCTTAAAAATGCATTTATTTATATGTACCTCAACAGGTCTCAAGTTTGGGCTGGGCCGTAATGGGCTATTTGTGTTGTTGAGACGTGACTTTTAGATTGATTTTGTTTCTATATTGTCTTATTTTTTTATTTTATTTAAACTGAAAAAGTTTACGTGGTTGTGAGCCAAGAGATTTCATAGGGTAGAGAGTTTACATCTTGCTTCCTGGACGATGATGGCAAGTTTTGGGTTATTGGAATTGTTTGATTCAAAATTGATAATTCGACGTACGGTTTATAATCTGTTTCCTTAACGACTAAACTATAGTTCAAATATGAATATGTTTTATGAATTTATAATTTTCCAATTTTCCATAGGTATGTTTCAATAGGGTATAAAATCAACTTTTTTACGATGATGACAATGAAAAATTCACAATGCATAAGAATTTAAGCTATAACTTTGAGATATTTAATCAGTTGGATAAACCTATAAGGGGAATGGCCGAATGGCCGCACATAATGCCAACAAGATATAATTAGACTAATATGGTCTTAAGATTTCGTATACCTTTTACCAATAGAAAAGTATGCATGCAACAACGATAATGATGTTAACTTTTTGGCCATCGTAAATTACGTCTACGAAACATCTAATTCATTACGGAAACGAATGTAACAAATTAGTTATCATGACTAGTGAGTGCACTTGTGATTCTAATTTGGCGTCTATACCATCAAGATCAGTTTTTAAGACTAACCAATTAAATGTGAGAATCAGTTTTTAAGACTAACCAATTAAATGTGAGAAATTATGGATTTACAACTCAAAACTAATTTAAAAATGAGTAAATAGGTTCATGACTCGTGTATATTAGACTAGTTCGTCCACACTTCTAATACGAGATCATAACTTTCCACACTTCTAATATGAGATCATATACAACACGTTACTTCGAAATGATCATTCTTTTGATTCATTCATCTCGGATTGTATCTTATTTTCATTACAGATCAGTTTTACTTGTTCGAGATTATTGGGATCTACTATATATCATGTGAGAAAATAATGAGTTTTCGACCAACAATCAATTAGTAATTAATACTTATATAGAAGTCGATGCCCCCCACCCCCCCCCCCCTCCCTTTATATACTAATGTTGATTATTTAACAATTTTGATGTCTGATTTTAACATTAAATTAAAGCTTTTAAAATTATAAAAAAACATACATGGATAAAATGTAAATGTTGCATTAATCAAAATTAGTTTGGTTTACAATCGATATTTTAAAACTTTTTGTCTGCCCAATGGAAAAAACTAGAAACATGGAAGTGAAAACTCAAAGAGAAACTTAGTCCATCCACTCGACAAAATTCGAAGTTAGATAAAGTGAAAAAGGTTCTATAGAACATTAGTATAGAAGTCATATATATCTGAAGTCACAATGTCTATATAAAATTCAGCCCTATTTCTACATTTTTTTTTTTGTTGTTGTTGCGATTTTAAAGTGGCTTAGCTATATATATAAAGACTTTATAATAAAGAAAAAGAAACTTTTCTTATTGAATGTTGCAGACGACAAAGTCAAGTCATCTTCATCTTCTTGCTATTTGATACGAAAAGAAAAAGGAACTTTTCTTATTGATTATTATCGTATATGCTTGAGCTTTAAAAAAGGTCACGTGTATTGAAAGGTTTTAAAAACATAGTTCATGGAATAGGAACCATTTGTCTTATTGATTATTATCGTATATTTCTCATTGGAATGTGATTTGTTCATGCTTAATTATCACTGCTAAACGTGTGTATGTCTTTATTTGTTTCAGAAATATGGAATTGGATACTCAAAACTTGGTTGATGAAGACAACTTTAATCTTGAGGATCAAGAAATGGACCATGAAGATCCAGAAATGGATCAAATACTACCTCATGAAACTGCTTCTTCAGGGACAGCTGAGAGAGGTAATAGTAGTGTAAGTAGATTTCGTGCTGCATGCTGGAAAAACTTCGATAGAGGACAGAAATATCCTAATGGGAAAACTGAGGTTACATGCAAATATTGTGAGCAGACTTATCACTTGAATCTGAGACGAAATGGTACTAATACCATGAATCGTCATATGAGATCTTGTGAAAAGACTCCTGGAAGTACACCTAGAATTAGCAGAAAGGTGGATATGATGGTCTTTAGAGAAATGATTGCAGTGGCTTTAGTTCAACATAATCTTCCATATTCGTTTGTCGAATATGAAAGAATTAGAGAAGCCTTTACATATGCTAACCCTTCTATAGAATTTTGGAGCAGAAATACTGCAGCTTCTGATGTCTACAAGATTTATGAAAGAGAGAAAATTAAGCTTAAGGAAAAGTTAGCTATAATCCCGGGTAGAATATGCTTAACAACAGATTTGTGGAGAGCTTTAACTGTTGAAAGTTATATTTGCTTAACAGCTCATTATGTAGATGTTGATGGTGTTCTGAAAACGAAGATCTTATCTTTCTCTGCTTTCCCGCCTCCACATTCTGGAGTAGCTATAGCAATGAAGCTTAGTGAGCTGTTGAAAGATTGGGGAATTGAGAAGAAAATTTTTACTTTAACTGTGGATAATGCTTCTGCAAATGATACTATGCAAAGCATTTTAAAGAGAAAGCTACAAAAAGATCTTGTCTGCAGCGGAGAATTCTTTCATGTGAGATGTTCAGCACATATCCTAAACTTGATAGTTCAAGATGGTTTGGAAGTGATATCTGGAGCTTTGGAGAAAATTAGAGAGACTGTGAAGTATGTGAAAGGATCTGAGACTCGAGAAAATTTATTTCAGAATTGTATGGATACAATTGGAATTCAAACTGAGGCAAGTTTAGTTTTAGATGTCTCAACCCGCTGGAACTCCACTTATCATATGCTCTCACGAGCAATTCAGTTTAAGGATGTATTGCGTAGTCTTGCAGAAGTAGATAGGGTTTATAAGAGTTTCCCATCTGCTGTGGAGTGGGAAAGAGCAGAACTGATATGTGACCTTTTGAAACCATTTGCTGAGATTACAAAGCTGATTTCGGGTTCGTCTTATCCGACAGCAAACGTGTATTTTATGCAAGTATGAGCGATTAAATGTTGGCTGGGAGATCATGATGATTCTCATGATAGGGTTATTCGTGAAATGGTGGAAGATATGACGGAGAAATATGATAAATATTGGGAAGATTTCAGCGACATTCTTGCGATGGCTGCAGTTCTTGATCCAAGATTGAAATTCTCAGCTTTAGAATATTGTTATAATATTCTGAATCCATTGACCAGTAAGGAAAACTTGACTCATGTGCGTGATAAGATGGTTCAACTATTTGGAGCTTATAAAAGAACCACATGCAACGTTGCAGCAAGCACTTCTCAATCTTCACGAAAGGATATCCCATTTGGATATGATGTAAGTTGCTAATTTTGTGTGTTTACAGTATTGTTCTTGTATGTTTGTTTGTTGTGATAGTTAGTGGCTATGAAAATGCATTCTTATACTTAGTGAGAATGGGTTGTCTGTTGTGATTGTTGAACTATACGGTTGGTCATATTTTCTTTTGTTGGTCATATTTCAGGGGTTTTACTCTTACTTTTCTCAAAGAAATGGAACTGGAAAATCACCATTAGATATGTACTTGGAAGAGCCTGTGTTAGATATGGTCTCTTTTAAAGATATGGATGTTATTGCATATTGGAAAAACAATGTCTCGCGTTTTAAAGAATTGTCATCGATGGCATGTGATATCTTAAGCATTCCGATCACTACCGTGGCATCGGAATCAGCTTTTAGTATAGGTAGTCGTGTGCTTAACAAATATAGAAGCTGCCTTTTACCTACTAATGTGCAAGCCCTCCTATGTACTAGAAACTGGTTTCGTGGATTTCAAGAAGTTGGTAATATTCACATCTTGAACTCGTTTATAATAGTAAACTTATATGGCTTTTGGACTGCAGCTTTTAGATTAATAGCTCGGTTTTTCTTATTGTAGAAACTGATGAGATCCAAGGTCAAGAGGACACAAACACCACCCTTGCATGAACGTTTCAAGACTGGGAAGAAACAGGTACATGGCTGTTCTCTTAAACTCTGAGCCTATGGTTATGTGTTTCTTATTCTCAGTCTGTGACTTAGAAGCTTATGTAATCGTTTTTTCTTTTCTTTGTTTCTCATAAACAAAGGGTTTTGCTTAAGAAACAAGGAAAAATAGAACCATGTAAGACACAAACAAAGCACCAAACAGTAACGCAGAGACGAAATGCAAGTTGTGTCACGTCAAAATAAACTTCTTTAAGTGTAGTTGAAAAATCATGGGCTGACCATAGGCTGACCATTGGACAATGGTCCTTAATGGTCTTGGACAAGTTTTCAGACCATGTCCATTAAAGACCAACCATAAAAACCCATAAAAAATGATGGTCCAAGTGGACATGACCATTGGGCTTTGGACAGCCCAATTGACACTTCTATATAAAGTCACGATGTCAGTTCAAGCTACCTTCTGGATAGAGCAAAAAACAAGTACATGCAAGTAAAGTACGTAGTTTAAAGTAGGCAGATAAGGGCATGTATAGTTAAAGGCAAGCACATAAATATGAGATAGGTATTCAAATCACTACCTTTAAAATAGCATAATTTAGAGACAAAAAGAGTGGCTCATGCATGCATATATTAATTTACTTCTTTTAGACAAACAAGTCTAGTAGGCAAAACAATAGCTATAAGAAGCATGGGCTAGCAAATATGATCGTGAATGAGGAATGCCTTCATTTGATTAATTCTTAAACAAAATTAAAAAAAAAAAATATATAACTTATAATTATAAACGGGAAATCAAAATTCTAACACAACACGAACACGTCAAACACAATGTACGTATATGTGAAAAAGGATCACGAAATACGTTTTCTGAAACCTTCCGATCCTTGTACGAAATCAGAAATTAGAACGTATATTTTGTCTCCATGTTCAGGACAGATAATTTTCAGTGGCTGATAATGATTTTCACATTTGAAAATTTCAAAAACAAATATTATGAACAATATAGAAAACTTATAAACGAAAACTCTATCGGGAATTAGTCTAAATTCTGGTTTATAATCTCAGAACTATAAAAATATTTTTATGCTCCGAATAATATATTTAGAATCTAGAGTCTTCATGATATATCATTAGAAGCGAATCACTACGGTGGTCACTGTTTTATTAAATTTCAAAGATTTGATTTATTGGCTATATTGCCGACTGATCTTTTTCTGTATCCACTCTGAATTTATTTTTCTTTTGGAAGGATCTAGCTTCAATAAAATGGGAATTATATAGCTGGACCAAACTGTAGTTGGACGAATTAATTCATCATATACAACAGATTTAGAAAAAACCAACTAAATTCTTCAAAGGTCAAGCCTCTCTTACGGTATTTATGGAGTTCATATAGATAACTAATTATTACAACTAATAAATACAATAATTAATAAATAAAGTAAAAATAGTTTTATCACCTCAATTTGCTTTCTTAGATTACTAATAAACGTGTATGCCTAAATTAATCAATATCTAACATTTTCTTAGATCTTAATAAAACTTTAAGTATTTCATAACATTCTACTTAAATTATTTTCATATCGACCCATTGTATGGAAGAAAAGTTCCATTGCTAAAATTTCACGCAATTATTAATGTATGAAAAATACTTATATGTGAAAAATACTTAACTTAATAAATTCAATTTAACAACTTCATATACAATAATTATTTATATTCATTTTCATAAATTATTTATAATCAATTAACGATTTCTTCCATACTTTAGAAATATGGGAATCCATACTCTTCGGCCTTAAAGATATATATATTTGGTCGTTTATGAGTAAAATATGTTTTTTGAAGCATATGTGACAAATCCAGAATACGTTAAACATTGGAGCCGGATGTAATTGGTAAGCTTTCCCACCAAAAAACCTCAGCTTCAATCAAGTAAAAGTTATTAGATATGATTGAGTTATTAATAGACTCAACCAATTTTCTTTTCACAAGTTTCCTTTTACGTATAATTTATTATTATATTATATCACATGTTCTATATATACACACACTATATATACATACATGCACATGCCCATTAGTTTCACCTAGGCCATTCCTCTTTTAAAGCAATCGACGACCCAAAAAAGAAAGCACGATACAAAAATGAACATCTTATCTCAAACCCAAATCCTTCATCTCTCTATAGCTATTCTTCTCTTCATCACAACATCATCATCATCATTATCACCATCATCATCATCACCATCATTATCACCATCACCACCATCATCATCACCATCATCGGCACCACCATCATCATTATCACCATCATCACCACCACCACTATCATTATCACCATCATCACCACCACCACCGCCACCATCATCATCACCTCTATCATCATTATCACCATCATTATCACCATCACCACCATCATCATCACCATCATCGGCACCACCATCATCATTATCACCATCATCACCACCACCACTATCATTATCACCATCATCACCACCACCACCGCCACCATCATCATCACCTCTATCATCATTATCACCATCATCATCTTCATCAACATACTCAAATCAAACCAACTTAGATTACATCAAAACATCATGTAACATTACACTCTACAAAACCATTTGCTACAACTCTCTATCTCCTTACGCCTCAACAATCCGTTCCAACCCTCAAAAACTCGCTGTCATCGCCCTCAATCTCACCCTCTCATCCGCCAAATCTGCCTCCAAATTCGTCAAAAACATATCTCACGGAGGTGGTCTAACACGTTTGGAAGTAGTTGCGGTTGCTGATTGCGTTGAAGAGATTGGAGACTCGGTGACTTCGCTTCAAGATTCGATAAGGGAATTGGATTCTATCAACTATAAAGATAGTGCAAAGTTTGAGATGGTTATGTCGGATGTTGAAACATGGGTTAGTGCTGCTCTCACGAATGATGACACATGTATGGATGGTTTCAGTCTAGTTAAAACGGCCGTGAAAGATTTGGTTCGACGACATGTTGTTGAGGTAGCTCGGCTTACTAGCAACGCGCTTGCTCTCATTAATATGTACGCCTCTACGCAAGAAAACTTTTCTTAATTAAATGTTTTCATACAGAAAAAAATTGTTTTATACTTATACTAGAAAATTAAAAAGCTTATGATTGGATGTATGTATACATGTATGTCACACCTTGTACTTGTCATATAGGTAGGTATTGTTGATTTTTCTGTATAAATCGTATGTGAATATTTTGTATATTATTGAAAGATGGTGAAAAAGTTGCAACACCTTGTTGCCTTGTTGGACTCTTTCTAAGGCCCACAAATATCTGCTTGGTAAGATTCATTAGTAATACAATTAGAGAATCATAATCATAGACATTGTCTATTTTGGTAATTAAGCAAAACCTAGTTATACTTGTACCTTTGTCTTTTTTTATTTTATTTTTCAATGTTCCTTCCGTCTGTTGTGAACTAGTCTGTATGTGTTTTTGTTTTGTTTTTTATAACATTAGTTTGAGCTATATTAATTAGATTTGAGAACTTATAAATATGGTTATGAGAGAGTAATTGGTCTATACAAGTAGGACGGAATCATAAATGAAACACGAGCTATATTGAGAAATGAGAATGTCTTAGACGTGCCAGCTTTTCGACTACTCAGTTGTTATCGCCAAATCAAGTTTGCCATACTTGTGAATTCTTCCTTTAACCTAAGTTTGATAATGAGCTAGTGTTGTGAGGAATAAAGCTGTACTGTTGTTATATATACACCATTAACTAAAATACGCAATCCATATAAAAAAAAAACGCAATCCAAAAATCGAACAATATTTGAATATATGACTTAAATGGATTGTCTTTTAATTTGGAATTTTAATCCAACCAAAACCACAAAATATAAAATAAAAGAAAACTAAAATTTCTCTGAAACGAAAAATAAATTTGAATCGAAATTGTTAATATATTCACTTTACCTTTAGATACTAATTATTTGCCCTTATTTCTAAACCAAAAATCTTAAAAGAAAAAAAAAAAAATTAATCCAAAATCCGGATTAAACACATAGACGGTGACGTGTCTCCTTATCCATTTGGACCAATAAAAACTTCAGACAATTTATAGACCATATAAATTTTAAAACCGACGAGAGAAATAAAAAAACAATTTTTAAACCAACGGTTCAGAAACAAACCACGCCAAGCCCAAAAGGCTTCGTTATCCCCAAGCCATACGAGAGATTACGAGTAAGTGATACGTTAGCCAAAGAGTGTCACCAATTGATTCAATATCCCAAGAGGAAGAAGAAGAAGCAAGAGAAGAAGAAGATAGAAGCGATTTTTATAAAAATGGCGGCGGATGCTCTGAGAATCTCGAGTTCTAGTTCTGGTTCGTTGGTTTGTAATCTTAATGGTTCACAAAGACGACCTGTTCTTCTTCCTCTGTCTCATCGTGCTACCTTTCTGGGTCTTCCTCCTCGTGCTTCATCTTCTTCGATTTCTTCTTCAATTCCTCAGTTTCTGGGTACTTCTCGTATTGGGCTAGGTTCTTCCAAGCTCTCACAAAAGAAGAAACAATTCTCAGTCTTCGCTGCAGCTGAAGGTCTGTGTCCTCTCTCTCACAAAGCTTTCATCTTTTTACTCTTTTGAGATAAAAGTTTAAAATTTATTACTTGCCTTCTAAGTGTTCGTCAAAATGCCCCTGAGAATTATTTTTACTCTGATATTGCTAAAAATTTGAACTTTATTGCTGAATTGCTTCGTTTTATGTTTGTTTTCTGATGTTATATAGCCGAGGCGAAGCGGGCTGTACCGCTTAAAGATTACCGAAACATCGGTATTATGGCTCACATAGACGCGGGAAAGACGACAACAACCGAGAGGATTCTTTACTACACAGGAAGAAACTACAAAATCGGTGAAGTGCATGAAGGGACAGCTACAATGGATTGGATGGAACAAGAGCAAGAACGAGGAATCACCATTACTTCAGCTGCAACCACAACGTTTTGGGATAAACACAGGATCAATATTATTGATACACCGGGTCACGTCGATTTCACTCTGGAAGTTGAACGTGCTTTAAGAGTTCTCGATGGAGCTATATGCTTGTTCGATAGTGTTGCTGGTGTTGAGCCTCAGTCTGAGACTGTGTGGAGACAAGCTGATAAATATGGTGTGCCTAGGATTTGCTTTGTTAACAAGATGGACAGGCTTGGAGCTAACTTTTTCAGGACTAGGGACATGATTGTGACCAATTTGGGTGCTAAGCCGCTGGTGCTTCAGATACCAATTGGTGCTGAAGATGTCTTTAAAGGTGTTGTTGATCTTGTGAGGATGAAAGCTATAGTTTGGTCAGGAGAAGAGCTTGGTGCAAAGTTCAGTTACGAGGATATTCCAGAAGATCTTGAAGATTTGGCTCAAGAGTATCGGGCGGCGATGATGGAATTGATTGTTGATTTGGATGATGAGGTCATGGAGAACTATTTAGAAGGAGTTGAGCCTGACGAGGCCACGGTAAAGAGATTGGTTAGAAAAGGAACCATCACGGGCAAGTTTGTGCCAATTCTATGTGGTTCAGCCTTTAAGAACAAAGGAGTGCAGCCATTGCTCGACGCTGTGGTCGATTATCTGCCTTCGCCCGTTGAAGTCCCGCCGATGAATGGAACAGATCCTGAGAACCCGGAAATTACCATTATACGGAAACCAGATGATGACGAGCCATTTGCTGGGCTAGCATTCAAGATCATGAGTGATCCTTTTGTGGGTTCTCTTACATTTGTGAGGGTTTACTCAGGGAAAATCTCAGCTGGTTCTTACGTGTTGAATGCTAACAAAGGAAAGAAGGAGAGAATCGGAAGACTCTTGGAAATGCACGCAAACAGCAGAGAAGATGTTAAAGTGGCTTTGACAGGTGACATTATCGCTCTTGCGGGTCTCAAAGATACAATCACTGGTGAAACCTTGAGTGATCCAGAAAACCCCGTTGTTCTTGAACGAATGGACTTCCCTGATCCCGTCATCAAGGTAGCGATTGAGCCAAAAACAAAAGCAGACATCGACAAAATGGCGACAGGGTTGATCAAGCTCGCTCAAGAAGACCCGTCTTTCCATTTTTCTCGTGATGAAGAGATGAACCAAACCGTCATTGAAGGAATGGGAGAACTTCATCTCGAGATTATCGTTGACAGACTTAAAAGAGAGTTCAAGGTAAAACATAACCTATAAATCTAATTCTCTACTTCAAGCTTCCAAGCTTCTAATTCCTTTTCATCTTTCAGGTGGAGGCTAACGTTGGTGCACCGCAAGTCAACTACCGTGAGAGTATCTCCAAAATAGCTGAAGTGAAATACACACACAAGAAGCAATCAGGTGGACAAGGTCAGTTTGCTGATATTACAGTCCGGTTTGAGCCATTGGAAGCAGGGTCAGGATACGAATTCAAGAGTGAGATCAAAGGAGGAGCTGTGCCAAGAGAGTATATTCCTGGTGTCATGAAAGGACTTGAGGAGTGTATGAGCACCGGTGTGCTTGCTGGTTTCCCGGTTGTTGATGTCCGTGCTTGTCTAGTTGACGGATCTTACCATGACGTAGACTCAAGCGTGCTAGCTTTCCAGCTTGCTGCAAGAGGAGCTTTCCGTGAAGGGATGAGGAAAGCGGGTCCGAGAATGCTTGAACCTATCATGAGAGTTGAAGTTGTTACACCAGAAGAACATCTTGGTGATGTCATTGGTGATCTTAACTCACGAAGAGGTCAAATTAACAGCTTCGGAGACAAACCCGGTGGTCTCAAGGTATGTTTTATTCAAAATGATCGAAAAAACCCCTAAATTGTTAGATGATGAAATCTGATTTTGACATTGTTGTTCTTATTATTGTTAGGTGGTCGACTCTCTGGTTCCATTGGCAGAGATGTTTCAGTACGTGAGTACATTGAGAGGGATGACAAAAGGTCGAGCTTCTTACACAATGCAACTGGCTAAGTTCGACGTTGTTCCTCAACATATTCAGAACCAACTTTCATCCAAGGATCAAGAAGTTGCTGCTTAAACAGATTTTGTTTTGCCTAGACATAAAAACTTATTGTGATTTTGTTTGGTCTATATAGACATGTAAGCTAATCAAATTTGTGAAGACAAGGTTGTTATTGTCTTAAAACGCATGGATATGAGAAAGAAAGAAAAATTGATATATCAGAAAAGTCTGAAAAATGAGAAGAATTCGATCTTAGTGTTTGGAGTTATAAAAGAGTAATGACTCAGCAAAATCGAAATCAATGTCTTGGCTTCGTTTATTTCATCTGGACGATTCCTGAGCTGATAAGCTTTTGGATTTTGTTCATGATCATTGGGTTCTGCATGTGCTTTTGTGCTGCTGCTGGATTCTCCTGGAGATCAGACAGTACCTGTCCAAAGAACAAGTGTTAGATTTTGGTGAGACATATCAACATGGAGATAGCTCAATTTCAGTTTCCAGGATTGCTCCGAGATGTTTGATCTAAACATAGAGAGATTTGTGAATTCTAACATCATCTATAGAAGTGTGTTCTTTACCTGTCTCATTACAGGATCTGTGAGAATGTTCTGAATTTCTGGGTCTTGCATTCCCTTAGCCTGCAATAAGGACGAAAGCAAATCCCAAAAGTTTTAGTTTAAGATCACAGGTTTCTCTTAAACCCGTAACAAAGCAGTTTCAAAGCAGTAATAGAATCTAACCTGTCTTTCTTTCAATTCCTCAGGAGTAAGGTCGCCACGGTTTGCCTTGTTTATCTGTTGTACACATCTGCATGGTTTAAAACATGTTACATAAGCATATTGACATTACTAGATAACAGAAGCGAATAATCTCCCCGTGACTTAACACCTATTTATATAAATACCTTTTAACACCATCAAGAAGTTCCTGGTTATTAGGATCATGTTCGAGACCCTTCTGGTACGTTTCCATTGCATTGTCATACTCCTTCATGAAGAACTGGACTGCACCTTTTCTACTGTATCCCTTTAAGAATGTTGGATCGAGCTCGATACATTTCTCTGCATCTTTTAATCCTTCGGGCATTGCCCCCAGTTTAGTGTAACATGCAGCCCGGTTGCTATATGCCTATGTGACGAGCAAAAAAGTAAACAAGTTATTAAAACAGTCAAATACGGAACTCTTTTTGAGCACAACATTGAAGGATATATGATGATGAATCCGCCTTACTCTCGGGTCTTTTGGATTCCTCTTGATCGCTTCAGTGTAATGTCTCACAGCATCAGGATACTTTTGCTCCTTAAAAAAGTCATTACCTGTGTTACAAAGATGTTAGTTCAGCTACATTTACTGAATTCTAAGAGATTCTTCCTCGCACAAACAGCACATACAATTGCAAAGTATATACCTTTCTCACGCTCCTCATCACCGATATTAGGATCATAGTACTCTTGCTGCTCCAACTCTTTCTTTGCTCTCTCTGCCTCATTCAGTCTCTTCAATGTTTCAGGGTTACGATGCTCCGTAAGAGCTTTCTGGTAAGTCTGAATCACAGGTTCATAGTCTTTCGAGACTTTAGCCATCTTCCCTAAAGCAGTTCCTTTCCTAGTCAAAGCTTTAGCCACCATCTTGTAATCAGACCTAAGCTCTCTACCCCTTTCAACAGCCTTATCACAATCCTTGATACACTCATCATACTAAAACAAAACACATAGACATTAAGACTCATAACCTAACCAAAGCAAATCACTTTAGACTAGCACACAAAAAAAAAAGAACACTTTGAAAACTATACCTTTCCCATCTCTAGATGAACAGCAGCACGATTAGTGATATAAGAGATATCTTCATCATCAATCTCCATAGCTGTAGAGTAATGCTGGATTGCAGTTTCGAAGTCCTTCTTCTTATACGCAGCATTCCCCAACTCTTTCTCCTTCTGAGCTTTAAGCTTCTTCTGCTTCTCTTCTCCAAACTCCGGCTCAGGCTCAGGCTCAGGCTCAGGTTTTCGTTTCTTCTCTACCTCAGGCTCCTTCCTAGAAGGCACAGCCATCTCTTCCTCACCAATCTCCATATCATCACCAGCCTGTTGAGTCCTGATTTGAATATTCAACAAAACTCCAAGAGCTTGCATAACTCTCTGATCTTGCAAATAAAGATTAAGATTACTAGGGTTCCTCTGAATCTCCTTCATCATATTAACAAAATCAGGCTGTTTCAATAACCCTCTAGTAGAAGGATCCGCCGTCAATTTCGACCACATCTCCGGTCCCTGAAAAGCATCACCAAACGGATTGGGCGCGGAAGCGCGTGACCTAGACGCAGAAGCTTTCGCATCAGCTAAACCTGATTTCAAACCTTCGTTACTTGGATCAATCTCAAGCCCTTTCGAATACGCCTCCACGGCTTCATCGAACTGATTTAGACCTAAGTGAGCAGCACCGAGACGGCTATAACCTTTTCCCCAATCTGGTTTAAGTTCAACAGTCTTCTTCGCGTCTGAGAGAGCTTCGTCGTAGTGATTAAGCGATGCGTGAGCAGCGGAACGGTTTGAGAAGAGAACGTGATTGGTTGGTGTTAGGTTGATTGCGTCGGTGAAGTGATTAACGGCGGAATTGAAGTCACCGGAGGAGAAAGCTGCGTTTCCTTTAGCTTTTGCTTCGTCCGCCATAGTTGAATCTGAAAATTTTCTCTTGCAGGTCTTCTCGTTGCTTCTGGAAGATACCTTGAGGGGCTAATGGGTTTTTGGCTTTAGGCGAATAAATACGAGTGTATATATATTTGTTCGATATAAGAGTGTTTGGTTTCGGGTTAATACTATCCTAATCACGTTTATTCATTAAACAGTTCTTTACATAAAAACGTCGTCGTGTCATTTTATAACAAAACCGACTTCCTGTTACACTGTAGCAGAACCGACGTCGTGTAATAACATTAGTGGTTTTATATTAATCGACGACGTATTTCTCTACATTGACCCAACGCTTCTTCTCCGGCACGATTGTTCAGAGTTCGATTTCCATTTTCGGGTCGAAAGGTTGATTTTATTTGGATTTTGGATGGTAGATTCAGTTCCTAAACATAGGAAACTTGAATCTCAGAGTTTTTCGAGTTAGGGTAAGGTGTTTTTTGCTCGTTTCGTTATTGTTGGACGACATTAATGGTTTCCAGCGATTTTACATTACTAATTGGAAAGTTTCTGTGAACTTTAGTGATCTCATTTGTTATCCATGTGTGATTATTGGGTTTATGATTGTGTGTTAAGCAATGTTGAAAAGTTCTCATTTTGTTTGTTAAATACCAATTCCAGTGCTTTGTCCACCAAGTGTTTGTGTTAATTCCTGAATGAGTTTAACGGTTCACAAAACCTCTGGATTAGTGAGAATTATTCAGTATATTTATTTGAAGTGGTGATAATTGGAGGATTTTCTCTTGTGTTTGTAGATGAATTCTGTGTTACTGTTTTATAATGGAGTGATAGAAGAAACCAGAGTTTTTCATTGTTTTTATGAACTGATCTTGTTTGTGGTTTATATGGTTGTAGGATAAGAGAAAGAAACACAGTTGGAGTTATACTGATGAATGGAGGAGGCTCGAGTAGTTTGCGTTCAGCATTGTCCTATTGTGTGCAGCAAGTACGAAACTATGACTATCATCACTACCTCTGTCTCCTTGAACTCCCAACTGAGATGCGTAAAGCAGCATTTGCTCTCCGGGCTTTTAATGTAGAAACCGCAAGAGCCATGGATGTTGCATCTGATCCCAAAATCGGCTTGATGCGGTTACTTTGGTGGCAAGAAGCAATTGACAAACTCTACACCAAAAAGCCCATAAACCATCCAGCTGCACAAGCTCTGTCTTGGGCAATATCAGAACATAACATCAGTAAACCTTGGCTAAAACGCTCAGTTGACGCTAGAATCCGAGATGCCCAAAGAGAAGTAGACGATATACCAGAGAGCATTGCGGAGCTAGAGAAATACGCAGAAGACACAGTTTCCACTCTTCTGTACAATACACTCCAAGCAGGCGGAATTAGTTCAACAACAGCTGATCATGCAGCTTCACACATTGGTAAAGCCAGTGGTCTTGTCTTGCTGCTTAAATCATTACCGTACCACTGTACCAGAAACCGTCACCAGAGTTACATCCCTGCAGATCTCGCTGAGAAGCACGGGTTGCTCGTGAAACAAGGTGGACGATTAGAAATTCTTCTGGATAACGATTCAAGAGAAGGACTAAGCAATGTCGTGTTTGAGATTGCATCTGTTGCCAATGCACATCTCCTGAAAGCCCGTGAACTGGCGGGAAAGGTTCCTGCAGAAGCTAAACCGGTACTGCTTCATTCTGTGCCGGTACAAGTTCTTCTGGATTCGTTAAATAAAGTACAATTCGATGTGTTTGATCCCAGGATTCAAAGAGGAGTTCTTGGTGTTCCTCCACTCTTGTTTCAGTTTAAACTCAAGTGGTATTCATGGAGAGCAATGTTTTGAAAACTTGTCTTTATCTCCCTTTTCTTGCCTCTTTTATTTCTGGTTTCAAAGACTTTACATTAAACTCCAGCTTACTTGTATTTCTTTTGTAATAATACAAAATTACAAATGGTGATGAATACAAAATAAAGAATTTGTTTTTTACTTACAAATAATATACAGTTTTCATATGTTATAATGGAAGAAGCCCATCTTCTTGCATTTTTCTGTACAACAAATCTGATTTATCCCATTGGCGTTTCCTACAAAAGCCTGAGATCATCGTAGTGTAGGACACAACATCAGGCTTAAGTCCTTTGCAAGAAAGGCTACGAAACAAGTCCCACGCATCTTCAACATTACCAATCTTGCACATCCCGTGAATGACGATATTATAAGTAGTAATATCAAGTTCTATTTCACTCTTTTGCATATTCTCGAATAACACCAATGCTTTCTCTACCCTCCAGTTCATACAAAGCCCATACAACAAAATGCTGTACGTCCTAATATTGGGACGAGAATCCATCCGACTGAAAATTTCTTGCGCCGCATCTGGTCTACCCGCTTGAAAATAGCCCTGGATTATAGTGTTGTATGTGATAGTGTCACCAACTAATCCTCTTTGAGCCATCTCGCGGAAGAGTTTCGTTCCTTCATCAACCCTCTTAGACTTGCAAAACCCGTTAATGAGAGTATTATAAGTCACTACATCGGGGAGACAACCCTTAGTTACCATCAAATCAAGCATTTGTTTGGCCTCATCTACCCGACCGTGCATACAAAGACCGTTGATCAACGAATTGTAAGTGAAAACATCCGGATCTACACACCTTCGTGTCATCTCCTCGTACAACTTCATCGCCTCCGAAAACTTCCCTTCTTTCACAAACACATCGATCACCGCAGTGAAAGTAATGACATTAGGAACAATATCCCTCATTACCATATCTCTCATTAGCCGAGCTGCATCACTCCATCTACCAGAACAACAAAGACCGGCCACAAGAGAGTTATAAGTAACAGCATCAGCTCTAACCCCATCTCTTTCCATCCGATCAAACAGCTCCACCGCGTCATTCACCAACCCGATCTTACAAGAACCGTCGATGATCGTGTTGTAGATAACAACATCTGGTCTAAATCCCATTTCCTCCATTTTACTAACCAAATCTATAGCATCAAAAACTCTATTCCCTTGACAAAATCCATTAATCAAAGAACTAACCGTGACAACATCAGGCTCGTAACCAAACTTCATCATCTTCCCAACAACAGATAAAGCAATAACAAATCGAGAGCATCGACATAAACAATTAATCACAATGTTGTAACTATAAAGATCATGACCAATTCCACAAACTTCCATATGGTGAAACAGAGAGATCACAAGATCGTAATTCTTCGATTTGGCGATTTTACTCAATACTTTACTGAAATCAACTATTGAAGGAAGAGGACGAGATTGAATCATTTTACAGAACAAATCAATTTCTTCTTCTAAATTCATACTCGATCTCTTAGTAGAAAAAGTTCTTCCCCAGAAACGGCTAATGAAAGGAACAATTACAGGATTACCTTTCTGGAGAAGACACAGATTGAGAAATTTATTTGCTTTTGATGCAATTGAGATCGTGGTCGATCTCCGCATTTGAATTATTAACCTCGTTTTATTCGTAATCTATGTATCTGTAAATGGGGGCTAAAACCCTAGCATAAACCCTCTTATCTCCTCCATGGGAGAGAGACGATGATGAGAGCGAGATATGAAGACCGGTTCAATTCCGGTTTACTATTTTCTAATTAAACTGGGTTAATAGTCTAATTTCAAAATTATTTTAGAGCTCTGGGTTAATTAATTAGTGCCGTTGTAACGGTGAAATAATATCGGTTGTGGGTCCATTAAGTGTACACGTGTTCGGACTATAATTTGCATGTTCTCTGTTGTGTCGCGAAGCAGACCAATTCGTTGATTTTATGAGATCAGCAGAGTAATATTCCAAAATATTCAATCGTCGACATCACAACCATTTTAATTCGTATTTTTTATATTTATTTAATGTAATATAACTTAGTTTTAGAGGAAACATATCAAAATTAAATAATTAACACGTTAAAATTACATCGGTATAATATGTATAGGAGTTTATAAAATTAAATTTATCATAAAAGCATATGCTAACTTTAATTAAGTGCTTTCTTTTTAATAATCAGGTGGCATTAAATATAATTAGACAATTGATTTGTTTGATTATATTTTGGTGACAAATAAATTATTAACACCATTGTCTAACCATCCTTTGCTTTTATAGTTCTCTTTATTCTCTCAAAAAGCCTCTCTTTCTCTCTCTTTTGTTTCTCGCTGCCATGGCTAAGTCTTGCTATTTCAGACCAGCTCTTCTTCTTCTGTTAGTTCTTTTGGTTCATGCCGAGTCACGCGGTCGGTTCGAGCCAAAGATTCTTATGCCGACAGAGGAAGCTAACCCGGCTGACCAAGACGAAGATGGTGTCGGTACAAGATGGGCGGTTCTCGTCGCTGGTTCTTCTGGATATGGAAACTACAGACACCAGGTACACATAGTGTCCAACGAATTGATTATATTATTCGTGATTCAAATTTAATAGCAATCCGTTATTGTAAATATATACTTTGCCTTAAGATTCTTTTTTTTTGGCTTAGATATTAATGTGACATGCAAAATTTTGTTTAATTATTTTCTTCAAAATATGAAATTAATTCAAGACTAAGATCCTATGTATGGTGAATTTCTCCATTTCTCAATCTAGTTGTCATTTAAGAAAAAGTTCAAAAGTTTTTATAAATTCGATATCTATTAAAAGTGTTTTGTTGCTTTGTGTTAAAGGCTGACGTGTGTCACGCATATCAAATACTAAGAAAAGGAGGTTTAAAGGAAGAAAACATAGTCGTTTTGATGTATGATGATATCGCAAACCACCCACTTAATCCTCGTCCGGGTACTCTCATCAACCATCCTGACGGTGACGATGTTTACGCCGGAGTCCCTAAGGTATATTTATTTATCTAGCTTTCCTCATAATTATGCATGAACTAATTTACCCTTAATCCGACCAATAAGTCTGTATCTAGGTTTGGATTCTTCTCTTAAGTAATATCAATAGTTCTAGATGTGACCTATGTTTTGGTCCAAATAGCGTCTAACCAGGTTTTAGAGCTTTATTTTAAATTGTTATAACGAGAAATTTTTCTCTATAGTATCTCATTTAAATGATATTTTCTTCTTTGTCAATGGCACTTAGGTTGTTAATTTATTAAAAAATTATATATTATTGGATCTATCGTGTAAGAGATGGTGACTTTAGGCACTACACAACAATTATAGTGATAGCGACTGTAGAGACATTTGCTATGGTAAACCAAACTTTATGTGTGGACCTTTCATTGGTATCGCTCCTAGATTTCTTATAGCCACTAGTTGTTTTCCCTTTTTAATAGTTTGTTCGGTTATTTACGTTTTGAAATATCTTTTTCAGGACTATACTGGTAGTAGCGTTACGGCTGCAAACTTCTACGCTGTACTCCTAGGCGACCAGAAGGCTGTTAAAGGTGGAAGCGGTAAGGTCATCGCTAGCAAGCCCAACGATCACATTTTCGTATATTATGCGGATCATGGTGGTCCCGGAGTTCTTGGTAATTTCATCGATCATTTGTGTTGTTTCCGATTAGATAACTTCTTCCAATGTAATGCTTGTAATCGATTTCTTACAACGGTGTAATTTTTGTTTTCATTGGTCAGGGATGCCAAATACGCCTCACATATATGCAGCTGATTTTATTGAAACGCTTAAGAAGAAGCATGCTTCCGGAACATACAAAGAGATGGTAAAATTTAGTTTAACAGTTTAATTTGTTTTAGTGTTTTATTTTGTTAAAAGGAATGTTACTATCAGTATACTTGTGATAATGTAATGCAGGTTATATACGTAGAAGCGTGTGAAAGTGGGAGTATTTTCGAAGGGATAATGCCAAAGGACTTGAACATTTACGTAACAACGGCTTCAAATGCACAAGAGAGTAGTTATGGAACATATTGTCCTGGCATGAATCCGTCACCCCCATCTGAATATATCACTTGCTTAGGGGATTTATATAGTGTTGCTTGGATGGAAGATAGGTACATAATTATCTTATGATTAAGTTTTTCTTTGTGATTATGCATTGGTTTATTTTGTGTGATCGATCTATTTGCAGTGAGACTCACAATTTAAAGAAAGAGACCATAAAGCAACAATACCACACGGTACTGTGAAATTTTATTTTACGTGTTTACTCGATTGTTGGTTTGAGAATGTGGAATATATATCGGATCTTTTATTCCGGTGAGTAGGTGAAGATGAGGACATCAAACTACAATACCTACTCAGGTGGCTCTCATGTGATGGAATACGGTAACAATAGTATTAAGTCGGAGAAGCTTTATCTTTACCAAGGGTTTGATCCAGCCACCGTTAATCTCCCACTAAACGAATTACCGGTCAAGTCAAAAATAGGAGTCGTTAACCAACGCGACGCGGACCTTCTCTTCCTTTGGCATATGGTACTGTAACTATACTGTTTTGTTTATTGAGTTATGTTTTTGGTTATCTAAATTGACTAGAAGGTTTTAGTTTACTTAAAAACAATATTGGCTTTGGTTTTACAGTATCGGACATCGGAAGATGGGTCAAGGAAGAAGGATGACACATTGAAGGAATTAACTGAGACAACAAGGCATAGGAAACATTTAGATGCAAGCGTCGAATTGATAGCCACAATTTTGTTTGGTCCGACGATGAATGTTCTTAACTTGGTTAGAGAACCCGGTTTGCCTTTGGTTGACGATTGGGAATGTCTTAAATCGATGGTAAAAGTTACGCAACCCTTAAATCTCAATTTTATTCACATTAAGTAAAAAGGGTTGGATGTAATGTTATTGAAATTTCTTAGGTACGTGTATTTGAAGAGCATTGTGGATCACTAACGCAATATGGGATGAAACATATGCGAGCGTTTGCAAACGTTTGTAACAACGGTGTGTCCAAAGAGCTGATGGAGGAAGCTTCTACTGCGGCATGCGGTGGTTATAGTGAGGCTCGCTACACGGTGCATCCATCAATCTTAGGCTATAGCGCCTGAGAGATTTTGAGGCTTTTCTGATTTTCAAGTGTTTCGAATTATAACGTTAAAGATGTCAAAATAAAAGAAATGTTTAGTATGTAAATACGTACGTAGCAATAAGGTCGTCTAACTTTTTTTTATCGATTGTTATCTTTTTAATAAAACTTTGCTAAATATTGTTGTTACCATTTACATCTAAAATCTTTAGTGATCAGCTAAGTGTGTCAGCATCAGAATTATTAGTGCTACAATCTCGCTCTCAATTTCGCAGTTATGTTTTCTGTAAAATGTATTGATACGAACCATTTGTAACAATTTTATTTCGTAAGAGTACATAAATCTACAGATTATCAGACTATCACTATTGTCTTTAAGTAGCAGATAATGATGGTTCCAAATTCTACAAATACCCTAAATTTATCGTTCGTTTCTTTTCTTTTTTGTCTTATAATTACTGCCATCATTGATCCGAAGAAGACATACAAACCAATGCAATCATTATTCCATTCCTAACATCCATTTTCACTTCAAGTAGAAATATATTGTAGTTAAATGAAGATTTTAAAAAAATACCTGAACGTGTAATTATGTGTTATCACGCCTTGAGCTGCCCAACAGTGAATCATGAAGATTGGTGGTGTATATGTTTTTCTTTGTGCGCTAGATAGTTGACTTAATAGTCAGCGAGTCAGCTTAAACAAAAGCAATTTACGTGTTACTTTGAAAAAGTTGGTGATGCATGAAATTATAATAATCTGAATTATTTCCTGAACGTGTTGAGTTTCTATTCAATAATATGCTGTAAAATTTTCGTGTTCAGTCATTCATGAAATAATTAGAAGTTGGTGCATACTGCATAGTATAGTATACTATTAATAATAATTTATTTTCTTTTTGTTTGTTTAAGTATCATAATTAACGATAATGAGCTTTCTAATTAGCATGAGCGTAAACTATATATATGACATTAATTGTATAGACAAAACATTAAAGTGATATCTTCATGGTGACACAAACCTAATAGGGCCTCCTTAAATATTGTCGAAAGTCTGAGTCTATATATAAGCTACCATAACCATTATACTTGTTAAGTGATTCTTCATGGAGAAATTATGCAATTTTCACGATAAAGGGAACTATAATTAATAAGGCAAAACTCAAGAATAAAACCAAAAAAAAAACCCTTAAGAAATTAGCGGTTAAACTAATAAGCTTATATTTGAGATGTAAGAAATGGCAAATTTTTAACCGCTGATTTCTTTAGTTTTTTTCCAATTTTCATGTGTAGATTTATGTTTTGAGATATAAGTAAATGGCAAATTTGAAATATTTTATCCAAAATGCTAAAGTCTATAAATACCATCAAAAGAAGTTCTTTTTCGTAATTGATTCGGTTTAGTTTTTTGTTAAAGGTTCGGTTTAGTTTTACCCAACGAACTATATATAACTAAGCTCATTTCAAGACAAGCATGATAGATGGAGTATATTTTCTTTAATGGGCTTTCCAACTTTTCAAACGTAATAAATTATGTTCTCATGGACAAGAAACTGACAAGAGAAACAAACTTCTCCACGTGGTTTAATTTCTAGAAATTTTTCGTAATGATTAGTGTTAAGAGACTTCTAACTTTGAAGAACTCTGTCTTTTTTGTTCTTTTTTGGACGAAATGAAGAACTCTTGTCTTGTTTACACGACTGGACCAATTATTAGTGTTTTAAACATTTGATACATAGCCGACGAATAAATATAAGAAGATTTATATTCATGTTATTCATTAGCTTAATTACGGTTGGTGCATCGAATAATGTATGTTTAACAAATACTAGTTGGGTATTCAGAATTTAAATCTATATAGATGAATTCGCCAAACTTCTGCCACCTTTGTCATGCGTATGTAGAATAGTATAAGTGGTTGTCTAGTCCATTTTATACATTGTATATTACAAAATTATTAACTCTATATATTTTTAGCTAGTCTTTAAAAAAACATATGAAATAGGGCATGACTCAAGAAGTGTGGCAGTACAAAAGTTTCCTTTAGGTATATCTGGAAATTCTTCTTCTAGAATACACTATAGAATATCAGTGTATCTGTTTAGGTATATCTATTATACTATCATATTCATAATGGTAACGTGCAATTTCAGTATGAAATGATTTTTAACATTTTCTTTTAACTATAATGCATAATTATAAATTATAAGTGAAAGAGAAAATGGGAAGAACAAACATGTATCTGAGAAAATAATCTATGATGTTATTCAGCTATGAATTTTAATAGAATATACACAATATGTTGTATGAATGAAACACAAACACAATATTTCATAATTTAGAATGATATTTGAAACAATTTTGGTTTTGCCAATTTCAACTATGCCTTTGGTTATTTACGAAATAAGCGCTTACTTTAAAATAAGACAAAATAAAGTCTTATTGTTCTAAAGTTTTATATGTTCCACTTACGTTAGGTGGCCAATAGGAACTCAACATAAAACTTAGACATATGTTTTTCTTTTCACAAAAAGAACATAAAATTGTCATATCAAACTTTACTAACAATTGTATTCATTTCCGTTGTAATAGTAGATTACTCAAAAAATTCAGCATAAAGATAAATAAAATCGAGACATAAATGGTCGTTTGTGGCCAATTATTAAAAGAAATTTAGATCAAAATATATAAGCTCCAATTCATGTATACAATACACAGTAAAACAATTTTTGCGCCAAGAGGCAAGGTGCGAAAAAAATAATACAATTTTTTCTTTAACAAAAAAAAGTGACACTTTTTAGGATCACGCACTTTACTTTTGCTTTACTTCTGTACTTCGTTTCAACAACACGAAATAAAGAAAAAAACTAAAATAACTCAATGCCCATTTTCCAAATTTTATTAATTAATAAATTTCGCTGAAAAACAACTTTGCCCTAAAGTCCCAAACCTCAGCCGCAGACTAATCCAGATTTTGATGAACTTACCTAAAGTTGTATTGTAATTTCAATATTACCTAACTTACCTAAATTAGATCTAAAAATCTTATTTTGGTAATTAGTTACAAAACTAATTATCCAGTGAGAAAGTTAAAGTTTAGCTGTCAACCAATATCTAGAGAAAGTCAACTCAAAATCAGTTTCATTTATGAAATTTGAAATGTTTCTTATATGATAACCATGCAAATTACTTTTTTAAGCTAATGTCATCCAATCGTAACAAGAAAATAACATACAGTAATGAAAAATATTAACACTTCGTTAAGCAATATGTGTTTTGTAGTCATAGACAAAAAAAATGTAAGATTGAAAAAAAACTAACAGAAGGCATATTTTACATGGCATTCAAACTATGTTCATGAAACGGAAACTAGCTACGATCAACATCACTACCTTCAATGTTACCTCAAATCTCACAAAATGAATTTCTAATGACAAATGTATGCTGTTTTCTTCTAAAAGACTAAAAGTGTAAAAACGAATACATGTTTTATATTTATTTTCATTTTTGATTTAGCGCCATTAACTCATGAACCTTTTTATTTGTATTATCAGTTCATCATATATAATACTATAATAGGTTGAGTTTTAGAAAACAACTGAAATTCTGTCACAAATGTCTAGATGAAGCTGATATTAGTTAGATTTTTTTATTTTTGTTGTTGTTGTTAATTTCCCTAGAACATTGGATGAAAGAATTTCGATAAAGATTTATACTCCCTCTGTTTCATATTAGTTGTAGTTTAAGGTTTTTTTCACACAAATTAAGAAGTCATAAAAATCTCATTTAATCTACCTCTTTTATATAAAAACATCATTTATTATAACCAATTCAACCAATAAAAAAATAGATGATTAAATATAATTGGTTAAAGAATACTAAATATATTTATTATTTGCATAGAAAGTTGAAAACAACACTTAAATTGAAAAAAAATAAAAACCCTTAAGCTACATTTATATAGAAACAGAGGGAGTATTGAGTTGCAATAGAGTATGGGGTGAATTAAAGTTGAAAATTTAAGCGTATGCAAAATTTGCTTTCACCTATGAAAATAAATTGAAACCTACTCTACTCTTTTAACAGAAGACAATTAATATTAATGATTTTTTTTTGTTAACATCTAATATTGATGATTTAAACTTTCAAATAAAATGTGTGTTGTTAATGTTGTTATATATGGGTCATAAATTTCACAAATAAGAACGGGAAAACGGGATGAGACCCACATGACCGAACAGCAAATTGTGAGATTAATGATCGAAGCCTATCTCACGCCAGACCATCAGCCGCCACGTCAACACATTCCAATTGTTGGCGGGCCCTTGATTCCATTAATAGTGGCTCCAATTCCACATCTGATTTTTTCATCTATATATATTATTTTGTTTCGTGTTTTTATGTTTTGTTTTGTTTTGTTTTATAATAATTTGGCTAAACTGGATGGTAATTAAGTCTCATGCAAAGTAAAAAGAACATACGAAAGTCTCAATATAGTTATGCGATGTTTATCGAGGATTCTTAGACACTCATGTTAACATTTAGACTACGAATTTGGACCGTAGAACATGACTGAGTTAAGTCTTACAGAAATCTATGAACTTACTTTTGAAGATGCCAAAGGACAAAATGTTCAAAGAGAATATGTGTCCCATATATATAACGGTATTTAAAAAAGAAAAAAGAAGATATTTTAAACTTTGGACCGTCTCCATCAAGGGCTGGTGGGTGGTAATGGATCGGAGGTTGCCGCTCTCTTTCTCTATCAAAATCTTGCTTTAGTACCAAAACCTTATTCGCCTCTCTTTTCTCCCGAAGCTTTTGCAACAATTTAAGTCTCTCTATCTCACTCGGGGTTATTAAAAGACATAGACTATGATTGAGAAGGACAGAGAGAGAGAGAGACAAAGTAGTATAGATTATTAGGACACGGTTGTACACTTTTTCATGTGTCTTCTTCTCTCTTTTTCTTATTCTTATTCATCATCATCACCGTCTGATCTTCTTTATTAACCCTACTCTCTTTCTCTTCTCCCATCCTCTCTCTCAATATCTCTGACTCTTGGGATCCGATCTCTTTCCGGTGGCTATACATCCCGATGATAACTGTCAAATCTTTTCCATATGCATAACATCTCCTTTTAGGGTTCTATCTATCTCTTTCTTTAGTTCTGATCGTACTTTATAGTGCATATCGTGAAGTATTCGATCTTTCCAAGTACAAGGGAAAGATTCAATAGAACCTAGCTAGTCACATACAATAACTCAATTCCGGAGCTTTTTGAAGGGGTTGAGTTGAATCAGCCTGTTTTTGAGTTTTTTTTTTTGAGGTATAGACCCTAACTTCCTTTGAAGATTCTACTCCATCTTTGATCCTCTTCTGTATCTCTATGTTTTTGGATATATTTACTATTTTTATTTTCTTGATAATTGTTGATTTTTTAAAATTATAATTAACATCATTATCCTACTCAATGTTGCTGATGGTACAAGCTAAGCAAAGTATAATCCTTAATAGACTCGATCGTGGTCTAGGTTTTTCCTTAAGATTTGTTTTTTTTCGATTGGTGATTATAGAATGATCCTATAGATATTTCTCATATTTTCCTTTGACTCTATTTACGGATACTTAAAATGCAATTATCAGTTAATCTAACATATTAATTTATGATTAGTTATACGGGAAATGGTTAATTGGAAACTAGTAGTGATATTTTATTTTATGTATCCTTATTCCATCTTCCAGAGTCCTTTGAATCTAAACTCATTTAATCGGCTTAAATCAACTATCTTTCTTTTTTTCTAAAGATGTATAGATATTTATAGGTTTCTTATTCCCACAAAATACTACACACATGAATGTCTTAAATGATACATATGTGTGTATAAATAAGTCGGAAAGATAACCCTAACTTGTGTCTGGCTAAGTAAAAGAAACGATGCAAATCAATGCTAGATCATATATAAAACAAAATCTTGAAAACGAAAAACTGTTTTTCTTAGTTTCATTGACATTTTTCTTTCTTATTAGTTTGCCGATGCACAGATTTTTTTTTTTCTTAAGTTGATAAATGAAATGAGTTTGTATAACAATTACTTTCATGATCCATAATATAATTAACAGTCGTTATTTCATATTATAAACAGGCTAATCTCGGAAAAACAAAGAATAAAGAATGAATTCGTTTTCACAAGTACCTCCTGGCTTCAGATTTCATCCTACTGATGAAGAACTTGTAGACTACTACTTGAGGAAAAAAGTTGCATCAAAGAGAATAGAAATCGATATCATCAAGGATGTTGATCTTTACAAGATTGAGCCATGTGATCTTCAAGGTTTAGCAGGAAAATCCTATCATCTCTCTTTAGTAGTGATATCCTTGTTTTGGTATAAATTAAGGCTTACGATTGTTGTTTTTTCTTTGTGATAATTTAGAGTTATGCAAGATAGGAAACGAAGAGCAGAGCGAATGGTACTTCTTTAGTCATAAAGACAAGAAGTATCCCACGGGAACTCGAACCAATAGAGCCACGAAAGCAGGATTTTGGAAAGCCACTGGAAGAGACAAGGCTATATATATAAGACATAGTCTTATCGGTATGAGGAAAACACTTGTGTTTTACAAAGGAAGAGCCCCAAATGGTCAGAAATCCGATTGGATCATGCACGAATATCGCTTAGAAACAAGTGAAAATGGAACCCCTCAGGTATATATACATTGATCTAAGGCGCTCATACATCTTAACTCATACTCTATTTGCATAAGGAGTTGAGCTTCCCTGTATATACGATCTTTCTTAAGTATGTCTCTTAGAATGAATGCATTTGAGAAATCAATTTACATTAAAAATGCATTGGAGTTGTTCACCATACGACACAACTTCTAATTCCAATATATACAAAAGTGCATTATTCAACTCACTATAAAATTTCATAAACACATGTTATATACATATCATTCATAACTTTAAAATGTTATTACAAGTTTACTAAACTTGTCACTATATCCAAATTCGAAATTCATTGGTCACTACTCACTACACACAAGAACTCATCTGTGATGGACAAGTGTTGTGCATTTGCGATGTTGTAAATGTGATATTTTTATGTGATGTGTGTAGGAAGAAGGATGGGTAGTATGTAGGGTATTCAAGAAGAAATTGGCAGCGACAGTGAGGAAAATGGGAGATTACCATTCATCACCATCGCAGCATTGGTACGATGATCAGCTCTCTTTTATGGCCTCCGAGATCATTTCTAGTTCTCCACGACAGTTTCTTCCCAATCATCATTATAACCGCCACCATCACCAGCAGACATTGCCTTGTGGCCTCAATGCATTCAACAACAACAATCCTAACTTGCAATGCAAGCAAGAGCTCGAGTTACATTACAATCAAATGGTACAACATCAACAACAAAACCATCATCTTCGTGAATCTATGTTTCTCCAGCTTCCTCAGCTCGAAAGCCCTACCAGTAATTGCAATTCTGACAACAACAATAACACAAGAAATATTAGTAACTTGCAGAAATCATCAAATATATCTCATGAGGAACAATTGCAACAAGGGAATCAAAGTTTCAGCTCTCTGTATTACGATCAAGGAGTAGAGCAAATGACTACTGACTGGAGAGTTCTCGATAAATTTGTTGCTTCACAGCTTAGCAATGATGAAGAGGCTGCAGCCGTGGTTTCTTCTTCTTCTCATCAAAACAACGTCAAGATTGACACGAGAAACACGGGTTATCATGTGATAGATGAGGGAATAAATTTGCCGGAGAATGATTCTGAAAGGGTTGTTGAAATGGGAGAAGAGTATTCAAATGCTCATGCTGCTTCTACTTCTTCAAGTTGTCAGATTGATCTCTAGAAATAGTGATAGAGAGATGAAAAAGATGCAAGGTGAATATATATGAAAATACATGCACACTAGTGTTATTTATACTTAAAGATGGAAGGGGAAAAACAAGGAGTTATTTCCTGGATTTATGGAGGTTTTGTACATAATAAAAACCTACAACCATATGGTATTTTCTTTTGATTATTCTTGTTACATTATGGAACTATATGTTATACGCACGCATGTATGTGTGTATGTGTGTATGTATGTATGTATGGATGTATGTATGTATATGCATCCCTAATTATATATATATATATATATATATATATATATATATATATATATATATAAACCATATGAATGATGATTATATGTGACCAATTCTTGAATGAAGGGACAATTACTTCTAAAAAAAATTATACTTGTAGTATATATTTATTTGTTATTGTTGTATACTCACTTAATTCATGTCCCTCATTTTTTGTGGTTCTTCCCTCATGATTATTTGTATGTAGATTTTCAAATATCCAAATTAAAGATAGCATCACCAAAATTGGATACTCCTAAAATATGTATTAAAAATCCGCTTACTACTTACATTTGTACAAACCCCGAATTTAAAGAGATAACATTATAATCTGCTTACTACTTTTATTAGACATCACCATATAGAGAAAAAAACAAGAACATAGTAGAACAACAAATGTTTAACTTATACAACATAAACTAGATTTTAACCCGCGATATACCGCGGTACGATTTATTTTTTAAAAGTAATATATATTAAAATTTGTAAATTTTATTTTTATAAAATATTTATATTTTACAGTTTATAATTGTTATTAACTAAAGCTATACCACGAATGTATGAGACAATTGTTAAAAAACTGAAGTTGTAACCCCTATTAAAACAGCATATTAATATTATTTAAAATTTTATAAATATTGATTCAAATACATCCACCATATAACCCAATTCCAAAATAAAACCCGTTCTATAATTTCTTTACCCGTCCCGTGATTTTTTTTTTTAAAGTAGTAATTTTTAAAATTTAAAAATTATTTTTTATAGATAAAAGTTTTGCAAATTATATCATTCTCTAATACATTTATATTTTATATATAGTAACATTATACATACCACATAACATTTTTGGTTTTATCTAATCTTTTCTAAATTAGGATGATTTGATATGTTTAATATTAGTGGTCTTAAAAAATAATAAATTAAAGATTTAACCCGTATTGAAACGGTGTATTAATTATATTTTACTTTTTTATTAATGTTGATTCAAAAACCCGTCACTCCAAATCCGTCTTGCCAAAAAGCCATTTATTATATTAATATTAACTTTATTAATGATATGACTCTGAATTATAATCTAAACATTTTAGCTAATAACGTAGGAGTATACCATTTTTATTTAATAGGGGAATGTACCATATGACCCGAATGCACTTTTACCCAAATCCACCAAAAAAGTCTTGCAAAAATACTATAAAGATAAGAAACGATAGTCGGTTTTGATAGGTATAAGATTAGCAAATATATTAGTTAGCTTAAATTAGTTAAAGAATACAAATTAAAAATGTATATTACACTTTATTCGAATATAGTATCAAAACTTATATAACACAGAGATTTGATAAATTTTTAATTGTTGAATACTTTTTTGTGCTAATTTTTATGTGATTAAGATTTAATTAAGATTTAATTAATTTTGTATATAAAATATTAAAAGTAAACTGTGAGTTGTATATGTTTTGTTGATATTATCTATATTGTTTAGTGTTTAAGATTATACACTTGTAGTTTGATTGTTAATTTAAGAGTTCACCTGTAGTATACCATCTTGTATTAATATCGATCTAAACCCGTCAATTCTAGGATTTTCCAGCTTGTATTAAAAATTGAATCACATCATACACATAAAAAAATCTAATATGTTATTAATTATTGTACTATATAAGATTATAAATTTTCAATATAATATGTATGAAATTGAATATAAATATTTTAAATATGACCCTTACTCAGTAGAAAGTTTTCTTAAATCTATTTTTCACCCGTTATAATATTTTTTCATGTATTGAACAGTTTATATTCACAATTTTCAAAAATTCAAATTATGGCATATGCGAAAAAACTTTAATTATTTTTTATAATGATGATATTATTTTTCGCAAAAATAGAATCATATAAAGATGAGAAATGAACTATAATAATTAATAAAAAATTAATATGATAATTTAGATATCAAATCTAATTTGTTGATTTTAATAGGTTACTTTTTTGGAAATTAATAATGTATTTCGTTTTTCTAATTAAATTAAATTAATTAAAATTTAGATATCAAATCTTATATGTTGATTTTGATTGGTTATTATTTTTGAAAATTAATAATGTATTTCGTTTTTTAATTAAATTTAATTAATTAAATTAGTATTTGACTTTTTAATCTTTAAAGAGATAAATTAATTTACTCTTTAAAATTTTATTTCTAATGGCATACATATGTAATTACTTACAAAAATTAAGGTTATATTTAAAATGTACTTCCCAAATAATATAGTAGGATAGTCGTCATAAATAAATTTCCAATTTGTTCAAATTTTTTATATAAAAAATTACCAATTGACTTTAATTTGGATTGACTTACACATTTTTAGTTGTCTTGATGAGAATTAACAAGAACAACTTGCAAGAAGCTTGAAGAGTTATGAAGTGATACCCAGAGAAAGGAGTGTGAATGAGAAGTAAAGATGTCATGGAGAGACCGGAGACGATTAGTGCATTTGAAGAAAAAGAAAGTCTCATGCCATGTTTGGCTCGAGAACATACATATATAGAGAGACAAGCCGTGTTGAAAAAGGAAGATAACAAAAGCGTGCTTTGTCTTTTGGTATTATCATATATTTATAATCATAATGTTTTCTATCAAGGGAGGCAGAAGAAACTATACTGTACGACGTTAAAGTTACAATAATGTTTCCTCGAAGTCATTAGCTCAATGTAGTAGTAGAGACAAAATCTTTTAACTATATTCGAATATGATACTATGTTTGGAGATGGCTGAATTGCTATATAATTTATAAATTTGTTAGCATTATCATATATCGAAATTGTAGATTTTTTTGGGTCAGAATAAAAATCTGGTTCCAAAAATAGAAAGATGCATGCATCGAATGTTTTTTTTGTTTCTTTCTTTTTTCACTTATTAAATGGAGTATTTAGATTCTATCTAACTTATATAAAATTTTCTACGTTTTTGGATTTTTTTTTCCAATGTTTTTTAAATAATCTATACTCCATTAGCTATGAATAACATCAGTTCATTTGATTCTGTGAAGGAACATCATTATTCGGGCGTGCTCTTTGGGATTGACATCCTACAAGATTCCGGTCTAAGCGAACCCCTTCGATAATATCGACTTTTTATTGCATAGAACAATTAATAAAAATTGACCATTATAATAAGACATTGATCTCAATAACTTAGGGAGCATTATTATGTGAGACAAAACCATGTGACCTTTTTTTTTTTTGGTAGGCACCGGGAGGTAAACACCTCCCTGAATTTATTTATGAAATTAAAATTACATCCGCACTAGTCTTGGAACCGAAATTCCTAACTCATCATCCCTCAAAATCGAGTCTAAACTATTCGGGGGAGAAGCAAAAGCATGATACCCTAAAGGTAAATCGAACGCATAGTTAGCCAACCCGTCCGCAAGACGGTTGGCCTCCCTATACACGTGCCCAATCCGGACTATCCAGTCCCTTGATAAGAAGCCATGGCACATACGTACCAAGAATGACAGCGGGTGGGAAGAACCAATTCCTGTCCTTAAAAACCCAACCACCATCTCGGAGTCTACCTCAAGTTCCAGCCGCGTAATCCCACGATCCCACGCCATGAACAACCCGTAATACACTCCCCATAACTCCGCTAAAGGCGCCAAGCAACGACCAATATTCAGCGCAAAACCAAAACACCACTCACCATACTCGTTTCTCAACGCTCCCCCCGCTGTGGCTAAACCCGGATTGCCATGAGAAGCACCATCCGTGTTGAGTTTACACCATCCCAAGCTAGGCTTACTCCACCGGACTTGTCTTTCCATCCGACTCCTGGAATTGTTACTACCGCTGCCACAATTATTTGCCTTTGCCACCTCCTGTGCGATGTCTTTCACAAGCTTCACACGGTCCCTACACTTTCTATTCTCTCCAAACACATTCCCGCATCTCCATTTCCAGCCCCACCAACAAGCTATAGCAAAAGTAGTTGCCCACGAGATACCATTCCATACAAAACCATCTTGAAGATTCTCAAAGAGCCACTCCAATAACGGTTTCAAGAAAAAATCCCGACGTTTCTGCGCAAGACTAACAAATTTTATACATTAGTGACCTTTTATCATTAGTGTTTTTCTTTTTAACAAAAAAGACATCAGTGTTTAGGGCGTACGTTTACGCCACAAATGATAAAACCCAAAATCTCTTCAGGGTTTTTTTATAGTAAAGTTTATTAATCATCAGTACTACTTACATAAATTAAGTCACGGGTTATAGAAAAACGTTAGTTTGATATTAGCAAGACTAACAAATTTATTTAATGTATATGACAAATAATCAAGGACTCAACAATGCAAGTCATTTGTTTGATCATATAATTTGGCGCATGATATCATGGATATAATCGTATAAATCATTTTCATAATGTACTACGTACAGTATCCCTAAATAAATATTCTCTGATGGGCCTTATTGCTAAACAATTGGGCTTAGAAAAAGCGTATAAAAGTAACGATTTTATCTTAATTCATGCTTCAGCTTCACTTGCCCCGCTTTATCAGAACGAAACCCTCATAGAGCAAATCTGAGGTAAATTGGTTCTCTCTGTTCCTCCTGTACGACTTTTCTCCATTGGTAACGTTTTCTTCTTTTCTTCGAATCATAATCTTGTGTTGTGTAGCGTTTCCGTGTTCCTGAAGCAAATTTCGTTGATTGTTTAGATTTTCATTAAACCATTAATTCGATTAACCTAGAAAATTGTTGAAATTGCTTAGAAGAGTTTCTAATTTTGTGAAATTGATGGTGTTTTATAGGTTTTGGTTTGGACAAAAAGAATGCGGTACAAGAGAAGATTTGTGACAGTTTACAGAGATTTTCCAGAAGGTTGTGGTGTTCCTTCAAAACCTATATCCAATGCTGATGAAAGTTTTATGCAATCTAAGTTCAATAAGGTAAGAAGAGTCATCATCAGATTTGTATTCAGACTTTGTAATGTTTTGTATGCTGAGTGATTAATTAGAATTTGTTTGCATATGTTCAAGGATGGAATTGTCTTGCAGGCTCATGAAGACTTCTCAAAGATAACAAAGGAGTCATCGAATCATTCGGAGACCGAGAATTCTAGAACTGAAGATTTGTTGGATGAAGGATCGGTTCTTGATTCTAATGGAAGTGTTACTGATTGTCAAGAGGACAGAGAAAGAGAGATGAGCTCGGTGAAGAAGAGATGTTTGAGTTCACATAACTTAACAAGTGAAGTTGAGACAGAGAGGATAGGTATAGTTTTGGGACTTGCAGCTAAGGCGAAATGCCCTTGGAGACAACCGAAGATCCGAGGTTCAAGACAGGTGAATGATTTGAACTGAGTCAAATTGAGTCTGAGTTTATGTGTATTGGTTTCTTGTTTGAGAAGTTTGTTCTGGTAACTCTGAGAACAAGACTCTTTGCTTGGTTATTATAGTCACTAGGTTTATTAGAAGTAAGTAAAGTAATCTCATAATTTAGCAAACTTGACGACTTATTTTGTCAGTACTTTGGTACTTTTCTTTCATCTTAATTTTTGTTAACACTGACACTCAATGAAGGGGTGATCAATTTGGATAACCAAAACAAACTAACGGACAAAATCGGATTTGAAACCTAACCAAACATAAATTGACCAAAACCAGTCCCTACTATTTTAGTTTTAGTGTGGTCAGTGGTAACTATTTTCCCAAAATAAAAAACCTGAAAAATCCAAAACCTACTTAACCAGAAACGGAACCGAACCGAACCGATGTTAAAACATAAACCATATTGTACTTGTTCTTTATCCAAATTGAGAAAATAAACTGAAATTTCGAAGCAAAACCTATTGGTCCTATTCGGTAATCACTTGAGTTAATGCAATTACTTGCGTTTGGATTCGATTCGATTCGATTCGGTTTGACTGATATAGCAAAAATATTTATACTGAATTTAACCGGAACTAAACCGGTTTTCATTCCCGTCTCTTTCAATAAACACTTCGTTGTAGGAGGATTCTCAATCGGAGACAAAAATCGAACATCGAAATGCAGAGATCGATTGCGATGACGGCGAAGAGATTTCTTCATCGCAATCTTCTCGAGAATGGTAAACCCAGAACTGCTTCTTCTCCTTCGTTTAGCCATTGCAGTTCCTGTCGTTGCTGGGTACGAGCTTCTTCAAGCGTCAGTGGTGGTGATTTGCGAGAGAGATTAAGCAAAACTCGGCTTCGTGATATAAAGCTAAACGATGCGATTGATCTATTCAGTGACATGGTCAAGTCTCGTCCCTTTCCTTCCATTGTCGATTTCAATAGATTGCTGAGTGCCATTGTTAAATTGAAGAAGTATGATGTTGTTATCTCTTTGGGGAAGAAGATGGAAGTTTTGGGGATTCGAAATGATCTTTATACATTTAACATTGTGATTAATTGTTTCTGTTGCTGTTTTCAAGTCTCTCTAGCTTTATCTATTCTTGGCAAGATGTTGAAACTTGGTTATGAGCCAGATAGAGTCACGATTGGATCTCTTGTTAACGGATTTTGTCGTAGGAATAGAGTTTCTGATGCTGTATCTTTGGTTGATAAGATGGTGGAGATTGGATATAAACCTGATATTGTTGCTTACAACGCGATTATTGATAGTCTTTGCAAAACCAAACGTGTGAATGATGCTTTCGATTTTTTCAAGGAAATTGAAAGGAAAGGGATTAGACCGAATGTTGTTACCTACACTGCGCTTGTTAACGGTCTTTGTAATTCGAGTAGATGGAGCGATGCTGCTCGACTTTTGAGTGATATGATCAAGAAGAAAATCACTCCTAATGTGATTACTTACAGTGCGTTGCTTGATGCGTTTGTGAAAAACGGAAAGGTTTTGGAGGCTAAAGAGCTTTTCGAGGAGATGGTACGAATGTCTATTGATCCTGATATCGTGACTTACAGTTCGTTGATCAATGGGCTTTGTTTGCATGATCGGATAGATGAGGCTAATCAAATGTTTGATTTGATGGTTAGCAAGGGTTGTTTAGCAGATGTAGTGAGTTACAACACTCTTATAAATGGATTTTGTAAGGCGAAGAGAGTAGAGGATGGGATGAAACTGTTTCGTGAGATGTCTCAGAGAGGATTAGTTAGCAATACGGTTACTTACAACACTCTTATCCAAGGGTTTTTTCAAGCAGGCGATGTTGATAAAGCTCAGGAATTTTTTAGTCAGATGGATTTTTTTGGTATCTCTCCTGATATTTGGACCTATAACATTTTGTTAGGTGGTCTTTGTGACAACGGGGAGCTAGAGAAAGCACTGGTGATATTTGAAGATATGCAAAAGAGGGAAATGGATCTTGATATTGTCACATATACTACTGTTATCCGAGGAATGTGCAAGACTGGTAAGGTTGAAGAAGCTTGGAGTTTATTTTGTAGCCTCAGCCTCAAAGGATTGAAGCCAGATATTGTAACATACACTACAATGATGTCAGGGTTGTGTACGAAAGGCCTACTACATGAAGTTGAAGCACTGTATACAAAAATGAAACAAGAGGGGCTTATGAAAAATGACTGCACGCTTAGCGATGGTGACATAACTTTATCAGCTGAACTTATCAAGAAAATGTTGAGCTGTGGCTATGCACCGTCCTTGCTTAAAGATATAAAATCTGGGGTATGCAAAAAAGCTCTGTCTCTCTTGTAATTGTTACTGTGTTTGTGCATTTCCCCAGCGGTGATTGAATCACTGGAACTCAGTGTTTCTCTAATTCAAGCAGAGAAATCCTCAATTGCTTCATCCAAACATTGAGTAATGGTTGCCAATCATGTAATATCGAATGGTGAATGCAACTGGATTCTCCACGCATCCGTCACCCCCGATAGGAGATTCTGGATATGGGTTTTGCAACTCAAAGGGATTCACTAAAAGTGTTTTCTGCTCCATCATCGTCATCATCATCATCATCATCATCATCATCATCGGCAGCTCTATTGGTGGCGCGGATAAGCATTGCTTCATCATCTCCTTCTGATCTCGATGCTTGAGGTGAAATTTCTGTCTTCGTTAGTCAAATCACATTTCATGCTCTGCTCGTACTGGATTAATTGTTAATGGTTTTGTTCTTTCAAAATCCATTGGTTTGAGATCGGTTTATAACCACCGGATTGAAGTTGTTCTGGGTATTCTGTTATGTCTGAAACTGGGATGCAAAGCTAGAAGATTGACTTTAGAAAGATTTCAAATCGACCTTTAATACAGATTTTAGTATCCCTTGAAAAGGCATTCTTATTATTAAGCTTTCTTCAATGCAACTGGTCTCTGTTTCATGCTTTCTTTAACTTATCTTAGCTTATATATCAGTCCAAATTCTTCTGGTATCTAATGGTAACTACGAAGCTCTTTCTAGTTATGAATACATAAGTATCACTTGTCCTTTCTCAAAACCAATGAAAATGTTACTGTAGATGAACGGAAGTACATGAATAATCTTTGCAGGTTCATTGCGCTGTTTTGGGTGCATTCTATGTCACAATCTGCGTACTAAAACTGCTCTTGCTTCGAAATGCAGGTGCTCATAAACAGATGAAAGCACGAGAAAGAGATGTGTTTGGCTCGGCTTGAGGAAGAATGAGCATCATTTGGTTTCTGGCAAGCTAATCATGATTTCTCTGTATGAACATAGGCATAAGAAATGTATGGAAAGAAATGCTGCCAGAGGTTAGGAAAAGCCATGATGTTGTAATAAAGTCAAAAGCTTTCTCACTTGTAAGAGAAATCTATTTCCCTTTGTAAATCTTATCTTGTGTTCTTCCTAATAACTGACAACTAATTTGTAAGCAATGAAGTTGTAAAATTTTCGTAAGAAAAACCAAACTGTTGTGTAAGTTTTAATCAGAATATTCTAATTTCGGGAACAAAGCAATCATTGAAAAGGCTAAAGGTATTCTATATTGTTAGACGGTGTTGAATGGGAGGACGAAGCTACCGAAGCACGTTTCTGACCTTGATGCATCTAGTTGTTGTAGACTAGTTTCTACTCTTCTATTCTCGCTTGGTGGAATTACAAATTTACAATCATTCTCTCTCAAGCTTCTTGATTCGGTTTAAAAACGCAAACCGATAATGCCCAGACTACAACATAATTACTAAACCGGTTTCAACATTCACTCTCTCTCTCTCTGCCTTATTACTCTCACAGTCTCTCACAGTGGTGGTTCGTTTAGGGTTTGGTTGAATTTTACAGAGCTTCCGAATCAGAGAGCTTGAGAAGAAATCAAATCGAGAATGAGGATATCGTTTGCGATTGCATCAACTGCGAAGAGATTTGTTCATCGGAGTCTTGTGGTGAGAGGTAATGCTGCAACTGTTTCTCCCTCTTTTTCCTTTTTCTGGAGACGAGCTTTCTCTGGTAAGACTAGTTATGATTACAGAGAGAAACTGAGTAGAAATGGGCTGAGTGAATTAAAGTTAGATGACGCTGTTGCTCTGTTCGGTGAAATGGTCAAGTCTCGTCCCTTCCCTTCCATCATTGAGTTCAGCAAACTGTTGAGTGCAATTGCTAAGATGAACAAGTTCGATGTTGTCATCTCTCTCGGCGAGCAGATGCAAAACTTGGGAATTCCTCATAATCACTATACTTACAGTATTTTGATTAACTGTTTTTGTCGACGCTCTCAACTCCCTCTTGCTTTAGCTGTTCTTGGCAAGATGATGAAACTTGGCTATGAGCCCAATATTGTCACGCTTTCTTCGCTGCTCAATGGGTATTGCCACAGTAAGAGGATATCCGAGGCTGTAGCTTTGGTTGATCAGATGTTCGTAACGGGGTATCAACCCAATACCGTCACATTTAACACTCTAATCCATGGACTTTTTCTTCACAACAAAGCTTCAGAAGCAATGGCTTTAATTGATCGAATGGTTGCAAAAGGTTGTCAACCAGATCTGGTTACTTATGGAGTGGTAGTAAATGGATTATGTAAGAGAGGTGATACTGATTTGGCTTTTAATCTGCTCAACAAGATGGAACAAGGGAAATTAGAACCTGGTGTTTTGATCTACAACACAATCATTGATGGTCTTTGCAAATACAAACATATGGATGATGCGCTCAACCTATTTAAAGAAATGGAAACAAAAGGCATTAGACCAAATGTTGTTACCTACAGCTCCCTCATAAGTTGCCTTTGTAATTACGGAAGATGGAGTGATGCCTCTCGCCTCCTTAGTGATATGATTGAGAGGAAAATCAACCCTGATGTATTCACTTTCAGCGCATTGATCGATGCGTTTGTGAAGGAGGGCAAGCTTGTAGAGGCTGAGAAATTGTACGACGAGATGGTCAAAAGGTCCATAGATCCTAGTATTGTCACATACAGTTCATTGATCAACGGGTTTTGTATGCACGATCGTCTAGACGAGGCCAAGCAGATGTTTGAGTTCATGGTTAGCAAGCATTGTTTTCCAGATGTAGTGACTTATAATACGCTTATAAAGGGATTTTGCAAGTATAAAAGGGTAGAAGAGGGTATGGAAGTCTTCCGTGAGATGTCTCAAAGAGGATTGGTTGGCAACACTGTCACTTACAACATTCTTATCCAAGGGTTATTTCAAGCTGGAGATTGTGATATGGCTCAAGAAATATTCAAAGAGATGGTATCTGATGGCGTGCCTCCCAATATTATGACATACAACACTTTGTTAGATGGACTTTGTAAAAATGGGAAGCTAGAGAAAGCAATGGTTGTATTCGAGTATCTGCAAAGGAGTAAAATGGAACCTACTATTTACACATATAATATTATGATTGAAGGGATGTGCAAGGCAGGGAAGGTGGAAGATGGGTGGGATCTATTTTGTAATCTCAGCCTTAAAGGAGTGAAGCCGGATGTTGTAGCGTACAATACAATGATATCAGGATTTTGTAGGAAAGGTTCAAAGGAGGAAGCAGATGCCTTATTTAAAGAAATGAAAGAAGATGGGACTCTTCCAAACAGCGGTTGCTATAATACGCTGATTAGGGCACGCCTTAGAGATGGTGACAGAGAAGCATCAGCTGAACTCATCAAAGAAATGAGGAGTTGCGGGTTTGCTGGAGATGCTTCAACCATTGGCTTGGTCACTAATATGTTACATGATGGGAGATTGGACAAAAGCTTCCTCGATATGCTTTCTTAAAACAGTTTCATCATCCTTGAGTCGAGAGAATAGTCGAGCAAACCATATCCCCTTGAAAGCAGCATCTGCGAGGTGAATTAACCTTTTTACGTTGCTTATTTCTTAACGGATGTTCTCATGTTACAGGCAGATAAATATGTGTATATTTTGGTTACGGTTTTGTGTAAGCTTCTTGAACATGACTGATACTAATCTTTGTTATTTATCTGTTACTACTGTTAGGCTGCAAACAAGGGTTGATAAGGAGCACTCTTCAAGCAGATTTCAGATTTCGAATTGAGATTTTTCGGGCTCGAGGGTGACTTTGCTTTTGTTTCTCCCCTTCCTTCTTTTTCACAAAGCTCAATGATTTTTGTTTGGTGATTGTCTTGTGAACTGCTAAGCTTTTTAACTCATATTGAGTCATGGTTACAACTGTTTTAGTGGTCTTGTAGGAGATAAAATAAAAAGCTCACAAATTACAATTTGATATCTCGAAAAAATTGTGGAATTCTGTATAAAAAGCTCATTACCAGAACCCGCATTAACAAAGGTAAATTTCTGCCTATCTCCTTTATTTCGAGGTAATGAAGGCAGCTAAAACTTCCCATTTTATTGGATACAACCGTCTATAAGAAAGTTATAGTCTCCATATCACATTCTTTGCTCATATGATCATTCAGAACACTTGATATATGATTTCACATGAGACGAAAAATGACATTACAGTGATGTTCGCAAGATGCAAATCATTATTACAGTTGAGAACAGCTCTTTTGTTATTTCTATTGTTTGGTTGTGGATTCCATTTAACACGAAATTGCCAAGAAAAGTGGAGTTCTTGGCCATTTTACAACTTGCTCTTGGACATTCAAAAATTGGTCAAGGAAATTGAAGTCTGTACCAGCATTAGAACTCGCACGGCTTTGTGTACGAAGGTAAGTTAGAGACAGAATTTGACCTCTCTAGAAAAAATGAAGAATGTTTTACATATTCAAACTTTCTTCTTAACGTCATGTCATGCAAACGGATGATTCAACATCATGCATCACGCAATTGATCGGTGAAAGTGTGGAAAAGGTTACAAAGATAATCGGTGACGTTGTTCTTTCATATTTATTGATGTTGTACGAAGAAAATAATTTACTCTTTCAAAAAAGGAGAAAATAAATGTTATTTTCTTCTCTTCACTCACATGATGAATCAAACACAGATAAAATCAAACCCATATTATTTAACAACAATCAAAAGACTAACAAGAAAGGATGAGAAAACTCATCAGGTGCTGGAAGGAACACCGAGATCGTCTGAAGAGTAAGGATGAATAAAAGCATTGTTCATTTGCCAGACCGTAAACGACGCCGTAACGGTCGCATCAATGGCGTTATTGAACAAGAAGAGCTTGGTAGCTCCATAGATAGCTTTTGTGGGATATACTCTTGAGGTAATACATGATCTTCCACCTTGTGCGAATCCTTCTACGATCGAATGATCAACCTAATAATAAACATTTAAATTAATAACAACGGAAAGATATTAAATTATTTTACGAAAACTAATGAATAAGGTTATTAATGTAATACCAAGATTCTCATTGTCAATTTCTCTCCTTTTAAGACCGGTACGAAGCTTCCATAGATTGGTTTCACCACATCGTTTGCCAAAGTCGACCTATAAAAAATGATTTTGATTAATTAATAATTACTTGATTTGTATAATAGAAGAATCTATTAATATATGGGTATAGATTGATAACCTTGAGGTGTCAGTGCAGAAGACAGTATTGAGTTTTGAATGTTTTCCCTTAGTCACATAGAAGTAAACCGGAGTTTGTTCTGACAAGCCCTCGTCAGCGAGAACCGAGAATCCAAAAGGCCCTAAAGCACCACGCGCTGTGGAGCCTCCGTTTGTTTCGCAGCTGAATTTATTGTCGGCCTCCACAGAGTCATCATCAAAGAATAACTTGAGATCATCGGTCTTGATCTCGAACTCAGCCTCTATGTCTAGCTGAGTGGCGGAACCCACATCGACCGGAACCACAGTCCCTGGTCCAATAGTCATGTCAAATTTCTTGCTGCTTAGTCTCAATGATTTGATTTCCTCAACTGGCCACTGGACTAAGTTTTTATGCGTCCTTGTGTCCAATACAACAGTTCTTGGGATGCCCTGATCATGGTTACAAAAAAAAGTTAAGCCCTAACTCGGGTAACAAGTAACTCAAAGACCTAACGTTCATAGCACGCTACGTGAAGAAAAGGTACCTGAACAGAAGACCAACCCTTTTGTACATCAGCAGCTTCACTGTCAGATTCACCGATCCAACCCCATAAGATTCTTCGTCCCTTATTTTGATCGTAAAACGTCTTTGACGCATAATATTTCCCGTAATCGTATCTCAAACCGGTACTGATTCCGACATCGATAGAAGGATTATCGGGGACCCATGTAGCGTTTGAATCATCGTACGTCCCAATGGCATAATGGTCAATTCTAGTATCGTCCATGCTAGCCTTGATGACATGCTTGACATCTGGTCCGTTGACCGAAGTATCGAGCCCATTGAGCTGAGTCTTCGACACCGGGTAAAAATCAACGCACTCCCACATTCCGGTGTTGGGGACTTGGTGCAACAAGGTTTCGTGTTTCTCGTAGGTTTTGAAATCGGTAGTGTCATAAATGAGAGATATTCCGGTTCTATTGATTTTGGAACCGATGGTGATTCGCCATTTTCCAGAAGATGTCTTCCAGGCTGTTGTTGGGTCACGGAAGTCCTTTGCACCAATACCTGGAGGCGGTACGAGGACAGGGTTACCGGAGAACTTGACCCATTTCAACAAAAGTGGGTCGCTTGGGTCTTCAGGATAGGCAAGGTTTTGAACCTAAAATAATCAAAATGATATCAGCCATTGATTTGTCAGACCAACCTTAGATTGAAAAGATTTGTAACCAATTATGATGTTTTTTAGTGTGCTAGATACGAATTCGGCAACAATACAATACTTATTATATAGTTACTTATTACTGTAAATCCATCAAAAGCACTTTCAAAAACTGATGGAAAATTCAATATTAAAAATTAGTTAACAAAACGAACAAAGATTTTAAGAAACTCAGTACCTGTACGAATTCGTCAGTGGAACCGGTGTAGAGCATGACAATGGAGCCATCATCTAGAAAAGTGGCTGAACCGGTCCAGACACCGTTTGCATCGTACCATTGGTCAGGAACCATGGCTATTGGGAGATAAAGCCAGTGGATAAGGTCTTTTGACACGGCGTGACCCCAAACAATGTCACCCCACACAGCTGCATTTGGGTTGTATTGATAGAAGAAATGGTACCATCCCTTATAGAACAATGGACCTGGACACGTTTAACATTTCATTTGTTCGGATTAACATTTCACTGGTAAAATAATCACAAATTGAGTATTAGCATTCAAAAAGTATAATTATGACTTCAAATTTACTAATATAAATTCGAAATGATAGCATAATATATTCATCCTCTGTTCTGAAATGCTGAGATAGTGGTTTAAAAACAATAAAAAACAATAGAAGAAACACGTTTACTTAATAAAACACCACAATAAAGTACGACGTTTCATAACTTCAATAAGCTGTTATTACTGTATATTTGTGACTTTTAAGGAAGAAAATAAATAAAATATGACGTTTCAGTTACAATTGGGTTAATAGAATGAGTCAAATGGGGACTGTCCAAACACAATAATAGGTGAGCAATGATTTGTACAATATGCACATGACTCACGTGGTGTATATACAAAACAGGCAAAAACAAAGTAAACTGATTGGCTTTAATGACTCTTTCTGTTCAGATTTTGTCTGTTTACTTTACATTATAAACAAAAAAACTTTTTACGTGTAAATTAATAAATGTTTTTGCCAATATTTCTTTTTCAATTTTATCCAATGACATTAATTGTAGTCCGCAAAGGACGTGCCTTGTTGTCATATATCTATCTACCAATACTATTTTACGGGTTTGAAATATATCTATCAATTGTGTAGCCAATCAAAATTTTTATAATCCATATTTTATTTTATATAAAATAAATAATGGTCAAAGGAAATCTTTAGAAGCACAAAAATAGAAGACTTCAGTGTAGGATCTAGAGCTTACCATTAGGATCTGCAGACGAAGAAGCCAGAAATTTGCCATTCACGACGCCATTCGATAGACAACAAAACAACATCAACAAATTAATTACAAATGATACAGTAATATACAATAACAAAATTATTGAAATTCACTCTTGCGTGTTTACTTAAATCTTGTTCCTCAAGTTATGGTCTCATAAATGGTTACGAAATTCAAATCTATAGAAAAAGGAAAAATGAACATTCTTTGTAAAGATGAAACACTTTTGTTTAGCTATTTTAACAATATAAAAATCAATAATGATTAATTAATCAATTATTCATACCTAATAAAATAATCTTTTAGAAGAACATTTTATGTTCGTACCGTTCATCCAATTTTTCTCAGGCTGGAAATGAAACGCCGTGCGTTGCCACGACAAAATAGTATTGTTCCACGGGAACGCTTCAACTTTCCCATCATCGGATGATATCCAAACCCCGTCGTTGCTCTTCTCCGACACGCCGGCCATACGAGGACGTGACTCCGTCGCTATTTCAGCCTTGGAGCCGTCGTGTGTGACGATGAGAGTGACGTACAAAGCGATCAAGAGCAAACCGGAATAGACTGCAAGATGAACTTTGATGGGTCGTCTCCGACGGGTCTCCGGGATCTGGTCGGATCTTGACTCAGATAATGGATCTTGTAGGGACGTGACGGGTAAGAGAGCTTCCGTGCTCGCCATTTTCTTGTTCGTTTTGCTTTATTGAGATTTGATGGTTGTAATAGAAAATGGCAAGTCCAATATTTATATATCAAAAAATCAACCAAAATCTCAAAATAAATATATTAATGAATAATTATATGAGAAGTTGAGAACTAGAGAGATCTGGATTGGGTTGGCAAATTAGAGCTGTGATTTTTGTATTATTACCAGTAAGGTTCACGTAATCACGTTTGCAGACGACAAGTCAATACTTTTATAAAAATAATTATTGTTTGTAATATGAAGTGGAGTTTTGGTTACTATATCTTTCCTTGTTGCATACATTAGCATATATTTGGATTTTCATAGAAATACATTTCCCCCTACTACTAAATTGCCTAAAATTGTTGAAAATTAAAGAAAGAAAAACATCTTAAAATGTTATCTTTGATCTCTCTTTTTTTTTTATCCCATCCATTCCACAATTTTTTGTTTTTTTATAGAAATGTCCACTAATTATATTGGTCTAACATTCTGCATACAAACAAATATATATATATATATATATATATATATCTTTCTAAATAATAATATTCCACTCCATTTTTCTATTTCATATTTTAAGAGTAAATTATAATCATATCTAGAATTTTCATAGAAACGTAAAAGCATATATTTCCTAACTAAAAAAATTATATATCCTATGTTGTTTATGTGCAACAAGAATAAATTTGAAAACTATTAAAATTGAACAGAAAGTATATATTTATTTATCAGTAAATGGTAAGATTAATACTATTGTAGCTCACTTTTCTCAAAAGTGTTGAAGTTCCAGCTTTTCAGCTTTTAATCTTCTCCTATCCAAAGTCAAATGTTAAATATTTTAATTTAAAGAATAATTTTCCATATCAAAAAAGAGATTTAACTCGAAACACAATTAAACTAACCTTCTGTACTATATATAAATTGCATTTTTGTTTTTCTGCTAGTTTTTCCTCTACAACTCTACATTCTAAAAACATTTCCTAAAATATCACTTAAAATGATACGGAGGAAGTACTGTCAAATAATAATAAAAGAAAAATCTTATTACTTGAATCACAGTTAAGACTGTTTTAAATATTAGTTTGCGTGAAAGTGGAGGAGGGGGAAATTTAATCACAGTTAATAACTATGGCTCCACATTTTTAAAATAATATTGATTGCCCACATTTTACAATCCACGTTTTAATCAGTATCTATAAATGGGCCATAGTTCTTAAACTGAGAAGCAGTCTTTTTCAATTAAACATAAAAGTAAAATTTTTGTTGAACTTTGCACCTCCAATTTATTAGGCATCATAACTATCTCACCTAAAAATTGATTGGTAAATCATCTTAGCTGAAAAATAAAGGCTGAAAATAATTATGTTAAGATTGGGTATAATTTTTTTTTGTTTTACTCTAATTATTTGAATACAGATACACAGTGAAAATTGGCGAAAAGCTATGTTTCTCTCTTTTCTTTAAAGTTTTATTTCCTCTTATAAACTGATATAAATGTCTGATTTCATTGGTATAAATAATAAATATAGAGTAAAAGTAACTCTTTTAAATGGAGTAAACAAAAAAGAAAAGTATTTTCATCCTATTGTATTGGTGAAAACATCTCTTTCTTTTTACAGTTATATGAAGAGTAGAGCTAGCATAGTTATTTTCTCTTGTCTTTTTACTTGATTGGTATGTTTTGAGCTGACGTTAAGAGTCATTTTCTTCAGCTAAAATGTGCACCAATCAGATCCTAAAAACGACTTATATCAACTAAACATTTTGTTAAACATAAGGCTTATATATTATTTTTTTCTCTTTTTGTAAGCTTAATTTTGTTTGGGTTTGATCATCATTTCAAACTTTTATAGGACTTGATCATATCACAATTTTTTTAACTGTTTAACATGATGATTTACATATAACGAGAATCAATTCCGGCAGGTAAGTGATTATCTTGGATTAAACATATAATAATGAGATAATAGATCTTAATATCCAGAAGGAAAAAATAGAAGAAGAGAAACTTAGCCATCTCACCAATAGATTTACATATACTTTAAAAGTTTTTCAAAAAAAAAAAAAATATATATTTAATATAATTTAGTTTCTGTCCAATTATAAACACATACCTATACATATAGTTTTTCCATCATTACTCCAAAGTTTCTCTGCAGAGAAACTATTTTTTATTTTTGTCATTCTCTCTACTTATTTATTAATTGTTTATATTATTTTTAGTAAGAGAGTTTCTCAAAATTGTAACTGATGCAATTAAATACTCCCTCTGTTCCTTTTTGTTTGATTGTTTAGAAAAAAAAATTGTTTCTAAAAGATTAATTTTTTAAGTTTTCTATGTAATATTTATTGGTTAGTATTGGTGAATTGTAATTTTCAAGAAAAATAGTTAACTATCATTGGTTTAGAGTTATAGAAAACTGTAAAACACTAAAAATAATACATTTATAATCAACATTTAATATATTTTCTTAATATGTGTGTTTTTTCTAAACAATCAAACAAAAAGGAACAGAGAGAGTATAAGCTACCCACTTGAAATAAGATATAACCCAACGTATATATATGGAGAAAAAACAATTCATAATAGGTGATACAAATAAATGTATTTATATAAAACAAGTCTGAAGATAGTTTTTTACTAATAACACTTGTGTGTTTGGCCAGGCCACATGATTTCTTTTAAATAGCATATAAAATCTTATCACGATCGCGTCAGACCTGTATCCAACAATTGAACTTCGATTACGACAAAAATAAAATTGAACTTCGATTGTTTTGTTTTAAAAATTTATAAATTGATTAACCACGTGAAAGATCTGCAATCGGCATTTTGTTTAATCTTTAATAAGCAACCAAATTTTTTTAGAAACTCATTCAGCTAAGCAGAAAATTAATTAAGTAGATTTATAAGTTTATTGTTCGTGTTTGTCTCAAACCAAATTCACTTCTAAAATAAATAAAAAATTACTGATTTCTTTCACTTGTAACTTTTGTTACCGCAGCATGTCTTCAGTTCATTCTTCATATATTCTTTGTTAGATTTTTAGTTTTTTGTTTTGGTGGATTGTATATGTACTTTTTAATTGATTTAAAATAGAAAGACAAGATCTCAAATAATCAAAAAACGACAAAATATATAAATTGTTAGATGTGTGTAAACTAGATCCACATGTAAAAGACCCATTCGGTCTCACAGAATGAGACGTGCTCTCCTGGAAAATTATCCAATATACTAACACATTTTTTCTGCAAATATAAAATAAAATAATTCAACACATATCGTATATAGGTTAGTTCCGTTTTGGTTTCACCAATCATCTGGTTGTGTCAAGCAAAAAAAAGTGAGAATGTCTCAAAAAGTCCTATGCACACACATCTAATTATATTTATATACAGATATATACAGTTCATAGTTAATAGATTCTCATACATATTTGCTCAGGACTTGAATTTGTATCATATTATCTGAGACATTAATTTGTGTAAAACTTTTCTCATCCAAATATCCAATATATTTCAGAAAATATATAGAAGATTTGGTTTTTATGGATGACTTGAACTTGTAGTTTTATATTATGGCGTTTTGATCATTGGTGGTGTTTCACACGACACTTGCAAGAACATAAATTTAATCACCTAAATCCAATATCTATTTGAGATTTAAATCGATACCACCGATACTGTATCATATTATATTCAAAAACTCATACGTGGCCGTATATTATTATTTAACATTAAATGTCAATATATCTTGGTAGAATAGTGACCTAAGATTAGACATGGATCTGACTCAGATGAACAAGTTTATATTCATCCTGTCTTGTCTTCAAGGTATTTGTCATTAGGTTCACCCCGAACAACAACTTCCATTTTTTTTTTTAATATATTTTTTTTTTATCATTTTGTGATTTTATTGAAAAAATACTGAAATTAGTATAGTCTACGACGGTTGCGAATCCGGTCTTGAATTAGTCTCAAGAAACCATAACAAAGAAGAAAGAGACATCTTTTAGGCGAACACACTTTATTCCCTATGGTTTATTTTGTATTAAACATGTCAATAATCTCTAGACACGTATATACAGGTTTAAACCCGATAATAGAAATAGTAAAACACATCAAATTAACAATCAAAATACATTTTAAGGAACATAACAACAACGTAAGGTACTCTTCTTATGCTGCATCAAAGAAAACACAAACCCCCTATAAATAACACTAGAATTTCAAACCAGAACCTTGGAGTTGCTCTTGGATGATGATGTCTATCTTGTACTCCATTTCATGATAATTCTTCCAGTCACTGACTTCCCCTTTTCGGAAATAATCCTTGTGATCCACGTTATTTATATATTTTCGGGTTTTAATAACCTCCAAAGTCCAAACCACTTTGGTTACGTAAAGAGCAAAGATACATCTAAGATCTCGTCCACGGATCCGCTCTCTTATTCGTCCTTAGTAAAAGGACACCCCAAGAAGTCCGCAAGTTTCTTGAGGCTCTTCTTTCATTTCCTCGTATCTCATGAAAAGGACATGCTTGGGATTTTCTAAGCTAACTCTCCAGTAGCTCAGGACATGTTCCACATGCTTGGGATCTTGATTTCCCACATGAGACACGAGTTTCTGTTTAGCTTTAAGGGATTATCATAAAATTGATATGAATCTAAAATACCTTAATGAGAGTTAAGGTATTATTTGAGTTTTGGTTTGGCTCTATTATTGTTAGACAAACGATTAATGAGAATGTAGCTTGCAATTATACAAGAGTAGTCTTTTGTTAGTGTGGCTAGACATATTCTTAGTTATATTGGTGTAGCCTTGAGACATACTTTGACTGATTCTAATTCGTATAGAAAATTGAACAGAAATATAAAACATTTTGATTCTAATAGTTCTCAAAAACAGAAGAAGAAAAGATTTAAGCAAATGGAGAAATGTTGTCTTAACATTACAAACAAGAAATGATGAAAGAATGCTCCCTTTTCTTTCTTCTTTTTGGTTATTAGCATTCGAAATAACTAACAAAGTTAAACAAGTAACAACAATGAACCTTCAAAAAAAGAGAGACTGAATTCAGACAAAATGTGCTTTACCTTTAGTTTAACCGGACTAAACAAGACCGGTTAAACCAATTTCCAGTGTTCCTCGAGGGAGAAAAAAGCTTTGGCTCTGAAGTTAACTTACATTGTTGGACTTAGCCATTCACCTCCATCGCATAATTGCTGATCCCCACGTTAAACCGGCTCCAAAACCGGATGTCGCTATGGTATGTCCTGGTTTAACTTTTCCGCTTCTCACTGCCTCATCAAGAGCCAGCGGAATCGAAGCAGCGCTCGTGTTACCATAATTAGCCAAATTCGATATGACTCTCTCTGGTGGGAAATGCAGCCTTGTAGCCACAGAGTCTATTATTCTCTGGTTCGCCTGCAAATATATTTCAAAAACTATCCGTTTAACCATTTTTCCAGTACAAAAGTTTAAAACTTTCGCCATTTCAACTCGAATTTCAAGTCCATTATCAATGGAAACTGAAGAAATGATGAGTATACTTATCGACATACGAAAGCTCTAAACTTTCCCCCATTTAAGCTTGAATTCATATCTACTATCAACGCAACTTGAATTAACGATAAAATTCTGATAAGAAAATAACCTGGTGGAGGAGGAGCCAGTCGATGGCAGAAGCAGGAAGACCAGCTTTTTGTAAAGCAGATTCAATAGATTGAGGAACACATTTGACAGCAAAGCGAAAGACCTCTTTTCCATTCATCTGAATACAAGAATATGAAGATTGTTTTGGTGGAAAGTCTCCAAACACCGAGCCATTGGAGCTTGATTCACCATCGTTTTGGGATTCTTTAACAGAAGCATTCAAATGTCTGCAAAAACAGACTCTTACTGTGGGTTCTTGAGGGAAAGAAATGAGAAGATGGATCTTAAGAGGCCAAAAAACTGAAATGTGAATCAAATACCTTCGACCATCCCCATCGCTGTGCACATCAAAACTGAACAAACCATCATCTTCAATATCACAAGCCTGCACGAAATGAAAGGACATTTCGTTAATAAACAAAGATTGATCTTTTGATATGCACTGTGGCAAGCACTCGTCTTATGATTGTGTTACTTGTAATAATTTACTAAAGGTTATACTCTTTCAATGAAGCTTATGTATACAAACTTTGGATATAAGTGCACGAAATTGCTCAAAAGCTTCATAAGGCACAGTACCTGAACAACCACAGCACCAGCAGCATCTCCAAATAGAATGCAAGTCCCTCTATCCGTCCAATCAACAAACCGAGACAAAGAATCAGCTCCGATCACTAAAACGTTCTTAAAACCGCCTCCTGAAAAAACAGAAAGGGACAAGAACTATACACTTAACTTATTCATTACTTATTCGAATTTGAATCTTATTTGACTTTTACCCCTTATATGACAAGCAGCTGAAACTAGACCCAAAACAAATCCACTACAAGCAGCTGTGATATCATAAGCCAATGGGTTCTTTGTGCAACCAAGTGCCTTTTGAATCTGCCATCAATAGACAGTTATCGCGAATCAAACAACGGGAAATCTTACTCCACCGAAGAGAAATTTTAGAATTAAGGGTCAATAAATACCTGTGGAGCAGCACCAAATAGATCATCAGGAGTGGAAGTACACATCAAGACTAAGTCAATATCTTCAGGAACAACCTCAGCCATTTCAAGAGCTTTGGTTGCTGCTTCTACTGCTAAGCCAACCAAGCTATCTTTGCCTTCAATTATAGTTTTACAAATTAATCTCTCTACCTGATACTCTTAGCTTAACATAGCGGAACTAATCAAATGTTATATGTTACCTGAGACAACTCGACGGTTGCGAATACCAGTACGAGTAGCAATCCATTCATCATTAGTATCAACTATTTTAGCGAGATCATCATTAGAAATCAGAAGACTTGGAACTGCTGATCCACATCCAATCAATTTGCAGCCACTCGGCACTAGCCTTTAAGTAAACAGAACCAAAGGAATCATAAATCAAAGACACATTCTTCAAAAGCTAAACTTGTGATAACTTTGGCTTAAAGATCATCTTAAAGCTAAGCTAAAGAGTAATCAAATGCATTCCAAAAGCAAATTTAAGATCTTTCACAGAGTTAAGGCTAAAGACTTAAAACAATAATCAATCTTCCTAATCTCAGAATCTCAAATCAATGGATAAGTGAAGAGAGACATAAAAATGTGATTTTTATTCACCTGGGTCGTTGATATTGAGAAGGAGAAGACGAAGCATCCTTATCGACGGAGCTGACGCTAGAGCACAAAACCCTCTTAGAGAATCGATTGGAAACGCAAAACCCAGATCCAGAAACTCTAACCGGAACATGGATTCTGCTTCGCAAGTTAGGAATTGAAGGATGAGTGAAGAACCCAGATGCATTAGCCATTTGATTGTTGATAATAGAGGAACAGAAGAAAAACAAAACGAGATTGTTAAATGTTACGGATACAACGAATCGCAAGGATCTCTATGCCTCTCTCTCAGCTCGAGTTCAGAGTAACTGCATCACCAATTGACAAAAATTCGAAATTAAGGTGTGTGTGAGAGAGGATGGAGTGTCTAGAAAATGAAATCTTCGGAAGTACCGAAGCGAAGAGGAGACAGGGGAGGTGAGTGTGACAGCTCGATTTTGAGGAGATTCCAATGCCACTGAAAAGTGTAAACTACCGTTTTGTTCAGTGATTAGTTATTCTTACAAAATATCGAAATTAATTTATGATAGATGAATAGTTTACTTACTACACCCAACCAATTCATATGGTAAATAGAAACATCTAACACATATAATCTTAGGTCTCTTTTTTTTTATGATAAGGAAAACTTTTTTTTTTCTCAATGATTAGGAAAAGTAAGTTAAATAATTTTTTTAATGAATTTCAAATATGATTGATATTTGATTGAAATTAGATAGTCACAAGTTTTAAATATTATTCACAAGGGTGATATTTTAATTGTTAATATTTTGTTTAAAATTAAAAATATTTGTTTAACATTTTATCATGAAATAAACAAGTATATACCCACTTACTTATATAACATATTTTTTTTTGTATTATTTTAGAAAATACGTAAATCCGGTGTTTTGTTATACATTATGCATATTTTCTTGATTAGTAAACTTTTACCATTATATATTAGAAAACGTCATTCCAAAATTATGCGTGTTATTAGTGGGAACAGTAGAATCATATAAGAAAAATATATGTACCACAAAAATACCCGTAAATTCATGGGAGGTGATGTGGGATGATAGGGTATTCTTCCAATGCTCAAATCAAAATATATTTATTTGAATTTGAGGATAGTTGTTAGTTAATTTATAAATTTAGTATTTAGGAATTTTATTTTTTAAAAATGTAGATATTAGAATTTTTCTCTTCTTATATAATTTTTTTTATAAGACTAGATTATGATACTTTTAGTTTTAGGTGGACCAACCATTTTTTCGACCTTTCGCAAGACCTGCATGACTCGTAAGCTCAGCATAGAGAACCCCTTACGACGCTTTATTAGAGCAAGTATGCATATGATGAGTCAATACAACGATGGCATTTATAATGTCTTGACAATTGCGCCTCGTCGCTTATTGACTTTAATTTCCGAATGGTGGTGGGAAATATAAGTCCGCTTTCCTGTCTTTTGGCTTGAAGACATTCCAAGTGAAACATGCGTTCCCCTTGTATAAACACAATTTCAGTGATACAATATTTAATAGTTTAAATATAAAATTTGGTTTCAAATGTGAGAATTTTCATCCCCAACACCAACAATTTCGGTGATACGCTATTTCAAGTTTCATGGGTTTAAATTTCGTTTTTAACGTGGTTAGTAACTTAGGCCCTGAATGGATGCTGATTTTCGATTCAGTTTTTGGATTTAGATTTTAGTTTCTAGATTTTAGATTTTAGTTTTAGATTTTTGTTAATATATTTTTGTTTTAAAAATAACGTTGATGGAGTAAAAACTAGATTTCTAACTTTAGGAAAACTAAAAAACTAAAATCATGAATGGAAAACTACAACAAAAATAGTTTTTCTAAATTGTAGGAAAACCAAAATTTTAAAATTTTGATTGGTATGAAAATAAGTTTTTGAAAAACAAAATCCAAAAACTCTTACAAAATCTACAAAACATTCAAGGCCATAATGCAAATAATTGGGACAAAAACAAAAGGTGGTTGAGTATTGATCATATATCAGTAGGGGTTTGGTGAACAACTTAAAGAAGAATAAGAGATTAACCAAATCCACTTTCAAAATTTTATTGAAGTGCTTTAACAAAATAAAAAAATAAAATAAAATAATAATAATAATCGAAGTGACTAAATTCAAAGGAAAAAATATTTCTTGCCTAAAAAAACAAACGTGAAAGAAGATGCAAATGTTGTCATATGTAGTTGGTTTGTGCACCGTCTTCTTAATAACAAAAGAGGCTTCATAGTTTGGTGGATGAGACAGAGACACATAAAGGCTTTGAGGTTAGACTTAGTAGTAGTAAACATTTATATATAAAGACCATGGATAGGAACAGAGTAGCCACAAACAATATTCGAAACACAAATCTGTCTATACTGCAAATATAATGTAAGTAGGAGCTACAAATTTGCAACCATGTGAGCCATTGAACTCAAGCCGACTAGAATCAAACCTATTAAAGAAACTGAAAACACTAAAACTTCCATTATAAACACATTAGAGCGGTATAAGTAGAGAGCCCAATATATGTTCTCAACTTGGGGTTTATGGTTCTTCCACCTATAACAAAAGTTCACACATAAAAAGAGACAAGAGGCATTAAAGATGGAAGCAGTTAGACTCCTTCAAAATCAACTAAGAGAAGAGGAGAAATGTTAGACCTGTTCGCATGAAGATAAGAATCGGGTTTCGGTAGCTTCGTCCTCCCATTCCACACCTTTAATCCATTCTGGATATCTGTAGCGTATCATGCATGCATTTTCACCATGCTTGCCACTGTTGGAATCGAGTGGAAGCCTTTTCAGATTAGGACATTCGTGTATAGTGATTGTCTCTAGACATGGAAAGAGGACTCCAGTAGATACTCTTCAACTTCAGTAGGTTCATTAAACGAAGATAAATCAACCTTGGAAAAGGAACAATCCCTGAATTTTCAACTTCACAAGCTTTCTCTTTGCAAATTATATCTTCAAGTTTATCTGAATAGTTGACGCTAAATTAACTTTCCTCTATTACATTTGTAAACTCAATTGTCGAAATATAACTTCCTTGGGAAAAAAGCTAAAACAACTGATAGTTTTGCTTTCAATTGTTTCCAAATAAAAAAAGAGAACAAAACTTTGTCATCAAAACTTTTAATTACAGACTAAAATTGGCATGCCTTCGTTTTGTTTTTTTTTATAATCAAAACTGTGTTAGATAGTCTTCTCCTTCTCCACGGAACGCACACGTTGTAGTGAAACAATATGATCACACTATGAGTTACCAATCTTCATTTCCCATTATGCCATCACATCATCGTCTTTCTGAACTTGTTGTGGATTGTATAGAAGACCTAATTAAGCTGGGGAATTAGTTTTGAGGGAAATCTTTGTCTTCCATTAGCGACGACAGTTACGTTTACTTGTAACCCAAGATTCGAAGGTCAATTTTATATGATGATATATAGTTGTAACAGAGTAGACACACATATCTGTTTAAAAGAAAAAATGCCGAAGCATATACTGTTTGTAACAAACATTTTACCCAATCTGACTCGAATGAGACCTATTAAACAAACAAAACTGAGTAATGAAACTGTAAACACTTCATTAGCAGGTATTTGTAAGCGTAAGAAAAATCCCTGATTCGGAACATTCAACGTCAATATATGTAAGACGTGAGCAAAGATCAGCCATGTCAACTCCCCTAGGCATTTATTACAACCTTGTACATACACATCAGAAAGACTCAAGAAATTATTGGATTGCGCAACAGAGAACTTGTGTACAGCTCATAAGTTTAAGATGAGAAATTACAAATTGAACCAAACCTGAATCATAACCAATTCTTATGGTTAAAAATTCTAATCTTTCCAAAACTAGCAACTCCTCCACTGTGTTGAGGTCCAATGAAACATCAGAACCTCACTGTCTCAATACTTTAAGATCCAAACTTGCCTTTTCGGGGATTGAGTACTCCTACAACTTTATTTTCTTTCTCATGCCAATAGCTATCGAATTATTAGTATCAACTAGTTTTTGCAAGATCGTCATTAGAAATCACAAGACTCAGAATTGTTGATCCACATCCCAATCAATTTGCAGACATTCATCACTAACTAGTCTTCAAAGATTGTTTCACACCTTTCTAATCGGTGTTCGCATGAAGGTAAGAAGCGTTTTTTCGTAGCTTCGTCTGCCCATTTCACACCTTTCAACCAACGTGAATCTTTGTAATGTATGATGCATCCATTTTCGCCTTGCTTGCCACTTCTGGAATCGAGTGGAAGCTTTCTCAGATTTGGACATTCCCCTATAGTGATTTTTTCTAGACATAGAAAGGGTAGAGGTCTCCGATAGATATTCTTCAGCTTCGGTAGATCATCTAAATTAAGATACTTCAGCTCTGGAAAAGGAACAATCCCTGAATCTTCACCTTCACAAGCTTTCTCTTCGTTTATTATATCTTCTAGGTCTTTTGCATCCACAACAGAAAGAGATCTAAGCTTTGGAGCAAAGATCAGAAACGTCAATTCCCTCAAGCCTTCACAATTGTATATAGTCACATCTACGAGGCTCAAGAAGTTGCATATCCCTCCCATCTTTATCTCAGAGATACTGCAGCACATAATTTCAAATTCACGAAGCTTGTCCGTAGATACTGAAAGTGATTCTAGTTGTCTATCCGGTGAGAATATATTAGATCCAAAGATCTGTAGCAATCGTGAACGACTCATCAACCTATGGGAGCTCAAAAACTGCTTCGCTCTTGGATCGATAGTTGTGGTTAAAATTTCTAAATGTTCCAAAGTTTCCAGCTCCTTCACTGTGTTGAGATCCCATGGTAATCTAGAACCATATAATTTCAGAACTTTCAAGTTATGCAGACTTGATATCCCATCAATACTCTCAAGCTTACTTGTATGCTCCAAATTCAAGTGAATTATTTTCTTCAACTCTTGTATACCCTTAGACAAATGACGTATCCCAGTATGTGACAAGTTGAGATATTTCAAAGAAACTAGATTTGATATTTCTTCCGGCAATTCAAAGAGACTTTGATTATGCGATAGATCCAAAACAGCTAGCTTTGGCATGCAATTGAAGAATTCACTCGAGATCGTTTTTATTTCACTCCATCTCCAAATACTTCCATATTCTCCCTCTCCCAGGAGCAAAGTTGTGAGTTCCATACATTCATAACTACCAACGAGATGATGAATCTTGTTCCCCATCAATGACATCCTTCTCACAACATTCCAATTCTTAACCTTTGGAATTTCACGTACGCCAACACCTGCACGCACAATAAAGGCTTCTTTTTGTATTCCCAGTTCGGAAGCGATCCATAATGCCATTTCACGAACAACATCATGCATAATCACACTAGATTTTCCTTTCAAATCAACACACTCCATCAACAGTGATGCACGAACAAGACTACCAATGATGTCATAACCCTTGTCCTCAGCCTTTTCTATACCTTCACTTCCATCTATAATTTCCTCGCATATCCAATGCTCTATCAAATCTTCTTTCCGAATTTTAGCATCTTCTGGATATAAAGCACAATACAACAAACTCGATTTGACATGCTCCCCCTTAAGGTTATCGTAGCTATACTTCAAAAGCGGAAGAATCTTATCCTCCATGCCTATAAACTCTGCAGCGTATGAATTCAAAACATGTATAGCGTTACGCCATTCTTGTATCGTCCTTTTGCATGACATGGTCTCGCCTATGACGTTGAGGGCCAATGGTAGGCCACAACATTTTTTCGCAACTATTCTTGCAAGTTGGGGGATCCCCGGATCGCTTCCAAGTGTTTTTTGTCCAACCTTCTTTTGGAACAAATCAAATGCCACATTCTCTTCCAAGCATTGAACTTCCATTGGTTCTTCATCCCCCATGCTTGTGCATACATTTAGGGACCGACTGGTGAATGCCAATTTACATCCTTTTTGTGTTCTTGGATCCGGAACACCGATATTAGCTAACTCCACCTTATCCCATAAGTCATCTAAAAACAACACAAATTTCTTGTTCTTCAAGAAATTGAATAAATGAACGCCCTTTTGACTTATATCTCTCTGTGTCCACTCATGTCCACCAAGACCAAGCTTTTGAGCGATTTCATCTTGAATCTTCTCCACATTAACCTCTTGAGACACGACAACCCAAATGCCAATATCAAATCCACACTTATCCTTATTGAACATATTGAAGAGCTGAGTGAGAAGTGTTGTCTTCCCTACACCGCCCATACCGTACATACCCATAATACCAGTTCCATCTTCCATGAGATGTTTCCATGCCTTATCAAGCATTTTCTTTTGACCAACAATTGTCGGCTGAAGAGGTCGTTCCTCAAACGCAGATGTTGAAGCTTGCTCGGTTATCACTCCAAAAACTTCACCTTTGAGTTTCTCAACCTCCCTCAACCTCAAGAAAACACTTTTCCCATAACGATAGCTCGTCGTTAAATTCTTAGAGCAAAACCGGCAAAGACACAGCCTTTGAATTTCAACATCTCTATCTCTAAGAAGAGTAATAATTATGTCTTCGACAGTTGCAACTCTATTAAGCCATACCTGGAATTCGGAAAGCCTTTGTAGACCTCTATCCTCCTCTCTTTTGAGCCTTCTTAATAAATCATCCCGCTTGGCCTTGAGCTCTTCCATGGTTGTCTCGAGAGCCACAAGATTCTTCTCGAGATTGTGAGTATAACTTCCTTTCATGTCTAGCCATTGAGAGACTTTATTTACACACGGATCAAAGGGTATCGAGAAAGAAATACCCATTTTACAGAAAGTGAGAGATCTGAAATTTGAAATTTAGTAATCTGAGCAAACGTACTAGAGACGATGCAAATAATTATTGAAGATAAGACTTACGTTTTAGTCCACTCGAAATAAGATCAAATTCTCTCGTTCGAGTGAGTCCAAAATATGAGATACTTTGCATGGTTGAGAAGCATAACGACCTTCTCAATTTGGTAAATCGTAGCGGCTATTGACCTCTGCTGGGCCACACTATTTACTAAGTCTCCATTGGCTTAGTGGCCGAATGACCTGACGTTAAATTAATTTTCCTCTTACATTTGTAAAAAACTTAAATATCAAAAGTCGGAATAGAATTTCATTGGAAAAAAAGCAAAGTAAAACCACTGATAGCTTTGTTTTCGATTGTTTCGAAAAGTAAAAGAGAAAAATCTTTTAGCTTCGAAAACGTCGGATACTGAAATTGCAAAATCATCAAAAAATTTAGTTACTTTGGTGGTGAAAGCCTTATTAAGAAAAGAACTACAGTACAGTATCTCTTATCTCTCAAACAGTCAAATCAATGGATTATCATTAGTAGGCTGCATTGGATTGTGTTGTACGTTATACTTGTTCGGCAAGTCTTGTCTAGGCCTTTGAGTAGTTTACCTTTGTGTATACGTTGTAAAACCATCTATCAAAAACACAGAACATTCAACATTCTTTATAATCGAGTCAAGTTTCAAATGGTATCATTCATCAGAGCAGTTCTTCTGAGACCTAAAATACGAGTCTATTGTCGTCTTGATCTCGAACATTGAAAATTTTTCTTAAATTTTGTTTTGTAATCTTCGCTATGAGAGTCATAGTATTTGCCAGTGCCAGCGACGATGATATAACACCACCGACAGCGAGAAGCAGACCATTGTAGTTTCTGAAGATGTAATAGACCGTGGGATACATACATTGTAGACGCCAGAGCTACATTGCCTGGTGCGCCTAATGTTTTACAATATGTCTTTTACATTGAATGGCAGTATTGGCATTTACAAATTCGGTAAATTTACTTTCATGTATAAAATGTTTTGTTTATGAGTACAAAGAGAAATCTTGATAAGCTTCAGAAACTAAGTGATGATCATCCCATTCGTCTCTATACGTCTCTGGATGGGCTTCCTTCCTAACACCATTCGCCAAACACATCTCTTTCCTCCATTCCTCTGTTTCTGAGCATCCGCATTGTGAAGCCAACCAATTATAATACTCAAACTGCAAACAACAAAAAATGTCATTGATGTGTTTCTGTTTAGCTTTGGTTTATTTTATTTTATTTTTATGTGCGGAAACTTGGGATTTTAAACCTGAGTATTGCCCATACGATGAGTATATCGCTTTGGAATCCCTTGGACTTCAAGTGTGGAGTAAAAGGTTTTGATTTCTATCATCATATCTTCCTTGGAAGGAAGCGGGATCCGACCCGATAAAACACCCGCGATCCACTTGCTTTGCAGCTCAAACATAGGGAACGGTAACACCTGAAATCCGATTTGTTATGACTTAAAATGTTGAGGGGAAACGTGAAAAAGAGCTATTTATAGGTATGTAACCTGCCATGGTATACCGATGAAGGAAAGCCAAGGTGCAAATGCTGGAGGGAAGACGTCTTTGTACAATGGCCCAACACGGTTATCATCTACAGTGACAATTCCATTGGTATCAAGAAACGGAAAATGATACTTATACCTACGAAAAGTAAAGCGCTTTGTCAAATAACCACACCATGCATGATATATGAGAAACTAAACAGAAACTAAACTAAAGAAAGAATGTATACCCAGTGCAATGCATAATAATATCAACCGAAATCGTCTTCCCGTTCTGATAAACAACAGAGCCATCCTCATGAACACTCTCAATCTGCATGACATTTAAGAAAACATAAAATTGTTTCTTTACGTCGAGTATTACTTAGGAGCTAAAGTTAACCCACCATTGAATGCGTCCATAGATTATTATAACCGGTTTGTTTGATAAACGTATCAGCTGGATTTGACCTACAAGCCACATGAACCTCTTTTGCAACTCTAGCAATGTCCCTACTTATATCCTCAGCACTTGAAGAGTTCCCAATAAGCACAACAACCTAATCGTTGCCAGCACAATCCAATTATGCAAGGAATTATATTAAACATTATCATCAATGAAAACAAGTACCTTATCTCTGAATGGTTCGGGAATACGGTAATTATGGCTATGCATTTCTTTCCCTGGCCAAGAACTTATACCTAAAAGTTTCCAAGATTAAAACACAGTCACACTTCTCATTTATTAGTCTTGACTTTCATGAAATTCCAATACCAAATTCCTCTCTTTTTTTTCAAAATTTTTTTTACTCAATCTTTTTAACCAAAATATTAAATTTTATCATTTGAAATTATTAATAATATGCAACGAAAATGTTTTTTTTTTTAATTGTTTAATATTCAACAACCTTTTGGTAAATAAGATAATTTGACCATTCAAATTTCTTTTAATGTATACGAATTTTCAATTTGAATCAAAAAGAAATATCTACTAAAAAACAACAACAAAAATATAAATATCTAACAAATTTTGAGAATAGCTAAAAATAAATTTTTAACATAAAATAGAAATGTTTTAATTTATTTCATACTTTCAAAAAATATTAATTTACTACTAATCTACTAGTACTATATTACCAGGAATTTGAGCGAGACGAGGTTCAACATAATGTCCATTACAAACAACAACAGCATCATAAATCTCATCACGACGAACTTTCTTCTCTTTCTCCGTCGATTCAATCCTCCACTTCCCGATTCCTTCCTCCGCCGCCGGAGAAACCTTCACAACCTCCGTCTCAAACCTAACCATCTCCTCAATCCCAAACTCCTTAGCGAAATCTTTCAAATACGCCAAAACTTCGCCATGACTCGGAAACCTCCTCGGATCTCTAGACACACCGGAACGAACCACGAACGGGAAATCTCTGTATCCGGTACACTCTCGTGTACCGTTGATTCGTAGAGATCTATAGACGCTTGAATGAACAACGGATCGGGTCGGGTCAACACTTAACGGATCCGATTCGACTTCATCGGTGTAGATCCAGGTTCCTCCGACTTGTTTTTGTTTCTCGAAAACGACCACCGAGTGACCTTCTCGTCGAAGCTCTCGTGCCGCTACTAGACCTGCAGGTCCAGCACCGATAACCGCCACGTGGTGTGATCTGGTTGGTGATAATGCAGGTGCCATTTGTGTGTTCTTTGATTAGAATCTATGAATCACAATCACACACAGTTGTTACAATTTATGATTACAATGTTTTTAATAATCAATTTGGTGTGTTAGAAACTTACACGAATCTGTTATTACAGACGTAGATTGCCACGTTTTGGTTGATAGAGAGAAATGCTTTTATTATATAACTTGTGTCATTGTATTTCTTCTCCACCGAGACAGTGAAACATCAATCAATATGAGCAATCATCAAACTGTGAGATTTCTTTTCTCTCATTTACCATTTTGCCCTTCCACTTTCTTGATGATTGTTTGTTTTTTTTGTGGACAGAAGCAGGTATTGAAGCAATTGGAGCCATGGTGTGAACTTAAAGATAAAGTGGTTCTTGTGACAGGTGCTTCATCTGGTATAGGGAGAGAGATCTGTCTTGATCTATGCAAAGCTGGTTGTAAGATTGTAGCAGCAGCTCGTCGTGTTGATCGTCTCAACTCTCTCTGTTCTGAAATCAACAGCTTTGGTGCAATCGGAGTCCAAGCCGCAGCTCTTGAGCTAGACGTTTCATCAGACGCAGACACTATTCGAAAAGCGGTTAAAGAAGCTTGGGAAATCTTTGGAACGATCGATGTTTTGATTAACAATGCTGGAATCAGAGGCAATGTCAAGTCTAGTTTGGATTTATCAAAAGAAGAATGGGACAAAGTCTTTAGAACCAACTTGACCGGATCTTGGTTAATATCCAAATACGTCTGCCTTTTGATGCGTGACGCTAAGCGTGGGGGCTCGGTGATTAACGTCTCGTCGATCTCTGGGCTTCATCGCGGTTTGTTGCGCGGTGGACTAGCGTATGCTTGTTCCAAAGGTGGTGTTGACACCATGACGAGGATGATGGCTATTGAGTTAGCTGTTTATAAGATCAGAGTGAACTCGATCGCACCTGGGATTTTCAGGTCAGAGATCACACAAGGTCTTTTCCAGAAAGAGTGGCTCGAGAAGGTAACGGAAAAGATTGTACCATTAAAGATGCAACAGACTGTGGATCCGGGGCTTACATCTCTCGTTCGCTATCTCATTCACGATTCTTCCCAATATGTCACCGGGAATACATACATAGTCGATTCCGGAGCTACACTCCCCGGTGTGCCCATTTTTTCTTCTCTTTGAAAATCTTAGTCAAAATCTTCTGTGCTTGTACATACACCGTGATAAGAATGATGTCTTTTCCAATAAATGGCAGTACTGGCATTAACATTGAATTTACTTTCTCAGATATGTTTTTTTGTTTATGTGTACAAAGAGAAATCTTGATAAGCTTGAGAAACTAAGTGATGATCATCCCATTCGTCTCTATACGTCTCTGGATGGGCTCTCTTCTTCACGCCCGTTGCAAAATACATCTCTTTCCTCCATTCCTCTGTTTCTGAGCAACCGCATTGTGAAGCCAACCAACTATTGTACTCAAACTGCGAAACAACAAAAATGTTGATAATATGTTTCTGTTTGCTCTTGGTTTATCAGAAGTGGAAACATAAGTTAAAGAGAATTCATACTTGAGAAATGCCCATTTGGTGAGTATATCGCTTTGCAATCCCTTGGGCATCAAGTGTTGAGTATAAGGTTTTGATTTCCATCATCATATCTTCCTTTGAAGGCAGCGGTATCCGACCCGACAAAACACCAGCGATCCACTTGCTTTGCAGTTCAAACATAGGAAAAGGTACAACCTGAAAAATGAATTTGTTACAGATTATTTCAACAGCTTAAAAAGCTAAAGGAAACATATGAAACTGATTCAGAGCAATTTAGAGCTGTATACCTTCCATGGTATCCCAACGAAGGAGAGCCACGGCGCAAAGGCTGGAGAGAATACGTCTTTGTACAATGGCCCGACACGGTTATCGTCTACAGTAACATTTCCATTGGTTTCAAGAAACGGGAAGTGATACTTATACCTACGATAAGTACAGAGCTTTGTTAAACAAGCACACTTTTAAACAGAAAACCAGAAAACTCAAAACGAAAACGAAAGAGAGAATGAATACCCAGTGCAATGCATAATAACATCAACCGAAATCGTTTTCCCATTCTGAAAAACTACAGAACCATCCTCATGGACACTCTCAATCTGCGTGACATCGAAGAAAACATAAAATTGGTTCTCCTCCTGATCAACGAATTGCGGTAAGTACTATTTAGGAGCTGGCTAACTCACCATCGAATGCATCCATAGATTACTGTAACCAGGCCGCTCAATATACGTATCAGCAGCATTGGACCTACAAGCCACATGAACCTCTTTGGCAACTCTAGCAATATCCCTACTTATATCATCAGCACTTGCAGAGTTCCCTATAAGCACAACAACCTAAACCAATGCAACATGATCTTTCCACATAACATCACACCAAAGCAGGTAACATTATCATCTTTCGAAATGAGTACCTGATCTCTAAACGGTTCAGGTATACGATAATTATGACTATGCATCTCCTTCCCTGGCCAAGAACTTATACCTAAAAGTTTCCAATAACAAAATCACAATCACACTTCTCACTGTTCCTATGGAAACTCGATGAATCAACGGAGATTACCAGGAATTTCAGCGTGACGAGGTTCAATGTAATGTCCATTACAAACAACAACAGCATCATAAATCTCATCACGAAGAACTTTCTTCTCTTTCTCCGTAGATTCAATTCTCCATTTCCCGCTTCCTTCTTCCGCCGCCGGAGCAACCTTCACAACCGCCGTATCAAACCGAATCATCTCCTCAATCGCAAACTCCTTAGCGAAATCTTGCAAATACGCCAAAACTTCACCATGACTCGGAAACCTCCTCGGATCTCTAGATTCCGATACATCGGAACGAATCACGAACGGGAAGTCCCTGTATCCCATACACTCACGGGGGAGATTAGTTCGGAGAGATCCATAGACGCTCGAATGAACAACGGATCGGGTCGGGTCAACGCTTAATGGATCGGGTTCAATATGATCGGTGTAAATCCAGGTTCCTCCGACTTGTTTTTGTCTCTCGAAGACGACCACCGAGTGACCTTCCCGACGAAGCTCTCGCGCCGCGACTAATCCGGCGGCTCCGGCGCCGATAACTGCCACGTGGTGTGATCTGATTGGTGATAAGGAAGGCGCCATTGGGTTTTTTTACGAGATTCGTTAACGATGGTGAATATACTACGGCCTCTTTATAAATATGTGGCCCAAAAACTCATGAACCACACACACCACGACACAATGTTAAAAAAACAAAAACAAATTCCTGAGAAATTGTTTAAACGCTGCGTTTTATCTAGAGGGTAGTGGAAGTCCCAAAACAGTTTTGGCCCGCTTCGAAATTCAATCGTTAGTAAACCGGTTTGGTAATCAGTTCTAAACCAGAATTCTACCGGTTTACATATCTATCTCTCCGTGTAGGGTTTGCGATTTGCAGAGAGGAGTGAGAGTGAGATTGAGAATCAGCTGAAGCCAAATCGAGAAGATGAGGATCTCGATTTCGAGTGTAGTTTCATCGACGACGAGTAGAATTGTTCATCGGAATCTTCAGGGGAAAGGTAATCCTCGAATTGCTCCTTCTTCCATTGATCTTTGCGGGATGTGTTACTGGGGACGAGCTTTTTCTAGTGGCAGTGGTGATTACAGAGAGATATTGAGAAATGGGTTACATGATATGAAGTTAGATGATGCAATTGGTTTGTTCGGTGGCATGGTCAAGTCTCGTCCTTTACCTTCCATTGTTGAGTTCAATAAACTGTTGAGTGCCATTGCTAAGATGAAAAAGTTTGATGTTGTCATCTCTCTAGGTGAGAAGATGCAGAGGTTAGAAATTGTACATGGTCTATATACTTACAATATTTTGATCAACTGTTTCTGCCGACGCTCTCAAATCTCTCTTGCTTTAGCTCTTCTTGGCAAGATGATGAAACTCGGCTATGAGCCCAGCATTGTCACGCTTTCTTCTCTTCTCAATGGATACTGTCACGGTAAGAGGATTTCAGATGCTGTAGCTTTGGTTGATCAAATGGTGGAAATGGGGTATAGACCTGACACAATCACATTTACAACTTTGATTCATGGGCTTTTTCTCCACAACAAAGCTTCTGAAGCTGTGGCGTTAGTTGATCGAATGGTTCAAAGAGGCTGTCAACCAAATCTGGTTACTTATGGAGTGGTAGTAAATGGATTATGTAAGAGAGGTGATACTGATTTGGCTTTAAATCTGCTCAACAAGATGGAAGCTGCGAAAATAGAGGCGGATGTTGTTATCTTCAACACAATCATTGATAGTCTCTGCAAATATAGACATGTGGATGATGCGCTCAACCTATTCAAAGAAATGGAAACCAAAGGAATTAGACCAAATGTTGTTACCTACAGCTCCCTCATAAGTTGCCTTTGTAGTTATGGAAGATGGAGTGATGCCTCTCAACTACTGAGTGATATGATTGAGAAGAAAATCAACCCTAATTTAGTCACGTTCAATGCATTGATCGATGCGTTTGTGAAAGAAGGAAAGTTTGTAGAGGCTGAGAAATTGTACGATGACATGATCAAAAGGTCTATAGATCCTGATATTTTCACTTACAATTCATTGGTCAACGGGTTCTGTATGCATGATCGTCTAGACAAGGCCAAGCAGATGTTTGAGTTCATGGTTAGCAAGGACTGTTTCCCAGATGTAGTTACATATAATACTCTCATAAAGGGATTTTGCAAGTCTAAGAGAGTAGAAGATGGTACGGAACTCTTCCGCGAGATGTCTCATAGAGGATTGGTTGGCGATACAGTCACTTACACCACTCTTATCCAAGGGCTTTTTCATGATGGCGACTGTGATAATGCCCAAAAGGTTTTCAAACAGATGGTTTCTGATGGTGTACCTCCTGATATAATGACATACAGCATTTTGTTAGATGGACTCTGTAATAACGGGAAGCTAGAGAAAGCATTGGAGGTTTTCGACTATATGCAAAAGAGTGAGATAAAACTTGATATTTACATATATACTACTATGATTGAAGGGATGTGCAAGGCTGGGAAGGTGGATGATGGGTGGGATCTATTTTGTAGCCTCAGCCTTAAAGGAGTGAAGCCTAATGTTGTAACCTACAATACCATGATCTCAGGCTTGTGTAGTAAACGCCTATTACAGGAAGCTTATGCCTTGCTAAAAAAAATGAAAGAAGACGGGCCTCTTCCAAATAGTGGTACATATAATACACTTATCAGGGCACATCTGAGAGATGGTGACAAAGCAGCATCAGCTGAACTCATCAGAGAAATGAGGAGTTGCAGGTTTGTTGGAGATGCTTCAACCATTGGCTTGGTCGCTAATATGTTGCATGATGGGAGATTAGACAAAAGCTTCCTCGATATGCTTTCTTAAAACACTTGCATCATCCTTGAGGGTAAAAGCTGTGAGTTGAATTAACGTTTTTTGCTTTTACTCTAATGACGCGTTGTGGTAATGTCTGGTCACTATAAAATACTGTATGACTAATTCTATTTGTTATTTTCTTGCTAGGTTACAGAAGTTGATGCAATCACTTGTTGTCTTGTTGAGACAAGAATAGCCTTCAAAGACAAGAAGCTCGCTCCTATCATGAACATTTCAGACTTCAAGTAATGTTGTTACATGTAAGTTTCCAACATTTCAGAGACCTTAAGTGATGTTTACAATACAATATGCATTATTTCGCATGTAATAAACCCACATACCCTCATTTCAGAGACTTCAAGTGATGTTTTTCAGCTTGTATATTCTCTTTCGATTAAAGAACTGGGATAGTTAGATGGGAATTTGACGAAATCTTCATATGCTTCTGCGATGAGGTGATCATCGTCCCAATCGTCCTTATATGTACTGGCTTGGGATTGTATTCTCTTGAACACCTTGTAAAACATTTGCTCTCTCCATTTCTCGATCCGAGGATAGTCACATTGATCAGCAAGCCAGTTATTGTATACAAACTGTAACCAAAAAAACTCATTCAAATTAATGTATGCTTTCTATTTGGATAATGTTTTCATACATGTTATGGAAAGAAATACAGTACGAACCTGAGAATCTAATTCTGCCATAAGATGTGTGTATCTTTTGGGAATACATGAGGCTTCGAGCTTCAAATAAAACATCTTAGTATCTTCCATCTCTTCTTGTGAGGGGAGTGAAACCCTACCTGCCAAAACCGCGGCTACCCATTTGCTTTGGAGTTCAAACATTGGAAAAGGAATGACCAATAAATATCCGAAACATTGACCAATAAGTTCATTGACATCAAGAGTTTGTAACTTCATATTCTAATCACAATTGTAAAAATCATTAACCTGCCATGGTAATCCAATGAATGAAAGTCCGGGAGAAAGAGCTGGTGGGAAAACATGCTTATATAATGGTCCAACACGGTTATCCTCAACGGTCACTTCGCCTTTCGTGTCGAGAAATGGGAAGTAATATTTGTACCTAATCATATAAAAAGTCTCACTAATATGTTTCAAATACAGAATCATTATGTATTATGAGTTGAACAATCACCCGGTGCAATGCATAATGGTATCCGCGTAAACCGTCTTTCCGTTCTTAAACACCACCGAACCATCTTCTCGGACAGTTTCAATCTGCAATGCATGTAGATAAGAAGTAATCTTCTGGATTTGATTTGATCAAATAAATAAGGTTGATGATGAATTTGATTCTTACATTAGAGTGAAGCCATAAGTTGTCGTAACCGGGAAGTTTTTCGTATGTTTCCGGTTTAGTTGATCTTGAAGATATATGGACTTCTTTTGTAACATTTGCTATGTCTCTGCTTATATCGACTCCGCTCACTGAGCTTCCAATCACCACCACCACCTAATAAAATCAAACTTCATTACAGATTCATATAATGATCATGAGATCTGATTTTTGTTTTTTTGTGTTTACCTGATCTTTAACTTGTTCTGGAACTCGATAATTGTGGCTGTGGATTTGCTTTCCTGGCCATGTATCTATGCCTAAAAGGAACAAATTAAAGTATTTTACATTAGTTTTGTTTCAGAGGAGAGGATTCTTGAACTTATTTACATGGAAACTCACCTTGCCTTATTTATACTTTATTTTATTTTTAACGATCTTTTTCATATTTTGCATTACAAGTTTCCAACGAACAGAGTATGTCATGCAGAGAAAATATTCATAGGTGTTATCTTGAACAGAAATATTTAAACTATAATTCAGATTTATAAACCTTTAGAATATTTTGGGGAGTAAGTTGGTTACTTAGGATTAAAATAAAAAATCAGATTACATAACAATAAAATTACTCTGTTTTAATAACAATTAAGAGATTATGTTATTACAGGGATAAAAATGAAGTGGTTTGTTTTTTTAAAAAATTATTAGCAGGTTAATTAGGAACTAATTATCTGTTATGTTTAAATAACATTAAAATTACTCTGTTTTACAATTTAATGGTTTCTGGTTTATGAAGCAACTAGATCATAACCCGTGCTATACAGCACGGGCATTAATATTTTGTATAAATTAAATTGTATACTTTGTTATGTTTGCTATGTTTGTCAAAATTATTTGTTATATTTGTCAAAATTTAGTAAAATATATTCAAATATAATTAAATTTATTAAAACTTAATAAATTTAAAAGTTTTTTTTGTTTGGAGACGCACTATCTACATACAAAATACCCGTTTCTATTTTTTTGAGTATTTTTAGGGCCTAAAATTTTTTATCCAAACTGACCCAAACCCAACTGGACCCGACCCGAACCGAATATTTAGAATTATTCTATTAGGTAGTAAATCATATACCCATTAATCCCAAACCCGAACGGGTTCTACCCGAACTCCAATGGGTTACTCATATGCCCAGCCCTATTCTCTGATTTAATTATCTAAAAAATCCCAATAAAACATATGTTTTGCTGACTACTTTTTATTCAAAAAAATTTACATCTTCTTCTGCCAAAATCATTTCATAAGACATCCCAAAACCCTTGGAATAATGATTCCATGAATGAAGAATCCTAATTTGAATATACCAAGAGGTTTTGAAAAGTTTTAAGTTTTTGATAGGTGTGTATGTGAGAAGGTACATCCATCGTGATGGTAATCTGCTTATTTATAATTTTAACTTGCATTATACAGCAGGTAGGCTTATATTTTAGTTAAACTAAAAACTTTTATTGTAAAGTTGATTATAAATATATGATATAATTTTATTTGATTTTAAATGTATAGTAAACTGCGAGTTGTATATGTTTTGTTGATATTATTTATATTGTTTAGTGTTTAAAATTATATACTTGTATTTTGATTGTTAATTTTAGAGTTTCACCTGTAGTATACCATCTTGTATTAATATTGATTTAAACCCGTCAATTCTAGGATTTTCTATCTTGTATTAAAAATTGAATCACATCATACACATTAAAAAATCTAATATGTTATTAATTATTGTAGTATATAAGATTATAAATTTTAAAATAATATGTATGAAATTGAATATAAATATTCAAATTATGACACAATACTCAGTAAAAAAAATTTAATAATGTATTTCGTTTTTGAGTTAAATTTAATTAATTAAATTAGTATTTGACTTTTTAATTTTTAAAGAAATGAATTAATTTACTTTTTAAAATTTTATTTCTAATGGCATAGCTATGTAATTACTTACAAAAAATAAGATTATATTTAAAATATACTTCTCAAATAATATAGTAGGATTTTAATGAAAAAAATAAGAAAAAAAAAAAAACCAAGACCGATGGAAAATGAGTGGTTAATTTTATTACCAGGTATTAGAGCATGACGAGGCTCTGTATAGTGACCGTTACAAACAACTACGGCGTCATAAATCTCGTCGGAGATATCACCGAAATTTCTAGACTTGACTCTCCACTTTTTGGGATTTTCCCCCGCCTGCTCAACCCTCACAACCTCCGTCTCGAAACGAATCATCTCCTCAATCTTGAACTCCCTCACAAAGTCTCTCAGGTAAGCAAGAACCTCACTATGACCTGGATGTCTTCTCGGATCTCTAGACCCGTTTTCGAGTCTGGTCGAAAACGGGAAATCAGTGAAACCCATGCATTCTTGTGGGATGATGGTTCGGAGAGAACTGTAGAGGCTCGAATGGATTACGGGTCGGGTCGGGTCGATGCTAAGGGGGTCGGGTTCAACGTTTGGCGTGTAAGCCCACACGCCTCCGATGTGGTTCCCACGTTCGAAAACAACGACAGAGTGGCCCTCACGGCGGAGCTCTCGAGCAGCCACGAGTCCGGCTGCTCCAGCACCGATTACTGCCACGTGGTTGGATGTGGTAGGAGGATTTACTGCTGGTACCATAATTAGTTAGGATATGTAATGGGATTTTTGTGTCATGTTAATTAATATGTGATTTTTTAAGTGTTTTCAAATCTTTTGGTCATATAGACTTTGTGGAGATGATGTCGATGTGTTAATTATATAAGGAGAAACACAACGTACCTGTCGTGTTCATTTTCACTTAACTACTGCGTAATCATTGTCCTACTTATTTTCAAGGAAAATTTGTCCTGTAATAAATACAGCAGTGTTATAGAGTTTTAGCGTTTATTGGATTAAGAGTTTGATTCAAATCACTCTTGTTTTTGAATGATTTCAAATTGTTAAGAGATATTTTGTAAGTTAATAATTAAAAGATTTATGACGCAGCAAAAGTGAACAATGAGTGTGTCAGTCTCACATGACAAGAGTGATAAATGATATGAGACGCAGTCGCCAATCATGGAAAAAGAAAGAATCTCTATTGAAGTTAGCAAGTTCACTTTGATCACTGCAATCTGACGTCTCAAATTGAACCATGGTTGTAATATAAGACAATATCTTGTTTGCCCACAAAAGGAAAAACCAAAAAAAATAAATAACAAAAGAGACAAAATCCTGAAGTTACGTACATGATTTTGCTCTTTTTTCCGGTGTTTCAATTGTCGAAGTACTCTTATCTTCACTTTCGCCGATTGGGACCAATCACAATATTTCTGCTTCGTGAATTTCGAGATAACGAGCTTTGCAGCTAGATTTGGCAATATGTGAACAACCCAAAATTGACCCATATATTGGAGTATAAGGTAGATAAAAACCATACAATTCTATAAGAACTTGTAAAATTTTAAGCAAAAAAAAAAAAAAAAAAAGCAGTCGTGGCCTTTACATTTTTTTCCTTATTATTATTTTTTCATTTACGTTAGCATCCTGAAAATTGTATAAAGAAAACTGAGATTATTTTATAATTCTACACAAACGTTAAATGCAAAATTTTCATTTGAACAATCGTGGCCTTTATCACTATACTTGATCTAATTACAGTCTCATCATCAGAATATTAAAATTTAGGACCTTTATTACAAAAATATCAAAAACTTAGGAGCTTAAAATCATTTGGAAAAAAATGTGGACGAGCACTCCCTCTAAGCGGGGCCTGATCTCTAGTATAATCTACTTGATGCAGAACCATGTGAGGAACGGTCAAATTCTTATTGTAAGAAAAAGTCAATTGGCTAACTTATATGCTTCCAATAAAAGAATCAAAAAGCCAAAAAGAGGGAATTATGCATACATTTAAGGACACTCTTTGATATTAACAGAACAATAACAAAAAAAAAAACATTTGCACAATGAACCAGGGATTCATAAAAACTTACGGGAATTAACTACATACTTTTATTCTTAACATATTGGTCTAAAAAACAAAAGTTTCTAGACACCATGAAGCTAATTCCGGAGATCGAACAACATGTAACCCTAGCCAAGAAGACCTTCACACTCTTATAAACTATTTACTCACACATTATTTTTATAATGCAATGTACTTTAAATCCAAACAAGTAGACACAATTACAATCGTAGTCAAACTTCATCTTCCGGATTCGAGAAAACGAGAAGGATGAAAATTGATCAGATTTAGTCTAGCAAAATCTTCGTATGCTTCTTCCATGAGATCATCATCATCCCATTCATCACGGAAAGTTTCTGGTTGATTACCAAGTCTCTGGTAACCGCGAGTTACTTCTTGATCTCTCCAATGTTCAACATGTGGGAATCCACACAGGTCTGCGATCCAATCGAGGTACTCACACTAAAAGACACAAAATTTATTATTGAAACTATATTCTTTTTCAAGTTGATATATATTACCATAGCATATTCGTAACTAAAAAATGTCGTACCTGAGATTTACCCAACTTATGTGTATATCTTTTGGGAATACCTAACGCTTCTTGTGTTTCATACGACAACTTAAGATCGTCCATCATTTCATCTACCGAAGGAAGTGTAACTCGTCCAGACAAGACTGCAGCAACCCATTTGCTTTGGACTTCAAACATATAGAATTGTAGACCCTGGTTATAACAATATCAAACCAAGAAATTGATGAGTTTTCTAAAAATCAAGAAGAGTTGAATCACTCAAAACTTCGGAAAATTTTAATCGATTGAAACTAACTAACCATTGCAGGTAAACCAATGAAAGAAAGTCCGGGAGCTAGCGCAGGTGGAAAAATATGCTTGTAGAGAGGTTCAACGCGATTGTCATCAACTCTCATATAATTATTGGTCTCAAGAAATGGAAAGTAATACTTGTACCTTCACATATTAAAAAAAAAAATTAGTAAACCGAACATTTTAGTATGTTAATTTCCGTTGTGTAACGGAAAATAAAAAAATTGAGAATTGTTAAATACCCGGTACAATGGACAATGGTATCAGCATGTACCACCTTCCCATTTTTAAAAACAATGGTACCATCCTCGTGGGCGGTGTCTATCTGCAAGATATCAAAAAAATAAAATAATTAATAGAAGCAAGAATTTTATAATTTGTTTCGAATTTTTTCTTATCAAGATTAACCATTATAAGAAAATAGTTTTTACCTCAGAGTGCATCCAGAGATTGTTATTAGGTACAGGACGTTTTTCGAAAGTGTTGGATTTACTTGCTCTAGATGCGATATGAACTTCTTTTGCGACTTTAGATATGTCTCTACTGATATCGGCTCCACTCGCAAAATTCCCGATTACTACCACCACCTGCAAATTAATGTATGGTTTAGTCAACGTTTGGTTTATTATTATACAGTTAAAGATGTATCAAAGCAAATTAATCTATTCCATTTAATCCCTCCCACATGGGTTAAACCAAAAGTGACTTTTATACATTTTAAAGAGTACTATATGTGATTATTAATTACTATTTAATGAAAAGTGTTTTGCGAATCTGCGATTGTATTCTTTGTTTGTGGATACCACAACTCTCTAGAAGATCTGACTATACCGACATAGTTTATACTATATCAAATTTTGAGATATTATTTTCTGCGGTCCACAATGAAATGGAGTTTTTTATTCACTGAAAAAAAGCATTAGGAATCGAATAAAGAAAAGAGAACATAAACTAGAAAGCGTAACAACTAACAAGAATTTCGTCACCATCATTAACTCATCTTTCATTAATTTTTTTTCATAGATGTATACGTTTCTTCTCTCAACACGTATCCCAACGTTAACTATATTTTAATTAACTTAAAAGTCTAAAATGTTGATTTAATAAAATGAGTAAAAGTTACGTGTTGTATCATCGTTTTGTTTTCTATAAAATTGAGACTTGGTCCGTACGTTAGGTTAATGTAGTGAAAGATTATAGCTGTCAATAATAAAGTCAATTTTAGTATTAAAAAAGTATCGTAGATTATGAAAATACCTCATCTTTGAATGGATCAGGAACTCGATAACTGTGGCTGTGTGTTTGCCTCCCCGGCCATGACTCAATTCCTATACAATTATTCACATGTCAAAACCACATATACACACACAAAATTATTACGAATTTCGAAAAAAAATTACCAATAGTTTTTTTTGAAATAAAGTATAAGAAAATTTTGATATTTTACCAGGAATTTGAGCGATGTTTGGTTCTGCGAAATGTCCACAACACATTACAACGGCGTCATAGATCTCATCGTTGGAAAAACCGCCGCCGGTTTTAGACTGGACCCTCCATTTACCATTAACCGGTTCAACACGAAGAACCTCAGTCTCGAACCGGATCATCTCCTCTATGTTAAACTCTGTAGCAAAGTCTTGAAGGTACGCAAGAACTTCCCTGTGACTCGGATACCTTCTAGAGTCTCTTGACGGATCATCGCCACGTGGCACGAAAGGGAAATCCTTGTAACCCATACATTCTCTAGGGAGATTGGTTCGGAGAGACTTGTAGACGCTCGAGTGGACTATGGGTCGGGTCGGGTCAAGACCAAGCTCGTCGGACTCGGTTTCAGGTGTGTAAACCCAAAGACCACCTACTTGTTTCTCTCGGTCAAGGACAACGACGGTGTGACCTTCACGACGAAGCTCTCTGGCTGCTACTAAACCGGCTGCTCCGGCTCCGATCACCGCCACGTGTTGAGAATTGATTGGACTAGGAGCTGGTGCCATTTTTCAAAGTTTTGAATGCTATGTTTGTGTTTTGTGTTTTGTTGGTAGAAATGTAAGAAGGATTGTTGTGTAAGACTCTACGGTCTCGACGTGATTTATATAGAAAACTGAAAACATCATTACTCCATTTTAATAATGAACTCCGCGTTAGTTAATATCTTAGCTGATTGCCCAAATACGTTATATATTTTTATCCGGTTTCTTGACACGTAAGACTAATCTTCACTGGTAGTTGACAAAAAAAAATCTGTTTTTGTTTTTGTTTTGATAACGAAACTTATGTTGTGTTATACCGGAGTTGATCTGATCAACCGTCGATTTAATAAAACGGTAGTAAAAAAAAGTTTACATACTAAATTTGTTGGAAAAAAAAACATAGTTGACAAAAAGACTAATGATTATCATTAACATAGAATAGACCATAACCATTTATGAAAAATATATATATTTTTAAAATACTATATCCAAAATAGACATATGATAGAATTATAAAACCATGTATCTAAATTATATAGAAACAAGGAAAAAGAGAATCCGAACCAGATTCATGAGAGACTGGAGGTTGCAGAGGAGAATAGAACCAGATTCCTAACAGAAACTTTTGCCAAAATTCGTGTTCTTTTTTTACAGCAAAGCCAAATTTGCTTACACATTATTTATTAAATAAACTAAATCATATATATGGTCTATCATCACTGGTTGTGGCTGTAATTTGTTCCCTGATTCGAATTGTTGTTTTAAATGTGTATCATCAATTTCATGTATCCGGACAGAAAAAAAAGAAGAAGAAGAATTATGGATCAAAAGAATAAAAATTCGTCATTAACCAAAAGCTATACTATTTGATCGATATATAGTTGAAATATATTTGAGTTATAAGTTTGAGATGAATAAATATCTATTATTCACGATGGGCGAATTTATTTCTTTCAACTCTTAAACACGATGAATGAACCATAGACGAATCTATGTTGGTGGTGGGTGTTATAATTAACAATTGATTTTTTACCTTAGCTAAATGGCATAATGGTATTTAAAATACCCACTAATTACTAATTAGTTATTATTATTAAAAACAATTTTGAAAAAAGAAATCACCCATTAATTAGTTGCATGAGGTAAAAGGTTTGATGATAGGTCAAACCTTGCTAATTTCATAAACAATCTCACCAAAAAAAAAAAAAAAAACTACGTATACTATCAGAATTATCATAAACGGTTATATATTTATCATGCTTATAGTTAATAAAGTTTTGTTTTCAAATTTCAATATAGGAGATTATAACGAATAATTTAACGGTAATATTAAAATGTATAATTAATTACGTATTTATTTTTATCTCCTTTTATATTTCAAAAAAAAAAAAATTAGAGACCAAAAAACTTCCTCACGCAAAGGCCGACATGTGTCACTGTGGAATAATCTAAGATTCTCGTGAACTTTCGGCCGTCCACGTGCATGTCGGAAGATGGGTAACTTTGACCTTAAATTTCTCCTTCTCTTCTCAGCTTACTACTCCATCTATGTAGATGACATAGATAAAAGGCAATAAAGCTACAGATAACGATTAAACGATGTGACAAATTTATAAATTTTAGATTTGGTTAGTTATGTCAGTGTAACTGTGTAAGTGTCATTTTGTTTTTTTAGTTGAATTTTTTCTTCATAAAACTTCACCCTTTAATATGCTTGAATTTGACTGATTTAAACATAAATGATCTATTACATCTGATTTTTTGTCCGATAAATATTGTTTTCAGTGATTTATTGCTTAAGAATAGACAAGTGCCTTTACACTTTAGCATACTGGCTTTATCGAATTACCGTGCACATGTGTTCATGACACATTAGAAAAAGAATTAAGTGCTTATTAACTATGATAAGAATTAAGTGTAAAGTCATCTTTATGGAATAAGTACACTATGAAATGAATGGAGCACGAAGCAAGACAGTTATATAAGGTGGAACGGAAGATACCACACTTAAGTAGCCATTCAAAAATGCCAAAATGGTTTTAAAGAATAAAAGCTGTAATTATCAAGTACATGCGGAAGAAATTTATGAGGGGGAAATTTCTTTAGTCGATCTATGTTTGGAAATTTTTTGTTGTTTTGTGTGTTATTTTTTTTTCCTATGATTATTAGATTTGAAAATAAAAAGTAAAAAATTCTAAAAATAGTAAGGGTTAATTTATCGATCAATAAGAAATATTAAATTATTTGTTTTGATCACTTAACATATTAACCCTTAAAAATAATGAGTTAAAAATTGATATGTTTTATACTGACATATTATTTACAGCCACAATTGAATTTTCAATCAACTCTTTGTTTGTTAATAATCACACTTACTTACTTCGCTTGTATGTCCGATCATAATCGTTTTTACTTTATTATGAAATATGATAAATGCGTTTATCTGTATATCTATTAAAAAAGAAAAAAAAAATATCTGCTTAATTAATCAGAATAATAACATTTTTTTTAAGAAACTGGGTAACCACTAACCAGTGACTAGTAAGACGGCCAAGTAAATCAAATCATCTTAGGCATCTATGTTGATTACTTTAAAGTCTTACTTATGTTATAAAAAGTCTTGTTCGTTGTAGACTTGTAGTCTTGTAGTCTTGTAGTCTTGTAGACCAAACAAAACAACCTGTTATTCTTTTTATTTGTTATTACGTTAAGTCGAACTTAACGTACCTGTCAGTCTGTATCACCACGAAACTAACTCTTTAAAACAGTATATCTGTATACGTACTTTAAAATAATACTATTGATCAACGTATCAGCTTTCGCCATCTCACCATCTCTCACGCCGACATGGAATGGATCAAACGCCAAGTGTTGTTAACTAGTAGGGCACACGTTGCCGACATGGAATGGATATTTTGCCCAAAATATATTAGGCGACAACGAGGGAATCTTCAAAATGTGAGTTTTGGTTGTTGTTTCAACACAACTAATGTAAAATAATCCATACGTTTTACGATTCTAGTATTTTCACCAATAACAAATTTGAAAGAGTAGTTATGAAAATGAACCAAGTAACTCGTGTTTCATGTGTTATCATAAGGGCAATTTTCCTAGGCCTCTTAAAGTTTTAATAAATTAAGGGCAATATTTATATACTTTCAGATTTTTTTTTTTAATAGTTAATAGAAATACAACAAGAACCGTGCTTCATGTGTTACCGTGCTTCATGTGTTATCCAAAGTAATCAACGTAGTTGCATGACTATCCAAAATTAAAGTAATGCTTCATGTGTTCTACGTTAAAGGCCTCGTAAAACTTAATAAATTTAGGGCCACATTTCTATATAAATTAGATTTTTTCAGTTAATTTATTTCCTTTTACTTCTTAATCACTATATTAGATTGCATCATTAAATCTTTGGTTAGTTGTACATCAAAAAAATTCTTACAAGATGGATATGTATGTTTTTCTTTTTTGTAATTACTTTTAAACCAAAGGATATCTTTAATATTAACATACAGCAAACTATTATGCACCCAAGAGAGATTGTTTTTCCTCTTTTTAGTGTGGATGATGATGGTAGATTAAATTAAACTTGCAAAAAAATATACTATAAATATTTTATTACAATTTTGACCATATATATATGTATGTGTATATATATTATGATGTTATGTTGGAAAAATAAAACATTGATAATTTAATGTAAACCATTTCATCTATCAATTAACCAAACGGTCGAGGTCCATAAATGTTTCTATTTATTTCCTCAAAATCAACAAAAGTTTTGTTATCACTTTGATAAGAACAATCCCCGAATATACGCCGTGACTCAGGCCTAGACTAACGAAAGATAAACCAATAATTACTTGCACCATACCGATGGTGTGGCATTTTTGTTGGAGAGCAACACAAGGAGTGTATTGGTCTATATCTATTATATACTATCATAACTTTTTGTCCAATTTTTGATGTGGAATATTGTTATCTTTATATGTTCCATTAAGATGATGGTTTTTTAGCCATTGATTTTGATATTGGAACAAAGATCGGTTGACCAAATTGGGTCAGACCGATTATGGATCCGGCTGAACAAGGTGTAGAATAAGCTTTCATAGAATATAAAAGATATGAAATCCAATTCATTCATTGCTAATTAGTTTTGAGTTGGAAGCTCATATTCTAATATAGTATCAGAGCCTGATTTATAAGTTGTCCAGTCGGATCTTCAATCGACTCGACCCAATTTTATTCGTTGTTCTTTGGCCGAAATACAAAGATTAATAGTTAGAAAACCATCATTTCGAGGGAGCGTATTAAAAATAACAAAATCTTACATCGGAAATTGGACAAAGATCTTGACATTATATAAAAATATGGGCTAATACTCTTAATCTTATGAGGAACTGTTGATTTTTAGTAGAAAAGTTGATTAGCATTTACATAATAGAACTCTCAAACGAGGGTTAGGCTGATAGCCTGATACAATCAAATGGCATATCATAAGATGACAATCTGATAAATCAAACAATGTTGACGATGAACGATCATGCATATATCCTTCAAAGAAAACTATAGCTCCGATTATTTGTCAATTCATAATTCTCATTTGTATGTTGAAGAGTTCTAAAATGTACTATATAATTTTTCTTTTTTCGTCACTAAACTAATAATTAGTTCTGAGATTAAGAAGATTCGAATCCTAACATAGTACATTACCACTTTTACAAAGGAAAAAAAACAGAGTACAGTAGCAATTCACTAGATAAATAACCCTATTGTCCCATTACCACTTGTCACCATATTGGAAGTGAATCATTGCAACAAACACAAATAGTCATGACTATCATCATATGTTGCAGCGGTTAAGTCGTCTTCATTTTTTAACTACTGGTGAAAGCAATAGATAGGTTTTAGTGACTGATCGCTAATTTAAATTTAAACATTAAAATTTCTCAACAACTAAAACTTTTGTCTTCAGTCACTAAAAATATCTTCAAAATTTTCACTAAACCATCAATTCTAAAAAAGAAAGCAAGATTTGTAAACGCAGTCACTAGTGGCTGACTATAACGAAACAAATAATCAAACGCCTGATTATTGCCGCTGGTCGTTTTTTGTCTTGTGATCTTGTCAGCAACAAACAAGGCCCGAACAACATGCCACGTATAAAAATGGCTTCGAATTTACATAAATATCGACAACCGCACAAGAGCATAAATGTGCCAGCGTTACTTCTATTTCCGTAACAAGCAAGTAAGCCTGTACCGGCCGGCTATAGCATTATTAATTCTCTTCATAACGTTGTATAGAGATATTAAAGTTGCTTACACGAAACTTGCTCCGCTCCTATACAGTCGTATAAATAAACCTTGTGGCTCATCGTTTACCAAAACATTTATATCGTCGACTTTCTTTGATATATTTGAACTTATTTTAAATTGCAAATGTTGACTCTAGACGGAAGATGTGGATGGAGTTCACAGACAGAAGCAATTAAAAGTGTTGTAATATGCAAAATTTCACCCTATTTGATATTTCTTTTTACTCGGTTGAATCGATTAAGCTATAATAATTTTAGGTGATGTCATAAATAGGAATTCTAAGCACAATGTGTTGCTGCAATAGAATGTATCCATCGACTAGTAATGGATGTTAAAGTTTAACCTTGATTTTGATCATGTTTTTGTGAAATGGGCCATTGATCTACATATACTCTATTTGCTGAGCCAGGCCCAGAACTCCAATTTTTACAAGTTCGACAAATAACACTTTTTAGAGTGAGTATAAGTTGTTTGAGAAAAAAAAATAAAAAAAAATAAGAAGAGTGAGTATAAGTTTATAACAACATACTACAAGAGAATCACTTTTAATCCACATCTGCATCTTCTAACCATTTGGTAATTAGAATAGAGATCTATAAAACGGTGTAAAAAGAGACATATATATGAAATTAGTGTTCGACCAAAAAAGAGACATTAGTCAAAATAAAGGTCACATATAATAGTCCAAAAAGTCAAATATACGGTTTGTTACACCACTAACCGCACCAAGAATAACTAAAAAGCCGATATTGGCCACACCTTCCTTTATCGTGAGTCGAATGGTATGGATTCAGTGGGAGTTTAAACTTTAAAGTCGTGAATGGGATATCAGTTTTTCCCTTTTCTAAAATGAACCCAATACTATTGTTTGAAAAAAAAAAGGGTGTAAAAAGAAATCAAGAGCAGGGAGTTGAGAAAATAAAATAAAAACCTCCAAAAATAAATAAATAGAACCAGATTTTTGTGTCCAATAATTTTTGTGTTGTATAGGGTCCATTAATATGGCAAATTAATTACTACAGTCTCGATTTTCGCGTTCATATTAAAAAAATTCCCCTACGATAGATGACTAGTCGGAACACTAAATAAACGTAATCTCAAAAATGCAAATCACATACAAATGGAAGCACATATTTAAAACTAAACGATCAAAAAGCCAAACAGAAATGTAAAAAATAATTTAAAACAACAAGGGCATACAATATAGCTTAACCCTCCTCTGTAAAGCTTACAATTTTTTTTTTTTTTTTTTTTTTTGTAAATTGTAAAGCTTACAATAGTTTTGCAATTTATTGAAGGCTTGGAATCAACCCACCTACCAGAAAAGAAAAACAAGTCGGCACTATTGGCGCAGATCATCTTCCATTTTCGAGGTAATAAGAAGGATCAACACTAATCAACTTCTTCCTAGAAAAATCATTGTACGCTTCTTCTATGAGTTCATCGTCGTCCCATTCATCACGGTAAGTTTCTGGATGGGCCACAAGTCTCAGGTATCCGCCGTCAACTTCTTGACCTCTCCAACGTTCTACGAGTTCACAACCAGATTCTTTCGCGACCCAATTGAGGTACTCACTCTGTTAGAGAGATTAAGTTTTCTTAAAAAAGTTATTGACATGATGCTCTTCTTGAGTCGATAATATGCATATGATTCTTTAACAAAAAGAATATGTATATGCATTTGGTTGTTTGTTTACATGTAATTTTAATTTTATATTCAAAGTATTTAAAAAATCCATATTTTAAGCAATTAATTAAAAATATTTATATTTAGTAATTGTAAATCCGAAATTCAAGCGCACTTGGTTTTTTTTATGATGATATGAAAAAGTTTTAATTATTAAAACATGTGAATTTTGTTTTAATATTTTTCACATGATTTTTTTTTTTTAGAAATCTACGTTTGAAACTATTTTGACATATTTATAGGACATGTAGTTTTATTCGGAATATGACGAACTTACCTGAATTCTACCTATCGTATGAGTATGTCTCTTGGGAATACCTAAGGCATCAAGCGACGCATACCACGCATTAATATCTTCCATCATCTTATCTGTTGAGGGAAGTGTAACTCGTCCTGACAAGACTGCTGCCACCCATTTGCTTTGGATTTCAAACATAACAAATACTATCCCCTGAATTTAAAAAGAAAATCACAGATCAAAACTAATAAAGTGAGACGTGAACTCGAAAGTCCAAGAGAAAAAGTTCAATTGATACTAACCATTGCTGGCAAACCAACGAAAGCAAGTCCAGGGGCAAGCGCTGGTGGAAAGACATGCTTGTATAGAGGTTCAACACGTTTTTCATCAATGCGCAAATAGCCATTTGTTTCAAGAAATGGGAAGTTATACTTGTACCTACACACATAAACCAAAAACATTAGGTCAGTCAATAGATTAAAAATCTTGCTATATATGAGCCAATAAATACTGAAAACTATGGATATACCCGGTGCAATACACAATGCTATCAGCAAATATCACCTTCCCGTTTTTGAAAACAATCGACCCATCCTCATGGGTGGTGTCGATCTACGACATATCAAAGGAGAAAATCAAAGACTTTTAACATTATAATTGGTTTTAAATGAAATGGCGTGAATGTTCATATAATCCAAATCATTGTTCGATTAAATAAAGTTTTTAGTTTTACTTCGGAATGCATCCATAGATTGTTTTGGGGAACGGAAATCTTCTCGTATGTGTGGGGTTCCCTTGCTCTAGACGCAATGTGGACTTCTTTTGCGACCTTAGCTATGTCCCTACTAATATCGGCACCACTCGCAAAATTTCCTATCACCACCACCACCTAGCAAAATATCAATACAATAATATAGATCGTAAATGAAATTAATTATGATATATAATTTTGTGGACCAACTTACAGTTACGTTTACGTATTAATAATTTAATAGAGCTAATTTTTTATCTTTTTTTTGAATCTAATGTTAAATTATATTCAAAGAAAAAATAGCATTTTTACAACTGACGGAACGGTTTATCGAGAGAAAAATTTAAAGATTTTTTCAAAAATTTTGTAGTCCGAACAATTAGATGCGAGTTAATCAAGCTTGGGCTGCAAGCCAAACTTGAAAAGCTGCATCATACCTCCTATCACCCAAGCGTCTGATAGAGCTAATTTAAATTTCTAAATGCATACGAACAATGCTTTACTTCCAAGAACTGAGAGATGGAGTTCTTCCATATAGACGCAATGATGTAGAAAGTTTTCTTAACCTAGACCATATGCTTTACCTTCTTTTACAAAGGAAAAAAAAATTACCTCGTTTTCGAATGGATCAGGAACTCTATAGTTGTGGCTATGAATCTGCTTTCCTGGCCACGATTTTATACCTATGGATACACATTTTTTGGTTATTCTCAACTAACTTTTACACTGTTATTAAAAGAAAAGGTGAGTATTTATAAATTAATATTTTTACCAGGAATATGAGCAATATTTGGTTCTGTATAGTGACCATTGCAAACCACGACGGCGTCATAGATCTCATCTTCCAAGAACCCGCCGGAGTTTTTCGACTGGACCCTCCAGTTCCCGTTGTCAACCGGTTCAACGCGAACCACCTCGGTCTCGAACCGGATCATCTCCTCTATTTTAAACTCTCTAGCAAAGTCTTGAATATACGCAAGAACTTCCCTATGATTTGGATAACGTCTCGCGTCTCTTGACTCGTCATCGAAACGTGGCAAAAACGGGAAGTCCCTGACACCCATACTTTCTCTCGGGACATTGGTTCGGAGAGACTCGTAGATGCTCGAGTGGACTTTGGATCGGGTGGGGTCAAGGCTAAGTGGATCGGAATCGGATTTAGGTGTGTAAACCCATAGACCACCGACTTGTTTCTCCCGTTCAAACACAACTACACTGTGACCTTCACGACGGAGCTCCCTAGACGTTATGAGACCGGCTGGTCCGGCTCCGATCACTGCCACGTGTTTAGAAGTGATTTGGTTTTGAGCTGGTGCCATATTTTGTCAAATCTTAATAATAGTAGGTTTTGTGTATAAGTTGCATCAGCTTCAGGCCAAATATAAATACTATATTTTAATGGCAAGATTACAGATGTTACATTTCATCTAATGGTTATGGAATTTTATTACTCATTCCAATCCACGTGTTCGGTGAACGACGTGTAAGTGATTAGAAATTTTTCAATTTTTATGTGACCTTTTAAGCTCCGGGCATTGCTTTTGTCAAAGTTTATTTATTTAATAATAGGTCCTTTTTCATTTCTTTTTGTGTTCTTATTCTTATGATTTTTTTTTTATCATGTTCATCTTATGTTTGTTGAAATGAAACTTCATCACAAGATAATCTTATTTTGCTAAGAAATATTTTTTCGTTATAAACGTAACTTCTTTATTAAATAAATCTAGTCTTTTACGATTCCTTATTTATTTAGCTGTCGTAGACAAGCAAGTTAATTTACAGACAAACTAGTGAAATCCAGTAGGTTGGTGAAGAAAGTGAAAACACGTGTGGAATTTGCAAGGCAGGAATCTTGGTGGAGATGGGACAACAAATAATTGTCTACAGTTAATATTTTCGTGGACAAGAAAAAAAAAAGACAATCCTTGGAAAGCTACTATTACATCCATCGAAAGTTCCACATCGCTGATTTCATTTATATATATATATAAGAAAGAGAAATCATTAATCATTACTAGATTTCATCGTTACAGACTTACCGTTATCACTTACTCGCACTACGAATAAATTCAAAAATCAATGTATACATATTCATTCTCATTACTCATTAGATTTCATCGTTACCGTTATCATTTACTCGCGCTATGATTTTTTTTTAAAAATCAATAGAAGTTCTCTATAAGTCAATTTACAAAATAGAAAACAATGAAAAAAAATCCAGGAATGTACCTTAAAAATTTAGCACCAAAATCTGTCAAGAAAACTTTGAGAGCATCCACATTGATTATTTATATAAGTGTTTTTAAATGAGCATATATTCAAATATATATAAATTAAAAGAAATATATGGGTGTCTTTAAAAGGAGAGTTGTGTTTTCTTAGAGACAATTAAATCGTCCTACACAAAACATGCAAGAGATGCGTAGGCTAGATCACACTATATCACAATTCTTAATTAGCTTTATGATTTTAGTTGATGTTCTACGTATGGACCATAGAGAAACCAAACTGAATTCAACCAACATTTCTTCAACTACTAGACACAGAAATACAAAGGGTGAAAGGATCGTTACGTTAATTGGTACGATGCTATGTATTTTATGGGGGAAAATTTTCATTTTAGTTCAGGCACGTTGAAAGTCATTCACCTGTTTTCCTACCCAACATCACTGTTCTTTTCCTCTGTTCTTTCTTTCGTTTATCTATAATTACATTTCCTTCTTGAGACAAGTTGCAGTTGGAATTTTCTCTAGTTATCTTGTGAAACTCCTAACCTCCCTTCATAGTCTGAAACAGTGAACTTCATGACCTTTAATCTGGCCATCTCGGCTCAGCTATCTTTCAAAGAGTGAAAGCGGGATTTTTTCAACGTAATCATACCTAAAAGCCTTCTCATTATTCCAGTGGGTCATGAATCGATTTATCAACCTATAAAAAGACAGAATCAAACATATATGCTGAAATCTCAGAAAGAGACACCGAATCTATCAATCATGTGATCTGACTCTAAGAACTAACGGACCTCAGAGGCTCAGAGCTAGCAAACACTTCAAAGTCAAATTCATGTTACAAGTAGATATCTTCTCTGTAATAAGTTGCTTGTCAAAGTGAAGAAAAAAAAAATGAGAGGAGGAAGAAGCGAAGAAAAATTAAGGATTTTCTTGCCAAGTAATCCGTAAATGGAGTAACAAATCCGAACCATTTATTTCGTTAATTTGGAGATCAGCTAATCAAAGAAACGTACAAAAAGAAGCAGATCTATAAAACCGAAGTTGCAAAGATTTGAGGGTAGAGGCGTGACGTGAGATTAGTAGATCTTGCACAGTTGCACCTAAAGCAAGTTCAAGTTGTGGCAGAGAAACTTTGAATTTTGATGGTTGTTGCACTTGGCACAAGAAAAGTATTGCATGCACTTGCTCGACCAGAAAACAAACCAAAATACCAAATCAGTTTGTACATCAGTGAAGTAAATGTAAAGTCCCATATAATTATGCAATTAACCTTTAAAAAGAACAGAATACATCCTTACTTCCTTATATGCTTCTTAAAATCAGCCGGCACACCCCCAAAATAAAAACACAAAAAACCATCTTCTTGGTTCGAGGAAATGGGAAGGATGAAAACTTGTTGAAGTTGATTTCCTTAATTGAACCTGCACAAATAAAAGGAAGCTTCAGTGAGAAGAGATGAAGAAAAGAGAAGAAGCTCCACGAAGAAGAAGTCGCAGAAGAAGTGTCGTGTAAAAAGGGTCAACGACACATAAGAAGGACACAATTCAACAAGAAGAAAGAGTTGGGCTTGGTGTGTTTTGTAATAATGTTAATATTGGGTATTAGTTTTTTTTTTTTTTTTTGATTCTAATGTTAAATTATATTCAAAGAAAAAATAACGTTTTTACAACTATTGCATCGTGTTTTCGAAAGATAGATTAAAAAAACTTGCTAATTGCTGAAAAGGTTGAAATGAATCAAGAGCGAGCTCTAATCCCCCATGCTTCTGATGGTTGTGATTTGATTTTTAACTTGTTTGTCTATCCAACTGATCAATTGAGCCGATGTGTTCGGTGGTTCGATATGTCGTCGTCCATTCGTTCTCTCCAGACTGTGTAGACTGTGGCTTGGAATACATAGCGGAGAAGGAAACCTTCCAAACGATCTTGATCTGGGGCTGAAACATGAGCCAGAATCTGGGGGCAACTTGTCGTGTATCTAGACTTCCATAAACCTTTAGCCAGAGCAGCCCAAATGGCTGAAACAGAGTTGCAGTAAAAAAATATTGGGCTATTAGTTAAGTTAGGCCCAAAAGAGTAAGAGTGTTGTTGTTAGTCTAAACTCTAAAGCATAGCTAGGGACTAAGCATAGTAGTTGTTGTAGTTGTTAAGGTTGCTTGTGTAAATGAACCTTAGGTAAATGATGTCTAGAAGTAAGGTCTAGGTCTAAGTAGAAGCATGGGTGCAAGTGTATGCAAATGTGAGTGCAAGAGTGTACCAACTAGTATAAGTGTGTGTGTGTAAGGAGGTGTTGCAAGAATTATCTTCTAATCCAATACAAAAATGTAGACAATTAAAAGACAAAAAAGTTTCTTTTGTTCCTCTCTAAGCAAGAACAAAAACAGAGTGTGATAAAGGGAGAGACATAAAGAAAGAGTGAACTAACCTCAATGAGGTTAGAGGTGAGAAATGCAACAAAACTAAGATCATTGTCGTCCCATTTATCGCGATAAGTTTGGAGACAAGTCTCTGGTATCCATGGATATTTGTTGATTTCTCCAATGTTCAATGAGTCAACAATTACATTCTTCCGCTATCCAATACATGTACTCACACTGCAAAAAGGGAACATATTTTCTCAAAAAAAAGTCATTGACATGATGTTATTCATAGCTCGATAATATGCATTTGATTGTTTGATTTTATAGTCGTGTACTTACCAACTTTAAGCAAACTTAACAATTTAAAAATAAATAAAAAAATTGTTACTGTAACTAAAAGTTAAACGCACACGGAATCAAAGCGTTCCGTTTGCTTTTTTCAGCCTAAATGTTCTATGATAAACTTAAGAAGGTTTTATAGTTAGATGTGAATTATCTTCTGAATTTTTTTCTACATATATAGAAACGTGAAAAAATATCGGACCAACCTAAATTTTACAAAATTTATGTGTATATCTTTTAGGAAGGCCTAACACATCAAGCGATGCATACCACTCAGTGAGTGGCACTCACTGATATCTTCTATCATGTTATCTTGTGAAGGAAGTTTAACCCGTCCTGCCAAGACTGTTCCCACCCATTTGCTGTGGATTTCAAACATAACAAATTGTATGCCCTGATAAAAAAAATAGAGATCAAAAACCTAGTGAGACTTGAACTCAAATGCCCAAGATATAAATTTTGTTTGAGACTAACCATCGCTGGTAAACCAATGAACGAAAGACCAAGGGAAAGCGCGGGTGGAAAAATACATGCTTGTATAGATGTTCTACACGGCTTTCATCAATGCTCATATATCCATTGGTTTCAAGAAACGGAAGTAATATTTGCATCTATACGTGGTGAACATAATCAGTGTAAAATTCAAACATAAGCACAAAATAAATAAAAACTCAAATGCAAACAAAAACAAACACACACAAAGAAAAATAACAATCAGGGCATCATGCCTTAGAGATAAACCCTCCTATTTATTCAAAGCTTTCAATAGTTTAGCAATCAACCCTGAAAAGGAAAGAATCCATCCTTCCTTATGCTTCTTAAATACAATACACCCACCCCCAAAGTAAAAACACAAAAATCATTTTCTTGATTAGAGGATATGGGAAGGATGGAAACTAATTAATTTCTTCCTAGCAAAGTCCTCGTAAGCTTCTTCCATAAGGTCATTGTCGTCCCATTCATCGCGATAAGTTTCTGGGTGTGAGACAAGTCTCTGGTATCCGCGGACGATTTGTTGATTTCTCCAATGTTCAACGAGCGGACAACCACATTCTTCTGCGACCCAATTGAGGTACTCACTCTGCAAGATGAAATATATTTTTTTCAAACAAAGTCATTGACATGATTTTATTCTTGAGTCGATAATATTTCTTTGATTGTTTGTTTACATTTTACTTGAATTTCTATTAGTTCAGTTTTTTAAAAAAAGTTCATCAACAATTTTAGGCAAAAAAAAAAAAATACTTTGTTAATTGTAAATCTAAAAATTAAAAGCCTTACGTTTGCATTTTTTCTTTGCAGAAACTTTTTATGGTGAACAAAAAGAGGTTTTATAATTAAAACATGTGAATTATGTTTCAAAAAAAAAAATTCACAAGAAAACGTGAAAAAATGATTTTGAACTAATCGAATTTATTTAGATATAGGCATGTAATCATATTCAGAATATAAGGTACTCACCTGAATTTTACCCAATTTATGTGTATATCTTTTAGGAATGCCTACCGCATCAAGCGATGCATACCACGCACTAATATCTTCCATCATCTTATCTTCTGTGGGAAGTGTAACCCGCCTTGACAAGACTGCTGCCACCCATTTGCTTTGGATTTCAAACATAACAAATTGTATGCCCTGATAAAAAAAAGATAAAGATAAAAACCAAGTGAGACTTGAACTCGGAACCCCAAGATATTGTTTGAGACTAACCATCGATGGTAAACCAACGAATGAAAGACCAGGAGAAAGCGCAGGTGGAAATACATGCTTGTATAGATGTTCTACGCGGTTTTCATCAATGTTCATATAGCCATTGGTTTCAAGGAATGTGAAGCGATATTTATATCTACACACATAGACCGAAATATATGGTAAATCAGTAGTACATTTCACATTATTAATTTTGGTAACTATGAGCATAAAAATACTGAAAACTACGAATATACCCAGTGCAATACACAATGCTATCAGCATATACCACCTTCCCGTTTTTGAAAACAATGGACCCATCTTCATATGCCGTGTCTATCTTCAACATATCAAAAAGGAAAACATTTTAATACTATCATTCGATAATTACCTTTAAAATTAAATTCCACGAGTATAAATTAAAATCAAAATTATGGTTAAATAAAATAAAATTTGTCTGTTTTACTTCCGAATGAATCCATAGATTGTTCCGAGGCACGGGAAGCTTTTCGTATGTATCAAATTCACTCGCTCTAGATGCAATGTGAACTTCTTTCGCGACCTTAGCTATGTCCCTACTAATATCGGCACCGCTAGCAAAATTTCCGATGACCACCACCACCTGCCAAAGCACCAACACAAAAATGCTTCTCTTTTTTTTTTTTTTTTGTTAAAAAATCGGATCATACATGAACCTAAATATGATATGAATTATCTCTAACATTTCTAATAATAAAATGTTGTTTGATGGACGATTATGAACATCTCTTGCATGTTCCAGCTAAATTCCTCCGATCTTCTTTTTTCCAGCTAAATTCATAGATATCAAATCGAGAATTCAAATTCAGTATACAAATTACAAAACTTTTGGAAAATATATATGCGTGTCTTTATAACACGTTTCTTGCTACAATATGTTATTTATTCTTATTAATTATTGAATGAGACTTTCTACCCAAAAAAAAAATTATTGAAAGAGACTTTTTTTGGTAGAACTAGTAGAAAAAAACTCATAATAGAAAGTATAAAGGGACTACTATCTTTAAAAAAAAATACAATTACCTCGTTTTCGAATGGCCCAGGAACTCTGTAGTTGTGGCTATGGATCTGCTTTCCTGGCCACGATTTTATACCTAAAGATATAGATAGTTCTGATAGTTTTAGATTATATGTTAGATTGAAGTCTTAAGTTATTCATCAAGATCGGACGATGTATCTAGAAAATTGTAATCTAAAATCCAGCAGTGGCAAATGATTCAATCACTAACTGGTTTTTATAAGGGTAATATTAGAAACTAACTATAAAATTGAAAAGAATCAAGTAACTAACAATTGTCAGTTTTTCTACGGATAAATAACTATATGACGGCATAAGAAAATACAAAACTATCCTTGCAAGTTGAACCAAAAGCAGACTTATGTAGATATATTTGATGTTTTTTAGCAAATCGCATGAAACATGTTAAAATAGCACGATATTTATAAAAAATATGACATTTTATAACGTACATTTTACACAAATAGCATGTTATATAAACAAATATCGTTTTATTTGAAAAGTTGAACCAGGAGCAAGCTTATACGAAGATAAAATAATAGATTTAAGAAAGTTTTAACATTTAAATCATGTTTTTAGAAGAAATTACATGTGATTTAAATAAATAATGTGTTATATGAAAAAGTAGCATGTTGGGAGAGAGAGATTTCTAGTTATCACGTGTAATTCAAAAAAGTATCGTCGTATAAAAGAAAATAACATACAATTTAAAAAGAAAACATAACGACGGAGATTCCAAGAAAGAATCAAAATCGAATAAAAAATGACAAATCTTCTGCAAATTGAAGGAGAGATGATCTATCAATATAAATAACGTTTGAGAGCCTAGATTTATCGAAAAAGAGATCGGGTGGTTGTGATGGTGGAAGATGTGGTGGTTGTGGTGATGGGAGAAAGAAAGATGAGATGATTCTAAGTGTTTTATTTGATTTTGAAAAATACCATGTAATATATATAAAATACGAAAAATGGGTAAAAAAGTAATTGCAAGTGAAGAAAGAGAGTGTGGTCTGACACCATGGCTATTTTGTTAGTTCTTTTACAATCCATAGTTTTATAAAAAATGTTACATAAATATATGTGAGAAAACAAAGTTATTTTTTTAAAAATAAAATAAGTAGTTAGAAAATGATCTTTACCAGGAATATGAGCAACGTTTGGTTCTGTATAGTGTCCACTGCAAACAACAACGGCGTCAAAGATCTCATCGTGGGAAACACCGCCAGAGGTTTTAGACCAGACCCTCCATTTCCCGTTAACCGGTTCAACCCGAACCACCTCGATCTCGAACCGAACCATCTCCTCTAGGTTAAACTCTCTAGCAAAGTCTTGAAGGTACGCAAGAACTTCCATGTGGCTCGGATACCGTCTCGAGTCTCTTGACTCGTCATCGAAACGAGGCACAAAAGGGAAGTCCGTGAAACCCATACATTCTCGTGGGAGGTTGGTTCGGAGAGACTCGTACACGCTCGAGTGGACTATGGAACGGGTTGGGTCAAGGCTAAGCGGGTCGGATTCGGCTTTGGGTGAATAGATCCAGAGACCTCCTACTTCTTTCTCCCGCTCTAATACGACAACAGTGTGACCTTCACGACTGAGCTCCCTAGCCGCTACGAGACCGGCTGCTCCGGCTCCGATGACTACCACGTGTTGAGAACTGATCGGGTTTTGAGCTGGTGCCATATATTTGAACTTTATGGTATGGTGGATTTTTCTTTATTTGGTAGGAGACTGTCGTATGATCTCTGTGTTTTGGTTAAAGGTCGTTCCGTGCTATTAATGGGCTTATATAATAGAACTGAAACAAGATGGCTAATCATCATCATTTTCGTACTTTAACCAAAAACAAAAAAAAAACCATCTTTGTTGTAAGAACAATATACTTCATACAAAAATATTCGATCATTCTATTGTAAAAATGGAAGGGGAAATATCCGAAAAAGCACAATTTATTTTGTTATAAAATTAGCTGAAATTGTTTTGTTGTCAGAACAATACACAAACTAATTTAACTTAATAAAAGAATATGATCGAATTTAAAATCTGATTTTCTTCATTCAACAACCGTTACCGGTGTAAACCAAATCGTCAAAATAGAGTATATAGGCATGGCTGCCAGCTTGAACTAAAATAGTAAGAGACTTTTGACGGATCTAGGAGTAGTGAAGCATAGTGATCCGATGTTGATGTTTTGTGATAGGAAATCAGCATTGCACATTGCTGTTAACCCAATGTTCTATGAGAAAACTAAAAATATCAAAGCGGATTATCTTAGTATAAGAGATGTGGTTCAATATTATTACATATAATGTTCGAACCACATAGCCTTGAGAAGTTCCTGTTTTAGCTACTTGTCCAAGTTGAGCGTTTGTGATTTACATATATACTCAAACTTGAAAGGAAGTGTTAAAGTTTTATATGGTTCTACAATTTTCGGAGATATATGTTTATTAATTAGAGTGGGTACGGGATAAATCTTATGTTAAGATAAGGATTAGTAAGTTTAGTGCTTAAATTAATATATATAATTGTGTATTAGTGTATATATATATTGGTGCATGTGATCAATAAACTTAACTTTTCCCAAATCATCTTGAATTTTGAAACCATATTGAAAAACCATTGTTAAAAATATTTTCAATAACTGGATATTAAAATATTTTCCACAATCAATACTTCAATAGTTCTAGTTTTAAAATTCATAATAGAAAAACATAGGATTTATCATTTTAACATTAATTATTTAAAATGTGTGATTAAATTCATATATACCTCAAATGAAGAAAGAGAAGGAAGAAAAATATTTCATCCATTTCAAAATGTAAGATGTTTTGGAAGTTAGGACAGAGATTGATAAAATTTATGCTTTTAGTCAAATATATATTTTTAATAAGAAATACTCGGTGAAAGCCAATGAAGAAAAACAGTCATTTAATTCTTTATAAACCTTTTAGATAAAACTTTTTAATTAATATTTCTTTTATATGAAGATATGAAAACATCTATATTTTGACTCAAAAGAAAAACTCTAAAACAACTTATATCCCGTTTTAAAACGGAAAGAGTAAGTTTTAGCTTGGATATTACAATTTCTTAATTACATTTACCGATTTACGGACCTTGATTGCATTTTGAAAGGGACGGGCCATGGACCCAGACCTAACCGCAAATGGATGGACACGTACCCTCTCTTTCATTTATCTTCTTCAACGAATAGCCACCTAAAAGTACGAAGGCTTGGACCGTTCGGTTAATTGCGTTTTGTGGGTTGAGTGAAATATTTAATAAGCTTACTATTTAAATCGTCAAGTCATGTTATTTCAGTCTTTGCATAATTCACGTGTTTTGCTACCCGGCAAAATCGGCAACTTTATCTCAATCATTGTAGAATCAAGTGAAGAATAAACGTGACACAACTACCCGATTTTTGTTTGTAGCTTGTACATTTCTTCCTTTATTTTTTTTTGACATCCGTAAATTTCTTTTTTCTTTTTAGTAAATTTCTTGATTTTTTCTAATCCAGAAAAATCAAATTCTGACTTTATCCATCAATAATAGAGTTTTATGCAAAAAAAAAAACAATCTTAAAATCAACAATTTTTCAACTACCATTCATGTCGAAAAAATGCAAAATCATATGAAGTAAAAAAATAATACGGTATTGTATATAGCCTATTTTAACAACTTTACATATATTGATTTCATATAATTATTCTGTATTTTTTGGACGTGAAGGATAAAATTACAAAAATAAACGATTTTGACGTTTTTTGGTACAAAAACCATCAATAACATGGTCTTAGATCTTAACCATATATGGTTCCTACAAAAGTCTTATACATTAACTTTGTGTAGGTGATCAATCTACATCAATAATTTGGTCTTGTAGGGATTCTTCAAAAGTCATCATGTAGGAAACATTTTTAAGATACATTAGTCGATCAAGCATCCCTTACCCTTGGGTATAATAACTAGAGCATATAGATCAAAGATTGGACTACCGAGTAAAGCATCATGAGCAGTAAAAACAAGAGTTATCCGCGAAAGTAATGTCGGTTTTATATGTGATAACGCATGCTTGAGTTCGAGTACGAAAAAGAAAAATAACAAATTTGATAAACCGATAGCGAGGAAGGCTTTTCGAAAAAAAGCAGAGTCAAAACTTGTTTTTATCTTTTATCGTTCTATATTATTTTTGATAATTTTGATGATATGTTTGTATAATTGGTTTGAAAACTTGTTTTTTCTCCTTAACGTCTTAATAAATGAAACAGAGTAATAAAGAAACAGAGTAAAAAAAACAGAAATACAGAGAAAACGGACTGCAAAACATAATAGATTAGAACCAAAGACAAAACGGAAAAAGCTCATCCCATGCAAGAGTTGTACTTTAGACGTCATCGACTCGAACGGCTTTCCACTGCTATCCGTTCATGCAACCAAGCCGGACCACCCAACGCTAGGTATGAAAACTTGTTTAGAAATAATAAAAGACGTTAAAAAATCAAACTCTCAAAAGATAACTAGCAACAGTTTCTCACTCTTTCCAAGCAATATAAATGGGCCTTGGACCCTATTTTGCAAAACTAAAATATAAATTGAAGGCCCTTATAAGCTAATGAAGTTGATAAAACGAAAAAAGTTTGGCCTTGTGCCGTGGGCAGAGCCCATAAACCGGCCTGACTTCATGCCTTATATAGATTACATAGATCTACTATTTGTTTTGGTAATTAGATTTCTTTGTTACCATAACCATTTGCTCGCTCTTTTATTTTTATTTTGGGCAGCTTTTATTGTTTTTGGCAGTCTTGCTCGCTCAACCTAAATTTCCAAATCTAACATAAAAACAATTCAAATTTCCTCTGAGTCAAATTACAAAAGGAAATATACAATCATTGTGAACACAAAGAAAACAATTGAATATACAATGATAACTAGAAAAAATGGAAACAAAAATATTAGAATCTAAAATATTTTTGTTTTAATATAAGAAAGTGTTTTGCTTATGCCATTGATGGAAATAGAAAAATTATTGTATGGTTTTTGATATTCTTTTGAAAGTATGTCTTTGAGTTATAAAAAAATAAAAAGGATAGAAACGAAGTTGATATATATAAACATAAAAATGTTTGCTAATTGTGCCCACTAACACAATAATAACCACTAATTCTCAATCTCTCTAAAAATAAAAAATAATAAAGAGAAACACTTCTCGCTCCTCATGGTAAGATTTCTTCTGTAATTCCTATAACCCTATACAAACAGACCTGACATATATATATATATATATCTGTTGATTACATCTCAAAGACTCTAACCATGAATATTGTCTTACTAAGATTACTTCTATTTGTCTCATAGGTCTGTTGGTCAATCTAACAATTGAAAGCTGCAATTTTATTTTCTGGGTAATGATTCTTCTCTCTTGTTTTCCCTATTAAAATTATACTGTCTTTGAATTAGTTTTTGAATTATTCATAGTAGGAATATATTGATTTTTCCTCATTATATATTAATTGTTCTTTTGTCGATAATTTTGGTTAGTCATCATTGAAATCTCCGGTAAAAGTCATACTTAATGATCAAAATCATTTCTTTGTTAGTGTCACGAAATTTGCATGTTTAGAATAGATGCATAAGAAGAGAAATTGATTCTCTCTGTCTATGTATGTGAATGATCAATACAAGTTCAGTTTTTCATGAAATTTTCTGCAAATTAGGAAGGTTTTTCAAAGGATTTTGGATTCAGAACCTTTGAAAATCTGAATATATTTACTTTTAAACAATGATTAATGGTTTTAGTTACTTCTAATTAGATCAGTACCTGATAAAAATCTTAGTCAAATTTGTTATTCGATTTTAGTTCTTGATAATGGTTCTGTACAGCAATATTCAATAGTTATTTATATTTGTCATGTTAGAAGTTATGCAGCCATAGATTATGTGTATACATTTTCATAGCTAGTTTTCTTTTGTAAATGAAATCATTTGGAATCTGTAAAGGCCTGATTCTAGGGTTTAAGCTCGATTCTCTGTTCCAATTTTTGTGGCAATGTCACAGTTCTAACGATTTAGTTGATGTTTTGAGTATGGATTGTCTCATTATATATCCATTGCATTTGATAGAGAGACGTCCTATGGAGAAAATAAGACAAAAGGCATTGTAATGTATCTCCACGGTTTGTCCAAGGACGAAATTTTGTGCAAGAAACGTTTTGAATCGTATGAAGAAAGTTCTAAGAAAAATCAAATTAGAATGGTCACTCTTTTTGGGCAGCAGGTAAAGATTTTTAACGTTATGTCGCTAGTATACTATTTTAAATCTTTTTGTTCTCATTGTTGCCTTTGTTCTTAATTAAAATAGCAAAAATACATGTTCATCAACTCTCATTTCAGGTGTATACAGCAAGAGACGAGAGCTTTGTGTCGTGTAATGAGCAGGTGAATAGAAACTGCCTTAATCCACTGATGGAAGATTGTGATCTTCAACTTCCTGAAAATCATGAAAGCGTCGAATACCGAGAATTCCACAGCATTGGTTCTTCCCAAGATAGCATAGATTTGAGGATTGAAGCATATGGCACAAATTTGTGTGGCAAGAAAAGTGAGAAAGTGAATATTTCAGATGGATCATGTTTGCTGGATCTTAATAAACCCCCGGCTTACGAGCCGGTTTCAATTGATCATCAATGCGGTTTAGATGGTGTACATGAAAAAGATTGTTCAGCATCTCCAGCTTCATGTTGCACCGCAGAAAACAATTCAAGGACTGAAGGAGAAGATTCGTGTGAAGTAATTCAAATGGCAGCTGAATGTTTAGTCCACATCTCAGCTGTTTCTCATAATCAAAGTCACGGTGTCCAAGAACCGGGTCGTTCTTGCGATTCATTTGAGCTACATACTTTAGAAATAAGAGAAACTGTCCCTGAAGAGCTCTGTTGTGTATCATCAAAGGCCATATATGACTTCAGTAAGAAGAAAGAGTTTGGAGTCAAGCTGAGAAGAGGGAGGAGAATGAAGAATTTCCAAAAGGAGATACTCCCGGAGCTTGTATCGCTCTCTAGACATGAGATTCGAGAAGATATTAACCTCTTAGAGACGGTTTTTAGATCGAGAGATTACAAGAAAATGCAGGGGAAGACTAAAGATGGAAAATGCAAACCAAACCTGAGAAACACCAAAGGTTTGACTCAAACGTATGTAGGTAAAAGAAGGAGATGATGAAATTCACGGTGCTTGAGGTCTTATAGACATTTGCTCTAGCTCCATTGGTTTAGCTTTAACATATAGCAGTTTTCAAAATCATTCACTATATTGAAAGTTAGAGGAGGAAGTTGGAACTTTGTTCGAGTCTATGATCTTCAAAGATTAGTTGGTTCTTTTAAATTCTTGAAAGATTCGCTAGGACTGATTCCGTAAATTATTTTATGGGCCTAATGGGCCCAACAGGCCTAATTGTTTTTTTTTTTACATCAACAGGCCTAAATTTTACGCTTCTGTTATTTCTTCAATTTTTCATCACTTGTGCATTCTAAATATTCTTCTCCCTGCGGATCCAATGTAACTTTCATGATTTCTCATTTTCAATTTTTACTCTTTTTCTCTTCTTCTTTTTTTGACTTTAAATCTTTTACAAATGCTCTTTAGTGGGAATCACTTTTCACTGATTATTCCTTCTTTTGAACTACTCTCATCTCTCAGTTAAAATTTTGAAATTATTTATTTTATATTAAAGAAACGTTACAAAATTTGAAATTTTCCAACTATAGCTTTTCGCTTTAAGGAAGTAGTCGTGTAAGTAACGTAAAAGATATTTTAGTGGATAAAATATTTTACTATAGATGGAAGAAAATTGAATGTAGAATCAAAACCCAACTGTAAAAATTAATAACAATTGACTGTGTAATAAAATCTATTAATGGCATTGTAAAAGCCAACGCACCAAAATATTCACTATTTACGACATCATTTAATAAGAAAATATTTTACTACTAGTTGGGAAAGAAAGAAAGAAAGAAAATCTACTAATTGCCATTTTTTCTTGTCGTCAACAAAATTAATTACCATTTATCAACACAATTTTCTACCAATTTTACATTGGAAATAAAAACAAATCCCTAAACATTAGGGGAAAATTGCGTTGATAAATGAAATTACAATGTCAAAAAGTTAGAAACTAAAATAACTTTTATTTTTTTGAATTTTTACAACCGATAGATTATGAGAAAACAAGGCAACACCGCACGTGTATCGAACACGAGCAACTCTCCGTCGTCACCACTCACTGAGTCAAACCGTGACCTCAAATCCGAGTCATACTTTAACTCGTTTTGCTTAGTGACCCGACCCGCTATGACCCGACAAACCAACATTGCCTTCCTCCCTTTCCCACCGCCAGCTTTCTCATTCGCCGTGCTACTTCCGGCAAACGTATATATCGACGCGCCACCGCCTTTTCCTCCCAAAATACCCCACGCGCTGCCACCTCCACCGTAACTTGGACCCAAACAGTAAAACCTCATTGTTTCATTCCCGTCGGCAACCGAACGCGCGTTCTCTTCACGCGCTTTCCCCACGCTCCTAGCTTTCACGGCTTCACGATACTCTTCGAACCGGGTCAAAGTCTTAGACCCGTTTTGCACTTTGAAAATCATTTCGACCCGACCCGAAAACGGTTTCGGACCCCAGCTCGTCTGAAAGATAATCTCCACCACATTACGTGACTGATGACCTTCCGATAGCTCCGTCAATGTCGGTAAAAACGGATCACGATCACGAACTCCGGTTGATCGGATCCGGGTTGATGGTGATAAAACCGGGTCGGTTTCTCGTTTATCCGGTTTTGGATTGGGTTTCTTCGGTTTAGGTTTGGGTTTTTTGGTTTCGATCACATCTTTTAGACTCTGTGTGCTTTTTCTGCAACTGTAGCTTGACATGAGATGTTTCGGACTCGGGCTCGGATTCGGGTTCGGGTTTTTAATCGGATTGTAAACATCATCGAAAGCTTTCGACTTGCATTGTAACGATTTGACCCACCCATTTGCCATAATCAAGATCCGGAACCAAAGCTCTCTGTTTTTTGTTTTTCTTTCAGTCTCTCTCTCTCTCTTTAAAAACTTGGAAAAGAAACAGAAGCAGAAGAAGAAAGCAACATGGCGCGATGATGATGATGAATATTAAAAGTGTACGTCGAAACTTGGGAGTGTAAATTACGGTATTACCCTTTAGTTTAATATAACATAGTAATTTTTTACAACATAAATTTATTTTTTTGATTTATGTAAGATGATTCTACGATATGACCCCATTCCTTCATATCACTTTTGTCTTATTGATTTTAAGTTTTTTCAAAAAAATTATAAGAATGGAAAATTTGTTTTTTGATTTTATGTAAGGTAATGCAGAAAAACAAGACGGAAATAAATGTAAGATAAAAATTGACAGCCGGATTTTATTGTTTTTATTTTGGTACAGTCTTGTGATTCTTGTCTTTTTTTTATCATAAATGGATCACAAAAGAACACGAATAACATTTTTTAAAAATACGTCAACTTCGTAACTCTATTTGTTTTTATCTCAACAATAGAATTTCACATGTAATGTCTATTCAAGTCAATTAAGATATCTGGATCTCTTAGTCGATGACAAAAATATTTCGAAATCAACGTAAATTTTACGCTATCTTACAAAAAATATTCAATACAAAATAATGATTTCATTTCAACCTTTTTCTTAGAATACGCATTTCTACTTAATTTGTATATCTTGTTTATCATACAAATTATAAGTTTTCTTCTTGTCATAATTAATTAAAGCTAGTGAGCTAAAACAAAACTATATGTATTTCTAATTTTCTACACCATAGAATTTTGTAAGAATCACGATTCATTGTCGTCTTTGAATCAATCAGTGGTCAATGGTAGCTTGTTTGTAACTTTAAAAGTAAAACACCAAAATAATAAAAGATTCGAAGATGAATTAGAGAAAAATTGCACACAAAAAAAAAAAAAAAAACTATTTCTAACTATCGAAATTGTATATATATAAGCTAGTTTACTGTAACTAATTACTAACTTTGTTACTAACCAAAATGAAAGTCTATTTCAATTTATTTTGTCCTCTCATGGAACCCAAAATTTGATGCAATCTGACTACTGACTAGCTGATGTGTTTTCACAAAACATTGTATCAGTGAGCAAGTGATAAAAGCTATCTAACTTCACAAATTGTGTCTGTCAATGCTGAATATATGTTTCTGCACTACAGCGAGATATAGTTGGCTGCTTTCTGGTTCAGGAGTTCACATAATTTAATTCATAAAATCAACTCAACTAACACTCTGAAATATACACAATATAAATATAATATAGAGAAAATTGTATACTACTCACTAGGATATGCGTATCTTAATCACTTGTCATGCTACTAATATAAAAATAATTGTTTGCTTTTAAAAATAGGAGGAATCTTTAGAATTTTGAGATTTACAAAAACAAAATGGAAGAATAGAAGAATAGAAAGAGAATGGAAGCTGCCAACGACGGACTATTAAAACAAATCGCACTGAAAATTTTGAAATTCTCACATAATGACACCCATTTTCTTATCTGTCGTCTTCCTCTTATTTTTTCTTAATTACACACTTAAATTAATAATTATAATAATCTATACCCTGATGATATTACAATTGCCTTGTCTAACATAAGTAAGCATTTGACTAATTAGTGATTAATGCGTATATATGACATTGTTGGTTCTGAATAGTGTTCAAATATTTTGTAAATCCGTTTGTGTCACTCAATATATAATCTATCATACCGTGAAAATTTCAATTTCAATGACAATTTAGAAAGTTTCTTAGTATGAACGATTATACACTTCAACAGTATGTATCATGTATGATGCGAGTTTAAATTCGAGTGACGGTGCATCGACGATACTAACACAAATTACTATACTACATGTTTGATCTTAGATATTATAAAGATTTAGGTTGCCACTAATTATATTTTAAAGTTTCTATTTGACGCAATTGCTTAGTTTATACAGATGATAAGTGTTTTGTTATACTATATGTCTATATATATGTAGAAGACATATTTTAAATATGATCTTCTACTTAAATATTGCTTTACTTTATGTGACAATAATTGTTATTATCTTTAGTTAAATTTTATACCAACCATATGATTCACAGCTCAGTATGAATATATATGCATTTATAAGAATTGATACACAAAGCTCCGGAATTTATCGAATATATATATAACCATGCCAGAGTTATACCAGCTTAATTTGGTTGTATTAGTATATAATAAATCGTAAAAATGAGATATTAAGTGTGTTTATGAGAAAATGTGTATGTAAAAAAAAAAACAGACATTAGAAGTTAGAACCCAAAAAAAATATCAGACATGTGCATTAAAAACCGTATATACACTATACTTGAAATCTTATGGTGAAAATATTTTTTTAGTAGTAAGAAACTTTTGGGAGAGTGGGTCGTGTAGTAACATGAGGAGGCCACAACGTTGATATATGTAAACACATAATTAAAGCAATTCTAGTAAACTATTACGAAAAACTAAACAAAAGAATAGAATAATACATACTCCCATCCCGCACGTAATCATAAATGGTTTGAATTCATGTCCATACTTGACTCAAAGTATTTAAATACTAAAGTCTAAACATCACTACGCATCCTTAACTTTTAGAAATCTATTCAAAATGACTCTCACTATCTATATTGGAAAAGTAGATCCATTTTATCAAAATTCCGATTAATTCAATATCATAAGAAGTATATATAACTAGTGAAATACTCTATAATTAAATTATTAAACAAAGAAATGTAACTATAGATAGTCGTTAAAACTTTAAACTCAACAAACTATATGTAGTATACTAAACAAATTAAACGTACAAATATATATTAATTTTAAATTAATTAAGCAAATCAATAAAATTTGGTAGAAAGTTCAAAGTGGTATATACTAAACCAACTAATACATATATATTGTAAACTGTATATATATGGACTAAGCTGGTAGATTCCAAAGTTTAGGGTTGCGTTGTTACTTGGAAAAGTTCAGTGACTACTTTGTGCAATCTAAGTATCTCTAGGGCTTAGTTTGCCATTTTCACTTTCATATTCAAATTGCATGAATAGTAATAGTATATTATAAAGTGTGTAATGATTATAAGATCCAAACTAAGTAAATAAATAAATCAAATATGGATGGAGCTAGTTTGGAATTGAAATAAAAAGGAGAGCCAAGGAGGAAGTTTGGTTGGGTAGAAACTAGGGTTTTGTGAAAGATGTAAGTTTGTAATTGTAATGTTTTTTTTTTCGACAGCCTTTTAACTTCACGCTTTGCCCTAAGAATCTTCTTGGTCTCCTCCGGGAACGGTGTTCAAATTTTAATCCTCCTTTTTTGTTTTTTAATCCTCAGTAACCGATTTACGTATATAATCCTGGAAGAAATAATCTCAACCAAAAATAAAATGTGACACTAGTTACTAGTTACGAGTGACACAAGTTGAATATCTCGAAAAAAATAGTTGGACGGTTGGACATTTAATTTGATATATTTTTTCAAATGGGTATACATCTATATGGTCAATATCAGCACCCCATTTTTCATTAGTTGATCTGTATTAGGATATACTTCAAATAATGAGATGTAATACTATTCTACCATATAAGGAAATCTCATTATGTATAAATACTCTTCTTATGTTAATGAATAAATCAAGTTCTTTTTAATTATATCATGGTATTAGAACCATCCAATCGTTGGATCATCCAGTGGATGTTGTTTCAACATATATCTACGCTTCAGAGCCAATAATATCTGAACGTAAGAAGGGTGTTAATGAAGAAAATCCCACATCGAAACTTGGAGAAATTATTAAGTAGTATATAAAGGGTTAGAACCACTCCATCTATTGCCCAGATTAGGTCGCTGGTACCATGTTAAAAACCCAAATCTATCATGGTAGCAGTGACCTAATTTGTTTTTTAAATGGCCGTCGTTGCTTGGCTTCAGCAACCGCCGCCTTTGTTCTAAAATCATTAACCTAGCCACCGATGTACTAACTAGTGTTGCTTCCATTATCTTCTATTTTCTACAATTTTTAAACTATAAATATATTTGATTTTACCAGTTATCTATTAAACCTAGCTACTATTGCCTCGTTTTCCATAAAAGCCACCGCTGCAGCCGTTTAACTTCTTCTTTGCCGCTGCTTCACAAGCTGTCGCACGTCTATCTTCTACCGTTTCTACAAGCCATTGGTGTCGTTGTTTTCTATGAAAGCCACAAGCTGCCGCTTCACTTCTTTTACTTTGTTGTCGTTTTACAAGTCGACGCTCTTCTATTTTCTACACATATGTTTGAAAATTTATTGTCCAAATTGGTGCTCGAAATTTCAGATCACCAAGTTGAAGGAGGGTATTAGGATATATTAGGATAAATTTAAAATATTGAGATGTGATACGATTCTATCGTATAAAAAAATCTCATTATGTATAAATACTTTTCTTATGTTAATGAATAAACCAAGTCTTTCTAAATTATATCATGATGGTATCATTTTTCCACATTACGGCTTTAAAGCGTGACGGTTTATTTTTACTAATAAACTACTGGCTATCAAGTTTGTAAGAGGTTGGTTCAAATGGTATAGAACATAAACCATTAATATGATTATTTTTGATGAACAAAATATTTAAAATCAGAATAAAAGTAATCATTTAAAAAAAAAGAATCAAAGCTCAATAATTAATAAGGTTCAGATCTTGTTGTTTTGGAGTTTACAACGTGTGAATTCAGAAATAACAGTCAATAATTTTTTTGATCTATGAAATAATAAATACAGTTTTATTTCATTATGAGCTCCCAATAGCTAGGTTTGGTTTCATTTGAAAAATGGATTTCAAAATTAAAATCTATCAATGCTAGAATCTATCAACATGATGCATTCCAATCTAAAGAGCTTTTAATGTACCAATTACATTTTTTCACCATATTTCAAGAATTCAAAGAACTTACGCTGACAAGAACGTACGCTGTTTATGCAGAGGTTGACCAAAAAAAGTATATTTATTGATGATTACAATCTCAATATATCACATATACACACACCTCTTATACAGTTATAATTTCCCTTCCATCTCTTTCTATTAAACAGAAGTACAATATAACTATAATTAGCATCCCACTCTTTCCTATATAGGCGATCAAATATCCTGCAAATCAATTAATGAAAAAACAATGATAGATTCATAACAAAATTCGATATTGGTAGGGTTGATAGATACTGGTACGGTTTTGCAATACTTGAATTTTGGGCCATTTGATGGGCGAAGGCCCAATATGTCCATGTGATTTTGCAATGGTTAAAATATTGGGCCAATTTTATGGATGAAGGCCCAAAACTCAAGAGTGTCAACTGTCGAGTATTGATTGAAGTGCAAATGAATTAAAAAATGGTTTTGTTATACAATGTGAACAAAAAATATTTTAACAATATATGGTACATGTAAAATTTTTAGATTATTACACTACTGAATTTACAAATCTTTCATTTTGTGTGATTTGATATAAAAAATGTCAAACGACAAGAAAGGTTAAGAAAATTCTTCGGAAACATTTTAAAAAGTAAATCTCAAAATCAATAACATCCGAAAAATACACAAACATAAAAAAAAAGGTTCAAAACCTATAATTGTAGATTATGTAAATAATTATAGGTTTAAAATAAAATGACTTCCACCTTCCACACAAAATGTTTGTGTACAGAAATTAATGTGTTTTGACACACAAGTTCATAATCTATAGAATGGATCATCTTTTGTCATCCATGCACACGTGTACGAATTGTAAATAAGACATCTTTAGTAATCTATGTGAAGTAGGCCTTTTATGTATTATCATATATCATCTTATATTGTTTTCAATTGTTTTTTCTTTTTTGAAGAAAATGTAAAATTTATTCGGAAAAAATGTGTTTACTCAACGGAAATTTGATCGATTTTAAGTTACATAAACTGAAAAAGTAAAAGAGAAACCAGCCTCCTTCAATTGTTTCGTGAAGGGCACAAAGAGAATCAGCAGCTCCACTATCACATATTCTGAATAATGTTCATTTCTTTGAAACATTAAAGTATGGAGATTGAACATCATGGTTAGAAATGTTTATCTCTTTGTTAACATTATTGTATGGAAGTAGAACATCGCAGTTGGAGTTTCTTTGAGAACTGTAAATGTATGGAGATTGAAAATTACGGCTTGACATCTTTTACATTCCAAACGGCTTAACTTTTTTTTTGCTTTTTTCTAGAGTATATATAATCTTACAACATTTAACAAACACATTGAACATTTAATTAGAAAACAACCAAAGGTTAATAACAAAAATTTGAAATGTTTCAAACAACTTCTACATATTTTTGGATAATCGAACGCAGAAGATACAAGGAAGTTGCTTTAAAAGTATACAGATGAAGTATATCTATATGTCAGAATGTCTTCTTTCCGACGATATGCCTAGGTTATAGAGCAATTAGATTGAAACTTTGTCATATCTAGATTAATAATGCGACTTTATATATTAAAAAATACTACCAAGAGGATAAGTTCAAGAAGAGTTTCATCATAATCTGAAGAACCTAACAAAAATCCAAATATTCACCTTCTGTTGTTTGCCAGATCAATGTCCAAGGACCACACATGGTTTTAATCTTGTCATTTTCCTGCAAATTTCAATACTAACTATAAGAAAATAATGATAATTCAATAATAAGATAATAATGAGAGTATGTGACTAAAAAGAATAAAGATTATGTAGATAAATCACTCGCGATAAAAAAAAAAGATTCATAATTTTATTAAAAATTATAGCTGAACTTACTGGATGTTTTTTCTTAAGAAAACTGGACAATATATATTCCAAGTGTTATATGTTTTATCTTATAGAAAAGAGTCGTGGGAAACTAAAGGTGCAAAACTTCTTATTTACCTTTTTAACAAAAAAAAAAACTTCTTATTTACCATAATATACAAAATGGACAATATATATTCCAAATTTTGCTTTTGTCAATTTGCCACCACAGAGTTATCTAGCACTTGAATTTAATCATATAAATTGTTGGAAGAATCTTCTCGAACCCAGTCTAGAATCAGCACTAACATGCTCTGTTTACACAGGACATTCATATATCAAATAACCTCTTTTTATCAGTAATCAAAAATAATTATAAACCAAAAATTCAGAATTTCACCGATGTTTTTCTTAAATAATCACATATATGAGGTCATAAACATTCTCGGCATGTCCTTCAAACTACTATAAAAGCAACTTCGAACCCTCCATCTTTCTCCAACATCCCAATTCACACATACCAAAGAAAACAGTACTGTTTGTTTTTGAAACCTCTCCTCTATAACCAAAAGTGAGATTAACAATGGCTTCAAGAACCACAAAATCTTTAGCTCTTTTCTTGATCCTCAACTTCCTTTTCTTCACAACAATATCCGCCTGCGGTAACTGCGGTTGCCCTTCTCCCAAGCCAAAACATAAACCTAGCCCCTCTCCCAAGCCAAAACCTAACCCTAAACCCAAGCCAACACCACACCCTAGTCCTAGCCCGGCAATAGCCAAATGCCCTAGAGACGCCCTTAAGCTAGGAGTTTGCGCCAACGTACTCAACGGCCTACTAAACGTAACCCTTGGCAAGCCACCGGTCGAGCCATGTTGCACCCTCATCCAAGGACTCGCTGATCTTGAGGCTGCAGCTTGTCTTTGCACTGCGCTCAAGGCTAACATCCTCGGTATCAACCTGAATATCCCACTCTCTCTCAGTCTTCTTCTCAATGTTTGCAGCAAAAAAGTTCCTCGTGGCTTCCAATGCTAATCAAGAACCTAATTATACAACACACACTTCATATCAATATAATCTTCTTGTTTGGACAGACAAGATGATTTCTACCAAAAAAAAAAAGATTATATATTATTGTCTTTGTTATCTTGTATTTGTGTGTTCATCTAGTTACTTATGTATGTGTGTATGATTGCTTCTAAACTTCACAGTTATGTGTTTTTTTCTGTTCTCTTATATAGTTTCATTGGGGTGTGTATTTGTTGTTGTATGAATTAATAAATAATATCCTTATAACATCTCATCTTACAATACATCCAAAGTTACAAAACACAATCATTTCAATATATAAGATTATAAGGTATATATGGATATTATTGTTGCACATCGAATTTTAAACAATAATTAATTTGAAGACTGCAATCCCTTGTGTGGAAACCGAAGGTTTAACCATCAAAATTGAGGAACGACTTTAGGCACAACAAAAAGTCTCAAAATAAGAAGATGTGAAAATGAGCAGATCGTTGATATGAAGTAAATTAAACCAAACAAGAAGAAGCTAGGCTCATGGCGAAAACCATAAAGTCCAGTTATCCGTAAAATCGTGCAGAGATAATCTTCAGAAGTTACGGAACCAATTCATGATTCAAGCCTAATTTACTACATGCGCGTGTGTCTATCAAAGTTTAATAAGAAAGATTTGTTTTTCTTAACCAATACTGGAAACTTAAGAGAAAAAATACCCATGCGTTTTAACATCCAAAATTTTACGGGAAAAAAAATGGATCGACACAGATATGAACATGTCAAGCATCAGGTTAGATCTTTACAAAACTGTGTCAACCTCTTATCATTTTAGTGACACTGACAAATGGATATGGATTCGAAGAAATAAATTTATAAAAATGTCAATATATGGAATAATCAAGTATGAACATTAAAGATAGATGGTCAACTTTATAGAACAAAAACAAGGGTTTTTAAGGTGTTTCCCCCTACCCCTATATACTTTTCAAATTTAATTTCCAGCTAATGAATTCATTTGACAAATGATAAGAAAAAAAAAGAAACCAATTATCTCGGTAAGAAAATAAGAATAAAATCAAAAAAAAATTTCGTCCACAAGAGAAATGTAAGCAGTTATTTATAATAATATAATTAATAATAAAAAAATTAATTTGGTACAAATCAATTAGCCTTTAAAAGATAAAATGTTATGTGCTTATTTTTTGTCAAACTAAAAACAAATGTTGTCTTTATTGTCAAATCATGTCTATTGATATTTTTTTTTTGTTCATAAGTCTATTGATTTATATGTCATCTTACACACACACACGAACATTCAAGTAAATGGGACATTTTGTTTTACGTGTAAATGGGACATTTACGTGTAAGTAAGATTTTCTAATATTTTTTTTTTTTCAAGTAAGATTTCACTTTTGCTAGAACTCATTACATGGTATACTATATATCGTGTGACAAAACAAGCCCAAAGACAGATACAAGTATACATAGCATATAATAAAGTTGAAATGACATGTGACCACGTAAAATTTAGTCTCAAAGAACATACATTATATTATTATAGGTGGAAATACATATATAGTGTCTAAACCTGATGATTTCTACTAAAAAAAAAAATACAAATGACATAAACTTTTTTAATTTGGCTCTATCATTATCATATTATAAGGTAAATAATTTAAGAAAAAAGTGTTTGTCTTTATAAGTAACTGTATTATTTTGCTGATCGGATTAGCCATCTTTTCACTTAAAATGTTGTTGATCTATGCATGAGACCTGGTTATCTATACAATTATATATTCATTCATCATTCTTTTTTATTTTTGGATAAAATTCTTCACTTTTATTACATATAAAACAAGTTATATAGGCGTTTTTTTGTAAAACCAGAAGATCAAAAATAAAAATAAAAGAACATGTCTTAGCTCTAAAAATTTAGCATTTAAATTTAACGATCGTTTAAGCATTTAGACATATAAAGCTATCATGATATCACAATTCATTTAGAAAATTGATGAAAATTTTGAATGATTCATTAGTTTGATAAAAAAAAAGTAAAAAGTTATGGATTCTAATCTTAATCTCTCAGGTAATGTTGTGAAATACACTACGATAGGTTACTATATAAGTTTTGGTCTAGAAAAAAGCTAACTGACTACTTGGAATCGAATGAACCGATCAAATATGAGGCTATGAGCTATGCATAATATTTTATTAAAATATCTTAGTTTTGATGTCAAACCAAATTATTTATTTTTATGGTCCGATTAATAATTTAGTCGGTGTCTCTGCTCCACATAGTTTTTTGTTCTTTTAATAAAAAAAAAAGAAAGAATCATTGAGACTTCATTCTACTAAAATGGCTAGCTATACTACGGTATGCCACGATTGTGTGCCCTGTCATTTCCGAGTTGGATGGCCCTAATGAATAATTAAAATTCAATGGATCTATATGGAGCCCGTGAACTATAATTGTTTTTTTCTTACTCAACTTGTGTAAGGAATTATATCTTATTATTATTATTATTATTATTATTATTATTATTATTATTATTATGTGTAGGTACATAGACTATGGAACTGTAGAATCTATGTGCATTTTTGAATTTGAATAGTGAAACACATTTTACATAATACTTTATACAATAAAATAAAATAAAAACACATTGCGAATAATTTATCGTGAACTGGATTGGACCAACTTGTAACAATGAACTAAACTTTTTATACTTTCCGAAGTTACATGCAGTTTTATTTTTCATATATGTGACTAAAGCTTGAAGCTCCTTTTATCGAACATATAATCATTCTTTGACCCAAAAAAAACATATAATCATTTTTCATATATTTGCAAAACATTTTTTTTCTTACATATTAACACTTTAATTTGGTTTGAATATATTTACTAAAAAATCTTAACATGTTTTATGTGGATCAACCTTTAATTATCAGCAAAAATAAAAAATATATATATATAATCCACAGCACAACAGAGACCTAAGTAATTGAAAAATGATACATATTTTTTTGTTACCAAAGTAATGATAGATTTTGCCTTAGAATAATGCAAGATCTCCATGAGGACAAATGTCCTTGATGTTGGAGTTTAGCTGCGTTTTATGACAAAAGACAATGATTTGTATGAATATAATATAATAGTTCTCTTCATAAAAGTTTATTTCCGTACGATCCACACACGTTCCCATATCTGCACTGCATCTGCATGACTGCATGCATAATGCATGACAATACACACAAACTCCTACATACGTAGAGAGAGGGAGATAGAGAGACTAAAGAGTCAAATTGATAGACAGCGAGAAGCTGGAACAATACAAAACGTACGAAAGATTACACGCAAAAGAAATTTAAAGAAGGCCATGCAAAAACCCTAGCTTAATTATAACAACAACGACAATAACAGAAAACAACACTTGTTAATTAAAACCCTAGATAATCAACAAACCTGATAATCAAAAGTACCACATATATATTTGAATTATTACAAAAGCCTCGAAAACCACCCTTGATCATACGTACATTTGTTAAATCAAGGGGATGTTTTTAGATCAAGTGAGAGGAGGGCAGACAAAACCAGAAGGAGGATTGATCCCACAAGTGATAAGAGCTTGAAGTGCAAGAGGAATGAAGATGTTTAAGTTGAGAAGCTTAAGTCTTATGGTTGTGCAAAGACAAACGGCTGCTTCTAGCTCAAGTAACCCTTGTAACACTGGACAACACACATTCTCCACCGGATTTCCAAGTCCTATATGGATCAATCCTCCCAAAACATCAACACAGGCTCCAAGCTTCAATGCATTGATCGGACACGTTGGTTGTTTGCCGCCGCCTCCTCCTCCTCCACCGGAAGGTGGACCATATGGTGGATAGCCGGACGATGGTGGTGGGACTGTGACCGGAGGTGGGTTAATGATTGGAGGGAGAAGTCCTGGAGGAGTTGTGACTGGAGGGAGAAGTCCCGGAGGAGTTGTGACTGGAGGGAGGAGTCCCGGAGGAGTTGTGATCGGAGGGAGGAGTCCCGGAGGAGTTGTAACCGGCGGTGGTTGAATTGGAGGGATTATGATGGGAGGTCTTGTGATTGGCGGTGGCCTCACAATTGGTGGTGGATAGACGACCGGAGGAGGTCTTATGATTGGCGGTGGCCTCACCACTACGGGAGGAGGTCTAACAACCGGCGGTGATTTCCCTCCTCCTCCTCCTCCTCCACCATGATGCGGCGGTCCTCCACCTTTTCCACCGTGGGGTGGGGGTTTACCACCACCTTTTCCACCGTGATGTGGAGGCGGCTTGCTACCACCACCTCCACCACCGCCGTGTTGTGGAGGTTTCGGAACCGGAGGATGAGGACGAGTACAAGGAGTGCAAGCTTGGATCGTGGGAGGCAATGTGATGACCGTGAAGATTAAGAAAACAAAGAAGGAAGCCAAAACTCTCGAACCCATTATCGTTATTAACTAGGGTTCTTGAAATTTTCAATGAAACTCTTGTTGCATTATTGTCAAATCCTTTTGGCAAATAACATGCAAATATATAGTTGAAGCTTAAATGTGACCCGTGACTCTTGTATGGGTGTTAACCACTACGCACATAAATAGGTATAGTGTTTATAAGTGTAGTAGATTTGATTATTTGTTATGGTACGTACAAACGAACATGTGTAAGGCAAGAAAATGAAGAAAAAAGAAGATGTTCCAAACTTCGAGAAATATTGGAGCATTTTATTGCGTTACAACTAAAGGTTTTTTGGATCGTTGTTGGTCCGATGCAAACTTCAAGGTCAAGCCCGTGACTACAAAGTATATATCAGATTATGATCACTGTCTCCGAACTAAAGAGTCCGTGAAATTGTTTGTTCTCTTATGTATTTAACTTTATTTCTAATGACATTTTGTTGAAACTTGAAAAGACTTGACAACAAACAGTGAACGCTTCTTAATAACGTAGAGGGTTTCGTTGTCCGTACATTCTTAATAGAGAAAAAAGCAAAGCTACAAGGAAAGAGTGGCACAGTCGTAAATAATGGAGTTAGATCATTATGGCTTTAACATTGTTTTGAGCGATTAGGCCCAAAAGGCCCAATACTCTGATCATGTCGGAATCTAAAACCCAGATGACGAATTTTGTTTTCCCTCTCCAAAATCTTGTTCTTCGCGATTTTTTGGGTTCTAAGATTGATCCTCGAAGCGGAAGAGATTTGACTGGTTATGTGATGTGTTCTCTGATACTCCATGGAAGAAGATCTATCGAGTTACATAAATGGCGTAACTTTAGTGTTTCAGTGAAGCTTTTGCAAAATGTATTCTCTGCTTTTTCCAATTCCTTCTCCACTGTTGCTAGTGCTGCTGCTGATGTGAGCCTTATAGATAGTCAAAAAGGTAAGAACTTTACAGTCTCTTACCTCGTTGATTCATTGGGTTTACCTAAAAAGCTCGCTGAATCGATTTCAAAGAAATTTAGATTCGAGGACAAGGCCAATCCTGATTCTGTTCTGAGTCTTTTGAGAAGTCATGGGTTCACAGTTTCTCAGATCTCAAGTATCATTACGGATTATCCATAATTGCTTATAGTAGATGTTGAGAAATCACTTGGTCCCAAGTTTCCGTTTTTTGCAGTCCAGAGGAGCTTCAAGCTCTTAGCTCACTAAGATTGTTTCTACAGTTCCTAAACTCTTGGGAAAAAGAGGGCACAAAACTCTCAGCTTATACTATGATTTCGTTAAAGAGAGTTTAGAAGCAGATAAGAGTTCTAAGTATGAAACTTTATGTCAGTCTTTTCCACAGGGTAATCTGGAGAACAAGAAGAGAAATGTATCGGTTTTAAGAGAATTGGGAATGCCTCACAAGTTGTTATTCCCCTTGCTTATATCCGTTGGTCAACCTGTATGTGGAAAAGATAGATTTAATACGTCTCTCAAGAAGGTAGTTGAGATGGGTTTTGATCCGACCACCGCAAAGTTTGTCAAAGCTCTCCACGTATCTTACGAAATGAACGACAAAACAATAGAAGAAAAAGTCAATGTCTACAAAATGTTAGGCTTTGCTGTGGAAGATGTATGGGTAATCTTCAAGAAGTGGCCATACTCTTTGAAATACTCAGAGGAAAAGATTACTCAGACGATTGAAACCTTGAAGATGTGCGGTCTACGAGGTCCTTCAAGTTTTGAAGAAGTATCCTCAATTCATACGTACTTGAGAGCAGAGGATATTGAGCTTAATTGATACACTTTTAGGTGTAGGATTCAGTAGAGATGAGTGCGTGATGATAGTCACGTGTTTTCCTATGTGCTTTGGATTGTCTGCAGAGACAGTGAAAAAGAAGACTGAGTTTGTGGTGAAGAAGATGAATTGATCACTAAAGGACATTACTTTGTTCCCTCAGGTACTTGGATTAAGCATGGAGAAGAGGATTGTACCAAAGTGTAAATGTAATCAAAGCACTCACGTCCAGAGGATTGCTTGGAAGAGAACTCCCTTCAATGCGTCTGGCTTGGTATGTAACGATCATGATTTTGTAAAAAGGTATGTGATGATGCAGAATGACTAAGAGCTTGTGGCTGAATTGATGGCTGTTTTCATTGGAAAGAAGAGCAAAACAGATAAAGCTTCTGTATGAAGTGCACAACCTAATTTTTCCATGTAAAGTTTTCGCTTAGACGCTAAATTCTAACTTTGAAATGATGCAGAATGACTAGTTGATCCTAGGAGTAAATGGTTTGACTGTTAGATGTTAGATTGTATGCAATTGAATCTCCAAACTTTTTGTAATTTAAGAAACTGAAGTAATGTATCTCAAAAATCATCATTACCATATTGATCTCGCTGATTCTCTTCATGTGAATTGTTATCTAGTCTGGTCATAATCTTGGATCAAACAAACTATATATAAAATAATGTATATCTTATTAAAAATGATAACCATTGAAAATAGTACTTAAGAAGATTAAAAAACCAAAAGCAAGAAGAGTCATAGACTCAAAAACATAACAAGACACAAAGTACTTAAAGTAGCAAATAAATTACTTGCTAACATTTTCTTCTTCTTTTGTCTTTCAAAAGACAGTTTTTTTCTTCACATTTACTCATCAGCCTTCTCCACTGGAGCTGTCACGGAGGCTTCCACGGCGGGTTTCTCCTCCTCTGCCTCTGGCTTCTTCTCTTCCTCCACAACCACTGGAGCTTCCTCTGTCTTCTTTTCTTCTACTTCTTCCTCTTTCTTCGCCTCTACAACTTCCTCTGTTTTGCTCTCATCCTCCACAACCACCGGAGTTTCAACCGGAGCTTCTTCATCTTTCTTGATCTCCACAACCTCCGGAGTTTCAACTTGAGCTTCCTCTGTTTCTTCGATTGGTTTCTCTGTCTCTTCCACGACCAAATCTTTAGTTGTTACTTCGACAGGCGCTTGAGATTCTGTTACCGGAGCTGGAAGAGACTCGGAGACGGTGGTGACTTCCTCCGACTCCACAGCCTTTGGTGGTGGCACCTCGATGTTCTCAGCTGCTACTGGAGTCACTTGTTCAACCTACAAAAACCATTGTTTCAAACTTCAAAACTTAGATTATATAGATCAATTCAAAACTGCGTGAGGTTTTTATTTGATATAATAAAGGATATAATAAACGGCATGTAGTCTGTTTTAGTTAGCCTTCAACAGAATACATGATCATTATGTAAACTTTAGCATATAGTTAGTCTGTATTAAAGCAAGTGAATACATATATTCCGATTTTGATTTGTTTGCTTGGATCGCTAATCAAACGTTAGACCAACGAAATAAATTTGGTTGAAATTTTAAGAATATATGTTTGCATACCTCGATGGTGGCCATTTGAATATATGTAGAGAAAAGAGTTAAAAGAACTGAGAAAATAAGAGAAGAGAAAGTGTGTGTGTGAGTGTTATGTGATGCTTTGGTGAGTGAAGAGTTTGGTTGAGAAGATGGCTTAATTTATAGGAGAAACAAATACACCTTTATCAAAAAAAAAAAAAAAGCTTTAGAATCATTTTTCAAGATATATTTAAAAAAAAAAAATCCTAAAACAAAATCACATATTAAGCATAATTATTCTCTGGCAATAATAATGAAGCTTTTGTTGTATAGATGTTTGAGAAAGAAACATCATGTACAGTTTGTGATCGTGAAAGAAAATATATATCATATACAGATCTTACACCACTTGCAATTAACGTCTATTAGTCGTGAATATTATAGATTTAAATATATATTATTTTCTTAAGCAAAGAAATTCTGTAACTATTGTTTGATAGAAATATAGAATCATTATAGCATGAAAACAAACTATAGTTAAAATGAATATTTGAAGGAGTGATGATGGTGAGGAGAAAATCGATGGCAGAAACAGTATTGCAATGAATGAGAATGTTAATGATATGGAGTCGTCTTTAGTCTAGTTGTTGATTTAACCGTGCACTACAATTCTCACTATACCAAAAAATCTGAAATTTTAATTATAAAAATGTATAGAAACTCATAATTCTAGATGTCGTGTTAGATACTGATTATCATAAGTGAGGTTGGATATGAAAAAATATGTTTCATGAAAACAATATAATGACATAAATACGATTTTTTTGTATTTTGGTTAAAATATAGGAACACCGATTGAATTGGCTAAAATAGAACTCAAAACAATAGGTAAATCTTTGTGCCATTTAATTATGAACAATATTTTTTCATGATATTAAACATATTAACATGTTTATGAACAATATCAAATCATTTTCATCAATTCTTCCCACTAAAAAATCATATCAAATCTCGGATCGTGCATGGTCGATTTAATGTTTTAACAACTTAAACTTCTTTTTTTTTAAAACGTTTAAACCTTAGTTAGCATCAGCGAATTCTACCAAGACATTAAAACAGTGTTAAAGAGTCACAATGTTTTGGTTTTGTTTTTTTGATAGAAATACAGTTTGTTTGTTTATTTCTTCTTACTAGTTTTAGCCTCAAATTAGTCACAAAAAGAAGTTGATCCCTCGAGTAACAATTTCGGTGAAAGTGGTGGTTGGAATTTTTTATCATTCATAGAAGATTAGGTGATCATTTATTCACTTATAGTCGGTAATGTTATTAAGAATGTTGGTGTCACAGATGATAACTGTTCTTAGATTGCTATATAGATTGATCATTTTAAAGCTAGAATTAATTAATATCTACGTCTTTTTGTATGAATTGAGATAGAATGTGAGTGATATAAAGTGTAAACAACTAACAAAATAACACGATATATCATAAATGGATCCTTATTATAAACTCTAGCATTTGGATTTTTGCGTTTGCTTAACATTGTACAAAGCAAATTATTTACTGATCCAGATAAGATATCACATGGAATGTAAAACCGCAAAAGTAGCGAATAGTACATACTTTATATATGAATATATGTTTGTTTGTATCCAGTGAAACATATATATGAAATTGACCACAATATATTCATAAGTCGGCATAGAGGTAAATATTAGTTATTAGTGATCTGATTTTCTATGTAAGGGAAATATATGGAACCAATTACAGAAATTTGAATTTGGGTAGAATGAAAATGACATTTTAGTGAGTCATAGTCACTCGTGAATTAATCGTTTTCATATCCACTTAATTATAAGCTTGTTAAAAGTATACGATAGAACTTTTATATGTTCTATATATAATTTTACATTTATATAAATATTTTATAATTGTACGCATTATTATAACAAACTATATATATTTATCCTTCTTTATTTTGAGTATCCAGTATCCTGAAATTATTTTTTTCTTCTGGCTTTGAGATTTCTATTTTTTTACCCAGCATTTTATTTAGGTCACTGATTTTGTTATTAAATTACAGTTTTTGATCTTTTCCATGTTAAAAATCTACGTGGACAGTTGACGACAAGTAATAGGCCGGTGGGTAGGACCCATAAGAGTCAGAAATAATGACGTGGTGACAAGTTGTTTCCGATCGCTGACACGTGACTGTATGCCACGTATGATTCCATTTGAAAGTGGGTCCACATACCAGCCGGTCTGATTTGCCCCGTCAGATAAAATCCTCACCGCAGTTTCGTCTTGGTGTAGAACTCTTCAGGGTCTGTCTATTAGAAAGTATGAAAAGGATGCTTACTAAAAAAAAATTTTAACTGGTTTTATGAGAAGGATGTTCAATGCAAATTTTTAAAAATTTCATTTTATAATTAATATTTTTTCTTCATCCTTATTGAAAATTGTTGATTAAGTTGAATTTATTACTATTATTGAAAACTACGAAAACTTTATAAATTTTTATCTAAACTTAATAGGATTTTCAAAATTTTCAGAATGTTTTGTAAGTTCTTCACCAAAAAGTGATGAACGCAGTGCATAACATTTTCCGTTAATTTTTTTCAAACTGTTCAATTAATTTTAAAATTAGAAAATGCCATTTCATTAAATCAAGAATATAAAAGAAAATATCGGACCTATTTTCCGGAAAAGAAAGAGAGTCAAATCTTATTCACAAATGATACTCAATTACATGATAAATATAGTAGTTTAATTAAGTACTATGTGATGTCAAAAATAAAAATTAAGTACTATGTTAAAAAGTTGAAAAGGACTATCGTATTCAAAGGGACGGATCATATTGTCTGCGGTATTGGAAGGAAATTGAAGTGTCAATTTTGTATCAAACTTCTATCGCTATTTTTGAATTTGTAACCAAATTGCTAATTTTTATTTCATAAAGATTGGTATAGACACGTAATCACCATCTGGAAAGGTACGCCAGTGGAAAAGCTGATTAAAGAAAAAGGAGTTGGACGGCTAAGATGGCCCCATTAAAATTTTGGAATACTTTTATAATTAACAGAAGATATGACTTATATCGGATTTATCGAATCTTAGGAAGTGAATTTGTAAGCTCGTCGTTTATCTTTAAAAACAAATTAAACCATCTATATATACATTTTTGCAGCCATTTTGTGAAATAAATCATGTAGTTAAGACTTATTTACAATGGTTGCCACTGGATTTTAATGTTTGTTTTTGATAATTAAAAAAAAATATTCGAATTAAATATTTAATATTTAACAATCTTCCCTAAATCTCTCCACATTAACTAGACGATTAGTTACTAAAATAAAACTTCCAAAATATTTAATATCATTTAATTACTACAAAATTATCATTTTTGATATTGTTTTTCTCCATGACTATAACAATTCGATTATAATCATCAAACCGCAGAGATATTTGATAGCATTTAATTACTACAAAATTACAAAATATTTAGACAATAATTCATAAACATATCATAAATAAGATCAACATTAATAAAATAAATAGTTTTTTTTACGGTACGGGTTGGCGGGACGGGTTTGGCAGGACGTTACTTAATAACAATTGTAAACTATAAAATAAAATATTTTATAGATAGATACAATTTGCAAACTTTTATATATTCTAACTTTAAAAAATAAATTGTTCTCGCGGTGTACCGCAGGTTAAAATCTAGTCCTTTTGTGATTGTTTTTGGGAGCTAACTATCTTACATTCCACATCGTGTATTTGTAAGGTAAAAAAAGTTTACTGTATCGATATGTATTAACTTATTTTGGTTGTTAAGTATTAAGTTTATCACATACAAATCAACTAAACTGTAATTATTGTAGGTCGTATCTATTATGTAGTATGTACACATCACATATTTACTTTTGTTAATATATTAAAGGATTATGACATATATCATAGTAATTTGCTAGTCACTTCTTCATATTCAAATTTTTATATTATATGATTTTTGATAATAGAATTTTATTATTCATAAAAAGGTAGGTCTTCTCTTGCACTTTAGCTTTGAAATTATATTTTTTCATTCAGATCTTATAACAAAGATAAAGTTCGAAATAATTCGCTTTTTGCATCGGAATTATGTTAGACGACCCCATGCGGGCATGCCTTGAACATGTGTAATCCTAAAGTCGAACAATCTTAGGTATAATTGTCTCCTAATAGCTGTGTTAATTCTTAGCCGTTCATGTTAAGCACCGATTCAGATCAACGGTGGCAGATCAGCCAGCTGTCGATTATTCATTGGTCGGCCACATGTTAAGATTGATCCTATAACGAGTTCTCCTTGGCTCCACCAGAGTAGAATCTCTTCGTCACCAAATAGTTGGCCACCACCGCTAAACCACCAAAGAATGAATCTATTTTTTTTTTTTTTTTTTCAACTTCCGATCGAATCTTATCTATTATCCAGTTGTTTTGTTAATGCTAGCTGATTTGAAATCTAGTGTGAAAAATAAGCTAATTTGATATCTATTTTTTTGGATATATGGTTTACGATGTAAAACAAGAATCATGGTTGAGTGAAACAAACGTTTTGATCAATGTGTGTGTTGATGTAGAATAAGTAGTGCAAATACAACATTAAATGGTGATAAAAGAAAAAAAAATTACTTCAACCAGTTATAGTCATTGTCTCATTGAATAGAGTTTTATTGGATTATCATATCGGATAGTGTAAAGACGTTAAAATATATTTAACCATTCATATTCGGCTTATTTATCTATTTTAGTCATGATAATCAAATAAAAACCTACTCTTTATGTTTCAATTTCTTTGTATTTTAAGGGTTTTGCGCACATATTAAGAAACTACCTAGATTGTGTAAATAGTTATTTATCTATATTAAAAATATCATTAAATTAATATATTCAACCAATAACAAAATGTTCAGCAGAATATCAATAGTCAAAGAAATAAAAAATTTGCATTGAATAATGAGAACACTAAACTTACTAATCCCCTAAGTTTGTAAGAAACCGGATATTAATGTAATTTAATATGTTCACAATGGAAATACTTTTCGGAGTTACGTTGTCATTTACGAATTCCTTTTCTAAAGCAAAATCCGTTATATTTTTGCTTCATTCACATCAAATTTGGCAACTAATTGAAATGGTCCTATCGGAAAGTATACCATTTAATTGACATATAGTATACAACTTTACAATACATAATTATAAATAAAGAAAACTTTACAGTACATTCATAGTTAGCATGCACATGCACATATGTTGATGATGATATTGAATTCTAACGTTCTAGAACAATGATTTGTGGGAATTTTATTTTTGGGACAAACAATATATTACCTAGCTATAGAAAAAGACCAGATGCATGAAATTTCAGCATCCAAAAAAACACATACACTAAACGGTAGTAATTAGATGTTATGTCTGATTCTGAATAAAATCCACAAAATGATACATAACATATTCCAAAGTAAAAAAAAAAAAAAAAGATATTCAAAAGATTTGGTTCTGAATTCTGATAACATAACATAACAAATCATGACCATTGTTGACATTAAAACGGACAACAAGACCTAAGTACTATGTTCTACCTATTCTTCTTTCTTCCATCTGAAGAGAAAAAGAAAACTGTGATTATTTCTTGACAAAAATGTTTTTATTTTGCTTATCTTTCAATGGAGTTTTACATCTTTTTTTTATAGACTTCTTTAGAACAATCTAGAATCCTTGACAATGTTATCTTTAATCAATAGCTATTTATTGTGAATTACTGCAACGGCAGCGACTGCAACGGCTTGAATTTGTTTTCAAGTGTTATTGTCTTCTTCTTCGTATTAGTGACAGTCTTCTGTTTTGCAGGTAAAGAGCTTTTGGTCTTTATCTTCTTTTGCATATGTTGACTGGGCTTCTGTAGTGGGCTTTGTTGAGTTTGGGCTACCATGTCTTTGTTTTTGTCAAAGCCCGTTCTATTTATTGGGTTGTCTTCTACACCCTCCTTCAAACTTGGCGTGGGTGAGACCGGTGACGCAGACACGCCGAGTTTGGCTCTAAGCGTGATAAAGGGCCGTCGCGGTAGTGACTTGGTGAAGACATCAGCAAGTTGAATAGTTGCTGGGATGTGTTGCGTTTCTATGAGACCGAGAGCCACACGTTCCCTGATGTAGTGAAAGTCTTTATCGAAGTGTTTAGATCGTTTATGAAGAGCAGGATTTGCAGAGAGGTAGACAGCAGATAGGTTATCACAGAACACTCGTGTAGGTTGATGTTGAGAGATTCCAAGATCTCGGAGAAGAGAGGAAATCCAAGTGATTTCTCGAGCTGTATCGGAAAGAGCTCTATATTCGGCTTCTGTTGAGGAGTGAGAGATAGTGGGTTGTCTCTTTGCAGACCAAGATATCAGAGTAGATCCCAAGAGGATGCAGAAACCAGTAGTGGAGCGTCTAGTGTCCTTGCAGCCAGCGTAATCACTATCGCAAAATCCCGAAAGAACAGGGTTGTGGTGTTTTCTGATTGGAAGCCCCATGTTGATAGTTCCTTTCACATACCTGAGTATGCGTTTGAGAAGGCCAAAATCAGAGTTGGTCGGAGCGTGCATTCTTTGGCAGATGAAGTTCACGGCATATTGAATATCCGGTCTTGTGATTGTTAAGTATTGTAACTTGCCAGCTAAACTCCGAAAGTATGTTGGCTCTTCAAAGGGTTCTGAATTGAGGTCTTCCAAGTGTTGTGGCAGAGGGGTAGGCATAGGGTTGCATTCTGTCATGCCTGCTTGATGAAGAATGTCGGAAGCGTATGCGTGTTGATGTAAAAATAGACCATTGTTGTAAGATTCAATTTCTATACCCAAAAAATAGCGAGGAGGCCCAAGATCTTTCATCGAAAAGCGGTTGTTGAGAGCTTGAAGAAGTTTATCCATGAGCAGTTGATCACTTCCTGTGAGGAGTATATCGTCGACATATAAGAGGAGTATGAGACTTTGCCCATTTTGATGACAAACGAAGAGGGAAGGATCAGATGTGCTGCACTCAAAGCCAAAGTCAAGAAGAAAGTTGCTAAAGGTGTCAAACCAGGCTCTAGGCGCTTGTTTTAAACCATAAAGAGCTTTGGTGAGCCGACAAACGTGATTAGGCTTGTTAGGATCAACAAAACCAGAGGGTTGGAACATAAACACCGGTTCTTGTAATTCTCCATGGAGAAACGCGTTGGACACATCAAGCTGTTTGAGAGGCCACTCATTTGCAGTAGCGGTATCGAGAACAAGACGTATAGTTGCAGTTCGAACAACCGGACTGAATGTCTCAAGATAGTCGACTCCTTCTTCTTGATCAAACCCTTTGGCAACTAGACGAGCTTTCAACTTATCTATGGTGCCATCAGGTTTGAGTTTAGTCTTGAAAACCCATTTGGATGTCAGAATATTCATGTCCTCTGTTGCAGGAACTAGAGACCAAGTGTTTAGCATGTGAATGCGATCTATCTCATCCATAACTGCAGCGTTCCAGCCAGGATGCTTCATAGCAGTAGTAATAGTTTTTGGTTCATCAAAAGAGGATTTAGAGACAATGAGAGCATACCGGGGGTTTGGCTTCTGAATTCCATCTTTTGATCTTGTAATCATGGGATGGAGATTTTCTAATGAGCCTTGTCCTAGTGCATTGTCTTCATTTTGATCATTTAGTACGGGAGCTACTTCGTGGTCAAATTCATCATTTGATTCAGTTTCCTCATCAGAGCTAGTTTCCATATTAACATTGACGGCTTCCTCTGTCTCATAATTCATCATTGGCTGATTCTCACTTGTTGCCATAGGAGTCACTTGTCTTGCAAGAGGTTGTAATTGAGAAGAAGGCACTGAAGGTGGTGTGAGATCAGTATGTTGCCAAGCCTGTAGTAAGGTCGTCTGGTATTTTGGAACCAGACTGTGGTACTTTTCTTTAAATGGGAATTGAGCTTCATCAAAAATGACATGTCTAGAGATGTAGACTTTACCGGTAGGAGGATACAAACAGCGGTATCCCTTGTATTGGTTGTGATAGCCAAGAAACACGCATTGCAACGAGCGTGGATCAAACTTGTTCTTTGCTAACGGTCTCAAGCAGGGGTAGCAGGCTGTACCAAACACTCGGAGAGGTGTATAATCAACTTTTTGTTGAAACAAAGTTTCATAGGGACTTATTTCCTTGAGGACAGAAGAAGGCAAGAGATTACTGAGATAGTTGGCAGTGAAGAAAGCTTCTACCCAGAACTTGAGAGGCGTATGACTGTGATATAACATTGAAAGCCCAAGCTCTACCAAATGTCTGTGCTTCCTTTCGGCAACACCGTTTTGTTGCGGTGTATATGGACAAGATATACGATGATGAATGCCATGCTCTCTAAAGTGTTCTTTTAATTTGTTGCTTGTAAATTCTCCCCCTCCATCGCTTTGAAACTCTTTGATTTTTGTACCAAGTTGATTCTCAACCAATTTCTGATATGCAATAAACACTGAAATAAACTCTGACTTCATGCGCAAAGGAAAAAAACCAAGAGAATCTTGAGAAATCATCAACAAAAACTGCATAGTATTTGAATACTTGGTTTGATACAACCGGTGATGGTCCCCAAAGATCACAATGAACTCGATCTAAAGGTTTTAAAGCTCGAAAATCAGAAGAGAAAAACTGTAATCTAGTGCTCTTTCCCATTTGGCAAGGCTCACAAACGGGAGAAGTTCTGCTTTTATTCACTTGGATTTCCTTGCGCGTTAAAAGTTGCTGAAGAATCTTTGAGTTTGAGTGGCCAAGTCGATGATGCCATGTTTCCATGCTAGCTGCACATTGACGATTTGAATAGAGTGCTACAAACTCTGAATTCTCCAGCATGTAGAGCCCATTATTTCGTGGACCCTTGGACACCACTTTCTGAGTGGTTAAATCAATTATGCAAACCTTATTAGCATCAAAATAAACACCGCATGGATAATCATCGCAAAGTTTGGACACAGATAGAAGAGATTTTTGTATAGCAGGGCACACTAAGACTTCATTCAACGGAATAGTACCTTTGGATGAGGAAATTGTGGTGGATCCAACATGTGTAATAGGGAGGTATGTTCCATCTCCAACCAAGACTGCATCGTTTCCCTCATATGTTGTTGCGTTTTGCAGACCAGATGTTGAGGCTGTTATGTGGGCTGTGGCTGCAGAATCGGGGTACCATTCCTTGCCGGTTTCATTAGAGACACGGAGAGCAGAAAATGCTTGAGTAGGGACTTCACTTTGGTAGTTGATGTCAAATCAGTTGTAGCATTTGATAGCAGTGTGTCCTATGCGACCACAAATTTGACAAACTGGTCTTTGTCCTGATGATGGTGAAGCGGATTGATGTTGAGAAAATCCTCTGCCGCGTGTAGAGTAGCCACCGCGTCCTCTGTTTTGCCCAGAACGACCACGACCACGGGAATTGGAATTGTATTGAGGAGCGCCAGAGTTAGACCTTTCAGTATTGAACGCAAGATGAGGATTAACAGAGACAGTGTCGTCATAAGATTGCAGCTTACTGTCAAACCCTTGAACTTCGGAGATGACGTCGTTATACGTCGGAGCAGGGAGCTTGCTTAGGGAGCTTTGGATAACTGTGGTGATAGGATCGTACTCTCTGCCGAGTCCATTGAGAAAGCCAAAGATTTTCATGGATTCCTCTACTGGTTTGCCAATGGAGCTTAGAGAGTCGCATATTATTTTAAAATCACGACAGTAAAGAGATAGAGACTTATCTTTTTTTGTCAGAAGTTGAAGATTACGACGAAGAGAAAACTCTCTGGCGATGCTACTTTTGTTGAAATTTTCAGCTAGAGAGATCCAGATCTGACGAGATGTAGTGAGGTTGTGGACATGACCAAGCACTTCCTCTGAAAGCGTACCAAACAACCACGACCGGACGAGCTGGTCTGTGCAAAACCAGTCTTCATATTGAGGATTCGGAACTTCGCTGGTGACATCATCATTAACAACAAGACGAGTCTGAGCTGGAGGAGTGACGACTCCATTGACAAAACCTATGAGCTTTTGGCTCGATAGAAGGGACTCAAACTGTGTCTTCCACAACAAGTAGTTACTATCGTTGAGCTTTAAGGTAACGGAACTAGAGACATGGACATTGTCTGGAAAAGGGTAAGCAGGGGCCATTGAATCACCTGTTAAGGTATAATAGCTCTGATACCATGAAGAGAAAAAGAAAACTGTGATTATTTCTTGACAAAAATGTTTTTATTTTGCTTATCTTTCAATGGAGTTTTACATCTTTCTTTTATAGACTTCTTTAGAACAATCTAGAATCCTTGACAATGTTATCTTTAATCAATAGCTATTTATTGTGAATTACTGCAACGGCAGCGACTGCAACGGCTTGAATTTGTTTTCAAGTGTTATTGTCTTCTTCTCCGTATTAGTGACAGTCTTCTGTTTTGCAGGTAAAGAGCTTTTGGTCTTTATCTTCTTTTGCATATGTTGACTGGGCTTCTGTAGTGGGCTTTGTTGAGTTTGGGCTACCATATCTTTGTTTTTGTCAAAGCCCGTTCTATTTATTAGGTTGTCTTCTACACCATTTTCGCAAGCTCAATTTATCCTCTTATATGAATAACGCTTAGTTAATTGTTGGATATATTCTCTCCCCCTGGTCAAGAAATAAGGTTACCACCTCACATTGTCCCGTTACAGTACTTACTGTTTTCTCTCAAATCCACTAGATTTTGAGCCGTCAATCATCAACTTATTAGCTCGTGACTCGTGAGGTTGTTGTTGATGGTTGATTCTCAAAATAAATTACTTTGAAATTTGATTTTTGTAGATCTTTCTTAAAAAGCTTTAGTGTCCAGCGTGTTTGATATGAGCACTCAAGAAATTTTCTAAGCCTTCAAAAATAACCAACCGACCATCAAACAAAAAGTAAACCTTCTAACGTAATTAGAGTAAACCAAGAGATATTTAAGGTCATCTCTAGAAATGAATATTTTCAATCACACTATTGGGAAACTGCAAACCTCACGAGGCCACATTGGGCTAAGGAAACTGATAATAATAGCCCAACTACACGAGTTGATTCCTCCGAGTACTAGGTATATCTCCTTTTATAGTTTTTGTTAAAATCCTCTTTTTAGTCTCCTATAAGTCAAATTAGTTGCCATGTATTTAGGTGTTGAGCCTACAAATGTATGTGCATTGTAGAATACGTATATATTTAGACAATTTTGATTTGAAAGTGAGACTTACAAGATTGTAGGATCACCACATGACCATTTCTTCATGCTCCAAATATAAACATTGCTCAACAAAAATACACCAAAAAACTCTTTCTCTCTCTGTCTTCTCTATAGCCATCGTTGCATTCTACTCCAAGCCAACGGTTGAAATTGTGTAAGTTCTTATTAGATCAACAAGAACTTATTTTTTTGGTAAGAGGAAACAAAATTAAGATGGTTTTGGAAGATGAGATGAAGAAAGGTGAAGCGTCAGGAGAGACATCAGAGAAAATGGGGTTAAGCAGAAAGAACAGTGGGAGCTCTTTGTCTCCGACAGAGGATGATGAAGAAGATGAAGACAAGAAGCTCGAACTCGGTCCCATGATCGCTCTCAAAGAACAACTCGAGAGAGACAAGGTCTTTTACTTTGTTTATTTATACGAAATATGTAAACTATACCATATTATGAATGGGGAAAAAATGTTAGTAGTTTACTATATTCTTGGCATATTAAAGTATGAACTTGGTGAAATTAAAATTAATAATAGATGATAACGTCAAGAATAACTATCTGGTTTTTCTTGTTTAAAAATGGCTTTATATAATTTAAATTTTTTTCTTCGATATTTCTTATTTTCGACGAAAATTTGATAGGATGATGAAAGCCTGAGGAGATGGAAGGAACAGCTTCTTGGCGTCGTGGATTTGGAGGATGTCGGAGGTAAACCAAATTCATTACTTGATTTAGATTCCATGGTTCGTAAGTATGGTTTAGAATATTGATTAAGAATCAAATGTATTTAGCTCTAATGGTGAAAAGATTATACCGGTCTCACTAGTTCTGATTCAAATGAAGTATTACGTACGAAAGGAACGAATCATATGCATGTTAGTTAAATGACATTTTGGCTTGCCTTAGGCTCGGTTAAAAGGAAAAAAAAAACGGATACAAAATTCAAAACTATTGAATCATGTTATCTAACATAAAATTAATTAAACTGAAATGCAGAAACACCGGATCCAGTAGTAAAGATACTAGATCTCACAATTAGATCACCAGACAGAGAGGAAATGGTATTGACAATACCCGAAGATGGGTTGCCAAACCCGAAAGGCCCTTGGTTTACGATAAAGGAAGGTTCTAAATACACACTTGTCTTCAACTTCCGTGTCACAAACAATATCGTTTCGGGCCTTCGCTATAACAATACCGTGTGGAAAACCGGTGTTAAAGGTTACTTTGTATTTTCGTGTGTTTCTCCTTCATTTTAAAAATATTGTCGAATGTTCTCTTTTGATGTTCAGTTTTTTTTTTTCCCTACTGAGCAGTGGATAGTACAAAAGCAATGCTTGGGACGTTTAGTCCTCAAGCTGAGTCTTACCAACATGTAATGCCTGAAGAAATGACACCGTCTGGTATGTTTGCTAGAGGATCCTATTCCGCAAGAACTAAGGTATATCATTTAGTATACATGATGAAAGGTTTTGCAGAAACTGATCAGATTGTTATTAAATAATACAGTTATTTTCACTGAACTTGGTGAGTTTGATGTCATCTTATTGTACATATTTCAGTTCATCGATGACGATAACAAATGCTACTTGGAGATCAACTACACCTTCGACATCCGCAAGAGTTGGCAATGATCCACCGTATATACATTCTCCCAAAGTCTAAATCAATGCTCGTTTGAATATTTGATCATCAATATCTATTTAATCTTACATTCGATTTTCAAGACTAGAAAAATGATTTAGCTTTTGATTAAATGAGCAGAAATAAGAGACCGTTTGTGTATTTATGGAATTTACTCTTCACTTTTCTTGTAAGTAGACCGTTTTTTGGGCACTATTAATTTGAATGTAGGTAGAATAACGGTCATAAACATAAACAATTCTGTCAAAATGAATACAAACTCTTAGAAGAATTCAGCCTACAATTCTTTTGCCTTGCCGAAGAAAAGGAGAAAACAGAAAAGAGGATAACAACAATAAACAACAACACCTTTTAAGGATGGTCCCAAATTACATGAAAGAAATTAAAAAGACAATGTGAGTTCTACAGTGAGAAGAGGCTTTTGTGAAGGGAATGTATAATTATACTGAACATTATAGAAGAAAGGAAAATACATATAAGAGATGGGTAACCAATAATAAAATAAGTGAAACTATATACTCCATATTCTCTGTTTAATCAAGAAATAAAAGAACAAAATATTACTCGGAAAAAAAATAAGTCGAATGTCTCGTATCAACCATAAGACACAAATAGGTTGATGCCAAAAGAATTTTGATCATGCATGGTTTAAACTTAGTAGTATGGGATTGATGGTGGAGGAGGAGACGCATAAGAGACACCGCGGATAGGCGGAAGAGGTGTGTCTTCGTAATATGGAGGCGGCAGAGAAGGTGGTGTTGGTGTTTGGTAGTGATGGTCGTTACTTGGACTGTCGTTGCATCCCTTTGGTGGTGGTGATTGATACTCCGGTGGTGGAGACTGGTTTGGGCTTGCCGGTGGATGGTACTCAACTGGTGTTGACGGTGGAGGTGGGCTTTGTGTTACCGGTGGATAGTAGACTGGTGATGGTGGTGGAGGGCTTTTTGCTACCGGTGGATAGTAGACTGGTGATGGCGGTGGAGGGCTTTGAGTTACTGGAAGATAATAAACTGGTGGGGGAGGTGGACTTTGGGTAACTGGCGGATAGTAGACCGGTGATGGTGGTGGACTTTGTGTTACCGGGGGATAGTAAACCGGTGGTGGTGGTGGAGGACTTTGGGTAACAGGTGAATAGTAAACCGGTGGAGGAGGAGGAGATTGTATAACCGGTGTATAGTAGACCGGTGGTGGAGGAGGACTTGCTGTTACAGGTGGGTAGTATACCGGTGGTGGTGGCGGGGGAGATTGAACAGCGTAGTAAGTAGGCGGTGGTGGTGGCGGTGGAGATTGAGTGGCGTAGTAAGTAGGCGGTGGCGGAGAAGACGTGTATTGGTAGTAAGGTGGTGAAGGTGATGGATAGTATTCCCTTGGTGAAGGAGTTTGCTCATATTTCGGAGGTGGGGGACTTTGTGTTGTGGGTGGACAGTTAACTACGGGCGGAGGAGATGAGTAAATGTATGGCGGAGGAGGAGATGGTGACGGTGGTGGAGGAGATGAGTAGATGTATGGTGGAGGAGGAGATGGTGGTGGTGGTGATAGTGGTGGTGGTGGAGGGTATGCCCTAACGGAAGGTGACATTTCGGAAGAAGGAGGAGGCGGAGATGGCTCATACTCTGGCGGTGGTGGAGGAGGAGGATACGCCTTGACGGAAGGCGACATCTTAGAAGAAGGTGGTGGCGGAGTTGCTCTAAAAGAAGGCGACATTTTAGAAGAAGGCGGTGGCGGAGTTGCTCTAAAAGATGGTGACATCTTAGAAGACGGCGGTGGCGGAGTTGCTCTAAATGTAGGCGACATCTTGGAAGACGGAGGCGGTGGAGGAAGTACTCGAACGGTGGGTGACATCTTAAAAGACGGTGGTGGAGGAGAGAAAAAGTTGTTACACCCAAACTTACTACAATCAACAGAGCGTGAGGCTGGAGAAGAACACTCTTTAGACGATCTTTGATCTTCTTTACCATCAATACAATTCATCGAGCCATTAACCACCACATTGTCTCCCAAAAGAGCCACACATCTCGGGGCATCACCGGTGAAGAAGTTGGAAGAATAAGTGAAGTTCTCAAGGTTAGAGAGCTGACAAATGCTGCTTGGTATAACTCCTGTGAATCTATTGTTAGCAACATTGAGCTGTTCCAAACTCTTCATGTTTCCAATGCTTGATGGCAATGGACCGCTTAAACGGTTGAAACTGATATCGAAAACCGTCACATTCTTGAGATTCCCAATCTGTGGTGGTAAGCAACCGGTTAAGTTATCGTTAGAGAGGATGATCTCGTTGAGAGTCTTTCCCATTAAACCGATACTTCCCGGTATGCAACCTCCAAGATCATTATCCGCAAGAACTAGAGCAGACACCGGAGAGTTTCCCATGTTTTCGGGTATCCCAAACATAAACCGGTTATGGTTTAAGAATATCGCGTCGAGCTCTTTATCGAATAGCTTCGAAGGGATACTACCTTCAAACTCGTTGTACCGAAGATCCAAGAACTTGAGGGAAGGTAAAGACAAGACAACATTAGGGAACTTCCCAACAAAACGGTTGTTACTTAAGTCAAGCTCGAAGAGAAGCTTCATGTGTTTAAACGTGAGAGGTACTTCTCCACAAAAGCGGTTTGAGTTGAGATGAAAGAGAGCAAGATCAGTGAGAAGACCAAGCTCACGAGGTAAATAACCAGCCATGTCCGCATGGTTAAGGTCAATACCCGCAACAACTCGAGTTTTCGGACTAGAAGGAGAAGGAGCACAAAAGATACCGTTGTAGGAACAAACATCAGAGCCATTCCAATTAGCAGTGAAGTTAAAAGGATCAGAGAAAATAGCTTGTTTCCATGATTGAAGAGCAATGTAGGCTTGTCGAAGACTTGGGTTTTCGAACTTGAGACTCGGGTCGACTTTGATATTATCATCGCTTATATCATCATCATCATCATCTCCTCTAATCTGTAAGAAACAAGAGGAGAACAAGAGGAAGAGAAAGAAGAAGAGACGTAAAGAAGTAGAAGGAAACAACAACATTTTTTCTTAGTTTCAAGAGTTTGAGAAAATTGAAAATTTTGAGAGGTTTTTGTTGGGAGAAAATATAATTTAGCACATGGGAAAAGAGACCCCACCTCACTAATTGTGACATCTAAGAACTCCCATGTGCTTCTTTATAAAAATAACAGTCAGAAAAAAAACTCAGAAGTCGTATCTAATTTTGTTATAAAATTACAAGTAATCAATCAATTTTTGTGTTAATAAGTTTAATACTATGACATATTGATAAGCACGTCGAAGGAGGAGACAAAAAGACTGACCTTTAATTACGCGGCAATAGATTGGAGCCACCGTCACCGACTTTAACTCTATATATAAACTTGGATACATGTCCCTAAAGATTCTCTCAAGCCGTCACTTACCTATAAAACGCGTCAACCGATAATTCAAATAATATGGTTTTATATAACTCAAAAAGACATGAATGCACATCTGCATGTTATAACTTTGATGCATGTCTCTCACAAACATTATAGGTACAAGCTGATGTTGTAATTATATATGCAACATTTTTCCACGGACAACAAGTTTGTCTTGTACATTATGTACCAACAAGGTAGTTTTGGACCCGTAAGATTTTGTATTTAGTGTTGGAATCTTGAAGTTAAGCATGTACAAAATGAAGTTGAGTGTCTATCTAATGAAATTTTATGCAAAGAAATTCAAAGAGACTACATATATATATATATATATATATATGGATTAGTTAGGTTTAGACCTCGAGATTCATCAACTGGCCTATCTCAGTCAAGTTACCTTCATCATCCACTGCACCAAGATGAAAAAATCCGTCAAGGCCTGAATAAGAGTCCCAGGGGAAGGAGGTTCTATAATTTTCAAAGGATAACAAATCGTTCACACCGAGCCTTACACTAACTTCAAGCTCAAACCAAACTTATATATGTTAAAACACACTAAGGCACAAACAATCATACCAAACACACAAAAGATTCGGTAATCAAAATTGGTCTTTTATCCTAATCAGAACTCTTTCTTCATTTTAATCAAGATCTGTTAAAGAATAGAATAAATAGGAAGATACTTTCACGTCCGAATTAACGGACCTGAATGAAGCAATCGTCGGAAGACTCCATCCCAGCATTGCAGTCTTATAATTCGCTGATTCGGACGCCGGGAAGTTTCGTCGAGTTATGTCGCAGGAGCTTTACGATGTCGTTTCATACGACTGAACATTATTTTTTTTGGTGTAAGATTCATTCGACTAAACATAGTTTTCAATGTTTCATTCACTTTTTTTGTTTTTTAATTTTTTTTTTTGTCAACCAAAAATATAAATTTATTTGACTCGAATGCTACACTAATGAAGTTTAGTTTTGTAAAACTGTGGGAAAATTGATTTTTTTTTACAGAAACTAGAAATAAGGTGTATTTTTTTCTTAGACAGAGACATAAAGTGTATTTTTAAATCCAACTTATTGAAAATTGGAATGCGTAAATTAACCTCCAACTACCAAAATTAAATGACTAACGTTGATAAACTCTTTATAATATTTTAGAATTATCTTTACTAGAGACAATCTTAAAAGGGAATTGGGAATTAGTTTATGATTATTTTTTTATATTAAAGAAAAACACTAATAACAGAATTATGTATTAATGCTCAGTCAGATTATTTAATTTTTCTTTTCTCAAGCCAGATTATTTAATCAAAATATTTCCTACTAAAACAGATTTTATAATATTTGGGAGACAATTTATCGAATTAAACAGGCCGAGACAGGTAAGGCCCATGTGCCCTGAGACCATTTGGTTCCTTTCTCTTTTTATTTTTCTATAAACTAAAAGAGCTACAAAAATGTGAGCAAAATATTCGATATTCGTTTCATTTTTCAAAGAATATCACTAAACTAAAAGATAATATTTAATATTTGACATGTGTACAAATTGCCAAGTGAATGAATTTCTCAACAAATGTTAGAGAAGATGTTTGTTTCCCTTTCATTTCGAGCTGGAATCTTTATTGTGGGTCATGTTAATAATGTTTTTTCGAAGACTACTGTTTCGATTTTGAGAAAAATGGCATAGAACTGATAAAGAATGACGTACTTTCTTATTGATTAGCATGCATTCTCTAATTTTCATTTAACAAAAAAAAATGCATTCTCCAATTTTCTAAACTATGCAAATTGCTTAGAAACCGGTTTAGTTGTTTTTGGGTTCTCTTATTTCTCACGATTTCAATTTTATAATATATATAACTTTTTTATGGGTGTATGTCCTATATCTTTAGGAGTTTATTAGGTAAATGACAATTGAAAATAATCTACATTGGTAAAGTGATAATGGAACTTATTTAATTAGAAATCAAATCCTACATGTTGGCGGGAGAGTGGTCTCTGATTAAGCTTTAGCCTAACGATTGGTAGATCTCTTTAAAACTACGAAATCTTGGTGAAGATTGTATGCTATAAGTGTGTGTACTGTGTACTATTTCGAACAAAGTGAGAATGTCTAATTGTAGCCAAGCCGCCAAGTAGCTGCCTTAAATGTTTGAAGACACATTCATCATTTAAAAGGGACTTTACAATGAAATTGAATATGTATACCTCCTTTTTTTTTTTTTTTTCAACGTATACATACCTCAAATAAATGGCATTTTCAAAGGAAATCACTCAGTCGATGAGATATGTTTTTGTGGCGCTACGTGAAAACATAGGTAAATGAACTTTGTGCATCATTGTTGGAACGAAGGATATGGCTATACAAAAAAATATTTGGTTTCCGCGATGGATATGATATACAATTCAAAGTTTTGAAGTTGAATATTACACATTTTTCTTCAACATATATGTTTTCTTTTCAGTAACTTCTGAAACCTAAATTGTGATATGGAATTATATAAAACGAGTTGCAACTTTTTAAAGATATCAAAGATAATGTCAACGTTATTTTTTGTAACTTTTAAATGTATACATCACAAATTCATAATCTCTTTTTTTTTTTTTTGATAAACCGTAGGAATTCCAAACATTTGTTCCGTTGATAATACTAAGGCGTATAATCATCTCTTCCAAGTGGGGTTGAGCTAGTGATCTACTTCTTGAGCACTCACGCAGACACGCAGTCACTCTCTTGACCACTAGGCCAAAAACCCATCAGATAAATTCATACATAATCTTATACACTTTATATGTTTTATTATTACAACATAGAATATAATCATACACACCTAACAGAAAACCTTAAAAGCTTAAAACCTTTAAAGAGTAAACAAATGGTTGAAGTAGTAGACCCAAAATCATTAATCATAGGTATGTTACTTCCTATGTCAAAAGAAGAAATATGAAATCTTCTTCTTTTAGTTATAGGAATAAGCCAAATATACTAACAGCAACTAGAATATCAAAAGTGTGACCAAAAAAAAAAAAAATCACCAAAAACAATATAATTAAAATATCTATTTAATCCTCGTGCTTGCTCTCTCTTCCAGAGAAAGGGGAAAAAAAAAAAAAACAGATTCCTGATATTTTCTGCTTCGCTTCGCTTTGCTTTGGCCTTTGGGTTTGCTTTGCCTTTTATCTCCACAATAATAATATTCGTTAACCTCTCCTCGTTCTCGTCGCTGTTTCTTCCCGATCTTTGCTATAGTTCTGGATTCAAAATCTTTCTTCCCCAATAGGTATACGCGAAAAAAAAAATCCAACATTTTCTTCTTACTTAAATCCTCAAATTTTGTCACTTGTTCATGCTTTTAAGTAATCAATTTCTTAATTTCAGTGTTAAGTTTGTCACGAATCTTATTTCTTTTCTGTTGGGTTAATGAATAGTCGATTAAAAATCCCAGCTTTTTCAATCTGTTATTGCTAAGTGATTAGGAATCTCAGATGTTGACGTTCACTGATAGGGTTTTAGTCAAAATTCCTAATTTCTTCAAGCTTTATAGTAAGAATCTTAAGTTGTTTGTTTTGGGTACAGATGTTTGTCTCTTAATTTTTGATTTTTCTGCAAAATCAAATTTTTAAGAGCTATGGAGGAAGAGAATGTTACTAGTTCACCTTCAACACCGGTACATAGGCTTAGGCATCGAAGACGTTCTAATGAGGTTTGGTTCGTTATCTTCTGTAGCTTCATTGAAGAAAATTTGAAGTGAGGTTTACTTAGTGTTGCTTGTTTGTGTTAGGTTGTTACGGATGGGGATAAAGTGAATGCAAGTCCTTTGTTGGTTAATGATCGGAATAAGTACAAATCTTTCATGGTCCGGACCTACTCTACGTTATGGATGATTGGTGGTTTTGTTTTGGTTGTCTACATGGGTCATCTTTATATCACAGCTATGGTTGTTGTTATTCAAATATTTATGGCTAAAGAGTTGTTTAATCTGCTGAGGAAAGCTCCTGAGGATAAATGTCTCCCCTATATTAAACAGCTCAATTGGTAAAGTCACAAGCTTTTTATCTTCTAGTTTTAAAAAGGCTATTGGCTCAGGTGATGTAAGATGTTGTTAAGTCGTCTTGTTTGTTTGGTTTCCTCTGCAGGCACTTCTTTTTCACTGCCATGCTTTTCGTTTATGGACGGATCCTTAGTCAACGGTTAGCCAATACCATGACTGCAGATCAGTTCTTCTATCGGCTAGTCAGCGGCTTAATCAAATACCATATGGCAATCTGTTACTTGTTGTATATTATAGGTCAGTCTTGCTTCACCGTTCTGTCCTCTTTGTGGAATTTGATTTTCTAGCATCGGTGAAAATAGGTCTTGACGCTTGGCTTAGTTGATTCACCTTACGTTTAATGCTTATGGAATATGCCTCGATGTAACAAATTTCAGGTTTCATGTGGTTCATTCTCACATTAAAGAAGAAGATGTACAAGTACCAGTTTGGCCAGTATGCTTGGACCCACATGATCTTGATAGTCGTGTTTACTCAATCGTCGTTCACTGTTGCCAACATATTTGAAGGGATCTTCTGGTACACATTTAATAATGTCACCATATGAAGTTTATGCTTTTTCGACTATTCGTATATTAAGTTTGCTAAGGAATCATCTTTTTCTATTTGTCACCACATTGAATCAGACTGTTCTTAACAAACATAGCTTCTTACACTTGCATCTATTTTACTTTTTTCTTCGCTGTAATGTAAATTGTCTACTTCTGATGGCTTCCAATGCAGGTTTCTTCTCCCAGCATCTTTAATTATAATCAACGACATCTTCGCCTACATTTTCGGTTTCTTCTTTGGAAGAACGCCTTTAATAAAGCTGTCTCCAAAGAAAACATGGGAGGGATTCATCGGAGCCTCTGTGACAACTATCATCTCTGCATTTGTTGTGAGTATATGTTACTTTTGCCACCACATGGCACATCAAAATGCTTACATCATTTCATCATCTTTTTCTTCACCATGCTTCTGAAATGTTTTGTATGCGTAATGTTTCAGCTGGCAAATATTTTGGGTCGTTTCCCTTGGTTGACATGCCCACGACAGGTTAGTCATTGAGCACAAAGAATAACACTAATCTTGCAGACGATCTTTTAGGGAGTTTATAGTAAATCTTTGAATCATGATGCAGGATTTGTCCACTGGCTGGCTACAGTGTGACGCTGATCCATTGTTCAAACCTGAACCTTTTGCTTTACCTGCATGGATTCCAGAATGGGTAAGCTTTGGTATCATGTTGCATCGTGTAGAAGAAAATTATCTATGTTGTATATTTTGGCGTTTGTACTTGGTATATTTCTAGTCATGAATAAGTGAATGTAGGCGAACTCCCTCAGAGTATAACTTATTTCATAGTGTATTCTTAGATAGGTTCAGATCCTGGCCTTTTTATTAGTTTCTGAAATAGGTTTGGATTCTAGCCATTTTATGGAGGTTACTCAGTTAGCTCTTGTTAGCTAACAGATAGTAGTGTTAGACTGTGCGGTTAGCCTTTCTGTTTGAATAATATTGCATGAGGTTTCTCAACTTTCTAGTTCATTTGTGCAGTTTCCTTGGAAGGAAATGACGATCCTCCCTGTTCAGTGGCATGCTTTATGCCTCGGTTTGTTCGCTTCAATCATAGCACCTTTTGGAGGATTTTTCGCTAGCGGTTTCAAAAGAGCATTCAAAATTAAGGTCAGTAATCAATACCTCCAAATATGAGCCAAGCTTCACTTTCCATACGCATCTAACCTCTAACAAAACCTTGCTTGACAAAAACCGTAATCGCAGGACTTTGGTGATAGTATTCCAGGACATGGTGGAATCACAGATAGAATGGACTGCCAGGTAACTCTAATGAAACTAGTATCTCTTCGTAAGATTATGATTAGGTCTTTAGAGTTTTCATTCACAAGATTCGCATTGCATATTCTTCTTCTCTAACTCTCATCTTTAAGCATATACATAAACCAGACCTAATGTTATCTATTGTTACAGATGGTTATGGCAGTATTTGCCTACATATATCTTCAATCATTTATTGTCTCCCAAAGCGTTTCGGTTGACAAAATCCTAGACCAGGTAAATGAACTTCTCGACTTTGTATCAAAACTGAAAAATATTCACTTTTGCACTGAATCATTGAATCAAACATGTGATGGTTTCATTGTAGATATTGACGAACCTTACCTTTGAGGAACAACAAGCGCTCTTCGTGAAGTTAGGACAAATGCTGAAGGACAAGCTCTCATAGGCTCCATTGCCAAAAGTTTCTTTTATTCAGATTCTGATTCTCCAAGAACAGGTTCCTCTGGAATATCCTTTTATCTTTGTCCTTACTAGAGACAATAAATTTAAAATTGGATTAAGATTTGTTGTTTCCTGCCATTGTAAATCCTCTCGAAATTTGTCGAAAAAAATAGAAGTTTTTTTTTTTAAGTCTTCTCATTGGATACAAAAGGTTTGAAGGAAGTTGTATCTACTACTATCTACTTATTTAGTAGCTTTGGTGGTTTTTAGCTGTATTTTGTATATTGGTTAAAATGAAACAACATTTGGTTTGTTTGTCTCATGATTCGATTTGTTCTATGTTTTCTTTTTTAACTGGAGAAATTGAATGCATAACGATGACATAGTAGGCCCATATTCTTTTTGACTCTTCTGGGCTTTGAAGATAGGCCCACATGTTTTGTTGGAAATAGGCTGAGAATACGTATCTAGTTTTCCAATGTTTGTGAACATCCTTCGGCCTTTTTACTAACAGTGTTTTGCATGAACTAATCATAGATTATATTTCATATCGCAGCAGAATTACAGAAATTGAAACAGAATTACAGAATTATCGCACCAAAGACCAGTCTGCGGCCTTGTATTCACGGGTTTAGTCCTACCATGTCTTATGACCGGCGAGTTTATCTCTAGCTGACGGACTTAAAACCCAAATTTTGACACCTCAAAATGAAACAATGATCAACTAAACTATGACAAAAATGATTAGCCAAAACATAACTAAACTAAGGTGATACTACGATACTAGTATGAAAAAGATGATTTTATCACGTCTTTCACGTTTGTACCAAAAAGGTGATGCGATTAATTTTTTCAACAACTTCAAAGTGATAAATAGAGAGGCATTGAACAAACGAAAACGCTATTCATTAAATACATTGAAGCTAGACGTTCTTAGGTTATAAGCCTGCTTCTTATTTCCGCGTCTGAAGATAATACCAAAAATCTGGAAAAAAAACCAAGATAACCACATATTATCACGTGACAATCACATGTTAACCTTGAGTCACTTGTTATCTGGCACGTGTTCTCACGCGCCGGCACATTAGACTAAACACGCAAGGTCTTTAGTACACGTCAGCAACTGATAACCGATAATTACTATGACGTGGACGTTGGTTAAAGAAAATAAGAACAACAAACACAACACACAAATCAAAGTAAACTTTTTTTTGTCGTTTCTTTTTTTCTTTGGTCAATTTTTTTTTTACATGTTTTGTCGTATATCAATAAACTCTTAAGTGATAAAATACATAGAAATAAATCTGAATAATTTAATTCAGCACTAATTATTTTTAAGCATGAAATTATAATAAAGAGTATAACCATTGAAGATTTTATTTTGATACAAAGTGAATCTAGACGCTATATGTGCGATAAAACTGAGAATTTAACCATCAACATTTCACAATTATATTCAGTAAGTTATAAAAAACATTACATCAACGACGTTCAATCTTTTTAATTATTGTCACATAATTTCACCACTCTGTCGTCATCTTTTAACATTTTGTCGTTTACTCCGTTTAGTCTCTCTCTATTAAATCGTATAGGTATTATAAATATACGTTATAAATTCTTCGAATCATTTGTGTATCGTCAAAAAGATTTTATCAAAAGGACAAAAGAAAGAGATGGTTGAGATTCAGGGAAGATTCAAAAGAATTGAGTCGGCTTTCAACGTAGCCGCGGCTCGTGTACATCCACCGTGTGATAACAGTAGCGGAAGCGATCATTCGCCGGATCTTTCCGATTTGGTCGCATCTTTTATAGAGAAAGAGGGACAAATAGTATTACGTGAAGAAGAAGAAACTTCTTCCGACGATAACAATTTGGAAGATGTGAATGAGAGGTTACGGAAGCTTCTAGAAGGTTTATCCTGTGGCGAAGAGCGGATGAGAATACTGTCAGCGACGATGGAGGTTGCTGGAACGTTCGTCGGAGATATTAGTTCTTCTAAGCGTCACTTAATGGCGTTTCTACGTAACAAGGGTTTTGATGCAGGTACATATATATAGTCTATAATCATCTCTTTCTATATAATATACTGAAATTTACATTTTTTATATTGAAATGGGAATTAACGGAGATGATTTTACTAGTTTGTGACTAATATATGGGATTATATTTAACCTACGGAATAATTTTCGTATCTTATGTAAACTTGTAATTTTGTTTAACTATTTCGTGATTTTACAAGTGTAATTAGTGGCTAAAATGAATCAAAGTTTTGATTTTATTTGTGTTTTTCTTTTAAAAGTTAACTAGAAGATTTATTTTCATCATACTGTAGTTCCATTCCACCATTTTATAATTTAAATCACGATTCCACAATTTATTTTTATCATCTAGAGCGTACGTAAGGTTCCTTAACTTGAGTATTTTCTTCATTCGTTTTATGATTCAGTAGTGTCTTAAAAAATTAGTTTTTTGAGTTAATAAAATAGTGTTTTGGATATTGGAAATTTAGAACCATAAAATATTCAGACGAAATGGCTGCGAAGATTTTTTTTCTTGGGGGGTCGAATAGCTAAGTAGATTAAAAAAAATCCTCCTTTTCACCGCAAGTAGCCAAATTTGTTTTTCCTACTGATATCTATGATTTGTGCAATTGCTTACCAATCATATTAAACAGAAGTTACCTAAATAAAGTACTTAGAAATAATTAAGTTGTACTAAAAGTTATATAAATATGTACTTTATATTGCAGCCAAAAAAAGTTGTACTTTCTGTAGTATTATGATGTACTCGTGGTACTTGGAATAAGTTTCTACTATATGTAAGAAAAATGACAATAATCATCGCCATGTATGTGTATAGGTCTTTGCAAGTCGAGTTGGGAAAGATTCGGCAAAAACACCGGCGGAAAATACGAGTACGTCGACGTTCGTTGTGGCGGAGATTATAATAATCGGTATTTCGTCGAGACAAACCTTGCCGGAGAGTTTGAGATAGCTAGACCAACGAAAAGGTACCTCTCAATACTAAGCCAAGTGCCACGCGTCTTCGTGGGAACTTCAGAGGAACTGAAACTGCTCGTGAGAATCATGTGCCATGAGATGAGACGGTCGATGAAGCACGTAGGGATCCACGTGCCACCGTGGAGGAGAAACGGTTACATGCAAGCTAAGTGGTTCGGTTTCTATAAACGAACTTCGACGACCAATAACTACGAAATGGTTAATACTTATGATACGACTGCGTTTAAGGGTTGCAAGGAAGAGTTTTGGGAAGCTAAAGGTCTTAAGGTTATGGTTGGTCAGCTTTCGATTGCTTTCAACATTAGTGCGGTTGAAGTGTAATAATAATCAGAAAACAAAAGAGGGATCCTTTTCCAGTTTGAGCTAATATGTAAGCTAATTCTTGGGTTTTGTTTGTAAATACTAAAATAGTGAAATTTTTGTTGATTTAGTTACGCAGATTAATACGTAAAATGTATTTTAAATAACATGCATTTCGGAGCGGTTTTAACTCTACTGACCAAGTCAGATTTGTTTTGGTTTATTTTCATTTTTCAACACAAATCTAGTCAAAGACGAGTGTCATAAATTGAATGGTATTTTAGCGTTATTCCTTCCCCGAAAAAGAAATTTGTGTCCGAGTGTTTTTGACGGCAAAGTGTGTGTTTCATTAATTGTACTAACTAGTCAAAAAAGTATAAAGAAACTCACAAAATATTTATTTTTCATTTATAAGCTAAATGGTTTATTACTAATTTTGTTATCCTTCTACCATAATTAGTTGCCACTGTTAAAATCGGATGAATTATTTTTGTTCTATGTGATTGTTGATGATACAGTGCACTAAAAAAAGTTCTTCATCTTAGTGTTGTGATTATATCAAACAGATTTCCATTACTGTCTCCTCAGGTTTCATAAGTTTATAAGCATAATGTTTGCTTTCGATGTGAAATGACCAATAGACTCTTGACTCTTTAGGCCCATTATATAACCCGATCATGGGCCAGTAACATGTGGAAGGCTTTTCATGTGGAAGGCTTGTCTTCATTAACACATGTAAAGACAAGGATCAAACTCTTTTTTTACAAATCTGTTTAGTTTAGTTATGAGGTTGCAACAGGTAGCATAATAAATAAAAATTTTACCAAATGTTTCATTTGTATTAACAATCTTTTAGTAATATGTAAAATGGGAAAAATAGGAAAAATTGGAAATAGACTTTACAAATGGATAACACTGGATTTCTTGTAATTGATAAAATAATTTTTTTGAGATATCATATGTTTCCTCTTTTCACATTTACAACAACTACAGGTCCTAAAATTTGTCCAAATTATCGTTTATGTACTCAATTATTCATCTGCAAGTTCTCACAAAAATGTTGGTGTAAACCATTAGGTTAAATTCTCCGGTCTCCTCTGTAAGATTTTGAATTTTCCGCAATAGAATTAAACCTCAAAACGAAAATTAAAAAAAAATTATCCGAAAAATGCAGATAACGCATGTAGAAAAAAAATTACAATTTACGAAAATAATAATAATAGCAAAATATTTATAATTTTTAGTACTTTTGTTTCGTTTACCAAACGTAGAGGCATGCTCCTAGGCTCTTTAAACATCCATACACCATTTTAACTGTCTTCAAATATAATTAGCTAGTATTATAAATCCTGGAAAAAAAAACCCAGCCATTATCGTAGAACTCTAAAACAAATTACAAAGGAAACTTTAATTATGTGAAAAGCAAAAATTATATCAAATAGTATTGCATATGAAGTATTTTGAAAACACTACTAATCAGATCTTATCAACAAAAAGAACATAAGATAAACATTTATAAGAAACTTACCATTTAGACAAAAAAAAAAAAAAAAAAACTTACCATTTCATTTTTTTTTCTTCGAGTAATATTTTTAATTTTCTATATATACTACATGGTACATTTATTGTGTAGCTCTAGTAACATTGATGAGAATTGAAAACAACTACGTGTTACGGGACTGCAATGACAGATCATATTCTGGTAATTAAACAAATGTTATGATTTACATGTGGGATTTGGCTCAGTAGATACCTCCTCAATATAAACCTATCCATTATCCATACATTTTTATTTCCTTCAATGGCGAATAAAATACAACTTAGAAAATTAACAAATAAAAAGAAAACATAGTTGGACTTTTCTTAGACCTTTCGAAATTCGGCGTCACGAATAAAGAACAAAAAACCTTTCAAAATTCAAAGTCTCATCAAACTCATTCTTCAAGAAAGACTCACTCTCTTTTCTCTCTCTATGAAAAAGCTTTGCCGGAAAGGAACCGTTCATCCGTCGCCACCGCCGGCGATAAAGACCGACGAACAGTTTCTATCTCTTCTCCCCGTAGCTATCCTCTCTCTCGTGGCGGCGCTCTCGGTGGAGGATCGTGAAGTTCTTGCTTACCTCATCTCAAACTCCGGCGACTCAAATCGTATCTCTCGTCTCAAGAAAAACAAAGAAGATAATCATCACTCTCCTCTCTTTCTTTGTGATTGTTTTAGTTGTTACACGAGTTACTGGGTCAGATGGGACACGTCACCGAGGCGCCAACTCATTCACGAGATCATCGATGCTTACGAAGATAGTTTGGAGATGAAGAAGAAAAAGAAAGATCGGAGAAAGCGATCGGGAAAAGCTTCTGGACGAGTTAACTCGATAGGAACGAGTCGACTCAGTGAATTGGGTTCGAGTTCAGCCGAGTTTGCTGGTGGTGACTCGGAGAAAGATGGAAATTGCGGCGGTGAAGAGGCGGAGAAGGAGAAAGGCTCCGTTGGAAAGGTTATGAGTTTCATTGGTCAGAGATTTTTGGGAGTTTGGGGATAAGGAAATTTCCAAACATTTTGGTGGAAAAAATGATGAAATTTACTAAAAAGACAAATAAATAAACTTTAGTTTATTTTTGTAAAATTTATTTCTGGCTCAAGCTTTTTTCCAGAGATTTTTATTTTTTTTCTTTTCTTTTGCATTTCCGTTAATTTTAATTTTTCCTTTTAAAGGGTTTAGTTCATGTAATATAGATGTTTAACTACGCACCCTGTAATTTTTCAAGTTTAAGTCACTGTATTATAACATCTAAAATGAAATATATGTGTATCATAGCAAATACCTACACTTTTTAAAGAGTCTCTGCTTTATACTTTCTGATTGGCTCTGGTCGATGATATCATGGAATCGTAAACATGAAAAAATAAAGAATAAAAAAGATAATTTAATGAAAAAGATACATTTATCTTACAACTTATAATTTGTAAAGACGAAATAAGTGAATTCTTTACACTTGTAAAACCGATTAGCAACTTCCAAAATCATGGAATAGTTTTTTTTTGTATAAATGTTAAATTATTTTGGTTTTAATAAATGTTAAATTATATTCACCTAAAAACACCATTTTACAAATAATGCATCGTAATATCGAAGGAGTTCGAAAGTTTTAGAAAAAAAAATTAAAATTTGAAAAAGAGATTAGTGTCTATAGGTATGGAACCTGTAGTGTATAAACCACTTTTATATTCTGATGGATCCGACAGAGCTAAAATATTCAGCCAATTTCTAACACTTTTGTCAATCAAGCGGGTGAGTTTAGAGGCTGGCGGAGTGGCGGGTGAGTTTGGAGGCTGGTGTTGAAGTATCTTTGTGCCTTCGTCCATTCCTCTCTCACCAATTACTGTAGGTTGTAAGCTGAAACACATATCGCAACACGAACAAGTGAAGACTTGGAGTAGCTGAGGCGGAGAGTAAGGGAAGAAGTGACTCCCCATCTTGCCGTGAAACTGTTGCCTAAGATGTCACAAGTAAGTGCTGACCAAAACTTGGGAGGAATAGTTTAATTTTATTGTTCCATCTTCACGAGTTAGCATAATTTTTACTTTAGGACATACGATAAAAATTGCATATGACTACAAGTAAAGTCATTACGAGTATAATTTTTGTGATTAAATGGTTTAAATGTGTCAGAACGTATTTTCAAATATTCATTTGACAGTTGATTCGTTGTCGAATGCTATTTGGAAAACATCGTTGTTGCTGATTTTACCAACCAAAAACATTAAATAATATAAAGCTATATGAAGTAGTATGAGTTAGGCTATATATATAATATAAAACCATATGAATTATGAGTTTGGCTATACATATAATCACGTAGATACATACAAAAATAGTTTAAAGCATGTCCACAATATCTGGTGTGCCGGCCACCACCACCAACAAGCACTTTTATGCTTCCCATGAACATAAATGGGATTGGTACACTTACGTTAAAAAAATACATCACCTGACTGTTTGGAATTTTATATCCTTATCCCTATTCTCATGTATATAAATTCCTGAATGAAGATATATTTGAAATTTCTTTTGCTCGAAAGTACAAAGGCATAATTTTATTTTTATTTTAGGTTAATACTTCAAAGTATATGAAAACACCTTGACCAAATTGGCAAATAGATTATGAATTATATATCATGATAGATCAGGGGAATCTCAGGGACAAGGATCGATTCAGATAAATGCTAGGTTATTAAGCTTACAATTACTAATCAATCATCCCTTGTTAAATCGCATTTTGAATGTTTTGATGGACGAGTGCAAGATTGTTCGTTACATGGTATCATACAATTATAGATAGAGCTTTAACCAAAAAAAAACAATTATAGATATTGCATAGAGATTCGGTCGAATGCTTTACCAATATACAAATACAATGAATTGGTACTTTAATTCTAGAAATGAGCATATTCCAACATTGAACTTCACGAATAAAATACATAAAGAAGAGACAATACGGGCTCTTGTCTCGGTGTTCTACTTTACCTCTCCAGACACATTCCTTGGCATAAAAAAATGGTTAACAGTTCTGTATGTGAAATAATACTTTTCAATGACAAATGGTTTTTGGTCAAAACTTTAGTTCTATATATAAAACTGTTAAAACCTTTTTATGATAATTAAAACAATCTTAATTTTTAAATTTATATCAATGGGGTAATGAGATTTACGGTCTTAGCAATTACCAATCATAAAAATGTTACTAAAAACGTTATTTCTAAACTTTTAAACACACTAAATCGAATTAAGGTTCAGTTTGGTATTTTCCGTTAATGATCTTTTGTACTTAGTTAGTGTGGTTATTAGCACTATGCTTTTTATTTTTTGTATATTAATAGTAAACTTACTATTGAAACTTTTACCATTAACGTTAAGTGTAGTGTTAAACCTTATAATGAGAGATGTTTGTCACGGCATGAAACGTGTTTGAACTTTGAAGGGCTTTCTAATTTGTTTTTATTTCATACTACAAAAGTCAATACGTTGTCTTTGACTGCGTCTTGTTTTTGGTCATCACGAGCATCTTGAGGCTTTTTTTTTTTCTTTGAAATATAAAGCATCTTGACAGTACTCACTACAAAAAAAGTGATTGGATTACAGCAATTAATTAGAATCAGAAGTATAAATGATACTAGTTTAAATTACTTATAGTTTAAATTACTTATAGTTTAAATTACTTATAAGCAAATGACACAAAATAAATAATTCAACATCAATTCTAATAAGTGATTTGTTAATTAGTTTGTTTAGTGTCAGTTTAATCAAATTGATATAAATTTGTATTAGTTTGCATCACTTCAGAAAATGGATACAAAAATATGTATTTACATCAATTAAGATAACCGATGTATTCCCTTACTTTTATTAACATTATTTTTAAAAATGATACAAAATATAGATTAATAGAAAGTGATGCTAAAAACTTATTATTAGAAAAAAAAACTAACTGAATTAAACAATTTATTGTTATAAATGACACGGAATTGTTATTTCCGTAGATAAATAATATTATTAGATTTATCATTATTTTTAATTTTCTTTTCTCCTCAAAATCAGCGAAATTAAATAAATTTATTTCCTTAATCACGATCCTATTTTTACGTTCACGATCTTTTTTGCTATGTCATCTCCAAAAGACGTTCTTATGATATCTCCAAATCAGTTTTTGAAATCTCATAACTCTCATACCATTCTTCACCTTCACACATCTGTACTTTTTAATTCTCTATCGTTCTATTTTTCTCTCCTAAGTCCTAACCATCACTGAGGTTTTTTCTTTTCTTCTATTTTTATAAATCTGTCATGAACACGGAAGAACACTGCATAATTAATACAAATATGCATTGCTAATCATTAGGACTGTGTTTCCTACACAGATGGGAGAAGCATAAAGTAAAGGTATTCCATTATTTTATGTTCTGTTACAATTGCTTATTCTAATTCCGACCTAAAAATTCTAAAAATCTCCAAACAATTAATATCTTTTTCATTTTGTAGAGAAAATACTTAAGTGGGATAATGATTCAAGGGATCTCAAGTCAGCATGATTTTGATTCCATAAATGGAAGAGAGATGATATAAAAAAAGAAGAAATAGAAGTTCCAAGAAGAGCAAACAATTACTCGAAGGAAGAAGTATGAAACTGAAGGAATGTGTTTAAACATGAAGAACATCCAATTATTATTATTTTTGTTATAAAAATTTATTATTCTTAAAAAATGTAATTTATAAAATCTTGAAAAGATTTTAGTAGATATTGCAACTAGTGATTTTGGGAGAAAATATCCACCATGATTTATTATATATATTAAAAATGAAACAAAATAAAAGAATAATTAGAAAATATATTTTTTAAATAATTTTTTATTATTCTAAATATTATTATTCTGTAAATATATTACTATTTTTAAAATCACTTATTTTAACCAAAACAAATATTAACATCACTTAAATAAATTAAAGTAAATGTTAACATCATCTTTTAGCAATTGATGTAAATATCACATCAGTTTTTATAACCGTTGCAAATACTAATATCGTTTAGGCAAAATGATGTAATTATTTACATCACTTATAGAAAATGATGTAAATATCACATCAGTTTTTATAACCGACTCAAAATAAACATCAGTTATAACAAGCGATGCAAATATTATGTAAAGTTGCATCAGTTGTTAATAAATCGATGTAAATTATTTGCATCAACAAGATACGAATCATTTATTTAAGTGATATATTTTTATCAATTATAAGTAATACAAATATTTAAAATAAGTGCTTTAAAATGATCCCTTTTTTGTAGTGACTATATACATTTATCACCTGAAATATTGTATTTAAGATTTTTTTTTTTTTTCTTATGAGTCGTGGAACACATCAATTTTGGTTCGTTTGTTTCAGACTTTCAGTTATTGTGAACTATACCAGGAAATATCTGAATCTGGAATAAATTTGGCAAAGACAAATTTGGATTTGTTTTCTTCACTACAAAAGATTTATATATTTGGGTGAATATTGTTAACGACGTCATGTCTTAGTTTGGAATTGATCTTATTTTCGCCAAATAGAAATCGCTACTATAAACTTTTGTAATACTATATATATAAAAAAGTCAACCTTGAAAAACTAGCTACTACGTTGTAAGTTGTAACTTACATATACATTTCAATTTGTGAGATTTTTTCGGACCATAAAAAGGGCCAAATGTGATAATATTGACTTAGAAACTCTTATATATGCTAGAAGAATAAAAACAAAATAGTGGAAAACACTGACCCCTATATACTAAATTACTGTCAAGAGTTTATCGCTCAATGTTTCTCTTCTGACTTTTTTTTTTTCTCACCAACGAACCATTAAGAAATGCTAAAAATTTTGGCGTTAATGAAAAGTTAAATCATCATACGAGCTACCATCACTAGTGAATAGAGATGAATATTTAATTATCATAAGCCTAGCTAAGAGTGTTGACAAAAGGGATTAAACCATGATTCCTTAAATTTTCACTACAAAGGCAATAAATAATGAAATAAATTAACATCAAACCTAATAAATAAATAAATAAAATATAGGATTAGGTAGATTAGTTAGAACTTATATGCTTGTTACTAAGAATCTTTAGACTATCTTCTCCCTTAGTTAAGAAAACTTTCTTTGGTAGGTATCTATTGTTATCATCATCACTTCACAGTCAGTCGAGTTTCATATTCTTTGATCAACGCTAACTCAATAATAAAAGGATTTGAGGTGATATATATAGGTCGTGCTTACGTAGTGAGCTCTTGTTCATATCGTTGAGAACTTTGCTTTTTAGCGTCTATGTTTGAAAAAAAAATAAGTTCGATGGTTAATGATCTCACGTGCTTTACTTAAGTCTATAGAGATACCAAACAAATAAAATAAATGTGAACTTTGCTATAAATATTTTAAATTATATATCGTTAATCTGTTTTTTTTTGTCAATAGATATTATTAATATCCGTAATCTATTTTAAAAAGAAAATATTTCATACTAAATAGAAAAACATAACATATATAGAGTACTATTAATTTTTACCAATTTTATTCTTTTTTAACTTTATTCTTTTACCAATTTAAATATCGATACAAGTAGGCTTAAATAACTCATAACGTAAAATTTAAAGAGATGTGAAAAAGATATTCAGTATGAAATTGCGGATCTTTATTATGATATTAAGTACACTATGTTTAGCAAAAATAATGTTCAAAATAACCAAGCACATGAATGTTCATTTAATCAGAGACTTCGTAGCACAATGTTTTTTTTTTTTACAATTCACACTTCTATGGAAGTTTGATAAAAACAAGTGTTATCGGTAAATTCGAACACGGTAAAAAATTCTATAAAACGTATAAGAACAAATGAACAATGAGGAAATAGAGAATCTTTATTGTGGAAAGATCACTATGAAGGAAATAAGAATATAGAGTATGCAATTGAAAGCCGAAACCAAAGTGTATTGGTTCTCGGTTTAGTCTTTGTTTCATGTTACCTCATGTTAAGTTCTGGTTCAATTCTTAATTTGGGTCTAGTTCTTTAAGGCCCACTGACATCGGTTGACGAGCATCTAGTTTTGTTTCAACGAGCTTAGAAGAGAGTAAACATAGTTGTCGAGAAAAAACGAGATTTATGTGCTCGAATCATCATCTTCGTGACTGGTGAGTGATGCTTGGTTTTCGTTTTTTAACTTAGCATTGAATCTTCCAGAAATCTTATTAATTCTATCATTCTCATATGATGACATCCATGGATTCAAACAAAATTTTTGCCTTTAAGGCTATCATTAAGGCTAGAAGTGATGAAGGAACTAAAAAGCAAAGATCATGAAACACTAAGAGATTCATCCTTATGTTTGTGTTTTAGAATGCGATACATTCTATATGGAGGGAGAGAAATGATAAAGACACGGAGAGCGACCCTCAACAACGGAAAAATTGTCAAGTTGATTGATAAAAATGTGAGAAACCGATTGAGTACTCTAAGGAAAGGGAAGGTAGAAAAACATGTGGGAGGACTCCAAGTGTGGTTCACATCGAGATAATACCGAGGATATAACCACACTTGGAGTCCTCCCACATGTTTATAGGATCGGACTTTATCTGTATGCTAAGAAAACTTTGCATTCACATATATAAACGTTTATTTTTTTTTGAATATAATTTAACATTGAATTAAAAAAAAAAATTGTAAGTAGCAACAAAACAAAGTCTTAATCTCGTAACTCAGAAAGCTTATGATGTTTTCAAGGGTATTAGAACAACTCTTTCGCGCTGGGACCCCAATGGAGTGCAAATGGATGATCTTCCCAACCATTAATCTTAAGCTCATAACCAATTGAGGATGATTTGACAGATTCTTTAAACGTCTTAAAATCTCGTTCATCAGTTTTGAGTTCAATGAATCAAGCTTTTTGCCAACAGTGTTGAGAAAGAGACAAATAGCTATAATTTTTTCCTCTGATGGACACATTTGCTCAGCATCCTCCAAAAGCTTCTGTATGGTAAAAGTAAATTTAAATTATAACACACTAACACAAGTGTTAGGCATGTAGTCCCATCAGACCGGAACTAGAGAAAGTTAAACAGTCATCTTCCTAACCTGACCAATGGCTAAAACAACCTTTTCTGTCAACATCCGCTTCAAAAAAAGCTCACCACAAAAACGAAGATTTCCTAGAGTCCGGAGGTTCAACAGTCTTACTTCGTCTTCCCGTTCGGCCTCCTGATCTGGCGCGTTCATCTTTCTAATCTCCTCACTTAAGTCGTCAGTTCTCTCAAACACCTTTTGACATGTGTTCAGCAAAACCCTCTTGAATGAGATCTCATCAGTCTTAGGCGCTGAAGGTGGAAACCTAGGCATTTTGTGGCGGATATCAAAGCACAATTGAGCGTACATAGGGCAAAAGGTCGGCTCAAGGACTGCTTTGTCGAAAATAAGGGTTGTCAAACGCTGTAGTGAAAGAAAAGGGCACAAATTAGCCATATTCACGAAACTGAAGATAGATAACTCATTACGCAAAGAGAAGATGCAACCCATAAGCCATAACCAAACCTTCTTAAGTTCGTTGGGTTTTTTTCAGTTCAAATCAGAGTGTTATTCATATAAAAAAAATAACTAAAAACCAAGAAAAAAAAACTTAATACATGGTTAATTAGCTCAGACTTTTTTCCCCATAGCTAAAACCCCGACAGAAAATAATTTACGTAGAGCTTTAATATATGTAGTATAAACGAATGTAATTTTAACAAATATGATATATAGAACTAATTCTGGCAGATAATTATATAAAAGTTAATCTATATATATTACTATATGGTAAGAGCATGCACCTTTTAAGATATCAGATGTATTGCAAGAGCTGATAAGTTGGGTCATGAGACGACCATATTTCTCTTCGGCTATCTGGTTCGTTATACTGCCCAAGAAAAGTATAAAACACAAAGATAAATCTAAAGATTTGATGTTTGGAAGTTAAATAACATAATGATGCCAATATGAGAGATCAGAAGTGTATATATCTATATATATTCTGTACAAAATAGCGGATAGAGGAATTAAATTACCAGCTTATTCCTTCCAAAGCCAATGCTTTGAATGTTATCCAATCTTGCAACAATACTGTAGATCGAATACAAGCCAACCTAGCCTCTTCAATGGATTTTTCTGTCATCTGTAGTTATGAATTATGACACGTTTTGGGTGCAAAGACTTAGAAGAATCTACAATATATAAGAAAGGAATGGCCACAGCATGGTGGAAACGTGTCCAAAATTGATAATGGGGAATATTTCCCCATGCGTCAATGTTCAGAAAAAATCGAGCCTAGAAAACTGAAACGTCGGCGACCGAAATTTATTGTTTAATTTTTATTTAAGATTAGTTAAAATGGAATTACATTTGGAAAAGAAATAATGATATTATTATAAATGTAGATGGTCTCCGTTTTCCAATGTAAATCATTTTTTTTTCTAGTTATGAATGTTAATATCATTATAAACTGAAAAAGTCTGCCTTTACATTGTAATAGCCTATGATTTTAATTCCTTGAGAAAAAAAAAGTTAAAAACAATGAGTCAATATAACTAAGAAGTCACTTCTTGTGAGTTCAAGTTATCCACTTTCGACACATTTAGATAATTAGACACTTACGTATTCTTTTTGAGCTCATTCCCTTTTAAACGAGAGACCAGTGATCAATAAGTATCATTATATATCATACAAATTAGTTAGCCTAAGTTCGTGTATATCAAATCATAACATCACGTAGATGCAAATATACAATCAAATAACTAGTGAAAGAAAAAGAAGAATTGTAAACTTTGGAATGAGACCAGGTTACAGGTACTTCAAATAACTTTTATCTACTACTAGGCATTTACAGGAACAGAGGAGGAAGAAAATGGTGAGCTAATGGATGTGACACAGCCTTTAAGGTGATCAAGAATAGCTTTCTTTGTCTTCGTTAGGCTTGCGTGTGACGTCAAAGGCAGTCCTTCTTTGACACACTCGTCGTACTTCTCTAGCACCGCCACTATGTTTGAGAAGTCTGGCCGCTTCGACGGATTCTCTGACCAACACCTCTTGATTAGATGAGCTAGCGCTGGTTGACAGCTCGCCGGCAATGGTGGTCTTTCGTTCTGCTCATCAAAGAAACCAAAAAAATCAATAACTTGTATCCCAAGAAAAACAACAATCTGGTAAATAAGATGAATGGAGACTGACCTTTTCAGCGACTGCGAATGCGGCTTGCACAGGAGTCATGCCTTGGAACGGAAGCAACGCGGTGGTGAGTTCCCATAGAACGATGCCAAAGCTATAAACATCGACTTTTCTGGTATAAGGCTTCTCCTTGATCATCTCTGGAGCCATCCATCTATAAGTTCCCATGTTACCCTTGGCCTCTCTGCATTGCGTCTCAAGACAAGATGTCCCAAAGTCTGCAACTTTAACTCTCATCTCGTCGTTCAAAAGCAAATTGTTGGACTTTAGGTCTCTGTGGATAACACCTTGCGAGTGAAGATACTCCATTCCTCTTGAGATGTCTAGAGCCAGCCTTAGTACGGTCTCGATCGAAAGCGAGTAAGGCTCTTTCTTGTTTAGGTACATTCGGAGGTTTCCTTGTGACATGTACTCTGTTATAATGCAGTACACCGGCGGTTTCTTGCACGCCGCAATGAACTATATATCAAAATAAAAGATGAAATTAGCAAGAATTTTAAACCTTGTAGAGACACATATTTTCTAAAGCCAATGATCTTTGCTCTGTTTTTTTTCTCCCTCAATGATATTACTTCTTGATAATGAAAGCTACATGTTTTGATAAGAAGATAAACAATACAGACCTGAACGATGTTAGGGTGAAAGAGACGAGAAAGCAGAGCAACCTCGGACTTAAACTGTTGTTCAAGCTTAGCCCTTGTCTCTTCCTTGTGTGTTGGGATCCTCACCATCTTCACGGCAACGGCTCTTTGTTTGTAGATCCCTCTGTATATTCTAGAGTGTGCTCCGGAAGCAAATTTGTTTCCGATAAATAGCTGCGAAAGATCTGCGGTCCATTCCTCTCTTTCGCCTTTAGAAGCTTCCCATGTCTCCACGTTCTCGGACTCGAGGATCATCGACCAAGATTCCATACTGTCAAATCTCTTCTTCTCCATCGTCTCTGCTTCTGCATACCGGTTGGTTTTGGAGGAAGATGGGTTACAGGGTAAATTCGGGAGGGACGGCTCTAAAGGTAATTTGGATCTTAGAGACCAACGTAGACGAAACGGATTGAAACATAAACCAGACATATTGATCAAAGGAGAGTTTTGCTTGGTTCACAAGGTAGGGTTTGAAAGCAGAGAAATTAGGGTTAAAGATATGTTAAACTAGGTTTTTCCTTCTGAAAGTATGAATAGATTTCAGGAAGTGCATGAACTGATTCAAAAACATGGGTTCGATAGGATCTCCCGAGAATCTAACCGTCGTTTCATTAATTTTCTAGGGAAAACAAAACAGAATCAGGGAAAAGAAGAAATAAGCCAACAGAGAAAATTTGAAACAGAAGAGACTTGTGTCAAAAGGAAGAGACTTTCACAGGAAGGAAGCAGAAACAGAGAAGGAAACAAATGGGTTTCATCTTCTTCTTTTTTCCTAGTGTATAACAATGATGAAACTTTCCGGGGAAACTAACGAAGAGGAGCTTAAATTTTCCGGGGAAATAAAGGACACGAGAAGAAAGAAAAGCACCAGAAAGTTTTGGTTACAAGTTGAGTTTTGGAAGTTAAAGAAGAAACCAAGTGAATAAGGGAACGGATCCAAAGTAAGAGATTTTCAAAGGTTTCTCGTGATTGCTTGGTTCAAAAGTTAGCCTTTTGAGAAGTAAAGAGTTATAAATCTATTTATATATTTTCTCTTGAGAACAAATCAAATCGTGTTCGGTTCGTGTTTAGAAGTCTTTTTATAATTCGAACTGAATTAACGACTCGCCAAGTTACCGACTAAAATTGCTTCATATCATTGGTTCGATGATGATAATAAATATAAAGTAAAGCTGTATTTATTTACAGAAAATTATGGATATAATTATTTCTCTTCAACCTATTATTATCCTAATATTATTTAAAAAAAAATTATAGATGAAGATTGACTTCAAAAATAATCCAAAGATCACACTGTATTCAACTTCGTAAAAACCATTAGACGCGACTGCGAAAATATTTGTTATCTGACCGTCTTTTTCTATTTTAGTATTAGGATTATTTTATATATCAATAAACTATCCTATCTTAAAAGGGAATTGTCGCGATCGACGAATAATTAGTTACACAAAAAATTACACTTTGATTCATCCATATACAACACTGGCTAGTAAAATAACAAAATTACACCGTAATAATAAACCAAATTCAGATCACATTCTTATTGGTTTTCACGATCATCGTTGGAGCATTTTTATTGGTGTACCATTAGATCATGTTATATTTGGATATAGAAACTATTGATTTGATCATATAAGATATTAGGTCACAGAAAACCTTGTGGCATAAAAAATATATACATCCGAATGAGATAAAGAAACATAAATAAGACATGTTAATATTACATCAAAATTTCAATATATCAACAAAAAAAAATCTTCAATATATCAAAGTTAGAAACACTATATGATTTGCAGTTTTCTAGTCTCTGCAAAAACCTTCCCTTAAAATATGACTAAAAATGACAGAAAGTGTCATAAACTCTCTTTCTACCTGATATCTAGAACTTAATTAATTAACAAACTGTTTCATAAAGTATATTCGGAGATAAACGTAACGTTAATGGATGGAGATGATCTTTGGCAATGTGTAAAAAGCGAAATATTTTACACTACTTGGAGACAACATTTGTGAACAATCCGTGAGTGAGGATTCGATGCCTTTTCGTACTGAATTATTTAATCTTACAGATACAACTTGTCTTTCCAAAAAAAAATCATGTTTACCAAGTGGAATCGTACACGTGGCAATCCATGATCGGGACCACGTGGAAGCTGAGAAGCTGTAGAATCTTGTTCCGTTAGAGAAAACTGTTTGATCTTGGACCAAAAATATGTGACAAATGTTGAATAAAAATCCGAAGAGAAAACAGTTTGATCTTGGACCAAAAATATGTGACGAATGTTTCATACACTCAATTTGGAATGAAAGGAACCAAAGAAGACACGGGAAGAGCCCATCCCTGCCGGAGAGACTTATAAAAATGATAGACAAAAACGTCAGAAATCGTTTAAGTACGATGAGTGGTTGTGGTGTTTTGAAGTATAAGGATGAAATGAGAGTTTGGTTTGCATCGAGAGCTTAGAGAAGAGAAGTTTTTTTTTCATAAAAAGTTTCAATCAGTTTCCAGTTTTGTGTAAAAAACGTTTTTTTTTATTTTGAATATAATTTAGCATTAAATTCAAAAAACAAATGTTTCATAAATCTTTTGTGGGCACATTCACCAAAACCCGATGTTTGTTTTGCATGTCTATTCATCACTTATACCATAATGTCCTCTTCACAAAGCTAGTGAAACTTGTAGTAAGTGTATAATATATATAGAGGAAAATATTTCATTTTCCAATGTGAAATAAATGTTTATATTTGTTCATTGCTATTATAAGCTTTCAAACTAAGACCTCAATTTCTTATGTAATATGACTTCAATTTTTACATGTAGTTACATTAGTTTATAATGTTCATTGCAGAGAATCTAATGACTTCAAGATCCGATCATTTTGGTAATGAACTTCACCAGAAGTCATTGGTTTAGAATTGAAGTTCCAACAAGTAGATCATTTAACTAGACTTAGAAAGATAACTATACTTCTTCTTTTCTCACTCTTTTTTTTTTGTCAAAATTGCGATTCACAATCTTCTAATACATTTTGTCCTTTTGTAGGTTTATGAGATTTAGGGGTTGGCTTTGTGAGCGTTGGACACTCAATTAGTTCCAATTACCGATTTGATTCATTGGTTATTATAGTTTATTTTAACGAAATCTTGTTAACTAGTTTACATAGTATTAGAAACAGACACCATTTACATAGCTTGTATAGTTTAGACCATACAATTTTATAGATGATCTAGTCTACAACATCACATGTTTGGATGGTTTCCGATACTAGTTACAAATCCATTCATGCATAAAATGTTTTCAGCCATTGGGCTGAAAATCTCTAGGCCCATTATCTTCCATCTTCGGCCCAAAATTTATCTCACGACTTGGTAAAATAGTGGAGAGACAACAAGTTGATGATTCCCCTTTGAGCTAGGGTTTCTAGTTTTTCAAAACCCCGTCAGGCTCATCTTCTTCTAGCACCTTCTTCTTCCCTTAAAGTATTCAACTTTATCTGAATTTGACCATTTTCTCTTCATTTCTCCGACTAATTTCCCTTCATTTCGATCTTTAAGCATCTGGGTATCTCCCTTTCTCCATCTATTCATCGGAATTTGCGCTTAGATTTTGAATATTTTGAAGCTTTTTTTGGGATAGAGGAGATTGAAAATGGGGAAATCTGGAGGAAGGAAGAAGAAGAGTGGTGGTTCGAATTCGAATTCGAGTCAAGTCAATTCATCTGAAACTTCAGGATTATCCAAACCGTCAACGATTGTTAATGGTGGTGTTGATTTCGATGCTTCGATATTCTTGAAACGTGCACATGAGCTTAAGGAAGAAGGTAATAAAAAGTTTCAAGCAAGAGATTACGTTGGTGCTCTTGAACAATACGAGAATGGTATTAAGCTTATTCCTAAGAGTCATCCAGATAGAGCTGTGTTTCATAGCAATAGAGCTGCTTGTTTGATGCAGATGAAACCAATTGATTATGAATCTGTGATTTCTGAATGTTCAATGGCTCTTAAATCTCAGCCTGGTTTTACTCGTGCTTTGCTTAGAAGAGCTAGAGCTTTTGAAGCTGTTGGCAAGTTTGATTTAGCTGTTCAGGATGTTAATGTTTTGTTGGGTTCTGATCCTAATCATAAGGATGCTGGTGAGATTTCGAAGCGGTTAAAAACTGCTTTGGGTCCTCACCAAGATTTGCAGAGCCGTCCTTCACCTGCAGCTCTTGGTGCTTCGGCTGCTTTAGGCGGTCCTATTGCTGGACTTGGTCCTTGTTTGCCTTCTCGTAATGTTCATAAAAAGGGAGTTACTTCGCCTGTTGGGTCTGTTTCGTTGCCTAATGCTAGTAATGGTAAGGTTGAGAGGCCACAGGTGGTGAATCCTGTGACTGAAAATGGTGGTTCGGTGAGTAAGGGACAGGCGTCGAGAGTTGTGTTGAAGCCGGTTAGTCATTCGCCAAAAGGGTCGAAGGTTGAGGAGTTGGGTTCTTCTTCTGTGGCGGTTGTTGGGAAGGTTCAAGAGAAGAGGATTCGGTGGAGGCCGTTGAAGTTTGTTTATGACCATGACATAAGGTTGGGTCAGATGCCTGTGAACTGTAGGTTTAAGGAATTGAGAGAGATTGTGAGCAGTCGTTTCCCGTCTTCAAAGGCGGTTTTGATTAAGTACAAGGACAATGACGGAGATTTGGTGACTATAACTTCTACTGCAGAGCTGAAATTGGCGGAATCTGCTGCTGATTGTATTTTGACGAAAGAGCCTGATACTGATAAGTCTGATTCTGTTGGGATGTTGAGATTGCATGTTGTTGATGTGAGTCCTGAGCAAGAGCCGATGTTGCTCGAGGAAGAAGAGGAGGAAGTGGAAGAGAAGCCTGTTATAGAAGAAGTCATATCATCTCCTACAGAATCACTATCGGAAACAGAGATCAACACTGAGAAGACAGATAAGGAAGTTGAAAAGGAGAAAGCAAGTTCTTCTGAAGATCCTGAGACCAAGGAATTGGAGATGGACGACTGGTTGTTTGATTTTGCTCATCTGTTCCGTACTCATGTCGGTATTGACCCTGATGCTCATATTGATTTACATGAGTTGGGAATGGAGCTTTGCTCAGAGGCGCTTGAAGAAACTGTGACAAGCGAGAAAGCTCAACCACTATTCGATAAAGCTTCTGCGAAATTCCAAGAAGTCGCTGCTTTAGCTTTCTTTAACTGGGGAAATGTTCACATGTGTGCCGCTAGAAAGAGGATTCCTTTAGACGAATCTGCGGGAAAAGAAGTGGTTGCTGCACAACTTCAAACCGCTTACGAGTGGGTGAAAGAGAGATACACATTGGCAAAGGAGAAATATGAACAGGCTCTCTCGATCAAACCAGATTTTTACGAAGGTTTGCTTGCGTTAGGACAGCAGCAATTTGAAATGGCGAAGCTACACTGGTCTTACTTGCTAGCTCAGAAGATCGATATCTCAGGTTGGGATCCGTCGGAAACCCTAAATCTCTTTGACAGTGCAGAGGCGAAGATGAAAGATGCTACAGAGATGTGGGAGAAGCTTGAAGAGCAGAGGATGGATGATTTAAAAAACCCGAACTCGAACAAGAAAGAGGAAGTTTCAAAGAGGAGAAAGAAGCAAGGAGGAGATGGGAATGAAGAGGTTTCAGAGACAATCACAGCTGAGGAAGCAGCAGAACAAGCGACTGCAATGAGATCACAGATCCATCTGTTTTGGGGAAACATGCTGTTCGAAAGATCGCAAGTTGAATGCAAAATCGGGAAGGATGGTTGGAATAAGAATCTTGATTCAGCTGTTGAAAGATTCAAACTTGCAGGTGCTTCTGAAGCTGACATAGCAACAGTTGTCAAGAACCATTGTTCCAATGAAGCCGCTGCTACCGAAGGAGATGAGAAAAAGGTACCTGCGCCTTGAAACCCTTTATCCGAACAAGAATTACGATATCAAAAGCTATGAAACAAAAACCGATTCTCGCTTAATGAATGGTTGTGTGACTGGAAAATAACCCTGAAGATGTAGACTACTGAATCTTGCTTGATTTGATGATTCTCAGATGTTTTTTTTAAGTTTATCTTCTTCACCTCAAAGGTGATAAATTTTCCAGGGCATTTGTTAGATAAATTTGTAAACTCTGTTTAAGTTTCAACCTTTTAAGTATTTGTGTTGTTTTTGCATTAGTGATTGATTCTTCTGAACTTCCTTCTTCTTCTTTAATGATAAAAGCTACTTTAGCTTCATTTGTGTTAAGTTCTGAAACAGAGTGTTTTGACTTGATTTGGTGATGACCACGTTAGAACTCTTAGAATTTAGATTTTTATAATTATTATCATCTTCCATAAACATAAACACCCCACACTTTAAAACACACCAATTGACCAACAATTAATCAACACTAATACAAGTTTTAACTTATTGCCATAACACACAACACAAACTCATCTTTCTTTCTCTGCTTCACTTGAATCTCAAATCCATTTTTAGAAAGTCTCTACGGCTGCTGTAGGATTCAGTTCTGTAACTGCAGAAGCATTCTTCATTGCTGCGAACCGTGGCTCCTTGGGCTGAAACTTGACCCCTGCATAAAGCTTCATGTAGTCATCAAAGACGAAACTCGGGTACTCGGAATCTTTCTCGACAAGCGAAGTAGCTGGTGAGATCTCCGCATCGCTTCCCGGGTTGTAAAACGATGCAACCGACATCCTGTTTCCTTCTTGTTGAGTCACCACACGGTGCAGCACACTCTTATACTTCCCGTTGGTTATCACCTACAGACAATTCAGATCGGTTTAGCTGTACCGAATCATACTCAATTAAGATTGCATGTCGTTCTTCCGGTTTAACTCGGTTATAACATTTACTAACCGTTTCCTATAGTTCCATCAAACCGAGACTAAACCATAACACATTGGTTTTGTTAGCAAAAAGATATTTTGAAAATGTGGTGTGAACATGACATACCTCAAGTTGGTCACCAAGATTGATGACAATAGAGTGGTTGAGAGGAGGAACATCAATCCAGTCACCATCTTTAAGAAGCTGGAGACCACTGACCTTGTCGTCTTGAAACAACAAGATGATGCCTCCTGCATCAGTGTGGGCCCTAAGACCTTTGATCATCTCTGGTTTAGGACATGGTGGATAATTGCTCACCTTTGTCCCAAAGGTTGGGCCTTTTGTTCCATGAAACACTTTCTTCAAATACCCTTTCTCTAACCCTAGATTCTCACACAGTAGATCCAACAAATCCTCAGCAAGATTCTCCAGTCTCTTACCAAAGTCTTTCATGGCCGTCCTGCCAAATCAGAATATATTACATAATATTTCCCAAAAAAGAAAATGATTATGCTTCACTATGCAAGTTTCAAGTTACTTTTAAGTAAAATAATAATTTTTAAATGGGTTTTAACAATAAAATATTTACCAATAAATATCACAAAAAGTCAGAAATTCTTAAACTCATGCATGTGAGAAAAAGTAAAAAGTAAGAAAATATTTATAATTAAAGGTAAAAGAGGTAGAGTGTACAACTGAAATTTTTTTACAGTCAATTTGAGATTTATTTAAGAAAAATAGAATTAAATTCGGTCCTACAAATAAGTGATAATTAACTGGCCTTATTGGTATTCATGTATCCTAAGAGATGTTATGATTAAGGGGGAGTTTTTGTGTGGTGACTAATTTTTTTCATAGAAGAAAATAAATATTATTTATCACTAAATGAATATAACATTCGATCTAAAATAGTATTTTTCTAAAAACATTATGTACCTGTATTCATCAGACACATCTGAAATGTCATTGAGATTGGATTGAGGGAGGTGACGAACGTAGAAAGTGCTTTCCCAATCGACATCTTCGACTTCTGTCTCAAGATTATCCAAACCTTTGGACTTGAGCATGTCATTGAACTTTTGTTCTTGGCATGTCTTGTAATGGTCCTTTGTCATCTTCTCGATCTTGTCCATTAAGTCATGTGGTAATCCATGGTTCACTATCTGAAAAATGAAATTAACAAAAGATCAACCTTACCACTAAGAGCTAGCTATAGTCAAATCTTTTCAAACAATAATATGTTAGATATTGTGTATGTACCTCAAAGAAGCCCCAATTCTCACAAGCTTCATTGATTAGAGCCATGGTTTGGTCTCTCTCTTCCCCATTGAGCTTGGACAAGTCTACTACTGGAAACTTCATGTTCTTCTCCATCTTTCTTTCTCTCTCTCTTCTTTGAAAGTAATCTATTTGAAGTTACAAGTTGTGTATTTGTTAATTGCTTTGATGTGAGACTTGTAGAATGAGAGAGGGTTGCTATTTATAGGCGCAAATGAGAGAGATTGGCTTTCAATAAAATAAATAAAATTCTGAGAAAATATGTGCGAGTCATAGTCATAGATAAGATGTATAAATATGTTTCATTCAAATTGTTAAAAAAGAAGAAGTTAAAGTAAAAGAAACAAGAGTTCGTGGAGCATGTATGTGAGCACATCATAGATGGACCCCTACCATCTCCTTTCTTTAAGAGATTGATTCATTTGGCATTTTCCTTTTGGGTCTCTATTTATACACTTCAATTGGTTTCTTTTCTCTTCCCTTTTGGGGTTATTTTATTCGAAATAGTTTGAAAAATTTACGAAAAAAGAGAACAATAATGAGAGATTTCAAGTATTTCGAAACAACTCTGAATGACAAAGTTTACTAGTTGAGCCCATCGTTTGAATCATATAACCAAATTTGAGAAGAGACCCTTCCTAAAAAGGAGACTAGTTCTATCACTTACATTTTCCATTTTCAGGATACTGATTTCGAAAATTACTTGATATCCTTTTTATAAGGAATTTTTAAAATTGCAATAATGTAACATTCTAGGATTCTTTTCAAATGTGTAACACTTTACTTCTTTTGTATTTTAGATTTGGCTTTGCACACCGTCCGAATTATTTCCAGTATAAAGATTTTATTTTTATCAGACAAATCATCTGTTGATCCATAAAACTCGCTTAATTTGTCTCTTTTTATCATTTATCACATAATTTATTTTGTCTTGTATATTTATTGAAACTTACTTGTTAGAGATTCTCTACCCACTTGTTCTAGGATTTTTTTTTTTTTTTTGTATAGAATAAATGTATATTGAAAATACAAGTTCTTATATCAAGTGTGCCATCAATTTTCTAGTATCAAGGATAATTCATGGTGATATTGATAGCATGTATATCATCTTTCGAATTGATGTAAGAACTAAGAAACCTTTATCAAAAAAATTCTCTAATATATTTGTTTTTAGGAGATATTATGTATCAGTGTTTCAGAAAAATAGAAAGCATATGGGATATAAACTACCAAATTTACAGGGTGGCTTGTTTGATAATATTCGCCACCTTTTAATATATCAATTCATCTTAAAATTCCTTCACACTTTCTACGTTGATCTGATGTTTCATAATTAAAGAATACAAGTCAAATAATTATATATTGGAATTAAATTTATCGAATATTCCTACTCAACTTAAAGAGTGCATTATGGTATAAAACCATAAAATATTACTTCTTTCTTTTCACTTTATTAAAAAACCTGTTTTCTAACTCAATAATTCATCCAAAACAATATCACAACCATAAGCCGTCGTTACGTATACACAATGTAAAATGTTATTAGTTAGTTACTAGTTGCAATTAAGCTTATATTACATAATAAACTGTTGAATAACACAATGTCTCTTTCTCACTCTCCCTATCGTCTTAAAAACGTTAACCAAAGTGAGAACAAAGACTTCGGTCGTGGCTGCTACCTACTTTTCTCTTGGGCGATCTTAGACTCCATTCATGCGCGTGATATAATTTTTTATTTTCCAATAATTGTCTAATGGGTACACATGATTATGAATATATAATGTTTAGATCTAGATTAAAGTTTGGTTGGAGAAAAAGAGAAATTAAAGTGTGCATTTGAAACAGTTTAATGCAGTATTCATAAATCATAATCATATGTGTAGTGTGTACGCACATAATCTATGAACTATGATATGAGTACCAAAAGATAACATGGGAAGCAAAAATTAAGATAGATGTAAGTTTAAAATTTAAATATATATTTGGTTCCCATCATACCCTGTATATTCACTATTTCATGCGAGTTTGGTTCAATTTTTTTTGTTCAACTTAATTCTTCTTCTTTTTTTAATCATTTTTTGTAATCTACTCGATCATAGATTCTGTATCCATTTTAATTCAATATAAAACAAATCATCCTAAATTATAAATTATACTAGTTAATTTAGAAATGAATCCAAAAGTCAAAAAGGTGTTGATGCTAGATAGATGATTTGCATTGCCGCATCATTCTTGATTTATTTTCCTGGAAAAATGTTTTAACAAAACTATTGCTTCACTACAATAAAACTAAAAGTAAAGCTTATGTGTTTATGTTTAATACGCATTTAACTTGTATTTTACCAATGCCGACTATGTTTTTATAATCCGACGCACTGTATGTGTTTGCCGGAACAAGGTCTTGTTGAGTTGTTAATTTAATGAAATATTTTAAGTGGCAATTTGCTTGCTAACCTATTTTCGTTTTTCTGTCTTTTCAGTTTGCTCTAGTCTGATAGAAACTTTCGCAAACCATTTCTCTCGTTTTTTCTCAGATTATTTTGTGACGTTATTAAATACAATTTGATCTTTGACCATTCAAAAAACCACGAGAAATAATTGATAGAAATAAATAAAAAACTTTAATGGTTTGTATTAGTAGCTTCTGATGAAAAAAACAAGAAGTATTAGACTATTAGTAGCTGTTTTTTAATTGTATACCATAAGTTTTTTTTTTTTTGGGACAAATTGTTATACCATAAGATTTAAACCAGTTAAGATATATATTATTGCAAAAAAGTTGTATTAAGAAAAGGGTTAGTTTTTTACTACTAGTTAGAAGAAATATATAAGTTTTTAGATCTTAAAAAGAGTGCAAGCACGGTGTCATGGGATTAGCAAATTTCACGTATCTTTTTTGTTACATTCTCATTTTTATTCATTCTATCAATACCATTTTTATTCATTCTATCAATATTCATCGTTTTCCAGTTTTTTTTTCGTGAACCCATTTACAGTCTATATGATTTCTACATGAAATTAATCATTTAAAAATTTTAAAGGGTATATGTGAATGGTATTTTGGTTAAACGAGAAGCATATTTTTTTTTAATTAATGATTTTACCTTGATACGTTATTGAAACAAATATAGAAAATTAGGAAATTTTTGATTGGGAAAAATAAGAAATATAGTCGTTATTTCTAGATCGAGGATAAAATATAATGTAATCTACAAAATGTCTTTCTTTATTCCCTTGGAGAAATCAAAGTTTTTGGTCAATTGGTTATTCTTATAATTGGTTATCCTTATGAGTGGTTGAAAGCATGGCGTACGACAAATCAAATCATACAAATTAGGTTATATCACAAGAGGACATATATCAGGTTCATGAACTTCATCATTCATGGCTTTCGATTTTTATTTTTTATTCGTTTACGTCACGATTCAGCATTTTTATATAAGTTAAATATGTTTATTTGTATATCTATAAATCACGAGGGCAATATTGAATAATGGGAATTTTTCTTTTTCGAAATATTCGGTTTACATGAAAGAGATATGATGCAAAGTTACAATACATATATTTCATTCTATGTTGGGTGAATATTTTATAATTCTTATTGGTGCTTTGAATGCTATTACAATTATTAACGTTTTTAATCGATGAAAGTCCTCCACACTACTATATTTTTTAACACAAAAGAAGATTTACTCAACTAAACATTTCAAATGGTTACTATGCAATTAGAAAATCCCATGTTAGTTAATTTTGAATTTTGGTTGCTAGAAAGTTTTATGTTAGAAAATTTGGGTTGGAAAAAAGATTGGACGGCTTTTACAAAAAGTTTCGGATTTCAATCTTAGAGTTTACAGATTATCACAGTTTGTGATTTCCAGCTTTTTACAATTAAAGTTTACCGATTCAAAGTGATTTACAGATTCTATAGCAAATGATGGATATTATAAAAATAATTACTGATCTATTTTATTTTTTAAATAAAAAAGTAATCTAGCAAAAGATTTAACAACTTTAATCATACCGAATAGTACATATATATGATTTTACTTTAGTTACAAGTTTCTTAGGAATCATTTAGTATGTGTGTTTATCAAAATAGAAATATCATGTTGATTAGGTTATACATTCTTTATGATCAAGAATTTATTCTTCATATTCTTTATAACACTGCATTAGATTAAATGGTTAATCCTTGTTTGCTTTTTCTTTATATATAATTTAAATAATGACTTATTGTGGAACATTTAGTACCAGAGATTTTATATTATGGTTCTTACATATGTAAGGTTCGAAGAATCGATTAATGAACATAGTAACGCTAACTGCTAATGAGTTATATATGGCCGCCCTTCAAAATATTGTCTTTTGTTCAATATGTACATGAATCTACAATATAATAACAACTAATAATAGGTCTTTACTTGTGCACAAAAGAAAACATAACCAGGCTTACTTTAATTGTAGTGTTTTACATAATTTACAAAACTTTCAATATTGTTATGGTTTAAAGTTTAAGTTTTCGTAATTAACCGACATTGGTTCAATCATGTGTATGTGATTACTTCTCTATTGTTTCTTTGAAATAAAATGAGAAAGAAACATAGTTTTTTTTTTCCTTTCTTTTGGTGTAAATTATGAATTGAACTTACAACATCCCCTTAAACCGGGGTTATTCTTTAGTAATTTATTCGAATTACCACTAGATTCTGTAACCTATTAGATTATTCCATAATACTTTTTCAATTAAACTATTGACTTCTAGTGAGCAAATAAGAGTTTTTGCTTTCTGTCCAAGCTGCTTAATTAATCATGCGTTGTTTTAGTGTTAATGGTATGATCTCGAATCTAGTCTACCTAGAAAATTTATTAAAATTACATAGCCTAAATTTTATTGTTACCGAAATACAAATTTTTGCCTTTTGTTTGCTAGATCTTGGTTTTGTATTTATATAGTGCTGAACAAAGATTGGTGAACCAAAAAGGAGAGCGGGATCCGCGTATATTTCAGGATAACACCAAAGTAACTAACATAAAATGGTTTATTCAAACTTTTGAATTATTTGTGTGACATATATCAAACTTTTGTATGATAATGATAACTATAAAACGTTAAACAAATCGAAATAAATAGATGGAAAATGATAGAAATGGAAATGAAGGACCAGCGCATGCTTGGAATAAATGATGACAGAGACAAAATGTGAAATTGTCTATCAACTTTTTAGCTTTGCAAATTGCGGCCATTTTATCGTATTGAACAAAAGATAAATAAATTAAAATGAAGTATCGTTTATATAATGTTATTTTTTTGGATTAGCAAGAGATTAAATACTCATAATCCGTTCGGACCAGATCATATACTCTAGCGTAGGGCATTTAGTCTTCTCCCCATGTTCGAGATTCGAACTCGTGACTTTAACCATATCCTCTCTAGAAGGTATACTATTACACTAGCAGAACTATAGACCATGGAGCTTCTCCACATACGCTAAACAACACTTAACTGCTATGTTTAAACGATGTCGAAAACATATTAATAAACACTTATAGGTATAACTAGTAATAGTTGCGTGTATATATATATGGATCGTTCTGCATAGTATTAATTTGAATATAATCAGATAAAATTATTATTTTTGGGTATTATTAGTCCGGGTTTTGGACTAAATTCTATGAATCTTACCCATAATTCGGTTTCGTGTACTTCCTCGTTATGGCAAACATTGTGCCGTCTCATTTCTTGCTCAATAATCATATCTTAGGTCTACCAATTTTTCCTTTAGCTAGTTAATTCGGAGTCATATTTTGTTGCTCAATAAGGGTAGATCTTACTTATTTGATCTACCCTTTAAATGTGAGTGGTTATATATTATTTTCATCAATGCGGATTAGCAACGATCAAAGTGGGAGTTTAGAACTCACTTTATATTTCTCACAGTTATCTTCTTTTTTTGTTCGACTAATAACTTAATTGATGTACTTTTTTTTCTATCAATTGGGAGTTTAGAACTCCTTCTTTTTTTTGTCTTTTCTTCTTGTATAATAAACAAGTTCCGCATTCAAAAGAAAAATAAAAGAAGTTCCGTAGTCAAAATAGATAAGTAGAACAAATCATAGGACCGATTAATACATGCATAAAATACTTTAATTATAAATCTTAATTTTCAATCCCCATTTTAATTTGTGCCCAGCGTAAGATTTGTCGTAGATTTTTACAGCATGATCATTATAACAGCATGTAAAAAAGAAATTAAATTTTTACAAGATGATCGAAAATTAAATTTTACCACTAAATTAAACATTCATCTCTATGATCTCATCCTATGATCCTTATCGCACTAATATTTTTATTATCAAGTTGTTATAGCGCATTAATACATAATCATATCATTTGACAACATGATAATCAAAAAAAAAAAAATTAGGGGAAGCAAACTTATCCCTAATTAAATTTTATCATCATGTTGTATATACATAATTTTTGAAAAAGTCTTTGTGATCTACTTTTATTTATTAATCATAAACAAAAACATGTAATAGTTTTATCTCTAGAAAAAATAAAACATTTTCATCTTTTCGTTTAAATACTCGGAACACATCAACGTGTAAAAACAACTTTATTTAAATCAAATTAATTAGCCACTTAACTTTGTCGCCATGATGAATCTATAATCACGAGAGTGTGGGAATTAATAAACTAAATGATGGGATGGGGATAGGTAGATTGCCATTTTAGGAAAAGTGTGTTTCGTTAAATGTGTTTGGTCCATGAGAGGGGACATATTTAAGGTTTGTACCAATTGGTTAACCATAAATGAGAGATGGGTTCATGAACATGGACGACATTGTCTCAACTCTATTTTGGAACTTGATGCACATGCCTTGTTCTCATCTATTCATTACATTCATACATAGATATGTATCTAACCTGGGTCACATCCATGACACATCTTCTCTCAATAGCCACAAATAATACAGCACTCACTTTTGACATATCTATAGACTTATTACTTTTTTTTTAATAAAAAGAATTTGGTTTGAGTTAATAGAAGTATAAAAGTAAGTTTTCATTAAATACATAAGACAAAATAATTTATGTGATAGGTGATATAAATAGAAAAATTAAGGGGTTTTTATGATGTAACATACTTTCTGTGAGGTAAAAACAAATATATATATATATATATATATATATTGAAATATGCAAAGCTTAAACTATAATACTCTGTAAAATTATTACATGTATAGATACTAAAGTCTAAAGTATATGAGATCATAGTTATAAAAGACTTTTTTTCTTCTGCGTTTTTACATGTATAATAATTATTTTGACCCAAGAAAACAACTATTTTTTAAAAAAATATCATATAATTGTGAAAAAAGAAAACATTTCAAGTTTACATTAAAAAAATAAAAATTGTGAATGCTAAACGCAATAAAGAGTTTACAAAATTTCAAAATACCAAAAGACGTATATGTTGTGGGAAAAAACATCCTCTTTTTTTTTTTTGCAAATAAAACAAACAAGGGGATATATATCATTGAAACTAAGCAAAATAACCAATAAAAACACTCTCGACACATTGGCAAAACATCTTCTTAAAACTCTTTGAACAAGACATGTTCTCTCTTAACTTCTTTTTTGATAGATATGAGATGATATGATTTATACTTACTTTCACGTATAATGGTATTAACTAATGCATGACAAAGTTATAATACATTCGAAAAATAACACCAAACCGAATCGTCAACAATGTTGATGGCTGCACTTTCATACGATTTGTCAATTTATTTGCACCACTTATTGAATTTGAATGCAAATAGGTTACGTAAGGTACTTACTTAACACCAGTAGCTCTCGGTCATGATGGCACATAGAAATGTCTGAACTTGACACTAATAATAGAATTTGATTTTGATACCACCAAAAGTTATAGTCTCAAAGGCATATTTTCTCTTAAAACATTGACACGGAGAATAAACTCTTTAGCGTTATATACACCTTCTTGTTTTTTTCTTCTTCTTTAAACTCAAGAAGGGAATAAATTCAAAATGGAATGTTTGTTATATACATTTTTTTTTTGGACAGAGTTTGTTATATACATAATGATAGAGATATATCAGTTAGTTTATATTCTGTTATTGACAACACTTGAATTTTCCATCAGTATATATTGTCTTATGATTTTATGCATGACCTTTCGAATATTGTTGAAACTTAACTAGATAATTGATAATGCTTCATGATGTGATTTAAGCTTACCAACCCACTAATAACACATAAATCTATTCATAATCTCACACAGCCTAGATTCTACATATATGCGTGTAATTTCATGTAACGTTGACATCACAAACTCATGTATGCCTCGGAGATAACATCACAAGATTTGACAATATTTTGAATTTTCCATTTCATAATTTTGTTTGACTTCAACCACACGATTAAATCGTATATGTAACATTCAAAAGTTTCGTCGTGTATTACTCTGATAGTCAATTTCTAAGATTTCTCAAGTGACTATCATGTATTAGATCATTCGTGAACAAATAATATATTAAACAACCTCGACATTAGTGGTCCATATTTTCGATCAGGCCCAATAACTGATGATGTGCATAAACAGGCCTACAAGCATCTCTGCAACTTGTAAATTTTAGAAAGAAAAAAGCCCAACAAAGGCATACAAAGTGCCACGCTCAACAACGTGAAGCAATTAGTGGCAATAAGGTCCTTAAAGCTAGCGGTGCCGGCGATCGACGATCTTCCTTAGCGTTGCAGCCGAGCTCAAATTACATCACCATACAAGCTTTCTGCAGCAGAAACCGAGGCTAACCAGAATGGTATATATCACCACTACTAAGACATTAATTATACAAATTAAGTCCAAAGTTGATGAGATCAAGTTCTACGTGACTACGTCTAACTATGTTTACTATTAAAAAAACACTCTACTAAACAAGTAACAACGGTTGAAAATATATAATGACTTGAATTATTGTTTTTGAAGTGAATAAGAGAAAAGTTACTAAATTTAATCATAAAATTATATAGAATATTTTTCTTTAAAGATCTATAAGTACTTGTTCACAACGTTAATTAGTGGTACCTTTTTGATTAGTCACCATTTATTTATCTTTACTACAAGATTCATCACCAAATCATGTAATTACTAATATAAATATGCACAAAGAAATTTAACATATCATCACCGTCGATCAGATCGATCTATGAATTTTTTTTCAGTAAAGATCAAGAACGTCAAAGATCGAACGGTTACAAAGAGGACACGTCCCACGATTCATCCAAATCTCTCTTGAACAAACTCTACAATACGTATGTCCACAGGGAATAAAAGCCGCACCTTTCTCTCTTCCCATACACACACAACACAGCGGATCATTACCCAACCACGTCGTCGTCGAATCACAACCGTCCGATTCCGCAAGCAACCTCATCAACGGTACTTTAGTAACTGCTGTCTCCTCCTCCGTCACGTGCGCTAATCTCTCCTCCGCTAAAGCCTCTGCAAGGTTCCTCGTTGAGCCACGTGTCAAACAATCCAACTCCGTACCCGTACCCGGATCCGAAAAGTCAACGACCTGGTTTTGACTTTCTTCTTCGTCGTCATCATCATCGACGACGATTGGTGTCTCCGCTTGTCTGAGACGCAGAGTAAGAGGCTTACCACAACAACCAACCCAATCAAATCTCAGCCGTTGCTTTAACGTAGTCCATTTGCTCATCGTTCTATCTCCACCGTTGATTTGATCTTCTTCGAGCAAACTCATCATCATCGTCCTCTCACTTCTTGTTCCATCTTCTGATTCTCTAAGCAAATCTCCGAGTTGACTCATCGTGACTCGGACCCGTTACAAGAAAAGAAAAACTCAAGAAATATATAACCGTTTTGGCTCAAAAATTCACGAGAAATATAAAAGCTTTAATGGCTCCAATCAATAAATGCTTAAGCAAGAACTCTTGTTTTTTTTTATCTTGAGTTCTTTGAGAAGATCACAAATTTGGATATAAATATTAAATGTTGCATTTTTGTGACAATACATTATGCTATTAAAATGGACAAAATGACAAAATTAGGAGAATAATTAGTGGGAACCACTCAATATCAATAGTAACGTATTTGTTTGACTTACGTTTTGTATTATAGGGAATCGCACGTATTTCTCAATGTTATGATTTTATATTATTTTGGTACATCGATTTTTATATTATGTTTCCATTGGTTGGTTTGTTTTTGTTCTTAATAAGATTATTTTGTCCGTTAGGGAAGACATCAATTATCAAATGTTGCTTCTTCAAAAAAATGTTGTTATATTAATCAATGATTGAAGGCGTTTTAATTATATACTATACATTTTGAAACATTAATTCTAAAATATGATCTTGTGATTAACCAAGATTTCGTGACCAAATAAAAAAACTGAGACTAACAAAAGAATAAATATTTGGGCCTAAAGCTGAAGGCATAAGTCCAAGGTACAGGCCGATAAAATTATTTTTTTGGGCTCAAGAACACAGTCAAGAAGGTAGATTAGGCCAAGTTTAGTTGTTATCAACGCCAATTCTTGTCTACTTGCGGAATTCTATCAACCATCTTCTTGAACTTGATTTTTTGAATCATCTTTGTGATTGGTTTCTGTTGTAAGAACTTTCAAAACTAATGAGCTTAACAATTTACCAAAACCAAAAAAAACTTTAAAAACCAATGTCACTAGGTGACCAAAGAGTTTCCTACTAGTTTCGGATCCGATACAACATATTTAGGTTATAGAAATGTAATTAAAACCAGATGTACTGAAGTTTGTGTGTATTATTCTCTAACAATCTGCTCTTCTTACACTTGTGCCACAAATATTGAATTGTGATCCATTCTTCTTTATATTCCCACTGTTATGCTTTCGTTTGGAAAGCTAAGATATAGAATTATGTTTTATAACGAGATATAGAAGATAAATTACTAATCAAGTTGAAAAAGTTAAAACTGTGAAAATTATGAAAGTGCATAACTCAAAATGATTTGTACGAAGAACATTTGGAAAATAAATTATTAGTGTGGACTGTGGACCTAACTCGCATCCAAAAGTTAGTTCAAAAGAGGAGGAATTGCTACACACTTCTATATTCCCAAAGAATTTCGTCAATTTCCTATGTGGGACTCTACTAAAGTGTATGTTCGATATACAACTACAACGAATATAGCTATATAGAGCTTTGAAGGATAAACTCAAATTTTATTTTATTTTTAAAACATCTTTAGTTGTAGTCCTGTCGATAAGCAAGTACCGATCAGATTGAGAGCTATAGTGAAAGTAATTTGAGCATTGAAACTGAAAGCATAAGAGGGGAATGAAAGAAGGTAAGGTTGGGTGGTCCAAATGTAAGCCATTATTGTTTGAATGTTTGGTATAAGAGGGGAACAAGGAGAATATCTATTTGACGTTTGTAGTTACCAATCAATCTCTTGTCTTATGTCGTTTCTATCATATCCTAACATGAAGTTGTGGCTTGTGCACTATATATAATTAACAGGTATTCACCTTTTAATTTACCAAATTGCTTTTTGAATCCTAGTCAAACCTAAGAGTTTGATCAGATGTTACAAGACTTAATATTAGTCAATTGTTTTTGGTCGATCACTAGTTTTGATTCTTTTTGCTTATTGCCTTCTTGGGTTTGAGAGAACACAAGTCTCTCTACTCATTCTTATTTTTTCACTAAACATTTTTTTTTGGCTCAAACTCCATAACAAAACTTTATACATGGACGTACGTAAGTATGTATAGACCATAACAAAACAAAAATGTATGGAGTACTGTATAGACCATAACTAAACAAAAAGTTTGGACAAATTAAAATTCCATTATCATCATATCATGGCCCTTGTAATTTATTTCATACAATTTGTTTTCTAAAGTTACGATAATTTTATTTGTATCTAAATTTAAAATAGCATTTTCAAAATTCTAGTGCAAAAAATTATAGACTATAATTTATCTCGTAATTAAAAAAAACTTGTGGCAATTTATATATTTTGTTTTAACTTAAAAAATTTAATATGTTTAAAAATTGACAAATATTCATAAGTTTAAAATCTGATTATTAAGAATATTGGAAAAAAAGAATATTGGAATATAAGTATATTTTTATAGATATAGCACAGATCTGCAAGAAAGAAAAATAGGCTAAATTATCTATTACTAAAAATATTGGAATATAGGTATACATGCTTTATTAAATATACAAAATATAAAAATAGGAAAAGGCAAACAAAATAACAAATCTTTCAATAGTAGACAGAGGTGACGTAAAGCAAGGGAGAGAGAGAGAGAGTAAGAGATTGTAGTTTGTCTCCCTCTTCAATGACGTCTCACGACCTCACCTTTCCTCCTTTATTCTCTCTTCCCTCTGTTTTTATTTTTCTTTTGGTTCTATGGATTCACATTTCTCACACATCCATATATTTATGTATACTTACGTACGTATCTACGAGTTTTTGTGTAAACATGTGGATGTGTGTTTTTAAGAGCATGCTAATCCCTAACCCTACAAATCTTCGACTTCCTAAATTTTGGAATTTCTAGAGGTTGAAGCTTCCAACGTTATTAGGTAATTTTTCGACTTTTTAACAAATGTTAATATATCTCTTAGTTACATTAGTTCATTTCACTAACTCACAAAGAAATTTGAGGAGTGATTAGTTTAATGGTTTGCATGAAACAATATAATGATACAATAGCTTGTTTTTCATAATGCAAATGTTAAAATAGATAATTTGAATGAAATATTTGTACCAAACTCCTTTATATCATGCATTTATAATATTTTTCAAAAATGATTCTTTTGAATTCTAATTAATATCGTTAACAGGTATATATTAAATATAATTTACTTTAGGGAAAAGAAAAGAAATAAACAATACATTGTTGAAAAAGAAAAAAAAAACTACTTCCAATATTCATTGACATGAGATGTAATTTAAGTGTCATATTACGCCAAAAAATATTGTCATTATATGTTGAGATTGATATTTGTGGGTACGGTGATACCTTTCACGGGGGAACCCCGTGGCCCTACTATGATTTGAAGGGTACCATAATGGATTATGGATATATAAAATTATGTACACTATATCATCGCCATCTTCAATTCTTCATTATTCATCTTCTTGAAGATGATATTAACATTCACCGTTATTGTTTCAGTGTGTCAAATCATGGTTGGACCACGTCCACGAAATATATATCGAGTAAAAGTATCATTGTTGAAGAGTAATGATACATGGTGTTCCTTTTCGGAGCCAATGATACATGTTTGATTTAAAAAAAAAAAAAATTGATAAACATAATGGTACATGATATTACTAGGAACAAAATATATACCATAAAAAAAAATTTCATCAACTGCGACGTTTCTTTATGAAAGACAAAACCGATTGAAAAATACATGCATAAGAGATTGTAGTTTATTCCTACATGAAAACTACATTCACTTTCCACCACCATAAATTTCAATAAAACAATGTGATACAAATTTGGTAGTATATATTTCTTTTCTTTTTTGCTCTTCAGCAACAACAAAAAGGTGAAAACTGTAAATTAGAGAGATTAAATTCTTATACAAACATGCATAAAATACCTAATGTGCTCTAGTTGTGAGGTCAAACAACTTAAAGATATGACCCTACAATTTAACAAAAATATGTGATTGTTTACATAGATGGACATGTCATTGACATGTATGGGTATGCCGGTATGGTAATATACATATATATTATTTGGAATATGTGTTTGGCGAATACGAAATTATATATGTGACTAGTTTAGCAAAGACATAACGAACCGTATTAGAACCATGCATTCGTTTAGGACTTTTACATATCTGTTTTATTTTATGTATTGGTTTTTTAAAATTTCATTTGAGATTTGTTAAAACTGTTTCAGATTAGTTCATTTTTTTTGTCGTCTGAATTTTATTAAGAACTCAAGGTAGAATACCATTTGAAATACAAACGCCGGCAGACCAACAAAATGTCTTCAGAAACTAAGACCAAAAGAGGGAAGCTAAGCTCCAACCAAACGGAAAAACTATTTAGACCAACAATAAAAACAAAAAGACAAATATCTAAAAAAAAGATCGAAAATGAAAATTTAAACACTAAAATTGCGCAAAAGAACCAGAAACTCTTACAAAGGTTCCTCAAAGAAGCAGTGAACATCGGAAGCACCAATAAGATCAGAAAGAACTCATACTGATGTTAAACCAGTAACAATCCAACATGGAGGATAGCAAGAAACCACCCGAACGAGAGACACAAATACAAACACCATCACACATCACCAACCAGACCGAAATAGCAAAAATACTAGAGACAAGGCAAGAGCCTTAGAAATCGACTAGAGATAAGCCAATTAAGATCACTAGTTCTTACACGCGGTTTCAAGTTAGTTCCGAACCTCAGTTTTTAAGAGGTTATAAGTGTCCAATATTTAATGCTAACGACAGTGATCGCTAGACGTAGTAATACTAGATCTCGATTAGGGTATTACTATTACTATATTCTCTAAACATGATGTTTTCTTCTCAAAATTTTGCACCATTGGAGATCTTCTTTTCAAATAAAAGAAATATTTACTCTCTCAAACAACCATTTTCATCCAAATAAGAAACTAACAGATTTTACCTTACCCAAATTATCTTAATATATATTTTGATATTATTTTTTCACAAGCATATATTTGATAATTTATATCAATATAGTGAACACATTAAAACATATGAACTACCACTAAACATCTGTTATATGATACACAACAATATAGAATTTAAATTTATAGGGTCAAGAGTCCAATAATGTTTGGAATTATTACAAAGCATCAAAGCATATAGAATCTCCGAGACATGTATCTAACTTTTTATTTTGTCACGTATCTAAACATCAAGCACCCATTATAACCCAACCTAGCTGTCTTCAACAATTTTTTCTTAAAGAGAAGAAAAATTCAACTTCCTAGAAAGTAAAATGAAATTAAAACAAAAGTAATAGATTTTTAAGCAGTTCAGGACTAGTGTCATCATCTTCATGATAGTCTGTTTTAAAGATGTGCAAGAAGTACATAAATATGCATAATCTCGACTTTTGTTTTATGCATATAGTCTTAAAAAATTTAGCTATTAATTTGTATTACTACTTTAAAAATTAAGAATATCAAGGTGATATGTAAACGGACACAATTTAATGTAGACAAATACATGTCTTTTATCAGAATAATCTGACTGAAGCATGCTTTGGCATACATTACAGAGATTTATTTATAAAGTAACAATTTAAAATATTTTTGCGTATTTGTAATGGGTTCTAATTATAAAATTTATACGTATAGGTTGTATTCAATTTTCTTTTTTAATTATATAAGTTAATGTAAATCAAAGCAACTCATGTAATGGAGCCGATCCTATCAGTCGTCCCCAAAAGTTTGCTACTGTCACTGAGAAATAAGTAACCAAACATATTAATATTACAAAAACAATTAAAGTGGCTAATATAATTTGGTAAAAGTTTGTATTAAGACTTTGTTAATAACATCTAGCAATTTTATTAAACTGCGTATATGTTCTTATCTAAGCTATGAATTTACCAACTAACAAATTATGATTAACAGATATAGTCATAGTATAAATTTTAATTGCAATACAGTTTTTAAATGCTACTATTAATGTTCCAGTTGAGGATCTTCCCAGTTATTTTTTGGTCAATAACTAATCTCTTCGATTAAAACCAATAATTAATTTATCCTTAACCTTTTTTTTTGATGATTTGGAATAAAATAGCTTTTCAGACCAGTCAAGAAAAGTGAGCATGACATAATGCAACACGTTCTTTAATGTATTACCCATGAGATAATAATTAACTTATTTGGGGTTTAATGCATAAATACCCGTGATAACACAATCGGTCACTAAAACATTTACTTCTCTACTAATAAATGAAATCCTTTCGAAGATTGACGTGGAACTGTCGAAAACTTGGTTTTAAAATCAAACATTAACAAAAATATAGATAATTTACGAAGAATTATTACAATTTCTCTAGCCTCCGTTTAATTTAATGCAAAAAATTGTTTTAAGAATTAACATTATTAGTTTCAATAGGAGCGTCGAAATGGTTATAACTTTTAAGCGAGAAAAATTAGTTGTGAACAATAGGAATACAAAACTGCGGTACTACGTTTTTCATAGAATGTAGCAATACAAATATATGACGGTACCGTTATCCATCACCATTATATGTATATATGTATAATTTGATAAATATTCACTTTGTGTTTCGTCGTTTGCTTAATAAACAGCTCATTTCCATGGTATTGAGTCTTCTATATGCGAGAGAATCAGATTCCCGCTGGGATAACAAAAGAACAAGGTACTGAAAAAAATAGACAAAACTTTTTTTTAAATTATATAAGCTATAAAAGAAAAGAGTATAGAGAGAGATTAGCCCTACTGTTTAAGAGGGAGAGAGTAGGGTCATTAGGGCTTTAGAGAGAGAAGACATTCGGACTGTCCCCACTTGCTTTTCTGTAGAATAACATTATTTAAATCTTATTTTTAATTAAATATTACAACTAAAAGAAGAAACCAACTTTTAAAATAAATGCAGATTATATGCTCTGACTTGGACTAAATAAAACTTGCAAGTAACAGTTTCAAGTCCTTTTGTTTTAGAACTTTTTCTTTCGTAGAAGTGATAAATGATTGCCCTAGACCTGATAGATTCTCTAAAATTCTACGTATTACAGCATAAGTTACCTCCTTTATTTGACTATTAGACCATCCATATTGGTGGGCTTTTAGCAAATGTTCTTAACAATAATTTTATAATTTATTTTAATGTTAAGAGGTTTGATAATTTTTTTTTTTTAAGAGTGTATTTTGTTTATTAAAATGTGTTTTGTTTCTTATATAAGAACCAAATCTTAACTATTTTACCAATTAAACATTAAATTTAAATTTTAATATCTCTAAGAATTATATTAAGAGCCAATATAGATGCTTTTAAAACCATTGGTTGAATAAATAAATCTAACCTTCTTAATTATTTCTGTGTGAATATTTTCTAAATTTTCATTTTAATTTAGCACAATATAATCCATGTTCTAAAAAGAACAATTAACATAATATTTACAAACCTAAAAAGATTATAAAACACAATTTTATTTTTTACAGCTTATAATGTTTTAAAGTTCAGGTTTATTTTTTAAAAGTTCAGGTTTATTACATTAGGTTTGACTTGTAATCATCATTTATCACAACGATCAAACTATTATTACAATCACAATAGTAGACAAAATTTAGGATATATATATATATATATAATTATGTATAAACTATGAACATTTAAAGTGAGATTTTTCAAAATAATATATAAATTCAAATAGAAATAGACTATTTGGTTCTTAAATGAGAGACCCCCGAAAAAATCTTTTTTTTTTTCTCATCAAGCTGTTTACATTTTTAGATATAAAATCATATTCTTTATAGTTTAGAATATGAATTAAATAGTTTTATATGTTATTAACTTATCATAAGATATGCGTGAGGTTGGCCAAAAACTCATCAATTAACCAAATAAGAAAAGTAAAATTGTATTTTGCTTTGCTAAAAATGTAAATATTTCATTGAAAAATGAAAAAGGTTTAGGTAATACAATTAAGTAAATCCTACAATTTTGGTTCCATGGCAAAAGAATAAAATTGTATTGCTTTGGTAAAAGTTGATCCAACTAATATATTCAGTAGAAACTGCAAAACTGAAGAAATAAGTTTGTTTAGTAGAATTGCTTTCGGTTATGTAATGAATATACATCCAAAATGGCTTTTTAGTAATGATGTCTTTTCATACTCTTTCCAATCCCTACTACTTTCAGATTATTTGTCCTACTATTATAGAGATATACGTTCGTTTTCAATAATATGAAAAGTGATATATATTTAAATAGTGTGATATATATATAAGTTTTGCAAGTGCATCACTTCCCAAAATCGCATAAATCATTAATCATATTGTCGAAAACAGTATAATAACTTCTTAAACGAAAACGCAGCGCAATTAAAAATAACAACTAGAGATAATTGACAAAACATTGATTAATATTTACCTATAAGTTAATTATTGTATTTAAAATTTATTTAAAGTTCATAAGGAAAACATATGCAAAAATATTTATATCTAATATTTTGCTATGTTATCCTTTTTTTTTTTTACGTTATCCTAATTTTGTTTATCCTAATTTGTTGTGGTTAAAATCTTATTATTGATAAAAAGAGAACTTTTTTTTTTGTCATCATAAAAAAGAGAACTTATTACTTCGATTTTAAAATTCTATGAGCGTAGGAGACAAAGAAAAAAAAAATAAAAAAAAAAAGAAGAGAAAAATCACTTCTTTTCTTCTTTTTAGTCCAGATCCAACATATTTTGGATAACTAAATGAAGATTTTTTAAAAAAATATATTTTAGGGTATATATAAATCATAATTTGAAGCAAATGAAATAAAATCCAGTTTGGTAATATATAAATATGATTTGATGGGTTCCTTGTAATCTCTCTCTATCTATTAGTTTCTCAGTTATCTTTTCTTTGCCAGAAATGGCAGTGAAGGCAGTGGCTGAGGAGAGAGTTTTTTTTCTTCTTTCATGGGGAAAGTAAAACTTTGCCTTGAAGATTTCTCTCTTCAATATTTTTCTAAGACTTTTGATTTCAACGAATCACTGTCCTTAACCTAAAAGCAAGAAAAATTAGCTTTATACTGGTCTTTACTTTTTTTTAACATATTTATTTTTATATAGTTTACTTATAAACATAGACATACGAGTATGGGAATATATAGTATATCCAACTTCTAAATAATATTTCGAATAGTGATAACAAAATTAGCAATACATACGGCTAGTGAAATGTTGATCGAATAAACGGCACTGATGTAATGTACTTATCAATTTTGATAATTTTAATTGTATTGTTTTTCTTTTTTTCCCACAGTATTGAACTAGACAATTAAATTTAAAGTAAAATTATACATTTCTTTCGTTGTGTATTAAAGTAACATGCATAATATCATTTTCCTTCGTACAATCCTCCAAATTGACAATTGATGAATTACTTTGTCAATCGTAAATGAATTTTTCTCAAGTCTGTATACTATTTTCAGGGATAAACAGGTACAGGTGTCCCATGCTTATTCTCTTGATAGTAACATGTGTCCTATGTTGAGTCAATTCTACGTTCGAAGAAGTGCTAACAATTGTTAATAGCCTCGTATATTATTCTAATTAAAATGCCTCGATAGATTTGGTTAGTGGTCTGAATGTGATTGGTTATTTTTTCAAGTGGCAAGAGGTCTACCATCTAATATTACAATCAATCGACCAAAAAGGTCGAGAACATGATAATGGTGGCAAATACAAATGGTTCATTGTTGTCTAATATAACAAGCCATCAGTTGTCACTTTTTAAAAACAATACAGAATACAAGATACTTTTTTTTTAAGGTAAAATGTGTGTTTAATATTTTCGTTTATATAACAAATAAACAGTTACATGTTTTACTCTATGATTATATTTATGACATTTTTCTTCTTCTTAACAACATTTTTTTCCCATAAGAACATTTACAATAGTATTAAAACTTTGATTGCAATCAAATGTTAGATCACTTATTATAAAATTACTAAGACTGCTATCTTTTCCTATTGACAAAAGCGAATCCAATATATGTTACTGAAACAAATGCGTAAATTATACTATATGGAGATCTATCGGTTAATTATTGAGAGAATCTAAGAAAGTTTTTGAGTACAACAGTCCTAATAATATCTTCACATACCATATAATATACATATATACATATACACAAATGTACTTTTTAAACCAACATCAGCATACGTATATCCCATCAGGAAACTTAGACTTTTGGGAATTCATGGTATGAAAACCAAAACCAAATGACAACATTCGATTTGATACTCCCGACCCATGGTAAAGAAATAACAAATTCCAATATATCTTTCACTGGACTTTCCGAGGCACATTCCGGTTTTCTCCATTTCAAGAAATTGTCAAAAATAAATTGAGATCCGGTTTATTACCTCAAAAAAGAAGAAGAGAAATTACAACATTAATTTCCGAAAAGGCATAAATGAGAAATCATATTTCAGCAGAAGAACACAAAAGAGTTAAGAACCCACAGATCACACAACCTCTGTCCATGTCTGCTTTTTACACTTTTTTAAAATAAGTTTCTCCTAAAAAGTTATTTCCTATTTATAATAATTTCCTTAGATTTATCTTCCTGGTCTCTCTTCTGCTGCTTCCCTCTCCCCCATAACTATCACTATTTAGAATTTTCAATGTGGAAAAGGAAGCTGATTGTTGAAGCATAAATCCCGGGAGACCACTTTTGCATTTTCAAATAATTAAATTAAACCATAGATACACACACACAGTTACTTACTCTTTTAGGGTTTCCCAATAAATTTATAGTACTTTAATGTGTTTCATGATATTGATGATAAATGCTAGCTGTATTTACAATGGGGGCTCCTCTTTTTTTTTCTTTATGTTATTTTCATTTTTTATTTCTCATAGCTATATAGCAAAGCCAAAGTGAATAATAATACTAGTGAGAGAAAGAGAAGATGGAGAGTGGTTCCAACAGCACTTCTTGTCCAATGGCTTTTGCCGGGGATAATAGTGATGGTCCGATGTGTCCTATGATGATGATGATGCCGCCCATCATGACATCACATCAACATCATGGTCATGATCATCAACATCAACAACAAGAACATGATGGTTATGCATATCAGTCACACCACCAACAAAGTAGTTCCCTTTTTCTTCAATCACTAGCTCCTCCCCAAGGAACTAAGAACAAAGTTGCTTCTTCTTCTTCTCCTTCCTCTTGTGCTCCTGCCTATTCTCTAATGGAGATCCATCATAACGAAATCGTTGCAGGAGGAATCAACCCTTGCTCCTCTTCCTCTTCTTCAGCCTCTGTCAAGGCCAAGATCATGGCTCATCCTCACTACCACCGCCTCTTGGCCGCTTATGTCAATTGTCAGAAGGTGATGAGAGAAAGAAACTTGAAAAAATTACTTTGAAAGTTTCTTCGTAACTCTAATGATTCTTATTTGATTTTCTTGCACAAAAAAGAAGAGAAAGATTCTAGAAACCCTAATTACCAAACTTTACCTTTTATTTCCTTTTTACATAACCCTTTACTTGATGTCTGAGTTTGATTTTGATATCTACTTTTGTTTACTAGTTACTTAACCCAGCTAAGTATATACAAATCAAAGGATACAATTTTTCCTATATTGAGAAAGTTTCAAGAAACAATTTGTAAAAACCCTACTTGCAAGAGATTATCCAAAATATTGTATGTAGGCTTGAAGATTAGGACATATATAATTATTTCATTTTTTTCTTTACTATATTATATATCCACAATAAACGTGAGGATCCTTATCTTAGTTCAATTAACGTTTTTATGTCTATCATTTACTAATTACACAATTTCTTAAGGTTGGAGCACCACCGGAGGTTGTGGCGAGGCTAGAGGAGGCATGCTCGTCTGCCGCAGCCGCTGCCGCATCTATGGGACCAACAGGATGTCTAGGTGAAGATCCAGGGCTTGATCAATTCATGGAAGCTTACTGTGAAATGCTCGTTAAGTATGAGCAAGAGCTCTCCAAACCTTTCAAGGAAGCTATGGTCTTCCTTCAACGTGTCGAGTGTCAATTCAAATCCCTCTCTCTATCCTCACCTTCCTCTTTCTCCGGTTACTCTCTCCTCTCTCTCTAGTTCTCTGTTTTTTTTTCTTTCTTTTTAATTCATATTCTTGTTAATTATGGCGTCAAATTAAACGTAAGATGAGGAAAGTTGTTTTTTTTCTTTGTGGGTTTTAAGAAAGATTTTCCTTTTTCTGATTTTTCTTGGGTAAATACCCCTTTGATGGTTGTTACTAGGGTTAGTGTCAGATTGTTATATATAGCTTACTAGGTTTACGTGTATAATCTATCTATACATAAGTTAGTGTATGTAGTTGTTTTCATTGAATTAAAACAGTTTGTTTACTGTTTTTTTGTTTTGTTTGGAATTGAATTCATTTGCTTTGGTACAACAACAATCACTGTTCTTGTCTCTTTCTTCTCCGTTTGTTTTGGATCTATTTAATTCAAATGCATCAAAAAGAATATCTGGATCTAGAGTCTGCTCGTCCTTAGATCTATTGCTCAATTTAGACATACACATGTTTTTGTACGTATAATCACATATACATATATCTACACAATGTCATATCACTCTTCTTTTCAAGAATGTAGTTAAGTTTATATAGACACACAAACTCACATCTACTTAACATGTTACTTTGAATTATTTGGATCACTAGCCTATTCTTTTTCATTTCCCTAGACACATGTTCTTGTTGACAAATTTGTCTTGCTTTCACATGTTTAATCAATATAAGGTTATGGAGAGACAGCAATTGATAGGAACAATAATGGGTCATCCGAGGAAGAAGTCGATATGAACAATGAATTTGTAGATCCACAAGCTGAGGATAGAGAGCTTAAAGGACAGCTCTTGCGCAAGTACAGTGGTTACTTAGGGAGCCTCAAGCAAGAGTTCATGAAGAAGAGGAAGAAAGGAAAGCTCCCTAAAGAAGCTCGTCAACAACTGCTTGATTGGTGGAGCCGTCACTACAAATGGCCTTACCCTTCGGTAACTCTCTTCCCTTATACTCTAATTAAATAATCATTTCATGTTTTTAAAAAAGCATTTATATGATAGCAAATTCAATTTAGTTGTCTATTAGCTTGTTTCAATGTTTTTAGTGATTTTTGCATTCATACTATATCGTTAGGGACATTAGTTTATGTTAGCTCATGTTGGCATTGCACAATATGCATTTGCATAATTTGAAATCCTAAAAGCTGAATGAAGTGAACTTATTTAGTCTATGTGTACTGTTTTGGTCTATTAGCCGATGACAAACTTGATTCTTGCTTCCATACCTTTTTTAGGGTCCGAATAATATGTCAATCTTAGTCAAGACTACGATCAATTTCATCTTATGGCTGTGTACCATAACTTAGACTAAACTTTGTTGCACATATTTCAAGTCATAACTTTGGAAAGTAGGGTGCATGAGGCCATACCCTAATGCAATAGTAGCTCATGTCTTTATTACACTTGTATAGTGTCATTACCCATGTTCGTATGAGTAGATGGATTCTAAGTTCTCCTTACAATCTAGCAAATCGTGATGTAGCTGTGATCATGGACTGACCTTATATCGGAGAGAACACTTGATGATTGATTTTTTCTCGCATGTGATATGAAATTGCAGGAGCAACAAAAGCTCGCCCTTGCGGAATCAACGGGGCTGGACCAGAAACAGATAAACAATTGGTTCATAAACCAGAGGAAACGGCATTGGAAGCCGTCGGAGGACATGCAGTTTGTAGTAATGGACGCAACACATCCTCACCATTACTTCATGGATAATGTCTTGGGCAATCCTTTCCCAATGGATCACATCTCCTCCACCATGCTTTGATCGATCCTTTAAAACGTTTATTTCATTATATTTATAATCGTTAAACAGCTTATAATATGTATAATCTATGGTTCTCGGTATACTTGGAACATATGAAACATGTTCCGATTGATGAACAAGCGTTTGATGTTGTGGTGTGTATCCTTTTGTGTTGTTCTATTGTTATGCGAAATTCCTATTCCTATTATAATGATAGTAAAGCTTTTTTGATCTATTCTTTTTATTTGACAACCTTTTTGACAATTTGGACCATTTTTTGGTTGTATGTATATCTTCCTTGCTAATTTTTAAGTATTTGCGTCGAAATTTTGTACTTTTGGGATGGAAAAGACGAAAAGAAAAGAGAGAATGCTATTACTCCAAAAGACCTAGTCTGGCCCAAACAGACCCATCACTATCCCAAAAAGACAAGATCGACCAAAACTTAATCCACTTCTAATAGTTTTGTCCCTTAAAACGCTTTCTGCTGTATGTATCTTCACAAACATATGACTTATCTTGAACCGATTCAATACAGCAGCATTTAGCATTGCTGAGAGTGATCTTTACACATATATACGCTTATAAGCTTCTCAAATTCTTCTTCATATGCTCCTCATCATCTTCAGTTTTCAATAGCCATAATTTGTTCCTACCAAAGACGAATAGTTCCAGTTTCTGCATAGCCACAATCTTCCATTTGTTTTCCCACTTGATCTAACCTGAAACTGGGACATGGTTCCTGAAGTTAGTGGATGTGCAGAACAAGAGAAACTATGGATCGAAGATACATCGGGTCAGCCTCGAGGATAATATCATCACTGACATTTTGAGCACTAACTAAACAGTCCAAACCAAGCATTGATTCAAGACATACCTCTCTATTCAAGATCGCTATCTGTTCTTGCTTCTTCATCACTATCTTCACATATATCCTCAGGAGGATCGTATACAATCATTCCAGGGAAAAGCTCCAAGAAATCATCTTTAACTTTCTCTCTCAACTCAGGATAAGGAACGAGTCCTTTCAAAATAACTCGAAAAGGCAGAGATAAAGGCCGGTCAGGAGACTCTCTCATCTCTCCATACAATCTCATTGCTTCTAAAGGAAGTTCATTATCCAAGAACCCTCGAACAAGGTCTCCAAATGTATGTTGATCAAACAAAACCTCTTCTTTCTTTAAATCTTCCCATACTTTCTTGGTTTCATCAACTTTCTTGTTTCTTGCAAGCATCATTAGCATGTCTCTGTAAAAAAACATGTCCGGTCTGTACCATATTTCTCTCCTCACTACTTCATAGAGCTGAAACATAATAAGAAGACAAACACTAAACCAAATTAAACATCAACGACAAGTGACAATACATAAACATCAACAAGCTCCATATAAACCAAACCGAAATAGTTTAACCAAACCAGTTAGGCTAATTCGATTCTGATTCAGTTTATTAGGTATCAAGCGGCAAGAGGAAGTATGAAATTCAGTAACTGGTTTGGTTCGGCATTGCCAAACCGAAATTACCAAAATTTTATCCTAAATATAACCGAATTCACAGAAATATACCAAAATTTAACCGAAGCATAAACATTAACAGTAACACCATCAACAAACTCCATAACCAAACTTAGAACTAGGCTTATAAAATCAAACCGAAATAGCTGAACCAAACCAGTTAGGCTAATTCGGTTCGGATTCGGTTTATTAGGTGAAGCCAAGCGGCAAGAGGAAGCATGAAAACCGGTTCAGGACTGGTAAACCCAAATTTTATCCTTACTTTAACCAGAATCACCGAAATGTACCAAATCTTAACCAAAATGATGAGAAATGTCAAATTATCAATAACGAACCAAACCACATTTGGTTTTCGGTTCCATTTCAGCACCAATTTCCAAATCGAAACACCCAAATTTACGAACCGGAGGAGACCAATTAACCTAAACGCCCAGAACTATCAAAAACTCAGTTCGAAACTTAACCAAATTCAACGATTATACCTTCATACAGAGGAACACTTGGTTTTGTCTCTGAAATTCAGCAAGAACGGAAACGAGATCGGATTTAAGGAGACGAGAGACATGAGAACCAATGAATCGATCAAGTCGGACTGATTGGGTTTGGAGACGCTTGAGCTCTTTGGCTGCGATTAAACCTTCTTTGCTCATTTCTTTCTTCCGTCTCCATATCGATAAGCTTGGGCTTGAAGCAGGCCCTGATTGGTACGTACGAGTCGAATCAACACTAATTTCTTTGTTTCTAGAACCAAATTGGCGGAGAATATAAAGAACGAAGCTTTGTTGAATTGAGGATTTAGGGGTTTTAGCTCTCAACATTTAACAAGTTTTCAAGAGTTCCTGAGGTTTTTTGTTCGATATATGTTAGCAGATTTGGGTTTTGAGATTATATTTTCTTAAGACAATAGTCCGGCCCATCTTGGCCCAATAATAAATGAGTCGAGAAATGAAGTGGTTTGTGTACAATTCCATAAGGGATTTGGACGATAATATTGTTACATGAATTATATTTCGAATATTGTGGCTATATGAGAATATGAGATTGAGAATGCAAATATTCACATGTTTCAGAAATAAAATGTCTAATGAAAAAATCTAATTTTCTTTTCTGTAACAGTTTAAATGAAGGGTAAAATGGTTTAAACTTGTCTTAAGGAATATTCAAACAATCTTGTTATCTTTACATTGCTATATTTTAATTAATTTTCCATATTTCTCATTATAACTGAAATTACTCTTGAAAAATGTAGTTCACAATCTTATCAATCTGGGTCAGCAAAAACCTAGAAAACGAATCAAAACATGCCATGTGGCATACGATAAATTGTGTACCTATTTTATATAAGTTGAAAAATAACATTAAATGGGAAAAAAAGGAATGACAGATTGTTTAAGATATAACTTTTTCTAAATAAGCTTCCTTTTTACTTTTTCTTTATGGTTTGAACTAAGAAAATAACTTCCTTATAAGCAAGGCTCACACCATAATACCAAATATTACAAATTGTAACGCATATATATAAACCTCTGATAGAATAAAATGGTCACGTTGGTAATGTGCATTGTCCAAGAACATGACTCTCATTGCCCTCTACATGATATAAATTATCTTCATTAACGCAAATGGAGAATCCTAATAAAGATCTAATGGAAACCAATCCAAGAAAACTAAGATCATATTCCTACATATGTTTAATAGTATGTATATTTGTATTGGTTGTTTGTGCAATATTGTCCAGAGCAGAAGAAAAAGAAGGAAAAGGCGAAAACGATGATCATATACCAAAGATTTACTCTATTTTGGTTGAAGGTGAACCATTGGCCTTTCGAGCTTCTACTAATATCAACAGGTCCACATCAATACATTTTTCTTCGAAATTTAAAGAATTTATCACATTATTATTTTTTCATATACTTGGTTTAAATTCATCTATAAGTTCTTATTTTCTCATCTTCCATGTTCATTAACAATATGTCTTTGACTTGGCCAATATCTAAATTAATCATTATATAATTCATTTATTTATTGAGGAATACTTTTTTGATGTTCGACAATTAATTAGCAAAGCTATGGCGTTAGAAGCAAAGAAGATAGAAGAGATTCATGACGAAATACTTGGAAGCACACTTGAAAAGGGAAGTTATACAAAGCTTTATAGCTTCAAACATGTCATCAATGCTATTGCAGTCCGTACCACTGCTTCTCAGGTTCTCCGCTTACCCAAAATGAATATAACTCGGTTCACTTTTCTGTTTTGGTTCATTTCGTTAGTCAAGTTTAAGGACTTCATTTTTTTTTGGATAAAAAGTCATATTTTTAAGAAATTGAACCCACTTTATATCGCAAGTGCATAACTAAATGAATTCCCAATTTTTTTACTTGATATCAACTACTATGAATCCGATATATTAAGAAAATATCAAAAACAATTGAAACTAAACCAACCAGGATCGCCGAGTTTTGAATCTCTTGATAATTTCCATTTTTAATTAGGTTTAGTTCAATCACTGGTTAATTTTGGTTGTCTGATACTTGCAGGCCAAGAAACTCGGGAAAACAAAAGGAGTGAAGGCAGTAGAAGAAGACAAAGGAGTGAAACTAATGACAACATACACTCCCGATTTCTTGGAACTTCCTCAACAAGTCTGGCAAAAGATCTCAAACGAAGGAGACAGACGTGCTGGAGAAGACATCGTGATCGGTTTCGTGGACACCGGAATTAACCCTACTCATCCTAGCTTCGCCGCACTTGATCTCACAAACCCTTACTCATCAAATCTCTCACGTTTGCATTTCTCCGGTGACTGTGAGATCGGTCCCTTTTTTCCACCCGGATCTTGTAACGGAAAAATTATCTCCGCAAGGTTCTTTTCCGCCGGAGCTCGAGCTTCAGGCGCTCTTAACTCCTCCTTGGATATACTCTCTCCGTTCGATGCGTCCGGCCACGGAAGGTATAAATGTCTCTCTCTTTTTTGAAGAGATTTTGTGAAATACCATTTTTGAATTTGATAAATCACTTAGCCATTGTATTATAAATACATGTCTTTATTTTGTAGTCAACTATATATCTTAGAAAAAAAACTATAAATCTATCTTTTTTTGGTAAACTGTAATGATATGTTCATATTATTTTTTGAGAATATGGAAATGAGGTTGTAGACTTGACTCTATATAATGGTTTTAAATTATTGGCGGTAATGACAATAAGTTTTGCTAAAGTCTCTTTACGGCCATATTATGGGGGTAGATTATATGTCTTTATATTGTTTGTGTTTGTAAAATGGTCTATACATTTGCTTTGTAAGTTTGTTGTGCATTGTATGTGTTGCATAAGTGTTTACTATTTGGTCGGGTTGGTTCAGCCACGTGGCATCCATCGCAGCCGGGAACGCTGGAGTTCCGGTGATCGTCGACGGATTCTTCTACGGCCGTGCTAGCGGTATGGCCCCACGTTCACGGTTTGTCACCTCACGCATATTCATTAGCTCATATATTGAAAGTTCAAAGACTAAATGATACTTTATAGTTTTGGAAAAAAAATGACGAGTTATTTTATTGGTTTGTGTGGCAGAATAGCCGTCTACAAGGCGATTTATCCATCAATCGGAACTCTTGTTGACGTAATTGCAGCCATCGACCAAGTAAACAATACTAATTAGGGCCTATATTTCTCTTAGTGATCTTTAACCAATTTTATTTGTTTACTTATTTAATTTTGTCATAGGCAATTATGGACGGCGTAGATGTGTTGACGCTATCGGTTGGACCAGACGAACCACCGGTGGATAAGCCCACGGTACTCGGGATATTCGACCTCGCAATGCTATTGGCTAGAAAAGCCGGCGTGTTTGTGGTGCAAGCCGTAGGGAATAATGGCCCGTCGCCGTCTTCTGTGTTGTCTTATAGTCCGTGGGTCGTCGGTGTTGCTGCCGGAAATACTGACCGGTCTTATCCTGCCCCCCTCATCCTCGACGGTGGCCAAACCGTTCAGGGCGTTGGACTATCAGGTAAAACAAGAATTACTATAAACATATAAAGTTTCAAGACTTTTATAATAGAAGAATAATAACAATGTAGTGTTAGTGATGATCTTAGATCTTCAAATACCAAAATTTGCAAGATTTAGTATAAAATTATGGCACTCATCGCTATAAAAGTTTGTCTTCTTTCATAGATGCTTTATTTGGTTATTATTGTGTACCTAATTATAGCATAGCAGTAGCTAGTAAATTATTTAGGACCTAAACGATTTGAAATATTTGGATCATGTTCTTTCAAACTCGCAACAATTTATACTTGTAGTAAATATTCATGAAAGGAATGTCGTTTCTCCTTTTTTTCAACTTGAAATTAAAGGTCCAACCCTTGGAGCTCCATTAGTTCAACACAGACTTGTCTTAGCCAAAGACGCTGTTAGAACAAACGGCTCGGTTCTACAACCCTTAACCAGAGACATTGAAGAATGCCAGCGGCCGGAGAATTTTGACCCTGCCGCAGTTTTTGGAAGTATCGTGATATGTACATTTTCTGATGGCTTCTACAATCAGATGTCGACCGTTCTTGCCATCACCCAAACCGCCAGGACTCTTGGTTTCATGGGTTTTATACTCATTGCAAATCCTAGATTCGGCGATTATGTTGCAGAACCAGTGATATTTTCAGCTCCTGGTATTCTAATCCCTACAGTATCAGCTGCCCAGGTAATTTCTTTACGTAAAAGCCATATAATAAGAAAATAATTGCCATAACAAATTTTTGGACGAAAAATACTCTTGTACTTGTTTATGTGCAACTATTTGACACAATAAAAATAGTCTAGCAAATATATAAGTTCGAATATGTGATTTGATGTGGATGAAGAAGACTATTACATAGTATGTCACTTAGCAATAACGAAATCCACATTTATGTGTAGCAATGAACTTGAGTGAAGTAGGTAACTATATTCATGGTTCACTAACAAACTGGCCATTTGATTTGCATCGAAATTATATTTCAAACGTTTCCTCACATTTTGAGACTTTCTCATGTTAGATTATTTTGAGATACTACGAAGAGAAAACCTTTAGAGACACGAGAGGAGTGGCGACACAATTTGGGGCACGTGCTAGAATAGGCGAAGGCCGAAACTCGGTCTTCGCCGGAAAAGCACCGGTGGTGAGCAGATTTTCTTCGAGAGGGCCAGCTTTTATTGATGCAACTCGGAGTCCTTTAGATGTACTTAAGCCAGATATTCTTGCACCTGGTCACCAAATTTGGGGTGCTTGGAGCCTCCCTAGTGCCTTTGATCCTATTTTGACAGGTTCTAACTTTACATCCCTCATTTTTTGTTATCTTATGAAATTTACTCCCATAAGTTTAAAATTGATCATTTTGTGAGTAGGACGAAGCTTTGCCATATTGTCGGGAACAAGCATGGCGACTCCTCATATAGCAGGGATTGGTGCGCTCATAAAACAACTTAATCCTTCTTGGACTCCAGCCATGATTGCATCTGCCATCTCCACCACGGCTAACGAATACGATAGTAATGGTGAAATTATATCAGCGGAGTATTATGAGCTAAGTAGATTATTTCCATCTAATCATTTTGATCATGGTGCGGGCCATGTTAATCCTGCTAGAGCCCTAGATCCTGGACTAGTTTTACCCGCTGGTAAGTTTTTTACATATCATGGAAAGGAATTGATAAATTATACAAAGTTTGTGCTATTAATGTAGTAAAACAAAATCTTATAGGTAACTTTATAATATCATTTTTGGGGTATTGGACCAGGTTTTGAAGACTACATAAGTTTCTTGTGCTCACTGCCAAACATTAGCCCAGCCACTATCCGAGACGCGACAGGAGTCTTGTGTACCACTACGCTTAGCCACCCAGCGAACCTTAACCATCCGTCAGTAACTATATCTGCACTTAAAGAGTCACTTGTGGTGAGAAGAAGTTTCCAAGACGTCTCCAACAAGACTGAGACATATCTTGGTTCGGTTTTACCTCCCAATGGTACAACTGTACGGTTAACCCCAACTTGGTTTACCGTACCACCACAGAAAACTCAAGACCTAGACATCGAATTCAATGTCACACAAGTCTTAAACAAGTTTACATTTGGTGAAGTTGTTCTTACTGGAAGCTTAAACCATATTATAAGAATACCGTTGTCAGTTAAAACCATTTGAAAACATAAAATTTTATTGTTACTTGTCGATCTCACTTAAAATAAGGTCTTTATTCTTAAAAATTTCCAACGAAAAGGTTATTGACACTCCATCAAATAGGAACGGAGATAAGTTTTTTCATAAAATGAATGTATGGAATAAGGAAGAGTTATTTTTTTTATTTGTTCAGCGGCTCTCACATAAAACGTAAACAACAAACTAGTTATTATATTCTAAATTTTACATTACAAATACAAAATCAAATAAAGTGCAAGCGTGCTCCGTTTCAACCTACCACCCTGCGAAGGTTGAGATACATTCTAATTACACATATGAAGGATGATTACACAGATGAGCCTAATACACATGAAAGTGTTACACATATGAAATCTTTAAAGATCTAAGATGTTTCGACAATATATATTTCGAATTATATACTTAAATAGACCAAAACATTCATGACGACTAATATGGTGGTCTAGGAGGGCGTGGCCCAAGAAGTCCTGGAAACCAAGTAGCTCCGGGAAGTGGAGGTGGTGGATCAGGTCTGGGAGGAGGTGGAGGTGGTGGCTGAGGTCCTGGAGGAGGTGGAGGAGGGCGAGGCTCCGGAGGCGGTGGTCTTGGTGGCGGTGGATGGTGGAAAGGAGGAGGATGACGATGAGGAGGAGGATAAGGCATTTTGTGAATTGTTATTGCAATATCTGTCTTGTGTACTAACTTAGTTTATATATAACATCAAGATGAAGAATCATTGTTACCGACAAGTCTTTGAAGTGTAAAACAGTTACTCATTAAATAAGTGCTTAGTAGAATGGTAGTTATCCACCTAATCCTTCAAGCTAACTTTAATTCTTCTGGAAGGATTTCATACTTATGCATGTATAGAGAGATAAATTTCATACTTACCACCGGTTTACCAAACCCAATCTTAGTATTTCCAGCATCAAAATACCCCCAAAACCAAATACTAATAATACCATATTGGTACCAAACTCAAGCTTGGTACTCACTAGAATGTGTAGCCGCTACAAATGCCATGAAAAATATGAAGACCGTTTAAAAAACCGAACCAACAATGTAAACCAAATAATCAATCTTCATTACACATACATTCTTTACATCTTGGATAACGGTAAACGCTGCGTCCCGTCGGTCTAACCAATACATGTTTGGTTTGCCTAACCGTTTTTCTCACTCTCTGCTCGAACACTTTCCACTCTATAGTATTGTTCTTCAACAATATGTCTGAGAATCTCCGTTTGTTCGGTCTGATCGTCGGCATTTTCCCTGCTCCGTAATATATCCGATAACCCGAGACCAGAGACGACAATTGGCTCCCTGAATCCGTCATCGCAAAGGCGTCTGATGCAGCGCATGCAATGAAATCAAGAACCGCTAGCTACATAACCAGAAAGAAAAATATGCAATTCTTCGGTTTAGTTTAGCGGAGAAAGTTAACCGATAAACCGAAAAGGAAGTTTTGACGGGTTTTCTTGTTTTCATTTCACCTGAGATGAGAAGTTCTTGAAAGGCTCTAGCTCAGTTTGTGAGAGTACATTCTCTTTGGTGACTAGATTCGGGTAGAGACTCGTTAAAGCTGCTAACCGTTTATTCCCACCATATATATTCGCACCAGCGACGAAAACACGTGTCTTCCGACTAAAACCCAGACCCGCAAGCATAAGCACGGCTTCTTCAGGTGATAAAGGACAAAGTCCTTCTGTCCTCAGATCGTCTGGAGATGGCATTCTGCATAAGAGAAAACAAAAGGGCATTCAGTGAGATACCAAAACTGAAATAATAATGTGAAAAAGAGTTAAGAGAGGAAAGGAACAAACTTTTGCGTCTTTGTTAGATTTGCCAACGTCGGGAAATGCTTTTCCCGGTAAGCATCAAGCTCTGCCTTTTCCGCATCACCTCCTCCGAAGTAACAGAGAGAATGAGCCACCATATCAATTTCAAACCTGAGATGGACTGCTAGATACTTAGAAGCCTTATGGAGAGGACCTGCTTTCTTGTCCAATATGAATGACGCAAATTTTGGACCGACGAGATACGGGTCAACTGGTGCAAGGTGTGATCCACTATCTCGTAATCTCCTTACGAGTATCGCACCCGTTTCTTGTATCTTCGGAACGAAGTTTAGCGCATGAAAATTACATCTACACCGCAGCCTCTACTCCCCAAGAAAAAGTTGGATCATTACGGGTAATATATCGATATCCACGGTGCTAAAAGAAGGTTCTTTACCTGTAACTCAAACGGTATCGGGTCAAAGGCCAAACGGTTTCCGAATCCTAAGAAATGGACGACTCTGTTTTTGAGTAGAAGAGGAAGAATGTGCTTCATATAAAACCCGGGCTTGGCTTCTTTCATGACATCTATATCCGTAACCTTAAAAAACGACATAAAAGAGAACTACATTAGAAAAAATACGAAGATGAAATCGGTTTTTCACACTAAAAGCGGTGTAAGGAACTTACGACGCTGCCAATAGCCTCAAGATCTAGAGACTGAAGCTCTTTGGGTAGTTTCTTTACAATCCGGATATCAGGAGAAAGATACTTTATAAAGTGTTCCACCTGATAGATATCTCCAAACTGACTATGAAACATATATATACCATTCAAGAGTGTTAAAATTTGACGTTTTCAAGAAAGCATCAATTATAAGAGAAGGAGACAGAGAACGGAGGGACCTTACAATAGTTACCTTGCATCGGTCCAGACATCGCTGAACATAAATTTAGGAATAACGAGTGTCGCATTTAGCATCCGCGCAACAACAACGATGTTACAAACCTGTTTTAATAATGTCCCCGCGAAATCCAACGGTTAGTCAATATAAAGAGTGGGACATGACAAAGTAATGTGTAACGCAATCAAAACTTACAGCAACTCTCTGTTGGTTGATCCCACCATTTGCAGTTACCATTATATATCCATTTTTACCATCTAAACTCCACACACAAAAAAAAACACAAAAATCAGAAAAACTATACCTATATAGTACGAGAAATAAACTCATTGAGAGTAAGAGTAAGAGACCACTAGGCTTCCAGGAACGTTGATCAGCACAAGGCTTCCAAGCCAAAGCTTGGTCCTTTGGTTCTCTCCACAACTCTTTTGGTTCAAGCTTGTTTTGCCCCTAACGAACACAATGTCTCGGTCAGTAGGCTTTTCGGTTTCGGTTTAAGAATTCGAAATGTCGAAAGCGGAAAGGATAATACCTCAGCCAAAGCATGAGCAGCATAAGCCAACAATCTACCATATGTTCCATTATATGTCTTCTTTGGTTTTCCCATCTTTTTCTTCTCTTTATGCTACCAAATCATAAGTCACTCAACATCAAATGAAACTTCCATAACCATTAATCCAAATGCAAAAATCATGTAATATATAACATTACACTACATAAACTTACCATTTACTACAATAATTTCATACTTCACCTAGCAAAATCTCAAACATGTAAACTTTGTCTCCTAACCACAGCATTTTCACATTCTAACTAACAAATCTCAAACAGAGGATTTTATTTTTCTCTAACCAAATCTGTATTTGAAGTAATTGTATATTAGACAAAAAGTTTAAATTTTTACACAATTTAACCATTTGGGGATTTGAAATTGATTTGACAAGAAACAGACTGTTAAAAAGTTAAAGTTCACAGTAAACTGACTGACCAATCACATTATTAAATTTTTAACTAATTTACCTGTACATTCGCCGACACTTTAACGGATACCCGTTTCACACTCGAGTTCGGATCCGGGTTCAGTTTCGGTTTAAGATTCGTTTTTTTCGAGAATCCTCTCCGTAGCCAAGCTCGACCTTCATGGAGCTGAGAGAGCATAAACCAATTAACGAAAATGAAGAAACCAACAAGTACGATTACAAACGCGGCGGTTTTCGCCGTTCTGATTCGTTTCCTTTTTGCTCTCTTAACCGGATTTTTCAAATTCCGGTTTGGATCTCCGTTGATCCAAGACAAAACCGACCCGATACAATTCGACCCGGTGTTAAGAATCTTGTCTCCAGCTACTTCTGAAAAGCGGGTTGGACCGAGACGTGTCGGTGATTGAACCGGTGAAGCTCCTCCTCCTCCATGGATCAGATCTTGGACTCGAAGAACATCGCGAGTCTCTGGTTTCTCTTCGTCTGGTCTCTCAGAAGACATGGCTAAGCTCACACTCTCTCTCAGTTCTGTTCGATCGTGAGAGATAGATTTGCTGAATTTAACGAAGCTAGCGAAGAAAGAGCGAAGTGAGTGTTTTTTGCTCGAATTTCAGTGAGGATTTTTCTTCTTTGTCTGAACGTAATTATTAAAGTTTTTTTTAAACCTTGAGATTGACGCTGGTATTAATTTAAGGTCCCTGTCCTTTAAAATCATTTTAATCTTTACCTATTATTTTATCTAATACGAAATATAACCCTACGTATGTCCGTTGTGGTTTCAAAGTTATAAGAAATTGATCAAGTAGACTGTTCTTAGTAGTTGTTATCATTTCTTAGAATTAATAACATTTTGGTAAGACAGAATTAATAATTTTGTTGAGTATTTAAGATGAATAATAATTTTTCATTTAGCGATGTGTAAAGTTGGATTAGCTCCTACCAACTACGTAAATAATAAAATTGAAAACTAGTTTATTACTACTATCTACAGCTTGTTGAAGCTATATCTATGAAATTTGAATAATTTTTCATTGTGTTTCATAACATAAACAAGTAGCTAAACTAGCTGTCAAAAACAAAAATAGTTGCAAGCATGTGTTTGGTATATTGGGCTTTTTGTGTGGAGGGTTTCAAATACGCTTTCTGCATATCAGAGTAATATGATTTTAATTGGGGCCTAGACATCTGTTTTTGGTGTTATATTAATTAGACAAGAGTTAGAGAACTTATTAATTTCCTTTTGTCAGGCCTTTTTTTTTTGTTAAAGGAAATATAGCACATGCAGACACTTATTAACTTACTTTTTCAAGATAATTAAGTTAAGAATTTAAAATTGTATTTACAACCATTTTAATATATGTATATAGCAATTGATACAAATGTTTACTTTTTCGACATGGTACTAGTACTACACGTCTACAAGGACTAATATAATGAGAGTATTAAAAAACAATTGCAGTTTTGATGTAATCCCAGATAGTCTTAACGCACGTCCTTAGATAAATTTCTGTGACACTGATGAAAGGTGGTTATTAAAAAAAGAAAATGAAGAAAAATGTAGCTAGATTATTCACATTGATTTGGACGTAAGAAAAGTAATTCGTATTGGGAATAAAATAGACAAAAAGGTGATTTATACTGAAGAATATGATTATTAAAAAAAAACAAAAAAAATTATAGACTTCAACGTGATGGCACGGTATTTGCCTATTTTCATTATTTTCTTACTTGAGTAGTATTAGTAACAATTTAATTAAGCTAATTTCATGATTTTTTACTTTAGTCAACTATGAAGTCATTATCTTATTTTAGCAACAAAGTTATTATTTTAGTTATTTTAATCTAACTTTATCTCCAAAATAAGCATGGGTATATCTAAAACAAATAAGATAGATGTGTAATAATAATAAAAAGTTAGAGCTGGTTTAAGTTTAATTTAGGAATAAACCCAATTGGGACATTTTTTTGAAATGAAACTTTTTCAAGGAATAATAATAGTCTCTTGAGTTAGACGGCCGACCAACAACAACTAGATTCAAAGATTTTAAAAAGATCCAACTTTTTCATCATCTTCTTCTTCTTCTATTTCTCCGTGTATTTTCAGCGTTTTGTATCAACAAAAACGGCACGAAGTTTCTTTTCTTCTCTTCCCCATTTTTGTGCTGTTAACAGAACCAATCTCTCTGTTTTTTCCATACTCTGTTTTTTCTTCCCTCTCTCTGTTTCTGTTTTCAGAGGAAGGAGAAGAGAAAACTAAAGAAACTTGTGCAATACTTTTCCTTGAAGAAAATTTAAAGATTATATTCGAAGAAGCTTTTATACAAACCACACAAATCTCCACTTCACCAATATGATTTCTTGATTCATCTCATATTATTTTCTTCTTCAATCTGATCGCAAGAACATTGTGAAAAAAAAGAGTCAACGAAAGGGCCAAATTTTTTTGAGTAATGAGTTTCTAAAGGTGAGATTAGTATAAGCGTCTTTGACTATTATACAAATCTAAAACTTGATCTTTGTGTCTAAACTCTTATGACAATTTTTAGGGCTCTTATATATTTGCAGGTGAAGAAAGAATTTGTGAGGGTTTATTATAAATTAGTTTGAGGAGATGGCGACATTAGCAGATATTGGACTAGCAGCAGCGATTAATATTCTAAGTGCATTGATATTTCTATTGCTATTTGCAATCTTGAGGATTCAACCATTCAATGATAGGGTTTATTTCCCTAAATGGTACTTAAAAGGTGTTAGAAGCAGCCCTGTGAATTCGGGTGCTTTCGTTAGCAAGATTATGAATTTGGACTTTCGATCATACGTTCGGTTTTTAAACTGGATGCCTGATGCTCTTAAGATGCCAGAGCCTGAACTTATTGATCATGCTGGTTTGGATTCTGCTGTTTACTTGAGGATTTACTTGATTGGGTAATCAAAAAATGTTTTGTTCTTGCATACAGTTACTAATTATAGCTTTGTTTTTTTTTTCTAATGGTTTTTTTTTTTGTTTACTATTTTATAGGCTTAAGATCTTTGGTCCGATTGCATTACTTTCATGGTCAATTTTAGTACCTGTAAATTGGACAAGTGATGGATTGCAGCTAGCAAAACTTCGTAATGTAACATCGAGTAATATCGATAAGCTTTCGATTTCGAATGTCGAACGTGGATCAGACAGGTTTGTTAGTGAAAGAAAATTATGTAGTTGCTACTTCTGATTTTTGTTAAAAACTTTATAATGATTAGAATTTTTCTTAATTTGGTAAAAAGGTTTTGGGCACATCTTGTGATGGCTTATGCATTCACATTTTGGACTTGCTATGTACTAATGAAGGAATATGAGAAAATTGCTGCAATGCGGTTATCTTTTCTCCAATCAGAGAAGCGACGTGCTGATCAATTCACTGTAAAGATTATTGTTTTCATTAATATAGAATCTCTCTTTGCTATTTGGTCTGAAGAGATAGTTTCCAATTTTTAGGATATTGTATGCATTTGACAGGTTCTGGTTAGGAACGTACCACCGGACTCAGACGAGTCGATTAGCGAAAACGTGCAGCATTTCTTTCTTGTTAACCACCCAGACCATTATCTTACACATCAGGTTAGATCATAGCATTAAAGGAATGAATATTTCTTTAGGTTTATTGCTATTCGTTAAGTATTTTAGACTTATATATATCCAGGTGGTGTACAATGCAAATGAATTGGCTAAATTGGTAGAAGACAAGAAGAAAATGCAGAATTGGTTAGATTACTACCAGTTGAAGTATACAAGAAACAAGGAACAACGGCCACGGGTAAAGGTAAATACTTTGACAAACCCGAAAAGCCGACACACATATTGAGACCGAAACTTTTTTTTGATTCGCAGATGGGATTTCTCGGGCTATGGGGCAAAAAAGTAGATGCAATGGATCATTATACAGCAGAGATCGAGAAACTTAGCGAGCAAGTAAGTATCTTTCTCGTGTAGGGGTGCACAATGCCCCAAACCCTAAACCCTTAACCTTTCTTGTGTGAATTTGATTTTCATAGATAATGGAAGAAAGGAAGAGGATAAAGAAAGATGACAAAAGTGTAATGCAAGCAGCTTTTGTGTCTTTTAAAACGCGTTGGGGCGCTGCGGTCTGCGCGCAGACACAACAGACGAAGAATCCAACTGAATGGTTAACCGAATGGGCTCCTGAGGCAAGAGAAATGTACTGGCCAAATCTCGCAATGCCTTACGTATCTCTCACTGTAAGGAGATTTGTAATGCACATCGCCTTCTTCTTCCTCACGTTCTTTTTCATCATCCCAATCGCATTTGTGCAATCCTTAGCGAGTATTGAAGGTATCGAGAAATCCGCTCCGTTCCTCAGTCCCATTGTCAAAAAGTAGGTACATTCTCAAGTTTTTTACTTACCATTTCAAGAATAAGGCTTAATTCAATTCTTGATCAATCTTGCGTGTGCAGCAAGTTAATGAAATCATTGATCCAAGGTTTTCTTCCCGGTATTGTCTTGAAGCTCTTTTTGATATTCCTGCCAACAATATTGATGATCATGTCGAAATTCGAAGGGTTTATTTCAATATCATCGTTAGAGAGAAGAGCGGCTTTTCGATACTATATTTTCAACCTTGTGAATGTTTTCCTCGGTAGCGTAATCACTGGATCTGCTTTTGAACAGCTCGATTCTTTTCTTAAACAATCCGCAAACGAGTAAGTTCGATTCACTTGACCCGCACTTTTATTACTCTCTTGGAACTCTGCTCTCAACTTTTATTTACATTCTTGTTTTAAGCATTCCGCGGACAGTTGGAGTCGCGATACCGATAAAAGCAACGTTCTTTATAACGTATATAATGGTAGACGGTTGGGCGGGTGTGGCGGGAGAAATCTTTAGGCTGAAACCATTAGTCATTTTCCATTTAAAGAACTTCTTCTTTGTGAAAACTGAAAAGGATAGAGAAGAAGCTATGGATCCGGGACAGATTGATTTCTACGCTACCGAGCCTCGGATTCAACTATACTTCCTCCTTGGCCTTGTCTACGCTCCTGTCACTCCTGTTCTTCTTCCTTTCATCATCTTCTTCTTTGGTTTCGCCTACCTCGTCTTCCGTCATCAGGTAAAAACAAAGGAAACAAACTCTCTTTTACTATCAAACAACAAGGTAACATTTGGTTTCTATGCAGATCATAAATGTGTACAATCAGAAGTATGAGAGTGCGGGTGCATTCTGGCCAGACGTTCATGGACGTATAATATCGGCATTGATCATCTCACAAATCCTTTTGTTGGGATTAATGAGCACGAAAGGAAAAGTTCAGTCCACACCTTTCCTCCTCGTTCTAGCGATTCTCACCTTCGGTTTTCATCGGTTTTGCAAAGGCCGGTACGAATCGGCATTCGTCATTAACCCGTTGCAGGTTAGCTCAAACCAAGATCGAGCATTTTCGGTTAATGGATGGTAGTTTTAGCTACATTTGTTTTGGTTCAGTTTGTGTTATTTAATCTTGTGAGTACCGGTTTACAGGAAGCTATGATTAAGGATACATTGGAACGAGCAAGAGAACCAAACTTGAATCTTAAAGGGTTTCTTCAGAATGCATATGTTCATCCTGTTTTTAAAGACGAAGAAGATTCAGATGAAGAGGGACTAATCGAGGATTCAGATGACGAAGATTGTGTAGTTGTACAAACCAAACGTCAAAGATCACGGAGAACCACCGTTGCGAGCAGCAATGCGAGCCGTGGCTCGTCACAATCAACGCCTTTTAATCAACTTGATTTGGGTAAGGGGAAACCGGAGACTTGATGGTCCATGAGTAATTGACTTAACCGGATTGGTTTGTCTACGTAGAGATCTTTTTTTTTTATCTTTTCTTTTGTTACGTGTGGTGAAAGGTTTTGTATATTTGTATGATTATCATTGTTTTGTTTGAGTTTGATGTAAAAAAAAAGAGAGGTGATTAATGCAATTTCATATTGCTTCGTTTTTTGCTAAATCGGTTTTGTAATTGTTGTTTATGCTTATGCAATGAATTGTATCATTCTTTCGTTATAAATTTGAGCTGGAAGAAATATTAAACTAGACGTTTTATTTTAAAAATGAGACTTACATTGAAACGGTATATTTTTTCCTATTGGCAAGTGTATTTTTTTTGTTTGGTTGTCAACAAAAGTATTTTTTCCTTGGCTCAACAACAACAACCATCATTTTTTAAAAAGAATGTAAATATCATTCAAAATTAAACTTAGGTTTTAAATAAGCATAAACTTAAAACATAGTTCTATACCAAAGAAAGATTAAAAAAAAAACATGAAAACATGAAAACATTTGAGGTTCATTTCATCAACTAAACCTTAAACGATGAAGATCTTGGTAAAAAGATGTAGTGAACTCGACAAACTCCTTTAGGCGAAACCGAGAGAGAAATCAAAAACAAGATAAGCATTAGATCAACATTCAACAATATAGCGACCTTTCGACGATGGCCCAAAACAAGCAAAAACAGAGCTACACGAACTAGTAGCAGAAGACAATGCTTTCTTACTCTACCAAAATCCTCCTAATATCAATAGTCTAACAACATCACATCCTCTAAAAGCTTTATCAGCACTTCCAATCGCAAAAATTAGCAACTATCTTACTTGTATGTACCTTATCTTTACTGTTGTAAAAGTTTTATGATAATTTTTTCCTTAAAAGCTTTTATTTATTAACATAAAACAATTAAAAAAAAAATCCGACATGTATGTATCGTACTAGACGTAAGCATCGCATCGATAGGTTTGGTCAAGACTCAAGACTAACTATTGTGCGTGTTTCAAAGCTTACTCAGATCCATGACAAGAAGATATCGTACTCATTCTTTATTAAAAAAAAATGTTGGAACTTTTTATTTTTTTTCGTGAGATCCAATGAAATGGAACTGCATAAGGCTTATATCCAATTAAAACAATATTTTTTTTTAACATCTCAACTAAAACAATTTTTCTATTAAAAAAACCTAATTTTTTTTATACACTTCTTACTTTTTATTATTATTATTATATAAACTATCTAATTAGTCAATCTATTATAATTATGTTTAAAAGATCTTATAAAACACAGATAGTATCTACAGATATTAATTCATGATTGTAGGAATGAAACTCCTGGTTAGTTATGAGAATCTAATGAATTCATTGAGTTATAAAAATAAAATAAAAGATATCAGAAGATATTTTCAGTTTCTTATTCGGATAAATATCATACGATTTTTTTTTTATAATAACCTTTACAAATTGTTGATTACTAAAACGATAAACATGCCAATAAATATCAGTAAGAACAACAATAAATCCAAAAATCAAAAGATATCTCTTTAAATGCAAAGAAAAATCCACAACTACTTAAAAACCATTGACTAAAAGTAGAATCAAATCAGGAATTTTATTAAGACTGCTTTTAGCTTGTTGAAATAAAATAAAATAACTAACGCTTTATCAGAAGTGAGTAAACGTTCTTTATTTGTTTTCCACGTGGTGAGTATCGGTGAAGGTAATAATCACCTGCGATGCATTTCTTTAATCACTTGCGCTCCACGGATCTTATAGGTCCCAAAAAAGTGCTTTAACGGTCAGATTAGGCTCGATTCTTTTTCTTTTTTTCCGTGCTCAAGAAATTTTCCTTTTCCTAATTCTGGGATATTTCTCCGAATAAACTATTTCTCTTTTTTCCTTTATTCAGTTATGAAATAAAAAGGAAAGCTAAGTTTGAGAGAATCCAAAGTTTGTTCAATCTCTTTCATCTAACTTAGCTGGAATCTAGGGTTTATAGATTTGTTTTTCACAGGAGATTCATCGTTGCAGAGTTCTTCGAGCTTGTTTTTTTCTGTGTTTGTGTTCATCATAAGGTAAAATTGAGTTTTCGATCTTCTTCTGATTTCCAATTCTAGACTCAATTGTCTCTTTTGATTGATTTGGTTTTAATAATGTTGTTTGGTTTTGATTGGAATCGATTGATCATATACTGTTTTATTGCGATTAATTTTGATTATGATCGAAGAACTCGAATTTGTTGTCTCTGTTTTAGATATTCAAATCTGCATGTTCGTTTTGTTTCAATTTTGGTGTAAGAATCTGTTTCATAGATCTGAATTACCATCACTGGCGATTTTTGTTTGCAGGAGCTAAAGAATGGATTCTGGAGTTAAATTGGAGCATATGAATTGTTTCCAATTATCTTATCAATATTCGTGGACGACTAGGAAGAAGAGAACTCTGAAACCATTCATGTCAAAAGGTTCTAGCCCTAGTAGTAGTAGTGATAGTAGGAAACGGAAGCTTTCGAGAGCTGAAGATAGCGATGATTCAGCGGTTAAACGGAATGCGAAACGAAGGAGAAAGATATGCAAAGTAGAAGAATATTATGAAGATGATGATTGCATATTAAGTGATTGGGTTCAGAGGAATACTGCGAAAAGGATTGATAAGCGCAACGAAGAAGTTGAAGTTATGGTTAAGATAGAGTCAGGTGATGATTGCACAATAGGTAAGTGGTTTTCTGATGTTAGTAGTAAAAGGAAAGATAAACGACAAGTAGAAGTTGATGAAGATGAGGAATGGGAAGAAGAAGTTACACTGTGTTCTAAGATCAAGGCAACGTCGTCGCGAAGCAGAACCCATAGTTTAAGTGCTAACAGTCCAGAAAATGTTACAGATGTTATTAGTCCTTGTCGTTCACGGTCTCCAGCTTCTAATGTATCAGATTCCATTCAGAAAAATGACTGCACCAGTAGTAGAAAACAGAGTGGCCCAATTTGTCATCAGTGCTTGAAAGGGGAAAGGATAACACTTCTCATTTGTAGTGAATGTGAGAAGACAATGTTTTGTCTTCAATGTATAAGGAAATGGTTAGTTTCTGTTTTAACTTTGATAGTATATATCTCTGTCTTGTAATAATATATCCTTACTCTATTTGTGGTTTTGTTGCAGGTATCCAAATCTATCTGAGGATGATGTTGTTGAGAAATGTCCTTTATGCCGTCAAAATTGTAATTGTAGCAAATGCTTGCATTTGAATGGTTTAATTGAGGTATGATGAGATTATTTCTACCAATCCATTTGCAGAAGATTTTGATTTTTTTTGTTAATTCGTATTTGTGTTTACAGACATCGAAGAGGGAACTCGCGAAATCTGAAAGACGTCATCATCTCCAGTATTTGATTACGTTGATGCTTCCTTTTCTGAATAAGTTATCCATATTCCAGAAGCTAGAGATTGAATTTGAGGCAACTGTTCAAGGTATGAATCTTGCGCTACTAAGACAGGGTTTCTGTTGCTAAATGTGAGTTAACATGACGTCTTTTCTGTAGGAAAACTGCCTTCTGAAGTTGAAATAACTGCGGCTATAAGCTACACTGATGAACGTGTATACTGGTAAGTAAGAACTAAGTTAGGATATTTTTAATTTCTCGAGGATCTTACTGAAAATATTCATATGTGTTGCAGTGATCATTGTGCAACTTCAATTGTTGACTTGCATCGAAGCTGTCCAAAGTGCTCTTATGAACTTTGTTTGAAGTGCTGTCAAGAGATTCGTGAAGGATCGCTTTCTGAACGCCCTGAAATGAAGTTCCATTATGTTGATAGAGGACATCGATATATGCATGGTTTAGATGCTGCGGAACCGAGCTTGTCTTCCACTTTTGAAGACGAAGAAGCTAACCCATCTGACGCTAAGTGGAGCCTTGGTGAAAATGGAAGCATCACTTGTGCACCAGAAAAGCTAGGTGGTTGTGGTGAACGGATGCTAGAGCTTAGGCGGATCCTACCACTCACGTGGATGTCAGATTTAGAGCACAAAGCAGAGACTTTCTTATCATCATACAATATAAGCCCTAGAATGTTGAACTGTAGGTGTTCTTCTTTGGAGACAGAGCTGACAAGGAAATCAGCTTCGAGGACAACATCAAGTGACAACTACCTTTTCTGTCCTGAATCTCTCGGTGTCTTGAAGGAAGAAGAGCTTCTTCATTTTCAAGAGCATTGGGCAAAAGGCGAACCAGTAATCGTTAGGAACGCTCTTGACAACACACCTGGTTTAAGCTGGGAGCCGATGGTTATGTGGCGGGCTTTATGCGAAAATGTGAATTCAACATCAAGCTCTGAGATGTCCCAAGTCAAAGCAATTGATTGCTTAGCTAATTGTGAGGTGGAGATCAATACTCGTCAGTTCTTTGAAGGTTATAGCAAAGGAAGAACATATGAAAATTTCTGGCCTGAGATGTTGAAGCTTAAGGACTGGCCTCCTTCTGATAAGTTTGAAGATCTTCTACCTCGTCACTGTGATGAGTTCATATCCGCGTTACCTTTCCAGGAATATAGTGATCCTAGAACTGGAATTCTTAACATTGCAACAAAGCTTCCTGAAGGATTTATCAAACCAGATTTAGGTCCAAAAACTTACATCGCCTATGGGATTCCAGATGAGCTTGGTAGAGGCGATTCCGTGACTAAGCTTCACTGCGATATGTCAGACGCGGTAAAGCTTTCATTTATTTTGTTTTTAACACTCTTGGTTTGGTTTTAAATAGTCCATAGACTGACTTTGCGATTCATGTAGGTGAATATTCTAACGCATACGGCCGAAGTGACCCTAAGTCAAGAACAAATATCCTCAGTCAAAGCACTGAAACAGAAACACAAGTTACAGAATAAGGTCGATAAACAGAGTACTGAAGACTGTAACGAAAAGGAAGAAGAAGAAGAAGAAGAATTGAACATGCCAGAGATTTCGAGCAATGAAAATGAAGAAACGGGCAGTGCTCTTTGGGACATATTTAGGAGAGAAGACGTTCCCAAGTTAGAAGAGTATCTAAGAAAGCATTGCAAAGAATTTAGACACACTTATTGTAGTCCAGTTACAAAGGTAACAACACCCACCTGCATCAATTTTATGACGAATTTATTTCCGGTACTGACGGTTTCTTCTTTTCAGGTTTATCATCCGATACATGACCAATCATGCTATTTAACCTTAGAGCACAAAAGAAAACTCAAGGCGGAATATGGTATGTAACCGTTTACTTGGGGATAATGTTTCTAGTCAATCTTTTGAGTCAATATTGACAAGTTAACTGTAGGGATCGAGCCATGGACATTTGTGCAAAAGCTAGGTGAAGCGGTGTTTATTCCCGCGGGTTGTCCTCATCAAGTTCGGAATCTAAAGGTAAACTGAATGGTTTCTATTCTTCTTCTACTCATACAATTTGCTTTGTATTGGAAAATCTAAAACTTCTCTGTGATTGGGGGACAGTCGTGCACAAAAGTCGCAGTTGACTTTGTGTCACCAGAGAACATCCATGAGTGTCTGCGTTTGACCGAAGAGTTTCGCCAACTTCCCAAAAACCACAAGGCCAGAGAGGACAAACTCGAGGCAAGTCTTTTATCTCTTTGACATTTCTTTCTTTCTTTTTTTTTTGTTCGTTGTCTGAGCATACTGTGCATTGCTTGCTGCGGGTGTTTTTTTTTTTTTGGGATATCTGAATTCAATTAGAAGAGATGGGCGATTGAACTAAATCAAAACTAAGACCAAACCGATTTACTCAATTATTTTTGTTGTTTTTAAAATCGTGTTGAGAAAACTCCATATCAATGACGAGATAGAAATCAAACTAAAAATGACAAAAATATATGTTTTTCCTCCCCAATTCTAATTTACATTTAGACTTTAAATAGTTAGCAGCACATGATTTGATTACATATTTTTATTATTTGGATTTTCTTTTCTATTGAACCAAAATATTTCGATCCAAATATTGGATAAAATTTTGGTTTCAATTAGGTTAATATTTTGTTTTCATTTATAAAATTATAAATCATAAATCAAAAACTTAAATGCCCATCTCTACCTAATTACAATAACAAGGGGAAATATCTAATGGCCGGTTATCCGACCTATTGATAAGCTATTTTTATTTAAGCTTTCAATGCTTGTTATTTGTTTGCACAAATGCGTTTGTCTCCGTTCGATGGGTATATTTCACAAAACTAGTTTATCTAACAAGTTACAATGGTTTCTTTTTAAATGTGATTTTTTTTATTTTACAATGTTTTCCCATGTAAACTTAAACACATAGATTGAAAACTAGTGAGGTCTTATGCAAAATATTACTCGCCGTGCGCTTTATTGTAATCGGCCTCAAAAATAAAACATCTTTAAGTACTCAGGTGGTGCTAGTGTACTCACTTTGTCACCACCCATATTCGAACTCGCATGTTGCGTGTTGTTGACAAAAAAAAGAATCTAGGTTGCATTGTGGTACTTTAGGGTAAATATGACTTGTGTAGAAGTGTTGAATCATCGATTTACCCAATCCGGTCAAGATTGAAGACCCATGTCTCTACAACAAAGAAGGATGGGTTGCAAGTATACTTTTTCTATCAACGAAACATCAGGGCTCAGGATGCAGAGGGGACCTCTCTCTGCACTCGAGACCCTTGTCTTTCCACTAAATGCAGATCCCGGTGTAGGTTGCATCTCGTTCAATTTTCCGGGATAGTTTGTGGTTAGAGGCCATATCGTTCAATTTTCCGGGATACTTGGTGGTTAGTGGCAATCATCTTCCGCGCATATGGTTCTCAATGCATCCTATGAATATCTAGCTCTTAGTTTCCAACCAATTCCTCAAATCGTGGCATCCCCGACGTGGTGTGATCGTGTTGTGATCTCGTTGAATCCGGGGGATCATACGATCAATCTTGTCGGTTAAAGGATATAACACTACAATGTGATGTGTAAGCGACGCAGATTTCTTCTCACGTTCTCAAGTTCAATAAATTGAACGTAACGATGCGTGCTAATGGAGAACCTTAAAATCGCGGAAACAAAACTCGTTAGTGTCTTGATATATGTTCACCTACTTTTATCTACTTTCCTGTAATGTATTTATATGTGTGCTACTTTGTTTGTGTTGTTCTTGCATTATAATTTGCTTTGGGATTTTAATAAATTAGGGAAACTTCTAGAAAATGACAAAGTATAGCTTTCGATTCATGTCGAAGAAATTTTGGTCAATGAATGTTGATGGCAAATATCTCCGGGTTCTATCTAGTACATGTCTCCATAACAATTTGGTTTCAACTCGCAAAAGAATTCAACTCGTTTGAAAAGTTTAGGCCAACGATCCGATATCTTGGATGTTACCGGAAGTTGTGAATTCATGTTGTCACGATAAAGTGGTTTCAATTGGTGGACAATGGCGGGTCGACTAACATCGGAAATAGTTGGTCTAATGATCATCTTCGATGATAAGACGAATATCGGGGATTCCACCTACAAGAAATTAGGGATTTTAATTTCAAACGACGAAAAGAAATTAGGGATTTTAATAAATTTGGAAATTTCTATAAGTGACAAAATATAGCTTTCGATTAATGTCGAAGAAAATTTGGTCGATGATCGTAGATCTTGGATGATGGAAAATATCTCGGGTTCTAGTAAATTTCTTCGTAACAATGTGGTTTCAATTAGCAAAAAGAATTCAACTCATTCGAAAAATTGAGGTCTAGTGATCCTATATATTGGATGGTTTCGAAAGTTGTGAATTCATGTTGTCACAAAAATGTGGTTTCAATTAGTGGAAAATGGCGGGTTGACTAAGATCCGAAATAGTTGGTCGAATGATCATCTTCGATGATAAGACGACTATCGGGGATTTCACATACAATAATTTCAACTGACGAAAAGAAATTTGGGGTTATAATAAATTAGGGAAATTTCTTGAAAATTGACAAAGTATAGCTTTCGATTACTGTCGAACAAAATTTGGTCGGTGATCGTAGACCTTAGATGATGGCAAATATATCGGGTTCAACTAGCAAAAAGAATTCAACCCGTCCGAAAAATTTAGGTCCAGTGTTCTTATATCTTGGATGGTACCAGAAGTCGTGAATTCATGTGGTTTCAATTGGTGGAAAATGGCGGGTTGATGTTCACCAGTAAGAATATCATGCGGTCCAAAGTTAACTGGACCGCATGGTCCACCGTCTGAACACTGGTAAGGAAATCCAAAAAGTAAAAAAGTGACTGAAATTTTTAAACTATAAATTAATCCAAATAATAATAGTTGGTTGATCATTATCAAATATTTCTAATGATGATATAGTAGATGAAAAAAAAAAAGTTGAGACTAAGAAATAACCAGCTAAGAAATGTACAGGATTGTAATAATGATTTTAATTAATTTATCAAAGGAGCTTTCTACTTGATAATAGGGTTGGACCTCTATTTGTTTTGGCTTTTGCAACGACCAATCAAAGTCAATTAGTTCTGCTACGACCTTTCTTTATGAGACTTTTGGATTGACCCGAATCAGTACTCCTCTCCGTTTGTATTCAATCACAGGTCTAACCACTTTTCTGCTTTTTGTTTATGCTCGTGTAACAGACAAACAAGATGGTGATCTACGCGATCGAGCAAGCTCTTAAAGAACTTGAAACATTATCGAGCGAGAACCAACCGATGCTCCAATAGTTGAAGACTGCTGTTTGTGAATGTCCTGACCCCATCAGCTCCTTTGTTGTGCATTATTAAGCTGCGTAGGATTTTCAGGTTCTGTATAGATAATAGAATAAAAAAAGTCATGGAAACTGATCAGATAAGCAAGAGACAGCGTTAGTTTCGTCATACAAAAAGGTTTATCTATAGGAGAGGATATATAGCTTCGCTTCAAAAGAATAATTGCATTTGCGACTGATATTTTTATAGATTATAAGCGCATTTTAATGATTTTTTCTTTTTGTTGGTGGGTTTCAGAAATATGTTCATTACACATAATAATAGCAAGGTACATCTACCAATTGTACATAACCGCATGTTAAACCTATAATAACATGTAAGATGACGCGATTAGGTATCAAATCTACCTAAGGGTTAACAAACAACAAAATCTACCTAAGTAAAAATACCAAATCAACAAAATAAATGACTAAGTGTAGGCAGCTCACCTGTTTGAGAAGTTGCTTTCCAAATTCCAAAGGTGGTTGCGGTCTTTCAACCCAAGGGGGTGGCGTTTTTCTTGAAGGAAAATCTGTAAAAAAGCTAGCTTCAGCAAAATAAGAATATGACCAAGTAGGTGGTGGCCTAATGATCTTGAGAGTGAGTGCTCAAGTTCACTAGGTCAATCCTACGTAGTTCTTGTGGATTTTACGTCTTAAATGTGGTATTATCAACGGCTGGTTCCGGAAGAGATTATAGAAAACTTAAATACTAAGAGAGATAATCAACTATACACATTATAGATAACCGAAGATAACCGCACTATATTCAACATTAAACTAAAGAGATATAATCTTTAATATTCCCTGGCAAGATGGAAGTATGACATCTTGGAATTGAAGAATTTGTGTGCTCAAAGGGACTTTTATGAGAAAGCAAGAGTCTCATTTTCCTCCATGTAGAAAGACTTGACACCTTTCATAAACTTGATTATAGAGAAATGAATAAAGGTGTTGTCCTCTTCTTCAATAGCCATGTGAACTTGAGAGTTCTTATTTTCCGTGAGTGGCTACTAGTGGTTAGGCACTCTTATATGAGTCTTGGGTTGGGAACTTCCTTCAAATGCAGGGTGTTGGGAGGTTTTCATGGTCTCAAATATCATCAAATCAATTATAATCTTCTATGGGAGATGAAAGATAAAGAGAAACTTGTGAATTCTTCTTTGTAGTTCTATAATTCCTCCAAATATGCTGAAAACACTGGCCATTCGGTTCGAGAAAACATTATCTTCACAAGATCTGGGCACCAATCATACACAGTAAAACTTCGATTTCGGTATGTTATGTAGTGAAAATAGACTTCTTCGGAGATTAGCAGCTTCCATGGTTGACGGCTCTCATGGTTGAACCTAATCAAGTATATGTTGAACAAAATATTTATGTAAAATTAGATTTATAAAAGTTTCATAAGTTATGTTTGACATTTATATGGATTCATCCCAATAAAAGTTATGAAACACACAACCCACCCACATATATGTATAAAGAATGAGAAGAGTAACCTTTTTTTTTATGAGATGTATCTTGTTCTTTTCTTCTTTCAAAAACTTGTTTCACACCAAAATCCTTTGCATATCTCTTTTTCTAAACTTTTTTTTTCCAAACAACTTGATTCTATATAGTACATAACAGAATTGGAGATAGGGTTTTTGTGTCACCATCATAAAAAGACTAAAAGGACCTTTAGGATAATATGGAATTTATACTTTTTACTGAAAAGGAAGAATTGGAATCTTCTTAAAACCAAACGTCCCGCTCTTTCTGTTATTACATATTTGTTGACACAAAAAAAAATGATCAATTTCCAATCAAAAGTTTTTATTTTCTTATGTATTAATTAGTTTACTTGTTTACTCGTAAGTTTGCCGATTTTGGCTCGTGAATTGATATTTAGTAAATCTTTATAACCGTGCAAGATTCCAAAGTTGTTTAAATATATATGGAAACCAAGCAAATCGGGACTTCCGAGTGCCATCTGAAAGTCTAGTCAAGATCTGAGTTCCATTGTCTCAGAGTGTATTTTCTTCCACATTAATCTGATTAATATGAGGCAAATTAAAATTTGACGGATGGTAGAGAGTTCCATTACATATAGAGCCATCCATCGTGGTTTCTCGTGAATATGTTGCGTGTAAGAATAATTAGTTTGCCGATACAAGGGTTACGGAGGACATAGTTATTGTCTAATTAGATTTCATTTGTAACATGATTATATCAAATATATCTGATTATGTAAAAAAAACTATTTATATTAATCTAGTTTAGTAGACAAGATTCATCGATTACTTCGGAGGTTTGGTCAAATGACTTTCCCTATTTCATTTACAAAAGCGTATACGATCGCTACAAGCCTACAAGTGTAACGAGAGATGGGCGTTTCAGATCCTATTTAGCTCGTGGTAGTCCTGTGGAGTTACACACACGAATTGAAGATGAAAAGAGGAGACGAGATTACTGTGTTGGTCTTTCCATAGATTGTTATATTTGTGTTTCTTGGAGCGATTGGACTCTGTATTGATATGAGATTACTGTTTTGGTCTTTTTATAGATTGTTGTATTCTTATGGACACGAATCAAACTTTATTATTTATTCAAACTTTTGTTTTCAATAATTTTTTCGTTCAATAATAATTTTAGTCAAAATTAATAAATTTCATTTTAATAATTTTTTTTTAAATTTTTTTACTGTTATATATATATATATCTCAGCTCTGTTTGTCTTTGGTTCTTTTGCACATCCAGTCTTTTCTGTTACCCAACATTAACGATCTCTTTGGAAAGTTTGGTGGGAGGTCCTTTGGAACATTTAGGCCGTTTAGGGCATTGGCTTCTTTATTTTCCTTAGCAAACTCTGTTTTACACTTTATTATGGTTTGTTACCTTTTGATGTGGTTTATTTTATGGAGAGTTTACACTTTTCTCTAGATTATGTTTCCAATATTTATTTTTTGTTCTCGGACTTAGCTTCCCTCGTTTGGGCTTTAGACTCTGGAAATATCTCTGTTTTCCGCCGGCTTATGTTTGTATCTCATGTATCTCTTCAAGTTTCTTATAAATATAACCAGATGACAAAAAAATATATATATATATCTCAGCTCCCCGTTTCTGCTGTAGCTCCTTTCAACTACTCCTCCCTTCTCCACTTATCAATCAGGCCCCTTTAAAAGATAATTTTCACGCCTAAACCATCTTTTAAAACATCGAGTAACTAACCAAAATAAATTGATTAATAACATATGCATTCTAGTTGAAGTTAAAAAATACTACTATCTCTATTTTAGTCTTAAAAACTAACAAACATAAAAAAAAAAATGAAGTTAGTGTGTTCCGATGAAACAGACCAAAACACTGTAAAAGAAAAAAAATGAAACATACCAAAACAAATGCGTTTACCGCATTAACTTCCTAAGAAACGTCTTAATAAAAGACTCACACTCTTAATCCCCCTAGTCAAACCATTCAATGATCTTTTAATTCTCTTTTGTAGTATTAATTTGATTCCCTAATTAAAACAAAAAACGTTACACGTGGACAAAGACACGGTGTCGTTTTTCATCAGATTCAACGTCTTCCTTGGTGACTTGCCTTCTTCTTCTTCTACGTCTCTCACATGTCAAATCCTTACGATTTCGATTTCTCCTGAAAATCTCAATTTCAACAAAACCCTTAAGATTTTTCGATTTTGGATTCCCAATTCTCCCGGAGTTCTGATGCAGATCGCCGGAGATAAGTAATCTCGAGTTTACTAATGCCGCGGCTTCCGTCGTCTCGTCGCGGTGTCGTGTGGTTTCGATGGAAGATACTCATCACTATCTCCACCGCATTATGCATCCTCGCTCTCTTCTGTATCAACCGTCAGTCTAATTCCACTGCGACGACGACGACACTGTCTTCGTCTCTCTCCGTCGCGAGATCTCGTATCCCTCTCGTTAAATACTCCGGCGATCGTCCCAAACTCGCCTTCCTTTTCCTCGCTCGACGTGATTTGCCACTTGATTTTCTCTGGGACAGATTCTTCAAGGTTCTTAAAAAAAACTTTGATTATTCATTGAATTTTGAAAACATTTGCTCATTGTTATTGTGTGTTTTCGCAGAGTGCAGATCAGAGGAATTTCTCAATCTATGTACATTCAATACCTGGTTTCGTATTCGATGAATCATCCACAAGATCACATTTCTTCTACAATCGTCAATTGAAGAATAGCATTGAGGCAATATCTCTTTCGATGCATTGATTTTAGATAGTTCCTTTTTGTTCTGAGGATTTTGATGGATGAATTGATTCACTTGTTCAGGTAGTTTGGGGAGAATCAAGCATGATTGCAGCAGAAAGATTGTTGCTTGCATCTGCTTTGGAAGATCCTTCTAATCAAAGATTTGTTCTTTTGTCTGATAGGTTGGTCTCTTTATTCTATCTCTGACTAGAAGATCTTATTGACGTTGAAGTTAAGCCATTGGTTTTTACTCTTTTGTGATGCAGCTGTGTTCCGTTATACGACTTTGGTTACATTTACAGATATCTAGTTTCTTCACCAAAGAGTTTTGTAGACAGGTGATTTTGCGATTTTTGCGTTTCATTTTGTTTCGTAAAACTATATAGAGCATAAGCAGTAGATATAATTGCCTCAGCTAGCTGTTGTTGTGTTATAACTGTGTTGCTCTTTGTTTGCAGCTTCCTTGATAAAGATAATCGCTACACTATGAAAATGTTTCCTGTTATACGGAAAGAAAAATGGCGAAAAGGATCTCAGGTCTGTTTCTTATCATATTTGATCTCTGGAATAGAAAAAAGGAACTTCCTTATTTTGCTTTTGAAATGAACTTTTGCAGACTGTTTCCTTTGCAAGATATTGGAAGTTTGAGTTGTTTTGAAAAATAAGCTTCACAGACAGTGACAGAATTTTTATTGCAGTTTTGTGAATCAGTTTTTGTTTGTTGCAGTGGATATCATTGATCAGAAGCCATGCAGAGGTCATTGTTAATGATGATACTGTGTTCCCTGTTTTTCAGAAATTTTGCAAGGTAAAGCTCAGAGCTTTTGGTGTTGTCATTTTGATAATAGTTCTCGATTTCTCGAAGAACTCTATCACTCTTCTTAATGTATCTGGTGTTTTGATAGTTTCCTTTCTACTGTTTTCTTGAAGAAATAACGGATTTGTTGTTCGTTTCTTTTCTTTTCCAGCGATCTCTACCTCTGGATCCCAGAAAGAATTGGCTATATCTTGTAAGTACAGTCTTTCCATAATTTCCCAGAAACATAACTTTTGAAGTTTCTGACTATTAGTCGCACATATCTCATTCATTTCCAGTGAAGAGTGGATTAGTTCTTAACATTTTTTGTTGCGATGAATGCGAAAACAGAAAAAGAGGCGACACAACTGTATCCCTGATGAACACTACGTGCAAACTCTACTAACAGTAAGCACAAACAGTTATCAAAATCTCCCATTCAGTTCATCTATTTCTAACCCCCTGATTTTTCGGATTCACTTTTTGCATCCCAATCTTGATGGTCTCTTCAGATGCGTGGCTTGGAAAATGAAATGGAACGGAGAACAGTGACATACACCACATGGAACCTATCAGCAAAAAAAGCTGAAGCTAAATCTTGGCATCCTCTCACTTTCACATCTGACAATTGCGGACCAGAGGAAATAGAAGGAATAAAGGTACCTTTCTTATTTTTATATACTGTGCAATCCAGTTTATGGTTTTGTGCTCAACTCTATTTGTATCACGCCGGTTAAGCTGATCAAATCTCTTTTGCATTCCGGGTAACAGAAAATCAACCATGTATATTATGAATCGGAGTATCGAACAGAATGGTGCAGAGCGAATTCAAAACCCGTCCCGTGCTTTCTGTTTGCGAGGAAGTTCACTAGAGGAGCCGCAATGCGTCTTTTGAGTGAAGGATTAATAGAATCCTCTATAGATACAACAACCTTTTAGATACAAAAAAAAAAAGGTAAGCACAAAGGTTTTATAGAACTAAGAAAGAAGAAACCATGATTGACACCAGAAAAGAAAAAAGTTAACTTAGAATATACAGGTGAAAGCATACAGATAGTACATTAATCGATCATATGACAGTAGTTTGGTACAAACTATACATCCATCATGGATTTTCTTTTTAATGGTATTTATATGAAGTTGTTTATAAAATGGCAATTCATGAGGTTCTTGTAGGGAAATAATTCAATTGTTCTATACTTGCGCTAAGGATGTAGTGATTAGGTTTATTTTGTAGGAGACTTGGTGTGATGTTTCTTTTCAGAAACAAACCTCGCTTGTCTACAATACAAATTAGAGTTGGTAGTGTAATAATGGGCTTAAAATTCCAAGGTTGGCCTGATTTCATTCTAGAAAATTGGCGGACAGATCTAATAGTCCGTCAAGGCGATTCAGATATGGCCGGATTCGATGAGCTTGCCATTTTCTTATCTAACTTTTCATGTTGGCCACGAGCCAGCCTGTGGCCCGTATATTCAAATAATGGGAAGGCTCGACCGCGTTTAAAGTTGCCGGGCTAGACTAATCGACCCGGACTCAAAACAAGTCGGGCCTGTTAATCAATGTTCAACTATTTACTTTTCTCTAGCGTAATCCGAACCTCAAAGATTCAAGGAAAATTAGACAAGAACCATATAGTATATATAACCTTCATTTGGCCATGTGGCCAAATCCATTTTGTGATGGTTAGAAACTTAGAATACATATATAGTCTTTAAGATTATTGCATGGGTGAACAGACGTTGATATGCTCTAATTGCTCATGTATTCATTACATTCGTAGGTTATAATGAGTTAAGCATTAAAGAGATGTTGGTGTAGTCATATATAGATCATGCACTTCCACTAACAATATAAGCGTTTAGAAATGGTATCGGTTTTCCTTTTGATGAAAAGGATAATACATCATATAAGCATTGAAAAATGATTAAGTTCCCAAGTCTCTTTGAACTCGTAATTTTTTTGCTAGATCTATCGACTACAAAAAAAAACGCAATTGCATCTTTATCGTACATTGGGTCAACCATATAATTTTATGAAATAAATTATTTTTCATAGGTTGATAGTATTGTTAAGGAGTTGTGTTATGTGGTCTACCTATATTTCTTACCTTTTTAAATGCATATTTACACTTTGCTGCGATTTTCAAATTTATTGACTTATGAGAGAATTATTAAGAAACCACTAAATCACCCTAAATTGTTTGAAATATAAATTCAAAACAAATAAATCATAATCCATACATATGCTATATGTAGGATATATATAATAATGCATGCCCCGCCTTTTAAGAACATAAAGATCACAATATTATTTTTTATTTGAAAAACAAAAAATTTCTTAAAGTATTGTCTTTCTTTGACTCTTATTATTAGACAAAAGGCTCTTTATTTAGATTCTGACGAAATTGAAATGGTTCATGCATACTTGGACTATTGTAAGAAAGGTTTCTCTAAAAGTTAAAAACACATGCTAATTAACTACTTACCAAATTTATTTTGGTCTTGCAATGTTTGGTGAGATTTGGAATAAAGTTACATATTGGTCTGCCAGACATGTTGTTACTTGTTTAGTACATGTGGGGTAAAATTGAATAGGACCCCCTTAATCATGGTACGATACAAGGTCTACGAGCCTCAACAACAACAAGAACATTATTTCCGAAGCTTGAGCTACTTGGCACATATCATTCAAAGATGAAATCGGAAAATGCAGCCAGGTTGGAGACTCGACTTATGGAATATCTAGTAGTTATATACTAGTCTATGTTCCATCACACTTCCAATGCTTATATATATGCTAATAAAGTCTATAAAATAACAAATTATTAGACAATTTTCGACCAAATGATTATAGTTCTCTTTTTTCTGTACGTGGAAATTTCTCTATAAAACAAATGAGAGCTTCTTCTATTCTTCAACATGAAGACAGGAATCTTTGGCCATTTTCGTAAATGGCAGTCACAAGAGACAGTCGTAAATGGCAGACCAATTCCTTGATATGCACTTTGGCTCTCAAAAGAAATTTATTATTTTTATCTCTTTTTGTTTACTTTTGTTAATTCGGTATAAAGATGGCAGACATAGTACGGAACCAATGATTCTTTTCGTCAAACCAACCAATGTTTTTCTCTCCTTCATGTTTGAAGGTATTTGAAATTGATTATGACTTTCGAGAAGCTATAATAAATAATCAAGAGTTCCCTTTTCCTTCTTTTTCTTCTTATTTATTAGGTAAATAAAATCAAACTTCTCAAAAGAGAATATGTTGAATCACTTACCAAAAAAAAAAAAGAGAATATGTTAAATCCTTAATAAATAAACAAACTCTTACAAAAAGAAAAAAATATTGTATCAGAGAAAATACATTGTTCATTTTTTCTAAGATTACATAATATATTTTTTAATATGACATTTAAATAGACATATATATCCCTTTTTAAGTTAATCTCTATAATTTGTTTTCAGAAGAAAAAAACATGTGGTTCCTCTTAACCAAAAAATAAATATATAAATTAATTTCTGAAATGGTATAATGATTAAAAAAAATAAAGAGGCCTGATGATAGTATTTTTGGATAAGAGTCAAAATCTTCAGTTTTATGCAAAACAAATCTTCTTGGCCAAAACTAAGAGACGAATCTCATTCAGTTGCAATCACGAGGTCTAAGTTAGTCAAAATTAGATTGATAAGAAAGTGTTATTGATAACGTCTATGTTACCTTCTTCTTCCGTCGTTGAACTTTTTGGCCTCATTGCCTTCTACTAGTCATATAGATAGACCTCTTTTGGACTTATCCACTCTTTATAAAAGTCTTAATATACAATGACTTAGTGCCCCCAAAAAATCAATGTAAAGTATCAATAAGAAAGACCGCAATTGATTGGTCCCTTGGTTATATTAAAAACCTTTGGGTCACCCAAAATTTAATATGAGTTCGAACTCTCGTGGGAAATCAAAATGATAGTATAAAACCACTCTAGAAGAGTATATGACCAGGAAAGTATCAATAAGTACAAGAAAAGAGAATTTTGGATGTTTTCACTATTTTATTGATTTGATTTTTAAAACTTTGAAAACATGGGACTCAAAAGCACAAGGTTTATTCTTTTCTTCGTTTCTTGTTGACCTTATTGCCAAAGCAGCAGCTAGTAAAGAAACTTGTTCATATACGATTCAATGTTCTAAAAGATGTTAGTTTCTAGTTGGATAGAAAATTGAGTTTACTAAAAACTTAGACTATTACAATTTGTCTAAGATTGGTAAAGAGTGGTCCATACCATATCGTATTACTCGGCTAATCATTATGAGGTGAACATATCTTTCATAAAAAGTTCAAATGAGCATATCTTTCATAAAAAGTTCAAGACTCTATTTCACAATAAACTAGTAGATTAAAAATCTAGAGTCTAGTACTAGTATAGAGTAGATTATTTATAGACAAATAAAAGTATAAGCAAAATCTAAAACTTATGAATTACAGTTTGTTAAAACTTTCACATATGAGGTAAAGATTTATGATAAGAAGTTTTTGATCAAGTGATCACATAATGTCATAATTTTCACATAGTATCAAATATCCGAATTAGCTATGTTACCGTTCATTTGAACAAAAAAAACAGAAGATATGTTACCGTTCCTAAAACAAGATTTAGATTATACGAAAAACAACCATAATCTCGAATAAATCAGAATCCTATATCTAAATTAATTTTGAGAAACTCATAATAGTTCGTGGCACATATGATTCTTCTATTCCCTTTGATAATTACACCAATCAAACCTGACTTCATTTTATTTTTTAAGAAAAGGAAAATATATAAAATATTAATTTAATATAAATCTTGGACGGTTGAAACATTAAATTTCACCGATTTGGATAAAATCAGGTTGCTGACTGCGTCAAAATTTAAGACCATATATGTGGTCGGATTCAAATCTAAACCTCTCGTACATTCATAAAAGTTGGAAGATGTCTCACATGATCTCATCTATATACTTATATATTCATATAGGGGAAAACACAAAAGTACATAAAGATGTCATAAAAAGAAGTACAAAACTAAATATTAAAGTGTGAAAAGCATCAATAGTCAGATGGTTTACTTGTAAAACCAAAACTTATGTCCACAAGATTTCTACGTCATGCGAACTCGGCCACGTTGTGTAGTACTATCATGTTGGTCAATGCAAATCTCAGACAGCTCTGCAGATTTTCTTCTATTTTTCTTCAACTCATTTAATTGTTTTGGGGAAAAAAATATTTTTGATCGCTAAAAACTTTAATTTTTAGTGGACCTGTTTTTGACATCTTACACGCTTTCTTGGCTCCTTCCTCAGTCTTAAATGTAAAATGAATTAAATACATAATCCTGCAACTTAATCGTGGCTTAAATTAATCAAAATTATACTATAATTCATTGATTATTTTTTCAAATAAAGTTTATCTACGGCAAGTACTGTAGACTTTGAAGAGTTCTTGATGATGAAGAAACCTTTTAAAAATAAAATAACCAATAAACAGACAAACTTGTAATTGAAGAAAAAATTGACCTACATTAACAAACTGAAGCAGATTAGTGGCTTATAAATCGATCTAGAGTAGAGTAATAATTCGATCAAAATGAAAATTTTCTGCAGATTAATTTTCATAAATAAACATAAACGCATCGTGAGAATCCGTGAGCTTATTTTGAAAATTATAGAGGAAAAAATTAGGTAAAAAAAAAAATATAATTAGTTGCCCACAAGACAGGTAATATTAACACGAGGGACGGAGAAAAGTGCCAAAAAGGTCAGAAGAAAAGAAAATGAGATTTTTTGTAACCTTATTAATACAATTAGTTTAACGTGATTAGAGAGAGATTTGAAAAGGTAAAAAAGTCAAAGCTAATGACTCGGTCGTTCCGGTAGACAGTCAACCGATCTACACATCTCTTTTGTCAATACGTGGGAGCCCTTTAAGGCTTTTATCACTATTATTCTTATTATAACATGATAAAATAAAATAAACATGATCTCTCTTTCTTTCTGTCTATTTGTTTCTCTTATTTCTACGTGTGTGGACTCAAACTAAAATTTAGTTTTTATTATCTTCTCGAATTTTAAATTATAAGGTCATGCCAAATAAGGTGACACGTTTCTTCACTATCTAGTTATTTTAGTCATTTGACATAGCATATCAGTTTTTTTTTGTTTTTTTCGTTGGTGGTTTTAATCATCAAACTTTGGCGATGAAAACATAAAAAGGAAATCAACAGTAAAACAAATATCAAATATAATTATGATACTATAAATTTGTAACATTACTATATGAACAACATAACTAATTCACCAACCAAATTTTTTTTTTCTTTCTAATAAGGTTTATTATGGGCAACACATGTTATCACGATAAATATAATATAGACTATTTGGATATGTGTTATTAGTTGTATTCTTTTTCTTTCTTATTTTTTTTTATTTTTATTTTTTTCTATATTTTCATTAACTATTATTTTATAAGGTAAAAATATAAATATTAAAATACATTCGTCTGCTAAAATTATCCAATGTAATATTGCAATTCAAAATTAATTGTTTCAGAAAATAATCTCAGTAGAATGCGCTCTTATAACCGCATGTAGCCAACCAATGAGCGATTCCAATGATTAGTAACACTAAATCTCTTCGACTTTTCTAAATTTGTTGAACCTGTTTCGATTTCTTTATCCGGTTTGTATAGTACCATTTTTTGGTTATCCTTCAACAAATTTAACAAAAAAAATAAAAAAATTGCATTTACATTATGTAGTAGTCTAATAAAATATAATTATAGATAATAGAAAAGTCAATAGTTCTAATATGATAACAACAAAAGAAAATGTATACTTTAAAATCTGAAAATTACCATTCTTTTATTTGTTATCCCAAACATAAGCCATGTACTATAATTAGGTTATTGTAATTTATTATAAAAAAAAAAGAAAGAATATTCCTGTACTTCATGATTTCTTTTTGTAACGAAGTACATAAAATTTTCAAATCACATGTGGTAACCATGATTTAACAAAAAATTAAGTCGGTGACAAGCAACGAAACATAAATAATCGACTTTGTCAAGATATGTATAAAAATCGACTTTGTATTTAGAGAACAAGGTCTTCATTATTTTTCTTTTTTAACATTAGAGAAAGAGAACTAAAGGTCTACTTCAAGAAAACAAGAAACTAGGTGCTTAGCTTTAATAATATATCAAAGAAAAATGGGTCAAAAAATAAATTATTACATGAGTGGGGCCCGGCCGGCCACGGAAGTAAGACCTAACGACCAGCGCAACCGGTCACCAGTCAAGACTATTAGAAGCCGGGCCGTCAAAATCGTTGACTCGGTTTTTGTTTCCAACTGTTTTTGTATTTTGTTAAAAATAAATTAATACTAATAAATAAGCTGAAAAAAAAGAAAAGAGAAAAGGTATAATCACGTGGAACGCGCCGCAGTAAACGGAGCGGTGGATCAAACTTTTCGTCCGTTTGATCAAACAGAAGAGAACTAGTCAATGCTCTTTCTTCATATCACAATTTAATAGTCTCAAGACGATTACGCCACATAACCATTTTCTCGTGATTTCGACATCAAAATTTAATAAAAGGAACTGATTGATTGGTCATCATGTTACAAGTGTCAAATGAGCTAATCCGTTTTACAGTGGCATAGTTTACGATCAATTTACAAATTTTTGGTTTTATAACATACTTGTAGTTAAAACTATTTATAAGCTATTTATAGTGAGTTAGCTTATAAAACCCTATTCTTTTATCTAAAATTATGTTTTGACTCGTTTCATGATAAAATTTTATCCTTTTCATCGGAATAAAAAACTTTATTATTTATTTGGCAAAATAATTGGTGTAAAAATTATGTATATGTTAATAACAAAAAATATTAATCTGATTCATAATCTTAAAAAAGAAAAATTTCTTGAAATAAACTTTAGACATTGTAAATAAAAAAACATTATTTTTATATAATGGGATGTTTATATGTAATTTTTTATAAAAAAATAAAAGTTGTTTACTAGTAATCCGATTGGCTTTAACTATCGTCGCCAAAAGAATAATGTAGAACTGACTTTGAGGTAAAACTAAAAGAAATTTGTAAGATAATAGTCACATTAAATGCTAAAATTAATACATACTGATATATCGTATAAAATTTATGAAAACTACACCTTAACCTGAATCATACACTGTAATAAAAAAAACAAATTATATATAAACCCTAAAAACTAATCATAAATCCCAAACGGTGTACTCTCTATTAGCTTTGAAAGGATTGCCCAATTGTTTGTTAAAAATTTCTAATAATAGTACAATGTTTTGTTTCATTTTTCCTTTTCGTCAACCTGTTACCCAATAGCAAATGAAGTTTTTATGTGTGTGTGTGTGTGTGAATTTCCATGAAAATGAAACGGGCTTAGAATCCCGGTGTATTATGGGTCGGGTCGTAACCGGGCAATGACGCAGGATCTGACGTAAAACTCCCAAGAATTTTTTTAAAAAGTCTCCGGAAAATAAAATCAAAGTTCATTAACTTAAAAAGAAAAAACAAAATCGGTCCACGTCCCAAACCCTTTTTATAGGAGAGTCTTATGTTCTGGCAGAAGACTTCACAGACTCTTTCTTAATCTCTCTCTCTTTCAACCAAACCCCTAAACAAAAAAAAAATACATTTTCTGATCTCTCTAAAAATCTTTCTCCTTCGTTAATCTCGTGATCTCTTTCTTTTTCTATATATGGACAGAGGATGGTCTGGTCTCACTCTTGATTCATCTTCTCTTGATCTTTTAAACCCTAATCGTATTTCTCATAAGAATCACCGACGTTTCTCAAATCCTTTGGCGATGTCTAGAATTGACGAAGAAGATGATCAGAAGACGAGAATATCAACCAACGGTAGTGAATTTAGGTTTCCGGTGAGTCTCTCAGGTATTCGTGATCGTGAAGATGAAGATTTTTCATCTGGCGTTGCTGGAGATAATGACCGTGAAGTTCCCGGCGAAGTGGATTTCTTCTCCGACAAGAAATCTAGGGTTTGTCGTGAAGACGACGAAGGATTTCGTGTGAAGAAGGAAGAACAAGATGATCGAACGGACGTAAATGTAAGTACGACTTTTCGATAAATCATATGAAATACAATTTTCTTACTAATGGTTTGTATTAGTGTGGACGTGTCATAATTTGGTTTACATTTGAAATATCAAATAAAAATACCAAATTTTGTTTCATTTTTTTTTTTTTGATAAAGGTATCATATTTTGTTTTCTTACAAAATGATTTCTAAATTTGAATTTTAATTTGTTATAGACCGGTTTGAATCTTCGAACAACTGGTAATACAAAGAGTGATGAGTCAATGATCGATGATGGAGAATCTTCCGAAATGGAAGATAAGCGTGCGAAAAATGAGGTAAGTTTAGTTTGATTTTACATTAGTAATATTTAATAGATGAATAATTTGAACCGGTTTGATTAATATTTCGATTTTTTTTTGTTTATCACAGTTGGTGAAATTACAAGATGAGTTGAAGAAAATGACAATGGATAATCAAAAGCTTAGAGAATTGCTTACACAAGTTAGCAACAGTTACACTTCACTTCAGATGCATCTTGTTTCACTAATGCAGCAACAGCAACAACAGAACAATAAGGTAAATAATTATTAGATTGATCAACCACAAGTAAATGGAATTTACCCTACATGAATAGGCAATTAATTTTGGTGAACCTATATGATTAGGTAATAGAAGCTGCTGAGAAGCCTGAGGAGACGATAGTACCAAGGCAATTTATTGATTTAGGCCCTACGAGAGCAGTAGGTGAGGCCGAGGATGTGTCAAATTCTTCATCCGAAGATAGAACTCGTTCGGGGGGTTCTTCTGCAGCCGAGAGGCGTAGTAACGGGAAGAGACTTGGGCGTGAAGAAAGCCCCGAAACTGAGTCCAACAAAATTCAGAAGGTGAATTCTACTACCCCGACGACATTTGATCAAACCGCTGAAGCTACGATGAGGAAAGCCCGTGTCTCCGTTCGTGCCCGATCGGAAGCTCCGATGGTAAGTTGATTTATTAGATACTAATACTTATAAGACTATATAAAAAATAAACTATGTGCTTTAGAGATTAATTATCTTTGTACTTTATGTTTCTATAGATAAGCGATGGATGTCAATGGAGAAAATATGGCCAGAAGATGGCCAAAGGGAATCCTTGTCCGCGGGCATATTACCGCTGCACGATGGCCACGGGCTGTCCCGTTCGCAAACAAGTAAGATTTAAAAGATTTAACCATTGGACTAAAAGATTCTTGTTGTAAAAACATTAGAGATTTCAATGTATATATGTTTGCGTGATTGGCTAATACGTTCGGTCCGAAATGATATTTATAGGTTCAACGTTGCGCGGAAGACAGATCAATTCTGATTACAACCTACGAGGGAAACCATAACCATCCGTTGCCGCCAGCCGCGGTAGCCATGGCTTCTACCACCACGGCGGCGGCTAACATGTTGCTATCCGGGTCAATGTCTAGTCACGACGGGATGATGAACCCTACAAATTTACTAGCTAGGGCTGTTCTTCCTTGCTCCACAAGCATGGCAACAATCTCAGCCTCCGCGCCGTTTCCAACCGTCACATTAGACCTCACCCACTCACCTCCGCCTCCTAATGGTTCCAATCCTTCCTCTTCCGCGGCTACCAACAACAACCACAACTCACTGATGCAGCGGCCGCAACAACAACAACAGCAAATGACGAACTTACCTCCGGGAATGCTACCTCATGTAATAGGCCAGGCATTGTATAACCAATCCAAGTTCTCGGGGCTGCAGTTCTCTGGTGGCTCTCCCTCGACGGCAGCGTTTTCTCAGTCACACGCGGTGGCTGATACAATAACGGCACTCACAGCTGACCCGAATTTCACGGCGGCTCTTGCAGCCGTTATTTCTTCTATGATCAATGGTACGAACCACCACGACGGCGAAGGAAACAACAAAAATCAATAGAAAAATATTACATTTTTTTTTTGGGTATCTACATTTTTTTTCCAACTGGGTTATAGGAAACAGAGAGTTTATTTCATTGATTCACATTTGTTCTGTTTCGTACCAAAATCCCAGTAAATATACAAAAGCAAACTATACTCAAGTTCATATTCGTAAACACTATAAATAGTTACGTAACTTAATTAGCATTGCCTTTAAAGCTTTAATATTTGATATTTCTTTTGAGTGGTATATTAAATACTTCACATGTGAGCGCCGATACAAACCTAATAGTTTGGCCGTACCTTCAATAAGATAATGAGATATCATCAAATAAGTGTCCTACATAATGACACTTAATTATTGAACTTTTAATAACCTTTTTATATATATTTAACAATTGCAACGGTCAATAAATGCTACCATAACAATTTGACACGTAATTGCTGTCTAATTAAGTCACCTAAAAATCTGTACACATTAATATTTGCTAACAAATAGAGACAACTTCCTAGAAACTACGAGTTTAATGGCATGAAAAATTTGAAGATAAATAAACTGAAATATGTGACCAAAAATTTAGGCAACAATATAACGAAAAGTTTAGCTTTGTCAATTTCTTCATTTTTATGAAGTAAAAATAGGATTTTCTAGAAAATTATTAAAATTTCGATACGTAATTATCTGTGTACTGTGGAGTAATAATATTGTAAATAGATGGAATAATATCTCAAGCTTTGGAAGGAAGCGATACGCAAAAGTACGTTGTTGACTTTCCGTGCAACTCTAGTTGACGTGGGGGTCATGATTTGCCAATAATGCATTTTTTTAATACAGGTAAGTCTTTATTATGCTTAATTTTAAATTGCACTAAAAACCAAGTTTTGATCTGCTTCCGATCCGAGATGCCTCTCCTACTCTCATTATTTTATTTTGGATTATAAAGTGGTATTTTTTGAATAATCTTTTCTTTAGTAAAATATGTGAAAACGGAATCATAAAGCTGGTATTTTAAAAAAAAAAAGGCCATAAAAAAAAGAGAGTAGCTGTTTGTATTTTTTTTGTGTGCACAGTTTGAAGAAAATCCAAATCTATTCTTTTGAATGAACTTTACTAATTAGAAAAAGGAGCAAAATCCTACGTGAAAACGGTAGAAGGTATAGTAGTTGTTAAACGATAGGAGTATTCTCTTTAAAAAAAAAAATTAGTGTGTGAACTGCTTGTGAAATGTTTAGTATAGTATATAGAATATTAATTGAATTAAATGAAGAAAATGCAAAGTCATGGACTTATAAAGCCGCCGTTTATTATCTACCATTTCTATTTTGGAAGTTATAAGTTATTCATATGGTTTGCGTGAGGTCGAGAGACGAGAAGAGAGACTTCTCTACGACTTTTGAAAAGAGAGTCGTTGAGTCACATGTCTGCATGTGGTCATACTTGTTTTAACCTATCCGTCTTCTTTAGGACTCTTCCTAAATCAATACATTTTAAATGGTTGTTACAATATGGTTGGTAAAAGAATATAAGTCTATTGGTAATACTAATATATAGTTGTCACGTTGATTAATAGCAGTCGTTTTTATTCAGTATGGTTGCGCGTGGCCACTATTTAATTAAAGATCTAATCACTCTTGAAAGTAATCAAAATTTTGGCAAAATTTGGATTATCAAATGCTGAATTTTATAAGAAGTTTGAGATAGACGAAAATTGGATCTATAATATGCCAGACTAATAAATGTTGGTCTAAACCTTACTACGAAACGATTAGGTTTAGCTGAACTACATGAATGATAAATCTGTTATCGAATATAATTTATAGAAAAATATTGTATAATATTACGACTTTCATTTTATGATAATGGTTATTGGTTCCTAGTATGGCTTTGTGATGAACGATCATTTGCATCATCGTAACTTGCTTGTGTGATTTAGGTTGGACTGAATACTAAAAGACACATGTTAACGATATCATTGGGGCACAATTGATTGGCAAGGATCTAACTGGATTGACTGCTATAGACAACATAATCGTTGGAATTGGTGAGAACCCAAATGTGCATGTTATTCTTGTTTGTCTCTTTATTTTAAAACATCAAGAGCCATTATTCAAACCTTGAAATCTAATTATGATCAAACAGCTTGCAACAAGAAAAAGAAAAGTAGATTTTGAAATGCCAACAAGAATACGGTAATTTTGAATGTCATTGAACAACTTTTGGGGATAAAATTTCATACCAAATAACAAATTAAAATCTGATGCAAAGACGTGACTAATTAAAGTTTTCATAGCTAGCTAGGCAGTCAGAGCAAAATATCAAAATCATAAAATGGACATAAGAAAGGAAGAGACCAAGAAATTACTTCATGGTTCTTTTTGCCCCTCTTCTTTAGCCTTCGAGACTTCTCATCTTCTTAAACAAAATAATCATGTTTAAACAATCACAAAAGAACATAAACTGGTTATTTTGAAAATTTTGATGGCTCAAGAACTTTGGGAACTGTTCCGAAATGATTTAATAAGTACGTGGTGATGAAATTGAGTATATTAAAACATCTATCTGCACAGCAAGAAAGACAAACAACTAGAAAAATATTTTAAATGAAGCACCACCATCTTAACACTAAGCTTAGGTTAGGTGCTTTCGTTTTTTTTTTCCATTTTTGAGCTTAACTTATAGCATGTCAAAATTCTCATTTGATGGTTGTTTTTGTTTGTAATTGTTCAGATTCTCATTTACGTATGTGTAATTGCTCAAATCCTTATTTTTGGAGCATTATTGCGACACTATGTCAATCATATACCTGAGACTCATGTGGACATATGATATTATCGAGTTAAATATGGGTATTGTTTATAAATTGTATGATATATGTAGTTCATATGATTATTATTTTTGTTAGGATCATGTGTTCCTGATGAGATTGTTATATTGATTATTGCATGCATGGTTAATTTCAGGTTTGTGGCAAACGTTTATGAAACCCTTATCCAAATAGAATGAGCTTTTAAGGCCCATGAAAAACTATCCAAACATGATTTTTTTTGTCCCTTTTCTTCAACCATGTTATTTTTTCTCACAAAATTTGAAAATCTATTTTGGAATCTAAAAACTATTTCAAATTTTGGAAATTCTAAAATTGTCTAATTAAACAGTTATAAAAAATCCGAAAGAGCAAGTAAATTAAGCTCGAGTGTAGCAACTTACCAACAAAACTTAGTGGGTCATATCTTATCAACACGTCAACGATCAAAACCTTTAGCCTATTAAATTCAACGGCTTAGATCAAAACGAAACTAGGTGGGTCCCACTTTTAATATCGTGGCTGCATAACATTTCCTCGATAACTGAAGCCGTTGTGGTCTTTCTCAGAATCTGGTGCTTAAACACTCTGGTGAGTTCTAGTACTTCTGCTATGATCGATCTCATTACCATTTCTTAAATTTCTCTCCCTAAATATTCCGAGTTCTTGATTTTTGATAACTTCAGGTTTTCTCTTTTTGATAAATCTGGTCTTTCCATTTTTTTTTTTTTGTGGTTAATTTAGTTTCCTATGTTCTTCGATTGTATTATGCATGATCTGTGTTTGGATTCTGTTAGATTATGTATTGGTGAATATGTATGTGTTTTTGCATGTCTGGTTTTGGTCTTAAAAATGTTCAAATCTGATGATTTGATTGAAGCTTTTTTAGTGTTGGTTTGATTCTTCTCAAAACTACTGTTAATTTACTATCATGTTTTCCAACTTTGATTCATGATGACACTTTTGTTCTGCTTTGTTATAAAATTTTGGTTGGTTTGATTTTGTAATTATAGTGTAATTTTGTTAGGAATGAACATGTTTTAATACTCTGTTTTCGATTTGTCACACATTCGAATTATTAATCGATAATTTAACTGAAAATTCATGGTTCTAGATCTTGTTGTCATCAGATTATTTGTTTCGATAATTCATCAAATATGTAGTCCTTTTGCTGATTTGCGACTGTTTCATTTTTTCTCAAAATTGTTTTTTGTTAAGTTTATCTAACAGTTATCGTTGTCAAAAGTCTCTTTCATTTTGCAAAATCTTCTTTTTTTTTTTGTTTGTAACTTTGTTTTTTAAGCTACACATTTAGTCTGTAAAATAGCATCGAGGAACAGTTGTCTTAGTAGACTTGCATGTTCTTGTAACTTCTATTTGTTTCAGTTTGTTGATGACTGCTTTGATTTTGTAGGTCAAAATGGGAGTATACTCGAGAGCGGTTGCGTTTTCGGTCTTTGTGTCGTTTCTGCTGTTTTTCACTGCTTATTCTAAGAGAAATGATGGAACATTCAGAGTTGGCCTGAAAAAACTGAAGTTGGATCCTAACAACCGACTCGCAACACGCTTTGGTTCCAAGCAAGAAGAGGCCTTGAGATCTTCTTTGCGTTCGTACAACAACAATCTTGGTGGTGATTCTGGAGATGCTGATATTGTCCCGCTCAAGAATTACTTGGATGCTCAGTACTATGGTGAGATTGCTATTGGTACTCCACCGCAGAAGTTCACTGTCATTTTTGATACCGGAAGCTCTAACCTTTGGGTGCCATCAGGAAAATGTTTTTTCTCGGTAAGCTTTACACCATTTGTTAGTTTTTAGTTTAAGAGATAAAACTTATTGTTTTGTTCCCGTTGTTATCTAGCTGTCTTGTTACTTTCATGCTAAGTACAAGTCCTCGCGATCAAGCACATATAAGAAGAGTGGTATGCACGCTATCTCTTTTCAGTCCTGTACATTAAAAGTAGTTTAGCGAAATCTTGATATAAAGATGAGATATCAATGTTAATTGGATCTCTACAATTGTATGTATATCTTTGATGCAGGAAAACGTGCCGCAATCCATTACGGCTCAGGATCAATCTCTGGTTTCTTTAGTTATGATGCTGTCACGGTTGGTGATTTGGTTGTCAAAGATCAGGAGTTTATTGAGACAACCAGTGAGCCTGGTTTAACATTCCTGGTGGCTAAGTTTGATGGTCTTCTTGGTCTTGGGTTCCAAGAGATCGCTGTTGGAAACGCTACTCCTGTTTGGTATATGCGTGCACTTTTCTCTCATTTTGGATTGATGGTTACTTACGTACTTACACACACCCTACTAATGTTTGATGAGCTGACAACTAATTTTATTTCTTACAGGTACAATATGCTCAAGCAAGGCCTTATAAAGAGGCCGGTCTTTTCATTTTGGCTTAACCGTGATCCAAAGAGTGAAGAAGGCGGTGAAATCGTATTCGGAGGTGTTGATCCAAAGCATTTTAGAGGAGAACATACATTTGTTCCTGTGACACAAAGGGGTTACTGGCAGGTTTGTTCTTTATCTATTTGTCTTGGTTTGCTATGCTTGTTTCATAAAAATCTAATTCAAACTATTATTTTGGTCATAGTTCGACATGGGTGAGGTTCTCATTGCCGGTGAATCTACTGGTACGTCTATCACTCATTGTGATATCCTTTTTCATCATGTGTTGTTTTTAACATGACATATATTTTTCTTTTATTTTTGATAACTCACATCACAAAACTTTATTTATGCTTGTACAGGATATTGTGGAAGTGGTTGTTCTGCGATAGCAGATTCTGGAACATCGTTACTTGCGGGTCCAACGGTAAGCAAATACCACGAGTTTATAGTTTTATTTCAGTTAGTTTGAGTATATGTTTGCTCTTGAAGTTCTCATTTTCCTGGTAATTTCTTTCTAGGCTGTGGTTGCCATGATAAATAAGGCTATTGGAGCATCTGGAGTTGTTAGCCAGCAGTGCAAGACTGTTGTTGACCAGTATGGACAAACCATTTTGGATTTACTTTTGGCTGAGGTAAGAATATTGTTAATATATATGATACTTGATACAGAACGCAATGAATCATATATGCTTTTTTTTTTGCTGTATATGCAACTCTTTTGCTTCTTCCAGACTCAACCAAAGAAGATTTGCTCACAAATTGGTCTTTGCGCTTACGATGGCACCCATGGGGTCAGGTAAATTTCCAATGATTTTCTAACCAAATAACTATCTGTCTATTATGTACATTGGTGTTCTCTTATTGTGCGGTGTTGTATCATGTTTAGTATGGGGATTGAATCGGTGGTGGACAAGGAAAACACAAGATCATCTAGTGGTCTTCGAGACGCGGGTTGTCCTGCATGTGAAATGGCGGTTGTGTGGATACAGAGCCAATTGAGGCAGAACATGACTCAAGAGAGGATAGTGAACTACATTAATGAGGTAGAAAGACAATAACAAGTTTATATCTTGTGGAAGTAAGTAATGATATTGTTTTTGTTCTGATACCAAAATCGTAAATTCTTAGATATGCGAGCGCATGCCTAGTCCAAATGGAGAGTCTGCTGTTGACTGCTCACAACTTTCTAAAATGCCTACTGTTTCATTCACCATTGGAGGCAAAGTCTTTGATCTTGCTCCCGAAGAGGTACATTCTATATGTTGCCCTTGATGACATTTTGAAAACATATGTATATTATTTGTGACTGATAATGTTTGTGGGAACTAACAGTACGTACTGAAGATTGGGGAAGGACCAGTGGCACAATGTATTAGCGGCTTTACCGCACTTGATATCCCTCCACCTCGTGGACCTCTCTGGTAAATATCGCGACACGTAATACGTAATGATGATTGCTTTTTTACAATGTTAGATTCTGTCTGATGTGGTTTTTTAACATTGGCCAGGATACTTGGAGATGTGTTTATGGGAAAATACCACACTGTCTTTGACTTCGGAAACGAGCAGGTTGGCTTCGCAGAAGCCGTGTGAAAAATGTAACATCGATCTTTTGTTGATATGTTTTTGGTGTGAGAGCTTTGTTGTGTTGTGTTTACATGGAGAGGTTTTAAGAATGAAGCCTCGTTGTTGTTGTTAACAATGTTTTGCCATAAACATACGTTAAAGCTTTGGGGATGTTTTCTTTCTAACTCTCACCAATAAATAAAATAAAGACCTCTTTTTAAATAACTTGTTATGATTCGATATTTGAATGAAAACCACCTTATTTGAAAACAACACAAGTGCTTCGAATTATTCCAGAGTTTTCTATATAACCAAAGGTTCAATGTATTTTGTTTGGGCAAAAGGTTTCAATGGTTAAGACTTCATATTCCATATTCCTACTTATGTATTGGCTTTAAAAGCTTTTTGCATTTTATTCAAACATCTGCGACCATTTATTCATTGCTATAAATATAATCAACAATTACGTGTGACTTCAGCAAATATGCACCATGACTCATTTTATCGAGTTATTTCCGACCATTTATTCTTCTATTATTGTATACAAATCACCGACCTAGGAAAAACATAACATAATCTTTTCCTTTTTTTTGTAATATTGGTGTACTAAACCAAAACAAGTAATATAAGCGTCTACACAAACCGTACATTATAATGTCGTAGTGAGTTGCTGAAAGAAAAAGAGAATCTCTTAAAAATGATCTCAGATTTCAACTTGGCAAAAAAAATTGACTTCAAAAACTTTGTTCATGACTTTTCCATTTTCTTCATTTTCACCTACAAACCCACCATATGAGCACATAAATCCCATAAAGTATACTCAAATCTCATTCAAATTATATGAGGTAAGAACACACATTCTTGATCATGATATCGTACAATTCTAATAAACATAAACTAAATAAGTGAAAGCTAAGAAGGCACTTACAAATTCAAAAGTGACCAAAAACCTACCACTTTTTATGACCGGTTTTATGCTACATTGGCTCACAAAACATGTGAGCTTATTCCTCGAGCTAAGGCACTGGCTTTTGACCTCGATGAATAGGTGGTGAATACGTCTGTGACCCACTGGATTATCTTATTTCGACAATATGATTGTTTATCTAATTTTTCGAATTTTTCTTAGAGAAAATTATAAGTATTTAAGAATTTAGTGGGTCGCTGCCATCAGAGATAGTGGTAACATCTTATGATAAGAAAACCTAATAATCCTGTTTAATTATAATGTACTAGTTAGGTAAAGCAGGCAATAGATAAAAGATTAATTCGTAAAGTAATCAATTGGAATGACTTTGTGTGTGTGTATTTTTTTCAAGCTTAAACAAGACATGTTGAGACGTACTGTATAAGTTATTGAACTTACCAAAAGTTACTAAAAAGGTTATATCCTTATTTTGAGATTCCATTACTACTTTTGGTTTTAGGTATCATTTTTGTCCAACACTAACTAACTCCCCCTAAATCACGTGTTTTGTACTAATTAATCTCCATTATCTATAATTTCTCTACTTATATATACTAACTCTATCCTAAGGTTAGGAAACCATAGAGCCAAACAAGCCAATACCTCTTTTTCATCGATAAACCAAGATGGAAATTCCGAGGCAAGAAATTCATATCGAAATCGATAACTCAATACCGAGTAGTAAAGAGTTTAAAACTGGCCTAGCTGATGCTAAACCCGTTGTCTTGATGTCCGCTTTGCGTAGTCTCCACGCGGGCTATTTCAGGATAAGCCTCTCTCTTTGCAGCCAAGCTCTTCTGTGGAAGATAATGATCGCGCCTGAGTCACCGAGCATGTCTCATATGCACAGCAAACTCCCATCTATGGCGTTCCATCTCTTGTGGTACTTAGCACTTGTAACACAAGTGTCACTCTGTTTTTTGTATGCCTTGAAGTGCATTTTCTTCTTTGACAAGGTGAAGGAAGAGTTCTTGCACTATATCGGAGTGAACTATCTCTACGCTCCATCTATTTCATGGCTTCTCATGCTTCAATCAGCTCCAATGATGGAACCAAATAGCGTTTTGTATCAGACACTATTCTGGATCTTTGCTGTTCCAGTCTTGACACTAGACATAAAGCTTTATGGCCAGTGGTTCACAACGGAGAAGAGATTTTTGTCGATGCTAGCAAACCCGGCAAGCCAAGTATCGGTAATCGCAAACCTCGTGGCTGCACGAGGAGCAGCAGAGATGGGTTGGAATGAGTGTGCTCTATGCATGTTCTCACTCGGAATGGTTCACTATTTGGTTATCTTTGTCACCCTCTATCAACGCTTACCGGGAGGAAACAACTTCCCAGCCAAGTTAAGGCCAATTTTCTTCTTGTTCGTCGCTGCACCAGCCATGGCAAGTCTAGCCTGGAACTCTATTTGTGGAACTTTTGATGCCGTAGCGAAGATGTTGTTCTTCCTTTCACTTTTCATCTTCATGTCCCTGGTAAGTTATCGACACACTTATTAAGAAACAAGGTTCAAACATATATTGACCTTCTTTGTGTTTAACATTTTCAGGTCTGTAGGCCAAATCTTTTCAAGAAATCAATGAAAAGATTCAATGTCGCGTGGTGGGCTTACTCGTTCCCACTCACTTTTCTTGCGTTAGACTCGGTTCAGTATGCGCAAGAGGTGAAAGATCCGGTCGGTTCTGGCTTAATGCTTATCTTCTCATCTATCTCAGTTTTGATCTTCCTCGGTATGATGGTACTGACAGCAGCAAACAGCAATAGACTACTCAGACACGATCCTGTTCTTGGTTCTGCTACAGATCCAAAAGACAAACAAAAAACATTGTCGCTCAATGCGACTAACCAAAACTAGTCTACCCTTGAGATAGAAGCAAGAACTCTGTTACAAATTTGCAGATATTAAACAAGAACTTACTCACTTCTATTTGTTCTGTATTCTCTGATTTTACTTGTCAACCATACCTTGTTAACCTCATCCTCAAGTATTCTTCATGATGCTTGAGCCTGATAATTCCCAATCTAAAGTGTGCAACTAAACTTCTTGAGCCTAGATTTACAATCTTCTTCGCCAGAGTTGTTTCCCCAAAATATTGTATTGTTAGCTCGGTTTGCATTCTCAAACAAGTCACTCAATTTTACACCCATATTAGTACGTAGTTGGAGCTGCTTTGACTGCCCAACAACGTTCTGATTTGGGTGTAAAAAGATTCGTAACCCCGAGCGTGTAATGCAAAATAGCCCATTATGTTAGGAAACCGCTCTGATGACCAAGATGGCAAATCACGAACCAAGATAAGACAACGAACAAATTTCCATGTCGCTAGTCTATCAAGTAGTTCTTGAGTAGACTCAAGGGGCTAAGAGGCTCGAGTGATTATTGCTTATACAGAGCCACTGCACTGGATTCCTATAGCAAAAGACTTGCGCTACAAGTACTCCCTCCATTTTTCTATGTGAATTCAGGGACAATAGTTTGCAGATTATATCAAATTGAGATTGATATTTTTAAAGATAAAACAGGCAAGAAAAATACATTCTGTTTTAAATATGATTGTATCAGATCGTGATTGATATTATTTTATTTCTTAAAGGAAAGAATCATATTTTACGTTTTACGTATGATTGTATCATATTGAAATTGATATGACTTTTCTAAAGACAGGAAAGAATCATATTTTTACGTTTTAAATATGATTATATCAGATCATTGAGATTGATATAATTCTTTTGTAGAAAAAAAAGAGAGGAAAGAATCACGTTCTATGTTTTAAATTCATGTGATTGTATCGGATTGAGATTGATCAACATCATCCACCTGATCTGCATTTGTACTTCTTCTATAACCGTTTGATCCACACCGTCTTGTCTGTTTTCGCTGCCGAATTGAGGAATATGCTTACTTCATTATATATGTCAGTATGTCACATCATTTTCTTTTTCATAATCATCATGGATATACTATATTTATTTCACTATATATAGACTCTGACAAGAGATAAAATTTGCGGACAAGAGAACCCGAGAAGGGTTTAAGGCTAGGTTAAAGTTTGGATGATTATAGAGCCCGACTAAAGTTCAATGATCAAAGTGTAGATATATCAACTTTTTGGGTCTGAAAGTTGTTTTCCATTACAAAAGAATCGAGGAGGAACAGATTTTTGAATTGGTTTCTTGATAATATCTATTGGGAGCCTTTTGCTCTCTTTTTTCTTTCTATTTTGAGTGATCTTAAGCGCTCTTGAACCTTATAAAACAATATTCTAACTTCTAAGCGGTCAAATGCTTTTTTTTTTCAATATATAGTTTTTAATTTCTAATTACGTAGGTTTAGTTACATAGTTATAACTTATAAACGTTCATATCTTGTTTTGATAGGAACTAAATTGATTTTAATTTGTATAATTTTTATTTATAAACCTTTCTTAAACATTACATAGAAATTAAAAATCATTAAGTAGTCAAATGACGAAATGAGAGAAGAATGTGCAAAACTCTAACTAGGAATATCTGCTAGATTTGAACCAAACTAGGAACATAACTGAACATACGTGGCCGATATGATCTTTGTACAATATCCTCTTTTCTCCAATATTCATTCTCTCCAATAATGTATACAGTATCGTTGATGTCATCTTCCTCCTCATCACAACACACAATCACTTTATTCTCCTCGTCAACTAAAAAACTTACTTCATTCCCAAACCGATGACCGTAAGTGTACAAATCAATCTTAAGAAAAGGGCTCCAAGACATAGTTGTGGTTTTGGTCTCAGTGATATTATTTGTCATCCATATCTCCATCTTTAATGTACCGTCGTCCTGAAAAAACAGTGAAAGCCGCTCTTCTCGTACACAAGATAAGGAGATAGTATCCCAAGAAGATTCACACTTAAACGGAAGAGACACACGTGGACCAAATCTTTCTGTAGTAAAGTCAAAACTTATTAAGAAATCGTTGATGAAGTACTCATTTTCTTCTTCTTCTTCTTCCTCTATTTCTTCTCTTTTATGTGAAGCGATCCAGTAAGAATTCCCCCTTAAAGACACACCTTCGGCATCTAGTGGTATTGTGAAGTCTGGAGTGACGGTACCAAGAACCCTCCATGAATTAGAGTTAACCTCGTAGATTTCCAAATCAAAAGATTCAAGATCCAAGAACTTCATGATTTTGTAATTATAGCATGATTTGTAGTTTCCGTATCCGAGAGCGTACTTATCGTTTCTATTGTGAGGAACTTCGGTTTTGATCCACCTGGTTTGATCCGTACACGGATTCCAAACCACAAGTCCGGTCATGGTTGTGCATAACAATAAGCCGTTGCAGTGAAAGACTTTACTTACGAAAGTTTTCCTTGAACTACAATGTGGATCAATTAGGCTAAGTTCACCTTTAACCTCTATAGATGGATCAATATTATCGTGAAGTCCACGCAGATCAAGGCTCATTGAACAAACCGTATACAACCGCAATATGAGAACCAGAAACTGCTTTTCTGCTTTATCAAAGTGCATCTTGGTGAATATCTGATCATTGAATAAAAAGTTCCATTGTTTGCAAGTAGATCGTAATCGTTTTAGAGACGTAGCCGGAACCCTAGCGAGTATATCCTCTACTAAATCCCAGGGAAGACTGGAGAAGGACGAAGTTTTTAACGTCGTCATTGTGATCTCCCAAGGAAGAAGATATCGATATAAAAGAGGTGCAATTAGAAATTAGGGTTCGAACTTTCAGATTTGACATGCTTCGTCATATATATATATATATAGGCAAACAAGAATCAAGTTTCTTGTTTTATCACCTTTTCCTACGTGGATTATATTTGCTATATTTACTTCTTTTTTTTTCTTTGTTTCAGATTTAATTAAAAGGTCAAAGTTTTTCTATTTAATTATAACATTAGTCCTTGTAGTTTGCTGTCATTTTTAATAAATTCTTTTTTGGCTCACACTTGAGGGTGATCTGATTACCCCAAAATTTTCAAAACGAAAATATCGGCCATAATTGTTGAGCCTTCCAAACGCCTTTAGTGGAATGTTGAATTGATCCATGTTAATTATTCGACACAATATAACTACCATTTATGCGATAAATATAATTCAACTCCTAAAAGATATAGATAGATTTTTGTGAAAATTTCTAAAACCTCAGATAATTAATAAAATCGTAACGGTAACAGAAAAATCCTACTAGCCTTAGATCTAAAACCTCACATTACGATGGTCAACACTTTGACAAAAGTCGTCTGGTCATGATAAATTTAAATCCTCGGATACAATGGAGAACACTTCAACAAGAGTCTTGTCAGGGAAATTACAATGGACAATAAAAACGTATATCAAAACAAATATAGAGAACCAGCCAAGGAAGAAGAAGAGATTAGGAATTAGACAAATTAATCCCATTACTATCCCTAAGCCAACAATGAACCAAAAATGTTTCATCACCATTTCAAATTTATGGTCAGGCGTTGGATAAAAAAGATGGGAAATTGCAATGAGGCCAATGATGGACGACATGGTAAAGAAGAAAACCTCCACAACTTTTCCCAACCCGAGTGTCATAACACAGATAAACACCACAAATGCCAGTTCCGACCACGCTCTTTCAGCAGGACTACACTCTTCTGGAGGAGGACTAGAGGAGGATGGCATCCAACCCCACATCTCCTCTACTTTGATCGATGCACCGAACACTGCATACTGTATTATAAGATACTTAGCAGTGAATATTATTGCATATTCAGTTGAGTCTTCCATATTGTTGGGTTTTCCTCTCTTGCAAAATACCAACAGAGATATTGCCATAACCGCTATGGATAAAAACAATGTTATTTTCCAAAATTTTCTACGTTCGTTACACCAATCCACTTTTGCCATCACCACTCCACCGGCCTCCATTTTTTCCAATGCATCATTTGTCATCGTTTATCCTTTTCACTAGCAAGACTCGGTACTCTCTCTTCTTTTTAGCTTTATATTAGATACCTTTGGAAGTAAACCAAACAAAAAAAATCCACATAAAGATTGCTTTTGACTATGTAAGGAAAAAAAAGAAGAATATATTTTAGATATTTTGTTGTTCGTTTGTTTGGATATTGTTAAACTAATCATGAATGCGTATAAAACTGATCCCGACTTAAAATGACATTATTAAGTTATTTTTTCCACAAAAGTCTCACCGAAACCAAATGCTACAGTAATCGAATTACGGAATTAGTTTTAAAATTGCCGTTTAAAGTTTTTTACGAGTATTAATTTATAATATTTCTTAAGAATGTGATAAATTCACCCAATTTTTTCTAAAATATTGGCAAAATAATCTTCAAAATAAAAAATAGTCCATAATTATTAGACCTTACAACAAATCCATTAGACCATTTTCAATGGTTGTCTCTATTTGTTAGGAAAAAAAATTAAAATCTCTATTTTAGAGATAAATAAAGACAAAAATAGAGTATAGAAATAATAATAAAGATGGGTTGGAGATGTTTTAAGCGGCTTTTTTGTAGCTTGCAGGTTCCAATCTAAGTGAGAACGACTTTTTTTTGTTGGGTAAAAAAAAATTAAAAAAATTGTTTTCACTTGATTGAGACCTGTGAAGCTTAGGATTTTGATTGGTAGCACATTTCCAAATTTGAATTGTTTTGTTGGAGACCAATAAGAAAGAAACGAATCTGTTGAAAGTTGAAACATACAAATTTAATAGATATATAATTGAAATATTTGTTTACAACTTGTTTGACAAATATAGATTGTTTACCATCGTTCATTTACCAAATGGATATTTTGAGGAAAATATCTTTCTTTTGGGAATCATCTTACTAAAATAAAAAAAAATCTAATCGTATGTCTTTGCTTATAATTTCTTTTTCATCTTTTTGTCAACCAACGACATTAAACTTGTTTTTAAGGTTAATTATAAAGATTTTCTAAATATAACAATTGTATATAGTATACAATTGTATGTAAAAAAAAACAATTGTATAGCCGTCGTGACGTAGTAAAAAGGGATATTAGGATCACATAAATTCTTTATATAAGGAATCTTTACGTAAGGCAACATTATTATCTCCTCTCCCTTATTGAGAAGGGCTCATGGTCAACGTTGGTTATAGTCTTATAGATGAAATGGGGATCTAAGACGACAACCCAGAATCCGAAGACAGTTCAGGAATCTAGGCGACATTAGTATACCACAATCTGTGTGCAGACACTGGCGAAGCACAGACAGTTGAAGTATTAAAACAATTTTTAAATCGTTTCGCTGCAAATTATCCAGGTTTATTTAAATTATATAAGCTATATTTCATTTAGTACTTTGTATGAATTATAAGGAACTAATACTTAAAGTTATAAATCAGCTGAAAGAATTTATGATGATATAAGCAATTGAAATGGTTTGATGTTTATTCATGAAGCTTGAAGAAGAATTTTCGCTTCATCAAAAGAAAAAAAAAGTGTTGATGTCGAAAGAAAAAAGAAAAAGATGTTGATATGTATATATGTACTGTACAAGTTATTGAACTTACCAAAAGTTTCTGAATGTCCAACACTAACTTGTGTTTTGTACTTTTGATTTCTCTGCCTTATGCTTATGTACATGAATTCTTTTTTTTATAGGTTAGCACAACATAGAGCAAAATAAGCTCTATTTCATCGATATACCGAGATGGAAATACCTAGTCAAGAAATTCACATCATGATTGATAACACAATATCGAGGCGCAAAGAGAGAAAGACTAACCTCGCAGATGCCGAACCCATTGTCCTGATGTCTGTTTTGAGTAGTCTCCATGCGGGATATTTCAGAATAAGCCTTTCTCTATGTAGCCAAGCATTGTTGTGGAAGATTATGGTGCATTTGCATAGCGAACTCCCGTCTATGGCGTATTATCTCCTGTGGTACCTAGCACTTGCAACACAAGTATCACTCTGTTTTTTGTATGCCTTCAAGTGTATTTTTCTCTTTGACATGGTGAAGGAAGAGTTCTCGCACTATATTGGAGTGAACTATCTTTACGCTCCATCCATTTCATGTCTTCTATTGCTTCAATCAGCTCCTATGATAGAACCACACAGCGTTTTATATCAGACACTATTCTGGATCTTTGCTGTTCCAGTCTTGACTTTAGACACAAAGCTTTATGGTCAATGGTTCACAACAGAGAAAAGGTTTTTATCGATAATGGCAAACCCGGCAAGCCAAGTATCGGTAATCGCAAACCTAGTGGCTGCGCGGGGAGCAGCAGAGATGGGTTGGAAAGAGTGTGCTCTATGCTTATTCTCACTTGGAATGGTTCACTATTTGGTCATCTTTGTTACACTTTATCAACGCTTACCAGGCGGAAACAATTTCCCAACCACGCTAAGACCGGTTTTCTTCTTGTTTTTCGCTGCACCCGCCACAGCAAGTCTAGCTTGGAACTCTATTTGTGGAAACTTTGATACTATAGCCAAGATGTTATTCTTCCTTTCACTCTTCATCTTCATATCTCTGGTAAGTTTACATCTTTACGATACACCAAGAAACCGAAAACCGACATTTTTACATTCTTTTTCTTATACATTTTCAGGTTTGTAGGCCAAATCTTTTGAAGAAGTCGATAAAAAGATTCAATGTCGCATGGTGGGCTTACTCGTTTCCTATCACATTTCTCGCTTTAAACTCGGTTCAGTACGCGCAAGAGGTGAAAGACCATGTCGCTTCGGTCTTGATGTTTATCTTCTCATCCATGTCAGTTTTGATATTCATCAGTGTGATGTTACTGACAGCAGCAAATAGCAAAAGATTACTTAGACGTGATCATGTCCTCTGGTCTTCTACTGGTCCAAAAGACAAATAAACATCGTGTATGGCGAAACTTGTAAACCAAAGCTAATTACCCATAAAATAATGTATGTAAAAGTAGTTACAAAACTAGCTGGATAAAAAATTTCAGTTGGAAGATCAACCAACTACAGACTACTATGTAATACAATTTGTAGAAATTTCTACTCTAATTACTATCTGACCTGATATCAAACCCGGTTCAAATACTATAAAACCGGAAATGCTGAATTGAACCGAGTTATTACCGGTTTAAACACAGTAAAATCAAAATTCACCTGACTGTGAGAATCAACTGATCAATTCCATTCCACTGACTGATTCTTCCAAATCTCAGGAGTCAGGCCTCAGAGGCTAATTTGGTTTACAATAGACACATTTTACTATCTGAATTGAACCAAATGATTTCCGGTTCAAACATGGTAAACCGAAGAATGTCCATTACATCATCATCTGAACCAAATTTACCTGACTCTAATTTTCAAAGCTAGAGGCTTTTTTAGTTTTTGATCGCTGCAAATTTCGCCGGCGACGACGATGATCCGATCACGAAGTGTCTTGTTAATTTTCAGGAAGGTGTTGTATCAATCGTCTTGTCTTAAGTGTTTATTATGTGCAAACTCTTTCTCTACTTCAGTTTCGTCAAGCTTGGGTTTTCGAGCGACGAACAAAGAGTTAAACCAGATGATAAGATCGGGGTATATCGCCGAAGCTAGAGATATTTTTGAGAAACTGGAAGCGAGGAACACAGTGACATGGAATACGATGATAAGCGGGTATGTGAAAAGGCGTGAAATGAATCAAGCACGGAAACTGTTCGACGTAATGCCTAAGAGAGATGTTGTGACTTGGAACACGATGATTTCGGGGTATGTTTCATGTGGTGGGATTAGGTTTCTTGAGGAAGCAAGGAAGCTGTTTGATGAAATGCCTTCAAGGGATTCTTTTTCATGGAACACTATGATTAGTGGTTATGCGAAGAATCGGAGGATAGGTGAAGCGTTGTTGTTATTTGAGAAAATGCCTGAGAGAAATGCAGTGTCATGGAGTGCTATGATCACTGGGTTTTGTCAGAACGGTGAAGTGGATAGCGCGGTTGTGTTGTTTCGGAAAATGCCTGTGAAGGATTCGTCTCCTCTATGTGCACTTGTGGCTGGTCTTATTAAAAACGAGAGACTTTCAGAAGCTGCGTGGGTTTTGGGTCAGTATGGGAGTTTAGTTTCAGGAAGGGAAGATTTGGTGTATGCTTATAACACTTTGATTGTTGGATATGGACAGAGAGGACAAGTAGAAGCAGCTCGATGTCTGTTTGATCAGATTCCTGATCTCTGTGGTGATGATCATGGTGGAGAGTTTAGAGAGAGGTTCTGTAAAAATGTTGTGTCATGGAATTCTATGATCAAAGCTTACTTGAAAGTGGGTGATGTGGTCTCTGCAAGGTTGCTATTTGATCAGATGAAAGACCGCGATACAATTTCTTGGAACACAATGATTGATGGATACGTACATGTTTCCAGGATGGAAGATGCTTTTGCTCTGTTTTCGGAAATGCCGAACCGTGATGCACATTCGTGGAACATGATGGTCTCGGGTTATGCTAGTGTTGGCAATGTAGAGCTTGCTCGCCACTACTTTGAAAAAACACCTGAGAAACATACAGTCTCGTGGAACTCGATAATAGCAGCTTATGAGAAAAACAAGGACTACAAAGAAGCTGTTGATTTGTTTATCCGGATGAACATTGAAGGAGAGAAGCCTGACCCACATACTTTAACTTCTCTTCTCAGTGCATCTACCGGGCTTGTGAATCTGCGTTTAGGAATGCAGATGCACCAAATCGTTGTCAAGACTGTGATCCCCGATGTTCCAGTCCACAATGCCCTTATCACTATGTATTCAAGATGCGGTGAAATAATGGAGTCGAGGAGAATCTTCGATGAAATGAAACTCAAAAGAGAAGTAATCACATGGAATGCAATGATAGGAGGATATGCATTTCATGGTAATGCCTCAGAGGCCTTGAATCTGTTCGGGTCGATGAAAAGCAACGGGATATATCCTTCTCACATAACATTCGTCTCAGTTCTGAACGCTTGTGCTCACGCGGGACTTGTTGATGAGGCTAAAGCACAGTTTGTGTCCATGATGAGTGTGTACAAGATCGAGCCGCAGATGGAACATTATTCTTCCCTGGTCAACGTTACCAGTGGACAAGGGCAGTTTGAAGAGGCCATGTATATCATAACGAGTATGCCTTTTGAGCCAGACAAAACGGTATGGGGTGCATTATTGGATGCTTGTAGGATATATAACAATGTAGGGCTTGCACATGTTGCAGCTGAAGCAATGTCGAGACTCGAACCAGAGAGCTCAACACCTTATGTACTGTTATATAACATGTATGCGGATATGGGACTATGGGACGAAGCTTCTCAAGTGAGAATGAACATGGAGAGTAAAAGAATCAAGAAGGAAAGAGGATCCAGTTGGGTTGACTCCTCAACGTAAAAAGCAGCCTTTATTTATGTTTACTTAAACATAAAAATTGATTTGGGATCAGAATTGAGATAGAAATTGATAAGGTACTCTTGAAAGTTCTCTCTTTTCTCAATTCTCTTCATCATATTTGGACTCATATTCCAACGACATCGTTTTGGGAATCCCCATGATTCTTGTTTGCTTCTATCTGTTTTTCTTTTCCAGTGCCCAAAAATAAAATAAAAAGAATCTTTGTCTACATTGATTGAAAATTTGATGTTTTTCTTTTTGCAGCCATTCAAAATATTGGTGGCTTCAAATTCACCTCTTACACTTGTAGCTTGTGCTTCATCCAATTCTTTGCAGCGATTAAAACACACAAAAAGTTTGCATATGAATTGCTGACTCTGAATTTCTCAAAAAGGTAAGCCTTTTTTTGTTCATATCTTGCTTTTTAATCTCAGATGTATTTAAATGATCGTAAGTATCTGTGAATTGGTCCAGTATGATTAAGAGATTCTTGACACTTTCCAAAGATCAGAGGTTTTGATTTTCTTCTTGAGCTAATACAAATTTTCTGATCGCAATATTAGCTAATCTCCAAATCCAAATCATTTGAATTTGTTTTCTTTTTTGCCACTTATGGATATCTCTAAGGACTAAGAATGAATTGAGAGATGAAATTAGGGTTTCAACTTTCAATTTGAACAGGGAAGCTGATTTTTTTTTTCTAGAACATCAATGTATCTTAGACTCTTACACATCTTAATTCCTAATATAGTTGTGTTATTCAAAGAAAAAAGCTTCTCTCTTATGCAGATAAGGGCATTGCTTCATTGATATGGTTAAGAAATGTTAGTTGCGTATCCTGCGGGAACTATCAACAAATTCCAAATCCCTATTAGCTGCTATGCCGCTTTGCGCAGATTCAAGACCTCGCCTTTTGGTCCTCTGATTAGTTGTTCTGTCTCCCCAAGATCAATAGTTCCTTGTAGCAATGTAGAGTGTTATCATTCATCTTTTTCTACAAAATATCAAATTCAGCCTCGAAGGAGATGGATGGTTAGTAATTAAAGTTTTCGTCTCTTCGGCAAGTTATACATCCATCTGTATACTGCTCCTAAGTTTTTTTGTGTTTGTTCTTTTGATTTCATCAAGTTTTGTAACTCACGCAACAACTCGATTTCATCGGATGATGAGTACCGTTCATCACCCAACATAGCTATAAGTCTTTTAAGACGTTACAGGACCGTGATTGGACGCGGTGAAGGCGAAACCTTAAAAGTAACTTCCTTTTTTTATTTGAGTCATTCTTGTTTTCTTCTCGATTGTATATCCATCTTTCATTAATTTGTTTGTGTGTGTATCTTCAGGAATTCATATCCGCTGGTGTGAATGCATATGCGCTCGGCTGCACAGATGAAGATTTGAGAAAAGAACTAATGGCTATGAAAGATTCGGGTTTAGAGATTGAGAGAATGGAGAATTACGGCGGAAGCACACAGACTAAATCCAAAATTACGCTGTCTGAGGTTAGTTAGTTACAACGAACTTGTGATATCATCGGTTAATATATGAGCTAAGTCGTATCAGATCAATTTTAACTGGCGGTTTTAATTCCGCAGGTAGATGAATGCATATTGTGGCTTAGGATTGTATTCATCACGATCTTGTGTACGCCGCAACCAACAGTCATAAGATGGTCATCGACTCCTTCGGTTTCTGATGAAATTCTAAGCAAATGGAGAGGCTTTTGCGCGGTTATAGCAAATGCATACTATATTAGAGGAATGGCTTGGTAAGATCAAATATATTCGATTCTATCATTTTTAAAAATCCATTCTAAGATGAAAAATAAATGTTTGTAAAGAGTGTGAAATCTATGTGTATTTACGAATTACGACAATGCTATTATTGGACCTTGGTGTGAGTGTAGGCTGCCTGTGAAGACTCTTCAGTTGGAGCAGATGGCGGTGACAGGACAATCAGAGGAGCCGTCCGTTGTGGCCAGCCGAATGAGACTGGTGTTTAGCACTCTCGAGGTTAGTCTTATTGTATCTGTCTTATAAAAAAAAGTGATATGTTATTGTGTCTCCACTGTTTCAAAATGGATTGTTACTTTAAATTCGCCAAATATTGCGTCAAGAGTCAAAAAACTCGTTGGAGTGTTATGTTTAATAAAACTTGATTCTTTGTTTATCGTATTCGTAGGTAGTGAGTCCTCAATGGCCACGGGTTTAACTATGATGTTCTGCAGATTGAAATATACGAGTTCTAAGGTATCTTTGTTTTGTTCTTTGAATCTTCAAAATGTTTTTATCGTCTTGTTAATCCCATTTTGTAAATGGTTGTAGAACTACTGTAATTCAATAGGTCACTGTTTTAATACACAAACATATAAAATTGTGAATATGCGACCAACATATTATGATATTCAATGAACATATCACACATAAGACGAAGATCGAATAAGAATGTTATATATAGAAGCTTAGAATAAGGACACACATAATACTAGATACTATTTCAACTTCAATGATAGACATTGCCGCTTCCGCCACCGCTCCCACTACCACTGCCACTTCCGCTACCATCAACACCACCACCGCCTCCGCCGCCACCACCTCCACCACCGCCTCCACCACCTTCTACATGCATATACACATCAGGGCCACTAGCGGTTCCAGTTCCACTTCCACTTCCACTTCCGCTTCCACTACCGCTGCCGCTGCTACCGTCACCGCCACCACCACCGCCACTACCTTCACCACTGCCTCCCCCACCTGCACTTGCTGAATACTCACCACTGCTACTGACTCTACCATCACCACTACCATAGCCAGTACCGCTGCCACTGCCATTAAAGAAACTACCATTACTGCCGCCAGAACCGCCACCGCCTCCACCTCCGCCTCCACCACCACCTCCACCTCCAACAACTATGCCTCCGGGACAGTCGGCGCGTCCATGCGCATTCCCATTTCCATTCCCATCTCCGTACCCGTTTGCATTATCGTCGATACCTTTTTCGGTACCACCTTCAACACTAGCTCCTCCACCACCACCTCCACCTCCCCCAGCGGCACAAATTGGCTCACCATCGAATTTTGGATCCAACAATTTTGTGTTTTCGAAAAGTCCTTGGAGTTGCCTCGCGCCAACATTGGCACTCACTAGTCCAACGATAATCACCACAAGCAACTTAGTGATTTCCATCTTTTTTTCTTTAAATATCTCTGAAACACAAAAATGTGAGTTTTTTTTTTTTTCTTGTGAGTTTTTGTTCACAGCATCATTAGGCCATTGGCTATATATATATCACCACATACATACATACATTTACATATATAATATACAACGTGTTTGTATTTGTTATATGTTACTTGAATGACTTAAATTCATTTAATTTTTACCTAGATTACGTATATTCATTTAACCTAACTTTCAACAGTAGTAGTATTCATGATTTTTACGTATTGTTCTCAAATAAGATATATTAGCAAACCGTATGATATTCAAATGATATATTTCGACAATGTATAGTGTATAGATATTTAGGGTTTGTTTTGTTATAATCAGCAAACTGAGTTTTAGGTCCAGACATTTTTTGGGCTAGGATCAGTTCTTTCTCATATGCTGAATTATTACATACAATTGTCAATAGAATTAAGCATGTTTGGCTAGATTTACTATATCTTAGGTAAAAATGTATAATTATATACATGATCTTAGGATGTAAGCGTCCATAATATAATAGTCACACTCAAGCTAGGGCCATCAAACGTATAGAGGGATATCCTACATATTATTTGGGAAGTACATTTTAAATGTAACATTAATTTTTGTTAGTAATTACATAGGTATGCCATTAGAAATAAATTTTTAAAAAGCAATTAATTTATCTCTTTGAGGATTAAAAAGTCAAATACTAATTTAATTTAATTAAATTTAATTAAAAAACGAAATACATTATTAATTTCCAAAAATAATAACCAATCAAAATCAACATATAAGATTTGATATCTAAATTTTAATTAATTTAATTTAATTAGAAAAACGAAATACATTATTAATTCCCAAAAAAGTAACCAATTAAAATCAACAAATTAGATTTGATATCTAAATTATCATATTAATTTTTTATTAATTATTATAGTTCACTTCTCATCTTTATATGATTCTATTTTTGCCGAAAAATAATATCATCATTATAGAAAAATAATTAGAGTTTTTTCACATATGCCATAATTTGAATTTTTAAAAACGAATATAAACTGTTCAATACATGAAAAAATATTATAACGGGTGAAAAATAGATTTAAGAAAACTTTCTACTGAGTAACATGTCATAATTTGAAATATTTATATTCAATTTCATACATCTTATATTGAAAATTTATAATCTTATATACTACAATAATTAATAACATATTAGATGTGATTCAATTTTTAATACAAGCTGGAAAATCCTAGAATTGACGGGTTTAGATCGATATTAATACAAGATGATATACTACAGGTGAAACTCTTAAATTAACAATCAAACTATAAGTGTATAATCTTAAACACTAAACAATATAGATAATATCAACAAAACATATACAACTCACAGTTTACTATACATTTAAAATCAAATAAAATAATATCATATATTTTTAAATCATTTTTACAATAAAAGTTTTTAGTTGAACTAAAATATAAGGGTACTTGCGGTATACTGCAGGTTAATATCTAGATTACAGGGCTTATTGGATCTAAAGACAAGTCATCAAAGATTTTCTAAACTGAAGTAAAATATACTGAATATTCAAATATCTATCTGTTACCAAATTATAAACAAATAAGTTCGTAAAACAATTTAATATTTTATATATGAAATCAACTAAATCTTAATCACATAAAATTAGCACAAAAAAAAAGTATTCAACAATTAAAAAATTATCAAATCTCTATATAAGTTTTGATACTATATTCGAATAAAGTGTAATATACCTTTTCAATTTGTATTCTTTAACTAATTTAAGCGAACAAATATATTTGCTAATCTTATACCTATCAAAACCGACTATCGTTTCTTATCTCTATAGTATATATGCAAGACTTTTTTGGTGGATTTGGATAAAAGTGCATATCGTCCTACTATATTTTTTGGGAAGTACATTTTAAATGTAACCTTAATTTTTGTAATTAATTACATGACAATGCCATTAGAAAAATTTAATCAAAAACAAAATCTTTTAATGACATCATTAAGATTACCAAAATCATTTAACGACAATATTCATCTCTTAATTATAGGACTTATTGGATTTAAAGACGGATCATCAAAGATTTCCTAAACTGAAGCAAAATATACTGAATATTCAAATATCTATCTGTTACCAAATTATAAACAAATAAGTTCGTAAAACAATTTAATATTTTATATACGAAATCAATTAAATCTTAATCACATAAAAATTAGCACAAAAAAATATGGTACATTCGGGTCTATAGTAGTTTTGCAAGACTTTTTTGGTGGATTTGGGTAAAAGTGCATTCGGGTCATATGGTACATTCCCCTATTAAATAAATATGGTGCACTCCTATGTTATTAGCTAAAATGTTTAGATTATAATTCAGAGTCATATCATAAATAAAATTAATATTAATAAAATAAATGGGTTTTTGGCAAGACGGATTTGCAGGGACGGGTTTTTGAATCAACATTAATAAAAAGTAAAATATAATTAATCCACCGTTTTAATACGGGTTAAATCTTTAATTTATTATTTTTTAATAACAATTAATATATATAAATACTTAATAATAATTATAAACTGTAAAAATATAAATATTTTATAAAAATAAAATTTGCAAGTTTTAATATATATTACTTTTAAAAAATAAATCATCCCGCGGTATACCGCGGGTTAAAATCTAGTTGTATATATTGGATAAACCAGGTATCTCCTAATTTTACACATATTTGATATATTTATTCAGAATGTACTTTTAAATACTAATAATGTTAGAATTGGATATAATTACTAATTAAGATTTAAATACAACTAATTTAAGCTATCGGCAACCCAAATCACTCCTGCGTATTTATTAATGAAAACTATCATTACGAAAAATAAAGCAATTGAGAAATATCCAAAGATAATGTTCAGTGAGTTTCATTTATGGTAGAGAATGTCTTTGGGGCGAATAGGGTAAGGAAGGATAGCGTGAGGTTTCTCAAGGACTCGGGACTTGGCTTAGAAGGTATATGCAGCAAATGCGGCGTGTGGGAAGCATATAGGGCCAGCGGTATGGTGGAATAGATGATAGGTTGGGTGGTTCCACAAGCAGGCTCGTTTAAACCTTATACATATGGTGCATCATATGGAAATCCGGGCTGGCTACCGCTGGTGGTGTACGTGTTGAGAACTGGTGAAAGGGATTGATGTGGAGGGCTTGGGTTAAATGTAGGGCGATGCTTGACACCGTTAGCGGAGCTTTGTGGAGTTTACGATGGCCTATACATTGCTTTGGAACAGAGAATTACGTGTTTGGAGTTTTAGGTGAATTCAGAGTTGGTTATTTACAAAAACCGTCTCAATATCTTGTTGAGCTTTTGGCAAAACCAACAAAAATGTCAAAATCTTTTAATGAATTTTGTTTAAAAAATAATAATAGGCCTTTTACCCTTTTGCAAAATCAACAACCGTTGTTTTTCCTGACACGGTTGTACTATGATTTTTTTGTAAATTAAAATTAAATTGTCCATATTTCACATGTATATAAACAATCTAATTACCTTGCAGACATATTAGCTAACTCTAAGTTCTCTTTACATTTAGGATTTTATGTTTTTATTTTAGTTTTGGTGGAGGTTGCTCCGATTAATATATATGAGGGAAGATGTTGTTAGATCCTGTTTCCAAGACGAATTTCTATGTAAAATTGTTTCGTTTCTATTTTTAATTAAATCAGGGAGAATTATTTCCCGGTTTTTCACAAAGAAAAAAATTTATAGAGAATATCTATGAAAATTAAGGAAACAATGCAGTATTTTAGATCGCGATTCATACATACAGTAAACAGTATGTAATTAGTCTAAACTGTGTTATTTTAGATATCTCAATTCATAAGAGTTAAATGCAATCCTTTGACCTTTTGTTTTAGACTTTTAGTGAAAGTAATCTAAAATGGAATTAAGTAAAAAAAAAAATCACGACACCGGTATACTCTTACGTTACACAAAACAACTAATTAAATATTTGATAGTCACATAATTAAATCACAAGACAGTTTAGAAGCATATCTAGTTTCAAAATGTAAACATGTTTAAATTTTTATAATGGAGATAGATTTTGGCTAGACGTGTTTAGATGGTAACATTAATTTGACATCTAGGAAAGACTAGTAGTTATATGTTAAAATATTAACTATAGCATTAAAGTATATATCTTTTCTTGTAAGAAACGAACTCATATCCTAATAATTTCATGTGTATATACATAGAGGCTGCGATGTGGGAGGAACACATCATAACACACTTGAAAAAAAAACATCTTAATTAGAAAACAAAAAGGAGAGACATAAAGATGAATGCTATTAAGTTTGTTGTACTTCTCTTGATTGGAGTTGTATGTGTCAATGTTGGTGCAATTAGGCAACTCGAGAAAAGATCCAAAGAGACCGAATTAAGCGTCTCTCTTCCCAAAGCTACCAAAGGCGTTGGAGCTGAATTTACAGTTACTGTTTATACTCAGTCTATAGGTGATGGCAATGGCTTTGGTGATGCTAAAATAAAGGGTCGCAAAGGTTCCAGCAGCAATGCAATTGGAAGCGGCTCCGGAATTACTAGTGGATATGTCATTGCAAAGGGTCCCAACGCAACAGCTTTTTCTAGGAGTATTGCTTTCGGTCTAGGCCAAGCTAATGCTGTAGCGGGTCGCAAAGGTGCAACCGCCAAAGGAAATGGTTTTGGACGTGGCATTACTACTGCATTTGGCAGCACCGGGCCTAAACCGTGAGGTGATCATGCTCATTTCTCCGCCTATATATCATAATACTCTACAAACCCAACAATAATCTCTTTGTATTCATAAATAAGACTAGAGATTGCCACCTTTATTAATTATGATGAAAGTGCTACTCTTTGTGTGATGTCTATTGTTAAATAAAATAAATGCAATAATTACGACTTTAATAGTCTTTTTAAATGACGTCCAAATATAGAAAAAAGGAAGATAATCTATTTGAGCTCCTCATATCTCTTGTAACATGTAACATCTCAAAGTAAACTGAATTACATGGTATTTCTATCGTAGACGTATGATCCTCCTCTTAAAAGGATTTGAAAACATAAAATCGTCCGTTGCACACTTATTCTTGTTTCTTTTTTCTTGTGACTTCTTCCTCTCTTTCTCGATATATCACCGTTCGCGATACTCACTTATCTCCCAATCAGTCTCGTGGTTCACGGTTCTTGGTGAGTGTTTCGTTCTTAAATCTTAACAGCTAGCTAGTATCAGAGCCACATGTTCTTGGTGTGCGTGACGAAAAAGAAAAATCAAAATAGATCGATTTGATGGTAAAGGCGATTAATTACTGTTGTAGAAGGTTTGCTCATTTAGGTGTTGGGGCTCAAGGAAATCTTGATAGATGAAACGCTGGAGACTCCATCATCAACTTTGTTAGATAGAAAGATAAGAATGAAACACCTATGGAAAGGGTCATATCTTACTTGGAGATGCCGTAAATGTAAAATCGAAATGAGTAGGCTCCATTCAACTTGATATTCATGTTGGGACAGTGAATATGCCGAAGAGTTAATGTTGGGTATGTGCCTAATCAATTTGTAACACAGTAGGCTAGACGACATGACGACATGAGTGACTATCGTGTTTTAGCAAAGGCCACAAAAAATCAGTTTAGTCGGGAAACATAACACGGATAAGGTTTTTAGATATGTTTATGAGGATCTGTAGAATTGAGCTTTTCAAAAGGAAAATGTTTTTTTTTTTTCTTTTCCTTTTGTAATTACGTAAGACAATCTCTGGTTTTATTTATGAACAAGAAAGAGATTGTGAGTTTGTAGTTTTTAGGATATTATTTATATATAGGTTTGAGGAATTCGCATGCATGAGAATATGAGATCACCTCACGCTCAATCCTTTTTTCCTTTGCCCTTCTTTCCTTTGCCCTTCTTCTTCTCAGAGGAACCCTTCACCCTTGATGCCGAAGCTACCTTACCATTTGCTCGTGCAGCAGCAGCTTTGCGAGTCACTGCAGCTTTAGCATCACCTTTAGCGGTAGAAGCACTTGCAGAAGAAACTCTTGCCTTGCGACCCTTGGCAATGACTTGTCCGCTGGTACTTGTGTAGCCATTTTCGTATGCATTAGCGTCTGGACCTTTGGGATTGTTGAAACCAGTAGCAGAGCTATAGACATCACTACTGCTGGAAGTAATACCAGCAGCAGAAAGCTGAGCTCCAATGCCTTTGGTAGTACTTTTTGGAAGAGAGGTGCCTAATTTGGTCTCTTTAGACACTTCTTCGACATGCCTTGCGGTGACAATGGCACACAAAACGCTAATCACGAGAAGCACAACAAACTTTGTGGCATTCATCTTTTGATTGTTTTTATCTTTTGGAATTAAATTGTATGTTTGTGGTGAGTTGTGTTGTGTGCTTCTTCCCAGATCATAGCCATCTATATATACACACAAACTCGATGCACATGTATTTATTAAGGTACGTGAGCATTCTTTATCAAAAGAGATACGTGAGCATTTCTTACAATAAATATACATTCTTAAATTTCATTAGTCAAATTTCAACTAATAGTCATACCAAGATATTTTAACACCTCTCTTGCTCAAGATCAATCGCATGTTTATATGGATATATTTTGGTAGACGAAAAATATTATTTTGAATTAACATGAATGTAGATTTTGATACCAATATAGTTAAATGCTTTATGCTTATAACGTACGAGTTAACTCACCGTGAGGCAGGTCGAAGATGTGTCCAAGGAGACCAAATTAGGAACCTCTCTTCCAAAAACTACTACCAAAGGCATTGGAGCTCAGCTTTCTGCTTATGGCACAACTGACAGCACCTCTTACGTCTCTAGCTATACTAGTGGTTTTAACAATCCCAAAGGTCCAGGGGCCAATGCAACGAAGGTTGCTCCACATATACTAACGGACAAGTCATTGCCAAGGGTCGCAAGGCAAAAGTTTCTTCTAAAAGTGGTTCTTACGCTAAAGGAAATGCGTCAGCTGCAGTGAACCGGAAAGCTGCTGCTGCACGTGCAAAAGGTACAGTAGGTTCCGGCTCCATTGTGAACGGCACTTCCTCTGAGAAGAAAGGCCGCAAAGGGAACAAGAATTGAGCGGGAGGTGCTCTCATGCATATTGCTGATCAATCCTATTAATAATATCCTTAAAACTACAATCTCACAATCTCTTTTGTGTTCATAAATAAAATCACCTCTAAATATTACTATGAAATGCTACTCTTTTGTCTGTAATGGCTTTATTTAAAACATATAATAAATGCATTATTTATGATCTTATATTAATTTTCTTCAGTATTAAAAAATATTTTTATTAGACTCCAACGTCATCTCTTGGTATGCTAAACATTATCTTCGAGACTTGAACATGTGGTTCTTGGTGCATTATATTGGTTAATGGTTATTCAAGCGTATTCAAGTTCCTCGTAATTTAGAAATTCTCCGACCATTAAGTTCGTCGGAAACAAAATGTTTTCTTGTAGAATCCCCTGTTCTCACTTTCCACACAGAATTTTTTCGAGCAATTTAAGTTAGCAACTTCATGAAGTTCTTTAAACCTAGAGATAACGTTTTTTTACACTCGAGAATTTCCTGAATATGGTAAATTCAAATGACAAAATCTTATAAATTGATAGAAATCTACAACAACAAAAGGGCGCCCGGTCCAAGTTTCTTGTACCAAAGCTATTGACACAAGTTCTAATAAAAAATCCTACAAAAGACAAAATATGGAAATATTTATTGATATTTGATTTACACATAAGACTTTAAACCTTTGCGGGGTATCGGGTAGCCAACTCTTTTTATAATGTTGAAAATTAAAATGAAGAAATAGAAAGTCACAATCTCTAAATTATTTGTTTTGTCATACAAAAGAGATTAATGTGACTTTGTAGAGAATATTTATACGTACATATAAGCCTAAGCATGATCACTTACGCTTTATAATGTTTCAAGGCTTTGCACCACTCCCACCGTTGCTACCATCTTCACTCACCTTTGCATTGATGACAAATCTCGTTTCAAAGTTTTTAGTAGTAAAAAGAACTTCGCTTTGTACGTTGGTACCGACTCCCATAACGGAAACACTAGGTTTTCCAGTGTTGTTAGTGGCAAGAGTTGCTTCACCTTCACGTAGAGGAGCTGGTCTTAAAACGCCATTAAGAGGAGCTTTGGTGCCAATAGTGGCTCCACTTTCTTTGATGGGAGAAACTCCTACAATGACACCAATAACAGGAGTTTTAGTGCCATTAGTGGATCCGCCTTCTGTTACATGAGACGGAGCAACTCCTCTAATGCCACCACTAAGAGGAGCTTTGGTGCCATTTGTGGCTCCACCAGTAACATTGTTAGTAGAGTTTCCAATTGGCTGTTTTTTATTCATGAGTTTGGTATTATTGGCCATTCCTCCGATCTTACGTGCTCCAACATTACCACTCAAAGCTGCAATGAATACCACCACAAGTAACTTGATGATATTCATCGTTTTTGGCTCTAATTTTTTTTTATAATCTAAGATAATATTTTGTTTGTGTAGCTTTGAGATTGTGTTCCTAATATCATTCCCACATGTATATAAATAATGTGTATTTTGTACTTACTTAGAGAGAAATACATAGATGTGAAGAGAGTTTTATACGTTTTAATAATCATTCATTATCTTATAGTGACAAATAATGACTCTTCTTCGCTTCATTGAAATTTCAGAGATGCAATGTCCACAAGAATCATGCACACTTGAGCCGTTTAACGTGTGTTGATTCAGATGGATGACTATGCGAAAGTATAGCTACAAAATCACCTAACAGTCAAAATTTAAAATAATTTTCCAACATAAATGTTTCGTATCGTGGAAAGTATAACTTTCTTTTAAAACAAAGACGGTGATTGCATTAACTCGTACCAAATCAATACCATGGGCAACTTAGAGCATGTCCAACGGTTAAGGCCCTAAAAATTTCTAAAAAGACAAAAAAATAGATTTTATTTTAATAGTTATAATCTATTTTTTTAATACAGATAGACCAGTAATAAAAATACATGTGTTATTTTGTTTGTGAGCTCGTCCCTTACTTACGGGTTTTAAGAGTTTCTCTCTCATGTTCCTACTAACTTTTGATTATTTTTTACTTTTTTTATTGTTAGGGCCTCACCTAAAAGCCTCCGGTTGGGGATGGTCTTTAATGCATTAACTTTCAAATCAATATGGGATTGCATTCACTTTCTTTTTGGGTCTTCAAAAAGTTCAAAAACCTCAAGTAATTTCCCTACTTAAATTATCCTTAAAATCTGAAAAAAGAGATTAATCAACTTCTTAAATTCTTCTTATGGTTTTGGTTTACTTTTACTTTTTTTGGCATATGATTTATTTATTAACATTGAAAATAAAATAAAAACAACTTAAAAAGTTGGGTTTAAGTTTTTTTTTGAGCTTTAACACTTGAAGAATGAAATCATAAGACTTTTAAGTTATAAAATCGAATATGGACTTAAATATATCCGGATATCCGTTATCCGGTTCAAATTCTCGGATTATTCGTATCTATATCTTTATTCGGACTATCCGTCGTTTTACTATCTGCATATGTTGGCCGGCTATCCGTTTGTTTGGATAAAAATCCGTGGTAAAATATATTAACCTCATGCGTACTTTGGTCTACTAATAATTAGACTATAAATATTATTCTAATTTTTTGGTGTGTTATTATTGGAGTTGTCTCCTACCAAACAAAAATGCGAAAAGAGTCAATTTTGAATTTTGATCATTTTGATAAAAAGTAAAAGAATCGTTTTATTAAATATTTTTAAATGATCTTTTTTTTTCAAAATCAATCAAACCCGTTATATCTAGATATCTATTAACCGGCCTAAATTCTAGGATTATTTGTATCCGTCGTTTAACTATTCGTATATCTGGCCGGCTATCCGTTTGTTTGGTTCAAAAACCGGATACGGATATCCACGGTTTAAATAGATTAACCTCATGCCTACCTACTTTTGGTATTCTAATAATTAGACTATTCTAATTTTCTGGTGTGCTATTGTTGGAGTTGTCTCCTAAAAAAAATGCAAAGAAGAGTCAATTTTGATCATTTAAAAATATTTAATAAAAACAATTCCTTTAGTTTAATTGGTATACTGGGCCATCAATGGGACCGACCACCAAGAGTTGTGCAAGCAATCGGATTATTTAGCGTTTTTGATGAGTTCCAGTAATCTATTTGCTTTTCTCAATAGCTTTAAAATGGTGAATTCGAATGAAGAAGACGAAAGGAGAATTCTTGACGTTGAAGAATCTCTTCTTACACAGGTTTCGACTTAAATCTATCAATTTGCGTTTGCCAATTTCTCTCCATTTATTTACCCCTTGACATCTTTCTAATTATAGCTATACTTTCAATTTTTAGAATCCACTATGTTCAAGATTCTAACCACAAAAATCCAATCTTTTTTTTGTCTGAATATCTCAGGAGGAAGTGAACAATCACTTGACCGGATTGTCTTCTACAGCTGAAGATGGTTCTATTGACATTTATGGAAACCCACCATCGAAGAAGAAGACAGGAAACTGGAAAGCTTGTCCCTTTATTCTTGGTAAACAAAAAAAAAAGATAAAAAAAAAATTCTTGTTTTATCAGTACTTATATATAACCTCCAAATTTGGTCTCAATGTACAGGAAACGAATGTTGTGAGAGATTAGCTTACTATGGAATTGCCAAGAATCTAATCACTTACTACACAAGTGAATTACACGAGTCCAATGTTTCTGCAGCTAGTGACGTTATGATTTGGCAAGGAACTTGCTATATCACACCTCTCATTGGAGCTGTTATAGCTGATTCTTACTGGGGAAGATACTGGACCATTGCTTCTTTCTCTGCTATTTATTTCATTGTAAGACTAATCAATCTCTTTGGATACTTGCATTTGTTTGTTTAGGTGATTTGCATAGTTAGTTAATCTTGGTTTTTGAATTTAGGGAATGGCTTTGTTGACACTCTCGGCTTCACTTCCGGTTTTAAAGCCAGCGGCATGTGCTGGCGTTGCTGCGGCTCTATGCTCACCAGCAACAACGGTTCAGTATGCGGTTTTCTTTACAGGGCTTTACCTTATTGCTCTTGGTACTGGAGGTATCAAACCATGTGTATCATCTTTTGGTGCTGATCAGTTTGATGATACTGACCCGAGGGAACGAGTTAGAAAAGCTTCTTTCTTTAACTGGTTTTACTTCTCCATCAACATTGGTTCATTTATCTCATCCACTTTGTTAGTTTGGGTTCAAGAAAATGTCGGGTGGGGACTCGGTTTCTTGATTCCCACCGTGTTTATGGGAGTCTCTATTGCGAGTTTCTTCATTGGAACTCCGCTTTATCGGTTTCAGAAACCGGGAGGTAGTCCGATTACTAGAGTTTGCCAAGTTCTTGTAGCTGCATACCGTAAATTGAAGCTTAATCTCCCTGAAGATATCTCATTTCTGTATGAAACACGAGAGAAAAACTCCATGATTGCTGGAAGCAGGAAGATTCAACACACTGACGGTTACAAGAAAATACCTGTCCCCTTTCAGTTTCTCATTTTGAGCTTTTGGAAATGTTCATCGGAACATAAACCTTTGTTTTTATATCTGTGCAGGTTTCTTGACAAAGCTGCTGTTATCTCAGAATATGAATCTAAATCCGGTGCTTTTTCCAACCCATGGAAGCTATGTACTGTAACTCAAGTCGAAGAAGTTAAGACTCTAATCCGTATGTTTCCAATCTGGGCCTCGGGGATCGTCTACTCGGTCCTATATTCACAGATTTCCACTCTATTCGTGCAACAAGGACGGTCCATGAACCGAATAATCCGTTCTTTCGAGATCCCTCCTGCTTCATTCGGGGTTTTCGACACACTTATCGTGCTCATATCCATCCCAATATATGACCGTTTCCTCGTACCCTTTGTAAGACGGTTCACAGGGATACCAAAAGGGTTAACTGATCTGCAGCGAATGGGCATTGGTCTTTTTCTCTCTGTCCTAAGCATTGCAGCTGCAGCTATTGTTGAGACAGTGCGGTTGCAGCTTGCTCAAGACTTTGTTGCAATGAGCATATTTTGGCAGATCCCTCAGTACATACTAATGGGAATAGCAGAGGTCTTTTTCTTCATTGGTCGAGTTGAGTTTTTCTATGATGAATCTCCTGATGCAATGAGAAGTGTATGCAGCGCTTTGGCACTACTCAATACCGCAGTCGGAAGCTACCTGAGCTCGTTGATCCTCACTCTTGTGGCGTATTTCACAGCTCTTGGAGGTAAAGATGGTTGGGTTCCAGACGACCTTAATAAAGGACATCTTGACTACTTCTTCTGGCTTTTGGTCTCTCTTGGACTTGTCAACATTCCTGTTTATGCCTTGATTTGTGTTAAGCACACAAAGAAGAAGGCTTTGTAAGCTATTTTTGTAACAAGCTATGTTGTTTTGGTTCATCATATTCATGGTATACTCTGTATATTGTAATCTGTACTAGTAGATTTTCTTAAAAATATGAATAATGTTTCCGCCATGTAAAAAGAGACTAGAAAGGTTATTTGTAAAAAGTAGTAGTTCAGGTTATTGAAGTTTGCATGCTTACGAAAGATCATCAACAATGGAGGTTTAATCAGCTTACAAGATCTGATACTTAAACCTAATACATGCTCTTTATTCGACACACTCATACATATTCAGATATTCTTTAAATCTTTGTAAAGAAATTAGTCTCGGTTTCTTCTGTCCAGTCAGAGTTTGGCTCGTTCCACGAGTTTGGTCTCACACCGAACTGGAAAAACAACGCCATCTCCAATGCCTTAAATAAGTTACTTTCGTCCAAAACTTTGTTCCATGCCCCACTCACTACACAGTAGTTGCTGTTATACGGTGCTTGGTGATGTCCCGGGTGATCTTTCCGTGAGACAAGCAGTCCCATGTCCTGCAACGCCATCACGAGAGGTGGAAGCTTGCTCTTGGTTCCATGAGCCCAAGCATGGAATTGTTGGCTTAACAAAATGCAAAATGCAAATGTGCTCACAAAGCTATGAAACAGAGGATTGTTAATTGCAAGGTTTAGTGGTAGAACTATAAAAGTTATGGCTCGAGCGATAGTGTATGAATTGTTGGCGAATTGACGTTTTGTGATTGTCCAGGGATACTTGTGATGACCCTGAGACGCTTCAAGTTGGGCTCCAACTATAGGTGTTGATGCACCACCATAGTTATCAATGGCCCAGTGGTAAACACCGGAGCCTAGATCAGCAAACACGTACCCTGCATAACACGCTAAAGCTGGTTGGAGCCAAAGATGAGAACCAAACCCTCCAATGATAGATTTAGCGAAAGAGGCAAATATGGTTGTACTTCCCGCTGCAACCCATAACCGATGAGTCCATGTCGATTGCAGAGTCGGGTCGTTGTTCTTGGAAAGAGGAGGATTCACAAGGCGTTTCTCAACTACAAGGTTCTCATGATTAAGCTGAGGATTGGTGGTAGTAACAGAGCATGTGACACGTACACGCGTTGGACCATAGCTTCTTGGGATGTTGGTGATGGGTCTTAGAGGGTTCTTGGTTTGAAATGATACAGCCATTGAGAGAGATTAGAGGTCAAAGATATCAAAATTATTGTTTTTGGCAAAGATAGATGAAGCGATCACGATATATAGTGGCAGAGATAAACCAGAGTTATATTGTAGCATGTGGCCATGTGGGTACGTCAGAGATTTATGGGGGGGAAATTATGATCAAATACATCATATAACAATAATTTATCTATCAAAATGTTTGTGGGCGTGATATTGTGATCTAATATATCAATTTCAAGAATCAACGTATCGAATCGTATTAATTGTGTATCGAATCGCAATAACTGATGTTGTACTTTGTAAGAAAGACGAATAACAGAAAATCAGTTATACTAAATCATTAAAGAGCAAACAACAATGGAGGTTAGTAGGTTACTTGTAGCTCGCGAAACTGGAATTGGTTGACCAGACAAACCTTTTTTCTTCTTTTTTGGATAAATGTTTTCTTTAATTAACAAATTACATGCCTAACGGGCCTAGTGATTTAGAGTAGTTTTGGGGGTAGAATGTTTGGGCTGTAGTGTAGAGCAACGAAAGTTAAGGAACTATTTTATGGGGGTGGCTAATTTAAATACCAATAATATTTGGGCCATAGTGTAGAGAAACGAAAATTAGGGGAGATTATTAGTTCATGATCCAGAGTCTCCAGACTCTTTCTTCTACGGAGGCCATTTGAAAATGTATGGATCTCGTTTAATGAAAATGGGCCATAAACTTGATGACTTTATTTGTTGCCCTAGAAATTTACTAAAGGTTTTAAAATTTAAATGGTGTCAATTTAGAACAAGGTCTACTAGATAGGCAAATTTTACCATATTAATTCCTAAATCGACATATGAAAAAATCGTAAATAAAAGATGTTCATATATATATTGCCTAATAAATTGAAAATTCGGTGATATGCTATTTTACATAATAGTATTGAAATCACTTAATATATTCTCAACTATTCTTAGTGGGTAATGCATAAATCTTCTATCAAAATGATGTGATGTTCATAAATTTGCAACTTGAGAATATGATCCTTTCATTACTCAAGGATCCAGCTCACACCACATATATTATTCTTGTATACAATGTGGACCATGGTCCTAACATTTTAACATAACACTTATGAAAATAAAAAGAATATGCTATGTACAAAGAACCCAACTTCATATCCAATATCAAAATTTGTGTAAAATAACCCAATTAGTTTATTTGGTATATAATTCTCTTGAGATCAATTTATAGTCACAGGCACTCTAAAAAATTGAAACCCAAGAGGGTCAGATTAATTGATTAAACCGTTCTAAATCGAAGTTAAACCAATTATGTTTCTGAGTAAATTATTTTTCCTAAACAAAAATGAACCGAGATGATAAAATGAACCCACAACATAAATTTAAGTTCTCTTGAATATCAAAAAAACACAACAAAAAATTCAAAGCGGATATATACAGTTTTCTTTCATAATTCAATAAACCGATAAACCACAAAGAGAAACAAAACAATACCAAATAACTAGAACACATTTATGATTTCTTTGTTAAAATTTGAGTTTAAATTTAATAGTATATATGTGTGTAAGTTGAAGAAAACAAATTATAAAGATCATACATATGACAAGAAAAGAGTTAGATAGAGTGATTTTTAATGAAACTAAAATAATAAGTATCCTTTGTTGGACCCCAAAGGTCAGCAAGTGAGCTTCACCACAAGTATTATATTCCAAAGAAAAGCATTCCCCTCACACGAATCTAAATATAATCTTATGCAAAAGTAGCCACCAACACCAAAATATCATAATCAAACTTTTGGGAGACTTATGAATTACTATTTCATGGAATTATTAACATATAGAGCATGCATACGGACCATATAAAATAAATTTAAAAGTAGTTTCACCACTAGTTGTGCATGTTTAAAGGGTTTAAGTGGTTCTCATAAAAGATCCAAATCTTGTTTCCTTTTACATTTTGCAAGTGTGCCTTTATCCTCATGCATCATTATATACAAGCTTTGTTATAATCTCAGAAGGTTACATCTTACAATAATAATATTAAAAAAATCGAGCAAACTCAAGTGAAGTGTTACGTATAGTATACACTATACTAACAAGTCGCTTTATATTCATTTTAAAATCAAAATCCCAGCAATTCTTATGATAGTTTTCTTAGATTATATTATTACTCGCATATTATTCGATTAACATATGTGAAGCTTTATTTTGCAAAATGATAAGCTATCTAGCTACCTCAATATATATTCGATTTGTAATATATTGTTATCTCAAATTCTTGGTCGTCTGAGTTACGTATGCTTTTAATTTTAGCTACCCGAATATTTAAAAAATTAAATACATGAATGTATAATATACACATCTATTTTATTTTATTTTTACGACAACAAAATCACATATTAAAATACGTATATATGAAATACTTGAGTCTTGATCAATGACAGTTTTGTTTTGTTTTTAAAGGGTACAATGACAGTTTCAACATCTAGTGTTTTTGTTAGTTAAAAGTTTTAACATAGAGTTTTACTATGCTTTTGGAATCTTTCTTCTAATGTGCCAACTACAGAGAAATACATGTATTACCACTAGGAATCGGACCATATCATAGATATCAGGATTAGATAACTAGTTCTCGTCGCTATCACTTCGCATTAAGTTCTAGTAATTGTTAAAGATTCTAATTTTTTACTAAACAAAAACTAAATCAACATCAAATATGCAAAGTGTGTGTTGTCCACACAAGTGACTCAAAGTATACGCAGGTGGGATTGGACCATATTATTGCAAATCGTTTCCGAACCACTCATATTTCTTTTTTTCTCTCCTTTTTTTATCCGGAGAATTATGGAACCACTTCATTTCAACTTCAAAACTAATTTTTTGGTTCAGTGATCAAATACAAAAAAAAAAAAAAAGTTATAGATATTAAATAGAAAACTATTCCAATCTTAAAAATACAAATGAAACCATAATTTTAATTTATACAAAACTATTTAATTAGCTAAGGGTTGTCTTAACGTTTAGAAAATAAAAAATTATGATTGTCTGTTTAAAATTACAATGAATGAATAAAAAAAATATGCAATGAATGAAAGAATAAATTTTGTACATCCGATAGAATGAGAAAATGAATTTTGTACAAACCACTCAAGAATTCAAAACAATTGTCAAAGTTTTCTTCTCAGCCGTGTGTCCTCCTCTCCTAGCCGCCACATCTCACACACTAATGCTAACCACGCGATGTAACCGTAAGCGCTGAGTTTTTGCATTTCAGATTTCACTTCCACCAAACAAAACTCGCCACGTCATCAATACGAATCATTCCGTATAAACGTCTAGATTCTTTACAGCCTACAATGTTCTCTTCTTTGGTCGGCCATTATTTAACGCTTTGAACCTAAATCTAGCCCAGCCAACGAAGAAGACGAAGCAAATCCAAACCAAAGTTCTCCATTTTCGTAGCTTCTTTAAGCTTTTTCAGTATCATAGAGACACTTTTTTTTTTTTGATTAGAAATGGCTTTAGCTGTTACTTCTTCTTCAACTGCAATCTCTGGATCGAGTTTCTCTCGTTCTGGAGCTTCTTCTGAATCTAAAGGTACTAACTTTCTCTTTCATTTTCTCTGGAAAATACCCAAAATCGAATCTTTGATTGTTCATTGTTATACCCATTTGCTGGATTGTGTTGAATCTAACCAGAAATTTTGAAATCTGGTGTCTTTTTTTGCAGCTCTTCAAATATGTTCGATTAGGTTATCTGATCGAACCCATTTGTCTCAGAGACGTTACTCTATGAAACCTTTAAACGCTGAGTCACATTCACGAAGCGAATCTTGGGTTACTCGTGCTTCAACTCTAATTGCTCCTGGTTCGTGCTTGTCACTATTCTCAGATTTCGAATTTCATTTTCTGATTGATTTTGCTGATTTTCGATTTTGATGGATTGTAACAGAAGTTGAAGAGAAAGGAGGAGAAGTTGAAGACTTTGAGCAACTTGCTAAAAAGCTTGAAGATGCTTCTCCACTTGAAATCATGGATAAAGCTCTTGAGAGATTCGGAGACCAAATCGCAATTGCTTTTAGGTATCATTGATTATACATCATTGAGCAATTGATTCAGTTAGGATAAAAAATAAAACTTTAGTTGACTTATGAATCTGGTTTTGATTTGCAGTGGAGCTGAAGATGTTGCATTGATTGAATATGCACGTTTAACTGGAAAGCCATTTAGGGTTTTTAGTTTAGATACAGGGAGATTAAACCCTGAAACGTACAGGCTCTTTGACGCAGTCGAGAAGCAGTACGGGATTCGAATTGAGTACATGTTTCCTGATGCAGTTGAGGTTCAAGCTTTAGTGAGGAACAAGGGTTTGTTCTCATTCTATGAAGATGGTCATCAAGAGTGTTGCCGTGTGAGGAAAGTTAGACCTTTGCGTCGTGCTCTTAAGGGTCTTAAAGCTTGGATTACAGGACAGAGGAAAGACCAATCTCCGGGTACGAGATCTGAGATCCCTATTGTTCAGGTTGATCCAGTGTTTGAAGGGTTAGATGGCGGTGTTGGAAGTCTTGTGAAGTGGAATCCTTTGGCTAATGTTGAAGGAGCTGATGTGTGGAACTTTCTGAGAACTATGGATGTTCCGGTGAATGCATTGCACGCACAAGGGTATGTGTCAATCGGGTGTGAGCCGTGTACTAGGCCGGTGCTTCCAGGCCAACATGAGAGAGAAGGAAGGTGGTGGTGGGAAGATGCTAAAGCTAAAGAATGTGGTCTACACAAAGGGAACATCAAGGAGGAAGATGGTGCTGCAGACTCAAAGCCTGCTGCTGTGCAAGAGATATTTGAAAGCAACAATGTGGTTGCATTGAGCAAAGGAGGGGTTGAGAATCTTTTGAAGCTAGAGAACCGTAAAGAGGCGTGGTTGGTCGTACTTTACGCTCCTTGGTGCCCTTTCTGCCAGGCGATGGAAGCATCGTACATCGAATTGGCTGAGAAACTTGCGGGAAAAGGAGTTAAAGTGGCGAAATTCCGAGCTGACGGTGAGCAGAAGGAGTTTGCTAAGCAAGAGCTTCAGTTAGGGAGCTTCCCGACGATACTTCTCTTTCCGAAAAGAGCTCCACGGGCTATTAAGTACCCTTCAGAGCATAGAGATGTTGATTCACTCATGTCGTTTGTGAATCTTCTTCGGTGAGTTATGAGATAGAAAATAAAAAGAGGGTGATGAAGAATGAAAGAGAATTGAGATGAAGGAGTGATTTCATCTTGGTTATAATATTGTGGACGTCAGAGAATAAACAAGAGTTATTACTCTTCTACATGACTTTGTATATTTGTATTGTAGGGGTTTTTATAGACTCTTTTTGTTACCTCTATGTATCTTTTTTGGTCTACTTTTGAGTTCTACTTTTGTTTATAACGTTTTTCTCCTTGTTTATCAAATATAATTCAGCAAATCAAAACAATCTAAAACTACAAAGAATCAAAATTTAAATACCATACTCTGATCCGGTTAAGGCCGATCCTAAGCAGAAGGATCGAAGATTTGACCAGCGAACAAAACAGTTCCGGTTTGTTCTTCTCTAATCAAGAAAAGAAATGGATGATCTGCTACAAAATCAATAGGCTTCACCAAAGCGCAACCAAGGTATGCAGAACGAAATGCAGTAAAAGTAACAGCTTCGGTACCTTTTTCATCGATTTCAATCAAAGTTTTTTGGTAAAATGACACATCAAGCTCAAAGTCACTGAAAGCACTTGAAGCTTCAAACCCGAATTCGATCTTAAACTTTGGAATTCTGAATTTACCAACTTTAACTCTTCTTTCTGGATTGTGACTATCCAAGAATCCAGGAGTAGATGTCATTCTTTCCAAAAGATCATCCAATTCACCTTTCTTGTCCGGGAGATAGATATACATTGCAAAGTTGCGGTTGGTATTGTCACGGCCTTGTCGATAAGGAAGTCTGAGTACCTTAAAACCATCATAAGCCGCAATGTATTGTTTCTCAAAGCTACTCATGAATGGCACAGACACTGATGTTCCATTGAGAAGGTAAAAAGGTTTGCATTTCGTCATTGACTTTGAGTATTTTTCCTCCCAGGTTCCTTTGAAGTACAATGCGCTTCCATAAACCCTGTCGGTTAGGCTTGTAACTGATCCACGAGGAAGAAGATCTTTGATGAGACCATTTGTGTGACTTGATGCCCACGCATTCACCTCCGTACGCACTTCTTCGGCCTTCAAAACAACAAAAACCATAATCACAAAACCACAATGAACCGAACCAAAGAGGCAATGATATAGATTATCAGAAAAATCGAAAACATTGAATGTGTTATGTTTTACACTCCTAATTAAAGCAAATTTAAAATCGAAAAGTGTACTAATATGGAATATGCTCTCTAAAAGAGAGACGGCTAAACCTAACTTGTTTAGCACGTTACACTATACAAGCCAGTTAATATAAGATATGGCTCTATAGAAAGATATGTTTCTCAAGAAAACTAGAGATATTGAAACTAACCTTGGATCTGAAATCAACTTGAGCGAAAGCAGCACTGAAGAAATTCTTAAAGAGATCTTTCGACAAGGGATTGACAGATAGCGACTGATCCATCCACATTCCATTAACCACCGCGATTTTGGGGCCGCCTTTTTTGCTTCCGTCAACAAGAACGACGGAAGCGATTTCGCGGAAAATTGCGTTAAGTTCATCAGTTGAGGATGACTTGAGGAAGGAGAGGATGAAGGATCTTAGTTCTTCACCTTGTTCACCACCGGAACTAGCAGCAACCATGGTGAGTGCGGCGTTGATTGATGCAGGAGAGAAGACAAAATTAGAGTTTTTGGCTACGGAAGAGATTACTATCCCCGTAAGGAATATAGCGACATCGTTTTGCTTCTTCATTGCTTCTCCCACATCAATATTTGATAGAGAAGGACTTGCGATTACCAAATCTGTATTCTTTGACAGAGAGGGACTTGTGATTTCTTGTGATTTTCTGATTTTTTGCTTCTTCGTTTTCTTCTTCTTTAGATGCGTCTTTGAGAGAGAGGGACTTGCGACTTCTGATGTGTCAAGCTTTTGTTTCTTCTCTTTTGGCTCCATCTTTTAAGTTTTCTGTTTATTTCTTTTGAGCATATGAATATATTCATAGAGAGAAACTAAAGAAGATATATATAAGATGATGAGGCAGAGCTAGGGTTAGGTCTATCTCCCCATTGGAATATAAAAGGAAGAAATTTTCCTTTTATTAAAGTTGTTGCTTGTTACGCAAGTTTGCTTGCTTTCTTTACCCGCAAAGTTATATAGTTAAAAGTTGGAGTTGAGATTCAGAATTCACAATTTTATGTTTTTCAAAAATACAATAAAATGTAAATATAACTTTTACGAAGCATTTAGAAAAATGTAAATTCATAATAGAACATTACCCAAACGGTTTGTAGAATTAAACCGAACTAAAGTGACCATAGCAAATTGACAAGGAAAATTTATAGAATAATTTTTGTAGAATTTGGGAAAACAAAAATCAGAACAAAATGTTCCAATCATTAAAAAAAAAAAAAGTGTTTTAAGACAAAGACTAATAATAAAAATTAACCTACAGTAATTAGAATTCGTCGTGAAGCAACAAATCAAGGATTTTCAAATACCAAACTCTGATCCGGTTAAGGCCGGTCCTAAGCAGAAGGATCAAAGATTTGACCAGCAAACAAAACAGTTCCGGTTTGTTCTTCTCTAATCAAGAAAAGAAATGGATGATCTGCCACGAAATCTAACGTCTCCACAAAACCGCAGCCATCTTCGTTGTCAACAAAAGCAGTTGCAGCAGCAGCTTCAGTACCTTCTTCATCGATCTCAATCAAAGCTTTTTGGTAAAATGACACATCAATCTCAAAGTCACTGAAAACACTTGAAGCTTCAAACCCAAATTCGATCTTAAACTTTGGAATTCTGAATTCATCGACTTCAACTCTTTCTCTCGGAGTGTGACTATCCAAGAATCCAGGAGTAGATGTCATTCTCTTTAAAAGATCATCCAATTCACCTTTCTTGTCCGGTAGATAGAAATACATTGAGAAGTTGCGGTTGGTATTGTCACGGCCTTGTCGATAAGGAAGTCTGAGTACCTTAAAACCATCATAAGCCGCAATGTATTGTTTCTCAAAGCTACTCATGAATGGCACAGACACTGATGTACCTTGAAACCATCATAAGCCTCAATGTATTGGTCTTTAGAGCTACTCATGAATGGCACAGACACTGATATTCCATTGACAAGGTAAAAAGGTTTGCGTTTCGTCATTGACTTGGAGAATTTTTTCTCCCAGGTTCCTTTGAAGTACAATGCGTTTCCATAAATCCGTTTGGTTAGGCTTGTAACTGATCCAAGAGGAAGAAGATCTTTGATGAGCCCATTTGTGTGACTTGATGCCCACGCATTCACCTCCTTACGCACTTCTTATGCCCACGCATTTTAGGGCCGCCTTTTTTGCTTCCGTCAACGAAGACACTGGAAGCGATTTTGCGGAGAACAGCGTTGAGTTCATCGGTTGAGGAAGCCTTGAGGAAGGAGAGGATGAAGAATCTTAGTTCATCATCTTGTTCATCACCGGAACTAGCAGCAACCATGGTGAGTACGGCGTTGATTGATGCAGGAGAGAAGACGAAATTAGAGTTTTTGGCTACGGAAGAGATTAATATCCCGTAAGGAATACAGCGACATCGTTTTGCTTCTTCATCGCGTCTCCTACATCAATATTTGATAAAGAACGACTTGTGATTTTCTTTTTTGATCTTCTAAGATTTTGTTTCTTCTGTTTTGGATCCATCTTTTAAGTTTTCTTTTTATTTCTTCTGAGCACATGTCCGTGTATAAATAGAGAGATGGAATTGAGATTTTGTGTAGGGCTTCTGTAGATTTTCAAATCTAAGACGGCAAAAAAAAAATTAGGTTAACTTTTTACTTCTTTGTTTCCTTTGCAACATAAAACTGGAAACCCTTCGTCAAGCAACAAATCTTAAGTGGGCTTTTGCGTAAGATTGGCCCAGCTTCCCTTATGAATTATAATTGGACCAATAATAGAAATGACTGAAAGCCCACAACTCACATAAATTAACAATCGTATACCAAAATAAAATTGAATCTAAAATAAACCGGTTTGGTACTTTGTAATTAGGGATTTGCTCATAAACCATTAAACCCTAGTTTTTTCTTTCTTCCTTCTCCCCCTCAAATTTTGATTTTTGCCATTTTGGGTTTCTCGAACACTCATCGATCACTCTCGCCACTCGATGTATATTTGTAAGCTTGGATCCTGTAGTTTTCTCGAATTTAAATAGCTTGGTCGAACCTGTTTCAAGCATTTGTCTGTCAATCGCATTGGTATAGTCATGTGTTCTTCTCTAGTTCCTCATGGTAAAAGGTTGGTCCAGTTTCAGAAAGGGCGTGACTTTAGTGTTTCAGTGAAGCTTTTGCAAAATGTATTCTCTGTTTTTTCCAATTCATTCTCTTCTGTTGCTACTGCTGCTGATGTGAGCTTTAGAGATAGTCGAAAAGGTAACAACTTTACTGTCTCTTACCTCGTTGATTCATTGGGTTTAGCTTCAAAGCTCGCAGAATCGATCTCGATGAAAGTCAGTTTCGAGAACAAGGGCAATCCTGATACAGTTCTGAATCTTCTTAGAAGTCATGAGTTCACAGATTCTCAGATCTCCAGCATCATTTCGGATTATCCAACATTGCTTGTAGCAGATGCTGAAAATTCACTTGGTCCCAAGCTTCTGTTGATGCAGTCTAGAGGAGCTTCAAGCTCTGAGCTCACTGAGATTGTTTCTAAAGTTCCTAAAATCTTAGGAATGAAAGGGGACAAAAGTATCGGCAGATACTATGATATCGTCAAAGAGATTATAGAAGCGGATAAGAGCTCCAAGTTCGAAAAGCTGTGTCATTCTTTGCCTGAGGGTAGTAAGCAGGAGAATAAAATCAGGAATGTATTGGTTTTGAGAGATTTGGGTGTGCCTCAAAGGTTGTTATTCTCATTGCTCTTCTCTAATCACCATGTCTGCTGTGGAAAAGAAAAGTTTGAAGAATCACTCAACAAGGTTGTTGGGATGGGTTTTGATCCCACCACTCCAAAGTTTGTGGAAGCTTTATGCATTGTTTACGGATTGAGCGACAAAAGACTAGAAGAAAACTTCAATGTCTACAAGAGATTTGGCTTAACTGTAAACGATGTATGGGAACTTTTCAAGAAGTGCCCTGCCTTTCTTGGATACTCTGAGAATAGGATAATTCAGACATTTGAAGCCTTAAAGAGGTGTGGTCTGTGCGAAGATGAGGTATTGTCAGTGTTCAAGAAGAATCCACTATGCTTACGTGCTTCAGAGCAGCAGATATTGAACTCCATGGAAACATTTATAGGCTTAGGATTCAGCAGAGATGAGTTTGTCATGATGGTCAAGTGCCTTCCTCAGTGCATTGGATATTCTGCAGAGATGGTGAAGAAGAAGACTGAGTTTGTGGTGAAGAAGATGAATTGGCCACTTAAGGTCATTACTTTGTTCCCTCAGGTACTTGGATATAGCATGGAGAAGAGGACTGTCCCAAGGTGTAATGTAATCAAAGCTCTCATGTCCAAAGGATTGCTTGGAAGCGAACTCCCTCCAATGGCGTCTGTTTTGGCATGTACCGATCAGACCTTCTTAAAAAGGTATGTGGTTGAGCATGATGAAAAGCTGGTGCTTGAGTTGATGTCTATCTTCAACCAAGACCGTGTCTCATAGCATAGAGAGCTTGTGTCAAGGATTTTGCTTTTATTAATTAATTTTAGACTTTTGTAATCTCAATTTGACATTATATGAAATGTGCTCATAAATTTCTATGAATTGTTGTTATTGTCATTATAAATAGACTCTAGTAAATCATTACTAAATTAGAAAGAAAGTTTTTGAGAACTCTTGTTTTCAGGTGATTGTGAATTTGTTGGGTTAATTTTAGACTTTTATGTTGTGTTTCGTGACATGAGCAATTTTGTATTTTGTGGAGTTTTTGTCGATTCTTGTGTCTCGTGGCGTGTGAAATTTTTTAGTTTGAGAGTGGAGTGTTTGTTTTGTTTAATTGCTTCTTGTTCTGTATTTGTGATTGTGTTGAGTGTTTGTGAAGTTTTTGATGTTATTGTTGTTTTTTGTGTTAAGAGAGACAGAGAGATCTTACCTGACTCTTCATTTAGTCTGGACTACGCATTTGCCTTTCGAGAAAAACAATTCCATACTTCCCTTCTGCTCCCATTTCCCCATCTATTATATTGCATAAGGAATCTGCATTTGGCTCTTCCACAATTTTACTTACATTTTCAGTTGACTCCAATCGCATATGCAATAATTTAAAAGACTAAATTGTTATCCTAAGTTATGGAATAATATTCCACAAAGAAGATTTTTAACTTGTCGAGTGAAAAGATAATGAAGACTCCAAAGAAGAGTATGGAGAAACACGGCCAAAGAAAGGTCGGTTTAAATTCAATACAGTGGAAGACTATGTCTATAACTGGTACCTGATATTGTAAAACAGGTAAGCTTGAACATCAGTTACATAACACCATTGTAAATTGTAATACATAAGAAATATATAACACGAATACTCACCGTTAATCAGGATCCTCGCGACAATTATCAAAATTTGGAAAACAGAATTGCTTCCAAAACTTATGTTCACTGCAGTTTAAGAACATATTCACAAGGCAATAGTTGTGAACAAGATAGAAAGTTACATCACCTAACTAGTCATTTGCTCTTAGGCCCTTGGCTATCAAATGTTCAACAATCACAGATAAGCAAATGTGGTAAAGAAAATTACCTTAGTTTCCTTTTGAATTTTGGTTTTATTAAACCGGGCTTGCTCGAGTTAAACCGGTGTTATTTGAGAAAGGCTTATACGTATATATACACAAATTACACTCTCAGCACATTTCTGTTTCCTTGTTTCGAAATTCATCATCTCTCTCGCATTGATTCTTTCTTCTAACTCTCAAAGAATCAACGCAAGACTTCAAGAAATCGTCATGGTGTCACCGGGACGGAGTGAATCTATCTCCGGCGAGAACAATACAACCCTTCCCGACGGAAGCAGCGGCAAGAGAATTCCTCCATCGTCTCCTTCCGGAGACAAATCTCCTTCATCTAAACGCTCAAAGGTTTCTGATCGGAGACTTTACTTCCTCTTCACCATCTGGAGCTTCTCGTTTGAAATATTTAGGGCGATTTTGGGGATTTCCGTTTTCGTTTCAGTTGGGAGATGGCAGCGGCGCTTCTACCGATAGCAGTGAAGCTCCAACCTCCGAAGACGCCAAGATTGCCGAAGGTCCGTCGTCACTCTTCATTATTGTTCGATCTTTCTGCAATTTTTTTTATCTCAGTTTTGAAATTGGATTCTCAATTTCATCTTTGATTTTTGATTTCTAGGCTTAACACCGACTTTGCCAGATAGTTCTTTTTCGGGATGGACATATCGACACTGTACATTTAAGACCCCATGGTGTAAATTGCTATCACAGTCTGCAAAGGTTTGATTCAAAAAGAGAGAAACTTTTTTAAGGTTTAATGGTTTTATTATCCTGACAAATTGATGAGCTACTTATGAATTTTCAGCAACAAAACCTTTGCCTTTATGAATCTTCATGCACTTTTGGTTCTTGTTTAACCTCCGACTTCACATTACATGACCGGAATCTCGGTGCATTTTTGTGCAAGATCACAAGAATTCAGGTAGATTTTTGATAATCATCAGATTTTTATTCCTTTTTTTTTGTGGAGTGTGGAGATATATTCTTATTGTTTGTGCACATGTTCAGCGCAATGGCAATGTTGTAGCGGTTCTAGATATCACAGGAACCGGGGGACCTCTGCGGATAAATAAAGCATTTGTCATCAAGAATGTCAGCCATGAGCTACACTCTGGTGACGAATTGGTTTTCGGTTTAAACAGGAGCTATGCTTTCGTATCCTTTTCTTTTCTGTATGAAATATGCAACAAGTATCCAGATATGTTATCAGATGTCTATACTTGTATGAACTACACATAAGTTTTCCCATTAAGGTCTATCCAGATATATCAGCAGATGTCTAAAGTTACAGTCATATCTGGTGGGGAACAGGTTCCTGCAGGAAAATTTCTACAGTTAGAGAGAGAGGCAAGAGATCCATCAAGAGTTTCGATGTTGGCATCGCTTGAAATCTCGCGTGAGAATCCTGCTACTTCTGGGGTCCAAGAAGGCGTGGAAGGATATTTTCCTGTTAACAATCAAAGTAATAAAGCTGCAGACAGTGGAGTAGTCATCAGCCACAACCAAGATTCCAAAATGGAGGTATTTACTCTATGTTTCCCTTGGACCCTGGCGGCATCAACAATATTGACCACTATATTAACAAAGCTAGTATCAGATATTAGATGAGGAAAACGAGGTGACAAGAAACCGGAGGGCACAACAAGCTGCAAAGTTCAGGGAATATATTCGAGCTGGTATTGTTGACGGCAAAAGATTGGAATTTTCATTCGAAAATTTTCCTTATTATTTGAGGTATTTATGCAGAGTTAAGATACGTGCATGTGAATTTTCCATTAAGAATATTTTGGTCTAATGTTTTTTTGCTCTGAACTTTGAATTATCATAAATTCTAATTCCCTTCCTTAAGTATTACAGTTGGAGAATATGAGAGTTATCCTTCCTGTTTCAGTCTTTCACACGAATCATATTTTATTCTTTTCTTTGGTATTTTGGGCTTTGCATGTGTACTGTTCTATGTTTGGTGTATGCTGACTAAGGTCTTTCTGATTTATTTTTGCAGTGAGCATACAAAGTATGTCTTACTAGCTGTTTCAGATATGCATCTGAATAAGATGAATATAGGATATGCCCCATATGCATCCGACTTGACCATTTTGAATCCAAGGATATTGCTTTCTGGTCCTGCAGGTACAAGTATCTTGTTTGTGTGGTTCCTGTACTTCTTTTAGGCGGCAATATCATTTTCTCTTTTTGTTTGGAATTGTCTCAGGGTCTGAAATATACCAAGAGATATTAGCTAAAGCACTTGCCAATTCATTCAATGCGAAATTGCTAATATTTGACAGCAATCCAATTTTGGGGGTAAGATATTGTATGTGTTTCTTAAATATGACATCCGAGGAAGCTGTTTGTAAAAAAATCAATGTTGGTTACTTACAAGTATGATGATATGCTTGTTAGTTTACAAGAGGAAAGATTTTGCATCTACACTTATTTATCTGCTTTCCTGACTACGGGTATGATATGCATCCGCTCTGCAATTTCCTGCAGGTTATGACTGCTAAAGAATTTGAGTCACTGATGAATGGACCTGCGCTCATTGATCGAGGAAAAAGCTTAGATTTGTCATCAGGTCAAGGAGATTCATCTATCCCTTCTCCTGCTACTTCTCCCCGTTCATTTGGAACTCCAGTGAATCATAATTTGAAGAAAGGCATGCCCCTTTATATTGTTTGCAACAAAAGAATGTTCTTCAATCTTCTTAGATTTCTGGTTTACTGATACTTCATTGGGGAAAAACACTTGCAGGGGACAGGGTAAGATTCTTCGGTGATGAGTTGTGTCCGGGGCTACCTACCTCAAGGTTTGATTCTTATGATATTTCTGATGGAGGCAGCTGCTGAGACTGATATTGACTTCTATATTGTATGAATATGAATATTTGTTGGTTCTGGTGAAGAAAGTGAAGAAAAATGCAAATAATTTATTGATGAATTACTTTTATTTACATCCAAGAACTATATCTCTTTCAAAAAATCTATTACCTATCTTCTAATTTTGTCTAAATTTCTGGATTTGTTTGAGTTAGGCTTACAAATATATCTTCTGAACTTTTCTCTTGCCTTTTTATAGTCACTCTTTGACTTAATGATCCACTTTTTACTTAATCTTATTCAGGGGACCACCTTATGGGTTTATAGGGAAAGTACTGTTAGTATTTGATGAGAATCCTTCAGCTAAAGTGGGTGTTAGATTTGAGAATCCAGTACCTGATGGAGTTGATCTTGGTCAACTGTGTGAAATGGGACATGGGTTCTTCTGCAGTGGTACGTCATGTTCAGTAGTGCATTGGTTACTCGTCCTCAGCTGCTCTTGTCTCACACACTGTTTCGTCTGTTCTTTTAATAGCTACTGATCTTCAGTTCGAAAGCTCGGCATCTGACGATCTAAATGAATTACTTGTTACCAAATTGTTTGAGGTACTTATCAGTTGCAAGCAGTGAATTCTTTCTTCGTCTAATACTTTGCCTAATACTTTGTCCGTTTCCAGGTTGCCCATGATCAGAGCAGAACTTGTCCGGTTATTATATTTTTGAAAGATGCTGAGAAATATTTTGTTGGAAATTCCCATTTTTGCTCTGCATTCAAAAGCAAACTTGAAGTTATCTCAGATAACCTAATTGTGATCTGTTCCCAGACACATTCTGATAATCCCAAGGAGAAGGTAGTTTACATTAACTGTTATCAGTTCTGTCTTCTAGCCGGCGTTTAGTTCTGCATGTAGAGTGGGACTTATATTAATTTTTGCTTAATATTCCCAGGGTATTGGACGTCTAACGGATCTCTTTGTGAATAAAGTTACTATATACATGCCACAGGTCTGTTACGCTGTTCTAGTTGACGTAAGCACTCCCGTCTGTTGTCTGTCAAAAAAAACTTAAAGACTAGATGGATCTAATTATTACCAGGGTGAGGAACTTCTTAAATCTTGGAAGTATCATTTGGATCGTGATGCTGAGACTTTGAAAATGAAGGCTAATTACAATCACTTGCGCATGGTATATCTTTCATCTGAAATCTGAATATATGGAATCGATATACTTTTGGTTGTATTCTTGGAGTTAATATGTAGTTAGAAAAAGGTCATGGCAGCATTTTATATCTGGATACAGAATAAGTTTTACATATGATGGGTCAGATTGAAAATTAAGGATTTCAACCTCAGTGTGAAATCTTTCGATTTCCTTAGATACAGTCCTTATTTGCATATTTAGCTTCAAAAATTAAAGCTAAATTATATCTGTGGCATTTTGGCTGTTAGACGTAATTGTGGAGGCACAACCGCAGAGATAGCACATCATTAAAGTCTATAACTTTATCTTTTCTCTATTTCAAGACTTGATTGCTTCCATCTCAAGTCACACGAAAATAAATTGGTGATAGTATACCTTTTAGAATATGTTACTTTTTCTCAGGTGTACAAGACTATCTGTTTTTCATATGGCATAATTCCTTTTCCTGTTGTAAAACAGGGGAATACAGAAGCTTTAATAAAGAATTCATAATTGCATCTCAATTTAGGTGTTGGGACGATGTGGTATAGAGTGTGAAGGCATTGAGACGCTGTGCATGAAGGATCTCACACTTCGAAGAGACAGTATGTTTTCCCTTTCTTCGGCATGATGACCAGAGTTGACAATGGAATGCTTTTCGAAAAAGTTGACTTTGGATATCTGCATCAGGTGCAGAAAAGATCATTGGATGGGCTCTTAGTCACCATATAAAGTCTAATCCTGGTGCTGATCCAGATGTTAGGGTTATTTTGTCTCTTGAGAGGTAATTGGCAGCTTGTCCCTGTGCATCGTTGTTTACTTATTTTCACCAATGTATCTGTTTCAGTATTGAGAATGAACTTTCGATCCTTGCAGCTTAAAATGTGGAATAGAACTCTTGGAAATTGAATCTAAGAAGTCTCTCAAGGTTAGCAAATCGTCTTGGAAATTGAATTTTTGTTTACTTATTTTCACTCTGGCAATTCCTTCTATCATGTAACAATTGTTAATTTTCTCTGTTGCTTTCAGGACATTGTGACAGAAAATACGTTTGAAATAAGTGATATTATTCCGCCCAGTGAAATTGGTGTTACATTCGATGACATTGGGGCACTTGAGAATGTCAAAGACACTTTAAAGGAACTGGTTATGCTTCCTTTTCAATGGCCTGAACTTTTCTGCAAGGGGCAATTAACAAAGGTGGTTGTCTTATCCGCATTTGGTTTTAGGAAATTCCCATATTGTTTCACTATGTCCTGCCTCGAATTGATGACAGATCTGTGAAGGACCTTTTATTTGTGTGTACCAGTATACATGTTCATAAGTTTTGTGAAGTAATGACGATATTAGTAATACTAGCTGATAATTTGGCTTTCCTCAAAAAATTTATCTCCTATAATTTAGATGTTAACGTTATGGATTGGTGGCTTCCTAATCAGTCTGCTCCTGTACTTCTCTACACAGCCTTGTAACGGAATTCTCTTATTTGGACCTTCTGGAACTGGAAAGACCATGCTTGCAAAGGCAGTGGCAACGGAAGCTGGTGCTAACCTCATCAACATGTCAATGTCAAGGGTAACAGAATATCCTTGAAAAGTTGGACTCTACCAATTTATACACGGAATCTCTTGTTCAAACTTGTGTTCTTCTCAATATTGCAGTGGTTTAGTGAGGGTGAGAAATATGTCAAAGCTGTCTTTTCGTTGGCTAGTAAAATTTCCCCAAGCATTATCTTTTTGGACGAGGTAATTCCTCATGGTCAATTCGTGGGCGAATCTTGCTTGTAGTCAGAGCATTGACTGTCTTACAATATTTTACTGTCTTGTAGGTGGAAAGCATGCTACATCGGTACAGGCTGAAGACGAAAAATGAGTTCATAATAAATTGGGACGGTCTGAGGACAAATGAAAAGGAACGTGTTCTGGTTCTTGCAGCCACAAATAGACCTTTTGACCTTGACGAGGCTGTCATTAGAAGGTTGCCTCATAGGTAATTTATATATAGCTTCCTTGTTGGACTAAGCTTTCTGTCAAATTGACATGTCGTAACAAGTTTTTGGTATTGGCTTCTGCAGGTTGATGGTGGGACTACCAGATGCTCGTAGTAGATCAAAGATATTGAAGGTGATACTTTCAAAAGAAGACTTGTCCCCTGATTTCGATATTGATGAGGTTGCTAGTATGACAAATGGATATTCTGGAAACGATCTTAAGGTAAAATTCCTAGTAATTCCTTTTAACCTTTTGCTATGGTCTGACGAAATGATAAGTAATGCTCATATATATCCATGTTACATGCTCTTTTGGTGCGTGCAGAATCTATGTGTTACTGCTGCCCGCCGTCGAATCATAGAGATAGTGGAGAAGGAAAAAAGTGTAAGTAGTCTTTGTGTTAAACCAAGAAAACTAACTTTATGCTGCCTAAAACTAGTCTATAGAATAAAAATATGCTTATGATGAGATATATTATGGTAGGAGCGAGATGCTGCTGTGGCTGAAGGCAGAGTTCCTCCAGCTGGAAGTGGAGGTTCTGATCTCCGAGTTTTAAAAATGGAGGATTTCAGAAACGCACTCGAGCTGGTATGATTTTTGCTTGTGAGCTTTCTTTTCTCAAATCTGTCTCTGGCTCAGAGAACTGTATAACTGTTGTCGATGTTGTTGAATCAGGTGAGTATGAGCATCTCATCAAAGTCTGTCAACATGACAGCGCTTCGACAATGGAACGAAGACTACGGGGAAGGTGGATCCAGAAGGAATGAATCATTCAGCCAGTACGTGTAGGATTGAGTCTACTTCAGAAGCAGAATGTGTTGTATATAATATGTTCACGTGAATAGATAGATAGTCATAAAACAGTATAAACTATAAAGGTATAGTGAGTTCTGACAGAATAACAGGTTTTAGTCGGAGTTTTGATACAAACCTGTCAGGTTCGGTCACTGGTAGTTTCAAATGACTTATATTCTTGTCGTAGTCACATTTCAACAATTTGTTTTAGCTTAAATAGTTAATAACGGTTCACATTTCAACTAAACCAGTCAGGTTCGGTCTCTAGTTCCAAATGTTTTTTCCCTTTTCGATCAATCGGACGATCTTTGCTTTGAAAGCATAGAAACACTTGAAGAAATCAAGAACCGTATCCAAATGAAGCTTCATGTATCTGATGACGACTTTCCCAAGTGGAAGTTGCGTTCATGTGACCATGTCAATGGATGTTGTTTATAATCGCTTCCAGTAAATCGAACGAGTCGACTAAACCGAATTATATTGATCATCCGGTTTGTTTTGATTGAATTTGAGCGACACGCAGTTCAGCTCCAGAACTTGAATTCGGCAAGCAGTAACACCGATGTATAACGGAGGCGAGGCTTCTTCCCACACAGACACAGAGGATATAGGAAACTGCGAAGCGAAAAAGCTTCGTGGCTCTAAAGGTTAGAGCTTTATTCAATTTCTCGAATTGAATCAGATTTAGCACACTGTGAGTTATTTGCATTGTCTTTGTAATGTATTCTCTGATTCTCCATGGAAGAAAGTTGGTCCAGTTGCAGAAATGGCGCCATTTGAGGGTTTCAGTGAATCTTTTTCAAAATGGATCAGCTTTTTCCAATACCTTCTCCTCCTCTGCTATTGCTGCTGATGTGAGCTCAAGAGATGGTCGAAAAGGTCACAACTTTACAGTTTCTTACCTCGTTGATTCATTAGGTTTAGCTACAAAAGTCGCTGAATCGATCTCCATGAAAGTCAGTTTCGATAACAAGGGCAACCCTGATTCTGTTCTGAGTCTTTTGAGAAGTCATGGGTTCACTGATTCTCAGATCTCCAACATCATTAGGACTTTCCCAAGATTGCTTATCCTAGATGCTGAGAAATCCCTTGCTCCCAAGCTTCAGTTTCTGCAGTCCATAGGTGCTTCAAGCTCTGAGCTCACCGAGACTGTTTCTGCAGTTCCGAAAATATTGGGGAAGAGAAAGGGCAAATCTCTCAGCAGATACTATGATTTCGTCAAAGTCATTATAGAAGCGGATAAGAGTTCCAAGTTAGAAAAGTTATGTCATTCTTTGCCAGAGGGTAGTAAGCAGGAGAACAAAATCAGAAATTTATTGGTGTTGAGAGAAATGGGTGTGCCTCAGAGGTTGTTATTCTCATTGCTTATATCCGATGCCGGAGATGTTTGTGGTAAAGAAAAATTTAAAGAATCACTCAAGAAGGCTGTTGAGATTGGTTTTGATCCAACCACCGCAACTTTTGTCAAAGCTCTTAACGTTCTTTACGGATTAAGCGACAAAGGAATTGAAAATAAATTCAATGCCTGTAAAAGGTTAGGCTTGGCTGTGGACGATGTATGGGCAATGTTCAAGAAGTGGCCAAACATTCTGACAAAGTCTGAGAAGAAGATAGAGAACTCCGTTGAAACATTTCTAGGCCTAGGATTCAGCAGAGATGAGTTTTTGATGATGGTCAAGCGATTCCCTCAGTGCATTGGATATTCTACAGAGTTGATGAAGACGAAGACTGAGTTTCTGGTGACGGAGATGAATTGGCCACTAAAGGCTGTGGCTTCAATCCCTCAGGTACTCGGATACAGCCTAGAGAAGAGGACTGTCCCAAGGTGTAATGTTATCAAAGTTCTCATCTCAAAAGGATTGCTCGAAAGTGAACTCCCTCCAATATCCTCTGTTTTGACAAGTACCAGTGAGGTGTTTTTATATATGTATGTTAGGAAACATGATGACAAGCAGCTTGTGGCTGAGTTGATGGCTATCTTCACCGGAGATCGTGTTTCACTCACCGATCAGAAGACACGCCTAGAACAATGAGCAAAGTCAAGGATGGATTTTTTTTTTGTTTTCTGTTAGGTTTAGATTCATTAGTGAATCTTGATGCTTGACTTTTGGAAGTAGAGAATAGATTTTGTGTATGAGTGTCTGAAACCCATTTAGACTTTTGTAATCTTAAGTTGACCCGGATCCAACCCGTTTTCTTCTAATGTGAAATCCGTTTGGGACAATAACCAAGAAACAGCAACACAACTATTTACTACATGACATATGTAGGTTATTGGTAGAACTAGAATAGAGATCTAGAGGTTTTGGATTGTCTGAACACGAATACTTTTAACCCTGAAGGATGATGAATTAGTCTTGTACGAAACAATCTTGAAGGATATTACTCACTCTTCTGGTCCAAGAAATGGACATATAGTATGTGACCTTTAGAGGAAGACACTCTTGTGTGCTCATGTAAAGTCTATGTCGTTGTTACATCTTGTAATAATACTTCTGTTGTTGTTGTGAGACAAAAACAAGTATAGCCAAATAACAACAGTATGTTTATTTTTAGTTCTAAATTAAAACAAAACGAGGGCTTTGCCTAAACCCTAAAGAGCTCATTTTTTAATTTTGCCTCCCTCAATTTGGATAATTGGATCTTTGAGTCTTCTCTAATTCTCTATGGAGAAAAAGGTCACACTTTTAACAATCTATGAGAAGGTGGGTCACTGATTGATGAATGAATTTGCTCTTCTTCCTCGCTCAATCGTAAGTTTAGTAGAAATTTTCAGAGTCTTCTTCTCGAATAGAAACGGATAGTTGGGGTAGAATCGCTTTTACACTTCTGGGATTTGTTGGTTCTGCTCTTCTTGTATTCGCATTTTCTTTGTCATGTATTCTGTGATACTCCATGGAAGAAGGTTGGTACAGTTGCAGAAATGGCGTCATTTGAGATTTGTTGTGCAAAATGGATCAGCTTTTTCTAATTCCTATTCTTCTGCTAGTGCTACTGATTTGAGCTCAAGAGATGGTCGAAAAGTGAAGAACTTTACTGTCTCTTACCTCGTTGATTCATTGGGTTTAGCTACAAAACTCGCTGAATCAATCTCAAAGAAAGTCAGTTTCGTGAACAAGGGCAATCCTGATTTAGTTCTGAGTCTTTTTAGAAGTTATGGGTTCACAAATTCTCAGATCTCCAGCATCATTACGGATTATCCTAGATTGCTTCTAATAGATGCTGAGAAATCACTTGATATCAAGCTTCAGTTTTTGGAGTCTAGAGGAGCTTCAAGCCCTGAGCTCACTCAGATTGTTTCTACAGTTCCTAAAATATTGGGAATGAAAGAGGGAAAGTCTCTAGGCAGATACTATGATTTCGTCAAAGAGATTATAGAAGCAGATAAGAGTTCCAAGTACGAAACTTTGTGTCAACCTTTGCCAGAGGCTAATAGGCAGGGTAATAAAATCAGAAATGTTTCGGTTCTTAGAGACTTGGGTGTGCCTCAGAAGTTGTTATTCTCCTTGCTCATCTCTGATGCCCAACCTGTTTGTGGAAAAGAAAATTTTGAAGAATCACTCAAGAAGGTTGTTGAGATGGGTTTTGATCCAACCACCTCAAAGTTTGTCCAAGCTCTTAGGGCTGTTTACAGATTCACCGACAAAACAATAGAAGAAAGAGTTAATGTGTATAAAGGGTTCGGCTTTGCTGTGGAAGATGTATGGGCAATGTTCAAGAAATGTCCTTACTTTTTGAATAGTTCGGAGAAGAAGATTGGTCAGACAATTGAAACCCTGAAGAAGTGTGGACTACTCGAAGACGAGGTCATCTCAGTGTTGAAAAAGTATCCGCAGTGCATTGGTACTTCAGAGCAGAAGATATTGAACTCCATTGAAATATTTCTAGGCCTAGGCTTCAGCAGAGATGAGTTCATAACAATGGTTAAGCGCTTTCCTCAGTGTCTTATTTTATCTGCAGAGACGGTGAAGAAGAAGATTGAGTTTGTGGTGAAGAAGATGAATTGGCCACTGAAGGATGTGGTTTCAAATCCTACGGTACTTGGATACAACCTGGAGAAGAGGACTGTCCCAAGGTGTAATGTTATTGAAGCTCTCATGTCAAAAAGACTTCTCGGAGACACAGGAAGTGAACTCCCTCCAATGTCGTCTGTTTTGGTATGTACTGATGAGTTGTTCTTAAAAAGGTATGTGAGGAACCATGGTGACAAGGAGCTGGTGCTTGAGTTGATGACTATTTACACCAGAGGTCGTGTATCATCATAGATCAGAAGGATTTTCCTTTTATTTTTGGAGATTTGAAACCTTGATATTAGACTTTAAAAGCAATCCGGTTTGGAAAAGTAACTTTAAATTGTAATTTTGAATCTTTTTTTCTGATATATTACTAAGGTTTGCATCATAGAAACAGAATTGTTGCAAAATCACAGACTTGTGAATTCAAACTATGTATTTGCTGATTTAAATCTTCTGAATTTTTGGTGACCTTGTTTGTCTGAACTCTTGAAGTTTAAATTCAAGACGTATAAGAGAGTCAAGGTTCTGTTCTCTGCTCTTTTTACCAAAAATCTTCATTTTTTTTAAAAAAACTGTGAATTGTACTGTAATTTGGATCAGGTATGGTCTTATTTCAGTGTCACGTATCGGATCATGGTTTTTGGAACTGCAGATATGGACTAGAATGATGCAATGCAGCCCCTTAGCTCTTGGATTGGTCATGTAAGCCCTTTTCGTTTCTTTATTTGTGTTTGATCTTTGGTCTTCCCTGACAGCTAACGTTTTTGGAGTCGAGCCAAAATCATTTGATGATACTTCAAAACCTTGCTACGTAGAGATTCTTTTCCAAGTGATTTGCTTCGTCTCTGTCACAAGTTCTTGGATCATATGATTCATCTGATATGTGGAATGTATGTTTTCTTATCAGATTAGTAATCTTTTTCTTTACTTGATTGGATATCACTGAGACACTTGAAAGCTATCTCATGTCATTAGGACTCATAAATCATTGTCATCCAAATTGATGGTTGTAATGTTCAGAGTCTAGCTATTGTAATGGAAACTGAGATGCTTGAAACCTTTTAAAGGTTGTTGAGCTTCACTAAGTTAGTATATACACTGAAGATTATTTCTCTACGACAGTTGAGAAATCCAATACATGTAATATTTGATCCTAGAAAACCGTGCCAGGTGTATATTATTTGAAGTATGAATTTATGGATCTTTCTTCTATTCGACTTTCAGTTTCTTTGCATACTCATTTGGCTTGGAGACTTTATGAAAGAACTTGCTTTGGTAGGAAAGACAGATGCATAAACCGCTTTATCTTGGTATTTTCTTGGGGTATTTTAAATGCAATCCTCACGGTGCATTGCCGATTTTATAGTGTTTGCGGATATTTCGTGAGCTTTAGGTTGTAACTTGCCTTATCATGTATGTTCCTTTCTCTTTTTCTGACAGTAACCAAACTAGATGTACTATATGGTAGGCATACTTTGGTTTCGTGATCAATAAAATTAATCTGGTTCTGCTTGGTTAGTACTGAATCTTTTGTGTTGATGATGTTGTGATGTCGAAATTGAGATCCAAGTAAACCAAACTATAATAAAAGATGAGTAGCAATGAGGCTAAAGCTTAGCAGAAGTAAGGAAACGATGTTGTTTTGTGTACTGTTGCACTTTTTGTCCAGAGGTTGGCCAGTGAAAGCTACCCAAGATACATAAACACTAGATTTCACAAATGCTATTAACTAAACGATAAAGACATTATGTGTTTTGTTACTTCAAATCATTATTGAGTATGCAAGCAAGCACTACACTAAATACTGAAACCTCTGTTTTGACTTTTGAAACTAACCTTCCTTATATAAAACTTTTGCAGCGAGCTCGTCCGCTTCATGGCAAAATATTAAGCTACAAGAACAAAATAGAGAATCCTTTGTTGGATTCAACATTGGCACATATCTCTCATATCCGTTTATATGATGCTGCTCCTCATTTGCTCACAGTATTGTCCAAAACCAAGATCCGTGTCATAATCGGATTCTTGCAATCTGATCTACAAACAGAATTGCTGCGTCATGGATCGGTCTCATCAACAGTGCCTTCTTCAGTCTCAATGTTGTTACCTGCAATTGAGTCTATTTACAGTGTTCTTGTTGCTTCAAACCTCCACACACATATCAAAGTGTCTACGCCTCACGGTGATTCAATCTTTCTCGATACGTTTCCGCCATCTCAAGCTTACTGTAACCATAATTGAAATTCTGTTATGGTTCATTTCCTTCAGGCTTTGTCGATAACCAGTTCCAGTTGTCTGATGATGAATCTTTATCCGCAGAAAAACTATTTGTGCAAGCCTTTAACTCTGTTTAAAGAAATGGTCGATCCAAACACTGTTGCATTACACCAGACGTGGTTGACGCTATGACATCAAACAATTTCAGTTACGAGCACTTCCGGTGAGTGAAGCTAACTGGGGATTGTTTTACTAAATTTTAGGCCGGTTTATTTGCTTCATGATTTGCCGATTTGGGGATATGCCTTGTTTTCTTTATATAGTTACTAACAGAAAGAAGGAAAAATCTTTTGGTTCATGTGACTTTAAAGGTGGGGCAATGATTCACTTCTACAAAGCGCAAGTGTAAAGACTCCTTCTATCGCTTCTTTGCAATGACCAAGCTGATAAAAAATTTCGAGCACCGTTCTGAAATTAGTATAAACCACGATGGTTTTGTCTATTGTAGGTCATGAAACCTGCATTTTACCAGGAAGTTAACGGAAAATTTTGTATCTGAAACATGCTTTATTATTAGTGATGGGCCTTATCAACTGTGCCTTCTTCATCCATCGGATAGCAGAACAAAGATTGATAAATTATGCATGAGATCTCTGTTCTCTATCCGATGGAGAACGTTGGGAAGCCTCATGGAGTCTCCCAGTAAGAGGAAGCCCACTCCTACCTTGAAATTGTCTTCTTTACAAGCTGGAGTTTTCTTATTTGCACCATTTGACTTATTTGCTAAAGAACCAAAATTTCTAACAAAATCACCAAAAATAGTGCGGTGACAAAACAGTAAATAAATATATAGACACTATATGTGCTTTTGGTGCAGTGATGTATCCACGTTGCCTTCATCATCACGTTGACTATTAAGGCCAGCATGTTGTTATGACTGAAATGTTCTATGTTCTTTACTACTTGACAAATATATTTATTTGTTTGTTATTATTCGAATTTTTATAATGCTTGTGGCTGGGCCTGAAGAATTTATAAGTTACCTTCATTTTCCAGAAGAAGAGTTCCTTGCATCATTTGGTACTTCAACACCTTTGGTGAATTTCCCTGGAAGCAAACAGAGGATGATGAATCGTCAACTCTTATTCACGCTGCTTGTGGTTTTCGCCATTATACAACTCATATTTGCTCAGGAACCAGAAGGTAATTTACAAATTCTTTACATTGGTTTTGTTTATCTTTTTATCAGGATCAACATCATGAAATCTTGTTTTTCTATTACCAGGATTTATCAGCTTGGATTGTGGGCTATCCGCTAATGAGCCTCCTTATGTCGATGGAGATTTGGGATTAACATACTCGTCTGACGCTAAATTTGTTGAGGGTGGGAAAATTGGTCAAATTCAGAAAGATTTAGAGCCAGGCGTATTAAAGACGTATGCAACTCTAAGATACTTTCCAAACGGGATACGAAACTGCTATAACCTAAATGTCACGCAAGACACTCGTTATTTGGTCAGAGCTGGGTTCATGTATGGAAACTACAATGGTCTGGACAGTCCCCCAGAGTTTGATCTGTATATAGGTAGGACTTGGTGGGAAACAATATCTACAATGGGAGACCCTGATACCAATTGGGCATGACTGCGATCAGAGCAGAGAGGATATGGTACGTCCAGCGAAATCATTCACACCCCAAAGTCAAATACTTTGCAGATTTGTCTTGTAAGGACAAACGACGGAATCCCATTCATTTCAGTCCTAGAACTTCGGCCATTGAGTAATAATATTTATGCTACTCGAAGCGGCTCCTTGAATAGATTTGTCCGAGTGTATTTTACTGAGTCCAGTAACTATGTACGGTAAGTTTACTGAGTTTATGATCGAGCTTTATTTTCCGAAAACTCAGTGATAGATTTGTATATCATATAGACGTTTTATCCCATTAACCTATAGGTCGGAACTTTGGATTAGCAGCTAAAGCGAATGTAGTCGTAATACCTTCAACTAATAAGTAGATTTGCACGAAATCTTCATGCACGTCATTAACAAGACCATTCATTATTATTATTATTATTATTTTACGAATTCTTCATGCAACTAATTTTTTTTTTCTTTTCTTCAATAACTAAGAGGTTCTAGGCCTAGCTATGCCCGTACATCCCTCAAGTCAGTGACCGAATCATTTTATATGGTCCCCTCATATGTAACTGGCAAACAAGCAAATTGTTAGGTTTTGGCCTAGAAACACCTTATAAAAACCAATGGTAGAACTCACTGTCGAAAGCTACTATCTTAAGTGGAGAGGATGGCCTTTAAATTTGAACTTTTAAGTCATTTATAATTGTTTCCACTTTCTGATGTTGGGTATTTAGTGATAGTTTTCCACTTAGTAATATTTAGTCTCTTTATTCCAAGTTCCAAATGTTGGATCATATCACTAAACAACAAGCATGGAAGTAACTTTAGGGCCAATGACTTATTTATGGATTGTTGTGTCTTTTGCTCTGAACTTGTTATGGATTCTTGTCAGGTATCCTGATGACGTCCATGATCGTAAGTGGGTTCCATTCTCAGAAGATGAATTGATGACAGTAAACAACACTGTAGATACAGACTTTGATAATCCTTATGACCCGCCAAAAGCTGTAATTAGCACGGCTGCCATACCAACCAATGCCAGTTCAAGTCTGATCCTTACTTGGCTAACTTCCAATCCAGAAGATCAGATCTACATCTACATTCACTTTCTTGAACTACAAGTGTTACGGGGCAATGAAACTAGGATATTCGACATTTTGATGAATGGAATCATTACTTCTCCAGCTTATAGTCCTACGGACTCGGTTGTCGACACAGTATACAACAAAGAACCTCTAAGGTGCAATGCTTCAGTATGCAGCTTGGAACTAAGAAAAACACTCGGTTCAACTCTTCCACCTCTAATTAACGCCATCGAGATTTTCACAGTACTTGAGTTTCCAGAAACAGCAACATATGAAGATGATTGTAGGCCACCTAGCCTCTATATACCTTGCTCATAACATACACTTTCTTATTTATTTATATTCTAATTCCTGGAATTTGTTCCAGTCAGTGCAATTGAGAACATCCGAGCTGCGTATGCATTAAGCAACGGGAGTGGAGATCCATGCGTCCCTAAACCATCCCACTATCTCAAATGCAGCAACTTCACGGATACGTCCGTAGTACAATTGAGAATCATTTCCCTGTAAGTGTATTCTTTCACACTATGATTCATCATATAATATATGTCCTAATAAACAGTTCATGAGCTTGAAATAATTTTCTCATCATGCAACCAGAAATTTATCCTCAATGAGATTATCCGGTGTCATATCACCTAGCATTCAAACTCTGACCAAGCTTCAAGTGCTGTAAGTATAGCCTCTCGATCTTATGTTGACTAGAGTTATGAAATTATGACCATTTTGTTTTTTTCTGCAATGGCTAGGGACTTGTCGAATAACAATTTGACCGGAGGAGTACCCGGATTTCTATCCAACATGGTGTCCTTGTTGTCAATGTAAGTAACTCGAGAAAGAAACCAAAACATGTATACGAATAATAGTTTTTTTCTTCCATATCCTGCTAATCTTGACATAATTCGTCTCTTTGATAACAGAGACTTAAGCAATAATAGTTTAAGTGGTCCGATTCCACAAGCTCTTCTTGATAGACGAAAGGAAGGATTGGATTTAAAGTAAACTTTCCTCTTGTAATTTCCTGCTGGCTCTTATCCAACTACTCTTTGTGTTATAAGTAATTGTAGAAATGTCTGTTGTTTTGTAGGTTTCATGGAAACACAAAACTTTATGAGTTTATTTCACACAGGAAAAAGAATTTTCCATTAGTAGCAGTTGTTGCCTCAGCTTCTGCCATCGCCATTGTCCTGGTTGTTCTTGGTGTCCTTTTCATCTGCCTTCGAAGAAAGCCACCAAGTAGAGAGGGTATTGTATTTGCAGCAAACTCATCAATCTAGATATTTGATTAAGTACCATAAAAAACTATCGAGTTATTACATAGATTTTGTTGAATTCTTGCTTGCAGCTCCACACTCATCAATCGAAACAGTAAAGAGAAGATTTACTTATTCAGAGGTTATGGCAATGACAAATAATTTCAAGAAAATTATTGGTGAAGGAGGGTTTGGAATCATCTATCACGGTCATCTGAACGATGGCCAGCAAGTAGCTGTTAAAGTACTATCTGAATCATCATCCCAAGGATACAAGCAGTTCAAGGCTGAGGTACTGTATGTTTAATATATCATCCTCACAAATATATCTTTTAAAATCATGCTTCAACGGGCTAAGATGTTTTTGCATATGGTCAAAATCGCTTCCTAGGTTGAACTTTTAATGAGAGTTCATCATGTAAACCTGGTAAACCTTGCTGGATATTGTGATGACAGCAACCACTTAGCACTGATCTATGAGTTCATGGAGAATAGAGACTTAAAAGAGCATCTCTCAGGTAAACATAAATCCACACCACCTAACTTAATGATTTGAGTATTATGTTGTTTCGATGTCAATAACATATCTTGGTTAATACAGGAAAAGAAGGCTCCTCATTCTTGGACTGGCCATGTAGACTAAAAATAGCTGCAGAAGCTGCACTTGGTTTGTGTTTTGTCATAATCCATCTTCAAAGATCACTCTATATACAGTTGTGTTCATATTCCCTTCGAATTTCCATCAACTTTTTAACTTGTTAATCATATCACTTTGTAGGATTGGAATACTTGCACACAGGATGCAAACCACCGATGATTCATAGAGATGTTAAAAGCACAAATATATTGTTGAATGAAGACTTTCAGGCAAAACTCGGTGATTTTGGACTTTCGAGATCTTTCCCTATCGGGGGTGAAACTCATGTGTCGACAGTTGTTGTCGGAACTCATGGATTTCTCGATCCTGAGTAAGCATTGTTATAGCTTTATGTCACCAGCTTCTAATTCTTGTTATCTTCCTTCTTTAGTTATCACAAAACTCCTACAAACCATCCTTTTGCAGATATTACCAAACACAGCGGTTGTCCGAGAAGAGTGATGTCTACAGTTTCGGTATTGTCTTACTAGAAATCATCACAAACAAACTTGTGATTGATCAAACTCGTGAAAGGCCTCATATAGCAGAATGGGTGAGGTATATGCTTTCAATAGGTGATATCGAAAGTGTAATGGATCCAAACCTTAAGGGGAAATATGACTCTAGCTCTGCCTGGAAAGTTCTTGAACTAGCGATGTTGTGTTCGAAACTTTCTTTAGCAGAAAGACCAAACATGGCTCAAATTGTTCATGAACTAAATGAGTATCTATTGTACGAGAACTCAAGAAGAGAAATCAGTCAAGATGTGAGGTCAAAAAATTCCAGTGAAGTGAGCACAAACACCGAAATGGCTCCTATGGCACGTTAGATCAGGAGTCTTGTCAAGTGTTTTGTAGAATGGCAAAACGACTACCTTCACCTGAGGTTGTGTCATAAATCAGAAGTCTTGTCAAGGATCTTACCTTTTATGTATGAATCTCGGAAAGCCCGATTTTTACTTTTGTAATTTGACGACATGTTTCTTTTTGTGTGCAGTTCCGACTTGGAAAATAACTATATTTTCAATTTCAATCTCTTTTCCGAAACCTTGAACTCTGTCAGTGAGTCCGATATGTTACTTTTGATGTTATTTGTATTTTATATTCAAAAATATTTTCAAATCATTAACGAAGAATCATAAACCCTAAAAATCATACCTTTTTTTTTACTCCTCATTCCCCAATTTAGGGTCGGTCTGTGTGATTTTGGATTTCATGAGATTTTGATAGTCGACCACCCGTCGATCTTTGGCGGCACTCGATCTATGGTTCACTGTAACTTTTGAATTTTGAGACTAATCTTCGTAGCCTGGTCGATCCATTTTCACGAACTGAAGAATCAGATAGATTGCTTCTGAGCCTCCCGTCATGTATTCTCTGATACTCCATGGAAAAAGGTTGGTCCAGTTGAAGAAATGTCGTCATTTAAGCGTTCCAGTGAACCTCCTCGAAAAGGCATCTCCTTTTTCCAATTCCTTCTCCTATGCTAATGCTACAGATGCGAGCCTTAGAGCTGGTCGAAAAGGGTTGAGTTTTTCTGTCTCTTACCTCGTTGATTCATTGGGTTTACCTAAAAAGGTCGCAGAATCGATCTCAAAGAAAGTCAGCTTCGAGGACAAAGGCAATCCTGATTCTGTTCTGAGTCTATTGAGAAGTCATGGGTTCACTGATTCTCAGATCTCAAGCATCATTACGGATTATCCACAATTGCTAGTAGCTGATGCTGAGAAATCAATTGGTCCCAAGCTTCAGTTTCTGCAGTCCAGAGGAGCTTCAAGGTCTGAGCTCACTCATATTGTATCTACAGTTCCTGAAATCTTGGGGAAGAGAGGGGACAAAACTATCAGCATATACTATGATTTTGTTAAAGAGATTATAGAAGCGGATAAGAGTTCCAAGTTCGAAAAGTTATGTCATTCTTTGCCAGAGGGTAGTAAGCAGGAGAACAAAATCAGAAATGTTTTGGTTTTGAGAGAATTGGGTGTTCCTCAAAGGTTGTTGTTCCCATTGCTTATATCTGATCACCAACCTGTCTGTGGAAAAGAAAATTTTGAAGAATCACTCAAGAAAGTTGTTGAGATGGGTTTTGATCCAACCACCTCAAAGTTTGTCAAAGCTCTTAGGGTTGTTTACAGATTCCGCGACAAAACTATAGAAGCAAAAGTTAATGTCTGTAAAAGTTTAGGCTTTTCTGTTGGAGATGTATGGGCAATGTTTAAGAAGTGTCCTTCCTTTCTGAATTTCTCTGAGAACAAGATAGTTCAAACTTGGGAAACCCTGAAGAAGTGTGGACTACTCGAAGACGATGTCCTCTCAGTGTTGAAGAAGTTTCCACAATGCATTAATGCTTCAGAGCAGAAGATAATGAACTCCATTGAAACATTTCTAGGCTTAGGATTTAGCAGAGATGAGGTTGCAATGATAGCCAAGCGCTTTCCTCAATGCCTTATTTTATCTGCAGAGACAGTGAAGAAAAAGACTGAGTTTCTGGTGAAGAAGATGAATTGGCCACTAAAGGCTGTGGTTTCAACCCCTGCGGTACTTGGATACAGCTTAGAGAAGAGGACTATCCCAAGGTGTAATGTAATTAAAGCTCTCATGTCCAAAGGATCGCTTGGAAGTGAACTCCCTGGAATGTCGTCTGTTTTGGTATGTACCAATGAAGAATTCTTATGCAGGTATGTGAAGAACCATGATGACAAGAAGATAGTACCTGAGTTGATGGCTATTTTCACCGGAGATCGCGTTTCATAGATCAGAAGTCTTGTCAAGGATTTTGCTTTTATTTTTGAATTTCTGAAACCTTGATTTTAGACTTCAAAAGCTATCCAACTTGGAAATGTAACTTTTAATGTAATGTTGAATCTTTTATGATATATTACCAAGATTGGTAGCTTAGAAACGGCAATGCAGCCAATTAGTAGACATGTGAATCCAAACTATGTGTTTGCTGACTTTAGTTTTCTAAATAATTTTTCTTCTCACTTTTTGCTGACCTTGTTCGTCTTGACTCTTGAATTTTTACTGACCTTGTTCAGGAGCTGCATTGCACACAAGGTTTCTTGACTGTCTCTATACGTCTTGAGTTTGGATCATGTATTGTCTTATTTCTGTATCATGGTTTTTTGAACTGCAGATATGGATTGAAATTTGGAATGATGCAATGCAGCTCCTGAGCTCTTGGATTGGTCATGTAAGCCTTTTTTGTTTCTTTATTAGTGTTTGGTATTTGGTCTTACTGGGAGGCTTTAATTTCACTACAATTCATAGTTTTGGGAATAGAGCCAACTTCTCTTATGATACTTTAAAATCTTGCTACGGTGAGATTCTTTTGCAAGTGATTTGCTTCGTCTCTGTCATAAGTTTTTGGATCATATGATTCCACATTGCTCGTTTTTGTCATATTGGTAATATTGGTCTTTACTTGATTGGATATCACTGAGACACTTAAATGCTATCTGATATCATTAGGACTCTGGAATATAGCTATCATAGTGGAAACCGAAGAAGCTTGAGACCTTTTTTAATCTTGTTGAGCTGCTAAGAGAGTCGTTTCAAGTTCAATACTTTACTCTGAAAACCTTTTATACCAAGGTGTAACGTACTCAAAGCTCTCTTGTGGAAAGGACTGCTCAGAAAGAGAAGTGAGCTACCTGCAGTGTCCTCTGTTTTGTCGATGAAGGATTTTTAGATTGGTATGTGATGAAGTACAACGAGCTGATGCCTGCGTTGATGGCTATCTTCACCAAAAGTCGTGTTTGTTATGAAGCACAACGAGCTGGTGCCTACGTTGATGGCTATATTCACCAAAGGTCGTGTTTCATAGATCAGAAGGCACACCTACAACAATGAGCAGTGCCAAGGTTTGTTCTTATTTTGTTGTTGTCAGTTTTAGATTTCTAGATGAATCTTATGATGTGATAATGGAAAAACGAAAGAAAAGCTTTTGTTAAAGTATCTATGAGTGATATCATGATATGTCAAAAATGTTGCATGGATACATTGATTCTTTAGTACTTGTTACGAGCTGCTAAGAGAGTCGTGTCAAGTTCAATACTTTTCCTTGTCATTTAACATAATTGCTTGTCTGTTTGGATTCTATTGTGCGGAAGTTATGATTTATATTTTCAGATTCATATTTTCAATTAGGAAGCTTTAGTTGGAATCAAAGTGGATGACCCTGATTGAGGATTTTAATGATCGTTGTGAGAACCTTTCTTGTAGTTAGTTGGTGGATTGTAAAAAAATTATATGTATTTAACTCTTGATTGAGAGTCAGAAGTTGGAAAAATGAATTAAGAGGTTTTCGAATAAGAGATCACAGTTATAGTATAGTATTAATTGGATATCACAATCTATTCATAATATTAGCTAGTTAGATAAAATTGTGTTTGATCTTGGCAAGAGGTGTTAAAATAGTATCATGTTGACATGTTGGTATGACTATTAGTCGTAATTTAAGCTTATGTATATTTCTTGTAAGAAATGTTCATGTATCATAATAAATACAAGTGTATCGAGTTTTTGTATATATAGAGGTCTATGATTTGGGAAGAAGAACACAACATAACTCACCACAAACACAATCTAATCCAAAAAATCAAAAGATGAATGCCACAAAGTTTCTTGTGCTTCTCGTGATTGGCGTTTTGTGTGCCATTGTCACCGCAAGGCAGGTCAAAGATTTGTCCACAGAGACCAAATTAGGGGCCTCTCTTCCAAAAACGACTACCAAAGGCATTGGAGCTCAGCTTTCTGCAACTGGCTCAACTTTCAGCAGCAGCAGTGTCGTTAGCTATGCTAATGGTTTTAACAATCCCAAAGGCCCAGGGGCCAATGCATTCGAAAGTGGCTCCACATTTACCAGCGGACAAGTCACTGCCAAGGGTCGCAAGGCAAGAGTTTCTTCTGCAAGTGCTTCTACCGCTACAGGTGAGGCTGCAGCTGCAGTGACTCGCAAAGCTGCTGCTGCACGTGCAAAGGGTAAGGTAGCTTCCGCATCAAGGGTGAAGGGTTCCTCTGAGAAGAAGAAGAAGGACCGCAAAGGAAAAAAGGATTGAGCGTGAGGTCATCTCATATTCTCACACATGCGTATTCCTCAAACCTACATATTAATTATATCCTAAAAACTACAAACTCACAATCTCTTTCTTGTTCATAAATAAAACCAGAGATTGTCACCTCTAAATATTATTATGAAATGCTACTCTTTCTCATGTAATGGCTTTTTTAAAATAAAATAAATGCAATAAATATGATCTTATAGTATAATCTTCTTCAGTAATGGTAAAAAAATGTTTATAACACTTAATATTCTTGTGGAAGAGAAACTTCACGAACATGTGAATATGGTGACTCTCATAAACAACAGGGTGATGTGAATGTGAATATGTTTTCCTTAACATCACATAAGATAAATCCTCTAGTCATTTCTCATAAGATCCACTGTTTCTAAAATCTACTTGATTCTTTTGTCTTTAAACTTTGGTTTAAATTTAATCACTCACTACGAAAGAGAAAACTGGTTGAGACTGGTAACAAGGTTTCTTCTTCATCTTCGCATGCACGTAAAGACTTGGGATTTTTTTAAAGTATTTCTTCCTGAATATAGTTGTCATGAAATGGTAATGTTTCTCTATCTCTGTTTCTCCTCTTCACATCAAAAATACATTTCACATTTTATACATTTCACATGTGATTCCTCCAGATTTTATTGACATCTTAGAGCAGTGGCGGACCCACGTTGGAGGCAGGTGGGGCAAGTGCCCCATACTAACTCTTGTAAATATTATATAAGCTACTACTAAACATAGTAATTCAGTTAGCTCAAATGGTTTTCCAGCAACAAGTGCCCCATACTAACCCGACTTCAAGTCTCCAAATTGTCATTTTTGTTAAAAAAAATTATAATCACCATACAATTTAGGTAATTAAATTATACTTAGTACTATTTATATATATGGTGCCCCACATTAAATTACATTCTAGATCCGCCCCTGTCTTAGAGAAGTCATTACCAATGAAGCTGCCTTATTACTCGATGAGAGGAGACAAAAACAGAGGACACAGAAGAAAGAGTTGATTTTTGTTAAAAAGGTTTCGAAAGTATTGCTAACGATCAATCTCTTGAATTTTGAACAATTAATATTCTTGTGAACAACATGATGACTCTCGCTCAGAAACAACAGGGTTTTGTTGTCTGGTAATAGGATTCTTCCCAAGTAATTGAGCAAATAAGAAAGAAGATTTTTCATCACAGGTTGTTTAGGCGATATATCAAAGGTTCACCTAGACAATGGGTTTTGTTTATTTCTACGAGTGATCTTTCCTTATCGGCTTATTGTGTTTCCGATTATGCTTCATGCGCGGTGACTCAGAAATCATTGACCGGTTTGGTGATTATACTTTTGGTGGGTCTCTAGTGTCTTTGAAGACAAGGAACCAAAAAACGGTATATCTTGTTCGTCCGCATGCATAAGCTGAGTATAGGGCCATGGATTATAGTCAATGCGAACTCACATGGGTTATCGCTTTATTACGAAGTCTCGGAGTTGTGCAACATAAGACGATACCTTTATACTGTGGCAGTCAAGCGGTAATTCATCTATCAAACAATCCGCTGTTTCACGACCGCGCGTACTAAACACATTGAAGTTGACTGTCACTATGTACGAGATGCGATAAAAGCTGGGATCATTTCAACACATCACGTTAAAACAACGGAACAACTAGCACAAATCTTTTGACTAAAGCTTTGGGACGTAATCACTTTTGTTACTTATTTTTACTTATTGGGACATACACGCAACATCTTGAGAGAGAGCATTAGGCCGTATATATTGGGTTAGGCCATATGAAATATATTGTACTTGCTCGGCCAGTTAGTGTAGGGTTTTGGGATAGCTTCTCTCATTTGTATAAATACGTTGTATTGCGGTTAATCACTCAACCTTTTCTCTCAATCTCACCATAACGCTGCGTGTAAGGAATTAACTATTGTAATCTATGTTTATGTAAAACGTTATTGCTAATCTATTAATGTCTTTCAGATATAGAGTCAATCTACATCGCCATTTTAATATAAATGATGGTATGTTATGAAATCCTAATATATTAAAGAAAAATGTAATCTTAGTTTACAGATGTGTACCACTTTACAAGCACACACTTGACACTTCATCACTTCACTTCCTTATAACGAAAACTAATCTTAGAACATTGGATCATTGAAACATGGTTGTATATTATTTGGTTATCGATCAGTCAGACGGACACCATAATCACTCATACATATATTATTCAATAAGATAAAGCCGTAGTAAATTATTACATTTATTTTATATATTACACATAGAAAGTAGCATTTCATGATTATTATTAGGGATTTCTTATTATTAAAGGGGACAATCTCTAGTTTTATTTATGAACAGAAAAGAGACCGTGCGTTTGTAGAGTATTATTATCTTATTATATAGGTTTGAGCAATGAACAATTGAACATCATCACCTCACGCTCAAGGCCAAGGGTCAGTGCTGCCCGACGCATCACTCCTGCCACCTCCGGAACGATATCCTCTGGCTGTGGCACCATGGGAACCCGCTGGAGCATCTTTGGGTAGTCTACCATCTGCGTTCGCATCAACTCCTCCAGTGTCACCATTAGACATCTTTGGCGGAGTGGGTAAACCTGGTAACTGCGCTGGCGGTAATGTTGGTAATGGTGGTGGTAACGGTAACGGTGTCTTAGGAATCGAAACGGCCTTCTTATCCATAAGTTCTTTGGAAACTTCTTCTAGCGGCCTTGCGCCTACATTGGCACAAACATCTCCAATTACAATGAGCAAAAGTACCATCACATGAAACTTTATGGCGAGATTCATTGTTTTTGGTTTATAATTTATTTTTAAGATTTTGGTGTGTTTTGTGTTCCCTACATCATACCCTATATATAGTCACACACACCTAAACACATTTTTACATCATTTTTAATAATGTCCGTGTCTGTGTGTATTTTCTTAATTGTTACAGTGAAATAAATAAATGTGAAAGAGATTTGGTTTAAATTAGATAACTATTTTACTTGAGAGTGTTTAATCTGACGTACATATTGGTTAATTCAGTTCAACGTCTTATAGTGACATTAGATATTAATATTGATTAGATATTTTCTTACGTAATGTTCTCAAATCGGATAAATCAGTCAGTCAAGCCATTATAATAAAATATTATACGAAGTTATAAAAGAAGAAAAAGAACTTTTTACTAAGTTTAGAATTTATAATATTCAATTTTCACTTTACTAACATCGGTGATTCACCTAAAGCATTCTGTTTTACCAAGAATGTGTGTTTGCTTTAGAATTCACAGTATTTACTTCTCACTTGATCCCGTGTGTAGTAGACAATAAAACCATGTTGTTTCGGAGACTCATCATATTCACAAACAGATTTTCCGATTTAATAGTTCTTTTTCTTCTTTTATAATTTTCATAGTACTGTATCTTGTTTTAATGGCTTTGCCTTGACTGACTGATTTATCTGATTTGAGAACACTACGTAAGAAAACATCTAATACTATTATCTACTATCACTATATCTGTATTTAAATAACAATAGTTGTTTACCAATATCAAAATTACAGAGGGTGCTTAACTGCGTTTAGTATACATTTTTTATTATGTAATTTTAATTATAAATAAACCAGTTTACAATTTGGGATTTCTTTATTAGGATTTCATAACACACCATTGTTGAAAAATGGAGATCTAAATTGACATTATATATGAAAGACAATAAATAAGATACAACGTTTTATATAAACAATATGGATTATATACAATAGTTAAAAAATCCTTAGATGTCTGTTAAACACAGCGTTTTGGTGAGTTAACTCGTATGGTATAAGTTTAAAGCATTCCAGTAACTATATTGGTATCAAAATCTACATTCATATTAATTCAAATAATTTTTTACGTTTACCAAAATAAATCCATATAAACATGCGATTGATCTTGGGCAAGAGAGGTGTTAAAATAGTATCTTGGTATGACTATTAGTTGAAATTTGACTAATGCATTCAAGAATGTATATTTATTGTAAGAAATGCTCACGTATCTTATTTGATAAAGAATGCTCACGTACCTTAATAAATACGTGTGCATAGAGTTTGTGTGTATATATAGATGGTTATGATCAGGGAAGAAGAACACAACACAACTCACCTCAAACAGACAATTTAATTCCAAAAGATAAAAACAATCAAAAGATGAATGCCACAAAGTTTGTTGTGCTTCTCGTGATTGGCATTTTGTGTGCCATTGTCACCGCAAGGCAGGTCGAAGAAGTGTCCAAAGAGACCAAATTAGGCACCTCTCTTCCAAAATCTACTAACAAAGGCATTGGAGCTCAGCTTTCTGCTGCTGGTCTTACTTACAGCGGCAGCAGTGTCTCTAGCTCTGCTAGTGCTTTTAACAATCCCAAAGGTCCAGGGGCCAGTGCATCCGAAAGTGGCTACACAAGTACCATCGGACAAGTCATTGCCAAGGGTCGCAAGGCAAGAGTTTCTTCTGCAAGTGCTTCTGCCGCTACAGGTGAGGCTGCAGCTGCAGTGACTCGCAAAGCTGCTGCTGCACGTGCAAAGGGTAAGGTAGCTTCCGCATCAAGGGTGAAGGGTTCCTCTGAGAAGAAGAAGAAGGACCACAAAGGAAAAAAGGATTGAGCGTGAGGTCATCTCATATTCTCATGCATGCGAATTCCTCAAACCTATATATAAATAATATCCTAAAAACTACAAACTCAAAATCTCTATCTTGTTCATAAATAAAACCAGAGATTGTCACCTCTATATATTATTGTGAAATGCTACTCATTCTCATGTAATGGCTTTTTTAAAAATAAAATAAATGCAATAAATCTTATACTAATCTTCCTCAGTAATGTTAAATATATATATAGAACACTTAATATTCTTGTCAAGAACATGATGACTCTCAGTAACAAGTAACAACAGAGGTTTTGTTGTCTGGTATTGGTAATAAGATTCTTCCCAAGTAATTAAGCAAGTAAGAAAGAAGAATTTTCATCAAGAGGTTGAAGATTTCTTGATTTTAGTTGTTCTGAAAATGTTTAGCATTCGGTTGAACATTAACATCTATTGGACGAGACTTGAATATCTACTAGTAGTACTCACGCAAAATGGTGGTTCTCTATCTCTGTTTCTTCTCCTCGCATCAAAAATAAATTTCACATTTTATATATTGAAATAGATCTGCATGTGATTGATTCCTCCAGCTTTTATTGGCATCTTAGAGAATCCATTACCTAATGAAGCTTATTACTTCGATGAGATCGGATGGTTATGGTGAAAAAAACAGAGGACACAGATGAGAAAGTTTGTGTTTTGTTCAAAAAAGTTTGGGAAAGTTTTGCTAACGAAAAATCTCTTGAATTTGGAGACTTTCTCGTGTTTTAGCTACGACGAATATTTTGAGTTAACGTTATCAAAGCTCTCGTGTCCAATATCCTCTGTTTTGAACACTACCGATCAAATGTTTTTAAAAAGGCATGCAACGAAGCACGATGACAAGAAGCTTGTTGATGACACAAAGAAACTGTATTCATTTTTATTTATTGATTTTGATTTGTGTAGTCCATTAAGGAAATGTAGCATAAAGTTTACTTACTAAATATAATACGACGTGATTCCATTTGCCAAATCTTGATTATTTTATTTTAATGAATAATCATAAACCCTTAAACCCTCATTTTGAGAGTCGTCTCAGTGCAAAATCCATTTGCTTTTTCCAATTCCTTCTCTTCTACTAGTGCTAAAGATGGTCGAAAAGGTCAGATTTTCACTATCTCTTACCTCATTGATTCATTGGGATTAACCGAAAAACTCGCTGAATCCATCTCGAGGAAAGTAAGCGTCGATGAGAGGAGAAATCCTGATTCTGTTCTGAATCTTCTTAGAAGTTATGGTTTCACAGATTCTCAGATCTCAAGTATCATTACAAATTATCCTCGGTTGCTTATAGTAGATGCTAAGAAATCACTTGCTCCCAAGCTTCAGGTTTTGCAGTCTAGAGGAGCTTCAAGCTCTGAGCTCACTGAGACTGTTTCTACCGTTCCTAAAATCTTGGCAGTATTACAAAGTTTCAGAGAACTTTTATTTGGTTTCTGATTCTCGTAAGTGATGAATACAGAGAAGCATTAGAGTAGAGAGAGCTAATTTATAGATAGCAGTCACCATTATTGCATATCTACTTGAGTCATGTACTCATACTTACATGTGTTGATTCAAGTATGAGTACATTTCGTTGCACATATAAGAAAGGGAACGATGTCGTTTTGTGCTGTTGCAAATTTCTTCTCCACCAAGATTAGAGAACCATACTTATTATATATCAGTTCAAGAAGACTCAGTTTTAAGGCTTACGACTTCATTTTTGATAGTGAATTAGTTTAACGATGATGATAATAATATAATAATGAAGACTAATAAAGAAGCGGATTGGTCGGTTAGAGAGAGCAAAGTATATTTTTTAGCTAGCAGATAAATTTTATTCTGTTGCATAATTTGCATTTGGTCACGACAAAAGCGATTCTTTTCTCACTTTTCTTTATCTTTGTTTTACTTCGTATCGTACCTTGTGTCCTATTAAATACAATTAAATTATGGTTGGTCCATAGAAGCAAAAATGTGTAGATTTTGTAAGGGTATCTATAAACTTCAAATACTTATACTTAATACTAGCTTTTATTAAATAAAAAACAGTTAGGCAATGAATTTGAAGTTAAATCAAGTCCGTGAATAGTAATGTATACACAAAATTGGTTGTAACAATTTGTTGCATAAAGTACTCTAATCTCATAACGAATATGTATAACTATCAAATATGTGTAACTATCAAAATAGCCGTATTAAACATATATATGTACAAAAATAGTATCAATCAAATAAATAATGCTATAGTTTCGACAACCATGATAGTCACTAATAATTATTTATTTTATTTCTATCATTACTAGTCAACCATGAGTCATCACTATAAACTGTGACATCTCAAATAATTTTGTTTAAGAAAGTACTACTAATTATAACAAAATTCTTCACATCAATCAAATATATTTCAACCTATCATCAAATACAATAATGTGTATTTTTGTTTTAAAAAAAAGCCCATGATGTTCTAATTTATGCTACATTACAAAAAAACACCTAAAATCCAACAAAAAAAAAAAAAAAAAAAAAACTATAATGTAAAAGACAAAAAGCTCAAATAAGAAAACAAAGAAGAAATTAAAAGAAAAGAGTACTGACAAAAAGCCCAGAAATATCCTTATTACGAATCTCTTCTCTCACTCACGCCTCCCCAAATAAAGAGAGTTTTTATATTTTAAATAATCTAAACAATAAACAAATAAAACAAATAATAAATGAATGAAATAAAAAAGGAATTAAATTGCTCACCACAACTTCGAATTCTGTAACATCCCATTTCCAAAAACATTCCGTTTCAGCTTCAATCGAAGAAGACGAACTAGAAGAAGAAGAAGAAGAAGAAGAAGAAGAATAAGAATCACAATCACTCTTTTTGAGGAAGTTAGTTAGATTCTCAATCTCTCCGGAAACAATCATGGCTCGGCCTTCGTCGGCGTCTGCAACAACGGCAATTAGACCGGAAGATTACTCTCACAGTCCAGTTCATTACGCCGTCGTTTTGGGAGATCACGGTGCACTGACTCGTCTTCTCTCTTCCTTGCCGAAGCTAGGAGATCCTGAACAGATCCGAACAGAATCCGACTCACTGAGTCAAGAGCGAGTCGCGGATCAGATCTCCGCCGTGCTTGACCGTCGCGACGTTCCTTCACGCGAAACGCCTCTTCATCTGGCGGTTAGACTCGACGATTTGTTCGCGGCGAGGGCGATTTCGTCGGCCGGTGGTGATATTTCGTTACAGAATGCTTCTGGATGGAATCCGTTACAAGAGGCGTTTTGTCGCCGGAATTCTGAGGTTATGAAAGTGCTTTTACGGCATCACCACCGTTTAGCTTGGTGTAAATGGCGGCGGAGATTACCTCGTTTGATAGCTGTTCTCCGTCGTATGAGAGATTTTTACATGGAGATCTCTTTTCATTTCGAGAGCTCTGTGATTCCGTTCGTCGGAAAAATCGCTCCCTCTGATACTTACAAGATCTGGAAACGCGACGGTAACCTCCGTGCTGATACTACATTAGCCGGATTTGATGGTTTAAAAATTCAAAGAGCGGATCAAAGCTTTTTATTCCTCGGTGATGGTGATGAATCTCTAGATATTTCTCCTGGATCTTTGCTTGTACTGAATCGAGACGATCGGAAAATTCTCGACGCTTTTGAAAGTGCCGGAGCTCCGATTAGTGACTCCGACATCGCCGGATTCTGTTCTCAGTCAAGCTTATATCGTCCGGGAATGGATGTTACTAAAGCAGAGCTCGTCGGACGAACGAATTGGCGGCGGCAAGAGAAGATGGAGAACGTCGGAGAATGGAAAGCTAGGGTTTACGAAATCCAGAAAGTGACATTTAGTTTCAGATCTCGGAAAATTGTTACCGGAGATGGAAGCGAACAAGTTTTACCGTTGGAGTTAGACGAAGACGATGAAGGATTCTTAGTAGCTGAGAATCCGAGTTTCTTAGCTCCTCCGCCACGGTCACAGAGACGACACAGTAGCTTTGTTAAAGAAGATAGAGATTGGATCTCCGTTGGGAGAAAAAGCGTCGACGTTTATCCCTCCGCCGCACCACCGCCGCCGCGGCAATCTCAATCACCGCGAAGATCAGTGTCTCAATTTCAACCACCGAGAAGGTCAATGGCTCAGGTCCAGCCACCGAGAAGATCAGTAGCTCAAGCCCAGCCACCGAGAAGATCAGTGGCTCTACCTTCAACGGTGTCTCCGGTGAATCCTCCACCGTCTCCTCAGATCAAAGAGAAGGAATTTGTGAAAAGCTTGCATCCGTCAGTGTGGTTAACGGAACAATTTCCGTTAAAAACGGAGGAGCTGCTTCCGTTACTTGACATTTTAGCTAATAAAGTCAAAGCCGTCGCCAGAATGCGTGATCTTCTCACCACTAAGTTCCCGCCGGGAACTTTTCCAGTCAAGGTAACAAAAGTGGCAATCTCGTAAATATCTTTAATTTCTCTATTTACAGTTTTTCAAAAGGACTTTTCAAAAAACTATCATATCTTATACCAAAATTAGCAAAATAATCTATAGTTTAAAAGCAAAAAAAAATAACTAAATATTTTTAAAAATTAAACCTTAATCCTAAACCCTGAATCTTAAACCCAAAAAATCAAACCTTAAACTAAAAAAAATGAATTCTAAACCTTTAAAGTTAAAATCTAGAGTCAATAATAGTGTATTTACTTCATTTTGAAAGAGTTAGGCTAATTTAAGATAGATTTTGTTAGCATTATTTTTAATTGTCCCAGATTGTTATTAAAACCAGTAAATCACTTTTTCCGTTTGTTACTCTTTTTGGGTTCTTCCTAAGCCTAAAACATTACGACCGTTATACCTAATGGGTCAAACCAACTTACGAGTCAAGTTCTCATTGGCTAGTCTCGTCAATGGAACGCTGACGTGACAAGATCACGGACGGGTCACGGAGGAACCAAAGCTTTAGCTTTTTTAGGGACCCATGCTTTTTTTTTCACTTCTATAGATCTCTAATTTTGGGGAATTGTGCTTTTTAAATACCCAAGTCAAATTCTTTAGATGATTATGAAATTTGTTGCTTTCTTTATGCTAAACAAAATCTTTCTTGTGGGATCCAGCTGTCTATTCCGGTGGTCCCTACGGTCAAAGTAGTCATCACATTCACCAAGTTTGTCGAGCTTCCGCCGGCGGAGACATTCTACACGCCGCTCTCAAGCCCAAGATTCCTCTACTCCGCCACCGCGGGTGAAGAAGACCATTCCGATGGCGAGAAACCCGATGCTCGAAATTCGATTTCACGGCCATCGACGTGGCTGAGACTAGCCACCGGAAAAGGCTCACATCGACGGGTAGAAGAGGAGGAGCAACAAACGCCGGACCCATTCGCTATACCAATTGGGTATAAATGGACAAGCATGAGTAGTAGTAATAGTAAGTCAGGTAATAGTAGTAAAATGAAGAAATCAAAGTCTACTAAGAGAACTAAGTAGTATCTTCTTTGAGGTATTAAAGATACGAATCAAGTCCTCTTTTAGTGTAGATAATCTGATATTAGTAAAATACAGAGAAGCTGGTTGTAGTATTTCTTTACTATACATTTATATTTTTTCATATGATTAAAATGCTGTCGTTTTTACTCTTTTCGTCGGTCATGGTCTAAAAGAGTTCAATAATAAAAGCTTTCAGATAGAAGCACCAACTAAAGTAAAAATAAAATTGCATAAAAAGAAAAATAACTATTTGTTCATGCTTTCCTTTATTTATGGATCAACATTGGTGGTTGTATTAACTTTTCTAGATACAATAATACTTTTTTTTTATAGCAATTTTTTACTTTTTTTTGTTGCTTTAATATTCGTTATAGTATTCTGTACTAAACTTCGAACTAATGACTTTTGATAAAGCAATCACTGAGTGTTCTGCTTTAGGTTACATAAGACACATTTTAGACGTTTTGGATTACATTCCATTCCAAGCTGGCTTTGTATATCCGATTTAAATAACTTGACAAAGCTACAAAACCTATGAATTACCTAATGAGAGTCCTTAAGAGACTAGAAGTTGAAGTTAATAATATATAGTACATACATAATAGAACACTTAGAATTGCATAAGATTTATGTGAAAATAAAGTCTTTTTAGCTGTAAATCTAAAGAACATAAGATAGATCTGTCACATGGAATGGGACATAATTAGATGGCTTAAATCACGACCAATATCATATGCTTTATACCTAAATATTCCAAAACAATGTTTGCTTCGCAAGTCGGAAACGAACAAACTTGAGTTAATAAAGTGCATTCAAAGACAACCTAAAAAAAAAATATCTTACACATTAACAAATCTAAAGATAAAAAAAAAAAAAAAAAAAAAGACAACATAAACTACAATATTTTACACTTTGTCTAATAAAGAAAAGAACAACACATCTACTATTTGTCTCCATTCTCCGCGTTGGCACTCATTTTGCTAAATCAAAATCGTCTTTCTCCTCCAAAGAAGACCTCTCAAAACATTACAGGTAATTTTTCTTTTCTCTTCTATTTTCTTAGTTATGAACGTAAGTCATGTTTTGATCCAATATGAAAAAACGAATAATTTGTATCTCTAGATGTTTTTATTATGTTTCTTTTGATTGGTTGAAGAATTCATTTTGATATCTAACTATGATTTTCTATTTAGTTTGCGAAAAGATATCGCAATATGGCAAGTGAAGCACCGAGTTGGGCAGATCAATGGGGAACCGGAGGGATCGGGGAGATGCCGGAGGAAGACAACACCAAAAGCAAGAAAGATGCCGGCGGTAAGAACTCTGGCCAAACCAAATCAGCCAAGATTGTTGATTTCGTAAGTTTTAAGTGGATGAAGAATCTTGTCCATAAGAAGAAGAAAGACTCTGATTCTTGAAAGATAAGAAAGAATCATTAAATTTCGATGTTTTGGAAGAAATTGTTTCTTCCTAAGATCTCAATTTATCTATCAATCTATTTATTTATTTTTATTTGTTTTGTCTTTCATATGAGTTAATGCGTTTTGGTGCATCCCACGATCGAAAGTCTTTTGTTCTTTACGACATGGTTTAATATTTTAATAACATGTAGGCAACGCGGCCTCGCTTATCATTAGTTGTTTCTTTTCTCACAAATTGTTTACCACACACGTCACACTAGATTTGCTAACTAAAAAAAAAAAAAAACATGTACGCACCAGAATCCAGATAGTCAAATTCAACCTCAGTGTTTGCAAAAACATGAATGACATTGTAAGAGAACTTAATTCATTTTAAATAACACCAAAGATACACTACTTATTTAGTAGATGTCTTTTTTACCACAAATATATTGCCTAAATATTAATAGATGATCAAAAAATGGTAAAAGAGAATTAATAATAGTTGGATGACACAAGTTGTGTGTCCAAAAGTAAAACCCAAACTAACAACTTAAATTCAAAGCAACATTTACATTAATAGTAGTACATATAACTTTTGCATATTCATAGTGTTATAAAAGAGCATATAATATACACATCAGCACAAAAGCATTGGAAGGCACACATTTAAACCAAACCAAAGGTGTTCTCTCCACTGTAAGTCATGTAGAGAAACCCATCTTCGTCTTTGTTCTCATCATAGATTGCAGACATCATTGCAGCTGCAAAAACATCAATAAAGAAATCTTTTATCATTGTTTCGAATTTGCAGAGAAGTGTATGCGTAGATTACAGTACTAAGTTAGCAGCGGATTTCATGAGAGCGAAATTAACATAAACCAGCTTTTATGCTAAGAAGTTGTGTGTTTACCAGTTGGAGGCAATGTGTTCTTCACAAAGACGAAGATAGCCTTTTCGGCACTCAGCTTGATTCTTTTACGGACAACATACACAAATTGCCCAACAGTTAGATCAGCTGGAACAAGGTACCTGAATCCAACAACCAAAGAGTCACAGATCAACACATTTCCCTGATATAAGACTCTTTTAGTCTTCAATAGAAGATCAATCTCATTCCGTAATACTACACATAGATAAAGTTCTTCAAGATAATGTTCAAAGCAAGGCACACTCTTTCTTGTTAGATTATCAAGTAAACAAAAGATGTGTAGAACTCATAAGTTGCCAACAAGAAAGAACAGCAGGAACAGAATATCACTACTCATTACTCACTTCTTCTTGTCGATATTGGGAACATCACTTCTTTCAGCTCTCTCTACGATCACCTACACCATGAACTACCTCTGTTACAAAAGCAAAGCTACATGCAAGAATTTACACAGAGAGGTACATAAATGCTGGAAAACATTACTGGAATTCTGTCTGGATACTTCTCCCTGATGCGAGAAGATTCAATTTGTCTCCTCTCTGCCATTACCAAAACCCCCAAATAATGGTGAAAGAACATCAGTGAACTGATCAATCATTAGAAACATAAGAGATTTGATCGATCGTATATCAAAGTCTCTAACAATCCATTCAAAATCGTCTCTTTTAAAAGGGTAACAATCAAAGATCCATAATTTCTAGTGATCCACTAACAAAACCCAGAAAGTTTTAGTTTTTACCTAGTGGGTGTTCCAACTTGAAAGAGCTATTAGCCATGGCGATTAAAGAATCTGAAATTAAAACACCAAAATCAATCAACACAATCTATGAAATCTGATATTCAATTAGGGATTTCGCAGAGGAAAACAAAAACCCAGAAACTGCGAAATCAGAGGGAGCAACATACCAAAGATTAGGGCTTCTCGTTTCCCCTAAATGTGACTGATGAAGAGAATCAAATGGCAGAAATTAGAAACGATCAAAATTCGATTTTGATGGGTTTCGTGTAGAAAACAGAATTAGGGTTTCGAGATTCCTAATCTATGCACGAAACTGAAAACTTATTGAAGTCTGAAACTTTCGATCAAACTTATCATCGTTACTTTCCTTTGTTGCCATTTGTCCTGCTGCAGAACCGGAAATTTGTACCGGATTATGGTTTGGTTTAGAATAACATTCGGTTCTCGTTGAACTTTTTTGTCTTGACTCATTAATTTGGTTGATTTATTTTATTTTACAAGATACAAAACAAAAAATTTATACGATTTTTTTTTTGTTTACGAATTAGGTCGCATGCAACCATTTAAAGTCTACACTTTAATATGCTTGGTACAGAAAATGTGAAAACAAAAACTTTATTTTTATTGGTTGATGCAATTTAACATTTGTCTTTCCTTTTCTTTTTTTTTTTTTTAATTTAGTAGTGGATTTTCATAGAAACTTTTAGGCCTGGGAGTTCGGTTTTGTCGGTTTAATCGGGTCGGTTAAATCGGTTTTTGGGGTTTTAAAAATTCTGCCGAATTGGACCGAATTAAATTTCGGTTCGGGTCGGTTTGGTACTCGGTTTTTTCGGTTCGGTTACAGGGATTAAAATCAATTCCGAACTAAACCGACCCTTTTTCTAAATCGGTTAATTCAAACCGAATTAGACCAAAATTAAAATTATGGGCTCAATTATTAAATTTACAATTATAAACCAACAATAATAAATTAATAATGGGCTAAATCTAATAAAAGTCCAAGTCCAAAATAAACAACATGCCCAAGCCCATCTGAAATCTAGGTTTTTGACAAGTGAAGAATGATGACGGTGACGGAGACGCCGTTCACTCATGCGCGTCCGACTTTCAAAGGGAAAGAAAGAATAATTAGCGGCTTGACTAGATCTGTAATTCCTACATAGTGCAGATGTCTATGTTTGCCACCACCGGCAACTAGACGAGAGATTTGATGTCGCGGCGGTGAGAAAAAAAAAAAAATTGGATTGATGCCAGAGAGTGTTGGTTTCACAGCAGTAAACGAATATGATAAGCTGAGAACGAAGAAGAAGAAGACTGAAGAAGGAGAAGAAGATCAAAGAAGGATCTTGAGGAGAAGAGTTTAAGATTAGAAAAGGAAGGAGACGACATGAATTGTTGACATAGATCTAGGGTTTCTTCTATTTTATAGGGTGTACCTCTAAACCGAGAAAACCGATCGGTTTAGCTTGCCGAACCGAACCGAACCGTAATCCGAATCACAATATTATTTTTGCCGAACGGTTTGCCTTCTCTTTATCTCTCTGCGCCGAGAACCGAAACATTCGATTTCCTCGGGTTTAGCCGAAATCCCAGGCCTAGAAACTTTACTAGGTAAAATTAAGAGGGAAGTATAGATGTATTTCAAAAATGAAACCACCAAATTAGTTTCAAAATTCAAATAGATGTTGGGAGTAGCAGAGCCCACCAACATGCCTTTGTCTCTCATACAAGTCCTCATAAATACCGATTTTGAAAGCTCTATGGCATTCCTTGTTCCTTTATTTCATTTTATTCTACAAACCTCTCTACATAAAAAGTCACATGTACATATACTACATGTACATGCACTATTCATAGACCCATGTGTATATACTTGGAGATGAAAGCTACCTAATTGAGTAAATTTTACGTTCCTCTTGAATATCGTTATGAGATTTATAAATGCTGTTTTTCTTATCAAATATCAACTGACTACTTTTTCAACTTCTATGTTAACGTTTTAGAGTTAAAATAGTAAATCAAAGATATGGACGTGTCATGTGTGACATAGTGACATCAAACAGATTTAAGAACAATGCGTAGACCAAGCAAGCTTATGCATGAACATATCATGTAGTTATTGTTCCGATTTCCCCGTCGAGGCGTTACGTAGGTCAGGAGAGAGATCAAGAGCATATATATAATTCATAATACATGCAAGATGCAAGATGTAATAATATTATTTATAAATATTGCCTCACAAGTTTCATGAGGATGGAATCCAATTATAAATAAAGTTAAACAAATGAAAACTAAAATCGCAAAAATAACGTATTTTTAACACATTCTCACGTTTTCCACCTAACAAAAATTGTGACGTATTTTTTTGTGTTAGAAGTATGCGATAAATTTGTAATCATAGACTCAAAGAGAATATCCATCACAAAATAGTAACTTTTTCATGGCTTATAAGAAAATCATTATGATATATTTTGTCGTATATTTTGTTTTTTTTTTAAGAGAGAAACGTCTATAATGGTTTAGCTGTTTCTTATGGACTTTTTAATAAACAAGAACTAGCAAGCAATCATCATGAAATTCTTAAAAGTGGTTCAATGTTTTTTTTTTTGTTTTTTTTTTGTAACGGACGACCTAAATATTTTGTTTGATATTTATTATTTCGAAAAGTATTTCACTATTTCTTAAACAAACATATTTTTCAAATTTAATACAACCAACTTCCTTTTTGTTGTGGGGGTTGTTGGCCTAATTCAATGCTTGTTTTCCTCTGTCATTTCTTCATCACCCTCTTCGTATTTATATCTCCTTCACTCTGCAAACCCAAGAAAAAACATTGAAATAGCTCATGTTGTCTCTTTCTCATTTTCATATCTGCTAAAAAAAGAACCGTGTTTTCTAAACTGGTTTAACGGTAAGTACCTGTCTCTAGTAACTTACCTATCAATTTGTTCCAATCATTTACTTGCTTTGACTTATTTGGTTTCCTTTTGTTTTGTTTTTCTTTAATATGTGGATGGAGTTTGGTGTAATAAGCAACTGAAGAGTCGATGAGCGCACTATCGGACATCAAATACGAGATATTGGTGCGGTTCAATCAGAAAACCGTACTCTTTTGTTTTAAAGATCGGTTTATTTGATTGAGCCGTGCCAATATCACGCGTTTAAATAGTTTAAAGATTCTATGTTAGTTGATGTGATCAATCAAGGTATGAATCTATATCAATTCTCTTATGCATAGTTTTATATTTACAGAGATGAGGTATTATCAATGTCTATCGTCGAGGATCACGCTCTTACTTATGTTATATTTCTATATAATTTTATTAATTAGTTTTCTAAAAGAGAAGGACAATTTAAAATTATTTTAAAGAGTTTTTTTTAAGTAGTTTTGTTTTCATGTTTATCTTCTGCAGGCTCTGAAGTTAGGATAGTAACAAGAAAAAAGACAGAAAAAAAGAAGAAAATTCATATACATTCGTGAGAAGATACTACTATTAGCGATAATGAATTCATTACAAAAAACTGTAGCCCAATGTTATAAAGGGTAGTTTCTTCTCTCTTTTTTGTATAGATGATTTATGTCACTCACTCACTCATTAATGTAAAGATGTCTGACTGAATTGTTTATAATATTGTGTATATTCTGAACTTTTAATTAATTTGTTTATATTTTTATTCTATCACGAAATTGAAGGTGTCGATGATGTTCGTTATCCCGCGGATTAGACATAACTCGTCAATTACATCATTTTCTCAAATATATTTTGATCTTGTTGTATTTACATAGAATAACCTATAGACCAAATTTAACTCAATGTGTCATATGCAATTATATGATGAACGTTTTAACAGACGATTTTACCGTAGACACCTCTCCTCGCAATACAAAAATTTTCAAAAGACAATTCTACTTACATTTCACCCATGATACATAGTATAAATATAATGATGGATAGTTCTACATGCAATCTGTAGGAACCTCTAGTAAATTCTACACCTAAAATTTTGCATTTTATGAAATCAAATCCAAATTTGGTGTTAAGAGATTAAACCATGAACTAACCAGACGATCAAAGAATTTCCACGTGAAGTATAAGATCGAATTAACAAAAAAGAAAAACAATAATAAGAAAAGTACTTAAATTTTTATTATTATATATGTGAATCAGAAGTTTATTTTTCTTTAAAATATTAAAGTATAACCGAATGTCAAAACATATAATACATCTCTACATATACATTTATATATGTATATTGTTCAAATATGTGAACAGATATGCATAACCAACCAAAAACCTGCGAAGTGGTCGCAGATCTTAATTACACATCTCACAGAATACCCACGAGTTTAGGACCAAAACCTTAAATTGTTTTGGCGAGGACGTATTAAATGAGATAGCTCTACTCTCAATTATTGACAAATCTATATATATCCACTACATGATCTTGTCCAACAAAAGACATTTACAGTTTGTAAATTTATCATCCTTAATGAGTAAACGAATCTAACACCACATCTTGCTTCATCTTGGAAGAGTATTTGAAATTGTTTGACAAAAACAAAATTACATACAGTGACCTCATATTCGATCATTGATGTTCAACAACGGTAAAACTTCCAAATTGATTATTTAATTCGAAAATTTACCATATCTATTAATAGTATACAAATATTAATAGGAAAGTAAAAAAAACAAAAAAAACTACAAAACAGAAAGAAGAATTTAATGAGAAGGAAAAAGAGAGAGCATGTGGAAATAAATGAATGGAAATAAGAGCTCTGTCTCTTATAGGACAAACGAAATGTAACCAAAAACAATATGGTTGCTCTCTCTTTCTCTTCTTTAATTTCTTTCCTCTCCATTAAAACCACTTCACTTTCTCTGAATATTTTTTTATCTTCAACTTCTTTTATTTTTTCAACCAAGCATTCAAACTAGAATGAAGCTATCTGACTGGTTGTTCAATCGGGAGAAGAAAAAATTGCAAACTAAAATCATTAATAATTAGGCAAAACTTAGTTTACCACATCCTTTCATTATATCTTCAAAACGTGTTGTAGCTTCTTTTTTAATTCCATTTTCTAGTTTTGATGACATAGACTAAGGTAATTATATTTTACAAAAGTATCACTTGTAAAGAAGATATACATAATCATGTATGTGTTGCTGGATTCTTCTTGTTAGAAAGAGGTGTGTTTGGTCTGACTAACACACACGGAAACTAATATTCATACTTTTTAGTTGGAATAATCTGATGTAGCTCATAGGAACTTGACAAGAGAGTATATAGTTTTAAAGTTCATGTTGTTGTTTAAACCCAAAAAAAAAACAAATTCATGCTGTTGTCACACGTAATATAAACCTATTGCCATATGTATAATTTCTTATAGCTATCTGTTTGGTATTAGAGTATTTTTCGAATTTACTCTGTATTAACTAATCTTTTTTTTTTATTGTTTTGGAAAAGAAGTATCCAAAACAATCTGAAAATGTGCAAGTCTTAGGTTTGAGGAAAAGGAAGAAGAAGCAAATTGATCATGGTGCAGAGGCATGAAAAAGAACTTTGCTATATCAGCGAGCAGCAACAACGTCTAATGCTTCTTTTCGTGGAGAAGTAAAGTTATTCATTAAGGGTATGCTTGAATCTTCTTTCAATAGTTTTGCCTAGAACATCGGCAAAAGATTGGCGAAAACGAAAGGAGGATGTATCTAAAATCAAGGGAATGATTGCTACATGTGGGGTTACAAGAGAAACGACTTCGACACCGTCCCAACTACTAAAAGTGCAGCATAATTCTTTGGTACGTAAAAAGTAGCTTTGTCCTATGTTACCTTTGTGTGTTCTTGTTTTCTTTTCTTTGTATTTGATCCTATCACTTCCAAATCTGATATGTATCTGCATGTATAATTTTTTTAATCGGCAATGTATCTACATGTAGGTATTTTTAAGAAAGTGTATAACACTGCTGTAAACTTACGTATTTGTAATTAAATGTGTTTTTTAACCGTTATAATTACTTTTTTTATTTTTTTCACAGGATGAAAACATGAGTTAATTTGATTATATATGCACTACGAATTCTCACATAGACCTTAATTTGAGTACACAAGTGTTCATACAAAAAGCTAGCGGACACCTATCTCGGCAATCACAAGTACCTAAGTTCGATTCTACAGAGAACTTTTTTTGGTTTTTGGTTTGTAACATTGAATGAGATAATGTTTTTTTTAGGACTTTAAAATAAATTACTTACTGGTCTTCGAATTTTTGTTTCTGGTTTTTTTTTTTTTTGTTGCTCTGACTCATGTTCTTTATCTCTCTTAAAGTCTTTTTCTACGCATTTGGACTTTCCAAACTTAAAATAAGATCAGTGGTGAAGAGAACATGCATGATTGGATACCTGTGAAGTTTAACAAAGGAACAATTAGTTGGGAAAAAGTAAAACATTGTTAGATACAATGCATTGAATTTGTAGGGTTGTATCTGAATAGGCTGGTGCTAACATTAAATTTATTCACAACTAACACAAGCACTCGTGTCCTAGCAACCACCACTCAACTACGAACTCCAAACTTTATCCATCTTCTTATAACCTCTCAATTATCTAGCCCTAGCTAACCATAAGAAAAAAATTTAAAAAAACTCACATAGATCATACTCAATATCTCTCATATTTTTTTCTTACTCATACTACTCTCTGTACAACACTATGGATTTTGAGGGGGAGGTCATATCAGCCATTTCTCAACTAATCTCTATCGACGACCCTTGGGAAGTGGATAATGGGGATGCGAATACGGAGATCATTGCACGCGTTATTGAGATAAGCTACGTTAGTAACACATTCTGCGAATATGCTATGTTACTAACGCAGCAGAAGGCGGAGTCGGAGCTCATGTTACTTATTACTCAAACCATATCTTTCTACAACTCTATGGATTTGGATTCCCAGCCGGAGCCGCTAAGGAAGCTCATATCATTTATCGCTAAAAAAGCAGATCTCGACTACTATGTTGATCCCTTGTTGGAGCAGGATTTGGAGGTCTTGCCACTCTTTGGTAAAACATTAAGTCTTGAGCCAGAGCCAGAGCTTATATCACTCATCCGTAAAATAGTCTCCCTCGTCATCTCTATGGATCCAAAGTGGAAGAAACTTATTTCCTTATGTCCTCAAGTAGCCGTAAGATTGGAAAATGGTATATTACACGTGGATGAAGAATTCGTGTGGGAAACCAATGACAAGTGGTGTTGTTTCCCTTTATTCTGGCTGAAGTTCAGGTCACCAGAACAAGATGCTACCCATTTTTTCTGCCGAGGTTGCAACGGCAAGAACCATAACGAAAACAACAAGGCTCCAGTTGAGATCAAACACCCTCTTCATCCAAGACATTCTCTTCGGCTTGCTTTGTTGCGAAAGTCTAATGAAACGAGGCAGTGCTATTGTTGTGATGTAAGTCTTCAAGAGATATTTTATTATTGCTCAGCTTGCGACTATGCTATGAACATAGCTTGTGTGGAGAAACCTCCGGTCTATTCTATAGACCATTCCAAATGGCATGAGCATACTCTTGCTCTGTTTCCAAGACAGACTCCCTTTGCTTGCAGCCTATGTTCGTTGACACATACAAGCTGTCCTTTCTATATATGTCCCCCTTGTGACTTTGTGGCTCATCAAAGGTGTATCAGCTTACCGCGTGTCATAAGGATATCTCGCCATCCTCATCGTATCTCTTTTAACCATTCTTTTGGTCAAGGAGATTGGTCTTGTTGTGTTTGTCGTAGAAAGATCGACAATGATTACGGTGGTTATTCTTGCATCAAGGAAGGTTGTTCATATGTGGCTCATTCAAAATGTGCCACACAAAAGAACGTGTGGGACGGTAAAGAACTTGAGGGAATACTAGAAGAAGATGAAAAAGTTGAACCGCCGTTTGTGAGGATAAGTGATCGAATCATCGAGCATTTTAGTCATCAACATCATCATTTGAGACTTGATGAGAACACGGGTAGAGATTACGACGTGAATAAGTTGTGTCAAGCATGCATCATGCCAATCTATTCCGGTAACTTCTATTCATGTATGCAATGTGATTATATTCTCCACGAAAAATGTGCAAATCTCTCTCGCAAAATGCATCATCCGATACATCCACATATGCTCACTCTCAAAGTAGGATCTCGGGGTCTTGTGGAACATAGTGTTGATCCATGTTCAGCTTGTCCTTGGAAGTGCAAAGCCGGTTTCTTCTATGAGTGTGAACAACAGGATAAAGATGAATATCTTTTCAAGCTACATGTGCAGTGCGCCACAATGTCTGAGCCATTAGTCCATAAAAGTCATGAACATTCTTTATTCCTAACATCGAAACCAGAAGAGCAAAGAAGATGTTCCGTTTGCAAAAAGTTAGAACAGTTTTCAACAAACGAAACATTCAATTGCATTGAGTGTGACTACTTTGCTTTGTGTTTTGGATGCGCCACTTTACCTCAAGAGGTAAGGTATGAGCATGATAAACATATGCTCACTCTTTCTTATGGCGAGGAGACATGCATCACGACTTATTGGTGTGATATTTGCGAGCAAGAGATAGACCCAAAGGAGCGGTTTTATACGTGTGGTGAGTACTGTTGCGTCACCCTACACATTGAATGTCTGCTTGGGCAGGATTTATACGTGAAGCCTGGTTCATCTTGGATAAGCTTCTCCTTCAATGGAGAGAAGATATATGTTCGGGCCAACGATCATCATATGACTCGACCTATTTGCTCTCATTGCAAGAAGCGTTGTCCACACAAAATAGTTTTGGAGTCGTCTGGTTCAAAATTTTGTTCCACATCTTGTGTTGGTTATTTTTTGTCTACAAAGGTGAACACAGCTGGTCATCGCGAATATCTACAACGGAGAGGCTACGGAAATTATGAGTTCTCAGCACTGACGTAGAGATTAGTGTTCTCTGATGTGTCTCTGTTTTTGTGTTACTATCGGTTTAGTTGCGTCGGGTTCTGTCGGATCAATCTTTTTATAAAAGCTCGATTGATAAAACATGCAAGGAGAAAAAACTATTTAGCAATCAACATGTTACAGTGTTATCTTTCCCTAGAACTACAGTTAGTTGACTAAACAATTTGGTTTACTATCGGTTCAATTAAAAAAATACATTGGACTTTATCGGTACATTTCGTTGTAGATAAATTTGTAATTAGGAACGACACTCACAAAATTCAAAAATTTGGAGAATTTATAAAATCATAATTTCACAAGTAAACCATAATTTCCGAAATTGAAATTACAAGTTATCCAGTGCTACTATGCATCAAAAAGAGAAATTATAAAGCAAGAAGCTAAAGTTCTCATGTGTACTAAAAGATAAGAAACAACTTTTAAAAGAGTAATAAAAACCTGCAACGAGAAAAATCCTCAAACCTGATTGGTAAGTACACAATCACAAAAACACCAAAAGTTCAACACTCTTATTCTGTTAATAGAGCATCTCTGTATTGATTATGAAATCTGAAATTGATCACCGGACTTGAGATGGAGAGCATAACAAACCAGATGCGTCTGCGCCAATCACTGCTAGATCACAGACCGTGCAGATGTTTCCTTCCTGGTTTGGTACAAACCGGGCGGTGCAGTAAGGACATGAGACGTCTTTCTGTCCTCTGTAGATCGGGACATATGTGGAACCACATACCACAAAAGGGTTCCTGAAGTCGTAGTTAAGCTTTGTTTCATCGGTCATGTTACGTTCAGCGGCTTGCACAACTTGTCTAGCCATCTTGGCTTGGCTATCAACTGGGCTTGTTTCCAACAGTCTTCTGGCGAAATTAGAAGCAGTGGCGAGGTTCTTTGCCTTGTAGCAGACACCCATTGCACTAAGCAGCGCAAGCCGTAAGTGAGGTGTTTGGAGGTTGCAGTGAGTGAAGTAAGCAGCGAGCTCTTGCTGCCTCACCGGATCATCTTTCATCTCTCTCCTCTTGAGCTCCATTTGAAGACCAAGGACATATTCTTTAACGATAACGATTAATTCCTTGACCTCATCCACTTCTCTTCTTGTCTCGACTACCACTAGAGGGATGGTGTGCAGGATAGAAAGGAAGAGACGGAGAGCCTCAGTGAATTTCCCAGTTGTTGTAGCTTTGTAGCCGGATTTGAGCTTCTCGTCTAGCTGAGAGAAATCATAAACAAGAGCTGGTGGGCTACGGACGTTGGGACTGGAAGACTCGCTCCATCCACGCTCAATGGCAAGTGGAACCACAGGACATGAAGAAAAAGCACGCAGATAGCTATGGCTGCCATTGAACAGATCTAGAAACATCGATTTCAAAGGTGTAAAGTTCTTGATACCAAGCTGTCTGTGGAGCAGACGCATTGCAGTGTCGAAGCTTCCCGCTGCGGCTTGCTCAGCAGCAAGAGAAGATTTCTGGCTCCAGCTCTGACTTACGGGCATACCTTGGGGAGGTGTCACAAAAACAGATGAACGTGCATTAGCAGAGGCTTTAGGAGTGTCAAGCTCTGGTGGGAGCACCAAGTCTTCAAGTCCCCATCCACCTTCCTCATCGTTTTCTTCTTCACCTGCTTCTGCAGCCGCCAAAATGTCTTCAATATCTCTGTTCTCCATTCCATCAACATTAATGTCAAGTTCCTCACCCCAATCCCCTTCAACATCTTCTTCATCAACAGTACCTCCTCTGTCTGCACTCTCAAGTCCTCCTTCAAATATTCCTTTCATCACTCTAAGAAGAGGCCAATCACCACCACACATGATGGGTGTCGGTGGCATTAGAAGCGATGGAGTTTTTCCTTCAGGCAATGAGGGCACGTTGTCTCCTAACTCAGTTGCCAGTCGCTCAGCAATGTCATTTAAACCATGAACCGAAGCTGTGATATAAGCTAGAGGCAAATGACCAGCATTCTCCAGTATCTTAACACGCTCTTTAACATCTCCTAGGTAGAGAGCATTGTGAAACTGTCCCATTACGTTGTTCTTCACTTCTGCAATCTTCATCAACTTTGAAAGCTTGTCCAAATTTCCAGTAATGAGATAAAGAAAAGATAACCTCTCAAAGTTCTTTGTCTGCTGGTATGCAAACTCAACAATTCCAGAATTACCTTGGCGAAGAGCCTCCACTCCAAGTCTATACCAGTGGTCTTTCTCGTTAATCTGTGTAGCGGATGCAACAGCCACACTGATGTTGCCACTTTCAAGAGCCAGATTGAATCGGATCCTCTCATCTTCAACAAAATGGAGGGCAACTTCAGGGAATCCTTTCTGCTGCAGGTAAGCAATCATAGCCTGTCCACATAGCTGAGAGTTCTTTATCATGCTCATGACATGATCATATCTCTTCCTCAGCAGTGAAAGCTTGAAAATGTACTCGGTTGCATTAATGGTGATAGCCTTGTTTTTGCCATCCCGATCCAAGCAAAAGATTGTATTACCAGACACCTTGGTGATATAGATTGGGACATCCAGGGTTCGGATGATTCCACTATCTCCATTAGGAAGACAGTACTTGATATGATTCAAAGTTGTGTAAATGAAGACACCATTATCGTCCCAAGCTCCACTTTTCACACGTATCGTCTCATGAAGCGTGCACTGGAGAACAAGTTTTTTGCTCGCGATAATGATAGTATGTTTGCTGAGCAAAGCAACACTCTCCATATCACTGGACCAAACAACGTACCTAACAAATGGTGTCTGAAGCTCACCAAGAACAAGCCTTTGCTGGAGGTCAAAGATAACTACTTTATCCTCAGATCTACAAAGCAAATTCCCAGTCCCAGCATAAAAGATAGCATCTGTGGGAATAGGCAGAGGACTCTTTTTAACCACCTCATTCTTTAGATTCTTGACTAGCACTTGGCTGGTGCTTTTCTCGAGAACAGCAAATCGGTTACGGGCAATGAATACTGCAGAGCCACCTGTCCCTCTCTTTGCATCTTGCACAACGTCACTCCTGCCAACACTATCTTTCGGTATGATGTACAACTCATACGAACCACCATCCAGATCTGAGCAGATCAAAACTGCATTTTCAGTGGGACTGTATGATAGAGTCCTAGGACTTTGATTCAAGCTTGGAGTACCCGGACGCCGTATAGGGATAACTTGGGAATCCCTTTGAGTTGAATATTCATAGTACCGCAAGAATCTATCCTTGGCATAGAACAAAGAATCCCCACTCAAAGCAAATGCAGGACGTTCTCTCTCAAGCTTGAACACAATCATGCCACTGTCATGTCCTGCTGCTAGTAGATTCATCTCAGGGTGAACTGCAAGAATCCAGAATCTATCATGTTCACGACGGAAAGTCTGAAGTCCAGTTCGCTTGGTAGCATCCCAGACACGGATGCTCTTATCTTCAGAGTTTGATACAATTATGTCCTGTTTTGCATGGAACATAACAGATGAAACGTTATTCATATGGCCTCGCAATGTATCCACCTCCCAAGCTTTAGTTTCTGCAATGATATCGTTAAAAACATGTTACCAACTCGTCTTTGCAATTTCGAGATTCATCTAAGGATTAAGGCATGCAGAATATTTTCATATCAGTAACATCATTGACGATTGATAGCATATAAAAATTGTAAGCACAAAAGTATACCACCAAATAATTACCATTCATACGCCACAGCTTTACTTGGCGGTCATCTGCACCCGAGACAATAAGAGGCAGGGTGGGATGAAAAGCAGCCCAGTTTACACCTCTATCATGACCTTCAAGAACGTACTTGACAATGGCATCAACTCCACCAAAAAGATCACTATTCATCTGAGTCAACCTCATGATATCATCAGCAGGAGATACAGTCTTCTTCCTAAGAGCACCAATATCCCAAACACGAACAGTCTGATCTAACGAAGCTGATACGACGAGGTCTTCTTTCGGATGGAAAGAAGCACACATAACATAATGATTGTGACCAGTCAATACAGAAACACAAGTCCGTGATTGCCAGTTCCATATACGGATAGTTTGATCATCACTTGCACTCACAATCCATGGGTACTCATGATGGAACTGAACCGTGCGGATATAATCAAGATGCCCTAGAAGAGTGAAAAGGCACCTGTGGTTTTTGTAGTTCCACACTTTAATCTTGTAATCATCCCCTGCAATATCAAGATCAACATCATTGTAATGCAACAAATCATGTATAGATCCATTCTTTTGAGCTTATACGATTTCACTAACAATGATTCCGAATTATATATACCTCCGGAGACGAAGAGAGGCTGAGAATTGTGGAAATGAACACCACGAACAGGTCCTTCGTGTTCGTCGAATCTATCGATCAAAGTACCCATACGATAATCCCAGAGCTGGATCACGCCACTGTGCAAACTCGCGAGAATCCATGGTCGTTTAGGGTGAAAACTCAGTCCCTTAACTCTGTTACTTTTGGTTTCGAACTTTGTCAACATAATCTCTCAACGATAATGGCACTCTACAAAAACCAGATCACAGAAAAAAAAAAGCGAATCACGAACAATTAGAAATAGATCTAAATTGCAACAATGGTAGTGAGATCAAAACAGAAATTCGAAATCGTAAGGAGAGGAACAATGGTGGTTACCACAGATCAGATGAGTTTACGAACGAAGCGAAGAGGAAGAGGAAGAAGAAGAAGAAGAAGAAGGTGTATAGATCTGAGTGAGTCGCTATGCCCAGATCTCGAGTTCTCTCTTTTGCGTTAATTTGGGATAAAAACATGTATTCAGTGATGAATTCTATATATCCTTAAAAAAAAAAAGGATGAGTTCTAATCTTATTGGTCGAATGATGCAATTTAAACATATTTTTTCCTATTCTTTTTTAACGTCGAAGGAATAAATAATTACTCTAAATTATTTTCTGCCAAAAAAGCTCTTACGTAATTATTTTTTTATGTTTTTGGTCAAATTTAATTTAGAACCTTTGATTAAAACTAAGTTGTAATTTTATAAAAACCAAATAAAAATTAAACTGAGTAAGAAACAAAGTGAAGCCTATTAAAAAAAAAAAAACTAAATATTCATTCACTTGATTAAAAGACGTATATATTATCATCTATATCGTTTATTTTTAATAGATTGGAGCCTCAGAACGTCAAAAGTGATTTTATATATGATGAGCATTTCTAAATTTTTGTATACTATTGTTGAACATAAGTGAAAAATAAATTATGCATAAGATGAACAAATCACAAAAAAACATGAGAAATAATCTAAAAAATATTACGTCTCTATTTGTAATCACGGTTATCGAGTTTAAAAATCCAATTAGCGTAAATGTAATGTTTTCAAAAACATTGCAAAACTTGAAAACAAATTGATCATATGATTCTGAATGAGAGAGACCAATCAAACCTACACACAAAAAAAAAGTGATAGGCGGCCGAGCTAAACGCAGTTTAGGCAGCTGAGGAGGAGCCAGGAGGTAACAACAACCATTAGAGATCTAGTGACAGGTTCATTCACTCCCGTTCAATTATCCATCTCACACTTGCTCTTTGCATCAACTTATTTGCTATCTTAATAGATTCTAAAGTGTATTGATTCATGTTCAAAGAACAATCTTTACAAAAGAAAGGAAAACAGCAGAGAAGATAAGAAAAAGAGATATCCACGAAACATATAATGTATTGTTGTAATATAGACTAGTTAATGGTCTCCTTCTCCTTTCCTTTTGCCTTATAGTACCAGAGCTTGGTTGGAATAGCAAACCATGTAACCAACAAAGGAAGATGCTAGCGAGGTACAAGAACAATGCACAGTTTCTTGATATGACATTCCTTGGAGCAAAAACAGTAATCTCCAATACCAGCTTATCATCATGCTTCGAGACGTACCAGCTTTGATTAGGTTATAACTTGGGACAATCCTCTTCTCCAGCCTCTAGTTGCCACTGGTCAAGTCAACTTCTTTCATCAAATTACAATGCACTCAAGATAGCGCTTGATCATCATTATGCTGAATCCTAGGCCTATACATGTTTTAATGGAGCTCACTCGACACCATTGTGAAGTCATCATTATGTTGCAGGTTTGATGAAATTTGAAGCTTTGGAATCGGTTAGGAAGTGTAATGAAGACACTGTCTCCAACAGAAGGACTCAAGTGGAAAACGAAACTCTAGACTCTAGTGTTGCCCTCCTTGGCAAGGGATAACACTAAAAGACCTTGAATTGATTAACTACACCTATTTGCTTTATATAGATGGATCAACCAAATCTTTGTGGTTATGGATTCCATGAAGATTAACACTCATCAAACAAACACTAAAATTATTCATCCTCGGCTGCTTTACCACAGTGCTTCTTGTTAACAAATAACCAAAAATATCATGTAGTAAATAGTTGTCTTCTGTTTCTAGACTTTTAATGTTGAAGAGTTAAAAAAAGCTAGTAAAAAAGAGTTTAACAATTACAATTTGTCAGTCAGATTGCATACAGAGATGGATCAAGTAAATGGATTGGATATATCAATAGACTATAAAAGTCTTTTCTACTTATTTACCTTATTATAAATCCTCAACTAGCTTTTCTACTCTTTTCTACTAGCTTTTATAGTCTATTGATATATCCAATCCAAGAAGCTTGAAGATTTATAATCTCACTTGAAAGATTATTAGTTTGAGGCTTGATGGAGTTTGAAGATGTAGCAGAGACTGAAGAGTTGGAATTGGGTTGAACAAGAAGGTATGAAGTATACTGAAGACTCTAATACAAACTTAAGGACTCAAGTAGAAAAAGCAAACTAGGAATTTGAATAAACCGTTCCATCGTTTGCGAGTGGATCTTACTCCTCAGAGTTGTCTACCAAATCCTGCGAAACAGGAAAGATTTCTGCCACGAAACTAGTAAAATGAAATATATCATATGCTCTGTTTAATTTCCAAAACAGAACAAAGCACATCACAAAGATCTTAACCATAATTCATATCAACAAGACAAAGAAAGATAATTGTAAAGATTTTTTTCATACAAGACTGATTCATCATCCTTCAGGGTCAAAGGCTTAGACACTCATACACAAAATCTATTATCTACTTCCAAAAGTCAAGCAACAAGACTCACTAATGAATCTAAACCTAACAGAAAACAAAAAACAATCCTTAACGTTGCTCATTGTTCTAGGCGTGCCTTCTGATCGGTGAGTGAAACACGATTTCCGGTGAAGATTGCCATCAGCTCAGCCACAAGCTGCTTGTCATCATGTTTGCTAACATACAAATTTAAAAACGACTCACTAGTACTTGTCAAAACAGAAGACATTGGAGGGAGTTCACTTTCAAGCAATCCTTTTGACATGAGAACTTTGATAACATTACACCTTGGGACAGTCCTCTTCTCTAGGCTGTATCCAAGTACCTGAGGGATTGAAGCCACAGCCTTTACTGGCCAATTCATCTCCTTGACCAAAAACTCAGTCTTCTTCTTCACCGCCTCTGTAGAATATCCAATACACGGAGGAAACCGCTTGAACATCATCATAAACACATCTCTGCTGAATCCTAGACCTAGAAATGTTTCTATAGAGTTGGCTACCTTCTTCTCCGAATGTGTCAAAGAGCGTGGCCACTTCTTGAACATTGCCCATACATCATCAACAGAGAAACCTACACTTCTATAGACTCGGATTTTTTCTTCAATCGTTTTGTCGCTCATTTGGTAAAGCATATGCAAAGCGTGCACAAACGTTGAGGTGGTTGGATCAAAACCCATCTCAACTACCTTCTTGAGTGATGCATCAAACTTTTCTTTTCCACAAACAGGCTGCGATTTGGAGATGAGCAAAAGCAGTAACCGCTTTTGAGGCACGCCTAGTTCTCTCAAAACCAAGATATTTCTGATCTTGTTACCCTGTGCCAAAGAATGAGATATCTTTTCATACTTGGAACTCTTATCAGCTTCTATAATGACTTTGATGAAATCATAATATCTGCTGAGAGATTTGCCCTCTCTCTTCCCCAAGATTTTAGGAACTGTGGAAACAACCTCAGTGAGCTCAGAGCTTGAAGCTCCTCTGGACTGCAAAAACTGAAGCTTTGAACCAAGGGATGTCGCATCATTGTCTATAAGCACTCTTGAATCACTCCTGATGATGCTGGAGATCTGAGAATCAGTGAACCCATAACTTCTGAGAAGATCCAGAACGGAATCAGAATTTCCCTTGTCAGTGAGTTTTGTAGCTAAACGCAGTGAATCAAGGAAGGACGAGGATTTAAAGGTCTCCCCTTTAGGGCTCACATCAGCAGCACTAGCAGAAGAGAACGAATACGAAGAGAAAGATTCATTTTGCAAAAGGTTCACTGAAACTCTCAAATGCAACCCCACGAACCTTCTAGCAGCACCGAGTATAAGAGAATTCATGAGAATGCAAAGCGATTGCCTTTAAAGCGTTAAACCGATTCTAGCGAATTATCTGATTCAATTCGTGCCCGAGATTCTCAGAAACTTTCTACTTTCTTACTAAGCAACGAAGAACACGAAATCGATTAGTAAAATTACTGCACAGATCCAATATCGGAGAGGAAAGATAAGATTTTTAGGGTTTTAGTTCTGGACCGGTTTAAGGACAAATCAAATATTGATTTAATTGGTTTACTTTTTGGTTCATTATAACCATTATTTTTGTGCATTGTTTCCAACTTTCTAACCCAACGGTCACATGTACTACAATCAAAATTTGGACATTCACAAAAATCAAAATTTGGAGAGAATTCATAATCTCTTGAGTGATGCTAATGACAGGAGCATCACTCAAACAGTCAAACTTCCTAAAATTATGGACATGAACAATTGAGATAATATAAAACATGACATCTATATTAGATGATAAATAGCAAAACACATAGTTAATAATTGTTCAAAAGAACATTAAAGTCAATGGAATGAAACAAACGAAGATGATGCAATTTTAACAAAATACGTATGAAATGCGGATACTTCTTCAACACTTGAAGGACTTCGTTTTCGTTCAAACCACATATCTTCAAGGTTTCAATCGTCTGACTTATCTTTTCCTCTGAGAATTTCAAAGAGCAAGGCCACTTGTTGAAGATTTCCCACAGCAAAGCCTAACCTTTTCTTCAATTTTTTTGTCGCTCATTTGGTAAAAGACGTGGAGAGGTTTGACAAACTTTAAAGTGGTCGGATCAAAACCAATCTCAACAACCTTCTTGAGTGATTCTTCAAATTTTTCCGCTAGATGAGCAAGGGGAACAACAACTTCTGAGGCATTCCCAATTCTCTCAAAACCAATAAATTTCTGGTTTTGATCACCTGCTTACTACCCTGTGGCAAAGAATGACATAGCTTTTCATACTCGGAACTCTTATCCACTTGTATGAGAATGTACAAAGAATGCTATAAGCAATGCTTGTGGTCGGTGGATATTTGAGAATCAATAAAGAGAAGATATAATGTATCATTCAGAATATTATAAATTTTGCTATCATTTATATATCATCAATAGCCATTACAGAAAGATAGTAGTAGCATTTCATGATAAGTAAAGGTGACAATCTCTGGTTTTATTTATGATCAAGAAAGAGATTGTGAGTTTGTAGTTTGTAGGATATTATTAATATATAGGTTTGTACAATAACCATGAGATGACCTCACTCTCAATCCTTTTTTCCTTTGCCCTTCTTCTTCTCAGAGGAACCCTTTACCCTGGATTCGGAACCTGTGGCACCACCTGCAGAAGCAGCAGCAGCTTTGCGATTCGCTGCAGCTTAAGACCCTCCCTTTGAGGCAGCTTCATTGGTAATGGCTTCTCTAAGATGTCAATAAAATCTGGAGGAACCACATGCAGATCTATTTTGATATATAAAATTTGAAATTTATTTTTGATGTGAATAGAAGAAACAGAGATAACGAAACATTACCATTTCATGACAACTATATTCAGGAAGAAATACTTTAAAAAAATCCCAAGTCTTTACGTGCATACGAAGATGAAGAAGAAACCTTAGCTTGTTACCAGTTTCAACCATTTTTCTCTTTGGTAGTGAGTGATTAAATTTAAACCTCTGTTGTTACTGAGAGTCATCATGTTCTTGACAAGAATATTAAGTGTTCTATATATATATTTAACATTACTGAGGAAGATTAGTATAAGATTTATTGCATTTATTTTATTTTTAAAAAAGCCATTACATGAGAAAGAGTAGCATTTCATAATAATATATAGAGGTGACAATCTCTGGTTTTATTTATGAACAAGATAGAGATTGTGAGTTTGTAGTTTTTAGGATATTATTAATATATAGGTTTGAGGAATACGCATGCATGAGAATATGAGAGCACCTCACGCTCAATCCTTTTTTCCTTTGCCCTTCTTCTTCTCAGAGGAACCCTTCACCCTTGATGCGGAAGCTACCTTACCGTTTGCACGTGCAGCAGCAGCTTTGCGAGTCACTGCAGCTGCAGCATCGCCTTCAGCGGCAGAAGCACTTGTAGAAGAAACTCTTGCCTTGCGACCCTTGGCAGTGACTTGTCCGCTGGTAAATGTGTTGGCACTTTCGAATGAATTGGCCCCTGGACCTTTGGGATTGTTAAAACCATTAGCATAGCTAACGACACTGCTGGTGCTGTAAGTTGTGCCAGTTGCAGAAAGCTGAGCTCCAATGCCTTTGGTAGTAGTTTTTGGAAGAGAGGCCCCTAATTTGGTCTCCGTGGACAAATCTTTGACCTGCCTTGCGGTGACAATGGCACACAAAATGCCAATCACGAGAAGCACAACAAACTTTGTGGCATTCATCTTTTGATTTTTTGGATTAGATTGTGTTTGTGGTGAGTTGTGTTGTGTTCTTCTTCCCAAGTCATAGACCTCTATATATACAAAAACTCGATACACTTGTATTTATTATGATACATGGACATTTCTTACAAGAAATATACATAAACTTAAATTACGACTAATAGTCATACCAACATGTCAACATGATACTATTTTAACACCTCTTGCCAAGATCAAACACAATTTTATCTAACTAGCTAATATTATGAATAGATTGTGATATCCAATTAATACTATACTATAACTGTGATCTCTTATTCGAAAACCTCTTAATACAAATGAATTGAATTCATTTTTCCAACTTCTGACTCTCAATCCAGAAGTTAAGAACATATCAATTTTGATACAATCCACCAACTACAAGAAAGGTTCTAACAACGATCATTGAAATCCTCAATCAGAGTCATCCACTTTGATTCCAACTAAAGCTTCCTAAGTGAAAATATGAATCTGAAAATATAAATCATAACTTCCGCACAATAGAATCCAAACAGACAAGCAATTATGGAAATGACAAGGAAAAGTATTGAACTTGACACGACTCTCTTAGCAGCTCGTAACAAGTACTAAAGAGCCAATGTATCCATGCAACATTTTTGACATATCATGAATTCACTCATAGATACTTTAACAAAAGCTTTTCTTTCGTTTTTCCATTATCACATCATAAGATTCATCTAGAAATCTAAAACTGACAACAACAAAATAAGAACAAACCTTGGCACTGCTCATTGTTGTAGGTGTGCCTTCTGATCTATGAAACACTACCTTTGGTGAATATAGCCATCAACGTAGGCACCAGCTCGTTGTGCTTCATCACATACCTGTCTAAAAATCCTTCATCGGTACACGACAAAACAGAGGACACTGCAGGTAGTTCACTTCCCTTTCTGAGCAGTCCTTTCGACAAGAGAGCTTCGAGTATGTTACACCTTGGTATAATCCTCTTCTCCATGCTGTATCCAAACACCTGAGGGTGCAAAACCAAGGCGTTTCGTGGCCATTTCATCTTCTTCACCAGAAACTCATTCTTCTTTTTAACAGACTCTACAGAATATTCAATGCAAGGAGGATAACGCTTAACCATCATCAGAAACTCAGCTCTGCTATATCCTAGGTCTAGAAACGTTTCAGCCGACTTCAATATCTTCTTCTTGGAGACTTTCAAAACAGAAGGAGTCTTCTTGAAAATTTCCCATACATCATCCACAGTAAAACCTAAACTTCTAAAGACTACAACTTTTTCTTCAATCGTTTTCTCGCTCATTTGGTAAAGCATCCGCAAAGCTAAAACAAATTTAGTGGTGGTGGGATCAAACCCCATCTCAACAACCTTCTTAAGGGATGCATCAAAATTTTCTTTTCCACACACAGGCTGCGATTTGGAGACGAGCAAGGGTAATAACAACCGAGAAGGCATGCCTAATTCTCTCAAAGCCGATACATTTCGGATTTTATTCCCCTGAGAACCCTGTGGGAGTTCATAACTCGAACTCGTATCGGCTACTATAATGTCTTTGACAGCATCATAGTATACAGTAATAGATTTCTTTCCTAAGATTCTCGGTACTGTAGAAACAATCTCAGTGATCTCAGAGCTTGAAGCTCCTCTAGACTGCAGAATCTGAAGCTTGCGACCAAGTGCTTTCTTAGCATCTGCTACAAGCAATAACGGATAATCCGTAATGATGGTAGAGATCTGAGAATCTGTGAACCCGTAACTTCTAAACAGACTTAGAACAGAATCAGGATTGACCTTGTCCTCAAAGCTAACTTTCCTTGAGATGGATTCAGCGAGCTTTTTAGATAAACCCAATGAATCAACGAGGTAAGAGACTGTAAAGTTCTTCCCTTTTCGACCATCTCTAATGCTCACATCAGCAGCTCTAGCAGAAGAGAAGGAATTGGACAAAACAAATGCATTTTGCACTGAAACACTCAAACTCAAGCATTTCTGCGATTGGACCAACCTTCTTCCATGGAGAATCAGAGAATACATTACAAAAGACAATGCTACAAATGCTACAGTGTTGAAAGCTATTCCGACCCAACTACTCTCTGTTTCAATTCGAGAAGATGAATCGCGCAGTCATGAATCATAGATACCAAAATTTCTCTGGAATTACGAACAATAACAAGAAACTCACCATGAATCCGCTTCCAAATCGCGAAACCCTAAATCCCAAAATTTAGGGTTTATGTGTTGCTCCACCGATAGTAAACCTTGAAGAATTTCAATTATGATTCTTTTTTTTTCTCAAAAGAGTCAGGTGCCTGACAGGCCTGACTCGGCCCATATAGTATCACGGCAGGCGGATATGGACATTATGTTTCAAGCCCAAAACAAAGTTTGAGATCTTCAAAAATTGGAGGAGAAAAAAGGTGATCACACTATTTCTGAGATCTCAAACGATATCGGTTTGTTTTAAATTGCGAACATATGGTTGTAGAGCTTCTTCATTCACCAAATGTCATTTGCTTTATCTATTTAGGAATGACCTCAAATTGCATACTCTAGCCTCATTACGCCTCCTGTCATCTTCAGATATTGTTTCAGTTTGGTTCACTAGGATCTCACGTTCTGCATCAATTTAAAAGACTTGGTATTATTAACCAAGCAGAACCGGATTCATTTTGGTCTGGTTTAGATACTATTCAATTGTTGATCACGAACCAACTGTATGTATACCAGAGTACATTTGTAATCTGGTTACTGTCAACCAAATGTGATCCTACAAAATTAACATGCAACATTGGTGACTGCTCTGATGCAACATTAGTGACTGCTCTGATGTAACAATGGTGACTGCTCTATAGTCTGTATGAATAGCTCTCTTCAATAGTTTCTGGATTCATCACTGAAAAAAAAAGATATGAGAATCACAAACTATAAGAAAAAGTTCTCTGAAACATTTTTTCTGCGCCAAGAGATTCACCCTCAAGTTCCTATCAAGAACGAACAAATAGTTGATAATGTAATTTTCCTAGAATAAATAAGAGATTCAATTGCCAAAAGTGTTTGCTGAGTCCAAGTTGAAACAAGATTCTGAATTCTTCAATGATGAAAGAAACTTAACACAGTTTTGACGTACCATTGTAAACTTGTAGATTGCATTCTTTCAAGGGAACCATATCTCATACGTCTAAAACTCAATAAGATCAAGTAAAGGAAAAGATAGTTCTGATAGATAGCCTAGAGATATCGAGCAAATGCATTGAATGAGCACATTAATAAACAACCAACACATTATACTATCTCAATGTACCTATAATAACGCTAATAAGCATATTACCTTGCGAGTCAAAGAGAGAAAACTTGAGTATTCACTCCAGAGGTCGTTAGCCATAGCAAAAGCTCAAAACAACGTTCAACGTCCCAAGCTTCTTCAGCTAGAAGCTAGATATAAAGATTTTACCACCTTGGACTGGATGATTATCTGATTGATGTGTCCTAATGATGTAGGATAGGTTTCCAGTGCCCCTGACAATATATTCAAGACAATGTAATATAAAGCTCACAAAAAACGTGTACGAGTAAAAACCAAGATCACAAATCTGAAATACAAACATTCCACAAATCAGATGAATCATATGATCAAAGAATATATAAAGCAAAGACAGAGCTTACATGAGGACTCCAGGATCTCAGGAGCAAAGAATATATAAAGCAAAGACTTTATTGTACCATAAGAGGATTTTGGTATCAGTAGCTGTAATTTCAGTACTCCAATCCCAAAATTTAAAGAATAATGTGAAAGTAAACACTAACTGAGAAATAGAAAAGGCTTACATGACCAATTCAAGAATGCAGGAGCTGCATTGCATCATTCAAATCTATATCCGAACAAGGTCACAAAGAATTTGGAATTTAACTTCAGTAATATAGCAGAAAATGGATTCAAAACTTACAATTTCAAGCATCTATAGAGAGAGACAAACAGTTTGGATCGATATGAAATTGAGAACTAAAGTCTAAATTGAGGATTTCAGATATTTAAAGATAGAAACCAAAATCCTTGATCAGCCTTGTGATCTATGAAGCACGATAGATAGCCATCAACTCAGTCTCCAGCTGCTTGTCCTCATGCCTCTTCACATACCTGTTTAAGAACACCTGATCGGTACATACGAAGACACGCGATATCGAAGGGAGTTCACTTCCGATCAATCCCTTGGAGATGAGAGCTTGAACTACGTTACCCCTTGGGACAGTCCTCTTCTCTAGGCTGTATCCAAGCACCGCAGGGTTTGAAACAAGAGCCTTTAGTGGCCAATTCATCTTCTTTACCAAAAACTCAGTCTTCTTTTTAACCATCTCCGCGGATAATCCAATGCCCTGAGGAAAGCGCTTAATTAACACGCTAAACTCATCTCTGCTGAACCCTAGGCCTAGAAATGTTTCAATGGTGTTCAATATCTTCTTCTCCGAGTGTGTCAGAAAGTTTGGCCACCTCTTGAACACTGTCCATACATATTCCACATCAAAGCCTAACCTTTTATACGCATTGACTTTATCTTCTATGTTTTTGTCGCTCAATCTTTGAACAACGCACAAAGCTTCCACAAACTTTGAGGTGGATGGATCAAAACCCATCTCAACAACTTTCTTGAGGGATTCTTCAAATTTTTCTTTACCGAAGACAGGTACGTCACAAGAGATGAGCAAGGGGAATAACAACTTGTGAGGCATCCCCAATTCTCTCAAAACAGATAAATTTCTGATCTTGTTCTCCAGATTACCCTGTGGAAAAGGTTGACATGACTTTTCGGACTTGGAACTCTTATCAAGTAAAGTTTCTTTGATGAAATCATAGAATACGCTGATAGTTTTGTGGCCTCTCTTTCCCAAGATTTTAGGAACTGTAGAAACAATCTCAGTGAGCTCAGAGCTTGAAGCTCCTCTAGACTGCAAAAACTGAAGCTTGGGAGCAAGTGATTTCTCAGCATCAGCTACAAGCAATTGTGGATAATCCGTAACGATGGTGGAGATCTGAGAATCAGTGAACCCATGACTTCTCAAAAGATTCAGAACAGAGTCAGGGTTGTCCTTGTCCTCGAAGCTAACCTTCCTTGAGACCGATTCAGCGAGCTTTTTGGGTAAACCCAATGAATCAACGAGGTAAGAGACTGTAAAGCTCTTACCTTTTCGACCAACTCTAGGACTCAAACGCGCAGCAGAAGCAGAGGAGAAGGAATTGGACAAAGGAGACGCCTTTTGCACTAAAACTCTCAAATGACGCCATTTCTGTAACTCGACCAAACTTCTTCCATGGCGAATCAGAGAATACATGACAGAAGACAAGGATATGCGATTATGACCCAACTATCTATTTCAATTCGAGAAGTAGAATCACACAGTCATCCTCAAACTTCTCTGAAAATCACTCAAAATTTCATAAACCCTAATGATTTGCCAATTGGTATACGTCGTCCTTTAATTTATTCTCTTTAACAAAATTAATAAGGTTAATGTTACTGCTGGGATTCGAACCCAGGTCTCACCACTTGGCTACAGCTACAAAGAGAGTGTTTTATAAATTCCATGAATATTGTAGAGATGTGAAGATTTTTACTGAGTTTTCCAAAGACTATAAATGCATCACAGAGCAAAGTCATATTTTGATTTGAGGAGATTCTTAGAGTAATGATTTCTTACAAATTATGTCTAGTGAAGAGTGTGTGTTGTGTGTTGTGTACAGTTATCTTTGAATAACCAAGGAACCGGAGCTGGACTTGTCGTGACAACATTGAAGTTAAGTATATCATGCACGAGTTAAGGTCGGTTTGTTAGAACACCAAAGTAACAAGACAACAGAACTTAATGTCAAGCAACAACAGAAACTTCTTCATTTCATCATCCAAAACAATTTAAGAAACCCTCAAACGCAGGGCAAACAAAGCTTATCCATTTTTCTGGCTCTAACAAGTAAAAGTAAAAGGCCTTGGATTTTTTCCATAGAAAGCTTTGCTTTTTGGTTCCTCCCCGTGATTCTGCTAAAATGCAAGTCCTTTTACCTCTTCCGGAATACAGAGAATTAGACATCACCAGCACCCAGTCCAGAATAAGTTCATCAATGAGAGTATATGACGGTATCAGAAACTGTACAAAGATCATAATTTACCTTCAGTATACGAACCACCAAGCTTCTCAACAATAGATAATCCCTCAGCCAAAATATTAAACCCTCTATATAGCCACAGGACCTGCACCTCCACCTTTAAACCACCAAGCATTTTCAACCGATATTTCAACTTTTCAAAGAGCTATTTTGAAACATTTCTCATCTCTTCTGACTTCCTAATTCTCCTTTCCTTCTCAAGACCTGAATAGCCACAAATACGACTGCGAATAAGGTTTTCCGAGAAATATTTCTAGCAACTCACAATTGCACAGGTCCATCGCTGAGTAAACAAAGCTCTAAGAAGTAAAGTAAATGGCCTTCGATCATCCCATAGCTAAATTCAGGTTAAAGGTGCAAACTTTTATGAAAATAGATTCTGAATTCTTCAAAGATGAAAGGAACTTACCATAGTTTTAACTTTTAACGTACCCTTGTAAACTTGTAGATTGCCTTTTTTACAAGGGAACCATATCTCATATGGCTAAAAACACAATAAGACTAAAAAAAAGGAAAAGAGAGTTCTGTTACAATTAGTTTCCAGAGATATTGGGGGCAAATGCGTTGAGTGAGCACATTAATGAACAACCAAAGCAATACATTATCTCAATGATACCCCATAACAACGTTGAGTGTGAAACGGTTTCGATGATCATATCCTTCGATTTATTCAATAAACCTAGAGTAATAAGCTTGAGTGTGTACACTAAAAAGCATATTACCTTGTAGGTCAAACAGAGAAATAAACTTGAGTGTGTTCACTCCAATGGTCGTCAGCCATCGCAAAAACTCACCAAACTTCAAACCATCCAGAGCTTTGAAGTTTCTAGAGTAATAGCTAGATTCCAGATTTTACCAACCTGGATTGGATGATAATATGATTTATGAGTCCTAATGATGTGGGACAATGTACCATAAGCTCAGAAAAAATGAGTATGAAACGCCATAGCAAGTAAAGACCAAGATCACCAATCTGAGAATTAAAACATCTCACAAATCAAATGAATGATATAAAGCAACGACAGAGCAAGATTTTAATTATCATAAGAGGATTTTGGTATGACCAGCTGTGATTCAGTGTACTCCTATCTCAAAACTGTTAAAGAAAAAAGTGAAAATAAAGATCAAACACTACTTGAGGAACGGAAAAGGCTTACGTGATCAATCGTAGAACTCAAGAGCTGCATTGCATCATTCAACTCCATATCCAAACAATGTCACAGTGAATTCAGAAACTATCTCTGCTTTAGAAGAAATCAACAAACATAGAATTTGGATTCACATGTCCCCTGCAGCTCTTTGGCTAGAAACCTCAGTAATATATGGGAAAATTACAGTTTAAAGAGAGAGAAAGAGTTTAAATTTATGAAGCACGATAGATAGCCATCAACTCCGTCACCAGCTGCTTGTCCACGTGATTCGCCACATACCTGTTTAAAAACACCTGCTTGGTACACATGAGGACACACGATATCGAAGGGAGTTCATTTCTCATCAATCCTTTGGACATGAGAGCTTTGATTACGTTACCCCTTGGAACAATCCTCTTCTCCAGGCTATATCCAAATACCGCAGGGTTTGAAACAACAGCCTTTAGTGGCCAATTCATCTTCTTCACCAGAAACTCAGTTTTCTTTTTGACCGTCTCTGTAGATAATCCAATGCACGGAGGAAAGTGCTTGACCATCTTGGCAAACTCATCTCTGCTGAATCCTAGGCCAAGAAATGTTTCAATGGAGTCCAACATCTTCTTCTCCGATACTCTCAGCGAGATTGGCCACTTTTTAAAACTTGACCATACATCTCCCACATCAAAGCCTAAGCTTTTATAGAGATGGACTTTTTCTTCGATTGTTTTCTCGTTCATTTTGTAAATAACTTGTAGAGCTTCGACAAACTTTGAGGTGGTAGGATCAAAACCCATCTCAACAACTTTCTTGAGGGTTTCTTCAAATTTTTCTTTTCCACATACAGGTTGGCTATCGGAGATGAGCAAGGAGAATAACAACTTGTGAGGCATTCCCAATTCTCTTAAAACCGATACATTTCTGATCTTGTTCTCCAGATTACCCTGTGGCAAAGAATGACATAACTTTTCGTTCTTGGAACTCTTCTCAAGCAAAGTGTCTTTGATGAAATCATAGTATACGCTGATAGTTTTGTGCCCTTTCTTTCCCAATATTTCCGGAACTGAAGAAACAATCTCAGTGATTTCAGAGCTTGAAGCTCCTCTAGACTGCAAAAACTGAAGCTTGGGACCAAGTGATTTCTCAGCATCTGCTATAAGCAACTGTGGGTAATCCCTAATGATGGTGGAGATCTGAGAACCTGTGAACCCATGACTTGTCAAAAGATTCAGAACAGAATCAGGATTGTTCTTGTCCTCGAAGCTAACCTTCCGTGAAATGGATTCAGCGAGTTTTGTGGTTAAGCCCAATGAATCAACAAGGTAAGAGACTGTAAAGTTGTTTCCTTTTCGACCAACTCTAGGACTCAAACACGCAGCAGAAGCAGAGGAGAAGAAATTGGATGTAGGTGATGCCTTTTGCACTGAAAGACTAAAGTTACACCATTTCTGCAACTGTACCAACCTTCTTCCATGGAGTATCAGAGCATACATGACAACAGGCAATGCGATTACTACAAATCCCGAAAATAACAATTTTTGAAGCAATTCTACCAATCAATCTAACTCAATTCGAGCACAAATCTCAAACTTATGTTGAGCAGGGAAGACAAAAGACTCAATCATCGATCAGTGGTGACTCGTGCCGTTAAAGAGTTGATGAGTGATGGATCTTTCAAGGGTTCAAATTTGAGGAGAAGGAAAAAAAAAACGATTTTTTAGGGTTTATGATGATTATGATAGGCAAATTGATTTTAGGATCTGCTGATGTCAGCATTTTCTTATAAGATAACGAAATATAAAATGATCGGAGGGTTCTAATTATTGTTTTTAAAACATATCAATCTAACGGTTCCAATTGCTTTTGCTCTCTCTCTTTGCTTGGCATAACATTTTTTAACTGTAGACAAATCTGTACCTGCAGTTGCACGGTTGCACTGACCTAATGGATAAAGTCATTCGTTTAAGATTACGGTAATATGGTATGCTATTGAAACTGTAACTGAGAATCATCTTCCCTTACAAGAAGTAGCCAAAAGCAAAACCAGGAACACAAATGGTAAGCTGAAACTTTTGCTATTTATACAAAGGGACAAAGGTCACATTCGCTAAGAACCATGTAAAGATGGAGCGTAACAACTTCTTCTCCTCGGCTGCAACCTCAATGGAATGATATAACCAGAGTTCTTTATGATATCAAATCTGGAACCAAACCACTATCTTCGAAAACTTGCTCTTAGGATTGATCAATATATTGTAAGTTACCTGACTAACCAAGATATGTGCTTCATGTGAATGCAAAGAAGAACATATCTCCACGTTTCTAGGCCACTAAAAGAGTTCAAGACTCAAAAAAGATTGAAAAGTATTGCTACTTATTTTCAATGTTGGATTGTATATTAAAATGAGTCAAATTGAGATTACAAAAGTCTAAATAGGTATCAGAGATATATAAATGAAACTCCTCTTTTCACTTCTCATGGCCTGATGTCAACAGATTCATGGAAGAATCTAAAACTAACACAACAATACAAACCTTAATGATGCTCTTGTTGTGTGGTAGGTGTTCTGACTATATATAGAAGCTCCTCTTTTCACTTCCCATTTTCTCCAGTGAAGATAGCCATCAACTCAGGTGCCAACTTGTCGTGCTTCATCACATACCTCCTTAAAAACGCCTGATCGGTACTTGTTAAAACAGATGACATTGGAGGGGCTTCACTTCCGTCTTTCATCAGTCCTTTTGAGATGAGAGTTTTGATTACATTACACCTTGGGACAGTTCTCTTCTCCAGGCTGTATCCAAATACCTGAGGGATCGAAACCAAAGCCTCTAGTGGCCAATTCATATTCTTCACAATAAACTCAGTTTTCTTCTTCACTGTCTCAGCAGTATAGTCAATGCACTGAGGATATCGCTTGACCATCATCGCAAACTCATCTCTGCTGAATCCTAGGCCTAAGAATGTTTCTATGGAGTTCACAATCTTCTGCTCTGAAGAACAAATGCATTTTGGATGCTTCTTCAACAATAACAGGACCTCGTGTTTAAGCAGACCACAACTCTTAAGGGTTTCAAAAGTATGAGTTATCTTCTTCTCTGAGTATGACAAAAAAGAAGGCCACTTCTTGAAGATTGCCCATACATCAGCCACACCAAAGCCTAACCTTTTGTAGACATTGACTTTTTCTTCTATTGTTTTGTCACTCATACGGTAAATAACTCGCAGAGCTTCAACGAACTTTGTAGTCTCCGGATCAAAACCCATCTCAACAACCTTCTTGAGAGATTCTTCAAATCTTTCTTTACCACAGACAGGTTGGCCATCTGAGATGAGCAAAGGGAATAACAAACGCTGAGCCACACCCAATTCTCTCAAAACAGAGATATTTCTGATCTTATTCTTCTTGTTACCCTGTGGAAAAGAATGACATAACTTTTCGTAACTAGAACTCTTATCAGCTTCTATAATGTCTTTGACGAAATCATAGTATACAGTTATAGATTTGTGCCCTCTCTTCCCCAAGATTTTAGGAACAGTAGAAACAATCTGAGTGAGCTCAGAGCTTGAAGCTCCTCTGGACTGCAGAGACTGAAGCTTGGGAGCAATGGATTTCTCAGCATCTAATGCAAGCAATCGTGGGTAGATAGTAATGATACTTGAAATCTGAGACTTTGTGAACCCATAACTTGTAAGAAGACTCAGAACAGAATCCGGATTTCTCCTCTCCTCGAAGCTTACTTTCTTGGAGATCGATTCTGCGAGCTTTGTGGTTAAACCCAATGAATCAACTAGGTAAGAGACTGTAAAGTTGTTACCTTTAAGGCTATCTATAAGGGTCGCATCAGCAACACTAGCAAAAGAGAAGGAATTGGACAAAGCAGATCCGTTTTGAACTGAAACTCTGAAATTAGACAATTTCTGTAACTGGACCAACCTTCTTCCATGGTGTATCAGAGCATACATGACAAGAGAAAAAACTGTTACCGAACAAGAAATGACACGGCTTGAAAAGATTCTACCGAACTATCTGACTCAATTTTGAGAAATGAATCGCTAGTTGTAGACGACGAACAACCCTTTTTCGCCAAAAAAAATAATTCGGTTAATTCTTAAACCGAAATCGGTTTACGGAGAGTACAATACCAATGATGGACCAAAAACAAATTGTATGAGGAATATTATGGACAGTTTATTTATCCAAATTACATTCGAAATTTTATGTACTGAACTAAAAATGAATTAAATCGGAGATTATGGTCCTTAATTCGGTTGAACCAATTTTGATTGGTGTGATTGTGAGCAGCTCTTCATCATATTGCAAAACTCTTGATAATTTATACTTCCATCCTTTTTTAAAAACAAACAAAAATATGAATTAGAACATTTTAAAACTATCATTAAACTAAACAAATTGTGTTTGGTATTTTATAAATTGAGATATTCGACTTACATTATCAGCATCAACTTCTGAGATAATCTCTTTGATCATAATATCATCTCCCATATTATACTCTTTCATAGCTGTTTCTAATTCTTGTCTCGAAATAAACCTACAAACACATGTAATTTGGTTATTAATCCGGTTTAATTCTGGTTCATCAGTTTGGTACATATCGGTTTCCGACACATACCCGCTGTTATCTTTATCGAAATGTTGAAAAGCTTTGAACAAATTATCCTCTCTTTCTACTCTGAACCGGTTCATAGTAGCTGAAATGAACTCAATGTAATCAATAGTACCGTTCCCATCGACATCAGCCTAAACCAAAAAACATTAACCAAATTGATCAAAACCGGTTAGTTTAAGTTAGTAAAGAGAACAAAACGCCTTACATCTTCCAAGAGCTGCTTAACTTCGGTTTCGGTTAACCTCGAACCGAGTTTTTCCAGTCCGGATTTCAATTCGTCGTAAGTGATTGTACCGCTCTTATCGGTATCCATGTTTGCGAACATTGTCTTGAGACCCTTTAGTTCCTCTTCTTTGAGATTTTGCGCGATAAACTTAAACCAAACCAAATCATATTAATGAATCAAAACCGGTCTAATTTCATCAAGTAAAACGAAACATCAAAGATACTTACTTTAAATGCAAGCTTCTTAAGCTTATTCATAGCTCGGAGTTGCTTCATCCGCGACAAAACAGCACTATCGATTGGTTTATCAGAAGCTTCTCCACCTTCTCGTATCCAAGGATGTTCTAAAGAAAAACCAAAACCGGTTCAATTTCCTTCGTTCGAAACATTAAACCAAACAAACCAAGTATACTAGTAACGTTTACCTAGGACTTGAGCCGCAGTAAACCGTTTCTTGGGATCATACTTTAACATGTTTCTCACCAAATCCTTAGCACTCTCCGAAATCGACGGCCATGGTTCCGACTCAAAATCAATCTCTCCTCTCAAAATCTCCTCAAATATTCCCTTATCAGTCTCTGCACACGACAACCAAAAATTAAGATCAACTTAACTTTAGAAACTACAGAACCAAACCTAGTGGTTCAGTTGAAGTTTACCTGCCCAAAATGGAGGATTTCCGCAGAGAAGGATGTAGAGAATAACTCCGGCGCTCCAAATATCGATTGCTTTGCCGTAGTTTCTCTTCAGAACCTCCGGTGCAACGTAATATGCACTTCCAACAATGTCTTCATACACTTTCCCTGAAAAAAACAGATTGGTTTAGTCACTGAATTCGAGTTTATTTTTCGAGGAATGTTGCTCGGGTTTTACTTTTAGGTTCATTCAAAACCATGACATCCAAAATCAGATAGCAGTTCAAGAAAGAAGCAAAAACAGAAACAGAATAATCGTTTCTTCAGTAGCAAGAAACAGCGCGTAGAAATCATTTCTTAGGTTGCAAGAAAGAAAGTTTATCCCTTGCATATTTCTTATTTTGGCTATATACCTTCTTCGATGAAAACTGAAACACCAAAATCAGTAGCCTTGAGCATTGAGGAAGCTTCATCTTTACTGGACAACAAGAAGTTTTCGGGTTTAAGGTCGCGATGAATCACACCCATGAAATGACAAATCTGTACAACTTTAACCACACTTCTAATGATCTCCGCGGCTGCTTTCTCTGAGTAATGTCCTCGTTTAGTGATCTTATCAAAAAGCTCACCGCCTTCGCAAAGCTCCATTACAAGATGAACACTTTGTCTGTCTTCATAAGCTCCTTTGATTTCCACAATGTTTGGTTGTCCTGATAAGTAGTGCATTATCTGTATCTCCCTTCTTACATCCTCTCTGTCCTGTCACAGTAAATGTCATCAAATTTCTGAAGATTAATGGTCTAATGAGGAATAGGATTACCAATATAAACCTAAAACTCAAATCAAAGTAATGTTAAAATGTGAGTGTTTATAAGGTTCTTGCCTTAGTTCTGATGAGCTTTCTCTTCAAGATGGATTTACAAGCAAAGTTCTTGCCTGATGAAATCTCTGTACATATATACGTTATACCGAATTGGCCACGACCTAATTCGCGACCAAGACTATACTTCTCCTTAATATCTTCAAATGGTCTCCCTAAGATCGGTTCTGGTTGTTGCAGGGTGCTCTGTTTTTGATGATTGATCAGCTTTTGTTTTTCTTGAGGCTGAGGAAGTGGAAGTGGGAGTTTATGAGGTTGCACCACAATCTGGAACTTGGCTCTTGGAGCTGGTTGTCTTTGACGAGGTTGTTCTTTTGGTGTTATTTCTCTGCTCTTTACCTCTGTGTTTTGTTCTCCACTGATGTCTGGTGTTGGTTTCTTGACCTTCTTCTTCAGATTGATGCAGAGACATCCCATTTTTTGTACTGAACAAGGAAATCTTAGGACATAGCCTTAGAAGAGTTAAGAGATTTGGTGTGTTTAATGTATTTATTGGATTTCATAAGGACACCTAAGCACGTTAGTGAAATATGTTCCAAGTCAAATATGAGATAACACCAAGAATAAATATAAATTTCAACAACTAGCAACATTTTATTCTTGTTTTATATTTCTCTATATTAAAAATTGAAATTTTCGTGTGGTATCTTTGAAATTTTCCATGGACACCCAAGAAACTAAAGAGTTTATACAAAACTATATCAATGTGATTGGCTCTTTAAGTGGCAGGCATGTTATAAGTAGTGAATTCATAGATAGAAAAAAATGGCTGATTGATAAAAGTAACAAAAAATATCTCCATCTTCATTTATATTTAATCCTATATACAACTACACATTTACAGAAGAAAAAATGTCATGATTTTTTTTTGAGCTTAGGTTAACGAAATATATGTTTGTATAAAACTTCAAGTGGCTGTCTTTAATTAGCTCCTTAAATGCTAGATAGAACCAAATCCAAAGGATGAATATGAAGGAGAAATTTGGTCCAAATATTTCTATTAAAAGGCCGAAGAATCGGTCTTGTTCCTTGAGAAGAGGAACACATTTCCATATTTCCAATATTCATAAGTTGTAGGGATCAGTTGAGATCTCATAGTTACTATTGTTTCCTTGTTAGGGTTCTTGAAAAGTCAGCATTGCTTGAAGTGTGGTAGAGCTATGTCGTCTCGAAAGAGATTCGATGTGAGATTTGGGTATTGTGGGAAAAATGGGGGAAGTCTCAAGGAATGGTTTAAGAACTGAGCTGTTGGGCTAATATGCCTCCTGAGCTTCTGAGAGATGTTCTGATGAGGATAGAGCGATCCGAAGACACTTGGCCTTCTAGGAAGAATGTTGTTTCTTGTGTAGGTGTGTGTAAGAACTGGCGACAAATATTCAAAGAGATCGTTAACGTTCCTGAGGTTTCTAGCAAATTCACTTTTCCAATCTCCTTGAAACAGGTCACATTCTATGTTTTACTTTATAACTGACTTGTGTGCTTCTTCAGACTAATAATCTTTGCTCTGATATTTCTTATAGCCTGGTCCAGGAGGATCACTTGTTCAATGCTATGTTAAGAGAAACCGTAGCAATCAAACTTTCTATCTATACCTTGGAGGTGAAGCAAAAATATTTTGTCAGTCTGAACCAAGTGAGCCTAATAAGTCAATCTGGAAACTATCCTGTAGCCCATATCTCACGTGAGATTCTTAAAGTCAAAATCTTGGTCTTCGGTTTTTAGGTGATATTTATCTCGTTCCTTACAGTTACAGAGAGTAAAAGATGGTTTGCTTTTTGTGGCTTTTGCTAATTGTGATCATTGTTGTGTCAAACCAGAATAACGGGGCCTTAGAGGACGCATTGCGTCATGGATGCCATCTCTGCATCAGCAGTAAAACCTGGAGGAACAGCTACAACTCAGACAGAACTCGATAATTTCGTGTCATTCAGGTCTCCTTCTGGTCAAAAGGAAGGAGTGCTTGTTCTTAAGAGCAAAGTGCCTAGATTGGAAGAACAGAGCTGGTGTCTCGACTTCAATGGGTGGAGAGACATTGTGTCTTCCGGAAAAAAATTTCAGCTAGTAGCTCTCCTGAGAACGAACCTGAGAATGAAAACGACATTTTCCAGTTTGCGAAAGTCGGAAACTTGCACAAACTCTTCAGTTTAGTTAGAAAACTTGTGAAATGTGTTTAACGGTATCTGAACTTCAATCATCTTTGTGTTGTGTATTTTACAGACTGTACTTGGTAGCAGTATGAGGCTGAATGGATTCCTCTCGTTCGCACCTCAGTGTTTGCTGTCATTGCTCGAGTTTGTAGAGATAAAAAGCATACACCATCGTATGAATTGAAACTTGCATTGTACTTTGCAAAAAACTCTGCAATCCTCAAGAAATTCGTTCTCCGCGGTTACACTCGAGAAGAAGATTTACTCGCATTGCCCGTGGCTAACTAGCACATGTCAAATTGTCTATGTTGCTGACCTAGCACTTGTAGGTGCTTCTACTATGATCATTCAGTCTTAAAGTTGGACTTGGATTTTGATTTAGTGAACTCTTGGATGATGTTTGAGGATTCCAATTTGATTGTCTTATTTGTCCTAGTTGGTGCAAGTGTTTTTTGAGTCGTTGTTATAAACAACTTTGTTATCTACTTCTGTTTTCTTAGCCACTGAAACCGGAAGAAAAGCTCAAGTATAGAGCAATTGATCTTGAGTTTCCTAGATATAATTCCGGCGAGACATAGGTACAAATCCCGAACTCGTAAAATCCATTCTTGCACAAACTCATTTCTGTTCTTCGCATCTTAACACCAATATCTTTGATATTTGCCTTGTCATGGCAACCAAACCTGCAACATTTAATAAATTAACTTTGTTGAAAAAAAATATTAAAAAGTTTTCTACAAATAATATTGAAAAAAATGAAATAGAATATGTAGCGTAAGCTCTGTTGAAACTTTAGGTGACAAATATTAGATTATGACCACCATTGGCTCTTCGTAAAGATATTCTAGAGAATAATGTTTCATTATTGTTTAAGTCGGATGTATAGTATATGTTTAGAATAAATTTTTCCTACAAGATGCAGATTAAGTAGATAAACAAATATATATTCTCTGATTTTTTAAGCCATTGAAAATTAAAAAGTAACTATAGTTCTTCGAGAATCGATAACTATAAAGCATCAAGTCAATGAACGTGTAAATTGTTATTATGAAGAATCATATCAAACACTAAAATATCTGACTATAAAAATGTACTATATCATTTCTTAACTATGCAAGTATACAATGTAATAGTGAATTGATGGACCTAATGTTATTCCATTATTGCTACAAAAGTACCTCTAGAGCGTTTTGTTCTTTCTTAATTCAAGTATTTTCACCTGTAGAAATCTCTATTTTCTGGCTAAAGTTGAAATTTAAAAATATAAAACTAAATTATCAGATGGATGTTGAAAATTGAAATTATAACTTTATGGCTGCTGCTAGAAATATGGTACCTTCCTAACACTTGTCAAGAAAAAAGGTTCATCTAATTTTTTAAACGGTGTTTTTCTGTCATATGTGGGATGTTATTGATCTCTAATCATTTTTCTTTTTTAAACAATGTATTTTTTAATAGAAACCTGTCGGCAAAAAAAAAAAAAAAAAAAGATTCTAGATTATTATTAGAAAATATAGAAATGAACGGTGAATAGAAGTTGGGAAGAGACATGAGAGTGTATGAAGAGAACTCTCTAAACTCATTTTCAAAGGGACTTTTTTTAAAAATGGCAAATGCAGTAAGGGACCAAAGAGACCCCAAAACATTTTTGACAAATTTGCCTGTATTATATGCTTTGACACAACACTCTCCAAACTTATGTCACTCTCTTTGATCACTATTATACCCATTACTCCATTTCCTTCCACATTTATACAGTATTAGATATTGATATATAATATTTGATAAGCGTAGTTCATTTCGATTTTTAAAAATATTGTTTAGAAAAGAAGAAATGAATTTTTAATATAGTTCCAATATACATTAAAGAAACTAACTATGCATTTTGCATATATTATGATCGGTAAGTCTTGAATCTAGAAAGATTACACATCGAAATACGCTCCAAGGAGAGACCATATAATCAACTATATATAGTGATTTAGAAATCACTTGAAACTTATGATAAACAAAACTACGTTGTAGGAGTAAGTAACCGTATCATATGGTTTTGGAGCATCGACCTACACTTATACACGTAATATGTATAAGCATAAATATCCACTTTACACTGCATATGTAGCACATTTAGTCATTTAGTCAAAAGTGATGTTGGGTCGATTTGTGTATGTTACTGAATTACAAATTTTTGGACAAAATAATTTTCTTCTTCTCCTATTACCTAACAAAAATTCATGAGTTTTTTTTTAAAATATTCTTTTTGGAACATAAAAGATTCATTTAAACTTAGAGGCTATTGAGCTTTAGGTCATTTTTCTATTATAGGGATGATTGGAATACTCCTAATATGTCAGTTGTCTTGTCATAATCAAACCATATATTGCTATTAATTTATATATGCATCTCACTACAATGTTTAAAGATATTCAATCAAGGAAAATTAGTCAAATATACACAAATGAAGGAAGCAATTGTCCAATTCTGTAATTTATAGATCTTTTTATTCCATCAATATTGATCATGAATTTTCTTACATATTTTAGTGTTCTACTAGCATAATACATTTTTGGTTTTTGGTGATATTTGACTTAAAGGCTATGAATGGGAAGAGTGACGGAGTGATATATTGTTTGCATTATGTGGGCATTATTAAACAAAATCAATTATAGTCTGCATGCATGATGATCATTTTACAAAGCAAAACTATGTTCTACCCATGACTCAATCCTTAGTTAATTGGTTAATCTTCCAATTAGTAACTTATATTCTTGTAGTATATAAAGGGTTTATTGCTTTAATAATACTAATCGAAAAACGATAAGAAATTAGCGTTTCCAATATCAGAAACGGTATTTTCATTTTTAGTTTTGTTGTATTGTTATCTTTTACCGCGACTTTGCTTATGATCTGTCTATTAACAACAAAATATAATATTTAGTTAATCAGTGATTTTCTATTAAAAAAAAAAAAATTAAAGAAACTTTGTAAATAGTAGCTACGCCATTGATTCACCATCATGGTTTTTGCTGATAAAAAGACAAATAAAACTTCTAAAAAGTGTCCTCTTCTTGCTCGTGAGTGCCCACTTTGAAGTGGATTCTTTGGACTGTTTACATAAATTATGTTTCCAGGACAAATCTGTTCTTGTTATTATACAACTTCCCTTTCACATGATATCAATAACCTAAATTAGTTAAACTTAAAAGAACATTAATAATTTAACATTTATATATTATACTTTAAATTCATTTTGAAGTAAATCTGACCAATAAAGTATGAACCGTTCTAACTTCTAAATATTTAAAATATTTGATGACAGCACCTGATCTTTATAAATCTATATCAATCATAGAAATTACATTTGGGAATAAAACTACTTATATATGTCGCTTTCTACTATTTTTTTTTTTGTTTTATAAAAAGTAGCATCTTACATTTTCAATATAAGAGATTTGATAAACTCAACTCTAACATTGTAATATTATTAGTTAGAAAGATAAATTAAATGAAAATGAAATGATGTTGTATTTCTTGAGTCTAAACTGAAAATGATGTTGTATTAATTAAATAAGAACATTATCTAGCATTTTTTAAAAATCTCAAAACTTACGTTGCACTGATAATTTATAACTACAGCTAATTAAACTAATTAACATAAGACAAAATTATTTTCGAGTTATAATATACATATAGACAGAACAACAACATATACGAGGAACTTGAAATTTTGGTCTCGTTCATAATAAAACTCAAAATTAAAAATTTGCATAATCACAAAAATTACTTCTATACTGGCAAAAACAAGTAATTTTAATTGAAATCTAAAATGTTTTTTTTTTTAGTTTTGTTAATTATACTTAGCCGTAGAACCCTGTTTGGCTCCAAATCGCGTCACGAACGCGCCTTAGTTCTCTGCCTTTGAGAGTCCTTCCGACGCCGTCAAACACCGACGCACCACCACCTCCGATCTTTCTACTCCGCCGTGCTTGACTCTTAGCAAGGTACTCATGCGGCGGCATCATCCCGGATTCCTCATCCTCGTCATCCTCGTCGTCTAACTCGTGTATTGACTCAACCGAGTCAACTCGGTATATCTTACTCCAGTCCGGTACGTTTACCGGCGCCGAAGACGCCAATTTTCTCCGGTCTTCCTCTCCCTCACCTCCTCCGCCGTGAATCTTCTGCACTATCATCGGCGAAGACGACGGCGGAGCAACCAAAGAGCCCTCGAAAGCCAGCGACAATCCTCCCACGCGCCCGTTTTTTCCCAAGGTAGCGCGTAAGTTCCACGTGCCGTAGGATTCCTCATTCTCGGTGGTGTCGTCGTGAATGACGGCCGGTGACCAGATGTCTTCCTCACCGAGCTCTAATTCGTCGGTAACGGAGTTTCCGTGACTGTCACCGTAAGTGTAGCTTCCAAGGTATCGATCGCTCCGGTTCATTGTCGTCGGCTTTCGACCTTTTGCCATGCAACAACAACTTCACCCTCTTCTTTAATCTCTAAATTAATCACTGATTAATTCAAGTTTAATTACTATAAAATTTAACCATTAATTCATATAATCAATTATTAGAGATTTTGCTATAAGGTTCACACCGAGAGAAATGGAGGAGTATATATAGCATCTGTGAAGACAAGAGTACAAATGAAGAAAATAAAATTATTCAAATTTGACACCTATATTATCCATTTCTTACAAAAGGATACTTACATTTATTATGGAGAGTTAGAACCCAAATTTTGTCTTTTTCCCAAAAAAACATTTGTATTCTTGGATGATCTTATAGTCACATCCAGTAACTAAAAAATGGAATAAAATAATAACAAAAAATCCTGATAGTAAGGATTTATTCCAACTTGATTATACTCTACGTAAGTATCGTTTTTAAATTATTTTAACACGAATTCATAAAAATTAAATATATCTTTACAAAATAAGATTAATTGGAAATTCTCATATGTTTGGAAATTGGAGATTAATATAAATTAGGGGTAAATTAAATATAGTCTTCTTATCTAAAATTAAATTGATAATATTAATCGACTCTTTAGAAGAAAAAAAGTTGGTCATTTTTCTTTTCATTTTTGGATAACAGAAGAAGTATTTTTTTAATTTTTTTTTATAGAAAATCATGTAGCATTCACAATGTTACACATAATGAAAATCAAGTGTTAAAACTAATGAAAATGTGAAGTTGCACATATTATATCTATAATTCACTTCTTATTTTCTTATAAACTTTGCGTGGGAGGAATATGTTGTTCAATAAATGTTCTTAATATTCGGTCATCTAATGAATGAAACGAATTTTTAATTTCGACCATCTGTTTTATATTTGGGTCAAATCAAAAGAGGAATCTATGTGACTATGTCACTTTGATATGAAGGTGAAGGACCTTTCACACCCCAATAAAATCGCCGATGAGTTAACGAGAATTTGTCAAAAAAAAAAAAAAAACATTTCCGTTATTTCTAATATGTGATTACGTATATAAATTTAGAATCTACAAAAAATAATGTAAATTTTAGGAGTTTTTTTCTTGGAAATTACGAGATCGATTCAAATATGACTCATTTCACGGTTATATCGAAAGAGAACGAAATAGTTGTATATAGGAATCTACGATTAAAGCAAACTAAACAAATCATATGTTGAATGCTTTTAGCATTGGCAGATTATACGAGATTACAATATTACTAACATACGTTTACATTATTGTCACTCAGTAATGAATCAGGTTAATGGTTAAGAACTAGTAGTTAATTAAAATTGAATCAGCCTTTTTGCGTTTGTATTAATTGAAATATTGAATAACAAAAGCAAGAATAGTCCACTTGTAAAAGTCTGCGACGTACTCTGTACAAAAGATGGCTCACACTGAACGGCTGAGAATGAGAGACAGGAGTATCAGACAGATTTTAGTAAATTTAGCAGTTACAAACTTACACATTTTGTTTTATTTTTATTTTTCTTAGAATATGTATATGCATTACGTTAAGTCCGAATTTAAATAGCAAGCCACACAACAACATTAACACAACATTTTAAGTTTTTAACTACAAATCTTACTCACTTACACAAACAAAAGAACAATCATCTATTTACATTTGCGCAATAATATTACTTGAAACTCGACAAAAAGAAAAAATACATTATTATTTAAATTATCCATGTATCGTTTATATTTAAACATTGAAAGAATTACATACAATAGCAAATTACAAGATAATCATAACAATGCAATATGACTTAACTAACCGAATTTTCTTTCCAACAATATAAAAGTTATCACAAAAAAATGTGACGTTTAACAAAAAAAAAAAAAATGTGACGCAAAGAAATTGAAAATTTCATAAACTAGTTATGATTTTTTTTTTGCTGACAACACATAATTTTTAACAACTACTGTATGTACTTCAGTTACTATGAATTATATTCCACATAGTTCCATGAAAATTTACTACAAAAGCTAAAGAAAAATGAACCTTTCCAAATATCTTTTTTGTGTTTTCGAGAAAAACGAAATGAACCGAGAAATTAATTCACACATGATCTAATTGGAACATCTCAACTCTCAAGTAAAGAAAAAACAAATGTCGATATTTTTATTTTTATTTGCAGGGATTTAATGTGATTTTTTTGGTATATAAAAGAGTCTACTTTTTAATGTGATTTTTTTGGTGTCAGTGTATACTTGTCTTTTTGTGAGATGAAACGGTCAGTGTGTTGTTATCACTCAATGTCCCACCACCTCAAGGGAAATTATAGCATTATTATTGTATATTTATTTACATTTCCTCCTCGTAGTTTTTTTTTTCTTTCTTGAATGATAAAGTTCTCCTCATAGTTCGTAGTTGTATTTATATTTCTTAATTGTTATAGATTGTAAATATATTAGATTGAATTCAACAAAGATAGGTGTATATGACTCAATAGTCAAATATATATACTCTTAAGAGATATATAATTATATATACAGGCCCGATAATTATATATACAGGCTCGACTCTACACATGTGCTTGAAGAGCTGAGGTATAGGGTCCACCCAAAATTTCTCTTTTTTTTTAAGTAAATCTAGTACAATTACGATCCAAAAAAAAATTTACATAACAAAACACAGGAAATGAGAACTAATTTTTTTTCCAGCTATGGATCCTTTATTATTTTGAGCCAGCCCTACATATATAGCTTTAAAAAATAAAAATGTAGCTTTGTTTTTAGACATACCAAACAATTGAATTGATCTTGAATTCTTGATAAGATAGATAATGAAAATGTTTACGATACTTTTGATTTATTTTTCTTTGATGCACATCTTAAATTTTCATATCAAGTAACTATATATTATTTTAGAAGAAAACATAACATTTTTATCCTTTTTATCATACATTTTGCAGAAATTAGAAACGCGTAGGGGTATATCCTAGTCTCTCCATCTTGTATCGCTTTATTCTATTCATTAATTGTCGTAATTTTAAAGTACAAAAGTGGGTGCAACTAATAAAAAGGCACCACCTTCTATAAAATAATTTGTAGTGACCTACCAAAAATAAGGGGTTATATATGAATTTTGTTCCCATGTTATTAGTATACCATCACGAGTGACCTGCCAAAATAACTGAATGTATATCTTTCTTTCTCATGAACTTAAATAATTTAAGGGAGAACAAAGAAACACCGTATGACAAAATGAAAGTACTTTACGCAACACGAATCCTTTGTTAAATTATAATGTTAGCTATTTTGGATGGCCAAATAACGCTTACTAATCCCACTATTTTAGTTCAATGAATGAATGATTCCTTTAATGATTACAGCTTTTAAGTTGTCTCATTTTAAATTAGTGATATGCTACGCGTTTATTTTTTAAGTTTTCCGAGTTTAATGGTTTCCGTTTGGCTTTCCTTAAAGGACAGTTTGTATTCGTAAAACTTGATGAAATAAAAAAAGAAAAAAAAAAAAATCAATTCTAAAGTCTAACAATTATTGCAGTTCTCTCTATGATAATCGGAAATCTTTAACCGAAACTCAAACTAATATATCCTATGTAAAATATCTATAATAGCAAACCATAATAAACAAATAAAAATTTAAAGGGTAATATTAGAAACTAACTGTAAAATTAAAAAGAATCAAGTAACTAACTATTGTCAGTTTTTCTATGGATAAATAACTATATGACGGCATAAGAAAATACAAAACTATCCTTGCAAATTGAACCAAAAGTAAGTTTATGTAAATATATTTGATGTTTTTTAGCAAATCGCATGAAACATGTTAAAATAGCACGATATTTATAAATAAGATGACATTTTATAACGTACATTTTACACAAATAGCATGTTATATAAACAAATATCGTTTCATTTGAAAAGTTGAACTAGGAGCAAGCTTATACGAAGATAAAATAGTAGATTTGAGAAAGTTTTAACATTTAAATCATGTTTTTAGAAAAAATTACATGTGATTTTAATAAATAATGTGTTATATGAAAAAGTAGCATGTTGAGAGAGAGATTTCTAGTTATCACGTGTAATTCGAAAAAGTAGCGTGGTATAAAAGAAAGGGAAATTTGGAAAAATAACGCACAAAAATTTATAAATTAGGTAAGTAACCAAACAAAAAAAAGACGAGTGATATTGTGTGTGTAAACTGTAAATCAGATCTTTTTACCCTTTTCTCTTTCCAAATGCATACACATACATGTCCATTTCTATCTCCAGATGCATATCAAAACTCAATTTCACATTCACCTCATAGTTTCACCACCACTAACAACATATTTGCCGGAGTATGTCCAAAAATCTTCACTTTCCCACTAAAGTAAATATGAAGATTTTGGATTCATAGATCCATGAGAAAAAAATTAAGAATTTGAATGATACAAAAATTAAAAAATAAGAATTCAAAACATCTAAATCATTGATGATGAAGCATATAAGGCTGAAGCCGCCACCATCACTAACGCTACCGCTGCTTGAGCCATCACCATCGCCACCACTGTTGTTGATGTCACCATCGTAACCGCCGCTGTTGTTGTCATAATCGCCACCGCCGCTGTTGCCGTTATCATCGGCACCACCATCACCACCACTACCACGACACCACCATCACTACCGCTGTTGTTGCCGTTATCATCGGCACCACCACTACCACGACACCACCACTACCACGACACCACCACTACCACGACACCACCACATTGCCCATGCTTCTCTCTTTTCATGCGTGTCCAAACCGAAACGAGTGATAGATCACGTCCCTCTCTTCTTCATTACAGGAGTTACTTGACTTTTCACTCCTCGGTAGTGTTATTTACTTAATTTTATCTATGAAGGTGCTATATTTTTAAATAGTTTATCAAAAATGGTTATTTATGCAAATCACCCTAAAAAAAAATAACATACAATTTAAAAAAAAAAACATAACGACGGAGATTCCAAGAAAGAATCAAAATCGAATAAAAAAATGACAAATCTTCTGCAAATTGAAAGAGAGATGATCTATCAATATAAATAACGTTTGGCAGCCTAGATTTATCGAAAAAGAGATCGGGTGGTTGTGATGGTGGAAGATGTGGTGGTTGTGGTGGTGGAAAAAAGAAAGATGAGATAATTCTAAGTGTTTTATATGATTTTGAAAAATAGCATGTAATATATATAAAATACGAAAATGGGTAAAAAGGTAATTGAAAGTGAAGAAAGAGAGTGTACTCTGAAACCATGACTATTTTGTTAGTTCTTTTACAATCCATAGTTATCTAGTGCATATTCTCAAATTTAAACTCTAGAGTCCAGTCGACTAATCTTTTAATTTACATAATGAAATTTTTAATGATTGGATTACCATGAATTAGTTTGTTATCTTATAAGCTATAAATATTGGTTGTCAAGGACTATAAATAGAGAATGATTGGCCATGTGCAAAGCCGTAAGGCCGGCCAAGATTGGATCTGTAAATTCTATCGATCATTCGCCAACCATAAAAGTAAAACAAACAAATGTGTGGATTACATATTACATGTATGCATGAGAAACATACAAAATAAATAATAGAGATGAATAATTTGATTTCCTGATAAAGACTAAAGTGTTAAGTGGACTACTCCACGAATTAATAAAAAGACATCTTTAGAGAAGAAAAGTAGACATCCAACAAAGTTGGAACCCGTGAGACTGATCGGTGATTTGCTATTTTCTTCGTCTCAAATTGACAACATACATCCCTAGTTTAAAGTTTAAACCTGCCCCAAGGATACTCAGGTCAATGATCCATCACATTTACTAGCATGTCCATTACTTAACTGGTCGTTTTTAATTGAATCTGAAAAAGTTGGACCTTTTATCGGATTATTTAGGTTTGGGCCCTTTGGGGCCGGGTTTTTCTCTGCCAACCATCAGCCCAATAAATTTTTGTTTTATATTTGTCAAGAAAAGATCTATAAAAAAAAAACAGTTTCGCAAATCCAAACCACAAAAACGAATACTAGCAGTACAATTGTTCAAAATTTATTTGACAACTGTGGGATTTGAACCCACGCCCTTTCGGACCAGAGCCTAAATCTGGCGCCTTAGACCACTCGGCCAAATTGTCAATTGTTAAGAGCATCATAAACTATTTATATAAAGCAATCCACATTTTAATGTTATTATTAAAGATCATCCAATTTTTTTTTATGTGAAAGCATGAAATATTCAGCGTTACGTTGATAGTTCAAATGGTGTACTAGACTTTTATTTTTTATCTTACTGAAGAAAACTTTAAAAATCATGAATTCGGATACTGGCTGCAATGAAGAAACCAGTTTAACATGTTATGTCCTCCAGTGTGAGGAATAATAAGTTTTCAAGTTTCACTATAGAACATCTTGATCATCTTAAAGCGTAAGATTATATTCGATTTTTAAATTCTTTATTATGAAAGTAAATTGTTTCTCTTGGGTCTTTTTATAAAATTTATTCAAATATCTCATGAAATATGAAGATGAAACGAAAACATATGTCACTGTTAAAGTTAATCTTTATAAGCCAGAAAAAGAATGACAAGATCTTCGGTCACTCACAAGTCACAACCTAGGGGATAATGAATTTGGGTGATCTCAAAACTCAAAAAGGAAAATTAAGGTGGTGTGACAATATAAGGAAAGAAAATTGGTTGATTTTAATATTAGAACGTGGGCCTGTAAAGGCCCATTAATAGTCCAGCATTATGATCTGGATCCCTCTTTAATCTTATCTCCAAAAGCAGTAAGCACGGTTCCGCTCACGTGACCATACCCTACGCCTTAAGCATAGTCACGTGCCATTAGTGTTCCATTTCTTCAGCACGACGAACCTATCAGAAAGTAAAAAATCAATAAATAATATGAAAGTTAATTATTTTGTATTTTCTTGTTTCACCTATGAAAGTTAATTATTTGATTTACAGTTTATGTTTTTTTTGGTGGTGAACTGTAATTTACCTATTATTTTAGGGGGTCTCTTATTTTTATCCGTAAAACGACATATTGTAGAAATTTTTCTAGTTAAAAAGTTGACTTAGAATAATCGTGTATGACTTTTGCCCATAACTAATAATATATACACGTATCCTAAAGAGTCTGAAATTAATACGAACACAATTCATTCACTAATTCACTTTGTACTTTGTAGAATGATTGATTTATTATACTTGTTACATGCTTTAAGATTATGGACAAAAAATATAAAATTATGGACAAAGAATTGAAAATTATGGGCAAGAAAGTAAAAACTTTCTAATGTAACAACATATTTGGTTGAATTAAATACGACCACAATAATAGCCTTACTTATTATATCACATATCTTTCATGTCCCCAAGTCGCGAAGTTATAAATGCGATCCAATATTCTCAATTTTGGACCGGCTTAAACCAACAGGCGTTATAACAGCTCCAACGGTTTGGTTCTGTTAATTTATTTCGCGGTACGATGAACATTCAATTTAGCTGATGTACTAGCTACTAGCTTTTTTTTTGGTCATTGAGGTTAATTTTCAATGAAGTTATTTTTTTTTGTCAATTTATAGTCTTGTTTTAGAGAATTTACTTTCAAGTACAATCGATTTCACGATAATAAATTTATTATAGGCTAAACAACGATCATTAGAATAACTCCAAACTTGTAATCCAAAAATAACATTTACACTAAAAAAAATTCAACTTATTATACAAAACTAAAAAATTTGGTATCACTTCAAAAGTTTAACTTCGGATAAAATTGAGACATTCTCATTTTTATATAAAAATTTATTCGAGATATTCTTTTTTTTCATCTCCAACTAAAATAACAACAAAACCGATTATAAACAAAACAAGCAAAGTAGCAAAAAAACTATTAAACATCATTAAGATTTTTAAAACTAAATAATTACCTAATAATACTAAATTATATGATCCTCAACAATCATTCGGTTAATTTGGATAAATCAGAACCCGGTTTAAATTTGATATGATATGAAATCCGGTTAAGTTCCGGTACCGGTCCGGGTTTTGGTTTTGTTTAATTTCCACTATGGAAAGAGTGAGAGAGAGATAGAGAAAAAGGTGGGGGGAATTTAATGGAGGAGTAATAAATGCTCTCAAGCGCTCTCTCTTCCCTTCTCTTCTCCCACAACAGACTGTGTTCATTACTCGTGGGGTCGGTCTCTCTCCTCTCTATCTCTCTCTTTCTCTGTGAAGACGAAGACAGCTGTTTCTGAGTTTCCCTTTTGTTTTTGTGTCTATCTTCTCAACCAAGTTTTTTGGTGTCCAAAATTCGCAAAGAAACGCCTTTCTCTTCTTCTCCTTAGATTTCTCGGACTTTCTTTCAATAGTGGGAAAAAGACACAGAATCTCAAAAAAGTCCTCTCTTGTCCAAAGTCCAAAGCTTTTGAAAGAGACCATAAAAACAGAGCTTAATCTCTCTCTGTCTCTGTCTCTCTCTCTTTTGGAGGCTTGAGGATGACGAGAAGAGCTGAATTTGAGATGGGTTTGTTCGTGATTCTTCAATCCATGTTTCTGATATCTCTATGTGAGTTTCCTTTCCTTAATTTGGGGAGTTTTGAGGGAAATGGGTTTAGAATTATCTGTTTCTAATTCTGTTTCTGTTTGATAGAAAAATTCGTTTTTTTCGTTGAGATTTCGCTTGTTTTGGAACAATTTGCTTGTTTATATTGATGGGTCATTGTAAATTCACCTTCTTTATGTAGAAATTGATCGAATTTGTGGTGGAATGTTGAAGTAAGCTTCATGGTGTTTTAGGTTACTTAGATTAGGGTTTTGGTGTAGTTAACGAATTAGGTTTCTTTCTTCAGAGATATTTAAGCTTTTGCAAAATCAAAAGTGTGATGATTTTTGTATCTTATCTGGTTCAGGTTCATCACAGAAACCTGAGGAGTTCTTACCTGAGATATCACCAGATACTTCTCCTCAACCGTTTCTTCCTTTCATTGCACCTTCTCCAATGGTTCCATACATAAATAGTACCATGCCTAAACTATCAGGTTTGTTCTTGTTTTAACTTGATCACTTTTCTCTATTAGTAATTTGCTTTTTGTAATTTACTAATCGGTATTAGTTTTTTCGTGTATCTTCAGGGCTTTGCTCGCTTAATTTCAGTGCGTCTGAGAGTTTGATTCAGACTACTTCACACAACTGTTGGACTGTTTTTGCTCCATTGTTGGCAAATGTGATGTGTTGTCCTCAGCTAGATGCTACACTCACAATAATCCTTGGTAAAGCGAGTAAAGAAACCGGTTTGCTTGCTTTAAACAGAACCCAGTCTAAGCACTGTCTCTCGGATTTAGAGCAAATCTTGGTAGGAAAAGGCGCTTCAGGTCAGCTTAATAAGATCTGTTCTATTCACTCGTCGAATCTCACTTCTTCGTCGTGCCCTGTTATCAATGTCGATGAGTTTGAAAGCACGGTGGATACAGCGAAACTTCTTTTGGCCTGTGAAAAAATTGATCCTGTGAAGGAATGTTGCGAAGAGGCTTGCCAAAATGCGATACTCGATGCTGCTACGAATATATCTCTTAAAGCATCAGAAACTTTAACTGATAATTCGGATAGGATCAATGACTGCAAGAACGTAGTAAACCGCTGGCTCGCTACTAAACTTGACCCTTCTCGGGTTAAGGAAACTCTCAGAGGATTAGCAAACTGCAAAATCAATAGAGGTAAAAGCAATCTGGTTTTAAAATTTAACCTTCCATTTTGGGTGAACATTTCACATTTTTGTGTTTATTGGTTTTCAGTTTGTCCTCTTGTCTTTCCGCACATGAAGCATATTGGTGGTAACTGCAGCAACGAGTTGAGTAACCAAACGGGTTGTTGCCGTGCAATGGAGAGTTATGTGTCTCACTTGCAAAAGCAAACACTTATAACCAATTTGCAAGCTTTAGATTGCGCAACCAGCCTTGGGACAAAGTTACAGAAACTGAACATCACTAAGAACATATTCAGTGTTTGTCATATAAGTCTCAAGGACTTCTCTCTTCAAGGTTCATACTTTATACTACAACTTCTCTCGCTTCTTAAATTTCAAGATATGTCTCTAACTCGTTTTGTTTGTTTTTCGTGCTTGTTGATGCATCGTGGTTGGATTCAAACAGTTGGAAACCAAGGTATAAATTAATTTCCTCGATTTTCAATTCTATATTCATCATCACAAAAACCCAAAAACCATTTTGTTAACTTGAGTATTCTGTTCTTTTTGGTTTAAAGAATCTGGTTGTCTATTACCGAGCCTACCATCGGATGCGATATTTGATAAAGACACGGGGATAAGCTTTACTTGTGACCTCAATGACAACATTCCCGCTCCGTGGCCTTCATCTTCTCTATCCTCAGCCTCTACCTGTAAAAAACGTGCGTGGTTTATCGTATTTATCTTCTTGATTTCCGACATTTTTGCCTCTCTTTTTTTCTTAACTTGCATACGTTTTTCTGTATTGTTCTTTTGCAGCTGTTAGAATTCCTGCTCTTCCAGCTGCTGCCTCCTCGCAACCTCGTAAGTGTTTCACATCTCACGGATTTCACAAAAAGAACTCTTTAAAGGTTCTTTCGAAATCTGAAATGTGTATTTTCTTTTTATCTTTCAGGTCTCCACGATGAAGGAGTGACACGTTTGGTGATCTTTGTCTTGTCTATGCTTCTTGTGATGCTTCTGTCATAGTACCAGAACTAAGCCGGATCCAGTCTTCTCTTATACCGGTTTACTAGTCAATAGGTGTGTTTGTGTAGATCAAACTGGTACAGTCAGCTACAAAAGTCGGATGTTGACATGACCGGTTCAAGTGTATGAGTTGTTGAGGTATAAGTTTCGGAAAGTCTTTTTATCTTTATTGATTTATGATTCTTGAAAACCTTTTTAATGTAAAGAAAAGGTCTTGTAGGGTTTATAACGTAAGGTTATAATATATTTATTTATAGACTGTCGATTTCATAATTCAAAAGTGTTACTTGAGTAATTTTTATGCTAAATTTAAGAATCTGTCTTTGCAGCCGTTTAGATGCTTACTTTCTCTGAACTATTTTTGTTTGCCATAGTGTATGATTGAAATAGACAATATAGTAGTAGTCTTCTCGGCATTGAGATACAGAAATAATGTCACGAGTACGACAATTCATGTTTTTTTAAGGATCTTCCAAAACTCACAATTCTGATGTTTGTTTTTGAAATTCAATGGGTAGGTTACTTTCACTTTGTAGATTACCAAAGATTGATGGTGATAGCTTAACAAAGATGGACCCATAAAATTGTACTCCTTGATCAAACATCGAGTCTCGCTAACCACCAATCACTCATCCTAGTTCCTGTGAAAGAACCACAATATACAACTAGACAACCCCACCTATGTCACACACCGTTAATATTCAATCATACACACCGTTAGAAATATCGAAAAACATTTGTATATGGAGACATTGGTCAACAGGCCCATAATTTAGTTAATGGGATAGAGTCTCTAAGAATAGATAAGGGCAATGTGGGCCTCTCTTTGTCTTTGATTGTTTTTGCATGCAAATTATTGGGTTTTTTTTTGTTAAAGTGCAAATTATTGGTTAACCATGCAAATTACTCCATCTATTCCTAACTAATTCAATTTTTAACATTTTCACAACTATTAAGAAGAAAGAAAATTAGTTATAAATACATCATTTTCTGTAATTAACAATTTTTTATAATTGTAAGCCAATAGTATTCATTTTGATTTATTTGGCCTATGATAGTTTATAATTATAGTAGGAGAGTCATATAAACTTATATAAAAAAATGTTATTTCCAAACATATTTTCTGTAAATTTCAAACTCTAATTTTCTTTTCATTTTCAAACTCAACTATATCTTATAGGATGTCACAAACCTTTTAAGTCGATGATGGCTGCAGCCTGCATGGCATTGATTTTTATGTCGACCGCGACCACTAGACTAAAGTCACTAAATATCATGGACTTATGATGGTCCACAATTTTATAATATATGTATCAGATCAGTTTATTGTTTTATAGTTATCAGGATAATAGAATTAATTGGCTGGTAATGTGATTAAAGAATATGAATGTTTGAAAGAAAAAATAAATATGAATGCCTACGTTCGAAGGATTTTCTTTTTTTATCTACGAATAGGTGAGGTGGCAAAAGAAAGCTCAACCACTTCTTACTAAACGATACGAAGTTCCAATTTTCCACTCGAAACTTATCCACGTTCCACACTGACAAGAAGCAGAAGAAAAAAACTCAAAGTAGTACTTATTACAAAAGAAACAAATTTCCAATTTTCTACTCGGAAACCTATCCACACTAATTCTTTTATCAACAGACGTGGACACAACAATCCCACGAGAGTCTCGAGTTTTCAATCTCATAGGTATAGATATGAACACGGCTTACAAAATTCCAAGTCGGCGTATGTATGCATTTATACCAACGTAGCCTACTAAATATAGTAATCTACGATGTCATAATGTTATGGTTATCTATGGAAAAAAGATATGGTGGAGTGGATATATTAGCTAGAAAACAGTTCAGCTATGTCGTGAACATCTGTCAATTCAATTCATTACACATTTGTAATGAAGACGAATCCAAGATTCTTTTAGTTGTAGCGACAACTCATTAGCGCAGTATCTTTTGAAAATCTCTTGGTAAGGACAAAGTTAATCTTATCTTAAATCTATATTTACTTAATTCATTTATAAATACAGGTAAACTATTATTTTAGAGTATAAATGTGATCCCCCATGTGGCATGTGAGAGAGTAGTAAATATCTCCATTTATGCATCTGGCTGTTCAATACTCAGGAATTGAATTTGGATGATGAGCATGGGTTGCACAAAAAAATATCTAGATTTTGGGTAAATTAGAGAGTTTCGATGCGTCCAAACTCATCAAATACCATAATATATTACAACTTTCCAAACCTAAGATAGAAGAAATTTGTCGTCATAGAGTTCAATTAATTCATTTTTACCATACATATATATTTATCTTCTTCTATATTTTAAACTATTATAGGCCAAATAAATCAAAAGGGTGTGTTAGAATATCTTATATTATAAATGAAATTATTCAATATGAATCAAAGGATATAAGTTCCAATCATTTCTAATTGATTTTAAAATTTTCACAATCTTAACATTATGGTCCAGCACTATAACGCATTGATGGAAAAAAATATATATACACATTGATCATCAACGTTGATAAGATAGACGAATCTTAACATTGTGGTCCAATACTATGAGATCCCGACAAAGAGTATGTACTAACAAAAGTTAACATAAACGTTTGTGATAATGCAACAAAGATAAACACAAAAGAGTTTCATACATATTCTAAGTGGTCCATTAATAGGTTGAGACACTATATATGGATTCCCCATGGTGGAATTTAAACTAGCATTGAATTTTCTGTTGACAAAAAATTACTAACTCGTTAAATTATTAAAAACACTTAAAACACATATAACAAGAATGCAAGCTATTCAGAACAGTGTATATATATATATTTTTATTAATCTAATCTTAACTCTCAAGTCGAAAATATTATATCATTTTTAATATATTAGTAAACATATTTAATTAGATATTGTATTTCAGATGTATCAGTCACGTATAGATTGATATTATCAATGAAATCATACATATCAAATATCAATTTTTAAGAAATCCTCTAATCAAACTAAGGAAAATACATATTCCAAAGAAAACCATGTGCATACCTTAGGATAACCCCTAGTGATTAATAATTAATATACTAATTTATCATTGACACTTGGTAATTAAATTAAAAAGTAATGTTATTTTTGTCTTTTGAAGAATCCCTACCAAAAGTTGAATGGAGGAGCACGAATTATGAAATTATTATAAGTGAGTTAGGTTTGCTTCCCAAGAGTTATTACATAGTTTATCTCCGCTCACTACTAAATTAGCACAAACGATGTTCTCCAACAAACAAAATTAGATATGCCAAATCATACGTTTTAAACTTTGAAATTTGAAAATGAAATCAATTTTTGTCTGCTTTAGTTTTGAAGCTTAGGTTTATAGTGACGACGTTAAAATTTATAGACTTGAATTGGTATAAAAATTGTAATTAAATAACTGTTAGAGGCAAGAAGAAAAACATAGAACTAGTAGGCCAACATTTAAAAACTGCGGAAGATGAATTTGATGTTAGATATATGTCAACATACACACACACACATATATAAATTACTAGTCATTTTAACAAATTAACACTCACTTATCTATAGCGAATCAAATTGACGGGTCACCAAAGGATAAACAATAGTTCATGTCCCCCCAAATCAATTAAATGAAATTATATAGTAGGTTTTGGGTCAAATTAGCTAGAGAAACTCACATAAAGTCAATAAAATACTGCATGTAGATATATCCTGTATATTATAACCAATAGTCAAAATTGTGGACTTTCATTAGACTATATTTGTTTACAGCTCAGGCAATCATTGTGGACGGAAAAATCTGAAATGTCCAAACTCCTGAAGAAAAAGCATTTGTTTGAAGAAGACATTCAAATACACAACTACATAAGTGTGCTAATCACGAAAGTATTAGAAGATTCACATTCGCGGTCAACATATACAATATTATACACATATAAAAAGCATGAGATAGTAGTCCTTAAAACACATAAAACATATAATAAAACGGGCTCTTATTAAACACACACACACAAGGTGTTTAAGTTGAATCCGCACAAAAAGTAAAAATCTCTTGATTAATCAATACCAGTCAGTAATTTACATTGCATGCAACAAAATGAGTTCTCTTTCACGTAATCAAAACTAATAATATTTTTAATTTACTTAAGCAAATAAAGAATATTTCCCTTTTCCTAAATCAAAATGTAGCTTTGGATCAATTTATTAAAGCTACTTGTAAACAGTGTTGTGCGAGGTTTTTAGGACCTTAAGCGAGTTGAAAAATATATATAATTGTTATGGTTTGGATATAAAAAGTTAACAAAATTGATAGAAATAAACTTTTCCTTGAAAACGAAAATGTGTTCTTAACAAAAACGAAAACGAAAATGTGTTTCACACTCGAGATTTTTTTTTAAGTACATTCTAAATTTTTTGATTATCTCTTTTTTTTTTTGAAAATTTTGAACTAATACATTTATATATTATATCTTTGTTGTTTTAAGGGTTTCAAATTTATATATCATATATCTGGAATTCGAAATAAATTTTCTTTAAAGTAAGCATTTTCATTGCATATAAAATAACTAAAGAATAAAATTGGGAAAATTCATAAATTTAGAATATTAATAATATGTACATTTACATATATATATATATATATATAAATACAATAAAATCAATCACCACATTATTATTTTTAGGTTTAAACGGACCTAAATTTTCCTTAAGTCGGTTTGAAGAATTTGCTGGGCCACCTCACGCCCTTTATGTTCACATATCACTGCAACAGACGCATTTAATAGATTTATGAAATTTCTTGTAACATCGTTATTGTTTTTTAACTGTATGTATGAAATTGTTTCTTATGGTTTGGCGTTGATGAGATCACCGCGTTTGCGGTTAAAACGCGTTGACCAGATGAGTCCATACTTGATGTGTGATTTGAAGCACGAGTTTGGTGTGTTTTTTATTTGCTTATTAATCCACGTGGCATTCTTACTAAAAGTATAGTGCATGGTCCCCGTAAAGTAACTAACTACACAACTCATCTTCTTTACGTTTGTTCTAAGTAACGCTCAAAGTTGTTGTCCCCAAATTTTGCTTTTGTCCAAAATACCCTTTATTTCCGTAATTGTATATCCTCTATATATATATATAATTTTATTTATTCAATACAATATATGTATATATATTTGTCACTATATCATTAAATATATAAAGTCATTTCTCTTATTGACGTCAATTATTTTATTTATAATCTGAATTTCTACAAAGTCGAAACATGGATTTTTAATTGGATTTAACTTTGGTAGTATTGGGTAAAGCATAATGTCACGATTAATAATACGTACCAACAATCATTTTAAAAAAAATAATACTATATCCTTGATTTTATGCGTAAATAAAATTAGAAACACTGAACTCGTTTGTAACTCCAGATTTTCTCTTTGTTAAAGTCTTTTTTTTTGTAACTCCAGATAGTCCAAGATAGTATGTTTTTTTCTTTTATGCGAGAGGCTTCCACTTGTGCTATGTGTTTTTCTTTTTTTTTAGCAGATTTTGCTCTATTTAAGTCATGTTTTGTGCTCACTTTTTCTTCTCCTTTTTCTGGTAACAAAATGTAATTTCCAATTTCATTGATTACTAATATAATATAAATGAAAAATATAAATTGAACTAACCAAAATATTACATAAAATATGTTTCTTTACTTAATATTTTTGTTAAAAAAATCGCTTAGCGTTAATCGGGCGATTGGTATAAACCTAGCGATTAATCAAAAAATCGGATTAAAATCAAGGATTAATCGGAATTTGTTTTAGAGTTATTTTAATATTTTTAAAACACATTAATCTAATATTGTTTTCATAATTATAATAAATACATAAACCTATATTTTTAACACAAAAAATATGATTTTTATTAAAATTTTGAACTTATGTTATTGTAAAACATCAGAAACTCTTAAAATAAATAATTAAATAACAAAAATAATTGTTTTATATTTGCACTCTAAAAGTAGTTTGGATATACAAGATTAGCCGAAGATTAATAAAAAAGAAATCGGATTAGACAAAAAATAATAAATAATTTATTTTTTTAAAATTAGTTATTAATCAAAGTGGATATGATGAACCTAACGATTAAGTAGAAATTAATCAGGGTAGACGGAAACTTTAAAACGAGACTTAATATTATATCAATATAAATATAAAAATAATGGTTAGCTCATATATGAGTTTTCATATATGTGCTAATTAGACGTAGTTGATCGTATTGAGCTAACCACTTAATTTCTCTTAACCGAATAGTCTAACCGTTCGAATACTACTTCGTAAAATTGAACTGGTTAGGTTGGACATAGATAGAGATCGATATTATTGATCAAAGAGTTAGGCACCAGTTCATATAATTACTTTATACGTGTCGTGCATATACACCATATATATTTTATAATATGATATGTTCGATAACTTTTTTGCATGATAATGCATAATACGTCAACACTTATATAAATATGGCCTGGACACATGTCTCTAGATACGCAAGTCGACATGCAACTAAATTATCAAAGATCTAATAAATCGTTGACACGTATCAGTATCACAACCTCAAATTTTCGTAACAGTGATTCTCCGTTATTAAGTTAATACATTAAATTCTTTAGCTTACCAAATAGTTGTCATTTTCCCCTTTTCTAGTATTTTCTTTAGGCACACCCAACAAATATTTGAAAATAAGAAAATATTTTGCAAATTTATGCATTTGTGGTTGGGGAGATACAAATTGTATATTTCATGGCAAATAATAAAAATATAAAATACAATATCTCTCTATTTGAGAGACCAGATTCAGTATCTTTGTGAATGTTCCGTGCGAATAAATTAAAGTAGTAACGGTAGGTTTCTAGAATCTTGTATCATTTGTAGTGGTATTCCAAAAGTAATCTTGGATTCTAGTGTAAATGTGAAGTCACTTATTGAGTTATTTCTGTAGGGGTGAATCAATATTTACACAAATCGAAGCAGTTTTTAAATACTATCAAGGAATAGTTCTTGAGTATTGGTTAGTACAGAAAACGAATTTTGGAATTAGCTTACTCACATTCGAATCTTTCTAGTGGGATCTTGTATGTTACAATAACCACGGAACTAAAAATATAATTAACTAATCATTGATTGGAGAAATCACTTTTCGTTTTTGCCTAATTATATAATTGTTGCTGCTTAATAGAGTAGCCTAAATTCTAAGCACCACAATAATAATAAGGTCAGATGCAGCTGACCGTTCTATAAATGGTCGCTCGTGTCGTGTCTTGTTACTATACAGTCTATACTCAGTCACATGATTGGAATTTCTTTAGGGATAATCTGTTGAAAATAAGTAATTATATAGAACAATCAAATAAAATGAATCAAAATAAAATCCAAAATGTCATCGTTTACGGCGATCGACTGGATGGATTCTTTCAAATGTTAATAATAATAATAATAATAATAATTCAGTACTAATTAAACTAGTACATATCAATATATCATATACTATCATAATAAATATGAGTAGGACTCAGTGATGTATTGTCGCATTGTCGTAATTATAGCATAACGCTAGCTCTTTATTATTCCACGTCTTACATATTCGCAAGTGCATGCATTATTTCTGTAACTTTACTGTAAAAATATAGTAATTTTGAATCTTGTTTAAAAAGAAGTGGATATATGTTTCTTTTCTATTTGTTAAGAGAAGAAGAAGACGTGGTAAAGTGGATATTAATAGTAACGTTTTCATTAGGAGAGAGCGATCACGAGGCCAAAATAATATGCCTGCTCCACCCATGTTATTTGTCATTTTCTTAGCTATTACATTACCTATTTTTTTTTCTTGTTCATAAACAAAAGGTTTGAAGAAAACTTAAAGTTGGGCTCATGGATCATGCAAATTGTTCCAACCATAATTTGTTCATCTTTAATATGTATGTATATCAACTTCTAATTAAATTTATCATTCAATGGTGGAATCCTATTTTTTTTCTGTTAAAAATGCATTATTTTTAATTTATTAGAAATATAATGGTTTGAAATTTTTATAACATATATTATCCACAAATATATATTTGAAAATATTCTACGATGGGTTAAACATTGTTTATAATAAAATTAAGTCAAATGTTTATAAAACGAACTTCGGTCACAAGTAAGTTTTTTTGAAAATAGCTCCACAACATACTATTGTTATGGGGTAATTTTTCAAATACATAACACACTATACTACATGATCATGTACGAGTATGCCAAAACATTTTGATAGTTCAGAATCCCGTTATATTGATCATATTGTTAGATACATTTTTTTTTCTTAGATACATACATATGACGTCACACACTCACACAACACCCAGCAAATTAACATGGATTAATTTATCCATCAATGTGGCCTCCATACTTTGTCTTTGTGTTTATCAGTTTCCATTTTCAAAACGTATGGAGAGTACATTGATTGATAAATGTATTAATCCTATTCAAAACATCTAATTTGTATTTTGGCAAAAACATAAAAGAGTACTTTCCAATATTTGTTGTGAACCACCGCCAAATACGTCTCGGGTTTGCGTTGGACCCTTATGTTTGTGATATCTGTTCGAATTCTTTGTTGATTCAGCTTAAAATTGTGTGATTAACCAAAACCTCAGCTTGTAACAACTTTTGTATGTGCTTTTATATTTGCTTAGATTGACTCAACTCTTAACATAAATAACTTAAATGACACGTTTGGTTTCAAAAACTGTAGTAACCCATATCTTTGATAAAAAGACGAAATAACCTTAATGATTAATTGTAATCAAATTAAAACAAAAAATAAAAAAATAAAACAAATTTTTTATATTTTAAAGCACAAGTCACTCTACCAATAAAATTTTGACAAATCAGCAAAATCAAATTATTTTTCAACAGAATTATAAAACCAAAAAAGAAATCGTGGATAAAAAAGAAAACCAAAACCTATATTACATAATTAAAACAAAAACAAAAATCCACGTTAACAAACTTTTAAAAAAATAATAATTTTGAACAAAATTTAGATAAAGAAGAATCTGCTTCACATATTTCGTTTTTGATTTTAAAAATAGTAAAGAAATGTTTTTTAATTTTGATATTGCATATTATAAAATGACTTGTTTTAGCTTACCAATAATATTTTGACATGTATCAATTCACAAATAATTGATTTGATGGTAGGAATAGAAGAAGAAAAAAAACGGTTATGAAAACCCTTGGAGAATTTATCATGACTCACAATTGGATATTTAATACATTAAAATTCAAATATGACAATATTATGTAAAAATTTGCCGATATTAATAAAAGTCTGTTGTAACATTTTCAAAAAAAAAAAAAAAATCGAGTCAAACCAGATTTAACATACAATCAAACCGGAAATAATTTAATTGAGGGCTAGCTAATAAATCTCATATAACAAAAAATTTTGAAATTTTAAAAACAAATCTGCCAAAAAAAGTCTGTTAGTACTAAAAAGGTTATTGTAGTCATAAACAAATCAGCCATAACATTGACATGAGTAAATCTGTTATGCTTTGACACTGAAAAACAAAACTGTCATCACTAAAAACAAATCTGTTATCATTATGTGACTGTCTAGTAATTTTATTTTTAAACAAAAAACTGTTGTAAAACACCAGATTTGTTAACAAGTTAATTAAATCTCTGATTACACAAAACAACTCTGTCATGCCTATATAACATTTTTCGAGGTTAACAAATCTGTTATAACACAACAGATTTTTGGGTACAAATAGAAAATCTGTTGCCACCATAAAGAAAAATATGCGGTATGGAAAACAAATCAGTGACATATTTGGTTTCAACATTCTTACTTTTGAAATTTAAATAAAATCTGTGGAAACTATATGAAACAAATCAGTCACGGTTGAAAAATCTGCGGAAAAAAAAAATCTGGCGTAATATAACACAGTAAAGTCTGTGGTACAAAACAAGTCTGTTGTAAAAAGTCTGTGGTTGACCAACAAATCTGTGATCGATAACAAATCCGTCGCAACAAGAGCCACAGATTTACCAAAAACGACGATGGCATTTTCGTAAATAAATGTGGTTTTATTGCCATGCTGGAATTAAATAGTAGTGACATTTCTGTAATATTGTTTTTTTCTGCAAAGGAAAATAATGATATTTTTGGTATAATTATTATTCAAATAACTCATATTTTTAGCATTTCTTTTGGGTCATTATGTATAAAATATGGATTACTCTAGTAATTTTCCCTTTTATATATATATAAAAAACCATTTGTGTGTGCTCGATTTTATCTATTTCTATTTTTTTTTGAAAATTAGATTAAAAAAATTCACCAAAACTTAACATTACAAGTTTATATATAACATAATATTCTTATGAAGTAAGAACAATGATCTGATCACATATTGTGACTTTGAATATGTTGATGAAAAATTACTGTGATATTATACAATTTTTAATTTTAATTTAATCCCTAAAACTTATGAAACTTATACCAACTGAGTAATCATCAAAAATTCTATTTTTTCATTTAAAAAATTCAACTTCCATTTTCAAACCGTTATGAAACTATGAAAAGGATCGGGGTTATATTGGTTCTTTGATTTTCATAAAGTTATTGTCAACTTGATTAGTTTTGGAAGTTTGTTAATTAGATTTATGATTTCAATTGATTTGTTTTTTTTGAAAATTTTCAATTGATTTGTTATTCAATTTGTAGATTTGAACATTTATTAAAATTTAGTGTTATTTAACTAAAAAAGTCAAAATACACTTAACATATTTAACACATCTTCACATACTGTATATCTCAACTAAATATCCAAATAAACAAAATTTAGCATACTTTTTAATATTCAGAAACTTACTTTTTAAAAATATTTATATATATACACACTTTTCTTATATACTTTTTCTTAAATTTGGAAATAGTAACAAAACTCCAATGGCTGTTTTTAAAAAAAACAAATTTAGGTTGGACACATCTTATGTGTGATATAGCCTCATAATAGTACGAGAAAGAAAAAAAAAAAAACAAATAATACAAAAGGGCAAAACAGGTAAAACAGCCTTTCCTCGTTACTTCATTTCCATATTATTAAAAAATATATTATTAATTCCGTCAGCTATACACGGCAAAAACTCACATTATATAAACTCTGCCAAAGCTGCAGAGACAACAACACAGAACTAGAAAAGAGAAACACTATTAGATCATCACTTCTCAGATTTCGATATTCCCAATAAATAATAAATACTCTCAGTTCTTCTCTTCTCCAAGAACAAAAAAAAAAAATGAATTCAGAATCGCTAGAAAATCTTCACCGTCCATTAATCGAATCATCGAAGTCGTTCGTCGATTATCGTCTCGAGACTGTGTTAACAGATCGAGAGTTACCGTATTTTCGCCGGATTTATCTAGCGATGATGATTGAGATGAAGTTTCTCTTTCATCTGGCGGCTCCGGCGATCTTTGTTTACGTCATCAACAACGGCATGTCAATTCTTACACGTATCTTCGCTGGACACGTAGGAAGCTTCGAACTCGCCGCCGCTTCACTTGGAAACAGTGGTTTCAACATGTTCACCTATGGACTTCTGGTAACATAACAAAATGATTTTTCATCTCTTTTTGTTTAGATTTAGTTGTAACCACTAATATGGTTACGAATCACCAAAGCGATTTTTTTCTTTTTGGTTAAAACCAATCACCAAAATGATCAGATGTATTATATCAAATTATTAATAAAAAATAACATTGAAAATTTATTAAAATTGAGAAAAAAGTAGAAAATTTACTGAAATTTGACTAAAGTTTTACCGGTTTTTTCCTGATCAGTTGAAAAAACAGAGAAAATTTCTTGAAATTTTGATTAAAATTCCTCTGAATCTAATTGTTTTCTTTTCTCTGGTGATGATATAGCTTGGAATGGGAAGTGCAGTGGAAACATTATGTGGTCAAGCACATGGAGCTCATAGATACGAAATGCTTGGAGTTTACCTCCAAAGATCAACAGTTGTTCTAATCCTAACATGTCTACCAATGTCATTTCTCTTCCTCTTCTCAAATCCGATCCTCACAGCACTTGGAGAGCCAGAGCAAGTGGCAACATTGGCTTCAGTATTCGTCTACGGTATGATCCCGGTGATCTTCGCTTACGCAGTCAATTTCCCTATCCAGAAGTTTCTCCAATCACAAAGCATCGTCACTCCAAGTGCCTACATATCAGCTGCAACGCTTGTGATCCATCTCATACTTTCGTGGATCGCTGTGTATCGTCTTGGTTACGGTCTTTTGGCTTTGTCTTTGATACATAGCTTCTCGTGGTGGATCATTGTTGTGGCTCAGATTGTTTATATTAAAATGAGTCCGAGATGTCGTCGGACTTGGGAAGGTTTTAGTTGGAAAGCTTTTGAAGGTCTTTGGGATTTTTTCCGATTATCAGCTGCTTCTGCCGTCATGCTTTGTCTTGAATCTTGGTACTCTCAGATTCTTGTTTTACTCGCCGGACTTCTCAAGAACCCTGAGCTTGCTTTGGATTCTCTTGCTATCTGGTACAATTTTCTAACTTCTAATTATTTTTTCATTCAAAGTGATTTGATTCTTTACCTTTTGAGACGTAATAACATAAGGACATAAATTGCAAAAAGAGAAAAGTAAAATTGAGTAACGTCTAAAATCTAGTAAAAGGGTCTATGAAATTTAGCAGGAAACTTTGCTTTTAAAGTCGGAAAGTGTATCTTTTCAAAACAATTTCCATTTTAATACTACAATTAACTATGATGACAAATCATTTGTAGCATCTTTAGCCAAAAACAATAATATAGTTTGTCGTATTAAGGTGACTCAAATTTAACTAGTGTAGTGGTCAAGTAGTATTCAAATTTAAATTTAACTTTTTTTCATTAAAAACAATTTGATTTCTTTCTGTTTTTTGGTTTAACAATTTTATTTCTTACCTTTTGAGACTTAATAACATAAATTGCAGAAAGAGAAATTTATTTTCATTTAAAATTGTCCATGAATATTAGCTGTAAATTTGTTTATTTCCATGTTTGTTATAATCTGACATATGACAAATCATTTGTCGCATTATGGTGTGACACAAATGTAATTATTGTAGTGGTTAAGTATTTAAAGTGCTTTATGATTTCTTTCTTTCTGAAGAAGTCGAAAATGACGACTCCTCACCTCGTTACGTCTTTTTCAGTTTCAGTAGAAGATCTATAAGTTTTTGTCGTCACTTTGTCGTTTTGTTAGAGTTCTTACCGCATGTCGTTTCCATTGACTAGAAACGGCATACACTTGCACAAACCAGTTGTCGAAAACTCATTTTTTTGTTTTGTTTTTGCAGCATGTCAATTTCTGCAATCTCATTCATGGTCTCCGTTGGATTCAACGCAGCTGCAAGGTTGGTAACAAAACTAACATTATTCACTCCAAACTATAGTTATTGTTTTGCTCCTTATGGTTTACTAATAATACACTTTTTTCAATTTATGTGTAGTGTGAGAGTAAGCAACGAGCTAGGAGCCGGAAACCCGAGAGCAGCCGCGTTCTCCACAGTCGTGACAACGGGAGTATCATTCTTACTATCGGTTTTCGAAGCCATCGTGGTCTTATCGTGGCGTCACGTCATCAGCTATGCGTTTACTGATAGTCCAGCAGTGGCTGAGGCCGTTGCGGATTTATCTCCCTTTTTAGCCATCACAATTGTCCTCAATGGAATTCAGCCTGTTTTGTCCGGTATAAAAAAAACCCCCACATTTCACACAAATCGTTATACATCATTAATAAACGTACTAAAAACTGAAATTAATTTGATGTACAATATTTAGGTGTGGCTGTTGGATGTGGATGGCAAGCATTTGTTGCGTACGTAAACATTGGATGTTACTACGTTGTGGGGATTCCAGTGGGATTCGTTCTTGGCTTCACTTATGATATGGGAGCTAAGGTAAATTTTTTCTCATGTAAATTTGGTTACAATAATTGTACCTTATTAAATAATAATAGCTGTAATATTTAATGTGTGTGTTTGATATGGTGCAGGGAATATGGACTGGGATGATTGGTGGTACTTTAATGCAAACAATAATCTTAGTGATTGTCACTTTACGAACTGATTGGGACAAAGAGGTAAATTATTTTTATTTTTTTAATCTAGGAGCATTTTTAGGTTTATAATGAAAAGTTTTATGCACAAATCTTTGTATGAGTTTTGGTAGATATGATAATGATGGAATTCAATGAATCGTGGTATTAATCTAAATTTATTTTGTAATTTAGGTTGAGAAAGCTTCGAGCAGATTGGACCAGTGGGAAGAGAGCCGTGAGCCGCTTTTGAAGCAATAAATAAATTAATGAAATGATTTGTTTATTTTTATTTTTTTTGGGAGTTTTGAGGTCAGATTGAAATCAAAATTTTTGTTTCCCCGAAATATGGCGATAGATGATCACTTGTAAGATGCATATTCAATTGTTAAACTCTCGTTTTTCAATCGAAAAATGTATATCGCTTTGTTATTTAATGACTTGGAAATTTGAGTTTTTTTTTTGGTTTCTTGGTGTTGTGGGAGTTTTTTTTTTGATGGACATTTGAGATTAGAATATATAGGAGCAAAGTTGAAAGTTTATTTCAGTGTATGATTGTATATGAAAATAAAGAGTGAGTTGTTTCTTCTTACCAACTTCTGTCAGTTTTTAGCTAAAAGTTGAAGAAGAAAGGGTATCTTTTCAACGTCTGATTAATAGGAGTTAGGACCAAATACAATGGCCCAATCACTTCCCTAAATTAAATGAATCCAACCATCGAGAGTTGGAGTTTTAATTAATTCCATAAGTTAAACTGGCAATGGACAATAAAATATGTGGTCCTAACATTACTGAATCTAAGAGGAAAAACCAATCTTACTATGAAAAGAAAACCAATCACAAGCGTATCAAATGCATCAGCTAAACCTTAAGAAAACACCATCTTCCATCTATCTTCTCTGGTGTCGGATCCTGCACAAGACAAAGCTGTGATCATCGCAAAGGGAATAATACTGAGTCATGAACCAAGTATACTTCCATAGGAATTACAATTCTGTTTCTTGCGGTACACGAAACTCTCCCTGTAACCTATCAACATCTCGGCTTCGTCAACGATCGGAAATTTCCAATCAATGGGTCTCCAAGTGCCGCCTTCGCTCTCTCCGTTTATTGCGGGTACTTTGCGATCTTGCGGTCTATTCGTCCCATCCTTGTCTACTCGGAATAAAATAGAACCACTCTCTAAAACTTGAAGAAAGGATGTGGTGTTACGTGTTGAAGAAGCCACAACTCGACTTGGTACAATCTCTTATGGAGCTGTTTTGCCCCTTTTCAACCTTATTTCGAAGATAGTCTCTCACCAGTTGAAAATCGCTTGGATTGAACACTGAACCAATCTGATTAGTCCCCTTATTTCTAGCCTTGGACCGTTGTAAGATCGAGAAATTAAAGTAGAAAAAAGTAGTTTATGGGAAGCGTATGCGTGTGTGACTTATTCATCACCAGATTTGTCACCTCAACCGCAGCAACCATTCGCACCATAATACAATTTATCTTCTGCAATATATATAAGTTAGAGAGACTATTAATTACCGGATCCGTGGCGCAATGGTAGCGCGTCTGACTCCAGATCAGAAGGTTGCGTGTTCGATTCACGTCGGGTTCAATTCCCCGAACAAATCCGGATCTCAACTTTTTTAATTTTCGTTTTCATCTCAACCGTCCATTGTGAAGACTTTTAAAATACCCATCAACGGCTATGATTAGATTTTACACAACACAAAAACCCTAACAATCCCTAATTCTCCAGTCTCCGTCTTCTTCTTCATTTCACAGTCATCTTCTTCATCTAAAACCCTAAGAAAACAACAATGGCGTTACTCTCTCGAATCCGTTCATCAACATCTCTCTTCCGTCACCTCAACGCATCACCACAAATCCGATCACTCTCCTCGGCTTCAACAATCCTCTCACCAGATTCAAAAACTCCTCTCACAAGCAAAGAAAAAAGCAAAGCAGCTCTCTCTCTTCTCAAATCCGAGAAAGATCCAGATCGTATCCTCGAAATCTGCCGTGCAGCTTCTCTTACTCCAGATTGCCGCATAGATCGAATCGCTTTCTCCGCCGCCGTCGAGAATCTCGCCGAGAAGAAACATTTCTCCGCTGTATCGAATCTCCTCGACGGATTCATCGAAAACAGACCAGATCTCAAATCGGAACGTTTTGCTGCTCACGCCATTGTTTTGTATGCTCAAGCTAATATGCTTGATCACTCTTTAAGAGTTTTTCGTGATCTCGAGAAATTCGAAATCTCTCGTACGGTGAAGTCTTTAAACGCGCTTCTCTTTGCTTGTTTAGTAGCTAAGGATTACAAAGAAGCTAAAAGAGTTTACATTGAGATGCCTAAGATGTATGGAATTGAACCTGATCTCGAGACTTATAATCGTATGATCAAAGTGTTTTGTGAATCCGGTTCAGCGAGTTCGTCGTACTCCATTGTTGCGGAGATGGAGAGGAAAGGGATAAAGCCGAATAGTTCAAGCTTTGGTTTGATGATTTCTGGGTTTTATGCAGAGGATAAGAGTGATGAAGTAGGGAAAGTGTTGGCGATGATGAAAGATCGTGGTGTTAATATCGGTGTTTCGACTTATAACATTAGGATTCAGAGTTTGTGTAAGAGGAAGAAATCTAAGGAAGCGAAGGCTTTGCTTGATGGGATGTTATCTGCAGGGATGAAACCGAATACGGTAACGTATAGCCATTTGATTCACGGGTTTTGTAATGAAGATGATTTCGAGGAAGCGAAGAAGTTGTTTAAGATTATGGTGAACAGAGGATGTAAGCCTGATAGTGAGTGTTACTTCACTCTTATATATTACTTATGCAAAGGAGGAGACTTTGAGACGGCTTTGAGTCTTTGTAAAGAGAGTATGGAGAAGAATTGGGTTCCGAGTTTTAGTATCATGAAGTCGCTTGTTAACGGACTAGCTAAGGATTCGAAAGTCGAAGAAGCAAAGGAGCTTATTGGGCAAGTGAAAGAGAAGTTCACTAGAAACGTTGAGTTGTGGAACGAAGTCGAAGCCGCATTACCGCAATGAATCAAAAGATAGTTCCCGAGATCGGTATTTTCAAAATTTTACGAATTTTCTCTCTTCATTTGTCAGCAATGAAATAAGTTTATATCTTCTTAGAAGATAGTAATCTTTTGCTCATCATGGTAGCTATAGATTAATGGTTTATCTTGTTAGTTTTTGGATTTGGAATCAGAGAGATGTTGAGCAGTTTATCTGTAAGATTTGGTCAAAGCATTGTAGCAATGTTAAGTGTCTTCCTATGTTTATATTATATAGTATGATGACTATATAATATAGAAAGAAGTTTAATGTTTACATGCTTACCACGAACTAATGTGTTTTGGAGTAAAGATTTGATTGGAAGTTTGTTAAAAGAGAGAGACGCGTTGGCTTATTCACGAACAGAGAAGAGAACCCTAAAAATAAGAAAAAGAAGAATAATCCTTTTATCCAAATTTGAGAGATGGGAACATTCATATATAACAATAAGAGAGAGCAAAACTTTGTGATCGTCCCCTAAATTCTCGTGTCATGCAACATCATTTTCCTGGGAAAGATCTGATCTTTCTTTCAGATTCGTTTTGCCCAGACAGGGTTTGGATCTGAAAGGATCGGTAAGAGAGACAAGATCGAATCTTTCCTTGGGGGATTCATTACAAAGGATTTGTTTTTGTCTGAAGAATCAAGAACAGAAAAGAAAAAACAAACAGAGGAAGGAAGAAGAAGGAAAATGATGAAGCTTTGTCCTTGTTTCATCAACCCGCATCAGCTTGGACCTAATTCGCCTAGAGATTCATTTGACGAAGGTCTTACAGCTTATAGAGGCCATAGCCGTAAACTTTTTGCACTGTTCACATTTCGCTCACATCGGAAAGGTATTCGTAAACGTTGTCTCTTCTTCATCTAACTCAATCTTCTCAAAGATTTGATCACATATCATTTGGTTTCTGAAAATGTTTATGAACATTGATAAATGCAGGAAGCTGCAGGCAGAAGTATATAACGGAAGAGATAAAGAAGTATGGGAACGTGAAGAACTGCGGTCGAATCTTCAAATTCAAGGAGCTAATAGCTGCAACCGACAATTTCAGCATGGATTGTATGATTGGTGAAGGCGGTTTTGGAAGAGTCTACAAAGGGTTTCTCACCAGCCTCAATCAGGTCCTTTTCAATCTCTCAAAACTTCTATGTAAGTGTGTGAAATTTGGCGAAAAGTTGCTAATTTTTGTTTGATTGAATGATGAGAAGTTTAGGTGGTGGCTGTAAAGAGGCTTGATAGGAATGGGTTGCAAGGAACAAGAGAGTTCTTTGCAGAAGTAATGGTATTGAGTCTGGCTCAACATCCAAACCTTGTCAATCTCATTGGCTATTGCGTCGAAGACGAGCAACGAGTCCTCGTTTATGAATTCATGCCTAACGGATCTTTGGAAGATCATTTGTTCGGTAAAGATTGTGACCTTCTCATGTTATATCATCAAAGCTTTTGCATTGTAATCTAAAGTTTTAATCTTTCTTCACTACATAGACTTACCAGAAGGGTCACCAAGTCTAGACTGGTTCACCAGAATGCGGATAGTGCACGGAGCAGCGAAAGGGCTCGAGTACTTGCACGACTACGCAGATCCTCCTGTGATCTACCGCGATTTCAAAGCTTCAAACATATTGTTACAATCTGACTTCAACTCAAAGCTATCGGATTTCGGGTTAGCTAGACTTGGACCAACTGAAGGCAAAGATCATGTGTCCACAAGAGTCATGGGAACATACGGATACTGTGCCCCTGAATATGCGATGACCGGTCAACTCACTGCTAAATCCGATGTCTACAGTTTCGGTGTTGTCCTTCTTGAGATCATTTCCGGAAGACGAGCTATTGATGGCGATAGACCAACTGAAGAACAAAACTTGATCTCTTGGGTATTTCATCAAGCAAGAGTCTTGTTAACATATTTGTGTTGTTGCTTGAGAAGAAAGAAACCGATGAAAGTCTTTTTTTTTTTGGTTTGGCAGGCGGAACCGTTGTTGAAAGATAGAAGGATGTTTGCGCAGATTGTGGATCCAAATCTAGATGGGAACTACCCAGTAAAAGGGTTGCATCAAGCTCTAGCGATTGCAGCGATGTGTTTGCAAGAAGAAGCAGAGACTAGGCCATTGATGGGAGATGTGGTCACAGCACTTGAGTTCTTGGCTAAGCCTATAGAGGTGGTTGATAACACTAACACTACTCCTGCCTCTCCTACTCAGACATCATCATCTGATTCATCAAACTAATTTTTATTTTCTTTTTCATCCTTTTAAATCATTAAGTTTTTTTTTCTTTTAACGTAAAACCCAAGAAAAGTAATTAGGGTTAGAGTTCGAAGTCAATCGGATGCAAACAGTTCTTTGTAATATGGTGTAATTTGGCATTGGGGAGATCGCATCATCTGTGAATCACATTGTTAATCTCTTTTGTTGATAAGTTAAATCTTGATCTCTTTTATTTACATTTCAAACTTTTTGAATCTTTCCCGTTCCTGAATTTATTATTTAATCAGTGATCAATCTGTTTCATTGAACGGTCTATTGCTATACGCCATGAAAACGAAAGATTTTCGTTTTGAATCAGCTGTTGAAACCTGCGAGATGGATCGAATATGACTACGGTGCGGACTTGACCATTCCATGGATGTGTATGGTCTTTGATACGTTAGTAACCAATCATCATCAAGTTGTGATTACATTATTACAAATGCGTTGAAATCTGATGGAAGGTTGTTGTTGATAAAACCTTTGATGGTTTCTACGGATTACCAGTGTCAAGTGTGTGTTTTCGAGGAAGAGGGATTGGATTGTTGATAAAACCTTGTCGATACAGAGTTTCGATTTCTCAAAAGAGACATTTGAGCCATTGACAGGGTCTCTTCAAAAGAAAACAACTACAAGTTTTATTTAAAAAGTTGTTAATATCTTTTCTTCCTCATACCTCTTAAATGCTTCAAACGCAATGAACTTATTTGATACTTTTATTTGCAGAAACGAACAAAACTTCGACAATGTTATTGTTTTTCTTTCTCTCAATTTCTTTCCTCTCCCCACGGGTCAAAAAAGTATAAAAATTAATAAAATTTGTAATTTTGTCTTTCTATACATTAGGAAGATGACAAGTGTACCTGAGCTTTCGATGAGAGGCAAGAGCTTTTTGAAGAGCAACATCAACTCTTGAGTTCTCTCTGAACAACTGATCATATAACTGGCAAACAAATTCAGACACTTCTTCTTCATCATCTTCCCAAAGACCACAATACTTACCGTCTCTGTTTGTTTTCTCGTGGTCGCTATCTTCCCAGTCACTTGTCGGTGTCGGTGGTTCCATCTCTTCCCTTTCCGTTTCCTCGTTTACTTCTTCATCTTCGTCTTCTTCTTCTCCAATCTCAAACTTCCCGTTCTGATCTCCAATGTTGTACTCAGATGAGCCTTGGGATGTGATTAGTGGTGTCTCTTGTGGCTCGTTTGATGGACCAATCACAGCTTTGGCACCAGAGTCCAAAAAGGCTTTAACTACAGCTTGTGTTGGTCCAAATGTTCCTGAGAAGACTATTATCCTATCTCTCCATGCTCCTACCTGTTTCAGATAAGATGTTCATAGCATAAGACAAACTTTTGGCCTTCTTCTTATTAGCCTTCCTTATGTTTATCACTAGCTTTGATGGTTTGGGTTCTGTACCCGTCAAACAAACTGAACATAAGTATACGGACAATATTTTCGTAGAAGCTAGCCTTTTAAGGAATGCGAGAGTAAATATATGTGAGCAAAAGCTAGCCTTTCGGCAATTTTAGGTATACAAAAGTCAAGTAACAACATTACCATCCAGCGAATATCATCAGGAGTCAAGTGTGCCGAAGGTACAGTTCTGCGGAACATAAACGATGCAATTTCTTGATCATCTTCCATCACCTACAGTATATTAACAAGTAACATCAAAAATAAAATAAAGCTTTCAACGCTATAACAGTAACACCACAAAGAAGTTAATATGAAAACATATTCTTACTAGGGTCTGGCGTCCAATATAACGGTGGATGATATTTCCAACTTGGAAGCATTTCTTGCTACGCACCAAATCCGAGATTGAACAGATATTGGAAAGAACTGATGCAGCCTTTCGGCGATTACTTTGCATGACTGACAATATACTGACTTTGACGCTTTGGAGAAACTTATCAGCTAGATCTCCAGGTTCAGCAACCACAAATACATCATTTTGCCAACTAAATGAAACCAAAAAGCAAATGTAATCAATTCACTAGAATCAACCTTTTTAGAACTGAGTGTGATATGGTGGAAACTGAAAAGTTTGGACTAACCTCAGTATTGAACCATTAGAATCATTTTGAAGTGAGAGATGTAAGATCCCCACTTGGGGTAAATTCTGTAACTTTTCATGCATCTGTCGTAGTGGAAGATAGAGTTGTCTTTGTCGCGGAGGAGATGATGGAGGCGACATAACCGTCTTCCCAACATGTCCCCCATCCAAGCTAAGTGGCGGAACCATATCAATCCTATTGAACTTTTGTGGGCCAAGCTCAGGAGTGAAGAGAAGGGGGCTCGGAGGCAAGCTTCCAGTTATAAGAGGAGAGGTAAATGGTGTGGGAAAAGCAGTTCCTGGAGATGGTTTTTGGCATCCAGGAGTAGCAGTAGTATGTAATGAGGATAACTTTATTCCATTATTCGAACAAAATGACTCGAGCGCACGAGCATGATACTTTACTCTCCCTGAGTCAGGACTATGCTGAGCCTCCATAAGCAAAACATTGCGTCTCCATCCAAGAGAAGGACTGCTCTCTACTGTTTAGGAATGAAAGAAAAATGATAGAAGTTACTAAGCTAACAGTTTGAGAAGGTTTTGCTGAAAAGCAAATAAATTTTAAAATAGATACCTCTGCTATTTGGTAGCTTTCCATTCATAAATCGTGGTTTCAAATTATCACACCATTTCTCATCGTTTAGGAAGGGGAGTGTTAATCTCTCGCATACGTTTTTAAATACTTGGGGATTGCTTTGTATGAATTCTTCAATCGCAGCTTCCAATTTTAGCCAGATCGCTGGATCAGTCTCATCCAACTCCATTCCACAGCGATCGTCAACTGCATATACCCAGATATGTAAAGATTAACTAGATTCTACGTCAAAACACATGCATTATGGAAATCGGCATGGATAAGAAATTCAAGGTTTCATAGGTGTTCAACAGGATAAGAGTGTTCTTGCATGTTGTAAAATGCTGTTTGTTACCTGGGTTGAACCGAAAATATTGTATTTCTGGCAACATAGGGAGCAATGTGCTTAGAGCTTCTTCAACACGTTCCACTGAGCATGCACTCTCAATCAGTACTTGCCCAGTATCTAAATAACGCCATCCACCTTTCCGTACCTACAAGGGAGTTAGATCAACAATGAAAAATAATTACTTAACATTACAAGGACGGCAAGATTTTATCCACCATATGTATTTCAGTGGTTTTCCAACATAAACATAGATTTTGCACAATCTGGAGCCACAGGAAAAACGGGAATTACCCTTGTTGGTACAGAGCCAGAGCCAATCGAAACCAAGCAATCAATTTTTGTGTCAGGCCATAGAAGTTGTGCTTCTCTGATGGCAAAGATTGTAGGATTGTTTGCCACTATTGCACCATCTTGCCAGCGATATGAGTCTTAATGATTTAGAAAGGAAACAAGATAATATCAGCGTAAAAGCTTACAACAAAGAGTCATGGATAAGAGTGGAGAATAGAGAAGGTAGACTTGTACCAACTGAAAAATCATCAAGATAATATGGAGCAGCTGATGATGCTCGTATCGCTTGCCAAACCTGATGCTTACAACTTCCCATAAAAGCACTTTGCTTGTAGTAGCCAGCTTGATCACTGGCAGTTGATGAAGTTAGTGTACTGCCGCCTGAATGATCTGAAAATGCATACGACATTTCCGGTGTTCCAACAGGATACTGCAAATAGAAAAGAGAGAACATGATACACACAAGAAGAATAGACAGACAAATTTAAAGTGGTAAAAACTTCATACGCAATTAACAGAGAATAAAGAATTAACCAAAAGTAAAAAGAGAAGTGTTGTACCTGGTAGTTCCGAAATATAAATGGTTGCGCAGGCATCACACTAACAAGAGTAGATACAACAAATACTTTTGGAACATTCTTCACAGCTGATTCTATTAGTAAATCTCCATCCTCATCAGCACACATTTCCTTTAACAGTCTCTCAAACTCGTTTGCACTGTGCTGCAAGACAGTATATTATAAAATCTGATTCCAAGTCATGTCGGAACTACGAAGAGCTATTTGGTTTTCTACAAGCATATATCTTTACAATCCTTAGTGGCAATAATTTTTTTTTGGAATTCTTACATTTAAAATCCAAGACGCTAAATAATATCAAAATGATAAGTCCTTAAAAACATAACCAAAAGTCTAGATCTTTGATTCTATGTCGCTACAGAAGAAATCAACTGTGAATAGACCAACAGCGTTGTGTATACCTTAGATCCATGGATAACAACTCTAAAACTTTGCGATGAACTTTTATATAGCTGATCCAACTTTTCCCGCCAGCTTGCAGCTTCATTGTCCTTTGGGACAGATTCAGCAAAAACAAGCTTTCCTATAGAAAAACATCCAAAGTAAAGTCCAGAACCAATAAGTCAACGAAGCTGTAAAGGGAATTTTACACACCTAGATTCTTGTAAATTTCTTCACATTGTTCCAATGTCATAAGCTTGACACCAAGGGCAATAGCTAGCATTCCTCCTGTTGATGTGCCACATATAAGGTCGAATAGTTCATGAATAGGCTTGCCACTTCCCTTCTCAATCTCCTTAAGAATCTGCACCGTTGCAAGACCTTTCATTCCTCCTCCATCCATGGTGAGTATCCGCAGTCCCTGTTTTGGTACTTGCCTGCCTTTTATGGAACGTCGCAGAATTTCATTTTCTCCTGTCATCAGAAGAAAAACGTTCTATGTAATGCCCAACCAGAATATCAAGCAAAATGACGATTTGATACACAAGAAACACACCAAGAATTGCCAAAGCTCGAGCCGCAGCTTTGTTGACTCGTGGTTCAGGTGTGACAATTAACCGCATCAATAACTCTCTCAAACTCTCTGAAGTAATCAGAATACGACGATTTTCTAAACAGAAGGCCAAGTTCCCAACTGCTAATAAGGCTTGTCTTTGAACCTAAGGGAAAGGATACTCAGTCGAAGAAACTATAGGGTTTTCTTATAAGGAGAGCAAAAATGCAACAAACTTACTTCAGGATTCTTATGGGCACACAAGGATTTTAAAGCTTTTAGCATATCCTTGGTGAGCATCTTCTGAGAAACGGAATCAGATACAAAAGCTAAGGTGACCACGACTTGTAAAACGGATATCACTTCGTCTGGGGACGAAGATTTCAGAACTGTTTCAGTCGGCTTCATTATATCACACTTCATCAGCTGCATTGCTACGCCAACATCTCGAGCAAGAGATGATAAAGCAACACAAGCTTGCTCAACCTATCAAACCTGTAGTTATGGTGATTGTTCCCAAAAGAAAGTAAAAGTTTTTTCAAACCATAGCACAGAACAAAAACCAACATACCACGTGTTGATTGTCACTAGTTATCATACTTATAAGCTGCCTCACCGCATTTTCATCTTTACCAATAACAGAACGATTTCCTTCATCTTGCATTATCTTCACCAATGTAGATGCTAGAAGAGGATGATGACAAGACGACGAACGGAATATAAGGGGAGAGAAGGCACTGAGCTTGTGCCTAGATGCCCCAAAATAGGAAGTGTTTTCTGTCTGCAATCATGAAAACTTATCCTTAGCATAAACTTAGTGACCTAGAGAATGAAAAGTAGCAGCAGATAGTCTGATGAGTTTTCTTCTTACCTCTATCTGTACATTTACTGATCTTAGATTCTCATCAGACACAATTCTGATATTTACAAGAGACAAGTGACGAAGCTGATGCAAAGGTAAAATTTCCGGAAGGAATTCAAGGGGATTACCAAAAAGCCGTAGAATTCGTAACCCAGCCATCGCCCTGCATTTCAATCGTATACTTAATCAGCATCCTAACTAACTTCAAGAAGAAATTAAAACAGTAATACCAGCTCTCTGCCCCAATGACCTGAAATCAAGAAGAGGCCGGACAAGTTTATTGTGTTCCAACGACAATTCAACAAGACCTACACACTGTCTTAGTTCCACTACACAAGAGTTTCAACCAACATCAGCTGAAAAATCTAATGATTCCAATATGTTTTTTTTTTATCATTAAGATGCGATAACGGTCACCTGGGACAGAAATAAGCATGTTATTGTCAACCCTAAGTATCTTAAGGTTCTTCAGCTTCCCTATCTCAGGTGGCAAAACTGACAGTTTATTGTGCTCAAGGCATAGCTTCTCAAGCAGAGGTAACTCAGTCACTTCAACTGGCATTACCTGCCCAACATTGCAAAGCATTAAAGACGGATCAGCATAACCCAATTCCTAATCAAAGTTTCTTCCTTGGATTCAGAAATGCTAAAAGTAACATACCAATAAACCACAACCAGATAGACTCAACGAAGTCACAGTCTTCCAATGCACCCCACAAGAAGAAGCAACGTCGATAGCCGGCGCAGGAATGGCTGCAGGCATCATATCAGACCGCATTAGCCTTGTCAAAACGCCGACACCGTCGTACTGCTGACCGGAACCAACCGCTTTCATCAATGTAACTGCTCGTAACGGCTCTCTCCGTTTCTCAACTCTCATCTCTAATCCAACATTCTCTAAACCACCTTCATCGTCATCGCCAATTCCCTTCAATTCAACCACTACTGTATCATGCGGTGCAGGCAAAGCCACCATCAGCTGCGATTCCAATCGCAACGCTACCTGATCCTCCGAATCGCCTGCCGTCCAATCTAAATCAATCCGAAACCCTAATTCAGGATCCTCCACGGCGGATGGAGAAGAACATGTAGAAGACATCGACGTTGGAGATCCGAATGGAGACGCCGACGGTGATTGAATCGGATCGTCGTTCAGATCATCGGCGCCGTAGCTGAGACTTAAACGGAAACTCTCCGATGATCTCTTCCATCCTAATCCCCACGACATGGCGAAATTCTCCGATCACCGCTGGAGGGTGAAATCAAAACAGGAGAATTTCGAATCAAAATCGGTAATCTTCGATTGAATTCGATAAACAAAATGTGATCCGATCAATGGTTGAAGATGAAGAAGTGATGATCAGAAGAGACTAACTCTCTCATCACCTTTTCTTCCGTTTTCTGATCTCTCTCGCCTGGAAGTTTTGGAGTAACTTGAATACTTGATAATAATCAATGTGACGCTACCAAACGTCGTCGTTCGCTTGAAAGGTGAATAATTCGAATATCCAAAAAGAAAAAAAAAAATATGCATTACATCTGGGAAAATATGTATGACAGAAATAAATGAAATTTCTAAAAGTGATACCATGGAACTATGGGGAGCATATTATGGCTCACATATAGCTGGATCGCGGTATCATACACTTCGAGCTGGAGATTGGCTTAGAGATGGTGGTTGGTTTTCTTTGGACATAGATAAATAACTTTTTTTCAAAGGAATGGGTAGTACGGATTTCATATGCGTATAGAAAGGCTAATCGTCTTGCGAATGAGTTAGCTATATATTTACACTTTACCCTTAGATTTTCATTTGTTTAATTCTACTTTGGATAGTGTTATGTCGATTGTTCTTGAGTATGTAAATGGGTATGCGGGCTCTCTGAATGTTCGGGTGTGATTGTTTTTTTAGTTATTAATAAAAGTGGGGGTTCGATCCCATCTCCTACCCCAAAAAAAAAAAACATAGAAATAATTCAAATTTCTAAAAGTGATTTCATACCATGGAAACTACAATTAGTGAAACAGTGTAAATCAAAATATGTATATAATGAAGAAGTATATAATCAATTATTTTTTACAATAAAAAGAGCATAAGTAAATATAAAGATCTAGTTGAACTCTCCCACGAGACGATGCTCTCAATTTTCATAATTTTCTCGACGATTTTTCACTACAAAAAACCGTGTAGAGGTGGAACGAAAATCGGTGAACTTCAAACCGAATTGGTTATTTTGGATCGGCTAACAAAGTGTGTTTGCTGACAAAGGATTGTATGACTGAAAACTGATACGATTGGTGTATCATGTGAATGGGAGACAAAGCAAAAGAAGACATGTGCAAGTGAAGAGGCACGTGAGAAGGAAGCTTGCTTGAAGAAGATATAAAAATATCTCTAACAAACTCCGTTCTAGTATAAATAAGGAAAGAGATCAATTTAGAGGGATTATGCTTTATGTTGTTGTTGTTGAATTGTGCGAGTCTCGCATGAGAGACTTGAGAGCTGAGCTAGTGATGTGCTAGTCTCTCTCGTATGGTGTAATGTGAGCTGAGCTAGTGATGTGCTAGTCTCTCTCGTGTATGGTACGTACTGGTTTGGTTAAGGAATCGGAGCTATCGATATTAAAAACTTAACAAAAACCCGATCAACGAAATCAATACCGGAGAACGTCGATCGGATTGGATGATTCAGAAATGGAGACTCAAAAATGCAAATCTGATCAATGAGTGATGATCAGAGGAGAGAGTAGTCTCATTCTTCACTGAATTATTCTTCTCTTCCGTTTCTGATCTCTCTCTCTCGCCTGAGTTTTGGTAACTCGATAATCTTATGGGAGTTACAAAACGTCGTCATTCGTTTCAATATGATTATTAAATTTTAATTTATAATATTTTTAAGTTTTTAAACTAGATATTAATCCGCGGTATACTGCATGCCTATAATTTTATTAAAAAATTAAATATTTATTTTTAAGTTGATCAATAAATATATGTTTTTATTTTGTTTAATTTAAATGTATGGTACATCACAAAACTATATTTTTTAAACTAAAAATTTGAAATTTTAATTTTATATTTGTTTAAATAATATTGTTTATTTTATTTAGTGTTTAAGATTTTATAATTGTATTTGATTGTTAATTTCTCCCATAGTATATAATTTGTATTAATATCAATCTAGGATTTCACCCGTAGTATAAAGTTTATAACGTACTAAGATATGACCCGCGGTATACCGCGGGTTAAATATATATATTTTTTTTTTTATAAGATAAAGAATTTGTTGTTGTTTGTGTTGATTAATAATTCTCGATAAGGTTGTGTACGGTTTTTAGTGAGTCGTAATTATGATATTAGTAAGTTTAATATATATTATTTTATCTTATAGAATTTGACTGGTGATAGACCACACCACGGGATAATATTTTGTCATGTCTCATCTAAACCCGTTCCACCGTATAATCCGTCCCGTGATAACTAAAAATCAAATTATTTATTTTCTATTTTTAATAATATTATTATTTAAGATACTTCGAGTCAATTTAAAATTTCAGTCTAATAAGAAAAATTGTATATTATATTAATATTTTTATTTAAGAATCAATATCGGATTCGTATTGAAGATTTTATATTGAATTCATTGAAATTTGTTTTTTTTAAAACAAAATTTCTTTATAAATATTTTGTATCTTTTAAATTATTATATTTCCTATTTGTATTTTTTTTATCTTCAATATATTCGAACGATATTTTTAGAAAACCTGTTCACATCCTAATTATTGAAATCTGAATCCCGAAAATATTTATGTGATTTTTTTATAATTTAAAGATATGTTATGTAGATGCTATAGAAAATAAGGATAAAAAATCTTTTAGTTAATACATATTCCTAATTCATTTTGTGGGATTAAATATAGAATTAATATTTTTTCTTATTATTTAGGAAACAAATATATTTAAGTTTATAAATAATGATGATTTGACATAATCATCTCATTGTTTCCTAAAACTTTTGAACCAACAAATGTTTCTTGGTAAATGGTTTGTTAATTTTACATTAATTAGAAAAAGAAAACCCAAAGATCTCAAAAATCTAAATTAGTAAAGGATTTGATTTTATTAAATTAGACTAATATGTATGAAGTATAAAGAAAGACCCGGGTCAAAAATTTTATAAATTAAAAAAAGAGCAATTATGCACTTCAAAAATGTTAAGTAGATAAAATGAAATAAAATTATTTTTTGTAACATGGTGTTATAATTTTCTGAATTATAGATTTTGCAAGTATTATTAGATTGACAAATAGTGTAAATAAGTGTAATGTATATGTGAAACTTAGGGTTTTAATGAGAATTAAAATGTTACATGATCATCAAAGCCTAGTTAGCTAAATAGCCCAACACCATACAACATAAGAATTCAATTTCAATAAAGAAAATCCACACAAAGAATAATTAAAAGAAGAGAATTCGTAGACAAAGATGCCCCAACAAACTGTCGTCGTTAGAGACGGTGCCGTCGAGGCAAAAGAGAAGTAAGAAGAAAAAGAGAGTCATGGCCATGATGCAGTGAGGAGAACCATGACCCTTTTCATTCTCTTTTTCGATTTTTATTTCGATTGTAAAATTATACACAAAGGATCAGTAGTAGAACCTAGCGCTCCTATGAAGTTGATGAGAGGTCCAAGGATCTTTCCAGAACCGGAAAGAACGACCGTGATGAATGGCTACATATAATATGTGACGCTCATTTAATATTGATGTTCTGTTCTTCAAATAATATTTTACTTATTCTATTTCATAAGCATGTTTTGGTTTTGATATCCAAAAAATCTTTAATCGATGGGTATTTGCTAATATTTCATGCTTATGAAATCGAATCTTTCGACCTTAAGTATAGGCAAAGGTAATTTTGATTTAAAAGTTCTATAGTTTCCAATTTCATTGCGTAATTACATTTACCCATCTTCGAATGCTAATTTAAAATTAGATTATCGAATAGTGAATCCTACCAACCATACTAATTCAACTAATTAGATAAAGTGAAGAGAGATGGGCGATGTAGATAAAGTGGCATGCGTCACCGGAGCTTCCGTTTGTCTTGGATTGTCAAGCTTTTTCTCCTCTGTGGATACACGGTCACCGTCAATGCCACCGCCGTTCGAGTCCCAAGTTTCTTCCCTTGTCTCTTTTTTTCCATCCTTCTCCTTTTCTACTTTTACTAAGAATGCAGAAACATCAAAGAAAACAAAAAGAAAACGTTGAAGTTTAATTAAGACCACAATACCATGTCAAGAGAATCTTCAAATCTTGTGTTTTCACGTATAAAGGATCCTCAACCACAACTGAACATGTCATGCAGTCTTGTATAGCAAAACATCTCTAGAAGTATGCATACAAAATATTTTGCTAGATGAGAATTCTCAGGGATCGTTTAGACTGACGCAATTGTTCGATAGAAGAGAGTGTAAGGTTTTAGCTGTTTCGGTTTCAGAATATCTTGGAGAACAAGTAAAAAAATCATAGATACGAATCAAAAATTAGAATCATACCCACATATTTAAGGGAAGAATGCAAATCATTATATAACAATAAAGATATTCTTGTTAACACATTTACGTTAGAATGTTCTAGATGTTTTGATTTAGGCAATATTCTTGCCGAAAGATATATTAACAACGATCGCCTATAATGAAGGAAATTTGCGGTCTATCAAAGAGATTTTTTTTTGGAAAGTCTCAAATTATTTGGATCCGAAAGACTTATTTCCGAGTCAAAAACTTTTTTAAAAAAACGACCCGATTTGATTTCTTAAAATGTAATTTAAAAATGTTAAGTAGATAAACTTCTTATAAAAGAATCGAGATGTGTTTCTTTAAAAAAATAAATTTGAAGTTGTATTTGTTTGGTTAATATAGTTTGTTTTGTTTAGTGTTTAAGATTGTATACAAATATTTTGATTGTTAATTCTCGGATTTCACCTATAGTGTATGGTCCCAAATTATTATCGACTCAAAACCGTTAATTCTAAGATTCACCTGTTCTATAAAATAATCAAGATGTGTTTTAAAAAAAACAAATTAAGTTGTGTTTGTTTTGTTAATATTGTTTATTTTGTTTAGTGTTTAAAATTGTATAATTATATTTTGATCGTTAATTTTAGGATTTCACCCATAATATATCGTCACTTATTATTATCGACCTAAACACGTCAATTCTAGGATTTAACCCTTAGTATAAAATTTAAATATTTACAATTTTTAAACTTCTTATTTAATTATTATAACTTTCAAACATTTATAATATTTGAAACTTCATAAAAAATTTAATATTTGAAACAGTTATAGTGATTCACTTTAATAATGGTTAAATATTTATAATTTTTTGAATCTTTTTAAAAGTTTCTATTCTTTTAAATTAAGAACCGAAGTAAACCGAACGCTATTAGTTTTGGACGTTTGAGAACTCAAGTTTCTTGTTCATTCATATTCAGAATAATTTTTGTCCTTTTTATAGTATGACTCTCAACTATTGTCTAACATTTTTTAAGCAATGTTGGACATTATACACATATTATTTCTTCATTGATTGAATAATATATGATTGTTTTAAATTTTTTGAATCACATCATATACAGAAAAAAATCTAATATTTTATGAACTATATGTATTTTGATAAATTTAAAGTAAAGTAAATATAAGATCAAATAAAAGTGAAAGAAAAATCATATATTTATATTTAAATTAGAGAGGTTTTGGAAAATTAGTTAAGGTAAATAACAAATATAACTCTGAGAATCAAACCATCTCCATATACTGGTAGCCATGAGCAGGATTTTATCCCGTTTAACCTTCCACTTCGGTTGTATTCAAGACCAAAGGTCCCAACACGTCAAAAGCCAGACCCCCCCCCCCCCCCACTAGATGGATGACGCAATCCAAATAAGAGAACAAAGAAACCATTCAAAGAAACCATTCAAAAAATAATCCAGTATGACAACTTTCAAAGAGTAAGAGACAGGGAGGGGGAGGCTTTCAAAACCAAACGAGACTAGAAGGAACATCATGGAAGTGAGCTGAGAAAGTAAAGGTTCGACATCGAGTGGTTGACTGGGTTGCCGTGAAACAGCCTTATACTTAGAAAGAATATCGGACAGATTTGAGCAGCTAGTGTCATCCATCTTGCAGAAGAAGTGTCATCTGCAAAGAGGAGGTGGTTGGTATGAGCGTTAGTTTAGAGATATTCTATATATTAAATTTGGTAACTATATAAGGTGAAGCCCCTTTCAGTTATTTGTTGCATTTGAATCGTTTAATTTACAGTTATCAACATCGTTATCTTTATGATCATCTCAATTATAAAACATTAGAAATAATATATATATATATATATATATATATATATATATATATATATATATATATATGAAAGTACAAAATAATTTACCAAAAATAAAACAAAAGTATGAATTCAAAACAAAAGCTGTATTACATAGAGAAATATCTCTTGTTGACCAAAATAAAAATAAAAACAAAGATACAACAAATAACTTAGTGGATGGTGGTTCATCTTTAGAGAACACTTAAACAATGTCACTGGCGCATATCAAAGAACATGCTATGCGATTATCTCTCGTAAATATTTTGCCTTGACAACGGTTTTTGCAAATATTGCAAAATGGTCTAGAAGAAGTAGCTTTCCCAAGAATTTGGAACTCTTTCCCACCACTATCAAAAATATACTTACCAAGTTTTAGATATAGGATTTCCCCATATAAGCATTCAATATGAAGAGTAGTGCAGCACTCGTTGCACCAATAGAACACTTTTGTGTCTGTATCTCCTAAATTACGCTCACACACCTCACACCAATCTTTTCCACATACCTCTTCTCCCCACAGAATTGTGAGAGAGTGTCTGTCATGCTTATACTTTGCTTTAAATGGTAACGTCGCACACTTGATACATACAACAAAATCGCATTTAATGCAATTTAATGGTATATGGCTCTCTGATTTGCACATCTGACAAATGGGTTTTTCGCTTGGGTCTATAGCTAGGAACAATGAATGTTCATGACCTTGGAAATTAAACGGTTCAGAAATTGAAGCGCATCGTACATCTAGATCGAAGTTGCATTCCTTTCTCGAACACATATAGACAAAGCCACCAGAATTACGAACACAAGCATTGCACTCGAAGTCGCCCGTATCATATTTACTCACGGCATTTAATGTAAGTGGATGAGGATGTAACGCATGTTGTATTCTTCGCCGATCTTTTGCGCATATTTCATGGATGGTGAAGTCACATTCCACACAAATGTAATGATTACCTTCATAGATAGGAATGACACATGCTTGACAAAACTTCTCTTCATCATATAATATGCTAACCTCAAGTTGGAGATGATGGTCATGAAGAAAATGAAGTATCACTCCTTCAGATATTATCTCGAACGGCCCGACATCTTTTGTTATATCATCTTCTTCTGGTACACCTTCAAGTTCAACTCCATCCCACACATCTTTCCGTAGAGCACATCTTACGTGAACAACATAATCCTTACATTTTTCACAAGTATATGCACCATAATCACCGTCAATACTTTTACGACAAACTCCACAAGACCATTCTTCGGATTGGAGAGAAGCAGTGTAGGAGATACGATGATGGTGACGTGAAATCTTGATGATGTGTGGAGAATACATACAGTCTTTATGAGCAACAAAGTTGCATCTAAGACAAACAAAGGTGGGATAGTTTTTTCTGAGTAAACCACAAACGTTGCAAGTTAAGGAAGCTTGTCTCGGAAAAAGAGTGAGGGAATGGTCATGGCTTTTTGGTTGGTCGATAACAAAAGGTATCGACTTCATTGCACATGGTGTATGCATTACAGCTTCACATATGGTACAACCATATACTAGATCTGTAGCTGTTGTTCCACAACATAAACACTCTATATCGGGAGCACTAGGTAGGCGATAGGAAAGCTGCAAAGAATGCTCAGGATGATAAGGGTGTTTGATTGAAATTGGAGACTGCACGCATTCTTTGTGATAAATTTTATCACAGTAGACACAGAAATAATAGTCTGTGCCAAAATTTGAGCCGCTGCATATGTCGCACCCACCATCAACATTGAATTCTTTATTGTTACACCAAAACAAAGGGAGTACTGACAAATCTTCATCACTTTTTGTTGTAGAGACGATGTATTCAGGGGAATAACTGATTGGGTAAGTGAGAGAATCAGAAGAATTTTTAGTAACACGTAGATGAGGACATAAGAAAAGTGGTTGAAATGGGAGATCGTGGTTGGCTGTTTTATCAGAGGAGGGGCTTTTTGTTTGTGGTATGGGTTGGTATTTTGGGTGATGATATACAAAAAATAGTTTACCATTGTTTTCCAACTCGTGAAATCCACCTAAGGGTATCGACTTCATCGCACACACTGTATGCATTAGAACATCACATATGGTACAGTAATATACCAGATATGTTGCTCTTCTTCCACAACAAAAACACTCCATAATGCGAGCATTAAGGTCAAGATAGGAAAGTTGTAGAGAGTGCTCCGGATGGTATGGGTGCTCAATTTTGAATGGAGATTGGACGCATTCTTTGTGGTATATACTATCACAGTGGACACATAAATAATAGTCTGTGCCAAAATTTGAGCCGCTGCATATATCGCACCCACCATCCACATCGATTTCTTTATTGTTGCACCAAAACAAAGGGAGTAGTGAATGATCTTCATACTTTTGATCACTTTTTGTTGCAGAGACGATGTATTCAGGGGAATTACTGATTGGAAAAGTGATAGAATCAGAAAGTTGTTTAGTAACACGTGGATGAGGACATAAAAAAAGTGGTTGAAAAAGGAGATCGTGGCTGGCTGTTTTATGAGAGGAGGTTGGGCTTTTTGTTTGTGGTATGGGTGTGTATTTTGGGTGATAATATACAAGCTGCTGATATAGTTTATCATCAGTTTCTGTCTCATGAAATCTACCGATGGAATCCATGGCTATTCCACCAATAATTTTGATAGTTTTCTCTCTCTTTTCTTTTGGGTGAAGGATTTTTGGTATGATATGATGTTCGTTTCCTGCTGTTCCCACATATATAGCACAAACAAATAAAAGTTAACTAGTCGTGCACATGGTTTACGTCGTCGTCTCTAAGATCATCTGGCGATCAAGCTTTTATATATTATTTCATGATTAATAATTGAGCAAGTTGAGAATATTTTCATATTTTATTTTCTGTCAATTTGGGACACTTGCTCATCGACCAGATGAAAAAAAATTAAAAAATTTTATTTTCTACATCGACCGGTAAATTAAAAAATTATTTTCATTCGCTGTTTACAACTCGATGTAGTCTTACTTTTTAGTTAGATTTAAGTTCTGGTCTTTAAAAATTGTTTCGTATTAAAATACCATTGTGTCTTTCAGCTATTTGAGATTTAAATATCATAGTCATATTTGGTTGTGAAATGTGTAGAATATTACTACCGCTTTCCGCATTTTGTTTTTCAAATTTAACGATTCTTTGATGTAAAATACAAGGTTTTTGTGTGGTTAAAATACACTTTCCACATCTGTATTTTTTGTCTTCAAATTACCATGATTACTCATCCCTTTTCTTTGTACAAAGTACATAGATATTTTTAATAGAGTAAAATATAAGGATAACTTTGAAGGCAGCACTTCAGAAAAGTCTCCATTACTATTGCAGCAAATATTTTAAAAACTGACGATTTGGTCAAGAACCAATTAGTAAGCTAGGTAATTTCATCCAAGCTCATGATAAAAAATAAGGGTGTGAATGTTTTTTTTTTTTCCAGGTAGAAATTGCGAACAGAAAAAGATGATCCACTTGCAACAAAATAATAACGCCTCATATTTCCAAGTGATCTTCTTATTAGTTCTTACAGCTGGTGCGTTTCAAAGTGTTTTTCTTCTTCTTTTGTTCAGTTACTTTAAAATATATATATATATATATATATATATATATATATATAAAATATGCATACTAACTTCAAACACAAATAATAATATGCATATGGATTCTAAAATTAAATGGTTTTAAAAAAATCTTAATTTACATATATAAAATAATAACATAGGAAATTATTTATAAGATACTTTAATTTGTGTACTTATTTATATTTAAATGTTATTACTTAGTACATTAAAAAATAAATAGGATTGCTACAATAATTAAAAACTTGAAAGTGAATTTTTGAAAAATTAGTCATATATAAAGTTACTATAATTTATTATTGTTTAATTATCATTGTAAATTATAAAAATGATAATAGTATAATTTATGTTACATACTAATTTTAACATAATTTTATTATAATATTTACGTAATGTTATTAAATAGTTTATCTAAAATTTATGTTAGATACTATATTTTTTTTGTTTAATACCTAAACCGCTTTTTAAGTTTTTCGTCATTTAAAAATTTATTTGAACGGTTTGATCCGCTTGATACCCACTTTTTATGTATGATATGTTTGATACGGTTGAACAACATTTTACATGCTATGCTTTTTCCATTCGAAGATCACAAGAAAAGGATCTACTATTTTTCTCGAGACACAAAATTTAAGACATTAAAAATTATTCCCAGTAGATTTTGACATCAACGCAAATTATTCATTTATTAAAATCATTTAGAATTTCAGTGTTTTACTATGATTGAAAAAAATTTGTAATGTTTTTTCTGAATTTAAAATTCCGTCATTCTAAATTTTATCTAGGATATTATCATTATCTATACTCCAAAGATTTAGAAATTAAGTCAATCATTTTTCCACTATTTATCTTACACTGTTTATGTGGCAAATACTATAACACCTCTATATTATATTATTGTTCTTATCGCCATACTACCTGTGAAGATTACGGCAATGGTAGTTTTTGTTAAAACACAAATTGGTTAACAATCAAATTATCGAGTTAAATAAGTTTTTATCTAGAGATAGTGATAATAATAATCTTATTGGATGAAATTCATATTTTGCACGTTATAGTAACTCGTTAATTTTTTCTGTATGATATAATCAATGAGTTAAGATGGTAAATATAAATATATCATATAAGTTATAACTTATCCCGATACAAAATGACTTAGCATGACATAATTATAAACTTATTGATACAAATATTTTGTTTTCATGTTAACCTAATAAATATTACCGAGATATTTGTTATCATGTTATCTTGATAATATGTTATTTGCTAACTATTTTGATGCATGTATTTTTTTACATGATTATTCGGTCGCGAGTCAAGTTTTTTGCTCTTCATGCTAAATATTTTGTTACTTTTTAATAATAATGTTATCGTCTTCTCATATATATCAGTCTTTGAAATCTAATCATTGGTTCAATCACTGAGAATTTGTTTATATCGTCAAATATATTATTAACATATTAAGTTGGTTTGTACCCCATATCATTTCATCCATATATTAAACTTCATCCATATTTCGCTAACGATATTATCTCGATAATGCTATTTTAGCATGCTAACAAACTAATTATACACTAAAATCATAAAATATTTAACAGTAACGCTAAATCTGTTATATAGGGGCATTTTTGTCATATTGATTTTGTAAAGAAAACTCACCTAAATAAATAATTTTCAGGTATAATTCTTAGTTATTTAGTCTTCTATATACATATTTTTAAATCACCCTTTTATCCAACATACTAAATCTGACATCACGAATCACCAATTATTTTGTAATTGTGTATATACAATCTATACATACAAAGCCAGTTGACAAGAAAAAAAATGGAAACTAACAAAATGTCAAAGAAAAAAAAAAGATGCAATCAGTCTAATTGGTAGAGTCAAACAAAAACGAAAATCTAGTTTAATCAAATCACGGATACTTATTTAATTCTAAGCAAATGTATAAAGCATTCCCATGATTTTATTAACACTTGGAAAGCTTGACTTGAAGGTAGTACTGAACCACGATTTTAATTTGTTTTGATCAAGAAAATTGTGCTTTTACGGTTTAAATTAGCTCATGATAATAATAATATAAACCCATTTGTAGTGTGTTTTCTAAGAAAAAAATTGTTCAACAATTTCCTAATATTCCTAAATTGTTAAATTTTCTAACGCATGAAAAGTTATACTACAATACAATCTCGAAAACTGAAAAGTACATACTACTATAACATACTACGATAATATATCCAAATATTATTATATTAGCTGTGACAAATGTATTAAGAAAATTAACAGATTGGAAATAATGTATTTGAGATCTATTTTTGTTGTGTGCATTTAGTATGGTGGGGCTTACGCCCATTAACGTTGTATCAGTTGATTAAATTAAAGATGACTTCTGGGTCTTTGATTAACTGAAATAATAAACTTATTAAATTATTTGGTAATGCATTACAATTTACAGCTAGAAGCCTCGAATCAATTGATTGGTTTATAGAGATTAAAAATGAAAACAAATTAAAAGACGTGCATATAGTTGACTTGAAAGCAGTACTGAACCACGACTATAATTTGTTTTGATCAAGATAATTGTGCTTTTACGTTTTAAATTGGTTTATGAAAATAATAATATAAACCCATTTGTAGTGTTTTTCTAAAACAAATTTTGTTCTCAACCATTTCCTAAATTGTTAACTTTCTAACGCATGTAAAGTTATACAATACCATATTGAAAACTGGAAAGTATATTGTTAATACCACATCGGAAACTAGAACAGATCTCAAATGCATTATTGTAATACTATAACATATTACAATAACTTATCCAAAGTTTATTATATTAGCTGTAACAAGTGTAATATATGTTCTTGTTGTGTGCATTTAATATGGTGGGGCTCACGTCCATTAACGCTCTATCAGTTGATTAGATTAAAGAAGACTTTTGGGTCTTTAATTAACTGAAATAATAACCTTACTAAATTATTTGGCAATGCATTACAATTTACAGCTAGAAGTCTCAAACCAATTGATTAAAAATGAAAACAAATTAAAAGACGTGCATATAGTTGACTTTAGCTTAAGAAGAAGTTCATGATTTATGATAAACCAACTACATAATTGAAGTTTTTTTTTTTTTTTTTCAAAACTACATGATTGAAGTTTTCTACAAAAGACGATCACGATCAAATAATTATGTTATAAGACATTCACTAAAACAAAAGGTTGTGTAATGAAACATTTTCTTAAGATTTTATTGTTTTGAAAAATAAAAATAAATAGGGTAAATATCACTTTCAAGATAATCAAAAACTTTATTCAGAACAATAAAACGCATTATTTTGCATCTGTTAAACGCAATATCACTTTCAAGATAATCAAAAATACATTGGTTACGAATTTTCACGCCCATTAACCAATATATTTATGTCTTCGAAGTTAAGCCGACGCAACTCTAACATAAGCATCTAGCATCTAGCATCAGATCTTCCCCACCGTTGTCCACATTTCTCTTATCAAGGAGAAGACTTCAATGGATGCAGAAACTCCTCGAAACGGCATTGTTTCAGCCAAACTTGCAAAACAACAAAAACGACGTCACTCTTATAAACGGATTTTTAACGGTGATCATCACCAGTAAGAAACAAAAAAAAAACAGAGGAAGGTCACTCAAAGCAATGCAGCAAAAGAAGTGTAAGTTGTCTTATGGATCGAATCGTCCTCAATCACCAATTTGATCATGAATCGTGTATCACCTTCTTAGAGGACATGTGGCAATTAGAAATTTAGATGTCTCCAATTGTAACAAACACCGTTAAACACAATTAAAACAAAAGTATTGTTTAAGATTATCTTGCAATTTGAAATGCTTGTCTTGATATAATTAGTATAAATATATACACCCCCAAGAAACAACTATACGTAACGTAGCACAGAGTAGAGCCCCAAAATTGTTGATAAATGTTTGTCGAATGTCACCACTTCTTTCGCCATAGATTGGATATTCAAATTGGAGACGCCTAGTTGAGTTTTCGAATTTCTTTCAATGAATTTCATGGCCATGGCCAAACAGAACTAGTAAACGGTTGCAAATCAAAACATGTATATATTGGAAAAAGATGAATCAGTATTCAGGAAAACGGATTAGATAACCACATAGCAGTGTTAGGCACTTGACAAATATCTACCATAAAATGAGCTTAAGCGAAGACAAAGATGTAGGGAAAAACTCTCCAATGAGACGACAATCTCTTCCGTTCCAATTAATCCTCACTACTCATCGACAATCTTCCACTACTGATAAACCGTGAGAAAGTGAAATCACAATAAGAGAACCTTGAACCAAATTGGTAACCATTGATCGGCTAACCAAAGATTTTGTGAATAAAAAATCAAGACTGTAGAAAGAGACGAGATGTGATTCTATTAAAGGATGATGAAGTGATTAGAAAGTAAGAATCAACAAAGTAAATATACCATATTTATAATTACATCAAAGAAAAAATAAATCAAACTTAATTATAAAACTGAAATTACACTTAAATAGAGGAATAGACAACACACTAGACTCAATAAAAAACTTGATTCCCACATTTAACTGAACATACTATATCGTTGTATGTCTTCAATATTTTGACTTGGCAAGGGTTCTTGCAATCCGGGTTCATGCATAACGGTCGAGAAAGATTACTTTTGCCAAGAATTTCAGCATCCCTATCAAAAAACTTTAAAGTTTGACCAGGCTTCACATATATTAGGTCTCCACCAAATAAGCATTCAATATGAAATGTGGTGCCACACTCGTTGCACCAATAGAACACTTTTGTGTCTGTAGCTCTTAAATTACGTTCACATACCTCGCACCAGTCTCCCTTACATAATTCTTCTCCAAATAAAACTCTGAGAAAGTGTTTGTCATGTTTATACCTTACTTTTTCTGGCAAGGTAGCACACTTGATGCATACAATAAAATCACATTTGATACAATTTAATTGTTTATGACATATTGTTTTGCATACCTGACAAAGTAGTTCTTCTTTTGGATCTGAAGCGAGGAACATGGAATGTTCATGATATTTGTAATTAAATGGCTCATAAATGGAAGCACACCGTACATCAAGATAGAATTTGCATTCCCTTATGTGACATCCATAGATAAAACCACCACAAAAACGTTCACAAGCATTGCACATGAATCTACAAGAATCGTACTCCACATGTTCCAATGTAAGTTGATGCGGATGTAACGCATGTAGTAGTATGCGGCAAGAATTTGGGCATGTTTCATGGAAGATGAAATCACACTCCATACATGAGTAGAAATTACCTTCAACGATAGGAAGAACACACGCTTGACAAAACTTGTTTTCATCATAAAGTATGCTAACCTTGAGCCGGAGATGATGGTCATGAAGAAAATGAAGTATTACTCCGTCAGATATTATATCAAAAGACGTGACATCTTGTAATTTATTATCTTCTTCAGGTACATTTTCAAGATCTTCACCATCCCATACATCTTTTCCTAAAGCACATCTTGAATGAACAACATAATCACCACACATAGCACAACTATATGCACCATAATCACTGTCAATACTTTGACGACATATTGTACAAGAACAATCTCTAGATTGAAGAGACGAAATGTAGGAGAGACGATGGGGTGACGTGATATCTTGATTATGCGTGGAGAATACATACAATCTTTATGGGCTACAAAGTTGCATATGGCACATATGTATGTGGAATAAAGTTTTCTTAACAAACCACAAACGTTGCAGGTTAAAGAATTTTGTTTAGGAAAGAAAATGAGAGGATGATCATGCCTTTTTGGTTGGTTTATAACCATAGGTATCGTCTTCATCGCACATATTGAATGCATAAGAACTCTACATATGGAACAATAATATACCTGACCTGATGCTATTCTTCCACAACATAAACACTCAATATTGTGAGCAAAAGGAGGATGAATGTAACATTCGAGAGAGTGCTCAGGGTGGTAAGGGTGTTTTATTTTAAGTGGAGACTCGACACATTCTTTGTGATACATTTTATTACAGTTACAGAAATAATAATCAGTGCCAAAATATGAGCCATTGCATGCACTGCATCCACCATTGACATCAAATTCTTTATCGTTGCACCAAAACAAAGGGAGTACAAAATGATCATCATGAGCATATTTAATTCTGACGTAATTTATGATAGAACCGAATGGGACATTGGTAATTGAAGAAAATCTTATGGTATACGGAAAGTCTCTATTTTTCCATCGTACTATAGGGCATAAGAAAAAAAGGTTGAAGAAGGGAATTATCGCTACTTACTATTCTACCGGAGGAGGTTGGACTTCGAGTTTGTATTATGGGAGGGCGATATACCAAGGATAATTTACCATCTTTCTCCATCATATGAAATATTCCACGGTCATTATCCATGGTAGCTCCGGGTCTTTCTTTATTGTATCTCTATTAAGGTTTTTTAAAAGTGTTGTTATACAGAAGTCAAATGTTTAACAATCCAATGAATATGAAAACTATTGGATTCTTATATAGTGTAAAAACGAAATGAATTTTGTTCTTTTCTTTGTAGTTATCATAATGTTCTTGCCATGCAAATAAAGAATCAACTTTTCTTTGCGTATGGTTTTTGTCCCGTATGAAATTATCCTACGATTCAAGATAGTTAATTAACGTGTAAACGAAGTGGATTTTGTCTTTCCACGTACATAAAGAATCCAATTTCTTCGCATATAGTTTTCGTCATTTCGGATGACATACGCACTTCTAGGCGTCTCCTTCGTCGAATTTGGATCTCCCCGTGGTCTCCCAGGATTTGTTTCTGAAAATTATCTTGCAAGCAGGAAATATTTTATTTTTGTATACAAACTCGAAATTTTTTTACCAAAAAAAAAAAAAAAAAAAAAAAAATCGAAATTCTGAAATCAAATCACCACTTTGAAACAAGAGAGACTTGGCCACTCGTTTTGCTACATACTATCGAAACTACATGCTTTGAAGAAACTTATTATGAAATTTGTTCAAATTGAACTTATTTTTTTTGGATCCGTGACGTGAAAACTAAGTGGAATTTGTTATTTTCTCTGTAGTTGTGATAATGTTTTTTCCACTACAAACATTAGTTTAATGAAATATCTCTTCAAACATCACTCCACCCAAAAGAAAATTTCAGTTTCTTTGATTTTAGTTGTCGATTTAAATTTATTTTGATATTTCTCTATAGATGGACATATTGATATTTCTCTACAATTAATTGTAGTTGTCGATTTAATTTAATGAATATCAAAATATATATCTATATTATGTGTACTGGTATATTTCTAGACATATATTGATATATTCAAAAAAAATTATTTATATTTTATAACAAATTTTGTATTTTGATATCAACTATATATATAATATTTTTAGATATATTTCTAGATTCACCACAGGCTTTATTGGTACAAAGTGACCATGAATATAGCGATGAATGTTGTTTGGAATTCATGAACACATTTGGCTTGATAGTAGCTTTTTTTTGTCAATAAAACAACAAGATTTGAGGAATCGAACTCAAGTTCTGTGGGTTGCAAAACCTACCTCTCACTCTAGACTAAGGTAATTGTACCTTTCTTTTTAGCAACTAAATTTGTGACCGCGTTGATGATAAGTTTCTACTATAATAACTAACTTCTAATTACATTGACTACATGTTTGCATCCATATATTATGGCAGTTCTTAAACCAGATTTTGAAATTTATGTTAACAATTATTATTTTCATAACATAATCTTAATAGATGTGCACCCAAATTTTTTATAAACACCATATTGTGCAAGATTAGAAAAAACAGTTATGTATAAGATACACCAAACACATTAAAAAATAAAACAACAATGAGAAGATTTTTAATTAAGCCTTCCTAGTTATAACTTCCTTTGCTTAAGAATACTAATTAATTCTTTATTAATTTACATTTATATTTATTTATCTATTTGATCTTCTATATTCACGTTCTGTTCAATGAAGTTCTTGTACCATGTAGCTGATTGCTTTGGTGTCCTTTTCAAAGTTGTAAAATCAACGTGGAATAGCCCAAATCGAACCTTGTATCCGTACAACCATTCAAAATTATCTAATAGTGACCATGCGAAATATCCCTTCACATTTGCTCCATCCCTACATAAGAGTTTACAATAAATTTATTAGGAATTGGTAATTGCCTAAGTGGTTATTACGTACATTCAACTTCTCTATGTTTTTGAGATCCATTTGTATATATGAGTTGGTTTATAATCTAACTAAATATACAATTCACATACCTCATTGCTGCTTTCAAAGCATCCAAATATCCACTCAAGTATTGTATCCTTTTTGTATCATGCAGAAGTTCTTCAACTGTTGTCTCTGGTTTTTGCAACTGTCCGAAACCTGCAAAACCATCGTTAATATTAATTTTTCAGCATACCATTCTTATAAAATGGATATAAGTCATATAACCCAAACAAAGTTGAGGTATTAGTACCATTTTCGGTGATGTACATTGGTATGTTGTGGTACCTATTTTTTAGGTAATTCAACATCTTTCTGAATCCGTTAGGATCAATATGCTGCCAATTTACGTCGGTCTATCATGTGCAAAAAGCCAAATATTTCAAAAGCCATGTTAGAAAATTCACTGTAATACACAAAGGAGCTCACTACAAACTTTAGATGATAGCTAAAGAAATGTACTTACCAGTTCTCCGATGGAAACATTTCCTTTCCGGTCCAATTTGAGGGCTAATCCTTCGCTTTTAGAAGCTCCGTCTCCAGAATTACAAGCAGTGATCAAACAATCTTGTATGAAGTAACTTGTATAGTGATTAATACCCAAAAAGTCTGATTTATAGCTCATTAGGCTGTTCATTTCATTGCTCGAAAATTTTGGCAAAGCTGATCCAAGTAGATTCACCATTTCTTCCGGATATTTCCCATACACAACGGGATCTAGAATCCTGGTACACATTAGATAAGAAGACATGAGTATGTGAACTATACATACTAATATATGATGAATTTTTTGGTCTAACTTATTATAACATAACATACCAATTTGAATAAAATGATTGAGCTCTCTCGGCAGCATTTTTATCAGCAATCGAATCGCTTATGGGTTCAAACCATGATGTTTGTACCACAATGCCAATGATTCCCTTTTGTTCTCTCTACAACAACAAAAAACGTATTTATATCGATATAATGCATACAAATATATAGTTTAAATCATATATCTATAGTATATTGGTTATTGTTACTTGATATTTGGTTCGGTATATTTGAATCGCCTTTGCATGTGCGAGGATCATATTATGAGCGGCTATAAAAGGCTCAGTTTCTGAGTTCCCGTGAGTACAATTTCCGTATGGCATGGAGCACCGCGCTGGTGGAAACAAACCACTTCGATATGCTAAGCTTATATGTTGGTTTGGTTCGTTAATCGTGATCCAGTGTTTAACTCGGTCTCCAAAATGTTTGAAACATATATCAGCTAAGTACCCGAAATCTTTCCTGAATTATAAACAGTGAATGAATCAGTTTTAGTTATGGTAAAATAGATAGAGACTTAATTTTATCAACTCACTGCATCTCGGAGCTTAACCAACTCTTGAACCGGTTCTCGAGTTCTTGAGGATAGTCGAAGTGGTTCAACGTCACAAATGGTGTAATCCCTGTAAACATTTACATGAAAAATAGCAATCTTTTGAAGTTAAAATTTCTGTATGTAATGCTTCAATAGATACTAACTTAAAAATTAAGAAGTAGGGAGAGTAAATATTACCTTTTTTAATAAGAGCGTCGATCAAATTGTTGTAATACTTTATTCCCTTATAATTAATAACTCCAAATCTTCCATCTGTATTTTTATTACATAAGTTAACAGTTTGTTTTATTTTTATCTATATATCAAAGGAAAGGTACACACTTTTAACATATTGTTTCCGGTTTAGATATCTGAACCAATCAATTGATGGTAGAAGTTTAATTTCAAACCAAATTTAATTATTACAGTCATGATTAAGAAGATAAAGACTTACTAGGTAAGACTCTAGACCAGGAAATAGATAATCTGTAACTATTGACTCCAAGAAAATTCATTGATTGGATATCTTCCTGTAATCATATATAGTAGATAGATGTCAATATAAAAAAGAATTAAAAACAACTAAAGTAAATAGTTTATTCAGGTAAAAGGAACAAAATATTATAATAATGTATTTATTTTACCATATATCGATGATATTGGTCCGTAGCTATGTCTCCATTGCTTCCATCAACTATTTTCCCTGAATTTTTTAATATAATATTGTCAATGGAATCAACATGGCATTTATAAGATAAAAAAACTTTGTCGAGAACCAATCAAAGAAAGCTAAACTGTAATTTATTTTAAATATGATATGCATGGATATATAATTAACTACAAATAAACACAAACTTAATTGAACCCAGAACTAAACCACAAGATTCATTCAAAACATAAAAATCATATTGTTTAGCTTATCTAAGCCAAAACATAATTGGATGGGAAAAAAAATATTCAACTTAAAGTCCAAGTTAGTTCAATTTCCACATTCTTCAAGACTCATTCCAAACCAAGCTAACCATAGACATAATCCAAAATAAACACATACCAGGGTTTTCATGGGCAAAGACATCCCAATTGTTCAGACCTTTTCCATCGGTTAAGAAGGCACCTTCATACTAAATACATCAAATAAAAACCAAAATTATAAAGTGACTCCAAAAACTGATTACAGAAATATAAAAAGAAGGAAAATAAAGGTACCTGGAAAGCAGAAGAAGCTGTGCCAAAGAGGAAATCAGAAGGAAATGGAGATGAATCATCTGAAGTTTGATGAAGGCATGAACTGTAAAGAGGAAACAATAAGCTTTGTAATAAAAACAGAATTGCAAAGTTGGCAAAAGTTTTCATTTTGGTTTTTTTTCTTTCTCGTGTATGTCGTCTGTGGTTTTGTGTGCACTCTTATCTATACGTGTCTATATTTATATGAAAAAATTGCAGAATATTTTAAATGCATCATTGCGATTTTGGGGCAGTCTTGTCAACTTTTTAAAAATTCCCCAATTTCTACCTACTGAATATATTCGAAACTATTAAATATCATAAACTATGCATCAATTTGGTTACAACTATAGACAAAGCATACCAAATTTTTACATATATTATAACCAAAAAAAGAATATGTACATGCTTTAAATATCATAAAGTTTAAAAGAAAATCATTAAAATTTTAATATATGAAATGTGCCTAACAACTCCATCTAATTTCGTACGTTAGATTTTACTGGTTTTACTTTCTAGATATATAGCGTTGATGATTATTATATAAAATATAAAAATTTGGAAGTTAGAAAGTATAAATAAGTATAAATAAAAATACTATGGCTATAGTTTATGGCGTAATAGTTTTTAATATTGTTGTTACTATGCTTCGAATTCAAAATCACATATTTTATGTTATTGACAGTGTGAAACATTAATTAATTACTGATATCTTACTTTTTAACAACAAACATATTCTTTAATAAATGTCTTCAATACTACTCACGTGTTAAATATTATATCATCCGTCGCCATAATTTACAATTCTATGACACGGCTAATTCTTTTTCTTTTCTTTTTTGGCAAACACACGACTAATTCATACGTTTATATAAATTCAAGTAAAAAGAAGAAACTTACGGTTTCGTACAAGAAGTGCTAGTGCGGCGGAGAACGTTGACCCATTTGGTGAAGGGGTTGGTGTTGCGGCGGCTGAGGATATGGTTGGTGACATGGCTACTCCTAGCTTCATAACTATCATCGGAAGTTTCGTACCTCAACTTACTTCTTTTGAAGTTTCCAGTGTCTGAACAAAATTTGCAGAACACGGTTGCGTATACCACAAGAAATATGAAAAATAGGAATAAAAAATTGATGATTCTAATTGGTTTAAAAAATGTCATCTTCTTCTTCTTCTTATTCAACTCTATAGCTGTTTTTTTCTTTCTTGATTCTAAGTTTGGTTACTAGTATATCTGTTTTCTTTTCTAGGTCTTTATACAGCTATGTGAAGATTAATTCAGAGAAATTGAAGATATCAGCGATGGAGACCAAACGATTAACTCAACCACGCAACTTTTTTTAATTTTTTAATTCTCGATTGAAAATTTCGCAAACAAATATTTTGATTAAATTAAATTTTTGAACTTGATAAATAAACCAGATTGTATGACTAAGTGTTATACAGTTTATATGGCAACGAAGTTGACTTCTATGTACCTAGAAACGATCTTGTCGTGAAAATACCAAATGAAATCATTAACCACGCAACCATTTATATATGTAATTGTTGATTCCGACCTATTTTGCTTATATGTTATCTATGTTATCAGTTTGTTCGTGTGTCTTTTTCTTTAGATTGTTTAACGACTCATTGTGTATTTGATTAAATCATAGTCTATATGTAACTCAAAATATAATAAATATTCAAAAAATTTCTATTCAACCAATATACGTGTACGGGTAGTTTTGTAAATTAAAAAGTTTTGGGAGTGAAATGAATGAATAAATTTTTTGAAAAATGTTGTGAATCGTACTTGAAACTTGACTGTTTCGCAGACAATATTGAAGGATGATTGCAAAAAAAAAAAAAAAAAAAAAAAAAAAAATCAGCATGTTTACATAATTTGAAGTGAACTAAAATCTTAACATATTTTAAATAAGTATCTTTTTTTTTCTTCTGAAAGTCTGAAACATATTTCAATCAAACAAAAACCAAGTTCACTTTCGTAAAATAACTTTCCTAGATGTTACTGACGTTAAACCGCAGATAGAAAACACAGAAATATAATTTTCTAGGTGTTTATGGTTCCTTTGGTCATTATCAGTTAGTTTATGATTTTATTTTTAATTTTAAATTTTTTTATTGAAAAAATTAAGAAGAATTTATCTTACAAAAAACAGTGATATAGCGTTTAGAATCCATATCTTAGAAACGCTTGCTTGCGTGAAATTAAATTTGGAGGTGATGTCAAATGCTTTCTAACGCGTGTTTAGTTTTTTCGGTGATTTTTAATCTAAAATAAGTTTAGTTTACTTTTGTACTACTTTTGATTTAACACTATTATCATCATAGAGAACAAAAAAAGTTTTCTTTGAAAACGTGTTGAATGATTGTGCAAGATTAGACAATTACTTCCGTATGGCGCGTAACACTGATTAAACATTCACTTTAAGGTAAAGAAAACCATTAATCATTCATTTAACGAAGTTACATAAATTCTTTCCTAGTTTGACTTTCTTTACTTAGGAATACGAATTACTATTCTTCCTTTGACCAAAAAAAAAACCTAAATTCTCTTCTCACGTGTTCTTCAACATCTTAAGCTAATAGAATTATTGTGCAAGATTAGACAAATAATCATGTAACACATTAAACATTCACTTTTAGGAGGAAAAGACAAATTTAATCATTCAACAATCAACAACAATGATAAGTATCAATTTTAAATGCTTTTGTAATTTTTGACTTTCTTTGGCAGTGAATACGAATTAAAAATAAATGTGTTTAATAATTATCTACGATATCTCTTCGATTCACGTGTTCTTCGATATAATTTTTGTACCATGAAGCTGATTGTTTCGGTGACCTTTTAAGAGTTGTTAGATCCACATGGAATAGACCAAACCGAACCTTGTATCCGAACAACCACTCAAAATTGTCTAATAGTGACCACACAAAATAACCCTTCACATTTGCTCCATCCCTACCAAAACAATTCACAACTTATATAGAATTAGTAAATTTTCATTAGATAAAAATTGGTTTAAAGACTATTTGAATGCATGATTTTAAGAATTGGATTTCTGCATAAATTTACATAAATTATTTACCTCATTGCTGCTTGTAAAGCTTCTAAGTATCCACTCATGTATTGGATCCTTTTTGTATCATTTAGAAGTTCTTTATCCGTTGTTTCAGGTTTTTGCAAGTCTCCAAAACCTTCAAGCCATTAATAATAATTTTTCATGATAATTTCAAATATGGTTGATGACTCGATCATTGATCAAATTTGAGGTCTTGTACCGTTTTCAGTTATGAACATTGGCATGTTTGGGTACCTATCTTTTAAATAATTCAGCATCTTGTGGAATCCTGTGGGATCAATATGCTGCCAATTTACATCGGTCTAACAATAGAAACATGGTCAATAAACAATAAAATTTACTAAAACATTTGAATATAGTCGTAAAATATTGAATATAAGAAACTGAATGAATGTACTTACAAGTTCTCCTATAGTAACATTGCCTTTCCGGTCTAACTTGAGAGCATATCCTTCGGCCTTAAAAGCTCCATGTCCAGTATTACAAGCAGAGGTCAAACAATCTTGAATGAAGTAACTTGTATAGTGATTAATACCAACGAAATCTGCCCTCGACTTCTCTAAGTTCTTCACTTCATTGCTCGAAAATTGTGGCAAGGCTGGTCCAAGAATATCTACCATTTCTTTTGGATATTTCCCATATATAACGGGATCTAGAATCCTAGTACATGTTAGAATACAAATAGATAAAACAATATATATTCCATATGTGGGTGAAGTACTATACTTCATATCTACAAATATGATCTCAACATATATAGTAATATAACATACCAATTAGAGTAAAATGATTGAGCTCTCTCAGCAGCTTCTTTATCCGCATTGGAATCACTAATGGGTTCAAACCATGATGTTTGTACCACAATGCCAATGCTTCCCTTTTGTTCTTTCTGCAAAAACATTATATTTATATCGATAACTCACGAAACCAGGTCTTAATTTGATGTATGAGTTTTATTACCTGATATTTGGTCTTGTATATGTTAACCGCTTTTGCGTGTGCAAGGATCATGTTATGTGCGGCTATGAAAGGTTCGGTTTCTGAATTCCCCTGGCTACAGTTCCCGTATGGCGAGGAGCAACGAGAGGGTGGAAATTTACCTGTTAGATAGCCTAAGATTAATTGTTGATTTGGTTCGTTAAGCGTGGTCCAGTATTTAACTCGGTTTCCAAAATGCTTGAAACATATATCGGCTAAATAACCAAATTCCTTCCTATCAAAAATAACAAAAAAAAAAAAAGTGTTTATAAGTTCATTGCCATTCTAAGTAATTAGGGGTTCATAAAAATACTAATTCTATTTAACCACTCACTGCATCTCGGGGTTTAACCAACTTTGAAACCGGTCCTCGAGTTCTTGAGGATAGTCGACATGGTTCAACGTCACAAATGGTTTAATCCCTGGATAGTGATTAGTTGATACAATTATGTATTTTCATTAACTTTATGAGATTACAATATTTTAAAAAAAAACTTAAATTATTATAAACCGGAAAGACAAAAAAGTACCTCTACTAATGAGAGCATCGATAAATATGTTGTAATACTTTATCCCCAAATAATTAATCTCTCCAAATCTTCCTCCTGTCTCACAAATAATAAGCTAAATCTAAATAACTATTCGTCGATTGAGTTTCAGTATTTTAATTTATCAACTCTGGTTAGTATATGAGATGCAATCGAATATTTTCTTTTTTTTACCATGCAATGCAATGTAGTATTAATAATACTGCTGATTTAACTAAAGAAGGACTTACTAGGTAAGATTCTACACCAAGAAATTGAAAACCTATAACTGTTCACTCCAAGAAAAGACATTAATTGGATGTCCTCCTAAGCATAGAAGATAATATAAAATAAATAACAACATCAAATAATATGAGAATATAATATGATAAAAGAAGTTGACAAGAACAAAAATAGAAAGAAATAATTATCATAAGAAAATAACCAAAAATCGATTATATTGGTCCACAGCTCTATCTGCATTGTTCTTGTCAAGTATTTTCCCTGCAGTTCCAATATATATACTTGTCAATAGAATAAGTGAATTAAAAAAAAATAAAAATCTTAAACTAATCTTAAACTATTTCAAATAGAAAATAAACCAAATGGAAACCAAAATAAAATACATACCAGGATTTTTATGCGTAAAGACATCCCAATTGTTCAAACTTTTTCCATCAGTCAAGAACGCACCTTCATACTATTCACAATTTTTTTATATATAAAATAAACATTTCGTAATGACGATACACTAAATAAATCTGATATTAAATTATCAGTGGGACGCAAAATAAGTACCTGGTAAGCGGAAGAAGCTGTACCAAAGAGGAAATCAGAAGGAAATGGAGATGAATCTACTAAAATGTTCTTCGAAGAACTTTGATGACGACCATATACATGAAACAATAAGCTTTGTAGTAAGATAACAATTACGAAACTGGTTAAATTTTTCATTGTTCTTGATTCTCTTGTGTGTCTTCAGAGATTTGTTTTACTATATATATGTACATGTAAGAAACGTGAAAATTTTGGTCTGCATTATTGAGAAAACGTCAATTCAAATCTGTCAACTCTATGTAAATAAACGTCAAAGGTCACTAAGAAACCAACAAAAGTAGATAAAATGAGCAACGTCAAGAGTGGAGCCCAAGAGTTTCTTTACACGATAAAAGATAGGTCTATCCATCCGTACCGGATAAGTTTGGGCCGAGCAGCCGAGTTTTAAAAGTAATAAAATTTGTGGCAATTAGTTGAGTATCCCATTTATTCTTTCTTAAAATCTAGCTTAATTGCCGTGACGATTTAAATGTGGTCCATGAGAAAAAGATAACTGGTTAATAAGACGATTTGGTTCTTGTATTAGCATTTTCCTTCGTGGTGGTAGCTAGGTGACGTTGGTCCTGAATTGATTGTTGAGTGATTATCTTAATTAATCATGCTTTACCAACTAATATTTAACCGTTAGATTTCATAAACCGATTTATTGAATGGTAGTTAATGAATCATATCATTGTCAAACTATATCATTGAATGGCGATGATGTGATTAGTCCTTTCTTTTTCTTTTAAAATTTTTGTTTCCGCCTTTCACAAAATTTTCTTAATGACATTTAGCGCTTACTTTAATTTTTTATTTAATAATTAAAATATATATTTCTACTAATTTTATGTTAAAAATGTGATCTCCAAAATTTCCTCCAATTTTGTTTTAACACTACTAGGTAATTATCCGCGCTACGTCGCGGTTTTTTCGGATTCTTTTGTAGTGTTTAATTTAAATATAATTTATATTTATCTAATCATTCAATCATGCAATAAACAATTACTTTTAGTATTAAAAATATTTTTTTCTAGCAACGTTCTCAACAATGCATCATATACATAATTCATAAACAACGTTTGTTTTAAACCAATTTAACAGAGGTTAGTGTTGGATTCTAGAAACCTAAGAATTTGATGATGGAACTCCTTACGCATTTTTCACCCTTAGTGATTTATTATATAAATATCAATTTAAGAAAATATAAATATTCATTTAAGAGAATAACTTACTCAAATTATTAAGTAATCCACGACTATTATACACTCATACTTTGAGTTTGGATTACAAAAAAAAAAAAAAAACTTCAGAGTATAAGAAAACTATTAAAATGGTTTTATTGAAAAATCATGTAATATTAAAATAAATATAGTAATAGTATAATTAAATACGTAAAATAAAATAAGATGTAAAATTAAATAATAAATATATCTTTAACCTATAAATTAGAAGTTGAAGAGCTTACATTAATTATTTAATAGACACATGTCAAATGCTAAAGTGATTATGTGTCAATCATATGGAGAGAGTTGGTCAATTTTCATATATATGATTTCCTCCAAAATTACTATCCTCCAATTTTCTGTCAAAAAACATAATTTTACTGTTTTCTACCAAAAATACGACTCAACAATTTTTTACCAAAAATGTAATCCTATAACTTTCAGTTCAAACTCCGACTGTGTAACTATTCACTCATAAATCAGAATAACACCTAAATCAAATTTATAGTCGGGGTTTCAAAGCCTCTCCAAAATCAGTTTTGATGTCAAAAAAAAATAAGGGAGAAAATATGGCAGTGGTTGATATTGGAACAGTGTTTTATTAAGTTAATGCGATTTTGGTGTTACCCAAATTTAACTAATGGAAACAAGTGGGACGTTTCGTTGTCTAGTTGGTGGTTCGTCGTTCGTTACAAAACCGAGAATGGGTAAAAAGAATAGAATCCGTGAGTAAAGTTAATTTGTCTTACCATATATATATCTTCAATAGATTACGATGATGATAAGGCCAGACGAGATGTGAGCTCTCTCCATCACGTCCAATCAGTGAACGTATCTCTTCTTTGGCCTTACATTTTGTAGTGAGTTAGATTATATTCTTGTTGTGATAATTTATCTTCTTTTTTAAAACAAAGCTTTTAGGATATTTTAAAGGGTTGTAATTGATTTTGAGTAAAAAAAGACCGTCATTTAGTTTACTCAAAAATTACAAAGGCTATTTGATTTAATACTCTAAAATTTATGTGAAAATTTGAAAGTTACAATAATCACTCTGAAAATTATTATACGTTATGTTTAAATGAACTTTTATTATGCATGCAAACTTTTGGTATTGTACGTTGCTCCTTAGGATCGGTGGCAATTGTCTATTGGACAGTAAATAAATTTATACACTACAAAAGAGATTAGTTGAAATTTTTGACATGCAGCAACTTGAAATTTCTTATCAAAAAGTACATACAGAATCTGGAAAATTTTACATTTCCTGAAATCAAATCCAGAATCAGTCAAAAGTCAAAACCTTAATTATTTTATCAACGAAACTAACAATTTCCCAACCTATTATATATGATATGTATAAATGTATCCATCTCATCTGCCGACAAGATTAGCATAAAATAATTGGAAGCCGGAATTGCTTTACGTACTCCTTTTGGGTGGGTGTCGTCTCACCAACTTCACTACAGTGACTACTGACTAGATCGCAAAAAATAATATGATCATAATTTAGTAAAATATTAAACGCGCATTAAGATTTGATTATTGGGGATGATTTTCAGGCCATCAGATCTGACCACAAAATATAGAAACAAAATTCGGAATCGTTTAAAACAGCTTACAAAATACTAATACCCCCAGATGACTAGTATGTAATGGGTTCTCTAGCACCCTAACCGATCAAAAAAGGCTCCTAAAACAATGTAAATGACTCGAATCTTTTTTAACAAATTTTTATGATGGCTCATACTTTTTCCATACGAAGCCAAGCAAGCATGAAATGCATTGATACAAATAAGCACATCCACATAATTGAAATTTTAGAGACGTGTGTCAAACACACTTGTCATAAGAAGTTTTGCATGCCGTAAATATTTTGCAGTCATTGGATTGTAGATCCCTAGCCCACAAAATGGAGACAGTGTCCAAGTATAGACGAACTTAGAAGAGTACATGGACCAGGCCCAATATTGGAGTTTCCTAATGTTCTTCTTGGAATAAGAGAGTGTGTGAGAGACCAATATAGCTAACTAGACCAATTATAAGGAATGGATTGAGTAGAATTTTTAACCTAATGGCCTAATATGATATGTATATAGGCCAGTAGCGACACACCTCAATATATTTATAATTCAGTGATTTCTGAAACTATTACACATGCATCAACTGATAGATACCTCAAAAATAATTCAGTAGATGGTCTGATCAAGAAATGACACTGATATCTTTATTATTACGATCATCTAAATAAAACATAGATAATATAGAATTAGCCTGTCTTGTGCAGAATCTATTATGAGACAATGAAAAAAAAAGTAAAAGCAAACACTCTATCAACTTCAAGCTCCAGTTTCTTCATATCCATGGACCGGGGAAAAGCATTTTCCGATGTTGATCTCACCGGAATGTTCTCTCCTCCCCGGCTACTCTTTTGTTAGTTTTCATTTTCTTTTGCAAAACAAACCCAAAAAACTGCCTCCTAAACCATCCTCACTGCTTCGCCTGCTCAATGATTGCAAAGAACATAGGAAGAACGTCAATGAATTATATTAGAACTAGAAATTGTTCACTAAAGAACCAAGTACTAGAGGTAGGTAAACAAGAATAAGTTTGTTTGTTTACCTGTGAGTAGAGGAAAGTTCCAAAAATCGCAATGGCAGCACCGAGGGCATTAACCGGTTGAATCGGGGTATGGAAAATGATGATCGATGCAACAATAACGGAAATCCGCTTCATCGTATTACCGATACTGAAAGTTAACGGCGAAATCTGGTCTAATGACATGTATGAGACCTGATTGTACAAATGGTAAAACACACTTTGTGCCACTACCCACCTATTGATTCAAAAAACAAAAACAACACATTAAGTTAGAATCTTATATCTTAAGTTAGAAGGGAACTAAAGCAATATATACCAATCCACTCATAGTCATTTGAGTTGGAGTCTATAAAACTTAACAAACAATTAAAGATTATTGATTTGGTTTTTAGATCATACCAGACAAAGTTTGGTCCGACTTGAGAAACCGCATTTTGCCAACCAGCAGCCCACATTTGAGGACCTTCCACGGCAATAGAAAATGGAGTGAGGATCACAAGAGACATCATCGATAAGCAAGCGTAGTAGTTCATTCCGCTCACTGACTTCCCTTTCATCCCTTTCTTCGAAAAGATATTCCGGAACACAAATGCCAAATTCGATATCATTGCCCCCATAAACCCTACAAAAAAAATTCCACAAAGTTTCACATAAGACCATAAATCAAAGAAATGTCACCATGTGAAACCAATATTCTAGGATTGTGAGTTTTACCAGTGATGTTGAAGTTAAGCTCGGTGATGGCCGCGAGAGCGCAGCCTCCGATGATTGGTAAGAGAGAGAGATAGACAGGAAGAGGGAAAGTCTCTCCCATGAAGAATCTTGAGACTAAGACACTGAAAGCTGGTTCACCACTTTTAATGATGTGTGTGAAGGAAACTGCTACTTTTGACATACTCACTGTTGCTGCAACGTGTCCTATCGTGTGTGCTACAGCGACCTTGAAGAATAAGAAAAAACGGGAACATCGATCAAAACACACTCTTTCATTATCAGACAACAAACAAAATTATAAATCCATCAAGCAACAACATCATGAAAATACCTAAACCATTACCGGAAGACAGATCTCAAGATCAGTTTCATGCTCGAAAGTACACTAAATTCTTACATGAAAACAGAGAAGATATAAAATACTTACATGAAAACAGAGAATCTAAAATTCTTACCGTAAAACAGAGTAAATCATGACTTTTTACCAGAAAACAGAATAAATCATGAATTCGTACCGGAAAAACAGAGTATTCCAGAAACTGAGCTCTCAATCGTAAAAAAAAAAGATTGAAACTTTTGAGGCAACAACTACACACAATAAACCCTAATTACTTACCGGGAACAGAGTTTTCCAGAACTCGAGATCAGTTTTAGGAGCATCTGCGATTCTAGTAGCCCAAGAGACAAGCATCATCAAAGAACCACAAGCGAGAGACAACGTCGAAGTAAGCCACGGGTAAGGAAAAGCATTGAGGACTTTCTTGTTGTAGATGTTGAAGACAACGTTAAGTGCCCACCAAGTTGCGAAGTAGATTCCGATTTTCAGTTTCTGCGCGGATTGTTCATCGGGAAGCTCGATGTTGATGTCCAGTGGACGGGAACGATCGGCCTCGTAAGCTTCGACTTTGACCTCACGCTTGAAATTCGAAGCAGATGAAATGTGTAGAGGCTTTTGATGGGAGACAACATTAGCGTTAAAGCTTTGGTTATGGCAGTTTTTGATGATGAGTAAAGGAGAAAACTTGAGCTTTGTAGGAATTGACCGCCTTACGCTGCCGGAGATAGCGGTGGAGAAGGAAGACGAAGATGGTTTGATTGAAGAAAGCATTGTGCTTTTTTATGGCTAATTGATGAAGACTATGATCTCGAGGTGGGTTTTAAGATTTTATCAGAGAGAGAGAGACTTTGTGTTGTTGGGAAAATGGAAGAAGAAGAAGAAGAGAATTTATAGAAAGATTGAGAACAGAGGAGGGAAAGATTTCGTTTTTGAGTGTAACGACAAGTTCGACTATTCAGATATTTTTATAATATACGAATATACCCTTTGTGGTTATGGTTTGGTGGTTTATATTGTATGGGGTAATTTTGTCAACATATCCGAGAGGCGGTGCATGAGCTGATGATATTGACATTAAGATCCGTTTAAGGTTTTTCTAAATTATGAATATCATCAAATAAAAGTTTATAATCGTAAAAATAGTTGGTTGTATACTAATAATTTTCTGGAATAAAAAAAAAAAACTAGTGAAAATTGAGAAAATATTGTTTTTCGTTTAAACTTTGTCGTCATTAGTTATAAACTTTTAATAATCTACGACCATGAAGAAACCAAGTGTTAATCTTTGGGTCTTACGTTACGTTACGTTATGGAAGCAAATATCAATTTTGAAATAGTACACAATACACGTACCCAATTATCTTCTTGATATTTATCGCTTTTGTTAAGATTAAATTGAATTCAAAAAAATCTGAGACGTTCATCTTTTTGTTGCCTACTAAAACCATAGGGTAATTTATAAGAAAATGCCTGAAAATAGTATTAATATAAGTTTCTCAAAAACAATTATAAAAAATAATGATTGATTTAGGATATTAATCATTTATTTGAATTTTTGAAATTTGGTCAGTCCTCGGAATACCACATTTTATGCTTTATTTTCCAAAATTACCACCAAAAATCATAAAATTTACTAAAATGTTTAGGCTTTACAAGGGTTACTAATATTTTGGAGAGAATTAAAAATGATTAGTCTAAATTTGAAGAAAGAGTTTTAGGAGTTTTCAAGTTTTGGGCTTAGTAATTCTTAATAAACGTTTAGAGACCCTTCCTAAGCCTAGATTTTGTGATATTTTGGGACCTTTTCCAAAGTAATGGCATTTTTAAATACTAAAAATTTGTTTTTGTGGTACTTCTCTTTGATTTTATTTTCTTTTATATCATAGAGGTATAAGAATTTTCAATATTCAAGAATTTTATTTTCTCCTCCTTTGTGGACTTAAAATATTTCCAACCACGAGTTTGATAATATTGCCGTCAATAGTTGTCACGAGTCAATGAGTAATTTACATGTGACAAGTTAGTTTGTAAGTTGAGCTATAATATAATGGAATGGGAACATCATAAGTTATAAAAAGAAATGTTGAAAAAGGTGTGTCTTTTAGTATTGAAAATTTTATATCGTTAATTACCAAAATTCATCGATGAAATAGATCGTTGTAAACCAGCGGGCAACGCCAATACAATGAACATAGTTCCATTATTATCACATCGTTTTGGCAACAATAACACGAATTCGAACAACACAATGTATCGTTTGTCATTTTCATTCGTCATTGATGCTAACGAGGTAACGACAATAAAAAGAAGAACAGGAACAATAGTATTAAATATATAATATATTTGTGTATGTTAATGTAATGTTAATTTGGACCGTTGATATAAAAGAAGGTCTGGTCACATGTTGGACGTACAGGCTTCACCCATTGATGTAACCTTGCAAATGGAATTCTCACCGTAGAAAATATCACAAGAGGAAAATTACAAAACATACACAAAGTTGTTGAACACATGCAACTCTCATTACACGACAAGCTCTCTCTTCACCAACACTGATTCATAGAACACATGTGTCCATTTGCCTGCATATGTGTGTGTTTATAGGTCAGGTAATAAATTTGGTTCATATTCGACGGCTAGGAAAGATTTCAGGAAAGTTCGTAATATTGGGGAAATCAACGATTCATCAGAAATATCGCTTTCCAAATTGTTCGCTTGGTGGATTTTTCTGCATGCGCGTTTTGCTCCGTGATATATGAGTCGTTGATTCATTTAACTATTAGATATGAATTGGACACAATCGAGTTATGATGTTCATCGTTTACACAATGTTCAGTTAAAATAGTAAACCTTTTTAAGAAATAAAAAATTCTACCTCACAATATATATATATATATATATAATAATTTTCAAAGTAGATTTTCTCCTAATAAATTAAAATTAGATTAAAAAGTCAGTCACTTTTTTATATAATTTTTAATAATTATCTCTTAAATTAGATATTTTTACTGTTAAATTTTATAAAATGTAATATTCTTAGGTTGAATACGATCGAAGCTTAATAGGTAAATTAAAAAAATTCAATGTTCATAAATTTTACTTCATTGCCAATTGGACAGCACCAACGATTGATATTGAATCTCAAGTCGTTTTCTTTTCGCTGTTCAAAATTTCTATAAGTTTATTATCATTGCCTGCAGTAGGAATCCTGCTACTATTCTCTTTTTCTTCGACCGTAAAAAGTATAAATAATAAAAAAAAGGTATGGGCTTATGGCAATATATGAGAATTTCATGGTCACTGAACAATATCGATTCCATTCATTCTTTGCTACTACAAATTCGTTACTTCTTAAAGATGTAGATACATATTAATAAATGGGCCGGATCATATATGCTAGGCAAAATGTTTAGCCCATGTTAACAAAGTATTAGCTTTTTGGTGCATTTTTCAAGACTTTAGAGTATGTCCACTACTATATCGGCACAAGGCCATATAAGCCAATGAAATCAGGTGTAATCGGGGGTTTCTACCACCCGAAAAATCTCTGTATATAGTAAATTTAGCTATTGAATAGTCCACTCACATGGTTTTTTAATGAGCGTAAAAATATAACACCATTTCGATTGATCAAATAAAATGATTTTGTAAATCACACGTTTAAGAAGAATTGATCTTTGCCTCTTTGGCGACATAAGAAGCAATTCTTCCTTAAGTAAGAACCACTTAACCAGTATCACTTGATTAATGAAACCATTTTATCATATTTTAGATTTTGTGAAGGAGGTCATTCAATCCATTTATAACTAAATTAGTTTTAACTTCTTTTTTTGATTATTTGTTTTTTTTCTGTTAAGCATCATCTCATTTGATCAAACTTTCGATGATTACAAACACCATAATATAAATTACTAAGTACTTGATAAAAATTGAGCTGCGAAGTTTAAAAACTTTCAAAAGTGCAATAGAGAAATCAAGGGTTCATTACATTTTAAAACCCATAACCATCAAATGTTCTTCACTCAAACCACTAACTCAATAAATTGTGATTATTGTTGCACTTACGACCAATATACACTAATCCTTGATCATCCCAATTTCCCCCGCTGTCCCAAACGGAATGTCGTATAGTAAATTTTCACATTCACAACCCTACTGAACTAGATTTTCACCATATTCATTCTTTTCAAAGAAACTTCGAAATTCGAAAACAAAAATATAGATCTAAAACAAGTCATAATCATTAGATTTGTGAAAGTTTTCTTAATGGATACTTTTTGAAACAATAATTTGTGAAATTAGTAAAACCATCCCAATATCATTGCGAAGACAGTATGAATATTAATTTGTACACACTTGTGAAAAGACATACGTATCTCGAATGAAAACATTAAGATTGATATCTTACTATACGCTCTATATATTATTATATAAACAATGGCATGGGAAATTAAATTAAAATGAAAAATAATTAAGCCAGGACCTTGCTTGATCTTGAGAATCTTGGTGACCATGAATTACACAATAGAGAAGCTTTTGAAGAGAGTTTCTTCTTCAGATTTTGTTTAGTTGATTCTCTTTCCATTTCTTTGCTGCTTTCAACTTCTCCAAATGCCTCCATCGCTGACTTCAAATCTATATATTTTTAAAATTACATTTCATTAGGATCTATGTTGTCAAACACATATATTAGTTTATGCATCCATCTATCAAGTAATACATTTGGAGGTCTGCTTAAATTATTTATTTTTTGATATAAATTTCAATAAGGACTAGTAATACGTGGAAACCATTTGCTTATTATTGACAGAAAGCTTCTTTTAAAAAAGGAATATAATAGAAAAAAACTTGCCTTGAAATGGCCACGATGAGTTTGGCTCTAAAACATTGTTGCTCGTCTTGAATTCATGTAGCTGCAAAATTCCATAAATAGGTTAAAACTTAACCTAAATCGATCCACGTTCTATTTTTTTTGCTCATCTGATATCTTAAAACATCAAAACAGAGTACAAATGATGAAATCCACAACACAGAGCACATTAACGTTGTAATTAAAAAACACACACCATAATTTCTAATTGTTGCAAAAAAATGTCTTACCCAACTAGGTGCACTACTTGATGAACTATCCCAACCGATATGTGACACGTGTCGAACATCGGTCGGATAACCAATTTCCATCTCCTCCTCCTCCTCCACATCTACAAATTTAATCCATTTTGTAATCATTAGAAAGCTTATTCATGTCCATTTAAAGATAAAACTAAACAAGATTAGAGGTTTTATCTATTTACCAAAAATGTCGGAGAAACATTTGAAGCTCTTGTTATAAAGCCCCTTGAATCTTGTAGCCATGCTCAAGAATCCGACGCAACAATAAAAATCTGTCTACTTATAAAGAACTGAAACACTTCTATAAAAAATGTAAGATGATATTGTTAACAAGACCAAAAGAAAATTTGGTAAAGAACGCAATGAATCGAACAGAAGAAAAGAATCAGAGATGATTGAAGAGGATGATGAAAATGAAGAAGAAAGAGAAAAGAGACAAAATACTCTTTCGTTTGAGATTGGAATAGTATTTGAAGACAAAGAAAAATTGGAAGGAGACATGAAAGAGTAGTGGTAATATATAAATAAAAATGAAAGTATATATATTCTTGATCAATTATTGGAGGATATAAAATTTGTATATATTTTAACGGAAAACAGAAAAACGAATATCTTATCCGACCAAGGACAAGGAGAATAGTGTTTACAGTTTTGTTTACCGATGTTATGTATAAGACAATAAGAAATTAGTTAAAGGTTTAGGTGATCCATTCCACGAGTTTTAGTTCAACTACCAATTCCATTCGTTTACTAGTTATCATCCACTCCAATACAACTGTTCAAAAATTGGACTAGAATGCGTTTAGGAATTTAGCAATTTATTTTTAAAAATCTAAATTTTCGTAAACGATTAGAGAAAATAAAAAAAACAGAAATGATTTATAATGGTTCATTTTAATGTGAAAATTATGATGGTTCGGTTTCGTTATGATTAAACGAATGTTTACACAGTTCGAGTGACATTTGAGAAGATATCATATAAAATGATTTGGTCGTTGATCAGAGGATTATGTACAAATCTAGTCTCAAAACTTCTTCTTTACTCAAAAACTAAGAAAATAAAAATGTATTTACAACTTTCATTTTCCTATGTTAGCTTTATAAACAATAATTAATAGGAAACAACGACAAATAATTAATAAGCTTGAAATTTTCTGAAAATATACTATTCAAGAACACTATAACAAATTTGGTCATGACCGCAACTCTCAAATGGGAGGAGGTTTTCCGGTCCATCGTCGACATAACCGCTTCGGTTAAACCGCATCTAGCACGCTCATTGGATCGATTAACGAATCCAAGATATTTTCGCTCCACAATTCAACAAAATGTTAAATGAATCATATTGTAACAATTATATCTAAAGAATAGACAAAAATTTTGGTGGCATTTTAGCAGTATATGTTGTCGAAATCGCATGTAATAAGCATTCTAGGGATTTTCTTCGTCTACTCTAATACATACTTTTATATATACAACTAAATGTTGCGTATGCCTAATTCTATAAAGTTTTGATGTCAATTATAATACTGGATTTGGACAGTATAACAACTAGAATTTGGAGTTGAAAAAGTAAGAAATTATTAGACTAAAAAAAGAAGCAAACTTTTATCCTTTTAGCTAAACAAAATTTCTTTCAATATAAAATACAATCATTGGTTTTTCTTACAACTTTAAATATGTAATTAATTAATATATATATATATATAAATCATGATATTTCATTAATATTATTTTATAATATTTCTTATAAAAATTGAAACGTCTTAAAAGCGTTTTAGATTTTGATTAAGCATTTAAACGCTTGATATGTCCTCAAGACACCTATCTTTTCTTAATAATATGTCAATTTTAAAAAGTGTGAATTTTTTAATTTGTTTATTAGAATGAATCTTTTCTTTTTATCGGTTATGTATGGAAAGATATTAATAAAATGACTACCATTTAGGTTTTCTTTTATAAACAAAGTTTTTTTGCTAATTAGAAATATATCGTATAGACAATGAAGATGGATCTAATATTTTGACTCAAAAGCATATATTTCTCTGAAATTTTTTCTTAAAAAGTGGTCTAATTTTGGGCTCACCAAGAGGGTTCACATAGCTAGTTGACAAAGTTTAAAAATAGGGTTTATACCTTAATATGGTATAGTCCCGTGAAGCAAAGATAGGATCGAATCTTAGACGTTCAAGGAAATTAACCACCATAGTGGTTAACTACATACTAGTCCAAAGGTCTTTTTATTTTTAAAAATTGGTTCAACTATGGTATAGTTTTCTTGTGTTTAATTATTTTTTTCGTTCACTAACTAACCAATATGGAAGTATATATGCAACGCAATCATAAGATTTGGTCCAACAACTTGAAAAACTATAGTAATCTGAAAAGGTGACGTGAAAAAACTAAAATAACTGATTTTACATACTCATATTTTCAAAGCACAATTATAGTTTTGAAAGTCTGCACTAAATCTATAGTAACTGCGTAATAGATGATCATACAAAGATCAGGATATAACTAATATCGTATAACTGAAGACAATTTTTTCTTTTAATGCAACAAAATATTGTGGGGCTTTTTCAAATGATTTGCTACCATTTGAAGAAAATAAGATCCACAAATCTAAAACAGACAAGAAAATGGGAAGTTCACGGATAAAGCTATCCGATCATTAGAAAACATAAATTCCAAATCATATGAATTTTTATTATTCACAGTTTTCAAATACATGCCTCTAAACATCTTTTCTTTTATGCTAGTTAACAAAAGACTTTGCTTTGTTTATCAATAATAATCAATAAAGTTGTCATTTATTGTTATATTAACCATAGCTAATTAGTGACTAATAATATATTCATAATCCATACAAGACGCAACAAAAACTTATATTGCTGTCAAATCAAATGATTAGCCTTGCTCTTTTCTATTTAGATTTTGAAAGCTATACATATTGAGATATTTGAGTTGTGGCCTTCACGTTTTCAAGATATATGTGTGTATAAATAATTTTTATGTATATGCAATCGTCATTGTCTTAAATTGTAATAACATACAATGTGACTGTGTGAGACAGGCTGTGTTTTTTTTTTATATAGGTTGAAAATTTGTGCTTAGTCACTTTCAAGACACCTCGTGCCTTTGGGTTAGTTCAATATCCTCGTCGAAAATGAATTTAGTTTTTAAATATTTATTTACCTAAATTTTACTAAATGAGTATTCTTTAAAAATTTGCAAACCTAAATTATGGTAGACTAGTGATTTTGTTTTGTTAGTCCAGAGTATATTTAAATGTTCGCCAAGAGCACTAATGAAATCTTATTAGATTAATTTCATATAAAGATGGAGAAGAGAGTTGTACCATCAGCAATTCTAAAGTTACTTCTCTTCTTCTCATTACACAAATTTATCTCTGAATCTATCTTGAAAGAAACCTTAAACACATGGGCTAATGGACTATTTTTATGATAATGATTGGGCTGCTCTAATAATAAGAAGCATACATACCAAATTTACTAGTGGTTAATTAAAATTAGAGTCGTAAATCCATTAAACATAGCAATATGTCGAAACCCGAACATGCGCCAGTCCAACTCAAACGAAGATCAATCTGACCCGAAATTGTCAAATGAGAGACCTAAAGAAATATGTAAGAAACGTGGATTAGCAAGACTTAGACCCATACACAACGTACAAATAAAACTCAAGGCCCAAGTCGAGAAGCCCCCAAAAACTTATTAGAAAAAGTGAAACACTCATATGGATTAAGCTCATTTTTTCTGTGTGGGCTAGAAATGGATCGAATGAGCTAACTAAGTCGAGATTGTCCAACTAAATTCAAAGACGAAAGAAAATTTCCATCAACCATTTGATTCGACAAAAGACAAATCATAGGTTACTTCACTTTCTCGAGTGAAATCTGAAACTTTTTCAATTTTGCGTGTGAGTGTGACATTTTTTTTTTTTTACCATAAACAAGTATAATCTGTTTTAACTGCTGAAGATTGTAAATTCATTTGATGAAAAAAAAATTAATTGCACAATAAACGCAAACAAACAATCAAAGTCATACTGATGTATCAGAGAGGCATGCTTTGCAATTTTCAAGTTGAAATGATCTCACAAAATGTGTGTACACAAATGAAAAGCCTATCAAGAAGAGACTTGGTTCCCACCTGCGCAAGCCTATGTCATGTCGAATGGCTAAACCTAATCCGAAACTCCATCTCTATCACAAATTTATACTTGAACCTAAATTTTACTTAGACTCATTCTAAAACAGAGAGCAAAACGAGAAGAGGACACAGTCAACGACAAAACATAAGGTCCCATAATGCTTAAACAGAAACACTATCCTCAATCACAAAGTCCCTTTTTCTGAATAGATGCAGTAAGCAAGGGGCGCAAGGCTGAAGACACATAGAAACTCTAAAAGTGTCAATGTACCAAATAACAACAATCCTAGACTGATCTCAAGAAACAGTACCTGAATTTCCAAATATGGTTCCTATATTCAATCGACTAAAGATCCCATATTCTTGGTTATATAAGTTACTCATTCAGATAAATAACTTAACAATGGACTAATGTAACAGTAAGGAGTTTTAAACCATCTGAAATAGTAGTACTACACCGATTCAAAAGTATTTCAAATCGAAACACAAAACATCCAGAAACATCATTACTCAATTCCCATAACTGTTTTTCCAAAACTAAAGCCATTACCTTGTGAAACAGAGATCCTCAAGTGTGATGTAATCAACGCCAACTCGATGGCCAATACGGATGAATTCCATATCCAGTCTTCCAGTTATCCAAGTAAACAACTTTCTTCACAGCCCAGAACGATATGAACAAAGCCAAAAGCATAATCAACCTTTGTGCAGTAATATTCTTCACTCGAACAAGCACATTGGTAACAAACGCCAAAAGCAATCCAACAACAGTATACAAGAATCCAACAGCAAATCCTTCAGCTCCAAGCTGCATTCCAGATCCTTGGTAGAAAAACACAAGCTTATTCGGATCGTTACGATCTTGAAGAAACATCGGCATTTTCCTGATAATGTTGTGCATTGTACCAGCAACACTAAAGAAGTAAATGAAGATAGCACCAGATAACCAAAGTCTAGTATCATGAAGAATAGTTTCTCCTTTCAAAACTCTTTTGATGATAAACGGAGTAGCGATAACGATCAACGCAACGATAATACCGATCTGTGGTTTCGAAAGTAGCGGTGGACGTTGAATAGGACCGACCTTGAGTTTAGTTCGTTGCTCAACAAACTCAGCCATTGATTCAGCTAATCTAGAGTAATCCGATTGATCCATTTGACCAGATTCATCACGTAGATTCGATATCGAAGGACTTACAAGACGAATGTGAGGTAAAGCGTTAACGCCAAAGAGCTGGAACGAAGATTGAGACTTCGAAAACTCGATCTCACAGAAGAAAAGCTTAGTTCCTTCAGATCCATTGTTGTTAGCGAGGAATGAAGCGGAGACGATGCCGAATTCGCGACGGAGCTCTTGAAGACGAAGCTCGTTTTTGCTGTGGAGTTGAGTAGCGTCGAAGAAGACGAGTAACGAGTAAGGACGAGGCGTGGAAGCGGAGGTTAGGAATTTTGAGATTCCATGGTCATCGAGATGGATTACGCCTGATTCGCTTGTTGATCTGAGAGATACAAGTTCGTTGAGAAGATCTGAATCGGAATCCGAATCGGAAAACGAAGCTGCGAATGTGGATGATAGTGTTGCTATGAGGAAGAGAAGAGAGACGAGTTTTGATTTGAGCGCCATTGTTGTTGATCTCTCGTTCTCTCAGATTCGAGAAGACGAAGAAAGTGAAGGAAAAGGGTATTTGCCGTTTACCGGAAAGCCTCTATCTGGAGAAGAAGGTCTCGAAGTTCTTGGTATCTCGCTGGTTGTACCACGTGGAACGTTTTTATTGGTTGATGTACCACGTGGATTATTACGATTCGTGGCATAAAATACCTGTGAGGCTATGAGTTTTGACGAGACATATCCGACTTTCCAAATCCAGAAAAGGAAAAAAAATATATTTAAACATAGATAAAAATTTCAACACCGATAAGTTTTCGTCGTAACTCTAACCCATTCGAATTGATTTAGGCGTTAGGGTTTCTTCATATTTCTCTCTCGGAAGAAGAAGATGGTTTGCGATAAGTGTAAGTCCATCAATAATCTTCTCTTTGAATTCCATATTCTAATTGAATCAATCTATACTTGGATCGGTTTTAATTCTAATTGAATCTATACTATTGGCGTTAGGATTTGTGATTCGTTTCGTTTCTAGCTTAATCGATTACATGTTTCAGGAAGAAATTTAATGATCTCTGATTCGATTTTGGTTTCTTAGATCGAAACCCTAGTTGTAGGATCTCTAATTTAGTTCAAAGTATGAACCTTTTGACTCAATTTGTTTTTATCTTTTAATTTTAGGTGAGAAGAAGTTATCGAAAGTGATAGTTCCTGATAAGTGGAAGGATGGTGCTCGTAATGTAACTGAAGGTGGTGGTCGTAAAATCAATGAGAATAAGCTTCTCTCCAAGAAGAATAGGTATGCATTTCTTATGTTTATCCATCTTCATTTTACTACTTTTCATTATTTGAATTGCAATATGGAAATAGTGATTAATTTGTAGCTTTGGGGATGTTTGTATCGTCTAGTTTGGTATTGGTTTTGTTTCCTGTAGTTTCTTCTAAGAAATATTGGTATTGTAGTTTCGTGTAGTGTCTTTTTTGAGTTGATCCCTCCAGGTTCTTCTAAAAATCATTAGTAATTATAGAATTTCTCATGGAAATAGCGATAAATTTTTTAAGTTTGGGATGTTTGTATTATCTGTTGAGTTGATTAGGCTACTGGACTCTTGCCATCTAGGGTGTAGAACTCCACCGCTTCGCTAGTCCTCTAGGTTTTAATAAGAATCATTAGTAAATGTACAACTTCTCATGGAACTAGCGATATTTGTAACTGTGAATGTTTGTGTTGTCTTTTTTGAGTTGAGTTATTAGTTTTGTTTACTCTTGTTCTGCTTCTAATTTTCTATTGTGATATTTCTTTGCCTTGTAGATGGTCACCTTACAGTACCTGTACCACAAAATGTATGATCTGCAAGCAGCAAGTGCATCAAGATGGTAAATACTGTCACACATGTGCCTATAGCAAAGGTAAATAGTTAATACATCTGTTTTACTCTACTAAATTCTTACCTCTGGTTGGATAGTGATATTATAGAGTAACTTAACAACTGATGGAATTGCCTCTTCGTGGTTGTGCAGGAGTGTGCGCAATGTGCGGGAAGCAAGTGTTGGACACCAAGATGTACAAGCAAAGCAATGTATAAACAAATCCGCAAGCGTTTCACATTTTAGTTTTTGTCCCTTTGATGTCAACGTTGTATCCTCTCACTCATGTATTTTTTTGTATCGGTTTCCTCCGGTTTTAATATAACCAAACAGAATCTTGTTGCTTCACTGTGTTTCTTGACTGATCATAAAGTTAATGTTTCGTTTTAGAACTCGAATTCAAGTATCAAAGATAGATTTGAACATTCCACGGAGCAAATTGGTTTTAAACAAAACTGAGTCAAAACTGGACCATGTCCATTGACAGACATGATTTCATCTTGTATATGACAAATTGAGATTTGGTTCCTGGTACCGTACAATTATACTAGTGTCTCTTCTTGTAACTGGTTCGTTCTTATAACATTAAAGTAGAGTGATAATGGTAAAAATGGTGTCTCTGAAACTCGAATTGTATTTTGTATCGTTGCATGGTAAGCGACAAGTGACCTATCTTCTCCGCTTCGATTCTTTACGCATTTCTGCAAAGTAATTCTCAAGATTCTGCTTCTCCCACAGCCTTTTCTGCACCAGATCTTCCTTCCTATATTCATCTGAAAAATATCGAATTTGCACAATAGATTTAATCACATTGTATTAGACATCAATCTTTATCAATATGTCGGTTCAGGTTGGAAATTAGAGAATAGAAGGATACCTAGATTAGCCCATGCGTCGGCAGGCACACTAAGTGATCTTCGGGTTAGGTATGATGCGTCTTCCCATGAATAAGGAGCTTTCTTGACCTTATATCTCCACACCCAACTGCTGTACCATACTAGAAGCTGGAAGATAACAGAATGTTGAATCAGCTATCTCGGGAAAGTAGGATATGGAGGAATCTGTGAAATGTGGCACAGTGAAAGTATTTTAAGAAAATGAAACCTTAATGATAGTGTATGGTAGGAGAATGAATCGAACACCGAGAAGTTCCCAGACCGATGGTTTTTCAGCTCCTTTGATTTGTAAGTCAAGTTCGTTGCTTAGCTCTTCCTGTAGTTTCCTGCCAAAACAATAAATGATTATGATTTATTCAGCGATACGACACATTCTCAGCTAATAAAAAGGCAATTTAAATAACTGGGGGTACATACTGGTCAATCTGCTTTGAACCCTTCTTCTTGTTACTTACTCCACCTGTGCGTTCGAGTTCTAATGCCTTGAGCTTATTTTTGTAAGCAGGTGTTCGCTTAACCGTCGCTATAGCCTGCATCACAACAATAATGCAAGATCTCATTAAGAAAATGAGCCGAGGTTTGTATAATTTCTAATTATAGGCTTTAAGAGTTTAAGCTACATAAAGTTCTCATAACAAAGTATATGAATCACATTCAAGAGGTCAAATTCTACGTTTCTTGAGATGCTATGATACATGTGATTAGGTATTGCACATACATGTGATTAGGTATTGCACATACATGTGATATATAGATGAGTAGTACTGATGCTTAAATATATAACAATATAGGTCTGGCATGCATCAGAAAAACGATACAGAACAACTACTTGAGACTATTAACACATAGTGAGAGAATCCCGATCTCTAATACGTACCTCATTATACCTTGCCACGTTGTTCAGATATTGAAATGCAGATAAAACCACCAATAGACCAACAAGAACAGCACGGGGATCCTAGAACACACATTAGGCAGTCGTAACATCAGTTAAAAAAGCCAATGGTTTTCCGAAAGAAAAGTCATCAGAAACATTCAATAACATCGTACCGATTTATGTCCATATTTCGCGCGGTAATATTGAGCGGTGTTGTAAAATACCTATATACAAAGAAACACAAAGCGGTACAGAATTTTTTTCAAAGATCTTTCACCTATGCAATGTACACAAAGTCACAAACCAAGAATAACAGTTGAGAATTCTCAGAATAATGGTCTACTAACCTCTTCTGGATGTTCAATTGCATAATCATATTGTGCCCGAGTAGTATTATCTTTCAAAATCTGCAACAAGACGAATCCTTTTGAGAAACTTTCATGTTCAATTATTCTCAGCTATAACAAAAAAACCATACACTATCAAATCTATCTCCCAATGTAATGATTCTCGATTCGCTAAAACTGGATCATACCTAAGAAATTATACGCAGAGATATATAATGGGATTGACTAAGCCAGATTCCAAAGTTTCAGAATCATAAAAATATTGAAGTACCTCATAAGCAGTGGCGATTTTAACAAACAGTTTCCTCGATTCAGGATCCGGATTCTTATCTGGATGACTAAATCGAATCATCAAAATTGAGAAACAAAGATTAGCAAAACACTAATCAAAATCAAATCTGAACAATGTCTAAACAAATCCAGAATCATCCTTACTGTTGAAGAGAGAGCTTATAATAAGATCTCTTGATATCCGATGCGTTCGCATCTTGAGCGACTCTGAAATCGATAATGCAAAACGATTAAGAGAACGAAATCAAAATCTGAATTTGAAAATGAAGATCGGAAGCTGATGAACAAACCCGAGAAGAGCATAACAATCTTCAGCACCGCAGTAAATTGCCGTTGAAGATTGGACGAACAAGGAGAGAAAGAGAAGAATCAAAGCTAAGCACCACCGCTCCGTCACCGGCGGCGCCATCTCGTGATTAGTCGTCGGCGAATTCGGAGGAAAATACTCTTTGGGCCTTTTTTTGTTTGTTATGTTGTTATAAGAAACAGAAAATTGAGAGTTTTTTTTTTTTGTGAAGGTCAACAATAAATGTGACTTTTTAGAATATTTAATTTTGTTGGGCCATTATAGATTTTACGTTAGTAGTATATTCTCTTCTTAAATAATTGAGTCTTATCGTGCAAAATAATAGGAATTTAAAAACTTACAAAACATTATACTATATATTTATATATTTGGTTTACTATTTAGATGAAAGATAATTATATATGTTTTGGTTTTTTCTTTTATTATATACATTTTAATACTTACCACTATAACATCGAGTTTTAATAGTCATACAAAGACAATACTAATATAAAGTTTTGTGCTGTATATGTGTTTGCTTCGAAACAATAAATTGTTTGTGTATGCGTATTGAAAGTATGGATAGCAGATTGTTTAATTTTTGACAATAGATATTGCTAAAATTAGTAGAGTTTACAATTTTATTGTCTCATCCTAGTCTTGAAAACTGTATATATTAATGGGTCCATATTAATTATTGTTGATCTATATTTCATTTTGTCGTTTTTTTGTGAAATTAGTGCTACTATTAAATAAGATTGAGGAACACACCAAAAAAAAAAAAGTTGAGGACAAATTAGTACTGAATTATGGTTCAACTATATACTTTCGTCTTCCGGTTTACCAAAAAAAAACTACTATATACTTCCGAATTTTCTAAAAGTAATTCTGAAAATGATATATCAAGATGTTAGTCTTCAAAGCACAAGAAATAATTAGAACATCATAGATACAATAAATTCAATGTAAGAAACAAAAAGTATCCTTATAATATATACTTAAGCTCTAAGATAACATAATTTTGAAGTTATTATTGAAGAATTTTGTAGCAAAAAAAGAATGTTACTGTTGAGAATTGAGAATTGACTCAATTGAGTCTTTTGATTAAGTGAGAAGAAGAAGATGAAAAGCAGAGATCATAAATCAAGATGAAAAAGAAGAAGAAATGATGGGAAGAGGAAGAAGAAAGTCAAAATGGAGTTAGTCAAGAAGGCCATTACTGGGCCATTAGTCAAGCCCATACATTTGGGTTGTTTTGTTTAAAAGTAACTAAGCTAAACTACAATGATTAAGAGTTGTTTCTAAGATGAGTATTTTATCCTTGCTTGTAAAACTAGGCTATTATCTAAGAGCTAAAGTCTAACTTGTAGTTGTTAAATTAGATGCCTATACAAACCCTAAGAAAATAGAATATTTTTACAAACCCTCATATAAATTATGCATTTATAGTTAATTAGTTTTGGACATATGGGCTACTTGGGAGTTGGGATGAAGTACTTGACAAGAAAATCAAATAAAGAAGTACCTCAATTCTATCTAGCTCGAAGCAAATCTAATTTTGGACTTAGGGCCTTTTTCAAAATTTCTAACAGGGTATTAGGACATATGTTAATTCGAAATCTTACACAAAATTCTAAAACTTTTCTTTTTTATAATATCAAATACTTCTCAAGCACTCCTTCACATCACATGTTAGCAAAACTCTTAACATATGGACACTTTGCAGGAGTATGTCCCTCCAGCAAGAAACCTCAAATCCGCTCAAAATAAATTAATCGATTTTTAGAGAAGAAAATTACATGCAAATATATCAACTTAATTGATAATCCACATAGCTAATAGCTAATTAATCGATTAAAAATTTTACAAGTTTCAGGCATTGGGCCGGCCTTGGTTTCAGGAACTAGCTAGTAAGGACAAGGAGTTTGGTCTAAATTTTTTAATGAACTTTATGATTGCATCTAAATCTTTGCATTGCATATACGGAAAAGCAATGCACTTTTAGCTACTTAGTTTTCCTCTATCTTTTTAGTTAAAAATTTAGATACTTAGTTGTCTATTCTTTTCTTCTCAAAGTGTAATAACCATAATATTTTCCAAGGTATCTTTTGCTTTCTTCTTAACTACCAACAATGTTTTTCTTTTAGAAAAAATTGCTACATAAACCTCACATTACATCATTTTACTTCCCATGACCCACTAACACTAAATCTACCCCCAAAAAAAAAATGCACAACAAGGTCGATTCTTTACCGGTTCGATCGAACCCATCAACGCGACCCATATCCCGTCACCACTCGGCGAGTAACATCGTTCATCGGGTTAAAGAAAGCCTCACAACAAGAGTCTCTAAACTCATATGTGCCATTTTCTTATCTCTTTTACTATGTTTAGGCATTATCACTTTCATCTTATGGATCAGTCTACAACCACACCGACCACGCGTCCATATCCGCGGGTTCTCAATCTCTGGTCTATCCAGGCCCGACGGGTTCGAGACGTCACACATAAGCTTCAAGATAACGGCTCATAACCCGAACCAAAACGTCGGCATTTACTACGATTCCATGGAAGGATCCGTTTACTACAAAGAGAAACGGATCGGTTCGACTAAACTTACTAATCCGTTTTACCAAGACCCAAAGAACACGAGCTCGATCGACGGAGCCTTAAGTCGACCCGCAATGGCCGTGAATAAGGACCGTTGGATGGAGATGGAACGAGACAGGAACCAAGGGAAGATAATGTTCCGTTTGAAGGTAAGGTCCATGATACGTTTTAAGGTGTACACATGGCATAGTAAGAGTCACAAGATGTACGCAAGCTGTTATATTGAGATCGGTTGGGATGGAATGTTGTTGAGTGCGACTAAAGACAAGAGATGTCCAGTTTATTTCACTTGATTTGAACAAAAGTGTATGTGTCACCAACATAATTTACATAGATATGTATTAACATTATGAAATTACATTTTGTTTTTAATGCTTACAAAAAATTATTGGAACATTTTATTGGTTTTCGTGTATTGAATTTGGTTGTAACTTGTAACATTCGGCCTGATGACCTCTACGATATTTGTTTTTGTTTTTACTAGCCATTATCTATATATGACTCGACGTTAGTGTTCTTTTTTTGTTTTCGTTGACGGCCGACATTAGTGCTTTATATAATCTTATTGTCACCTAATTATTTGCACAATTTACGCGTTTGATTAATATACGTTGGGAAAAAAAAATTATGCTTATGTTGTCACGTCGTAGAACTTATTATTAAAGATAGTTATTTGAAATTTGAGAGATTGAGACTGTGCAATAGATAATATGATTATCATGAACAACATAATAGAAAAGAATTAGTCATTTTAAATTGAACTTGTAAAAGAAAATAAACGTTTTGTAACTTTTGTTAAAATGATTACGTACATTTTAAAAGAAAAGTACTAAAATCTAAAAGTAATATGATTTTTGTTTTATTAAAATCAAAATCGAAATAAGAAAATGGGCAAAATTCTTATGTTAATTTTGAATTCGATCTTTCAAAATAAATCTCTGCCACACGAATTACTTTAGTAAAACGATTATTTAAGTCATAATTTTACATAGTTTATCTTTATTAATATCTTTCAAGATATACTTTAAAATAATAAATTCCTAGTTTCATCAAATCAATAGTTTTCCCAAACTTAAAAAATTTACTCGTAAAAGGGATTGGACTTTTCTTATAGAAAAAAAATCAGCTAAAAGGCATATAGGCATGCATATAATTTTATATTAAGTTTGAAACCTCGTCCTTATTTATACATTATCAAGTTCATAATCATTAAAGTCAAATTAGGACAGCCTGGCCCAAAGTTGACCATTAGAAGAGGGAAACAAAATAGTGTATAGTTTTTTTAAAAATGAAAATATGCGAACCAAACTATATCGTCTACTAAAAGGATATACATAAGAAGAGTCAATTCAAATAATATAGACCTATAGCTCGATATTATGTTGAAGAACACAACAAGTTTACTCAAACGAAGATGTTCTCTCTCCCTCTTCATCAATCAAAACTCATCTTCCTTCTCTCTTTTCTTCTCATCAAAACCCTTAATGCACAACCAACATACCTCCTTAGCTATTGCTACACATCAGGAAACTACACACCGAACAGTTCGTACAAATCCAATCTAGATACTTTAATATCCGTTCTTGATTCTCAATCATCCAACAAAGGCTTTTATAGCTACGCCTCGGGTTCTTCCCCAACCACAACAGTGTACGGAAGTTATCTATGTCGCGGAGATATCTCGTCCTCAACTTGTGAAACATGCATCTCAAGAGCATCCAAAAACGTTTTTATATGGTGTCCGGTCCAAAAAGAAGCTATCATATGGTATGAAGAATGCTTCCTCAGGTACTCCAGCCGTAAGATTTTCTCGATTCTTGATCAAGGTCCATTTGTTACATGGACATCTTACGATACCACGTTGTACCAGTTTTATTTCATTAACACCGTGGAATATCGTATGGACCGGTTGATACAAGAAGCCTATTCGAGCTCTTCATATTTTGCGGAAGAAACTTATCATGTCAGTTATCTTGGAGAAGTTTACGATCTAAATGGATTGGTACAGTGCACACCCGATCTGAATCAGTATGATTGCTATAGGTGCTTGAAATCAGCGTATAATGAGACTAAGGATTGTTGTTATGGTAAACGTTTTGCTCTGGTTTACTCTTCGAACTGTATGTTGACATATAAAGCCACTTTTTTGGCGCCACCACCCCCTCCTCCTCCACCTCCACCACCTCCACCACCCCCACAACGTCTTTACGGAGAAAATGATACTCCTAGCTCCGACGAATCATTTTCATTCAAGTTAGGTGAGAATAAATATATATAAAATATAGTTCTACGCTAGGGTTTGAATTTTTTTTCATTTATGTTTGTGTCTTCACTGAAAATTACCTAAACATGTAAGTGTAACTGATGTGAAATTAGGGTTAATAGCAACTTATGCATATGATAATATAATTAGGTGTTTGACTAATCATCAAGAATTAGAAGTAACGGACTCTTTTGTTTTGTTTTTGTCCAAACTGAATTTACCGACTAATATTCATATTCACCCTGATAAAAGATCGGTAGCAATATTCATCGTGTTCCTTGACGAACACTTAGGATTGGAGCAACATATTCATGTTATATATCATATTTTTTTTTTAATTAACATTAAAACATATCTTATATATATAACGTGGATCATTTATCTCTTTCTTTTGTCAACGATTGGAACTATTTATCAAAATCAACATTTTTTACACAGATTGCTATGGATAATACATGTAAGCGTACTTATATAAATTTTAGCTAAGATATGGTAGTTTTGATGATATGGAAGTGTAATTTAAATATATTGTACTTGACGAAATTTTCTCTTTATAACAACTGCTATACATGTATGTAAATATGAATTTAAATATTTTATGAACCTTGAAATGCTAATTTAAACAAATTTCCTTTGATAGTCTTTATAACATAGAGTTTTGTTTTATGTGTGTAGGTAAAGTGTTTAGAAGAATCATAGCTCCGGTGATAGCTGCGGTGGTAATAATCTTGGTAATTTCCGTGTGTTCTCTTTGTTGTTGTTGCATTAAAAAGAAAAAGAAGGCAAACCAAAGAGAAGCATCGATAGAAATTCCCACGCTTAACACTGGAGAGAATCTCACGGTTGATCACCAATAACGAACACCGAATCGGATTTACGAAAGTAAACTCGTTTGTTTAAATCAGATTTCAATTGTACTGATCACTGTTGAAACCCACACAATTAATTAGCCATCTGTTTATCGTTGCCAAATTAATTTGTACATGTGTTCTTTTATACCATAAACGAATGATTTTGAGCTTAAAGTTAAACTACAACTTTTCAACAAACTAAAAGTCTGGACAATTCCAAACCGTTGGTGTTAACTTTTTGTATTATAGAAATTGATCCCCCTTCACTTGACCAATACATCACAACACAATATCATTAGACTAGTGCAAGTTGGTAAATGGTAATACGTGTTGCGTGTAAACCCTATATATACTTGAAAGATACTCCTATTATATATATTTTTTTTAAACAATTTTTTTATATGAAATATGTATTTAGTTCGCGTTATCATTCGGCGCCAGAATGACTTATACACCATGTTATAGATAACAATTATCAATAAACTTATACAGCTTGTTTCATTTATTAAAAGTTGTATCGATTAGATAAGCTTAGAAAAATTGATGGTGTAGAAACTAAATAAGTTTGTTTTAAAATCTTGGTATTTCAACAAGTAATGAAAACGTACGATCTATTATGAGATCTCAAATATAATACTTGCTAATTATGTTTGATCATGAGAATGGAAAATTGGTGACTTTTAGAGCCGGCTCATACTTATCATATTTTTATCGTTTATGTTGCTTTTTAAGTGATTATTTACTATTGGATCATAGTACAAGCCCGACTCAGGAGACTTTCCAAGAGCCAAAATCATATCGAAACAGTTCGAGATTACAATAATGTTATTACGAATACACGACTACGACTTTAACCAAAAAGTTCACAACACTTTTGATTAATATAAGAAAGTGCATCGGAAAATTGTGTACACTAGGTTGTTCTAGATAATGTAAAGAACTTACCTGATCATGATTGCTAAAAATAAGAAAATTAGAAGAAATTTAAGTCTTCTTTCAGGTTTAGCGAAATATCTAATTCTCCATATGGCTATATATAAAAATCTGTAAACAGACAACTTGTATTCTTTGTTAAAATTTATCTTGTGTAGTTGTACAACCAATAATTGGAATATTCGTTGTCCTAGATTCAGGTTATCAGACCCCTAAAGATTAATGTCTTATGGAATGCTTGTATAGTTGTATATTCTCCAGTTTAATATATACCAGTCTCGTATTTAAACCTTATACTATTTATCCAGCAGCATGATAATGTATAGTTTACAAATTATAAAATATTTCAATGCTTCTACGGTAATCATATTTAAATAGGAGAATTTGGCGCCGTGATATGATTGTAGTTTTAAATTTTGGTTCCTTTAATCAAAATACATACATTTGTTTTTCCAAATAAAGTTAAATTTCAGTTCAAATTATTTCATGGTGGGTTTGGTTTCCACTTTTCAGGTACGTATAAAAAATCTTTTTATATTTAGGTAAGATCGATATAGTTTGATATTTAGATCAATTTTTTGGTTTAAATTAGGTAGGAAGTTTCCGATCTATATATGTATACTGAAAACTGAGTAGAATCGAACGTTACCGTTAATCAACCATTACTTAATCTTGGTTATAAATAAAACAAAATTTGTTGCAATTTCAGAACTATATTGCAATCTTGAGGCTTTCTACAAAACATAATAAAAAACTTACACACAAGACAGTTATATTTTTGGAAAAATAAGAATTGAAAGCTTGATTTAAGGATCTCTTTTAGTTAGGTAAATCTTTAAGATCAATCTACTATCAGATGGCAAAAATAATACTAGATACTATTCCAACTTCAAGCGAGGTTAGCAGTTAGAGTGTGGGTCACGTACAAATAATTTCTTTTCATTTGTGTAGCTTAGAATTGGCCGGCATTATAAACTTTCCATCCAAGAAATCTATAACAAAAAGATATAACACCAGACAATTGATTATCGTTGGAGAATTTTCATATTAACTACATCTTCTTACAACGAGTCTATATAACCATTTCAAACTTAATACCATCAGAAAATGTAAAATTTAAAATAGTTATTCAAAACTTAAAATAGTTATTCAATTATATAATCGGTTACTAGCTAGATCAAGTTAGTCGGCGTAGAAGTGAAGGATCCAATAATATCTGGTTAATAATGTCGACAAACATTGTATACTTACATGCAAACATATACATAAGCATATATATAGTTTATATTATTATCAATTTGGTCGTATATGCAAAGAGCAAGTTGATCTACATAAAACGAAACACAACAGATAAGTGTTTATTTTTTCGCCAACTCATGACTCTAAAGATAAGTATGCCATTGAATAAAGGAAAGTTTCATATAAACTATTACATTGATTTGACAATTACCTGCTTACTTGAGTTAGACATATATTTGGGAAAATAACACGAGAATGACTCATTACGTCATTCGTTTCATCATCTTTCGATTAAAACACATAAGTATATTTACTCCCCATCAAAAAAGAATTAAATTTTACTTGCATGTGGCTTTGGAGGTTTATGGTATAGTTTTTTGCATGTGGGTTTGACATTAGAGAAATAAACTGTCTGCATGTGGTCGGAACATGGGGATTTCCAAAAGATATAAAATTTTACACTTGGCTTGTGGGTTAACCTATATGGGTTTCGAGAGACGAACGTTAAATAAAGCATGTTGCAAGTAATATATCAAAATTTTATAATATCTCTTATAAAACTGTTTTGTTTGGAAGAAGCTAAAACCAGACTATTAGTATTGAGCCGTTCATGATGTCTGGAAGTTTCTAGGTAGGTACTGTCTAAAGTATCAATCAGAGAAATTGAAATCATTCACTTATCATTTTGTTCTTCTAAGTGATGAAGTGAACCAATACTATCACTTATCATTTACTAATATTGATAGTTATAATACTCTGTTCGGGTTGAAAAAGCAGACAAACCAAAATAAAACTATATATATGTTTACTTTAATTTCACTCAAAGATTAAAGAATTTAGTTTTTAATTGAATTGAAATGTGATTTAGAAATTTATATAGTCTCTTTAACTGAAATTTTATTGTTAATGAAATAATATTTTTTTGAGGCTAACAGTTTTCAAAAGTATTGTAGATATTAATTATATTTATATTTTTTATATAATAACTATATAAAAAAATCTGTAGCATATTTTTAAAAAATACAAAAGTCTCACTTTTAAGATCAGTGGATCTTATTTAAATAAAAGTCTCGCTCCTAAGTTATTCTGGTTTTACATAATAATATTTAACAAGTATGAGAAAGTAATAGGTAATGGTGGGAGCAAATAACATAATGCCCACACAAGTTCTATGTGGTATTATTTCATTTTCTCACCACTTGCCAATTGTTGATTTGTCTCTTTTTATCTTCTTCTTTCTATTTCTATTTCTATTTCTATTTAATATATTTTTTTTTTCTTTCTACTTGACAATCCAAGCATCACACACTCTCCTATATGGCTATATATAAAGTGTTATAAACAGAAATAACATACATAAAAATCCCAACATCTCCTAAAATCTCCCAAACTTTTAAAAAGTTAACCAAAACCCCCAAACAAAAAAATGAGAAACAATTTCGTCCCTATAATTCTCTCCTTCATCATCTTCTTGACTCCATCAATCGCAGAACAAGAACCTTCAATTCTTTCTCCCGTCGATCAACTCCTCAACAAAACAAGCTCATACCTCGATTTTTCAACAAAATTCAACCAACCAAGAATCGAACTAACAACATCAACGATCATCGCCGGCTTACTCTCTTTCCTAGCTTCATCAATCTCAAGCGCCGGTGGAATCGGCGGTGGAGGTTTATATGTTCCGATAATGACAATCGTGGCCGGTCTCGATCTAAAGACAGCTTCAAGCTTCTCAGCTTTTATGGTTACTGGTGGATCTATAGCTAACGTGGGATGCAATCTATTCGTTAGAAACCCTAAATCTGGTGGCAAAACCCTAATCGACTTCGATTTAGCTCTTTTATTGGAACCATGTATGCTTCTTGGAGTTAGTATTGGTGTGATCTGTAATCTTGTTTTTCCGAACTGGTTGATTACGAGTCTCTTCGCTGTGTTTCTTGCGTGGTCGACGTTGAAGACTTTTGGAAATGGACTTTATTATTGGAGATTGGAATCGGAGATGGTGAAGATTAGAGAATCGAATAGAATTGAAGAAGATGATGAAGAAGATAAGATTGAGAGTCTAAAGTTGCCTCTCTTGGAGGATTATCAGAGACCAAAGAGGTTTCCATGGATTAAGCTTGGAGTTTTGGTCATTATTTGGCTTTCTTACTTCGCAGTTTATCTTCTTCGAGGAAACAAATATGGCGAGGTAACTAAAAAGTTTCATTTAATTTAATTTAATTTCATTATTAGTATTAGAATTAATGTTGCCTGCATTTAATGAATCGTATTTAATGTCTTTTATAGATCTGCTTAAAAGTTTGAAATTTGGAATTGACAATTTAGACTACTAGAGACAAAACACAGAAAATTAAAGGAAAAAAAAACAAGAAAGAAAAAGCCAAAAAGGCTTGCAACTTTGCATAGTTATCCAGAAAAAAAAAGAATTATTTGCATAATATTTGAATGATTTTTTTTTTTGGAATAGTTAATATTGTTTTCATTGAGTTATTATTATTTTTAATTGGCTGACTTGTAAATTTCATTTCACTAATACCTCTAACCAAACTTTCTAAAACTATTTGATAAAAAGTAATTTTTTTTACCATAAAAGGAAAAAACTATGACCGAGAATAAAAATATGTCAAAATGATGATTCTGTAAGATATTCCTTTATTTTTCAGTTGGTTTTTATATACCAATTACATTTTTTGCTTTATCTAGGTATATTTCAAAGACGTAAAAGATTATACAGAGAAAGTATATGTCAAAATCACGTTGATGGAGTAATTAGGTGAACGTTAAGATTTATGTTTAATGTTTGAGAAGTAAATGAAACACGTTTGAATTTTTCTCATCTACCTTCATGACATCTTTTTTTTTTAGTCTTGTATATGTTTTTTGTTTTTTGGAATCACGTGGTGAAGAATAAAGATGCGTTTGAAAAACGATAGGGAACTTTTTTTTTTTTTTTTGATGAAAAGCGATAGCGAACTTGTTCACGTGAAAGACAGGTCATCAATAATGTTTGTTAGTTTTGAGATGGTCCTAATAAAGGGAATCAAAAATACAAACACTACTTACGTGTCTTTTTCTTCCTAGGATCTTCTTTAAGATTTGCACTTTTTTAGATTCCTTACCCTTTCAATGATGCTTAGGGCTACTATTTTTATGTCATTTTCAAGAAAGAAAGTATAACACAGTATTTCTCTACAGTGACATTGAAATGTGACTTCATAAAAAAATATATGAAAGGAACAAATTCAAGATTTTCTTTTATTTTTTAAGAATTTCATGATTTGTATTTGCAGGGAATCATATCGATCGAGCCATGTGGAAACGCCTACTGGCTCATTTCATCGTCTCAAATACCACTAACTCTCTTCTTCACTCTCTGGATCTGCTTCAGTGACAATGTTCAAAGCCAACAACAATCAGATTACCATGTCTCAGTAAAGGTTAGATTTCAAACAAATCTAACAAACACTTGAATAGTTTTTAAAAAAAGGACGAGAATCGATGAATGTCTTAAAACAATTTTGTGCTTGCAGGATGTAGAAGATTTGAGATCAAATGATGGAGCAAGATCAAACAAGTGTATGTTCCCTGTAATGGCTCTATTAGCTGGAGTTTTGGGTGGTGTTTTTGGTATTGGAGGTGGAATGCTCATTAGTCCTCTTCTTCTCCAAGTTGGTATCGCTCCCGAGGTAATTAAGTTCTTGGCTCGATCAGAAAATACTCTGTTTTGTTTATCGATCTCTAGTTTAAATACTCTGTTTATATTGTTATAGGTAACTGCAGCGACATGTTCTTTCATGGTTCTTTTTTCATCAACGATGTCTGCGATTCAATACTTATTACTAGGCATGGAACATACCGGAACCGCAAGTATATTTGCGGTTATATGTTTTGTGGCATCACTCGTGGGACTAAAGGTGGTTCAAAAGGTAATAACCGAGTATGGAAGGGCTTCGATCATTGTGTTCTCGGTTGGTATCGTCATGGCATTGAGTATTGTGTTGATGACAAGCTATGGAGCTCTTGATGTTTGGAATGATTATGTCTCTGGTCGTTACATGGGTTTCAAGTTACCTTGTTGAGACCAAGTTTCATAATACATGTGTATATCATATCACCATGTTGTTGCTCTTTCATCCATTTGGTCATTTAGAGTTAACAAGCTTTCTATTTCTTTCTTTTGTATGATTTTTAAATCACTATTCAGAATGCACATCTCGTGCATTCGAATATATGGTCAAATAAAAGTTATGTTCTGGACCTAAATTCAGATTTCAATATCCAATTCTATGCATTTGTTTGTGTAGTTTTATTGTCATAGTGTTGTCCACAATTGCCGTCGTTGGCAACTACATTCAGAAAGAGATTGATTTGAACTATAGAATGCTTTGAGTTATTCAAAAACAAAGAAGTTCTTGGATTAAAACGCTTGTGACACTCTTCTCAACATAAAGATCAGGTCTCACAATCGGTTCCTTTCTTCCCAAGAAATCAAGATTTCATTGCTGATCACAAGTCAAAAAAGAAAGAAAGCTAAACTAGTTTCTTGGTTCAGAAACTAGTGTCGCAGACCATAACATATGGTGAAAATTGCTCTGGTCAGAGGTGTATACGGGCCATAATGATATCCATTATTCTTGGGTTGCTGGAGATGACATTAACCACGCCAATGTTCTAGTATCTCATTATGATTTATAATCCCTTTGATATATTGGAACATTGCGGCGGTTGGTGTGGCCTCCAACTACAAAATAATGGATATCGTTCTGGGACCTCTTACCAGTAAGGTTCTTGCACTACGTGTGGGTCTAATGGTTAAGTGTATCTCTATTACACATAAACCTCTGACTCTGAGAAAGCACTCGATCGAGTTTCAATTTTGTAGGAAAGATCTTTGTTTGACACCATGATCTCAAGACCGTTTCTCTGATCCCAACCAAGACTCTACGTCTCTAACACAAGAATTCATCCGGATTATTGTTGTTGGATAATGGAGATAACTACAATCCGGATGAGTTCTTCTTCCTCTTTTTCCTTTATGATTTTATTTTACAATATCCTCAAATGAAAGGCACAATAAATTTCTACCATATCTCGCATGTATCGAAGGTTGTATGTGGGAGCACTAGAGTGTGGTAATTTGTGGGACAAGGATCATGCATTGAGCATTTTTTTTCTTGAACGGCACATGTTATGTTTTGGGCATTTTGGCCACGTAAGAAATTAATTACACAAGTAGATTTGTAGCAAAAGTTATTGACCAATAACAAAAGAAACTTGTTGAAAAATGATCAAAATCATCCAACAGTCATGGTGTTCCTCACGTTCGGATATTTAGCCAATGAAAGGGAAATACATAACCACAACCAATAGGTATTAGAGCTTTAGCCAATTAGTCAGTCTTGTCGTTAACAAGGATACAAGATCGTGCAATACCTTTGCTCTAAGAAATTCTGCTTCTAATGGTGTTGAATATACACATCTTACTTTGATCTTGACCCCTTGAACTCTTAAGACCCATCATGGCTTTGTATTTTTCTACACACACAAAAAAGAAAAACAAAACTTGAACTTTTAAGACCGATCATGCCTATGTACCTTCTACACCCATTTTGAAGCTCGCATTGCAGTTGACCCAATTGTTATTGGTGGCTTAAATCCAATGGACTATACGTCCTTGCAAGCTCCTTCCGTAGTCAAGTTCTTGGCTCCATCAGAAAATAATATGTTTTTGATATATCTCAAGTTAAAAGACTTGTTATTTCATGGTTCTGTTTTCATCAACAATATATGAAAAAAAAAACAATGTCTATGATTCAACACATGTTGCTAGGCATATAACATACTGGAACCACAAGTATATATGCAATTATTTGTTTTTGTGTCTTCCCTCGTGGGACTAAAAGGTGGTTCAAAAGGTTATAACCGAGCATGGAAGAGCTTCGATTATTATGTTCTTGGTTGGTATTGTCATGGTATTGAACAGTGTTGATGACTAGCTATGGATATATGTTTGGAATGATTTGTCTCTGTAGTTACATGACTTTCAAATTACCACAGAAATAAAGTTTTGGTTTCTTTGCTAAATAGTTCAAAATAGATGTGTATAACCATATCATCATATTCTTTTGGTTGTTCCTTCATCCATTTGGTTATTAGTCCATAATGCCATGTCATCATTAAACTTATAACATTATTCTTGAAATTGCTATTGTCACTTTACGCAGGAAATAATCGATCAAATCTTTACTTGTTGTCACATGCACTCAATAATACACGGAATCAGAAACAGAAACAGAGCAAAACAGAGGAAAAAGACGATCTTAAGTAGTTCGAGCTCACATAGTGAATAATACGTCTAAGCTTGATTCTCTACAAAATTCACTCTCATCTTTAATGGTTACATTAAAAATAAGACCCCAACTCTCTCAAAATCCGAGAAAAGATTACAAGAATGATCAACAGCAAAAACGTTAACACCTTGAGCTTGAACCGGCTTTCAACTGACATCAAACCAACAACCATGTTGCTTGATTGTTGAGTAGTTGGTTAAGCCAGAGACTCATGATCACTAAGAAACCTAATCTCTACATGGAACAGAGTTGGCTCTAAGACACACCGCTAGAGCCAACTTCGTTCCATGAATGTCTTAGGTGCCTTAGTTAACCTCTAAGGTAGCCATCGAGTGTCGATTTAGTAGGAAAAAAAAAATCAGGTTAAAGCCATGAACATCAATAGAAGACTTAGAATCTTGGAAAATCGTAGACGATCTTGTCAACGTTTTCACATGATCTTAAGAATTCTATTGAGTTCGTGGCTATAATCCCAACCAAATTTCATCACTGGAAGTAAAAAGTCATAACTCTGCCACAAGGAGATGTTTAGGGTTCCGATGGATTTGTTTAAGAGGTTGTCTCTGTATGTACTTCCTCTAAAGTATTACTCTTAGATCGAAAATACAAGAGGAACCAAAATCAAAAGCAAAAAGAAACGTATAATTAAGAATGGTGGTAAGTAATGTGGGTAGACTTATCATCTTTCGTTCCTTTATATAATGTTTCACCATGCTCATTTAATAATAATCTAACCATATTTTCATCAACAAGGCCCATCATGCCTTGTACCATATTTTCTTCAACGACACATGATGTTATGTTTTCTATTTTGTGAGCTGATTGTATCTGGGTCAAAATGGTCTCTGGGCCTAGTAATGGGCTCTACACAATTGGATTTACACCTCATTTAACAGAAGAACAGAAGTTAAGCATGTACAAGCCTGAAAGCCCATACTTCAGTTTGATACTGAAAAGAGAAATTTAGGCCAAGATTTTAGGAGATTTTAGATTTCAGATTTTGGTTTTTGTAAATAACATGAGATTTTTGGATCTTGTTAAGAAATTAGTAAAAACTCTTAGAATTAGATTCCCTAATTTATATAGGGAATCAACTTTCCTCAAAATCTTGAATGGTTTAAAAAATGGATTTTTGGAAAAAGCTAAAAGCAAAAACCATAGCCTTGGCTTAGGCCTTTTTTTTTTGGTTATACATAAGAAAAATAGAGAAAATATTTACCAAAGCAAATAATAAAAATCCTAAATTACTTTGACCAAAAGAAAGAGATAAAATATTACCAAAGCAAAAGTAATAAAAATACTAAATTACTTTGACCAACAGAAAAAGAGAAAAAAATAATTAATTCCCTATATTAAAAACCCTAAAATATCTATTGGAAGACAGCAACCACTTTAAACTAAAGTTAACACCTTTATATTCCCAAACACTTTTGCCGTCCTCTCCTCACAAACCCTAAAAAGCTTCTCTCTTCTCTTCTGCTTGAAGGATTCCGATTTGCCTCCTTGAAAATTTCCAATGACGAAGAAACTCAATCCACTGGAAGATCCACCAACGGCAACTTCAAGCGACGAAGATGACGTCGAGACTTCCGAAGCTGGTGAAGCTTCAGACGATTCCTCTTCATCTGAAGAAGACGTACCAATCAAAATTCGAATCAAATCCCCTTCCGCCACAACCGCCGCCGCTCCTCCAGCTAAATCCACCGCCGTCTCCACCGCCGCTGATTCAGATTCTGGATCCGAGACTGAAACAGATTCGGATTCTGAATCAACAAATCCACCGAATTCTGGATCTGGGAAGACAATCGCTTTAAACACAGTGAATCTAAAGAAGAAAGAGGATCCAACGTCGTCGTCAGCTACTTTAGCTTTACCGGCGATGAAATCAGGAACAAAACGGCCAGCGAGTGAAGCTGCTGCTACGACTTCAACGAAACGAGTGAAGAAAGATGAAGAGAGTGTGAAGAAACCAGGAGGTTTTCAAAGACTATGGAGTGAAGAAGACGAAATCTTAGTGTTACAAGGAATGATTGATTTCAAAGCTGATACAGGGAAGTCTCCTTATGTAGATACTAATGCGTTTTACGATTTCTTGAAGAAATCGATTAGCTTTGAGGTTAGTAAGAATCAATTCATGGATAAGATTAGGAGTTTAAGGAAGAAGTATATTGGTAAAGAAGGAAGGAACGAACCTAGTTTTGTGAAAGCTCATGATAAGAAAGCTTTTGAATTGTCTAAGTTTATTTGGGGACCTAAAGGAATAGCTCTTGATTCTAATGTTAAGTCGAACGGTGTATCGAAAAAGAGTGTGGCGAAGAAGAAGATTGATTCTGTTAAGCAAGAGTTGGTGTTTGCCGGTGGTTCTTCAACTAATGGTAAAAAAGTTGAAGAAGATGGTGGTGATGATGGATGTGATTGGTTTGATAACTCGTCTCTTGTTAGGATGATTGCTAGTTTGGGTGTTGATGAGTATTATGTGAAGCAGCAATGGAGTTTGGTTTCGGTTGAGAGTAAGAAGATTGTTGAAGAGAAGTATAAGTTGTTGCAAGCTAAGGAGTTGGAATTTGTGTTGGAGAAGACTAAGTTTTTGAATGAGGTTGCTTCTATGTTCGTTGAAGCTTCTAAGAACAAGCCATTAGATACATAGATTTATCGGTTTTTTAAAATCGGAATGCTATTGCCAATGCCTTCTTTTGTTTTCGATTTAGGATTTACCCTCTCTTTTTTTTGTCTTCTTCACTTTTTATCTTTCAATGTAACTTTCTGGTTATTTTATCTTTGTTAAACTCTGTTATGGATTTGTAGCTTAAATATGATAAAATTGCTTAAGGCCAGATTCTGTGAAACATGGACAAGAACAGAGCAAGTTATGTTGAATTGACTCGTGTAATTCGTGAAACAGAACATAGCAAGTCCAAGTTGTGTTAAAAACTGCAGAGAATTTGACAGATTGGTGGAAGTAAAAAGCATTCTTTTGCAACTCATTTTAAGATCGGCAAAGAAAAAATTGAAGTAACAGAACCTTACTGTAACACTATTCGTTACTCTAAAGCTGTGTTATATTGTTTAGAGACAGAAATAATCAAACTCTTGTGATAATTTGGTAGATGATAACAAATCAGAACTCTGAAGGTCAATCTTTTTTGATTCTTAGGTGAAGACAAGTTGGTTATTTCAAAGATCACGTGCTTACCTTCTAAAACAGCCTTATTGATCTACTGTTGTACCTAATGAGCAAGGACTATTTGCAAATCTTTTTACTTCTTATATAGAAGTCTCAAGACGATAAACTCATAACAACTAAATCTCTATCTCTGTAATTTCAAAAGTACAATCATGGACCAGACTCTTACACACACCGGATCGAAGAAGGCTTGTGTCATTGGTGGCACGGGAAACTTAGCCTCTATTCTCATCAAGCATTTGCTTCAAAGTGGCTACAAAGTTAACACTACAGTTAGAGATCCAGGTTCTTCACTCTCTTCTTCTTTCTTTTTTCTCTGAAGGCATTTTGAATGTTTAATGGATTTTTTTTATTCTGAAACTGCAGAAAACGAGAAGAAAATAGCTCACCTTAGGAAACTTCAAGAGCTTGGCGACCTGAAGATCTTCAAGGCAGATTTGACTGATGAAGACAGTTTCGAATCCTCATTCTCCGGCTGTGAATACATCTTCCATGTCGCAACTCCGATCAACTTTAAATCCGAAGATCCCGAGGTCTATCTTGAACAGAATGTGCAGGCTTTTATATACTCATAAGAGAAACATTATCAAGCTTATCTTGTTTTTGTTTCAATATACAGAAAGACATGATCAAGCCGGCGATACAAGGAGTGATCAATGTGTTGAAATCTTGCTTAAAATCGAAATCAGTCAAGCGTGTGATCTACACATCTTCAGCTGCTGCTGTTTCCATCAACAATCTTTCTGGAACCGGAATCGTGATGAACGAAGAAAACTGGACTGACGTTGAATTTCTCACAGAGGAGAAGCCTTTTAACTGGGTAATTACGTTTCTTGTTACACAAGCTAGGGCTTTTTCATACATAAACCAACTTACCTCTCTGTTCTTTTCTAGGGTTACCCAATCTCGAAGGTGTTAGCAGAAAAGACAGCTTGGGAATTTGCAAAAGAGAATAAGATCAATCTCGTTACCGTGATTCCGGCACTTATAGCCGGAAACTCTCTCCTCTCCGATCCTCCGAGTAGCTTATCTCTCTCGATGTCTTTCATCACCGGTAAACACGAATTTACCATTTTATCCCATTCTGTTTCACGATAAATAATCAAGATGATTTGGTGTTGTTGTCAGGGAAAGAAATGCATGTGACCGGTCTCAAGGAAATGCAGAAGCTATCTGGCTCGATCTCGTTCGTCCACGTAGACGATTTAGCTCGTGCCCATTTGTTTCTTGCGGAGAAAGAAACTGCTTCTGGTCGCTACATTTGCTGTGCTTACAACACAAGTGTTCCAGAGATTGCGGATTTTCTCATACAGAGATATCCTAAGTACAATGTGTTGTCAGAGTAAGCCTTTATGTTCTACAGAAATTGCAAAAATATTAATTGAAAATTCGATTTTCTTTTGTCTAATCAATTTTTGTTTTGTGAAATTTGGCAGATTCGAAGAGGGCTTGTCGATTCCGAAATTGACACTATCTTCGCAAAAACTTATCAATGAAGGCTTTCGATTCGAATATGGGATCAATGAGATGTATGATCAAATGATAGAGTACTTCGAGTCAAAAGGATTGATCAAAGCTAAATAAACTTGACTTTTATAATGTCAAAATGGATTCAAAGAGTATATGAGTCTTTGGTCTCATTCTCATTCTATAAAATGGTATTGAATAATTATGTATTATATGTTGGTTGATTTAATGTCTTTTGATACATAAATATTACATACTTTTGAAATGAACTTGTGAAAAACAAGATTCTTTGATCATACACACATGATAATTCTATTACTCTAGGAAGCTGCTTTGTAAATTCTATTACCTGAAAGACTACTTCACATTTCCCCATTGTGAATCATTCTTTCCTCGAGAAGAGAAGAAAGCTAAGAGTACAATTGTAAAAGAATCTTGATTGGATGACTAATGATTTCTTTTGATAACAAAAACCAAAAACTGACTAAAAAAGTAGTTACCATTTAAGTTAAGGTCTCAATTTGTTCTCTATTGTAATTGATCGTAAAATTAAAATCTTGACGAGTCGGATATATAAGTTCCGTAAGGGTGAAAACTATGTGGAAAAGAGTATTCTTTACTTGCGTGGAAAGAAAATTACCATTCAATACAAAGAAAAGAACATAATTCAACTCATTTTCACGGTTAAGGATCCAATAATTAAACGTAGAAGGAGACCTTTGGTATCAGATTTTCTTATGTATAGTGGAAAACTCTCAAAACTAGTATTTTGCATTTATATAAAAAAAAAAGATCTTAACAGAAGTATAGTAAACAAAGACTAGGAGAAGCCATGGATTTCGGTGGATTTCATGAGGAGGAAAAGGATGGTAACCTATTTCTGGAATATCATCATCCCAAGTATCATCCCAAACCAAAAACACATAGCCTATCTCCATCCGGTGAAGCAGTCAGCGATGACCATCTTCTTCAACCTCTTTTTTTATGCCCAAGTGCACGAAAATTTAAAGATAGAACTGGGAATATTTTCCCGCTCAATTCTTCCCCCGAGTTCGTCTTCTCTACAAGAAGTGCTACATATCATTCAGTACTCCCGTTGTTTTGGTGCAACAATAAAGAATTCGATATTGATGGTGGATGCAATATATGCCGTCACTCAAATTTTGGCACTGACTATTATTTTTGTGACATTTGCACGAAAAAGTATCACAAAGAATGCGTCGAGTCTCCACTTAAAATCAAACACCCTTATCACCCTCAGCATTCGCTCCAACTTTACTTTCACTTCCTTCTTTACAGTATTAATTGTTTATGCTGTAGAAGAAGAGTAAACTTCCTGGTATATTATTGTACCATATGTAACGTTTTCATGCATCCAGTATGTGCAGTGAAGCCAATACCCTTTGTTATAGACCCACCAAAAAGGCATGCCGACCATCCTCTCACTTTTTTTCCTAGACAAACTTCTTTAACTTGCAACTTTTGTGGTTTGGTGAGAAAACTATATCCCACCTACATATGTGTCAGATGCAACTTTGTGTTTCATAGTGATTGTATGTACTCTCCAAGCGTCATCAAGATATCACGTCACAACCATCGTATCTCCTACACTTTTTCTCTACGATCATGTGAATGGTCTTGTGGAGTTTTTCATCAAATTATTGACGGTGATTATGGTGCATATACTTGTGATAAGTGTGGTCATTATGCTGTTCATTCGAGATGTGCTCTAGAGAAAAATGTGTGGGATGGAAAAGATCTCGAAGGTTTACCAGACAAAGATGATATTACACAAGATGTTGGATCATTCAATATAATATCTAAGGAAGTGATACTTCATTTTCTCCATGACCATCATTTCCGGCTCGAAGTCAGTATACTTTATAACGAAAAAAAACTTTGTCAAGCGTGTTATTTACCTATTTTCGAAGGTAATTTCTATTCTTGTGTGGAGTGTGATGATTTCATCTTCCATGAAACATGTGCAAAATTTTGCAGGATATTACAACATGCATTACATCCTCATCCACTAACATTAAAAGCTGCAAGTAGATATGGTATGGATCGTTTTGGATGCAGTTCTTGTAATCGTGGTTGTCGTGGCTTTGTCTATGAGTGTTGCATAAGGGGATGTATCTTCACTCTAGATGTAAAATGTGCTTCAATTGCTGAGCCGTTTTGTTTCCAAGGTCATAAACATCCATTGTTCATATTTGTAGGCCGAGACGGAAAACTCATATGTCGCGTATGCAAAACAGAACGTCATAATCAATTAAATTGCATCAAATGTGATTTTATTGTTTGTATGAAGTGTGCTACATTACCCTATAGAGCAAGGTATGAACATGACAAACACTTTCTCACAGCTATATGGGAAGAAGAGGTCCGTGAAAAAGATTGGTGCGAAGTATGTGAACGTAATTTAAGAGACACAAACACAAAAGTGTTCTATTGGTGCGTTGAGTGCTGCACCATTTTCCATATTGAATGCGTACTAGGTAAAAACTCGAATTTGAGTCTAAGCCAAACTCTCAAATTCTGGGTTCAGCGGGCTCAAATTCTTTTAGAAAATCTTAATCTGTAATAGACTAATAGACAATATTTCCAAGCATTCAGTGAGTTATATAGCTCTACCTCTCTATTCAAATGTAATTTGTTTTCTTCATATTTGTCTCCTTGGTTTGTGTTTGAAAAAAAATAAAATAAAAAAAGTCTCCTTGGTTTGTTAAGTTCAGTATATTGTTCAATAAACATATTTCAGAATAAATTTTTATAATAAAAATATATCTTAATAAACATTTGATCCAAAATAAATATATATTCAACTAATTATAGTGTATATTTAATATAAATATTTATATTTCTTTTGTTAAATGGTTTCCTTGAATTAATACAACCACTTGTAACTAAAAAACTTTGATATTCTCCGGTTATAAAATGGGAGCTCCATTCAAATTGTTTTTATGTGCTCTGTTCTCATTACCAATTTGATATCGTACAAAAAGAGCTGCTTCCTACTCGTGATCTAGATTGTAGATTTGAACCTTATCAAATGTGTGATCTTTACTATTTATCAGGATTAGATTACCAAAAACAAATCAATAGATGATGACTCTACAGGCTTGAGCTTTATTTTTGGCTCGAAAAATTGTCTAGATTTCTAAAACCGAACAAGAACATCAGAAAACATTGAAATATCAACATTCCTAGTTATAAATTAAACCAAAATTTCTGAAACATTGTGGTTTTATTAAGACGCCCACATGGATGAGATGCATCACTCCTTCACTTCAGCTCTTGATGATTTGTTATTCATTATAGCATCTTTTTTTAATTGGGGTCGGATTTCTCCATAGCTGCAAAAGAGAAGTATTCGAATAAGCAAGTTAACAAAAAGAATAGAGCAGAGGCAACACAAGGCAAAAGAACCGGGTATGGAGATATTACTGTTGTAGTTTAGAAGCTTTTCGATTAGATCGACATGAGTCATAAGCATACGCCTGCAGCAGTAACGGACTAATCCAAGCGCGTCAAGAGCATCCCTGCGTATTCCAAAACCAAAATTCAGATTTTCAGTTCAACAAAATGCAATTTTAGCATAATGCCTAAAACCAAAGTAGCTAAAAGATTAGATAGAAACAAGAGAATGGAATATATCAGTGATCACCTACCATCATGCTCTTTACTAACACTTAAGATAACATCTATGAACTTCAAGATGATCAAATTGCAACTAAAACAAAAACGAAATTGCGCAATTCCAAATCATGTAGCTTAACACCTAGAACCAAACGGGCTAAAGATTACACTAGCGATTAAAACAAGAAAATCGAAAAATCCCAATGATCTAACTTCATGCTTTTAGTAACAAGGCTAAAACATGTATAAACTTTCAAGATGATCATACAAGACAAGATCATGCAATCTCTTTGACTACACAAAACCATCAAATCATTCTATTGTCATGTTCCACTATTGTTTCATCTTTTACATGACTCTCATTTCAACTAAGAAAATGTCAGAAAACGTTCAAAATTCCAAGATTCAATCACTCTCATGTTCACCAAAAAAATTTCTCACAAATTATGATTCTTTTTCTAATCATAAACTATATATCGCTTACCCTTCAGCGTAATCAGCCTGGAGAAGTTCAAGGTATGTGTCCCATTTGTTCCCAATCACCTACAAAAAATCATAAACAAAAGCTTCATAAATCTCAATACTACAAACCCTAGAGATTTGTCACACACATATATATATAACAAATCGAAATCGTACAAAAAGAGAGAAGAAAAAACAAACCTTTCCACAAGTAAAACAACGAACAGGGACGATCATCGTGAACGAATCGAAACTTTAAGAGTTTATCGTCTCAAAGCGATCTTTAGGGCTTGTCTCTTTCTAACTTCGTTCTCGTCTCAAAGCAAAAATTAGTTTCATGTCTAATTATTATTGCTTTATATATTGAGTCCTATTATGTGTTTTAGCTAAAACGATACCGTATTAGTTAAAATTATTTATTTTATATCTGACAATAGAGGAGGAAAAGTATTCTTCTTCTTCTTCTTCTTCATCTGCTCGATCTTTTACATTTCCGGTAAGATCAAAATCAAAACCAAGTTCGTTTCGCGGCGGAGGAGAAGAAGAATCAGACGGGAAAATGTTGGAGAAGATCGGATTACCGCCGAAGCCATCTCTAAGAGGAAATAGTTGGGTCGTTGATGCTTCTCATTGTCAAGGATGTTCTTCTCAATTCACTTTCATCAATCGCAAGGTCTTCCTCTCTCTTAATTTCCTTACTCTCTCTATCAATTGGTACTTGCTTATTGCTATCGCGATCTTTAGATTCTTAGTTTCTTCGATCGAAATTTAGTTTCGTCTTAGTCGATTCTTCTTCGAGATCTAATTCAGAATCTGTTTATCGGAAAACTTCACTGAATGATCGGTTTCTGGTGATGTGCCTATTTGATAGATTCCATATTTTTGAGTAAATTTGGTGAATCTGGATGTTTTGTGGTTTGTGTATTACTAGACTTGTGACTTGCTGGATTCTTCTATGTCTCCCAAAAACCTTTGAATTTGCTTAATTTTTCTTAGTTTCTGTTGGCTTTGTTTTTTTGAGCGAGCAGCATCATTGCCGGAGATGTGGGGGATTGTTCTGTGGAACCTGCACTCAGCAAAGGTTGTCACTACGTGGACAAGGTGACTCACCTGTGCGTATATGTGAACCATGTAAGAAAATTGAAGAAGCTGCACGGTTTGAGTTGCGTCATGGTTACAAAAATAGAGCTGCTAAAGGTATTTATGTACCTATAGTGATCTTATTTATGACACTTTTGTGTTATCTGCTAGTTTTTGATGTAAAGAGATTGTGAATTTGTTCAGGAGGTAGCTCGAAAAGGACTGTAAAGAATGAGGATGATGTTCTCAGTGAGATTCTAGGCTCTGATGTTGATGTATCTTCTTCATCTGAATCTGTGTCTAGCACAGACAGGAATGCTTCTAAAGAAATGGCAAGTAGCAGTAGTAATAAAGGTATGGAGTTGGATGCTAGTCCTGAAGAATTGCGTAAACAAGCAGTAGAAGCGAAGAATAAGTACAGAATTCTTAAAGGAGAAGGGAAATCTGATGAAGCTCTAAAAGCATTTAAGAGAGGGAGGGAACTTGAGAGAGAGGCCGACGCATTAGAGATATCTTTAAGAAGGAACCGGAAAAGGGAACTGTCTATGCGAAATGTTGCTGAGACGCAGAACAAGGCTGCTACCAAAGAATCTAGCAAATCACAAAAGCCTCTACGTCAAGGGGGTAAAGGAAATGATGATTTGGCAGCTGACCTGAGGGAGCTTGGGTGGTCTGACGATGAAGATAAGAAACCAGCAACTATAAGTTTGGAGGGCGAATTTTCGTCTCTTCTCCGTGAAATTCCGCGAAGTGCTAATCCTCAGAAGACTGGGGGTATTGACAAGAGTCAGGTAATTGCCCTTAAGAGAAAAGCCCTTACGCTGAAACGTGAAGGGAAGCTTGCGGAAGCTAAAGATGAACTGAAAAAGGCTAAAATTTTGGAAAGGGAACTGGAAGAGCAGGAACTTTTGGGTGGAGCTGATGGATCAGATGATGAGCTATCTGCACTTATTAATAGTATGGATGATGACAAAGAAGATGATCTGTTAGCTCAATACGAGGGAAGCCATGATTTCGACATTAGTAACCTTGTGGGAAATTTAGATGATATTGGAGTTCATGGTGAATATGATGTCACAGATGAAGATATGGAGGACCCAGCAATCGCTGCTGCATTGAAATCTTTGGGTTGGAGTGAGGATCCTGGACACCATGAGAATGTCCACTCTCGACCATCTCCTAAAAACAGAGATGAAAGTTTAGCTGAAATTCAGACATTGAAAAGAGAGGCCCTTAATCTAAAACGGGCTGGAAATGTCGTTGAGGCCATGGCTACACTAAAGAAGGCAAAATTACTTGAGAAGGAACTAGAGGCTGCTGATACTTCCTCTGAAACTGTTGACACAACTAGGGCAGAGAGGGATACGAGTCTTAAACCTCCTCCCAGAAGCAGGCTAGCGATTCAGAAAGAACTTCTTGCAGTGAAAAAGAAAGCACTTACTTTGAGAAGGGAAGGAAAGTTTAACGAAGCAGAAGAAGAATTGAAGAAAGGAGCGGTTCTCCAAAATCAGCTTGATGAGCTGGACAATTCGTCAAAGTTAGCTGCCACAGGGAAGGCCACTCGTGAAAAAGGAAATGATCTGCCTGATATTAGTTCTCTGGATGATGATGGAGAGGTGGATGTAAAAGATGAGGAGTTAAATGATCCGAATTACTTGTCGATGCTAAAGAGCTTAGGTTGGAATGATGAAGATAATAATCCTGCAGGTCCTTCATCAGAAAAATCTGACCCACTAAATTCTCGACCAGGGAAAACAGCAGAAGCTCAAGGTGCATATGAAGTACGTGTTACTAAACCAAGGAGAACTAAAGCAGAAATACAACGAGAACTCTTAGGGCTGAAAAGAAAGGCTTTAACTTTGCGACGACAGGGTAATGTTGATGAAGCTGAGGAAGTTCTGAACCAGACACAAATATTGGAAGCTCAGATAATGGAGATTGATTCAGGCAAGAATCTATATGCTGACAGTGATCAGCCGAAAAAACGATCCAATGATCTTGCCACCGACAGTCGGCTCAATGGAGGAGATGATAGCGTTACAGAAAATGATATGAAGGACCCAGCGTTATTGTCGACTCTTAAGAATTTGGGATGGGAGGATGAAGAACCAAAGAAAGAAGAAGCTTCTTTCGGCTCTGTGCAGTCAAGCGGTCCACGGATAGCAGCCAAAAGCAAGGGACAAATCCAAAGAGAACTTCTTGACTTAAAAAGAAAGGCACTTGCCTTCAAGCGTCAAGGGAAAACTGGAGATGCTGATGAATTATACAGTAAGGCCAGTGTTTTGGAGGCACAGCTAGCAGAACTGGAAACCCCCAAGATGGAGATGAAAGGCTCAGCTTCTGCAATTAAACCTGAAAACTACATGGATGTTGATTTATTAGTTGGATCGCAAATGGAGGATAAAGCGATAAAATCTGCTAGTGTTTCTCATGCTCCTCAAGATAGTTATGACTTGTTAGGAGACTTTATCTCCCCTGCTAAATCTGGTTCCTCTGGCGTTGTTTCTCAACCTGGCCAGCAGCAACCAAGTATGATGGATTTGCTGACTGGTGAGCATTCTGAGAGGTCTCAAATTCATGCAGAAAAAGGAAATGCTGAGACTATGTCAGGCTTTCGTTCAGGAAACAATCACGGCGCTGAACAAAGAGTGGCACGTGAAGAGTCAGAGCCCAGTCATATTCAATCAGCTTCGATTCAAAATACATCTCCTCAGAACACCCTTAAACAAGAGATTCTGGCTCATAAGAAAAAGGCACTTGCCTTAAAGAGAGAAGGAAACATAAGTGAAGCCAAAAAGGCATTGCAAGAAGCAAAATTGTTGGAGAGGAGACTACAAGAAGGAGAAAATCCCTCTCCTGAAAAGCTCGGACGAGATGATATGGTTTCCACAACGGAGGATCCTCCTGCTCGAGAGAAAGAGAATAGTCCTTCAAGTTCAGCTCCAAAGGCAATGTCAGGTCGTGACCGTTTTAAGCTGCAGCAAGAGTCACTAAGTCACAAACGTCAAGCCATGAAGCTTCGGAGGGAAGGTAAAATGCAGGAAGCTGAAGCTGAGTTTGAAATCGCCAAAACTCTTGAAGCTCAATTGGAAGATTCAACATCCTCTAAACCAGAACCGGTGGACGATGTAGCGGTGGAAGATTTTCTCGATCCTCAACTCCTGTCTGCCCTCAAAGCTATTGGATTAGACAATCCCGTGAATCCTCCACCGGTAAGTAAAACAGACACAACACAAGCTGCGGCAAAACCAAACCCAGTGAAGGAGAGTAATAGAAATACTAATAATCAAGAGAGAAGTCAATTGGAGGAACGAATCAAAGCAGAGAAGGTAAAAGCTGTGACCTTCAAACGTGCAGGGAAACAAGCTGAGGCATTAGATGCTCTTCGACGGGCAAAACTATATGAAAAGAAGCTAAACGCTCTTGCTTCAAGTTGATTCAACTCTCCAGTTCATTGGATATTTGTAACATAACCTTCATGTTACTCGAGTGTTTATCATCTGATTTGTAAACTGACGAGAGTCGGAAGTTTTTTCATTAGTCATATTTTGTCGATGGAACAACACAGAAGACTCATATGTACATTTGAATCAGAGCTTTCTCTTTTACCTGTTGATATCTTTGTGGTTTATATCAACTCAGTTGTGTATTTTGCATTACTTAGGTTCTTCCTAGGGTTTGGAGCATGTATCATGAAGAATGAGCTTAAAGAGGAAGTTTTGATCGTAGAAAGAGCAAAATCATGTATTATGATTCATGAAAGGTGAAGAAACATTTTGGAGAGGAGCCCATTGATCACTCCCCATCAGACCAAGGCATCTGATGTACAAACAACATCCTACAAAAAAATTCAAATCATAGCATACGCGAAAAGATGATGTGATGATTTGTTTTTTCAGAAAAGTAGAATTAAACGAAGATGAGCGGTGAAGTACAATGATTAAATAAAAATTAATATGTTAAATTAGATATCAAATCTTCTTTATTTAATTTGATTAATTAAATATTTTTGAAAACTACTAAAGCATGTTCGTTTTAAGAAAGTAGCCCTCGAATGGATGTGGTTTTTAAATTAGTTTTTGGTTTTAGTTTTTCCCAAAATCTATTTTGTACCCATTTAAGATCTATTTTGTACAAAATCTATTTTGTACCCATTTAAGATTAAAAGAAAAACAAGTTTTCCTAAAAAATAGGGAATCTAGTTTTTGAGTGTTTGAACAATTTTTCAAGAAAACCAAAATCTATAATTATGGGAGTTTCTTTCTCAAAAACCATTGATCACATTTTTTTATTTTATTTTAGATTTGTTTAAAAAAATATATATTATTCATTAACATAAAAACCAAAATCTAAACAAATTATCATTCAAGTTTTTAAGAAACTAAAATCTACACCGAAAACAAAAACCAAGAAAATCAAAAATTAAAAACCAAAAACCAAAATCCAAAAACCATTTTAAAAACTACAAACATTCATGGCCGTAGTGTTTACTATTTTACTTGTAATGATTATTATTAATTTGTTTAATGAAAACCTATATTTTAATGAAAATTTGATGTAATTTTTGATATGAAATATGGTTAATTTTAATTATGCACTTCATAAATATTAGTAAGGGTAATGCCGGTGTTCTAAAGTGCTTGGTAAGAAAAAACATTCTATGTATTTTATTTTGACTACAATTCTATAAAGAAATAAACTGAAGGGATAAGATATTTATTTTGACCATATGAAAATAAATTGTAAATTATAGTATCATAAGTTATTTACATCTTTGACTAGGAAAACAACCATTTACGTATATTTGTATTAATATATATATATATATATATATATATATATATATATATATATAATCAATCAAAGTATTGAAGACCTCATTGACAAAAAAAAATAAGAATATAAAAAATGGCTAACACCCCAAAAACCCTAATCGCATTTGTTTTCAGCGTTATTGTCATCATATCTTATGTTCATTGTCATACAACAATTGCAAGTGCCCCAAGCAGTGGTGAACCAACAACATACGCAACAGGTAAACTTTACCAACCATTTAGAATTTAGAGCAAAACTTTTATAGTGACTGTTGTTGATTTTTCAGTTTCCATCCTCTTTCATTCTTGTTTCATTTGAAGATAAGAATTCTATGTTCCATTATTATATATTTAACTTTTAATGTGTTAGTGTATTCTTATAACCCATTTTATAATTATGAACATATTTTTGTCCTTTTTTTTAAATGAATGTCTATATTGTACTGATTTTTATTAATAATTAGGTCCTGCACTTTCGAAGCACTCGCACGACAACGATGGGATTTGCTTCGTAACACCAGCGTGTTTTGCCCCAGGCCAATATGAAATAGGTTGCATTGTGTATTGTCACGAATCCCATTATAAACATTACAAATGTGTTAATAGATCATGTTGTTGTTATAATACAGATAAGAATGCGTCCGAGCTGAAATAATCCAACGAAAATGTAAATGTATCTACTTGAAAAAATAATCAACAGTTTTCCTATGTTCTCAATATCTATATAAAAGATCAAATAACAAAATAGATAAACTTTACCAATCAAAAGTATAGTTTGATTAAATGTTTGAGTGATATCTTTTTTTTGTATTGAATAAAATCTAAAATCGAAAATATAACATAATGAATATTAGAAAATCCAAATACTTTCACATGTTATACGGGGTCCATTTGGTAAACGTGTTGTTTCATCAAATTTGGGTTTAATTGGTAACCTCTACTGATGTAGTACATGTATATACCAATTCCAAAAGCGATAGATGATAACTCCAAGAGAGCACAAGTGGAAAGGTTTTCGATGTGTAGGCCTATGGGTTGAGACAGTTTCAGTAACCGATAAATTGATGAGAGTAAAGAAAATAAAAATGTTTAGGAAGAATTATGTTAGACTCTCATCAGAATAAAGATGCAAGATTTATTGTCTTATAAAGAGATGAAATAAATCTAAGTTCTCTTAAAATGATAAACTTAAATGTAAATAATATAATAAGACATAATATCAAATTTTATAAACTCGTATATTCACAGTCCACAATATCTCCATAATTATATCTTAATTTTGGTTTGTAATTTCTATGTGTCTCAATTCGGTTTGGGTCGATCTCATCGATCTCCCAATAGAAATGTCTTTCGGAATCAACTATTGCTAGATTGAGAAAACTTGGCAAGCTTCAATATGTGTTGTCAACCTTGGGCTCACATGGTGTTAAACGTATGCATATTACATATTCTTGTGCATCAATTATGTTGGCACGAGGATTGCTTTTTGTGAAATGATGTGGATTATTCACTGGATATGAGGCCAGACAAAAGGAGCATATGTTGCCTGCTTCTAAAATTTTAATAGAGAGATGTGGTATTCTTTACGCACTCCTTTGTTCCGATTCATGATAATGGCTTCTGTAGGTTTTTAACAAGGCAAGAAGTTCAACCTATCTTTTTATATACAATTAAATAAGAAGTATCGTCGGAATATTTTTGGCGGAAAAAATCAATATTTCATTATGTTAACCGAAAACATTTTCAAATAAAGATAAAATGGTCATTAATAATTTAAAAATGTATAAATAAAAATGAACTAAATGAAAGGGTAGAATTAAAAAGGTAACCTTGGAAGGGTAATCTTAACAATCTCTCTAATTCTTATTATATTTTGTTTTCATTATTATACAAAATCTCGTAAGAATTTGATAGTTAATCACATGAAATTACTAGTCATTTTTTTTATTAAACTAAAAATCAACCAAAAAAACAATCAAAATTTGTTTTTCTTGTTCCCTCCTCTTAACTAGCCAATCAAAATATAACTAGTTCAAATCAACCCATTTATTTTTCTTATTCCCCCCCCCCCTCTTAAGTAGCCCATCAAAATTTGCCATATCATCTTATTAAACAAACTAAAACAGTCATTATTATCTAATAATAATAAAATTCATTAATTCATTACAAACTCTTAAATTGAATTAACTATAAAATCTAAACCATAAAAAACCCAAACCGCATCTAGTTTCATTTAGTTGTAAATCTAAACCCAAACTCTTATTTATAAACATTAATTTTGTTTAATTAAATGTATACAGATTTTGTTTCCTTAATTTGTTTTTATAAATTTAATTTTGATTTATTTTTAGTAGTACATGGCAAAATGTTATAATCAATGTTTTGAAACCCGACCCGGACGATGAACCGGACTACCTTTTGGGTCACCGGGTCATCGGGTCAACCGGGTTGGACCACGGGTTAATTAGTTAAAATTTATTTAATAAATTTAATATTAATAGAAATTTTAGAATATTTTATATAAAAAAAAATTCAGTTTTATAAATATAAAACAAAAATAATCATATCATATTTAATCAAATATAAAATTATATTATGTTTAACAAAATATAAAATCATTTACACCCAAATATATATATATATATATATAAAATCAAACAATAATAATAAAGTGGTTAAAAATTTGAAATCCAACTAAATGTCTAACACTGTAACAAATATATTAGGAGATCATCAATGACAGAAATAAATTAATAAAACATCGTGAATTCAAACAACTAATCTCGATTGTCTCTCTCACCATTCGATTCAATTTTAAGGCGGTATTGTAAAGTTTTCACCAAAATCTAAAACATCAAATGAATTTAAGAACTGAAAAAACTTTTAAAAATAATTGAATAAAGTCTAAAATCCCATATTTTATTGTAAAATCAAGAGAACTTTTTAAAACCCACACTCGGCCGGTTCAACCGGGTCACGGGTTAATTGCGAGTTTTTGTGGGTTTTTTCGGTTTTGTACTTGTTGGGTTTTAGCACTAAACCCAAACCGGAATGTGTTCGGGTCACGGGTTAACCGGTCGGACCGGACGGTTTGGGTCGGGCGTGAAAACACTGGTTTTGCTTCATGCTAATGGCGTGTTATTCCGCAGGGCAACTAGGTTGTCTTGTGTTTTGTAATGAAGCCGAGTATTCTTATGGCAAATGTATTGGTAGAGGACGATGTTGTTGTTATGACTTATGATAATGATAAGAATGCGTTCAATGTGAAATAATCCAACCAAATGTAATTTTTTCTGCCTAAGAAATAACATCAACAGTTTTTATATGTTCTCAATATATATAAAAGATTCCTACCAAATATATATATATATATATATATATATATATATATATATATATATATATATATATATATAAGATATAAAGAACATAAACTTTTACATATCAATGGAAGTTTCAGTTAAAAAATTTAGTGATATATTTTGCTTCGCATTAGAACAAAATCTAAAAGAAAATTGAAACACGGAGGAATGAATATTTATTTGTTTTTTCTTTATTATTTTTTATTATTATTTTTTTTTTATACGTTATGAATATTAGATGGTCTAATATCAACCTAAAAACAATTTTAAGTGATACTCATAAATTTTTTGTATACTTATATATATATAGCTATTTTCTACGACTTTAATCTATTTTGTATTTATTGCTTACTGGTCGTCTATTTTATTAAAAACCTTGTACCGTTTTGAGTTTCCAATCTAACCATTTATTTATTATCAATATAATGTTCCAAGAGTCTCTACTAGTAGGTCTCATGTATTTTCTCGGGTCTGTGGGTCTATTTCTGTCCAACGATCGATACGCCATGTCTGAGAGGCTTTAAAAACTTGGTACTTACCTTACAAATCACCACATGATTTTCTCCCGTATTTTGTTCTCACTCACACGGTTCCGACAATCATTTCCTCGAAAGTTATCTATCATAAGACTTTCCCAGCTTAAAAATGCTTAATTGTAGAATTTTCTTTAAGACGTTTGACAAAAAAGATAAGTGTGTTTTAGTAACATAGATGACCAAATTAATTTTTATAAATTTCTCCACATGCACCACCATATTCCTGTAACCGAAGTTTTACAATTAATTTGTATTGGTTAAATTATTTAATTAACGACTGTAGTGGTTATAAAAGAAAATGATGATGTTTGTTATCCCCCATCCCCATTAACGACTGTAATAGTTATAAAAGAGCATTTCTTTTGAAGTTTAGCCTTGATACATCATGCCCATGATCATAGGTCCCACGATATGTTCACTTTCTTGTTTTGATGTTTCTAATATCAAAAGTTTCACAGTACGGCCGGTAGCTTGTTCTTCCCCAGCAAAAACTGCAAACATAATGCTTTGAATTTGCAAATGTTTTTTTTTTTGGTAAAAGAATGTGTAAAATTTGGTTTGGAATGTGTAAACTTTCCTCCCACCAACAACATTCTTTACCCATAACATCAAGTTGGAACCACTAAAATTTGGAATTGTAATACAAAATCTTAAATATATGCTACAACCATTTTCGTAATGTGAAAAAAAATTGAAATGTAGAGAAAACAGTGTACATAACATAATATATATTTGCCAAAAAAAAAAATATATAATACTAGCACTTTACCATTGTTCAAACGTAATTAGGTAAGAAATTAAAAACATTATTTTCTAGTTTCTTTTGACTAATTATATAAGGAAATAAATTGAAAGTATAAGTTATATTCTTTTGATTATAAATCTATAAAAAAATAAATGGAAAGGTTATAGTACCTCTCAACTTTGACCACAAAAAATATCATTTACACAATGAAACCCGACCCGGACGATGAACCGGACTACCTTTTGGGTCACCGGGTCATCGGGTCAACCGGGTTGGACCACGGGTTAATTAGTTAAAATTTATTTAATAAATTTAATATTAATAGAAATTTTAGAGTATTTTATATAAAAAAAAATTTAGTATTATAAATATAAAACAAAAATAATCATATCATATTTAATCAAATATAAAATTATATTATGTTTAACAAAATATAAAATCATTTACACCCAAATATATATATATATATATAATCAAACAATAATAATAAAGTGGTTAAAAATTTGAAATCCAACTAAATGTCTAACACCGTAACAAATATATTAGGAGATCATCAATGACAGAAATAAATTAATAAAACATCGTGAATTCAAACAACTAATCTCGATTGTCTCTCTCACCATTCGATTCAATTTTAAGGCGGTATTGTAAAGTCTTCACCAAAATCTAAAACATCAAATGAATTTAAGAACTGAAAAAAATTTTTAAAAATAATTGAATAAAGTCTAAAATCCCATATTTTATTGTAAAATCAAGAGAACTTTTTAAAACCCACACTCGGCCGGTTCAACCGGTTCACCGGGTCACGGGTTAATTGCGAGTTTTTGTGGGTTTTTTCGGTTTTGAACTTGTTGGGTTTTAGCACTAAACCCAAACCGGAAACGTGTTCGGGTCACGGGTTAACCGGTCGGACCGGACGGTTCGGGTCGGGCGTGAAAACACTGGTCTAAATAGTAACCGAAAAATCTGGCTGAGTCAGGCTGAATTGCTGACTAACTGAATTTTAGTGATTTTCAGATGGATCTAGCTGAACTTTTACATTTCCAAACCGCCGGAATCAAACTGAACTTTCTTTTTTGTGATTTTTGGTCAAATCTGTCAAAATAGTTAAGAAATTTAATTCAAAAATAACGTCAAATAATTATGAATGTTAATAATATAAAATACATCAAAATTATCTAATGGTTTAATTAAATCTTATACTAGAATAATTATCTAAAATGAATACTAACATTAATATATTGCTTAGGAAAATTGAGTTATTTTTCCATCTTTAATTTTTGAACAATTAAATATGTAAATAACTAATGAAAAACTTTGACAAATCATTATATAAAAAAAATTGTTTCAAAAATTAACATGATAATAGAAAATAGCTTATCGCAAGGAAGCATCATTAAATTCATTTTTTCGTATTTGTTTTCTTTAGTATATGGCACATAACTTGGCTTATATAATTAAAAGAAAAAATCTGAAGTTTTGTAGTGCACTTTGTACTTGTTTTTGTAATACCAATTTTCTAATGAAACTTTTTAAACTGAAAGAAAAATGGAAAAAAAATATCAGTGTCAGTCATCATTATTGGTTTGTTCCGTTGATCATTTGGTTCTTCACGTTCTTCGGATTTGCTTCCACAATTGATGTCTTCCGAACTTGTCTAACAATAAATACAAACCGTTTCTATATTAAGTTGAAAAATATAGTGAAGCCACCAAACATGATACATAATGCATTTAATATTTACCCAATTAATCTTAATGTTAGCTAGCCAAACTTATTGGAATGTATCAGTTCTATAAGATCTTAAAATTACGACTCCAGTAATTCAAATAAAAGCTTAGTACAAAGACTCTTTATAATTCATTTATATATGGTTGAGGCTTGAAGTTTAATGCTTTTCACTAGTATGCACATGATACAAATTATATATATATATACAAAACATAGTTGATAACGAATTTTATTATGCATGGCCCCGTCCCCTAAATGCTACATCCACCACTCCTTTATAATCCATAATCGCTATATGTATAGAGCATTTCGTTTGAAGTTTAACACCATTCTCATTAAAAGCTTAAGTTCATACAAAAACAAAACAAAACTTAAGTTCATACATCATGGCCTTAATAGCTACCAAAATAAGTTCACGTTCTTGTTTTGTTTCTGCTTATCCAAACAATTCTCCAACGTTTCTGATATCCAAATTTCCCAATACGGTCGATTCTTTGTCGCCTGCAAATACTGCTAAAAGATCGATCTTGAGAAACGTCCATGCTTCAGTTTCTAACCCTTCGAAGCAGTTTCATAATAAGACATCCTTAGTATATATATTCTGCTTACTTTTTGTTGCTCATGCTGTTTTCAGAACTAAGAATGTGTTTGTTCTTGTACGTAGGAATATTTACACGAGTTGAATATCAAGAAGATCAAGAATATACTAAGTGCAAACGTAGATGTTCCATCCGAGAACCTGGAGATGATCGATGTCATTCAAAGTTTAGGCATTGATCTCCATTTTCGACAAGAGATCGAGCAAACCCTTCACATGATTTACAAAGAAGGCCTCCAATTCAACGGTGATCTCCATGAGATAGCGCTTCGCTTTCGATTGCTGAGACAAGAGGGTCACTATGTTCAAGAAAGTATGTGATGTTATATATATATATTTACTTACTATATTGCTCGTATGAGATATGCGTATTTACTGTTACAATTTTTATAAAACATTTAGTTATTTTCAAAAACATCCTAGACAAGAAGGGTGGATTTAAAGACGTAGTAAAAAATGACGTCAAGGGTCTAACAGAATTGTTTGAAGCTTCTGAGCTCCGTGTAGAAGGTGAAGAAACACTCGACGGTGCGAGAGAATTCACATATAGCCGCCTTAATGAACTTTGCTCAGGTAGAGAAAGTCATCAAAAGCAAGAGATAATGAAGTCTTTGGCGCAACCTCGCCACAAAACCGTAAGAGGATTAACGTCCAAGAGGTTCACAAGCATGATCAAAATCGCGGGTCAAGAAGATCCAGAATGGTTACAGTCTCTATTACGAGTGGCGGAGATCGATTCCATTAGGCTAAAGTCATTGACTCAAGGAGAAATGTCTCAAACATTTAAGTAAAATCAATGATGATACTCCCTGAAGATCAATGTTAACTTTTTGTCGAAAATAATTGAATTCCGATATACGATTTTGTTTTTGTATGGTTTTTGATGTTTCAGATGGTGGACAGAACTTGGTTTAGAAAAAGATGTGGAGAAGGCAAGAAGCCAGCCGTTAAAATGGCATACGTGGTCCATGAAAATTCTTCAAGATCCGACCTTAACCGAACAAAGGCTTGATCTTACCAAACCAATATCGCTTGTTTATGTTATAGATGACATTTTCGATGTCTATGGGGAGCTAGAAGAACTAACCATCTTCACACGAGTTGTTGAGAGGTACATACAAATTACTTTATACATTTTCTTGATTAACATTCTGTCAAACATAATGAAATCATTCGTCTAGATGGGATCATAAGGGGCTTAAGACGCTACCCAAATACATGAGGGTTTGTTTTGAAGCTCTAGATATGATCACAACGGAGATTAGCATGAAGATCTACAAATCACATGGTTGGAACCCGACATACGCTCTTCGACAATCGGTAATTATCATTCAAAACGTAATGTGTATATATATTTTGTATCATATAGCTCAACTGGTTCAAACCCTACTAAAAATATGATGTCTTTGTTTCTCAGTGGGCAAGTTTGTGTAAAGCATTCTTGGTAGAAGCAAAGTGGTTTAATTCGGGTTACTTACCCACCACTGAAGAGTATATGAAGAATGGGGTTGTGAGTTCAGGTGTTCATTTAGTGATGCTTCATGCCTATATCTTGTTAGGCGAAGAACTAACAAAAGAGAAAGTCGAACTAATAGAGAGTAACCCGGGGATTGTATCATCTGCAGCTACAATTCTCAGGCTCTGGGATGATCTCGGAAGTGCCAAGGTTATATTGAACTACTGATAACTAATGTGACTAGAGAGAATCTGAAACTTGATATCGAATCTTAGATATGGTTTTTGTTGTTTAACAGGATGAGAACCAAGATGGAACTGATGGATCATATGTAGAGTGTTACCTGAACGAGTACAAGGGATCAACTGTTGATGAAGCAAGAACACATGTTGCCCAGAAGATATCTAGAGCATGGAAACGCTTGAACAGGGAGTGTCTGAATCCATGTCCATTCTCAAGATCATTCTCAAAAGCTTGTCTCAACATTGCAAGAACAGTTCCTTTAATGTACAGCTATGATGATGATCAACGACTTCCCGACGAATATCTCAAGTCTCTAATGTAAAAAAGTTCCCTTTGACGCTCTGGAAATAAGCAGTCTGTAAATCTTTCTATAAGACTAAAAGAACTTCGATCTGGTAAACAAGTCCTTAAAGGTCAGTAAACAACTTACTCAGGTACAACGGATAAAAGACATAAGGTTACATACACTAAAAACTACTCGGCGAGGTATGGACTATCTAACGCTTGCTATCTGGAGCTTACTCACGTTTGCCCTCTTCAACGTCGTCTGGAAGCCCAAATAGAAGTTCATTCCTTTCAACATCTTCTGTACTCTTAATTCCACTACCTGTCAATGAGATACCTTCCTCTTCAAACTCATCCCCTGTTTCCGCTAAGTATGAGTACCTGAAAGGTTTAAACCAATTAGAGGTAAGCTGAGTGCAAAATGATAATCTCTCGGTGAAGAGCAAATAAGTGTCTTGAATCTTGACATCTTTGGCAGTTGACCCATTGGGACCATCGGAGTCCAAAACATTTGAGTAAACGCTAATGGAAGTATTAGAACCTTGTAGGATTATTTGATGGAGCCCAAAGGATGCATATGACTGCTAACAGACCATAAGAGAGTAAATTCCAAAAAGCTGGAATGATCCACGCCATTCGCCAGAGTTCGATTAGAGGGTCAGTTCCGTTGAAGTATAGCTGATACAGACACATAGAAGAATTTGATTTCAGTTACACTCCTCTGACTAGGGGTTTCATGTTATACACGAGACACAGTCACTAGAGTAGCGATTTGTTACCTCAAAACCAATCCAAGCGATAGAGAGCAGAACAGAGATAGCGAGTGCATTGGTGAAGTTCCTATAAAGCTCAAGCTTGGCCATGTTTCTCTTAATCTGTAGTGAAATTTAGACAGATAAGCAGCTGAAAAAAAGAGTACGAAGAACTGGATCGTCATAGATGGCTTAAGCAGCAATTGTATATGATTTTCCCTCGAATAGGCTGCATAAATTGGAATCTAAGTACGATAACATGGTTAAAACCCATGAAAGCCTATGGTATATATACATCCTTCTGATATAATAATGTGACGGATCATGAGTATCCAATATTCGATATAAGTGTGGTATCTTACCTGAAGTTTCTCAAGTGTTCTTGCCAATGATGAGAAAATCCACAGAATAAAGCAAGCATCCAGTAATGCCACGGGAATAACCAAAACTATCATCGTCTTTCCCGAAAAGTCATTGATGTTTCCCAAATGCTCAACCAACTCAAGAGCCTCTGTTGCAACAAAATATATGACTCCAAGTAGAAGTATCCTCGAGGTTATACCACCAAGGGTAGGCTTTACAACACCATAACCCATAGAGACTACCAGAAGAAGAAGCCTAGAAAGCGTCTTCTTTATAGAAGAAAAGGTCACCGCCCATAGGGTAACATCCATTGGCCTCATCCCAGTGGAGTTAAAATTAACATACTCAAAGTATCGAACAGCCATTTCACACATACCAAGAGCAATAACCAAAGTGATATGATAATGCAACTGAATTATATCCTTCCAAAACTGAACAAACCTCACAAACCAAACTAGACCAAGCAAAATATACGCTAACGACATAAAGCCAAAAACGTTCATTAAAGGAGCAACCTTTCCAGGTAAATAACCATCAGGGTTCTTCCAAACTGTTCTCCCCTTGATCCTAGTACCATCCAATTCCGGGTCACATATCATGAAATAAAGATAATACATCCCAGTCTTATTGATAACCACAGTTTCAGGGGACATGTTAACTTCAGTCTTATTCCCTTTAAAGAATGTCTTGATCTGTCTTGGCCACTCAACATCATTAGACTCTCTCTTAATGATAACTTCCCCAAGACTACAAGATCCAGTATCAGCTAGCTCCGGCGTGCAACAAATCACTTCGGATTTGAGAAAAGTACCACCGATTCTATCACGGTCTTTTACCTCAAGTATAATTGCTTCCACTAATCCTGAAGTTGACTGCATTGCATTCTGTTTACTAGCAGATTCCTTTGTCCTCACAAATGTTACATCATCAAACCTAAAAGGAACAAACTTTGAATCAGTACGATTCCAAATGCACAAACTTTGAATTATGAAGCTGATTCAGAAAGAGTGAAACTGACCTTATAAAGGACTTGCCTTTAAAAGAATTATCAGAAGAAGAAGAAGAGTTTAGATCTTGAGATTTGGAAGCGTAAAGACCTTCGCTACCACCATGGAAGAAGCGAGCATTGAATTTTGCAGTGAACTTTTCGTTGTTGTACTCATGAATCGAGCCTTCCGTAGCTCCGATCAAGCTTCCGATGAGCAAAACCCCGATCGCCCAAAACCCTAAAGAACGATTCTTCATCGAAATATCCGATCTGATTCTAGAAATTGATCATTCAGAGATGAAGAAAGCAGAAGATGCTCGTCGAAGATTTTTGTTGGGTTCATTCACCTGTAACAGACACGATTACTACTTAAAAAGACGAGCATTGATCATATACCAAAATAGTCACAAATTAATTTAATTTATTTATTTTTCTTTATGTACTATTAATAAAAATAAAACGAAATTGATGTTTTTAAAATTTATCTTTAGTATTATACAAATTTTTCGTAAAAATATCATTTATCAATTAAACTTTAACATAATATGAAATATATAAACAAAATAATGTAATTTAAGTTTTGAATTATCTAATAATATATCTACTAAATAAATGTATAACATTATTATCTCGAGGGCTATATATAGTAAATGTAGTTCATCATAAATTTGAATTATGTCACGTAACTATAATTATTATCAAATTTCTTAAACTTTAGATATTAACATAAATCTAGCAAAAAAAATCCTTAGAACCAAAAACCTCAAATTTTAACATAGCCAAAATCATGATTTAATATCATCATAAAATTTTTACTATATAATACCACAGTGATTAAACCTTGAGACAGATTCTTCATCTCTCGTGTCCACCACAAATGTGAACTGTTTTGTGATGGAAGATCTTCCGATGCTGTGGTGAGCATAGACAAAATATATGACTCCAAAAAGAATTCAATTTGTATCAAAATCTCCTATACACTCATAACACTTTATCCGATTTGAAGATCACCAACTGATTCTTTTATCTCGTTTACTTAAAACTATGTAAATTAAAAAATTTACAATAGGTTGTGCCTATAAATATATTATTTTTAATTAAAAAGTTTGGTTAACATAAAAAATGTTAGGTTATCTAATTTCAACTACCTTTATATCATTTAAGAATTTTAAATATATTCTAGAATCAATTGGTGAAATGACTATAAATTCAAATAAAACTGGTGAAAACATGTTTACTAAAATAATTTGATCAACGATATACATGTGATATTCAACACTGAAAATTCCAAAAATGTTACTAAAATCGCATATAACTAACATATATCACACTCTGACGCGTATTGACATCTGTGATATCAGAATAATTGGTGGTTTGAAATTGACCCGTGTTCTTTTTTTTCTATGCAAAATTTTTATATTTTTTCCTTATGACTATTTATATTTTATTTTATCATTTATTGAATATGTATAAATAAATAAATTACGTTTTTATTTCGGAAAAAAATATAATAACTTCTGATCTTTGTGTAAAAAAGTTAAACATCATTTATTTTGGTACAAATGGGAGTATTTATTTTACCCGAAATATCTACCTGATTTTTTTTTTTTTTAAACTTCTTGTGTAAAAATGAGTGAAAGTTTTAAATAGGTATTTCAGTGCTAGAATTTTATAATCCGTCAGTTGTGTTTAGGTTAACAGCTGTGATTGCCTGTTTGGTAACAAATGCAGCTTTGAGCTTCCATTCAAAGAATAATTCTATGTCAATGATTATGCTAGAGGATAATGATTAAACGAAAACATCATTCCTCAAAAATTAAAGCAAAAGTTAAACAAATATCTAAAGTACTCTATATTCCCTCTATATAAAGAAAAGAAAAATAATTGACAAGTGACAAAATTGATTACTTTATGGACCCCATAATTTATACAAAGTTCCAAAATTTTCCTCCCTTCTTTCCAGATTTTACACATATCTCCCGACACTTTCCACGGTTTCCCAAACAACCCCGAACAAAAAGGTAAAAGAAGAAAGAAAAAAACACATTTTTTGTTCAAGTTTCAAAGAGACAAGTTTGAGTTTTGAATCTTACACAACCCCAAAAAAAAAAAAACTCATTCATCTCTTGAGCTGAATATCCATCTTGCTTTTTTCTAACTTCTCCATTATAGATCCTACAAATAAAAACATACAATTATTACTACAAAAATATTCTGTTCAAGATCATATATATGTTACCAATAAATAAAACACTTGGCATTAAACACTAAAACGTTTTGAGGAACAAACTTTGACTCACCAGGAGGATAACAAACAGGAGGATCTTCAAAGAGAGAACGAGAGATTTGTTTATGAGCAACACCGATATCGAAGAGAACAAGTCCAGAAGAAGGATCATTCACTGCAATGCCTTTAACAGGTAACCAAAGAAAAAGCTCTTCTTGTGTTAAACCTTCAAGTCCAACAAGCCCACCATAGCTTAAATTTGCTTTAATCACACGATCAAAATATACTCTGTTTTCGAACCGAGCGAAACAAGGATTTTGTAGCTGAACTTCGAGCTCTCCTGTCTTATCATCTAGACTATAACTCTCCACGTTGTCTGGAAACAAACCACCTGGTAAACCGCGAGCTTCGAGGAGGTTTCGAATGGAAGATTGCGAAGATGGAGTAATGAATGGGACAAGAAGAAGAAGAAGAAGAAGCATAGACATATTTTCTTTTTTTACGTGTGATGGTGAGATTTGTGTTTTTGAAGGGTTTAATGTTTGGTGCTCTGTTTTTGTCAAAAGAGTGGAGAAATGAGTTGTCTTTTTTAGCATATGAGCTGGTTAGCAATGAGTTGTGTTTTGTGAAAAATTGTGATTATTTCAAATATACATATATTTAAATAATTTTTGTACCATGTTAATGATTTGAAAAACAATCCACTTAATTTTTAATAATATTATTATCTGTATAGTCTCACTATTTGAATTTGTAGTCTTTTGCCTTAAGTAAAGCCATGTTGAACTAATTGACGTTGTAACATCCGCAAATCACGGTTTGTTTCCGGGAAACATTATAATGGAATATCATTTTCTTAAAACATAAATTAGTGGATCCAAAGTACCAATCATGGTTAAGTGTATCACACATTATTGTTTTTATCTCTTTTTTCTACCTTATTTTAGTTTACACTTAAAACATAAATTAATTGATTTTAAATACTAATCAAGATAAAGATTGCAAAAATTTTACTTATCTAAAAAAAATCCAGACTCATTCCAATAGTAACTCATTAATTGTATTGAATTTATAAATGTTGTTGTTGATTATCATGATTCATGGACAGTGTAAACTTCTCACCAAATTTCGCCTACTGATTTTGATTAGTATGCTAATGAATAGTTTCGTTACTTCTTTTTAAAAGGTTTCGTTAAGTCAGTCTTCCATTTAGACGTTATTCTTTTGTCTTGTCTGAAAAATGGTACAAGGAACTTGGGCTGTGGGATCAAAAAAGGAACCCAAACGGAACTGAAAATGACACAGTTTCTATATTGAAATATGAAGTACAGAAATTACATAAAATAAATATTTAAAAATTATTTTGATTTCCAACTAAAGCTTGTAATACTTCCTCTGTTTTAAATTAAGTGATGTTTTAGAAGAAAAAATTATTTCAAATTAAACGATATTTAATTTTATTTTAATTGGTGTGCCAAAACATCAAATAAAATAATGAAACAGAGAGAACATCTGAGAGTTAAAATGATCCGACATTACTCCACATTTTAATTCATTCACTAGCAGAATTATTATTTTCAGTTTTAAATAAATGACATAGAATTTAAATTAAATTATAGCATAAAACTCTTTTTCTAATAATTTAATTGCAAGTTTTGCACACATGTATATGTGATTTTTTTTCTCGCCCTCCAAATTTTTTAATTATCCAAGCAAATACAAAATCAAATATCATTATAACCACAACTCATCGATCAAGTGATGATTTAGCGGCCTCTTCAGACTATTGCTGAAAATGCAACAAAAGAATGGTGAGGTATAATTTACAACAAACTCACTATATATAACTTCAGAGCATACTTCAGAGATGCACTACATTGCCTTATCCATTAGTATTAACCACCTAACTTTTCTTCATCGGGTGAATGGATTATGGACTTGTGATGTTGTAATATATTTCGATAATGAGATGTGTGGTGAGAAGTAATAGATCTTGCAGCCAATAGATTCTCAGTTTAATATATTTATTTTGGATGAAATATACCAGTCTGAATTTTTTACGCAGAAAAAATAGATCTCCATATTCATGGGATGCGCAAAATGTAAAGACCAAAAGTGTTGAGTGTGATAGCATATGGCAAGGAGACATTAAAGATGGGGTTGTTATGGAAAATGGCTCTAGACTTAGTGGATGTGAGTCATCCAAACCTTGAGCCAACAATGGATTGCCGAAGTTCTGCAAAAACAATGAAAACATATCGCTAATAACACTAAAATGTATTTAACATTACATGTTTGTTTGTATTTTAAAAAAAGTAGTGGTAAAATTCATTGCTTATTTGTAAAGTTTATATAAATTTGAATGAAATATAAAACTATTTACATTTAGAATTCTTTGACGATATAATAAACCATTTCTTTTAGAAAAAAAAAACTTTTTTTAACACACAAAAAAATGATACCAGTCCGGAATAATGGCTTCCTAAAATTTATATTAGTTTATGAACTATATAGTAGCAATGTTAAATCAATCTTGCTTTCTCCCTAAAACTTTGTACGACGATGAACATTTTTCATTTATATAAGCTTATTAAGTATCGTTTTTGGGTAGCTCTGTAAATAAAAAAGTGTGTTAAAAATAAAACTTTGGAAAATATCTAAAACCTATAAAAGTAAAATATCTCCATTTCCTCAGTTCTATACAAAAATCAATATATACATAAACAAAACCGTATGATGATCATTATGAGAATCAAGAATTAATGCACATATAACGTTTTCTTAATTGAATTGTAGAACTTCAACAGTCAACACCAACAAAAAGTTATTTATTATCTCATAAAGACTATACTATCTAAATAAATAGAAAAATCTCAATTTATAAAACGTTACTCAAGGTCCTCAAGTGCTTCATTATAAGTGCTTCGTTAAGGTTCTCAATTTGATATCATTCTACAACTTCTCAAATTTTCACTTTAAGCACGATTTCTCTTTTCAATGCTCTTTTGATTTTGCGGTGAGGCCAACGCAACAACCCCATTTTCCTGCGAAGTTTATTTTACCACAAAGATTCATTTTTTTTTTTGCATCTTCTTTAGAAAGAGGAAAGTGTATAAGTGTAGTTCTTCTCGTTTTATCCACACGATCCTCTTTCTAAAAAATTAAAAAAGTTGCAAAAATAAATCTTTTCATACGTGGCAAAGAAAATTTTGTAGGAAAGAAGGTTTATTATGTTGGCCTCATCGTAAGATGAAGAGCATTCAAAAGTAGAAAAATGTTTGCCCATGCAGTTGCATGCAAGCCTTGCATTGGACCTTTAACAATCTTTAACGTTTGCAGTTCAAAACGTCGATGTTGTTCAAGAAGGTTTTATGATACTATAGATGATTTTACAAGAAAAACACTAAGAGCTTATAGCAAATTAGCAACTAACCAATAGATAATATATATCTTTCCTACGAACCTTTGTAATCTTTCTATCGTTCAAGGTGAATCAGAAGCAGCCGGTTCTTGTCTTTGTCTTCTTTGTTCAGGAGGCAGACCATCTATTTTTGTCTCTCATACTTCTTAATCTGGTATTTCGAGTTTCTTACTCTTATTCTATATCAGCTAACACAGATTCAAATATGTTCTTTTTTAAAAAAAAACAGGCTTAAGATTCAAGAATCTCAAAGAGCATTATCAAGTCAAGACAAGTGAAGCAAGATGTTCTAGTAATTTGAGTGGATCCCAATAAAAATTCATTGGATACACATGTATAATTCAATATGAATTTGATCAAATTTGAAACTGAATGTGAAGATTTCAACCTTATTTGAACCCTTAGAAATAATCATCCTTAACTTAAGTGTATGTGCTGAATATGAATCTGAGTAAACGAAACAAATTCGATAATCAATAGAAATCAAATTAGGTATAAACTTCAAAAGGTCCGACAACCGACGTCGCAAATTATTTATCCTGATGAGTACATTTTTTTTTTTGGTCAAACTACTGATGAATACATAAAATTCAAAAGCTGTATAAAACGACTTAGTCAATTATCGTGGGCTTCGTGTTTTTGATGGGCCGAGATAAGAAACAAGAAACATTTATAGTCCAGTCCACTCTAGATATTTATGAGTTTTCTTACACAAGTTACAAATTACAATATGAAGTTATGAACCGAACAAAACCAGAATTTAGTGCCTTAGAGCACCATTATTGGTTGTCTCTTAGATTAATTCTTAGGATTTTTTTTTTGTAATTGATTGCAAAGAACATCTCATTCTTAGCCTAAGAACTAATTTAAGAGTTAACCAATAATGATGCTCTTACTGGCATAGTGCAATCAAATAAATTGAACAAAAGAAATCTAAAGTCATGTGAATTTGAACACGAAATTTCAAAATAGAAACAACAATTATATGATTAAACTGAAGATGTATCACAAATCTTCTTCTTCTCCTCTATGCTAATATTAGATAAGATGTTTTACAAATTTCTGTGTTTATTTTACTCAAATAAATCTCTTGAACTTAAACACCAAATGAATCATATGTGTTGTAACCAAATGAATCATATTCATATCTTTTAACTTAAACACAAATTTCATACACTTCAACTTTTTTATACATTTAAACTAAAATAATTTTCAAAAATTGAATTCTTTAAGAACTCTAACTTAAGAGTCTGTCTAGCATTGGACACATAAAAAAATTAAAATCATTACACAACCTCTTAAGTATAAAATTTTCAAAATTAATATTAAAAAATTCATTAGAGCTTCTACTAAAAAAATATTGTTGGAGATGGTCTAATAGTTTGTCTAAAAATAGCACAATTCTAGTAGACTCCACATGCATGCATAACCCAAATCAGGATCTCCAGCTTTGCGAGAAGCTCGTTCACAAATCCAGCTCATTCCTGATGTCACTTCACAAATGTAATACACAAACTTCAACCGAGTAAAATGTTAACTCATATTGTTTTCATTACATTTTAAAATCAGTGCCTAAAAAGTAAGAAATAGAACGAGTCAAATTGTATTAGTTTTTGGCAACTTATACCGGAATTGACTTACAACTTACAAGTGGGACCATGGAGACTACCACACCCCGAAGACTCTAAAACCCATTGACGTTGTTTATTCATTTCTTCTCTCGAAACCTTCTTAGAAGTCTGCGAAATTATGATGATTGCTTTCTCTACTAAAACGAAAATTACGGAGAAAATCTATAACAAATGAAAATTAAATAAGTAATAGAGATTCTCAAGTTTACCGAATTTCGGCCTGATGCAATCAAGCATACTTATCTCATTTCGCATCTCATTAAAAATAATTTATTTGTTTTTAGTCATAGACTACAAGTGAAATATATTGCGGCAACAAAAATAATAATTATTAATGTTGACTACGTGTTGTTCTTACGAATATAGGAAAAAAAAGACATAAAGTTTAATTATAGTACAATTTACTATGTCTATAAAGTGAACAAAAAAAGATACTAGTACTGTATAGTTTATACACGGTTTTATTAATTACTGTATAACATTTAAACAGATTTTGTAAAATGTTCTTACAATTAATATAGGGGCAATATATAATCTTATTTTAAAAATGATGAAGATGATTACAATTTATTATCAATGTTGTAGTCTATCAGAGCTTGTAACCTTCTTATACTAGTGTGAAGGTGATGAGTTGCGGATGCAAAATAGCTCAAGAAGAATAATGACTGCATTTTCGTATAGAGTTTTAAACATATAACTGTATTTTAGGAACGTAGGATATTTTTGCATAACAAAGGTTAGAGAAAGTGATTTATATATGTTTAAAGAAAAAACAAAGGTTAGTGAAATGTTATTATTTTATTCAAGTTTTATTAGTGTATGTAATTTGACTTAAATAACATGCTCTATTATAAAACAACAATATTTGCAAACTATATTCTTTTTAGTTGCAAATGTTATATCCAAGTATAGCAAGAGATCGCTCTCTCTTTATATCTCAACTATTACTTCAAAAACTATAGGCATAATCTTCGATTAGAATAAATTATTTTTGATCTTTCAAATGATCCTGGGTTTTACTACTAACTTTGAATTTTATTCATATTTATTAGAATTTTTCGGAAAACAAAAAGAACAAATGAAAATGACAAAACTAGAGTAAAAGCGTGGGGCGGCTCTTGTCGTGTTCTTGGCACGATATCTAGAAGAGTCGTATTGATCTTGAGTTCTGCGTTGACCTTTAATTGTAATCAAGAAAATAAATTGAATAAGAGATAAACTAGGAGTCAACTTTACCTAAAAAAAAAGTAAAACTTATAAGAAGACTACTACTTTTCACTGGTCAACCACTAATCAGTAGTACATAAACCAAAATTTTAGCGTGTCAAATGATTACAGTTTTTTGTTTAAATTACTTTCTCAGAAGACAATTAGAAGTTTATAAGTACTTTTTCAACTATCACCAGTTTCACATGTTTTAGCCAAATAAAAAATCATTACATGTTTATAAGTTCATGAACCATAAAATACTGTTCCATATTTAGATGTTATATAATTTGTAGAATGTCTACAAAACAAATGTGACTTATTACATGTGAATAATTCCATATTTTCTCAGTCCCAATTAATTCTCAGTTTTTACCTAATCATATGTAGTTCTCTTGGTGTCTATGAGAGTTCTCAAAAGTAGTGCGCCTCAAGGTCACGTATTCAAATTTTGATATAGGAAACATGACTAATTTACATATTTTTGTGTTTGGCGTCCAAGAAATTGTGTGTCAAGTTTATAACATTTTGGGTTCATAAAAAACATTAGTTTGATCGACCACAGTATTCTGGACACCACCTACTAAGAGTCTGACCATGCTTAGTTTTTAGCCAGTTGTATTGATAATGTGTGGTACCGGTAGAACCAATTGCATAATGATGATCGGGGACTTCATGTAAATATTTTTCATGTAGACGGTTCTTGGAACGGTGCTGTCCCAAAATTCGTTTTGCTCCACGAATTCGTGATAAAAATAACCAAGCAAAATTACAAACACAGAAACTTAAAATCTTACCTTTATTGCCAAATTTGTTTTTATCAGTTAGATGATTGCATGAATTGTGAACAAAAAAAAACATACAAGTAAAATCTAAAATGTAACAACTCCTTAATTTCACCATGACAAAATAACTTATATTGATCGTAAATGGACACAAATTAATATATAACATATATGAATCAAAAGATTCAGCTAAGAGTATATAACATATTTGTAACTTTTAGTTAGCTAGTTGTATAATAATACTATAATAGATATAAGTTAAGTAATTATATGTCACATGTAAATTAATATATCTATATGAAAAATAAGAAGTAGCAAATCATACACAATCCATTTTATAAATATTTGAATTCGATGTAAATTCAGGTTTCAACAGAAAAACAAGATGCAAAGTATAGATGTACACACCTTATGACTATGTCATTGTCATGTCATCAAACACTCTACAAATGTTGTGATATTACATTTGCGACATCTATTATGAGAATGAGTGGCATGTAATAAATTTTAAATTGATAAATTACCAAAGAAACCATAAGAACATTATGTTGATTTTGTCATATAAACTGTAATTAATTAAGCGAATAATTAAACTGACCGTAAATCATAATTAATAACCATAACTTAAGATAGGAGTGGACTAATTAAAGCGCTTTTCTTTTGACCGTCATTGCTACAAGGAATACAATTTCGTTTCTTTATTCATGGAGCTCACTACCCCACGTGTCTGTCACGGCCATGATGATTTTTTCCGATCGTATCATCATCGTTCTGTAATCGTGCAAAAAAAAAAAGCTTCGTTTTTGTAGTTTTCTGCATTTCATCCTTACGTCAGTATGACATATATCCTACATAGTATGAGATAATGAGATATATAATATTACGATCAATAAAAATTTGATAGATAAATAAAAATAGAAATACAACTGATATGTAAAATCGGATGTAGAAATGGCATGTCATGAGAGAAATATGCGTTACGCTTGTATTCTTCGACTGTTATTCTTCAGTGACTTTCATTTCAACCAATAAAAATAAAACAAAACATTATTTGTGTTCTAATATCTTTTGCATGTTAAAAGCCTCATAATAATATTTTATAGTTTATGTATGAGATAGCAAATTATCTGTATAATTGACAATTAATGGTTCGAAGTTTTTATCCGCACCATCACTAAAAAATTACGTAACTATACAAGTTTTAACACATCTCGCCATGATATACACTCTTTAGTAACAGTATTAATTGAATTCCAATATTACTTGGGTTTTTTTGTTGGTTTATATATATCAATATATCGAATATTTATATCAATTTTAATGATTATAGTATATTTTAATATGAGGTATTCCTTTTAAATTTCGATATGTTTAGTTTGTTTAAAAAATTAAGGCTGAGTTTGTTGCAAAAGAGATTAGTACGTATGTTGTTGACATAATTTGTTATATGGGACATTTTGAGAATTTGATTCATATAATACTAGGACTCTTTTTAGATAACTTAATTATTTATTAGTTTTCGAACTTATGTGAACTACATGAAAATAATAATTACATATGAGCTCCCGTGAGTCCCAAAAACAGCATTACGTTACTTACGTGTAAAAAGAATGTTATCATAAACATAAAAACAAAGAAACATGTGCTTTTCCAAATACAAAACAAAAAATTGTTAGGACATATGATGATTTGATTTTGGGGTTTGAAGAAAAGAATGAGTCGCTGACACTTATCCGACTATCTGCGCCAAACAAAGTCTCCACTCATATTTGCCGTGTGGGTCCTATTTTTTGACTACTTGTCGTTTTCCTTCACCTACTTTAAATTTTATACATGTTCATATTGCTTCTAATCGTATATACGTGTCTATATCACTTTATATACGTATATAGCAATACGTATTTTGGAGCAATTCTTCGTCAACTAAGTTTTTTTCATACAACGAGTGCATGAATCTCATTGTTCGTGATCAAGTTTTACTCCAACATCCGAAAGTGTTCGTATACTTGCATTGTGAAAAGCGGTATATTTCAAAACTAGTCGTTGATTCAACTATATATGTTGCCACCATGAATATACTAAACAGAAAATGGAAGAAAGCTGAATAAGATTGGGGACTATAAAATTTAGCATATGTGTCCGATAATAATAAAATCCAAATATCGACCGACAAGAGCTTAGAGGAGTGTCGGTGTACATATCGATGGGATCGACCAGACCGTTAGAGAAAACAACCGATGGGCTGACAAAGATTCTTCGGATTTAACTTATGTTGTCATACGGTGGCTGTGACACATTCTTTTGACGTTCATTTCATAACTTTTATTTTATCGATATCAACCTAAACGAAACAAGTGTTTTCATAAATAAATAAAAAGTTAGTCACGTTGCAATAATGAATTATTATTTTTTTCATTTTTGGCGGAGTGGACTGGTGGGCTTAAGCAAATTGATCAAATTTGTTTTGACACTTTCTTAGTTTATATTAAAATTAATTTTAATTGCACGATGAAAACTTACTAGTCAGTCGCATGGATCTGACCTAACTGTCTCTGTATTTCAGTGCTTCAAAGCTCTTTTAAGTTTTAAGTCAAAATGCATTGTGTCGCATAGAGAGACCATTAAGAAAAAAATTCAATTAGTTCTTAATTAATATTTTAATAATAATTAGATAAATTGGGGCCTTTATAGTCTTCATTTGTCCTCAATAGCCATTATCCAATAAAATATTACCAGTTTCATTTGATATTTTTGTGTCATATTTTTACCATTTAAGACTTTTCACAATTCGAATAGCCATGAACAATAAAAATCTACGAGTTTCATTTGATATTTTTTTTTTTTTGCCGAATACATTTAAGACTTTCACTTCTACTAACCATGAACAATGGTCTCCCAATTACAAAATATATTTTTGAATCATTGGACTACCATAAATGATTAGTGTCTTTTTTGTATTACATGTAACGTAAAAATACCATTCTTCAAGCATTCATAACAATTTTTTTTTTGTCAAGATACATAACGTAAATTTGAATTTCGTAATAACGATACTAGCACAATTTAGCTTAGAATATGTCCAATTTTTTTTTTTATTTTGAAAGGAGATAGATATATAAATATTATATACATGGATATCGGTGAAATTATGTTTATTATCTATGCCTATCGTTTGATAAAACTTGTATATTTTATGGACGGTGACACAGCCCGGTTCACTATGCCTCGAGCCGTATAATGATCATAAAGAACAGAACTGGTTACTATTATCAGGTTCAACAAATCCATTTTTTGATATTTTGTGTGGCTATCAGTCTATCACATAAAATGGAAAAAGAATTAAGAGAAAGAAGAAAAACAAAACAATGACTTGTAATTAAAGTGCAATAATTGATTGACTTATCAAATTTATTAGAAGAATAAAATATTTACGGAATTTAGAAAAAGCTAGTTGAAAAGAATAAGGACCGTTTGGTATAAAGAGATTGTGAAAAAAGTCACAAACACAATAGGTCCAGAAACGGTGACGTGACACACAGATCGAAACTCAGCATCGATCGACGATCGTCATCATATACCATTTATCCCTTTAGCCTCAAGCCACAAGAACAAATCTTATTTTATAGTACTATTTTTAACCGAAAGAATCCGATCGACAATGAAATAAATATCGAACTCATATCAAGTGCTAACTCTAGGTTTTGCCATTAATTTTGCGTTTTCCAATCGAGCTAAAAACAATTGATCGTCTATTAAAAAAATAAAAATTCCTATGATCGCTTTTTCGATCTAAAACTAATTTTTAGTAATAGTAATACCTGTTAAAGTATAAATATCCCTCCCAAGTACTGAAAACTCAAACCTGAACGAGCTAGCCTAGGACTCAACTTTTATCTCGAAAGAATCTTTGAATATTACTTTTGAAAATAAGTGAGTCTAATCCTTGAAGATATATGTTTTAAAGTTTTTTTTAGCAAATGCGATTGAGAAAACATATATTTTAACTTCAAGATAATCATTACTGTATGAAAGTATGGATAATTAATTAGAAGAAACGTTGTTCAAAAATTGGTTAGTCGTTTATAATTACCAAAATAATAAAACAATTATTAATACGCTTGCATAGACTAATTAGTTTTTTTTTTTCCTAAGCTTACTAAAGTGATCTGATAAAAATCATGTATGGAAGCATGAAAGTAATAAAAAAATATCAAGTTTCAAAATTTTAGTCTTTCATATTTATGTACATTTATATATATACGCATGCGTAGACTATAATCAGTCATTTTCGTGTTTTGTCTATACAATTACTAAAAACTGATTTAATCAAAATCGTGATATGTTTTCTATTTCTGACCACTTAATATAAACGATCGATTTGTAGAATTTGATGGCAACCAATCAAAGGTTACCGTTAGATATAATGTCTATATATAAATAGTATCCCCTTTTGGCATCTTGCATAATAGTACCAAACACCTATCTAATCTCAAATTAAATATTTAAATATTTATAAAATGAGGATCATTATCACTTCTTCGAAAAGCTAAGCAGCAAAGAAACAAATCTCACAAAGACAGTTGTTCTTATAATAATAGAAGAAAATTGAGGGATTAGGAACACTATTATTACAACATCTTTCTGTCAAATAAAATATTTAGCTTAAGGAAAAAATTTAAAATCAAGATTATTTAATTAAAAAAATCACATAGGAATGTTATGATGATATAAGTTTTTGTCTTCAAATGTCAACTAAATTCCGGTAATTTCCACACACTTGTCCGTACTTGCCTATATAAACATACACACCCTCATAAACATATATCAAAATTTTACACTTATGCTCTTCATATCACATACAACAAACTCATATATATAAAAACTTTAACCTTCGTATAGCAACGATCTAGTAGAAAGCTTATACTAAAACTTTCTGATTCTCTTAATATGGCGGAGGAGTTTAAAGCTACGGCATCGATTTGTGGTGGCGGAGGTGGCGCGTGGTGGAACTCGCCAAGGAGCGTTATGTCTCCTTCGGATCATTTCTTGTCACCATGCTTCGGAGCGGCTATCACTTCCAATGATTTTAGCTCGCAAGAGAATCATCTCAAATCTAGGATGACTTGTACGGACAACAACAACATCGTTTTCGGGCAGCGAGAGGCGGATTCTGACAGTGGAGGAAGTACCGTGACGATGGACTCGACGTTGCAGATGATGGGTCTAGGGTTTTCCTCAAATTGTTCTTCAGATTGGAACCAAACCATTTTGTAAACTTCTTAAAGAAAAACCCTAACTTAATTTTTTTTGTTCACTTTCTTGATGAACAAGATTGAAGATTTTTAATAATAATCATGAGATCTCTTTTGTTCTTGTTTTGTATTTTTCAGACAAGAAGACTTAAACTCAAGCTTCATAAGGAGCTCACAAGATCAAGATCATGGCCAAGGATTCTTATCCACAACTACTTCACCTTATATACTTAATCCAGCTTGTTCTTCATCTCCATCAACTTCTTCGTCCTCAAGCTTGATACGAACCTTTTACGATCCCGAACCAAGTCCATACAACTTTGTCTCCACCACAAGTGGTTCAATCAACGATCCTCAACTTTCTTGGGCTAATAAGACAAATCCTCATCATCAAGTAGCTTATGGACTAATTAACAGCTTCTCTAACAACGCAAACTCTCGACCCTTTTGGAATTCTTCATCAACCACTAACTTAAACAACACGACGCCGAGCAATTTTGTAACCACTCCGCAGATAATATCTACTCGTTTGGAGGACAAAACCAAGGTAAATTATCTCATATATGTCAAAATAATTTTGCTACTATATAAGTTTTGTGGCTATATTATTGAATTTATTTATTTATTTATTTTTGTTGAGAAGAATCTGAAGACAAGAGCTCAGAGTGAGTCTTTGAAGAGAGCAAAGGATAATGAATCTGCGGCGAAGAAACCGAGAGTCACCACGCCTTCACCGTTGCCAACTTTCAAGGTACATGATCATATTTCAAGATTTGTTTAAGACCTTTTATTTTAATTCAATTTCTTGGTGGATAAAATGGATTGTATATGTAACAGGTGAGAAAAGAGAATCTAAGGGACCAGATAACTTCATTACAACAACTAGTTTCACCTTTCGGAAAGGTGAATGATTTATGTGTTTACTTTATTTTATATGGCTTAATATATACAACCAAAAGCATTTATTTTCCCTTGGTTATGTATTGAGCTTCTTAGTTTGTTTATTTTGTATATCTTTGGGTTAAACTTCAGACAGATACTGCATCTGTTCTCCAAGAAGCTATAGAGTACATCAAGTTCCTTCACGACCAAGTCACTGTACGTTTCTTGTGATTTCTCTCCTAACTCACTGAATTCATAAAACCCTAGAAATGAGCAAATTTTTAAGCATATTAATGTTTTTTAAATACAGGTTCTAAGCACTCCATACATGAAACAAGGTGCCTCGAACCAACAACAACAGCAGGTTCAATACACGATCTAGTGTTTTAGTTTTGTCCAAGTTGGAGTCTTCGTGCTATAATCATGGTTAAATAAGTACTAATTTCAGTATGGATTCATGTAGATATCTGGTAAATCGAAGAGTCAAGATGAAAATGAGAATCACGAACTAAGAGGACATGGTCTATGTCTCGTCCCAATATCAAGCACGTTTCCGGTGGCTAACGAAACAACAGCCGATTTTTGGACACCAACGTTTGGGGGCAACAATTTCAGGTAGAGAAGGTGAATTACGTATATCATACGGTTCTTAATTAGCATTAAGATATTATTTAATAATGCTTAGCATAAAAATAAAAGAAAATAAAATTCACAAGTCATGATCAAAGATTGAATCATTACTTGGAGAAAAAGTAGAGATGGGAGAAGAAGAAGGTGACTCTTCAAAGGTGGGCAGAGGCAACAATAGTGTTGGAGGGGACCAACTACGAAAGCAAGAATGATTTAGGGCTTAGAAAATTTGGGATAATAATCTATCATAAACTAATAGATAGATATATTTTTAAAAACATTAACTTACATACTCTCATGTTATATATGTAATAATTAACCTAAATTTCACTTTTTAATTATATATAGGTGATTAAAGAGAGAGGGTTGTGGTTGTCAAGACGGATGGGAACATATGCTAAATTCAGCTTGGAGACTCTAAAGCATAACAATAATTTTTAATGTATTTTCTTCTTCTTTCAATATTTTAAGGGGGGTTTATTGCTGAATTTAGCATATATGGGTTGTTTTTATGTTGAATAACCTTTTGTTCCTGTCATTGTTCTTGAATATATATATATACATATTTTTGTCGTTGGTAACATCTTTGTTAATCACTTATTAAAGTTAGAGAACATAATAATTGGTGGTTTGTCATATGAAGTTCTTTGTTGTTTTTATAGAGTTGTTTTTTTCATGTTTAATCATAAATTTTAATTTTAACAATCACAAAACCAACACTTATAACCTAATTGTTTGTGATAGTGCCGTTACTCTTACATAGTTACATTTATGTCCAAACTTGCAAACTTGCACATTTTCTGGATACATGCATGTATTTATGTTCGTACATATCCATGTATAAATATGTGTCCATATGGATTCAACTTTTTGTTGGTTCGATTAAGAACTATATATTATGGAAATTCAGTAGTGGAAGCCAGTAGAATAGCGGCCCACACTGCTTCCTACTTTATGATTTGAATATACATATATGATTTTAGTATAGATACCGATAAATATATACTGATTTGCATTCAACATCATTTATGTTTACAGAAAAAAGATTATTCATATGTTACTATAAAGACATATATGTGTGTCTAATCTATCAAATGCCACTCAAAAATATATGCAATGCAAGAACAGAATTCTTACCTTAGATCTCAATATCGATAAAATACTCAACAAGTCCCATGCATGATTAGTACGTATTTATTATTAAAAAACAAAATCTCAAATTATGCCCTATTGGAAATTAATGTTGGTTTTCTCCAAAGTACAAACAAATTAAAAGAACATAGCATGGAGTCAGGATTCAAGATTCTAAAAAGTGAAAATGGAGTTAAGGTCGAAAGTGAACGTATGGAACGGTGAATCTACACATTCAAATATGGTTCTCGGAACCATAAATTAAAGAAGTACTAGGCTTGATTACCACAACATGTCTCTGGCCATTGGAAAGAGATCATTCCGCGACTAAAGGAGAACCGGCAAATGTTTGTTTATGAATGTTTTTCATGTTGCAACTAAGATTATCGTCGTTGATAGAGAGAAGTTAAGATTTGGTTGCAACTCATATTCGGCTATATCCTTTGTCTCAGGATCAACAAAAGTTACCGTCCTACGTAGATTTTTTGGATTCATGAGGTGCTTCGGCTCTTGTCATTGGTTTAATATGTAACTTGGATTCATGTAAATTTAAGTTGCTAAGTTTGTGAATCTAGTGACATCGGTCCCTCTTCTAGTCTTCTTAAATCTTAACCAATAAATTACAGAAAATGGTCGATTACAACTATATATGTGGTGGCTCATATAAATTTTTCGTACCTAACAAATAACAATCTTCGACATAAACAACATATAACTAGTCTAAAATATTGGATATTATATGAGAAAGATAGCATAAACTTGAGTACATTTCAAATCAAATTTAACTTCTACCTGAAAATTCGATTCACTAGTTTCAACTGTAGATCGATTAGAATCAATGTTGTAATAGAGTTTGACAAAATATGCCATGCGCCAAAAGAAAGGAGGATCATGTATAATGTAATATGAATATAAAAGGCAAAAGAAAACATTATGAGCATAAATTTTTAGTCTTTTAGATGTACAATAAAGGACGAACAAGTTTCATCTTTTTTGCTTTATGTGAATACAACAAGTTCTTAATATCTTCAGCTATAAGCTTCGTTTGATTGAAGCTTAAAAGCCTTATTCCTTTTTCTATAAATAAATCACATTGATTCTAATATTGTTTAAGTTTCCGAGTATCACAAAGACACACGGCTTATTTTCCTCCAAAGAGTTTATATATTCTCTACTATCATGAATCAAAATATATCCGTTTTATATTGATATCCTTTATATATTGATATCATTTACAGATTTTCTTTTGAAAATCTTTTACGTGAAGGTTTTTTTCCATAAAACATTCGAATGAAATTGCTCATATAGTTTATGAAGTTTGTTAATTGTTCCCAATATATTTAGAATCACAGAAGTAACCTTTAAATTGTGACATAGTGTTACAAAGATAACATTGGTAAAATTACTTTATTTTTGGCTTTTTTTTTATATGAACGGTAAAATAAAATTATCTATTTAAACTAGAACTGTACGGTTTTCTTTGGAAAAAAATCAGTCCAAAATAAAAGAGCTTACATGAAAAAGATAAAACCTCGTGCTATTGCCTTTTTTGCAAGACAATCAGCACGTATATTGTTTATAAGAGTCCTCTTTTTAAATGCTAGTCATCATGCATGGGATTAACTATATATCAACTTTCTCTTATGTTACATCATTTTTAGGTGTATTAGAAGGAATACAAATCAGAAGAAGATACTTGGGAGCCGTATGATGGATTGGGGTAAGGTTTTTTAAATTACTGCTTTGGCCTTCTCATGTTGTCCTCTAATCTGTATATGGTTTCATTAGAAAATACAAATAAAAACTTAAGGAATTCGTAACGAAGGGTTTCAAGTCAAATTTATTGCCACTTCTTGTAAGCTAAGTCATGTTAATTACACATGTAAATCCTCCAAATATTTCTTGTTCCCCACTTTTCGTAACTTTTCGACCTTGTGTCGTTCTTTTAGGAATATGTGCATCTTGTATGTGGGGGTCTTCCATGCCAGGGACTTAGTGGTTTTACACCGATTTAGAAATAAAGATAAACCACTTCAAGATGAAAAAAAACAATGAAGTGACGGTTTCATGAATATCATAGACTATACTTGAAGCCCAAATACGTCTTGATGGAGAACGTTGTAAATCTTTTAGGTTTCATGGAAAGATTTGTTGGTCGTTATGTTGTAGCTCGTCTTGTAAACAAGAATTACCAAGCAAGATGAGGCATAATGGCTGCTGGTGCATACAATGTTCCTCAATGTAGGTACATGGTGTATTAGTATCGGTAGATTAAGGATCCCAAATCAATTCATGAAGAGGAAATGAGGACTAAGGGAAGAAAGGCTAGAGTTTGGGAGAAGATGAAGATTGTGGAAAGTGGCATGTTGTTGCTGTTCCAGTCGGGATTGCCTTAGGATACATGTTTGGGATGGCGAGTCAAAGGTTGTGTGATGATAAACCTGTCATAGACTACCCTTTCATGTATCCCTGAATGTCTTAAGAGAAAGGTAGATTCTGATAGATTAAAGATCCCAATTCAGTTCATGAAAAGGAAATTGAGGACTAAGGGGAGAAAGCCGAGAGTCTGTGAGAAGAAGAAAATTATGGAAAGTGGCTAAGTGTCGAGTAAAGGAGTATTGAAGAAACCTCTTCCTGAGCTAGAGGATTTTTTCTTCTTATTATCTTCCTTTAGAGGATTCCAAAACAACTGTTGTGATCTCATCTCTTAATAACTTCTTCATTGTTTATCTTGCTTTGACTTGGATTTATATTAGGATTTAGGACTGTTTATTTTTTTTCTTTTAAATGATTTCATTAATAACTCTAAATTATCTGCTAGGTTTCATGATACTATGGGGATCCTCAGCTTTTGTTAGATAGGTTTGAGGAACTTAGTGAAGAAAGTACACATCTTGAATTATGGGTGGATACTAAGAATTAAATTATGAATTTCGTATTTATTAGATTAGTTGCTGAGGACGAATTATTGTTGGAGTGACTAATACTTGACGAAATCTTGATGCACTCTATTCTTTCCTTTTTATTTGCTCTACTTCAACATGAAGACTAAAACTATCAAAAGAGAGTTTAGATCCATGGAAATATGGAATGGATGTATTTAGGGATGGTAGAGTGTACACCAAGCTAGGGCATGTGCAGAACCTAACCTAAAGCTTAGGCAGCAACTGTTTTAAGATTTTACAACCAATTTTTTTTTAAATAGATCATGGGATCATAGGGGCCAGAGAGTGATTGCGCCTATCTACCCGAACTATTAACATCAGATAAATCAATCGTGTCTCTCCATCTTTTGCAATTACCATATTCTCTTTTAAGGTTTTTTTTTTTTTGTTTAACTGGTCAAGTTACTTATTACTCTATCTGTTATTTTTTAATTGATTTTCTAGAAAAACACACAAACACATATTAAAACTAATTATAAATATATTAGTTTTTGTGATGTAGATTTTTTTATAATTCTAAACCAATAATTATTTGTCTTAAAGTTTAAAATTCATCAATAATAACTAAAAATAGTGTCTAGAAAACTTAAAAATCAACTTTTTAAAAACAATTTTTTTTCTAAAAAATCAAATAATAATGAATAGAGGGAGTATCGACCAAAATTAAATTTTGTTATTATAAAAATGTGAAATTATTTTTTCACAACAAATTATTTAGCACTTTCAGTTGGGAAAATGGACACAAAAACAATTGATAATTTCTTTACGGAAAGATAAGTATGTTTTCATATAAAATAAATAAGTCAAAATAATTAAATAAATAATTCGAAATTAGTGAATTACCTCTGTGAAAACTATGGAAAAGTAGAATTTTCCATATATTTTTAATTTCTATCTACCAAGCTTTTTATTTCAAAAACATTCATCCAATTAATAAAATAAATTGAAATGTCAAAGTGAATCCAATAAACGAATAAGCCGACAAATAAAATTTTAGCGTGAAGCCCACGAGGTTTTTTTTATGGGCCCCACTTTTCTCCGCACCAAATCACTGACTTCTCTTTCTCCGTATCTTTCTTCAGCTCCTAAAACCCAGAACCTTCTTTTTCCGGCGAGGGAAGAGCTTCCTCAGCCCTAATCGCTAAATCGATGAAATTATGCTCCCAACGTTTAACGGTTTAAAGATCATTCCAAAAACTCAACCTTTTGCGTGTCTCCTCTCGCCATGACCCTAATCTCAAGGTTCGTCTCTAATCTCATATTCAGGGTCTCTCGTGAATCTCTAATCCGATTAATTTTGATTGCCCTTTTAGCCGGAGATTGCTTAAATTGATTGCTATGTTTAAAAATTGAACCTTTGTTTATAAAGTTTTGAACTTTTCTCCAAAGTCTTCGTTTGATTAGATCTTCATTGGGTGGGTTTGGTTTTGGTTTCTTTTGCAGATTTTTGATCTCTAGAGTGATTAGTAGAACTCTGTTTTCGAATCAGAATAATAGAACAGCTATTAATGTTTCTGTAAAGTTGCCACAATTCAGAATTCAGAGTAATGGATATCACACATTGGGTCTTCTTCATAATGTTAAAGGAAGGTTTTTAGGTAGTAATCATCATCAGCTTGCGCGTAGGAGCTATTCGATTGCAGTTGCGAGTAATGTAGTTAAGCAACATGCTCAAGTCTCTTGGGGAAGGCTTGTACAGAGAGTAACTCTGAGTCGTAGTTGGAACTTACCTCGGATAAGTCAGATTGCTCAAGCGTGTAGCTTGTCTTTAGCCCGTTCGCACTTCTTGTTACCTGGTTTATTGGCTCTTACCTATAGACAAGTGGCGTATGCGCAAAGGGTGGTTCCAAATCCTGTGGTCTATTCTCCTTCACACATTTCTCCTTATAGGAGTTCGATAAACTTCCCTATCGTTCTCTCGTCTTTAGTGTTTTCTGCGGTCAAGGGTGTTGTTCTGATCGGGAGAGCTCTTTATTTAGCAATTTTGTTTTCTCCAAATGTTATTATGGCGTTGTTGGGATTTGCTTGCGGGCCTCGTTACAGACAGCTGCAGTATGAGGTCCTCCATCGAACTCTGGAGAAAGCAGGTCCTGCTTTTATCAAATTTGGTCAATGGATTGCTACGCGACCTGATCGGTTTAATAAGGATTTGTGTTTGCAGCTTTCAAAGCTTCACAGTAATGCTCCTGAGCACAGTTTTGCGTTCACCAAAAAGAGCATTGAAAATGCATTTGGTCGTAAACTCTCTGAGATATTTGAGGAATTTGATGAGGCGCCAGTGGCATCTGGGAGTATAGCTCAAGTACACCGAGCTTCCTTGAAGTTTCAGTATGCAGGACAAAAGGTGAAGTCCTCGGAAGTTGCTGTGAAAGTTAGACATCCTTGTGTTGAGGAAACGATGAAGCGAGATTTTGTGATAATTAATTTCGTGGCGAGGCTAACCACTTTTATTCCGGGGTTAAATTGGCTTAGATTGGACGAGTGTGTGCAACAGTTTAGTGTCTACATGTTGTCCCAAGTTGATCTCTCAAGGGAAGCTTCTCATTTGAGTCGGTTTATATATAACTTCCGTGGATGGAAAGATGTCTCTTTTCCTAAGCCCATCTATCCTCTAATACATCCCGCTGTTTTAGTCGAGACGTATGAGCACGGAGAGAGTGTGGCTCGTTATGTTGATGGCTCCGAAGGACAAGAAAAACTTAAGGCTAAAGTAGCTCATATCGGAACTAATGCTCTCTTGAAAATGCTCCTGGTTCTGTCTCTTTCTTCACAGTGTATCTTTTTATTCATTTCGGTTACTTATGTAACTTATAGTTGCTTTGATTCTTGTTTTTCAGGTCGACAACTTCATTCATGCTGATATGCATCCTGGGAATATTCTTGTCCGGCCAAACAATACTAGAAGAGGTCTATTCAGATCGAGGAAGCCACACATCGTTTTCCTAGATGTGGGCATGACTGCAGAACTTTCAAAAACTGACCGAGATAACCTACTCGGATTTTTCAAGGCCGTTGCACGTAGAGACGGCCGGACTGCTGCTGAACGAACACTTAAATTATCTAAACAACAGAATTGTCCTGATCCACAGGCCTTTATCAAGGTAAGATCTCTGCTCTGTGTTTCTCTTACATCATTCAAAGTTTCTTCATTTTTGTAGTGTTTATACATACATACACACATTTTGACAGGAAGTAGAAGAAGCATTTACATTCTGGGGAACAGAGGAAGGGGATCTAGTCCATCCAGCGGATTGTATGCACGAACTATTCGAGAAAATGAGGAGTCATAGAGTTAATATCGACGGCAATGTGTCCACCGTCATGTTTACAACATTAGTTCTCGAGGTGAGTTTAAATCTCTTATCATCCCATAGAACCACGAAGAACACTCGCCTTTTGGATTATTATTGACCTATGAACTTTAGCTAGAGTTGATTACATCAGTATTTTAGAGCCAGTCTCTTGATGGTTTAAAGTTTGCTTCAAATCTAACAACACTGAGGTTTGTGCTTAACTTTCCACGTTTTCAGGGTTGGCAACGGAAACTGGATCCAGGATACGATGTGATGCGTACGCTACAAACAATGCTGCTGAAAACGGATTGGATGAAATCACTTTCTTACACGATCGATGGACTTATGGCTCCGTAGATTGAAAAGGTTCAATCTTTGATTCTTTTACCCATTTAACACTTGAGAGCCACATTTTTGTTTTGTTGCCTTAGGATGTGAAGAAGAACCAAAACATATATTTTAGAGAAAAACAAAGGAAAAGTCCTTTACTGTTTTGTCTTCTTCTTATCTTTTGCTTATTCTTTGATTATTCTTTTTGCTAGAAATTGGAATTCTTCATCATTCTAAAACAGAGAATTTGTATTTTGGGTATATATCAGTTTTGAATTTCCTCGAAGCTCAAAGAACAACCAGTGATAAATTTTCTAAATTCATTCGACCTATAAATATCTCTCCTTCATTTGAAAAAAAAATATACTCAACTGAACATAACTTGTTTCATCCACACTAGTTACAATAGAGATAAAAATAAATTTTAGACAAAACCCTGAAGAATTAATGTCAAAAAACACATTCAACCGTTAAATTGTAATGAGCTGAATTTTAATAATTTTGCGCTTGGCAGCAAAAAAAAAAGAAAATAGTTATATGATCTCTAAAACGAATCGTTGCCAATGAGCCAAAGCCAACCCAAACAAACTCCAGCGAAGATCCCTCCCAATAGAAACACACACATCAAATTCCCTAATGCATTTGCTTCCGGTCCCTATACAAATTTGATCGAACCAAATTAACATAACCGATCAAATATTAAACCAAATCGAACCGAGGTTGAGTTTTGTAAGGAGAGAAGTAACTTACATTGTAGCCCTTTGGTGCAGTGCTGAAGATACAAACGGTTAAATAACCGTTACTCAATCCCAAGAAAGAGGTGAGGAAAAGCATCCATCCTTGATCTGCGTATTTAGCAGTAAAGTAAAAGGCCGGAACGAGCAAAAGACGTGCCACAACGCAGACCGTGATCCATTTCCTAGACTCCATTGCTAACGGTTTGATCGAGGGAATGAACCTCGATATCGCATCCCACCCGTTGTACATGGCTACTAGAACCGGTGCATACCTTTCAACACATCAAAACATAAATGGTAATTTTTATGTAACCAATATGAGCATAGAATGGTTTAAAAAAAAAATGTTAATGTTGCATACCAATCGCCCAATCTATGTTCTCCTGTGTTCTCGTAAAGAAACCCCGGGAAAATCGATAGCGTCACCACGTAAATCAAGGAAAGATTGATTCCAAGATCTATGTTTTCCCGTAGTAACTGCTTCTTGGTTAGTTTTTGGATCTTGGACTCATCCATTTGGTGAACCTGTTCAGCTTGCTCTTGGAGGCCAGCTGCGGCAAGATCCGCTGAAACAGTTTTGGCCCCTTCTTTCCCAGCTTTTGCGCGGTAGTACTTCACGATAGGGAGCTTAGCAAAGACTAGTGTATATAGAAAGACACAGGCTAACTCGATCAATGTCGCTATTCCTATGAACAACACTGCAAAAAAATAAACAAACACATAATGATTAAAATTAGCTTAACAAAGATAACACTACAAGCGCCTATAAGAATTTGTAGGAGAGGCATTACAAGCGCCTTTTCGAAGACCATCAGGCGAATTGTCGAAGATTGCTTTAGTAATAAGCCTTAATACCGAGGTTAGAGCTCCAGCTATGCCTAAACCGGCCATGAACGCCTGACAAAATAATCAAACATTTTAACAAGTAACAACATTAAGTTAAATGGATATTACCATTGCAAAAATACAACAAAGTTTTAACCTGGATGAAGTCGGGGGACATGAAGGATAAATCTCCAACCATTGCACCTTGTACAAAAGCATCAGCGAGACCGAAAAGAGCAACGATCAAACATAACAACACATATGCTACTACGCTTCCACTGCCATGTGAAGCAAGATCCAACTTCACCAAACCGAATCAAATCAAGTCAAAATCACAACTTTATATTTATAAAACCAACGTTACAACAGAAAAATGAGAGTACTTACAATGATGAGACAAAAGGTACCAGCGGTATAAAGGCTATACCCAAAAATGTTACGAAGTCGAGTATTGAGCTTAGCTTCTTTAGTAGCAAGTGTTATTATAAACACATTCGCAACCAATTGGTAAACTATTGTCAGCACCCTCGATGGATGGTATTTCTGTTGTTAACCAAGTAAACATATCAAATTAAACTGATTTATATATCCACTGAAACAATTTGTCTTAATACCGAAAAGTTGCTTAGAGTCATACTGGGAAAAGTTGATAATAGTAATCAGTGATGGTCAGCATCGCATTCCATGCCACGAGAGACCCTACTCCAAGGAAACAACACACAAGTCTTGCTACATTCTTGCCCTGTTCATCATCAAAATTATTTCAGAAGTTGCATATATCACTATATATAATAATTACTATGTAGTGTGTAATTTATGAATGATTGATTAATATGAAACTGTACACTAACCTCGATCCTGCTAGGGATATCCTCTGGATTAGTCATCAGGCGATCACAAATCCCCTAAATCTTCAAAATCTTTAAAACAACTGTAAATATATAAAATTTAGTTACTAGCAAAGAAACTTCGTCTATTATTGAAACGACTAACAATTCAACCTCTTAGGGTTTCTTACATATGAATAAACTCTAACTTTTTGAATCACGTTCTTCACAATTTTCGAGTATTTCACCCAAAAAAAAAACTCCTGATATTCATGAGTTGGTCTAGGGTCACTGATCAAAGAAAAATAAATAAAATTCTACGAGTAGGAAAAAAATGCTAACCTTAGGGAAACTTATTCAAAGTTGGCAGCAAACGATGTAAGAAATCCCCCAAAACCTAAGAAAATATGAGATTTTATAAAAAAAAAAGATTCTTTGATTCCGAAATCAATGGATTTATCTGAGGTAGAATCGTAACAAATTTAATCCGAAAAAGATTCGTTGACAAAAAATGAGAGAAACAAAAATTGGAAAAAATATTCATCAGTAGTAGTTAAGAATTTTTTGCTCAAAAGTAAATTTAAATCTGATAAAGAAGGGAATATATATTTAATTTAATTATAGAAGATTTGGTTTTACTCCGCTGAATGCGTGTGATTATCTAAATACATATATAGTTATAAATATTTGTTTGTTTGACATTGATAGAAATAAGAAATTATTTTCTTATGGTTGAAAATTGCTATATTTATTTTAGGATTTCTTTAGTTAAAGGTATATACCGTATATTAATTTACTTCCTATATAACACACCAAAAAAAAAAAAATTACTTCTACCCTGTTCTTTTGTTGATCGCTGCGACAAGCACCGGCGGCACAAAATATAAAAGAAAAAAGAAGGAGAGATGAAGGTGAGATGAATGAAAGAGTCGCAGCGATAGATCTGAAGAGATAGGAAAAAGGGAATTTGAGACGCTGAAAATTCCAGCGTCTACGGAATGGTCGAATTATAGTTGCTGCGGCAGAGATGAAAGAGAGGAGAAATGAAAGTGAAAGAGAGATGAGAGCTTTTTTTGGATCGCAGGTAGCTGACGCAGCGATCAATCAAAGAACAGGGCCTTCCTATATATATTTATACCTTTCTGAGGATTATATGTTATTTAAGACAAAAAGAATATGATCTTAATAAATATATAGATTGGACTGATTTTTTTTTTTCAAATCAATTTGTCAGCAACTAATAATCTAGTAATTGCACCTAGTATCAATGAAGAAATGAGTTTACACCACACAAATAGATTCTTAAAAATAATTTCAAATTTCAAATCTAAACCTTAAATAATTGACTACTCTCAATAAGTTAACACCCCCTTAATGATTTGATTTTCATCTATACCTGTTATGAGAAATGTAAAAAAAAAAAAAAAATGTAATTTAGATGTGAAGACTCTAGTCCCAAATTTCTTTGCTTTTTTTATCCCATACGAACTATCACTTTTAAAAAAGAGTGGGAGAGTTAAGTTTATATTACTTAATCACATCTACCAGAACCAATATACTTTTTTTCAAACCAAACTAAACTAGAGGCAAATTTGTCTTCGTGATTCTTGGTTTCATAATATCTTGGTAGTTAAACATCGTATTCGTATGGTAAGACTACATTTTTAACTTAAGGAATATTTTATAAGCATATGGAACTAGAGAAAGTTTGTGTGCAACAATTTCACAATTAAACATCGATGAACTAGTAGTCTAGTACTATTCATAAATCAACTAAAATGTAGTACTTTTGCGGTGATGGGAAAAAGCTTACCTCCAATTGTGAGAGCATGCTATTCTTATGGATGGTACCACCGGTGACGGTGTTCCAATTGTTTCAATGATTGATCTAATACGAGAAATAATAGTCTAATATTATACAACAAATAATAAGCTAACTAAAATTTATCAGAACCATAACTTTTTTAATAAAACTTAATTAACAACAGTTAAAAAAAACTGTGTTTTGTAACAGAAGTATCATCTAATATTAAAATTATTTTACAGGTTTACTAGGGTTGATTAAGTTACGGAGTTGATGCAAAAACAAAAGAAGAACTAATATTATTTTTGTTATTTTAATCAAGATATGTATAATGATTTAATCCTAGAAATTAAAACGGATCAACTAAAAATTTAACACAAAACACAAAAAAAGAATCATCCTGATGAGAACAAACAAACAATAGCCGCCGCATCATCGAAACAAACGAAATTAAACAACTAAAAGAGATTAACCTAAATCAATAAAATCCTAATTAATGTTTACATGAATATTTTTCGCAGATCGTAGTTAGAATTAGTAATCGCTGCTTGATAGCTTCCCTCTCCGCCACGCTCTTCCTCGCCATAGCTCTCCTGATATAAAGTTTCCGACTATTAAAACGATCCACAGAGGATAATGCCTGTGACATGGAAGTTAGATCGAATGCACTTTTTTTCTTTGTCGGGACATTAGTTTTCACAAGAAGAGCTTTGTCGCTTGGTTTGTTGATAGCTTCTTTGAGCGAACTTAGATCAAAAGTAGAACCTCCATCATCGTTGATCTTAACTAGTTTTTTCTCTGAAATTTTCTTTGACTCTGGCTTCATCGTTTCGTCGACAGAGATCAAAAGTAAACAATAGGTTTAGAGAGAGACATGGAAGGGAATTTCCTTTATATATAGAAGATGTAACTCGTTTACGACCTAAACTAGGCCCAACAGATGTTTTCGTGGTGGGCCCAATAAAATTAGGTCAAATAATATTATTTCTAAAGGAAATTGATGGAGCTAAACAAAATTAGTTTCCATTCTTTGTTTGCGCTAGTTTTAAATTTTGATATATATTTTTTAACCATCATTAAAATAGTTTTTATATTCAATACAAAAACAGAATCCTCTAGATTTTAGAAAATCTTCAAAACTTTTTGGGTGATAAAATTGCATTTCAATCATCTTGTTTTAATTACATTTTTGATGATAAATTTACAATCTATTAATTACATTTCCATTTTATAATTAATCATACTTTATAAGTAAGCCAAATCTATTAATTAAGAAATAAAATTAAACAAAGAAAATAAAGAACCTAACAAACAATAAAAAGAATCATCAATTATCTTTTTTTAAATCAAATATATATACATCAATCCTAGAAATTAAAACGGATCAACAAAAAATAATATTAAATTAAAAAAAAAATCTCCAAAACCTAATAATAAAGAGAAATTATCATTGATGAGAATGAACGTAACAACAATCGCCGCATCATCACAACGACATGAAAATTACCAAACTAATTCCAAGAAATTAACGTGAATCATAAACTATTTTTTTTTTTTATTGAAATATTTTTGTTGTAACACGACACTCCTTAGAAATCGAAACTGGTTCTGCTCAAAAAATTCCTTATCCTCCGTTGATGCTAGACGTCTCTTCATCGCATTCACATAACATCTCCGTTTATCACACTGACGATTCACAGAGGATAATGCATGCGACATCGATGTTAAATCGAATGAATCTTTTTTCTTAGTCTTTGGGACAATGGTCTCCACTAGAAGTGGCTTCTCGCTTGCATTGTTGGCAGCCTCTTTGAGCAAACTTAGATCAAACGAAGAGTCGCAAACGCCATCGTTGATCTGAATCCTTCTTTTCTCGTTAATTTTCTTTGATTCTGGCTTCATATTTTTGTTGAGAATCAAAAGTATTAGGTTATAGTGATATCTAATTGCTTATATAGAAGATGTAATCCGTTATGGGCCATAATGGACCCAAATTTTGTTTTTATGAACAAAGGCCGAAATAGGCATATATGTTTGTTTTTTTTGTTTTTTTTTGAAGTTTTAAAAGTCTTTGGATTTAAATTTTCGAAAAGAAAATCATTCATTAAAATAAATCTTAGATTCTCTACTAAAATAAAAAAAAATGTTACTGGATTCTCTAGATTTTAGGAAAGCAAAAACTTGATTGGATAAAAGAGATGCATTAACTCATATTATTTAATTAATAAGAAAATTATCTAGGATTAAAGTGGAAATTTTTAGTTTTTGATATTATAATTAATAGATATACTAGAATCTTAAAAACGAAAGGAGATCAATTAATTAAGAAATAATTTACCTTTTTTTATTGTTCAAAGAATAAATTATTTACCTAAAAAAAGAAAATCCAAACTTAAAATTGAATAGAATCATCAATGACAGTAACGAACAAATAATTTGAAATATATATATATATTTAAATTTTCACTAAACAATTATTTAGATTTTAATTATTGAAAATTAAACGTTAACATGAACAAACAAATAAAATGTTTAAATACCAAGTAAATATATATGAGAAGAATATTTGTATGAAAAATATATATAGTCAGACAATTTGGTTTTTTACACTTCTATAAAAATTTATGCAAAATGAGACTTACATGCAAGACTTGGTACTAATAATCAAAAATGGTGAGGATTGTGTTCCATGCTAGTGCTACAAGTTTTCTTATTCCTAGGATACAACATACCACCACTACTTTAAACTTACCCTAGTCCATATATTCACCCATCATAATCCAAATCAATTTTAATTTACATTGATGAAAGCTAAGCACATTATGTAAATTTACTAACCTGGAGCTTCCTTGTGATATTCTGTGATCCTAAACGTACGTATCAGCCACAACTACAAGAGAAATTGAAACAAATAATAATACGGGGATGGACATTATAAACTGAGATCGTAACAACCTGTCTTATGTTTGAGATAATTTATGGGCCAATATTTTGAACAGCTCATTGATCATTTCTATCTCTGCATGTTCATAGCCTAAAAGAAGAATATTTGAATTGATCAATTACTTAAATGTTAAATTTCCATTTGATCTCCGTAGGGAAGAAACACAAATAGGATCCGATCAAAAGGACAAACCAAGAGCCAAAATGGAGAAAGCAGCGTCTCTTAGTTGTAGCAAAGGATACAAGCCATAAGTATTACAAAATCAAGGATATTTTCTGTAACTGGAACAGAACATTTGATGTGGTTACATCATGTCTTAACCGGCCTCACAAGCCCCAAACCAGATCCACTACCCAAATGCTTGTACTCCTTAGCCTCAAGATGATCGTCGTGCTCAGCGAAACCCGTGCCTCCTTTCTTTAACCCAACCAAGTTCCTATCCTTGCAAGGTTTGTCACACACAAGACAGACTTTGTCGACGGGCATAAACTTCTCAGCACACTTCTTGCAGAAAACATGTCCGCATGAGCTAAGTGCCACGAGGGACATTGTGTTGGTGAGAGTGACTTTGCAGCTCGGGCAGATGTAGGATTTATCATAAGAGCTTGAAGATGCTGATTTTGTCTTGGTCTCTTCCTCTTCGCTGTTGTCTTCTGTGAAACGAATTGCAAAGAGGTTCTTAAGCTTGAGCTTCTCTTTGCCCTCTGGACAGACTGTGTGAGTTTCTGGAGCATCTACTCTGACCGAAGCTGCTGGTGTAGCTGATGGGAGCCAGAAGGCTTTCATTGTCCTAAGCGCTTCTTCTTCAAAGGAAGTCGTCTTCACACTGTTTGCCCCATGAAAACCATTCTTATCTTCGTTGTGATTCTTGTCACTGTTTCGAGGCATTGCACTATGGTTTTGCTGATCAAATTCGTCGAGCTCTCTCGCCTTTTGTAACATTAGCCTCTCTTCTTCTTCATCCTTATCTTGCTTCTTTTGAGACGAATGTGCAGCAAGCCTCCTATAGACATCTCAGCACTACATATCAGTATCTTAAATATACAGAGCAAAGATAAATCAGACACAAAATCTTTTTAAAATATGTAATTTTAAAATTCCCAACAGGTCCTAACAAGTGAGGAGAGTCAGCTCCAACAGTTTCTACACCGGTGGTTATTTATATACAAACTCAAACAATCATATGCAACCATAGGCTAACCCTGAGACCCGTACTCATTAAACCCAAAACAGAAGCATCAAAATCAACTCTAACATTACTTTAGTTATCACTCCATACGTTTATCCAAGCTTTCATGCCAAAACTCAAGTAAAGTTACCAGCTTCTCCTTCTCAAAAACTGTGGGACTAGTAGTAACAAAACCAGTACTCCTTTAAACAAACACTATTCAAGCATTAAATATCAGATCTTTGTTATCAGAGTGATGCTAAAGAGACTTGATCTAATCCATGACTTGATCTAAGAACCTCAATCATCCAATTCACACCAGATTCATGAGGAATTCAACAATCCTATATAGATACTAAAGCTAGAAACTTCAATCACAAATCCAAAGTGTTTCATAAATACATAACAAAGGAACTTAAAGTTCCAAACTTTTGAAAGAAAACTCCAAAAAGTTTATACCTTTGGATATCTTTCTTCTGAGCAAGGAAACATTCAAGTATACACTCTCTGCAAAAGACATGACCCTTATGGCAACACATCGGATCAATGAAAGGCTTCAAGCAGAGAGAACAAGCATCAAAGGGTTTGATCGAGTCTCTCCCCAATCTCTCTCTCTGAGTTCCATAACCTAACTTCTTCTTCTCGTCGTAAGTGAAATACGCAAGATCATTGTTGTTCTTCGAGTGTCTTTGCGGCATATTGGCGACGAATATTGAATTGGGGGTAGGATGAGAAGACGAGTCAGGTGTCTGAATTAAGGATCCAAATCGGAAACCCTATTTTCTCAGATTGGAGAAATTGGGGAATTGAGTTTTCCAGTGTTTCGTTCTCATGTAAGTCGGTGATGGTATCACAGCCTTTACCGTCCGATATGAATCTAATCTAACGGTTCCTAATTATTACCATTTGTTTTTTTCAGCAAGAGTTATTACCACTTTTTTGGTTATGTTTACTAGGAGAGATAGGTAAAATAAAATCTTGAATAAAGGTTTTGGTGTGATTTGTATTAAAATCTTGTGTTATTCAAACATGAATTTAAAAAGTTTGTAAAACTCAAGTGTTATTGGATTATTAATTTTAAAATGTAGAATCAAATCAACCAACATTGTTCACAAATGAGAACTTAGTTATAAATGAAAATTTTCTCTTTTAAATAGGATTTTTACAAATGGGTGGAAAAATATAATTTATAATCAAACATAAAAATGTAGATAACTCCACTTCAAGAGTGTTGATTTCATTACTAGCCCTAGGGATGGGCATACCGTTTTTCGGTTTGGTTTCACTTCGGTTTTTTGGTTTTACGGTTTTTAGTTTTATAAAAGCTATAATCATATAGAAACCGTAAATAATTTTTTTTTTTTTATGGTTTTACAGTTTTTTAAAAAAGAAATATGTGAGATGTCAAAAAAAAAAAAATTAAGAATACAAATGTCCAAATCATATGATTTAAGGGAAGATTTTTATAAATTTAATAACAAATTTTCTAATTCCCTAAAATTCAACAAAATCATCTTAAAACTCATTAAATCTCAAATCACTGGAAATTCCTCCTTCGATGCCACTACCTTTGTCCATATTCCAACTTCTCCAATTCATGTTCGAACAACAACGCTTTTTTCTTCACAATTAAGTATGTTGTTGAGCTTCTTCTCTTTTGTTGCTAAAAGTATGTTGTGTACAAATCCGATTAGTTTTTCATCGTCAATGTACATGTATTATAATATTTTCAACGAAGAATTTAATTATGTATAAAAAGTTGAAAACTATGGAGAAAAGAGTTCGAGACCAAATGGATAGTCAAAGAGCGTTTTGGGGAAAAATAACTTCTGGTCAGTGAGTCATCTACCAACAATTGTTGTGAAAGTAACATCGTTAACGGAGGCAACATCGTGACCGTCAAAGTTGAGTTCAATGTCACCAGAGTTCAAGAACGAGTGGAAGGTCGGCTGTCTCGGGGGTGGAAGTTGACTGGTTTGACTCTCCAACATCAACAAAACCGAACCCATGTTTGGTCTGTGAATGACCGAGTCTTGTGTACACAACATACCCACGTGGATGCATCTCATCGCTTCCGTCACGTCTCTAGTGTCCTTCACAATTGGATCTATCATCTCTTTTGTCTTTCCTTGGCTCCATAAATGCCACGCCTTATTTTTTTTTTTCCGTTTAGAACATTCATTAGTAACAAATATTCGAATATTTTAGTTAGACCTGAAAATTTATGGTTAAAGAAAAGAGACGTACATAACCAATGAGACTTCCATGATCAGTCCCTCGAAAGCTAACGTTTTTTCTTCCACTCACAATCTCCAATATCAACACTCCAAAGCTATACACATCTGATTTCTCTGAGAATATCCCTTCCATTGCATACTCCGGAGCCATATAACCACTACACTTGTTGAACATCAAAATCATTAAAAATTGATAGAGTTCGATATTGTTTAATTTAGAGGAGATAAAGAGGTTTGTTAAGTTACTATGTGCCGACGACTCGGATTGTGTTGGCATGGTCTTGTCGGTAGTTGAATATCCTAGCCATACCGAAATCCGAGATCTTTGGATTCATTTCCGTGTCTAGCAAGATATTGCTAGCTTTTAGGTCACGGTGAATGATCTTTAGTCTTGAGTCTCTATGTAAGTAAAGTAATCCCCTCGCGATTCCTCCAATGACCTCCCATCGTTTTCTCCAGTCCAAACTTCCTTGTTTACTCTCATCTGCGCAGAGTCATTATATACTCAATCCGAACATTTTCAAAACATTTTAATTGAAATTGTTTAGAAAAAAACATACCAAAAAGAAAGCGGTCCAAACTCTTGTTTGGCATATATTCATAGAGAAGCATCTTCTCATTGTCTTCAATGCAACATCCTAGTAATCTAACAAGATTCCGATGCTGGAGTTTCGCGATTAGTAAGATCTCGTTCTTGAACTCCTCTAGTCCTTGTTTAGATTTCCCTGATAGTCTCTTCACTGCAATCTCTCTTCCTTCTGAAAAGTTTCCCTGTCCAAACATAACACATAAGTTTTTGCATACAAAGCAAAGTTTTATTATCCAGTATTATTGTCAGAAAAAAAAAATCATTTTCTACCTTATATACAGTACCGAATCCGCCCTGTCCAAGCTTGTTCTCTTCAGCGAAATCTCCAGTAGCTGAGGCTACGCTGTCAAAACTGAATATTGGTAAATCGGGTGTGTCAACTTGATCCCCTACTAGAACTTTGATCGGCGAGCTTGAGTAATCTCTGTTCTCTATGATATCAGAAACTGTGATATCTTTCTTCTTCCACAAGAAAGCTGCAGATCATGGAGTAATTGACAGTCTCAGTAGTTTAATTCTTGTGAAACAAGACTATGTACGAATAGAGACTTTACCTTTAAGGCTTTTCTTAAACTTCCATAAGATCCAAATGCATAATCCTAGTAAGAATGCTCCTATAACACTGAAAACAATTATCCAAAGTGTTGAATTTTCCTTCCCACCACCTGTATACACAACAAAAGAAACAGATTAGTCATGTTTAAATCTTTCACAATGTTATATGATAGCTTAAACATTTTTCCAAACCTAGTTTAGAACCCGCTAGCCGGATGTTGATAGAGTTTCCACCGCGTTCAAAATGTTCCATATCGATCAAATCACGGGTCCAAATCATGCATCCGATCCCTACTACTAACGCATAAGCCTTACAAGAACAGTCCCTTGCGCATACATCTTTACAGGTCTCTGAGTTGTTATGTAAAACAACTGATCCAAAATCAGGCACCTTTATTCCCTTAAGTACCGTAAACCCATCCTCTTGACCTGCAACCAGACTCTGATTACAGTTCAAAGGAACTCTTCTTTGGCAGCCACCTGAGAAGTCCCTGTTGTTCCATTGATCCTGATGAACCGGCTCAAATCCATCAATGCAACTGCATTTACCGGAATCAAACTCCTTACTATCATCACATACACTGTAATTACCACAACGGTTATACTTCTCACATTCCGTGCTTGGTTTCCATTGAAGCAAATTCCAGTTCCTGATATCCTTATTCCATCTGAACTGCTCTTCTACGCCATCAGGCCTAATCCAAAACCTCAAGAAATCGGAACTATCTGAGGCAACATACGTGAAGTACACGCTACCATCTCTATCAGGAGGAGAAGAGAGCTTAAACCCGTAAATATAATTTGTGAAACGGAGCATATCAGGTATACCGGTAAAGATAGCCGAATTCCACGGTCCGCTACGCCATTTTCTCTTTTCCCCTTCCCAAATCACAATCTCTAGTGCTCCCACAGGATCAATCCCCATTGAATACTTTCCTGGTGAAGGATCACTCTCGGATTTCCACGGGATAAATGCGCGATTTTCTCCAAGCGAAGGATTCACCCGAACCCTCATACCGGGCAAGAAAGTGTCGGTTGGATTGTTAAAACTCTCCCAATACCATTTTCTTCTGTCTGAGTCTGAACACAGAACCAAATCCCCTGTTTTGAACAGAACAGCAACCGTGTTGTTTGACTCGGGCTCGACATTTGTGGACCAAATGGTTTCGTTTTGACCGTTCACGATCACCAAATTTCCGTCATCTGCAATCTTTAGAGCTCCCTTGTGATCCAACAACGGCTTCTCTCTATTCGCAACCCAAACAACTGTTTGAGGTTCTATGTTCTTGTACCATATTCCAACATACCTTAACGTCGAATTTTTGGGGGTGAAGAATCCAAGCTCGAAGCTTTCATCCTCGCTGATCAGTGAGTCTCCCTCTCGTATTGTGTGGTTTCTAGTGAATGAGTTGCTTGTGGAGCAAGATACGTTGCTACATAGTTGATGGAATATCAAAAGAGTCGTCACCAAAGTAAGGTTTCTGTTAAATCCTGCCATATTTGAGATGATTTGAGCTTCAGAGATCTGTATATAACAAGAAGGAAAAGAAAGAAAAGAACAAAAATAGTGGCTATCGAAGTTTCATGTAGACTAGTTTGGTCTTTCTCAATTTAACGAGAAAAGTCGTCTTTAAAATTGAGGAAAATAGTGGAAATCATCTCCAAAAACAAATACCAACGAATGAAAAGGACAACCGACGAATTCGTGTTGACAAGAATATGAACTTTCACGTTTTATTTAAGACTTTTGATTTTATAGTGCAAAATTGTGACTTTTAAGGCAAGAAAAGGATATATCAATTGATTTTTATCTCTTATTGAGAATACGACCTTCTTCATTTGGGTGGTTGAAAACATCCAAAATAAATAAATATTCTAAATACATAAAAATACTAATGTAGAATGGTAATCAATATAGATTGGGGCACAACAGTACAATTTTATTTTTATGAGTTCAAAAATTTATTGGTGAAGAAAAACTGTAAATTCTATTGTTGAGTGGCGTTTTCACCTTACAAAACGCAATTATGGAAATATGCATAATTCAAATTTTGTGATGAATATAATCTAGCTGCATTACGAAGCACAAGTTCCTCTTGCGCAGATTCACTCATTGACATGCGTGTGAGGAAGCAAATAAACTACATTTTCCGACAGTGAGTGACATGATACTGGCGAAGGCATGACTTTTGGAGAATTATATTGCCCCACCACTTATTACTCGTGTAAGTCCTCGTCTTATAGCCTAGTTTGGTACAAACCCATTTTAAACATGGCTTTATCATATGCTTAGATTTTTATTTTTATTTTTATTTTGGTTTATAGATAAGAAATTTTCAGCAAATTTGTTATTAAAAAAAAAAATATATATATATATATATAGCAAAACCTTAAATAAATGGTGTGTGTGTGTGTTTTGCATTTGATTTGAAGAAATAATGTGATTTCATATCAAACAGTGTGATATCGGTTAAAATAACATGACAGTTGTTATTTAAAAAACACTAATAAATTTCACGTTATTGATAAATAAAAAAAGTATGTAAAAATGAATCAACTTTTACAATATTTCTCATCCATCATTTTTGCAACTGGTAAAATTTGGAGATCTTGGCCCTGAATGGATGCTGATTTTCGATTCAGTTTTTGGATTTAGATTTTAGTTTCTAGATTTTAGATTTTAGTTTTAGATTTTTGTTATTATATATTTGTTTTAAAAATCCCAAAAATTGGTTTTTAGTTTTTGAGATAAATAACGTTGATGAAGTAAAAACTAAATTTCCTAAATTTTAGGAAAACTAAAAAACTAAAATCATAAATGGAAAATTACAACAAAATAGTTTTTCTAAATTGTAGGGAAACCAAAATTTTAAAATCTTGATTGGTATGAAAATAAGTTTTTGAAAAACAAAATCCAAAAACTCTTACAAAATCTACGAAACATTCAAAGCCCTTGTAAATTTTACACATTTATAACCAAAACTTTAAACACTAGTCCTGCAGGTTTGAAATACGCTCTACCCAAAAACCAAAGGGTGAAATACATAGATAACGCTATAAACCTTTGTACATTGTCATGCTTTTCATTTTTGAATCAATAATTCTCAACGAAAGAAAAACAAAGAAATCAAGATTGTCAAATGCTTCAAATGAACACAATTCTTTCTAATGGTTTGTGGATTCTTCAGTCGTACCAAACCCGTATTAGAGTCATTTCCTATGTTTGGTAAGAAACTACAAACACGGAAACACCAATCATTCAGTATTGTTTTGGTCTCCGTCGACCAAAAGAGAGAAACATGAGTTTTAAATATGAAACTAAAACGCCAATATTGAAGGAACACAATGACATTCACAGATGGTATTTTCTTATATTCTGAATTCCATACATGTATGATATTTTAATAAACAATTCTTTAAACTGACTATTATTTCGGCTTTAGACTAAGTTATAAAGTAAAGATATTGTGGGACAAACCAAACCAAACAAAGATAGGTTTATGCTCAATAGAGCATGAGCTTATTAAAATAGATAAAAATGAGACTGAATTGAAATAGCTTATTAAAGCTTTATAGTTTGGGCTTGTTGAAATGGCTTGTGTTAAGAATCCTCTAATAGATATAACTTGTTGGCTGATTTTATTTAATGTTTTCCATCATTTTAGAGTAATGATTTAGTAAAGAAGTACTACAGTTTATAAAACATAATCCATAAGCATAGGCTTAGGGATTTTAGTATATATATATATATATAGAAGTAATAAATTTTATAACATAAGATGAAGTGTCACTCCCAGTTACATCTCAATCTATTAGTATGTCTAAATACACATTTAACCAACAAAACTCCATCTGCTCTTCTCAGCCCAAAACTCTCCACCAACACATAACACCCAAATCTCCTCCAATTTCTATCATTGTTACCATTCATATTCCTACCATCTCTTCTACAAACCCTGATTGGTTCATCTCTCTCCACCCTCACCACTTTCCTTCCTCCTCCCACCCACCCTCCTTCCTCCATTACCCTTCTCATCCTTTCTACCACCACAAAACTCAGCCCCACCGGAGACCTTAAACCCGTCTTCCTCCTCCTCTCCCCCGGTCCCCGTGGACCTTGAACCTGCCTATACCAATAAAACCCTCCATGCCCTTCTTTCTCTCCCTTAACCGCCTCCATACCCTTCACATAGTTGGCCTCTCTCACGACGTTAGCCTCTACTCTCACAACTTCTTCTTCGTTTTCATCATTGTTTTCATCAAGATCATTGTTTCCGCAATGGTAAATTCGTTCCCAGTATTGGGATAGTGTGATCCTATAGAACATTGACTTCCTCATTTGTTGACTTACACTACAATTCTCCTTCACAAACATAAAAGGGCAATACCATTCTCCAACTATCACACTTCCTGACCGAATTGTAGAAACTGGAAATCCAAATGCTGGGAGACGAGCTCTTAGTTCCTCGTCTAGGCCAAGAGCTTCTCTAGGTCTCCTCGGATGTAGGCTCCTCGAGGTTCGTAGCTCCCATCCTTTCTTCTTGAGAAATGTTGGCGGTGTACCGTCTGGCGCCACAGATTTTGCATAGAATGTCCGGTCGTGATGCCGGTTGATCTTAACCGTCTGATATATGTTTCTTGGATCCAGAGGTTTAGGTTTCTTGTCATGCAAGATATCTGGAAAACAACATACCCCTTTCTCTATCTCTCTAGAACACACGGAAACTTTCCTGCAAAGAAAAACAGAGAAGATCTCTCAACACTAATTCCTCAATCTTCTTTATAATAAAGCCTTATAACTTACAATTTCTCGTATTTTTTTGGATCTTACCCTTTGTGTCTGCCTCTAGCGTGAACAACGTAATACCGATTGGAAGACAAAGGTTGATCGAGAGCCGGTATGAACAAGACCTTCTTAACCGAAGTCTCTCTGTTACCAGAACTGTCTAAGTGAACAACTGATAAGATCTTGTCCTGAGGTAACGGAAGCTTCTCTATTTTTGTCCTCGTACACATCCCGAAACAGAACGTATCCTCTGTTTCAGCTTCTTCATCTGTGATAACCAAAACGCCGGAGAACGGACCTTCCGGTGACTCTTCCGAGAGCGTCTTCTGATATTTTCTGAACTGCGACAATGTTCTCGTCACGTACATTTTTTCGTTCTTGAAGCTTTAAGGGAATTAGTGAGTTATGATGAAGTTTTAGTATCAATCTGAGGGATTTTATTAATGAATTTTAACAATTGTAGGGGTGTAAACGACGAGATTATAAAGTAGTTGGGTGGCTCAATGTAACTTTTGATAGTGGAGGGTAAAGTTATGTAATTTTAGTGTTTGCTGATTGCCAAGTCTTTAACTTTGATTTTATGAAAGTAAAGATAAAAAGATAAAGCTATAACAGTCACATTCCACTCTCAATTCTTAGTAAGTTAATTTTTTACTATTTAAAATTCAGATCTAAGATATTCTTTTCATTTCAATATTTCAGATAAATTGGGATTTTGTATTTCGTAAATTCGGCGGTTGATTAAAGTAAATGATTTTAATAAAATTATACTAACTAATGAAAATTAGAGATACCTGTAGCCTGGAGCCACTCATAATGAATAGCTTTAACTTAGTGGATGGACTAAAGCGATGATATAAAAGGAGGGAAAAAGAAAGAAAACGAATAAAGGTATATAAAAAAAATTGTGTTAATAAATCTAAAGTTTTTCTTGTGAGCATACACATACTAGTAGATTTAAAATATTTTGAGTAAGACAAACAATTTAAGGTTTAAAAAGTGAACCAACATCTTCCTATGACATTCTTACTGTAAATTTAACATATGAAAATTTGATGGTTTATGTTATGAAACAAAGCATCGATTCCACCTAATCGAAACACATAACCTCACGAATCCAAAAAGCACAATCAAAGACACAAACGATTTTAACGAGTTCCCTGCCAACAACAGGTACGTCTCGTGAGGGATCGGTACCCTCAAACATCCACTAAAGATCAAGAGATACAAGTGTTTGTGTTCTCTCACTTTCTCATGATTACAAATCAATCGTGTTACAAAGAAGAAGAAAAATAGCGAAGAACAAAGAAGAAGAATGAATCAGAGATGAACCCTAACTTGAGAAGACTCTAACAAGATATCTCTCATCATCATCTCTCTTACGCACACAACGATCTAAAATCGAATGATCACGCTAATCACCAAGCTCGCTTCTTTGTACGCTCTGTTTCAGGTTTTATAGTCGATGATGATTTAAGACAGCTCCTCTCATATGATGACAAGTGTCATCATAAGCTCCTTTCAAAATCTCTACTTGGTACAGAGTCTTAGCCTTTTCCTTAAACCCCTGAAATCCTCTGCATCAACTAGAATGTTTAACACTTAGTTGATTCTTGTGTTTACTTACTCTTTTTCCTTTCTTCTACTTCAAGCAGTCTTCAAGTTTTTGTCTAAGCTTCTCCAAGATGATTTAGAGTAGTCTCGAGGTTGAATCATATTTCAACAGTTTACACGTTTATTTTGGTCAAATCTTACACGCACACACTTAAGCCATCACCTGCAGTGCACATACTATATTCTCCTATAAGATAGAATATGATAGATATTCAAGAGATCAAGAGGACAAGTACAAGACTGAGTGGATCTATGTCCAAACATAACCTTAACAATCTAGCAGGCCCGGCTCAATATTTTATTGGGCCATGTGCTACAAAAAAAATGATATTCTTTAAACTCTTAACTCTAAACAAAATAACCTTATGTGACATGTATTTACTGTATTCTTTTTCTAAACCTATTACTAAAACACACAAAAATTAAGAAAAAAAATATGAGGACCCTGTGCATTGGCACCTCTGGCACTCCCCTAGAGCCGGGCCTGCAATCTAGTCATATAAATTTTTCTGAAAGGTTGATTATACATAGTCTCATGTAAACTAAAAATGGTTTACACAAGCATTCATCTTAATACTCAATCACGTATAATAACTAACATACTCAGTCCTTGTTTAAACACTTGTTATCTTATAACCCTATTACTTTGTTACTTCGCGAGCATGCTATCTAATTTTTACATATAAGTGATATAAACATACAATAACTATATGTCTATATCCATGAACCTTACTTTATAAGACAATCATGAACCATAACCATGCATGGAAAATATGCGGATGTGTTAAGAAATTTTTATCGACATTAGCTATTCGAGTTAATTTATTAAGTGGTTTGTATTTGAAACTATATATGTACACTGTACACAGAAGAAAAAATAATTTTAGGATACCACATATGGTTGATCAAGGAACAAAAAAAAAGAAAAGATGGAGTAGAATAAGCCAATAGTTTTGAAAAGTGGAGCAGGAAGAAGCGTAATGGAAATGATAAAGTTTTGTTATAGTAGACATTATCCATTTCTGCATACATCATCCATTATCTCACTTTAACTGCTCCTATGATTTTTCACAAGAAAAAATAATAAGAAATTAATTAAGATGTAAACAAAACTGAAAACCAAAAACCATCCGTTGAGGAAATATCCTTGTACACACTATAAACCCCACAGTAATATGATATAAAAATATTTTCCTTAACAATAAAATGAAATATTTGGGTATAGGTCAATGACCAAACTGTGGATCAACTAAAGTAAATATATTTCTATTATTGGAATGGAAGTTCACACTTAACTCAGAGTCCTTTCTGGATATATCAAATCCGATCAGAGAATTTTTCCTGAATGATCTGTCATTCAGTCAAATTAACTAACCCTTAAGACCCAAAAATGCAATAGACCTTTGTTAGAGGTGGAGGTAACCCTGGCCGAAGACGTAACCATGGCCTAATAGGTTTATGTCATAATAAAAATAAATTAAAAACATTATCTATCAATTTATTCCAACATAACTAAATGTTTTTTCTACTCCTACATTTTTCGTAATATACATTTATTGGCATTTCGTAAAGCTAAAAACTTATAAATTTTATCAAACAACATCTTTGATTACAATTGATTAATTTCTCGTAATCTCTCTTTCTCTTGTAACTGGATCTTCAGAGCCAAAACTAAGTTAAAATCTTAATTTAGCCATTAAGTGAAATATGTAGTGATAAAAAAGCTTCCCCTTAAAAAATCGTCTCCAACTTGTTTGACTAATATAACAAATCCACTACACTTATTAGTTAATGATTTGATAACTCCAAACTAGTCCGTAATTTTTAAATCGCTTACGCTAACAATATTGTATCTTCAAATTTACTAAGATATATTTTGTTTTTCCGAGTCAAATGTGATACCACATGTACATATATCTTTACAATGGAGTCAAAAGAGAAGACATCATGACGCAAAACCCCAAATTTTGAGTAGAGTGGTTAGGGCAGTTGATGAAAGAACGTCCCTACTCTTTCCTCTTCATCCTTTATTTATCAGCTTATCCTTAATCGAAAGCTAGAAAACAAAACCGCTATTTCACATTTTCTAATCGTTATTCAAATAATAAGTTTGTGTGAGTCTAAAAGTTAGATAGCAAAAGTTGCAAAACTATTGAATTTATTTTTCCATGTTTTTTTCGGAAATACTGTAATGTGATGAGTATAATTGGATCTGTTAGTTTGTTGGTTTTAATTAGAGGTTACTACTATAGAACATTTTATAGTTTTAATGTTTCTATAACCAACCAAAAATCCATTAGATCAAAGTATCCGAATTCAAATATCGTGTCAAAAAAAACACGATCATGCAATATACATTTAAGTGTCATAAATTAACCGTTACGTATTACATTGTGACCTATATGATAGTTACATTTATTTATTATACTTATATAAGCATAGTCCGTCCCTATCTCATATGTATAAATAAGACCCAACCCATCCATCATTGTTTTGCCTCCTAAAATCTTACAACACAAAAAAAAAAAAAACATTTAGTTAAATCCAATGAGAGACTCTTCAACAACTGCATCCACCAAATCCTCACCGTTATGGAAACCCTTTGCCTCAAACTGTTGTTCCGTTGATGACCAAACCGTCTTTGGCAATCTCAGCCGTTGCCGACCTTCGAGATCAGAATTCTCCAAGAACCATCTCGGACCACTTCCTTCTTTTCGGCGACTCTCCTTTGCTGATCTAAGCCGTTCTTCTTCGGCTAGGATCAATGAAGATCTTGCACAGACTCTTGGAGCCGACTTAGTGGATTTTCAGATGTGTGAACTCAAGATGATCACTCAGAGTTTCTCCGGGAACTATCTTCTCGGAGAAGGTGGGTTCGGTAAAGTGTATAAAGGTTATGTTGATGATTATCTCCGACAAAGTCTCAAGGCTCAGCCTGTTGCTGTCAAGCTATTGGACATTGAGGGGCTTCAAGGACATCGTGAATGGCTTGTAAGAACGTTTACCAATAATTGCATGCTAATTATTGTGTTATTTTTCTTGTTACTGTTCAGTAATTATTATTTAGTTATGACATACATTTGATTACGCATACGTATATGGTTTAAGTTATAGGACATCCCAAATATTATTCTAAAATTACAAACCACTCCTCATGGTTTTTATATTTTGAAGATTCTTTGGACTCATTTATTTTTAATTACTTTAGGCTAGGAAACTATATTAAAAAATGTGTTTGGTCATAATATGGACTAATTAAGTACGCATACGATACGAGCTTGTTGTTTCTTTTTTTGGTGTCACGTACATTGTAAGAGAATCTTTTTCTTGTTAGTCTGATATATGTAAGAGTTGGTTAGACCACTTTCGTATACTCTTATATACACCTATCATCTTAATTTAGTCTCTAAGAATATAATTAATTAAAAACATCTGATACATAATATGTTTTTGGTTCATATGCAGTCTGAGGTCATATTTCTTGGACAGCTAAAACACCCGAATTTAGTCAAACTTATTGGTTACTGCTGCGAAGAAGAGGAACGAGTACTCATCTACGAGTTTATGCCACGTGGTAGCCTAGAAAATCACCTCTTCAGACGTAAGAACATTTTTAATAATTAAAATTTAATTCGTATCTTAATGTAATTTTTACTGTATTAAGTGATCAGTATTTCATTTTACTTTCATATTAACGTAATTAAATTGTCAGGGATATCACTATCGTTGCCGTGGGCGACGCGGCTGAAGATAGCGGTCGCAGCTGCTAAGGGTTTGGCGTTTTTGCATGATTTGGAGAGTCCAATCATTTACCGTGATTTCAAAACTTCTAATATACTACTTGATTCGGTAATTTACTAATTTTAGTTTGATTTTTTTTTTTTCAGCGTACAAAATTATCCTAAATACATTCTTCAAAAATATATTTTCTTATTATTACATGGGGGTTTTCAGGATTTTACTGCAAAACTCTCAGATTTTGGGTTGGCAAAAATGGGACCAGAAGGATCCAAATCTCATGTCACAACTCGAGTCATGGGCACTTATGGTTATGCTGCTCCTGAATATGTTTCAACAGGTTTATACACAATGATTTCATTGTCTGTTTTTTCAGTATTTATTCAAATCATTAGGGTCCTTTTAAAAAAAAGGATATAGTTTCCTTCTCATATATATATCTTCCATTGCTTTCTCTTACAAAGAGACCATTTTGATAGAGTCATTTTGAGGATTACACAGAACATAGAAATAAGTAAAACATATAAATCTGTAATGCGTCAAAATTTGAATGAATAGGAATTAATTAATTTTATGGGATTCTAATTTTTGATTAATTTTTCTTTTCTTAACTCAACAGAGCTTTATTAATAAGAGTGGACATAGTCATGGTGTAATCAGAATCTAATTTTGATTAATTATCTAACGCATGTGAGCATTATTTTCAGGGCATTTAACAACAAAGAGTGACGTGTATAGTTATGGCGTCGTTTTACTCGAGCTCCTAACGGGAAGAAGAGCCACAGAAAAGTCACGGCCAAAAAACCAGCAGAACATCATCGACTGGTCAAAGCCTTATCTAACAAGCAGCCGCCGACTCCGATGTGTTATGGACCCGAGGCTCGCTGGACAATACTCCGTCAAGGCGGCTAAAGATACAGCTCTTCTAGCCTTACAATGTGTGAGCCCAAACCCTAAAGACCGGCCCAAAATGCTTGCCGTTGTGGAAGCTCTAGAGAGTCTCATACATTATAAGGACATGGCGGTTTCTTCTGGTCATTGGCCACTGTCTCCTAAATCTCAGGGCGGGAAGGTTTCCCCGAAGGTTCGAGGGGATCATCGGAGTGGTAGAAAATCAGCTCCGGGTTCGTTAAGATCGTGAACTTAGGGTTGAATGACCTTATAAAAAAAGAGAGAAAATAACATGTGTGATGTGGTGTGTGTGTATGTGTGTATACGGTCATACGTCTAAGAGTGACATAGTGAGAGACATATGACTCTCACTAAGAAAAAACAATGATATGAATATATAAATATTGTAGATTAGGGTTTTCGTATAAAATATTTAATCCAATTGGCTTTGATATAGTTTTGCGTTTTTCATTGTGAATATCACATCTGTAGATCATTCATGGTGTATAGTATCACTTAATTGGATCTAGTAATATCATATCATCTAACATATGTTTGCGTAATAGATTGAGGTCTTTTAAATACACTCTTTCATTTGATCAGATTCTAGAATTTTTTTTAAATAGTTTTAATGCAATATTTTGGATATATGCTAATTAATTAAAACTAAATGGGCCGGGCTACTTGACCCTAACCATAAGCCAAGCCCATAGAAGGCGTAACCCGTAATTCAGAAGCCCTAGGTTTCAGAGAAAGTATAAATACCTTATTTCAGTTTTCATTTTACCCCAAACATTAATATCTCTACTCATATCGCCGACTTAAAGGTACATAAAGTTTCTCTTGATTCTTTCGATCTTGCTTCAGGAATCAGGACACTGGTTCATCTCTTACCTCATTTGATTTTCATCATTAGGTTTCAATTTATGTGCGCTTTGTCTGTTAAATTTTCGTAATTTGCCTTGGTTGATCATAGTTTCACATTCTCTAGCTGCTTAAGTTTTGTAGTATGTTGTAAAAATGTGTGTTTTGATTATGATATACTCTCAAGGTAGTTCTGGTTTATGATTCAAAATGAGAACCCTCGGAGATACTTTATAAAATCAAGGCCGGAGTCTCTGAATCAGCTCTTTTGCTAGAATCCAGATTTATCTGATTTTTTAGTGAGAAACACTCTTATAGAGCTTGAGATTTGGTTTATCTTAAATGATACCATCGGCCTTTGATCGAGGGAACATTTCGTTTCATTTTTCCAGAATTCCTTAAGAGTATATCTTCTATTGTCATAATTTCTCTGCAAAGTCCTGATTTTTGTATATACCTGATTCGATTGATTCTATTAGATTGTTATAGGGGTTTCTGCTAATAGTTTAAATATGTAGTCTGGTAATAGTTGGTGTTCATTGATATGAGATTTTTGCTTGAGTACATGGGACCTTTTTGTTCTTGCTTGGTTTTGTCATTGGATTTGTTAGATGTTATCTGCTGTGTTTATAAGTTTTTATCTTATTTTCTAGTATTTGTTTCTGGTTGAAAGAATGTCTCACAGAAAGTTTGAGCATCCAAGACATGGTTCTTTGGGTTTCCTTCCAAGGAAAAGAGCTAGCCGACACCGTGGGAAAGGTAATTTCATCTATTCACCTATTTATTGCTACTTCTGTGTACTTAGTAGAATGAGCTGAGGTTTTCTTTGATGTCAAAAATGTTTTGTGTATGCTTCTATGTAGTGTTGTTCTTATATTCCTTGATTGTGTTTTTCCAGTGAAGGCCTTCCCTAAGGATGATCCAACTAAGCCTTGCAGACTCACCTCCTTCTTGGGATACAAAGCTGGGATGACTCACATTGTGAGAGATGTTGAAAAACCTGGATCAAGTGTGTTCTCACTCTCTTCTCTTATCAAGTCTTAATTTTTGCATGTGGTTTTGTACTTAACTTTTTATTAATATTGTTGACAGAACTACACAAGAAGGAAACATGTGAAGCTGTGACGATCATTGAGACACCTCCAATGGTGGTTGTTGGTGTGGTTGGTTATGTAAAGACACCTCGTGGTCTGCGGTCTCTATGCACTGTGTGGGCTCAGCATCTGAGCGAAGAATTGAGAAGGAGGTTCTACAAGAACTGGGCCAAGTCAAAGAAGAAGGCTTTCACTAGATATTCTAAGAAACATGAAACTGAAGAAGGGAAAAAAGATATTCAAAGTCAATTGGAGAAGATGAAGAAGTACTGCTCTGTCATCAGAGTTCTTGCTCACACTCAGGTATGCCATTTACTTCAAATTCACAATCATTTTGCAAATTTCATTTGTTTCTGATTACGATTGTTGGATATGTTTTAGATAAGGAAAATGAAAGGGCTGAAGCAGAAGAAGGCACATCTGAATGAGATTCAGATCAATGGTGGAGATATAGCAAAGAAAGTTGACTATGCCTGCAGTTTATTTGAAAAACAAGTCCCAGTTGATGCCATCTTCCAGAAAGATGAAATGATTGATATCATTGGTGTCACCAAAGGAAAAGGTTATGAAGGTGTGGTTACAAGATGGGGAGTGACCCGACTTCCAAGAAAGACTCATCGTGGTCTTCGCAAGGTTGCTTGTATCGGTGCTTGGCATCCAGCTAGAGTCTCCTACACGGTGGCTAGAGCTGGACAAAACGGTTACCATCACCGTACTGAAATGAACAAGAAGGTATACCGGGTTGGGAAAGTTGGCCAGGAGACTCACTCAGCCATGACCGAGTATGACAGGTAATAATACTAACGATCTTGAGGTGTTTCAGTCATCTGTGTAGTAAGCGGACTTGTCTTGGTGTTCATATGCTGTTTTCTGTTTTCTTTTCAATAGAACCGAGAAGGATATCACACCAATGGGAGGATTTCCCCACTATGGGATAGTGAAGGAAGATTATTTGATGATCAAGGGATGTTGCGTGGGGCCTAAGAAACGTGTGGTGACTTTAAGACAGACTTTGCTTAAGCAGACGTCTAGGCTTGCTATGGAGGAGATCAAGCTTAAGTTCATTGACGCTGCTTCCAATGGGGGACACGGTCGTTTCCAGACTTCTCAAGAGAAGGCCAAGTTCTATGGTAGAACCATCAAAGCTTAGATTTCTAAGTATTTTGTTGTTTTTTGAGTTTCTTTCTTTGGTGTTTGTCGGATTTTTCTTGACAGTTGATATCAACTATCTTCTCTTTTTTTTCTTCTGGATATTATCAAAGTTTCTTTGGTTTAAGATTAGATTTGCTTAAACATATATTTCATTGGGTTATGGCCACAGTTACATTATTATCAAATTATAGTGAGCCTAAAACATCCAGCACCTTGCATTTAGTATACGTGTGGCTTAATAAGTAGGTATGATTTGATTTGTTCAGATTCATGAAGCTTTTATTTTTATGGTCTCAGGACGCTAGCTCTAGTACCCATTGAAACATCCATCTAACCTAACTAGAATTCTTTGTTGCAAACATAGGGTTCATAATTCATGACAACTTTATTCACAAGTTTTTCAAGTCCTTGACCAGCTTGTGAGAGCCTCTTAATTGCGATTTCCTGCCCTTGAAATTTTTCCTAAATTCAGTATTACCAATGAATCAGTAGTTCTTCAAGTCCTTGACCAGAAGCTTGTGAGAGACTCTTAACCGCGATTTCCTGCCCTTCTAATTTTTCCTAAAATCAGTATTACCAATGAATCAGTTAGTTTACCTAGAATCAGTATTACCAATCCCTTCTTAGGATTCATATATCAAGAGAGAGCTTACAGAAAAAGGAAGTTTTGCTTAGATATACCGCATTGACCAAGCTTGTTGTGAGACCAAAATTGTCTGTTGCTGACCGTTGTACAGACTCTGGAACTTTCATCTTTTGCAACTTTACAATGTTATCTTCTTCTATGTTTCTTGTGCATCTAAATGGAACCTTTATGATGCATCCATTAGTTTCCTGGAAAAGAAAGAAGAACCAGATTAAATGAATAGTTTCCTCGTGAAGGATCTTAAATGCTTTTCCAAAAAGTACGGTGGCGAGTTTCTCCGGTTCTCGCCTCGGTTCCAATCTTGGCAAGAACGAGTCATGTGGATAATTGAAGCTCTCCCTTGCAGCACAAAGTTCCCTGAACAGAACAACTCATGTTTTCCATTGTGTGGCCTATATACTATGAGAGTGTTATTAGTAATACCTAAAAGAACGAAATATCTTTCACCTTTCGAACCCCTGAACATTTCACTCGCACACTATTCTGCTAATTTACCATTCAAAAGTCAAAACCTCTGAAGTTGTTGTGGTTACAAATCTGCTGCTCGATTTGGATTCAAAACAGGCCCATTAATAAATTGAATAAAAGGGCTTCAAGGCCCAATATCTCAAAACCTAGTCCATTAAGGATCAAGCTATTTTAGGAGGTGGAAGAGGTTTTAGGGTTTTAATTCATCGCAGAAACTTGACTTTTGAGAGAGAGAGAGAAGAAATGGATTCATACTCTTCGCCGCCGATGGGAGGTTCAGGTAGTTCGGTTTCGCCCGAAGTAATGATGGAGTCGGTCAAGACTCAGCTCGCTCAAGCTTACGCCGAAGAGTTAATCGAGGTCTAAATCTTTTTTCTAATATCTCTTTCAATCTTCACCGACCAATTTGAGGTTTTTTTTTAGTACACGAAGTTGAAATTTCCGACTAATCTCATGTAGTTTCTCATAGATTGTCTGTGAATCAGTAGTTATCTCCATGGATTCTTAATGTTGTATTAAAGTTTCAATCTTTGAAATCTTCTACCAATTTGACTCTGTTTTGGTACACAGTAGTATTTTTTTTCCGACCAAATCAAATCTAATTTCAGTTATGCATCAACCTTGTGTCGATGGATCTCAAAGTTTGCTTTTTTTTGTTGTTGTGGTTGTGCAGACTTTGAGGACAAAATGTTTTGACAAGTGCGTAACGAAGCCAGGATCAAGCCTCGGTGGAAGTGAGAGTAGCTGTATTTCGAGATGTGTTGAACGTTACATGGAAGCTACTGCAATCATAAGTCGTTCTCTTTTCACTCAACGTTGATCAATTCCAGCTACCTCTTCCTTTTTTAATGATCTTGTTGGGATTTCAAGTATAAAAACGTTTTATCCAGAGTAGAAAACAAAATTACTTTTGGTTAAAAAATGAAGAGTTGCAACTATCAATTCGAGAATGGTTATGTTTCTATATGTTGTTAATTGGTTCAAAGTTCAAACTTGTTTTATTCTGTGTTTCATTGATTTGGGTCAAAATCTTAGCTCTATGCATTATATGATACGTGCATGATCCTGAAAACAATAGAAGCACACTAGAGATTGTTGCTTATCTTGTTTTGGCACACATGAAGTGATGAAGAGCATCTATGAATTATCCAATCATCATCTTTAGATCATTCTCTCTGAAAGCATTCTTTGTTATAAGATTAACTGTGTGTGGTTCTTCTAACATCCTTTTGAGGACGGGTCTTTTTGATTCAGTCTCATTTATTAGCTGGTACTTGACAACATTGAAAAGGCAAGATGACTATTGACAATCAGAATTAAAGAGAACGGAGCTTTGTTTTAGATAGACTCCAACTTCTATCAGTTTAACGCTTCCATCAGTTTCAAAATTCTAGGAATTTTTAGGAATCAAACTTGGTTGTGTGTCAATGTATCTTTCATGTTATGACTCCATCTCAGTCAATGTTCGAGCTACATCAACCTTTCTATCACTCGTTGAAGCTATGTCTCTTACCTCTCTATCTCTTCTCTACTCTCTTTCAAGCTGTAGATGATTATTTTCGACATCCGTTCAAATTCCGACATTTCTTGCATCCACTAAAGGAGTTGAACAAGATGAAAATGGATTCGTTCTAACAAGATCCTAGCGTCACTCTTGAATTTTTGGATTCAATATTTGGTCATCTAGCAAGACGTTGCTTGTTTTTAACCTATTTTAAAGTCTCTTTACATTTTTACAAAAGAACCTCTCCAAAACCCTTCAAGTAAGTATGCTAAAGAGCAAACTCCAGTCGAGGAACTTATTACTTCAGCAGGGGCAGTAGGAAATGTTGAATGCAACATAAAAATAAAAATCTTTCATATGTACGCAAATTTTACTATAATTCTAGAAACCATTTCCTTAGAATTATTTAAATCGACGAGTCGTCTTTGTTTAAAAGTAGTTCGCGTAACTTACGTCAAGACAAACACTATATATGGAACTCAAGAAAAACAACATTCATTTACTAAAATATATGTGGTTACTAATCATCATCCAAATATAACCAAGTTTGAAATCCATATGTTCTCTACTATATAAACACCAACTAGCGCTTGTTCATAATCCCATAGAGCCAATTTCCGATACAATATTAGATATATAAATAACACAAAGTGAACTCCTAATCAGGGTTCATTTTATAAATTTATTATTTAGTTATTGCGGATAAAGAACAATAATAATATGGGGATGTCTAAAAGTATCAAGGTTATCTTATCTCTTGCTCTCGTAGTGTTCTTGGCCCTTGCTGCAACCAAGGTTGAGGCCACAAGATACATAACTTATCCTGCTATCGATCGTGGAGATCATGCTGTACATTGTGACAAAGCCCACCCTAACACCTGCAAGAAGAAAGAAGCAAATCCTTACCAGAGAGGATGCGAGAAGATCAATCGTTGCCGTGGTGGATAGGTGGAAAACAGTGAATTAACCAACCCACCCAAGAGCATAAAATATACATCAATACATTATCTATATACACACTTTTGACATCCTCATATTCATTTTTAATGATATTATTTTTAGTCTATTATTGGCTTTGTAATTGATTGTAATCAGAATGTTATGATCAATCATATATATAAATACTTCAGTTATTATCCGATATCTTAACTAATTTTTCGAGCTATTTTTTTACTTCCTTCAGTTCCTTGCATACATTTGAGCGATTATCATAATTTTTGGCACAATAATTTGTCAAGAATTATAAGAATATACAATGATTTATTCATCGCTAGGATGGAATTCAAAAAAGTAAACCCAAGACTAAAATTACATAGTTTGTTTCATGTTCTAGATTCTCATACAGAATAAAAACTCTTTGTAAAACACATTGCAATTTTTTGAAACGGCTGCCTAGACGTTGGCCTATTAGACGATCAATTTTGTTCAGTTTACTAGATTTGTGCAAACCATTGTTCTAATATGTTATTTATTGATGACATATTTTTAATTGTTAAGAAAAATTTAATTGCCAAAGAAAACAGTAAACAAATGTATGACTTAATTAATTGAGAGAGAACTTTACAAATAACCAAGAATATTCAAGTTTGGAGAATTTGACTAACATGCATGAGCATATATATAGGGATAATGAGAAAATTAAAGTATTTAATTGTGATATAGATAAATGACATATTATAGAAAAAATACAAAACGATAGTATATAATATATTAGTTATTGGCATATTGCAATTTCTCAAATCAAATAAGTTATTCCTTTGTGTCGACGTTTTTTTTTCTAATTGGTATTCAGTTTGGTTTATCTGTATATTTAAGAAAAACAGATTTTTTTTCTCTCGTTTTTAACATGGTCCTAGCGCTAGACTCTTGTATTTTTGGATTAAATATTTGGTCATCTAGCAAAATGTTACTAAACCGTATAAATTTACAATATGACACTGTTTGGTAAAACAAATAAATACAAAATATGCCACTAAAAATATACACTACACATAATACAGGAATACAAAGGGAAGACCTAGCTAGCATAACAAGTTAAACATACAATTTCCCGATTCAGTTTTAAGACTACGATTGTGATTGTTTTTTTATATAAAAAAACTACTTCTTTAACTAACTTTACATCTTGTAAATACTACGAAAGAATACCGCAGTTGCGAAAGATATCGGCAAAGGAGGCTTTAAATATACTTCAAAAGAATATATTTTCTAGTGACACATATCATAGATATTTTGACAAAAGATTTTCTTTTGAAATGGAAAAGAGATCACATGAAATAAAATATCAAAAACAATATATGAACTAAATCCAAAGGAAGGCAGCAAGAGAACTAGAGAAGGTACGAGCAAAAAAGGGTATAGGACTGACTGGATATGATGGCTCCGAGAGCCACAAAGGCTAAGGACATCGAGCAAAGAAATGTGAAGCACAGCCCAGCATCTACAATGCAACGTCCATGGATAGAGGCAGCGACAACCAAGCTAGTCAAACTAGAGCCATATATATAGTCAATCTAAATATAGTTATTTTATAAAGATACAAATCCCTAAACTAAATAAATTTGTATGCAAATTCTATAATAATTTTCTAGAAACCTTTTTTTGTTATTTTCTATTTTAAACAGACGTATCTATCTTTATTTTTACTAAAAATAACATTCATTTACTAAAATATATGTGGTTACTAATCATCATCTAAATATAACCAACTTTGAAATCAATCTAGTCTCTACTATATAAACACCAACTAGCGCTTGTTCATAATCCCACAGAGCCAATTCCCGATACATTATCAATTATATAAATAACATAAACTGAACTCCTAAGCAGGGTTCTTTTTATAAATTTATTATTTATTTATTGTGGAAAAAGAACAATAATAATATGGGGATGTCTAAAAGTATCAAGGTTATCCTATCTCTTGCTCTTGTAGTGTTCTTGGCACTTGCAGGAACCAAGGTTGAGGCCTCCGTAAGATACATAACTTATCCTGCTATCGATCGTGGAGATCATGCTGTACATTGTGACAAAGCCCACCCTAACACCTGCAAGAAGAAACAAGCAAATCCTTACAGGAGAGGATGCGGAGTGCTCGAAGGTTGCCATCGTGAAACAGGTCCAAAGCCCACCTAACAGCATTAAATATACATTTGGTTGACATGTTTCTCATTGGAGTATTTGGTTATTTGTATACACTCTTTACATCCTCATATTCATCTGTTAATTTGGCTTTGTAATTGATTGTAATCACATCGTGTTATGGTCAATCATATATAAATATTTTAACGATATATCGAGCTATTTTTCAATTTCTTATAGACATTTGAGCGATTATCATACTTCTTGCCACAATAACAAGAACTATGGGAATATACAATAACTATTAATCCCTAGGATGGAACTTGGAAGAGGTTTCACTTTTTGATTTCACTTTCAACAAATGCGTGTGGCCACATAAACTTTTGAGCTTTGACCCAAATGTTTTATCTAAAGTGGGCTTGCCAAAAAGCTCTTGTTAAAAGACTTGATCACCTCTAGATTAATAGGGCTTGACTCGGACATTTGTGCCAATAGGAAACAAAAATGGATAACCAAAAAGAATACCAAAAGCTGTTAGATAGAATAGGAAAAAGTGTTAAGTGATCATCAGTACAACAAATGTCACATCTAATAAACAAGTAACAAAGTACTACACGGTTCATTTACAAATGAGCTTGTTTGCAATCTTCAAGGAAAAAGTAGTATGCAGCAAATTTCTTCCAAGCAGGAACATTTTGTTTGTTTTCGCGATTTGCAGTAGCGAACAGAATTGACCATGCACGTTTGTATTTTGTAAGATTGACGTTGAGATCACAGCCCACCGGGACTGGTGAGATTAAAGCATGTTAGAGTATGTTAGAGTTTTGTAAGGTAAGTACGACCGGATAATACACATATTGAATTGCTATTTGTCATTAATAAATGTCATCACGACAGTCGAAATAACATCATTTGTAGTAGACATGTATGTTGTCGTTTGTTACAATATTTTCTTACCAGATTAGTATTCATTATAGACGTCAATGCATAAAATTACAGATGTACGAACGTATATGTAGTACCATGTGCATGGTTATATCAATATTCGTTTTAGGTTTGTTAGAATGCAAATTAATCGTTGTAGAGCCATGTCCGCATTGCATTGAAAAATGTAAGTCTATAACACAGTTTTACATGACATGTTAATGACTAGGGTTTGCCAAAATATATAAATACTTGATTTGATTAGTTATATGTCCGAATCTGTTTTAAATTATCATACGCGCGCCAATTACAAATTGTTTATCACAATATACAAACTACAACACCATATTTCATTATAGTAAAACCAAAATTTAACTACGAATCTGAACGTAGCCCTGCTTTATGATAAATATTTCCCGAAAAAAAATCATTAGAATTCCTATAATGATAAAAAAAACGCTGGTTCTTATGGTAACACCATGTGAAAAGTGATGACTTTTTCATAGCAGTAGAAGTAGTCAACTACCTCAGATAAGTACTGTAATTAAATAAACTAATTGCCCAAAATGATACAACTTTGTCGCATTAAATTAAAAGTTAAACCTTCACTGGATGCATTACCAAAATGGTCATATAACAATACGTAATCCAACTCGCTGTAGCTATCAATCTCTTTATCACAACCAACCAATATTCAACAATGTTGTTTTATTTATTTTTCATATGGTTTATTTAATCACCTCGACTTTTTTGGCATCGATCACATCTACAAATAAATTGTTAGTTAGCACGACCGTTATTATTACTTTATGAAGAATTGTTAATCTGAAAAATATCCTTTTGATATCAGTTGGAAATATTTTTTTAAATAATTTATTATGTAGAGCTTGCGGCTGAGTCAAATAAAAATAAAATTGAAAACTAAAAGCGTGATTGACAAAATGACTTTAAAGGCTGATTTGTTTTTGAAAAAACCAAGTTCTTAAGAACACATTTGAACCAATCATCGAAATATATGGTGGAAATATATTTCTACCAAAGATTTGTTTTTTAACCAAATAATTGAACACAACGCTAACTGAATATTTTATAAAACTGATACAGATTTATTAAAAATTTTGCTAATAAACATTATAAAATTGCTTTTACCAATTATAGGATGTATTGTATCTCTTGGACTTTAATATCGTTGACGATCTTGACAAATAAAAAGCTGGCGTTTCATTAAATTGGTATTTACAATGAGAAAAATGTGTGGGATCCAAAACTGGATATAGGATTCGCTTTACTGTATCTGGATCCGAAACTCTAAAATATGATGTTTCTTATGATCTGGATTTTTTCAAACTATAAATGATTTCTGAATTTCCGTGTATGTCAACCAATATTTAAAAACAGATTATATTTCTTAAATATTTTTCAGATTTTTTGAAAAATATTCTGTAAATTACAAATGCAAATAAATTATTTAAGACCGTTAAGGATCAAATATGTTTTTAGTTTATTCAAATCTCTCGTTCTCTCATATCGCTATTTTGTACTTAGTTTAGATAAAAGTATTAAGTTTGGCTTCTTAGAATTTGATGTTTCTTTTTTTCGTTTTTGCTATCGACTTTTGTTTTTTTTTTTTTTACTATTTTGTTGTTATTTATCTATTCCTTAGATTTTGGTTTTGTTTCTGATACTTATATTTTCTGTAATTTATGTCGCAACTTCAAAAATAATATAAATACTTTACATTGATATTAAAAAAAAAAAATTGAGCTCTAATGACCTTTGGAGCTCATGCTCATCTATGGAAAAAAAAATCCATGCAGGAAGAACCAAGAGGAAACGGTATACAAAATAATATTAAATAAATAATTATTTGTCAATAAAATAAATAAAAACTCACCAAAGTACATAACAGTTCACACAGCATGTTTTTAGAAAAGATCATATACTATTGGTTTCAAAGTCTTTGACTTTGAATGTTTGAACTTTTCAAGGTTCGCCTACTCGCCGGTCGTCTCCTTTAACCTTCGTCTCTGTGTTTATATAAGAACATATACGTATTTGATGATTACAAAAAGACAATTCTTTATCCTTCTTTAGATTTCTGTGGAAAGTTCACTATTTATTAGGAGAGACAATTTCAAAAAGGAAAGCTTTTTGCTTGGAACTGTTCTGTGAGTTCTAATGGCGGATCAAGTTAAAGAAAAGACATTGGAGGAAACTTCTACATGGGCCGTCGCGGTGGTTTGCTTCGTCTTGCTTCTGATTTCGATCGTTATTGAAAAACTTATTCATAAAATTGGATCCGTAAGCCACTTTCTTAACCTTGTTCTCCTCCTTCAAGATTCTCTGTTTCTGTATCTGTTTAGTTCTTCCCAAAAATCAAACTTGATTGTTCTCACGAACTTACATCAGTTTATGTTTGAAACTGCCAAAACCCAAACGGGTTTTAGTCTTTTTTTTTTTTTTTTTTTTTTGTATGTACTTGTGTCGGTTTCATAGTATCCTCTGTTTCTAATACTAAACAAAACTCTGTTTTTTTTTGTGTTTCTTCTTACAGTGGTTTAAAAAGAAGAACAAAAAAGCTCTATATGAAGCACTTGAAAAAGTGAAAGCAGGTAAATTTATTGTTAATTTAAATCATTATAAAAAGAAACAAGTTTTCCCTCTCAAAGATTCTTTTAATCACCTTTAGTTTTGGTTAATTATATGTGAATTTACAGAGCTTATGCTGATGGGATTCATATCACTACTTCTAACAATTGGACAAGGATATATCTCAAATATTTGCATCCCTAAGAACATCGCAGCATCGATGCACCCTTGTAGTGCATCCGAAGAAGCAAGAAAGTATGGTAAGAAAGATGTCCCAAAGGAAGATGAAGAAGAAAACTTGCGTCGAAAGCTTCTACAGTTAGTTGATTCTCTTATTCCTCGAAGGAGTTTGGCTACTAAAGGTTATGATAAGTGTGCAGAGAAGGTAAATTCTCATTCTATAGAAATATTTTCTTTGTAAGAGCCACTAGTGTGACATTTACTAATGTTTGTTACCAGGGAAAAGTCGCTTTTGTATCGGCTTATGGCATGCATCAGCTGCATATATTCATCTTTGTTCTTGCGGTTTGTCATGTGATCTACTGCATTGTTACTTATGCTTTGGGAAAGACCAAAGTAAGTTCTTTTATATCCATCCACATTCTGATCACACCGGTTTTGATGTTCCTTTTTTCGCTGAAGAGAAGATCTTTTTTGTTTTGTTTCTGTTATTGCAGATGAGAAGGTGGAAGAAGTGGGAAGAGGAGACTAAGACTATCGAATATCAGTATTCACACGGTATAATTTACAAACTTGGAATGAAAAATTGATTAAATGTAAAACTTGAGTGTGAAGTTTCAACAAGGAATGATTCGGATAATGTAGATCCCGAGAGGTTTAGGTTTGCGCGGGATACATCTTTCGGGCGTAGACATCTGAGTTTCTGGAGCAAATCAACTATTACGCTGTGGATTGTATGTTTCTTCAGGCAGTTCTTTAGATCTGTAACCAAAGTTGATTACTTAACACTGAGACATGGTTTCATCATGGTATAAGTCAATCTTTTGATCTTTAACTTTTCTGTTGTATAATAACTTATCTCTCAAGGCAAAGATCTTACAGCATTGCACGAATGCTTCTTCTTTTTCTTCTGTTTCAGGCCCATTTGGCTCCTGGGAGCGACGCAAGGTTCGATTTCCGAAAGTATATTCAGAGATCACTAGAGGAAGACTTCAAAACCATTGTCGAGATCAAGTATGGAACTAATTAAGATTACAAACTCCACTTCACTAACCACTACTTAATCTGATGTTTTAACTGCTTATATCTTCAGCCCTGTGATCTGGTTCATAGCTGTGCTATTCCTCCTGACAAACACAAACGGTACACTCGTTTTCAAAACGTCGCTGCATCGATACCTCTTTAAAAGCCTTCAACAATCCAAAACTAATAGATTACTCTGCTTTTCTAATGAACAGGATTGAATTCTTACCTCTGGCTACCGTTCATTCCCTTCATCGTAAGCAACAACCAAAACCTTTAGACTAAACCTATTTTGTTTCGGTTTCAACTCCGTAACAAGAATGAATGTATAAACAAACTGCAGGTGATTCTTATTGTTGGAACAAAACTTCAAGTGATAATAACAAAACTAGGACTTAGAATCCAAGAGAAAGGCGACGTAGTGAAAGGCACACCGCTAGTTCAACCCGGTGATCATTTCTTCTGGTTCGGTCGTCCACGTTTCATTCTCTTCCTCATTCACTTAGTCCTCTTCACGGTATACATTCATCTTTTACTTTCTACTCTCTCTCCTTACAAAAATGCCTGAAATTTAACCATTTCTTTTTCGCCATCATCAGAACGCGTTTCAACTAGCTTTCTTTGTCTGGAGTACGGTAAGCAAGCAATCCTGCATTCTCCATGAACTTGAAACGTAATAATACCTATACAATCATCATTTTCATCAAAATCTTTTGTTATCTCTTCAGTATGAATTCGGTCTAAAGAACTGTTTCCATGAAAGCAGAGTTGACGTGATCATCAGAATCTCAATCGGGTAAGTGGAAAACATAAGCTTCAAAACCCTTCATAGAAACCATCCCTTAACATCTAACAAAGTCACAACCTTTTGGAAAACATAAGCTTCAAACATAGAACTGAGAAACCATTCCTTAAAATCTAACAAAGTCACGACCTTTTGGATCTTGCAGACTTTTAGTTCAGATTCTTTGCAGCTACGTTACTCTTCCTCTATATGCTCTTGTTACTCAAGTAAGATCCACGCACACACAAAAACACATAAAGATTGAAACTTTCAATTTCAAAAACTGACATTTTTGAATTCAATTTTGGTGAAGATGGGTTCAAAGATGAAACCAACAGTGTTCAACGAGAGAGTAGCAACAGCGTTAAAGAGTTGGCATCACACAGCTAAGAAAAATATCAAACATGGAAGAACTTCAGAATCAACAACACCTTTCTCTAGTAGACCAACAACACCAACTCATGGTTCTTCTCCGATTCATCTCCTTCGTAATGCTCCTCACAAACGAAGCAGAAGCGTTGACGAAAGCTTTGCGAATTCGTTTTCTCCGAGAAACTCTGATTTCGATTCGTGGGATCCTGAGTCTCAACATGAAACTGCTGAGACTTCGAATTCGAATCATCGTTCTAGGTTTGGAGAAGAAGAATCGGAGAAAAAGTTTGTTTCTTCATCAGTGGAACTTCCTCCTGGACCTGGACAAATACGAACACAGCATGAGATTAGTACTATAAGCTTAAGGGATTTTTCGTTTAAGCGATGATTTAATGTTTTCTTAATTCATTATTTAGTGATTTGTTAATATGCTAAATGAAACCAGTTCTTGTAAATTTTCTATACTATGTTTGTTAAAACCAGCCCTTGAAGCTTTAATTTCTCAATGTAAAAGTCTGATGATTTTGGATTTTAAGACTATGGAGATTCATGGGTAGTTGGTGAAGAGTGTTCTTGTCTTTTGGGTTTGAGAGTTTGTGGAAGATGTGTTAGCAGATTTAGAAAGCATGCAAGGGGTTTGATAAAATGCCTGAGTGAGACTTGGTTTTCCTGAAACACAGTGGTTTCTGGGTGTAGATAGATTGGATTGGCGAGGATTGTATTTTGATATGGTTTGTAGAATCTGAAGACTCGTTTTATCGCCACTATTTTTTTGAGTATTGACAAGGTGATTAGGGATCTCTTGTGAATGCCTTCAAGGATTTGGTTGAAATGCAATTTGCTAGATAGCTCTTTAGTGGAATGTTATATTCATGGGGTTCGATGAATGACGGGGTATGTGCAAAATGAGAATTTTAAAAAAGCAATTCGTGAATTTATGCCGGACAAAGGGTTGGAAACCAAGATCATTGGTGCTTTGCATGCTTGTGCTTACGCAGGTGATCAGGACCTAGTGGCCAGGCCAGGACCGTTGTATCTTGGAATACTAGATGGCAGATACGTTGTATTGGGGTCAAAAAAGGTCAGTGGTACAATTCTCATGTTTGAAAATGAATGGTAGCGGTGTTGCCTATTTTTCATTGGTTGTGGGCTCAATTTACCTGAAAATAATAGGTCAACTGTTGCATGGTTGATTGGGTAAACATAAGCATTTCACTTTTCTAGAATCTGTATTATAAAACAAGGTTTTAAGTTGATCGTGAATAAAGTAATGCAGAATCTTGGAAAATGGGTGCTTTGTAGTCAACATTGGTTAGAGGTGCTTCCATTTTCTATTCAGCACTTGACTTTGTTTTATTTGCTTACTTTTCTCTTTTTTACAGTATACATGTTCTCTTCCTACAATAATCTGAGGAGATTGTTCTTGGACATTGGGGATGACGAGGTTTGCTTGCTTTCTCTTCTCTACCTTGCTCTTAAGTTTTAGCTATGCAGCTATAACACCAACAAGTCCTTTGTCAATTGGACAAACTCTCAGCTCCCCTAATGGAATTTTCGAACTGGGGTTTTTCAGTCCTAATAACTCTCGGAATTTGTATGTTGGAATCTGGTTCAAGGGTATCATTCCCCGGACGGTTGTGTGGGTGGCCAATAGAGAAAATTCTGTTACAGACGCCACTGCGGATCTAGCTATCAGTAGCAATGGAAGTCTTCTCTTATTTGATGGCAAACATAGCACTGTCTGGTCCACCGGAGAAACTTTTGCATCTAACGGGTCTAGTGCAGAGCTTTCAGACAGCGGAAATCTTTTGGTCATAGACAAAGTTTCGGGAATAACTCTATGGCAAAGCTTTGAGCATCTTGGTGATACTATGCTACCTTACTCCTCCCTGATGTATAACCCCGGCACTGGTGAGAAGCGGGTATTGTCTTCTTGGAAAAGTTACACTGATCCATTGCCTGGTGAGTTTGTGGGTTATATTACAACACAAGTGCCACCACAGGGGTTTATTATGAGAGGCTCGAAGCCTTATTGGAGAAGCGGTCCTTGGGCTAAAACAAGGTTTACTGGCGTACCACTAACGGATGAATCATACACACATCCATTTAGCGTTCAGCAAGATGCAAACGGGTCAGTATACTTCTCTCATTTACAAAGAAACTTCAAACGTTCATTGTTAGTATTAACATCAGAGGGGTCACTGAAGGTTACTCATCATAATGGCACGGACTGGGTATTGAACATTGATGTTCCAGCTAACACATGTGATTTTTACGGTGTATGTGGACCTTTTGGATTGTGTGTAATGTCCATTCCTCCAAAGTGTAAATGCTTTAAAGGCTTTGTACCACAATTCAGTGAGGAATGGAAAAGAGGAAATTGGACTGGTGGTTGTGTGAGGCGTACTGAACTACTTTGTCAAGGAAACTCTACTGGGAGACATGTAAACGTCTTCCATCCTGTTGCCAACATAAAACCTCCAGACTTTTACGAATTTGTGTCCTCCGGGAGTGCAGAAGAATGCTACCAAAGTTGCCTCCACAATTGTTCATGCTTGGCCTTTGCTTATATTAATGGAATAGGGTGCTTAATTTGGAACCAGGAGCTAATGGATGTAATGCAATTCTCTGTGGGAGGAGAGCTTCTTTCTATACGTCTTGCAAGTTCTGAAATGGGTATGCCATACAAAAATAACATCAAACTTCTTTGTCATTTACAACTTTTACTTCATTTTCACTGATTAGCATGGCTTATTTGTTTATTTTTTGTCTTATATATCTCAGGTGGAAACCAGCGCAAGAAGACCATTATTGCTAGTATTGTTAGCATTTCTCTTTTTGTGACATTGGCTTCTGCTGCGTTTGGTTTCTGGAGATACAGATTGAAACATAATGGTAACATATTGTTGACTTTACTGTGAGCTTTTGCTTGATGGTTAAATACCTAAATGTTAAGCACTAACACATGAATTCTTGAAACTCGAATCAGCAATTGTATCGAAGGTTTCTTTACAAGGTGCATGGAGGAATGATTTGAAATCAGAAGATGTCTCAGGTTTATATTTCTTTGAGATGAAGACCATTGAAATTGCCACCAATAATTTCAGTCTCGTAAACAAACTCGGACAAGGTGGATTTGGTCCAGTTTACAAGGTCAGATAATTTTTATTCTCTTTATTCATTTTATCTCAAGAAATTTATAGAAATGTCTTTACCTTATGCAATCTGTCTCAGGGAAAGTTACAAGATGGGAAAGAAATAGCTGTAAAACGGCTTTCCAGCAGCTCTGGACAGGGAAAGGAGGAGTTCATGAATGAAATACTACTCATCTCAAAACTCCAACACATAAACTTGGTTCGGATTTTAGGATGTTGCATTGAAGGAGAAGAGCGACTGTTGGTTTATGAGTTCATGGTGAACAAAAGCCTTGATACTTTTATCTTTGGTGGGTTCTCTTTCCTTTTCTATTAGCAGCTTTTCTCTATAGAACTGTTTTTTTATATAGCTTTCACAATGTATAGATTCAAGAAAAAGGGTTGAGATTGATTGGCCTAAGAGGTTCAGTATTATTCAAGGAATTGCGCGTGGTCTTCTCTATCTCCACCGTGACTCACGCCTCAGGATAATTCACCGAGATGTGAAGGTTAGCAATATTCTTCTTGACGATAAAATGAACCCGAAAATATCAGATTTTGGATTGGCTCGGATGTATGAAGGAACCAAATATCAGGACAACACTCGCAGGATTGTAGGAACTCTGTAAGAACCACTTTTCGAAAACATGCTTAACTAGGATTCATAGTTATAATGATATATTAACTTGGAAACTATTTAATATATGTGCAGAGGATATATGTCTCCTGAGTATGCATGGACTGGAGTTTTCTCTGAGAAGTCCGACACCTACAGCTTTGGAGTTCTCTTGTTAGAAGTTATCAGCGGAGAGAAGATCTCGAGGTTTAGCTATGATAAAGAGCGCAAAAACCTTCTTGCATATGTAAGTAAGACTTTGGATTTAGAATATTGGACTTATGCAGAGATTTCACAACCTGTTCAAAAATGTTTCTTGCTCTTATATATTTCTTGTTCTGAAACCACAACAGGCGTGGGAATCTTGGTGCGAAAATGGAGGAGTTGGTTTTTTGGATAAAGATGCTACTGATTCATGTCACCCATCTGAAGTTGGAAGGTGTGTTCAGATTGGTCTGCTTTGTGTTCAGCACCAACCTGCTGATAGACCCAACACACTTGAGTTGTTGTCTATGCTCACAACAACATCAGATCTTCCACTACCTAAAGAACCCACATTTGCAGTGCATACTAGCGATGACGGATCCCGCACTAGTGATTTGATTACAGTCAATGAGGTGACACAATCTGTGGTGCTAGGGCGTTAAGAACAATGCTTTACCATAGTTTAAAATGATCTAATTTTCAGTGTTTGTACTTTGTAACTTCAACATACATTCATAATTTACTTACATTTTCAAATAAAGGGGTTTGGTAAGTCTTTCGGTTCTGTTAATGCCTATAGGGACTGTATATTGTTGAGTCCTCGTTTTGAGGCTTTACTAAAGTCTGTCTTCTCTTGCGTATAGGCATTTTTGCTCTGTTCTCGCTGGTAACAGTGACACACGCCAATGTTACATAATGTAACTTACATTAGACACACAAACAGTGACATTAATGTAAAGAGAACCGTAGCCTTCTAATTTATGCAACACAACAAAAGTGTATTCAAATACATTTTGTAAGAGGAAGCAAAACAATGCCAATTGCATTCGCTAAAACCGTAAACCAAATATTCATCATAGGAACATACTAATCAAAACAAAATGACATTATCCGCGTTAACCATTCAAGCCATCAAAGAGTAGCAGAAAGACCATCCGCATACAACAAACGACAAGACTTGTGGACTGGAAGCACAGCATCAAACCACTCAACTTTCCCCCAAATCTCATCTCCATCACCACGCCTTTCAAGCGAAATCTCCGCACACCAAATCACATTCTCTTTACGTCTACTTGAATAATACACAGACGCATCCCACAACACCATCATCTTCCCACCAACATCCACCATTAAACAATACCCACGGTGATAAAAATCAGGCAAGCCTTCAACACCATTAAGTTTCTTCCATTACCTCACCATTAAGAGCTTTTTCTTACTTTCTCTATTTCTTTTCTAATAATTTTATAGGTAAGAATCATCTAAGAGTCCTCCAGTGACTAACAAACACTTAACCATGTTGTCTTGTTTTAGTTATTCTCGTGAATGTAACAAGAACCGTACCCTTTAATTTGTGCAACACAACAAAAGTGTTATCATGTGCATTTAGTCAAAATAAGCTAGCTCGTCTACAAGTAAGCGCATATGTTTAGAAGTTTTAAACAATGCAAAATTGCATTTCACTAAAATACCATGGAAAAAAAATCATTCATCATAGTCAATACTCATTACTAATAGAAAAGAAACACCAAAAAATATTCAAAACAAAATGAAACTATCCATATAAGCCGTTCAAGCCTAATCTCATGGTAGCCCATTTCATCAAACAACAACGGAAATAGTATCCGCGCAGAGCAATGAAAAAGACGAGTGGACACTAAGCACAATATCAAACCACTCAACCTTCCCCCAAATCTCATCTCTATCGCGTCTTTCAAGGCTAATCTCAGCACACCAAATCCTTTTAATTTTCTTATTAGTCAGACACTCTTGCCACAAAACCGCTATCTTTCCACCAAGATCCACCATTTTAACATACCCACGGTCACTTAAATCAGGCAATCCTTCAACACCATTCAATTCCTTCCACAAACTTACCTTAAAGTCATACCATTTGAACACTCGAGTTCCCTTATCCAAAATGAACAAGACATTGTCTACCACGCAAGAACTAGAGTTTATGCGAGACATAGGGTCTACTGCATGATACAAATTATACTTATCTCGGCCTATACATTTCCATCTATCTTCCTCAAAATTGTAAACCACAAACTCACTTCCAAACATGTATATTTTTCCATCAAGACCTAAGCTTTTGACTTCACATCTATATCCAATATCATGTTGATACTCAATGCATGGGTTCTTCAGAGTGCCCCAAGTTTGAGTTTTTGGATCAAACACTTCAATCCAGTACAAGGAACCGATGTCTTCTTTACAGCCTCCTGCTATATATATCTTCCCATCAACTTCACATACTGTGGAGGAACAGCCCCGGGCCACTCGCATTCCTGGAGCCTGACGCCACCTGTGACTCCGACAATCCAGGACAGAGACAGAAGAAGAATAGCGCGTCCTTTTCCAGAGTTTGTGTCTATAAGACTTAGTGCCGCCGATTTTGTAGATATTAGAACCAACGGCTATGACACTCGACGAATGCACAGGAAGTAAACCATTGGGAGATGGAACTTGGACCAGAAGATAGCCACTTGAATTCTCGGCAACGTTTCGATTAGGTTCCCGGCAGAGAGTGAACCAATGCGTGTTCATGTCGTAAGGGAAGCAAAGATAGAGACACTTATCCGTACGGTTTAAGCGTGATCGGATCTCGTAAAGTTCGCGTGAAGTAATGATAGATCGAAAAGTTTTGGAAACGAGGGAGAGAGTTGGATAATACAACCTTGAGACGAGTGAGAAGCAGTTCAATAACAAGTCATAAGGAAGTGACATGATAGAGATTGGTTCTTCTGTCACCGGAGAAGGATACGGCATCTTCTTCTTCCTCTCACGGAGTGGTTTTTCGCCGTTCATGGCGGCGTATGGAAGATCTGGCTTTGGACGTCAATAGGGCAATAACGAAGATTCTTCTTTATCAAGGAAGGAATAATAAGGGTTTCCTTGATTTCAAAAATCGACCAAAACCTAGGCATATAGGCCCAAAGTTAGCATGTAAATGGGCCTTACGGAAAACGTTTTTTGAATTAGGTAAATGAGTCACAAAACTTTTTATATGGATCTGAATCTGGTGGATGAAAATAGTATGAAACAAAATTTGGGATTAATATCGGATATCAAACATTCTTTAGGGGTTAATATGAAAAGCTATCAGATATTATTGTCAGCGGGAGTGACAAATCCTGATCACCGGAAACACTATTTTAGACCGGATCTTCTTACCGGAAATTTGCGTCAGCTTCCCCTAAATGCCGAATTGGCTTCCAGCTGGTTGAATCGGTCAATCTACATACAGTTCAAAAACATTAAGTGTTTACTATAATCGCATGTGGCGTATGCATGCACTTGAACTGTTCGATGAAATGCCTGAACGAGAATGTAGGGTTACAAAGAGTTGGGGTGGTTTCTTTTAGCTATTTGGATCTTGTGAATGCCAGAAGGGTTTTGATAGAAGGGTTTCAGAAATCGCCAGGATTTTTCAGCATAATGACCTTTGAGACTCCAGCGAACTCATGTGATTAGTACAGTGGATGTGGATCTTTTGGTTTGTGTGTGACGCACGTTCCTCCAAAATTTAAATGCTACAAAGGGTTTATATATCCATTAGGGTTTGCAAGTGTTTTGGATGCTGAAGATTGTTACCAGATTTGTCTCCGCAATTGTTCTTGCTTGGCCTTTGTTTATATCAATGGACTAGGGTTCTTTATGTGGAACCAGGACCTAATGGACGCAGTGCAATTTTCTGCTGGTGGAGAACTTCTTTCCATTCGTCTTGCAAGTTCTGAACTAGGTACGGCTTAAAAGATAACACGAAAGAGCTACTTCTTCAATTATAGTTTTGTCTTCAAATCCATTGATAGTGTTTCTCTTTGATAGCACCAACATGGCTTATTGTTAAATTTGTTTTTGTCTTAAATGTCTAAGGTGGTTTGGGAGATACAGAGTGATAAGATGAGACTACTTTTAAAGCATAACAGGTACAGTATTTCATAACATTCTTTGAATATACTAACCGCTTTGTTTGGTTTGCAAATGCCAACTGTTAATCCTAAAAGTTTTTTCGTTTGGCCATTGACATTGTCATTTCTTACAAAACACGAATATGTTTACACAGGGTGTTACAATACGAAGAAGCCAATGGTAGCGAAAGATGGAAATATTGTACGATACAAGAGACATAAAAACACATGAGATGATGATCACCTCAGTGGAACTTGAGGCTGGTCAAGACGTTGTTGTTGACGGGATCAGCCAAGTGATCAAGCAGGTTCTGATAAGGTCCCACACCGGTCACTAGTCCTTGGATAAAGTAACCGAGGATGGCGAGCATAGCCAGTCTACCGTTCTTGACCTCCTTGAGTTTCAACTCCTTCAGTGACTTCTCATCTTTCCCAAACCCAAGAGGGTTGAAGAAAGGTCCACCGGGGTAAGCCGGGTTACCTGAACCGGCCAAACCCTTCTCTAACCCCAAGAAGTACTGTTTTCCCATAGATCCTGGGTTGTACCAGTCCTGTAACCTCCGGTGCTCAGCGAATCCCATCAGAGCCATCTCGAGAACAAAGAGTGTGTAATTGTCTGCCCAGTAAGTGTATGTCCCTGCTGGTGGAATCACACCGGTTTGGAACCAAGGAAGAGCAGTCTCTGCTGGAATCAGACCAGCCTTTCCTAAAATCTCAGGAGCAATAGCTCCAGCTGCACCCAACATGGCGAACCGTCCGTTGATGATCTCTCCGTATGCTAGCCATCTTGGCTCAATGAATCCTCCAGTACCTTCTGGGTCTGAAAGACCAAGAGGGTCGAATCCATAGTCACCAGGTAAGCTGCAAGAAGAATCAGAACATCTCCAAATTTTGAACATCATGAAGTTCTCAAAACAAATAAAATTCCAAAAGTTGTTTGAACATTACCTGCCATCCAAGTAAGAGAGACTCTGCGATGAAGCAAACCACAATGGTCTGTTGGCTCCTTGCTGAAAAACCAAAACACAAAATCAAGATCAGATTATTCAGTACATAGAGAAAGAGAGAGATCTGTGAAAGAATAGAGACTGTCATGTACCTTGACAGGTGGAGTTGCAGCAGCTTTAACAACAAAGGAACTCTTCTTCTGTGAGGCAGACGCAACTGGTTTTGAGCCAAATATCTGTCTAGCTGTCTGAACAGAGGAGGTAAGTGAAGAAGACACAAGTGCTTGTGCTGCCATTTTCTCTGTTCCTCAACTCTTTTCTTCTGTCACCAAGAGATGATGATGATGATGGTTTGGTTATGGTTTGCAAGGGCTATGTTAGGGTAGAAGAAACAAAGGTTCCAAGTACTTGTGGCTTTCAAATAGCCCAACTGGTTTTGCTCAGATTAGATTAGTATCTGCTTCACCAACTATATCTGTCCACGTGGCAATATAAGTTGGATAAGAGATTATGTTATTCTGTTTTTGCTTATCCGCCACACACGAACAAAAAATCTTTACAAAGATGACTATTGGATACAAAAAATACATATGATTTATATAGATTGAAAATTGGAATGGAGATGCACTTGTGTGGTAGAAAAAAATTTTGAACTATTGATTTACGAAAACATTGGAGAGGCTGATACGGTTAAAAAGCATCCATGGTATTTGTTAAACAAGGTTTCCTTAGCATGAATCAGTTCTCAGTTTCTTTTTATACCCAATCAGTTCAAATTTTGATATAACAATTCAACTGATAATAGAGATAAACAAACCATTAATAGTCTGTCAAATACACCAAAGAAAAATCGTGGTAAAACCGAGTTTTAGGCTTGTAGCAACTCTGGATAGGGCAAAGAGAAAGTACATGAATAAAATAGTACTTAATTACTTATTAACTATGTGATCCTTCATCCTTGGGCATTAAGAAACAATTTGTGATGGAAATTGTAAATATTATATTTTTTTTAAACTATTTGTAGTTTTTAAAATAAAAATCTATAATTCTTTTTGATTAAATTATTTTATTAATCAATTTGTAAGAGTTCTTTTTTGGGTTGTTCTATTAAGGTCCTGTTTGTTTGTCCATTTGGATGAACCATCTCAATGAAGATGAAAATTGTTGTTTGTTTTTCATGTTTAAATAGATCATTTGAATGATTCAGTTGAATGTTTTTTTCTAAACTCATCCAAAAAATAAAAAAAATCTGACTGAGTTTGATTTGTTCATTCTGCTGAAGCTGATTCAGCCAAAATTATAAAATGTCAATAATACCCTAATCTAATATATGGAATTACATCCAAAAACCACATCTCTTCTTCACCCTCTCCTCGACACAAAACACTCAAAATTGAGATTCATAGCCGTCAATGATGCTGATTCTTCGCCGGTGATCTCGCCGTCGCCGATTCTTCACTGGAGACTCGTCGGATCCATCGCCGGAGTGTAGTAGGTTTGTGTTTCTCTCTCTCTCTCTCTCTCTCTCTCCCTCTCTCGCTTCCTCTCTCTCGCTCCATGTCTCTCTCGTTGTTTCTCTTTGTATCCTTGTTGCAATCACTTGTTCTTGGGTTTGATCCACCATGGTTACATTGTTTAATTGTGGGTTTGCTTTACTTTGCTTTGTGTTGCTTTTGATTCTTCGATTAGCTTTAGTTTACGGCTTGTGTTGCTTTGCTTGCTTTGTGTTGCTTTTGAGTCTTCGATTTGCTCTTAAGAGGCTTTGTTGTCTCTACATTAGGAGCAACAGAACCATTTGGTGCTGCCACTTTAGCATCTGCACTTTAGCCCTCTTTAGATTGACCATCCATAGTTACAAACTTCAGCTGCCTCCTTGACGTGTTCAATTGCATCCAAAGTGGAATTGTTTTTGTGTTTATAGGTCTTTTGTATTTTTGATGCAGAAAGCTAGGATCCAGATTGTGTTATCTGATTTGTTTTGAGATACAATGATTGATGATGTTGTGACTCGTGTATAGCTCATTGATAAAAAACTTTGCATTAGTCTCTATTTAGTCTCGAAGAACAAGTTTGGCTCTGAGTTTTGTTGATTGATGATGTTGTGACTCGTGTATAGCTTATAACTGCTTATTTATACGGGAGAATTTCATCTTATAAAAGATTTTTTCTCTTCAGTCCTTGTTTCAGCAAGTTTTGTCTCCAAGTAAGAAAGCTTTGGTTTCTCAGGTACGTCCTCTGTAATTAGTGGTTGCATTTGGCTTTCTGTAGTAGTAGCATGAGTTCGTCTAAGGTTTGAGTTCAAATACTGTAGAAATAGTCAAGAATAATATCTCATGATTGTTCAATATCAAATAGTTTTTCTTTGCTTTGTTATCTCTAATCTTTGTACACGTTTTATTTGCTTTGCTTTGTTATCATAAGTTGTGTATTGTTTGCTTTGTTATCTCTGATCTTTGTTTTATTTGTTTGGTATCTTTGATCTTGTTCTAACACAACTACAAAACGTTTGTTTTCATTGTGTGCTACAGATGACAACTATCAATGGTACCGATGTGAGTATATTTTCCTCTAAACTTAGATTTACTGTAACATTTTCTGTAATTTAGACTGATTTTGTACAAAAACACATGATCAACTAAGAATCTTGCGTGGAATGATGAGCAAACTCGTTTCTACCTTGAACTAAGAATTGAGGAGAAGCTTAAAGGAAATATTAGGAATCAGAATGTCAATGATGCTGGGAGACAGACTATTATAGATAGATTTTATGAGGTTTATGGGAAAGACATACATGGAGAAAATTTGGGATCAAGTTTACTACTTGTAAGAAGCAGTATGAAGGTTTTAAGAAGCTGACTCACAACAGAACCGGTCTTGGTTACTATCCAAATGGGAGCATAAGAATGTCTGATGATTGGTGGAATGAACGGTGTAAGGTATATAGATTCTTAAACTTCTTCTGTCCTTTGTTTGTTCTAGATCAAGTTCTCATTGTTTGTTTATTCTCATTGTTTGTTAAGAATGGCCTGGAGCTCGGAAATTTAAAGATAAGCCAGTGGCAAATGTGGATTTGATGGAAAAGGTATTTGGTACAGTGCATATCAGTGGAGCCGAGGGCTGGGCTCCTAAACAAGGTGAAGAGAAATTAGACTCAATGCATCAAGATGATGATGGTGATTCAACGCAGATCCCTATAACTCAAGATGATGATGGTGAATCAAGGCAGATCCCTCTAAATCTAGATGATGATGAAGCAGCGCATATCCTTCCTACTCAAAGCAATGTTGGCAATGGTCCCTCATATTCAAGTAAGTCAAAGAGTAGTAAGAAAAGATCAAGGTCTGTACAAGATGAACAAGGTGTAGCAGAGGTGATTAAGGATAGTATCGAGTCACGGGATAAAATTCTTTCCCACAAGAACCAACTAATAGAGATGCACCCTGAGTTTAGTTGCTGTCAGCTTCGAGCCATGCAAATTCTACACTCGCTGCCTGCTATAAGGGTGTGGTCTCCCTTATACAAAGCAGCAATTCAACATCTTAAGAAAGATATCGCCAATCGTCAGACATTCTTGTTTTATGAAGATGATGAGAACAAGGTTCTCTACTTGGAGTTTGAAACTGGTGTAAGCAGGAATGCATGAGAAAGAAGACAGTGTCTTGCATTGTTATTTTTAAGAATTCTTGTATTTCAATGGTTTTTATGAACTCTATTGTCTGTTATCATCTTGTGTATGAGAACCAAGTTTTTTTAGAGAATGAGAATAAAATTAGCTGCTTTCTATTATCTTGTGTATGAGAAACAAGTTTTTTATCTTGTATATGTTCTGTTGCTCAGGTCTGCTTAGGTCAGAGGAGTGTGAGGTGAAAAGATTCTTGTCGGTATTGTAAGTTTATCATTTCCTTGTTATGCTTCTGATTGTATCGTTTTAGTATATCATCTGATTTGAGTTTTTTATTTGTTTCAGGCTGATTTAGATTCTTCAAAGCAATCAACTTCACAGTCAGTTATGCTTCAAGAGGTACATTTCTGAGATCTATAGCTTGTACATTTCTGATTAATGGAATCTATTTGATGGGCATGAATGTGATCAATTGATTTTCTCTCCGTTTCCATTATGATCTTGTTGTGCTTTGTACTGTCACTTTATCTTGGCGTAGTAGTTCTTAGGGTGAGTTATAACAATTGGAAAATTCTTCGTATTCAATCCGTGTATGAACAATATGTCAATGTCCTGTTTTTCACTGTCAAAATTCTTCCGTAATCTGAAGTGACTTATATTTGTTCTAGCAATTCTCTTGTCTAGTCTCACTCGTGTTGGCTACTTTCTTATGTAGGGATGACTAGTAATCTGAAGTGACTTATACATTCTTGTTTCATTTTTATGTAGGGATGGATTTGAAAGAGACATTTAGATTTTTAGTTGAGGATGATGACATGGATTTGGTACTAGAGGAAGAGAACAATATGTATGCTCTTGTAAAGGAATTGTATGGAGGGAAGAATGTGAATACTGAAAGACAGTTAGTGAGGATAAACAGAGGTGGAGGCTGGCGTCGTGTTCAGCGGTTGATGGTCGAGTCCAAGGTAGAATGCTTCGATATTTTACGCATGCACCAGTCAACATTTAGGACTTTATGCAAGATTCTTTCAGAACAATACAAGTTAGAGGAGTCCTGCAATATCTATCTTGAAGAGAGCGTTGCAATGTTCATAGAGATGGTTGCACAAGATTTAACTGTACGGGTCATAGCTGAGAGATATCAGCATTCACTTGAGACAGTGAAAAGGAAGCTGGATGAAGTATTAAGTGCTCTTTTGAAACTCGCAGCAGACATAGTGAAACCTACAAGAGATGATGTCACAGGTATTAGTCCCTTTCTAGTAAATGATAAACGCTATATGCCTTATTTTATAGATTGCATTGGTGCCCTTGATGGTACACATGTGTCTGTGCGTCCTCCATCAGGGGATGTGGAGCGATATAGAGGTAGGAAATCTGAAGCTACAATGAACATTCTAGCTGTGTGTAATTTCAGTATGAAATTCAATATTGCATATGTAGGAGTACCCGGAAGAGCGCATGACACTAAAGTACTAACCTACTGTGCTACACACGAAGCTTCATTTCCTCACCCACCTGCTGGAAAATATTACTTAGTAGATTCAGGATATCCTACTAGAAGTGGCTACTTAGGTCCTCACCGTAGGACTAGATACCATTTAGAACTGTTTAATAGAGGAGGTCCTCCGACAAACAGCAGAGAATTGTTTAATCGTAGACATTCTAGTTTGAGATCTGTAATCGAAAGAACATTTGGTGTGTGGAAAGCTAAATGGAGAATACTTGATAGGAAGCACCCAAAGTATGAAGTGAAGAAGTGGATTAAGATTGTGACATCAACGATGGCTTTACATAATTATATACGAGATTCACAACAAGAAGATAGTGATTTTAGGCATTGGGAAATAGTTGAATCATATGAGCAGCATGGTGATGAAAATGATGGGCATGTTCCATATGTGCCTACTGGTGACAGAGTAATGGAGAATATACGAGATTCCATCACTACAGAGATGGCCAAAGGAACAAGACTCCCATATTAACAGGTTCCATCTCTCTGTCTTATGTTATTGATTGTCTCTGTCTTATGCTATTGTCTGTTTCTGTCTTGGTTTTAAATTTTGTGACTAATAGTGACAGCTGAATGGTCACGTCACTACATAAGTTGGTTGATTACACACGTTTTAAATTTTGTGACTAGTAGTGACAGCTGACAAGTAATTCGTTGAACATAGTGTTCATTAGTTTGGATTAGACTTGATTCAATTGAATAGCTTGACATAATGACAGCTGAATGGTCTATGTTTCTGGTTTTAGCTCATTGTTGAATAGTCTCTCTCTCAATCTAGTTGTTGTATTCTTGAGCAGCTGCAATTCTAGTGTCTCTTGATGTTGTTTGCTTTAGTGTTATGGTTTGGTAATATGCATAAGACCATACTTTGGTTTCTGATTCTAGTTTGTGTCATGATTGAATTACTTTTGAGAATGTGTCATGGTTGAATCGTTAGGTAAGTACTAGCCAATATGCATGCTTGCTCTTATTGGAGAATTGGTGATGATTCAGGTTATTGCTCTTCTTTACAGGTTTAGTAATTTGAAATTGAAGTTTGAAATGGGAAATGATCAACGACGACAAGATTTGAAGCACAAAACCAAATTCTCTTTTTCAAACTTTACTTTGATTTATAAGAATGTAGCAATTGACTTGTTACTTAACAGAGGGTATTTTAGTCATTTATATATATATGAGAAAGTGAATGATTCATCCAAATGATCAAACAAACAAAGCTCTATCTAAATGATGCATTTAGATGAATTAGCAAATGATTAGCAAATGATCAAACAAACATCATTAAGATGAATCATTCAAATGGATTATTTGGATGAATCATTTGGATGCAAATTCCAAATGATCAAACAAATAGAGCCTAAATTTTTTGTTTATTCCAAAATATTGAAGTTGTTTTGCTATAATTTTTTATTTTTATATTTAAACTTACTAATTTCGGTTTCTTTTTGGTTTCAATTAAAGCGTAAAAGCCGCACTTATAAATAGTTTAGTCGACTGTTTTTTGAAATTAGTAACTTAATGGTCTCGGAACAGTTATGTTCTACCTGAGACACACCAACGTTCACTATTAAAGTGGCGATTTTTTTCAAGATATAGTTAAGTCCAAATGGTGGGAATTGAATTAATTGGCCATACTATCTGTCTCGATCGTGATTTTAGGCCCGGCGACATTAGCAAGTCTTTAACATGTGTCTCTTCGAACGTTTAGATTACGCACTGTATGTGTTCGATGAAATGCCTGACCGAAATGTGAGAGTTCAAAGCTACGCTCTTTTTATCTGGAGATAAAAGGAGTCTCAGGAATCGCTTGTAGATCCTATAAAATAGAAAGTGAACTGCTCAAGCCTAAGCTCTCCAGTTGTTTCTTTTTTTAATTGGTCTTTGGTCTATATTTGAGTTCTTGCATCTCGGTAAGTCGGTATATTGGCTTACACACGAGATGACGAATCACAGTTCCATCTTTTTTATTGATTCAGAGTGTAGACGTCTACCTCTCACTGAGTCTGGTCAATTTTGCGTGGTTTGATTGGGTAAAAGTTTGGAGTTCTTGGTTCAGACAATGAAAGGTAAGAGCTACAAATTTTCATCTTTTGATTGGTTCAAACTGTTGATGACTATCTATTATTGGTTGTATCAAAGACATGAAAGTGACACAATGTTTCTATATGAGGCCAACCGTTGCATGGTTTATTTGGAAGAAAGTTGGAATTTTTAAGATTCAATTCTTTGGGTTCAACTTGTAATAAAGTTGTTTTATAAACAAGGTTTAAGTTGATTGTGAATAAAGTAATGCAGAATCTTGGAAGATGGGTGCTGTGGTCAACACTGTTTAGAGAATTATTGTTTATTAAGTACTTGAGTTTGTTTTCGTGGATTACTTTCTCTTGCACTAATCTGAAGAAGATTGTTCTTGGAGACACAAGGAGCACACATGATGACGAGGTTTGCTTGTTTGCACCTCTTTACCATGTTCTTGTTTACCTTGCTCTCAGGTTCAAGTTCTGCAGTTATAACGACAGAAAGTCCTTTGTCAATGGGACAAACTCTCAGCTCCGCTAATGAGGTTTATGAATTGGGGTTCTTCAGTCCTAATAACACCCAAGATCAGTATGTTGGAATCTGGTTCAAGGATACCATTCCCCGGGTTGTTGTGTGGGTGGCCAATAGAGAGAAGCCTGTTACAGACTCTACGGCATATCTAGCTATAAGCAGCAGTGGAAGTCTTCTGTTACTTAATGGCAAACATGGCACTGTGTGGTCTAGTGGAGTAACTTTTTCCTCTAGCGGGTGTCGTGCAGAGCTTTCAGATAGCGGAAATCTTAAGGTCATAGATAATGTTTCGGAAAGAGCTCTGTGGCAAAGCTTTGATCATCTTGGGGATACACTGCTACATACCTCATCCCTGACGTATAACCTCGCCACCGCTGAGAAGCGGGTGTTGACTTCTTGGAAAAGTTACACCGATCCATCACCTGGCGACTTTTTGGGCCAGATTACACCTCAAGTGCCATCACAGGGGTTCGTTATGAGAGGGTCAACGCCTTACTGGAGAAGCGGTCCATGGGCTAAAACAAGGTTCACTGGGATACCGTTTATGGATGAATCATACACAGGTCCATTCACCCTTCACCAGGATGTAAACGGGTCAGGATACTTGACTTATTTTCAAAGAGACTACAAACTTTCACGTATAACTTTAACATCAGAGGGATCAATAAAGATGTTTCGGGATAATGGAATGGGCTGGGAATTGTACTATGAGGCTCCAAAAAAATTATGCGATTTTTATGGTGCGTGTGGACCATTTGGGTTGTGTGTTATGTCACCTTCTCCCATGTGTAAATGCTTCAGAGGTTTTGTACCAAAATCTGTTGAGGAGTGGAAAAGGGGAAACTGGACTGGTGGTTGTGTGAGGCATACCGAACTAGATTGTCTAGGAAACTCTACTGGCGAAGATGCAGATGACTTCCATCAAATTGCCAACATAAAGCCTCCAGACTTTTATGAATTTGCAAGTTCTGTGAATGCTGAAGAATGCCACCAACGTTGCGTCCACAATTGTTCTTGCTTGGCATTTGCTTATATTAAGGGAATAGGGTGCCTAGTGTGGAACCAGGACCTAATGGATGCCGTACAATTTTCTGCAACAGGAGAACTTCTTTCCATTCGTCTTGCACGATCTGAGCTAGGTATGGCTTAAAAATTAAAATCACAGACCTTCCTTGATATTTCTCTTTCTTTTTAGTTTAATTTGTTGTCTTACATTTCTCAGATGGAAATAAGCGCAAGAAGACTATTGTTGCTAGTATAGTGAGCCTGACTCTATTCATGATCTTGGGCTTCACTGCGTTTGGTGTCTGGAGATGCAGAGTGGAACATATCGGTAACATATTGATGACTTTACTATCTAATGATCTCTTGTTGCTCTTCAATTCATTTGCTTGCAAAAGAAAAAAAGGTTTTAGGCTCTTTTACATTTGTTAGAAATTACCGATTACTAAACTAGAATAAAAGGGAGTGTTTCCACTAAATCGACGCACTAATACATGTTCTTTAAACGACAATTTGTTCTTTTGGTACATTGATTTCGGCTTTAAAAAATAAAAAAGCTTAATATGCTCACATACGATTATAACGCCATGTTTTGAATTGCAGCTCATATATCAAAGGATGCATGGAAGAATGATCTGAAACCACAAGATGTCCCAGGTTTAGATTTCTTTGATATGCATACCATTCAAAACGCCACCAATAATTTTAGTCTATCAAACAAACTCGGACAAGGTGGATTTGGTTCAGTTTACAAGGTCAGAGAATTTATCCTTTTTGCTCTTCTCGATTCTCTGTTTATACTCTCAAAATGACCTTCTGCAATTCTGTTTTAGGGAAAGCTGCAAGATGGGAAAGAAATTGCTGTTAAACGGCTTTCTAGCAGCTCTGGACAGGGAAAAGAGGAGTTTATGAATGAAATAGTACTCATCTCAAAACTCCAACACAGAAACTTAGTCAGGGTTTTGGGATGTTGCATCGAAGAAGAAGAGAAGCTATTGATTTATGAGTTTATGGTGAACAAAAGCCTTGATACCTTTCTCTTTGGTTGGTCCCTTCTTGCATCCTTCCTTTACTATTCAGTAACTTTTTATATATATGTGGAAACTGTTTGTCTGACAGTTTTATTTCTTAGATTCAAGAAAAAGGCTGGAGATTGATTGGCCAAAAAGATTTGATATCATTCAAGGTATTGCACGTGGACTTCTCTATCTCCACCATGACTCACGCCTCAGAGTTATTCACCGAGACCTGAAGGTCAGCAACATCCTTCTGGATGAGAAAATGAACCCAAAAATATCAGATTTTGGATTGGCTCGGATGTATCAGGGGACCGAATATCAGGATAACACTCGCAGGGTTGTAGGAACTCTGTAAGAATCTAATTTCAAAGACATGATTAACTAAGATTCAAAGTTAATATCAGATATTAACTTGGGAGAAACTATTTGATATATGTGCAGAGGATATATGTCTCCAGAGTATGCATGGACTGGGATGTTCTCTGAGAAATCTGACATCTACAGCTTCGGAGTTCTAATGTTAGAAATCATCAGTGGAGAGAAGATCTCAAGATTCAGCTATGGCGTAGAAGGAAAAACCCTTATTGCATATGTAAGTAAGATTTATAGGCATTGACACAGTAAGATCTTGTATTTGATTCTCATTAAGTGCGCAGATCTCGCTGACTGTTTGAAAACATGTATTGCTCTTATATTCGCTTGGTCTGAAATCACAACAGGCGTGGGAATCTTGGTCTGAATACAGAGGAATTGATCTTTTGGACCAAGATCTTGCTGATTCATGTCACCCATTAGAAGTTGGGAGATGTATTCAAATCGGCTTGCTCTGTGTACAACACCAACCTGCAGACAGACCCAACACACTTGAGTTGCTGGCTATGCTCACCACAACATCAGATCTTCCATCACCAAAACAACCCACATTTGCATTTCACACGAGAGATGACGAATCACTGTCTAACGATTTGATCACCGTCAATGGGATGACGCAATCTGTGATCCTTGGGCGTTAAGAAACCATTTGTGATGGAAATTGTGGAATTGAAGTGTGTTAAAATTGTTCTCTTAAAGAGTTCATTTTTCAGTGTTAATGACTTCACCATTGTTTAAAATAAAAACTTCAACATTGTTTAATCCAAATAAAAAGGTTTTTAACTTAAACATCTCACGAACTTGGAAGAGATTGAAGGCAACCCAGAAGAGTCGATGGATCCTTCGACCTATATGTTGGCTCATTCAGTGGTTCTCGACCCATCTCCTATTCTGGGGTTTCTTCGGTTCCAATGTGTGTCGTCTCACAACTTCTGCTCTCGCCGGTGACACCAATGTTAAATTTGGGGGAGAATCACTTAAGCCCAGATTTTGGGAGTTGGAATCAGCCATACTTCCATGTGTAGTTTCGGTCTCGATTTGGGGAACTAGAGTTCAACGACATTAGCGATTATGCACTCTAAGTGTTCGGTGAAATGCTTGAACGAGATTTAACGTAGTTTGCAGTACAAGAACTTGTTCCGGTATATCTAGTCAACAATTTAAACTGTGTTGTAAGATAAAAACAACGACTTCAGAAACCAATAAGAAAGATTTGATGTTAATTCATCTGATTTATTCATATATTCATCTTTCAATTGTTGCAGGGAATGTAGATTTGGTTCTTGGACTCCAAGACCTGGCAAGGACATGGAAACAACACAATATTTCAGTCTGAAGTCGATCGATTGGATTCTTCTAGCCAGGCTATAAATTCTCATCTTTTGACTAATGCAGGGTATACATGCCTAACATTCACTGGTTCTGGCCCAACAACTTAACAATGACATGAAAAATGTTGCTTTGTGAGGTCAAATGTTGATTGGGTAAAAGGTTAGACTTCTTGGAAATTATTGAAATTTTTTTGGTATTATGAGATAAGGTTTAGTAAAGTTTCATGGAAATTACTACTCACAATGCCAAGTGGGGAACCTAGACTGTTTTTTGCTGAGATATTGCAGCTTTGAATCAGTCAATATGTCAAGACTCTATATTGCAGACCTTTTGCTCATCTCTTGTGGTCAACATTGCTTATAGGTCCCAGAAAACAGTTCCCACAAGTCCCTGCGATTTTGCTTTTCCTGGCTAACTTTCTCACTTCGCTTCATAAACTAATGTTGAAAAATCTGATTGATTGATATTTTCATCTCAGAGTGTAGATGTCTAACTTTCATTGGTTCCAAGGTCAACTTGAATGGTTGATTGGGTTAAAAGGTTAGACTTCTCCGTGACAAACTGAAAACATAATTAATATTATTTTTATACTAATAATTTGATTGTGGATGAAGTAATGCAGAATTTTGGAACACAACTGCGGTCAGGCAGTCAGCATTGTTTTAAGGTCCTCACAAGCCCCTGACTTTGTTATTGTGACTTACTTTCTTGCTAAATAAATAATTCTTTGTTTTTTAAATTAATCTTAAGAAAATAGTTCTTGTAGACACATGGGGAAGAAGAGGATTGTGTTCTTTGCTTGTTTGCTCTTGTTTACCGTCCTATTACGTTTTAGCTATGCAGGGATAACGACAGAAAGTCCTTTGTCAGTCGAACAAACACTCAGCTCCTCTAATGGAATTTATGAATTGGGGTTTTTCAGTCCTAATAACTCCCAAAATCTGTATGTGGGAATCTGGTTCAAGGGTATCATTCCCCGGGTGGTTGTGTGGGTGGCAAATAGAGAAACACCTACTACAGACACATCGGCAAATCTTGCTATCAGCAGCAATGGTAGTCTTCTATTGTTTAATGGCAAACATGGTGTTGTGTGGTCCATCGGAGAAAATTTTGCATCTAATGGGTCTCGTGCAGAGCTTACAGACAACGGAAATCTAGTTGTCATAGACAATGCTTCGGGAAGAACTTTATGGGAAAGCTTTGAGCACTTTGGTGACACTATGCTACCTTTCTCAAGCCTGATGTATAATCTCGCCACAGGTGAGAAGCGGGTGTTGACTTCTTGGAAAACTGACACTGATCCATCGCCTGGCGTATTTGTGGGTCAGATTACACCACAAGTGCCATCACAGGTGCTTATTATGAGAGGCTCGACGCGTTATTATAGAACCGGTCCATGGGCTAAAACAAGGTTCACAGGGATACCACTAATGGATGACACATATGCAAGTCCATTCAGCCTTCAGCAGGATGCTAACGGGTCAGGATTCTTTACTTATTTTGATAGAAGTTTCAAACTTTCACGTATAATTATATCATCAGAAGGATCAATGAAAAGGTTTCGGCATAATGGAACGGACTGGGAATTAAGCTACATGGCTCCAGCCAATTCATGCGATATTTACGGTGTATGTGGACCATTTGGGTTGTGTATTGTGTCAGTACCTTTAAAGTGCAAATGCTTGAAAGGATTTGTTCCTCATTCCACTGAGGAATGGAAAAGAGGAAACTGGACTGGTGGTTGTGCGAGGCTTACGGAACTACATTGTCAAGGAAACTCTACTGGCAAAGATGTAAATATCTTCCATCCTGTTACCAACGTAAAGCTTCCAGACTTTTACGAATATGAAAGTTCTGTGGATGCTGAAGAATGCCACCAAAGTTGCCTCCACAATTGTTCTTGCTTGGCCTTTGCTTATATCCATGGAATAGGGTGCTTAATCTGGAACCAGAACCTAATGGACGCTGTGCAATTTTCTGCTGGAGGAGAAATTCTGTCCATTCGTCTTGCACACTCTGAACTAGGTACGGCTTAAAAGATAACATAGACGATCTTGTCTGTTAATTATAACTTTGTCTTCAACTCTAGTGTTCTCTTTGATAGCAATATGGTTTATTGTTTAATTTATTTATGTCTTAAATATCTCAGGTGGAAATAAGCGCAACAAAATCATTGTTGCTAGTACTGTGAGCCTTTCTCTGTTTGTGATATTGACTTCTGCTGCATTTGGTTTCTGGAGATACAGAGTGAAACATAAAGGTACACACTGATTATCATAGTATCTCTTTGTCGTTACATTTATTACAAATTACTGAAAACTTAAATTGATAAAAAGCGAAGTTTTTCCCACTACGTCAAACCTACACTAAATCGACGCACTCTATGTTCTTTGAACTATCATATGTTCTCTTTGCTTCAAAATATCTGAAGATATTATGACCTAACACGCGAGTTCTAACTCAATTTTCAGCCTATACGTTAAAGGATGCCTGGAGGAATGATCTGAAATCAAAGGAGGTCCCAGGTTTAGAATTTTTTGAGATGAATACCATACAAACTGCCACCAATAATTTCAGTCTATCAAACAAACTCGGACAAGGTGGATTTGGTTCTGTTTACAAGGTCAGGAGAAGTTATCCTTTTTGCTCTTCAAGATCCTCTGTTTATGCCCTCGAACTGACCTTCTGCAATCTGTTTCAGGGAAAGTTACAAGATGGGAAAGAAATTGCTGTAAAACAGCTTTCTAGCAGCTCCGGACAGGGAAAAGAGGAGTTCATGAATGAAATAGTACTGATATCAAAACTCCAACACAGAAACTTAGTCCGGGTTTTGGGATGTTGCATCGAAGGAGAAGAGAAACTACTGATCTATGAGTTTATGTTGAACAAAAGCCTTGATACTTTTGTCTTTGGTGGGTCACTTCTTGGTCTTTCTCTTTTTGTTTTGCAGCTTTTTCTCCCTATACCGGAATTTCTTATCTGATAACTTGTATATGGTAGATGCAAGAAAAAAGCTCGAGGTTGATTGGCCAAAGAGATTTGATATCGTTCAAGGTATTGCACGTGGACTTCTTTATCTTCACCGTGACTCACGCCTCAAGGTAATTCACCGAGACCTGAAGGTCAGCAACATTCTTCTGGATGAGAAAATGAACCCGAAAATATCAGATTTTGGATTGGCTCGGATGTATGAGGGAACCCAATGTCAGGACAAAACTCGCAGGGTTGTAGGAACTCTGTAAGAACCTGTCTTTAATAACATGCTTGGCAAGATTCATTGTCATGTTAGTCCAATATTAAACTAGGTGATATGATACTATTTTATTTTTGACCAGAGGATATATGTCTCCTGAGTATGCATGGACCGGAGTATTCTCTGAGAAATCAGACATTTACAGCTTCGGAGTTCTACTGCTAGAAATTATCATCGGAGAGAAGATCTCAAGGTTCAGCTATGGCGAAGAAGGAAAAACACTTCTCGCATATGTAAGTTAATTCTTTATGTTTTCACACATTTACAAAGGATTTCAAAAGTGGTTCTTGCTCTGATACTCTTTAAGATATGAAACTAAACGTCTAAACAACAGGCATGGGAATCTTGGGGTGAAACCAAAGGAATTGATCTTTTGGACCAAGATCTTGCTGATTCATGTCGTCCGTTAGAAGTTGGAAGGTGTGTTCAGATTGGTCTGCTCTGTGTACAACACCAACCTGCAGACAGACCAAACACACTTGAGTTGCTGGCTATGCTCACGACAACATCAGATCTTCCATCACCAAAACAACCCACATTTGTAGTGCACTCTAGGGATGATGAATCATCTCTGTCTAAGGATTTGTTTACCGTCAATGAGATGACACAATCTATGATCCTTGGGCGTTAAGAAACCACCGTGATGGAAATTGTACTACTGATGTTGATAACTTCAATTTTATTATCATTTTTTTTTATGAATGTTGAAATCTTCAGAACTGATCCATTCTTTTATTGCGTTTTTTTTTCGTTCTTTAAGAAACCATTTAGTTGGTGTATTACCCATGGTTCTTTAAGAAAAGCTTTAAAGTTGCGCTTTAGGCTTACAAGTTACTGATTCTGAGGCTGACACAGTGTTTCAAGCTAAGGATTCATTTCGTTGGGTCCAACTGGTGAAAATTGTTTAGAGGTGCTTATTTTAGACGAGTCATCACTCATCACTACTTCATTATTGTCTAAGAAATGTCTGATTAATTAAACATTGATGTATCTTTCACAGATTAGGTCAATCAATGCGTGATTGATTGGGTTAAATGTCGGGTTCTTAAAGTCAGATTGACCATTCGATTGATGCAAGAGTATATATTCCTATCATTGACAAGAACATGAAAATGACAATGTTGCTATGGGAGAAACAGATTGGGTAAAAACGTTGGACTTTTTCGTGGCCATTACATAAGTATTATATTTATTTTCTATTACTATATTAAGCAATGCAGAATTTTCGAACATAAGTCTGGTTTGGTCAACATATTTGTAGGTGTTTGAGAATATAGTACTCACAACGTGACTTTGTTTTCTTGGTTTACTTTTTCTTTTGTTAACATGTTTGTTTCTTAAATTGATCCAAAGATATAGTTCTTGTAGACACAATAACACATGGGGAAGAAGAGGATCATGTTCTTTGCTTCCTTGCTCTTAATTACCATCTTTTTAAGTTTCAGCTATGCAGGGATAACGAGAGAAAGTCCTCTGTCAATAGGAAAAACTCTCAGCTCCTCTAATGGAGTTTATGAATTGGGATTCTTCAGTTTTAATAACTCCCAAAATCAGTATGTTGGAATCTGGTTCAAGGGTATCATTCCCCGGGTGGTTGTGTGGGTGGCCAATAGAGAAAAGCCTGTTACAGACTCTGCAGCAAATTTAACTATCAGCAGCAATGGAAGTCTTCTGTTGTTTAATGAAAATCATAGCGTTGTGTGGTCCATTGGAGAAACTTTTGCATCTAACGGGTCTCGTGCGGAGCTTACAGACAACGGAAATTTAGTTGTCATAGACAATAATTCGGGAAGAACTCTATGGGAAAGCTTTGAGCATTTTGGTGACACTATGCTACCTTTCTCAAACCTGATGTATAATCTTGCCACAGGTGAGAAGCGGGTGTTGACTTCTTGGAAAAGTCACACTGATCCATCGCCTGGCGATTTTACGGTTCAGATTACACCGCAAGTTCCATCCCAGGCGTGTACTATGAGAGGCTCAAAGACTTATTGGAGAAGCGGTCCATGGGCTAAAACAAGGTTCACCGGGATACCTGTAATGGATGACACATATACAAGTCCATTCAGCCTTCAGCAAGATACAAACGGGTCAGGATCCTTCACTTATTTTGAAAGAAACTTCAAACTTTCATATATAATGATAACATCAGAAGGCTCACTGAAGATTTTTCAGCATAATGGAATGGACTGGGAATTAAACTTCGAGGCTCCAGAAAATTCATGCGATATTTACGGCTTTTGTGGACCTTTTGGAATTTGTGTTATGTCAGTACCTCCAAAGTGTAAATGCTTCAAAGGGTTTGTACCAAAATCCATTGAGGAGTGGAAAAGAGGAAACTGGACTGATGGTTGTGTGAGGCATACTGAACTACATTGCCAAGGAAACACTAATGGTAAAACTGTAAACGGCTTCTATCACGTTGCCAACATAAAGCCTCCAGACTTTTACGAATTTGCAAGTTTTGTGGATGCTGAAGGATGCTACCAAATTTGCCTCCACAATTGTTCTTGCTTGGCCTTTGCTTATATCAATGGAATAGGTTGCTTAATGTGGAACCAAGACCTAATGGACGCAGTGCAATTTTCTGCAGGGGGAGAAATTCTTTCCATTCGCCTTGCAAGTTCTGAACTAGGTATTGCTTAAAACATAACACGAAAGAGAGACTTCGCCATTACAACTTTATCTTCCACTCCATTGGTACTGTTCTCTAACTTTTTTTCGTTTTATATATCTCAGGTGGAAATAAGCGCAACAAAATCATTGTTGCTAGTATTGTGAGCCTTTCTCTTTTTGTGATACTGGCTTTTGCTGCGTTTTGTTTCTTGAGATACAAAGTGAAACATACCGGTACACACCGATGATCTTACTATCTTTCTATTGATTTCGAGTTTTTTGTTTATTCATTTGCTAGCTAATGCATGGTAACACACTGACTATTATTGAAAGTCTAGTTTCAGCGAAGATATCAAAGATTGCTTCAAAAGAGGCATGGAATAATGATCTAGAGCCACAAGATGTCTCAGGTTTAAAGTTCTTTGAGATGAATACCATTCAAACTGCCACTGATAATTTCAGTCTCTCAAATAAACTAGGACAAGGTGGATTTGGCTCAGTTTACAAGGTAGGAGATTTTTTTTCTTTTCTTTGCTTCTATGTATTCGCCTTTATGTTCACGAGATGACTTTCTGCAATCTGTTTTAGGGAAAGCTGCAAGATGGGAAAGAAATTGCTGTAAAACGGCTTTCTAGCAGCTCCGGACAGGGAAAAGAGGAGTTCATGAATGAAATAGTACTCATCTCGAAACTACAACATAAAAACTTGGTTAGGATTCTGGGATGTTGCATTGAAGGAGAAGAGAGGCTGTTGGTATATGAGTTTTTGCTGAACAAAAGCCTTGATACTTTTCTCTTCGGTGGGTTCCTTCTTGCCTCATTTCTTTTCTACAAGCGGCTTTTTTTCTACATGGAACTGTCAGTTCTGATCGTTTCTATACGGTATTATTGCTTAGATTCAAGAAAAAGGCTTGAGATTGACTGGCCTAAGAGATTTAATATCATTGAAGGCATTGCGCGTGGGCTTCACTATCTCCACCGTGACTCATGCCTCAGGGTCATTCACCGTGATCTTAAGGTTAGCAATATTCTTCTGGATGAGAAGATGAACCCAAAAATATCAGACTTTGGATTGGCTCGGATGTATCAGGGAACCGAATATCAGGACAACACTCGTAGGGTTGCAGGAACTCTGTAAGAACATGTCTTTAATTACATGCTTGTGAATGATTCATAGTTATAATCATATTTAAACTATTTGATATATGTGTAGAGGATATATGGCTCCCGAGTATGCATGGACTGGGATGTTCTCTGAGAAATCAGATATCTACAGTTTTGGAGTTATACTGTTGGAAATCATCACCGGGGAGAAGATCTCAAGATTCAGCTATGGTAGACAAGGAAAAACCCTTCTTGCATATGTAAGTAAGGCTTTTAGGTTTTTATACACTTGTAGATGTTTCAAAAATGTTTCTTGCTGTTACATTCTGAAGACCTGAAACCTAAACAACAGGCATGGGAATCTTGGTGTGAAAGTGGAGGAATCGATCTTTTGGATAAAGATGTTGCTGATTCATGTCACCCATTAGAAGTTGAGAGATGTGTGCAGATTGGTTTGCTATGTGTTCAACACCAACCTGCTGATAGACCAAACACAATGGAGTTGTTGTCTATGCTCACCACAACATCAGATCTTACATCACCAAAACAGCCCACATTTGTAGTGCACACGAGAGATGAAGAATCTCTGTCTCAGGGTTTGATCACCGTCAATGAGATGACCCAATCTGTGATCCTTGGGCGTTAAGAAACTGTGTGATATGGAAAATTTTTACAGTTGAAATGTTTGGATTGTACATTAGGTTCTTGGCCTAACACGCTAGCTAACAGGGATATGAAAATGACAATGTTGTTATGTGAGCTCAATGAAAAAGAAACGTTTAATGATAGCAGTCTAACGTTCTCGTCTAGGTTCCCCCTCCTCCACTTGACGTTTTGAGCTATATCCATGGACTTTATAAACCGCTATTTTTGCAGCTTTGAATCAGTCAATATTGCTGACCTTATGCTCATCTCTTGTGGTCAACATTGCGAATAGGTGCTTGAAATTAGTTCCCCTGCGTACGTTATTATTATTTTTGGCTTATATTCTCTTGTTCAAAGTTCAAACCATCACTTTTAAAACCACCAATATTGTCTCTTGTTCAAAGTTCTCTGATTTGATCACATATTTTTGTGTTTTTTTGAAGTAGTCATTTGAAAATCGTATTACACGTCTTAGAAATTTACATCAAAGGGATCAATGAAGAGGTTTCATGCTTAATATAAATGGAGTGAGAACTAAAACTACGAGGCTCTAGTACTTAAGTTTGCTTTCCTAAGGATTTAATAGTGCGCTGAAAGCGTTCGGTATGTTATGTTTCAAAGCTGATCAGAGCAAGTAGACCAGGACCTAATGGACACAGTGCAATTTTCTCCAGGAGGAGAAATTATTTCCATTCGTCTTGCACGTTCTGAACTAGGTACATATAACAGGAAAGAGCTACTCCGTCAATTAAACGATGATAGTGTTCTCTTTGGTAGCAGTATGACTTGTTGTTTATTTTTCTTTTGTCTTATAAATCTCAGATGCAAATGAGCGTAACATGATCATTACAGCTAGTATTGTAAGCTTTGCTCTGTTTGTGATAATGGCTTCTGCTGCGTTTGGTTTCTGGAGATATAAAGGTACAAACTGATGTTCTTGCTACCTTTCTATTGATTTCTTGTTTTTTTTTATTTACAGTACTCATATCTTGCTATCGGTAACACACTGATGACCTATATTATAATCAGCTAAGATATCAAAGGATGCTTCACAAGTTGCATGGAGGAATGATTTGAAACCACAAGATGTATCAGGTTTAAATTTCTTTGAGATGAATACCATTCAAAATGCCACCAATAATTTCAGTATATCAAACAAACTCGGACAAGGTGGATTCGGTCCAGTTTATAAGGTCAGAGATTTTTTATTTATAACCTCTTTGGTCTTTTCTATTATTTGCTTATGCTCTCCAGATAACCTTCTGCAATGTGTTTCAGGGAAAGCTGCAAGATGGGAAAGAAATTGCTGTAAAAAGGCTTTCTAGCAGCTCGGGCCAGGGCAAAGAGGAGTTCATGAATGAAATAGTACTCATCTCAAAACTACAACATAAAAACTTAGTTCGGATTTTGGGATGTTGCATGTCGCCCATTAGAAGTTGAGAGATGTGTGCAGATTGGTCTTCTCTGTGTCCAACACCAACCTGCAGACAGACCAAACACACTTGAATTGCTGTCCATGCTCACCACAACATCAGATCTTCCACCACCAAAACAACCCACATTTGTAGTGAACACGGTAGTTGATGAATCACCGTCTAAGAGGTTGATCACTGTCAATGAGATGACCCATTCTATGATCCTAGGGCGGTAAGAGATTATGTGATGAAACCTGTAGAGTGAATGTGTGTTTGATTGTTCACGAAAGGAATCAGTTTTCGAATGTATATAACTTAACCTTTCATGCTTTTTGTAAAAGATTTTTCACTTAAGTAAATAGAGAAAATTACTATAGATGAGCTTCCAATTTGGTTGACCAATGATTTACTATAGAGTTTGCATTTCCAGTTGTTCTCCAGCAGAATTGTCTAATCTTGTGAGGAGCTTATCTGCAGAGCCAAATGAGCTCATAATTTTGGGTTTCCATTGGTTAGATACTATCATATCCTCATAGTATAAAAGTAGAATTAGTCAATGCCTTAAATCTAAATAAGGGAGCCATGATTGAATTTGCACGTATTAAAAGTGAAGAAGAAACTCAAGTCCACAGGAGAAAAGTGTGACACTCCAACCAAAACAACTCATAATTGGTACTAACAAAATATTTCACATAGATTCCAAATTTTGATTAGTGTATAGCGAAAAAGGAAAAAACTGGGCTTGTTACATATCTTCAGCTCAATTCGGAGGAAACTGATAGATAGTAATTCCAAGACAAAGATGTTACATGAGAGGCTTTTGAGTAGATTCTAACTTTAGATTCATTAAAGTATTTACTAAAGAGCAATAGTCATAATATTGAGAGAATTGTTTTGATGGACAATAAAAGCTGAAAGTTAAATCCTAAGCATATAAAGAAAGAATTTGCATACTAGCAACAAGACATGCTAAACATTGAGGGATCACAATACGTAGTTCCTTCCTTGGACCGGTATCGGGATGTAACATCTAGTCATCATAAGCTGTTGCTGATGCTGCTGCTGCTCTAGTTGATATTGCTGATCATCAGCTCTTCTTCCAGTACTCTCCTTTCTACTATTGACCAAATCGAAAATCAACTTAGTGAAGACACGAGCCGTCAATTCGCTGTCTGATCCAGCGTGATGAGCTTTTCCAACACGCCTCATCTGCAACACATCCGCTATTCTCTGTAGTCCGAAACGGCTACTTAGTCCGCTGCATAATCCAGCCATTTTCTTCACATCATAAACAAACCTTCCCAAAAGCTGCTGGACGGTTTCATCAAACTCTTTCGAAGTCTCGGGTAATGGTTTTCTAGTTAAACCTTTAAGTAGATAAGCTTTGTCGTAAGAGCCTTGAAAAGTCACCCATCTCATTTTTCCATGTTTCTCATTGAGAATCTGAGAAAACTCCATGAAGAACTCTTCGATTCCAATACCTTCTTCTCTGATCTTATCCAGATCCAAACCATTGTTTTTTAAAAACGCTATAGATTTATCATTTTTCAAGCTCTTAGATTCGTTGAAATCTGACAAGTTGATCTCCCAGGTTTTAGTGATTCCTTTGCCGAATAGCGTTAACCCTAACTGGATGAGATGGGTGTTGTCCACATTGAATTTCATGTCTCTATAACGAATTTCATCACTTGCGTCCATGGGAGTCTCCTTTAAGCATCCGGGAAACTCTGTGTCGATAGCGATGGAATTACAATGTTTCAAACAATCTCTTATCGAATTCATCTCTGCTTGCTTGTTCCATCTCCAAACTTCACCGCTCATCTCGAACGAAACTAAGAAACTGTTTGTTTATCTGAAAGAGAAAGTGAGATAACAAATGAATTTTATTTGGTTGGCGTTATATTATTAGAGAATTTATAGGGATTAGATTAAGACACCGACTTCAGTTTCCTTATTTTTAGGATACTATAAAGTTTTCATTTTTTTTCCATCAAAAGTTCGTGTTGACTTTTTTGACTCCTAATTCTTGTTAAACACGAGTTTTCAATTTTTCTCTTAAAATTCAAAAACAAAAAAACGCGTGGTTCCGAAGCGGTTTTCAATTTTTAACACTAAACCGAATTAAATTCCTTGCCCGAACCGAATTAAATTCTAATTTCTCTCTCAAAACTCAAAAGCCTTGTTTCCGAAGCGGTTTACGATTTCAACGCTAAACCGAATTAAATTCCTATTACAAATTAAAGTCTAATTTTCCATCCCGAAATACACGAAATTGACAAAAGACTTTATTTTAAGTCTTCCCGGAAGGTTCTTCTCTGGGTTAGTGGCTTGACGACACAAGTCAAGCAACCTGTCATACACTGACACAAGTCAATCTTGACTGTTGAATTATTCGGCTGCTTTTGGATAGTGACAGTTAAGCCCATATGGTTGGAGTACGAATCAATCGATTGGGGTCATTAAGGTCTTCAAGACATCACCGAAGCTCTGACTTTTTGTTATGCACTGCAAGTGTTCGAGGAAATGCCTAAACGAGATAATTCATAGTCTGCAGTTCAAGAAAAATATAGGTTCTTCTGGGCCTAACAAGCTAGTAAGGACTGGAACAATGAAAACGTTGCGTATCTGATACGGTAATGACTTCTTCGTGCCAATGTATCTATCATGTATTTATTAAATAATGCATATTTTTGGAAAATAAGTAAAGTAGTTCTGACAAGACACAGTGTTTTTTTTTTCCCCGGCTCTCTTGCTTCATACACACTAATCCAAAAAAGATAGTTATTGGAGAAAGAAAAAAACAAACAAACGGGGACGATGAGGATCACGTTCTTTGCTTCTTTGCTCTTATTTACCAATACCATCTTTATAAGTTTTAGCTTTGCAATTGCAGGGATAAACAAAGAGAGTCCTTTGTCAATAGGACAAACTCTCAGCTCCTCTAATGGAGTTTATGAATTGGGTTTCTTCAGTTTTAATAACTCGGAAAATCATTATCTTGGAATCTGGTTCAAGGGAATCATTCCCCGGGTGGTTGTGTGGGTGGCCAATAGAGAAAATCCTGTTACAGATTCCACAGCAAATCTCGCTATCAGCAGCAACGCAAGTCTTCTGTTATATAATGGAAAACATGGCGTTGCATGGTCCAGTGGTGAAACTCTTGCTTCTAACGGGTCTCGTGCAGAGCTTTCAGACACCGGAAATCTTATTGTCATAGACAATTTTTCGGGAAGAACTCTTTGGCAAAGCTTTGACCATCTTGGTGATACTATGCTTCCTTTCTCAGCTCTGATGTATAACCTCGCCACTGGCGAGAAGCAGGTCTTGACTTCTTGGAAAAGTTACACTAATCCAGCGGTTGGTGACTTTGTGCTTCAGATTACAACGCAAGTGCCAACACAAGCTTTAACTATGAGAGGCTCGAAGCCTTATTGGAGAAGCGGTCCATGGGCTAAAACAAGGTTCACGGGGGTACCACTAATGGATGATTCATTTACAAATCCATTAAGCCTTTAGCAAGATGCAAACGGGTCAGGATCCCTTACTTATTTAAACAGAAACTTCAAACTTCCACGTATAGTGATAACATCGAAGGGTTCACTGGAGATTTCTAGGCATAGTGGGACTGATTGGGTATTGAACTTTGTGGCTCCAGCGCACTCATGTGATTATTACGGTGTATGTGGACCTTTTGGGATTTGTGTCAAGTCAGTGTGTAAATGCTTCAAAGGGTTTATACCAAAATATATTGAGGAGTGGAAAAGAGGAAATTGGACTGATGGTTGTGTGAGGCGTACCAAACTACATTGTCAGGAAAACTCAACTAAAAAAGATGCAAACTTCTTCCATCCAGTTGCCAACATAAAGCCTCCAGACTTTTACGAATTTGCAAGTGCTGTGGATGCAGAAGGATGCTACAAAATTTGCCTCCACAACTGTTCTTGCTTGGCCTTTTCTTATATTCATGGAATTGGGTGCTTAATATGGAACCAAGACTTCATGGACACAGTGCAATTTTCTGCAGGAGGAGAGATTCTTTCCATTCGTCTTGCACGTTCTGAATTAGGTACGGCTTAAATGATATCAAGAAAGAGCTACTTCTTCAATTACAACTTTATCTAGAACTCCATTGATACTATTCGTTCCGGTAGCAGCATGGCTAGTTGTTCAATTTATTTTTGTCTTATATCTCAGGTGGGAATAAGCGCAAGAAGACCATTACTGCTAGTATTGTCAGCCTTTCTCTTTTTCTGATATTGGGTTCTACTGCGTTTGGTTTCTGGAGATACAGAGTTAAACATAATGGTAACACTCTGATGATCTTACTAGCTCTATATCGATCTCTTATTGTTTTTATTCATATTCATGGCCTTATTATTATCTCTTTATCTATTCCTGAAATTCTAGCTTCACAAGATGCACCGAAATATGATTTGGAACCACAAGATGTCTCAGGTTCATATTTGTTTGAGATGAACACCATTCAAACTGCCACCAATAATTTCAGTCTCTCAAATAAACTGGGACAAGGTGGATTTGGTTCAGTTTACAAGGTTGGAGAATTTTAATCTTCTTTGCTCTTTTGTATTTTCCGCTTATGTTCTCGAAATGACTTTCTGCAATCTGTATTAGGGAAAGCTGCAAGATGGGAAAGAAATTGCTGTAAAACGGCTTTCTAGCAGCTCAGGGCAGGGCAAAGAGGAGTTCATGAATGAAATAGTACTCATCTCAAAACTACAACACAAAAACTTAGTTCGGATTTTAGGATGTTGCATTGAAGGAGAAGAGAGGCTGTTGATTTATGAGTTTATGTTGAACAAAAGCCTTGATACTTTTCTCTTCGGTGGGTTCTTTCTTGCCTCATTCCTTTACTATCGGCAGCTTTTTTTCTCTATATGGAATTGTCTTTTCTGATTGTTTTCACGCTGTATTGTTGCTTAGATTCAAGAAAAAGGCTTGAGATTGACTGGCCAAAGAGATTTGATATCATTCAAGGTATTGCGCGTGGAATTCACTATCTCCATCGTGACTCATGCCTCAAGGTAATTCACCGTGATCTGAAGGTCAGCAATATTCTTCTTGACGAGAAGATGAATCCAAAGATATCAGATTTTGGATTGGCTCGGATGTATCAGGGAACCGAATATCAGGACAATACTCGCAGGGTCGTAGGAACTCTGTAAGAATCTATTTCAAAAACATAATTGACTAAAGACTCAAAGTTATAATCAGATATTAACTTGGGAGAAACTATTTGATATATGTGCAGAGGATATATGTCTCCAGAGGATATATTAGAAATCATAAGCGGAGAGAAGATCTCAAGATTCAGCTATGGCAAAGAAGAAAAAACCCTTATTGCATATGTAAGTACGACTTTAGGTATACAGTTGCAAATATCTCAAATCGTTTCTTGCTTTTATAATTTTAAGATCAAACAACAGGCATGGGAATCTTGGTGTGAAACTGGAGGAGTTGATCTTTTGGATAAAGATGTTGCTGATTCATGTCGCCCATTAGAAGTTGAGAGATGTATTCAGATTGGTCTTCTCTGTGTTCAACACCAACCTGCAGACAGACCAAACACACTTGAGTTGATGTCTATGCTCACGACAACATCAGATCTTCCATCACCAAAACAACCCACATTTGTAGTGCACTGGAGAGATGACGAATCATCGTCTAAGGATTTGATCACTGTGAATGAGATGACAAAGTCTGTGATCTTAGGGCGTTGAGAAATGATGTTTGATTGAAACTTTAGTCTGTTTTGTAAACGATTTTTTCTATTTATGAAAGGTATATTCCAACAGATGAACCTCCATTTTGGTGCACCAGTGAATTACTGTAGAGTAAGAATTTACCATGGTTAAAGATTAGGTGACTAATAATAGTACTTAGATTCGAAGCCAATGGCTAAAAGTTTCATATTTCCAGAAACACTAATCAGATAATAGATTCATCATTTCATCTTCCATGTAAGCCAAAATAGAGTTCTTCACATCCATGTTCTTCTCTTCCAACATCCGAACTTCGTTTTCCAGACGCTCCTTCTCAGCCAATAAACTCCTGAATTCACTGTCTTCAATCTCTCTTTGGAATCCAAAACACATCTTCACAAACCCTTCCCTGTGTACAAGTTTCCATATAAATGCTTAGTAACTTCAAGATTAGACAAAATCAAGAACAATGCAGTTATTGATGTTTACCGCTTCTCGGTTAGTCTTTGTAATTAGCTCACTGTGCTCACTTCTTAAGCAACAAATCTCATCCTCCAATAGCTTCAGAGAGTTTCTTGAATCAGCTTTTAAGGAAATAAAACCATAGTGATCAAAATTACGAATGTGAATATTGAACAAATCCTTCGGAAAATTTAGACACCTGTAACGGAGATCAAACCGCTGATCTCGAATTGAGAAGCAAGGAACGATCTAGTAAGCTCAGGTTCCTTGAGAGACAGAGAAGATTCAATCTCAGAACACGCTCCGATCTGTGATTCGATCTCTCGCGTCACCTGAATGTTTGCTTCGATTTCCCGATTGACCTGTTTCATTCGATCACAGCTCAGATTAAGCTAAAGACGAGAGATACCAATCCAGTGAAGAAGATGAAGAATAGTGAAACCTGATCAAGCATGTCCTTGAAAATGGAGATCTGACATAGAATCGCTCCTGAATCCTCCATCTCCGCAGAAATCACTCTCTGTCTCTCTCTCTCTCTCGCTCGCTCTTGCTTCCGCTTCTTTTCAAAATTCAAAATCAATATCGTTATGAGTTAGGGGAAGATAAGATTTTACCGGGCCTTTATGGGCGTTTACCAAAATCGGCCCAATCGGATTTCGGATCTTTCAATATTTGTAAATACGAACCGACTTTTTAATTTATTTCGGATCTAGTTTGGTTCGGTTCAGATTCGAGTTGGGTTTGTAATCTTTCAATATGTGCGTTCGAAATGGTAGAATTGATGATCGTCTTCTTCTCTCTGGTGACACTGGCACACCAATGTTGACTGTTGAAGTCAGCTATTTTGGACAAAAACAGTTTCACGTTGGGAATGGCTATATGTACTTTCAATTGTGTAATCGGGGCATTAGTGTCAAACGACATTATGGGAGCTTTGAGCGTTCTGATAATGCATTACAAGTGTTCGGTGAAATGCCTGAACGAGATTTCACGTAGTCTCCCACTTCAAGAAAGCTCTTCCGGTGAATCCACTAACATTTAAACCGTGTATTGTACGGGTAAAAACAATGATTTCAGAAACCAATGTCATCTGATTTATTCATATACCAAGAGTTTTGATGTATATCATTGGCACGTTCTGGATTTAAAGAGCTGGCAAGATTATGGTCAAGCAATGCGTTCTGCATCGAAAAATTTCTTATCTTTAGATTGGTGGAGAGTAAATTTGCACATCTTTCACTTGTTCACGTCATGAAATATGACTATGTTGCGTAATTGACTGGGTAAAAAATTGGACTTTGTTTGTGGCATTTACGTTTCCATTGAAAAATGAGTATTTTGGAACATTAGTGCGGTCTGGTCAACATTGTTTATAGTAGGTGCTTGAAAATAGTTTTGACGAGTCCCTCGAAGAAAAAAAATCCCTGAGTGTTTCTTCACTTGGCTTTCTTTGTCTTGTTATATGTTCGTTTCTTAGTTATTAGAGAAAAAAAAATACACATGGGGAAGAAGAGGATCGTGTTGCTCTTATTTATAAGTTTTAGCTATGCAGAGATAACAAAAGAGAGTCCTTTGTCTATAGGACAAACTCTCAGCTCCTCTAATGGAGTGTATGAACTGGGGTTCTTCAGTTTTAATAACTCCCAAAATCAGTATGTTGGAATCTGGTTCAAGGGAATCATTCCCCGGGTGGTTGTTTGGGTGGCCAATAGAGAAAAGCCTGTTACAGACTCTGCAGCAAATTTAGTTATCAGCAGCAGTGGAAGTCTTCTGTTAATTAATGGCAAACATGACGTCGTGTGGTCCACTGGAGAAATTTCTGCATCTAAGGGATCTCATGCAGAGCTTTCCGACTATGGAAATCTAATGGTCAAAGACAACGTTACAGGAAGAACTCTATGGGAAAGCTTTGAGCACCTTGGTAATACTCTACTCCCTCTCTCAACTATGATGTATAATCTCGTCACCGGTGAGAAGCGAGGGTTGAGTTCTTGGAAAAGTTATACTGATCCATCGCCTGGTGACTTTTGGGTTCAGATCACACCGCAAGTGCCATCACAGGGGTTTGTTATGCGAGGCTCGACCCCTTATTATAGAACCGGTCCATGGGCTAAAACAAGGTATACCGGGATACCACAGATGGATGAATCATATACTAGTCCATTCAGCCTACATCAGGATGTAAATGGGTCAGGATACTTTTCGTATTTTGAAAGAGACTACAAACTTTCACGTATAATGTTAACATCAGAGGGATCAATGAAGGTGTTACGGTATAATGGATTGGACTGGAAATCAAGCTACGAGGGTCCAGCCAATTCATGTGATATTTACGGCGTATGTGGGCCTTTTGGTTTTTGTGTTATCTCAGATCCTCCAAAGTGTAAATGCTTCAAAGGTTTTGTTCCTAAATCCATTGAGGAATGGAAAAGAGGAAACTGGACAAGTGGTTGTGCGAGGCGTACCGAACTACATTGTCAAGGAAACTCTACTGGCAAAGATGCAAACGTCTTCCATACTGTTCCAAACATAAAGCCTCCAGACTTTTATGAATATGCAAATTCTGTGGATGCTGAAGGATGCTACCAAAGTTGCCTCCACAATTGTTCTTGCTTGGCCTTCGCTTATATTCCTGGAATAGGGTGCTTAATGTGGAGCAAAGACCTAATGGACACAATGCAATTTTCTGCAGGAGGAGAAATTCTTTCCATTCGTCTTGCACATTCTGAGCTAGGTATGAATTAGAAGATAATTCAAGGATCTTCTTTATCTTTTTCAATTATATCTTCTACTTCATTGATATTGATGTTTTCAATAGAAGCATGACTTATTGTTTAATTCTTGTTCTAAATTTTTCAGATGTACATAAGCGCAAGATGACCATTGTTGCTAGTACAGTGAGCCTTACCCTCTTTGTGATCTTGGGCTTTGCCACGTTTGGTTTTTGGAGAAACAGAGTAAAACATCACGGTAACATTATTGATGCTATCGAACAATCTCTGATTGTTTATCTACTCATTTGGTTGTCAACAAAATTACTCTTTTACCTTTGTTACGAACTTACGATATATCGTGAAATACAACAAATCTACACTAAACTGACGGAATTTTCTATGTTCTCTTTGGTACATTGGTTTTGGCTGGTTTTAAATACTCTTAATATGCTCATTTGGCACTGACTCACAAATTCTAACCCAAATTTCAGCTCATATATCAGAAGATGCATGGAGGAATGATTTGCAATCACAAGACGTCCCAGGTTTAGAATTTTTTGAGATGAATACCATACAAACTGCCACCAGTAATTTCAGTCTATCAAACAAACTCGGACATGGTGGCTTTGGTTCCGTTTACAAGGCGAGAAACGTTTTATCCTATTCGCTCTTTTTCTTTTCTGTTTTTTCTGAAGATGACATTTGCAACTTTTTTCAGGGAAAACTGCAAGATGGAAGGGAAATTGCGGTAAAACGCCTTTCTAGCAGCTCTGAGCAGGGCAAACAGGAGTTCATGAATGAAATAGTACTGATATCAAAACTCCAACACAGAAACTTGGTACGGGTTTTGGGATGCTGTGTTGAAGGAAAAGAAAAGCTATTGATTTATGAGTTTATGAAAAACAAAAGCCTTGATACCTTTGTTTTTGGTGGGTTACATCTTGCCTCTTTCTTGTAGGTTTCCTCTGGAACTGCTTATTTTATAGTTTTTACATGGTATTTTTGCTTAGGTTCAAGAAAAAGGCTCGAGCTTGATTGGCCAAAGAGATTTGATATCATTCAAGGTATTGTGCGTGGACTTCTCTATCTCCACCGTGACTCACGCCTCAGAGTAATTCACAGAGACCTGAAGGTTAGCAACATTCTTCTGGACGAGAAAATGAACCCGAAAATATCAGATTTTGGGTTGGCTCGGTTGTTTCAGGGAAGCCAATATCAGGACAAAACTCGCAGGGTTGTGGGAACTCTGTAAGAACCATTCTTCGATAACATGATAAACTAATTCCCTTGTCATGATAGTCATATGTGAAACTATGTGATGTTTGCACAGAGGATATATGTCTCCAGAGTATGCATGGACTGGAGTATTCTCTGAGAAATCAGACATCTACAGCTTCGGAGTTCTTCTGTTAGAAATCATCAGCGGAGAGAAGATTTCAAGGTTCAGCTATGGTGAGGAAGGAAAAGCACTTCTTGCATATGTAAGTCAGCCTTTATGTTTTCTTGCACTTTCCGATTTTGTAAAAGGTTTGTTGCTCTTGTATTGTTAAGATCTGAAACCAATGCAGGTATGGGAATGTTGGTGTGAAACCCGAGGAGTTAATCTCTTGGACCAAGCTCTTGATGATTCTTCTCATCCAGCCGAAGTTGGAAGGTGTGTCCAGATTGGTTTGCTCTGTGTTCAACATCAACCTGCAGACAGACCAAACACACTTGAGTTGTTGTCTATGCTTACCACAACATCAGATCTTCCTCTGCCAAAACAACCCACATTTGCAGTGCACACAAGAAATGACGAACCACCGTCTAATGATTTGATGATCACTGTCAATGAGATGACAGAGTCTGTGATCCTAGGACGTTGAACATCAATGTGTGATGGAAAATTTTAGAATTGGAATTATTCTCCAAAGGATCAAATTTTCTAATGTTGCTAACTTCAACGTAGATTATTTCATTATGTTAAAACTTAAAAGAGAAGATCACATCCAAAATTATGCAAAAAGGCTTGTTCAAAGAGAAGAGAGAAGAGTTGGTCATTTCCTAAACTTCCAATTTGGTTAACCAAAGATTATCCAGTTCCTGTTTCGTAAGCATCTCTTGTGTTTTACTTCGATTTCCCGATTGATCAGTGTCATTCGATCACAGCTCAAATTAAGCTAAAGACGAGAAACCATACCAGTGAAGAAGAAGAAGGAGAAGAGTAGAACCTGATCAAGCATGTCCTAGAAACCATACCAGTGAAGAAGAAGAAGGAGAAGAGTAGAACCTGATCAAGCATGTCCTTGAAAATAGAGATTTGACATAGAATCGCACCTGAATTCTCGATCTCCAAATCTCTCTATCTCTCTCTCAACTCTCGTGCTTACGCTTGTTTTCAAATTCAAAAACATAATCGTTAAGAGTTGAGTTGGGTGGGGGGGGGGGGGAATAATATTTTACTGGGCCTTATGGGCTTATATTGGCCATTCGTATTTTGGACCTTTTAATATTCGAAAATACGACCCGATTCGGAATGTGTTTGGTTCGGTTTGTATTTTTTTGTGGTCCGGTTCAGATTTCGAGTTTGGATTTGGAGAAAAGCTTGTGTTCGAAATTCTAGTGTTGTAGAATTGACTGTTGAAGTCGTCTTCTTCTCTCCGGCGAAACTGGCACACCAATATTGACTGTAGAATTCTTCGGCTATTTTGGAGAAAACAGTCACGCCCAGTCGCCCAGATGGTTGGAGTCTTGGAGATGGAATTGGGCACTAGTGGAGCTCTGAAAGTTTTGATTATGCATTTCAAATGTTCGGTAAAATGCCTGAACGAGAATTAATGTAGTCTCCAATTCAAGACAGCTGTTCCAATGAATCAAGTAACATTTAAAGACGAGTGTTGATGTTTATCATTTGCAGATTCTGGAAACTAAGAGCTGGCGACAAGAACATGGGAACATCACGGGATTTTTAATCTGCGGTCAATCAATGGATTCAGACTTGTGAAAGTTCTCGTCTTTCGATATGGTTGCAGAGTATCGGTGGCTATCTTTCACTGGTTCTCAGCGCAAGAAGCTAAACGGACATGGAAATGACAATGTTGCGTATTTGAATGGGTAAAATAGTTGGACTTTGTTTGTTGAAGTTATGTAACTATTTTGATAAAATTTTGTTTGTATTCATTAAATAGGGTTTAACTTGATCCTGTATAAAGATAAGTGTGGTTGATCTGGTCAACATTGTTTATAGGTGCTTGAAAATAGTTCTCACTAAGTCCCTCTGTGTTTTTGTTTTGGCTTTCTTACTCTGTTTGCTTCTTAAAATAATCTGAAGAAGATAGTTTTTGGAGAGGAAAAAAACCAGATGGGGAAGAAGAGGATAGTGTTCTTTGCTTATTTGCCCTTTTTTACCATCTTTATGAGTTTTAGCTTTGCAGGGATAACCAAAGAGAGTCCCTTTTCAATTGGACAAACTCTCAGCTCCTCTAATGGTGTTTATGAATTGGGATTCTTCAGTCTTAATAACTCCCAAAATCAGTATCTCGGAATTTGGTTCAAGAGTATCATTCCCCAGGTGGTTGTGTGGGTGGCTAATAGAGAAAAGCCTGTTACAGACTCTGCGGCAAATCTCGGTATCAGCAGCAATGGTAGTCTTCTGTTATCTAATGGCAAACATGGCGTTGTGTGGTCTACCGGAGATATTTTTGCATCTAATGGGTCTCGTGCAGAGCTTACAGACCATGGAAATCTTGTTTTCATAGACAAAGTTTCGGGAAGGACTCTATGGCAAAGCTTTGAGCATCTTGGTAATACTCTGCTCCCTACGTCAATTATGATGTATAATCTCGTCGCTGGTGAGAAGCGAGGATTGACTGCTTGGAAAAGTTACACCGATCCATCGCCTGGCGAATTTGTGGCTCTGATTACACCGCAAGTGCCATCACAGGGGATTATTATGAGAGGCTCGACACGTTATTATAGAACCGGTCCATGGGCTAAAACAAGGTTCACTGGATCACCACAAATGGATGAATCATACACAAGTCCATTCATCTTAACACAGGATGTAAATGGGTCAGGATACTTTTCATTTGTTGAAAGAGGCAAACCTTCACGCATGATTTTAACATCAGAGGGAACAATGAAGGTCTTAGTGCATAATGGAATGGACTGGGAATCAACCTACGAGGGTCCAGCCAATTCATGTGATATATATGGCGTATGTGGACCTTTTGGGCTTTGTGTTGTATCAATTCCTCCAAAATGTAAATGCTTCAAAGGTTTTGTTCCTAAATTCGCTAAGGAGTGGAAGAAAGGAAACTGGACTAGTGGTTGTGTGAGGCGTACCGAACTACATTGTCAAGGAAACTCCAGTGGCAAAGATGCAAATGTCTTCTATACTGTTCCCAACATAAAGCCTCCAGACTTTTACGAGTATGCAAATTCTCAGAATGCTGAAGAATGCCACCAAAATTGCCTCCACAATTGTTCTTGCTTGGCGTTTTCTTATATTCCTGGAATAGGGTGCTTAATGTGGAGCAAGGATCTAATGGACACAAGGCAATTTTCTGCAGCAGGAGAACTTCTTTCCATTCGTCTTGCACGTTCTGAGCTAGGTATGACTTACAATATAATTCAAGGACCTTTTGTATCTTTTGTAATTATATCTTCCACTTCTTTGATATTGATGTTTTCGATAGAAGCATGACTTATTGTTCAATTCTTATCCTAAATTCCTCAGATGTAAATAAGCGCAAGATGACCATTGTTGCTAGTACAGTGAGCCTGACCCTATTCGTGATCTTTGGATTTGCTGCATTTGGTTTCTGGAGATGCAGAGTGGAACATAATGGTAACACATTGATGACTTTACTATCGAACAATCTCTCACTGTTCATCTAATCATTTGGTTGTCAATAAAATTGCTCTGTTACATTTGTTATAAGATATCGTTAAATAAAAAGGTGTTTTTTCCACTACTAAATTGACTGACTTGTATATTATTTTTCTGGTACATTGGTTTCGGCCTGTTTTAAAAACTCTGAATATACTCACTTGGCACTGACACACATATTCTAACCCATATTTTAGCTCATATATCAAACGATGCATGGAGGAATTTTCTGCAATCACAAGACGTCCCAGGTTTAGAATTTTTTGAGATGAATGCCATACAAACTGCCACCAATAATTTCAGTCTATCAAACAAACTCGGTCCTGGTGGATTTGGTTCTGTTTACAAGGCGAGAAACGTTTTATCCTCTTTGCTCTTTTTCTTTTCTGTCATTTCTTGACATGACATTTGCAACTTGTTTCAGGGAAAACTGCAAGATGGAAGAGAAATTGCGGTAAAACGTCTTTCTAGCAGCTCTGGGCAGGGCAAACAGGAGTTCATGAATGAAATAGTACTGATATCAAAACTCCAACACAGAAACTTAGTCCGGGTTTTGGGATGCTGCGTCGAAGGAACAGAGAAGCTATTGATTTATGGGTTCTTGAAAAACAAAAGCCTGGATACTTTTGTCTTTGGTGGGTCACTTCTTACCCCTTTCGTGTAGTTTTCCCCTTTATATCTGGAATTTCTTATCTGATAGCTTGTATACTTAGATGCAAGAAAAAAGCTCGAACTTGATTGGCCAAAGAGATTTGAGATCATTGAAGGTATTGCACGTGGACTTCTCTATCTCCACCGTGACTCACGCCTCAGAGTAATTCACCGAGACCTGAAGGTCAGCAACATTCTTCTGGATGAGAAAATGAACCCGAAAATATCAGATTTTGGTTTGGCTCGGATGTTTCAGGGAACCCAATATCAGGAAAAAACTCGCAGGGTTGTCGGAACTCTGTAAGAACCATCCCTTGATAACATATTAAACTAGATTGGTAGTCATATATTAAATTGGGTGAAACTATTTGATCTTTGAACAGAGGATATATGTCTCCTGAGTATGCATGGACTGGCGTATTCTCTGAGAAATCCGATATCTACAGTTTCGGAGTTCTGTTGTTAGAAATCATCAGCGGAAAGAAGATCTCAAGTTTCAGCTATGGCGAGGAGGGAAAAGCACTTCTTGCATATGTTAGTAAGACTTTATGTTTTCATGCATTTGCAGAGGTTGCAAAAGGTTTGTTGCTTTGATATTCTTAAGAGTGGAAACTGAAAAACAGGCATGGGAATGTTGGTGTGAAACCCGAGAAGTTAATTTTTTGGACCAAGCTCTTGCTGATTCTAGTCACCCATCTGAAGTTGGAAGGTGTGTACAGATTGGTTTGCTCTGTGTTCAACACGAGCCTGCAGACAGACCAAACACACTTGAGTTGCTGTCTATGCTTACCACAACATCAGATCTTCCTCTGCCCAAAAAACCCACATTTGTAGTGCACACTAGAAAAGACGAATCACCGTCAAATGATTCGATGATCACTGTCAATGAGATGACAGAGTCTGTGATCCAAGGACGTTGAAACTGTAGAATTGGAATTATTCTCTATAAGGATCAAAATTTCTAATGGTTGTAAAATTACATCCCTTCCTTTATTATTCAGAAACTTTTTATCTATGTGGAAACTGTTTGGTAAAATTGACTAAGGTATATTTTATTAGGCATGATTACATGATTCCACTTCCCACTAAATTGACAAAATACTTTGCTCAAAAACAAATCGTTGACTCTACTTCATTTTAAGACTTCCCGGGAGATTATTCTCGGGCCTAGTGGCACACCAATGTTGACTGTTGAATTCTTCGGTTCTTTTGGACAGAAACAGTTAAGCCCATATGGTTGGAGTTGGGAATCAGTCGATTAGGGTCATTACGGGTCTAACGACATTAGCGAGGCTCGGAGGTTTTTTTTATGCACTGCAAGTGTTCGAGGAAATGTCTAAACGAGATAAAACATAGCCTGCATTTCAAGAAAGTTATTGTGTTGTAATGGTGAAGCAAGGATTGGATTCTTTCGATTGATGCAGAACTAATAAGGACTTGAACAATGACAACGTTGCGTATCTGATTGGGTAAGGACTTCTTCGTGCCAATCTATCATGTATGCATTGTTTCTATTATTGATGCAGAGCTAATAAGGACTTGGAATTGTCTCCCACTCATTCACGTTGTTATTTGTTTAGTGAGCAGTTACTTTCTGAACACCTTTTTTGTGTATTTAAGTAAATGATTGTCTTTGAATGGAATAGAAGAAAATTTGCAGTAACTTATTCTAAAGTCTTTGATAACCAAAGTCTTCTTCTTTTTGTTCTTGATAGCATTGAACAATGACAACGTTGCGTATCTGATTGGGTAAGGACTTATTCGTGCTTTGACACTTTTGTTCTCTATTATCAAATAACGCATGATTTTTGGAACATTAGTAAAGATTATTAAATAACGCATGATTTTTGTTCTGTATTATTCTCACAAGTCAGTCCCTGAGTTGACAAAACAAAAAATGTGCAAAGAGAGTTTTTTTTTTTTTTTTTCTTGCTTTCTCGCTTTATGTAAAGCTAATCTAAAAAAGATAGTTTTTGGAGAGAAATAACAAATATGGGGAAGAAGTGGATCGTGTTCTTTGCTTATTTGCTCTTATCTAGCTTCTTTATAAGTTCTAGCTCTGCAGGGATAACGAAAGAAAGTCCTTTGCCAATAGGACAAACTCTCAGCTCCTCTAATGGTTTTTATGAACTGGGGTTCTTCAATTTTAATAACTCCCAGAATCAGTATGTCGGAATCTGGTTCAAGGGTATTATTCCCCGGGTGGTTGTGTGGGTGGCCAATAGAGAAAAGCCTGTTACAGATTCCACGGCAAATCTCGCTATCAGCAACAATGGAAGTCTTCTGTTATTTAATGGCAAACATGGCGTTGCATGGTCCAGTGGAGAAGCTCTTGTTTCTAACGGGTCTCGTGCAGAGCTTTCAGACACCGGAAATCTTATTGTCATAGACAATTTTTCGGGAAGAACTCTATGGCAAAGCTTTGACCATCTTGGTGATACTATGCTTCCTTCCTCAACCCTGAAGTATAACCTCGCCACTGGCGAGAAGCAGGTGTTGAGTTCTTGGAAAAGTTACACTGATCCATCGGTTGGCGACTTTGTGCTTCAGATTACGCCACAAGTGCCAACGCAGGTGCTTGTTACGAAAGGATCAACGCCTTATTATAGAAGCGGTCCATGGGCTAAAACAAGGTTCACGGGGATACCGCTAATGGATGACACATTTACAGGTCCAGTCAGCGTTCAGCAGGATACAAATGGGTCAGGATCTCTCACTTATTTAAACAGAAACGATAGACTTCAACGTACAATGCTAACATCAAAGGGCACACAGGAGTTGTCTTGGCATAATGGGACGGACTGGGTATTGAACTTTGTGGCTCCAGAACACTCATGTGATTACTACGGTGTATGTGGACCTTTTGGGTTATGTGTGAAGTCTGTTCCTCCAAAATGTACGTGTTTCAAAGGGTTTGTTCCTAAACTCATTGAGGAGTGGAAAAGAGGAAACTGGACTGGTGGTTGTGTGAGGCGTACCGAACTATATTGTCAAGGAAACTCTACTGGCAAATATGCAAACGTGTTCCATCCTGTTGCCAGGATAAAGCCTCCAGACTTTTACGAATTTGCAAGTTTTGTGAATGTTGAAGAATGCCAGAAAAGTTGCCTCCACAATTGTTCTTGCTTGGCCTTTGCTTATATCGATGGAATTGGGTGCTTAATGTGGAACCAAGACCTAATGGACGCAGTGCAATTTTCTGAAGGAGGAGAACTTCTCTCCATTCGTCTGGCACGTTCTGAACTAGGTATGGCGCTCAAATGATTACACGGAAGAATTACTTCGTTTACAACTTTATCTACAACTCCATTGATACTCTTCTTACCGGAAGCAGCATGGCTTATTGTTTAATTTGTTTTTGTCTTATATGTCACAGGTGGAAATAAGCGCAAGAAGGCCATTACTGCTAGTATTGTGAGCCTTTCTCTTGTTGTGATAATTGCGTTTGTTGCGTTTTGTTTCTGGAGATATAGAGTGAAACATAATGGTAAAAACTGATGATCTTACTCCCTCTCTATTGATTTCTTTTCTTTATTTACAGTACTCATTTTCTTGCTATTGGTAAGACACTGATGACCTATATTATCTATAATTGAAACACTAGTTTCAGCTGATATAACAACGGATGCTTCACAAGTTTCATGGAGGAATGATCTGAAACCACAAGATGTCCCAGGTTTAGATTTCTTTGATATGCATACCATTCAAACTGCCACCAATAATTTCAGTATATCAAACAAACTCGGACAAGGTGGATTTGGCCCTGTTTATAAGGTTAGAGAATTTTTAACCTCTTTGCTCTTTTCTATTCTTTGCTTATGCTCTCCAGATGACCTTATGCAATGTGTTTCAGGGTAAGCTGCAAGATGGGAAAGAAATTGCTGTAAAACGGCTTTCTAGCAGCTCGGGCCAGGGCAAAGAGGAGTTCATGAATGAAATAGTACTCATCTCAAAACTACAACATAAAAACTTAGTTCGGATTTTGGGATGTTGCATTGAAGGAGAAGAGAAGCTATTGATTTATGAGTTCATGTTGAACAATAGCCTTGATACCTTTCTCTTCGGTGGGTTCCTTCTTGCTTCATTCCTTTACTATCAGCAACTTTTTCTCTACATGGAACTGTCTTATCTGATTGTTCATACTCTATATTGTCGCTTAGATTCAAGAAAAAGGCTTGAGATTGACTGGCCAAAGAGATTGGATATCATTCAAGGTATTGCGCGTGGAATTCACTATCTCCATCGTGACTCACACCTCAAGGTTATTCACCGAGATCTGAAGGTTAGCAATATTCTTCTTGACGAGAAGATGAATCCAAAGATATCAGATTTTGGATTGGCTCGGATGTATCAGGGAACCGAATATCAGGACAATACTCGCAGGGTTGTAGGAACTCTGTAAGACTCTATTTTCCATAACATTGTTAACAAGATTCATAGTCATAAACTCATAATCGTTTATTAAACATTGGGTGAAACTATTCGATGTTCGCACAGAGGATATATGGCTCCTGAGTATGCATGGACTGGGATGTTTTCTGAAAAGTCCGACATCTATAGCTTTGGAGTTCTAATGTTAGAAATCATAAGCGGGGAGAAGATCTCAAGATTCAGCTATGGCAAAGAAGAAAAAACCCTTATTGCATATGTAAGTACAACTTTTAGGTATTCATACAGTTGCAAATGTCTCAAAACGTTTCTTGCTTTTATATTCTTAAGACCTGAATCTGAACAACAGGCGTGGGAATCTTGGTGTGATACTGGAGGAATTGATCTCTTGGACAAAGATGTCGCCGATTCATGTCGCCCACTGGAAGTTGAGAGATGTGTTCAGATCGGTCTGCTCTGTGTTCAACACCAACCTGCAGATAGACCCAACACACTTGAGTTGCTGTCTATGCTCACCACAACATCAGATCTTCCACCACCAGAACAACCGACATTTGTAGTGCACAGGAGAGATGACAAATCATCGTCTGAGGATTTGATCACTGTGAATGAGATGACAAAGTCTGTGATCTTAGGGCGTTAAGAAATGATGTTTGATCTTAGGGCGTTGATAACAAACTTCACCTTTTATTCTTTTTGTAACATATTTTTTGTATACATGAACCTCCATTCTGGTGCACCAATGATCCATGGTGTTGAAGATAATGTGACCAGAAACACTAATCAGATAATAGATTCATCATTTCATCTTCCATGTAAGCCAAAATAGAGTTCTTCACATCTAAGTTCTTCTCCTCCAACATCCGAACTTCGTTGTCGAGAAACTCTCTTTCCAACAATAAATTCCTGAATTCACTGTCTTCAATCTCCCTTTGAAACCCAAAACACATCTTCACAAAACCTTCCCTGTGTAAAAAAATTCCATAAGCAATGCTTTATCAATCAGAGGATCAAGAACACAAATGCTTGTTTACAACACAATCGATGTTTACCGCTTCTCGGTTAGTCTTGTAATTAGCTCACTATGCTCATTTCTCAAACGACAAATCTCATCCTCCAATAGCTTCAGAGAGTTTCTTGAATCAGCTTTAAGAAAATAAAACATAGTGATAGAGATTTAACAACACAGAAACAAAAAACAAATTCAGAAATTAGAAGCGACTCAAATTCAGAAACCTGTAACGGAGATCAAACCATTGATCTCGAACTGAGAAGCAAGGAACGATTTAGTAAGCTCAGCTTCTTTGACAGACAGAGCCGATTCCGTCTCAGAACAATTTCCGATCTGTGATTCGATCTCTCGCGTGACCTGAATGTTTGCTTCGATTTCCCGATTGACCTGTTTCATTCGATCACAGCTCAGATTAAGCTAAAGACGAGAGATACCAATCCAGTGAAGAAGATGAAGAATAGTGAAACCTGATCAAGCATGTCCTTGAAAATGGAGATTTGACATAGAATCGCACCTGAATCCTCCATTTCCTCTTGCTTCCTCTTCTTTTCAAATTCAAAATCAAAATCGTTAAGCGCGCTATGGGAAGATAAGCTTTTACTGGGCCTGATGGGCTTTTAACTTAAATCACGGCCCATTGAGACCTTGTGTTTCGTCGCAAATCGAATATTCCGATCTTTCAATATTTTTGGAAACACGAACCGAATATCGGCGACTTTGATCGAGATCGAAACAATGGTTGAATCGGAGAAAACGAAACACACATGTCTCCATCTTGAAATCTCCGGCGCCGATCCAATTTTCGTCAAAGGAACATGGTATCACTCTCGTTTCGATATCTCCGTCACCGATGGCTCCTTCACTTGGACTTGCAATGCGACGGAGGAGGAGGTAGCGGAGAGAGCAGCAATGGGACCAGCCTGTATCTGAGTATTTAGAGCTCGCCGAGCAATACTTAGGGTTTCAGCAGCCTAATTCGGTCTATGGTTTCTCCGATGCTATTGAGGGATCTAAACGGCTCTCTTGGACGTTTGAGAAGGAAGGGACTAAACTTGAGTGGAGGTGGAAATGTAAACCATCAGATGATAGCAAGAAGATCACTGTTAGGATTTTGGATTTTCTTATGGAGGCTAACATAAGGCTAAGTGAAGAAGTTGTGAACAAGACGAGATCGTTTGAGAAGATGAAAAGTGAAGCTGAGAGATGTCTCGCGCAAGGTGAAAAACTATGCGATGAAAAAACAGAGTTTGAGAATGCAACTTATGCAAAGTTCCTTTCTGTTTTAAATGCAAAGAAGGCGAAACTGAGAGCAGTAAGGGACAAAGAAGATTCAGTGAGAGCAGTTGAGGAGGAAGAGTCGACATACAAAGCTGAAAGCTTCGAGAGTGGAAGAAGTGATGATGAGCAGAGTGGGGAAGAAGCGTCAGAAAAGGCAACAAGCAGCAAAGCCCGTGGCGGAAAGAGAGCTGCACGGAGCTAAGACTTAGAGATTCCCCTGCCTTGAGATTTCAGGTGGGAGATTCCATTCAGTGTTTTGTGAATCTCATAGCTAGGAAATGAGAGTTTTCGTTGAAAAATCGCTAGAATCTGTATTGCTTGTGAAAGAAAATGCAATAGACTTGGAGATAAAGTAATTTTTAATTTCGGATCCAGTTTGGTTTGGTTTTTTAATTTCCTTGGTTCAGTTCAGAATCTGGTTTGGTTTTTAAATTTCCTTGGTTCAGTTCAGAATCGAGTTTGGTTTGCAATCTTTCACGTGCGTTCGAAATTGTAGAATGATCGTCTCCTCTTCTATCTGGTGAGTCGGTGGCAATGGTACACCAATATTGACTGTTGAAGTCAGCTATTTTGGATAAAAACAGTGAATCCCTGATGGTTGGCGTTGGAAATGGCCATAGTGTGTAGATTGGGGCATTATTGTACAACGGTATCTCTGAACGTTTATGATTATGCATTACAAGTGTTCGATGAAATGCCTGAACGAGATTTCACGTAGTCTCCAGTTCAAGAAAACTGGTTCTACTGAACCAGTGAGAAAGAGTGTTAATGTTTACCATTCGTAGGTTCTGGGTATATCAATCTATGGTCAATCAATGCGTTCAGATTTGTGAATTTTCTCATCTTTTGATTGGTGAAGAGTATATATATAGGTGCCTATGTTTCACTGGTTCTCGGCGCAACAAGCTTATGTAGTCATGAAAAATGACAGTGTTGCGTTATTGACTGGGTAAAAAGTTGACTTTTTCGTGGAAATGACGTAACTATTGACAAATTTAGTTGGTTTTATTAGATATGGTTTAAGTTGATCTTGTATATCAGAATTTTGGAACAAGAGTACTGTCTGGTCTAGTCTGGTCAGTATTGTATATAGGTGCTTGAAAATAGTCTTACAAGTACCTGAGTATTTGTTTCCATGGATTTCTTGTTCTTGTTATTGGAGAGAAAAAATAAACACATGGGGAAGAAGAGGGTCGTGTTGCTTTGGCTTAGCATCTTTATAAGTTTTAGCTCTGCAGAGATAACGGAAGAGAGCCCTTTGTCAATAGGACAAACTCTCAGCTCCTCCAATGGAGTTTATGAACTGGGCTTCTTCAGTTTTAATAACTCCCAAAATCAGTATGTCGGAATCTCCTTCAAGGGTATCATTCCCCGGGTGGTTGTGTGGGTGGCAAATAGAGAAAAGCCTGTTACAGACTCTGCGGCAAATCTGGTTATCAGCAGCAACGGAAGTCTTCAGTTATTTAATGGCAAACATGGTGTTGTGTGGTCCAGTGGAAAAGCTCTTGCATCTAACGGGTCTCGTGTAGAGCTTTTAGACAGTGGAAATCTAGTTGTCATAGAAAAAGTTTCGGGAAGAACTCTATGGGAAAGTTTTGAGCATCTTGGTGATACTCTGCTCCCTCACTCAACTATCATGTATAATGTCCACACCGGTGAGAAGCGAGGGTTGACTTCTTGGAAAAGTTACACTGATCCATCGCCTGGTGACTTTGTCGTTCTGATTACACCGCAAGTGCCATCACAGGGGTTTCTTATGAGAGGCTCGACCCCTTATTTTAGATCTGGTCCATGGGCTAAAACAAAGTTCACCGGGTTACCTCAAATGGATGAATCATACACAAGTCCATTCAGCTTAACACAGGATGTAAATGGGTCAGGATACTATTCGTATTTTGATAGAGACAACAAACGTTCACGTATTAGGTTAACACCAGATGGATCAATGAAGGCGTTACGGTATAATGGAATGGACTGGGACACAACCTACGAGGGTCCTGCCAATTCATGTGATATTTATGGCGTATGTGGACCTTTTGGTTTTTGTGTTATCTCAGTTCCTCCAAAGTGTAAATGCTTCAAAGGTTTTATTCCTAAATCCATTGAGGAGTGGAAAACAGGAAACTGGACTAGTGGTTGTGTGAGGCGTAGCGAACTACATTGTCAAGGAAACTCTACTGGCAAAGATGCAAATGTCTTCCATACTGTTCCCAACATAAAGCCTCCAGACTTTTACGAATACGCAGATTCTGTGGATGCGGAAGAATGCCAACAAAATTGCCTCAACAATTGTTCTTGCTTGGCCTTCGCTTATATTCCTGGAATAGGGTGCTTAATGTGGAGCAAGGACCTAATGGACACAGTTCAATTTGCTGCAGGAGGAGAACTTCTTTCCATTCGTCTTGCACGTTCTGAGCTAGGTATGACTTGGAATATAATTCAAGGACCTTCTGTATATTTTGCAATTATATTGATATTGATGTTTTCGATAGATGCATGACTTATTGTTTAATTCTTATGCTAAATTCCTCAGACGTAAATAAGCGCAAGAAGACCATCATTGCTATTACAGTGAGCCTTACCCTTTTTGTGATCTTGGGCTTTACTGCGTTTGGTTTCTGGAGACGCAGAGTGGAACAAAATGGTAACACATTAATGACTTTACTATCGAAAAGATCTAATCATTTGGTTGTCAATAAAATTGATCTGTTACATTTATTATGAGATATCGTTAAATAAAAGGTTGTTTTTCCACTACATCAGACCTATACTAAATTGATCGACTCATATATGTTCTTTTGGTACATTGGTTTCGCCTTAAAAAACTCTTAATATACTCACTTGGTACTAACACACAAATTCTAACCCAAATTTCAGCTCTTATATCAGAAGATGCATGGAGGAATGATCTGCAAACACAAGACGTCCCAGGTCTAGAATATTTTGAGATGAATACCATACAAACTGCCACCAATAATTTCAGTCTATCAAACAAACTCGGTCATGGTGGATTTGGTTCAGTTTACAAGGCGAGAAACGTTTTATCCTCTTTGCTCTTTTTCTTTTCTGTCATTTCTTGAGATGACATTTGCAAATTGTTTCAGGGAAAACTGCAAGATGGAAGGGAAATTGCGGTAAAACGCCTTTCTAGCAGCTCTGAGCAGGGCAAACAGGAGTTCATGAATGAAATAGTACTGATATCAAAACTCCAACACAGAAACTTAGTCCGGGTTTTGGGATGCTGCGTCGAAGGAACAGAGAAGCTATTGATTTATGAGTTTATGAAAAACAAAAGCCTTGATACTTTTGTCTTTGGTGGGTCACAACTTGCCTCTTTCTTGTAGCATTCCTCTCTCTATATGTCGAACTGCTTGTTTGATAGTTTTTACACGGTGTTTTTGCTTAGATTCAAAAAAAAGGCTTGAGATAGATTGGCCAAAGAGATTTGATATCATTCAAGGTATTGCACGTGGACTTCTCTATCTCCATCGTGACTCACGCCTCAGAATAATTCACCGAGACCTGAAGGTCAGCAACATTCTTCTGGACGAGAAAATGAACCCGAAAATATCAGATTTTGGGTTGGCTCGGATGTTTCATGGAACCGAATATCAGGATAAAACTCGCAGGGTTGTCGGAACTCTGTAAGAACCATTCTTCAATAACATATTAAACTAGATTGGTAAGTCATATACTAAAATGGGTACAACTATTTGATTTTTTGAACAGAGGTTATATGTCTCCTGAGTATGCATGGGCTGGAGTATTCTCTGAGAAATCAGACATCTACAGCTTCGGAGTTCTACTGCTAGAAATCATCAGCGGAGAGAAGATCTCGAGGTTCAGCTATGGCGAAGAAGGAAAAACACTTCTTGCATATGTAAGTAAGAGTGTAAGACTTTATGTTTTCATACACTTGCAGAGGTTTTAAAAGGTTCGTTGCCCTCGTATTCTTAAGATCTGAAACTAACACAGGCATGGGAATGTTGGTGTGGAGCCCGAGGAGTTAATCTTTTGGACCAAGCTCTTGGTGATTCTTGTCACCCATATGAAGTTGGAAGGTGTGTCCAGATTGGTTTGCTTTGTGTTCAATACCAGCCTGCAGACAGACCAAACACACTTGAGTTGCTTTCTATGCTTACCACAACATCAGATCTTCCTCTGCCAAAACAACCTACATTTGTAGTGCACACGAGAGATGGCAAATCTCCGTCAAATGATTCGATGATCACTGTCAATGAGATGACAGAGTCTGTGATCCATGGACGTTGATCAACATTGTGTGATGGAAACTTTTGATGACTTTCATTCACAATATTTTCTTAGTGGATTTCATTCCATTATGTAAAAAGATAAACTTACATCGAAAATTATGCTAAAAGGTTTGTTGAAAGAGATGAGACAAGAGTTGGTCATTTCCTAAACTTCCAATTTAGTTCACCAAAGATTATCCAAGTTGAGTTTCCTAAACATCTATTTTGTGTCATTTATATCTGCCATTCTCTTCTTTGAGACTATAGACATCATTCATGTGAGTGTGTTTTGTTTCGATTAAAGCCTTAAAGTCGGCAACTTTGACTAGAAGTAGTTAAGCCCAGGTCGAGACTTCAGCAACGGTGACATTAGCAAGCCTTTGAATGGTATGTCTTGGAACGTTAGGATTACGCAGCTACTTTGACCACATGTAGATTAGCCCAGATGGTGGAAGTTGCATTCATTGGTACTATTTGTCTCAAGAGTCAAGATATAGGTCCCGGCAACATTAGCAATGCTATGAATACGCACTAAACGTGTTTGATGAAATGCCTGAGCGATATACAAAGTTTCCAACGCTGGCCACAAGGAGTTGGGGTTATGTTTAAATACGTACAGTGTTTCAGGTTAGCTTCACTTTCTAGTTTGCACTTTATCTATCAATAAAGTTATATAACGTTTGAAAGAAATTTCTAAATCTGTTTTGCCTTTTGGAAATTGAAAAAGCTGCAAACTTAATTGCTGTGTAGGTTTGACTTATGAGAGACCAAAATGTGGAAAAAACAAAACTCATTTACTAGATTCTATCTTTAAGGAAGAGTAACATGGAACTTCTTGTCAAGGCTGTCTATACAGATTATTTTAATGCTTATGTTTAGATTATAGTTATAATTATTCTCTTTGACAAAAGAAAACATAATCAACTAGTGCAATGCTTAAGATATAGAGGATAACATGAAAGTCTTGATTTCTTTTGTCTCATTGATCTCTGTTCCTCTACGTAAAGTTTTGCTCATATGTACAAACTTCCACAAAGAAATTGTGCAGACAAACAGGAGTACACTGTACACATGAGAAAGATGGGTATGGTTATATTTGCTTGCTTGCTCTTGCTGATTATATTTCCAACTTTTGGCTATGCAGATATAAACACATCAAGTCCTTTGTCAATAGGACAAACTCTGAGTTCCCCTGATGGAGTTTATGAGCTAGGCTTCTTCAGTCCTAATAATTCTCGGAAACAGTATGTTGGGATCTGGTTCAAGAACATCGCTCCTCAAGTGGTTGTCTGGGTGGCTAACAGAGATAAGCCAGTCACAAAAACTGCGGCGAATCTAACTATTAGCAGCAATGGGAGTCTGATCTTGCTTGATGGTACGCAAGATGTTATTTGGTCAACAGGAGAGGCTTTCACATCCAACAAGTGTCATGCTGAGCTTTTAGACACCGGAAATCTTGTTGTAATTGATGATGTTTCCGGAAAAACTTTATGGAAAAGCTTCGAGAATCTTGGTAATACTATGCTGCCTCAGTCTTCTGTGATGTATGATATTCCCCGTGGAAAGAATCGTGTGTTGACCTCATGGAGAAGTAACAGCGATCCATCGCCTGGGGAATTCACACTGGAGTTTACGCCACAAGTCCCCCCACAAGGCCTTATAAGGAGAGGCTCATCGCCCTACTGGAGAAGTGGTCCATGGGCAAAAACAAGATTCTCTGGTATACCTGGAATTGATGCATCATATGTAAGTCCATTCACTGTTCTCCAAGATGTAGCAAAGGGCACAGCATCCTTTTCTTATTCCATGTTAAGAAACTATAAACTGTCGTATGTAACGCTAACATCAGAGGGGAAAATGAAGATCCTCTGGAATGATGGAAAAAGTTGGAAGCTTCACTTTGAGGCTCCAACAAGCTCATGTGATCTATATCGTGCTTGTGGTCCTTTTGGTTTGTGTGTGAGATCCAGAAATCCAAAGTGCATATGCTTGAAAGGGTTTGTACCAAAGTCAGATGACGAGTGGAAAAAAGGGAATTGGACAAGTGGGTGTGTGAGACGTACACAATTATCTTGCCATACGAATTCTTCTACAAAAACACAAGGCAAAGAAACAGACAGCTTCTACCATATGACCCGTGTTAAGACTCCAGATCTGTACCAACTTGCAGGCTTCCTCAATGCAGAACAGTGCTACCAAGATTGCCTAGGCAACTGTTCCTGCACAGCTTTTGCTTATATTAGTGGAATTGGATGCTTGGTATGGAACCGGGAGCTGGTAGACACAGTTCAATTTTTATCTGATGGGGAATCTCTCTCCCTTCGGCTTGCAAGTTCAGAATTGGGTAGGAATGAAAGGCCCTTATTACATTTGAAGTTTCAGCTTTCTTTATATGATGTTTTTTCCCTCTGCAGCATGGTTTTAAGTTTTTGTTTTTCTGGTGATTATTTCAGCTGGTAGCAATCGAACAAAGATTATTCTAGGTACTACTGTCAGCCTATCTATTTTCGTAATCTTGGTCTTTGCCGCTTATAAGTCCTGGAGATACAGAACAAAACAAAATGGTGAGACACAGGCACTTTGTTCTCACTCACTCTCTTTCCTTGTCCTCTTTTTTAATCTAACTCGGTACCAAATCCGAAGCAAATTAATCTCTTCCTCTTCATCTGATACACACTACATTTCTAGAATTCTTAAGTTGTGTCCCAAGGTACAGTCTCAGGTTGACAGTTCTTTTGGGAAGTCTATATGGTCAGTTTAAAGCTAGATGTCCTAACGGTTAATATGTTCGCTTCTATTGAAAGTCAATGCTTATGCTAATAAACTGCTACAAATTAAGCACTAATACATGCACACTTGTTACTCGTAGAACCAAATCCTATGTTCATCCACAGTTCACAAGATGCATGGGCGAAGGATATGGAACCACAAGATGTCTCAGGCGTAAATTTATTTGATATGCATACTATACGTACTGCCACCAATAACTTCAGTTCCTCAAATAAACTTGGGCAAGGTGGATTTGGTCCAGTGTATAAGGTAATGTATCATTCTGTTCTATTTACCTTTTCTTGTTTTCCTATTCTGTATTTTCTTCTTCTGTAGATGACTATGTGCAACTATTCTTCCAGGGAAAGTTGGTAGATGGAAAGGAAATAGCCGTTAAACGCCTTTCTAGCAGCTCTGGACAGGGTACAGATGAGTTCATGAATGAAATAAGACTAATCTCCAAACTGCAACATAAAAACTTGGTTCGGCTTTTGGGATGCTGCATCAAAGGAGAAGAGAAACTGTTGATTTATGAGTATCTGGTGAACAAAAGCCTCGACGTGTTCCTCTTTGGTCAGTCCTCTATAACTCTATTCCATTGACCTCTTCGTTCTTCCATCATATGAGAATTATGAAATGTGTCGTTGTCACTACTATCACTGATCTGTACTATCTTATTGGATAGATTCAACTCTGAAGTTTGAGATTGATTGGCAAAAGAGGTTCAACATCATTCAAGGTGTTGCACGTGGACTTCTCTATCTCCACCGTGACTCACGCCTCAGGGTAATTCACCGAGACCTGAAGGTCAGCAACATTCTTCTGGACGAGAAAATGATCCCGAAAATATCAGATTTCGGATTGGCTCGGATGTCTCAGGGAACGCAATACCAGGACAACACTCGCAGGGTCGTAGGAACTCTGTAAGAACCATTCTTCGAAAACATTCTCTACAAGATTCATAGTCATGATATTCCATATAGGTGAACCTATTTGATGTTTGAACAGAGGATATATGGCTCCTGAGTATGCATGGACTGGGGTATTCTCTGAGAAATCAGACATCTACAGCTTTGGAGTTCTACTGTTAGAAATCATCATTGGAGAGAAGATCTCAAGATTCAGCGAAGAGGGAAAAACTCTTCTTGCATATGTAAGTTTTTTGGTAAACTTGCATATGTAAGTTAAGACTTAGGTTTCCTACACTTGCAGAGTTTCTTGCTCTAATATTCTTAGGATGTGAAACTAAATAACAGGCATGGGAATCTTGGTGTGAAACCAAAGGAGTTGATCTTCTTGATCAAGCTCTTGCGGATTCTTCTCATCCAGCTGAAGTTGGAAGGTGTGTCCAGATTGGTCTACTCTGTGTTCAACATCAACCTGCAGACAGACCAAACACACTTGAGTTGATGTCAATGCTCACCACAATATCAGAACTTCCATCACCAAAACAACCTACGTTTACAGTGCACTCTAGAGATGACGACTCTACATCTAATGATTTGATCACCGTCAATGAGATTACACAATCTGTGATTCAAGGGCGTTAAAGAAACAGTGTGTGATCGAAATTTGTTCGAATTTGAAGTGTGGGTTCTGCTCAGGTAAATTAAAGTGATCAACTTTTCTTCATTACCTTTTAAAAATATTTTCTCTACTTGTAAAAGAGTTTGTACTCTTTATTGTTGTCCATGTGCTCATGAAGCTCCAATGTTTTCGTTGACTTGGTCACAAACTCAAACAAACAGGTCATCATCATTTTTTTATTATATTCTTTAACGGTTTTATAAATTTAAGATAAACGGTCGAAATTAAAATCACAATGGTTAAGTTCGAGTTTTTGAGGCAATTGTGAATTTGTGAGTTCATTTATTCTTCTTCTGGTCAAAGTTTGCAACTTTTGGCTACAAGCACATATTTTTCTGAGTCGTCGTCACTGTCTCTGTCTCTTCAAAGTCCCACGATAGTTGAAGTTTACTTTGAATCTGGCTCATCTGAATTATGCATTGAATGTGTTCGATGAAATGCCTAAACGAGAATTTAAATTGGTTTTATCATTCTTTTGTTTTTTGCTGGTCTTCTAAGGTTTTGGATCTTCACTTTGCAACTTGCAAAACGTTTGTCGGTAATTTCCAGTTTTGTGTTGTCCTTCTCGAAGAATGCAAAAGCTCAACTTCTTGGCTTAGTAGAAACGAGAAAGTTGACTTATGAGTACCACACGTTATTTTCTGTGGACAGTAAGGTTGGGAGATTCTTTGTCAAGGTCGTCTATTATTTTATTATTTTTGTTTCTCTCTTTGCTGGTCAATAGGGTATTGTTTAGTACTTGTAATATTCAAAGAAGTAGTGTGAACCAAGATCTAGATATTTAATTATCTCAGGATACGTTAACATAAAAGTTTTTTTTTCTCTTGGTCTCAATGCTCACTCTATCCCCATGAAGTTTTGCTCATACTCAAGTTATCTTGCAGAGAAATAGAAAAAAGATGGGTATGGTTTTATTTGCTTGCTTGCTTTTACTAATCATATTCCCAACTTGTGGCTATGCAGCTATAAACACATCAAGTCCTTTGTCAATAAGACAAACTCTGAGTTCTCCTGGTGGATTTTATGAGTTAGGCTTCTTCAGTCCTAATAATACTCAGAATCAGTATGTCGGGATCTGGTTCAAGAAGATTGTTCCTCGTGTAGTTGTGTGGGTGGCTAACAGAGATACGCCAGTTACTAGCTCTGCAGCAAATCTCACTATCAGCAGCAATGGGAGCCTGATCTTGCTTGATGGGAAACAAGATGTTATTTGGTCAACAGGAAAAGCTTTCACATCCAACAAATGTCATGCGGAGCTCTTAGATACCGGAAATTTTGTTGTAATTGATGATGTTTCAGGGAATAAATTATGGCAAAGCTTCGAGCATCTTGGTAATACTATGCTGCCTCAGTCATCATTGATGTATGATACTTCTAATGGCAAGAAGCGTGTGTTGACTACATGGAAAAGTAACAGCGATCCTTCGCCTGGGGAGTTCTCACTGGAGATTACACCACAAATCCCCACACAAGGCCTTATAAGAAGAGGCTCAGTACCTTACTGGAGATGTGGTCCTTGGGCAAAAACAAGATTCTCTGGGATATCTGGAATTGATGCATCATATGTAAGTCCATTCAGCGTTGTCCAGGATACAGCAGCCGGCACAGGATCTTTCTCTTATTCCACATTAAGAAACTATAATCTCTCATATGTTACGCTAACACCAGAAGGGAAAATGAAGATCCTCTGGGATGATGGAAATAATTGGAAGCTTCACTTGTCTCTCCCAGAGAACCCATGTGATCTATATGGTAGATGCGGGCCTTATGGTTTGTGTGTGAGATCTGATCCCCCAAAGTGTGAATGCTTGAAAGGGTTTGTACCAAAGTCTGATGAGGAGTGGGGAAAAGGAAACTGGACAAGTGGGTGTGTGAGACGTACAAAATTATCTTGCCAAGCAAAATCTTCTATGAAAACACAAGGCAAAGACACAGACATCTTCTATCGTATGACAGATGTAAAGACTCCGGATCTGCACCAATTTGCAAGCTTTCTCAATGCCGAACAGTGCTATCAAGGTTGTCTAGGCAACTGTTCTTGCACAGCCTTCGCCTATATTAGTGGAATTGGATGTTTGGTATGGAATGGGGAGCTAGCAGACACCGTTCAATTTTTGTCTAGCGGAGAGTTTCTCTTCATTCGTCTTGCAAGTTCAGAATTGGGTAAGGATAAAATACATTTCTTCCGAGATTATGAAATTCAACTTTCTTTATAATGTTTTGTAGCAGCATGATTTAGCGTTTTTTTATCTGTTTCTGGTGAATATCTCAGCTGGAAGCAGTCGAAGGAAGATTATCGTAGGCACTACTGTCAGCCTTTCCATTTTCTTGATCTTGGTATTTGCTGCAATTATGTTGTGGAGATACAGAGCGAAACAAAATGGTAAGAGACTGAGAAACTTAGAAGCTTTCTCTCTCTCTCTCTCTCTGTTACTCTCTTTTCCTCTATATCGAAACTGTAGTAAAAGACACTTCTATATATACACACTAATTAGTCTATAATCTGTCAAATCTTGACGTTAAGCCTTTGGTTGTTAAACTGCTACAAATCAAGCAATACAACATGCACATATCTTATTCGTATTTCTGTTGTCTTTGATACTTTATAAGATGCATGGAAGAATGGTTTTGAACGACAAGATGTCTCCGGCGTCAATTTCTTTGAGATGCATACAATACGAACTGCCACCAATAACTTCAGTCCTTCAAATAAACTTGGTCAAGGTGGATTTGGTCCAGTTTACAAGGTATGTGAAATTATGTTTTAGTTCCTCAAATGGAAAGTTTGGTGTTCTCTAGATAACTTTCTGCAACTTTTTCCAGGGAAAGTTGGTAGATGGGAAGGAAATAGGTGTTAAACGCCTTGCTAGTAGTTCCGGTCAGGGTACAGAGGAGTTCATGAATGAAATAACACTGATCTCAAAATTGCAACACAGAAACTTGGTTCGGCTTTTGGGATACTGCATCGACGGAGAAGAGAAGCTACTGATCTATGAGTTCATGGTGAACAAAAGTCTCGATATTTTTATATTTGGTATGTCTTTTATTCCATACATCTCTCGTTATTCCTTTTCCTTCCATCTTATGAGACATTTTTAATGTGTCACTTTCACTAATCTGTTCTACTTTATTGGCTAGATCCATGTCTAAAGTTTGAGCTTGATTGGCCAAAGAGATTTAATATCATTCAAGGTATTGCGCGTGGACTTCTCTATCTCCACCGTGACTCACGCCTCAGAGTTATTCACCGAGACCTGAAGGTCAGCAATATTCTTCTGGACGACAGAATGAATCCAAAAATATCAGATTTTGGATTGGCTCGGATGTTCCAGGGAACCCAATATCAAGACAACACTCGCAGAGTTGTAGGAACTCTGTAAGAATCTGTCCACAACAACATTCTTAAGAAAGGATTTATAGTATAGTCTTATATATTGACATTTTAGTGAAACTATTTGATATTTGAACAGAGGATATATGTCTCCCGAGTATGCATGGGCAGGATTGTTCTCTGAGAAGTCTGATATCTATAGCTTCGGAGTTCTGATGTTAGAAATCATCAGCGGAAAGAGAATTTCACGGTTCATCTATGGTGATGAAAGCAAAGGCCTTCTTGCTTATGTAAGTGAAACAACTTACTGTTTTAACAATCTAATATTTCATCAAATGCAGACACTTCCCTGTTTCCTTTTCTAAAACACTTCTTCACATTCTTTAGACATGGGATTCTTGGTGCGAGACCGGGGGATCAAATCTACTTGACAGAGATCTTACTGATACATGCCAAGCATTCGAAGTTGCGAGATGTGTTCAGATTGGTCTGCTCTGTGTTCAACACGAAGCCGTCGACAGACCCAACACTCTTCAAGTACTATCCATGCTTACTTCAGCAACAGATCTTCCAGTACCAAAACAGCCAATATTTGCAGTGCATACTCTAAACGATATGCCAATGTTACAGGCTAATTCTCAAGATTTCTTATCTGTAAATGAGATGACAGAATCTATGATCCAAGGAAGGTAAGCCTAAGGATCTTGTTATCTCACTACAGAAGTAGTAGTATATACTTGTAAATTCATGAACATTTAAAGCTTAAGATTTTGATATCTCACTCTATTTTCTTAAGCATGTGATCTCATAAAGCCCCAATATTGCGTTGACACGTCATCATTTTCGGTATAATATTGTTATTAAGCGTCGCAAAGATAAAAATATGCTTTTTGATGACTTCTCTGGCATTCTCTTCTCTGCATTTTATAAGATCATGTTGATGGAAAGTCTTCGACTTTGGTTACAAGCGTCGATGCCCAGTTGGTTAGATTTGGATTTCTCCGCTATACTTTGTTTCTTTGTAATTAAAAACCATGTTGCTTCGAACTTTGGAACGTTTGGGTTATGCACTGAATGTGTTCGATGAAATGCGTGAACGAGAATTTAAAATTCAAAGTTTTGGGCAGTGGGGGCCCAATGTTTGAAGCCGCCCATGAAAAGTCATACCTCCACTATAGGAAATCGGAGCTAGAACTCTGCACTCTTCTTCAGGTAAGCTTCTCCTAAATCCAAAGTCTGTTGCTTTCGATTTCATATCAGGGTAACATTCTTTCCCAATGAATTGAAAAGTTCTTGTGTTGGTATTTATTCCCCAAATTTGATTAATCTACAGAGGAAATAGAACTTTTAGCTGCAAGTAAAATGTTGCAAAAACGTTCTTGTGCTCTGTTACTTTCTAGAAAATGGAGAAAGTTTTAGCTGCAAGTAAAATGTTTTGCTTTTGTCTTTCTGTTACTTTCCTAGAAAATGTGTTGGCTTTATTTATGGTTAAGGCCCAGAGATGGGAATATACAAAGTTATCTTCTAAAGCAACATGGAATATAAAACTAGTAAAACATTTAGTTTTTTGACTTCTAATTTGGTGTCACCGTGTGATTTTGTGAATGGAAAGATGTGACTCTAGTGGTCAACGAGGTCTATGATTTTTCTTTCCTTTTTTATATTGCGGTCACGATGGCTTTACTAGTTATTATAATAATATAAGTTAGGAGTCTCCATAGATATACCATCCAAGAGGTTTCATATTTTATTTGTTCTGTTATTGCATTGACTTTATAAAGATTCATACATTCAAATCCTTAGAAGAGCTCTTGCATATCGTATGGGAAAGATTGGTATTGTTTTCTTTGCTTCGTTGCTCTTCTTGCTAATTATATTCCCAAGTTGTGCCTTTGCAGCTATAACCAGAGCAAGTCCTTTGTCAATAGGACAAACTCTGAGCTCCCCTAATGGAACTTATGAGTTAGGGTTCTTCAGTCCAAACAACTCTCGGAATCAGTATGTTGGGATCTGGTTCAAGAACATCACCCCTCGGGTTGTTGTCTGGGTGGCTAACAGAGATAAGCCAGTTACAAACAACGCAGCGAATCTCACTATCAACAGCAATGGGAGCCTTATCTTGGTTGAGAGAGAACAAAATGTTGTTTGGTCAATAGGAGAAACTTTCTCTTCTAACGAGCTTCGTGCTGAGCTATTAGAAAACGGAAATCTTGTACTCATTGATGGAGTTTCAGAAAGAAACTTATGGGAAAGTTTCGAGCATCTTGGTGATACTATGTTACTTGAATCATCTGTGATGTATGATGTTCCGAATAACAAGAAACGTGTTTTATCTTCTTGGAAAAATCCCACCGATCCTTCACCTGGAGAATTCGTAGCTGAGCTTACGACACAAGTACCTCCGCAAGGCTTTATAATGAGAGGATCCAGGCCTTACTGGAGAGGTGGTCCATGGGCAAGGGTAAGGTTCACCGGCATACCAGAAATGGATGGATCACATGTAAGCAAATTCGACATTTCCCAAGATGTTGCAGCCGGCACAGGATCTTTGACTTATTCATTAGAACGAAGAAATTCGAACCTGTCGTACACTACGCTCACATCAGCGGGATCGTTAAAGATCATTTGGAATAATGGCTCTGGTTGGGTTACTGACTTGGAGGCCCCTGTAAGCTCATGTGATGTTTATAATACATGTGGACCTTTTGGCTTGTGTATAAGATCTAATCCCCCAAAGTGTGAATGCTTGAAAGGCTTTGTACCAAAATCAGATGAGGAGTGGAATAAAAGGAATTGGACTGGTGGTTGTATGAGAAGAACAAATTTATCTTGTGATGTGAACTCTTCTGCAACAGCACAAGCCAATAATGGAGACATCTTCGACATAGTTGCAAATGTGAAGCCTCCAGACTTTTATGAATATCTAAGTTTGATCAATGAAGAGGATTGCCAACAACGTTGTCTTGGAAACTGTTCTTGCACGGCATTTTCCTATATTGAACAAATTGGATGTTTGGTATGGAATCGAGAGCTTGTGGATGTAATGCAGTTTGTTGCTGGAGGAGAAACTCTTTCCATTCGTCTTGCAAGTTCTGAGTTAGGTACGGCATTAAGCTGAGCATAAAGTAATTCTAAAAAATTTCGAGTTTCTTCGTGATGTTCTTGTTTGCTGCAGCATGGTTTACAGTTTTATTTTATGGTGCATCTCTCAGCTGGAAGCAATCGAGTGAAGATTATTGTTGCTAGCATTGTCAGCATTTCTGTTTTCATGATCTTGGTTTTTGCCTCTTATTGGTACTGGAGATACAAAGCCAAACAAAATGGTGAGACACTGAAATGCGTAGTAGCCCTTATTTCTCTGTTTTCTTTTCAATCAGCTACGTTAGTGTAGCCTTTGAATGCTAATTTTCTACAATTTAGTACTGACTTGGATACTTGTAAATCATAGATTCAAATCCTATACCATTGGAGACATCACAAGATGCATGGAGGGAACAACTGAAACCACAAGATGTAAATTTCTTTGATATGCAAACCATATTAACTATCACCAATAACTTTAGCATGGAAAATAAGCTTGGTCAAGGTGGATTCGGTCCAGTGTATAAGGTAAACTTTATCATGCTTTATCTACTCTTTTTCTTTTGTCATCCTCTTTCTTGTTCACCATATGACTATCTCCAACTGTGGATCCAGGGAAATCTACAAGATGGGAAAGAAATAGCCATAAAACGCCTTTCGAGCACCTCTGGACAGGGTCTAGAGGAGTTCATGAATGAAATAATACTCATCTCGAAACTCCAACACAGAAACTTGGTCCGCCTTTTGGGATGTTGCATTGAAGGAGAAGAAAAGCTATTGATTTATGAGTTTATGGCGAACAAAAGCCTCAATACCTTTATCTTTGGTCAGTCCCTTATTGTGCATATCTCTGCATCTTTCCAATTATATTCATCATGTGGAACTCTTGTACCCTTGTTTATGTGTGAAGCTGACCAATCTGTTTTTAATTTGGCTAGATTCGACGAAAAAGCTTGAGCTTGATTGGCCCAAGCGGTTTGAAATCATTCAAGGTATTGCTTGCGGACTTCTTTATCTTCACCGCGACTCATGTCTTAGGGTTGTACACCGAGATATGAAGGTCAGCAACATCCTTTTAGACGAGGAAATGAACCCAAAAATATCAGATTTTGGATTGGCTCGGATGTTTCAAGGAACCCAACATCAAGCCAACACTCGCAGGGTTGTTGGAACGCTGTATGTATCTCTGCCTCCTCTATAGATAGATAACAAGCGTTTACTTGTTTAAATAATCAACCTGAGGAATTTTTGTCAAAATGAACAGCGGATACATGTCTCCAGAGTATGCTTGGACAGGCATGTTCTCTGAGAAATCCGACATCTACGCATTTGGAGTTCTGCTATTGGAAATCATAACCGGCAAGAGGATTTCAAGTTTCACCATTGGAGAGGAAGGCAAAACTCTTCTTGAATTTGTAAGCCATTGCCCTCTATATCCTCCTTGAATCTGAGTATAAATCAAAATGTTTCTAATAGGACTGTGTTCATCGAATTTGAAGGCATGGGATTCTTGGTGCGAAAGCGGTGGATCGGATCTACTGGACCAAGATATCTCTAGCTCGGGTTCTGAATCCGAAGTAGCGAGATGTGTTCAGATTGGTTTGCTCTGTATTCAACAACAAGCCGGGGATAGACCCAACATTGCACAAGTAATGTCAATGCTTACAACCACAATGGATCTTCCGAAACCAAAACAACCCGTATTCGCAATGCAAGTCCAAGAGAGTGATTCAGAGTCTAAGACTATGTACTCTGTCAATAATATAACACAAACTGCTATAGTTGGTCGATAAAAGCAATGATCACACATGTCTACAAAAGAATCTCATTGTAAATTTTAGAGGTTTTAATATTCAAAAAAAGGTGACCTTGGTTATTGTAAAACAACAAAACAAAAACCATTTAATCCTTATGCACGAGGGATAGAGACAGAGATATTACTTCAACAGTACGGCACAAATCTCCAAAGGCACGACGAATATTTGTGTTATTTGAGTTTTGACTTAATCTTCCCAAGCCAATACAAATCGAGAGTGTGGCTTGTTTCTCACGGCCTTTGAATTCTTTTTTATCTCTAAAGTTGTTGTCTTTCTTTTATCATCAATTGTGTGTTGTTGACATTGTTTCTCAGCCAAAGTTTGAGACTTTGGATCGAATCACTTATGCCCAGATGATCTCTGCATGATTAATCACAATTTCTTTTTAAAAAATTGTTTAGTCTTGCACTATTTAAGGTTTGACCGCTTCTACAATAAGATATGCACTGAATGTGTTCGACGAAATGACTGAGTGAGATTTAACTTTCAAATATTTTGACTTCGTGCGGTTTCTTTTTTCAACAGATTTACCAAAGAGACATGTTGAAGCGACTCGAGAAAGTAGGTACATTGAATTGCTCTTAATTGAGAGAACTGTAAGTAAACTAAAATTTGTGTACTGTGTTATTATTATTAAGCTGGCTTATCTAATAGTGGTTTTGTCATTATATCACTCTTAGGAGATTATTCGAGAAATGGAAAGCTTATGTAACATCCAGGTAAATTCTGCAAATGGGTCCTGTTTAATTGTGTTAATCTCTTTCATGGAATGGAAGGTGACAAGTGTGAAAGCTTAAAAGTATTTTTCAGAGGTTGGAGAAAAAGTTGACTTCTTTTTAGACTTAATGCAATTGGAATGTTTCAATGTTTTATTGTTTATTCTGTTTAATATTAGAAAGGAACATATTGCATTATTGTACCAGAGAGAGAGCTGAACTTTGAATAAGTCAAGTTTTGTGAACAAAAGCTTGGTCAACTTATTAGGTGTCTTAAGTAGAAGCAGACCCCATGAATTTTTATGTATATACATGAAACTTGAGGAAGATTGTTCTCTCAATTCTTTGAGTTCACCAAAATAACGTTTTTTTTTTGTCAACATGCGTATTGTTGCATGCTTGCTCTTGATAACAGCCTTATTCTCAAGCTATGGCTATGCAGCTATTACCACGTCAAGTCCTTTGTCGATAGGGGTAACTTTGAGCTCTCCTGGTGGATCATATGAGCTTGGTTTCTTCAGTTCTAACAACTCTGGGAATCAGTATGTTGGAATCTGGTTCAAGAAAGTCACTCCTCGGGTTATTGTTTGGGTGGCTAACAGAGAAAAGCCAGTCTCTAGTACTATGGCGAATCTCACAATCAGCAGCAATGGAAGTCTTATCTTGCTTGATAGCAAAAAAGATCTGGTGTGGTCATCTGGAGGAGATCCCACATCTAACAAGTGTCGTGCTGAGCTTTTAGACACCGGAAATCTTGTCGTCGTAGATAATGTTACTGGAAATTATTTGTGGCAAAGTTTTGAGCATCTTGGTGATACAATGCTACCTCTTACATCTCTCATGTACGATATTCCTAACAACAAGAAACGTGTGCTGACTTCTTGGAAGAGTGAGACCGATCCATCGCCTGGGGAGTTTGTAGCTGAGATTACACCACAAGTACCCTCGCAAGGCCTTATAAGGAAAGGCTCGTCACCTTATTGGAGAAGCGGTCCATGGGCGGGAACAAGGTTCACTGGGATACCAGAAATGGATGCATCGTATGTGAATCCATTGGGAATGGTCCAAGATGAAGTCAACGGCACAGGAGTTTTCGCTTTTTGTGTTCTGAGAAATTTCAATTTGTCATACATCAAGCTAACGCCAGAAGGATCATTGAGGATTACACGGAATAATGGAACCGACTGGATCAAGCACTTTGAGGGTCCGCTAACCTCGTGTGATCTATATGGTAGATGTGGACCTTTTGGCTTGTGTGTGAGATCCGGTACTCCAATGTGCCAATGCTTAAAAGGGTTCGAACCAAAATCAGATGAGGAGTGGAGAAGTGGGAATTGGAGTCGTGGATGTGTGAGACGCACAAACTTATCTTGTCAAGGAAACTCTTCTGTAGAAACGCAGGGCAAGGACAGAGACGTATTCTATCATGTATCCAACATAAAGCCTCCAGATTCATACGAATTAGCAAGCTTTAGCAATGAAGAACAATGCCACCAAGGCTGTCTCAGGAACTGTTCTTGCACAGCCTTTTCCTATGTCAGTGGAATAGGATGTTTGGTGTGGAACCAGGAGCTGTTGGACACAGTGAAATTTATTGGCGGAGGAGAGACTCTTTCCCTTCGTCTTGCACATTCTGAATTGAGTAAGCCCTCATAAATTCTTAAATCTTTACAATGTTCATTTTGGGTAACAGTGTGGTTTACAGTTTAGTTTTTTTGTGACCTTTCAGCTGGAAGAAAGCGAATCAAGATTATCACTGTTGCCACTCTCAGCCTTTCTGTTTGCTTGATTTTGGTGCTTGTTGCATGTGGGTGCTGGAGATACAGAGTAAAACAAAATGGTGAGAGTCCAAATAGCTGATCTCTCTTTTACATATCATCTTATTTTTCTACATATTATCCTGATATGGTTCCATGTTTACTTGGGCATCACTTGTTTCGGTTTTAGCTTTAGACTTTATTTGAGCTTTAGCCCAATGTATCAACGTCTAGAAATTCTGTGCTAACACTTTGATACTTGTAACCCGTAGGTTCAAGTCTTGTATCCAAAGACAATGTAGAAGGCGCTTGGAAGAGTGATTTACAATCACAAGATGTCTCAGGTTTAAATTTCTTTGAGATTCATGACCTACAAACCGCCACGAATAATTTCAGCGTGTTAAATAAACTCGGTCAGGGTGGATTTGGTACGGTTTATAAGGTAAGAGATATGGTTCCTTCTATTTTGTCTTCTCTATTCTGATATTTCTTGTTCTTTATATGACTGTCTGCAACTATGATGACTTCAGGGGAAGCTTCAGGACGGAAAGGAAATAGCTGTAAAACGTCTTACTAGCAGCTCTGTACAGGGCACAGAGGAGTTCATGAACGAGATAAAACTCATCTCGAAATTACAACACAGAAACTTGCTTCGGCTTTTGGGATGCTGCATCGATGGAGAAGAGAAGCTATTGGTCTATGAATATATGGTGAACAAAAGCCTTGATATCTTTATATTTGGTAAGTCCCTTCCTGCTTTTCTCCTTCCATGACGATAGAGAGTTCTTTATGCTGATCGATTTCTGCCATACTCTGTGTGTTGTACTTTTGGCCAGCAGATTTGAAGAAAAAGCTTGAGATTGATTGGGCTACGAGATTCAATATCATTCAAGGAATCGCTCGTGGACTTCTCTATCTCCATCGTGACTCATTCCTCAGAGTTGTACACCGCGATCTGAAGGTCAGCAATATTCTCTTGGATGAGAAAATGAACCCAAAAATATCGGATTTTGGATTGGCTCGGCTGTTTCATGGAAATCAACATCAAGACAGCACTGGTAGTGTTGTAGGCACTCTGTAAGTAACCACTACCATTCTTATGACATGCTTAACTAAAAGTCGTTCATGTATATAAATACTCAACTTGACTAACTATTGTATGATATGAACAGAGGATACATGTCTCCCGAGTATGCTTGGACTGGTACGTTCTCTGAAAAATCCGACATTTACAGCTTCGGAGTTCTGATGCTCGAAATCATCACTGGCAAGGAGATTTCAAGTTTCAGCTATGGCAAAGATAACAAAAACCTTCTTTCATATGTAAGAACCTATCTTAATCACTTGCAAGGTCTAAATTTGATTCTAAATTCTTACGTTTTCGCGCGTTTTTTATTTGTTGTGACAGGCATGGGACTCGTGGAGCGAAAACGGGGGAGTGAATCTACTGGACCAAGATCTTGATGATTCTGATTCAGTTAATTCAGTTGAAGCAGGAAGATGTGTTCATATTGGTCTGCTCTGTGTTCAGCATCAAGCTATTGATAGACCAAACATCAAACAAGTTATGTCAATGCTGACTTCAACAACGGATCTTCCTAAGCCAACACAACCAATGTTTGTATTGGAGACAAGTGATGAGGATTCTTCTCTGTCTCACTCTCAACGCTCCAATGATCTCTCCTCTGTTGATGAAAACAAATCTTCTGAAGAGCTAAATGCTTCCTCATGAATGTTCCAATCGGATTCGTTCACGTGGACTTGCGTTGTTTTGTACAAATTGTCAGTTGTGGAATAAATCAGTGATGTAAATTGGCTTCATAATCTGTAAATTTACATTTACCCTTCTCTTATAAACCTTTTTAATATTCTTATAGGTAATTTTTGGGCTACAAATTACTTGGATTTGGTTAGACTGGATTTTGTTTGATAAAATATATTCATTTAGTCAATTCATCATCTTTATGAAAAACATTTTTTTCCCTACATCTGTTGTGATTTAGATTTTAAAAACAGATACAAATTACTTGACTCATTTAGAAATGTGGCATACATTACACATATCATTGTTTACATGATATAAAATGTTATACATATAACATGGACTGTTATATGGATTACACATAAAACAGACACAAATTACTCGAATCATTCGTAAAATGTTATAAAACAAATTTTAAATTTTAATAACATGATTTAGGATATAATATAATTATGTAACATAACATAACATGAATATAACTTTTGGTAACAGAGCATAACATGATATAGTTTTAAATAACATTATATAATTTAAACACAAACATACTAAATTTTATTAAAACTATTATGGCAACAAGCCAATAACAATAAAAGTCAAAGTTTTCATAATATTTTAATGTGATATAAAAGGCTGATGTAGCCTAACTGTTCATCTAATTTGAGTTGAACCAAATATAATTTGATATGTAAGTACATGGCTTTTTTGCAACTTGAGGAAAAGTTTTGTAGAAACTGTGTTGATATGTGAATTGTGTGATACAAAATCCTGAAATGGCTGTAAAGTTCATCTTATTGGAACTACACCAAACCTGACCAATATTGAAAACTGAAATAGTTGACATTAATTGAATCAAATCATTATATTTCTCAAAAAACAATTGACAAATATAATGATTCCTGACCAAACAAAACTTAAGCATACATAGCCAAATTGATAGTCCAATATAAGGTCCAATATAAGTGAACAGAAAATGATAAACCAGTTTGATTCTCCCTAAAAATCAAACTAATTAATTACCAAACCAAACTTAATAAATTCAGTTCAACTTCATTTCATACTTTCCCCAAAATGAATAAGCATAACCATAACAAATCGAACCAGAAATCGGATGAGCCGCCTCTACTTGGGACCATCGTTTCTAGGATTTACCAAGCTGTCCTTAGCCAAACTAGAGTTAGCACAAAGCATATTTGTTTGTCACCAAACGCACATGGCCCCCAAATCTTACTCACAACACTATAAGTTTAAGTAACAAGAAGACACAATTTTTAATTCTCATTTGATCCATCACTCTCACTTATCTCTCTCCATATAATTGAATTGTGGTAGATGCGAGAGATCACTCTATCTCTACACAACCTCACATGCCTCTTTATCACTTGACTCCATGTGCTTCCCCATTTCCCATATACTTCCAAGATTACATGCATTTATACAAAACTATTCCCCATATTTAGTTTCGTTTTTCTAATCAAATCCTCTAAGCTTGGATCTTAATGTATGTCTTATATCTTATTTAGAAGTTTTGCCCATTCAAGAACGACTTTTATGATTTTATCTAATGTTTATTCTGCCAAAAAGCTATAAAAGGATCAATGTAAGGAAATGTTTGATTTAATCATTGAACAACATAATAAAATAATTATGTTTATAGCAATTTGGTTGCGAATTGTCATCCTAAAAGTGTTAAACATTGCAGCTTCTAAGAAGAATCTCTTTAGTCTATATTAAAGCCTTAAAGAAAACTTTTGATAAGATACCCACTGCACACCAAAATAACTTCTTTTTGTTTGCATTTCACCAAATTAAAAAAGAGAGAATAATATTAAGAAAGAAGAAAAAGAAAGAAGAAAAAGAGATATTCTAAAGCTATCTTAATATTCTTGTAGTTGAATTTGGAGGTCACATGGGATTGAAATTGGGATTAGTGGAAAGAGAACTAACAAAAACACCTTTGTAAAAATATACACTCAAGAAAAATTCACAAAAAAAAAACTATAAGGAAACAAAATAAAATTAGGAATGCCAAATACCACTGAGTATGCTGCGGAATCTGTTCATTGATAGCTTCTTCACAAGTTTCTTAGCATCTGAACCTTCAGTTTCTGCTAGCTTCTCTATGCTTTTCAAATACCCTGAACTCGCAATCTTTCTTCTCGCGCTATTGCAGCTCGTTAAAGACATCAATATCGATATCAAAAACTTTGTGTTACCTGAATCGCTGCTCACATTGCTCCCATCTTCATGGTCTAGCAACTGGAGAATGTAGCTAATGTTAAAGTCGTCTTGTGCAAACTTCTTCCTGTTCCTTGGAACCGAGATCAAACAGTACAGTGCCACGCTCGCCATTTCTCGTACATCTATCGATTTGGCGTCGAGAAATTTAACTAGCTCGGGCATAAAACCCGCCTCTCCCATTATCCTCTTAACCTCTTCTTGTAAACTACATAGCCTAGATGTGACCTTCAAGGCTGATTCTTGAACAGAAATCTCCCCATTTCTTAGCAGATTCAGCAAATGATCCAAGAATTTGCAACCCATCAATGCATTCAAACAACCCGCAGACCCGAAACATAAGTTATCAATCGCCCTTAATGCTATCTCCTTAGATTTCGAAGAAGACAACGAATTGGGATCTGATAACACACTCACTAGCTCCTGAATTCCTCCTTCTCTAACCAAGATGTCCCGGGTTTGTTCGTCTTTACAACACATACTCAACAGTAAATCAATAGAATTTACCTGAACAATCTCCTCCTTTGATCCAATAAGCTTGATGAAAGTAGCAACAGTATGATCTTCTTCAATCATAAACCTCTTGATCTCTTCAACACCAACGAGATTTCTCAACACACCACACGAAGTACCAATCAATTCACCACCAAAATCACTACAAGAACAAATCTTCAACAAAGCTGAAACACCTCCATGAGCAGAAACAGACCAAGCATTCTCAGAATTCTCAGTTAATTTCATCAAACACCTTGCAGACGCTTCTCTACCAACACCATTCCCATTCTCAAGAACCCTAACCAAAGGACCAATCACACCTGATCTGATCAAAACATCCCTATAAGAACCAAACCCAGATATAAAAAACACAGCTTTGGCAGATTCTTCTTGAATCCCAATCTCAGAATCAAGAAACCCAACAAGAACATTAACCATATCACTAATCTCAATCAGAATCTTAACATATCTATCATCTTCCTCCATAGCTTCATTCAGCTTAACCAAAGCTTGTTTCTTCATCTCCAGATCTCCAATCTTCATTCTCGTTAACAAATCCCTAATGTAAAACCTCATGTCATCTTTACAAGCATTACCATTAGGCTTCAACACAACGATCGCAAATCCATGACTTAGAATCCCAGCTGAGTAAATCCGAGATAGATTCCTCGTATGTCCATCGAATTTCCCCGCCATAACATCTAAATCGCTTTGCATCAGAAGCTTACCACTGAAGGAGACGTTAACGCAGCGAGTAGCGAGATCGTAAGTGTCTTTGAGAGAGATTAGAATGGCGGAGATTAAGCTTGAGAGAGATGGGTCGAATCCAGAATTGAGATTTCGGAGAGAATCGAGACCAGAGTAAAGCTCTTGGAGTTTGGTTCTTATGAGTTGCCATTTGATGTTGAAGGATTTGATTGAGTGAGAGAGTGAAATCAATGAAGATATTGCTTCGATTGCTTTCTCTATGCTTGCTTTTGATGATTCCTCACAAGCTTCTTCACCCATTTTGGTTGATAAAGTCTTCTTCTTTCTTGTTCTTATCAAAGTGGTTTTAAAGCAAACTCATCTTCAGAAAGTGAGGATATTAGAGGGAAAATGATGGGAAGACGAAGACTTTCACAGGTAATCTCGTTGGGTTATCAGTAATGGTTAATGGGTTTTGAGGAAAGAGAGAGAGGGGAAGAGAGTTTGGTAATATTTGACGGAGCTGGCGTTTCTCGGTGGGGTTGGAGGCAGTGACATGTCGAGGAAGATGAAGGTGAGGGTATAATGGTCATTTTGATTATTTTTGGGGTTAGATGAAAAAGCGTATTTGGGAAAGGTAAGTTGGTTCTTAAAATGGTTTTGGTGACGAGCACGAGGTCCTCGAGAATTCGATTCTTTTTCTCTTCTTTTCCTCTTTTTTTCTCTTTTCCAATTCAACATTTTGGTGTTCTTATCATTTTATTATTTTGGTTCTTATTATGCTTTTGAAAAAATGTTCTTTTTCAATGTGAAAATGCATGCGTTTAATAAATAACAAGTGAAACTTAAAAATTATACGGAAGAGATTTGTAATGAAATTCATAATGTGGAGTTGGACAATTCGATTACATAAACTTTCAGCATAATTACCAATCTCATAAACTTTCTGCATATTTTTTGGATTTTGATTATTATATTATTTTACGTAAAAATATTTCACTTCAAAGCACTCATATAAAAATCAATTATATTAGATAGTTTTTGGTTTTCATGATATTAGATAGAAGCTTAACTCTAAAGGAACAACCAATATCTACACAAGTACGAGAAAGCCGGAAATAGAAATAGTTGAAGCTGGTAGACAATAGTATATATTAGTAGTTTAAGTTTACTCATCCTCTTTCTTATTACTTTTTGTTATAAAAAAAATATATTTTTTTGGACGACAAGATTTTATAAATCACTACTCTCCATCAAAGGAGGGAATGGTTACAAAAGAAGAGGCCAAAGCCACCAATGCTAACAAATTCGCTGCACCAAACGTCAAGCAAATATTTTTGTTATAATCTAAAATGTCAATACACTAGGCAAACACAAGTTATTGTTGTAAAAAGGGTGGAGGATATATAATTTCACGGGAATACATTAGTAAATGTATTAAATTGAATAAGATGTATACAAGCTATTTTCATTCAACTACTTTGGTATTAAATTACAGAATATATACGTATATAATATTTGTAAAGACTATAAATTTTCAAACAGTTGAAACTTATAAATATATGTATAACAGTTGACTCAACTTACGTATATTAAAGGAAACAAGAAATGGTCCGTGACGAAATATGAAGAGCCAAAAATATATATGGCAAAATTGAATGTAAAGCAAAAGGATTGGCTACCTTTCACATGATTCCAAATTTAGATCGTAGTTGATATTATACAAATTTCTCCATGTAAAATAAAACTTTCAAATTTGATTTTATTGTTCAACCTAAATTTTACATAGCACTCATCTAGCTTATATTTTGTTTGATACCATCCATGGTGTGAGTGGGTTTTTCTTTTTTCTTGTTTCTTTGTTCTTTGCGATCCGAAATGTACATCTATCGAAGAACTAATTTGACTATTGGTATTATCATTAATGCTACTATTGATATCAATCACATGAAATTTTATTGACTTTCTGAGTTTTCAAGTTTAAAGCGACTCGTAGATTGAACACACCTAGCTACACAAATAAGTCATTGGAATTTTGAGCATTTTCATGAAAACCAAAGAGCCCGTAAAGTTATATAGATTAATGCTACTATTAATATCTCTCTTTTTCTGGTTTTACGGTTCTAATAATCAGAAAAATGTTACTTGCAGTAAATTGTCTATGCAAGAGTGTGGTTAATGGTTTTAAGATGTTTCTATCATGTTAATAACCACATGCATGTGGTATTTGTTTATATATATGGCACTTTGATGGATGGAAAACAAGACACACTAATTAGTGTACTTTTTCAAATTAGATTATGCGATTAAAGATCCTGTAAATAAGTAAGTGTAATGCTAAAAAAACAAAAGTTAGGTGTGGAAACTGGAAAGACAAAAAAACAAGCAAAGAAAGTGATCCATGATATCGACGTTTGAGTAGTTGAGAAGGGAGATATTCATATGTGCAAACGCATTACAACATATTCCTTAGTTTTCACGAAAAATATAATAATCAAAATATATAATCATTATTCAATAACAAAAAGCTATTATAAAAAAGAAAACCTAACCTTTGTTATTTATATATTATATCATCTACTTGTTTATTGGTCATCGATTTACTAGACTGGAACAAATAATCAATTTTTCACCAAGTGATTGTGTATCATAATTGTATATATTTCAAAGATAATATTGAACTATAATCTGAATTTCCTTACACGCTTTTTGTTTAAATGAAGCATACTAATAGGTTATATATTTAACATAAAATATCTGATAAAAATAATAATTGAAATGTCATATTTTTAAATAGGAACACAAGCATTTTAACAATCAAATCGTAAATATGTCTTGCAACGATACTGTCGAATAAATAGGGATCCCGTGAAAACCACAATATAATGTTCTTGCACTAGAGAATTCATCACATAATTGGTGAAACATTAACAAAATAAAAACTACAAAAACTTCGTCATTTTCGGATATCCCTATCTTTTCCAAAGTTTGGATTTTTCATTTTATAGTTGTTACTAGTATGTTACCCAAATTATTTGTATATTATAAATCGAATCATTGATCAGAAAAATCACCGAAAAACTAGACCAATTCAAGATTAATATGAGTCATGTAAAACTAGAAAAAGGAAAAGTAATTATTTATAAACTCGTGAAGGAAAAGTGATTATAACTTGAGATCGCTTGACGATGACATGTTGTAATTTAGTGTGCACGACATAAAAAGGTCCACATGGGAGTCATATTTGCTCCAAGCTAGGCTAATAGGGGTTGATAATAACTAAAGGAGAAGCCTTGTCTTAAGCTTCAACACATAAATTTCAACTAACTACATATATTATTATAAATTATTTATGCATTCCGATTCACTTCTTAGTATTCAACCAATTGATTGATTTGGTAATGGGTTGAGTTGAAGATGATGCAATGGTGTTTATATGGGAAAAAAAAAGTTTTGTATTATTAGCATTACAAATAATTAGCAGTGAATAGTTAGATTTAGGACTCTTAAGACTTTGAATAGAATTTTTAATTATTATGATTGTAATGCCTAATATATATCTTAAGTTTAATTATAGAAAAAAAAAACTAAAACTATAGATGTATATCAACTATTTATGTGAGAATTTATGTTGTAAATTATATTAGTTTTGATAAACATTTGTCAAATATTGTGATAACTTCTAGTACAAGAGTCATTTCAGTATTTAAGAATATCTTTGACATGTGGTTTTACTCCTACCAAGGACAAACATTTTTTTTTTTAATTTAGAATCATCTTGTTCCATGGACATATAAAATTGGACAATTCAAAAGGGTTTACAACCACCCACATAGCTAGGTTAGTAAATCATCTAAACTTAATTTTAACCTAATTATCTAGTCATACCATCTATATTTAGCAACCTAAACCTCTATGTTGCTTAATCCAATTTACAATAACATTGATCAAGAAGATGGTAAATTTGTATATTAAGATAAAATTGATCAAGAAGATGGTAAATTAACAATTACTTGTTTATATCTGATATGCTTTAAGTTTTATGTATCAACCTAAAAATTTTGGAGAAAGAATTAGTAAAACTCGCTCAAAGACAGGATTGGTAAGGAGTTTGTATAACTGAAGCCAAAAAATATGAGAATATGAGCTGGGCTACTTGTTAAGGGCCCAATATGACTCAGGCCGTTTGGGCCCAAATGGATTCTGTTTATACTCTCTAGAATGAGAAATGCGTTTTTTTTTTACTGAAATGTCTCTTTATGAAAGCAAATTATCTTACCAAGCCACTGTTCTTGAGACAAAGGCTCAAACAGGTTATACGAATCCAGCATCAGAGACAAATGCTGATTACGTGGTGTGTGTGTAATCAAATAAAGACTTTAGATTGAAATCAAGAGGCTAAAAACTAATGAAATAAATATGCATCTCTTATTATTAATCCACTTTGTAAAAACCAAATAAACTATATTCACACTACACAACATACAAAAAGATCTATAACCCTCCCATAGAGTTTGTTTGTGACCTTCTAAAGAAGCTAGCCTTTCCAAAACCCTATCTCTCTTTTTGTATCTAACAACAATTTACAGAGACCTATCCAAACCAAAACCCAAAAAAAAACATAACTAAAAACCCCTCCTCTTCAATTAAGAATCTTGAAGAAACCAAGTTGTTTGATTCAGTGGAATAGAGCCACTGAGACTCCGGAATCGTCCTTGTTGCGGTTTATCCTCGAAAGACGGTACCTTTTCTGCAACGGAGCTCCCGGAGCTTCAATCTCTTCATCATCATCCTCTACATCAAACGGTTTATCCCAACCAAATCTGCCATGGTGGAAAACCGAGGTTTTCCGAGGTGTACTATACGCGAAATGTGACTGCTTTGCTATCATTGTCTGCAAAGAAAAACAAAGAACATTTAGATTCAGAATCAACTAATGGTGTATGTATCATCAAAACCTACTAATGATGCCAAATTTTACTTACAGCTTCTCTTATTGTCTTTGAAACATGAAACAATTGTTTCAAGTCTTCATGCTCGACCCCACAGATAATCCTCACCTGTAATAATGAATCACAAGATCTATCAACACGTGTCTATGAAATGTCAAACGATCTTACGCACAATGACAAAAGTTTTCCAGATATGGAAAAAGTTGAACATTTTCTCATTTCCATTACGATTTTGAATCTCAGAGAACAAAAAGGATTCAACTTTTAGCTCAATCTGATTGACACTCGCTGAATTAACAAAGACTCTCAGCTAATTAACAGAACCCAGAAATCACAAACAGATAAAAATAAGTTGTGATGAAATTCTTGAATCTCAAAGACCAAAAAGGTTCAACTTTCAGCTCAAATCTGATTAATACTCAGTAAATTATTATGAAATCTCAACTAATTAACAGAACCCAGAAATCAGAAATGATTAAGAATGAGTTTCTGATGAAATGAACCAGAAATTTAAACACTTTCTCATTTCCAAAACGAATTTTGAATCTCAGATTAAAAACAAAAGGATTCAACTTTCAGCTCAATATGATTGATACTTTGTAAATTAAGAAGAAATGACAACTAATTAACAAAACCAGAAAGAGATTAAAAGAAAGAGTTAGTGAAGAAACGAACCAGAATATCTAGGGGAAGATCTTCAAGCTCTCGACTCTGACCCTCTGCAACCGAAGTAGTTTTGTCATCGCAGAGCTTTTTTCCAACAGGTGAAGTGAAAATCGAATCCTCCATCTCATCACCAGATGAAATGAGAATCCTCTTTCTCCCAAATCCTCTCTTGTACTGTACAAACTCTAACCCTAACCCTAATCCTCCATTATCCACATCACGACGTTGCCTCAAATTCGGCTTCTGGGTAACGATTCTTTTCTTCCCCAATGCCATTTTTATCAATCTGCAACAGCAAAAGTACAAAAAATCAGATCTTTCCCCAAATTTCAGAGAATCCCCAAAACAGAGGAATTGGATAAAGAGAAAATGAAAAGTGAACCTAAGAGCAAGAAACAAACTTACAAATAAATAAGATTTTTCCGAAGATTTTCCGAGATTTGTTGATGTGAGTCTTGAAAGTATATGTTTGTGGGAAATGAACAAAAGCTGAGAGAAAAATGAGTAATTTTTCTTTTTTGGTGTTAATATTATGACAAAGAAAAATGAACTACTACTTCTTCTCTACTTATAGTAGATTAATTATCTTTCTTTTTCTTTTTAAGTCAATTTATTATTATTTAAATGAAAACGAGTAAAGTAGAAAATGCTGGAAATTTCCTAAGCAAAAAAAAATATCTAAATTTTTTAAATTTTGTTGTTCTCCCTCTCTTCCTTACTTTTTGCTGGTAAGCAAAAGACGGCTTACAAAAAAACTAGCCGTTGGGGAAAGACACGTGGTGAACTTTGAGCCGGAGGAGGAACCAACGTGGGTGGTTCGTGTGCTGACGTGGCGACAAGTTGTTCGTTTGACGGTTTAGTCGCCTCACACGGTTTTGTTTTGTTCTTAGGATTCGCAAAAAGTAAAAATCTTTCGAGTCACTGACACAATCTTTGATAATCTAACACTTATCAGTTATCACCGACCAAAAGAAATTAGATGATTATTGTTTAATTTATTTATTATTATTGATTACTCTTTATTTTAATCCATTGTTATTGAATTTTTTTGACATTTAATTATGGTATATGCAATTAGTTTCTTTTATGTCAATATTGTATCATCAAGATCTATAGATGTTATATGTATATATCATTGTTATATTTTTCTATTTTTATTTCCACATTCTTATTGGAGAAAATTACAATATTACTAGAAATAAAAAGATTTGCATGCCATTTGTTGAGATTTAGTCTTTATTGATTAACTCTTCATTTTAATCCATTATTTGTTTTTGAAAAAAAATAAGAAGATTTGCATGCCATTTGTTAAGTTTTTTTTTTTTTTTTTTTTAATAAATATGGACTTCTCATTTATAAAGGTTTTCCCCAAATATGGGATTGGATCACGGTAATACACAACGAGAAACACAGTTACAAAAATGCAAATCGGAGAATAATAACCTGGCACCGGAAAGGAGGATTATATCCTGGAGACACCGTGAAACAGAGAGTCCGACACACTAGCGACGGCAGATGCGCAGTCCACAGTTTTGCAGTCCGACACACTAATGACGACACATTTATTAAGATTTAGTTATCAATGGTTAACTTTCATTTTAATCCATTCTTATTGAGTCTTTTTGACATTTTTTTATGGTATATATGCAATTGATTTTGTTTTAGGTCAATATTATATCAAGATCCAAATTAAGCTTTTAACAAATAAAAAAATATAAGATATGCATGCATAATTGTTATATTTTTCTATTTTTGTTTCCACAATGTTATTGAAAAAATACAATATTATGGAAAAAAATATATGCATGCCATTTGTTCATATTTTTACTAACTTATTGGCTAATGTAAGGATATGTTTAAAGTATATTTTAAAATTGGTCAATTTGTTTTTTATTTCTCAATAAAACAGTAATTAATAATTAAGAGATACAAATATTACATTAATTAAATTGACAAAACTAATTAAATTAAATTATATATATATATAGTATTGAATTTTTGTACCTAAGTATGATATATCATATATATAATTTACTTAAGTTATTTACTGAAAAATCAAGGTCCAAAAATATGCATAGATTAATGATCATTATTATATATCTCTATTTTTATTCCCAAACTCTTATTGAAAAAAGTGTGCATGCCCATTAGTTGAGGATCTTACTAAATTATTAACTAATTTTAGGTACATCTAGTTAAGAATTTTTTTTCTTATTGTAAGTTTTTTTTATCAACCTATTATAAATTAGCAAAAAGAGCTGAATGATATTATTCACCGAACCTAATAATATTTGAAAAGACAATTGTATATCGAAAATATTAGTTATTTATAGATGAAATAATCAAAAATATGCAAAAATATATAAAAGCGAAAAAATACTTAAAAATAACCAAATATATATGTATGAAAATATCCAAAAATAACCAAAATATCTAAAACTATTCAAAACAAAATACCGAATCAATACCAAAATTTAAAACCAAAAAACCTGAACTGAACCAAAACCGAACTAAAATATTAAAATATTCTAATTGATCATAAAATCTACAACTGAAAAGAATCAAAACTGAGTGGAACCGAACCGAATCTTAACGCCTAGGACTATTCTTCAATGAAAAGTTTAGGTATTTATTTAAAAAATAATATGTTTATATTTTTGGTCAAAATTTTATTTTAAAAAAAAATTGTAATTAATAACTAAAATACAAATATGATATCATAATAGAGAACACATTATGTGATTCAAGGATCTTACGATACAACTTCTCTAAACTGGTTTCACACCACTCGAAAACAGAGCTCTAAACAAAATCACTACAATACTCTCGAAATTACTTTTTAAAAGAGAGAAAATGCTGGAGAATTCTATTTGTGTGTAAAACGATCAAGTTCTTAATCTATTAAAGAAGACGACTTGAAATATGGGTTTTAAATAGAAGTTTGTGTTAGGTCTGATGTGGAATCAATCAACCACAATCCCCCACAAATCCAAGAGAGGTAGGCAACATTACGAGAGACGATATCTCCATAAAACCCGATTCACAAAGATCGTGAATAACAAAGGAGACCGAGTCTCACGTTCAACCCGATCCGACTTCTCTCGGAGCTCCAATGTGAGCTAGGCCTTAAGCCCATTTCTTTTTACACAATTTATTTATATTAAGTCCAATTAGATAGCTTAAGTAAAAAGTTGGCCCAACATTGAACTGATCATTTCTTCATACATAATTATCAGTTATGAGATAACTTGTTTGGCCATTATTAAGCCCATCTCTAGATTGGCTTATTGACTAGTTAAAAACAATGACAACAAAAATAGGTGGCGCTACTAAAGTATTCCAGACTTCTCTTCACACTTGATCATGTATAATTTGTATGGTTTCTCTATAAAACTTAAGATCATTTTCACTTGACAAAGATTTGATTTATTTTATTTTCACATCCAATTTCTTTCTCTTTCATTAGAAATTTTTGTTTTGGAGAATCTATTAACGATGAAGGAGGGCCTAATTGATAAAATGGATTCCATGCATCCACACCTCTAAAGAAAGTAGCCAAGCTGGCCTTAGTGGCCAAATTGGCCTTTATCATCAATGTGTTGATCCCTTCTCCTACAAATTCAAATTTATTTATTAATCAGCCCAATATTTTATTTGTGTGGCCCAATTATCCAGGGCTTTCTCTGAGTACACGGTGTTTAAATGCAACAAATTTTCCAAGAACAAAGGTGTCAAATACTCAAATGACTTGTTTACGATTTCAACAACAAGCTGGTAAAGATGACTTGTGTAAACTAAGATTGATTAGGGTCGATTTAAATCAACGGATGTATACAAAGTACTAATATGTAAGTAATCATATAGCTTTTTGTAATTATTCCAAAAGTGCATATGGTTAACTTAGTACTATTAATTGATTAGTAGCAATTGTTTTCCTACATTTTATAAGTGACGCTAAATGACTTTCCTTTTAGTAGTTGCAGGAGCATGGGAACATGTTACCATAGTCTAAGTGGCTATAATAAGCATTATAATACCAATGATCCCAAATAATTAAGTTCAAATCTGAAATAAATTAAATTACAAAAAGAGTTCAAATCTAAGATAAACCAAAGACAGAAATAAGAGAGTTCAAATCTAAGATAAACCAAAGACAGAAATAAGAGAGTTCAAATCTGAGTGAAGAGCAAAAAAGGAAAAAAAGGACATGTTTCACTCGCTGTGATGTTTCAAAACATCAAAAGAGCTATTTCATGCAGTTTGGATGCTTGAGCTTAAACTTCGGTAACTTTAACCCCTGAAAATATGGTTTTTATGAGCTTTATCCTTGCAACATCTGGGGTGTGAGCATCGTTCTTCGCGTTCTTAGGCATCTGTAACTCCAACCTCTTTAGAGATGGTGCGTTCTTGACAAAGAACTCTACTATATCAAGCTCATGCCAGTGGCCTTTATAGCCAATGATCTTCACGTCCGTGAGACACTTCAAAAGGTAGTTGTTATTCGAAGTATTCTGAATCTGCGCCTTATGATGTATCTCCCAAAAATACATTTGAGGTTCAAATGTGAAATTCTGAATCTGCACATAACAATCAAAAGTTTTAGTAGTAACTTATATGTAGACCATAGGGAGGCAGGGAGGGGGGAGAGAGAGAGACTTACATCAATGATAAACTGTTCGAGTTTAGGGCACTCTTTAAGGAATTCAGCGATATCAAAGAGAGTGCAAAATGTTGGAGCCTTAAAGAAAATCTTGAATTCTCTCAAGTTCTCAAACTTGAAAAGCGGCTTTTCCAGTTTCCCTTTTAAGTATCTATACGTGATTGCCTATTTAAATATATGTGGAAAACACCATCAAAACGAGTCTGAACAAAACAAAATAGAGACAAACATAGCGGAAACACATTTGTGATTATTGTAACCACGTATTATCACTATTCGAAAAACTTGTACCTCAAGCAAGATGTTTGTCGTTGTGAGGGCATGAACTGCTGAACAGGCTAGCATACTATCAACCACCGTGTCAGAAGAATGCCTTCTTTTACTTCGACTATAATGAAATTCTGCCTCTTCAAGTGCATTAACCTTTAAAACGTTGATGGTCTTGGCATATCCATCATACTTGTAACATTCAAGAGTGGGTGCATCCAAAAAGATGCTCAAAAGATTTGGCATACAAGACACGACCAACGACTTGAACTTCTTATGATCATGAGCGTATATGGTCAGTATCCCATTCCCAGACATTTGGCATTTGACTAGTTCAAGCGACTCAAGGTGGATGCAGTTGTTGAAAATTGAATCTATCATTTCATTCGTTACCTCAGTCCGCATGAGCGAAAGTGTCTTCAAGAGCCTTAGACCTTTTGGAAGATTATTCGGTATTTCAAATCTACACCATTGCAGCTTCAAAACAGTAAGTGTCTCGCTGGATGAGAAATTGAGTGGGATCTCCATAACCTTCTTGGAGCTTGAGAAATCCAACACAAGCTCTTTGATGTTTTTACGAAGACACGTATCGACCCACGAAAGTATCTTATCCTCCACGCCGGTATGGTCGAGAGACAAAACAAACCGGTCGATCTCTGGTCCTTGGTGCTGAATAAAAACGTCTTCGATTATGCGTACAGCCTCTGATTGACTACGTCTGACAGAAAATATTCCGCTGAAATCGAGGTCGCGAGATAGCTTCCATGTGTCCCTATATCTCTTCGACAAAACACGGTGTTGTAAAGTAGATTGGACTGGAAGAAATGACAAGATGCACTCCACCAACTCATCAGACAATCTTTTGATGAGTTTCATCTGCTTATTAGACGCTTCTGACATTTTGATCGCGATGGATTCCTCTCTAGTTTAGATTACTTCGGAAAAGAAAATTATGGTTTGGCTATGTATTTTTCTTACAAAGTATGAATTTGTTGCTTTCAATTGTAGCAAAACAGGTGTGTTGAAACTTATTTATATTAGTCAATTGTTGTTTCTGGGTTGTTTAGATGCAGATATATTTTGAAAAGTATTGAATTTCTTAATAAAGAAAAAAATATTTTTGGCTATGTAAGGTATATGTAAATGTTTTTCTCCAAAAATATATATTTGATTTAATCTATATTTTATGTATTGTTATCAAATAATTAATTAATAACAACTTTAAATATTTGTTTCTTTAATCTTACATTTGCTTTCCAAACTTGACAAAATAGTAGATTTACTTCTTCTTTTGTTTTAAATTATGAATTGTTGCCAGATATGTGATATTATTACCATTTTTTACTAATAAATTATATTTAAATTGACATAGAATTTAATTAGGATTTGGGACCAAATATGTCATATTATTTACCAGTAAAATTAATTGTTTTTTTGGTAAATTTTTGAATGGCTCCATATCATATCTTTTAGAGATGACACATTCGAAAATATTGATAGTATACTTGTCTTTTAATTGATAAACGAACAACAATTAAAATATAAAATTAAATCTAAAACACAAATAAAATCCTATTATATTATTTGGGAAGTACATTTTAAATATAACCTTAATTTTTGTAAGTAATTACATAGGTATGCCATTAGATATAAAATTTTAAGGAGTAAATTAATTTATCTCTTTGAGGATTAAAAAGTCAAATACTAATTTAATTAATTAAATTTAATTAAAAACGAAATATATTATTAATTTCCAAAAAAAATAACCAATCAAAATCAACATATAAGATTTGATATCTGAATTTTAATTAATTTAATTTAATTAGAAAAACGAAATACATTATTAATTCCCAAAAAAGTAACCAATTAAAATCAACAAATTAGATTTGATATCTAAATTATCATATTAATTTTTTATTAATTATTATAGTTTACTTCTCATCTTTATATGATTCTATTTTTGCCGAAAAATAATATCATCATTACAGAAAAATAATTAGAGTTTTTTCGCATATGCCATAATTTGAATTTTTAAAAGTTTTTAGTTGAACTAAAATATAAGCCTACCTGCGGTATACTGCAAGTTAATATCTAGATTACAGGGCTTATTGGATCTAAAGACAACTCATCAAAGATTTCCTAAACTGAAGCAAAATATACTGAATATTCAAATATCTATCTGTTACCAAATTATAAACAAATAAGTTCGTAAAACAATTTAATATTTTATATACGAAATCAACTAAATCTTAATCACATAAAATTTGCTCAAAAAAAAAGTATTCAACAATTAAAAATTTATCAAATCTCTATATAAGTTTTGATACTATATTCGAATAAAGTGTAATATACCTTTTCAATTTATATTCTTTAACTAATTTAAGCGAACTAATATATTTGCTAATCTTATACCTATCAAAACCGACTATCGTTTCTTATCTCTATAGTATATTTGCAAGACTTTTTTGGTGGATTTGGATAAAAGTGCATATCGTTCTACTATATTATTTGGGAAGTACATTTTAAATGTAACTTTAATTTTTGTAATTAATTACATGACAATGCCATTAAAAAAATTTAATCAAAAACAAAATCTTTTAATGACATCATTAAGATTACCAAAATCATTTAACGACAATATTCATCTCTTAATTATAGGGCTTATTGGATTTAAAGATGGGTCATTAAAGATTTCCTAAACTGAAACAAAATATACTGAATATTCAATTATCTATCTGTTACCAAATTATAAACAAATAAGTTCGTAAAACAATTTAATATTTTATATACGAAATCAATTAAATCTTAATCACATAAAAATTAGCACAAAAAAATATGGTACATTCGGGTCTATAGTAGTTTTGCAAGACTTTTTTGGTGGATTTGGGTAAAAGTGCATTCGGGTCATATGGTACATTCCCCTTATTAAATAAATATGGTGCACTCCTATGTTATTAGCTAAAATGTTTATATTATAATTCAGAGTTATATCATAAATAAAATTAATATTAATAAAATAAATGGCTTTTTGGCAAGACGGATTTGGAGGGACGGGTTTTTGAATCAACATTAATAAAAAGTAAAATATAATTAATTCACCGTTTCAATACAGGTTAAATCTTTGATTTATTATTTTTTAATAAAAAATAATATATATAAATACTTAATAATAATTATAAACTGTAAAAATATAAATATTTTATAAAAATAAAATTTACAAGTTTTAATATATATTACTTTTAAAAAATAAATCATCCCGCGGTATACCGCGGGTTAAAATCTAGTTATGATTTATTTTTGGTGCTTTGTGAACTTTTACCAAATTAAACAACAAAACAAAAAAGATGTCGTCCATTATAGAGTCTCGTTGGAGTTGAGATCACCAAATATGGTGTTTTGGTTTCTCCTTGGAGATGGTCTTATATAGCAACACATGTGAGTTTTATTCCTCTAAATTTTCTAAGTTACCAATTTTTTTTTGTTATTTCAACTTTTTATGTTTCTATCTTTCCATTTTCTTTATCCAAATTTAATTTTTTTTTTAAAAGGCCTAGCTAACTACACTGTATGGCTCAGTATCCTCAGACACAGAGCTAATCCGGACTGGCGATGGTCTTTTGTTTTCCTCCGTTTTTTCAACCTACGATCTACCACCTATATATGTCGTGAACGCAATGGGAGACGTCACCAATGTGACTATACACCGGCTGACAATCTCATATCCACCTTTAACAGAGTGATCTCCACCCGCATATCTTCGTTGGACAACGTTCTTGAGGAGCTGCCATGGAGATGGAACTTACTATCTATGCCTTAATTTTAGGCTATATTTCTTTTATTTAAGCAGCTCTATTTTTAAATGCCTCTTTGTCTAGTACTTGATTTACTGTTAAAAAAAAAAATTGATTAATAAATTTCACATTTCATATAAAATAAATTTGAAAAAGAGTTCAAACCTGAAATTAAACAAAGGCATACACAATAGAATTTCAAACTAAGAGTTTTTTTTTTTTTTTTTTTTGGACAAAGAATTTAAAACTAAGAGAACATCATAAAAACTCAAAAAAAAAACATAAAATCTGAGATGACTTTTGATGTTTCAAACACATGAATTGAAGTTATAGTTTGGCATGCTTGGGCTGGGCACAACCTGAGTTTAAACTTCGGTAACTTTAACCCCTGAAAAGATGGTTTTTATGAGCTTTATCCTTGCAACATCTGGGGTGTGAGCATCGTTCTTCGCGTTCTTAGGCATCTGTAACTCCAACCTCTTTAGAGATGGTGCGTTCTTGACAAAGAACTCTACTATATCAAGCTCATGCCAGTGGCCTTTATAGCCAATGATCTTCACGTCCGTGAGACACTTCAAAAGGTAGTTGTTATTCGAAGTATTCTGAATCTGCGCCTTATGATGTATCTCCCAAAAATACATTTGAGGTTCAAATGTGAAATTCTGAATCTACACATAGCAAACAAAAGTTTTAGTGAACTTATATGTAGACGATAAGGAAGCAGTGAGGGAGGGACAAGGAGGGAGAGAGAGAGAGAGAGAGAGAGAGACTTACATCGATCACAACCTGTTTGAGTTTAGGGCACTCTTTGAGGAATTCAGCGATGTCAAATAGAGTGCAAAATGTTGGAGTTATAAAGGAAATCTTGAATTCTGTTAAGTTCTCAAACTTGAAAGGCGGATTTTCTAGTCTTCCTTCTCCGACGTATCTCTTCGTAAGAGCCTATAAATACATGTTAAAAATACCATCAAAACTCGCTCTAAATCAAGAATGAAAGATTATGAACAAAAGAAAATGGAGACAACCATAAGGTGACAAAATCATGTGAAAATTCCATACGTTATATATGATATCGATGAGATATCATCTTCTATCATGATCATCAAGAGAGTTTGTGCAAACTCTAAAATCCAACCACTTTAAGAATAATGCTTGTAACAAAAAAAAGTATCTTAAGTTTTAAGGTATAAGATTTAGTGAAATTTCTCGATCAAATACCTAGTCAAACAAATAATATTTGGATGCACTGTTATGTTGGTATAAGATTATAATTCTTGCTAAGTCCTATATATATATATATATTGATGTGATTTATACCTTTTGAGAATGTATTGGATTCTTATACCATGTAAGTCTAAGAATCTTATCTAAATATCAATTAGTAAGAAAAAAAAGTAATACAAATACAAACAAATGAACATCAACATCTGATCTTATTTCTTAAAGATGCACCATTTCTCATGAAAAATAGAGATAGTAATATAAGTAGTTATTCTCCATTAATCCCGATAATCTAGATAATTTAGATACACAATCTCAAAAATACATAAGATGTTACCTTCTAAGTAAAAAAAACAATAGAGCGAAAAAATAATTTATTTTGAAAATATGGAAAGAAAATTCAAAAGTATATATTTTTTAAAAATCGAATTTATTAAGAGCGCGAAAATAATATACTCATTCTTTAAAAAACGGAAAAAGAATATGGAAAAGCATATTTTTATTTACGGATTGACCACGATTCTAATAAGCGCTCGAAATAGGAATTTCGAAAAAAAGTTATATTAGATTCATAAATAATTTACCTCAAGAAAGATGGTTGTCGTTGCGAGGACAGTAAGTCTTGTATAGAATCGCAGTGTATCCACCAAATCAGATTTTTGGTGGTATAAACGCCGAATCCGAGTGTAGTAGAGATTTGCCTCTTTAAGTGCATTTGTTATCAGAATGTTAACACAAATGACATATCCATCATACTTGTAGTTTTCTAAAGTGGGTGCGTCCAACCGGATGTGTCGGAGATCCGGCATAAAAGACACAACAAGCGACTTGAACTTCTTATGATTCTGAGCACGTATGCTTAATATCCCATCCATACGGCATTCGATTAGTTCAAGCGACTCTAGGTGGATGCAGTTGTTGAAGATTGCATCGATAGTCTTCACCATCACTTGGGTACGCATAAGCGAGAGTGTCTTCAAGAGCTTTAGACCTTTTGGGGAACTATCAGGTATTTCAAATTTACACCATCGCAGCTTCAAAACTTGTAGACTCTCCACAGCCGAGAAATCAATGGGGATGGCCATAACTTTTCTAGATTTTGAAAAATCTAAGACAAGCTCCTTGATGTTTTTGTCAAAACATGTATTGGTCCATGAGATGATTTTATCTTCTACCCCAATATGATTGAGAAGTAGAACGAATCGGTGAATCTCTGATCCTTTATGTTGATTGAACACTTTTTCGATGATGCCAACAACTTCTACTTTACGACGTCTTCTAGAATATATTCCACTGAAATCGAGGTCAAGAGAACGTACCTCGGTCTCGCGAAATCTTTTGGACAACACACGAGTTGTTAACAGAGATTGGACGGGAAGATACGTAGACATCATGAGTTCCAACACATCTTCAGGAACCGTTTCACTAGGTTTCATCCTCTTATTTGATGATTCTGCCATTTCTACTCTTGTTCTCTTGGTAGGAGGAGCCATGGATTGATTTTTCTGTGGTGATAAGATATGATATATGAAGATTATATATATATATACACACACTTATTGTGAACAACTATAGATTTGCTTTTGTTTTAGACATTTAGTTAAATTTTGCTTCTTCTTTTTTTCTTTTGTCTTTTTAAAGAAATATAATAAAGGGTAATTTTTATTAAACATTTATATTTATTTTTGTTTTAAATGCTGGATTGCATTTAGAAGAAACTCAACAACAACTTTACTTATGTTGACGAATATTTTTTATTTTTTCTAAAAAATTACATATCTATTAAATTTTATGTTATTTCTTTCCAATATAATTTATTTATTTCTTTAGAAATTGTTTGCATGTTTGCTATATAAAACGTTTTCCATATAAATCATCAGATACAGCTGAACATATTGTAGAGCGACACATGTAGTTTACTTGATTTAAATAGGTGTCAGGAAAAACGAAACTGAAAATTTGATGAATATAAAAGAAACCAAATACAAATACATATGATTTGCTTCTTCTTTTTTCAATATAAAATTTGCTTTTGTTTTACTTAAATTTAGTCTAATTACTTTTTAATATGAAGTTAGTTTTCAGAAAAAGGTTGGTTCGAGCTCTCTCGAATGAACAAAAATAAAAAAGAATAGGTCACTATTTTCAGTTCCTAGAACTAAAACCAAGAAAAGAACACGCAAACAACCTAAGCGAGATGTTCTAGTAGTACTTAGATCAGGATCTAATAGAAGAAGATTCCATTTTTTCTGATTTTAGTGTGTTTGAGTTTAATTCACACTAGGATTAGGAACTTAATCAATTTGCTTAGACCACTAAATTTTGGTCACGATGCTTAATATGTGGTAGTCATAAACCCGTTTTCTAACCCTTAGATTTGGTTTGGTCTAGTGAACCAGATTTTAATAACAAAACCACATTGACCTAAAAAAAACAGAACCACACTTACGCTTAAACCAGCTCGGAGAATAATCAAACCAGCCATAAGTAAACCACAGAACTCAATTTCTTCTTCCTCTTCCATCTCTCTTCATCATAAGCCACGAAAAGTCCCAAAACATCCTGGAAAGCTTCCAAATCCCCAGGTATGAACTCGACATCTCACGCATTATTGCAGTCTCAGGTCAAGCTCCACTGTAGTAGTACTCAGCTTCGTATTTTTATTTTATTCAATAAAAGTTTTAATGGTTTGTACTAACCAACGATATAAATTTTACTGTATGCTAAAATAGAAGCTAGTCAATATTTTCACCTAAAAACACTTGTTCTCCTTTTCCAGATCTAAATTGTACTTAGCTCTTCTTCTCTCTTCTTCTTCTCATTCTCTTCGCTTGTAACCACAGAACTTTGCAGTGGTCTTGTTCCACTATTATTAGCCTCGTTTTTGCTTACTAAAAGTTTATCTCTATTCTCATCATCATGGGGAGTTGTTTTTCTTTTCAAATTGCTGTTGGTGATCAAACGATGAATCGTATCTTTGATTGCTTAATTGGTAAAAGTTATATTCGAACCCTCGAGCAGAATCTCAGAGCTCTGCAGAGGGAAATGGAAGATCTGAGAGCAACTCAACATGAGGTACAGAACAAGGTAGCGAGAGAGGAGTCACGCCATCAACAAAGGCTTGAAGCTGTCCAGGTATGGCTTGACCGTGTCAATAGCATTGATATAGAGTGCAAAGATCTGCTAAGTGTTAGTCCCGTTGAGCTTCAAAAGTTGTGTCTCTGCGGTTTGTGTACAAAATATGTATGTTCAAGCTACAAATATGGGAAAAAGGTATTCTTGTTACTGGAAGAGGTTAAGATACTAAAATCGGAGGGAAATTTTGACGAAGTTTCTCAGCCACCTCCAAGATCTGAAGTTGAAGAGAGGCCTACTCAGCCTACGATAGGTCAAGAAGAAATGCTCGAAAAGGCATGGAACCGCCTTATGGAAGATGGAGTCGGAATCATGGGTCTGCACGGTATGGGTGGTGTAGGCAAAACAACCCTTTTCAAGAAAATCCACAACAAGTTCGCTGAAATAGGTGGTACGTTTGACATTGTGATCTGGATCGTGGTGTCTCAAGGCGCAAAGCTTTCAAAGCTTCAAGAAGATATTGCAGAGAAACTGCACCTTTGTGACGACCTGTGGAAGAACAAGAATGAAAGTGATAAGGCCACTGATATACACAGAGTTTTAAAGGGAAAGAGATTTGTTTTGATGCTAGATGATATATGGGAGAAAGTGGATTTAGAGGCCATTGGTATTCCCTATCCGAGTGAAGTAAATAAATGCAAAGTAGCATTCACGACACGTTCTCGGGAAGTTTGTGGGGAGATGGGGGATCATAAGCCGATGCAAGTCAACTGTTTGGAACCAGAGGATGCATGGGAGTTGTTCAAAAACAAGGTCGGAGACAACACATTAAGTAGTGATCCTGTTATTGTGGGGTTGGCAAGAGAGGTGGCTCAAAAATGTCGTGGTCTGCCATTGGCGCTCAACGTCATTGGTGAGACAATGGCATCTAAAACTATGGTACAAGAATGGGAGTATGCAATCGATGTTTTGACTAGATCCGCTGCAGAGTTTTCTGGCATGGAAAACAAAATTCTTCCGATTCTCAAGTACAGCTACGATAGCTTGGGGGATGAACATATCAAGTCGTGTTTCCTATATTGTGCTCTGTTTCCTGAAGATGGTCAGATATATACCGAAACCTTGATAGACAAATTGATATGCGAAGGATTCATCGGAGAAGACCAAGTTATAAAAAGAGCGAGGAATAAGGGTTATGCGATGCTCGGTACCCTTACCCGTGCAAACTTGCTAACAAAGGTTGGTACAGAACTTGCTAATTTACTAACAAAGGTTAGTATATATCATTGTGTGATGCATGACGTGGTTCGTGAAATGGCTTTATGGATTGCTTCCGATTTTGGGAAACAGAAAGAGAATTTTGTTGTGCAAGCAAGTGCCGGGTTACATGAAATACCAGAAGTCAAGGATTGGGGAGCTGTAAGAAGGATGTCATTAATGAGGAATGAAATTGAAGAGATAACATGCGAGTCCAAGTGTTCTGAACTTACAACTTTGTTCCTTCAAAGTAATCAATTGAAGAATCTATCAGGTGAATTCATTCGGTATATGCAAAAGCTAGTTGTTTTGGATCTTTCAGATAATCGTGACTTCAATGAACTTCCAGAGCAGATATCGGGGCTAGTCTCGTTGCAGTATCTTGACTTGTCGTTTACAAGAATAGAGCAACTGCCTGTTGGCCTCAAAGAGTTGAAAAAGCTAACTTTCCTAGATTTGGCTTATACTGCGCGACTTTGTAGTATCAGTGGGATATCAAGGTTGTTGAGTTTAAGAGTGTTGAGCCTGCTAGGGTCTAAAGTTCATGGAGATGCTAGCGTATTGAAGGAGCTGCAGCAATTGGAGAATCTACAAGATCTAGCCATAACTCTATCCGCCGAGTTAATTAGTTTGGATCAAAGGTTGGCGAAGGTAATCTCTATTCTTGGTATTGAGGGGTTTCTTCAAAAGCCATTCGATTTATCATTCCTGGCGAGTATGGAGAATCTTAGTTCCCTATGGGTGAAAAATAGTTATTTCTCGGAGATAAAGTGCAGAGAAAGCGAGACAGACTCGTCTTATTTACACATCAATCCGAAAATTCCATGCTTTACCAACCTCTCACGACTGGATATAGTGAAGTGCCATAGCATGAAGGATCTGACTTGGATATTGTTTGCTCCAAATCTTGTCGTGCTATTCATTGAAGATTCAAGAGAAGTGGGAGAAATAATAAACAAAGAGAAAGCAACCAATCTTACAAGTATTACACCATTTCTGAAACTAGAAAGGTTGATTTTGTGTTATTTGCCGAAGCTGGAGAGTATCTACTGGAGTCCTCTCCCCTTTCCGCTTTTGTTGAACATAGATGTTGAAGAATGTCCAAAGCTGAGAAAGCTTCCATTAAATGCTACAAGTGCTCCAAAAGTTGAAGAGTTTCGAATACTTATGTATCCTCCAGAACTTGAATGGGAGGACGAAGATACCAAAAATCGATTCTTGCCTGAAATGGTTAGTACTAGTACGTCGTCTAAAGATCCATTACTCAGGAATGGGATTCCTCGCTGTCTAAAATCAGAATCAACGCTTCTTCTTCTTATATTGCTTTATCTATCTTCTTGTAGAGCATTTGGATTGTATAATTGATTTGCATTCTGGAATGTGTTGTGTTGTTCACTTGGATTATGTTTTTCATTTTCCTTTTGTATTCCCTAAAAAGTTTTGCATCCTGTTCAGACTACATTTTTACACAATCAACAGTTTATCCGTTTAGGTAAAATCCATTTGTTGGTTTCTCTTTCATCTTTCAGTGTCCTTCTTCTATCTGTTGTTTCCAGTATGTTTGTGTTGTTCGATTAAGTGACAGATAAGTCCTAAGCTATCTCTAGTGTAGTGGCTTTCTTAATCTTGTTGCATGTTATGGTTATTTCTTAATCCTTCTTTTTTTTAACTTCCCTTTACGTTCTCCTCCTATAGATTCCCTCTGTTTATGATCTCTAACTAGATTTAAGACTCAGTTCGTTTTCTCCGCTATCCCTTAAGCATCAAATCAAGGATTTGAATATGCTTCCCCTCAGAAAAGAGATCTAGGAATCTCTACAGAGCCACCACAAAACCATCCGAAACCAATTTTAAGCTCTTTTCCAACATTCAAAAGGATGAAAAGGTTATTAATAGAAATTGACTCTTACCGTAAAACGTAGATTGCATTGCATGATCAAAAACATTCACCACAATCCTCTGTAAAAGTCTCTGAAAACTGAAACGTTTATTTTCTTGTAAACTGTCTTAACAAAACCTTTAACAGACATGAAATTTCATAAAGTTATAATCTTAATAAATTCTGATACAAAGAGAGGGTCTTAATAACATGTCCCAAGTCAAACACATCATAAAGCTTTGTTTTCTTCCAATGTTTCCATGTACCAAAAATTGGGGAAAAAAAGAATTTCCTCTCCTCTCAAATTTGTAACAATGAGCTTTTATATGTTCCTCCACAAAATAAGCAGTTTTGAATTCAAGTGCAGTTCTTGCTGGAACATCATCAACCACATGTTTTAAATCATTCTTGACAAGCTCAAATTGTTCGATGTTTCTAGGTTTAGCCGCTTAAGACACTTTTTCTTCTTGATAACTTTGTTAATTTTTCATTATCCACCATACATCATATATATACACTAAACTTAACCATATAACCTATGGTTTTATGCAAACCTCTAAACTCATTTACTAGTTGGGTCTTATGTACATTTGTGGCCCAAAAGACCATTTATACTTAAACCGAAGTCTTCTTCTTCTCCCTCAATCTTGGACGCTTCTTCTTCTTACGTCTTCTCTTGTCAATCTTCTTCACTTTCCCATCTAGTCTCAATCTCTGGTTCCTCAATTCGAATTTAGATAATAATCATAGTTTGATTCCAACACAAATGTCAATCTATTCTTTTGACGGTAGAACATTCTGTTTTCAGATGAACAAATCCTTGACATCCATACCACTGTATGTTCAACTTCTCATCTTCTCTAGCTTCATTCCACACTATAAAGCTATTGGATATGCAAAAGATTCATGAGGGTTCCAATTAAACAATAACTCAAAATGAAGGTTTCGTTTTCTTCACTAGTCCCTTGAGTCATCAAATTCTTCATTGAGTCATCAATTTTTTCATTAGGCATCTTAAAACCCCCCAATTATTTGCACCTGGTTTCCTCAATATAAATCTTGGTGTTCATTTTCTAAATCATTCACATCTTTGTCTTCAACAAACAAAGTCTGTAAAATCTTCTTCCATCTTCTTTCTCTGATCCAGAATCACTAAAGACACTACTTCTGAAGCTTAGTGAAGGAGCTGCAGACCTTGGTCCTTTGGAGCATCATCTACTAGTTCTAACCATGACGATACCTACATAGTTAGGTTTGGATCAACATTTCGGCGGTCAAAGGTTGGTGAACTGCATCACTTCGCTGCATATTCATGCTTTTCAAGAAAAGCTATTCAATACATCATCACTGGCTAGTATGGAGAATCTTCATCATCTCTATGTCGAAAGTAGTCATGTCTAGGAGATGTATAGATTGCAGGAAAGCTAAATGGACTAGTCTAATTTAAACAATCCGACAATTCCATGCTTTACCAGTCGTCTCTCAGACGTGTTTATACGTGAGTGCATAAATGATCTGGCTTGGCTTCTGTTTGCCTGCAGATTAGATGTTCAGATTATGTGTCATTAATTTTTCAAAATTTAAAGAAAGATGCGTATTCTACTCTTTTAAGTTTTAATGATCAAATCTCACAAAAAATAATAATCTTTTCTTTTCCTAAGAATAAGTTCAGCTTCTTTAGATATTGATAAGTAATTAGGTAGATGGGGTGTTAGGGATATTTCTCAATTTCATTCAGTTCCACAATTGTCAAGTGTTTTTTTTTCTTATTTTGCTTCTTCTTCTTCTTTAGTGATGTGGGTTAGTCATAAGTTGTTCACTAGCTAAAAGCAGAGTCCATGGCTTCTTCTTATGTTGTTCTCCCTTTCTTCTTGTAATTTGGATTTTTTTCATTACTTTTCTTTTGCATTTTTTTCTTTCTCCAGTGTGTTGTTCACTTGGATTATGTTTTTCATCATTTCCGTATCGTATTACTTAAAAGTTAAAACGGATTGAATTAATCCTTTTCAAACTACATATTTATACATAATTTCTTTTCTAGAGTTCAATTCTATATACAATTTATTTAGTTAAAAGACTTGATATCAGAGCGACAAAGGACTTAAATAGTTCTACCAAACATGAAAGATACTAATTTCCAAACATGAAAGAAAGAATTATTCAATTTTTACTCTAACAGTCTACACGAAAATGAAAGAGTTGTCATTTTGAGAAGTCCTTAGATGCCATATTATTGCCAGAAACTAATTTGTATGGACTCTAGCTACCAAAAAAAGAGGAGAAAAATCAAAGTCCTTCATATGGAAAATGGGTGGTCTGAAAATCAGTGACAGCAATGTCTTTTATTATCTTCTATCTTTCTTTGATAATCTCAACCCACCCGTACTGGAACAAGATGTTATCTAAAAAACTTCTTCACCTTCAGCTTTAGCTTCGTTGTTGCTTACTGAAACTTTTCTCTCTTTACATCAAATTTATGGGGTGTTGTTTTTCTGTCCAGTTTTCTTTTGATGATCAAACCCTGGTACGTATCTTTAATTTCTTATGTGGGAACATCAACAGAAACTCTTTTGGAGTGGAGGAGAGGCCTACTCAGCCTACTATTGGTCAAGAAGAAATGCTCGAAAAGGCATGGAATCGCCTTATGGAAGATAGAGTCGGAATCATGGGTCTTCACGGTATGGGTGGTGTTGGAAAAACCACCCTTTTCAAGAAAATCCACAATAAGTTCGCTAAAATGTCTAGTAGGTTTGACATTGTGATCTGGATCGTGGTGTCTAAAGGCGCAAAGCTTTCAAAGCTTCAAGAAGATATTGCAGAGAAACTACACCTTTGTGACGACCTGTGGAAGAACAAGAATGAAAGTGATAAGGCCACCGATATACACAGAGTCTTAAAGGGCAAGAGATTTGTTTTGATGTTGGATGATATATGGGAGAAAGTGGATTTAGAGGCCATTGGTGTTCCCTATCCGAGTGAAGTAAATAAATGCAAAGTAGCATTCACCACCCGAGATCAAAAAGTTTGTGGGGAGATGGGGGATCATAAGCCGATGCAAGTCAAATGTTTGGAACCAGAGGATGCATGGGAGTTGTTCAAAAACAAGGTCGGAGACAACACATTACGTAGTGATCCCGTCATTGTGGAGTTGGCAAGAGAGGTCGCTCAAAAATGTCGTGGTCTGCCATTGGCGCTCAGTGTCATTGGTGAGACAATGGCATCTAAAACTATGGTACAAGAATGGGAGCATGCAATCGATGTTTTGACTAGATCCGCTGCAGAGTTTTCTAATATGGGAAACAAAATTCTTCCGATTCTCAAGTACAGCTACGATAGCTTGGGGGATGAACATATCAAGTCGTGTTTCCTATATTGTGCTTTGTTTCCCGAAGATGATGAGATATATAACGAAAAGTTGATAGACTACTGGATATGCGAAGGATTCATCGGAGAAGACCAAGTTATAAAAAGAGCGAGGAATAAGGGTTATGAGATGCTCGGTACCCTTACCCTTGCGAACTTGCTAACAAAGGTTGGTACAGAACATGTTGTGATGCATGACGTGGTTCGTGAAATGGCTTTATGGATTGCATCCGATTTTGGGAAACAGAAAGAGAATTTTGTTGTGCGAGCAAGAGTCGGGTTACATGAAAGACCAGAAGCCAAGGATTGGGGAGCTGTGAGAAGGATGTCATTAATGGATAATCATATTGAAGAGATAACATGCGAGTCCAAGTGTTCTGAACTTACAACTTTGTTCCTTCAAAGTAATCAATTGAAGAATCTATCAGGTGAATTCATTCGGTATATGCAAAAGCTAGTTGTTTTAGATCTTTCATATAATCGTGACTTCAATAAACTTCCAGAGCAGATATCGGGGCTGGTCTCGTTGCAGTTTCTTGACTTGTCGAATACAAGTATAAAGCAACTGCCTGTTGGTCTTAAAAAGTTGAAAAAGCTAACTTTTCTGAATTTGGCTTATACTGTGCGACTTTGTAGTATCAGTGGGATATCAAGGTTGTTGAGTTTAAGATTGTTGAGACTGCTAGGGTCTAAAGTTCATGGAGATGCTAGCGTATTGAAGGAGCTGCAGAAATTGCAGAATCTACAACATCTAGCCATAACTCTATCCGCGGAGTTAAGTTTGAATCAAAGGTTGGCGAACTTAATCTCTATTCTTGGTATTGAGGGGTTTCTTCAAAAGCCATTCGATTTATCATTCCTGGCGAGTATGGAGAATCTTAGTTCCCTATGGGTGAAAAATAGTTATTTCTCGGAGATAAAGTGCAGAGAAAGCGAGACGGCCTCGTCTTATTTACGCATCAATCCGAAAATTCCATGCTTTACCAACCTCTCACGACTGGGGTTAAGTAAGTGCCATAGCATAAAGGATCTGACTTGGATATTGTTTGCTCCAAATCTTGTCTACCTATACATTGAAGATTCAAGAGAAGTGGGAGAAATAATAAACAAAGAGAAAGCAACCAATCTTACAAGTATTACACCATTTCTGAAACTAGAAAGGTTGATTTTGTATAATTTGCCGAAGCTGGAGAGTATCTACTGGAGTCCTCTCCACTTTCCACGTTTGTTAATTATACATGTTCTAGACTGTCCAAAGCTGAGAAAGCTTCCATTAAATGCTACAAGTGTCCCACTAGTTGAAGAATTTCAAATACGTATGTATCCTCCAGGACTGGGAAATGAGCTTGAATGGGAGGACGAAGATACCAAAAATCGATTCGTGCTTTCAATCAAGAAGGTAATCATTTCTTAATCTCTTATGCTTGAGTTATTTGTATTTCTTGCTAATGTTTCTTTCAAGGTTAGCATGAGATATTGTCCTTCTGCAAAATGGATCACACAATAGAATATACTGTGCCTCTCAATTTCAATGCATTTTTACTAACATTGTTTCATTTTCTTCTTCTTTAGTAGTACTAGTACGTCGTCTAAAGATCCATTACTCAGGAATGGGATTCCTCGCTGTCCAAAATCAGAATCCACGCTTCTTCTTCTTCTATTGCTTTATCTATCTTCTTGTAGTTATGGTGTGTTGTTCATTTGGATTGTATAAAACTGATTTGCATTCTGATATCTTTGAAGTGTGTTGTGCTGTTCACTTGGATTATGTTACAAAACTGATTTGGAGTCTGATGCTTTTTTATATGAAGTTAATTTTTAGAAAAAGGCTGGTTTAGCTTTTTTTTTTCATCAAAGGCTGGTTTACCTTTAGAAGGAAAAAAAAACACGTTTACTTCTGTAAATTAATTAATATATACGGAAATTATTTTTTGCTCAAAACATTTACCTATCTATCAAATGTTGTGCTATTTTTTTACCAATTAATATTTTATTTAGAAATGTATTGCTATATAAACATTTTTCCATATATTCTATCATATAGAGTTGAAAGTATGTAAGAGCCACACATGTAGTTTTGATTACTAACTTGATTTCAATAGGTGTTAGAAGATAAATTAAGATTTTGATAGATAATAATTTGAACTAATATATCACCCTTTCTATTTCTTTTTAATTAGAAAATATGCATAAAATAACCAAATTTTTGAGGATAATTAACAAAATAGTCATATGCTACAGTAACTTGTCGGTAACATATAACAGAGCACGTGTAATAACGTGAACGTCCTTTTTAACATGTTTTTCTCCGATTACATGTGATAACATAATATTTTTTTTATCATGTTATTTTCTCATATTGCACGTAATTTATAAAGAGCATTCTTGGGAAAAAATAACATTCTATTTAGTTTAATATCACATGTTATTTTTCGTATTACACGTTTTTTTTTTATCAAAATCACATATGATTTCTTTAAAAAAATATTATGTTCAGGTTAAATTTTTCCATAACAATGTTTTTTCTTACAAACACACCACTATGTGCAATGTTTTTCTTTAAAAAAATCACTACATTTTTTTAAAACATCATGTCTTTTAATTAAATATAACATATAAAATTTAAATGTTACACGATATTTTACAAAATCTCACGAAACTGTGCTTATTGTTGATCTTGCAACACACAAAGTATGGTTTTGTTATTTCACCTTTTTTACAAAGTGTGTCCATTACTATTTCGCAACAAAAAAAAAAAAAATTCTCTGCTATTTTCCTTAATTTTTGTGTTTTATTTGACTATTTTTAAAAATTACCATTTTTTATTGTTTATTTTTTTTTAACTTTTATTACCCTATCTAAAAAGGTTTCCTAATAGCTTCAGATATCACTACTACAAAAATTGCTTATTTTCAAATAAGATTCTTATTAAGATTTTATTTTTCTTATTGTTCAAACTTATAAAAAATGTTTAGAATAAACCGCTGTTAAAAAGTAAAATAAAATCTACACTTACCATTGAGAATTAAGATGAGAACAAATAAATTATAGACAAGATTCTACCCAAAAAAATCACTTCAACATGAGCATGATATGAGGTAAGGCTGGTATGAGAAGCAAAGCGAAAACGACTATGAAGAGAAGAATGGCATAACAAGTCCATTTCCTCGAGCTCTTTTGGTATTCTCTTGCATCTTGAAGCTGGTCTGTCCCTCTTCTCACGAACGAGCTCGCCTTCGAGACGTGGCTTTCTATGTCATTTAGTTGCTGACCTTGTGATTCCACCAGAGCCGCCATGTCTAAGAACACTTGGTGAAGCTCTATAAGATTCTTCTCTATCTCTTTGACCGCGTCGTGTCTCTCTTGAATCTCTGATATAGTGTCTAATATTTGGCCTCTCCCTTGTTCTTGTATTGCTTTCTGAAGAAAATTCTCGCTTTCACCACTCGAAATCAAGTTCTCAATCGTCTGTTCGTCTGCCTGTTCTCCGGTTATCGTGAAATATCTGCAACAATTCCAATTTTGTTACGTCAACAAATCAAACTTCTTTAGTAAGGAGAAAAAAACAGAGCACTAATGTATCCTTCAAGAAGAAAGGAAAATGGAGAAAGTTTGTATTCACCTGCGCTCTACGGTTTCTTTATACTCAGCGTTCATCCGCGCACGCAGACCTTGAAAACTATCCATCAAGTCCTTAAGCTTTTTCCCGAGTCCACTAACAACAGACGTCCTGGTCCTATCGGTGGAAGAGCCAGGGCCACAACCAGAGACATTACGGCTATTAGCATTTGCTTTTTCAAGCGCCTCAAGCTTTTGTTTGATCATCTTGACTCTCTTGAGGACCTGAGCGACATCTCCATCCATCTTTGCTCGGAGTTCCTTCACCTTCTTGGCATTGTGTACAGTTTTGCACTCTTCGTTAGAATCCTGAAGACTCTTGTAAAGAGTCTCTACGCCTTTCATGTTATCTTTGACATTTTCGACATCCTCAAAGAACTTATCGAGGTTCATCGTCTCTTTACCTGACTCAATATCATCCATTTGGGCCTGTTGCTTCAGGTCCGTGTACTTCTTGAACGAACTAGAGAATAAATCATTCATTTTTTTTCCTTTTTGCTTTTAAAAAGATTCACCAAGTGTATGCAATTATATACAGAAACAAGTTCTTTCCGAAGATTATTTTGGGTTCAAGAGAATCTTGATGAAGATCATCATCATCATCCTCTGCCTGTTAGGAGGAAGAAGATGGGAAGAATTTTTTTGTCTTTTTTGGAAGAGGTTCGCAACTAGTTTTGTTAGAAAAGTTTGTTTTGTTTTTGTTTGGAGAAGAGAGACTACCAGTTTTGGGAATCACCCCAAATTAGCCGATGACAAATCTTTTGTTAACCAAATTAGCAAATGTGCTAAGAATAGTTTGTGAAATAAACAAAACAAGACAATTTTACTTGGACTATGATTACAACCCAAAACCCTATATAGTAGAAACATTAACCTGAATCGCTTCGCTTTATCGAGGTTGTTGGTATGATGCCCTGTGAACTGAAACCAACAGAGACAAGTCAGTGTAGAAATATTACGCGAAATACTCAGCTCAATCCAACACAAGTTCCCAAAGTTCATATATGATGCAAAGTTTAAGTCATTCTTAAAAGCTAAAACCTCTCTTTGTTAAAACTGAACCAGAAGAACTAAGTTATCTCCTTTCGGCCTAACCCGATGAAGACCTCCAAAAGCTCTCTTCTATTAAACAAGTCTCAGAAACTAGTTCTCATCCCTATTTATATAAGCAAAGCACTCTAAGAAGGAAATAGAAAAATGGAATTACTAGATCGCTTACAAAAACTCCAATAGCTCTCTTCTTGTGCTTTAGCTCAAGTAACATATTCTAAATAATACTCAAAATCACATTCTCTCTCAGAAGGTCTGAACCAAAGCCTGGTTTACTACTCAAAAGCAGCAAAAATGTTTTTTCATGTAAACACCAAAACCAATATCTCTCCACAAGATTCTAAAGCCTGTATCACTCACACACATATCTATCTACGCTTCACAACAACACTCTAGATGTAAAAATAGAGACATATACACACAGAAACAACCATCATATCTTCAACTTTGTAACACCAAATGATCCAGTTTTTCCTTTGAATTTGAAGAACATTCATTTGTTCCTGTTACTTACCTAAGCGAAATTCGAACAAAGGCCATCACTTGGCAAGATGTGAATCGAACATAAGATCGTTGATTCTTGTAATATCAATGTCAGAGATTGGATCTATTGGCCTGTCTTCCCCATTCTTCATCAAAGGAAGAAAATTCACATCTTCTCTACTGTAGTCATCTGTCACAACAAGCAACATAACCAAACAACTCAATCAAACTCCGAAAGTCTAACAAAACTGAAATGAGAATCAGTAACTCACCAAACAAAGTATTGAGAGAGGTTGGTTTTGAAGTAGACATGAAGTTGAGACCAATGTAAAACACCAAAGCTACTAACAGAGTCACCATCGAATACATCGGCATCGCCATGGCCCAGTACTTGCTCGGGTAGTAATAAATGCCTATGGACTCTAAGAACTTATCTGGTACATATCCCCAAATTAAGAAGATCACAGTGGCAACAACAATCGAAATAGATCCTACAAAACCATAAACCTCGGAAGTTTTTGGTCCGTGTACTTCTTGATTCAAGCTTAACATTCTTCTCGGACTATATTGCAAAATCGTTGAGAAATTGACGAAGATAAGCGATGTGTTTTTTCTTAAGAAAAGACCAATTTGAAGGACGAGACTTGCTAACACTCGAAACCTCACAATAAGCGAATCTTTCAATAAATCAGGAAAGATGCAATCGAAATCTCAAATCACAGATTGCTTAATCCCAAAATGCGATTATGAAACCCTAAATCCCACTAATGGCCTCAAAATCTTCGAAAATTCATTTACTTTTTTGCAATAATCAGAAAGTTTTGGGAACTAGGGATGATTGGGGGATGGGTGTAGGGAGGCCCGCACGAGGTGAGTTCTGCAAAAGTAAGCAGCGTCAACACATCGGCCAGCCTATAACCCCTCCATAAATTATTGCGCCAATTTTGTGTTTTACGATTAGCGCCGCGACCGGTTCTCACCGGACGCTTTGTTTTCCTTACTCATTAGTTTAAGGCAAGTATTCCAGATGCTGTCTATCACTTTCTTATAGTAGTCTCGATAGGTCTCCAACGAGTTATAGTTCCGATGTGGGACAAAAATAATACTTACAATCACGATACTCGTTGAATGAAAGCTACTCTAATAACAAATGAAAGCCCAATAATCAATTCAAGGCCCATTTTCAATTTTCTTGCAAACATGAGTCTATTTAACATAATGCCCAAAGATTTTGCAATTGTCGTGGTACTAATATGCTAATTTCGACATGGGATAACACACGATGAACTTCATTTATTTTATTTACCATTTTTTATTTTTATTTTATTTTATATCCCTAACAACGAGTATAATAACAATATATTTGAGATCTATGTAAAGTTGTGTATCTCTTATGAAATTTTATTTTATTTTAGGAAAAGGTAAACTAATGTGGGTTAAATTCTAGTAAATTGACCAATTAATTTAACTTTCTTAACATTATCTATAATGTAATAATACATTTTCAAGGTTACTGATAAGTGATTCACCTAATTGCATTCGTAGAATTCCTACATCTCAGTGATGATGGACCCCAATGAGATGTAGATGAGATGGACACAAAAAAAAAATGGGCTCTAAAGATCCCAGCTTATAAAATTCTGATTAAACAATAATAACAATTATGGAAATTTTCCAATAGTGACATAGAATCATATACAAATAGGGTTAGTGTGTAACTGGTGGAGTCATTATGAACATTGTATCCAATCAACGAACATTTCAGTGCGAGAAAAAAAAATGACAACACACAAAATTTTAGGCCATTTCAAGAATACAAAATCAGGAACAGGTCATAGAATTAGGCATTAGAACCAGCTAATAAACTTCAGAAAATATAATCTCCCTTCAATGAGGTAAAAGTCAACTTTTATTCCCTCTCTATCTGTCTCTCTATCTCTCGTGCACACAACTTTTAGAAAGATTGTCTCGCAAGTCACAATATTCCTAAGTTGACAATGAAAGGAATCCCAAGTTCGTCAAACCAGATCCTAAACCAAGATCTTGTTGAGGTATGCTATTTGTGATGATCATGTTTATAATGAATTTGGAAACTTTGGTCTTGAGAGAGTTTGTTCCGCTTTTGAAGCTTGATGTGCCGTAAGATGATAATTTTGCGTATATAAATTTGAGGAATGAAAACTCTAAGAGACTTACAGGATCAATCATTTGAGCTGGAAGATTGGCTTCCAATTACAGCATCACGAAATGCTAATTGGTACTATTCAGCTTTCCACAACGTCACTGCCATAGTTGGTGCTGGAGTTCTTGGTCTCCCTTACGCCATGTCAGAACTTGGATGGTATATATCTTTTTCCTGAGAATTATATTTTAAGAGTCAGTCTAGAGATATAAAAATTATTTTGTTTTCAGGGGACCTGGAGTTGTGGTGTTGATCCTGTCATGGGTCATAACGTTATACACGTTCTGGCAAATGATTGAGATGCACGAAATGTTTGAAGGGAAACGGTTTGATAGGTACCACGAGCTAGGACAAGCAGCCTTTGGCAAAAAGCTTGGTTTGTACATCGTCGTGCCGCTTCAACTTCTTGTTGAGACAAGTGCTTGCATAGTGTATATGGTGACAGGAGGTGAATCACTGAAAAAGATTCATCAACTTTCTGTGGGAGACTACGAGTGTAGAAAGTTGAAAGTTCGACACTTCATTTTGATCTTTGCCTCTTCACAGTTTGTGCTTTCCCTTCTTAAAAATTTCAACTCCATTTCCGGTGTCTCTTTGGTAGCTGCCGTCATGTCTATGAGGTAAGTGAATCTCATCCTCTTTGTTTCTATGTATCATGAGCTTGTGCTTTAGATTAACCTCGATAAACATGTGGTCAGTAATCCAGCCTTAGAACTAGAGAATATATTAGTTTAAGCTTCCTCTTAAGCCAAGTCTCTCTTATAGAATTAGGTTAGTTGTTGGAAGTTATTTCTTTCATTAAGAGGAAGATACCTTATATAGGCCACGATACATTGCATTTAAAGAAATCTTAAAACCTAACGTGAAAAAAGAATACTCTCAAAACCAATATTAAAAGGAAAAGACCAAAACACCGCTAATAGAACACCACTTCTCGCGATTATACAAAATCGTATATCATATATCTTGTGCAAACATAACATTGAGGTCTCTGACCTATGTTTTATTACTTTCCCATAGCTATTCCACAATTGCTTGGGTAGCTTCACTGACAAAGGGTGTCGCGAACAATGTTGAATATGGATATAAAAGAAGAAACAACACCTCAGTGCCATTAGCCTTCTTAGGCGCATTGGGGGAGATGGCTTTTGCGTATGCAGGTCACAATGTTGTTTTAGAAATTCAAGCAACGATTCCATCAACACCAGAAAATCCATCAAAACGACCCATGTGGAAGGGAGCCATTGTAGCCTATATTATTGTAGCTTTCTGTTACTTCCCTGTGGCCCTTGTAGGGTTTTGGACATTCGGAAACAACGTTGAAGAAAACATTCTCAAAACACTCCGGGGCCCGAAGGGACTTATAATTGTGGCCAACATTTTTGTGATTATACATCTCATGGGAAGCTACCAGGTATATATACCAAGAAACACCTTATCTATTAGAAAACTTCTAACTACTAAAAACCCGCCTTCATATTTCTTTTCCTAGGTGTACGCAATGCCCGTGTTTGACATGATCGAATCTGTAATGATAAAGAAATGGCACTTCAGTCCAACAAGAGTTCTACGGTTTACCATCCGTTGGACTTTTGTGGGTATGTCTCTGTGATTTTCATACCAAGATTACATATTTTGTAAAGAAACACGATCTAACTTGTATATATGTCACAGCCGCCACGATGGGGATAGCAGTCGCTCTACCGCATTTCAGTGCTTTGCTGTCATTTTTTGGAGGATTCATATTTGCCCCGACCACATACTTTGTAAGCTCTTAAACTCTATCAACATATCTTTCTTTCTTTTTTTGAATAAAATGTAAAATTTTTTTCAAATTTTTTTTTTTGTTAAAACAAGTGCATCGTTCACTTAAAAGATTTTAACCAAATTTTCTAGGCAAAGCTAGTCTTCTTGGTGACTATCTTGAAGCAAACCACATTCCCCTACAATCTTCATATCGTCTATCTCAATCAACAGATCTTGATATCTTCAACAAAATATATATAAATTAATGAAGTTCTCTTTCAGATCCCTTGCATCATATGGCTGATCCTGAAGAAACCAAAGAGATTTAGTCTATCATGGTGTATCAATTGGGCAAGTGGAACTCCTCCCTTTGGTCTTTTTGTCAATTGATGATAATCTTGTTATAGCTAATAATACATGTTTTTTTTTGGGGTCAGATTTGCATCATTCTTGGGGTTCTAGTGATGATTATAGCACCTATTGGGGGACTCGCCAAATTAATGAATGCTTTAAAGCAACCCGACTCCAGTTGCAAAAGCACCTAAATATTGTACTGAATTTTCTTGTAGGTAACACAAGTTTTTCTCTAGTAGTTTGATATATTGTTTAATCATGGCTTCACTATAACAAACTCTGAGTGTGAATCTGTATTGAAACAAATGTATGTGGAGGAAAGAAACAGAAGAAATAATTCTGATTTCTCTCGGTTTGGTTAATCAGTCCGGTTTTGCCTTTGGTTAAACAGAAGAAATGTATCGTTGGACCATGATGACTAATCTTTATTCTAACTATTTGATTTGTACCATATTATATCAAACAAAACAAAAAACTATTTGATTGTAATTTTTGCTTCTCGTAACATTGCCAAGGGTTCAGAGTATTATAGGTATTATTATTTTTTTGTTTAAGAAAAAAGTATTATATGTTATTGAGCGTTGGTTTTATAGTTCTTTTTAAGAAGAGTGAATACCTTTAGTTAAGCAGTTTGTTCTATTGGCTAAGAATTATGCCCGATATATAAGTATCACCAAATTTCACTAGTTAAACCATGTTTAACTGCCGCTGTTTGTAGGGCATGCATTAGTTAGTAAACATTGTCACAACACACAAACCCTATTCATCTAAACTATGATCGTTCTTTACATATTGAAATTGAAACCGACCAAATTACAATAAAAAGGGTTACTTTTGGGCAAAGTAGTAATTAAAGAACTGATTAACTACCTCGTACGCGTATTTGACTTACGAAACACACGTTAAGGATATTTAGTTGTTAAGTTATTCTATCTACTGAATAATTGTCGTATGTTCAAGTTAATTACTTTAATAATAACGTTATCATTTCCTTTCTTTGTTTTTAATAGAAACAGTCAAAGACTCAAATATTAGTATGTATCACCATTTATTACATTTGTCTCCTTACATACTGATTTATCCATTCCCGTAATTTATTCACATTATCTCTGTCGAACAACCGAGAAGATCTAAGTCGACCAAATTTTCAACGTCTTCTAAAATGACACGTATCGTATCTTATTAGCTCTGGCCGGTGCACTAAGTAACGGATCTTCATATAAATTCTCCTAAAACCGTTGTGATGATACTCGAGTAATTACCGGAACAAGATGGCATCATTCACACTCGCAATACCAAGCGCGTGACGTCTAGACATTGCGTCGTTGAACGACACGTGGAGTTCTGTTCGTAAATTCGTGGAGCTTCAGAAGAAACTCACAACAGTCTATTTCCGTTGGACGAAAATGACGGTTACCCATCACTAGCTAGAAAACAGTTGTCAAACTTGACAGTTAAGAAAACGTTGTCGTTTTGTTCTTTCACAATTTCTACGAAATTTCTATCGAAAGACTCCTGATTCCGTGATGTCTGAGCTTTATGGTACAACCATTTGCAACTTTAATTTTCACACAAAAGCCAAGTTTATGCTGGTGGTTTATCATCAACTTGTGTCTATAATATCTCTAATAAATTACGACTTATGAGGTTACGCGTTACTTATGCATGGAGCATGCACACACATATGTATAACGTAAACAGATTTTAGTTTAATAGATGAGTGCGCAGACATATATCGTTTCGTTTTTATTGTTGTTGTGCGCCACAACCTGTCTCTATATCTTAAATAGCTATCGCAATCGATTTTATTTAAATCCTAAATACACTTGCATGTTAAAGAAACATGTATTCATTGACTAATAATTGGATTAGATGAAATAATAATAATAATAATAATAATAATAATAATAATAATTGGATATTTGGATTAGAGAAATTATTGAAAGTAATGTATAAACTATTGAACCATGAAAATATATTTGCGAATAAATCATCAAACTGAAACTATCAAAATGTATAAGATTTTGAAAAACATAATTTCACGAAATATTTTTTTTTTTTTAAATCTATGTTTTGACTTTTTATCAAATTAACAAAAGCACTATCTGATTATCTCAAGCTGATTTAGTAGACCGACCAACAATTTTATCTTTTAAGCCAAACAAGTAATATACTTTATCATACCAAAAATTAATATATTTATGATACTAAAGAAAAAACTTTATATATCTCCTCTAGTATATAGTAAAAGCAACAAAAAAAATTAAAAATAAATGTTAAGAGAGCGTTTTATGGTCGGCTTTTCACGCGTTTCACTTTCCAATTTTCATTTCACTTTATAAGAATAGAAGAACTCCAAAACATTAAAAATAAGGAATCAGAAAAAAAATCTATAATAAAGTTGTGATTAAATCATTAGTTTTTTTTATATAATAAAACGCAGGTGATCCTAAAAGTTTTCAAAGCCCAAAGACTAATTGTAAGATCCGATAAATTACTCGAATTTTGGTGACTAATGTTACTTAAACCCAAATAGTGGAATTAACACTCTTTACCAGTAGACCAAAGCAACTTGGTTTAATTTATTTTCTTCAATTTACCAGATCATGATGCCGTTTAGGACCATTGGACTAGTCCATGCTGAGTGAAAATAATTCACTCAAAAGAATACCGTAAATCAGAATTTTCCACGTTTATCAAATAACTGACTAAAAAGCACACATAACAAAATTTTCATGCATCAACTTGTACTAAAATTTATAGAAAACTGGCGTATATTGGTAAATAAATAGCAGAAACAAAAGTGGAAAAGTTTTGTGGCGCCACTTGCGAAGTGAACTTTGGAGCTGGAGCACAGCTGGACACGAGCAGTGGGGCTGCAGCTGCTAAGTGCTGACCCAAATTGGGGTCACAACCTTTCCTCTTATAACGGTCCAATATATATTACCGTTATGTTACATACAATATAGTAATTTATATATATATATATATTTTTTATATAGTAATTTATATTATTTTTTGCACACTATCGATTTGATTTACAACAAGTCCTTTTGTTTTTTGTTTTTTGTTTTTTTTGCACAATATCGATTGTTTGAACCTTCAAAATTCATGATAGAACTCCCGGGGTTTTTCCTTTTTATTTTTATTTTTTTACTCTCAAAATAAGAAAATCATAGTCCGACGACTCCATTTAAAAGACTTAAAAAAAATTATGGTCAAAATATGAATATTTTATATAGATACTTAATGCAGAAGCTATAGTTGCACTTTTTCCTCGACAAGACTCTTGTCTCTTCAATAAAAAATGCGTTGGTTTAGTTTTATACTGTATTTAGTAAGTATATATGCTTTTCCCCACGGCCCACACTCATGCATTGATACATACCACTTTATTGGTCTCCAGACTAATCTGGTTATATGTGCCCATCATTAATTCAAATTCATTAACTTACGTAAGAATACCACCCTTACAAAACAACTTAAAAAAAAAAACTTGAATCAACATTTAATTAAAATTTGACAAACATCGTTATAAATTTTATATAACTATTACTTAGTTAATTTGAAAAATCCGTTGCTTAATAGTTAATAATTAATCAAAAACACATTGATTTACTACATATTCTTTTTATGCCCTCGGTTTGGTATCTTGATATATCAAGCGGCTTGTAACTTGAATTCAGAATCTACGTTTTCAATGTTGTTTCCTATGATGGTCAAGTGGCCGCTACTTGATTTCAGAATCTACGTTCTATGATGGTGAAGATATTGAAATGAATGTTGGAATTTCTTTTATTAAATTTTTAGTTGGTATGACTGATTAGCCATACAAAATAATTAGGTTGCAGCCACTTATTTTAACTTGTATAAAAAATAAGTGATACTACTAATTTAAATCACCTATTATTACTTTTTTTTTATGGGCACAAAATCACCTATTATTACTAATTGATACTTTTATTGATTTATTTAATATTATTCAATCAATTTGGTGTAAATCTATATTAATTTCCGCTAACATCATCCTAGTACTGGAGAAACTTGATTTCGTATCTACAGCCTTTCTAGAACAATTTTTATCCAAAACTTAAATTTGTTTACGTTCATTTTCCTTGTTCCAAATAAATAATTTTCTTTTTTTGACATTATGCCTTTGTTGAAGTAATGCATGTCACATACAGTACAAGAAAACACGAGTTTCAGACTTCAGTGTAAAACAGGATTACATGTATTGTAAGCGAAAATAATTAACATCAAGTAGTCAAAATATTTTACACTATGTAATGTTAATGATGTGTAAGATTAGCAAGACTTACACGTTCGCGGAAAGTAATCTAAATTATATATTTCCATTAACAAAAGGTAATCTAGCTAGAATTCTTAATTGACTTTGATAGCTAGTTCTTGTATAAACAATAATTCTTTTCTCGTTGATATTTATATCAAAGTGGTTATCATCTATCTAAAAATCTATACATAAGAATTAGAATATCCTTAAAAATTCTACCAGTAACTTTCAATAGAGAGTTATCAAATATGAATCATGATTACATCAGTGTTTATTACACACATATTTACACGTAACACATAATTAGTTTCATGGTCATCGTTAATTACTCTGACGATAATGTAAACTAAAACCGGGTGGATTTAACCGGACCCATTTGCCATCACTCTCCATAAATCCTAACCGTCCATCTAATCAAGCGTAGATCTAACGGTGGATATCAAATCAAAGGTTAATTCCCTCCCTATATATATTAGAAAATTGATCCTGAAGCGTGTACCGTACACACATCCCCATACGAACACTCACAATCGTTAAAAAGAAAGAAGAGAAGAGAGAGAAAGCTTAAATCGGAAAAAATGGTTTCGTGGATGATGACAACCAAGGCGGTGCTAATCTCAAGCGGCGTCGCCACCGTGGCTCTGTTACTGAAACTCTCTGTTCCGGTAGCTGTTGATTTCTCCGTGTCACGAGCTCCGATCTTGTGGAGCTCCTTGTTGTCATGGCTGAAACCACCGTATCTTTACGTTGTTACCAACGGAATTATCATCACTATCGTTGCTTCTTCTAAGTATTACCGAAGTCACCATGACCGTGATGAAGAAGATGAGATCGTCGTGTACGGTGGTGGAGGTTATAAGATCCAGACGGAGGAGCCGATTGTGAATCAACATCAAGCTTCTCCGAGGATTCTGGAGGTTAAGGATTTGGATACTGGTGCGCATTTTGGTTTCGTTGTGGCGAATCTGGAGGCTGAGGAACTGGAATCAGAGGCGGTTACGGCGGTTGTGTTTGACGATGAGGAGGAGGAGAAGAAGATTATAGATAGCGCGGCGACGGCGGAGGATGAAATTGAAGAGGAGCTTAAGAGTGTGATTATGGTTGAGAATTCAGATCTGGTTGAATCCGATGTCATACCGCCGCCGATGATGATCGAATCGGAGAATCTTCCTCCGATTGAGAAGCCTCTCGTTACTTCAAGGTTCGGTCACCGGAAATTGATGAAAGCAAGTCAAGAAGGTACTGATTTGATTCTTCACTTTTTAAAAAAAAATTGGATATTAGAAAAACAGAGCAAAAAGATGATGACGTCATGTTAAAAAAACGGTTAGGTAGATTTTTTTATTTTTGAAAATTCAAATATGGCGTGGCGTCGAAAACACGCGTCGGTGGACCAAAGGGTAAATATGTAATCTAACATTATACTTTTCTTCAGGTGGAAGAGCTTTGAGAGTGACGAAGCCGAAGAAGAACGAGACGTTGGAGAATACGTGGAAGATGATAACGGAAGGGAAATCAACGCCGTTGACTAGACAGTTATACCGGAGATCTGACACGTTTGGACGTGGAGATTCCGGGGGAGTTGACGGTGAGGTGAAACCGGTTTATAAGAAGTCGGATACGTTTAGGGACAGGACTAATTATTATCAGTTGGCGGAGACGGCGAAGGTGAGGAAAGAGCCGTCGCTGAGTCAGGAAGAGTTGAATCGGCGAGTTGAGGCGTTTATAAAGAAGTTTAATGAGGAGATGAAGTTGCAGAGAATGGAGTCTCTCAGACAGTACAAAGAGATAACTAGCCGTGGGGTTTAGTTTACTGTTTTTATTTTCTGGTTAAAATTTTTTCATTGGCTTTTTTATACACAGAAAAAAATAGAAAAAGAAGATTAGTCAGAGTGGATTTAACTTAAAAGAAAAAAAAGTTAACAGTAGAAAAAAAATCTGTTTATTAATTTGTGAAGCTTGAAGGTTTTTTTTTGTCAACGCTTTGAAGTTACATAGTTTTTTTTTTTGTTTGTGTGTGTATAATTTTGAGAAATATATAGTTTGGTTTGTAAATATTTATTTGTTGGTTTTACAATAAAAAAATAGATAAAGTAAATGAATATATACACTTGTGGTCGATGTATTATGCTAAATGATTGTTCAAATTTGAAGGTGTGAAAGAAAAAAGAAAAAAAAATTGAAGGTGTGTGAATGTTTTAATACAGTACATATTTAACAGAATTTGTTTAATAACTTCGAAGTAAAATTTTTATCAATAAGTGTGATCTTTTTTGTTTTCTCAAGTCAATGGGGGTCTATTTTGAATTATCTTTTTAAAGTTCAGTTTGAATTTAAGGCATGATTGGTTGGGTTGTAAAAATTTTTTAAAACCACCAAAAATGTTACATCATCAAAATTGAAACAATTATGCTGTAACTTTCCTATTTTTTCTCAAAGCCCAAATAATATTTTCTTAATTATTTTGGCTATAAGTACAAGTTTTTCTAAAGTACAAGTTTATGGTTTTTAGAAGATACGTACATTTTTCTCTTTTTTTTTTTCATTTTCTTATAAATATTACTCTAGTTTTCATATATATATATATTAAATATAGTTTTATGGATATAAATAGTAGGTAAATATCTACTTTATGACATATATATATAACTAACATTTTTTTAATATATATATATATATATATACATTAATTAAGTTTATATTTGTGAATAATATTATATAACACATAAATACAATTTACCAATAATATTTTTTTTTTTAAAAATGCATACAATCAAAATCTTATTTCTACAACCAATTTCTTTAAATAATAATATTATATAAATAAAACCTACAGTCTAATTTCTACAGCAATAAAACCTACAGCCATATCCATCACACCTACAACAAAAATTTTACAGCAATAAATCTACAGTTACAGACGAACCAATCACCCACTTAATTGGTTGTGTACCAATATATTGTAAACTAGTATTAGTACCACTTAAATGTTGTGATACTTTTTCTTGTAAACTAGTAGTAGAGTTTGTTAATTAAAGTCAAAACACTTGTTTCATAACTTCAAACTATGTAAGTCACAATCGTATATAATATATAAACTAACTTTCAGCAGTACATTTCTAACTAATTTCATAACTACTTTTTCTATATCTACATAAATATATATACATACTAATAATTACCTTTCAAGTTAGAAAAAAAAAGTGATGAAACTCCCATATTGTTTACACAATTTGTAACTTTGTTCTAACGTGAAAGTGTTTTAAAGATGCAAAACTTTTTGGGGAAACTTTTTTCGAACAACATGACAAATCAACTTTAATGTATTTGAATTGTAATCATTTCTTTTAATTTTGGTAAACGATTACTTGCATGATGATCCTGACGATGATGTTGTGAATGTGAATGCAGAAGTAGTTGTTAACGTTGGTGCCCCTGCTGAATTGGTCTTGCACGCTGCTGCCCATGCAAGGATTCCAATTCCACAATGGGGACTTCTATGAATGCAGCTTATGAAGTGGCATTAGCTCATTAGCTCAGCTCCATGTGTCCAAACGCAAGCCACAACCTGTCTATGAGATTATGAAGCTTCAATTCCCTGGTTTGACCATTGAGCAGGTTAAAAACCCTGGCTAAGCGAATTGCTAAAGCAGAAAAGGCGGCTCAGAGATGATTAATCAGATGAATGGATGTATCTCTGGGAGTTCTTTCTTTTGTCTTCCCATTGACACTCTACTAGTAAACACTGATATGTAATTAGCTTAAACTCTAGGGTTAAGTTATACCGGAGAAAGTTACATATTATCACATAACTTCTCTTTTGTGTTTGCTGTTTTGGCTATGCTATCGATCGATAACTATGTTTGGACTTTGGAGAATTATTAATTACACTGTTTTTGACGAGGACAAAAAAATAATAGAATCAACATCTGAAGCTTGAGCCTTTTTTTTTTTTTTTTTATGTATTGCTAGGTGAATTCCCTCTAGCATTATGATGAAGATTCTCCTACCAACTAACTATGATATAATTATGTAGTATAATATATATTTGCAGTCACATCCATTCAACATTTTTCGAAAACAAATATAAAGTGAATATTCAAAGATTTGTACTTGTTTATAATTTAGACAGTGTCTTCTTAAATACATAAATGTACAAGCATTTTAACGACCAAAATTTAAAGGAAATTATGAGAAGTGCATATGAAAAAATCATTTTCATGGAATACGGTGGGTGAACCAAATACACTTTAGTAGACAGGTGGGGTTTTCTTGTGAATGAATTTTCTTTCTCAAATAGACTTTTCTTAGAAAACAAACACAGAACAAAGGGTCCCCAAGAAGTTTGTATATCGTTGAAAACAATATTCAACTATCATAAAAATATATTTTAGAAACAAAATGATAAGATATAATATGTTATATACTTAATTATATATATATATATATACTTATATATATATATAGTGTATCATGCATGCACAAAACACCCAACGACTAAACTACTCAAATATGGAAAACTAGTTGGTCAGATTCTAACATAAATTTAATGGTTTTAATTATACTTTGGAAGATTAGTTGGAATGAAAAATTCAAATGGTTATAAATAAAAAACATAGTTTGCTTAAGAAAAATAAAAGTAGATGATAGCTGAGGAACTTAATGGCACTTTCTCTTCTGTTACGTGAAGTGGGAAAATCATCTGTCGACACATCTGTTGTCTGCAATAAAGTCAGTTGTGGGTTTGTACTGCCAAATTGCAATTAGACCATCATGAGAAAGGACCGACCAGTAGAGAGTATGACTTTTAGATAGAGACATTAGTCATTTATTCTTTTTCCTTCTCTACTTGAAAATCATTTTATATCTTGTGTATATATTTTCATCTTTTTAAAGTATATATATATATATATTTATTTTTGCCTTATTAATCTTTAAATTCTGAAATGATATCATGATTCATGTATCTCCACATTTACAAAAATAATAACTATATTTATTTTGATTTTAAAAATATTTAAACCCCCATCTAATATATTCATTAATCAACTGAAGATTGATTACATAGTGGAGAGAGATAGAACACTAATCTGAATTTTACAAAGAACACAATACATAATAAATTGAAAAATGAGTTTTAAACGATAGTTTTACACCACAACCCTCATTCATTAACAAGTATGCATAAATGCTATACATTTACTATAGAATCTCACAAGCTTTAATTTGTTTTTCCTCACTTTAGTTCTTTTTATTTTGTTTTTTTTTGTTTTTAATTGAGGAACTCTATCGAGAGTACGATAGTTCCTCTGAAATTAAATGAGAATCGAACTGGAGAACTAAGTAACATAACCTTACAAAATTTAGGTAACACTACTAGCTAGCCCAAAGGTATTGGCTCTCTGTATATCTAAGTTTCCATGTCTTATGTGTAATCTAAATAATATTTTACATACAATCTCTAGTGAGAGTAACAATATCAATAGTTTCATTAACCCATAGTTCATGAAATCTCCATCCTCGTCCCTTGTTAACAAAACGGACCTATGGTTACATACTTACATATGAGAACCATCAGAAGTCTTGCGTATTTTCTGCTTGTCAACAACGATTTGAGTTTTACTAAAATGGAATGAATCCAAACAAAAACCAAACCAAACTACAACAATTTGTTTAATATCTTTCTATAAAACCAAAAAAAAAAAATCGAACCGAAACCAAACCATATATTTTAAGTTCGTAATTTTCAACCATCACCAACTTCTCCTCCAAATCAATTAAATGCTTTTCGGAGACTATAAAACCTTAGTTTTCTCTATAAATAAACTATTCTCTTTTCTTCAAAAAACCAAATCCAACACTCGCCCAAAAGAATGGCTACAAAACTCAATCTCCTCTTCACGATTTTGCTTCTCACACTAACACTCTCTCACTCACGCCCGGCCCGACCCGAATCATCATCATCAACCGGATCCTACTCGGATCAGCTCAAGAAACACTCTAAAGATAACTATAACAAGGGCTATGGATCAGGAGGATACCCTGGCCTTACAACCGAACCAGCAACCGGTTTTATTTTACCGGGTTCCGGTCCTGGCGGTAGTTACAGCGAACTTAGCGGCGGATATAGCAAAGGACGTGGGGTGAGACTAACGGTGATGTGTGAAGAGAAAGGTCATTGTTACATGAAGAAGCTGACTTGTCCGGCAAAGTGTTTCAAGTCTTTAAGCCGGAAAGGCAAAGGATACGGTGGTGGTGGTGGTGGTTGCACCATTGATTGTAAGAAGTGTGTGGCTTATTGTTGAAATGTGAATGTCGTGGGAAATTTTTATTTATATAATATAATAGCATATAGTCTTTAGTTTTTATTTTTGTTTTCTAGATTTGGTGCGTTTTGATTTGGTCAATATACCCAAAATATTGCTAATGGAATGGAGCAACCCTAGCAAAAAGAGAACGGTGCTGTCAAAAAAAAAAAAAAAAAAAAAAAGAGAACGGTAAGAGGTGTACCGTTACTACGTTTGGTTACAAACGGTAAAAGTTATTGAAAAATATTTGACAATGTATGCAAACTAATATTTTCCTAAATGTAAGAATTTCTCTTAAAATTATATTTGAAAACTGAAACACATAAAAATAGCCGTTAAAAATATTGGTGTGGATGTAAGATGAGTTCTTATAAAAAAAGTAAAAATTCATGAATGATTTCAAAATACGTATGAATCTGAACTCTGATTTTTGAACAAACAAATTTACATGACATAAAGGTACAAAGGAAAAATTAAATCTTTTTTTTTTTGTTTATAGAGCAGAGAGAGAGAGAGAGAGAGAGAGAGACTTCAAGAAAATCTGAAAAAAGAAACAGTGCATACACAAACCAGAATGTTACAAGGAGAACTCTCAAACAGCGGCTCTCAAGGCTCCTCTCGCTGCTTCCCGTCTCATTTGATCTTGTTTCCCGCTGCCTCGGAAGTACATATACACTTGCTGCTCCAACAAAACAAACCCATACCAAAAGAAATGAGTACAGATTATAACACTATGTTCAAAGACTGATAATATAGTGATGGGAGTTGAAGAGACAGACCTGAATAACCCAGATGCTAACCACTGATTCGAGGCAGAAAAATGCAAACCCAATGAAGTAGAATATCTATAAACAGAACAGATATCAGATCATTGATACATATAATCAGATCAGGCTTTTATCTTAGAGTTGTTTTTAAGATCATCAAAGGGTGAGAGAGCTTACCCCAACAATTGCTTGACCACTTAAGACATCTATTGCAGGTAAGATCCCACTGTTACAGAAAGAAAAATAGATTACAAAAAGAAGGTTATAGAATTTTCCAAACAATGGATAGCAACTATTTATGCAACTATTGTTCAGTGGAGTATGCCAATGACAGGTACCAGAATGGTTACTAATATACCAGTGTTTTCTGAAGTATGCAATAAAGATTTGGAGCAAAAAAACTTGTGGTTGTTTGCTTTTGATCAATTCAAATGGATTTTCTCCACACTCAAATTACCAAACACAGTGACAAGATCAACTTCAATTGTTTAGAAGTTCGATGACAAAGAAACTTACGCAAGAGATTTTCCTTTGAAGACGACAGGTGGAGCAACTGCAGCAAAGACGCAGAAAGCAATGTGGAGCTGCAGCAAGAACAAGATTTCAGAACTGATTTTTTTTATACTGAGCATAAATGTAAAAATATCCATAAAAGCTAATTATAGCTCACCATATAGAACAAGAAAAACCATCCAAAGCTCAATGCACTATCAGTTCTGCAAACATTCAACAAAAAATTGATAAATCAGTAACATAATAACATTATGAAAAATATATCTACACTTTGAAAGTAGAGAACTCCAAAAATCATGTAAGAACCTGAAGGCACGGTAGAGTGGTCGATACCATAACACATAGCCTCCTGGAACACCCGCTATGAAGTAAATTAAGGCAAGAAGCCATATCGTCACTCCTGAACAAAATAAAACCAAACTCTTAAGCCTGTTAATATGCATTTAAGGTCTCTTACAGAAGAACAAGCAACATTTGAAATAGACTTAAGAAACAAACCTTCTCCTTTGATCCAAGCTGTAGTAACGGCGATGATATTCCAGAAAAGACAAAGAACCAACCCTGCCAAACAAGAATTACATCTAGATGGTGTCAACCAAATGAAAGAAGCAACAAATACAAATCTCATGCTTGAAAACTGTGATCCTTTAAATTTGAATACTAATGCAGGAAAGAGCAAGTATTTGTATCATATGAAAAATGTTAACCTAGAACACTATACGTACCCAAATACGTTGCAAAGGTAACATACTGTAGTCTTTGGAGATGAACCGGAATTTCGTTTGCGATGTCATGGTGGATAAGTGGGAAGAAAGGCGGCCAGTTTTTCACTTCAATAACGATTCCAGCTGCATAGAGTAAACCGCAAAATGAAAGATTTTAATAGAGGAACAAATAAACCAGTCATTTGAGACACAAATAAGTTAAAACAGTTAATAACAAGTTCAAAATCATCTAGGAGACAACTTGGAAACAAGTGCTTGAAAAGAGTATATTGTAGTACCTCGTGCAGCAGCATCTTCTTTCCGTTTGAGGTCCTAAATAAAACCAAATAAAACAAATAACAACACCGATGCTTAGTAATACGAATTTCAAAAGGTTTAAACATGTAACCAAGGAAACCAAAAAAATAATCATGTTTGCACTTATAGAACCATTGCAAAGAACTATCTAAAGACGGCTCATAGTTGATAAGTCCATGCTTTAATTTAACTAATTATAGCAGCCAATACCTGCTCTCGTCGTTTTAGCTCAGCTTCTTTGGCTTGGAGTTCCTTCTCTTTCTTCTTCAAATCCTGGATTCCAAGGCACAAAATGCTATCATAAGTAACTCCAAGATCCACCTAATCACAATATCATATAATAAACAATTACTCCAATATCTCTAACTAACCTGTGTACCAGCTCTGTCAAGAGGAATGTCTACGGTTCGACCATAATCGAAACCAACAGGCTCTGGAGGCAAAGGCGAAAGTCTCGAATTCGACGCAGGTGGAACTCCTCTAGCATTCTACATCATGTAAAATAGATTCACAACCATTACAAATCATTTAAGAAAAAACAAAATTCAGTGAGAAACGTCTTCAAGATTCATGACAAATAGTAGATAAAAGCATCACAAACCCAAGTTTTAGTGAACATAAAGGTAGAAACTTTATCAACCCCATGAATTACAAATCTCTCATAATTTCCAATTCCTTTAAACCCATTTTCAATTTCTAAGTTACAAGCCAGTAGAAATCAAATCAACAACAAAATAAAACCCTAAGTAAAACCCAAAGATTAACAAGATTCAACGAATCAACCAAAATTGAAAAACCCAATTCGGAGAAAGATCAATCTCTAGTTTTTACGAGTTGAATCGAAAAGTCAAGAAGCTTACAGCGAAAGGATTGACTTCTTCTTCCTCAGCGAAAGGATTTGGATCATAACGATTAGCCATGGGTATGAAAAAATTAAAGCTTCAGAAGATTGAAAAAGCTAGTTATCAGAAGAAGAAGAAGACGAAGACTTTAGAAATCGATCTAAGATCTTAGCACGGACCAAGGATTAGCCGAACGTTGAAGACAAGCTTATATGAAGACACAAAAGCGTGTCTTTTTAGTAAATAATTGTTCTTTTTTTGCTATATTGCTAATTACCATTTATCTTATCTGAATTTATTCTTAATCCTCCTTAGTACTTTACACTTTAAAATATTTCAATTTTATTAGTTGTAAAATTTGTAGATTCATTACATTGATGTCATTATCACCATTGTAAGACAAATTAAATATTAGCCTTTTTTTAGTTATTCAACAACTGAAGTTTCAAATAATTTGAATTTTCTAATGAGTACACACACACACATAGGAAAAAATTGAAATTGTCCTCCTTTGGTCAATGATCTTGTCTGCTTCTAAGAACATTTGAAAAGTAACCCATCACATACGGCACAATTTCGTTTTATACAAAAATTGATATTAATTTTGAAAAAATGCTCAAGCTTGAAAAAAAAATAACTTTTAGAAAAATAAAACAAAAACTTTAAATTTTGTTTTCTCTGTCTTTTATATGATTGATTGAAAGCTTTTACTTTATAACAAGAAGATATATGTTTTTAAATCTTTTTAGTTATATGAAACTGATTGAGAGAACCTTTAATGGGATATTTCATAACTTTATATCTAAATCAAAAAGAGGGTTTATTGAGAAAAAAAGAATTGAACTTTATCCTTAATTTTTTAATATGAACACTTTTTTCAAGAAAAATATGCTCATATAATTGGAATTTAATCAAAATGGAGAGAGACTGAACCATTAAAGAAGATCATGAAAACTACACTAATCAAAGAGAGGTAAATGATTAACTATTAACTTATATATAACAATGAGACCAACCAAAAAAACATTTCTCTATATTTAATCTGATTAAAACTGTATCTGTTTATGTTGTAGTCTCTTCAGCTTTCCTCTGCAATAAACTTGGAATCATACTACTTCTTTTTAATCTCCGGTTATTGCCTATTCGGTTCCGGCTCGGTGAAGACCGCTCCACCCAGTATTTGTCTTCTGCAACCGCTTGGTTCCACCGTTCTTTAAAAGCTTGCAGCTCCCACGTTGATTGTCTCCGTATCTGCTCACAAAACACACACATTACACTCCTGCTCTATAGACGAAAGAAAGTTCCTAAAGCAGATTCATCATCAGGTAATAATAACTCACCTCTGTTCTTGAATCAAAAGTCGCAGAACCGCGTCTCTGTACATAAGAAAAAAGTGACCAAAGTTGTGAACTTTCTGTTTGTTTTACAGTAAACAAATGAGGATTTGGATAGTTACGTAGCTTACCCTATTTACTCCGCTGCGAGCTGAGTTCTGTGGAAATTAGGAAGAGATTATTCGTTTATCGGTTTTGGGTATACATACAAGGAGAATAGGTGGGGAAGTAGATGATCTTACCTTCTTATCGGGATAACCGCTTCCACCTAGTGTTTGAATGCCTTGATGGAAGATATATTCACTGTCGACAATGCCTACTTTCTTGCTACGGTCACCCTAAAAACGACATTTTCAAAACCGATTCATCTAGAGAATGCAATCGGATCACAATGCTAATGGAGACGAGTGATGTTGCAAGGTCTTAAAGAAGAAAAAGTCTTTACCTGAGCACAGTATCCAAGTTTCATATCCATTCCCCAACCATGAACCAGATCATTCTACAAACCGCAAAAACAATAAGTAGGATGCAATTTCATTTAAAGAAGAACAGATATATTTGTTTATAAGCATTCATCTCTTAAAATTACTTGTATTAGATTCCAAGTGCAAAACCATGCAGATCTCGAAAACACTGGAGCCATTCCTTCAACAAATCTGGAAAAAACAGAGAAAAAACAGACAAAACAATGACATTAATGTCTGTGTTTTGGCATATAGAGAAGTCTTAAACTGTTATGCTACTTAAGAAATTTTACCCTGTGCATGGGGGCCCTTCACTAGCATTTGAACATTTCATATTGCCTCTACTATCGTAAACTCGCCTGCGGTTTTGTTATCATTTTGTGTAAGTAATCGAAGACACAAATTATCAAGAGAACTACTTAACAAAGTGGTTCACAAAATCACAAGGAACTCACCTATGAAATATTTTCGTTCTAGACCGGACTGTAATTCTATGGTGAACTTCAGTTGAGTTTGGGTGCAAGGCCGGTTGAGATATCTCCAGTCCCGCTGTTTTAACTATCCTCAGGTACCTGTAGAGAGACTGCTTAGAAAAGGCACTCCAAGATTTGATCTCAGGTAAATTCACAAGTGAAGTTGTAAATGGAATTTTACTTTTGAGGGTTGAAATTCTCCACTCCAAGATCTTCATCCCAAAGAAAAACATAATCGTAAATGGAGACAATATCAGGATGGAGAAAACGTTTCGCAAACCACCTGAGTAAATATCATTGTTACAAGCCATATATATAGTTGATCTTCATAGATTTTATATTGGAAACATCACTATACCATTTTGTTTGGTTATGTGCAACAATGTGTATGGCTTTTGAGCTCCACTCTAGATCCCACCATTGATCCATGTTTCCATCATAATGAAATAGAATGACAGTGAAATTCGCAGGAAGAAACTGAATACAACAAACTAACTAACATTAGAAACAGAAAATTTTCAGTAATTCACTGATCTAGACAAAAGCATACTTACCTTCTTTACAACAGCATCAACATTATCCTTTTGCTTAAGTCCTACCGGCATTGCCAACAAGTTACGGTTGGTCAATTCGCCGCTCTGTTGTAAGACAACAACAGTCTATTAGAAACTTCCTACAGCAACAAATATATCTGATTCCTCTATCTAAAGCTTACAGAAAAATCTAACCTTTGACCTCAAACTACTACTTGACCAAAGTGGCTTTAACTCCAAATCTGATTTAGGTTGCATGATACCAAAAGGTAAGCCTTTCAACTTTTCACTGACCGGTTCAGATTCCTGAACAAGATCCACACACATCAACTTCAGACCAGTAATGCATCAACATTAGAAACAAAGATATTCAAAAATGTTACCTTTGCCATCTCAAATGGATAATCTGTTTCTTCTATCTGAGTAATGCATATAGCAAACAAAAGAGAGTTACATATCAATAATCACATCGTTATATCTAAACATGATAGCTCTGTCTTTTCCACAATACCTCTGTTTGTTCATACTGAATATTTGTAGTCTTATACCAAAAGATCAAAAGTACTGTACACATTAGCACCACAACTGGTTTCATTTTCCATGACGATTTACCCTGCAGATTTCAGCATTCCCACATCAAAATCAACAGCATAAACCAGGAATATTGTGGTGAGATACAGAGAAAAAAAGCTTGACTTACCCCTTCTTGAGCATTGTTTCTTCTCTTAACAAGTGACTTCCATGATTTAATAGACGGTAAACCATGTTCCATAATCTATTTACCGAGCTACAAAAAACCACACACAAAGCAATATTCATCAATTCCCATACAAACACAAAGACATTTCAAAATTTCCACTATCTGAAAAACTCACCAAAGCCACCGTCTTTGTGTTGTTCCCTTCACAAGAACAGAAAGAACAAAGAAACCAATTCAACAAAGCTTCACCAAAATCTCAGTTCTATACAAGGCTGATCTACGCACATGCAAGAATGTATCTTTTCGAAAAATCTACAAAAGAACACAAAAATCAGAGGCTCCACATACCAAATAAAAATCGAAACTTTTTTAGCATGTATTCTAATAAATCTGTTCTACAAAGATGAGATATCTTTTCTGGAACAATGAGATTATAAGAAGATAAAAAGCTTAAAGAGACACACAAAGATGGCTTCTTACAGAGTTTTACTCACTCTCACAGACACAGACGAACACAATCTGGGCCACTGTTGAAAGCGAAACGGCTAAGGATTCGTATAAATAAACGAATAGAAACAATTCATTAAAATTTTCTTGGAGTTTTGTTATCTTTCTCCAGATCTAGGGAAAGTAAATAAACTCTAAATACTAATGATATGAAATTAAAAAGAAAAAAAGTTGCTTTGGTTAAGACATTAATTAACAACAACAAAAATTAGTCATTTAAAGCTTATATTTAGGAAGAAATCTGGTCACGAACTGTTCAACAAATTACAATGAAAAATTAATGGCGGTGCGATAAATTTCTAAGAGGTAATCTTTAATTAAAGCATAGACAACATAAAAGAAACTGAGTAAGAAGAAAAGATAAAAAAACAGACACAAACCTTAAAGAGAAGATATCTGAAAACTTGAAAGATTGCAGAGTCACTGTAATGGTTAATGAAGCAAAACCCAGATGGTAAGTGGTACTTTTGAGAGAAAGTAAAGTGTTTACACTTTAAAGGTGAGATTTTTTACCAAAACCAATTTCAAGAATCAATCGAAACCAAACCCAACAACAAATGTTCTACGCGGAATCAGAAGAAAACAAAAAAGAGAGAAGAAGCTATGGTGGAGTGATTCGTGTCATCTGCTGAATCTATCTCTGTCTTTCTCTTCCTAAATATAATAGTAATAATTAATTTAATTGTTTATTAAGTTGGATTCTGCGACCAAATACGAGAATTGGAGGAATGATTTTTTAAAAAATAAGTTTAGTAATGTGTGGTGTATTTGTTTATAAGAAAATAAAAAATGTATTTTTGATTACCATGTTTTGCGTTTCCTTAATTATTTTAGTTTACAACAACTTTCAATAAGAAACAGAACATATAAGTGTGTCTGGTTTGCTCTTGAAGCAACTCCAAATCCAAAGCTCCAAAAAGTTTTCTACTTCTTGGGTTGTTCAACTAGAACATGACTTATTGGCACTAACTAGATTCGTATTGGCTTTTGTTTTTCAGATTTGTTTAAAGTTTGTTAGCTCTCAAAGATGCTAAACGTTAAACCGGAGTAAACCAGCTTGGCTTGTTATTGGATTGAAAAATACTGCTTTTATTGGATGTTAGACAATTCAGGAAATTAATGTTTAATGCTATCAATTTATTTAGACAAATGTTTTTTATAATTGAGTAGTTATTTTTAAAAAATAATTTTTATGTGATGTTTAACAAGGACTTGCAGCAAATTACGTTTGCATGTTGTTGATATAAAAAGAGAAAAAACAAAATAAAAACTAGGATGATTCTTATTACATGAGAGATTAAGGATATAGTATTAAGATGATCAGTGGGTGATGGGAATGACATGAACCCCAAGCTGATGAATCATGTTACTTGCTTTTCCATGGAACCCAACGATTTTGAAGCCTTCTTTCTCGAGTAGAAAGCTTGAACTAGATTCGAATCCAAAGGATATAGATGTTCGTTTGTTAGTCTTAAACTTAAGCATGGTTATAGATTCCACGTCACCCTCAATTCCTTTATTGTAACAGCCCTCCACCGCTGTGACATATTCACCAGGATACTCAAGGTCCAACTGTGCCAGATCAACAAAAATATTAAGCTAATATGTTCCCAAAGATAAATGTAAGAACAAGTTTGATAATTAGAATTACCTCTTTGACTTCAAGTGGTGTTTTGTTTCCATGATCGTCTCCAATAACCATCCGAGTGTCCTTGTCGTAAACGAACTTGAGGAATGCGATACCATTTTCACATTGTCCTACATATATCTTTCTAACACCATCGTAAACACCATCATCCCAAAAAGCTCCTCGATCATAACCTCGTGCTTCTAGTTTCTCCGCATTAGGAGGACAAGGCAGCAGAGAAAAATATGCACCAATAGCAGTAAGAAAACCAAGAAAAGTCCATCCATGGAACCCAGCTAGAGCACAATCTTTGGTCTCCAACACAAATTTAGTCCCAGTCACGCTTCCATATGTCGGAGAAATTCTCCCTTTTGATGTTTTGAAAACCAAAGACGTAACGCACATCACTTTCCTCATGCCAGAGTTTTTGAAAGTACCATCCACAGATGTGATAAATTCATTGGGATAGTTTAACTCAAACTGTATTAAACTTCTTATTTTAGATACAAGTCAAGAACAAGAAGTATATAATCAACAAGTATAAGCTATCAAGGAATCTGACCTCTTCTACTAATGATGTGTTATTCCCGTGCTGACGCTTCACAACTGAGTGATTACTGATGTACTCAAACGTGATACACGCTACATGATTGATAGAATAACTAACATACACCTTTCTTATGCCGTCAAAAACACCATCATCCCAAGACTCGATTATCTTACTACCGTGACATACCGATTTAGTAACAGAAACTGTTGTGAAATATGCTCCAAGAGAAATGAGGTTCTTCTCAGCATATCCATGAAACCCAATAATTTTCTTTCCCTTGTCTGCAAGTGAAAACTTCTTACCCTTTTCATATCCTAGCAGCTCAGAAGTCTTTATGTTAGTTTTGAATTGAAGTGCTTGAATGGCTGTAGACTCGTCATCATAGTAACCCTCTACAGATACCAAATGTTCATTGTTGAGATGGTCATCTCAAACTGAAAACAAATAAGAAAAAGAAAATGGTGGAGAAAAGAGAGGTTAGAAATCATGCCAATAATGAGAACATGGGAAATTCCAATACATACCGCCTGCGAGAAACCTCTACCCGAGAGACCGTGGACTGAGCCAATTTTAGGCTGTCCACTCTTGACATAGTCGAACTTGATGTATTGAATGCCTTCAAAACCACCTCTTACATGAATCTTTGTTATACCTTCATGGTCTGCTCCATCATCCCATTGTATGCCTCCCTTGCTGCCTTTTGCTTCTAATCTACAATCAGGAATCCATGTGAAATATGCTCCAAGAGATTTTACTAGTGGATTGTTCTGGCTTTTTATATATCCATGAAACCCAATGATAATCTTTCCCTTGACTGAAAGTGAAAATTTGGTACCCTTGCCATATCCAATCAGTTCGGAAACCTTGAAATTGGTTTTAAATTGAAGTGCTTGAATGTAACAGGGTGCATCGTCGTAATAACTCTCAACAGATTCAAGATGCTCATTGTTAAGATGGTCAATCTCAATCTGCATTAGAAAAATAAAAGAAACAAATATTGTCATTCCGTTATTCGCAACAATCTGATTTTCGTCGAGATTAGTCACATGAAATCGGATAAAACAAGTTTTATTTATGTTTCGAATTGTTATGCTCTCTATAGCCTAATATATTTTAAAGTCATACCGTTTGTGTGAAACCACTCCCAAACACCAAACAGTTCTCCACTTTTCAGCTGTCCGTTCTTGAAATATTCAAAATGGATGGTCTGGATACCCAGTGCAGTGCCCACACTTATCAGGGCTTAAGGCGAAGTTGAGATTAATAGCCTTACCAATTTTTTCTTTAATAAAATAATTTCGTAACTAAATAAATTATTGAAAACAAAACAATAATATAACTAAAACATAATTTTTCTTCCTTCATCTTTAATTAAAGCTTTTACCAAATTATCATAATCTTATTGTTGTTTTATAATCTCAAAAACATGTTGCTAAAGATTTATAATTTTTTTTAATTATCAAGTCACCACAATCATTATTTATAAACAAAACTACTATAAAGATGAATTAGTATATGTTAAGTTAATAAATATTTAGAAGTGCTAAAACAGATTCCAACTGTTTTAAAATAAATAAAGTGAATAAATAAAACCATTAAAAATAGATTAGTCACTTTTAAGAGAAATAATAAAAAAATTATATGAATGGAAAACAGTGTCTTTCAAAACCATTATGTTACAGCATCTTGGGGGCCTTAAAAAAGTTTTAGATTTTGAAAACATGAGGCAAATGCCTTTTTTATTACCCATAGGCACGGCTCTGTGGATACCGGTATGACCACCACGTACATGAATCTTATAAATTCCATCATGTTCGGATCCATCATCCCACTTATCGCCTCCCGGTATGCCTATCGCTTCCAACATTTCAACCATTGTGAACTGAAGGAGATAGAGATGACCTCAGGTGTATGAGGCGAGAAGAATACTTGATGAGTGGAGAGTAATGTCGTGCCTGGTGATCTTTAAACGAGAGTTGATCATGTCTTATAAATTGTATACAAGTATCGAGTTTTCGACAAATATTTTGCACAATATCATAATAGTGAAAATAATTTAAAAGAGAATAGTGGAAAGATTGCAGGCCGAAAGGCTCAAGAACGTGCGTTTGACAAACAAATGGAGAACAAATGACAAAGACTTTTCTTGAAACTCTTTAATCCACCAAAAAAAAAACGTACCTCAAAAGAGTTGGTCATTAGTCGAATTTACCGGGATACACGAGCACAATAAATCTGGTGTAATTCAAGCACTTCAATTCAAAACTAACATCAAGACTTTCGAGCTGATGGGATATGATAAAAGTAAGAAGTTTCCACTTGCAGATCATTATCCCACTGCTTGCCTCCCGCAACCATTCAGCTTCCAATCGTGTTTGTCATAATCATATATCCCAATGATTTTTTGTCCCTTGAATGCAAGTGAATACTTGTTACCATTTATCATATCCAATTAGTTCAGAAATCATGAAGTTTGTTCTGAATAGAAGTCCTTGAATGAAACCGGATGTGGCATCATCGTGATCAACCTCAACGGATTCAAGATGTTTGTTATCGAGGCGGTTAATCTCAAACTGCTAATATCAACATAAAATTCAAATAAAGGGAGTTTAATTTAGAATATACTTCTAAGAGATACATAAACATACCGTAATAAATAGAGCTTCACTTTTCAATTGTCCATATTTGTTGACCTAAGAAAACATAAGTGGGATGACGGATCTGACCATGATGGTGTTTCGATCCCTGGACAATAACTACATCATACATAAATTTCTGCAACACCATCATGGTCGGATTCATCATCCCGCTTATAGCCTCTCTTTTCGAAAATGTTTCTGTCACCCTGAACGGTACTGAATCTTCTTTTTTTTTTTTTTTTTTTTTTTTTTGAGCAAAACGGTACTGAATCTTCATACCAAGAAAAAAGGATCTTGTGTTAATCATTTTCAGTAAAAAAACACTAACCTTTTAAGTCAATGATCCAATCTAATATCTAGTTTAAAACTAATGGGGCTAAACTAATTTGAAGAAAACAGAGAAGAAGATCAAGTTTTTTTATTCACCAACATTTGGATAAATTTCTTGTTATACAAGTTTACAAAACATGCTAATTACAATTAGTCAATAACAAGTACTTTCAGATTCAGAATAATTATATTTCCGAGTGTTTAGATGCTCTTCAAATTCATCTCTCTAATCAAAAGCATATTGTTAAGAAAAAATGTATAATTCAATCAAAAACATATAGCTCCATTGCCTTGAACAGATAAAACAAATATCACTTTCCAATCAACCAAAAACATAAAACAGTATCACTTTTGAGATGTAACTAAAACCATGTTCCAAAACGACCAACTGGATATAAAATCAAAACTACCTCGTGTTTGTTCGAGTTACGAACTAAATCCCTGCGAGTCGATGCTCCTCAAATCGAAGCAGCCCTAACCTTCACAGTTGTAGGCGAACCAAAGGAGATGCATTCGTGTGATCTGGATCGAGAACGTCGCGAGTCTAATAATAAAGGAAAGTAGTGCTTTGGTCGTGTCAATGAAAACGACGTAGTTAATGACACACTAAACGGCGTTAACAACGATGTGCTTTTTTATTTTGACCGGTAAAATTCTTTTTTTTATGTCGTCTACAAAAAAAGAAAAGAAAATTCGATTACACATGGTCATTCATTTATCAACCTAACTACATGCAATGGAAAATGGTCAAAATTAACCGGAACAATTTGTCAGATGAATGGTCGTTTCTTACACGAACTGATAAACTATTCAAATTTACAATCTAAACTTAACAACAATAGATCAAAACTAACATTGATTTTGTCGTGTTAGTCAACCATTACGTTTTGCTGACTGTATTACCACATGTATCGCTGACGTGGCTAGATATAAATCAAAACGACGTTGTTTTTCTCGGTTTCATCAATGTCGAAGTCATCGTCTTCGGAGTCGTTAGTCTCTGGATATTCAGTAGTTATTGTCTCTTGCGGAAGCGGATTAATCGATAATGGCAAAGACAAATACTACAAGAAAACATGCAATTTGGGACTTTTTCTTGTGATTTAGCCTTCTTATTAGAAAAAGGTATGAAATGACTCGACTAAAAGAGGAACTTTACTCTTTTTGTAGTCGCAAATATTTGTGATGTTGTTAATACTACTTTGTGACTATGTAACGACGAACACGACAACAAACGCAAAATCGTTGCAAATGTAAACCGTTGCAAACCATTATATACTTCACAAATGGTCTGTTAGTGATCATAAACACTTACAACTAATGTATTTACATCCCTACGTGCTATTGAACAACCTTCTATCAATTTTCTCTATGATTAGTAAATAAATTAAAAGGTGACAATGAGAGAAACTAACAATGAGATTAATATACATTTTCTTTAACAATTAGTTTTACCAATGATCATGATTCATCACTGTCTATGCCTGCAGATTAGATTGACCCAAATATAAACTACTACATCAAATAAGCTTTCTCTGCCTAACTACAAAAAACATATGAAACAAACCCTTCATACAAAAATCATCTAACCCGGTTCCGCTTTCTCCCCATCAATGCAGGAGATTCGAGTCCGCGATTCGCTTGTCTACCGTCTTTTCTTACCGCAGTTCCCTTCTTACCCGCTGCCGAGGATTTCACAGCAGAAACTGGTAAATCCGTAACAGACCTTTTGTTACCCCTACTTGAAGTCTTTGCCATATCTTGCACAACCGTTTTAAGAGGGTGCGCCCCGGTTCTTGGTTTTTTAGCTGCCAGACTCGTTCGGACAGAAGGAGATGTCGATTTCTGATGAAGAACCACAACCTTTGTGCTTCCAGCAGTAATGCTGCTGCGATGAGGAGGATGATCTTCTGTTAAATAGTGTCTTAGAGACTTGGTAACAATGTCTCTAAGTCCCACCGCGGATTTGTATTCTCGAGTGTTCTTAGAGTAAAAAATAGCTGCATTGTTCGCCACCAAAAGAAAGTCCCTAAAAAGCTCTTTCGCCGAAGATATCGAACAACCGTTGATTCTTGATTGTACAGTGTCTAAATCCATATGCCTCCGTACTAATTTCTTGTATCTTCCTCTTTTCTGTTTAGCACCAAAAAAAAGAAAGAGATAAGCGAAAAAGTGGTTTCAAGCAAAGACTAAAGGATTACTATATATGATCATCACCTGGCTATCAAGCCGTCTACGGAAGACGAGTGCACATTCGTTCTGTGCAATAGTGTTGTATATCTTCATAAGCTCTTTGGGTAAAGCCAAACTGTGACCTCGGCTTTGACTGCTGCTAGTAGAAGCAGCTTCTTTACTCCTATAAATGCTAGCAATATCCGCAGATGTATCAAACAAATCGCTTTCTTCCACAGCGCTAACTTCCATCACTTCTTTACCGACACTGACACTGCAATCTTTTCGTTTTCTCTTGCCTCGTTTCTTCCTCATACTCGGAAGCACTTGTCCTCCACCTCCGTACACTGACTCGAAAATGTCGTTGTGTAATAGGTCTTTCGTCTTCTCTTGCTCTATTACCACTGGAGCTTCTGACTTAGCTTCCGGTGACCAGTTTGTTGTGGTCAGCTCTTGCTGTGTGAAACTACCAACTGATGACAAGTCTTTGGATGTATCTTTGCTCGTGCATTCTCCCCCGCCCTCGGATTTTGGGGAGGGTTCGAGTGATAACGTTCGGCTAGAATCATAATTGTTTTGATGACATTCATCATTACTTTCTGACTTCAGACTCTGAAGCTTTGATTCCAAAGACCTACAGACAGAATATCATAGCACAGAATTGAACATTCAAAATCTGGTTTTGCCTTTGATTCCAAGACATAAAAACGTTTAAGCCAATAAAAAGAAATATAAGAAACAAATCCTAACCCAATAGAGTCTTCGGATTTAAGTAAAGCTGCTTTAAGCTCAGCTACTCGTTTCTTCTTAAGCTCTTCAAACCAAGCTCTACAAGAACATTATCATATAAGTAAAGTTTAGGTCACAAAAGTCCACAAGAAAAAGTGTTGAAGAACAAGGAAAAAAGAATCTTTACTTGCATCCCACATAACGTTTTCGCAAGTCTTTGTACTTGGCCTTGCATATCTGCAAACAAGAGTAGAATTTAGCAGATTCAGAAAGAGAGACAATGTCTGCATTGACCCTGATATATCGCCAACCACACTGACATTTTCTAATTTCTTGCATAACTAAAACCTATTTAGGAAACTTCGAATTCAATGTGGTTATCTTTCACAGTTCAAGCAGAAGCATAAGAGTTATTTACAATTGTCTAACAAGAGTATTTTTTTTTTGACATTACCCTAAACCTTTCTTGACACACAAGTGATAATAAATCTATGCTTCTAAATCTACCGACAACAACACTGTTGTTCTGCCTTAAAGCCTTTTATCTTCTATTTTTAATTTTTAAAAATTAGTTTCACATCAACATAATTTTTTTTTTTTTTTTTTCACATTAACATAACAAATTTTGCTTAAATTGCCTAAAAAGATATCAATTTTGATTCTGACATTAATCTAATCGAAATTTTCTCTGAGTCAAAGAAAATGAGGAGATTGAGACAAAACCTCAGGTGTGAAAATCTCAGGTAAAGAATGAGAACGGAGTTCGTCGGCAACGACGGTCCAATCACCGGTTCCATGACGGAGAACAGCGCCGCCGAGAAGAAGCTCCTCCCATGTTCCCCAATCACTCTCCATTGTCGTCGTCATCATCACCATAACCATCAAAAATAATAATCACGCGTGTGCCTTACGCGCTCCTCGATTTTGAAAAAGAAAAAGAAACCCAAAACTTAACTTACGCACCCCAAGCGCATGTTAGCGCTTTCCACCTAATTTTCCCTTTTTTTCTCCGACCACTCAATTCTCAAAAAAAACAAAAAAAACAGAGACAGAGACAACAAACCAAGACCAAGATAAAAGTTTGTAATCTGGTATGATAAGACAAGAAACCAGAAAAAGCCGTTACGAGTGGGTTTGTGTCGGAGGTAAATTACACGAAAAGCTGTTTTCCGACAAGAAAATGGGGGAGAAAAATTAAATTAAAATTCAAAATTAGTAAGAAGGAAAGAAAAAGAAAAATCTGAGGTGGGAGAGAAAGAGTTGGCGAAGGGTCTGGATTTGTTCGACGTTTGTGAAATGGAACAAATTAGAAATTGATGGTTGTGGTTTGTTTTATTTGTTTTTTCTTGTTTTGTTCAAAAGGCAAAGAAGAAGAAGATTGGTTTGTTTTTGAACAAAGAAGAAAGACTTGAGACTAGATTTGTGTGCCTTTGTTTTTTTTTTTGGTCTAAATAAAGTAAATTTTTAATTTAAACAGAATTTTTCTATCTTTTCTTTAATTTATTCGATTTTTTCCGTCATTACCACAACTTGTTGGAATAATTATTGTTAGATAATAGTGCTTTTGTATACCCAAAATCCAAAATAATTTTAATTTTTGATAGTTTCACCGAGGATAATATAATGAATGATATAACGGATATTATTAAATTAGTTCTCTTTATAATCTGATCAATATAACAAAATTTCAATACATCATTCAATTCAGTCACCAAACTAATATCATGATTAATAATCACTAGATTTAAGTTTCGGAAAGTTCATTAAATAAAAAAATCTTTGATCATAATTTATATACTTTTCAACTATTTTTAGAAATACTAAATGTAATCCAAATTTGCTAATTCGTTTGTATGTCCCACTATTTAAAAGAGACAACAAGTTTCTTCGTACATTCCTTAATTTATTTCCTACTTAATTTATTTCCTACTTTTGAGATAGACGAAGACCAATAACAAAGACTGTAATTATGAAGACTAGCTACTATCTGAAATATGTCATTATCACATTTGGTAGATAAACAATCTTTGATAGGTCTATATTCTAACCTCAACATGACACATGACCAATTCCAAAAATCAGATATATGTCGAGGGACCAAAAGTGGATTGCCAAGTGAAATTCATATACCGATTGCGTCTTCTCATTAGGATTGCACATTACATTCACATAGAACGACATTGTAATTGCCATTTCAGCTACACATTTGAGATTCACTGAATCAAGAATCTGAAGCACATACAACTCTAATCCCAGACAGATTGATTTACAGCAATATACCGAGTTTTTCCCCGAGTGACTTTTCATGTTCTCCTGGCACAATTCTATATCAAACCCCGCACAAGAACCTGCGACTTTTCAGCGAATCTTCAATACAAAAGCACCGGGAGGAACATGAAGATGGTTCTTGATAATGTACATTGTACAAATTGGAAAACTCAGCAGGAGGGGGTTACAGTTCGCAAGTGATTCCGAGTGGTCTTGACTTTGAACCAGGAGCTATGGTGTTTGAAGAACTAGGTTTAGTTCTTGTGCCTTTCTTGCTATAAGACCACCTCTTCTGTAATAAATGGAAGAGGACGGAAACAATTACACAACCGAAAGCAAATACCGATCAACAAGAGCTGTCATGCTCGCAATGGTCCATAATAAGATGTGTAAAAAGTATTCTTTTACCTTGTCAGTAGTGGAAGAATCTTCTGAACCTTTTGCAATTCCGCAGAACAGCTTTGGCAGATCTGTAACCTGCAGTTCTCGATTTGTTTTACTTTCTCGAAAAAGAGAGATATGTGTGACATGAAGATATAAGAGGAGCCGAAAGTATAAGTACCTTTCCTCTGCATGAAGATCAACGCCGACAACTCGTCGTGCTGAAACAGTTGATTGTATAACTGTGCCAAACACTGCTACAAGCTTCAAGAGCATTTCCAAGGAGACATTTACAGGCCTATACAAAATTGAAATCACATGTTGCTTTCCTCTGTTAAGTCAAAAGCTCATATTAACATATAAACAGTGACTGTAATAAACAAATGAATTTTCTTGCCATTCCCTCATTCACAAGCCAAATGATGGAGACGACTATATATCTCAAACTAAAAGCAAACCAAAGAAGGTTGAATATGGGATAAAATAATTTACCTCTCAGTCTTGCTGCCCAATAAGCCTGTGAGGACGGGTGCTAATTGAGAAAATAAATCTAATGTTAAAATCTCTGTTTTGTCTGTTAGAATATTGATCACATCTGCTTGAACCTGTTCCAGTTTAAGCGAGTCAGCTTTTTCCAAACATCTAAGCATTAAAAAAGACAGGTAAAAGTATATCTACTGGGGTACTTACAGAGTGATCTGACAGTTTTCTTAAGGCCGCAATCGCGCCTTTAATATCACTACGTTCCCAGAAATGTCTTACAATCTGCATGGTTGTGATATCAGCCATTTAGTTTATCCTCACAAGCAGGAAAAAAAGACACGTAAAGGAAAAACCAAACAGAAATAGGACAAGAGAACAAGAGAAAACGATATTAAAAAGAATAATAGCAGAGACAAAATTTACCTGTAATTTTGTCAACCGTGATTGAAGAGTGTTTAAGACCTCACTATGAGTTCGCATTAAAATCTCCCAAATGTCACCATCATCCTCTCTCCCAGATATCTGAGGCTCTTCCTTCTACAAAAGCCAAACAAATCAAATACTTGTTATGTATTCAGAGCTCTTCCAACTTTGTAATCCTAGCAATTTCATATTTTCTGTATAGCATCAGCGACTATATTCAATTATACAACAAACTACATTTCGAAGTTGGAGAAAGTACGCTGTCTATTAGTTTCCAAAACTTATTAATTGAAGCTTACCTGGGTCAAGATATCAGAAGATTGTTGAGTTTTTGTAGTCTCATCCAGTGTCATATCAGTCACCTGATCAAATACTGCAGGTGTTGCCAGCGTTTGAGTTGGACTAAATCTTTGCCTGGATCTTATATGAGATGCATCAGCTGTCACATTTGTTGCTTGATTAAGTTTCACAGGAATTACACGGGCGGGAGAGTTCCTAGCTGATCGTGTTAATGCAACTGGAGGCTCATACGATGGCATATTATCTGCTTGATTGAGTTTCATAGGCATTATACGGGCAGGAGAAGTTCTAGCCGATCGTGAAGATGATAAAGGACGCTCATCATACGTGGTAGATGCTTGATTGAGTATCACAGGCATTACTCGTGCCGAAGAGGTCCTAAGTGGTCTTGTTGATATTACAGGAGGCTCATCAGATTTCATGTTAGTTGTTTGACGCTGATTTAGTATCACAGGCGTAACTGGGGCTGGAGAAGTCTTTGCTTGTCGTGTTGATGTTACAGGAGACTCATCAGATGTCAAATTAGTAGCTGAAGGCCTATCAGGCCGTGTTGATGTTATAGGAGGCTCATCAGATTTTATTTTTGTTTTCTGATTGAGTTTCATTGGCATGACCGGTGCTGGAGAAGTCCTAGTTTGTCGTGATGATATTACACCAGACACATCAGATGTCAAATCAGTAGCCGAAGTCCTATCAGGCCATGTTGATGTTATAGAAGGCTCATCAGATTTCATTTTTGTTGTCTGATTGAGTATCATTGGCATGACGGGGGCTGGAGAAGTCCTAGTTTGTCGTTTTGATGTTACACCAGACACATCAGATGTCAAATTAGTAGCTGAAGTCCTATCAGGTCGGGTTGATGTTACAGGAGGCGTATCAGTTGCCATGCTAGTGTCCCGACCGAGTACTACAGGCATTACTCTGACTGGAGTACTCTTAGTTCGTCGTGTTGATAACACAGGAACGTCAACTGTGGTCGAGTTAGTTGCCTGATCAAGTTTAACTGGCATTACCTGGGTAGGCATCATGCTAACTGTCTGTACCGATGCTGTCAGGGGCTCTTCCTCTACAGAATTAGAGCTATGAACTACTGTTGCACTGGCTGCTTTATCTTCAGAATGAGTAATTTTTTCTCCTCTTTCAAACCTCTCAACCAATGACCGTGTCCTTCCCGAAACAACTTTTACTGCAAACACAGCAGTTTTTAAAGAATCAATAACCAGATGACGCATATCCTACCAAAGAAAAACAAAGACAGCAAACTTTGAATGGCTAACCTCCTCTAACAACCTTCACAGATTTTGATTCTTTGCTACCTCCAGGGGATTCAAGGCCTGCATGACAAAATATTCATAACCAATTATAAAATGATTGCTGCCTGAAGACCGAGACTCTTGACCACAACTGACAAGAAAACTGTTAAGGAAGCCCTAAAAGTAGCTAAAGATTTAGATGTAGAAACCTACAAGCTAATGCTATTACTTTTCTGCCGGCTCATTTTTCCAGATTGATTTTTCTTGTAGACGGTCTTTAATTTAATACCTCTTCTTAATTAACAGTTTTAAAAGGTGAAAGGAAGCCAAACACATAACGTTTCACTAGTTTTAACATTGGCTTTAGAAGCAAAAATCCCCATTAATTAGTCTACGCCACTTTTGAATCAGGAACTTACTTTTTAGTTCATCACCAGCTTTTTCTGGTGACAGAACTCTTTCTGACCTACTTGAAATGCTCTTGTTCTCGATATCTTCCTCACATGGGTTACTACCTCTGTCATCCCTGAGCCCTGTTGGCAAGTCCATGTCTCTTGAGGACTCTAACCCATTCTTTTTACTGTCTAAAGCTCCAGAATCAGTAGATGTCGCCCATCTTGCCTCATTGTACTTAGTACTTGGTGATCTCTGTACACGAGGCGGTTTCAGCAGCATACCTAAGTCAAAGATTGCAAGATTTCCAAAAGGATAGGATTAGATCATCTGAACGCTCAAATCTAATGAAACTAAGGTATGAACTGGGAGAACCTACATTTTGCTTCATCAGTCGGTGATTCTGGTAATAAAGCTTGTTCAAACTTGTTGGTGATACTCTTGATGATAGAATCGTCGGCATCATATGGGTTCCTACCACTCATTTCTGAATCAAACGCCGTCTCAGTATCTAGTTTCTTCTCACCATCCAATCCACTTTTCTTTAGATATCCAACAGCCACTGACTGCTTCTTTGTTTCATCAAACTTTGTTGGCGTCTTTCTTACATAAGCCGGTCTCAACAGCATGCCTGGCTTTGTTTTTGAGAAAGTGATAGATTCCTTTCCTGAATCAGAAGAGTCTTTCCCAATATCACTATCCCGTGGAACAACACTATGCACTACTAAAGACTTATTATCCCCTGCTTGTCCAGTAGAAGTTGCTGGAGTACTTAGAGATCCTGACTTATGTGCAACAGCCGAATTTCCGCCTGTAGCTTTGAAGAGAAGAGAGAATATTAAACCAAATATAAACGATAAGCATACAGAAGTGAGAGACAAATGAAATTTACACTGTCGCAAAACAGAAACTGACATTAAAGACTAAAAATAACAGTCCAGGTCACACAGTGGTTATGGCTAGCGATATTTAATTTATTCAGAAACGACGACCACCATTTCAGTCTCATTCAATTTCAATAGGTACAAAATTTAGGAATATACACCAACACATGCACGGAAAATATATGATTAGAGCAGGCCTAAAGATAAGGTAGCTTTCCTATCACTAATACAAGAAAACCAGAGTCAGTGATCTCTGCTAATAGTCCATTGCAACTAATCGTTAAATGTTGATTCACTTTCTAGATATAGGTGGTTGAGAGTAATAAGTAAGCTACCGCCCAGGGACTTCTCAAAACCTAACCAAAAACCTGCCATATCCTACTCTAAAACGAGAAACTTCAATAAGTTCAAGGTAGAAAACTGAATCTACAAACATCGAACAAAATTAACATTCACTCACAGTCGATGTATATGTTTTTGATCTCTTTCGTCTCATAATCTGGAGATGAGCTGCGCCTTGGGGTACTCTTTATTCTATCGAAGGACTGATCATCCAGAGCACTGAGTATTTTCTCCACGCACTCTTTTTTATCCGCAGATCCAATGCCGTATGGCTCAATCTGCTGTGTTAATTAAGGATAAAAGAAAAAACAAAAACATGAGCCTTCAAAACACTTATTTACCAGCTCGGACATAAATTTTTAGAGGAAAATCACAATAGCTGACATACTGATATATCTGAGACCCAAATCCCTACTGAATTTTGGTAGTATGAACAACCCAGGAGCTTTCCTTCGCTGATGCATAAGTCACCAAGCGTTGACCATCCCATATCAACACCATCATGGCAAACCACAGGTTCCCATGAATAAACCTGAATTATGAACATCAGCTTATGATATCAATGTTTTTGACTCTGGAGAACCCTTTATATGGTAAAGCTCATCACAAAGAAAATCAAAACCTTTAAGCTGTCATCCAAACCACAAAATAAGGTTCGCCCATCCGGATGAAATTTGATTGAACGAACTCCAGTAGCCTGTGAAAACAAGGAAAACCACATACCACATAAATTGTGTGAATAACATCTTCCGAGACGGCTACAAAGCTAGCTCAACGCCAAAACATATTTCATCACATGCTGCTTTCTGGACTCCGTTCACTTTTATTTACTTCTAAATCTTTTTAAGAACTAAATTTTATCTTGGCATTTCTCTAACACACTCTTCAGATCAAGGCCGAGAATAAGCAGATTTCTGATATTTTTTATGTGTGAGATTTCCCTTCAAGGTGATCACGCTAACAGGAAATAAACGTAAAAAACACTTGTTATAGAGTCCCCTAGAAAACAGTATCTAGTGACACCACAGGCTAGTACCTCTGGTCGGGTAGATCCAATCAATTCAAACGTTTCCAAATCCCAGAACTTTACAGTCCTGTCAGCAGAACCTGAATATGAATAGGGAGAGTGTGAAATCACAAGAATTCAATATAAAACTGTGATTAAGGAAATGTCAGTAGTTAATCTACCAATCGAAAACGACACCAAGTTACCCCTATAATGCCTGAAAAACAAAGAATCACAGACTAACCTGTGGCTAGGAGGAACTCAAGCGGGTGGAAGTCTAGCGAACGGATAGGTCCTTCATGAAACTTAAATTCATGCAAAAGCTTTCCAGCAGTCAAATCCCATACCTATTGGATACAACATATATAGCAGTATCGTTCTAAGATCATAAGTTTGAAAAATATGATGCACAAGCTTCATTTGTTGAAAATGCTGTTCTTACCTTTACAACATTGTCAAGTCCTCCGGAGACTACCCAACGACCATCGGGAGTAAACCTGATAGTGCTGATGCCACGAGAATGACCCTTGTACGTCTGTATGCATCCCTTCTTCCTGATGTCCCAAATCTTTAGATTCGCGTCACTAGATCCCGATGCCAAAAATTCACCAAAGGGATGAAATTCAACAGCAGAACAATTGGATCTATGTCCAGTAAAAGCTCGAACCACTACACTTCAAGAGCAAGAGTGAAAATGTTAGACCTCATAATTCTAAACTAAAAGTCTGGTACACTGCTCAAATAACCAAACCCATAATCCACATAGCCGATAACTCAAATGATATCCAATATATTCCCATTAAACAACACTAGCTCAACATAAAAGAAGCAACAAATATTCTAAAACAAAGGAGAGCAGAAAATCAATAAACTAACTCTTTGCTTCTTCAACATCCCACAGCTTTATCACACCCGAAGAAGCTCCAGCAAGTACCAAAACTTCAGCGGAGTCAAAAGCTACTGAATCCACTGCACTAGTATGTCCACACAGACTCTGCCAATAAAAGGCTATAGCATCATTCTTCTATCCATAATAAAACACAAATTTTCTGTCAAAGACATACTGAAGAAAGCAAATGTGAAACAAACCATTAAAGAAGTAGGCTTGCCAATCGCCCAAAGATTGACTTTGTAATCATCACCACCAGTTATAAAGAGCCGTGATGTCTTCTTTCCGATACTTAGACAATTCACATTTGCAGAATGTGCCAAAAACTCCTCTAAGTTTCCAAAATCAAGTTAAGTTATAAACAAACCCACAGAGAATAACATATCAACAAAAATAAATTCAAAGCATATCCAGAAAAAAAAAATTGGAGAAGACAAACATATTAATTGCAGTGTCTTTTTCTATCAATTTGCTCTCAGTTTAATTAAGCAAACAATAATAGAAACATTTTGACCAAATTGACGAAGAGCTAATAAACCAAAGCTTGTTTATGAAATAAACCCCAAGCGATTCAGTGATAAAGAAACTGTTAAAATTTCTCAAAATCGTCAATATAAGGATACGTAGCTTATAACCACGCTTCGCCATTTTTTAACTCGATTTTCCAGCGAATCCGTGAGGGGGAAATAGAAATTTGAATCTGGAATCGAATCTGTAGCTTCCGGAATCGATTTAAAACGGTGAATCGGAGCTACAAAAATCCGAATTGTCACTAAACGACAGAGGTCGAGATTTTAGGGAGATTTCAAAGGGAGGGATATGAGAAGAGATCGCTTTCCGTTGAGATTTGAAATCCAAAAAACGTGAGAGAGAATCAGATTCGGGGAAGAAGATTGAAAGAAACGAGACGAAATCAGATTCAAATAGTGACACGAAGCAGAATTAAGAAAGAAACAGAGAAGAAGAAGAAGAAATTTTGATAAAGCGAAGAAAGTTTTTTTTTTTTTTAATCGGTCGGTAGGTTTTTTAATTTTTTAAAAAATTTAAAAATATAATTAAGCATTTTTCTTGGACAGTGGACCTCTAGTTTCTTCGTTGTTCGTTCTTCTCGGTTCTGACGAAAACACCCTTTTGTCCGGGCATTGAATTCGAGTGGAAATTACGAAAAGAACCCTTGCTTCCAATTGACTTCTATTGGTACAGTTTTTTTCTCCAACTCCATCATAATTTGTTAGTTTTCTTTTGTCGAAAATATTATTTGATTGGTGAGGCAACACGTCATCATCTCTTGGTTTTGTTTGTTTCTTGAAGACATTTTCAACCTTAGGAATGAATTATAGTAATTTCAATCCATAGATGTATGATGGATGCTAACTGACGTTAAAAAAAGAAGAAGATTATGATGATAATTGTGTGTTTTTTTTTTTGACGAAATGGAATTATATTGAGCTTGAATAATTCAATTTCAACTGTTGTTCAAGACAAAGTAGCGGTTTAGCTACATCAATGTAGGAACTGGAATTCAAACAACCAAATTTTGCTAGTTTATGAGCCGTTTCATTACATCGACAACATTTCATATTCAGACAAATCAGTTTTTATTTTTTTATTATTTAACTTCTTGTGCCAATAGATAACATCTTGGTGTATAAAGATGTGTTAAGTAAAAAAAAAAAGATGCGTGAGTAGAACCAATAACCGGATCATGAAGTAAAATGATTTTAAGAAGAGGAAAAATGTCGTTTTATACGCGAACTTTCAAAAAGTGGTCATTTAATACGTGAACTTTTTGTGTGGCTAAATAAAACATAATAAAAACGTTGACCGATCATTTCACACAAATGTTATTGTTGACCAGGCCAAAATCCCCATGCCGTTATCTTTCATTAATGGATATGTTAGTTCCGTTAACACACGTTAATTAATTTCCGTTAATACTCAAAACGACGTCGTTTCATTGAAAAAAAAGAATCAATATTCCCAAATTGATTTCAAAATCCCTAAATTCCAAAATGGAATCCAATTCGTTTTTCTTCAATCCATCTGCTTCACATGGCAACAACATGTTCTTCTTTAGGAATCTCAATCCCGTTGTCCAAGGTTCTTTTCTCACTCTCATAATCTTATTTTACCATGTTGGAAGTTTCCCTGTTTTTGTTTTGTTTTGTTGTCTTGTGAATAAAATATGATGAACACACACACATGAGAACCAATTTGAATATGAATAACAACATTGACTATTGACAGCAGTTGTTCGTTTGAATTTATGAAGGAGGAGGAACAAGATCGATGATGAACAAGGAGGAAACATCAAAGCGAAGGCCTTTCTTTAGCTCCCTTGAGGATCCCTACGACGATGACTATTACGACGACCACTTGCTGAAAATAAGAGGCTGTTAGGGATTTGGTTTTTAGAATTTAAGGATTTGGTTTTTGGAATTTAGGAATTAAGGAATTAAGGATTTTTTGGAATTTAGGGATTTTGAAATCAATTTGGGAATTTTGATTCTTTTATTTTAATGAAACGACGTCGTTTTGAGTATTAATGGAAACTAATTAACGTGTGTTAACGGAACTAACAGATCCGTTAATGAAAGATAACGACATGGGAATTTTGGCCTGGTCAACAATAACATTTGTGTGAAATGGTCGGTCAACGTTTTTATTATGTTTTATTTGGCCACACAAGAAGTTCACGTATTAAATGACCACTTTTTGAAAGTTCGCGTATAAAACGACATTTTTCCCCTTTAAGAAGATAATATTATAGTGATTTGATTGTTGTGGGATATTTGATTTTGTTCCGTAATATGTTATCTTTTCATAATAAAATTTATCAAATTATTGGACAATTTTTCTCATTTCATTTAACTATTGAGAAAATTATGCTAAATTTTTGTCTCATGTTAAAAGTTGTCCACGATAGAGAGTAGTTAACATGTTTTGAATTGTAAGAATTCAAGTTAAAAACAATTCAGGAACAAAAAAAAAAAAAAGAGAGAAGATATTCTATGAGACATTTGTAACATTGGATGAACGAGGTTCAAGACCAGTGAACGATTGATCGAAATTTGAGTTTCTGAATTTGGTATAAGTTCTTGTTTTAAATGGTAGTTGATGTGGTGAACCCATTCACTACAGGAGAAAACAGGCTCTTGTTGTTGCCCCCAAATCAGAAACCTACCATGCACTAGACATTAGATCACAGTTTTAGTATCTGCATACTAGCTAGGTTTAGAGGACCTGAGTTTATGATTTTCACGATTTAACAAAATAAACCATCACCCAAATGAATCACACAAACAAGCTGCAAGCTAAAACAGAGATGCAAAAATAATACAATAAAAATAATAATAACATAATCCAAGTGAACAACACAACACACTGCAGAAAGATAAAGAAATTATACAATCCAAATGAACAACACAACACACACTAGAAGAAGAAATATAAAGCAATAGAAGAAGAAGCGTGGATTCCGATTTTAGACAGAGAGGAATCCGAATCCAGCGTAAAGTTTGTTTAGTCCTGTCTAAAGAAGAAGAAAAAGAAACAGAGTTAGATTCACATGTGGAAGCGAAGTCAGATCCTTCATGTTGTGGCAGTGAGTTATAGACACGCGGCATAGGTTGGTAAAGCAAGGAATTGTGGGACTGTGTAAATCATACGAGTCCGTCTTGCTTTCTTTGCACTTCATATATGTATCAATCTCTGAAACATGACTTCTTTCCACACTGATCATACGATAATACGAGATTGTTCATACCTACTAGCAAAGATATGTTGAATGGCTTTTGTTGAAAATCCCTAATCTCCATATGAGTAATGCAGCTCGCCAACCTTTGATCATTTGATATTAGCTCCAAACTCAACTCTGTGGATATCGTTATGGTTCGAACTTGTAGATGCTCCAAGAGCTGCAGCTCCTTCACTCAGCTTACATCTCCATGAACATTAGAATATAGTAGTTTCAATATTCTTAAACTCGAAAACTTTGGTATTCCACTGAGACTACCAAGTCTCTTTGCACAATCCAAATTCAGCTGAGTAAGATTTTTCAACTCTTACGTAATCTTCAGGAAACAGAGCACAATATAAGAAACACGACTTGATATTTTCATCCACCAAGCTATCGTAGCTGTACTTTAGAATTGGAAGAATTTTATTTTCCATGTCAGAAAAATCTGCAGCGGATCTAGTCAAAACATCGATTGCATGCTCCCATTCTTGTACCATAGTTTTAGATGTCATCTCTCTTGCCAACTCCACAATAACAGGATCTCTACTTAATGTGTTGTCTCCCACCTTTGTAGAGATTCCCAATCCTTGACTATTGGTTTTGTGGTGGCTCTGTAGAGATTCCTAGATCTCTTTTCTGAGGGGAGGCATATTCAAATTCAAATCCTTGATTTGATGCTTAAGTGATAGCGGAGAAAACGAACTGAGTCGTAAATCTAGTTAGAGATCATAAACAGAGGGATAAAGAGGATACCATAACACGCAACAAGATTAAGAAAGCCACTACACTAGAGATAGCTTAGGATTATATCACAATTTTAGTATACTCAGAATAGCTTTAGGGGATTGACATTAGAGAATCTAATTACAAGATCTTTTTCATCTGGATCCTGTAAATTATCAGTCACTTATTCGAACAACACAAAAATATTGGAACTTGTAAAAGAAAACAACAGATAGAAGAAGGACACTGCAAGATGAAAGAGAAACCAACAAATGGATTTCACCTAAACGCATAAACTTTTGATTGTGTAAAAATGTAGTCTGAAAAGGATGCAAAACGTTTTAGGGAATACAAAAGGAAAATGAAAAACATAATCCAAGTGAACAACACAACACATTCCAGAAGTGTCAGAATGCAAATCAATTATACAATCCAAATGCACTACAAGAAGATAGATAAAGCAATAGAAGAAGAAGCGTGGATTCTGATTTTTGACATTGAGGAATCCCATTCCTGAGTAATGGATCTTTAGACGACGTACTAGCTCACCACTAAAGAAGAAGAAAATGAAACAATGTTAGCAACATTGCATTGAAATTGAGAGGCACATTATATTCTATTGTGTGATCCATTTTGCAGAAGGATAATATATCATGCTAACCTTGAAAGAAACAATAGCAAGAAATACAAATAACTCAAGCATAAGAGATGAAAAGAAATGATTACCGGTTTGATTGAAGGCAAGAATCGATTTTTGGTATCTTCGTCCTCCCATTCAAGCTCATTTTCCTGTTCTGGAGGATCCATACGTATTTCAAATTCTTCAACTAGTGGGACACTTGTAGCATTTAATGGAAGCTTTCTCAGCTTTGGACAGTATTTAACAACTATGTTCGACAAAAGCGGAAAGGGGAGAGGACTCCAGTAGATACTCTCCAGCTTCGGCAAACCATACAAAAACAACCTTTCTAGTTTCTGAAATGGTGTAATAATACTTGTAAGATTGATTGCTTTCTCTTTGTTTATTATTTCTCCCACTTCTCTTGAATCACGAATGTCTAGGTTGACAAGATTTGGAGCAAACAATATCCAAGTCAGATCCTTCATGCTATGGCACTTCATTATAATCAGTCCTGTGAGGTTGGTAAAGCATGGAATTTTCGGATTGATGTGTAAATAAGACGATTCTGTCTCGCTTTCTCTGCACTTTATATTAATCTCCGAGAAATAACTATTTTCCACCAGTAGCCCATAAAGATTCTCCATACTCGCCAGGAATGATAAATCGAATGGCTTTTGAAGAAACCCCTCAATACGCAGAACAGAGATTAACTTCGCCAACCTTTGATCCAAACTAATTAACTCCGCGGATTCAGTTATGCGTAGATCTTGTAGATTCTCCAATTGCTGCAGCTCCTTCAATACGCTAGCATCTCCATGAACATTAGACTCTCGCAGACTCAACCATCTTAAACTCAACAACCTTGATATCCCACTGATACTACAAAGTCGCTCGGTGAAACATAAATTCAGAAAAATTAGCTTTTTCAACTCTTTGAGACCAACAGGCAGTTGCTCTATTCTTGTCCACGACAAGTCAAGATACTGCAACGAGACCAGCCCCGATATCTGCTCTGGAAGTTCATTGAAGTCAGGATTATGTGAAAGATCCAAAACAACTAGCTTTTGCATATACCGAATGAATTCACCTGATAGATTCTTCAATTGATTACTTTGAAGGAACAAAGTTGTAAGTTCAGAACACTTGGACTCGCATGTTATCTCTTCAATTTCATTCATCATTAGTGACATTCTTCTTACAGCTCCCCAATCCTTGACTTTTGGTATTTCATGTAACCCGACTCTTGCTCGCACAACATAATTCTCTTTCTGTTTCCCAAAATCGGATGCAATCCACAAAGCCATTTCACGAACCACGTCATGCATCACAACATGCCATTTCACGAACCCACGATCATTTGTTAGTAAATTAGCACGGATAAGGGTACCGAGCATCTCATAACCCTTATTCCTCGCTCTTTTTATAACTTGGTCTTCTCCGATGAATCCTTCGCAGATCCATTTGTTTATCAAGGTTTTGGTATCTATCTTATCATCTTCGGGAAACAGAGCACAATATAGGAAACACGACTTGATATGTTCATCCTCCAAGCTATCGTAGCTGTACTTGAGAATCGGAAGAATTTTGTTTTGCATGTCAGAAAACTCTGCAGCGGATCTAGTCAAAACATCGATTGCATGCTCCCATTCTTGTACCATAGTTTTAGATGCCATTGTCTCACCAATGCAACTGAGCGCCAATGGCAGACCACGACATTTTTGAGCGACCTCTCTTGCCAACCCCACAATAACAGGATCACTACGTAATGTGTTGTCTCCGACCTTGTTTTTGAACAACTCCCATGCATCCTCTGGTTCCAAACATTTGACTTGCATCGGCTTATGATCCCCCATCTGCCCACAAACTTTTTGATCTCGGGTGGTGAATGCTACTTTGCATTTATTTACTTCACTCGGATAGGGAATACCAATGGCCTCTAAATCCACTTTCTCCCATATATCATCTAGCATCAAAACAAATCTCTTTCCCTTTAAAACTCTGTGTATATCGGTGGCCTTATCACTTTCATTCTTGTTCTTCCACAGGTCGTCACAAAGGTGTAATTTCTCTGCAATATCTTCTTGAAGCTTTGAAAGCTTTGCGCCTTGAGACACCACGATCCAGATCACAATGTCAAACGTACCACCTGTTTCAGCGAACTTATTGTGGATTTTCTTGAAAAGGGTTGTTTTGCCTACACCACCCATACCGTGCAGACCCATGATTCCGACTCCATCTTCCATAAGGCGGTTCCATGCCTTTTTGAGCATTTCTTCTTGACCAATCGTAGGCTGAGTAGGCCTCTCTTCAACTTCAGATCTTGGAGGCGGCTGAGAAACCTCGTCAAAATTTCCCTCCGATTTTAGTTTCGTAACCTCTTCCAATAACAAAAACACCCTTTTCCCATATTTGTAGCTTGAACATACATATTTTGAACATAAACCGCAGAGACACAACTTTTGAAGCTCAACGGGACTAACACTTAGCAGATCTTTGCACTCTATATCAATGCTATTGACACGGTCAAGCCATACCTGGACAGCTTCAAGCCTTTGTTGATGGCGTGACTCCTCTCTCGCTACCTTGTTCTGTACCTCATGTTGAGTTGCTCTTAGATCTTCCATTTCCCTCTGCAGAGCTCTGAGATTCTTCTCGAGGTTTCGAATATAACCTTTACCACATAAGCATCTAATGATACGATCCAGCATTTGATCACCAGAAATTTCTATACACACAAAATTTCCCATGGTGAAGTTAAGAGAGAAAAGTTTCAGTAAGCAACAACGAAGCTAAAGCTAAAGCTGAAGGTGAAGAAGTGTTTTAGATAACATCTTGCTCCAATACGGGTGGGTTGAGATTATCAAAGAAAGATAGAAGATAATAAAAGACATTGCTGTCACTGATTTTCAGACCACCCATTTTCCATATGAAGGACTTTGATTTTTCTCTTCTTTTTTTGGTAGCTAGAGTCCATACAAATTAGTGTCTGGCAATAATATGGCATCTAATGACTTTTCAAAATGACAAATCTTTCATTTTCGTGTAGACTATTAGACTAGTATCTTTTACCATCCCACAGCAAAGTGGTAGAACTATGTAAGTCCTTTGTCGCTCTGATATCAAGTCTTGTAACTAAATAAATTGAAAATAGAACTGACCTCTAAATTACGAAGACCAAAAAGCATACACTGTTGATTGTGTAAAAATATGTAGTTTGAAAAGGATTAATTCAATCCGTTTTAACTTTGAAGTAATACGATACGGAAATGATGAAAAACATAATCCAAGTGAACAACACACTGGAGAAAGAAAAAAATGCAAAAGAAAAGTAGTGAAAAAGAAATCCAAATGAAGATATCACAAATTACAAGAAGAAAGAGAGAACAACATAAAAAGAAGCCATGGACTCTGCTTTTAGCCAGTGAACAACTTATGACTAACCCACATCACTAAAGAATAAGAAGAAGAAGCAAAAAAAAAACTTGACAATTGTGGAACTGAATGAAATTGAGAGGTATAACCTCTCTGCTGGGAATATCCCTAACACCCCATCTACCTAATTACTTATTAATATCTAAAGAAGCTGAACTTATTTTAAGGTTTCTCCTCCATATATGTCTATCCTATGTCTATACTTATTTTAAGCTGAACTGATTTTATAGTTTGAAAGGAAAAGAAAAGATTTTTTTTTTGTGAGATTTGATCATTAGAAGAGTAGAATACACATCTTTCTTTAAATTTTGAAAAATTGATGACACATAATCTGAACATCTAATCTGAAGGCAAACAGAAGCCAAGCCAGATCATTTATGCACTCAGGTATAAGCACGTCTGAGAGACGACTGGTAAAGCATGGAATTGTCGGATTGTTTAAATTAGACTAGTCCATTTAGCTTTCCTGCAATATATACATCTCCTAGACATGACTACTTTCGACATAGAGATGATGAAGATTCTCCATACTAGCCAGTGATGATGTATTGAATAGCTTTTCTTGAAAAGCATGAATATGCAGAGAAGTGATGCAGTTCACCAACCTTTGACCGCCGAAATGTTTGATCCAAACCTAACTATGTAGGTATCGTCATGGTTAGAACTAGTAGATGATGCTCCAAAGGACCAAGGTCTGCAGCTCCTTCACTAAGCTTCAGAAGTAGTGTCTTTAGTGATTCTGGATCAGAGAAAGAAGATGGAAGAAGATTTTACAGACTTTGTTGAAGACAAAGATGTGAATGATTTAGACAATGAACACCAAGATTTATATTAATGAAAAAATTGATGCCGGCTCATAGAGAGATTCCCAGACTTCTCCAGGGCAATGAAGAATTTGATGACTCAAGGGACTAGTGAAGAAAACGAAACCTTCATTTTGAGTTATTGTTTAATTGGAAACCCTCATGAATCTTTTTGCATATCCAATAGCTTTATTGTGTGGAATGAAGCTAGAGAAGATGAGAAGTTGAACATACAGTGGTATGGATGTCAAGGATTTGGTCATCTGAAAACAGAATGTTCTACCGTCAAAAGAATAGATTGGCATTTGCGTTGGAATCAAAATATGATTATTATCTAAATTCGAATTGAGGAACCAGAGATTGAGACTAGATGGGAAAGTGAAGAAGATTGACAAGAGAAGACGTCAGAAGACGAAGCGTCAAAGATTGAGGGAGAAGAAGAAGACTTTGGTTTTAAGTGTAAAAGGGCTTTTGGGCCACAAATGTATTTAAGGCCCAACTAGTAAATGGGTTTAGAGGTTTGCACAAAAGTTATAACTATGAAATTTCAGGTATGTTCAAGGTTTTGTTAAGACAATGTACAAGAAAATAAACGTTTCAGTTTTCAGCGACTTTTACAGAAGGCTGTGGTGAATCTTTGATCATGCAATCTACGATTTAAAGTAAAGAGTCAACATCTATTAGTAACCTTTTCATCGTTTTGAATGTTTAAAAAGAGCACAAAATTTGGTTTTTAGATGGTTTCGTGCTGGCTCCAAAGAGATTCGTAGATAACTTCTCCGAGACAAGAGAGGGGAGGCAATATTCAAATCCTTCATTTGATGCTTAAGGGATAGCGCATAAAACGAACTAAGTCTTAAAACTAGTTATAAAGATCATAAACAGATGGAAGCTATACGAGAACGTGAAGAGAGATATGCTTCTTGACAAAAGTGAGAAGATGCAAAAAAAAAGATTAAGAGTTTACCATAACACTCAACAAAATTAAGAAATTAAGCCACCACACTAGACATAGTGATACGATTGATGTATCAAGAAGAATGTGAATGAGAGAAAGCAAAAGAAGACACGTGCAAGTGAGGAGGCACGTGAGAAGAAACTTGCTTGAAGAAGAAGATATTTTTAGGATCTAAAAATATCTTGAACAAACTCAGTTCGAGTATAAATAATGGCTCTGAATGTTTAGAGAGGTTTATGTTGTTTGTTGTTGAATGGTATGAGAGACTTAAGAGCAGAGCTAGTGATGTGCTAGTCTCTCTCGTATGGTGTATTGAGAGCTGAGCTAGTGATGTGCTAGTCTCTCTCTTGTATGGTGTGTTAGTGTGTACCGGTTTGGTTAAGGAATCGGAGGTATCGATATTGAAATCTTAACACATAGCTTAGGAGTATATCACAATTTTAGATATTCAGAATAGGTTTGAGGGATTGACACTAGAGAATCTGAGTACAAGATCTTCATGATTTACCAAAATCAAATCTTTTCATTAACAACTGGAACATGAAAAAGAAACCAACAGATGAAGAAAGACACTGCAAGGTGAAAGAGAAACCAACAAATGGATTTTACCTAAACGCATAAACTTTTGATTGTGTAAAAATGTAGTTTGAACAGGATGCAAAACGTTTTAGGGAATACAAAAGGAAAATGAAAAACATAATCCAAGTGAACAACACAACAACACATTCCAGAAGTATCAGAATGCAAATCAATTATACAATCCAAATGCAGCACTACAAGAAGATAGATAAAGCAATAGAAGAAGAAGAAGCGTGAATTCTGATTTTAGACAGTGAGGAAACTCATTCCTGGGTAGACGAAGTACTTGTACTAAAGAAGAAGAAAATGAAACAATGTTAGTAACAATGCATTGAAATTGAGAGGCACAGTATATTCTATTGTGTGATCCATTTTGCAGAAGGACAATATCTCATGCTAACCTTGAAAGAAACATTAGCAAGAAATACAAATAACTCAAGCATAAGAGATTAAAAGAAATGATTACCGGTTTGATTGAAGGCAAGAATCGATTTTTGGTATCATCGTCCTCCCATTCAAGCTCATTTTCCTGTTCTGGAGGAGGATACATATGTATTTCAAATTCTTCAACTTTTGAAACACTTGTAGCATTTAATGGAAGCTTTCTCAGCTTTGGACAGTTTGAAACATCCATGGTCAACAAAACCGGAAAGGGGAGAGGACTCCAGTAGATACTCTCCAGCTTCGGCAAATTATACAAAATCAACCATTCTAGTTTCAGAAATGGTGTAATACTTGTAAGATTGGTTGCTTTCTCTTTGTTTATTATTTCTCCCACTTCTCTTGAATCTTCAATGAGTAGCACGACAAGATTTGGAGCAAACAATATCCAAGTCAGATCCTTCATGCTATGGCACTTCATTATCTCCAGTCGTGAGAGGTTGGTAAAGCATGGAATTTTCGGATTGATGCGTAAATAAGACGATTCTGTCTCGCTTTCTCTGCACTTTATCTCCGAGAAATAACTATTTTCCACCCGTAGGGAACTAAGATTCTCCATACTCGCCAAGAATGATAAATCGAATGGCTTTTGAAGAAACCCTTCAATACAAAGATTAGAGATTAACTTCGCCAACCTTTGATCCAAACTAATTAACTCCGCGGATACAGTTATGGCTAGCTCTTGTAGATTCTGCAATTGCTGCAGCTCCTTCAATACGCTAGCATCTCCATGAACTTTAGACCCTAGCAGTCTCAACAATCTTAAACTCAACAACCTTGATATCCCACTGATACTACAAAGTCGATCAGTATAAGTCAAATCCAGGAAAGTTAGCTTTTTCAACTCTTTGAGACCAATAGGCATGTGCTCTATACTTGTATTCGACAAGTCAAGAAACTGCAACGAGACCAGCCCCGATATCTGCTCTGGAAGTTTATTGAAGTCACGATTATATGAAAGATCCAAAACAACTAGCTTTTGCATATACCGAATGAATGCACCTGGTAGATTCTTCAATTTATTACTTTGAAGGAACAAAGTTGTAAGTTCAGAACACTTGGACTCGCATGTTATCTCTTCAATATCATTATCCATTAATGACATCTTTCTTACAGCTCCCCAATCCTTGACTTTTGGTATTTCATGTAACCCGACTCCTGCTTGCACAACAAAATTCTCTTTCTGTTTCCCAAAATCGGAAGCAATCCATAAAGCCATTTCACGAACCACGTCATGCATCACACAATAATATGTACCAACCTTTGTTAGCAAATTTGCACGGGTAAGGGTACCGAGCATCGCATAACCCTTATTCCTCGCTCTTTTTATAACTTGGTCTTCTCCGATGAATCCTTCGCATATCCAGTAGTCTATCAACTTTTCGTTATATATCTCACCATCTTCAGGAAACAGAGCACAATATAGGAAACACGACTTGATATGTTCATCCCCCAAGCTATCGTAGCTGTACTTGAGAATCGGAAGAATTTTGTTTTGCATGTCAGAAAACTCTGCAGCGGATGTATTAAAAACATGGATTGCATGCTCCCATTCTTGTACCATAGTTTTAGATGACATTGTCTCACCAATGACGTTGAGCGCCAATGGCAGACCACGACATTTTTGAGCGACCTCTCTTGCCAACTCCACAATAACAGGATCACTACTTAATGTGTTGTCTCCGACCTTGTTTTTGAACAGCTCCCATGCATCCTCTGGTTCCAAACAGTTGACTTGCATCGGCTTATGATCCCCCATCTCCCCACAAACTTCCCGAGAACGTGTCGTGAATGCTACTTTGCATTTATTTACTTCACTCGGATAGGGAATACCAATGGCCTCTAAATCCACTTTCTCCCATATATCATCTAGCATCAAAACAAATCTCTTGCCCTTTAAAACTCTGTGTATATCAGTGGCCTTATCACTTTCATTCTTGTTCTTCCACAGGTCGTCACAAAGGTGTAGTTTCTCTGCAATATCTTCTTGAAGCTTTGAAATCATTACGCCTTTAGACACCACGATCCAGATCACAATGTCAAACGTACCACCTATTTCAGCGAACTTGTTGTGGATTTTCTTGAAAAGGGTTGTTTTGCCTACACCACCCATACCGTGCAGACCCATGATTCCGACTCCATCTTCCATAAGGCGGTTCCATGCCTTTTCGAGCATGTCTTCCTGACCAATCGTAGGCTGAGTAGGCCTCTCTTCAACTTCAGACCTTGGAGGCGGCTGAGAAACCTCGTCAAAATTTCCCTCCGAGTTTAGTTTCTTAACCTCTTCCAGTAACAAGAATACCTTTTTCCCATATTTGTAGCTTGAACATACATATTTTGAACACAAACCGCATAGACACAACTTTTGAAGCTCAACAGGAGTAACACTTAGCAGATCTTTGCACTCTATATCAACGCTATTGACACGGTCAAGCCATACCTGGACAGCTTCAAGCCTTCGTTGATGGCGTGCCTCGTCTCTAGCTACCTTGTTTTGTACCTCATGTTGAATTGCTCTGAGATCTTCCATTTCCCTCTGCAGAGCTCTGAGATTCTTCTCGAGGGTTCGAATATAACTTTTACCAATTAAGCAATTAAAGATACGATTCAGTGTTTGATCACTAACTTGAAGAGAAAAACAACTCCCCATGGTGATGAGAATAGAGATAAACTTTTAGTAAGCAAAAACGAGGCTAATATTAGTGGAACAAGACCACTGCAAAGTTCTGTGGTTACAAGCGAAGAGAATGAGAAGAAGAAGAGAGAAGAAGAGCTAAGTACAATCTCTAGATCTGGGAAAGGAGAAGTCAAGCGATAGTTTTTTTTTTTTTTTTTTGGACCAATCAAAGCGATAGTTAAATTATGAAGTTTGTATAACTTGTCATCTTTGCTTTGCTTTGACTATGAATAAATCAATTGAGTTTGCCCCCCAAAAAAAAACTTGCCCTGTTTTGGAGAAATTTTCAATAGATATAATTAAAGTAAAATAAATAAATAAACAAAAGCAACGTTCATATCTAGAAAAGCAAACTTTTGAATTAATTATTTATGTCTTGGATTATCTTTCTCTTTGCAAAACACGAAAAATATTCAAAACTAGTGTAATTATGAGTTCCACTTTCTTACGACAAAAAAAATAATGTGTTCCCCTATCACTGCTAGTGACGATCCCAAATAGGATGAGAACTTTCAATTTAATATAATTTTCATGTAACCGTTTGAATGATTATTCAAATGATTGTTGATTCGGTGATTACATAATTTCTCGTCTGACCCCGATTCTAATGTAATACTAGCTTCACCTTGTGGTAATAGCACTTGCAATGTTTCAGATTCGAGTCTTCGTGAAAGTAATTTTTTTGTGATTTTAAAGAACATTATTAATTACTAATTTCCAAAATTAAAGAACTTATAAATGAGTGGTATTTATTTTGGATATATATTATTCTACGTGGTGTTTAAAACATACATATGTATTCATTTCTAATCTTGAATTTTCGTTTACTCGAACATTACATCATTCAACCGAATTATAACTTTAAATCAGCAAATACAACACAGAAATGAATTACAGAGGTAACGTAATTAAGTAAGTAGCTTTACGAATTATGAATCCAACGTCAAATGAGAAGACATTATTCCCATCGAAATATTCTTCTTTTTCAAAGAAATATGAAACACTCTAACGAAACAAGCGGGTTCTCTAACAATTCCTCTGTGGTATAACCGTAATTCTGATGCTGTTGCTGATCCAACCCGTTTTTAGCCGGATCTAGTCTAACCCGACCCGGAGACTGATTATTCTTCCTAGTCTTTGCCCCACCCACCCGACTACTCTGATTCGAATCCATCACCGATCTATTCGTCGCCGGCGATCTTGACCTTCTTCCGGATCTCTCACCCGGGTCTCTCACACCCGACCCGTATCTCGCTCCATTACATGTACCATTGTTTCTCTTACGTGGAGATTGATCAGTTCTCCGGGTCGGATAATTATTACCGGTGACCTGGGTCCGAGTTTTCGCCGGAGATCTCTGAGATTTCCTCTGTTTCATCATCACATGTTCCTCATCGTAACCATTCATCACAACCGTTGAAGACACACTCTCGCTCAAACTCAAGCTACAAATCTCCGAAACCTCAGAGCCTTCTTCAGGATCAACCGAACCGGGTCGGATCAAAACCGGGTCTGAAGCCATTTTCAAGAAACCGGGTTTTTTCTCCTCATCTTCTCGGATCTTGGTCTTCACCGGGTCTTTGAACGTCGAAGTGCGGAAACTAGAGGAAGGAGTGAACAAGGTTGTCTCTGACAAGACTTCTTTGACTACTGTCTCTTCTTCGACAATGGTTGTGTTCTTGTCGGAAACGTTCTCGTTTTCCCGATCGGTGGTACCGGAGCTGACGCAGCAATTACCCATTAGAGAGAGAGAGAAGAGACGACGTCGTTTGATCGGAGATTAGAGAGTAGTACTCCTTGGTTGTGTTGTGTGGTGACAGCAGAGGATGATTGTGAAGTGAGAGTATTTATTGTTAATATTTTGGGACAGTTGATAATATGAGTAAAAAGAATAATTATACAACAACTACCCCAAAGTAGCTTTAGTTTATAATGATTTCAGCAGCAATTATGTCTGTGATTAAACCCCATGCAAATTTTCAATTTTCTTGATATAATGACGTTAATAAAGTTATGATAACTTTTTAGTCAAGAAAATTAAAAAAAACTTTTGAATATTAAAAACGTTTGAATGCGTAGAAATATTACGCATTCAAAGTTATGATAACTTTTTAGTCATGAGGTGTGTTACACTGTTACGTACTTACGACCAAAAAAAAAAAATGATGTATCATGTAATGGATTTTGTTGTTGAGACTTGAGAGGTAGAAATTGACAAAAAAAAATTTTTTTTAACTAATGTGAGTTTTATCTGAGATCCATTTACATCCTTCAAAATTTGATCGGATCCAAAATCTATAAGATAAATATTGTAGATGTCATTGAAAAAGGTCTAAATGAAAGATCTAAAAAGTCACATGACTCACATGCACGGAAATGGCTAGAGATCTAAACAAGCCCACAAAGAGTTCATTTCCTTTAAATATATCATTGAACTTAACATTTTTTTTGTCAGGATGTCCTTAAGCTGTCAGGTAATAATTTTGACAAATAAATCTCTACAAAAGCAGATGATATATAGTTTAGTTCTGTACAATTTGGAGTTTTTAGAGGACCTGATTTAAGAAAAAAAAAGAGAGAATGTTTCTTTAAAAACCAATGATAATAATGAAGGTCAGAAATAAAGGTTATGTCAGAGATCTAAAATAAAATCGTATCATAACATAAGACGAATCATTTGACCAAAAAGAACAAACATAAGACGAACCTTACGACTAGATCTAGTTTTTTTCTTTCTCGGGGACACATCATGGTGTCTTCTGTAATATTATGATTGAACACATGTTACGTATGTTACCAATCACAACCACATTGTACAATATACTTTACCATTTATTGCTTATTGGGTCGGGCTTAAAGATGATTAGGCTTAGGCAGGTCGACAATAGCATATTCATGAAAACTCATGACCACTACAGTTCACTGACAGACACATTCTTCTCAACGATCAATTATTTTGTGATAAGAAAAATGAAATTCAACAAAAAGAAAATCTGGCAAAAATCGTAAAATACATATATACTTGAGCCAAGGCTTTTGCAGTTTGGTTTCTTCTAATTATATTTACACAAAATTCTCATAACAAAAATCTTGGCAATGAAGATGCAATCAGTTTGCAAGACACGGTAGAGAAAAAGTTAACCGCAGAAGCACAAAACATAGCATAACGCAAAAAGCACAAAAAAATAGCATATATAATGCAAAAATCAAACTTTTTAACATTCTTGAATGGAGTTTGGACTTGAAGTTCGACTGTTGGAATCTCCGGGTGCAGGAGTGGGATAGGCGATGAATGAAGCTATATCGTCTCCTAGCATCAACATCGAGACTCCTTTTGAGTACACAACTATTTGCAAATCGATATAAACGCCACAAAATCAGTTTCCAATCAAAGCAATTGATATCCAAACAGTTTTATTGAGAAGACAAGAACATATCTAAACCCTTATCTGTGTTATGTTCCCCAAAACAGAATTTGATGTTAGCACAAAGTCACACAAAAATGAAGTTGATATAAACCTCTTAAATTAAAAGATAGGACTTGAAGATTTACATTGTATGGGTCCTCCCATGTTTGAATGATTCTAGTTATGTTCACATGGTAGGTTCTTTGTGTATATGTCACATGCCAATTAATTTCTAACCCCCAAATGACTATTAATTCCTAACCAAAAACAAAATCATTTCCATTTCCAATTGATAATCAAGATTCAAGACAATGGGATAATTATCTCACATCCAACAAAACCCATTTTCTTTTTTTCCTTTTTTTTTGGCCAAACAAAACCCATTTTCAAGTTCATATATTTGTGTGAGATTTGCCATTCCAAGAATCAATCCTCTCTCAAGCAAGTCGATCAAGATTTATTCGGAGTTTGTGACCGTAGCCGATATTATCAAATCCAAATCACCTTATTCAGTTAAGCTTGCTTAGTATCAAAACTCGAAGAGTTGAGAAACAAAAGGGAATCTTCAGTCTCTATGAAACTATATCATTCTCAATAACGTGAAAAAGAAGAGGACACTCTCTAGTCTCTATGAAACAAAGGGACAGAGCCAGTGGGCCATTTTGTGTTCCTAGGAAATGCAAGCACACATAGTAGAGTAGAGACCTCTTCTACTATCTCCACACGCATAGAATCCACTATTTTCTCTCACTCATAAATACTTACATACAAATCAATCTCAAATACAAAATCACATTTCTCTTTTACCTTTTTTTATCTTTATGGAATGAAAGAACAGGTATGATGCCGAATGATATCAATGAATGCATCACTATATAAGTCTCTGTGTGTGTGTGTGTGACAAAGCTTATGAGACAGTTAAATTAGTGATGATCCAAAAACATGTGTGTGGGTCAGTTTCATTAATACCAATGAGTACGCAAACCCTATGATGTTTCTTGTTTTGGTACCAAAGAAAGTGTTCAAATCAATTAAAAGAACTATTTGGAACACATCTCTATCACATAAAAGATCAAATCTGACGTAACTTAAATTTAGATTTACCTTTTATACAATTATTTAATTTTGTATACCATATAAAACTATTTCGGGAACATATTAATGAACAAGTCAAAAGACTACAAGAGTCAATCTCCATATTAAATTTAAAATTTATTTTAAATTTGGAATTATAATAATAACTTTCTATCTTTGGGACTTTAAAAAAAAAAAAATTTGGGAACAAATTTACAATATTAGAAAAATATAATTGTGAAAATATCATAATTAATCGATTTTGATAATTTACCATATTTTAGAAACTAGAAACCGAAATTGTTACAAAACATTAATATTATGTACCAGTACTATACATACACACACACACACATATATATATATATATATATATATATATATATATATTCTAATTAGATTTTCATAATGATTCAATTTTAACTCAAACTTATTTAATACAAAATACGATACTGTAAATTGGGTATATGAGATATTTATTAGAAATTATGAAAAGAAAATAAAAGCTAATTTATTATAATTAAAATTTATTGTATTTCCATATTTTTTTGATTTGCGAGCGGACATAAAAAAAAAAAATTTTGCCAGCGTATGTCTTAATCAATTATTATATAAGAAAAATGAATCAGGTTAATTTTTTATTTATAGAACATAAATCAATGATATCCCATTTTGGGAGTTAATAAAAGTACATCATTTGGTTAGACTCACTTTAAGAGCTTCATTTCCCATTTTTTTTATTTCTTCATTCTCCACAATGACTAATGGAAGAAGTAATATCAATTTGTAAGTTCCTTAGATATTCTCAATTTTCTATTATCTATTTCACAATATCTATTAATGATTTTGATAAAATATATTAAGAAACTATATTATTTTCAATCTTTTAGCTTTCAGATTAGTTTGTTAGATTTTTTTTTTCTGTAATGATAAAGCATGAAATGAAAATCTTGTAAAGGATCATGATCAAAAGGTCTTTGCTCATTTTATATCAAATTGAATCAATTTTATTTTTGCTTAAAATATTTAAAGTTCAATAAAAATAGGTGAAGATAGATCTTTTTCAGACAAAATAAAATAAGATATAAATCTCTTTTCCACTATTCGACATTACGATTGCTTTATTCTATTTGATCCATTTCGAGTCATCATTTTTATACTCGAGTTTCATATAAATTATGTTTTCGCAAAATTCAGTTTTAATTTTGTTGAATTATAATGATAATTTATACTCCCTCAAATCCATAATATTTGATAATTTGTTAGAATTTTGATGTAAAGTTTTTTATTTAAATATATTAGATTTAGCATAGTCATGATTTTCTAAGATAATAAATTGTTTTTCTAACTGAAAACTATCCTTGTTTTCATATTTTGTAACAAATTATTAAATGTATAAAACTCGATGAATTATTGACCCGCAGGCAGACCAGGTCGATCAAGACATCTGGTGAACCAAAAAACTTTGAGCTCACAGGGGTAGTTGGGGAGGAGGATCAGCCACCCCGAGAAGCTTCTGAGCGCGGAGCCTTCGATGAGTCTAAGCTGGTTGACGTCAACATTGCCTTGAGCTGGGAAGCCTTTGAGGTGAAGCAAGGAACAGAGACAGTGCGTGAGTATTATAACGAGTTCCTTAAGAAGGTCAAGAACCTCGGAAGAGAGTTGGAGGAAGAGCAGCTGGCGTGTCTGTTCCAGGAAGGGCTACGCGAGGAGTTGCAGGAAGGGGTATGTGCAGCGAACTGCGGATGGATCCTTAATTATGTGTCAGATGTAGTTGATGAAGCTGAGAAGGTAGAGGCCAAACTTAGAAGCATCAAGGAAAAGGTGCCGCTCGTGTCTGAGGAGTTTGCAGATGTTGACTGCGGACAAAGCAATTTGGGCCGACCCGCATCCGAAGATGAGGTGGAGAGCAAACCCTCCAAATCCTATGATCCGGAAGACCATATCATGCAAGATTGAGATGGCTAGAGTCAACATAAGGTCTTGAGTCTTGTGGATTATGTTTCCTATTTTATATATCAAAAAGTTGCTATTACTACTTCCCTTTATTTACTTCGTACCATGTCATGCAAGATTCAAAGCTGTGTCAGTACCAAAATAATATTTTGCGAAGAAGAAGAAAAATCAAATGATGTTTCAGTACGGTTCGCAGAGATTCTCCATTTCGACGGTAACAGCACTCAATTCAATAGGTCATGTTGCTTTCTAGGTAAGTAGGAACCGTGCCAAGTTGATTCATTGATTCATGTAACTATACATGGGATGAATAAGCCATCTCTCTTGTTTACAATTCGAACCTTTTGGAACAAAAATATTCCTCAAAACAAACACAAAGATCCAAACAAAGTCGATAACTTCATTCAAATCAAATGCACGTATGCAATGAGTCATCAAATATGTTGATAATAAGAACATTTGACTAGAGTAATTCATTGCCTACAAAAGCTTATGTTCCCCTCCCCATATCCTAACGATTGCGGGTCCAACAAATCCCGATGCAGAAGAAAAGGAAAAGCAGAAAGCATATGAATTGTAAGTTATTGAGATTGACGGGAAGAGAAGAGAGCACCATTCATTGTTCCTTTTTGCTACTGATTTCCAATGGCTGAAAGAAGTACGGAATCATTCTGACGGGTCTTCGAGCTTACCGGTAGACAAATCATTAATGTGCGGATACACTGCTTTCTCGTCCAGTTGAGTTTGAGCCCAAATCAACATCTTCAACAAGCTTGGAAGTTTAGGATCTGTTTGTTCACAAACATTGAGTTGCTACATTAACCATGGAGGAAAATGGAAAGTTTCAAGAAGAACTTGGATGATACATGTTGTGGGTGAAGTAATGAATGAAAAATTTTACTTGTTATGTAGAGAAGAGTTGCATATACTTTGAATCTTAAGATTGATAATGAATGATGCTCGAGATTATAATGGTATTTTGTGGCTACTAAAAGACAACCAGTATAACATCAAAATTCAAAAGCTACCTTTTTCGTGGCTCTGGCTTGTAAGAATCGCTGCATTTACTTCACTTGCTGTCTTAAGACGGTGGGAAAGATCAAGAAGCTCTTTAACCGGGCAGGTAGAGGCATCGTCAAAAACAAGTAGGGCTACAGTTTTTTCCAATTCTTCCAGAAACGCTTGCTGCAGAGAGATATAACAGACTGTATGAATGAAGTTTCAGCAACAACAGATATTACACACAGTCAATGAGCAATACACATGGAAAACACCATCTTTAACGACAGAAATCAAAGTGAAATACAAAGACTTACGTTTTCTTCGCCACGTGGTGCAAGTTCCTCCTGAGCAAACTCTAAGGCCTCTTCTGTCTTCCCTTGTCGAATTAATTCTATCAACCTTTGCTGCTGAAGATGAAAAAAGAGCTCCGGATTCGTGTCTAGTATCTGCAAGCATGGGTTCAAAGAAGAATCAGATTTTGCTTCTTTATTACATCAGAAAAGTGAATGACTACTCTCCACACAAGATATGAAGAAGCATTGTACCTCAGGATTCAAATCATTAACTTTTTCAATCGCATCCTCGACATTTCCGTTTTGAACAGCCTTTTTAACAGCCATTCGATCAGTAATGGTCGCAAGATCTATCTCTGCTGTTTCTCGATAAGGAAGTTCAAAAGGAGTAGATAAGCTAAACATCAAACACACCAATTCCATAAACAAAAACTCAAAACCAGAATCAGAAAAAGGATACGTTTGGTTCCAGACTCCCTTTGGAATTTCTCAGCAGCTTCAACATATCCTTCAGTCACAAGAAAATTCATCACCAAAGTATTCATATCTTCTTTCCTAAGCTTCACAGCATTTAGTTTCTTCTCCCATTCTTCACGTGTGATCATTTTCTTCGAAGTAGCCTGCGACAAGCCACGATTAAAACTAGGTCACACAACGTGCATAAAGATTAAAGTTTTCCAAAAACCCATCATCAAGTTGTATCAAATAACACAAAGAACAGACTCATAAGAGGAGTCAAAATTACCATATCTTCGTCGTCTTCTTCAAGCTGATTGATAAAAATACGAAACAGTGACATTAGAACGCCAGTGAGGCTCTCATATCTTGAAATCTAATCTAATCCACTCAATACGAAATTAATACCTGTTCGAGCAACACTCCGATCAGAGCTATTTCCAAAAGAAATTGACTTTGTGATCAGATAGTGATACAAAGTAATTTAGGGCTTTAGTCAAAATTCAAGCTTTAATCTCAAAACAGCACAGGAGTGGTAGTTCTAAGAAAGAGAGAGTGTGCGACTATTTTCCTCAAAAATTGAATATAACGATGTACCTGGAGAAGTGGAGAATCTGGGGAAGATTATCTGGGAACGATTCTTGCAAATAATCCGGAGATTTGGCGATCGATTTGCTTCTAGATTGCTTGCGAAAGTCTCTTCCCTAAATTTACAATCTGATAAAACAAAAAAAAGTTGGAGGTTTTCGATAGAGAAGAAGAGATCGGGTTTAAATTATTAGGATGTTGACGAACCGTCGATGAATAATCCGGTTTAAATTATTAAGGGAACCGGTTTGTTTTTGGATTTGGTTCTTTATATACCGGATAGTATTATGTAACTCATTTCCAAATGATTTTAATACCCAAAGATTTTTAAACTATTTTACCTTTGAAGAACAAAATTTCGATTTAAAATCATAATTTTTTTTTATTTTTTTTTTTAAATCTTGGAGGTTGTGGGTCAAAGTCCGTAATCCCCCAGGCCTGAAACCACAGCATAAAATATTAGTTTCGTCCCAAGCGTCACTCGAACCGGCGACCTCTAAGCTTTGCATAAGGTCTTTACCAATTGAGCTAACGACACTTGGTTAAAATCATAATTAAATAAGACTGATGTTAAAAATCTCTATATTATTTGGAATTTGATACACAATTTAAAACCAATAACTGATACTCTATTATACTCTATTAAAATCAACTATTAGGTAACAAATATGTGACATAAACATTTTGCAGTCCGATGCAAAATATATCTTTCAATCTCAACAATATGTTTTTTCTTGGTCAACAATCTAACAATATGTTTAATTGCATCTTCAAACTAAAGTCCCAAAACATGTTTTGTTCTTTGCACATGGTTGTTTGTGTGGAACCACAATAAGACAAAGGATCGATTGCAGAATTTGAGGTCTTCTAGCTAGTTGACCGACTAAGAATCAATGGACCACTTATTCTTTAATATTATTTTTCCCAACTGGTTTGGAAGGACTTAGTGAAGAAGTTACACTAAAACTTCTCGAGTCAATCCTCATATGGTTTCTTTTGGCAATTCCTATCTCTGCAAAATCAAAGGCTCTTCATATCAATTAATATGGCAAGCAACTACTTTGAGACATGGCAAGAACGGAATTGTTGATCACATAATAAGCAAGCTCTTTCTCATCAAACTACCTACAAAGTTTTGCGCTCTACAAGATATTTGATCAATCATAAAAATGGTGATCTCGTATAATACTAGTCTTCTTTTAGGGCTAACAAATGATTCAGAAGATTACAAATGTGCTTTGTAGAAATTAGCAATATAGTGCTTTGTAGAATTTTATGACCACAAGATTGGTAAGATCATTTAGTCAAATATATGTTTTATCTCTTCTTATTGATTGAGATGATTATTTTTCTAATGAGTCGATCCACATGTCTAATTCCAATTGATCTTTGTGATTTAGTTTCATATTTGTTTTCTTTAACATATGAAATTTTTTTGTTAGTGTAGAAAATCTAATTTTCACACAATTAAAAATAATTTTTACAATAAATTATGATTAGCAAACACTTCAAAAAAATCTCCATTACTTAAACACTTCAGTTTCCTACTACTAATTAAAGTTGTTTCCTTTTGTTTAAATTGTGATTTTGCTTTAACAATAAAGATGACGGCGCATAAAATATAATTATATATAATCATGCATTATTAAATAATGAAAAAATGGAAAAAAATGAAAGAAAAAGAAAAACAAATGTTCGACCGTTCCTTATTTAAAGCCGGAAGTCCCATAGCCTTGTGGTGTTTACTTTTTCCAATTCGGAGAAAGCCAAAAGAGAGAACAAGGCAATAAAAAGAAGCCACCGTCGCTACAAAAAGTCGCGATTTTTATTTTCTCTATCCCAACTGCTCTCTACCTTTCCTCGAAAATTCCTTCAAAACCCAATTCTCAAGCCTTCTTCTTCGTCGTACCTGAAAATTCTACAATCTCTGGATCTACGCGTCTACTTCTGAATTTCGATTTGGGTTTCCCGGGAGCTGAAATTCCGTGACTTTTGGGTTTTCTGATTTAGGGTTTGTTCCTCTTCTCGTTCTTTCTCGGGTTAGTTTTTTTTTTTTTTTTTTGTGATTTTTGATGGGTGAGGAAGGTTCAATGTTTGGTCTGGGAGGTGAATTTCCGGTTGATGATTGTGATGGTGGTTTTGAGTTTGAAGATGATGACGAGACTATTGACATCGAAACGCTTTATCGGATTCTAGATGAGAAGCCTGATTCTGCTGAGGTAGTTTTCTCGGCTTTTGTGGTAGCTTGAGAATTTTGATTACACGCTTCTCTAACTTCAATTTCATCGTTTTGATTTAGCTGAATTTCATTGCATTATTTGAATGCTGCTACAAAGATGTTTGGATTTGTATTTTGTTATAAAGTTTATGTATGTGTGATTTCACAATTCTGTAGCTACACTAATCTCTAATTGACTATTTTTTTCGATAGAGAAGAAACTAACATTGAGAGTGACTACTTTTAGGGTAGCCAAGAAAACTTATCACCAGTTGGTTCATCTGCTGACGAGCTCAAGGATTCACAGTTGCTAAATGGTTAGTAGTTGTTGGAAAGGGTGCCTTGTTACATAGTCATTTAGTATTTATTGAGCTGTTTGAGGTACATCGTATTAACATCGCTTGGATTTTTTTTGTTGTGCCAGGTTCATTTGATGAACATGTGAAAATGGAAGCCGGGCTGAGTCCTTCACCTGCTCATACTTGCTCTGCAAGTCTTAAAGATTGGTTTTCGTTAAGTCAGGGTGAGCAGCCTGTGGAAACATGTGGAGTATCTCAATCTGAGATGACTAGTTGTAGTATATCGTCTAGTTTCTCTGATCCTGATGGCAATATGATGGCCTTCAATCCTGTGAATTGTGACGTTGACACTGTTTCCAAGCAGGATGATAAGATAATCGATTCCAAATGTATGCACCTTATCTACTAAATGTCAGGTTATTTTTTTTTTTAAAAGTTTGACACTAATCTATCTGTTGCTAATTTCCATATTCCTCATTTTTTGTTACATCAAATTGCAGCTATGTTGACTCCATATTTTGACAACGTGACTGGATACGGAGTGGGGTTGGGAGCCAATCATAATTCGTCTGCCATGTCTGTTTTTTTTAATAATTCCAATTCCCTCAGTGACAGTGCGGATAACTATGTCTCTTCTGCACAAGATTGCTACAATACAAGTGGTACATCCTTGTCAGACCATACCCCCAATTCTGTTCAGAATTTCGCGTTTGAGTTCTTTCCTAATAAAGAAGAAGCTGTAAATGATGTTGAGAGTGGAGTAAGTGAGTCTCAGTCGGATGGTGCCAGCCGGATGATTTTTGATAGACATGGAAGAGTGGATAATGGATCTTTAGAAAGGAAACCTCCTATTGATTTTTCTAGTGCAAGAGGGATCAGTTTCAAGTTTGAAAGTAATCCTTCAGTTTCTCCTGCCTGTGTCAAACCCTACAACAGTTTTGACAGTCATTTAGCTGATAGTGACCTTGACCGGCCTAATAATTATTCATGCAGTTTTCAGGATAATAAAACTGTTCATGTGAAGGTTAAACCAGAGGCTGAATCAGAGAAAGTTGTCTACAGTTCAGTTCCAGGGGAATTTAGTGTCAGGGATGATGCTTATCTTTCTGGAGAAACCAATCGTTGGTGGTCTGGTGCATCAAGCTCTGCAGTCTCCTATCAAACAGATATTGAAAAAGGATACTCATATATGGCACCGCAAACAGCTCTACCTAGCCAAGACAGTGGCAAGATAAGCTCCAATCATTTTTACGATTCAGATACATGTTTGCAATATGTTGTAGAAGATCCCAGCCCAGTGACACAAAACAATGAGTATAAAGACTTTCAAATTCAACAAGGAGACCGGGAATATATTCAACCGAGGGGCATTGATTCTCAATTCTCAAATGCCAGCTTTGAATCAGTTCAAAGCCATTCTTCAGAATGTATATCCGATAGTGATGATGATTCTGACGTCTGCATAATAGAACCTTATGGTCAATCTGCAATCCCACATCGACCTCTAGCTATGAAAATGCCGGTAGTTTCTTCAGAATATTCTACAGTTAGTCATAATTTTAATCAATCTGGAGGCCTGAAGCTTCAGTCAAATAAAGAAAATATGATCTTTCAAGCTGCATTGCAGGTTAGCAGCTGTTAGCCTTATAAGGGAGTAGGCGTTTTACCCAATTGCCATTTTATATCTTGTTGATTCCATTTTCCTCTCTCCCAGACACCAACAGTCCAACACCTTAGTTTTTACTGATTGTGGATACATATTTGGTTTAAAACCCTGTCCATGATGCATCGTTATGCTGCTAAACTACAATTTATGACAGTTCCATATTTACCTTTGTTCGTGGTTTTAATTCAGACTCATTAGGTCTAATGACATGGTCTGATGTGACAGGATCTCACTCAGCCTAATTCTGAAGCAATTCTGCCTGATGGTGTCTTGACAGTCCCGCTTCTGAGACATCAGGTATGTATGTAATTATTAAAATTAAACACAAGCTGTAGAAATGAAAGGTATGTGGTACTGTATTGATGTATTGTATGCTTAACTAAGATGATTTGGACCCGAAAGGAGAATGGAACTTTTGAATCTGTTGATATCTTTCCCAGCTTGATGGTTGATTGTTTTGGCCAATGAGAATAGTTATAATTATTATTGTTAAGACTGACTGCATCTTACTCATGAACAGCGAATCGCATTGTCATGGATGGCCCAGAAGGAGACAAGTGGCTTCCCCTGTTCGGGTGGAATTCTTGCTGATGATCAGGTTATTTTGTCTTCTGTTGTAATCTTTATGTCAATTATAAACATTCAGCATAAATTTTCTCAAATTTCCTGGTATAATTATCTTTTGCAGGGTCTTGGGAAGACAGTTTCCACTATAGCTCTTATACTGAAGGAAAGGTCTAAACCTGCCCAAGCATGTGAAGAAAGTACGAAGAAAGAAATTTTTGACCTAGAAAGCGAGACTGGAGAATGTGCGCCTTTAAAACCCAGTGGAAGAAGCAAGCATTTTGAACACTCTCAATTGCTTTCCAATGAAAACAAAGTTGGTGGAGACAGTGTGGGTAAAGTGACGGGAAGGCCAGCTGCTGGAACGCTTGTTGTATGTCCCACTAGTGTTATGCGGCAGTGGGCTGATGAATTACATAAGAAGGTGACTAGTGAAGCAAATCTCTCTGTTCTGGTATACCATGGGTCTAGCAGAACAAAGGATCCTCATGAGTTGGCTAAATATGATGTTGTTGTTACCACATTTTCTATTGTAAGTATGGAAGTGCCAAAGCAGCCTCTTGTTGATGATGAGGATGAAGAGAAGGATGGTGTACATGATGGTGGAACTGCAGCTACTGGCTTTTGCTCAAACAAGAAAAGGAAATATCCTCCCGATTCTAAAAAGAAGGGTTCAAAGAAGAAGAAAGTTGAGTTTCTGTCTGGCCCTCTTGCGAAAGTTTCATGGTTTAGAGTTGTTCTAGATGAGGCACAGAGCATTAAAAATTACAAAACCCAAGTTGCAAGAGCATGCTGGGGCCTTCGTGCTAAACGGAGGTGGTGTTTGTCTGGCACTCCAATCCAGAATTCAATCGATGACCTTTACAGCTACTTTCGATTCCTCAAATATGATCCTTACTCTTCCTACGTATTGTTCTGTAGCACGATTAAGAACCCTATAACTAGGAACCCAGTGAAAGGATATCAGAAGCTGCAGGCTATCCTTAAAACAGTGATGCTTCGCCGAACTAAAGGTCAGTCTACTGGTATTGAATCTAATTTTCTTTGAATGTTCATCTGAGGGTTTTTATGGTTTCTAACTGGTAAACGCATTTAGGTTCACTTCTTGATGGGAAACCCATAATCTCTTTACCTCCGAAGTCCATTGAGTTGAGAAAAGTGGATTTCACTGTGGAGGAACGTGATTTCTACTCCAAACTAGAGGCTGAATCTCGTACTCAATTCAGGGTATGGCTGTGGACTCAATATACCCTCAAAGAAATATGCAATATACCATGAAGAAATGGTTGTAGATTATGCATTTTCCATTGTATTTATCTACATTCCCAAGGCCTTAGTTTTTTTTTTTTCTTTTTCTTTTTCTTTTACTTCAGGAATATGCAGAAGCTGGAACAGTGAAGCAAAATTATGTAAATATCTTGTTGATGCTCTTGCGCCTTCGCCAAGCTTGTGATCACCCTCTTCTCGTGAATGGTGAATACAGTTTTACCTGGGAATCTTCTGTTGGATTAGCTAAGAAGCAGATTCAGTCAGACGCTTCATTGGCAATTTGTGGTATCTGCAATGTAAGATTCTTTTGTCTCGTAAATTATTATACAACATGTTTTTTTTTTTCCCTGATGAACGTGAGAGGGCAGTTCTAAAACATTAAAAAAGTCAAGACATGGAATTGAAAGCATCAGTGGATATTAACAATCATATTAAGCAATGGTTTTTACTCTATTATGCAGATCCTTGAGTTATCTCATTTCATATCACCTTTCGTTGTCAAACCATCATATAGTTTTCTTGACTTGTAGTTCTTAATCTATATCCCTTCTTTACACACAGGATGCACCTGAAGATGCTGTTGCTTCAGTTTGCGGTCATGTTTTCTGTAAACAGTGCATTTATGAACGCCTTACTGGTGATAGTAATCACTGTCCCTTTGCAAACTGCAATGTCAGACTCACCATCTCATCGTTATCTTCCAAAACGAGATTGGACGATGCTATGCCTGACATGCAGGAGCGTGCTACTTCGAATAGCCTTAGCCCTTGTTCTGATGAAGATCTTCCATATGGTTCATCTAAAATCAAGGCTGCTCTAGAGATCTTACAATCACTGCCCAAAGCACATGATTTGACAGATTCAAATCAGATCTCTGAAAACAGAGAATACTCCGGTCTTTCTATAACTCCTGTGAAGAATGAGGGTATGAGCGTTGATGTTCCGATTAAGGTAGCTGGAGAAAAAGCCATTGTTTTTTCCCAATGGACAAAGATGCTAAACCTACTTGAAGCTTCTCTTGTAAGTTCACATATTCAGTATAGAAGGCTCGATGGAACAATGTCAGTTGCTGCTAGGGATAAAGCAGTGCAGGATTTCAACACTCTCCCTGAGGTACATAGCCGTTAATTGAATTTGAAGGACTTGGGTTGACTCGCTTTCTATGATAGCAACACATGATGATAAGATATTTTTTGGCTCTTTTTCTACTTTTTAGGTTACTGTAATGATAATGTCTCTCAAGGCTGCTAGTCTCGGACTGAACATGGTGGCAGCTTGTCATGTTCTGATGCTGGACTTATGGTGGAACCCAACAACCGAGGATCAAGCAATCGATAGAGCACATCGTATAGGACAGACACGACCAGTAACAGTAGTTCGCTTCACAGTAAAAGATACAGTCGAAGATCGGATATTAGCCCTTCAGGTCTGTGAACTGGTTGATTTGGTTCTCTTCAATTTCTCTATAAGCTTTAAGCCATTTCATTTTTGATCTCTAAACACGTTTTGTCGATGCAGCAAAAGAAGAGAATGATGGTAGCCTCTGCATTTGGAGAAGATGAAAAGGGAAGCCGACAGTCTCACCTCACAGTAGAGGACTTGAGCTATCTGTTTATGGCTGATTCATGAGAACGAGCTTCGTGCTCTTTTTGACCAATGCGGGCGGGTACATATGATAGGGTTTTTGTGCAGTTTTAGGAGGAAGAAACTCTTCGTTTAACTGACTACAGGTTTGTGCAAAAAAAAAAAAGATTAGAAAAGACGATTATTGGGTTTGGGGTATAAAAATAGAAAGCTGATCCGATTTGATTATTGGTTACATTTAGACTTTAGGTATTGACAGTTAAATGGAAGATGACAATACATAGGAGTGTATTTGCTTTTGAATTTCTCATTGTAAGATCACAATGCGATTGGTCCAGCGAGTTATAATAGCTTACTTTCAAGATCCTCAATTTCCTAGTACTTTAATACATACAAAACAAATTCGTATTGGTAACACACCTAAGATTTCCAAATTTTGTACAGGAATATTCACTCATGTCTTAATTAATTCCTGGAATTTGAAATCTCATAAAAAAAAATATTCTATCGGCTTCGAGTCTCTCGCTTGGACACTTTCACGTCATTTTTCCAGACATAACGATAGGTGACATGTGAAGACTTGTACTAGATAGAACATATGAATAAACATGTCAGATAGAGAATCCGAGTTATGTCACATCTATGGTTATATAACGCAAACACAAGACCGAATAAATTCTAGACCGGTCAAATCGATTGATGATAACTAAACCTTCGTAGAGCATTTTGGTCATTCTCTAGTGCTCTATTTTAGATTCCATATTCTCATATCATTTGTTTCCAAGTAATATCACAAAAGTTCGAATTTATACTTTCGCTTTCTTTGACTCCACATTATCTAAACCACCAAACTTTCCTTCGTCTCAATTTATATCAATTAACAAATGATTCTTTTTTTGCTACTTAAAAAGTAAAAAAATAACTGAAGGACAAAACTAATTTTTGCGTGAAACCAATTAGCTTTAACGATAACTAGAGGCACGATAAACTAATGCAAGGCTCGAGAGACAATGAAAGTAGTTCATACTCTCATCACTTAGCAAATATGACATGAAATTCAATAAGATTCAAGTTCATAAGTTTAAATCAATCTTCATTCTTCAATTAACTCAAATTGCATTATTGATGTCACTATTCATATCATGCACCTCCATATGCAAAAATAGTCATGAACTAGTTAAAAAGCGGTCCCCATCACATGTCACACGTTCTATTTTCTCAATATCCAATAGTGTGTTAAAGTAATATTAAAAATATAAAGTCTTAGCATTATAACCATTTAAAGATTATTTTAAAAAATTTATTGGAGATATTTTATTCACGCATTCTAAATATAGACCAAATAATACCTATAAGTTGCAAGCTAGTGGCTATACACCTACTAAAGGGTTCTATGAAGAGGAGGATTACTTCTACAAGCTACATTTAAAAATATGGAAGGTCTCATTCTATTATAAACCAAATGATGTTAAAGATTTCCCTTTAACTTCTTATTATAGTAAGTTGAATTCCATGTCATAAGTCATAACCAAGGAAAAACACACTATTTCTTTGTTTCTTAAATTATGTTATATCTTTTGTATATTTTAAATTTTACAATTTAATTAATTATTTCCAAATGATAAATAATTTGAAACTTGAAAATATTTCAAAAATTAAGACGCACTAGCTAGGCTCGCCACAAATGATAAAAAGGTCCATTTACTTTTGGTAGTTTGCGAAAATCATCTGCGTTTGTTGATTTTTTTTTTTTTGAAAGAAACGAAATAATATTTTAATTGAAGGCACCACCAAGTTAGAATATATACCCAAATATTATTTGTTCAAAGATATTTCAACGTGTTATGTCTTTTTCTTTTCTCGTATTTGGTAATTGACAAGTTTCATTTTTCTGTTCTTATTGGAATGTTTAGTTCTTCCGAATCCTAGCTCAATGGAATAACGTTATGTTTGAAAATTGATCATTTACGTATGTAAGAATTTGCTAAATATTTTTTTGGTTTAATAAAATATAATTCTGTTAATATATAATACTAAAATGAATTAAAACTAGAAAACAAATGTTTTAATAGTTTAACAATCTTTTTCATATTTATGTTAATTAAATTGTACAAAAAGTTATTTCAACTGAGTCCACGATTAATTGATTAGGCTTTAATCAAACTCTTCTCAAAGACCGACTAGTGCCTAACAAATTTGTAAACATAACGTTCCAATTAAGTAATTCTAACCCTGAGTAACGTATTTACCCTTATAAACATCATTTAAAATTTGTGGAATTCAATGATTCTATGCATAATGCAGTTATGCTATTGTGGGGCTACCAATTCTCGTATTTCACAGGTTTAATAAGAAAATAAAGTTGCATTACTTTTTGCCATTTCGTGATTAAAACCCATCAAAGACAAAGTGCTTCACCCGCTCCACAAAAGTCATATAGCTAGCAAAATAATTTTCTTGAAAATATATTCAAACAGATTCATTAGAATAAATACTTAGATTAATTTGATCTAAAATTTGTCTGTTATTTGATAATGGATCATAATACAAAAAAAAAATAGAACATAGTCTTGTAATTATAATATTAGTAAAAACTAGATCATTTAGTATGAAAGTACGTCAAAATTTCTTATTACTCAAAAAATCACAAGATACTACTACGGTATGTCATATTAAGTAATGCTTGTTCTTCATAAAATTAATGGGCTGATACATTAATATAATGTTGGTTAGGTCCCAATCACCCAATTAATTATCTGCTTCCCATTAACTGTGTGAAAGCTTTAATATTATACAACTAACATGGCTTTCTCTGCTTCAATTGGGCTCTAGGTTATGTTAGCTAGGTTTGTTTTCAAAGTATACATTAATTACTCTGTATTTTTGTTTTTTTCCAATTTTTAATAAAAGTTTTGACCAAAAATAAATTATGCATATAAGTTTTTAAATCAATAGAAAAACTACAATTTTGGATCGAAACATACTTTAAAAATATTTTGTGAAAGGGAAATAATTCGACCAAATGATCAAACCAGCTAAAACCATTAAATAAATAAAATATTATATATATAGTAAATAAAGCCTCAAGCCATTAATTGCCAAATAGGATACTACTATTCCATACCCACCTAATTTATGTATTTTCAATTTAATAAAAAAAATAAACACAAAATTCCCCTTGATACAAAAAAAAGGTCACCATGCATATTTCCTTATAAATAGATAGACATCAAAGCCATAATGTCTAAACCATCTCATCTCAGTGCTTCTTACTTATCTCCATTAGAATCATCAAATTATGATGAACATTTCCAATGTGTCCATTGCTTTGTATCTTTGCACTCTTTTCGCATTTGTTTCATCTGATAGTCCAGAAGCAATGAGAGATCTTGTGACAAACTTTCCTGGCCAACCAAAAGTGAGCTTCAGACATTACGCCGGTTATGTCACGGTTAATATAATCAGTGGGAGGGCTTTATTTTATTGGTTCTTCGAAGCTATGACTCATCCTAACGTGAAGCCTTTAGTATTGTGGCTTAATGGAGGTAACCAAACTAAAATTTTCAGTAACAAGAAAACTTCAATATGCTAATTTTGCTTCTTCTTTTTTGTTGACAATTAAATTCATATTTTTTTTTTCTTTTAAATCGTTTTGACCTATGGGGACACATTTTGATATTCCTTTGGTTATAACTAAAACAAATATAGGTCCTGGATGTTCTTCTGTGGGATACGGGGCTACACAAGAGATTGGTCCATTTCTTGTCGATAATAAAGGAAACAGTCTTAAGTTTAACCCCTATGCATGGAATAAAGGTATATTATATATGTCCATCGATCTTCTTCATTCTCATCAAGAATCATATTTATATGTTAAATAACGAAACTAAATGGGTTAAATTTGGTGATGCAGAGGCCAATATTCTCTTTCTTGAATCTCCTGCTGGTGTTGGGTTTTCGTATTCAAACACAAGTAGTGATTATAGAAAACTTGGCGATGACTTTACAGGTAATAAATATCTATATGAAATTATGTTTATGTATTTATAAGATAAAATATTTAGCTTCTTGGTTGTTATTGGGGACGTCAATTGATTGTTTTTTATAATCTACAATTAACAGCGAGAGACTCATACACTTTTCTCCAAAAGTGGTTCTTGAGATTCCCAGCTTACAAAGAAAAGGACTTCTTCATCGCAGGAGAGAGCTATGCAGGTTTCAGTTTTCGTGTAAAATCAATATTTTACAATACGTCATATATCTAGGGTTTTGGTCATTATGTTTTGAGTTATATAAACAATTATGAATGGACAGGAAAATACGTACCCGAGCTTGCAGAAGTTATTTATGACAAGAACAAGGACAACGAAAACTTGTCTCTTCACATTAATTTAAAAGGCATTTTGGTACTTAACACCTTTGATTTGAACTTTAAGGACATTTTTGTATGTGTTTGATTTGCATACAGTACAACTAATCAAATTGACGTTGAAGATTATTCTATTTTCGATCTATATATACATTAGAAGACCTGATATTTGAACTCATAGCACATTTAACTATTTAAGTATATGTGAATCTCATATAACACTAATATATTATAACAGAAATTCAAATTTTGACCAATCTTTGAATATATTTTAGACTTGTTATTTGAACTTTGAAGCTAAGTAGCTTTTATAAACACTAAACAAACTTATTTACATTGTCCGATGATCCATTTCAAGACATCATTTTTGTAACTTTTTTATTTTATTTATTTATGGATGCAGCTTGGAAATCCATTGACATCATATGCGGAAGATTGGACAGGATGGGTGGATTATGCGTGGAATCACGCAGTGGTATCAGACGAGACATACAGAGTCATAAAACAAAGTTGCAATTTCAGTAGTGACACTACATGGGACGTTAAAGATTGCAAAGAAGGCGTGGACGAAATACTCAAACAATACAAAGAGATCGATCAATTCAGCCTGTACACTCCTATCTGCATGCACCATTCATCAAAGGTTGATTCTTATGCAAATTACAAGACGACGGTAAAGTACTGATTATACAACACATTCATTAATAATGTGTTTTTGCTACAAGAACTTAATTATCCGAAACTCTAAAACAGATACCGAGGCTGTTCGATGGATTTGACCCGTGTTTGGATGATTACGCAAAAGTATTCTACAATAGAGCTGATGTTCAGAAGGCTCTTCACGCGACTGATGGTGTTCATCTCAAGAACTGGACCATTTGCAAGTATGTATTACTCTTGTTATTTAGATATATTTAATTTCTGTTTATAGTCTATGACAAAGATTATATATATTAATCTCATTTTTTGTTTTCACGAAAAACAGCGATGATATTTTAAATCACTGGAACTGGACTGATTCAAAGCGATCCGTTTTGCCTATATATAAGAAACTCATTGCCGGAGGATTTAGAGTTTGGGTTTATAGGTAAAATTTTGGTTACATTTTTGGCAAACAAAACTTTCTACAGACAATTACTTCAAATCAGTTATGAATATATGAACAACGGGACTGAAACATACATTTTAAACTTGGTTGCTTGAAACCCAAGCAAAATGTATTTCCATCTATTTTTCTTTTATCCTCTTGGTTTCAAAAGTTGATTTATCCGGTTTGGCAATAATTGGCTGAACAATTGTCAATTTTATGTGGTAAATCAGTGGCGATACTGATGGAAGAGTACCGGTACTCTCGACAAGGTACTGCATAAATAAACTGGAATTACCAATCAAGACAGCTTGGAGGCCATGGTACCATGAGACACAGGTCACAACTCATCGAAGTCAAAATATTACTAAAATATTACTAATAAATGTTATTTCATACTACGGTTTTTGTTTATGAAGCTTGATTAATTAACAGATTTTTCTGATGATATTTTAGGTAAGTGGATGGTTTCAGGAATATGAAGGTCTAACGTTTGCAACGTTCAGAGGAGCAGGACATGATGTGCCTTCCTTCAAACCTAGCGAATCCCTTGCATTTTTCTCTGCCTTTCTCAACGGAGTTCCTCCTCCTTTGTCGCGATAGTGAAAAAGTTGTTATATTAATCAATAAGGAAATAATCCACCAGATCAACCGAGATTTTAATTTTCTACTATTTAGGAATCATACTTCCAAATCTAAACTAATTACTGGTAATGAGAAGAAACACCCAGACCATTTTATATATTAAGATATAGATCCTATAACAAAATAAAAATACTAATATAGATCCATTTCACTTTCAGTATGAGATTCTTAAAAGTTTTTTTTTAAATTCATATAGCTATCACACAAATCAATTTGAAAACAACATAGTTTCTAAATTTTCCACTCACACCTCTCTTAACAATTTGCACAGAAGAAGAAAACAGAAAAACAAAACACACTATTTTACATGTAATTGAGGTAAAGATTAATCACCAATCTATATACAGTATACATATATAATATAGATAATGATAAGATATTAATTAGTAGAAGCATGGTGCGAATATCGATTGCATCATTGGTACCGGTTTCCGCTGCGACGCAACAATCTTGAGAGGCTTATGTTGATCATCAAGCTGTGAGGCCATAACGCGTTTATTAACACGATAACTTCTTCCAAAGCACATAGATGTTTTCATTGCTCCGTATCCGTCCTTCCTCTTAAATTCAAGAATATTTGGCAAACTGTTCAAAAGCAAAGGAAGAATCATATATTCATCACCATGTGCCATCAGTGGCATAGGCTCCATCTCTGATAGTTCATAAACATTGATGGGATCATAGAGAGCCTTCTTAATGTCATGAAGCATCTCCGTGTTTGAATCATAACGGTTCTTCTTGTTAAAAAACATCTCGAAGACTTTACAACAAGACATGTGAATCTCCTTGCACGGTTTTGGCAAATCGCTTAGTCCATCAACTAGTACATGCTCCAGAAACTCTTTCCTTTTTGAATCGATAATCTTTTCGATATGAGCGATCGAGTCCTCAATCTCCAGACCTGGATGATTCTTCATGTGGAGCAGCACGGAGTTCATCTTCCCTTGTTCTTGTTCCTTCTGAAAAATAACGTTGCATGACAAATTTGATAGTTTAATAACAAAATTATCTAGTGAGGGTTAACATCCCTTAGTTTAATTTGAATATACTAAACCCCTAAAAAAAACATAAAAGTTGAATCACCTGATAACTTTGTAGGTCATTTAAAAGTCGAGGTATGATCATGAGCAATGTAGTTATGCTATCGTAATTTCCCGGTTTGAGTTTGTTGTGGGGAAAACAAGGTTCCATGAGACATGAGATGGAAAGAGCAATGGTGTGTGCTGCGATTGAGATCATTCCGTTTCGAATATATTCGTCCATTGACGATGTGTGTCCCTTTTTACTCCATTCAGCTTCACGTAGCCACGACTCAAATGTTTCACCCCACTACGATATCATTCATGGTTTATGATTAATCCTTAAGAAGTTGAGACTTTCTTTTTTTTCAATGCATTAAAGCAGGGAATATATGTCAATTTATTCCAAAAAAAAAAAATCGGGATAAGGGTCGAGTAAAGAGACATACGATGTTGCGAAGATGGACAATTATGTCGGTTTTGTGGTGCGTACGACAAGTATTTGCAGTCTCTCTTACAATATCATCAAGTGCTCTAAAAATGATATTGCCGTAACTTTTAAGCTCTTCTCCTTCCCATCTATCATTTAAGCGCAAACAATAATTCAATCAAGAATCAACAAAATAACTAAATTCTGATGCAACGTAAAATTAAGATAATATAGGGGTTTTGGGATCCTAATTAAAATTAAGATAACTAACTTGTCTTCATCTACATTTAAAAAAAAATTAAGATAATATAGGGGTTATTAGTTAGGATCTCTCTAATCGCCCCAGTCTAACCGGATAATAATTAATTTACCTTAAAACTGCTTTAGTAAGACCTTCCAAGTCATTGAAGGAACCTTTTTCATCGAAGAAGTCATCGGCAATTGTGATGAGGATAGCAGTTTTTGCTGCAAGCTTACCAAATTTAATGGCATATTCATAGGGCAACGAAGTCACAGTTGCAAAGTAACAATATGTTGTCTTCTCTCTACCGAAACCAATATCACTAAGTCCCCATTTCTTTACCCACCTGTCTCAAATTGCTATTGTTAGCTAGACTATATATATTTACTTTTTATATTAGAGTTTGTGTACCAAAAGGCAATTTTGCTATACCAAAATGCTTTTGTTCTCACAAATACCATGCAGTGTAAACTAAAGCCTACTCACATTGTCAGTTCCTCCAGCTCGCGACAGTATTTGGCTTGTTGAAACTCGAAGTTTCTTGCAGCAAGATGAGTCAGTTTGTCGCTATACGAACTATGTAGTCTGTTTCCAGAATTCACAAGAAAAAAATCATCCCCTTGAATTAGCTTATTATTCTTGGATCTAAAATTTGATAGATCAATTACATATGTATTGTGTATACCTTAGAAAAGAGGCTTTTTCCATGGATAAAACATTTGAGTTCTTGTCCTCAATCCACATCCTATGGTCAAGGTGTTTGAGTCGAGCTATCCATGGAGTACTTAATTCATGCATAATCTACCAATCAATAATTATTTGAAGCATTAGGCCGTGAACTTTTAATCACTTTCACCTTATTGAGATATATTGGTACCATTTTTTCTTTGATGGACCGACGTTTCTCGAGTAAATTCCGAGTATATTCTCTTGCTTCTTGAAGATCATGCTCTCCCGGAAACATGAGATCCGTGGCTCTGTAAACACTTAGGATCACAAGCAAGAAAGAGTCTATATTTCTTTCTAAATGATTTCGAGTTTCTTGATCATTCAAGAACCAGCAAAAGCTTCCTGCAAAATAAGTATACTTAGGATTTTAAACTCAGTATAGACAAAACTAAAGAATTATTTTTGACAAATCTAGATGATATACGTTTTTTCTGTTAATGGTTAATTTTTATTGTCAATTTTTTTTTTTTACTTTAAGAACTACAAAACGGTAGTGCTTTATGCCGAAAAAGGACTACCGTTTTATATTTAAGTGAGAACTTGATATGGAGTTGAAAAGAGAACACAAACAATGAAGAAAGACATAGGAACGAGAAATTCTTACTAGGTGAAACATCCCGACCATGCATTCTTAACATTCGAAATGCAAGAGAGTCTTTGTGCAATTGATCCGCCAGATAACTCATGGGCATTCTCTCAAAATCTTTTTCTTCGTAGCGGCTTAAAATTACACAGGAGAAAATAAGATTTGGTTACATATATTAAATATTTAAAGAAATGAAAAAAAAGGTAAAAGAAAGTTGACCATAATTTTCCCCTCACCTGTAAACTTGTTCCAGAACGTGTTCAATCTCTATACCAAAGAACTCTCCTAAACCAGTACTCTCGATTAGATTAACCATGGAGAGTTTTATGAGATCTTCATTGAGAGGGTACTTTTGTGGCACTAAGAGAAAGAAATCACACCTAGCTTGTTAATTAAACAATTATGCACTTAAATAATAATCATATTCACGTTAATTATAGCGTTTGGAATAATAAGAATGTTTTTAACCTCCATTAGGGCATTTTTGAACGAGATTTTGAAGATAAGCTAGACATTTTGTGTTGCGAGTGAGCATAAACGCTGATGCAGTTGCTGAAGGTGACTGAAACAAAGAGCCATCCATACTGTCGAGACTCTTCACAATGATGTCTTCTTGATTTGTGACATATAATTTCGATGGCAACACCTCTAGATAGGCCAGTAAAGGTTTATAATTACAGTCATGTACCAATTTTTCTCTGGAAAAAAAAGAAGCCCAATATTTTAGAACTATTGTCTATGTTTATGGGGAAATATTTTGGATCAAGATTTCTTATCATGTAACGTTACCTTTGGATAATCTCTTGGCGTTGATAAAACATCCCTTTGATCATTTCGATACAGCGACTAGAGAAAACAAAGTGTAAGCCAAGTTTTTGAGCAAGCTCTAGGATTCCTGTGAATTTGATAGCGAACCAACGAGGATAAGATCCTTCTTCGTTGATGTATTTCCCAATTATCATCTCCGTATTTCTTTCGATATATCTCGTCCCTTTAGAAACAAAAATTATAAAATGGAAAAAATGTATTATAAAAGAAACAAAAATTGTTTTATTTACAAGATAAAGAAGCAAGTAAAGTGGAATGAGTAAGAGTCTATTTGTTTATAATATTGAGTATTAACATTTGTGCTTATATATGTATATACCTACAAGGCCACAACCTAAAAAGCACATCTATTGGGAAGTTCTTACATGAGTATCTCACAGTATAAAAAATGAAACAAAATAGAAAATGCAAAGAGAAATGAGAAGTTCTTATTTGAGATACTAATTATGAGAGATTTTTAAGACAGTTGTCTTGTTGTGAATGTTCAATGTTCTTTTCTAAATTAAAATTTACAGTCAAATTTATTAAATATTTATATTCTTTTCTTTTTTTAGGAAACTCAAAAAGTCAAAGGTTATCTCATGAATGTAGATGCTTTAAACTTTTAAACAATAATTCATTCAACACCATAACGTAAAAAGACATGTCCGTTTTTTTAGCGTGTGTTTGTAACTTTTAAACATATATATATTTTTTTGAGTTTGTATTTGTTTTGCTAAATGAAAATTGTACCTGAAATGTATAGCTTAAAGTACTGTTGCATTTTCATTATAAAAAATGCATGCAAGTCATGTGAACAACCTTTGACCAAAAAAGAAAAAAAAAAGGTCATGTGAATATATATATATATATATATATATATGCTTTTTTGTGTGTGTGGAAGGGGTACATATATGCTTTTGGGTAGAACTATAAAACCAAATTCGTAATTTGTATATATTTGCACATGATATGGGCCATGCATGTCAGTGGCTTACGTAGTGAGTTATCGGAGTCTGGTTACGTAGTGATACGTTTTACATGCACGAACGTTAGTCAAAGAGTACAAAAATACAAAGTCAAAGTCTTTACACACCTTTGTGGAGATGAAAACACCCAATATTCCATTTCTGAAGTGCTACAACACAAGCAAGAGTGGAAGTTAGAATACACATGTCCTTTTCGCCGTCTTCGTCTCTGCCATCAGCCACCGTTGTATAACTGGTGGAGTTCATCCAGAAACCTTCTCTGGCATTTTGATTGCACATAATCCAATCTAGACAACCTTGGAACATCGGTTTAAGCTCATTATCATCTACGTTGATGTCTTCTTCGATCATGGATAACCAAGCCGTGTCGTAAGCGGAAGGAGAGACAAATGAGTAAGGATCAAGATTAATGTTGGACAACTGAATTTCTCCCTTGATCTCATTGACAAAAGCGTGGAGATCATTAGAGGAAGAACCGTAAGAAGACTTCATTGTTTTTATAAAAAAAGTTTTCTGTCTAGAGGATGGTCTTTAGATTGAGTGTAAAATATGGGTCACTAATCTGCGTGTGTTTTTATAGAAGGAATCGAGTATGCATATGATTGAGTCGTCTAAATGTAACCATGTGAAAAATACTTTGAATAGTTTGAATATTCTAATGGTCTACTCTTCTCCTGGTCTTCCAAGTAATAAATGGAGATACAACGAATAAACCCCCATGTGATAAATACTAAATAAATGATCTTTAGTGAGTCACATACTAAATAACTCGTATCAATAATTTTTTGTGAGTTCTACAATAATGAAAAGTAAAAAATATTAATAAAAATTAAATGAATATCTTCAATAGTTAAAAGACTCATCTCAAAGTTTCTTCAATATATTTTTTAAATATTACAGATACCCACTTAATTTTCTATTATTATTATTATTTTTTATTATTATAAATAATTTATACAATAACAATACTGAGACTTAAAAAAAGGAAAATATTGAGATATGTCTGACTATGTCCCGTATATTTACCGATACATTTGCTGTAAATTCCTAATATTTGATTAGTTACATTGATTGTAAAACAATAAAAAACAAAAAATATTCGTAGTTAGTAATCTACAATGCTAATGTCGCTATGGATCCATCCCTGTGTAAACTTGCATAATGTATATCACAATATTGAAAACAGAAAAATAATGGGCATTAAGTAGTAGTAAATTTATATACATATTTTTATTTTTTGGGTGCAAATAGTACTTTATGTACAAGAAACTAGTGATTGCCATAAGTTAGAGATGTCTGATAGACTTGCCTATTCATCTACAATGATTCATAATCTCTAAGAATTAGTGAACCACACAAGTTATGTACTATTACAGGTAATGTACTTGTCCACTTCGTTCTTTCTTCGACCACTTGTGCATCAAATCCATATCTCAATTCAAATCTCGATACTTGGCCGTTGCATATCCACATCATCATGTTTTCAATATCAATCAAAATACAATTCATCAACCTCAAAATGTAATCCAGTTCCATAAAGATTTAAGTCTTAACCTCAGATTTCCTTCAATCTTGTCACATCCTCGGCAGCTTCCTAGCGTTTGGCACCACCGCTCTCTCATCAGTACTAGGAAGTCATTGTCAAGGCCATCGTTTAAGCGCGTTTCACCCGGAAGCTCTCTGAAGTGACTAATTGATCATCATTGGTCATTTCTGAAACACCCGAACTCGGCGGTTCCGGGTATTTACTGTAAAGAATATTGGGATTGGTACTTCCGAAGTGACTAACCAATGATTTGGTTTTCTCTGGAAAATGAAAATGTAAAACAATTTGGTGCATGCAAATTGTAATATTTGAAACAAGATCTACTCTATAATTTAGCCTAAAATTACCATATTTTAATTGTTACGATAAATGGTGTATCACAAAGCTGAACCTTCGTGTTCGTATATAACTGTTTAAAAACAGTCTATTTGGTTGTTTCGGATATGTCCGTCCTAACTCTTTTTTTTTCTGTGTCAAATGGCAGAGAAGATGAGACACAAGAGTGTAAGGTAGGATATGTAAGACGAATTAGGGGAGTATATTGGATCTTAAATTTTGAATGATTTGAATTTTAGTTAGTTTTTATTAGATTTTAATGATTTGAGAGAAGTTGATATGATTTATTATAAAAAAAAAATCAAATTTCACCTAAAACCATGAGATTTGAATTTTTGTATTTTTAACTAAAGAAATCTTTTCAAATCCTCTTAAATCTTTCAAAATTAATAAGAATCAAATCTACAAATTGTTTTCAGTAACAATGGATTTAAAGGTAGATTTTTAAATCATTAGTTCAACTACATTGTATTCCATTAGAGTTTTTAAAATTCATGTTTGAATAACATATAATTTGTAAATATTACACAAATCACTTAAAATACTAGATTGAATACACCCTCTTAGTGTCTAAAATTGATATCGAAAACAAAGAAAACCAGTGGAAACTAGAAATGAAGATTTGGGATATTTGATCGTTTTAAATCAATGAACAAGCTGAGTTCTTTTAACAGTATTATAACTTTCATACCTGCTAGTTAAAGTAGTTCTTTTGTTTGGCCAAAAATTACAAAGTTTGATATTTGTGGATGTCGGATCTCGTATATTTGCTCCGACCCGCGATCCGTCATATTTCTTTAATGGGCCTGGGTCAAAGCCTTAACGATGAATCCAGGATTGTCAAATATGGAGTGGGCCGAGATAAGCCCACCAGAGCCAGGTCGATTTGAAGAATCATTTTAAGCGTTACGTAACGGAAATCTGCGGAGTAAATGAGAATGCGTTAATACGCGAGGTGGCTATGTGAAACATAAACATTAATGAGACGTGATTCGCGGCGTGATTCGAGCGTCCATTTACTTCGCAGATATTCGATTAGTTTGTATAAATAGGATTGATTCGTCATTTGTAAAGGGGACGAGAAAATTACTATACAAAAAAATTCCGATTAACTGAAATACTGTTCGATTCGATCTTAGTTCGACTAACAAGGTTTAAGGCCCTTGCAACATCCACAAATTCCTAATTGCGGATTCCGACATCCACAATATTCAATTTTTAAATGAGAAAGTATGATTTAAAAAAAACAAATTGATTTGATAAGCAAAATTAGTTCTTTATTTTCTCTCCAATTTACTAAATAATATTAAAGTATCATTTTGCAACTTTATTTCATTATTTTACAATTGTTTTTTCTATCAGCACTTATCTAATAATGATTACATTGATGAACTTAAATTTTATAGGATATCATAAAGACATAAAGACTGTTAAAGAATTATTGCTGTAAAACAATCTTTAAGATAAACAACTAATCTATCAAAATCTTATAGATTGTTAGCTATACGTCCTAGCACCATCGAGTAATCGTTTTCATATTGTATGTCAATACGGAAACACTAATCGACAAATCCAAGAGTTTTCTAACTTTCAACTGCCGGGTAGTGGTGAAAAATCAAATCTTAAGGACAAAAAAAAAAAACGAAACAAAAATCGCAATGAGTTATTAGAGAGAGAGAAGACAGGGAATTGACGTTGTTTGCATGAGACACATGATTAAATACAAGTTCAAACTAATTTTCATAACACAAACGAAAACGTCTATATATTGACTTTTCCTTATATCCCTAAAAAGAATAAATTCAAATACTTATTATTGAGTAGAGGATGCCTTTCCCACATGAAAAAATATTTTAATTAAAAAAAGATTTTAATAACAAATTTGAGGGCTACGTTTCTTAAAAAAGTATGCTAATATTGAACAAAAAAAAGTTATATAGTAAACAGTAAAAATCTAAGTAATTGAAATGATCAAAACAGTAAAAATAGATAAACTGATGATATCTCACATCTATTTTGGTTATATTTTCTGATTTTTATTTTTTTCTTGGTTATTTATATATATATATATATGCATTCTTTTATTTGTGTCTTGCACTAATTAATAGACTGTGAACCAATTATATAAAAAAAAAAGACTTGTGAACCGTATAAAACGTGAAACATGCAAAATTCGTCAAGAAATAATAATAGTATAATACGACTAGAAATGTATTGCTTTGAATTTTTGTGATGTGGAATAGACGAAGGGGTGGTCATGTACTACTACTGTAAGTTGACCCTGTAACCAAGTGATTCAAAGACAACAACAACTGGGAAACCAATAATTTTAAAATCCGTCCAATTGTATCATCTGACATACTAGGGAGAAGGACAAATATTTAAAACATGTTAGTTCGCATAGTTCACCGACCTACATTCTAAAACTCCGCATAAGTACACAGTCCCAGCCCAACATTATTAAAAGCCTTAGGGCGAAAAAATAATTTTGGACCTTTTTGTTTGTTTTTTAAAAGAAAAAACAGAATTTTTGGACATATTTTTAAAATTGTTCGGGCCTATTCTTGACTAAAAATAAAAGGTATAATTATCAGGGCCTAAATATAATATTTTAGTAGGTTTTTTTTAGTGAATATTATAAATAAATAAAAACGATTTGAACCCTTTTAAGTACAAAATCAATAAATTAAATGGTCTGTTTTATAGCAGAAATATTTTAGAGTTGGGTATTAATTAATCCACGGCGGTCGCACTTCTTTCCTACCCAAGTGAAAAATACAATTCTTATCATCATAAGAATTGTATGACTGAAGTGAGAATAGTGACAGATCCGGAAATGATCTAATAAATTAATTGGAGAAGAATTAACAATTCGTGGAAGAGTCTATTTATATATGTTTGTGCAAGACAATAATTTGCAGAAGAATAGTCATATGCAAAATTGCCAGTAAGCATTAAACATGCTAGTTATAGTACTTATTCAAAATTGGAAAAATCAAACACGCTAATCTCATTTTTAGGTGGAACCAGTCAAAGACTAGGCCACCCGCCACTGTACACGCATCAGCATACGTATAGTTAAATACACTTCGGATTTACGTACGTGGTTTTTCTTTAATGTCAGTTAATTAACTACAAGAAAACATAGTTTCTGAAGGTGATGAGCAATGAAGTTGACAAAACGTTAACGTGTTTTGAATTCACCTCTTTTTTTCATTTCTCAAAGGCAGTTCACCTCATGAAATAATTTAAGGTAGTGAAAACCATAACCATTTACCACTTTCAACACAAAAATGTGTGACGTAAATTTGTTCTCATCATCAACTTTTATAATTCCATGATGATGAAAAAGTGGGTTCGAATGAAACGAAATTTAATTTGATCTCAGTGTAGGTTTAATCAAAGATTACATGTGGTACAGTTCGAGTAACATGTAATTGTGGTTTAAATGTTGGTCTAGACTCCATCGAGCTAAACCAAAGTCGGGTTTGAGATCTTGTATAACAACCCAACAAAGAAACAGAGCATTTGATCCTCCACTTATAAAAAGATCGAGTGTATGTATGATGATGTTTGAAGATTGATCTGAGCTAAAGAAATCCTAGGAATACTTTTAGCTAGCCAACCTCAACTCATAAAATCCGGTGTGTCATCTTCATTTTCGTTTTTTTTTTGTGTCATCTTCTTATACTTCTCATCTTCCCCATATTTTCATCTCTATTTTTTTCTCATAGTTTTTGTTCAAATTGATTTGTGCATGTTTAAGGAGTGGTAATGAGATAGATAGAAATAGTTTGGACCATGAAGACGAAGAGTTTAAGTTTTCCTAAAAAAATATTCATATGGAAGTCAACTTCATAGTAAACTTCAACGTAAGAATGTCAACTTCATAGTAAAACAGAAAAATTATCTGCATCCTATTCACGTACTCACTTATGGGAAAATGAACCAAACCTTGCATAATGTATATTAACATGTTGAATATTTAACTTTGCTAAATTGTATCATATTGGAAAAAATATACTTTTATATTTTTTATTAATCAGCTTCTGTTATTAGTACACATCTTTGCAGCCATTGAGTAAAAAGAAACGTATACACTTTTTCTTGACGTAATTAAACAGATACGTATACATTTGTAAGACCGCGTACTTGTATATATATATTCCCAGATGATTTATGTGTAAACTATATTAGGCCTGCATAGATACATATATGATACACACATATATATCTATATAGATTATGAGTGCCAGTTCATGTTAGGAAGCTGAAACGCCTGTCTTAAAACCCCATGATCAGCTAGAGACGACGTCGTATCCATAACACCATTTGCATGAAACCCCGAACTCTGAGGAATCTCACTAAGCATCGAAACAAAAGAGACATTGTAGTTATCATTGTTGAGATCACCTGTATGATGAAACCTCTTGCTCGATAAGAAAGATCCGAATGAAGATGATCCTGAGGCCTCGTGGCCCATTCGGTATTGACCACACAAGGAACGTTTGTCTGAAGAAACGACCATACCGTCGAAAAAGTGTTCTTCGTTATTGTTATTATTGTTGTCGTTGTTGTCTAGTACTGATGTAGAAGAAGAATTAGCAGATGATTTTGAGAGCATGCCTTCCATTAGATCCTCTCTAAGTAATACTCTCTCCATTGTTGGTCTTTGTGAACTATTCTTCTTATAGATCCTACATAGAACCCAATCGTCTAGCTGCAAAATTTTGATTTGTGGTACAAATCAACACACCAAACTATATAATAATAATGTCAGTCGCATTAATCCAACCAGAAGAGTATCTTGAGTTTTCCCAAAAAAGAAAAGATTTTGGTATGATTTTCCCACGTGAAACAATATTGTAGATTAAAATAGTAGTGTATAATGGTGGCTTAGTGAGTTTGGTTAATATCATTTTTCACATACCCGTAGTGAGTTTTTCCTTGTCGTGGTTAAGTCAGGCGGCTTAGCCGCAGTGCTAAGGTTACCATCAGTGAGGCGATATTCATGCATGATCCAATCTGTTTTTATCCCTTTAGGAGGCTTTCCACCGTAAAAAACAAGCGCTTTCTTGACACCAACCTTGTGACTATTGCACGTAAATATCGGTTTATCGGTTCCCGTTGCTTTCCAATAACCGGAAGTTGCTGCCCGGTTTGGCCTAACCCCATTTGGATACTTCCGATCCCGAGGACTAAAGAAGTACCACTCGTGCTCTCCAAAACTCGCCTTGCCTAAACCATTCAAAATATTATTATCCACAAGATAGTTACTATATATACCAAATTTAAATAGTGGCTAGATTACAGTGGTCATAGTAAAATTAAATCGTACATTTTAATCATATCATTAAAGCATAAATTAGGAAATATAAATACTTGGAAGCTCCCAAGGATCAAACTTGTAAAGATCAATCTCTGCGATGATTGAGACTGGAAGTGGAACAGAATCTGCTTTCTTCTTGAGGTAATGAACTACTAGTTCCTCATCAGTCGGGTGAAACCGAAACCCGGGAGGGAGATGCGGATGGCCCGGCCCTATGCTCGAATCCCCCATGTTTTCCATCAACTTCTAATTTGATATAATGACGATATTTTCACGAAATCAGTCTCATGATCGTCAAGAGAATATGTAGGAAAAGTATAGATTATTTTGGAGAGTGAATGTGTTTCATATAAGATGCGAGAAGAAATAGGTGTTAGGTTTGTGTGAGCATATGAGTACCGAACTGGGTCCCTCGACGAGGAAATTACACGTGGCTAATCGTAGGGCCCAAAATTAGCGGCCAATGGGCATTAAATTTTGGAGAAAAGGCAGGGTTTTTTCGAACTGCCTTATGTCATGCCTTTCTTATGCTACACATCACGCACATACCTCATTTTGGTTTTTGTGTAAGATTTTATAAAAACTAGAAATGTGGGAATTCTCTATAAATATATTTTAAAAAATTATCGTGTTACCAAAATGTGTTTTTCGTTCGCAATTGAACTCTAGTAAACTATGAAGATAATTAATACAAAGAAAATCCAAATAGTCGACTGTAGTAGTTATATATATATATATATATATATATATACATGTATAAACTTTGGGTACTAGCATAATTTTCCAAGTTAGTAATATTATCAATAATCAAGAGTTTCAAATTACTGATGATGTTTTTAGGAATCGATCGACTCGTTGCATGGAACTACACGAGGTGTACGAAGATTCTTCGTCGTCGAAGGACATTGTTCAAGAGATATGGTGAGGTGACTTTATCAGGAGTCAGGAGATATGAGGTCATGGGGTCTGCTAGGATGTTTTGTTACATTTCGGTGGACATCACTAGGACGTGGTATAAAAAGACTGGCTCACCTTGATATAGATTGAATCTAGTGGACCTCATCCTATAGTAGTAGGCCCGGCCATAGGCATGCATGCGATGCTAAGACTCAAAAGGTAAGGCCCATGATCCTTTCATCTAAATTCCTTTGAAGCCTAACTTTAAGAGTTTGGGTGATAGAATTGAGGATTTGCTTCTGAGATATGGACTAGGCTAGGATTTTAGGCCTCTAATGGCTAAATTTTTGAGAAATTTCTTCTTCTTCCCCCTCTTCATTCTTGTGAGTTGTGACAATTCTTTTTGACACTATGTTAGCAAACTCTCCAAATTCTTCTTCTTCCAACTGTTCCATGAGAGGATTCGAGGAGACTCATATATTAGTATTACACACGGTTGTGGTTCAGATTACTGTCCACTCCCAGCCCAGCCCAGCCCCGACATCTCGAACATTAATTCTATATATATTTCGTCTCTTTTTTTTCTGTACGAACAAAATAGTTTAGTATTTCACTTATAAAATTAACGAGAGTAAAAACTACGATATAATACAAATGGCCATTAAAGATTAAATAAATATAAACATCAAAACATATCAAAGCGGACTGGTTAGTTATGTTACGTTGTACCACCTTTTTATAACTTTTTTTAAACCGTTTTATTTATATATAAGCTGTTGACTAAACTGAAAACATCAAAACATATATCTTCCTAAGAAATTGGTGTGTCTATTTAAATTTAATATCTGAGTTAATATGAAATTTAATTTTATTGATGAATTTGTATTTTGATTTAATATCTTTATTCTAGATACAGTTGGTCATTTCTCTTTGCTTTTACTATGTTACTTTTTGAGATGGTGACCGTTTCAAAGATGTTTACACTTTTACTTACTTCTTTCAACGGGGTTTAGTATAAAAAAGAACAAAGGAAAAGTAGCGAATACTTTTTGACGCAAATATAACTAACAAATATTTTTTGATTCAAAAGTATATGTACGTCTTTGAAGGTTTTTTTTTAATCTTTTCTTCAAACCACACGAGAAAAGACAAAAATGCTTGCAAGTCAAAGATAAGAATAAATTCACTCGTTTCTTGAAGTATTTTCAAATAGACACTAGTATTTTCTTGAAGTCCAAATGTTAGAAAAAGAAGTTTGAATTCTTCCTTGAGTATTAGCGCGAGAAGAATCACAATTTTTATGAATATTTACAAAAACAAAGTGGCAAAATATCCAAGATCCGACATGGAGTTCTCGGACCTTATTCACAAAGACACAAACCATAGCTAACTATAAGCGTAAAACGATCACTTATAAATATAGAGACACATATCTATTTCTTACTAATCTAAAATCATTTCTTCTTCCACAATACTAAAAGCAATTATCAAAAATATATCAAAACCAGTCTTCATCTCTAAATCACTCTTTCGCTTAATTCAATCATTTCATTTCTTCCTCGTCTATTCAAAACTCTTCGATGCAACGTTTGTTAACACCTTGCTCAAAAATCGCATACACAACAAGATACATTGCAAATCCAACCCTACCTTACCCAAACCCATGTGATATTTTCATCAATCATCGTGGGATCGATACCAAGAAGACTATTTCAGGCCTACTATATGATTGTTTCACTAGACAACGTTTGACTGCTTTCTTGGATAGTAAGAGTTTAAAGCCTGGAGACAGGCTTTTTGTCGAGATCGACATGGCAATCAAAGCATGCGGGGTTGGTATTGCGGTTTTCTCTCCTCGTTACTGTGACTCTTACTTCTGTCTCCATGAACTCGCATTGCTCGTGAAGAACAAGAAAAGAGTCATCCCTATATTTTGCGATGTCAAGCCATCGGAACTCTGCGTAAAAGACGACAAGACACGTCCAGCTGCCGAGATCCGGAGGTTTCAATTGGCTCTCGAGGAAGCAAAATATACCGTAGGACTCACGTTTGATACATCTAATGGGTATGCTCTTGTTTTTCTACATTATATATATATATATATACATATATATATATATATATATATTTATCATTTTTAACCATATGAATGCAATATATAGTTCATTTTTACATATTAAAATATTAGGATTGCTTAAAATAAAAACATAGCATTTTATTTTATAAAACATTCGACTGTTTTTTTGATTACAGGTTCTTTTACGAATTTGTTAGAAATCATACACGCAATATAGAAATAACAATCTTATATCTCATAAATTATTATTTGGTAATGTAAATGTGCTTGTTTCTAAATTGAGTTTTCTATTGTTCAGAGACTGGTCAGAGTTCTTGGCCATGGCATCGGATGCAGTCACGAAGAACTTGTTAGAAGTTGAAGAAAGGATTGGAGATTAATTAAGGAGCATCAACACCACGTACAAGCTGACCATTACCATCAATAAAATTAAAATAAAATGAAGGAGAAAAAATACGCTAATTTTCCTTGATTCTAATATAATTTAATTGATGATAATTCTATTTTAATTTAATTGATGGCAATTAAGTATTTTGTGAATTTTAACTACTCATTTTTCGATGAACTTCATCCTCGTAAGAAGTTAGTTAATTGTGTTTATTGATTCTCTTGTCACAAAGTGATTTATTTTGTAACCTATCTAATCATATAGAAATAATTTTAAAGAGAAGCAAAATGTAATTTCCCATTATTATGAAATGTTTCTCGCATTTTTTTTTATCTGTTTCCTTATTTTTAAACAGGTTTGAAAGTTTTCAATGAATCCAAACTGTTGTAATATTTTTTTTTTTGTTGATTAGTCAATTTAACATTAGAAAAACAATTAGTCAACTAAATACTTGAGTAAAAACATAATTTATTGAACATAATCACAAATGCTCTACACTGTATTACTGTTAATCATATCAATTGAAAGAAGCTGTTAAAAAAAAAAAAATTGAACATAATCACAATTTCTTTTGGTATATATATCGAGTGATCGAATTTTTACAAATACAATAAGCAAAATTTTCACATCCTTCTAGAAGCATTCTGAATTAAAATAAATAATCTTACATTTAGGACGAATTCCAAATTTATATATAATCCATTCTGTATTAAAATATGTATCATTTAAAACCTTGTGCAACTAAATTTGTTTGGATTCACATTTTAAAATCCTCACATTTCGCATAATGTTTCAATATATAAATCTATTCATTGCTTGATCATTATACATTTCTGACGATATCTTTTTTATTCTCACTTGCAAATATTTTCAAGAAACCAAAATCAAAATTTATTCCCAATCCAAACAAAACTCATAACCCTAATTCCATAGATCATTCTTGTCATGGTCATTCGTCTCTCATATGTCTTTTCCTTCCAATATGGACCTACTCATCTATTAAACTCCAATTAAGAATAACTTCTACCCGTTGAGGTGGGCTTACACCACTTTCCCTAAACGGTACTTTGTTATGTTGTTTGATATTTCTTTTCTAGTGTCTATGATATATCGATTTAATAGCCGACAAGAGAAAAAAATAACACATACTATAACAATAACATTGATTATAAGAAGATGGATCGATTAGGAAAAATAATTAAAAAAAAACGACGACGAGGATGAGCATAAAACATAATTGAATGGGGACCACTAAATAATAGTATTGGTCAGTCACTAATGTGAATCCAACCATGTGCCAACTCTTAACTCATCCTTTGCTGTCACCGAAAGCTTCGAATCCACCAAAAAAAAAAAAAAAAAGTCAATATGTCTCCTTCACGTCTCTGCCTTTATCTTCTTCTTCCTTCTTCTCCATCATCATCAGAGAGACGAAGACGAAGAAGAAGAACTTCACTGGTTATTCTCTCTCCGTAGCCAACCACTATGGATTCTAGAGCTATTCTCGATTCCGCTTTGTTTCAACTCACTCCTACTCGCACTAGGTCTCACTTTTGATTTGATTGATTGATCTTCATTTGTTGTTGAATTTTGATTTTCTTTTGTTGAATTGTGTTTTGGTTTTGTGGTTTTTGTGTTGAAGATTCGATCTGGTTCTATTCTGTGGGAGTAAGAAGGAGAAGCTAGCTTCAGGGATTTTTGAACCATTCGTCTCTCATCTTAAGTTCGCTAGAGATCAGATCTCTAAAGGCGGTTACTCCATTTCTCTGACTCCTCCTTCTTCTCACTCTTCTTGGTTCACCAAATCCACTTTTGATCGGTAATTTCAATTTTGATAATCCGGCTTCGATTTTGTTGACAATTTCCAAATTCAGATTCGAATTATGCTAATTCGAGTAGAAATCTGGTGTTTATGTCAAGTTTGTGATAATGACTTTGTGATGATAAATGGTGTGTGGAAGATTTTTGTTACTGTGTAGAGACAATGTTGACTTGTTATTGATTAAGTTTCTTTAATTGTAGGTTTGTGAGATTTGTAAACACGCCTGCGATTATCGAAAGATTTGCGACTCTGGAGAAAGAGATTTTGCAGATTGAGAATTCTATTCAAGCTAATGAAATTGCCAATGCTGCTGATGCTCTGCAATTACAAGACGGTAAGCTAAAAAGCTAGCTTGTAATGGCAATTGTGTTGGTTTAAACAGCGTTCTTGACATTATCTTAATCCTGTTTTGCTTATCATTTGCAGGGAGTAATTCTGGAGATAGCAGTAATCTAAAGAAGTCGAATGAGTCCTCTAAGGTAACTCGTGCGCGCTTTCAAGTGGTACTGTGTTATTTTCGTAAGGGCTGGTTTGGTGAATTGATTTTTTTCGTCTCAATGTATTACACAGAAGGAATCTGAGAATGGCAATGAGGTGGTAGGAGAGGAAACCTCTAAGTAACTCTTTTAACTATGGAACATTTCTTTTGGTGCATTATGCAACTGATGGTGAGTGTTGCTTTGACTAATTTCTTTTTTTGTGTTTGTTTCATTTATTAGGATTCAACTTCAACGTCTTCTTGAAACTAGAAGAACATTGCTTCGAAGAGAGCAAGCAATGGCTTATGCACGAGGGGTTGTTGCTGGTTATGAAATTGATAGTATTGATGATCTCATTTTATTTGCTGATGCTTTCGGGGCTTCAAGGTTAAGGTATGTAATGTAACTACTACTAAACATTTCATCGTTTCTTAACCTCTTTCATTTGCTTTACTATGAGATCAGTTTGAAATCTAATGTCCTTTTCCATCATTATGCAGAGAAGCATGCATAATGTATAAAGAACTATGGAAGAAGAAGCACGGTGATGGGCTTTGGATGGCGGAATTAGCAGCTGTGAAAGCGTGTGCTCCAGTGGACATGTCATTGTTGGGTTCCTCAGGCATCATCCTCACTAATGAAGGTGCTGCTCTATCACTAAATGGGACAGACTCAATGCCATCTAATACAGGTTCGGAAAATAAACCACCTTGTAGTATTTCATCTCAGAGATTCCAATAAAGGTTAGATTGCTAATGTGAAGAAGTTTTGATTTGTAGATGACAAGTCAGTTAATTTAGAGCAACATCCGTCCGGTGTTCCAAACTTTCAAGCACCAATGGGATGGCCAAACCATATGCCTCAATACTTTTACCCGTCTCCATACCAAGGCTATCCGTACCCTCCTATGCAACACATGCCAAATCAAAACCAAGGAAACATGCCATGGCCTTCAAGGGGCAAAACATCCAAGAAAAAAGGGAAGGGGGATTCTGATGGAGATGAGTCTAGTGAATCAAGTGAATCTAGTGAATCTGAATCGGCCAGCGATGATTCTGCTTCATCTTTGGAAGATCAAGGTAAAAGACACTCTCGTACAAGTAAAAACTCACGCCGATCAAAGAAAAACCGGAAGAAGTCATCTAAAACTGTTATCATCCGTAATATTAACTATATAACCCCGGAGGGAAGAAATGGAGACATGGAGGGAAATGAGTTTACGGACAACGGTTCCATCAAAGAGACTGTAGATGCTGCTGTTGGAATGCTCAACGAAAAAAGAGCTCATGAGGGAGAAGTTTCTGGTGAAGAAAAACGAAGCAACGAGAATTGGGATTCATTTCAGAATATTTTGATGAGGCACGATGATGGCTCAGATGTGCATTCAATGGATGTCATCGGTCAGGAGCATTTCACACATAGAGGCGCTAGTGTGGGTGCAAATTCTAATGGCTTGCAAACAAAGAACACTGCCTCGGGTGATTCCATCATCACAACGCATAAGTACATAGAAGATGGAGGAGATAGCTTTGATCATTTTGAAAGTGAGGATAGTGCTCGCAGGCTTCCAAGAACGAGGGACTCGACTGAAGAATGTATGTTACTGCTTAAGAGATCAGAAATGTTAGGAGATGAAAGCAAAGACATGTATAATGCTACAAGGGGTGAATCGTTGGTGAAGAAGTCAGGGAGTGGAGAGGATTGGTTTACTGCTTCGGGTAATCGTGCTGGGAAACCGGAAATCAACTACGGGAGAATGTCATTTGATGACAGCATTTTGACATCTCAAGGTTCTGATAAGAGCAAGAAACAAGAATTCGTTGATGATTCTTTCATGGTCCATTCATCATCGCTTGCTGCTGATGATCTTTATGACTCTCGGTGGAGACCAGACATGGCTGCTGATATTGTTTTAGCCTCTGACGTTGACAACGGGCATGCTAATGAAAAACACGATTCATGGGAACCAAATGATCTTTGTATGATTCCTGAACGCAATTCAGGAGACTCTTTGGCTAATGATTATTCGATTGATTTCTCTGCTGAAGCAAATGCAAGGCTATCCAGTAACGGAACAGCTCAGGAGAAAGAAGATAAGAGCGGCGAGAAGAAAAACAATGTGAAGAACCCGGAAACTCGTAAGTCTAAAACTCCAAGTAGAACCAGAGCGGAAACAATGTCCAAGACTGCAAAGAAACCAACAGTAGCTAGCAGAACAATGGCACAGAAGAACAAGTTTGAAAAGGTAAGATCAAAAAAATTTACAATCGCAGTTTCTTTAGCGGTTTTTATCCGATAATTGAATTAGTTTCTTGCTTTGGGATTGTAGGAAGAAGAGATGCGGAAGAGAATAGAAAACCTTGTAATGGAAAGGCAAAAAAGAATCGCAGAGAGATCAGCCATGACTGCATCTCGTAAAGTTTCTCTAGACAAAGGTTCGAGCAGAGCTCCTTTGGTTCGCGAAAGGGCTACATAAGTGAAGAAAACCGTTGGAGCTGCGTCAAATGAGATACTCAAAACGCTTTTCTTTGGTCACTTCAAAAATTCTTTTACATTCATTTGGTGGTGATACAAGCTCTTCTTGATTTTGCTTGTGTCACGACTATTTATTTATTATTTTCTCAAACGTTTTTCTTTTCTGAATATTAATTTGTAATTTATTTGGGTAAGACACTGAGATTTATATATTTGTAATTTTGATTATATACACAAAAGATACAGAATCTCTTAGTGCAAATTAAATTGCGACAATGAAGAAAGTTTATGAGCAAGTAACATTTGCGACAAAGTTTCTAGGGTCATCTAGACTACCTTCTCAAGAAATTGTGATTAACCAACGAATATAATAATTTTCGTGACAAAAAAAAATCAGTTGATGTTTTGTAACTACATCCAAGATATTTTACATTAAAAGCAACACTAATAATTAATAAAGAAAGTTTATAACAAGTTATGAGTTTGTGATTCATCTTCTGTTTCTTTTTGGGTTTTCAACGTTGGAAAATTTGGGTAGATACTTAAATGGGAAGGTTGATTCTTTTTTTGTAAACATATTTTCCTAGTTCCAACTAACCCTTAACTCAATTAGCAAATTAAAGAGACGTGAACACAATGCTTTGCCGATTTTGCCTAGAAAGCAAAGCGAGTACTAAACACATCGTAAGATTACTCAAAACCTTTGTTTCATTGGTCTCTTTCTTACACATTTCGTGTCAATCAAAGGTAATTTTTTAGTGGATCCCAGGTATGATATTTGTTTCTTGCGTAATGGGTCATGAAGTTATGCCTATAAAAAACAGAGCTAGTAGTAAACATATTCACACATTCTATTCTTACTAAACAATCCTCGTTTCATTGCTCAATTTTCTATACATTTTCGTGTTTTTTCTTCAATCAAAGGTACGTTTTGAAATAGCAGAGCAAATACCAAACACATCCCTCGTTTCATTGCTCTCTTTCTTATACTTTTCTTCTTCAATCAAAGGTAACATTCTTTTAGTTGGTCTCAGAACCAATCTTTGTTTCTTGAACTTTATGGGTCTTGAAGTCATTTTCCAAATTTTGCTGCTTATTAATTTTCTTGAATGTGCATCTTTGAAATCGACACGTTTTCGTAACTTTTGTGATCTGCAAAGAGATTTTTCTGAGGGTATTTGGGATGGTAAACTAAATATGGATACAGTTTTGTCTTTTACAATGCTTTACTCTCACTTTAGTAAGGTTTTGATTATTTTCTCACTTTTTAATAATCTTGTGTTAAATCATTTGTTTTGTTCTCTAGAATCATCAATTCATCTTGGTAATCAATTTTGTTGGTGTCATTGTAGATGAATCCTGAAATTCTCGAGGCAATTCAGAAAAAGCTCAAGGCTATGGAGGCGGCTAATAGAATTCCGGGAGACAAAGATGAAAAACAATTCGTTGATGAGTACATGTTCTGTTTCAGAAACAGCTACACTGAGAATGAAACTGTGTTTCACATGAAAAATAAGTTTCCGTCTTTAGTACCTGCGGATGCGGATGTGAGAAAGTTCTTTAAATTGTTGATATCAGCGACCGGTAAAGAGTCAAAAAAGGCGTATCTCAAGGATGCTGAAGCTTGTTGGTCTCGAAGATGTAGTCAGGGGCGTGACACTTCTGAGGAAGCTAAGAACAGTCAAGGTGAGGCCAGTACATCTCACAAATGTGAACGTAACTGCAAGAAACGTTATCCCAAAATTCCGAAAAATTAATACTTTGATCAAAGGATACGTTGTCTAAATAAGAGTGGTTTTTGTGTTCCTATACAACCAAAATCCATGTTTATATATGATGTACCTTTGTTTAGGAGTTGTACTCCAACGTCTTTGTGATTCACCAATAAAAGTAGTATAATGAAATACCAAAAATAATTTTATCTATCTTTTCATTTTATTCGTAAATGAATTGATTACAACTTAAGAGTCCCACTTGAGGATCCAATCTTGTGTGTTTTGTTTATGTACAAAGATAGGTATTGGTTAGTGACTCTGGATCTTCTTGAATAATGTCAAATTGAGTAAACATAAATAGGTCAGGTGCATGTGGTATAGATGCATAAACGATGTATATATATTTTGTAATGTGGATTATATACTCCGAATATAAATGTATACTTAATGTTTTAATAGTGCACATAAATGTAAATCTAAAAAAATCTCGACTTGCATGCAAACTCAAAAAGATACTTACGGCACAACGCGTTTTAAAAATTTGAGTGATCCACGTAAAAATTGGGATGCACGAATGGTTTACTCAAACTGAATCCGCCTCATCTCTTCGTCAATAGTTTACTTTAATTATTTTTCACCTTTTTGTTAATCTTTTTTAGTTTTCAAAGAGTGTTTAATTAGATAACAACTTTATCAACTTTTCGTAGTTTTGGCATTTCTTGACGATGTAAAATTTCAAACTCTATAACCCTTCCCATATATGGCATGCAAAGAGTGTTATAACTCAAAGTATACATCAATTTCTGTACTCCACTAACATTTTTAACGTATTGATTCACGCAAGAGGTTGATAAATAAATATGATGAATTCCGAAGGTTTTTTAACCAATGGGGATGATTATTATTAAAATCCATAAATATATAAAACTCAATTCTGTACAGCAATTACAATTTATTTTATTTTTTGTTATTGATTGAACTCTATAATGTAAATATGTAATACACTCTATAATATATATGGATAATATTTTTATATGGGGAAAATTATGAGCAAGGAACTATTGCACTGCATATCAATGAATTGTGATTAACCAACGAATATAATAATTTTTATGACACTAAAAAAACTTTCTGTAATAATATCCGAGATAGATATTTTAGATATAAAAAAATTGTAATAATAAAGAAAGATTATAACAAGTGATGATGAGTTTCTGATGCTTTGAGATTCTTCTTTTTCTGTTTCTTTGGTTTTCCTACGTTGCAAATTTTGAGTAAATACTTTAATCGGAATTTGATTCTTTTTGTTTTTCTGTAAATAAATTTCCTTAGTTCCAACTAACCCTTAACTCAATTAGCCAATTAGAGAGACGTGAACACAAAGCCATTGCCGATTTTGCTTGTAAAGCAAATCGAGTAGTACTAAACACATCGTCAGATTACTCAAATCCTCGTTTCATTTCTCTCTTTCCTACACATTTCGTGTCAATGGTATTTTTTAGTGGATCCTAGGTCTGATCTTTGTTTCTTGCGTAACAGGTCATGAAGTTTTGCCTATAAAATAACAGAGCAAGTACTAAACATATGCACATATCCTACGCTTACTTTCAATCTTCGTTTCGTTTTCGTTTCGTTTCTTCAATCAAAGGAACGTTTGTTATTTGATCTTTGAAGAAACAGAGCAAATATTAAACACATCCCTCGTTCCATCTTTCTTATACATTTTTTCTTCAATCAAAGGTACCATATTTTAAGTTGATATCCTGATTTTTCAAATTTTGCTGCTTTTTGATTTCAGTCTTGATCATTTTTTATTTCTCGAATGTGATTCTTTGAAATCGAACACGTTTTCGTAATTCTTGTGATCTGCAAAGAGATTTTTCTGATGGCATTTGGATAATGTCTGAAATATGGACAAACTTTTGTTTTGTGTAATGCTTTACTCTCACGTTAGTCCGGTTTTGATTATTGTTTCAGTTTTGATGATCTTGTATTTGATCCTAAGATAATCATTTTTCTCTTGTTGGTATGATTTTAGATGAGACCAGAAACTCTCGCGGTTATTCAGAAACAGCTCACAGAAATGAAAGCGTCTCAGAGAAATATGACCGACCACGAAGTAATACGAGCCATGAACGAGTTCATGTTCTGTTTCGAAAACTGTTACACAGAGAATGAAACTGTGAATCATATAGTTCAGAAGTTTCCTTCTTACGTACCCAAGAGTGTAAGAAGTTTCTTTCAGAAGTCCATAGCCTTGATCGATGAAGAGTCAAGAGAGGCGTATCTTACGGATGCTGAAGAATGTGCTAGTGTAAGAAGGAGTCAGGCTCGTGATACTTCTGAGGAAGCTAAGAGAAGTCAAGGTGAGGCCAGTACATCTCACAAATGTGAACCTAACTGCAACAAACATTAAAATTAATACTATGATCAAAGGATACGTTTTCTAGATCTATATACAACAAATAAGAGTGGGTATTGTGTTCCTTATACAACAAAAACCACGTTTATGTTTTCCCTTTGTTTGTAGGAGTTGTACTCCCTTTAATTCCCCTTTGTTTAGGAATTGGTATTTGTGATCCCAAAATAAAAACAGCGTAATGAAAAACTAAAAAAAAAATTTATCTATATTTTCATTTTATTCGGAAGTTATAATTGATTACAACTCAAGAACCCACTTGAGGAGCCTGTGTTTTCCTTTCGCCTAAGTTCTTATGGAACCAATCTTGTGTGTTTATTTACGAACAGAGACAAGTATATATTCGTTAGTGACTAAAGATTGTTTTACTTCTTTGTTTTTTATCATAATTTTTGCCAAGGAACTAAATATTTAGGAGTTTCTATTGTAATTCCTAACTATTTCATTTTTATGATATTTACTGACTTAGAAATATATATATATTAGTGACTCGGGATCTTCTTGACTAATTTAATTTTGAGTAAACATAAATAGGTCAGATGATATACATAATACATGCATACACGATTTTACATAATTTTTTGTACTTGTGATTATATACTCAGAATATAAATGTATACTTGATCATTTGTACTTTTAACCTTTTTGTTAATCATTTTTTCGTTTTCAAAGAGTGTTTAATTATATAACAACTTTTCGTAGTTTTGGCATTTCTTGACGATGTAAATTCAAACTATGATCCTTCCCATATATGGCATGCAAAGAGTGGTAACTTTTTTTTTTTTTTTTTTAAGAGTGGTAACTTATGTACATCAGTTTCTCACTCCACCAACATTTTTAACGTATTGAATCTCGCAAGACGTTGATAAACTAATAAATATGAAAACAATTTGTTTGGAAAAAGTAAAAAAAATATGAGTTCCGAAGCTTTTTAACCAATGGGTGATTGTTATTAAAAGAATTATTAATATAGAAAACTCAATTCTGTTAAGTAATTACAAGTTACTTTTTGTTATAGTATATTCTATATTTCTATTGAAATATATATATATAGACAGTATTTTTATATGGGAAAAATTATGAGCAAGGAACAATATTTCGACGATGATGTTTCTAGTGGAAGACGAGTAATACAATATTTCTGAGGCATTAGACTATAGCATCTCGAAAAGTTTGTATTGCACTTGCATGCATATCAATAAATTGTGATTAACCAACGTATATAATAATAATATTCGTGATAATAAAAGCAGTTGATGTTTTGTAATAACATCCGAGATATTCATTTTAGATTAAAACCAATACGAATAATAATTAAAAAAAAATATTATAACAAGTACATGATGAGTTTTTGATGCTTTGACATTCTTCTTGTTCTGTTTCTTTTCGGTTTTTCAACGTTAAATTGTTTTGTGTAGATACTTTAATGGGAAGGTTGATTCTTATTTTTGTAAGTAAATCTACCTAGTTCCAACTAACCCTTAACTCAATTAGCAAATTAGAGAGACGTGAACACAATGCTTTGCCGATTTTGCCTAGAAAGCAAAGCGAGTACTAAACACATCGTCAGATTACTCAAATCCTCGATCGTTTCATTTCTCTCTTTCCTACACAATTCAAAGCTACTTTTTTAGTGGATCACAGGTCTGATCTTTTTTGTTTCTTGCGTAATGGGTTTTGATGTTTTGGCTATAAAAACAGAGCCAAAGCAAAGGTCTAAATACATTCTCTACTCTTTCTTACAATCTTCGTTTCATTTCTCTCTTTCCTATACATTTCCGTACTTTTTTCTTTCAATCAAAGGTACGTTTGTTATTTGATCTTTATAAAAACAGAGAAAATATTAAACACATCCCTCGTTCCATCTTTCTTATACATTTGTTCTTCAATCAAAGGTACCATATTTTAAGTTGATATCCTGATTTTTCTTGCAATATGGGTCTTGTCCTTATTTTTCAAATTTTGCTGCTTTTTGATTTCAGTCTTGATCATTTTTTGTTTCTTGAATGTGATTCTTTGAACTGGAACACGTTTTCGTAATTATTGTGATCCGCAAAGAGATTTTTCTGATTGCATTTGGATAATGTCTGAAATATGGACAAACTTTTGTTTTGTGTAATGCTTTACTCTCACGTTAGTCCGGTTTTGATTATTGTTTCAGTTTTAATGATCTTGTATTTGATCCTAAGATAATCAATTCCTTTTGTTGGTATGATTCTAGATGAGACCAGAAACTCTCGCGGTTATTCAGAAACAGCTCACAAAAATTAAAGCGGCTCAGAGAAATATGACCGACAACGAAGTACTACGATCCATGGACGAGATCATGTTCTGTTTCGAAAACTGTTACACAGAGGATGAAACTTTTACTCATATCGCCCAGATGTTTCCTTCTTACGTACTTAAGATTGTGAAAAGTTTCTTTCAGATCTCTAAAGCCGTAACCGATGAAGAGTCAAGAGAGGCGTATCTCACGGATGCTGAAGAATGTGCTAGTGTAAGAAGGAGTCAGGCTCGTGATACTTCTGAGGAAGCTAAGAGAAGTCAAGGTGAGGCCAGTACATCTCAGAAATGTGAACCTAACTGCAACAAGCATTAAAATTAATACTATGATCAAAGGATACGTTTTCTAAATTTATATACAACAAATAAGAGTGGTTATTGTGATCCTTATACAACAAAATCTACGTTTATGTTTTCCCTTTGTTTATAGGAGTTGTACTCCCTTTAATTCCCCTTTGTTTAGGAATTGGTCTTTGTGATCCCAAAATAAAAACAGTGTAATGAAAAACCAAAAAATAATTTTATCTATATTTTCATTTTATTCGGAAGTTATAATTGATTACAACTCAATGAGACCCAATTGAGGATCCTGTGTTTTCCTTTCGCCTAAGTTCTTATGGAAACCAATCTTGTGTGTTTATTTACGTACAGAGACAAGCTAAGTATATATTCGTTAGTGACTCTGGATCTTCTTGACTAATTTAATTTTGAGTAAACATAAATAGGTCAGATGGTATACATAATACATGCATAAACGATTTACTGTACATATTTTTTTTGTACTTTGGGTTATATACTCAGAATATAATTAATGTATACTTGATCTCTTATTAGTGCACATTAATGTTTAAAATTGGCATGGTGAAAAATCTTATGATGATTTAATCTCGTGTTGCATTTAAATTAGTTTAGTGGTCCACGTAAAAATTGGGATGCATGAAAGAGTTTACTCAAACTGAATCCGCCTCATCTCTTCGTCAATATTTTACTTTTCACCTTTTTGTTAATCTTTTTTAGTTTTCAAAGAATGTTTAATTAGATAACAACTTTATCAACTTTTCGTAGTTTTTGGCATTATCTTGACGATGTAAATTCAAACTATAACCCTTCCCATATATGGCATGCAAAGAGTGGTAACTTATGTACATCAATTTCTCACTCCACCAACATTTTTAACGTATTGAATCTCGCAAGACGTTGATAAACTAATTAATATGAAACAAATTTGTTTGGAAAAAGTAAAAAAAAAATATGAATTTCGAAGCTTTTTAACCAATGGGTGATTGTTATAAAAACTATAATTAATATATAAAACTCAATTCTGTTAAGTAATTACAAGTTACTTTTTGTTATAGTATATTCTATTGAAATATATATATGGACAATATTTTTATATGGGAATAATTATGAGCAGGGAACAATACTTCGACGATGATGTTTCTAGTGGAAGACGAGCAATACAATATTTCTGAGTCATTAGACTATAGCATCTCGAAAAGGTTGTATTGCACTTGCATGCATATCAATAAATTGTGATTAACCAACGTATATAATAATAATATTCGTGATAATAAAAGCAGTTGATGTTTTGTAATAACATCCGAGATATTCATTTTAGATTAAAACCAATACGAATAATAACCCTTAACTCAACGTATATATTATAACAAGTACATTATGAGTTTTTTGATGCTTTGACATTCTTCTTGTTCTGTTTCTTTTCGGTTTTTCAACGTTAAATTGTTTTGTGTAGATACTTTAATGGGAAGGTTGATTCTTATTTTTGTAAGTAAATTTACCTAGTTCCAACTAACCCATTAGAGAAACGTGAACACAAGGCTTTGCCGATTTTGCCTAGAAAGCAAAGCGAGTAGTACTAAACACATCGTCAGATTACTCAAATCCTCGTTTCATTTCTCTCTTTCCTACACATTTCAAAACTACTTTTCTTAGTGGATCACAGGTCTGATCTTTTTTGTTTCTTGCGTAATGGGTTTTGAAGTTTTGGCTATAAAAACAGAGCCAACGCAAAGGTCTAAATACATTCTCTACTCTTTCTTACAATCTTCGTTTCATTCCTCTCTTTCCTATACATTTCCGTACTTTTTTCTTTCAATCAAAGGTACGTTTTCTTCAAACAGAGCAAGTACTACGCATTACTGTGTCTTTTTACTTACAATCCTTGTTTTGTTCTCTTTCCTATACTTTTCTGTGTATTTCTTAGATCAAAGGTACTTTTTCTGTAGTTATCTCAGGTTTGATAGTTAGGGATTTATGGTCTTGTCTTGATTTCGAAATTTTACTACATTTTACTGGCTCTGTTTCATGTTGTTTTCTGTCTGGATCTTTTTTTTGTTTCTTGATTGTGCGTTGAAAGAATCTTCGAGTTTCTTAATTCTTGTGATCTGCGGATGATCTGTCTGAGGGCATTTGTGATATTATCTGAAATCTTGAAAGTGGATAGACTTTTGTTGACTCTCTATAGTGTTACTTAGAATAAATCCATTTTTTGTTGGTGTGATTGTAGATGAGACCAGAAACTCGCGAGATCATTGAGATGCAGCTGCTCCCGGCTATGAAGTTGGTTAAGGAAAGGCTCGAGAGGGAAGTAGAGAAACAAAGCATGGATGAGTTTATGTTCTGCTTCGAAAACTGCTACACTGAGAAGGAAACTGAGATGCACGTGACCCGCAAGTTCCCTTCTTTAAAACAATCGGATGTGGGAATTGGCTTTCAGACGTTTATAGGCTTGATCGATAAAGAGTCCTCAAGAGAGGCGTATCTCAAGGATGCTGAAGATTGTGCTAATGTAAGAAGGATAGAGGCACGTCAAGGTGAGGCCAGTACATCTCACAAATGTGAACCTAACTGCAACAAACATTAAATTAATACTATGATCAAAGGATACGTTTTCTAGATCTATATACAACAAATAAGAGTGGGTATTGTGTTCCTTATACAACAAAAACCACGTTTATGTTTTCCCTTTGTTTATAGGAGTTGTACTCCCTTTAAGTTCCCTTTGTTTAGGAACTGGTCTTTGTGATTCCAAAATAAAAAATAGTATTATGAAAAACAATAAATAAATTTTATCTATTTGATGCATATTGTTGAATTTGCAATTTTATTGAGCCTGTTTTCTGGAAATGTATGGAATTCTTGTTTTGAATGTTATGTAAATGTTATGGTTGATCATTTTATTCGGAAATTAATTGATTACAACATCAAGAGACCCACTTGAGGTGCCTGTGTTTTCTTTTCGTCAAGTTCTTATGGAACCATTCCTGTGTGTTTTGTTTATGTAAAAGTCCTAAAACTAAATTGAATCCTAATCTCAGCGAATAACACAAAAGACCAAGATATGATTTCTCACCTCATTACATGACACCTATGTTGTGAAGCCAATTTTCTCAGAAACAATTCCTTGCTAGAAAAGCAAAACAAATCTTACCATTGTCCATTGGTACTGAAATAAATAAGCAGTAACCTGGACCATTGGAACAACAAAGAGTGCTTGAAAATCACAACCATGCATGCATATCGGATTTAAAAGCCTGTTCAACCGGTTTTCTCTTCGGATTTGGGTTAGTTTCTCCGTTTTCTTAAACTTAGTATTAGTGGTTTTTTTTGGGCCTATTACAAAGATTAAGTGTACTCCATCTCTTAGCCGGAAGTTGATTTTATCTCGTGTTGTAAAAGTCTAATCCACACCGCGTTTAACTATATTTGAATTGTTCACCTAATGAAACTTATGCCATTTATATTTTGATGCATGAATTTTATATATGCCATTTATATAGAAATTGGATGCATGAATCATATAGATAATATCCCGTATCTACTTGTAAAGTTTGACTAGCATTAAGCAAAAAAGCTTATAATATATTACCATGTAATACCATATTAAAAAGATTATTAAAAACCACAACTGGACTGTTTTTTCACAAAACATATGTCATGAATTGATGCAACCAACATAGACTATGTCTTAGCACATTTAACAAAAAGAATCGTATACTATTGGGTCGAACAAAAGTAAAACTATAAAAAAAACATAGTAGAACTATTACAGCATTTATTTTTCTTTCTTTATTGCATCATTTAATCATCAGTAGAACCATAATTCATTAATTTAACAAAAAATATTTCCGTCGAAACAATATATATTCTACAAGATTTGAATGTGAATAGTGTCACACAATGACAACATTAAGATTCCTTTTGAATTTTTCTTGTTAAGAAACTTTGTAATTTCCTGTATATATAAATAAAATTTATTTTCCAAAAATATGAAATTTTTGAGGTAGTCATTAGTTGTGTTTAAACCAACTTTACCACTTATATAGTAGTTATATATATTTTAACATAAAAACAAACTAATTCAAAGAAATGTTTACAATTGTGCATGTAAGATTATGTATATGAGTTATTGGTAGATTAGTATCCTTTATTGCACATTCATACTGTATATAATTCGTGAAAAGAAGAGTTTGATCATGTATTTATATCACGGATTATGGCCAGTGTATAAAAAGAGTTTGATTATTGACTTATTGTGTGACTATTCAAGAAAATTTTATTTACTTAAAGGCACTGGTCTGTTTTTGTCTGTAAACAAGAATTTCACTGTCTCACCACAGCTACGTACAAAATCTTCGAAAGAGGTATGTGATATTGTATACAATTTAATTTCTCTGGTTAAAGTTTATTTTGAATGTTGTTTTCTATTTTTCTCAAAAAAATATCTCAAAAATATTACTCATATGGCATATATATTTTTAGTATATATATTTTATTACTAACACCCGCAGATTGTGCATAAGATGGCATCATATATTTTCTGTGTATTACCAAGAAAGATAATATGTTTTTTTTTCTGTTATGATTTAATCGAAATAGAAAAAGGTTTAATCTTTCAAGTAAAAGGTGTAACAATAAAACAAGATATGAGAGAAAAAGAATTATATCGTTTTAAACTACTTTCCCAAAAAATTATAATTAGTAATTACACAGGTGAGAAAAAAATAACAGAAAAAAGTTTAACTAAAAAAAGGACAGATAGGTTTTAGTAAGGGGTTAGAGAAATTTGCCCATAAAAAAGACAGATTCAACATTAGTTTTCCTTTGGCTCTCTCTTTCTTGAGAAAGTTCCATAAGTCCTGAATCTCAAAACCCTAATAAGATTTGCTCTGCACGATTCTGAATTCTACGATTGTGATGTTATTCTTTATTAATTTCTTCAGCTGTAAGGCTTTGAACAAGTCTGTAAATATTCATTTTTTATTTTGAATTTTTCAACAGAAATACCAAAAAAATAGTTTATTTTTTGACATTATAAAGCCGGAGTCGCCGGCAATTAATGACAGCCGGAGGCTGTTTTGGTATTCAAACAACAATGTTGTTCGGTCGTAAATCATCAAGCAAGTTACAGGTAAAACATCTTAATATTTCTTGATTGATTATAGATGATTATTCACATATCCTTGATTATATGCTAAACTTTTCTCGATTGATTTTGATATACGTATATATACACACAAAACCCTTTCATATAAATTTTCTATGAATCATATTTATGAATTGGAAATTAATCACATGATCCATATATAAAAAACTCTTAATAAGTTTCCTGTCTCTAGGAGTTATGGTTACATGAACTAGTTCCAAGAAGACTAAAAATTCCATGTAGTCTTCATTTGTTCATGTTAGATCATTCTTGCTAATATATACCATCATAAAATCTATATCTTTTGGTCAATAGAACCATATAGTTCTGCATCTTTGGTTTCTTGATGGTTCTTGAAACTTAATTCTATGATGATGAAACAAAAAAGAACTAACAAATTTTTCATCATCACGTTTCCAAAATGCAAAATACTTGATTCTGAATTTCTATTTTTGTTTTTTTTAGCAGCCTGTAAAAGGGCAAGCATCACCTAAAGTTAGCAAGAGTAGCAAGCAGGATGTTAAAACTTCTTCTTCTTCACCTAAACCTTCTTCGTCACCTATACCGATTAGATCATCTAAGTCAATATTATCCGGGAGTTACTTAACATCATCAAGACGTGTTTCATCGCCTATAGGCAACCTCAAGAATATTTCTGTTAAAGAAGCTAGGAGCCCCAAGACGAGCAGCTCGCCTAAATGGACAGGAAATTTTATTCTTATGGTCGAGCTTCGCAGGAAGATCTTTACCTTTAGAGACATCATTGATCTTTCTACCCTTGATGGTTCTCCTTCCATAACCGATGTGCGTAAACCGCAACCTTATATCCTTGTTTATTGTATCTAGATGCTTTACATGTAATTTTGACTCACTTGTTTGTTTTGTTGTGTAGATGGTGATGCATACAATGAAAGATCTCCAGAAAATTTGTCCTGAGATCATTCATAGCTCCCATATCATGGAAATTAGACGTGCAAATGTAGATAAGGTATTCAAAACATGATCCGAATATATGATTTACCTTTGTCCTAATATATGTTCATATATCTTGAATCTGATCAAGTGTTTTTCTCGCAGGTTCTTGACCATTTCTTTAATGCTTTGAAATCCATTGGAGATTCATGGATTGATAACCCTGAATGGATAGCTAAATCCAAGTATTGGAGTAGCAGCGTCGGGAAGAATCAGTCTGATCGCTTAGGTAACAAGAAAATCATCTTTTTTATATTAATGTTAAACATGTTTTGAAGTGCAAAACTCTTTAAATTAAATGTTTTGTTTTCTTTTGCAGTGGAAAAAGTGTTAGCTGCATTAGATGGACTGATTAAGATGTCCAAAGAGAGGTTTGATATGATGGAGATTGATGAAGAAGAAGAGAAGAAAGAGTCCACTAGTCCACAGACAGGTAAAACATCGAGCAGTCGAGTTTTATCGCCATCCGAATCATTCTCCGATAGCAAATCATCCTTTGGTAGCAGAAACTCGTTTTGCGGGTCACCGACCACGCCAAGATCAGTTCTACCAGAATCGATGATGGGTTCACCGGGAAGAGTTGGAGACTTTGCAAACTCTGCATCTCATCTTTTATGGAATATGAGAGTTCAAGCACTTGAAAAGCTTAGTCCTATCGATGTTAAACGACTCGCTATCCACATCTTGTCACAGAAAGAAGCTCAGGAACCAAACGAAAGCAATGATGAAGATGTGATTAGTGTTGTTGAAGAGATCAAGCAGAAGAAGGATGAAATAGAGAGCATTGATGTGAAAATGGAGACAGAAGAATCTGTTAATCTTGATGAAGAATCCGTTGTTCTTAATGGCGAACAAGACACTATCATGAAGATCTCTTCATTGGAGTCAACATCTGAATCCAAACTCAATCATTCAGAAAAATATGAAAATTCATCACAACTTTTCCCGCCACCGCCGCCTCCTCCTCCTCCTCCTCCACTATCCTTTATAAAAACTGCTTCTTTACCTCTTCCATCACCACCTCCTACTCCGCCAATTGCTGACATCGCAATATCAATGCCACCTCCTCCGCCACCACCACCGCCTCCTCCAGCAGTTATGCCTTTGAAACACTTTGCTCCACCACCACCACCACCGCTTCCACCAGCAGTTATGCCTTTGAAACACTTTGCTCCACCACCACCGACTCCACCAGCATTTAAGCCTTTAAAAGGCTCTGCTCCACCACCACCGCCACCTCCTCCACTTCCAACAACTATAGCGGCTCCACCTCCACCGCCTCCACCTCCAAGAGCTGCAGTGGCCCCACCACCACCTCCTCCACCTCCAGGAACTGCAGCGGCACCACCACCGCCTCCTCCACCTCCAGGAACTCAAGCGGCACCACCACCGCCTCCTCCTCCACCTATGCAAAACAGAGCACCATCTCCACCTCCAATGCCTATGGGAAATAGTGGAAGTGGTGGACCACCCCCTCCACCACCTCCTATGCCTCTAGCTAATGGAGCAACACCGCCACCGCCGCCACCTCCTATGGCTATGGCAAACGGAGCAGCAGGACCGCCTCCGCCACCACCTCGAATGGGTATGGCGAATGGAGCAGCTGGTCCACCACCGCCACCAGGAGCTGCAAGAAGCTTGCGTCCCAAGAAAGCTGCCACAAAGCTGAAAAGGTCAACACAACTAGGAAACCTTTATAGAATCCTTAAAGGGAAAGTAGAAGGGCGTGATCCTAACGCAAAAACCGGCAGCGGAAGCGGAAGAAAAGCTGGAGCCGGAAGCGCTCCAGCTGGTGGAAAGCAAGGAATGGCTGATGCTCTTGCTGAGATCACAAAGAAATCTGCATATTTTTTGCAAATACAAGCCGATATTGCAAAGTACATGACGTCAATAAATGAGCTGAAGATTGAGATCACTAAGTTCCAGACTAAAGACATGACTGAGCTTCTTAGCTTCCACCGTCGCGTCGAATCAGTTCTTGAAAACCTAACAGACGAGTCACAGGTCTGCAACATTTAAACATCTTTTTACCATCACTTTCATATCTAATATCCTCTGTTTTTGTGATTCTTGATTGTGAAAGTGTTCTAAAATTTTTAGGTTCTTGCCCGATGCGAAGGGTTTCCGCAGAAGAAACTCGAAGCAATGAGAATGGCTGTTGCATTGTACACGAAACTACACGGTATGATCACCGAGCTACAGAACATGAAAATAGAACCTCCTTTGAACCAGCTTCTTGATAAAGTAGAACGTTACTTCACCAAGGTAACTACAATACTTTATTTAATATCTTCACTAAGATCCTAATTTCAACTACATTTTGTAACTTAAATATCCAAAACTCAATGATTAATCAAACAGATCAAAGGAGACATTGACACTTTGGATCGAACCAAAGATGAAGAATCAAAGAAGTTCCAGAGCCACAACATCCACTTTGATTTCAATATACTTATTCAGATCAAAGAAACAATGGTTGATATCTCATCAAATTGCATGGAACTTGCATTGAAGGTAACTAACTGCTAATACTATTAAAACAACTTTCCTTTTAACTCTTTTTGTTGTACGAAATCTTATCGTATCAACAATGGATTCACAGGAAAAGAGAGACGAAAAGCTCGTGTCCCCCGATGCAAAGCCGAGTTTGAAGAAGACAGTAGGATCTGCTAAAATGCTTTGGCGGGCATTTCAGTTTGCATTCAAAGTCTACACATTTGCAGGAGGACACGACGATCGTGCTGATTCTCTAACCAGAGAGTTGGCTCATGAGATCCAAACTGATTCTGATCCGAACCCATGATGATTACATCATTCAGATCATCTTCACAAGTTCCCAACTACTACTCCTTTTTGCTATTTTCAACAGCGTAAAATATTTTCCTAAAATGTTCGATATCGAACAATAAAAGAGTTTATGTATATGTATAAGCTTTAACCTATTGTTTTTGACTTTTGAATGTGTATAATTTTTGAGTCTCCCTCAAAAAAATAGGATTTAGAAGTTTCATGGGAGCTCGGAGATACAGAATCTTTTGAGTGAAAAGGCTTTAAGAACCTTTTAAGTCAAGCAAGACCTTTTGTGTTGCCACAATATGTAATATTGTTTTGCTGTTATATATTAAAGTTTTTCTTTCTTTTAACTTTTATTTGTAAACTAAAATGTCTTCATTTAGCACCTTCAATGCCACATCGAAATACACAGATACTATTGTGTCACTAAATAATTTCACATTTTTAATAATCTTCATTCACATGTACATATATAATTATATTCTGCCAAAATTTAATTTCATAAACCAAATTTTATATTTGTTTACAACCAAAGAAACGTGAATAGAGCAAGAACCAAAGAAACGGCGATATTGTGGTCAAACAACCACTCTATCTGATAACAAAAACACGTCCAACATGAATTAATAAATAGTCTCTTATCATATCAATTTTCAGTTCCTATATAATTAAGTTTCACTTTCTTCCTTAATAGCTCTTCAAAACACTTTTTGTCCAAACTCTCTCTTAAAAAATGAAGGTCTCTCCTCGTTTGAACTCAGCCCTTCTCCTATTGTTCATGATCCTTGCCACAGGTTCTTAATTCATACCATCATGATACATCTAAATAAAAACTCATGTCAACATGTAATCATCTACATAATATATTTGCAAGTCTACATAATATGATACATATGGTATCCGTCATTGTATTTTGGTTAACATATTTGATGTATGATTATGCAGAAGCTTGTGGATAAGCCCATATTAATTACATGTTCGAATAATCTATAACGTTTAATTAATGTCTTGTAGTGATGGGTCTGGTCACGGTAGAGGCACGGACGTGTGAAACAAGTAGCAACTTGTTCAACGGACCATGTCTGAGCTCAAGCAATTGCGCTAATGTTTGCCACAATGAAGGTTTTTCAGATGGTGACTGCCGTGGATTCCGTCGTCGCTGTTTGTGCACCAGACCTTGTTGATAGATGATCTATTTATATATAATGAATATATATTATCAAAAACTTAATAATCTTTTCTATGTTTTCTATCTCTTTGATCATTTTCTGACTTTTATCCTAGATATCGTTTGCCCTTGAAACAACAATAAGGAGATCTAAAATCTTTAAGCCCTTTTGGCTTGAGCTTTCGATTATCTACCAAGGTTAAACAATAGTGCCTTTTAGTTACCATTTTCAAATCTTATGACTTTTTATGTATCCAATTAGATTGGACTTACGCATCCAATATAAATAAAACATGATTATGTATAATATCGCATTTTTCTTTGAATAACCAATGGTCCATGAGATTTTATCCCGATATTATTGTTAGCTAAAAAAGTTTATAGTGAATTTTTCTTACCACTAGAGCACAAAAAAGTTGATTTACCAACTAAATAAAATTATCTCTTATAATTTCATTTAGCAATAATCAAAATAATATTCGAAAAGACAAAAGAGCATGTAAAAAGCGTGCGAATGGAAAACAAAAAATTAATAACACGTGTCCTCTTCGTTCACAAGTTTCCTCTTTCCTTAGCACAGTATGTTTTTTGACTTCTTCGCGTCGGCGATATTATCCAGAAACAGTAGTGTCGAAGAAGAAGAAGAAGAAGAAGGAGAGATTCTGAGTTTAGGGTTTTGTTTGTGTTGCTTCGAATTGAGCAGCTATGGCTTCCGTGTTGCTACTTCTTCTGGTGTTCGTGTTTGATCTCATTGCTTTTGGTCTTGCTGTTGCTGCAGAGCAACGAAGAACCACCGTCAGTTTCTCTCTCTTTAATTCTTCAAACATTTCTTGTCAAATTTATTTGATTATTAGTGTGTTTATCTCTCAATTTCACATCTTTGGATCTATCTGCTTAGGATTCTTAAAGTTGGGTTCTTGAATTTTTTTTGGGTTTTGTAAAATTCAATTAGTTTCATAGAAAGCTGAAAGCTTTGGTTCTGTTTTGGTTTGTTTCAAAGAGTTGAGATTTGTCCTGTTTTGTGTTCATTGTGTTGTTGTTCCTGATTTTGTTGCAGTGGCAAATTTCTAGAGAATCAAGAGATTTGAGCTACTGTGTGTATGACAAGGACATAGCAACGGGTCTCGGAGTCGGTTCTTTCTTGGTCTTATTAGCGAGTCAGCTCTTAATAATGGTGGCGAGCCGATGTTTATGCTGTGGAAGAGCATTGACACCAAGTGGTTCAAGATCTTGGGCAATTTTTCTCTTCATCACCACCTGGTAACATCCTCTTTTATTCCTTCACAATCTATGTATTATATCATCAAGTGTTTTGTGTCATATATGAATGTCATGGAACTAGGATGATTGTTGCAGGGTTTTCTTCTTCATAGCACAAGTGTGTTTACTTGCTGGCTCTGTACGAAACGCTTACCATACAAAGTACCGTGTCTACTTTGGTAACACTTCCCCTTCTTGTCGATCACTGAGGAAAGGCGTGTTTGGGGCTGGAGCAGCATTCATAGTGCTCACGGGGATTGTCTCCGAGCTTTACTATGTGACCCTTTCGAGGGCCAAAGACTTTCAACCTTCAAGAGATCCCGGTATCCGAATGAGTAGCCTGTAGAACTTACACCTGCTTTGTAGATTTAGAATAGTTATGTTCATTGTTGTTATCATCTTACTATCTTAGGTCATTGTTGTTATGATTTTAATAGTATGGAGGAAACTAACATTATTTTCAATTTCTTAAAATATATGTACCTATCAAAAACGATAGATTGAAAACAATAAAGAACCATAAAGTTGATATATAATAACACTAATTTAAAATTATTTCTTCTTTTTTTTCCTGTCAAAGAACTAATTTAAAAACTCTAAACAATAAATGTGATATAAAATCTACAATAACACTAATTTAAAAATTATAACCAATAAATTTGATATAAAAATTTACAATTACACCTATTTAAAAAATACGAAAATATCTCTACCTAATTAAAATCAATATATTGGAAAAAGCATAAATCAGATGGCATTAAGTTAAAGGATACAAAATGTTTAGATAAAAAGTATCTAAAAATTCATTTGATAGAAAATCTTCAATAACATTAATTTCGAATTTCCTAAAATATCATTATCTAATTAAAACTGATAAACTGGAAGAGGATTAAACAAAAGCGATGTCATTAAACTTAATGATACAAAATATTTATATAAGAAAATCTAAAGATATTTACTTCTTTAAAAAAAAAACTCATCAACCCTTATAAATATAAAAGATTGAACTCACAAAAAAAAACAGCCACTAGAAATAGAACCATTTGACCTTTGATCCATTCACCATGAACCATCAGAAGTCCACAACCTCTGGGGACGACGAAACAGATTATTTTGATGCTATCCATGTTGATCTCTTCACTGCTAAGATCTTGTCGAAACTGCCAGTGAAGTCTATAGCTCAGTGTCGTTGCGTATCAAAGCTATGGTCATCACAAATTCGTCGTCCATATTACAACATGTTGTTCCCGATCATGTCTCCAGCCCCACCGCGGATCCTTTTCACCATCGAAAATGCAGAAGGGTTGTTCTTCTACACTTCACCTCAGCCTCGAAACCCTGATGAGAACACGTCTCTTGTAGCCACCCTTCATCATAGGACAAGTGGAAACAGTTTACTTATAACAAGTCCTCCTGTTGGCGGATTGTTATGTCTTGAACATGATCGAAAGAATTATTCAAGAGTGCTGGTGATTTCTAATCCCATCACAGGAGAGTTTTTAGCATTGCCCAAACTGAGAATAAACGAGATTAAGAAAGAGTTGTTATATCTAAATGAAACATATATTTTTGGGTATGATCCAATAGACAAACAGTCGAAGGTATTGCGTATAACCTCGTCGTCGTGTCGCTTACCCAAATTCGGTAAGTATCATGTTCTCACATTCGAGTCTGGAAACAAAAATCTCTTATGGAGAAAGACTGAATGTTGCACACTTCATTTTCCTATGGGAGATATTAGGGCGATGTGCATAAGTGGTATCTTGTATTATGCAGCGGATGTCTCAACTAACTTTACGATCGCTTGCTTTCATGTTAGGTCTGAGGATTTTACTTTTATTGACATTAATCAAGACATAAAAAAGATGGGACAAACCCTCAATTTTATCGACGTCAAGGGTAAATTAGGTGCTTTTTGTTACAAAAAATTCTCTAAAACTTTTGAATTGTGGGTTTTAGAGGATGCAGAGAGACATCAATGGTCAAAGCATATCTACCAATTGCCTAATAGATATTTGAACAAAGTTGTTGCTGCTGGAGTGGTTGGTAGTAGCGAAATTGTGTTTTACAGAAAGTATACACGAGAACAAGATCAGTTCTTCATAGCTTACTACAATCTCGAGAGCAACATTATCACAAGAGTAATACTTGAAGTTCCACTATTGTTTAGTGGGACGTGTTGTGTTAATGCATTTACAAACTATGTAGGAGATGTGAGACTTATGTAAGCGTTTACTTGTTCCAAAAGTAAACTTATCTCAATATTTATCTTTGTATTTTATGTTTCGTGCGTGTCTTTTAAAGTTAAACATTTTCTTATTTTGGTTTCGGATGGTTAACATTTTTTTGGAATTTTTGATTTATACAACGCTCAGATTGTTATGATGGTGATTCTTTGGTTTTGTTATTGATATATATGAAACTTTAAAACATTATTCGTAATCGGCAGTGAGCAAATAACAATGATCATAATGCTAAACAATTTAAAACAGCAAAAAGATATTGCAATGGACAAATTCGAATCAAATTGTCGATGCAAAATCCGGCAGTTTTTCACGATTCGGCAAATATAACACTTTTGATGTACAAATTACAAAATACACATTGCCTATTTGTACGGCTCCTAAGAATGGCAGATAGATCAGCACATCTGTATGTTCACAACACACAAAGATTTGTCCTTTTTTTTGTCTCTCTCTCTATCTCTCTTGTGGAAATTTACTTTACATGTTTTAACTTAAATGTAAAGAAGAAGAGTTACAAAAGATGCAAGAATGAGACATGAGTTGATGAATGATGCTTCCTTCTTCAATCCTGAGTTTCTTACTCTCTCTGTTCCAAAGATGAACAGCGAATGTATTTTTGCGTAAATGCGTAAGCCTCTTCCGCAACCAAGCATCGCTCTCATTCGTGGGCGCTCTGTAGAATCCTTTGATTCTAGTCCAGTCCACCGGATAAAATGCAGATGGTGGAAGAACAGAGAATCCCAAATCTGAAGAGGATGATATCTTGATTCTTGTAATGACTCTCGACACTAAGTAGGGACCGTTGTGTCCCCATTTGTTACCGTTAAAGGTTCTTGAGAATTCGTCGATGAACCTTTTAAGCAAAGGATGGTTCTTGTCGAAGATGAGCACCGCGTTGTTGAGCCTACTCCATTTTTTTGTAACCGGGTCAACTGTTTGTGCTCCGATTACGTTGTGGAGATTGCTGAGAGATTTGAGGATTATAACGTCTGTGTCTAAGTAGATTCCGCCGTATTTGTAGAGCAGGACTAATCTTAGAAGGTTTGAGAGGTTTTGCTCTAATGGAATCACTCCTGGACTGAGTGTTCCTTTCTTCAATCTTTCAAACCATTTCTCTGCTGATGTATCTTTGAAGATGTAAGCAAAATCAGGTTTGATTGGAAGCACTTTAAGCCCTTTATCTGTAAAGGGTTTCAAGATTAAGGTTCCTCTGTCACAGTCAAATGAGTTTGAGACCAAGATCAAACAGCCATTTGGGTGAAATTTGAAGAGACTTTCTATAGTGAATCGCTCTCGATCACCGAAAGATTCTATGGAGGAGATCCAAGTCATGAAGAAGAGTGACTCACAAGAAGATTTGGACAACAAAGACTTGACCCTCGTCTGGAATCTTTGTCTTGATTTGACTTGTAACCGCTGTGTTATCGCAGGAGTTAACTCGGTACTTCTCTTGAATCTCCTCGTCTTTTTCTCTATCCTCGTCGACGAAACGTTCTGCTTCTGTATGAACCCTAAAGAGGTTTCTTTCACCACAAGTAACAATGAAGAATCTGACACAGATGATGATGTTGATGTCTGGTGATGAAGAATCTGAAGATGAGTTGGTGAAAGAGTGGATTGAATAGGTTGGTTGGGAACAAGATGAAGAGAGAAAACAGAGAAGCTGTTATAGATTAAGAGAAGCATGAGAAGGAGACCAAGAAGAGACATGGGAAGACAAAAAACAAAGGAGACTATCAATCTTTTTAATCTCTGCACTAACAGAACTTGTTCTGTTCTTCTGCTCTGTTCCATCATTTGATTTCTTTTCTTCAAACAATGTTTGCAAAAGACAGACTTGTTCTTCTGTAAGAGATTTTTATTTTTATTTTTTGTAAGGCTAGAGGTTGTGTGTATTAGTATTAGTGAGATCACCAATACAAAATAGTATTATAATAAGTGCGAATAGTTTTTTACTTAACTATCATATGAAGAGTGTGGTAGAGTTCTAGTTTTGATGTATCAAATTACTAGAATTAATAAAAGTATTATTTTAGGTTTTTAGTTAGTTTAATAAGGTAAATAGCTAAAAATGTCAATTAGGACCAATCATGGTTATCCATGGAAGAAACTCACTAGAAACAATCAGACCAGACCAATTAGAAAAATATTATTCACCTTATATGATTCATTACTTGGAAACACATGCAAGAGATAGTTTCCAAGCATAACCATGACTTTAATCGGTTTCTTGAGCAATTGAAACACTAATTATTGACTCACCATATGCAATAATAAGGTTGGTGGTTGAAATGTATTTTAAAACTCAATGGTATATTTTTTTGTATAATAAATTATTAATATAAAAAAGATTTTATTCTTATAAAATATATTTGCATTATAATGACAGATATTGGATTTTATTGATAAGTCAACACTTCTCTTTCAATTGTGTTACGAGTAATTTGTTTTTATCGTCCACGATCCATACACGAGCATGATGATTGCATAATCACTAACTTCTACAAAACCAAACTAATATTGAACTGTTAATTAGCTCATAACTAAATTCATCTAATTAAGAGTAGCAAAACTGCAAAAGACTTGATTTTCTAATTTCATGCAGTCATACACTAATCAGGAGAGTTCACACAAAAACGAGTACAAAAATATTTCAAGAAAAAACAAACTGATCTAAACATATTTTGTGGAGTACAAAAGAAAGATATGAAGAAAAGAAGAACCAAGAAGCAGTTTTCAGAAGATAATGAAACACTGAGACTTGAAAAAAATGCAAATAAATCAGAGAAGACCTCTCCTTCTCTTGTAATCACTAACAGTTAACGTAAGGCCATGTCTCTTGCCATCGTTCTCTGCGACTCTGCATCCCACAGTTGCTTCGGTCAGTTGCTTCCTCGCCATGAACGCTTTCTGTACTCCTTGAGGTCCTCCGTACTTCTGTAAAGCCGTTAGCGATAACGACAATTCAAAGTTATGAAGCTGATTGTGTTCTGCTCCTTGACCTATTGGAGCTCTTGTGTCTATTAGCTTTCCTGCCTCTGCAGCTGCTTCTAAAGCTGCTTCTGTCGCTTCAACACCTGCTCCTGCATCTGCTCCATTGGTCTCAACCGCTGCTGCAACCGCTGCCTCGTTCTCTTCTCCATCTTTCCCCTTGTTTTTCCCGTTGTAGTAGTTTGATGATCGGGTCCATCTTCTTGAAAACGGATCATACCCTGCTTCACCGGCTTTGAGACTAGCAGTTATTGATTTTACCTCAGATGCGTTCTTGAAATTCTCGGCTCTGTTCTTCTTGTTCATCTCAGCAAGTTTAAGCGCTTTTTTATCTACCCCTTTCTTGTTCCGTGAAGCGTCGAGCTGTTTGATTTTCGACTTGATCCTCTCTACACCTGCTTCATCGTTTTTGCTCTGCGCAATTTCCAATTCTTTTCTAAGCCGATCTTTCTCGGCCGCAACATTCATTGGCCTGACTGACGCAGATTTTTTCTCCTGCAGCATCTGTTTAACAGTTTCCGCAGAGTAAACAAAACTGTTTGTTCTTTGTATCGCTTCTTTCTTCTCCGATATATCTTGCTTTGTGGGCATGCGACCATTTGTTCGCTCAACCTCTCTGATCCATTGCCTATACTCTTCCTCCAGCGGATGACCATCTGAGATCATAGCCATTTGCCATCGAGCCGCCGAGGTTTCATTTCCCCAGACGACGTTAAGGTACTTGTGTGTAGTTTTATTCTCTAGCTTGTAGGTCTTGTCAGGATCGGTTGCATCAACATTCTTCACCCAGCAGAGTCTGTAAATTGGACCACTCTTTGACCTTCCGATCCCAACCCTCACAAAGCACCCAACTATAAGCTCTTCAAAGAAAGGCTCCATTAGCCATTTGGCAAGCTTAGACCGTCTAATGGTAACTTCCTTAACATCCTCAAACGTAGGCACATCTGACCTGTCATCATCACTGTCTAGCATTCCTCCATTCGAGCCTTCATCATCACTCTGAGACCTACTATCACTGTCACTTTGGCTGGAACTACTCAAATTGGAGGAAGCTAACGGTTTCCTCTTCGTTGATGAGAAATCTCGACTACCTGAACCACCTTTTGATGCATCTCTCAGTTTCCTGAGAGCTGCTGGGTCCTGCTGCTTCATACGCTTCGCCCTCAATTCATTCAGGGCATCATCCTTAGCAGCGGCTCTGTCTGCAGATCTAGCAGATGAACGCACACCACGAGAGGCCGGAAGAGGCTGAGTCTCCTTTTTAGAAACAGGGGTTTTCTCACTTTCTCTCTTGGACCTAAGTTTCTCAGTGAAGTTCTTATCACCTTTCTTATCAGCACGTTCAGAGAGAATCATCTCTCTCTGAAACTCAGTCATTCCAGCAAGCTTCTGCCTGTCTTCCTCATTCTTGTAAAGGTCATCTCCAAAATCAGACTCCTCGCTGCTGTCACCTTCACGATCAGATGGTCCATCACCATAACCACCTTCAACTCGAGCAGCTCGATCTTCTCTCTCTGCCTCCAATCTCTTCTTCAAAGGAACTTGAGACCCAGAGGGTTTTCTACTAGCATAGCCACGATCTTCATCAGAATCATCCCTTGAATCGCTACTACCATCAGAGTAAGAACCCTCACGTCTCCTCGATGATGGAGGATGACGACTCCTCCCTGCTGAATTTGTTCTCCCAGCAGCTTCCAAAAGCAAGTTCTCTAAATCACCCATAATCTTCTAAGGAGGCTCACAAGTAACGAATTTAAATGGTTTTCACTGTCACCTGAAATTATGAGAAGTATACAGTTAGAGAAGCAAAAGACCTCACCACATTGGTCAAGTACGGTGTATACCACAAAAAACCAGTAGATAGCTAACTACAAGAGCAAAACAATCCTTTGGATTCTAACCCTAGATAAGCCATTAATAGGGTTAAGGAAAACTTTTCACCCAATCAGGTAACGGTGAAGTCTAAAGCCAAATCGCGGTTTTGCGAAAACCAATACGAGTTTCTGAGGTTAATCAAGCGAATTCGGAGACGGAGAAGGATCGATTTCTGGTATGGATCTTCAATTTGATTGGAAGAGGTAAGGACGGCGGAAACAGGGAACGCAGAAGCCGTTTGTGGCGGAGAAAAGGAAATAGAGAGAGGGAAGGGTATAGAAAAGAAGAGAAAAGTTGAAGGAGACTCACTTGAGATCAGACGGAGAAATCGTCGGAAAGTGTTGCAGAGATCGACGACGGGCGGCTAAAGGAGAAGAAGGAAGGGGTGAAAAACGAAAGAGTAATGTCGAAATTGTCGAGAGGAAGCAGATGCTGAAGTCTTTTTATTTTTTAAGAAGAAGAGCTGAACAAGGGAAAAACTATATATTTAATGAAAAACCCCTTCAATGTAAATATTGCAAAACGGGAAAAATGTCACTAAAATTCCCCACTTATTGAAAGCATTCATTTAAATCCTCAACTTCTAACAAAACGAAACAAATATTAATTTTACGTTGATTTTCTAAACAAAAATCAGATTTATGTTGTCTTTCCAAATAAATACCAAATTTTTGTTAATATGGTCATGTTAAGCATGATGTTAAGTAAATTATCAGATCCCGTTAACAAAATTAAATTTCTATTAACATACCCGTTAATTCAAACGTTATTGCTTTTTATAAAAACAAAGCGACGTCGTTTAATTGTAACAGGATGTGTTATCCCACTTAACGGCATGTCTAATATGACTAGGTCAACGAAAGTTTAGTATTTATTTGGAAAGTCAACAAAATTGGTATTTATTTGAAAACTCGACATAAGTTTGATATTTATTTCGTTTCGTCGTTTAAAATATCACTAAAATCCTCAACTTGTTAAAAATGTTGATTTTAATTACACTTTTCCTATTGCAAAACTATAAATTATCACTTATCTTAGTTTATCACTAATTCGTTCTCAATCATAAATTGGAATTAATCATGTGAGTATTGATTAATATATTTTTTCAAAAACAAAGATATTTTCTTATACTAGAGGAAAATGAGTCAGAAAAAAAAAAGAATTTTTTTCTTTAGGCTAGAAAATTATGACTCTTTCATAGTTTCATTAAGCCTCGTAATTCCAATATTGATGATTATGAATAACAAAGAAAATGTGATTTTGAGCACACAAATAAACGATATACTAAGATACGATATGATTAACTCTCATTAAGCAATCTATTTCTATATATCTGTTTGTTCTTTCTTTGTATGACAAAAGTACAAAAGAATGGGGGATGTGAATTACTAAACTAAGCTGAACCAAAAAAACAAAACCTCAAAAGAAAGAACTAAAAGATACTCTATTTGTGTCCATATTATACGTGTAACATGTTCCATTGTGTGAGACCACTAACTATAAGTGTGGAGCAAACCCAAAGTGTGGCAGAAGCTGTACAGTGAGAGGAGAACGAAGATGTCGCCTGTTTTTTTCCCTCCGTTCTATGGCAATTTGCACGACTCGATAACTTCCATAACCACTTTATGTGTTTCTGGAGGAATCATGTCCAGTGTTGTATGAAACGCCTAACACAGTAAGAACAAGTACATGGTCGCATCAAAAGGTTTCAGTGCGCATACCACATCGACTACTAAGACTGAAATATGAAGGGTTTAGAGGAACGTACCACAAATCTATCCAACACGGGTACCAGAATTGCCATGTCGCGTTTTGGGAGATAATCTCTGATGGCATTTCGTATACTTCTACTGCTAAGAATAAGAGATTATGTTACAACTTTTTGAGAATTAGAATACTTAAAAAGGTAGTAAGGAAGATATAGATAAATAACCTTTCTGTGGATAGAAATGCAAGTAGAAGGGCAGAATATGCCTCCACGATCATCTTTTCCGCTTCCTTTTCGCTTTCTAAAACAGCTTCTTCATCGTCCTGAAACATGAGGAAGGAGCAGGTTTTAAGACATACTTTCTACTAAGGGCTATTTAAATTCGACAAGAAAACAATGATTAGATACCAACCAAAGTGAAAGTACTCGTTTCATCTTTGGTGTCTGCGGATCCTTTATTGGTGAGAAAGATTGAACATAAAAGAGGGATCATGTCTTGTTCACTATCTTGTAACCCTTCTGGATTGGTAATCGGAACACTAGCTGCCGCGAGCCTTGACCTGGACCAAATAATAACTGATTAGCGAATATTTTTCAAGACATGGGTACGAGTCAGATCATAATATTATGAAATCACGAGTTCCCCCCATTTGCATAAAAGACAATCAGTGACTATGTTTTCCTGAGTTGACATAAAGATGTAAATCGAAAAGAGCAGTTTGGTACCTGTTTATTCCGTTTTTCTCCACCAAGTTTACCAGTAGCCCCAGGATGGCAACAAGAAAATCTAATTCCTGGTCTGTGAGATGTTTATCTTTCTGGTGGCATGTCCCGGACTCCATCTGACTGTAAAGCGGAGATCTGGTGAAGGAAGGAAAGTGTCCAACAACTAATTCAGCCATGCTCTCCAGTCCTCCGCAGGCAGCAACTTCCCGACAACCAACAGAATTACCATTTGTTAGGTTCATTAATACCTGAAAATATGTTCAACAGAATCAGAACGTAGCAAAAGATCACATGATATCCTCACATATCTAAACAGATTAGCATAAAAGGTGACATTCCATTCTGGTCCAAACATATTTTCATTCCAGCTGCAGAAATTTGTTACATAACAGAAAAGTAATTGTTAAAAAGACTGTACATTACCTTCACGGCTGTTAAAAGGCAATCAGATAAAAGACAGAGACATCCTTTATCAATGTCATATGTTAAAGAAGGTTGCTCTGTTACATGGTGATCTCTATCACTTGATTCCTCCTGAGAATTTAAACCATGGTTTGATTCCTCCTGGCTCGAGAAGAGCTGAAGCGAGCGTTCATCTTTCTTATCTCTGTAGCTTCCCTTCCTCTTTTGACCTTTAGATTTCTTTTGCTTTCCTACTGCCCATCTGGAAGGTCCTGAATCTTCTAAATCAAATGAAAAAGGATCTTGACTATCCTCGAAGGATGCAAAGTTTTCAACTTTTTTACAACTGGATTCTCTAGTTTGGCTAGTCCTTGTTTTACTTCTGGAAATGCCACTACCCAATGAGGCTAATCTGCCTGCAAACGACCCAGTGTTGGAACCAGCTGTAGTCGTCAGCGTGCAGTGATCAATTGTCGACATTACACTTGATTGAGACCCCGGCTTTGGTGTCGTTGAGCAACCTACCAGGAATGCAGACTGATTTCTCTTGGATACGCTCAAACTTTTTATGGAGCTAAAGCCAGTGGTAGAGCAAGTATCTGAACTAATAATTGTCACAAAGCCCTTCTTAACAGCAGAAGCTAGATGTGGCTGAGGGTGAGGATGCTTTTCGTTCCTGTGAGCACGTAACTGAAGACCTGGTGTAATCATTCCAACCAGCCATCAGCATAAGAGATGATAACATACGAAGCAAGTCATGGTGGTAAAATCCAAATATAGGAATGGGTACCTGAAAGTATTTTGATGACACTTATCATGAGCTCTGTGAAAGACAGTCGGGATTCATGAGAACCCATGCTTTTATTAAGTCTGAGCAAATGAATCTGAAAGATATATTATGTACAGTTATTTTTTAGGTGCAAACTGCAGAGCTATTCAATACAAGCTATCATGAGGCTGGGAATCCAAAATAAATAAAAGTTACCTGGTTTTCTGTGCTGAGGAATGTAGCATTCTCCATGATTTTTAGACATTTCAGAAGTAACATCAGACTCTGCTTATTCAAGTCATCTTTTATATCCTCGACAGAGAGTGTGTCATGAGTCACCCAGCTCTGCAAACAAAATATGCAATAGAGACTCTTATTAAATACAGTTGCAAAGGTCCAGTAACTATTGACAACTTAAGTACAGAGTCTTTGCCACCACTAAGACAGACATCCAACTTGTCCACAACAAACGCAGTCACAATAACATTAAACTGTGTTACACAAACAAGAGAATTCTCTTGCCCAAGGACAAGAAAAGAACCTTGACTTGCAACGATTTTCAGCAATAAATTAGATTGAAATAAAACATGAACCTGAAGATAGCAAACAATTATAAAGCTACCAATCTACGACACTTTACACAAGTTATTGACGTCCTAGCCAAATAAAGACATATATAGCAAGATCCCTATAACATACAGGTTCACACCTCCATTACAGTGTGGCAATCCATAACAACATCAAAGACAGCATCAAGTCCTCCAAGTTCTCTCAGTTTCTCCTTGAACATTCCTCCAGATTTTTTCACAGTACCAGAGGTATCTGGATGGGGAATGATAATATCAATAATTAGAAATTTATAAATCAATTATAATCTGGTCGTAGGATTCTATTACCGCTGACACATTTGTTAAACTGATTCACTGAAGCAGATAACATAACTTTCCAATTCTATAACTCAATATAATATACCAGATGCGTCTTAAATAGTTAGCTAGTCATTGTTCCAGCAAAACAGACAGGAAGTTAAAGTACCATCAAAAGAGATTTTGGACAAGCACGCCTTCTCCATCACCAACAAAGCTACCCATTTCGTACTTAGCTCAGGCCTCATCCTCTCGATTTTATAGCTATCAATCAATCTCAACTCCTTGCAATTAACAAGAATTTCCTGAGCTCTGTCAATTATATCACAGGAGCTTAAATCATGCATACTGGCTGCATCACGTGCTGCATCAACATCCTTGATTATTGATAAGAGCCTAGATCCTATATTCCGCGGCTTTACTTTAGTACTGGCAGAAACCACAGGTCTCAACAGCTTAACCAAAAACTTGATGGAGTTGGGTGACTCCATAAAGTGATCATCTTGACCCTAGAATCATGAACATAAAACTAGTAAACAAGAGAAAAATGCCAATGGAGCAAGAGAAAAGAGCATCACAAGCAGATTTCACAATGCAAATAAGTTACTTACATCAGTAGTTAGCACAAAGAAAAGGGTAGCTGCAGCAAGATTGCTTGGTATGTCATCAAGGCAAAGACCCAAAATCGCATCAATTATGGACTGTGAGATCCTGAAATAACAAAATTCAGAAACTTTTAAAAGAACTCGACTTCAAACAAACCCTAGAAAGTCTAGAAAGGAAGATACTGAAAATCTTAAGTAAATAAACATACCCTAAAGCTCTCAAAGAGCGTCGCTGATACTGAGATTCACAAATCGAGAGTAGAGAGGACAAAGCAGCTCTTCTGATCCTAACTTTATGTCCTTTCTTCAACCCATCAAGAGCGAAGTTAACTTCGTCCTCATTCTCAATTAACTCGCCGAACTCTTGAGCCTCCATCAAAGTCGAATTCGAACCAAACCCTCCACCACCGTTTCTGGGTCTCTTGTTCCTCTTCTCAGAAAAATCATTATCCGAAAAAGTGGATCTTGAAGAATAATTCCAGACACAAGATGATTCTTGAGTTGAGAAATCAACTGGCTCGAGTTCTGGAGATGAAGAAGACGGAAAAATATGTTCCGCCCGCGAGACGTCGTCGTTTAACATCCCCGGCTTGCGACGGCCGTAAGTTCGCTCCATCATCGCCGAGAAAGCTTCGAATTTTCTCTTCGTTCGCAGATTTGAGTGACAAAATAAGACAAGGGTATTTTCGGTATATAATATGACTTTCTATATAAATATAATATTTTCAATTGCTATGTATTGACCGCATAGCGCAGTGGATTAGCGCGTCTGACTTCGGATCAGAAGGTCGTGGGTTCGACTCCCACTGTGGTCGTTTTTTTTTTTTTAAAGGCTTTTAGGGTTTGAAGATATACACTAACTGAAATTGCTGTACTCAGTTCTTTGAGTTTCTTCTTCTCTTGGAGGAAAATCGAGAAAGACGAAACATGGCTTCTTCTTCTACTTCTCTGAAAAGAAGAGAGCAACCAATTTCGCGAGATGGAGATCAACTTATCGTTACTCCGTTAGGAGCCGGAAGTGAAGTGGGTCGTTCCTGTGTTTACATGTCCTTCCGAGGCAAAAATATTCTGGTCAGCTTCTCCGTTTTGTTCTAATCAAGCAAATGTGTTTTGATTTTGTTGTTGGGGCATGTCTTATAGTTGATTTTGGTTGTGTTGTGCAGTTTGATTGTGGGATTCATCCTGCGTACTCGGGCATGGCTGCGTTGCCTTACTTCGATGAGATTGATCCTTCTTCCATTGATGTCCTCTTGATTACTCAGTATGTTTCCTTCTTCTTCCTCTTTTGGCTAATACCCATTAAGAAAAATTGAAACTTTGAAGAGAAAATGATAGTCTTGATTTGAATAGAATGATAATTTGAGCAAAATCTTCGAAGTTTAAGTTTGTTTATACAAAAACAGAAGGATGATGTGTAGTAGAGAGACCTTCTTGGATTAATTAGTTCAAGCTTGTAGGAGGCTAGAGTTTGTTCTGTCTCTGTTTGTCTACTTGAAAGAGTTTGTGTTTTGTGTAAGAGGTTTATTGGGTTAAGATAACATATAATGTGTTGATGCTTTTGGTTGCAGCTTTCATATAGATCATGCAGCATCTCTACCTTATTTTCTGGAGAAGGTTTGTTTCTCTTTTCAAAATGATTTTGTTTTTTGGGATGTGTTAAAACATAGCTGAGAACTAATTCAGGTTATTGATGTTTTGATCAGACGACATTCAATGGGCGGGTTTTCATGACACATGCAACAAAGGCCATCTACAAGCTGTTGCTTACAGATTATGTAAAAGTGAGCAAAGTGTCTGTGGAAGATATGTTGTTCGATGAACAAGACATCAACAAGTCTATGGACAAAATTGAGGTTAGTACTGCATTATATTCTATGACTATGTTTATACTTTGACTGCTCCACTAGGTTTGGGATAAGTTCAAAAGAAATTAAATCTGCTTCAAAACTGTGATTGTTGAGTTAAGGTTTATATTTGATTTCCTCTATAGGTAATTGACTTCCATCAAACAGTTGAAGTGAATGGCATAAAGTTCTGGTGTTACACGGCAGGCCATGTTTTGGGTGCAGCCATGTTTATGGTGGATATAGCTGGTGTCCGAATCCTCTATACAGGCGACTATTCCCGTGAGGAAGACCGACATCTGAGAGCAGCTGAGCTTCCTCAATTCTCCCCTGACATATGCATCATTGAATCCACTTCTGGTGTCCAGCTTCATCAATCTCGTCATATTCGTGAGAAACGCTTCACTGATGTAATCCATTCAACGGTTGCTCAGGGTGGACGTGTGCTGATCCCGGCTTTTGCACTGGGCCGTGCTCAGGAACTTCTCTTGATTCTTGATGAATACTGGGCGAACCACCCAGATCTACACAATATCCCAATCTACTATGCATCACCACTCGCCAAAAAGTGTATGGCGGTTTACCAAACCTACATATTATCTATGAACGACAGAATCCGCAACCAGTTTGCAAATTCTAATCCGTTTGTGTTCAAGCACATTTCTCCATTAAACAGCATCGATGATTTTAATGATGTCGGTCCATCTGTGGTAATGGCTACTCCTGGAGGTCTTCAAAGCGGTCTCTCAAGGCAACTCTTTGACAGCTGGTGTTCAGATAAGAAGAATGCTTGTATCATACCAGGTTATATGGTGGAAGGTACACTGGCCAAGACGATAATTAATGAACCAAAGGAGGTGACTCTTATGAATGGTCTTACTGCTCCGCTCAACATGCAAGTGCACTATATATCGTTCTCTGCTCATGCAGATTACGCGCAGACGAGCACGTTCTTGAAAGAGCTCATGCCTCCTAACATCATCCTTGTTCACGGTGAAGCTAACGAGATGATGAGGCTCAAACAGAAGCTCTTAACAGAGTTTCCTGATGGAAACACAAAGATCATGACCCCGAAGAACTGTGAGTCAGTGGAAATGTATTTTAATTCTGAGAAATTGGCGAAAACCATTGGGAGATTGGCGGAAAAGACACCTGATGTTGGCGATACAGTAAGCGGGATTCTGGTGAAGAAAGGGTTCACTTATCAGATAATGGCACCTGACGAACTCCATGTTTTCTCACAGCTATCAACAGCAACTGTAACTCAGCGAATTACAATCCCGTTTGTAGGAGCTTTTGGTGTGATAAAACATCGCCTGGAGAAGATTTTCGAGAGCGTGGAATTTTCAACAGATGAGGAATCGGGGCTTCCAGCACTGAAAGTTCATGAAAGAGTAACGGTGAAACAAGAGTCAGAGAAGCACATCTCACTTCAGTGGTCATCAGATCCAATAAGTGACATGGTTTCAGACTCCATTGTAGCTCTGATTCTCAACATCAGCCGAGAAGTCCCCAAGATCGTTATGGAAGAAGAAGATGCTGTGAAATCCGAGGAAGAGAACGGGAAGAAAGTTGAGAAAGTGATATACGCACTTCTTGTTTCGCTTTTCGGGGATGTGAAACTAGGAGAAAACGGGAAACTGGTGATTAGGGTCGATGGCAATGTCGCTCAGCTGGATAAAGAGAGTGGAGAGGTAGAGAGTGAGCATTCAGGTCTTAAGGAAAGAGTGAGAGTAGCTTTTGAGCGGATTCAGAGCGCTGTGAAACCAATCCCTCTCTCAGCTTCTTAGTAGCTTTTTAAAGTCATCGTTGAGGTATCTTAAATCATCATAGAGTTTTATCCATCTGATGATGTTTCTGTTCCCATGTTTAGTAATAGTGAATGATCAAGTCTAATGGATGTTATTTAAGAAGGTGTTTATTGAGAAACTTTGCTACTACCCTACTGTGATAATGATCAAGTCTTATGGATGTTATCAACTATGAGTTTTTAACTTTTTTAGGTTTTTTCATAAATCATTTTGCTGATTCGTGCTTTTCCCATATGCATTTTTCTATCATTATGCTGATCTAGGATATGGAAGCAAAAGCTTTGTGGTGCATCAAGTTAAGAGGTTTCTAAAGTTAAAAAAGTACTAGGCTTCTTCCAGATTCTTTGTAAGACATATTAGTGAGCCTTGCTTTTGATATTTGCAGTTTCATGAATACACGGTGTCGTTTGATGCGTTTCTACCAAGCCTCTAAAGTACAAGGCAGGTCTGATTGAGCTAAAGTAAGGTAGAAGAGAGATTGTAATGAGCACATTTTCTATTATTTTTCCACGTACAAAGTATACATTATTCACATCAGTGAATGTCTCTTGACCTCTATGTTTTGGCAAGATGTCTAGTGCATCAAGATATTAAGACCAAATCTCTACAATATTAAAATGCTTAATTTTTTTTTTTGTAGATTAAAGTTTCTTTTTTAATTTTATTTATAAAAGCTTCTACGTTCTACCGTATCCAAATATGCATCAATATCTGCAGAGACTGCAGTTTCATATAGGCGGGAAAAGCAAATGCAAAAAACAAATCGAACCTGACCCAACTAAAATCAAAGGCTCTCTTTTTTTTTTTTCATTTCTTTCCAAATTGTCATTTTCAGTTTCTTCGAATCCAGACACAACAAATCCGAACCTGACCAAAACTGAAAACTATGTCAGCCTACGAGTACCCGAGGCTCTCTCGTTCCGACATTATCACGGCGCTCAAGGATGCTCAAATCGCTAGCGTTACAGAGACCGATCTCAAAACCCCAACTTCCGACTTTGTCTCCGAGCTTTACACCAGAATTCTTATCTATCTCGACGCCCTCGACGAGTATGTACTCCTCAAAACCCTAGTTCCTCTCTTAGCTCTTCACTCAATTTTACCCTCGATTTTGAAACTCTTCGTCTAGTTTCGAGCTAGGTCATCGAATTCTGTCAGAAATTATGTTAAATATTGAATCTTTGGGATTTTCTATTTTTGATTGTATGAACTGCTAAGTAATTTTGAAAACCCTATTTTTTGTTTCAATTTGGGGGAATTTCTGATGATGCTTCTTTTTTGAATTGCGTTTTTCGACATTGTAGAGAAGAGAAAGGGCAAGTTGATTTTGAGGCTTTGGAGCAATTGGAGAATCCAGATCATCATGCCACTTCAATGCAAGCTATGAAGCTTTATTGCAAAGTGAAAGATATGTTAGAAATGCTTGATTGTCCATTACCAATTAGTTTCAAGGATCTCTTACGCCCTGAATCATCCCGAACCGAGTTTTTCATCAGCGCACTTTTGAACTATGGTCTATACAAGTATGTCCTTCATGCTCTTAGTTCTTCTCTGTAGTATCTATTTCGATGCACCAAGAAGTTAAAATAGAGAGTTCTTATTTGTCCCACTTGATCTTCTTTAATCTTTTTTTCGTACCAGAGACTCGAAAATGGATCTTATAAGACCAAAGGCAGAAGAGTTGGGTCTCCTTGATGAGCAGCGAAAGCAGTGTGAGGCAAAGGTTGCTCAGGTAATGCAAGAAAAATATGTATCCCATAGATAAGTCATTTATCTTTTTCTAAAAGCTGTACATGCAGTTGAATGCAGAGATTGGAGAATTTGATGAAGCCGTTGAGAGGGACTTACCTTTTGTCCAAGAGCTAGAAGCGAACATTGAACAACTGAATAAAAAAATATTGGAACTAAATAATCAGCAGATGTCACTGCGAGCTACCTTCCAGAAAATGAGAGAGAAGAGTACACAGATGGATAACGAGGTACGTAACCGCAGGATATGGTGTCGAGCTCCTTCCTCAAACTAAATTGGGTTATTTGTAATTTATTATGAAGTTGGTGAAGAAACAAATTTTGTTTGTCAATTAGGTGATTTGCATATGCTTGAACTTGAGAGGCGTTTTCTGCTCCTGACATGTGTATTTCTCTCTACAGATTTCCAAAGCAGAGTTTGATCTTGTGGAAACTGTCCAAGAAAATGCAAACCTCCGCTCACAAATTGTTCAATCACCGGACAAATTGCAGGTATATTTTTATTCCAACTAGTACTAGTCCTAAGATAAACTTTTGGTATACACTAGTATAAACGTTTGTTGTGGAGACAGGGAGCTTTAGAAGAGAAGAAACTAGTACTTGGGGAAACAAAGAAAGCTGAACAATCAGCAATGGTAACTTTCCAGGAAAAGGCTGCCATTCTTGAGGTTTTTGAAAAGGTATCTAATGAAAACTCTAGATTGTTACTAAATCCTGTCGCTTAGCAAGTAGCTAAATGCATTTACGACATTTGCAACTTAATGGTCACTGCGGATACTGCTCTCAAACCAGTTTTTAGAGAAGGATATTTCAAGTCATTATTCTTCTAAGTTTGGTGTGTTTATTGCTCTATCACTTTTGTTCATACTTCATGAAATTCTGTCCAGAAGCTTTAGGAAGAACTTCTTTTATTTTGTTGTATAGTGGATGAGAATGATCCCAAGATGGAAAATATTAGATTGAGACCTTATTCTGTGTTGTTACTTCAAAATTTTCTTATGTTTTGTCTTGCAACAGTTTTATGCTTTATTTTTGAGTCGAATAAGTTTTGCTTTAATATTGAGGTAATAAAGTTTATTCAACTATGGTTGCCTTTTGCAGGCCTTGAAGAAAATTTTAAAGTCATCTTCGCAACTGCAGTTAATAAACGAACAGGTGACCAAGCAAAAAAACTCCTTTCCTCTTTCATTGCTTATAGATTGTGAACCATGTATTGTATCTCTAGCATGTGGCAACACACAGATCCTTCCAATTATTGGAATGAGATCTAATGTGTCTTTAGATTTATCTTTCATTTTTATGTATATTTGATGATGTTACAGGTAACCAATGCGAAAACGGTTGAGAAAGAATTCAAAGCTCTTAAAGATAAGCTGAGTGAGGATGGGGTAGCATACAAATCACTTGAGGCGAAAGTGGTTGAGCGGGAAAGAATAGGCAAGTGTTGGTTTATTTCTTCCTTCTTCAGATATTGTTTCTGAATTTTGTTTTGGGACGGAGACTGTAATCATCTCTTCTGTCAACAGTGGAACAGTTGAACGAATCATTGAAACAACTAGAGAAAGAAAAAGCAGTCATGTTTGATGATTGGACGAAACAGTTGAATGAATTAAAAGTGGAGGTTGAATCCAGAAGACGTGAACTTGAAACCAGGCAAACGAATGTTGAATCAGTAGTAGCTATGGTATTGCTTCCTTTCTATCGAACATCTAACAACGTGAATCTGTTGTGCACGATGCTTTATCATCTCCGTAAGTTTTATTTGTTTATATATCAACAGGTTGATGACAATACTGCGAAGACTAACCAGGTGAGACAGTCAGGAGAAGCTAAAGTTAAAAAACTAGCCGCTAAATATGAAGAGATCGTGAAGCAGGTTTATTTCGTTTCCATTATTTTTATCTGCTAATATATTGAACCATGGAAACAAAAGCTTTGTGGTGCATCAAGTTAAAGAGGTTTCCAAAGTTAAAAAGCTACTAGGGTTCTTCCAGATTCTCTGTAAGACATATTAGTGAGCCTTGCTTTTGATATTTGCAGTTTCATGAATACACGGTGTCGTTTGATGCGTTTCTACCAAGCCTCTAAAGGACAAGGAAGGTCTGATTCATCTAAATTAAGGTAGACGAGAGATTGTAATGAGCACATTTTCTCTGCAAATGGTTAAGAATTTGACTACTAAATTCCTCTTGTGATTGTATTAAAGTTGGAAAATGTTATGAATTTCTCTTCATGGAAATGGCATGTATTGAAGTAGTTTATAAAAGAATGTTAACAGAAAAAAAATGAAGAGAAAATGAGAGCTTTATGGTTGTGTTGAAGGAATCGAACTCTTGTCCTGGAAGCAAAAGAATCCTATCGCTTTCCCAATTGCGCCACTCTCACTAGGGATTTTTGAAGAAAAATAAAAACAATTTAACAGCAAACAAAGTGTAAAATTTGCTTCGCGGTGCTTTTCTTTTCAATCATCTTCACTCTTCAATTTCTGTGGATTCGACAATCTCCCAGAACGAGAAGAAATCTACGATCCTCGCAACGGAGCAATTCAAATTCGATGACTACGTAGTGTTAACGAAGAAGACGAAAAAGTGCATCGGAGATCCGAAATATGGATCCGGAGCAGACGTTTATTAGGGTTCAGGAGAGGTTTTCGCAGATCTTAACGCCAAGGATTAGAGGTTTCTTAGAGTATACTTACCTCTTCGTTGCCATCACTTTGTTCTGTATCCTCGTTGTTATGCACGCCAATTATGTTCAGCAGGTAATTTTTGACTCTCGTATTGAATCCTTTAATTTATAGGTCGTTTTTAGTGCAAATTGCCTTTGTTAATGACTTCATTGTTGAAATTTTAAGTCTGAGATACTACAATTTGAAAAGGATGATGTAGCATTTTTCTGTGTTAGGAGTAATCTGATATGAATTGTGGAGCTTAAGCTAATTCTGTAGAACATGTTCGCATGAGCGTGGTTAGGAGACTACTGTTTGTATCTTTACTAAGGTTGCACTGGTCATAATTATATAAATCCGACGGAAGATACTTTTCTGATTTCTTTGTGTTTATGTTTATGTAAACATTAGTACACTTTCCAATAGGAATTACGGCCTATGCAAATGCATTTGAATACTTCTAAGATTGCAAACTTCAAAAATCAAATATCTGTTGGCTTAGCTCTCTTCTACTTTAAGAGTTTCGTGTAGTGTGCATGCCTTCCTAAGATTTATCTTTGCTAGACTCTCCTAAGCTTCTCTTATCTGACCATTATTGTTTCTCTCTAACTAATTTCGTTAATTTTTTTGATTATTATTAAAGCCTGGTTGTTCAAGTGAGCTGACTGGAGTTGAGTTAGCTGAAGCAGAGCTTATGCAAATCAAGGTATGTAGCTATTATCGCTTCTGATGCTAGCATGCATAATTAGTGAAAAATTTTAGATTTTCTAGGCTTTGAACTGGTTCCTCACTCGTACTTTGGAAAACTCTTTCTTGAAATCAGTTAGCCACAAATAAAATTTCTATTCATCCTTAGTTCTCTAACCAACTGATTTTCTGTGATATAGATAACAAGTGCAGGGTTGTGGTCACGTAATGATGAAAGTACTGCTGCAGATGTTCCTCGAGTTGTTGCTGCAACTGATAGTTTAGAAGTGTCAAAGACTGATCAAGGTGTTTTTTTATTGGTTTGGATAGACTGTTTGTAGGAGCTCAATATCTTTGACGTTTGCAGGTACTGACACTGCCTCTTTTGCAATCATGCAGAAAGCTCTACCAGTGAAGAAAATACCGATGATACATTTGTGAAAATTGATAAGGAAGAGCCCCGCAGTAGTTTCTCAGTGTCTGCAAAAGAGAATGTCAGAGCAGCTATTCTTCGCTTTCTTAAAAAGTGTTACAGGCGCATATCTTTCGTTTTACAGCATACAGCACGGATCCTCAGAGGTGTTAGAAAAATATGGGTGAGTTATCTCTTAGAATGTGTAACAACGCCTCTTTGTTTCATTTCCTTTTTGTTTCTCAGATTCTGACTTAGATAGTGCGTATGGCTGTCATGTAATATATATATATATATATATATGTTGTATTTTCTCTGGGAGGTTTCTGTTGGATGTTTTTGGTATATCACTTATAAAGCAGGGTTCTTAAGCGGCGTTCCTTTGATCGGAAATATATGTTACTAAAAATTTAACTGGCACGTGGCTCAATCATCAGGGTGTGAAGATTTCCCCTTGATTTTTTGAGGAAAATGGACTTAGGTCTAGCTACTAATTTAGCTCTTGTGATATCTGTTATTGGTGCCACAGTACTTAGGTCATCTGATGGGTTGCAATCCTGATTATTTATATTGTTACTAAAACAAATTATTTTGCTCTTCAAATTTAAATGCAGAACATCATTGGCATACCGCTAAATCTTGATGTGCCCAAATTGTTGCATGTACTGTATATGGATAAAGTCAACTACTATGCAGGTAAAAGCCACCTCCATAGAATCTCGATTTTATATTTACTTTAGTTTTGTTCTTCATCATCTGAATGAACCTATCAAGATTAGCGTTTACACCATGTAAATGAATTGATTACATACATTTCCTTTTTGAAAATCATTCCTTGTTTTGAGCTACGCAAACTACCATATAAAATTTCTGTCAAACGGCACCTTCTTAATAGCCTTTTTACGATTTTACATGTGAGAGGTTTAGCTACTAGAAGAGTAAAATCACATAGGTTTGGTTTTTTGTGCTTTGGATGGGAAGATGTCTATATGAACTGCTATGGTTTAATTGGTTTGTTATGTTTTTTCAGTTCAGTGGCTTGAGAGTAAAACTCAAGAGTTTGAGCCAACATATCTATATACCATGGAAAAGGTAAACGTTATTCTCTCTCAAGAATGTAAAGCTCACTAGTGGAAAATGCTGGAGCATCTTATCAAAGAAAGATGTGAAATGAGGAATTCTTCGGTTGAACTTCTGGTTCGGTCTCACAATTGTGTTGTTCTTTTTCCATATAGGGTTACTTCTTGCTGCCTGATGAAGCAAAATCACGGCATAACATTCGCACTGCAAATGTCAGCATATCGGCACGGCATCCCTGCTTTGGCAACAGGTAATATTCACGTTATTGGCCCTCAATTTGGAAACAGTGATTTTAATTGCTAGAGCTGTATCCTTATGATAAGCTTCTAAAATTGGATTACTTTTTCAGGTGGCAGCAACTTCTTATAAACAGAGTTGTTGGATATGATACTATTATAATGAATAGCTTACAGAACTCTGCTGGTCAAGGTAGGCAGTAGGTCTTTGTCTTGTTCATAATGTCCATGCAAGTTTTGCTATTTGTGGGTCTCATCCTTTGAAGCCTGTAATTCCTCAACTATGGGTTTGTCTTTTCTTTTGTATTTTGTGCGGAAACTGTTTCTTTCTGAAATGTTAGGCTACCACTAAAAAGAGGTTGTCTATTTAGCTTATTGTAACTTTAAACTAAGTTATCCTCGGGGAATTCTAGTCGAATTTCAGTGTGCAGCAATATATTGGTTCATGCAAGACTTTGCAAAATGTAAAATAACCAATGTCGTTGTTGGTAGCTGTTACATGATATTTCCATCTGTCGTTGTCGCTGCTCATGTCCCTTTGATTGTTTCTTACTTTCTATATGCTATTGTGAAAGCGTCAGTTTGCACTCCATATGACTGCCAACTTCCTCCATTACAGGTTATCTATACAACTACCAGACAAGAGAATTTTACAATCTCAGTTACTCCCAAGAACTTCCTGACGGTTCTGCGCATTTCGGAGGTTTGTCATTTTCTGTCACGGAAACAGCATATGTTGAAAACTTTCCCTTGAATCTCGCAAGTCTATCGATTATGAGCGTTACGTTGGATTGGAAGATCTTACCTTGGCTGCTTTATTAGCTCTTGCAACTTTTATCTGTAGTTTGGTGTAAGCATTTACTTTAAGAGTAATATTTTAATGCCGGTGTATGCAGATTACTTGGTGACGAAATGTGGTGTCCTAATGATGTCACTTTTTGTGTTTTTCACAACCACAATGTCTGTATCATTCACATTGCGAGAGACACAAACTCGCATGTTGAAGTTTACAGGTTAGAATTTCTTCTATTCCAATAGCTTATGGTTTCCAATCTTTGCTTCTCAACAATCATCTTTGTTTCGATATCACTTTGTTGCAGTGCAGCTTCAACACCATGCCCAGCATCGGTTACCAACATTTCAGTTGATCTTTGTACACGTGATCGAATCGCTTGTCTTTGTACCGGTATGCATACATAACCCTGGTTCTTTTTTATTCCAAGATTTCAGAGGATTCTCTTAAGCGACATGATATAACTATTTGAAATTGCAGATTATGATTGGGATTTTGTTCTTCCTGTTTGAGTTTTACGACGATCAGCTATTGGCTTTTATGGTTCTAGTTCTTGTCTGGCTTTGCGAATTATTCACCCTGATAAGGTTTTGGTCTCCTCTTTTGCCTCAGTCACCTGTATTTCCACTATGAAGCTCTTTTGCTCGTGATAATCTCACTGCCAAGTTAAAGTTTTTTTTGTAGCTGTTCAATGGAATAATAACAAACTCTTATCCTCCATATATTGCAGTGTCAGGACACCAATATCGATGAAGTTCTTCCCGCGTTTCTTCTTGCTGTACTTCTTGGTGTTCCATATTTATTTCTTCTCATATGCATATGGTAAGAGATGTGGTTTTACGTTATATTTGTCTCATTAACTACTGAAACTGCAGACGCGTTCACTTACTGCATAACTCTCCACAGGTTTTTCTTATCTCGCCCTAATGACAACCGCTGCATTCATGCAACACTTAATTTTATACTTCTGGAACCGTTTTGAGGTACGCGTTTGATTCCAACAACTCGAAGATTGGCCAAATCCAGAGAAGCTAAGCTTCAATTCAAAGTTTTTATCACAAAATTACAGGTACCAGCTCTTCAGAGGTTCCTTCAAAGCCGACAGTCACACCTTCAGCAACACCCAGACTTTCACATCACTTCCTCAACAATCCTAGCATCAACTCTTCACATCACAAGGCTGAACAGAACAACAAGAAACCGAACTCCGTCTGGTCCTAACCACACAACCCCAAACCAAAACACGGAAACAAGATCTTTTACAGCGGATGGAGGAGGTGTCGGGAATCCGGCACAATATCAAGAGCAGCAAGAAGAGAATGAAGCAAACACCGTTCCTGCAGAGCCTAACCCACAACAAGCAGGCGCAATGAGCTCGTTCAGCTCGATGCTTCTATGGATTTTAGGCGGGGCTTCGTCAGAAGGACTTAACTCGTTTCTTTCGATGTTTAGAGATGTGAGAGATGAAGATGAAGCACAAGTGTTTGCAGATACTAGTCCACCTCAAAACCCGCATCATGATCCTCTTTCAGTTGATTAAAGTTTTTTTTTTCTTTGTTTGCTGTATATTTTGTATTTTTGGCCTCTGGTTTTTGTTCCTTGTTTGCTTGTATAGTCACTGGCCAAAAACAGACTAGCTTTTGAAATATTAAGGTGATCAAAAATTGGTAAAGAAGGGAGAAAAAAAAATGATTCTGAAAAGCTTTTGAGAAAATGTGGTAAAGTCATAATTTTCGCAAAATACTTTTTATCATTTCTATGTTTTTATATGTTCCTAAAATATTAATAAAAAAAAAGAACAACAAATGTGATCAGTAGAGTAAGTAGTAATTACCCAATCAGAGATACGAGTTATATATATGAGGAGGATAAATAAACTTGTCAATTTTATATGAACCTTCTCCAGAGTTGTAAGGACATGGCGATGATGATGAGGATAGATAGCGTGAGCCACATCACCAATACTGCTCTACTTCCATGTCTCTACAACGGAACAGTTCTTCGCCGGCGCTCCCTCAGTCTCCGAAAGTGTGGTTTCCGAGAACGAAAGTTTCAGCTCCGATGCGTCTCTGCTTCTTCCGATTCGTTGCAGTTTGATTTCTCTCCGCCTCCAATTGATCACGATTTTCTTGTAAGCTTCACTTGTTTGCTTCTGCGAATTTCAATTTCTTTGAACAGCAAAGTGTTAAAGTCTAGCTCTATGAAACAGTTATTGGAATTTTTTCTGTGAATTAGGAGTTTCTGAGTAGTATAATAATGCTAATGCATTTTTACTTATCGACTTGTGAAGGATACAATAAGTGTTTCTGGAGGTAAAGTTTCTGAAGATGGTGTTGTTGAGAGTTTTGATAACGACGATGAGGCTTTGGATGCATTTGATAATGGAGTTGTGGTATGTAACTTAACTTTGGAGCTCTTTGGATTTGCATTATCATTTTTGTTTGATCAAAACTTGCTTTATAGGTTGTGGACCTCTCACATTTTGGGAGAATTCGAGGTATATCCTTGTTTATCTGCTGTCTTATTTGACATTGAATTCGTTCTAATTTGCTTAGCTTTTCGCTCTGAATTTGCCTATGAATACTACCTTAAGTTTTTTTTTTTTAATCTATTTTCCATCAAGTTAGTGGAGATGACCGTGCTCATTTCCTTCATAACCAAACCACTGCCAATTTTGAAAGCCTTTATGAAGGACAGGTGAGTCTTTTTAGGGATATTTGAATTTGAGTGTATATTGTTGCCTCTGTGATTGGTAATCACTTGTGGATCTATCTGCTCGTTTGTGAAGGGATGTGACACTGTATTTGTTACCCCAACAGCAAGGACGATAGATATTGCACATGCCTGGATCATGGTAATAATACTTCTTCTTATGGGAGTAAGATAAGTTTGGGTTCACATTTAGTGGCTCATATATTGATAATCTATGTTTAACATACCTTTTTTTGTTTCCAGAAAAATGCAATATTGCTGACTGTTTCTCCAACGACATGCCAAAGCATAATTGAGATGCTCAACAAGTATGTTAAAACGTTTCATCTTGTTAACATATAACATTTTTGCTGGTTTCTTTGAAAATCTGCTTTCGTTGGATAACCATGACATCACTTATTTCTCATCTTCGTCTTCTCAGGTACATTTTCTTTGCTGACAAGGTAGAGATCAAGGACATCACCAAGCAAACTTGCTTATTTGCTTTAGCTGGACCCAAAAGCAACCAAGTAAGATTATTCTTTAAGCAGACTGACTAATCCTTGTAAAATTTTCTCTGTTTTAGTCTTTATGCTAGTTCAGTTACATTATTCTTATGCTACTGTAAAAAACATGAAACAGATCATGTCTAAACTGAATCTGGGAGATCTTATTGGGCAGCCATATGGCAGGCATCAGCATTATAGTGTAAGTCTTTTTTTGTAATATCGAAACAGATCTTGTGAAGCAACATGTAAGTAACAAGCCCTTTTCTTTGTCAGTTTGATGGAATGCCAATAACAGTTGGGGTCGGAAGTCTTATTTCAGATGAAGGCTTTACCATGTTAATGTCGCCAGGGGGTGCCGTTTCAGTCTGGAAGACCCTTTTAGCTGAAGGTGCTATTCCGATGGGTTCTGTAGCCTGGGAGAAACTTAGAATCACTCAAGGTTAGTAAAAATTATTGTCCAAATGCAGGCGCCATAAGTATTTGTCGATTTGGTTTTGCACTGATGACACTACTATCACCCGTTAACCTCCAAAATCTAATATCATGAATTTGTAGCCACTAGTCCGATAGTCCTACTAATGGCATGATTGGTCGATATTTACCTAATATAGGCAAGAAGTTCATAAGTATGCTCTCAGATCTTTGCCTTGCCATTAGCGAAATCAGAATTGTTAGATCTTACAGAACTGTTGATGTAGTGAATACGCAGAGAAAATAAAATGTTTCTCAGGCCAAAAGCATTGATGTTTTGCAGGAAGACCAGCACCTGAGAGAGAACTCAGCAAGGAATTTAATGTTCTGGAGGCGGGCCTATGGAACTCGATTTCATTGAACAAAGGTATTTGAGAAGCTTTTGTTCAATGAACTAAAATGATACAATAAACACCTATCAGTAAACAATCTTCAAACATCTCAGGATGTTATAAGGGACAGGAGACAATAGCAAGACTCATGACATATGATGGAATCAAGCAAAGATTATGTGGACTTAATCTCTCTGCACCATCGGAACCCGGCAGCACCATCACAGTCGACGGGAAAAAGGTTTTGAGCGTTTGTGTGCATACCTTAGTAGCTTGAAACGAAAACAAAGAAGAAAATCCAAATTTTGTTATACTTTTACTTAACTAACTTATAAACATTATTTTTAGGTGGGGAAGCTAACGAGCTACACTGGGGGAAAAAACGGGTCTGGCCATTTCGGGTTAGGCTACATCAAGAAACAAGCAGCCTCAATTGGCAACACAGTGACTGTAGGTGAAGATATTTCAGGGATTGTATCTGAAGTCCCTTATCTAGCGCGGCAACATCCTCCATCAGCCAACTCGAGTTCTTGAGTAGAAGAAAAAACGCTATGATGCAAGGAACTACATAAGGACAACACACGGGTACCGGAAACAAAACTTGTTTCTGCATTTATTTTGATTTGGAGTATGTTACATTCGGAAATTGAAACATTATTAATGATACATAGGAAGATAGAACAACAGTTTGGGATCTTAAATAGACGTGTTTTAGAGGCAAATCATACTAGGACAATCGCAGAGACGCTTGTTGTGACGTTTAGGAGTGCAATCACAGTAGATAGGGCTAAGCCTTACACTTGGATTCCATGTCCATAATAAGTCATTTAGACATTTTTGTCCTCCATCGTCTGAGCATGAACCTCTGAACACTTGTTGTTTTGATGGGCACCACTGCCTTCTCTCCCCAGCAGCTTCACCTAATCCATCAACGAAAAGAAGAGTTTTTGGTTAATCGGAGATCGATGAGAAAAATTGTAATCTCAGTAGACTGATAAGAAGAACCTTGCGAAAGGTGGATTGGAAGAAGGGAGAGTAAGACAGAGGAAGCCAAGAAGATTGCAGCCAACTTCATATGTGTTTCTGTAAGTTTTTCTCTCTTTGTTTTTTTCTTTGTTCTTTTATATATTATAATTGTTATGATTATGTGATTGTCCCCAAACAAGCACTAACATTTAAAATATTGGCATATATTGGAGTGTATCATGAGTTTTGCTGTTTTGGGTAGTCCTATACATTAGAATGTATATAATCTCTCTATCCTAAAACAAGTTATTCAATAAGTGGATAGTTACTTTTGTATATTTTCAATAATATCAGTAGCTCATTTTTTCTACACATGTTAGTTAACTTCATCTACCCCTATTTATTCAATTTCTTACTTTTGTCTAAAGTCTTCACTTTCTTATATGCATAATATATTAATCAAGAAACATAATAATAGATGTATAAGTGGAATTGTAGTCTCATTGGACCACGTTCTGAATAATAGCAAAAGCAAAATGCACTGAGCTATAAAGTGGTATATGCGGAGGCGCTAGGTCGCTTTCACCTGCGTAATGTTTTGTCTTGACCCGGTGTTAATTTGAAATCAGTTAGAAGATTATTTTCTGTTTACAACTATGCAGGTAGATATTTTGTTAGGGATGCACAAAATATTGAGAAACATTAGACGATAATGGATAATACAGTCTGATTCCTATAATGGTTTAAGGATTACGTAGGATTGAACAAATATGCAAAATTGTTTCTAAAATATAGCTATTCTATTGAAAATTTGATGACCAAATCAAATATATCACTATGTCATCTCCACTATCTTGCAGTCGTGGATGCATTCGTCATTCTGTTCTATACATTATTTCATTTGACACGATTTTGTGACTCTGCATGTTACCAATTAGTGATTTGAGCCTTGGTACACTTCAAGAAATGTTAGGCTTTAATAGCCCACCTTGATGATGGGCCTAAAGGGCCCTTAATATCCATTTGGTGCAAAACTAAACTAAAAGTGAAAGACATTTTTAGAGAAGATTTTTTAAAATAAGACCCAAAGGTTTATTGTTCTTCCATTCGGAGAAAATGTGAATTGTTAATGGAGATAAGTTTGTTGTTGTTTTTTTAATAATAACTCAGGTGATCCTATGAGGTTTCCACGGCCCAAAAACTATTCTTCGGGTTCGGGGAAACCATATTAAATTACTCGAATCCCAGTAGCCAATATTACTCGAACACAAGTGGCGGAAATTACTTTCCTTTACCACTGGACCAAAGCGACAAGGAGATAAGCTTACCAAATAGTTACAATCTATTTGTTGCGGTGTTGTTTGATGAGAATTACGTAGGATATCGTAATTCTTTGTAACAAATTAAGTATATCATTGTTTAGCTTTTCATTAGAAACTGAAACATTATTCTTGACACATAGAAAAATGATTTAGAACAACAGTTTGGGTCTTATATAGACGTTTTCTAGGGACAAATCATATTAGGACAACTACACATCATATTCCTGTAAGGAAAATCAGAGCAAATGCAAGAGACTCGGGTGAGCCTTACACTTGGATCCCAAGTACTTATTAAGAGATCTAGACATTGTTTTGCTCCATCCACTTCACAATTAGTATCAAACATTTGTATTTTAGACGGACACCATGGCCTTCTCTCCGCATTAATATTCATCCTTGATTCTTCACCTAATTGATCAACAACAACTAAAAGAGTTAAATCAAACTGGTTTAGGTCAACCAAATTTCAATGAGCAAAATGGTAACTTCGGTGGAATGATTAGAAGACCTTGTGACAGGTGGCTTGGGAAAAGGGAGAATAAGACACAAGTAACCAAGAAGATTGCAACAAACTTCATATTTTCTTGCAAGTTTCTTCTATTTTTTGTTTTTCTTTGCTTATGTGTTGTTAAGAGCTTGTGATTGTCCCAAGAACGAACTTACATTTTACATATATACACAGAGCAGATCCAACATATTAGAGGCCCAAGGAAAATTCACTAAATTGTGGCCCTTATCGCCTTATCTGAAACTATATCATGATTTTTTTCTATATTTAACAACATTTTCATTTGTGATATTAATGTTTAACAAACCAAAATTGGATAAATCATCACGTAAAATAGGTATTGATTACTTATTTATTTAGAATCATTCTTTTGATATCTATATATTTATTATTAGATTTTTTCCAAAAGATAGATTTAAAACTAAAAACATAAATTTAAAAAATTACTAGGCATGTCAATCGGGCTAACTCGGCCTAGTCTGAACCCTAAGCCCACAAAACCAGGCATATATTATATTTGAATCTGGCATGGCCTGTAAAAATTTGGAGTCGTATTTTGATATATGTCATTGCCCTAACAAAAAAAGATGATGTTTAAGACCCAAAGCTATATAGTTCACAAAACAAAACATGGTGTTTAAGAAAAAAAGAGAGATATTTTTTATTCACGTTGACTAGACTGAATTGCATCCATTTTGGACGATTTTTGAATCATATGCGTACTAGAATTTGGACGCAAGATAAATCCAAATTAGCAATTAAATTTTGTTGTTCCTAAATAATGACAACTAGGTCTGGGCACGAAGCGAATATCCAGAAAAATTGTCTCGATTCGTTTTAACCGAATATTTGATCATTGACAACAAGTACTTAAAATTGCACACAAATACATACTAATATCCCAAAATAACAACTTGTTTCCACATTTATACTGAAATCAAGTCTTCGGGGTTTTCACGAGAAACTGAAACATATATTATTATTATTGATACAGATAAAAATGATTTAGAACAACAGTTTGGGTCTTAAATAGACGTTTTCTATGGGCAAATCATGTTAGGACAACTGCAAAGAATATTGTTGTTAGGTTGAGGAGTGCAATTGCAGGAGACTGGGCTAAGCCTTACACTTGGATCCCATGTACTTAATAAGTTATTTAGACATTGTTGTGCTCCATCATTTCCACACGAACCACCGAACACTTGTTTTTTAGACGGACACCATGGCCTTCTCTGCGCATCAATATTCATGCTTGATTCTTCACCTAATTCATCATCAACAAAAAAAAAAAAAGTTAAACCAAACTTGTTTACGTCAAGCAAATTTCGATGAGCAAAATGGTAATCTCAGTAGAATGATTAGAAGACCTTGTGAAAGATGGCTTGGGAGAAGGGAGAATAAGACACAAGTAACCAACAAGATTGCAGCAAACTTCATATTTTCTTGTAAGTTTTTTCTCTCTTTTGTTTTTCTTTGCTTATGTGATGTTATGAGCTTGTGATTGTCTCCAAGAAAGAACTTATATTTCACAAATATATACATAGCAGATTTAATATAGTAGAGGCCAAAAGGAAAATTCATTTAAATGTGGGCCTTTTATTTTAAAATATATCATGATTGTTTTCTATTTTTAACAACATTTTCATTTATTATATTAATGTTTTTAAAAACCTAAATTAGATCAATCATCACTTTCAAATGGTTTTAGTTACTTATCTATTTAAAATCATTGTTTTGTTATCTATGTATTTATTATTAGATTTTACAAAAAGATATATTTCAAATTAAAAGCATAAATGTGGGATATCTTGCATCATATTAAATATTGATGCAGTTTCAAAATATAAAAATTTCTAAGAACTTAGTGAAATATATGAATTCTTAATATATCATCATCTTATATATTGAAAACTAATTTGGACTAATAGAAAGGAAAAATGAGCAAATAATTGACAGATGGGTGAATTGGACAGAATCTCTACTTTTTTACATATACTCATTCACATTCTAACAACTCATTTTCGTATATAAGAAAAAAAAATTCTATCAAATATATAAGTATGTAACTTCTGAATAATATTTATAAATTTTAAGTACGTATAAAAATAAGAAATAATGGTAATTATTATTATTAATTTTCCGGTTTAAATCTAATTCGACTTATCTTTTGTGGTTGTTTTAAAGGTTTTTTCAAGCTTTTATCTTAGGGCTTTCAGTTGTGTAATAGATTGTTCTCTGGTATCCTCTATATATGGCTCTAGATTCTTCTTTGGCATATTCTCTATCTTATACTGAATGCTCGAATAACTACTCGATAAACTTAATCACAAGGTAGTAATAGTATATATATACACTAAAGAATTGTGAGATTCGTTCTAGGTTAAAGCTTTGAAGTTTGTTTGTTGGTTTTCACATTTTTGAATAAATTTGCAAAGTCAATAATAGATTAAATTAATGAATTGGGTTATAGGGTATTTTAAAGAACAATAATTAGCAGCACATAATACGAAATTCAGTAATGAAGAAATGTTCTCGAACATGAAACGCAAGTTTAAACTAATTCTTTTCAAGACTTTAGCCACTACATTTTAATACTCGAGTAATAAAATTTTATTTGTAATTTTCTAGTCAAATTCGCATTATCAAACAAGTTTATTTGGTTCACAATGCGTTCTAACATCAATTCTCATTGGTTAGAAATACATTGCTCAATTTACAATCGTTCAAGCATTTTATCGAACACTTTTGATGCATTTAAAAACTTATCATCTAAAATAGGGTGATCATTTCTATTTTATCATTAAGAGAATGTGAATCCAAGAACCTAGTGATGGAGAATTCTTAATGACAATCAATTCACTTATTCATTGACTCTTTCCCTTAGAACCCTAAAACCCAATTGGACAACTACTCACACATAGAAAAACAAATAAGAGAAATAGATTATGTAACTATGCATATTTACCAATCAGTGATTTAAGCCTTCGAACACTTGTTCAAGCTTTGACAGCCCACCTTCGAAGATGGGAGTAAGGGCCTTGATCTCCATTTGGTGCAAAACTTAACTAAAAGTGGTAGACACTTTTAAGTTCTTGAAATAAAGAGCCAAAGTGTAGTGTATTCGATGAGGTTTTGTTTGATACAAATTTAAAACTATCATGAATGTGGTGCATGTAGAATATCGTAATTCTTTGTAAATAAGTATATCATCTTTGGGATTTTCATTAGAACCTAAAACATTATTCTTGATACGCAGAAAAAGTATTTAGAACAACGTAACAGTTTGGAGTCTTATATAGATGTTTTCTAGGGACAAATCATATTAGGACAACTACAGAGAATTTTGTAGTTAGGATAAGTAGTGCAATTGCAGGAGATGGAGCTATGCCTTAAACTTTCATCCCAACTAGCTGCTAAGAGCATTAGACATAGAGAGTCTCCATCGTTTCCACAATTACCACCAAACATTTGTTTTTTCGACGGACACCACGGCCTCCTCGTAGGATCCATGCTTAATTTTTCACCTTATTATTCAACAACAATACAAAGAGTTAAACCAAACTAGTTTAGGACAACCGAATTTCAATGAGCAAAATGGTAACTTCAGTAAAATGATTAAAAAACCTTGTGAAAGGTTGCTTGAGAAAAGGGAGAAGAAGACACAAGTAACCAAGAAGATTGCAGCAAACTTCATATTGTTTTGCAAGTTTCTTCTCTCTTTTGTTTTTCTTTGCTTATGTGATGTTTATGAGCTTGTGATTGTCTCCAAGAAAGAACTTATTTTAAATATATACACAGAGCATATCTATCATATTAGAGGCCTAAGGAAAATTCATTGAAATTTCATGATTGTTTTCTATTTTTAACACTATTTTCATTTATTTTATTAAATTATTATTGTTAAAAAAAGAAGTAGATTATAATATTATATTTATGGAAATAATGTATTACAATATATACTTTGCTATTCAATCATGTAGTCAGATTCAATTCTTTAAAGTTTCGATTAAATTTTGATATTATTTTTAAGAATCCATTTGTGTGGATTTCAAATCTCTGCAGTATATCTTGGATTTTGATTCTAAAAATTTAGGAAAATTAGATATTAAGGATCTTTTTTCAAAAGTTTGTCCATCTATAACAGTACAAAGAGATTTCATTCCAAATAAGAAAACAAACTCTAATTTTATAATTTTCTCCGCCTTGGGTTCTAAGTAATAAATCTAATCATCTTTGTCAAACAGAGGGTTCAACTTGGGTTAATAAGTTGTGGCCGGATTATCGGTTTAACTGAAACTAATCAATTTTAAAACGCGATTTAGTGATTTTAAAACGTAATTAGGGAGAAAATTTGATTTTGATTCATTGGGTTGAATTGTATAAAATTAGGTGGAATTGGAAAGAATATCAATACTTCAAGGGGAAATGGGAAGAGGGTGAAAGTACAGTGGAAACCTAGTTGAAACACTATATTAGAGGGAACAGAGGCAAACAACCCTTATAAAAATTCTAGGGTTTATAACATACTTGACCTTGGGATTAGGATTTGTAACCTTTTCTGAACTTTTTGGTATAATTTCTGAGGTGGTGAGCTAGTGGTTCTAGTCTGATGATAGAGTAGCCATATTGGTTTAGGCTAAAGATCGATTATCCCGAGATAAAAAATTGCTTAACTCTATCCTTTTGGCTACATGTGTATACGCCTACTGTGTAAAACCATTTGAAAACTAGTTTATCTATGTAGCCAAAGGGATATAAAGCTATACTAAATTTCCAAATTAGTTTGTGATAATAAAATAATTGTGAATATGTTTTGTGAGTTCTCATCGGAAATTTAAATCATTGTTATTATTGAAAATATTTAGGATACATGAGAACAATCAGTTTTGGTTTGGACATCTCTGATCATATTGGAGGATTTAGGTACTAGGACAAGGCAAGTAACGACAATAACAGAGACGTTTATTCTGTGGTTGAGGAGTGCAAGTGCAATCGGTCGGACAAAGATCTCCAATATCATCCCATGTATTTCTTAAGTCGTTAAAGCATTGTGTGTAATCAGTTCTATTGCATGAACCATCAAATATTTGTTTTCTTGTTGGACACCACGGCCTTTTCTCCGCAATGGTTAGGCTTGGGAGAAGAGACAATAAGACACAAGAAACCAAGAAAATTGCAGCTAACTTCATCTTTTTTTGTTCCAAGTTTTTTTTCTGGATCTTGCTTGTATGTTGTTTTGACTTGTGAGTTCTAATATTCGACATGTATATAGTAGCTCAATGTATATATAACTACACATGTTTGACCATACATGATATTAAAACTTGTTTTGGAATCTAGTAAATTGGTGAGACTTAAAAAGGCAATTAGTGTTTAAGTAAGCTATATATTGGTTAAACTTTTCTATTAAACAATAACTGTAAAGAAACCATTACCAATATTATTTTGAAAATAGTCAAATGCATTTAATCATTTTCTTACCCAAAAATTTAGCTCATTTCACTCAAAATAGTTACAATATGACATCTATAATTAATACTTCCTTAAATTAATAATTTTCTCCAGTCCTAAATTGATATTTTGGCCCAAATATCACCTCTATAAATTAAGAAACATGATAAATTAATAAATTTAGTAAAATACATTGACCCTAATATTATTGATTTATACAGGTTTTATTGTAGATGTTTTAAATTTATTAAATATATAAGAATTTATTTTCAATTACAAATTTATCATTTTTATTGACGTATCGTTTGCTGTAGGTTTTACATTTTCTTCCATAGTATTTTTTTTATTTCCGATAGATCCTTCTAAAATTTGCGCCACAATTCAGTTTTTTTTATTTGTAAAAAGTAATTCTAGATATCTAAATTTTATCAAAGTTTTCATTTAAAAAATATTTCTCTTGTTTCTGAAACTTATTATGATTTTTTAATTTTTTGTTATACATTTTTTTATTTAAATCGTTTATTAGATTTCTATTCATAACAAAATAAGTAGAATATTAAAATTTCATAAAATAGTCAATTAATGTATAACATAAGTAAATTAATATTTTATATATTTCCTGTATACTTCTTGTTGAATAGCAAAAATACTTTTTTCAGACTCATTGGCTTGTGAATAGTTTATATTATGATGGGTCATTTTGGATATATTATATCATCGATAAAATTTATTCATTTAATGAAATAACATATCCTTCACAATTTAGATTACTTTAGAAATAGCTTATATTTTTTTCTATGGTAAAACGAATGAAACTTAAGTTCCTAGCAACGTCTTCAAAATACTAAAAGTTACTTACTTACTTGCTGCGCCACAACACATATTGTGTCCTGCCTAGCTCTTACCAAGATCCTTCTTCAGAAACTTCCTTTGTTCTTGAGCCAATTTGTAAACTCTTCAAGAGTGTTCATATCTGCTCTATAGTGCTTCATTGTGAACTCAAGAAACATAGACCATGTAAAATCGGGATACGCTCTCTCACCTTCTAATTCACTTGGTGGCTTCACCACTTTGTCCACTTTCGGACATAGGAAGAATGCAAGTGTCTTCCTTGTCGTCTCGCCGTTCACCACCGCCCGATGCAAGCAACTCTTGTATATTCCATTCGTTAGAGCCTATGGTCAAATCCCCCAAAAAAAATTTTAAAAAATTAGGCTTCTTCTATATTATTAGTTCTCAATTCTCACATACTACTTAGAGAGGTGCATTGATCTTCTTTTTTTTTGTCAAACGAGAGGTGCATTGATCAAACTTCTTAAATCTGTCTCGATTTCTCAAACTATTTGAAGGTTTTCTACCAAATTTATATCAAAAGAATGTTTTGTAAAATAAAATTAAGGGAAATTTGGGACTCCAATTTTCAAACGTGTTTTAAAAAAACAAATTGCGCTCATCCATGCTGGATCTTAAACGAAAGAAAAACAAAAAAAAAGTTACCATTAAAGTGTCGCCAATGTTCACCACCAATGCTTGAGGTATAGGAGGGATTGATTGCCACTGGTTGTCCACAAAAACTTGAAGACCACTGACTTGATCTTGTTGAAGTATAGTTAGAGAGGTTGGGTCGCAGTGAGGCCCCGTACCTAGTACAAGATCTGGTTGCTTGCATTTTGGATAGTAATTTAATCTAAATATCGATTCATTGTCTTCAAAAAATTCTCTAAAATGCTCCCTTTTGATACCAAGACTCATTCCAAGAAGTTCCATGATCTTTAGAGAGAGATTGCTCATGGTCTCCGCGTATTCTTGATAAACACTCCTGCATAAATGCATGGACAAAATCCAACTATTTTAGTCTTCTTGCATTATACGTAGTATATCGATAACGTAAACGTAATAGTAAAGGCGAAGGAAAAAAATATATTTTTATATACCCGAAATCTTTGTATCCGTCTCCCATTGTCTTACTAATGTAATTTTTAACGGTTTGGGAGTAGTTTTCGCTCTTCTCCGTCGGGGAAAACGAAAACGATAGCGTTTCCTTCCACGGAAGATTCTCCTTGAATCTCCCTACAAAACTACTAGCGTAGCCTGTGGTTTCACCCACCTTCCTCTGAGCCTTTAGTTTCTCATAATTCGGTGACTTAAAGAATGTGTCCATAAGCTTATGGGCAGTAGACAAAAGCCTCTCGTCAACTCCGTGGTTGGTGACTAGGAAGAAACCATGTTTCTTTGCTGCTTCAGAGACGAGTCTTTCAGCCTCCGAGACCAATAATGGGTCGTTGGAGAGGAAGCCTGCGAGGTCGATGACAGGGACTTGGAGGATTGGAACATTTTTGGAAGGTTTCTCATGGTCAGGCCATACAAACTCTTGAGGTATATGGTCTGGTTGATGATTTAGAACCGTTGAATCGAAGATCCTCAAAGGGTTCTTTTTGGATTTGTTTTTGTTGAATCTTTGAGGGAGCTTTATGATGCATTCCATTTTAGGTAGAGACTAAAAGATGTTTCATCAAATTTATCGCTCTTTTCTTTTGCAAGTGTTGTCGTGTAAAAAAATGGACAGGTGAAGAGTGACATTTATAGGGGCTGTAGTGACATTTACAGATCATGAAACCTATCACGGATATATATACATAAAATGATGGAATAGGAATCATGATCTGTAAAAATTTAAGTGAGGATAACTACTACCACGTATAGATTATTTGGATCTTACAAAGACTTAAGTCTTTAGATTATTCGTTTTTAGTTATATTTATTTTCTACCAAATGGATCAAATACTCTTTGGCTCTATTAAGATAAGAAATATTAATTTAGGATCCAATTTAGGATTATGATACTTGTTTCTCTAAAGCTTTTACATATCTAAATTTTTTATTAGTGATAACTATTATTATTATGATAACATCAAAACGTATAATCTTCATTTGCTGACGAAAAAAAATCATTATCTTGAATTACAATCTTTTTGATGTTGTTACATTTATTGTTGATTAGCTGGTGAGTGATTATTTTCTCAATGTCGTTGTAATCAACAATAAACTAGCAACTAGATTTTAACCCGCGGTATACCGCGGGACGATTTAGTTTTAAAAGTAATATATATTAAAACTTGTAAATTTTATTTTTACAAAATATTTATATTTTACAGTTTATAATTGTTATTAAGTAACGCTATACCACGAATTCATGAGACAATTGGTAAAAAACTGAAGTTTTGACCCCTATTAAAACAGCATATTAATAATATTTTAAAATTTTATAAATATTGATTCAAATACATCCACCATATAACTCAATTCCAAAATAAAACACGTTCTGTAATTTCTTTACCCGTCCCATGATTTTTTTTAAAAGTAGTAATTTTTAAAATTTTAGAATTATTTTTTATATATAAAAGTTTTGCAAATTGTATCATTCTCTAATACATTTATATTTTATAGTTTAATTTTATATATAGTAACATTATACATACCACATAACATTTTTGGTTTTATATAATTTTTTCTAAATTAGGATGATTTGATATGTTTAATATTAGTGGTCTTAAAAAATCATAAATTAAAGATTAAACCCATATTGAAACGGTGGATTAATTATATTTTATTTTTTTATTAATGTTGATTCAAAAACCTGTCCCTCCAAATCCGTCTTGCCAAAAAGTCATTTATTTTATTAATATTAGTTTTATTAATGATATGACTCTAAATTATAATCTAAACATTTTAGCTAATAACATAGGAGTGCACCATATTTATTTAATAGGGGAATGTACCATATGACCCGAATGCATTTTTACCCAAATCCACCAAAAAAGTCTTGTAAAAATACTATAGAGATAAGAAACGATAGTCGGTTTTGATAATAAGATTAGCAAATATATTAGTTAGCTTAAATTAGTTAAAGAATACAAATTAAAAAGGTATATTACACTTTATTCAAATATAGTATCAAAACTTATATAACACAAAGATTTGGTAATTTTTTAATTGTTGAATACTTTTTTTTGTGCTAATTTTATGTGATTAAGATTTAATTGATTTCATATATAAAATATTAAATTGACTTATTTGTTTATAATTTGGTAACAGATAGATATTTGAATATTCAGTATATTTTGCTTCAGTTTAGAAAATCTTTGATGACCCGTCTTTAGATCCAATAAGTCCTATAATCTAGAGATTAATCTGCAGTATACCGCAGGTAGGCTTATATTTTAGTTAAACTAAAAACTTTTATTGTAAAGATGATTTAAAAATATATGATATTATTTTATTTGATTTTAAATGTATAGTAAATATGAGTTGTATATGTTTTGTTGATATTATCTATATTGTTTAGTGTTTAAGATTATAGATTATACACTTGTAGTTTGATTGTTAATTTAAGAGTTTCACATGTAGTATATCATCTTGTATTAATATCGATCTAAACCCGTCAATTCTAGGATTTTCCAGCTTGTATTAAAAATTGAATCACATCTGATATGTTATTAACTATTGTAGTATATAAGATTATAAATTTTCAATATAATATGTATGAAATTGAATATAAATATTTCAAATTTATGTCCCGTTACTCAGTAGAAAGTTTTCTTAAATCTATTTTTCACCCGTTACAATATTATTTCATGTATTGAACAGTTTTTATTCGTTTTTAAAAATTCAAATTATGGCATATGCGAAAAAACTCTAATTATTTTTTTATAATGATGATATTATTTTTCCGTAAAAATAGAATCATATAAAGATGAGAAGTGAACAATAATAATTAATAAAAAATTAATATGATAATTTAGATACCAAATATAGTTTGTTGATTTTAATTGGTTACTTTTTTTAGAAATTAATAATGTATTTCGTTTTTCTAATTAAATTAAATTAATTAAAATTTAGATATCAAATCTTATATGTTGATTTTAATTGGCTATTATTTTTGGAAATTGATAATATATTTCGTTTTTTAATTAATTTAATTAATTAAATTAGTATTTGACTTTTTAATCCTTAAAGAGATAAATTAATTTACTTTTTAAAATTTTATTTCTAATGGCATACCTATATAATTACTTACAAAAATTAAGGTTACATTTAAAATGTATTTTCCAAATAATATAGTAGGATTAGAAGTGGTCACAGGTCCGTTTGTAATTGCTTGATTTTTCTTAATTACCAAAAAAGAACTAATTTATCATAAATAACTTAGGCGGGCCTGTGGAGGCACATGCTTGGGCTGACAGAGTTTCGGATGATTAAGCCGGGTCGAGTAAGACCCGTTTTAATGTTCCCAAGATCCACACGGCCCAAGAGAAGAGTGTACCAAATATTACCCAAATCTCGGTCCGGACTGAATCAGGAACCGGTTTAGAGAAAACCAGACAGAGTAATGACATCTGGAAACTCTGGATTCTTCGCTTCCAATGTCAAGTTGACTGATGTCACAAGAAAAACAAATCAAAGTTGACCAGAAAAAGAAAAAGCAACTAATTAATTACATAATTAAGAGAGAAAAAAAAGAGAGAGTGTTTTAGTAAAAGAAAATTAATATTCCTGAAAATATGAATTTGCCAATTTGTAACGTTTTCTGAAAATTTCCTCTGCCAAAGTCCAAAGGAGAGTTTTTCTTTATTACTAGGGCATTCTCTGCAGATTTCTTCTCCTTAAGCCATGGTATGAATCTATTTTTCTAAACTTCTTTTATTTCAGAGATTTCTTCTCTGTTTCTATTGCACCGATCATTCCTATGTTTTATTATCTGCGATATTGTAATACTTTACATGCATGTGAGAAGTGACAAATTTCAGATTTTGTAATTGTTTTCATCTATAGATACGATCGTCTTAAATCTTTAGTCATATAAAAAATTTGATTGAAGTTACGCATGATTTTCAGATAATCACTCATTAGGTGTTAGACAATTGTGGATAGCTAATTGTACTATATACAGAAAAGAGATTGTTACTGTTCACTGATTCATGTTCTGTTACATCTTTTGGTTGGTGATTTTCAATATCTCTTAATCTTTATTCTATTCTGTGTTTTCATTACTTACATTTAGGAATTGCCCCCAAAAGTGAAAAACATCTTGCTTTTGGATTCTGAAGGAAAGCGTGTAGCGGTTAAGTATTACTCAGATGACTGGCCAACAAATTCAGCTCAGGAAGCGTTCGAAAAATCCGTGTTTACAAAGACTCAGAAAACAAATGCTAGGACCGAAGGTAGATTTCGACATCAACCATGTTTTAGATACTTCATAGTGTACTTGTTGAGTATCTTTTATCAAATCTTTTCCGTCATTACAATTGCTAGTTCTTGATATGTAGTGGAAGTGACAGCACTGGAGAACAACATTGTTGTGTACAAATTTGTGCAAGATCTCCATTTCTTTGTTACGGGCGGTGAAGAGGAAAACGAGCTTATCTTAGCCAGTGTGCTTGAGGGACTCTTTGATGCAGTGACCCTTCTCCTTAGGTTTGTCTAATCATAGCTTCAAATTTTTGTTATATTATTTCTACATTCCCAACTTCGCTCAAATTTTCGATCTTCCTCTCTTCTGAACCCAAATTACAGAAGCAATGTTGATAAGAGAGAGGCACTAGACAACCTTGATCTCATCTTTCTAAGCTTTGATGAAATTATCGATGGCGGGTATAAAAAAAAATCTTCTTTTCGACATTACTAAAACCATTAGATCATAAATGGACTGTTTCATAGGTTACATAGTCAAATAAAACTATCTTATATTTCAGTATTGTTCTGGAGACGGATGCAAATGTAATAGCAGGTAAAGCAGGGATCAATAGCACTGACCCTAACGCTCCTCTATCCGAGCAGGTACAGTGGTTTTGAAATTGTGATCATATTTTTCTTGATAATTACATCATCTTGATACAAACTTTGAAATAGTTACATTGATCCGAACTCTCAAGTAACACCATCACTAATGAACTTGATACATTTCTCTGCGGTGTTTTTTTTTTCCTTCAGACGATAAGTCAAGCACTCGCGACTGCAAGAGAACATTTGACAAGGTCACTTATGAAATGATGTGTGTTTTGCTCTTCGGTAATAATGGTTGTTTTTGTCATGGTGAATGTGTGTTTTGTCTCTTGTAGTTGAGTGACTATACTCTTAAATATAAAAGTTACTTTGCACTTGGGAGATAGTTACCGTTCTTAAGGTCAAACAATTCTCTGGTGATTTCTTCACTCTTTTTCATGTTCCATACACAATTAAATTACAACATACAGTATATACCTAAGATTAAAATATAATTCAACATCTACCTGTTCGAGATGCTCATAAGCTAAAAGTATGATGTATTATTGCAAATTTGCAATAGGCCAAATGGGTTTAGGTAGGGATACTTTTTTTTTACTATTTCAAGTTTTCAACTGTGAGATATACTTTACTAGTACCGTAACCATTACATTTTTTAATCAAATAATGGATCTGATTGGTAACCAAAAGTTGTATAAATATTTTAGATGTTAGCTTTATCGGAACAGTGCAAAACTTTTAGAACGAGCTCTACAAAAAAAGCTGAGAGTAAAACTTTTTGTAACGTTTTTGATAAAGTTTTTATGATTGATAACTATCAAAACTGTACAAAAGTGTATTGTGTTACCATTCAAACCCAATATGTTTTACAATCCAAAAAGTATTGATGAAGGGTAATATTGTATTTAACCCAAAAAAAAAAGATGAATAAAAAATGAAATTACAACAAAATGTCGACATTTAGTTGGCGTGTGGCTACAATATTCGGAAGAATTGTATCTTCTATGCCAAGACTCTAACCCGTTTCTCAACTGCAAACTTCCTCACGATGTCGACATTACTTGTATCTTTCTCCAACTTGCTTTTGTCTGATTTCATCATCAGATGGATCTGTCTGATTCTCATATTTAATTCCCATTCGTGTTTTTTCGGATTGCGAGAATCCTACGTTATTTCTTCACTTTTCATGATCCCGAGGACATCTTAGACCCCAAATGTTCTTCGTCGATGTTCGTAATCAATCAGAATTTTGATTGTTTCGATTGAAGTTTGTTGTTTTGATTACCGAAACTGATTCTGGGTTTTCTTATTTAGGTTCTTTGGAAACTGGTTCCTCTATACTTGTTCGGATCAGAAACAAAGTCTCTCTCAGGTATTTCATCGAACACTTCGTCAACTATTTCATTTGACTTAAAGGTTCATATTTTGATGTCTTTACATGTGATTTGATTCAAAGTCTCGCAATTTCTTATCCATTGCTAGGTTTATTTACTAATGTAATATTGAATTTGCTCTGATATGCTTGATTTGTTAAATGGTCCTCTGTTTTTTTTAAAAACAGCAACAGAGTCCATTTTGCAGATAGTTCCTGAGGCAATGGCTGCTACTTCATCTAACGTCCTTTGCAATGCTAGCGAGTCAGATCTTTGTCGTGATGATTCCGCTGCATTTCTACTTAAATTTGTAGCCATTGCTTCGATTCTCTTAGCTGGAGCTGCTGGTGTAACTATACCACTCATTGGCAGGAACCGTCGTTTCCTTCAAACTGATGGTAATCTCTTTGTGACTGCTAAAGCTTTTGCAGCTGGTGTGATTCTCGCCACGGGTTTTGTTCATATGTTGGCGGGTGGCACGGAAGCTTTGAAGAACCCGTGCTTACCGGATTTCCCTTGGTCTAAGTTTCCTTTCCCGGGATTCTTTGCGATGATTGCTGCTTTGATCACTCTGTTTGTGGATTTCATGGGGACTCAGTACTATGAACGGAAGCAAGAGAGGGAAGCTAGTGAGTCTGTTGAACCGTTTGGCCGTGAACAATCACCGGGTATTGTTGTTCCCATGATTGGAGAAGGAACGAATGATGGGAAAGTGTTTGGTGAAGAAGACAGTGGTGGGATTCACATTGTTGGCATTCATGCTCATGCTGCTCATCATAGACATAGTCATCCTCCTGGTCATGATTCATGTGAAGGACACAGTAAAATCGACATTGGTCATGCTCATGCTCATGGGCACGGGCATGGACACGGACATGGACACGTACACGGGGGTTTGGATGCTGTTAATGGAGCTAGGCATATCGTTGTTTCTCAGGTACAAAGCTCTGTTCTTTTTTTTTCTGATTCTTTCAGAGTTGCAAATACTATTTGGGTTTCTTCAAAAAAGCTCCAAAATTTGTGCTAATACTGTTAGGTTCTGGAGCTTGGAATTGTGTCACATTCCATAATCATCGGTCTATCCCTTGGAGTATCTCAGTCTCCTTGCACAATCCGGCCTCTAATCGCAGCACTATCCTTCCATCAATTCTTTGAAGGATTTGCGCTCGGTGGATGCATCTCCCAAGCGCAATTCAGGAACAAATCAGCGACCATAATGGCTTGTTTTTTCGCCCTCACAACCCCGATAGGGATCGGGATTGGAACCGCAGTGGCGTCGTCTTTCAATTCTCACAGTGTCGGAGCATTGGTCACTGAAGGTATCTTGGACTCGCTCTCAGCCGGAATTCTTGTGTACATGGCTTTAGTGGATCTCATAGCTGCTGATTTCTTGAGTACAAAAATGAGGTGTAACTTTAGGCTTCAAATTGTATCTTATGTAATGTTGTTCCTAGGAGCTGGACTCATGTCTTCTCTTGCCATTTGGGCTTAATTAGAGTATAAGATTCCATAGTTTCTTCTATAGCTACAAATAACATGTATAGTTCTTTCTAGAGAATTTATCAATCTAAGATTTCACAATTGCTCGCAAATCGGATTTTTCTTGATACTTTGATGATTGTTGAGTTCAGAATAAGAACTACAAACCAAAGCTAGCTAGACTTCAAGAAAATGTATTTCCAATGTTTAAACGATAATGTTAGATTCTCATCGAAAGTGTTGCAGAATTTGCAGTTGCATAGTTTAAAATGTCATCGATTGATGGTGAGCCAAACCAGGAACAATAACAACAGATAACAATAGTTTTTAGTAACAACAAACTCAACCCAAAATGTGAAATTTATAAAGACATGATTTTTAAACCATCAAAAGCTGGTGAGTAGGTGAGGCTTAAACAATGTCTTCTTCTTTGTGGGTTTCAATGGTAACATCAGAGGTAGGGTAAGCAGCACAAGTGAGAACAAACCCTTCACCAATCTGTTCATCATCAAGGAAACTCTGGTCAGACTGATCAACAGATCCAGACACAACTTTACCAGCACAGCTCGAACAAGAACCAGCACGGCAAGAGTAAGGCAAATCGATTCCAGCTTCCTCAGCAGCATCAAGAACGTAGACGTCGTCGTCACACTCAACCTCTAGCTCACCTTCTGGTGTGATGAACTTGACCTTGTATGTAGCCATGGCTGTGACACGTCCACCACGAGCGGTGCCTGATTTGAGACCGAAGAGGGATTGTGTGTTGGCTGATGGAAGGGAACGGAGACTGATTGGAGCTGGGGAACGACGGATGAATGAAGTTCCGACGATGGCGCTTGAGAGAGCAGTGGAAGCCATTTTTTTTTGTTTTGTGTTTTGGGAGATAAAGTTGAGATTTTTGAGGATTATGGCTTGTGGAAATGGCGTGGAGAAAGATTAAAAGGTGAGAACTTTTTAGTGAGAATCCTATCTACCACGTGGCGTCTATTCTGTGGATCGATGGATTATCGTCTTTGTGTTTTATGATTTGTGTGTGTGTGATTGTGTTTGACACACTTTAAGAACACTATCTTGTTGAGGTGAGTATTACGTGGTCTTACTTGGGACAGCTCACACTTATTCGGACCTTGTTTGTATCGTCTAAATAACTCTTCGTTTGTTCCACTAAAATCATAAAAGATGTGGACTGGTTGTAACATCATATCTAGGCCGGGTTTAACTTCCAAACCGTATCAACCTGACCGAATCAAACCATTTTAACCCAATTACTGTAAATTACTCCATTATAATTATATAACGTAAATAATTGAACCTTACATAGAATGTATACCAAATCAACAAGTGAATACATAATCTCCACCTTCACACTTCAGTCAACTTCTAATGGCCTTTCAGTACATGAATAAATTGTTGGGAGAAGAGGTCATACTTGCTTGAATTGGGTGGAAGTAGTTTTCTAGTGAAGACCAGCCTCTTGGCATAACGTCGGAAAGTAGAAAAATCCTCAGAAACTTAAACACAATCAACAAAGTAGAGTATGAGACCATCTACATCGGTTGATTCTCAAAAAAGAGTTTCTCATGAATAAAATATTGCTTATTTTAATTGAATTTAGATAAAGTATTAAATTTTAATAAAAAGAATAAAATCAATCATTTCTGGAAAAACACGTGGCCATAAACATTTTTCAGAGTTTCTGAAAACAGAGACGATTCTCACTTCTCTCTTCTTTTCACCACTTTGTATTATTTTAATAATAAATATCTCTTTTAAATACTGTTGATGGAAGTGTCCTGATAGGTTTAAAACTTTTTAGTTATTTTTAATAAAAAGTGACTAAATTTTTTATTTTAGTTAAAGAAAAGTGGTTGAGATCTCTTTTAAAAACAATCTATCTATCATATCGAAATGACAAATTAGATAATCGTATTATCAAAAGCTAGATCTAACTAGGAATTGCAAGAGCATATTTTGCAGCCCCATTTCAATCTACTACATGTTGCAAATAGACAAATAGATAATCATATAGATAAAACTCATCAAGGAGATTGACTTATTGTTAACGAAACCAAACCCATGACATAATTTAGTAATGATGTAAGTGTTTTTGTACATGAAACAGTTTGCCACAAGCAACAACTGGACTTATGCCACTGAAATCAACGAAATTAGAAACCATATTAAAACCTAATCCATAGTGCCACGAACACAAGAAACCTACAACGCAGTCGATAAACACTTGCTAGAATTACGTTTCTTAAAGTTGTGCATTAGCCTTACTTCATCTATTGGGCCTTAAAATCATAAAGCCCATTACGAGAATGCAATCGTAAATGTTTTTTTTTCTTTCTTACTCAACATCTATATGATATATCCGTTATCTGTTGGGGTAGCTTAAGCAAAGTCACAACTCACAAATCTATCCATCATTCAATGTAACAAATCTATTGCTTTTTTAGTTAAGAAGAGAATTTATTTAGTTTGCATCTCCTATTATTTTAACAAAACTAATAATTTTTTGCAAATTTTAAAATTATATCTCAACTTTATACATATAATCAAAATGTGATTTCACATAGCCACATTCGGAAAGTATAAACCAACCATTCTACAAACAACCAACAAGTCAATGTTTAATTACGTTTTTCAGGTTAATTCAGAAGTTGTTCCAAATCGAATCTTTCCGTAAAAGGCAAAAACATATCTAGACAATCCAACAAGATAACTAAGTCATATTCAGATTCGTTATATAACTTATATAGCTTTCTACTGACCGTTAGTTGCAATTATAGTTTATCTAATATTAAACTAACTTTCTTTTTTGTAACTAAATACTCTCGGGTAAAAAAAGTCCTAACAATCTCATTTTTTGATAACTGGATACTTTAAGATAAAATCCAAACTAATCTCCAGCTCTTATAAAGATCCACTAGAGAATTATAGTAAACATTCTTGAGTACAAGTTGTTTTCGTATTCTCTTGATTCTTTAAAAAAAGCATATCCAATAAACAAATGATGTTCTCGTAGAATCGGCAAATTGCAAAAAGATGAAAAAATAAGAAATAGACGCAATTCTGTGACAACTAAAATATCCTTTTCACATATAGCGACGTCTCAGTCACTAAAGAACCGATAGAATTGGAATTTGTAGGTCCCACATTTATTAATATACCTCTTAAATTAACCAAAAATAATTCAATAAGTAAACTATTACTTAAATAATAAAAAAATAAGAGCCATCGTGACTTCGAGAGAAGAAGCCAGCAAGGAACGATGGAGATTATTACGGCATCATCATCATCATCATCATCATTGTAATTCGTAATCATATCTTCTTTTGGAATTTCTTCACGGATAAGAAAAAAGGATATCGACAATTTCGCTTTTGCTTTCAAAATCTCATTCTATCACTTTGTGCCTTTTTTAGCCATCGCGAAAAACCTCTGAATCGCATCCCTTGATTTTCTGGGTTTGTGACTTTGTGTAGTGGAAATTAGGCTTGTTGTTTGATTTCGCTACGAGAAAATGGACAAGTACGAGCTTGTTAAAGACATCGGTGCTGGGAATTTTGGAGTGGCGAGGCTCATGAGAGTCAAAAACTCCAAGGAACTCGTTGCTATGAAGTACATCGAGCGTGGACCTAAGGTTCTTCTTCTAACTCTCAAATTACTTCCTTTTACGTGTGCAATTTTGCAAGTTGGAGTGTTCTTCTGCTTCGTTTATCTGGGATTCTTACTTTTGTGAGCATAGTACTGGTTCATTGTCTTATAAGATCAAAGATTGAGTATGTGATTTTCAATCCTTTTTTTTCTGGTTTTGTTTTGGTGAATAGATTGATGAGAACGTGGCGAGAGAGATTATTAACCACAGATCACTTCGTCATCCCAATATTATCCGGTTTAAGGAGGTAACTGCATTTTTTCCATGGCTTCATGGTGTCATGTTTAAACCGATGGTGATTAGTCTCAGCGGAAGTTGGTATCCTAAGTTCACTGTTGTGGCATTTCCAGGTGGTTTTGACACCAACGCACATCGCCATTGCTATGGAATATGCTGCTGGCGGTGAGCTATTTGAGCGTATATGTAGCGCTGGAAGATTCAGTGAGGATGAGGTGAGCTTCCCCTGGCATTTAAAGATTTTAAGTCATGGTGGTGTACTAAATGATCAATTTCAGAGTTGTATTGTGGTCTGAGATTAATTGAGTGGAAAGGAAAGCGGAAATCTTGTAGAATTATATTTGTGTTTTGTAGTACAGGAAGCAAAAGGAATATGTGTTGTAAATCATTTGGAGCAGCTTCTCCGATTATGATAGCTTTTTGTGCACATCTTTGTTTTCAGGCAAGATACTTTTTCCAGCAGCTTATCTCAGGAGTCAGCTATTGTCATGCTATGGTAAGAGAAAGAAATGGGTTACGAAGTTTTTTTAACTTCACAGATATACATAATTTCTGCGGTATCAGTCCTTTACTTGCATTAGTTCCTTATTGTCACAGCAAATATGCCACAGAGATCTGAAGCTTGAAAATACCCTCTTAGATGGAAGTCCTGCTCCACGCCTGAAGATCTGTGATTTTGGTTATTCCAAGGTCTGCCATATATCTCCAGCATGCACTTGAATGTGCTAGTGATTTCTTAATTTATCCTGTTGTAACAAGCTCCTCTTTCTTCTTTTTCCCTCCATTTGCGAGGCCCCTTGTCACTTCCATGTGAGCTATTTTTCTTCTTTTGTAGTCCTCACTGTTGCACTCTATGCCCAAATCAACTGTTGGAACTCCAGCATATATTGCACCTGAGGTTCTTTCTCGCGGAGAGTATGATGGCAAGGTAATCTTATTGGTTTGCAAGTATTAGTATATCAAGTATGCTTAGCATCTTGATAGAGACATCATAGTTTGAAAAAATTTCCTGCGTAGTAATGTAGCTCTTTCAACTTTTTCTCATGCATAATATGTTTATACATCAAGAAGGTATCGCCCATATTGGCAGATATCTGCTGTGGCCTTGATAGATTTGGGCAGTAAACATGTCTTTTTAATTATCCAGGACCAGAATGTGTTATTTTTCCATTTTTTATCATTTAATCGCCATTCCTTTTTTGCATTTCTCGACTCTTTAAGTGCGTTTGTTCATTGATAATTATAAGCTTTCTAGCCTTGAGCCATGCATAAAGAATTTTTTAGAAACGCAATGGATCCCAAATACTTATCTTGACCCATATGCTCTATGAAATTGTTATGATCTTATTGTTTGGATTTGGAAACATCAACTTCACAGAAATCATCAGAGTTTTGGTACTTATATTCTTCCTTCTCACTCAGATGGCTGATGTATGGTCTTGTGGTGTGACTCTTTATGTCATGCTGGTGGGAGCATACCCATTTGAAGACCAAGAGGATCCCAAAAACTTCAAAAAAACAATACAAGTAGGTTTCTTTGTTTTTGCATTCTTTGCTTAAGAGTTGACACGACACCACCACTGATCGTTGTGCCACATTGTTACAGAGAATAATGGCTGTCAAGTACAAGATCCCGGACTATGTCCATATCTCACAAGATTGCAAACATCTCCTCTCCCGTATATTTGTCACCAACTCGAATAAGGTATCATCACTCTGTCGAAAAGCTTGTCCATCCTTTTTGAGATAATTACTTGTATAACTTATCATTTTTCTTGTCAGAGGATTACGATAGGTGACATCAAGAAACATCCATGGTTCCTAAAGAACCTGCCAAGGGAACTTACAGAAATAGCTCAAGCTGCATACTTCAGGAAAGAGAACCCGACATTCTCACTCCAAAGCGTCGAAGAGATAATGAAGATTGTGGAAGAGGCAAAAACTCCAGCTCGTGTTTCTCGGTCGATTGGAGCATTTGGGTGGGGAGGAGGAGAAGATGCCGAGGGCAAGGAGGAAGATGCAGAGGAAGAAGTTGAGGAAGTAGAAGAAGAAGAAGACGAAGAAGATGAGTATGATAAGACGGTGAAGCAAGTGCATGCTAGCATGGGAGAAGTCCGAGTCAGTTAAAAAAAAAGATTGATTTTCTTTTCACGAAAGTATTCTAAAACCAAAAAAAAAAGAAAAAAAAGTTTTCGTTGGTCTGTCGAATTTGTCTCTTGCTCTGTGTTGAGTTCTTATTTTCTTTTCTTGGTCATAATTTTTAAGGTTAGTCTCATAAATGCTTTGGAATTTTGCTTCTGAAAATCTTGTAAAATCTGCAGTAGAAGAAAGAACAAACTGGTTTGATGATAAGTTCGGTTTGGGCGAATAAAATATTTTGTATATTATATGGTCTATTTTGCAAATTACCTCAGATTTCACCTTGTTTATTTTGCTAATTAATTTTCATATACAAACAGAGCTTAAAAATTACAATTTACAACATTTTTATACTTGTGAAATTGAAATCTCGTGTAATACTATTTTGTCATGTTATAATTTTTCAAAAATTTATCGTTGCTGTTTTTAAAATATGGATTTAAAACCGATACATGGAATTATTTTCCTTTGAAATCAAAATATATTTGTTTTTGATGTCTGTGAAAGTGAGGGAGAGAGAGAGTGAACCTTTTTAACTATCCCGCCATACGAAAATCGCAGAAAGCTGTAATTGGAGACGCGCTCTTTCTTCTCTCTCGCCTCGTGATCTTACCGGAAAAGTTTCGTCGCCGGAGTTTCACTATTTCGCCGCAGAAGCACTAGAGTTTCATCTGTTTGAAAATGTAATCTCGATCTTCCCGTTTCCCAGTCATTTCTAGGGGTTTTTGTTCGCTTTTTCTCACACCGATTCATTTGCGAATAATTTTTGAGTGTATTGTTCGGTGTTCGTCTGTGTGTAAAGAGGAATTTTCGTTAGTTATAGCAGAATCGCTTCATCTTCTAGTTGGAGAACTTATTAGCTTCTGGATTTGGTTAGTTCTTCGTTTTCCTATGCATAGATTTTGAAATTAATCGTCAAATTCGTTGTGGTGTATTGTAATTGTCATAGCGATCATGATTACAGCTCAAAATCGGCACAATTGTATCTTCCAGCTGGTACAGTATGCAATTTCTGCAGTTTATGTTACAATTTCATCAGATTCAACTAATCGCAATGCCACTTGTTTTGTTTTTGTACAGTAAATGGTGGTGACAAGAGGAGATAAATTTGCTGGAAGCTCTTTGGCATGTAAATCTATGATCGGTGCTAATAAAATGAGGCAAAATTGATCATATCCCTGTCCATTTTGGTTTTATAAAGAACTTTTCACGGATCTTTTGTTTTATTCTTCCTGATTGTGTAAATGCAGTGGGAGTCATCTCCATGAAGTTAATAATTCCAGAAGTCACTTTCCTCAAACAAATTGGTTGAAAGTTGCCAAGGCGTTTGAGTGTATACCATCCTTAAATAAGTTTATGGGCTCCAATTTCCTTTACTCTCTAGAAAGTCAAAAGCTGGGAAGAGATAGAGAAATGGCTGCAAGGTAATGCATTATCTTCTTTTGAGGACCAATCAGCTATTTCTGTATGTTTTTCTTGCGTTTTTGTATCCATTTCTGTTCAATTGTTTGGTTACTGGTGAAGATTACTTATAACTAATCCCGCTGACTTTATAAATAGTGTTTCCACCACGCTGTAACATCTAGCTTTTCCAGCTTCGTTTGAACCTGTGTTATTGCTTGTTCTGATTCTGGATATAGGAGATCTTGAGCTAGAATAAGGCTATTTCTTTATGAGTGAAAATCCCGTATTCATTCTTCAGTTACTTCCAACACCTCCAGTTAAAAGAGAGCTAGTTGTTCATAATATCATCCTTTGATCTTTCTAGTAAATAATTCAGTGATGGAAACTCTTGTGAGGTTTTCTCTGTTGTCTTCAGGTATTAGTCTGTTAGCTGAAGTGGTCTGAAAAACTTGTTTCTCTCTATGTCTAGGTCAATTGAAAACATCGCTCCTGTAACTGTACAAACTTTGGCACGACCACAAATTGAGAAGGTACTATAGTTGAAGGAAAACTCTTGATGGTAACAGAATTTTAACGTAATCCAAACCTTTCGGCATGTTTGTTGTGGAGGATTTTCTTGTCTATAGCGTACTTTCTTCCATTTCCTGTCTCTGAATTTTGGTCACCATTGCAATTAAATTCTGGTTTTTGTCAGATTGATTTTCCCCTGGCAGAGAAGCCTTACTTCAATCATTGTACATATATATAACTTTTGTTATCCAATGTTTTCAGGCTTGGTGTACTCTTATAAATCTATCAATAAATAATACCTACCTGAGACCTGGCATTACTCCTGCAATTGATAATGACAGCACTAGTCGTACATCTTCTACGAAAGGATCCACTTTTAAAGTTACATCCAATGCTGATGGATCTTTCTGCGCACACAATCATCCAGAGCATAGTCAAAGGAGTGTAAGAGGCACTGCAAAATCAATTGACAGTTTCTCCTCCTCTTCCGTAGGTGATAATAAAATAATTATTGACAAGGTTCCACGGGTCAACTATGAGGTTAGAGATTCAGTAACTGTTACAAATGGTATGGAGATGCCACCAATCAAAAATTCTGCACAACTAGCCAGACCGGTGGAGCCTAGGGAAGTTAGTCTTGGTGAGATTGATTATGATGACATAATGGAGGTAATATTCTTTATACAACTAGGGAAAATTTTTAAAATCATAAGTACTTTTTCTATGAGAACAAGAAACTTTTTCTCAATTCGGATTTGTAGTACCAGTAAAATGTAACATATATTATGAAAAAGTTTGTGGGATACTCTTTACAGAGTTTGCACCATTTTTCAGTGAACTAAAATGAAATCTTTTCATAATTACTTGTGCCGAATAACAGAATAGATTAACTTCAACATGTGCTAACTTTGGAGCGCAGATTATTGACGTAGACCAGATTGCGATGGAACACTGCCCTTCAACGTGTACGAAGCAACCATCAGTATCTAAGTTTGTGGATATATTTACTTCCAGAAGAGAAGAAGAGCAAGGTTTGCCTCCTGAAATATGTTCCAACTGTAGTCATGGAATAAAGGTATGCTACCAATTCTCTCATTTTCTCCATAGTTACTTCATAAACCAATTGGGTTTCTCATGTTGTTTGCTTTGATATCCACGCAGCTAGGGCTTTGTCCTGAAGCTTCTACCCATGTGGAACAAATGAAGGATACGCTGCTTGCAATATCAAATGAAATCCTCGACAATACTTATGACCTGGGCCCTGATCATGTTGAACAGCTTCATCAAAAGAGGTTCGCATTCCCATCACTCTTCAACTATATTCCCTTTTTCTTTGCTTTGTCCTATTTGGAAAATGATTTAGCTTCTTCAATAGGCTGTAATACATTACACAGAAAAGTTGTTAGGAACTTATACAGCAAGAAGGAATTAGATGTAAGGACTAATGAAACATCTGATATCATGTCTGATTTTTTTTTTTTTATCTCGTTAATTGCATCACAACTGAGAGTATACTTTGAGTTCTGACGTAGTTTCTAAGCTTTTGACACTTGTATCGTTGCTAGATTACTGTTGAAAAAGCAAATCCAGCAGCTCGAGATCCTTATCCATAATAAAGAAAGGAAAAAATCTCAGTGTTTGGTATCTATACCTTCTCATAATACTCAGTATGAAACACCTCAAACAACAAATCTTGAGGTGGTTTATGGGCAGACAGATTCTCCAACTCATGTAAAAGAGCAAGGCAGATGTGTAACTGATAACTGGAATATGCCAAGAGACTATTTAGTTTCTAAAGAGAGGTATGATATTTCATCTGGTTCTGAAGAGAGGGAACAATCTGTTTCCGAGGTTATAGATGTCACTGATACCGAGAGTTCAAATGACAAAAAGTGGACCAGTAGTGATTTTCCTTGGACGAAAAATCTGGAGGTGATTGGTTATCTGTCGTCCGCTGTTCCATTATTTACATCCCTCCTGTGTACTCATGTGCTCCATTGCAATGATTAGGTCTATAACAAATTAGTGTTTGGAAACCACTCATTTCGACCCAACCAAAGAGAGATCATTAATGCTACAATGAGTGGTTGTGATGTTTTTGTTTTGATGCCAACCGGAGGGGGGAAAAGCTTAACATATCGGTAACGGCATCTTAACTGTTACGTTGAAATGTAATTTTATTTGAAAAGCTAATTCTGGCTTTTATTCTATACACAGACTTTTGCTTACATCCTGTAAAAAGAGATGACAGTTTAAGTTGTGTTCTAGGGTGAAACTATAAGCTAGTATTCTGTCCTTGTGGAGGTTATACTTCAGAAAGTTGCTCTGCGTCTAGGACATCAAAAACGTCTTCATAATATCTTTTTCTCTGCAGCTCCCTGCTCTACTCTGTGCAGGAATAACATTAGTCATTTCTCCACTTGTTTCACTCATTCAAGACCAGATAATGAACTTATTGCAGGTGAGAACTTTAGCAACAGAATGTTGTTTCTGTCTTTAGTTTCATTTCTATGTTGTACTCAGAAAATTTGTCCCGATTAACACTTTGGTTTCTGAAACATGGCTATAGACCAATATATCTGCTGCTTCCTTAAGTGCCGGAATGGAATGGGCTGAACAACTAGAGATACTTCAGGAGCTGAGCTCTGAGAAGTCTAAATACAAGTTACTGTATGTAACACCAGAAAAAGTGGCAAAGTGAGTCATTATTTTCTTTAGTTGTTGATTCTGAGAAGAATGTGGGTATTCAAAAAATGCCCATCGGATAGGAGTGGAACAAATTAAAGCCTTATAAGGCCTAAGAACATTCATACCCAAGCTATCTTTTGTTGTGACTGGTGACTAGAGCCTTTGTAGGCTTAATTTGGGCTCAACTCCCATCAGATTCTCCCCTGCTACTAGATATTTCTGGGTTAAACTATACTATCTGGTGTTGAAAATTATTATTACATTAGATACTTGCAATAGTTTCTCGATAGAATTGAACCAAAGTCTTACATCTTATAGTTCTAGGAATGTAAGTATTGCAATTCTGTCCCATCCCATCATTACCAGTAACATCATCAAGCTGATAAGCTTCTCTTTCTTGACTACAGAAGTGAATCCCTTTTAAGGCACCTCGAAATCTTAAACTCCCGTAGTTTGCTTGCTCGATTTGTTATTGATGAAGCTCATTGTGTGAGTCAGTGGGGGCATGACTTTCGACCTGACTACCAGGTGAAGCGTCTGTAAAGCTTAAAACAGACATTGCTTATACACTTCTGTTTTTAAGAAACACAAGCTCCCTTTTTTATCTCTTAAAACAATGCTGCAATATGCAGGGTCTTGGTGTTCTGAAGCAGAAGTTTCCAAACATTCCCATGTTAGCTTTGACAGCTACTGCAACAACCAGCGTGAAAGAAGATGTTGTACAAGCTCTCGGGCTGGTAAACTGTGTTGTTTTCCGGCAAAGTTTTAATCGCCCTAATCTATGGTAATGTACTGAAAATAGCTTAAAAGAATGCTGCTTTCAGAATGTTGCTTACCAAAAAATTTGCAGGTATTCTGTTGTTCCCAAGACAAATAAGTGTTTGGAAGATATTGACAAGTTTATCCGGGAAAACCATTTTGATGAATGTGGCATCATTTATTGTCTTTCAAGAATGGACTGCGAAAAAGTCACGGAAGCATTGCGGGTTAGTCGTTTGTTGGCCTTTCTCGTATCTGTTTAAATGGAGGTTTTTACATATTGTGAGCGTACCACATTTGTTATGTTCCAATTTCAGGTGTTTGGCCATAAAGCGGCCTTCTACCATGGCAGTATGGATCCTGGTAAACGTGCCTTTGTACAGAAACAATGGAGCAAGGATGAAATCAATATAATATGTGCTACAGTGGCATTTGGAATGGGTAATTAATGGTCTCTGTTATAGCCACTTTGATTGATTGAAGTTTGCTGCCTGCTAACGTTGATATTTCAGGAATCAATAAGCCTGATGTTCGTTTTGTAATTCATCATTCTCTACCAAAGTCCATAGAAGGCTATCATCAGGTGTTTTATTTGAACACTGAATTATAAATATCCTAGTAAACTGATTTATAAATATCCTAGTAAACTGAAAAGATGTATTTTTTCTCATACAAGGAATGTGGTCGTGCTGGTAGAGACGGCCAGAGGTCATCATGTGTTTTGTATTACAGTTACACTGATTATGTAAGTTGCATAAATCACAATATCAAGTTACAACTCAGGGGGAATACCTACGCTCTTGGTCATGTTTGTGGTTAAAAAATACATCTTTTCAGATTCGAGTGAAGCATATGATTAGCCAAGGAGGACTTGGCCAAGGCCAGATGAAAATGGGATATAATTGCAAAGCAAGTTCAGGGAGGATGCTCGAAACGAACACGGAAAACCTTCTCCGCATGGTACCTATTGGCAAGATTCTCTGTGTTTGCTTTCAAAGTTCGAACTCTACTTGCTGAGATATATTTCCATATTTTGCTGCTTCAGGTTAGTTACTGTGAAAATGAGGTGGATTGTCGACGTTTCTTACAGCTAGTTCATTTGGGAGAAAAATTTGATTCGACAAACTGCAAAAACACATGTGATAATTGTTCCAGCAGCAAAATTTTGATTGACAAAGATGTAACTGTGATTGCAAGGCAACTGGTATAGGATTCATCTGAAGTTCATCATTACTTTACCTGCTGGATGTTGTACCAGTGACGTACCTCAATCTTTTGTGCCTGGATAGGTGGCACTGGTTAAGCTAACAGGAGAAAGATTTTCGTCAGCTCATATTGTAGAAATCTACAGGGGATCCTTAAACCAGTCGGTATGCACAACTAACACTTATATTTATTCTATTTCCAGAATCTGGTAACCATTTATGTCTCACAAAACATGTTTACTTTACTTCGCTGGTATCTTCAAGCCCATATCCTACCAGTGTCACTCACTTGCAAGTAATTGGCTTTTGATTAGGTCAAGAGAAACAGACAAGACACTTTGCACCTCCACGGAGCAGGAAAGCATTTAACTAAAAGTGAAGCCTCTCGTATTTTGCACTACCTTGTGACAGAGGATATTCTCGCAGAGGGTGTTAAAAAAAGTGAACTGTATGGATCTGTATCGTCATTGCTGAAGGTACAAATAATTCTTATATCGGTTTTTACTATATTTGATGTTGTAAAAGAGATCTTTGTGGATATGTATCATTGTTGCTGGGGGTTTGTTTCTGGTAACATATTGCTTTTTGCGCTTTTCTCTCTGGTTAATTTATGCTTAAGAATGAATGTGTGCGTGTACACAGGTGACATCTATTTATCTATCTTTTTGTATAGGTGAACAGATCAAAGGCCGCCTCGCTCTTATCTGGAGGCCAGAGTATAACAATGAGGTTTGACTTTACACTCGAGATATATCTTTCTTTTATGTTCACATAAACTACTTGCAACCAAATTGATGTCATTAGTAGCTCAAACGTTGGGAAATGTTCTGAAATCTACCTGTTCTTACTGCAATGTTATTGCTGCTCTTCAGTAGTTCTATATTCTTGAGCGAGCTAATAGAGTTGGTTATATGTTTATTCGTTTTGAAAAAGGTTAGTTTTAGCTAAGACTTGCATATCTCTTACAGATTTCCTTCGACCATAAAAGTGTCAAAGCAGAGCAAATCCACAGCAAATCCAGCAAAAGTTCCACTTAAGCAAACTACCCTTCCAATGGCAAAAGCTGCCCCACAAGATTCGGTATATCTTCTTGTATCCTTGTTTCTATCTATTGCTCAAAGATTAAAAACCACCACTCTAAATTGCTAAAGGCTGCTTATTTTTTCTCAATGTCGGTCTAGAATCTCTCCGGCATTTTGTTGACAGCCTTGAAAAATCTTCGGACTGATATTGTCAAAGAATCGCCAGATTTAGTCATGGCATATCATATATTCGGGTAAGTTGACGATCCATTTAATGATATTTTCAGTTTCTTTCTCAGATCATAAGTAATAGAAAAATCCTTGTGTGTTTATAGCAATGCGACGCTTAAAGAGATAAGTAAACGACTTCCCAGAACCAAAGAGGAACTCCTTGATATCAATGGTCTAGGAAAGTAAGTATCTTGAAGCTTTTTGAACGCTACTCTCTCTCTTTGTATAACCAAAGGTATGAAGAAAACTCGGGGGATTTTGGTGTTTTAAACTCTAAACAGAGCCAAGGTGAGCAAATACGGAGATCGGTTATTGGAAACCATAGATTCAACCATCAACGACCACTACAAAACCCGTCCCGGTTCAGGGAAGAGGAGAAGAGACGAGAACGTTAATCCGAATGTAGCAGAAGATGATGATCCCGATTGGAGTGCGAGTCAGTCTCACAAAAAGGTAGTGAAGAACAAAAAATAACACGTTCATAAACTTTAAAGGACCCAAACAAACTAAAAAATTAAGAAGCTATAGAAATCATTTACATTTGCAAAAATAGTAATTCAATACCATCTGTCAAGCAACATATTTGCCCATACCGGGGTGTGATTTAGGGTTAGGTTAAATAAACCTTTACACCTAATCCACCATGTCCCATGAACTATTGTTAATATGTCATATTCTGCAACTATTTATATACTCATGCAATTCAAATCATCCTTTCGGTATCACGTGTCAAATTTTCCTCATATTTAAATTTGTGTAATTGCAAAACCCTAGTTTCAATGGGTTATCTTATAATCTCAATTCACGACCCCTAAATGTCTCCACTGCGAACTATTTAATAACCTCTACCAAATATTAGTTTCAACGACTCCTCTGTCCATAATCGCATCTTAGCCACTCGACAAACAGAGGAAAGAGACGATATAGAGTGTCTCTTGTCGCGCAAGAAACCGTCTCTAAGGTTAGGGTTTTGGCATATGAGAGAATGTGAACATAAAAAAAGGAAAAACAAGTAGAAAAGAGTAGTACTCTTATGTATTTTACCAAAATAGTTCCAAAAAAAGGTAATCTTAGGAAACAACCCCTTTGCCAAAAAAAAACAAAAGGAAACAACCCATTATGGAAATTTTCTTAATAGAGAATGAATCAATAATGTAAAAAGTTGAGATATGGGAAGAGAGTACACTAGTATAAAGAGAGGACGATGAAAACAATCTCTGTCTTTCTGTGTAATTAGCTTTCTACAAGTTTCAAACAATCTCTGTCTGTAATTTGGCTTTCTTCCTTTGAAGTTTCAATATGGGAGGCACAAAAAGAAAGATAGAGATGAAGAGAATCGAAGATAAGAACGTGAGAGCAGTTGCTTTCACAAAACGCAAAAGCGGACTCTTCCACAAAGCTTCAGAGCTCTGTCTCCTCTCTCCGGGGACTCAAATCGCAATCTTAGCAACTCCTCTTTCTTCCCACTCCCATGCTTCTTTCTACTCTTTCGGTCATTCCTCTGTCGATCACGTTGTCTCCTCTCTCCTTCACAATCAGCATCCATCTCTTCCCACAAACCAAGATAACAGATCAGGGTTAGGGTTTTGGTGGGAAGACCAAGCCTTTGACAGATTGGAGAACGTCGACGAGTTGAAAGAGGCAGTCGATGCGGTTTCGAGGATGTTGAACAATGTGAGGCTACGATTAGATGATGCCGTGAAGAGCAATCAAAGAGATGGAAGTTTAGTGATTCATCAGGAGGATGAGGAGGTTCTTCAGCTTGGCTACAAAGACACAAATCAAATTACCAAACTCGAAGGTGAAACTTCCGCTTCTGCAAGTTTGTTAAAGAACGTAGTGGATAATCTACACATTGATGATCGTTATTACTGATTTCAACATTGATCCTTTGATTTAACCAACTTACTTAATCATCATGTCTTGTTTATTTAGGCTATTATCTAATCTAGCTGTGCATTATTATTTTTTGGATTTTTTCGGTGTTTTGGTTTGGGAAAAAAAAAAGCTACTAATATAAAACCAAAATTTTGTTCAGTTTGATTGAGACTGAAATACATTTAATTAAATAACAAAAGAAAGGTTCATTGTCGATTTTATTAGCAAACAAGTCAGTTGTCCAGCCTTTGGTATGAAGAAAGGTGGCGATTAGGTCTTTGTACCGTTTCTGATTCTTCTCGAACTCTGTTGGCTCTGTCTCGGCCTCGTGGTGGCTTGGTACAGTAGTGTGTAATTCCACTGGAGATAGAGAAAGAGGATTTGAGAAACTCATGTTGTGTTCTTTTGAAGATGAGTGCTGGTCTCTGTGTCCATGAAGCTAGTTTTCCCATATATTATTGCTGCTATAATCGTAACTAAACCTATCCATAAACTTATCCATTAGATCGCAGGGAATGTTTCATTCTAAGACATGTAACTATTCTTATCTCTAGAGATTTCATACCAAACAGAACAAACGAAAAGAATTATCTCTAGAGATTTCATACCAAAAAGAAAATGAAAGAAACATAAATTCCTCCTAATGAAACAAAATTGAAATATAAGATCCACTAAGTTCCTTATGCACACATATTATGCACTGGCCTTCTGTATTTAGAATCATCTCTCTTGTTATAAATTAAAAAAAAAAAAAAAACCAATAATCACCAACTCAAACTGCAAAATACAACAACAAAGAAAAAGACCAAGAAGATTAAATACATCATTTTTCGGTTTCTAAACAATGGCTGCACACAAAATGAGTCTTACTAGTCTTTTCTTTGTGTCAATAGTGATTGTATTATCATTGTTCAGCGGATTCGGAGAAGGAAGATACATAAAATATAGAGCTATTGCAAAAGATAGAGTTCCAGACTGCACTCAAGATCCCAAAAATTGTGTCAGAGTTCCAGTCAACCAGTACCATCTTCCTCCTGGTTGTCAAAACACTACACATTGTTATCGTGAAAAGTATCATATTTAATTATGTATTCATATATACAAATCATTTTCTACTAAATATGAAAAAAAATTTATCACTAATCTACATTATTGATGTGATATGGAACTTGTTACATTATCAAATTTTAATTATTTTAAAATTCTTTCATTTTTTTTAACTTCAAATTATTGTTATATATATTTTAATAAATTATAAATTAATGTGTTATCAGGCATAACTTCAAGTTCGTGTAACATGAGATGTGTCTTGTGAAAGCATGACATGTAACTTTCGTTGTAAAATAAAATAAAAAACAAATGAGCTCAGATATGAGGCTATATTATCCGATTCATCGGAGAATTGCTAAGGACCCAACCTTAGCTTAAAGCAAATTTCATCAACGCTCAAATGCACCAGCCGGGAATTGAACCCGGGTCTGTACCGTGGCAGGGTACTATTCTACCACTAGACCACTGGTGCTACTTGCCTACTATCTTACTTTTCTAATATAAATCCAGTATTTCACGTTTAGTGAGAGCAATTGCACATGTTCCAGCATTGCATTTAGAAACTGATGTGGTTTGGTCTTTTAGTTTTTAAAAGAACAATAATATAAACTGATGTGGTTTGGTTAGTGTTCAATGAAACCAAAAGCTACTATTACCAACACACACCTTAATTGATTGTGCCTGGACAAGTACTATTGCAGTCAGATTCTAGACAAATTTCTCCATTTAGTAGAGAGAGAACTAAACATGTAAAAAACTTAAAAATAAAAAAGAACCAAACTTGTTGCTAAGAGATCCAAACTAAAAGCTTAAGAAGAAGACGATAGATAGCTCAGTCTTCGTAGTCGCCTTGGGCATACTTGTCTTCGGGGTAATACACAGCCACTACTTGGTTTCCTCCAAATTTTCTTCCATTCATCCCCGATCTGGCCTTTGATGAGCCATCCACATCCGCATACTCTAAGAAAACCTGCATTAGTATTACCATTAGAGTATGCAATTTATATATGAATTTGGTAGACATTTGTATCTGAGGACTGAAATCTAACCTTCCCAACTCCTGGTGTTGGGTCATGATCTGGATTAGGCCTCGGAATCACAACATTCACTAAGTTACCTACACACACAACAATGATTTATCAAAGTTCATTTTAGACCATGAGCCTCAGTAATGTGCTATTGGTATAATGTCAGAACAGACAATAAGAAAATCTAATTGCTTACCGAATTTTCCACCTTCTTGTCGCATGTCCTCCATTATCTCTGCATATTCTTCATCGTCTCTAAGATCATCAGCTGTAACCACTTGAGTCAAACAGACAATCTTGGTGGGAGTACCTCCTGGTTGGAACATAAGCCTCTGCAACAAAGTTTGAGACAGATTTAGCATTACTGATCATTTAGATAGAGTGAATCAGAATCCTTTACCTGCAAAGCAATCTGTTGTTGGGCATAAAGTAAGACTTCTTCTTGCTCGGGTTTAGGTTGAATTGCACCCTGGATTGCACGCCTAACTGTAAGTGTCTTATCACCCATCTTAATCCCGTTTAGAGCGGCACATGCAATATCTGTTACTGACGGATCTTGGTAAACACAGAATGCATATCCCTTCGAATTTCCAGTCTCCCTGTCTTTGACCAAGTTGAAACCTCTTAGGGGCCCAAAAGACTCCAAGAGCTCCCTGATCTGTACCTCTGTGAAGTAATAGGGAAGTCCGCCCACAAAAATGCGGTCGGGACCCTCAAGCCCACCAGTAGACCCTGAAGACAATCCAACAGCCCCTAAGTTGAGGTTGGGATTAGGCTGGCTCGGACCAAGAGTTGCAGCAAGAGACGGGTTATAGTCAGTTGGCCTCCTCACCTTTACAGGAACTCCCTAGAGATGAAAAAAGCTATGATTTCAGATAGGTTTCAATACTCATAATACAGATTGTAACTAATAAACACCAAACATCTAAAGTGTAGAAGAGCTAATAAATCACCTCTAATATAATGCCGTCTAATGCCATTGCGTTACTAGCCTCCTCAACAGATCTCATCTCTACAAAAGCAAACTTCTTTTCGTGGTTTATATAAACATTGACCACCGCATCACCTATGAATTAATAATCCAAAAAAAGGATGAGATTTCGTATAGACTTGCGGCCAATATGACAAAAATATAATGAACTTTTCAATACCTGGCCCAGCAGTGTTTCCCCCAATGGCCGACATCACTTGGCTAAAGAACGTTGACACCGACTAGGACATGAAAACCCATTCTCAGTAGGCATACAATGGATATTGAAATGTGGTTTAAATAGACAATAATAAACAAAAAGTCACAAAACCTTAAACAAAACAAAAGTAACAAACCTGTTCATTAGCAGTTGGTGGAAGGCCACCAACATAGACTCGCCGAGCATGCCTAGTTGCCTGCGACTACATATTTTAGGAAGGGAATCGTGACAAAAGGTGAAGAACCTAAGAATAAGATAGATTGATAGATCGTACCTGTTGAGTCATTGCCTGAACTGGCAGTACAGGAAGCGCACCTAGTTGCTATGTGAGAAAAAAGATTGAGAAGTTCTGAGCATGTTCGCATAAAACAAAAGAAAAGAGGAACATAAGAGACACAAAAATACAAATTTTTATACCTGACCAGGGACCATTGGAAACATGTTTGAGAACATCCCTGGAATAGTAGCAGTAGTTGGCACACTAGGAACCTGGCCTGCTAGGTAAAGTAGTATGCGTCATAAAAATGTTTGTTAGATACATTATTATGTTTCCCGGAGGAGCAGACCTACCAACAAGTACAAAGCTACAGATAACACCTTGCTACTTACAAAACCCACAAGTAGAAAGTATACCAACAACTTATGAATATTAAAATGAAAAGTTGTGATGTAATATTCGTTTTAGTTGTCAGAGATTGTAAGGCTCGAAAACAGGCATATAGTTGCCAGTCGAAGATGAAAAATACCCATGACAACCGTTGCACTGATTCCTCCTTGTACAATTAAAGCTAGAGAGGTCGGCTCATTGTCAGCACAGTGGGGCAACTAACCCAACATAGCCTTCTTACTACAAAAAGACAAGACACAGAAACAAACAAACACCACCAAAAAAACACAAACAAAAAATTTCTCAGTTCCAGAACCACCAGTCAAACAAAAATAACAAGACATCCTATGAAGAAAGCAAGACTTCAAAGTCCTCTTTGTTCACGAGTAAACAATAAAATTGCAGCTTACCAAAGTCACACCGTGTAATTGACTATGATCTTTCCAAACTACGTAAAATCAAAAACAACAAGCAGTTAAGAAATATAATAACCCTGAGTAGATGATGAAGCAAATACCTGCTGCAGCAACAGCAGTAGCAGCTAACATATCAGGAGGCGCCATATCAAATCCACTTCTCCTCTTGCTGAAAGAGCAAAATATAATTGGTTAGACATCAGTAGAGACGAGTTCGAAAAAATAATGCCAAGTAAACGTATGAAACACACATAAACATCAATGACCCAGATCAGACTAAAATATTGGTAATCATATAAGGAGGGACCGTTCAACCCAGTAGAAGACCATGATAATCATATTGTGTCAACAAAACAAAGACATCAAATACTAAACAATAATGGTTTTATTTGATTTGACATCAATATCATAACACATTGCAATGTGGCCACGGAAAGAACTAGTTAGAAAAGATAAAAATAGCAGGAGAGCCCAGGTACCTCTTTGACCTTGATCGCGACCGTGAGCGTGATCTATGTTCAGACTTATGTCTATGTTCTGACCTTGACCTACGTTCAGAGCGGCTCCTTGACCGAGAGCGTGACCGTCGCCTGTGTCTCACCTCTCTGTCTCGATCGCGAGACCTCCTCCTGTCGAGAAATGACTACACCTTCAATTTTAAGAATAAAACAATCTAAAACTACAAAAACAATTGCAACACACTAATGAGTACCTATCACGGTCTCGACTTCTGCGATGATGATCATCATCCAAATCATCTCTTTTCTCACTACGTTCTCTGCTACGGTCCCTATGACGATCTCTATGATGACGGTCTCGTTGCCTATCCTTACTTCTCTCCCTATCCCTATCTCTATCTCTGCTTTTCTCCCTATCTCTGTCTCTGCTCTTCTCCCTATCACGATCCTTCTCACGATCACGATCTTTGTTTCCGTCTTTATCACGTCCATTTTCATTGTCTTTCTCACTGATTTTCGAAGAATCCTTTTTAAGATCATGAGATTCCTGCAGGAAACAAATGTCAAAAGGCTTCTCTCATATACTATCCCCAGATTTCTAAAGAGAACATATGAACTTAACATGATAATATATACTCTAAATCCAGTGAATCCTTCAAATCAAACTATCAAAAACATAAATTCAACAAGCAGAATCCGAGAATTGTACCAAATTACAATACAAGTGGAGAACAAATTATGATTACCAGTCTAATTCACGAGAGAAACCTAAAAGCTACAGAATCGAACGCAAGATATGTAAAGAAGAAAGTGTAACATACTCGAGACTTGGAGTCTTCATGAAAAGGCGAGCTCTCTAGAGATATGTAGTTCTCGTTGTGGTTTTCGGTGGAGATAGCGACACCATCTCCGTTGCCTTCGTAACTCATCATCCACTTGTGATCTCTTCTCCGATTGGTACTTATCGTTGAGTCTGATTGTGTATGGAAGAAAACCCTAGGGATTCTAATGGAGGATGAATTAAAAATTATGAAGATTCTTCGAGGAAGATGAAGTGATATATGGGTATTATTGTAAATTGAACAGTATTTTTTGGTGTTACACCAAAACCGTAAATGGGCTTGTCTAGTCCAAATTTGAAAACTAGGGTCTCATTATACTTAATGGGCTTATCAGCTTTATCGGCTTATAGTCTAAATTTTTAGTTTCTATCACCAAAAAAAAAAAAAAACTAAATATTTTAAAAATTGATCATTCTAATATTGTTTTACATTATTATTTTTTGTGTAATTAAGGGTTGATTATTATTAGATGTCTTTGTTTATGACTTTTTAAAAGTGTGTTTTATAAGTCTTTATCTGATAGTTTAAAGTCACATATGTTTCTAGGCGTAACTAGCAATTGAAGATGAAAGACCACGTTAAAACATCACAAATATCTCCGGCGTTTAGAGGTTTCTCTCACCATGGATCAAATTCAATTGTTGACACAAAATATTACAAAAAAAGAAGAAGTTTAAATTAGCTTTCATTTGACGGTGGTTTGAAGTTAAACGTACTGATGGATTGGAAAAACATACGATTCTAGTGAAAACAAGTCAACCTAACAACATATATTGCAGAGACTGGTCCACACTCGATCCCTTCATGGACCGTAGCATTCACGGCCAATCAATCTGTTCATTGAGTTTTGACTAGTGTCAATAATTCATAGGATTTTGTTTATATGAAATAACTTTGATATGAGTCAATAATTCATACGAATTTGTCTTTTTCTGTGCTTCTTGAAGAATCCTTTTCAAGATCATGAGATCCCTGTTTTAAAACGGAGATGTCCAAGGCTTGCTTCGTCATAAGTACGACGAAAAGTAAAATGCAATTATATCTTCGAACATCTCTAGATCCTATTATTAAAACACTTAGGGTTACTAGGAATAGATTCATGTGGAGTGTGAATTATGAAGATAGATATTTAGGAGCCCATTAATCGTTTAAAATTATGGCCTCATTATGATTCATTGGCTTAATAGTCTTATTTTTTATTTTATTGTATCCCAAATATATACGTTTGGACACAACCAGTTTTACGGTAGAAAGATTCGAAACATCCCCATATTTTTATAATTTGACTACCATAATATTGTAGAAAGAAAGCATAGCTATTAGAGACTAGTACTTACCAGTTTTTTTTGGGTTATTTTATTTTTAGTTCTAAAACTAAGATAGTTACAAAAACAGATGATTCTAAATATTATTATGTAAATTCTAAATTGATTAGCATTAATTTTAGTACAAAACCTAATAAGCATCATTACAATAATGAAAGACTGCAAGACCATTGGATTGCTAACTTATATATATATATATATATATATATATATATATATATATTGGGTCTTATTAATAATATAAAAATTTACAAGTTTTTTACCTGGTAGTTATAATGGTAAGATGGTACATAATGATGTATAAAAAAGAAAAAGAAAAATAGTACAGAAAAACTGTAAAAAAACAGTGTAACAATTTTGATATTTGATTGATAAATTTATAAATTGTAGAAATTGTAGTGCTTTGATTTTGTTCACCAATCAAAGCCATTGTTTGTTCAGTTTGTCAAACAGTCGACAATAGAAACAGTCATAAAATGGTGTTCTGATGTTGGGCCCAAAATTTTCTTTTTAATATTACCCTTAATTTTAATATCCTTTTCAATTGGATTTCTCTTTTGGTTTCCTTAAGGCAAAATTTTTGGTTGACTAGAGAAATATAGAAGAAAATAGAGAATGGGGGCAGAGATGCATGAATGATGAAAGTGATGAAAAAGGACGAGAGGGAGAAAAAGAGAGATAGATGATAGGTGATGTGACATTGACAAGTGATGGAAACTATTTAAAAAATAAATTTGGTGAATTTGAAGAGGTAGAGACAACGTAAAAGTTTTATATTCTCCTAAACAGTTCTATTTTGTGTTTCGTTTATATTTATACTCCTATTTCTTTTCTTTTACTTTTTGTTAAAATATATTGGTATATCTTATAATTGCACAAATATAAAAACAATTATAATCACAATCCTAATTCCAATAATAACTCATAACAAGCTTAATTCTATAAATTGAAGCCAACATATAGCATAACTACTTAAATAGCTAGCACTATAGCCACTTAAATGTCGATAGCTTGGTAGATAGATGGACGTTCTAATCGTTCACAATTGTTGTACTGACAACATCCACTATTCAGTATCTTGACAACATCCACTATTCACTATCTTGAATTGCGGAATCCTTAAATTTCACGTTACTTTGATCACCAAAGAATGTTTGAACAAGAGATTTTATGATCTATGAATATGTGACATTATATTTCGATTAGCAAAAAAAAAAAAAAATCACAATTCGGCCACAACCATACGCTAACAATTCATTATGATCTTAAGAGATTACAAAACAATTCATCAATCATAACACACAATATATATATTAACATAACAACAAATCAATTAATTAAAATGAATACAACACTGGTTAATCAACTCGAACTCTAAATTGTTATCATCTCTCCAATCTTTTGAACCCTTAGCCTTAAATCAAAACTTCTCTTAAAGTAAGATTGCTCTTATGGATGAACTCCACACACGCGAACCTAATTTAAACCGAGCTCAATTTTAATATTATACCAACAGTCAACACACAACAACAATAATATTCGGATAACTTATACAATCTCTCTAAATAAAAACAATAGTTAGATGTAATTAGGTGCTGGTTTTTTACAAAGAAAATGGCCATCGTGGATAGGATCAATCCTTCGTGTGGTGGATGGAGAACGAATCAGATACATTTAGAGAATTAACTAATCAAAAATTAAAACGAAAATTAGGTTAATAGTAGTTTAAAAAGATAATTAAAGAAGGTAAGATCTTGAATTCTTGATGATACTTAGCAACGACGAGTACGGCAATGAGAGGGACAAATAAATAAAAGGCAGAAACAACAGAAGAGGGCCACACACCACTTTTTTTTTTGTCTCGATGCGTTACGTGACAACCACATAACTTCTTCTTTTATTTATATATATTTATATTGATATTATAGTTTCTTCTCAATCACATGCAATTTTTCTGTTTTCATTTCATTTATTTCGTCCTTTTTGTTTCAACAACTATTACTGTTTCTTATTTAACTTGTTTTTAGTTTTTTTTTCTTTAACAAATTCTGAAGTTGTTAGAGAATTGTTTATTATTTTATCTTATTTTATTTTTTGCACAAAAGGAATTTTGATATTTATACTGTTTACCGTTTACTTTTGAGAGTTTTGACTCTTGGTCGTATATATGTCGACGAATAAAACACAATTGTAAAGAATACACATTGAGAGTTTATGGATCAGTTAACGTAAAGGAGGTAAAGACATTAATTAGGAAAACATATTTATCGTACGTGGTCTTATTTTGTACGTCTCGTCGTAAAATAACGACTTTTAAGATTTCTTTAGTAAGTAGTTTCATAACTCATACCCAAAAACTAGGTTAAAAGGCAAAGATTGCCATAACATATATATATTGTTCAAAGAATATTAAATCTTCCGATGTGTGATAATTCTAACAATAATATTATTGAAGTATGAAAAATATCTTAGGAAGGTGTCCAAATTATTTGAAAAAATCTTCCCTCAAATGATTTAGGATCCATTCTAAAAAGTTTTGAAATTCCTGTTAAATATTGCTGTAAAGTCGAATCTCCTCTGTAAAGCTTTACATTTTTTCTGCAATATAATTGATTAAAACAGAATAAAAAACCATCTTAATTTTTTGCAGAAGAAAATACATTTTTGAGACGAATTGAGACAAGAAACAGAATAATCTTATTTCGAGCTGTCGCACTTCATGAAATTTTCTTAGCTACATCAAGTAGTTTTGAACATTTTAGAAAATAGATGTACGATTTTTTAATGTCAACTTTGGTTTGGTTTTTAGCTATTTCTCATATACGATAGTGAGCGACCACAACGCTGGATTTCTTTTTTTGTGCTGTAGTTACGTATAGTTTCTCATATGCGACGATGATGATGAGTGACTCATATGATTTTACAAATTACAATTATAGTTTTTTAGAAAGTTCATTGGATGCTTCGAACGTTGAACAAAACAAATCGTAATAAAGCAGCTAAATATATATTCGTAAGCGTCGATGTTTGTCTTTTTGTGTTTGGCCATGTTAGGTTAAGTCCAGATATTTCATATCTCTATTCATACCATCCACGTCTATATTTTAAATATATTCGTATCAAAATATCCGCCGCGACATATTTTGAATTCATGTTCATGTTTGGGGTCAATCGCATTAATTTTAGTTTTGTCATAACACGTAGATATACATAAATAAGTATACAGTATGTAGTTTAGTAATTTGCCAAAAAGTTTTTGGACCTACTTTACAAAACTTTGGCTACTCTAATCTAAAACTGATACCATGACAATGATCCTAATTAAGGTTTAATATAATACAGGGTTTGGACAAATTCTTAACGTTTCTAAACGTTTCTCAAAATGGAAAAAATCAATTCAATCCTCGTATATAAGCAACCCAAATATATAATCTAGAGTAAAAGTAAAATACTTGGTAAACACTTTATCTTTGCTTCGATTATTGTGCATCATGCATCAGGAATAAGCTCAATGCGTATACCATGTTCAACTTTAAAGAGATTAGCAAGATAGAGCATACATCATCTCCAACATGTATATATAAAAAAATATACGTCATTTGTTTTAGGGTTAGGATAAGCAAATTTGTCTAGTATGACAACTATATATACATAGTTGGATCAACACGTCTTTCTAGAATTCTCTGTACATTTGTGATCTGAATCTCATATATAAGTTTTTTTTTTTTTTTTGTCATTCTTTTACATCATCATTAGAGATATTTATTCTAATCATATTATGATGAGATCCAATTACTTGCACCATATGCTATTATGATGAATAATTCTCACGAACAACAATTCTACGGCGCAGTTCTTACGATATTCCTTCAATGGACATACTTTCCCCCACAACACTCAAACCACTACAAACGGTTTTGCATGTGGGCATGCAACACTTTGTACTTCTAATAAATTTTGCACCACTAATCTATAAAAATCTGTATTCTCTAAAATTCGAATCCAAAACCTAAATATTAAAATATTAATGTATTTTTAAATATTAATGAACTTTTGATCGTTAGGTTAGAACTTTTTAATTTAATGGTTAAAGATCATAAATCCTTAATATGACGTATAACAACTTCTTTCTTTGGTGTTATTTTCATCTCAATCTTCTAGTTTTTCTTTTTTGTTTTTCCGACAAAACCTTGATAGTCAAATGCTGATTTGAATGTCAGAAAAATCATTATGTAAAAAAAATACCATGTCAATGTTATATAATTGTGAAGTATTTATTGGCATTTGCTTTCTAATGTTCGGATTTGATATGCTCTTGAGATTATTCTCTGAAACAGTATCTTGATATGCAGAGAATAGCTTTATCAAATAAATGCAAAAATAAACAATTTTATTATGTAAAATGAATAAGTACCTAACGACTAGATATGCATGCAACATACTATATATAGTGGACAATATCAAATTCCATCAAATTCGAATCGTGAAATCGTATATTTATTATATATTTTTTCGTAAAAATAGGCCGATATATGTGTTGGATTCGACGTTAATTAGAAAGATTTTTTTAAAAGTAGATGAATTTAATTTGGTGTGAATTCTGTTTCTAAAAAATGTAGAGTATTCGAATTTGAACTTCTATATATATATAAAAAATCATTACATTATGTAACGCAATTGTATTCTGCTTAGTTGACTAGCTGTGACGCATTTAGGTGTAAAACAAAACTTGTAGTGAAATAAATAAAAATTGAATAGCTATTGCTTACCTAAAGTCTTAAATTTAAAATAAAACCTTCCTATTGATCCAATTTCTAATTTATTTAAGTTAATAAAGCTATCTAATGAGACAAACAATAGGAAAAGATCTCAATTTGACTCTAGTGGATTTTTTTTTTCTATAATAAGAGGAAGATGTCAGAAGTCCAATAATAATCTCAAAATTTGGCCTAATAACGTGACTATAGTTTATCAAAATTGATCTGTTTTTTAAAACTTGGTTTGTATATATACATACATACTTAACACGAAATCTATAATTTTTTTGTAGATTTCTATTTTTTAATTTTAATTATGTTTTGATATTTGTTAATTAGTATTAATATTAACTAAGATATATAATTGATATGATATACATATTTTAGTTATTAGGTAAAGAATTAAAATCCAACTTAATATGATAAAATAGATAGCTAAATTTTATTACAAAATAAAATGTATAAGGTTGAAATTTGGTTTAAAAAAAAATCAAATTAAATATATATTAAATAGAATATTTAAGATTAAAATTTTGTTTAGCAAAAATTACTAATTAAATATTTTTAAAATATGTGCATTACTATTTACTATTCAAGATAGTATATAATAAAAAGAACAAATATGATATTTTATCTTGATAGGCCTTTTTCGTCTGAACCGTACAATCCCAACAAAATTAAGACCAGAGTAATGTGGGGCCCAAAACTGGAAAAAAAACCCAATACTTTTTTGAAAGTTTACAAAATGTTTTTATAAACACAAAAAAAATAAAGGGAAAAACAGATCGAAAAAAAAAAAGTTTGGCAAAAAAGAAGACTCTTTGAGACTGAGAGGACTTAGCGTGCATGGGAACATTTATAGACAGACGAAATTCTCCGAATTGAAGAAGAGCTTCTCTATCTTCAACGAAGAAGACGACTTATCAACCTTTGCTTAATCTAGGGGTTTCTTCTTCCTTTTGTTTCTTCTTCTCCAGTTTTCAAGGAGATTCTTAAGCTCCATCTCTGTGAGTCATCTTCTGCGAATCGACGCGATTATTGGATTGTTTTTGTTTTGAATTTTGCTGTCGGTTCTTCACATCTATCGTATTGTAGCTCGTAAAGTCATTTTCTGGGATTTGAACTCGAGATTTCTCAGTTTCCTGCTGAGAATTTTAGTTCAAAACTTCATTGATTTGTTCTCTTTCTCTCTAATTACTTGTATAATTAGTTAATTGGAATAGCTTTTGTTATATTTCGTTTAGTTGGTGATGGGTGAGTTGCATTGTGCTCACAATTGGGTATTTGGTGGTCAATCTTTGGATTTTTATGTTTGAATCCACTGATTAGCTGTATTGTTTGACCTTAATTTTGGTTAAACCCTGATTTTAATTTTTCTCTTTTCCAGTGACAGGGGTGGATCATTGGTGAATTCTTGAGGTCCAGGAGAATCTGTCATTTTCAACACATTGTGTGGAATCATCTGAGAGGTTTGGTAAATAGATAGAACAAGGATCTATGAAGATCTGAGTTGAAGAATGGGCTATTGTTCCATGAAGTCCTCTTGGATTGGTGTATCTTTAATGTAATTAAAACTCAAGAAATTGTTTAATTATATCATGTGCTCATATGATGGATTGATGAGCGTGGTAAGGTATCAAATGTAAGATTGAAATCAGCAGATAGATCCTTGTCAAGATGGAAACAAGGTGTGTTATTATTCCTTGTCAACGGATCTTCCTGTAATTTACTTTCTTCTTGTTATTTTCCAATTCTTAGATCTGGAATGTACTTTTTGTCTATCTTCAGGCCTGCAGAGAGAGTATTCTCAAATGGTGATGTTTATTCTGGTCAACTCAAAGGAACACTTCCTCATGGGAAGGGAAAGTATGCATGGCCTGATGGTATCATTTATGAGGGTGATTGGGAAGAAGGGAAGATATCCGGGAGAGGAAAGCTTATGTGGTCATCTGGAGCTAAATATGAGGGAGATTTCTCCGGGGGATACCTTCATGGCTTTGGTACATTGACTTCGCCTGATGGATCTGTCTACGCTGGAGCATGGAGGATGAATGTTAGGCACGGTCTAGGAAGGAAAGAGTATTGTAACTCAGATGTATATGATGGCTCATGGAGAGAAGGATTACAAGATGGTAGTGGTAGTTATTCTTGGTACAATGGAAATAGGTTCATTGGGAACTGGAAAAAAGGTAAAATGTCTGGCAGAGGGGTTATGAGCTGGGCAAATGGTGATCTCTTTAATGGGTTTTGGTTGAATGGTCTTAGACATGGATCTGGAGTTTATAAGTATGCGGATGGTGGTTTTTATTTTGGAACCTGGTCACGTGGCCTAAAAGATGGGAGTGGAGTCTTTTATCCTGCTGGAAGTAAACACCCTTCTCTAAAGAAGTGGCATCGGCATTTTGGGTACGATGACACCGGCAACTTCCTCCTCTCTCATAATTCAACAATAAATATTGATGATTTACGGACTTCAAAAGCTGTATCACGAAGTCTTTCTGAGTTAACCACAACAAGCGGACTGACAAGAACTTCGGAGAGGTATCCTGATGATTACTGGAGCACCAGTGATCCCCCTAGAGACTTTATGCATCATGGGCCTTCATCCAAATCTGCACGGTCTGTTGACTCTGGTCAAAGCGAGATCCGGGATAAGAACCCTATTGTTTTTGAAAGGGAATACATGCAAGGAGTTTTGATTAAAGAACGAATTATGAGTTCTATCGACATGTCACACAGGGCTAGACCTTTGAATCTTACTAAAGAAGTCACAGTTAGCGCTTGTGTGAGCTTTCTAGGGGGGAAATGGAACCATTATCTAATGCTTAACCTCCAACTCGGTATCAGGTAAACAAGTTCGAGACACAAGTCATTTATCTTTCTGGAAGCTTATGAACAAATTTTCACAGATCTTAGTTATCAAGAGATCTTCATTCAGACCACCTCTGAACATGTTCCTCAATTCTCGTATGATCTTGAGACTACTCAGTTGTAGCCTAGAAATACAGTTATTTTTGCCTACTATGACTTGATTAATGATTTAGACCAGAACACAAACAGTCAGACCATGCTTGTACTAGTTATTGCTCTTACAAAACAAATCTTTTGAAGTTCACAGGTATACTGTTGGGAAAATCACACCAGTGCCTCCGCGGGAAGTTCGTGCTTCTGACTTTAGTGAAAGAGCCAGAATCATGATGTTCTTCCCTAGAAACGGTTCCCAGTATACACCTCCACACAAGTCTATTGATTTCGATTGGAAAGACTATTGTCCTATGGTTTTCAGGTAACTTTCTTTCGCCACATTCCAAAAAAATGCTTAAAATCAGTATAAACCAAGAGGACTCTTTTGTTCATAAACACGTTTTCTTAGTGGATGCAAGAATACCTGCTCTTCAAATGATTTACTATGCATTTATCTCAATGGCATGTCATAGGAATTTAAGGGAGATGTTCAAGTTAGATGCTGCAGACTACATGATGTCTATATGTGGCGATGATGGCTTGAGGGAAATTTCTTCCCCTGGGAAAAGTGGCAGTATCTTCTACCTTTCTCATGACGACAGATTTGTGATAAAGACATTAAAAAGATCTGAGTTGAAGGTTTGATATGACTAAACCAAGCTGCTATCTCTACTTGATTGTCGTAATGAATTATAGTGGTTTGGGCCTTGGGGATATTGTAAACCCTTCGTTAGTAAGCAAATTCTTGCTCCTGTTGGGTTTTCTTGTTGCGTTTTTAGGATGCATGTGACCTACAGATAGTCTAGCCTGTCTTTCCTTGTATGTATTTTTCTTAGTGTATCACATAATCTTTAATTTATAAGGTAGTAACATCTCATTGGTTTATGTATATGCATAACTGAGAGCATCTCTTTCTGTTATAGGTTCTTCTTAGGATGTTGCCTAGGTACTATGAACATGTAGGAGACTATGAAAATACGCTCATAACGAAATTTTTTGGAGTTCACAGAATAAAACTCAAGTGGGGTAAAAAGGTAAGAACTAGTCTGATCCCTTCTATGTATTAATTCCATTATATTTCATTTCTTTTTAGTATGGGCGTTGTGCTTCTCTGACAGGTACGCTTTGTGGTCATGGGGAATATGTTTTGCACAGAATTGAAGATTCATCGTCGCTATGACCTAAAGGGCTCAACACAAGGGAGATATACAGAAAAGAATAAAATTGGAGAAAAGACTACATTGAAAGATCTTGATCTAGCTTATGAATTTCATATGGACAAGCTGCTGCGAGAGGCTCTCTTCAAGTGAGTTCTCATCAAATCCATTTTTGCATGACCTGATTGATAGCCTAGTCAACTAACTAGTATTTAGAGAACCGAAGCACTTAATAATTTCTCTGTAACGAGAGATAACAGAACCCTTGAAAAGGAATAAAGCAGCTATTTCCTATGATTTGCAAACGCTTTTACTGAAATAATTAAGATGGTAGAAAAATGAGCTGCAGAGAAGAGGTTGTACCAAATGTCTTACTTTCAATGCTGTCTTCACACATACCTTCCTTGAATTTCTCATTATATTTATTTTCTTTTTGCACGTAATTATATTGCTGTAGTTTTCGCATTTGTGTCTGCCTAATTGTTTGTGGAACCTCTTTGTTTCCCACATGGCAGGCAAATTATTTTAGACTGTTCGTTCTTGGAATCTCTTCAAATCCTTGATTACAGTCTTCTGTTGGGATTACATTTTAGAGCCCCCGATCCACTTACTGATATCCTGGAGCCTCCCAATGAAATGTCAGATCAAGAAAGTGATAGTGTTGGTTCGGTTGACGGTAGGCCTCTCAACCCTTTTAGTGACTATATATCTTTTCAGTTTAGAGAGAATAGTCGTTCACTCGCTTAGATAAATCAGGTGATCAGTTTTTCTACGACACTATATGGTATAGTTCTAGAGCTCACACATGGAGTCTATGTAAACTAGATTTAAATGTCATGGATTTGTGTCTCTTACTGTTTTTGTTTTGTCTTTCATCAGTCAATTTGCCTCGTGAACCCTCCATTCCTCCAAAAGGGCTATTAATGGTTACCCATGAACCCAATTCCGTTAATACCGCCCCGGGTCCTCACATCAGAGGAAGCACACTACGAGCATTCTCTGTTGGCGAGAAAGAAGTTGATCTTATTCTACCTGGAACTGCAAGGTTAGTAACTTCCTGCAAAAACCTAACTTGACTCCACAAGATCACTCAGAGTCCAATAACCTTATTTCCTGTTCATTAAATTGTCCCCAACCATACCTTTTGGAATCATCTTATTCAGGCTCCGGGTACAGTTAGGAGTGAACATGCCAGCTCAAGCCCACCACAAACTCGGCCAAGACAACGAGGAATCAGGAACGGTCGAGCTCTTTGAAGTATATGATGTGGTTGTATACATGGGCATCATTGACATCCTCCAAGAGTACAACATGAAGAAGAAAGTGGAACATACTTGCAAATCTATGAAATATGATCCAATGACAATTTCAGCCATCGAGCCTACACTTTACTCTAAACGATTCATCGATTTCCTCCTTAAGGTATTCCCAGAAAAAGCATAGAGAGAGAGAGATATCAACGGACCATTGATCTTCCTAAAGATGAAAGGTTCCATGATTTGACTCGACCGATAATATTCTTTCCTGTTCATAAGCCATAAAAAGACTCTGAGGGATTTGGCTCGTAATCTTCTTTCGCCCTTATGTACACTAACATTTAGGATCTTATATACTTGAAAAAGTTTTCGTATATTATTATTATTGAGTAGATTTGTGCCACTCTTAAAATCCAAACAAGTGCATCAGTAATAGATTAGATGATAAAATAAGTTGATCAAAACAAAGGATCAATACCAGTATAAAAATCATCATCAAAGTGAAGAATATCATCCTCGTTCTCTAACCAACTTGCAGAACCAGAAGTTTCGCCGCCTTCAAATTCGTGAGTTTGATTCGTCTTTGTCTCGTCGTTGCGAGTCTGAAGAACTTCCTCCTCCTGATGATGAAGAATCTCTAAACCTCCATCTCTTTGAGTACTCTTCACGGCATCATTTAATCGGCATCTCACATTGTTCAACATCCTCGAAACAGCATCGACCGCCTCTTTTAACTCCTCAACGTTCTCCGATACGTCAAAACGTTTGTCTTCCCACCAAAACCCTAACCCTGACCTGTTGTCTTGGTTTGCCGTAAGAGGAGGATGGTCATAAAGCAGAGAGGAGACAACGTTATCGACAGAGGAATGACCGAAAGAGTAGAAAGAAGCGTGAGATTTGGAAGTCATAGGAGCCGCTAAGATTGCGATTTGAGTGGCTGGAGAGAGGAGACAAAGCTGTGAAGCTTTGCGGAAGAGACCTTCCCTGCGTTTTGTGAAAGCAACCGTTTTTGCGGGTTTGTTTATGATCTTCTTAATCTCAATCTTTGTTTTTTTGCCTCCCATGTTGAAACACTTGCAAGAAAGAAACCCCAATTACACAGACAGACAGACAGAGATTCTTCTCTTTATAGTACATTTTATTTATTCTTCATAATTAATTGCATGTTCCCCATTATTGGTCTTATTCCATATTCGGAGAATTTCCATAATCTGAGATGTTTTTTAATATTACCTTTCTTTAACTATTTTCCTAAAATCTCTTAGCAAAAAATTAGAAAAAAAAATACACAAAGGTAGAGAACTCTTTTCCTTTCTTTTGTGGTGTTCTTAATGAACTAATATATTTACTTTCCCGTGGAGGAAAAAAGTAAAACAAACAAATCTAATTTTATTTGGTTCACTTTTTGGAGCGAAGATAATTTTTTTTACAGTATTGTAAACCCAAATCCAAAACCTCTTGCATTACCGCATTTATTCCATGACCCATCTGCGAAAACCCTAACCCTAGAGATAATTTCTTGCGGGCCAAGAAATATGGTATCTGATGAACAGAGGAGCGTCGAAGACGGATAGTTTGCCAACGCAGTCTTGGTCGGAGATTATATAAATAGTTCGCGGTGGAGACATTTTAGGCATTGTTGTTAATTTGTTAATCATTTGGTGTTAATGAATGATCTTTTCTTTTGGTGAGTATTGTGATACGCACCATTTTAGAGTAAAAATAATTTGTATACTGTAATCAATATACAGTATATTTGGGATTATAAGGAAGTCGTAAAATGTGGTACTAGTTTATTGGTTTGATGGAACATAAGCGTGTTTCTGCTTTTCCATAAGCGCCATATGTAAACATTTTGGAGAGATAAAGCTTCGAGAGATCAGCCGAAATGGCACATTTTTTTGTCGAAACCGAAAGGGCACTTAAACGGTGGTTTATAGTTGATTTTCGTTCGTTGTCTCAATTCTGATCTATGTGTCGATTCTATGACAAATTTGTCACTAAATCACCCAAACTTTAATGCTTCCGCATAATAGAATAACAACATCACATACATATCTTTCTTTCTAAAACCGAATGACGCATATTTTTTATGTAATTTTTTCGTACTTTTAGGTGTCCCACCAATTTTTTTTTTTTTTTTTCTGTTCTACCATCAAACCAATAAACTAGTACCACATTTTACGACTTCCTATAATCCCATAAATATATATTGATTACAAATTACAGATACATAAACTAGAAACTACCTATAATTCATAATTCTTCGGCAATAGTAAGTAGTAACCCATATGTTTATCAAAGGAAATAATTATTCATTAAAATGTTCTTGACCTACTAATCCTATAACATGGGGACCAATACTTTGACAATCATCGTCATCTTATCATATTCATCATCATCATCATCGATCAAGATGGATGAACCTTATTTCCAGCTGCAGTCTTCCAAGCTGATCTCATAGACGCGGCGGCTGATCCCATCGCCGCCGCAATATGTCGTTTCGCGGCAACTGTCGCCGCTTTCTCCATTAAATTCCCCGTTCTCCGAGCAGTCTCCGCTTTCTCCTCAAGCTCTTTCAGCTCCGCCGCCTCCATCCTCTCCATCTCCTCCAACGTCCGCCTATACTCCTCCATCCCCCACTCCATATCCCTGAAGAAACCATAAAAATCAGATCTCTCCAGATCTATGAAAATTCCATACAAGAAAAGACGAAAATGTTACCGATCAAGTTCAAGTTCAGCTTCACGGAGAGATTCTTCAGCTTCTTCGAGTTCTTGTTGCTGTTCGGATTCGAGAGCTGCCCAAGCTTTGTATGAATCGACTTCAAAGAGACGCATGAGGTCCTCGATTCTTGAAGGGTCGAATGTTTTGTCGACAAGAGCTTGATCGGAGAGGAGAGTGAAGTGGTGAATTAGAGCTTCCATGTTTTGGTGAATTTTGATGGAGAAGAAGAAGATGATGATAGAAGAGAATCGAATGATTCTTGTAATGTGGAACTTTGCAACAAGTGGATGACAATAATGTAAGGCAGAGAGTAAAGTTTACCGTTGGGGATATGTATTTGACGCAATTGTCAAAAGTTGAAATGATTGGTGTGTGGTAAAAAGTAAAGTTGGAACCTAAAAACCTTTTATTTTATTTTATTTTAACCTATGGTTTCTATGAAGACCGTTACTTTAGTTTTTTTCTAAAAATGAAAGTAAATAAGCATTATGAAAAAAGTAATTAAGTCATTTGCTTTAGGATTTTCGTTGGAATTTAATCCTACATGTATGGCTACGGATGGTTGCCTAAAATTGAATGGATTAAAAGTATTGAGTCGAAAAGTTTTGGATCGAATATCATTCAACTTATTCATCTCCAAAATTGTAGCTGAACAAGTTGAACATTTTGTTGTTATAACTTGCTCATTTTTTTCAATTTTTTAAAATTGAATGGGTTGAATAATTTTTTCAACTCTTTCATCTCAAATGGTAAAAAACTAGTTGATGAATGTACATGTAAAGAACTAGTTGTTTAAAGTTCGAACTTGACAAGCTAACAAGTGCTCATGGCGCATATCCTGATAAGATGTTGAATGTACATGTAAAGAATACGATGAAAACCTCTTCTTTTTTATCTCTTTTTCCTTCAATCTTAAAACTGTTTGATAGAATATGTTGATGCTAGCTAAGATATATTCACCACAAAACCTAAATCATCGGATGCTGTACGAGGTGTATGACATGGATGATGAGAGATGTCTTCTCAAGATGTGTTCTTCAAAAAAATATAAAGAACTGGGGTCTCCATTAAAGAAGCTTGAACAACAAGTACAAATTTTTAATCTTCTATTTATTAATTTGCTCAACAGATTTCCGTTTTGATATTTTTTTAAAATCTTACTTTGAGTTAACTTTCTCATAGGATAAGCTCAGAAGTTTATTTTTTTATTTTTATTTTTTTCGGTTTGATTTTTCTTTCGAGATTAGTCAGGTTTAATTGCACTACCATATTAGTTTTCTTTAGATGTTGAATGTATATGGTTTTTCTCTAGCTTTAATTTGGTTTTTGAACATATTCTTTATTTGTTATAAGTAAAAACATTATTAACATAATTTTCATTATCATTTTTAATAGAGAACCTCAAACTTTATAATCTTAGTTATTTTTTTCTCCAAAATAAATCAAAAGTAAAACTTAAAAACTCATACTAAAAATACATACACATTTTTCTAAGTCATCATATACATAGGTTTCAAACCAACACAATGGAGTAAAATTTTAATGGAAATAAATTATAATGATAGGTTTTGGAAACAAGCCGTGAAGAAGATATAAAAGTGTTTTTGGACAGAAGAAAGAAACTAGAATAAATCAAACGAGAGATAACAAGAGCAAGACCGTGCAATCTAATGGTTTGGGGTATTTGCTTACATCCTAAAATTAATGAGTTCGATCCATTTCTTTGGGGTGTGTGTGGGTGTACATGTCAAAAACCGTTATCGAAAAAAAACAGAGAGATGACGATCGCAACTATGAGGACAAAATCTTTAACAGAGAAATTAGAGAGCATACGAACAAAGACAAAGAATTTTTTGTAACTTTGTTGTTTCAAATGGAAAATTTGGAGAGCCTAAAAGCTGAGCAAGATGGATAAATTCTACTTTTTGAGTGTTGTTACAACAACATTTTGAACTTATTAAAGTGGCTTACTTAAATTTCGTAAGACATGTGACATGAGGATGGTTTTGTTATCTGATATTATTTTCCTCTGTTTCTGTAATAAATAATAAAATGAGGGGTTTATTTGTAAACAACTTTAGTTCCCAGATTTTTCTGTGTCTCTCTTCTCGAAGCAAATGAAAACATCATCAGACAGCTGAAAACGCCTCTGAAACTCGCGAGATCTATTTTCAAATCGAAGAAGACAGCAATTCGAGGGTTTACTTGTCTTGTCTTGTTGACTCGATTCGTAGACTTTTGGTCTGAAGCTTCTTCGTGTTTTATCTTAACAATGGCGGGTTTTATCAATCTTGAGGATTCCCCAATGTTTCAAAAACAGGTACACTACCTTTTTACCTCATTAGTGATATATTCAAGTTTTCTCCAATAAAGTTTTGAAACTTGATTGATTTATTGACTGGATCAGGTCTTCTCCTTGGAAGGGACAAGTGATGAGCTTAAAGATCGTTGTCAGAAGTTATACAAAGGTGTTAAGAAGTTCATGTAAGAAGAGTATCTCTACCTACTTTTTTTGGTTGTTTCCGTTTTTTGTCGTAATATCTTAATCATCTTTCTCTGGTTCTCTATTATATAAGGCTTTGTCTTATTCATAAGTCATTCTCTTGAACTGTTTGACCATTGAAAGCTGAAAGTTTTAAACTTTGTACCATTTAAGACTCAATGGGAAGGAATTTTTCAATGAATTAGATTTAGCATTCTCGTTCTCACCTTCATTTTTTCTGTCTCCTTGTTGTATCTTTCTCTTCAGTTGTCTTTTCTGAAACTTAGGAATTGCATTATTTTTTGTTATAGGGGAGCTTTAGGAGAGGCATCTACTGGAGTTAGTGCCTTTGCAGATTCTCTTGAAGAGTTTGGTGCTGGACATGATGATCCAGTCAGTGTTTCAATTGGAGGTTGTTTATTCACTTTCAATTTAATTTGCCCACTCTTATTAGTTGATTACTTAGTTTAGGTGCTATGAACTTTGATACATTCTCCACAGAGGAGATTGTGGGCTCTTTGGTTGATATAAATATACTATGATGCATTCCTTTAGCTCACCAGTTAATTATAAAGTACTGATCTATGCAAGTAGTGGTGGTTTTGCTGTTTCTCCTTTTGGGATTCTCATCCACTAATTTACTGAACTTTTAAAGCAAGGCATTTTATTGACGCCTGGTTTTAGCTAAGTAAACGTTGTTGGAGGTCTGGGTTACACTTGGGATAGACAGTGGTAGTGGGAAGGATATTACAAAAAAAACCACTTAGGTATGTTGAGAACGTTGGATGATAAATAGGAAGCATAGCTTTAATAGAGTTTCACAGGCTCAATCTGGATAACTCCTGTATGAACTCTTAGTTCATGAGTTCTAGTTTCCCACTTTTTTCTTATGATGTGATTGACTGAATATCCAAGAAAATATCTAGAAGTTCATGTTTCTGATATATTTCGGTGTTATACTTTTGGGTGGCACCAGGTCCAGTAATATCTAAGTTCATAAATACACTTCGAGAGCTCTCCTCTTATAAGGAGTTTCTTCGCTCACAGGTAACTCTCATCATATCTTGTGAGTGGAAGCTATATTTTTGTCTGGTCGCTAAAAATTTTTTAGGGCATACAAGTCTTGTTTATTCGTATTATTCTTTATACACATGTTTGGTAGAGAAATCTAAGATATAATGAGTTTGATAACCAATTTGAATATTTGCTTGAAAGCTGTTTCCCTTCACTGCATCATTTGTATAAATGTTGTCTTTTTGTAGGTGGAGCATGTATTACTTGAGAGGCTGACAAACTTTATGACTGTTGATCTACAAGAAGCAAAGGTAACCTTTATTACCCTGCAAATTTTGATTGTTTTCTACTTTCTTGTACTGTGAAGTCTAAAATGTGATCGTCCAATATCATAGACTCCAGATTGATCAATAAACAAAAAAATAGGTTGTTGTTTTCTGAATCCACTTGTTGACAAGTTCTATTAAACCCCTTGCCATTAGTTAGGTCGGATTTAAAAACGATTTGTCCCTTTTTTATTTATATATATTCCTTTTCTTGAGTAAATCGTTTTAGAAGAAAAGTACATTTTTTCCTGCACTGATCTATATAATATGTTATCAAAATCTAAAATTATTTACCAATATCAACTTTACTATTTTTTTCCTACCTTTTCAGGAGTCTCGGCGTCGGTTCGATAAAGCTGTCCATTCTTATGATCAGGTAATTGATTATAGTCTAGTGCTTCGTTTACTTTTGTGCATGGAGAGATCCTCCTTATTAGTATCTTGAATAAATATGTTATAGGTGTCAGTGTGCACTACAGTTAGAACTTAGAACTTAGTTTTTTTTTTGTTTCCACACTAATATATAAATAGCTGGTCCTGGTCATATAAAAGGAGACTAGATGGAAGTTTATTTGTTTATGTGAAACAAGTTTGCAGAAAAAATTGTTGTATTCATTTTCCAACATGGGCGACTGACAAGCATCGTAGTTGATGATTAATCTATCTAAGATATGATGTTGTGCCTGGAATTCTTGATCTGAAGCTATGCAATGAATTTTCTTATTCAATTGAAGGCACGCGAAAAGTTTGTGTCGCTAAAGAAGAATACCAGAGGAGACATTGTTGCTGAGTTGGAAGAGGTATTGGCAATATATTTCATATATGTAAATATTCAAGAAAAATCTCCTTATCCATATTCAGGCATGCATAAACTGTACATGTGCACTATATAACCGTATATTATATCTTTGGGATTCTAACGAACTTGTCAATCTATAGGATTTGGAGAACTCGAAGTCAGCATTTGAGAAAAGTCGTTTCAATCTAGTATGCTAAGTCTACGAATAGAAGCACTACTACGATTGTCTTTTGACCTTTCTGCATTTAAATGGTTTTCTCTTTGGTTTAAGGAATGCAGGTAAATTCACTGATGACCATTGAAGCAAAAAAGAAGTACGAGTTCTTGGAATCTATAAGTGCAATTATGGATTCCCATTTCAAATATTTTAAGCTTGTATGTTTCTTCTCTTATTTTGCATTTAGAGATGTAACCAAGTGTGACCAACTAAGGGAAACATCAGTACCTCGTTGTACTCCTTAATGTGGTCTCTTTGTTCTCCAGGGTTATGATCTATTAAGTCAATTGGAGCCTTACATCCATCAGGTACCACCTTAATGTCAAATCCTTTCTGACTATGCAAATAAGCAGAAAAAGTTTGGGAGCTTGTAATGCTAATTCGTTTACAAATGCATATGAAATAGGTGCCAGTTATCTCTTTTAAATCATGTATCTCTCCCTTTTTGTTCCGTAAAAAAAGCTAAAAAGGAAAAATAGTGACTTTAATAACTTGTACTATAACTTGTACTACGCTAACATGTGACTTTAATAAATTTATAGTCTTAAGCGAAGAGAGAAATAGTGATGTGCAGACTTAGAGAGTTAACAGTTAAAGATACTTAAAGCTTTCTCTAATAAAATTCATTAATACTGCTACTTTTCCTCTTACAGGTATTGACATACGCACAACAGTCAAAAGAACAGTCTAAGATTGAACAAGATCGATTTGCACAACGCATTCAAGAATTCAGGACTCAATCTGAATTAGACAGCCAACAGGCCTCTGCTAAAGCAGATCCCTCCGATGTTGGTGGAAACCATGTTTATAGAGCTATCCCCCGTAAAAACGTAGAAGCAAACTCAGTTTCAACAGCAGACAAGGAAGTAAGGTTCTCCAAACCATAGTTTTCACAAATTGTTCCAATGGTTCTCTGGTAAAGAAATGGATTAAGTTTTGTCTTGCCACCGGAAAATGGTTAGAAGTGGCATAGTTTGTCCAAAGATATAATGGTCGCTGTTTCTGAATATGGCTATTTATATTGACAGGATCTTGCTTACCCTACTGTTGTTTTCTAACTGACACAATTAATCCAGCTCTCATTCAGATGCTTATAAAGTTAAAGTAATAGTGTCAATATTTGAGTTGCGCTCGCAAAGAATATTTCTGGCTTCAAGACTTGGGCCTTCTGTTATTAGATATAATACTGCTTTACAACCATGTAGACATTGAGATTTATGATGACTCATTTGGTGATTAGCTATACACTTCACTGCTTCAGTTCTTGTCCAGGCTAATGTCTTACTTATTTTGTCTTGTGTACTAATGCAGGTAACTAAACAAGGGTATCTATTAAAGCGATCAGCTAGTTTGAGAGCTGATTGGAAAAGGAGATTCTTTGTGCTTGACAACCATGGATCCCTATACTATTACAGAAACACCGGTAATAAATCAGCGGTATGTTTGCCAAGCTCCTTTTCACTTCCTCGTTTCCATGAAAGAGATCCATAAGCTCTTTGAGACTTGGTTATAGTTCAATTTCCAATGTCCAATTTCGTACATTTTTATAGTTATGTAGATATACTAGCACTCCCTCATGTCTTGGCTATATTTATATTTGTTGACTGTTAAACAAATCTCTCTCACCTGTGTATTCTTTTATTTTAAGTTTCACTTTCTCAGTTTCTATCCTTCTAATCATCTTTTTCTATTTATAGAAATCTCAGCATTACTACAGTGGTTTAGGAGAGCATAGTAGCGGCGTCTTTGGGAGATTTCGTACAAGACACAATCGATCAGCTTCACAGGGAAGCCTAGATTGCAATATGATCGATCTCCGTACTTCACTGATAAAATTGGACGCAGAGGACACAGATCTTCGACTCTGTTTTAGAATTATATCTCCTCAAAAGACTTACACACTACAGGTACTAAATTTATTAGATATAGAAACGTGAAGGAGCAAATATAGCATCAAGAGGCCAACACAATTTATTTCTATATGCTACAGGCTGAAAATGGAGCTGATAGGATGGATTGGGTAAATAAGATCACAGCAGCTATAACAATACGTCTGAATTCTCATTTTCTGCAGCAGGTTTACTCAATATGAGTCTCATACTTTTCTTTTACCTTCAAATTGAAAATTTTGTGTTGTTATAGAATCTAATATCTTCTGCAGTCACCAGCAAGATACTTGGATAAAAAGAATACTAGTTCTGGTCCTGCCACTGAAAACCTCACCCTGAATCAAAAAGAAGATTATAATCAAAGACTAAATGTGGGGGATGACGTCCTTACAATACTCAGAGAAATTCCTGGAAATAACACTTGTGCAGAATGCAATGCACCTGACCCCGATTGGGCATCATTGAATCTTGGAGTTTTGATGTGCATTGAATGCTCTGGTGTTCACAGGAATCTCGGCGTTCATATATCCAAGGTAAATTTCTTCATTTTGGTACGATATTGCGTAGCTTCTTTCCATTTAGTTCGAGGTTGTATAAGCTCATTTGTTGTAAAGCTAACCATGTGCTATATATCTTTGCATCAACCAAAATTTGCAGAGCTCAATTTTTTAAGATGAAGTGTTTATATTTCTTGCTGAATTAAACATCTGTGTATGAAGCTTAGATATTTAGCTAATGTCAAAGAATGTCTGCAGGTGAGATCGCTCACATTGGATGTGAAAGTATGGGAGCCTACAATCTTGGACTTATTTCGGAACTTAGGCAACGGATACTGTAATTCAGTCTGGGAGGAGCTACTTCATCACCTTGACGATGACAGGTATAATTTCTCAAGGAAAATTAGATTGTTTATATAAGTAAAGACTGTCTCTATAACACAATCAAGAAATAACATTCCTTGAATCAAAATCATCTGTTCCTCTTTTACAAGTTTCTATTTTCCCAATTGTGTAAAATCATGAGATTGGTGATCTTTACTTTCCTATGATCCTATCTTCTGTTGAATATTTACAGTGAAAAGGGATCGACAGACACACTTGCATCAGTTTCGAAACCATCTTCAGAAGATTGGTTTACTCTGAAGGAGAAATATATTAACGGAAAGGTATGAGATTTAGTTCTTAAAGTTTTCGCATACATAGACCTCAGATTCATGTCACTTGACGCATCATCCAAATGAGCATATTCTTGTGAATAGAAAAGGCTTATGATACTAAAGCTGATAATGTTTATGCCTAGCTAGTACCTGGAGAAAGCACTAGTTGTCAAAGATGAAAGAGAAGCAAATTCTACTGCCTCAAGTAGAATATGGGAAGCGGTTCAAAGCAGGAACATAAGAGACATCTACCGACTCATTGTAAAAGCAGATGCAAATATCATCAATACCAAGTTCGATGATATTACTGACCTTGATGTATATCACCACCACCATGTTGATGCACCAGATGAAGTAAAGAAAAGGCACGATCCAAATGCGTGTCAGAGAATCAAGAATTCGAACGAAGCAAGAAACTGTCTTCAAGGCTGCTCATTGTTGCATGTGGCGTGTCAAAGCGGTGACCCAATCTTGCTTGAACTGCTGTTGCAGTTCGGGGCTGACATAAACATGAGAGATTACCACGGACGAACTCCATTACACCATTGCATCGCATCAGGGAACAACGCATTTGCAAAGGTTTTGCTGAGAAGGTAACACACTAACTAATAAATCTCATGAGGGGCACTTTGAGTAGATACTTAGTGTCTCTCTTCTTTGAATTTGACAGAGGTGCTCGTCCATCAATAGAGGATGGTGGAGGATTAAGTGTGTTGGAAAGGGCAATGGAGATGGGAGCCATAACCGATGAAGAGCTCTTCCTTCTATTAGCAGAGTGTCAGTAAATTACCAATATACCATTTGCTGATTGATTGCTACGCAAAGGAATGTAACTTGTAACTGTTGTAGTATTTGGTCATGACTTGCTCATCGCATTGATGCTCCAATATTTACCTAATTCCCGAAGGAGATAGAACTCTAGGAAATGTCAAGATTCCGACCTACTGTATTAGCCTTTGTAATGTTATACATAAGATGATCTCAAAGATTCTAAGCCTGCACCTCAAAGTTTTTTTTTCTTCTTCTGTATTTGATATCCGAGATACAAATATGTGTTTTGTAGCCGGAAACTTTATTATAGACAACATTCTCATTGCCCAACAAAAATTTGATGAAGTAAGTGTCGTGTTTTCTTCTATTATTTTGCTCTAAATTAAGTAGTGCTATTGCCACATTCTTAGATACTAACGTAGAAGAGTCCCATCGACATTTTTTTTTTGACCAATATTAATTAGAGTTCAAAAAAGCCTATCATTCACAGTAGATGCCAAAAACAAAAGGAGTCATTCCTAGAATTGTTGTTTACATATGTTTTTAGTTTATATTCTTAGCTTAACCAATATGCTGCGAATTGATTGCAGAAAAGTTTTTTTTTTTTTTTTAAATTAAACAATTCACCGAAAAAGAATAAATTCTTATTATTGTTTTTTGCTATAAAACAAAATCATGAGCAAAAGAAAGTATTCATCTTGTGGAATAAATTTTTATTTTTTAAAGTAATGGCTTTATTTTTAGTGTTAAACAGTATTCTTTTGAAATGTAAAAAAAGAAGAAGTATTCTTTTGAAATGAATTTTTTATTGTTTCTTTTGGTAATAATGCGTTTTAATTCGAACCGGAAAGAGTTAAGGGATTAAATAAAACCGGCGGCTTTTTCAAAACCCTTCACCGTTTGTTCTTCATCTCCTCGCCGCCGCCTCCTACTCTCTCTTTCTCTCTAAATTGCTCAATTCTCTCGGCCACAGGTAAGCTTCTTCGACTTCACTCTTTGACCCAATACTACTTTCCTCACCCCCTGTGGTTTCCTTTGTTAAACCCTTCAATTCTCTTTCTCAATTTGATAAACCCTAGTTCTGCTATAGACCTAGACAAGGATGGTGACTAAAGCAGAAAAACAATTCGCCAAAAATTTCAACATAGACGATCTCCCTGACGTCCCTGCCGGACTTCCTCCACATCTCAAAGCCCAGCAAACTCGTGTCGTCTCTAAAAACAACGCTCCTGCTCATGTAAGAACTATTCTCGTTCAAAGTTACAATCTTTTATGCTCTGTTTTGTTGGTTATAAGCTTATCTAATTACAAATTTTATAGCTTTTCTCAATGATCCCATGTGGGTTTGAGTTCTATCGTTGCTGTGTTCATGATACAGAGTAAAAGTTTTGTTTTTTCCTGTGAAAAGCTGTGAATTTACGAGTTTGGCTCTTAAGTGTTTTACCAGAATACACCTTTTGTTTTCAAATTCAAGATGATATTGAGTAGTGATTGTTTGAAATTTGAAGTCTTTAATCTTGTGTTTGTGTTTTCTGTAGACTGCGAGTGCCATTTACTCGGGTACCTATGTTTCTTCTACGGAAGAGGACGACAATGTGAAGCTAGGAAACTTCTATGATAACTTCAAAGTTGATGTGGTTAGTCTCACAAAGACAGATATGGAATTTGATATGATTGGTATTGATGCAGCGTTTGCCAATGCATTCCGAAGGATCCTTATAGCTGAGGTCTGTCAAGTTTTCATACAACCTCTGATGAATCCCTCATTGTTGTAATCTTTGGCTTAAAGTGCTTCTTTCTTTATTGCAGGTTCCTTCAATGGCTATTGAAAAAGTGTTGATAGCGTACAACACATCGGTTATTATAGACGAAGTTCTTGCTCACAGGATGGGTCTTATTCCAATTGCCGCAGATCCAAGACTTTTTGAATATTTATCCGGTAAGCATATATTTCAGTGGTATGTGATCCATCTACATATGATGATAATTCTTCTGATTAGCTTACTTCTTTATCTGTGTATGATAGAACATGATCAGGCGAATGAAAAGAACACCATTGTATTCAAACTCCATGTGAAATGTCCGAAAAATAGACCACGTCTTAAAGGTAATATATGTTCATTAGTTAGCATCAGAAGATTTCTTGTTTTATTATCAGCTCCATCTCTCATGAAAGATATCATTTCGTTTTCTTGTAGTTTTAACGAGTGATTTAAAATGGTTACCAAATGGAAGTGAGCTTCTGAGAGAATCGGAAAATAAAACCTCAAAGCCAAAAACTTACACTTCATTCAGTTGCAGCCAAGATTCATTACCTGAATTTGCTAATAATCCTATCACTCCATGCGACCTCGATATCTTGATAGCAAAACTCGCCCCTGGTCAGGTAGTGTTTCTGTACATTCTTTTTATATACACCCAAGCAGACCATACTTGCAATGAGAGATGAAACATGTGCATCTTCTTTTATCTCTTTTTTCCCAGGAAATCGAGCTCGAAGCTCATGCGGTTAAGGGCATTGGTAAAACACATGCAAAGTGGTCTCCAGTAGGGACTGCTTGGTATAGAATGCATCCTGAGGTGAGAAGTATATACATCAATCTATCATATGCTTTATGGGAAACAGCTCTTTGTTTTGTCTTTCCTCATCCCAATATATATGTTTCGTAATGCTTTTGTTTATACTATCTTAGGTGGTTCTACGTGGGGAAGTTGAGGATGAACTTGCTGAACGACTTGTAAACGTCTGCCCACAGAATGTTTTCGACATTGAAGACATGGGAAAAGGTGAAGTATAAAATCTTATGCAAGCTGATGAACTTGGCTGCATGACTTACTTAAATTTGATTTCATACTGACTTGTGGAAAACAGGTAAGAAAAGGGCAACAGTAGCGCAGCCACGTAAGTGCACATTGTGTAAGGAATGCGTAAGAGACGATGATTTGGTAGACCATGTGGATCTTGGCAGTGTTAAGAACCATTTTATATGTAAGAAGAGAAAAATAAAACCCATTCCTTTTACTCTGCTACTCATGATCTGAAAGATATCGTAATTGAGTTTCTTGTCGTCTTTTTTCTCAGTTAACATTGAGTCCACCGGATCACTGCCTCCAGAGGTTCTCTTCACTGAAGCTGTGAAGATATTGGAAGCTAAATGTGAAGCTATAACCGACTTTTGAGTTCTGGTTTAGTTCAATTTTGAATTGTCTGTCTATCAATGTTTCTCCTCCTATTGATAAATTACCAACAAACAACATTGACATATTTATTTATACGGTTGTTGTTCAATTTGGATTTTCATTAGCCTTCTGAGTTCTGATTCATAACAAAATTCCTAGCTGAACCAATTTTGGAAATCTGCTTCGGTTTAATTTGGTTTTACTATTCTACCACTAGAACACTGACGCCATTCCTTACATTGTGCCAATCAAGGTGTGTGTTGGTAATAGTAGTTTTTGGTTTCATTGAACACTTAAAATAGCGTCAGTGGTAGAATAGATCCCTGCCACATTAGATTATACAAAATGTTCTCATTAAATATGAACTATGAGAGTTTATGTATAAATAACTGAAGAAGTAACATTTAAACAAGTAGCACCAGTGGTCTAGTGGTAGAATAGTACTCTGCCACGGTACAGACCCGGGTTCGATTCCCGGCTGGTGCAATAGAGCTGTGATGAAATCGGTTTCTGTAAAGGTTGGGTCCTTTGCATTTCTCCAGTTTATCTGGTGATATGGCCTCTTAACTGAGCTCTTTCTTTTTCTATTTTTTCTTTACCTTTTTAAGTTTTCTAATTAGAAGACATCAGTACATAAACAGTTGATTATGCTAATAGTAAGACTGATTATGATAAGGGAATATAAACAAAGTTCGACAATGTGGTTGTGAATTTTATAACGAACATGTTTTACAATATATCACAAGACTCACATGTTTTATTGGTTATTAGTGGATCTTTACAACATAACCACAAATAGGGGTGCTGAGTTTTTGAAAGAGTTTAGAAGTTTTGACCAAACAATTTTAAGTTCTTCGGATTCAATTACCAAATGTCAAAATACTCGTCTAACTATGATTTACAAGTAAATACCACTATTACAAGAAGTTTTTTTTTTTTTTTTTTTTTTTTTTTTTTTTTAACAAGAAGTTTAAGCTATGCATGGTAACATATTAATTTATTAGTATATAAAAAAAAATAATTCCAGGTTACAAAATAAAACAAAAGTATCTTACAATAATTAAATTTTGACGGTATGACGATATACAATATCACATCAATAATAATAAAAAAATTCATAGTTTATAGAAAATGGTTTAGACATATCATATCATACATATATTCTTAACCCGAATCCGGATGTTGTTCACGACGATAACGCGTAGCAATTTCACAACCACGATGGTAAAGGTTGACTGGAAATTTGACACATTCTTTGGGGGCTTTTACTGCCGCAAGCTGGAATTCTGTCTTTTATCATATCTTTATAGTTTATATATTTGCTTCCTTCTCCTAATCCGCTGAACAATGATAATATAATCAATTACTGAAACAAAGAAAAGACGGGTAAGACTCTTTTTATGACCAGCCATTGTTAAAAAAAACAATGTTTTTGAATCTTTTTGATCTTTTTCTTTGACACTATATTTTGTAAATTGAATTGGTAATTATTAGTTTGTGTATCTTTGAATTATAACAAGAGAAAGTATTTCTAAATACAGAAGACCAGTGCATAATGTGTGTGCAAGAGTTTAGTGGTTATTTTAATTCTTCCTTTCCCCACACCATTCGTCCATAACTCCGTATTCTTCTTCATTGTTCTAAAGAGAAAACAAGAAACGTTTAACGGTTTAAGCACTTTAAACGAGTACATTGATAATAAAGCTTGCATGATTCTCTTACACAACATACACATACTTACTTACTACTTTCTTACACACTTACACACACAAGCATGCTTTTAAACACATAACTAACTCTAGACTCTTGCAAGCCACTCTACTACTTACATATTCTTGCATACTACTCTCCTTAAGATAGAACCATAGTTGGGCTTAACCAAGTAGCCCAACGTCTCCTTAAGACAAAACAGTAAGCCCGATCTCCTTTGTTGACTTGTGTCTTCCTCCTCTTAATCGTTGACTCCTCTCTTCACGTCTCCAACGTGTCTTCGTCTTTGCTTCTGCTCTGTTCTTCTTTTGCTTTGCTTCTCATCTTCATCACACTGATTCATCTTTTCTTGTTGCAGGTTTGAGCACAGGCTCAAACGCTAACAGTTACTTTGTTTGTTGAATTCATAGTTTACTAGTCCATGTAGCTTAGTGTGTTGGATCAATACATGATCATATCAATATTTAAAACGTTAAGGTTTTTGTTAACGTGAAGGCTTTGTTTTTGTTCGTCCTCAAGGTTGTAATCAGATTTGCTTCTTTGTTCTCCTCATTAAGAATTTCATGCTTAGATACTGTAACTGGTTTCCTTAGATTTCATCGCAGGTTTTTGTAGTTCAGACATAGATCTATTGCCATAAGGCTTACTTGATTGATTGTCTGTTTAATTTACTTTATAGTTTGTTTACAAATCGTTGGCCTTTCACTCTATCTATCTAAAAGATCACTAATTTTAAATATCTCTCAAACTTTGTTGCAGAGGCTATGTTACAACCAGGAGGCACTCCCACCAAGATTGTCTGTTTGACTCAAGTGGTTACAGCTGATGACCTTAGAGACGATGCAGAATATGCAGACATAATGGAGGACATGAGCCAAGAAGGTGGTAAATTCGGTAAGCAATTCGTTTTTTTTTTTACTATTGTATGTTCTGACATTATACCATTAGCACATAGCATATACTCAGGCTTTTACATAGTCCAATATGAACTTTTGATAATTTATTGGTGTGTCATTTGGGTGCAGGTAACTTGGTGAATGTTGTGATTCCGAGGCCTAATCCAGATCATGACCCAACACCAGGAGTTGGGAAGGTTAGATTTCAGTCCTCAGATACAAATGTCTACCAAATTCATATATAAATTGCATACTCTAATGGTAATACTAATGCAGGTTTTCTTAGAGTATGCGGATGTGGATGGCTCATCAAAGGCCAGATCGGGGATGAATGGAAGAAAATTTGGAGGAAACCAAGTAGTGGCTGTGTATTACCCCGAAGACAAGTATGCCCAAGGCGACTACGAAGACTGAGCTATCTATCGTCTTCTTCTTAAGCTTTTTTTTGTTTGGTTCTCTTAAATGTTTCTTGCATGTTAAGGTCTCTCTACTCTACTAAATAGAGATATCTGTTTGTCTAGAATCTGACTGCGATAGTACTTATCGAGATACAATCAATCAATGTGTGCGTTGCTAATAATAGCTTTTTGTGTCATTAAACACTTTTAAGTTTGTATTCTTTTTACATGCCAAAATACCGAATGTTCAAAAGCTCTCATGAAAATCCACCACTTTCACTTTATAATTATTCAAAATTCAGTGGACAAATGTGAACTATAGCATGTTAAGTATAAATTGTTAAAGAAGGAGCATATTGTCAAATAGCACCAGTGGTCTAGTGGTAGAATAGTACCCTGCCACGGTACAGACCCGGGTTCGATTCCCGGCTGGTGCATTGAGCGGTGACGAAATTGGTTTAAGTGAAGGTTGGGTCCTTCACATATCTCTGATCTATCGGATGATATAGCCTCGAATCTGAGCTCTTTCTTTTTTTTTATTTACCTTTTTTCGGTTTTCTAATTAGAAGATATCATACATAAACAGTTGATTATGCTAATAGTAACAGCTCGTGGGGCAAGATAAACCATTGAGTTTTTGCTCTTATTAAGTTCTCATCATGGGATCTTAATAGATCACCCTGTCTTTCCACATGTACTCATCACTTTTTTGGATATTTGATTGTCTTAGTCTTTTATGGAGATACTATATGCGTGTCCTTGTTCTTTCGTTTCATATTACTGGTCTAAAAAAATGGGTTGTTCAAGGCTCAATATTTAATTAAATTAGTGATGGACTTATTGGACTTCTGACTATATATTGTGAAATCAATTTTCTTTCTTTCGAAATGTATAATGTTAATAAGGTATTTGGTTTAATGCATGTAACTACACTCCTTCCTCAGAACTATGAAACTCCCAGATCTCCAATAAACTCACGAATTGTCCTTACAACTCCACAAAGAGCTGAATAGTCATCAAATTCACCTTTACTAGAAGCTCACTCGACTCAATTGAGCCAAACATGTTTTTTTCCGACATTAATTAGTGACATCTCAACCGCCCAAAGACTAGGGACAGTTCTTGGGTTGTGCAGGTAGAGCAAATGTGTAGGTTCCAAATAAAATTGAGTAAATTTGAAGACCATAAAAAAAATTGAGTTATTTTAAGGACCAAAAAAAAAAAAAAAACCCAAGTTTGAAGGCCAAAACAGAATTTGACTAAGTTTGAGAGCCAATTTCTTTAAATTTTGTACATGGAACCTAAATTTTTTGAGACGCCCCTGCCCAAGACTGTTATATTGCATTACATCAGCAAGAAGCATATACAACTACCAAACTCATAACTCTCCTTTTGGCTCAAAGAGTCTTTGCCGCAAGAAACAAGAATTTAATTGCTTATAAAAAACTTTTGAAAAATGGTGGCTATGTTGATTTTGATATGCGCGCGATCACAACGATTTGGGTGCAAGCATCTCAAATGCACGTTGAAGAGAAAGACACAATGGCCTCTGATTTATTCACCTTTCATTAATGGATGTACATACACATTCATTCTTAAACAATGATTAGAGTAAAAAAATCAAAACAACAAATAATTGTAAGAAAAAACCTTTGACACATATCTCTTCACATATCCACATTATAACTCTAGCCTCTAGGGTAATAGATGATTAGTTTCTAAAAGAGTTTAGAAAGTGATCGATATAGGGTAAAGTGCCTATCAAACAATTAAATTTTTCTCGGATTCAATTACCAAATGTCAAAATATACACCTAACTATGATTAAAAACAATAGTGTCTGTAGAGACCACCACTTACAAGAAGTTTAAGCTATGCATGATTACACATTAGTTTATAATTTATTAAAAAATATAATAAACAATTCAAGGTTACAAAAACAAATGGAGAGAATCTTACAATAATTAAAATTTGAATTAACAATATCACATCAATAATATAAATTAATAATAACATATTTTTTGTTAAAAAGTTAAATATCAAAGGGAATAAACACATGTTTTCATATTTGATAGAAAATGACATATCATACATGCATGATTAACCCGAACTCGAATGCTGTTCACGATGACAACGTGTAGAAATTTCACAACCACGATGGTAAGTGTTGGCTGGAACTTTGACGCATTCTTTAGGGTTCTTACTAGTGCAACCTGGAATTGTGTCTTTTATCAAATCTTTATAGTTTATCTGTTTTATTCCTTCTCCAAATCCGCTGACCAATGATATTATAATCATTATTGAAACAAAGAAAACATGGATACGATTCTTTTTGCGTGCAGACATTGTTTTTTTTTAAAAACAATGTATTTGAATCGTGTTGATCTTTTCTCTGTGTTATTATATTTTGTAATTGAATAGGTGATTAATTATTATTTATGTTTCTTTGATTTATAACGAGAGATGATTCTAAAAAAAGATGGCCAGTGCATAATGTATGTGCATGTAGAGTTTACTTGCTATTTATATGTCATTTCAGTTTTTTTGTTTCATCAAAACAGAAATATGTGCAATAGATTTTTAGCATGGCAGCACAGTTAAACTGTTCAACCAATTAAGATGTATAGTTGTCAAACTGTCTTGGGATTTCGTAGTCATGAAGCTATGAGCTGCACCTCCCTCAGGGATTGGTCAGGGACTCATGGTGGCAACAACTTCTAGTTAACGAACTAGTAATGTTATCTCATTATTTCGATTATTCAGCCTTAGCTTATACTAATTATTTCATTATGCTATTTTTCTATATTTATCTAATTCAAAGTCATGATTTCTTGTATAATAAAGGATTAGTGTTTTAAGAAAGGATTACTTACAAGTTATAACCATTTACTTGCGAATCCCCAAAAAAATATATTTATTTATTTATAGATGTATGAATGTTTATAAGAAAAAGATCTAAATTTTGTATTTTGACTCATGGACCTATTATCACGAACATGTATGCAAAATCTCAAGATGAAGATTCATTTTGATCACTAGTTCGTTACCAATAAGCAGAATCCCTTATAGCTGAGGTCTGTCCACTTCATTACAGCCTATGGACCAATGCAGAACTTTTTGAAGCGAGCCATTATAGCCATGCTTGTTTCCTAGATAAGCCTCCTTTATTAGAGGTATATATGCGTTACACTTGAATAAAATGTTAAGTATTTGGAGGATAACAAAAATTGGTAGTAGTTATGTATAGCTTTTATAAGATGCTCGATGATTACTTTAAAGTTAGAATGTAACACATCTTGAATTTGATGGATATTTGTTACATGTGAGGTCTACTGAAGTAATAAATTCATGTTATTTAGTGTTGTTCTTCCTGTTCAGGGAAAACTCAAGACTAATAACCCTGCAGCTGATTCAGGCCATGGAAATTGATACCAAAATCGTAAAATTAGTAGCTGCATTTTGTAATTGGTTTGTTTAACAATGTATGGTGGACTAACTCCTTTTATACAAGAAATATTATAGTAAAAACACATATGAATTCATACGTACAAATTTGAAATATTTAATGGGAATTGTTACAAAAATATTGGATAGAAAAATGAAAAACAAAATCGAAATGGTTGGGAGTTGAAACGTTTGCTTACAAGTTAGGTATAACTTTTATGATGGAAGAGTAACTCCAAAGGTTTTACAACTAATTTTTTTTTTTTGGTAAGTAAGGTTTTACAACTAATTTTGTAGTATGATTTAATTTATCTATAAAAAAAATTAGCATAAATTGAACAGATTAATAAATATGTTTTGTTTTAAGAAATTTTTTTTTTTCCAAAACCACAAAAAAAAATAAAAAATAAAAAAAATAAAGAAAAATGTTTAAATATAAATAACGATCCTAAAGCGAAAAGAGGTATCGAATTAGTTTGCTAACTAACGAAGCTGTAGCTACCTCCTCTCTCAACGGTAAGATCCGCCATTTTCATCGATCTCCATTTTCTGAATCAAGAGGTCTCGAATCCCCACTAATTGAATAGTTAGTGATCTGATTCGTATTTTATCAATTTTGTTTGTATCGTTGTGAAGTATGGCTCGGAAGAAGATCAGAGAGTATGACTCAAAGAGACTGGTGAAAGAACACTTCAAAAGACTCTCTGGTCAAGAATTGCCTATCAGATCCGTTCAGGTTTAGATCCATTTCTCTAGATTTTATCTTCTTTGATAAACTTGTGTTTAGTGTGCATTGCATTGGTTTCTCCGACATGTCTCAGTTAGTTTCATTAACAAGGCTTTGATTCATATCTGTATGTGATGTGTTTTAGATTAACCAAGAGACTGATCTAAATGAGCTAGTAGAGAGAGAGCCTTGGCTCTCATCTGAGAAGCTTGTGGTGAAACCTGATATGTTGTTCGGAAAGCGTGGCAAAAGCGGTTTGGTTGCATTGAACTTAGATTTCGCTGATGTTGCAACTTTCGTGAAAGAACGCTTAGGCAAAGAGGTAAACTTTTGTTGAACTTGGCTTGTTTTTAGTTTCCTTCCTTCTACTTCCAGTTTAGCTTTGTGTGTCTATCACTGTACAGGTAGAGATGAGTGGATGCAAAGGACCCATAACAACATTCATTGTTGAACCATTTGTCCCACACAATGAAGAGTTCTATCTTAATATTGTCTCTGATAGACTTGGCTGCAGCATTAGCTTTTCGGAGTGTGGAGGAATTGACATCGAGGAGAACTGGGACAAGGTCTTTTTGGATGCTTTTTCCATTTATCTTCCTTGTTTCAGTTTCACTATCTTCTAAGCGTAAAGCTGATAATTGAGTCGTAACTCCACTTTCTATGTAGGTCAAGACCATAACTATACCAACAGGTGCTTCCCTGACATTTGAGATATGTGCACCTCTTGTTGCAACCCTTCCTCTAGAGGTAATATCAATGAGAACTGAAGTTTGGCATTGAAACAAACTACTTGTGATTTCGACTTACTAATTTAACATGTACAGATCAAAGGGGAACTTGAAGATTTTATTCAAGTCATTTTTACCCTATTCGAAGGTATGCCAAATATTCACTAATTCAAATTGAAGACATCTGAACCAAAAACTGAAGATTTATTATTATCTTCTTTTTTTCTTTGACACCAGATCTTGATTTCACTTTCTTGGAGATGAATCCTTTCACATTGGTTGATGGAAAGCCTTATCCTCTGGATATGAGGGGTGAGCTTGATGACACCGCTGCTTTCAAAAACTTTAAGAAGTAAGTTTTGACTCTTCCACTTTTTTCAACTGTTCCGAAGTCAAGAGCTTTAAGAAGTCATGATAAGTCAAGAGTTTGGGCGGTATGATTAACCTCTTACGTTTTGCAGGTGGGGCGACATTGAATTTCCCATGCCATTTGGAAGAGTGATGAGTTCAACAGAGAGCTTCATCCACGGTCTAGATGAGAAGGTATCATACCAATAAGCGTAGAGTAATTGACGCTTCTGGAAACACCAGTTTCTCTATGACTTATGACCCTTTTGTATATGCAGACAAGTGCCTCTTTGAAGTTCACTGTTCTGAATCCCAAGGGAAGAATTTGGACTATGGTAGCTGGAGGAGGTGCAAGTGTCATCTATGCTGATACCGTATGTTTTTATATGAACACCGAGAATCTCCTGCATTTTTCTGCTTAGAAGCCTTAGCCTCTAAAGTGTTTACTGAAATGTTATCCAGGTTGGAGATCTCGGGTATGCATCTGAGCTTGGCAATTATGCTGAATACAGTGGAGCACCCAAAGAAGACGAGGTTTTGCAGTATGCCAGAGTTGTCATTGATGTAAGATGCTGCTTTAACTTCTGCCAATAAAGCATCTGAAAATAAAGTCACTCCTGACTTGGTCGTGGTGCTGAATGATAATACTGCTTCTTCAGTGTGCTACAGCGAATCCGGATGGAAAAAGCAGGGCTCTGGTAATTGGAGGTGGAATTGCTAACTTCACCGATGTTGCTGCTACCTTCAATGGCATAATCCGAGCTCTCAAGGAAAAAGTAAGCAAGAAGAGAGTAGAATCATCCACAAACACTTCATTGCCCCTTGACTACAAGTATAAATGAACCATGCTTTAACCGTTTACAGGAAGCAAAGCTGAAAGCAGCAAGGATGCATATATTTGTGAGGAGAGGAGGACCAAACTACCAAAAGGGACTTGCTAAAATGAGATCACTTGGAGACGAAATCGGTGTCCCCATCGAGGTATGTAGACACACAATGAATAAACTCAAGACATTCCCGCTTAATCAGTTTCTAACTGTTTTTACATGTCTGTTTGATTTCAAGGTGTATGGTCCTGAAGCAACAATGACAGGTATATGCAAGGAGGCAATCCAGTACATCACAGCGGCTGCATAAGCCTTTACAATCTTATCACTTACTTTCAAAATACTCTTTAGCGTCTCTTGAGTTTGAGACGTGTTTGGATTATGTTTCACTTCTAATGTATCTTACTATTCATAAATAAAGAACAAGTATCTTCTTTTTTCTTACTTGGTATTTTCTCTTTTGATTCTCATCTTCTTCTTGACTTAGATCAGAAGAAAACGTATTTAATCAACTTTTATCTAGCAACTCCAAAAATTCTACTAGGAAATAACGATATGGAATCAGAAGCATTTAAGCCTTTTACACACGATGCAAGCAATTTGCTGAAGTGGATATCGACAGTCATAGACATGTCCATTTTTAGACTTGGCTATTCAAAAATTTGGACCATTTTTCTATTAATCAGGGCCCGTTTTTAGTGATAGCTCTGGATATTTTCATTGAGCTGGGCCTTTTCTGGTCATGGAAAGAGATTGCAATATCTATTTAGCCATCCCAAGTGGGCAAAACATAATCTACGCTTACAAAATTTGTGTAAACGAATTCGTCTACGCTTACATTTTTGTGTAGTAAAGAGAAGTATTATGTTATCCTTTAATCAAAAACTCAAAAAGGGGTAAAATAATTGAAGCCTGAAAAAGCCAACAAGATAGGAGACAGGCCATGAACGTGATCTGCCCATCAAAAAAAACTTTTTTTTTTTCTCGGTAACTTTTTCTAAAAAGCAAAATATTAAAATAAGAGAGAGATGTCCTTGTTCTTATGTTTTTTCTTTTATCATCTATGTGACCCATCTCTTCAATCTAATCACATTTTTGTATATTAAAGTGTTTTCTTGAAACATTTGTCCGAAAGCAGAAAATAAAAAGGATTCAAACTGAAATCATGAAAACATAAACAAAAAAAATGTACTATTCTTTTTACCTCACAGTAATTTTGTTTTATATAAAAAGCTTATAAATTAACAAAACTTATAAAAAAGTGAGAAAAACAGAGAGTCTCTTCTTTTCTTGTTATTCTGTCAGTATCTTTCTGTGTGTGTTTGTGGATTTTTTGGCATTTTCATTTTGGATTTTGCTTGTTTGGTCCCTTTCTTTTCATGATTATTATTTTTAAATTCCTTTTTTATATTGGTGGTGTGAATGATAAGAGTAGGCAGATGAGAGATTAGATGATTTGGTAATAGTGGTGTGGAATTAGAAGCAAACCTTTTTTGAAAAAATTAAGAATGTTATAGAGATTAGTTATTCAATAACAACTACTACCAAAGTCATAAAAATGATATAAAATATAAACCAAGAAGCACTATTAGTATCACTCATCACTCAATAGCTTTTTTTTTTTCAGATCTCTAGGAAAATTTCTCAGACTTTCAGAGCATTTTGGTGCTTTTGTTTTGCTTGGTTTCTCGGGAAAATTCTCTTCACACTTTTAGAGTTTTCTCTCTCTTCTCTATCTCTTGTCACAGCTCGTTTAGCATTCATTCTCTTAATCGTTTCTTCATTCAAAAATTCTCTCTTTCTAAGCTGAGTAACTTGCAAGTCGTCATTTTTCAATTGGGGTCTTCTCCTTTTTACTTCCTTTGAATTGAAATCACAGAGAAAGAGAGGTTCCATTGCTGGAAAATGGATTGCTCAAATTAGTTTCTGTGTCTAAATAAAGACAGAGAAGAAGAAAAGTAGACAAAAGCTAAGTTTTTTTTTCAGATATGGGAGAGAGAAAAATGAGTTGGTGGGTTCTTTGAAACTTGTTTTTGTTCAGACCAAAGTTGATTGCTTTAAGAAGGGATATGGAAGGTGTGAGATTTGTGGTGTGGAGATTAGGATTTCTGGTTTTTGTATGGTTCTTTGATATCTCTTCTGCTACACTTTCTCCTACTGGTGTAAACTATGAAGGTTAGTCTTTTTCTTCTTGGAGAAATCTCAATTTTTTTCTCTATGAATTTATCATCTTTGGTTTTGTCTATTTTGTTTAGTTGTTCCGAAAATTCTGGTGAATGTTTGTGTGGATTAGGTTCTTTTTTGTTTCTTTATTGGATAATAAATATCACAGCTTTAAATGCTCACCAGACTCATATAACCTTAGCCAATAGCAGCTCAAGTTTACTTCATTCTCTGTGAAACTATACTGCATATAAGCTTACTGGGTTTTTCTTGGATAAGATTTCAATTTCGAAAAATGCAGCTTTAGCAATAAGATAATTCATAGGAGTTTTGAGGCTAGATTTGTTCTTTCAATCTGAAGTTTCTTTCTTTTTGTTTGTCTGAAATGAGCAGTGACAGCTTTGGTTGCTGTGAAGAATGAATTGAATGATCCGTACAAAGTTCTTGAGAATTGGGATGTGAATTCAGTTGATCCTTGTAGCTGGAGAATGGTTTCTTGCACTGATGGCTATGTCTCTTCACTGTGAGTCTTCTCTTCTCTTCTCGTATATTAGATTAAAAAAACCAGATAGATCTTTAAGACTTGTCTTGTTTTCTTAATGAAACAGGGATCTTCCTAGCCAAAGCTTGTCTGGTACATTGTCTCCTAGAATCGGAAACCTCACCTATTTACAATCAGTGTAAGATTTTTCTAGTCTTTGCTATATGTGATTCTTGTTCTCTGTTTTGCTTCTTGTTGAGCTTAATGTTTTGTTGTTTAGGGTGTTGCAAAACAATGCAATCACTGGTCCAATTCCGGAAACGATTGGGAGGTTGGAGAAGCTTCAGTCACTTGATCTTTCGAACAATTCATTCACCGGGGAGATACCGGCCTCACTTGGAGAACTCAAGAACTTGAATTACTTGTGAGTGCTCCTTTACGGTTTCACAATGATTCTTTTGTTGCATGTTTATAAAATTCCAATTCAATTCTGAGTGGTCTGTTGTTCTGTTCTTGTCATTTTCATTTTCAGGCGGTTAAACAATAACAGTCTTATAGGAACTTGCCCTGAGTCTCTATCCAAGATTGAGGGACTCACTCTAGTGTAAGTCTCTAAATCCTGCTTTTTCTATTGTTCACAGTGGAAAAACATACATTGGGAGAATATTTATTTACTTACTTTTTACTGATTCTTAATGTGCAGCGACATTTCGTATAACAATCTTAGTGGTTCGCTGCCAAAAGTTTCTGCCAGAACTTTCAAGTAAGCTTTACTAAACTTATACAAGAACTTATCTTTCCGTTGAAGCTGAAACTAAGATTCAGCGTTGGGCTTCTTAAACTGAAGGGTAATTGGTAATGCGTTAATCTGTGGCCCAAAAGCTGTTTCAAACTGTTCTGCTGTTCCCGAGCCTCTCACGCTTCCACAAGATGGTCCAGGTATTAGGCATCTGCTTCTCATAGCTCCCTATTCTTCTTCTGCGTCAATGTATCTCATCACTTCCATCTTTGGTTCTTCTTTCTGTTTTAGATGAATCAGGAACTCGTACCAATGGCCATCACGTTGCTCTTGCATTTGCCGCAAGCTTCAGTGCAGCATTTTTTGTTTTCTTTACAAGCGGAATGTTTCTTTGGTGGAGATATCGCCGTAACAAGCAAATATTTTTTGACGTTAATGGTTAGTATCTTGAAATACTATCGGCTTCACATCATTTTGTGCAGAGCAAAACTGACACTTGCATCTTGATGATTAATATTTTGCAGAACAATATGATCCAGAAGTGAGTTTAGGGCACTTGAAGAGGTATACATTCAAAGAGCTTAGATCTGCCACCAATCATTTCAACTCGAAGAACATTCTCGGAAGAGGCGGATACGGGATTGTGTACAAAGGACACTTAAACGATGGAACTTTGGTGGCTGTCAAACGTCTCAAGGACTGTAACATTGCGGGTGGAGAAGTCCAGTTTCAGACAGAAGTAGAGACTATAAGTTTGGCTCTTCATCGCAATCTCCTCCGGCTCCGCGGTTTCTGTAGTAGCAACCAGGAGAGAATTTTAGTCTACCCTTACATGCCAAATGGGAGTGTCGCATCACGCTTAAAAGGTAATGCAGTTTCCAAAAAAACTGCTAATTTCTTCATGCTCTTTTGCAAGTTTTTAATAGTTCCATCTTGCTACATTTTTTGTTTAGATAATATCCGTGGAGAGCCAGCATTAGACTGGTCGAGAAGGAAGAAGATAGCGGTTGGGACAGCGAGAGGACTAGTTTACCTACACGAGCAATGTGACCCGAAGATTATACACCGCGATGTGAAAGCAGCTAACATTCTGTTAGATGAGGACTTCGAAGCAGTTGTTGGTGATTTTGGGTTAGCTAAGCTTCTAGACCATAGAGACTCTCATGTCACAACTGCAGTCCGTGGAACTGTTGGCCACATTGCACCTGAGTACTTATCCACGGGTCAGTCCTCAGAGAAGACTGATGTCTTTGGCTTTGGCATACTTCTCCTTGAGCTCATTACTGGTCAGAAAGCTCTTGATTTTGGCAGATCCGCACACCAGAAAGGTGTAATGCTTGACTGGGTAAGTCTCTTTTCTCTGTTTCTTGTTTCACTTTCTAGAATCTTGAAGCTATTGTTCATAATTGTGGTTTGGTTCGGTTCAGTCTTGTTTGATAGAAAACTTAAACCAAAACAAAATATAAATTAGCCGTGATTTTGGCTAAATTTTGGTTCTGTTTTTGTGCTTGATAAAAGACTCAGTTTGGTTTTCTGTTATCTTTGATTTGAATTCGGTATAGTTTGAAGACTAAACTGTTATTTTGGATTCGGTTTGGTTCTGTTTTTGTGCTTGATCTGGAATTGGTTTGGTTTGGTTTATTGGTCTGAGAAATGAGATTGTTAAAAATGGCAGGTGAAGAAGCTGCACCAAGAAGGGAAACTAAAGCAGTTAATAGACAAAGATCTAAATGACAAGTTCGATAGAGTAGAACTCGAAGAAATCGTTCAAGTTGCGCTACTCTGCACTCAATTCAATCCATCTCATCGACCGAAAATGTCAGAAGTTATGAAGATGCTTGAAGGTGACGGTTTGGCTGAGAGATGGGAAGCGACGCAGAACGGTACTGGTGAGCATCAGCCACCGCCATTGCCACCGGGGATGGTGAGTTCTTCGCCGCGTGTGAGGTATTACTCGGATTATATTCAGGAATCGTCTCTTGTAGTAGAAGCCATTGAGCTCTCGGGTCCTCGATGATTATGACTCACTGTTTTTAAAAAATTTCTTTTCTTGGGTTTGTTTTTTATTTGTCGTTTTATAATGTTGATATAGATGTGAAGTTGAGTGTGTAATTTTTATGTAAAGAAAAAATATGAAATGCAAAAGAAAATGTTGATTAGCCTGCCACATTACTCAATATTTGAATTTTCAAAGTGAGGTAAGAATTTTGGATGGCATATAAATCAAACCGAACTGAAAGTTTTTGAATCGAAATGAACCGAATTGTAAGCTAAACGTAATTTCAATACCGAATAAACTGAATTGAATACATCAAGTTTCAGGACTACAAAATAATTTTGTAACATGTATATAAAAAAAACATTTGCATGTATAACTTTTTGTAATTCTTAAATAAAATTAAATTTGTTTAAACTATGTTATCTCCAATGCAAAACCGAAACAAATCTAAGATTTTCAAACTGACCTAAACCAAAACCAAAACAAAATCGAAAAGGTTCAAACTAATTACTAACCGAAAGAAAATTCTGATATAGTTTTTCTAAAACCGAAAAACCTAAAACCTTGAACCGAGTAAACCGGAAAACAAAATTCCTAAACATATATTCATCACTTAACCAAATTAAAGATTCCAAACCGAAATAATTCGGTATAAAGAGAATCGAACTCTATTCGGTCAACGTGTAATGAAGCATTAAACTTCGCCTCAGACACACTATACAAAACCACCGAACATAGGAATTAGGATGGTCTTTAAAATCAACGAATAATGGGTCAAGCAGAGTCGTAAACGTGGAGACTATTCAGGTGTGAGGACAGAAGCGTGCACCTGCAGCTTGAGAGACCACACATGAAACCGTTAGATCACGCGGCTATAAGCAATCGCAATAAACGAGAAGAAGAATGATGTCGGTCCAAAGTCTCGTGAGCCGTTCTTATGCCACGTGCCTTAGATACAGTCGGTGCCACTCTGCCGTATTATTTTGGTCATTACCACGATCTCATTAAATTCCTCATTAGTAGTAATTACCTTAATCATCTAAAATTATTAAGGGAAATAATTAAAATCATACTACAAATGAGCACCTCCATGATTTAATTAAAAGTTTAGATCCACATATACCGCATTACTTACCACAATTATTGACAAACAAAAAAGGATAAACATACATTAACAATTTCATTAAGAAATGGCTTTCAATTTAACTTTTGACAAACATGAATGGTGGTTTAAAACTGAAATCGTTATCTTCGAGAGAAACCGCTCTTCCCCCAAATTCAAGTTCATCGAAATAAAAAATTTAATAAACTCTCCCTCACTTTTACATTCTGAACCAGAATTTACCATTTTCTTAACCACTTCAGTTTCTTCTCCAAGTTTCCATTTGAACAAACTAAGAAGATGGACTCGTCGAAGAAACTCCTGTTTCCAGACCAGATTCTGTCTTCTAGAAGAAACATATTAACCAGATTCGGTTTAGGAATCGCTGCTTCTTTCCTTCTCCTTACTCTTCTCTCCCTTACTAGTTCCTCCTTCAATGTACCCTTCGTCTCTCCTCTGCTTCAAGGTCTCAAAAGCTCCAATCTAAACAATTCTTCTTCTGTCAAGCAAGTGAACGAGAAGCCTGAAGTAGTGAATCTCACCGACAAGGTCCCAGATGTCAAAGTTCCAAGCTTTGTGGTCCCAGACGCTGGTTCGAAGAACACAACTTTGTCTGAAGAAAGTAAAGTTCCAAGCTTTGATTCTGGACAAAGATCTGGAGAAACAGTTAAGAACTCGAGTCTGGCTGAAGAGGGTAATGGTTCAGTTGCAGATGACCAAAATACCCTTGAAGCAAATGCGACAACAAGTGTGGGAAACAGCTCGAGCTTGGTGTCTGATTTGGGAGGAAGATTTGTTGTACCTGCAAACACAAGCAAAGAGAATGGCTCTGTGACTGAAGATCGAAGCAGAGGTTCGTATGAGGATTGTGATATCTACGATGGAAGTTGGGTTAGAGCTGATGATGAGACAATGCCGTATTACCCACCTGGTTCTTGTCCGTATATAGACAGAGATTTCAACTGTCACGCTAATGGAAGACCTGATGATGCTTATGTTAAATGGAGATGGCAACCAAATGGGTGTGACATTCCCAGGTATATGATTCTTAATGTTCTTGATGAAATAACAAGATTTTGATGAGGTTTTAGTGAACTAAGTTTTGAGATTAGATTGCTAGTTATTGTTCTGATAAGTAGAGCAATGTGGTCTCTGTGTTGGAATGTGAAGGTTGAATGGAACTGATTTTCTGGAGAAGCTAAGAGGGAAGAAGCTGGTTTTCGTGGGAGATTCGATAAACCGGAACATGTGGGAGTCTCTTATTTGCATCCTTAGACATAGTCTCAAGGACAAGAAACGAGTGTATGAGATCTCTGGGAGAAGAGAGTTCAAGAAGAAAGGGTTTTATGCTTTCAGATTCGAGGTGAGATATCGATTTTTCTTGCGGAATATGTAGTACCATACTAAGAGCTGCAAACAATGTCTGTTCGCTTGATGTGATTTTTGGATCTTGTTCTTGTTCTTGCAGGACTATAATTGCACGGTGGATTTCGTTGGCTCGCCCTTTTTTGTAAGGGAATCAAGTTTCAAAGGTGTGAATGGGACTACATTGGAGACTTTAAGGTTGGATATGATGGATAAGACGACATCCATGTATCGAGATGCTGATATACTGATTTTCAACACTGGCCATTGGTGGACTCATGACAAAACAAAGCTAGGGTATGAGTCTGAAACAGAGAACATAAACAAGAAGACCTTGTTGTGTTTTAGTTAACAGTGATTTTGATGTTCTTTTGCAGAGAAAACTATTACCAAGAAGGTAACGTTGTGTACCCGAGGCTCAAGGTTCTCGAAGCTTATAAACGAGCTCTCATTACTTGGGCGAAATGGGTCGATAAGAACATCGACCGCAGTCAAACCCACATAGTATTTAGAGGATATTCCGTTACACACTTCAGGTAATTCTCAATCTAAAAGTACTTTTTGTTTACTGCAAAACGTGTTTCTTGACCGTAGTGAAACTGGTGCTCTTTGACAGAGGAGGGCCATGGAACTCAGGTGGACAATGCCACAAAGAAACAGAACCGATTTTCAACACGAGTTACTTAGCAAAGTATCCATCGAAGATGAAAGCTCTCGAGTATATTCTCCGTGATACAATGAAAACTCCGGTGATATATATGAACATAAGTCGACTAACAGATTTCAGAAAAGATGGTCATCCTTCGATATACAGAATGGTTTACAGGACGGAAAAAGAGAAAAGAGAGGCCGTGAGTCACCAAGATTGTAGCCATTGGTGCTTGCCGGGTGTACCGGACACATGGAACCAGCTCTTGTACGTATCACTGTTAAAGGCCGGGCTAGCGTCTAAGTGGTAGTCGAAAGTCCTCTGTCTTTGTATTCTTGTTTACTGTTGTAAAGTAAAAAATGTACCAAATGAAATCTCCTTTATAGAAAAAGAGATTGTATCATGTCACATCACATTTATCACTGGTTGGTTACTACGGTATATAGAAATATTTTTGTATGAGGCAATAATTTAATCTGCCTATACTATAGTATATAAAAGGAAATTTATTAAGATAGAATAGATCGGATCTAAAATCTTGAGTTTCCTTCTTTAGTTGACTTTCTTGCTCTCCCATGGCGATGATGAAAGAGCTCCAACATGGCTCCCACGAATGCGTGTGAACCACGCCTGAAACTATAGGTATCACAACTACTTAGTCTAATACATATATAGTACTTAGTCTAGGGTTTACACAACTACTAATGGCAATTATATCCTTAATATATACAACTCCTTATACAAGTCTCATGAACACACATTGTTTTATGTTGGGTGCTATACTTCTGAATATATAGTTGGTTTAGAGGAGGATCGTCACTGTGTAATATGCAAGACATGTGCGGGTAAACAGTTTTATCAGTGCGTGGAATGTGACTGGAAGATTCATTTCGAATGTATCGAGATACCTCTCGGTCCGTGGTAAAGAAGAATTTCTAGGAGATGATGATTCTTTGGAGTATTGTGGGGTTTGCGAGATAATGGTACATGTAGGACATCATGTTTATTTCTGCCAAGAATGTGATTATATTGGCCACATTGAATGCGTTTTACGCTAGGTACGTAATATGTCTATGTTGTCATATAACTCTGTTTATTCTTGATGGATATGTTTGTAAAGAAATAAAATGCAGCAAGCCTGCCTGTTCGAAGTCATCATTTGTTTGAAGTTATGGTATCTAATTCATATATGATAGCTTGCACCATTTGTGATGAGAGGTTTTGTGTGGAAACGTTTTGACATGTAGGAGTGTGGAGAGATATATTATCCTCATTGTATTGAACGGTTCAGAGAGAAACTCGTTCATCCCATTCATTCTCACAAACTTGAAATGGAGCTGCTGAGGGATTTTAAGTGCATTGCCTGCAAACTGGATATTAAATCATATGGCCATTTTTGCTTCATTTGTGAAGTCGCCTTCCATATTAAGTGCATCAAAGATGTTGATGGACTAGGTAAGAACAGCTTTCACAAGCATACTCTCTATAACTTTTGGATTGAGGACTTGAAGGTACTGACTCATCAAGCATGTAGTGTGTGTGGTAGACCTTGTGGTGTGTCGCTCTATGGTTGTATTGATTGTAACTTCAGAGCCCATGTAGAATGCCTTGGGTTTCCAGGCATTGTGAAGTCCCAACTGCATCAACATACTGTCCTAGAAGAGGAAAATTATGATGCGGGAAAGTGTGCGCTCTGTAGGTCAGGATGCTTGGGTAAGAGATATTCTTGTAAACAGTGCAAGGAAGTGTTTCATAAGGAATGCATAATGTCCAAGGTAAAATTCAATATACCAATATATGTTTTAGAACCCAAACTATATAGTATTTTCTATTTCATGTTTTTATCTAGTTTATGAAATTTGTATTTTCATACAGGATGCCCGCGAAGCTGCAACAGAAGAAGAACAGCTTATTGGAGACATCTATTTTATGTACATTGAGCGCTTTCTCCTAATGTTCAAAGAAGAAGAAGAAAAGGAAGAAAAAAAGAAAAGCGGCAAATTCAAGATGAGGAGATTACAGAATTATGTAAGTGGTATATACTTTGGTTTTGCCTCCCCCTCTATGAACTAAGTACGCCAACCTCTTTTTTCTGTGGTTATGCCTTAAATAATCCCTCTCTTATTTTCTTTATCGTGTTCACAGCGATGGAAATGAAGCACACGGAAAGTGATGAAGAAGCCGACAATTCTGTTACTAGCTAGCTGGTTCTGCCTCGGTGCCTCAACATTCTCTTATGTTCTTTTTTTTTTTATCAGGTTTAGGATCCATTTATTGAATTGTACTTCTAGTGATATACTATTTGCTTGATTTTTACTTTTTAGCTAACTTTTAAAAATATTTGCAATTTTTTAAAAATGTGAATTTCTCAATAAAACCAATAGCCGACACATCCATGGTTTATCAAAAGGAAAAATAAAAAATAATTCTGTCATAATTCAGTAATTCATAAATAATCAATAATTTAGTTGGTACTTAATTTATGGTGTTGATTATTGTTCAAAATGTTAATAGGGTTTAATCCCCACTTTTGTGTTGTAGGATTTCATTTAAAAACAAAAATTCTTGACGTACGATCCTTATCAAGCTTCTAAAACCTCTCTTTTCTCTACTAATTAAGGCTGGAAAGAAACATATGAATTACATCAAAAACAAAATCTTGCATTGAAGGTAAGGAAACAACAAAGTTAGAAAGAGAATGATCACATAAATTCACTTCACGTGGAGAGTGAGTATCCTTTCACCTGGGGAAAAAGATTTTGAAAATGTCGGATCTCATGCAATAAAACTCCAAGAAATGGGCACTCCTCTGAAATTCTGAATCCATTAATTCTGCCACAACTTTAGCCAAGTCCATTTTGATAGTGAGTCAGCAAATTAAACCCTTTCTCTGCCCAGACTGTTAGTTTCTGCTTCCAAAACCATAGAAGACACGTGAAAGTTTCTCACCCCCCTAACCGATAGTTTTATGGGAGCAACCAAAATAGTTTAGAAAATTTTCAAAAGTACTATTTTAGCAAAACCCTTATATGTGTTTCAAAAGTACTATTAAGAAGTGCTTTTTAGTTTATTGTCGCGTTCACAACTTCAATCTACTAGACAAGAAAATCAAAAACCAAAATTTTAAATCGAATTCACTATCTTATTATAAACGAGATTTTCTTTTCAATATCTACTTAAAAAACAAAACAGACCATGAAAGTCATAACCTTATATAATTCAATACTAAAATTTATTTTAAATCTACTATTCGAATTTTTATATTAAACATGTAACAAGTGAACCGTCTAGATCCAACGATCTCCTTCAGAAAATATTTGTCCTCAATCAAACACAACTTGGTAATAGTTTAATGGGGCGATTTTGTATATAAAATAACGGTCAAAATTCTTCAATTAATTGAAAGTTTTGAAATGTAGTTTCTATTTAAATAGGGCAAAACAAATTGTGGTACGTTTTGGGTTAGAAAGTACAAGTTGACAGTTGAAATGGCTTTTTAGATGTATTGAGTTCAGGTCATGAGGTGTACTTTCTCAGTTGCTATGCATGAACATGCAGTAGTGTGGAGTACTGATTGGATTCTTTCATAAATAGGGTGGCAACTTTTTGGATTATACTCTCTCTATATAATTTGAAGTGATTAATTTTATTTGTTTTTTCATTTTAAGTGATGTCTTTTTTTTACTCATTATAGTTTGTAGTATTTTTTCCTTATTGCCTTAATTCATTGAGAAATTCCCACAAACTTTTAAGTTTTTTGGACAAAAATAGCATTAAAAAGTTTTTTAGACAAAAATAGCATTCAAATAATTATTTGAGAAATTCCTAAAAGTAACACTAAAACAAGTTTTATGGACAATAATAATACCACTTTTATATAAAATCTATTCAACCAAAATAAATTAGAAATAAATTTAAAATATTATATTTGGGTTCTCTATTTCCAATTTAGAGTATATATTTCAACTATTTAAAAGAAATTTTGATTCATTTTAATATTAGTTTATGCTATTATATTTGGGTTTCCTATTTCCAATTTAGGGTTTATATTTTCACCATTTAAAAGAGACTTTTCATTTTAAAATTAGTTTGTAGTATTATATTTGGTTTTTTTTATTTCCAATTTAAGGAATATATTTCCACTATTTAAAAGTTTTATGATTCAATTTAATATTAGATTAGTGTTTGCTCTCATTTTTATTTGGGGGGGGGGGGAGATTGATACAAATGGTAATAAAAAAAACATTATTATTTAATTAGTTTATAGAGGATTTAAATTTTATATGTTTTTAGTTTTGGAAATTTCAAAAGAATGCGCCATTTTTGGAATAATAAAGTTTTTTAGTGTCATTTGTGTCAGTCCCCCTATATATTAATCATGAGTTTTTGTTAAATATAAATTGGCGATAGTAAAATTTCTGTGTTATTAATAGATATATATACTGGACTAGGTTCTCCAACTTGTATATAGTCGATGAGAGATTATCAAACTACTCTATTTTGACCTATGGTGCAATGATTCGATGATTTCGATCATGATGGAACTAGTTATGTCAAAATCTTCATAGTTGAGTCTTCTACTAACAAAACTTCACTGGTAGACAAACATTCGGAGTAAAATTGAATCATGATGACAGAATCATGAAGACAGAAGACTAAAGTAAACAAAGTTTCTTTTAACCATCTTACAGTTTTCAACGATTTAGATATTATCTTGGAACAGGGACGAGTACTTACAATTTGTTGGAAAAAATAGAATAATAGCTTATGGTAAAATCAAAAGAAAATAAAAAATAAGAAACAAAAACTAAAAGATAGATACTTAGTAATTGTATCTTTTTTTGACAACCATTTTAATGTTAAGACACTTCAGAATAAAGAAGCTAAAGTAAGGAAGAACTCATTTAGAAATTTAAGAAACTATTTTTTTGAAGTAAACCAAAACAGGTTAGAGAGAGTAGAGATTATATATAAGTGATCTCTATATATAATTAATCAAAAATTCAAAATCAAGTAGTTCTGTATATGAAGACGGTCTCGAGATCTGGTGGCGAAAAGAACTCTCTAGGGCCGTAGCTAACCTTCAATGTCAGTTTCCGTTTCTTAGGCGCCGGAGGACACGGAATTACCGTCGGTATTCTAACGGAATCCGCTGTTGGAGTCGTTGGACAGAGATCTTCGTCTTCCGTGTTGGATACGGCAGAGGAAGAGAGGCTAATCGGCTTCACCGTAGAATGTAAGGAGATTCCGGTGATGACGCATTTCTTCCCTTCGGTAGTTTCGCTAAATTTTCTGTCAAACTGGTGGTAAGTCTTGCCGGAAAATCCCATAAGTTATCGTATGAAGTTAAGAGAGAAACAAGAATTTTTTTTGATGTAAATGAAGGAAATGGAGAATGAAAGAGTAAAAGATTAGGTTGTTGTTAAAGTAAGACTTGTTTGGAACGAGAGAGAATGTGAAGAGAATGAAACATGTGATTCAGAGAAGGGGATTGGTCTTATAGTCAACAGTGACTTCAAGACAATCGATCGTTCGATGTCGATTCAGTTCAGTTATTTTTTCCACGAATTTTTTTTTTCGAAAATTCGTATCTTAGTATTTATTTCCTTGGTTACATTAAAAGAACGTAACGAAGAGATAGTGACATTGAGTGTACATTGTATCTTTTATTAAATGTGAGAGAATATCCTTTTTTGTTTCTTTTCTCAAGCATAAAGAATGTAATCATGGTATTTAAAGCATATGTTTAATGTGAAAGAAATACAGTATTATGTACCCTAAATGGAACAACTTATTTTGATATACGTTCTTAAGTTATTTTTTGATACATAATTTAGTGGTGATGCCAATAGTTTTTGTTTTAGTCATACAAACTGAAAGGTGCTATAGTTTTTAAAGGGTGGTGCAAAAGATATCGATCGTAGTCAACTAAAAAGTGCCCTAACTAATGATTACGATAATCCGTTTTATATTGGTCGAAGTTAGGTGATTAAAATATGGTTTCTCTACAAGTATTTTGTTTGGACACTGCAAATAAAACCTTCATGCACATAAATTCTGGAACCATCTTCATTTTTTTCATAATTAATCTCTATCATATATAGTAGTATAGACCCCGAAGTAACTTAAATACCAATTATGTATTATAAATACGGATTGATAACATTTCATATCGAAACATTTCATACATTTTATATCTGTAATGTTACAACCAGTCTAAAGCCAAGGATTCTAGAAACTAGAAACAAATTTTACTAAAATTAATTGAGGGAAAACTCAAGAATGTGTGTGTGATCATTGAAGAAATGAAGAATGTGTGTTAGAGTGAGTGAATATTCAAAAGACTCAAATAGGTTTTTAATGAACAATAGGGAACCCGAGGAAACGCGTGACTCTAAGATATATGAATTTATTTTGCACTTATTACTTTTGATTAATTTTTATATTCTAACCCTTTTTTATATACTATTTTTTTCAGTGCAAGTAATGAATGAAGTAACGAGATGAGAGTCTAGTTTCAAAGTTTTGAATCTTTTTGGTCAATGTCGTCTCTATTTGTTGACCATATTATACGTTTGACTTTAACCCCATTTTTCTTTAATCTCATTCTTCTTCTTTGCTTCAATGGTTGACGAATTCTTACCGTAGAAGTTGCATCTAAATATACCAAAGATTAATACTGCGAAAATATGATAAAGAAGATTTTTTTTTTTTGTACTCTCTAGAAATTTGTAAACGATATTATTAGTGTTTGATTAAAGACTCCAATTTTTAACATAATGTCTATATCCACATAATGAATTTGTGTCTCTACTATATGTAGTGTTCCCGTCATATATGCATTTTTGCGATAGTCAATCGGATCTTTGTATTGCGGTTAATTGATCTGGTCTTTCTTGAGCGTACAAAATAAATAGAATTGTACGTATTATTAGAGATGGTTACATTTGGTTTACATTATTAGTTAAAGTTAACCAATAATGTAAACCAATAAAGTTAACCAATAATGTAAACCAAATGTAACTATCTCTAATACGTATGTTGACTATGATGTACTTCAAGACAAGTTCATCATCACTTAACGTAACTAACACTATATTAGTTAAGTTCAAGACTTATTGCCCATGATTCATTTGTAAACTATGAAGTAACATATCTCTGATTTTTTCCTCTTATGTTTGATAAATTAGTCATTATAATTAGTGTCTTGCCAAAAAGTACACTTCTATCTTATTAGCATTCTACATTACAAACTATTAATTTCACTACGTATAGCGGTATAGGGAGAAGATCAATAAGGCGATCACAATATTAGTTAAGTTCCGAGTCTTGCATTACCATTGTCCTATGAATCACAGAACAAGAGGACGCATATATATATAGTATTTATAAAAGACTAAGATAGTCACAGAACAAGAGGACGCATATATAATTGACAAATACTCAAAACATGTGAAAAGATAAGGGCTATTACGTCTTCATTAAGATCCCATAATCTTTATGATGAGAACTTAAGAGCCAAACTAGCTATGTAACAAAATATCAAGTTTGAAAGTAATAAACTGCTTGAATAAGCTTCAAGTTCACTACATGGTTTAGAAAGGTTTAAAATCTATTACTTTCAAACGCTTTTATTGTGTACCAATCAATCCAACAAAGTATGCAATCGTACTAATCAATCCAACAAAGTATACACTCACACCGGTAACATCAAAAATTCAAAAATTCAAAATTTCATGTTACCAATCAATCCAACAAAATATACAATCCCTGAGACCGAGTTATAATTTGTTGGAATGATTGGTACCAGTGAAATTGTGTTGTCGTGTGAACATCAACACATAGGAGGTAATATACGTAAATATGCTAGCAATCAAGCTAAGTATACAAAACACTTCATGTTGCAGTGTTCTATTGAAATTTTATATATCGAACTAGAATACTATCATGGAGAATGATCAAATGTTGCATATCTTCATATCCACGAAAAATGAGTACACAAACATTCGATCATACCCCATGACAGTTTTCTAGTTTATACTTGATAGTCCTCACGATTTCATGGTGGTGACACTACACAAACCCTAGATTCCCCTAAAGTTTTTGTGAAAAACGCATATGTTCGATTTTAGGTTTTACTTCTATCCTTGATTCATTACAAACCTATTTTTATACTAATTCGTCGTTAACCTAATAATTTTAACCTACGAAACCCAACCTATATGGGCCTGACTTTATGTAATGATCCAATGGGCCTTTCTTCTTCAATGATGACTTTCTTCATTGACTCTCCTTCTACTTTCGATGGTATTAAATTTGACGGAAAAAGTAAAACGATACCGTCTGGGTGAAAGGCAGAGCTCTTTGCTTCTGAATATTATTATTTTCTTAAATTCTTCCGTTTTTTTTTTTAATCCAACCACAAGGATCGATAACGAAATCATCAGATCGCCAGAAAAAAAAAAAAAATTGCGAAATGGAGAATCTGAGCTGCAGATCTGCGTCAATCTCCATCTAGATGTTGTTGCTACTTCTTCCTCTATAGAACCATAATTTCATCAGATCTCGCTGATTAATCATCCCCATTTGGATCTGATCGAAACTCTTAGGGAAGAACATGGCAGGAGCTGCCTCCGCGCTGTTTCTGCTTGATATCAAGGGACGCGTTCTCGTCTGGCGTGATTATCGTGGCGATGTCTCCGCTGCTCAAGCCGAGCGATTCTTCACTAAGCTCATCGAGAAAGAGGTTGTTCTGATCTTCCTCTTATCGCTAATTGGTCTTTGTTTATTGCTTGGTTACTGTAGAATTTTCAGAGAAACATAGAGTTAGCGAACGAACTTGTAGATTTGTGTTTGAAAGATTCGTCAATTGGAATTGAAACATTTCGAAGATAATGGATTCGTGTCCATTTTCATCTGCACTGGAAATGAATTTTGAAGATAATGGATTCGTATCAGTCTTTGTGATCTGATGCCGCTGAAATTTTTTGGAAGTAATGAACAAGTTTGATCATTGGTTAAATGTTTTGGATTAGAATTTGATTTGAATCTGTACTTTTGAAGCATTCTGGTTTAAATCAGAGTAATCATCGTTTTGTTTAATTGTTCAGGGTGATTCACAGTCAAATGATCCAGTTGCTTACGATAATGGGGTGACTTATATGTTTGTACAACATAGTAATGTATACTTGATGATAGCATCCAGGCAGAATTGTAATGCTGCCAGTCTTCTCTTCTTTCTTCACCGCGTTGTCGATGTAAGTATGGCTGGTCAATTCTTTAGTTTTTCTCTTAAGGTTCCATCTTTTTCCTGGATATTTGATGTAATGGCAATGGTATCTGTTATCTGGTTATAGGTTTTCAAGCATTACTTCGAGGAGTTAGAAGAGGAATCATTGAGGGATAACTTTGTGGTAGTGGTATGTTAAGCTTCTGTCATCGCTCTTTTAGTACTATTTCGCAATATATTTTTCTATTACTTGGGCAATCAAAAAGATCCTTAAAATTTTGGAAAAGTATTTGTCATTGTTAGATGCTGAAATTGATTTTTTGGTGCTGGCAGTATGAGCTACTTGACGAGATGATGGACTTTGGTTACCCTCAGTATACCGAAGCAAGAATTCTCAGTGAATTCATCAAGACTGATGCATATAGAATGGAAGTTACACAGAGACCTCCAATGGCTGTGACGAATGCTGTCTCCTGGAGGAGTGAGGGAATACAGTACAAGAAGAATGAAGTGAGTGCCATTGTTTTCGCAAGATAGGAATATGTTTCTGATGTTTCGGTTTGCAAATAATGACAACCTGCTTCTTTTTCCAGGTTTTCTTGGATGTTATTGAGAATGTAAATATTCTTGTCAACAGTAATGGGCAAATTGTCAGGTCTGATGTTGTTGGAGCGCTGAAGATGCGAACTTACTTGACGTATGTCAACACATCAAATTTACGATATAGTTCCTAATCAGCCAAAGCATGTTAAATCACGTCCCTTTTTGACTATTTTGCTCTTTGATCCATTCTATTGCAGTGGAATGCCAGAGTGTAAGTTAGGACTGAATGATAGAGTATTGCTGGAAGCGCAGGGACGAGCAACTAAGGGAAAAGCCATTGATTTGGAGGACATCAAATTTCATCAGTACGTCTTTAAGTTTTTATTATATTGAAACTTGGAAAGTCTTCACTGATCTTAACCCTTCTATTTTCTTTTTGTTCAAAAAGATTATATACTTGAGTTTTATGTATTCTCTTCTTCAACAACCATTTATTTAATGCAGGTGTGTTCGATTGGCCCGTTTTGAAAACGATAGGACGATATCTTTCATACCACCTGATGGGGCTTTTGATCTGATGACATATAGACTCAGCACTCAGGTTTGACATGTGGGATATAGCATCTACTGGAATTGTTCCACGTCTTCAACAAGTAAATATCATGATTTGTTTCTTTTATGTTCAGGTAAAGCCACTTATATGGGTGGAAGCACAAATAGAAAGTCATTCAAGAAGTCGTGTTGAGATGCTCATAAAAGCTAGAAGTCAGTTCAAGGAACGAAGGTAAATATATTCTATGGTATTTGTGCCACTTTCCTTTTCTGTCTTACTGTCATGCAAAGATCCTGATTGATCAGATTCTTTAAACCTTTGATCACGAACATTCTTTTTGTAGCACCGCAACGAACGTTGAGATTGAGTTGCCTGTACCAACCGATGCATCTAACCCCACCGTTAGGACATCTCTAGGGTCTGCCTCTTATGCTCCTGAAAAAGATGCGTTAGTCTGGAAAATCAAATCTTTCCCGGGGAACAAGGTATAACACTAACAAGGTTCAATAAACTCTTAAATTCAGTTGAAACAGTCAGCAATGTAGACTATGTAGTATCAATGCTAACCTTCAGAAAACCAATATAGGAGTACATGTTAAGGGCAGAGTTCCATCTTCCAAGTATCACTGCAGAGGAAGCAACTCCTGAGCGAAAGGCTCCTATCCGTGTCAAATTTGAGATCCCTTATTTCACTGTTTCAGGGATTCAGGTAAGCTTGTGCTTAATAATAAATGGTTACTGTCTCTTCCACAATGTCATATATATAATATATATGTTCTTTGGTGTGTAGGTTCGGTACCTAAAGATTATTGAGAAGAGTGGGTACCAAGCACTTCCATGGGTGAGATACATAACCATGGCTGGTGAGTACGAACTAAGACTCGTGTAATGCACATTTAGTTTCATCGTCTATGTCAATTGTGATTCCCACATCCCTCAAGGAATTGCCTGAATCAAAGAAGCAAAACGAAACAGGACAAAAGTAGAGGGAAAAGAAAACGTTTTGAAACATTTTAGCTGATCAAATTTTCCTTTAATTTGTTTTAGAAGCCATATTCTTGTGAATTTGTCTTTATGGTGATTCTATTTTATTTTACATGAGGCTCTCTGTAACCTTTCACGACATGGTTCATTATTTTCCTTTAGACTGCTACATTTCTGTCTATGTGTTCGTTCTGCGATCAAAATTGTTAAACGTTGAGGTTTTGGTTTTGTTTTTTGGGGCATTCGTCTATGTTTACATAGGTTTCTCTCGAGTTATGATCAAAATGAAACTACATAAACAAATTATGCTTCAATAGAGTGAGGTGAGAGAGCCTTACAATAGAGAGAACGTATATTTTGGTGTTTCTCATATTGTTTAACTGATATAGTATGGGCCGAAATGAAATAATCGTCAGGCCCATTAAAAAGCCCATAATCACCATACTTTCTCCTCCAATTCTGTTTCGAGCTTGGGAAGTGACAGTGAATTAGGGTTTTACTCAAAAAACCTTCTCGTTGTCGTTGTTTACTGCTCCGACGAGAAAATGGCGATGCGACATTTGAGCCGATCGAGAGACGTTACAAAGAGATCGACAAAGAAGTACATCGAAGAACCTCTGTACAATCGCCTCTTCAAAGATGGTGGTACAGAGGTCAAAGTTCGACAGCAGCTTAATCAGTTCCTCAAAGGCACTAAACACGTCTTCAAATGGGAGGTCGGCGATACGATCAAGAAACTCCGAAATCGCGGCCTCTATTACCCAGCTCTCAAGGTTTCATAAATCCAAATTGCATTTTCGATTCTCTAGGATTAGCTTCACAATAAGCATTTGCTTCAAATCTGTTGAATACATATAGAAATGTAGATTCTTAAGTGGTATTTTGATGCTCATTATGAACAATTTAGTAATTGTTGAATAATTTTTTCACTGTGTGATGATTGTGTCTTTAGATTTCATATTGTGGAGTTGTTTTTTTGGTTTGTAGCTATCTGAAGTTATGGAAGAGAGAGGTATGAACAAGACAGTGAGTGATCAAGCAATCCATCTTGATCTTGTTGCTAAAGCTCGTGAAATTACTGCTGGGGAGAATTATTTTGTTGATCTTCCGGAAACATCTAAGACGGAACTCACGTATGGGTCTCTTTTGAACTGTTACTGCAAGGAGTTGTTGACAGAGAAAGCGGAAGGTTTGCTGAATAAGATGAAAGAGCTCAACATTACTCCTAGTTCCATGTCTTATAACAGCCTCATGACTCTTTACACCAAGACAGGTGAGACTGAGAAAGTTCCGGCGATGATTCAAGAATTGAAGGCGGAGAATGTGATGCCGGATTCGTACACTTATAATGTCTGGATGAGGGCTTTGGCTGCTACTAATGATATTTCTGGTGTTGAGAGAGTCATTGAAGAGATGAATAGAGATGGTAGAGTTGCTCCGGATTGGACTACGTATAGCAATATGGCATCGATATATGTTGATGCTGGACTGTCTCAGAAAGCTGAGAAGGCTCTTCAGGAACTGGAGATGAAAAACACGCAACGGGATTTTACGGCATATCAGTTTCTTATTACTTTGTATGGACGTCTGGGGAAGCTGACTGAAGTTTACAGAATTTGGCGTTCGTTGAGGCTGGCTATTCCGAAAACCTCAAATGTAGCTTATCTAAACATGATACAAGTGCTGGTCAAGTTGAATGATTTACCTGGTGCAGAGACATTGTTCAAGGAATGGCAAGCTAACTGTTCTACTTATGACATCAGGATTGTGAATGTGTTGATTGGAGCTTATGCTCAAGAGGGTCTAATCCAGAAAGCAAATGAGCTCAAGGAGAAAGCTCCCAGAAGAGGTGGAAAGCTCAATGCTAAAACATGGGAGATCTTCATGGATTACTATGTAAAGAGCGGTGATATGGCTCGAGCACTCGAATGCATGTCAAAGGCAGTCTCCATCGGCAAAGGAGATGGTGGCAAGTGGCTACCGTCACCTGAAACAGTCAGAGCTTTGATGAGCTATTTCGAGCAAAAGAAAGATGTTAATGGAGCTGAGAATTTGTTGGAGATTTTAAAGAATGGAACAGACAACATAGGCGCAGAAATATTTGAACCATTGATAAGAACATATGCAGCAGCGGGAAAGAGTCACCCTGCTATGCGACGGCGCCTGAAGATGGAAAACGTGGAGGTTAATGAAGCGACAAAGAAGCTACTCGATGAAGTATCTCAGGATGTGTGAGGTCTGTTCCATCTCTTTCTCCTTCATTATTCACTTCAGACAAAGACATCATTAGTCGTGATAGGGTCACTTGCATTCTCACAGCTCTGTCTCTTATTGGTAATAAAAAAATAGGCTCTGAATCGGCAAAATCAATTGTATGGGTCTGTTTTACTTTCACCGTAGACTGTTTGTTCATGTTTTTGTGAATTGTTTTTGGTTTAGCTTGGATTTACAGTTGAGACAGCTCTCACAATGTAATCCCTTTTTTTGGAGATCTTATTTTGGTTCAAGACAGAAACAGTGTCAAGAATACGATATAATGCTCATCATTGTTAATGAGGAACAAATGTTTGCGTATTGTGTTCGAAAATGCACTAATTAAATCTGCGAAGAGCCGTTTTTCTGTTAAGTCCGTTAAAAGTGATTTGTCAAGAAATTCTGGGGAAAAAGATACCACAAAAAACTCATGGGCTCGGAAAAATTTGGAAATGGCTAAAACTTTCTATTATAGTTACATTTACCCGATTGAAGTTGACCAAGAACACCCTCTGAAATCTAAAAATGAACATTTACATAAACATAATTAAGAATAAGCTTCGTCTGGTCAGTTTTACAGGAATTAGTTTTAGTGTTTTCTTCTTCTATAGGCTCGATCATCTTATCAATGTAGCAAGCAACAAGCAGTTAGTTCCCATCTTCCTGAGCTCATCTACATCGTTCTGAAGAGTGTTGACTTGATGTGAATCTATGAACCCGTTGACACAAACACCATAATCTGACACAGCCGCGGTCAAAAACATTTTTAGCATCATAACATTTCTTTTCCTAATGCTAGTCCTTGCCCTCCTAAGATTGAAGGATGCATCCACAAGAGTCGCATAGCAAATTGCAACAGTTGGATTTCCGCTCTTGAATCTCGCAGAGTCTGTAATTGCCAATTTCGTCTTAGCCTCCAAGGCTCGGATCGTGCTGTGTGTGGCTCGTCTCGGGTTTGGCCCTTTCACCAGCGGTCGACACAAGGTTGGGTATGCGGTTTGAGCGCATAGGCTCGTGAAACGAGCTTCCGTGGCTTGGCTTGCCGCCAGGAGGATCACGATTGCGACAACAGTCGTGAGGTACATCTGGATTGTGTTGCGACTCGCCATTTTCGTAAAAAAGTTGGAAGGAATGATGGCGGGTAATCTTCTAATCATATTTCTCCTTCTAAATATAGAAACCTTTTTGTTGGTGTCTTAATTATTGGTAATGGGAGTTTTCTGATATTTTTTTTCATTGGTAATTATAAATTGATTAGTTGGAGGTTTAACTTATTTGTAGGAGAATCTACTCTCTGAACACTTTATACATATAAACAGAGCCGGCGCACAGATCAAGAGGCACACAAGCCCAAAAAGACTTATGGGCTGTTAATTTATTGTAATATTTGTTAATTTATAGAGAATTTGTTTTCATTGTTAAGTGTTTTGGATGTTATAAATTTTGTTGTTTTAGAATTGAACCATTAATATTTAGGAGAATTTTTTTTTTTGCAATAAATAACAAAGATAATATATGAACTCACAAATACAATCGATATCAATAAATTTAAAATTGTGTGAATAATGACATCAATTATTGTATTTGAACAGCATGTATGACTATTGAAATGAAAATCTGCATATTTAAAATTTAAAAACTGACAAACATTTTTGATTATTTTTATGAAACTATTATAGACGATAAAACAATAACCTAGTTTAAAAATCACAACATAACTTTTACTTATATAAGAAAATTTATTGGTGAGATCTAATAGAATTTCATTTAAATAAAAAACATACTAAAAATTATCTTTACATGATTAGAAATTTATTTTATTTGACGGGACCATATATTTACATTGATATTATTTTAAAAATATTGTCTTATTATTTTATCAATTTTTGTTCGTTTCTACTTTGTCCTGATTTGGGAATAGGGAGTTTTGCTAATTTATACTATTTATTAAATTTATCAAAAAAAAAATTATAAAGATTTTACTGTATAATTAAATATTAGTTTATATTGATTTTACTCTATAAGTAACAGCTCTTAAAAACAAATTGAGAAGCCTATGCTATATAACAATGTATATATCAGAGATAAACAAAAACGAAAACTCAAGAAATATATAAGAGACTAATTGAGAAGCCTATATAACAACGTCAAGTCGTTTAGGTTAGTCTCACTTAGACATATTGTGGTCCGAGGTTATCCCATTTTAGGATGTGAGATACGACACACATGACCCAGCAGCATATATTGTTTTCTTAAGGGGAACCATATTAATAAGGGAATAATGGTTAGAAAAAGTTCTTGAAAGATGATGACTTGCAGATCAAGTAAGCCTAACTTATCCCTTTTAACATCTCTAAACCTCGTTTGATTAGCCTTTATGGTGAAGATATCATCTGTTCAAACAACTTAACTCATGTAGTAGTTTTGGTTAATTTCAAACACTATCATTTTTTATTTCTTTCATCCGATTGAATATTAATTAGTATTTGGAAAAAGCAAAACATTTGATGATCGGATTCACCTTATCTAGTTATCTTAGATGTATACTATTCTATAAAAAACAACGAATTTTATACTGTTATTAATTGGTTATTCCAACTACAGTCTTTTTAGAATCTTCTTGCAAGAGGTTATCTTAGATGTATACTTTTCTATAAAAACAACAAATTTTATATTATTATTAATTGTTATTCCAACTAATGTCTTTTTTAGAATCTTCTTGCAAGAGGTCGAAATTTAAAATTCCAAATACTCTAAAAAGGTTTTGGAAATCAAATGATGAATGCTGATATGAAATCATCAATGACGACGTCAAAGTTTATAGAACTTATATATTCTTTTCGATCATATAATAACAATTTTGAAGTAATACTAACAAATGAAGAAGAATACAATTTTGTTTTTGTCCTCTTAATTATAAAAAACACTCTAGAACATTGTCACTAATGGCGAGGCGGTGATCATTAATTGCTTTATCTTCCACTCAACTCCACTCCTATAAATCCCACTCGAATCTGTTTCTGATTTCACAAAAACACATAGTCTTTGTATTTCTTTTTTTTTATCTTCTAAAGATTGATACATCAATGGCAGAGGAAGCTTGTCAAGTGCGTAGGATGAAGTTAGGGAGTCAAGGTCTTGAGGTTTCGGCTCAGGGACTTGGCTGCATGGGTCTCTCCGACTTTTACGGTGCTCCGACACCTGAGACTAACGCCGTCGCTCTCCTCCGTCACGCCATCAACGCTGGGGTCACATTTCTCGATACCTCCGACATCTACGGTCCCGAGACAAACGAGCTGCTTCTTGGAAAGGTAACAAATTTGGTGACTGATGACCGCTCGTGGATTTGATTTTTGGAATTAGGGTTTTAGGCTGTGATCTAGGGTTTAGGATTTTAGGCTTTTAGGGTTCATTCCAAGTATCATTTTTGTGTTCTTTTTGGTGGCAGGCTTTGAAAGATGGTTTGAGAGATAAAGTGGAATTAGCGACAAAGTTTGGGATCACTGCTTCTGAAGATGGAAAATTTGGTTTCAGGGGAGATCCAGAGTATGTAAGGATTGCTTGTGAAGCAAGCTTAAAGCGTCTTGGTGTAACCTGCATTGATCTTTATTACCAGCATCGAATTGATACCACTCTGCCCATCGAAATCACGGTATGGCTTCTTGCTTTTAATCTGTTTCAATATGTGTTAAATGTTACTCATAGAGAACCAACTAGGGATAGTTAGAGATATGCATGCAATACTCTGTTACTTGTGCTGATTCTTGTTGCTTTATAATTTGTTATCTTGTAGTTGTTGTTGAACTTATGGTTTTCATTGAATCTATTTTCAAAGATTGGAGAGCTGAAGAAGCTAGTTGAAGAAGGCAAAATAAAGTACATCGGTTTGTCAGAAGCTTCGGCTTCAACTATAAGAAGAGCACATGCTGTTCACCCGATAACCGCTGTGCAAATAGAATGGTCCTTATGGTCGAGAGACGTGGAAGAAGATATCATTCCAACCTGCAGGTGTGAGGAATCAGAATCAGCCATAAGTTTCGTCTTTGTTAACATGTTTAATTCATAACAAGTCTCTTTTGAATTCTCTAGGGAACTTGGGATTGGAATTGTAGCTTATAGCCCTCTAGGAAGAGGCTTCTTAGCATCCGGACCAAGATTGTTGAGAATCTAGAGCAAGATGATTATCGAAAGCCAAGTGCATGATTGATTCAGTTCTCTGTTTCCGTATACATACATTGTATATGAGTTCTTTAAAGCATATTTCAAGATTTGGAGTCATCTCATGCTTCTTGATACTACTCTGTCACAGGGTTTACCAAGATTCCAACAGGAGAATCTAGAAAACAACAAGATTCTCTACGAGAAAGTCCAAGCGATGGCGACAAAGAAAAGTTGCACTCCTGCACAACTAGCTCTAGCGTGGGTTCACCATCAAGGAGATGATGTATGTCCAATTCCAGGAACCTCCAAGATCCAAAACCTCAACCAAAACATTGGAGCTTTATCCGTGAAGCTCACTCCTGAAGAGATGGTTGAGCTTGAAGCCATTGCTCAACCGGATTTCGTGAAAGGTGAACGGTATGACAACAACATGGTTACTTACAAAGACTCAGAGACTCCACCATTGTCTTCTTGGAAAGCAAGATAAAATACATGTTTGGAAACTGTTTTGAGGGTATACCGCATTCGCCAAATCGCGGTAAAATTGTGCTGAAGATGTATCTCTGTGTGTGTGAAATAAGTTAAGTATATAGGTGTGCGAGTTTGCAATAAGAAAGAGCCAATAATGCCTTAGAAAGAATAAAGGTTTTGTACAAAGCAAGTTTACTTTGTGTTTGTTTGTTAATAAAGACTCTATATTAAAGAGGTACTTGTGAGGACTTTGCGTTTCTGTGTTCGTATCTCTATTTGAGCCAGTTATTGTGGATTTCTATAAGGTTGCAACTCATTTTAAGTACTCATATCTTTCATGAATCAACGCAAAGAAAAACATTAAAACCAAATACTTTATTATGCCAAGCAAGTCAATACACTTGCTTGTTGATTGAAATCAGGCTATATAATTCTCTTCTTCACATACAGCGGTTTAGATTCACAATACAACAAGCGAATGATAATGTTTCTTAGAGAGCCTTAAGGATATCCTCTGCGCTGGAAACCGTGAACTCGCCACCATTTTCGACATTGGCTACAGTTACCTTAAGGTTATCAAGCAACAGAGCAAATCTCCTTGACCTAATACCAAGACCCTTGTCCTTGAGATCAAGCTCAAGTCCAAGAAGATGTGTGTATTCTCCAGACCCATCTGCTACAAACTTCACATGCTTGTTCTCTTGGTATGTCTTTCCCCATGCCTTCATCACAAATGGATCATTCACTGCAACAAATGCATTCAACATTTTTTGGTCACTATACACAAACTCATAGAGGCAAGAATAGAGTAGAGATCCAAAACATATCAATATTCATACTTACCACTAAAGCAAATGATCTCATCGATACCCTTTGACTTCAGCTCCTCTGCTTTCCCAATGAATCCAGGCACATGGCTCATGCTAACCTCAGAAAAACCAAAAACGCCAATTCTCAAATCAAAATCTAAGAATCCATCAGCTTAGCATCAAAGGATAAATCTGAAAAAGCGTTTGAAACTTTGTACCTGCATGTGGGAGTGAAAGCACCAGGAACACCAAAGAGAATGACTTTTTTACCGGCGGCGATAGAGTGAACAGAGACGGTCTGAAGCTGATCATTTTCATCGAAGAAAGAGATAGTTCCGTCTGGTACAACATCGCCGACAGTAATTGGAGCCATGAAGAGATCTCTGTTGGATATGAAGACAGGGGAAAATAGAAGAGTTTTGACTTGAGAGCGAATATGAGTTTAGGACAATTTATAGTGTTTTACGGAATGAAGTAAACCATTCATAGATTTCTTAATTTAGTAATAGATTTTCTAAAATTATGATTTAAAAAACAAATTAGATGTAAAATGCAGAACCAATATCCAAAAATAAACTTTGTTTTCCAAAAATACAACAATCTTTTTGAGGAAACCCTCACTAATTAACTCATATGCAAGAACATGTACACATATTTTGGAAAACATTGTATGACAATAAAAATTGAGTTTTTTTCTTTCTTTTTAAGCAATTTCAAAAATCCAAAAATTTCAAAAATGATTCTCCATGGATGAGAAACAAACATGCATGATATATGTATAATGTATTAAAAAAATAATGTCAATGCACTCTATTGGAAGTTGGCAAGAGACATGAAAAGATGAATTATGAATCATGTTGCTCAATTAAGATATGCATCGTGAGTCGAGAGTTCACCAAGTTAACTTCACAAGACTCATAGCCAAAAAAAAAAAAGGTTATTTTCAAGACTTTGAAATTGATATTTTTTTATTTTCAAGATCAAAATGTTATACTACTACATGCTGCGTTTTTATATAATATTAATTCAAAGATATATCTTGAAAACAAAAACTAATAAGAGAAAATTGTACTTCAAATTTTCAACCTAAAAAAACATTTATACGTGAACAAATTATTAGGAAAGTTTATTTCTCACAAGAAGTTAATAATTGATTGAGAAAGAAAGTGAAGACATTATTTGGTTAACTACATCAAAAATGAGTTTGACTTATGAAGATTCCATTACTTTATTTGGTTAACAAATTCAATTTTGTTTTCGTTAAGAGGGAAAAAAAAAACTGCACCAGCCATCCAAAATTGACACTGAATTTATCTTCACCATCACACCAATCCAACTCCATTTAAATTCACAGCTCTATAAGAGTCACCTAGACAAGTCAAGAGAGAGAGATAGTTCTGACTTCTGACAGAGACTCATGGCGGAAGCTTGCGGAGTGAGAAGGATTAAGCTAGGAAGCCAAGGCCTTGAGGTATCGGCGCAAGGTCTTGGTTGCATGGGTCTCTCTGCTTTCTACGGTACTCCCAAGCCGGAAACCGAAGCTATCGCTCTCATCCACCACGCCATTCACTCCGGCGTCACTTTCCTTGACACCTCCGATATCTACGGTCCTGAGACCAACGAGCTTCTCCTCAGCAAGGTTCGATTTTGATAATTCCCCTTTTGATATTGATATTTTTTAATATTTGAGTTCGTGATTTAGATATGGGAACACTGGCCTTGTGATATGGGAACACTGGCCTTGATTCGCTGAGCTTCAGAGCTGTATAAATGATTTGGATGTTGAAAGTTTGGATTTTTGTTGAAAGTTTGGATTTTTGTCAGGCTCTCAAGGATGGGGTGAGAGAAAAAGTGGAACTTGCGACCAAATATGGAATCAGGTATGCAGAGGGGAAAGTAGAGTTTAAGGGAGATCCTGCTTATGTAAGAGCTGCGTGTGAGGCTAGTTTAATGCGAGTAGATGTTGCCTGCATTGATCTCTATTATCAGCATCGAATTGATACTCGTGTCCCTATCGAAATCACTGTAAGCACTCTTCTTGTCAATCTTCCTTCATGGTTTTGCAACTTTCAAATGAAATGGAAGTTATATAGTTCCTCTCACTTCTCAGTGAGCTTCACACATGTGGCTAGAGACATGTTGGGACTAATATAGAGTCGAAGAGTTTAGCTTTCAGAACTATGTTTTCTGCTTGGGTCACTCTTTCTGAAATTACTAGCTTATTCATGAAGAACCATTGTCTGGTGAAATGATCTTATCATCTCCCTTAGAATTTTTCGTTTGAATAGACTCCTTTAGGTTTGACTCTGAGCTCACACTTCATGACCTATATTGAAAGCCAGCAACTTTAGCTGAACTTGACAATCTCTTTTGTCTGTCAATTTCAAAGATTGGAGAGCTGAAGAAGCTAGTTGAAGAAGGTAAAATAAAGTATATCGGTTTGTCTGAAGCTTCAGCTTCAACTATCAGAAGAGCACATGCTGTTCACCCGATAACCGCTCTGCAAATAGAATGGTCCTTATGGTCGAGAGACGTGGAAGAAGATATAATTCCAACCTGCAGGTAACCAGATTTCATTTCATCCTCATTCTTGATGCACTATCTATTAAATATGTAACATCTTCTCTCTCTTTCTTCAGGGAACTTGGGATTGGAATTGTTGCTTACAGTCCTCTGGGACGAGGTTTCTTTGCTTCAGGACCCAAGCTTGTTGAGAACCTAGACAATAATGACGTCAGAAAGGCAAGTACACAGGCTTTATATGACTTGTTTGATTGATGAACTGTTGGTAATCAACTCACTGTTTATCTGTTCAATTCTGTTTCTTATCGCAGACTCTACCAAGATTCCAACAGGAAAACTTAGACCACAACAAGATTCTCTTTGAGAAGGTTTCTGCAATGTCTGAGAAGAAAGGATGCACTCCTGCACAACTAGCCCTTGCATGGGTTCATCACCAGGGAGATGATGTTTGCCCCATCCCAGGAACCACTAAGATTGAAAACCTCAACCAGAACATTGGAGCTTTATCAGTGAAACTTACTCCCGAAGAGATGTCTGAGCTCGAATCCCTTGCACAACCAGGTTTTGTGAAAGGAGAAAGATCCATTAGCATCCTGACCACGTTCAAAAACTCTGAGACTCCACCATTGTCTTCTTGGAAAGCCGCTTAAAATCGTCTGAGTTTCTCTGATTGTTGTGGGGTTCATGTCATTTAAGTGGTCTAAGTTATGTCAGCTAGATCAAGGTAATAAAAGTGCTGTGTCTTCGAGAGTGGATTATGGTAGGTTCATTCCCAGGGAAAGCCAAAACTATCAAGGGTTGATGCCTTTAAGAGTAAATAATGTATAGAGTTCCCCAAGTGAGAACTTCAATTTACATTTCATACATTTTGACCAAACTCTATAAAGAAAGTTATGTTTAGACTTTTTTTTTGCTAAAAATGTTAATTTTCATTATATGAATAAGAGGCTTTTACAAAAACGAAAGGCCTATACAAGAGTAGCCGAGGCAAAAAATAAAACAAGGCTACAATAGAGATTTAGGGAAGATATAAGGTTAGCGAATCCAAAGCACCATGAGGTTGCGCCATCTCTTTCTGTGGTAACGAGAGGAGATGATGTTACGAATCTCGCGGTCGACAATCTTGAAGATGATAATAGGAGCGATCCTAAGATTGTTATGGAGGACATTGTTGCGCTGACGCCAAATGTTGTAGATGATAGCATGGGCTGAGACTTTTCTGAGGAGGGAAGGCGCCGAAGAAGAGGAAGAACGCATCCAAGAGAGGAGCTCTGCCCAAGAGCAAAACAGCCTCTGACGCGGACATAAGCGAGAAAACGCTAATCTCCAAACTTGAGCCGCAAATTCACAGGAAAAAAGGAGATGGTCTCTGGATTCAGTCTCAATAGTGCATAAGCAACAATCGAAAGACTGGATATGGCCCCAAGAGGCTAGCCTTTGACGAGTTGGGAGTCTATCCAACTGACTAATCCACATGTTGAAGGCATGCTTAGGAACAGCACCCTTGAACCAAACAGCCTTTGCCCAGTCCAATTCCGGTGCTCTTGGTCTAATAGCATCCCAAGTCCTTGCCGAAGAGAAACCTTGACAAACAACACCACCAACAACCCAATCAAAGGAGTCTTCAATTGTAGCAGGAGAGGGGGTCGTGATGGTAGAGATGTGGTCATGGATGGCTTGAGCTGGAGCAGACCGAGAAAGGGGGAGCTTCCAGCCATTAACCCCAAGAGCCTCAACCACCCTAGCGTTAAGAGGGATGCGAAGTGATCTGGAGCCATAATCACCCATAACCTTTATCAGCGGGCCAAGGGAAGTCCAACTGTCATGCCAGAAGTGAGCTATGCGGCCATTACCCAAGTTGCATTTAACAAATTGCTCCGCCAAAGGTCTAAGGAACAAGAGCATACGCCAAGACCAAGGATCTGATGGGGAAGGAGCCACATCCCAAAAAGACCTGCTTCTAAGATGTTTAGACTACTGATACAAACTTAAATAACCCAACTCTATATCGTCAAAAAAGACTATCTATATCGTCACCCAACTCTATGAAGGATATGTGCGACTAATTGTATCGGTTCCTTCTCTTTCGTTCTTGAATTTTTTTTTTTTGGAGGTTTATAGTTTCTCACAAGTGAGACATGTTATTTATTATTATTTTATTTTTTCCCCCGACCAAATCACAAGTGAGACATGTACCAACCAGACAAAAGCGACCACACGGCTTTTTCTTCATCATCACATTCACACCATCACCACCAACAACAACAACTCCACTAAAAAATTCATAGCTCTACAAGAGTCACCTCATAGAGAAGTGAAGAGACAGAGATAGTTGTGACAGAGAGATTCATGGCGGAAGCTTGCGGAGTGAGAAGGATGAAGCTGGGAAGCCAAGGCCTTGAGGTATCTGCGCAAGGCCTTGGTTGCATGGGCCTCTCCGCTTTCTACGGTGCTCCCAAGCCGGAAAATGAAGCCATCGCTCTCATCCACCACGCTATTCACTCCGGCGTTACTCTCCTTGACACCTCCGATATCTACGGCCCTGAGACCAATGAAGTTCTCCTCGGAAAGGTTCGATTTTGATTATTCCAGATCTTCGGTTTTATTAGATTCCCGCTAAGATGGTTGATTTTCAATGTTTTTTCTCTTTTGGGGAACAAAGAACGATTTAGAGATGGGAGTTGCCCTTTGATTCTTCTAGCTTCATAGCTGTAGAAATGATTTGGATGTTGAAGAAGTTTGGATTTTTGTCAGGCTCTCAAGGATGGGGTGAGAGAAAAAGTGGAACTTGCGACCAAATTTGGAATCAGTTATGCAGAGGGGAAAAGAGAGGTCAGAGGAGATCCTGAATATGTAAGGGCTGCTTGTGAGGCAAGTTTAAAGAGGCTAGATATTGCCTGCATCGATCTCTATTATCAGCATCGTGTCGATACTCGTGTCCCTATCGAAATCACTGTAAGCCCTTAGCCCTCTTGCCATTCCTACTTAATGGTTTTGATAACTTTCTAATGAAATCGTTTGAATAGACTCTGGTTCTGAACTCTACTTCCTGACCTTTATTTAAAGATGGCATCTTTTGCTGCACTAAACCATTTTTTTGTCTGTCAATTCCAAGATGGGAGAACTGAAGAAGCTGGTTGAAGAGGGTAAAATAAAGTACATTGGTTTGTCTGAAGCCTCTGCCTCAACTATCAGAAGAGCACATGCTGTTCACCCAATTACTGCCGTGCAGATAGAATGGTCCTTGTGGACGAGAGATGTGGAAGAAGAAATCATTCCGACCTGCAGGTATGTATTCAGATGTCATCCGATTTTCTTGGTGCAATATCTGTCGATCATGTAACTTCAAATTCTCTTTCCTTCTTCAGGGAACTTGGGATTGGGATTGTTGCTTACAGTCCTCTAGGACGAGGTTTCTTCGCATCTGGACCCAAGCTTGTTGAGAACCTAGAAAAGGATGACTTCAGAAAGGCAAGTACATTGGCTTTGTTTGACTTGTTTGCTGATGAGCCTTAGATAAGCTGTGGATTAATCAAATGGCTTTATATAAACCCACTTATTGCAGGCTCTACCAAGATTCCAAGAGGAAAACTTAGACCACAACAAGATTGTTTATGAAAAAGTTTGTGCAATATCGGAGAAGAAAGGGTGCACTCCTGGACAACTAGCCCTGGCATGGGTTCATCACCAGGGAGATGACGTTTGCCCTATCCCAGGAACCACTAAGATCGAGAACCTCAAACAGAACATTGGAGCTTTGTCAGTGAAACTCACTCCTGAAGAGATGACTGAGCTTGAGGCCATTGCCCAACCAGGTTTTGTGAAAGGAGATAGATACAGTAACATGATACCAACTTTCAAGAACGCTGAGACACCACCATTGTCTGCTTGGAAAGCCGCTTAAAACCGGCTGAAGTTTCTACGGTTGTGGTGGTGCATCATGACATTGAAGTGGTCTTAACTTTCTGTCAGCTAGATCAGTGTGTTGGGGAATAATGGTGCGTCTTCGAGAGTAGAGTATCATTCCCACGGAAACCCAAGTATCATGGTTAATGCCTTGAAGAATAAATAATGTAGAGTTCCCCAAGTGAAAACTTCAATTTTACATTTCCATACATTGTAACCAAACTCTATAAATAAAGTGTTGTGATACATACCTTACCAAAAAAGGCTATCTATATTGTAAAATTCATCTTCTACTCAATAACTTGTGCTTCTCTTACCAATTCAGAGTCTCAATGGTGATAACCAGCTTGTCCTCTATAAACTTCTACTCAATTCAGCTTCTTCTCTATCAGATTCAACTAATAACTTCTGATCATCTTTCGATTCTTTACCAATTCTAGAGTTTCAAATGGTAAAATCATTCATTATGTTATTTTCGGTTTTGTTTAGGACTTAAACCAGGATTCGAGTGTTATTTTTGGTCCAACACGGTTAAGCGACCCAATTGTGTTTTTTTGTGTGTGTTCATCTTCATCAACCCAACTTCACTCAGCTGATTGCAGTCTCAGCTCTTCTCTTCGATAAATTTTGGGCAGAAACAGTCACCACCGTTGCTTGGAACCGAGTTGGGTCGTTCAATTCCTCAACTAAATGTGAAAATGGAAGAAGGTCTTCGAGTATCTGAGCATCTCTTCGTCAATAAGGATCTCTTCGTGCGTCTCTCTCTATTCATCTATATATCTTTCTCATCAGTATTGCAGACATTGAACCATATATAAAGGAAATGACGTGATCATCTCATTTCATGAATTTCGCGTTTTTATCTGCTACACTTACACTAAATGATCGATCCTCTTAAGTAGCTTAAGAATCTCCATGGTTGAAATGGCTTTTTTTTTGCCCACTATTTGCATTAGATCCCAGATTTTTAGTTCTCAATGGAGCAATTTGCACAAGCCTTTTTCTGATTTTAGTCTTTTGTCACATGACAGGGTGGTGATGTCAAAATTTCTGGTGAAGAAGATACATCAGAGAGTTCCAATGTCAAAAGGAAAGTTGAAAGTCTATTCTCTGTCATGAGAAAGAGAACATGTAGGCACAAGTCTGTTGATGATGATATGTTTCCGGATTTAGATAATAATGCAGATATTGGTGATGGTGATGAGGATATACGAAATTGTCTGAGACCTGAAAGTGATTTCTGGTTTAAAAATCTTATGGATAATCCTTATGATCCTCTGGATGAGGGTTCAATTGTAGACGCAAGTGGCAGTGACACAGACATATCTGAATCTTCAGAGTTTGATGTTATATCAGAGCATGTTCCTGAAGACAATGATTTGATAACCGGATCGAAATCTTTGTCTATATGGTCCAGTGAGGATGATGGAACTCTGGTTAGTAAGTGGTCTTCAGAAACTCATAACGAGAAGAATGATGTAAGGTCTAAAGAAGATTCAGGTGTCCCAAGCAATTCTGATATTTTCAAGAATGATGGCGACAAATCATCTGCAATTGAAGTTAGATGTGGAGATGAAATCAACATGCAGGGGTCTATGGAGATAATGTGCATCAATGATGATCATAGACTGTGGAATAAAGACGATGAACCAATACCGATCAGCATTGTTCCTCCTAATGGCTGCGAAAGCTTATTGCTAGAAACGTGTTCACGTCATCAGATCGACAGATGTATAAATGAATACAACGTTCATGAGGATAATATTGGTCTTGAAATCTCTCCAATACCTTTAACAAAAACTCTTGAAAGACCTAGAAGGCCATGGTCAGTTTGTTGCTCTATAGCTGCACTCAGAAACTTACCTCTAATGGAAGATAGCTCAGGTGCTTGTACTTCTTTGGATGAACAATTATATGCAAATGCTACTACCTCTGAGGATAGGGACGCAGAACTTTCTCAACCCCCATCAACTCTATATCAGGAAGAAGTGGATGGTGAAGAAGAGATTGACATTGATGCAATGGTAAACCCTGATTACTCTTTACGCACATTATCATTCAATGTGTTTTTCTGATTTCTGATAGATATCACATGAAAATATCTCCAGATCCGCAAATTGAATCTAGTCCCAGATGATTCAGATTCATGCTTCAACAGGGAAGGTAAGCCATATGGCTGTTGATTTTCAACCAATCATGTAACTAGTTCACACTGTTGCATGCTAAAAAATAGTTATGTCTCTCTCAAACTATGGTTGTCTCAACTATGGTTCGCTTCCTGATACCTAGAATGGAACATGTCTAAGCACCCAAGACATGCATTAATTGGATTGGAACAATGCACAAGAACTTCAATGCAAAGAGCAATTATGTTTCATGGGGCAATTGCCGTCCTGCATTGTCCTGATTCAAAGCATTTTGTCAGAAAACGCGAGGTATGTTAAGAAAAATCATTTTCTTCTGCCTGGATGTTTTCATGTCATATCAAATCCTCTTAGTTACATGGCAGATGATCATTTATTTGTCATAGGTAATTATTGGGAGATCATCTGGTGGCCTGAATGTTGACATTGACTTGGGTAAATATAATTATGGGAGCAAGATATCTCGGCGTCAGGTGATCCTCTTCCCCTTTCCCAAATTAAATTTAGTTTACCTCCTTGCTAATTAGTTGCTAATGTGCTATACTTTTCTGTCTCCATGTTTTGAACAAGGCATTGGTTAAGCTAGAGAACTACGGATCATTCTCTCTAAAGAACCTTGGAAAGCAACATATCCTTGTAAATGGCGGAAAACTCGATAGAGGCCAGATTGTAACCCTCACATCGTGTAGTTCAATCAATGTAAGCACCAGCTTATGCTTTGTACAAGTGTGTTTCTGCATCTTTCTATCTATAACTAGAACCGCCCAAATTTTGCAGATTAGAGGAATAACCTTTGTGTTCAAGATTAACAAAGAAGCAGTGGGACAATTCTTGAAGAACAACACACGGAGGAAGAGCGAGGACGACAATAAATTCAGATGGTGTGAATAGATTCTGTGAATACCTTTAGCTATACCACTCTCTTCATAGTCTTAGTGACCCATCCGCATGATTTAAATGTCCCACCTGGCTTAGGGTTAGGAGTTTAAACACCTAATACCAATGGATGAATGATCCCATCGATTATCTTATTTTCGGTTTAATTAAAACGTAATTGATATTTTTCGGTTTAAAAGTGATGGTTTAGTCAAACCAGGATTTGAGCGTTAAAATTAAAACTGCGCCACCTATTGGCTTTTTTGTTCAATCATCATCATCACTCATCTGTCAAATTAAACCACTCCACTCGACCACTCCAATTCAAAACTCGCCATTGATACACGAGAGATAGAGAGAGAGATTTGTGTGAGAGAAATCCATGGCGGAATCTTGCAGAGTGAGGAGGATAAAGCTAGGAAGTCAAGGCCTAGAGGTATCGGCGCAAGGCCTTGGTTGCATGGGACTCACCGGTCATTACGGTGCTTCCAAGCCGGAAACTGAAGCCATCGCTCTCATCCACCACGCTATTCACTCCGGTGTTACTTTCCTTGACACTTCTGACATGTATGGTCCTGAAACCAATGAAATTCTCCTCGGAAAGGTTCTATTTTCGAAATTCCCCAATCTGCCATCTGACCTTTCCGCTTTTAGATGGTTAAATTTCGAAGAAATTGTCCAACAAATTTGAATTCGTTCTCTGTTGGGAAAACTTAGAGATGGGAATGATTGATCAATCATTATTGAAATTTTGAATGCTGTTAGGCTCTTAAGGATGGTGTGAGGGAGAAAGTGGAGCTTGCGACCAAATTTGGAATCAGTTATGCAGAGGGAAACAGAGAGATTAAGGGAGATCCTGCTTATGTTAGAGCTGCCTGTGAGGCTAGTTTAAAGAGACTAGATGTTACCTGCATTGATCTGTATTATCAGCATCGGATTGATACTCGTGTTCCTATTGAAATCACTGTAAGCATTTTTACTTTCAGATGAAAGGGAAGTTACATACTTTAGTACTTCAAGTGTGCTTGAGTTTATCTCAGTGAGCTTCACATCTTTGGCTTGGTATATGTTTGGTTTCTGCGTAGGTTTCTTTCAGAAAGTGCTAACTTATTCATATAGAACCAATTTCTGATGAAATGATATTTAGTATAAGCCATTTACTATTGTTTCCTCTCTCTGATGTGGGATGCTTACTTAGTTACTTTTCCTTCCAGTGTGGTTTTTTATCATCTCCCCTAATGATTTTTCATTTGACTAGACTCCTTAAGGGTTGGTTCTAAGCTCTCTAGTTCGCTTACACTTCCTGACCTTTATAGAAAGCTGGCACCTTTTGCTAAACTTAAACCATTTATTTTGATTGTCAATACCAAGATGGGAGAACTGAAGAAGCTAATTGAAGAGGGTAAAATAAAGTACATAGGTTTGTCTGAGGCCTCTGCCTCAACTATCAGAAGAGCGCATACTGTTCACCCAATCACCGCCGTGCAGTTAGAGTGGTCCTTGTGGACAAGAGACGTGGAAGAAGAAATTGTCCCAACCTGCAGGTATGCAGATTTCATCATCCTTTCATGATGCATAAATCCATCAATTATGTAACGTCTTGTCTTCCTTTCTTCAGGGAACTTGGAATTGGGATTGTTTCTTACAGTCCTCTAGGAAGAGGTTTCTTTGCATCAGGACCTAAGCTTGTTGAGAACCTAGACAATAATGACTTCAGAAAGGCAAGTGCAGAGGCTTTTTGGATGACTTGTTTGATTGATGAACCTTACATAACCTGTGGATAAATCAAATGATTTTATATATAAACTCAATTATTGCAGGCTCTACCAAGATTCCAACAGGAAAACTTGGATCACAACAAGATTCTCTATGAGAAAGTTTCTGCAATGTCTGAGAAGAAAGGGTGCACTCCCGCACAACTAGCCCTCGCTTGGGTTCACCACCAGGGAGATGATGTTTGTCCCATTCCAGGAACCACTAAGATTGAAAACCTCAACCAGAACATTAGAGCTTTATCAGTGAAACTCACTCCTGAAGAGATGTCTGAGCTTGAGACCATTGCCCAACCAGAGTCTGTGAAAGGAGAAAGATACATGGCCACAGTGCCAACCTTCAAAAACTCCGACACTCCACCATTGTCTTCTTGGAATGCTGTGTAAAACTGTCTGAGAGTTTCTCTGGCCAAAGGATGATTTATGTATAGAATATGTTATTTTCTTCTACCCATCTTATATATACGGTGACCATTCTCTGTATAGTCTTAGTGACCTATCGCCATCAGCATGAGTTAAGCGTCCCAGCTGACTTAGGTTTAGAGTTTAGGCACCTAATGGCTAATGCCAATGATGAGTCCTCCCATCATATTTGAACATTTTACCATTAGTTAGAGCCAATGATCTGGAACCTGCCTACAAGCTTCCAATGAGACAAACTATAGGTGACACAAATTGTAGATAGAAACATGAAGACCAAACACTACCTAATAAGACAAACCTTGCCTACTCAAGAAGATCGACATTACTCATTGACTCAAGACCATGAAAGAAAACAAATATCGATTACGTGAAGACTACTGAACACAAATTGATGACACATCTTTGAAGAAATATCACTTAAACACGTACGTAGTTTTTTGTTTTTGGTTAAATCTCATGTAAGAAAGATATTTTGTAAAAGCACTTTTGTAAAAGACATAGGCAATTTGAGAGTTTTTTTAATCACACCACTCATCAACCCAACTTCAACAACTACTCCACTCAGTTCTAAACTCTACAAAAGAGAGAAAGAGAGAAAGCGAGTTGTGACATAAAATCCATGGCTGAAGCTTGCAGAGTTAGGAGGATGAAGCTAGGAAGCCAAGGCCTTGAGGTATCTGCGCAAGGCCTTGGCTGCATGGCCCTCTCCGCTCGATACGGTGCTCCCAAGCCGGAAACTGACGCCATCGCTCTCCTCCACCATGCTATTAACTCCGGTGTTACTTTCTTTGACACCTCTGACATGTATGGTCCTGAAACCAACGAGTTGCTCCTCGGAAAGGTTCGAGTTTATCTTGTTTTGTTCGAAAGAGTGATCAAGATACTTTAGTTTGTTCTGTTTCTTGATTCTATGGTACTAACTTAGACCACAACAAGATTTTGTATGAGAAAGTTTGTTGCAATTCATTTTCTTGTCAGGCTCTGAAAGATGGGGTGAAGGAGAAAGTGGAGCTTGCGACCAAATTTGGATTCTTTATAGTAGAGGGGGAAATTTCTGAGGTAAGAGGAGATCCTGAGTATGTAAGGGCAGCGTGTGAGGCTAGTTTAAAGAGGCTAGATATTGCCTGCATTGATCTTTATTATCAGCATCGAATCGATACTCGTGTCCCTATCGAAATCACTGTAAGCCTCCTCCACAATCCTGCTTCATGTCATGGTTTCAATGTTTCCAAGTTGGCTCTGAAAATGATTCTTTGTCTCTGAATTCCAAGATGAGAGAACTGAAGAAGCTAGTTGAAGAGGGTAAGATAAAGTATATTGGTCTGTCAGAAGCTTCAGCTTCAACTATCAGAAGAGCACATGCTGTTCACCCGATAACTGCGGTGCAAATAGAATGGTCCTTATGGTCGAGAGACGCGGAAGAAGATATCATTCCTATCTGCAGGTGTGAAGAATCAAAATCAGATATAACTTTCCTCTTTGTTTACATGTTTGGTTAACATTTCGTTTATGCTTCACCAGGGAACTTGGGATTGGAATCGTAGCTTATAGCCCTCTAGGAAGAGGCTTCTTAGCAGCAGGACCCAAACTTGCTGAGAATCTGGAAAACGATGACTTCAGAAAGGCAACTACTGTTATTTGCATTAAAACACATGATTAATATACTGTACTAATTTGTGTTTCTTTATTGCAGACTCTACCAAGATTCCAACAAGAAAACGTAGACCACAACAAGATTCTCTTTGAGAAAGTTTCTGCAATGGCTGAGAAGAAAGGGTGCACTCCAGCACAACTAGCCTTAGCATGGGTTCATCACCAGGGAGATGATGTTTGCCCCATTCCAGGAACCACTAAGATTGAAAACCTCAACCAGAACATTAGAGCTTTGTCAGTAAAACTCACTCCTGAAGAAATATCTGAGCTCGACTCCCTTGCCAAACCAGAGTCTGTGAAAGGAGAAAGATACATGGCCTCAATGTCCACCTTCAAGAACTCCAACACTCCACCGTTGTCTTCCTGGAAAGCCACTTAAAACCGCATGAGAGTTTCTCTAGCTAAACCTACTAAAATTAATATGCTAAGGGCTTGTGTAAGCCCACAAAAATAATATGTAAGAGTTTGTGTTGATGTTCAGAGTGTTCAATGTATAATTTTCTATGCATTTCATATACTGCGACCAACCTCTAAATCTAAAACATCACCTTTTCAACCATTTAGAAAAATTTAATACATGGAAAAAGAGGAGCCATACCATATGGTAGCTGATTTGAAGATAAGATTTGAAGAATGAAAATGCCTCTGAAAACCAAACCTTACAAAGATGTGTTCTTGATACAAACTTTAAAGTAACTCTCATTTAAAACCTTACAGAAACAGCTAATCTATACAACCAACTTTTAACATGGATCTGTGCAACGAATTCATATCTTGGATTGACCGCCAAAGCATTTTGGCAACGGAAAAATAATCAGTTATGGAGACGTGAAAGGATTTGTAAAAGGGGTTTTTGGCTAGCCTGCGGTTCATTGTTAATATTAGCCGACAGCACAAAGGGTTCCACAAGATCCCATCTTCTTCAATCCTGTGTTTTGCAAGAGGTTTAGCAGTTGACAAAACCATCATCTTTCATGTGGGTCACGGTGAACAGCTGCCATTTACCAGAGGTTTCTTGTGCTAGTTCCTTTAGCATTGGTCAAAATCCAGTTTCCTCCCCCATCAGTTTCTTGGCTCCTGCTTCAGATAGATGCTCGAGGGAATGGTATAAGATCTCGGCTGAGAGACAGACAGATAAAAAATTATATTTTACCATCAAACATTGTGTTTCCATCATTCACCAGATTTAAAGCAATGTTCTTGTACAAGATCATAGTTCCCTAAAATACTAGAAGCCGATTTTTAGGGGTTATGGAAGTCCTATGATTTGAAGCGATTAGACATTTTTTCATGAAACAGAGGCAAATTTGGTAAGGGAAGCATTTGAGGTTTTTAATCCCTTACATATTCAGGAATATCCACGTTCAGAGAAAATGCAAGATTGCTTACCTGTGTGGCACTTGTCACTAAACTGCTTGCAAGATCATTGTTAATTGAGACAGGCAGAGGCGGCATCCGGCTGATGATCCCAGGCATCTCCTTCATGCTGCAGTAATAATAAGTAAAGAGTATAGTAAATCAAGCTTTCATAGACGAGAAGGTGAAGGACAACAGAGGAAATGTATCATTAGTGATTCAACCATGCTATTAGATCCACATACTCATTCAAGATGGCACTGATGTTATTTCTTGCCATATAAAACAGACTGACGTTATCCTGTGGCTGTATGCAGAAAATAGGATGTCAGGATGGGAATTCCATTACGAAAGGACAACAGCATGTATCCCAACCAAACAATAAGTTGCATTGAATAAAACATTGTGCATGTGAAAAATACATTCTACGATCTTTTTAAAGTCAATTTTCTGCTAATGCAATCTTTTTCTACCAGCTAGCATTTGGATCAGATACAAATCAATTACCTTGCACACAGAAAGGTTTGAGGAGATTTGACTGAAAGCTTGAGCATTCTGCCGTAGACGCTCCATAACCGCATCACTTAGACCTAGGAGAATAAAAGTTTGGAAAATATATATGAGACCGTAAAAATGTGACAGGTGAGAAAAAGGTATCAAGCTAACAAGATTGAGTTTTCTTGGCACAACTAAGGAGATGAGACAATAACTGAGAGAGTCCAGGAACTCTCCAACATCGATAATGCCTATATTCAGGCATGAACAAGATGAACAACAAATTGCCTAGTACATTTGATTGAGATTTCAAACAAGATGCAGTTTGTCTTTCTAAAATAATCTTTCTTTACAGTTACAACCTTTGCAGGAGAGGGAAGGAAATAATACCGACAATACTGTTACGGTGTTACCCAAATAGTACTAACCTTCAAAAGGCATGCGTGCACTCTGGCACATATGGTTCATGGCATATGTAGCATTTTGTTGTGGCTCAGTTGAGAACATGTTCAGTTTTGGGGGTAAATCCACTACCTAAATCAAGGAGAAATCAGTTACTTGTGTGTTGGGTATCTCAAGGAGAACAAATTTGTAGCTGTTTTGAACAAAAAACCATTTGTAGCCAATAACCTCTTGTAAAGCGAACTATAACCTAGGCCACCAACCGTTATCTGGTTATTTACTAACATTACATACCTTTCTATAACTAACCTTCGTGCCAGTACTATGTTCTTCCCCTTTTCTTCGCTTTTGCTGAAAAAAAGGATTTCAATCTTAGCCCAGACAAACTCAAAAGTCATGAATTTAAATAGTTGAAAGATATTAGATAGCAAACTGGCAGTTATTATTAATGTTAAAAAGGCCCCGTGTCAAGACTTATGTTTGTATGAGTCATATATCTGCTTGTACAACTCAAGTCATAAAAAATCTATCTATTTCTTCAGCCCAACTTCATAAAAAAAATATGACAGGATAGATAGTATGGATAAGCCAATAAGGTAATATTTGGCACTATAATCTGTCAACTTTTTTCCCCCATTTATTATATGAATCTTAACACTACAGTGTAGGCCATACTGCAGAGGATATAACCAATGTTTAACCATCGCTCATAGAAATCTTATCCTTCATAAAAAGTAACATATCAAAATAAACTTCAGAAAGTCGAAAAAAGCCCAAGGCTATCTGACATCACTCGTTTGGCGATATTAGTTTCAGGGTAACTACAGAAATCAAATCAAGCTTTAGGGTCAAATCAAGTTCCAACATGACTCCAGAGCTAACAGAAAGCCAGATCTATCGTCAGCAATACTTGTTATTACTCTCCTTGCACACTCTTAACCATACTTTAAACAACCTTTATGATATGGTAAGGTGTCTTTTCATCAATATAGCAATAGAACTTTAAGCCTACCTTATAGCCAAAAAAATATAAAAGAACTTTTCCCATAGGACTTTATCTTTAACAAAGCATACACCCAAAGTAGCGTCACTATGTTTTTCCTCCTTTTTTCATCTCCCAAGCTAAATGACGTTACCAAGATCTCTTTGAATAACAACTAATAAGAAGTCTGCAAGCCACTTATGAAACTTAATGACAATGCATTGGGAACTTACCGTCATCCATTTACATCTCATTGCTACATCCCGTACACTTTTATCTGGTAGAGTTGCTGCGATCTTTACATACTTTGTAACTTGTGGTTCATCTTTAAATCTACAAAAGACATGACAAAGGTTTTAGGCAAACAAAACAATAAAAGACAAACTCGAAACAACATAAAACAGCGCAAGGTAAGAAACTAACACAGAGAAAAACTCAGCCATCTTTCGTAGAAATTTTCTGATACAAAATACATCTATAAGAATCTGAATCAGCTTATGATTCCAGATAACAACACGAGCTATAACAGTTCATATGAAACATAAATGCAAAACCTTTTCCTTCATCTACATATAAAAATTTATCTACTCTAACATTGTATAATAGCTACGAAGTGAGAAAATTTGCAGAGAACGAAGAACAATGGAGAATAACAAAAATACTTACTTTGAAAGACCTTTCTCCAATATATATTGTTCCTCAACAGACCAATCAACAGCCAAAGAAGCTTCATGTTTGAGTCCAGTAACCGAAGTCGGAGAATTTACAGTAAGATGAAATCCAGAAGAAGCATTCATGCTCGAAGTCGCCGAAAACACTAAACCGGTCGTGCTAGTACTCGGTACGCAATAATTATCCATCGGAATCATCACTCAAAAGCTATTTCGTAGAGATTAAGTTGACCTACAACGAAGCACGCCCAAAAACATGTTCAATTTAGGGTTTTAGCAATTTCAGAATCATACGGAAAAAAATCCGATTAAAACCCAACAGAAACCTAAAAGAGCAAAACCTGAGCAAAACCCACCTCGGATTTAGCCAAAATAGAAGATGAGTATGCTTCTCCGTAGCTCGATAGATGGCGTCGATGCAAAAACCCTAAACCCCCAACGATTGGTGATGAAAGTAGAGATACTGAAATCGTGAAGCTACAAAATTCAGAGAGATCGCAATAGAGAAGAAGAAGATTGAAGAATCGTGATTCGATTCGCGAGAGAGTGGTGACAGCAAGATGATGCGAAGAACTTTCGAATTGCAGAAGCTGGCGAGGAGAGAGAGAGAGAAAATGGTGGTTTTGTTTTGTAATGGTTTTTATTCTATTAAGAAACAGAACCACTTTTTATTCCATTGTGGTGGTTTTGCTTTTTTGTTTTTGTCTAGTCCACTCTTTGAAGAAAGATGGTTTGTTCCTCCTTATTTTTTTAAACTTTTACTCAATTTTTGTGAATTACACAGTCACCTACACTTTGGAAATTCAGATATTTAAATTACAACAAGGTATTATAAATCATAAAGTTTGGTATCCATTTCACTAAGTGACATTTGTTTTTTTTGTTTTTTTTTACATGTCTTATGTGAGTTATGAATAATTAAATTTGTTTCAAACTTTTACATGTGTAATTTTATGATAAATCTTTTATTTACTTATATACCTAAATAATCAAGTTGAATTTGTGCATAGACAAAAATGAGACATCAAATTAGTTAATCGATAATAGTAGGATTCGCCGGGGAGAAGGAGAAAAAAAATTAGATGCATGGGTCTCAGGTTCGAGTAATAACCAAAATAACTACAACTTCATTTTTGCATAGACGTGGAGATGCTTTTTGGTTAGAAACCTCGACAACCACTAACGAAGATGAGGACAATGAAAACGTTGTGTTTTGACTTTTATGCCCCTCTAAACCCTAAATTCAATAATTTGGGTCGTCACTCGTCAGCAAGCTGGATCTAATCCACCACTCTCTCCAATTGTCATTCACTCCGGTTTTGCTATTTCCAAGGAGAGAAAGATGATAGCTGTGATCGGATTGCTTCTGGGTTTTCTAGTATCAGCATTGTTCTTAATCCAAGGAAAGCGAAGAAGAACAAACGACAATCAAGAGAAGAAGAGATCTAGCAGTGAGCCTGTAGAAGATGTGGTAAGACCAAAAAGTTACAGCAAGAGTGAAGTCGCAGTACATAACAAAAGGAACGATTGTTGGATCATAATCAAAGATAAAGTCTATGATATTACTTCTTATGTTGAAGAACATCCTGGTGGTGACGCTATTCTTGATCATGCTGGTGATGATTCTACTGATGGCTTCTTCGGACCTCAACACGCCACTCGTGTTTTCGACATGATTGAAGATTTCTACATCGGGGAACTTCATTAGTAAAAGCTTAAAGATTTGAGATTTGATTGAAGATTTGAGATTTCTTCTTAAGTAAGCTTAAAGATGGCTTTTTTAATTCTCTTCTCATTGAAGATTTGAGATTGCATTACCTTTTTGTCTTGCTAGTGTAACACTTCTTCTTCCATTGTATTGCCAAAGTTTCCTCCTTTCTCTTAATTTTCATGGTGAAGCTATGCTCTGTTTCAAGTGTTCTATGCTTAACTCTGTCTCAAGTGTTTTAAATCCATCAATTTTGAGTTTAATCTATTGAATTGCTTTATGGGAATCAATAGGATCATAAGAACATAACTTTTTTACTGCGATGAAGAATCATAATATTCGACAAAAAAGCATAACAGAGATCTCGAGTTCGAGTTCTATCTCTGATATAGACCTAAATCCCAAAGCATAAGCATTGACATCTGGTTAACCAAAACAAACTACCAACGTTCATATGATGAAGGTCTGCCTCCAGGACGGCTAGGACGGTCATAAGGACCTGGTCTGCTTCTGTAGGGTCTTCCCTCATCGCGTATCGGTCCCATATCTCCATATCTGTCACTTGTATCCCTTGCGTATCTGTCCCTGTCATAGCTTCTCTCTCTCCCGCGATATTCATTCTCAAGATGATGTTCAGGCATCCCATACCTATCACTCACAAAACGGTCTCCTGGTGGTGCGTATCTACATTGTTAATACATCAAAAGGTCATGACTTTCCTAAAAGAACACATGTTGGAACATTTATTTAGACCTGAGGACAAGAGCTACAAACCTCTCAAATGGATAGTGATCACGAGGCTCATACTTGTCTCCACTGTCGAAGCGGTCCCTGTAGCTATATCGTCCCCCATCTCGGTCACGGCGTCCATCCATGTAGCGGTCAAACTCACGCTCCCGCTCCCGCTCCCTCTCCAGATCACGATCTCCATAGCGATCTCGGTGTCCATCTATGTCTCCAATACGAGAGCGCATCGCAAGGGGAACTCTGAACCGTTCTCGATCGTCACCAGTTGATGGGCAATCTCGAGCCCAATGACCAGGGCGTCTGCATTTAAAGCACTCATCCTCGGTTCCCTTCCCTCGAGATGAATAGCCTCCACCTTTCTTTAATTGGTCTACATCTTCTCCACCAACTTTGGGCTCAGCTTTGTTCACGGAGATGACCTTATTGCCCAACTCCCTTCCATGCATGTGCTTAATTGCATCATCAGCTCCTCTGCGATCAGTGAATGTAATAAACCCAAAACCACGTGGACGCCCAGTATCTCTCCCCACCATAATCTACAAGTACGCAAAGAAGACCAATAATGTTATTAAAATGCATATTGAGCCAGGAACAAGATATATTACTAAGAACCAGATGTTACATTAGAGTTAAGAAATAAGCAGATGTATTACATTCCTATCTCTCATATAGCATGTCCTAGAAGTGGCAAACTCAGAACATTTACAAGCAAACAGAAGACGGTAGCAAGATTCACAAATTTACTTCATTTCAAGTCCTTAGAATCACACAACACAAAGTCAAACTACAGCTGCATACTTGTAGAAATACTAATCCACAAGAAGTATCACCACAACAATAATCCTAGCAAAACGATGTTGGAGATTAGCCTCTAGCCAACCATACTTTTAACCCTTACAACAGACCTGTTACCTCAAATCAGTTTCCCACAACAAATCCACAGGAATGCGTTTTCCATGCTAATTCCACTAAAAAAGAAGACTAATATTCTGATCAAGACCTAAAAAAGAAGACTAATATTCTGATCAAGACCATTTTTGACCAGAAACTTATCATCTTGGTGTATTGATAGACTACTTAGAGATGCTTACATGTGCCAATAACTGTACTTTTACAATTACAACAACTAGTGGCTCATGATGAATGAGTACAAGAAAACCATCTCAGTGACTACTAAAGCAGATACCACAGGCAAGAGAATAAAAGATGGTTAGTCCTGATTGGTGTCAAAACCACTGAAAAGAGAGCTCAGCTGCAATTTAATCATAATATCCAACAAAACACAGTGACGTCAAACCAAAATTACTGCACTGATGCTGAGACAAGAGCCATGATCTATCTCAAAACTCTTGCATTTCTAAACATACGGCTCTCAAACAGATTTTCAGATCAAGAGGAGGTTGAGATGCATGTTTACTTCCTAAGAAAGCTCTACTAATTCCTCGACTGCATCCTTCAACAAGTCAATAAACCTCAATATCTGTGTGTGCTCTTCTACAGAATAGATGAGTCTTAGGTTCATCAAACAAAACTATCCTACAATCTCAGAGGTATCATTCACTAAACACAGGTTTCAAAACGAGTCTCTGAGACTTCTGATCATAAAGTACGAGAATCGATACAAGACCTGACACTCAGTGATTTTCCCGTAGCGGTCAAAGGTACTCTCAAGCTGTCTCTCTGTGACATCCCACGATAACCCTCCCACGAAGATTCTGCTCTCAAGATTTCCATCGTTTTCTCTATCTTTCATTGTGAAACTCTCACTGAAACCAAAAACGCATAAACATAGTTAGCCCACAAAATCAAACTCGAAAAATCAAAGCGAAACTCCAACTCTTACTTAAACAACTCAAAAAAATTCTATTGAAACAAAGATTCGGGTCAATAAACTTGCTGAAATCCGAAGTAAGAAAAAGAAACCCTAGAAATTTCGATATGATAAACCCTAATTACTCACCGCTAATCCAAAGGTCAGACCTTTCTGCGGTTTTGGCGATTGGTGATGGACAATGAAATAACTGCAGAGGATTAACTTCAACTCAATAAGTATATTTATTGGGATAAAATGTTGTCCACTCAATGACTAAAACACCCTTATAAAAGTTACTTAATTTACAAAAATAACCTAAAAACCCTAAAACCCTTCTCTTTAGCAAAGCTTTCCCCTTTTCAGTCTCCAAGCTCTCTTCTGCGGAACTCACGGTACGAAAGTCTCCTCTTTTCTATTTACTTTAATCCGAAGTTTGCTCCTTTACTTTTGATTTGTTGGAGAATTTCGAATTCTAAATTTGGGTTTTGTCTCTGTAGAGTAAACACGAAGTAAAAATGATAAAGAGACGATTTTACAAGCTTGAGCATGGTGATAAAGACAGTGGATCCGATTCATCGTGCTTCTCTTCTGACTCTGATCCTGAGACGGAAGAATCAGAACAATCTGAAGAAGAAGACTCTGTTGCAGAAGTTTCCGAGGACGGTGATGATTCAGGAGATGATGAATCCCCAGGTTTGCTTCTTCAATTGAGCAATTATCTCTTTTAGTTCTCTTGTGATTGTACTCTCAGAGAACCTTTGGTAAAATCTTTGCTTATTCTCTGTTATAGCTGCTGGCGAAGACGCTGATGTTGATGATGGTGATGATAACTCTGATGCTGATGACTATGGTGGGACATTGGAGAAGATGTCAATGAATCGTTTTTTAGAAGAACCACCCGAAGAAGAGGAAGAGAACTATATTCTCGGTTGTATGATACAATCCAAATCGGTTTATAAATGCAGATATTGTCCAACCGTTGTTTGCTTGAATGAGAACACAATGCAAGCACATGTTTCATCAAAGGTAAATTAGGTAGCTTTGAATTAGCATTTGAGTGTTTGGTCCTTTTTGGAATCAAGTAGTAGATGATAAGCACGGGATTAGTTTTGAGCTTTTCCTCATCAGTCTTGTAGTTGATGAGATAGTATTTTTTGTCGTTTGACTCATTTCAGAAGCATGCTCGTATGGAGAAATTAGTGAAAGAAGGAAAGATTAGAACTGATGACGAAGAAGTTGACGATCTAGAGACAGCATCTCAGGTTACATTAGAGAATTTGCCAACGAGTGCTTTTTGTTTTGTCAATGAGTCCTAACCAAATTCTTGCACAAATCTTAAATGTAGGAGAAGGAGAAAAAAGGAAACAGAAGATCACAAAGACAGGGAAAGAGATCTCAAAAACAGGAAAAGGTAAATGTAGCTTGCTCAATACTGAAGCATTGTGACCATGGTTGGTTTGTTGGAAACCTAATTGATTCGTGTTTTCAATATAAACGTCTAGGATTCATTGACCAAAAATGGAGAAAACGAAGAAGTTGAAGATCCAGAGACGCCATCTCAGGTGAGATTTAAGACAATGCCATCAAATGCTTGTGTTAGTCCAATGAGTCCTAACCAAAGTCTTGCAAATATCCTAAATGTAGGAGAAGCAGATAAAAGGAAACAGAAGAGCTCGGAGAGAGCTTAGGAGATCACAAAAACAGGAAAAGGTAAAATTTGCCTGCTCTATAACCCTGTGACCATGGTTGACCTGTCAAAAACCTTATCTATTCGTTTCTTAATATGAACATCCAGGATTCATCGACCAAACATGGAGAAAACGAAGAGGTTGACAATTCAGGGACGCCATCTCAGGTTTTTCTTTTTGACGTTCGAGCAAATGTCAACAAGTGCTTTGTGTTCTTCCCATGAGTCATTTACTCAACCAAATTCTTGCAAAACTACTAAATGTAGGGGAAGCAGATAAAAGAAAACAGTAGAGCACGAAGACAGCGTAAGAGATTAGAAAAACAGGGAAAGGTAAAAGTAGCCTGCTCATTACTGTAACCTTGTGACGATGGATGGTTTGTCTGAAACCTTATTGATTCGTCTTTTTAATATGAACATCCAGGGTTCATTAACCAAACATGGAGAAAACGAAGAAGTTGACAATCCAGAGACACCATCACAGGTTTTCTTTTTGAATTCTAGCAAATGCAAACAAGTGCTTTGTTATTCTTCCGCTGAGACCTAACAAATTGTTTCAAAAATCTTAATTTTAGGAGAAGCAGATAAAAGGAAACAGTAGCTCACGAAGACAGCTTAAGAGATCAGAAAAACAGGAAAAGGTAAATAGCCTGCTCATAATTGTATCCTTGTAACCATTGTTGGTCTGTCAAAACCCCTAATCGATTCATTCTTTCTTACCAATATCCAGATTCCATCGACTAAGGAAGGAGAAAACGAAGATGCATCACAAAAATCTAGAAAGAAAAGGCGTCAAACTAAGGATTGAAACTGCTGTATTGCCCAATATGGTTAGCCAGAAAGATTCATCTTTTTTTACTTGGATGTCGATGAATAGATGAAGAAACATAGGTTGAGAGTGAGTTAATTATGTGCTTTTTAAACTTCAAGTTTTGTCTACCAAATACGGTGCTTGTTATAACTGATATGATTTTGATAATTGAGTTATACAATTCTTTTTTACAAGTTGTATCCTTTTTTCATTTCGAACCATCCCCCTCTTACTCAACGAGAGAGATTGGGAAATAATTGCTTGAAGCAGAAAATCGAATAACAGATTAGTTGAATTAAAAATATGTTTACTTGAAACTATGTTCCTCCAATACCATCAATGATCTCTGGCATTTCCCTCCAATTTCTGTCGTTTTCTCTTCCCAAGTCAGCACTCAGCACTTGTCTTGAGAAAGTTCAAAGACTTGAGTGAAAAAGACAAAAACTTTAATATTTTCTTCTCTTCTTTTAATCTTGGTCTCCACCATAAACAATTATTGATCTACATATCTGTGTAAAACAGTGGAAGTGTACACACGAAATAATATTTTTATGAATGCATTGAAAAAGGAAACAAGTGAGACAAGTGAGATTTGATTAACTTCTCCTACTGCTCTTAAAGTATCAAGAAGCATTGGCTTCACGTGACATCTTCGCTGTCATGTCCGTGATCGAGCTTCTTCATCGATGCCACTTACAACTGCTGATTCTATCATGACTTGGTAAAAAATCTCTTGAATTCCATTATGATCTCTTCTTCTTCTTGTATGTTCTTCTTGGTGTTTGCTTTCTTTTTGATTTCTCCGGTGAGATCAAGCGATGTTGAAGCTCTACTGAGTTTGAAATCATCCATTGATCCTTCAAATTCGATTCCATGGCGAGGAACAGATCCTTGCAACTGGGAAGGAGTCAAGAAATGCATGAAAGGAAGAGTCTCAAAGCTTGTTCTTGAGAATTTGAACCTCAGTGGCTCACTCAACGGCAAGAGTTTGAACCAATTGGATCAACTTAGAGTTCTTAGTTTCAAAGGAAACTCTCTCTCTGGCTCAATCCCTAACCTATCTGGTTTAGTCAACCTCAAATCTCTTTATCTCAACGATAATAACTTCTCCGGTGAGTTCCCTGAATCACTGACGTCTCTACACCGATTGAAAACGGTTGTTCTTTCCAGGAATCGGTTTTCCGGCAAGATTCCTAGCTCGTTGCTCCGACTCTCCCGCCTTTACACGTTTTACGTTCAAGACAATCTCTTCTCTGGTTCCATTCCTCCTCTCAACCAAGCAACTCTCAGATTCTTTAATGTCTCGAATAATCAACTCTCTGGTCATATCCCACCAACACAAGCTCTGAATCGGTTCAATGAGTCGTCGTTTACTGACAACATTGCTCTCTGCGGTGATCAGATTCAAAACTCATGCAATGACACCACTGGAATCACTTCAACTCCATCAGCAAAACCAGCTATCCCTGTAGCCAAAACACGTAGCAGAACGAAGCTCATCGGAATCATTTCCGGAAGCATTTGTGGCGGAATATTGATACTTCTGCTGACATTTCTTCTCATATGTCTTCTTTGGAGACGGAAGCGAAGCAAATCCAAAAGAGAAGAGAGGAGAAGCAAACGCGTGGCAGAGTCAAAAGAAGCAAAGACGGCTGAAACAGAGGAAGGTACGAGTGACCAGAAAAACAAAAGGTTCTCTTGGGAGAAAGAAAGCGAAGAAGGATCAGTAGGGACTCTGGTTTTCTTGGGAAGAGACATCACGGTGGTGAGATACACCATGGATGATCTACTCAAAGCTTCAGCAGAAACGTTGGGAAGAGGAACGTTAGGGAGCACTTACAAGGCAGTGATGGAGTCTGGATTCATCATCACTGTTAAGAGGCTCAAGGACGCAGGGTTTCCTCGAATGGATGAATTCAAGAGACATATTGAGATCCTTGGCAGACTCAAGCACCCTAATCTGGTGCCACTCAGAGCTTATTTCCAAGCCAAAGAAGAATGCTTGCTCGTCTACGATTACTTCCCCAATGGAAGTCTCTTCTCTCTTATCCATGGTATGTATTGCACACACACTCTTCTCTGATTCAGCACTTGTGTTAATCTGTTTGATATGTGTCTTATTCGTAGGAAGTAAGGTCTCTGGGAGTGGGAAGCCTCTTCACTGGACATCATGTTTGAAAATAGCAGAGGACTTGGCAATGGGTCTGGTCTACATTCATCAGAATCCTGGCTTAACGCATGGGAACTTGAAATCATCTAATGTTTTGTTAGGTCCGGACTTCGAGTCCTGTCTCACGGACTACGGTCTCAGCGATCTCCATGATCCTTACTCGATTGAAGACACAAGTGCAGCTTCTCTCTTTTACAAAGCTCCTGAATGCAGAGACTTACGCAAGGCTTCAACACAACCAGCTGATGTTTATAGCTTTGGAGTCCTCCTTCTAGAGCTTCTAACAGGTAGAACTTCATTCAAGGACCTTGTTCATAAATACGGGTCTGATATCTCCACATGGGTGCGTGCGGTGAGAGAGGAAGAGACTGAAGTAAGTGAGGAGCTGAATGCTTCTGAGGAGAAACTTCAAGCTCTTTTGACCATCGCGACAGCTTGCGTGGCTGTTAAGCCGGAAAACCGTCCTGCGATGAGAGAGGTATTGAAGATGGTGAAAGATGCAAGGGCTGAAGCAGCTCTTTTCTCATTTAACAGCAGTGATCATTCGCCTGGGAGATGGTCGGATACGATTCAGAGCTTGCCAAGGGAGGATCATATGAGCATCTGATTCAAGTTGTTGTAGCTTTCTCTATTGTTTTGGTTTTTGAAGTAGCTAGGGGTTCAAAATATAATATATGCTTCCTAAATTGGATAATACCCATAATTACATGATCACAATGGGTTGCTTAACAAAACTGAGTCTCTTTAAATAAGGAGAGGCTTACATGCCCTCTTTCACAGTTACAAATATATTTTCCTTAGACCGCGACATTCACTATGAGCTCATATTTCACTAGCACTGTCTCTAAAATGATCGTATAAGTTATGACCTAGTTCATATGCACATTATTTCCTCTTAACATCTGGACAAATCTTGTTTCCCCACCAAAACCCTAAACAGCTCCTTGCGTCTAAAGCAAAAGCAGAAATTTCCTTCCTAAATTAGGGCTTCCAATTAAACTATTTGGGGGAAAGATACACTTAACTTGGGCTTTAATCGTAGGGGTAAAGAAATCAATTATTAAAACATATAATAAATAAATCCAGGTTACAAAGAAAAATGGAAAGAACCTTACCATAATTAAAATTTGAGTTAGTAATATCACTTTAATAATAAAAAACTTCATATTCGAAAATGATTTAAACATATCATACATCAATTAACTCGAACTCGAATGCTGTTGACGTTGACAACGTGTAGAGATTTCACAACCACGATTGTAAGAGTATGCTGGAATTTTGACACATTCTTTGGGATTCTTACTGCTGCAACCTGGAATTATGTCTCCTTTCATACCATTATAGTTTATATATGTTTGTCCTTCTCCAAATCCGCTGAACAATGATAATATAATCATTACTGAAACAAAGAAAATGCGGATATGACTCTTTTTGTGTGCAGCCATTGTTTTTTGAGAAAACAAAAACAATGTAATTGAAACTTCTTGATATTTTTCTGTGTTATTATATTTTTGTAGTTTGAATACGTGATTAATTATTAATTTGTGTTTCTTTGATTTATAATGAGAAGGATGATTCTAAAAAAAAGACGGCCAGTGCATAATGTATGTGCTGATAGAGTTTCGTGGCTATTTATATGTCATTTACAGTTTTTTCGGTTAATATGTTCGGTTGGTTTCTAGCATGGCAGCAAATTTATCGGCCACAACAAGACTTTCGTGAATATCTGTGTTGTCGTTAGTGTTTGTTTGTTTCGTTGTTGTAAAAATTGATCTGTTCTGTTGTTTCTTCACTCTGTTCAGTGCTTGATGAATGTGTACGTACGTACATCCATCTACTCTTCAACGTTCACATGTATATTCTAAATTTGAACCGAGCCGAAACCAAGTATATATAAATTTCAATGTTCTTTGTATTAACTTCGATACAAAACCCAAAACTGAACTAAACCGGAACCAAGCCGGTAGAGCTAAACCAATTTAATCTCTTTTCAGGAGAGTTCAGAGATTACTCTTTCACATTTATCTTCCAATATCTTCACTGCTTCGTTGAAAAGAACCTCCGGAGGCTGTGATCCCGTGGACTCAATTGTAACTGCGAAAGATGATAAGAAACTCAATTAGAATCTCTTTCAGTACCATGGAATTGCCAGGTTGAAGGAACTGTGTTTTTCTTTTTCTTTTCTTACATATAAAATGGTTCTTGACACGGCGCAGATCCACTTGGTCCTCCCATTCCACTCCATCTCTTATGCATTCTCTACACAACGAACAATCACGCGGCCGAGCTACTGTTGCCCTCTTCCTACCTGTTTTCCACGTTTGCAAGTCAAATTAATTTGCCGCCAAAGTTCTCAGGTTTCATCAGAATCTCTTATTGTTACTCAAAAGCAAGTAAAGACATTTGAAGGAAACTTGGGAAGGCTTTTACTTCACCTTGGCCCATGTCTTCAATGTCAAAAACTTTCTTGGGGCAGACTTTTACGAGTTCTTCGGCATGTTTACCCTCGAATTCCTTTAGTAGAACCACCTAAGATATTATAAACAAAAAGCATTACCGGAAAAGCCTAGGACGAGTCAAGAAGAAATTAATTAAGTCCTTTTCCCAGAAGGCTTATGGTGAACTTCTCACCTCAGGAAGCATTCGATACCAAGCCGTTGCTACTGGGGACCACTTTGCATGTGTTTTACCAATGCCCTTAACGGCATGAGCCTCAAGCTCGATTTCCTGCAAGAAGAAGATGCAAGTCTTTCATCTCTCAACGGAATTAAGTCCTCAAAAATGTCACAATTAAGGGGAAGAGTATAAATAGAAACAGTACCTGGCCAGGGCCAAGTTTTGCTATCAAGATATCTTTTAAGGTTGGCCTGATAGGATTTTCAGCAAATTCAGGGAAGGAATCTTGGCTATGGTTGAATGAAGTGTAAGTTTTTGGCGTTGTGGTTGAACCTCCAGATTCTTTGATAAGCTCACTTCCATTTGGTAACCATTTCAATTCGCTTGTTAAGACTTCAAGAAATAAAAAAATGATACCTCTCATGAGATCTCGAGCTAACAATAAAACAAAGACTCTTCTTGAGCAAACCAAAGAACATATATTACCTTTACGACGCGGGTCACCTTTTAGACATTTCACATGGAGTTTGAAAACAATGGTGTTCTTTTCATTTGGCTGATCGTTTTCTATGACACAAAGATAAACAACAACAAAACTAAGCGTGACACAAAGAGTTTATATGCTTAATGAGATGGATCACATTCCACAGAATATTTCTTACCAGATAAATATTCAAAGAGTCTCGGATCTGCGGCAATTGGAATAAGACCCAACCTGTGAGCAAGAACTTCGTCTTGAATAACCGATGTGTTGTTTGCTACATACACTTTTTCAATAGCCATTGAAGGAAGCTGTAATCAAAGAAACACTATTAACCAAAGATTCTAATAATCAGAGATTCATCAGAGGTAGTGAGACAGTGGGCAGACCTCAGCTAAGAGGATTCTTCGGAAAGCATTAGCGATTCCTGCATGGACACCGATCATATCGAATACCATATCTGTCTCTGTGAGACTAATCACATCAACTTTGAAATCCTCAGAGAAGTTTTCTAGTCTCACACTGTTGTCCACTCCCATAGAGGAATAGGCACCCGAGAAAGTGATAGCCGTAGGCTACAATAAAACACAAAAAGAAAGGGAAGAACATTAAAGACTTCAAATTTCAAACAATCATCACTCAATATCATTCGGATTTCGACAAACCCACAGTGTAATCTTCTTAAATTGCTAAGACCAAACTCAGTAAATTCACAGCTTTCTACAAGCAAGTTTTAAACTTTACTCTGTAAATCTACACGAAATCGATGAACATAGCAAACCCACATGGGACACACTGAGAAAAGCCAATAAATTTCTAGTTAGCTGAACTTATACATAGCTTAAAAAGAGTGTAAATTTTGATCGAGAATAGTACTTACATGAATATTAGAATCCTTCTTACAGACAACGCGAGTTCGCTGGAGCTCAAGATGCGGAGGAAGTCCGGTAGGAACGTCAGGGAGATCAAATATGTTGAAGTTCTTCGCTTCTCTCTTTTCTTCATCAGTCACAATCCTTGTTACTTCGTTAGTCCCCATCCTTCTCTGCAGCCAAGTTCGATTGTGAGAATCCGAAATCAGGGTTTAAGGAGAAGAGGAAGATGAAAATTGCACGATTTCACTTTTCACTTCAATTTCGTTCTTCAATTTCATAAAACTGGAAAATTAGGGTTTATGGACACGTGTGAATACTAGAAAAAAAAACATCCATTTTTCTAATAGCGGCATGGCTTAAGTCCGAACCGAAGCGGCTGAACCGTCCAACCGGAGTTTGGTTGATTTCTGACTTTTAAAATTTTCGTTACCACCAAACCGAAATTCTAATCTTAAGTCCGAACCAAATCGACATTTTTTTATTTTTTAATTAACCACATATTAGTTAAAAGATAATTATATGATTGGTCGCCGAATATGGAAAAAAAATCTACAAAACAAATTTGAGAAAACAGTAAACGAAAAGAACGAACTAAACAATCTGTCTTATAATTAAACAAATGAGATATATAGAAAATCATGAAACGAGAAATATAACATTCGACATTTTGTTTGATTTTCTACTATATAACTTTTCCAAATATAAGTAGAAATGTCGATTTCTAAACAAACCCGATCTGAATAATCATATTCTCCAAATTTAGTTATGGCAGTTCAAACCCATAATGGTGAAGGTTCTCACTCCAGTATTTTTTTTATTATAGCATACCAAGATAACCAGAAGAATGAGCCAAGAAACTAAACAAAACTAAAACCAAAACTAGTTCCAATCAACTCAAACACGAAAGTAGATAAATAACAAACCACATGTGATTTCAAATTTAGTTTAGTCTAATAAAAAACAAAAAGACTAAACCGGACGACCATACATTGGGTCCCTATCGTAAATTAGCAAACAAATTAGTGTTGCCCATTTTAAAAGTTTGAACTCTTCTTTATTTAAAAAAAGAAGAAGAAGAATTGAACTGGTCAGGAAGAAAAAAATAGAAAAGGAGAAAAAGGACAGAGGGAAAATGGAGAAAAGTAGAGTAAAATGGCGTCACACCAGAGAGAAGGCACAACTCACGGGGAAATCAGCAGAACCAATACCACCGCCACCGGTTACTATTACTATTCTTGTTATCATCATCTCCCAAAAAAAAAATGTTAGTATTATTTTCGAGTCTATTTTTCAAGTTTTTGTTTTGTTTTTAATATCTCGACTTTGCCACCCAACTCCTCCCACTCCTTCACAACTGTGTCCTGTCCTCTGCTGATTTCTCACCTTTCCATCATTCATTTCATTCTTTCTTTTTTCCCATCCGTTTCTTTTATTCTTCTTTCTCCTTAAATTTAAAATCTTTGAATTAAATTATTGGATTTTATTGTTTCAAAGCGTTTCTATCATCAAAACCCATCTTCTTCTTCTTAAGATTCTGAATCATTCATTGATTGATTTAGCTTCTCTTCGACTTCTTAATTTTACAGTTTTTTTTGTTTTTTAAACTTTAATTGATGCAAATAAGCAAACTTGGATCGCTGTGAGCCTGTGATAATGATTTCTTTTAGGTTTGTAGGATCTGAAGGAAGCTACGGTTTATTTTTTTTTATGGGCAATCTCTAACAGGTACAAATCTTCTCTTAGCTTCTCTCTTACAAGATCTTTAGGTTATGTCTTGTTCTTTGGAGTTGCTATCTTTCTTCCATGTTCCAGAGGTTTGCCTTATTTTATCACTTTTGACATAATAATTTATTTTGCCTGTTTTTTGTTACTTGGTTTAATATTCAGATGAATCTTTGACCATGATCTCTAAATTTGGTTCCTAGGCAAGATCAAAGAAAGTTCATCACATAGGAGTTGATCATGAACCATAGTTTCCTCAAAGATCTCAACTTTGTCTCTAGTTGGATTGTAATCTGTATTGCTTAGGACAGTTAAATCTTATTACATCTTGGCTCGTCATGTCAAAAGCTGAAGATATTTGAGCTTTCATATCTTACAACTAATTAGTTTCGTATGTCTACAGGTTTCTTACTGTAATTTTTCTGTTTCAGTTCTTTACGGGTATATATATACACATAAAACGGTTAAGCTCTAGAGAAGATGTTGGGAGGCAACAATGATAACCCTGTGCCGCAGGTTCTAATGAACGACAGCCAGTTTCGGTATCAATCAAACACATCGTTGAATCAGCTTCACTTGCTTGGGACGAGTAAGTTTCTGAATTTTGTTATTCATTTGGTTTGAATGTTGTTAGAACTTTATAGAGCTAAAAGCTTGTTCCTTTGTATGTGGTTGCAGTGAGAGCTGGTTGTACTATTGATCCTGTAAACTACTTTGCTAATGATAACCTTGCTCCTATGATGCGGCTTAATAGCACACGCGGAAGGGAAACTGAAAACAACAATATTATGCAGAGACAGCAGAAGCTGCAGATCTCTTTGAATTATAACTACAACAACAATAATACTGTTGTTCAAGATGAAGTCCCAAAGCAGAACTTAGTGTCAACTGGTCTGAGACTATCTTATGATGATGATGAGCGCAACTCTTCTGTAACTTCAGCAAATGGAAGCATAACAACTCCAGTCTATCAGTCACTCGGTGACAATATCAGATTGGACCTCAATAGACAGAACGACGAGCTTGATCAGTTTATCAAATTCCGGGTATTAATTTTATCTACAAAGCGTATGTTTTTGCTTACATATCCCATGTCGTTGAAATTGTTCTCTCTTGGAACAGGCAGATCAAATGGCGAAAGGTGTGAGAGATATTAAACAGAGACATGTCACGTCCTTTGTCACGGCCTTAGAGAAGGATGTGAGTAAGAAGCTTCAAGAGAAAGACCATGAGATTGAAAGCATGAACAAGAAGAACCGGGAACTCGTGGATAAGATAAAACAAGTGGCAGTGGAAGCTCAGAACTGGCATTACAAAGCAAAATACAATGAATCTGTGGTTAATGCCTTAAAGGTAAATTTGCAACAAGTGATGTCACATGGAAACGACAACAATGCAGTAGGAGGAGGAGTTGCTGATCATCATCAAATGAAAGAAGGGTTTGGGGATAGTGAGATTGATGACGAAGCAGCTTCTTACAATTACTTGAACATCCCGGGGATGCCAAGTACTGGGATGAGATGTAAGTTGTGTAACGTAAAGAATGTTTCGGTCTTGCTCGTGCCATGTAGGCACTTGAGTTTGTGTAAAGATTGTGATGTGTTTACTGGTGTTTGTCCTGTTTGCCAGTCTTTGAAAACTTCTAGCGTTCAGGTCTTCTTCTTCTGAGTTGTCTTCATACTCTTGAAAAGTAAATGGTGGATGAACATATTTGTATGTGATGGTGGTGATGAATGAAAACTTGGTCGAGTCTTTCTTTGCTTTTGCCATTAAACCTATATAGCATGATTCTGCTATTTCGTAGTTATTAAGCAGCCGTTCTTTGAACACGAGATAATAATTGAGTTCCGTGTCGTGTGCGATATGTCAAGCTGTGGATTACATTGTTAGAAGAAATTATTAAACTTGTTTTGGCTGATTTTTTTCTTCTTAATATTTTTGCTGCAAAACTTGTTTCCCAAGTAAGGTTATTTATGTACTAAAACAATATTTTTTTAATGTAAAGGATTTTGATCAATATTTCCGTTAGAAAAATACTAATAAAGTTGATATTAATATACATCATATTACGTTTGCAAAAATAAAAAAGACGCAGTTAATTTCCCCATCTGAATATTAATTTTTGGCATTAATATTAATTTGGTTTAATTATAAATTATGTCAACATTGTTTAATTTGTAAATCATGCAAATCTAGTTTACTTGTAGTAGTTTGTACCAACCAAACCCTCAAAGGCTCGAAAGTAATGGGCCTTAAAGGCCCACCTTTCTACTTGTATTTAAAATTGGTCAAAGACACGTGAACCTCACGTGATTTTATCTTCCAACGAGGGAGCTTCTGTTATCCACTTCATCATTCACGTCTCTTCCGCAAAACCCAACATTCAAATTCTTGTCTGAATAACGAAATCCCAACATTTGCATTGCATAGATTCCTTCACAAATCCTCTGATTCTGATTCTGGTCACTCAATTTTGCCTGTTTATTGGCATAATTCGGGCACTTTTCTCTCAGTTTTTGTATAAGGTTCAATGAGTTTGTTCTGTACTTCTGTGTGCGTTATCTTCTCCAAATTAAGATTCCAGATTCGTGGGTTCATGAAAATCTCGTTGTAGACGAGCCAAGTTGAAATATTTTTCCTCAAGTGAATTTTGTTATGATCACGTCGTGGTTTTGATCTGACTCCACTTCCGTCGCTAACTCTCTTCGAAAGATTCGTGTTAAAAAAGGTAAAGTTCCAAACTTCATACTTTTTTTACTTCATCTTACTCATTTTCCATTGTCTCTGATTCATGCCAGAACAAAGATTTTAGTTATAGGGTTCCAGAATCTCGGACTTTAACTCGGAAGTAGTGTTCTTCCTCTGTTAACTGAAATTCTTTCTTTTGTTTTATGCAGAAACCTGAAAATGGTGAATTTTGTTTCTCTCTGTGACATAAAGTATGGGTTTGTGCCCAAAAATTCAACTGATTTGTTTGTGAAACGGAAAATTCACAAGGTAGGCTTAGCACTTCATCCAAAGCTTTGTTCTTTGACAATAATCTACTTTGTACTGTCACTAAAATTACTTAGCTTAGCTTCCCAGCAGAGGAGATGTAATCACTAGATTACCGGTGTTTGGTTCGAATGCACGAGAGAATCTGAATGCTAAACCAAGAAGAAACCTTAGAGTTAGGCCAATCTTTTGTAAGAGTTATGGAGATGCAGCAAAGGTTTACCAAGAAGAGGAGATTCCCAGAGCAAAATTGATATGGAGAGCAATCAAACTACCAATGTACTCTGTCGCTTTAGTTCCTCTTACCGTATGTTTCCTCAAGAAACCTTTCTATGTCCTCCATTGCCTTTATCTGCTAGGGAATATTCACTGTTCAAATGTCACACAGGTTGGCGCTTCAGCGGCCTATTTAGAGACGGGTTTGTTCTTAGCTAGACGTTATGTTACTCTATTGCTCTCATCAATTCTTATCATTACTTGGCTCAACCTAAGGTGATTAATTGATTGATTCCTTTTAACATTTTCGTTGACTGTATTTACTCTTTCATGTATTTACTCTTTCCAAACATGGTTTTATGTTTGCAGCAATGATGTTTATGATTTTGATACCGGAGCTGATAAGAACAAAATGGAATCAGTAGTAAATCTGGTTGGAAGGTAAAGTATTATCAAAGGATAGAGTTTGCAACTTTGAAGTTTATGTTTTTGAGTTCCATCCTAATAAACTGTGTTTTACTTGGAAAAGCCGGACAGGAACCTTAGCCGCTGCAATCACATCGCTAGCGCTTGGTGTTTCTGGTCTAGTTTGGACATCGTTAAATGCAAGTAATATCCGTGCAATACTATTGCTAGCCTCAGCAATACTCTGTGGCTACGTATACCAGGTGAACGTTACTTCCTAGATGACAATTTGATACTAATCTAGGAGATTTCTAACTTAGAGTAATACTTTGTGACTAGTGTCCGCCATTTCGGTTAAGTTACCAAGGATTAGGAGAGCCTCTATGCTTTGCAGCATTTGGTCCATTTGCTACTACTGCTTTTTATCTACTTCTTGGTAGCTCAAGGTAATATCAAAATTTTGTTTTAAGCCTAATCCATTCGTGTTTCCATGAGGTGTTAATAATGGAAGCTTGTTAATCGGTTTTGGCAGCGAGATGAGGCATCTTCCGCTAAGCGGTAGGGTCCTTTCATCATCTGTCCTTGTTGGTTTTACTACATCTCTTATCCTTTTCTGCAGCCACTTTCATCAGGTTGGTTAATGAAAAAGTGGTCTAATGAGTCCTGAAATGACAAACACAGTACTGACTACATTTACATTCTATAGGTGGATGGAGATTTAGCTGTGGGGAAATATTCACCTCTGGTACAAATGTGAAAAAAACTCAACAAGGTTTAATATGAATATGGTGATTGTGTTTATGATTAGAGTTTTTTTTTGGTTGACACAGGTTCGGTTAGGGACTGAAAAAGGAGCTTTTGTTGTGAGATGGACTATTCGTTTACTATATTCAATGCTTCTTGTTCTTGGTTTAACCAGGATTTTGCCACTACCTTGCACCGTAAGTTAACAGATTTGAGAACATGACTGAAATATAAGAACATATATTAAAACCTCCTTTTTGTTGTTGGTGTTTCAGTTGATGTGCTTCCTGACATTACCAGTTGGGAATTTGGTTTCAAGCTACGTTGAAAAGCACCACAAGGTAAGATATTTAGAATTGAAATTTGTAATACTCAAAGTTTTGCTAATCTATTCTTTTAATGCAGGATAATGGGAAGATATTCATGGCCAAGTATTACTGTGTGAGACTCCACGCCTTGCTTGGAGCCGCATTGTCGTTGGGGCTAGTTATCGCGCGCTAGAAATCAGTCACCAAACATTTGTTTCTCTCTTTAGCCTTCGTTGTATCTACCTAAACGTTTAGCCACTACAGTATGCTGTAGCTAAAAGGAAACATTCGAACTTACAACAGTTGTGAAAGGTCTCAAATTAATCACAAGCATGGTGAGCGATTGTATCCTCAATTGTTAAAGTGACGGGTGCCACCATGGATATGTTGAAACATGGGCCATGTCGGATTTAGTGCAAGCCCGTTGACGGCGTTTGTGTTAGGTAATTCAGATTTCCAACACACAAGATGGCCCAACAAAGAGGTTATGCTTGTGTTTGTAGGACATAATTGTTTCTCGATATGGACCTTTCTCCAATTCTTGAATCCATCCCAAACCACTGAAGTTGGATCCCATGTGCATTTAAGAAAATCATTAGAAGGTGAGATCCAGATTTATATTAGAGAACACATAAAACCCCAAAATATTATCATTTGAGAAGCCTATTCAGCCTATGTTATTAGGTTTTATAGCAAAATCATTAGCGGGTTTAGATGGGCTGCTCAAATGATAATATATTAGGCTTTATGTGTGCTCTAATAACTTTGATGGTAATGAGTTGACGGTATTGACCAAGTTGAAGATTGTGGACATTGTTGATTGCAATTTGATTCCTCGTGATCTGTTGTTGCTTTATGAATTACCTTCATGGCCGAGAAGCCTAGTTCATTCTAATCTTTTCACATCCTCTAAAGAATCCACAAGCTAGTAATTTTTCTTAAGCTTTTTACATTTTATTAATTTTCTCAACAAATTATTATATATTACTTGGATCTCAATATTACTTATATAGTACTAATATAAAACATTAAAAATCTTAACGAAATGTATATATTGTTGTTTTATATATATATATATGTGTCATCTTCTAATTATTCTAACTAAACATTAAAAAACTAAAGAATATACAAAGAATATCAAAATCGTTCAAAAAACCAAAAGTATCAAAATTGTCAATTTGTACAAGTCTAACACAAAATCGCAAAAGACATATTGGTCAATACAAAATTTGGTAACAAAAATTAACCTCTTAAAGGAGGATCAATCTACAAGAAATCAAAAAGTGTCATTAGAGGAGAATAAATGAATAGAGACAATTGTTCAATAGTTTGCTTTTGAAGGTTGGTAATTCAAAACTAATATAAACTTCTTGTATAGAAGACTAAGTAATTATGTTTTACATGTATATGAGGAAAAGTGAATTATGGTAAGATTCGAAGCATATCAACAATGATGTTATTAACTTTGACTCATTGGAGACTGATATGAAGTTATTGATAACATTTAGTTCATGTGACACGATTTATAACCAATTACAATAGGTAAAGTAAAGTTCTATAGTTTTCTATACAAGCAAGGTAGATTATTTTTGAATAGTTTTAACTTATCAGCCTTCTAAGCAAATTATTCATACAAAAGGTGTTCCTCTATATAGTCTATATATACTTGTTTCAATTTTTAAACTATATTTGTACAGGATTGTTCTACTGCGCCGACTCACCAATTTTTTGCTACATCTAGCAACCAGCAAACCCAATCTATCATTGCTGACACATTTCAAAGCTTACCACCATTCGTTTTTCCTACCTACCGTCACAGTAGGTAAAACATACTTCCATAGTTTTCAATATAAAAATTTAGACTAGCAATAAATTACCAGCCTTCAAAAATAAACTATTTTTGTAAATTTTCAAATTGTTTCTGTTCATATATTTTCCTCTAATGCGATTTTTTGTTTTTGGTTCAGAGTGATATAAACCATATCTATTTGGTAGCTCACTAATCTCTTTTCGGCGTCTTCGGCAAAGGACTTTCAAGATCCTATAAAAATAACATTGTATTGAAAAATGTATCCTCAAAATTTTTTGTGTAGCACCACTAACCTTGTTGGTTTAAGGATATAGTGGAATATTGCTAGTATGACTGAAATAAATATGAGAATATATCTTTGATATCAGATATAAGAAGTAATATTAATATAGTTGAAATCATATATACAATCAAATATAAAATCAATAAAATAGCTAGTATAATTTATGGGTGCCTATACTATAATGGGATGGCATGTTTTATGATTTTTTATCTCCGTCAAATTGGATGTATATGATTAACCTAATCAATTACATGTATCAAAGAAATGTACATGCACATATATTAATACATCCTTCATATATATATTGTATGACACAGTTATTTTTAAATATTAGTCTTAATCATGCTCCAATGTTGAACTTATTAGATCTTTTACCAGGAATTGGACATCAATGATTTGGCTGGATCAGGACATTTATCAAACCAAAATAAACTGATTATACAGAAAGTGAAGATGGAACAAATTAAGGGCATGGACGCATGGTCATTCTCCAACCAACGAATAGACAATGGACTTCACTTCACGTCTCACGGGAAAGTTAGAATAAAAACGAAACACAACAAATAAATAAATAATCACGAGAATGTCTTAGTTAAAAGACGGCATATAGAAATATAAGAACGCAGTGTACTTAATTTTGTAAAACCATACGAGAAAACAAAAGACAATTAAATAAAGTCTCCCAGAAAGTCAGAAAAATAATAGCCACATGAAAAAGAAAAAAATCTGCAGATTATCGTTTCTATGTCTCGTATTCGTATAGTTTTATTACTTTTTTTTGTTGTTAAAGTTATAGTTTTATTACTTTATAATTTGATGTTTTAAAATGAATGATAATAAATAAATAAAAAGACTCCAACTATTAATTAAGTTTGTAAATTTTAATATCCAAACTATTATAATACCTAAACAAAAAACTGTTATAAATTAAGTTATAATACATTATTTTTATCACAAACTATACATCTTTTTGAAAGTTGTGAAATAAAGATTCTGTTAAAAAATACATAGAAAACTATTAATTAATTTAGAGCAAAACAATAAACGGTGAAGTGATGATTGTTTTTTTTTTTTCTTTTTGGTATAAACGATAATAAAGTATACACCGTGTATATCAACAAATGTGCACACATGCAGTTACGTGTAGTTTATCATATACGCATAGATAGAATATATTACTATAAATGTTGGAATTTATATGAAAACCTCGAAGACAGGTAACACATATTGGCATATATAACAGATTACTTCTTTTGGCGTATCAAGAAAGAGGTACGGTCCACATATATTTTTCACATGATCAAGAAGATTGCCCAATACCACAAAGAGTCGAGCTCTGAAGTCAAAGGAGGGCTTGTAATAATATTGTATTCCTTTATATATTATCCAATTATTATCTTTTTTATCAACTTTCAATGAAACCACCAATTAGGAGTGTGGAACGAAAATTCAATTAATTCCACACAAAAAATGAAGATAACCAATCAATATAATCTAGCTATGAAAGAAAACACAAACGCTATTGATAGAAACGATCATCACTAATTAAATATAGCTCACAGTAAAATCCGTGTCTCATATCTACATCTAGCTAAAAACAATCTACTTGGAATTTCATTGAATTTTGAACATATGCATTGTGGTGGTGGAAATACTTCTCTGTTTCAAGAAAAGCCAGTGCTACGTACTAAATGGTTGCACGACAAAACTAACCTATATATTTATTAAAAATATAGCTAACCAATAAATTTATCAAACATATGCAGATTGTGGTGGTATTATTGAAGAAAAAAACAGGGATAGTAAATGGTTTTATGACAAAAACTCCCGATTCTTCAAGATCCTTCAAGAATAAATGAAATGAAAAGGGTTATTGTTTCTTATACTTAATTACTAATACGTCTCGTGTAGCAATGAACAGTGACATTTTATGAATTTAATGAGAAAGGAACATTTTATGACAAGAACATTAGAAAGTTATGAAAGCATCTTGATTTGTGTACATATACAGACACACACAAATTTGTCATAATGCCCATGGGATCTCTCCCCTCACTCATATTCACACACATGGACTAAAGTTCAATTTTTTATATTCTTCTTAATTATTAGTATAGTGTTTAATCATATGATATAACTGGTGATCGTTTCTATCAATAGCGTTTGTGTCGTCTTTTGTCACCAGAAACGTTTCTGTATCATATTTAATGTGCTTCCATACATTTATTTAAATTTATGGTTACATCTAAATTTATTATAGAATGTATACTCTAAAATGTTATCAGTATAATAGAATTTCTTTTACAATTTGCAACATTGAATCATAAATTACTTTTCTATTTGGTTGGAATGCAAGGGAGGAAATTTTCTAGTCCCACAAATAAAAGTATAATTTTTTGAAAACATTATTCTGTATAATAGAGATGTGAGAAATTACTTTCATCTCTTTCCATATCATGATTCGCCAGTCATAATCTTTATCATATAATTATCAACTTCTGGATATATGATCTTATATTTTGAAGAGCTAATTAACTACAAAATTATAATACAGATTCTCACAAATTAAATATAGAACAAACTACTAAGCCAACCTTTTTCTTTAATAAGTATACGGGTATAAATAGCTAAATTTTTTTTTTTATCTCTTTTGCATATATAATAGATATATTATTTGATTTATACTCTCTTTTTGTCAAATATCAACCAAATATTTTTTGATTATGTGTGTGTTGATGGTAATTTTCAGTTATCATATATTCATCAATCATGAAGTGACATGTGGATTTCAAACTCGCAACCAACCTTGCGAAAAGCAATCTCCCGCCCATCTCAATATATACTGAGACGGTGAGACATATAGCAAAACCAAACAAAAATTAAACTCTCTTAGTCAAAGAAAAAAATGAAAACTTTGGGCCTTTTTTCTTAAGATTTTTCAAAACTAATATTGGACCATTGGCATTTGCCTACCATGCCTAGGAGCAGAAACGAGCGAACTCCGTAATCACTAGACAACTTGTTATGTAACATAGCCAACCTTCAATATAAGAGAACTAAGCTATTTAAGTAGAGATTCTAGGATACAAGATCATATATATCGAAATGTACTCACGAGAAGTGAGAAACTTGTAAAAATTGTTTCTTCCAATCACTTCTCAGCATTCGACAGCGTGCAAGTGCGAGAAATAGAGATAGAGAGAAATCGTGACTTGCGATTTAATACAACTTATTTAGAAGGTTGATTTCTTCACATCATAACTAATGAATTATTAAGTGCGACAAGAAAAAAAAAGAAAAGAAGAACTGTTAAATATGCATTTTCATATAAGACAAAGAAAGAAGATAAGAAAAGTTTTTAAAAGAAAAGTTGGAGGAGTTGTGGAGACAATAGCAAAGCCCGTGAAGTGGTGCATGTGATCACTAAAAGAGATGTTATAATCAACTGCCCATTGACAAAAATATAGACCCAATCACATGTCTCATCCATTTTTACATGCACACACACATATATATTACATATATATGCAGGTGTGCAATGTTTCTCTTGGAAGAAACTAAATACGACAAAATTACCTCTTAAGAAACTGTCAAGGTGAGCTCATCATTAAAAGAAAATAACTTTGGATTCATTGAATATCAACTAATAGGGTCTTAATAGACACATTTTACGATGAAAGCAAATTGAATGGAAACATGCAGTTTTTTTTCCTTTAAGTTAACATATTAAAAGGTTTAAATCAATAATATTCTTAATCTAGTTAAACATTAGATACAATATTTTCATCAACGAAAAACATTTCTTTAAATGAAAAAAAAAAATCTATCGATGCAAATGGCAAATTGCACGTATAGATTTCTTACATTTTTCATCACTGATAAATTGCAAAAATTCTGTAATTGTTGGTCTGATTATAGAGTGCTAGAAAACCGCAACTGGTTTGTAACATGTAAATATTTTAAAGTTTATTGGTCCGTACTAAAAAAAAAAACTAACTTTATAACCATTCTGTTCAAAGTTCTTATATTATGAATTAAATTTATGATTCAAAAATAATGATAAGGTGTATATTTAACTCAAAAAAGTCACTCAACACACTTGTAAATGAAGATAATTTACACATGATGAAACGAATTCGTGATAATTCAATATCCTATAGTAAATATAGAGACCATAAGACACTTATCTGATCACCACGATGGCACATCAACAAACACATCTATACAAAAATGTTTATCCCTATATGTATACATTAAAAAAAAACCACCTCATTTTCACGTAGCCCCACTCTATGGTGCATCATATGCCTATATTATTGTCATATATAAGTGAGTATATATGTATTTGTATGTTACTAGATGAGGTTTTGCAACAGGAAAGGTATATGTGTTTGTCTGAACAGGTGCCTCTTTGTGGTATGTTTGTCTTGGCTTGCTCTAGTGTATGTTTCAGCCAACCATAGTGGATGAGTCTCAACCAACCTTTAGTATACACGTGGCGCACACATATCCCCTGAAATTATATATCCTAATTTATAAACTAATAATCTCCAAAAAAACAGATAAAGAGAAACCTAATCATCTCCAATGCTATTTGTAAAATCCTGACCGCAACTTTTAATGGGTTCCATGTCATTTTTCGACTCATGGGTCTAATCTCATACGACGGCCAATTCGCTACATACGGAAAGTTCAAAATCGGGGCGTTACACTATCACATTTATGATAACAACTATTAATATGTAGATATGTGTTTATTTTGCGTCCGAAAAACTGATTCTATTGGTTAATCCTGAATAACACCAACTTTTGAGTTAATTAGATTGTTGAAATTACTCGTTAGGATTAGTATAACTTGTTTCCTCGGATAAATGCATGGACTTTAAGCCTAAACTGTCCAAAATCTCTAATAATTATTTAAAGGTTGCTTGAAATATCTGAAAATATCAAAACACAACTCCAACGATTATTCCAATTAATAAGAGTTGGATAGTGATTAGAAGGAACTACGTACCCAAACTATTTTTATGAACCCTATCCAGTACTCAGAATTATACGAACCATTCTTGAAGGGTATAGTTCGATGATAATTTTAGATACTCAAATTACTTGTCCAATATGTATCACTTCTTACCCGAAATAGACAGTCCTGAATTTTGGCATCAACTTGTATTTTAGTTTGTGTAGGGAATATATTCCAGGACAGTTTACTGCAGTTAAGAAAAAAACACTGTAAAAAAAGTTCATAGAGGGTTGTTTTCAATAATAGTTTTACTGAATAATAATGATTAGGATACTAAGATTACGTGCTATATTATAATGAAACTTATTAAAAAATTGGATCCAAATCAGTAATCACACAAAACAAAATTTAATGTGGATATGTAATAATACGATAGTAGTAACCTTGGGGTTTTAAGCTTACAGTACTGTCAACGCTTAGGATTTTTAAGTTTATGGCTTAATTTGGTAAATGACAATAGATCAGAATTTTGTATTACTAGAAATGATTCCCATTATATATCTCATGATTTCTATGTTGAAACTGAAAATTTCATAAGTTACTTTTCCAAGATAACAAAAGAAGGCCAAAAATTGGGATGAATACAAGCCTCATATTTTAGTGAATCATTAAAAACATACTAATATTTTAGTGGATCATAGAAAATAACATGTTACAGAAAGAACCACATATCAGTAAAACCGTACAAGATTATTCCATTTTGTTTCTTGGGCAAAGAAGTTCCATTGTCATTTTCTAAATTACTATCGTATATATCTAGTGCAATATTTCTAAGTTTATGAGAAAACAATATTTTTAAAAAAACTTTCGTCATAAAATTCCATTTTAGGCTCCCGTGAGTCGTTCTATATTCTTGGACCGATTCCTTATATAAACCCCCACAAATTCCTTTATCTTTTTATTCATTCTATAACAACAACAAATAAACCAAACTCTCTTCTTCTTCTTCTGCTTTTGTCTCAAACCATTACAAAGAGAACATTTTTTGTTTAGTAAAGAAAAAACAACAAAAAGACATGATAACGAGAGAGAGTTTAACGCTGAGAAGCATCACAATGATGACTTTAGTGACAATCCTGGTCTGGTCTGCAACTCTAGAGACCTGCATTGCCAGAAGAGGAAGACATTGGAGACACCACCATAGGAGCTCCTCCTCTTTGTCTGATTCCTTGTCCAGCAAGAAACCAAAAAGCCATGAGAACAACCACCACCACATGTCCCATAAGTCAAAACCAAAACCGAAGATGAAAACTCAGCCGCCAAAATCCAACGACGGTTCACCTGTTGTGTCACAGCCACCACAAGTTCAACAACCACCACCACCACATGTCCAACCACCACCAACACCTCTTCCGCTGCAGCCAGTTGAGGACTCTCAACAATTCAATGTGCTTGATTTTGGAGCTAAGGGTGATGGAATGAGTGATGACACTCAGGTACAGACTCAAAAGATTCATAATCCGTTACAAAATTCAATCTAGTTGTTCTTGACTAATCAAGAATTTTAATCTCGCTTTCATGAGAATTGTTTCTAAAAAATAACCATAATGTGAATTACAGTTGAGAAGGTAACACGAGACAGAACAAGAAACAGAGCATAAAAAAAGTTTTCTCTCTGTTCTGTAAAGTCATAACTTTTTTCTTTTTTCCTCTCAATGTTTTAATTAAATTCCCCAATAAACTAACAAACGAGCATAGAGAGAAATAACAACAAAAATACCCGATTTAAGAGTGGACCATATTCTCTGTTTTTTTCCTCCGTAATTGTGTTTTAGTCTTAAACCAAACAATGACGAGTGGTAACAATTCTGCAGGCGTTTGAAGCTGCATGGGCATCTGCCTGCAAAGTCGAGGCCTCAACGATGATCATACCGCCTGACTACATCTTCCTCGTTGGCCCGATTTCATTCTCGGGTCCTTATTGTCAAGCAAACATTGTATTCCAAGTGAGAAAATTTATGACATTTGCAAGATTTTAAAACAAAAATGAACCTTTTGGATTGAAAGATGTGAGATATTTATTGCTTGCAGCTGGAGGGGATGATTGTAGCTCCTACCGATACTGAATCGTGGGGAGGAGGGTTAATGTGGTGGATTGAGTTCACGAAGCTTAGCGGAATTACAATACAAGGTAATGGTGTTATTGATGGAAGAGGCACTGTTTGGTGGCAACAAGATTACCTTTCCGATTATCCTATCGACGATGACTTTAAGCTCATTGTCCCGTTGAACAACTCGGTCCAAGAACGTCCTCCAATGCCGGTAAAAAACTTCTTCATCATCTCATTCTATAAAATCTACTCAAGTTTCTTTATCTAACACCAAACTCTGTTTTTGTATTTTTGTCACATGACAGATAAGAAGTGAACTTAATTGGAGAATGCCAAGTATTAAACCAACGGTGAGAAATATAAATGATTTAGTAGTCGCTACATGTTTTTACAACTCAGTGAATTCTTTTGCTTACCTTAGCTTGCGTTTTACGGTATAGGCGCTGAGGTTTTATGGCAGTATCGATGTGACTGTGACGGGTATAACTATACAGAACAGTCCTCAATGTCACCTCAAATTTGATAACTGTGTCAAGGTTTTAGTTCATGACGTGAATGTGTCTTCTCCCGGAGACAGTCCAAACACAGATGGGATTCATCTTCAGAACACCAGAGATGTCATGATTCACACCACCACACTAGCTTGCGGTACGAACTAATTGTAATCGAAAAAATCGTTATAAAACTCGTAAATATCGGGTCTTAATATCGTTGATTTCCCTCTGTTTTTCCAGGAGACGATTGTATTTCGATTCAAACCGGTTGCTCCAATGTGTATGTTCACAATGTGAATTGTGGACCAGGGCATGGAATCAGCATTGGTAGCCTTGGTAAAGACAGTACCAAAGCCTGTGTCTCCAACATAACAGTCCGAGATGTCGTTATGCACAACACAATGACCGGTGTCCGGATCAAGACTTGGCAGGTAATGATTAACACTTTCATAAAAAAAACGAATGAGTGATTTGGTTTGGAAGCTCATGAAACTTAACAGCTTCAATGTGAATACAGGGAGGTATAGGGTCAGTGAAAGGAATACTTTTCTCAAATATTCAACTCACAGAGGTTCAGCTACCGATAGTGATCGATCAATTCTACTGTGATCACAGCAAATGCATGAACCATACTTCAGCAGTGTCCGTAGAAGGAGTCACATATGAGAAGATACGAGGCACTTACACCGTGAAGCCTGTGCATTTTGCTTGCAGTGACAGTTTCCCTTGCATAGACGTGCAATTATCAGGCATAGAGCTAAAACCAGTGCAACTACAATACCACATGTACGATCCATTTTGTTGGAAAACATTTGGAGAGCTCAATTCCGCAACCGTTCCACCGATTGATTGCTTACAGATCGGAAAGCCAGCGCGAAATGGAGTCCATTCAGATCATGATATATGTTTATGACCTACAGGGGAATGCAAAATCATTAGGAAAAAATAATATTAGTACTTCATACGGACTCTATTGATTTGTCCCGTTTGTGTGAAAGTGTTGTGGACTGTTTAGAAGATTAGAAAGTGCTTTTTTTTTCCTTCTCTAAAGTAATTAAGACAGACTCTTAAGAGAGAAATCAAAAACAAGAACTGCCTAATTGCTTTGTTGAAGCAGTATATGTATATTGTTTGTATAACATATAGTTTGATTGTTTCACATATATCATAATGGTCCAAATTGTTTTGGTTTATGTTTCTTGAAAACAGAAATTGTAAGTAAGAAGGTGCAACTAGAAATTTGTTACCGCGCGACTAAATCTTGTCAGTGTTTGGATTAGAGGTTTATGATGCACTAATCACTATTAATTGATTAACTAGTGTAATTTCTATGAACTATAATGCATTCCTTTAACTCATCATATACAGTATATATGCAAGTATTGTTGGTTTTGGATCTTCTTTATCCAACCTGAATTAAATCAAGTATTTTTTTTTACAGACCGATTTGTCTATATAGGAATTGCATTATTTTTTTCTTTTATACGGGATTTTTTGGAGAGGCATGTAATGAAGTCAGTGCTTTAGGAGTTTATGTGGAAGAGATTTGTGCAGGACCTGATGTTTTTGTTTTATACTATCTTTTGTTTTTGTTTCAATTCATTTACGTCGGTAGATATTTTTTGGATTTATTATTGGAATTAATAAAAGAGAGTTGAATTTGCACCAACATTGCTAAAGACAATGCTAATTGACACCACAATCACCTTTTAAGTCTTTTGAATAGCTATATTGTATAAGAATGAGCTAAACTAAAATAAATCGTTGTAGCAAAGTCAAAAGACTCAAAACAACGTTCGCTAGGGCTATTTTACAAATTACAAGATGAACTAAAATAAACAACATAGGCAAGTAGCACCAGTGGTCTAGTGGTAGAATAGTACCCTGCCACGGTACAGACCCGGGTTCGATTCCCGGCTGGTGCATTGAGCTGTGAGGATTTAGGTTTCTGCAATGGTTGGGTCCATTGAACACATCTGAACTTTCGGATGTTATATAAGCCTTGTACTGAGCTCTTTTTATTTTCTTTTTTTTCCCCAAAAGATGAATCATGTCGTTAATTAATGTTTTAAAGACATGTGAACGAAGTTTTTAGTTTCATTACAGGCTTTCTTTACTTCGATCATGAAATTAACAATAAATTTGATGAAATGTATCATAATCACAACATATGGTTGAATCATGACAGCCTTTAGCACTACAAAACAAAAAAAGAAACCATCAAAGCGTTACAAATGAAATGATGTTTTTGCAGAAAACTTGAAACAAGAAAGACAATCCTCCAACAATATGATATAACACCCGCATGACTCACACTAAAGATTCACCACATTTAAGTGTGACTCTTATGGCATTCATCAAACTTTGACAGAACCGACATACTCAAATGCATATTCCAGGGGAATTTGATTTGGAAGCACTGGACCAAACCACTCGACCTTCCCCCAAATCTCTCCACTATCACTTCTTTCAAGTGCAATCATCGCACACCACATCATCGTTTTATGAAAGCCAAGACCATCACCAGAAGCCACAAACTTATCCCAAAACATTACCATTTTCCCACCATAATCCGCCAACGTAACACTGGCATGACGAACAAACTTATGCAGTTCTCTCATACCATTCAACAAACTTCTCCAAGTTCTTGCCTTAGTGTCATACCATTTGATATCAAGTTCTTCGTAAAAAAAATCATAAAGCACGTTCTCTATCACACAACAATAAAACAATGTCAAACACATATCCATCTCCGGTACTTCTAAACTATCCCATGTATCATCCTTGGGATTGTAAACCACACCCTTATCAGCCCAAAAAATGTATAGCTTTCCATCAACCAATAAGTTATTAGTTCGTTCATGATAACTCTCGAACGTCAATCTATCTGAACGGCACAATACAGGCTCCCAAGTTTCGGTTTTTAGATCGAAAACCTCCATCCACTTTGATGGATTGTAGGAGCCTCTGTGACAGCCTCCTGTTACGTATATCTTTCCATCAATTAAATTGGCTGATGGGCGGTCCCGTTCCATCTGCATGCTTGGAGCTTCGAGCCACCTGTGAGACCAGCAGTCTAGGATTGAAACACTAGATCCATCCATGACTCCGCCAATTTTGTAGATTTTAGAACCAACCGCCACGATACTCGACGCGTGCAAAGAAGGAGAATGGGAAATTGGGATTGGTGCCAAAACATACCCACTTGACTTGTTCTTCTCACGAAGCATGAACCAGCGATGGCTACGGCCAGTATGAGAGAAACGTAAGCACACATAGAGACAATTCTCGGTATAACCTGATAGTGACCGGAACCGGTAAATCTCTCCTGAAGTAAGGAGCGAGTGGAAGCGCTTGCAGACTAAGGAGAGAGATCGATAAGACAATCTCGAGACGCGGGCTAAGATACTCAATATCAACTCCTCTGGAAGTGAAGGAATCAAGGTTGGTTCTTCTACTGGCAGCTTATTCTTCTTCAGCGGTGGCTCTTCATCGTCGCTCATGGCTCAGGTGTTAGGGTTTTCAAATGAATTTTCCCAACTTGGCAAACGTATGTAGTTCATGGCTCAGGTGTTAGGATTTGCACTGCATAATGTATGGGCCGAATCAAAAGATCTGCCCCAGTAATCAAGCCCATACGTAGTTCCACATATTGTTTACTTTTTTCGTATCATTCTGAATTTTTTTTCCACAAAATCAGATACATTTTGTACAGTATATTGAAGTAATCACCAAAAAATGATTAACATATGAAAGATCTGTTTTATTTTCATCCTTATACTCATGTCTTTTTTTTTTTATCAAACATATAGCCATTTTGCTGGGGACGAAAAAGCAAAAACAATGGTTCCCCGAGGCTCATTTTAAATATTTAGGACAAAATTAACAAATTAGAAATATAAGGGCGACTGTTAAAATAAATAATAATACGTGGACTTGTTTGTAATAACATTTCTCATTTCCTCTCCAATATTCATCTTCTTCTTCCAAATTCAATTCCTCTCTTAAAAAAAACCTAATTTCTGGGACCTGTGCAGTCGCACAGCTCACTCAAAACAGAGATGGAAATAGTCGAATCATTAGAAGAGATTCCAGTGCAAAACCCACAAGTAGAAGACTTTTCATGGGCTGATTTGACCTGGACCAAATTCGGAACATCAGAGCATCACGACCAAGTAGCATTAGTTCCATACGCAAGAGTCGACGAATTCATCATCGGAGAATGCTCAAACGCAGAGTGCCCTACACGATTCCACATCGAAAGAGGAAGAAAACGCTCTCGAGGCAGTCTCAAAGAGTACAAGAGCGACGAGTATTTGGAATATAGACTGTAAGTTTCCATTTCAGTTTCAAAGTACTCAAAGATCTCATTTTTCACTTGTGGTTTTCATTTGTTTTACTTCTTATTGAAGGTATTGGTGTTCATTTGGTCCTGAGAACTATGGAGAAGGTGGTGGTGTGTTACCCAGTAGGAAATATCGTCTCAACACTAGAAATCGAGCTGCGAGACCTCAATCTATGAGAGGATGTACATGTCATTTTGTGGTTAAACGACTCTATGCTCGTCCTTCACTTGCGCTTCTTATATACAATGAGAGACGACATGTCAACAAAGCTGGGTTCGTTTGTCATGGACCTCTTGATAGAGATGCGATTGGTCCTGGTGCTAAGAAGATTCCTTATATATGTAATGAGATTCAGCAGCAAACTATGTCTATGATCTATCTTGGGATTCCTGAAGAAAACGTTTTGGAGAAACATATTGAAGGGATTCAGAGGTATTGTGGTTCTGATGCAACTGTTGATAGTCTTGCCTCTCAGTATGTTCATAAACTTGGGATGATTATCAAACGTTCCACTCATGAGCTGGATTTAGATGATCAAGCTAGTATCAAGATTTGGGCTGAGCGCAACAAGAAATCCATCTTCTTTTATCAGGAATCTTCGGAGACGGATCAGTTTATGTTGGGGATTCAAACGGAGTGGCAGTTGCAGCAGCTTGTGCGTTTTGGGCATTGTAGTCTTGTTGCAGCTGATTCGACTTTTGGGATAAAAAGACTTAAGGTAAAATGGATCTTGTTCTTATGTCTGTCTCTGCTTTTGTGAAATTTATGTGCTTTATCCTGATCTCCTAAACATTGTGGCAGTATCCTCTGTGCACGCTTCTTGTATTTGATTCAAGACATCATGCTCTCCCTGTCGCTTGGATTATCTCGCGTAGCTATTTGAAATCTGATGTTGAGAAGTGGATGAAAATACTACTCCAACGCGCCCAGAGTGTTGAGCCTGGTTTCAAAATCAATGGCTTTATCATTGACGATGCTGCAACGGAGACTGATCCCATAAGGCATGAATGATGGTTCTTCAACTTTGTAGAAAGCTTCGAAAATAGGATAAACAGTCTATTGTGAACTGACTGGATTCATTTTTTGTGTTTCCAGGGACACATTTTGTTGCCCCATCCTTTTCTCTCTCTGGCGTGTTCGTAGATCATGGCTTCGAAATGTTGTGAAGAAGTGCGATAGCATTGAGGTTCAAAGAGATTTATTCAAATGTCTAGGAGAACTCGTGTACAGTATTTGGGATGGAGTAGATACAACAAAGGCTTTAGAAAAGTTAACGCAGGATTTTGTTGATCAAACCGCGTTCATGCAGTATTTCACATCCACTTGGTTGCCTAAAATAGGTTAGGGCCTTAACTTTTCACCTTCTCATCCTTATTATATAGAACCTTTGGGAACACCGCAATCAAGTTCACATGTACTCGGTCTTAGTGCCTCATATCTTCTTCAATTATTGCAGGAATGTGGCTTTCAACTATGAAAAGTCTTCCGCTTGCAAGCCAAGAAGCATGTGGTGCGATAGAAGCTTACCATATAAAGCTGAAAGTAAAATTGTTTGACGATACACACCTCGGTGCCCTTCAGAGAGTAGATTGGTTGGTACACAAGCTGACGACTGAACTTCATTCTAGTTATTGGCTTGATCGGTATGCTGATGAAAGTGATTCTTTCCAGAATGTTAAAGAAGAATACATTGCTTCAACATCATGGTACCGAGCGATGGAGATTCCTGACTCTGCTGTTACACTAGACGAAAACAATATCCTTCTAGCGAAGGTTCAGTCTCAGAGAGATAGCGATGTAACACGAGTCGTGTGGAACCCAGGTTCGGAGTTTGCTTTCTGTGATTGCACTTGGTCTTTGCAAGGAAATCTATGCAAACACATCATAAAGGTAAATACAATGTGTGAAAACCGCGAAGGATATGGTGACTCAATGTCCTTGCGTTCCTTCAAAGAGAAACTGAGAAACATTAAGATGAAACCTATGGATGACTCGATAGCTTTGGATCTGTCGATGGCATTGACGCTGCAGATGTTTGATCAGATAAAGCAGTTGGTGCGATTAAGCGGAACAAATGATATCAGCAATATAGTCAATGATTTGCCAGTGAAATGGGGTTGTAAGAAAGGCCGAACAACCATAGGCATTCCTGCATCTATTGCTGCCTTTACAAAGAAAAGAAGCCAGAAAAGAAAGCGATAAGTCAGAGATGAGATGAGAAGTGGTAGCATAGATCACTTGTATTGGCTTACAAGAACACGGCAGGTTGTTGCGTAGCTTCAGAGTTAGAGAATTCATAGACGGTTAGCTATAGTTATAGGTTCTTGATAGCAGCCATTACTTTCTCCGTTGCTTTTTCTAAGTGTAAATCCTCTAGGTTAATTTGATAATTTCATTGCAATATATTCAAGTTTTTGGGACAAAAGGATTTTTTTTGTGTGTGGTTAACATTAATAACTGTAAACAGAGTTTATTTAGTAGATACATCAGAGGTTATTTTGAATGGAAAATAACTTCAAGAGGAATGAAACAACTCTTTTCATATAACGAAGAAGCTGGGCGTATTACAGTCAAATCTTAAACTTTTGATTGATTTTGAGTATTATGCGCATAAAAGGGTATTTATGGAAATAACTACAATTGAAACGCACGTTTTCTTGCGTTTTGCCTTATCTTATCTCATCGTCAAAAACGTTTTTATGGAAAGAGACAGAGCGCGAAGCAATTCTGTCCACTTCCTCTGATTCTGCAAAGCTTGAACCTTCTTTTAGGAAATTTTTAATTAATTTTGTTGTCTTTTTTCAATTGAAAAATGTATTATCACCACCATTGTCAAAGCCCATGCTCTAGAATCTTTGGTAGTCTTCATCATCTTTCTCTATCTCTCGTCATCCTATCCAATGGCGGATTCCAATGAGCTTGGCTCGGCGAGCCGACGACTCTCCGTCGTCACCAATCATCTCATCCCTATCGGATTCAGTCCAGCTCGTGCTGACTCAGTGGAACTCTGTAGTGCTTCGTCGATGGATGATAGATTCCATAAGGTTCACGGTGAAGTTCCGACCCACGAAGTCGTTTGGAAAAAAACTGATTTCTTTGGTGAAGGAGATAACAAGGAGTTTGTTGATATTATTTATGAGAAAGCCCTTGATGAAGGCATTGCAAAGGTTTGTGCTTGTAAAGTGTTTGATGATATTCCTGAGAGAGTTATGTATTTGGTGAAGTGGGTTTTGAATTGCATAGTTTTTGGTTTCTGGGGTTTATGTAGATTACTATAAACCGGCCAGAGAGAAGAAATGCGTTCCGGCCTCAGACTGTGAAGGAGCTTATGCGTGCGTTTAATGATGCTAGAGATGATAGCTCTGTAGGAGTCATCATACTCACCGGCAAGGTAAAGCTCTTGGTATTTGAATTGATATCTGCTAGTTAAATGCTATGAAGCATTAAAATGTAATAGAAGAACTATATCAGAGTTAATTTGCGTATGTGTATGAACATTGAAGATGGAGTCTAGGAAGAAAAATATGGATTTAGGTTATTTTACTTAAGTCAGTGTGTCTAGCTATGAGCTTTGTGTTGAGTCTCATAAGTGCCAAGATCAAATCCTACATTTGAGTTGATGACTGTTGACAAAGAGTTCGATTGTATTCCTATTTTTTTGTTTTTAATTTGTTTGTGAAACGATTGTTCTGAATAGTGATATTGATGGTTTAGGGAACAAAAGCATTTTGCAGTGGTGGTGATCAGGCTTTGAGAACACAAGACGGGTATGCTGATCCCAATGACGTTGGCCGCCTTAATGTTCTTGATCTTCAGGTATGTCCTTGATGGACAAGACAATAAAAAGTTTGGGTTTCCTCATCCTTATCGGGCTCATGTATTTTCCACCTTCCTTCTTCTGTTTCTACTCAGGTTCAAATCCGCAGATTGCCAAAGCCAGTTATTGCAATGGTAAGTACCTTCAAACAACTGCTCGTTTACTGTATGCATCTTTGTACTAATCCTGGATTAGCTAGTTCCTGAGGTTGATCTGTTTGATTTTGGACTGAGTCAGGTAGCTGGTTATGCTGTTGGAGGAGGACACATTTTGCACATGGTCTGCGATCTAACAATTGCAGCTGATAATGCGATTTTTGGTCAAACGGGTCCTAAGGTTTTCCCTCTAGCTTCTGTTTCAGCCTTGAATTGACTGTGTAAGTGAAGTAAGTACTAGAGTTATTACTAATCCCCACTGATTATGTGGATTGACTTGATGTCTGCAGGTTGGAAGTTTTGATGCTGGTTATGGAAGTTCCATCATGTCTCGTCTGGTAATTGAACTCACTATTACTGCAATGCAATATCCAAAATCTAACAAACATAGGCTAATCAAAGTGTATGAATGTATACAGGTTGGTCCTAAAAAGGCACGAGAAATGTGGTTTATGACGAGGTTCTACACAGCTTCTGAAGCAGAGAAAATGGGACTTATCAATACAGTTGTACCGGTAAATTTTACCAGTAAACCCCATAGTGTTGTCACAGATACACAAAAAAATCAGTCTATTTGTTGGTAATTGTTTTGTTCCTTCACTGAGACCTATTTTTCTGTTCCAGCTAGAGGATTTGGAGAAAGAAACTGTGAAATGGTGCAGAGAAATCTTACGGAACAGTCCAACTGCAATCCGAGTACTTAAGGCAGCACTTAATGCAGTTGATGATGGCCATGCCGGCCTTCAGGTACCTCCTTCAATCAACTTGCTTAGTCTTTTTCCGTTCTAAAGGAACAAAATCCTATTAGTCAAATTTGCAATCTAAGTCACAAAATCACAATTTGGATAGGTTCAGTTCTTATGCAACCCACTAGCACACAGTTTTTTAACGGATTTACAAACTTTTCTTGCTGCAGGGACTCGGTGGTGATGCGACACTCTTATTCTATGGAACCGAAGAAGCTACTGAAGGGAGAACTGCTTATATGCACCGCCGACCACCGGACTTCTCTAAATTTCACCGGCGACCTTAAACACATTTCTAGCTCTGTTCAGGTGTTTTCATTAGAGCATTTGTTCTCATTCCAATCCAAGTCTCTTTTTTTTTTCTTTTTTTTTTTCCATTTTTTTTATTTGTTTACCAAACTATGAATTAACGATTTTATGAAAATAAAACGGGAAACGTTCAACATTAAAAAAAACTCAGCATTACCAAACAGAAGGAAAAATCCAGAGTTCAAGAGATCACAAAAGCCTTGCCTCCCATTGAAAATTCATTCCAGGACAAGAAGTTACTTTAATCTCTAAACCAAAACGATAATTATCAATCAATCACATACATTTGCAGTGGTGACATTTGCATGTGGTGAAGAGTGATTGAAATGACGGAACGAAATGAGCAGAGCAACTCGTTGGGAAGTAGAGTGCTGCTGAGTGCTGACAGATACTCATGATACAGATAAACAAATTTACATTTACTTATAATATAGATTTATACAAAATATGAATTGTTGTAAACTGAAGTTTTTTACCAAACAAAAAACTGAAAAAAAAAGAATTGAATGTAATCAAAATTCAGGCTGATGAGAGGGAGTTTGTTTAGTTCTAATTATGAAGCGAATATGTATGTCAGTAACATCTATGAGATTCCTTCTGTGAGCTACAACTTAGGTTATAATTCCAAATGTCTTGTCTACCTGAAAATAGTAAAATATTGATATCTCACACATTCATTATATTAAAGGATTTGAGAGAGGCTTTTTTATATTCAACTATGAGCTAATATCTATAGGTAATAGGTGTAATCATGAACTTAATTAATTAGCTTTGTTCAGTTCCAATATGCTTTTTACTTACGTCATTTCATGTCAAACGTCTGCTTCTGTAGTATAGTGCTCATAAACACAAAGCCCTTCAAATATCTCAGTATATATATTTGCATATCTCTTTGATAAATCTCAACTACGCTTATCTCACTTACTTCTATTCTCTATCTCATTCTATTCTACTCTTGTATTGTCTCCTCAAGCAACAAAATGGGACGTAGTAACAAGCATGATGTCACTAGTACCACTCCTTCTCTGGCAATTGTCCAGGCGAATCCTCACCCCCACAAAGATGTTGTTCCCACAGAAGCACCAATTGTATCATCTTACAATGACCACATCAGGCCGTTGCTTGACACTGTGGACAAGCTCAGGAACTTGAATGTGATGCAAGAAGGGATTCAGCTTCCTACCATTGTTGTGGTTGGAGACCAGTCCTCGGGGAAGTCGAGTGTCCTCGAGTCGTTGGCAGGAATCAGTTTGCCACGTGGGCAAGGAATCTGCACTAGAGTTCCTCTTGTCATGAGGCTCCAGAGAAGTCGAAGCCCTGAACCTGAGATCTGGCTGGAGTACGGTGACAAAATTGTTCCTACAGATGAGGAACACATTGCTCAAACTATTTGTGCAGCTACAGACGTGATAGCTGGTATGTTTTGCCTCTATTCCTTCCATACTGTTAAATATGTTTGGTTTAAGCTTCCAAGCCTCTGAAAATGAAAACGACACCTTTATTTGAAATATGCCAAATTTAGAACGAGCTAGCTACTGGTATAGAAAAAGTTCCTGAAACTAAATGTGCATTTATTATTGAATACTAGTGCTAGAGGTGTTAATAGGATTCTGAAAATGAAAACGACACCTTTATTTGAGATATCCCACATTCAAAACGAGCTAACTACTATATAATATGCCCTGAAACTACATGTGCTCTTATATGAATACTAGTGCTAGTGTTAATAGGATTCTGTAATTCCTAGTGGGTCCTTAGTGATCTGATTTTCTTTCATCCTGTTACACTAGTTCTGCTATCAGCTGAAATTTCACAGTATTCAAGTGTTGAGACTAACCAGTTGAAGTCTTGATTTTGATTAGTACTTGTGAATACTGTGTTGCAGGATCTGGCAAAGGGGTTTCAGACACACCCCTTACGCTCCATGTGAAGAAGGCTGGTGTTCCAGATATTACTATGGTTGATCTCCCTGGAATAACCCGTGTTCCTGTGAACGGACAGCCTGAAAATATTTATGAACAGATTTCCAGGATGGTTATGAAGTATATTGAGCCACAAGAATCAATCATACTCAATGTTCTGTCAGCGACAGTTGATTTCACTACTTGTGAATCCATCAGAATGTCTAAACAGGTGGACAAAACCGGTGAGCGGACTCTGGCTGTAGTCACAAAGGCTGACATGGCTCCTGAAGGGCTTCTCCAGAAAGTAACTGCAGATGATGTGAGTATCGGACTTGGTTATGTCTGTGTTAGAAACCGGATAGGGGAGGAAACCTATGAAGAAGCTCGAATGCAAGAAGAGTTACTTTTCAGGACCCACCCGATGCTTTCAATGATCAATGATGAGATTGTGGGTATCCCCGTCTTAGCTCAGAAGCTGACGCAGATCCAGGGAATGATGATATCTAGGTGTTTGCCGGAAATCGAAAGGAAGATAAATGTGAAGATGGAAATCAGTGTCCTGGAGTTTAACAAGCTCCCAATAGTCATGGCTTCTACTGGGGAAGCATTAATGTCTCTAATGGATATCATTGGTTCTGCCAAGGAGTCTCTACTAAGAATCCTTGTCCATGGAGATTTCTCTGAATACCCTAACGATCAAAAGATGCATTGCACAGCTCGCTTGGCTGAAATGTTAAACCGATTCTCAGACAATCTGCAGGCACAGCCTCAAGCCGTGACAGAAGAGTTCTTGATGGATGAAATCAAAGTCTTAGAAGAGCGCAAATGTATCGGATTGCCTAATTTTATACCAAGATCTTCTTTCTTAGCAATCCTTTCACAACATGTGGATGGGATACAAGACAAGCCAGTTGAGTTCATCAAGGAGATATGGGACTACATTGAAGTCGTTCTGTCATCAGTCATTACGACATATTCTGACAACTTTCCCCAGATTCAATCCTCCATCAAAAGGGCTGGTCGTAATCTAATGAGCAGGACTAAGGAACGTTCCGTGAACTGAGTAATTGAGATCGTTGAGATGGAGAAGCTTACCGATTACACATGTAACCCAGATTACATGACTTCTTGGACTCAGAAGACAACCTCACAGCAAAACTTCATCAATTCTGTGTTGCACGATGAGAATAAACCTGAGAATTTTGCTTTACCTGGATTCGGGGATGTGAAGATCTCGCATCTGCGAAAGTATCACGCTCATTTGCTGCAACAAGCGTTTGATATGAAGATGAGGATCACATCTTACTGGACGATCGTATTGCGAAGGGTTGTCGATAACCTTGCTCTCTACCTTCAATTCTCTGTGAAGAATCTGGTCAACAGTCAGTTTCAGAAGGAGATTGTGGCGGAGATGGTGGATCCAAGAGCTGGCGGAGGAATAGATAGGATGCTGGAGGAATCACCGTCGGTGGCGAGCAAGAGGGAGAAGCTGAAGAATAGTCTCAAGCTTCTGAAGGAATCCAAGGACGTTGTGGCGGCCATTGTTGATCAGAACTCTGTATACGCTGATCGTTAAGCGATTGCTTCATTCGTCGAGTTTTTTGGTGAAGTCAGGTCGGGTATGTTTCTTTCTCTGTTGTTGAAGTTGGGCTTGGGCCTTGTGTAGTTTTTGAACTTTTGAATTTTCCGGCCTATTTTATGTTTTTAATCTCTTTGTTGTAACAAACTAAGCTAATCGTTATGTCGTCTTTACCGTTTGGAATGAATTAACTAAGTTTAGCTTCATTAAATGTTTCATTATCGTACCAATTCCACTCATCTTTTTCTTCTAATTCTTCTAATATTTTACCATTTAGATCCGACTGTATCTATTACCAGAGGTGTTCAGAAATGGTGAATCCCAACAAATTCGAATTATAATAATATAGTTTTATTTTAGATATCTTGCATAAACATTTGAGCTTATTAAAGTATTCATCAGGTCCGGATACAGATTGAGAAATATTCGATCTTAGTCTGCTGTAACCGACTAATGTCTATAAAGTATAAACATATGTATTATATATAATTTATGATATATAATTAATCATTTATTTCTTAATGATTGAGCCAGGTTCTAACTAAAAGTTAAACTAATGAAATCTTTACATTTAAACAAAAAATAAATAAAGACTGGACCAGGTTAATATACTAAATTTATTGATAAAGCCCTGTTTAAAAAAAACAAATATCGTAGTTCTTAAGATTTTAAAGATGCAACAAAAATTGGACATGGTTTAACTTCTGTTCAAAGTTTTTTTTTTTTTTTTTGTTCAAATCTGTTAAAAGTTAAGAAGTTAAAACCATTAAGGACTTTGAACCACCATAGATCGGGTTTGTGATCAAAACTTTCATCCCACTATCTCATGATTCTCCATGTTTTCAGAAAACATATTTTAAACTTCAATTTAAATCTTTCCTAGCTTATGAAAGTTTGAATGAAGTATTTATTTAGAATTTAAGAGACTTTATAAAACGGGAAAGCCACATTAACGTAAAGCTTTACTAGCTTAGCTTAGCGTTACATTATTACCAACCACACAAGAAGATTGAAAACATAAACAAAGAAAATCCGAAAATTCAAAACACACAAAAGCCCAAATCTTAAAAGGCCCAAATCTAAAACACGACCCGACCCGACTTATGTGAAGCAATAGATCAACGATCTCCATATCAAGAGCTCTGATCAACAATGGCCGCCACAACATCCTTGGACTCCTTCAGAAGCTTGATACTGTTCTTAAGCTTCTCCCTCTTGCTCGCCACCGACGGATACTCCTCCAGCATCTTCTCAACTACTCCTCCACTACTTGAATTCACCAATTCCGCCACGATCTCCTCATGTAATTGAATGTTCACAAGATGCCGACAATGTCACCATCAATCAAACTTAGCAGTGGATGAGTCCTGAAGAGTAAATCTTCCTGCACCCTAGCTTCTTCATATGTCTCTTCTCCTATACGGTTTCTAACACAGATGTAACCTAGTCCGATACTCACATCATCTGCAGTTACTTTCTGCAGGAGACCTTCAGGAGCCATGTCAGCCTTTGTCACAACAGCCAGAGTCCGTTCACCAGTTTTGTCAACTTGTCTTGACATGCGAATGGATTCGCATGTGGTGAAGTCGACCGTAGCTGACAGAACATTGAGGATTATTGATTCTTGAGGCTCGATGTACTTCATGATCATCCTAGAAATCTGTTCGTAAATATTCTCCGGTTGTCCATTCACTGGAACTCGAGTTATACCGGGAAGATCGACCATCGTAAGATCTGGGACATTGTTCTTCTTAACACTGAGGGTCAGGGGAGTGTCTGAAACTCCTTCACCAGTTCCTGCAGCACAGGTAGACAAAACTGGTTAGTATCAAACACACAACACTCTAAAGTTCCATCATATAGCAAAAGTAGGGTAAGCAGCATTAAAAATATCAGATGAGTAAAGACCAGTCTAGGAGATCCAGAAACATTAAACACTTTTAGACAACTTGTATTCAGGTATATATTACACATCTAACTAATGACTTCTATGGTAGGTAATAACAGTAAGAAGTTTCATTGTGTTTCAAACTAGTATAATTAACTGCATGAATAAAACCATAAATGTAATGACCAAACTAGGATCCAGAATCGAATAAAACCTCTAGGCACTTTTATTGAGAGACTTCTTAAGGTAAATAAATATCTCCTTTCTAAGGTCCAATGTTTAGGATTAAAGGTCGCATTCTATTTGATTTATGTATCACTTTTGCAGCAAAACACACTTAACACTACACTGAGAAGGAGAGAGAGAAAACTTACCAGCAATCACATCTGTTGCAGCACAAATAGCTTCAGCGACGTGTTCTTCATCTGTGGGAACAACTTTGTCACTGTATTCCAGCCAAATCTCTGGTTCAGGGCTGGAGCTTCGCTGAAGCCTCATGACTAGAGGAACCCTAGTGCAGATTCCTTGTCCACGAGGCAAATTGATTCCTGCCAACGACTCAAGAACACTCGACTTCCCTGAAGACTGGTCTCCAACCACCACAATGGTGGGAAGCTGGATCCCTTCTCTCATCACATTCAGGTTTCTCAATCTGTCGACAGTGTCAAGCAATGGCCGGATCCGGTCATTGTAAGATGATACAATTGGTGCTTCAATGGGTGTGTTGACTATAGAAAGAGAAGACATCCCAGCTTCGACATCAATTTCATAGTCATTGGACATCTTACTGCCTCCCATTTTTGCACGAGTATAAACAAAAGAGAGTGAGAGAGGAAATAAAGGATTAGATGCAGAGAAGAAAAGTTTTTAGTGAGTGAAGAGACTCATGTTGGTGGTGACATTTATAGATTGGCTTGTGGTGACCTTTGGTGTTTTAACTTTTACAAAGAAGAAGTTTGAAAGTTTTTTTTTTGGTTAAATGTAGAAGTTTGAAAGTTCTTCATTGTTTTAAGAACAAGAGATAGATGTAAATGTTGACATCTGAGGTTTGTAACTTTTACGGAGTACAAGAGATAAATTTAACTGTTAAATTACTATTTTCTATCTTTGATTTTTTAGCCGTCAAGGACTTTGTAGTTTGAACCACGATAGATTGCAAGTTTGTGATATGAAATTTCATCCCATTACCTCGTTATTCTCCATAGTTTCGAGAACAAGTTTTTTTTTTGTCGAGTACAATTTAAATTGGTAAAATATTTTAATTTAACTTTAATATTTCATCAAATTAGAGAATGCAATAAAAAACTTTTCTTTTTTTAATTTATAAAACTAGAACACTATATAATGTCAAGCGTATAAGAAAACAACAACAAAGAGATCACAAAAGTTCCGAACTTTGAAAAATAAACATTTAGGCAAGACCTAAAAACACGATCTTTCTTCACCAAAGCTTGTGAAAGAAGCAATCGATTAACGATCTCCGTACCCAGAATCCTGATCAACAATGGCTGCCACAACATCCTTGGCAATCGCTTAAAACCTAACAAGTGTTCATACTTTGTTTCTTTTTTTTCAAGCCCATTCTCTGTATTTATCTCTAACAACTTTATTCATGTTGTTGAACCGAAACATCTAGAACCTAAACATAAGGAGGACCAATTCTCTTCTATTTTTAACTTGAAGCAAATAGCATAATTACTTTAAGAAACAGAGAACAAGAACCCTTTACTGCAAGTATTTTCGGTTTGGATATTAGTCCCCGTTTCGATCTCCTCAGGGGCGGTTTACTTGGTTTTGCAGCTGCTAGGGATATCTTTGTTTATCATGGAAAGCAGTGGATGATTACTAAACACTAACTCTTCTTCCATACGAGCTTCTTCAAAGATTTCCTCCCCTATCCGGTTTCTAACACATACATAACCAATTCCGATACTCACCTCATCTGCAGTAACTTTCTTCACGAGCCCTTCAGTAGCCATGTCAACCTTTGTGACCACAGCCAGAGTCCGTTCCCCTGTTTTGTTCACAAGTTGTGAAATCAACTGTCGCTGGCAGAACATTGAGGATGATGGATTCATGTGGCTTGATGTACTTCATAATCACCTTGGAGATTTTTCGCATGGATGTTTTGAGTCTGTCCATTCACGGGAACTCGAGTTATCTCAGGGAGATCAACCAATGTAAGATCAGGAACATCAGCCTTCTTGACATGGAGAGTTAAGGGAGTGTATGATACACCTTTACCAGATCCTGAAAACATGAATATATATTTAAGATTACTCATCATAACAACAATTCCCAACAATCCATTTTTTTAGTCTCAAACATGCTACACTCAAGTCTCAACGATACAGTATTAAAAAAATCGATTACTTAGGCAACACGTAAAGTCGTCTCTAGTGTGTGGAGAGACTCATTCTAAGAATCTGTCTTTGCAGGTTTAAAATATATAAATAAACATCTAGTAACAGATAAGAGAAAGTAAGAACGTACCAGCAATGGCCTCAGCTGCAGAAGAAATAGCTTCGGCGATATGCTCCTCATCACTCATCAGTATCAACTCTTCTGTAATCGTACTCAAGCCAGATTTCAGGCTCAGGGCAAGGAGTTCTCTGTAATCGCATCACAAGAGGAACCCTTGTGCAAGTCCTTTGTCCTCGAGGCAACCTGATTCCAGCCAGAGACTCAAAAATTTATTACATTTGATTATTCAGACCAACGAAACTCTTGTAAAGGTTTAACTTTGCTTGAGTTATGTACGGACTTTCTTTTACTGTCTATTTTCTTCTTCCACCGAGCAAAACCATCATACGAAGTTATTGGTTTTATTCCACATTTCCTATAAAGAAATTCGACTTTAACTTTTTGTTTTTGATTTGAGATAAATATCGTAATTGAGTGAATCTGTGCCAAATGGTTCTTTGGTCTAGTTAGTTACTGTGGATTTTAAATCTCAAAATATGTTTCTTTGCGACTTTGCTACTGAATTAAAAAATTAAAATAGTCAAATTCTTTCATTTAAATGGAATAAATTCAAAACAATAATCCGAGTGAAGATAAAACGAAGAGATAGTTTCATATAGGCTATATGATATAGTAGATGGTATGAAAATAATAATTGCAATAAAAATCTTCTTAAGAAACTTATAACTTATGAAATTCATTCAAACAGACGCCAACATAACGTTATTAAGCTTAATAGCTTAATCGGTACCACACACAAAATATGAAAAACATAAACGAGAAAATCCGAAAGTTCAAAGAAAAACACAAAAGGCCCAACTCCAAAAAAGAAACCCATCAAAAGCCCAAAAATACCTGACCCGAACTAACCGAAGCAAATCAATCCATAAACCCGACATCACGAGAGAAACCAACGATCAACGATCTCCGTACCCAGAACTCTGATCGACAATGGCCGCCACTGCATCCTTGGACTCCTTCGGAAGCTTGATACTGTTCTTCAGCTTCTCTCTCTTGCTCGCCACCGACGGCGACTCCTCTAGCATCCTCTGAAGACCTCCGCCAGCTCTTGGATCCACCATCTCCGCCACAATCTCCTTCTGAAACTAATAATTCACGAGATTCTTCACTGACAGCTGAAGATACAGAGCAAGACTGTCCACAATCCTTCGTAAGACTATCGTCCAGTAAGATGCTATCCTCATCTTCATATCGAAGGCTTGCTGCAGGAGATGAGCATGATACTTCCGTAGGTGAGAGATCTTCACAATTCCACCAAATCCAGTCAACGAGAAGTGCTCAGGCTTTTTCCCATCGGACAACACAGCATAAATGAAGTTTTGTTGTTCAGCAGTCATCTGAGTCCAAGACGTCATGTACTCAGGGTTACATGTGTAATCAGTCAGCTTCTCCATTTCAACAATCTCCAACACTCGCTCCACAGAGTGTTCCTTGATCTTGGTGATTAGATTTCGACCAGCACGTTTGATGGCAGATTGGATCTGTGGGAAGTTTTCAGAATACTTGGCAATGACGGATGAGAGAACAACTTCAATGTAGTCCCATATCTTCTTGATGAACTCCACGGGCTTGACATGTATGGCATCTTCGTGTTGTGATAGTATAGCCAAGAAGGCTGACCTGGGGATGAAATTGGGCAGTCCAACACACTTGCATTCGTCAAGGATCTTGATCTCATTCATCAAGAACTCGGTCACTTCCTTTGGCTTCTCTTGCAGATTATCGGAGAATTGGCTTAACATGTCAGCCAAACGAGCAGTACAGTGCATGTTCTGGTCATCCGGGAATTCAGAGAAGTCTCCTTGGACAAGGATTCTGAAGAGGGACTCCTTGGCAGAACCAATGATGTCCATCAATGCCATCAATGCTTCTCCGGTAGAAGCCATAACCATCGGTAGCTTGTTCAACTCCAGGACAGCAGTTTCCATCTTGTGATTGATCTTGCGAACGATTTCAGGCAAACAGCGGGAAATCATCGTTGCTTGGATAAGCATTAGCTTCTGAGCTATAACAGGGATTCCCACGATGTCTTCATCAATCAAGCTCAGCATCGGGTGAGTCCTGAAGAGCAACTCTTCTTGCATTCTAGCTTGTTCATACGCTCTTCTCCAATGCGGTTTCTGACACAGACGTAACCTAGACCAATACTCACATCATCCGCAGTTACTTTCTGTAGGAGACCTTCGGGAGCCATGTCTGCCTTGGTGACAACGGCCAGAGTCCGTTCACATACGGATGGATTCACAGGTGGTGAAGTCGACTGTAGCTGACAGAACATTGAGGATTATTGATTCTTGTGGCTCGATGTACTTCATGATCATCCCAGAAATCTGTTCGTAAATATTCTCCGGTTGTCCATTCACTGGCCTCGAGTTATACCGGGAAGATCGACCATGGTAAGATATGGGACCCCAGCCTTCTTAACATGGAGGGTCAATGGAGCGTCTGAGACCCCTTTGCCAGATCCTGCAGTATAGGTAGTCAAAAGTTCAAAACTGGTTAGCATCACACACAACACTTTTAGTTCCTTCAAATAGCAAAACTAGTAGTATAAAGAGCACTAAAGTTATCAGACTACACTAGGTTTTCCATAATCATATTTCAAATCTAGGTACTTGTATTCAGGTTCATGTAGACATCTTATTTTAGGGACATCAATGGTAGTAAGTAACACTATGAAGTTTCAACAGTAAGTAACGTGAACAGCTAAAGTATAATTAACAGCATGAAAAAAAACCAGACCATTAAGATCCAACTAGGAGTTTCAGAGTATATAAAACACATCACTAGGCACTGTCATTTAGGTATATGTACACATCTAACTCCAAGGAATTCTATGGTAAGTAAACCAACTTCGTTCAAATATTCATGTTTTAGATTAAAGGTCGCACTCTCAGTAATCTCTCTTGCAGCTAAACACACTTAATACCAAGATAGAGAGTGAACTTACCAGCAATCACATCTGTTGCAGCACAGATAGCTTCAGCGATGTGCTCCTCATCCGTGGGAACAATCTTGTCACTGTACTCAAGCCATATCTCAGGTACAGGGCTAGAGCTTCGCTGAAGTCGCATGACAAGAGGAACCCTAGTGCAGATTCCTTGGCCACGAGGTAGACTGATTCCTGCCAACGAGTCGAGGACACTTGACTTCCCCGAGGACTGGTCTCCAACCACGACAATGGTGGGAAGCTGAATGCCTTCTCTCATCACATTGAGGTTCCTTAGACGGTCAACCGTGTCAAGCAACGGCCTAATCCTATCGTTATATGAAGATATAATCGGTGCTTCGATGGGAACAACTTCTCTGTTGTCATGAGGATTCGCCTGGACAATTGCAAGAGAAGGAGAAGAGGTTCTAGTGACAACATGCTTCTTACTACCTCCCATTTGTGTTCTTTTAGAGATAAGACAAGAGTAGAAGATATAAAAGACAGAAAAGAGAAGTTCTATGGGTAAGTGAGATTCTTCTTAGAGATATGCAAAGATATATATAGAGATATTAGAAGGGCTTTGTGTATACGAAGAATTTACGAAGCAAGTAAATTGCATGAAAGGATGCAAGTAGCGTGCATGTTGGAATTGAAAAAAGCTAATTAAGTCAGTAATTGCACCTATATCTAGCTCGTAGTTGAAACTAAAACGTCTCTCTTAAGATGTGTATTTGAATATTTTATTGGTTCCAATTGGCTGAATTCTTTTGTGGTGAAGTTTGGAATTTTGACTAAAGGCGTAACTTGATAATTTTCGTTCATTGGGCTCAACACTTGATAATTTCCAATGGTTGTTAGCAGATGATTCAATTGCAAGCATGCTTTAAGTTTCCAATGGTCGTGATTTACAAGTTTCATAGAACTAAGTATCAAACTCTAACTTTTTTCCACATGAGATTAACTGAAATAGCTTAATCTCTAATATCAATCCCAGATGGGTTTTAAGAAGTTAAGTAGGATTTTGCTGCCATTTTGTGAATATTTCCGCTAATCTATTGAGGTAATTTTGCGCTAGAGCTAGTCAATGTTTAGGTTTCCCTAATGCATATAAAAGCCTATTAAAGTTCTTTAGGAGAAAAAAAATGGAAAGTGTTGGCTGTTAAAACTGAGAACTAATTCCAAACTGAGATTGAAAACAAGAAAATCCGAAAGTTCAAAAAACATAAAAGGCCCAAGTCCACAAATAGCCCATCTAGGAGCCCTAATAACTCGACCCGACTTCACCGAAACAAATAAATCAAGGACGATCTCTTAACCTGACCCGATTTCACCAAAGCTTGTGAAAGAAGCAATCGCTTAACAATTTTGATCAACAATGGCGGCCACAGCATCCTTAGACTCCTTCAAGAGCTTGATACTATTCTGAAGCTTCTCCCTTTTGCTCGCCACCAACGGAGACTCCTCCAACATCTTTTCAACTCCTCCACCATCTCTTGGATCAACCATTTCCGCCACAATCTCCTTCTGAAATCGAGTGTTGACGAGAGACTTCACAGATAGCTGAAGATACAGTGCAAGGTTGTCTACGATTCTCCGCAGGACGATCTTCCAGTAAGATGTGATCCTCATCTTCATGTCGAAAGCCGGAATCAGTAAATGAGCGTGATACTTTCGTAGATGCGAAATCTTCACATTTCCAAATCCAGTCACAGAGAAGTAGTCAGGTATGTTCTCATTTTTCACAACAGCATCGATGAAGCTCTCTTGTGCACTTGTCTTCTGAGTCCAAGACGTCATGTACTCAGGGTTACATGTGTAATCAGTCAGCTTCTCCATCTCAACGATCTCCATCACTCGATTCACAGATTGTTCTTTGATCTTGGAGATGAGATTACGACCGGCTCGTTTGATGGAAGATTGAATCTGTGGGAAATTGTCAGAACGCTTAGCAGTGACGGATGAGAGAACATCTTCAATGTAGTCCCATATCTTGTTGATGAACTCAACTGGCTTGTCTTGTATACCATCAACATGTTGTGAAAGTATAGCCAAGAAGGCTGACCTGGGGATGAAATTGGGCAGTCCAACACACTTGCATTCGTCAAGGATCTTGATCTCATCCATCAAGAACTCGGCCACTTCTTTTGGCTTTGCTTGCAGACTATCAGAGAATTGGCTTAACATATCAGCCAAGCGAGCAGTACAATGCATGTTCTGATCATCTGGGTATTCAGAGAAGTCTCCTTGGACTAGAATCCTTAAGAGGGACTCTTTGGCAGAACCAATGATGTCCATCAATGCCATCAATGCTTCCCCGGTAGAAGCCATTACCATTGGCAGTTTGTTCAACTCTAGAACAGCAGTGTCCAACTTCTGGTTGATCTTGCTTACAATTTTAGGCAAACATCTAGCAATCATGCTTGATTGGATAAGCATTAGCTTCTGAGCTAACACAGGGATTCCCACTATGTCTTCATCAATTAAACTTAGCACTGGATGGGTCCTGAAAAGTAACTCTTCTTGCATCCTTGCTTCTTCATATGTCTCTTCTCCAATGCGGTTTCTGACGCACACGTAACCAAGAACAATACTCACATCATCTGCAGTTACTTTCTGCAAGAGACCTTCAGGAGCCATGTCTGCCTTTGTCACAACAGCTAGTGTCCGTTGACCGGTTTTGTCAACTTTTCTAGACATGCGAATGGATTCGCATGTGGTGAAGTCGACCGTAGCTGACAGAACATTGAGGATTATTGATTCTTGAGGCTCAATGTACTCCATAATCATCCCAGAGATCTGCTCATAAATATTTTCCGGCTGTCCATTCACTGGAACTCGAGTTATACCGGGAAGATCGACCATCGTAAGGTCTGGAACACCAGCCTTCTTCACATGGAGGGTCAATGGAGCATCTGAGACCCCTTTACCAGATCCTGCAGCACATGAATTTTATTAGTAGTTAATCATAGTCAATACTTGTTAACCTCAAACTCATAACTTTGTATCAGTTTCATCAAATAGCAAAACTTGTAAAAAAATCAGATGGGTAAAGACCAAACTAGTAGCTCATATAACACCTCTAGGCACTTGTGGTCAGATAAATGTCTCTGTCAGGTTAGCAGCAAAATACACTTAACACTTAGAGAGAGAGAAAGAGAACATACCAGCAATCACATCTGTTGCAGCACGAATAGCTTCAGCGATGTGTTCCTCGTCCGTAGGAACCACTTTGTCGTTATACTCAAGCCAAATCTCAGGTTCAGGGCTAGAGCTTCGCTGAAGCCTCATGACAAGAGGAACCCTAGTGCAGATTCCTTGGCCACGAGGTAAACTGATTCCTGCCAAGGATTCAAGAACACTTGACTTCCCTGAGGACTGGTCTCCAACCACGACAATGGTGGGAAGATGGATCCCTTCTCTCATGACATTGAGGTTCCTAAGTCTGTCCACAGTGTCAAGCAACGGCCTTATCCGATCGTTATATGAAGATATAATCGGTGCTTCAACAGAAACAACATCTTTGTTGCTACGGGACTTCTTTTTGGCAATTGCGAGAGAAGGAGAGTTTTTTTTAGTGGCAACTTTCTTCTTAACCATTTTCTTCTTGAGACAAGACAAGAGTGGGAGAGATAGAGACAGAAAAGAGATGTTTTAAGGGTAAGTGATGAGATTGTTCTAAAGAGATATGCAAAGATATATATTAGAAGTAAACGTTTGAGATAAAAGGATGTGAGTAACGTGCATGTTGTTGGAATCTTAAAAAAACTAATTAAGTCCATTATTACAATATAGATTATAGCTCATAGTTGAAACTAAAAAGTCTCCATTAAATCCTTAATTATGTGTATATCAATATTTAACTGGCTTTAATTGGCTGAATTTTCCTACGGTGACGTTTGGTAATATGAGGTACCGTTTGAACTTGTAAGTTTGTAACAAAAGGCGTACCTAACAGAGCGTTTTTTGTTGATCTCAAGATTCGAGATCTTATTGTTTATGGCTTTATGCTCTGCTTTTCTCTGTTTCTTACTTTGTCTTAATTTAAAAACAAGAGTGGAAGAGAAGGAACGTAAAAGAGAAGTTAATGGTCTTGTACTCTTGTAGTAGTTAAAGGTAAATTCATTTCTTACTAACACATATTTTCAGCAGCAAGAGAGACTTGAGAGATTTTGTAGATAATAAATTTGTAATATGATGTAAGAATTTCTCAGCTCGATGATATTATGTAGAAAAGAAACTGCTTTCAAATTGTTAAATTCTTCCCATGATGCAGATTTTTTCTTATGACGGACTTTTGTATAACAAATCACATATAAATCTATTTTCTATTATGTTCTTAGTTCAAAAATAACAAAGATTACTCTATCAAACAACAGAGTAACACAATTTTCATAGAGATTTATTTTTTAGATTAGTAATGTTTGAATAATTTTATTATTGTAATGAAAAATATTGTGTATTTAAATTCAATCAACCAAACAATTTTACTAAAATCTAAAGTACATGACATACCCAATTTTAACATTAGCTCAACAAAAGAAAAGAAAAAAAATCTATAAACTTTTGGATTTACAGTCTACTACAAATAACATTTTATTGTTTGTCACAAAATAAGACTAACATTTTAATTTTAGGGATTTTATAAGATTTTGGTTGTTATTTCTGTGTTTTTTTTTTAAGGTTTAAAATAAATTCTAAAAGGTATATTATGATGCAAATCAAAGTTTATATTATTTTCTTTAATTATGTTAAAGTAAAAGTAATTTGTTTTTTTGGTAGAAGTAAAAGTAAAATTTTCCCAGAGTCGTCTGCGTTCAGACTTGGGGACAAATTAAAGCTGATGATCTCCGGTCAAGTACTCCTCTCGACGACTCAAAAACACACATATTTTACGAATTCGAATTTCAAGTTTCCGATTCTCTAAATCCAATTGATTTCACTCTTCCTCAAATGAAAAAGCCCTAATTTTGATCGTCTAAATTTCATACATGGGTGCGAACGAGTTTCGTTTCTTCCTCTCCTGCGATATCAATTCGCCGGTCACTTTTCGTATCGAGAAGCTTGATGGAAACCTCCCCGTCAAGAAATCGTCTGATTCGGGTACTCAAATATTTTTGATCTCCCACAGTTACTGATTGAAAGAAGCTTGAATTGATTATGTTCTAATTTTTAGTGCAAATTGGTTTGATTTATGTGTGTTTTCAGGAGTTGTCTCCATCGCAGAGGAGAAAAAACCAGAGCTTTACATTGAGTGTGCATTGTACATTGATGGAGCTCCTTTTGGCCTTCCCATGAGAACAAGGTTTCTCTCTCTTATGTTTCTTTATTCCCTGTAGTGTTGTTGTGTTTTGATGATGTTGATGACTCTTGTAGAAGTGCTTTGTGTTTCATCTAGCTCTATTCTTAATTCCAGATTGAAAACTACAGGACCACCATACTGCTGGAACGAACTCATCACTCTCAGTTCTAAATACCGGGACTTGACTGCCCATTCACAACTTGCGATTACAGTAAACAAAAACTCTCTGACCTTATTGCTTCTTTTATGGTACCTCTCTCCTTTTTCTGCTTATCGAAAAGTTTATGCTCATATCAGGTATGGGATGTTTCGTGTGGCAAAACTGAGGGACTGATTGGTGGGGCAACAGTCCTTCTTTTTAACAGCAAGATGCAAATGAAATCAGGGAAGCAGAAGCTAAGGCTCTGGCAGGGGAAAGAAGCGGATGGTTCATTTCCAACCTCTACTCCTGGAAAGGTTTCTGATACATCTCAACTCTTCCTATATAATCCGAAATATCGTTCTTGATGCCGACCTACTTTTTCTTGGGTTATCTGTTATTTTTCTGTACTCGTAGGTTCCACGGCATGAGCGTGGAGAGCTAGAGCGTTTAGAGAAGCTCATGAATAAGTATGAGAGGGGGCAGATTCAAAGCATAGATTGGCTGGATCGACTTATGTTGAAATCCTTGGATACGATTAAGGAGCAAGAAAGCACCAAACATGGAAGCTCACATCTGTTTGTGGTCATTGATTTCTGTAGTTTTGAACATCGGGTTGTATTTCAGGTGCAGTATCTACTGCAGTTAGATCTGTCTGTGACCTTCTTATATATTCAAATTGTCTCCATGTGTGTCTTGCAATATTGAAATCACCAGTGGATTTATGTCTCTCTGCTTTTGATTTCAAGGAGTCTGGAGCCAATTTGTTCATAACTGCCCCAATAGGTTCAACAAATGAATTTGTTACTGTCTGGGATACAGAACTGGGAAAGACTAATCCTTCAGAGAACAAGCAACTAAAGCTGGCAAGGAGCTTGGATCGTGGCATTATCGACAGGGATCTAAAGCCAAGTAATATCGAGCGGAAGTAAGTGTGGGACTCTGTTGGAATGAATTTTTGTTTTTGGGTTGAATTGGAGTTGTGTGGCATTCTTCAGGGAAACAGTTCACTTCATGATCATATATATAATTATGATATATAGTCGCATATAGTCTCATGGTTAGATGATGTCTTCTTTTTTTTTTTCTTTTTTTTTTTCATTTTTAGATCCATTCAAAGAGTTTTGAAATATCCGCCAACAAGGACATTGAGTGGAGATGAAAGACAACTTCTTTGGAAGTTTCGTTTCTCTCTAATGTCTGAAAAGAGAGCTCTAACAAAGTTTCTTCGTTGTGTGGAGTGGAGTGATGTTCAGGTAAGTGTACAACTTTTACTTGTAGATCTATTTTCATGGTTCTTATTATTCATGTTGCATAAGCTTCCCGTGTTGGCAGGAAGCAAAGCAAGCAATTCAACTGATGTACAAATGGGAAATGATAGATGTATGTGATGCTTTGGAGCTATTGTCTCCTCTATTTGAGAGTGAAGAGGTACTACGAGTGTCCAATTTACTTTTCTTCTGCTCTTCTAATTCGCCACTCGATCTGCTTGGCTGTCATCTTGGTATATTTAAATGTAGGCTCATTCTTCACTACACTTACTGATAGGTTCGAGCTTATGCTGTGAGTGTCCTGGAAAGAGCTGATGATGAAGAGCTTCAGTGTTACTTGCTTCAACTGGTTCAGGCTCTTCGTTTTGAACGCTCTGATAGATCTTGCCTTTCTCAATTCCTTGTCCAGAGGGGTATGTGCTGAACATCTAGACATGAAATCATGTTGAGTTTTCTATGTAAAACTGGTTTATGTACTTGTTACATTGCTTGACTTCCGTTACATTTCTTTCAAATTTTTTAGCATTACAGAATATTGAGTTGGCCAGTTTTCTTCGGTGGTATGTTGCTGTGGAACTTCATGACCATGTCTATGCCAAGAGATTTTACAGTACATATGAGTTACTCGAGGAGAATATAATCAAGGTGTGGACCTAATTACTATATACTCCCTTTTCTTTCCCTGTTTTCTTTTCACTGAGTTAAATACATAGATCAATCTTCCTCCTGCCTCTGTTTTCTTTGTAATAGTCAGATTGCAAACCTTTTGAACCTGGGATATACATTGTTAACAGTGTCAGATTGTTCGGGTTTTGTCTCTTGAAAAGCTAATGTATGATGCAGTGAAGATAATACGATAGTCCTTACTTTTAGTTAGTGTTTGTCCAAGAATGATAAGCAAACTGCTGAAGGAATTGAGCTGCTTTCTACGTCAAGTGAGATCTGTTTAGCTGATCTAGACTGATATTTGCTTTGATGGCAGCTGCCGCCTGGTGTTAACGGCGAAGATGGATATCAATTGTGGCAAAGTTTGGTGCGCCAAACAGAACTGACTGCTCAGTTATGTTCCATTACACGAGAAGTGAGGAATGTACGTGGAAACACCCAGAAAAAAATTGAGAAGCTCAGGCAGCTTTTAGGTGGACTGCTTAGCGAACTTACCTACTTCGAAGAGGTACTTTCACTATGGTTTTAACTGGTAACTAATGCCTTTAAATGTGATGTTATCCAAGAATGTCTGAGTCAAGTTTCTCTAACCCTTGTGTATTAACTTTTGGATTTTGTTTTTCTTTCAGCCTATTCGATCACCGCTTACCCCTAATGTTCTCATAAAGGGGATTGTGGCAGGAGAATCATCACTCTTTAAAAGTGCATTGCATCCTCTGCGCCTTACTTTCCGAACACCAGAAGAAGGAGGAAGTTGCAAACTTATATTTAAGAAGGGAGATGATCTCCGGCAAGACCAACTGGTATATTCGGTTCATTACATCATATTATCTGTAATTTTTGTTTATGTTGTGATTTTTTTTCATTACTCGATAGGTTGTTCAAATGGTTTGGCTCATGGATAGACTACTTAAGCTGGAAAATCTTGATCTATGCCTAACGCCTTATAAGGTGTTAGCAACTGGACATGACGAAGGGATGTTGGAATTCATACCGTCCCGTTCTTTGGCTCAGGTACAGTATCAGTGCTTAAACCCATTGCCCCCATGCCTAAGTAATTTTGACCCTCTCTTATAATTTTGAGAGTAGCTAATCTCGTTATCCTGTGATATGTGCCTTTGCATGTTTAGATTCTCTCAGAGCACCGAAGCATAACAAGTTATCTGCAGAAGTTTCATCCTGATGAGCATGCACCTTTCGGGATAACAGCCACTTGTCTTGATACATTTATAAAAAGTTGTGCGGGCTATTCTGTGATCACATATATACTTGGCATTGGAGACAGGTATGGTGCAAAACATGATCTCGTTAAGGTTTTTGAGAATTTTTTTCAATTTGCTGTAAATTGTGATGATGGCCTGATTTTGATATGTAGACACCTGGACAACCTCCTCCTTACAGATGATGGTCGTCTGTTCCACGTTGATTTTGCTTTTATTCTCGGTAGAGATCCTAAACCATTCCCTCCACCTATGAAACTCTGCAAAGAAATGGTGGAAGCCATGGGCGGAGCAGAAAGGTACCTTAAAATGATATAATTCCATGAATATTTTGCTCTGAGAGTTGCAGCATATAAGACTTGAAAATGTTGGCTACTTTGTATTCTGTGTTGCAGCCAATACTACACAAGGTTCAAATCCTACTGTTGCGAAGCCTACAACATTCTCCGGAAATCGAGCAACCTTATTTTGAATCTGTTTCATCTCATGGCGGGTTCAACTATTCCCGATATAGCTTCAGACCCAGAAAAGGGCATTCTCAAAGTAAGTTTCTTTCACTTTCACCTAACCAAATGAAACCCACCATTCTTCTCCTAACCGGATTGGCTTTTGCTTGCTCCTTATTATTCTCGTAAATGGTGTCTTTTTATTCAGCTCCAAGAAAAGTTTAGGCTTGACATGGATGATGAAGCATGCATCCATTTCTTTCAAGACCTGATTAATGAAAGCGTAAGTGCGCTGTTCCCGCAAATGGTTGAAACCATACACAGATGGGCTCAATACTGGCGTTGAACCCACAGGGTTTAACAACACAACCATGTTAACTCCTCCAGTTTAGCCGAAAATTGTAGATGCATTATACTTTTCTCACGTTAATAACACTGAAATGTTTGATTACTGTTCTATGCTTTTACATCTGCGACATCTGCGGTGATAACATTATCTGTAAATAACGTTAACGTTGAAACTAGATACGTTTTATCTTCATTCATATATTTGCGAAATTACTCACAACTCTAACTATTTGCTAATTGTTCCAACACTTTGGGTATTTGCGAATTTGCCCCATTACCTTCTTTATTTACGAATTGGCCAAGAACTTTCTTTGTAAAAGTTAAGACAATGTAATAATCAGAGGTGGGTGGTAGTGAAAAAAATACATTACCTTTCGAGAGCAAATTTTCATTAGAAACCTCGTTGTCACGTTGATTTTGAAGCTTCTCTCTCGTTCAGATCCCTTGGTATCAAGTTCGAAAGGTATTATTTAGATCATTTTTATTAGCTTCTTACGATCTTATGGAATATGAATATACGTGCCGTGAAGAGATTCCGAATACAACATCATCGGGATCTTCTTTTTGATTGGTTTTCTCACTTTGGTGATCATTGTTCTTCAATACATTTTGGGATGCTCATATTTTGGTTGACTTTGATCTATTTGTATTTTGTTTCGTATAGTTTTCATGCTAAATCTTGAGTGAAATGTCTTCTCTGCAATATCACAAAAATGGGGCTTTCATTTGCAAAGCTTTTCAGCAGGCTTTTCGCCAAGAAGGAGATGCGCATCCTTATGGTGGGTCTTGATGCTGCTGGTAAGACCACCATTTTGTACAAGCTCAAGCTTGGTGAGATTGTCACCACCATCCCCACCATTGGTCAGTTCTCTTCTTCTAAACACAAATAATTGCTACATCATCTCATTTCCTCTGCTCTATCATCATTCATCAGTTGCATGATTGCTTATGGTAGCATGTACTAGTAATAATAACCTCTACTGAGTACTTTCTGTTTCCTAGTAGCAGACCATGTTGACCGCTGTTACCGCTGTTCTAAACAGACTTGTCTGAGTCTGATTAGCATGATCATCTAAGGCTCCTATATACTTGGCTGGCCTTATCAATGTTTCTACCTTGCAGGATGAGCTTCGTGATGCAGTACTGCTTGTGTTTGCCAACAAACAGGATCTTCCAAACGCAATGAATGCTGCTGAAATAACTGATAAGCTTGGACTCCACTCTCTCCGGCAGCGTCACTGGTAAGCATCATGATCTATCGACCTTTGTTGCTTTCCTTTGCTATTAGTCTAGCTCACAAACCAGAGAACCAACACTCTCCGATTGATCTCTTCAGGTACATACAGATCACGTGCGCCACCACCGGTGAGGGACTGTACGAAGGCCTGGACTGGCTCTCCAACAACATTGCTAACAAAGTAAGCACATTCTAAAATTATAAATATGGGAACAAAGGTTTATTAACATATCGGTTTTGAAACAGTCATAGATAGACCTTTTTCTCTATCTCCTAATCCACACTATGATAATAATATAACCAAAGTTTTGTAGTCATTTTGTGGTCATATTTTGATGTTGTTCTATGTTTTCTTGATGGCAGGCTTGAATTTTGCGATATCGGATTTAGAGAGAAGCATTATCTTTGTTCCTTGTTATATAACCTTCTTTTTTATTTGTTTTTGCTTATGGTTATTTGTTTTAGGATTGTGATATTAAGAAACTTATCATTTTACTACTCTAGATATAATAGACAACTGTAATGAGCTAATATTCTTAGACTGTTTTCAACTTATTCTCTCTCAAACCGTTTCTGCTATCTTTGATCGTTTGGCTCTTTCCGGATGTGAAACATTTTATTATATTTTTCCCTTCCCCTAAACCAAGTTTGCTTTCAAAGATAATTGGTTTTCTTAAGATTTAACTTTGGCAAGATTGTTCTCATATGCATCTTAATCATATTTCGAGTCTCCCATTGTAATGTTAATCATGATTGTTTACTACAAACGCTTAAAATAGCAAATATATGCGATTTTTTCTTTCTTTTCTAAACGTTTTCGATTTATAAGTATAGGTTATGAAGATTATACCATTTGCCACTTGTTATGAAATTTTGCCGGTCTCCTTAAGAAAATGAAAATGTAATTGTCCTTTTCATTTTTTTATAGAGACCAATAAAAATGGTAAAACTAGTCATACCAAATATACCCTAAACGCGTGTAATACGTGATGCCAATGTGTAGGGTCTAAATTATTTATTATCTTTCGTTATAATATAAATTAATTAAAGGATGTCGATAGGTAGAAAACAAAGTTCCAATTATTTTACCATTTTAAAGAGATTTTTTCAATTTAAAATTCCCTTATGAATATCTAGCTCATGACCGAAATCAGGCACTAATTTAGTAAGACAATGTAATTGGTGTTGTGAGCAAAGGAGTCTCTCGAAGCTTTTTTACACAAGAAAATAAATTATATAATTTTTGTTTCAATTTCTTTCATATAACTATAAAATATTCCAACGGTCTCTCTGGGATAAAATCGCTTATATACTTGGAAAGTGGTTTTAGTAAAAATATATAATGTGTTATTGTTGGGTGGTAACTAAAAATTTCTCGAATCGGTTAGTTGCTTAACAGTTATCTAAAATTCAACAATGGTCTACAAGATTTGGAAATTTTTAAAATTGACAAAAACCTCAAAAAATTTCAAAGACCTTTCCGAAACAAATCAAATCAAATTAAATTTTAGAGTATTCGGATTAGATCAAATTAAATTTAAATTCTAATCAAAAACCAGTAATCACATTTCAATAAAACATGGTTATCGGTTAACGAGATATGGTATTTCAAATAAATATGTCGAATTACATAGATTCTAATAAATTGTGATGTTTAGTGAATTAATAATAATTTTCTCGATTAACAAACAAAAAATATCAAAAGTTTAAGATTCAATCATGTGACGAATAGAATTTGGATAAATCGTATATTCTACTGTTATATTTATTATTATTATTATATAAAAATGCATGAAGTATATGATTAATAACGATAAGCGAAAAAAAATATTTTACACAGATTGTTACGACTCCTACTGAATAGTTAACATTTTTCACATACTTCAAAAAAATATAGTTTAACAGAAACTTTTTTCATATTTTTATCTTTTTTGTAATACAAATATTAAAACAAAATGTTTATAATAAACTGTATTATGTTACATATATAAATAATATCTTTAAAAATTTGCTCATTTGAGATAATCTAGTAAAATGGTTGAAAAAGTAATATTTTTATGTTAGAAAAAGTAAAATCTAAAAAAGCTACATGGCAGACTACTATACGTTTGCAATTATAAAATTAGGAGAGCCAACCGACATGAAAGAGCATTTATGTAAATAACAATATAATTGTGGAATATGGGCACATTGTTTTCATTTGTTAATTAAAAAAGACATAAAAGGTCACCTGATAAAAAAACTCTAATACCTACGCTTTTGTTTGTGTTCGATCTAAAGTACACATTTTCGTTCTATTTTATACAATCTTTTGGCAAAAGTCGCATAAACTAAAAACTCATAGAAGCTACAAATGTTTTCATTTGTATTTTCTTTTTTTAACTAGGAAATGTCGTACCAAAATTCATCATAACTAAGCTTTATTAATTTAGGCATATTAGCTGCTACTCTCGATGACTCGATCAATCGATTGTCTGAACTCCAAGACATAATTGCAGCCGAGTTATCAACCTTTGTTACAAATGTTTTCTTCATCAATTCATCAAATGAAGTGACATAAAATACCGACATGTCTCTTTATTCAGCTAGGTACTCTCATTGATTTCATGTACTTTCTTAAGTCGCACCCGTCAATTCCTCTTATAGTATGTGTGTTTCAAACAGTATACACGATATATAGAGAGAGAAAAGAACAGAAGATGACATGGAGAACAAACAACTTTATGCGGCTTCTCTTCTTTAAACCATTGCACTCTGAAGATACAGAACAACGACAAGCTAAGAGGATATGTTGCGAGAAATGTTTTCAACTAGATATTCCAAAATCACATACAAATAGTCTTTAGACTCTATTTTTTACTTCATTTTATATTCTCTAATTTTTTTCAAATTCAAACTCAACACATAAGGATGAAAGATGTGTATAATGTAACCATATTTTATGCTGAACAAATTTAACATTCATACAAAAAAAAGAAATAAATAGCTACTTATTTATATTTTCTTTTTTATGTGAAATAAATTAAATTTGATAAAGCAATTTACAGTAGTGAATTACCATTTTACTCTTTTGTACTTGTGTCGTTCTACTTTCTCGTTCTCATCAAATAGCTAACCATCAAAAATCTCTAGTTATACTGTATTTTCTAAACTTACAACATTAGTTTTAACTTTTAACAAACAGAAGTTGGATAAACAGAAAAAAAAAGGATTCAAAATAATTTTTAAATAAAGGATTATCAATTATCATTTAAGTGCACATTAATACCCGTTTAATAATTTATTCATGTAATTATTAATTGTTCTAACGTCTGAAAACATAATTGCCAACTGCCAAGTTCTTCTACACACATGCCACATCCTTGGAGCCTTAACGACCTTCCACGAGGAACTTCGTCCAATCTTATTATATTACTAACCCTTTTGAATCTGCCTTTTCGTTAAAATATTTTTATAATCTATGAAAACGATTTAAATTTATCTACTGAACAAACAAAAATTTGTCTTGATATTTTTTAATTCTACCGTTTTGTTTTCACTTTAACTATTAAATTTTCTTCTACATTTTGTTATTGTCAACCAAATACGGTCCATAATCGAAATCTACGGAACATATATACACAAAAGAAAAAATAAATTGTGAACATGAATTCAAGTTATACTATCAGTTTTAAAAAGTTTAAAATTCATGAACTATAAATAAAAATAAATCTTTGCAATCTTCTCTAGATACATCAAGAACTTCTCTAAAGCTATATTTGACTTTTCATTTCGTTAGTTACATCACCCATGGAAAAAAGCCAAAGGTTTAAATTTTCATATCTGAAAAGTAAAACTTATATAAAAATGCAATTAATAGAAGAACAATATCGAAAAAAGAAAAGTTATTCATAATTAATTTGTTCCGGATTTACCCTTCGCGCTACGCCTATTTAATCAAACGTTGTGGTAGCCTTCGTAGAAACTACTCACAAGCCAAAGACCAAAGTAACTAAAAAGTTTACAAGTCCATCAAACTGTTCTTTTACTTCTCAAACACTCAAGAAAACTTTTCAGTTATCTTCTATAACCTACCCCAATACTTTTTCTTTGCTCAAAATGGCCCCTGAGATTTCCGTAAACCCGATGTATTTATCCGAAAAGGCGCATCAAGCACCTCCAAGGAGAGCTTATGTGACGTTTTTGGCAGGAAATGGAGACTACGTGAAGGGAGTGGTGGGACTAGCAAAGGGTTTGCGTAAGGTCAAAAGTGCGTATCCTCTTGTTGTTGCTATGTTACCTGATGTGCCTGAGGAACATAGAGAGATCTTGAGGTCTCAAGGCTGTGTCGTGCGTGAGATCGAACCTGTTTATCCTCCAGACAACCAAGTTGAGTTTGCCATGGCTTATTACGTTCTCAACTACTCAAAACTTCGTATTTGGAACGTAAGTTACGTTCTTTACAATTATCTAACTTAAGATATGTTATGGTTAAAAGATCTTTGTGGTTTCTGACCTTTGAAACGTGTTGCAGTTTGAAGAGTACAGCAAGATGATATACCTTGACGCAGATATTCAAGTCTTTGACAATATCGATCACCTCTTTGATTTGTCTGATGCATATTTCTATGCCGTGATGGACTGTTTCTGTGAGAAAACATGGAGCCACTCGCTGCAGTATTCAATTGGGTATTGTCAACAGTGCCCGGAGAAGGTCACGTGGCCAGAAGATATGGAATCTCCACCTCCTCCTCTGTATTTCAACGCCGGTATGTTTGTGTTTGAGCCTAGTCCTTTGACTTATGAGAGTCTCCTTCAGACCCTGGAGATCACACCACCTTCACCGTTTGCAGAACAAGTGAGTAACATATTAGTTCATTGGTTTTGAAATGCTCCAAAATCCAAATCAAGACCTGATTTTTAATAAATTTTTGGATTTTGTAACTTTGATTGGACAGGATTTTCTCAATATGTTCTTTGAGAAAGTGTACAAACCGATCCCTTTGGTATACAATCTGGTTTTGGCTATGCTTTGGCGTCACCCGGAGAACGTGGAGCTGGAGAAAGTCAAAGTTGTTCACTACTGTGCAGCTGTAAGTAGTTCTGTCTTTGCTTTGAAACCCTGAGCCCCTTAAGCTTGTTGCTGAAATTTGATTCCTTTTTTCTGTTGATAGGGATCCAAGCCATGGAGATACACAGGAGAAGAAGCTAACATGGACAGAGAAGACATCAAGATGTTAGTTGATAAATGGTGGGATGTCTATAATGATGAATCTCTCGATTTCAAATCGAAAATCCCTGCAGATGCGGAAGAAACCGTTACAAAATCAAGCATCCTAGCTTCCGTTCTTGAACCAGAAATGACCTACTTTCCTGCTCCTTCTGCTGCTTGAGATATCTTGCAGGGAAGTCACAAGACTTGGTGTGTTCCTCTATCTGTTTTCTTTTGATATATGTATACATAGTTTGAAATAGTATTAACCAGAAAATAGAAACCTTGGTGAGTTTTTTCTCGACCCGAGAGGTTTTCAAATAGTATTGCTAAAGTGTGTAAGTGTTAAAGTACTAAGGAAATGAAGTGTTTGTATTGCTATATTTATGTACGGATCAGAAACATATCACTGTGAAGCTGTACAGAACAAATATACTACTAATGTTAAGCCTAGAATCAGAAAGTGCCCTATTGACTATTCCTGCAGCATAGTCGCCAGACATTTGAACTGTGTATAAGCTTTAGTTGCTGTAGCATCATATTCATGCGTGGAATTTTCTCGATCTGAATGTGATTGAAAAACAAATAGAGAAGTAAGTGATGCAAAATTGTGTTACTGGCTTTGGACAAACTAGCTCAAGAACACAACAAACTTGCAGATTCTTACAGATTTGATCATGTAAGGCTTTTATAAACAAGTCTATCCAAAACGATGAGAATTTGTAAGCAATAACATATGCAAATGCGTAACATATATTTTCACAATTTTACTATCTACTTGTCAGAAGCAGATGTATCATTCCAGGGAGCTAGAGTAATACTCACCTTCTACTTCCTCATCTTCAAAGAACGACGTCTCAGACTCGCCATCAAAAAACAGAAAAGGAGCAGCTTCTTGGTCTTTCTGGGGTTTCCTCTCATTCATTCCTATAACCGTCACGATCTTTCTCTGGATATAGTTCTCGACTGTGTCACGCTCAACTTCTTGTGTCTGAAATCCAAGAACAGATAGGCAATCTCCTTGGAAGTCTAAGTCAGTAGAGGAGAATATTAGGCCTGCTATTGATCTTGCAAGGTCAGGGACATAGCTGCAAATCTAAGAAAGATAAACAACAACAACAAAATCTTGGTCAAACCTGTATAAATTTAAGAGATTGACACAAACAACAAAGGAGAATAACCGAGAGAGCACCTTACGAGAATGTGAGCTTAGAAGAAAACCCTCATGTTTAGCCTTCAAATTGTCCAAAGCATTTTTTATTCCCTTCTTCAGAAGACTTATACCAGGCCCATTCTTCTGCCTTGTTGGATATTGATTGTGATACCAATGGAGGGCGATTTGTATTTGAACATATGAAGGGAAATTGTCCCACTCGAGAAACACATGTCCGTCTTGATCATTCACATTCGCCAGGATCAAACCATATTTTTTCCAGTCAATCTTTTTCAATGCGCTCAATGCCAAATGTGGAACAGGGGAAGGTAAGAAATTGTCAAAGTATAGAACCTGGGGAAATCCATTAGTTAAGATCAGCCAATCATACATCACATCTCAATATGAGCTTTTGTATTAGAGTGAGTTTAACAAACCTCTGTTTTGCCGTTGCATGATCTGCTGCAATGCTGAGTTGACTCTAGCAAGTCACTTATCACAATAACCACTTCCATCGTCCCTCCAACTCTCTTATGTTTGTCTTCCTGGCATACTGTTCCACTTCCAACTTTTAGATGCTCTCTGAAAGTAAATATACCAAGATTTGTCAGACTTAACTAGTGGAACTGGAAACAAGAATGGTGTTACATTTTATATAAGCCGAAGTAAGTTAAGTCGTAAGAGTACCAGAAACAAGAATGGTGTTACATTTTATATACCTATCAGAGAAGCAATAGTCACACATCGTATCCAAACAGTTAGCATGCCTTAAAACATAGTCCTCAAGACCAGACTTCAACCGTTCAAGATTGGAGGCAGTAAAGCATGGAGTTTTGTCAGCGTTCACTGCAAAGACGTATTGAGTTTGATTACCAGGAGAAGTCCCTTGTTTAACCATCAGATCCAATGTGACATTCTGAGAGGAAGAAAAGAATCAGCTTTGTAATTCCATGATTTGTTTGGTTCTCTTTCTAAATTACCATGTATAGGGAAACCAATTTTCTAGACAAAATTGTAAATCACCAAAGGGAGTCACTTGAACTTACAAGTATCTGTAGAACAATGATCTGCAAGAAAACAGGATACAAATATCATTACAGTGTAACTTAAGCAATCATGAGGGAACTAAGTTGACAAAATTGACTACACTCAAATGATAGGGCCAGAAGGCCAACAATACCAATTTAAAAGATATGCTAAATATAAACCACTAAACAAGCTTCGGTTATTCATGATACAGATTCATTGCTTGACCAAATTAAAGCAGTAGCTTAAACACTGGTTAACTAATGAGCGACCTTCAAACATAAACTTTCATTCCATTGGAATTCAGTACGGTTCTTCTTCCCTTAAAGATGTAATATTTTGGCTCTTTATCTTGGTTCTATAACAAGTGGTTAGCAGTGTTTTTGTAACGTTGTGTTCTGTACTTGAATCCAATTGAAATAAGTAGTTACAAGAGCAACAAGGTTGCAGAAGAGAAGGGAAGACCTTTTGAAAGAAGCCAATTATCGGTGCCACGAGAACATCCATACTTCCAAAAACACTCAGGGATACTTCAGTCCCACTGAAAACAACACAATCCGAATATATAATCAAGTCAAGGGCACTCACAGTGGCTTAGAAATCAGTGAAATAAGATATAAATTGAGGAACTTGCACACCTAAACTTTGCACCATTCTTAGCCTGAGAAGGTTGTCTTTTCAGTCTTTTGTTCGCTATATACTCATCCAGATTTATATGATAATAGTATACCTCATCGTCAGTAAAGCCTGCACTTCCATCACCACAGTGGAGGAAGAACAATAACAAGTTACTTAGTTTCGGTGACTCGAACTTAATGTAGACAACTAACAATCAATCATATAACCCAGAGAGGAAAACAAGATATGTTTCTCCATTGGACTTACAAGCAAAACCAGGAAAAAGGCTAAAGCATTTAAAACCATAAGCAAGATTTGAGGTCAATATAGCAAAACTTACAAGTCGTTTTGACGGAGAGTAACCCATCTGCAACACATCATTATCCACAGTCAGAATCGCATTAACGTATTACAAAGATAACAGAGAAGCGAACAAATTCAGCTCAATTTGTACAATTCTAAATAAAACTAAAATTTCATAGTTAACATTCAATAATCGAATACTGAAGATGCTAGTAATGTAACTGACCCCAAATCTTCGCTCCATTGAATTCTCTTGGGCACCTCAAATTCTGAAATTCCTCCAAATTGCATCCAATTCCCGTATCGGCAACTATACACAGCATCAAATAGACAGATAATGTGACCAATTTAGCGAAGACAGATTCGATTTTCATCGAGGGCGACGCAGAATCAAAAACAAAAGAGAGTGAAATTACTCGAAATACAAGTAATCGGAGGATCTCTTTCGGTGGATTGGTCAAGAAGAACTGATAATCTACAGAGATCTTCTGCTAAACGGCATCTTTGGAAAGCAGATGAGATTAACTACAGAATTTGAATTTCTCAGAACAGAAAAAATAGAAAAATCTATGAAAAACGGAGAAAGATCGATCAGAGAGTGGTGAAGATGATCGGTGACTTACTTGTAGAAGAAGCTTCGGAACCGGAGCATTGTTTTCCATGGCAGAGATTCTCCGCTTTCGAAATTGTCCCGCGTATAGCTAAAATTTTGAATTCCAAATCCTCAAGCACTGTGTCACTCTTCTACAAGTAGTCCAGTGAGTGTCAAAATAGATACAAGGATATCCACTAGAAAAATGATTTTGGGCAAAATATGATTCATAATTATTTTGATATAAAATTACTATTTTTTTATTAGACATATTTCTTAGAAATAATTATTTAATGTAAGCTCAAATCTGACTAAATCAATTTAGATTTCTGTTTAACACTTTAATTGTAGTCTTAAAAGTTATATAATGAATTATTTACTGAATTTTTTTTATAGTAATTTGATATAGTATATTTTCATAAATGGAGAAGAAAAAAAAGCCAAGAAACAAAAATATGGAGGAAATAGTTTGGTATTTTGTTTTGAACCCCATAATGAATTACTAGCTAGGCCATAAACTGATGGCATTCCGCTGTCAAATATATAGCCAATGAAAATCTAACTAATATAGAGAAATCATATTTTGAAGTACATTTTCATGAATCTAAATTCTTGTTGGTCTATTCCAATTAAAAAACTAATGAAGAAATATTGAAGAGGTAAATACTAAAATAGATAATCCTTTTCTTTTTTCTTACAGCAGTAAGCAGCTAATCTTATAGTAGCATAAACAAATAATATGGAACCCCGATCAATCAGACCAATCAATCAACCATATAATAACTGTAGAAACCATAAATGGGCTTACTGGAAAATATTCACGACTTACTGAAAATTTCTCATTGGTTCACTAACAAAGTATATGTGTTACAGAAAGGAGGTTGTGGAAGTCATGATCATTATTAAAAAGACGCTAAGCCTTTCCATTCGTGCGCCACACTATTCTTTTGTCTTCGTCGTTTGCTGACTTCTAGTTTTCAGCCAGGTATGAGATCGAGGAAGTCTTAGAAATGAGTTCTAATTCATTCACACAAAATGTCCTCGTGACTTTTTCCCAATTTCTTTATATACAGCTTCACTAGTAAGGTTTTAGTTGTTATTTTCTCCATTTTTATTTGACGGAGTTGTTATTTTCTTACCAGTCAAAGTCTTAATATTGTTAAATAATTAATATCGAGAATTTGGAAATGTGTTTTTATATGTATGTTTGTTCAAATGCTCTAACTTTGTTTATTTTGTATAGAACATGGTCGTATGGAAGTTCAGAAGAACGTGTAATAGAAAAATATACGAGTACGCTAGTCCAATAAACTCGGACGACTTGTATTCGACTTGTAAATCTATGAATAGGAAAATAGATTACAAATTCATTTAGGTATAGATATAACTTTAAATACTTAAGCTAGCTAAGAGCCTAGTATTTTATTTTTATATACGATGATGACCTATTCATAACGACCGGTACTGGTTAAACTGTAATCTTTAAATTTCCTATAAAATATTTATCATGTGTTTGTAATTTTTATTTGTATCATTTTACTTTTATAAAATACCGATACCTTATTGATCATTGACTAGGTTATAAACATTTATCACTATTTTTTGTGAAACATGCCTTGGTTGGTCCGTTGTTGAAGAGTTAAGTAAATTAAATAGACGGATGAATCTCATGCTAATAAAAAAAACAGACGCGTGGAAGTTTTGGAACACCGGTATGATGTTTTCGAAAAATAATACTCATATTTTGTAAAATAATTATTGGAAACTAGAAAAAAAAACAATCATATCACATAGTTAATAAATTATCTGTCTCGTTTAAATCGTTTTTAAAAACAGAACTGTTAAATCTACAAAAGTGATTTTCAACACGGTGTGATTCTTATAATATTTAGTCCAACGCTTCATGGAACGCAAGTACCACTTAGTATAATTAAAAGTCCTTCTCACCGAGATAAAAAACAAAATCTCGTAATTACATCATCCCACGATTAAGACAAACACAAAGAAGGGTTCCTTTCCTTTCAACAACACCGGTATTATATATAAACTCATAGTCCATTGGTGCTCTAACATGTCACAATTTGGGTTATAATATGAATTATGTTTAATGCATTCGAGTTCTAATAAAAAAATATGTAAGTGTATATAATGCATAAGAAAAAAATGAAACATAACCTTTATATCGTTTAACTTATGAGAAATCAGAATATAATAATGAAAGATTAATTCATTATGTTACATAAAAGTTACAATGTTAATAAACCGTAGTTAAAATTTCCAGGATTTACCTATCTCTTTCTACGCTTATTTAAGCAAAACGTTAGTGGTAGTTTTCAAATAAACTTTTTCAAAGCCAAGAGCCCAAGTAACCAAGTTGGCATATTCTCATTCTTCATCAGAAGTATCCTCCTCTTTTAATTTGAAAACCCACCTCTTCATTTTCCTTTGGCGCAAAATGACCCCTGAAACTCATGTGGACATGATCAATGCATCCGAGAAGGCTCCTAAGGAGAGAGCCTACGTGACGTTTTTGGCAGGAAATGGAGACTACGTGAAGGGAGTGGTGGGATTAGCAAAGGGTTTGCGGAAGGTCAAAAGTGCGTATCCTCTTGTTGTTGCTATGTTACCTGATGTGCCTGAAGAACATAGAGAGATCTTGAGGTCTCAAGGATGCATTGTGCGTGAGATCGAGCCTGTTCATCCTCCAGATAGCCAAGATGCATACGCAAGGGCTTATTACATTATTAACTACTCAAAACTGCGAATTTGGAATGTAAGTGTGTATATATATAGACTTCATGAAAACGAGAGCCTCCGTTTATTATCTTTAAATAATGTTTATATAAACATATTCAAAAGTATGTTTATTTTCAAGTGAATTTTAGTTCATAGTGTTTTAGTTATAAATTTTATGTAAATTTTCATTTCTCGTCATAGCTTCTACAATTTACAAAAAGTATTTTATAAGAAATTTCTTTATATATTTTTGAACTGAAAATATTTTCATATTTAAACGCAAACACAAATATTTGCTTTTGAATTTAGATTATAAAGTTATACTCCCTTAGTTATTTCATAATTAATATATTTTTGAAACAAATTCAGATTTTTGAACAAAGTTCAAGATCTATGCATATGATCTAAATTCTAATAGAAACAAATATATGATGTATTGGTGATGGGTTCGCTAGAATTTCTGAAATGACTTTTTAAGTGAAATAGAAAGAGTACTATGTGAAATCTTTTGTATATATCTAATATATTTTGGACTTATAAACTTTGTAGTTTGAAGAGTACAACAAGATGATCTACTTGGACGCAGATATTCAAGTCTTTGGCAATATCGATGACCTCTTTGATATGCAAGATGGCTATTTACATGGCGTGTTGAGTTGTTTCTGTGAGAAAATATGGAGTTACACTCCTCTCTACTCGATCGGCTATTGTCAATATTGTCCTGAGAAGGTCGTGTGGCCCGCCGAGATGGAATCTGCTCCTCCCTCTCCATACTTCAATGCCGGTATGTTTGTATTTGAGCCTAATCCTTTGACGTATGAGAGTCTCCTTCAGACCCTCCAGGTCACACCTCCTACACCATTTGCGGAGCAAGTGAGTGACATATATATACATCAATTATTCAATTAATCTTTAGGGTTTTGATCTATATAATGTTCAGATGTTCTGAATCGTTTTTGATGTATGACATATTTTGGTTTTTTTTTTTGTTGGATTTTGGTTGCCAGGATTTTCTCAATATGTTCTTTGGGAAGGTCTTTAAACCGGTATCTCCGGTATACAACCTGATTTTGTCTGTGCTTTGGCGCCATCCGGGGAAGGTTGACTTGGAGAGTGTCAAAGTTGTTCACTACTGTCCACCTGTAAGTACTTTTTCTTAAGCTCCAAAGATGGGAAATTAATTGGAATATAATATATGGTATATGACCAAAAAAAAAAAAAAATGGTATATAATATATGGTATATGACTTTTATTCTGCTGAGCATATAAAATTGTTAGTTTTGGGGGAAATTTAGTATCTCTATTACTATAAAATCTATATATATACATCAATATAAATTAATTTTATTCCAAATTAAACCTTCTTTAAACAGAAATTAAAGTATTGTCCTATATGGGAATGCATTTACATGAGGATAGTTCTGCCAATGCTTTCTCTTGCATTTTAACATCTATTGATTATTATTGGTGAAACTAAAATGAAAGGGATCCAAGCCATGGAGGTACACAGGAGAAGAACCTAACATGGACAGAGAAGACGTCAAAATGTTAATTAAGAAATGGTGGGATATCTACAATGACGAGTCTCTTGATTTTAAACCGAAAAGCCCTGCAGATTTGGAAGCAACCGTTTTGGAATCAACAATTATAGCTTCGGTAACCGAAGCACCACTTTCCTACTCTCCTGCTGCACCTTCTGCCGCTTGAGAAATCGGAAACGCAAGTACCACAAGAATGTATGTTTGAATCAAGTTGGTGTGTTTTTGATATATTCTCATTTTTTGTATTTGTTTGGTGTGGTGAATTTTGTTTCGTTTTTGTTAAATTACTATTTGCCAACTGCAAAGAAATACTTATTTCAAATTACAAATAATCTATTTGTATTTATGCTTATATGTTCAATCTTGTATAATAAAGTAATGTTTTCTTTAAAAGAGTTATGATTTGACAATCTGATGTTTCAATTTCTTGCAGTAACTTTACTTAATTAATTTCTTAAAAAATTAGACACGTTACTGGTTTCAACACATTATAGGCTACTGCTTCAATTAGTAACTATGATTTAGAAAAAGAATGAGAAAGAATATATAATCTAATGCTTGAAATAGACTACAAATTTTAATATATTTTTTAATTTTGTTGTAAGTCTAGATTATACATTAATGCCGTCTACCTAACTAAATCACATGAATATTTAAATTGTTAATCATTGTCTGTTTTATTCACACTAAATATTTTCTTCTTCTTCTTATCTCTCTTTTTTTTTTTTTTTTTTTTTCTAGTAACAGTATAAGGGAGAGATAGTAATCATAAAAAATTGAATACAAAGAAAGAAAAAAATAAACAATAAGAGCACCCTCAATAGGGGTTTCTAAACAAGTTTCTTAACAAATAATAAAAATTTTATATGATTTAAATATTACATAAGTCTCTTAAATTTGATGAAACCTAAGTAAATTGTCTCTTAATTAAGAGATAATTGGTTTTAGTTTCACCAAATTTAAGAGACCCATAATTAAAAATAATATTTATCTATACTTACACTTTAATTTTGTTTAAGAGATTTATGATTAGAAATTACCACTGAGGATGCTCTAAGGTGCTGACACAATGCGCAAGAATCAATAGTGTCACATTATGAAATTCAAGTTTTGTTGTTTTGTTGAGTTAAATTTATCAAATTCAAGGTTATGTGTGCTAACAAGCATAACTGGATTCATTGGAAGATATGGGGGCAAAATGATAACAAAGAATGCTTCATGTCATTTTGTAAACAGTTTGATTGAAAAAAATGGTTAACAAAGAATGCATGCATACAAGAACGAAAGAGCTTAAAACTTGAAAGTAGGCAATTATTTAACAATGGGGGGAGGGGAGGCATAAACAACTCAAACACGATTCGTGGGTTTAACCAACCTAACCCTAACTCTTAGGCCCACGATTATGATTTTTATATTTTTGAACTCAGAAATTGAGTTTTTCCCATATATACTGTGAACTAGTCCGTCACATGTTATCATCAAATGCCCCGACCATCCCAACCAATGTTCTTCGTGGGCCTATCAACAAGGTCAGAAACGCGAGTGAATGTATGGTTTATGTCAGTAACTGTTATTACAAGTGGTCGACAAAACACTTCCATGTCTTGAATACGACAAGACGTAGGAGAAGCACTTCCATATCTCTTAATACGACAAGGTTATCAGCAATGCGGTGGAACTTGATTTGAAGTCAATGAAAGCATTTACTGCTCATATTTGATTCGATTTGTTGAATAGGCGTAGAATTTTCCATTCAATTAAACTACACAAGTAAATTTTTTATTTTTCTTTAAAAGTCTTTTTTTGTTTGTTTAAACAGAAAATTAGTAGTACAGAAAATGAAATATTTTTCTATACAACGAAAACACCTCTAAGTTTTATATATAGATTTGAAAAAAGTTGTTATTATTATTTTATTTTTTGGCATCGAAATTATTTCTATTCTGGGAGAGCGTTTGTATTTCAAATTCTATTTTTTTTGGTCAAAACAAAACACCTTTAGATTACTTTTCAGTTTCTTACATTTTAGTTTAACGCACAGAAAAAAAAAAAATACTATTTTCTATCCAATCCGGAGAAGACTAAATGACAGGTCAGCAAAATTCGTCTCTCTTTCTTTTTAAAAGAAAAATTATTGACGCAATCAATACAGCCAAACATCGCTCCATGAAGAAGAAAAAACAACAACAACAAGTCAGCCATGGAGAAAGAGAGAAGAAGTAGATAGATGGTTTAGATCCAAAGTAGTTGATCGTTGAAATTTATTTCTATTTAACGTTGAAAAAAGAGAATTTTGCAAAAACCCAAACAAAAAACCCGCCATGGATCCGACTCAAATCTCTCATTTGGCTCTCGACATCGGAGGTAATTTAAAAATCCAAACTTGGCTTTGTTTCATTCAGTTTTAGAATTTTTCGGTTCTGGGTTTGTCTCGAATTAACCGGAATTGGGGTTTTTTTTTTTCTGGTTTCGTAGGGACTCTGATCAAGCTTGTGTATTTCTCTGCAAATGGAGATTATAGCGAAGAGTCTCGTAATGGTTGCTCTGTTGTGAAAGGAAGGCTTTGTTTCGCTAAGTTTGAGACTAGAAAGATTGATGATTGTTTGGAGTTTATTCGATTCAATATCCTTCATCATTCCGGTAAAGTTTTGATTTTTATGATCCTAACCTCTGATTCATAATCGGATTCATATGTACTCAGAAGTATTATGTCTATTTGCAGTAGTAATGTATGAGTCATTAGCTTACTGATTTCGAGAAAAGTTGAGTTCTTTTGATATTTCACTGACAGAGGTAACTATTCAGGTGTACAGCAACCGAATGGCGAAGGTCATGATAAACTTTATGTTAAGGTAAAAGCTAGCATCGGTTATAGTTTGGATAAAGCTTTGTAATGAAGAATGTTGAAGTGGGATTTTTGTTTGTAAGTTGATTATGGTATGGTATATTATTCCAAAGGCCACAGGTGGTGGGGCATTTAAGTTTGCTGATCTCTTTAAGGAGAAACTTGGTATTCTTTTCGATAAGGAAGATGAGATGTGTTCTCTTGTTGGTGGTGTTAATTTTCTACTAAAGGTTTGATTTTTTTTTCTATCCTATCATCATCTTCTATTCATTTTTCCTCAAACATAACCCACATGAGGATATATATGTACTCTGAATAGTCTAGGCTACACGTTGCTATCACTCATCTTTGTCAACACTTTTTGCTAATTCTTTATGAGTGAAGTTGTATTATGTTTCCCTGATAGTGATCTTGGCCTGAGTGTTGTTGCAGACTAACGTCTATAAGACTGAAAATATAGCTACATTAACATTTAGGACATTATAAATTTGAAGATGGTGATCATTTGCAATTTTGATTAAATGAGCTGTGCTCCCTGAGGTTTTTTAACCGATAGTTTCTTCATTGCATTAAAAGCATCTGTGGCAGAATAGTTTTTGATAAACTTCTTATTTCTGCCATTTTAAATTAACAATAGATTATTGCATGATTGCAGACTGTCCCAAGGGAAGCTTTTACCTACTTAGATGGCCAAAAGAAGTTTGTCGAGATCGACCATAATGATTTGTATCCATATCTACTAGTCAACATCGGTTCTGGCGTTAGCATGATCAAGGTTCATTCTGGTTTTGGTTTCTCTGATCTCTCTGTTTTTGTTTGCTACTACACCAGCGATGTTGCTTACTCAAACTCGTTCTTATATAGGTCGATGGAGATGGAAAATATGAGAGGATAAGTGGAACAAGCCTTGGCGGAGGCACATTTTTAGGTCTTGGGAAGCTTTTAACAAAATGCAAGAGGTGACTTCTTAGTTAAGTCTATTAATGTAAGTTTCCTCCTTGCCTGAGTAACAACTAATATTTCTTAATTTCAGTTTTGATGAGCTGCTAGAGTTAAGCCACCATGGAAATAACAGAGTAATTGACATGCTTGTGGGGGATATCTACGGTGGAACAGATTATTCAAAGGTAATTGATTGATCCTGGTTTTGCTTAAACATGTCTGAAGACTTTTAGATTAGATTCATATGTTAATATAACCTTTTGTTCATTCTTTTTTGATAGATTGGTCTCTCCTCAACAGCTATCGCTTCCAGCTTTGGGAAAGCGATTTCTGATGGTAAAGAACTTGAAGATTACCAGCCAGAAGATGTGGCAAGGTCCCTTCTAAGAATGATATCAAATAACATCGGTCAGGTCAGTTCCTCTGAACATTTTAATGCCATTTTAAAACATAATTTGAAGCTGATGATATTCTGATCGAATTGTAACGTTTTCTACTCTCCCTCCAGATTGCTTATTTGAATGCTCTCAGATTCGGTCTTAAGCGTATTTTCTTTGGTGGATTTTTCATCCGTGGGCTTGAGTACACCATGGACACAATCTCCGTTGCTGTTCACTTTTGGTAAATCCAAAACCGAAACTACTTAATCAAATCCCTCCATATCTTAAACTCATGTATGTCCACAAAATCTTTATCGAACTTTCTCATTTTTCCTTCTCATTTCAGGTCGAGAGGTGAGGCAAAGGCAATGTTTTTACGACATGAAGGGTTTCTTGGAGCATTAGGCGCTTTCACGAGCTACAATGACCAGAGCCATAACGATTTAAAACCGCATCATCACACTGTGCAAAGAGCAATTCTCAACTGTTCAGGTCATAACTTTCGGCACATCCCAGTAACTTCAAATTTAAACGAAAGCGAGACCATAGAATGTAGCATCAATTTAGTTTAGTTATCACCAGTTGTATTATTATCAATTCAGTGTAGAAATATGTTTAATCAACTGTTTGAGTCAAGAGCTGCTCATTACTAGTTTGTTGAATGTTAGACACATTTATGTAAGATGATTCACGTATTAATATTCATGTATGACCAATGTAACTTGTACTATATATCACACAAAGAATCAAACACACTTATTAAATCTCACTAGAGCTTCTTTAAATCTCGGTTTAGTCCGGTGCATTGCAAGTATTTGTGCATTTCTGTTTAGCCTTTGTTTACTAAGTTTTGTATATTGCTTATGTAACAAGTTTTTATCCATTCAGCAGAAATAACAGAAACTTGACACTTATATGGACATTTTGTTGTTGTTGTTGATTGAAGATCAATGTTTAATCCGGTCAAACCACTTTGATGTAACCCGAAACTGAACCGAAGAATGAACCACATCATTATTTGGTTTTTGATGTACCTAATTCCAGTGGTCGATAAGAAACCAAATTTCAAATAAAAAAACCGAGAAACTCAAAAATCAAAGCTAAGCCGGATTTAACATTGGTTACTCCCGGTACGAAGCAATGTACCACATTCATGGAGTCTTACACGTGTCATCCATACCTCTCTGTCTTCTTCTTCTTCTGTTCTTCATTCCTTTTTCCTACTTCGTCGATTTTCCATTTCAATTTCTTCTTCAGCCGGCGATTAAGCTTCCCAATAAGACAATCTCCGACCGCCGCAACATCACGAAGGATTCTTCACCGTGTGAACTTTACGCAGTCTTTCCTCTTTCGTAGACGCTAAAGAAGTTGAAATTGATCTGATCTCGTTTAGGTAAAAACTTTTTCTTTCTTCATCTATAGAATCAATCGTTCACCTAAATTCTGATTCTTATATATCCAAGATCTTAATTGCAGCAGATCTACCTTCGATTCGATTCTTCTCCTTCCTGATATCGCTTCATTGTTCAAATTCGGCACAAAATGGTACGGATCACCATTTTCTTATCTTTCAATTAGCATTAATCGCATTTCATTTTGTAACTAATGAAATTAGATTAGATCTTCGATGAGATTTTTTTTATTTATTGAGCTTGTTTCACTTTGATTTGGTTCCATGGAGTATTTAACTCTGCGATGCTCATTTTGTTTCCTTAATCCTTGTGATTAAATGCTCTGATCAGGTTTATCACTCGAGTTTTGTGGATGAAGAAGGAGTAACAAAGGCATGTGGTTGTCCATTGCTTCCTCTCAAGAGTCATATAAAAGGTCCTGCACCTGTTTCAGAACAAGGTAATTAATCAAAACATGTGATTTTTTTCAATTGTGCGATCGAAAGCTTTTGTAAATTGTTGGTTTTATATGCAGATAAAACTGATATAGTAGACGAGGCAATCACCTTCTTTCGTGCTAATGTCTTCTTCACAAACTTTGATATCAAAAGTCCTGCTGATAAGCTCCTTATTTACTTGACGTTTTATATAAATGTGGCGTTAAAGAGGCTTGAAGGCTGTAGAACATTGGCTGTTGGAACTAAAGCGATTATCAACTTGGGTTTAGAAGATATTCCTGTTCCTGGAGAAACTGGCTTTCCTTTCCCAGGTCTCTTTTCGCTTCCGCAGTCCCAGGACGAAGCAGGTATATATACATGTCTAAACAACTCTTATTGATTTTTCTTTCAGTTACTTGGTCCTTAGCCTTGTGTTCTGTTTGGCTTCAAATGTCAGAGCTTTTCAGGAACTATCTTAAGCAGGTTCGAGAGGAGACAAGTGGGAGGTTACTGAGTGTAGCATATAGAGCCAACGGGACACCAAATAAATGGTGGCTTGCATTCGCCAAGAGGAAATTCATGAACGTGGTCGTCCTATGATAAAACAGAGAATCACTGGTAAGTATCACTTTAGTTTACTGGATCCAAAATCCCACGTGATCTTAGATCCATCTCAAACAGTTCTACATTTCAAGCTTAAAATGTTTTTCTTTTGATCTGATTTTTTCATAATTTAGCAGCTGGTTATTCTTCCTTGCTTGCTGCCCATTACGAATGAGGGAATCCAAAGCCACTGGAGATCATGAGAATCGCCACCTTTAGCTTCCTCTGCATAGGTGTTAGCCACTGGAACCAGGAAGACGAAAATTTCATCTGAGAGCAGAATGCTCTCTCTCTGTATCTCTTGATATATACATAGAGTGTGCCAATGTATTGTTTCATACAACTCCTGTTGGAATATAAAATTTGTTGATACAAGATCAAAGTTAAATAAGAAGATTCTTTTATTATTACTTTAGATTAACAGAGTTTATCTCCAAGGTCTTAATCAGATATCAGATTGTAACCACACATTCTCACTCTTAGCAATTATACAAAGAAAGGAAATAGCTTTGCATACACATAGTGACATAACTGTGCCTGAAGCTACCTATCAGGCCTTGGTGCATACGTTTCCTTCACAAACCCAACCATCTTTGGACTCGTCGCCACCAACTTTCACAGCCTCATCGCCGTTTTCTTTTGTGTCCTCGTTTAAAGCACACTTGGCGTGAAGATCAAAGTCGCATTCGTCGCAATGGTAAGACCATATTGTCCCTTCTTCCTCACACTTATCGCATGTGTAAACCTGAACACGAGTTAGTTCTAGCTCATGTTCTTCATGGAGAACATGTTTCACCTTCTTAGGCCAATCTTTTGCTATCTCATCGTACTTAGCTTCAATCTCCTTCAAACGTTCCTCAGTAAAAGGGTAAGCATCGGCTCCATGGGCTACGACAAGGTCCCTTGCTTCTTTTGTTACGGTTTGCCCAGTTGGTCCCAGAGCTGCTAGCATTGGGATCCCACCAACCTTAAAGGTTTTTGCCAAGGATGCTTTCCTAGGATCACCAAATGGAAGAGCCAGCCACGGCATTTGCGAATAGTACTCATCGAATGATTCCTGGTCACGGTCACTGGAGATGAAGATCAATTCAAACGCTTCATTCCGCTCCTTTATCTGCTTGTATACTTCAACAAGCTTTGGTGTAAAAGCGCGACAAGGAGGACACCAGTGAGCTGAGAAGTACATAAGAATAGTCTTCCCCACCAGATCCGAAACAAGCACCTAACAAAGAAAGCCAAATTTTTACAGGTTGGTTCAGATCAGCCTTGAAGAACAGTGTTTAGAAAATGAAGAGGGTATCGAGAGCTATACCTTTGCCCCATCTTTTCCGAGAACGTAGTTGAGATCACCTGAGACAAGAAGTGACTCGAGCGTTTGAGCCTCTACCTTTGCCTTTTCTAGCTCCTTGAGTTCTTGAAACTTCTCTGGAGTGAAAGGATACGCAAGAACTCCATAGTCATCAATAGCTTCAGCGACATTCGAGTGACGGGTTTTTCCATCAGGGCCGAGAATGACCAGTGTCGGTAGTGTTGACAGCATGAAATGCCGAGCCAATTTTGATCCACTTTTGTCGTTGAACGGCAATGCTAGCCATGGCTTGGTCTTGAAGTCTTGATTAAAAGACTCCTCATCATCTTCAAGAGATATCAACACAATCTCAAAATCCTCCTTATTCTCCTTCAGCTTCGTATAAAACTCAACAAGCTTTGGAGTAAGCTCTGTGCATTTCCTGTAAGAGGCCACAGAGAAGAGAAGGCCAATGGTTTTTCCCTCAAGCTCTGATACGGGTACCTAATGAATATGCAATTGATCGGTCTCATTAAGTCAACAAAAGAGAAACAGGTCCGTAATAACTAACTAATGCAAGAGTCTTGTATAGATATAATCTTCCTATTGACGAAAAAGAATCTGATCTCACAAGCTATTAATGTGCACCTTGTTTCCGTCAGGCGAAATCACAAAGTCTCGTGAAGGAGTCACCAAGACAGATCTTAAGGTCTGTCCTCTCCGAGCTCTATCTTCATCCTCTTTGATCTCCTTCATTTTCTCTGGTGTGAAAGGATAAGCATCAGCTCCATAGCTTCGTATGACCCCAACACCATTCTCATTCACAAGTTTACCATGATCATCAACCATCACTAGGTTAGGTATTCCCCTAACCTTAAACAACTCATCCAAACGGTCACGGGTTTCCGAATCAGTAAACGGAACAGCGAGCCAGGGCATCTTTCTGAAATAATCTCCAAATGACTCTTCATCCTCATCACCTGACACAAACACAATCTCAAAACCAACTTTCGAAGAGAGCTCGTTGTAGACTTCCACCAGCTGTGGAGTAAACCGCTGACACGGTCCACACCAAGCAGCTGAAAAATACAATCCAATCTTCTTCCCTAACAAGCTGTCAACTTTCACCTAAACATCATAAAAATGCATAAAAAATTAAACTCTACCCAAACAACATAAGCCATGTGAAATAGACACAAGCCAAATCAATAAAGGACCAAGCACTGAATGAATCTTAACACTTGAAAGCAATCGATTAAAGTCATCTATAGCAAATCAATCAACTACACGAAGCTATCTATATTCTGTAAACCAGAAGAGTCGGTTCAAAGAATCGCGAGACAATCACAGGATCGTTATCGAAGATCAGAAGAAGTTGCGATCGAAGACCATAAACTCAAAATCACGTCAAAAACTATTTTACCTGTTCGCCGTCATTACGAACGAGGAAATCCCTCGCCGGAGAAGAAAGAAGCGAGTGAAGATCCTGGGCATCGTCGCCGTTGACTTGCTTCGAGGTTTCGGCCATTGTTTGTACGGAGATCGAATTTGAGAATCGCCAATTACGAGCACACGAAGACTGGTCTGTGTATTCTTTTGAGAGGGCCAAGTAATGCTCAAAGCGTTGTATAAAAGCGTCTCTTTTGAAGTTTTTTTTTCTTCTTAATCCAGAATTAGATTACTTAGCGATTAATTAAAGACCAGAAAATGCTAAAAACAAATGGTTGACCAACCAACACAATTATATTCCGGTTCGTCCATCAAACGAGGTCAAATACAAAACACTAAAAAGTCAGCAGTAGAAATATCTCGATGGGGTATAAATTGGTCAAAATCGAATATTTGGGGTTAATATTAAATATTTACAAAACATTAAGCGCTATCTCGACAATTCACGAGGATCAGTTCCCGGTATTAAACTCGGAAAATCCTTAACAAAACCCTAGCTTTTTGTGCAATTAGCTATTCAGATTGTTTTGTTTTCTGATCTGACTGTTTTTAATCTAATTCTGCTATATATATGGTATGTTCTTTGGGTTATGTCTAAGAAAACAAAAGCTTTATCTTTTTTTTTTGTCTACATTATACTTTCACCAAAAAATAATATATGTCTTATTAATGCGTTTCTTATTTCGTCTAGACTCCATGCGTGATTAGAGGACCACCAACGGTGGTCCCTTAACAAAATTTCTAATGATAAAAAGAATGAAAAATAATTAAAAGGTAAGTGTAAGAAGAGAGAGAGGCCCTAAAATTCTTTATTTAAGGGACAGTCTCGAGAAAATTATATACATGTGTTTTTATTATTGGTCAAATTATACAGAAGCCCTAATAAGATTAAAATATTATTATTTGTATGTTTTTAAGGGATTTTCATAGAGTCCAGCGTTGGGGGTGCTCTTAGTTACCCAATTTGAATGAGCATATGTCCTGTGTACTTGATAGATTCAACCAAATGGTTTGAGATTAAAGGAAGCAATTAAGTATCTAAAACTTTGTTGCTATAGTTTTGTATATTTTACATGTATTGTACACTATAGCAACCTAATTACAATGCATGTGATATATATATAGAAAACTATAGCAACAAACTTTCAACGAAACTTTGACGTTGAATCCAACCCGTAACAACATGGATGAAGTCCAAGATACTTCACTTTTAAGTTTACTCATTGCAATATAGTTTACGAGTAAGAATCAATGAAAGAATATAAAAATTTATAATCAATCCTACATATAGTTGCAACATAGAATTTCAATTTTGTTTTAAGAGATAGAAATTTACTAAAGAACATCCATAAAAAAAAACTAGAAAACATAAAGCCATGTCTAACAAGAAAATCTAAAAAGTCTTACAATAGATTATTTGATAATTAACTGTTGATAGGTAAACTTGATTTAGGAGAGACGACATTATACACATAACAACTTGACACCTTTCAGCATATCTTTGGAATCCTTTTCATTTTCTTGATGATGTTACTGCCCACTTAAAAGCATTTTCGTCAAGCGTGTACACTTCTTCCTAAAATATGTCGCAAGTTTCATTTTACTTGGTGTCGATGGTGCCTTCAACTGAAGAAAGTCGAGAGAGGATAAGACACATTGAGGCACTGGTGAGAGTTTAATCTCCTCCATCTCTGGAACACAGTCAAGTTCCTAGTAACATAAAACTTTTGATAAGTTTTCTTGGGATATGAATCTCAATGTAACTACGTGAAATATAGACAAATAAATGAAACTCACTATGACGAGCGAATCTAGATTCATGCAGCAACTAAGAAAGGCTGGTAAAACTTCCCAAGAAGATTCGACTAACGAAGCATCCAAGCCAAACAAGTTAGAGAATGGAGGCAATGGTCCCACCTTGGAGTAGTCATGGATGGACTGTGTATAGCCAAAAAAAAAGTAAGTCAACACCATATACAAAATTGTACAAGCTTAATGTTATATTTAATCCACCAATCATATGTGTACCTCTAGAGTTCGAGCAGAGATGGTCAGTTCGTGAAATGTGGATAACCCGACGAGAAACTTACGTATCTTAGATATCTCCAATGGATCATCATCCTCAACATCAAACTCAACATCAACGGTTACCTCCGCAAAAGGACCAATTCTATGTATTTTAAGGCTTTCAGGTTTCTTATCACAGATACTCATAAACTCAAGGCTTGGAGAATCGATTTCAACTTTGGGATTGTCACACTCAAAACGCTTAGACTCAAGTCTAAAGCTCTCCAGTGATTGAGAACGAACACATATGACTTCCAAATAATCCTCCGGATGCGGAATCACGGTTAACTCCTCAAGAACCGGACTATGCGATATGAGAGTCTCCAGAACAGAATCACCATCAAACTTGACCCCCTCAAAATACATTTTCTTCACACTAGGTAAAGAAACCGATTTTGATCTTGGATGATCAAAGACAACACAGTAGAGAATCAAATTCACTAAAGTAGCACATGAATAAAGCGAGGGAGGCATCCTAACTAATGCTACATCAACATCCACCATATTCTGAATATTCAGATCACAAACTCCACGCCTAACCACTTTATTTAGCCTCCTCACAAATGGCTCATGCAAGTGCTCATTAGCATCATAAAACATATTGAAGCTCTTCAACTTCAAGCCTAACTCTTCGTGATATTCCATAAAGCTATCTATGAATTCTCCCATGTCGTGTTCACCTTTAAAATCTTGGAAATCCAAATCCAAAACAGAAACAAGCGACCAGAGATTACTCCAACGAGGGGACAAAACGCTAGTACGAACCGATTCCTTGGTAGAGAGATTAGAGAGGATGCGACATAGCAAATGACACGGTAAATCGCTTAACCTATCTTTCCCTGAGACTTCGGTTCTAGCCATGACTTCTCCCGGAAACCCTATATTTCGGACAAAGCTACACTATTAATTTATTATTAATTAATCAAACATAATCCAAAGTATGAAAGAGAGTTCAGAGATTAGGTTAGAGATTACCTAGTAGAGATAGAGAGGAAGAAGAAGAACCTTCAATTTGACGACCAGAGATCTTCTCGCTAGATTTTCTTCCTCTTTGACAGTTTTTATAATAAGTTGAAAAATAAAAAGAGGCTATACGAAACGTGTCGTGAGCGCCCTTTCAAATTTCTTCAATATTTTATTGACCACAAAACGAAACGTTGTGATTTTTTTTTAATTACATTTAATGAACTTTATTGTCAATCGAAATAATGATATGTATTTAATTTACTGTTAATATAAAAGAATACTTGAAATACTCATGATTGATTTTTTTTTTGTTAACTCTTTGTCTTTCAAGAATAAAAGCTCAAATTGTATCCGTTTTTTTTTCTCAACTCTTGTTCAATTCTATCCGTTTCACAATTCACAAAATAATATCGTTTACATTTTAACTAGTTTTCAGATTTTCCTCTTGTCTAAAGCTAAAAGAAATTTTCTATTTAAATCATTATGGTATAATTAGGGGTATATTAAATAAGGGTATATTTGTATGTTTAACTCATTTTTAATGTGTGAAATGTGTCAAAATTACACTTTTTATGAAAGAGAGATACATTGTAAGTTTTAACCAAAACTAGGTAAAATTGCCTGCTAGTCTAGGTAAATCTTATGCTATTTAATTTTATGAATGATCATTTATAATATTTAATTTTATGCTTTCCAATCTTATAAATAATTTTATGTATAATATTTCAAATGACTACATTTTAATATATGTATATATATATATATGTAATGTTTTATATAGAAATGTAAAGTGCATTTAAAAAAATCAAAGCATTAAATGTACATAAATTTCAACAAATCATATATGGTAATAATCAATAGAGATATTTGAAAAAAACTAAATTTGGATATTCAAAATATATAAGAACAAAATAAGGTGTGTTTGAGTAATGGTTTAAAGAGGATAAGGAAAGGAAATATGTGTTTGGCAAATATGATAGTAGAAGGTATCTTTAATTTTGTGCCTAACATATTTAGCCATTTTTTAAAAACAACTAAATAGTACATTATTGGTAATTGAATAAAACAACAACTCACAATATAAAATAGTATAGTTTTTTTTAGATTGCATAAAATCATTAACGGACATACAGAAATGTGGAACGATTTTTATAAGAATAATGGGAATAGGAAATGGTTACGTGGTTAAAGAGAAAGTATATATATTAAAATGTAGTTTCTTGAAGTTTCAATTTTCTAAATTTTGACCAATTTGATATCCCTGAAATGGTCTTAAATACATATTTTTGGAGATGTTGTGAATATAACTTCTCCAAACACATAACCTCTGAGAAAATTGATTCACCACTTGCTCATGGAAAGACACAGCCTCACGTTGCTGCAAAATAGAGAGAGAGAGAGAGAAACAACTCAAAGACAATAACGAGAAGCTAAGCAATTCGTCTTAGAAAGGAAGAAAGCGAAGATAATTGCATTAATGCATATTTATACTACTATTTGCATCATAGAAATCAAAATAAGTATCTAAGAAAAAAGAAATAACTATATATCGAATAATCGAAACGACCCTCCCGTATAGCACTTAATTACTACTTAGTAGAGAAGAAACATTCATTAGTGTATAGATAAGAACCATAGCAAGACATGATAATCGAGGAACAAAACACATATCGCTTCATGAAACAAAATATTCTATTATATATACCATTGTAAGATTCATGATCTATACAATTTTTTCCTGTTTAAAGTTCCGAAAAAAAACAAACAAACAAAAACATCTTCGTTTTGTATTTCTAGATCAGGCAAACCCAAATTTCCATGTTTGCATTTGTTATTTTCCCGCCAAGAAGTGCCAATAGAGATCTCTTTCTTTCGTTTTTTTCTACCAGCTTCAACAACTGTATACAAGCAAAATAGCTAAGAAGTAAGAACCATCTCAAAGGACATCAAAGCGTACACTAATTAAGGGTTAAGCATAGACAGAGAAGAGCCGTTGCAATCTTTGACCCACCCAAACCATGATGATTTAGTTTGAGGGAATAGACAAGCAAAGAAGAAACAAATTTAGTGTGGAAACCCAGTAAAGATGAAAATTTTTAGTAATGAAAGTTAAAGTTTCATCGACATATGATTGCAGCACAGCTAAATATAAAACAGTAACTTTAGTGGCTTTGTCCTCCCATTGAATCCTTGTAATCCATTGATCTTGATCATTTTTGTAATTATTGACAATTATTTAATTTTCGTATTGTTATAGAACTGTAATTAACGGATCAAAATTCAATATGGCTAGTTTCACTAAAATACAACTATTTATTTTGTTTTAATTATACTTCTAAGGAATTGTATAATAATAATCTGTCGCATGATGTATAAATGGTTGAAGACTTGAAGGTATTTTTAACACTATCGTACTTTGTATTATCTTGAACATATATCTGTTGAATTCTCTAATAATTCTTTGTATAGTACTCGCGATCCTGTTTCTACCTCGATATGATATCTTCATATCTTGTATGAAGTTGTATGCCTTACAATTTTATTTTTTTTGATAAACAGTATGCCTTACCATAACTCTTTGTAAAGCACCCAGTTAAGTCAGTGATCAAACCTATTGAAAATACTCCAATTTTAGCATAATCTATGAAAGGCCATTAAACTCAAAATCCAATCGAGCCATATATATTGCCAAAGATTTATCCATATGTGGCAAAAAGCTGGTCGTAAGCACATCCTTTTTTGGGAATCATAAGTACATATATATCACATAAAAAAGAATCTTGTAATTTGCTAATCATATCTTCCTCACCAATTCTAAAATCACCAGGGTTGTTAACTTAACTTTATAAAAAATAAAGAGTTCGCATAAACTTAAGTCGTGTGATTTTAATCAAGTCAGAAAAAGAAGGCTAGACTCAATTAGACAGGAAAGAGTATTGAGCAAGGAAAAGGGTTCACTAGGCATAGAGAGCTAGGGTTGCAGAGTTTACCGTAGATGGAACAAGGGAACCAAGAAAGAGTATTACGACTACGATTTCAAAAAATAACTGTATACCTAGGAACCATAAAGTCTTGTCAACCAAAAACGGAAATTTACCTTACAAATATCCATATAACCAGGAACCATAAAGTCATGTCCACCAAAAAATTATAAAGTCTTACATAAAATGGATTATTGGTAGATAACGGGTTGAACCCCAGATAATAATATGTTATTGCTCACTTTTAGCCACTTTTCTTCACAAAATATGCTGCTATTTTCCTTTCACTTGATGTCTTTGTGACTGAAACTGGTGTCTTCTGCTGAACAAACCCACGAGCAGATAGGGAATCTTGAAGCAGTGGTGAAACTTTAAACTCCTCTATCTCGGAAAGGCCATCAAGTTCCTATTGATATAACAAAACAAAAAAAATTGTAATATTTTCTTGGGATATAAATCCCAATGTAATTACATGAGCATATGCAAATGAAATTAAACTCACCACGACGAGTGAATTTAGATTGATGCAACAACCAAGAAAGACTGGTAAGAGTTCCCAATATGATTCGACTAACAAAGCATCCAAGCTAGACAAGTTGGAAAATTGAGGTAATGCTTTCACCATGGAGTGATAGCCACGGATGACCTGTGTATATATGTAGCAAGAAAGAAAGAATGTATTCAAGAAACTGTATAAACATATATGCTATGGAATAAAACATTTAAATGTACCTCTAACGTTCGACTTGAGATGGTCATTTCACGGACTTTGGATATCCCGGTGAGAAAATTTCTGATCATAGATATCGCCAGTGGATCTTCATACTCAACTTCAAAGAAAATATCGACGTCTACCTTTGCATAGGGACCAATACTGTGTACTACAAAGCTTTCAGATTGGTATTCCCTAATACACATATACTCAAGCCTAGGACAATCAATCTCAACATTGGGGTCTTTATACTCACACTGAGACTCTATTGTGAAGCTTTTTACTGATTGAGAGCGAAAACATACGACCTTCTCATAGTCACCAGGATGCGTAACCACGGTTAAATCTTCGAGAACCGAACAACTTGATACGAGAGTCCCCAGAATGGAATCGCCATCAAGTTTAACCCCATGTAAATATAAGGTCTTGACACGAGGTAAACAAACCGATTCTGACGGTAGATTATTCATGGCAACAAAAGAGAGGTTTAAATTCACCAATGTTGCACATGAATAAAGGGATATAGGCATTTTAACTAACTTTTCATTAACAACATACGGGTTATTGGTAACCATTAGATCACAAACTCTACGCTTAACCACATCATCGATCATCCACAGAAAATCATCATACCAGAGGACATTAACATCATAAAATATATCGAAACTCTTTAAGTCTATCTCTTTGTCAAATCCGACAAATCTATCAATGAACTCCCTAAAGACCAGATTATCTGGAAAATCACTGGTTTCCAATTCCAAAACAGGAACATGTAACCAAAGATTTCTCCAATGCTTAGACAAAACACTCGTGCGAACCGAATCCTTGGTGGAGAGTTCAGAGAGTATACGACACAACAAATGCTCTGGTAAAGCGCTTAACCTATCTATCCCCGAGCCTATGCTTTTGATAGAGGTTCTAACCATGACTTCTAACGAAAACCCTAACTTCCACACAAACTAAGCTACGAAATGAATCATAGTCCTAAGTACCAAGAGAGTTCAGAGATTACGTGAGATTTTAGGTGTAAGATTAGGTGAGAACGAGAAAGAAGAACACTCGATTGGCCAACAGAGATCTTATCTCTATTTGTTTTGAATTTTTTTTTACCTTATTGTTGATTAAAATAATTAACATTATTTATAAGGAAAGATATCCAAGGCATTTCAATCTTAGTTATAATATATTAGTATATATAGACTAATAGTAATGTGAATTTTAATCTACAGTTGTTACATAAATGAAAACTCTTGTCTTTCAATCTGTCTTTTGGGTAATTCGTATATATATATGGGTAAATGAAAATTTCTTATTTATGAATTTAGACCAATATTAATATCTCTTTTGCACTAAACATATTTATAGTTTAAAAAATAACTAGTGAGATACTGAGTAAAACAAATATAACAAATCAGGTTCTGACAATATAAACTATTTTAAATATTAACTAGAGATTTATAAGCAAAAATATAAGTACAACATATGTAAAATTATAAGAAAAACAAGAAAAATTAAAGGAAAAATAAATTAAAGTTGAAAGAATAAAAGTGAGATAGTAACTAAACTTCATGGTGTTTAACCTCTGAACAAATGTTGTTTGTCCTCTTCATTCGAAATGTTAATTGGTATTGTAAATCGTGAAATTTGAATTTTAATCACGAAATCTAAACCTTAATAACTATTTAATCCCCATTAAAGTTAGAAATAAATGTCTTCAATAAACCCTGAAAAAACTAACATGATAGCTAACCCCATACACTCGTTTAATCATAGTCAAGTCGTCGGCAACTCAATCTCAACTTGTCAGTCGTTTATGTTTCAAAAAGAGAATTGTGTCCTTATATTCAAAAATAATAATTAGTTTTTTTAGAGCATTCCAAAAATGTTATGTTTGCATATTTGTTTCCCAGATAAAATATTTGTCTCATTGTTCTTTTTGTAGTTAGATAGTCCGCAGTTTTCCTGAAGTTTAGATTTTATCTAAAAGTTATAAGTTATAAGGTGCGTTTATAAATTCTTGAACTTAGGACATATTATGTTTCAGATTTCTAGTAGTTCCAATCGTTAATGCAGCTCCTCTATTGTGCTAGCATCGGACGAAAAGTTTGAATTGAAGATATCTCATCAATACTCTTCGTCATTTCCAAATTGAGATGTTTTAGACGTTGCAACTTTCCTATAACATCCGGCAATCACTTCATAATAAGATCACGATATATATATATATATATATATCAATTAGTATGTAGTCAATTAGATTATAGAATGTATGGTTGTATTGACAGAACTTTGTTTAAGACCAGTGGATATAAAATTTAATGTTGAATGATTTTTCTTATTTCAAAATTTTGGATAGATATTGAAATAAACAGTGATTCCATTCCATTAATTAACATATATTTTTCTCCTTATAATTAACTCTGTTGGTTTGATTTGATGTAAACAAATGGAAATCAATGACAAACCAGAAAAAAACTTTAAATAGAAAGAGCCTCGCCAAGACTTTAAGCCCTCGTCACAGTGAATTTTAAGGAAGATGAAGATATAATTTAGTCTATCAGTTGGATGCTTAATTCTTCTAGATAAGAAGTTTAAACACACAAAATAAAATAAAAATAATAATAAAAAATAATAAAAAAATCACATACTATAATAAGACTTCTTTGATAAGTAGCCAGAATGAATTAATTTTATTGTCCGAGTCTCCGAGACAAGAAAACAGAAAACGGTCTCACTATCTTCGGGACGGTTTCACTAGAGCACTGGTTGTTCAAGCTTTGAGTATTTGTTGTCCAAGTTGGGCCTACAAATACTGAAACCAAACTATGTTCCAAAGTGTACAGAATTGAATGAACTATACATGGAGGAAACAATTTAAACAAAAAAAAAAATCTTGTCTTAATATGTGTCAAAATTTACTGTAAGAATTCTTTTCTTTATCCGTGTGAGAATATTAACCAAGAAGCCTGTTTGGTCTTGAGTTCACGATCAAAGTGAGGTGAGTGAGTTTGCTGATTAAGTAAGCACAAGTCAGTGATCAAACCTATAAACCTATTGACAAACAATCAAATTTCTCATAATCTTTAAAGCCATTATAAACTCCAAATCCATTCTAGCTAAATTTTACCAAAGATTTCTCCATGTAGGAAGCTAGTTCTAACGACATCTATTATAAATTTTAGTTGGATTTAATAATTTTTATTTTTTCTTTAAGTAGATAAATAAAAAATATAGTAATTTGCTCTTAGAGACCAAAGTCTTACTTTAAATTTAATCTTCTTCTTAAAAATTTTACATATAGAATTGAATAAATTTAGTTTTATACTTCTATTCTCCATGCATTTAAATTTACTTTCATTCTAAAACTCACTAACACATTTAAAATTTTGAAGTATGATAAAAACAATTTATCTAATAAAAGTTGAATTATATTATTGCTAATAATAAAATTTTAATGAGATTATTTTTTATTATATTAACATCTCATTTCTTTTACATAATTTGTTTTTTTATTTTTTTTTATTTTTTTTTAATCAATTATAAGTAACATAATTATGCACTAAATGAATGTTTTAAATGAATGTTACTAACACTATCTTAATCAATATTGTAACATCCCAATAGTATGTGTAAATTATGTTTTTGTTGCATCAATTTTCATACTTTACTTTCATTTGGATGTAATATGATCCTCACCACCCAAATAATGATTTTCTACTTATATAACCTTTTACTTTTGTTTAAAAATCAATTTATGTAAACCTAACACATGCTTAACTTTACTAAATGACTGTGATAATATACTCCAGATGTAATCAATACTACTAGAAAAGAACTAAGCATTCTAACTAGTTTACAACTAAAATACATATATATACATTTGCTTACAAATATATAAGTATGAAAATATGAAAGAAACGTTTTAGAGACTCAGAGTATGAAGTACATGAACAATCATAGATATATCTTATGAATAGTTTTTTTTTTATCAACCACACATTAATTAAAAAATAATTCTATGATTGATTGTCCAATTAGAAGGAGAAGTGTTTACAAAAGTAATTTCAAAAAATAAAAATCTATCATATGAATGGTTTTAAATATTAACGTTTTTGTTTATAAAGATTATATAGATTACATGGTATCTGGATATTTTAAAGCTGTTTTCCCTTTTAAAACTATTTTCTTACTAAAATATGTAAATATATGAATATTCTCGTCGGCAAACATCGGAGAGCTAGCCCATCATCATCGCACCAAGTGCTAAAACGCGGTATTCTATGGCCATTAATGGAAGCAATAAACTATAAAATGTACTAAAGTTACATTGGTCGCACTTTAGCCACCACCACCACATTTCGTCGAGTTTGATTTGATGATCCATTTCTTGCATACATCCAATCTAAAGATCGCTAATTCTTCTACTTAAAAACGTTAATAAATTTATGAGTAATCACTTTAAAACAAAGTTGTACAAGAGATAGTTACCTAATTTATTTGTTTTGGTAATTGACATTGTCCAAGTACAGCGCTCATGATGTAGGATTATGTACTAATAGTACTATTGAATAAATTGAGAAGAAGAAAAAGTAATATAATAATTTTAAGAATCTTTGTTTTGGTGGGAGACAGAATTATAAAAGTCACCTATTATTATTAGTCACTCTTAACAAACCATGATATCAATTTCCAAGATTTATAGTTTATACTTTATACGTAGGGTTCAGGGATCCAAGTCCATCAATACCACTTGTTTCAAACTCTCATTAGTAATTAACACTAAGCGCAAAAACTAAAACTAATCAAAAGCTACTAGTTTTCATAACCTTGAACTGATTTTCTTTCTTTTTTTTCTATTTACTTTCTCGCTTTCTTCAACAACAAGCAGTCTCTCAGCTTTTTCTTTTTCTTTATATTTCTCTTTCATATAATTTTGATCTTTTTGATACTAACAATTAGGGAGAGATTCATCTTTAATACTTTATGCAGCCTTATTTAGTTATTTCAGATTCTTTCTTATAATATTTTAACTGATATGAAATGATATGTTCCCTCTTTTTTGACTTTTTGTAAGGTTGGTTATACCAGCTAAAGCTTAATCCTCTTTTGGACTCTTTTGACCTATTATCAGTTGATTAAAACAGTAAAACCTCGATTACTGTTCTTTCGAGATACCTAATAAAGTTATAGAAAAAAAATTGATTATCAAATTTATAACCTGAAGCTGATACGGTAGTGGTTTCTGAGTGAGTTTTTGGATTTTGTCTTTAAGAAACTTATTTAAATTCCCAATCAAGAATATGAAAATTTTAGTATTTTCAAACTAGTTTTTAGTTTACGTTTTCTATCTTATTTGAACACCTAAAATCTGTTTAATTGGAGTTTTTTGTTTCTCAAAAATATACTATAAACTACGAAACTTGTATTCTATAGTGCCCCTGCTTGGGTTAAAAACCTCTCGTGGAGTTATACACAATTGCACCAAATGTTCATAAATTTTGAAATGTTTTTAATTAAATTATAATTATAATAGATATATTCAATCGTTAAAATAATTTAGTACTAAAATTTAGTGATACAAGTTCAAATATTGTAGTACCTAATAAAGTTGATAAAAATAAAAAATAAACTGTAGTTCTAAAATTTTATAATTATGACTCACTTCATAGTGAAGTCTCGATAGACTCTCTCTTCATGAAATCATAGTGAAATCTCATTACTCTCTCTTCATCTTATTTCTTCTTCTCAACCAACAAATCTCTCTCACCAAGAAGATGAACAATATTGAAGCAACTCTATTCCTCTGCTTCTTCTGCATCTTCTCATCTTCTAATGTACGAAATATTCAATCTTTTAGTTTCATTAACATTTTGATAGATACATAACAACTTGCGTTTTTTTGTAGGTGCATTTCGCCGGAGCTAAACAAACCGCCGGCAACATCACGCCATCGGAGAATCCATTCACACCAAAAGCTTCTTTGATTCGTTATTGGAACAATCACATCAATGGCGATTCACCAAAACCTTCTTTTTTCCTCTCAAAGGCCTCTCCTCTAACCGCCGTGGACTCCACGCGTTTCGCCTCACTCGCTTCTAATCACGCGCTTAACACGCATCACTCTGATTTCTGCTCCGCCGCGAAACTCTTCTGCTTCCCTGAGCTCGCCGCTCATTCCCTGGAAAAACACGGCGATGACGTCAACTTCGCCGCTTACAGCGGCAAGAACTTCACAAACTACGGCTCCGACCGTCTCTCCGGAGCAGACTCATTCAAAAACTATTCCGGCGGTGACAACATCGCCGTAGACTCATTCCGACGTTACAGCCGAAACTCCGCCGGACACGACGATGGATTTACAAATTACGCCGGAGAAGTAAACGTAGCTGACCAAAGCTTCACAACTTACGCCACCGGAACAACAGGAGGCTCCGGCGAATTCACGAACTACAACACAGACGCAAACGAACCAAACGGAAGATTCACTTCTTACTCCGATAAAGCCAACGGAAGATCACAAACCTTCACTACCTACTCCGAGAACGGCAACACCGGATATCAATCATTCACAAGCTACAGCAAAAACGGAAACGGAGCTCCGAATGAGTTCTCGGGTTACGGAACCGGGTCAAACGTAGTTAATACGGGTTTTACCAAATACGGAGAATCCGCTAACGGAGCTAACGACAGTTTCACGAGCTACGGAGAAAACGGTAATGTTCCGGTTAACGAATTTAAAGGATACGGTGACGGAGGTAACGGCGCCGTTTATGGGTTTAAAAATTACAGAGACCAATCAAACATCGGAGTTGATTCTTTCTCTTCTTACGCTAAAAACTCAAACAACGAGAAGGTCAATTTCGTAAATTACGGTAAATCTTTTAACCTTGGCTCTGATAATTTCACCGGTTACGGCCAAGATAACGTCGGAGGTAACGTCAGCTTCAAAACTTACGGCCAAGGACAGAGTTTTAAGGTTTACACTAAAGACGGCGTCGTTTTTGCGCGTTATTCTAATAATGTGAGTTCTAATGGCAAAACGGTGAATAAGTGGGTTGAGGAGGGTAAATTCTTCAGAGAAGCGATGTTGAAAGAAGGGACTTTGATGCAAATGCCGGATATTAAAGATAAAATGCCTAAAAGGACATTTTTACCCCGAAACATAGTTAAGAATTTACCGTTTTCGTCATCTACGATCGGAGAGATTTGGAGGGTTTTTGGTGCCGGTGAGAATTCATCAATGGCGGGGATAATCTCGTCGGCGGTTTCAGAGTGTGAGAGACCGGCGAGTCACGGTGAGACAAAGCGGTGTGTTGGATCAGCGGAGGATATGATAGATTTCGCTACGTCGGTGCTCGGACGCGGCGTAGTGGTGAGGACGACGGAAAATGTTGTCGGGTCAAAGAAGAAGGTCGTCATTGGAAAAGTCAATGGAATCAACGGTGGAGATGTAACAAGAGCAGTTTCGTGTCACCAGAGTTTGTACCCGTATTTACTGTATTATTGTCACTCGGTTCCTCGGGTACGTGTTTATGAAACGGATCTACTTGACCCGAAGAGTTTAGAGAAGATTAACCATGGTGTTGCCATCTGTCACATTGATACGTCAGCTTGGAGTCCGAGTCATGGAGCGTTTTTGGCTTTAGGTTCTGGTCCGGGTCAGATTGAAGTTTGCCATTGGATCTTTGAGAATGATATGACGTGGAATATTATTGATTAAGGTTTAGGTCATTTTTGGCCTTTTGTGGTACATTTTTTTTTTTAGTTTGAGATTTGCTTCATCCGGTTTTTTTATTTTCTGCAAAATATGTCACTCTCTCCCATTTTGTTCATATATAATATGTTTGAAGTTTGATCAACTTAGTATGCGTTTCTTTTTCTCTCTAGTTCCTCTGTTTCTTGGTCGATTTAGTTTCGTTATGGCGGACACACTGCTCAACGCAGAAGACGAAGTAATAATCTCACGTTATCTGAAGCCTATGATCGTTAACAGAGTATCATGGCCTGATCTCTTCATCGAAGACGCAGACGTGTTCAACAAGGATCCATATGTGAAGTTCCATGCTGAGATCCCTAGCTTCGTGATCGTTAAACCACGAACAAAGGCTTGTGGTAAAACCGATGGATGTGATTCGGGTTGCTGGAGGATCATTGGTCGTGATAAGCTGATAAAGTCGGAGGAGACTGGTAAGATTCTAGGGTTCAAGAAGATACTCAAGTTCTGCCTAAAGTGGAAACCTAGAGAATACAAGAGAAGTTTGGTAATGGAAGAGTATAGGCTTACCAATAACTTCAACTGGAAGCAAGATCATGTGATTTGCAAGATTCGGCTTTTGTTTGAAGCAGAAATTAGTTTCTTGCTAGCCAAGCATTTCTACACTACATCAGACTCACTTCCTCGAAATGTGCTGTTGCCAGCTTATGGATTCTGTTCACCAGATAAACAAGAGGAGGACGAATTTTATCCGGTGACGATAATGATTTCAGAAGGAAAAGATTGGCCTAGCTACGTTACCAACAACGTGTATTGTCTGCATCCATCGGAGCTTGTGAATGTTCACGATGGGAAGTTTCATGATAACGGAATCTGCATCTTCGCTAACAGGACTTGTGGTGTAACCGATAAATGCAATGAAGGTTACTGGAAGATTAAGCACCGTGAGAAGCTGATCATGTCACGGTACGGGCAGACCATTGGTTGGAAGAAAGTTTTTCAGTTTTATGAAACGGAGAAAGAAAGACATTTTGGTAATGGAGAAGAAGTGAAGGTAACTTGGACTCTAAAAGAGTATAGGCTTACCAGAAAAATGAACAAGAATAAAGTGGTGTGCGTTATCAAGTATAAGGTAAAGTGTTTACCGAGGATAACTAGCTAGGGACTTCTACTCTTGGTTTCATGATCGATCATCTCGAACATGGTCATGATTCATGAGTCTTTGTGTTTCATTATCGATCATTTCTCTGTTCAATATGGTTTAAAGACTAGTATGCTTTTTTTTCTTTTCTTGTGGTTTGTGGTTATGAGGAGAGGCTTTTTAATCTGATTACAAGAGACGAGAGCATCGTAGTTGTTGTGTTGATCTGCGATGTTGTGTGTGTGCTCGTGTAAGAGATTTAAGAGAGAAATAATGTTTTCTTCTGTTTTTAAGAATATTCAAAGAATGGTATAAAAATGTGCTAAAAAAACATATAATAATGTTAGAGAAGCACAGAACCAGCTTCGCCGACGAACCTTTCTCTATATTGCCACTCAGAAGCATATATATATAACGCAATAAATTTACAATAATCTTTAAAATCTTATTATCACTCTTCTGAATTTTCTCTTCTCCAACAGAATCAAACACAATAAGTAACCAAAAAGTCCAAAACCAATGAAAAACGCAACACACAAAGCCACAGATTATCCGGTTAAATTTAATTTCTGTTTCCAAGTTATTAGATCATATAGTTGTCTTAAGTCAAGCATTTTTGCTATTGGAGAAGATTTATCTAACCGAAACTTGTTTGAGTTTGCTATATGATTAAGTCAAGTTTCTGGTGAGATTTTTGTTTTAGTGATAACTGGACGGAATTTATCAACTGGCCATAAAAGCATATGACAATAAACTCGAATTTCTCACACCTAAAATCAAAGCAAACAATCACATCAGACCGTTCATGATCATCATCATCATCATCAGACGTGTCATCGTCAGATGACGATTCAACAATTCGGGAAGCTTTGTAATACAAAACTCCATTGATGCATACCCCTTCATTAGACAATATATTATGGGTTAAGCTACATTCGATCTTCCTCCCCAACATTTTTTCAGTTGTTCCTAACGTCAGAATTCTATGGTCATCACCACTATCTGGATCAGACATGAACAGTACCTTGATTTGCTTCTCAATCGGATCATACCCTACAAAGCTATACGAATTTTCGTACCTTGTCCTTGTCAGTTTAGGTAGGACCGCATATTGTCCCGTGCGAGGGTTACATACCACCGGCACTGTATATGCGCCTTTCATCATAGAGAAATGGATCAAACCAGAGCAACTATGAAAATCTGGGAACGTGCTTACAGAGAACTTCATGTGGAAATCAGCTACTACAAAAGACGGCTTCTCATATATATTCTGATTTTGAGGCGAAGAGAAGACGCTGAAGCTCCATTTACGGTTGTGTTGGAGGACGAATAAGAGACGTGGACGAGCACGCGACCTGGTCAAGAACAGCTCGGTGAAATATGGACGGCGAAACATAGACCCCCATAGCTTCGACACGCAGCGAAACCTTGCGACTGACTCCGCTGGTAATCTTGAATGTATCTCAATAATGAGATCAATCGGGATAGATTCTAACTTTTCTCCTCCGTTCATGATGTCTCCTGGTATTTTGCTTATAACAAGGAGAAAGATAGACGACTATATATCTAAGGTTTGAAGCCTAGGGCATTTATTCAGTACTGATCGAACCGAACCCTAATTGCCGAGGTTTGTGTAATTCTGTTTGATTTGGCTTTAAAGGCATTAACCAATCAGTAGCCTTATTAACAGATAGAATATTCTCAAATATTAGTTGGAAATACTGTGGATATTCTCCGTGAATCTAGGGAAATCCCTGAACATATTGTAACAACTTTGGCTATATATTGAATGCAATACAGAGAGCTCTCCTGATCGGAGACTTTCATTATCTTTCAAGCCTTTGTTATATTGAACGGTTCGATCAGGAACACACCAACATATAAGTGAAACCGATCGGTTTGACCTAATAAAACCCTAGATCAAATTTTCTAGTTCGTAAGCCGCTCGCTATATTCTCTTCTTTAAGACCAAGCTATTTATATCAAGCAAGGCAAGTAAAAAGTTACCAAGAAAAACAAATTCAGATAAAACTAAATAGAATTAGATGATGTTCAAGAAAACCAAAAGGTTAAGCGCAACAAAGACACGGCATGTGATGATGAATGTGCTATGATAAAAAAATTATTCTTGGACTAAAAAAGCAAAAGGCAGAGAGATATGGTCTTCATTTCAACTCGTGTTCCAATTTTTATCTATGCTTTGTGATATTGATATGCCTTTGCTCTTGGACAATATTTTCTCTCATTAGTCTCCCAACTATGTATGTATTAATCAATGGAGACTATGGCAGTAAAATATAGGGTCTTCATATCAACACGTTTTCCAATTTCTAAATGCTCAATTGAGTGCATAAAGATGGAATTAAAAATCAATTACTAATTCTTCTAATTTGAAACTACTAATTCTAAAAGAAAACTATTTATGTTAATTCTAAAACTGAAAATGATCCTTCATAACCACCATAATAATTCAGTATGCCCAATATTCGTTAACGGTCCAGGCCTTAGAAAAATAAATGGATTCGAGAAATGATTCTAGCCTTTAGCTAGAGGTAATCTTAAAAGCATAGAAAACTAGAAAAAATGAGCATTGCTTCTTCATCCATCTCAAGCTTTGCCTCAAAGAAACCAAGACCTATATTTGAAAAGAATCTGCCCTTTTCAATTGCCTCATGCAACCCTCAACGTTATCTATAAATGTTGTAAATGTTTATATGTCTTGTGTATAACAATTCCTTCCAACAATGTCATTGAGTCAGCCAATAACACGGACCGATAGTGCACCCAATGGAGCATTTAGGACTTTTGGTCTCTACTGGTGCTACCATTGTGATCGTATGGTCAGAATTGCATCCTCTAACCCATCAGAGATCGCCTGTCCTCGATGTTTGAGGCAATTTGTCGTTGAGATTGAAACGAGACAACGGCCTCGGTTTACTTTCAACCATGCTACTCCGCCTTTTGATGCTTCTCCTGAGGCTCGTCTTCTCGAAGCTCTCTCGCTCATGTTTGAGCCTGCAACCATAGGTAGGTTTGGTGCAGACCCATTTCTTAGGGCAAGATCCAGAAACATCTTGGAACCTGAATCAAGACCCCGACCGCAACATCGAAGACGACACAGCCTTGACAATGTTAACAATGGTGGTTTACCTCTACCAAGAAGAACATATGTTATTCTCCGGCCCAATAATCCGACTAGTCCACTCGGAAACATAATTGCGCCACCAAATCAAGCACCACCACGGCATGTGAACTCACATGATTACTTTACTGGAGCATCAAGCTTAGAGCAGCTGATTGAACAACTAACACAAGACGATAGGCCTGGACCACCACCTGCGTCAGAACCCACCATTAATTCCCTACCATCTGTGAAAATAACACCACAACATCTAACTAACGACATGTCCCAATGCACAGTGTGCATGGAAGAATTCATTGTTGGTGGGGACGCAACGGAATTACCATGTAAACATATTTACCATAAAGATTGTATAGTCCCGTGGCTTAGGCTTAACAATTCTTGCCCTATCTGCCGCCGTGACCTGCCACTTGTCAACACCGTTGCTGAATCTCGAGAAAGGAGCAATCCTATTAGACAAGACATGCCTGAAAGAAGGCGTCCAAGGTGGATGCAACTCGGTAACATTTGGCCATTTAGAGCAAGATACCAAAGGGTTAGTCCAGAAGAAACAGCAAACCAGAATCCTCGAGATAACAGGAGCTAACTCTGAATATTCCATGGGAAATAAAAATCGTGACTATCTATATGTATAGACTCTATGAGACATTGTCTATTTGAATGTGCATGTATATCTCAGAAATAAACTCAAGCGAAACATATTTAACGACTAGAGAAAGCCCTACCAAGCCCATAGCGATAAGAAGGACTTGCATGCTATAACAAAAATAATTAGTGGAAAAAGACTGTAACCTTGAGTAAACTAAACTTCTCTCTCAAATCTTACTGCAGTTCTGTCTTAGTGGTCTTACTGTAACATCCTTTAGTTTCTTGAACCCATCCATTAAAGAGGGAAATAAAGTTGCGAAATAAAGAGAGATCATCAAGAGTCAATTGGTCACCACGAAAATTATAAATAACGGTCGCTACTAACTTAAAAGCACATTTATTCTCTACTCTCTTCCTATTCGCTTCGTCTCCAAGAAACAAACACTCATTCTTGCGTTTGATCTTTCTTTCTCTAGATCCCATATTTTTCTTGATCAATTTAGTTTCATTATGGAGGAAGATGCAGCTTTTGATCTACTCAAAGCCGAACTCTTAAACGCAGAAGACGATGCAATAATCTCACGTTATCTGAAGCGTATGGTCGTCAACGGAGACTCATGGCCTGATCACTTCATCGAAGACGCAGACGTGTTCAACAAGAATCCAAATGTGGAGTTCGATGCTGAGAGCCCTAGCTTCGTGATAGTTAAACCTCGAACAGAGGCTTGTGGTAAAACCGATGGATGTGAAACTGGTTGCTGGAGGATCATGGGTCGTGATAAACCGATAAAATCGACGGAGACTGTGAAGATTCAAGGGTTCAAGAAGATTCTCAAGTTCTGCCTAAAGAGGAAACCTAGAGGATACAAGAGAAGTTGGGTAATGGAAGAGTATAGGCTTACCAATAACTTGAACTGGAAGCAAGATCATGTGATTTGCAAGATTCGGTTTATGTTTGAAGCTGAAATCAGTTTCTTGCTAGCCAAGCATTTCTACACTACATCAGAATCACTTCCTCGAAATGAGCTGTTGCCAGCTTACGGATTCCTTTCATCAGATAAGCAATTGGAGGATGTATCTTATCCGGTGACGATAATGACTTCTGAAGGAAACGATTGGCCTAGCTACGTTACCAACAATGTGTATTGTCTGCATCCATTGGAGCTCGTTGATCTTCAAGATCGGATGTTTAATGATTACGGAACCTGCATCTTCGCTAACAAGACTTGTGGTAAAACCGATAGATGCATTAATGGTGGTTACTGGAAAATTTTGCACCGTGATAGGCTGATCAAGTCAAAGTCCGGGATAGTTATTGGTTTCAAGAAGGTGTTTAAGTTTCATGAAACGGAGAAAGAAAGATACTTCTGTGGTGGAGAAGATGTGAAGGTAACTTGGACTCTAGAAGAGTATAGGCTTAGCGTGAAGCAGAATAAATTCTTGTGCGTTATCAAGTTTACTTATGATAACTAAGAATCTTTTCTTTGGATTTTATGATCATCTTAGTATCTTGAGGACATTCTCTTTAAAACATATATCGATAGTCTTTGTGTTTATATTTCTCTGTTCAATATGATTTAGAGACTAGTGTGCTTTTTTCTCTCTTTCATGTGGTTTGTGATTGTGAGAGGAGAGGCTTTTTTGTCGCTGCAATATTTTAAACCCAAAATAACACTAATCGCATGTAAACAATCGATATTAGCAGCAATCACAAACATCAGAGACAAATTGAGCCTTATGTAACCAAACATGTACATATGATTCGACAACAACCTACATGTTTCTGAATCAGCAACCCGAACAATCTATAAATTAAATGAAGATCAATTAAATTGACATGTTTTTTTATCTGCTAAGCAGAGATTGTTGTTGTGTTGATTTCTCGTGTATATGCACATGTAGCCTTTTTGGTTGCCAGAGACTTAAGAGAGAAAGAATATTTTCCTCTGTTTTAAGAAATATTCAAAGAATGCCATGGACTAGGATATAAAATGCCATGGTCTAATATGATCCGTTTTAACATTATATTTATACATATGTCAACGAAACAACTATCATATATTTTAAGCTGATACTAATTTAAGCAGACCAGGAAAAACAAAAAAAAAAGTTTATAAATTTTTTATCCATTATAGCAAAGTCAAAATATCCGTGGACGAAGGGTGGTAGCGAAATAAAGAGACATCATCAAGGGTAAATTGGTCACTACGTAAAGATATAATGGTCCCCACTAAAGTTTCAACATGAGTCTCACTTCTTCTTCGCTCTCCAAGAAACAAAACACTCGATCTTGCGTTTGATCTTTCTCTCTCTATAGATCTTTTTCTTGATCGATTTTATCTCATTATGGAAGATAACGACGCAGCTTATGATCAAGTCAAATCCGAACTGTTAAACTCAGAAGACGAAGTAATAATCTCACGTTATCTGAAGCCTATGGTCGTTAACGGAGATTCTTGGCCAGATCACTTCATCGAAGACGCAAACGTGTTCACCAAGAATCCAAATGAGGTGTTCAATTCTGAGAGACCTAGATTCGTTATCGTTAAACCACGAACAGAGGCTTGTGGTAAGACCGATGGATGTGAATCTGGTTGCTGGAGGACCATGGGTCGTGATAAACTGATAAAGTCGGAGGAGACTGGGAAGATTCTAGGGTTCAAGAAGATTCTCAAGTTTTGCATAAAGTGGAAACCTATAGAATACAAGAGAAGTTGGGTAATGGAAGAGTATAGGCTTACCAATAACTTGAACTGGAAGCAAGATCATGTGATTTGCAAGATTCGGCTTTTGTTTGAAGCAGAAATTAGTTTCTTGCTAGCCAAGCATTTCTACACTACGTCAGAATCACTTCTTCGACATGAGCTATTGCCATCTTATGGATATTTATCCAATACACAAGAGGAGGATGAATTTTATCTGAAGACGATAATGACTTCGGAAGGAAACGATTGGCCTAGCTACGTTACCAACAACGTGTACTGTCTTCATCCATTGGAGCTTGTGGATCTTCAAGATGTGATGTTTCAAAGTTACGGAACCTGCATCTTCGCTAACGGGACTTGTGGTGAATCTGATAAATGCGATGGTGGTTACTGGAAGATCCTGCACGGTGATAAGCTGATCAAGTCAAATTTCGGGATGGTCACTGGTTTCAAGAAGGTATTTGAGTTCTATGAAACGGTGATACATAGATATTTTTGTGATGGAGAAGAAGTGAAGGTAACTTGGACTATAGAAGAGTATAGGCTTAGCAAAAACGTGAAGCAGAATAAATTGTTGTGCGTTATCAAGTTTACTGATGATAAATAGGATACTTTACTTTGGTTTTTGTGATCATCTTAGTATCTTACGAATATTCTAGATACACACATCTATAGATTCATGAGTCTTTGTGTTTCTTATTTCTCTGTTCAATATGGTTTAAAGACTAGTATGCTTGTTTCTTGTGGTTTGTGGTTGTGAGAGGAGAGGCTTTTTTTGTCGTCGCTTCAATTTGCTAATCGCATGTAAACAACCATATTAGCAGCAATCACAAACATCAGAGACAAATTGAGCCTAAACGTAGAGAATGGATATGATCTGAAACCAACTATATGTTTCTGAATCAGCAACCCTATAATAATCTATAAATAAATATCAATGGAAAGAAAATTGACATGTTTTTGTTATCTAATTGGTACATAAAATGATTTTCGTTGTTGTTGTGTTGATTTGCAATTTCGGAGTGTCCTCGTGTATATATGTACATATAGCCGTCAACATTTTGCAGGAAGAAACAGAGAGGTTAGGTCATCAACGTTGCCAAGGCTTGTTGTTGCCACACCGTCGTGGCCATGTACAAACCAAGAGTTGCGGTGTCGTCACCGTGAAGGAGAAGAGGAGTTTGGTAGAGCAACCGGAGGAGATTGTCGCTGCACCTGAGACACCACGCCAAGGAAAAAGTGAGCATAATGATCCACTAAAGCGAAAGAAAGCGATTGGTTGCGTGGGAGAGAAAGCTGAGATGTAGGCGAGACGTCACCACTACGAATGGAGATTAGGTTCAAAACGAAAATGAAGAATTTTGGAGATGGGGCAGAGCAAAAGACAAGCAAAGAAGGAAGAAAAGGAAGGAAAAAAGGGCTGTTTCAAATTGGTGTTTTAGGAGGAGGATTCGGGTCATACATGAACTGAGAGTGTTTCAATCGAGTTTAGCTTGAGGAGTTATTCACGTTGCTTCTTGCGCAAGAATAAACGATAAACAGTTCTTATTATGGGAAAAAGGGCCTTTCTCGATTTAGAAGCGCGCGGTTTCAACTTATACAAATGACTAGTTGCTGATTTATATAAACGCTTTCAAATTTCAAAAAAAAAACTTGAAATTGGCTTTTAAAACAATGTCATAAAAGTGTGCAACATAAAAGTGTGCATAGCTACACGTTCTCACTACTATATGTTTGTTGTGAATTAAAATGTTTTGCAGATTCCGTTTTCTAAAGACGATATCATTCCTACAACTGGACAAGCTGTGGTCGAGAATAAGCTGTTGGCAGAGGCAGTTCTTTAATCAATCATTGGAAGTAATGGGGTGTCTCCTGCGACTAGGCTAAGTCTTGCAGAGAGATTGGCTCAGGTGATCGATGAATAAGAACAAGGTCGAAGAAGAAGCAAAAGAGAACAAATGATGAGACGTTTTTCTTGTAGGTCTTATGTTTCAATATTCAATAATAAGACATTTTCGCTCCCATCAAATGTTTTCCTCTGTTTCTAAGAATAGTCAAAGAATGTCATGGACTAGGATCAAAAAATGCCGAACAGATAAAATTATATTATCAATAGTTGGTCTTGATTCTCCACATTATACGCCAAACGAAATCAGTGATCAATAAATTATAGGGCAAAGATTTGGAACTATTGGTCAAAGAAAAATCTTAATTTTCAAGAACATGAGAGTCTACCATTGGAGATGCTAAAATTCAAGAGCTCTTCATGAGTTTCTCAACTTTTAAATTTGCAAAATTTATATTAGAAATAATGGTGAGAGCCAATGAGGGGCTCTCACCATTGGAGATGCTCTAGTCATTAAAATGTTTTTAGAAGCTTAATGAATTTATAAAAAATTTGAGACTCAACTCCCTGAATAACAATGAATTTAGATTAGATCTTTTTAAGGCTATTCAGAAATTCCGAAGCATACAAAGATCTTATGTTAATATACCAAATCGTTACATCATACGCGTGTGGTCCATTATGTACACGTTTGAATTTACAAATAGTAAACACATAATTACAGTTTTAGTATATTTACTATTAGAGAAATGCTAATGCAGTTTGCAAATAATTTTAACCAAATCTCGGCATTGTTGTGTATGATGAACTGAATTGATTTTTCATCGGAATTTTCTTGTTTTGCTCGTTTCACAGTGAGAAAATTCATAGAGACCACTCATTACATGCATTCTCTAGTTCTTTTTCTCGAGGAAAGATAGAGAGTATGATCCTTCCTCTCTTCTATTGGGATTCTCCTTCGTACGCTCTCCAGTTCCGCAACAATTTGTTTGACAAAATCTGCCTCTGAGCTGGGAAAAGGAATGACCAAAACCAACTAGTTAGACACACTAGCTAAGAGTCAATTCTACAAGGCGAAAAAAGAATTCCGCTGGAAATTAACAATACTTGATTAGGAAAATAATTTAAAAAAACAATGCTATGCATGCTAATTCTATATTTTTAGCCTATTTAGCCTATATTTATGGATGATAATCAATAATTAAAATAAACATCCCTCAAAAGTAATGTCACATTAATAAAAAAAACTATTATTCATCCGAATTTAATTTCTTAATGTGCAAATGTTAAAATATATAACTTAGCAATGAAAAATAATACCAAAGTACATCATATCACATTTGTAAACAACATTTTTCATAAATGACTCTTTTAAGGTTAATTTAAAAGCTGTTGACACTAAACAGAATCCAGATTTAAACACCTATAAATCACGAAACACATATCATGGGATGAGAGAAAATGTTTAAAAAACTAAGTTGTTCCAAAAAAATACGTGGTAGGCATCATTTGGACTTGCCATTTTTTATTAATAGCAAGGACTTATCAGCCAATAATATAATTTTTGTTAGTGTCTTGTTGAACGGGTAAATTAGTATACAACGGGCAAATTAGTACTTATATGATGTAAAATAAATTAACATCTATTAAATTGACTATAGCAGAAGACAAAAAGAAATGATCCATATTGAGAAGCATTTTAAAAATTGGAGGTTGATTTATTAAAAAGCTTATTTATTTTTGAGCTCGTCATGTTCAAGGCAAGTAACGCCGGTAAACAACATTACAATTGTGCTTTTAGGTTCAAGAGTGGATTCTTATGTATGGTCCAATCTTGGTTTTCGTTTTGGCTTGAATCCCGAATCAGAACAGTTTTGGTTTGAAAATGAAGAGCTTTTTTATTTGTTCGTTGTCACAAATGCATCAACTATATTGTTGATTGGTAATGTGTTGGGATCATGGTATGAAGATTTACCTATCCCGATGAATGCTTGGTGAGAATTGAAGAAAATTCAGTGGTTAATAATGAATGCATAAAGTAAGCGTTATGGTAGATGGTTGTTCGCTGAGATCATATTCACCTAAATGAATCTCTTAATTAATTGTTTTCTTGTATGAATGTATGATGCCGCTTTGTAAATACAATTTGTAAAGTTGGATCATATCTTATATATTAAGATATGAAGTTGACAAGGAAGTCAAAACAAAATCAATATATAAAACTAAATTTTAACTTTTACAGAGGTGCATATAACTTGACTAACTGACTATTAATTGGGTTCATTTTCAGTAACGTTTAATTTAAAATTCGCTCCAAATAAAAATTTTAAAATCTAAGAAGAATATAAATCAAAACTAAAAAATACACTCTTAAACCATATTAAACAAACAAACCATTTTCTTATTTTTCTAAATCTATGATTGAAGCTTTATTCTTCTATTTTTCTTTTGCAAATATCACGGAATTGTTTCAGCTGATCACTTTATGCTAGTGTCGTGTTATGCTTTTATTTCTTGACTCACAAGTCACGAAAACAATCTGTACATGTAGTGACATATATGTACGTACTCTTAGATAAAAAGAAAGATCATGTAGAGTACCTCTTGCCACATAACGTCAAGCCCATCTTATTAGAGAAAAACTCCAAAGCTTCCTTCCACTTCTTGATCTCGTCACCACTAGAAATCTTTGCCAACTTCCAAAAGTTACTACCAAATTTTCCCTCTTGGTGTCTCACATCATTTACCTCCACCTTGTAGAAAATAGGAACCACATTTAATTTGCCCTTCTTTGCAAGTTTCTTCATCTTTGCCAGTTCGTTCAAGCACCATGGGGACTCCGCATATCTTTCGGAAAAGATTGCTAATGCAATCTGCGACTGCTTGATCCTTTTGAAAAGGTGTTTAAGGTCTTTTCCCTTCTGTTCATCTTTGTCAATGAAGAAGTTTATTCCGTGTAGTTCAAAAGCGGCAGCGAGGTGGCTGAGGAAGCTATAGCGAATTTCCTCTCCTCGGAAGTTGATAAACACCTGGTCCTGGAACTGTGGAGGCTGCATGAATCGAGAGATAGCCACCATCGGGATCTTCTTAACACTCTTTGTCATATTATTGTAAGACTGACTTTACAGAGATGGAAAGAGAAAACTTGAAACCGTAACTTTTGTAAGTTGTTTGATTGGTTAGACTAGAAAATTAGGATTTGTACGTAGTGTAAAACCGATTCTGATTAGCAAGTTTTTTTTATCTAATCTAGTCTATATTTATAGGCCATGTAGTTGGTGCTTCTAGCTAGATCAGATTTAATTGAAATCACCAAACAATCTAGCTAGTAGATAAAATTGCTGATTATTTTAACTAGAAAATCCACGTTCGTATGGATACTATACGAATAGTGTAGCGCACTATTATGTATACGTTTAACGATTAGTAATAATAAAGTACGGCTGTTAGAAAGACGGAAAGGTACGTACAAGATTATTTGAAAACCTACAAAGAATTGGTTCTATGACTAATAAAAAGGAATAGAAAAGAAGCTAATCAAATGACATGTATTTTCCTAAAGAAAATATTTAGTTATAATGAACGAGGCAAACTCCTTTTTTTAAGTAATAAAACTTGTTGATACTAAACTGAATTGGAATTTTATAATCGGCACATGACAAAATCAATACGTTTTAAACTGAGCCGAGTCAGCTCAATGAAGTCGAGCATGTTTAGGCATTTTGGTCCGTTTTGATAATGACTCTCTTTTGGTTTCAAGTATCATGCTCTCCCAATTCACCACGTCTCATAAGTCATAATGAAGGGACAAAAAAAAGTAATATAATAGAGGTTGACATAAAACCTAATCAAAACCGGATCCAAAAAGATTTCTTGAGTTGAAGAAATGTTCTAATCTAATATTATTGATTTTTTCCTATGATACTGCGGATATTCTAATGGTTTACTTTACAAATCGAATGATCTTTATGCTCCCTGTTAGAGAGAACGTTACTCATCACGACCAAGCACAAAAATTGATGAGTAAATTATGTATTGACTTTAATTGTTAAACCAGTCAAGCCCTAAGTTTAGCATTATTGTAATAGATTCGCCGTGTTTCCCTCCCACCTTCATACGTTCCTGCATATATAAGAATTAATATTACTCAAATTAGACCAAACTTCCAAATAAAAGTTAATCGATGCATTGAGATTTGAGAGTATCAATTATATATTAAAATTTTCATCTCTTTTTCTACATATCTTGCTTCGTTTCTACGTTTTGGTGGCAGAGTTTATTTTATCATTTAAAGTTATGACATAAGACATAAACACATGACCAAATTTACGAAAACACTCCCGCCGTCGGCTATTGGCCCAGAAGTATTGATCAGTCACTTATCTTATTATTTTTCTAAATCCCCTAAACATTTGATAAACAAACGACTTCTTCTTTCTCAGATTGACTTTCCAAGTTACATTTGATATACACCCTTTTTGTGTGGTAAAGAGTGCTTTTTCACTTTACCAAAGGTGCAGTAAGTTAATGGTCAGTAGTTGAACTAGGTTCTATTGTATATATCAAAGATGCGCCAATTGTTTTATAAATAAGGTTTAGATGGAAGTTACTCGGAAAACATATATTTCCCAAAAACTCTTTTAAAACTATTCTTCAAATTCTCTTCTGATGGGATGAAGAAAAGTTTTCCTTCAAACAGCTAGGGAAGAAAAATTATGCTTTGTGATCCGCGACAAACATTAACAAAGGCTGGTGCTTGACTTAAGACAACTATATATATGGTCTAATAACTTGGAAAATCTTTGACAGAAATTAACTTTAAGTGCGGAGAATCTGTGATGTTGCGTTCTTCATTAATTGGTTTTGGACTTTTTAATTACATTATTGAGGTGTTTGATTCAGTAGGAGAAAAGTAAATTGAGAAGAGTGAAACAGGTCATAATTAACATCAACGTTTCAACCTCAAATCTAAGAAGCACGAACACTTGCAATGCAAATTTGGGCTTATATATATAGAGGGTTGTTTTGATGGGTCAGACACGTTCAATCATGTATGTTATGTTGAGTCAATCCGTGATTTTTTAACTTGACTTTAAGATTTAGATCCGTGGCTCACCCGAAATATGTAAATGATACCAATTTCAGGTGAACGTAAACTAGTGAGTTGTAGTAAATTAGTACCATATATATATATATATTCATATTGATCAGCTGTTAAGAAACAGTGAGTTGGCTAATCATGCATTTCATTAGTAATTCTAAATATTGCCAATAATTTAGAATTTCGCCTACTATTACAGTCATGTACTTGTATTATTTTATTATGTGTTTTTAATTTTATTAGTTAAGGATACAAATATCTGTATAACAGCTATAAAGTGTGTTAAACATGAACAAGAAAATAAAGGTGCTTTCATAATTAAGAAAATTTTATTTTACTGCCTCTATTGACCTAAGTTTGCAAAAATATAGGTCTCACTCACCTAAGTTTTGCAGATGACATCATGGTTCTCTCTGATGGTAAAATTCGGTCAATTGATGGAGTGGTCCGAGTTTTCAATGACTTTGCTCTGTGGTCAGGACTCAGAATAAGTATGGAGAAGTCGACTCTGTTTTTAGCGGGCACGTCTGCAACAGCTCACCAAACGATCACCTCTACATACCCGTTTTCAGTGGGAACATTACCTGTAAGGTATCTTGGACTTCCCCTTGTTAATAAACGTCTATCTGCAGCTGATTACCTTCCTCTCCTTGAAAAGATAAGACAACGAATTGGCTCTTGGACAGCAAGATTTCTCTCTTTTGCTGGTAGATTGAATCTAATAAGTTCAGTACTCTGGAGTATTTGTAACTTTTGGATGGCAGCGTTTAGACTTCCTCGCGGTTGTATTCGTGAAGTGGATAAAATTTGTTCTGCATTTCTTTGGTCTGGGCAGGAAATGAAAACAACGAAAGCAAAGGTGTCATGGCAAGAGATTTGTAAGCCTAAGCATGAAGGTGGTTTGGGTCTAAGATCCTTAAAGGAGGCTAACGATGTCTGTTGTTTGAAGCTAATATGGAGAATAGTGTCTCATGGAAACTCTCTTTGGGTGAAGTGGATAGAAGAAAATCTTCTCAAACAGAAGTCCTTCTGGTCTGTCAAACACACATAGGCTCTTGGATGTGGAAGAAACTCCTCAAATATCGGGCAGTTGCAAGTCCTTTATGTCGAGCGGAAGTCAAGAATGGGCAAACCACATCATTTTGGTATGATAACTGGTCTGATTTGGGTCGTTTATCTGATCTTGTGGGTGAGCGAGGTGCTATTGATTTGGGAATAGATTGGCAAAAATCTGTGGCGGATGCGTGGACAATGCGTCGTCGTCGAAGGCATAGAGACGGATTACTCATGCAAATAGAAGAGGCTTTAAATAAAAAAATGCAGAATCGTAAAGATGAAGCAGATCATATTCTTTGGCGTGGTATAAATGACACTTATCGGCCACGTTTCTCTACCAAGGATACATGGCATCATCTAAGAACTATCTCTCCCACGATCACTTGGCACAAAGGAGTATGGTTTACTCACGCGACGCCTAGGCAATCCTTTTGTGTGTGGCTAGCGGTTCTAAATCGTCTCTCCACCGGGGACCGTATGAGGATGTGGAATGTCGGAGCAACAGACACGTGTTTTCTCTGTCACACCGAGGTAGAAACTAGGGAGCACCTCTTCTAAGAACATTTTTCAAACTAGCTACTCAACAGATTGGCACACGAACCTAATGCGCGTCTCTTGCCACCAAAACCAGCGGGTAGAAGGATTTTTACAAAGGTATGTGTTTCAGACTGTAATCTATGCATTATGGAGAGAGAGGAATGGAAGAATGCATGGGGATGATCCTAACCCACCAGCTCGGTTAGTCGGATGGCTAGACAAGCAGATTCGAAATCGATTATCAGCAATTAGGCTCATGGGCGATGGGCGTTATGCGAGTGGTCTCCAAAAGTGGTTTGCGTCAAAGCACTAAGTTCTCAACTCATCAAAGTTTAATCTTTTCTCTGCTATTGTAATCTAAATTAAAGCTGCACTTGTTGTAAAAACGTTTTCTTTTGAATCTAATTTAACATGAAATTCAAAAAAAAGAAATAAGATTATTACTTATACATATGTCAACGAAACAAAACTATCGTATAACTGACAGTAATTTATTTTAACAAAAGCACCAGAAGAAAAGAAGAAAAAAAGTTTACAAAAAAATTATCCGCGGAGGAAAGGGTAGTTCATAATTGCGAAATAAAGAGATATCATCAGGGGTAAATTGGTCAACACAAAAATTATATATAACGGTCGCCACTAACTTATTAACACGAGTCTCTCTTCCTCTTCCCTTCATCTCCAAGAAACAAACACTCATTCTTGCGATTGATCTTTCTCTAGATAATTTTTTTGATCGATTTAGTTTCATTATGGAGGACGACGACGCAGCTTATGATCTAATCAAACACGAACTGTTATACTCAGAAGACGAAGTAATAATCTCACGTTATCTGAAGGGTATGGTCGTTAACGGAGATTCTTGGCCAGATCACTTCATCGAAGACGCAAACGTGTTCACCAAGAATCCAGATAAGGTGTTCAATTCTGAGAGACCTAGATTCGTGATCGTTAAACCACGAACAGAGGCTTGTGGTAAAACCGATGGATGTGATTCGGGTTGCTGGAGGATCATTGGTCGTGATAAACTGATAAAGTCGGAGGAGACTGGGAAGATTCTAGGGTTCAAGAAGATACTCAAGTTTTGCCTAAAGAGGAAACCTATAGACTACAAGAGAAGTTGGGTAATGGAAGAGTATAGGCTTACCAATAACTTGAACTGGAAGCAAGATCATGTGATTTGCAAAATTCGGTTTATGTTTGAAGCTGAAATTAGTTTCTTGCTAAGCAAGCATTTCTACACTACATCAGAATCGGTTCTTGAAAATGAGCTGTTGCCATCTTATGGATATTATTTATCCAATACACAAGAGGAGGATGAATTTTATCTGGACGCGATAATGACTTCGGAAGGAAACGAGTGGCCTAGCTACGTTACCAACAACGTGTACTGTCTGCATCCATTGGAGCTTGTGGATCTTCAAGATCGGATGTTTAATGATTACGGAACCTGCATCTTCGCTAACAAGACTTGTGGTGAAACTGATAAATGCGATGGTGGTTACTGGAAGATCCTGCACGGTGATAAGCTGATCAAGTCAAATTTCGGAAAGGTCATTGGTTTCAAGAAGGTATTTGAGTTCTATGAAACGGTGAGACAAATATATCTTTGTGATGGAGAAGAAGTGACGGTAACTTGGACTATACAAGAGTATAGGCTTAGCAAAAACGTGAAGCAGAATAAAGTGTTGTGCGTTATCAAGTTGACTTATGATAGATAGGATACTTTACTTTGGTTTTTGTGATCATCTTAGTATCTTACGAATATTCTAGATACACACATCTATAGATTCATGAGTCTTTGTGTTTCTTATTTCTCTGTTCAATATGGTTTAAAGACTAGTATGCTTATTTCTTGTGGTTTGTGGTAGTGAGAGGAGAGACTTTTTTTGTCGTCGCTGCAATTTGCTAATCGCATGTAAACAACCATATTAGCAGCAATCAAAAACATCAGAGACAAGTTGAGCCTAAACGTATAGAATTGATATGATCTGAAACCAACTACATGTTTCTGAATCAGCAACCCTAATAATCTATAAATGAAGATCAATGGGCAGAAAAATTGACATTTGTTTTTATCTGATTAGCAGAGATCATCGTTGTTGTGTTGTTTTGCGATTTCGTGTGTGTGCTCGTGTGTATATCGTTGTTTACATATAGCCGTCATATAGCCGTCATATATTTTTCCAGGAAGAAACAGAGAATTAAGAGATAGGTTAGGTCATCAACTTTGCCAAGGCTTGTTGTTGCCACACCGTCGTCGCCATGTATAAACCAAGAGTTGCGGTGTCGTCTTGAACCGTGAAGGAGAAGAGGAGTTGGGTAGAGCCACTGGAAAAGATTGTCGCTGCACCTTAGACACCAAACCAGGATACCAAGGAGAAAGTGAGCATAATGAGCATAAACGCTTTTATATAAACGCTTTCAAATTTCAAAAAAAAAACTTGAAATTGGCTTTTAAAACAATGTCATAAAAGTGTGCATAGCTACACGTTCTCACTACTATATGTTTGTTGTGAATTAAAATGTTTTGCAGATTGCGTTTTCTAAAGACGATATCATTCCTACAACTGGACAAGCTATGGTCGAGAATAAGCTGTTGGCAGTTCTTTAATCAATCATTGGAAGTAATGGGGTGTCTCCTGCGACTAGGCTAAATCTTGCAGAGAGATTGGCCCAGTTGATGAATAAGAACAAAGTCGAAGAAGAAGCAAAAGAGAACAAATGAATATGAGACATTTTTCTTGTAGGTCTTTATGTTTCAATATTCAATAATAAGACTTTTTAGCTCCCTTCAAATGTTTTCCTCTGTTTTTAAGGATATTCAAAGAATGTCATGGACTAGGATCAAAAATGCCCAACAGATAAAAATTATATTATCAATAGTTGGTCTTGATTCTCCACATTACGCCAAACGAAACCAGTGATCAGTAAATTATGGGGCAAAGATTTGGAACTATTGGTCAAAGAAAAAAAAAATCTGAATCTTATCAATTAGACATTAGACAATCAAAGTAAATAACCTAAATCCGTGTTTTACCACACGTCCACACTACTAATTTCACATGTGGAGTATTGTACTGTGTGGTACTCACGTGGAAAGTGAAGGACATGTGGATCGGAGTATCTATTTCTGTATATTCTTATGCTATTCTAACTTGATATGATGAAGATGCGCCGACCGTTTTATGAATAAGGACAAACATTATCAAAGGTTGGTGCTTGACTTGAGACAATTATATGGTCTAAATAACTTGGAAACTCTGGTTGACAACTATGTAGACTTTTTGGTTACATTATTGAGGTGTTTCCCTTCTTTTTTTTAATCCATTCACAAATTTTGGATAAACAGTGAAAAAATATCCGTGGAAGAAGGGTAGTTGAGAAATAAAAAGAGATCAACAAGGGTAAATTAATCAATACGAAACTTAGATATAACGGTTGCCATTAACTTAAAAGCACATTTATGAACATGAGTCTTCTTCGCTTCATCTCCAAGAAACAACACTCATTTTTGCGTTTAATCTTTCTCTCTCTCTTGATCGATTTAGTTTCTTTATGAGGACGAACCAATGAAAGTTGAAGACGAAGCAACTTATGAGCTTATCAAAGACGAACTGATGAAAGCAGAAGACGAAGCAACTTATTGGCTAATCAAAGAAGAACTGATCAAAGCAGAAGACGATGTAATCATCTCACGTTATCTGAAGCGTATGATCGTTAACGGGGATTCGTGGCCTGATCACTTCATCGAAGATGTAGACGTGTTCAACAAGAATCCAAATGAGGAGTTTCATTCTCAGAGCCCTAGATTCGTGATCGTTAAACCACGAACAGAGAATTGTGGTAGAACCGATGGATGTCAATCTGGTTGCTGGAGGATCATTGGTCGTGATAAACTGATAAAATCGAAGGAGACTGGGAAGATTCTAGGGTTCAAGAAGATTCTCAAGTTCTGCCTAAAGAAGAAACCTAGAGAATACAAGAGAAGTTGGGTAATGGAAGAGTACAGGCTTAACAATAACTTGAACTGCAAGCAAGATCATGTGATTTGCAAGATTCGGTTTATGTTCGATGCTGAAATCAGTTTCTTGCTAGCCAAGCATTTCTCGTGTCTCTCCACTAGATCACCGCTTCCTGCAAATCAATTGTTGCCAGCTTATGGAGTCTGTTTCTTCGATTCAGAAGCGGAGGGTGCATTTTATCTGGAGACGATAATCGGTTATGATGGAAACACTTGGCCTAGCTACGTTACCAACGATGTGTACCGTTTGCATCCGTTGACGCTTGTGGATCCTCAAGATGACAAGTTTAAAGAGTTCGGAACCTGTATCTTTGCTAACAGGACAAAGACTTGTGGTAAAACCGATGAATGTGATGGTGGTGGTTGCTGGAGGATCGTAGAAGGTCATAGAGTTATCAAGTCAAAAGGTAAGGTTCTTGGTTACAGGAGGATTTTTCAATTTTCGGAAAATGAGGAACCAAGAAATGTTTGTGAAGGAGAAGATCCGAAGAAAACTGCTTGGTTCATAGAAGAGTATAGGCCTGACGAAAATAATAAGAAGGATAAAGTGTTATGCGTTATCAAGTTCTTAATCCCACTCAACCAAAGGTAACAAGGAGATTTTACTCTGGAAGTCATACTCCGTAGCACTTCGATGTGTTCTTACTGAGACTGGTCACATTAGCTGATAGGGTATATCAAAAAAAAAAAAAAATTACTCTTTGTCTTTATTTTTTTTTTTTGTTTCTAGTATTTCAACAATATAGTTTTCTTATTCTCTCTATTAATTGCTTTAGAGACTAGTTAATATTCTTATTTTCCATGGTTTGTGGTTGTGAGATGAGAGGTTTGTGATTAAACACAAAATAACGCTAATCGAATATAAACAATGATATTACCAGTAATGACAAACATCACACAAAAATTAAACCCCGCACGTAATCAATTTCTTTTTTACCAAAAAAAAAAGTCTATCTTTCTCGATTCGAGAGAGAAGCTAAGGCGAACTACTGATGGAGAGATAAGATTTAATAGCATTTTTATTGGAAGATCTTTCACAACTAAAATAATTAAAAAAAATAGAAATGAAAAAAAAAGAGAAAATTTCTCACTTTGCCCATAGACTCTGAATTAATCTAACAAACTCATTTTGCCAGATATATTAATTCTATTGGTGTGATTTAATTTAGTTATTTCAAATTTTATTTGAATAATAAAATTGTAACAAAAACAATACATTTTATTCATCAAAGACCATTTTTGTAGATCTTACCGATGAGGATTGTCTAAGTGGTTAAATCTATCAATAACTAGACTTTCTATCTTTTAAAATGAGTTTAGTTAATAACTAGACTCTTTTTTTTTTTTTAGAACAAAATATCTTCAACTATACATTTCAATTTTCAGAGTCTTTAATCAATGAATAACAATGAGGAAAAACAATGAATAAGTTTTAAGCTAAAAAAGAAGAAGAAAAAAAAAAAGAAAAAAGAAAAGAAAAAATAACGAATACATTTAATTTTCCAAAACAAATCTAAATATTCAAAATGTAAGTTAAACTGATACTTCACCATCTACTTATCAATCAAAATTTCCAGTTTATTTAGCTTCCAAATCCGGTACCATGACACTCTAAATCTGGACCCGCAGCTGGTATGTTTATATCGATCGACAAAGCCTTAATTTAGAAAATTTTAGAATTTATAACTCGTGGAGCCGACCAATTTTTAATGAATTTGCCATAATAAAAAGATTAGTTTTCGAATAAACCAAATGAAGAAAGATGTGGTTACCTGTTGAACAAGTGTTCCAATTTTCCTACATGAATGCATTGGACCATCCTTTTGTCACACACAGCTTGGACCAATCTTTATTTATTCATTTCACCAACATTCCACCGACATATCTCTCTCGCGGGAAAGGGCATTTTAAAAACATTTAGCAATTTAGGAGCGATGCTCAATATTTATTTATTTTTTTTTTATTTTTTTTGGATGTAAATTCAAATATAACACAATAACGGTACTATCATAAATTACTAGCTTACCTATCTGAATTTTCATTTTGTTATTTATAAATATAATGGTATTTCATTATATGATATCAAACTTAAAATATCTAAATAAATATGATTTCTCATAATTTATTTAATCTAAAAATGCGTATGGAAATAACACAAAATTTGTTTGGATAAGATATCATCTTTTTGTCAACAAATTATATTAGTTCTAGTAAAAATATATATAATACTAACTCTAAACGATTCAAAAAATTCAAACCAAAATAGTAGAACCTGAAAAAATAATATCATGGTGCTAATTTATCCATTTTAAAGTATGGAAAATACGTGAAAAGTGAGGAAACAAGAAACTCCTAAATATTTTCGAAATCATCCAAGATTCCAAGTGTGTTGAGAAAGCAAGTAGCTAGTTCACAGCCTGAGAGCCAATCCAAATTTTTTTTTTTTTTTTTTGAACAACATAGCCAATCCAAATTCAAGTTCAATTTATAACTTATATATGGAGCTGACCAATTTGAGTCTTGGATTAATCCAAAGGTTCCAAATTTTTTTTCTTTTTTACAAATCTATATATATGGTCTTCATTACAAATTTACATTACGTATTCCAATTTCTGCGGATAGATTTTTTCTTACTTCATACAGAACTAAATCTAAGACCATCTCCATTGGTAGTCTCTCAAGAGAGTTTCTCACTACTAAAATAATAAAAATAATAAAAAGAGAAGAGAGAGAGTATAGAAAGTTTCTCAAGTGAGAAACTATGAGATATTCTCTACAAGCCATCATTACATTTCTCTCCTCTCAATTGGTTCAATTTTTTCATTAAAATAAAAATTTAATCATATAATAAAAATTTAGTAAAATACTAATTTGTTTGTTTGAAAAACTTTTTGGGTTTCTCCTTGATGGAGATGCCCAAAGATATTTTTTACACTTCATATAGTACTAATTACTAAATCTAGGATAATATATTTTTCAAACCCCAAAACAAAAATGGATAGTAGTACACTACTATGCATATTTGATATTTCTATTTGTGGGAAGCGTAATATTCATTTCAACACGTGGTAATTCAAAAGTGGACCATCTTTCTTTTTCATCCTCACAGAAATAACACTGGAGGGGCAGGTGGTACAGTGAGCGAGAGACTCGTAATTTATTAATTCTAAGTTCTGACAAGCCAATAATGGAACGAAAAGAGAGAAAAAGTGTGAAAAAATGGAAAAGACTTTTGCTCTGATTACCATTTTTCTTGCTTTTGCTTTCTCCGGGAAATGCAGCGACGTTTTCAGCAGATGTGATTTTCCTGAGGGATTCGTCTTTGGATCTTCCACTTCTGCTTATCAGGTTTGGAATCAATTTATTATCTTGAATCTTCGAACAGAACTGAAACAAAGGTTTTAATATCTGAAAGTGGGAAGGAGCTGTTGCGGAAGACGGAAGGAAACCTAGTGTCTGGGACAGATTTTGTCACTCACGTAAGAGCTTTCGTTTTTCAACATTTAATTATTGTTAGTGTTTGAACAAATATTAATATTAACATTGCAGATAATAACCAAGGTAACGGAGATATAACATGTGATGGGTATCACAAATACAAGGTTCTTTCTCTTCTCTGCTAATTTACTCTTGCTACATTATGAGTTTTTTGTTCATCAAGCCTGAGTTTATTGTGACTATTCAGGAAGATGTGAAGTTGATGGTGGACACTAACTTAGATGCTTTCAGATTCTCCATCTCTTGGTCTAGGCTAATACCTAGTAAGTCTTCATTAATCTTCAGTTTTACTCATTAATCTTAGATCAAGTTTATGATCAGTTCTTAATTATCTCATTAGATAGAAGAGGCCCTGTTAACCAAAAGGGTCTTCAGTTCTACAAGAATCTTATCCAAGAATTAGTAAACCATGGTAAGACCTCTCGTCATATCCACTCGATATTCTGCGCGGTGTTATTATTATTAACTTGACTTTAAGTAAACTAATTACTATAGGAATTGAACCATATGTTACACTGCACCACTTTGATCATCCTCAATATCTTGAGGACGAATATGAAGGATGGCTCAACCACATGATCGTGTAGGTTAACAAAAAGCGGCATTGTACTTTCTTTTTACAGATTATGTAGAAAAAGATGATGTGAAATAGTAAACAAAACTTGTTGTTGTTTTTACCATTGCAGCGAAGACTTTACTGCTTATGCAGATGTTTGCTTCAGAGAGTTTGGAAACCATGTCAAATTCTGGACCACGATCAACGAGGGCAATATATTCTCTATTGGAGGTTACAACGATGGGGATTCACCGCCTGGTCGTTGTTCCATACCAGGCCAAAACTGCTTATTAGGGAACTCTTCCACTGAACCATATATTGTAGGCCATAATTTGTTGCTTGCGCACGCCTCTGTTTCAAGACTATATAAGCAAAATTACAAGGTACATATAGTTTTGCATAACACTATTCTTGAATGTGTGAGTTGATGACAAGAGAACAATAACATACTAAATAGTACATACAATGTGCAGGATAAGCAGGGAGGTTCCATAGGCTTTAGCATATTGACGATAGGGTTTAGTCCTTCCACAAGCTCCAAAGATGATGCCATTGCAACTCAAAGAGCCAACGATTTCTTCAACGGCTGGTGAGTCAAGCACAAACTGTTCCAAAAGATATCCTCATAAAATGAGAAGAAATACCAAATACACTCTTTCAAACTCAGGATGCTTGGGCCTCTTATATATGGAGACTATCCGGATACAATGAAAAGAATCGTCGGATCAAGAATGCCCGTTTTCTCGGAGGAAGAATCAGAACAAGTGAAAGGCTCATCTGACTATATAGGAATCAATCACTATCTTGCAGCTTCTATCACAAACAGCAAACTGAAACCTTCTATTTCAGGAAACCCTGATTTCTACTCAGACATGAACGTAATTTTGAGTTGTAGGAATCAAACTCAATCTTTTTGACTAACAAAAATTAGCTCTTTACTATTTATCTCGATATTTTTTCTTCGCTAACCATCTCGTCTTCGCTTTACTGCTTGGGAGGGACAGTCTTTGCGAATTTTTCATCTTCTGAGGTAAGAGTTTCTACGGCTACCAAATTCTTATACAAAGTTTTAAACCAAATGAGTGTTCTTAGTTATTTTTTGTTTTGTTTTGGATAAGTATGATGTTGCTCCATGGGCTATAGAAGCTGTCTTGTAGTATGTAAAGCAGAGCTATGGCAATCCTCCTGTCTACGTTCTTGAGAATGGTCTCTCTCTCTCTCTCATTCTCTCTCTATCTCTCTCTCGTTTTAGTCAGCTAAATTCTCTTGTTAATGTCAACGAATAGGTCGACCGATAAATCGAGATTCGCAGTTGAAAGAAAAGGACACACCAAGGATTGAGTTCTTACAAGCTTACATTGGTGGTGTGCTGAAATCCATTAGGTGAGTAAAGTTTCTTATTGCATATTTTCGTCACTTCTCTTGTCAGTGTAATAAAGAAAAAAAACATTACTACATGTAGGAATGGATCAGATACGAGAGGCTACTTTGTATGGTCACTTATGGATTTATACGAGATTAAGGGGGGATACGATGTTGGTTATGGATTGTACTCTGTCAATTTCAGTGATCCTCATCGCAAAAGATCTCCCAAACTCTCTGCTCATTGGTATTCTGATTTTCTCAAGGGCAAAACCGCTTTTCTTGGTTCTCAAGGCATCACGGAATTGCAGAGCAACCTCTCTCCTTACTCCTAGTAATGAATTGCAATAATATATTCTGATGAATCCGTTGTCATAATGAGAAGCGTAATAAATTCATTCGAATATTATTTGTTTTCATTTATTTTACAATCAAATATTGATAACCGAATTGCTTCTTATTTCAAAATGGACTGAAAACAGTGCAAAAAAATCCCAATAATGTATGAAAAACTCAAAACTAAAGGCTTTTTTTTTGTAAAAACGCTAGAGTTATTTATTTCAACACGTGTTACACACTTTAAATAAATACAGTGGACCATATACTTTGTTTCTTCGTCACACAAATATTATCTCTAGTAGCAGTACAAGAGAAAGAGCATTAGAAATGGAACAGTTTTTTGCTCTGTTTACCATTTTTCTATCTTTTGCTTTCCCCGGGAGATGCAGCGACGTTTTCAGCAGATCTGATTTCCCCGAGGGATTCCTCTTCGGAGCTGGCACTTCTGCTTATCAGGTTTGGAATCAATTCCTAAGCTTTTTTTTTTTTTGGAATTTTTGAACCAAATGTTTGATCTCTGCAAGTGGGAAGGAGCTGCTGCGGAAGATGGAAGGAAACCTAGCGTGTGGGACACTCTTTGTTACTCTCGTAAGCTTTCATTTTAACATAAACTGTTATTAGCATCAGTATTTGAACAGATATATTTAGAAACAGAGATTAGTTGTTGCCTTTGAATTATTTATGCTTCTGATCAATTTTTTCGTTTCTAACTTTTCAGGTAACATTGGTAACGGAGATGTAACATGTGATGGGTATCACAAGTATAAGGTTCTTTCTCTTTTCTGCTTTACTCTCTCCTTGTGACTACTACTACATTATATAGTTTATTCATCAAGCCTGACTTCATTGTGACTTTGTAGGAAGATGTGAAGCTGATGGTAGACACTAACTTAGATGCCTTCAGATTCTCTATATCTTGGTCTAGGCTAATACCTAGTAAGCCTTCTTAAACATTTATGCCGGTTTTGTTTCACTTGAAGGGATCAACTTTATAATTAGCTCTTATCTCATTAGATGGAAGAGGCTCTGTTAACCAAAAGGGTCTACAGTTCTACAAGAACCTCATCAGCGAATTAATAACCCATGGGATTGAACCACATGTTACACTGTATCACTACGATCATCCTCAGTATCTTGAGGATGAATATGGAGGATGGGTCAACAATATGATGATGTAGGCTAAGAAAAAACAACATTAATTAAATCTCTTTTACAGATTTTCTAGGACAGTATTATGTGAAACTAAATTTGGTGTTATTTGGCATTGTAGCAAAGACTTCACTGCTTATGTAGATGTTTGTTTCAGAGAGTTTGGGAACTATGTCAAATTCTGGACCACTATCAATGAGGCTAATGTATTTACTATTGGAGGTTACAACGATGGGGATACACCGCCTGGTCGTTGTTCTTTACCGGGCAAAAACTGCTTGTTAGGGAACTCTTCTACTGAAACATATATTGTAGGCCATAACTTACTTCTTGCGCACGCCTCTGCTTCAAGACTATATAAGCAAAAGTACAAGGTATACTTGCTTATACATAACCCTCTTTTGAATGTATAAGAAGCAACATACTATATACAATGTGCAGGATAAGCAGGGTGGTTCCATAGGCTTTGGCTTATATTTAATGGGGTTGACTCCTTCTACAAGCTCCAAGGATGATGCCATTGCAACTCAAAGAGCCAAAGATTTCTATTTCGGTTGGTGAGTCAGGCACAAACAGTTCTAAAAGGTTTTTCAAATTGGGCAACATGTGCAAGATCTTAAGCTGAAAAGAAAGAAAATCTGCTCTTTAAAACTCAGGTTCCTTGGACCTCTTATATTTGGAGACTATCCAGATACAATGAAAAGAACCATTGGATCAAGACTGCCAGTTTTCTCAGAGGAAGAATCAGAACAAGTTAAAGGCTCATCTGACTTCATAGGAATCAATCATTAGTTTGCGGCTTCTGTCACAAACATCAAATTCAAACCTTCTATTTCTGGAAACCCGGACTTCTACTCAGACATGGGCGCATATGTGACTTGTATGAATCAGACTCATTCTTTTGTATAACAAAAAAAAAACCTCTTTTATCTTTATAATTTGTTACTACTCATTTTTTCTTCGTTTTACTGGTTAGAAGACCTTGGGAATTTTTCAGTTATAGAGGTAAGAGTTTTAAGGCTACCAAATTCAGATACAAAACACCTTATATTCCTTGACATTATAAGTCTTTAAACAAATAAGTGCTACTAATCTATCTTTCATTGTTTGTTTTGTTTTTGTTTGGACAAGTATCCTGTTGCTCCGTGGACTATGGAAGCTGTCCTAGAGTATATAAAGCAGAGCTATGACAATCCTCCTGTCTACATTCTTGAGAATGGTCAATCTCTTCTATGATTAATTTATTCGTCTCTCCCTCATGTTTTTGATTTGGACTTAAAATGTCATATACAAACAGGTACACCGATGACGCAACACAAGGATACACATAGGGTGGAATACATGAATGCTTACATTGGTGGTGTGCTCAAATCCATAAGGTAAGTAAAGTTTTTTTATTGCATCTTTTCTTCTCTTATCTTGTTCGTGTAATTAAGGAAAAGGACATTGCTACGTGTAGGAATGGATCAGACACTAGAGGCTATTTTGTATGGTCATTTATGGATTTATTCGAGCTTATAGGGCGGTACGATTATGGTTATGGATTGTACTCTGTAAATTTCAGTGATCCACATCGCAAGAGATCTCCTAGACTCTCTGCTCATTGGTACTCTGATTTTCTCAAGGGCAAAACTTCTTTTCTTGATTCCAAAGGCATCAAGGAATTGCAGAGCAACTTCTCTTCTTCCTCTTAGTACTGTGATGAAATAACTCTTATGTTCTACTGAATTTAGACTACTTGTCATGAGAGCCACTTCTTTTTTTCTATAAATTCTAAATTAAACTAGTTTAGTAACTTTACACGACAAAATAATGAGAAATCACAGATGCTGAATACAAGAATTGCCCGTTTTTAAATGCTAAAAAGAAATTCGTACCCAGGCCTAAGCATGACATCAAGTTCAAGCTAGCATTGTATCAAAAAACCATATTACAGAACCATACAAACACTTGAATAGTTAGTAACTCTTAGCAAAGTTGTTTTTTACACAAAAGCATGCTAATCCGCATCAAAAAAGAGACACAAAAGAGCAGCTTCAAATTCATATACCATCCATTGTTAAGGCTGCATTTCCACATTAAAAAGAACAAAAGCGCAGCTTCCTACCTACATGTGAAAATCATAACAAAGACTGATCAGAAACTTAAGTATGTAAGTACTAAGCTAACAATCTAAACTCTAAAGCAAAATAGTTATACAAAAAAAAAAAACTCATTAATTTACCTGTTTGTCCCCCGTTTGGTTATGTTGATAAAGTTGGGATATTTTTTTCTTCAAAAAAAAAAGATTTCTACATCAAAATTTAAGAAACGACATTATTCTTACTGATCTTTAAGATCCGATAAAAGGAAAAAAAAAAACTTTATTCTTAACAAAAAAATGAGAAACAAGGATCAATTTTTCAAATATCATATAATTATCTTTTTTCTTTCTTATTCTCAATTAATAAATGTAATGTTGAATTTTGAGAATAATTTATAGTTAAAGATAAGTATATAACTTAGTAAAATATATCCTTCTACATAATCAGTTTGTTAAAAAAAAATCTACAAATTAGAAACTCCATCTAAATACGAGCTTCACAGATTGTTTCACAGAGAAAACAAAACTTTGGCTTCCTTCTCTCCTTGGTTCGTGTAAGTTGAATGTTTTTTTTTATTTTAAATTCGTGTTTCTTCTCTTCCGTTTTGCGAAGTTGATAATTTTGTTATAATCTTATATGAATATTTTTCAGGAAACATGGCTCAAGTTTGTCACACATGTAGACATGTAACAGCCGTGATCCATTGTGTTACAGAAGCTCTTAACTTCTGCCTTACATGTGACAACCTTCGCCATCATAATAACATACATGCAGAACACGTACGTTACCAACTTTGCGATAACTGCTCGATGTATCCGTCTATACTTTTCTGTTATGAGGACGGGATGGTTCTTTGTCAATCATGTTATTCGCACCATTACAATTGTGCCACTAATGGCCATCAAACTCAAGTCGTCTTCGCTAACATGAATAATCAACACCATGATCATGCACATATGCCTCATGTGGTTCACCATAACAATAACAATAATCATCAGCAGCAGCATGTGGGTGGTCACCAAAGAAGAGCAGAGATGTTTGAGAGGAGCTGCCACGGGGATAACAATTGCGAGAGATGGATGTTTGCAATGAGATGTGAGTTATGCGTAGCTTCGAATTCAAATGCTGTTGTTTATTGTCCTACACACAACCAGATTCTATGCGATAGTTGCGACCGGATGATTCACAGTCACGAGGACGCGGTGCCGCCGCATTCGAGGTGTAAGCTTTGCGTAATCTGCAAGAGACCTTCTCGCCGTTTTCTCATTGGCGGCTATCAGTTTAATTTCCCACCGGTTCATCCTCCTGCGGCAGAGGGGATTCCAGTTACGCCCCCAACAGAACTACCTCAACAAGATATTAATTATGATTATCTAGATGATGTTGATGATTTTTCTTGGTTTGGTAGGTGAATAGAAAATCGTCTTCTTTAGCTTTTTATTTATGTGTGTTTCTTAGAGTTTTCGTTAGGGGTTTAATTCTTGGTGTTATAATTGCTTCTGGATTTGAAAAAGAAAAGAAGAAGAAAAAAAAAACAATCAGTTGGATTTAATATGTTAGAAGAAAATAAAATGTCAAAACTAACTCCAATTTGTTCGAGGATGGAAGATATCATATCTTGATGTATGTATATCTCATCATTTAACTAGAAACTATCTAGAAACCACAATTACCGAAAAAACATAAAACAATTTTGCTAAAATGTTAAGAACACAAATTAATTTGATTAACAATCGATGCTTAAGGGGTTTATAGGAATTAAATAATATTTTTTTTTCAACAATAAAATTAAATTTCACTTTGCGATTTTAATTTTATTTAAGAAAGTCAAGAACCAACTCCAATATTTCCGGGGATGTGATTTTCTCAATAAAATCGTCTAATTATCTTGATTTTTGATGTTGTTGTTGTACTTTACGTGAATATCTCACAATTAGTAAGCAGAGTAGAAGATTTTGATTAGTATGACGACAAAAAATAGTACAAATAAAATTTACATGACCTTTTTTGTGTTAAAAAAAGTTACATGATGTTCTGCAAGAAAATATGCTTGTATAATAAATAATTTTTATTAATATTTTATTTCTGACTATTTTCTTCAATAAGAGAAAACATAGTCATTTTGTAAAAGGAAAGAACGAAATAAAAATGCAAATTCTTCACGTTTTGTTAAATAGATCTAATTTAGTTCTTATTTAAGAACTTAATATTACATCTTTAAACCAAAGTAAAATATACAAATATTGACAACTATCGGTCTAATTATTTCAATAAGCAAAGATTATAGAATAATTTCGTTAAGTGTATATATCGAAGAGAAAAAAACAAAGGACAAATCGGTCAATTCACTAATTTGATATAAACGGTACCAACAGATGACGAAGCGCCTCTCTATATATAGAGTACCTTCTTTCCCAAGAAACACTATCATCTTCATATTTTACATCTTCCGTTTCTTGTTTCTCTCCCTTCATCAATCATCATCAGCATTTTCCTTAAATCTTCTTCTTCTAAGAGATCTTAGTTTCACTGAAGAACGAAGATGATGAAGTCAAGACGTGAACAATCAATCGAAGAAGCAATCGTCGCAAATTATTTGAAGATGATGATCGATAACGTAAACGTTTGGCCTCGCCACTTCCTCCGAAGCGAAGACGTGTACTGCAAGAATCCGTGGACGCTTTTCGTTACTAGAGATCCTATAATCCTACACTTCGGACGATACTTCTTCGTTAATCGGAGTGTGAATTCAGGTTTAACCGATGGATGTGAATACGGTTGTTGGAGAATCATCGGTCGTGATAGAGTGATCAAGTCGGTGACGACCGGGAAGATTCTAGGGTTAAAGAAGGTTTATAAGTTCTGTGAAACTGATCGGAAACCGAAATCGGTTTTTAAGTTCTTGGAAAAGGAGAAGAGAAGAGTAAGAGATAGACGAATCTGGGCGATGGAAGAGTATAGGTTTGCAAGTACGTGGAAACAAGATTACGTGATCTGCAAGATTCGACGTCTGTATCCACAACCATTTGACTACATGTTGGCCCAGCACATTCGAGGTTACTATAAATGAATCACTGATATTCTGATCCTGGATTTGAACACTCGATTACTGTTTTTGGTGTCACGTTATTGAACCCGTTGTTTGGGAATTTTCATGTATTCTCATTATCCAGTTTCTTGATTTCTCTCATTCATCTTTGTTCAATCTTTTTGTTTGTTTGGGGCAAATCGTCTCTGTACAATCTTTATGTTACTAGAATTGAAAAGAAAGATTGGTGGAATCGTTTTAAAACTGTGGCATCTTTAAGTGTTATTTTTGGTTATGCAATTGCGTTGATTTTGTAAAGAAATATTTAGATGTAGGGTGATTGGTCGGTGGATTTGTTATCGAGTTCCAAATTTGGAATTCTTCTAAGATTAGATTTCTCTATCCAAAGGCATAATTTTCTTTTATACATTGATACTATTGCTAATTTGCTCTCAAACATGATTCTCAATTGACCTAACAAAAAATATATATACAGTACTAAATGTAGACATTACCTACGATTAAATAATTTTATTGTTGCGTTTACACAAAAAAAAAATTGTTGTTGCTATCTTAAATATACTGCAATATTCCAAATTTAGTTTGCGAAAAAAGGAGATATCACAAAATGATAAATAAATCAAAGTGTAATCAAAGACTTCAAAAATAGATTTCATTGTACATTTGAAACATAAGCAAAAAATACATTTTCTTGATATACTCAACTAAAATTCTACAATGTCTTAACTCTCAATAACTGTTTATAATCTTAAGTTAAATGCTTCTATTTACAAAACGAAAACGATAAGTAGAAAATTCCATCAAATAATGAATCTTCAAAAAAAATATACACCATGAAAAAGTAAAGAAAGATTCACAAATAAAAAATGGTTTCTGATAAGTCTACAAAAGTAGCTTTAATATCACCCATATCGAAGTTAAATTTCTATTACGTACGAAATGCAATGTGTATATTTTGAGTATATACAAAAATGGTTCATGTACTTTTATGAAAATTGAAAACTAGCTGGGTGTTATACAAAAAAAAAAAAAAGAGCAATTTTGTGTCTAAATATTAAAGGGATAATAAAAATTCAATTTTGTGATTGGTCGTATGTCGACGACAATGAGGCGTCTTGGAATCATCACTCTCACCAATTCCGCCGCCGTCGTCACTCCGTCGCTACTCTCTTCAACGGCAGCTTTCCCCGGAACCCTAACTTTACCCTCTCCCCTCCTCAGCGACCGTCTTACCAATTCAATTCTCTTTCACGAATCCAGAAGCCTCTCCTTCTCTTGCTTCTCTTCTTCTTCTTCTTCTTCAGCAGCTTATCTTCCTTCACTAGAAGAGTACCCATCAGCTAAAGGTGACTACTTTTGTTTAACCACTGTTTCAACTTCGGATTTTGAGTTAAAGTTTGCTGAGGAATGTAGTAATTATCTATCTTTAAGGTTCTGTGAAGAGAGATGATAACCAGAAGGTGGTCTTGAAGGGTATGACTTATGCTTCGCTCCAAGTACGTCCCTTTTGCAATTCTCAATCTTTTCTTCATTTGGTTTATGATCTTTGAGGTGGAATTGGGGATATTTTCAACTTGTAGGAATGGGTTCAATCTCATGGGTTTAGACCAGGACAGGCTTTAATGTTGTGGAAGAGATTGTACAAGGACAATATATGGGCAAATAATGTTGATGAACTTGAAGGTTTGTCTTCTGATATGTCTTTGCTCAGAAGTTTTTGTGATTTAGCAATGAGGATTGGTTTTCATTTATGTGTTCATTCTTTTAGGTTTGAACAAAGATCTCAAGAGAATGATTAGTGAACATGCTGAGTTTGGGGCATTATCTTTTAAGGATATTCGTTCGGCTTCAGATGGAACTAGGAAGGTGAATAGATCGTTTTATTTTTTCGTCTAATGATGTGGATGAGTCAATGACTGGGAAGTGGTTATTTCTCTTTATGAGTTTTTGGGGAATCTTCTCATTGATTCATAACTCGCAGGATGTTGCAGATTCTGTTCACGTTGGATGATGGACTTGTGATTGAGACTGTTGTTATACCTTGTGATCGAGGCAGGACAACAGTTTGTGTTTCGAGCCAAGTTGGTTGTGCCATGAATTGTCAGTTCTGCTACACTGGCAGGTAAGCATATATTATCTTGAGCCACTTTTTTCAGGTCTTGATTTGTGTTTAATGTATGTTTGTACTGATTTCACAGGATGGGCTTGAAGAGAAATCTCACTACTGCTGAGATAGTTGAGCAGGCTGTTTATGCCAGGCGATTGCTTTCCCATGAAGTTGGGTCAATTACAAATGTCGTCTTTATGGTATGCATGTTCGTTAGACAAACAAAAAACTCAACATAGATCACATTTAAGGTCTGTTTATACTGGTGTCTCCAGTTTCTCATGGAGCTGGATGTGTTTTGTAGGGAATGGGAGAGCCATTTCACAACATTGACAATGTCATCAAAGCTGCAAACATAATGGTAGACGAGAATGGACTTCACTTCAGTCCCCGCAAGGTCACAGTCTCGACTAGTGGCCTTGTTCCTCAGCTGAAGCGTTTTCTCCGTGAGTCAAATTGCGCTTTGGCAGTCAGTCTGAATGCAACAACTGATGAGGTTTTTTCATGCTCTCTTTAAGCCAGTCATCATTCATGAGGTATGATCTGACCTCATTGAACCGTGCAGGTCAGAAACTGGATTATGCCTATAAACAGGAAATACAAGTTATCTTTGCTCCTTGAGACGCTCAGAGAAGGACTCAGTTCAAGGCATAAGTACAAAGTGTTGTTTGAATATGTAATGCTCGCAGGAGTCAATGACAGGTAAGTGATAATTCAGTAGAGACCGCTATTAAGCTCTCTGTTTCTCAATTTAAGTCTCCTCTGTTAAAAATGGTTCAATTCTGAAACCATCATGAACTAGAAACTCTTTAATTGTGCAGCATGGATGATGCAAGGAGGCTAGTGGAGCTTGTGCAGGGGATTCCATGCAAGATCAACCTTATTCAATTCAACCCACACAGTGGTTCTCAGTTCATACAGACCGAGGAAGACAAGATGATCAAGTTTCGTAACGTTTTGGCTGAAGGAGGCTGCACTGTTCTCATGCGGTTTAGCCGAGGCAATGATCAAATGGCAGCATGTGGGCAGCTTGGTATGATTGGGGCGGTTCAGGCACCAGTGATGCGGGTGCCCGAGCAGTTCCGCACCGCTTTAAAAGCATCAGTTTGATCTGTCAAATGTTGGATTAGTGAAAAGAAAACAAAATCCCCACCTTGTTGTAACGTAACTCTTATTAGATGCCAATTTTTTATGCTTCTTCTGAGATTCTTTAACAATGAAATTTTGTGAAACTACAATTAAAAGTTCAAAGGTATTTTTTTTTTTTGGATTACAACATTAACCTATGGAGTCTGTAGCCATTTTTTAATTTAACTTTTGGCCCAAATAATACTTCTGCCAAGTCTATACAAGAACAAAAACTTGAACTCTGTTAGAGCGGTGAGAAATGTCTTGATTTGAAGCTGCATAATCTGTACTGGTTTACTCTGTCTGGTCACTGACACGGAATAGCTCGATGAGCGTGTTTCGGATTTTGATTCTCAGAGCAGAGGCTTCATCGGGTCTAAACCACTTCTTGTCGAACTGGATACATTGAGGACACAAGTTTAGACAAGAGTAAGAAGAAGATATGTGATTCGGTATCAGGAAAAGAGTTTGAGATTACTCACCATTCCCAGGTCTTTCCTTTTCAGCCTTTGAGGCGCCTCTTCAATGAACCGTTTAATGAAGAAGAGCACAAACGGACCACAATCAAAATCGTTTTTCTGCTGCGGAACCTGGTTGCACAAAGAGAATAATATCATAAGACGAATTGAACTTCCTGTGGTTCTAGTGTCTGAATATAATCATATTTCCGAAGAAACCGTATAAACAAAGTTCCTTGAATCATGGGATTAAGAAGGTAAAAGACTGACCTGAACAACAGCTTCGCTGATCCTACGAGGGAGGTTTTTCCATACTTTTTCTGAGATAGGCAGATCCAAGGAATAGTCATCTTGATTCAAATAATTCCATTCGTCTTTTAGAAACCTACAACAAATTGACATAGAAACTAGTAAATGTCGTACATTTTCAAGCCAGTGTAATAATTTTTCCTTTTATGAACTGAAACCATATGCATACAACGTCAAGCATGTGAGAACATAAAGTCACGGGTAAAGCCCCTAGCATCTCACCTTTTTACATTTTCAACAATTGATTTTCTCGAGTGAAGTCCTAGAGAATCAAGGTGAAGTATAGTCAACCCCGATTCATCTTTCTTATCAGGGATGCAAACTATCACAAGGCTCCAGTGGAGACTGAAACATGGTACAAGAATCTGAATTCTTGAGAACTCTTGCGAAAAAATCGAAAGTAGAGTGCTAAAAGGAAAGATACTTACTCTTCATGTATTGGTATGAAAATATAAGCCTTACGAAATAGATCAATACCCTTCCACCACCGCCTGAACCTCACAAAGAAGGCATCCTTGTCATTCCCCTATTTCATTGAAAGGACAAGATAAATAGACCAGTTAACATAAATAACAATGATAAAAATTTGAATCGCAAGAATGCCAACAGATAATTATTTTTAAAGGATCACATTTTTCTAATCACCTTGTACGTAACAGCGTCACTGAGCTTCTTGTAGAAATAGGTATTAAAGAAGTGACAATCAGCAGAGATTTGATTCGATGATGATATCTGCTGCTGCAAGAACCTACCAAAAGAAAACAGGACAATAGTTATATAAATAACATGCAAATAGCGCTAGCATAATATAAGATGACATATATGGCAAGTCTATCACTCCAAAAAATACCTCATGTAGAAATTCATAACCGGCGATGTCAGATATTCTCGAGGTGCAAGGCATTCAAGATCTTTAAGACAAACTTGAACAAAGTGAGGATCATCCCTGAATCACCAAGCATTAAATCTTTTGAGGGTTACAAATTTACAGGAAGTTAGCCTAGATCAGTCTTGAGATAGATTTACCTTGTTGGGTAGCATATATCTTCCTGTAAGCTGCATGTTTTATCAACTATTAGTTTATATATAGCCAGTTGTAACTTAATGAGGCTAAAGAGAAAATAGGTCACATTTACCCTTCAGGCAGTTCAGCCGCTTGCTCCGCCACTGTTGAAGGCTGAGCTTCTTCTTCATCCACATTTATCACTGTGTCCTCTGATTTCTATAGTTTTTTTAGGGAATATCATCAATAAGTAAGAAAAACAACATAACAAATGAGTTGGAGTAAAGACAATATTAAAGAAGCCAAATAAATGATATAGTCAAGTAGGAAGTTTTCCTGGCAAGTATAAATCCTGCAGTTCATCTAGAGAGGAATCAAACGTTCGAAAACTGAAGTCTTTTTAAGGAATTCATAAAATTTTCTGTTGGGAGATAACAAGAAGGTTTAGAAAATGAGTCATGCTTCTGCTGGTGTAAATTTCTTAAGGACTATAATGACTACGTAAAAACTGCAATTGCAAGATATACAGTAGCGGGAGTAAGCAAGAATACCTTACGGCGCCTTGAACTTTGTGATGGAGATTTTTCCCAAGACCACTCCCTATGAGAGAAAGAAGTTGAGCAATTACAATACATCTCATTCTATTATGTACCAGATTGTCATGTCACAACAAAATTGCAGTAACCAGCAGTGGTAAACTTGAGAACCCTTAGAGAAAACAACAAACTAGTAGCAGAAACAGTTGGAAACGAACCTAGGAGTTTCATGGCCACTGGTGTCGTTGTCATCATCATCATCATCATCATCATCATCATCAATCAGAGAATAAGTCGAAGATTCCATGGGCCTTTTCTTTCCATAAGGTTCCTTGGATTTCTTATTCCCTTTTGATTCTTTAAGTCCAGAATCAAACTGCTTTGCACTGTGCTCAGCTTTCCCTACATCTGGCAACAACCGCCACCCGTTGCTCAGCCTTGTTACAGGCTTTCTACCAGCCTTGTGTTTCCTCCTTTCACATCCCAGATCTTCTAGTTCTTTACCAAAGGCTTTCTTTGACTGAGAATCCGTCTGTTGAACACAGATTACAAAATCGTATCATGAAGAAGTACCCATCCAAAACAGTTTTAAAATTGCAAAATATAGAGGCTCCATACGTTGAACAAAAAAAAAAAAACGATGCTCCATACTTTTGGTTTACTGAAAACCGCAGAAAATGTTGACCGTGAGACTTCTTTTGAATCTGCATTCCCTTGTCTAGAGGTGTCTTTTGAGTCTGCATTCCCTCTAGAGGTATCTTTTGAAACTGCATTTCCTTGCGGTAAAACATCTGAACCTACATGAAACATGGCTCATCAAACTTAAGTCCAAAAAATGAAAGATAAATCGAAAAACCATACAGAAAAATGAACCACTATGTTAGAAGCAAACAACTTTAACATTATCCACCAAGAATACCTGAGCTAGTCGAAGACACGACCTTAGAACTTCTGTCCACCTCCTGCCAAAAAAGTCTTTTGTAGCATCATATTCATATTCAAACACATAAATGAGCTCGAACACATAGATGTTCTGTGACTATAGATCATACACATAAATGAGCTCGAATCTAGCTTGGACTATGAGGTAAGACCAGTAAAGATACACATAAATGTACTCAAAAAAAGCCAAACTTTAGCATAAACTTGAAAACCCCAACCTAAAACAGTAACATATCTAAGAAAATCAAACGAACTAAGCATGCAATTGAATCAGAATGCGAACCATTTTCGAGCCTTCTAAAACTCTACGCTGCTTCTCCTCTTCGAGATCAGCGATTTTGAGTCGAATTTTCTCACCCTTGTCGGGTAAGCCCGGACCTAATGTCAGGATCGCTTTTTTACGCTCTAGCTGCTCGTCGAGGTCACGATCGGTTAGGAGTTTCGGAGAATCGGTTTGATCGTCGGAGAAAAACGTTGGCGGTGGCGGAGGAGTAGGTTTGGTGGTATTAACAATCTCGAGCTCGGGAACTTCGTCTTCCTTATCCATAGCGGAAGACCAATCAATCACAAAATCTTTCTTCTCGGAGCAATCGACATCTATTACTTCCTTCTTCCTCTTCGTCATTTCCGAGAGAGAACGAAGGTTTCTTCTTCGCTCAATCGCCCATTTGTCGTCTTTGTTCTCACAATCTCTTCACTGTCAGCCCCTTTTTGAAGAGTCTCTTCCTCACAAACAAACAAACAAACAAAAGGATTTTTTTCTATTTTTTGTTTTCGTAAAGTTTGGTAATTTTGTAACTTGAGCAATTATTTGCTTGTGAAAATGTTTGACTCTTTTTCGCAATCCACAAAAGAAAGAGATTTTTTCCCTTTTTTTTGTTATTTCGTAAATGTTGGTAATTTTGCAATTTGAGTAACTTATTTACTTGTGTAAATGTATGGGTATGTGTAATTGTCAAGAATTTACTTTTGCTCAAATATTATTAATTTAGGATTTTTAAAACACTAGTTCAGATTTACTTGTGAAAAATATAAAATTATCATTAAAAATAATATTTTCTAACGATTTAATACACGACAAAAGAAAAACTTAATTTTATAAGGTTGGAGCGGTTTGAGTTTTCGATTTTGTGAAATGTATGTATATTGTCATGAAACCCTAGTTTGGATTTACTTGAAAAATATAAGATCATCATTGAAAATAGTACTTTTTAACAGACACGACAAAAAAATTAATTTTATCTTGTTGGATCGGTTTGAGGTTTTAGATTTTTCCAATAGTGTTAAAGATATGCATGTGTATTGTCATGAAACCCTAGTTTGAATTTTCTTGAAAAATGTAATATCATCATTAGAAATAGTATTTTCTAACGACAAAAAAAACTTAATTTTATTGGATTAGAACGGTTTGAGTTTTGGATTTTTCTAATTTTTTGAAAATGTATGTGTCATGTACATGAAACATTTACTTTAATTTAGGATTTCAAAACCCTAGTTTAGATTTGCTTATCAAATGTATAAGATCATCATTGTTAAAAATAATATTTTCTAATGACGTAATACACGACAAAAAAACCCTAATTTGTACGGTTTGATCAGTTTGAATTTTGGATCTTTCTAATTTTGTACAAAAAAACAAGTCTCAAATAGAACCATTTTATTCAAGTTTGCATCTTATTATATAAAATAGGGTTTTTAAAGTTGCTAACTAACGTGATCACGCACGAGTCAACTACATTGATGAGATATCGACATGTGTCAAATCTAAGTTTTTGTTAAAATATTTAAAAACAAAAAATAGAAAATTTCCTAACCGAAAAGAATCTATATACATGAATCACAAAAAATTAATTATATATTCGTAATTATTAATTATTTATTATATAATAAGATAATTCATAATATAACAGATTTATAAAAAATGGGGACCTTCCAAATAAGTTTTTTTAGTATTTGTCAAAAAATTTCTCTTTTTCCTATTGCTATGTTAAGATAACTATAAAATATAGATCTCAACAAAACACATAAATGGTGTGATGCATAGATAAAGATTATAATGGGAAAACTCAATAGTACAAAGATGAATGAGAATTAAGTATAATTATGTTTGAGTAAAACGTTAAGGATAAGTTACTAATATTTAAAGTCTTTTTTATCGTCACTAATATTTAAAGTTTAAGTTACACAGTAGTAATTATTTAGTAAACAACAAAAATAACTGACGTTATTTAAAGATATATTGAGAGAATAAATAAATTGAGATAAAAGTAAAAACACTAAATATAGAAAAAATGTGTGGTTTACTATTAAAATTTTAAATATCATTAAAAAAAAACAATTAAGATAGAATATGTGTTTTTTTTTTTGGGTCACAAGAGTGTTATTTTTATATATGAACCATTAAAATGGACAAACCCATAGTAAACAAAAACCTATCAACTAGTACAAAACAAGATTACTGAGACTAAACTTGACAATCACTAAGACATGGAGATGACTAACAATTAAAGACTCCAAAGCAATTCACTACTAGAAACTCTTCACCACAAGAAAGGTTACAAACAAAAGCCTTGAAGAAAACCAAATCATTAGAATGCCTTCAAAAGAGAAAGCCCGAGAAAAGGGCTAAACCGAGCTCACACAACCACTACCTCAGCAGAAATGAAGACGGATAATCAAATAGAGTAGAGCAAAGAACCAAACTAATACTACCTTCCAGCAACCAAAGAAGACGAGAAAGCAAAGGTACAAGGAGAAAACTTGATATCCGAAGGGGAAAATGCCAAAGAGGACCCTCATTTCTTACACGAGGACATTTGTAGACCCAACCAAAGCCTTAAAACTAAGGCTTCAATCCACAACCATTCTCAAAAAATCAGTAAACGACACCACAATTCTTTAGCCAAGAACTCAGTCCCAAACTAAAAACAGAATGAATAGCCGAGAAAGAGAAGTAAAGCCCAACTAAGAACACCAAATCGCCTACAACGATGAAAATAATATTCAAAGTGGTGATAGAAGGACAAAACCTCCGATCTAGCAACCTTCCAAGATGACATATGAAAGAATTAACAAAGGAGCTCAGCACCGCCGACTTCACTCCACACCAACGTCACCATCTTCACCCCAAATTGAATCAGATTTGTCACTTCCAAAGCAAAGGCTAATCAACCACCAAAGATTTCAAGGCTAAATTGAGTGGATCAACAAGTAAATTTCTTTCTTTTATAAATTAAACTGGTTAAGTATCTTGATCCATTAAAAATATTATTTTATCATCATGTTTTCAAGGATGATTGCTTAAATAAGTATATTGATTAATGATTACTAAGTACCAAGACAATAATATCATAAAAATAAATTGAATATATTAAGAGTTTGTTGGTCAATTAAGCAAATTACCATTAATTTTCTTTATTAAGTATAGATGAATTATATTTTCCCGACTGCCTATTATTTGTCTTGTATAATGAAAATTGACTTTGAAACAATGGAATAATGAGCCAATAATTTATTGACACGTGTAACAATAAACAAAAGTTACTTAAGATTTTTGTCGTAAAGAAGGGAAAGAAATTGTAACTTTGACACACACACACACACACACAGATAAAGAGTAATTAAAATTGGAGTTTCTGATTTCTAGGGCACAAAATCTTTAGATTCGGTGAAGTCATTCATTACTTCATTGCCAAAGCTTGTAACCAAAACTCCCATGGCCGACGAATCTTCTTCTCCGGCCACGGGGGATCCCAATTCACAGAAACCAGAATCCACTACTCCGATTTCAATTCCCAATCCAAATCCCAATCCTTCACTAACACCACCGCCGCCTCAACAACATTCGCAACCACCAGTCGCTCCTCTGGTTCCACCTGGTCCGCCTTATGCTCCTCCGGCTCAGATTCCTAGCTCGCTTCTCCCCACCAATCTCCCGCCGCCACCACCATTCCGTCCCGGTATGCAGTTCACTCCCGTTGCGAATTTTCAAAACCCTAGCTCTGGAGTTCCTCCTCCAGGATCTATGCCTCAGTATCAACCGCAGCCTGGTATGAGACCTTTCCAGCCTATGGCTAATGGTTATCCCGGAATTCATGGTGTTGCTCCTCCTGGTGCCATGCCTCCTCATGGTGGGTTCTTCTATCTCTTAATTTTATAAGTTCTTACTCTTTTTTTTGTTTATGATGCACTTTAGGCTATATAGTTTATTTTCGTGGCGTTTTTTTTCGTTCTGTGTATGTTGAATGTGAATTTGTGATGCTTAAAGTAGTGAAGGGGAACTATATATGTCTATGTAGTTGGATTAGATTAAAGGTTTAGAGTAAAAAGAAGTTTTATTGAAAGAGGAATTAGGGAGAAAACTAGAAACAGGAACACCGATGACCGGGTGTTTTCTCCTACAGCGTCTTGATTGAGTTCCCTGAGAATGGTTGCAAGGCATCAAATTTTGGGTAGGGACTCACTTCTACGACTCCCTCATTTTGGTATGCGCAAATTCGCTTTTTGTTCTTCTTATTCTCTTAATTTATTTAGTTAGTGTAACACATCTTTAACCAAACCGCTTACCTAAAGGTTCTTGAAAGATTTGCCCCAATTTATATGTTAAGTTGAGAATTACTGTAGTTTTAAGAACAAAACTTTGAACTTGATGGGTTAATCAACTGCCAGCAGCAAGCATTTGTAGCGACTGAGTGCTCCTTGGTCTTGATTTTGAGGTATTGCAATTCTTTCAAATTACACCTTCCGTTACATCTTCGACATGTTTCTTTTTTCTATTCCCTTCTGTGGTCAAGCTGCTAATGGTTGAAATAAAGCTATTATGATGGGTAATAATAGTTTTTATAAGTTCTATATGGGCATGAAATGATGGGAGTTTCAATATTACTGAATCTCAAATTCAACAGATGATTATAGATTCTTACCTATTTCAAGTTGCCCTGTGAGGTATGACTACTTAATGTGGTAATAATGACTACGATCCTGGTGCTATCTTCTCAATGTGTCCTTCAGGATCTCTGTTCAGCTGGGTGGTATTTGTACTGCCTCTGGTGTGCATATCTAATTTGCTCTAGTTTGTGGTAACAATACAAAATGATTTTTATTTACTGCTTCTTGATACTCTTGATTTATGCCAATGCAGTTGTTCAGGGTATTCCAATGTAAACATCTACTGATGAATTTGTAGAGACTTGTTTTTGTTTATGCAGGGCTTCTCCGGTATCCTTCTCCATATCCAACAATGGTTCGTCCTGGATTCATTATGCGGCCGCCTGGTACAATCGGTGCTGTTCAACTAGCACCACGACCCCTTATTCCAGGAATGCCTGGTCTCCGTCCTGTAATGCCTCCTATGGTTAGACCGGCTTCTCTTCCTTTTGTAACACCTGCAGAAAAGCCCCAGACCACAATTTACATTGGCAAGATAGCTACCGTGGAAAATGACTTTATGATGTCTATTCTTGAGGTTTGTTTTCTTCTTTCTATCTGTATGTTCCTCTTCTACTACTTTTAAGGTTTATGTTCGAGGCACTTACTTCCATCTCTTTTGCTATACATTTTATAAGAATTGATTTTGTCATTTTTTTTCTGCAGTTTTGTGGCCATGTCAAAAGCTGTTTACGTGCGGAAGATCCTACCACCAAGAAACCTAAAGGTTTTGGATTCTATGAATTTGAATCAGCTGAAGGGATTCTCCGCGCAATACGCCTGCTGACCCAACGTACTATAGATGGACAAGAGCTTTTGGTAATTGTGGATTTCTCTTCTCATTTCAAAATATATTTATGTTTCTTCAATAGATGCACTTCTGTGTCAACCAATATCTAGGTATGCTTCTACGGTATTCTCTTAGCTTTATTCTCATTTTTTTCTTCTATATGGTCGGTAGGTGAATGTTAATCAAGCAACAAAGGAGTATTTGCTAAAATATGTTGAGAAGAAAATAGAGACTGCAAAGAAAGCCAAGGAAAGTCAAGGAACCAAAGAGAACCAAGCTGAAGGTCCTGAGAGTGAGCAAGACAAGCTTGAGAGTGCTGATAATGAGACAGGGAAGGATGGAGAATCGAAGATTAAAGAAAACATCGATATTGCGAATTCTGCTGTCCTAACTGATGAAGAAAGGGAAGCAGACAGAGAGGCTATGGAAAAGATTGAAACTGCTATTGAAGAAAGGTTAAAGTCCAACCCTTTGCCTCCTCCACCACCACCACCTGCTGATGGTTCAGGCATGGAATTTGCTTTCAAATCTAAGGATGGTGACTCCAACACTGACGTAGCTAGGAGTGGTCTGTTTTTACCTCCACTAATCTTCTTCTCTCTTTTTTGTCCTTGATTTGGCTGCCATTTCTATTTTTCCTTGAAATATTGGTCTGATAGGATGTTTTTATCATGTAGATGCCGCAGCAAATGATGTTGAGACTTCTGGAGAACACAATAGGCCTGACACAAGCTCACCTGATTGGAGTAAGAGAAATGACCGAAGAAGCAGAGAAAGAGGTGAGAAGGAGCAAGAAATGGATAGATACGAGAGGGAGGCTGAAAGAGAACGGTCAAGGAAAGAGAGAGAGCAAAGGAGGAAACTTGAGGATGCAGAGCGTGCTTACCAGACTCGTCTTCGACAATGGGAACGAAGAGAAAGAGAAAAGGAGAAGGAACGACAGTACGAGAAGGAGAAAGAGAAAGAGAAAGAGCGCAAGAGGAAAAAGGAAATCCGCTATGAGGAAGAAGAGGAAGAAGACGATGATGATTCAAGAAGAAGATGGCATAGGGCTGCATTAGATGAGAGAAGAAGACGACAACTAAGAGAAAAGGAGGATGACTTAGCTGATAGATTGAAAGAAGAGGAAGAGGTTGCTGAGGCGAAGAGGAGTGCCGAGGAGCAAAATTTGCAGCAACAGCAATTAGATGCCTTAAGAATCCTATCGGGACAGGCAGCTATTGGAAGCGAAACGGTTCAGACATCACCTATTGAAAATGATCACAAGGCAACTCTCCAAACTGTCGGTGAATCTGCCAATGAGCACCATGCAGCAGGTAAGGAGTTTATATTCTCTCTGTCTTATTCTCATTATCGTCTTTCTCATTTTCCTCTGTCTCTCTTTCTAATGCTCTCATTGCCAATTGCAGATTTTGAAGAAAATGGTTCTGGTAATGAATCGATGGCTATCGATAATAATAGTGGATCAGAGGCACATGCTCCCTCAAAGAAATTAGGATTTGGGCTTGTGGGATCCGGAAAGCGAACTTCTGTGCCTTCTGTTTTCTATGAGGAGGATGAAGATGAAGCACGTAAGGCTAAAAAGATGAAACCTTTGGTTCCTATAGATTACTCAACCGAGGAACAAGAGGCTGTGGCCCATGGTGGCTCAGGGAATACACCACCTCATTTGGCTTTAGCCGCTGAATTTGCAAAACGAATTTCGAGTACCAATCCCAAGGAAGAGACGATAGAAACCGAAAAACAAAGGAGCAGACGTTCTCATGATAAGGCAAGCCACCGGGACAGGGAAAGGGAAAGGGAAAGGGACAGGGACAGGGATAGAGTCAGGGACCGAGGTGACGGGCATAGTGGTCCCACCAAAGACGCCAAAGAGTCTGGAAAAGCAAAGATAATTGATACTAAGTTTCTGGATGCGAAACAATTGATAGATACAATCCCAAAGACAAAGGAAGATTTATTTTCTTACGAGATAAACTGGGCTATGTATGACAAGGTAAGCTACTCATAAATCTCATTACACTTTTACTAGATCAATGTTTTTTTTTACCTTGACTGTGAGTTTGTTTTGGTGCTGACATGTTTCACCTTTTTTAACATTGAAAAGCACCAAGTGCACGAAAGAATGAGACCATGGATCTCAAAGAAAATTATGGAGTTTCTCGGAGAAGAGGAAGCCACTCTGGTAGATTTCATCGTGTCAAACACTCAACAACACGTGCAGGCGTCTCAGATGCTTGAGCTGTTGCAATCAATTCTAGACGAAGAAGCTGAGATGTTTGTGCTGAAGATGTGGAGAATGCTCATCTTTGAGATCAAGCGGGTTGAAGCTGGAGTCCCGGTAAAATCCAAAGCCTGAAACTTTTCTTTAAAGATCTTTATCTTCCTTTGTTGCTTAGTATCCCAATTTTTTTCCAAGTCTTCTTGTCTTTGGATTAAAAAAGAATCGCCATGTTTAAATGCAAAAGAAGATATTGAAACAAGAAAATACAAAATATACATTTAGTTCACAGAATAAATATTTGCACCACTTGAGTTTAATGTTCTCTTTTTTCTTCACTTTAGTTCAAAAATCGGTAATGCTTTATTACATTACATTTTGAAAACAAGAGACTGATTACAATAGTATAGCTCTTTGGGTTATTAAAAATCCCAGAACTAAAATATACACAAGTATTGTAAAATATAGTATTTCAACCTTAACCTATAAAAAATGAAGTTATATTAACTCTTTGATAAAAAAAAAGCTCAAAGAGTTATTGTGTATCATCAAATCATCACCAGGCGTGGACAAACCGTTCTCTTTCTAGAACCGGTTCACCCGGACCGGTTTTCCTCTCCTGAAACTCGTGGATCATTTTAATTAGAGCACTTGCCTTTTTCCCACCTCCCAACTCTCCGTTACTTGACGCCGTGTAAAGCGACCCCATGATAGACGGATTCTTAGCCAGAGACCCAACGACGTCACTTCCGCCGTTATGACACAGATTCAAAAGCAGAGCAACACAATGCTGTTTCGTCGCCGGCGAAACCTCCGACGAACCCAATATCTTCACCGCGAGTTTTAATCCCCCACGACGGAGCACTGATATCATCCCGTCGGGATACTCAGCCATTTTCGCTAAAATCGCCATCGAGTCCGCCGTAACTCCGTCGCTAATCTCCTCCGATTTCACTAAATCTAGAAGAACAGGAACAATTCCGGCGGCGAGGATCCGCCAGTGATTATCAGGTTGGTTCATTAACAAACTCCGAATCGCGATTAACGCGTTGCGTTTCGCTGAATCACCGTAATCGCAACTTTTAACGATTCTCACCAATCCCGGAATCGCATCAGAGATTTCTCCGATCAATCTGCTGTAATCTCCGAGAGAAGATAGATAAAACAGAGCAGCTGCTGCGTATTGTCTGCTCTCTCTTCTCGCACCATCGTTTAAAACCTCAACGATTAGCCTTAATCCACCACCGTCTTCTCCGACGATTCGAGTTTTTCCGGCGATATCTTTCGATAAATTCATAATCCCAGCCATGGCGTTCTCTTGGATCCTCGGATCATCCGAACGAAGAATCTTCATCAACGATTCAACAACTCCAGCTTCCACTAAACACGATCTGTAAAAAGTACTCGTCTTGGTGAGAATTCGAATCTCCACTAATGCTTTAACCATCTCTTCTTCGTCTCCCTTGATCAATTCTCCGGCGAGAAACTCCGCCGTTAGTTTTCCAGCTTCTTCCGCCGCTAAACTCTCCGCCACATCCACCTTCTTCTTCCCCTTTTGACCCATAACTACACCGTTTTGCTTGGAGTAGCTTTGAATCACTTGCTTGACAGAGAAGTTATCCACCAACACAGTACTAACCAAAGTTTTACCGGTTTTAGGGCACGTAATGTTACCGGAAGCGAACCACTTTGTGATAGAGCTCCGATCATAAGTGTGTCCTGATTCTAAAACCACTGGATCACTCATGATCTCTAGAGAAATCGGACAACGAAGATCATCAACGTTTAAACTTCGAACCATCATCAAATCATCTTCTTCCTTGTCTTTCTCTTCATCATCAACATCAATGCCTCGAAGTATAACACATCTGCAGTAACATATGAACCCCATTAAGTTGCTGAGAAGCTCGATTTCGATGTTACTCTTCTTCCCCACGGAGATCTCTTCTCGTAAAAAATCGATCTCTTTGACACAATCTCTCCATTTTCTTACACCAATGTGATCAAGAACTCGGAGTATTTCATCAGAATTCGGATTAATTCTGTTCTCAAACAGATTAAAGAACCAATAAACAGAGTCTATAGCTCGTTTGTCGTCTCGGTCGGGTCTTGCTTCGGATTTTCGAGTCTGACGCATTACTAGATAGATTAGCTCATTAACTTCTCCAGGTAAGTCAACAGACCTGACTGGAAACGTGTCGAGGCTAGTGGATATGGATCGGGTCAAATCCCGGAAATGAGCCGAGACTTGACCGGAGTTCATTAACATATATAGCTTAGCTCCATCTCTTGTACAGTCGTCTAGTAGGAACTTGAGTTTCTGGAAGATGACGTGAAGCTCTGAAAGGCTCAAGATTACCGAACGACCCGCCGGTATTGACCCGACTCGGATTTGAATCCGGAGCTCTTCAAAGAAGATCACAAGAGTTTGAACATGTCGGAGAGTTTCTTTAACACTTCTTTTGTTGGTAGAGAAGTGTTTTGGTTTGAAGCTAAGAATCTCGCCGGCGAGTTGTAAAAGTGAGTCGACGAGAGTGGTTAAAGAGATCGATTCGCATGGATTCACCGCCGGAAAGGTCAGAATCCGACGACTCGACCCGGTTGGTGTATGGATCATTTAATAAAGATAAGATATGAGTGAAAACAAAGATAGTTCTTTCAAGTCTTTGTTTGAAGTAATGTTTATGTTTGTGTTGTGAAGAGGATATATACACTTCGTGTGAGTGGGGGGTTTCAACGTTCTACAAGTTTGCGACACGTGAAGAGGTTTGATTAGTTCATAATTTTGGGGTCTGTAATTGCCACGTTGAATGGGACTTTGTTACACGTGAAGAGGTATGATTAGTAGATATGTTTTGGTGTATGTAAAATTGACACGTGGTATAGCGTGGCGATGAAGTGTGTGAGGGACCAACTGTTTCGTGAAGGTTCCGTGCATGGAGGTAGCCGACAATTTCTATGACGCTTCTGATATTTTTCATAGTGTGCAATTATTATAATCGTTTCTTTATTCGAGTTAGTTTAGATAAACATGAATTTCGTTGGATCCAATGATTTAGAGGAGACTTCGAGGATGTTATTGGATGAAAACATTATTAAGGTTTTGATAATTGTTCTTGAAGGACTAATTAAGTGGTTTTTAAATTCTGACTCTGTTTTCTTATATTATTTTTTTGTTAAGAGTTAATAAAGACCAACTTAGATAAATCATGCGATTATTTTGTAATTATATGCGACTAAAATAACATGTTCCTTTTGTCATAAATTGTACATTGGTTTTAGACACTGCTTCGAAGAAATATATGTTTTCAGGTCTTTATTTTATTGATTTAACTCGAGAGACTCTGCTATAGAGTTATTTAACAGAGTCGTCTCTGTGTCTCTTTGTCTTTTCTTTACATTTTCTGTTCTTTTAGTCAGATAATAGTTTTCAAGAAACAATGGACGGTGCAACTTTCTCATAGAAAATCAAAACATATAATAATTAGGACCCCATCCTGATTTTTTTTAACAAATAATTTCTCTTTTTAATTAAAATTCTCATTTAATTTTAACAGAAACCTAATACAATATAAAATATAAAAACCACATTTTTGCAAAAGTCCAGTATAGCCCGACTACACCATATAATAAGTTTAAAAAAACGAAAAAAATAAAATGCCAATTTTTTTTTTTAAATGCCGATTTATTGTTCTAAGAGCACTTATTAGGGAAGACTTTTTAAAAAAAATAGTTAATTAAATTTGCTATAAATTGTTTGACATGTATTTTGAAAGAATGTTATTATATATAGAAAACAATATGCGGCTAAAATTAAGATTTAAACCCTAATTAAGAAGATCACAAGTTAGGTTAATAAAGTAAGATGGCCCGAGAGAGCTCCACAGCCACTTCCAGTCTTCCTATCCACTGTAACGATCGTGGTCGTCATCGCCGGAATATTGACCTAATCAGCTTATTGCCTGATGAGATCCTCCAACAAATCCTATTATTTGTTCCGACCAAACTCTCGATCACAACTTCCGTCTTGTAAAAACGATGGAGGCATGTATGGTCCGATATACCTTCTCTTTCCTTTGATGATAGTGATACACTGCATGCTGCTTCGATAAACGAAACCCTAACTCGCTACACAGCTCTCAAGATGATAAAGTTTCATCTCAAAACCAGCAACCAGCACACTGTTCCCCACTTCGACAAGTGGATCAAGTTCGCCATGTCCCGCAACGTGGAGAATCTATCATTCAGTAGTACTTTTTTTCATAGTTATAATCTTCCTGATTTCTTCTACATCAATTCCTCTATTAAGCAACTCAGCTTTTGAGTTATTTAATATGATTCCTAGATGTTCCGTATCTTGGACGTCCCTGAAGAAGTTGTCCCTGCGTTTTTGTGAGCTCTCTGATGAATGTATTGCGAAGATTCTATCTGGTTGTCCGATTCTCGAAAGCTTAACATTGTCCCACTGCATCTACCTTACGGTTCTTGATCTTAGCAAATCGCTGCGCTTGAGAACATTAGAAATAGCCTGCAACATTGACAATACGAGGCCAAGGCAGATTGTGGCACCGCATATCCATCGTCTCAGACTGAAAACCTATCAGTCACCATGTGCTTTAGTTGATGTCTCGTCTTTAGATGAAGCTCAAGTGGACTGTTTCATTTACTCACATCTAAAGACCCTCGACGCTTATTTACTTCAAGACATTCTTAAAATGCTAGAGAAGTTGCAGAATGCAGAGAAGCTTATTTTTGGGTGCAACATTCTTCAGGTATGTTTTGGGCTCATTCTTGCATTCTCCAATGTCTTCAAGTACTCTCTTACTTACTTCACTTATGTTGGTTGCACACTCAACGTTTACCGATGCTATATAAGTTTACTAATGGACTAATGGTACTCATCAATATGCGTTTTGGTGTTGACTATCTATCTTTGTGTTAGATTTTATCTCTTGCCGAGGTTTGCGGTCTTCCTTTCCCGATGTTCAAGACAAAAGCTTTGACTCTTGAGACAGATATCTTTCAGTATGTTATTCCTGGTATAGAAAGACTTTTACAAAACTCACCTGATTTAAAGACGGTGACAGTTCGTCCAAGTGATGGCAACATCATGCCGGTATATTTACCACAAACTTCTTTGATTTTTTTCATGGCCTACCTTCTAACTACCTTCCTTCTAATAATCCAAGAACCATGTTTACTCTTCTGTTGTGTAGGGTAGGTGTTTTGACAACTACTTGGACTTGCAAGGCTTGAATCCGAATCAATGTTGGAGATCAAAAGATGGGGTCTTTTGGAATAAATCCCGTTCGAATTTAGGGTCAAAGAGAGTGACTTTATTCGTGGAACTTATGCTTAAAAACACAAAGATATTAGACAAGATGGTCGTTCAGTTAAACGAACATTACCTTAGGTCTAAGTTAAAAGAGTTTGTTCCAACATTTTCTCAGAAGAATAATGTCTTGATTGTGCTCTCAACCACACTGAGACTATGAGTGGTGTGAATCATTTGGTTTAGTCTTGATTGAACCTCAATTAAATATAGTGTTTTTTCTTTTCTTGTTTTTACTAACTATGTTCGAAGAGTGGTTAAAACCTGCAATGGCTTGTGTCATGTATGATGGTAATAAGAAGATGGATCTTTAGGTATGGCTCTAATACAAAAATAAAATTTATAAAACGTTTCCAAAGAGTGATCAAAACAATGCCTTTTGTCTCTTAAGTGACCGAAGAAACCTTAAAACAGACATGAGATAGAGAAAGCAGTTTCTTTCCACCTTTGTTTCATTTTTACACTTTTAGTGCTCGGCTTTTCAAGACTTGTATCTCTGTCTTCCATATTTTAGATCTTCTTCAGCTTCGAGAAGGTTCCTGACTCTGAGAAGTAAGTGCTTTGAGTCCCACTTCCTAATCCTAAAGCCTGCTGAGGATTGCACAACTCTATTCCCTGTCAAATAGATAACCAATTGGAGTCAGACAGTGATGCAAATGGAACACAGGATCAAACTTTTGTCAAGAATCGAATGAAATGTTTGTACCTGCACAGGAGTGAAAGCCAGGCTCGATGTCAAACCAGAGGTAGTCGCACCACCCGCATACTGCCTTTCTTTAAGCCTGAAAAAGTAATTGATATAAAGACGCAAATGAGATATGATGGAAGAAGAACAGGGCAGGATAATTTGTAAGAGTAAAAATATTAACATGATAAATCCGAAAAAACACAGGAGAAATAGAGGAACACTTACTTTTTGGCGACCTTAGCATTAATCTTAAGCTTGCTCGGAACACTGGATACTCGCAGCCTGTTGCTTCCTGCCTGGCCAAGCATTCCATAACCTTCTCCTAGTCCATCACCTATCATCATGAAGAGTAGATATTAGACTAAGTGCCTTATAAGTGGCCATTAACAAGTGTAACTACAAGATATATTACCGAGGGAGCTCTCTTCAGGTGTACCAAACGCCATTCTGTTGGCCAGCTTCCTCATATCTGTTACTTGATACCTGATTTAAAGAGAAACGTAAGAATGCAACAAAATAAATACAGGTGAATAGAACTCAATCTACAGTAATTAAGGACACAAAGTAGGATGAAAAAGGCTACCTTTCTTTCATTTTTCTTAGACGGCGACCACCCCTTCTTTTCTTCGGTTCAGAATCAGGAACAGGAAGTGGCTTAGGCTGTCTTGCAGGAGGAGGTTCTTGCCATTTCTCAATCTTCTTACGGATCTCCTCCCTGAAAGCTTTTCCACTTATCCCTAACGGATCCCCTCTAGTAGCATCAACTCTTGCTGCCAAAGTTGATTTTGCAGCCACGAGCCTGCCAGCGCGAGCCTGAAGTCCAGGAGGCGTGCTTTGGTAAATCTCTGTCTGCTCCAGATAACCCACACGGGACTGAGACGTTGCAGAAGAAAACCCAGCAAGGTTCTTCCTCTTGTGGCCAAGAACTTGAACATTACACGCAGGCATTTTAGCAAGTGCTGACAAACCTCCAGCAGTCCCCATGAGTTTGGCTGCAACAGCACTCCCAACAATAGCAGAAAGATTAGGTGCAATAGATCCCATCTTACTTTCAACAAACTCAAGGACCTTCTTCCTTGCGGAATCAAGATCTAAAGCCCGATCACAAGCCTCTAACACCTTTTGCAAAACATCCTCTGGCAGTGCACTCCCTTTCGTAGTTAAAGCAGTAACTGAAACAACCATGATAATAGCTGAAGGAAGAAGGTCAGCGAGATCAACAAGAGCCAAATCCGTCTCATTCCCAATCTTCTTCACAACACATGCATAGTCAATAGGGTGATGAACCAACGACTCAAGCTCTTGAAACTTAAGCTTGTACTTGTCTTTGATAAAGTTGTGGACAATAACGATTTCATTCTCAATATCGACCGAAAGCTGATTACAATCCACAATAAGCTTATACTCAGGATCATCTTCCAAGACAGTTCCTTTCTCAGCTCCATCAGAATCTTTCCCAAGAGCCTCCTCTACTTTATGCATAATATCAGCATATCTCTGACTCTTCTGCAGCTTAGAAACATTATCGAGATCATCATAGTTAAGTGTCTCTAAATCAGCCATATCCATATCAACATCTTCTTCTTCCTTTCCAACATCACCATCATTCTCGTCCTGCATATGTATAATCAAACAAACTACAATTACAATCATAGCTCCTCCAAGTAAACAGATAATAGTAATCAAAAGTGTTTTAACACTCACCAATTCTGCTTCATTGTCAGATAACTCGTCCAAATCAGCAAGGAAAGAATCTTCAAGAGTTGCCTATAACAAATCCAACATATTGAAAGTTAGTAAAACAAGCTTAAGAATAACTCAAATCTCGGAAACAAAGCAATATCTATGATCTCGGAATCCCTAATTTTGAAATTGAACTTTAGAGAAGATGAGTCAAATCAAAATTAACACAATACGATTACAATAAACAGAGAATACAATCGCCAATAACTGAAACAATGAAGAAAATAGAGTTAAAGAAACGCTTACCATATCTCTTTCTACTTGGGAGGCAAAAGCTTCAGTGATTCTCCTACGGATAAAAGAAAAATCGTTGATTCAGAAACCCTAATTTATAGAGAAAGCTTGGGATATACACAATTGATTAGAGGAGGATAATCAAAAGTTACCTGAAGAATCGAAGGAGAAATCAATCGATTAGATTCGAGAAGAAAATTGAAGAGCAGCGAGCGACTAGTGTTTTTTCCTTAGGAAGGCGAAGAGGAATGTTTTCAGTTGAAACCTTGTGTGCTATAAAAAAGTCGAGTTTCGAAGCCGGCAATATTTGGGCCTTTTTTAATGGGCCTTCTTTGAAACTAACACTAGTAAATGGGCTTCTGCAAATTTCCGTTTTAAAATATCTTACTATACAATCTTTTGTTGAAATAATTATATTTCTACAAAAGGAAGTTACTCTTTAGGTTTGCTTCAGTTCTATTTTATGTCACACTAGATTTTAATCCGCGGTACACCGCGGGGATAATTAATTTTTTAATATATATAAAAATTTGCAAATTGTATCTATATATAAAATATTTTTATTTTAAAGTTTACAATTGTTATTAAGTAACGTCCTGCCAAACCCGTCCCGTAAAAGAAACCTATTTATTTTATTAATGTTGATTTTATTTATGATATATTTATAAATCATTGTATAAATATTTTGTAATTTTGTAGTAATTAACTGCTATCAAATATTTCTGCGGTTTGATGCTTATAATCGAATTGTTATAGTCATGAAAAAAGCAATATCAAAAATGATAATTTTGTAGTGTTTAAATGATATTAAATATTTTGGAAGTTTTATTTTAGTAACTAATTGTGTAGTTAATATGGAGAGATTTCGGGAAGATAGTTAAATGTCAAATATTTAATTCGAAGATTTACTTTCTAATTATCAAAAATAATTATTAAATGTCAGTGGCAGCCACTGTAAATAAGTCCCAACTTGAGGATTTATTTCACAAAGTGGCTGCAAAAATGTATATATAGATTAAAATAATTATACATATGTAGCAAATTTTATATTACAATTACAAATCAACAATTTTTTTTGATAAAACAAAATTTTCACCCATCGAAAAAAAAAAATTCTCTCTTTATAATGTGTTTCTTGAAACAACAAAAAATTAAACTAAAATCTATTGTATATCAAATAAAATAGAGTAAAATGTATCTAAAAAAATGGTTGAGACAGAGATCCTTGTTCTCCATTGGGGAAAATGTTGCTACCAAAAAAGCAAAGAAACTAAAAAGAGTAAATTTTTTCTTGAATAAAGTAAATTTCCATTATACATAACAAAAGAAAGAAGGAACTAAAATACTTTTATAGGATAAGGATAGATAATCGAGGAAAAAAAAAAAAAAATATAGTGTTTTCATTGGGAACGTTATTAAAGTAGTTCAAATAATTGTCTGTTTCTTGACAGTAACTATGAACATGTTACCCGTGAGATATTGTCAGAGAGTGAAGTCACACTCAACCAATAACAATGACCAATCCAATCTCTTCTAATTTTTCCTCCAACCAAAATTATAATCCTTTCAAGAAAACAGAGTTGTTAGTTTCTCTGCTTCTTCTCGTTTTGGAGGATTATTCTAAATAATGGAGGAAATTGAAGAAGGAAGCAGCAACAACAGCATAAGACGTGTTGGTACCGGAAGTAGTGACCGGAGATGGGTTGATGGAAGCGAGGTAGACTCTGAAACGCCGCTGTTTTCAGAAATCAGAGATAGAGACTATAGTTTTGGGAATTTGAGGAGAAGATTAATGAAAAAACCCAAAAGAGCTGATTCTCTTGATGTTGAAGCTATGGAAATTGCAGGTTCTCATGGTCACAATCTCAAGGTTAATCACCCATGATTAAAGTTTTGATTTTTATAAGTGCACATGTTGTGTTTGTGTTATTGACATTGAAAAATGAAAACTTTTTTAGGATTTGTCACTTTTGACTACACTTGGAATAGCGTTTCAGACGTTAGGTGTTGTGTATGGTGATATGGGAACAAGTCCTTTGTATGTGTTCAGTGATGTGTTTAGTAAAGTTCCTATAAGATCAGAAGTTGATGTTCTTGGAGCTTTGTCTCTCGTTATCTACACTATTGCTGTGATTCCTTTGGCAAAGTATGTATTTGTAGTCCTTAAAGCTAACGACAATGGCGAAGGTAATGCTTCCGCACCGATGTGTTTAGTAAAGTGAGATATTTAAGTGGTTTCTCAGGATATGTTTGTTATGTGTGCAGGAGGGACATTTGCGTTGTATTCACTTATTTGTAGGTATGCAAAGGTGAATAAGCTGCCAAATCAACAACCTGCGGATGAGCAGATCTCGAGTTTTAGGCTTAAACTCCCAACTCCTGAGCTGGAAAGAGCTCTGGGGATTAAAGAAGCTTTGGAGACAAAAGGGTATTTGAAAACTCTTCTTTTGCTTTTAGTCCTAATGGGAACTTCCATGATTATTGGCGATGGAATTCTAACACCAGCTATGTCAGGTGAGTCTTATTTGTATTAATACAGTGTAACTTGAGCTGCATTTACAGTTGGAATTTGATCTTCCTTTTGATTCTTCTGCAGTGATGTCTGCAATGAGTGGTCTACAAGGTGAAGTTAAAGGATTTGGAACAAGTGGGTATCATTATCACATGATTTCTCTCTCTATGTCTTGATGTCAATTTGATCTTTGATTTTCAATCTTGATGTGTTGTTCTTGTCAGATGCATTGGTTATGTCTTCGATTGTGATTCTCGTGGCTTTGTTCAGCATACAACGGTTTGGGACGGGTAAAGTTGGTTTTCTATTTGCTCCAGTTCTGGCGCTCTGGTTCTTCTCTCTTGGTGCTATTGGAATCTATAATCTGTTGAAGTATGACTTCACTGTCATAAGAGCACTAAACCCGTTTTATATCGTTTTGTTCTTCAACAAGAATAGCAAACAGGCTTGGTCTGCTCTTGGTGGATGTGTCTTATGCATAACAGGTAAGTCAACACGCTTAACAACTTCTAAAATAAATCAAACCTTTCTTACAAAGTGTTTAAAACTACGCAGGAGCTGAAGCAATGTTTGCAGATTTAGGACATTTCTCAGTTCGTTCTATACAGATGGCATTTACTTGCGTGGTGTTCCCATGCCTTCTCTTAGCTTACATGGGTCAAGCTGCTTATCTAACAAAGCATCCCGAGGCCTCAGCTCGCATATTCTATGATTCAGTTCCAAGTAATAGTTCAATATATCCTTAATCTCTCAGCTTTGATTATATTAGATGTCAAAAATTCTGAAAGTTGTGATAAAATGCAATGTTGAGCAGAGAGTTTGTTCTGGCCGGTGTTTGTGATTGCAACATTAGCTGCTATGATAGCTAGCCAAGCCATGATCTCCGCGACTTTCTCATGCGTCAAACAAGCCATGGCTCTCGGTTGCTTTCCAAGGCTGAAGATAATCCACACTTCTAAGAAACGGATAGGTCAAATCTATATACCAGTTATCAACTGGTTCTTGATGATCATGTGCATTCTTGTCGTCTCCATCTTCAGAAGCACAACCCACATTGCCAATGCTTACGGTCAGTCTTTCGGTTTGATTTCTACGCAGAGTCCTGAAAAGGCTTTCTCGTTTTGATATTTTTTCTTCTTTTTTCCTGTTTCAGGCATAGCAGAGGTAGGTGTAATGATGGTTAGCACAGTTTTGGTAACTCTAGTGATGCTTCTTATTTGGCAAACCAATATATTTCTCGCCCTTTGCTTTCCCCTTATATTTGGATCAGTGGAGACCATTTACTTGCTAGCTGTTCTCACCAAGATATTGGAAGGCGGTTGGGTTCCGCTAGTATTCGCCACTTTCTTCCTCACTGTAATGTACATTTGGAACTACGGAAGTGTACTCAAGTACCAAAGCGAGGTCAGGGAAAGAATCTCCATGGATTTTATGCGTGAGCTCGGTTCAACTCTTGGGACCATTCGAATCCCTGGGATTGGACTCCTTTATAACGAGCTTGTCCAAGGTATACCTTCCATTTTTGGACAGTTCTTGCTCACTCTTCCTGCGATTCACTCAACAATCATCTTTGTCTGCATCAAATATGTTCCTGTCCCGGTTGTTCCTCAAGAAGAGAGGTTCCTCTTCAGACGGGTTTGTCCTAAGGACTACCATATGTTCAGGTGCATTGCGAGGTATGGTTACAAAGATGTCAGAAAAGAAGATTCTAGAGTCTTTGAACAGCTTCTTATTGAAAGTCTAGAGAAGTTCTTGAGATGTGAAGCATTAGAGGATGCTCTAGAGAGCACTCTGAATGATTTTGATCCCGATAGAGTTTCCGTTGCAAGTGATACTTACACGGACGACCTCATGGCTCCTCTCATCCACCGTGCAAAGCGTTCTGAGCCAGAGCAAGAGTTGGATTCAGAGGTTTTGCCATCTTCAAGCGTAGGGTCGTCTATGGAGGAAGATCCAGCTCTGGAATATGAACTTGCGGCTTTGAGAGAAGCCACAGACTCGGGGCTAACGTATTTACTGGCTCATGGAGATGTAAGGGCGAAGAAGAATTCGATTTTCGTGAAGAAGCTTGTGATTAATTACTTCTATGCGTTTCTAAGGAGAAATTGCAGAGCTGGAGCTGCGAATCTCACTGTTCCTCATATGAACATCTTGCAAGCTGGGATGACTTATATGGTCTAGTGTATGATTCTTTAGCTATACTCTCTTTGGAACATTTCTCCTCTGGATATCTCCATGAATTAGGGTTTGTTTCTTGCGGTTGACGTCTGTGACTGTCGTTACCGTAAGGAACAAGCAAAGGTTGAAGATTTCCTAATATTATTTATATTCTAATACTTAGGGAAATAAAAGTGTATCAACTACTTAATACAAATATACCAAATTCACTTGTGATTATAGTCTAGTGTGTTGCTAAATTTAAAATTGATAATTGAGTTTAGATGTGCATATTTTTTGCATCACTACTAAATTCGCATGGTGGTTTATAATCATATTAATTGAATAATCTGAGTTTCAACTAAAGATATTTGTTAAAGAAGCATAGAGACCAATAGGTAAGTGGGATTTGAGTTAGTCTTTGATTGGATGTTAAAGTAGATAATGTGACATTCTTTTTCATATTAATGTCGAAAAACAAATTTCTAATTACAAAGTGAATCCTACTTGTAACTCACTGCGCTTCTTTTTATCCCCTTTATGTCACTTAAAGCTCTAATTAAAAATCTCATTAAACAAAAATCTTTGAATTTAATTTGGCTACTAGCTAGTGACATGTTAAGTTGCCCCTCCACAATATATTTTATAATAACTAAAAATATTACAAAATTTGTGACAGCTTCACATACAAATGTCAAATTCAAAAGACGAGTGTACAAATAAAACTCTCATATATGTTTATGTAGTAGATTATTCGTATTGGTCGAGTTTGGATTACTTATTAAATAAAAGTCAATACAACAAAGTGAAGGGACACCTTCACCTATGCTTTGAATAACAACCATCATTTATATTTGTTTATAGTCGAAGGGGTCATTTTCTGGATAAATAGACTCTTTTCCATCACTGTCAAAACTATTATAGAACAAACAAATTATAACATAGTATAGTTACTAAAAATTGCTACTTTGATTGGAAAAATATTCAGAAATAATTTAAGAAATCATATGATTAAATGACAAACAGTACAAATAAATTATTTAATGTTGCTTCGAATCGTTTAAAAATATATAAATAGATTTTTCTGTTCGGAATCTCTTAGTTGATAAATTAAAACAATAAAAGAAAAACATAATATAGTTGTATATTGAAGTTTATGCAACTATCGATTTGATATCCAATAACAATTTGTATCTACTGCTAATTTCTATGTGTATGCTATGTCATGTACACTATTTGTTTCTATCAAAGTGAAGAAATTAAGCATTGGCATGTCTTTGAATTACATTATATATAAACCCACGTACATGTGCAACATGTTTAGAAATTGTGCATGTGATAGTAATATACCTACAAACTGAAACAATCACTCAAGAATTTTGTGATTGGGAATTTAGTTATTTTAAACAAATGTTTGGATGGTAAAATTAATAATAACTCCTTGGTTTTCAAGACTTGATAAACATTTGATATTGAAGCAGAGTAACTTAGAAGATAACTGTGAGTTAGGAGAGATTATTTCTTTTCACCTAAAGAGTTGTTAATAAATAGAAATAACTTAAACTAGTGGCATCGACAACCAGACCGCAAATTACATGAATGGATTGTAGCAATACGAGCTAAATAGTCGGGTTTTGAAGCAATTTTTTTTCTAGGGAAAACAACTGAAGTGAAAATCAGTGGAAGGGTGCATTGGTGTCTATTCGACTGATGTTTGGTCTAAAAAATTGGACTCATATCTAATATCCTTACTAAATTGATAAATTGTCCTTAATTCTTTCACATTACCAGTTTTGATTGGTGACTTTCAAATGAGGAAATTTGGGATTTGTAACACATTTCACATTTTTTTAGTAACCATATAAAGAGAGAAAATTTGTAACACCTTCACAATTTGTTTACTAACCATATAAGTTTATAAAATGTAATTGCATTCTGTAATGCAAAACAAACTATTCACCAAAATATTATAAACTAAACAAATTGTGTTGCTTCGTTTCAACTAATATGTTTTTTCTTTTGCCGATTAATTTTGTGTCGTTCTTTTATAATATCCCTATTTGGTTTTAAGTTTAAACATACCAAAAAGCAGTCTACAGTAATTTCTGATGCATCTTGACTTAATCCAAAAACAAAAGTATCTCTTTGTACCACGTCTCTTAATAAATTTCGTATCTCATTGTACCACGTCTTTTTTAAGATACAGTTTTGCGAGTAAGTAGTGTTCTTAACTAGAAGTAGACAAGATCTTCAAATCCAAAAATCCGATCCGAATTCCATACCTATCGGTCCCAAAAAAAGGATGATTGATCAAAAATAGTAATCTTACACCAACACACAACCCACAGTTTCAAAAAAATAAAATAAAAAATAGACATGATATTAGTTTTGTCGACTTGCGGACAAAGGTTGGAACTAGAACAATTGAAGTGGCCTTTGATTTATGCCCATAATAAAAAGACTTGCACGGTTGTCTATAACTTCCAAGACAATTTATGATTCCTGCTTAGTCTGTATTTAATATTTATCCACTCGTTAGGTCATTTTCACAACTTTCCATTTCCTTTTCTTATCTCTATGTGCTATCTTCTTTAATTTTTGTCCTTTTGAAAAGATGAACATTTATCTTTATTTGTTTCTTTCCTGGTGTCACCATTGCCGACTAGGGTTGGGTACACCGTACACGTATCATGTTTATATACTCTCTCTCATTTTTTTTAATGATGTTCAAAATTTTGACATATTATTTAGGAAATTATTTTAATAATTTGTATTAAAATATTATTTTCCTGATTTTTTATAATTCTGTCATTTAAAAGTTTTTCATATATATTAAAATTAAGTAAATTTTCATTACAAAAAGAATTAGGAAGGTAAGAGACAAATAAAGTTGATATTGTAAGATCTGTGGTGATTGTGACTGTATATAAATATCAGACCATTGATTAAGAAATTTTTAATTAGAATCTCTTTTGGTGGGTCTGCGTAAGATTTTCTTTGACTCCTTGTTAAATATTACACACGTAAATTATAGACTTCAAATTTCGTGATGTGTATCGTTGTGTAAAAACAAATGTAGAGGTTATGATTGGTAAGATACTAGAGTAATTACATTGTAATAGAGAGGAATGAATGAACAGAAGAAAAACAACACAAAGAAAGGTATAAATCCACCAAAAATAAATTATCATACTCTAATAATGTCTACCAGTTATATCCGTAAATATTGAACGACAATTTCTAATTATTTTATAACTGCAAACAATTAAATTTTTTGTTAAATAGCTAATATAATTAACAAAAAAATTAAGATAGTTGGTTGCCTTGCATTGATAGTAACTTGACAGTAATCCTCTAAATTAAGGTATTCGCATAATAATTATCTTTACGTTTAAAATAGAGCCTATAAAAAAAGTAGAAACTTTGAAAAAATGAAAAAAAAATGCCCAATTGGTCAACTCAGTTAGGTTTATGGTAATATTTCGTCGGTGAGAAGATGAGGATCAGGCCATTAAGAGTGTGGGTCCCACCTTATGAGCTAAAACCGAAAAACGCGGCGAAGTGGATAAGCCAGTGGGACCCATACCGTCGTCACAGCACCACAAGCCACCAACGCATGTTTTTTGTCTATTCACGTACCCCGTGGCGACCACGTGCCCAAAACATAGTATATTTTTTTTTTTCGTTCTTTAAACACCACAAAAATTCGAACCTAAACTTTGAGACACCTAACACCTTCACAAATTTCTTTTTATACATATAAGACTAAAAACTACAAACAATTGAGATATAATGACAACAATTGCTCATAAACCAATATAGGGAAGATATACTAACGAATCCATAATAATGGGATTCTTTTAAAACCTTTAACAAAAATAATTCATTTGAGAACAAAATAACCATACATTAAGTAGATTTTGTTTAATTTTATTGCTAGAATTTCTACATCCAAAACTTATATACAGTAAAAACTCTAGTTATCTAAAATTTATTACAAAAATGGAAATTACAGTCACAATCTTTGTCAAGTCACTCCTTAGTTTTTGTTATTTTACAGTTGGTTAATTAGTTGAATTTTAAAGACAGAATTCATTTTTTTTGTGGAGAATGAAATGTGTGATGTTTAAAAATAACTAGAAATAATTTTTAATATTAGTTTTCTGGTATGTTGGAATAGTCTAAATATAATAAATCTACACTTCCACCACCACAATGCAAATTACTTGTCAAAACTATTGTTTCAAGATTTGATAGACATAATCTGGCAGTAAAAGAGGATCTAGTACCTAATCAATAAATCGGGGTATGTTATTTACCACATACAAATAATTGTATGTTATGATTTTGATAAACCTTTTTTATATAGATGATTATATGTGTATTACATTCCAACTTTTTGTTATTTTTTTCTTTCATTCATCCAAACAAAAAAATCTTATGTTAAATTTAATACTGATACCTATCCATCATAAATAATATGGGTGGAGATTATGGTGCTTGTCCTCGATTCAAAAACTTGACAATTTGTTCGTACCAAAATGTCCTCTCAGAAAAAATAAGTGGTAATTAATCATTTTGTCATGTAAATGCAACATTTAATATTTATGTGGTCGGACGAGGAAAACTAAAGGCGATAGATTAGAGTTTGAATACGTATAATTAGTGATATACCATTGCATTTTTACTTGGTTCGTTAGTAGACAGCCAGATAACTGAAGTCACTGGACAATACCTTGTTTTGAGCTTCATTTACTCATCAGTCATCACGCATGAGTCATGGTGCGAGAAGCTAGCCATAACCTTGTTTAATTTATACTATTGCCAACTCAAAATTAAATATTAATGCATGATAAAAATTCGTTGATTGATAGTGCACTATTATTAAGTATTAACTACGAGTCTTTGACATTAGAGTTGAGTTTCTCAAACTTCATAAATCAAGAGTGTTACACTTGCACATTTTTCTTTTTCTTATCAAATTTTTTAGTTACCTTCAACATTTAACTTAAGCTATAATAGTGTTTGTACTTTTAACTATTTTAGTTATCTATTGAAATAATTTGGGAAGCAAGACAGCAAACCAAATATGTGAAGCAGAAGTAAAAAAATATTCTAAATATCTTACTGTACTAAAATATTATTTAACTTCTGCTTCACGAGGTTTTGGTTTGTTATCTTGTTTTCCAGGTTAGCTCAATATTATTATGATTAACTTGTGTACTCTGCAACAACAATATCGAAACAAGAAACCACCTATTTTTCTCCTGCTGCTACACCGCAGAAATATGGGAAAATCTTGCCAAAAACATATACAAAACTAAGTTCTCAACAAACTGGTCTACTATTTTAACTTCTGTCTCTACTACTTGGCGAAACAGAACAGAGAGTTTTCTTGCTAGATACATCTTCCAGGAAACCATACACACCATATGGCATGAGAGAAATGGTAGAAGACATGGGGAACGTTCGAATTCAGCGACTCATCTAATCCGGTGGCTCGACAAACAAATGAGGAATCAAATTTCCACAATCGCAGCAAGCGGAGACTATCGATATGATAAGGCTCTCCAACTATAGTTTCAATCAAGATCATGAGCTTTTTTACAAAAAATTTTCTACTCTTTCAATCATATGTTGCACTTGATGTATAAACGTTTATTTACTTTTTAAATATAATTTAACATTAAATTCAAAAAAAAAAAAAATATTATGATTTTTGATTGGTAACTGGTAACCCCATTTAACTTATAAAATCACAAAAAAAATATTTATGCATGACAACCTTTGCCGAGTCGCATAATGGTTAAAGTTAAGTTAAAACATCTATTAAAATGATTAAGTGATAGCATTATTCGTAAGTTACGAGTATACGACAAATCATATTTGATATGATAACGTTCTTTATTATTAATTAGCATCGGTGCCACTTTCTTGTCAAATATATTTATCTTCTCTCTTTATCAATCATAAAATTAATGATATCTTAAAGTCTTTGATAACTGACCAAAACATAAAGATTTTTTCTTTTGTTTTTGAATTTTGAGCACTATGTAAACATGATACATTATGTTATATATACAATATGTAGTACAAAATATATTTATTAATGAAATAAAATTGTTTGTGATTTCATTGATGAATTCTTAATTTGTTAAAAAAAATCATGTGAAATTGAATATGGTTGATAGTTTGAATATGTTGACACTTGACATTAATAAATTTGTATATATATTATTTTATGAAAAATAGATTTGTACAATTTAATTAGTTATGAACTTTTGATTGTTTGTTTTACTATTTTTTTTATCGACAACATATATAATATGCAAATTTGAATCATATGACTATGATACATCGACGGCATTAACATAAACCATAACGCTAGAAATCTTAAAGTATTCTAATAGCCTAATTTGGTTTTTATTAGAATTAAAACCCTACATAATCCTGGATGTGCGTAACGTAGTAGTTGAGCTCTATTCTTATACACCAGTAAAGTAAATAAATAAAAAGAACAGAAAATTTCATGAGCATGCAGTAGAAAAATCAGTCGAATGTTATAAAAATAGGGTTACAGCTAAGTTCGACGAGGTGCTATTTCATTGGATATCACGAAACTTGATCGTCAATATGTTTTCTTTTTGTCTTTTTTGTTTTTGGGTCAACAGATGTATAAATGTATTTGTATATAGCTTACATGAAGAACACTTGGTTAGCTAAAAAGAAAAGCTAAAAGAAACAAAAGAGGAGGCAGCTAAAAAACGAAAAAAGAGCCAGCATTATAGATGAGCCTCTTCGTGAGCAAGTGAGTCGTTTATTGTAAGATTTGCCTCTTCTAATTTTTTTCTTTAAAACCTTATAATTGTATTTAAACAAATATCTTCATAAGAAAAAATATCAAATAGATATCAATGTACTTTTCTTTGAAATAGGATTTCGCTATTAATCCTTATTTTAACATTCATATAACTGACCAATTATATTGGTATACAGAAAAAAAGAATTGTATTTGTTTTTTTCACATTTTAGTAAATCTCATTTTTTTCTTTCTAAATTATGATTAATATGAAAATTAAAATAGAAAGTGACATGTCCTTATTTTAACTCCTTTTATTTCATTCATTGGTTTAATGTTATTTACCTAAGGATACTAATCATTGGTTTTTGAAAGATAACAATAAAAATTCATTCCAAACATGTGGTGCAATTATATATAATTACAAAGTGGATAGAGTATAGAACTACAAAATGGATAGAGTTTAGTTATAACAACTAATTTAAAAAAGTGTTCATTTGATAGAGTCTAAAATCACCACTTACATTGACTAACCCCAAAAATTTGTCCTAAACACTAATCAATCCGAAGATTATAAAATGTCGACAAAGAAAATAAAATAAAATAGGAGTCTATGAGTCGATGGAACTTATCCAACTAAACTTTAATAAGAATGAACCAAACTCAATTTTGTAATAATATTTAAAATACGTTTTTACTCTCTCCCAGAATATCCCATCTCTCTGATTCCAATTCCTCCTCTCTCTCTTTCGTCTCTCTACTTCGAATTGATTGTTTTAACCGCCGGTGATCGGAGCAAACTCTCTGACGGTGACCGCCGGTGATCATTTTTTGTGAACTTCACTTTTGGTAAGCAGCTTTGACTTTTGTTCATAATCCTTCACTTTTCCTTTTCAATTTTGCTTTTTCCTCTGATCTGATCTTAGTTATTAAGCTGTTGAATCGCATGATCCTTTCTTCTCTGATTGATTATTTCTAATCCTTCATGGGTTTTATGACGAATCGTGTCTTAGGGATTGGTTTTTTCTGGGTTGGGTTTCTAAATTTGTTGGTCTAAGAACAGTGAAATTGTTGTTTCAGTGATCTCAGATTCTACACTTCTAGTGATTGAACTGTTATGGAAAATTACAAAATATGTGGCTCTGCTTTCATTTAAATTCAATCATCATCATCTCTGCTACTTGATGATCAGGTCACCTTCTCTGTGTTTTGTAATCTCCATAACGTAAGAGTTTGTTTGATATTGCAATTTTGAATAAGATGATTAGCATCCAATCCAATAGCTGATGTTGAAACCTAACTCTGTAAAGACTTTAAATTTGTTTTCTCTGGCTTTGTGCTCGTTGAAGGGTAACCTAAAGATTTGACCTTTTTGATCCAACACTTCTCTTTTTGTACTGTAGGTGTATAAAGCATAGTTCGTTGGGAACTTTTTTTTACAGCTTTGGAGTAACTACCTTTCATGGTTTTTGGTTCCAACAATGGGGTCAAAATCATTTGGAAATCTATTAGACTTGGCCTCTGGGGATCTTTTGGACATTCCTCAGACTCCGAGATATCTTCCAAGAGTGATGACTGTTCCTGGCATTATCTCTGACGTTGATGGATATGGAATTAGTGATGGCGATTCAGATGTCATTTCATTACCTTGCCGTGAGCGGAAAATCATTGTGGCCAATTTTCTTCCTTTGAATGGTAAAAAGGATTCAGAAACTGGAAAGTGGAAATTCAGTCTCGACAATGATTCTCCCCTGTTACATCTCAAGGATGGTTTTTCTCCAGAGACTGAAGTCATTTATGTTGGATCGCTCAAGACGCATGTTGATGTTAGTGAGCAAGACGAGGTTTCCCATAATCTTTTTGAGGAATTCAATTGTGTAGCGACTTTCCTCCCACAAGATGTGCATAAAAAATTCTACCTTGGCTTTTGTAAACAGCAACTATGGCCACTTTTCCATTACATGTTACCCATGTGTCCTGATCATGGTGAACGGTTTGATCGTGGTCTTTGGCAGGCATATGTTTCTGCCAACAAGATATTTGCAGATAAGGTAATGGGTGTGATTAATCTTGAAGAAGATTATATCTGGATTCATGACTATCATTTAATGGTTCTCCCAACATTTTTGAGAAGGCGGTTTCACAGGGTTAAGCTTGGTTTCTTCCTCCACAGTCCATTCCCTTCTTCAGAAATTTATCGAACCTTACCTGTTCGAGAGGAACTACTAAGAGGGCTCTTAAATTGTGACTTAATTGGTTTTCACACGTTTGATTATGCACGGCATTTCTTGTCATGCTGCTGTAGAATGCTTGGATTGGAGTATGAATCTAAGAGAGGGCATATTGCTCTTGACTACTTGGGACGTACAGTTTTTCTGAAGATTCTTCCTATAGGTATTCACATGGGAAGGCTGGAATCCGTTCTGAATCTTCCTGCTACAGCTGAAAAGCTGAAAGAGATTCAAGAAAAGTATCGGGGTAAAAAGATAATTCTCGGTGTTGATGACATGGATATATTCAAAGGTTTAAGTCTTAAAATTTTGGCCTTTGAACACCTCCTTCAGCAATATCCTAGCATGCTAGGGAAAATAGTTCTTATTCAGATTGTGAACCCAGCCAGAGGCTCAGGTAAAGACGTTCAGGAAGCGAGGAAAGAAACGTATGATACTGTTAAAAGAATCAACGAGCGTTATGGTTCACATGATTATGAGCCAGTGGTTCTGATTGATCGCCCTGTTCCTCGGTTTGAGAAGTCTGCCTATTATGCCCTGGCAGAATGCTGCATAGTCAATGCAGTGAGGGATGGGATGAACTTAGTTCCGTACAAGTACACTGTTTGTCGGCAGGGAACTCCTAGTATGAATAAGTCTTTGGGAGTAAGTGATGATTTGCCTCGCACAAGCACCCTTGTTCTGTCCGAGTTCATTGGTTGCTCGCCTTCTCTAAGTGGTGCGATTAGGGTTAATCCTTGGGACGTTGACGCGGTAGCCGATTCACTATATTCTGCTATTACCATGTCTGATTTTGAGAAGCAACTACGACATAAAAAACACTTTCACTACATTAGTACACATGATGTGGGTTATTGGGCGCGCAGCTTTTCGCAGGATTTGGAGAGGGCATCTCGAGATCATTACAGTAAACGGTGCTGGGGTGTGGGTTGGGGTTTGGGTTTCAGGCTTGTCGCTCTCTCTCCTAATTTCAGAAGGCTATCCATTGAGCAAACTGTTAGTGCTTACAGAAGATCGAGCAAGAGAGCAATATTTCTTGATTATGATGGTACTTTAGTTCCTGAGACCTCGATTGTAAAGGACCCAAGTGCTGAAGTTATATCTGCGTTGAAGGCACTGTGTAGTGATCCTAACAACACTATATTTATTGTTAGCGGGAGGGGAAAAGTTTCTTTGAGCGAGTGGCTTGCGCCATGTGAGAATCTTGGAATAGCGGCTGAACATGGTTACTTTACAAGGTAAGTTACTGGTTTGTCTTAATTCTGAAAGTTTTATGAAAATTTCTGGTGGGAAAGAAATACTTAGAAGATAATCTATGTAATGCAGGTGGAATAAGTCTTCTGACTGGGAAACAAGCGGCTTATCTGATGACCTTGAGTGGAAGAAAGTTGTGGAACCTATTATGAGACTTTATACAGAGACTACTGATGGATCCAATATAGAAGCAAAAGAGAGTGCTTTAGTCTGGCATCACCAAGATGCTGACCCAGACTTTGGTTCTTGTCAAGCCAAGGAACTACTGGACCATCTAGAAACTGTTCTTGTGAATGAACCAGTTATTGTGAACAGAGGCCACCAAATCGTTGAAGTTAAGCCTCAGGTAAGTACACATTCGCCACCGATCTTCTGTTGATGAGAAATATCTCCAAATTTTCCATGATTCATAATGTCTCGGTTTCATTTCACTAAATTAAAGCAGTCCTTATATTGTCTGGTTTGTACGTAGTCTTAATCTGAGATTTTTGGACTAACAGGGAGTAAGCAAAGGGCTTGTCACCGGGAAAATTCTTAGCCGAATGCTTGAAGATGGGATAGCGCCAGATTTTGTGGTATGCATTGGGGATGATAGATCAGACGAGGAGATGTTTGAAAACATATCAACAACCCTCTCAGCTCAATCATCGTCAATGTCTACAGAGATATTCGCGTGTACTGTGGGAAGAAAACCGAGCAAAGCCAAATACTTCCTCGATGAAGTAAGCGACGTGGTGAAGTTGCTTCAAGGACTTGCCAACACTTCGAGCCCAAAGCCTAGGTACCCTTCTCACCTCAGAGTCTCCTTCGAAAGCGTGGTATGAGAAATCAGAGATCAACGGGGGTTACCAAGTTATGTAGGGGAAAATGTGAATTTGAATCATGATAAAAAACATGATTTGTACATAGAAAACACGCAAAAACAGAGAGGCAAAACCTAATGTTGCGAGATTTGGACCTGTTTTAGTTCAGGTTTGTACATGTACGTAACTTACGACTTATGAGCAGGAAACAGCTCTTTCCATTTGTGTTTGTATATAATAATGTCTCGTGTATGATCTAAAGTTTCTTGTTTTCTCCTTAAGAATCTATTTCGGCGGTGTTTTCTATTAATTACATATTCAAACTTAGATATTTTTCTTCTAATTGTCGTTACAAAATATAAAAGCGTTTGGTTACACTTACACCATGTTTACATTGTCGTAGCCATTATGGAAGTTCTTGAGTTTTGTTCTCGATCACATAATCAGTTCACAAAAAGTGGAGTTCATGGGATCGTACACCCGTTCGAAGTGTCCCCAAGAATGGACCGAGTCCATCTATCGAAAGATATACTTGACCTTAGGACCCTTTGCCAAAAGAAGTATGGACCATGCTGTGACCACTTGGGATACTCGGCTATGAAAATCATATTGACCCAACCCACCACGCTTCTTACCATTAGCATAATCAACAACGATTAATACACTGATGGTTTGCGTAGCAAGTTTCCTTGAAATGGAAAGATGTTGTTTATGTTATACTGGCTGGATTCAAATCTAATTCCTTAACGAATTGAATTTAAAAGAACTGAATTTTAAACGCAAACGCTGTCTTATTATTACCTGAAAATGTGGAATACAAGCCATAAAACATAGGAAATAATACATAGTTAGAGTAGATGATAGGAGGCCATTAAAGAACATGATCAAACATCAAACTTGCTCGAGAATGTTTCATTCGAGCTCATATATAATATCTGAAGATGCTCAATCTATAATAGGTAAGACATGGACCCCAATTTGATGAAGCATCTTACCTATTTTCCCATGGAACCCGACGATCTTGTGACATTCCTTCTCGAGTATGAAGCTTGATGTTGTGTCGAGTCCAAAGACTTGAGAGGTTCGCATATTGGTCTTGAACCTAAGCATGAGTATAACTTCGGATTCACTTCCATCTACTACATCATAACTACCCTCCACAGATATCAGGTATTCATCTGGATGCTCCAACTCAAACTGCCACAAAAAACAACAAAAAGTTCGATGTAAATATTAAGTTGATCAAGAACACATGTTCATAACGAAAATGAAGTAATCACCTCATCAACTCCAAGTAATGTCTTGCTCCCATGATCATCTCCGACCACGAACTTATTGTCCTTGTCGTAGAGAAACTTTACAAATGCGATACCCATCTCGCCGTGTCCTATGTATATCTTTCTAATGCAATCAAAACCGCCATCGTCCCAAGAAGCTCCTCCATCACCACCTTTTGCTTCTACTTTTTCTCCGTCAGGAAGAGGTGGCAGCAGACGGAAATATGCTCCAAGCCCAGAAATATAATCATTGGACAACACTCCATGGAACCCAACAACGCCACAACCTTTGCTCTGAAGCACAAATTTTTTAGTACCCGGAGTTCCAAATGTTGAAGAAGTTCTCCCTTTTGATGTTTTGAAAGTCAATGACGCAACATGAGGATCTTTTTCATTTGTGAATGTCCCCTCCACAGATATGATAAATTCGTAAGGATAGTTCACAACAAACTGCAATAATAATAATAAAATTAAAAAAAGGCTTGCTATAATTTATTCAACAACTAACACATAAACAAGTTGACGAATATTAAGAGTTATAGGAATCATTACCTCTCCTTCTTCTGCTATAAATACCCTCAACCCCAGGTCACGATTTTCCACCTCGCCTCTGTTTACATACTCGAATTGGATCACTGAATATAAAACCGGCTGTTTATGAATGCACACCTTCCTTACACCTTCAAAAGTGCCATCATCCCAGAGATCACCAGTAGATTCCCTGGATTCCAATTTAATAAAAGGAGAGGTTGTGAAATATGCTCCAAGAGAGTTTAGATTCTGGTCAGCATATCCATGAAACCCAATGATCTTCTTTCCATTGGCTGCAAGTGAAAACTTCTTACCATTGTTGTATCCTATCAGTTCTGAAGTCTTGATATTAGTTCTGAATTGAATTCCCTGAATGATCCCCGAATCACCTTCGTCATAATAACCCTCAACAGATACCATATATTCATTGTCGAGATGGTTAATCTCGAACTGCAAAAAAGTTGATGAAAGAAATTCTACATTAACAGCTTATAATAAAGTCCTTGAATCATATCCCAAGCCATACATACAGACTCTGTGAAACCTCTACCCCTGACACCATGGGCTGGCCCATATATATATTTTCTATCCTTGACATAATCGAACTTGATGTATTGTATACAATCACGCCCACCTCGGACGTATATTTTTGCAACACCTTCATGGTCAGCTCCATCGTTCCAATCCGTTCCTCCTTTTGCTCCTTTTGCTTCCATTCTAGTTGGAGCAATGCAAGTGAAATATGCTCCAAGAGACTCTAGGTAACTGCCGGAACATCCGTGAAACCCGATGATTTTCTTTCCGTCCACAGCTAATGAAAACTTAGTATCATCCTTTTTTCCATGTCCTATCAGTTCAGAAATCCTCAAGTTGGTTTTAAATTGAAGTCCTACAATTGTACGCGAGTCTGGCTTATAAAAACCCTCAACAGATTCAAGTTGTTCATCTTCTTTATGGTTAATCTTAAACTGCATAATTTGATGAAACAAAATCAACATTAACAGTAAAATGAAGGGAGTTTAGTTAGTAGATCCAAATTATACCGTTTGGGTGAAACCTGCCCACGAGGGACCATAGAATGATTTATATTTCCGTTGTCCACTCTTGATATAATCAAATCGGATGCAGTTTATGCCTCGAGAGTCACCTCTTACATGTATTTTTGTTACGTCATCATGGTCGGATCCATCATCCCACACAAATGGGCTATCCAGGGTCTTTTGACCTTGTGCTTCCAACCTTTGGGTCATCTGGAACAGATTTGAAAAAACTTGAGACATGGAGGAGCATTGTGTTTGTTAGTCAATCATTCATAAATATACTCACATGTGCTTTTTTACAAGTTTGTAGTTAAAATATAAAAATAGATAACCCTTAGGTAAATCGAAGCATATTGAAAATCAAAGAAGAAAGAGAGAGAGCAGACCTCTGATGGTGGAGGAGAGCGAGAGAGAGTGCTGTAGAGATGTAAAAGCTCATGGATATATGAAGGTTTCTTTCATATACACGTTTGGAGTCTTTCTATACCAATTTGTTTTTTTTTTTTGTCTTTTAAAAATGTAAAATATGACTCGGTATTCGCCAGTCAGTTTATATTACGCAAGCCATCCTAGAACATGTCCTTCTTTTTTCGTCAACTTATGTATCATTTGATATAGAAAGTTAAACCCATTACAAATAGATATAGATAAATCTATTACGATACACAAACCCATTAAAACGTAAAATTATTTTCGGGTGACTCTTAGAACATTTAAATTAAAATATAATCATGATAAAAAAAGATTTAGTTTCATAAATATAGAAAAAAAAAAATGTCTTTTAGCTAAATTTCCTCTACAGATTGGATAAAAAGTATAGCTGGCAAGAGAGAAAAGACTCTAAATTCGATTCATGATTTGAAAAGTAATATTGGGCACATAATGGAAGCGTACTTGGATTGTAATTATTTAATTTGGTCAATGCATTGTATTTAATTCTTTTTTTTGGGCACTGGTATCTATTTAATGTAGTTCACATATTCGATAGAAGACTTTAATTGATTATCATTTGGTTAAGTTTATAGGATAGCTTACAGCGTTTTGTTTATTAAATTTCTAGGCAAGTATTATTTGTTTGATAATTTATAACTATTTGTATTCTGCGTAGTTTTAGCTTAAGACATTTTTTTTTTGTAATTTTTTTTTTTGGCATCTTAAAACCCCATTAGCCAGTTTTGGAAAATAGTACATGCTTAAAAGTTTTCAGAGAAATTGCACTCTATAATATACGACTGAATAATAATTAAACTAAAGAAAAATGTGCATTATCGTAATATTGAGCAACATGAAAATATCCATAAAAAAATGACACTGCCCTTATTTTGTTGCATCTTTGTCAACTCTCTCTTCTGTCCTTTTGTTTCTCTTTCTCTTTTCTATTATCAACAAAAACAAAATCTAAAATTTTAATTGGGTTGAATTCCAAATCAGATTTTTTCGAGTGTTCAACAAACATATCAGAATTTTTGATGAGATTACATTGAATGACCCCTATTTGGAACGTGTGAAGATGTTTGGCTTCACGGTAATGTTACTAATGTAGAACGTCCACGGCGAGAATGATGGAAGGCGTGCTTTTCACTGCTACCACCACCGTTAACACCACAAACACCACCATGATCACCTTGATCTCTTGCATCGAAACACATCACAATCATAATAAATAAGCATTAGCGTCCAACATATACCCTTCACCAGATCTCGGAAGAGCTAACAACGGAGCAAAAGTTACCCTTTTGCTTTAGTGCTCCAAAACTCTACTCATAAGACTTACTCCAAACAAACTTAGTTCCTTGGCGAAGTAGTTGAGTGAGTGGTTTAGCCATTTGAGAAAAAAAAATTATGAACCTTATAGTATCTTGCCAAACCTAGAAAAATACGGATCTCTAAAATATTGCTTGGCTGCTTCCACTTACTTATTGCCTCTTGTAGTTACCAAATGTTCCAAAAACAAAACTTTTTGAAGGCAAAATTCGCATTTGCTAAGTTTAGCATGTAACTACTCTTCCTTCAACCTCTGAAGTATCAATCTCAAGTGTTCAACATATTTTTCTCAACTTTTTGAATACACCAAGATATCATCGATGAACACTATAATAAATTCGTCCAAGTGCCGTCTAAATACTCTGTTAATCAAATCTATGAGTATAGCTATAGTATTAGTTAAACTGAAAGACATAACCACAAATTCAAAATGTCCAAATCTGGTCCGAAAAGCTAGTACTTACAGACGATCGAGCAAGAGAGCAATATTTCTTGATTCTGATGGTACTTTAGTTCCTGAGGCCTCCATCGTAAAGGACCCAAGTGCTGAAGTTATATCTGCTTTGAAGGCACTGTGACGTGATCCTAACAACACTATATTTATTGTCAGCGGGAGCGGAAAAGTTTCTTTGAGCGAATGGCTTGCACCGTGTGAGAATCTTGGAATAGCGGCTGAACACGGTTACTTCACAAGGTAAGTTACTGTTCTGTCTTAATTCTGAATCTGGTGGGTGGGAAAGAAAAACTTAGAAGAAAACCTATGTAATGCAGGTGGAATAAGTCTTCTGAATTCTGACTGGGAAACAAGCGGCTTATCTGATGACCTCGAGTGGAAGAAAGTTGTGGAACCTATTATGAGACTATATACAGAGACTACCGATGGATCCAGTATAGAAGCGAAAGAGCGTGCTTTAGTCTGGCATCACCAAGATGCTGACCCGGACTGTAGTTCTTGTCAATGTATACCAAGAAATGTAGGGCAGGGGATAAAAGTGAATTTGAATCATGATAAGAAAACATGATTTGTACATAGACAACACGAAGAAAAAACAGAGAGACGAAACTTAATGTTGCGAGATTTGGGCCTGTTTTAGGTCAGGTTTGTACGTAGCTTACGAGTTATGAGCAAGAAACAGCTCTCTTTCCAATTGTGTTTGTATATAATACTGTCTTGTGTATGATCTAAAAGTTTTCTTATTATCTACTTCAGATGTGTCTTCCAATAATTCATTACATGTTCAAAATCAGATATTTTTTCTTCTAATGACACAAATATAAAAGCTCTCCGTTACACTTACACCATGTCCTCTAGTTTTCTTCTCAATTTTGTTCTGTTCTTAATCCCTGTCAAAGTCAAAGTGTTTTTGCTGTGTTTGATTTGAGTATAATGAGGTAAGTTCATTATTCGATCAAGCTAGATCAAGAAATTGAATGCCCTCAGTATATAACAAGTGGTATTTAGAGTGTTTGGTTAAATACACGACAGCGAATACTCAAATCTAGTAACACTTTCAGTTCTTCCTCGCGAATGAGGAACGTAAAAGCAACTTTTTTCTTATCAGCGACGAAAGTAATGCTGAGGTATGCAATTAAAGGCTGACATGACTTCAAAACTGCCGCATTTTAAGGCGTAAGCTTTCTAGCTCTGCTTTTGGTTTCTGTATAACTTTCCTTGATTTTTGTTTACTTCTGAATTCTGATAACTCTCATTATTAGTAATTGTATTGATAACCAATTTTTTAAGTAGTTTCTTCCATAAGAAGAATACTTTTCCTTGAAATGGAAATAAGTTATTTAAGTTTTACCTGCTGGATTCAAATCTAATTCCCTAAAGAATTAATTTTTAAAGAACTGAATTTTAAAAGCAATCTTTGTTTTATTATTACATGAAAATGGGGAATACGTACAAGCCATAAAGCATAAGGAAATAATATGTAGTAGAGTACATGATAGGAGATAATTAAAGAACATGAACAAACTTGCTCGAGAATGTTTCATTTTGAGCTCAATCTGTAATGGGTAGGACATGGACCCCAATTTGATGAAGCATCTCACCTATTTTTCCATGGAACCCGACGATCTTGTGACATTCCTTCTGGAGTGTGAAGTTTGATGTTGTCTCGTGTCCAAAGAGTTGAGAGGTACGCATATTAGTCTTGAACCTAAGCATGCGTATAACTTCAGATTCACTTCCATCAACTACATCATAACTACCCTCGACAGATATAAGGTATTCATCTGGATGCTCCAACTCAAACTGCCAAAACCAGAAAATTGCAGTGTAAATAAGTTGATCAAGAACACAAGTTCATAAGAAAAATGATGTAATCACCTCATCAACTCCAAGTAATGTCTTGCTCCCATGATCATCTCCGACCACGACCTTATTGTCTTTGTCGTAGAGAAACTTGACGAATGCGATACCCATTTCGCTGTGTCCTATGTATATTTTTCTAATGCAATCAAAACGGCCATCGTCCCAAGAAGCTCCTCCATCACCCCCTTTTGCTTCTACTTTTTCTCCGTCAGGAAGAGGTGGTAACGGACAGAAATGTGCTCCAAGCGCATAAGTATAATAACTGGACCGTCCAAGGAACCCAACAACGCCACAACCTTTGCTCTGAAGCACAAATTTTTTAGTAGCCGGACTTCCAAATGTTGAAGAAGTTCTCCCTTTTGATGTTTTGAAAGTCAATGACGCAACTGTTTCGGAAGTCAATGACGGAACTGGCGAATCATTTTGTTTTGATATAGTCACCTCCACAGATGTGATAAATTCATTAGGATAGTCCACCACAAACTGCCATACAAAAAAGGCTTTGTAAAAATCTTTTAAATAACACACATGTACGAGTCCACGAATACTAAGAGTTGTAGAAATTATGATTACCTCTCCTCTTTCTATGAAGGGTGCAATCATTATTCCATGCTCACGCTTTTCCACTTTGCCTTTGTTGTCATAGTCGACCTCGACACAACATACAGCATCGCCATCATAGTGAATGTAAACATTTCTTATGCCATCAAAAGTACCATCATCCCAAAGATCAGCCGAAGTAGTACCAACTTCCAGTTTTGTAAAAGGAGAAGTTGTGAAATATGCTCCAAGAGAGTTTAGATTCTTCTCAGCATATCCATGAAACCCGATAATCTTCTTTCCATTGGCTGCAAGGGAAAATTTCCTACCTCTGTTGTCTCCCATCAATTCAGAAGTCCTGATATTAGTTTTGAATTGAATTCCTTGAATGACCCCGGATTCCCCTTCGTCATAGTAGCCTTCAACAGAAATCAAATATTCCTTGTCGAGATGGTTAATCTCAAACTGCAAAAAAAAAAGAAAGAAAAAAAGAAGTAGAGTTAATGAAACAATAACTGGATTAACAGCTAATAATAAGCCTGTTGAATCAAATTTTAAGTCACACATACCAGCTCTGTAAAACCTCTACCCCTAACACCATGGGGTGACCCATATATTTGTTGCCCATCCTTGATATAATCGAATTTGACGTACTGTAAACCCTCATAACCACCTCGTACATATATTTTTGTAATACCTTCATGGTCGGCTCCATCGTTCCACTCCTTGCCTCCTTTTCCACCTTTTGCTTTCAATTTAGTTGGAACAATCCAAGTAACGTATGCTCCAAGAGAGTTAAGGTATGTGTTGTATGCTCCGTGAAATCCGATGATCTTCTTTCCTTCCACAGCTAGTGAAAACTTAGTAGCACCATCGTTTGCATATCCTATCAGTTCGGAAATCCTCATGTTGGTTTTGAATTGAAGTCCTTTAATCGCATCTGACTTTGGATCGTAATAACCCTCAACCGATTCAAGATGTTCGTCATTTTTGTGGTTAATGTCAAACTGCATGCATAATTCGGTAAAGAAAATTTAGATCATAGTCAATAGTCAATAGGGAGCTTAGTTAGCAGTTGTCAAGTTATACCGTCTGGAGGATACCTCTACCCGGGTTTCCTGGGAATGTATTATATTGCGGTTGTCCACTCTTGATATAGTCGAATCGGATGTACGTTATGCCTCCATCTTCACATCTTACTGATATTTTTCCTATATCATCTTTGTCGGATCCATCATCCCACTTAGATTTGCCTTTAAAATTCTTATTTCCTTCTGCTTCCAACCTTTGGGCCATCTCGAACGAGAGAGAGAGAAAGAGAGAGGGGGAGGTTTCGAGTCCTTTAAGAAAAGTTTTTGAGTCTTTCATTAAACGAAAGATATTACAGTATATAAATGTAAAATAAATATGATTCTGTTTAGAACATGTCTTTTTTTTGTTTTTATTTGTCAACTTGATAGTATACTGTATATTGATATTAAAAAATAAAAGGAAATTAAGTTTAATACATTACAAAGGTCAATGCATTCTAAATAATTCTATTTTGTTGGCACTTGTACTTAAATAGTGTAGCTCACATATTCGATAGAAGACTATAATTTATTATCATTGAGGCTTTAAATTTTTAATTTTATCATCCACTCAATATATTAAAAAAGAGTTTCTGATATTTATATGTTAAGCATACAATTATTCTCAGCTTTTTCATTTATTTAATTTTACTATTCATCGTGCCAAACATTATTATTTCGATATACTACTTATTTTTGTTAACTAAACTTGCTAAAATTAAATATTTCGAATTTTTAAATAAGAAAACTATAGATAATATAAGAGTTTGTTTGAAAATTAGTACGTTTTGGGAAAATAATTAGAAAATAGTACGGTTCCTATTTAATATTGGGTTTGTACTATATATGTTACTGTTGGCTTTATGGTGAGTTCGTTTTTGCCACTTATAAAATCATCTATTTACATTCATGTCACTAAAACAATAGAAGAGAGGTTTTATGGAGAGAGAGAAAGCGTGTGAAAGAACTAGAGTGTGGGTCCGTTTTTTTTATATTTTCCTTTTTTTAATATATTATATTTCATTCCCTTCAATTTTAAGAATTAAAATGCTCGTTTGTAAAATTTATTTTTCCAAAATAGATCATATACATAAAAATTTATGTTTTTTTCTCAATCATTTGATATGCATTTTGTTTAATAATTTTTAAATTTTATATTACTGAGCACTGTACAGGTATAGACTACTGTACAGATATAGACCACTGTACAGATATTACTATGCATTTCTTTTTTTCTCTCTTTGAAGTTAGGTTTTCTGCTCGTCAATCAATAATTTAGTCGCAGGTTGATTTCTATCTATACATTATTATGGTTGCTAATTCAGAAATTTGTAGTTGGCTTCGAATCATGTATATACTAACTGGCTATGTTCGGATTCAATTTTTATGTGATATTTGTCACTGCTGGTAATATCATTGTTTATATTCGATTCACGTTATTTTGTGTTTAACCACAACCTCTCCTCTCACAACCACAAACCATGGAAAATAAATAAGCATATTAGCTAGTCTCTAAACCAATTGAATAGAGAGAATAAAAAAACTATATTGTTGAAATACCAGAAACAAAAAAGAACACAAAGACAAAAAGTAATTTTTGTACTTATTTGTACAGTTGTTTATTCATCTATAATAATTTATATCCATATATGTAAATACCTTATATCTGTACAGTAATTTATATCTGTACAGATGTATCTGTACACCACTGTACAGATACTACTGTACAGATACAATTGAATAAAGAGAATAAGAAAACTATTTTGTTAAAATACCAGAAACAAAAAATAACACAAAGACAAAGAGTAATTTTTGTACTTATTTGTATAGTTGTTTATTCATCTATATTAATTTGTATCTATATATGTAAATGGCTTATATCTGTACACCACTGTACAGATACCACTGTACAGATGTGGTGTACAAATATATCTGTACATCACTATACAGATACATCTGTACAGTGGTTTATATCTATACATCAAATTTTTATGTACAATAGTTTATGATATAATTTTTTAAAAAATTATCAAACAAATTGCATATCAAATGATAAAGAAAAAAACATAGATTTTTATGTATTTGTTAAATTTTAGAAAAACAAAATTCATTAACGAACACTTTAATTATGAGACATTAGAAGAATATGAGGTAACAAATAAAAGCAAAATAAAAAAAAATAAAAAAATCTGACCCACACACCCTCTCTCCCACACGCTGTCTCTTTCTTTCTATCTCTCACCAATCAAAAACCTAACCCTTATACGTAATTTCCATCACACAAGATATACCCCATTTTTTTCTATTTCACAGTTCGTGTATTAGACGAAGAGGTGGACCCGGTAAAATCTCAAATTATGAATAGGAACTGTACTAGTTCGATAATTATGTTTGAAAAATGTATGTTTTTCCAACATATCTCATAATATAAACATATAGTACATATATTCAGTTAAATGTATTGTGTTTCTTCAATTGAAAAATAAATAATATAAACATATAGTACATATGCATTTTAACACCACCAATATTTTTAATATATTTTTAAATTGAAACTGCTAATCTATAAGTCTAAATTTATGAATAACGTAAATGTAATTTTATTTTTATAATATAACCATTAATTATTTAAATTTTTATTTGTAAGTTTATTTATAAACTAAAAAGTAGTATCATTGCATTGTATTTGTACAACATCATTTTATTTTAAAATATCTTAGCGTATTAACAAAATTTAGTTTTGACATCTCCGAGTTCAATATAAAATTTTTGATTTTTTGTTTTGTTTTTTAAATCGTTCTATTCTTAAACTAAAAGAAAAATTCTTTCTAATGCCCTTTTCATGATGCCCCTTTTCAACTCTACCCTTTTTTTTAGCAATTTTCATTTCTACCCTCTTTAAATTTTTAATGATCATTTTACCCCTATTTGGAAATTGTTTTAGGTTAACAAAATGAAATATTAATATTTTTTTGCCTAAAATATTCTAAAATAAATTTCTCGTCACAATTTTCCCGCCAAAATTTTTCAAAAAATAAAATTCCACCAAAAATAATTTTCCCGTAAAAAAATTTTTTTTGACGGGAAATAGATTTACAAGGGATTTTAAAAGGGTTTTAAAAGATTTACAATTGATTTTAAAAGGGTTCTAAAATATTTATAAGGAATTTTAATAGGGTTTTAAAAGATTTACAAGAGATTTTAAAAGGGTTTTAAAAGATGTACAAGAGTTTCTTAAAGAATTTACAAGAAGACCCTTTAAAAACTCTTGTAAATCTTTTTAAAACTTTTTAAAATCCCTTGTAAATCTTTTAAAACTCTTTTAAAATTCTTTGTAAATCTTTTAAATTCCTTGTAAATCTTTTAAATCCCTTTTAAAATCCCTTGTAAATCTATTTTCCGCCAAAAAAATTTACAAGGATTTTTAAAAGCATTTTTTTGGCTGAGAAAAAATTTGTTAAGGAAAAAAAATTTGGCGGGAATTTTTTTTTTTTTGGCGGAAAAAAAGTTTGGTGGAAATTATTTTTTTTGGCGGGAAAATTTCAGTTTCCAATTACATGTTCCTATTAGATGAGGGTAATTTGGTCATTCTGTTCAAGGGAAAGGGTATTTATAAAAATGGACAACATAAAAGGGTATTGTTGCAAAAGAGTAGTAAAAAAAGGGTAGTTTTGCAAATCTCCCAAACTAAATAGCATAATATTTAAATCAGTCGCAGTTGATATTGAGAATGAGATTGTCATCGTCCACAACACATGATTACAAATTAGTGAAGGGATGTGATCCAGTTCTTGTTTTGCTTGAATCTGATGTCGCTTTGGTATAACATAATTGTAGTTGGTTTTGTGGTTAAGTCTTGTTTAGGCTTTGGCAGTTTGAATAATTAAGAAACTATGAGATTTAGAGGGTGTAAGAAGACTTTAAATTGAAGAAATATCCGTGAAACCCGATGATTTTCTTTCCGTCCACAGGCCACAACTAATGAAAACTTAGTATCATCCTTTTTTCCATGTCCTATCAGTTTAGAACTCCTCAAGTTGGTTTTAATTTGAAGTCCTACAATCGCACTCGAGTCTGGCTCATAATGACCCTCAACAGATACAAGTTGTTCATCTTCTTTATGGTTAATCTTAAACTGCATAATTTGGTGAAACAAATTCAAATCGCTGTCAATAGAGTAAAATGAAGGGAGTTTAGTTAGTAGATCCAAATTATACCGTCTGGGTGAAACCTCCACACGAGGCACCATGGAATGAATTATATTTCGGTTGTCCACTCTTGATATAGTCAAATCGGATGCATCTTATGCCCTGAGAGTCACCTCTTACATATATTTTTTGCGTCATCATGGTCGGATCCATCATCCCACTTAAATCGGCTATCGGGATTCTTTTGTCCTTCTGCTTCTAACCTTTGGATCATCTCGGATAGATTCAAATCTTGAGACATGGAGGAGTATCGTGTTTGTTAGTCAACCATTCATCAATAATGACGGTAATGTTGACGGTAAACGATTCATGAATGATTTGAAATATAATATTGTGCATAAATAATAAATGCATAGTGGAAGCGCACTTGGCCACTTGGGATGTAATTTGGTCAATGCATGCATTGTATATAGGGCTTATTAGAGAAGTAGACACTTTTTACAAAATTACTTGGAAACTAGATACTTTTTTTAGAAATAGGAGGAATGGGTACTTTTTGTTGGGCTTGTGAGATAGAGAGCTTATGAGATAGAGAATATGCTACTAAAATCTAAAATATGAGTCAAATACTATTGTACCCTTTTGTTGTGAAAAGGAAAATTTTGTGTGGGTCCAAAATTTTAGGAATAATGGGTCAAATAATATTTACTAAGCCCAAATACAATATTTCGTAGACCAGTTAAAATAATTTACACCTCAAGTGTCTATACTAGCATAAGTACACCACATACGTACACCAACATTAGTACACCACATATGTACACCAACATTAGTACACTACATACGTACACCAACATTAGTACACTATATACGTACACTAGAATAAGGGAAACAACATGCATACACCAGAGTTAGTACACCTCAAATGTCTACATTAGCATAAGTACACCACATACGTACACCAACATTAGTACACCACATACGTACGCCAACATTAGTACACCATATACGTACATTAGAATAAGGAAAATATTTTGATTTAGCTTTTAATCAAAATTATTTTCAATATTTTGATTTAGTTTTTAATCAAAATTTTGCTAAGAACCCTTCATGGATGATGGTCCAATTGATTTAAAAATTGAAAATGTTATTGGGTTGGTTTTAGTGAAGGCCCAATTAATATCAACTACACAATAAAAGAGTAAAAGTGTCTATTACTAAAAGCTCTATTAGAGGTGAAGTTCTATTAGAGAAGAGAGAGAAAAGTACCTCTATCTCTAATTTCTAAAAAAAGTACATACTTTACCAATTATTTTTGCAAAATGTGTTTACTTCCCAACTTATCTCTTGTATATAGGGTTCTTTTGTATATATATATACTTTTAGGCACTTGTATTAAATTTCTTGTTCACATATTATATAGAAGACTTTAATTGATTATCATTTGGACTTTCAATTTTTCATATATTATTACATTCTCTCTCTTTCATTATATATGATAGCTTACAAATTTTATTTTATATATTTTATGTGATGTTTTTAAAGTTACTAGACAATTTTCAATTTATTTTAAAATTTATTACCATTTGTATTCTACATAGTTTTAGCTAAGACATCTTAATATCCTTCCGTTATTTATTAATTGATGTTTAAGATTTTTGCACATCGATTAAAGAATCATTTAAGTTTTGTTTATTTCTAAATTAAAACATTATTTCTTGTCTAATCAACTAATAGAAAAATATTATGCACGATAGAAATCGTCAAAATCAATAAAAACTAGTTAATATTGCATCAAAAACGATAAACATCATCAAATTTTGGAACATCAATTAGAAAAAAACGGAGAAAATATATTAAACTGAGTAATCAAGTTTTTTTTTTTTTGATATCGTAATACCTCATTAGTTTAACCCTTTTTTGGGAAATTCTTTCTATTTTACCTGCTGGATTCAAATAATATTATTTCCTAAAGAATTTTTTTTTTTTTTTTTTTTGAATATCAGGAGGTTCTGGGCTGAAGCGCGTAATTCCCCCAGGCCCGAAACTACAGCATGTAATATTTAGTTTCGTCTCAAACGTCACTCGAACCGACCTCTAAGCTTCGCGTAGAGTTTTTACCAATTGAGCTAATGACACTTGGTTATTCTCTAAATAATTGAATATTAAAGAACTGAGTTTTAAAAGCAAACGCTGTCTTATTACATGAAAATGGGGAATACAAGCCATAAAGCATTAAGAAATAATACGTAGTAGAGTACTGGCTCGAGACTGTTTCATTGGATGTCATATACTCATATATATACGAAGATGCTCAATCTGTAATCGGTAAAACATTGACCCCAATTTGATGAAGCATCTTACCGATTTTTCCATGGAACCCGACGATCTTGTGACATTCCTTCTCGAGTATGAAGCTTGGCGTTGTCTCGTGTCCAAAGAGTTGAGAGGTTCGCAAATTAGTCTTGAACCTAAGCATGCGTATAACTTCAGACTCACTTCCATCTACTACATCATAACTACCCTCGACAGATATCAAGTATTCACCCGGATGCTCCAACTCAAACTACATAGACAGAAAATTCCAAGTAATGATTAGTTGATCAAGAACAGAATATTTTTTTTTTTGGTTCAAAACGTTTTAGGTTTACAGTCCTAGGATTTAAACCTTTTCTATTAATCCCATGCCAAAAAAGAAGTAAAACCATGGAAGCATAATTTTTCAAACCATGGAATCATAATTTTTCAGTCCATCCATTTCAAGAAAAGCATAGAAGCTAATGGAAATTAGACGAATTGATGATGAAGATTTTGCTGTTATGTGCTCATAAGAAAAAGTAAATAAGTACCTCGTCAACTCTTAGTAATGTGTTGCTACCATGATCATCTCCGACCACGATCTGACTGTCCTTATCGTAAAGAAACTTGACGAATGCGATACCCATCTTGTTGTGTCCTATGTATATATTTCTAATGCCGTCAAAACCACCATCATCCCAAGAGGCTCCACCATCACCACCTTTTGCTTCTACTTTCTCTGTGTTGGAAGGAGGCGGCAGCGGACGAAAATATGCTCCAAGGTCAAAAATACTACTAAAACACCGTCCATAGAACCCAACAACACCACAACCTTTGCTTTCAAGCAAGAATTTACTATCACTTGGACTTCCAAACGTCGAAGAAGTTCTACCTTTTGATGTTTTGAAAGTCAATGATGCAACCTGCATAAAGGATTCAGTGCGCATAGTCCCCTCCACAGATGTGATAAATTCATTAGGATAGTCCACCACAAACTGCAATACACAAAAAGAAGCTTCGTATAATCTATTCAAACAACACACACTTATACAAGTTGACGTAAATATTTACCTCTCCTTGTTGTACCCATGAATAAAACATCCCATGCTCACGCTTTTCCACTTTGCCTTTGTTGTCATAGTCAAACTCGACATAACATATCTCCAAGCTATCATAGCGAACATATACTTTTCTTACGCCTTCAAAACTTCCATCATCCCAAATATGATTAACTAAATCAGAACCTGTAGTGTGTTCTAATGAAATCAAAGGAGAGGTTGTGAAATATGCTCCGAGAGAGTTTAGATTCTTGTCAGCATATCCATGAAACCCAATGATCTTCTTTCCATTGGCTGCTAGTGAAAACTTCCTACCCTTTTTGTCTCCTATCAGTTCCGAAGTCTTTATATTAGTTTTGAATTGAATTCCTTGAATAACCCCCGAATCGCCTTCATCATAATAACCCTCCACGGATATCAAATATTCTTTGTCGAGATGGTTAATCTCAAACTACAAAAAAGGGTAATGAAAAAAATACATTAATTAGCAGCTAATAAGGGCTTGAGTGATTTAAACACAGTATACTTACCGGTTCTGTGGATTCGCTACCCTTGACACCATGGGGTGACCCATATTTATGTTGTCCATCCTTGACATAATCGAACTTGATGTATTGTATACCATCACAACCACCTTGTACATATATTTTTGTAAAACCTTCATGTTCAGCTCCATCGTTCCACTCTGTGCCTCCTTTTCCTCCTTTTGCTTCCATCTTAGTTGGAGAAATCCAAGTGAAGTATGCTCCAAGAGAGTTTAGGTTTGCCATGGAATATCCGTGAAACCCGATGATCTTCTTTCCATCCTCAGCTAGTGAAAACGTAGTAGGATTACCAAATATAGCTTTTTCAAATCCTATGATTTCAGAAATCCTCAAGTTGGTTTTGAATTGAACTCCTTGAATCAAATCCGACCCGGGCTTGCAATAACCCTCAACAGATACAAGTTGTTCATCTTTTTTATGGTCAATCTCAAACTGCATATAATTTGGTACAAAAAAAAAATTCAGATCATAGTCAATAGTATCCACATTAAAACTAAACTAAAGAACTTTAGTTAGTATCTTTCAACTAAAGATACCGTTTGGAGGAGGCCTTGAAAAGTGGGACCATGGAACGATCCATATTTTGGTTGTCCACTCTTGATATAGTCGAATCGGATGTTCCTTATGCATTCTTTACCAAAGCTTACATATATTTTTGTTACGTCATCATGCTCGGATCCATCGTCCCACTTATAATCGCTTGAAGAATCTATTTTACCTTGTGCTTCCAATCTCTCGAACATATTTGAATCTTGAGACATCGAGGATCTAGCATAGTGTTTTTGTTAGTCAATTCTTCATCAATAAATCTTACATAAATCGAAGCATATTAAAAAAGAGAGAAAGATCTAACCGTTGATGGTGGAGGAGAGGAGAGATCAGAGTGCTGTTATGTTGTAGAGGTGGTATAAAATTAAAAGCTCATGGACGAAGGGTTTCTTTCTTATTTATTGTACAAGTTTTGAGTCTTTCATTAACGAAAAAAGTTTCGGTCCTTTTATAAATGTAACATATAACTAGTAGTTCGCTAGTCACTTATACTATTATACTATTAGTCTATTACACTAGTAGTTCGCTAGTCACTTAGAAACTTGTCTTTTTGTCAAATTATGTATTGATTGATATTTAATCCACTACACATATGTTTAATCCATTGATATGAATCTATTCACGTGTTGCTTTCAACATATATACAACTTTTGAATCTTTCATTAACGAAAAAAGTTTCGGTCTTTTATAAATGTAAAATATAACTAGTAGTCAATATATTCGATTAGTCTTTACACAAGCCATCTTAGAACATGTCTTTTTGTCAAACTATGTATTGATTGATATTTAATCTCTACTGCACATAAGTTTAATCCATTGATATAAATCTATTCAGGTGTTGCTTTCAAAATATACCTATACAAGTTTTGAAACTTTAATTCACGGAAATTGTTTGGTCTTTTATAAATGTAAAATATAACTATTAGTTCGCTATTAATTTATACTATTATCAGTATTCAAGAGGGCCTCGGCGCTATGTTGACGTCGACCTTCCGCCTAACGCCTAAAATTTTTAGTCGATGCCTAGATGATTTAGGCGGTTTAGGAGATTTTAAAATAAAACAATATATATTTATATATTATTATATTAGATATTGAAAATACATTATAATTTTTTTAAACCTGTCAAAATTTTGAAAATGAATTGAAATATATCATTTTAAAATAAAGTATAGAAACTGTGGGTGTCTTTAGAAACAATTTTTAAATATGTTTTTTATTATTTTATACTGCAAATATGTATTTTAAAAAAACTTTAAAAACATTCAGAAACATTTATTTATGAGTCAATCTTATATATATTACTTCGTCAGGAATTTTATATTTAAGTCAATTTCTATGATTTGAATATAATATTGTCCTGTGAAAACGCACTTGCATTGTAATATATGGTCGATACATTGCATCTAACCCTTCTTTTTAACATTTGTATTTAATTATTTAGCGTAGTTCACAAATTTCGCTTACAAAATCTAATTATCATTTGGACGTTAATTTATAAATAGAGTAGTTTTTACTATTGCATGTCATAGAAAAAAGAATGAGAGGACATGAGAAATTATATAAAATTAGGTTTTCTCTCTATTCCTTCATACTAAACGATTAAACTCTGTTTCTTTTTCCTAAAATATTTTTAGTTTTAAGGTTTTAAAAATTCTCCATAAATTCTTGGACTAGGATTCTCACTTCAGTTCAAGTTCTTGTAAAATGTTTAAGTTGCTACAAACATTCCTTCAGCTTCGAATCGGCAATTATTTCATATGCCGTCTGATTGTAGCATCAATCACATGCTACAGAATTCAAACTCAACAGTAATGAGTTTAATTTTGCATGCTCTTTATTTATTTTCTGGGATCCTTCTCATACTTTTTCATTAGTAGCAACTGAGTGAAACAACATCTCAAATCCAAGGCAAAACCACCGTGTCTACTGAGAGTTTGTCGGCTCCAGAAACTAAATTGAACTTATGTATGGTGTCGTCACTAAACTAGCTCATGGCAAGCAGCCTAAACTCAGTAGAACATGAGATTTTATTCATTACACTTCTCATAAACAATACGGAGTCTAGAAGGAAGAAGAGTATTTGCTCTGCAATTCCTTGATGCCTTGGGAATCAAGAAAGGCAGATTCACCCTTGAGAAAATCAGAGTACCAATAAGCAGAGAGTTTGGGAGATCTCTTGCGATGAGGATCGCTGAAATTGACAGTGTACAACCCAAAACCAACCTCATATCCCCCTAGAAGCTCGTATAAATCCATAAATGACCATACGAAGTAGCCTCTCGTGTCTGATCCATTCCTATACGTTGTAATGTATTTTTTCTTGATTACAATGATAAAAAAAAGTGAAGAGAAGAAGCAATAAGGAACTTTACTTACCTTATGGATTTGAGCACACCACCAATGTAGGCATGCAAGTATTCCACCCTTGGTATATCCTTCTGTTTCAGCTGCGAATCTTGCTTCATCGGTGTACCTATTTGTTGCCATTGGAAAGTGAATTTAGCTGAGGATAAAAAAAGAGAGAGATAGAGAGCGAGCGAGCGAGAGACCACTCTCAAGAATGTAGACAGGAGGATTTCCATAGCTCTGCTTTATATACTCCAGCACAACTTCCATAGCCCATGGAGTATTAGCATACTTGTTTAAACAAAAACAAAACAACTTAGTAACACTATTCTCTATCAAGACTAAAGAAATCTTAGCCTCAAAACTCCTACCTGAAAATCTAAACTTTTTCCAAAATCTGTCTCTCCCAAGAAAGAAAGAAGAAGAGATGATTAGCAAAAACAAGATATCATAAAAGAGAAAAAATCTTGTTTTGTTATTTAAAAGATTGAGTTTGATTCATACAATGAAAAGATACACCCATGTATGAGTAGAAATCCGGGTTTCCGGACAGAGAAGGTTTGGATTTGATGTTAGTGACAGAAGCCGCATGATAGTGTATGACTCCTACAAAGTCACATGAGCCTTTAACTTGTTCTGATTCTTTCTCAGAGAAAACTGGCAGTCTTGATCCAATGGTTCTTTTCATTGTATCAGGATAGTCTCCAAATAAAAGAGGTCTAAGGAACCTGAGTTTTAAAGAGTAAATCTTTTTTATTGAGATATGTTGAACAATATTTTGGAACAGTTTGTGCCTGACTCACCAGCCGACGTAGAAATCTTGGGCTCTTTGGGTTGCAGTGGCATCATCCTTGGAGCTTGTAGTAGGAATAAGCCCTAATATGAATAAGCTAAATCCTATGGAACCTCCCTGCTTATCCTGCATATTATATATACTTTATAGTGTGTTTCTTCTCACACATTCAAGAGAGGGTTATGTAATATATACCTTGTATTTTTGTTTGTATCGTCTTGAAACAGAGGCGTGCGCAAGCAACAAATTATGGCCTACAATATATGGTTCAATGGAAGAGTTCCCTGAAGAACAGTTTTTGCTCGGTTTGGAACAACGACCAGGCGGTGTATCCCCATCGTTGTAACCTCCTATAGAGAATATATTAGCCTCGTTGATCGTGGTCCATAGTTTGACATGGTTCCCAAACTCTCTGAAGCAAACATCTGCATAAGTAGTAAAGTCTTTGCTGCAATGGCAAATAACATCAACTTTTGTTATTTTATCTTAAACTACAAAATCTGTAAGAGAAAATAAGTAACGCCTACATCATTCTGTGGTTGAGCCATCCTCCATATTCATCCTCCAGAGACTGAGGATGATCATAGTGGTAGAGTGTAACATGTGGTTCAATTCCTGTAGTAAGTCTACTTAAACTCTAGTTAATACGAACTAAACCTAACTCTTGAGTCCTACCGTGGATATGAAGATAGGTCTTACCGTGGCTTACTAACTCTTGGATGAGGTTCTTGTAGAACTGTAGACCCTTTTGGTTAACAGGCCCTCTTCCATCTAATCAGATAATAAATTACGAACTGATCATAAATTTGATCCCTTCACTGAGCTATAACATGTTTAAGAAAACTTACTAGGTATTAGCCTAGACCAAGAGATGGAGAATCTGAAAGCATCTAAGTTAGTGTCCACCATCAACTTCACATCATCCTGTATAAATTCATAATGAAACTCAGGCTTGATGAATAAAACCTCATGATGTAGTCAGAGAAACAGAGAAGCTAAAGAACCTTGTACTTGTGATACCCATCACATGCTATATCTCCGTTACCTTGGTCACCTGCAATGTTAGAAACAAGAATCAAAGCACAAGAGTGACAAACTCTAATACTAATAATAGTTTGTGTTAAAATGAAAAGCTTACGAGAGTGACAAAGAGTGTCCCACAGGCTAGGTTTCCTTCCGTCTTCTGCAGCAGCTCCTTCCCACTAGTAGAGACCAAACATTTGGTTCAGTTTTGTTCAAAAGTTAAGAAAAAAGAAGCTCATAAATTGGTTCCAAACCTGATAAGCAGAAGTGCCGGCTCCAAAGACGAATCCCTCAGGGTAGTCAGATCTGCTGAAAACGTCGCTGCATTTCCCGGAGAAAGCAAAAGCAAGAAAAATGGCAAACAGAGCCAAAATCTGTTCCATTTCTCACACACACACACACTCTTTTCTTCGTTCCATGTTAGAATAAGTAAGTCCAGTAGCCATTTGCGTACCCGCTAGATATAGTTGTGACGTAGACATTAATGATGATGCAATTTAGATAAGAAACATATTGGGAAGTGTGTTGAAATGAATTATGGTCTTTATTTACTATGATAAGAAACAGATTACGCTGGATCGGAGCCCAGGTCTGACCAACCCAAATAACGAAAGAAACTAGGGGACCGGAAAACCATGCGGCTATGCAGCCCCAGCCCCACATATATGAGGGCTTTTGGGCCAAAAAAATATTTTTGGACTTTTTGTTACATTTCAATTTTTTTTGGGTATTCCTAAATTTTTGTTAATAGTATGGACTATGATATAATAACTTTTGAGGTATTAAAGTAAAAATATTTGGTCCTCTTATAAAGAAAAAAATATTTTATTTCATAAAACTTAATAATTATTACAAAGCATAAAATATTAAACATACATTATCTTAAAATTTTAAAATAGATGTGAAAAAAACGGAATAACGATAAGTTTTTCTGTTGATTGTTGCAAATTTCAATATACGAATACTTATAACGATGTTTTGAATTGAAATTTTCTACGAATACTTATAACGATATATATAGTAAAAGAGAAATTTCTTAACTTATAATTAAACACCATTAAGTAATGTATGGAGGATTAACAAAATTGGATATAAAACAAGAATGTATAATGTTCATTTTGACGCCATTTCTTCTTCTTCATATTTTACAATTTACACTAAACATTTTCCCAAATTCAGCTCATAATCAAGTGCGCCTCATATTTTCGCCAAATTCATCTAATTGAAAACCCAAATTTCAATATACTCATGTCTTGTGAAGCAAACAAATCTCTTATTTCGCATTTCTTTGGGCTTCGCAACATTATTGGGCTTTGTTTGGGGCCCATTTAGAATGAAGAAGTACTTTAGTTAAAAACTCAGATAAACCTAGCCGTCGTCACCGTCACCGTCTCCGTCGAAATCCCCATTACTTACGACACCGCGAGCTCTCAATCTTCTTCTTACACTCTATTGCTTGTGTTTCCTCTTCACTACAACAGTTTCGTGTACCAAAGGCAGTTCTTTCTTTTGTCCCAAGGTAAGCTTTGTGATTCCTTGAGACTGTGTTGATGAAGCACAGACTCAGAGACTTTTGGTTTATGATTCTCTTTATCTTTGTGACATGAAGCAGAGCTAAAGAAAACATGGGAATACCAGATGCAGCTCAAGACTTGTCGACAGAGATGGAAGTTGATGCTTTTAGAAGAATCTTCCCTCTTCGTTTCTTTGAGCGTCATCTCTCTGAATCTCTTCGTCCTGATGGAAGACAACTTGGAAAAGCTAGAGACACCATTGTTAATCTTGGTATAAACAATGAAGATTGATTCTTTTTAGTTTTTATCAAATTAAAAATGTCAACTTTATAGTGGTTTCTTGTGTTTGTTGTAGGACTTGTTTCAACTGCTGATGGGTCTGCTCTTGCTAAGATTGGTTCCACTGTAAGAACCCGCCTTAGTCGTTTCGATAGTATTCACATGATCAGCAATGTTTTGCTTACATAGTTGTTTCGTGTTTATAGACTATGCTTGCTGCTATTAGAATGGAAGTTATGACTCCTTCTACGGACTCTCCAGACGAAGGATGCATAGGTTGTTATCTCGTTGTCTTGTTCTCTATGTGGTTTGTTGTTCTTCTTTGGTGATTCATTTTGTGATTCCTTTTTGGTAGCTATTGAGTTCCATATGCCTCCAATTTGTTCTCCGACTGTTCGTCCTGGAAGACCAGCCGAAGCTGCTCCCGTTATTTCAAAGCGTTTGTCTGATACTATTTTAAGGTGTGTTTTGGTTTGATCTTTCTCTTTATATTTTCTCTGTCTCATTGAGCATCAAATACAATGTTCCTTCTAAAAGTGTTTCTTTTTTGTTCTAGTTCTGGTATGATTGATCTTAAAGAACTGTGTCTAGTTAGTGGAAAAGCTGCTTGGATGGGTTATCTGGTGAGTACTCGTTGGTCTTATATCGGTGCTTGTCCGTCAGTTGATTCACATCTATTCTTCTAGGGATCTTTCTCTTTGATATTTAACTGAGTTCTCTAGCATATATATGAACATTGTTGCTCTCTGAAATTTCTCATAGGACATATATTGCCTGGATGCTGATGGTGCTCTCTTTGATGCTGCTCTGCTTGCTGCTGTCGCAGCCTTCTCCAATCGTAAGTTCTTCTCTGTTCTCATCCTTTAGTTGGTTTCACAGCTCCTTTAGAGAACCTTTGAATAAAGCTGATTCTCAAGTTTATCAAATCCATTTCGAATATGAGTAAAAAGAGCAAGCCTTAGAGAACACTTAAATCTTGCTGAGTGAGTCATACCTGAGTAATATTCTTCCCTGCACAATAGCGGTTTGTTCAGAAGTTGTGTGATTGGTGTTCCGAGACAGAAGAATTTTTCCTCTGATGCATAAAATATCTTTTATATTGCAGTGCAAATTCCAATTGTTGCTCTGAATGACAATGGAAGAATAGTTGCCGTCACTGGAGAAAAAGATCAAGACAATGCTTTGATCACCGAGAAAGAAGCAGTGAACAAGGAGAAGAGAAAACTTACGCTTAAGAACATTCCTTTCTCTTTAACTTGCATACTTCACAAGAACTACATCTTAGCAGATCCAACAACCGAAGAAGAATCGATCATGGACACTCTTGTGACTGTTGTTTTGGATTCCTCGGATCAAATGGTTTCTTTCTACAAATCAGGAGGAGCTGCTCTCGCCTATTCATCAGCCATCAAGGTGAGAGTTTTAGCTTTCTCTTAGGTTAATCCACCACTTGATTTACACCGTTTTTTGTTTCTTATAAAGTTGCTATGCGCAGAGCTGTGTCGAGTTAGCAAGGAAGAGAGCAAAGGAGCTTAAGCAGATATTGGGAGAGATGGATATCGACTAATTTATCAGATGGAACGATTCCATAACATTGTTGAAATTTTGTGTTACATATTTTAATCAGATCACCAAGTTACCCATTTAGAGGCAAAGGAAGAAGCTCTTCACCATTTTTGTTCGATTGTGTTACGGTTTTGTTTGTCATATAACGACTTTAATTTAGTGCTAGTGTAAGTGTGAGATTATATTATCTCCATTTCAAACGAACCGAAATGTGCGTAAGCTGATTAATTTTACAAATGTTCAAATCAAAAGCAATTAACAAGTTTGTTTGTTGACCACCATCGCAAGTTTGTTTTTGATTAGGCTTTTCTGAATTTTTTTATGTTATAATGTAAGGGTATGTTAAAATATTATTCCATTTAAAAGAGGCATTGTAACAAGAACCATTCTGAATCTGTGAAAGAAATATTCCATACTAGACGAGGAAAGTCCTCGAGAGACTAATTAAATACTAAATAACATAAAATCATTCTGAATCTGTGGAAGAATCATATGCTAAGCGAGGAACTTCCTCCAAAGACATGAGACTCTCAGTGTGATTATGATAATAGCGGACCTCTCTTACATTTTTATGATTAAGCTTCCAGAATTCTTCGTCACCAATTCCTTCATATAATCATATTTGACCCTCCTTACTAGGGTTCTTTTTGGATCATAATATAAGACATAAATTGCTTCAGATGTTGTTGCAGCTGTATAAATAAACTCACCAGTGGATCATGAGTAATACCTCTCAGCCCCCAAGAAACTTTCCAGATCGGGTCACGTTGAGGAAATTTTCTAAGTGACCGTTCTTGTTTCTCTTCATCCTCCAAAACCCAAAATCATTTACCAGAGACGTCGTCAGAGCAAACCCATGCAAATTTTCCTTCGTAGTTGAGGAAAAATTTGCAAAGTAAATTATCAGCCGCTGATTTTCTTATTGTGTTGAACTTTTCGTACCTCACATCGAAGCTCATAAGGACTTTCTCAACTTCAGAACTATCATCGACTCCAAAAGGTATACTCGCTTCATAATACACTTCCCCGTTGATACATATACTTTGTATTAGTCCCTCGGCGGATAGAGGGACATGTTTAGGGGTATTTTGTGTCACTCTCCATGATTCTTGAGGTCCCAAAGTAAAAACAAGAGGATCTTGGTATCTAGAGCATGAGATGCACAAGACTTTATACTTACCCTCGACCGGATCATATCCTAAAGAGCTACATTCAAATGCGACTTTTGGTAAGGTAACATGTTGTCTCATGATTGGATTCCAAACTACAATATGCCCCAAGAATCTCCCAAACATATCAAGCCATGGACCGACTGGGACCATTCGTGATAATCAAATATGAGAGTGTCTTTCAGATAACGCTCCACATGTGGATAACATGATCTGTCCGGATTTTCATGTTGGGGCATTGCGCAGAAAATACGCTTGTCACTTGTTTTCACGCAGACCAAAAGACACAACCTAGTTGAAGACTGACTCGCGAACGACCTGATGAAATCTGGATGAGTGGTGATTGATGACCATAGCTAAGAGACCCAGTGGAACCTCGCAGCAGATTTAGCAGGAAGTCTCAAGAGTATATCAGGAATTAGATCAAGAGGAATCATCTCGAGAAACTTACAAAAACTCTCATCTTCTTTAGATTGTATACTTACTTCCCTATCTTCCGCCTCTTCCTCTACTCTATCCATTGGCGTCGATCCACTAGTTTTTTTTTTTAACCCTAATTTTTCAACCCTAAGTTTTTCAAACCATTATAGTAGTTGTCATCTCTGGACAAAAGGAACAAGTCAATGCATCGATCACCGAAAAGGAAGCATCGTACAAAGAGAAGAAAACTGAAGATTAAGAACATCTCTTTCTCTTTAACTTGCATACATCATGTTCAAGAACTACATCTTAGCAAATCCAACGACCGAAGACGAATTGATCATGGACACTCTAGCTAGTGACCATTGTTTTAAAAACCATACTCAAAATGTATTAAAAAAACAAATAAAAGAATTTTACATTTGGTTGTATTTGACAAAACATATCAACACTTTAGATTCTTGCGGTAAGTCAGAATTCTTACCAGAAGAATCTAAAACTTTGGTTCACTGATTCATGAGAACTTTGATCCGAACAATATTTACCTAGAAAACTGATCTCACCCTCATCAATACTGATCTTGATGAAAGTGAATCTTACAAAAACAAAAAAATAATGATAGATTTGCACTTAATTACTGATAAGTAGACTAAAAGAAGAACGATGAAATTATAGCAAATCAGCAACATGACCATCACGGAACTAGTTAATACTAAAAAGCATCAAAGTTGGATTTCTAAGTGATCTAACAAACGCTTTTTTAAAGATTAAATTCGAGATGAAAATATGGATGAAAAAGAATTAAATTGCTAACATAAATTGACCAAAATCGTAAGCATTGATCATCACCCATATCTTCATCTCAAATGAATCCATATAATCAACACTCTAACGTAACCAGAAAACTTGTTATACTTATTTTTGGGTAAAAGATTATAAAATTTAGATTTCCAAGCAATCTACGAGCAAATTTTTAACGGATTAAATTTGAGATGGCCATATGGGTAACCAATATATAAATTGGTAACTTAAATTGACCAAAATCTTAAATATTAGTTACCCAAACAGCCATCTGAAATGAATCCATGCATATGATCAACTCTCTAATGTAACAAGACAAGTTTATCCACTCTAACGATAGATAGCTCCACAACGTCATCAACATAATTAACGAAAGATAGACGTCGATATCTATCTACTGTGAAACCAAACATGAGTATTATGAATCAAAAAGATCCATTAATGTTAATTCATACTCATGTTTGACTTCACAACAGAGAGATTTCGACATCTACCTTTATCCATCGGCGACTCACTTTTGTTTTTCTAAACCCTAATTTTCTGTCTGGGTCTCTCTGTCTTTGACGTATTTATAGTACAAAAAAAATTGTTGCCCAAGAAAAAAAAAAAAAAGAAAAACAAACCTTCTGAATCCGACAGAGGCTTTAATCTGTTACCGTTAAAGTGTTGTATGATTCCGTTAGAATCTGCAACTCCGTTAATATTTTTTCCGTTTTCTTTCAGGGAAGAGAAAAAAAAAACACAGACCTCTCTTTTCTCTCTTCATGTTTTCATCGATAGTGGAAGAGATCAAGTGAAAGAAAAACACTCAGATCTGGAAATTCAGCTTCTTAGATCTATGAATTTTCAAATTCGTTGATCCATTTTTCCGCTTCAATCGTCTCCGATCTGATTTCATCAGCTTCGTACCGCTCCGGTCATGAATCCATTCTCTTCCGGCACGCGTCTCAGGTTAGGAATCACTTTACTCCGATCTCCAACTAGTAATCTGCTTTTTCTCTATTGCGACTTTGCGATACTTCCATTTTCGTGCGTTTTCTAGTGTCTAAATCCATAATGTAGCTTGATTCTTCTAGTAATCGGCAAATTCAATCGGAAATTGACGATTATCAGAAAAATGTTTTGGCTGATTGTGTGAGATTAGGCATGTTGTATGATAGAATCCTCTTAGCATTTTTGATGAAGCTTCGATTCTTTATAAATTGAGAGTATGTAAATGTAAATGAATTCATCATTTTAATGACAATTTGTGTTGCAGCGACATGATTCGAGCTATACGTGCGAGTAAAACCGCTGCTGAGGAACGTGCTGTTGTGAGGAAAGAATGTGCTGCGATCCGTGCTTCGATTAATGAAAATGACCAGGACTATAGACATCGGGATCTAGCGAAGCTTATGTTCATTCATATGCTTGGTTACCCTACTCATTTTGGGCAAATGGAATGCTTGAAGTTAATTGCTTCTCCTGGATTTCCTGAGAAGAGGATTGGTTATCTTGGATTAATGTTGCTTCTTGATGAAAGGCAAGAAGTATTAATGCTTGTCACCAACTCGCTGAAGCAGTATCCTTTATGGTGTTAATTTTTGATTTTGATTCCCTAGTAGTGTTTTAACTTTTTGCTGGCATCTTCGCACAAATTTTTAAGTTCATCTTGTGAGAACCTTGACTTACGTCTAGAGATCTGAATCACACGAACCAGTACATTGTGGGGCTTGCTCTCTGTGCTTTAGGAAATATTTGTTCAGCAGAAATGGCTCGTGATCTCGCCCCTGAAGTTGAACGATTACTTCAGTTTCGTGATCCAAATATACGCAAGAAAGTGAGTGTTTTCTTGTACTGTCATTGTACCCGTTCAGATAACAGGTGTCTTTGTTGTGAGGGTCAGTGGTGGAAATGTTGGAAAACCTTAGATGCTAGGTTAACGTGCATGTATTAACCACGTGAAGGCTTTAATTTACGAGCTATGTATCATTTTCACGAATTTACACTTTACTTCTGTCATTTTTTTGTATGCATAGACTAATACATTATAGTGAACTAGTTTTTTTTTTCTTTATTTAGGCAGCTCTTTGCGCGATAAGGATCATCAGAAAAGTTCCGGATCTTTCTGAGAACTTTATTAATCCTGGTGCTGCTTTACTCAAAGAAAAGCATCATGGTGTTCTCATTACGGGAGTTCACCTTTGCACAGAAATCTGTAAAGTCAGTTCCGAAGCCCTTGAATATTTCCGGAAGGTAATCTGCTGATATCCTATCTATGTGGTTAAACGAATATTAGGATGCCTTATATGTTCTAGTTTGCGTTCTTCTTCTTTCTTGGAGAATCGGAAAGTACTCTACATTTGTTCATTAGGCTTCTCTTTGTAACTCATAGCCTCTTACTGTCTCATGGTTTCATGATTCTTGTCTGGAATCTGTATGATCCCTGCATTCTCCATTTTGTCTCTTTAGATTCATTATCTTCCTGGATAATATTTGCCTGTATTCTAAACTGATTTGAGTGTTTTCAATCTTTGATGTTCTTGCCATGATGGAAAATGAGCGGTTTCCTTATCTAATTGACAGAAATGCACAGAGGGCTTGGTTAAAACCCTGAGAGATATTGCAAACAGTCCATATTCACCTGAGTATGACGTCGCTGGAATTACGGATCCATTCCTTCACATCAGATTGCTCAAACTGTTGCGTGTTTTGGGCCAAGGGGATGCAGATGCCAGTGACTGTATGAATGATATACTTGCTCAGGTTTGTTCGTACGTAGTCTGTCGAGCTTTTTTTTCAAGCCTTTTTCTCTTTTCAAACAATGGTAAAAAATGAAGCCTTTTTCTCATCTTTATAGGTTTTGTTTCAAAGATCATTTGTGAAATTTGCTTTGAAAACGCTTTTGATCTACATCAGTCAGGATCGTAATTGCAGATAATCATTTTTGATTCCTAAGTTGATTTTTAATGTATTAGGTGGCATCAAAAACCGAGTCAAACAAAAATGCAGGGAATGCTATCCTATACGAATGCGTTCAAACGATAATGAGCATCGAAGAAAATGGTGGCCTACGAGTCCTTGCAATCAATATCTTAGGAAAATTCTTGTCCAACCGAGATAATAACATCAGGTTTTTATCGAGTACCACCATATTTGAGTTTTTTTTTGTAACTAATCTCTGAGATCTTATTATTCATCTACAATAATCTTCCAAATTTAGTTTGCTATAATGCTGACAGAAGTTGTTACACTCATATATGTCTAGTTTGCAGTGATTCTGTTTTTTTTTCTATTATTCCACTTGAAGGAGCAGCTGTTTATAAAGATAAAATAAACCAAAACTGACGTGTTTGGACAGTATTGTGTATGGATGGAACTATTGTATGAGATTTTGTGAAAAATTGATAGAACACTTCATCTGATCTCTTTCTTGTCTCTCCACTGACCACCTTCCAGAAAATAATAAACCTTAGCTTTGCTTTCTCAGATACGTAGCATTAAACATGCTGATGAGATCCTTAACTGTTGATTCCCAAGCGGTTCAAAGACACAGAGCTACAATCCTGGAGTGTGTTAAGGTATTTTATGTGGTGTTACTTCTTTGTTGGGATATCCTATTGATTTACTAGGCGATTTAGATTCCACTGGATTTACTGGTTATGGAATGCAATTTATGTATCAGAGCTGTAACATGCTTCCGACTTTGTGTCTTAGTATAGTAAACCATCTAATTCTGTGTAGGTCGACTGAGATCATTCTTTATTAAATGGAAAGTGTTTAATATCTTGTGCTTTAGGATTCAGATGCTTCAATTCAGAAAAGGGCACTTGAGCTTATTTACCTTCTAGTGAATGAGAATAACGTGAAGCCACTAGCAAAGGAGCTTATAGAATATTTGGAAGTAAGCGAACAAGATTTTAAAGGAGATCTTACTGCAAAGATATGCTCCATAGTTGAAAAGTAAGTTGCGCAACTCTTCAGCCAGCATGTACAGAGATTTCATTCTTCTAGTATATGGTAACTGAACATTTTAATTTGTATCAAAGTTGTGCGTTAAGCTCAATTAATAGTAATCCCTTAAGTTTATCAGAATGCTGGCCTGGATAAATGGTGTCCATCAGACCTAATTGGTTACTGAATTAGTATTTCCTTTCTGCTAGGTTTGCTCCAGAGAAAATCTGGTACATTGATCAAATGCTAAAGGTTCTATCTGAGGTATATTTTGAACCCAGGTTGTGAGATTACGTTTTTCCGTACACTTAACTAACAACAAACTTTTTACTTCATATGAATTTATGTAGGTTCTAATCTGAGAGTTCTAATCTTGATTATGTCCATAACAGGCTGGAACTTATGTGAAAGAGGATGTATGGCACGCGCTGATTGTTGTAATAACAAATGCCCCTGATCTCCATGGGTACACTGTCAGGGCTTTGTATAGAGCATTACATACATCTTTTGAACAGGTAGACATTTCTTTGGTTAGACATTTCCTAAATTTGAATATCTTGTAACTTAGGAGTAAGAGGGTCATTATCATGTTTGGGCAGGAAACTCTTGTGCGCGTTGCAATATGGTGCATAGGAGAATATGCTGATCTGTTGGTTAACAATGCTGGAATGCTTGACTTAGAAGATCCAATAACGGTAAGTACTATCATCCTGCACTCAGGGTTTATTGTTGTGACTGGTACTGGAGGTGCAATTTGGGGATCTCTTTCTTAATTTGCTTTTTTTGGTCTTGTAAAATATTTCTGCTTCACTGATTTATGTGGGGATCCTCACACCCTAGAAATGTTAACTCGTCATCTTGTGGATTTTCTGCGCTGGCTAGTTTTCTGTTTGATAAAAAATGAAGAAAATGGTATCAGTTGTTATTTTCTGTGTCTTAAGGGGATGTATTTTCCTTACTATTTGATTGCTCATTCAAATAGATTCATTAATGAACATTCTGCCTGCAACATTTTGAATGATCCTCTTTACATGCCAAAGGTATATTTTTCAATGAGATATTAGGAGGATAGATATTTATTTGTGTTCTCAAGCTTCTGTAATCAGGTAACAGAATCAGATGCAGTGGATGTTGTCGAGAATGCTATTAAGCATCATTTATCAGATGTCACAACTAAGGCAATGGCACTCATTGCTCTGTTAAAGATCTCATCTCGTTTCCCATCCTGTTCAGAGTATGCCAACTCCTACCTAGCTAGTTGATTCTAGATTTTCTGGTTATAATCACGCATGAACTCATTTCACGTCCCTGATTTTTTCTTATTAATTATGCCGCGATGAAAATTAGTCAATGATACTTCTCACCAGTGTTGGGCTTGTTGTATTGCTTACAGGAGAGTTAAAAGTATTATAGGACAGAACAAAGGTAGCTTTGTCTTAGAACTTCAACAAAGATCCCTGGAGTTCAGTTCAGTTATTCAAAAGCATCAGAATATAAGGTAATTCTTTCGATGCTACTGGACATATCTGTTTTCATCAATTTGAATGAGAGAGTCCTATAGATATTGATCTACTAAATTACTCAACACGATTGATATAAATATGCAGATCTTCTCTGGTTGAAAGAATGCCGGTCCTTGATGAGGCAACATTTAGTGGAAGGAGAGCTGGTTCTTTACCAGCATCTGTGTCAACTTCTGGAAAATCTCCGCTTGGTATTCCAAACGGTGTTGCTAAAGCAGCAGCTCCTCTTGTTGATTTACTCGATCTGGGCTCTGATGATACTCCTGCGCCTACCTCCTCCAGTAACAACTTTCTTCAAGATCTTCTTGGTGTTGATTTATCGCAGCCTTCAGCACAACCTGGTTAGACTTCCAAGCTTACACTATTCCACTTCATTAGCTCAAAGAAAAAACTAACTTATTGAAGTTTTTCTTGTATTGCAACTGATAATATTAATTGTTAACCATCTGTATAGCACTATCTTCCTGGAATAGAAGTTAGATTATAATTCATATACGTTTTCTTCAGCCAGATAATTTTCTCTGGTCATGTCCTCAACTTATTGGCTTCAGCTGCAGTATGGCCTGTCCTAACTATAACCCGAAGAAAACTGTAAAAATTTTAGTGAAGATAAGTGTAGTGTTAAGTTTTGTAGAGAGTTTGGGATGTTCAGTTGTGAAGTTTCATCATATATTCTAAATCGTCGACCCCTTTGTTTACCCCTGCATTTTTCAATTTCAGGTGCCATGCAGCCATCGCAAGCTGGTGCGGATATTCTTATGGATCTGTTGTCAATCGGAACTCCTGCCCCTGTGCAAAATGGCTCGGCGAATGGAGACTTATTATCTATTCAAGATAACAATGCTCCAATAGCGCCTTCTTTGACTTCTCCCACTGCGCCTTCTTCGATGATGGATTTATTGGATGGATTTGGTCCCACCCCACCAAAGAGCGGTAAAGATGCGCTATATTAAACATTGAAAAGTTACATAGCACAGTTTCTCCCCTCTTTCTTCTTGTTTTCAAATGTGATGATATCATCTCTTTTCTTCCATGACAGAGGACAAGAGTGCAGCATATCCGTCCATTGTTGCATTTGAAAGCAGCTCCTTGAAGATTGAGTTCAACTTCACAAAGCAATCAGAAAATCCTCAAACGACAGACATTGTGGCCAATTTCATAAATCTTACTCCTAACGTGTACACAGAATTTCTTTTCCAGGCTGCAGTTCCAAAGGTCAGGTCCCAAATTTGCTTTTTCTGCTTACGTTATAGGCCTTATGATTCATAGCTAATAAGAACACAATCTTTCCTAAAGAACAATTCTGCCATGTGCTTGGTTCTTAACGTTCCACATTTTTATGGTCGTGATAGTGATAGATTCATGTTTTTTGCAAAGTTCTTATTAGTGGAAATACTTGGAACTGTTTTGGAGTAAATTGGGTTCGGTTTAGGTTTCCATGATATGTTTTGTTGACGATGTTCTAATATATTCATGTTATCACACACATTGCAGTTTCTACAACTTCACCTGGATCCCGCTAGCAGCAATTCTCTTCCAGCTAACGGAAACATCAAACAAACTATGAGAGTTACAAATAGCCAAAAGGGGAAGGTACATTTTCTTCTTTTTCTTTCTTCTCTTCACCAGATTTATATAACAACAAGCACAAAACCTCAATCTTTTGTGAAACCGATACCACAAAGCGCTCAGAATAATCGCTGTTCTTCTCTGTTTTCAGAAACCCATTGTGATGCGGATGAGGGTAGGTTACAAGATTAATGGCAAAGATGTGTTGGAGGAAGGACAAATCAACAATTTCCCACGTGGGTTATGAGAACGTTTCAGGTATTCCAAGATTCATATACATATTCCTAATTTATATAATCACTTCCCATAGACTAAAACAAACTTCTTCATAGAACCTTTGTATGTGTGATTCGTTGGCTTTGTGTGAAATCTGGGTTTAAAGTGAGATAACTTTTTGATGGTCTGAGTTACTTATGAGAATGTGTGACGTCAAATGTATTCTTCTTGCTGCTTCAAGTTCTTCTCTATCATTTATATCATTAATAAAACGTTTTTGTTTTTTCCATAGTAACATTTTGAGAAAACAATTTATTATTAGTTTAGAAAATAACTTATTTTGTCTTTTGTAATAACGAAGATTTTCATCAACTCCGAATTCAGTATAATAATTAGAAATTAGACGGACAATTTTTTTTAATTTTAAACAAAAATTGTGTATGACAAATTAGGCCTATCGATATTGTTTATGCACTATTCAAACCGTTCAAATTGTGTTTACATGCAGTCCAAAATGCTGAATTTTCATTTCTTGCCTAACCATGCTGCCTAAAGTTAGTAATCGTCATAGTGAGATGCAATACTTAGCCGCCTAGTATTTTCTTGAACAGTTATTAAAACATAAAACAATGTAATGCAACCATTTGATTAGTTTTCTGGTTAATAGTATGAACATATCCAACAAAATAACAGCAACTTCATTTTCAACACTTATTGAAGCTATATATAGCTAAACAAAACAAGATAAAAGAAGTCCTTGATACCTAAAATCTGTTGATTATATTTGTATCTATCATGATCTAAAGTTTAAAAGTCATGAGATGTAATTCATATGGAAACAGTGTAGTACCAGATCAGTTCTTTTGGAGTTTAATTCTGTCCAGAATTTTAGTCCAATGCTTTCTCTGAATTAATGTGTCTGAATGTAATTTTTTTTGTTTAGCTATATATTTTCTCACTTCTCAACTAATCGGCACTACGATTTTATCAAATTTTTGGTGCTAATTATAAAAGAATTACATATTTTTGGACCAAATGAAGTATTTATACATAGGGCGTGGTGAATTGCAAATAAGAATATTTTACATATTAATTACTTTCATATTTTTTTTTATATACATAATTCTTACGTAATATTTTGTTCAGGACATGGAATCTGCAACATTTTAACACAAGTACCGTTAAAACAACGTACTACTATGTCACTATGTCAGAAACAAGACATATACACTGCTACAATGCAAATATTAAAATAAAATCATTTATATTAAATTTGCCAACCAGTAGAAAAATAAAATCTAAGAATTACAAATGTCAGACTACGAAAATTCTTAGTACAATTTATACTTATTGTACGACAAAAAAAAGAGAGATATTTTACTAGACTCATCAATAATCCTCACTAAGAAACCCACCGATCTTATTCTCTCTATCGTAATTATTGTTGCTGCAATTATTGCTATAGTTATAAATATCATTATTACTATTGTAATTATTATTATGATTATGATTATTACTACCCTCACCCACCAAATCATTACGTTCAACCCTAAACGCATCGTTTTGTTCTTCTTGACTCATTTCCTCTTTAGCACTGTGGTGAAACGGGTAGTACCCTGGTTGTGTCGCCGGAGGTACAACCGACGGGAGCTTCGAGAGAAGCGCCTCGAGGCTGCTCATTGACGGTGTTATCTTCATCGAAAGCGGTAGAGGCGGTGCAGCCCCTCCTACAGCTTGTGGCTGGTTGTGGTGGCCTATCAAAAAGCGGTGGTTGTGGTCAGAATGATAAAACTGGTGCTCAGGCTGCTGATGCGGAGGAGCGACTCCCGGGAAATGCCACGTGTCAGAAGGAGAAGCGTTGATGAAAGGGTAACCAGAAGAAGAAGGGTGAGGAAGAAGTACTCCAGGGATGCTCTCTATATAGCTCAGCTTTTTTCTTAGCATCACAACATAGCTTAAATCCTCTATCACCTTTAATCAATACAAAAATTTAATACATAAATATTAATGCAAAATATGTAACGTATAGAGAAAGAGAGAGAGAGAGGGGAAACCTTGTGAACAGCTCCTAACTGGACAACACCTTCTCGAACAGAAATCAAGGCAATGGTCTGAAAAAACATTTTCATGTAATCATATATAAAGAGACACAATTTTACAAGTTAAATGTATGATCATGCATATATGAAATTATGTACATATAATATAAGATTTGGAGAAATATACTTTGATACCAGACTGAAACTGAGCTTCCCATGTCCTAGGGTACTGCAAAATTACATAAATTTCAATTAGTGTTAGTGAATAAGAATGCTTATACATATGTGTAAATTTCACATACACACTGATACATTTTTTTCTTCTTATAAAACGGAACTAGCATGCATGTGAGTATGTAAAGGAGTGTATAGCATATAGGTAGGTTATAAGCATATGCTTACTGAGTCAGCGGAATTATGCCAAGCAGATAAGAAGTTAATCTCTTGGTCATTAGGTTCTTTATAAATCCACTTGTGACTGTGATCTGCAGCTACTTTTCCTATCAACCTGCACAAAATTTAATAACATTTTTTCAATCATTAGAGTATTATTAAATTAATTAACAACCATTATAATATTTAGTTGACAATGATTAGTTTAACACTTCCTTCGCCAAAAAAATAATACTTAAATACTCTTCTCTTATCAGCTTTTTGATCAAACACTTTGCAAACAATGTTCAAGACTTTTAAAACAGTTACGGATAAACTTTGAAAAATAGAATAAAAGAGGTACTTTGACTCATAAATTTCTAAAACCAACTTATTTACATATACATACATATGGATATAAAATGTGAGTTAGAAAATAGTATGGACTTGGGTCCAAAAACTCGGTTAACAAAAAAAGTGAAACCCAAAAGAGAGAAAGTACTATATACAAAAATATAAATAGAAAAAAGGTTATATTTCTTTGTGTAAATATCATTTAATTTTTGCTGAAAAATTATCCTCACAGACCCTTCTCCATAATTGTAGATTTCATGAGACATCTTGAAGAACAATTCAGGCTGAAGCCCTTGGTATTGTTGAAAATCACTATTTCCATAAGCCGCTGAGCCACCACCGCCACCACTACCTTCTCCGGAGCTCATTTCCGCGGCAGAAGCTGCAAAGTTGCAAAAACCATCTTCCCAAACCAAGATCCTGCCAATTATTTACATACAACATATATATCTTAATTATATACACCAAGAAATGTTTAGATATACATACAACTTTGTGACATATATAGGTTGTTTTATTGTACCAGTTTCTCCTGTTCCCTCTTGATCTATCATAAGCTCCTTGACCATCCCATCTGCTTGCCAACAACATGAAATGATCAGTACATATTTACCATTGAAAGATTTGTGTTTCTTAATGAAAAATTACCTATTTTCCCCAAAACAAACTCACAATAATACTTGCAGAATAATTGAAAAATAATAACAAGAAAGTAGAAATATTTTCGAAATGAAAAATCGAGTTTTAGATTTCTTATATATGTAGGAGGTTGATTTTGAAGATAAGCTTACTTGGGAGGAGGATAGTTTCTAGGCAAGATCCTCCAGAAAACAGCATAAACCCATTGAGAGTTCTCATGGATGCATAAGCTTCTTAGTGTGTGTTGAAGAAGATGAGTCACTGCTAATGGATTTAGATGTTCTTCCATTTATTCTGAATTTACAATGGCTTTTTTTTTTTGGGTTCTTTTCTCTTTATTTTTCTTTTGGTTCTCTGAGTAAAGACTTCCTTTAGATAGAAGAAGGTAGAAAACCCTCACTATCTATCCTCCTTTATATAACAAGATTTATAGATCCACTCCCCAAAGCATCTTTTCATTATTTATTTCTTAATTTTTATTTACTTTTATTAAATCTTGATGGAGATAAGAAATTGAATTATTTATATTTTTGGCTTTTCCTCGTGTTTAGCCATTTACCTAACGTTACTTTTTTCGTGTTTTATTTACTCCTTTTTCTTTCGCATGTAAGTAAATGTCACATAATTTATGACGCATGAAAAACTCTAAGTAGACGTCCTGATACTTACTAAATAAATATTTAAAATAGCATTTCAAATATTGCTTATTTGATGACACTTTTTTAGTTTGTTTATAAACCATTTTAAGTGTGTAACTTCTCCAATAGTATACTATAGTATAGTCCTTGTTGTTTGTCTCTAGTGAGTTAAAATTTAAATAATATTATTAAGAACAATTTTCAGATTCATGTTTGTGCATGTATTTACAAGGAGAAATCAATAGAACAACATGTACAATATTGTAGTATGGGTAGACATAAATACATGTTATGTGTTATCCATCGCGTAGTCTCTATATATTCTGTATATCAAGTTCGCCATATTTTTGGATTGGCAGATCAATCAACAACTAGATTATATTTAACAAAATACAATTAGATTATCCTCATGTAAACTTGATATCTTTTCAGCTACACATGATCTTTTAACATGAATATACACATTAAATCTATTGATAGTCCGGACCAGATATATACTTTACCAAGAATACCAAATTTGCAAGTTTTATGACTATGTCAACCTTGAACTCTAATTATAATGTAGAGATACCATATTCATCATTATTGGGTTTTACACTAAATGAGAAACTGTCTATTTACCTGAAAATCATATGTAGTTAATGAATACATTTTCAAATAAGTGTTTTATTTTTCTGACAAAACTGCCAAATTGATTTAATTTCAAATCCTATGAAATAAAGGTTTGGGGTTTTCCTTTACCAACAACACATTCATTTATTTTCAGTTCAGTAGTCAGTTAACGAAAACTGTACCTCTTTTTTTGATTCTTTTGTACATGTGTTTTAATTTCTCTCTCTCACCTCTATTCTTTTCTTTCCTAATTCTCTTGTAAAAAAAAGTTAAATTCAGTCTACTAATAAAGTTTGCTAAATTTTTTGTATGTATTGAAACTCGAAAGTATGAACTCTCGTGCATGTACCATATTACTTTACTAGTTAGAAAATTGATGTTACATCCACGAGAATTCATACTTCAATACATAAAAAAAAATCGAAAACTTTTACTTGCACAAAAAGTCAAAAATATACATGTATAGGCATGTGTGTATCGATTTATGCACATGTCATGGTCTTAGGAATCAAAATCTCATTGATGATGCTAAGGATTTAATCAACGACATTATACAGGTATTTAGGTCACATGATATTTAAGTCAAATCAAAATCCAAATCATTATACACCTAGGAATTTAACAAGACATCTCTACATAAGGAGATGTTACGTTTGTGAAAATTATAGTACTTAAAGGACCCACAGTTTGCGGTAGAACTAATTCAAATGTGTCACATGGATCCTTATGATAGTATTGACGAATTAAATGATTCTTTTTTGGACAAGGATATTGAAACATATAATCGAACTTTATATATCTACTTAAGCATATTAATAAAATATACTAAGATGTAAGTCCAATGATTATTCTCTTATGTTGGTCAAAGCTAGCTACGATTTTTAATTTATTACTGTTGTATCATCTGCAACATCAATTTCACCCGAGAGGCCTCGTAATGTGATTTTCGACTTTAAATTCATCTTTAATGATTTTGGAGAATAAGAGCTAATAAGCGTCAATGGTGAATGATATATCAATATTTTTTTATCTCACCACGTAATGCCGTTATTTTTTGTTTAATATTTTTAAAAATTAACTTAAGAAATGAATTAGACTTCATTAATCTTAAAAGCTCATTTGTTTTTATTATAAATATAATTATCATGCGTAAGCTATTTTCAGATAAAATATTTTCATTATTCGATCATTTAAACTATTTGTTACTTTTGCATATATATATATAGAATATCTAACTAAGGCTTTATAAAACAAGTGCTTGATACATATTTCTAACTTTTTCATATTTGCGCCAATATTGTTATGTGATGTTTAGTGAATAATAACATGTTTTGTTTTCATATAAAGATGAAAATTAATATTTCAATTGCTAAAATAAATATTGCACAAGAAAAAAAATTACTAAACAGAAATACAAATACAAATCCAAATATTTTGTTTAAAATCGTAAATCAAAAAGGTTAGCAACTTGCATTTAGATAAATCACTTTTCGATCGGAACTTAAAAGCCAAATAGCTACAAAAAATGAACATAATCTTCCAATTCTCGCAGACATCCAAGTTTGTTTATCTAGAGTTATAATCGAGAATCATAACAAAGACTTGATCATAATGTTTCTACTCTATCCATCATCCATGCAGACTTTGATTTCTCTTAAAATACTAGATAATTCACGGTACCTTAACAACTAGCTTTGAAACATTCCCCTTTTAGATTTCTCTTAAAACATTTAGATTTCTATTTAATTTGTTCAATATATCCAGTTTTAAAATATAATTACTTCTCCATGAAGCATAATGGTCCACATAGGCATACATTGAAGCCAACAACAACAAAAAGTGTACGTTGGAAAACTTTTATCATTTTGGTACGAAGATTGTGTGCCCACGTAGATAGGTTTAGGGACTAGAAGTAGAAATAATAATAGATGCTTCATTTAATTTATCATACATCTCTCTCTATACGGATAGAAAAAAACAATTAAAAATGTGTAAATGGTAAGAATAATAAGAAAATAAAAACGGAAATAGATTGGAGGAAAAAGACATGATGACTAAAAGGAGCTTTCAGTGCTTTCAATTCAGCTCTGAGGCTGACACTAAGAAAGTGTTTTTGGGCAGACCATTATGCTCTTGTCTTTGACCATTCTTCCTACCTTCTCTCCTTTTTTTTTGTTTAAACTAAATTCTCTAATTATGTTTACATGGTTTTGGTTCTACTTCTCATAATTTAGGTGCATATTGTTTGGTATATACTTTACAAAATCTTGAAAAGAAAAAATATGTATGTCGAACTAAATGTTTTTCTCTTAAAGTTGTCTGTAATGAATGGAAATAATTCGAATATACTTTAACATGCAATTCAATAATATCAAGTGCTTGCAAAATTTGTAAAGATCAATATATTATTCATTCCTTTCCTCTCAAAATTTTGGTATATAGCTCAATTGTTCAGTTGTTGCATGTTCCTGTAACTTTTTTTTTGAAACTGAATTTTTGTTTTTCATTGCTTACATGGAAATCGTAAGTTATAATGAGGGGAAAAGACTTATGATTTACATTATGTTACAGAAAAAATGGTGAATTTTTGTTTCTCCGGGAGATGATTACAGAAATATGTATCTAGAAAGCAAATTATTAAAAACTCTGTAAGATATGGGCTCACATAAAAACGTATCAGTTTATTAGAATGTGGAGATTCGCTTTCAAAGTTTATAATGTTTTTTTGTTTTTAATAATGAGTTTGAGAAGCTGATACATAATATAAAAACAATATATCGTTTTTTCTTAATTCATGTGAAAAAAATTCACATGCATAGTCTTTAATGTTCATAGGTCTAGCAATTTGTCCACACCTCTTAGATTTTCTAGATAGGGACAGACATTGCAATCTTTACTATCTCTCTCTTGGATTCTTCCCCTGGCAACCCATATTTTGTATTTTCATCTACGTATATACATACATACACAGTTATATTTTTATACATCTATGAAAAATTAATTAGAACATAAATATAAATGTATTTATGCTAGTCTAATTAGTTATATGATATAACTTATATCTATATATTTATGAGCTATTGAAAACCATATGATTGTAATAGAGATTATTTAAGAGTGAATTTTAAGTTATAGTTGAAGCATATGATACTAAAGTAATTAAAAGTTTTCTCATTTCATTTACCATTTAGTTTGAGTGTTTTTATGTAGATTGACTGGGCGAGGTTTATTAGATTTCTTTTTATTGGAATTAGGATTCGTGAACAAATAAAACAAACAACTATAGAAAATGATCTACAACAACAATAAAAATGTAGCCACTGTGAGCTAGCTACCGATATTGGGCAGCATAATATTTTCAACAATTCTGAAAATCTCTTAAAATTAATTAATAAATGGAAATTTGTTACATATCCAGGGTTTGGTGGTGAATATTAATCTAATACAATATTTTGTTGAACTTTTGTAAGCTTTAAGAACAAAAATAAATGCTATATATATATATATATATATATATATATATACGTGTGTGTGTGTTCGTTAAATCTTATTCTTAAGAAACAATTGTAATATTTCCGACACGGTAAGATGCCATAACAGAACTAGCTAGGGACAAGCTCTGAATGAGATGAGGTAAGCACTCGAGTACTAAAAAACTTTTCAATAGTGACACACACATATATACTAATTAAATCTAATTTTGTATAACAAATGAAAGAGCATTGTATATGACTTCAATAACAATGTATGTTGCGAACTAATAATTATGGGTCGACAAAGTTCGGATATTAATTAAGTGAAGTCCGTTAAGTCTTAGACGTTCAAATGTGTGTGTTTGTGACTGGGAAAATATTCTCTAGTTATAAGATATTATTTTTTGAACAAATAATTATCATTATGTCTTTAGTTTCTTATGTATGTTAGAGACTTAAAGTAATACAAAGTATTTACATTATGTGGATGTTAGCATTATTTTAATGCTATTACTATATTTATGTATTGAAATCTCATACTATTAAACAACAATTAAATTATACTTTATACCACAATTTTTTTTTTTTTGGGTCAAAATACCACAAAAAATTATTATGGTACAACTCAACATGGTTCTTATGGCAAGTAGTCTAAGGTTGTTTGGCTGTCAATTCTAGGTTAAACAACATAGAGATTTGTTATGAAATAGTGTGCCAGCGTTGCAGTGCTATAGGGAGACGATCAATCACAACTTTTGAATCAAAGCTTCTTACTTCTTTTCAAACGTGGGCTCTATAGATCACAGTTTAGTTTTATCCAACTTCAGTAAATGGATTCCGAAACTTTTTATCATTTATGATTTACATGGCAACATTTTCTGGGACGGCCGGTGATCATCTGGAGTAATTGTTGTATGTTAGGAAAGTTGGTATGGGCACAAGTCGAGAAATTTATTATTTCATGTATATGTATTTTGTATGCATTGAATTCATTTACTTTTTAATTTATTTTGAGGTCTAAGATAATAAGTACACTGAGATAGAGAATGCCCCATCCCTTTCCTTCATTTAGGACGTGGAATCTCTGCTCCACCCATTTGCTCGAATTATCCCCATTGTTGTAAAAACCTTCTAAAAGTTTAGTGGAAAAAAACATTATACTAGTATAGATGCTTTAGATTAGCAATAAATGTTAAAAGACATGTAGGAATGTACAAAAAAAAAACTACTAGGATTCTCTAGAGAATGTATACACATAAACTTTTAACTCATCAATTGCATTATAGCATGGAATAATATTGATAGTACTTTAACCATCGATCAATTGCATTTTATAAATCATAAAGTTTGGAGAGCGTTGGTCAAGATTTATGGTTATCAAATTACAAACAAATATCTTGACATTTCATTAGACAGTGGTTTGTTGATAGTAACGGTGGTACAAACTAGGAACTAAAATTTCGTTGAGGAGAAACCAAAAGTTCGGGACCTTTGAAAAAGAATTGTTTTGTTAGGTTCTGCAAATCATGTGAACTCTATAAATTTTTATTTTTAATCAAAGTAGTCAAATAATTACGTACGATTTTTTTTTAGTATTAGTTACTTCTCGAAAATAATATTTTATATTAACTAGAACTGGATTTGACTTATAATGTATTAGATAATCATTGTCTAATCTTTCTTCGTGGGACTTTAATTGACATCCAAATAAATTTCTCCACAAAACACCACAAACTTTTGGTTTGTCCACTAACAAAACTTTGGCATCCATTTTAATCGCCATATCACATTGAGCGCTCCTCTCATAACAAACATGTAGTCTTACATCCAATTTTTAAGGACCAAAATTTTGAATCTTGCTAGTAGTTAAGCTATGCAATATATCGAATCCTCCCATCCAGGGATCTTTACTATCATCTCTCTTGGTGTTGTGGAGGTTCCGTTGGTCTGTTTTCCCGTTCAATCTCATCATCAACAAGGTCATGAAAGACCTTTATGTTTTCTTTCGAATTTGCTTTTAGTTTTTTACGATTATGTTTTCTTTCGAATTTGCTTTTAGTTTTTTACGATCTCTAACAATACTGGAATTACAATTTTACATTCTTTTATGGAAGTTCATTAATGAATATTTTCTATTAATGTATATGTATTTCACTATTTCTCCTTGATAAACTTATCATGTCCATAAACCCAAATGCATTTCCTGGTTTCACTACCACATGCTAGCTAAATTTAAAACAATGAAAGTTAATTCCTTATTAAACTAATATAGAATGTGATATATAATCATTGTCTCCTTTGACATTCCATATTGTTTATTCATTGCCTCTTTTCTACATAAAAAGGGACAAGAAACAGCAGATCAATAAGTAGATTATGGTATGTTCAGTGCATTTAATAATAATTAAGAAGGTCCCAAATATTTGTTTGTATAACATGATTAGACTAGGTGAAGCCGTGAAGGTGATGTCCATACAAAAACCTAAATTTCAGTGTCTTCTTGAAATGATAAATAGAAAAATAAAATACTAATATAAGTAAATAAATGTGTTTATATCTTACCACTATCATCACACGGTACCAAAAAAAAACTATATCGATCTTTCGCCTTTCTAGATTAATTAGAATAACCCAATCCGTTTCCCAACAATCCAACATCCGTCGTTTTTGCTCCTCGGACTTTTAAAACTATTATTCATTTATTACGAAAATTATTTTTTATATAGCCTATTATAATGATTCGTTCAACTAAATAATAAATGCTCCTCACCTCTCTTAGTCAATACTCAATATATATAATATTTCGTGGCCTTCTCGTAAACCATGCACATGCATTTGTGCCTTCTATATTAGATGAGAGATGCAATTTCTATATTACAAGAGAAAGAGAAAGATGCAACAAGTACAAATGTATGTGATGATTTATAATCATTGGCTTCAAGTTTATATATTACTAGGTTAATACCAAAGCTAATTATATATATATATATATATATATATATATATCTGTTATATTTTCAGATATATATTATTGTTGAGATCGATCAGTCATAAACATAGCTATGGGTGTTATTGTTGTATAACTTTCTTACACAGTTGATCATGAGCAAACGATAAAAAAAAAAAATATATTTTATAGTGTGGTTAACGGAAGACAAACAAATATGTAAACAAATGATTATATATTTAAAACTTGTGTGATTCCACAAACATTGTCATTACTAAGAAAATCTATAAATTGTGGAGATAGACCAAAAAAGAAGACAAAAAAAAAAAAACTAAGCAAGCCTTGGTCGTGCGGAATTTGAATAGCTTCCGCTTGCATGTCCTTTTGTCAGGATTTCTTTGCTATAATAGGATTTTTGGAAATGACAATCGCGTTGAAGCCAAATGCCGTAAATCGGGTTTGGCAGGAGTTATAGGCGCGAGAAATCTCGTAGAGAAGATCTCCCAAAAGAAATCTGAAACAGATGAAATGAACATTCTCACATGTAAATAGTAAACCAAGAAAAAACTGTAAATATTTTCCTTCAAAAGTCAAAAACTTACATAGATTGGTATAGTATTTGGCCTAACATACAAAAGAAAACAACAGCTCTTGATACGACTGATTGTTAACTTATGATGACTTGTTTTGATACACAATGCTATTGTTCTCTTGTTCAATGGTCTTTACGTTTACATCTTAAAAAGTTAAGTTACTAGTAGAGTTCAAAAAGGTGAATTTATCTCATAAAAAGAAGTTACTTCGTACAGTATCTAAAATAGTGTCGTGCATCTATATATAGATATGCGTGTTTAAGGTGCACTTGAGGCATAATAATTACATTTTAATTGTCTATTTTCCATGTAAAAATAGACCAAACAAGATAAGTGAATCTCAGCTGACAAAGTAGCTCGACTTATATATGGTAAAGGGCAATGCTTAATTAGTATTCGATTGCGACGACCCTCACCACTCTCCTTGGTGCAATATCATGATACACGTTTTATATATATTATTAGCATATACATTTGGGTGAGAGAGAATAAGTACGATCGAGTCATAACTCATATGCTACTGCGCCAGTTTTTCTAGCCGGTAATTTTAGGATTATTCTCCATGAGATCCGATTTTAAAAGTTAAATAAATGAGCTGTCCACTTAAATCTAGTGGACAAAAGAAAGAGTGAAACATTTCCAACTATGTATTACACACATTTTGGATTATTCTAAGTTTCGATGCACAACATAGTGCTATACTGTTCATTTTAAAAAAAAAAAATTTCAAATTTTCTGATGATAAGTTAATAATCCTTTGGTTCTCTCAATATAAGAAAAATTAGTACAAATTTAATACAAGAAAACCTTACAAAAACAAATAAATATTATATGGTGATTGGAGCATACAAGAATAGTAGTTTTCACAATTTCATATACTAAAAACATATAGATAAAAATCTAAGACTGATGAGAAAAGTTGGTCGATATTTAAACATAAATAAGCTCTATTAGTATACTTTTAGCAATTCGAATGGAAGAAGAAAACACAGAAAATAAAGTGGTTTGAAACAGAATGATAGAGAGGTCTTATTGTGGACAAGAAGTTGGTCAAGTGTAAGAAAGGCAGTAAGGAAATGAACCTTAGCTGCAGATGTTAAAACTCCCAAAGCATCACGTGAAAGCCTTTCTTGTCCTCCTTCTCTTTTAGCTATATAATTTAATTAAGACAGTTAAGCTTAAACAAATCAAAACGTTATTTACAATTATTCTTGAAAACACATACTCTTTCTTTAAATTAAGAAATGAGATCATCTTTAGACATATTTGGCAGTGAACTTCATCAAAACTTACAGTTTATTAGTATTACAGTTTACATAAAAACTAGATATTTCATGTATATAATTTTTACAATGATTAAGTTTGCTTTTATCACTGTCTATTTAAGAGTGTAGTTTGTGAATGAAGTATTTTCCCAAGACTTCCGATCTTAAAATAATTTATGCTTTCAATTAACAAAAATAAATCCCCTAAAATGACGTATAAGATATTCTACTTGGATTTTAAGTCAGCAAGTTTTTTTCGTATTAATGTAGGAGTATTTTTGTTTTTATTACAAATATCTCTATGATTTTACAAGATGGTATAATACTAACTTTTACATTTTTTCTAATCTTTTGTAACATTCCCACAAAAAAGGTTAAATGATTTATTTATTTTTAAGTTAAAGGAAACTTCTTTATGCATAATCAGATTATTTAGGCCATCTCCATTGGGGTATCTCAATGAGATACTCTCCCACTAGAATAATGAAAAAAAAATGAAGGAGATAGAGAGAGGTTCTTATTTGAGAACCTATGTATAGTTGTATACTACACTTGTCTTTTCCTAATTGGTTCTTATCTTAAATTAAAATAATAAAAAATTAAATATATAATTAAACTATATAAAATACTAATATTCTTGTGTTGAGATATCTATAGGAGTATATAAACTAATGGAGATGCTCTTAAAACCGAAAAATTTGTTGATCTTTTAATTTAAACAAGGAAAATAACACATTAAAAGTTAACTTTATTTGGCTTATAAGGTCAAAAAGAGAAAGCGATTTATCAAAAATTTTGGAGAACACCCACTTTCCGTAAATTTCAATATATGAATTAGACAACTCTGAAACGAAGTTGGTCCACGAAGCATTAATAAATTTATCATCGTGTGAAGGAGAGATTTATCAAAATATTATTTAAAGATAACTGTTATTTCATTTGTGCATGACAGCAGGAACAATATTAAGTATGAGATTCGAAACAGTACTCATCAAAACATTATTGGAATCTACAAAGTCATGCGCGACACCAACGGTGTCCACCTAAAGAGATATTGCTACACACACACACACATACATATACATATCATACTGAAATATGTGTACGTACTTGTGTACGTTGTATAGTGTGTAATTGCTATGCATAGAGCTAGAGGAGGAACTATGAACCATCTATAGTGTACAAGAATTCAATTGTAGATACTTTTATAACTACTCATTTTAAAGGCTCTAAGGCATATATTTGGTTTTATTAAGTATACAAAACATTAAAGATTAACTGGATTCATTACCTATAAAATTCAAACCCACATATACGATAAACTTTTAAAAAAAAGGACTGCAAATCGGAATTGTTAATACGAAGATTAACCTCGGGTTTATGATGGATCATCATCAAGATGTAACATACTCGTGGGTAGAGAGAAAGAGGTGGGGAAATGATGATATAAGAGTGTGAAATCAATAGATCTATGAAAGGGACAAACAATGATAGAGAAAAGGAAAAGAGGTAACAAACATCTTAAAGCTCCTATGGGTTGGAGGACAATATGACTGAGATCTCTTAATGTGGGGTCTTTTTTTAAGATAGAGACACTTATAATTGGATCCATCACTTCCACAACTATCTTCTTACTTTTTCCTTTTTCTCATACTCTTTTTTTTTTTTGATTTGATTCTTGCTTTTAGTTTTCCTTTTCGCTTTATATATATATATTTTTTCTTTTTCATTCGACCATTGCACCAATGTGTTTAAAACTCAGATTTTTAAAACACCTATGAGACAATTTGTATAAGCTACCAATTTTTTACTTTTGTGTTTCAAAAATACCATAGTTATTTTTAACTACCTCAATTTTGTTTCTTTTCGAAAGTTCTATAAGTTAATATTATTTATAAAGGGTTTGTAAAAGCGTCCTGATAAAAAAAAAAACTAAAAAGATTCGAACCTTCACCAATATTAAACTATTAGTTATAGACACAATGCCAGTTTTCTTTTATACCTATATAAAAAAATAATGGTAATGGAAATTATTGGAAAGTATGTTTTCATATGAATGAAACATTAGTTGTGGTATAGGTATCCATAATAGTAGTAAGGTGGCTAGTGCATTGTCCTCCTCAAAGGGCCAAAGAAAGCTTAGTGATATATACTTTGGTAAGCATTTCTTCTCCCTAACAACCAACCAAGGACTTTGGGCAAAGATACCCTCGCATAGTTTTCAACACTTTATTAATTTAATAATTTTTTGGATTACAAAAATCAATATGTCATTTCAAATGTCAAAGCACTTGATTTGCTTTGCTTAGCATAAAATATAGTATTTGTTTTAATTTTCCATTTTCTTTACAGAAAGGATGGCACATGGGAGACATGGTCACAGTGTAGGCAATATCCTCTTCTATTCTATCTTCTCATCAAACCCATCTTCATTTCAAAACATGCATAAATTCCATGGAATATGCAAATATACAAAGCAAAAATAAAGAAAGCTTTTTAGCATAACACAAGATGTTTTTTATAGAAATTAAAAAACACTAACTAGTTTATTTAATGTTAATCTAGTTCAGTTTAAAGTTCTGATAAGAGTTTAAAATTTAAATAAGTATATATTTACCTGCCGTATACAACAATATTTTGTATATGTAGACTGTTTTACCTTCCTTTTTTTGTGAATTGTCAATTATGAGTTAGAGTCCAGACATATTAAAAATTAAGTGATGTTAACACATATAGGAAGGGAATCTTGTGATATGTGTATACAATATAGAGCTATTTTCTTCCACGATAATTTGGGCTACAAGTCATATCATGCTCAACTCTTTGTGGCTAGTTATAGTTCAGAGTGAATGAAATATATTTGTCTTGATCCAAAAATTTTGGACCACTTTTCTTTATTTTGGATTTTTGTTATTAATAATAACTAGTTGTTCGCTTTCTTAATTTATGTTAAAAATATTCAACTTACTGCCAGAATACTAATTTGGTAAACTATTGTTTGTATCTTTCAAAATGATAAACTAAGACTATTCTTTCCACGTTTTACCTTCTGCAAGTGTATCAGTAAGACAGTAACATCAGTCTTCTGTCTTTCAATATTAGTTTTGTAATTCTATGAGGTGAATTTTCAAAGTTTTAGCTCTATGCAGTTATGTACTGCTAAAAGATTAAACAACCAAAATAAGGAATTTATATAATTCCTCTTAAAAATGTTCATATACAATTTTGCAATAATCGGATGCGATGTGAGCTAAAAGATTCGTTGGGCTTCAGCCCATTTACTCGAGCCTACTAAGAAGTAAGAAGTTAAAGTGCACGGAACTGGAGACCTTAGATACTGCGATTTGTGACTCCAACAATTGCTTAAAGTTATACATATGGTTTGTATTGTAAATGAAATATTTTCACATTTTTCTCAATTAAATAAGGAAGGTATTATTTGACAAGAGAAGACTCGGTTTACCCAAACCCATATTCATTGTGGAGACATATTTGTAAAATCCATATTTATCCTTTCAAAATCCGAAGAAGCATTTAAAATAAGAATAAAAAAACAGAGAAAAATATAAAGATTCGATCATCACATTGTGATGACTATATATACTAAATATATACATTGTTAAGATACTTTCTGACTAATCCAGTTGGACTTCTTACATTATCTTCTTTTAAAAAATTAAAACAAGTATAATCTATAGTATAATATAAAAAGAACATTCTGTGATGGGTCATTTACTCATTTATCTCCTCTAACATAATTATGGAGCCATTTAATAGTTGTCCACATCCTTGCTGAATCTTTTCAAAGATGATCATTCAGTTAATGCGAAACTGCGCGAGAATGTTAAAGTTTCAAAAATATAAAATTCACATCTCAAAATCTGACCCTAAAGATGGGTATGCGTGACTCATTCGTATATATACCAATGACATTCTGGTTACGTCCGAGTATTCAAGTATCGGTTCAGATTCAGATCGGTTCTATCAACTTCAATTCTTTATGATCTACAATATAAGTCTAGGTCCCATTCAAGTATTTAAGAAATTCAGTTCAGTTCGAATTTGGTTCGGTATCGTGTAAGTTGGAATTTTTGTATAAAAAGCTAGCTAAAAACCAAAAAGATATCGGTTCGATTCGGATTGGTTAATTTAAATCCAAATTATTTGAAAGACCTGACTAAACTGGTGAATATATGTTTCAAAAAAGATGATAAATTTAGTTGGATTTCATGCATATATTTGGATAATTATTCGATTTTTGGATATTACCTAATCCAAACCGAAAACCAGAATATATTTTTAAAATATGCATTCAGATATTTTAAGAGAACTGAACCCGATCCGAACCGTCCAATTCAATTTTTATTTTTTTTGTACTAGTTTTTTTGTTTTTTTTGTTTTTTTAGGGCTACCATTATGTAAAATGAAACTGTTTTATTTTGAGATACAGTTCAACATTAACCTAAACTAAATACATAACGATCACCTACAAGTCATATATAATTAAGAAAAACAATCCCAACTTTAAATTATTTCTCTACATTATACTAACTAACCTATTTTTTCATTTATAACTTATAATAATATTTGTGAAGACAGTTAGAAGATAATATATTCTCCACATTTCTTCTGCCTCACCATCGTGGGAATATTTCAAATGTCGTCACCATTTTAATCCTAACATTAATATAAAAGGTGACGTTTCATTCCCCCAACTGCTACGTCAAAGGAAATGCGACTCTTAATCGATTAAGAAAAATTCAAGGTCAAACATTATATATTCATTTGTGTCTTTTAAAAAAACAATGGTTTTGAAAACAGTTGTTGAGATTTAGGGTTTTCCAATTATTTTGTTGGTACCAACACAGACATAATTGTCAATGAATAGATTGTTCAATATTGTCGTGATATATAAGTGGCTAACACCTTCTTGGAACGATAAATCTTTTAGCTCATTCATCTTAAATCGAACAACATTTTCTTGATTGCTTATATCCGTTTGTATTTACTGGACTCTAGTACTATATATGTTAAAATATTATTGGCTTTTAACTAAAAATCAGTTATTCAGTAGATTGACCCAGATTTTTATAAACGATTGTTGGTTCTTTCACACTTTTGATCTGTGATCTTAACACAGCTTTTCAAAGGGATGAATGTTGTCACGACTCTTTCATTTTGAAGTTCAGCTCGTAAAGACTTATACACAAATTATGTTTTTTTGATATATAAACCACAACAATACCGTTTTCGGTGTTAATTTCAATTGTCAATTTGTCATCGTTTATGAATCCCCTTTTCTTTAAGCTTGGTTTTACAACTGAAATTTGACAACGAAAACAATATTGTTGTGAGTTATATATTAAAACAGATATCTGCGTATAGAGAGACTCGAACTTTGGATCTCTTGCAATCAAATAATATTTTGACTTCTTGCACTAAATTGAAGTACACTATCAATTTTGCAATTTAAACCACAACTTATACTACCACCACCACCATTTTGTGGGGATCTGTTTTATTTATTATAAAAATGATTTTTGGAGTTTCAACAAATGGGAGTTGATATTGCATAGAATTAGTAACTCAAAACGTTTTCAGTTTTTCATTATACTAAGCCCAATTCTTCCAGAAACTTGGTATTATATCCGAACAAGATTAAACGTAAATAGTTGCATTAGGATATTTGTCCACTAATTAATATTTTTATATACATTAAGAAAAGCATCATATTTTGGTTATCTATATAAATGAAACATAAATCCAATAAAAAGTAGTATTAAACATTTTTCCATGTCTATTTTTATAAATGATGTTTTAAAATATTGTAGAATTAAATGAATATTTTTTTGTAGAAATAATTATGATACGTAGAAAAAAAAAACGAAATAAGTCTTGTTTAGGATTGTTTCCTTGTTTGTGGAATGTTGTTGTGTACCAAAATTTGATTTATTCTTTTCATATTTGCATATATTTTAAAATAGAAGGGAATGTTCTTATTTTGTCCAACAGAAAACTATTTAGATATATTAGTCATAAGAGATGAGGCGAAACAAATTATTAGCTTCATCACCTCTCCAAAGGCTAACTAATGACTCTCTCCACGTCTAGAAAAACCCTCTTCTTCATTTGGCCCTCCACTCACATGCAAACACATATAAATATTAATGAAGACACACTAACATTTTAATTGCAAGACAAGTAGACAACCTAACAAAGTTTTGTTGTGGACTTGGTCTCTCATCTTCTCCGAGAGAGAAAGAGAGAGAGAGACAGAGATCAACAAAATTTCGGCTCATCCAAGGCTGTGTATTATCAACATAAGCCGCACACAAACGAAATGGGATTAATGGATACAAGATGGGAAACCATAGTTCCATTTATTGTTATGGCGTTGATGGAGGCATGTACCATTGCACTCACCATCTTGGCTAAGACCGCACTGACCGGTGGCATGAGCCCTTTCGTGTTCATCGTCTACACCAACGCTCTTGGCTCTCTCCTTCTCCTCCCTTACTCTTTCTACTTCCATAGAGATGAAAGGTACTTAAAAAGCATGATCTATGTGTTTATACATGGCTTTCTCAATTTGAGATATTATGATGATATAGATGTTCTAATTTGTTTACAGTGACGATGAACCCTTCCTCACGAAACCTTCCCTTGTTCGTATCTTCCTACTCGGTTTTACAGGGTTAGTTCCCTTTAAAACTTTATATATATCATTGTCTATCTATTTACATAAGATTCAATGATATATTTTGCATTCCTATTTATCTCCCAATTTCATTCAATAACTAAATATATTGGGACTGTAATAGCTGTAATAATTAAAAAAAATAGTAATTAAATAAAAAAAATTGGAACACCTGATTTCATAATTAAATAGTTATATTAGAGTTTAGATTCTTAAATTAATATTTTTCTTGAACAGGGTGTTTTTGTTCCAGAACATGGCATTTTTGGGGCTAAGTTATAGCTCTCCAATTGTGGTATGTGCCATGGGCTTGCAGTCACCTGCTTTCTCCTTCTTGCTATCTCTTGCTCTTGGGTAAACTAAATTACTTCTATTAAAATTTAAATTTCTTTAGCTATGTTTATAATTGAACTATAACTAACAATGATTTCAATAAATTTTGAATATAAATTAGTAAGGAAGGAGGGTTAGGATGGGCAAGTAAGAGAACAAAAGGAAGAGTGATAGGCACGTTGATATGTTTCACAGGAGCCTTTGTTGAAGTTATTTACTTAGGACCTTTTATAAGACCTTCTCCTCCTTCATCCCCAACCTCCAATTTCCTTACTACAATCTCACACTACTTAACTTTCTTCAAAAATTCTGACAATTGGGCTCTCGGCTCTCTCCTCCTTGCATGCGCCACGCTCTCCATCTCCATTTGGAATATTATACAGGTAATCAAAATTACGTTTCAAGATATCGATTTTCGAAAACAAATATTATCATTTGTAGATGAATCTACACACGTCTTAACTTGATTCTTAAGTAATGCATACACGTTTTAATTATTAATTATTTTTTTTGTTTTTGTTGGTCGGGTTATGTTATTCGGTATATCAGTTGGATACAGTCCAAAAATATCCTCAAGTGATGAAAGTAGTGTCTGCCTATAGTTTAGCTGGGACACTCCAATGTGCAATCTTCTCAGCGTTCATGGAGCCAGACCTAAGTGCATGGGAACTCAAACTTAACATGGACCTATATCTCATTATTGCCACGGTATATCTATGTGATCATATATTATAATTACTATATAGTATGTATTTCGTAATCTGAGGATGTGTATATATAATCATATATATTGTTCATTTATAGGGAATATTTGGGAGCATAATCAGAACAAGTGTTCAAGTGAAGTGCTCCAAAATGAAGGGGCCTTATTATGTGCCACTCTTCAAGCCATTTGGGATCCTTTGGGCTTCCATTTTTGGCACAAGCTTCTTTGTCAATAGTCTTCACTATGGAAGGTAAATATAATTTTCGAAAGTTATATTTAAACAACGAAGAGACTCAAATTATTCTCTAGTTACATGCGTTCATTTATTTTTAACCCAAATGCTTAATACCAAATCAAATATGCATATATGTTTGATATGACTTTTATTCCTGTTCAAATTTTATTATATACATATCTTAATGTGTTATATAAAAAATTTAAGTTGTCCCTTAGTTTCCTTTTTGATTTTTTCATATTTTAAAATAAGTAAAAAAGTTCAAACCAATTTTTTTTTTTTTAGTTTACATATCAATTTTCGATTTGAATATGATATGTTCAGGTTGTTAAATGTGAACTTCTTGTGAACAGTGTGTTAGGAGCTGCTATAGCAGGAACTGGATATCTATTGATAATGTGGAGTCAAGTTCAAAAAGATGATCCAAATGAAACGGTGGAGAAAAACGATAATCATCAATTGGATTCAGATGAACAGACAACTCCACTTTTGCTCGCGAATGGTGATTTTGATCAAGTTTAATTCAGAAATGGTTGTTCGCCTAATGTGTTTAGTTGTGTTATGTTAAACATAAATTAAGGGTAAGTAAATCGAAGAAATTATATATAAAAAAAAACATATGTGTGTGAAGCAAAACAAATATATATATAAAGTCTTGTAACGTTTTTTTGTATGAGAGGAATGTATCAAAGTCTATCAAAATTAAAAGTAAATTATGAGTTAAAATAAAACGAAAAAAATATAAGTTTTACTTTTTATCCAAATAAAACTCACGATGCAATCATATATGCAACCTCAAATGAGGACTAAATAGTAAATAGTTGTTACTTATATGAAACTACTTGAAGGTCCATCTTTGGCATTCGTCTCACTATAAACGGGAATGATCCGGTTGATCTAATTTAGTAATTTATATCAGTTCCAAGAGAATTTTCACAAACACTGAACCCAACCAAAACTCATTCGATATAATCAAACTACAATAAAAACAGTTCAAATAGAAAAAAAACCATAAATGACCATGAAAACAAATTGTGGTTAATGTTTTTGATATATAGCTACTAAAACAGTCAAAATTGTTTAACATCCAATTAGCTACATCTTTTTGCAGCACCCACCGCATCTGCAAAAAAAATGAATAAAATCCAAAACCGAGGTGAATGCTGAATCAGACACAAACCAGTTGTGGAGAGTTTGGTTGAAGACATGAATTCAAACCCGAAACAGACTAACCAAAAAGCTTTTCTACGAACTTTTCTTAAAAAGACACATTTGTTTAGTCATTAACTTAGAATAACTAACAAAATTATCTCTAAGCATTTGGAGGGTAATTATGCACTCAATTAGTTGCCAAATTATAAGTTGTATTGAAGGAGAAATTAGGTAAGAGGAATTCTTGATTTCGAAGGCGTTGGACTCGAATTACCCTATTTCTCTATCAATCCAACTTAATTTCGATTCTAGAATTCCTAGGGTTTGAAGAGTATGTTGGACGGTTTGTGGGATCTTATCTCTGAAAGCAGTGTTCTTATTGAAAAATTGGGAAAATCAATCGTCTCTCAGGTTTTTACCAATTACATGAGTTGTGAGTTAATTAAGGTTTAACGTATATGACCAGTTGTGTTTATGTTCTGCTTTGTGTTGTCCAATTATTGAGACCTTTTTTTTTTGGGCAAATCCAATTATTGAGACCATGTGTAAATGTTATTACTTTTTAAAGCAAATATGTAGGTAAATAAAAATAATTGACTTAAGCCAAATAATAAAATTGACAAAACCACTTAAGAAGACTGCGTCGATTTATAAAATATTTGTTGGCAATTAATTGAGGAAAAATACAGTTACGCGTTTCATAAAAACTAAATAAAATAGGATGAAGCAAAAAAAGGAAAATATCACTACGAGATCTAATGAAAAGACCTCACAAGATTTCGGACGCGCATATTAGATATGATTTTTTACGCATTTTCACCAAATTATGACCGTTGTGGGATTGAGGAAACCTAATCTTCTAAGTCTCTATATATTAAAGAATCATCATAGCCTTCTCGTTGCACTTCCCATTACGATCGAAAGTTCTCTGCTTTTTATCTCTCTCTCACGATTTAATCAAAGTTTCATCTTCTCTCTCTCTTTCAAAAGATGGCTCCTCGTCAGAAGAAACCTAACAAGTCCGATGATGATGATGGTGATTTGCATAGGAAGAAACAGAGCTTTTTCAAACAGAGATTTCCAGGCTTTAAGAAGAAAGCCTCAGAGCTCTCTGTTCTCTGCGGCAACTCTGTCGGTTTCATCTGTTACGGTCCCGACAACGATCTCCATGTTTGGCCTCAGTCTCAAGATCATAACCCACAAGCCCTACATGAGATCGTGGCCAAGTTCAATGCCTTGAGTGATGAGAGGAGGAAGAATCATGCATGTGATCTCAATGACTTCCCTCATCATCTCAAGGGTTTGTCTCGTGAGGAGTTAAGGAAGCATCTCCTTCACCTTGACTCTCAATTACTTGGAGTCAGGGAACAAAAGATAGAAATTCTTAAGAAGACGCTCACGGGTTCTTCCGAAAAAGATGGTGCAAGGGTTTCAGAGAACTCGGCCATCTCCGATCACAAGTTGAAGATAGAGCCTAATTTGACGGATATATTGTCAGAAGATCATCTAATTAGGGTTTCAGATAAGAAGCTGGGTTCGTGTGATGTATTTGACGAGTTGGCTTACGTGGTCCGCGGGTCAAGGAATTTGAACGAGAATGTTTCCAATTACGAATCAAAAGATGCAGCTTACACGGGAATGGATCATCTTGGCACTTTCGGCGGTAATTATCTTCAGGAGGCGGCGGCAGAACTTTACCAAACTTACAATCTAGGGAATTTTTGTGATGATCATGTTTGGGATCTGGAGTTTGCCTCAAGACTACCACCACTTCATACATTTAGCGATCCTCTCATGACCACCAATACTTGCCAAACGATGAGCTCCGATATGATTTCAATTTGATAACTTGATGACTACGTTAGTGAAATCATGTTTCTTTCACCTTTTCTCGGTGATTGATCATTTTTTAGTATCTCTTAACTTGTATGTTTGCTCCAACACAAATCCATGTTTGTAAAGTTGGTAGTTTTTTTTCTTGTTTATTATTGATTAATCAAACTTTTCCTTTCTTTCTGTTATTCTTTCTCTGTAACCCTATTTTGACTGCAACACCAACTTATCAGATAAACAAAACGTTGTAAACCATGCAAGAAACAAAGAGTTCATAACCTAAATTGCACAACTCGTTAAAGCTTCTAGAGCAGGGAATGAAAGTTATACATACTTGTTCAGATGTTAATTCACTGTCAAGTCTTGGAGATGCCTTGTTTTTAATGACGGATGACACGTTCTTTATGTCAATCTAGTGTTTGCTTCAGCAAGTCTTTCTGTCCCTCGACCTCGTGTTTACCAAGTCAACATTCCTAATCAGCATTCTCATAATTAGAACGAACTTCAGTGGAGTAACTCAACTGATCAACTTGTGACGTAAACACAAAATAAAGTACCCATGAAACTACATATAAGCTTTGTTCACGATCAAATTCATAAGCATATCCATGAATCAAATCCCCAAAACTTCAATTCTACAAGGCTTGCGATGCAATATAATTATTACTCTATATGCTATTTATTTGATTGCCACTGATTTGGCCACTACCACAAGTTTTAAAAAATTTGAGATAAAAATTGGCACATGTTCTCCCTAAAGTAACTGTTAGAACGTGACGACTAGTAGTTACCAATGAAAAGTTGGCAGACGTTCTTGCAAAAATATTAGCTAATGGTGAGTGACTAGCAGCTGCCAATGACAAAGCTAACAGTTTTTTTTTTTTTTTCTAAATTATCTAAAGACAAAACTAACAGTAAGTCCCCAAAAAATAACAGTTAGTTGTGAAACTATATACAGTATACTATCAATTAGCGACTGCTAGTACTGTCGAACCGACGACTAACGTCAGCTAGTTGAAGAACTTGCCGTCTCTTCTGGAACTCCGTTGGTCTATTTTTCAGCCAAAACACAAAAACTAAAAAGTTTTAAGTACTGATGTTCACAGAGCAATGATTTGTCAAATTTTTCAAGTGAAAAGTCCTCCCTTAATAATACTGTTACTTGTAAAGTTTCAAAAGTCAAAGTGGTTGTAACTTGTGGTGTAGTAAGGTAGAGTTTTACGCTAAATAAAAACATCCCAAAACTGATTATAACCCCATTCAATATGGTTCCAATTTAGAAAAGTATATAGTATTAATAGAGTAAAGTGTGGGGATGGAGTCATTAAAGGTAGAAGAGAAGTATGCATGTCTACGGATTGCTTCGACTTTACGTTATGCTAAAGTATATAAAGGTGAAAGAAGCGACTGTTGAATTTATTTCATTTTTCCTCAATTACAATTTTTTGATTAACTAGGTTCTAAATTGACGGTCATACAATTTCTAAACACATAATATTTTTTGAATATTTTATCCGTACCAACAACTATCACTCGATTCTGTCAACTCTTGAAATATTTTCAAGTTTCTTTACCGTCGAGTTATCGATCTCTAGTTCCCTCTATTACATTTTATTTGTAACGTCCAGACTTTCTTAACTTTTGTCTTTCAAAGTGTTCTTGCATTATTTCTCCTAAAAACTTTGTCAAGCTTCTGTATTTAACGTGATTTTAGCGATTAAATGTGAATTTCTATCTTGATATTTGTGATTAATGGAAGAGAGTTGAGCAAAGAAGATATTCATTTTTGTGTTTCATTCTGTCTGAATCAGTATACATACTATTTATGCGTGTTTCCAAAATCTCTTGTTTTATTGATATCAAATACGATTTATAATATACTTTAAATGTGGTCCTTAAGTTAGGTGATGTTGCTATAAATATACAAACTCTATATTAAAACTAAAATTTAATACTTTTGTTTGTATTTGTAAATTTATTTACCTATTTCTTTGTTTCACAATTTATGCTGTTCTATATTATATTCACTAGAATTTAAAAGTAATTTATAAAAATAGCTCTTTTCCTCTTCCTCTTCACATTGAAGCTTTTATTTTTCTTATAGGTTTCGTGTCCTCCAAGTGGTTCTTTCTTCTCAAAGGTCTTTAAACGAAAACGCGCAAAATCAACTTTTTGACGTTCTTGCTTTATATTGACGGTTTCTTACTTAAATTCCCCGACAAATGTCTTTCTCTTTTTCTAGCTTCATCTTCGTCTTCTTTCACTTTCTCACTCTCATTTCTTAAACCCTTTTTCACTTTCGGTGTCTAGGTTTGGATTTTATCTTCCAAGCTCCTACAAACTTAACTCGTTCTTCAAGATTCCAGCATAAAGACTCAACCTATCTCTGTTTTTTCTTCTCTTGAATTGCTTTTGGGTTTCATCAGAAGTTAAAGGAAATGGCCGGTGGTGGTGGAGGAGGAGGAGGGGTAGCGCCGCCGCTAAAACATGATGGGCTTGAGCCACATCCGGTGAAAGATCAACTTTCTTCTATCTCTTATTGCATCACAAGTCCTCCTCCTTGGCGTAACCATCTTCTCTCATACTTTCATTTGTGCAATGTGTAATCTTTGATTTAACAACTAAAGATCACTTCTTTTTTTTCTGATCAGCGGAGGCAATACTTTTGGGGTTTCAGCATTACTTAGTGATGCTTGGAACAACTGTTCTCATCCCAACATATTTAGTTCCACAGATGGGTGGTGGAAATGTAAGTTATCTTCTTAGACAAGTCATTTCCATGAACATATATAGAAACTCTGTTTTTTTATCGGATTTGTATTCATTTGTTGTAGGAAGAGAAGGCAAAGATGGTTCAGACATTACTTTTTGTTTCTGGACTTAATACTTTATTGCAAAGTTTCTTTGGGACTAGACTTCCAGCGGTCATTGGAGGCTCTTACACCTATGTACCAACCACGCTTTCCATCATCTTGGCTGGTCGGTACAGCGACATTTTGGATCCTCAGGAGGTTAGTTAAAGAAAAACAGAGCATCTATCTGTTTCTGTATCATATTTTCTCATTCATAGAGTGAAAATATGCAGAAATTTAAGAGGATCATGCGAGGAATCCAGGGTGCTCTTATCGTTGCCTCGATTCTTCAGATCGTTGTTGGCTTCAGCGGGCTTTGGCGCAATGTAGTTAGGTTAGCTAAGAACACTCAATCATATACAAAACACAACTAACAGATTCTCTTCTGCTATTTTCTGATGATTGTTCTTACTTTCTTTAGGCTCCTGAGTCCTCTCTCTGCAGTTCCTCTAGTAGCACTAGCTGGTTTTGGACTTTATGAGCACGGTTTCCCTCTGGTGTGTTATTGCTTTACTTGATCTCTCTTTCAGTTTTATAACATTTTCTTGAATACAGAGTTGTTCTGTTTCTGGCAGCTAGCCAAATGCATCGAGATTGGACTGCCTGAGATCATCCTTCTACTCTTATTCTCACAGGTTAACGCTCTGCGAAAAGCTCTTCTCGTGATTTCGAAAGAGATGTTAACTAGAGATTCATCATTTTGGTTTCTTTTTGCAGTACATTCCTCATCTCATTCGAGGAGAAAGACAAGTCTTCCATCGATTTGCTGTGATTTTCTCTGTGGTTATTGTCTGGATTTACGCGCATCTACTTACCGTTGGTGGAGCCTATAAGAACACAGGAGTCAACACTCAGACAAGTTGTAGAACAGATCGTTCTGGCCTTATTAGCGGCTCTCCATGGTTAGAGAAACTTTGTCTCTTATCTTTGTGCATTCTCTAGTGACATTATTTGGCTACATAATTTAGTACATTTTGAGACTGATTCTTGAGGATTCCAGGATAAGAGTTCCTTACCCTTTTCAATGGGGACCTCCAACATTTCATGCCGGTGAAGCTTTCGCTATGATGGCTGTTTCATTTGTTTCCCTAATTGAGGTCAGAATTGAAAATTTTCTTTTTGCTGTAACAACACTAAATACTTAGATCATTGTGCATATTCATGTTCTTATACTTCTGATTCATGTAAACAGTCCACAGGGACTTACATTGTTGTGTCGAGGTTCGCAAGCGCAACTCCGCCCCCGCCTTCCGTTCTCAGCCGTGGGGTTGGTTGGCAGGTAACATTAACAAAAAAAATTCATCCTAATTTTCCTTACTAGATTATATATTTAAGCAAATGCATTTATGTATAGGGTGTAGGAGTTCTTCTCTGTGGACTATTTGGAGCAGGAAATGGAGCATCTGTGTCAGTGTAAGACTAGTTTACCTATGAACAAATGAAGTATTTGAACCGAAACCAACGATCTTTATTGCAAAATCCAATGGTTATAATGATGATCTTGCAGAGAAAATGCCGGTTTGTTAGCGCTAACACGCGTTGGTAGTAGAAGGGTAGTTCAAATATCAGCCGGTTTTATGATTTTCTTTTCCATTCTTGGTAAATTTGGAGCTATCTTTGCTTCGATTCCAGCTCCAGTAGTCGCAGCATTACATTGCTTGTTTTTTGCATACGTTGGTAGGTTTCTTGAAACACCTCTTCTTTTGTTGAAACCGCTAGGTTTTTTAAACTGCAAACTGAGCAAAGAAATGAAATTGCATGCAGGTGCTGGTGGTCTAAGCTTACTTCAGTTCTGTAATCTAAACAGCTTCAGAACAAAATTCATCCTCGGATTCTCGGTCTTCATGGGCTTATCGATACCACAGTACTTCAACCAGTATACAGCTGTTAACAAGTATGGACCAGTTCACACACACGCAAGATGGGTAAATAACAAAACAAGAATCTCAATCTTTTCGATATCTTCCCACTTATGATAAGTTTATAACCAAAACACAAAGCTGATTTGTTGTGTTCTGTGCAGTTCAATGATATGATCAATGTTCCATTCTCTTCTAAAGCCTTTGTGGCTGGGATTTTGGCATTCTTTCTTGATGTAACAATGTCATCTAAAGACAGTGCGACGAGGAAAGACCGAGGGATGTTTTGGTGGGATCGATTCATGTCGTTCAAATCAGATACTAGAAGTGAAGAGTTTTACTCTTTGCCTTTCAATCTCAACAAGTATTTTCCCTCTGTGTGATCAATGAAAATTATGCTGAAAGTGTTCATTGGCTTGGCACTGACTCTACTCTTATGTATAACATTTTGTGTCAAATATAACTCTGTTTTCTCAAACTGTATCCCGTTTAGTTACTTTGGTAATGTACTTCTTTGTGGTGTGTGCCTGTTTTCAGCGTAGGGCACTTTGCACAGCTTGCCGTTTCAGATTGATGTTATTTGACATTTCTAGCTGGAATTTTTTCTTTCTCTAGAATACAAAGGAGGATCTAGAGAATATACACTAGAGATTTACATAAGAAGATATGGAAGTTTAACATTTATCTATTACTCCAACAAGCAGCATATATCTCTTTACCATCAATTTTTCCCCTCTCTTCATGTAGGCACAATTGTTGAGTTTTATGAACTTTGCTTCCTAGCTTTTGTTTGAACACATGAAACTCTCGTACTACTTTGTTGAGATTAAAATCGAAGATTTGCTTAGAAAGATTCAAGCTTCAATTCTCTTTCCCTCTTTAGCTTCTTAACCATAGAATTAAATTTATATAGTTTTTAATTAAAAATACAGGAAAAATTATATTAAAAATGCAATTAAATTAAATTAAATTTGTATAAGTATACTTGCAATAAACCGGAGGAAGTAGGGAAGATTATTTCTTCATTTCTGGTCATCACGTGATTAAAATGATTAATGTTGCTTAAAGAATATACCAGCTAAGGTGATTATGAATTACAGTAGAAACTCTATAAATTAATACTCGATAAATTAATAAACACAATAAATTAATAAAATATATCGGTCTCAAGTCGGGCCAATGTGAAAATTAACCAAAATCGATAAGATAATATGATAATAATTTTTTTGAAATCTCTATGTCAAAATATGGTCCCAATAATATCATAAATTAATAATTACTAATATTAAGCATACTTTTAAAGATAATCTAGTATAATATGACTTTAGTTATATTTGTCTTTTCTTAAAATTTGAATCTTTTTGAAGTTCATCTCTAATTTTCTTTATTGCATCAAAAACTCTTGGTGTTGTCTTTTCGATATGCATCCAAAAGTTGTAAAGAGTTCTAGACGCGGTAATTGCTTCCTTACGTGTCACTATTTCAAAAAGTTTCACATTATCGTTTTCAAGTTCTTTACCAACATTATAGACAGAAATCACAATTTCCTTTAAAAACTCTGAATTTTTGAGTATGCTTCATTTGCATCTAGATATTCGAATAGTTTGTTGACATTTATTTTAGAGTATTTATAATAAATGACTATAGATTTGAAAAGAATGTACAAATTAACCTTGAGTCACAGTATCTTGTCGGAAACATGTTGGAGAACACGTGTAATTACGTAAATGTCCTTTGTAACATGTTATTTTTCCGAAATACATGCGATAACATAATATCCTCTTTTTATCTTGTTATTTTCTCTTATTACATAGTATTTGTAAAAAGCACATAGTATTTTTTGGAAAAAACATTCTATTCAGTTTAATATCTCATTTTATCATGATATTTTGTAGTAATACACGTTTTTTATTAAGATCACACGTGATTTCTTTAAAAATATATTCTTATTTTTTAGTAATACATGGTTTTTATTAAAATCACATATAATTTTTTTTTTTTAAGATTCTGTTCATGTAAAAGAATTTCATAATAATGTTTTTTCTTAAAAATTCATAACGTTTTTTGAAATAGCATGTTTTTAAACTAAATATAACATGTGAAATTTTAATGTTACATGCTATTTTGAAAAATTACACGGATGTGTTTCGTTTACTGTTCATCTTTCAACAAATGAAGGGTAGCTTTGTTATTTTCTTTCTTCCGACAACGTGGGTCCATGGTTATTTTGTAAAAAAAACTTTCTCTCTGCTAGTTTCTTAATTTGTATGTTTTATTTGGTTATCTACTAATATTACCCTTTATTTTATTCCGGAAAAGATAGTATTGTATTTTGCTTAAATATTTTTATAAATTAAATTAATATCACTATAAATTAATAAAATTTTATGGTCCTAACATTATTAATTTATAATGTTATAGTGTTAGGAAAATGTTGTACAACAAATTTTGTATTTTTCTTAAGAAATCGAAGCAATTTGAGCGACCAAAGAGGCCAGTGACTTCTGCTTCTGTCTCATCCTTCTCTGTAGTCTCTCTCATTCCTTTTGAGTTTTTTCTTTTTCTTTTTTCCTTTTCTAGTTTCCACTCTCAATCTCTCATAGTTATCTTCCAAGTTCATTGAAGTATTTTAATCAGAGATGTCTTGACATATTGATACATGTGCGTGTTCGTATTTATACGTGAACTGTTTCACATAATAGACCAGTACGATCTAACATTCTTCAATTTGTACGTAAAGGCCTAATTAGGAAGTAAGTCATATGACCCTATAACCCTATTAAATAATAGATATGTAAATTAAAATGGCGATTTTCATTCTTTCCAATCCATGCAAATTGGATGAATTGATCCTTTTGCTTTTCCACGTCCAAAAACGTTTATAATTTTCCCGTCTCTTAACTTACTTCTTCAATCTAAGATGGCCACGACGTAATAATCCAAGTAGTGTATATTACCATCGTTACGTTATTATCCAAATTTAATTCATAGTTGACAAAACAAACAAGAAAAACTATTTTCTTTTGAAATGATAACTTTTTTTTCTTGATTAAAAAATGATCTTGGGAAATCGAATCAATTGCACATTGAAGCCAATATGAATTCCATTTATTTTGTAAAAGCTGACAGTAAGTTTATTTATTATCATGTTTGCATATAAGATTATTTATTATTATCGTTATACATCATGCAAAACTTTAAAGCTAACTAATCAGCGACACATGTAAAAGTTTCCTCAGAGTATCTCTCGTCAGAAGATTACATGTACCTTTGTTTCTGTTTGATTTGTCGGTTAAACGAATTTAAAATGTCCATCTTCTAAGAAAAAAATGTTAATTAAAATACGAATAATATACATATTGATAAAGTGTGTAAGATCACTCGTGCAGAAATGCACGTCTCTAAACATCCTTTGGTGGACATACTTTGACTTAAAGAAATTTACATATATAATACATATTTTCCTTATCCAGCTCCAGAGTTTCTATATATCTAGTGCATTCCCAGCTCAATTAAATTAATTTGGCCTTATTTTTATTTTCATAATTTGCAAACCTAAAAGTTTTAACATAAAAAAACTTTTTTGATTTAGCTATTGCAAAACGTATCAATGAACAAGTAAATTACAAAACAAACACTGTTTGATTTCTCGTGGTCAGGGTATATAAGTATTATATGTATCTCTGTAATATGGAATAAATGTCATTTCCGCAAATTTTGAAAATACAGTATTTTTAAGGAAATTATGTGCAATAATATTCTCACATGATTGGAACGTCTATAATATTTACATAAAACTGTTTACGAAAAAGTTGACATGCTCTGTAGGATCCTTCATAGTTGGTGATTGCTGATGTAGTGTCCTGGTGGCGATTCTCTTTGTCGGAAAACGATTGGACATTTCACACACTGTTTTTGTTACTATAGAAAAGTATTTGATAATTTATGGAAAAGAATTAGACTTGATGATGTCAAAAACATATAGGAGTGATGAAAAGAAATTAGTCTTCGCACATAAAAGAATATCTATTACATAATGCTAAGATTTGCGTTTTACATTATCTAGTTGCTTGATTGCTTCTATGATCTAACACTTTTGTCAGCAATTAGATATCACCTAGTTTTTTTTTTCTTTTTTTTTTTTTTTTTTCCTATAAATGTCACCTAGTTTGTATTGTATCTGCCTTTATCATTCTTTTTTTTGGGTCTAAATCCTTTATCATTCATACTTCTACTCCAATGACTAATTTTCTTTTCTACTTTTATGACTTAATTCAATTTTCCCCTATTATATCATAAAATGTTCAATATTTAGATAAGAGTTAAATACAATAACCTATGACGTAATTTATGTTTTGTGTTTGTCTCCATGCGTTTTTTTTTTTGGTGTTTTTTTTTTTTGCTAAACTGTTGGGTGTTTTAGGAGAAAATTTATTTTAGATTAGATGATATTTATAACTTTCAATGCAAAACTAATTATATTTTTATTGGTTTAGATAATTAATATTTTGCAGATTGTTTTACTATTAGTTAAATCGTGCTTATCTAAATAAAAATAATGTTTTCATTTATAAATACAAAATATTAATCGTATAAAAAACCTTAATCGAAAGTATAACATTATTTATATAAAAAGAAGGGAAAGAAAAAGGATCCTTAGGTTCAGTGTACTATGGTTAATGACTTAATGGTTTGGTAGAAGAAGCCAAACAATTAAAGGATGTAGTATTAGACAAGTGCTTTGTTTAAAACGAATAATATATAAGAGTTTTGGGTGTTTAGTGGCAAGCAAAGTAACAAAACGACATTCTACAACTAACTTTGGACTGTCCTAAACACCACCACATTTTCTACTTAATAAGTGGTTCCCTTATCTATACGAAGATTAGTAACACCATAGAATACCATATATATATATATATATATATATATATATATATATATATATATAAACCAAAAGAAGAATTATATTTTTTTGATATTTTATGAACCAAGGACGATATATTATATAACTTTTTGGGATAAAATTTGAGTTTATTTAAGTGAAAATAAGAAAGCTAGAACCATAAAACATGAGAAAGCCCACTTAATTTAATCATGAATATTGTTAATTCATTGATACATTGTTAATTTGCTAACTAGTCATTAATATGTTCAGAAATTTCATGTTCAAAACATATACAATACAAATAGTAAGTTAGTAACTTCTAATTCATAGAACGAATTAAATCATGATCAATATATATATATATATATATATATATATATATATAAACTTTATTAACATGATATTGGAATCCAACAAAACTGTAATTTAATTCTCCTATATACACCAAAGACTAAATTTTTTGAATGATGACCAATAAACAATCTAATCACAAAATGATTTAATGACGTCATTGTTCCAACTTTGTAGGAAACCATTCAGCCATTGTAACTCAAACAGCCACCTCTGGCATATAAGCGAAAATGAACAGAACTACCACATTTTTTCAAAATTCTTTTCAAAAATATCATTTCTTCTTCATCCTTTTCTAATTATCTACCACATATCAAATATTAAATGACATAAATGCTTTTTCTTTTGCAGACGCCCAAAAGCTGCCAAAAATTTGGCTTCCATGTTTAATTCTTTCCTATATTTTTTATTATTTTTATTATTATTTTATATTTATCATTTTCTATTATTTTTTCTTTTACTCTAAATTTTTATCTTTTTTAAGAACAATGAAGTTTTCTTCTTCTTTTTCTTCTCATATGATTTTCATCTCTTACAAAATTTAAATTTGGTTTTGAAATATATTTGATTAATTGTATATTTTTTGGTCCACGACGTTAAATCGGCTAGACGGCATCATAATTTTGGTTCACAATCTTGTCTCCGATCTAATTTATTATTCATTTGATTTGAATTTATTCTCAATATAATTTGACTACTCAATCGATTTGAACTTATCCCCGATCTAATTATATTAGTCATTCGATATGAATTTGTGGTTGTGTCCTCAACTCACAAGTGAAGATCTTCGCATATCTCTTTGGAGGAGCTGTGTTAACCTCAACGCTTTCAACATTCATAGACAGCATCATAAGGAGTCGACTATTGTTGATATCTATCATGGACACTTTTCTAGGCATGTGGTGTTTTGTGCTTGATGGATTGGCTCCCTTTGTGATTGGGATCACGGTACAGGACCGTATGGCACGAGACCTCTCTCTATTTTGTCTCACTACTGCAATCATTGGCTTTTTACTCACGAGCCCAGTAGATTCCACAAGCAACAACTTATTGGATCCTAGGAGTCTCCATGGTCCTTTCCATAGCGCTAATTGTCTTCTTTGTTGACAAGACCAACCATTTGCGGTATGAAAGTAACAAGCAAACCAAGAGTTTAAGTCCAAGTAACAAGTGAGAATTCTTCACAAACGGATGATGGTGTTGTTTCTTTCCTCTATATATTTTTATTTATTTATTTAATGCTTATTTTTTCTTATTGTTTTCTCTCTTATTCTTAACTTTTCTTCTTTTTCAAGAACAATGAAGTTTTTTTTCTTCTTATGTGATTTTCATCTCTTACAAAATTTAAATCTGGTTTTGAAATATATTTGATCAATTGTATGTCTTTTGGTCCACGACGTTAAATCGGCTACACGTCATTATGATTTTGGTCCACAATCTTCTATTCGATCTAATTTATTACTCATTCGCTTTGAATTTGTTCTCAATCTAATTTGACTACTTATTCGATTTGAACGTATCCCCTATCTAATTCTATTAGTCATTCGATATGAATTTTTTCTCGGTCTAATTGTATTAGTCATTCGATATGAAATTTTCTTCAATATAATTGTATTACCCATTCAATATAAACTTATCCTCGAGTTAAATTCTATCATTCATTTGATATGAATTTGTCTCGAGTTTAATTTTATTTTTTCCTCATATGTCCTTCGGTTATTTCAAATCGTCATGTGGACAAGTATTCTAGTACTACCCGTAAGGACAAATTTCCAAAAATTGTCCCCCCTCCCCCTCCCCCTCCCGATATATGATTTTGTCCCCCAACGATGATAAAGATAAATAGCTAATCGTCTATTCTAACTGATCCATTGCATATTCCAACTGGTTGTCCATCCTAATCATTCGATTTAAACTTGTTGATGCTTCACTCTTTTCTCTATCATCACTTTTGTCCCTTTATCTGATAAACAGAAATCATGCTCTACTAGCAAGGGTAAATCATCATCAAACTATCACATTACTACAAAATGTGATAGATTCATAAAAGAACAAAAGAAATTGATAGATTTGGAAAGTTTCCACGAGAAGTGGTACATCTGACTAAAATCACATTTGTTAACATGCTTAGGCATAAAGCAAATTAAACATTAACCAAACAATCTCATCGGAGTCATCATGCATAGATAAAAACACCTTTGATGTGGAAAACAAAGAAAAATGATTACACATCACATGAACTTTTGACATCTCGAATGATTAATTCTTTCTCGGTCAAACCCCCAAGAAATTTATAAAATTTTACATATTAATATCTAATAAGCAAAATGATTGATAGTGGATGGATGAAATTCATGATGATGATATCCCGAGTCGAATCACAGTCAATACCCTAGTTTAGTCGCATGCCCAGCTATCTTTATTAGAGTTTAGATCATAATTATTCTCAGCCCTTTCATATTTAGTCTATATAAATAGACAAAACCAGATTGTATATAAGTAGGGGTGTTAAAATGGGTCAAAATTCATGGGTCAACTCAACTAATGAACCCTAATGAGTTGAAAATTTTGACTCAAATGAGTTGATGGGTCAAATGAGTTGATGAGTCAATTGGTTTGATGAGTAAAATAAGTTGGGTTGTAATGGTTAATGGTTTCAATGGTTTACCCAATTAACCCATCAAATTTTGTAAAATTGAATAAAACCAACTAAAATCTCAAAACCAATACCAATTTAAGTTTAACCAACACATCTAAACCAATTTAATAAAATTAATATTTTTCCAAATTTCTTAAATATACAAGCGATGAAATTGAGAAAAAGTAAACTCGTAATTTTTCCACCAAAAAACATAAATCCGTGATTTTCCCGCTAAAAACGTAAACCCGTTATTTTCTCGCAAAAAACGAAAACCCAAGATTTTCCCGCCAAAAACGTAAACCCGAGATTTTCCCGCCAAAAACGTAAATCCATAATTTTCCCGCCAAAAACGTAAACCCGTGATTTTCCCGCCAAAAACGTAAACCCGTAATTTTCCAGCCAAAAATGTAAATCCCGTGATTTTCCCGCCAAAAACGTAAACTCGTAATTTTCCCGCCAAAAAACGTAAACTCGTAATTTTCCCGCCAAAAATGTAAAACTCGTAATTTTCACGCCAAAAAACGAAAACCCGTGATTTTCCGGCCAAAAACGTAAACCCGTGATTTTCCCGCCAAAAACGTAAATCCGTTATTTTCCCGCCAAAAACGTAAATCCGTGATTTTCCCGCCAAAAACGTAAACCCGAGATTTCCCGCCAAAACCTTAAACCCGTAATTTTCCCGCCAGAAACGTAAATATGTAATTTTCCCGCCAAAAACGTAAATCTGTAATTTTCCCGCCAAAAACGTAAACCCGTGATTTTCTCCCCAAAAACGTAAACCCGTTATTTTCCCGCCAGAAATGTAAATCCGTAATTTTTCCGCCAAAAACGTAAACCCATGATTTTATCGTCAAAAACGTAAATCCGTAAAAAGTGGAATCCGTAAATATCATAAGTTTGATGATAATGAATTAATAATGATAATTATTTATTATTGTTTTATAATAATAATTAATTAAATTATTACTTCAATAGGTTAATCCATTTAACAACTCAACCCATCAAATTAAATGAGTTATGGGTTGACCCAACTCATTTTGTTAAATGGGTTGGATCAACCCATAACTCATTTAACCCTAAACTCATTTGATTATGAGTTGAGTTGAGTTGGGTTACCCATTTTGACACCCCTATATATAGGTTTTCATTTTTTTTTAGGCATATCCTATAGAGGTTATGTATAGTTAGGGTATAATTGTAATTAGTATTACCCTAATCTCTCGTGTATATATATTGTAATCACAACCTCTAATGATAATTAAGCTTCACACTCTATATGGTATCAGAGCATTACGACTCTCAGACCTAAACTTTTTTTTTTAACGCCGCCTCTTCTTCATACACTCTTCTTCAAGTCTGTTTCATTTTTCACGATGACTTCCACACCGTCGGGATCCACAGAAACAATTGCTTTCTCTGAAACACCAACCCTTCTCAATGTCAACATGGCAAACATCACAAAACTCACTCCCACGAATTACATCATGTGGAACCGTCAGGTTCACGCTTTGCTTGATGGATACGACCTTGCTGGCTACATCGACGGATCCGTCACCGCACCATCTGAAATGATCACCACTGCTGGTGTTTCTGCGGCTAATCCCGCCTACAAGTTTTGGAAGCGTCAAGACAAGCTGATTTACAGTGCTATCCTTGGCACAATCACGACCACCATTCAACCTCTCCTGTCAAGATCCAACACGGCTGCAGAGATCTGGGAGAAACTCAAATCCATTTACGCCACACCAAGCTGGGGCCACATCCAGCAAATGCGTCAACACATCAAACAATGGAGCAAAGGTACAAAAACAATCACTGAGTACTTTCAAGGTCACACAACCCGTTTCGATGAGCTTGCTCTTCTTGGAAAGCCACTTGAACATGCTGAACAGATTGAGTTCCTTCTTGGAGGTCTCTCGGAAGATTACAAGTCTGTGGTCGACCAAACAGAGATTCGTGACAAGCCTCCAACTCTCACCGAGCTTCTGGAGAAGCTCCTCAACCGTGAAGCCAAACTCATGTGTGCTGCTGCAACAACGCCATCGCTTCCTGCCACTGCTCATGCTGCAAACTACAAAGGGAACTCGAACAACAATCAATACAACAACAACAATCGCAACAACAAATCTCATGGTCGCAACAACAACAACTGGCAGCAAAATCAACCTCAATAGCGACAGAACCAGTACACACCAAAACCCTATCAAGGACGCTGCCAAATCTGCAGCATTCATGGACACAGCGCACGTCGGTGTCCTCAGCTCCAAGGTAGCAGCTACAACTCGCAACAGTCAATCCCAGCCTCACCATTCACACCGTGGCAGCCACGAGCAAATGCAGCTATAGCCTCACCATACAACGCCAACAATTGGTTACTCGATAGTGGTGCGACTCATCACATCACTTCTGACCTGAACAATCTCTCCCTTCATCAACCATACACTGGCGGTGAAGATGTTACTATTGCTGACGGGTCTGGTTTATCCATTTCCCACACCGGTTCGGCTTTAATTTCAACACCCTCTCGCTCTCTTGCATTGACTGATGTTTTATATGTGCCTAATATTCACAAAAACCTCATATCAGTTTACCGAATGTGTAACGCTAACAAGGTGTCTGTGGAATTCTTTCCTGCACATTTTCAGGTGAAGGATCTCAAAACGGGGGTCCAATTGCTCCAAGGCAGGACTAAAGACGAGTTGTACGAGTGGCCGGTGAATCCACCTAAACCGTCATCCCACTTCACTACAACCACTCCAAAAACCGACCTCACCTCTTGGCATTCACGCCTTGGCCACCCGTCTTTATCTACTTTAAAAGTTGTTGTTTCCCAATTTTCTCTTCCTGTTTCTAATTCTTTGCAAAAACAGTTCAACTGTTCTGATTGCCTTTTGAATAAAACACACAAGCTTCCTTTTCATACAAACACTATTACCTCCACTCAACCACTTGAATATCTATACATTGATCTTTGGACATCACCAATAGTGTCCATTGACAACTTCAAATACTATCTCGTTATTGTCGATCACTATACACGATACTCATGGTTCTACCCGATCAAGCAAAAGTCACATGTCAAAGATGTGTTCATGACCTTCAAAGCCTTGGTTGCAAACAAATTTCAACGTAAAATCATTCATCTCTACTCAGACAATGGTGGTGAGTTCATTGCTCTCCGCTCCTTTCTCTCCTCAAATGGAATCACTCATTTAACGACACCACCTCACACGCCCGAGCACAATGGCATCTCTGAAAGGAAGCACCGCCATATAGTAGAAACTGGTCTTACACTTCTTGGACAAGCCTCTATGCCGAAATCATACTGGAGCTATGCATTCACCATTGCCATATACCTCATCAATCGAATGTCAAGTGATGTCATTGGCGGCATTTCTCCATACAAGCGGCTCTTTGGTCAAGCCCCCAACTATCTCAAACTTCGAGTGTTTGGGTGCCTCTGTTTCCCGTGGCTTCGACCGTATACTACACACAAGCTTGATGATCGACCTGCTCCGTGTGTGTTTCTCGGCTACTCACAAACCCAAAGCGCCTATCTTTGCTTGAATCGAACCACCGGCCGTGTCTATACATCTCGACATGTCCAATTTGTTGAAAATACCTACCCATTTACCAAACCCACACTCGACCCATTCACCAACCTTGAAGAATCAAACAACCACTCCATAACCACAACAGTCCCGTCACCGCCGTTCGTACAGCTTCCGTCGGTACCACCCCCTACAAGAGATCCTCACCAGCCGCCGCCTTCTCAACCGGCGCCGTCACCCTCTCCGCTCTCGCCGCCTTCCATGTCGTCACCGGTCATGACATCGTCGCCACAATTCTCGAGCAATCGAGACTCAACGACGCTCCATGGAGATTATTCTCACGTGGACTATGGCCTATCATCACCTTCCAATCCACCAGGCCCAATTACATCACCTACCACCTCAAAAAGCCCATCTGAGCCCACTTCCAGCCCATCACACTCAAACCAACCCAATAAAACTCCACCGAATTCCCCATCGTCTTCTTCCTCTTCCCCGACTCCAATTCCCTCTCCATCACCACAGTCATCAAATTCCCCACCCCCACCTCCACAAAATCAACATTCCATGAGAACCCGAGCCAAAAACAACATAACAAAACCAATAAAAAAACTTACCCTTGCCGCCACTCCAAAAGGTAAATCCAAAATCCCAACCACTGTGGCCGAAGCTCTCCGTGATCCAAATTGGCGAAATGCGATGTCGGAGGAATTTAATGCAGGTCTCCGGAACAGCACATATGACTTGGTCCCGCCAAAACCACACCAAAACTTTGTTGGTACTCGTTGGATTTTTACTATCAAATATAATCCTGATGGCTCTATTAACAGGTACAAAGCACGGTTTCTAGCTAAGGGGTTCCATCAACAACACGGTCTTGATTACTCCAACACATTTAGCCCCGTCATTAAGTCCACCACAGTTCAAACTGTCCTTGATATTGCGGTCAGTCGCTCTTGGGATATACGACAACTCGATATCAACAACGCCTTTTTGCAAGGCCGTCTAACCGAGGATGTTTACGTTGCACAACCACCCGGTTTCATAAACCCAGACAGACCCAATTATGTGTGTCACCTCAAGAAGGCGCTACATGGACTCAAACAAGCTCCACGCGCTTGGTACCAAGAATTGCGTGGGTTCCTTCTCACATGTGGCTTCACGAATTCCGTCGCTAACACCTCCTTGTTTATACGCCAACATAACAAAGACTACATATACATACTTGTGTATGTTGATGATTTTCTCATCACAGGAAGTAACTCCAATCTTATCGCTCAATTTATTACATGTTTGGCTAATCGCTTCTCTTTAAAAGATTTGGGCCAGCTGAGTTACTTTCTTGAAATCGAGGCGACAAGGACGAAAGCAGGATTACACTTAATGCAACGTCGGTATGTTCTTGACTTACTTACCAAAACAAAGATGTTGGACGCCAAAACAGTCTCCACTCCAATGTCGCCAACACCGAAGCTGACGCTAACATCTGGCACTCCCATTGACAATCCCGGAGGATACCGACAAATACTTGGCAGCCTTTAGTACCTCGGATTCACAAGACCTGACATTGCCTTTGCAGTCAACCGTCTCTCACAATTTATGCACAAACCGACCGATCTACATTGGCAGGCCATGAAACGCGTACTCCGTTACCTTGCCGGGACTCCATCGAATGGTATTTTTCTTCGCGCCAAAAACCCGTTAACACTTCATGGCTTCTCAGATGCTGATTGGGCAGGTGATAATGAGGATTATGTTTCCACCAACGCATACATCATATACCTTGGCGGAAATCCCATTTCATGGTCATCCAAAAAACAACGTGGCGTCGCTAGATCCTCAACCGAAGCAGAATACCGTGCAGTTGCAAACGCAGGCTCCGAAATTCGATGGTCATCTCACTTCTCACTGAATTTGGAATACCATTGCCCACTACTCCCGTCATCTATTGCGATAATGTCGGAGCAACATATCTCTCCGCCAATCCAGTTTTTTATTCTCGTATGAAACACATTGCCTTGGACTATCATTTCATACGAGACAATGTTCAAGCTGGGATACTACGTGTTGCTCATATCTCCACCAACGACCAACTCGCTGATGCTCTTACCAAGCCTCTCTCCCGCCAACGTTTCACAGAAATAAATAACAAGATTGGAGTCATACAACTGCCTCCATCTTGAGGAGGTGTATAGAGGTTATGTATAGTTAAGGTATAATTGTAACTAGTATTACCCTAATCTCTCGTGTATATATATTGTAATCACAACCTCTAATGATAATTAAGCTTCACACTTTATATATCCTTCTCAAATTATTTGTACGTTATGTGCAAAGATTTTATTAATAATCGATGTGTTCATTGATTTTTTTAATAAAAAATAATGACCAAAACTCAATTATTTTTTTTAAATAAAAACATTAAAGACAAAATTTCTTTCATGGTCTGTGATAATTGAAATATTGCATGTTAAAAGATGACCTTGCTCTTACTTTTTTTTGTCAACAACCTTGCTCTTACTTAGAATGGATAAGTATATATGAAATAATACAAAACATTGTATTTTTTGTTATAAATTTTTGAATACTATAAGTAAGTATAGCGATATCAGATCAACCCGTTGAAGTTCCTAAAATTTACCAAGAAAAAGTAGGTTCAAATTTTTTACAGCGGCATTGTAAACAACGAAACGAAGACCAGCCAAAACAAAAATATGTCCAGTTAAGATCGATTTAACACACCTGTTTTACAATGTTACAAGATTCATTGTGGTTAAAATAACATAATTAGATGATTTAAAGGGCTGAATTAATTAGTATTTGGTCATGGATTGGGATGTGCAATTATATCGATGTAGAGAACAAACTTGAAAATGAAGTTTCAATCGTCAAAGACATTTAATAAGTTGAGAGACGAAAGACCTTCCAACACCTTCACATGGCACACACACACACACACACACTCTGACCGTTGTATCAGATCATGTGTTCACACATGTCAACAATTAAAGTCTTAAACTAAAAATATAAGCTAAATCCTCGGGATTTAATTATACTTAATTTATTTTCATTATTCCTATATACTATTTAATCATCTCAAGATATTTCACCAACAAGTCCAAGATGCTCTGGAAGAATAGGCTGGTTTTGTTTGTGTTTAACGAAAGTAAAAAAGATTATTATAATTTGTGATGTTGGGTGGATGAAGAACCAAAGGACACAATTTGCGATCCAAAATCTTTTCTTTTTTCTTTTGCGTGTTGGTCGCCGTACAAACGTCAATGTGATTAGGTCTCCGTATATATGCAAATCTGAATTTTAACTTTAGCTATTATTATTTGTTTTACAAAAAAGGTTTGTACAAAATCAATGAATGGTGAAACTATTAGGTAGGGACGTACGTAAGGATGTATCCACGAAGGACAACACTTTTTAATATATATTTTTTGCAATTTTAAAATATAATTTTGATGGCACACTACTGATAATCATGAGTCAGGTAAATTACTTTATCATGAAGATATTTCCTTAGGATATCCGAATTTGCGGTTCTATTTATAATAGGAATTGATTACGTCATGTGAGTATTTGCATATTCTTGATTTTACGGACCAATAACTCGAAAATGGGTCCATAGTTACTGTATATCGTTTGGTAATAACTGTGATCATTAAAATCGTAATTTGAATAAAATGTGTATAGTAACATAAAATATCGCACGATGGTCTCTGTATCTCATGTATTACATTTTAACATTTACTTAGCGTGGCTGAAATTTGGGATTGCAGTGATGGTTGATTTACCGGTTGTTCGAAATGTAAAACTACCATATGAATCTTATAAGCCACTGCAATTTACATGACGTATCACATTCACATATATTAGAGAAACTTAGATTCACTAGGTTAATTAGTGTTTCTAATTACAAAGTAGAAAAAAGTTTGAGATCATATAACATAAAATATTGTAGTCTTTTAGTAAAAGTGGTTGTAATACATGTGCGATAAGATTGTTTTTTAATAAATCCTTAAATGAGCCCTATAATTACTACTCATGTTATAACGAGCTAATAGAACATTACTTGACTATTACTTCACTACTTGTCGAGTTGAAGCTATATATTTGCACCTCTTGGTTTTGTTGTTGGTTTTCATATTTCTTTTTGAATTGTTAAACCTCGTATATGGTTTTCTGAAATCTTTATGTCCCGTGTCTTTAAATTTTAAATCTAAAATTTACTTTAAGAAAAGTACAATAACAACCCTATAAAAATTTGAGTCAATTGAGACGGAAGAACTATGTACTTTATAGATTTCTCAGTATTCTTCCACTGATAATAATCAGATATATAATCATTCCTAGAAATCTCACTTTAGTTCGTCTTATAATCAAACCCTAAGTCCTAGCATATCTCTTCCATACGTAGTCATCATTAAAGTGGTGTTTTTAAGATATTTTTTTCCCCCTGGAAAAGATAACGTTAGTTTTATAAGATAAAAGAAGATGATGATGTAAGAAAACAAATACTTTAGGGGAAAGAGAGATAAATGACAATCATTGTGTGGTTGAACGTATAATATAGTTACTAAACAACAAATAACTAATGAGCTATAGGGGTCGAAGTTTGACAACAACAACAACAAAAAAAAGAAGCTATAGGGGTCGAAAAAACTTTCTTGCATTGTGGATAATCTCTCAATACCAAAAGTAGATTTTGCTGGTAACGAATATAGTAGTCACAATTGTCCATTTCAGATGGGAGTGAATTTCCCATATGGGTTCTTTCGTGAAGGAATGGGTACATTATATTTGCTATTCAAGAACACTAATGGGACGACCCATTCTTAGCCCTGAACCAATCTGCGACATGAACCGGAGTTCAAAAGAACCAAATCGGTACTAACCGAATGAATCATGCAAAAGTAAATAAAAACAAAAATAAAATGTCAAGAGAAAGCATTTAAGTCCGTGAAAGTGAGAAAAAAGAGATAAGAAGTTGCAGTGTCCCTTGTCCACCCAATCCACAATTTCTGTTTTTATTTATCTTTTTTTTTTTTGGGCTATTTATCTACCTATACTTTTGTTTATTTCTTTGCCCAAAAAAAAATACTAGCTTTTTTTTTGTCTCCAATTTCTAAAGTATTATTTTATTTTTGTTTTTTTATTCTTCATGAGTGGTACCAAAATTGATTTTTTGGATCTATTAGTTAGGTTATCTTCAGCTATCTCTGATTTTTTTTCTTATATTCGTCTAAATCTATATACCATATCGTTTTGTCCATGGTCCAAGTTCAACGTGCATTAAATGTTATATTCGGTCGAATTTGAAAATATGCAGAATAATACATAAGCTTCGGTGGTTGAAGTCTTGAAGATGAACTCATATCAGTATGACTAATATAGTACTATTTGGTACCCATTGTTATAATTTCAGTGTTAAACGTTATCTATACAAATGAGCAAAAGGGAAATATACACACAAAAAATCAGTACTAACTATCTTTAACATCATTTTTTCAAGTATATGCATGATGTTTATATCGAATTATGGGTAGTTGGACAAAAATAAACCTCTGTAAGAAAATATCGAAAAAATATTAGTTACCTATCGTTACGAAATTGAAACGTTACAACTTACAAGTGAAAAACGACTCGAAAAATATTACTTTGAAAATCTGCCGTTTCAAACTAATATTTTTCTCCATTCTTACAAACGTTACAAACATATTAAATTATAAATTAAACAAAAGAAGACAACACCTTACGTTTCTTTTTCAGAAAGTGCAATTTATGTAACTGATATTTTTTATTTGATTACACAAAAAGAAACTTATTAACTTCGGAACGATAAGTTATTCTTTGACAGTAGTAGTATAATCAAGTCCTAAATAAAAGTCAAACGCTACAACATTCGATGATTAACTGCTAAAAACTATGGTTTATTGGCTTATCACATGATCTAAAACGAGTAAGAAAATTAAATGCAACTTAAATTATATGAATCAGTAAGAACAAAAACAATGTCAAAATCATCGGTCCCTGATCTCCGGTGCCGGCACCCACCCGTTCAAATCAACTATTTAATTTCCGACCATCCTATTACTCTATTCCATTAAATTTTTAAACTCCAAAAATAACAAAAATTAAATAAAGTAAACGTCAGAGATGCCCCAGGCAACCACAGTCAAATTTGCAACAATATGGTTACAAATCTTTAAATAATATTATTATTCTTATCATTAATCAACTCCCAAATGACAGTCCAATTAAATAATCACAAAACATCATAAAAGTGACCAAAATTAAATAATAACAATTGTTTTTTGGGTTTCACATGTTTTATAAGCAAAGCCAGTGTGGTGGACCTAACTCTTCACGCTGTCCCGAAAAAGACTCTTCTCTTCTCTCTTCCTCTTTCCTTCACACAACTCTCTCATTCTACTCTCTGTTTTTTTTCTTTAATCATAACATTTTTTTGAAGAACAGAGATTCTTTTTGTTTGTGTAAGAGATGGGAAATTGTCAAGCGGTTGATGCGGCTGCGTTGGTTCTACAACATCCTGATGGCAAGATCGATAGATATTACGGTCCTGTATCCGTTAGTGAGATCATGCGTATGTATCCTGGTCACTACGTTTCTCTTATTATTCCTTTGCCGGAGAAGAATATTCCGGCGACAACAACAACAACAGATGATAAGAGTGAGAGAAAGGTTGTGAGGTTCACGCGCGTGAAACTTCTCCGACCAACGGAGAATCTTGTACTTGGTCATGCTTATCGTCTCATCACTTCACAAGGTTTGTTCTTGTATATTTGTTTTTGTTTAGCTTGTGTCTGTTTGTGTTCTTGTAATGGGTTTCTGATTAAATTAGCGTTTGATTTGTTTTCAGAGGTTATGAAGGTTTTAAGAGCCAAGAAGTACGCGAAAACAAAGAAACACCAAAGTGAAACGAGTAAGGAGAAGAAGAAGCCATCATCGGAGAAGAAGATTGATGAAGAATCCGACAAGAATCAGAATCTGGTACGGAATCTTTACTTAGAATTTAAGATATGGTTTAGCTTCAAGAATCAATTTTCACTCGAATAATTAAAGTAATTAGTTTAAAGATTTTACTCTATTTCTTTCCCCAAATTAATATAAAATTATGAAAATTAATGGGTTTGTGTTTTTCTTTGTATAGGAAACGAAAGATGAGAAGCAACGTTCAGTGTTAACGAATTCAGCTTCATCGAGATCAAAAACATGGAGGCCATCATTGCAGAGCATCTCTGAAGCTACGAGTTGATGTTTGGGTTTTACGTGAGGGACAAGAAACGTAGTCTCTGTGTGTGAATCATTCAGAAGATGGAATCTGAAGAAGAAAGAGATATAAACATTATTGAATAAACTCTTCTCTTATGTTCCTTTCTGGTTATAATTTACATAGGAGATGAAAATTTTATAGATTAAGATGTAAAAAGAACTATGCAGAGATTAAGAACTAAGTCCCTTTTTTGTCCTGTTAATGTATATATGTGCTCCATGTGAAGAAATCAATCAAAAAATAGATTGTAAAAACATACGTTTTTGTTGGTGTTTACTGGTTTACACAAATTCTTGGAATAAAGTTCAAAAAACTTTAGTTAAATGAGTCCAAAAACATTTGATTTAGATGGTTATGTGAGGTATAAATGGTTGTAAGAATTGCATTGAGTTGGATTGATCATTGGTAGGTACACATCCTTTCATGCATTTATGGGATGGTTTTTTAAGAAAATAACCAATTTTATTTGAGATTATTAGTTATTTTTCTTCAGAGAAGTAGTAGACTTTCTCAAAATTTATATTTCTTTGAATGGAAAATCAAATTGAATTTACATTGTCTTTTTTTTTTATAACTACTTTTTTCATTTTTTTAGCAAATAGTATAACATAGATGAGCTAAGTAAACCAACAAGGATGGGCATTTGCATCAAACCCATACCAAACCAAAAAATTGAACCGATATTATGAATCAAGAATTTAAGATATCCTTGAAATAAAAAATCTGAAAATCCAACTGAAGCCAGCCAATGTTTTTAGACTCTATAAAAAGATATCTGATTAATAAATTGTTACTTTTAATTTTAATTTTTTTTTAATCCAGAAAACAAAAAATCAATGGTCAAAACATACATAGAAATCTCAATACCAATCTCAATTTATTCTGAAATATTCTTCTGAAACCAGAAACCAAAGAAATCCAGACCAAACCGAAATAACTAAACCGGAATAAACCCCCTATCCAGTCATAGAAACACTTGATTCTAAAGATTGCGATAGCCGCCGATAGGCCAATCACTCTTTTGGCCTTATCCGAAATCTTTTTGTGGGCAGAAACGTTTGTGTCTTAGGCCAATCTCTGTGTCTCTCTGTCCAGAGAGAAATGGCAGCATCATCAGTACTACTCTCGTGCTTCAAATCCCATCATCAACCAAACCTTCTCCATGGCTGCAACTACTCATCTAACCAAACACTCCTCAGATTCAACTTTTCAACCCCAAAACCTCTCCTGATCTCCTCACGGAGCTGCTCACGACGATTCAGAGTCTTGTCAGAGACCATCACCGTCAAATTGGAAGAGGAGGAGAAGGATGATGGTGCAAGTGCTGTTCTTGATCCTCCTGCCGCCGTTAACACTAAGCTCTACTTCGGTAACTTGCCTTACAATGTTGACAGTGCAACTCTGGCTCAAATCATTCAAGATTTCGCTAACCCTGAGCTCGTTGAGGTTCTTTACAACAGAGATACCGGACAGAGTCGTGGATTCGCCTTCGTTACCATGAGCAATGTCGAAGATTGCAACATCATCATCGATAACCTCGATGGAACTGTAAGTCTCTTGCAGCCTTATTACAAAACACATAAAAAAAAGGAAAAAACACATTTTAGTTGATCTTTGTTATTGGTCTTTCTCAGGAGTATCTTGGTCGTGCTTTGAAAGTGAACTTTGCAGACAAACCAAAGCCTAACAAAGAACCTCTGTATCCAGAAACAGAGCACAAGCTCTTTGTTGGTAACTTATCATGGACTGTTACTTCCGAGTCATTAGCTGGAGCGTTTCGAGAATGTGGAGATGTGGTTGGGGCTAGAGTTGTGTTTGATGGAGATACAGGAAGATCACGGGGTTATGGCTTTGTATGTTACTCTTCCAAAGCAGAAATGGAAACCGCTCTTGAATCGCTTGACGGATTTGAGCTGGAGGGTCGGGCGATTCGAGTAAACCTTGCTCAAGGGAAGAAATTTTGATATCATACAACAACATTGTGTAATCATTTAGAGTTTTATACATTAGAGTTATGTTTATATTGATTGAACTAATTAACTCAAAAGATCAATAAAACTTTTTATGCTAGAAGGTGTTGGTCCAAATTGTTCACTTGTGTGTCTTTGCCAGAAAATACAACATTAGAATCAATCAAAAGCATTAGTTTTGTTCCTTCTCTCGATAACAATTAACAATTAACAAGAAACCTAGTGACTTCTCTTTATACACATGTAAGAAAAATCACACAGAGACTCTTCGTTCATTAGTGGTGTGCTTCACTGAACCAAAACACTATAGAACTCTAACTTCACAAGTGAAGAGACCGTAAAGACCCACCCCAGAGAGGAAGAGCTAAACGGTGGCGACCTCATCCGTTAAGAAATTCTATAGACACTCAGATCGCACGGTCTTAGTTGATCAACCAGGGTTACAGAGGTACGAGCCTATGACAGTTCAGGTTAGGTCGTGACCAGTCCAACTTATCTTCACTTTAGACGATGTGAGACAAAGAAAAGACTAAAGTCACTTAACAAAGCCTATACGTCGTCGTTTCCTTCCTCAACGTACTAATTGCTAATATGTCGTCGTTTCTTACATCAGTGAGCTAATGAAGAGAGAGACTGAAACAGAGGTTTCTTACTTTCTTCTCTGTATCTCTCATATTTTGCTTAAACCCTAAAACCCTTTTTGGATTAGGTTTTCTCCAAATCTTATCCGCCGTGATAAAATCTGATTGCTTTTTTTCTTCATGAAAGTTTGATTTGTGAAACTCGATGATTCTCTCACGCTCTGTCTCCGTGCTTCATTTGTGTGGAGTCTCTTCTTCAGCGCCGTCGAAGCTCTTATCTCAGAGGTTCAAGGTCTCGTTCGCTCTCGCTTATGGTTCATCTGTTTCTTTCCGTTTAAGCTCTCTCAATCGATCTGATAGAAAATGGGTTCGTGGGTTTGCGTCTGCTACTGAAGCAGAAGTCGAGAAAAAGGGTAATGATACTTTTTTTGCTGACCATACCGTTTCTTGGAAGTCTCTTGGGTTATCAGATAATGTCTCTATAGCTCTTCGAGATTCTGGGTTCGATAGACCATCTCTTACTCAGGTAAGTTTTCAAATTTTGGTGAAATCTAACAGAAGAACTTAGAGAAGCATTTGTTGATTGGGAAATGATAAGTTAGAGTTTCTGTTTTTATGTAAAGTCTTGAGACATTGTTTAGTGAATGGGAAAAAAGGAATCATTTTTGCGTTTTTGATTCTGAAATGTTTGATTGTGAATCTGATTTTATACTGTTTTCTTACCTGTAGGCTGTTTGCATACCGTCTATATTGTCTGGGAAAGATGTGATTGTTGCAGCAGAAACTGGTAGTGGTAAAACACATGGTTATCTTGCTCCAATAATTGATCAATTAACAAACACCGCTCTTGATTCCGAGGTTACGAATAGAGAGGAAAGACCGTTTCCGCTTAAGAATATCTCTCTTATTCTGTGTCCAAATGTGATGCTTTGTGAACAAGTGGTTCGGATGGTTAATGGTCTTGTTGATGAAGATGGTAATCCACTTCTTAGAGTTGAAGCTGTGTGTGGATCTCAGGTAACATTTTCATATTGAGAAGCAATATCTAACTGTTCCTTTGTAACTGTTTGAATATAGCTGAATATGGAAGTTGCATTTGCTGCAGGGTTGGCCAGATAGACTCCCTGATATAATTGTTTCGACACCTGCTGCTCTTCTTAATAATATTGAGCCGAAAAGAAATAGGCGTCTGGAATTTCTACGATGTGTCAAATATGTGGTATGGTTTTCTTGTGTAGAGTTGTGTTGTTTGGATCACTTGCAGGTCGCCTTTTGAATGTTTGGATTGCTTTCAGGTCTTTGATGAAGCTGATATGCTTCTGTGTGGAAGCTTCCAGAATCAGATTATCCGTCTGATAAATATGCTGCGTTTCGATGAGAAACAGGTGTCTCGTTTGGCTAAATCCAATCTTGGCAGACCAATGGAGATTGATGCCTCTGTACCCCAAATTGATCTAGAAAATGAGGATGATGCAGAATTCGATGAAGGATCTATTTCTGAGGAAGAGGATGAAGAAGAGGAAGAGGAATATCTTGATGATATAGCACAAATGCCTAGTGTTGAAGCTGAAGCTGGGTCAGATACTAAAAAGGGCTGGAGAAGAGTGAGAAAGATCTATACCCGTAGTAAGCAGTATATTTTCATTGCAGCCACACTTCCAGTTAACGGGAAGAAGACTGCCGGGGGAATTTTGAAACATATGTTTCAAGATGCTGTTTGGGTTAGCGGAAACTTTCTTCACCGAAACAGTCCGAGGTGAAAATTTCTCTCTTTCATCTTCTTAAAAATACTAAGCATCATTCCGACTTAGTAGTAGTAAGTAAGCCACTCCAACTCAGATTTTGTTGTTCTCTTTGCTATTTTGCAGACTAAAGCAAAAATGGGTTGAAGTCACAGTAGACTCACAGGTTGATGCTCTTATAGAGGCTGTAAAAAACAATAACAACACCAACACAGAGAGGACAATGGTGTTTGCAAACACGGTCGAAGCTGTTGAAGCAGTGGCCGATATATTGGAGAAAGCTAGTATCCAGTGTTACCGTTATCACAAGAATCACAAGCTAGACGAACGTGCTAATATATTAGCTGATTTCAGAGAAACTGGTGGTGTCTTTGTTTGCACTGATGCGGCTGCCCGTGGAGTTGATGTTCCTAATGTCTCACACGTTATTCAGGTTGCTTTTCTAAATCTCAATTAATACTCTCTTCAGTTCACAGTACCTCGCTAAACTCAATATTGAAAATTCTCGGGGGTTATTGCAGGCGGATTTTGCTAGTTCTGCAGTGGATTTCCTTCACAGGATTGGTCGAACAGCTAGAGCTGGGCAATATGGAACTGTGACCAGTCTATACACCGAGGCTAACCGTGATTTAGTAGAGGCAATCCGTGAAGCAGTGAAGATGGGTCAGCCAGTGGTATAAATTCTATCAAAGATCTTAATGTAGTTTAATCCGCTGCATACTCAAGCGCAATATTATTAGCTCATGAACATTAGCATATTCCTTCTGATGATTCATTCTTGTGTTATGTTGTATGAAATATTCAGGAAACTGCATTCAGCAGGAAGAGAGGTTTTAGGAACAAGGTTAAGAAGAGAGGTAAGTAAACTAAGAATCCATAGATGCAAAACAATGAGAAAGATAGAGAAGCTAATTGTTTTTAATGTTTCAGCTTTTTTGAAAGCTGAAGAAGCAGAGGAGCCTCAAGCTGTGAGATATTAAGTTCTGTTGTTTTTTTTACAATTCCATAGATTTGTTGTATATAGAAGTACTCAAAATCGAATAATCACTATCTGTTATTTTCTTGTACCAAATTTTTTGATATGAGATAATACAATCTCGTTTATGCCGAGCTTCTTTTCGTATTTTTTTTTCCTTGTTGCAAATGCAATCAGCCATCTGATGAATGAAATTTTTGTTACTTTGACACCAAAAAGATGCATTTGATTTCAATTAACATAGAAATACAAAGACAAAGAAGAAGATTGAAGAAAAATATATTCAAGTTCTTTCCACTTGTCTCAATCTTCTTGGTCTACATTGGATCAATGCTCCAAATTCATACACACCAAAAACTCTGCTGTTGGATCCAACAAAAACTACTTCTCAAACCAATATCTTCTACTTTTTTTACCATTAGGTTTTGAATAGTCCATTTGATTCCCCAACAGCAGAAGAAGACAAGTTAGAGAAGTGTTTCTTTTTTTTTTGCCTCTGAAAAACTAAGGGTATCTCCAACCCTACTCTATTTTAGAGTAAAAATGCAAAATTCTTCTCCAACCCTACTCTATAATTTACTCTAAAATACAGATTTCTGCAGATTGACTCTATATATAGAGCAGCTCTATTGTTAAATCTATTTTTGAGTTCAACTTTTTTTATTTATACTTTAGTCCTTCAAATTTAAGTTCTTTTATTTAATACATATAATCATTTTACAACAACAATTACAACACATAGTTTTATAAACTTAATAAGCAAACAAATACTAAATTTTAAATAAACAACATAAAAAAACTAAAACATAAAACTAGTAATTTAATAGTCCGGTTTCAAGAGTTTCTTGCTAGATTTAAAAAAATCAAAGATAAAAAAGTTTATTTCTCACTACGAAATGCTTTAATAAAATTTGTAATGTTTTATTATTTTTATATGATGTAATTTTTTAATAAATAATTAGTGTTTAATTTAAATAATATCATATTTTATGGTAATTTTGCAAATCTATAATATATGGGGTCAGATTGTAAATTATATAACTAAAAGATATTAGTATATAAAATAGAAATAGAATATTTCTAAGAATATTCCTTTTTAGAGTAGATTATAAAGATATACATTGGAGAGAAACCCTCCTTTAAAAATAGAGTTTCTTTAAAATAGAGTTACTCTATTTTTGAGTAAGATTTAGAGGTATACATCGGAGATGGTCTAAGCCATGAAAAATATTGAAATCTCTAGAGACAATAATCCTGAATAAGGAGACACTTGAAACTTAATTATTTAAAACTTGAGATACAAAAAAAGAGGATATAAATACTCAATTAAAACTTGAAGTACCAAAAAATATATCAAGTAGCCTTAAGAATAGGTATATCATATGGGTTAGAAAAAAGGCATTTGTTTCAGGCCTCCAAAATATATAATTGTTTAAAGTCCACAAAAAATATGTTGTATCAAAGTGGTTTTAGGATCCTCTCAAAAGAATCTGGAAATCAACATAATCTAGATTCCAAAATTATCTTTCCTCTGTTTCTTTTCATAGTTTCATAGAGGATTTTTTTTGTTTAATACTTTTTAAAAGTGTACAACTTTTTTTTTTAAATTGTTTTTGTTTATATTAACTATGTTTCTTTTCAAATTGTGGATCTTGTTTTAGTGCTTCTAAATCTTTGTTTACTCAAGTTTTATGCTCAAGACAAGATGATATGTTTGTTGTATCGTTTCAAAATCATTTTTACATGTATTTATTTTATTAAAAGAAAAATCACATTAGAAAAGCATGGACACGCCACTGGTTATATAGTCATGTAATTTATTTGATAATTTAGAAGTTGGATAACCTACGAATGATATATACTATTTGAATATATAAAATTGATGTAGAAAAAAACTGAATATTATTTCATTTTTCACAAATTGGTCAACAAAAGCATGTAATACTATAATTGGTTTTGGAAAACAAGAAACATATCCATGATATTGATATTTATCTAGTGAGAACTTTACTATGTTTAACTTATCGACCTATTAATTCTAACAATCAGCACTTCTCGATACGATACCGTTTTTTTTACTTTTCTTTTCAATTACTAAAAATTTACTATCGTTCTGGGCCTAGACCTGAACACTCCTCCAAGCCAGGACCAGAGCATTTTATACATTGTCGTTTTAAATGTGTCTTAATCCATTTTTAGGTTAATTTCAGTAGTATATAGGTTTACAAACTCTCAAAACTGTTTTCTAGTACTTGTGCCGCCGATCTCTTAGAAAACAAAATATAAAATCTTTGATTACATTAGATGAGAATCTATGAGACCAAGATCTTATCAAATAAAATGCCTCTCTTTTGGAGCGAAGCTCAATGATCGGCCAGTGGAAAGCCTAGTATCTCTTCCCCTCGAATTTTTTTTACCATTCATCGAAAGGTATGTGCCAATATAATAAGAACATTTACAGTTTCTATTCGTTTCAATTAATTTCAATATTTTACATATGATGTTCACAAAATTTTGTCTACTTGATGTTTTATTGGATATTCTCCAATTGACTTTTATCTCATGTTCTATTAATTTTTTATTTTGTTGTGTGTTTTTAGTCAGATCCTTGAAATTTATAAATAGCTATAAAGAACCCGATTAATATGGTCAAATTATCCGGGATCCAAATTTGTTGTTCTCCGAGAAATAGGATTAGGTCCCAGATTTAGATCTCATGGTTAAAGAAAACACAAGTACCTTCAAACTCCATTCATACATGTATTTCTTGATTTTAATGTTTGATTATTTGTTTCTGGATATGTTTCAATTTTCATATATAACTTAAGATTTTATGTAAAGTAAGTATAATAATTCTGGTATCAATTATTCATCAAAAATGATTTTGTTCTCGAATGTCTTCGAAAAGACTTTATGAAAATAAATTTCCATAGTAATATTTGAAATAATCTTATTAATTATTGATATTGGTTTAAGATATCATTACCTTTATTCCTTATACAATGACTTTTTATTTTTATTTTTTAAAAATTAAAAAATAAATAATAATTAATTATGCATTTTTATATTTTCACACAAAATACATTCCCTATCTGCTCACCAATTACAATCAATAATTTTTACAATTAATATTTTGGAGTTTAGAATATCATTCTTTGTGAAAAAAAGACACAAAGAATATCATTCTTCTACTCGTGACCATTAAATAAACAAAAACAATTATACAAAATGAATAATGAAGAATGAAACATAAAGCTGTAAAAAAAAAGAATGAAACATAAAAATAATAAAAATTCAGAGAAAAAAATAAGATATACAATTATAAGGAATGGAAAAATAACATTATTTTTTAAAAATATATGAAATAATTACGAAATAATATTAGTGAAAATACTTTGTATTTAGTTAATTTTACATTTGATTTTTTTTTGTGGAATAATTTTACATTTGATTAAAATAATTGTATTAAATTATTAAATATAAAAGAAATATTCTTAAAATATTGTTTTTGTTTGGTTACCATTCATCATAAGTATATTTTTATTCTTTTCGAGTAAATTTTCCTTTCCATTCCACAAAAAATTATGTTACATTCCTCATTGTTCATGTGCTTCATTTCTTTTTTGTTCTTTTAATGGTCATTAGTAGAAAACTTGAACGTAAACCTTTTTCGTATAGTATTCTTTATAGGATGAGGAATGTATCGTAAAAAATTACTTTTAAGGACTAATTGGTAACCGCTGTTACTTTCGGTTATATAGATTTTGGCCTGCAAAGACTTTTGTTGTAAGAACTTTGACTTTAGGAAAACATGTGAATATAGAAATAACGATTTTAAATAATTACCAAAAATATGGATAATGGATCTTAAAAAAAGAAGATAAACAATTCAATTGTTAATCAACTATTTTTCTTTTAAAAAGCTAATTTATAAGTGAATGTGATGAGAGGTTTTATACATATGGCGAAGAAGAAAAGAGAAAATTATAAGCTTTTCTTGTTTTTATTTTTAAACTCATGTTTACGTGGCTTTAAAAATAAAATTGGTAGTAAAGAGTAAAAACTAAAAATAAATATGGCTCTAGAGGCTTTTAAATTTGTTAAAACCGACAAAGTGTGATTGAGAAGCTTTTCAAAAGTTTCCACAGTTTTTTTTCCAATCAAGCTTTTAAAAAAGTCTTTACCAATCAATTATAAAATTTATATAGTTATAGTCCATAGAACAACAGTTTCTACAACAAAAATTCTTACAGTCAAAACGTTTCTACGGCCTTAACTAACAAGGATTTCCAATCAGTCCCATAAACTGTAAAGACTTGTAAAAAAATTTGAAGCCTCCAAAGTGTTTACCAATCATCCCATTAAATGGTAAAACAACTACGGAAGGAAAATTTACTTTAGTAGTCAAACTTTTGATAAAGTTGTGTACAATTGTTTTCAAGTTAGACCATTTATAGATATTAATGAAAGCTGGTTTGGAGATGTTGTTTTGGAATTTGTGCTAAAGATGTGAGAGTATTTGAATCCCTTCTCAAATATGTTACAAGTGGTAAGCCGGACCCACAACTAGCTTTCCATAATAGTTCAACTCTCGGACTCTCCGCCACTTGTTAGCCAGATACCCACCCTAGCAAACCGATAAATGCACTATTGTGAGTGAATGTAGATTCATGCATCAAACTTTCCAAGAAGATTTTACTAATGAGGCATCCAAGCGAGACAAGTTAGAAAATGGAGGCGACGGTTCCACCATGGAATGGATAATCTGTGAATAGAACTAAAGAAAGTAAATGTACCTCTATAGTTCTAACAGATATGGTCACTTTTTCAAATATGGTCCTAGTGAGAATATTATGGAGTTTAGTTATTTCCAATGGATCATAATACTCGATACCAAACACAACATCAACGTTTACCTCTATAGAGGAACCACTACTATGTTGTTGTTGTATAAACCAACGTCCCACATTAGAAGTTTAGAAAAGAAGGGTCTAATATATAAGTCTAGTCAAACTCCAATTAGTATGAAGCTTTTTGGGAAGGAACCCAATAACAAATCCTTGCGGGCTTTGGCATGTAGGGTCAAAACGGACAATATTATACTAATTGAGAGTTGGAATGACTTAGAAAACCCACTAAATAGTATCACAGCCTAGGTTGAAAAAATGGATTTAGGGGTGTGGGCTAAAAGTTCGGTGTGGAAGAAGCCATTAAATGTGACATGATAAGAAAGTGATTCAAGAACTTCGAAAATAAGAAGGTGCCGAGTTAAGGGTACCAAAGTTTCGCTTAAAAAGAGGTCCAATGTCCGTGGTTCTTGGTTTGAAGGGGAGATTATTGGGTACAAACAAACATCCCATATCGAAAGTTTAGAAAATAAGTGTCTAATATATAAGTCAAGTCCAATTCCAACTAGAATGAGGCATTTTGGAAGAAGCCAATAACAAATCCATACGGGTTGAGCATGTAGGCCCAAAGCAGAAAGTATCATATTGAAGGAGAGTTGGAATGGGCTTAGAAAGCTTTTAGATTGGTAATCATGAATACTCATATATTCAAGACTCGGAGCATCAATTTTAACCACAAGATCATCATATTCAATATATGCTGAGACTCTAGTATGATGCTTTTCAGTGATTGAGAATGAACATGTATGACTTTGAGATAATCATTCAGATGCGTAATCATAATTAAATCCTCAAGAACCATACAGCTTGATATGAGAGTCTTCAAACCTGAGTCGCCAACAAACTTAACCCCCTTTAAATATATACAAAAGGTAAAGAAACCAATTTTGATTTCGGATGATAAAAGACAACACAATGGAGATTTAAATCCACCAAAGTCGCACAAAAATAGAACAAGATAGGCATCTTAACTCTCTAACGTTTTTTAGAGTCTTTGGAACCTTAGTTATGATGCCTTTCTCGCTCTATACATGTTCGAATTTGGTGAATTTGACTCTCTAATGTGTTGTATTTGATAATCCAAATTCAAAATCGGTTTCTATACCTTGTGTCAATGCTATGTATTTAGAGAAGGTCAAGTTTGATGACGATTCCATTTTGGAGACTCTCTAATTAAGTTGTCCTATTCTTGAGGATTTAACCGTGATCACTTATCCGACAATTATATCAAAGTTTTGTGATTTCGTTCACAACCATTGGAAAGCTTCACACTAGTTTCAGTCTTAGCATCTCGAGTTTGAGGATCTTGTTGTTGAAGTCGACGCTCCAAGTCTTGAGTATATGAATATCAAGTGATTACCAACCTTAACTAAACCAACAAAACCAAAGGGATAAAGTTTATTTAATTCCAAACAAGTAAGTAACCTAACAACTTGGAAAACGTCTTATGGATTGTGGGTTTCTGATGTTTGTCGAAATGGTGCTTTGGTTTGTTTGTGACATTTGCAGTGATTTTGAGATTACAAAATTAGACTTGGAATTAGTTCTTGAACCAAGATCCACCCATTTCTTCTCTAAAATGTTACCAAAGCAATTATATCTATTGCATAGAGACTCCACTTTTTGGTTTTCCTTTTTTTTATAGGGTTTTACTTTTCTTTTTTTGGAGCAAAATGTTACGTTAAAACCAGGATCCGGTGAGGAAGAAGATGGCGGCGTAATCAGCAGGACACATATGAATTCAGCAAAGCTTCTGAAGAAGACGAAGTTGACAGTACTGCGAACAGAGAATGTAAATCTGAATCCGTAGAAGTATACGAAGAGATGAATCAGGCAAAGTGTGCAAAGAGATAAACCATAGACCACTTTTTATAAGATGTTGATAATCCCTAAAGATTATCACTGAAACATATATATATCGTTTCTCGAACATAGCTATGTGCCTGAAGAAAACTCAAGATTGCAGTAGTCTCTTCAGTTTTTTTTCTTGTCTTGCCTCAGCTGAATATTGTACCATTTCTTCTTCTTGACTCCACCTTCTTCCCTAACTGCGACTTCTCCTTCTTCTCTAGGTTCCATTAAAAGACTGCTCTTCTTCTTGCTCCAGCTTCTGCTCTTGCTTGAACCTTGCTTCGTTGGTGGGAAGATTGTGTAAGCCGCACATATCTCATTCCTCCTCTTTAGAAGCTCATCAATCTGCAAACAAAACAAATCTAAGTTACTTGTTTATTATGTAATCAAGAAAACAGGAGAAAACGGGGTGATATTGTAAGCTGTCTCTCACCTCTTGTACTTCCCCTGTGCATTTGCTAGCCATTTCTGTGAATTGTGCAAAGACCTCGTGATATTCAGCTTCAAACTTCAATAGCTCTGTTCTTTTTGAGACTATCTGCGCTTCAGTGGACCGAAGACTCTCTTTCTCGTTACCGAATGGAGCAGATGAGAATATTTCTAGAGTGTAGCTCACACTTTTGAAAAAATTGTCACCTAGAGAAATATGACACCAAGTGAGGTTACTTTACTTCTAATAGAGTAGACTACAAATTCCTTGAATCCTGTAAGCAAATAAAACAAACATTACCATAAACAGCAAAGACATGAGAACCAGCTTTAAGTTCAGTGATCTCAAACGGTTGGAATGCATCAAGCCTTTTGAAAAATCCGGTCTCTGGATCCCTTGAGAGAGCCCTCTGCGTGCAGAAGAGTGAAAACTGAGTACATGGTAATCAGAAGAAGAAAATAAACGTGTTTAGCTTAAGAGGGTAGAGAAAATAATTAACTGAATTAACCCTGTGATCGAAACGATAAACAGGGAAGCCGAAAAAATACAACCCTGCAGTCGAGAGCTTTCCTGTTTTCCTGCTGTCTTCCTTTTGCAGAATGGAGGAAAATAAAATACTATTTAGAAACCGAAAGAAGCTTCAAAGCCATGATGATTCGACCGGATGCCACGTTACAGGTTAATGAGAATAGCAAAGTATAAAACAAATCTGATCAAACCACTCTATGATGTAATCCGGAGATGTGACAAGAAGTTAGTTACTCAACAAACTAATAGTATAAAACTTCATACCTGTAGGGCCAAGCTCAGTCCTCCATTCTCTACTTGGTCAAAGTAAAGCAACTGGAAAGCAAAAGGAATCAGAGGTAAAATACAGAACAGGAAAAACAGCTACGAGATTCTTGAGCACGCAAGGTAAGAGTTTGGGAAAATGAACCTTGAATTTGTTTTTAGCAGATGAATGCACCTTACATATCAATCCATCCTGAGCTTCTTCCTCTGTTAACGTAACCGAATAAAAGTGAGCCGATTGCTTTTCAACCTGTTAGAGAAGAAAATATGTTACAGATGACAAATCCACATTAATGCAAAGAAGAAAATATGTTACAGATGACAAATCCACATTAAGACTCTCATTATCATACCTTCCTGGACACGACTTGCCCAACCATGAGAGGCAAAGTAGTAACCGTACCATTCAACGCCTCCCCCAATAAATTTGCAGAAACAGTTGTCTTAATTTGCACACCAAGCTTACTGTGGAGGACAAAAATAGTCAAGTTTCGAAGTTATCTCACAAACAAAAGTAAAACAATTGATAACATTCTCTTTCAGAACCAAGAAGAATGAAAAAACAGAGAATAGAGCAAGTCTACGAAACTCACTTGAACAATGCAGCAAATATAGTATTAACAGCTCCTAAGCTTGACAGATCGAGCTCTAGGTCTTCATTTTCCGGACCCACAGCCTACATCCCATGTGAATCAATAAAACTTAGATATCAAATCGCAAATGATTATGAACAAAGGGTCATCTAAAGAAGAACTAGAAACTATAGCCTTAGGTAATTTAGCATGGCCGCTACTCTAATGCTAAACTATTCAATTCCAAACTTTCCCATTATATAATATTCTCTTCAATGCTAACTTTGCAAACCAACCAGCGATGTTAAAACTCAGGAATTGTCTGAAATTCTCACCTCAGAGCCAGTAGTATCATATAGACGCCGATTCTCAGGATCAGACAAGACCTCATAAGCAAATGTAACTTCCTTAAACATCTCTGCTGCAACCGGGTCGTCTGGATTCTTATCAGGATGGTACCTGAAGAACCAAACTTCAGTACATGTAACCACCAAGTAATCAACTTTAACACAGATACAACACTCGCACAAATTCTAAACCTCTTAAATCAATTCTAAACCTAAATTGCATCTTAATCAACGCAAAGTTTCAATCTTTTTGAAAAACCTGAGAGCCATTCTCCGATAAGCACTTTTGATCTCTTGATCAGTCGAATTGCTGGGGATGCCAAGGACTTCATAAGGGTTCCTTCGTCGGAGCTCATCTTCTTCTCCGGCGTCTTTATTCTCCGATCTCGATGAATGAGTGGCCATTGTTCAATAACAGGTTTTTGTTTCCCAGTTTGAGTGGAAATGGTTCTCCAGTTAAATTCCCAAAGTCGATACAGTAAAATCTGGGGATTCTAGCCAGAGAATAAGCAAATGGGGAGAATAATGATTCATGCCTCGTGAATTGAGGATTGTTGTTACACCAAAACCCCAGGAGGAGAGACAATGAGAGAAGAAGCTCCATTGGGAAAACCCCACAAACACTGATCTGGAGAAGACAAGAGAGAAGAGACGAGACACTTCGTTATTTTTTGCTAATTTGTTTTTTATTTATCTAATTTCTAACTTATTTAAAACCCTGAAATTCGAAAAGGCCCATAAAAAACAGAAAAGCCCATCAAGAATATTAAATATGTCACGTGCCACACATGTGAGAAGATCTTAACGATACCCTTATAAATATAGATCATGTGGAAAGTCCTTTAACTTTGCTGCTGAGATGTGATAGTTGTTGATTCATTTCATAGATTCTGATGATATGAAAGTTTGTAGAATCAATTTTGTCTTATGGGTTGGAGAATGCTTGCAATGTCATAGACACTGCTTTGGTTTAATTAGTCTTTTCATCCTTATCTTGATAACCAGAATACTAAATGTGCATGTGTATATATATGTAACATCATCTTTTGGTTTCGCATCATCCTAGGATCGACACTGGCATTATTTTTGTAAACTTCCAACTGTGAAATTGATATTTAGGTTCAATACGTAAAGTGTAATCACAATAACCTCTTAAAGTGAAAAGTGCGCGATAAGCCTAAAAAGTATTTGATGTTGATCTTTTTCTGACGACTATGGACTGCGCTGGCACATGTATTATCTCGATCGAGCATGTTGTCTTATGTTGATACTATTTTAAGATAATAATTCTTTTTATAATGTATATCAATGATTGAGCATCACGTTGTAAGTAGATGAATTTGTAACAAAGTTTGTTAAAACATTTCCCTATGAATATGAGTTTGTGGTTATCGTATTGCAACAATGTCACAATATATTGAAATCATTTTTTGGTAGATAATCAGAAGTTTTTATCGCTTACGAAATAATGATTGATCGAAGTCAAGATTATTTCTGAAGACAAAATAAGAAGTTTATTCTGATAAAAGATCATACATCCAAAGAAACAGTAATCTCTTAATTCTATATCACAATGCATAGTATATATATCTAGTTCTATAGGGAAATAGACCGTTTTATCGTCTAGTTGATTTTAAGACTTTAAGATCGATTGAATTGCAAATGCACAGTAATACATCATTTAGTTTTTCAAATGTCATGAATCCAGAAATTGATAAATAAATAATAAGAATCAAAGTAATAGTGATTTGTTTCGGCTATCTAAACATGCATCAACGTAATTAAGAAACATGATAAAGAAAGTTATTTGGAAATAAATAAATTAAGAAAGATGATAAAATTTTATTATCTGATTGTTATGGACCCATTTAGATGTTACAACGTACAATTGGTTCGAACAAATTATTGCTCCTGAGTCCTGATAAGTGATTTGAGAGACAAGGCACCTAACGTTGTCTGTTTTTTCTTTCCCTACAGCCAGTTTGTCCCAATCAAAAAATACCCACGGGTGACCTAGGTATGTTTTTTTTGGCGGGTATATAAGTTTCATACAAATGCCATATCTTGAACTGCAAAAAAACCCTGTACGGCTATACCTCAAGGAGGTATTTATGGATATAAATTTAACAAATGAACCCAATAAAAAAACTCAAACAAACTATGTGTCTCTTTTTTGGTAGTGCACAGACCTTTCTCGTAGGGCTTCATTGACACACATCCTCAATAACATACTTGTGATTCTTTTATATATGAATGGTGTATATAGATCATATAGAGTAGATATATACTACTGATTCTTTTGACGATTTACGACACTTTTATAACTTATTTCAATGGTGTACATATATAATATTTCAATCAGTAATCATCATGTCTCTTCTTCTGTTTACCAGCCATGATTTCCTCGCGCGCTCTCTCTCTCTCTCTCTCTCATCATCATCAGCACCACCAAACAAGTCTCACCAAACTACAATAAAAAGTTTAGAGGGATTTTGAGACACACGAAACACACGATGAAGATCTTGGCCTTGTTGTCCTTATTAAAGAAAGTTATAGGAAAAAAAAAATCAAACGTAAATAGGTCCCTAAATGGATGATCGATCCATGATGGATTGATGGTGGGTGATCGATGTGTTTTTGGGGGGAAAGAAAAAGGTTGCATGTTATTGTCTGAATCTTAATCTTCATCTATCGAAAGATATTTTCATTTCTTTGCAAGATTGATAATAGAAACTCTGACTGAACATTTATATCTATTATATTGCTTTGGTTTAGACTTTACTATGTGCATGTGTATATAAGATTTTTGTAATCAGTTTAAAACAAAAAAATCTTGAGGTCTGTCGAGAACAATTATATAACCATGGTTCAAAAGAGGGTCGAATCAAAAACAGAGAATTCACAACAGTTGTTATCTAGGTTCAATATATAAAGTGTAAAACCCAACTACCACTTAAAATGAAAAGTGAACGATAAGCCAAAAAAGTATGTGATGTTAATCTTTCTCTGACGACTACGGACTGCCCCAACTATTATCTCAATCGAATATGTTGTCTTATGTTGATACTATTTAGGATAATAATTACTTCTATAGTTTTTTAAGAATCTACTTAACATGACGTTGTAACTAAATGGATTCATAACAAATAAAGTTTGTGGTCTTTTCCTATGAATATGAGTTTGAGGCTATCCTTTTGCAACAATATCACATACATGTACTCCGTCAATATCTCTATTGTCCAAAATTTTCTCTTTATTGTGACGAACTTTTTTCAGATGTTTTTTTACATATATGGTAAACCTCTATATTTGCGTATTTTGTTGATTTTCTATTTGAAAGTGCATTTGGCTAATCACTCTTTTTCTTTTTTGGTTTTTGCAAAGTTTTCTAATTACTGGTAACTCAACTATTTAAACATACAAAAATATTTTAGGAAGATGGCTTAGTGATCACTTGCAACCCACCAAATAGTAGGGCTTTTGTTTTGGTAGAATGAGAAGTTTCCATCAGCTACAAATTGATTATTGATTGAAGTCAAAAAGTTATAGAAGACGAAGTTTAGTCACAATACCCAATCCAAGATATCATATATCCATTAGAAATAATGATCTCTTACTTATATATCACAATGATAAGAAAAATCAATTAGAACATATCTAACTACGCATTTAAAAAATAAATGAAAACCCCCACTTATTATCTGATTTTTATGGACCCATTTACATGTTACAAGGTACAATATATTAGAGCATATTATTGATATTGATTTGAGAGACAAGGCACCTAACGGTCTATTTTGTTTTTTCCCGGTACAGCCATTTTGTCCAAACTAAACTTTTTCAGATGATATATGAAAAGTGAAAACCAAGAATATCCCAATCCAAAGAATACCCACGAGTGATTTTTTTGGAGTATATGTATTGTACAATTTCCATATTTTGAGGGGCATAAAAATCCTACCTCAAGAAGGTACATATGCATGGATATAAACTTAGCAAACGATGACCTATTATATAAAGCAACACTAAAAAGGTCAAACAACACTATATGTTTAGGGCTTCATTAACTCACATCCTCAATGTAATACGCTATCAACTCAAGAGCCCAAAAGCAAGATATGCACTGTAGATCACATGTTATGTATTTTTTATATGCAACGATTGTTAAAAGGAAAGTTTTGAACACGGTCCTCAAATCTCATTATACGCAGTCATAAGTTCATACCCCATATGTATAACAAATTCGTATATTTATGTTATATAACCCATACGTAGGTAGAGTAAATAGTTGTGATTGTTTTGACAATTTACTTCTCTTTTTATAACTATTTTCAATGTTTGTACCAATCAGTAATCATCATGTCTCTTCTTCTTTTTTATAAGCCATAATTTCTTCGCTCTCTCTCATCATCATCAGAACCACCAAACTTCCACCAAACAAGTCTCATCAAAACTATAATAAAAAGTTCAGAGGGATTTTCAGACATACGAAACACACGATGGAGATCTTGGCCTTGTTGTTCTTGTTCAAGAGAGTAAGAGGAAAAAAACAAAACAAGCATCTCCTAAAAGGATGATGGATCCATGATGGTGGGAATTTGATGTGTACTTCTTTTGGGGAAAAGAAAAGGTTACATCGATAGGTATTATTGTCTGAATCTGAATCCCATCTCATCTCTTCTTCTGGGGAATGAAAGCATTACGGTCCGATCTTCATCTCTCTTAATTGTAAAATCTTTGTTTTTGTTTCTTTGCAAGATTGATAAATATATCGTCTGATTGATAATTTCGATCTGCATGACTATATGAATTGGTTATGTTTGTTTTGATAGTTAATATCTGTTATTTTCATTTTTGTATAACAAATAATGTTATGTTTGCGAATGAATTAAGTTTCCATTTTCTTACTTCATTGATTTCAGCGTGGACTATATGTTGTTTCCGCATTCTTATGTCAATTATACTATTGTGCCGTACTAATTAATATTGATACATGATAAATTGGTAAGAGTAAAGTGTTTAAGAAGAATTACAATACACTCTCCTAAGAAAATAAAAAGATACTAGTTACATCAAAACGATAAGTAGATTTATGGAATATATCTCACCTCGTCTTCTTAGACATAAGAAATATCAAGAGAAAACTCCACCATACTTATGCACTATTTTTTCTTTATTTAGCTAGATTGATGACCAAAATTTGTTAATTTTTCTTGGCCGTCAATCTAGCTAAACGAACGAAAAATTTATGCATAAGTTTGGTGGATTTTATTTTCAAGTCCAATAGAAGATGGTGGCTTTGTTTCCAAAGATCCACCCATCATTTTGACAGAACACTGGTTTTCACTGGTTCTTAAGTGGAAGTATCGAGATGATCAAAATCAATAAATTATTTGGAAGTTTGCTTATTTGATCAACGTTATCAACATGATACTAGAATATTTGCCTCTAGCATAAGATAATCGTGTCAGAAAAACATCATCTGACCATGCGTCATTACACATGTACATGTGGTTAACTTTGTAGTGATGATAGAGATCTTTGTACATGCTTGTGTAGTTGCAGTTTCAGTAACATATATAAAGCAAAACCGCATTCCTTCTCATCGGAAGAACTCTTTGTCGTAAGAGAACTTCTTGGTGCAGCCATGTTTGGCATTTGTGGAAGCAGTCATTGTGACATGCCCAAATGCCAACATGATTGCAGCGAGAAGTTCTCTTATGGCAAAGATTTAGTCCATGAGAAAGAATGTGGTTTTGCTTTTGTTATTGAAATTATTGTAACTACACCAACATGTACAAAACTTCACTACAATGCTAACCATAAAGCTAATGACTCATGGTTCAGGTGTTGCCATTACGATAATGCATGGGTATGCATTAGTGAAGAGACTTTTCGTCATTCAAGAATGTGAAAATGGTCCACCAGGTGTAGTTCAGTGTTTGAAGGAGCCGCAAGGTCATTATATATAGACTATATACATGTTCGAATTCACGATTGTTGATAATTTCAATTTACTTTAGAATCCCACTATTAATTAAAACATAGTATTTATTTTAAATAAAACTACATACGTGGATTTGTGAAACATTACAAAAATGTAAGTGGTGATTATCAATAAAAACAAGTCTTCTCAAACAAATTGGACCGACTAAGAGCACCATTATTGATAGTTGCTTAGCTTAATTCTTAGGAAATTTTGGTTACAAATTTAATGTTTTTAATCATATATTTGTTAAAAGAGTCTCTTATATAAAAGACAAATTGAAGTATTCTTATCTTTTGTTTTAAAAAATTAAAATCAATTAAAAAAAATCCTAAGAACTAAGTTAAGACTAACCTAAGAAACTACCATTAATGATGCTCTAACTAGTGTTGTATGTGATGACTTCGTAAGTCTATGAGTCATAACTCATTGTAAAACTTTAAAGACCTTTAAAATTTGTGAAGAAAACTTCAACAGTTTTTTGACCAAAAAATCGAAATATTCAATAGTCTAGCAGAAACAGATTTACATATTTCACCGACCAAAGAAAAAGAAAATCATATTTTACGACAACATTTTGTTCTAACGAAGTTTTTTCTGACATTAAATTTAATATGCATTAATAAACACCAAAATCCAATATATGAAGAATTTTACAATTTCTCTCATTTCCATGAGACCATGACCCCAAATCGTTACTTTTCCATCGATAACATAGAATCGTTACTTTTAGAAGAAAAACAAAAACAAATCGATTAATTGACCCCAAAATAAGATGGAATAAAAGTATAAATAAAACCTACACTAAACAGAAATCAAGAATATACACGTGGCAATCGATGATAAGCTAATCATCCACCCTCTCCACCGACGAACGCTATCACCACCGGTAGATTGACTCTCACGGCTAGGTTTCGAACCACCACCGTCTCCATTCGGATTACCACCGTACAAATGCTGAATCCCTTCGATATCATCCTTAGCTAACTCCACTTTCCGATCTCCACCAGAAATCGCCGGAAACATAATCGCATCTTCCACCGACGAATGACCTAGCCCTAAAAGATGACCAATCTCATGAACAGCCACCGATTCAAGATCCACCACCGTCGTCACCGGTAATATCCGACGACTAATTTCACCGTTAGAGATCAACCAATCCTCATCACCGTCTAAATGTAACATCCCCGTAGGAGGCGAAGAAGCATGCGCTAATGTTCCCATAGCTCCATCAAACGGCTCTCCATCACCATGTTCACCGGAGAAAAATCCGATCACTATATCCGCACGGAGGATAGACTCAGAGCGCGTGAAATTCAACGGAGTCACCTCCGCCCAACGCGTGAAGGCGCGTGAGAACACGCGTTTAACCTCGTCTGTTAAATTATTCTGCGGCGCAAACGCATAAGTCAGATCTCGTTTCCGTTTCGGCCACCGTGGCTTCCCGGGGAAAAACGAGTATTTCTCAGTCGTACGGAGTATCTTACCACCGTTCATCTCCGAAACCCCGTCGATCAAATCCGGATTCCCGCATCTCGGTTTAACGATTTGCCGGAGAGTCGAGGAATCGAGTTTTCCGGTGACTTTGAGATTGAAATTTTTCTGGTAAGTGTTGATCGCTGATTGAAGCACGTCATCGAAATCGTCAGTGCAATTACCGGTGGTGGTGATATAACCGAAACGGCGAAAGTATTGTTTGAGTTTTGAGAGGCCGTTGATATTTTCTCCGATGTGACAACCGGCGAGTTTGGAGAATGTTTCCCATGCGTTTTGCGTTGCGTTTAGGAATTGTAACGGTGGGATTGAAGAGACGTTAGTGTAGAATTTTGCTGAGATTGGATTCACTGTGAAGAAGAAGATCAAAATCGTTAGAAGAAGTGTTCTCATTTTTATAGTATATTTTTGGGAAGAAAAAATATGGGAGAAGTTACAGAAAAAAATGAAGATGAAGAGTTAACGACGTCGGTGTGTTTGTTTTATGAAGCTAAAATGCTTAGCTCACTTGGCTCCATTTTTCCACACGGGTGTTAATGCTCATACGTGACATGCTTTTGAGAAAAAGCTGAAAACAACTTATATTAATTCATTATTGATTTACATATTAAAATTTTGAAATTTTAGCACAAATTACATAACATATTATTCTTTAAAAGTTTTCCAAATAAACAATATTAAAGAATACTAATTCAAATATTTTTCGTATATAATATCATGACTACTTTCTATTAACAATTTATAGTCAAATTATATAGCGTTATAAACTTATAATATGAAGACTTACGTACTTTTCTAATCAAAGAGAGTATATTAATATAATATTATCAGGCACTAGCATTAGTCAGTGGCTACTGAGTAAAGCTTTGGGCCACCGAGAGAAACCATTTTCTGAGAGCACACTTTCGTTGACTTCTCTTTAACCAATGTCTTTAACCACAGTCCCTACGCTCGCCATCAGATCCGGACCATCCGGTCATCACTCGATGCCGGTTCTTGGTTTTGGAACCGCCGCTTCTCCGCTACCGGAACCAACGATGCTGAAAGAGACGGTGATTGAGGCTATTAAGCTTGGTTATCGCCATTTCGACACCTCTCCAAGGTACCAAACGGAGGAGCCGATCGGCGAAGCTTTAGCGGAGGCGGTTTCACTCGGCTTAGTTCGATCTCGATCTGAATTCTTTGTCACTACCAAACTTTGGTGTGCTGATGCTCATGGTGGTCTCGTCGTACCGGCGATCAAACGGAGTTTGAAGTAAGATTTAGATTCCTTAATGATTTTCACATGAAATTAGAATGCACGGTTTCAATCACTGAGAGTAGGTGTCACTATTCGAACTGTATATATGATAGTCCGGTTTAGTGATTCCGGTTAAGTTAAATTGTGATTGTATATGGTTTAGTTGGTTTAGTGTAGATGTATACAAACATACTTGTAAACACTTTTCCGATTGAGAAATACAGAAAACTATTTCACATATCTCTATGGATCAGGTTCTCTATCAGTCACCGTGTCAATTATGTTTCATGATTGAATATTATTTTGGGAGTGACATAACTTAATGTAAACCACCTGTGTAACAAATATGGTTTTGCAGAAACCTTAAACTGGACTATCTTGATCTTTATATAATTCATTGGCCGGTTAGCTCGAAACCTGGTAAATACAAGTTTCCTATTGATGAAGATGATTTTATGCCAATGGATTTCGAAGTAGTGTGGTCTGAAATGGAGGAGTGTCAGAGACTTGGGCTCGCAAAATGCATAGGAGTAAGCAATTTTTCATGTAAGAAGCTTCAACACATACTCTCTATCGCGACAATCCCGCCTAGCGTCAATCAAGTAAACACTACTTTTTTACTCTTTGATTTCTTTTTCAGCAAACAATTCCAATTCACCCTTCTTTTTTTTTTATGGATGAAAACAAGGTTGAGATGAGTCCAATATGGCAACAAAGAAAGCTAAGGGAGCTTTGTAGATCGAACGACATTGTTGTCACAGCGTACTCGGTGTTGGGATCTAGAGGAGCTTTTTGGGGAACTCCCAAAATTATGGAATCTGATGTTCTCAAAGAAATAGCAGAAGCAAAGGAAAAAACAGTGGCCCAGGTACTTTCAAAAGTTTTCTTAAACGATACTATCAAACAAGAAAAATACAAAAAACAATTGGTGACATTTATATGAACTTTTACAACAACAAAAAAAAAAAGTGGGGACGTTTATCAGTTATTATCAATTTATCACCATCAATAGTCAGTCACTATCTTGGTAACATGAATCTCAACAGAAAAATTTGAGATGTATTCATCAGCTATATCCATGGAGTTCAAAGCTCATATTTGGAGTTGTAATTACAGGTGAGTATGAGATGGGCTTATGAACAAGGAGTGAGCATGGTAGTGAAGAGCTTTACCAAAGAGAGATTAGAAGAGAATCTAAAGATATTTGATTGGTCTTTGACAGAGGATGAGACACAGAGAATTTCAACTGAGATTCCTCAGTTCAGAAACGTCCACGGAGAGGTTTATACCTCTAAGAAAGGTCCCATCAAATCTGTCGCCGAGATGTGGGACGGGGAGATCTGATCACTTTGTGTGAAAATAGCCTATTGAAAACGGCACAATTATCATTCGTCACAATGATTTTCTTGTCATTCTCTCTAATAATGAAATAATGAATAATGAATAAGGACTATCTCCAACATAAACGATTTGTCATTTAGACACAGCGTAGTACGGAAGTGGAGTAGAACTTGGCTAATAAGATTGGATTCACGACCAGGATTCTAATAATACATTTTAGGTTATGGGTCTAAACCCTAAATTTGAAATGGGAGAAAGCTAAGGGCATTTGCTCCTTATTAATCATTTTTAAATTACAATCACAATACACAAACCACCAAAAATATTTAACAGCGGGAGAGGGGAGAAATTTCAACACCTCGCTTTCTACTATCTTGTGTTCCAAGGAACATGTTGCTCTATTGTCCATATCAACGAAGTTCCGAACAAAGCCATAAAACACTAATAATTGAGATTTTTAACAAGTACACACTATTAGAAAGTAACTCAATGAAAATGACAAAGGGTTGAATCCATCCAAAACCTAGTCCAATACCGATGGATAAATTCAAAGCCACCGGGGAACTTGGACACGACACCGAAATTAGACAAATGATTGGAGGTGCGGTTCACCTCTTGTAGCAGGTTATGGGTTACACGTGGCATCCTCCTTTTATTTTTGTTTTGTTTTTTTGATGGCCACTCGTGACATGTTTTTTTTTCTTTACTTGTTTTTGATGGCCATGGTGGCTAGTGGCCACGAAGTAGTGAGTATAAATTGAGCCAATGAGAAACGATTTTCTCGTAGCAAACTTTCTTTGACTTTTTGGCGCTTCTTTTCACCAATGTCAGCTCTTACGTTCCCTATCGGATCCGTTCATCACTTGATGCCGGTTCTAGCTCTTGGAACTGCTGCGTCTCCTCCACCCGAACCAATAGTGTTGAAACGGACGGTGTTGGAAGCCATCAAGCTCGGTTATCGTCACTTCGACACCTCTCCTAGGTACCAGACGGAGGAACCGCTTGGTGAAGCTTTGGCGGAGGCGGTTTCTCTCGGGTTAATCCAATCTCGATCAGAACTCTTCGTCACTTCTAAGCTATGGTGTGCCGATGCTCATGGTGGCCTTGTTGTACCGGCGATCCAACGGAGTTTGGAGTAAGATTTGAGTTCCTTATTATATAGAAAAGGATAGCAAATGAGATTTGTGGTTACATGAAAGATTTAAATAGACTTTTGAACTCTAGATGGTTAAACTCAAATATATACTTAGGGGTGTGCATGGATACTCCAAAATTTCATGATATTCGAGTTTGGATTCGTTGATATATATACGCACTCGTTGGTATCAAAATTGGCGAAATAATATTTTAAGAACGAAAACATTATTATAACTAATAACACAATGGTGTTAAAAAAACACAATAAAAAACTTAAGTATATACGAAAAAATATCATTTAATTTTTTTAATTTTTTTTTCATAAAGATTTTGGGACATTAGTCATTAATGTATAACATCTTTACATCGTATATATGAACGCTTAGGCCGTATCTTAGAACAATGCTTAATCTTAATCATCATTTTTTTTTTTTTGAAATAATGTTAAATTATATTCAAAAGAAACCTAACTTTTTTACATCAAATGCAACGTGAGTTGAAAGAGTTTAAACTGAAAATAGAGTTTGAGAAAAAGGAGACAAAACTATAAGATTAAACTCTGGTACTGAACCACAATTGAAGAGCGTCATCATATCGTCGATCGCCCTTGAGCTTGATTGAGGACAGCTGATTTCGGATTTGCTTGTCTATCCATCCAACTAGTTGAGAGGCCGTGTTGAGGGTCTCACCGTGTCGTCTACCATTTCTTTCCCTCCACACAGTGTATAGAGTCGCTTGGAAGGCATAGCGAACGAGGAAGTGGTCCACGCGGTGTGGCTGAGCATGAGCGAGGTGGTCCATTATCGAGGTCCAGTTGGAAGTATATCTCGATTTGAGAATTCCCTTTACAAGCGCTGCCCAAACTGCTGAAGTGTATCCACAATCAAAGAAAAGGTGTTCCCGGGTTTCGAGGTTACCTTGACAGAGAATGCAGTCCGTTGTAACGTCTCCCGACCATTTAACCATGCGATCTCCTGTTGATAGCCTTCTATGGACTGCAAGCCAAGTACAAAAAGCGTATTTCGGGGTTGCATGATCTTAATCATCATTTTCATATCATGTTTTGTAGAACTCTTAAATTGGACTATCTCGATCTCTACCTAATCCACTGGCCGGTTAGCTCGAAACCTGGTAAATACAAGTTCCCTATAGAAGAAGATGACTTTTTGCCAATGGATTATGAAACAGTTTGGTCTGAGATGGAAGAGTGTCAGAGACTCGGAGTTGCAAAGTGTATAGGAGTAAGCAACTTCTCATGCAAGAAACTCCAACACATCCTTTCAATAGCAAAAATCCCACCTAGTGTCAATCAAGTATATTTAAAATTCTCTCTTATTTAATTTATCAAATAAGTTCAACCTTTTTTTTATAAGAAAATATTGGATTGGTGAAATAATTTGAAACATTTGTTTGTGGATAATGTGAAAAAGGTGGAGATGAGTCCAGTATGGCAACAGAGAAAACTGAGGGAGTTATGTAAGTCGAAAGGCATTGTTGTGACAGCTTATTCGGTGTTGGGATCGAGAGGAGCGTTTTGGGGAACTCACAAAATCATGGAGTCTGATGTTCTCAAAGAAATTGCTGAGGCAAAGGGAAAAACAGTAGCTCAGGTACTCTCCAAAGACAGTTTTAAAATTATTTACGAAAACATTTTTAAATTTCTTTTAACGTATAAATATTAAAAAAAACAGTCGTAATTTAAAGGAAAATTTTGTTAATTACAGAAAATATTTTAACAAATCGGTAAACAAAAGTCATTGTTATATTCATTTGAAAATTAGTTTTATTTTTATTGTGATAATGGCTAAAACTATCTTTATGCGATATTTAATTTTGGACTATTGACTTATTTATTTGTTTGATACATTTTTATATTGTGCACTCACTCTCGTTGACCCAAAAAAAAAAAAAAAAAAAACTCACTCTTTAAACGGGTAATAGAGTGATGTGGAGAAGTTTTGGGGAATGAAAGTATTTAAAGCTCATTTTTAGAGTTGTAATAGACAATTGACTAGGTGAGTATGAGATGGGCTTACGAGGAAGGAGTGAGCATGGTGGTGAAGAGCTTTAGGAAAGACAGATTGGAAGAGAATCTGAAGATATTTGATTGGTCTTTGACAGAGGAGGAGAAACAGAGAATCTCGACGGAGATTTCTCAGAGCAGGATCGTTGACGGAGAGGTTTACATCTCGGAGAAAGGTCCTATAAAATCTGTCACCGAGATGTGGGACGGTGAGATCTGATCACTATGTGTGAATTATGGGGCAGTTGTAATATAATGTCTTGATTATTTAGTTTGTAAAGTTGCATTAATTTGTTTTGTTAAGTTGCATTTCCAATGTATAACCTTCATAAATGTTGTAGTTGTAAAATAAATGTCTTGATTATTTAGTTTGTAAAGTTGCATTTCTAATTTATAACCTTGAGAAATGTTTCTTCTTATTTTTTTCTTTTGTGAATATGCAAGTCTTTTAAGAGCAATTTTGAGTTTGAAATGTTTCTCCTTTTCTTTTATCTTTTTTTTTTTTTTTTTAATATTTAAGCTTCTTTCAAAGCATGTTACATGGACCCCAAAATCTTTAAACATCTAAATTAATCACATAATGATATGTACAATATCTTGTGAAAAACCTCTGTTCATCATTGCGATAAAGTCTTTCTGAACGGGATTTCTGATAGAAAACGAAAGCTTGATTTTGGATTTTATGTTTCTTTCACTTTGTCTATAAACCTTTTTATTTACTTGTTATGGTTTTGGTCATCATATTTTATGATGGTCTAAGAGTTTGTATTTATAAGTGGAGACAAGACATAGCTATGCATTAGATTTTTCTTCAAATTAAGCTCAAGGGTCCATCAAAATAGAGAGAAGAAAATAAAAATCATTTTCTGAACATAGTAAATGTGTTTTTAACAACAACAACAACAACAACAAAAGCATAGTACATGTGAGAAACAAAAAGACGAATTTGAACATTAAATCAGTAACATACATACCAAACAACCCTTGTTATGGGTTTGGTTGGTAATCCAAGTATATCTATTTAGTACCAATCCTAAAAGTAAGAAGAAGCAAAACCGGTACTTTCTATCTATATCTTATCATGAACTTCGAATTTATCTTTCTTTACCTATTCAGATTAGTTCGCTATTTCTTGCTGCCCCCATCCCAAAAAAGAAAAAAAGGTACGTACCGTTTTGTGTCATTAATCGTCACTTGGAATAAGAAAATATTTTGTAAAAGAAATGAAGTAGAAAATGATCCACCTATAAAAAGATTTGATATAGAAGAGTATAACAACGAAAATATAAAACAAAGTAGAGAGGAACTAGTAGCAATATCTCTCTTCTATCTTTTCATTTCCTACTCTTTTCTCACTATGGCCAAAGACGGTGGCGTTTCTTGTCTACGAAGGTCGGAGATGATCGGTATAGGAATCGGAGAACTTGAATCTCCGCCGCTAGATTCTGATCAAGTCCACGTTCTCGCCGTTGATGACAGCCTAGTTGATCGAATAGTCATCGAAAGATTGCTTCGAATCACATCCTGCAAAGGTTTCTTAACTAGTAATTCTTCCTCTTTCCCCTTTAACATTTTAAAAGCCTTATTCTCCGGCGATGATTCAATGCAGTCACGGCGGTTGATAGCGGATGGCGTGCTCTCGAATTCTTAGGATTAGACGACGACAAAGCCGCCGTCGAATTCGATGTAATCTCTCATAACTCTGTTTTAAAACATTTTGAGATTCTAGATTCTGATCTTGATCTTTATTTTTACCAGAGATTGAAGGTGGATTTGATCATCACTGATTACTGTATGCCTGGAATGACTGGATACGAGCTTCTGAAAAAGATTAAGGTTTCTGAAATTTTCCCGCCATAAAAACAAATTCTGTTACTTTTTTTTTTTTTCAATTCTTGATTTTCTTAAAAAACAGGAATCGACAAGTTTTAAGGAAGTTCCTGTTGTAATTATGTCGTCGGAGAATGTAATGACTCGTATCGACAGGTCAAATCTCTCGCCGGAATCTTTTTTTTTTGATTCCGATTTTGGTGATCGGAAATTTAATCAATAAATCTGTTGTAGATGTCTTGAAGAAGGTGCGGAGGATTTTTTACTAAAACCGGTGAAACTCGCCGACGTGAAACGTCTGAGGAGTTACTTGACGAGAGACGTTAAAGTCGCCGCCGAAGGAAACAAACGGAAGCTGACCACTCCACCGCCGCCGCCTCCGCTCTCAGCCACATCCTCGATGGAATCTTCGGACTCTACGGTGGAATCGCCTCTGTCTATGGTTGACGATGAAGATTCGTTGACAATGTCGCCGGAGTCTGCAACTTCGCTTGTGGATTCGCCGATGAGGAGTCCCGGATTAGCTTAGAGAGATCCGTGTGATAACGATCTCCGTTAACTTTTTACTTTTGACGGTTTTATTGACTGCAACGTTGACTTGAACGCCGTCAGTTTATACTTATAGATCTCTCTCTCTCTTTTTATATCGTTGCACGTGGGGTCTCTTTGCTCACGAAGGAACTTTTATAAAAACAAGTATTGTATTTATTTAATTACGTATATTTGATAATTTTAAAATTAAATAATGTTTCTATTTCTAATAATATCATAATAATCAAATAATGTGTGACAGTTTACCTCTGTGTATTCATATCGTCTGCTAATCACTTTTGAGATTTTGCCAGCGATTAGCATTTATTTGATAGTATGATATCCAATAATGTACCGACTTGAGGATACTTTTCTTTAATCTATAGTCTTTGATATTAAGAACCAAATCTTGTATTATTATGATATATTTTTGAAAATGTACTCTCAAATATTCCGCATGGCTTCTATGAATATTTTCAACTACTTACTCTAGCTACCACTAATTTTTGTGTGATAACTGTCTATTAGAGAAGACTACACAAAATAGTAATAAAATCATTTGCAAACTACACATACTATTGAAACTCGGCTTGTAATATTTACACCTATAATAACTAACAACTTATGTTGAACATGTTGGTGGTCTTTTTAATTTTAATCATTGAATAGGTAGTGGCTAAGTTGGTGACTACGACCACATATTTCACAATCACATGTCGCTAAACCATGACCATGTGGTCACGCATGCATGGCTACGAATTAGAAATGAAAACGGTTGAATAACCATGGTATTATGGGGATTAATTATGATTCATATGAATCATATCTAACTCAAGGTTATGTGGTCATGCATGGCTACAAATTAGAAGAAATAAAATGTTGTCCAAATACATGTAATCATGGGGATTATGGATTCATATCTAATCTTAGGAGGTCTACTAAAAACATTAAGTATACATTTTAGCTCCTAATCACTCACAAACTCATATCTTTGATTCACACCACGACCACAATATCTATTTAAAAAGAGGATGCATATAATATTTTGAACTTTCTTCAGAATGAAGGATCAAATCGAATAATATAATAACGTACGGCATTATTATATTAGCAAGACCCTTACATTACCCATTGGAACTTAGAAGGAGGCACTGGATATTAAAGAAAATTGATAGGCAAATGCAATGAATCAAAATCAAATAATCATTGTAGACAACAGAATCAGCTCAAAGATACTCCCCACGTTTGGCGTACTAAACATGTGATTATTCTACTTTTATCTTCTTCTCATTTTGATTTCTGTTTTTGTCCCCTTAAGGTACGGCCAATTATTCTTCTACAATTTTTTAATTGGGGTTCTATACAGAACATGCAAAACAAAAAACAGTGAATGACATTTTTCTTAGTAACTTGTAAAAGTACTTTAAATGAGATTTAGGCAAAGTTTCTCTTTATTCTTTAGAATGTCGTAACTTATGTTTCCAAAACAAAATTTCCCAACTTTTATAAGCATTCGAATTTTTATATTTTGGTTTTGAGTTTTGACTAAAAAAGCAGAAAATGCGGTACATTCCACTTGCCTCTATTCCCTCTGTTTTTAAATAGTAGTTTCTCTACATAAAAAAAAACTGATTAAACATATATGAAGTTTTTAGGTTTTTTATGCAACTAGTTATTATTGATGTATTGTAAATTTCAAGAAAAATAATTGAATATATTTGGTTTAGAATTATATTAAAATGTAAATCACAAAATGATATATTTATAATCAACTTTTAATATGTATGAAAATTCTCAAAAATCCATTACTTAGAAACAAAGAGAGTATTTACATTCAACTTTTGTTTTGTTTAGTTTGAGTATTTTTAGATTATTGTTATTTTATTTTTTTGTAAAAGTTTATTTACTACTTAATACATATAACATGACAGCGTACATGATTTGTTTGAGCGTACAAAAAAAAAAAAAAAAAGGCATGTTTAGTCATGTTACAAAGAAACTATACCTCCCTTCAAGACTGGACACACTAGGCGCAGAGATAGATATATTACAAGACTATCGAAGTTTTCTTTTGAGAAAACTGTTTTGAAGGTAGTCAAGAATGCACTAGAGCCTGATGAGTACAAGAAATTGAAGGAATCATTCTAGGTTAAAATCTAGTTTATTTGTAAAACTTTTATAGGCTTAAGTAACGAACATGTTAAGTTTTTGTTTTACTTAATGAAAACTTTTCTTCAAAGCACTTAAATGTACATTTTATATTCATGACAAGATCACTCGTAGAGACGAAAAAAAAAAAAAAAAAGACAAGATCACTCGTAGTTTCCGTAATATAGTGCAAATCTTAATGTTTAATTAAGAAATGATGTATAAAATTATTAATAGAATTGCCCCTTTTCGAAACTACACTTACATTAATTTACTCTAATAATATTTATTAAAATCTGTTTAGACTTATATCATCCCCCATAAAATATATTATAACATTATGAATATAAACATTTTAAGTATATTTTTGGTTTAAATCATATTATATAAATTTATCAATAACATATGTCACAGTATTTTATGTTTTTGTTACTAATGTTCAAAAATCGCTAAACGCTAATTAAACATTATGACTAAATGTTCTAGGTAATTAATTAGTCATCGATATATTTATAAATATATAACTAAAATTAACAAGTAATTAAAACATCATATTTTTTGTAAACCGTTTTTCTTCAAAAGTGACATAACCTAAACCTAAAGGTTCTAAACCGTTATCTTCTCCGGCTGGCTTTGACTCCGGCGTCGGCCATACTCCTTGCTATTATTTTATCGTTTGTCCTTTCTTAATTTCTGTTTGTATTTTTTACAATACATATAGATGGATGTAGTATTATTGAGAACTTTGTTTATCCTATATGTTCTCTTCCACTTGATGATGATGGCAAGATATCAAGGTAGACCTTCGATGTTCTCGATGCAATTTTTGGTCTATGGAGTGTTGATGGCAGATCTAAAATCAGTAAGGAATAATACACATCTATCCAAGTGAGTTGATTTTGAAGTCTCAATTGAGAATTCATTTGTTGGTAAGTGGAAACAATTATGTTTCCAGCAATTTCCTCCAATCATGAAGACATTTCATTCATAATTTTTCTTTCGATGCATTGGCTTCACTCAAGATGAATCAGTTATAAAGTTTGTTTCCGGTGGTCTAGTTCACCGACGTTATCTCCGGTTGAGAACCGATGAAGTTTCTCCTAACAAATTGTTTGGGGAAGTCATTTGGGTATTTGATTAAGGAATCAATAAACAAATTTTTTCGATTGAAGGAATTGGTCCGATGATGATGCCCTCGCTGTCCTCCGATTAGACTATTCATGTTATGTGAGAAAGAAAACCATGGTCACTAACCCGCCACGATGGCAAGGATGTTATAAAAAACATGATCCAAAACCATTTCAAGGAACATTTCAGTATGTTTGTTTAATTAGAGTTATGTTAAAAATATTTGAGAGTTTCATCTATAAAATGTTAGCCTTTTACGAGTATATGACGAGAGGACTTAATAGATTTTATATGTTGCATGTAAGGCTTCCATTTGAAAAGCAGGGTTACATCCACCAATTCATCAAAATTATGTTTTACTTCCTTTATTTGGTTCAATTGTTGTATTTGAATGGTTTCATGTATCAGGTAACATTTCTATAATATAATATAACTGATTTGCTGTTAAGCAAAAAAAAAAACTAAAATCATCCAGCTACTATGCCAATTTATCAAATATCTAAGCCAAAAACAATCGTTGAACCAAAATGGAGAGTCTGGATGATTCCGTAGTGATGATTTTGATAACATATATTATATCGTTACATTATCTAAATTTTGTCTTCTGTCCAACTTTTTTTTTTAAATCCTTCTTTCTTTTTTATCACCTAACTTTTTCTTGTTATTCATTTAAGGTTATCTATTTTACTGTTTTGTATTAATTATATTAATATAAAAAATAATAACAATAAATATATACACTCTATAAATATTATAAATTAACTTTAGTGTGATTTTCTTCCTATTAAGGTAATCTCCTAAATAAAAATATAACTCATATTTTGTCTTATTTGCCTCAAGTTTTCATGTGCTTTTATTACCTCGATTTTCGGTCTTTGCATCCTCTAATGGTATAATATATAGATTAGATTACAATTTATCTTTAAATCAAAAGGTTATCGTTTTATACTCAATCACATGCGTACACGTAGGAGTGGAATAGATACGCTATCCGAAATTCAATGTTATCTAAAAGAAATGAGTCCAACAAGGAAATTAAAACCCTAATGGGTCATAGCACATTTCCTTTACTATATAAACAATCTTCATGCCAATAAAACAAAGACCCATAACAAAGACTAGACCAAGAAAAAGATGGATCAAGAGGCTTTTTTGCGTGAGAGGATTGAAAAAGCACAAGCGCAATTGCAAAAGCTGCGTGATGAAAATCGAGTTTTGAGGGCTCGACAAATTATGTGGGGTTGTATCGAAGGAACTATTGATGTGTGTCAACTCGGTGAAAAGGATCTTCAAGATTTGAGTTCTGTTATTGATGACTATCTCGATAGCCTTAAAAGCAGGATTGAGTACCTTAAGAAGAATGGTGAGCCTTCTTCTTCTTTACCTCCTCGTGTTCTTCAAGATCTTAATGTTGAAGAGGATGGGGACATTCCTTCCATGGATGGCAGCCATCACCAGTCTGAAACTAATCGTCTCGCTACCATCACTACCACCGCTGATGCTTGTGCGCCTAACATCACCAATAATCCTTAGTCCTATAGGGATTTTTATCCGATTGAATAATTTAATAATTTGTATTTCTGTTTTTTTATCATTTTTAAAGTTCAAATTTCGAAGTTATGTTTTCTTATTTTTCTAATAATTAAAGGGTTTCACTTTAAATTTGTTGTTATGTTATATCTATTTACTAAGTAATGAATTTGGGTGGAAAAAATTTAGTTTTTTTCAGAGAAAATATTATCATATCAGAAATAATTAATAGTTATAACAGTTTTAGTCTTCTAAAATATGAAAAATAATTCAATAGTGCTAGACCATTTATGCCAAAGGAAACTTAGATTCAAGAAAACTCAAAATGAGGAAAAATGTTTTTCTTTTGATTATGGGTTGTCTGAATTTTCCGCCCTATACTAGTTGGAATCTCAACTTTCCACCTTAAACTTTTAGCCACTTAAAAAACCATTATAAAAAACTTTAATTTTGATAAAACTACACGTACTTTCGGATTTGTTCTTAAAACTACGCTTCCAATTGAACCAACCTGTTAACCGATAATTATACATCCGGTTTGAGTTATCCAGAATTTAACTGAAAATAATCCGATTTTGACTCTATTTTAATTCAATTAATCATGCGTCTAAGCCAATTTCTCAAATGCCTAAGCCAAAAACAATCGTTGAACCAAAATGGAGAGTCTGGATGATTCCGTAGTGATGATTTTGATAACATATATTATATCGTTACATTATCTAAATTTTGTCTTCTGTCCAACTTTTTTTTTTAAATCCTTCTTTCTTTTTTATCACCTAACTTTTTCTTGTTATTCATTTAAGGCTATCTATTTTACTGTTTTGTATTAATTATATTAATATAAAAAATAATAACAATAAATATATACACTCTATAAATATTATAAATTAACTTTAGTGTGATTTTCTTCCTATTAAGGTAATCTCCTAAATAAAAATATAACTCATATTTTGTCTTATTTGCCTCAAGTTTTCATGTGCTTTTATTACCTCGATTTTCGGTCTTTGCATCCTCTAATGGTATAATATATAGATTAGATTACAATTTATCTTTAAATCAAAAGGTTATCGTTTTATACTCAATCACATGCGTACACGTAGGAGTGGAATAGATACGCTATCCGAAATTCAATGTTATCTAAAAGAAATGAGTCCAACAAGGAAATTAAAACCCTAATGGGTCATAGCACATTTCCTTTACTATATAAACAATCTTCATGCCAATAAAACAAAGACCCATAACAAAGACTAGACCAAGAAAAAGATGGATCAAGAGGCTTTTTTGCGTGAGAGGATTGAAAAAGCACAAGCGCAATTGCAAAAGCTGCGTGATGAAAATCGAGTTTTGAGGGCTCGACAAATTATGTGGGGTTGTATCGAAGGAACTATTGATGTGTGTCAACTCGGTGAAAAGGATCTTCAAGATTTGAGTTCTGTTATTGATGACTATCTCGATAGCCTTAAAAGCAGGATTGAGTACCTTAAGAAGAATGGTGAGCCTTCTTCTTCTTTACCTCCTCGTGTTCTTCAAGATCTTAATGTTAAAGAGGATGGGGACATTCCTTCCATGGATGGCAGCCACCACCAGTTTGAAACTAATCGTCTCACTACCATCACTACCACCGCTGATGCTTGTGCGCCTAACATCACAAATAATCCTTAGTCCTATGGGGATTTTTGTCCGATTGAAGAATTTAATAATTTGTATTTCTGTTTTTATCATTTTAAAATTTAAATTTTGAAGTTATGTTTTATTATGTTTTCTGATTTTTGTAATAATTAAAGGGTTTTCCTTTAAATCCGTGTTATGTTATTTGTGATTATTAAATCATGAATTTGTTTGGAAAAGTTTTAATTTTATTCAGAGAAAATATAATCATATAGAAAATTAATCAATAGTTGTAACAATTTGTCTTCTATAATATGAAAATAAATTAGTAGTACTAGACAATGTATACCATGTAAGAAAACTCAAGACGAGGAAGAAACATTTTCTTTTGATTACTGATTTCTGTATGTGGGACTTGAACCCCAAACTTCTTGGTGTAAAAGCATTAATGAATTCTTAATCAATCAATGGGCCAAAGTGGTTTCCATGGAAAATTATTTTCCAGTTTACAACCCAAATAAAACATCTTTAAATCTTGCATATGAAAATCAAAGATAACTAACATTTTAAACAATGAAAGCAATGAGCCTTTGTATAAACATAACATACACCTTTTTGTTTGCTCGGCCCATCAAGGCACACTATTTGTAAGGTGTCAAATTTTGTTGGTCTAGTTATACATTTACTTTTGTTTAGGCCCACTAATTCAAAACATATTATAATTTCCAAATCTCGAAGTGCGTGGTGGTGGATAGTATTTAGCATACATTTACTTTTGTCTAGGAGCATTAGATCATTAGATAGATTATCATATCTCGTCTGAATCTTAGATTAATGTTTTTGAGTATAAGAAACCGATATTGTAATTTGTGAAGTACAAGTTATCAACGTTGTTTGATGGTGTGATGTCCACGTATTGTTTCTTATTAAGAAATGCTTTTTCTGTAGCATAAAATCACACCCAAAAGAATCATATATTCATTTCATGTTTTATTTGTTAAAGTAGCAGTAGCTAGCACATTATAGATTATAATGGAAGTTATACAAATTTGTACTTACATCTTTAAAAAAATTTATGGAGACTGAGGAGGCTGATGATGAAGACTGCCCCTAGTTACCCTAGTTAGTATGGTCGACGACCAAATTTGTTTTTACATTATACAATGTCGTTTATCAAATCATACATAAAAATGTAGTTTTTATACATAACATAAACTATAGTTGTTCATGGATATAAATAGAATGGTATTATTTATAGAAAGGTACATGAGTATACACACATCATTTTAAACATACTATCTTACAATATTTGTCACATAGTATAGTAGTGACATTATCACATGTATTGATATGAAACTACTGTAGCACAACTAATCCATTTTTTTTTTTACCATTTCTTACACGTGAGCGTCTTGATCTACATAGCTATTTGATACTAGACTAGTACATTTATTAGTTTACTAACAAGTACAACGTTTAAACTGGCTATCTTCTTAAACATAATTATCAAAATTTTGATGTCGTCCATTAAATACACCCTTTAAAATTAAGGATCATCGCTTCAATGTCAAATACTAAAGATTTCGAAATCTTTACCACAAAAAAGTTTCGAGAAGTCTTCTTCGACTTTATAACAGATGAAGATGGGACCAAAATGGTTTTTAATAACCTCTACTTCTCAACTACCGATAAGCAACAACGATTCACAAAAGTCAAACATTCCAAAATTACATTTACACTTCCGATTTTCTCTTCCAGATTTCGGTTTCTTCTAGAACATCCACATTACCCAAACTATTACAATTCTCATTTATTCTAAAGCACAAAACTGCAAAAAGGTCACATGTTGGTTAGAACTTAGAACACTGTATAAAGAACTAGTAAATTGGTAGGTTTAAAAGATGTATGAATATATAACTTACTCTTAACATAAATTATGACTTGATTTTGCGTTCATACTCACGAAAAAGACATAAAAGTCAACGCGTAGCCGAAGATTTAGATCAAAGAAGTCAAACATTAAGACATCTTCCGTTCCAAATTCGGACACTAACCCCCAAAATCCACGACCTGGTCAACGCGTCGGAATAATCAAAATGACGAAAACGCCCTTGTCGTTTCACGTGTCAATGCCGAGTAAATGGAGGTTGTTTTCGTAACATTAGCCACGCTTTTGACATTGGACCATATCTCATGTAAGAAAAGCTTAATTTTTATTTTTGTTGCTTTACCAAAAAATAAGAGAGGAAAACATAAAAACCAAATCATTAATGTGTTAAATCATTAATGGTTGTCATGTTCATCAAAAATCATTCCCAACACATTTCTTCTTCGTTGTCAAAAATACATCAGAACGTTCTGATTTCGCCGCGTGACTCTTATCTCCGTCAACGCCGATAAATTCTCCGGTAAAGTAACCGCCGCGATGTCGTTTCTTTTCCGTAAGAACGGTAGTAGTTCACGGAGGAAGATCAAAGAAAAACTCCGTGGTCGTCACTCAGATCGAGGTGGGAAGAGAGAAGAAGATGAGAGATACGGCGGCTCCGGCTCCGATTTACCTCCACCACCGTCTCCTTGGGGATTTCTCTTCCCGGAGGATTTTGTAAGAATCGACGGGAATCTCAAAGCTGTTATTGTAGATGATGAAGGATTAGATGTGATTTACTGGAAGAAGCTTCTAGAGTTGGAAAATAGCGGGAAAATTAGAAAAAACCCTAAACCTAGAAGAAGAGGAGACAAATCCGGTGACGGATTTAGAAGAACTGGAGCAGATCAAGACGATAACGATGATGGTGATGATGAAGTAGGAGATGAATCTATCGAAGAGGCGTTTTCGTTTCATGTGAAAAAATCTCAATCTGCGTCATCGTCAGGTGGTGAAATTAGAGATCAGAGTAATAATGGTGGTGGTGGAGGAGGAGGAGGAGGAGGAGGAGGAAGATACTATACTTCTTCTTCTGCTTCTCCGTCACGACCTTCTTCTTCTTCTGCATCTGCTGCTTCGCCGTCGCGAACTTCCTATGCTACAAGTGCCGGTAGTGATTATGGTGGTGGTGGTGGTGGAAAACAATCTCAATCCAAATTTCAAGCTCCTGGCGGCGGTTCATTTCCCTCTTCTCCGTCGCAGATCCATAGTGGTGGTGGCCGTTCTCCGCCACTTCCGCTTCCTCCGGGTCAATTCACGGCGGGAAATGCGTCATTTCCTTCATCAACACAGCCTCCTCCGGGTCAATACATGGCGGGAAATGCGTCATTTCCTTCATCAACACCGCCTCCTCCGGGTCAATACATGGCGGGAAATGCGCCATTTTCTTCATCGACACCGCTTCCTCCAGGTCAATACCCGGCGGTGAATGCGCAATTGTCTACATCCGCACCGTCTGTTCCACTTCCTCCGGGTCAATACACTGCGGTGAATGCGCCATTTTCGACATCCACACAGCCTGTATCGCTTCCTCCGGGTCAATACATGCCCGGTAATGCGGCATTGTCAGCATCGACACCGCTTACTCCGGGTCAATTCACCACGGCAAATGCTCCACCAGCACCGCCTGGTCCAGCAAACCAAACTTCACCACCACCACCACCTCCACCATCTGCTGCGGCTCCACCTCCCCCACCACCACCTAAAAAAGGACCTGCTGCACCACCACCACCTCCTCCACCAGGTAAGAAAGGAGCTGGACCGCCACCACCTCCTCCAATGTCGAAGAAGGGCCCACCTAAACCCCCTGGTAATCCAAAAGGACCAACAAAGTCAGGTGAGACTTCATTGGCCGTAGGCAAAACTGAGGATCCGACGCAGCCGAAGCTCAAGCCTTTACATTGGGATAAGATGAACCCTGATGCAAGCCGTTCTATGGTGTGGCACAAGATTGATGGTGGCTCCTTCAAGTAAGTATTAAAGTCTATATAATGTGGAATGTGATATTCTTAAGTACTGTATGATTTTGAGTTCTTATGCGGTTATAATATTTGTTTCTTGGGTAGCTTTGATGGTGATCTCATGGAGGCTTTGTTTGGATACGTTGCTCGAAAACCAAGTGAATCAAACAGTGTACCGCAGAATCAGACAGTCTCAAACAGTGTACCGCATAATCAGACTTATATCCTTGATCCTCGGAAATCTCAGAACAAAGCAATTGTGCTTAAATCTTTGGGGATGACTAAAGAAGAGATCATTGACTTGTTAACAGAAGGCCATGATGCTGAGTCTGATACCCTTGAGAAGCTTGCAGGAATAGCTCCAACGCCAGAAGAACAGACAGAAATCATAGATTTCGATGGTGAACCGATGACATTGGCTTATGCAGATTCTCTACTGTTTCACATCTTAAAAGCAGTTCCTTCCGCGTTTAACCGGTTCAACGTTATGCTTTTCAAGATTAACTACGGCTCTGAGGTTGCTCAACAAAAGGGATCTTTACTAACACTTGAATCCGCGTGCAACGAGCTCCGTGCTCGTGGGCTGTTCATGAAGCTGCTAGAAGCAATCTTGAAAGCAGGTAATAGAATGAACGCTGGAACCGCGAGGGGAAATGCTCAGGCTTTTAATCTGACAGCTTTAAGAAAATTGTCTGATGTGAAGAGTGTTGATGCGAAAACTACCTTACTTCATTTTGTTGTTGAAGAAGTTGTAAGGTCTGAAGGAAAGCGAGCTGCAATGAATAAGAACATGATGTCTAGTGATAATGGTAGTGGCGAGAATGCAGATATGTCTAGAGAAGAACAAGAGATTGAATTTATTAAGATGGGTTTACCCATTATAGGTGGCTTAAGTTCAGAGTTCACTAATGTGAAGAAAGCGGCTGGAATTGATTATGATTCGTTTGTAGCTACGACCTTGGCTTTAGGCACCCGAGTGAAAGAAACAAAACGTCTTTTAGACCAAAGCAAAGGGAAGGAAGATGGGTGTTTAACAAAGCTGAGATCTTTCTTTGAATCTGCGGAGGAAGAACTGAAAGTTATTACGGAAGAACAGCTTAGGATAATGGAGTTAGTGAAGAAAACTACAAACTATTACCAAGCTGGAGCATTGAAAGAGAGGAACCTGTTTCAACTGTTTGTTATAATCCGTGATTTCTTAGGGATGGTTGATAATGCATGTAGTGAGATCGCAAGGAATCAACGGAAACAACAGCAACAACGACCTGCAACAACAGTAGCAGGAGCATCAAGTTCACCAGCAGAAACTCCGAGCGTTGCTGCTGCACCGCAAAGGAACGCAGTTAGATTTCCAATTCTGCCTCCAAATTTCATGTCAGAGAGTTCAAGGTACAGCAGTTCAAGTGACTCAGACTCAGAATCTTGATAACCAGAAAAGCAAAAAAATATCATTTACATTTGTTATTATGTATATACAGAATGATAGGGGAGCTTGTTGGTAAAAATATTCATTAGGTTCTTTGAAGATGGTTCTTTCAATTTTACCTGTTTTGTTGATTTTTTTTTTTCGGGTTCATGGATTGGTTACGCCAAAGTTGAATTCTTTTTTTTTTTTGGGAAAGACGAAGAATACAAACAGAAGAAACCATTCCACTGGCCTTTGTTTGTAATTCAATTTGTTATATTATTTGGAGTGCAGCACAAAATGAGATCTCAACTCGATTGCTTGAATATTAAACACGAGACTACTAAAGCTTCACAAGAATAACATTGTTTCTCCTTATGTTTGTAAACAAAGATACAGAGAGATTAAAGTTCAGAAGGGGGGGGAGAGAGAGAGTATACAATCAGATCTTTATTCATATTCATAGATTTCTCTATCAGCCAACTTTCTCATGACACGTGGCAGTTTAACGAACAAGAGCTCCATGATCATGGAAGGGAAGCTTTGACTTCTTTTCTGTCAGGTCCAAATGACTGCCAACAGAAAACAAATGGGTCAATAAGAAAGATTAACTATAGTTTCAAGGGGCGTGGTGCAATATGAATATCTAATTAGTGAAGTACCTCGGTGCCAAATCCCTTCACATACACATTGGTAAAGAGCTCAGAAGGCTCTGGCATTGGGCAATCCTGAAACGGTACAGAGATTTTCGCATAAGGGTCTCGAGTTTACGCTTTGAAAGTAGTAATGTAACTGTTGTTTTACCTTAGCTTTGGCAATGGCGTCATCTACTTCTTTTCTAATTTCCTTCTCCATATCCTTAAGCTCTTTCTCGGTTGCTAGGTCATGAGATAGTACCAGCTTCTTTATTCTCTCAATTGGATCCCGTTCCTGAGTCATATAGAGTAGCACATAAATGTTTTGACTTTTGAGATTTCATCAATAGCTGAGTCCTCGACCAAGAAATGATTTTTCAGGTAAAGAGACTAACGAACCTGCCTCACACCAGATATCTCATCTCGGGTACGGTATGTGCTCCCAGGATCAGACATGGAGTGACCGTGGTACCTGTATGTGTCCATCTCAAGAATCTGTATAGAAGAAACGATGTATTAATGCTTCTGTAATCCATATGATAGGAAAGAATAAACACAGGAAAATAAATTGGAAACCAAAGCTACTACTTATATGAACAACAGCGATATCAAAAACACACTTCTTTGATATACACTGATACAGCGTAATTTCTATTGCAACTGCACAGAAAGAACCAGCCACCCCATCAATATTCAGCTACTGGAATGCAGTGTCCAAAAAGAGGAACTGAAGGGAAGTAAATATCAACTAAAAAATGCAAAAGGAAAGATTAATACTTCACGTCCTACAGGACAGCTAGATATTGCTCATAGCAAATTTACAAAATGCGCCAGATGAGTAAGGACCAAAGGGGAAAAAAACAAAACGTCTGATAATACTAAAATACAAACTTACTATTGGCCCCTTCTCCAACGCATGCTGCTTAGCAAATTTGCAAGCTTGTTTGACAGCAAATGCATCCATACCATCTACCTGTTTATCCATACAAACCAGCAACCGGTCAAACTCAAAAGAAAGTTGCTAACTTGATGCAGGTTACAAGAAACCTAATAAGAACAAGGTAATGATGCACACCATATCTCTGTTAACAATAGAAGATTCATGACAATCATTATCCATAAGACAGTCACATTCATCTCTAAACTGAGAGGTTATAAATGAAAGCTGAGTAGTAGTAAGTTACTTAAGACTTGCATTCTACCTGTTTCTATATGGAAACTAAGAAACTTATATCATTCAGGAAATGACACTAATCCATCTACCCAATCAAAACTTCCCTTTCTCATCTTAACAAGCCTCACACATCAATCCTTGTTACAAATAAGATTCAAAAGCTGACCTTGAGTCCAGGAACATAATCACCACGCTTGTAGTAAGATGGACTCTTAGCGGCTCTCCATTCAGCAGTTCCCATTCCATCTGCACAGATCAAATTCAATCAGATACTACGACAAAACAAACCTACAAAGAAAGAAAGAAAGAAAGAAAGAAGCAAAAATGCTTACAGTGATTGTTCTCGCAGACCAAAATTGCAGGCAAATCCCAAAGAGCAGAAATATTCAAAGCTTCAAACAACTGTCCCTGATTCGCAGCACCATCACCATACAAAGCAAATGTGACAGCCTCTTCCTTGTTATACTTCTGAGCAAAAGCAATACCACAACCTAATGGAACCTGAGCACCAACAATCCCATGACCACCGTAAAACGACGATTCCTTCTTATAGAAGTGCATAGATCCACCTTTCCCTTTAGAACAACCAGCTTGTCTTCCCATAAGCTCTGAGAAAACCTCATGAAGCGAACCACCACGACCTAAGAAAATACAGTGATCACGATAAGCAGTAATAATCGCGTCTTTCTTTGTAATCGCAGCTTCCATGCCTATAGCTACAGCTTCTTGGCCGTCGTAGAGATGACAAAACCCTCGGATTAGCTTCGCTTTGTAAAGCGAATCGGCTGCGATTTCCATACGTCGCATCAACGCCATGGTTCTGAAGAAATCGAGAAGCTCTTGACTCGATGATTCGACGGAGCGTGACGGTGGATCACATAAGTGAGCTGTGAAAGGAAGCGAAGTCTCGATTGTGATCGGAGTTGTGTCCGTTGAGATTAATCGGCTGAAGGCGGCGGAGAAGGGACGAGTGATGATGTTGGATCGTGATGAGAGGCGTGATAGAGCCATTTCTCCGCCGTTGATTCGAAGATTCTCCGGCGAATCTGTTGAAAACTTCGCGTAGGAACTGAGAGGACAATTTCAGTGAAGCAGTAGATAGCGATCCTAATATAAGAGACTCTGAGAGGATAAGAAGGTTTTCCGTACACAGCCTCACGTGAGTCACGTGACACCTGTGATAAAAGAGTCAATATATATTCATATTCTCTTAAAATCATATTATATAATCAAACTCAAATGTGATTAAAGATAAATAACCAAATGGATAAACCAAAATAAATAAATAAAACATGTGATTAAAGAGATTATTAATTTGAAAGAGAATTTAACATTAGAAGGAAAATTCAATAATTGTTCAATGAATGAATTAAAAATATCCAATTTTAGCATCATCCTTAAAAAAAAAAAAGATATTCTAACACTATACAGCAAAACTGGCGGCTCCAGCTGCAGTGTAGACTGTAGAAGATAAAAACTATGGTTGTTGCCATGTGAATCTCTTTGAGCCTAAAATGATGCAAGAATCTTTGTCAAAGACAGTTATTCTCTAGTCTCTCTCTACTACTACTCATTCTTGCATATCTCATTCTCAGCAAAGAACTTCACACCTGCACAATTTATCGTGAGTTAGAGATTATTGATGATTTGCAGTATTGATCACCACAGGCAAATAAAAGACAAGAGGGTTACTTACGGCGTTCTTGAGTTAAGGCAAGGCGACAAGTCTGCGGTTAAGACTCATGTGAAAGCGCGATATTCGTTTCTTTCTCGAGAGTTCACTACTATCAGAGGTTTTAACATTTTCAGGTCCAGTTGGATTCAGTGTTGCTTTCTTCTGCTTTCTTCTATATAAAAGATCTGCTGTGTGTGGTTCATACTTGACCTAATGAAGATTGTAAACTCTCATCAATCATATATACATGTGAAAAGAGAAAAGATTATCAGTGCAAGAGATTCACAAGAAAGTATTTTACCTTGAAAGAACTGCAAGCTATCTTACATTCAACCTCATTGATAATGTTCAATCCTTCCAAGGCACGTGACATCCCTAGAGATTCTTCACCCGGACCACTTAATTTTGCCTTGTTCCTGAAAAGAGTATGCTAAGGTGATTACTAACTGTACTACCACAACTGAAGACGAAAAAAGGTTATGCTCTAATCATTGCTTCATTCACCTTTTCAGAAATAGTCCGGGTTTCTCTTCATCACTGACAAACGAAAGAAAGTCATTCTGCAGATAATTAGCAAAACCTGGTTCCACTGTTACAGCTGTAACTTCAGGCTGATCATTCCAGCTGTTCATAAGTTGAATTCCGAGACGGGTTTGGGCAGATGACTGCACAGAAATTTGCAAATACAGATTAGTATATGGGAACATATAAACAGGTATCCACACATATCAAGAGAAGCATACATATTCAATCCTGTATATGTTCTGATCATGGAGAAGGGCTCGAGCATTCTCATGGTACACTATATCAAAGAATCTTCCTGGTTTTCTGTAGTTCTCGTATGCATATAGCTGCAGAAGCTTGGTGTCTGTCTCATCAGCTGCGACTGCGTGAAGCTGAAGCATGTCCAAGCCACTTAAATGATTAGTGCGGAGCAAACAAAAATAAAGGAGAGAGAACAGAAGCAGAGTCAAGACGATAACAAGGTAAAATGGAAGCTTACATGCTTAACAAACTTTTGAACTAGCTTGTCCAATGTGAAGAGAACATATGATTGTGCTCCGATAATAGCTCGACATTCATCTTCAAACTTTGTATTGTCGCTAGAGCCATCAAGTAAATTGTAAAGGGCTTCCATGAACCTAAGCTTTCAAATATCAGTTAGGAAATAATATTTTTTCAATTAAAAAGTACCAATGATGCTTAGAAAATAAACCACCTGGTATAAGAATCAGTAGATGTGCTATCTGGAGCTTTCCATTTCCTCTCTGAATGTATCTTTGCTGATTGTATTCTCTCGTACAACATCTGGAAAATCAGCAGAATTAGCGGTTTGGACTGAGACAATTGACATTTGAGGAACATGAGAAGGTTGTTTCGTAGCACTTACTTGATGAAGCCTAAAAAGCACATAGAGTGAATCATTCCCATAGAAAACTCGAGAATCATTCCGGGTGTCGCATTCACTTGCTTGCAGTGTCCCAGGCACATGCTTTGCAAGGGGCTTTACAGGTTGCAGATACCGTTCTGAAAATGTGAAAAAGGATCCATCTTCACCCTCGTTGGAATTAACCATCCCTCCAGCCTCATTTTCACTCTCAGCTCCTTTATGCTCTTCATCGGAAGAAACTTGGCCACCAAACTTGCTTGCTGAGACAATAAATTTCGAGGCATTTTCATCCCCTTCTGATAACTTTTGAGTTATTTTATTATCATCATCTTCAGGGAGGGCATTGCTCCTTGTTACAGCTTCAGTACCACATGCACCCTCTTTGGGTTCTCGGTCTGTATTACTTATTTCATTATCTGGTAGTTTCTGCACAGGCTCGAGCCCATTCTCTTTATAAACCTCGAAATTTTCTTGCTCGCAACTTTCAGTGGGGGATAATTCACCCTCTTCTCGCTCGACCTTATGCCCTCCCATTGATACATCACTGACCCTACTACGATTCTCTACACCCTCCATTATCAAATCGTTTCTGGTTGACACCAGTTTGGAAGGCTGGCTATCCTGTAGAACCACAAAAACAAATATCAAGGAAATATCTTTTTTCACATACAGGAATATTATGAAAACTTAAGCAACTTTCATTTATTGCCCAACAGTAAAATACGCTCTACCACCACTAGTCCAGATTTATGAACCTTTGACTATATTTACTCAGTGAAAAGTGAATACGGCCTCAGGTCAAGAACAAAGGTACTCAGGAAGAAACAATACGGTTACCTCATTAGTTATAGCTGCAACATCATGCAGTTTATCTTGCTGAATGCTTTCTCCTGTGTTGACTGGCAAATCTTGCGCAAAAGAGCTTCCTTGTATCATTGGGTTTTCTTTGTTAGGCATTTTTGGAGGTGTTAACGGTTTAAGGTTTGAGGCCATAGAACCGTCACATGTATTTTCCTTCACTGCCTCACTTGCATCATGGTGCTCTTGGTTGTCTTCGATCTTTGCAACATCTTTCATTGTCTCAATAGTTTCAGACCTAGAAGGAACGCCAAACATGGGCTCCAAAAAGGTTACCCATAGCTTCATTACTTTATCCGACTGTTCAGTAGCACATATTTCCTCACAATAATACTTGATTAGCTTATATAGGTCAGTATGAACTTTTGTATCAGTATAAATGAACTCCACATCTGGGGTGAAAGAGGGCTTAGTTCCAACAGCAATGGCACGAAGCAGGTCTTCTTTATGCTTTCTCTCACTGATATCTTTAATCTCCGCCACTAAACCTGCATTTGGGACATAACAACCAACTTTAGTCGACACAAACTTGCACTTAAATGATACAAGATATTCTCTTTGTTTCATCATTTTTTTCTTCTAACAATCAGTGACGCTTTTATATTAAGAACTCTCCCTGTAGAGAAAGAAATTGCTAATATGAAATATCCACAAAATCTTCTATGGAGCTTCAACTGTAGCCAAACGAAATGAATGGGTTTTTAACCTAAATTAGGTTCAAAGTCAAAACAAAATGAACTTGTAGTCCTGAAAGAAAACTTACCTTTTGTGCTTAAATTCTTGGAGTCCTGCTGCTTGAAATAGAAACTACGATGATCGAGTGATTTGTGATGATTCTTAGCATATACTTCAGCCCATACTTTCCTGAAATCAGCGCGACACCTAGCCCATTCTTCTTGTTTCTGCTTCAAGCGTGTTAGAATCACAGGTAAGGCGATATGAGAATTCTTCTTCAGAAAATCCATGACATCAAGCCCATAATCCCCGTACAACCGCTCAATGCATCTTAGGTTCAGCTCTATCAATTAGTCACATATAAGGTCATTAGGCAAAGTAAAAGAATAATAAACATACATAGTAACATTTATCACAGCCAGATTTGATAAGATAACTACTTGCCTGATAAGTGTTCTCTAATACAAATTGGTGTCTCTATAGAGATTGTATTGTTGTTAATCTTTTCCAGAAGACTTTCCACACGCTTGATGGCTGCACTTACAGACTCTAGTAACATGTCCAACTCAAACCTGAAACCATATCAGTTAGTTGATAGATCAGATGGAAGTAGAACTTCTTTGGGAATTCAATTGTCAGCAGAGAAACCCCACAATATTATCCACAAAAGTTTCAGACAACTTAGTGAAATTAGAAGGGAAGACTGAACTGAATAGAAAACAATCATGAACTCCCAATGTTATTGAAAGACTCCAGTTTAAATACAGAAAGAAATACAGGAACCTAATATATACTATATACGTCTTACCTATCATCCTCACATCGAAACAAGCTTTCTTCATACTGATTTTTGCGCATGTGTTTGAATGAGTAATCCTCACTCCCCGATGTGACAGATACCCAATGATCGTTAAGCACCTTTTCACCAAGTGAATTTCTGTAGCTTGGAATCTGAATAGGATACTACACAAGAGAAAGCCAACCGTATGATTATAGAGCACAAAATCAACGCTATATTGAAGTATGGTAGATAATAACATTAAGGTTTAAGAAGGGCTCACATCATCTGGCAAGCGACGATAACTTGGTGTACATTGTGCACAGTCAGTAAGATCCAGTTCATTTATTGCCTTGGCCATATGGTTTGTAGACAGTAGATTTTTTTGACTTCCGATGTCTGGATCTCTTTCATGGCCCCCGTTACTTTCATAAATTTGAATCCCCTCGGTGTCCTCTACCTTAGGATATCCTGGCCATTGACCTTGATTAGCAAGGGATTCTGCAAACATTAACATAGTTGGACCTTAGCACCACGTAACTACTGACCAGTCGATAAGCAGAGACAAGATTGACAATAACCACAGTATAGAAGATGGCAATATGTCACGTAGATATATATACTAATTTCCCTTTCATATCAAAATCACTGAAAAATAGAAGACATCTATTTGTATTATCATGCTCTCACTAGGCGCTGAGCCAAGCAATAATAATTAAACAATGCAAATAAATAATGCTACAGGTGATTCAAATACTCACTTCCCAGAGAATTACCAGCAGAGTAGGCCACAAGGTTCTCATCACCATCCTCTCGTTGATCAGAGAGTTCAGTATACTCATCATGCCTACTCCGTTTTATTTTCTGTGGTAGGAAAGAGTCCATATCAACATCTCACCCAAACTCAGAATCATCAAGTTCCTTAAACATATATTCTTTCATCTATTCTGTAAACTATCTTAATTCCTATATATATCTTGCTTTTAATTTATCACTCTTAGAACAATTAGGGAAAGGATGTTATTACATTCCATACAAAGCATGCATGGTCACAATGCAGGCTTTCTACCACGAACATCAATTAGAAACATCATAAACTACGTTGTAAAGATATGTGAATCTTTTAGAAAGAATGAATTAAGGCAAACCTTCTCAAAATGCTTTGGATGCATGCCAGGAAATGTAGAATTTCTATCACGCGGTATTGTGTTCCTCTGGAAAAGAGGGTCATTAACAGAAACTGATCCTCGAAAATCTGGTAAGAAATGAACAAACTCCCCGAGCAGATCTTCATGGTCCTGGAACAACAGAGTAACCTGTAGAATTGATGATCATCAGAAAACAAATCACAAGAAAATCTGGCTATATATATGAAAAAAGAGTGAGGCAGAATCGTAGGCAAATCAACACTATACCCATTTACTGTAAATATACCTCTTGATAGACCTCGTTGATGGACTTGGTTTCCTTTCTATACATGTTCAAGATGTCTAGAAATTTTTTATATGCACGGTCATCACCTCCAAATCGCGCCTGGAGGAATAACTGTTTAGATCATGACTAAATTTGGTATCTGGATAAATACATCAGATACATACCTTAATCCTGTTGACAAATTCGATAGCTACTTGGAAATCCACTGGCTTCTTAGGTTTCTCATCCTCAGGCTGAAGGGTAATTTTGTACCCCTTAGGTAAGAAGGTATTAAAACCCAAAAGTAAGTCGTCATAGCCCTTGAACAAATCTTTTACTCTTGCTATGACGCCATTAGTGTCAACTCTACAACCAGCATGAGACGCAAAAAAATTTAGAACATTTCCAGCTGTAAGAAGACACACAGCAAACGGAGGAGAGAAGAAGACATTTACCTCTGAGCTTTGAAGTCCTTCATGACTCCAAGGAAAGTCTCATATTTCTCTTTGTTGTCTTGAAACATATCCTTCACAGCTTTAAGATATGTCAAAGCATCAACTGTTGTTAGCCCTCCCGTTGTTCCTCCGCCACTAATCGTTGAAGGCCTACCATTTCTGCATTACACGAACATATATTAAGTTGCTTTTCGCACCTACGTAGAAATATTAAATTCCTTTTCCCCTACGAAGCTACAATAATTTTGCTTAAGCCTAGGAGGATAACTAAACCACGAACAATTATAGACCTCAAAGAGAAAACTCAACTCAACCTAGAAAACAAACCAGAGCATGGAAATTTAAATCCCCACAGAAGAGAAAGACAATAAGAATATCTATCAGTCTGCAAATTTGATAACACAATTTCGATACATATATCCTCCATCAATCTTTACCATTTCTGCATTACTCCAACATATATTAATACGCATTTAGGTCATAAAATCAAATTCATTACACTTATACAGTAATTATGTTTTAGCCTATAAGGATAACTAACTTAAGAACAATCATAGACCTCAAAAATAAAAACTCAACCTAGAAAACAAACCAAAGCATGAAAATTTCAAATCCCCACAAGCAAAAACAAGCAATAAGAATCTCTATCAACCTACACACTTTTGACTTCCTTATAAAAAACACACAATTCAAAACGAATACGATTTGAATTGACAACAGAGAGAGACAGCTTACGTTTCTCCTCGAGAGGAAACAGTAGGTCCTCGCATTTGTGGTTCAACGTAAACCTCTTCTCTAACCCTCTTCATCTCTTAGATTCAAGCTTCACCAAACTCTAAGTACCCTGAAAACAAGCCAAGTTTAAAATCACAAATTCAAAAACTTCCCTCTCTCTTAAACAACAAACACAAACCAGATCTATCGCCAAAAAATCGAAACAAAAATCAAAAACTAGATTTTGATTATATATACAAACCTTATATAGACCGGATCACATTCATGAAAGCGAAAAAACCAAACTTGTTCATTTCTTCCAAAGAAGAAGATAAAACCAACATAATAGAAGCTATAGAGAAGAGTGGATCGCCGCCGTTAGTTTGCCGGAGAAAAATGATACGAATCTTCACAGAGAGACAAACAAAAAAAGATTGCTTCTGGTTTGGATCTCTCTCTATATTTATTATCTCAATCTCTCTCAGATACGAATAGTTTTGAGAAGAGAATTAGCCATAAGAAAACCAAAAAGGCCAAAGCTTTCCGAGCAACAGAGGGAAGAGAGCGAGAGAAGGAGGAGCCTAAGATTGTGTCTGTTCTGTATATTATACCAAGGAGATATATAATCAAGTGTTTGTGTTGTTAATAACAAAATCTTTGGCATGTATTCATGCATTTAAAGTAATTGAAACATGATAAGAGATTTTGGTAACAAAATGGATTTCCCCTAATTTCTTACAGTCAAAATTAGGGTATCATCCTATCACCTATACTTTCGGGATTAAAACATATGAGATTTCTTGCCATTTTATGTATTTTTATACTTTCTTTTGGTCAAGAAAAATTGAATTTTCCTATTTATAGTAGATTAGGTTTTTAATTAAAGATTTTTTATAATAATAAGTTTAAGCTTATGTTTTTTTAGTGATTATTAAATAAAATGGTTATTTCTTTTTTTTGGTACAAATATCTTAACGAATCAGAAAAACATTTGGTTTAATTCGGTATTTTGAATTATACAAATGTTAAGGCGAACAATTTGGCACGAAAAATTCGTACTAAACCGCTTAATATAACTTATGTAAATAATACTCCTCATACTTGGATCTTTTGAGCCCTAAATAAAATCTGAGAATTTATTTTAAAACGAAGAAAATAAAAGAAAAAATGAAGTTGAGAATTTATGAAATTATCAAAAAAAAATAAACTATAAAAATAATCTTAAAATTTACCATAGTTTTGATATTTTCTTATCAACATATCACGATTGTTTTTTTTTGACATATTTGTGTTCTTTATTACGTTTGAAAGAAAAAACAAATCTTATTTTAGTATGAAGTTTTAGTTTATATTGGAAATTCTTAAGAGTTTTTTATCGTAGATAAGGGGAACGTTGTGTTTTTGGTAAGGCAATGGAAGAATGACTCCTTTATGCTCTAGTGACTTCCATGTTCTTTCTTGAGGAGGAGGAAGACCATTCTTCTTGTTTTGCTCCACAAGATTGAAATAAGAAATGTTTTCTAAAAGTTCTTCACGCTCCATATAGACTATCTCTTTCTCCAAGATATATATATTACCAAACGGAGCACTTTTCATTTTGAAAAATCAACTTTTACTTTTCATCTTATCTTCATCCATACTAGACTCAAACTCAACTTCAATATCAAACAGTGCTTCTAAAGCCAACTCAACCCAATAACCATACTTCACGCTCTCTCTTCAGGTAAGGATGTGATGATTCTTTGAGACCAAATGGTCAATAAATATATCAAAGAAGTCTATTATTTCCCCTTCCTCGTTTGTTTTGAAACACATAACTGACTTTATTGGTGATAGTGGTAAGTAGAGCAAACGATTCGGCTTTGGTGGTGAGGAGAGCCAAGGAGAGGCTTTTGGTGGCGAGGAGAGCCGAGGAGAGGCTTTTGGTGGCAAGGAGAGGCAAGGAGAGGCTTTTGGTGGTGAAGAAGAAAAAGTCATTAGTAGTGAGGTGAAAGAAGGAGCCATTGATACCATTTGAATTTGATTTGATCTTGATGGTACCTTTGGTGGTGATGAAGGAGCCTTTGGTGGGGAAAAAGAAAACGCCTTTGATGATCTTGATAAACACAGCCATGAGAGTATATAAAAGATATTCAAAATTGGGAAATGTTTTCATGATAGAAAATAGAAATAACTTACTTCTAAATACTCTGAAACAAGTTCCTATTTTATCATAAAGCTACCCATACTCCATGACCTCATCAGAGACACAGAGAAGAGAAGATTTTATTTTACTCCATGACATGTACCATCAATCTCATGTGACGTCTAAGCAAGATATTAACGAGCTCCTAAATAGAGAGGTGTTCATCTCGTTTAAACTTTTTTTAAGTTTAGGGTTGGTTTCAAATTGGTGTATCAACGCCACCGCCAATATACGTCATATTCTTGACATGTGCAGAGAAGAAGGATGTGAGGAGCTTTAGTTCTCATTTATTTCGATTTTGTTAGTATTCTTATCTTTTTTTAGATTCATGTTCTATTTGATAAGTGTAATTTTGATGTTGGTTGATTTGTGATCACTATTGTTAGTGAACTCCTGCAAAAATAAGAAGACTGAATTAGAAAAAGCAAGAATACAATGACACTTTCTAATTACAGCATATATTCTAATGAAAATTTGGTTTTGTTTTGGAAAATAAAAACAATTTTTTCTAATATGAAGCTTTAGTTTATATTGACAATTCTTAAAAGTTGTACAAAATTGTTTCAACCTTTTCTACTACATAAATTTGTCTTATGTGGTTATTATTTTTACATGAATCTAAATATGTAGCTTCTTTTTTTACTATATTTTGCGTATAACAAATAAGATCCGTGCTAGTGGGATTTTTAACTACTAATAATAAGAATTCCAAGTGTATATTAAAATCCAATAATTAACATTATTCATATCAATGACGATTTAATATGTGGGTAAGCATTTCGACAAAATTATTATCATATACTTGTTATCCTATTGATGATGTACAAAGGGATTCAATTTATTTTTTGCAGTATATACAATCTCACGTCTTTCTCATATATGTATGTTAAATTAAAAATAAAATTTACTCGTATGTTTCTATATGAAGATTAAGTTATTTCGTTTACATAATGGATAATGAGTTGATCATCTATCTATATATTAAGATCATTTGATGATATTCTATAACAAAAATAAATACTAGTATTAATGAGATTTTAAAATAGTAAGACGTCAAAGTGAATGTTCAAGTCAAAATTTAATATTATTTTTAACGTATCAATGATGATTTAATATATTGGTAAATGTTCATACAATTTTTTTTATCATATAGATGTTATTCTATTGATGATGTATAAAGAGACTCAATTTATTTTTTGCATAATACTAAATCTCACATTGTTTTCTATATAGACCTAGTGTAAAAAGAACTTGGTCATGTATGATTTCATATAATAGTTAAGTTATTTGATCTACATAATGGATAATTAACGAGTTGAAGTGTTATCTAAATAAAGTTATTTTGATGATATAGAGTGAGAATTACAAACGTAGGTTCAAATCAGATGGTTAACATTGTTTTACATTTGATTCGATTTAATATTCTAATAAATATTTTTGATGATATTTTTATTATAAATTTGCATTAACTAGAATAATTTGGCCAAAATAAGAAATCATTGAAATTATATAATAATATATATATATTGTTATCCAACATATGTTCAACAACGGGCGTTTGGTCTAGTGGTATGATTCTCGCTTAGGGTGCGAGAGGTCCCGAGTTCAATTCTCGGAACGCCCCTAAAATATTTTTTTCTTCAAATTCCTAATGGGCCAGGTTTCATAAATAATTCATCGAGGCCCAGTAAGAAGAAAGGGTTATATCATATGCTATATAAGATGACAAGGGTCTAAATATTTTGAACGGATCAATTTAGGAATCCAAACCATATTATGCAATGATCAAGATATAGGGTGGTGTATTGGCCTAAACATTTGGGTATGATTAAATGGAAATTTGATTGGGAGGACTTTTGGTAGGATTTAAGGAAATTTTAGGTGATTTAATCCAAAATTCAAAATCGTTTTGTCGTTGTAAGATAGACTTTTCTATATTTAGAAAAACTGATTTATTGAGATTTCTCATTAAACTTTATGATATTGGTGTTGTGTTGTGATAATTTTTACAGAACCATGTTATACAATTATCAAGATTTAATCATGAAGAACATTAACTTATCCTCCATTGATTTTGTCTTCTTTGATAATGGATATGATCACACTTTTTTTCTGTCTTCTTCCTCTTATTGGAAGTATCGTAAAATAAAAAGTCTCAAGAAACAAACAAAAATGGACTTTGAGGGATTTGTGGATATAAACACAAAAAAAAGTGGAATTATATTACATGATTCCGATTCGTCATCATCTATAAGACAATAAATAAAAATATTCAAAAAAATTTCGTTATGACACTACAATACATATTTAGAACATACAAAGCTTATAGTGCATATAAACAACACAGAGGATACAAAAAAAGAAAGAGACTTTGTTGTTTGAGAGATGGTTTTATCTGGTCTGGAAGTTGAGAGTTCTGATGCAGAAGGCGAAGATGAAGGCGAAGAAGACGGTGAAAGCGATGAGTACAGCCGCCACTGGTCCCATAAAGTCAGATTGGAAACCATAATGGTCCTCAATGTATTGCTTGACGGTTAAGTCAGGAGCACCACCAAGGACTTGGATACGTGTCTCCACATCACCGTACTGCGACACTATCAATCCATACACGGTCCATGCAACAGGGCAGATCCAGTAGTACCAAATCCACCATTTTGGGATTTTGGGTCTTGGAATGAAGAAACCAGAGAAGAGGTTGAAAATACCGTAAAACGCTGAGGCGAAAATCGAAGCGACTTGTTGGTTTGGTGTGAGGGAAACAGTCATCATGCCGTAGTAAGTCCAGTAGAGGAATGAGAAGTAGCTAACGAAGACGAACCAGAAGAACTTTTCGGCTTTCCATTCGAAACCAACCATGGCGTAGACGATGAGTGAGTAGTAAACGGTTTGAATAAGGACATAGGGAAGCTCACAAGTGACTTGAGAGATGGCATATGGCATGGCTGAGTACATTCCTGCTGCTCTTTCTCTGTAGAACACTGTTCTTTCCACTGCAACCATCGGTTGTACTGTTGAACAGTTGTTGATTCCCACGAAGATAATCGCGGCATACAATGCTCCTATCACCATTGTTAGATCCCCTGCGTTCGACCTGTTACCTCCGATTTGCCAGAAGACTGTACCAATCAAGAGAGATGTTGCCAATGTGAAGATGAAACGGACAAGATTGTAGTCTGGAGATCTCCAATACGTCCACCATTGTTTCCATAAGCATGATTTGAACTGTCCCCATGTGTTTTGTGAGAATTGTGTAGCAAAGTAAAGATCTGATGCTCCTGCTGGTGGTACACTTAGTTCTTTTACCAACGCTTTGTTTCGCCTGCATTTTGTTATGTATTCATTAGTACTATTACTTAAACAATCAATCAGATGCAATGAGCCATGGAAAAGAAGGAACTTAAACTTACTGGTGCAATGCTGATTGATTGTATAACTCAGCAAAGTCAACACTAAGCTTTAGCTCAGCGGCGAGTGAGCTAGCTTCGAGCATCCAAGTGGCCGGGTTATACTTTTCTGGAATCTTGGACACTCCGGGGAAAGATTCAAAGTACTCAACCACCTTGTGAGAGTTTTGACCCAATGGACCCGCGTAAATCACTTGTCCTCCTCTCTTCATCAGCATCAATTCATCAAATGCTTCAAAGATATCAATGCTAGGCTGATGAATGGTGCAGACCACGGTTCTTCCAGTGTCCACTGTGTTCCTTACCGCCCTCATCACAATAGCCGCTGCTCTAGCGTCTAGCCCTGAAGTTGGCTCATCCATAAAGATGATGGAAGGGTTGGCTACAAGCTCCACCGCGATTGTCAGTCTCTTTCTCTGCTCCGTGGAAAGCCCCGTGACACCCGGTAAACCAACAATGGAGTCCCTAAGACTGTCCAGCTCTACCAATTCCATCACTTGATCCACAAACATCATTTTTTCATCTTTGCCGACTTCTTTAGGAAGACGAAGGAAAGCAGAGAAAATCAGAGATTCTCTGACTGTTACTTGCGGGGAGTGAATATCGGTCTGCTCACAATATCCTGAGATTCTAGCAAATGTTTCTTGAACCTTTGGGAATCCTGATATTCTCACATCTCCTTCAATGTATCCACCTGTTTTCCTTCCGGCCAAAACGTCCATAAGCGTAGTCTTACCGGCACCACTCACTCCCATAAGCGCAGTCAAAACTCCTGGCCTAAATGCACCAGTCACACCTTTAAGCAGTTGGAGTCTTGTTTCTGTAACTCCTTGGTCTCTCATTTCCTATACCATCAAAAGATATCTATTTAGTTTAAGTAATTCATATTTAATTTAGTGTAAAGATTTTAAGTGAAGATAGTTACTTACCCCAGGCATGTCAACAAAGTATTTGACGTCGTCAAAGGACATAGCTAAAGGAGTGAAAGGAAGAACCATTCCTTTCTTATTGCCTGCACCACCTGATGCTTCAGCCGCAGAGTCCCTACTCATTCTCCCCATTGCGACCTCTCCTCCTGATAGCAGGGAGCAGAATGAGACAAGAGTACAAGAAAAGCAAAACATCTAAGCAGATTAAGAAATGTGTTTACTTACTTCTGTTCCCATCTGCAGTAGACAAAGATCTACGCATTGGATCTTTCCCCTGATCAGCGTCTTCATTTTCTTCTTCTGGAAGTAAACCTGCCTTCTTCCCAAGAGCTGTAGTTTCAAAGGTACATTATTAGTAGTCTATTGTTTTTAGATTTGGTAAAACGGGTGATACAACACGAGAACTTACGGTTGAGATAGGTAAGTGCCAAGGTGAATAGAATGTTGAAGAGGGCTGTGAAACAAAGCAAGGCTCCAACTGAAATCCAGTACCAGTTCTTTTGATGGTAGACATCCCAAGTATTAAGCACCATAGTTCCAAGCTTTATTGTGCTGTTAGAAGAAGCCTGTAATTTGAAAAAAATATGACTCAGAGGCGGCTTTACTATGATATTTGTTTGTAAAATGCAGAATAAAGAAGTAAGCCACTTACCATTTTGTTCATCCATCTGGGAGCAAACATTTCATTGACTACTAGACCGTTGAAAGCATAGGTGAGAGGAGATACCCAGTAAGCCCAACCCCACCAGTCAGGAATCTTGCCTTTCGGAAGAAGGAAGCCTCCGAGCAAGAACACAAGAAGTAGAGTGAGAGCACCACCAGTATTAGCAATCATCATGGTTCTGCACACAGAAGCAATCAACCTAAAGAGGGATGCAGCCATTTGTTGAATCAGAAACACCAGAAGAAACTGCTTGAAGAAGCGGCTGGCGTCAGGTGCAAAACCAATGGAGTAATAAGTCACCACCATCCAAGCCGTCGATTCTAATATTGAGCTTGGAATCCCAAGCAAGAAAGTGGGAAGTGAGAAGGTCCAGGATGGATAAAACAAGAGATCCCTCTGTTTGTAGAACACAGGGAGTCTTGAAACCATCATAGCCATCTCCGCAAACCCATTAAACATGTTGATGATCATTCCAAATAGCAATGCTCCTATGTAGAGATTAGCATCACCCTCGTTTCTTGTGTTCATTTCGGTTCTCAGGAAGAGTGTAGACGTGATTGCAGCAATGATGACGATCTGGACAGTCTTGAAAACATAGAAGAACGCGTTTCGCTGCATAAGCAGCCACTCTTTGTCCCAACAGCTCTTGAGAAGCTCCCTCTTTGAGACAGAGTACTTATCGAACACAAGAGCTGCTTTGTGGCCGCGAGACTTATCGAACGGTACTGCAAGTTCGTTAGACATCTTCGTCCCAACATGGAAACTCTTGTATCTACTGGCAAACTCTGAAACCGGAATGTAGTGATAAGGTCTGTTCGGGTTCACCCAGTACTGTTCTTGATCTTTCTTGGAAGTAACCTCTTGCAGGAAATCAGCTGTTCCTTTTCTCTCAGGACACTTGAACCCAAAGCTCTCAAAGAACTCAAGAATGTTGTCTCTCGGTCCTTGGTACACGATCTGACCTTCCGACACCAAGATGATATCATCGAATAAATCAAAAGTCTCAGGAGCAGGCTGGAGGAGAGACATGAGCACCGTGGCTTCATTGAGGTGAACGATTTGTTGCAGACACTTGACGATTTGGAAAGTAGTGGAACTGTCAAGACCAGTGGATATTTCGTCCATGAAGAGTGTCTTAGTAGGTCCAACAATCATCTCACCAGTTGTGACACGTTTCTTCTGACCTCCAGATATACCTCTCATCATGTCATCTCCAACTATTGTGTCTTTGCAAATGTCAAGCCCCAAAATCTGTTACACGGCCAAAGTTAGTATTATACAAAAAAAGACTCAAAACTTTATGAACATGAGAAAAGATTGTCTAGAACATTTTTAGAATATGAAAACTTATATCAATATTCTAAAATAATGAAACCAAACGGTTAATGAATAAATTCCGGTTCAGTTTCGGTTTATAAAAAACGATTTAGTTCGATTCGATTTTATGAGTTGCTTGCCTAGTAACAAACACTCTTCTTGAAACAAAAAGAACAAGATGAGCTAAGTTAAGGCGAGAGTTGGACTCACTTTGAGAGTATAATCAGTGACGAGACTGTTCTTAACACCTTGAGCAGCAGAAGCTTTCATGAAGAGATCAACATCGGCTTCCGGGAATATACCAGCGTCCTTTTCTCTCCTCGCAAGCTCATTCAACAGATCTACAACAACAAGAATCAAAACCATTCAACAAAACTGAATCTTGAAAAAAAGATATGATTAAAGATTGAATCTTTTACTTACCATAACGAGTACCAACACCTTGACACCTAGCAGAGAAGTCAAGAGTCTCCTTAACAGTCATGATACCAACATGAAGATCGTTCTGACTAATGTAAGCAGAGGTCTTTCTCGGAACAAACTCATCGAGTTGGTAACCATTGTAAGTAATATCACCACTGACTTGTAGAGATTTATCAAGTTTCCCAGCTAAAGCCAACAAAAGAGTGGTCTTACCAGAAGAAGGAGGACCCAACAAAAGTGTCATCCTTCCAGGTTTAATAACCCCAGAGATATCTTTAAGAATCGTAAGCTGAGCTTTCTTAGCAAATTGAATACCAATCATACCTAAAGCAGACTCTCCCATGTTCCTCACAACATTCAAAAGTGTAGGAAGAGATCTATTACCAGTGTAACAATCAGCTTTAATCGTCAAATGCTCGTACCTGACTTCAACAGTTGGAAGTTTGATACCAACTCTATCGATCCTGTTTCTTAGCTTAGTCAAGATCCTTTCATTATCTTGCTCAGCTACTTTGAAAACCATGTCAATAAACTTCTGACGATCTTCACCATCAAGCTTGGTTACATCAACCTCCTTGCTCATGAGCTGGTTACCGTAAACATCGTCTTCGACTACAGCGTTCATGAGAGTGGTTCGGAGACGACTGTAAGTTGGTAGCTTCTCAATGGCAGCCCATTTAAGAGCTTCTTCATCGTCGTTGACTGATTGTGTTCTTCTTGAACCAGATGAGAAGATATCTTCAATGTTCCTACTTGCTCTGCTTACACTTCGACTTATGCTTCTTCTCATACTAACACCACCTCCTCCTAAAGGAGGAAGATTTGGATTGTAATCCATCGTTCACCAAGAAAGCTTGTGACTTTGGCTCAAAGTTTATGTCTTTTGAACAAAGTTTGTGTTTTTGGATCAAAGTTTGAGACTTTGGATCTAATCCCGTGAGGATTTAGTTGGGTGATACAGAGAAGAGAGAGAGGAGGAAGATGATGAATGAAGAGAAGAGGGTGGGATTAGAAAATGGATAAATAGGGAGTGAGGAAGGAACATCAAGGCGGACTTTTCTTTATGTTGACTATTCATACTTTGTTGAAATAATCAAAAATAATAAAAAGTCGTGTTTTTTATGTGCAAGATGGGTTTTATTATTCAAATGTGACGGCTCTTTTACGTTGTTTTTTTATTTACAAAAGATATTTTTTGTGCTAATAATGCGACGGCTCTTTAACGTTTGTTATTTTATTGCAAAGATATTATGTAATAATTGAAGTGTTTGAACATTTCTTATTCAAAGTCAATAACGATGACCCCATTTAGTTATAGCTACTACTAGTGGAGATATCGTTAAATGAAAAGTCTTTCTTGTGTACTTTGTTTCTTTTCTACATTTTATTGGTGAGAAAAGAAAGGAAGACCGTCGTTGGGTTTTGAAGTCATTGTGTTGATGAAGTCACATTCACATTTCAATTCAACACATACGTGAAGGATGGTTTGTTTATAAGTCTTTGTGTTCTGGAAAGTGAGAAGTTGCGGAGGAAGAAGCCATTTAAATACCCGGAATAAGAAGTTTTAGTGACAACTCCTCAATGTTGTTATGATAAGAAGACTCCATTGACTTCCTCTTAAACTCTGCGTTTGGCTATTTTCTCAACTAATCTTTGATTAGTGCTCTGCATTTTGTGTATTAACCAATGTCTAATTCATTCCTTCAGCCAGCAAATTTCATTTTCCTGAGCTCTTCTCAGCTTCTTTAGTAATGCTCTATAGGTTGGTTTCTTTGTCAATTAAGCTCTCGGTCTTCTTCAGTCTGCAGTTTATACTCCAAGTTTTCATTTACCTTTGAGGACGACTCATCGATTTTTTCAAGAGAACAAACCTACATTGCTCTGAGTTTTCTAAAGCAATGTTCTTTGGCTTGACTTCGTTGACCAACAAGCTTCCTTTAAATTTCATGCTTCCAGTTTCTGCTTCTCTAACTCTTTCCTACAGATCCTCATTCTTCTCCTCAAGTTCCTTCAGTTTATTCTCATTTACCTTGCCAAGTTCCCGACTTTTCCGCGCAAATGAAGTTCTCGCTGTCTCTACACAGTCTTAGAATGGACAAACTCATTTTGGGTGTTTACTTATCTCAGTCTTCAAGAATTTTTCCTTACTTTTCACTTGTATATTTTGCAGCCAACTTATAACTTTTAATTTGGGCTCCACAATGTTCAAGCTATGGTTGACATATCAACAAGACCTTCTCCAATCCTTGCCTTGCTTTAAAAACGCTTCACTTGTATCCACCAAGCTTTCATATACCTTTGACAAGTTATCGAGTTTTTCAAGAGAAAAAACCTTCATTGCTCTGAGCTTTCTGTTTTCTAAAGCAACCTTCTTTGCCTCGACTTTCATGCTTCCAGTCTCCGCTTCTCCAACTCTTTCCTACAAATCCTCACTCTTCTCCTCAAGTTCCTTAAGTGTATTTTTCATACATGCTTCTTCTTCTTCTCATTTTCCTGAAGGTCAGACAAATTCACTTTGCCAAGTTCCCAATTTTCCACACAACTGAAGTTCTCGCTGTTCCCACATAGTCTTAGAATTGAAAAACTCATTTTGAGTGTGTACTTATCTCAGTCTTCAAGAATTTTTCCACAGTTTTCATTTGTATCTTTTGCAGCCAACTTATACCTTTTCATTTGGGCTCCACAATGTTCAAGCTATGGTTGACATATCAACAAGATCTTCTCCAATGCTTCCCTTGCTTTAAAAATACTTAACTTGCAAATCCAAAGTTAAGCTTTCCATAGCTTTGTTGCTTTTCTCTTATTTTCTTCTTCTTCTTACAGTTTTTTCCTGTCTGAGTTTGTCATTGGCTTCCTTAGTCGATTTTCAGCAGATCATCAAGAGCTCTAGCTTTATCTTTCTTAAGCATTGCTACTTCCATATTACCTCTCCTAAAACCCTCCTGAATCTGATTCAGTTGAGCAGGTACCTCAAAATTCCTTCACTGTTATTACACGTTCTGAAAAATGCCAAAAACAATATGATGATCAATCAATTAACTAAATTGGCCAGACTAGTTCACATTGGTGTTGGCCAAAGCGATTTCCTACAAAGAGTCTCCATCAAACAAGATGAACCACAATGTCAAAATCAAACAATGAATAAAGATATCTCCAGATACATGCTTAAGAGTTAAACAACTAGCCAAACAGTTTAGCCTTAATTTTCAATGAAATTCATGATCCATCTCAATTTCGATCTCTAGTTATAAATAGTTAAACAACTATCCAAACAATAAGATCCTGAATAGTTAAAACAACTATCCAAACAATAAGATCCATCTCAGTTTCGAGCTCTAATTATCAATAACTAGATCCTGAGCTTCTAGATGAAAATAGGTATTTCTATTATAATCCAAATACACACATTTCTCCACCATACATTTACTTGTCACACAAGTTACTAGCTTCCATTGATTATTAGTTTAAAACTACAATCAAACGAAGAACCATAATCATCAGAGACACACACACACAAAGTCAAGACCCAGAGAGAACTCAAATCAAGCTAAATTGGCTTAGCCAGAGATATCAATAGACTTAACTTGAGCCTTCTTCTTATTAGTCTCCACTTTAGGCACAGTCACAGTCAAAACACCATTCTCCATTGAAGCTTTAACTTGATCCATCTTCACATTCTCCGGTAACCTAAACTTCCTCGAGAATCCCCCACTCGATCTCTCTACACGATGCCACGTGTCCTGCTTCTCCTCTTTCTCAACGTGTCTCTCTCCGCTGATCTTAAGCACACTATCATCCTCAATCTCTACTTTAACCTCTTCTTTCTTCATCCCCGGTAAATCCGCCTTGAACACGTGCGCCTCCGCCGTCTCTTTCCAATCCACACGTGCGTTTGCTATCGCCGACGAAGACGATGACGGGAATTGAAGTTCCTTGAATGGATCCCATACGTCGAGTGAGAATGGATCGAATATGTTGTTGTTGATTCGCCTGTTGTTGCCGAAGAAGCTTGGAATCAGCGACATTTTCTCGGTTGATTTCGAAATCTGAACAATTTTCCGACGAATTGAATTTCGAATTTATGATGAAAGCTGGTGAGTTTGCTGATTCTATTTATTGATGAAGAAGAAATCTCCAGAGCTTCTAGAAATGAGGCAAATCCAGAAAAGTCTAGAAGCGTTCCAAGTTGTGTGTTTATGGGCCATAATGGGCTCTAAAGGCCCAATATTTAAATATGAGCCGTGTAAAGAGTTTTAATCAGTTGCTAAATATTTTTGTTTTTCCATAAAGGTTATTCAAACACAAACATGTTTCCCATAAACGTTGTGCGGGTTTTTTCCTAAGAGAAAACATGATTACTACCATTACATGCAGTCCTCTCTGAAAATAGAGAACTATTCTTTGTCTTGGATGTACTCATAAATATTTTAAATTAAGAACTTATCAATGCAATCTTTTGTTGAGAAAAGTATGATTCGAAGATTTAGTTTGTTATTAGATATATAGATGTTAAATAACAGTATATATGTCATCCTAATATTGAGAAAAATAGAAAGAATAGTTCATTTCACGTTTGGTTACGCGTTAAGAAACCGTGTTTGCTTGACTTGCTCATTAGCTCATGTGTAACATTGTGGTTGTGGATATAGTTTCCTTCTTTTAATTATAATCAGGATTGAAATAAAAGAAAATCTTACGGAATCTAGTTTTTTTTCCTTTTTGCTTGTATATTCTTGGTTCTTCTTCTAAGTGGCCACCAAGTTACACAAATATTTTATTATCTTCCTGACTTTGAATACCTTATTATACACGAGTCTCTGATACTTACTTCAAAGTCCTAACAATTTCCCATTACTACATAGAGGATTTACTTAACTATTCCTTGCGTACGTTAGAATCCTTGTTGGTATATTGAATCTGTTTTGATGTACAAAGACGTTCATAAAACGAGAAACAAGTAAGATAATATTTTGACCAACAAAAAAAAATTGTAAGATAATACTAAATTTGACATATTCGATGTTTAGAAACAAAAAAAGGACATAGTCTTACGAAAACTAGAAATTTTGGATATAAACTAATAGTAAATGTAAATTTTGTGGCAGGTAGTGAAATATGACAAGTTTAAAAGGCAAGCCAAAGACGAGTCTTGTTTAAAAAGGCCAAGTACCAACCGTAGTAGAGTCATCTTCATAGCCTTTTTTCTGCCGCCAAATCTTAGTTTCTCCACAAAGCTTTTTCTTCTCTCCTTCCATGGCGGATCTCTGAAAAAGTCTCCGGACATTTTCACAATGCCTTCCGTTCAAATCCGTTCTTCTCCGTCTCATTCACAGCCGGCTATGACGGTTACTGATCTCAAGCAACGAGTCATCGCTTGTCTCAATCGTCTCTCTGATCGCGATACTCTTGCTCTCGCTGCCGCAGAGCTTGATTCAATCGCTCTTAATCTCTCACCGGAGACTTTCTCTTTATTTATTAACTGTCTTCAGAGTACAGACTCTTCCGCAAAATCTCCGGTGAGGAAACATTGCGTTTCGCTTCTCTCTGTTCTTTCTCGTTCTCATGGCGATTCTCTCGCTCCTCACCTCTCGAAGATGGTCTCCACCGTTCTCCGCCGCCTCCGTGATCCTGATTCCTCCGTCCGTGCCGCTTGTGTTGCCGCTTCCGTTGATATGACTACCAACATCACCGGACAGCCTTTCTCCATCCTTTTCGGACCAATGATCGAAACGGTTATCCACGATTGCGATCCCAATGCGCAGATCAGCGCTGCTATGTGCCTTGCTGCGGCGGTAGACGCAGCAGATGAGCCGGATGTTGAGCAACTGCAGAAGGCCCTGCCGAAGATTGGGAAGTTGCTTAAATCGGAAGGTTTCAAGGCGAAAGCGGAACTTCTTGGAGCCATAGGAACCGTAATCGGCGCTGTTGGCGGTCGAAACAGCGAAAAGGCGGTGCTAGACTGGCTTTTACCAAACGTCTCGGAGTTTCTAAGCAGCGACGATTGGCGTGCGAGGAAAGCTGCTGCGGAGGCAATGGCTAGAGTGGCTATGGTAGAAGAAGAATTAGCTCCACTGTATAAGAAGACATGTCTAGGTATTCTTGAGAGCAGACGATTCGATAAGGTAAAATTTCAAAACAATTTATGGTAAAAATTTATAAGAAGTGCAATCACTTTTGACTTTAGTGTTCTTGGTTAATAACTTCATATATAACTTGTGCAGGTCAAACTTGTTAGAGAGACAATGAATCGTACATTGGGTTTATGGAAGCAACTTGAAGGTGATTCAACAGAGGTCTCAGAGTCTTCTTCCTCCTCCAAATCAGCTTCTTCTGGTTTGTCTGCGACTTCAGGAAAGAGAAGCAACACATTGAAAGGCAAAGATAGGAATTTAAACACACCATTAAGCTCAAAGTCGAATGATGTTGAGCCATTAGATCGTGGTGACACTCCTAAGGATGTTGAGCAGGAAGCTGTTGTGTCGAAAGAGAAGCGGAATCGTTCGACATTGGGAGCTAAACGGGTTCTGTTCCCGGCAAAGATGCATAAGGTCAAAGAGAATGGGTCGAACAAGTCACAAGTTGTTCAGAGTAGTGATGAGGAGAGTCCTAAAACTGACAGTGGTAGTAGCAGTTCTTCTCAGGCAAAGAGTAATGCAGAAGAGTTGTCTCTGATAAGACACCAGATTACACAGATCGAAAAACAGCAGTCCAGTCTGTTAGATCTCTTTCAGGTAACCTTTTCTTCTGATCTCATTTATCTTTATTAACTTTTAAAACATCCAACAAACTGTAATGTGCTGACTTTTGAATGTTTTCTTGGACTTAATATTGCAGAAGTTCATGGAGAGCTCGCATAACGGAATGCAATCTCTAGAGAGACGAGTACGTGGTCTAGAAACATCCTTCAGCGTAATCTCCACTGATTTACTAGTCTCTCGCAGCATAACACAAAATGGAAACCACAAACGAAACGCCTGTCGACAGAACTGAAAAATCTGAAAGCTCATTGTACCTACCACAACACTTCAAAATTTAGCATGTGAAGAAGATTCATTGGTTTATCTTGGAATTCATAAATTCTAAGCTGATGTAAAATTGTTTTCTGAAGCTATTTTTACAATTCATTTCAACTTAATGTAACCACATGATGACACATTGAATTTATTTCGACTTTATGTAACTACATGATCACACAATGAATTCATTTGAACTTTGTATAACCACATGATCACACAATGAACAGTTACCTTTAGTTCTCAATGCATGTAATGTGTTTTCGCAATATGATTATATCCATTTTCTGTTTTTTCTGGTCTGGTGGCTTTCAAACTGTTACTCTGGAAATCTCATCAGAATCAACAAAATATCTCCCCAGTGTCGCATCTAGCTTCTCCCCAATTGAAGAAATCCAAGCCTAGATATGATGAGCAAACTTACACTTTGACTTGTCTTATTAACTTTTCTAAGTCACAACCAACATAGAGAAGTTAAAGATCTCCTAACCTGGTCTGAAGACGTGAATCCTCTAATCGTATTTCCACCAATGACTGCGATTCCTTTATCTCCAAGCGGCTGCAAAATCACCGCCTAGTAGAGAAAAAACAAGTATTCGTCACACGGTTTCATCATTCCCTCACTCAAAAGACTAACACTCAAACTCTCAACAAACCTGTGTATTTGCAGGTAGAAATGGCAGCTCTGATCTCCCAGGATAAAGAGAAAGATTAGCCAAGTAACTCTCTGACAAACAATCATTGTTCTTTCCTTAGACAAATTCATAATTTCACACAAAAAAACATAAACAAAAATCCGTACTACTTACGTGCTTTGGATTTCATAACCCCTCTGTAAACCGATCCTTGCATCAACTTATCGGTCTTTACTATGACTGTTTTCTTATCTTCTGGAGATTCAGCTACCATCCCAATTTGAATAAGGCAAATTCCATTGTAGACAATAACTAGAGACTTACAACATGTTGCTACCTTAAGAGATTCCCAAGCCCTGAGAACATAAACAAAAGTCAGATACTATTTCAACTTATCATTCCATAAGAAACATTCGAATAAGAGATACGAAAAGAAGAGCATTACCATAACAACTCGGAAACCATCGATGCAGGAAGATCAGATTCTACAACTTTGCATTCCACACCTTTCGGATTTACCTGATATCAAACAAAACCAAGAATCACATTTGCATTGCCAAATCCTTCAAAGTTTCAATTCATAAACTTGGATTAGAAATCTTACAGGTGTTATTGACTTAGGTCGAATCGATAACCAGACTAAACCGGTCAATAGATTGGTGACAGCCAAGCCAAGCGCTAATAGATCTGCTCTAGACTGTGAGCTATACCAATTACAAAATGAGCAACGATTCAAAAACCAAAGTTGAATCACATCGAAACAACAAAGCAATGATCACAACAAATTTCTGAAAATACCGAATTGAAACTCGATTTAAGCCACTGTTGATTACTAAGAACTTCGAATTGAAACACAAATTGTATAATTTTAGATTTCAGAGTCCGGTTTGATCAACTTACCTGCTAGCATCGGCAACAGGAGCGATACCGGAAACAGTCCGATTAAAGAGAACGGCCAAAAGAGAAGCGCCCCCGACGTAGATCGGTAAGCTTCGAACCAAGTCATCGTTTTTGGAAATGAAATCAGCTACTAAATTCTTCCTCGGTTTCGGACCTTCGTAAGTTTTCGGCTTCTGGTGACACAAAAACACGGAAAAATTCAAAAAAAAAAAAAAGAGAAAGAGAGAAGAAAAGACGGAAAAGAAAGAGGAGGAATGAGAACCTGTGAGGTTGAGGAAGAAGAAGCTCTGATAAAACGAGGGAAATCTAAAGGAGGATGAGAGAATTGGCGATTAGCGCTCCAAGGGATTTGAATTCGGAGGAGGATGATTCTCGCTTCCATTGAAGATGAAGGAAGTGAGGTTAGAGATGGAAGATGGCCGTTAGGAGAAAGAACCTATCTCCATACGACGACGTTAGATTGAAGACAATTCTAAACCGATTTATATTTCGGTTATTCTCAGCAACATTTTAAAAAATCTAGTTAACTGAAGAACCGAACCAACCGGAATAAACCGAAGTTCCCGGGCTTTTAAGTACCGAGTCGGAGTCTGGACTGAGCTAAGAACCGGTTTTGAATTAAAAACCGACCAAACTAGTGAAAACCAGTTTTACTCGTTACCACCATCAGGTAATAATTTTTAATTAATTAGAATCGAAATTTAGTTTGATCTTTTACGATTAATTGGTAATAGATCGATATAGAATCAAAACCAGTTTTAATGTTCTCTTAAGTAATTATGATTGAAAAAATATTATAAAAAATTATAGTTTTTTAACGTCTAATTAAATTATATTAATTTCAAAACGAGTTTCCATAAGTATACAAAGCCATTAAATTAAAATACAAATGATTACAGAAATCATGTCAACCTATTTTATGATTTTTTTGTCAAGTAAAATATCAGTTTCTAAAACAGATATCTCACTTTTAGTAGTACTATTAATGAATATTCTAAATTTGTTAAATAGTTGACTAAGATTTATTATATTTGACTAGAAAAAAATCACCATATCTTTGATTTTTTTTTTTTTCATAAATGACTTAACGATTATGATTTTCTTCGAAATTAAAACCATAAGCAAAAAATTCTCGGCATATCTTTGATTTTTGTTATTACAATAAATGAATAATTGTATACACCGTTAATATGAGATTGACTATAATTATTATCTTTCTCAATTAGTAATTTTATGATTCTTTTTTATTATTATAGAAAATTGAATATAGAGCATAAATCTGCATGGTGATACTATCTATACACATGTCAGATGCTAATTTTAGTATTATTCATATAATATCTTTGTAGTATCGCCATGCATTAACAACATTAGATTGATATCTAAACTGTCCAAATTTAATCTATTTGTGAGCGTTTCACAATAAACTCTATATATACAGTTTCATTCGGACAAACCTACTTACTCAACATTCAATACTTCTCATATACAAAACTATAATTCTTTTATCTAATTTAGAGAAAAGAAACATGAAGCTATTCATTATCACCGTGGTGACCATTTTGACCATCTCAAGGGTATTTGACAAAACACCAGCCACCACTGAAGCAAGAAAGTCGAAAAAGATGGTCGGTCATGAGCATTTCAATGAATATTTGGATCCTACTTTTGCAGGGCATACATTTGGAGTAGTTAAAGAAGATTTTCTCGAAGTAAAAAAGCTAAAGAAAATTGGTGATGAAAATAATCTAAAAAACAGATTTATAAATGAGTTTGCGCCTACTAATCCAGAAGATAGTCTCGGTATTGGGCATCCAAGAGTTCTAAACAACAAATTTACAAATGATTTTGCGCCTACTAATCCAGGAGATAGTCCCGGTATCAGGCATCCAGGAGTTGTGAATGTTTAAAGATTTAAAATATGACATAAAGAAAGCTGAAGACTAAAGAAAACTGGTGATCAACATCATTTCAAAACCGGTTCAATGAATGATTTCACCTACTAATCCTGGAGATAGTGCTGATATAAGGCATAAGAAAATGATTTCTAATGTCCATTACAAAAAACAATATAACACAAAAAAATTATCCAAATAAAGATATATGAAATTTTGTTCTATGAAATTTATAAAATTAGTATTTTGGTCGCCTTCATGTTTACGCAAAAATAAATACTAAAAGAACCTTTAAAATATTAAAGGGATGTAAATATATATTGTTTTCATAATCTCAAATAATATTTTCGTTTGATCTGGCTAAATTAAACCAGATTAATTGATAGTTTATAATTTTTATCTAATTTTGTTTTAATGAAAAACGGTGGGAAATAAAAATTGGTGTATATATGGCAATTCTATTTGATGATTTCCTAATGCGATAATTTTGTTTAGCTAACACCTTTTTGATGAAACCCCTGAATTATCCACATAACTGTTCTTGCCTTGGTGATTGTTATGATTTACCCATGTTTTGAAATACTTGTGTAATATTGAAAATGTAGACAACCCTCCTATTTTACAATATCAAACATATTTAGAAATGAGTGGAGTTTAACTCTTACACATTCATGTGTTATGTGTACCTCGTCTAACGTTAAGTTTTTTTGTTATTATAGTTTTTCATTTTTAGCGTTCTTTTTATACATTAAGCATAATTTTGACCATTAAATTTAATTTAGTTGTAAATTATTTATATTTTTGACACATAAAAATGGACGTCGAGACAAATATAATTTTGTTAGAAAATGCTAGATTAAAAATACCAATCTTAATTTTGTTTGATTTGGAAATCAAAGAAGGTTCAAATCACCATGGCTCATATGAGTATTGGTTTCTATAATCTGTAACAACAACATTGTGGTATTTTCCCACTTTTTGTAACAAAATCACATTGTCCATATACATAGTGTTGAATTATGCAGTTTTTTCACATTTTCTATTTCCGTAAAATCTCTGCGAGTATTTTATAAGAAAACTTATATGTCATTTCTAAATTGAATTTAAATCAATCCAATTCAATATAGTTTAATTTAGTAAACTCTCTGTCAATAATTTTGATAGAATGTTATTAGGTTGTAAATACGAATGTTGAGGTCAATATAATTAGACTACAAAAAGGCTAGTATAATAAGACTTTTATTATTAAGATCAATAAATACTACAAAAGTCATCTTTTAAAATGCGGTAAAAAAAAACTATAACGATCAAATTGCCAATTACTAAAAGAAGTATCAATTCCTACGATGTGTAGCAACAACATTGTGGGTTGTCTTCACCTTTTGTTTGATAATCACAAAATCCATATGCATATTGTTGACTTGTACACTCTTCGTTACATGGTCTATTACCGAAAGCTATCTCACATGGCCCAATGCAATGTGGCTCTTGCTCTTGCTGGATTGCTGCAAATACACAATCCAATAATATACATACATATAAATAGCTATTACCAATTCTATATTTTATGATATAAAAATGTTCAAACATTGCTCTTCAAATGATCAAAGATAATTTAACGATAACAACTAACCTGGTTTGGCCAATGTTGTAGCTAGAAAATGAAATTGTCAATATCCCTACAAAGAAAATAATCACATATGTTTTTCTGATGTCCATTATATATTTTCACTATGAACTCTATTGAGAAAAATAGACTTTTATAGTTTTCTATATCTTTAATAAAGATTCTTTATGAAGATCTCTATTTATAGAAAAATAGATTTTTATAGTTTTCTATATCTGTGATCAGTTCAAATATTCTTTATGAAGATCTCTATTTATAAGATTATTTTTTTTTCGAATAAAAATATCAGTTTTCACACTATATTTCAGTTTTTTCACAACCATAAATGAATATTCTATATTTTTAATATGAGGTTGGCTAAAATTTATTAATTATCGTTCTTAATTATAAATTTCACTAAAAATAAATTTAATTGTATTAAACTGAACAGATGATTAATCTAAGCATGTTTTACACAAATATAATAATAACCAATTTTAATATATTTTTGATTTAAACAATTACACAAACTGATTTTGCCATAGCTTTTGCCGATGAACTGGCGAGATCATTGTGTCAATAAAAACTACGTAAAATCCCAGTGTACCGTGATCATTCAAATCCATGAAAATATTCGTCTAACTAAATGGAAAATCTCAGATGAGTTGATATCGATACCAAAGGAAATTGAGCTTAATACTATGGACAATATAATACACATGAAATTGTTACTATAATCATTGCTTGGTTAATTCGAAGAAGAACTCAAAAATAATTTTTCATTATACAATAGTCTTGATTTACATAGAAGTCTCAACTCTTAAGACTTTCAATAGTTAAATAACTGATACACTTTGAAGTTTAGGTGTCCTGTCTGATTAAAAATTTGCCAATGTCATTTCCTTTTGACCAGGCTTGGTTAAGAAACAAACTAAAAAAAATCACTCGTTAACAAAAAAAATTGTGTAAAGAATAATAAATATCCATTTTGTGTGATATGAGAGAAACAAAACCAAAGACGAGCCAGAGCCACCTCTAACACCATCGGCGACTTCTCCTCCTACTCCTCCGTCGCCGACGTGTTCGATTTACAACGATTCGGTGGCTATTGGTTGTAAGATTTAGAATTAAAGGTTAAAGGAGACGACGACGAGAGATGCCGTTAAACGGAGATCTCGACCGTCAGATCGAACAGCTAATGGAGTGTAAGCCGTTAGGTGAAGCAGACGTGAAGATCCTTTGCGATCAAGCTAAAGCGATTCTTGTTGAGGAATATAATGTTCAACCGGTTAAGTGTCCGGTTACGGTATGCGGCGATATCCATGGCCAGTTTTATGACCTAATTGAGCTATTTCGTATTGGTGGTAATGCTCCTGATACTAATTACCTCTTCATGGGAGATTATGTAGGTATGTCTTTCTCTCTTCTCTATCACTCTATTTCAATTTTTTTTGTGTGGGTAAGTTAAATTTCCTGATTTGTTGGGTTTTTAGAGATCTGTGTTCTTATGTTGATTTTCAGAGCATGTTTGATTCAAAGTACGCTGGTTCAGTTTGAAGTTTGGAGCTAATAGTTATTTCTTTGGTTTATTGTTGTCTTGGTTATATCTGTGCAGATCGTGGCTACTATTCTGTAGAAACAGTCTCTCTATTGGTGGCATTAAAGGTGCGTTACAGGGACAGACTTACGATCCTGCGAGGGAATCATGAGAGCCGTCAGATTACACAAGTGTAAGATTTTCTTTCTAAGAAGACTTGTATTTCATTTGCTTCTGACTCGCAAGCACTAACAATGGTTTGTGCCTGTTTTTGCTTATGTTTGTTCAGCTATGGTTTTTATGACGAATGCTTGAGGAAATACGGAAATGCAAATGTGTGGAAGTATTTTACGGACCTTTTCGATTATCTCCCTCTTACAGCACTCATAGAGAGTCAGGTTCGAGCTGTTCTTGCCAGTCGTCATTGTATCATCCGTAGTTGTTTCACTTCCGCACTTTTCTTCATCAACTGTATTCCGTGACAGGTTTTCTGTTTGCATGGAGGCCTTTCACCTTCTCTGGATACTCTTGACAATATCCGAAGCTTGGATCGAATACAAGAGGTATTGTTTTGGGTATAGAAGCATTGTTTTGCATTTAGTATCTGTAAATGTCTCCTCTTTTTCCCTAAAGACATTGTTTCTCTCTGGCTATAAACTCTCTGAAACCAACCTCCTAGTTATTATTAGTTTTGGCTTCAGATAGAACAAGGATTGTAATAATCTGATATGGTATGCTCTGGGATTGTAGGTTCCACACGAAGGACCAATGTGCGATCTACTCTGGTCTGATCCCGACGATCGTTGTGGATGGGGAATATCTCCTCGTGGTGCTGGTTACACGTTTGGACAGGACATTGCTACTCAGTTTAATCATAACAATGGACTGAGTCTGATCTCAAGAGCGCATCAACTTGTAATGGAAGGCTATAATTGGTGTCAGGTATATAATATGTGCATAACAATAGATTGGCATATGTGTTGAATAGGGTTCTGGTTGCAAAAATGCTGAATCTTTCGGTGTGTTGATAGGAAAAGAACGTAGTGACAGTGTTTAGTGCACCGAACTACTGTTACAGATGTGGAAACATGGCCGCAATTCTTGAGATTGGAGAAAAGATGGAACAGAACTTCCTTCAATTCGATCCAGCACCTAGACAAGTCGAACCCGATACCACGCGCAAGACCCCTGATTATTTTTTGTGATTTCATTTTTTTTCTTCCAAAGTTTGTTTGTTGCTGTATCATTGTAGATGTGTCTGTTTTATTTTGTTTTTTCGAGTCTCTAGATGGAATGTGATACCAAAGACGAAAAACCCATCATTTTTTTGTTGATGTTGATACTGAAACAGGTTTGTAGAAGCCTCTTCTTATTATAGAAAATGTCTTTTGATAATAACTTGATGTTTCAATTAAGAATTCACTATTTCTATCACAGTTGGTGTGTAATAGTACCAATAGAGTATTCGTCCTCTCCTAAACCATTTCTTCGTTGTTATAAGGCATCGACTAATAATATAAAATGGGATTGTTATAGTAGTACTCTAAAATGGGGTATACACATTTGACATACAATGTATAAGAAGAATAAGACGCAAAAGATATTTGGAATAAAAAAAAAGAGAAATAATAAACTCAAAGGTGTAATAAAATCAATTTTATGTACATGGGGAACAAGTATTGGGTTCCTAACGCCTTGCCTCTCCACATTAGTCATAAATGGAGCTATGAAAATGGCATTTAAAGCAAAACACAAACATAAAACACCTAAATGAAGCATATTTTCTACATATATTTTAGAACTAAAGGCCCTAACAAAAACCCCCCAAGCCGATGACATTGCCTAAATGTACAAAGACAATTAGCAATAATATGTTATATATTGGATCTTTACTTCTTCGGTACCTTTGGCCGTGATCTCATACTGGCTCTCCTTGCCACATCCCACGCCTTCTGTGGCGCGTATATCCCTAACTGAGACGCAAAGAAAGATTCATAACCTGGTGAATCAAACGCAAACCCAGTGTGCTTTGAGAGCTCCCGAGGCAATTGTGATATCGCATAGCTTCTCGCCTCTTGAGGTGTGAGCTCATTCTCTACCTCCAGCTGATCTGCCTTGCTTGCATCTGACTCGTGCCTATGTATTTCTTGAACGATCTGATAATCATACGGGAAGAACCATCTCTCCACCCTACATCAGTAGACACAGATTCTCTCATGTCATAACTATACAGAATCGTTCGCAATATAATCACATGTTCGTCAATGCCAAAAAGTAGTACTAAGAATATCCCGGTTTTACGTACCCTTGGAAGATGAAATCGCCTAGAAGAGAGACAATGGGAACAAGCAACAATGTGAAGTAGAAATAGAATGTACTCATCAGAACATATATGACAAAGTAGACATTTTCCTGCAGAGACAAGAAAAGAAGGAAATCAGATTTGCCAAGTTGAAAAAAACTAAGACAAAAAATCAGAAAACCGAAGATGTAAGCTGTCTGCGTACATTCCTATCATGTGGTGTCATAATCCCGCAGTATACGAAAGCAAAAACGAGCCATGCAAGAATACTCCCACCGACTGTGATATAATGCCATCTGGTAATGGAATTGCTCATCAAAAGAATGCGCACATTCACAGCAATCACCAGACATGTGAAGACCATTGTGCTAACATCCCAGAGGCCAAATACTTTGCCTGATGAATTTACAGCACCGAAAGATGAGGTTGTCACAAAGAGATAGCAGACAAGAGACTGATACACAGCAGAAGTAGCCCATACTGCTACAACTCTCCATTTGAAAAATGAGTTACGTATTCCCTCTCTATACAGTTCTGGATATCTTTTCGAAAGGGATGCACTCACATCCTAGCAAGAGCACAACATAGAGATGAAATTATACAATCCAAAACAATATGTAGAAAAGTCTTAAATTAGATGAATATTCTCTTGTATAAAGTAGAGATCGAGAAAAGCTAGTACCTTCTCAAACAGCCCAAGGACGATGACAGGAAGAGCTGTAAATACAACATTAAACAATGACTGGAACCAATCATCATAAAACCTTTGCCCAGAAAATCCAGTTCGAAATGTGAACCAAAACTGAGTCAAAGTGAAGGTAAGATTCTTGTAGAAGAAATACATGACAACCTGCGAAGAAAAAGATCGTTAGAACTTTCAGAAAAAAACTAAAGGCGTGTTTGTGGCGAAAGAGAAATTCAACCTTGCAGATTCTAAGATATGACCACCGTCCATGGACAAGAAGTAAATCTGTAAGAAATCTGAACTGAGCAATGGCAAAATCACTAGCCATCACAGCTTGCATTCCCTCCATCCCACTTATTCCTATACCAACATGAGCAGCTTGAATCATGCTAACATCATTGGCCCCATCACCAATACTAAGAGTAATCTTTTGTGCCCCTTTTCTCACCAAGCTTGTCACCTGAAATTAGATCACATATATTAAAATTAAGAAGCCGGTTCAAAGAACCCATAGAACCAAGTTACTCATTGAATATGAGTGCCATAATTTAAACCCAAGAAAATATGTGATTACCAATTTTGGCAACAAAAGCCCTAGAACAATAATATATAGACCCCTTTAAAAGGTATTGGCTAGACGAACTTAATTTGAAATTACCTGTGCTTTCTGTAACGGAGATACACGACAGCATACAACTGAAGTACAGTTCAAGCTCAAGCTGAGCAGCATCACGCGTAAACTCGGGTCTAATGCATACATTAAACACTTGCCATCAATAACGAGAGACAATTTTGGTCCAGCTACGGTATGCAAAGAGTGTTGAGCTTCCTCAAGACTCTTTTTCAGCTCCCTCTTTACTTCTTCTTTGATAACACGAGCAATCTCAACTTGATCACCCTACAATAAAAGCTTTTATTAGTAAAAATTAACTACAATGGTTGTCTTTCATGAAAATCCTACATAAGAAGGAAAAACTAAAGTAAAACACTTACCCTTTCTTCAGCTTCTCTGATTGCATCGGTTTCAGAACTAATGACAAATTGTTTCATTTCATTGTTGATCAAGTTGCATGCTGTAGCAAAACAGAATCAAAGAGCAGATATTAAAGTGGGAGATAGAAGAAATAAGATCTCAAAGAACAAGTTTGTGACACACCATACCATATGCAATATTAATAGCCGTTTCCATTTTGTCCCCTGTTAACACCCAGATCTTAATTCCAGCTCTTGATAATGTTTCTATGCAGGTAGGCACCCCTTCCTGAAGTTTGTCTTCTATCGCAGTTGATCCGATGAGGATAAGATCCTTCTCGATGAGTTCTGCCACCTTCATAGATCAAGACACGACACATTCATCAAAAATTATAAGTTATTTCCTGGGCGACTAAAAAAAATGTATTCATTGATACAATCATTCACATTACTTAAGGACATAATCATAAAATCATTTTCACTCCTGTTTACAAACAAGAGAATACATATGGGTAAGAAATTGTAGTATACCTCATCTAACTTCTTCTCACGGTCTCGTAATGCAGATTTGGCTTGGATGAACTTTTCATTCCAACTATCATAGGTTTCAGGATTTAAATCTTTATAGGCTAGGCAAAGGGTACGCAATCCAGAAGACCCAAAATGTTCCAAATGTTCTCTTGTTACTTTCCTAACATCGTCCATACCATTAGCCAATCTCTCAAAGATAACATTATCAGCGCCCTGTGGACAATGTTCCAAGCAATGATCAAAAACTGATCCAGAAGTACACATAGAACCAAGTATGTAAAGAACTATTACCTTACAGTAGAGTACAAGCCTTCCATCTGGGAAACGACATACAACAGACTGGCGCTTCCTAGTACTGTTGTGCATTGTGTAAGATATAATTAGTATGCTTAAATCATGACGTAAAGAAAATAAACAAACAATTCACTGTCATATAGACCTGTTGAACTCGAGAACGTTTAGGATCTCATAGGCCACGTCTTGAATCTTTCCCATCTTCTCCACATGAGACTCGCGAACATACACCATAGTTGGAGTACGCCTGAAAATACATGAAAGTAGTGTCAAACAAACTACCAGAGACTTGAGAAACAAAAGCACTTATAGAAAACACTCTATAAATTAGAACAAGGAATCATGGGACAAGTCAACAAATTGTAAATTTATCTTGTCAGATTTAATGCCAGCAATTTCAAATCTTTGGAATTTAAAATGTAATGAGAATTACCTATAAAAGAAGAATCCAAAATTCTTGGCAGCAGTAACTAAGGCAGCTTCATCTGGAGATGCAGCTTGATAAACAATCTTCTCAGGGGACTCATCACCTTCAGGAAGGACAGTGTGACAGATGGCCAGGCATCTAAACAGTTCCTAAAAATGTCAATAATACAATAATTTAAGTTAGAATCATATTAGATAGTGCACATGTGTGCCCAAAAATAGACACTGCAGAAATACGGAACCCAAAACCAAGGAACTACGTGAAACCTCTACAACTTTATTATAAGAGGCTTCTGTCAGAACAATTCTGTAATTTTTAGTATAAGGCTCCCAGAACAAAGGCCTCGAATTATAACCTTACAAGTTCAGATCTGACCATCTATCAAATACAACATACCGCAATTTCTCACGGAAACCCTATAACCTCTTAGCAATTTTCAATTCTTAAACTGATTGTAAGCCAAATATCTAGGGAATGAAGTAAGCCACCTTGCAAAGATCAGGATTAGGTTCGTTTCTCCAAGCTCCCCGCATTAGCCTTGGATCATCAAAATTAAATCCTTTTTCTCTTATTGCACCCGTGGACCTTTGCTCCTGAGAATATTTGCAGCGGTGCAAATTAGACATATTTCCATTGCACCATAAGGCATAGATCAACTTCACCATCTGAAAAGATATAATACCTCTTGAACTTTTAAGCCATGACGCTGAGCGATTCCTTTTTCTATTTCAGTGACACCACATCCATAACTTACACCTCCAATTGAACATTTGAAGAACTCCATCAAATTTCTTGTCAGTGTTCCGGTTTTATCGGAAAATATGTATTCCACCTGAATGATACCGTAGTAATTGCAACTGAAGTGAGAACAATACCAAAGTATATCTTTAAAATAATTATTTAGCAACAGTTGGGATACTAGCAACAGAAACGGATATCTATATCATACAAGTAACAATCTGTGGCATGGTTTAGTAGTGGCAATACGCAGCATGGAATAATATCTACCTGTCCAAGCTCCTCGTTCAAATTAGAAGTCCTGGCCGAGGCAGGGGTATTTGTTTCAGCATGATACATATTAAGATCGCGGTTGATAAACTGGGTCGACTGGATAAACTTGATCATCTGGGTGTAAGGAAACAAAATAGAGATCATTCAAATTGCTAGTCCTTGTAGTGCAGATAGTTAGAAGAGGATGATACTAGGAGAGACATACCTCAATAGAAACATAAAGGGAGATTGGTATAATTGATGAGAACAGAGTGACTAGCGTGAAAAAGGTGAAAAATCCTATCTGTAGCAGCAGAGGGTAGCAATTTGGTAAAAAACAGCAAATCCAGAAGTAGAAGGAAATCAACTTCATCTATACAACACTATTTACCATGAGTCCATTGCGGTATTCCCAATCTGAGTTATGAAGACCCAAGTATTTGTCCTCACGATCCGTCACAATTGAACTGTAAAAATAACAAATATAGATAACAGTACCACAACAGGCCATGAGAACTGGAGCATAAACAAATCGAAGCAGGAGTTAATAATTCACAAGATTGACGAGAAATCACACCAGCCTATAGCTCCAATCAGACACATCGTGACAAGGACACAAAATATTGTAATAATGAGTTTGTCAAGCTTCTTTTCCAGCGTACTTCTTTTGGAAGGAGCATTCATGGCATTCATCATCACCTACATATGTAGAATTAACCATAGAATAGCTTAAGATCCTATGTGTATAGTAACTATACAACGAAGTAGAAAGCATAGAAGGGTTAAAATATATGAATCCTGAAAGCTAAAAACGCACGTTTGCAAAGCTAGTTTCCCATAAAACAAGCTTCATGACAGCTTACCTTCGTCTCATGACCAGTAAAAACTACAGCTCCAACTATGTATTCTGTGTTCCTAAGACTGCATCCCTGATAATACAGATATCAAACGTCTCAGAATATTATTAAATCTAAGGATATAAAAGGCTCTGCACAACATGCATGGAAATCTGCTCAAAATACTGTTAAAATCCGAGGATATAAAAGTTGCCAAAAAATACAAGATATCTCATAAGCTGATCACCATTATCTAAGACAAAGAAAATCATGAAATTGCAAAAAAACACAAGACAGAAAAGAAAAAACAGCCAACAGCAGAAATAGTCAATCATACACGCAATAAAAGCTGGTCCGGAGAGAGAGGTAACGTCTGCTTTTGGACTACAAGGTTCCCAGTAAAAGTGTACAGAGAATTGTTTGGTTGCTCACACTGAATTTCACCTGCATGGTAAAAGACAGAGATGTTGGAGAAAGTGAAGAAATGTATTTAACGGTTACCACACAATCATACTGAAATAAAAAAAAAGTTGAATAAAATGAAGAACCATCAGAAAAAAGGAAAAATCGCGTCCTTACGCAGAAGAAAATGGATAAGAGACAAGAAAATAATCATCGGTAAGAGAAATGAGCTACAGGAACTGTCAGAATAAACAATTATAGAAAAATTCTACCAGGCATTTAACAATAACTTCTCTTTTCATAAGAGCCAGACAAACATCTAAACAAATGATGGAATCGACTGCTATATAAGACTCTTCTTCCATTTTCTGGTGATGCTTGTCCGTTCATCAGATTGTGATATAAGAAAAAGCAACGAGTTGGCAGGTTAACTTAAAATAGTAACCGGACTCAGGTGAACCTTTTTCAGCTAGATTCATTTCTAATTTTTCGACAAGATATGCCAAACCAACTGAAGCAATAAACTTTATTTGCAATGCAATTCATAGAGAATTAAGTACTACATGTCACTGCAAAGGTTCACATCTACTACAAAAAAATTCTTGCATGACCACAATCAAAGCCGTAGGCTAACCTTTAAACTCATAAGCTTTCTCTGGTACCAAGTAATCCCATGTCCTTTCAAGTGCCTTTCTTATTTTCAAATTTGTTTCTCCATCTAGGTTTGCAGTCTGCACACACAAGGAATAATCATATGAACACACACTAGGTAAGATAATGCTACTGATAACAGCTTTGGCCCTGGACAAGAAGACAGTACTATATAATTTTAAAGGGGCTGTCAAAAGAAGCACCTCAACGTAGCAGATACCATCAGAATTAGTACTGGACATGAAAAGAATATCTGCTGGGAAAAATCCATCTTTTTTTATCTGCAAAATCAATAACCTTATTTAACAATTTTAGATCTTAATTCAAAGGTAACAAGTCTTTGAAATAATGCAAAGAAGGTATGCTGTAAACATTGTTAATCCCATGAACGTCGTAACTATTGCAGGGTCAACGTGTGGAGGAAAAATAGATATCAAGATAAGTTGAAGAAAAGGAAGAAGAGAGCAGTGTCTCAACCTAAGGAAACGCAAAGTTCAAGAGCAGCTGAGGCTGCAATCGCGTAGTGTTGCTTTACTCAGTTATTTAATACTGTAATGAGTGCTGTTAGTATCCTGATTGTATTAGCAAGCTCAGCCGGTGGTATAAGTACCAAGAAAGTAAAAAAAAAAGGCAGATGACCTTAGGTGGATCCTGGGGTTGGGTTGAGAAGTGGGTCTCTATCTATATCTATCTCTCTGTTCTAAAAATTCTTGACGAACCATAATGGTAACTAAAGTTCAGAACCTAACAGAACGCCAGGAAAAAATGAGAAAATAGTTGACAAAAATCATGCTTTGCTGGCCTCTAGAATTTGGGAAGAAGTTATCACGGTGGAAAGCAGTAGCTGACTGCAGTACAATAACAGACATATAGGTAGTGGAAGTCTAATAGAACAACTATAATGCAGGCCCTACAAACAGGAAACAACTAAACATATATGCCAAAAATGCATTGAAACACACAGCAATAGATAAAAGTAACCAAAGTGAATTTTGTCTAATGACTCTAATCATGAATAGATTCACCTCTTTTAGAGCAACGAAAGACTAACCTTGACAATATCTCCAACTTGCAACTTTCTCCACGGAATAGATACCCACTGTTGATCTTGTAAGATTTCCACTGTGCTATTATTTATGGACATATCATTTTGAAACCGTTTCTGCACCAGATTATCAGCAGAAAAAATTAGTAGTTGAGACGCAAATGAGTCCTGAGACTCCAACGCATCTACTAACTTGCACAGATTATTCAAGCGCTGAGACAATTATATTCTAAAACAAGGAGAAATGGGATATTGCTGCAAAGGAAAAACAGACGAGCTTACCCAGTCTTCGAAAGCCTCTTTAATCAGAGAAACAAGAAGCACCATTGACAGTGGAGCTACATTTGTTATTGGACTCACAGGACTGCAGGACAAAAAAAATCTATCTAGTTAATAACTGCATCTATCATTCATAAATTAATCAGCAAAATCTCCATCAAACCAGAACAAGAGTGTTATATGAATAGTAACACATTATAACACAGCTTTTGGATTTAACGTACCTTATTGGTGTCATTGATAGACACGAAATTCCAAGAAAGTATATGTTCGCTATGCGCCTAAACTGTCAGGAAACACATTATAACTAAGATTAAAAATAACAGAAAAATCTTGTGGAAGGACTGCGAATGTTGGAAATGTACATCAGCTGTCACTTCATTTACGATTCTAATCCTAATTCCATAGGAAAATTTCACATTTTAACTTCTCGGGTTCCGAAAAGACGAACTCCTAAATAACATGCTGGAGCTAAACTAACAACCCTTCACTAGTCTAGATCCAAGCAACAAAGATAAACCAAGCGTATTTACCTGTTCAAACAGACCCTTGGGCAGAAATGTGAAAACATTATACTTTGTTGTAGAAATCGAATTACCCTGAAACAATTAATCAAACATTCATCAGACTAAACAAAAAATAGAGAAAAAATCAGATCGATGAATCCAAACAGCACAAATTCCAATGCACATATCTCCTAATCGATTCAGAAACAATACACGACATCAATTGACTCCGGTGTACCTTGAACCGGACGGGTTGATTAGATTCCCGATCATTACAATAAACGGTACGATAAGTCGGAGCCTGTGGTTGAATATGACCCAACGTAACCGTTCGAGACGGAGTCCGTTGATGAGTCGCCGAAGAATCGACGCTAAAACTACCCGATCGAACCATTTAGGAGGAATTCACACCGATCCAATCCTCTCGTCAACTTACACAACAATCGAATTGTCGACTTCTTCACCACTATAATTCGCGTCGATTCGTTACACAAATTGATTCGATTGCGAGAGGCAGAGATCTGAATCGACGGTAGAAACAGAGAGGACCAAAGGAGCAGCCTTCTCTTCCGTTTCAATGGCTTTGTTCGTCTTTGGAAAGTCGCTCCCGAATTTGGCTTGAAATTAAAATTAAAATTAAATGTTTTTGAAAATTTTGCATTTTTTCCGATACGTATTTTCTCTTTCGGGTTATTACCGAAAACACTTTTTTTTTTTTTTTTAATCCGCGTTGATGCAAGAAATGGCAGGAAAAAAAAAATCCGCGTTGAAGAAATTGCCACGCGCAATTAGGCCGCGTGATCGTCAGATACAGACTTCAGACCTTTTTGTTGCTAGTAAACTTATTAATTTATGGAATATTATGAATTCTTTAAAAATTAATAAATTTACTCTAGAGAGTAAACAATACATTTAATTTCTTATTGGTTCTCAAAAACCGCCATGCTGGACTTGTTCGTTGGCTGTGTAAAACACCGTCGTTTCAACGGTCTTCGTTGTTGTGACATGGGCATCAATATTTTTCTAAGTTTAATTGGCTGGTTCCTTTGAATTATGTTGGTGAACGACGGATGTGCACAATTCCGAAGATCGTGGAATGAACATTATATTATAAAAAAAAAATTGTTGACAAAATACCAAATAACAAAAAAAACTAAAGCTGCATTAATTAAATATACACTAACTTAGATCTTTCTTGTCTTTAAATCGGTAAACAATTAATTTTTCTTCTTGTCAAAATTTTAAAACATTGTTCAATCTAGAAGAAAACTTTTACTAAGAGACAACAAATAAGAGGTTGACCAGAAATAATAACAGCTATCAGTTGAATAATGACACGATCAGAAATAATTTAATGTGGTGACATTATTTGATTTGCAGTTTCATTTTTCTTCCCAGCTCCAAACGTCAAAACTGATATATACGCCAAGTAATTAGTTTTCGCTCATTTATCTTCATGGATATGCTTGTAAGTTTGATCGTGAACTTTGATTTCTTGTACAACGTTGTTCAGTGAGATTTTGATTCACTCAACTATTCATGGTTAAGCAGGAGACTTGTGTTTTAGGCAATTGTGTACGTCATTTGGAATTCCGAAGTTTTGGGAGCTCCTGAATCAAGAATCTGAATATTCGCAGAGAGTTGGATGAGCAAGTTACTGAGATACAACGTCACATACTCACATATAAGAATGTTAGAGTCTTTGTTGAAATATATTGCCAAAGTTTGGACATAGTTCGGACCTTAAAGATGAGAGAAGATGAACTGAATCCAAGCTGAACTTTCTCATTAGAAACTAGTAAATATGTGATTGATGTATGTATGTGACCACAGCCAGGAATTTCAGAATCCTCTGTTTCCACCAAACAAAAGGTATGATCCTGTAACCTTTCTTGAAATTTCACTTTCACTAGTGTCTAGTCTAGAACAAAAGAGCTAAAACAAGAATAAGATTCTTTCTGTTTAGAATCACCAGACAAGAACAATTTCGCAGGTTGGAAGGTATTACTTGCTTATCTCAATGAGGATTCTTTTGGTTACTTTCATATCCGACATGTTTAACCCCTGAAGAATGTATGACATAGTGATTGTTTTCTTTCTTTAAAGTTGGTAAGGAAGATTAACTCAACTATTAATCATAATCACATTTCTGAAGTCAAGAACGCTAGCTTGCAAGCTCACTGATAGAAAGTTGCGCTCATCGTCATTGTAGATGATTTGGTGTCTTACGAAAAAACTCTTTTTAACTCTCATATTCCTTTCTCACATGCAGAGACTCCAAGGTACAAGGGTTTTAGCTTTTGGAACTTTGCGGTGTGCTTTGTGGACAAATTTCTTATACTACTATCAAGCCCAGCATTTAAGTAACAGAAAGAAAGGAAAAGTTTGATTAATCAATAATAAACAAGAAAACACTACCAAAACTTTACAAAAATAGATTTGTGTTGGAGCAAACATACAAGTTTAGATACTAAAAAATGATCAATCACCGAGAAAAGGTGAAAGAAACATGTTTCACTAACGTAGTCATCAAGTTATCAAATTGAAATCATATCGGTGCTCATCGTTTGGCAAGTATTGGTGGTCATGAGAGGATCGCTAAAAGTATGAAGTAGTGGTAGTCTTGAGGCAAACTCCAGATCCCAAACATGATCATCACAAAAATTCCCTAGATTGTAAGTTTGGTAAAGTTCTGCTGCCGCCTCCTGAAGATAATCACCGCCTAAAGTTACAAGATGATCCAGTCCCGTGTTATCTGCATCTTTTGATTCGTACTTGGAAACATTCTCGTTCAAATTCCTTGACCCGCGGACCACGTAAGCCAACTCGTCAAATACATCACACGAACCCAGCTTCTTATCTGAAACCCTAATTAGATGATCTTCCGACAATATATCCTTCAAATGAGGCTCTATCTTCAACTTGTGATCGGAGATGGCCGAGTTCTCTGAAACCCTAGCACCATCTTTTTCGGAAGAACCCGTGAGCGTCTTCTTAAGAATTTCTATCTTTTGTTCCCTGACTCCAAGTAATTGAGAGTCAAGGTGAAGGAGATGCTTCCTTAACTCCTCACGAGACAAACCCTTGAGATGATGAGGGAAGTCATTGAGATCACATGCATGATTCTTCCTCCTCTCATCACTCAAGGCATTGAACTTGGCAACGATCTCATGTAGGGCTTGTGGGTTATGATCTTGAGACTGAGGCCAAACATGAAGATCGCTGTCGGGACCGTAACAGATGAAACCGACAGAGTTGCCGCAGAGAACAGAGAGCTCAGAGGCTTTCTTCTTAAAGCCTGGAAATCTCTGTTTGAAAAAGCTCTGTTTCTTCCTACGCAAATCATCATCATCATCAGACTTGTTAGGTTTCTTCTGACGAGGAGCCATCTTTTGAGAGAGAGAGAGAAGACGAAACTTTGATCAAATCGTGAGAGAGGAAAAAAAGCAGAGACCTTTCGATCGTAATGGGAAGTGCAACGAGAAGGCTATGATGACTCTTTAATATATAGAGACTTAGAAGATTAGGTTTCCTCAATCCCACAGGCCACCACAACGGTCATAATTTGGTGAAACACGCGTAAAAAATCATATCTAATATGCGCGTCCGAAATCTTGTGAGGTCTTTTAATTAGATCTCGTAGTGATATTTTCCTTTTTTAGCTCGATCCTATTTTCTATTTTTTCCTCAATATTTTCCAACAAAATATTTTATAAACGATGCAGTCTTAAGGTGATTTCTATTTTTCTTATGATTGCTAACGTTATAACCGGTTAATGGGATAAATGGAATTGGTTTTGTCAATTTTGTTATTTGGCTTAAGTCAATTATTTTTATTTAGATACATATTTGCTTTAGAAAGTAATAATATTTACACATAGTCCCAAAAAATGGACAACACAAAGCAGAACATAAACACAACTGGTCAGATACGATACCCTAATTAACTCACAACTCATGTAATTGGTAAAAATCTAAGAGACAATCGATCTTCCCAATTTTTCAATGAAAACACTGCTTTCAGAGATAAAATCCCACAAACCGTCCAACGTAGTCCCCAAAAGATTGGATAATTACCCAACTGATCAAAATTCGCTTAAACCCCAATTGAGAGACGATCTTCCAAATTCTTCAATCCAACACAAATTTGAGTCCAACACCTTGGAGGCTTGAACTTCAAGCAATCCTTATTTACTCTTGTTATTTATCCTGAGGTAAGCATTTCGAAAACTGTAAAGATCAAAATTTTAATTAAGCTTCTGAGTCAAAAAATTTATGTTTATACAGCTGCTTGAATAATACATATGAGGATGAAGAATTAGCCATCATGGACTGATTTGGGAGTAGTAACATAAAAATTTATTAGTTTATGCAAATATGTGTCTCTCATTTGCTTGTTCAGTTGTTTGATATCATTTCTGTTTAAACACAACATTGTCTCAGTAAGTGTTTTAAATACTCTATTTTAAGTTAAGATTGAATAAGTTGATCCGAGTGTGAAAAAGAGCATGTTTAAGAAAATGTGAACATTTGGTAAACACATGATGCTGAGCCACAACATAGATACCATAAAATTGTTCATGTACTTTAATTACTTTGATCGATAAAACTAAGAATGTTTTAGACATACAACAAAAGAGGATCTCTCAATTCTTTGCACAACACTTGTGCATATGTCACAATCTGTAAATAAATTATCATGAACAAAAAAGAGAAGAAATCTATGGAACAAGAATCATCAATGTAATGATCATTGGATAGATATTCCACATTTACCATTATTTCTTGACAGTTTCAACACACTCAACTGCAAAAAACAATCCAACTGCAAAAAACTTCACCATTTGGGCTCTCTAGTGACTCTAAAGACTAGAACATGCTTTGTCACATACTAAATAACATTATTTCTGAGATATTGATTGGCTGGAGTTGAAATACTAAAATCGTTTTGGTTGATATCTTTTATATAAAGCATCTAATTAGTGAAGGGTTTGAGAATTATGTAGACAAAATTGTTTGTGTTTAATTTGATGCAATATCACTTTAAGCTTTGATTGGTCTTGTTTTTTCATAGTTTTAGGCTCAGTTATAGCTGTTAGCTATTTGGTACTTTCTGAAGTCGGGTTGTTGTTTTCCTCTGTCAATTAGCATGCAGTCCCAAACCAGTCAACAAAAGCTAAATCACCCTCCAATGAACAAAATTCCTGGTGAAATATTTTGTCAAAGTCGCTATTGATTACCAAAGTTTGTCTTGTTATACCCTCTTATTCAGAAACATATATATTTCGTTTTGCTAAAAACTTTTGTTTTGCAATCAAAGAAGCAATTATACGTCAGTTACTAAACCGATGAATGTTTTTTTAGGACGCCCCATATTAATCTGAAAACCTTATTAACCTTTTAGCCTAATCGATTTGGAAGGAAAATACAAAAGCTAATCTTAGTTTAACTTGAAAACGAGTATGCATGAAATGATAGTGATTGTATAAAAATGATTTTATTTTAAATTGCCAAATTTTTAGCGACACTAGCAAGATAATTATTATTGACCCAAATTTTCAAACTTCAATGCTAAGCTTCTCACTTGCTTTACTTAAGTATATCTTTATCACTTAAGCTTCTTACTTCCTCCACCCCTCTTTAAGATTTGAAATGCCTCTTTCAATACCTGCAATGCGTCAATAGAAAAAAATGATCACTCAATATATAATATTGTGGAAAAAAATAAAAAGCCAATAACTATTACATATCCTCAAAATGCTACCAGATATAACCATGTCACTAAGTTCAAACGCTAAAATCTCCCGTAGAAAAATATGATTAATTCCAAATAATGATACCATAACGAACCTCAAATAGTTTGGGTTCAGTGGTTGGATGAAGGTAGTGAGTGACTCTCTCCCTCTCCCTTTGTAAACACTGTTGAGGCTGCAACATAAAATTACTAACATGTATTAACAAACATACTTTCTTGAAATCGAATTGAAAAACAGTTCCAAAAGTGATATCTAGAGATATGCCTTTAGCGTGTAATCAAGACAAGACTCCTCTTGGATCCACCTTGATGCCTTGCTAGAATAGTAAGAAGCAGTATCTTGAAGCATGAGCCTTTCAAAATCCTCTTCATATTTTTTTAGAGTTCCCATCCCATTCTCAACAAAGACATCTATTACGTTTCTCACAAGTTCTCTATCAATTTGTTCACCCTCACGTTCTTTATGAATCTGGCAATACAAATATTGTTTCGAGAGGAAAAAAAAGATCAGGCAGAACAAGAGATTTTTTTTATCAATACAGATAACATTACTTACAAGTGCTAATATAGCTTCTGCGGCCATGGACTGCATTTCACGATAAACCTAAAGTACGTAGTTACAGACCGTTAGAAAATACTTTCGAAGCAGAGAAAAATTAGAACCTATATATAGGTATATGCATGTCAAACCTGGTCGCGGAAGCAATTCAAGCCAACTTCCCTCAGTGATGGAAGGCCTTTTTTAGAAAGAAAGGAATCGTCTAAATAGACCAACCTTCTGCTAAATAATCTAACCAAAAGTTTATGGGCATTCCACCTCTTAGCAAGCTCTCGTAGCATACATTCATCATGCTTTTCCCTTAAAGATGGCAACACCTTAACCACAGATAAAAAAAAGAAATTATATTAACTCTTTTTTTGTTTTATGTCAAAAAAAAAATGTGTCTTCTTCACACATTGGTACTCACCGTTTGGATTGCATAATTCTCAATTAATTCACGATACTTATCATAAAGCTGTTGAGGGTTCTTGTAGGCGCATATACGGTAAGTAGCCCTGTGAATCACACAAGAAATAGTTGTGGTAATTACAAACATTATATAATAAGACTCCAAACATTACATAAGACGACCTACGCACGTATGCATCATCATCATAATTTCCTGATTAAATGCTGGTTCAGACTCTCCTTCTATCATTCTTATCAGCTTGGTAAAACCTTGTTGTATGTTGGACCATTCTACCTCAAATTTAATCTCTGTGGGTGCCACCATCTTTCTTAAATCAAATTCTGTAATAAAGTAGTAGACACGAGAAATTAAAATATATTTGTTTATTTTTATCAAGGGAAGCAATTAAGATAACTACATTAGAATTTAGCTCTTGAGAGGTAATTATCAATACTGATCTATTTTTAAAACTAAAACTAATTAGGCTACAAATCATAGGAGAACCTAAGACATCTCGTACTTGAAGATTCCGAACAGTATGAATATAATTTCACCTTATCCGATTAGCTTAGAAGATTTGCCAGTGTAGGAGAAAAGGCCTAGAAGATTTCTTATATAAGATTATAAAGTTTCTTCATTGCACTTCTTCTACCCCCTAAATTGATTGGGTGCATTAATCATTCTGAGATTTCCTTACATAAAAAAACAGTAAAATGCATTAACAATTTCACAATTAAATTAAATAACATGATCCAACCCAATTCAAAATTTTATTTTATAATTTAATCAATCACTTTTGTTACTAATGATTAATGAATATGCAAAATAAACAAAGTATGTATCACTTAAGGAGTCAAACATGATTAATTTAAATGAAATTAAATACTTAACTTAGTTTTAAATATATATTGTACTTAAATCATTAAATAAGTTATTTTAAATTGTCTCAAAGATATACATGTAGTAAAAATTATTAATGTAGGCAATTAATTTTTCTAAGATTTTTTCCAGTAAAAATACTTATATGCATAAACTTCAAATTAAATATAACATAAAATCCAACCCAATTCAAAGTTTTATTTTATAATTTAATCAATTACTTTTGATACTAATGATTAATGAATATGCAAAATAATCAAAATATGTATCATTTAAGGAATAAAACATGATTAAATTAAATGAAATTAAATACTTATCTGAGTTTAAAATATATTTTGTACTTAAATCATTAAATAAGTTATTTTAAATTGTCTCAAAGATACACATGTAGTAACATTTATTAATGTAGGCATTTAATTTTTCTAAGATTTTTTCCATTGAACATACGTATATGCATAACTTTAAATTAAATATAAAAAATTCAACCTTATTCAAATTAACTATACAATCAACTAACAATCATATTTTATAAAATAATTGTTATTTATGTAAATATGATCCCTATAACATATATAAATAGAGAAAGAATAAACGAACTAAGTAGTTGTTCATTTTTCTTTTTCATTTATATGGATAATGCATCTATATATACATAAACTATTACATTTTTCATAAATTTGAAATTTTAATAAATAGTAGATAAAGTCATCTTTTAGAAAATATAGCAAAAAACAACAACTTTAAGTAGTTTTAATGTTGAATAATTTAATTGCATATCATAGTTCATAAGTACTAAAAATCATTAACTAAATCATGATATGCAAAGTTGTAGCAAAAATAGGAAAATCATTCATTATAATTCACCCAAATCTTTGACAATACGAAAAAAAAAACAAATATGCTTTCATCAATTAAGCGTATCTTTCTTACTTCATCACTGAAAAAGCTACTCACTTCCTCCTTGACTTCTTAAGGTTTCAAATGCCTCTTCCAATGCCTTCAATGCATTCAAAGAAACTATGGTCATTCGATATAATATTGTTGGAAAAGATAGACACACATGAACAAAACTCTAACCTTATGGAAGAGGGTGTGGTTTTGAAAACACTCGATGACATAGACAATGAACTTATTGTGTAGCTCAATTAGTAGTTGATTAGTAGTTTTGTCGTCAGCTTGTTTGATAAGGGCATTTCCCTCTTCAGTAATATGCTGTTTTTATACACACATATGAAAATCAATGTGAGTTAAAAAAAAGAAATTGTTTTGGAATCAAACAGAAAGTAAGTTTAAAAATAAAATGAAATAAACCTTCTTGAATAAGTCTGCAACACGTCCCAACCTCTTAGGGATTGGAAGATAAAGACGGTATATCCTAGAGAGATCATTCTTCTGAAAGTATATATATATATATAGCAATGCTCCATCAATATATATATAATTAATTTTAAATGATATTTTGTTTACGAATTATAACCACAAAAGTCCATTTTACCTTGTCATCTCTTAGCAATGCACTAAACCCTGAGTGCTCATTTTCTAGGCGGTTTTTTGTAACCATAACCAACAATTCGTTTTGTATTTTCTGCAATCAGAAATAAACAACCAAGTTCAATAACTATCAGTGTTTGTAAACAGCTCAAAATACAGTCAGAAATGACCAACCTCAACTAGTTTGGGTTCGGTAATTGAATGGAGATAGTGAGTGACTCTCTCCCTCTCCATCTTTAGACACTCCTCAACCTGCAATATAAATTACTGACGTTAATACATATACATAAACTTTTTCTGAAATCGAATAATAGCATAGTAGTGGTGGACATGCCTTTATCATGTAATCAGGACAAGAATCCTCCTCGGTCCACCTTGACGCCTTGCGAGAATAGTAAGAAGCAGTATCTTGAAGCATGAAGCTTTCAAAATCCTCTTCATATTTTTCCAAGGTTCCCATCCCATTCTCCACATAGATATCTAATACGTTCTTCACTAGTGCCCTATCTATCTGTTCGCCCTCACGTTCTTTATGAATCTGGCAATACTTACATTGTTAGACATAAAAAAAAAAAAAAAAGAATAATGCTGGACCATAGTTTTTTTCATTACATATACCAAATACTTACAAGTGCTATTACAACTTCTTTGGCCGTGGACTGCATCTCACAATAAACCTGAAGCAAATAATTTGCATGGATAGTTACAAATACATTTGCAGCATTGAAAAATAAAGAGCTATAGGAATACTCATCACCAACCAGGTCAAGAAAGCATGTCAATCCAACTTCATCTAGTGATGGAATTGGAATCTTACTCCGACGAACCAAGTGACGGTCAATATAAACGAAGAACTTGCTTAACCATTTGACCATAATTTTATGGTTATTCCACCTCTTAACAAGCTCTCTTAGCATATCTTCATCATGCTTCTCCCTTAAAGACGGCAACACCTTAACCGCACATAAAAAAGAGACTATATTACATCTTTTGCGTTAAAGTTAAGAAAAACAAACATGTTTTCTTCACACATTGATATTTTTGTGCACGATATCTAAGAAACTAACCCAAATGAAAAGTTTTGGTACTAACCGTTTGGATAGTATAATCTTCAATTACTTTACGATACTTTTCATAAAGCTGCTGTGAATAATCGGATCTCTGGACACACATATCGTAGATAATCCTGTGAATCACATAAGAAATTACTGTGGTAGGTACAAAACTGTTAGCAAACGTTACATAAGACCACAAACATTACTTACGTGTAAAGTTTAAAACATTCACTAAAATAAAATGTTGGTTCAGGCTCTCCTTCTAGAATCCTTATCAGCTTGGTAATACCTTTCTGAATGTTGGACCATCCTTCCTCAAATTTAATCTGTCTGGGTCGGGACATTCTTCTCGAATCCATTTCAAGATCTGTTGAGTCAAATTTCTGGAAGAATTTAAGATAGTTACAACAAAATTTAGGGCTTGAGAGAGGTAATTATTATTGAGACTTTTGCATCCAAATTGTTTATATTCCAAATTAAACTAATTGATCTTATAGTTATCGCCAACCACGAACCAAAACAAATTAGAGCAGTGACATGATGTTACGCGTCCATTGAGATTACGCGAGAATGAAACCAGTCTTTGAAAGTAATTAAGATGACGTAAACCTAAATCGATCAAAACCCTTAAATCTAAGAGTCACGTACCTGAAGATATGGATTCCGATATCACCGTAATTAGCTTTGAGTATTGAACTGCGCAATAAAAGACCTAGAAGAAAAACGGAAGTCAAATATATAGCCAACGTTGAGAAGGCTGTGAATATATCTCAGACCTCAATAAATATATAAATATATAGATATATCTAGATATATAGAAGAGAAAACTAGAGAAAATATAAGGTTAGAATTCTAAATAATTAAGTTTCATGTCAGTAGTGTCACTTGGCCCACTTCAAATGTTTAGATTGATAACAAACATATTTGGAATTTTAAACCTCTCTTTCCATGGGTTGCTTTGGGGGTTGATATGCCATTGAGACATGAACTTGGCCAAAAAAAGTATTGAAGTTTTTGACTATGTTGGCAACTGATGCGGTGAAGTATAGTTAACAATCACTAGGAAATTGTTAAATCTTGTAAATACCAGATAACTGAACATCCTTAAATCTATTGAATGTTCAAATTATATCTGAAGACAAGAAAAGCAGATGATTTATAAAAACAGAATTAATGTGACAGTTGTAGCTTTTAGCTCTTTTCTAAATCTAGTTTCTACTTTCTACAAAGCATAAGTTTTTGTAATTCAATGCAAAGAAAGCCATGTGGGGAGCTCAATTGGTATATTTGTCAAGATTTGACGGAGATTAAAGAATCATATAATCTATTAAAAAATATCTTTATGGATCTTACGATTGAAAACTATATTTTAATCTACCCTATGGTTTAAAACCAATAAAAAAGTTGAAGATCTTTTACATGTTTTTAGAAAAAAAGTGAAGGGTTTTTAATCCATGTTTTTTTCTAACCAAAAAAATTAAGTTATCAAATGATTAGAAAATAAATAAATAAACTGCTTCGGAAACTTTTCTAAAAACAAAAAAGCTTTCAGAATTCAAATGTGTAGATTTTTTTATAGTATAGAAAAAAGAAACAAATCACTTTAATATTTTTTTGTTTGAAAAGCCTCGTTTATGAGGTTTAAAAAAAGAAAAAAAAAAAAAAGAAAAAAAAAGTTTTTGAGAAATTAGTAAAAAAGCCTAATTGGAAAAACAAAATGTGAGAACTTTAGACTGCTTTTAAAGTCTTGAAAGCATATAGCCAATCACCCCCTAACTTCTTTAAAAACAAATGTGGGACAACATAATGCTGTATTATTGTTCTACAAAAATGTGTAATGGGTAAAATGGATCAAGTAGTTATATTATTTTTCATATATACTACTTGACTTGTATTTGCTAGTATTAAAATTTTAATACTTGGTAGTTGGTATCCACTTTGTTTGTTACGGATACTTATTTTCTTCGTCCGGGTAAAAGTCAAGTAACGACTATGAAGCGAGTGATAACTAATAGTAATCGTGTCCAGCCTTTTTTGTTTTTATTTTTTGTAATTTGTCAAGATTAAGATTTAACGGAGATTATGGATCAAATAATTAAAGAAACGTTAAAAGTACCGGAGTAAAGATATTGGTTTTTTATTTATTGACCCCAAGTTTTAACGTGCACTGCACATGCACAACAAAGTCTTAACTTTTTCCCGGTCTTATTTTAATTTAAATATCGTCAACTTGGCTACCGATTTCATACTTACTCCCATATCTAAGAATAAGCTGAGACTTCATAACTAAAGAACAAAGAACAATCATCTTTCTTCTTCCAAAGGACAACGAGAAAAAAGTGGTTTCGACAGGTGAGCCAGTTTGTTTGTTATTGATTTTTACTTTTCTGTCAAAGTTTATTTGTTTTCTGATTGCAGAAGGTCTTTTGCTCTGTCCTTGATTTGTTTCCATCAATTCGACTCTACTCGTTCAATTAGTTTTTTTTTTCTTTCTTAAACAATGCAAAATCTTAGATCATGTTTGAAGAAACTTGAATCCTCAAAAGTTTGTTCTGCTTCCTTGGCCACCTTTGTTTGTTCACGTTTTTCCTTTTTCCGATTTACTTCTATAAACCCTCGTGAAACCTATATCCCTCACCGGTTTTAAAAGGCAAAACAATCTCACGGCAGAGGAAGACGGTGGTGGCCGGTGACTACTCTTACGCTCAGCTCTCTGCACGTTCTATTTTTGCTGAAACCGTTCCCCCACTGCGATGCATCTTTAAAAGTTGAATATTCTTCCATCACTTAGTTTCCTTTCTAAACTTCTGGATCTGCTCAAATCCCTTCAGAAGAAATCTCACACTCGACTTCGTTGTGGCAAGAGAAGTCTCTCTTGGACCGTCTATCTTCTGGGTGGTGATTCATTGGCTCTCCAATGGGTTTTCATTGACAAAGCTAGTGAGTTCTCTCACTCACAATCGCGGAAGCTCCAAACCTGCAAAACCTTTGGTCCCTAACTATTGGTCTCCCACGACGGCTTGCATCCCCCTCCAAGCAGCCCTCAACTTCTGGATCTGCTCAAATCCCTAATTGCTCAGATGGACTCTTTCTTTGAGATGGGTTTCTCAATTCTTGGCCCACTAAGATATCTTTCTCGGCCCATGTCTGAAATAATAGGGCTAACCCAATTAGCATCTTGGCCCAGGTCTGTTTTTTTTATAAATATTTTGGCATTTCCTAATCCTTTGATGTCTCTTGACATTGCTGATATTGGTCAAGGACTCCAATTTCACTTTGTGCGGACATCGGTGGTTAGGAAAGCTAATAATTTGTTACGAACCTTGGAGGAAGACATCCTTAGTGTTGTTAATCGTTTTATCTTTTCTAAGAACTCTATGTTACAATTATCCTCTTTAATAGAAAGAACCTTGGTTTGGACTCTCACCTCCTTTTGAAGGAACCGTTTATGTACTTTACCCAGATTCTTAGATGATGTGGATATTAAGCCGGTGATATTCAAGTTAAAGAACCTCTTTTCAACATTATTATGTCTTTATTGGACCGTAACTAATCTTCAATCTCCCCAAGTTTTTGTGGAATGATTTTCGACTCGCCATTCTCTCGCTTGTTGCAAACTACGTTCAAGTTCTTGTCTCCGATGTTTGGATCTTCCGTCAAATTATCGTATATTCTATCTCTACCATTCACTTGTTAGAATGCTAGTTTGTGAATTGTTTGGCTAAAAGTGATACTTCATTAACGTGAAAAGATGGCTTTAAATAGCCTTACAAAGACTCAAAAGGAACAACAAAACGACTAAAAAATAGGAACAGACTCCATAACTCCACTACACGAACTGACTCAATTCCACAACTCCACTACTTAGACTCCATAAGACTCGGACGTAATTGACTTCGAACCATGTGTTGGATGTTTGTTTGAACTTTGTATTTGGTATGTGGATTAATGGAGTCAAGTATGTTTTTGCCCAAAAAAAAATTTAGCTAAGCCAAACCTATTCTTAAAGAATCATGTGATAGACTGCTAATAATGAAAAATGCAAGTATATATTAAATCACTTTTATCTTTAGCAGTTTGAACTTATATATAATATATGTGATGTAGGTTCTTGCTAATTAATGTTTCCTCTTCATTATAAAAAGGTTTCACCTCTACTTTCGTACTATTCATGCAGGACTTATATATGGTTGATTCAATTGTATCGTTCGGTGTTGAAAAGCTTTGGAAACTCCTGAGCCAAGAATATGAGCGATTCCAGGGAGTTGAAGAGCAAATTACGGAGCTAAGAGATGATCTGAAGATGTTAATGGCCTTTCTATCTGATGCAGATGCAAAGAAACAAACCCGTGCACTTGCAAGAAACTGCCTTGAAGAGATAAAGGAAATCACTTATGATGCTGAGGATATAATAGAAATCTTTCTTCTAAAAGGCAGTGTCAACATGAGAAGCCTTGCTTGCTTTCCAGGTGGTCGTAGGGAGATTGCCTTGCAAATCACAAGCATCAGTAAGAGGATCTCCAAGGTTATCCAAGTTATGCAGAATTTAGGCATAAAATCAGACATTATGGACGGTGTGGATTCGCATGCTCAACTGGAAAGGAAAAGGGAGTTGCGTCATACATTTTCTAGTGAATCTGAGAGCAATCTTGTTGGTTTGGAGAAAAATGTTGAGAAATTGGTTGAAGAATTGGTGGGAAACGATAGCAGTCATGGGGTATCTATTACTGGTTTGGGTGGTCTTGGCAAAACCACCCTTGCACGGCAAATTTTTGATCATGATAAGGTAAAAAGTCATTTTGATGGACTTGCGTGGGTGTGTGTATCACAAGAGTTTACACGGAAAGATGTGTGGAAAACCATCTTGGGGAATCTTAGTCCTAAATATAAAGACTCAGACTTGCCGGAAGACGATATTCAGAAGAAACTCTTTCAGTTGTTGGAAACAAAAAAAGCTTTGATCGTCTTTGATGACCTATGGAAAAGAGAGGACTGGTACAGAATAGCGCCCATGTTTCCAGAGAGAAAAGGTGACCCTTTTATTACATATATAACTATATAATAATTTAGGCGAATCTAATATGTTTACCATTTGATATTTTCTAAGAAAAGAGATAACAGGACCCAAATTCCTCACAAACACTTATGTTTGGTTTATTGCAGCTGGTTGGAAGGTACTACTTACTTCACGCAACGATGCAATACATCCACATTGTGTGACTTTCAAACCAGAACTCTTAACTCATGACGAATGTTGGAAACTTTTACAAAGGATAGCATTTTCTAAGCAAAAAACAATAACTGGTAAGCTTTTTTAGACCGACTGTTTTATAAATCTATATTATAAAATCATACTCTTTTCTACTCAATTTATTGTCACAAAATTCCCTCTTTCGTAATTTTGAAAATGAAAAAAGCATAAAGGGGAAAAATTGAGTTTCTTATTAAAAGCTTCCTCCTTTGCGAGAAATATTAACAAAAAGAAAACAGAAGGAGGCAGATATAGCCCGTGACAAAAATTAGGAAATGTTTGTATTTGAATGATTTAAGGAAACAAAATATTACGGCGCAAATTAGCCATCGATTATTTTAAACAAAATAAAAATTAAAAAAGGGATTCGCAAACCTACCTTTTTTCTACTACCTTTTTACAACAATATTCTTTTATGTTATCTATTTTAAAAAATATCTCTTCTCTTGAAAAATGAGCCAACTACCCTCATTTAATGAGAACATGAAATTAGAAACTGAAATTTTCCGCCAAAATTTATTTCCCCGCCAAAAAAAACTATAACAAAACTTTTCCTAGCAAAAATATTGCATTTAAAAATATTTGTAAATTTTTTAAAACCTCTGAAAATCTTTATAAAGTCATTAAATACATTTTAAATACTTTAAAACCCCTGTTAAAACCTTTGTAAATCATTTTAAAACCTTTAACAATAGTATTTCAAGATTTACAAGAGTTTGTAAAGAGTTTTAAAAGGATTTACAAGAATTTTTAAACTTTTGTAAATCCTTTTAAAATCTTATAAAGTCTTTACTATCATTTTTTTAACTCTTAGAAAAAATTTTGTAAGTATTTTAAAACATTCGTAACTCTTTTTGAACCATTTTAAAACTCTTGTGAACCCTTACGAAAGGTTTTAAAAAATTTTACAAGAGTTTTTAAAACCCTTATAAACCATTTTAAAACTCTTGTGAACCATTTTGGCTGGAATTTTTTTTTCCGAATATTTTTGGCGAGATTTTTTTTTCCGAAAATTTGTTAACATAAAACAATTTCCAAATAAGGGTAAAATGGTCATTAAAAATTTGAAAATGATACAAATGAAAATGGCAAATACGAAATGGTAGAATTGAAAAGGGATAGTGTTGAAAAGACATTTTTAGCAATTATTCTAATACCAAATGATTTGAAAAAGTAATAAAAAAAAAACAATTAGTAAAAATCACTTGAACAATCAACAATTGATCCAATCAAACAAGTCTAGTTTCTCTATATCTTACAAAAGTAAAGATCCAACGGTGATTGATTTTTGACTGCATAATGTTGTGTAGGATATATAATTGATAAAGAAATGGTAAAGATGGCTAAGGAGATGACAAAACATTGTAAAAGACTACCATTGGCTGTCAAACTGTTAGGCGGGTTATTAGATGCCAAACACACATTGCGTCAGTGGAAACTGATATCTGAGAATATTATATCTCACATAGTTGTTGGAGGGACTAGTTCCAATGAAAACGATAGCAGTTCGGTTAACCATGTTCTGTCTTTGAGCTTTGAAGGATTGCCTGGTTATTTGAAGCACTGCTTACTCTACCTAGCCTCTTATCCCGAAGATCATGAAATCGAAATAGAGAGATTGTCTTATGTCTGGGCTGCAGAAGGAATAACATATCCTGGGAATTACGAGGGAGCTACCATTCGAGATGTTGCGGATCTCTACATAGAAGAGTTAGTGAAGAGAAATATGGTTATTTCCGAAAGAGACGCGTTGACTTCGAGATTTGAAAAATGTCAGTTGCATGACTTGATGAGGGAGATTTGTTTGTTAAAAGCCAAGGAAGAGAACTTTTTACAGATTGTTACTGATCCAACCAGCAGCTCAAGCGTACACTCTCTAGCTTCTAGCAGATCACGTAGACTCGTAGTGTACAACACCAGTATTTTTAGTGGAGAGAACGATATGAAGAATTCCAAACTTAGATCTCTCTTGTTTATTCCAGTTGGGTATAGTAGGTTTTCGATGGGATCAAACTTCATAGAGTTACCATTGTTGAGGGTTTTAGATCTCGATGGAGCTAAATTTAAAGGAGGGAAGTTACCCTCTAGCATTGGAAAGCTCATCCACTTGAAGTATTTGAGTTTATATCAGGCATCTGTAACTTATTTACCTTCATCTTTGCGGAACCTGAAGTCGCTGCTCTATCTCAATCTACGTATAAATTCTGGTCAGCTGATTAACGTGCCCAATGTCTTTAAAGAGATGCTAGAACTGAGATACCTCAGCTTACCATGGGAAAGAAGTAGTTTGACAAAGTTGGAACTGGGTAATCTACTCAAATTGGAGACGTTGATAAATTTCTCAACAAAGGATAGCAGTGTGACAGATCTTCACCGTATGACAAAGCTAAGGACCCTCCAAATCTTAATCAGTGGCGAGGGGTTGCATATGGAAACTCTGTCTTCAGCTCTAAGTATGTTGGGACACTTGGAAGATCTTACAGTAACACCTTCCGAGAATTCCGTTCAGTTCAAGCACCCGAAGTTGATATATAGGCCGATGTTACCTGATGTGCAACATTTTCCTTCTCATCTTACAACCATATCTCTAGTATATTGTTTTTTGGAGGAGGATCCGATGCCAACTCTAGAGAAACTGCTACAACTGAAAGTGGTTTCTTTATGGTACAACGCCTATGTTGGGAGGAGAATGGTTTGCACCGGCGGTGGGTTTCCTCCATTGCACAGGCTTGAAATATGGGGACTAGATGCCTTGGAAGAGTGGATAGTAGAAGAAGGCTCCATGCCCCTTCTTCATACTCTGCATATTGTAGACTGTAAGAAATTAAAGGAGATTCCAGATGGGCTGCGATTTATCAGTTCATTAAAGGAATTGGCTATCCGCACAAATGAAAAAGTATTTCAGAAGAAGGTATCCAAAGGAGGAGAAGATTACTATAAAATGCAACACGTCCCTCTTATTCGATATAACTGGCCACAAGAACCAGAAAACAACGAGGTGATATATTCTTTCCCTAGTCCAATCATCTGAGAAACAATTTCATAAAGATTAAAGGAATGAGAATGTCTTCATTTTTTATGCAAAACAAATTTGATTATGTACTTTCATGGAAATATAACTAGTTATTCTCTCTTTGTTTTTCAGGTCAATTAATATCTTCTCAGTTGGATTGTGAGGCTATAATATCATAATAACTGTGTTGCATTGTGTTGATGTGTTTTGGCTCCTAATCAAACTATTGGCTACTGTTCCACTACCATACTAAATGAACAAAAATACAGTTCTATTCTTTCTTTTTTTTAATTATCATGGTGTTTGTATGGTAAGTCATTATTAAAACAAGTTATTTGGTCTGCTTTCTGTTCTGTTTATCAAATTGATTACCTTTTCGTTACATATTACGTTTTAAAAAATTATGCGTCATCTGTTGTTTATAAAATGTTTATATCGGTTTAAAATTCTAAAAATCGAACGAACTATTTAGGATAATCTCAAAATTTTTTTGCACAACTTGAATTAGAAGAATGGATAGTAGAAGAAGGATCAATGCCACTTCTTGAGACTCTCGATACTATGTTTTGCCAAAAGTTAAAAAGGTATTTCATGATACATTACTTCTTTGAGAAAACTTATAAGTAGGGATGTTAATGATGGGTTAAAACCCACTGGGTACCCGAAACCCATCTAAAATTTCAAACCCATTGATCTACTTTTTGTATAAAATAAAACGTGGGTTTTAAATGGGCAGGTCCCATTTCGTTAAAGTCTTACACGGGTTTTACCCTACTGGGTTATGGGTACCCGTGAGTTTTAACTTATTATTTTAGTATGTTAAAGGCCCAATAGCCCAATTGCCAATTCTATTGAGAAACCCTAAATTCCTTTTCTTCCCCAAAATTTTGCCACCACCACAACAGTCTCTCTCTCTTCTCTCCTCTTCTCTCCGTCGGAGTCACCATGAGAGTCACCGCTGGAGTCACCGCCGTCTACACCGCCGGAGTCACCGCCGTCTTCACCGCCGGAGTCACCGCCGTAAGTCTCTCGTCATCTCCTTGAAAAATCAAACTCTAGTTTCACTTGATATTAGATGTCCTTTCTCTCCTTTGATTTTAGCCGTTTAGTACTATCACTACTTACTTTTCAGGTGTCAAGTATCCTACTGCTAACGTGTATTTTCTGCAAGTGTGGAAAATTGAGCGTCTTTTGAAAGACTATGCAGTTTGTGGTGATTTTAGAGTGGAAGAGATGGCTAGTAGGATGCAAGTAAAGTTTGATAAGTATTGGGATCAGTACAGTATCATTCTAGCTATGGGAGCTATTCTAGATCCAAGGTTGAAAGTGCAGATTCTTAAATCTGCTTATAATAAGGTGGATTCGAGTAGTTCGGAAGAAAAGGTCAATGTTGTTGTGGACAATTTGAAAGATCTTTACAAAGAGCACAGGGAAAAAGTTTGGACTTCTTCCACCTTCTCAACAACCCAAACTCCACATGACCTTCTTACAGAATCACCACTAGAGGATGATCCAAATTATGTAAGTATTTCTCCATTCCTTGTTTATATCATATCATCTTTATTGTCTAACTAGTGTCTATACTCTATATCATACAGGATGTGTTTGAGCTTGAGAGGAGCATACAACCTGGTTCTGACAACACAAAGTCCAATTTGCAAAATTATTTGGATGATCCAAGGCTAGATTTGAGGTCTTTTACAGACATGGAGGTTCTGAGCTATTGGAAAGGCGATGGGCAACGCTATGGTGATTTAGCTTCTCTAGCTTCTGCTATACTTAGCATTCCAATCACTACAGTGGCAGCTGAGTCATCATTCAGTATTGGAGGTCGGATTTTAAACCCTTTCAGAAACCGCCTTCTTTCGAGAAATGTTCAAGCCTTGTTATGTACTAGGAACTGGTTGCGTGGTTTTGCAGAGTTGGAAGGTAAAAAAAGAATAGTCTAATTTTTTGGACTTAATTTTTTTTCATTTGTTGATTTATATCTTCTAATTGTAGGTGACATTGAAGAATACTTTGATGATGGAATTGAAGCTACTACATCGGTAGCAAGTAGCTCTGGAATATGAGAAGATGTTGTATTTTTGTTTTAAATTGATTTTCAGATATTTGATTACTTTTTAAGTTTTTCTTGTTTAATTTGACATACAAATTATTATTATTTTGCTATGAAAAAAATTTACATGATATATTTACATACCAGCTTAGTTTATAAGCAAAATATAGATATAAAATATATATAATAGTATATTAGTAATTAAACATAAACACTAAAAAAAAGACAAAAATCAAGTTGGGTACCCACGGGTAGTATCAGAACAATCGGGTTTTTTTTGGGCTTTCCCACTAATCAAAAATCCATTTGAATTTTCTAAAGTTGGGTTTTTGGTGGGCGGGTTTATTTTGGGTTCAGGTCGGGCTGGGCTTTTTTACCCACCACAACATCTCTACTTATAAGTCAATATATGAAGAGGAAAATGGACAAACAGATTGTCTAATAAGGGAGGAGAAGAATATATAAAATTCCAACATACTCCTTACGTATTATTTCTCTAGTAAAGATGAAGATTGAGATATTTCTAAAAGAAGAGAGTACCAGGTAAATTTTAGTCTAAGCACATACTCACATGATTATCAAGAGAAAGGGGAACACATTCTCTTTCTTGTTTATTTAAAAGTATATGTTTTTGGAATTTTTTTAGTAAAAATAAATTTATATTTGGAAAGGTTTTGTGTCAAAAAAAATCCTCCAACTTGCTAATTTTTGCTACTTTACCATATATTTCCAAAAATTGCAGATTAATCATACGAAGTAAAACAAATAAAATAATATGCAATATAGCTTTATACGTATATTGTAAATGTTTTCACAGCCACATACATAAAAGTTTCAAAATTTTAAAGGTAGAATTGAAGTCCTCCTAGAGAAGACTTCGATTTGACATATTAATTGACAAAATTTTATAAATTTGACGGTAACAAAAAAAATGGTTACATTCTTATTTTTTTGGATTTAATATGATTAATTTGTATTTAAAAGAGGTAGAAAATAAAATTGTAAAATTTGGTGAGTTTGAGAAGTATTTTTTTGCACAAAAACGTTTTGAAACTACCGACATGAAATCCAAAACGGGTATATAAAATTTGCATTAGTCTAAAATTAAATTAAAAGATTTAGGTATGTAAATTACTACATACAAGAAAATAACAATGAGAGTTATCTTCCTTTCTTCTTTTTAAAAGTTTAACATTCTTATATTCAGAATGATTAAGTTCATAAATTGAGCCAATGGGAAAAAAATGAACCAACAGCTATCGTGGAGAAAATAAAAACAATTTGGGCCTTAAGTGAGTAAACAAAATTGGGCTTAAAGGAAACCCTAAAACGCAGAGTGACAAAGTATTCATCGTCTTCGTTTCGTGAAACTCACCGGAGGAATCGTTTCTCGTCGGCGGAAAACTAAAACTACACACACCATTCTCTCATGGGTTCCGTGAAGAGAAAATCAGTGGAGGAATCTTCTGATTCTGCTCCGCCGCAAAAGGTTCAGAGAGAAGACGATTCCACCCAAATCATCAACGAAGAGCTAGTTGGTTGCGTTCACGATGTTTCCTTCCCTGAAAATTACGTTCCTCTTGCTCCCTCCGTTCACAATAAACCACCAGCTAAAGATTTCCCCTTTACACTTGACTCCTTCCAATCTGAAGCTATCAAGTGTCTCGATAATGGCGAGTCAGTCATGGTAAGCTTTTACTCTGGCTTCAATTGATTTTGGTCACTGAATTTCTAATCTGTCCTATTGAATTGGTGAATCAATTTGTAAAGATTACATATTTTGGTTCAAGCTGTGAACTTTTCTAGTTTTGTGAGAAAACTGAAGAGTATGGTTTCATGTTCAGGTTTCAGCTCATACATCAGCTGGTAAAACTGTTGTGGCGTCGTATGCTATTGCCATGTCTTTGAAGGAAAACCAGAGAGTTATTTACACTTCTCCTATAAAGGCACTTAGTAATCAGAAGTACAGAGATTTTAAAGAAGAGTTTTCTGATGTTGGTTTGATGACTGGGGATGTGACTATCGATCCTAATGCCTCTTGTCTTGTAAGTACCTTTTAAACTGTTCAATGTTGTCTCAGAAGTTTCTTTTATTTGCTATTTGTTCTTAGTTTTGTGTTCTTTGTTTCAGGTCATGACTACGGAGATTTTGCGTAGTATGCAGTATAAAGGGTCAGAGATTATGCGGGAGGTTGCGTGGATTATTTTTGATGAGGTGCATTACATGCGTGATAGCGAAAGAGGTGTGGTTTGGGAAGAGAGTATTGTAATGGCTCCGAAGAATTCTCGTTTTGTGTTTCTATCGGCAACAGTTCCCAATGCCAAGGAGTTTGCTGATTGGGTTGCAAAGGTATTTCACTCTTGCTACTCCTTCTACCTCTCTTTTGTGAATGGATTGATACATTTTTGTATCAACTTGTAATTATGATTTCACATCAATTATTTATTTTGGAGGAAGTAGAAACATGTCTTGGCAAAATGCAATATAGTTTTCATATGTCGTGTTTCTTTGAGTAGACTTAGTAAAACAGCCTGTTTATAACAAATGATTTTTTTTTTTTTTTTTTTTTTTTGGCGTTGTTGCTCTGGAGATTTGATTATAGAATTGGTATTGCAGGTTCACCAACAACCATGTCACATTGTTTACACCGATTATCGGCCAACTCCACTTCAGCACTATGTCTTTCCTGCTGGAGGTAATGGACTTTACTTGGTTGTGGACGAAAAATCTAAATTTCATGAGGATAGCTTCCAGAAATCTCTCAACGCACTGGTTCCGACTAATGAGAGTGACAAGAAAAGAGATAATGGAAAGTTTCAAAAGGGATTAGTGATTGGAAAACTTGGTGAAGAAAGTGATATTTTCAAATTGGTGAAAATGATAATTCAGCGGCAATATGATCCCGTGATTTTGTTCAGTTTCAGCAAAAAGGAATGCGAGGCACTTGCTATGCAGGTTAGTTTCCTCTTCTTCTGTTTGTCTAATGCAAGTAAATAAATCATTTACCGACAAATTTTTTATTTGACTTCTTTCAAAATCCCTGGATCTTTACCCTGTCATATGAGAATGTCATCTCATTTTGGGGATGTTATTTTTTTGTAACTATTAGCCAAACATGAATCTGAATTTGTTTCTGCTGAAATAAGAAAATTGGTCCAGAAAGTTAGGTGTTTTTTTAGTTTGTCTTCTTCTTATGCTTGGGATCAGTCTTATCCTTTTAAAATTGATATTGGGTTGGAGTGACTGTGATAAGCTCCTGGAGTCTTATGTGAAGATGCGGTACCTATATTATACTGTATGAGTTGGATCGCAAAAGAAGTCCTCACTTGAATCAAGACTTTTCTATAGTACTGTTCCCACCACTGAATTAAAAAACTTTCGTCATTCTTAATCTTGATAGTCTGTTATTACATTGCAGCAACGGTCTCTTCAATCTCTATATTTTTTGTTTGTATAGACTGTTCAAATTTTGTTTTTTATGATTTTTCTAGTGTGTTTGCCTGCACCTTGTAGTGCGTACTCTGTGGTGTGTTTTATTTTATGTGTATTTTACAACCTGAAGTTCATTGTCTGCGTACTGTGGGTCTTACTGTTAAAACGTGAGTCTAATACCTGTCTGTTTGTTCCACAGATGTCTAAGATGGTTTTGAACAGCGATGATGAGAAAGACGCTGTGGAGACAATCTTTGCTAGTGCAATTGATATGCTTTCAGATGATGATAAAAAGCTACCTCAGGCAAGCATTCATTAAAGCTCTTTCTAAGATGCCTGAGTGTTTGTATAATGCACCTTAACCTATATCTTTTGTGAATACTTTTCACAACTTCTTGAAACATATTGTCATGTTTTAATGTTGTGAGGTATCTGTGCGCTAGGATGATCATGTGCACATCTCTGTAGGAAATGGCTAGTATTATTGGCTTATAAGTAGTAGATTTCCCACCAATCTCGCCTCTATTATCTCAAATTTTATATTTTATTTTGTTTGCCTTGTAGCCGGCTCTCCTCTTGCACAAAAATTGATTTTTCCCTAGATATTAATCTTTTCTCTAACATGTAACATGTAATAGCTTATATTCCTTACATCTGATGTTCCATAAAGGGTCATCTTGGTGCTTGTTTAGTTGATCTAGTTTCAGATGCGATTTGGCAAATATATTTGTCCTGCAGCGAAATTGACATGATTCATGGCTTCATGTACTGCAGGTGTCAAATATTTTACCCATCTTGAAACGTGGTATAGGCGTTCATCATTCAGGACTGCTTCCAATTTTGAAAGAAGTAATTGAGATATTATTTCAGGAAGGTCTTATTAAGGTAGGTGAAGGCGTAGAACTACAATTTTCATATTGTCAATTCTTGCTACCTTTTGTTATGTAATTTTGTGATGTTTTCCTTTAGTTTGAAGTATTGCCACTGAAGTTTGAAGTATTTTCTCTTAGTGTTTGTTTGCAACAGAGACATTTAGTATTGGATTGAACATGCCGGCAAAGACGGTTGTATTTACCAATGTACGTAAGTTTGATGGAGACAAGTTCCGGTGGCTATCAAGTGGAGAGTACATACAGATGAGTGGTCGTGCCGGACGTCGAGGTATTGACAAACGAGGTATCTGCATCCTCATGGTTGACGAGAAGATGGAACCCGCTGTTGCTAAATCAATGCTCAAAGGAAGTGCTGATTCTTTGAACAGGTACATTGTTAAGTATTTCTGATATTTATTTTATTATCAACCTGATTGATAGTCTGCTTTAAGAGGGTTAGAGTTCTTGACATATTCACTCACCAAGACTGTTTTGTTTCCTTTATTCACCAGTGCCTTCCATTTGAGCTATAACATGCTTCTAAATCAATTGCGGTGTGAAGAAGGTGATCCTGAGAATCTTCTGCGAAATTCGTTCTTTCAGTTTCAAGCTGATCGTGCTATACCTGATCTCGAGGTGAAGTTGCAAAATGCAAAATGTTAGATTTCCTGATGATATAGTGTTCACTTTATGTATATGATTTGATTGTGGTCTGATCTTCGCAGAAGCAAATAAAATCTCTGGAAGAAGAGAGAGACTCTTTGGTGATTGAAGAAGAAGAAAGCTTAAAAAATTACTATAACCTGATTTTGCAATATAAGAGTCTGAAGAAGGATATACGTGAAATTGTGTTCACTCCAAAGTACTGCTTACCCTTTTTGCTGCCAAACAGAGCTGTTTGTCTCGATTGCACAAATGATGATGAAGAGCCACAATCATTCAGCATTGAAGACCAGGATACATGGGGAGTGATCATGAAATTTAACAAAGTCAAAAGTTTATCTGAAGGTTGGAACTCTGAGAATTATTTTTTCGTATAGCGCTATTAATCCGTTCACACAATGTAATCCGTTTATTGTCTTGGCATGACTAATTCATTCAGATGATGATAGTAGAAGACCAGAGGATGCAAACTACACCGTAGATGTGTTGACTAGATGTATGGTTAGCAAAGATGGCGTTGGCAAAAAGAAAGTTAAGGCTGTGCCAATTAAGGAACGTGGTGAGCCTGTTGTGGTCACTGTTCCTTTATCGCAGGTATCATGACTGCTCCGTTTTCTTTTCCTTTTCTCCTCTTCATAGTCCTATATAATCTTATACACATTCATGTATAGCTATCCTCCCCAAATTCTGCTCTTGATGATCTTATTGTTTTTCTTTATTATCATTGACAGATAAAGAGTTTAAGCAGTGCAATCATGAATATACCAAAAGATCTTGTACCTTTGGAAGCTCGAGAGAATGCTCTGAAGAAGGTTTCTGAGTTACTCTCTAGACATCCCGATGGAATACCCCTAGATCCTGAAGTTGATATGAAGGTATTTTGTTTTTCCCCCAGTACCTTTCTGCTTCTGCTCTTTCATTTGTCACAAGAGATGAATACAACTTTTACTTCATTAGATTAAGAGCAGCTCTTACAAAAAGACAGTTCGGCGGCTGGAGGCTCTGGAAAACCTATTTGAAAAACACAAAATTGCAAAATCTCCACTCATAACAGAAAAGTTGAAAGTTCTACAGATGAAGGAAGAGCTAATAGCCAAGATCAAGTCACTTAAGAAAACTGTCCGATCGTCAACAGCATTGGCGTTTAAAGATGAACTCAAGGCCAGAAAGCGTGTTTTACGAAGGCTAGGGTAAATATTTGCTAAATTTATTTCATTCACTTTCAAAATATACTTGTGAAACCAACTCAATCTTATACGTCAGCTACATCATTCTATCATGCTCTTTTTAATGTTATGGGACTGTATGTTCCATTGCTGATTCTATTAGCTTAATTTTTATCATTATGCTATTGAACGCAGATACATCACTAGTGATAATGTCGTGGAGTTGAAGGGTAAGGTTGCATGTGAAATCAGTAGTGCAGAAGAATTGACATTAACGGAGTTAATGTTCAGTGGTATCTTCAAGGATGCAAAGGTGGAGGAGTTGGTTTCGCTCCTCTCTTGCTTTGTATGGCGAGAGAGACTCCCCGACGCTGCTAAACCCAGAGAAGAACTCGACTTGCTCTTCATACAGTTACAAGACACAGCCAGGCGTGTAGCTGAAGTTCAGCTTGACTGCAAGGTATTCACTAACATATTCTCTCTGCTCAGCTAAAAGTGAATTTGACCATTTGAAGAGGCTTTGGTCCATAACTTTCTGTCTTTTATGACATTGACAGGTCGAAATAGACGTGGAGAGTTTTGTGCAGTCTTTCAGACCTGATATAATGGAGGCGGTGTATGCTTGGGCAAAAGGGTCCAAATTCTATGAGGTCATGGAGATTGCTCGTGTTTTCGAAGGGAGCTTGATCAGAGCGATAAGGAGAATGGAGGAAGTTCTGCAACAGCTCATAGTAGCTGCAAAATCTATAGGAGAAACACAGCTTGAAGCTAAACTAGAAGAAGCTGTTTCCAAGATCAAAAGAGACATTGTATTCGCGGCGTCTCTCTACTTGTGATGTCGTGCTTATTTCATCCTGGCAACAAGATTATAACAAAAGCAACGAATTTTGTTTGTACCATCATTTATTCTTAAAGTCTTATAATGTGTACTAAGAACTATAAAGCAAGAGGAGATTTATCATAATTTTATTTTTGACCATGACCATTGTTCAAGGTAGAACAAGACGTGAAACTTAATTTCCATATTTCCCGTACAAAAGCTACACAACTCCTCAAAACACATTGCATCTAAGTGAATTCATAAGACTTGAAGACATAAAACTTCATTGCTATACACAGACATCTCAACTTTCATATTGTCTAACGATCTCTTGCTTCTGCTTTCATATTTCCTACGTGGCAAGTACATTTAAAACATAACACAGTGATATACTCATCTTGATCCCGCCATAGATGATGATCTGCCCTCTGTATTCCCATTTTCCTCTGCATCAGCTTTGAGCTGCATCCTTGCATTGACTGCGAGTTTGTTCTTCGGTGAAAGTTTCTTCACTTCCTCAGGTGTGTAGATGAATATCTTCCTCACCATTCCACAGAACTCACTGCAGCACAAAAGAGAAGACCAAAATGATCATCAACGGTAAAGCAAAAGGACACATTACAGCAGATGATGCTTTGCAATTTTAACCACTGCTTTATTTGTTGACACCAAACAAAATTTAGAGTATTAGACAGCAAATGCACTTACTTCCATGGATCATCACCAACCATCATCATGTCATCTTCATCATCGGTGTAAACGACTTGCCATTTTTTGGTAGATTCTAAGAGTTCACCCTTGATATCAAACATCTCTTCCAGCTTCTTGAACAGATCTTCATAACACTCTGACCTTGTCAAATCAATAGCTCTGCCTACTGCACTGCCTTGCATGTGCACCTAAATCAAATTGCCAAAAACATTGCGTTTTAGTCAAAAGCAAGCCGCAGACACGGTCCACCAATTTAAGACCAATATTGGAGTTGTGACAAAAAAAATTGATCTTCAAAGAAAGAGCGAGCGATACAAGAGGCTAATAGTCACACCTTTGTGCAGCTACGTATCTGTCTACTTTGTGATTCTTGAGGAGACCTCAAAGAGGATTTCTCAGGGTCACCACTCCCCGAAGGAATATCAGATTGGTTGATGTTTAATGGCTCAGATTGCTGGCCAGAGTCAAACTCGTTGGATGGGACAGGTTGATCTACAGCGACAGCACCAGACACAGAGGCAGCAGAGAAACATTCATCCACATTAACATTTTCAACTAGCTCAAACCCAAAAAGCCTACAGACATTTCCATTAGTTTGTTTCTTTTCAGTAGATTCATTGTTAAACGCTGAAGCAAAGGATTCAGCTGCACTATCTGCATTGGTGGGCCAAAAGGCTGATCCAATAGATACTCCAAATGATTTGTTCCCACCATGACCAAACGTAGCAGCTTTGGCAGGAGGAGAGAATAATGGCACTGAGGAAGGAGTGTCTGCCGGGGATTTCCACACACCATCTGGAGTAACTGAAGAGAGCATCAATAAAAAGAGCAAGAGCCGCCACAAAGAAGAACAGTTCAAAGAGAAAAGAACACAGAATACCAGGACCAGATGGACCAGTGGCTGGTGAAGGTAAACCAGGAGGTCTTGGTCGTTTGTTCCTTTGCGGAGGCTGAGGTTGTGAAGACGGAGTACTATTTGCAACTAGGGGCTCAAGTTCCCAAGGTGAAACTCTTTCAGGACGAAATACAGATGAGGGTTCGTCCCATTGAACCTGAAGCATGATCAGATTGCCAATAAGCATATTAAGATGCATCACTCTATTCATTCAACTAAGAAAATACAAATCCACAACTTGCTCCACTGCAAAGTATAACAGTAGAATATTCTAACCTTTAGCGATCTCCATTCAGAATCATGCCAGACCGAAGACTTATTTTCCTGAACACCAACTATTGTGCCACTGAACCTGCATAGTTAAAACGCACACAAAAAAAAAGACTAGAAGTTATATTCAGCTTTATCAGCAAAAAGAAAACAATATAGTTAGTTTTGATACCTTTTCTCGGGAGCTTCTTCCCCCTCGAATCTCATCTTGAAACGCATGCCTACAGACAGCTTCTGGGTCTTAGCTTCGAGATACCTATTGACGCTCACAATAAACTCTGACCTACTTGTCCTGATAATAGAAGATATGTCAGCCTGGATTTGCAGCAAAATGATTATCATCAAGCATATGCAGGCAACAGTAACTCAATGGAATAAGATGCATATTTATTAAAAAATGGCTGGTGTGTCCGTCCCAGACCGGCTAAATAAATCTAACATAGCAAAATTTTCAGTTTCTAAATGGAGCTGAAAGTCTGATGCAGCAACTGATGTGTTTTGGACCATTTGATGAGACCTTGGCTTGTAGAAGACAGAAAAGATTGTTCCTGTTGTAATGGCATGAGCTGCTGTTGCAAGGACCCCAATATGCATGCTATGACTTGAAATGACAGATGACGGGATATTAGTCTGTTGTCTCATGTGCCGCCTAACACCTACTCGGAGCTCTTCATTCTCACCCCTGAAAGATAATACTATGTCACATGTCCAGCCGTATGTGGCAAAAATAATATCCAGACGAATGAAATGAGGAGCTTGCCTTAAGAATATGAAAGCATCACCAGCCACTAGTTTCTTCGAGCTAACAAAAACACTCCATCCAGTTGTTAGCAAATGACGCCTTGGTTGGCCTGTAGTCACAACCTTATGATTAAAACAAACGTGAAACAATAATATTAATGCAAAATTATGTAAAGCTTTAAAGGTTCCCAGTAGCAGTAGCATTGGGGTAAAGGAACCACAGTTTAAAGACCATCTCATAATAAGATACCAAGTGTATTAACCTCGGAAAATGTGCCTAAAATGCCATTCACTATTGTGCAAATCAGTTGCAACCAATTCTTGCCACGGTGGTTGTTGGGACATATCCTAGAAAAGAGAAAGCAAACTGTTACACAAAATAGCAGTGGAGATGTTTCCAAAAAGCAACCAGAACACCGGAAGCAAGTCTGACCAAGGGTGGGAGACAATCATCTGCATGTCTCCGTAGCACCGAGAAGCCACCATGTGTGCTTGTGTCTGAAGCAGTTAGTGTCTTGCAAAATGAATGTACGGTGCACTTTTCAGGTTCTTGAACAGGGGCATCTGGGCTAGTGGGTTCGCTTTGCTGATAACCAAACACAATAGTTTCACCAAAATCAAGTACAGGAAAAAAAATTACCGAACCGTTTTTTGTGAAACACCAAACCATCAAAATTTACTTACATCCAGTTCTGGCAATAAGGTTATTTGCGCATATACTTCGTCAGTCTCGGGCTCTGCCTGAGCTTGCAAAGTGAAGCACAACAAGGTATAATATTCTTTAGCCAACCCATTTCATGAAGAAAAGGTAAGAAACTTTTATCATATATCATGGAATTTAGCCTACCCTGCGCTGGATGTTGATAACTTTACAGAGGATCTTAGATGGGAGGTTGAAGGAAGGCATCTGTTGCTCCAAACCTTGGTGCATTGATGCCTCGAGCTGCACAGGAAGTGACCAATTAAATGCATAAATGTGATAATCAGATAAGATGAAAGAAACAATAATCATGTGAAATCAAAACAGGTAGTGCATTTATCCGTTCTATACAACAATACATGTTTTGTGATTTTACTTTTAAACTAGAAAGCACCAACAAGGTATTTTGAAGCGACAGTTGACACAGTAATAACAGTCCAATTAACATAACCGGCTTTAGCAAATGATAATGTTAAATGATTCAACCCAATAACCAACCTGCTCCATGTGGCCTTCAGGGAAATAATAAACTCGTTCCCCTTCACGAGGTAGGGTTACAAGAGGTCCAGCACAGGCATGCCAGAGCTCCCTACATAAAGCATCACTTAAAACTCCTACAAAGAAACAGATATGGGTTATGTGACGCAACAATATATCTCAAAAACAAAGCAATGGTTGCAATCTCCAAGGCTTTAAAACCCTTATCCAGTTCTTAATCATCCATTTCAAGTTATGCAGAATCCCCAAACAAGCTTAGAAAGTGGATTCCCAGTAGAAAATAGCAAAGAATGGTATAAAAACAAGAAATATTCCACGAACCTCCAGGTTTACCAGATGAATGATTGGAAGCTGCCATTAGGAATCTACTTACTTTCGATAAATTTACCTGGGCAACAAAACAAAAGAAGAGAAAACTATAAGATTGAAATGTTATTCTGAAAGAGAAAAGAAGAAGATGGACCTATCCTCCTCTAATTTAGACAAACAAAACTCTGATAGATGTTATTATGTAGAAACATTTAAAACCCCATTCATAAATTTACTGACAAAAATGTGGGCCATTTATGTAACTGCTTTGTTCTACATTGTGTCTAAAGCACATCACAAGACTCAGATTCTCAAAATTTTATTACCCAATTTGAAGAGAAAATCCAATAATCACTCAAACAAAGAGGTAAAAAGAAAGAACAAATAAAGCAAAAGCAAGACAAGAACCTGCTCAATAACATACCAAAAATGAACAGATTTTAGTCCTTAATAACTTCACACAAAGCAACACCAAAACTGTTACTAAAACCATCTCTACAATGACAAGACTTCAAACTCAGAACCTAAAATTATCATACAGAATCAAATCTAAGAGAAGAACACAACAGCTACAGACAAAATTTCAGAACCACCAAAGAGAAACCTCATTTAGAAAGCTTGAAAAGGAACGATTTTTAGATCAGGAACGAGAAAAAGAGTTGAATTTTGGATATGAAACAAAGTAACGATTCCTGATCTAGATTATCCCCAAAATCAAAATCCTAGTAAAATCGACAAACCCAGCTCAAATCTGACTACAGATCCTCTAAAGTCTCCTCCTTTTCCAACATTTACTAAGCAGAACCAAGCAAAACAAGCAAAACCCAGAAATAAAAATCGAACCTTTAACTTAAAACCACTGGATCCAAAGCGAGCTAGGGTTCAAACAAAACCCAGAAAGGGGATAGAAGAGAAACTAAGAATTGCTGTCAAAAAATAATGTAAGAAGAGGAAAAAGAAAACAGTAGAAGATTGATTTGTAACAAAGATGTGAGAGAGAGAGAGATAAAGGTGTGTATGTAAAGGTGTATACACACACCGTCAGTGTTTGGTTGAAGCCGACACGAACCCTTTGGCTATGGCTTGCCTCTTTTTCTCCTCTCCTCTTTATATTTTTTTTTAATTGTGTCGTCGCTTTGGGTTTTTGTTTCCAACCACAAGCAAATGACTTGCTCTCTAGTCTCCTTAACTTTGAAAAAAGAGCTTTTCTTTGAGAAAAATTCACTAAACTAGCCATAATTAACGGATTTATTGGGTTTAGCTGTTAATTTAGTAGAGATTAGTGAACTTGTATGTTTTTAGACTTTGCATACATATTAAGAATTTTTTTACTACTACAAATATATTCGTGTTTAATAAATATTCATTAGTTGTTTTATTAATTCAACCCTAGTTAATAGGAGATAAAATTAAAAAAAAATCTACATTTATCTTTATGAGACAATTTTTGGTTTCTTTCTAAAACTTATATTATAAAGAAATGAGAGAGTAATTATTTTTTCTGTATTTCAACATTATGTGAATTGAAAGGTGCATCATGAATCATGATTTTTGTATTTTCAAATTAGATTATATATTTAACCAAATTCATATGAGTGACAAAATTAATATTGTCATATGAATCTGTAATGTTTTTATCTGGAGCTCGGATTTGACTATGGAGGAGACACTAGTGAAGAGATTTTGTAGCGATTTAGTGCTATCATGTGAATCTCATCCATTATTTCTGAGGGTATTTTTGTTGAAAACAATCAAGTGTAGCATCTTCTCGCTTGTTTTGCAAAATTCCAAAACCTATTACTTTTTCTTAATTCTTTTCAAAAATATGTCTATGTAGCATCCTAATTGTTTCTTAGAAAATACTCAAAATATGAATATAACATGTGACAATTCTGCTAGAAAAAGAAAAGAAAAACAAAAAAACTGAAACACTCTAGGCAAAAATATCAAGCATCAAAATTGATAACGAAGTTCATGTAGATAGAATCCAAAAATCCTTGAGCTAAGAAAGCGGCACAAAGCGAGACCACCCAATTCTTCCAAATATTCTCTAACAAATAAATGTATAAAATTTTTTGGTGGTTTAAAGTTAACTACTAATCTAATCGAATGGAGATGGAGAGCGAGTTAGCTTTAAATTGGGCATAATGATTTGCTACTAGCCTAGTTAGAAGAAATGACAGTCCACCTAAGATGAAATAATCTGTTATTCTAGAATTTCTGACAGAGGAGAACCCTTTGAAATAAGATATCTAAGAACTTTCGACGTTTAGTTCTGGAATCCTAAGTTTCTTTCTCTCTTCTTAAAAGAGATATGAAACAGGCTTTGAGATTTGAGATTTTGTTTTATTTTTGGCAAAAACATTAGTCATCGCTTCTTGGCCAATTATTTTTGAAAGTTAATTTTTGCCCTTAATATGATTCTCTTTTTTAAAAAGGATAGTCTTTTTGCTTAGAGGATGGCTCTGATCACTATGTATGTATATGAGGCTCATCGTCCTTTGATGTGAATGTATGAGAAGTTATTAGAGTTAGCATGTAGTTTATAAACACGCATTAATGGTACAGTTAACCAAGGCCACAACAAACTACTTCGGCACCAGCGTACTTTTGAAAAATGTGTCCATACTTGATAGGACAAAAGCGGCGGAATACCATGAACCGTTCAAGATTTGAAACCCATAACCCAAATTTGGTCGTAACGTGGTAACTTGATAAATATAAATTCATATCCTTTGATTCATATAATCATATTCATAATAAAGCAACTCGACCCGTATAAGCATACCTATTATTCTGTTTTACTTTAAATAACTCACTACGTGAAATATTTGACTAGGAATTTTCACATGAAAGTTGTAGGATTACTTAATTACATTAAAACTATATATTTTAGTGTGTTTAAACAGTAAATAGCACAATTGATTACATAGTCCCTAGTGACTACTTTCATATCTTTATATATTTTCTCTTTAAAAATGTGTCATTGATAAAAGTAATTTTGAGGTTCATCTTTGCATTGAGTGAAAATCTTCAAAATAATATATAGGTAAACATATAAATGATTCCTAACATATGATTGAATTATTGTTATTCGTTGGTATACCATTCTTAACAAATTGATTCTTTTTAAAATTTATGTACCATGATAAAAATCGTAATAACTGATTAACAAAACTACTTTTATTAAAATAACAATGCATATTTATACTAGTTGAAAATGACTTACATTGTGTGTAAAATGTTTATTTTTTCATGCGATATTAGTATTGATTTTAGCAACGATTTTTTGGTTATAAAACACAAAGGTCACCACAAGCGATCTTCGAATATGAGCAAAATGCATTAGAGAAAGTTTGAGAAATGAAAAAAAAAAAAAAATCAATCTCTCATAATCTCATTGTACTCATATTCTCTCGAAGTGAAACACCACATCACAACTAATTTTATCATTTTTAATGTAATCTCTCAAATTGCGGAATCTACTCAAACTGGTGGTGGCGACAGTAAAATTCAACGAATAGATTTTTATTTGTTATTCATTAACTTTGAAAAAAAACTTGAAACTTTGACAAAAGTTATATTTATAAAATAAAACCAATAATTTCAACTCAAAAATTACACTACAATAATACTATTAACTTTGTTGATACTTAATGCAATTATCAAATTTATATTTATTATTAAAAAAAAATTGCATGTGTTGTTAAATGGAAAATAATGCAAACCCACCAGAGTTCCTTACAGCTTCACTGCTTGTCTCCTGTGGTGGGGACTCAATTGAGATTCACGCGCTGCAAAAGAAGCATACCACTTGGATTAATAAAATGATTTTTGATTAACTAGTAACAAAATTAGAGATTCAGGCTATCAGTAATAATTAATGTATGCTTAATAATTGAGCTTTTTTGTCTTTGACAGTACCACCACTAGCTTTACGTGTTTTCTTCTCGGTAAGCATGGACATGTCTCCTTTGTCTCTAACCAATCTTTTTATTCTGATTATTTCTTTTTTTGCAACCAAAACCTAATTTTCTTAGTTCTGAAATTTAATTCAAAAATAGAAAACTTTCTTTAAACTAACAAGTTACATAAAGAAAAAAAACATAAATGTTACAATTAGTTTCAACGGTACGACGAAACTAAATAACCTGTTTTGGTCTTTATTATTTTATTGAGATATTAGAACTTCGGTTTTAGGCGTTATTGGATACATATTTAAGGGTTATGTGTTGCTCTTAAGTCTAATCATGACTCATGAGTTGAACCAAGTCGATTTTAAGGTGAACCGATCTGTTTCCGAGGTGAACAAATCCGTTCCTAAAATGAATTTTGCAATTACTCATTGTTACTTTGTATTTAAAAAGATAGCAATGATCAGTAAAAAAAAAGAAGAAGAAGATGGCAATGAGTTGGCATAGACTTTTTATTGCGGTAATGATATCATGAACACAAGTCATGAAGTAAAGGAAACATGAGAACATTTCTAGTTTTTAGTACTTTTTTACAGAAGTTACCCTGTAGTTCAAACATTAATCTGGTTCGGCCCCGGTCCGGTTTTTTATTTTTATAACGTTGGGCTCTAATTGGAATAATGAATATTTGCCAAGCCATCGTTCACATTATTTTCAAGCTTTCCAAAACAATATACACACATTCATTAGTAAGCCCAATCTTGAGGCCCAATACAGACCTATTAAAAAACTCTTTAACAGCCTACCATATATATTTTCCACTCATAAATTCAAAAGCAAGATACATTACGATTTGGAGTAACGTTCGTTATAAAATTGAAAGTGACTAAAATTACAGAGAAGGTATACCAAGGAGTACACAAAAAATATAGTGGAAAATTACTTTTAAAGTCAATATTAACTCAATAGACGTAAACACATAACAATCAGGAATCATATGATCATCAATTGATCACAGGATTATGAAAGCATGCAAGTTACGAGAAAAATATTAGTAATAGATTGAAAGCATCATAATACAATACATTATCATTACTTTGTAAAATCAAACCATATAGAAAATCTATAGACTATTGCATGCATGTTGCTAAATTAACAGCAAGCCCTAATTATAACGTATTCATCTTGGATAACCAACAAGAGTAAGTATATTAAAGTTTTTGATTTTTATTTTTAATATATATTTTAGTTTGCAAAATATATTTCAAACGACACCAATCTGATATTACAAGGTAGCTCGTCTTGTAATAAGAAAATAAAAAAAGGTAGCTCGTCTTGATTTCTAACATCGATGATTTTTATTTATTTATTTTGTTTAAAACATGAAATATACGGATTTAAATTCAACGAACGACTTTGAACCTCAGTTTGTGTGTATATATATGGCTATATCAAGTCGATTAGAAATCATTAAAAGATAGCTTCTTGCATTTCGTTGTACGTTTTATTCGAAAGTACCAAAAACAATCCATCAAGTAAAAGTAAATCATCTTGGATTCCAGTAGATTCACCGATGGATTTGAATTCTTGGCAAAAAACAATTAAAACAAAAAGATAAAAGATTATTATTTTTATTTTTTCTTAAAACAAAAGATTTGAAAGTCACATTGTGTGAGCTCAAGATCACTTGAGAAGCATAAGGTTGCGATAACGCTTGCGCTTACGTCTTGCTGTCAGAGCCGTGCCTCATGTACAAAAAATAAGGCATTTGCCTTAGGCCACCAAAAATTAAACAAATAAAAAGGCCACATTTTTCCTAAATTAAGTAAAACATTTATTTTTATATAGTGTTTTAGGTTTTTTTTTTGGAAATAAAACTCAAATCATTAACATTTATATAAAATTTTGTTTGTGTTTCATTTTCACTAACTACTAAATCTTGTTTATTTATTATTATTATTTTTTAAATCAAGCAACATTTTCTTATCCTTTTACATTAAAAAAAATTTCTCTCAAAAATATAATATGTTTGGCCACATTTTAAAAATTTGTCTTAAGCCACAATGGACCTTGGCACGGCACTGCTTGCTGTGATAATGTTTTGGATATCTTTGTTGATGAGGTTGAAGAGAGTAGCGGTTGGGATCGAGACATGGTTGTGAACTACACTTTCTCTTTGTTTCCAAATGTGGTAAACAGTTGACTGCGTTGCTATCCTCCTAATGAGGTTCTTACTTTGTAAAAGCCAAAAAAATCTATGATATTAACATTCATAGCAACAACAAAAAGAAAAAGAAAAAAAAAAGGAAGATTCAACGTCATTATATTTTACTGACAAAATTTAAAGATGAGGTATCCACTATTGAATACGCTTGAATAGTAAATATATCTAGAGATAGTACAAAGAGTAAAAATCGCATTTCAGAAACTCAAGAGCGGCAGGAAAATAATACAAAAGCATCACAAATTATGAAACCCACTTCTTGTAATAACTCTATAGTTGAAGTAACTGTGCTAAGTGGGAGAATGTAATAATGCCATTAAAATGGGGGACAAATTGATGCAATATTTTAACCATCAATGAGTAAAGTAAAGTTGAATATAAAGAAACTATTAATACTAGTGGATAAAGGAAGGACGAGCCAATCTTTAACACCCAACATGTTCCAGACATGTTTCTTACCATTAGATTGTGTCCAAATTGAGAACATCATTGAGGAAATAACAAATCCATCACTTTTCATCGTGTTCCTCTTTTCTAATTTACATAGATAACTTTTGTGGGAAAGAAAATGTTGGTGTTGTGTTTCCTGTTTGTGTACTGTGACAATGATTCCGGTAAATTTCGATAAAGAACATTCGAGTTATCTTATCTGGTTAGTCTCATACTAATTAGTTTCATTAGCTGATTAGTATCAGAGTTAATTATCATTATTTGAATACTTCTGTTTGTAATTGTTGATACTCCAATTTTACACTTGCATGTAAACAAGCTTAGATGTGAGAAAAAAAAACCATAAAAAAAGTTCTTGTAATAGTAACACAACGATGAATTGTTCAATATTTTTCTTTCTCTATGACCTTGAGTTTTCAGAAATTCTCTCGATAATCTTCATCATTAATACTCTCTGATTTCTCCGATGATCATCTTTATTGGTTCTTCGCAATTTGTTTTCGGTTCTGCATCATTACTTCTCTGTCTCCTTTCGTTTCATCTATTTTTTTTATTGTTCGTATGAATTTCAGCTCACTTTCACGAATCACGATTTAATCTACGAATCCTGTCTTTTCTATATCGTCAAACATTTTAATTTTGTACGTCGAACCATCTTTGCATTCCATTGCTTTCTGAACTACAACACAAACATGTCACTCAAATATAACGTTACGGTTTATATCCTAAATTTGATCTTTAAAAAAGGATTTAAAAGTAAAAAGGTAAAAGGCACACGTCATTTATACTGGTTTATCATAAATATAAGAGCTACGTCAACATTTTGTCGCGTCGGATTTTACTATGTATAAGAAAAAACAGTTTCTTAATGTTTACTTATTACTCTCTCTTTAGCCTCATCTAGCTCTACAACCCAAGAAAATAATGACAAAGAATAAATAACAAAAAGAAACCTAACCTAAAATATCCTTAATGAATACCTTGATTAAAAAAAACTAGATATAAGATTCCACATATCAACTTAAAAATGGTATAACATTTTTTTGGTATTTTTTGTTCACAAAATATATTAAGATAACATTTATTTTATATTTTCATTGTAATTCCATGAATATAATAGGGAAAAAACTATACTAGATATTTGAATATATCATTTTAATGTTTTTTTTTTACCAAGTGTCAATATATAGCTCAAGTGGCAAAATATCTCAAACAAAACCTACAACCCGCTGGTTCAAGTAGCACGTACGAGAAACCCATATAAAATATATTTTCTTCGGCTTGAGAGGATATACAAGTATAGACTCAGAACCTCTTAGCAATAAAATGGAAACAAAGATTAATTTTCTTTTTCTTTTTTCCAATTTTTTTGTTTTAGTTTTCTATTCATATTTGTAGCATGTAATAAAGCATCTATCGAAATTAATGTTGTTGACAAAAAATTAAAAGTGAGACTATGAAATCGAAGGACAAATACACCAGTTTATTTATATTAATTATATGCTGGAGATGCATGTTAATAGGTGATATTATATGTATTGTACATTTTTTTATGCATCAAGCTAAATGTTCTCATCACCCACAACATTAGTGTTGTTGCGTCTCGAAGACTTAATGTTCCAACGAGACCAAAAGAGATAGCTAAGAAAGTTCAAGAGACTAAGAACCGCTAAAAGCCAGTAAAATAGATCGAGCCTGTCCTTATTTAGGTCGTTCTCCCCGAGCCACCCTTTAGAGTCGACTGACGTGGAAGTGATCTTGTTTACGACCGAAACGAGCACCGAGCTGAAGTAAAACCCAAAGGAGTAGGAACAATAAGTCAATGCCATCAAGAATGATTCCATGCCCTTTGCAGATTGCTTGTAAAAAAACTCGATTAATCCAACAGCTGTAAACATCTCGGAGATACCAAAGATCAAGAACTGTGGCGTGATCCAGAAGATACTCAAGATTCTACCGTCAAGAACCGAAGAGTCTCTACGTTTCTTCTCGAGCATGGCAGCTGAAACCATGGAGAAAGTGGAGAGGAAGAGTCCAATTCCTATCCGAGTCAATGGAGGAATACCTGAGTTATGTCCTGTGAGCTTACGTGCAAAAGGGACTAAGAAAGAGTCGTAGAGAGGGACAAGGAATATGAGCATTATGTAAGGGATGGCCTGGAGTGAAGCCGGAGGGATGTGGAAGGAATTTGAGAGACGAGTGTTCATGGAACTTCCTTGTTGGACTGAAAACGTTTGGAGCTGTGCCAAGATGGTGTTGAAGACTATGGTGCTTGCAAAGATAGGGACAAGTGAGATTAGGGTTTTTACTTGCTCTACTTGTGTTACTGTGCATAGCCTCCATGGACTCTCCTTTGTGTTTGTGTCTTGGATTTTGATGCATGCCTTGTCCAAGAACCTGCCCAAATTTTCAAATACAATCCTTAGATTTTATTATTCTTGTCGGATTTCATGCGTATATCTGATTACATGAGACATTTTTTTATATAAAAACTACATTGTAACATTTTTAAAAAGTCTTAATATTTCCTTTAACTTACGCCTTTACGATTTAGAAATGATATTTTGATTACAACCTTTAAAGTTTTTGTTAAATTAAAAAAAAAAAAAAAAGGAGACATTACACGTGGACGGAAATGTAAACAAAATACCAATGTTTGGAATCTTTCGATTGAAGTTTTTGTTCGGTCTAATAAGAAAATATATATAACTATCTATAAATGATCAAATCAAAAAATGACCAAAAAGTGAAACATGAATGATAGAAAAAGTGAGATAATGAGTTCAATGTATGACTATGACCTGAAACGAGGAGTGTGTGGTAAAGTGGAGGAGGGTACGACGTCGTTTGCGACATGGTGGTCTCCATGGAGCATTCTTGGGTCAGAGGGAGACGCAAGCTTTCTTTTTAATATGGCAGCCACAATAACCTGAAATACAAGAGATCACTACATATTGTTATTGTGTATAGATATATTATTTTTGTGAATATATGTATATATTTATGATACATTAATGACTATATTTTTTTTTTTTGAAAACGCACAATTATAATGTTTTGCTTGACCATCAGCTTCTCTCTTTTCATATGAGTCAGCATGGACCAAACTGTTTTAGCATTGTCTTGTCCACACACGTGACCACAATCCTCACTTTGCATACATATATATGGCATGTTAATAATTTTTCTCTAAAAATAAAGCCAAGTGGGTCGAAATTTCCTTGGCATATATCGATTTGGAACACTTGAAATTTCATTTCTTAGAAAAAGTAAGTCAAATTTTCTAAATCTGTAAAAAGTCAGAAAATTATATGAGTATTATAGATTTATGATTGTATAAGATGAGTGATTATACGCACTGATTTGTCTGCATACATGTATAAGTAAATTTCTGAAAGTTTAAGTTTAAAAAATAGGATAGATGTAAATATGTGCTTAACTAAATAAATATAAAAATGTTTTAATGTCATCCTAAACCGTAAATTACTTATAACGTTATCCTAAACCGTAAGTTTTGAACAAAACATAATCGGGATTTGTCAATGATATGGGGGTCAACATTAGCGCAAAATATGTAAAGTGTTCTTTCTTTTATTACGACTACATATAAAGTGTTATGATTCCTTTGCAATAGTATAAAATCATAATCAACTTATTTAAAATTTTGGCTATTTAACTAGTATCCGGTAGAGACAGAAGTCAACTCTATTGTTTATATGTGTGGTTAGTCTTAAATATATCCATATAAAATATGCTCACGGGTCCAACTTAGATGGACTTACGTATACATACGCATGCAGACAAAATTCGAAACAGACTTATCTTAGAAGTCAACTATTTTTGTAGGTAAAAACCCAAGGGATCGGAATGATTTTGTAAAGTAAATATTAATAATCATATTAAAGTATGTAGTGTAGTAAAATAGCGACGGATTATGAATAAATAAAAGCCATTATCAATGATTCAATATGTCTATACGTGTAAAACAAACTTTATAAAAAGAATTCTAGGTTCATCTTACTACCGATGGAACTATCATAAATCTCATTATTTGGTTTTCAAAGCTAATATATTTCTCTGTAGAAGAAAAGTTTGAAAACGTTTTTAAAAATTTATGTGGCCTTTTATTTGAGGTACTAAATTCTATGTTGAATCAACATATATTTCTTAAAGTTTAAATTTAATGGAATATCCCTGATGAAAAGCTGCAATTTAATATATCATCACTATGTCTTTTTTTTTTTTTTGTGTGGTAAGAATTGTTAAAAGACAAGATAAACTTACATGGGCAATGGGAGTGAAGATGCTTCGACGTGGACGTTTGTTACGAAAATACATAGTACCGGAGACTAAGCTAATGATGCCCATAGTCATCGCTGCAGCAGAGACTCCAAATCCAATGTCCATGCCCGAATGAGTTTGAACCCAAACAAGGAGAGTTAGAGCGATAAGCTCGCCCATTGAGAATGCAAAATAGGCAGCATTGAAGTAAGATGACAGTCTTTTAGATTGTTTAGGATGCGACTGAGAGAACTGGTCCGCACCGTGAGCTATCATGTTTGGTTTCACGCAGCCACTTCCTAAAGCCACCAAGTAGAGTGCCATGAAGAAGATCATTGCCTTGAAACCTTTGGCTTCTTCACATGTTTGGTCTATCAATGGGTTACATTTTGGTGGCTTTAGTTGGGGTAAATGTGCTTGTACTGATAGTAGTATGAAACCCTGAGAATACACGTGGCAATACATCGTTAAAAGAAAAGGAAAAAAAATTATTAGAAAGTTTTCGGAATGAGAAACTTTGATCTAAAACAGTAATTGGTGATGTTTATAGGCTGGTATTTTTGTAAATAGTTAATTAAATCGTAATGGGATCACACACAAAAGGCATGTTTGCCTGGAGATACTCACGTAAATTACTTACGTGTAAAAAAACAGATTTGGTTAGAAATCCCATATCGAAAGTGGTTTAGATTTTAATTTTAAATTGCAAGCCAAGTAACTTGGAGAATTGTATGTACATATATGTCAAAAAAGTACTGGAAAGAGATGATGAACATACAGAAAGCTCGACGAAGCCGAATATGATAATGGTCCAGAAGCTGCCTAGAAAGGCGTCCGAGAGATAGCCGCCGAGAAGGGCAAAGATAAAGATGGTACCGACAAAGTTGGTAACAATATTGGCCGCTTTAGACAAAGGGAAATGCATTTCGTTTATTACATAAGTTATAAGGTTGTTCCCTACTGCTGCTATCCCCATTATCTCAAAGGCTTGTAGTCCTAAAAAAATAGAATGAAAGACCACAAATCAATAAGACATAATTAAATCGAGAAATCTAACCCTTGCCAAGGTCCATGGAATATATAATCTTAGATAGTGGGACCAAAGTTTGGATAAAAAGTGGAGTTCTTATGGACCAAGATACAAAAACAAGATGATCCATCTAAGGCTACAAACAAATGTTTAACACTAAGAAAGTTTTTTTAATATTACCAAGAACAAAGAGAGCAGCTCTCATTCCACCATGCTTGTTAGGGTTGGAAGGTCTCCCTCTCCAGTCAACACTTTCTTCTTCAGCCAATTCCCAATTATTTTCATTACTAACCTCTTCTTGTTCCCATTTGTTGCTTTGTTTGTTTATCTCTGCCATCTGTCACAAAGACACAAACAATCCAAAGTTCCTCTCTCTCTATATCTCTACTTTAGTTGTGCCAGGGAGATCAGAGAGTGAGAGAAAGATATTGAGGGAGAGAAGATAGAAGAAAGATTGGTTATTATTTGGCTTCTTTACTATCTTTGAGGACAAATAGAGTTGGGTTATTGGCCCTTCAATTTATAATAGAGAAGAGGTGAAGAGAGGGAGCCAAAGTCGTTGACTCTTTGGCCTTACGTATAACACTAAGTGTAGATTCTAGGCAGAAACGAAAACGCCGTGTGTCTCCTCTCTCACTATTCCTGCTTTTTTTTCTAAGTTTAGCCCCACACGCACTTTCTACAAAAGATGTGGATCTCTCTCCCACCACAAATATTCCATTTTTTAATTTGATGCCTAATTATGATAGATCGGTTGAAATTTGGAATGTTATAAAGTATATAAGTATGTATATGTGTGGGTTTGTGAAAATGATGGGCATAAGGGATGGTTAAATACAATAGATATTTTAGATTTTATGCTTCTTGATGGTTACTTGTTGGTCAGTCTACTTTCAAATACTTTTTCAACGTATATATATGAGTCAAAAGTTTATGTCATTTTTATGAATTTCCAAGATACAGCTCACTATCGTGCATGTTTAAAGTATTTGGTTGTAATTTAGTGGAATATTTAAGGGACGCAGTGTATTTGTTGATAAGGATGGTGTTAATTATATTTGTATTGCTTTTGTGTTGTGCTATCATACTCTGTTTTTCTTTCACTGTCTCTTCATACTTTATTTAGGTCTAATACATGATACACATTATTAAACACTTTCTTGTACGATAAACATCTTAAATCTTCCGGAACAAAATTATTAATTTTAAATTCTCTAGCTAAAAATAACAGTAAAGCTCCCAATCATACTAGTTAATAGTGCTTCTAAATTGCAGTTTTCAGATGATTGACCCGCTTTCTTTGTCATTTTAGATGTGCTGGGTTTACTCTAAACTCATGTCATTAATTTTTCATTTTCCGTAATTTAAATACTAGAAAATATTTGTTTTGGCCACTTGAAAATTATTTTCCTCGGAATTTTGGAGTTACTATTTTATACCTCATGTTTTTCTGAATCCATTTGACTACATGAAAACATGATCGGTAACGACGCCCACGAAAACATGTAAAACTTCTAGTGTCAATAAAATTATGTTCATGTGTTAATATAGTAATCAGATGCAAAAGTTAAAAATTATGAGGTCACAAAAAAAATTTGATTAGTGCTACATTAAAATTTACGAATATTGTAATAATTGGTTAAACTAAAATTTAGCTACATAATCTTATTTTTTTGGGGTTAAGTACATCCATTTTCGTACTATTTCTTTTCCTTCCTTCATTTTAATCTTAGTTTTGTCTTTCACTTTCCTTTTCTTCCTCTTTTGTTCATACACTGAAATCTGGTCGTCGATTCCGTTTTCTTAGCAATATTCTAACATTTTATGGGTTGCCACTTTGGTTTTTCCTCATGTTCCACATTCTACACGACTCTCTTTACAAAATTTATCCTCTTTCAAGCTCAGTATACTAATTAGATGATACATTTGCGCATGCATTTGATATAGATATATATGTATGGACAAATATATGCTTTTGGAAAATGACAATAAAAAGCAGTTTTTGTGGAAATGTATATGGCAAAAAGCTTAGTTAAGACTTAAAAAATTGTGACGTGCTTACCGACGATTTGTCAGTGTAAAACTAATGCAACTTTCTTGGGTGCTTGACGGTAGTGGTTGGTGATTGGAACGTAAAAAAAAAAAAACAAATCCACGAAAAATGATGACTGAAAAATTTACGGAACTGCTTAAATAAATTGTGATATAAGAGGTTAGAAAAATTGTAATGTTTAAGATATAATATTTTATAAGAAATAAAGAGATTAGTCATAATATTTTAATTAAAAAAAATCTCATTTTGTCACAAATCAGAAAATGAGCTTTTTAGCAAGAAATGCGAGAGAGAAACATTGTCTTAGATAGTAGAAAACAACGAAGCGGTCCAGATTCTTTGGATTGATCAGATTTGGCTAATGTGAGGACGAATAATGGCTGTTGACTTGGGTAAAAATGCACAATATCAAATCATGGGAATGGTTACTTGAAACCTCGTCTTTGCCTTCTGCTGCAGAGGTCAATAATTTTGAAATATTAAAGAAAAATAAATAAATAATACTAAAGCATAAGACAAGATTAAGGATCTAAAATTTAAAACGCATATACAAAATTTTTCCACTTGTCGGTAATTCAATAAAGCCTACTATTATCTAAAAAGCCGATGGTATCAAAGTGATTTACTGTCGCATGGAACTATTCCAACTATTAATTAATCTAATCTAATACAAAAGGTATATCGTATGAAGGAATCGGCAGGTTAGGTGTTTGGAGTGTGTTGCACTTATTTGAATAGAAATGATTAGATTTAAGGAATATTCATTAAGTGTTTTTTTTAATGTTCTTTTGTTTAAAGATTAACAGCAATGTGGTGTTTTGATCTCTGTGTGGGTAGAAACAAAGACAGAGAAGCAAGTCAAAAAGGTTGTCGGTATGAATTTAATTAAAACCCACAAGACATCATATCAATTTATCATGTTGTTTTTTTCTTCTAAACATTACATTATTGTTCCATTTTCTTAAACATTTTTGCTTAGTTGTTAACATTACAGTATGATTCCATTATCCTTAAAAACAAAAGTCAAATGCAACGTAAAGAGCTTCCTATTTTTATATATACCAATCTAAGACGTGTATAATTATTCTTGTTCTGATTTCTGACTTTGAAACTGTTTTGGCATTAATTACTAATTGTTTCAATTATTTCTATAATTTTTCATTTTTTCAGAGACTCAAATGCTATGATGTTGTTGTATTTAGGAGATTATGTTAGTCATTGAAGAATGCACATCAAAAAGGAGAAACATGTGCAAGTTTTATATGCATTTCAAAATTCTTATTATACACCATCTAAAATAAGATGCGTTAATTTCGCACAAAATTTTCTTAATTAAAGATGGAAATCCATTGGAAAATTAAAAATATGATGTTTGAATCATATCGTATAGCTCTTCCTAAATTGGTTGTGATGTTGTAATATCTTGGAGGACATTATATACCAATGTTGACATATACATAATCTAAAGGTTGTAGAGCACCATTTTTGGAATATCAACCCAAGTCTTACATCGAAAAATTTAAAATAAAAACTAACTGCCTAATATATAAGTCGAGTCTAACTCTAATTAGAACGATATATTGGGAAGAAGTACATAAACAAATATGTGCGGGTTTGGCCACTTCTCCTCAATATCCTGCTCAAACTAAGGACCACGAACCGATAGCCTTTCCTCCAATGAAACCTTGATCATACCCATACACCAACACCAATTAAGGTCAAATTAAAGGTTCCTTCTACAGCAAACGTGCATTCTAAACTACTTTTTTTTTTTTTTGATCAAATCTAAACTACTTTCTTAAGTCCACTTTTTTAATATAGGTGCTGATACTAATTATCCGTTTTAAGTCAAGTGACCAATTCCGTATATATTTGATTTTAGACATTGTTTTCAAGATATTTCATACTAACTGGAGTTGTATTTGACCTATATATTATTTTTCTACTCTTTTAATGTACGACGTAACATGAAGTGATATTCTAAATTCTATTGCATAAATTTCTAGTTTATTTGATCTGCATTTCTCTTTTACACTTTCAGTATAATTTTCCGAAAGCAAAAACCAAAATTTGTATTTATATTCGGTAGATAAATGATTCAGCTCAAATATTATATGTCGATGAGAAGGTGGATCTATATATGAGTCTAAAGACCGATTTCAGAGAAAGGTGATTTACCCATTCATATGTATTATTTTAACAATTGGTTTTAGATTTAAGAAGAAATATGGACCCCAAGTCTAATAATTTTCTGCTAGATTTGTCAAATCTCATAAGCGAGCTCCTTTTTAATTACAAATGCAGTGTTGGATCTATTGTACACGCGGCAATCACAGTTTGGTTAGTCGGCTTGAAACTGGAAAAACGGTGTCTAAGTTCCAAGTGCAATGCATCTGAAATAACTATAAAGAAATTTTGTATTCATTAAATACGTATAATATAAAAATAAGATGAACATAGGTGGTGTGAGTTTGAAAATTTGAGTCACAAGTACAATGAAAAGAAAGCAATGGCATTGGCGGCCGCATATTAAAGTGGTCATAAAAGTTTCTTTAATCTATAGTGGATCAATTTTACATTCCCCTTGGGTCCATATTTTGATATATTTTTACTTTCCTATCAACCAATTTTTTTAATTAATTGTTGTATATAGTCACGTTCAAAATTATGTAGGTTGAAAAAACGGCTTGAATGTCGATCTATAGAAACTTTAGTATTAATCCATATGTATGTTACTATAGATGATCTATTGAAAAGTAGTTTTACATGTGAGCATAAACATTAGTATGGAAAATTCGTAAACATTTTGGGTCTGACACCGATTTTCAAACTCAAACAATTACATGTCTCTTACCCAACTTTAGGTTAGTAGATTTTATACAAGTTCTTGCGTTGAAGAGAATCATGGTTTTGATTTTCTTTTTCAACGTCATCTAATTTTTGGACAGTGACTATTATGTTATTCATCGATTTGTTCGCGAAAGATTTTTTTATTAACCATAATCTTAAATGTGTCAAAATACTATCTAGCTTTTGCCTTAAAGCTTTCATAGAATCTACATCGATCTATTTTAGCTATCATTTTGTGGTTTTCGGAAATACCTTTTTTGTTATCTCTTAAACTTTGGAATCTTTGAATCTTTTCATCATTTTATACTTAACTATATTTGATGAATAAAACAAGTATTTGCACAATAAAAATTAGAGATTCTACACAAGTTCGTCCAAATGCTTATTTGCTATTTACAAATTTATTACAACATTATCAGCTAATCATCTTGATTCGAACGATTCTTTTTACTCATGTTTTACTATATGAAATATGTGACGGAGTTATCCACCGTAATCGAAGATTATATTTTGTTTCATGACTTCAAATAAAAAATCCATAAACATATATTTAGGGATTTATTGATGATTGATTTTGACAATACTATATTATTATTTTATATTTACTTTTTGGTAAAAAATTCTAATTTTAGTTTTCTTTATTTTTTTTATGTCAAAACATGTGTTATCTGTAGGTACCATCGTTATGAAAAAAACAATACAATTTCAAACCCTCATAGTGAATGTTATTAAAATACTTTTTTTTTTTCAAAAATGACAACTATGTTACTACTTACATCTAATGGCAAAACAAGAATCAAGACTGTATGATGTAACTATGCAGAAGTAAAAAGAGGGATGGAATATAATCGGAACGATTTGTTAGTCTTCCTAATCCATCCAAATATCCGACTCAATATATAAAACTATAGAAATATTATATATAAATTAGTTTCATTTTAATCATTAATAAAAATATTAAAATTCATATTTTTAATTCAAATTAATATTCATGCCTATATGTCAAAATAAGTAATCAGTGAAACTCAAATTATTAAATAGTATTTTTTTTAAATTGTTAAAATATATGTCCAAGTAGGCACCCAAATTTTCTGACATGTGCTAGGCCCTGACATGCGCATCACAAATGGTATAAAAAGTCTACTAAGTACTTAAAGCTTTTCTACATACTATCGTATTTTGTTTTAAAATTAAGTCTTACTACGGGTACGTAAAATCAACAAGAAGTTGTGTATGAATATTTTTATGAGTGATCGATTGTGATAGAAAAGTGAATCCTATGGGTCAATAAGATTTTCAGAGAATTGGAGGTCCATTAACATTGTGATTGATAAGTAACAAGTGGTTTATAGGTTAATAATCATCTATTGTAAACCTAAATTATTTTCATTTTCTCATTTTTCATTTTCATTTTATTTTAACAAAAAATAATATTATTTTCATTTTTATAAAATATTTATATTCTTAGCAAAAAAAAAAGAAGTAACAAGTGGTATATGAGTCAAGGTTAGACGATAGTTTGAGACATTGTGCGATTGCATCATAAGCTTAATGATCTTGGATCATGACGTATATAAATGTTCATATTTTCATGGTAAATTGATGAAATTTAGAACATTAAAATGTTGTTCAGGTGGTATTATTGATTATCATAATAATAAAGTTAAAAGATATATCCACTTACATAGAGATATAAGTAACTTCAGTTTCTAAATTTCTTTTTTAAATGGAGATTATATACTGAAAATAAAAATAAGTTTTTCAAACTAGAATTTTTATAAATGTATACGACTTTTTATAAATATATATGACTTTAATAATTGAATTCCAATCTCAGTTTTGTATTTTTAATCTCGGTCAGTCTAGACTCTCAGTTGATATTGGACAAGCTTAGTCGATCTCCAAAAATAGGTACGTTAAATTTCTTAGGAGCATATTCAACTTAAATATTGACGTCTTACATGTTTCGATTGTGACATATCTTTCGTTGGATCGGAACGTTAAATCTAGAAACAATTTTGGATGGTCACCCAACAGAGATTTATTAATTGTACAAATCAGTCTGAGCATAGAACATATTGTATTATAATGAAGAAACAGGTGGATCAAACAGTGCAAACGTTACCACTAGAACTATATAATGCTTTTACCAAACTCCATACAAAAAGTAATCTGACTAATTTAAATGCATATTTGATATTTGCTGAAAATGGAGGATGATTCAAATCCATGTTGGGCTAGAAAGCCGATATTCACTCCCCTTTGAATGGCTAAAAATCGCTCGGAACTTTGCACACAAATTCTTCAAAAGCAATTATAATGATCGACCTCGTCGCTAAGTTAATCTTTCTATATAAATGCTCTCTGATTAGCAAAAAAATAAAATATAAATGCTCTCTTAAAGAAAAAAGGAAAAAGAAAAAACATCTGAAGATTTCCATTTACTTCTGAATATAGAAAATGAAACATTTCTATGACAAGTCTTGTCTACCATTACAGAAGTAAATGATGATTTGCAGAAAATGTTTTAGTTAATAATTTGCAGAACTAACTAGAACAATATGATTAGATAATATTTGAGAAAAAATATCGTGTTTAAGTTATATAATTAGATGATATTTGTACAAAAACAGTTTTTTTTTTTCTTTGTATACAACCAGAGCATGTATACTCTGAAAGTTGCGTTATGTTTGTACATGAGTTTAAACATAGTAGTCTATGCGTGAGAGTTTTTGACACAATTAGTTCTCCATTACATGTTTAAAAAAAAACAATATATATATATATATATATATATATATACATAGAGATATATATACTAAAAATACAATTAATTCATTTAAAGGTTATTCGCTTTGTTTATACGACACCAAGGTTAATGAATTTATTTAGTTACATAAATATCGTTTTATATTTTGGATACATAAATTTATTTAACATAGTCCAGTTAAATCCCTATTAATTTAATTTATTAATTATAAAGAACATGATAGTTTATTATTAAATGATCTTCATTATAATATAATGAATATAGCATGAATGTTAACTGTTTTTCTTTTTACTATGTGTGAAATAATTATAAAAGGACACTTTTAATAGGAAAAATGAAATATTATAGTGTCAAGCGCAATCATGTCATACCTATTCTATAAGAAATGCGTTTCTTTGACAAAATTAAAATGCATCTTTTGAAATGATACAATTCCTCTTTTGGTTTTGAAATTGACAAATTCTATAAAAGAATTCCATGACCTGTTTTTTATCACCCCGATTTAGAAAAGTAGTGTTTTCAAGGTGTGACATGTAGGAGGGCCAAAACTCGATTTTGTAAGTGGAAGAAAACCTAAAGTTTTATTGGGACGTGAAATAACATTACTATTGATCTATAGGATTACGTTATTACGTACGTAGCACACACTTTCTGGTCCGAAAAGAAGACCAAATAGTTTTGTTCATACACGAGAAAAGATGAAGGAAATAATTAGAAACATTTAATGTGGTTTGTAGTAATTGTTAATTTTACTTGGATTTAAATTATGATCCTTTTGATCTTATCAACAAACACTACACTAAACAAGTGGTGGCGTGGCGTTGTTCCGGTTGTTGTGGATAAGTGGATTTGTGATTTGTTTTGTTAGCCACAATATATAAATAGTTAAAGTTAAAATTCCAAACGTTTTACAACATCTAAATTAGTCTTAAGTTTAGGTCTAAGTTTTTCTAATAATAAATATATCCACTAATCAAAATAAATGTGATAAGTTTTGAAAAGTCAGTAATCTGAACGCAATTCTCTATATTTCCCCAGTGTTTTACTAAGTGTGATAATACAATCACGTGAGAATGAATGCAATAAAAACATAAAGTTATGAAAAGAAGAAGTTCTAAATGGGCAATGACACTCAGACCGTTTTCAAAGAGTTGGCTTTGATAGCTTTAACTTTTTCAATTAAGTGTTAATTATTTCTTTATTTGTTTCTTAAAGTTTTTTTTTTTCATTTCTTAATGTTAATATACTACATCATTATACTTGAGGTAATGGTTATTGGCTATATTAATGCCAAAAATATGAATATACTATTAAAGACAAAGTAATAGTGAAACTCTTTGACTTCCATAGTTCCATATAGTCCGAAATCGTTGTCACAACAATTCTATCACTTTCATTTAGTCTTGTTAATGTCCATCAATAGACCTAATCCATCAATTGTTGCTCTTTTTTTTTTTTAAAGAACGGCCAACAATTGTTCCTCACTTTACGATTCCTGTCACTTTTTTTTTTTCTTTCTCGCAAGAGGAAAAATTAATTTTATGAGTCTTTAGTGAATCAAAATAATTAAGGGATATAAATTGATTGTCATAGTCATTAGTCATTCCCATTCATTACACTTTTTAATTTTTTATTTGAAGAAAAAAAGAAAAAAAAATCTTTGAGGCGATCACTTTTTGAAAGAATGTTTAGATTCTAATTACAAACGTCAAAGGCCTTTGACTTTTGATTTTGTGTATCAAGTTATGGATGATCAGGAAGAGATGATGACTTGGATATTTTATACTTACTATTTAGTATTTACGATCGAATTATGAGAGCCACTTAGGGTCAACTTTTCTGAAAAGGAATAACAAAGATAGGATGTTTCCATTTGCCGCCAAATTGGAAAAAGGGAAATGTAATATTCTATAATGTCAAGCTATAAACTATAACTACCAAAAAAAGGTTTGATGTGCTTAGTAGTGATTATAATTTTCATTATAATTTTAGTTAAGTTTTATTATCAAATAATAATACCAATGAAGTAAAGACTACTGATTAGTGATTACAAATTAAAAACATCATTGATTGGATACATACTACTCCTTTATTTTCAAAATATTTATTTTACTGTATGCTTTTCTTTTTTGCAAACATTACTTAACAATTTAAAACAGATGAAACATTCTTTTAACATTCTTTTGAAGTTTTTTTCATCAAAAATGTAAAAAAACATTTTTTAGCATCTCATATGCTTAATTTATTCACAAACAAATTATTTTGGTAATATACCTCGTTGAATGTCTCTCTATATGGGATTTGAATGTACAAACGGTGTAGTTTGTGTAAATAAAAATTTGATTTATATAGTTGGTAGCATTTAAAAGGTGGGGGGAAATGTGTATTTCAACCTCAATTTTTCGTACGGTATCTTTCTCATCATAATTTCGTTTTTTTTTTTTTTCAATTCTAACTCATCCAAAACCCAAAAATATAACTCAGACTCTAGGTTTTGAACCGAAACCAACGTTAACATTAATAAATTTAATAACTGTTATAAATAGGTCATTCTGACGACACGGTGGCAAGGAGATCGACAAGTGCTATTTTGTTTACACAAAACTATATCAGTTTGTTTGTTTTTTATAGTCCAAACATTGAAAACAACGTAATTATGAAATTAACGCAAACATTAGGGATTTTAACATCAGGTCCTACTTTTTTCCTGTTATTCGTATTCTACAGAGAAATTCATTTCCCAATTTGTGTGAAACTGTGACACACTGTCGTAAGTCGTAAAAGAGAAACATAAACTTAGGAATAAGAAAAAGAAGAAAATGTTGAAATCCCTAAAATCGATATTTGCCCAAGTTCTAAAACTACATCATTTTTACTGTTTGGACTCTAAGAAGCAAAAAACGAAGTGTTTTGTATAAACGAAATTTAGAGATCACCGGTTTGAGTGACGTTTAGGATGAAAATAATATTACATACTGTAGTTTCGGATATAAGAGATTACGGGCTTTGGCCCAGAACTTTTTGATATTAAAAAAAAAAAAAACCATTGTGTCGTCCGAGTAGCAGCACGCAGGCGACATGCTTATCTTGCGTGGCAACACATTTCAACCGGACAAAAAATTCTGAGACCTTTCAAACAGCGTATTCTCTGCACGAACCTGCTTTCATATCATAGCTGCTTACTTTACTTGGCTTTGAGTCATCAATTTTTAGTGTTGGACTAAAATTGTCTAAATCAATGTTGTTGTTTTTTTGCTCAAAACACATATTTGGGTAATAAATTTGAATATTTGATGAGTTGGGGTTAAGAAGCACACTAAAATTTGCTAAAGATAGAAAAGATACTGTGCACAAAATTGAAGTTAAAATATACGCTTTTTTCTTAAGAAGCTTGAAAGATTTATTAAAATTTTAGAGAGCTTAATTTGTGTATTTAAAAAGTTTTATTTTAAAAACTCTATGAATTCAATTGATACCTATCATTTTTTTGAATTTGTATATGTATAAATTATACAAAGTGTATACTAATAACACTAGATTTTAAAAGAACTACAAAATCAATACTAATTAATATTTTGAAAATAACAATAACTTTTGAATAATAACTAAATCGTACAATCTATTGAACAATAATCCTTCTTAAATTATTCTTCAATAGAAAATCAAAAAGTAAATAAACATTCGTCAAGGTGGATTTATGATCAACGCAAGTGGAAAATTTTAACAGCAAGAACGAGAGGTGGACATATTATAGTGGACGCTATATTTTTGGGATTTCGAGTTGAAAAATAATGAACCATGCATGTGCACAAACTACAAAGTAAACAAAGATAATTAAATTATCAAGATTCAATAGTTCAACTGGTAACAATTTATGGCAAAATCTTGAAGTTACTCATTCGAGTAGTTTTTAGGACGAGACCATATAACATGTTTTGGTTCTGAGTCTGAGGAAATGCATGGACGTATGCCAAAACCTCCTAATTATTAGAAAAATAAACAGAATTTTAGATATAATGTAATACATATTCTACCCCCTAATTTCGTACCAAGATGATATGAACTATTTTATTGTGATTGGACCCTTCATGAAACCTTTTTCATGCTTGGAATACCACTTGATTTATAAAAAAAATATTAACAAAAAAAAAAAGAGAAATTAATTGAGCTAGCAGTCAAAAGATTTATCAAATTTTTGAATTGCCATCAAGGCATCAAGTCAATAGACTGAAAAACTAATTGTTTAATAAAAAAGAGAATGTTAAGCGATACCAAATTAATACGAAACATCCAAAGTTATCAAAAATAAATATACGTATGCATCGAAAAATTCCATGAATATGTCATGTACGTATTCTTACGTAAGCATACACGTATACAGTGACTATAGAGATACGTGAATACTTATGCATGGGTAAATATAGTATATATAAATTACGTGCGCAATAAATCGATATATACCTCATATTTTCTGAAGTTATATATATATTTTACCTCATAAGTTTTGTTTTTTTCTACCTCATAAGTTGTAGTTGTGGACCTAAGGTTTTATTCTTTTTATACGTTTTAGAATCCATGAGAAAGCGAATGTTCAATCTACACCACACCAGTTGTTTTGTTTAAACCCAAACTTGATAGTGAAATGTTGGATACGTCATAAGCCAACATAAGCCATAAGAAAGGAATTTAACCTTTGGAAAAACATAGAAAAGGAGAATGTAACCAAAAAGTGGCATTTGTGATTGTGAGATTGGGTTGAACATTGTTGAAGTTATTTAATGGGGCTTTAGTAAAGTATGGGCTAGGGCCAAACTTGGACAATATAATCCAAATACGAGAGAGCTAAGTGGTGTGAAAGATTGAACAGACGAAATATGTTGTACCTTAAAATCCACAATGTTCTTCTTCATTATTTTAGATTAGGGTTAAATTTATCTCTCGCTGTGCAGTTATTAATTCTTTTGTTACTATGATGAGATACGTGAGTTAGCAACTTGATCCTACGTCCTGTTTGTTTTCAGTGTTTTTCGATGTGTTAGCGAAGTATGCTCTAGTGTATTTAGCCTAATTAGGTTTTCAACATAAGGTGGGCTAATTATTAGGATGCGTCTAATTTTGGCCAGCGATAAATGACAGTGACCAGCAGCAAAACTTAGTTCATGCTATTGTCGTTGTTTTAAATCTACCACATTTAATATTGCTACTTCTATAATCTTTATCCCCTGGCCTCAAAATAATGTCATCCAATCCAATTTCATTCATCCACACTTGATCTTTTGCATATCAGTCTACATATAGAGTCAAACATAAATTATTGATAGTTCCTTGAAAACAATCTTGAAACTCTTCATAATTTGTTTTTCAAACAAACATTTTGTGTATACTCCACAAATGGATTTTAATCTGTACCTCATTTTTTTCTATGTTCGTCGGCGTACCTAGTTCATCATATGCACCTACTTCCTTGCTTAGACTTCTCGTGGCGGCCACATCTTGTTTTTATCATAAGATGGTCATTTAGCTAAGAAGGTTTGTGATTCAAATCACCGTATATTTCAAGGAAAAAGCACTTGCACTTGTATTTAAGAATCGTTTCTTCTGCTCTTGTATCTTTTTCACACTTTCTGTTTGCAAAAATATAACTAACTTTATTGAACTATTATACAGAACTATTTTATAAGTAACTGTAATATATTGCTTAGTAGCAGAAAAGTAAATACAGAGGTATTGAACTAATTGTGTTACTCTTCCTACATAAATTAAAAAGAGAGAAAATCAACAATATAAAATTGTATGGATACGATTTCATGGAATAAAATTCTTTAGATTGTGGAAAAACTTATATTAGAATCTTTATAGATCGAGCTAGGAATAAAGAAATATGTGGGTAGCAGAACTCATGCAACCTTTAAGAAAGTCATGTGTAATATTATCGATAAATTATGATTAAAAAATGAATAAATTCAAAGGCAAAATCTAAATTAAAAACGATTTTCTACACATGTTTAAATATCTAAACGTGATTAGTTTACTTTATGAATTACCAGTACAATAAATATTTGAGAATTCTTTTAAGTCTTAAACTACACAATTCCAAAATTCCAAATACAGTAAAAGTAAGGGAAAGAAAGTCTTAGGAAGGGTACTTACAAATTTAAGAAGTATTCCTTAATGTTTTCAGTTTTCTAAAAAACTTGTTGTATTTCTTTGATAACGCCTTCATATATATATATATATAATATATATATATGCATATTTTGATCCCAACATATATATATTTAATGTTTTATAAAGCATACTTTGATGCAACATTTCTACAAGTTTTTTTTAGTTCTTATAAAACAGTGGTGTTTCAATTTTATTAGAAATCAGACCAAAAAATGGTTTCAAATTAATATTTGCAAATCGAGATCTTAAACCCCAACAATATGTTCTAAAATTTAAGATATTCGAGCATCACCGAACTGTATTTTTGAATCAGCATTCCTAGTTCCTTGAGAATGAGAATTATAAGAGGATGATGTGAAAGTTTATGGGCAAAAAGTTAAAGATGATGTTCGTGGCTACGACGTGCATTTCTTGTCCCCCAGTATCGAATAAATTGTTAATTTCAAACTCATTTTCGACAATGATTCCTATAAGTACTGAAATGGAATAAGAAGGACCTTGAGGAAGAATTTGATGACAGCTTCTTTTTAACACAAATCAATATTCTTACACACGGACACACCAAACAACATTACAAATTTACAATGACATGCATGGTCATTTTGCAAATTTTTTTCTCGTTTTATTCTAATCTAATTTCGTTCTGTAAAGTTTTATGTAAATGTAAATTAAAGATTTCAGTAAAGACATAAGAGTATCACCATCAATTAGGAAAAAAATAAAAATGAGTTCTCATTAGAAACTCTCCTGCCATGTGACATTTTTATTTTTATAGTAATTAATAGCATTAATATTATATAGGTATTAGATCCTTGAAGTGGATGGTGCATATATTATTTAAACAAAACAAATTTTAACTACTTTTAATTTATAGCGTTGACAATAACTAATTAATCTAAACTAATAAATCAAGTACCTAGGCTACCATTTTTTAATTAGAAAATCGATCCGCCGCGGATTGTTATCCACCCACAAAAATAAAAAATTCGTTTGCAAATGTGATAGGCAAGCTAGTTCCTTGCAACCAGCTATATTTTTATGTAGTGGAGAATATTTAACAACTAACTGGAATTTTAAAAACACAAAGCGAAACTAAATTGGTATAAGCTATATATTCTTGAAAAAATAAAAAAATCAACGGCTAGAACTAAAGAAGGATAGCAAATTGAATCATATTCCTTTGCATTTACTTATTTATTTATAACCAACAAATTAAGTTCTCCGATTAAAAGCTATATAATGCTCCTCCTTGTCTCTCTTCTTTGCATATCAGTATATCACTAGCAAATAAGTGAACACCATTTCTTCATACATACACATTCCGAAGATAATGGGTTCCAATGTTTCATCTGTGCATGATGTTCATTCATCAATGGAAATTACCAGTAATGGATTTGTTGTGGAAATCGAATCAAGAAGACAATGGAAATCTCTCTTTGATTCCATGAAAGGCTCAAACAAATTGGTATACATTACTCGAAAACTACCTAAAACGTATTAAATTTTTTTAACCAAACTTATAATGTTTGTTTTAAATCTTATACTATTTGTGTTTTCTAATTTTGTTTACAAGTAAATGACATGTTTTTTCTCTTAAACTAACTGAAAAAATTATTGTGGTTTTGAAGCTAGTAATTGATTTCACAGCTGTATGGTGTGGACCTTGTAAAGCAATGGAACCTAGAGTTAGGGAGATTGCTTCAAAGTACTCAGAAGCTGTGTTTGCTAGGGTTGATGTGGATAGGCTAATGGTAATTACTCTTTTTTTTTATTACTTGAAGAAGAATCATCTTATGGTTTCAAGACTAAGCTATAATTGGTATGTATTCCAGGATGTGGCTGGGACATATAGAGCTATTACACTTCCAGCTTTTGTTTTTGTGAAGAGAGGAGAAGAGATTGATAGGGTTGTTGGAGCCAAACCTGATGAGCTCGTGAAGAAGATTGAACAACATAGGGTTTAAGTTTTTTCTTTTCCCTTACAAAAAAATGATTATTATACTTTTGAATGTCTGTTCTGAATTGATTGTTTGAAGTTGGGTTTCTGGTTTGTTGTTTAATTTCTCAAAACAATATAAATAATAATGTCAAAAATGAAAACAATTAACAAAAATGTTGTAGTTATATTTGTATGAAATCTAATCACCCCAACGTAAGCAAAACAACATAACAATGGTAATGTGAGTATGGCGACTAAAAGAACTATACCATAAAAAAAAAAAAAAAAGAGTCCCATTCCAAGTATATGTTAAAATACTAAATGGAAAAAAACAAACGTTACATAACATTTTCGAAGAGCTTGTATGAAGTTGAGAGTTACATATATAACTTATGAAAGCAGAATAAATTAGATAACAACAAAGATAGCTTTTACAACAAAAAACAATCAATTCTGCTTACTATTTCGTGATCAAGATATGAGATCAAAAACGAAAACCGATCAATTCTGTATATGTATGTACACTGAATTGACCTTTTGAATTCAAGAGCTTTCTTGAAACTAGTTGCCAATTCAGCTACCACCAAGAACTCTCTTGAGATCTGTCTTCTGTTCCGATGTTAGCCTCGAGGGGAAACATATCTCAAAGTTGATTCTTAGATCTCCTCTCTTTGAACCTTCTTTAGAGATGGGCATTCCTTCACTAGGAATCACTATCTCCTGACCCGGTTTAACGATATCCAAAACCGGGATAGTCAGATTCCTCCCGTCTAGTGTTGTTAAGCTAAGAGTGATCCCTGTTAAAGCCTCCAAAAGCGAAACTTTCTTGTCTACAATAAGATCGTTACCGTCTCTTTTGTAAACCGAATGCGGTTTCTCATCTATAACAAAGATGAGATCTGCGGGAGTAACACCGGGTTCTTGGTTTCCTTTCTCTGGAAAAGTTATCTTAGTTCCTTTCTTCCATCCTGGTGTTATATCTATCTTCAAGATCTCTTCCACTGGCTTTGACTTTCTGATATCAAAACATGAATATATATTGATCACAACCAAAAAAGCAACTAGGCTTAGAAAAATCAAACGTAGCAACAAGAAAATAATTAGGTACATCAATCATCAAACAATATCAACATCACTAGAGATAAAAACGCAATTAAACAAAGGAAAATTGTCAAAAAAACAAAAAAAAAAACCAATAATAACAACAACATTAAACAGAGAAAAATAAAGAAAACTTATCAAAGAAAAATGTCAAAAACACAACAATTTGGATAATTGTTTCGTCTTGATTACAAAATTTTACCATCAAGATAAATCACAAAAACAGAGCATATATACAGAGGATTATCCATTGACTCATACAAGAAACCACAAAATAATTGGTCAACACTTTTCCAAATATAATTTACGTAATCACGAACTACTAATATAACGAACGAAACTGAATGAAAAAAGGCGATTTCATTTAGATCATGTGTTATGAAATACTAACCCAAGACCATCAGGAACAACGCGGGAAATCTTCATCTTCCTCCTCCCACCTTTATACAACTCCTCAAGAGTACAAGCCAATTTACTCTCAATCGCCGGAGCTTTCCTGTTCACCGGAGTTTTCCTATTCGTCTGACTTCCCGCCTCCGCACTTTTAAACCTCCCGCCACCGCCGACGCCACCATCAAAGACTTTCTCAGATGCACCGAAAAACTCAGCGAAAATATCTTCAGCATCACGTGGATAATACCTAAACCCTGCATTGTAATTATTGTTGTTACCAGAAGAGTAATTATGTTGTTGAGACGACGCCGTTGCTTCTGTCGCCGTAAGTCCGTCTTCACCATATTGATCATAGATCTGACGTTTGTTAGGATCGCTTAAAACATCGTAAGCTTCGGAGATTTGTTTGAACTTAGCTTCAGCTTCTTGCTTGATTGAAGTAGGGTTTTTGTCAGGGTGCCATTTCATTGCAAGTCTTCGATACGATTTCTTTAGATCGTCTTCCGTTGCGCTTGGATTCACGTTGAGTACATTGTAGTAATCAACCCCCATTGACAAGAACAGTTCGAAATCGCTACGAAGCTTCAGAGGACGTCGTTGAGAAAGACGAAGACAGAGTAATGAGAAGAATCAAAAATGAAGAGAAAGCGTGAGGAAGGAGATAATGAAGAAGAGAGAAGTGGTGGTGTACGTGTATGTAAGAAAGGTAGAAGAAGAACATGACAAGCATAATCTTTGAATACTTTAATTGGAACCTTTATTCTGTTTCAAATATTTGTTGTTATTTTATTTGTAATCTTATGTATTATATATTATAGATACAGATACATTTATAGTTTATAGGCACAATTTTATTTTTAAATGAAAATTGAGTATCTAGAATCTTCTATTTGAATCTTTTTATTTGGCATCTCACCATTATTTCTCGTCTCTCTGTTAATTTTTGTTGTAGATTACTGGGGCTTATAATGATTTATCAAAATGTTAATCCCTTAACGTGATATTATTAGTTACATTATATTAATCTTCCATACTTTAAACTTGTTCAATTTTTCTTTAAGTTGTATCATTCTGAGTTTTATTTATTGATTTCTCTTTCGAATTGGAAGACTGTACATTGTTCATTTGTTGTTCTAAATGTTGAGCTCCTAACCTGAAATTTCTCAAACTCTCCTCTCCAATAATTACGTGTAGCTATAGGGTGTTATGTTAATGCCTTGGTTACATGACTATCTGACACTACTAATTTAGAAGCAAAACCTCAAAGCTATGTTACTAATTTAGAAGAAAATAGTATTTTAAAGAAGAAGCTAATTTGTAAATAGTATTTTAAATTTTATACAGGAAAACTAAAGTGAAGTAAATTAATTTTAATTTTCTGGTTTTCTCAAACTTATTTTAAATATTTTTAAATTATATTACACATAATAAGAGTATGTTATCACAATAAAAATAATTAAATGATTAAAATAAATTTCTTGGGATTATATTTAAATATCTTTAACTGGATTATATATAGATGTTTAATATGTGGGTTTTGTGTATAAAAAAAACCCTCAAAATCTTCAATTTTTGCAACTTTATTCTCCATTTTCAAAAAATGCAGAATATTTCTATGAAATCCAAAATCAAAGGCAATATAGTCATTTTTGGCTATTTTCAAGTTTTTCAAATTTTGTTAAATAATATATTAATTTGAAGCCCTCAAGAAGAGGAGTTCAACTCTAATTTGAAACCCTTGAGAAGAGGAGTTCTCTAAATCTTTTAGATCTTTTCCCTTGCATATTGCCATATAGGTGAGAATATTGTATATTGAATTCCTAGTCTTATTCATTTGTAATTATAATGCTTCAAAGGTCCATAACTTGAAAAAATACTTGCATGTCAATATTATTAACTTATCATGAACACACAAAAGAAGGTTCAATGATAAGCGGTATCCACAAAACCTAGTAATAATAAAATACTTAAGATAAAATTATTAAATTAATACTTATCCACTGTTTTTTATATATGAAATTAAAACGAGTAACTTGCTGATCTATTAGCAAAACAGAGAACACCTCAAGAATATTATTTTTTCATTATTTTGTTCCAATTTTTCCATTTCAAATGTTACATTAATTGATATTACATTTGTTCTACAATTATATTAATAAAGGAGATGATAAAAATAAAGAAGCTAATTTGTAAGAGATTTAGACATGCCCCTTTTGGTGTGCATCTTTCCAATAATGTCCCATTAAATCTGAAATTATATAAAGTTTTAATTTTTGATAAGATAACATGTCTTATATGTTTGACAGTGCTATAGTGCAATAAAATCTTAAAATCTTAAAAAAATTTAATTTTGTTCTCTGCTCACATTAAAACTTTGATGCCATTAAAATCTTAGAGATTACAAGATAACGTGTCTCATGTTTTACAATAATGTTGAATAAATTTCATATATCAATAAAAAAAAAATCTTTCTACATAGCATAATTACTTTTAAATTTGGTTATATATCTTACTGTTTTAATAAAAAAAAATTTTGCTCTTGGTGTATTGGGAAATAAACCTTGAAGAAATCTATTAAGAATTATTATTTATTTCTTCTGAAGCATTTTTAATTCATAAAAATAACCTTTAAAGATGTCGGAAGCTAAATATTACTATGTTTCAAATTGTTGTAACTACATAAACCTATCAAAATGTACATTTTAAGAAATTAATATATAAATACATGCTCTTAAGGTTCAAACTTACAATCAGACTTTTGTTTTTATCATCTCTACTGAAATTCTAAACTTCTAAGGTTTCAAAAAATGGTGAGTTAATATTTAAGAAGTCTGTTAACATACATACATATATGCCTTACACTTACATAATTGTGTATTGCCTATATCACAAATACATTAAAACTTTGACTTCAATTTTTTCCAGGGAAATTGGACATTCAGGTTAGGAGATACTTATCAAGACACCAAGCAAAAAGCTCTAACCTGTATTTATAGTTTTCCTGGTAAGTTAACACAATCTATGGTTATGTACTTAACTTCTTATGTTAAGCAACAATTAATCATTTTTAATATATTACATATGAAATATTGCAATTGGGTTTTCAAAATTTAAAATATGTTTACAAATGTATATATATTTTTTGTTAGGAGTTATATCTGTGAGATATAATCCACAAATGAACGCATTTTGCGTGTTTGGAGAAGGAATCAACGAGGCTGAAATTCAAAGGAAGGTCGATGAGATTTATAACCCAAACAAAGAGAGTTGGTCCCTAGTGTGTTGTACTCCCGAATAATGAATATGGTGTCTTTCTTCTTATTTGTAAAAGTATTAAGATTATGACTAATAATTGTATGGTGCTTAACTATGCATTCATATTTCATAAATGTGTTTGGATTTTTCTTTGATTCTCATTAAACACAAAGTTCTATTTTCATTTAAAATAAATCTAGTAGATGCATTTTGTTTTATCACAAGAATGGCGAGGAATAATAATAGTAGTTTGTTTGTTGTAATATGTATCTCTCATTGATTTCTACCATACTAGTGAAATAATATATATTTTTAATGAAGAATTTTTTGTTTTTCTATGAATTATCTCAAATTCTCATATACCTTTAAATTACAAAAAGGCAAATATTAATAAAATCTAATAGTAAAAAGACATGTACTTATGCGTTCTAGTGGTTTGTATTAGTGTTGTCTCTAGTCTTTAGAGACCGGCGTTTGTTTAATTATATCCAAAACCGGGATAGTAAGATTCCTCACGTCTAGAGTTGTTAAGCTAAGTGTGAGCCTTGTCAACGCCTCCAAAAGCGAAATTTTCTTATATACAATCAGATCATGTATATAAGAAACCGAGTAACACCGGTTTGATCAACCGAGTGCGGTTTCTCATCAATAACAAAAATGAGATCTGCTGGAGTGACACCGGGTTCTTGGTTTCGTTTCTCAAGGAAATATATCTTCGTTCCTTTCTTCCATCCTGGTGTTATATCTATTTTCAAGATTTCATTACCAACGATCTGTTGGCCCAGTAGTAAATCTCTTAGGTAGAGGTGATGGGTTCGAAACACGTTGGAAATGATCTTTTCTCCAAAAAAGATGAATTTAACATGGTGTGGATTCCACCTCTAAGAAATGTAAGGTCATTAGGCTTGAATTTGCAGATATTCAAAAAAAAAAAAAAAAAAAAGACTCAAGATAAAATTATTAAATTAATATGAGCTTGAGTTGTAAACATGTAATTGCATCACAAGTAATTATAATGATCATTGATAATAAAATTTTAGTAAACTAAGAAGAATAGAATGAATGTGATGCTTGATAAATTAGCATGACTTTTTATACCTTTTAAATTTGAAAGAGATGAATTAAGAAACAAACTAATAGAGCATTTAAAAAAATTAATAGAAGATTTTTGTGTTTTGTTTTTCAACTAAATTTGCTGAAATATATTTATTGAAGTAATAGAAAAGGGCACATGTCATTTTATGTGATGATATGTCATTCATATGGAGAAAGTTGACAAATATATATATATATATATATTATTAATATTATGTTTGTAAATATATAATTGAATTTCTAACAATTCACTTTTTAATTAAAGATAAGAACACATTTTAGTTGAAAGTATTTTTTTTTGTTTTAGTAAATATTTTGAGAGAAAATTGTTAATCTTTTCTCTTCTCACATTATAAATTTGGTGCACATTAAAATCTTAGAAATTACAATATAACATATCTCATGTTTGACAATAACATTAAATAAATTTCATATATCCATAAAAACATTATTTCATCAATATACCATAATTACTTTAAAATTTGGTTATATATCTTACTATTTTAGTAAAATGTTTTGTATTTGCTCTTTGTGTGTTTGGAAAATTAACCTTTAAGACATCAATAAATAATTCTAATCTTTTTCTTTTCTTGAAGAAGTTATTATTCTTAAGAATAACTTTTACATTCGACAAAAAAAAAAAAAAAAAAAAAAAAAGAATAACTTTTACAGATTTCGGAAGTTAAATATCATTATGTGTCAAATTGTTGTAACTATATAAACATATCAAAAATATAGATTTTAATTCAATATAAATACATGTTCTAAGGTTCAAACTTACAATCAGTGTTTTGTTTTCACCATCTCTATTGAAATTCTAAAATTTTAAGGTTTCAAAAAATGGTGAGTTGATATTTAAGAATTCTTTTTAAACTAAATAAATGGATAAAAATATATATATCCTTTATGTATACAAAACTCATGTATTGCTTATATCATGAATTTCAGGGAAATTGGGTATTCACGTTAGGAGATACTAATCAAGATACCAAGCAAAAAGCTCTAACCTGTATTTATAGTTTTGATGGTATGTTAACACAATCTAATGGTTATGTACTTATGTTAAGCTATAATAAACCATTTTATATATATTACATATAAAACATTGCAATTTGGCTTTCAAATTTTAAAATATGTTCACAAATTTACAAATGTATTTATTTTTTTGTTAGGAGTTGTATCTGTACGTTATTATGCACAAATGAACGCATTTTGCGTGTTTGGAGAAGGAATTAAGGAGACCGAAATTCAGAAAAAGATAGATGAGCTTTATAACCCAAAACCAAAGACTAGGTACCTATTTGGTTGTATTCCCATGTAATGACATGGTGTTTTTTTAGTTTCTTCTTATTTGTAAAAAGTATTTGGATTATGACTAATAATTGTATGGCGTTTAACTATGCATTCATATTTTATAAAAGTGTGTGAATTTTTCTCTGATTGTTGATGATTAAACCCAAGTTCTATATTTCTACTCTTATAATGCTTCATCGAAAATAAATCTAGTAGATGCATTTTTAAGAAAAAAGAACCGTAGTTTGTTGTAATATGTATCTCTCACTGATTTTTACCATACTATTGAAATGATAAAATTTCAAATAAAGAAAGTTTGTTTATCTACGGATTATCTCAAATTTTCTCATATGAGTGCAAATAGAAACAAAACAATCAAGCAAACACTTAGCTTAGTTGGAGTCAAGCAACAAAATATAAGTATAATGAAAAGAAACTTGAAGAAGCCCAAGCCGAAAGAAACGGAAGATGATGATCATCTTAGGATTTCAGACAACAACACCACCATCTCAAACCGCAAGATGGTTTCAACTGAAGGTCAGAGATTAGGGTTTGGTGGTGTCTTTGACGAAATGGGCTACGTTTCCGTTTCTCCCAAGAAACTGCTTCCAATTGGGGATCTTCTGCTACTTCCAAGGTTTCTAAGGATGTTGCAGCCGGATTTTCTCTCATGGATCCTTTCACGTTAGGGTTTTCCGTAGGCGATTACTTCCCAGCTGATCCAATGGAGGTCACATATAATTGGGGGGTCTGTGCCAACAATGGTGTTTGGGATCCTTCTTGGCTAGATTTTGATTTTTCATCAACACTATTTACTAATGATTGGACTGTTTCTGGCTACAACCCACTTTTGGGAGCCACTGATTTTTTTAACGCGAGCACTTTCCAAACGTCCTCTGCTGACATTAACAACTCACTTTCCATCACTGAAGCAAATCAACTCATTTTCCATAGATGAAACTCTCCTTCCATGGAAGCATTGATTTCTTGAAACCTGTATTGAAGAATACAAGTAATGTTTTTGAAAATCATGCCACTAATACATATATCAGTATATTTATTAATATTTCATACTGTTCAAAAGAATCACATGTATTCTTGCAATGATGTTCTATATATTTCATGATATCTTTAGTAAAAAATGTTATTCAAATATTTCTGTAAAGCACATGTTATATTATTAATAAATGAAAATATCACATGCTATTTCTATTTAAACCAAGCACTTATGTTATATTTCACGCTATAGTTTTTTTTATTCTTCATATTCTTTCCATCGCCTTCTTTTCAGATCTCCATATATCCTTTGTAAAATTTATAACTTTACAAGGTTATTTAGTCTGTTCTTCACCTCTACTCCACCAAAAAAAAAAAGTTATTTACTTAAAAAAAACTGAGTCATGGTTAATTTCTTTTTTCTTTGTAGAATTTGGCTATTTACTAATATTACCCTTTATTATATAGTAGATTTCGTTTAACCTTAGAGTTATATTTTGAAAGGTACTTCTGAATAATATGAATGTTATGATTAAGAAACTTTTGTATGAAATCTTTGAGAATAGAAACTGTCGCTTAAAATCAATGAAATCTAGAAACTTTTGTGTTATGATTTAGGTTCATGATTCTTGTAATATTTTAAAATAACATTGACCCTTAAATGTACTATGGTGATCTTCATATTTTTCTAATAACCAAAAAAAAGTTTCAAGGAAATATTGCTCATGATTTTTTTCTTTTCATTTTCTATGTTCGTTCTAGAGATTTATTATTCATTCTAAATTTTTATGTTTTAATACACATTAAAATCTCAAGGATTACAAGATAACACGTCTCCTATGATAAAATTTCATAAAGTTTTACAACTTTTGACTTCTTCATATGCCATACTTACTTTTACTTTTTCTTATATTTGATCAAAGAAAACTTCTTATATATTTTTCTATCAATAACAATTTAGTTTTATTATTTTTCCATTTAAAGGTTAATTTAGCACAAAAATATATGCTTACAATTATTAATTATTTTGCTCATTATGTTATTGAAAACTTTATTGTTAAATATAAAGTTCTTGAAACCTTTCAGATATATATATATATATATATATATTATCACAATTTTCCTTTTGTTTTTCTTAAGATATGTTATAATATTTACAATTGTTTAGACATATATCGGAACCTATATTATAATAGTACAATGTTTCAATAAGTGTCATATTCCTGTAACACTACATAAATGTATCAAAATTGTGCATTTTAATGATCAATATATAAAAAAGATGTTATAAGCAGGCCACTAAGTTGAAAACTCGCAGTCACATTGCTTTGATCATCTCTACTGAAATTTCTGAACTTTGTTTCAATAAATGGTTCGTTAATTTTTTTAAAAGCCGTTAAAAAGGAAAATTATACATGTAGTTTTACATATTTAGCACCTTGGATTTCTTATACAATGAATTCCCTAGGATTTTAATACAATTTCTCTTTTGTTTGATAGGAAGAATATACATTCAAGTTTGGATCTACTGATGAAAGAGCTAGGGAAAAAACGTTAGACTATATCAATAGCCGTAAAGGTACACAAACACAATCGAATAGTTTTGTGGAGCCAAAATAAACCATTTTTTTATATATATAGTTGCTACTAAATATATAGTTTACATAGAAAACATTTCAATAACACTATAATATTTAAAAATCTATATAAATGTATTTTTCCTTTTTGTTAGGAGTTAGTTCTGTAACATATAATATACAAAGCGACTTGCTAACCGTGAAGGGAGAAGGACTTGATGAGGTTAAAATACAAAAGAAGATAGATAAGATTTGTAAACCGAAAAAGGGGGTTTTAATGTGTTTTAATTAGTCCCAAATAATGGTTTGTCCAAAAACATAAAGTCCCAAATAATGATATGGTGTTATCTTATGTCTTGCTTATTTATGTATTTGTATCCTATAGAAATAATAGTATGGTTGACCAAAACAGAAAAAAAAAATTATATATAAGTTTTAGGATTTTTCTTTTAATATTGATTAAATTTTGCGATGGAAAATAGTATTTCTGCGTAAATGTACCAAAAGATATGATTTATCAGTCATTAATTTATAGTTTTCTACCATACTACTAAAATAATTTTTATTTTTTTGTAATGTTGTAAACATTTTCGTGTATGAATTATATCATAATGTTCTCATATGAATGGATCGAAAAATGTCCATACAACTTTAAGATAATAAAGTGTATCATGATCAAAGAGATTAAGAATTGTTTTTTGACAATGTATATGGAGGATACAAAGCTTGGAGACCAAGTAATGTAACATTTTTATGGATCTATGTAACAGCTTGGAGACCAATTATGTATATTCTATTTGTAGGATATTCAGAATACATATTCGATACTAAATAGCAAAGCTTGGAGTGTCTTGAGTGGTTTTTGGTGGTTGCGACAGAAATCCTCCAATGTAAGCCTTGGCCAGTCAAGCTGTTACCAGTTGGATAGGGTTCATGCTACCGTTCTACGTTTTCTTTCTATATATATTACAAAATAATTACTATAAAATTGTAATATAAATAAAAATTGTACATTTTAAATATATAAAACAATAGGTTGTAAAATCTATTGATCAATTAAACGAATTATATTATAATTTATTTTATTTTAAATATAGTTTTGCGGTTTACCGTAAATTAAAATCTAGTAAATTAATTAAATTAGATAATCATTCTAAATATATTTTTTAAAAATATTAATTGACTCTCGGTTAATCCAATGACTCGATGAGTAGTCTTGCTTGCCATCCGGTTTGCCATCCGGTTCGGTTTAAAAACATTGGTTTTTTCACGAATTCCAAACTTAAAGTATGGTTGTTCGTTCAATTATCGTTTCACCTCCAACAACTATAACTTATTACCATCCAATGTCTATCGGTCTTCTGGTCCACCCATTATCTCCTCATATCCCACCGGCAAGTTCTCCCTCAGCCTCCACCGCCGGTAACCATCACCAACGTATTTTCTCCTTAGCAGAAACATGTTCAGACATGTCTCAGCTCAAGCAACTTCACGCCTTCACTCTCCGTACTACTTACCCTGAGGAACCCGCAACTCTGTTTCTCTACGGCAAAATCCTCCAGCTCTCTTCCTCCTTCTCCGACGTCAATTACGCGTTCCGGGTTTTCGACTCCATCGAAAACCATAGCTCTTTCATGTGGAACACTCTTATAAGAGCATGTGCTCATGATGTTTCAAGGAAAGAAGAAGCCTTTATGCTTTACCGGAAAATGTTAGAGAGAGGTGAATCTTCACCGGATAAGCATACGTTTCCGTTTGTATTGAAAGCTTGCGCTTATATATTCGGGTTCTCCGAAGGGAAGCAAGTTCATTGTCAGATTGTGAAACATGGGTTTGGTGGAGATGTGTATGTTAATAATGGTTTGATTCATTTGTATGGGTCTTGTGGGTGTTTGGATTTAGCACGGAAAGTGTTTGATGAAATGCCTGAGAGAAGTCTTGTTTCGTGGAATTCGATGATCGATGCTCTGGTTCGGTTTGGGGAGTATGATTCTGCGTTACAACTGTTTAGAGAGATGCAGAGATCGTTTGAACCAGATGGTTATACGATGCAGAGTGTTTTGAGTGCGTGTGCTGGTCTTGGATCTTTGTCACTAGGTACTTGGGCACATGCGTTTCTGCTGCGAAAATGTGATGTCGATGTTGCTATGGATGTTTTGGTTAAGAACTCGTTGATCGAAATGTATTGCAAATGCGGGTCGTTGAGAATGGCTGAGCAAGTGTTTCAGGGGATGCAAAAACGTGACTTAGCTTCATGGAATGCAATGATTCTAGGGTTTGCTACACATGGAAGAGCTGAGGAAGCCATGAATTTCTTCGACCGTATGGTGGATAAAAGAGAGAATGTTAGACCGAACTCAGTCACGTTTGTTGGCTTGCTCATCGCCTGCAACCACCGAGGCTTTGTAAACAAAGGGCGCCAGTATTTTGACATGATGGTCAGAGATTATTGCATCGAACCTGCGTTGGAGCATTACGGTTGCATCGTCGACCTTATTGCTCGTGCAGGCTACATTACTGAAGCTATTGACATGGTAATGAGCATGCCAATGAAACCAGATGCAGTGATATGGAGAAGTCTCCTTGATGCTTGTTGCAAAAAGGGTGCTAGTGTGGAGCTAAGTGAAGAAATTGCTAGAAATATTATTGGAACAAAGGAAGATAACGAAAGCTCCAATGGTAACTGCAGTGGTGCATATGTACTGTTGTCTAGAGTTTATGCATCAGCTAGCCGCTGGAACGATGTTGGAATCGTTAGAAAACTAATGAGTGAACATGGAATTAGAAAAGAGCCTGGATGCAGTTCTATTGAGATAAATGGCATCTCCCACGAGTTTTTCGCAGGAGACACGTCGCATCCTCAGACCAAACAGATATACCAACAGTTGAAGGTGATCGACGACAGGCTAAGATCAATTGGTTATTTACCGGATCGCTCTCAAGCACCTTTAGTGGATGCCACCAATGATGGTAGCAAAGAGTATTCCCTTAGGCTGCACAGTGAAAGACTTGCCATTGCTTTTGGTCTGATAAACTTACCACCTCAGACTCCAATCCGTATATTCAAGAATCTACGTGTCTGCAACGATTGCCACGAGGTTACTAAACTGATCTCAAAAGTCTTCAACACTGAGATCATCGTGAGAGATCGTGTTCGTTTCCATCACTTCAAAGATGGATCCTGCTCTTGTTTAGACTACTGGTAGCAAAAAAAAAACTAGTCGCAGTAATTGAAAGAGATTGAGCATTAGAGTTGGACAAAAGGGAAAGAATGGTATCTCTAAATCATAAGTTTGGTAATCAAGCAGTATCTCTAAGTCAATCCAAATCCTTTCTTAGTAGCAACAAACCAATTGCAGCCAAAGCCTTCACTTCACAGCTCAGCTTCAAAAGAAAGATCTCACTTGATGAACTTTTCTGCTACTGTTAAATCCAAGAAAACAGAGAACATCAGTGACAATGCAACGACTTGACTTGAAATTAGGACCAAAAGAGACTCACTTTTTGATGATTTTGGCACTAAGACAACAGTCATGTCAGCATTGTTAGGTGGAAGTTGAAGACGCAATGGGAAAAGCTTCCCGTTCAACGGACTACGAGTACAAACGATAACGTCTTCGACATTGCTCTCTTCTTTCAATCTCATAGTCAGCTCTTCAACACCATTTCCTTTGAAAGTAAACGAACTTACCTCAACAGAGTCATCTTCAACATCATCATCATCATCCGCCACATGGTAGTATATCACTCTCCCTTCCGATTTCGGCGGCGATCCAACCGCCAGTGAATCCGTTGACTACCACACACAAAACATCAAGTCAACGAATCATCAGCACAAAAAATGATAACAAAAAAAAAAAAATCACCTCTTGTCTAAAGAAACGGTCAGATCTGGAAGGAGATCCAGGTGTGAAATCAAGAGAATCAGAATGATGAAGCGGCGACGGAGGTTGCTGCAGCTGCAGGTGCTGGTGGTGGTGATCGGAGTTTGCGTTTGCAGGGAGGATCTCAACGACATCTATATGCCAAAGTACCCATTCTTGAGTGGCCGATCTATGAGGAATATCATGAGTAACAGAGTTTCTCCAGGGAGGTAAACCACCGTTACCACGAAGGAAGTTACCATAACGAGTCTTGAGCTTAACCAAAGCAGAATCTCTAATCGGTTCCCAAGCTAAAGACGAGTCAAGACGACTAGGTTTAGTCTGTAGAACTTTTTTTCCGGTGGCTCCAAGAAGAAACGGTTTGTTAGACGCTGTTAAGTATTTGCCATAAGCGCTTTTGAGACGGATGAGATTTGTTGAGCCTGGGATTATCTCAACGGTCCATTTGGCTGCACCTGCTGAGCCGTTACGTTCTTGAGTTACAGATTCTTCGTCTTCATCGGCGACTAGGTACTTGTCGTGATGGCTCCGTAGACGAACGGCTTTGGCCTTTTGAAAAATCTCCATTGTTAGAGAAAGAGATGGTGTGAATGTTTAGAAGGTAACTTAATGAATACAGAGAGCTGGACTTGAGCTGGGTCTTTGGGACCTTGTCTATTTTACAGAAAAGGTATTTTATTATTTTAAAATTATTATTACTCATTTTTCATATCTTTCTTTTTTTGAGTTTGTGAAAGTATTTGTCAATGTTACTCTTTTTGGTAGTTACTTAATTTTCTCTAATAATTGTTAGCTTTTTTGTTAATAAATATATTCGTGCTACTAGATCTCTCTGACCAGAGAAATTTGATTGGTTCAAGATATTAAAATTTTTGGCTTATCAGGAGCAGATGCAATGAAGAGGGTCCATGGAGGACAATTTAGTACTAGCAGATTAATTAAAATGTAAAACAGAAAAATTAGTAGATTAATTAGGACTAGTGGTCAATTAAGTACTACTATTAGACAAATTGTACTAGTGGTCAAGATAAGTCGTTTAACTTTCGATGTGAAAGCACATTATCCCGGCGGGCTCATATTGGTTAAGAAAGATGTGAAGGTCTGAAAAGTGAAAACCCAATAGAAACTTAATATTAAAGCAAGTTTTTTAAAAAGATTTTTGAAAAATTTCCAAAATTATCTCAGTTACCAAAAATAATTATGATCCCGAATTAAATAGATTTCCATGTTAAAGGGGGGACGACCCCTAATAATCTTGGGCTGACCCTTATATTTTCGATAAACATAAACTGAAAATAGTCCGTAGCCCATACACCGCGTCATAAATCCTAGCATAGACTGAACACAACACTTTAAAACTTCAACTTATTTTCGTTTTACATGTACACAAAACACAATTGCATTGCAATACATTTCTAAGATGATCTCAAGATCTTGAAGCTGCGGATTGAGCTCTAACCTCAAGTTCTTGTAGAAACTCAGCTACTTTTTCGATCTCCGGTGCCACATTCTTCACCGTTTCATCGGACAAGAACCGGTCGGCCCATTTACAAAGAGAAGGAGTTTTTGATTCGTCTAAAAGCTTTTCTGCTTTAAACTTTTCTCTAGCTTTCAAGAGAACCACAAAGCTTCCAAAGCAAATATCCATAAACCCGATTGCTTCACCGCCGAAAAAGGGTTTCCCTTTGCTTATAGAAACAAACGCATCCTCGAGTTGCAACAACCCTTCTTCCACTTCTTCCATGGCTTTCGCTTTTGCGTCTTCCGATTTAGTGATCGCCGCCATTCTCAACGCCGGAAACCACTGCATTTTTAGTTTTTGAATAATATATAAGCTACAATTGTTTATTTATGTTTGAATTGCGTCCCTATATCATAAAATCCTATTCACCGTAGCATAGAAACACCAACGGAGACGCAAACAAACAAATGTGGTCTAGTGTCAGAGTAATCAAACAAATGTCGTTCTCTTGTAAGCCTGATGATTCTTATTTAAATTTATGGATAAGAATTAGGACATTTTTATGTTAGAAATAATGTATGATTATCTAGGACTAATAATGTATACCAGAACAAACTTATATGCTACTACTAGAAGAAGTATTTACTGGATTTCATTAGACCTGAGTTGACTAGCTTGTGATAGTATTGGTAATGTGTCTTCATCCGAGTTTATATCCACGTATTATGTAATACAACATTACTCTTTTATTTTTGTCATATATAAATCACTCAAATAGGACGATCTAAGTATATATCCCCAAGATAATCCATGCACGAAAGATAAATTCATTGGAATGTAACAATAATAATAAAAAAGTTCCAAAAAATTCCATCAAAAGAAAACTGAAAGAAATAATAAGAAATTGAAATTGTTGGATAAAGGAAAAGAAAGAAACCAAACCTTGTTATCAACGAAGTCAGACCAAAAGCGAGCAAGAGCACGATCATAAGGATGTGAAGGAAGAATGGACGGTGCAGATGAGTTCCACGTCTCATCAATGTATTCAACGATGTTGAGAGACTCGACAATCGGTTTGTTGTTGTGGAGGAGAACAGGGACTTTCTTGTGAACCGGGTTTGATTTGAGAAGAAGCTCACTCTTGGATCCAAACAGATTTTCCTCAACGTAATCATAATCCACTGATTTGAGACGAAGAGCGATCTTAGGTCTTATGGCGTATGGACTGTACCATACTCCTAATAGTTTCACTTCCTCTTTCTCTCCCATTTGTTTTTTTGTGTATAGACGTTTTTTTTTGTAATTTGGTTTCTAATGAATCGGTGAAGAAGAGGATGAGGAAGAATGAAGAATCCTCCACGACTCTTTCTTCTTCTTCTTATTTTGTCTGTTTCTAAACGGACATATCATGTGTTGCTTGTCACCACACAATATTATTGCAATGTTCGAAACGATGCTATTGGCTTTCCATACATCCTCTAGACCCGGGTCAGCTTTTAATATATAATTTACATACATTTCCAGTTGAGCTACTTTTTTTTTTTTAACACTAAATAAAGAATGAGTATATATTTGAATCCATTAAAAAGTTAAAATTTAATTGGATTAAATTATTAAAAAGAATTAGTTAATAAATATTTGATACCATTCAAAAGTAATTGTTAATATATATCTGAATACATTTTTGAGCAGGATAAGCATCTAATCAAGAATGGTAGCGTAAATATGATCAGATTGATTGAAAACTTGAATCATTGTACTACTACATGTTACTAGAGAGACTCGAAGATTTGCATTCGTACACTGGGAGCTTAAGGACTAAGATCATGGAGAATAATAACCAACGGTGTCCCTAGGCATCGATCTACTATACGTTGTGGGGGATGCATATACTAATTAATGGAGTCATGTACTATGGAGCAACTGTTTATGTTGGTGATGGTATTGAAGTGGAACGCAAACTAATGAGCTTAGACGTTAGATCTGAAAAGTTCAACCAGATCAAACTTCCAGAGGGTTATTATAGGAAAAGTTGTTATATGGTACCTTATGTGGGAAGGTTAGCCCTAGTTAAGACTTTTAAATTCCCGTCTATTGATATATGGATTTTGACGAATGGAGATAGACACGAATGGACGCATAATCGCGTTTTTGACTCTTTCTGAAATGGACCTAATACGGAAAGAAAAGCCAAGCTTTTATGGTGTTAGTGATGCTGGTGAGATTGTTTTTGCACCATCGATATTGTTTGAATCGTTTTATCTACTATATTTTGATCCGAGGAGAAACAGTATTAGAGAAGTCTCGGTTGAAGGAATTGTGGGTGATGAATTTAGAAGCCGCTATGGATTTGTTAAAGACTATATGTACAACATGAAGGTTTACCCAAATCACATCAAGAGTCTCGTGTTTTTGTGAAGTAGCGCCTTCATAGGTCAATGCTTATCAAATGTTTTCTTTGTTATCCCTTTCAATTACATTTATTTTATATGATGCATGTTCTTTATGTCTCTGATTTTTCTTATGATCTTTATCCGATCAAATCTTTTATTTGTGTGCCTCTATACTATTGCATATATATTAGTTCATGCCAGCGACTAAATCTCTTAGAAACAACTGGTATGAATGTTAGTTGATGATATGGAAAAGAGAATATAAACATGCTAATTAAGGCTTGAATCAATCAATCACTCAAAACATGAACATTTACCTTTACATGTCAATGGTTCGGCAGAGGAAACAAGCCGTCTCCTATTTTGTGAAGCAACAACCGTAATCATGCGGAAATACTTCCACCTTCTTGGAATCACTCTTGTTTACAAGATTTGATGCATCATATAGCAATTAAACGACCCAAAAACAAAAGGTTATTATCTGTTTTGACACACACACAAAAAAAAAAAAATCAAAGGCTTTCTTTAGCCCTGAATTCTCTCTGTTTTCATCCAATGCCTGGATTAAAAAGCAAACAAAATTGAAAAAAACTTACATATGCCAAAATTAGGATTGAAAAATGCATGAGTATCTTTGTGATTCACCAGCACATCAATGGAAAAGGAAGACAATGAACCATGGAAGTGAAGACAAACAACAAAAGCTATCTTATCATGAAGCCTCTTTTATAAATTACAACACATCTCTCTACTTCTACATGAACTCCTACGTTAATCATATCTAATCTAAAACTCCGATGCTTCCACAAAAACATATAGAGAATGCCAAGACAATCACAAAGAACATCAAGACGAATCTGCATTGTGGTAGATATAATTTGTTTTATATTGAAAAATTTGATACTAACAATTGAAAAAAAGCCTAAAATATCATGATAAATCTAAATACTTAGTTAGATGATAAATAGCAAAAAACAAATTAATAAATGTTCAAAAGGAAATGAAAGACAATGAATGAAAACAGGAGACGATGCAAAAAAATACGTAACAAAAAAAGTATTGCAAATGGAACTAAGAAGTAATCTGCATCTTTCTTCTTTTATTCTTCCTTTTTCTTTTCATTTTGCGTAGTTGGTTGGTTTGTATGTCACTAAACTTGGAGCATAAGCAGAGAATTCAGGTGAGTCAGAGCATTTGATTTTTACAGATGTGAAGTATCCATCTTCTCCAATGATGTAAAGCCTTTGGTAGGCACAGTTCTTCTTGGTACTATATAAATGTCCGTCCAAATCGTAAACCACAACGACTTTCTTCTCTTCGTCAATGAAGAAGCTCCCAGGATCGAAGTCTTTTGGAAAACCAATAAGCGGTTTGATATCCACTTTCAAAAATATGCTCCACGACACTGCATTGGGATCAATCTGATTTGTAATCCAAATCTCTAATGAATCATCTGTCTCGTTGTTCCCATATAACAAAGCAAGCTGCTCTTGTCTGACACAAGATAGAGTCACGTCATCATAAGAGTGAACCGGCAGAGGAAGATGCGGTCCAAATCTTTCTGCTGTAAAATCAAAACAGAGTAAATAATTCTCAATCTTTGCATCCTTTAGTAAATCTTGAGCAAAAAAGTAAGTATTTCCCTTCAAAGACACGCGGTCGCTATGTAAAAACCAGACGGGATTGATCTCAACCAGCCTCCATGAACTGGAGTTAAAATCATAGATTTCTGAGTATTGTGGACATGCTGTTTTGTCATAAACATAAGAAACTTCATGATTTTGTGGTTACGATTACTGTTGTTGTATCCCAGACTAAACATGTTAGATTAGCCGAATTGTTTTCTGGCTCGAATCCATCTGATTTGCCCCAAATACGGGTTCCATACCACGAGCCTCCAGTGGTCCTTGGTAACGCATAGCAATAAGCCGTCGGAGTGAAAGACGTCATATACTTCAACTTGGTTAAGTTCACTTCTTTCGACAATGTGGCATCGGCCAGTTTTCCGGTGAAGTCCGTTACCGTGATTTTTCTTAACCGCTTTATTCCTTATTTTTAAACCGGATTTACCGTGATCAACAAAGTCATCACCGTCGTTGCGGATTCCTTGGAGATCGAATCTCAAGGAACAAACCTTATAATCCATCACAGTGAACCCCAAAAACTGCTTAGTCGCTGCTAATTCTGCTTTACCAAAAATCTGATGCTTAGATAAAGTGTTCCACGATTTGCAAGTACATCGCACTGCGCTCAGAGATGTTAGCGGAACCCTAGAGAGTATCTCCCCTACCAAATCCACAGAAAGATCTGACATTGTCGTCATTATTCTTACAAATTTCAAACTAAGTTTTTAACTATCTACGCTTGCCCACTCTTTTCTCTCGAGATATATGAAGACAAATTGTTAACTTAGGGCTTAGGGCACAATCGTTTTGTTTCCTTGTGCTAGCTTTTGACTATTTTTTTATAAACATAACTTAATTTATCAAATATATTTTTTGTTATTATCATGGAGTATATTAATATTAACTTGTATAAGATATAAATACATATAATTATTAAAAAAAAAAATTGAATTTTAGGTTTATTAATATTAACTTGTATAAGTTTACAACTGAATATAGTTATAAACTTCTAATGTAAATTGATAAGTTTCCAAAATATTAATGAGAGACGCTTTAGGTTTCTAATATTTTTTGGGTATTAAACATTCAAATAAAAAATAATTTGAATTTATTTTTGGAATTTTACCAAATTAAACTTTACGACAAAGTTCCCTAATTTTGTAAAAATAACATTAAGATTATAATATTATATTAATAATCAAATGAGTATTCTCAATTAGGGTTCAGAGAAAGTGAAAAACTGGAGCGATAGACCATGGAAGAGAAGACGGGAAAGATCGAGAGAAGAACATAATCTTCTTCGACAATGTCCTCACGTGATAATGATACATCTCAATCAGACCATGTTCCTTTGGATTTAACCATTGAGATACTCTCAAGACTTCCTGCGAAATCGGTTGGGAGATTTCGCTCCGTCTCTAAGCTCTGGTCGGCCAACACCACCAGTCAAAATTTCATCAACTCCTTTGCGACTGGGTCCTTGGCATCGCGGCCTTCTGTACTGCTAACCGTCCGAAAAGGTGACATTCTGTTCGTTTTCTCGTATCCCGTAGACAAGAATAGTTCCGATGGTCAATTTACTTGTGTGGGAAGTTATCAATTGACAAACCCTAATTTTGGTAACCTCTCTCGTTACCACTTTCTGAAATGGACCCAATACAGAACAAAAAGCTACACTTCAAAGATGTTAGTAATGCTGGTGAGCTTATTTTTCACCTTTTTGGTTTTCTAAATCGGTTTATATTCTATATTTTGATTTCAGGAGAAACAGTATTAGAGAAGTCGAAACTGTGGGTGATGAAGTTAGACTTTCTGACAAGTATATGTACACCATGAATGTTTACCCAAATCACATCGAAAGTCTTGTGTCTTTGTGAAGTAGCGCCTTCATCGGTCATGTTTTCTTTGTTTTCACCTTTGACCCTTAATATGTAAGGATAATACATAAGTGAAGAAAGAAGAAGAAGCATGTCATATATTCTCACTCCATCAAAGTTTATTTTTGCACTTTAAGAAGGAAATAAGCACGGAGGAAATGTAATAGTTTCTCTCAATTTTATTGATTAGCCTAATAGGAGGTTTATTTATACAAATATATAATTTGTTTAGCAAGTTTTTTACATTTAGGATAATTCTAAATATCTTATTTAATAATAGGAAGATATACACAAATATTATGTTTCCTAATAACAATAAGGAAATATATTTCACAACGATCTCGTAATCCCGAGATCTCCTAACAACTATTTTGCTGAATAGTGACAGACACTTGTTCTATTGTTGAATATGTCCCAGCATAATATTTTTAATTAGTTATAAAAGATTTTTAGCAAATGAGAAATAGAACCATGTTCTTCTTTTAGATTAACTAACATATGAATAAACCATATGAAACTCTGTTTTTGGAGATAACAAGTTTGACTTTGAAGCCAAGACTAAACCTCCACTCTTTTCTAACGATTTCTGTGATGATCTCAAGATCTAGAAGCACCGGATATATTGAGCTCTATCCTCAAACTCTTCTATAAACTTGGCGACTTTATCAATATCCGGCACCACATTCTTCACCATTTCATTTGACAAAAACTGGTTGGCCCATCTATAAAGAGAAGGAGTTTTTAATTCGTCTAAAATCTTTTCGTTTTTAAGCTTCTCTCTAGCTTTTAAGAGAACTAAAAAGCTTCCAAGGCAAATGTCTATGAACCCGATTGTTTCACCGCCAAAAAAAGATTTCCCTTTGCTTAGAGCAATAAACGCAGCTTCTAGTTGCAACAACCCTTCTTCCACTTCTTCCATGCCTTTTGCTTTTGCTTCTTCCGATTTAGCGACCACAGCTGCCATCAAAGTCGGTAACCACTGCATTCTTGAAATGGAAAATTAGCGAAAATAGTGTGATACAAATTTGTTCTAAATCAAAATTAAGCTTAATGGTTTCTTCTTGATAAAATATTGATTATTTCATGGTAGGAACATCCTAATTGATTTTATAATGATCAAGTTTAAAACTCATTGAAGATATTTGGGACCAATTTCAATCATCCATCAAATTATTTAGAGTGATAAATAAATAGTTCTGTTTTTGTTGAAACAATGGGAAAAAGGACTAGATTTCAATTATTTTAAGCCGAATTTTCCACACTTCATATTGCATATTTGCATGGTCCATTTAATTTCAAATTTTCAACAATTTAGATATGCATAAACAATAAGTTTTTGTCATTCAAAAAATAAGATATAATTATTAGTATCTCGCTAAAAATATCAAAATTTTATTGCATAAAGTATTACTGATCACTCATAAATTAAATTTGTTGGACATCAGAAAAAAAAGACACAAAAAAAACTGACCTTGTCATCAACAAAGACAGACCAGAAGCGAGCAAGGGCACGATCATAAGGATGAGAAGGAAGAATGGACGATCCAGATGAGTTCCACGTCTCGTCGATGTATTCAACGATGTTAAGAGATACACAAACCGGTTTAGTGTTGTGGATGAGAACCGGGACTTTCTTGAAAATAGGGTTCGATTTGAGAAGAAGCTCACTCTTAGATCCGAACAAATCCTCTTCAACGTAATCATAATCAACCGATTTGAGACGAAGAGCGATCTTTGCTCTTATCACGACCGGACTGTACCATGTTCCCAACAGTTTCACTTCCTCTCTCTCTCCCATCTTTGTTTTGTCTAAATTATTTTTAGTTTAGGTATACAATTAGGGGGTGTTATTGGTTTATATATGATTTCAAAAAAAAAGTTAGTGATTTAAAGTGTTATGTAGAATCTGTTGATATTCAATCAAGACTTTTTAAAAATATGTTAAAGTTTATGTTATTCAAATAAGATTTGTAAAAAGTAATCTAAAATCTTCATAAATTTGGAGTTATTAGATTCATACTCTTATAAAATCAGTAAAAGTTTTGTGTTATTCAATTAAAATATAATAATTTCTGATTGTTAATGATTTGAATTATTATGTTATTGGTTCATAACTTTCTACATTTTTTTCACAAAATAAAGTCATAGAAAGTCATGAAAAATATTATTAAAATAGAAAAATTATTTGAGAAATTTTACAAAATTATAAAAGCTAATCAATAAAATTATAAAAAATTCTCTAAATAGTTTATAATCTTTCTTTTATTTACTTTTTAGGATGTGATTAAAGTCATCAAAATTTTTTATAAATTAGGAACTAATAATATCTTTAGAAGAAACCACGAAACAACTGGTGAGACCAGTTTTGTGTCCTCCACGACTCTATTTTTTTTTTCTGCTTCTTAGTGAGATATTATTATATTAATTGGCGAAAACAACAAAATGAATATTGAATTTTTCCAGGTTGAGCCAATGAGGTAAAAGACGTATCATTTTGACATTATATTGCAAAAGACCAATAGACAAAACCCCACAAGGTAAAAAAAATAAAAAATAATCGAGACACTAGTCTACATATGACAACGACTTTGGTCCTTTTCTACACATCATATTCATCTCCAAGCTTGTAGGAACTGAAATGTTCGACCTTGAAAGTCCACTCGCCATTCACAGGATCATAAGACACAAACTGAGCTCCTTGTTCCCCAGCTTTCCTCTTGAGCATTTCCTTGTACTTGTCCAATCTCTCGCCTTCCATCACTTGCGTGCCGGTCTTCTTGTCCATACATTTTATGTTCAGCAAAGTTACCACCGCAGGCTTATTCAATCCTTGACCCACCGGCGGTTTTTTGCTCTCGTCCATGTACACATTCACTTCCCGGTTTTTGAACTGAACCACCATTTCCAGGTCGAGTCTACACACATCCGTCTCTCCTAGAAACTTTATGCTCCCGTAACCGTGTCTCCCAACAACAAAGTCCTTTACCCGCTTGCAATAACCCTGTTCAACCCTTTCTTTTGCAGCCAGTTCTTGGATCCGAGGCTCTGTGAAATATTCAGAGTGATGCAACTTCGGCATTAATGACTCAATATCTGCTCCACTTGGTGAACTGTGTGAACCGTTTTTGTCGCCTCCGTGATTTTCATGTGTCCCGTTCTGTTTCTGATTGACTTTTACCGGGGGAGCTTCACGAATTGCACCGTTATCCTTAGCTGCACATATTAACAGTAGAGTCAGTGAATGGCCTCACCAATGCACAAACTTTAATCACAATTTTGTTACAAATGCATATTTAAAATACTCACTCTCATGGTTGGCTCCATTAGTAACCCCATTCGACCTCTTACCTGAATTTCAAATGTAATAAGGGGTCAGATATGATCAAATTCAGCCACTATATTAATATGCAAGCAGATCATCTTCCGAGCTATTGGGACAATGAAAAGCTTCTTTTTGCAATTGAAACAAAGCTCTAAATCTTGCAATAAATAAGCCAATGAATGAAAAAAAAAAGGGAAGCTTACCGTTCTCCTGCAGTGGGGTCGGGCTATCCTTTGGATGTTCTGATTTTACCCTTTCAACTGGGCGTATAAATAAAGCTCTAGGGTTCTCCCTTGGAATGAAAAACGCATCAGCCTTTGGTGTACTGGAATTCTCCTCTTCATCGCTGAAGAATGGAACCTGGACAAACATTGGTGAAACAAACAGGTAGAAAGACCTTCAGTAAACATCACTAAAGACTGAAATATTCAAGACAAAGCCAAAATTCAGAAAATAGAAAAACATACCTTTGGACCATCATCACTAGGACGGTACTTTCTTGTTGGTAGCCTGACCCGCCTTTGTAAAAGGTGTCGAGAAGTTAGGAGTGGTGATACTCTAACAGGAGCAGGCTTATCAACGACCTGAGAAGAAAGGAAAATATTCAGGGTAATAACATGGAGTAGTCATTTGTTTCTGTAACATTGTATCTTTGAGAATATCTATATTTTATTTGCTTCAAATTTGGAAAGAAGTTATGAAGAAAAAGGGTGGTGTGTGTGGGTGTTGAAAAAGGCAGAAAAACTTACAGGCATGCTGGAGATACCATACTGAATCGAAGGTGAATTTCCACCTTGAGCAATTGAAATCTGAGGCAAAGCAGGAAGTGTTCCAAATGGGTTTGTAACAGGAGTTGGTTGCATAACAGCAGAGTTACCCAATGCAGGCCTGTCAACAAAACAAAACAAAAAGAAAAGAATTAAGCTCCAGAGACGCAACTTCCAAAGTACAATTAAACTAGTGGTATCTAGTCGGAAATAAGAGTCGGAAACACTGAGGTCAGAGAGACCATACTGTTGCTTAAAGTTTCCTTGGCTAAAAGTTCCCATTGCACCTGCAATGTCAGTTGTATTAGCTTCAGAAACATAAACATACAAGACTTGGCTTCGAGTATTCAAGATGATAATATTCAGGGTGCCTTTGACTGATTCACATACCTATTTGGGTTTGACCAAAGTTGTTGAAACCAAAAGCACCTAATGGTTGAGTTGGCTGAGCTGATTGAAAGGGCGTAACAGCAGGCTGCAAAAATAAACTCATATTAGAAATCCCTACATAACTCAAACGGAAGTGAAAGAGACATCAACTCTGAAGTGAACTGGCATTTAAATTAGTTACAGAAAAACTAACCGTTATTTGACCAAAGGGGGAGATGCTTGTAGTTAAGGATGAAGAGCTTGAAAACGTGTTCCCAAAGCCAGTGGAAGGTGTACTGAAAGTGTTGCTCTGTACAAGTGCAGGATTGGTATTCTGTCCAAACACAGAACTAGACTGTCCTAATGCAGGAGTGGTATTCTGTCCAAACAAAGGACTAGTCTGGCTGAATGCAGGAGTGGTATTTTGTGCAAATGAGGGGTTTGAACCAAACAGCGGAGATGACTGACTGTTGTTAAATCCACCAATGCTAAATCCTGGAGTTGACCCATGTGCAGGAGTAGAACCAAATATTGATGAACCAAGTGGCTGCGATGTGTTTGTTGTTAAACTAGAGGATGATCCAAAAACGGATGTAGTATTTGATACAGTTGACCTAAAGGATGGGGTAGTGGGTTGACCAAAGGATGGGGTAGTGGGTTGACTAAAGGAGGGGGAAAAATTTGTGTTACTTGTTGGAGTCGTCTGTGAAAAAGGGTTTGTTGGATTCACAGGTGTCTGGCTAAACGCTGGTGACGTAGAGAATATACTTGGCTGAGAATTTGTTACACCAAATCCAGCACCTTCAGGAGATTGACCAGTAGAACGTTGTCCTCCTGAAAATTGAACAACAAGAGAGTCAATATTTTGGTAAATAAAGTACAAACATCTAACCTTTAGACGAACGAATATCATGGATTTGTTTGGCATATGACCTTTATCTCCTCGCTGGTAGTCCTCCCACCTAAGCTCCTCCATGTTTTTCCCTTTGTGTGCAGGCATGGCAGATATAGATTGTAGTCTTTCAGACTTGCTTTCAGTGCCTGACGCTGTGTCAGTTGTAGGTGCATAAGGAATAACCCTACTCCCCCCTTGTTGACCCCCGATAGTTGATTGACCCCCAAATGTTGAAGTCGAAGCCTGTGCACCTGCAAAACAAAACATGTGAACATACTTAGTTACCATTTAACGGGTGCGAACTTTCACTTATAATTTGTAATTGCATAGGACTAGCTAGAGAACCTTGGGCTCCGAAGGGAGATGGTGTAGAACCTAAGGAAGATTGTGTAGAACCAAAGGAACTGCTACCAAATGCTGAGGTAGACTGTCCAAAAGCTGGGGAAGAACCGAAATTAAAAGATGGGGAACTTGATGCCCCAAAGGCAGAAGTGTTAGATGCCCCAAACGTAGGAGTGCTTGATGAACCAAAAGCACCTCCAGAACTGAAGGTATTGTTGCCAAATGCATTGCCAGAGCTACCAAAGGCTGGAGCAGGTGACGCACCAAATGCAGGTGAGCTCGAGGAGCCGAATAAAGGAGTACTTGAAGCACCAAAAGCAGGCGTGTTTGTGGAGCCAAAGGCAGGCGTGCTTGATGCCCCAAACCCAGGTGTGCTACTGCCACCAAACCCTGTTGTGTTTGTGGCACCAAATCCGGGTGTGTTTGTGGCTCCAAACCCGGAAGTGTTTGAGACACCAAAGGCAGGCGTGCTAGAGGCACCAAAGGCAGGCGTGGTTGAGGCACCAAAAGGTGTTGATGAACCAAAAGTGCTGTTTCCAAAGGCAGGCTGTGATTGTTGTGTGGTGCTTCCAAAAGGACTTGACTGAGGTGTTGAGAGGCCAAAAGACTTCTGACCAAACGTAGAGGTGCCTGTAAGAAAAGATTGATCAGTCTTCGTTAGAAAAAGTGCACAAAGGAGATACATCAAAAGACTAATGAGAAATTGTAGCCTAAAGAAAACAAACAAACTAGACCAAATCAGGAGCTGCTAGTACTGTCACAAAGAAAACCCAAAAGACTACTAATTTTGGAAGTAGTAACAAATCTTTTGAAGACCAAAAAACTTGGATATTGCTACCCTCCAAGTCCTACTGAGAGAAAGTAGATCCTATTCCATGAAGCCTATCAATGTATCTCTCACATGATATAAACACATAGTATATTCCAGCCCTGGTATAGTTAATGCAGTAACATAAATAAAAGGTACTTACCACCAAAAGGTGAATTTGAACTGCCAAATGAAGGGGTAGAAGATGCTCCAAAAGCCTGAGTAGAGCTCCCAAACGCTTGTGGTGAAGCACCAAAAGGTGAAGAAGTTTGAGGTGCACCAAACACACCAGTTGAAGTGCCCCCAAACATAGAACTCCCTGTCTGTGCGCCAAAAGGAGTAGAAGTACCAAAAGGTTTCGTAGCAAAAGGATTATTGCTCGCGTTATTATTGGTCTGTCCGAACAAAGAATGAGTTTGGGTCCCAAAAGGACTGCTTATAGATGACTGTCCAAAAGCTGTAAAACATATTAAAACGGGTGAGTTTAGCATTGCAAAAGCTACAAATATCAAATTTGATTAAGAAACAAAGGAAAGATTTCAAGTTAAACAGGCCACTACAAACAAAAAAAAAACCCATAGTAAATAAACAATAAGGTAAAGGATCACTTACGATTATTATTAGAAGAACCGAACATCTTCGTCTATATATTCACGTCTCTCGGCTCAGCCAAAGGAATTGTTTCTTCTAGCCTGGTACAACAACAAAAAAACATGTACATTAGCAAACACTGTAATGGAACTTTTCAAGTTCCAAATCATGAATCATATACACCAAGAACCCCAAAACGAACCAATTTACACCAATTAACAACACAATTAGTCGTATATAGGATCGACATTGAACAAGGCAACATCACAAGTTGTGTATTTCATAACCAGGAATCATCAAATTAGAAAACAGAGTACAAAAAATCAAAACCAAATCGATGACATAAACTTCAACAAATATTACCTATGATGAATCCGATGGAAATCAATCTAACTAAACTAAACTACGTCTCACGAATGTCACACAAGATAAATAACCAGAAATTTCTGTACTCGTTCGTCAGATGTTGGAAAAATTAGGATTCAGGCGTGATAAACCCGCCGAAACTGTTAAGGAAAGCGATGTCGTTCGTCGTAGAATCAAAAAAGAGGATTTGAGGAATGTAACCTGAAGTATCACGATATGGAGACGACGGAGAAGGAGGAGAAAGAAGCAGAGACCTCGCCGGAATCAAAAAGCCTAAAAGAGTATTTTTGTACGTAGAATGAAAAGTGGAGGAGGAGGCTGAGTTTATATATAAACAGTGAGTTTCTGCGTTGTATTCAAGTCAGTGTAGCGTCTCTCCGACGCTCGGTTTGTTAACCAGGATTGATTATTCGGTTCGACCGACTCGCGTTGTATTTAATAAGTCAATCTAGCGTCTTTCCAAAGCTCGGTTTGTGAAATGGGATTGATTGGACCGACTCGAATTATGGTTCATTTCCTCCCGGTTCGCCCACGTGAATTTGTTTTTGTTCTTTTTTTTTTTTAAACACTGTTCTGTTTCTTTATTGTTACTGTTTTTTACTTCTTTTTTTCCAATTTTTATCCTCTTCTATTAAATACAACATTTTTTTTCTTTTTCTAAAATGAGTAAATAAAAATTTAATGTTAAAACAAAAGGTACAAATTTGATAAGGATATTTAATGTGTTAAAAAAAATGTAATGTAGAAGAATTATAATATTTACAAAAAGAGTGATACTAAAGTTATTTTAAACCTAAAAATTGTTAGTATAATAATATTTGAAGATTAATTTTTCAATTATTTGTAGAAGAAAAATTTTAAGCACATTTGTCAACCTGCTACTTTATGGGTTTAGTGAGGTTGGTTTAGACATTATATTTCCGTTCGCGGTTAATATAGACTAGTCCAAAACTAGGTAGAGAGACAAAATCTTTGGTTCTTTTTGATGTGAATTTGGTTCTAAGTTACGAGAATTATAAAAGATATGCGGAATATGGTAAAATCTTTGGAAAACTAATCCCAAAAGAAAGAGACCGAATCCAAAACTAGTTAGAGGGACAAAAGTCACAAATAGAAAAGCCAAAACCAAAACCAAGAAGCTAAAACTTATAAAGAGACAACAGAAACTTAGTGACGACACTAGGTTAAACGAAGTCTAAACCCAAATGCCTTGTTCATCATGTAGAGACTAGAGAGGAAACATATGAAAGCCCTTTGCCTTGCTCCTCTCTCAAAACCCCGGGTCAAGATCATTGCTCAAAAGTCAAAACCATCCCCTTATAACCAGTAAAAGCAAACTGAAACTTATAGTCGTACCAGCTTTGATATGATTTGGTTAGAGAAAATATGTATATTCTTACGGATACATCATTATAATATCAGAAAACGGTTTTCCGAAGACATCATTAAATCCTACTGTTGTTGGTGATTTCTCATTGAATTATGATATTTATGATGAGCAATATTGGCCACTGTACAGAGTCGTAGGCAATCTCCGAGAAATGATCAGGTTTCGGAATGATGTATCATGTATATACTCATGCTTCCATTATTGACTTCTTCTTCAAAACGATGTATCTCTTAGATTTTGTGTTCTTGAGGAACAAAAGAAAAGAAGATAAAGAACAACAACAAAAAAAAAGGTCATATCTTTTGTTTAGTATCATAGGACTTCTTGACTAAGAGCTAACTGATGATAATTCATGTAATCAATCCCATTTAACCGGATGCAACACAAAATCTGCTCCGGTAACTCCTCCGGTTTATTCCCCTGAAAATGAGATTATACAGTTAAATAACCACAGCAATTAGACCCAAAAATTCATCAAAGAAGTAACAAATTGAAACACATTACCTGAATTGTGAGTCCAACATCAAGAACACAGTTCTTTAGCCTGTCTAAAAATGCTTCAAATCCTTTCCGCGATATATAACTGAATCTATGCATATCAATATCAATCTCAAAGTAATTTTCACCCTACAAGATCAAATTTCAAAGTTAAGTTAGTTCAGCATTATATTGCAAGTTTCAATAGGATTTGCATTTGTTATGATAATTGTGACATACCGAGTAGAACTCGTGCTGTGGACGTGAAAGCACAGGTTTTTCGTTATAAGCATTCATGAGTTTTTTCTCTGCACCATTCAACTGAAGATCGTCTACATTCGCAACACGACCCAATATCTTTAACCGTTCTCTAAAGGGTACATTCGTGTCAGTAGTGTAGCCTCTAACTTTCTCAACCTCATCATCTAGTAATCTCTGCATATATCCAAAGACAAAGCGATTCAAAAATGCGTTTTCAACACAAGAGTACAGCACAAAAAAACAGAATCACGACGTGGAAGATTAAACTACCTGAATGCTTTCTTGAAAATGTGGTGGAAGCTCCTTTAAATAGTTATCCGAAAGTTTAAAGTATAAAACGAAATTCATTCCTTCTCCATCAGTTTCACCATGAAAAATTGCAGCTGGATACAATGGAATCTATGATTCCGATAGCAACATCATCATTAAACCGAAACACCAAAGACGATGCAAAAGAGGAACAGTTTAACCATGGAACTAGACAATATACCTGAACATTTACAACAAGGATTGATGGGAGCTTAGTCGGGGTGGTAGTAACAACAGGAAGCTCCACGTATTGCGCTATATGGTTTACTTTACGTTGAGATAAAAATACATCGACACCAAATGGATTATATGCAGCATAGTTTGGTGCAAGCTCTTTCTTCTTATCTCTACCAAATAACGAAATATCAGTTAAAGTTAGTAACAGAACATATAATCAGGTACTTGAAACAACAAGCTCTCTCCGTAAGTTTACCTGAAATAAGTTTTGCTACGAACCCGGAAACTACCAGGCTCAATAATTGACCAAGAATCAAACATTTTCTTTTCGAGTGGACAAAACGGAACCTGAGAACCTGCCATCGGTCTCTGCAACTGCATTGTTGTAGAAACTGAAACAATGTAGAGAACAAAGTGAGTTCTTGGATTCAAATCTCTTTAGTTCAAATGCATTGGAACCACAATTGAAACTTACATAAAGGACCAGTAGGGTGCCCTTCTCTCCACTTGAAAGATAGTTTAACCGCAGCTTTTTTCCTCGTACTTGGAGGGCTAGAGCTTAAAGACCTTCTCTTTTCAATAGAAGGAACAGTTGAATTAAGACAAGGCAAACAATTACTCGGAAGAATCCCGCAGTTTTCCAACAACCCTTCATCTTTATTAGAGCTACCATCAGCATTTGAAGATATCTCGTCGATGAAAACAGCCTGCTTAGTGTCAATCAAAGCACTCTCTGATTTTGATTGTGAGATGACATCGCTTAGAGAATTCCGAGCGGAACCACCAAGGTTAGAGTCTTTAACAGATGACATACTCGATACTGAGATACGCTCACATCCGTTCACTGACAACGTATCTGAAACAAATCCAGTAAACATTGGAACAAAAGCGATATAATGATCCTATGACGAAGCAAAAGAATGTTAAAGCTTTTGCTTGTACCTTCCTGAACACTATGAAAGTCATCATCACAATCGGTTTCAAAGGCGAGATTGGAATCAAACCATGCTTCATCAACACTTGCTGTTTGATAAAGACAGTGAGACTAAGTCAGGTGAATAATTATAACTCTAATAGAGAGACTGAAGAATTCAGCTAAAGTGACAGAAGTCTCTGAGTGTCAAATTAACAACAGTTTCATGTTGTTTCTTAGTTTGATCCTCACGATTCAATGCTCATCAAAGATGTTAACCATTTAGAGAAAGCTTCACTCTTTTTGAGTAATAGACCTACAAATCAAATCTAACAACACTCTAACCACAATGTAATCCCCAAAACAACACACTAACCAATCAAAAGACAACATATTTCGAATTCAATCAATCAAAAAGCTAAAACAAACCTTCGAGATACACAAGAAAGACAATAACCCACGAAGCCAAATCAATCAAAAAACACAGAGCAAGACCAAAACCAATAGAGAAATGCAGAGAGGAACAAAAGATGGATTTTTGATGAAATGAGAGATTAGAGATTAGAGAAAGAGAGAGAGAGAGAGACCTCTGAAAGTGGGATTATTATCGAAAGATCCGTCAGATAAGCGAGAAGAAGAAACAACTCTCTTCTTCTGAATCTTTCGTCTTGTCCGAGTCTTTCTCCTTTTGCTTGACCTTATTTTACCTCCTACACAGCTCTTAGGCGTTGACACGCAACCTCCCATCTCTCTCACCTCTGATCACAAATTCAACATATAAGAAAGATCTCTTTCTAAACCCAGAACTTTTAGAGAGAGACAGAGAGAGAAAGCTGTCTCCTTTATCTCTTTCTCTTAAAAACCCAAAACTTGTAGAGAGAGAAAGCTAACAAAAAAGTTGTTTCCTTTTACTTCTCTCTGATCAGAAAATCAGATAAAATCTGCCAGACACGATCTTCAAATCCAGTAATGGGAAAAATTTAGAGAGAAAATATGGTAAATGAGACACAGACAACTAGACAAACTGTTTGGTGAAGAAGAAGCTTTTTTTCACAAATAAGTAAAAAAAAAAAGAAGAAGTAATTTTTTGATTGGTTAAAATATTTTTCTTGAGATATGTGAAGTCAATGAAAATTTTGGGTAATTATGAAATGACAAGTTGTTAAATTTTGCAATAGTTATCGGTGAGTTAACGGCATCGTCCAAAAAGCAATTATGGTCACTTATTTTAGAGATTTACGATTGAAGCAACAACACATTTGGTTTTATCTTGTTTAACGTTTTGTACTAATCTCTAATTAGTAAATTACATACGATATGCTTATTTGTGTGGATTAGGATGGCAAATAATTTTCTTTTAATGACATGTAGGTGAAAGATCAATATCTTTTAGTTATTAGAATCTAATTTGGATTTGTTTAGTATAGGTAAGAGATTGTTCAGTTCACAGAATATATTTTTCCTTTTTTTAAAAAAATGTATATTGATCAAATGAATATATGATGACAGCACAAATGTACAATTGAAAACTATACAATAATTATCACTGAATATTGAATATCAAAACAAATATTTAGGATCATTAAAATACGCGGTTGTAGTTTTGTAGTTTCTTTGTTTAGTTTAATGTTATAGTAATACATTTTTCATATAACTTTTTAACAATAAAAAAGATATATATAATTTCTTTGAAATATACATCTTTATATTTAATGGCGCGTATTCTTTTTGTGTCGTTACGACAGGTAAGAGTTTATCCAAAAATACACGTATATATATACTGAGATTTACCTATTATGACTTAAATCTTAGCATAATTAACTAAAATGACTCTCGTCGCAGTCTAGAACTATACTAACTCACTAGATTTTAACTCGCGGTACACCGCGGAAACAATTTATTTTTTGAAGTTAGTATACATAAAAGTTTGCAAATTGTATCTATGTATAAAATATTTTTATTTTATAGTTTACAATTGTTATTAAGTAACATCCTGCCAAACCCGTCCCGCCAACCCGTCCCGTAAAAAAAATATTTATTTTATTAATGTTGATCTTATTTATGATATGTTTATGAATTATTATCTAAATATTTTGTAATTTTGTAGTAATTAAATGCTATCAAATATCTCTGCGATTTGATGATTATAATCGAATTGTTATAGTCATGGAGAAAAGCAATATCAAAAATGATAATTTTGAAGTAATTAAATGATAGTAAATATTTTGAAAGTTTTATTTTAGTAACTGATGTGGAGAGATTTAGGGAAGATTGTTAAATGTCAAATATTTATTTCGAAGATTTTTTTTTAATTATCAAAAACAAACATTAAAATTCAGTGGCAGCCATTGTAAATAAGTCCCAACTACAGGATTTATTTCACAAAATGGCTGCAAAAATGTATATATAGATATTTGTGTAAAAAGACTAATTAACCTTGATTGTTATTTTTTAAAATTATTCCCAAGAAAAAGAAAAACAATTTCAATTTATAATTTAAACTAAAATATATAATTAAGAAAAACCCAAAAAACATAACATTTGTCGATTTATGTTTTAGTTTCTTATTTTTTCAGAAACATGACTATCGATTATGTATATATTCTTTGCGTCTTGAATAACACCAGCTGCAAGACGCTCATGGTGTGTAACATGTATTTGGGACAAACTATGAGGATTAAACGCCGTCTCTTGTTCAAAGATTCTCTAACTTAGGTGTCTATGTTTTTGGATACAATGATAGCCAAAAAAAACATTACCAAAATTTTTTGAGAAACGAATCTGTTAATGCTAGTTACGAGATCTACAATCTCTGATCCGATTCTTGAAGGCTTTTTAAAGACACTCTCGATGGAGATACAAGTTTTGGTAAAAAAAAAAATAAGCTGCCGATTAGTCCAAAATAAGGTAAACTCTCTTTTTCCTTTGAATTTTGTGTCACCAATGTGTGTTACATCGACACTAAAAAAACACGCCCTAAGAGTACAATTATATGTAAGTAGATATGGAACTTGAACCAAGACAATGGTTAGAAAATGGGTGAAGGTGAGTTACTAAACAATTTACTACAAAGAAAATATTTATTAACATAAATTAACATCGATCGTCCAAAATATATATAATTTGTATTAACAACAACAAAACAAGTATAATTTGTGAAGAGATGAGCATTAAACAATAAACACAAGTTATTTCTAGACTAGAGAAGCAAAAGATTGACTTCGACTGAAACATGCGTCAAAAAGTGTCTTCAAACGTATATGTGGTGCATTAGTGCATTCATTATCTTTTGACTTCTTCGTTCCAACCATAAAACCATAAAACTTATATATACTTTACAAAGAAACTTTAGGTAACAAAAAGTATTATCATGTATCATTTTCTAGTATATTGTATTTGTTTATTTCATTTGTTAGGCAAAGTATGGCCATCTAAATTACACGCGTCAAATCTTTACTAGCGTCTGATGTTGTTTTCACACGTCGACTTGTTGTCTTGCCCTTTTTATTAAACTATACAAATAGACAATATCTTGATAATTAGATGTGCTTGAGATTTTTGACAAAAAAAATCATAAAACAAAAAAAAACTTGTTACGGGAAATTATCAAATGACATGTTCGTAGGAGGAGCAAACTAATTTGTGAAGTCAATGGAAAAAAACTTATTACGTGAGTGTATAATATGCAAACTAATTTTACTGGTTAAATATATATTTATTTCTACACTGTGAAAGTCAAATTCGTATTTACTTATGATGTTTGAAAGGAACCTAAAACTTATTACTGATATTATCGATTATCAATCAATACAGAAAATTATAAACAAAAATTATAGTGTCCTAATCTACACAATCTCATTCGCTATCACATAATAAAGTGTTACATTATTAAGAAATCCCCCCTTCCCCCCCCCCCCCCCCCAAATAAGCATATTGTGCCGTACGTATTTTACTAATTAAAGATTAGTACAAAACGTTAAATAAGATTAATAGCTATGGTACTACTGAATCCCAAAATTTAAAGTTGATGTACGTTTTGTAAATGTGTTCTATTGGCCAGTGTTCTAAAATCTAGTTGAGTATAAATGAATTAATGTAGGTGGTGAATAAAAAGTTATGAATTTGGTTGTACAATGAAAGAGGAGGTTGATGAATCTGACTTACTTGTTATGCTTGTGACAACTATACAATCTCTTCTTCATGGACCCTCACTACATCTACATCCCACCTTTGTTTCCTTTTCATATTCCCAATATTCATATAAAACGCAATAATTATCACCAATAATCATAAAATGTTACAAAACTAACTCGGTCGGTGCATGGTGTAGGCCTACTTTTATAAAAGTGAGAAAAATGTTGTTTTTGTTTTATTGTTTTCAATGGAAAATGTTGTTTTTATTAGATTGGCATTTTGTGAAATGGTATAATCATGTTTTGCAATGAAATGATAAGATGTTGGAAACTAGTAAGTGGTTGCATTTTGTCTGTTCTGATAGGATTGGTGTATAGCTAGTAAAACGTAACCACAGTATATATAAGGCGTTTCAACATCACCACAGGTTCAACATCATCGTCACAACAAACCTTTGATAACCAAGAGAGCTACGCATGCACTGCGTGATATAAATCTTTTGATCTACTTTCTTATAGTATTGTAACAAATGAACTTGATCCTCCTTGACGATGTAACAGCTCTCTGGAGAAATTAAAGTGGTATAATAAACCAATTGAATTCAGATAAACATGGTGACAGAGACTTAAAAATAGTGTTTATGTCTTATATATTGAGAGGTATTTAAAGTAAGGACTGTCAATCAGGCCTAGTTGATTTTTGCTGGTTCAAAATTTATTGGTTTCAAAATTAGAAAAATATATATATTAAAAAGAATGCATATTTATATAAAAATTCATATTAATTAAAATAATTTATCAATAAATACATTTAACATTTTTAAAAATAAATAAAAACCATGGACTACTAGTTTAATACAAATTTAAATCTTCATAACTCATTCTACATACAATATTCTTTTATTTCCAAAATCAAGATCCACTTATTCGTCCGCTTCCGCATCCAAACAGGCCCATTTGGATTGTGGACCAAAGCCGCGAGTTACATGCATACTTGACAGAGACGTAGCTAAAGCGGAGTAAGACAACGTCTTCATGCAGAAGTAGAGCATCAAAGACATTAATTTCTTGGTTGGTTTGAGCATCCACTTCTTACCATGGTAAGTCAAAGTTTGTGTTCTTTTTTTGCCATCGTATATAATTCTTAATTATGATTGATGGTCTTTGGTCAGAATGTCAGAACGTGTTACTTTTCAACTATCCAAAAAAAAGAATACTTATCGTGTCGTGGTTGTGGTGGGGAGGGGTTGACGACCATCTCTAACATATTTTTATCAATTTCAACTCCAAAATATAGCAAGTTCCAAAGTACAGTTCAAGTTTCAACCAATCTATTATTCCATTTTTTATCAAACAAAATTTTTGGAATTAGATATCGTCACTCGCTATTTCGACCTCTAAAAGTGGAGTGTCTTGTCAATGGTATAGAAATGTTGATTAAGACAATGTGAGAGAGCCCGTATGGTACATGTCCATTTGTAGCCAAATACTCGATCTCCAAATTATTGAAAGCTTTTGTGAACTGTGTGAATTATTAACATATCGTCTTCCGCAATATGTAAACCTCTATTTTCTGAATATTAGTGAATTTTGCATGCGCTTTAAAATCATATTATAAGCCAAGCAAAATGTAACAAAACATAAATAATCAAATAGTTAGATTTTTATTTCATAAATTAAATAATTAGATTAAGGTTAAAAGCATATATAGTGAAAACTTCCTAGTTTTGTCCTATAATCAAAAACTATATAGAAAATTTATAAATACACATCATATCTTGCTAGAGGAGTTTTTAACTGTCATGGACTCTTAAGTGATTTCCTCCTAAGTAATTTAAGGTTATGACAATCACATCCGACGTTTTTGGTTTATGTAATTAAGTTGTTATTATGAAACTTTGTTTGTGTGAATCTACAATGTGATCTCAAAAATAGAAATTAGAGTTTAAAGATTAGACATAAAAGCAAATTGCTCTACTATCAGGTTATACACCTTGCAATCTGAATTTCAATAATTTCTACAGTTCAATTTTTGAGTTGTCTGCGAATATTAGTTTTATGGTCAATAGAAAACAAGCCCCTTCAAAGCTTAAATCAATTTTGTATAGTTTGGTAAAGTATAATACAACTTACAATCAGCATTTTTTATATGGGCCTTATGTGTTATTTCGAGCCCACAATTCAAACGTCAAATTGAGAACGATATGAAGTACACATATATTCAACCATTTAATTTTATGTATAAAATTGTTTCAACAACAAGTTGATCAAATATTGTTGTATCATTAATTGATACTTTGATAGAGATTGATGTTGATCAGTGTTAGCGTACCATCGTTTTCTACCTCAAAAAAAAAATTCATATATTTCAATTTAAAACAAGTACCAACCGTCCCCTCATCATAAACTGATGGAGTGACAAATACATTTTGTAACAAAAATTTATGTTTTACTATTTTTGAGTTTTGTTCGTTTGACGAACAATGACTTTAACATCTAGCATTAGCAATCAGACTAAATTCTTTTCTTTATTTACTCAAGATCATCTAATAAACTTTTTTTTACAACACTTGTTAATTAAAATTTGGGAGAATACAGAAAGTTAAAATTAAAATAACTTTCAAACAATTTCCAACGTGCGCCAATAGAATGGATTGAAAACAACGTGGAGTATTGTTATTGTTCATTCCGTGACGTAGACAATTAGTTCATTTTCACATAAGTTACGTATTTTCCACGTGCATAATATATTTGTATGTGAAAATGAACTACATGGTGTTAATAGTGAATTTGTACCGTAATGGGTTGCTGATGGGCCACTTTTGCAAAATGGGATGCTATTTGATTATCGATCATGGGATATAAGCGAAATACAACTCTGCCAACCGGGTCAGCCATATTCAAAGTCATCCAACATGATTTCTAGATTTGCATCCCTTCCTTGGATTTAGAGAAGATCATTATAAGCATTGCAGTCACCTGTCACCTTCCATGATTATCAGCATATCACAAACAAGAGAAACACCTTCTTCTTCTAAATCAATACTTGCTTGTTTAAGTTTTGAACTAGCAAAGATAATGATGCATTTTGTTAAGCAATGCTGCTCATGTTGTGAGCTAGATTAGCTATAGCTGTCATTATATTTACAATTAACCATCCCAAAACTTCTTAGCATCATTGTAAGGACGCCGTTAAAGATTGAATCATTTAACGACTTCTAATTGGTCTCTATATAAACAAACAAAAAACATGTCATAGATGATAGATGTTAACTATGATTTTCATATTTCTTTCTTGATCATTACTCGGATGTTAATCATCGAGAATGTGTTGGAGTGTATTTGATTCACATATAGATGTACTTATATAATACAATTATGTTTACTTTAAATGGAAACTAATTCTTTTTCTTAACAAGAATTGAGAAATTAAAAAGATAAAGATAAAAGAAAAAACGTTGTTCCGTCGCACTTTAATCCATCTGAAAAGAGTTGAGTTAGGCGGAACATGGTACGGCGATGATTGCGTGATGCTCACTTACTCACGTAGTTGTCGGGAATCATCAAGGACACGTGTCGAAATGTGATAGGAGAGAGACATGGGCGGTACTGAGTTACGGAATAGAAGAAGGAAGGAGAAACAAAGAGCTTTATAGGTGAAAGGGAAGCCTAACGAATATTTAACATAAGAAATGGTCACAAGCAAGAGTTTGGCACAAACTACTATTCCTTTTCCTCTCAACCATAAAGCTGAACACTTAAATAAATTTATATGTTATATTTTCAACCAAGCAACATTTATCATATAAATTATCAACGACTTAAAGTATTTATCATAAATACAGAATTATTTTTTTTTTCTTATAAAATTATACAAAACATATTAACGAAACGCCTATAACGACAGATTAATATGTATACTTAGGAGTTTATTAGAAAAGTTATACAATTAAATTTAGATTCTAACACTATTGATGTTCTTTAGATATCCAAGTGGTTTTTTTAAAAGTCTTTAGCCCATTGATCATATTCGAATAATTTTTTAGTTCTCAAAGTATGTTTTATAGCCAAAGTTTAGACTAAACATTAACAAGATATTCATGTGGTTTACTGCAATTTATAATTTGTTTTAAGCCATTTTAGGGTTTAGTTCAACGATACTAAAATAATACTTTTCTATTTTAGACTATATGTTATTTAACTAATTAAGTTTTGAAAAGAAACAAATAAAATTTCCACCTTACTCTCATTAATATATTCCATCATTTCTTAGATTGGTTAAATATATTAAAGTAATAGATTATAAAACGAGATATTTCGTTAAAAACAATTGCACTAAAATAACTATAACGATATTCTGAAACAAATATAAGCTTATAATTATGTCAAAAAAATTTGTAAGACCTAAAAGGTTAAGTAAATTGAAAAATCCAAAATAGGATTATCCATCATCCTTAGAGCAACTCCAACCATTGACACCAAAACACCAAATTTTAACACCAAATTTAGTGTTTTGGTATTCATATTTTTTTTCTATCTCCAACCATAAACACCAAATCCCACACCAAAAACAAAATTTTTATTATTATATTATTAAATATAAATATTTAATTTAATAATAGTTATTTTAATAATTTGATAAAAACTAATTCAATTTAGAACTGCTTAATTTTAATTTAATTAATATAAGATTACAATCGATAAATATTAAATAATAAAAAATACATTACATTGTACTAAATTTCAGAATTAATATATTCGGACCACAAGTGCTCAATTAATGTGATATTTATTTCAAAAATTTGTGCACTTTATCATTTTCTATTAATTTAATTAAAATTTGATATTACAAAAACAAAAGCATTCAAAAAAATATTGATAGTATACTTGTCTTTTATTTGAAAATCAACAATTTAAATATAAAACTAAATCAAAAACATAAATAGAATAATATATATTTTTTAGTGTTTTGTGAACAATGTTACATCAAATATGGCATCCATTATGATGTTAGGTTGGAGAAGAATTATCACCAAATTTAGTGATTTGGCGTCTCCTTGGAGATGATCTTAGTCCTTACTTACACATCATTAAAATCCACAACCCCATCATTGCCCATCACTAATCAATAAAGGGCATTACTAAACCCAAAAACAGATTATCGAAACATACGTGGGTCCCCACTTCCCCCAAGTCATTTTCCATTTTCATAAAGTATGTTTCTTTCCCATTATCACACATAGCCTTACGTGTTTCACTTAACCACCATCGATTCAGATCTTAAATAATCAAACAGTAAGCATAAGAGCAGCGTAGGTACACTCGCGTCGCAGAAGATCAAAAGTCAACGATAGGTCAGAGTAAGGAAACCTCGCCATGAAGTGAAAGTTAATAAACACCGTAGCTCCCGAGGTACAAGAAACAGAAAAACAAATATATTTATGTCTGAAAACTTGAATAAAATAATAATATTTATATATTTAAATATGTTGGGAATATTATTAATTTATTAACAAGAACACAGTAACGCAATCACAGACTCCACAGTCCAAGGAGTTTTGCATACTCACCAAGCCACAATCATTTCTCTCTTCTCTATCTCTCTGGTTTTGAATCGGCGACGACTGAGTCAACTCGGTGTTGTTACTGGTTTCGTCGTATGTGTTGTAACTGATTAAGTTGATGGATCCGAGTGGGATGATGAACGAAGGAGGACCGTTTAATCTAGCGGAGATCTGGCAGTTTCCGTTGAACGGAGTTTCAACCGCCGGAGATTCTTCTAGAAGAAGCTTCGTTGGACCGAATCAGTTCGGTGATGCTGATCTAACCACAGCTGCTAACGGTGATCCAGCGCGTATGAGTCACGCGTTGTCTCAGGCGGTTATTGAAGGTATCTCCGGCGCTTGGAAACGGAGGGAAGATGAGTCTAAGTCGGCGAAGATCGTCTCCACCATTGGCGCTGTACGTATTTTCTCTCTTTCTTTTTTTTGTCCGGTTTGATTCGGTTTTTACCGGTTTAATGGTTCGACTTCTAATTATTTGGTTAGGCCGCTCATAATACTATTTTTGTGTGTGTGATTAGAGTGAAGGTGAGAACAAAAGACAGAAGATAGATGAAGTGTGTGATGGGAAAGCAGAAGCAGAATCGCTAGGAACAGAGACGGAACAAAAGAAGCAACAGATGGAACCAACGAAAGATTATATTCATGTTCGAGCTAGAAGAGGTCAAGCTACTGATAGTCACAGTTTAGCTGAAAGAGTAATGATTTCACATGATCATATAAAAAGCTTCTTTTATTTGGTTGAGTGAGTAAAAGACAATTTGCTTTGTGTTTTTGGTAGGCGAGAAGAGAGAAAATAAGTGAGCGGATGAAAATCTTGCAAGATCTTGTTCCGGGATGTAACAAGGTATTGTAAAACTTTTCAATGGGAGATTCACATTTTTTTTAGAGTGGTGACATGATTGAAACTTGTGTATGTTTTGTAGGTTATTGGAAAAGCACTTGTTCTAGATGAGATAATTAACTATATACAATCATTGCAACGTCAAGTTGAGGTGTGAAACGTCTCTCTCTTCTGTTGTTTTGTTACTATACATTTACATGTGTGTTCTGATGTGATGGTTTGGGATTTTCAGTTCTTATCGATGAAGCTTGAAGCAGTCAACTCAAGAATGAACCCTGGTATCGAGGTTTTTCCACCCAAAGAGGTGATGATTCTCATGATCATCAACTCAATCTTCTCCATTTTTTTCACAAAACAATACATGTTTCTATCGAGGTATTCTCGGGGTAGGAGTCTCGATGTTTATGCGGTTCGGTCATTTAAGCATTGCAATAAACGGAGTGACCTCTGTTTTTGCTCCTGCTCCCCAAAAACAGAACTTAAGACAACTATATTTTCACAAAACATGACATGTTTCTGTCGATATTCTCGAGTAGGAGTCGCTATTAGTTCATCTAAGCATTGCAATGAACCGGTTACGCTCTGTTTTTACTCCTACTGCCTAAGGAAAATTTATCATTTTCTGTTGTGGAACTTAAAATACAAAATTCAAAAATCTGTTTTGTTTTCTTGATTTGGTTGGCTAATCTCTGTTATATTTGGTGACACTCAGTTTGGTCAGCAAGCGTTTGAGAATCCGGAGATACAGTTCGGGTCGCAGTCTACGAGGGAATACAGTAGAGGAGCATCACCAGAGTGGTTGCACATGCAGATAGGATCAGGTGGTTTCGAAAGAACGTCTTGATAAAGAAACAACACTTGGTCATCATCTTACTACAAATAAGATCTAAAAGCTCTAATATCCCGAGAAGAAAAAGCATACATACATATAAATCTCATTCTCATTATAGGTTTAAATATATGGATGTGAATATACACATCATATTGTTGTTCTGAAGAAAGCAAAATAGAAAAGAAGATATAGTTAGTTTCGACATCAAGAAAAAACAAGCTGGGAAGGGTTTAAAGTAGAAGAAACCTCTTGTAAAAGAAAAAACGTTTGTTGTTATAAAATTGTATCTCATTCTTACATATTTGCTTAAGTTCTTGCTGAACAGTTGAACAGGATATAAAAGAATTAATAATAGCCTAATAGGTAAGGTGTCTCTCCAAGGAATCTCCATAGGATGAAACACAAGTTCCATCAGCTACTCGGATATTAGAGAAAATCACACACATAACATAACGTAGTTGTGTTCTTTAGGTTCAGCTTATAAAGTTGCTTCATCAAATCACCATTTTGTGTGGGTTAACTGGCATGCTCTGTATCATCTTCAAAGCATTTTTCACTAAACCTACGTCGCTACGGGTTAGCTTTCACTGTGAAAGTGGCTACATCTGGGGTCGGCGTATAGCATAAGCAACATAAACCATAGATTATGGTTCAAAGTTTCATGGCCCATAGAATTGTGGGTTAATATGATACGTCATAAGAGTTTGGGTTTAATTTGGTTTAATGGTTTTCTAATCAGTATAAATTGGGTTTTGGGAGTTTTCCTTTTAGCATTAGGATTTGATGTTTCTTCTTACACAATGGATCGTGTCCTACATAAGGTCTCTTCTTCTTAATACGAAAGAACGAAACTCCAACAATTAATCTAATTCTCTAAGAGAGACTTAGGTTAAAATGAAGTTTTTGCTAAAATCATTCTTGTCTTTTACGTTTAACAAAGTTCATATCATAATATTTATTTTCTTTGGTTTTACCACACCACTTATCTTTTATGATTTGTCATGGTAGATAGGACAGAGCAAAATATTCATTTTTATTCGCTTTGATGTTATTCTTTTCGGAAAATCCAAATATCCATAGTTTATAAAGTAAATTGAACACTAAAAAATAAATACATATTTTATCATTAGAAAATTGTAGTACTTTTTCCTTTTATAAATTTCTTTTTTACAAATGTCAAAATGTAATCTATAGAGATGTCATGTGTCACAATCTACTAAGTTTTATGCTTTTACATTTCCTATTTTATAAGTTAATTCCCTAATTTTAACTCTATGTATATATATATGTAGGTTATTACCTAGCTTCCTTCCTCTACAAAGAATGGAAAACTCTTTTCAACGATAAGAGATTCATCAACAGAAACTTTGCTTGCGCTCGCCAAGAATTCATGTTACAGACACATTCCCATATTTATTCGATCAACGTCAATCTCAATGAAGATCCAACTATAAAAGTGAGAGATTTACGCTTTGATTTACTCCGTCAACGTTATCAATATCATCTCTATGGGATATGCGATGGAAGACTTTGATGTAGGAGGCATGGTTTGGAACCCGTTGTTGAGAACGACTAAATTGATTGCGAAGGATAAGCAAATATGTGGCAAGAGCATGGGTTACGATGGTACTAAACCCGAAAAGAGTTACAAGATTATTGGACGGTGCTTTACTAATGCGATCTATAGAGTTGCAGTCTTGGAACTTGCAACCAACGCGTGGAAGGTACTCATTGTCCCAGATCTCACGAAGAGTTAGGATCACACGACGGTAGTTCTAGTGTCTCCCTGAATGGAAATTTGTATTGGACAGGTTACAAATATCCCGACACTGGTCAGTGTTTCATCGAAATGCTCGATCTTTCGAAAGAGGTAATAAAGATCTTTTGTATCCTACCGTGTAAGGCGAATAAAAGTACTTCCAATACTCGTATCCTCTCGATTTACAAGGGAGATCGGTTTTCAGTGTTACAACAAAGCAAAAGAACAGGGGAGATTAACATTTGGGTGACAGAGAAGGAAATTGGTAACGGGGATAATGGAGACGATGTGGTGTGGATGAAGTTCATGACTCTCTCAAGACCTGACTTCCCCATATTACTTAGTCACATCTCTACAAGTTACTTTGTCGATAATGATATCTATGGCAAGAGCTTGGTTCTGTGTTGTCCTAGCACGAAACCTAGACAAGCTTGGGTCTATATTGTGAGGGGAGATCTGTGCAAAAAGATTAAGATAGATGGAGTGCAATGTAGGTTTCAGTCCTCTGTTTATGTTCCCAGTTTGATCACCATAACTTGAGAGACTTTTGCTGAAGCTAGTGAACAAGAAGAACTTTTACAAGTTTGATTTCCATTGGTGCTTTCTTGTTTTATTTATTTTAACACCTAGATCAGACTGAACCAAACTTCATGTGGTTTGTTTTGTTATGAATCACTTTTATTTTCTTTTTTTTGGAGTCGTTATCATTGGTGGAGGAAGTTGTCGACCATTTGGCAGACGAGTGTTTGGGTCTCTTAGCTCATCAAAGAACATCTTTATTCATGGATTTTAGAGCTTCCGATGCTGATTTCAAACAAACTATGAAAGTATCCTCATATTAGGTGATAAACTGATAATGGATACACTATTAGTAGCATTCCTTGTGCAAGGGTGAGGATTTTCATTCCTTCGATTTCGACAAGCTGATCGACTCCACTATTGCCAGGAAACAGAGGCTGCATACCGAGAACAAAAATCATATAGGTATTGCAAAAGTAGTGCTCCAACCTATCCAAGAAGCAGTTTCAGCCATCACACAACCTGTGGACCATAGATATGTCTACGGGTTGTGAGCTTTGGCCTTTGGGGCACGATAGTATCTTGAACAAATGTAAGAAATATTGTCTTCTCCTTTCACCTGACACGACATTATTTAGGCATAGACTAGCAAAAAACTAAATCACTAATTAATTAAGAGTCTTTTGTTTGGTAGAAATAAATTAGACTTCACTAACACTTTTGTGCACTCCCAAAATCAAAAACTTTTAGCTGATATATGTGTGTGTAATTAATAAGTGAACAGATGCCCGGTAAGATAACATTGAGTATTGAAAATAAACATTAGTGAGTACGTACATGATGTATACATGGCCTTGCTTGATTAAACCCTCCATGCATGTTTTATGAATATCTATCATGTAATAAGTAAAATATTTCAAGAAAAGGACCATGAGGTTCCCCTGTTTTTCGGTGGAAACAGAGGATTTGTGAGATTTTTGGCTGTGTTGTCACATATATCGTCAGGGATTTTCACATATTAACTAGTTTCTTAAAACAGCTTGGAGTTCATCTGCTACCATCTGTAAGGTTGTATGCTCCTCTCAACTCGGTCCAAACTTTCGCAAGTTTATTTGCCAGACATACTTTCATGTGAACTACACTGTGAAACACACCCATGCAAGTGAATCAGAACTTCTTTCCACGTGTGTTTCTTGGAATGTGTTTACACACCCATGCAAGTATATCAAACTTCTTTCCACGTTCGTGTTTCTTGGAATTTGCATCTTCCAGTAAAGAGTGTAACAATCTCATATGACGTTGTTATATCTCAATAACTTACTCATAAACTTCTTGCGAATATTCAGATTTTTGATTCACGGGCTCCTAAAGCTATAAAACTCCAAATTATACGTGCAATAGTCTCAGCCACATGTCCCCGTCTTTAACAATGACTAGTGGGGTGAATAATTTATCTATGAGGGGTCATTGCAAGAAATAGTAAATCAAAAGTTCAAAGCAGCTAGTATAAATATAAAGTTACAAAGTTACATACAAAGATAAAAGATTGTAGCAGTCAAGCCGAGTCGCTTGGTAACACATAAATAACTGACAACACAAAGAGAATTATACTAGCTCTAGAATGACATGAGGAAAGAATATATTACCTGAGTGACTACAATTGGATAGGCTTAAAGAAATCGAACAAGAGGAATGTGTTGGACTTTGTAGTAATCTTCTCCTCCCCTGGACAGTTTCTTCTTAAAGTCCCAATTATTTAAGATGACATGCACTTCTTTCAAGGAAGTGATAAATTTCAACCCATCAGGAAGCTCCTTTAATTTAGGATCGTTGCGGATAGTCAGCTTATGAAGCCGTGGCATGGAGCCTTCTTCGACTATCCACTCTTCCCACTCCTCTAGTCCACACAAATCGAGCTTTTGCAATTGAGGAAACCCACCATCCGAGCAAACCATTCTCTTCCCACAGAAAGATTGATGAGATAAACTGACCTCGTTTAATTGAAGCAGCTTCTCTAAAATCGGCATTGGATCCTCCTTCAAACAACACTCAGCTAGAGATATGTTTCGAAGATGCCAAGGAAAATGTTGTTCATCAGGTAACCTTGGCATATATATTCTCAAATTCAGATGCTTGAGCTGATCGCAGTCCAAAACTAATCCTTCTATACCACTCATGGGAGCATACATCGGGTAATAACAGATAGTAAGATTTTCCAAGTCTCTCAGTTTACTTAGAGATGAAGATAGAGTTTTCATATTCAACCTGCCTCTGATATAGATAGAGAGGGCTCTAAGCCGGGTCATAAACTGAAGATCCCCCCACTCCCCCATGCTCTGTTGAGAAATTTTCCAACTTCTCCAGGTTGACTAGGTTACCCAATTCTAGTTTTACCTTATCATCCATTCTTAGTGGGAGAGAGAGGTATTTCAGCTCTAGCATCTCTTTCAAGAAATTGGGAATGTAAATGTAACAACTCTCTTGTACACATAGGTTTAAATAGAGCAGCATCTTCAAATTCTGCATAGACGAAGGTAGATGAGATGCTTTTGCCCGATATAAACTCAAATATCTCAAGTGGATTAGCAGTCCGATGCTAGAGGGTAACTCCCCTCCAAACTCAACTCCATGGAGATCTAAAACCCTCATCAACTGTAGCCTCGTAAACCATACTTCGAATCCCCTATAACCACCAAGCTCCTCGATAAACAAGAGAGATCTAAGTTTTGGATTCTTCAGCTTCCCCTCCATATCTGTTTTATCACCCCCTTTTACGACAAGTCTGCGAGGTTTACTAGGAGATTTAGAGTTTTCAGTTTCTATCAAGTTCTCTTCTTCAGCTTTAAGAAGACAAACTTCTCTCACAATATCATGCAAGTGACATGTTTCAAATCTCCTAGTTCTAGCGTCTCTCTCAGAAATAACCATGTTTCTCTTTACCAACTCTTCTATGTATCCATCTCCGACCTTTCGAATAGTCGCTCCATCGTAATACCTAGGTCTTGGCATTCCTTCTGCGGCCCAGTAGTAAGATAACTTTTCCAGATCTATTGTAAAATCTTCAGGAAATTGGGCAAGGTAGAGGAAGCAGTGCTTCAAATATATAGGCAGCTCTTCAAAGCTCAGATGCAAAATATGATAAACTGAACTCATATTTTTGTCATTGAAGCTAGTTCCTCCAACGATGTGAGATTTAATATTCCCATAGATCCTTTTCCACTCATCCAATGTGAAGTGCACAACTAACAACCCGCCTAACACCTTAAGAGCCAACGGTAACCCTCCACAATGTTTGATCATTTGCTTACCAAGCTCTTCCATTTTTTCATCAACTTTATATTCTGCAATATATCATCAAGATAAGATGAAATGAAATGAATGTTCATAAGAACTAGACGAGCTGCGACATATATTAATTAAATTGTCTTGAAAGCTTACCTGTAGTGTTTTCTCCCGGAAAAACTATCCTTCGGAAAATTGTCCAACTCTCTTCAGGAGTTAGGCAATCTGGTTTAAAGATGAAACCATTTGGATTTGCTCGTAATGCGACACCTTCATTACGAGAAGTAAGTAATACTTTCCAGCCTATACCAAAATATATATCTCTTTTCATATAAGTCACTAACAAAAGGGAACGTACATAATGCTTTATGACCAATATGTTTGCATGTATTATGAATATTGAAAAGAGATTGTTACCTTTTCCCAGTGGAAAGATTGGTTCTATCATGTCCCAATCTTCTTCTCTCCATATATCATCAAGGACAATCAAAGCCTTTCGTGTACCCAATAGGCGAAAGAGTTTTTCTTGAAGTTCGTCTTCCGTCATCTCTAACTTTATATATTCTGGCCCAACTTTCCGCAAGATTGTTTGCCACACATACTTCCTTGTAAACTGTTGTGAAACACATACCCACGCGAGTTGAGCAAAATGACTTTTTACTGTCTCATGATTGAAAACTTGTCTTGCAAGGGTGGTTTTACCAATACCGCCCATCCCGGTTATAGAAACTACTTGACTGCTATCTTCAACCTCCACCAAATGGCCAACCAATTTCTTAACATTTTCCTCCAACCCCACAAGAACACTTTCATTGTTATTAGAAAATGTTTGCCGCATATTCCTTTTGTCTTTCTTGTAAAGACTGCATATACTCGTCATTGACAATGACCTGTTGTACGCCAAGACTCTGCATATCGCAGATCACCTTAGCAATCCTCTTACTTAGGCCTTCCATATCGATAGCAATTTTCCGGCGATCAGGAAGAACGCAAGCAAATTCTTTGATACGTTTCTTCATGCCTCTTGTTCTTCCGAGTTGTTTTTTTCGAAGAAAGGTTTCAATGATATCTTCTGTGTCATAAACAATTTCCTTGACCTCTTTCACAGTGTTACTCACCATTGCACTTTGATGTTTCTTGGCATCTGCATCTTCTAAAAAGCACCTTAACTTATTTAAATCACTTCTCAATTCATTAAATTGCTTTTTAACTCCTTGAAATCGATCAGATTCTCGGACAAGGAGGTCCCAAAGCTTTTCGACTCCAAATGACAAAAGTGTCTCAGCCATAAGTCTCCTGCTCAACCATGAAACTAGTAGTCAATTATCACTAAAGAAGTGTCTGTGAGTTCATAAATATGATAATTTTTTTTGCAAAGTTTACGGCAACTATTTTGTGCAGAGACTGCGAATATATTGAGATAACCAAAATTGAAAACTACAAAGGATCGAAGCACCTACTTCCACAGAAACCAATTAAAGAAACAAAAGATAAAAATGATCAATACAATAATCTCACCTTCCCTGGAAATCGATGTTCCTCCAAATGATCTGTATAGAGAAGTTTGTGATGTGTTTTTTTTTTTTAGTGTTTCGTCAGAAGAACTCTGCTAAAGATCCATTATTATTAGAGTTGACTCCAGGTCAACACCTTCCGACAATCTTTGGCCAACAAGTCTTCAAAAGGCAACAACACTATCCGCTTATCCGGTGGCCACCCAGCAACTTCCTACTTGCCACGTGTTATTTTACATTTCAGCTAAATTCCTTTAGCTTGGTGGAAATCATTACAATGGATTTTGTCTTCTAATGATATTTAAAAAAGTATTCCTCTTCTTTAGAAATTTTTACACAGAAAAATGATTATATAGAAGAAGAGCCAGAGATTGATACCACCAGAACCAACAAAACTCACTTGATCACAGGCTGCTGAAACAATGCAGCTAGCCAGCCAGCTACCATAATGGACAAATGGTCATTGTAAATCAAATCAAACATGTGTACCAACAAGATTTAACAGATGCACTATGCAACATTGGTAACTCTCAGCTCATTTGGAGCCTTACCTCTTATTCTAACCAAATCCATTACATGTACCAAAGTAAAATGCATGCAACACTGATAACATTGTCCTTCTCGGCAGTTTACACTTACGAATCAACGAATTTGAACGAGAATGTTTCCAATTACGAATCAAAAGATGCAGATTACACGGGACTAGATCTTGCCATTTTAGGGTTTTCGGGCTGTCATTATCTTTCAGGGGGCGGCAGAACTTTACCAAACTTACAATGTAGGGATATCTTGTGATGATCATGTTTGGGATCTGGAGTTTGCCTCAAGACTACCACCACTTCATACATTTAGCGATCCTCTCATGACCAATACATGCCCAACGATGAGCAGCGACATGATTTGGGGAGCATCAATATCTTATATCTAGGGTTTCAATTTGATAACTGACTACGTTAGTGAAATCATGTTTCTTTCACCTTTTCTCGGTGACCTTTAACATTTACTTTTGGCGAAGAGACTTTACAGAGGAGTGATCAAATTTTCTCATATTCCTTATGTGTTTTGTTGAATCATGGACCTTTCAATTTGTACTATATAGTGGAATGATGAACTCGATAATGGTAGGCATACAGTTTATCTTAATATGAAAATAGTTTTTTTCATTTCGCCGCAATTTGTGGTTGTGTTATCCTTATTCTAGTTTCCCCCTGATTAAATTGGACTACAATTTTGCTAGATAAATTCCATGTTAAGCTTAACGAAAGTCTGATAAACACTTAAACCACTCTACGAAGAGAGACATACTTAAGCTTGCTAAAAAAAAAAATTAACAATACTATTAGATGCTAGTAAAAGAAAAGTAACATTTTCTTTAATATAAAGCATATGACCAATATGAAGACCAAACTCATATATATGTGTCTCTCTAACAAATATCTATCTACAAACACACGCAAGTACATCATCATCATATTATCATTCTGGTTTTTTTTTTTTTAAACTAGTGAGACATAAGAAAAATAGTCCCAGAAACAGGGACCAATCCGAAAGGGCAGAAAAAGAAAGAAAAGAATGTGTTTTATGGTTCGTTCAATAACAATCCTGGAAACCAAACAGGTTTCTAATACCTGTAAGATGATCCAGACTGTGGCGGAGCTGGTGGGAGCCGGTTTGGTGTGGTGCGACGGGAGCTGCCACCAGATCCAGAAGAATCCTCACCATTCTGTGCTGGATCACTGTAACGACGGCTATGGCCGCCAGATCCATATCTCTTCAATGAGTCAGGTCCACTAGCAGCTGCGTTAAACGCATTCATCCAGTCCTCTCCTGATGACCCTCCATTGGTTCTCGGGCTGCTTTCTGCAAATAAGAACAAACAAAGATGACACACGAAAAAACGAATCAAATCCCATGCATTTTATGGTTATATATTAGCACATTTGAAAGGGTAGATGAGTGTGTGAGTATATATACCAGTGCCACTATTGTCAGACCAGCTTGAAGCAGCAGCTGCTCGGTTATCGTGAATGCTAAGCTGCCTAGTGAGCTTTGAGAGAAGAGAGGACTGTTTCTGGTAACGGTCTCTTCGTCTTTTGACGTTCTGATCCTCTTGAATCAATGATTCAATCCTCTCATTACCAATTGCGCTGCAGATCAATCCAAGCGAGAGATATATAAGTACAACGCAAACAGCTGTATTGATGCTACAACAATACATTGGGGAAGGATATTAAGAAACCTGATAGAGCTGTATAGCTGATTCAGCATGTCTTCCTTGGATTTCTCCACTTGACAGAGAACAACAGCCTGTTGAAGTCACAGATTTAGTAATGTGATCGAGTAATGAAAAGCGATATTGGCATGGGAATTTAAGAATTCACAAGAAAAGTGACTAGTCCACCTTTGGAACATTGGCAGCTAGACTGTTGAGAACAGCTTCAACATAACCCCGTACTTCTTGGGACATCCACCGTAATTCCTCTTCCGGGTCGACCGGTTTCCTTACCATCTTATCCTGAAAAAGGAAAAAAATTAGACAACCAAGGCAAAACTGTAATACCACCCATCCGGAAACCTAAACGCCTCACATGCCCAAACAAAGCTATCTTAACCCTCTTCAACAAAGACATCAGATTTTACTCATTTATATAGGGAACTTCTAGCAAAGACTATATCATCAGGATATTGTTACTGCATTAAGATCAGCTAGCAAACTTATAAAGGAAAGTGGAAAAGAAAGATCATTAAGATAGTTTCCTTGTATTACTTACAAGTGAGCCTTCTGAAAGACTTTGTCTCATGGAAGCGCTACCCACTTGGCCTCCTCGGGCCTGGATAACCTTTTGCAGCTTATTTATCCATTCATTCTTATCAACCATGCTCTCGGCCTTGAGAACCAACGCATTGTGAGCTGCAATATAAGAGCATATGAGGATTTGCTCATATAATAGAGTAAAAAGAGGGTCAAGCAGTAAATTTTGATAATCGCTTGACATACCTTTAAGTACAGTCTTATATGGAACCCTGCAAGTTATCTTAAATACAAGGCCTGGTCCTTTTGAATCCGGTCCATTTGATTTCTTATCTTTCGAGCTCTTTGATTTTTCTCCTTCATCATCAGAAATTTCTTCGATACTGCATTCCTGAGCATATTAAAGAGTTTTATGAGAAAAATAATTGAATATTGTGTACTTCGATAAAATTTCCAAAAGGCTATATCGCTTTTCAGTAATAATGGTACGCTTCACAATTACAGGTAACAATCACTCTGCTTAAAGGACCGGGTGGAAGAGCAATGTAAATATGAAACCCTACTATTACTCTTTTTATTTCAGTTATTTTCGACTTTGACCAAAGAAAAGCAAGAACTGCAAGAAAATGATACCTCCAAAGTTACAGTGCCGCGGAAGTTTCTTTCTTCTTGTTTTTTTGTATAACCAAGCTGAAGAAAGGTAAATGCAAAGGTAGATCACTTCAACAACAATAAAAAAGATAGTAACATTGTGAGGGATAGTATACTTCTAGCATTACGATTACAGCTTTCTTTTTCGAAATATGTGGATCAACACTTACCTTTCCAGTTTTTTCATTCAGAACAAACCATCGCCTACTCCACCCATTTGTCTTTGCACTTTTCTTCATTAAGTACCCTGCACAACAGAATAAAATTTCTGTTGAAGACCTTGGCAGTTGGTTTTTATAACAAACTAAAACCTCAAAAACTTATCCTACGCTAGGTCAAAGCTAAAGTGGCAGACTATCAAAAAGGAGATCGCTAAATTGGAGCAGAAAAGCTCTGAAGTTTTTTTTTATCAACACATAAGGGAAAGCTGATCCTCCACCAGTTCAATGCTTAAATGACAGAAAGGAAATAGAAAAGAAGAAAAAATCACGCAATTGAACTGACAGATAACCTTAACAGCAGTAAAAGAATGTCGTGCAAGGAAAATGGATCGCTAGTAAACAAAATTTTGTTAGACAGCCACTGTAGAAATATGTAAGAATAAGGACCTGCAGTTATCTCTCCCTCAGGTCCAGCAGTCTTCAGACCAGACACCTCCGGAGTCTCTTTTTCTTTATCTTTATCTTTATCTTGTGGCATTAATTTGTCTCTCAAAGATTTTAAGCTACCACCAGTTGATGATGGCCCATCTGGCTGAGGACTAGTAGCCTGATGTACAAGCAAAAAAAGAATTGTTTCATTATGTACTTCCATATCACAAAAAAATAGTAGAAGCACATCCACTAAATGAATCCAGATTGTTCTGAGATAAAAGCAAACCCTGTTTAAGAGAGACTGCTCTGCATCTTGTCCCTTTTTAGAGGAACGACCTTTTAGCTCCTCCTCACGACGCTGCCTTTCCATTCTGATAAAGATAGTAAACCGTACAGCCAAAAAAACGAAAATATAGTTAGATATGCATCACATAAGATCTTATAACTGTCAATAACATGACTTGTGCGACAAAATGCTAGCTATGGGACTATAAAAAGGTCAAACTTGTGAATGTAATGAAAGTATTCAGAAACACAAATGTTCATTTCACAGGCGAACATATAAAAATAGCAGGACACACAAGAAAGTAGATCCATTTGAACATGTTTAAAACCGTCTTACATTAAAAGATGGAAATTTAAGATAATAATCTATAAGTTTTGAGTATGATAACGCCACTCGAAATGACAGCCAAAAAGCAAAAAAAGGGAAGCTGATGTTACCTTCTTTGTACGAGGCGGATGAAGTGCTGAGGTGGTACAAATGCACGCTCCATATCAACTAATGCAACTACCATCTTCTTAGCTTCATTCTTGAATCCATCAAGTGCGGCACTTGCTATAGCTACAACCTGGTTGACGATTATTTAAGAAAAGAAACAGCTATTAGTAAGACGAAAAATGCAACTGAAAGAGCAGTAAAAGCATAATTACCTCTCTCTTAAAAGGAGGATATCTCCCAAGACCAGGTGTGGCATTCGCGGAAGCTGAAACTATGTCAACAAGCACTCGGTGAACCTAATAAGAAGTTCAGACCATATTAGCTCAGTAACAGATGAGACGGTAAGGCAACCAGGTTGGAAAGGTTGAGTAGGAATTTAATAAATTTGAATCTGGAGAATTAAAATATCATAACGAAATGTGTTGAATAGACCACATGTGACAAGCCATAGCCAATATTTCACTATTTAGTAAATTTCTGAATTTCAATGCTACGCATCTCAAACAAGAGGAAGACAACACCAGTTAAGCTATAAACACTAACATGGACACACCTCATCAACACATAGTCGTGCTGGGTCTTTAGCCAACTCAAGAACGGTTTTTATTAACGATCTCAACCCTTTCTCTGGAGATATGAGATAAGGTTGATAACCATCAGCCTCCAACACGATCTGAAACAATTGGAAAATCAATCTGTCACACTCCAGTCTAAAGCCGTTACTTGTTTATACAATTTGAGGCAGGAAAATTCAGAAACCCACCCTTTTGACATTGTTCAAGTCAAAATGTCTATCCAACGGAAGCTTTTTGATACGATTGGGGAAATTGCCTTCAAAACTTGCAACAACTTTCCAACCACTTCCCTGAACCAAATTTTTATTAGAGAAAAATATTTACCGAAATCCAAAAAGGCCTTCAGCACATGAACGGGCACAATCACCAGACATGCAATTCAAAAACCTTTTCCGTGAAACATATCACATATAGATCCAATATTAGTATCGTGAAATCCTAGATAATATCAGACAATCTTCCTAAATTTCTTAATTGTCTATATTTAAACAGTACCACACATTTTCCATAACAACTAGAAAAATGAAAAGGCTAAAGTATGGTTCAGCTAACGTAGGAAATTACTCACTTCACCACCAGCTAAATGGAGAAGAAATTTGTCTTCAAACTCACGACAAAGCTCCAAAGCTATTGCCCTTGTGCCTTCAGCACTGCTAACCAATTGCTCACCAAGCCTCGCTAATTCGTCCTGCACTATTTGAGACTTACCCTGGAGTCTGCATGTAACAAAGGAATTTGTAAGTTCAGGACTATCATAAGAACCAAAATCATGTCCCTAAATAATCATCCAGAAACTAAAACAAAAGATAGACATCACATTTTGGGAGACAAAAGTAATATATCAGCTTAACAGATGATGATGAGCATTGACCAGAGATCTTGCAAGCAAGAGTTCTTATTTTCAGAACTCAGTAACGATGGCAGATAAATCTGGCACATATCCAATTTCAGATAACTATTTCCTCTTATGCAACTTTCCCTTTTGCTTTATCTTTGCCTTTTGGTTTATTCCAATTCACTAAACACCGTTCCTCTCCATTGCAAATTCAACATAGAGGTTTAATTTCTTGACTTTTAGGTAGATTATCATCTATTCAATCAGTTAAAGATATGAATCTTGTTTTCCTTTTCAGAAACTTAGCTTCGACCTGGTCCGTATATGTTGATTAGAAAGACACAAGGACAAAGGTTTCTAAAATATCTCATGAGAAGTGCGCTAATGATGATAGGAGCTGGAAAGTCTAGCTAACTAAGCCTAAAGGTCGACTTCAACTTCAAAGAAACAAAACAAATTGGCTTTGATGGAGAAAATTGTAAATCTTCCCTAAAGTACCAGTACAGAAAAATAGGCAAACAAACAATCGATTTTTCATTTGACATATAAAAGCAAAAACATATGGAGAGAGGAAATACCCAGTTAAGATGTTCGGAAGCCTGAGCTTCATTCTGCTACGGATCTGGCTAGCAAGAGTGTCGACCAGGGCAATTCTGCCAAGTTTGCTTTGTGGAGCACCAGTCAAAATGGATTTAAGGCTTTCACTCTCAGCACGCCAAGCAGTTTCTAAAGAGTTCTCACTGCCTCCAGACTGCGCTGATGCAATTGAGACAGATTGGCCAATAAGTGCAACCCATGGAATATCAGTTGTTTTTGGAGGTCCTTGATTTGAAAGAAGCGCCTGAACTGCTGCAAGGGACTTTGGGTTCTCTGCTGCCTGATCAATTTTGCTGATAATTCCTACTGTCCTAGTACCTATAAATAAGGAGTGATGTTTTTTTTTTTGGTTATAGTATACACAAAATTTAGTTCCAATGTTTCTATCCAAATGTAGTAACCCCAGTTGTTTAGAAGTATAATGAAGGGTCTGTATAACGAAAGTGCCTATATACTCACTCTCTGGATCATACTCCTTTGCGATCTTCAGGGCTCGAGATGACGAAATTTCAGATGCCTGGCTAGCAGGCACAACAACCAGCAATATAGCATCGTTGTGCTGTGCATGTTCACCAATCTTGCAAAGAGAGGAGAGAAACAAATTATAAGATGACAATGATAATGAATCTATGAAGCCCTACAGCCAGAATGCCGAATAAAAAATGTGGAAATTCTCCATGGTTGACAGGTGGATTAGGGGGATGACAAAGGCATCAAGCAGTTCCTAAGCTTACCATAGAATCGTCCACAATTCGCTGGTCCAGTCCAGGCAAATCAATCAATTTCAGTGGTGGAGCTGCAATTAAAAGGGAAAAATATGTTATGATGATTACAGAAACCAGTACAAAACAAACGATATGTGATAATTCATGTTCCAAAGAGAACATTTAAGTTAGATCTTCATTTAGATATATAGTCCAATTTTCACAACTTAGCTTCAGATTCTACCCAAAAGAAGTTGAAGCGCTAATGTGCGTTAGATTTAGAGGTAAAAACTCATTACAGCTGAACTGTTCACTTAAGTAGGGGACATTATCCGACTTAGGCTTGGGTAATATGGATGTTGCATTAAATAGGGATTCCCATTTATGATTGTGCAAGTAGAAAGGAATTACCTGTGCTGGTACGAAGTTTTAGGTATATTTCATCACGACCCCTTCCTGAAGCTCCTTTGCTAAGCCTATCTTGTAGTGAATGCCTTAGTGCACCTGTAATACACACATTCGAAAAAAACGGAAATATTAGTCAAATATTAATCTAATGCATTGCATCTTACATGCAGAAATAGCTTCACAAATCATTGCTAAATTGCATATGTGCACATAGGGAGCTCTTACTTGCAGAAACTTGTTGATTTTTATTGTCAATTTGCAAGATTATTGCCTTGCTGCTCAGTGATTCTTCTCTACTCAAATCAATGATAATAGGAGCCCGTGTCGCACCATTCTCACCCGTCGGCTATCCATGGTAATCATAGTAGACAGGACAACACAAAGTGGTTACTTTAAGAAAATGTATCAGCCAATAGTGACATACACAAATTGCCGCGCACTCAAATTCAATACACAACTTACCAGAACTGGATGCCCAATTAGGCTATTTAGAACTGCAGACTTTCCAGCTCCCTGATCCACCAAGAAAAGTGAAATAACTTCAGTCTTCACATAAGAAATTTTTCTTTTCTAAGCCTAAGAAGTTTCAATCACAAACACATAGCAATATTTTTTCTGTCTTCCAACAGATAAGTGTTTTAGGAAACAGAGTAAATCACATACACTTTTCGTTCTGATATACACTTTCTAAAATAGATTTCTCATAGTTTCAAATAACAAACGCATCAACCTTCTCTACTATAGTAATACCTCCCAGGTTTGAATCTCATAGAATCAAATAATCCCTAATAAAGAGAGAAACGCAACAAAACAAGCTACGAACGAAGAGATGAAGAATACAAAACATCCTACCAAACTCCTAGGTTACGGGACCATTTCGAAAACACCTCATCGAGATCCACAAGATCCACGATATGGCAACAAAAATCTACACTCGATCACAGTATAAAACTTACAACAAACGCCAAATACAGTCACATCTCAGAAACAGAAAAAGCGAGAGAAAACCCACCACATTCCCTAGGGCAACGACGTTGAGAGAAGTAGCTGGCCGTCTAGAAGAAGAGGTCTCATCGGGATCTTCGTCAGCGAGCAGAGACGCCGCTTGTCTCATCGAATCCGAAAGCTGAGACAACTCATCGATCGCCTCCATCGTAACTTGCACAGCGAATCGAGGTCGAATGAAGTACGAGATCTGGACGAAGAAAGGGAGCCGCTAGATCCGATTAGAATCAATATCGGTAGCCACGAGCGGTGGATTTTCCCGGCGATTGGGTTACCGGAATTTCGAATTCGGTCGCGACGGTGCTAAGCTAGGATTTGTTTGTCTGTGTGTGTCTTCGTCGGGGAGAGAATGGGCAAGACGGGTCATATAACTTTACATAAACACGTAGTAATTAACACATTTTTCAAATTTCATAAATGTTGAAAATTATTAAGTGGTTTTTTCTTTTCTTTCATAAATGTTGAAAATTTTCACAACTGTTCAAAGAAATTCTTTACAAATGTGAAAGCATAAAACACACAAATGTGGATGCGTAAAATATAAATTAACACAACTTTTTGCTATCAATAAAGACATTCTCAGCTAAATTTGTTCGAATTAAAATATTGTAAGTGAATTTCAATGTGGTACAAGAATTTGTATCATCGAATGCGCTTGTTTGGTTGTATATTTTTCCAAATGAACAAATGCGGAAGACCACTTTGTAATCCTGATGTAGGAGACTAGTATTTTTGTAATGTTTGAGTGCGAAATGTTGAGTTGTGATCAACCGAGTTCTAAATTTATCTCCAACAGTTTAATCTCTCTAATTTGTTTCGCTAGATGGGATAAGGCATGTAAGTTATCAAATTCGTTAGCATGCTAGGTTTGCAAGTATATCACCAAATTTTGGTATTGGTCTAACTGTTTGTATATAAATTTGTGTATACCGTATTCATAAATTGCTTGTATAAATTTGTGCATACAAGTATATCACTAAATTCTAATTAAAGTAAAAGCTCAAAAAAATTATCTTAAAATCATACGCGGATAGATAGTACCAAAAGTGTATGTAAGAGTGTCATCATCATATGCATTTTTTGTTTTTGTATGAAAGATATCATCTCAATATTTCGTAAACTATATCCAAAAACAAGCCTCTATGATATGCATTAGAGTTCATTTGTGCAACTAATGGTTCATGCCATCTAACCCCACAATAGAGACCTAGCGAATTGCAATGTTTCGCTAGAGGTATGAACAGTAATCCAACCATACTCAATTTATATGGACGCATTGCTAAGGTCAACAGAAGAGCACAAACCACCAAAACTCACAGTAGGATGCAATGCTTCAGTCCTAGTATGCCAAAACTCATAACTAAGATAAGAATCCTTACCATATATATTTAGGCATTGGATGAAACGTTCAACATTTATTAATGGTTTCAGTCAATGTTCAAAAAATTTACATTGGAATTTATCTCTATTTTGGACCGTTTATGCAATTTATTCCCAAAATATTGGAAACCAAGAGAACCGGAAATAACCGATTTGGAATTCTGGTTTACCACTGTTTTCAGTATCCTCCTGTTCTCTGTACTCAATAGCCGACGACACTCTGAGAGAGAGAGCCAATCGCGATTTTGAATTTTGCATCGACGGCGAAAAATGCGATCGTTAGAAGAGCTATCTCCGATAGAAACTCTAGATATCGAAGAGAACGGTCTCGCTCTCGTCTCACGCGTCAAGCTCAATCTCACAATCCACCCAGTAGTCCCATCCGTATCCAAATCCATCGACGAATGGCAACTCAAGCGATCCTTAATAGATTACCTCAAAAACTCTGTCGTAACCTCCGTCACAGTTCCGGAGGAAGACATCGTAGTTCGTCGTCACAAGGACTTGAAGAAACGGAAGCGTGAGGAGCCAGTTGCTCATGGATCGTTGTTTATACGCGATTTAGGGTTTCTCGATGGGAAGAAGAAGAAGAAGGAGAATGATGGAGAGAGAGATGTGAAGGAATTGGAGAAGAAGTTTTTGGATTGGAGGAAGAGTTTGGTGGAGAAGATGAATGGTATTGAGCTTAATTTGGAAGGAGTTAAGTATAAGCTTAGTGTGGTACTTCCGATTTCAGATGATTTCGAGAAGTTGAAGAAGGATTGGGAGGAGTTTTACGCTTTTGGTAATCTTGGTTCTTCAATTTTGGATTTTGATTTTACGATTTTTTCGTGGTAATTGATGTGATTGTGATTTGCAGGACATTCAAGGGAAGGAAGGAGAGAGGCTGATACGATTATACTTAGAGGTGTGCCATCAAGATGGTTTGCTGAGCCACGAGTTTCATCGAAGCCTTCTATGTTGGTTACACATACAATCTTCTCTAGCTTTGGGAAAATTAGGTAAGATTTTGTCATCTTTCATGTCCAGCTTGATTAGGATTGTTTTTTTTTCAATCGGAGTGAAGAGAACATTCATAAATCTGCTTCAAGAATGTGACACTATGTGAGTTGAGAGTGATCTATGGCTTGCTTATTGGAAAATTAAGTAGTTTTGTGCTGCTTTGGATAGATTTGATGCATCTACATTTGATCATAGTATACAGTATTTGTCCATGTAGTTCAAAAGAAATGACATTTTGTATGGAAATCTTATCTGAAGACTAATTACAATCATTGTATTGAACTTGCTTACCATGTGTTCTCAGTATTCTTCGGATCATTTATTCTGTTTACCAATGAATCTGATGTTAATATAATTCCGATAGTTTACATAAATTCCATGTTCCGCTGCATTAACTAATCCTCTATAGGAATCTTAATGTTGCTGAGGACGATGATCTAGGTAAGGACGCAGATGAGGATAGTGGAGACCTCATATCAGGTCTCCATTGTAAGATTGTGGTTCAGTTCGAGAAGTACAATGATTTCGTGAATGCCATGAAGGCTTTTTGTGGTCGCTCAATGGAAAAGGTATTCTTTATGTTGCAAAGACCACTATCAGGTTTTATTTACACAAATATTTTGAGAAAATTTGGAGATGGTAAGTTAGTAGTTTTCACTGTTGCGTAAGCTTCTTAAATAGCATATGAGGTTTTATCATTAGCAGAAATGGTTTTATTGAATGCTTCTTCTGAATTCGGAGCTAGATTGTATGCAAAACTAGTTTCTGCTAGTGTGATTTTGTGGGTTCTTGCTACTGTATTCGAAACTAAGTTGTAACCACATCTAAATGTTTTACCGGCTCTGTAACATCTTTATATACCACATTCAATACTTCTTGTTTGATAGTCGATTTATTTAATTTTATATGATTGTTTATGCAGAAATAATTAGGCAACTGGTATTTGTGTCGTATCTCTCTTGTAGGCATTGAAACATAACTGATGTTTTCTGGTTTTGTCATCTGAGCAGGAAGGCACTCGGCTAAAGGCAGACTATGAACTAACATGGGACAAGATTGGATTCTTCAGAAACTCGAGAAAGCCGTTGGATAACAGAGATGGCGGATACAGAAACGAGTCTTTTGGATGCAATCAGGATGATTTACGCCGAAAAAGATTCAGGGTAATGTATGATTATGATCATATACAAAAATGTTGAATCCGTATAAAGATGATTCTGATGTCTTAAATTCTGTTTATTGGCAGGAGTAGAGAACTCTGAGATAAGGTGTAGAGGGAACTTGGGAGATGTTGTCAGCTCTCTCTCTGTCTTCTAGGTCTATACCGGTGTATTTGTATTTTAGATAATGTTTTGAAGATTTCTAAGTTCAGATCTGATTTTTGTTCTTATGCAAAAATACAATCACGCAGAATTTGACTTGACTCAGAATTTTGTTTTGGAAATATATTCCCTTTCAAAAACATGTGGGAAGAAATTTTGGCCATGTCTCAGTCGTCCTGGGCTAGTTCGGTTCAATTGAAACAAAAGGTATACATGTGAAACTAATGTTTTGTTAATACTTTTCAAAACTTACATTACATAGTTTTGAGATATTTGATTTGGAGAAAAATAAGCCAAGATTGGATACTATGTCCAAATGTCCAAAACATCATTATTAACAGAAGAACGAAAGTCTAATAGCAAAAATTCTAGAACCACGCAACCATATCCATCACCAATGAATTATATTTCTAGTGAATAAATCTGATATAATAACATAGAAAAAAATGTCTTTTGAAGCGGACATGATTATCCATAAACGACTTTAAATCTCACAACTCCTTGAGAAGACCGTTACCTACAGAACTTTCATCGAGGTCAATTGATATCTAGAATCTCTCTGAAACACACGGTCTCTCCTTAAAACTTAAAAGATAGATGTATAATGTCATCGACCATATACCTTTTATTTCCATTAATAATCATTGATGATAGTTTGAAGTTTTTGGTTCACTTTCTATCGAACATCCATGTATCACGTTTTCCATAGATGTGTAGAGGCAGAGGCAACTAATTGAATTATTAGACAAAATGACAAATGTATCGCATCATTATCTATCTTTCATTTCCATTTATTATTATGAAGATAGGTTGACATTAATGCTTCTTTGATCATATCCACTATTTCTCGAAATGACCATAGTCTAGTGATTAATACTAATCTCTTTATTAGCAATCTACTTTATTTTCACATGGTCCAAACGACCAAAATACTTACTTTAACGTTAATAGCCCTCGACGAATATCATACCATTGTCGCTAGGCTTCCATAACACAACAATTAAGAAACCTAAAACAAAACATAGGGCAAAACCCCCAAAATAAAAAGTAAAAGTTGGGATTTTGTAATATAAGTTGATTCTGCTCAAATTTTATATGGTTGCAATAGATCATATGTAATCAAGAACATCTCCAATTGCATTATATACATCTATAAACATTAAAAAAAAACTAACAATATAAAAAAGCTACACAATTTTCTGCTAATTCAGCTGTCTCTAAATTTAACAACTATGAACGAAACAGAGAATAAAACAAAAAGTAACGAAGAAATAAGAGACCAAAAAACTTTTGACAAAGAAAAAAAGTTTTCGCTCGGTCACGCGGTTTTTTTCACGAGCAGCCAAAATAAGAAACTTCTTCTACTTGCGAGGAGAATGATCACGAACAGTTCTTGGATTAAACGATGTTCTGTTTTCAATACTCAATTTCCTAGCGAAATCTTTCTTCTTCATCGCGTAAGACGGTGATGATCCTCTGTTTCCACTCTGTTCTTGAATCGTTGGAACCAAGTACCAAGCGATACAAGTAAACATAATCGCTACAGATCTTCCAAAGAAAGCCAAAAACACAAGAACCAAGATCACAGTCACAGGCAAGAAATGATCCGGTCTAGCGATCTTCTTCAGATTCTCGTTTATAACACAGCTCTGTTTTTGCTCTGTTTCAGGCTCTGTGTTCTTGATTTCCTCTGTTTTTGCTTCCTTGACTTCTGTTTTGACTTTATCAGCTACAACATCTTTCGTCTTCTTGTTCTTCTTGTGAAGATAAGATGATCTGATCACAACGGGGACACACTCACCGGAGCTTGTGAACACAAATCGAACAAGAGGCGGGCCACCGGAATCGAGCTTCTTCGAGTAGATGCTTTGCCTCTTCTCGTCTAGCTCGGAGAGAAGCTCAGAGAATTTATCAAGTCCACGATTTGAATAAGGGTTCTTGCTTGCTTTTCTTGATTTTTTGGGTGAAGAACATGGAGATCTAAATGGGCTCACCATTTTTACTTCGAGTGATGATCTTGTGGTTTCTTTACCTTGCAATGTTCTTGTGAGATTCAGAGAGTTTCAAGTTTTTTTTTTTGGTTTTGGTTAATGAAGATTTGTTTTGGAGACAAGAGTGACGACCTTGTTATTAATAGACGTGATTTGTATTAATATTTTAAAAGATTTCACGCGACAATAATATTTTCTTTATTGTAATACTATAGAAAAAGGATTTAAGAATTTGACCGGATCAGATGATGAAGCGTTACAACTTGGTCAAAATGTCAAGATCTCAGAATTTTGTATTTAATATTTTGTTTTTTTTTTTGTTTTTGTGTGGGTGATTATAAGAAGTTTCCAGGAATAAAAGAACATCATCGATCACGTATGTTGATAACGTTGGTCTTATTGATTGACTTCCTTGGGGCATAAGCTAAAAAAGAAGTCTATCTTTCATAAATTTCCACGACGGATGTATTATTTTAAACTATATTTAGTAATTTTATAACCAAAAGCTAGTTGGAGTTTTCCAAGTATTTATGATTTAATGTATAGATATTGATGTTTTTGGCAATTTATTTGATGTGTGCATGGCAACTAATTTGATGTGTATGTGTGTGTATTATAGGAAGGGCATTTAGAAATATACAGGTTTGTAAACAGAAATTACCATCGGGTAAAGCAAGTTATAATATTTTTGCAAATTATATTTTTGTTTATAAAAGTGTTTTCCCTGAATTTAGTAATAATCATTATTTAATCACGAGTTAGGTTCGTTAACTTAGCTCGAAAGCTTGATACCATTGTTCACATAATGTTGGTGGCTTTATTAGTTAAGTTTTCTGTATTATTATGTATGCACATGTCACATGTGACACAATTAAGTGTTGTTTTGCTCGATACTACGTGTTTTATATAATATTTTCGGTTTGCCACTCTGTGTTTAGACTTTAGAGATAATTTTATAAACTATACATCATTTCATGAGACATCCCCTGTATCCTAAAGGAGAAGATGGAAAGATAAAAAGGAAAATTAAATACCAAGCAAGTGGTGTGTCTTGTGGCAGATTTTGGTCCCTCCAAAGGAGATTGAACATTGCATCCTAGTTCTATCATTTGATCATAAGTTTTGGATAAAATAGAGGATTTACAAGTATAAACTGCTTCATCATCATATGCTTATTAGTTTAATCAAATTATAGACTTAATAGTCCAACCGCAATTTCATATGGATAACTAAAACGAATTTTTGGCGGAATGGTATAGAAATGACTCAATGACATCAAACGCATAAATCAAAGAGATGATGATGAGGAACATTCATTGACTATTAATCGACGAGAAGACTTGACTTGGTCTTCTAGAATCTTTATCTCTTTGGCTCTTGATTTTTTTTTCACATCAATGGTTTCAATAATTAGTGCAGTCCTACATTTTTCCATTTACAAAAGTAAAAAAAGATTCTTATTCACACGCTGTTCATCAAAATATTTTTCCAAAGCATAAATGTTACTAATTATTGACATTTTTTCTATCATTTAAGTTAAATTTAAGTGTGTGATAGACATCAAAATATTTTTATCAAACAAAGCAATTAATACTTCTATTAATGTCACAATATACTAAGTCTGAATTCAGAATTAGGTACATGAAAGTCAAAAACACATTTATAAAAATTCTACGAATCTATGGAACATTCTATGTATCATTGAAAATTATTTCCCAAATAATTTTATTTTGATATTCTATGCATATGTTTTATTTCATGAATTTTTTTAAACAGTGTATATCTTTGTGTTAATACATTTATCTTCAAAATCATATTTAATCCAATGGTTTGCTCTTTGAACATTCGAAAATCTTCAATAAGAAAAATCACCAACAATAAGATCAGAGACAGAGTATGAAGTTTTAAGGACACATACACTTATGTACAAACGTTACAGACACTTAAGCTTGTAACCAAAAACAAAACAAAGCTCCATGACACAAACATATCACATAATTTAAAGTTATTGTTCTTCTTCTTCGACACTATTATTAACAACATTTCAAGAAGCAAACATGAAAATAAATAAGTTTAAGTTGTTGAAAGATCTCTCTGAACAGTACCTGCAAAAGACTTGATCTCAAAACTCAGAGACCTCATTGTTGTTTATGGTAGCAGCTTCTGGATGATAATGAATCATTTCCTTCCACATTAATTCTCTTATCATCTCTGCTCCCAAATCCTCGTCTTCATCTACATCGAGATCAATAGGAACTTGAGCAGGAGGATTTGCACTCGGGTCATATAAAGGCGCCATGTAAGGATGTTGAAGCGCTTCCGTGACACTAATCCTTTTCGAAGGGTCAAGAACGAGCATTTTCTGAAGCAGATCAATGGCTAAAACATTTGCACCCGGGTAAAGACGAGAGAATGATATCCCTGGTGAGTAAGGGAGTGATTCTATGTATCTTTTGGCTTTTGGGTTATCTATAAACTCGAGATCTTCCTCTCTCTGGCTACCCAAAATGTTAATGATGAGTTTAATCTGGTTTAGACATTCTGTTCCCGGGAATACTGGTTTTCTTCCAAGAAGCTCGGCGAATATGCAACCGACTGACCAGACATCAATGGAGGTTCCATAGTTGTCACAACAGAGGAGTAGCTCTGGTGCTCGGTACCATCTAGTCACAACATATTCAGTCATGAACTGACCTTTGGTGTTGCTCGTCCTCGCTAGCCCAAAGTCACATATCTTTAAGTCGCAGTTTGCATTCACAAGGAGGTTACCGGGTTTCAGATCCCGATGGAGAATGTTTGCTGAATGAATATACTTGAGCCCTCGAAGCAACTATGCAAAAGAAATAAAAAGCAAGTAAATGCAAACACCAAATGCAAACAACACACACTAATGGTAAAAGCAAATGCAAACAAATCACATACCTGGAACAAGAAGTATTGGCAATGGTCATTACTTAGAACTTGAGAAGACTTAATAATCTGATGAAGATCAGTATCCATAAGCTCATAAACAAGATAAACATCCTTAAAGCTTCTCTTATGATTAGCCATCATTACATCTTTAAGAGCAACCACATTCTCATGTCGAAGATGACGTAGAAGCTTGAGCTCCCTAAGAGTCCTCAACGCATCAATCCTATTCTCAAACACATTGTGGATCTTCTTGATCGCCACTCTCTCATTACTCTCTCTGTTAACCGAAGAGCAAACCACACCGTACGCGCCTCGGCCTATCGGTTTGATAGGCACGTATTTGGTATCGATCTCGAAAAGTGTTTGCCACATTGAGAAGTAATGCTTCCCTTGATTCCTAATTCCATTAGGTGGATCAACAGGAGTCGCCATTCTTCTACCTCCTTATAAAAACACACAACAAAAGGAATAAAAATCAAAACTTTATCGAAATTGGAACAATCCACAAATTTGAAAATATACACAACACAGAATTTTGAATTGCTTCCAACAAGTGACAATGAAAGATCAAATTTTTAGTTTTGATCTTAGGGTTCTCTAAGCTTAAGTTTACAGATTCAAAGGTTAATATTTTAGATTTCACTAATGATCAAAAGCTTTGTTTAAGAGAAAAGAACAAAAGTTGAATCTTGATCCGATGTTGAGATTGAGCTAGAACGATCTGAATTTTGCAGAGAGAGCTTACCCGTTGAGTGTTGGGGACGAATCAGATTCGTCAGTGACGATCGCCGGCGAGATTTGGGTGGAGAGAAAGAGGAAGTTGGAGAGATTTGGCTGGTGAGAGTGAGAGATTTGGTCAACGCTATGACCGTTGACTCTCTAGTTTCTCGTTCATTACCATTTTAGAGCTGTTTCTTTCTCTGTCTCCTTCACTAATCTGTCTTTAACTTTGGGCTTAATTAAGCCCAACCTGATTTGTAATAATTAACGGTAATTAGATATTTAAGATAGTGAGGAATTAACAAAAAGTGGACGTGCCGGAGTGGTTATCGGGCATGACTAGAAATCATGTGGGCTTTGCCCGCGCAGGTTCGAATCCTGCCGTTCACGTTTTTTCACTTCTTATTTTAACATCGAAACGTGATTATATAACTTCATTAGTAAATGTAAATCTAAGCTTGAAATTTATATTAGCATTTGTTCAATCACAATCTATCAATGCAAAAAAATTTCTAGTCAAAAACTCATGATACAAAGGCTTTACTATATGTACAAGACTAGTAATTGTTCGCTTGTAAAAATCGTTCTGAGTTTTGTCCTTCAATGGCGGTAAATTTTCAAAACTTGTTGTATTCGTTCCCGGCAAAGAGGACAGGTCCTTAGTTGCAAGGAGCATGGTGTGCAGCAGCACATATGACCACACCTACAAGTCCAAACCAAACAAAAAGAGGAATCAAAAGATGCCATGTTTGATCAGTGAGAGGGTTTTCAAGAGCTTTTAGAAGAAAAGCGGTCTTATACTTACTCAACAAAAGCGGTGTTATACTTCTGGTCAAGGCAAACCACACAGAGATCAGGTGTATCACCATCTCTGCTTGTACCACCTGGTAAGACGTTTTTGTAAGCAGAGCAATTCCAAGTGTATGCAGAAAAAGGATTCACATGTTACTACTACAAAGTACAAACTCTAATGGATAGATACTATTACTACCTCCAGTTACTGGTTTGGCTCTCCTAGCAGCTGCATCAACAACTCTGCAACAAGTTACCCAACACTTAACTCGCAACTCGCAACTCGCAATGAATACTTCATACGTGGCTGTGGTTAGGGTGCGTCATACCTTTTCAGTGCGAATTGTCGCCGCCTTCTTTCTAGAGTATCTTCAATTCTCTTTAGAATATATTCAATCACAGGCTTTGAAATAAGAATCACACCAAGAACAGTTAAACCCATGGAGGCATACTTGAACCTCCTGCCAAAAGAAAGAGATCTTTTAGAATTTTTTTCAATCATAGTTTTCGAAGAAAAGAATAGGCAAAAACAGAGAAAAGAAACAACCTTGACAAATCTCCCAATTTAGAGATGAGCTGATCTAGCGGTATATAAGTGACGTAGAAAGGTCCTTGCTCAGGTTTTTGAATCCTGACATTCCCCATGCCATCCCTAACAGCCTGTTAACATGGTAAGCAACATAACAAAGAGAGATATAAAACGTATTTTGGACCGCTAACAGATAAAAGACATACCTCACCAACAACTGTAAGCGGTGTACCAATTGGGACAACACGCTCAACGTGTCTTACTCCAAGTATCTATAGACAACAATGGTGCCACAATGTATAAGCATTGTCAAAACAAAAGCAAATCAATGAAAAGTGGTAGGAAAGGAAAAGAAAAGACCTTAAAGCCTTTAAGATAACCCAACGCTCCTTGAACAAGCGATACCGGCTCTGCCTTTTCAAATACATCACTACCAACCGTCAACGCCAAGCCTAATTCACCTTGAGATACATCTACATTCACACGACCTGTCCCGTCGTCCTATAGGCAACCAATATCATATTTTGTAAATGACTTTAGAAAGTAATACACTCCAATCAAAGTCCAACAGACATACCAGATACCAGGGGACTTCCTTAGTCATCGGCTGCATCAATGTACTATTTCGAACCCATGAAAATCTCCAATTACGTCTCAAAACCTGTTGTTCTGCCTGAAAAAAATCGTTTCTTTTTAACATATCCAAAATCACAGAAACGAAAAACTAGATTATCTAATCCAATTCATACATACCGTTCTCTTGAGAAATACACCGAGAACATAACTATGCTCACACTTAATAGGAGTCTCAGAGCCAACATCTCCTGATACTGCGATGATCAAAGGTACCACCTTGCTCTCTACTTCTACTAATTGTTCTGAATAAAAACGAATGATATCAAACACATAACCAAAACCCATCCACCTAAAATTGAAATGCAGAACAATGCAGGAACATTACCCAAATCCTTGAGTTGGTAAACCCTAGTGATTGATTTGATATCTCTGTCCCACGAAAGAAGAACATTACCACCGAATAACAGTAAACCCTAGTTATCGTAATTCGTAAATAGTAAAGACAAGAAAAAAAACCTAACCTGCCTGTGCTCCTGGTAAGAAGATAAAGAGCGACGCCGCCTAAGCAACATGTAAATCCAGCCAAATGTATCATCTTCTTCCACTGTACACACTGATTCCTTCACGAGATCACTATTTGTCGGCCACTTTACTTCTTTCGCCGAGAAACCAGAAACCGATCAAAATTTTCAGGCAGAGAGAGAAAGTGAAGTCGAATAGGGATGAATTTTTTAATTAATTCTTTTTTGCTAAATATGAAAAAACTAATTAATGCAGAAATATTGTTTGACCAATACTATTTTGATTGTTAAAAGGGTTTTCTAAAGGAATTAGGGCTTGATTGGTTCTCCCCCTCTGCTACCAATAGTAATTGATTTGAGAAAGTCATTTAACTTTAAGATTTCTTTCAATAACATTTTTCCTTTTAAAAAACTAATTAATCAAAAGAAAAGAAATTAATTAATCAAAATGAATGTTTCACAAATTTAATCAAGAAGATATTCAAGTTAATATATCCTAGGATTTTTTGCAAATTAACAAATTTAAAACAAATAATACTCATATTTAACATTTTTTAGAAAACCCCATTAATAATTACTTCTACTAATTAATATTTAATCAACAACAATAAAAATTTATATTTTTTGTTAAATAACAAATAATACATTCTAATATAATATGGAAACCGAATAAAAACCTACGCTTGCCGTGTACCGCGGGATGAATCCTAATATTTATCAATATGTAACTAAAAAAAATTCCAATTGTAAAAAGTTTAGCGTGATTTAAAAAAAAGTTCATTGAATTATTTTATAGGCATAGACCGATAAAGTTTAAGTAAAAAACGATAAAGTTATTATAAACAAAACAAAAAAGTGATAAGGAAATTTCCGATTTTTTCTCGAACCAAATTGGAGTGAAAAAAGGAAGAAAAACAATACTATCAAGTTCTCTATATAAACAAAGAAATAGAAGCAAAGACGTACAAAACAAAAGATTAAAACTCATACAAATTTGTTCTCTCTTTCTCTTTGAACGGCAAAACAATGGAGAGTAACTATCAGAGAACACTGGTCTCAGCTTTCCTCAATATCTCTGTAGATCAAACTGTGGAAACCGCTATAAAGTGTCTAAAGTCTACAAATTGGAAGCTTGAAGATGCCATCAATCTCTTATTTGCCATCGACAGAATGAGAAATAATCAAACTTTGACACTAAAACCTTCCGACTCTACTAGATTGCCTTCCTTGTCTCCTCCTCCTCCTCTAAATCTGCTTTTTAATGGTTCGTTCGAAGACGCGAAACTAGCTTCTTCTAGCAAAGATCTATGGTTGCTTGTTCATATCCAATCCGAAACTGAGTTTCCTTGTAATACATTTAACCGAGATTTATGGTCAAACGAAGACGTTTCTCAAGCCCTTGAGTTTAGGTTTATGTTATGGCAAGTTTATGATCATACCAGTGAAGGAAGAAAAATCACTAGCTTCTATATGATCCAACACTGTGCTCCTCCTATGCTGCTCCTTAGTCCTTATCGATCCGATTACTGGCCAGAATATATGTATATGGAGGGGCGAGATTAAAGCTAAGGGTTTTCTTAAGGATTTGAAGAAGTATATTGATGCTAGTCCTCACGAACATATTGCTTCTACGGCAAGGAACATGCGCGTAAAAGCAGAAAAGATTTGCCACTCTGATCAACAAGACATGGTTGGTTTTACGGACGATGATTTTGACGATTTTGATGAGGCAGCTGATGAAAAGACTTAAATCTCATACATAAGGGGAATTTGTCATCAGATAGCGTCGTGGTTTCTTCTTGCGGGCGAGAATTTGATGATGTAGTGACTTTATCCGAAGATGAGGAGGAAACTTGTTTGTCAAGCGACCTGTTTGAGTTCCCAGTTTTGACAAAAGAGCCTAAAGGAGACTGTGATCGAAGCGTTGTCTGTAGTATCAGCGTTCGATTTCCAAATGGGAGAAGAAAGCAGAGAAAGTTTCTCAAGAGTGAACCGGTTCAGCTTCTCTGGTCTTTCTGTTATTCTCACATGGATGAATCAGATAACAAGGCGTTCAAGCTAGTGCAGGCGATTCCTGGTGCTTCCAAGACTCTGGATTATGGAGCTGAAGCCTCGTTTGATCAATATGGGATCGCTAATTCGATCATCTCGGTTACTTGGGAGTGACGGTTTAGACATTTTGTTCCTTCTCTATATCTTCTTGAAGTAATGATGAAGAAACTCTTATATTCTTGTAACTAGTTCTAACTTTTTTTTGTTGTTGGTCAATTCTAATATCAAGTTCAAATATAAAATTCTCACAACACAGATCACCTAACTGTCTCCAAGTCGAAAGTTGCAACTTAATAAATAGGTTCTTCACTTTCTTAATCAACATTAGCGAATCCGGTGATAAATTAAACATACAAATTCAACAAACTTAACTGTTTTTGCTAAGGAGCTTTTGAGTTTTGAGTGGTTAGTTTCTGCATTTTGGACTTGATTTCACTGTGAAAAGACACAAAAGATTTGTGCCTGGTAGCGAAAGCAATGCTGATGTGCTTAATCTCTTCCTCCATATCTTTCCTCCTCTTCACTTCCACATTAAGATCTTTCAAAGCATTCTCTTTATCACTTGCAATCACTCTCAATCTCTGAGTTGATTGAGAGATTTTTCTATCTAAAGAATCTCTTTCTTCCTTCAGGAACTGTACCTCTTTTATCAGCTTCTCATGACTTTCTCTTGAAGCTTCTAGAAGCTGTTTATCCAAACACAACTCTTTCTCGAGCTCGTTGTATCTTTCCTTGATGATGATGAGCTCAGACTTCAGTTTCTTCTCCTCCAAAGCAGCTGTTTCTTGTCCCTTTAAAATCACATTCAAAACCTGTCTTAGAGAAAGGTGAAATAGTAGTCTGACCACAACATCTAACTAACCAAACATGACTCTGGGAGAGATTCAAGTGAAGTTCCAATGTCGAAAGAATGTGTTTAGCCCAAATGAGGTACTCAATCTTGCATATGTGGTTTTGACTTTTAACTTCTTAAATGACAGTGTACTGTAAAACGGTGACTTAGATTGATGAGACTTCTTATGCCGGAGACAAAGGAAAATGAAACACTTATAGGTATGATACGAAATCGTAGATTACGAGAAAAAAACCCGTAAAAAGAACGCCATTTATTAGATTTATTTGCAGGTCAACATATGCAGAGGTTTCACTGGACTAAAGTCCTACCAAGAGAGACAAAGTATCCTAACAAAACTACTAAAAAGATTAATAAAATTGATCCATATCTTGACAATAGTGGCAAGGAAGCTACCTTGTTGTGGGAGTTCAAAAATTCATCTTTTGCTTGTGCGTCTGACAGCAACAACGTCGTTGTGTTCTTCAGATTCACACGAAGTGTTTCCCAATGGTCAGATAAAGGATGATCTATGCTACTACCCGTTTTCTGACCATCCATTATCATTGAGAATTGTGTTTCTAGAGTTGCCAGTAGGCTCGTTGTGATTTCAGTTGTACCCAGGAGCAGGTTTGCCGTTGGAGATTCCTTGTCAGTGATTAAGCTCTAACAAATTGCAAGAGAAACACTAGTGAGCTGAGATGTCCTTTTAATAAAAATTTCAAAATTATGATTTACACAAGAAAAAGTAAGCTGTTCACCTTCATAGTGACTATGACATCCTTGTAGACATCTTTGCAATTAGCAACTGACTCAGATAACCTATTCGGAATTTCTTTCACAGTAAGCGTTTCTTGTTTGAGCTCAGACATCTCTTGCATCAGATTGTTGCTCAGGAGTACTTGTTCATTAAATTTTACCTGGCAGTACATAATTGGAACATAAATGATCATTAAAACTCCAAATCAGTTTTGGTATCCAGCTTATCAAGTGCAATATTAAAAACAAGAAGGAAAGGTAAATTATGAAGATAACAAGGAAGGAAAAACAATTATATCTTTCTTTTAGTTTCAGGAAATCTTGATAAAAAAGTTCGATTTATGCTGAAAGGGCACTTTGACTTTAACAGTCAACGACACCAATAAAAACTAACCTGAAGACTGTCATTCTCATTGGTCAGCAACTGAATCCGACTTTTGAGATCTTCCACCTCTGAGTGATTTTCACGCGGGCACTCCTAAAATGAAAGTTAGCAAACAATTATGGTCACCTTAGGGCGCATCTTTTAGGTGCTGAACTCACCACATTATTATTGAAAACTATACTAGCAGCATAACTTGGGATAGTATCTGTCTATATGAATTTTCAAATGATACTCAACATACATGAGCTAGATACCAGCCAGTTTCTCATAAACCAGAATGTTTGAATGCAAGTTGATATGAAAAGGAAAAGAAACAATGAGTCTAGAACCACGAAACAAACGGATGGAAGAGGGTTGGTTTGACCACATGCATCAAGAAGTCTCCATTCAATGTGATTTTTTTAGCTTTTCATGCACAAATAATTTTCAATCTACATATACATCTTTGGTAGGGTTTTTGGCCAAAAATCTATCACCTATTTACTATTGTCAATATTAGTCCTTACAAATTTAATCTCAACCAAATATTCTATGTCTAAAAACTTACAAATTGTTAATTTTCATTAAATACTTCAACTAAAACCATAAAAGTTTTAAAATTAATATCTAGTATTAGAAGATAATAAGAGCAAAGTAAATGTATCTACTCACCGTGGTTGCAATACTTAAAGGAGTGGGTTGACATTTAACAGCAGGTGTAAATTGGATTTGATCAAGGTCTGCAACAAAACCCTTGTTTAGTTTCATCCAAGTATCTTCATCGGCCACGTCCCCCAGGGAATGAACCATCGGACTAAAATCAGATAGTCCTGAATAATTATTTGACCGAGCAACCACAAAGGAACGGGAAGCTGATTTAAAGCAAGGGGTTCCAGGAACATCGCTAGTGTCATTGACATTGCATAGCCCATCTGGAGTCTTTCTTGAAATGATAAAGTCCTGCCAATAAAGAAATTACATTAATGACTTTTACGTAACCGTGAACATGAGTCCACCACTTCAGCTTAAATGTAATAATAACTAGTCTAATAAAACTAATGAGATGTTACAAATTTGCTATCTTTGATTCATTCTACATCGTATATTCAATTGAATATAAATTTTTCTTTTTGAGATTATGTTTACTTCAGCAAAATGTGTTAGTAATGGTTGAGCCTTATATATTATAACAATCCAAGAAAATCAGGATATTGCCTAAGCCAATGAATGCATCCGTACCTCTGACTGGTTCCTCTTGAAGTCAGAATTAGTGACAAAATTGTTAAGGTTCTCAATTTTCATCTGTTGCTCCTTGATGCAATTTTCCTGCTCCTTCTGCTTCCTTTTCTCTTCTTCCAGTTGTGTTTTTAGCCTTTCACATTCCAACTCATACTGGAATTCAAACAAACGTGTAGCTGTTTTGTATCGTGTGTATGCTTAATGTTGAACTCAATGTATACACTAAGAAAAAGCGCAAAAAAGCTACCTTCAGCATCTGATTGCTTAAATTTAAGATCTCTTGTTCCAACACTTCCGCATGAGATCCCTACAAACATCACCAATTTTCGTATTGTTGCTCCTTTCCAATATGTAATTGAAAAAAAAAAGTGACTATACCTGAAGCTTCATGCGTAGCTCTTCTATCTCCAACTTTTGGCGCTTCAATAAAGCGGCATCAGTCAAGATCTGCAGCATTTAAACATGGTCAGATTATATTCCGATAAAGAGGAAAAAAAACAGTCAATTGGACACATGTAGGCGGTGATCCTTTGTAATGGGAAGAAATAACGTAGCGCAGTAACATCTAAAAACGAGAGTAACAAATATCTCCAAATAATCAACAGAAGTTTAGATGCTTTAAATAAATGCAGACCTCATTCACTTGAGCACAGTTGGTGATGCGCTTTGCTCTGCTTGCAAATTGGAGAGTTCCTTTTGATTCCTCAATATGATGCTACACACATCATCAATGTACCTTTGGTAAGTAAACAATCTAATCTTGCCCTTCAAATGATTACTTAAAGCCAAGAAAATACAAAAGCTAACCACAAAGCAACTTATTTTACCTCTTCTGGTGCGATAGTGCATATAATGCAGGTCTTTGCATTACCACCAAGTGCAGGCTGAAGAATTCGAGTCAGCTTACTATCTCGGTACGGAATATGTGCCCTATAATAATAAATGTTAGAAATGAGCTGCGGTGAGCTGTATTGTTGTTAAGTAAACCAAGTCAAAGGTAAGAAAGTACCTTAGCTTTGTACTGTCACTTAATTTATTGATGACATTACCAAGAATCATTAAGCTCTTATTAATGTACTTCCCTTCTTGCAAGCGTACACCACCAGCACCAGTTTTAGCAATTCGCTCAGATCCAGCTAAATCGACCAAATTCTAGATTCCATTGAAAGAACACCCATTAAAAAAAAAATAGCATTATGTAACTTTCACAAGAAACTTTTGAAAGATGTTAGCTGTAGTGAAAATTATCACTCACCAAGACTGAGACACGAATAGCATCTGAAGAACTATTATCTTTTCCCCTGCTCTCAATCACCTATCACACCAGAGAGATTGTATCAGATTAAAAACTTTACAAGTAGAAGGTCTCGTTCATAGCTTCTGAACCGTACCATTCTGAATATGGTGTGAGACCTGCTACTATGAACATTCATGTTTGTCTCGCCAAAGTGCCTATTAACTGTTAATTAGAAGACCATGTCAATACACATTAGGCACAAACAAAATGCAGGAACGCTACTTTGTAGTTTAGATATGAGTTAAAAACCTTCTCCAGAATCTATAAGCTTTAGAATCTGTTCAGCATCACTAACAATTTCTTCCTTAAGACCAGCAACAAACACTCCACGCTGTACATCAAGAGAAAGCAAGTGAACTTTAACAACTCTTAAACAAACTAATGGAGAAGATATCACTAATGAAACTGATCCAAACCAACCTCCAAATGCTCATGAATTTGCAGTCTCTGGTTCTCAACAGCTAAAAGATCATTAATTTCTTCGTTGTAAATTTCCATGTACGAAACCCGGATGAGAAACTCACGATCAGATATCTAAAAACAAAGAACAAAACACACACGAATCAAAAGCTGTACTCTTTTTCTTACTTCACAGATCACTGAATAATTCTATGCACTATACCATATGTATTCTTTCAAACACATCTCGAACAGATCTTCGAATAATTCCAGGATCAGTTTCAGAGCCCGTCATCGTAAACGTCTTCCCACTACTAGTTTGCCCATAAGCAAATGCAGTACCTAACAAAATCAGAGAAGCTCCATACATCAAAACTTGAAAAAAAAAAAAAACTGAGCCCAAGAAATCGCTCAAGTTTTATAATTTAGGTTAGATTACCATTAAAACCCTCAACAGCGGCATGTATGATATCCTTAGTAAGAAGCTCGTAGACACTAGCATTCGTAGAACTTTCGTCGAACACATGATCTGCAAAAAGAAGAAAAAAGTAAACAACACCAAAACTAAAAAGGAAGAGACTTACGATTTCAATCAGATCTGTAGAAATTGAAATTCCAGAAACTGATTGATAAGAAAGTAGATGAATTTACCAAAAGCGTGAGAAGCGGTTGTGATTGGAGTGTCGAGTGATTTATGAAGAGAGATCCGATTATCTTCGACTTTCCAGAGTGAAGCTCCGTTTTCCGGCGCCGGCGGTCTTACCCTGACTGCGACACAGATCTTTTCCATCTTCGTCTCGATCTGAAAGTGCCGTTTGAAATTTGAATCTCAGAATCCCACCCTAGAGGGGGAGCCTTTAAGCATTTGAATGTAACTTAAATTTACAGTAATACCCTTTTCTTTTTGTTTGACCAATCAAATTGGAAAAATATCATTTAATACCCAAATTTTTCAAATTGTTACCGTTTTATACATCAAATTCATATGTAAGCATTTTATATATGAATTAAACGTTGACAAGCCGTTTGAAACATGAAAATGCATTAACTAGGCCAAAAAGACATACCGCTATCTAGATATAAACATTCAGATTTCGGTTCGAATTGCGTTTGGATATTGATATATAATGGTTTTTACTCATTTCAAACATGATATTAGAATGGTTTTAAGAGTCTTTTTAGTTCTTTTCGTATGTTTTCAAGTCTTTACAGGTGCATATCCACTTTTGAGAGCTATAGAGCAAAATAGGAAATTTGGAAGCTTTCTAGCAAGGAAAAGCAACATAGACGTTTTTGATGCGATGGTGTCGATCGACACCACACTTGTATCGGGACCAAAGGAATTCTCCACGTTTTAATCAAGTTATCAAGAATTGCAGAAGTTTCATAAGTTTCCCTTATTTGAAAGATAGTCTCTCCACGTTTTTGTTAACTTAGATATAGATTTTTGAGGTCATTGTTTAGACTTAACCTTTTGTGTGAGAGATTTTATATTCAAGGAAAGAAGAATCAAAACTTCTCGAAGAGAGATTCTAAACTCCTTTAACTCTATTCTCTTATTTTAATTCAATGCAATTTTTTTAGAATATGATTTGTGTTCTTTTAATCATGTCTTAGTAATCACGTTGTTGGGTTTAGGGTTTCTCTCATTAGAGATTTAAATGAATTTGTAGATCGATAACCTGTTACGAAATATCTTTAGGTTTTTTCATCTTAATTGTTCTTAATGCTAGTTTTATATTGATCACCTAGAACTTGATCTTAGGATAATAGGTAAGATCTAAGAGGGCGCTTATTACCTTAAACTATCATAGATGAGCTTAACTATCTAGATATGAATATGTCTCGTTTAGATACTTAGGTGAACTAATCAAACTTGATATTAATGCATGTTTAGCAATTAAGTATTTGCAATGAGAGTTAGAATCCTTATTTATTAGGCATAGCTAGTTGATACAACGAGAGTTAGTTGACTTTACATTAGTGATTTGAGTTTTAGAACGGTGTGTTAACAATCCTAATCATAGCTAGATCTACAATTTATCTATTTCCTTAAAATATCCCTAGACTCTACGCCTTAATCCATAAGATGAATTATTCTTGAAAAAGGGCACTAAAAAGAGCTTTTTTGCAATTGCGCCTTTAAACCATGTTAGTTTTCAAAATATTTTGTGGATTTTTTATATTAATTATGTTTTGTTAAGTGTTAATTATTTTTAATATTAACTAAGATATAAATTTGATCTGATATAAATATTATTTTGATATAAAATTGTTATCACTTAGTATGTATAATTAAAATCGAGTTTAATATGATGAAATAAATACTTAAATTGTATTGCGAAATTGAATGTGTAAGATGATAAAGTGTGTGGATTACTATTTAAATTCAAATATCATTATCATACTTAATACTAAATTACATATAACAAAAGTGTGTGGACTACTATTTAAATTCAAATATCATCGATAAGATTGAGTGTGCATAAATAAAATAGAATACATAAGACTGAAATTATATTTAAATAAAAATATTAACTTAAATATCTAAAATTTGTAGATTACTATTTTACTATTCAGAACCCAAATACTATCGATTAAAATTAACATTTATATGTTATACCAATCTATTTAGGCGGGCCTTATCTATTCATCTACTAAATCACAAGATTTAGTTGGAAAGAAAACTAAATAGGAAAAGATGGTAAAAAGGTGACTAAAAACACTAAGACGGAACGAAAGGGCAGTCCACAATGTTGTAGATAGTTTTTGTTTAAAGATATCACCGAAAAAATGCCCTAAGAAACTAAATTTTATGATCAATGCAAAGATAACGAGTGAATCAAGATGGAAACGAGTGTTTATATCATACTCAATAGGATGATGTTGAAAAGTCCATCAAGTCATTGTTTGTGTGGAGTTTGCATGGTTCTTCCTATAACTGTTATATTCTCAAGAGAATCGTGCGACATATGGCTTGTCAAGTCCTAAAGTCTAACAAACTTTTTAGAAAGCATCCAATATTTTAGGTTCAAGCAATATCAAATTCGTGTAAAAATCTTGTAGTTTAGTAATTGGTGTCTCATTTAATAATAGAAAATCACGAATTTAAAATTTTCTATGAAATTTTATTAGGTTTTATGTATCAAAAAATGTTGGGTCGACCATCGTGAGACTGAGACAGTGAGACATCTATCTTGATCTTAGCATTTAGCAAAAGAAAAACTGTTATGCCACCGTTAAATTTCAAGGTTTGCATTTCCATATCTCTATTCCGTTATGTTTGACCTCGATACAAAAACTTTATGGATCCGTCACTACTATAACTAGGTTAAAGTTTGTCGAATGTGTAGCACGCATGCAGGGATTTATGATGATGATTCTCGTGATGTATAGCTGATTTTTTTTTATTTTGCTAAAATGAAAAACCTTGAGCTTTTTTTTTTGTTTAAGTAAAATATCTTGTGGTTTCTTCTCATTTATAAATACTCTCTTATTGAATTAGTTTATGAGGTGAGGTCAGTCTTTAGTCAAAACCTTAAAATAGTTTTTGTTTTATCCCAATTTAAACATTAGTGGTGGAAGGTCATGGAACCACCATAGATATGACAGCATTAGGGAAATATAACTTTTTCACCCAAACACAATGTGAACAGTGCATATAAGAAATGAATCAATAATAAATAAAGAGACAAAAACCATTTGAACGAGGACAAGACAATGTAGGTGACCTGATGATTTCGGTTTGGTTTAATTTTCTTAAGTAGAAACTTTTTTTTTTTTAATCAAAAATATATACTGTAACTACGAAAATGGTTTTGATTTATGACTTTCAATTTGGTTTTAATTATATGATTAATTCAGTTGGTTCAATTAGTTGAGATTAAATTTCCAACTTTCATAATACATTCTCAAACTATATGATCAGTTTGATAGATGAACATGTAGCTGGAGTGACGTTTGGAATTTTTTTTTTTTATATATAAGTTTGATAGTATTCCATAAAAATTCAATAAAACTTTGGACAAGACTAGCTAGTAGTATGTGAGATAAATAGTTTAATAACAGAAAAATCAAATGGTACGTACTTAAAACAGTCAAACTCTTTTTAGCTCAACAAAAAACTGGTTAATTGTCTATATTATTTAGCCAAATTAATTTCAAATAATTAAAAAAGAAAGAAATATATTGATGAATGATATATATAAATATCAAAATTATATTTTTAAAATGTGAAAACGTAAAACAAATTTGTATATCATTCGTTTTGATCAAAATTTGTTTTTGTATATATATACCATTTTCTCATGTTATATATATCCTGAATATTTAGTATGTAAGACAGTAAGAATCAAGTACTACATAAAGCCTAAACTACGAATAATTGTTCTTCGCATAGTGTCGATGTTCTATAATATCTATACCCACCATATTCCATATAATATAGCAAATATATGTCTCATCTCATATTTTTTTATGTGAAATAGAGATTTTACGGGTGATTTGAGTACTAGAAAATGATCCATTTTAAGCTTACGAATCAATGATTAATCATCTTTGAAATATCTTAAGAAAGAGAAAGAGAAATTGTATCATCTTTTTTATATGTCAGAGAAATTTTATCTTTATACAGCCGACATCTTAAATATCTACAAAATATACTTGTTTAGGGTTCAGAAAAGATAACATTTATGTAGAACTTCTGCGAAGATATGTCGGCCGAATAAAAGTGACAAAAAATAGATTTGGGTTCAATATTGATGAGAGCTTTATATGATATCCACCGAGAAGATCCCATCACATAACACATCTATCTTTTTCCTTCTCCAGACACGGTGACACTACCTTATTTTCTTTGTTCCTTAACGTTGGTAGCTCCAGTACAATTCTTGGAAATGATTAATCTTATGATATTTTTTCGATGAAGTTTCCTTGTATATAGACAATTTATTTAATTTGAAGTCTCCTTTAATTATTTCTTCTTACCTAAGTAAGTACTATTGTGGGTTTACTTCTGTTCCATGTTTTAAACCAAAGCTAGTGAATATTGTGAATTGTGATAGTAACATTTACATAAATATAGACTTAAACAATATGCATATGGACTAGGTATTCATATGATAAGTCATTTATAAAAATATGGACTAGTAAGTAAGTAGAATGGTAATGACTGCATGTGTTTTAAAAAATAACATGGATTTTGTGAACTTAATTATAAAAATTAACATGAGATTTTAGCTAATGCCGATTGTGTTTCATACTATATTTAGCTGTTTAGTTCAAATATCATTTAACAATTTCACCCTTTAAAATATCCGTTTCGTTCCATGCACCATGCGCATGCATCTCTTAATGTATATGAATATGATTATATATATATATATATATATATATATATCTATACACTTAATTAGCCACACAAAGAAATTAAACCCCACGTTTTCCTTTGTGTGATTTGGTCCAAGATTTTTCTTCAAACCCAACATATAGTGCACACTATCAAAAGGTTGTTGTGATTTTGGGATGGGACATTTTCTTCATTAAAAAGGTAATAAATAATCATACTGTTAAACTCAATCAATTATTAATTTTAGAAGATAATTACGTCTTAAAATTCTACATTATCTGTGTATATATATAGGCTTACTTAAAGACGATACTGTTAAAGGTCTTAAAAATTCAAAAGTTAATTGTACAACAACATTTTCATGGAGCTAGCAAGTTTAGAGTTTCGTCCTAATAGTTTATGTTTATAGGTAAAAACAAAAGTGTTAACTTAGGGAAATTTCTAGTGTTATACTGTTATGTTTGGCTACTTCGTTACGTTCACCAAACTTTTAGTATTCTGCTTAGGCTTATTGAACTTGATGTTTGTCTTTCGGCTTTTGGAGGAAAAATAAAATTTTGAAAATTTTGATTCATTTTGACTGTGAACCGGTCTTGTTTCGGCACGTCTTGTTTAGGTCTTGACAACATATTTATGATTGTGTTTATGTGGAGGGAATCAAGTTTCACAAATATTATCCATACAGTTTACATATATACACATATGCATAACTTTGAAGTTTGAACCAAAATGTGAAATTCATAGTATAAAACGTTTGACCTTTACAAAAATGCTCAAAGTTACTTGGCATCGTTTTTCTGTTTATTTTGTTTCAAACTTAAATCTCGAGCGTTGTGATGTAATTTACACTCGTTGAGATTGGCGATTGCATGGCCACTAAAAAACGGTACAACTCTAAAAGCCTTATCTCAAGGCAAACCGATTCGGTTTTCAACCGGTTATTCTCCCTAGATATAAAATTACCACAACTAACAACATTAGCTAACCGGTTTTTCAGCTCCTGATTTCTTATGTTTAACCGGTTCACCTCTTCAGTTAACTCTTCAAAACGTTTCTTCTTTTTCATCCTCGATCTCTTGGCCGATTCCCGGTTTGATATCGTCCGTCTTCTCTTCTTATCATCCACCGGTACTACCTCGTTTATACCGCTTGGATTGTCCGACTCGTCTGATTGAAGAAACGCCAATATATCAATGATTTCATCACCGGTTATCGTAGCATCATTGAAGCAGTTATGAACCGTCTCCATATTAGTATAAAACATTGATGTAAGTGGCAAAAGATATTGGTATAATTTGTGTTAAAGCTAGAGAATGAAAGCTAGAGAGGAAGGGGAGGATTCAAAATGAACCAAGAGTGGCTATTTATAGAGAGGAATGAGGAATAACATGTGGGACTCACATTGGGGTTATATTGTCCACTAAAAAAGTGCTAAGTATTAATGTCATAATCAGAGTCAATCTAAGAGATTAATTGGAATGTTTGTCGATTAGTGCTCTAGATAACATTATTACTGTATTATTTTAACTTTTGTTTTTTTATCCTTTTATACCTTTTGTTTGGATACTGCTTTTTAACTTTTATCACTTTCGTAGCACTACTTTTTAACTACAGAGATAGTGTATTAATTTCACATTGTCATTGTAAGATTATTGTTTTTTTTGTTTTTTTTTGTTTTTTTGATTAATATAAAGGACTGGGTGTTTAAGGTTGTCACCATTTAAACTATATAATTGGTAAAATACTAGAGGGTCAATAATATCTGAAAAACTTGTAAAATATAACTATATTGTAAAAAAAATAAAATGAATAGGATTTATAGCCTATTGGTTTCTGTTAGTATTGTCGTTGTGTTACTATCAATCTATCATGACCGATCCTTCCTTGGCACAAGCACATAAAATTTTGATTTGGGGCCTCAAAATATATATTAGTTATTAGACCAATTTTGTGTAAGATTTCTTGGTATAGATACTCAGTAGGTTCAGAGTTCAAACCAATAAAATGCATCATTTTCATATACTTTTTTTTCAATGTGATAAAAAGAGGGCACGCACTTTATCCTTCTACTGCTAGAAACGATTCCAGATTCAAGCTCGCATATTAAGTACATGTAATTGACAAAAAAAATATCAGATAAAACTCTATACATAAAAGATTTTTTTTAAGTTTCTACACAACTTATTAAGTTAAGACTTAGGGGAGAAAATGGTGTGTAGGTCTTGACACAAGAGGAAGAAGATGAGAGCTTAGCTTAATGGCGAAGAATCTAACAAAAAGCATATTACGTCTTAGTTTATTTATTATGTGTTTGGATTTTCTTATCTTTTTAGTAAGATAAAGTAAACAATACAAGTGAAACTACAGCTGCATTCTCTTTATAGTATCATTATAATTTTGAATCATTTTTTTTTTAATTAAGTAGGGTAAATATATTCGTACGTATTTTCGTAAATCTTTACATGTTTTGAAAGAAAATTTATCCGTTAAAATTTATAATACTGTGACATATTGAAATATTTCTCCATTGGGGTATAAAACCAATCTTGCCTATTTTACTTTATTTTTTTGTTAAATTAAAAATTTAGATAATGGGTCATTTTTTTTTTGCCTACAATTATTTCCAGGGCAAAAGATGTTAAAGAACATACTATTCTTATATTTTGACCTTTGTAATCACGTTTCAAGAAAATCCAAAGTCCACTGTTTGTGACTTTTTGTGGCTTTTTGTAAGTGGACTAAAACATGCATTCACATTTTCACAACTTCTATAACCGACTCTCTATATATTAACATAATTCCTTTTTGTTATTAAAATAGAAGCATTAGTTTAACCTCAGATACAGAGTTTTGTCATCTAATTAGGAAATGTCTAACAACCGATCTATATTTTAACACAATTCCTTTTCTTAGAAAGCTATACACCTTAGTTTAACCTAAAACAGAGTTTTGTCATCTAATAAGAAATGTCTACCACCAAGAGTTGGATTCATGTGCTTCCTCCTTATTTGTCTACCCTAATTTCTTTTTATTCTTTAGCATTCCACATTCTCAAGTAAAGTCCAACAAAAGATGGCAAAAAGCTGTTTTATTTCACATGTTTAAATACCATATCTTCTATACTTTCTATGCAAGACATCTGTATCTCATAGGGATCGACCTAAAAACCGAACCAAACTGAATCAAAGATTTATCGATCCGAACCGAACTTAAGTTTTATATAAATAACCGGACCTTGATTAACTAACCGAAATTCATTCTGTTTGTCAAAGTATAGGCTGAGCGAGTCCACATTATACTAAACAAGAAGAGTAGCCAAAACATATAGACTTGATGATTGCAAATTCACAACTTTACTTTCATTTATTCCTTGAGGTAATAACAGTGGTTGTGGTAAACCACATAGTCGAGTAACATCACAAAAGGAATATTCAATCAAAGTACAAAAAAAAAAAACATTTAGACAAAACACACAAACTTCTGTTTCCTACGCTTCATTCCAGAGTGTGCTACTCCATGTTGACTGGTGGAGTTGCCTAAATAAAGACGATTAGTGGAATCGATCAGCAATATCGAAAAGATCTATTAGTGTCTATTGTTGACGACCGGTGTGGCTAAAGAGAAATCATTTGTTACCTTGAATAAAAGATCATGAGCAATAGTGTCCCATGGTAATGAAATGGACATTAAGCAGCATTTAAGAGGGAACATCTCGTCTTCATCATAAGAGGCAGTAGCAGCTGCTATTGCATGTTTAGCTGCGACAGATGCAACAGAGGCTGCTTTACGGAAAATGGATCCGAGATCGATGCTCTTCTTTGAAGACATAGGTGAAACAGGCCCTAAAACTACTTGGCTCTGATCTGAGAAAAGCAATTCTATACAATCATCCTTTAAACCATACTACGTCTTCAATATACATTTCAACAAGTCTCCTACTCTTAAATTTTGGCGATTGTACTTCTTAAATATTGCTGCTATTAAGACAATCCGACCTAAGACAATTGTTGGCTAGGGCATTCTCTATGTTTTTACTTTTTTTTTTTTATCTTCCATGGAATATTACTAACTGCACTGTAACACTCGAGAAAATAGGGAAACAAAACACTAACAGGAAAATAAAGAGCCATTCAAGCATAAGAAATGAAAAGTACCTACAACGCCAGAAACAGCTACTTCAACTTCTCCACGTCCTCCTGGGCCTCTCATATAAAGTCTGTCTGCTTTTCCTGTAATATGACCGAGAGATAGGAGACTTCCAAACCGATTCCTCCCCCCTGTAATAAAAGTTATTAGATGAAAAAACATAAAGCGTGAAAATATTAATTAGCCCAAATCAACGAAAGCGATCTCAGCCTATATAGACAAGGAAACAAGCAATAGGTTCCTTTAGGTCTTTTAGCTCTTAATATCTCAAAATTCCATGTCTACAAAAGTTAATTTTGTAGTCCAGCCATCTTGAGGTTGTCAGGTTGGGTACCGTTTCATATTCACACCTCCTTGATCTCTAAACGAACCATACTACTTCCAAAAATTTCGACTTTACTTTTTGAGTAAATGAGTAAAGGCATGAATATTAAGACTGCATGTTTCCCTGACATGAATAACCACTAATGAATTCTGTGTGCTATAGTGGAGTCAAGCTCGAGACCAAGTTCCGTACTATCATGGACCCTTAATATATACTTTCCATCAAATATTTTGGGAGAAATATGAAAGACCGAGATCGACAATGATAGTGCTAAGTACTAGAAGACTAAGGCAAGTAAACCATAACTACAAAAGTTGCTGGAGAATTGAACTAGGTTCTAAAACTGAATAAGAAATAGAAAAGAAACTGTAAAGTGACCTTCATAGGCTTCTCGAACCATCTGATAGCTGACAAACCCAGAAAACAGAGTAACCTGCAACCAAAAGCACCAGCATGTCAATTTCTTTCTCATTAGAAAGTCACGACCATGTAATGTGTCCATAGGCCTTTTGAAAACCATTGAGCTTGAAGTTAAATCATCTTTACAAAAATCACAAACAATACTTTAGTTAATTTGTTTAAGATCGACCGTTGCAAGCATCAGTGAAACTACCGACATATTCCTCTGTATGACATGGTTACAAGATATTTTCAAGCATTAACCACAAATTAAGGAATCTATTTGAAACTCATAGCAGGTGGCAAATGAATAATTGATAGATGATTGGCAGCAACTGCTGAAAATAGTGAAGCATAGGTGGGAAAAAACTAGACCTTAGGATCTTTCACAGTTCTAGGGTCAGCATTCGTATTAGAATCACTCGAATCTTTAACAGTTGCACTTGGAAAGGCTGCCCCATCGTGAGAATTAAGTAGTACGCAATAGCAATGATCTTTATCTGTCAGAACCTGAAAACATCAATGACAAAGCCAATGAACAAGGTTGGAAAAAAACTATGGTCAGTATAACAACTTCCATGCATGAAACCTAACCATACGACTTAAGTTATTTATAGGAATCATAAAGCCAAACTCCTCTACGCCTAAGCAAAACTAAAGAAGAAGACAGGCCAATCCTCTGAAGAAGATAATAAATAGCAGGTACTAAACTCAAATAAGGAGAGGATGTTAAAGCACCGCAAGAGGTAGTTGAAATAATATTATCTGGATCCTCCAGTCCTGTACCAAAAGCCAACAAACGTATCCTACAAAAGATTTTACTATCCAGTTAAGGAGAAACTAAGAATGCACGTAACTTCACCCTAGTGACAAAGGGGAGTTCATGCATATTTCCTCAACTAAAAACTATTCTTCCAGAGCCGATTTCATTATGAACAAAATGTCATAATTCCTTTGACATTCATGTTTAGAGTTTCTTTGAACGAAATGACTACATAATATAACAGTTGGAAGGACAATACAACAAAAAGGGAGAAGAAAATTTGTTACCACAGCATCAAAGGTTGAGTCAAAATCATCTACGGCAAAACAAATTTCTGGGTAGGCAGGTGTTGTTTCCACTTCCTAGGTAAACAACAATGGAAACATCAAACACAAATTCCAAAAGGACAAACATTGGTATGAGAAAAGCGACTATACTTGCCTTCTTTGAGTCCAGATGAAAATTAACACGACTAGGTGATGCATATACAGTTTTTACAACCTGCACAATATGAATGTCAGATTAGAGAACATGATTACTATTGACTTACAGAAAATGAAACCAAAGAAATATCCATATGCTTGGTCCAAGACTCATGTGAAAAGTCCTCTCCTTATGAAAACAAAACTGAATTCATATTCCGTTTCCTTACTCTTTTCTTAATAGGTTGATGATTAGAACAAAGCTGCACTGATATATTTTGAACAGCAGAGTATATAACTACTCTTTGGCTTCAGTTTCTTTTTCATATGAAAAGATTATAGAAGAGTTGAAAAGTCAAGAGTAATATTATCCAAAACTCTTAGGATCTCTAACCTTGTATATAGGAGATAGTTTTGTGTCTTTACTTCCTTGGTACGTCTTAAGGGCCTCATTACTAAAAACACAAGTAGTTCAAACAAAGTTACCATGATGCAGTCAAATGGAAAGACAAAAAGTCATATGATAAGTAGTATATAGACCAGAGAACATGTCATAAAAATGACTCAAGGCCTAATCACTGAAACTAAGAAGATGGTATCTGAGATTCCAACCTAATAAATAGCTAGACTGAAGTAATGATTGATGCAATAAGATGAGTTTGAACCCCAAACAGGAAAGAAGGATAGTAATATTAGCAATAACAGAACAAGAATTGACAACTGCTGTAAATTAGACAACATGAAATTAGTACAGGATGCCGCTAATCACAATCTGACTGAAACGGTTACCTGCAAATCGCAACAGTAACAGTGAACGATGTGTGGGCAATCATGTTCAAATAAAATGATTTCCTCCAATCAACTTCAGCCAGACTTTCACCAAGCAGCTCATCTAACTGCTTTACAAGTAAGAAAGAAATGCATTATCATATGTTTGTAGACAATACATACAAGGTGCAACACAACAAATAAATGGTTACTCGAAGTGTCTCTGTCCCATGGTCTAAATAAGATATGATGGATCGTGAAAAGCTTTAGCATGTAGGCCAGAAAAGACAATCCTTTACAATAAGCACGTAGTACTCTAGCTTACTTTAATCCCTCACCCGAAAAGAAGTAAAATTAATATTTCCATCACCTTCAGGGGAGTTGCAATCTAAGACCTTGTTAATATACAATTTTTACATCGCAGTTGAAATGTTACATGTCAAAACCAAACCTCATGTAGTGAGATCTAACTAGGTATCTGTATTATTTCGTACAGTTTTTTACCTTAGGTGCCCACCTGCGTACAAAGTAAGGAGCTGGTGCATCCTCATTTTCAGTCAAACCATATGACTTACAGCTCTGGCAAAAGCAACAAAACACTCAACAACATTAACAAGAAGGATGATAACAAAGTTCTAAGTTTTCGACTGAGAGAAAAAGGTCCAAGCTTTACATACCAATTTCCTGACAAAAAACAGAAGATCATCGTCTTGTCGCCTCCTCGACTCCATGCAACGAACAAAGTACACATCAAACACACCATGCCAGAAATTAGAGTCCATTTCTACATCAGACGCATCTTGCTCATCAAGAGACGTCTTTCCTAATGACTTTGAGTGCTTCTTCACCATACTCAGAATCTCATGTCTGAAAAAACATGAAGCAGACAACAAAATCAATTTAAGCAAGATCGAATCAAATAAATGCTGAATTACTACGAAATCTTAGTATTCGAATTAAGCAATTTCATGGTGGAATAACAAAATTCATCAAATAGAAAACTATCTCATTTCAATTTGAGCAGTGACTGGAACTAAGCACGAGATCAAACATAGAACAACAAAAGAATCTGACTTGTTTACCTAGAAGGAGTTACTTCGCCATCGTTGAGCATTTTTTCTACCCTCCGATGATTCTGCTAAAAACGTTGATTACGATCTCGTGATCGAATAGGGTTTTTCTCTCTCTATCTTTGACTCGTTCTTCAATTTTAATTTTTGCTGAATTCGATGCGAGTGAGAGATAGAAGAGAGCACAAATCTTCGATCTGATTTGCTTTAGCGTTGGCAAAATCTTGGCGTGTTGCGTCAATCGGAGCGGGGAAACCTCAATAACTGCCGATTTGCTACAGTGACAATTAAATCTTTTTTCTCTTTCATGGTTGTTAGCGGATAAATCCGTTTGTGGAGTAGATTATTTTTTATTTACCATTCATGAATTATAGTCCGTCTTAATATGCCCGAAAAAATTAAAAATATTTTACTACATACGGCTCTTACATAAAGATAAATTTGATGCGGATAAATCCGCCCCAAGAAATAGAGTTGCCTAGTCCGCTCCGCCGGCAACATCCATTCGAATACATTATATGGTTTGACTGGAAATGGTAGCATAGATGCAGAGATTATCTCAAGAATCCTCTATAAATAAACAATAATGAATATGTGGGTACATAACACTGCTAAGACTCTACTACGCTATTCAGCTCCAACTTACCAATAAGAATATGGAAGGCTGAAGATCTAATGTCCCTAACAACTCTAACAAGCTAATAGATCGATCCGATTAACTAGAATTGCTGGCTTAAACAAACCGGAGGGCCTCGAACAAAGCGGTTAAAGATGTGAAAGTAAACCGCAAGACAAACAGTGATTATCACTGAAGATTTGGCACCAACGTATCCAACTACTTGACGTCCTCTCTCTGTAACTTCTTCATGAATCACATCCAAACTCCTCTTAAAACTTTGTGACGTTTTCAAGATTACAAACTCAAGAATTGATCTCATCGTCTCTAGCGTCACTCTTCCCGTAACATCAAACATGAACTTCCTATTACTCGGCACTGCTAAAGTAGTCGAAAGCGCCTCTGCCCATCCGTTTTCTCGATTCTCCGACTTCCTCAAGGAGGAATCGGTTTTCTCTCCTGAAGATGTGAAGACATCATGAGAAGTTCTCATGAACGTCTCAAGAGCTCCATTACAAACCGAAACAAGAACATCTCGAGCACTATCTCGATGTTTCGGATTCGTCAAACCAGCGAATATCTGATCATAAGTATTAACACCAACCGTTTTATCGATATACACCGATACAGCTGAGCTAGTGAATCTCTCAATACAATCTGCTAAAAGCTCTCTACACTTATCATCACTAAGCAAATTCATCCATCTAGGTTTTAAAGAATCATCACTACCAATCTCAATCTCACCAGAGTAAAATCCAAGAACAAGATTCTTAGCAAAACTACCAACAACAACAGAAACAAAACCAGCTCCTTCCTCTGAGAAAACTCTATCAACTACACTCAAATTCGATTCTTTTTCGACGTTTGGATCGGAATTATACCCACGGAAAACACCAATCGCTACAGCTTCAGAAACCCTAGCTAGAGAATCAGTGAACTCTTTTGATTTGGTGATTTTCGATAGCTGTTTCAAGCTATTAGGGATTTCGTGGGAATTTGATTCGAGAAACTCTTTCAAATCTCGAGAAACGATACTTATCGTCTCCGCGGAATCGATGACCATTTCGGCGAATGAAACAATGCCTGAGAAGAGTTTCATAAGACGCTTCGTCTTCTTAGCGATGTATTGAGAATTGTAAACCCTGTAAACTCCGTAACCCGAAACACCGAAAACCGCTAATAGAATCAGCCATTTCCTTCTTCTCTGAGGTGAAATTGAACCTATGTCTCTCAATCGAACAAGGTCCATGAAAACTACAGCGAATTGAAGAGGGAGGGAGATCTAGGGATTGTAAAATTGGGGATGGGATTGTGAAATTGTTGAGTAGAAGAAGTGATGATTTTGAGTTACCAGATAGATTTGGATAGAGACATGAATGAAGGTAGAACCAAGAAGTGAGGAACTCAAGAGGCGAAAGAGAAACAAAGAACAAGTTGAAGAAGAAGAAGACAACAACAGACGAATCTTTTCGATGTTCGGTTGGTTTGATTTTAAAGTGACGATTGTTTTGGAATCTTTCCGGTTATGGCAAAACCAATTTTGCTGACCAAATATTACTAGGATATTTTTCCGTATTACCATATCAGTTACCTGAAATGACATATCTTCATTGCTGTAAAATAATTTCTGTTTGACATATCTTCATAAGAAAAGAAAAAATGTACACGAATGAGTATGTCATATGTGTGTTTGACGTTTTTTTAGTGGTTTTGCTTGCTGGGTTATGAAGTTATTTATTCTTGTTTAGAGAAATCGACTCTTATTGCGAAAGGAGGTGATTGATGTTATTTTTGGGTTGGTAGTGGACATTCTTGGTAAATCTCATCACATGTGCAATAGAAGAAGAAGTTTATTTGCTTTTTTGGTCTATGGTTTTTCTTAGGGTTTAAACATGTTTGCTTTTTTCTTAGTTAAAGGTTTCAGCCTCCTTTGATCTTGGTTTGATAACTTTTGCTTTGTATTTATACCGTCTTTAGTTTCCCTTCCATATAGTTTAGATTCCAGAAAAAACTCATCTTTCTACGACAAATTTTATGAAACTTTCATTTTGTCCGCCGGTTTTAGTTTATTTTGTTTAGGTGTTGTATTTTTTTCTAGTTCCACATTAAGAATTATTAATCTGGGAAGGTTGGCAGCGTTACCATTGTCGATCGACAGTTGTCTTTTCATCTTTCTCTCGTATTTGATTGGCCTTAGTCTTAGCTTAGTGGTAGATTCTGAGGGAACTTTTGTGTAGCGTTCCACACAGACGACGCCAAATTGTACGGATTAAATTTAACATCTTAGATAACCAGAGGAATAAAAAATGAAACAACACGGATGCAAAATATTTTTCTTTTTTGATTCCAAGAACACAAGCACGCAAATACAAAGATATTATTCTTCCGTTAAACTCAAGTTAGGGTTTTTCCTTGTGTTTGACAAAAAAAAAAAAAAAGTTCTTCCTTGTAAGTACTTTCCTAAGGTTCCCGAGTGTTCCATTGTGGATCTCGTCCTTCTAGGTCGTGGAATGTATCCTCTTTCCATATCTTTACTTCAAGATCTTCCTTTTTTATCTCCCGGATATATTCTACAATTTTTTCGTATATTCAAAGTAATCCTTCTAGTAGGCCGAGCTTGATCTCTTCTTCTCATGATGATAGGCCTTTCGCTTAGAAATAGGGGGTCTCCCCTAATTGTACCTAGGCCCGATAAACCATTTTTGAGGATTCAGTTTATTCCTAGTTCGAGGATACACATATAGATGTTGCATAATACAATAAAACATACAAAAATAGACGATGCATACATAATTACTAGATGATGTTTTCTTTTATTTAACTAGCAATATAGAAGTAGTTTTTAATGGGCTCTCTAAGCTCATTCCAACTCTTATTTAGTATGATATTGTCTTCTTTGGGCTTATATGCTCAAGCCCGCAAGGATTTGTTATTGGCTTCCTTCCCAAAAGGCCTCATACTAGTTGGAATTGGACTTAGCTTATATATTAAAAACTCTTTTTCTAAATTTCCGATGTGAGACCTTTGGTTTGTACCCAACAGTTTCTTAGTCTCTACTCGTACAATACAATAATTTCTTGTATAAGCAATGACCGCTCACTCTCTCCTTATATACAAGTCTGGCCCAAATAAGGTGGGCAGATGGACGGTGACCCAAGCGACCATCTGTTTTTGTTAAACGTTTTTACGAAGAACGAGTTTATATTTTTACAAAAAACTATTAATTGGCCCAAAATTTTATTAAATCTATTATTTTACATAAAAATGCCTTTCTAATTAAAAAAAAACATATCAAAAGTAATTTACAAAATGGTCCAGATTTTAACCAATAACTTGAATTGTTATTTTAAGTAATACATAGTCTAATATTTTTAATCAATAATCTGAAAAGTTATTTTAATCAATAATCTAAAAAGTTATTTTAGGTAATACATAGTCCAATTTTTTTTTTTTTGCCCAAGGGTCGAACTATATGTTAAGGCAGGGCTACTGATATCTTATTATATCAAGCTTGGTTTTCAAATGTTATAACTCATATTATTGTGAGACGTGTCAAGTCTATCGATCAGATTTTGACACATATAAAAAAATGAAATTATGTAAATAAATACAAATATTTGATTATTTAATTTAATATTTATAATATTTATTTTAATTTCCTTTCCAATTGGAAATATTTAATAATTTAAATTAATCTTGAACAATATTTACTTAAGATTCTTTTTCAAATATGTGAGATCAATATATGATTTCTTTTCCTCTTTGTAATATTTTTTCCTTAGTTTTTTTATTTTTTAGTGTGAATTATAAGAAAAAAGAAATCTGTGATGATTTCATTTAACATATTTATTTTTTGAATTTCCTTTTCAACTAAAAATATCTAATGATTTAAATTAATTTTCAATATTATTTATTTGATGTTTTTCAATTAGGAATATATGAGCTCAATATATGTTTTTATCTTAGTTTTTCTTATAAATACATCATCAATCTTAACTATGTGAAATATTTATAGTCAACAATGAAACTATGCAAAACTGAAAGTAACGAGACATATAGTTAGATTAATCTTTAAAGATCATACTTCCATGGTAAAGTAGATACTATATTTGTAAATAAGATGACGGTCTGATCAGTGATCAGTGGTACTTTTTTTTTGTGCAACTTATTTATGAGATACGTACCAACCAATGAAAATTGTATTTGATAATGGGGATTCCCTACTTAATTTAAAATAAATCTACTATATTGGTGAGATTCTCTACCAATTAAACACTTGACTTGTTATCTTTGCTGACGTAGAACTTCCCCCCTTCTATAAATCCAACCTTCTCTTGGCTACTCATCAAACATTTGCTAATATTAAACACTTTTGCTTTTACACAAAAACATTCGATAAATCATGGCTGTTGATTCGCTTCTTCAATCTGGGATGGCTTCACCGACGACATCTGAGACAGAGGTGAAGGCTCTCAAGTTCATTGAGGAGATTACTCGGAACCCTGACTCGGTTCAAGAAAAGGTTCTTGGAGAGATACTTAGTCGTAACTCGAACACGGAATATCTGAAACGGTTCGATCTTAATGGTGCCGTTGATAGGAAATCGTTCAAGAGCAAAGTTCCGGTGGTAATCTACGAAGATTTGAAGACGGATATTCAACGTATATCCAACGGTGATCGTTCTCCGATCTTGTCTTCTCATCCCATCACCGAGTTTCTCACAAGGTATGTTACTTAAGTCAACCAACTATATCAATGATTAATATCGTTTCTTTTGTTTTTACAACTTTATCAAGGAGTACCAATCCCCTTGTACTAGGTCACCATCCTTTTAGTAATGACTAAAACGTTGTTATAAAAAAATTCAATGACGGGATTTTGATCACCATAATACAAATTGTTAAAAAATATTTTATAGAATACTATACAGTTTTTTTACCGTAATTAATTTGTAATGTTTTGTGTGTATTGCAGCTCTGGAACATCTGCTGGCGAGAGGAAATTAATGCCGACAATTGAAGAAGACATAAACCGACGTCAGCTTTTAGGCAATCTTCTCATGCCTGTGATGAATCTGTTAGTATATTACTTTTAACATTATTAAACAAAATTGTAACGATTTATAAAATTAACCAAAAATGTTTAACAACTACAGCTACGTGCCGGGATTAGACAAAGGCAAAGGTTTATACTTCTTATTTGTGAAGTCGGAGTCTACGACATCAGGTGGGTTACCGGCTCGTCCAGCTCTCACTAGTTACTACAAAAGCGACTACTTCAGGACGTCGGATTCAGACAGCGTCTACACTAGTCCTAAGGAAGCCATCCTCTGCTGTGACTCGTCTCAAAGCATGTATACGCAAATGCTATGTGGTCTCTTAATGCGCCATGAAGTTAACCGACTCGGTGCGGTGTTTCCTTCTGGTCTCCTCCGTGCCATAAGCTTCCTCCAGAACAATTGGAAGGAACTTTCTCAGGATATCTCAACCGGGACCCTAAGTTCTAAAATCTTTGATCATGCGATTAAAACTCGAATGTCGAATATTTTGAACAAACCTGATCAAGAACTGGCTGAGTTTTTGATAGGGGTTTGTTCGCAAGAGAATTGGGAAGGAATAATCACAAAGATATGGCCTAACACAAAGTACCTTGATGTGATTGTTACTGGTGCAATGGCTGAGTATATCCCAATGTTGGAGTACTATAGCGGTGGGTTACCAATGGCAAGCATGATTTATGCTTCATCCGAAAGTTACTTCGGGATTAACCTAAATCCGATGTGTAAACCCTCGGAGGTTTCTTACACAATCTTCCCCAACATGGCCTACTTCGAATTCCTCCCACATAATCACGATGGAGATGGAGGAGTAGAAGCAACCTCACTTGTGGAGCTAGCTGATGTTGAGGTTGGAAAGGAGTATGAACTTGTGATCACGACCTACGCGGGGCTCTACCGTTACAGAGTTGGCGACATTCTTCGTGTCACGGGGTTTCATAATTCCGCTCCACAGTTCAAATTCATACGGAGAGAGAATGTTTTGCTAAGCATTGAATCTGATAAAACAGACGAGGCTGATTTACAAAAGGCAGTGGAGAATGCGTCGAGGTTGCTTGCAGAGCAAGGAACACGTGTGATCGAGTATACGAGCTACGCAGATACGAAGACTATACCTGGTCATTACGTAATCTACTGGGAGCTACTTAGTAGAGACCAAAGCAATGCTCTTCCTAGTGACGAAGTCATGGCTAAGTGCTGTTTGGAGATGGAGGAATCGCTGAACGCGGTTTATAGACAAAGTCGGGTTTCAGATAAATCTATCGGTCCGTTGGAGATACGTGTGGTGCAGAACGGCACGTTTGAGGAGCTCATGGACTTTTCCATCTCGAGAGGTTCATCGATTAATCAGTATAAGGTCCCGAGGTGCGTAAGCCTCACACCGATCATGAAACTGCTTGACTCTAGAGTTGTGTCTGCTCATTTCAGCCCTTCGTTGCCGCATTGGTCGCCAGAACGACGTCATTAGGTAAAACTTTATGATAGATATCAAACCGATGCTAGCTGTGCGGTTTTAGAATATGAAGCTCTGTTTCTGATTCTAAGTCTCCCTATTAGATTTCTTATTATGATGTTGTGTACTTGTGTTTAGGGTTTTGCTAGCATTGCCTGCTCAGTCTTCTATATACTATGGATCTTCTTGTTTTTATATTTTGCTTGTTACACAATCTCTGCTTATATTATGTAGATGGTCTTGTTTAAAAAACTAGTTTAATAATTCATAATATAATTTAGTTGTGTGGTTTAAAAATGGATCTGCCAATACTTGATGCCTTGATGGATTTGTGTTTTCCATCAAAATCCCATATCCAAACAATAAAGTTTAGAATTTGAATAGTTTGGATATGTAGAAAATAAGAAATCATGACTAATGATACTTTTTTTTTTTTTTTTTGATATTCAAAAGGTTGATGACAAACTCCAAAAAGTAAAAAGTAATAATGTCATTGTTAATATTTTGAAAAGAAAAGGGGTACATCATATTTGAGGATAAATACAATTTAATGAATAAAGGAAATAACTATTTTTTTCATTAATATTAAAAGTTAAAACCAATAAACATATTTCAAATAAAATTATACAAAACTTTTTTTTTTTTTTTTTTTTTGCCGTCTAAATTTATTATTTATTACAAATTATGAGAACTGTTACATAGACGACGGACAATTCCTTTCGATCCTTATTAGATCCACGACAGACGATACCTCTTCTCATTTTCTATGCTCTTGATGGACATCTTCAATATCTTCTCTTGCATAGAATCCTGACGAACAGCTATAATTGTACAAAAAATTTAAAGAAATTTAATTTAGTAATCATGTTAATTATATAATAAAATCTCCTCATTAATATATTCTTCACAGTTGTTTCAGATCGAACCCGTCACCAAGAACTCAGAATCTCTTTCTCTCACAACCGTCCTCTGATCCCGCCCTCATCTCCCAACTCCCACTTGTATAAATCCAATTTCCAAAACTCCTCCGACGAGTATTTTGATTTTCCCAGTGACCTGAGAAATCGACTAACTAATTCCCTATCGGTAAAAAAATTCGGTTGACCTAACCCTAACTAGAGAGATGGATTCGATTATATCCACAGCACTTGATGAAATCTGTTCTCAAGGAAACACAGGAATCCCTCTCGTTACTTTATGGTCACGTCTCTCTCCTCTCTCTTCTTCCATCAAGACACATGTCTGGAGAAATCTTCTCACGATCCCTCAGCTCCAATTCAAGACGAAGAAGAACACAGTGTACGGATCATCAGATACTTCGATTCAAAACCTTGATGATGCCTTAAGACTCGATTTGAGAATCGTCGCGAATGAGAACTTACGAGCTAACTTCGTTGGCTTGTACGATACTCAATCGAATAACACGACTATTCCCGCGATTCAACGTCGTGTTCTTGAACGTTTGGCTATTGCTAGGTAAGTTAAATTCATGTTTTCACTTTATAGTTAGTTACAGAGTTGTGATAATTAACAGTATATGTTCATGTAGAGACAATGGTGATGCACAAAATCTGCTTGCGAAAGAGTTTGGTATCGATGGAAGGAACTTCTTCTATAGTGTAAAGCAGCTTGAATCTCGAGGTTTGATTGTTAGGCAACCAGCAATAGTGAGAACTAAAGAAGTTGATTCCAAGACAACTTCATGTATTACCACCAACATGATATACTTAACTCGTTACGCCAAGCCTATGGGTTCACAACAGAGGTTTGAGATTTGCAAAGAGGACTCTGTGTCAGAGCATGAGACTACTGCGGCCGGAGAGGACACGCTCATTAACGATTTTCTACCAGCAATGCAGGAAGTTTGTGATAAGCTCGAAAAAGCTAACGACAAAGTTAGTAAACTCGAAGCATTATTGTTTATCAAGATGGATCTTGCCTAGTTGTATAATGTATACTGATTTTCTTGTAGTGCAGGTTTTAGTTATCTCGGACATTAAGCAAGACCTTGGTTATACGGGATCAGATATAAGGCATAGAGCTTGGAGAAGTGTAATATATATTTTTCCTGTCTTCTTACTTTTTTATTCACTTGTTCAACTAGAATATTCTGAATGAATCTTCTTGTGGTATAACATCAGGTTTGTCGCCGGTTGATAGATTCTCATGTAGTAGAGGAGTTTGATGCCATGGTGAACAATAAGGTGAACCATAATCTGCATCTTATGCTTATACATGTGCTAGTAGCCAATTGCTCTTACTTAGTATTTCTGTTCTGTTTTGGATGGATATAATGTGGATTGTTTTTTTTGTAGGTTGAAAGATGTCTCCGTTTGTTAAAAAGATTTTCAGCAGAAGATTTTAACTATTCTAGGAAAAAGCAACTCATAAAATTCGGAAGGAGTGTTCAAAAAACAGAACAGACTTTGGAGCTTTCAATAGATAATCAAATTTATGATATGGTTGATGCTCAAGGATCTAAAGGCTTAGCTGTTATGGAGGTATTCATTTGATAGATTTGGCTAATAGTAATATTTTTAGTATGCATAAAGTCATGACTGATTATTATTTTTATAGTTATGTGAAAGACTTGGGATTGATAAGAAGAAGATCTATGCTCGGCTTTGTAGTATATGTTCAAGAGTTGGGATGCATTTACAGGCAGAAAGCCACAAGAAGACTCGAGTATTTCGACTTTGGACTTCTCGTCATGCTCGGTCCAAGTCTTCTGATAAGTTTCCTGATAAAGCTGAAAATATTAGAGGGGAAGATAATGATTCTAGTACACCTCATGGTACTGATGGATTGGCTAAAACTAAAACCACAATGGAACACAGTACTGCAATTTCAGATGCTGACTTTTCTACTACACCTGCAAGTGTAACTGATTCTGAAAGGAATTCAGGAGCCAAAAGAAGAAAGGTACCTACACGTCGTAACTTACAAGAGTCATTCAATGAGATCGGTGAGAAGGTTGTTAATGCTGCAAAAGGGTCCCCTGATTTACCCAAGTCGGCTAAATCAAAAGTGCAGCAACCTCATGCTACTATTGAAAACTCTAGGAGAGAGCACAGAATACTTGAGCGTTTAAAAGTACTTACATCTTCTCTTTATCCACGTTACTTGCTATATACGTTTTCTCCTTTCCCCCCCCCCCCTATAACTGACTATATGTTTCTTCTTTCTTGGTTGGCTAAAGGAGGAGAAGTTTGTTTTGAGAGTGGAGTTCCATAAATGGCTTCTTACTTTTGAAAAGGACAGGAGCCCCAAGGTGGATAGGAAAACCATTTACAGAATTCTAGACAGGCGTCAGGACAAAGGGCTCTGCAAATGTGTTGGTATTCGTGTTCCAAATGTAAATGATTGTGACCGTAGTCGTTGCTCTGTGATAGTTCTGCATCCATCTGTTCAAAGATTGACTCGAGACATAGGAAATGAAATTCATGATAGGATTAGGTCTTTTGAATTAGGATTCCGTAGCCAGAGATCATCGAAGAGGGAAAGCGACAAGACAGTCCCAGTATTGAATGACGTTCAGAGAGCTATACGAGCTAGCAAATCAGGAGCTATGCGAGCCAAAGGGGTTGTTCTTGCAAAGATGTTTCGTGTGAAGCTTCTACACTGTTTCCTTTGGGACTATTTTAGTTCTTTGCCTGGCTGGGACAGTGCCTCTTCTTCTATACACCATCACATATCTAAGAATTTGTTTTCACTTAAAGACGCTTTTAGAGCCATGCCACTCCAACTATTTTTACAAGTTGTTGGATCTACTCAGAAAGCTGATGATATCATGAAGAAATACAAACAGGTTATGCGTCTTTCTGAGCTTCCTAGCGAAGAGTATAAACTTCTAATGGATACTCGTGTGATTGGGATATTATCGATGCTTATCAATATTTTACGCCGGTTAAAGGTAATATCAATAATCAAATGGCACCTCAAGTACCATATTTCATATATGTGCAGTTCAAAAAGTGAATGATTCTATTTTTATTTTTGTAGTTGATTCAGATGGTAAGTGATAGACTCAGACGTGATAAGATTGAGAAGTATGCTAACTTAACACATGCAATGGAGCTTAAGCCTTATATAGAGGAACCTGTGTTTGTTGCTGCTAAATTCGATGTCACGTCTCTTGATTTTCGTCCACGTATTCGGCATGACTTTATTCTATCGAATAGAGATGCTGTTGATGAATATTGGCTAACTCTAGAATATTGCTATGCTGCTTCTGATCACGAAGCTGCTAAGCAAGCATTTCCAGGATCTGTTTCTCAAGAGGTATAATCTTTGATCTTCTATATCATAGCTTCTTATATATAATTTAAGTTATGTTTTCAGAAAACAGTTTTTAACTGTCTTTATATTTTAGGTTTTTGGTGTCCGCTCTTGGGCCTCAGATCATGTCATGACAGCAGAACAGCGTGCGAAGCTCTTACAGTGTATCGATGAGAAGGCAAAACTCTCATTCAAAGAGTGTGAGAAGTTTGCCAAGGATCTAAACCTGACCATAGAGCAGGTAAAGATATATTTTGTGTGTGTGTTGTATATTTGTTAAGAAGTATGAGTATCTTATACTTATTGGTTGGTCACTCCAGGTTATGCATGTCTATCATGCGAAGCATGGAAGACGTGTGAAGTCAAATTCAAAAGATAAAAATAAAGCTGTAGAAAATAGTCCTTCATCTTCCAAGAAAAGAAAAAGAGCATCTCTTGTAAAGACTAAAGGAGAAGGTGTCAAATCCATAATAGTAGATGGACAGAAAGTTCTAAATTCTGATGCCATTGATGCCTCAAATAGTGAGAGTTTTCAAGATTCATTACAAGATGACCAAACCCCCATTCAAATGCATCGACAAGAACATGCAGAGATAAGCAATCTTACTGAAGATGAACCTCAGTGTTCTAATATCATCAATAGGCATGCAAGTTCAAAGACCAGATCACTTCCTTCACAAAGATTTACGTGGACAGATGAGGCAGACAGGTATTTCACTGTGTTTATATGAATGATGATCATATATCAAGTTGTTATTATATCTATAAAATATGTCATTATATCTGATTGATATAGACCACTGACACAAGTTTTCTCTGGTCAGGAAATTGTTGAGTAAATATGCTAGACACCGTGCAGCTCTTGGGGCAAAATTTCATGGAGTAAATTGGGCTTCAGTTCAAGAACTACCTGCACCTCCTTTACCTTGCAAGAGACGGATTCAAACAATGATGAGGAATGATAAAGTTCGTAAGGCGGTCATGAGGCTTTGCAATCTACTCAGTGAGCGTTATGCAAAACATCTAAAGACGGAATCAGATTCTGTTGAGCATCGTAAAGATGAAGGAAAATGGGATGACTTCAATGAAAAGAGTATAAGCCAAGCCTTTAATAATGTTCTTGAGCTCAAGAAGATGGGTAAACTGATGCCCTCTCAACGGACGAGACCTGAAATTCACACAGAGGACATTCAAACTGTTTCTATTGATCAAGTTAAAGATACATCGCGTCTTCATCAGATTTTTAAGCATGTAGATGAAAAGGACAATGGTTGTATACAAGTGCAGGAATCTCTGGTAGTGTCTACCGCTGTTGAACTGTTAAAGCTTGTGTTTCTAAGCATGCCTACTGCACCTAGTATGCCAAATTTACTGGAAGATACCTTACGACGATATTCCGAGGGTGACCTCTTCACCGCCTATAGCTACCTCCGAGACAAAAAGTTCTTGGTTGGTGGAAGTGATGGACAACCATTTGTGTTATCTCAGAATTTCTTGCATAGTATTTCAAAGTCACCATTCCCGGTTAATACTGGGAAAAGAGCTGCCAAGTTCTCAAGTTGGCTTGTCGAACACGAAAGAGAACTTATGGATGAGGGAGTCACTCTTACTTCAGATTTGCAATGTGGTGATGTTTTGAATTTCTTTTCATTGGTTGCTTCTGGTGAACTCTCTTTATCTGTATCTTTGCCTGAAGAAGGTGTTGGGGAGCCTGAACATCGAAGAGGTTTAAAACGTAGAGCTGAGGATGTAGAAGAATCTGAACTTGATAGTGCTAAGAAATTTAAGTTACTAGGTGAAGGTGAAATCAACGTCCGAAAGGAAAAGGGTTTCCCTGGTTTAGCAGTATCTGTTCATCGTGTAACTATACCAATAGCTAACGCAATAGAGTTGTTTAAGGATGATGACTCTTGGTCCGGTGAACTTCATTTCATGTCGGGAGAAACAAATAATGGCTGTGGTTCTGATGATATGAAAGAACTTTTGGACTCTAAGGATGCTACTGTGATACCAGGTAGTTTAGTTGATTCTCCTTGGCAAGCAATGGCTAGTGTTGCTAGTTGTATTATGTCCGGTTCTGCAGAGGAGCAACAGAGTTTAATCAGTCCCGAGGTTTTCGAAGCGGTTTCCAATGCCCTTCACAAGGCTGGTGACCAAGGTCTAAGCATTGAAGAAGTCCACTTTCTTATTAATATTCCAAGTAAGCATCCGGCTAACCTCTTCAACACGTTAGCATGTGCTCATGACTTCCTTCAGTTTTGTATTTTAAGTTTTAACCTCGGTTTATTCATGGGCAGGCCAAGAAACTTGTGACTGCATTGTAGAAGTACTTCAAACATTTGGAGTAGCTTTGAAGGTATGTCTTACCATCTCTTATCTTACTAGTACTCTTAAATTCTTGGACTATGAACTCTGTTTATGTTACATCTTTTTGACATGTAACTGTTAACAAGAGACGCTATCTTATTCAGGTAAATGGCTATGATAATTTCCGTCTTGTCCATTCGCTCTACCGATCAAAGTACTTCTTGACATTGGCGGATGGTGGAACTACCCAAAATGGTCAACAGTCTCAACCAGCGAACTACGTAGAAAAAGCTTTGGAGGAACATAGGTCAAACGATGTTGTCACCAGCGACTACAGTACTTCAAAAGACAAGCAAGTTCATGTTTCTGAGAACAGCGTTCACAAGGTCACGATTCTTAACATTCCTGAAATGGCTGAAACAAGCGGTTTGCAAGAGGAATCTACCAAAGCTCCATCTGTTACTTTTGGAACGAGCATCGAAGGCGAAACGAAGGAATCAACTTCTGTGAAGTCACAACCTATATTTCCATGGATAAACGCAGATGGATCAGTAAATAAAGTTGTATTCGATGGACTAGTTCGTCGCGTTCTTGGTACCGTGATGCAAAATCCCGGTATACCAGAGGTAAAATACTTCTCTAATCAGCTCGTACTGTCACAGTTTTGGGCTCTATGAAAATACTTATCCAAACATTTCATTTTTGTGACAGGAGGAAATCATAAACCAAATGGACGTACTAAATCCTCAGGTAATATACAATCTTTCTCATATAGTGAAACTGATCATAATCTTTTAAAGCTCTCTGATAACATTATATAAACTTTCAATCTCAGAGCTGTAGAAAGCTTCTGGAGTTGATGACACTAGATGGGTACATGAAAGTAAGGGAAATGGTGCAAACCAAATTTAGCGGTCCTCCGTCTTTGTTAACCGGTCTTCTCTTTACCGGTCATAGAAAAACGGAACTTATCAGCCGGAAACACTTCTTTGCCAACTCCAAGGGACTCTTTGCATTGTAATATAGTAAAAAGTAAAAAACTAGTAGGTAGTAATTATTTATTTTCTGAATTTTTTAATTCATGAAATGAAGTTTTTGTATATTGGAAAATTTGAAAATAGTGAGATAATAATAGCATCTCTTATATTGATGTATGATTTAAAATTAATTTTGAGGTATAAATAATTAATAGTGAGATAATTATTCTTTAGTTTATATTTTTATTGTATACATGGACACCGAACTTCATAAACAAATGATCCTTTTTTCTTTGGAATGTCAAACCATATCATTATATATCGAAGAACTAATTTTTATAAAGAAAAACAAATGCATTAGGTGACCTATGTTTAATGTTTTTGTCAGCCAAAAACTATAGGTAGGAGGATAGAGTAAACCCATACTGCTTTACCTATCAAGTAATTATGTAATATACAATAAATAAAAACAAAAACATGTGGTCTTAATAAATTCTTATACATGTGGCACATAATAGTAGAATCATGACTAATCTTACAAGTAACTATAGAGGGATGATTTTAGCGAGGAGACGAACACTAAGAATTACTGGAAATAGGATATTTGCGTTGCTTTTTTCTTTTTTTACGAAAATAGAATAATAAAATTTAATCTGTTTTGAAATAATAAATATAAAATAGTACTCGACAATTTTATTAATCACAATTTAAATATTGTCCTATATACTGAAGACTTATATATTTAACCACAGTTAAAAAAGTATTCAATGTTATAACAAACTATGGTTACATTACCTTACCAAAAAAACTAAGGTTACATTACTTGTTTTGGTGTAAATTCCAAACATAGATACGAAAGGACAATAAATTCTTTTGCTGTCGTTCCAACTCATCAAAGCAATAAATCACTAGAGATAGCATAAAACCTAACAACTATCATGCTCAGAGATAATTTTAGAAACCCAACAAACAGAAACAAGATATATAAGCATACACACATGTCTTCAAATTTGTAAAACAACAAGCCAATCTCCACCATAAAAGTAAACGAACCAAAGAAGACAATGAAGATTCAAATATTATTGTTCGCTTTGGTTTTAATCTTCGTGGAAGCTAATGCAGCGACGCAAGGAAAAAACACAACAATCCCAGCACTAATAGTTTTTGGAGATTCAATAATGGATACAGGAAATAACAATAATCTTCCCACTCTTCTAAAGTGTAACTTTCCTCCATATGGAAAAGATTATCCTGGAGGCTTCGCTACTGGAAGATTTTCTGATGGAAGAGTTCCTTCTGATCTTATTGGTAACCAATTGAATTGTTATTACATTTTTCTAAATTATGAATCATATATATTTATCTATATTCTGATAAATATGTTTAAAAATATTTCAGCGGAAAAGTTGGGATTGGCTAAGACATTACCAGCATATATGAATCCGTATTTGAAGCCAGAGGATCTTCTTAAAGGTGTAACATTTGCATCTGGAGGAACTGGTTATGATCCATTGACAGCAAAAATTATGGTACAATATATCTTATTTTTTTCTATCACGATCCTTAGTTTTTTTATGGGTAATTCTTTTTTCTTACATTTATGTTTATTTTTATAGTCAGTAATATCGGTGTGGGATCAACTCATAAATTTCAAAGAATATATATCAAAGATCAAGAGGCATTTCGGAGAAGAAAAAGCCAAAGATATCTTGGAACATAGTTTCTTTCTTGTGGTGTCTAGTAGCAATGACCTTGCTCACACTTATTTAGCTCAAACTCATCGATATGATCGTACCTCTTATGCCAATTTCTTGGCTGACTCTGCTGTCCATTTCGTGAGAGTAAGTACTTTATTGTAAATATATAGAATAATACAGAAACTAATCAATAATATATTGTTTTATCCACTAAATACTTTATCTTATCGATAATTGATAATTAGGAATTACATAAGCTTGGAGCTCGGAAAATAGGAGTGTTTAGTGCAGTCCCCGTCGGTTGTGTTCCACTCCAAAGAACAGTTTTTGGAGGTTTTTTTACAAGAGGATGTAATCAACCTCTAAACAACATGGCAAAACAATTTAACGCAAGACTTTCTCCAGCTTTAGATTCTTTAGATAAAGAGCTAGATGGTGTTATCCTTTACATTAATGTTTATGATACTCTTTTCGACATGATCCAACACCCTAAAAAATACGGTAAGTTCATCTAACATATTTATCTACATAGAAATTATTTATATTTTAATTTTATTATATATTTTAAACTATATTTTATTCAAATGATCTCGTTTTGTTTCAGGTTTTGAGGTAGCTGATAGAGGATGTTGCGGTAAAGGATTGCTTGCGATATCCTATTTGTGTAACTCATTGAACCCATTTACGTGTTCTAATTCTTCAGCATACATATTTTGGGATAGCTATCATCCATCTGAAAGAGCTTATCAAGTTATCGTCGACAATTTACTCGACAAATATTTGAGCAAAGTCTATTGATGTTGAACATCTGAATATTGTTTTTTTGTTCTTTTTATTCTCATTCTCTTATGTATACATTCATTACTCAATTTTTTAATGTACTATACTATATCTTTACTCATCAAATTATTAACTTTGAGACTCACTAATCAAAAAATTCTCACTACTCTTTTAAACACAAACACGTTAGATGTTAAAATTGGTTGTATTCGCCCTCATAACCAATTGGAAAGTGGCCTAAATAAGAGAATGATGCGACACTAAAAAGCCGAAGAAAATTCTAGCCATTTGAGAGATGATACAATGAGATTCAGCTTTAAAATGTATGACCTATTTATTACTGACAACAAACGAATTACATTTGTTTACGATCTTTGAGTTCACAATGGTTTGCATAAATGTCTAACAAATGTCTTGAGAATTTGTTTCACAAGACAAGCAAACCAATTGCACTCAATTTGCATAAAGTCTCTAAATAGTAAAACAATACGCACATAGTTCTTAAGATCACAAGATAAGCAAAGCAATTCCACTCAATTTGCATATCACGTACTATATTGGGTGTTATTGAATAAGTTATGTTATTGGGCCGGGCTTCTTGGTTTGTATCTCAACAAAACAATTATATCAACATTCGGCCCACAAGCCCATAATTCAGACTTTCGAAAACCCTAATCTTATGCTCACCTATATAAACTAAAACTTGTGAATCCGCTAGGGTTTACTTCATCGAAAATGGCGGAAAGAGGAGGAGAAAGCGGCGCAGAGCGTGGCGGTGACCGTGGTGACTTCGGGCGTGGATTCGGCGGTGGACGTGGAGGTGGCCGTGGCCGTGATCGTGGTCCAAGAGGCCGTGGAAGACGTGGAGGCCGTGCCTCGGAAGAAACGAAATGGGTTCCAGTGACCAAACTAGGTCGTCTAGTGGCTGACAATAAAATAACGAAGCTAGAGCAGATCTATCTTCATTCTCTCCCAGTAAAGGAGTACCAAATCATAGATCATCTTGTTGGTCCTACGTTGAAAGACGAGGTTATGAAGATCATGCCTGTTCAGAAACAAACCAGAGCTGGTCAAAGGACTAGATTCAAGGCCTTTGTTGTTGTTGGTGATGGAAATGGTCATGTTGGTTTGGGTGTCAAGTGTTCTAAGGAAGTTGCTACTGCCATTAGAGGAGCTATTATTCTTGCTAAGCTATCAGTGGTTCCGGTGAGGAGAGGTTATTGGGGGAATAAGATTGGGAAGCCACACACTGTGCCTTGTAAGGTTACTGGTAAATGTGGTTCTGTTACTGTGAGAATGGTTCCTGCTCCGAGAGGTTCTGGTATTGTTGCTGCTAGGGTTCCTAAGAAGGTTCTTCAGTTCGCTGGTATTGATGATGTCTTTACTTCTTCAAGAGGATCTACCAAAACCCTTGGAAACTTTGTCAAGGTTTGATTTTGATCCTTCTTTTTTGAAGCATTTGATAATGTTTAGCTGTAGAGTTCTTTGATTTAGCTCTGCTTTTAATGATTTGATTATCCCTTAATAGGGATTTAGTTCACATTTGCTTAGTAGTTGGTGATAAATGAAGCGTCTAAATGTAGCTGATTGCAATTTGTAGATGATCATAGATTTTGTTGATGATTTTCATCTCAAGTACTTAATTTGATGGATGTAGATGCTTCATAATTTGTGATAGATTGATATTCTTGATTTCTTTTTTGAACTCTTGGCATGATGTTGCTTGATTATCTTAACCATAGTGTTGATGTTGTTGGTGTTATGATACAGGCTACATTCGATTGCTTACAGAAGACATATGGGTTCCTTACACCAGAGTTCTGGAAAGAGACTAGATTCTCCAGATCGCCGTACCAAGAGCACACTGATTTCCTGTCGACTAAGGCTGTTTCTGCAACCAAGGTTATCACTGAGGGTGAAGACCAAGCTTAAGACCTTCATGAGATGAGTTTGGTTTATAGGTTTTGGTTATCGCAAATATTTATCTTTCCGGTCTTGTTTCTTGGTTGTCTTTTATCAGTTTTTGATATTGGAGTTTCAGTTACAAGGATAATCATAATTTAGTTATGTTTGGCTTTTGTTAGATATTTGCTTCCATGAAATGACATTTTGCAATAATGCATGTCTATTTCTAAGTTCTTGCAATTAATCAGTCTAACATGTATAAATTGTTCAAGGAACAATATCAATTATGAATGATCTAGTATAATAAGTGTTGATATCGACATTTCATCAGCAGTAAAAACAGAAGAACGAATTAATAAAGTCAAACAAATTCAGTAGAATGATATTTTTTCTCAACTTATTTTATAATAACCATTTTAAAAACAAACATAGTACATACATGTATTCCCCTTTCCTTGGATTTGTTAACATGATGCTTTAATGCTTAGATTGAGTCTTATGAATTGATACAAGTGAAAACAGTAGGAAATTGTTACGAAACATAAAATACTCTTATGAGATATGAAATCTGATTCTTATAGCTTTGTAGTTCTAGAAGCGCCGAGGTTGATCTCCTTTCTTCTTCTTGAGCATCTCCTGGTATGTTTTTGTGATCTTCTTGTCTGATTCGTGATAGGCTTCCATTCTCTTTAAAGGTCTCATATCAAGATCAATGAAGTGTATCTGCCGACGATGTAGACCTCAGTTTAATTATGAGAAAAAACAATTTAACAAAGGCAAAGATTCTTGTGAAAAAAAACATGTACCTTATACTCAAATTCTTGCTTTGTTGATTCAAGTTGAATGTTACCGTGGGAAGAGGATCTTGAGAGCCCAGTCTCTATTGGTCTAAAACTTATCATTACACTACAATCTATAGCAGTGGAAGATATTAGAAAATCCTTCAAAATATTTACTTTCTCATCCTGTGGCAATGAATGCATGGAACCAAACTGATTCGATAATTTACTACTTTCCAACTCTTGGCACGCTTTACATGGCTGGTCAACTAAGTCATAGTACGCGTGAATCGCTCCCTCGATGTTATATTTGTCAAGCTTTTGAACCTCAAGAAGCTGATCTAAAGCTCCAGATGCGTAAACAGTTTCTGCAACAAGCTCTATGAAAGCATTTGCACGTAGGCCGCAGTCATCTTCGGTTTTGAAGAAATCTTTGAGTGTATGCTCAAAAGCTAATTCAAGCTTTGAGGTTGTTTTGCATATACCACCACGGAAGCCTCCAAATACTAGAGAACCATTCAAGAACACTTGTAAACTGTTTTGAGGAGTCGAGTAGAGCGCTTTTATTGCTTTGTGTATTCTATCTTTGGATCCAGAGAAAAGGTCTAAGGGATCATATTCACTGATTTGTGATATCTGAAAAACATGGCTTTAATGTGTTAGCTTCCAAGTATGCTTGTGGTTTCGAAGGATGTAGGAGAAAAAGTACCTGGTTTTCCCTAAGCTTTAGAACTTGGTACATTTCGAAGCGACTTATACTCTTCTTGATAACATTTTCTTCCGCTATGAAACTTGAAGATGAAAGAAATCCACATTTGGGCTACTTCACCAAAGTAAATATATCAGCGAAGAAAAAAAGAATAAATTGGGAGCTAAAAAGAAAGAAAGGACAAGATAATGATCATGGACACCTTTATTTCAACAGTTAAGCATGGTTTATGATCCTCAACTTGACCTGAAAGCACATGAGGTTATTAAACCAAAAATCATCATCAATTTGGATTAACCAAGAGATAAAATACAAGCTCACATCAACTTTTACTTGCAGTCAAGTAGAACAGTGAAAAGAAAGAGCTTAATTCACGAATAGTTGATTACACAAAATTAATTTACCATGGGAGAAAATGGTCAAATCATCCATGAGAAGCGCGAAACTGCGGTTAGTATCCACACTGAGTGTATTAGCTCGCCAAGAATGACGCTGAGACGTCACTATCTTCTTAACAGACTCAAGAAACTCCTTTTCTACAGGAAGGCAAATCTACAACATTCCCAAATCATCAAAACTAAAAGGTCAAAAACCTTTAAAACATCCCAAATTAATGCAACTTGGAGATTCTTGTAACCGTTATAACGTGTTAATCATGACAAGGGAGACTTACTCCAGGAGTAACATATTTGTGACCCAACAAAGGTTTCATGACATGTTTGACAAACAAATAGTCCACAATCTCCTTGTTTTGGCAAGATACAAGATCCTTAATCTCTCCCCAAATAAGCTTTTCCTGGGTCGTAAGACAACTTCCACTTCGGTCTCTATTTTCATTCCTAGTGTTTCGTAATTTTTTTATCCTCATCACCTTTCCCAACTTCACATATTCCACAAAAGAGAAAAACAAACAAGATTGCAATCAATGTTATATACTTCTTCCTAACCCCAAAAACTAGAAATAATATATAATCTCATCTTTGGGATTGAGAAAGAGATGAGACTAACGAAAGTGGGAGATGATCCAGAGTAAGCGAGAACCAAATTAACAACTCCTTCGCTTCTATATGACCAATCAACTGCATCTTTTGTTTCAAAAACAATCTCTTCCATCTGAACACAACACCCAACAACACAAACTATTAACAAGAACGTATTGTACACAGTGCTGATTGTACATAGCATCAAAACGTAAATCTTGAGCAATGACCAAATCATAAACAAGCTAGGTAAACAAACTTCGATTTCTAAAACAATGTAGCTAGTTCGATATAAAAATGATTAAGAAATTGCAATAACACAAAAAGAAGCTACTGCTATGTAGTTACAAATGGCATCGAAAAAACTATAAATCTATAGTGTTAGGAATTTAACAGAATCTTACTAGACTTGCAGTTCAAGGAAATGTGGTATATATAGTTGAAGAACTTTAGTTAATAGTAGTCAGGCATGGTTAAGCTAAGGCAGAACTTGTGAACTATGAGATGCCTCACGTCCCCATTATCACTCAATTCACCGTAAACAAAGACACATGCTAAGAATTAAGGGAAAAAAATGACTAACCTTCTGAATCTTAATGGCGCCAAGAACTCTCCTCTCGTCGACGTTTAGGAAGAAGAGAGATGCTTTGATTTTATGAGGACTCTTCTTGGGTGAAGCATCTAAGTAACTCTCTGCGTCAACAACTCTCCATGTTTTCGTCTTTCTTTAAACAATAAACTCCTTTTGGAGTCATCGTGCTACCAAATTATTAATAAGGGTCTCTTATAATAATAATGTTATAGCTTGGAATATTTCTTATACTAACAATTTCAAGTACTATTGGGTTTTATGAAAAGACAACTACTTCTAATCTACCCATTTTTTAATTTTACCTTAATAGCTGTCTTAATTTCAATTTACCTGATTCGTTTCGTCTTCTTCCTCCAACTTGTCTATGATAACATTTCTCGGAAAATAATTGTAACCTTTACAAAATCAAATTCATATCTTTTAGATGATAAAACTAAGACCACTTCCAAGGATGCATTTTTTTTTGTGGGGTCCAATAGTGTATTTTAAAGGAGGGCTATTAACTTAATTAAAAACTATTAAAAATAAATTTAAACTGTAAATTAATTGAAAAACCGGTTCTAAAATAATAATTTATAGATTCCCTGTCGTGACAGCATTTGGTTACTTGATGATTTTTTTGGTTGATGAATTTTTAACAGAGTAATTGTTTTTAATATATTTATGATTTACAAATCTGTATTTATATGTTTTTTCTTATCATATAGTATGTTTAAAATTTCATGTCATGCAATTGATTATTTTCTCTTCTGTTTTTCTGTTTCACCAAAAAGTATATTTCTGTTTCTTCGAATTCTTTCTCTTTATTTATTTGCTTCCATGATTGTGATACTTTCTTCTTTGACTTTTTTTCTTTGTCTTTCTTTTTGTACATAAATGTAAAATATATTCAAACAAAAGCCTTTGTTGTTGTTGTTTGATAACTTCTTCCTCCTTTTTATTTTTCAAAAAAACAAATACAAAAGCCTTTGTTCCAAAGAATGCATCCTTATTTAGAGAGTTTTGAACTTAAAACAGAGTGATAGAGAGAGAAAAAGTAGAGCTTCTCTACTTGTTATGGCCGAGCTTGGAAGCAGATGTGGAGGCCATCATCAAGCTTCCTCGAACCAAGTTGTTACATAAATGAGATTCTATTTCGGACCGTTCTGTCTATGGTGGATATGAGTGGCCGTGGAAGATCTCCATTTCGCCTTTTATCAAAGATATTACTTCATTGATTTCAAATATGGTACACAAAGTTATTATAGAAAAACTGTTACATAAGCAACATATACTGAAGCTGATAGACAACATATCATGGGACGACATGTCACTCCCACAAACCAAGCAAGATCAGCTCTTGTGCCAATAATGGCAAATACAACACTACCAACATCACTTAAGGATGGTAAAGACTTCATATTATCCGTTTGGTCTATTTTCTCTTCTTCTATGAGTGCTTAAGAAAAAAAGTTCAAATTGTCTTCTGAGTTCCCTCAAAGCGCAGGACGTATTTATTAAGGATATCAATCATCTCCTTGATTGATTCCAATCATATCTTCCATGTTTGTAATATTGTATATACTCACATTGATTATAAGTGTGCTCAGCAAGTCTCTCTTGTGTATATATATTGTAAATCGTTGAATGGAATAAATCAATCACTTCTATAAACCTTTATATGGTATCAGACGCCTAGATCCAAAATAATAAAAAAAATTCGATCTTCTTATTTCTTCTTCGTCTCTCCTTCAATGGCTGCCCACGCTGAAGAACTCGTTCTCAACAACACAAGTATCCTTAACGTTAACATGAGTAACGTTACCAAACTCACCAGCACTAACTACCTCATGTGGAGCCGCCAGGTTCATGCGCTCTTCGATGGGTATGAACTCGCTGGTTTTCTCGATGGCTCTACAACCATGCCGCCTGCGACCATTGGCACAGATGCGGCTCCCCGTGTCAATCCCGACTACACTCGCTGGAAAAGACAAGACAAGCTCATCTACAGTGCCGTTCTTGGAGCCATCTCCATGTCGGTTCAACCGGCGGTGTCAAGAGCCACTACCGCTGCTCAGATCTGGGAGACTCTCCGCAAGATCTACGCCAACCCAAGCTATGGCCATGTCACTCAACTTCGGACGCAACTAAAACAATGGACGAAAGGTACCAAAACAATTGATGACTATATGCAAGGCTTGGTAACTCGTTTTGACCAGCTTGCACTCCTCGGGAAACCAATGGATCATGACGAACAAGTCGAGCGAGTGCTGGAAAACTTACCAGAGGAATACAAACCCGTCATAGACCAGATCGCTGCCAAAGATACTCCTCCCACTCTCACCGAGATCCATGAGCGCCTACTGAATCACGAAAGCAAAATCCTCGCCGTCAGCTCAGCCACTGTCATTCCAATCACCGCCAACGCCGTCTCTCATCGCAACACCACCACCACCAACAACAACAACAATGGCAACCGCAACAACCGTTATGATAACCGTAACAACAACAACAACTCAAAGCCGTGGCAACAGTCCTCCACGAATTTCCACCCAAACAATAACCAATCCAAACCATATTTGGGAAAGTGTCAAATTTGTGGCGTTCAAGGACATAGCGCCAAACGATGTTCTCAACTTCAACATTTTCTGTCCAGTGTCAATTCACAGCAACCACCATCTCCGTTCACTCCGTGGCAGCCCAGAGCAAATCTCGCACTTGGCTCTCCTTACTCCTCCAACAACTGGCTTCTCGATAGTGGCGCTACACATCATATCACATCCGACTTCAACAATTTGTCTCTTCATCAGCCCTATACTGGTGGTGACGATGTGATGGTTGCTGATGGGTCTACTATCCCCATATCACATACTGGTTCTACTTCTCTATCCACAAAATCTCGTCCCTTAAATTTACACAACATTTTATATGTTCCTAATATACACAAGAATTTAATTTCTGTGTATCGCTTATGCAATGCTAATGGTGTCTCTGTCGAATTCTTTCCGGCATCCTTTCAGGTGAAGGATCTCAACACGGGGGTCCCATTACTCCAAGGCAAAACTAAGGATGAGTTGTATGAGTGGCCCATAGCATCGTCTCAACCGGTCTCTCTGTTTGCGTCTCCAAGCTCGAAAGCTACTCATTCATCTTGGCATGCTCGTTTAGGCCATCCGGCTCCTTCAATTTTAAATTCTGTCATTTCAAATTATTCTCTCTCAGTGTTAAACCCATCTCACAAATTTCTCTCTTGCTCAGATTGCCTTATCAATAAAAGTAATAAAGTCCCTTTCTCTCAATCAACCATAAATTCGACCAGACCCCTTGAATACATTTATTCTGATGTTTGGAGCTCACCTATTCTTTCACATGATAATTATCGATACTATGTCATCTTTGTTGATCACTTTACCCGATATACTTGGCTCTATCCTTTAAAACAGAAATCTCAAGTTAAAGAGACGTTCATTACATTCAAAAATCTGCTGGAAAATCGTTTTCAGACACGGATTGGTACTTTTTATTCAGACAATGGTGGTGAGTTCGTCGCACTATGGGAATACTTCTCACAACATGGTATCTCGCATCTCACTTCTCCGCCACATACACCAGAACACAATGGGCTCTCCGAACGCAAACATCGTCACATTGTTGAAACCGGTCTCACCTTGCTATCTCACGCATCCATTCCGAAGACGTATTGGCCTTACGCATTTGCTGTAGCTGTTTACTTGATCAATCGACTACCAACACCTCTACTTCAGCTTGAGTCTCCGTTTCAGAAATTATTTGGCACATCACCAAATTACGATAAGCTCCGAGTTTTTGGATGCGCCTGTTATCCGTGGCTGAGACCTTACAATCAACACAAACTCGATGACAAATCTAGACAGTGTGTGTTTTTGGGTTACTCACTTACCCAAAGTGCTTATCTCTGTCTTCATCTTCAAACAAGCCGACTATACATCTCCAGACATGTCCGCTTTGATGAAAATTGCTTTCCCTTCTCCAATTATCTCGCGACTCTCTCTCCGGTACAAGAACAGCGTCGTGAATCATCTTGTGTTTGGTCCCCTCATACAACTCTTCCAACTCGCACTCCAGTTTTGCCGGCTCCCTCGTGTTCAGATCCTCACCACGCTGCCACACCACCGTCATCGCCGTCAGCTCCATTCCGCAACTCTCAGGTATCGTCTTCTAACCTTGACTCGTCTTTCTCCTCTTCTTTTCCATCTTCCCCTGAGCCCACTGCTCCAAGACAAAATGGACCGCAACCCACGACCCAGCCAACCCAAACACAAACCCAAACACATTCCTCTCAAAACACATCACAAAATAACCCAACAAATGAAAGCCCATCACAATTAGCCCAATCATTGTCCACACCAGCCCAATCTTCTTCCTCTTCGCCAAGCCCGACAACCTCAGCTTCGTCATCTTCAACATCTCCGACTCCACCATCAATCCTGATACATCCACCTCCTCCGCTTGCTCAAATTGTTAACAACAACAACCAAGCTCCGCTCAATACTCATTCCATGGGCACCAGGGCCAAAGCTGGCATCATTAAACCAAATCCCAAGTATTCTCTAGCAGTTTCTTTGGCCGCTGAATCAGAACCACGAACAGCTATTCAAGCTCTCAAAGATGAACGATGGAGAAACGCCATGGGGTCCGAAATAAATGCACAAATTGGTAACCATACATGGGATCTTGTTCCGCCTCCACCAAGCCATGTAACGATTGTTGGCTGCCGTTGGATCTTCACCAAGAAATACAATTCCGATGGGTCTCTAAATCGATACAAGGCGCGTCTTGTGGCTAAAGGATATAATCAGCGACCTGGACTTGATTATGCAGAGACATTCAGCCCTGTAATCAAGTCAACTTCAATTCGAATTGTTCTGGGTGTTGCGGTTGATCGCTCATGGCCCATACGACAGCTAGACGTCAACAACGCCTTCCTTCAAGGGACACTCACAGACGATGTCTACATGTCACAGCCTCCAGGATTCATTGATAAGGATCGTCCTAATTATGTCTGCAAATTAAGGAAAGCTCTATATGGTTTGAAACAGGCTCCACGTGCCTGGTATGTTGAGCTACGGAATTATCTTCTCACCATTGGTTTTGTTAATTCGGTCTCTGATACGTCTCTCTTTGTTCTTCAACGGGGAAAATCAATTGTCTACATGCTTGTCTATGTTGATGACATTCTGATCACCGGCAATGACCCGACCTTACTTCACAACACTCTTGATAACCTATCTCAACGTTTTTCAGTCAAGGATCATGAGGAACTTCACTACTTTCTGGGAATCGAAGCAAAACGGGTGCCAACTGGTTTACATCTAAGTCAACGTCGCTACATTCTTGATCTGCTGGCTCGTACGAATATGATCACGGCAAAACCGGTGACAACCCCAATGGCTCCCTCACCAAAATTGTCGCTCTATTCGGGTACCAAACTAACAGATCCTACGGAGTACAGAGGCATTGTTGGCAGCCTCCAATATCTTGCATTTACCCGTCCTGACATATCTTATGCGGTCAACCGATTGTCACAGTTTATGCATATGCCTACAGAAGAACATTTGCAAGCCTTGAAGCGTATTCTTCGATATTTGGCTGGTACTCCAAATCATGGTATCTTTCTCAAGAAAGGTAATACTCTATCCTTGCACGCATATTCTGATGCTGACTGGGCAGGAGACAAAGATGATTATGTTTCAACAAATGGCTACATTGTTTATCTTGGTCACCATCCAATCTCTTGGTCATCTAAAAAGCAAAAAGGGGTTGTACGCTCATCAACCGAAGCTGAGTACAGGTCGGTAGCTAATACTTCTTCAGAAATGCAATGGATATGTTCCTTACTCACAGAGCTTGGTATTCGACTCACACGTCCACCAGTTATCTACTGCGATAATGTTGGCGCCACGTATCTCTGTGCAAATCCGGTGTTCCACTCTAGAATGAAGCACATCGCGATAGATTACCACTTCATCAGAAATCAGGTACAATCCGGAGCTCTTCGTGTGGTTCATGTCTCTACACACGACCAATTAGCGGACACTCTAACGAAGCCGTTGTCAAGAACAGCTTTTCAAAATTTCGCATCCAAGATTGGAGTTACAAGAGTCCCTCCATCTTGAGGGGGCGTATTAAGGATATCAATCATCTCCTTGATTGATTCCAATCATATCTTCCATGTTTGTAATATTGTATATACTCACATTGATTATAAGTGTGCTCAGCAAGTCTCTCTTGTGTATATATATTGTAAATCGTTGAATGGAATAAATCAATCACTTCTATAAACCTTTATAGTATTTAGGGTGTATGCACCTTCCAACTGGTCACCCTTCTTCGCCATGGCCATGTAGAACCCGAAACAAAATGCTACACGGCCTGCGTTTTGGATGCACCACTGTTTGAACCAGGCACCAACCTTCTCCCTCGTGTCCAAGCTCTTGAGATGGGTCGTTGGTGAATTGTTGACGGTATTCATCTCCGTTGGTCTCCCAACTGGGAAGTATTCCAGATAGGCCAACATCTCATCAAGAGTCTCCCAGTTATATCACCTCCGACGCTCTTAAAGATAGGCAACACCGCTTTCAAAAAGGTTCAGTAGCTTCGCCGCAACACTCCCATAAAGTCTGAATGATTATACAAAACACACACATTAAGACATCAATGCAAAGAGTTTAATGTGTATAAATAGGCAGATGACCAAGATTCACTTGGGAAGAGATTCGGACAAGGTAGCATCAACCTTATCAAATTCGTCTACAAAACAGAATTATGAAAAAAAGTCAATCAAATTCTCTCTGTTGATTAAACGATGAGCTTGAGAATTTCACATTGTGTCCGAATTTAGCAGACTAGTCTTAACTTAGGTTATGAACTTCTCTATTAACCCGTACAAATTCACCCATGCATAAAATTCAGATTCTTATTACACACCAAAAACAGATAGAGAATAAGAAAGTTGTCCACTTAGTACACAGCAAAGCTTCAAAAGCTAGACACCTTTTCACCTCGACTCTCTGCATGTAAGGAAGTAATATGAAATTTCAACAGAGTTTTTAGTAAGAAACCAAGATCATCTACAACTACAGTAAAAGGCACAGTATGAGCTAAACAAAACTTGCAACTTTGCAGGCTAGTGTTCTTGACTTCAGAAATAAGATTATGAGAGTTAGTTGAGTAAGTCACTATGTCATCTCTTACCCATTTCTGCAATTGTTCTTCAACCTTATCACAAGGTATTACTACTAACATTCAGGTTATGAATATTGTCTAATATAGTTTTATATGACTTCCATGAAAGAAATAGACCTTGAACTGAAGACACTATATAGGACTTTGTAAGAGTAACGAGAGAAATGACTATACTGGCATGCATCATAATGATCTGAAAGCTTACTCACATCATTTCTCCTATGAAAATGTTTTATCCATCAAAATGGTGTCCAACATTCTTCAGGGGTTCAACATCTCGTCGTGAAAAATAAGGTGTCTTGTTTGATTAGCTTCCTACCTGCAACTATCTTCCGACCTGCAAAATGTTCTTGTTTGGTGATTCTAAGCAGAAAGAACATGATTATTCAGGTCTCTTGTTTGATAAGCTTTTCTTTGAAATTTTTAAAGTCAATGATCATGAGATTACCTGATTTTGGGTGGAAACAGAGGCTTATGATTACATATCTCGTCAAGGATAGTCACAGTTAGACAATTCATCGAACACCATCAATGCAGCTCTTTATGTGTACATATATATACATAGTCTGTGATTGCTGAGAGCATTCCTAGTAGAATTCAACAGAAGGAATGTGTTGGACTTTGTAATAATCTTCTCCTCCTTTCGACAATCTCTTCTTCCATCTCTTTGGTACAGTCAAATTCTTTAATGAATAGATAAATCGCAACCCATCAGGCAGCTGCTTTAACTTTGGACAATTCCAAATTCTTAGAGTATGAAGAAGTGGCATGGAGCCATCCTCTACTATCCACTCTTCCCATTCCTCTAGCTCATTTAACTCAAGATTCTGCAATTGTGGAAACCCATTAGGAAGCTTCTTTAACTTTGGACACCGACGAATTTCCAGAGTATGAAGCTGTGGCATGGAGCCATCCTCTACTATCCACTCTTCCAACCCATCTAGTTCAGATAATTTTAGCTTGTGCAGTTGAGGAAACCCACTGCCAGCGCAAACCATTATCCTCCCACTGAAAGATCTAAACAATAATTGAAGCTCTTTCAAGTGAACCAATCTCTCTAGAGTCGGCATTGGATCCTCCTCCAAACAACAAAAAAATAGAGATATGGATGTAAGGTGAGAAGGAAGGTGTTCATCAGGAAGCTGCTTTAATTTTCGACAATCCCGAATATCGAGAGTATGAAGAACTGGCATGGAGCTTTCTTCTACTTTCCAATCTTCCCATTCCTCTAGTCCTTTTATTGAAAGCTTCTGCAATTGAGGAAACCCACCGCTCGAGCAAACCATTTCCTTTCCACTGAAAGATTTACGCCTTAATTCAAGCTCTTTCAACTGATGCAACTTCTCTAGAATCGGCATGGGATCCTCTTCCAACCGACAATGTTGTAGATATAAGGTTGTAAGGTGAGAAGGGAAGTGTTGTTCTTTAGAAAGCCTAGGCATATACAGTTTCAACGTTAGCGTTTTGAGATAAACGAAATCAAATACGATTCCCGCTTCCTTCGTCCTCATCTCAGAACCAAGATCAGTTATTGTAAGGCTTTCGAGGTATTTCAATCCGCCTATAGATGCAGCTAGAGTTTCTAGACTCGTCTCCTTACGTAATTCGATGGTGAGCGTTCTCAGCCTGACCATACCACGAAGATCCTCCAAGCTGCAATTCTTTGTTGAGAAATTTTTCAAAGTCTCCAATTTTACTAGATTACTCAATTCTAGTTTTGTCTTCCTCCCCATATCTTTTGGTAACGCAAGGTATCTCAGTTGTTGCATCTCCTTCAAGACATTGGGCACCAATGTAGATCCGGAGACTAAAATGACTAAATTCAGATAGATCAACAACTTCAGATTTCCTAGTGAATAAGGTATATGAGTTACCTCAGCATGCTTTAAGTTCAAGTATCTTAAGTGGATGAGCTGTCCAATGGAAGAAGCTAACTTCCCTCCTTTCAACTTGGCTCTATGGATATCTAATACCCTCAGTAGTTCTAACCTTATAAAGCTTGAACCTAACAGCATCCAACTCCAACCTCCCCAAAACATATAAGTATTGGCAACAACCACGAGAGATCGAAGTTTTGGATCGTTTATATCTTTCTCAACATCTAATGTAATAGGATATTGGTAGACAAGCCTGCGAGATGTGACAATAGACAGAGAGTTTCCAGTTGAAGTGCGGCTACTGGTAATCTGTAGGAAGTTCTCTTCTTTGGCTTTTAACAAACAAACTTCTCTCATCATGTCATGCAAATGACAAGTTTCAAATCTCGAAGTCTTTACATCTCTTTCGGAAATGACCATATTCCTCCTCACCAGCTCCTCTATGTAGACATCTCCAACATCTCGAATGATTTCTCCATCGTAATGCCTAGGTTGGAATATTCCTTCTGCAGCCCAGTAATATGACAAATTCTTTACGTTTATCTCATAATCATCTGGAAAATGGGCCAAGTAGAGGAAACAATGCTTCAAATAACTTGGCAATTCTTCAAAGCTTAGAGACAATACATAGTTACATGTATTGTTGTTGTCGTCATTAAAGTTAGTTCTTCCTCCCACGAGATGAGATCCAATATTCTCAGATAATCTTCTCCAATCATGCGATGTGTATTTTTCAGCTAACATACCTCCTAACACTCTGATGGCCAATGGTAACCCTCCACAGTGTTTGATCATTAGCTTACCCAACTCTTCCTTTTCCTCATCAATCTTAAATTCTGCACAACGTTATCAATATGTCAAAATCGTTTTACAAGTAGACTACAAAACCAAGATACTAACAAGATAGAGATGCATTAAAAGTACCAGCTGCATCTTTCATAGGAAGGGCTATCCTCTGAAAAAGTGTCCAACTGTCTTCAGTGGTTAGGCATTCTGGTTTAAAGTTGATATATGATGTATTTCTACGCATGGCGACACTCTCGTTTCGAGAAGTAAGCAACACTTTCCAACCTGTCAAAAACAAACACAAAGAGTTAGCTAGTTTATTGAGTATGACCACTGGCTAGTGTGTGTACCATAAGAGGTAACCTTTGGTCGGTGGAAATATTGGCTTGATTAGTTCCCAATCTTCTTTTTCCCATATGTCATCGAGGACAATTAATGACTTAGACGTTTCCAACAATCGAATTAGTTCACCTTGGAGTGTATCTTGTGTCATCTCCATGATTTTCTTTTCTTCCTCTTTGGGTTTGAGGTCCCTCAAGATCTTTTGCCATACATTCATTCGGGTAAAATCTTGTGAAACACACACCCATGAGAGCCCATCAAACTGATGTTTAACATCCTCATGGTTAAAAACCTGTTTAGCAAGTGTGGTTTTACCTAGACCACCCATCCCGGTTATGGAAACCACTTGAACGTTTGCTTCGTCCACCAAATATCCAACCAATTTCTTAACATTTGCTTCCAACCCCACAAAATCGCTATCGTCGTCCTTAGAAAATCTTGGTCGCATCTCCCTTTGTTTATCACCTTGAGGTTGCTTATACCCACCATCAACGATAGCTTGTTGCACTCCAAAACTCTGCATATCTCGGATCACCTTGGAGATCCTATTACTTAAGCCTCCGATACCTAATGCATATCTCCTTCGATCTGGAATAATGCAAGCAAGTCTTCTGATACTCTTCTTGATACCACTTGTTTTTCCCAGGTTTTGCTCAAGAACAAATGTTTCGATTGTATCCTCTCCATCATAGATAATTTCCTTGATCTCTTCAACACAGTTTTTCACCACCGCACTTGTATGTTTCTTTGCATCTGCATCTTTCAGAAAAGAGCTTAACAAGTTTAGATCCCTTTTTAGTTCAGTTACTTGATCTTCGACTCCCTGAAATAGCTCGCATTCTTGACTCAGTAGGTTCCACAGGTTTTGTATACCAAACGAAATAAGTTCCCCAGCCATAATGCTTCCTGCTTAAGTAAGTAGTATATATGAAAATATGAATCAAGCTACGAAATATTGATGATCATGCATTATCATTAATAGTGATATCTAATCAGTTAGAAAAATATATTCAAGCTTTGTCTCTTGAGTCTTGACACACCTAGGTCTATCCAGGATATGGACAAAGTTTAACTGTTACTACTCGAAAGATTTAGAGAAACAAATAGAGATATCTTTCACCGTAAACAAAGAAATTTGCTAAGAAAATGGACTAACCTCTTGATGGTTCCAAGGAATCTCCTCAAGTAAGAAGAGATTTGATTGATACCGCTAGACTTCTTGGGACTCCTCTCGTCGTCTTTGGATAAGCACACGAAAGTCTCTGGTTCAGACTTTCCAACTCCTCGTGATGGATTTCTTAAAAGGACAACTTCTTTGTATCCACCCATTTCCTATCTTACTTAGTCTTAGTCCTCGAGTTTTTGTGGTCAACAAAATACACAAACAGTATAAAGGAAAGTTTCTAGAAGGAGAAACAGAGTATTGACAAATAAAAAAAAGGTATTATTTACATCAAGATAATATAATACAAAGAGTTTACGTCCTCATGTTAGCCCCGACGCGTGGGTAAATTTAATATAATAAAATATATAAATATATCTAGTTTTTAATTAATTAATATACTTAATTGAAGGAGTTAAAATTATGGTATAAAAAATAAAGATGGAAAAAATTCTTGTAAAATTGGAAAATTATTGTAGTAGTGAACTATTACCGTGTAATCTAAAACATAATATGATGTCAAAATTGAAAATTTGATTTTGTAATTAGTTAAATGAATTACAATTATGCTAAAAAAAATTTCATCTCAAAATTGTAGTTTAATATAATAAAATATGACTAAAATCTCCATGAATAACCTTAAACTATGAATAATCTCAAAATTCTTATAAATAATTGTAGGCTTACAAAACAACGTTGTTTTCTTAACGGTGTGGGTGATTAGTTCAATTTCAAAACGCCTCTGATTTGGTATTGATTGTATAATTCCATTAATTTTGCCAATCCCATTAATTATGCCTGTTTTGTAATGATTTGATACGTATTAGTGTTTATGGGTTTTGTCTTTCTTTGATTCAATGTAAATTAAAATGTTACAATATAACAACTTGAAGAAAATATTAACACATGAATGCATATCATTGTATAAGCTCGATGCTCATTATAGGCTCTATACCACGTCATCCATGTCATTTCTATCGAACTGTAGTCTTGGTTTAGTCTGGTTAATCTCTACTTGCTTCATTATAAAATAAGTAAGCCATTAAACATATGAAGCATAATAAGCAAAATATGACGTAAAATCATCCTAATGTCAATTATGAACACTTGCCTTGGGTTTAGAAGACAAATTACTTTATCTAAATTCATCAGTTGAATTACTTTTGGTCTTTTTTGTGAGATCTAAGAAAACTTTTTTGGTCTTAACTAAGAACTTATGTTTGAGTTTTTTACAACCAACTTTAAGTTTTTTATATGAGAAAGACATGAATTTTGATGAGTTTTTTTTTTTTTGTGGGACAAAACTTTTGGTAAATACTAAGGAGCTATTTTCCACAATTCTTTTGAAGAATTCTGATCAATCTCTAAAGCCTTTTCAAATCAAATCAGAGAAATAAAACTAAACTTTAAGTTTGTAAGTGTTACTAAATCGTTGTAATGTTGCACATATCCTCGAACAATTTTGTCTCTTTGATTTCCATTTCATTACTTCTCGCTTTGGTATTATCACATCCTTCTCCAAAAAGTTTCCTAATATCACTGCCATGATCTTGGATTACATCTAAGTGTAGAGTATGTTCGTCCCAAAAATTTGAATCAAACCCTACAAATAAAACAAAAACTAAAGACATAAGTTGGGATGAACAAAATAGATTTTATAAAATGAAAACGTCAAATAAATAGTAGACACTTATCATTGGTTCCAAAAACTTAGACTGAGGACACTTCCTAGACAATAAAAACTTAGAGAGATAAATAATCATTGGATCGGAGCTTGAAATAACAATATTGTATGAAGAACAAATAAACTTCTGATACGTATAAGCTTTGATTTGAATAGTTGAATATCATACCTCATATGCGTGTATATAAACATGGTAACATGCATGCAACAAAAAACTGAGCTAACAAAAAAATGTGTATATCAAAATTATCAAGAAAGATAAATTAAACTACTATTAAAGATTCTCACGAAAAGTTGATGATTATTTGATGTATACACAGGGCCGTCATTGAGGACAGCAATATGAAGCAATGGTATGTGACTTCCAATTTTTTTACAGCAAAAATATTTGAAAATAGGCCTCAAAATTATTTAGTTTCAAAAGTCCCCAAAGTTTTATAATAACCCAAAAAAAAACAAATTGTTGCTTTGACCTCCAAATATTTTGGACGGGCCACTTGTATACGTTAACTAAACATCGTATGAATTCAATTCAACCCTTGAAACTTTGAAAATGGTAATAGACAGAAAATTTACCACTCGCAATGGTAATAAAATTTGTTGGAAAATTGACATTCCTTGTACTTCTATGTTTCCCTCTTTCTCTGTTTCTCACAGCTTCATTGTTAAAACGGAGAACTGTTAGTTCATATGATCAGCGAGAAGAACTCTACAAAACAAAAGATAAAACAAAACTAAAATCTTCCATGACATCCAAACGAACAAATGTTATCTCTTAAAATACCAAAACAAAACACAAGTTACGTAGATTATGTAGCGCCATAACTTTAACCAAACGAAAGAGTAAATTTTTTTATAAAAAAAATCAATCTTGATATAGTAAAGGTTTCACATTTATACTAATCTCAGAACATGTGATCTCTATAGTTTACGTGAAGAATTAATATTCATTCCAAGTGAAAGAAAAATATTATAATCTTGCGTGTTTCAACTATATCATCATATAACGGGTAACCAAAATAAATTTAGAAAATCATATCTTGTGAACATGTAAAACTAAAGAGTCTATGGTAAAACTGTTGAGGAAGTTTATCATTAAGTTTGATTTACTACACAACTGTTGAATGTCTTATGAACCTGAAATGATAATTTCTCATGTAACAATGTGAGAAAGCTAGTGTAAGTGAAACAAAATGATCACACTTACGTGACAATGTGAGAAGGATATTGTAACTATAACCGACCTCACATTGAAACAACTATACTTGTCTCGCAAATAAGATGATAACATCAATACTCTTTGATTTTACCTCATCCACGTTCACTATATAAATCATATATATGAAAGTTGGTCAACTCTCTCCATATGAATGACACATCATCACACAAGAAAATCACATTTGTCATTCAATATTTTTTAAATTAAAAAATTAATAAAATTAAATAAGTAAATTAAATGTATCATCATTCCTACTCTTAATTGAATTAAAAGACGATCATTTCTCTAATATTGATATATGCAATGCTAGAAGATTCAAAAGTGTTGACTTAAATGACATTCAATCATGCGAATACTTTTGAGATTTTGTTGAGTTGATGTCAATCCAAACTTTAACATGAGCTTATCACAATTTGTTGAAGTACATAAAACAAGAAATTGGTTTATTCATAATCGAGTTAGGCAAATTTTAAACCACACAAGTAACATAATTACACATATTTGTATCAAAATATCATATATTGTTATTATATGTATTCATGATAGTGAAAATATATTAAAATCTTATAAATAATCAGCTTTTTACATGAAAATATGTAAATTGATATTTTGAGTTACAAATGAATCTAACCATAAAAATTGTAATTACATATTTATGGATCTAATTTTATTAACAATACAATAATAAACAAAGAATAAACATAAATTAGCAAAAAAAAACAATCAATATAAATACTATTTTCAAAACAAACCCACGCATAGCGTGGGTATTCATCTAGTAATAATAATAATAAAAGATTACATCATAACTTTACTATTCAAAATCTCAATAAATTATAAAAATTACAGAAATGATTGATGGAGCAGACAATGTTTGATGGAGATGAAAGATTTATCTTGATGTTGTTCTGTTCCAGCGACTTTGGTTCCGGTTTCCCATGAGCTTCCTTCCATTCTTTCGCTCGCAAGAAAACTAAAAGAGTGACGCTTTTGGGTGTAGAAAGCCTAACCAAAGTCTAACCATAGGTTTGATGCAAATGCAAAGATTTTTTTTTTTGATAAAACTACCCTAGAAATATAATGTCATTCTTTTATAAGCTTTGTGCTCAAGAACTTCCATCTATCTTTAGCTACCAAACAAACTGGTCAAAAAGATTCTTATTTCCAATAAATTTTGAATCGAAAAAGTTGGCATTAACATTTTGATGTTAGAGAACCTTAGAAAAGTCACCAAGAAAACAAACCCATAAGCAGAAAACCTTCCAATCTCTAAAATATTGAAATAACTGAATCCGGAGAAAGAAACTTTCTTACATACCTTATACTTATCGAAATACAAATTATAATTTATACAAATGAATATTATAAATAATAAGATTTTCCACTCTCAACTCAAGTCTCATACTATGTACCATATTAATAGTGGTGGAAGTAAATGGGAAAATGAAAACAATTACTCCTTCTAAAGTAACGGACAATGAAGAATAATGCAATCAATACACTTAATGTCCAATTAAATTGCAATTGTTTGATTAGCAAATAAGTTAGAATTATGAATATAAGAATACGTTTAATTTGAAAGAAAAGTTGAGACAAATTTCAAGAGAAAAATTAGAAAAAATTAGAGATGTCTTTTATATGAATCTTAAAATAATATGTAAGATAGAAAAATTAGGAAAAAGATTAATTATAAAATAGGCCAAGTGTACTAATGTTGTGAGGATTTAAAATTTTACTAATTCATATGTGATAATAAGAAGATATTATTTTTAACTAAAAATATTAGAAGACAAAAATCAATTTAAAAATATATCCGAAATGGATAAATATGATTTTTTGGAATTAAATACTAAAAAGAAGATATAAATTGGAAGAAACAAAGTAATAAATGGAAGAAGACAAGTGTCACCAAAATAAAGTGCCAAATGTAGCAATGTTAGGAAAAGTTAGGAAAAAACCTTCTCTTATTATATAAGATGTCAACTAGTTTTGAATAAAACATTGAAATTGTTCTCCTGAAAATGTAAAAAGAAAAGGTTGTGATATAGAGACACGGTCATCAAAAATTATCAAAATTTCTCCAAACTCAAAATTATGTATTTCAGGAAATTTGTTTTTATTAATGTTGATTATAAAAATCGAATTATATCGATTCAGGTGTACAAAGTTATTATAGAAACTTTTGGAATGCAAACTATTACGTAAGCAAAATATATTGAAACCGATAGACAAACTCTCTATGAGTGTCCACCTTGGCTTTGAGTTTAAGATTTTAGTTCGTGGATTCACGCTTACTTTTTTCAGTTCTTGGTAGACTTGAGCATCTCCGATACATTTTGGAAATTGCTCACTGTATCAACTTTAGAAACTTGCACCAGCCCTTCTCTGATGTTTCCCATCCTCCACATCCCTGATTTTCAAGTGATATTTAACCATCAGGCTAACTTTGAAACTTGGTTTTCTACTGTATACCCCTTTGCAGCCACATCCCATGTATTAATCTAATGCAACAACTAGATTCTTAAGTGAGGGATACTGAGAACTTTACATTTAACTGTACATAAATAATTAACATTTATATTTATTTTAGTCTAGGAAACATATCAAGTAAAGGGAATCTTATGAATTGATACAAGTGAAAATTGTAGGAAACTGTTAGAGGTTGCATAGTTCTAGAAGAATCTAGGTTGATCGATCCCCTTTCTTCTTCAGCATCTCCAGGTACGTTTTCATGATCTTCTTGTCTGATTCGTAATAGGCTTCCATTCTCTCCAAAGGTCTCATATCAAGATCAATGAAATGTACCTACCGAAAATGAAACAATTCAACAAAAGCAAAGATTTAATATCTAAAAATAAGAAAAAGAGATGAGACTAACGAAAGTGGGAGAGGATCCAGAGTAAGCGAGAACCAAATTCACAACTCCTTCGCTTCTATATGACCAATCAAGTGCATCTTTTGTTTCAAAAACAATCTCCTCCATCTGAACACAACACCCAACAACACAAAATATTAACAATTAGAACGTATTGTACACAGTGCTGATTGTACATAGCATCAAAACGTAAATCTTGAGCAATGACCAAATCGTAAACAAGGTAGGTAAACAAACTTCGATTTCTAAAACAATGTAACTAGCCAATATAAAAATGATTAAGAAATTGCAATAACTCAAAAAGAAGCTACTGCCTACTGCTATGTAGTTACAAATGGCATCGAAGAACTATAAATCTATAGTGTTAGGAATTTAACAGAAACTTACTAGACTTGGATGTGTTCAAGGAAATATGGTATAGTTGAAGAACTTTAGTTAAGAGTAGTCAGGCTTGGTTAAGCTAAGGCGGAACTTGTGAACTATGAGATGCCTCACGTCCCCATTATCACTCAATTCACCGTAAACAAAGACACATGCTAAGAATTAAGGGAAGAAAATAAAATGACTAACCTTTTGAATCTTGATGGCGCCAAGAACTCTCCTCTCGATCGTCGACGTTTAGGAAGAAGAGAGATGCTTTGATTTTATGATTATGAGGACTCTTCTTGGGTGAAGCATCTAAGTAACTCTCTGCGTCAACAACTCTCCATGTTTTCGTCTTTCTTTAAACAATAAACTCCTTTTGGAGTCATCGTGCTACCAAATTATTAATAAGGGTCTCTTATAATAATAATGTTATAGCTTGGAATATTTCTTATACTAACAATTTCAAGTACTATTGGGTTTTATGAAAAGACAACTACTTCTAATCTACCCATTTTTTAATTTTACCTTAATAGCTTTCTTAATTTCAATTTACCTGATTCGTTTCGTCTTCTTCCTCCAACTTGTCTATGATACATTTCTTGGAAATAATTGTAACCTTTACAAAATCAAATTCATATCTTTTAGATGATAAAACTAAGACCACTTCCAAGGATGTATTTTTTTTGTGGGGTCCAATAGTGTATTTTAAAGAGGGCTATTAACTTAATTAAAAACTATTAAAAATAAATTTAAACTGTAAATTAATTGAAAAACCGGTTCTGAAATAATAATTTAAAGATTCCCGGTCGTGACAGCGTTTGGTTAGTTGATGATTTTTTTGGTTGGTGAATTTTTAACAGAGTAATTGCTTTTAATATATTTATGATTTACAAATCTGTATTTTATATGTTTTTTCTTATCATATAGTATGTTTAAAATTTCATGTCATGCAATTGATTATTTTCTCTTCTGTTTTTCTGTTTCAGCAAAAAGTGTATTTCTGTTTCTTCGAATTCTTTTTCTTTATTTCTTTGCTTCCATGATTGTGATACTTTCTTCTTTGACTTTTTTTCTTTGTCTTTCTTTTTGTACATAAATGTAAAATATATTCAAACAAAAGCCTTTGTTGTTGTTGTTTGATAACTTCTTCCTCCTTTTTATTTTTCAAAAAAACAAATACAAAAGCCTTTGTTCCAAAGAATGCATCCTTATTTAGAGAGTTTTGAACTTAAAACAGAGTGACAGAGAGAGAAAAAGCAGAGCTTCTCTACTTGTTATGGCCGAGCTTGGAAGCAGATGTGGAGGCCATCATCAAGCTTCCTCGAATCAAGTTGTTACATAAATGAGATTCTATTTCTGACCGTTCTGTCTATGGTGGATATGAGTGGCCGTGGAAGATCTCCATTTCGCCTTTTATCAAAGATATTACTTCATTGATTTCAAATATGGTACACAAAGTTATTATAGAAAAACTGTTACATAAGCAACATATACTGAAGCTGATAGACAACATATCATGGGACGACATGTCACTCCCACAAACCAAGCAAGATCAGCTCTTGTGCCAATAATGGCAAATACAACACTACCAACATCACTTAAGGATGGTAAAGACTTCATATTATCCGTTTGGTCTCTTTGCTCTTCTTCTATGAGTGCTAAAGAAAAAAGTTCAAATTGTGTCTTCTGAGTTCCCTCAAAGCGTAGGACGTCTTTAGGGTGTATGCACCTTCCAACTGGTCACCCTTCTTCGCCATGGCCATGTAGAACCCGAAACAAAAATCTACATGGCTTGCGTTTTGGATGCACCACTGTTTGATCCAGGCAACAACCTTCTCCCTCGTGTCCAAGCTCTTGAGATGGGTCGTAGGTGCGTTGTTGACGGTGTTAATCTCCGTTGGTCTCCCAACTGGGAAGAATTCCAGATAGGCCAACATCTCATCTCATCAAGAGTCTCCCAGTTATATCACCTCCGACGCTCCTAAAGATATGCAACACCCTATGGTAGAATTCAACAGAAGGAATGTGTTGGACTTTGTAATATTCTTCTCCTCCTTCCGACAATCTCTCCTTCCATCTTTCTGATATCTTCAAATTCTTTAATGAATAGATAAATTGCAGCCCATCCGGAAGCTTCTTTAACTTTGGACAATCATCGATATAGAGAGTATGAAGAAAGGGCATAGAGCCTTGTTCTACTATCCACTCTTCCCATTCCTCTAGCCGATATATTGAAAGCTTCTGCAATTGAGGAAACCCACCGCCCGAGCAAACCATTATCCTCCCACTGAAAGTTCTAAACCCTAATTGAAGCTCTTTCAAGTAAACCAATCTCCCTAGAGTCGGCAATGGATCTTTCTCCAAACAACAAAAAAATAGAGATATGGATGTAAGGTGAGAAGGAAGGTGTTCATCAGGAAGCTGCTTTAATTTTCGACATACCTGAATATCGAGAGTACGAAGAAGTGGCATGGAGCTTTCTTCTACTTTCCAATCTTCCCATTCCTCTAGTTTCAGTAATGAAAGCCTTTGCAATTGAGGAAACCCACCGCTCGAGCAAACCATTTTCTTTCCACTGAAAGATTCAAACCCTAATTCAAGCTCTTTCAACTGTAGCAACTTCTCTAGAATCGGCATGGGATCCTCTTCCAACCGACAACTTTCTAGATATAAGGTTGTAAGGTGAGAAGGGAAGTGTTGTTCTGTAGAAAGCCTAGGCATATACAGTTTCAACCATAGCCTTTTGAGATGAACGAAATCAAATACGATTCCCGCTTCCTTCGTCCTCATCTCAGAACCGTGATCATATATTTCAAGTTTTTCCAGGTATTTCAATCCACCTATAGATGCAGCTAGAGTTTCTAGACTCGTCTCCTCAATTAATTTGATGTTGAGCGTGCTCAGCCTGACCATACCACAAAGATCCTCCAAGCTGCTATTCTCTGTTGAGAAATTCTCTAAAGTCTCCAATTTTACTAGATTACTCAATTCTAGTTTTGTCTTCCTCCCCATATCAGATGGTAACGCAAGGTATCTCAGTTCTTGCATCCCCATCAAGACATTGGGCACAAATGTAGATCTTCCGAATGAAGCTAAATTCAGATAGATCAACAACTTCAGATTTCCTAGTGAGTAAGGTATATGAGTTACCTCTGCATACTCTAAGCTCAAGTATCTTAAGTGGATGAGCTTTCCAATGCAAGAAGCTAACTTCCCTCCTTTAATCTTCACTTCAATAAGATCTAACACCCTCAGAAGTTCTAACCTTGTAAAGCTTGAACCTGCCAGGTTCCAACTTCCCAAGGTAACAACCACGAGAGCTCGAAGTTTTGGATTGTTTATATCTTTCTCAACATGTAAAGTAGTAGGATATTGGTAGACAAACCTGCGAGATGTGACAGTAGACTGCAAGTTTGCAGTTGAAGGGCGGCTACTGGTAATTTGTAGGAAGTTTTCTTCTTTAGCTTTTAACAAACAAACTTCTCTCATCATGTCATGCAAATGACAAGTTTCAAATCTCGAAGTCTTTACATCTCTTTCGGAAATGACCATATTCCTCCTCACCAGCTCCTCTATGTAGACATCTCCAACATCTCGAATGGTCTCTCCATCGTAATGCCTAGGTTGGAATATTCCTTCTGCAGCCCAGTAATATGACAAGTTCTCTACCTTTATCTCATAATCTTCTGGAAAATGGGCCAAGTAGAGGAAACAATGCTTCAAATAACTTGGCAATTCTTCAAAGCTTAGAGACAATACATTGTTACATGTATTGTTGTTGTCGTCATTAAAGTTAGTTCTTCCTCCCACGAGATGAGATCCAATATTCTCAGATAATCTTCTCCAATCATGCGATGTGTATTTTTCAGCTAACATACCTCCTAACACTCTGATGGCCAATGGTAACCCTCCACAGTGTTTGATCATTAGCTTACCCAACTCTTCCTTTTCCTCATCAATCTTAAATTCTGCACAACGTTATCAATATGTCAAAATCGTTTTACAAGTAGACTACAAAACCAAGATACTAACAAGCCAGAGATGCATTAAAAGTACCAGCTGCATCTTTCATAGGAAGTGCTATCCTCTGAAAAAGTGTCCAACTGTCTTCAGTGGTTAGGCATTCTGGTTTAAAGTTGATATATGATGTATTTCTACGCATGGCGACACTCTCATTTCGAGAAGTAAGCAACACTTTCCAACCTGCCAAAAACAAACACAAAGAGTTAGCTAGCTTATTGAGTAAGACCAGTGGCTAGTGTGTGTACCATAAGAGGTAACCTTTGGTCGGTGGAAATATTGGCTTGATTAGTTCCCAATCTTCTTTTTCCCATATGTCATCGAGGACAATTAATGACTTAGACGTTTCCAACAATCGAATTAGTTCACCTTGGAGTGTATCTTGTGTCATCTCCATGATTTTCTTTTCTTCCTCTTTGGGTTTGAGGTCCCTCAAGATCTTTTGCCATACATTCATTCGGGTAAAATCTTGTGAAACACACACCCATGAGAGCCCATCAAACTGATGTTTAACATCCTCATGGTTAAAAACCTGTTTAGCAAGTGTGGTTTTACCTAGACCACCCATACCGGTTATGGAAACCACTTGAACGTTTGCTTCGTCCACCAAATATCCAACCAATTTCTTAACATTTGCCTCCAACCCCACAAAATCGCTGTCGTCGTCCTTAGAAAATTTTTGTCGCATCTCCCTTTGTTTATCACCTTGAGGTTGCTTATACCCACCATCAACGATAGCTTGTTGCACTCCAAAACTCTGCATATCTCGGATCACCTTGGAGATCCTATTACTTAAGCCTCCGATACCTAATGCATATCTCCTCCGATCTGGAATAATGCAAGCAAGTCTTCTGATACTCTTCTTGATACCACTTGTTTTTCCCAGGTTTTGCTCAAGAACAAATGTTTCGATTGTATCCTCTCCATCATAGATAATTTCCTTGATCTCTTCAACACAGTTTTTCACCACCGCACTTGTATGTTTCTTTGCATTTGCATCTTTCAGAAAAGAGCTTAACATGTTTAGATCCCTTTTTAGTTCAGTTACTTGATCTTCGACTCCCTGAAATAGCTCGCATTCTTGACTCAGTAGGTTCCACAGGTTTTGTATACCAAACGAAATAAGTTCCCCAGCCATAATGCTTCCTGCTTAAGTAAGTAGTATATATGAAAATATGAATCAAGCTACGAAATATTGATGATCATGCATTATCATTAATAGTGATATCTAATCAGTTAGAAAAATATATTCAAGCTTTGTCTCTTGAGTCTTGACACACCTAGGTCTATCCAGGATATGGACAAAGTTTAACTGTTACTACTCGAAAGATTTAGAGAAACAAATAGAGATATCTTTCACCGTAAACAAAGAAATTTGCTAAGAAAATGGACTAACCTCTTGATGGTTCCAAGGAATCTCCTCAAGTAAGAAGAGATTTGATTGATACCGCTAGACTTCTTGGGACTCCTCTCGTCGTCTTTGGATAAGCACACGAAAGTCTCTGGTTCAGACTTTCCAACTTCTCGTGATGGATTTCTTAAAAGGACAACTTCTTTGTATCCACCCATTTCCTATCTTACTTAGTCTTAGTCCTCGAGTTTTTGTGGTCAACAAAATACACAAACAGTATAAAGGAAAGTTTCTAGAAGGAGAAACAGAGTATTGACAAATCAAAAAAAGGTATTATTTACATCAAGATAATATAATACAAAGAGTTTACGTCCTCATGTTAGCCCCGCGACGCGTTGGTAAATTTAATATAATAAAATATATAAATATATCTAGTTTTTAATTAATTAATATACTTAATTGAAGGAGTTAAAATTATGGTATAAAAAATAAAGATGGAAAAAATTCTTGTAAAATTGGAAAATTATTGTAGTAGTGAACTATTACCGTGTAATCTAAAACATAATATGATGTCAAAATTGAAAATTTGTTTTTGTAATTAGTTAAATGAATTACAATTATGCTAGAAAAAAATTCATCTCAAAATTGTAGTTTAATATAATAAAATATGACTAAAATCTCTATGAATAACCTTAAACTATGAATAATCTCAAAATTCTTATAAACAATTGTAGGCTTACAAAACAACGTTGTTTTCTTAACGGTGTGGGTGATTAGTTCAATTTCAAAACGCCTCTGATTTGGTATTGATTGTATAATTCCATTAATTTTGCCAATCCCATTAATTATGCCTGTTTTGTAATGATTTGATACGTATTAGTGTTTATGGGTTTTGTCTTTCTTTGATTCAATGTAAATTAAAATGTTACAATATAACAACTTGAAGAAAATATTAACACATGAATGCATATCATTGTATAAACTCGATGCTCATTATAGGCTCTATACCACGTCATCCATGTCATTTCTATCGAACTGTAGTCTTGGTTTAGTCTGGTTAATCTCTACTTGCTTCATTATAAAATAAGTAAGCCATTAAACATATGAAGCATAATAAGCAAAATATGACGTAAAATCATCCTAATGTCAATTATGAACACTTGCCTTGGGTTTAGAAGACAAATTACTTTATCTAAATTCATCAGTTGAATTACTTTTGGTCTTTTTTGTGAGATCTAAGAAAACTTTTTTGGTCTTAACTAAGAACTTATGTTTGAGTTTTTTACAACCAACTTTAAGTTTTTTATATGAGAAAGACATGAATTTTGATGAGTTTTTTTTTTTGTGGGACAAAACTTTTGGTAAATACTAAGGAGCTATTTTCCACAATTCTTTTGAAGAATTCTGATCAATCTCTAAAGCCTTTTCAAATCAAATCAGAGAAATAAAACTAAACTTTAAGTTTGTAAGTGTTACTAAATCGTTGTAATGTTGCACATATCCTCGAACAATTTTGTCTCTTTGATTTCCATTTCATTACTTCTCGCTTTGGTATTATCACATCCTTCTCCAAAAAGTTTCCTAATATCACTGCCATGATCTTGGATTACATCTAAGTGTAGAGTATGTTCGTCCCAAAAATTTGAATCAAACCCTACAAATAAAACAAAAACTAAAGACATAAGTTGGGATGAACAAAATAGATTTTATAAAATGAAAACGTCAAATAAATAGTAGACACTTATCATTGGTTCCAAAAACTTATTAGGACTGAGGACACTTCCTAGACAATAAAAACTTAGAGAGATAAATAATCATTGGATCGGAGCTTGAAATAACAATATTGTATGAAGAACAAATAAACTTCTGATACGTATAAGCTTTGATTTGAATAGTTGAATATCATACCTCATATGCGTGTATATAAACATGGTAACATGCATGCAACAAAAAACTGAGCTAACAAAAAAATGTGTATATCAAAATTATCAAGAAAGATAAATTAAACTACTATTAAAGATTCTCACGAAAAGTTGATGATTATTTGATGTATACACAGGGCCGTCATTGAGGACAGCAATATGAAGCAATGGTATGTGACTTCCAATTTTTTTACAGCAAAAATATTTGAAAATAGGCCTCAAAATTATTTAGTTTCAAAAGTCCCCAAAGTTTTATAATAACCCAAAAAAAAACAAATTGTTGCTTTGACCTCCAAATATTTTGGACGGGCCACTTGTATACGTTAACTAAACATCGTATGAATTCAATTCAACCCTTGAAACTTTGAAAATGGTAATAGACAGAAAATTTACCACTCGCAATGGTAATAAAATTTGTTGGAAAATTGACATTCCTTGTACTTCTATGTTTCCCTCTTTCTCTGTTTCTCACAGCTTCATTGTTAAAACGGAGAACTGTTAGTTCATATGATCAGCGAGAAGAACTCTACAAAACAAAAGATAAAACAAAACTAAAATCTTCCATGACATCCAAACGAACAAATGTTATCTCTTAAAATACCAAAACAAAACACAAGTTACGTAGATTATGTAGCGCCATAACTTTAACCAAACGAAAGAGTAAATTTTTTTATAAAAAAAATCAATCTTGATATAGTAAAGGTTTCACATTTATACTAATCTCAGAACATGTGATCTCTATAGTTTACGTGAAGAATTAATATTCATTCCAAGTGAAAGAAAAATATTATAATCTTGCGTGTTTCAACTATATCATCATATAACGGGTAACCAAAATAAATTTAGAAAATCATATCTTGTGAACATGTAAAACTAAAGAGTCTATGGTAAAACTGTTGAGGAAGTTTATCATTAAGTTTGATTTACTACACAACTGTTGAATGTCTTATGAACCTGAAATGATAATTTCTCATGTAACAATGTGAGAAAGCTAGTGTAAGTGAAACAAAATGATCACACTTACGTGACAATGTGAGAAGGATATTGTAACTATAACCGACCTCACATTGAAACAACTATACTTGTCTCGCAAATAAGATGATAACATCAATACTCTTTGATTTTACCTCATCCACGTTCACTATATAAATCATATATATGAAAGTTGGTCAACTCTCTCCATATGAATGACACATCATCACACAAGAAAATCACATTTGTCATTCAATATTTTTTAAATTAAAAAATTAATAAAATTAAATAAGTAAATTAAATGTATCATCATTCCTACTCTTAATTGAATTAAAAGACGATCATTTCTCTAATATTGATATATGCAATGCTAGAAGATTCAAAAGTGTTGACTTAAATGACATTCAATCATGCGAATACTTTTGAGATTTTGTTGAGTTGATGTCAATCCAAACTTTAACATGAGCTTATCACAATTTGTTGAAGTACATAAAACAAGAAATTGGTTTATTCATAATCGAGTTAGGCAAATTTTAAACCACACAAGTAACATAATTACACATATTTGTATCAAAATATCATATATTGTTATTATATGTATTCATGATAGTGAAAATATATTAAAATCAGATTCAGATTCACAATGTATTCATAATTACACATAATTACCTCCTTTACCTTGCAAGAGACGGATTCAAACAATGATGAGGAATGATAAAGTTCGTAAGGCGGTCATGAGGCTTTGCAATCTACTCAGTGAGCGTTATGCAAAACATCTAAAGACGGAATCAGATTCTGTTGAGCATCGTAAAGATGAAGGAAAATGGGATGACTTCAATGAAAAGAGTATAAGCCAAGCCTTTAATAATGTTCTTGAGCTCAAGAAGATGGGTAAACTGATGCCCTCTCAACGGACGAGACCTGAAATTCACACAGAGGACATTCAAACTGTTTCTATTGATCAAGTTAAAGATACATCGCGTCTTCATCAGATTTTTAAGCATGTAGATGAAAAGGACAATGGTTGTATACAAGTGCAGGAATCTCTGGTAGTGTCTACCGCTGTTGAACTGTTAAAGCTTGTGTTTCTAAGCATGCCTACTGCACCTAGTATGCCAAATTTACTGGAAGATACCTTACGACGATATTCCGAGGGTGACCTCTTCACCGCCTATAGCTACCTCCGAGACAAAAAGTTCTTGGTTGGTGGAAGTGATGGACAACCATTTGTGTTATCTCAGAATTTCTTGCATAGTATTTCAAAGTCACCATTCCCGGTTAATACTGGGAAAAGAGCTGCCAAGTTCTCAAGTTGGCTTGTCGAACACGAAAGAGAACTTATGGATGAGGGAGTCACTCTTACTTCAGATTTGCAATGTGGTGATGTTTTGAATTTCTTTTCATTGGTTGCTTCTGGTGAACTCTCTTTATCTGTATCTTTGCCTGAAGAAGGTGTTGGGGAGCCTGAACATCGAAGAGGTTTAAAACGTAGAGCTGAGGATGTAGAAGAATCTGAACTTGATAGTGCTAAGAAATTTAAGTTACTAGGTGAAGGTGAAATCAACGTCCGAAAGGAAAAGGGTTTCCCTGGTTTAGCAGTATCTGTTCATCGTGTAACTATACCAATAGCTAACGCAATAGAGTTGTTTAAGGATGATGACTCTTGGTCCGGTGAACTTCATTTCATGTCGGGAGAAACAAATAATGGCTGTGGTTCTGATGATATGAAAGAACTTTTGGACTCTAAGGATGCTACTGTGATACCAGGTAGTTTAGTTGATTCTCCTTGGCAAGCAATGGCTAGTGTTGCTAGTTGTATTATGTCCGGTTCTGCAGAGGAGCAACAGAGTTTAATCAGTCCCGAGGTTTTCGAAGCGGTTTCCAATGCCCTTCACAAGGCTGGTGACCAAGGTCTAAGCATTGAAGAAGTCCACTTTCTTATTAATATTCCAAGTAAGCATCCGGCTAACCTCTTCAACACGTTAGCATGTGCTCATGACTTCCTTCAGTTTTGTATTTTAAGTTTTAACCTCGGTTTATTCATGGGCAGGCCAAGAAACTTGTGACTGCATTGTAGAAGTACTTCAAACATTTGGAGTAGCTTTGAAGGTATGTCTTACCATCTCTTATCTTACTAGTACTCTTAAATTCTTGGACTATGAACTCTGTTTATGTTACATCTTTTTGACATGTAACTGTTAACAAGAGACGCTATCTTATTCAGGTAAATGGCTATGATAATTTCCGTCTTGTCCATTCGCTCTACCGATCAAAGTACTTCTTGACATTGGCGGATGGTGGAACTACCCAAAATGGTCAACAGTCTCAACCAGCGAACTACGTAGAAAAAGCTTTGGAGGAACATAGGTCAAACGATGTTGTCACCAGCGACTACAGTACTTCAAAAGACAAGCAAGTTCATGTTTCTGAGAACAGCGTTCACAAGGTCACGATTCTTAACATTCCTGAAATGGCTGAAACAAGCGGTTTGCAAGAGGAATCTACCAAAGCTCCATCTGTTACTTTTGGAACGAGCATCGAAGGCGAAACGAAGGAATCAACTTCTGTGAAGTCACAACCTATATTTCCATGGATAAACGCAGATGGATCAGTAAATAAAGTTGTATTCGATGGACTAGTTCGTCGCGTTCTTGGTACCGTGATGCAAAATCCCGGTATACCAGAGGTAAAATACTTCTCTAATCAGCTCGTACTGTCACAGTTTTGGGCTCTATGAAAATACTTATCCAAACATTTCATTTTTGTGACAGGAGGAAATCATAAACCAAATGGACGTACTAAATCCTCAGGTAATATACAATCTTTCTCATATAGTGAAACTGATCATAATCTTTTAAAGCTCTCTGATAACATTATATAAACTTTCAATCTCAGAGCTGTAGAAAGCTTCTGGAGTTGATGACACTAGATGGGTACATGAAAGTAAGGGAAATGGTGCAAACCAAATTTAGCGGTCCTCCGTCTTTGTTAACCGGTCTTCTCTTTACCGGTCATAGAAAAACGGAACTTATCAGCCGGAAACACTTCTTTGCCAACTCCAAGGGACTCTTTGCATTGTAATATAGTAAAAAGTAAAAAACTAGTAGGTAGTAATTATTTATTTTCTGAATTTTTTAATTCATGAAATGAAGTTTTTGTATATTGGAAAATTTGAAAATAGTGAGATAATAATAGCATCTCTTATATTGATGTATGATTTAAAATTAATTTTGAGGTATAAATAATTAATAGTGAGATAATTATTCTTTAGTTTATATTTTTATTGTATACATGGACACCGAACTTCATAAACAAATGATCCTTTTTTCTTTGGAATGTCAAACCATATCATTATATATCGAAGAACTAATTTTTATAAAGAAAAACAAATGCATTAGGTGACCTATGTTTAATGTTTTTGTCAGCCAAAAACTATAGGTAGGAGGATAGAGTAAACCCATACTGCTTTACCTATCAAGTAATTATGTAATATACAATAAATAAAAACAAAAACATGTGGTCTTAATAAATTCTTATACATGTGGCACATAATAGTAGAATCATGACTAATCTTACAAGTAACTATAGAGGGATGATTTTAGCGAGGAGACGAACACTAAGAATTACTGGAAATAGGATATTTGCGTTGCTTTTTTCTTTTTTTACGAAAATAGAATAATAAAATTTAATCTGTTTTGAAATAATAAATATAAAATAGTACTCGACAATTTTATTAATCACAATTTAAATATTGTCCTATATACTGAAGACTTATATATTTAACCACAGTTAAAAAAGTATTCAATGTTATAACAAACTATGGTTACATTACCTTACCAAAAAAACTAAGGTTACATTACTTGTTTTGGTGTAAATTCCAAACATAGATACGAAAGGACAATAAATTCTTTTGCTGTCGTTCCAACTCATCAAAGCAATAAATCACTAGAGATAGCATAAAACCTAACAACTATCATGCTCAGAGATAATTTTAGAAACCCAACAAACAGAAACAAGATATATAAGCATACACACATGTCTTCAAATTTGTAAAACAACAAGCCAATCTCCACCATAAAAGTAAACGAACCAAAGAAGACAATGAAGATTCAAATATTATTGTTCGCTTTGGTTTTAATCTTCGTGGAAGCTAATGCAGCGACGCAAGGAAAAAACACAACAATCCCAGCACTAATAGTTTTTGGAGATTCAATAATGGATACAGGAAATAACAATAATCTTCCCACTCTTCTAAAGTGTAACTTTCCTCCATATGGAAAAGATTATCCTGGAGGCTTCGCTACTGGAAGATTTTCTGATGGAAGAGTTCCTTCTGATCTTATTGGTAACCAATTGAATTGTTATTACATTTTTCTAAATTATGAATCATATATATTTATCTATATTCTGATAAATATGTTTAAAAATATTTCAGCGGAAAAGTTGGGATTGGCTAAGACATTACCAGCATATATGAATCCGTATTTGAAGCCAGAGGATCTTCTTAAAGGTGTAACATTTGCATCTGGAGGAACTGGTTATGATCCATTGACAGCAAAAATTATGGTACAATATATCTTATTTTTTTCTATCACGATCCTTAGTTTTTTTATGGGTAATTCTTTTTTCTTACATTTATGTTTATTTTTATAGTCAGTAATATCGGTGTGGGATCAACTCATAAATTTCAAAGAATATATATCAAAGATCAAGAGGCATTTCGGAGAAGAAAAAGCCAAAGATATCTTGGAACATAGTTTCTTTCTTGTGGTGTCTAGTAGCAATGACCTTGCTCACACTTATTTAGCTCAAACTCATCGATATGATCGTACCTCTTATGCCAATTTCTTGGCTGACTCTGCTGTCCATTTCGTGAGAGTAAGTACTTTATTGTAAATATATAGAATAATACAGAAACTAATCAATAATATATTGTTTTATCCACTAAATACTTTATCTTATCGATAATTGATAATTAGGAATTACATAAGCTTGGAGCTCGGAAAATAGGAGTGTTTAGTGCAGTCCCCGTCGGTTGTGTTCCACTCCAAAGAACAGTTTTTGGAGGTTTTTTTACAAGAGGATGTAATCAACCTCTAAACAACATGGCAAAACAATTTAACGCAAGACTTTCTCCAGCTTTAGATTCTTTAGATAAAGAGCTAGATGGTGTTATCCTTTACATTAATGTTTATGATACTCTTTTCGACATGATCCAACACCCTAAAAAATACGGTAAGTTCATCTAACATATTTATCTACATAGAAATTATTTATATTTTAATTTTATTATATATTTTAAACTATATTTTATTCAAATGATCTCGTTTTGTTTCAGGTTTTGAGGTAGCTGATAGAGGATGTTGCGGTAAAGGATTGCTTGCGATATCCTATTTGTGTAACTCATTGAACCCATTTACGTGTTCTAATTCTTCAGCATACATATTTTGGGATAGCTATCATCCATCTGAAAGAGCTTATCAAGTTATCGTCGACAATTTACTCGACAAATATTTGAGCAAAGTCTATTGATGTTGAACATCTGAATATTGTTTTTTTGTTCTTTTTATTCTCATTCTCTTATGTATACATTCATTACTCAATTTTTTAATGTACTATACTATATCTTTACTCATCAAATTATTAACTTTGAGACTCACTAATCAAAAAATTCTCACTACTCTTTTAAACACAAACACGTTAGATGTTAAAATTGGTTGTATTCGCCCTCATAACCAATTGGAAAGTGGCCTAAATAAGAGAATGATGCGACACTAAAAAGCCGAAGAAAATTCTAGCCATTTGAGAGATGATACAATGAGATTCAGCTTTAAAATGTATGACCTATTTATTACTGACAACAAACGAATTACATTTGTTTACGATCTTTGAGTTCACAATGGTTTGCATAAATGTCTAACAAATGTCTTGAGAATTTGTTTCACAAGACAAGCAAACCAATTGCACTCAATTTGCATAAAGTCTCTAAATAGTAAAACAATACGCACATAGTTCTTAAGATCACAAGATAAGCAAAGCAATTCCACTCAATTTGCATATCACGTACTATATTGGGTGTTATTGAATAAGTTATGTTATTGGGCCGGGCTTCTTGGTTTGTATCTCAACAAAACAATTATATCAACATTCGGCCCACAAGCCCATAATTCAGACTTTCGAAAACCCTAATCTTATGCTCACCTATATAAACTAAAACTTGTGAATCCGCTAGGGTTTACTTCATCGAAAATGGCGGAAAGAGGAGGAGAAAGCGGCGCAGAGCGTGGCGGTGACCGTGGTGACTTCGGGCGTGGATTCGGCGGTGGACGTGGAGGTGGCCGTGGCCGTGATCGTGGTCCAAGAGGCCGTGGAAGACGTGGAGGCCGTGCCTCGGAAGAAACGAAATGGGTTCCAGTGACCAAACTAGGTCGTCTAGTGGCTGACAATAAAATAACGAAGCTAGAGCAGATCTATCTTCATTCTCTCCCAGTAAAGGAGTACCAAATCATAGATCATCTTGTTGGTCCTACGTTGAAAGACGAGGTTATGAAGATCATGCCTGTTCAGAAACAAACCAGAGCTGGTCAAAGGACTAGATTCAAGGCCTTTGTTGTTGTTGGTGATGGAAATGGTCATGTTGGTTTGGGTGTCAAGTGTTCTAAGGAAGTTGCTACTGCCATTAGAGGAGCTATTATTCTTGCTAAGCTATCAGTGGTTCCGGTGAGGAGAGGTTATTGGGGGAATAAGATTGGGAAGCCACACACTGTGCCTTGTAAGGTTACTGGTAAATGTGGTTCTGTTACTGTGAGAATGGTTCCTGCTCCGAGAGGTTCTGGTATTGTTGCTGCTAGGGTTCCTAAGAAGGTTCTTCAGTTCGCTGGTATTGATGATGTCTTTACTTCTTCAAGAGGATCTACCAAAACCCTTGGAAACTTTGTCAAGGTTTGATTTTGATCCTTCTTTTTTGAAGCATTTGATAATGTTTAGCTGTAGAGTTCTTTGATTTAGCTCTGCTTTTAATGATTTGATTATCCCTTAATAGGGATTTAGTTCACATTTGCTTAGTAGTTGGTGATAAATGAAGCGTCTAAATGTAGCTGATTGCAATTTGTAGATGATCATAGATTTTGTTGATGATTTTCATCTCAAGTACTTAATTTGATGGATGTAGATGCTTCATAATTTGTGATAGATTGATATTCTTGATTTCTTTTTTGAACTCTTGGCATGATGTTGCTTGATTATCTTAACCATAGTGTTGATGTTGTTGGTGTTATGATACAGGCTACATTCGATTGCTTACAGAAGACATATGGGTTCCTTACACCAGAGTTCTGGAAAGAGACTAGATTCTCCAGATCGCCGTACCAAGAGCACACTGATTTCCTGTCGACTAAGGCTGTTTCTGCAACCAAGGTTATCACTGAGGGTGAAGACCAAGCTTAAGACCTTCATGAGATGAGTTTGGTTTATAGGTTTTGGTTATCGCAAATATTTATCTTTCCGGTCTTGTTTCTTGGTTGTCTTTTATCAGTTTTTGATATTGGAGTTTCAGTTACAAGGATAATCATAATTTAGTTATGTTTGGCTTTTGTTAGATATTTGCTTCCATGAAATGACATTTTGCAATAATGCATGTCTATTTCTAAGTTCTTGCAATTAATCAGTCTAACATGTATAAATTGTTCAAGGAACAATATCAATTATGAATGATCTAGTATAATAAGTGTTGATATCGACATTTCATCAGCAGTAAAAACAGAAGAACGAATTAATAAAGTCAAACAAATTCAGTAGAATGATATTTTTTCTCAACTTATTTTATAATAACCATTTTAAAAACAAACATAGTACATACATGTATTCCCCTTTCCTTGGATTTGTTAACATGATGCTTTAATGCTTAGATTGAGTCTTATGAATTGATACAAGTGAAAACAGTAGGAAATTGTTACGAAACATAAAATACTCTTATGAGATATGAAATCTGATTCTTATAGCTTTGTAGTTCTAGAAGCGCCGAGGTTGATCTCCTTTCTTCTTCTTGAGCATCTCCTGGTATGTTTTTGTGATCTTCTTGTCTGATTCGTGATAGGCTTCCATTCTCTTTAAAGGTCTCATATCAAGATCAATGAAGTGTATCTGCCGACGATGTAGACCTCAGTTTAATTATGAGAAAAAACAATTTAACAAAGGCAAAGATTCTTGTGAAAAAAAACATGTACCTTATACTCAAATTCTTGCTTTGTTGATTCAAGTTGAATGTTACCGTGGGAAGAGGATCTTGAGAGCCCAGTCTCTATTGGTCTAAAACTTATCATTACACTACAATCTATAGCAGTGGAAGATATTAGAAAATCCTTCAAAATATTTACTTTCTCATCCTGTGGCAATGAATGCATGGAACCAAACTGATTCGATAATTTACTACTTTCCAACTCTTGGCACGCTTTACATGGCTGGTCAACTAAGTCATAGTACGCGTGAATCGCTCCCTCGATGTTATATTTGTCAAGCTTTTGAACCTCAAGAAGCTGATCTAAAGCTCCAGATGCGTAAACAGTTTCTGCAACAAGCTCTATGAAAGCATTTGCACGTAGGCCGCAGTCATCTTCGGTTTTGAAGAAATCTTTGAGTGTATGCTCAAAAGCTAATTCAAGCTTTGAGGTTGTTTTGCATATACCACCACGGAAGCCTCCAAATACTAGAGAACCATTCAAGAACACTTGTAAACTGTTTTGAGGAGTCGAGTAGAGCGCTTTTATTGCTTTGTGTATTCTATCTTTGGATCCAGAGAAAAGGTCTAAGGGATCATATTCACTGATTTGTGATATCTGAAAAACATGGCTTTAATGTGTTAGCTTCCAAGTATGCTTGTGGTTTCGAAGGATGTAGGAGAAAAAGTACCTGGTTTTCCCTAAGCTTTAGAACTTGGTACATTTCGAAGCGACTTATACTCTTCTTGATAACATTTTCTTCCGCTATGAAACTTGAAGATGAAAGAAATCCACATTTGGGCTACTTCACCAAAGTAAATATATCAGCGAAGAAAAAAAGAATAAATTGGGAGCTAAAAAGAAAGAAAGGACAAGATAATGATCATGGACACCTTTATTTCAACAGTTAAGCATGGTTTATGATCCTCAACTTGACCTGAAAGCACATGAGGTTATTAAACCAAAAATCATCATCAATTTGGATTAACCAAGAGATAAAATACAAGCTCACATCAACTTTTACTTGCAGTCAAGTAGAACAGTGAAAAGAAAGAGCTTAATTCACGAATAGTTGATTACACAAAATTAATTTACCATGGGAGAAAATGGTCAAATCATCCATGAGAAGCGCGAAACTGCGGTTAGTATCCACACTGAGTGTATTAGCTCGCCAAGAATGACGCTGAGACGTCACTATCTTCTTAACAGACTCAAGAAACTCCTTTTCTACAGGAAGGCAAATCTACAACATTCCCAAATCATCAAAACTAAAAGGTCAAAAACCTTTAAAACATCCCAAATTAATGCAACTTGGAGATTCTTGTAACCGTTATAACGTGTTAATCATGACAAGGGAGACTTACTCCAGGAGTAACATATTTGTGACCCAACAAAGGTTTCATGACATGTTTGACAAACAAATAGTCCACAATCTCCTTGTTTTGGCAAGATACAAGATCCTTAATCTCTCCCCAAATAAGCTTTTCCTGGGTCGTAAGACAACTTCCACTTCGGTCTCTATTTTCATTCCTAGTGTTTCGTAATTTTTTTATCCTCATCACCTTTCCCAACTTCACATATTCCACAAAAGAGAAAAACAAACAAGATTGCAATCAATGTTATATACTTCTTCCTAACCCCAAAAACTAGAAATAATATATAATCTCATCTTTGGGATTGAGAAAGAGATGAGACTAACGAAAGTGGGAGATGATCCAGAGTAAGCGAGAACCAAATTAACAACTCCTTCGCTTCTATATGACCAATCAACTGCATCTTTTGTTTCAAAAACAATCTCTTCCATCTGAACACAACACCCAACAACACAAACTATTAACAAGAACGTATTGTACACAGTGCTGATTGTACATAGCATCAAAACGTAAATCTTGAGCAATGACCAAATCATAAACAAGCTAGGTAAACAAACTTCGATTTCTAAAACAATGTAGCTAGTTCGATATAAAAATGATTAAGAAATTGCAATAACACAAAAAGAAGCTACTGCTATGTAGTTACAAATGGCATCGAAAAAACTATAAATCTATAGTGTTAGGAATTTAACAGAATCTTACTAGACTTGCAGTTCAAGGAAATGTGGTATATATAGTTGAAGAACTTTAGTTAATAGTAGTCAGGCATGGTTAAGCTAAGGCAGAACTTGTGAACTATGAGATGCCTCACGTCCCCATTATCACTCAATTCACCGTAAACAAAGACACATGCTAAGAATTAAGGGAAAAAAATGACTAACCTTCTGAATCTTAATGGCGCCAAGAACTCTCCTCTCGTCGACGTTTAGGAAGAAGAGAGATGCTTTGATTTTATGAGGACTCTTCTTGGGTGAAGCATCTAAGTAACTCTCTGCGTCAACAACTCTCCATGTTTTCGTCTTTCTTTAAACAATAAACTCCTTTTGGAGTCATCGTGCTACCAAATTATTAATAAGGGTCTCTTATAATAATAATGTTATAGCTTGGAATATTTCTTATACTAACAATTTCAAGTACTATTGGGTTTTATGAAAAGACAACTACTTCTAATCTACCCATTTTTTAATTTTACCTTAATAGCTGTCTTAATTTCAATTTACCTGATTCGTTTCGTCTTCTTCCTCCAACTTGTCTATGATAACATTTCTCGGAAAATAATTGTAACCTTTACAAAATCAAATTCATATCTTTTAGATGATAAAACTAAGACCACTTCCAAGGATGCATTTTTTTTTGTGGGGTCCAATAGTGTATTTTAAAGGAGGGCTATTAACTTAATTAAAAACTATTAAAAATAAATTTAAACTGTAAATTAATTGAAAAACCGGTTCTAAAATAATAATTTATAGATTCCCTGTCGTGACAGCATTTGGTTACTTGATGATTTTTTTGGTTGATGAATTTTTAACAGAGTAATTGTTTTTAATATATTTATGATTTACAAATCTGTATTTATATGTTTTTTCTTATCATATAGTATGTTTAAAATTTCATGTCATGCAATTGATTATTTTCTCTTCTGTTTTTCTGTTTCACCAAAAAGTATATTTCTGTTTCTTCGAATTCTTTCTCTTTATTTATTTGCTTCCATGATTGTGATACTTTCTTCTTTGACTTTTTTTCTTTGTCTTTCTTTTTGTACATAAATGTAAAATATATTCAAACAAAAGCCTTTGTTGTTGTTGTTTGATAACTTCTTCCTCCTTTTTATTTTTCAAAAAAACAAATACAAAAGCCTTTGTTCCAAAGAATGCATCCTTATTTAGAGAGTTTTGAACTTAAAACAGAGTGATAGAGAGAGAAAAAGTAGAGCTTCTCTACTTGTTATGGCCGAGCTTGGAAGCAGATGTGGAGGCCATCATCAAGCTTCCTCGAACCAAGTTGTTACATAAATGAGATTCTATTTCGGACCGTTCTGTCTATGGTGGATATGAGTGGCCGTGGAAGATCTCCATTTCGCCTTTTATCAAAGATATTACTTCATTGATTTCAAATATGGTACACAAAGTTATTATAGAAAAACTGTTACATAAGCAACATATACTGAAGCTGATAGACAACATATCATGGGACGACATGTCACTCCCACAAACCAAGCAAGATCAGCTCTTGTGCCAATAATGGCAAATACAACACTACCAACATCACTTAAGGATGGTAAAGACTTCATATTATCCGTTTGGTCTATTTTCTCTTCTTCTATGAGTGCTTAAGAAAAAAAGTTCAAATTGTCTTCTGAGTTCCCTCAAAGCGCAGGACGTATTTATTAAGGATATCAATCATCTCCTTGATTGATTCCAATCATATCTTCCATGTTTGTAATATTGTATATACTCACATTGATTATAAGTGTGCTCAGCAAGTCTCTCTTGTGTATATATATTGTAAATCGTTGAATGGAATAAATCAATCACTTCTATAAACCTTTATATGGTATCAGACGCCTAGATCCAAAATAATAAAAAAAATTCGATCTTCTTATTTCTTCTTCGTCTCTCCTTCAATGGCTGCCCACGCTGAAGAACTCGTTCTCAACAACACAAGTATCCTTAACGTTAACATGAGTAACGTTACCAAACTCACCAGCACTAACTACCTCATGTGGAGCCGCCAGGTTCATGCGCTCTTCGATGGGTATGAACTCGCTGGTTTTCTCGATGGCTCTACAACCATGCCGCCTGCGACCATTGGCACAGATGCGGCTCCCCGTGTCAATCCCGACTACACTCGCTGGAAAAGACAAGACAAGCTCATCTACAGTGCCGTTCTTGGAGCCATCTCCATGTCGGTTCAACCGGCGGTGTCAAGAGCCACTACCGCTGCTCAGATCTGGGAGACTCTCCGCAAGATCTACGCCAACCCAAGCTATGGCCATGTCACTCAACTTCGGACGCAACTAAAACAATGGACGAAAGGTACCAAAACAATTGATGACTATATGCAAGGCTTGGTAACTCGTTTTGACCAGCTTGCACTCCTCGGGAAACCAATGGATCATGACGAACAAGTCGAGCGAGTGCTGGAAAACTTACCAGAGGAATACAAACCCGTCATAGACCAGATCGCTGCCAAAGATACTCCTCCCACTCTCACCGAGATCCATGAGCGCCTACTGAATCACGAAAGCAAAATCCTCGCCGTCAGCTCAGCCACTGTCATTCCAATCACCGCCAACGCCGTCTCTCATCGCAACACCACCACCACCAACAACAACAACAATGGCAACCGCAACAACCGTTATGATAACCGTAACAACAACAACAACTCAAAGCCGTGGCAACAGTCCTCCACGAATTTCCACCCAAACAATAACCAATCCAAACCATATTTGGGAAAGTGTCAAATTTGTGGCGTTCAAGGACATAGCGCCAAACGATGTTCTCAACTTCAACATTTTCTGTCCAGTGTCAATTCACAGCAACCACCATCTCCGTTCACTCCGTGGCAGCCCAGAGCAAATCTCGCACTTGGCTCTCCTTACTCCTCCAACAACTGGCTTCTCGATAGTGGCGCTACACATCATATCACATCCGACTTCAACAATTTGTCTCTTCATCAGCCCTATACTGGTGGTGACGATGTGATGGTTGCTGATGGGTCTACTATCCCCATATCACATACTGGTTCTACTTCTCTATCCACAAAATCTCGTCCCTTAAATTTACACAACATTTTATATGTTCCTAATATACACAAGAATTTAATTTCTGTGTATCGCTTATGCAATGCTAATGGTGTCTCTGTCGAATTCTTTCCGGCATCCTTTCAGGTGAAGGATCTCAACACGGGGGTCCCATTACTCCAAGGCAAAACTAAGGATGAGTTGTATGAGTGGCCCATAGCATCGTCTCAACCGGTCTCTCTGTTTGCGTCTCCAAGCTCGAAAGCTACTCATTCATCTTGGCATGCTCGTTTAGGCCATCCGGCTCCTTCAATTTTAAATTCTGTCATTTCAAATTATTCTCTCTCAGTGTTAAACCCATCTCACAAATTTCTCTCTTGCTCAGATTGCCTTATCAATAAAAGTAATAAAGTCCCTTTCTCTCAATCAACCATAAATTCGACCAGACCCCTTGAATACATTTATTCTGATGTTTGGAGCTCACCTATTCTTTCACATGATAATTATCGATACTATGTCATCTTTGTTGATCACTTTACCCGATATACTTGGCTCTATCCTTTAAAACAGAAATCTCAAGTTAAAGAGACGTTCATTACATTCAAAAATCTGCTGGAAAATCGTTTTCAGACACGGATTGGTACTTTTTATTCAGACAATGGTGGTGAGTTCGTCGCACTATGGGAATACTTCTCACAACATGGTATCTCGCATCTCACTTCTCCGCCACATACACCAGAACACAATGGGCTCTCCGAACGCAAACATCGTCACATTGTTGAAACCGGTCTCACCTTGCTATCTCACGCATCCATTCCGAAGACGTATTGGCCTTACGCATTTGCTGTAGCTGTTTACTTGATCAATCGACTACCAACACCTCTACTTCAGCTTGAGTCTCCGTTTCAGAAATTATTTGGCACATCACCAAATTACGATAAGCTCCGAGTTTTTGGATGCGCCTGTTATCCGTGGCTGAGACCTTACAATCAACACAAACTCGATGACAAATCTAGACAGTGTGTGTTTTTGGGTTACTCACTTACCCAAAGTGCTTATCTCTGTCTTCATCTTCAAACAAGCCGACTATACATCTCCAGACATGTCCGCTTTGATGAAAATTGCTTTCCCTTCTCCAATTATCTCGCGACTCTCTCTCCGGTACAAGAACAGCGTCGTGAATCATCTTGTGTTTGGTCCCCTCATACAACTCTTCCAACTCGCACTCCAGTTTTGCCGGCTCCCTCGTGTTCAGATCCTCACCACGCTGCCACACCACCGTCATCGCCGTCAGCTCCATTCCGCAACTCTCAGGTATCGTCTTCTAACCTTGACTCGTCTTTCTCCTCTTCTTTTCCATCTTCCCCTGAGCCCACTGCTCCAAGACAAAATGGACCGCAACCCACGACCCAGCCAACCCAAACACAAACCCAAACACATTCCTCTCAAAACACATCACAAAATAACCCAACAAATGAAAGCCCATCACAATTAGCCCAATCATTGTCCACACCAGCCCAATCTTCTTCCTCTTCGCCAAGCCCGACAACCTCAGCTTCGTCATCTTCAACATCTCCGACTCCACCATCAATCCTGATACATCCACCTCCTCCGCTTGCTCAAATTGTTAACAACAACAACCAAGCTCCGCTCAATACTCATTCCATGGGCACCAGGGCCAAAGCTGGCATCATTAAACCAAATCCCAAGTATTCTCTAGCAGTTTCTTTGGCCGCTGAATCAGAACCACGAACAGCTATTCAAGCTCTCAAAGATGAACGATGGAGAAACGCCATGGGGTCCGAAATAAATGCACAAATTGGTAACCATACATGGGATCTTGTTCCGCCTCCACCAAGCCATGTAACGATTGTTGGCTGCCGTTGGATCTTCACCAAGAAATACAATTCCGATGGGTCTCTAAATCGATACAAGGCGCGTTTTGTGGCTAAAGGATATAATCAGCGACCTGGACTTGATTATGCAGAGACATTCAGCCCTGTAATCAAGTCAACTTCAATTCGAATTGTTCTGGGTGTTGCGGTTGATCGCTCATGGCCCATACGACAGCTAGACGTCAACAACGCCTTCCTTCAAGGGACACTCACAGACGATGTCTACATGTCACAGCCTCCAGGATTCATTGATAAGGATCGTCCTAATTATGTCTGCAAATTAAGGAAAGCTCTATATGGTTTGAAACAGGCTCCACGTGCCTGGTATGTTGAGCTACGGAATTATCTTCTCACCATTGGTTTTGTTAATTCGGTCTCTGATACGTCTCTCTTTGTTCTTCAACGGGGAAAATCAATTGTCTACATGCTTGTCTATGTTGATGACATTCTGATCACCGGCAATGACCCGACCTTACTTCACAACACTCTTGATAACCTATCTCAACGTTTTTCAGTCAAGGATCATGAGGAACTTCACTACTTTCTGGGAATCGAAGCAAAACGGGTGCCAACTGGTTTACATCTAAGTCAACGTCGCTACATTCTTGATCTGCTGGCTCGTACGAATATGATCACGGCAAAACCGGTGACAACCCCAATGGCTCCCTCACCAAAATTGTCGCTCTATTCGGGTACCAAACTAACAGATCCTACGGAGTACAGAGGCATTGTTGGCAGCCTCCAATATCTTGCATTTACCCGTCCTGACATATCTTATGCGGTCAACCGATTGTCACAGTTTATGCATATGCCTACAGAAGAACATTTGCAAGCCTTGAAGCGTATTCTTCGATATTTGGCTGGTACTCCAAATCATGGTATCTTTCTCAAGAAAGGTAATACTCTATCCTTGCACGCATATTCTGATGCTGACTGGGCAGGAGACAAAGATGATTATGTTTCAACAAATGGCTACATTGTTTATCTTGGTCACCATCCAATCTCTTGGTCATCTAAAAAGCAAAAAGGGGTTGTACGCTCATCAACCGAAGCTGAGTACAGGTCGGTAGCTAATACTTCTTCAGAAATGCAATGGATATGTTCCTTACTCACAGAGCTTGGTATTCGACTCACACGTCCACCAGTTATCTACTGCGATAATGTTGGCGCCACGTATCTCTGTGCAAATCCGGTGTTCCACTCTAGAATGAAGCACATCGCGATAGATTACCACTTCATCAGAAATCAGGTACAATCCGGAGCTCTTCGTGTGGTTCATGTCTCTACACACGACCAATTAGCGGACACTCTAACGAAGCCGTTGTCAAGAACAGCTTTTCAAAATTTCGCATCCAAGATTGGAGTTACAAGAGTCCCTCCATCTTGAGGGGGCGTATTAAGGATATCAATCATCTCCTTGATTGATTCCAATCATATCTTCCATGTTTGTAATATTGTATATACTCACATTGATTATAAGTGTGCTCAGCAAGTCTCTCTTGTGTATATATATTGTAAATCGTTGAATGGAATAAATCAATCACTTCTATAAACCTTTATAGTATTTAGGGTGTATGCACCTTCCAACTGGTCACCCTTCTTCGCCATGGCCATGTAGAACCCGAAACAAAATGCTACACGGCCTGCGTTTTGGATGCACCACTGTTTGAACCAGGCACCAACCTTCTCCCTCGTGTCCAAGCTCTTGAGATGGGTCGTTGGTGAATTGTTGACGGTATTCATCTCCGTTGGTCTCCCAACTGGGAAGTATTCCAGATAGGCCAACATCTCATCAAGAGTCTCCCAGTTATATCACCTCCGACGCTCTTAAAGATAGGCAACACCGCTTTCAAAAAGGTTCAGTAGCTTCGCCGCAACACTCCCATAAAGTCTGAATGATTATACAAAACACACACATTAAGACATCAATGCAAAGAGTTTAATGTGTATAAATAGGCAGATGACCAAGATTCACTTGGGAAGAGATTCGGACAAGGTAGCATCAACCTTATCAAATTCGTCTACAAAACAGAATTATGAAAAAAAGTCAATCAAATTCTCTCTGTTGATTAAACGATGAGCTTGAGAATTTCACATTGTGTCCGAATTTAGCAGACTAGTCTTAACTTAGGTTATGAACTTCTCTATTAACCCGTACAAATTCACCCATGCATAAAATTCAGATTCTTATTACACACCAAAAACAGATAGAGAATAAGAAAGTTGTCCACTTAGTACACAGCAAAGCTTCAAAAGCTAGACACCTTTTCACCTCGACTCTCTGCATGTAAGGAAGTAATATGAAATTTCAACAGAGTTTTTAGTAAGAAACCAAGATCATCTACAACTACAGTAAAAGGCACAGTATGAGCTAAACAAAACTTGCAACTTTGCAGGCTAGTGTTCTTGACTTCAGAAATAAGATTATGAGAGTTAGTTGAGTAAGTCACTATGTCATCTCTTACCCATTTCTGCAATTGTTCTTCAACCTTATCACAAGGTATTACTACTAACATTCAGGTTATGAATATTGTCTAATATAGTTTTATATGACTTCCATGAAAGAAATAGACCTTGAACTGAAGACACTATATAGGACTTTGTAAGAGTAACGAGAGAAATGACTATACTGGCATGCATCATAATGATCTGAAAGCTTACTCACATCATTTCTCCTATGAAAATGTTTTATCCATCAAAATGGTGTCCAACATTCTTCAGGGGTTCAACATCTCGTCGTGAAAAATAAGGTGTCTTGTTTGATTAGCTTCCTACCTGCAACTATCTTCCGACCTGCAAAATGTTCTTGTTTGGTGATTCTAAGCAGAAAGAACATGATTATTCAGGTCTCTTGTTTGATAAGCTTTTCTTTGAAATTTTTAAAGTCAATGATCATGAGATTACCTGATTTTGGGTGGAAACAGAGGCTTATGATTACATATCTCGTCAAGGATAGTCACAGTTAGACAATTCATCGAACACCATCAATGCAGCTCTTTATGTGTACATATATATACATAGTCTGTGATTGCTGAGAGCATTCCTAGTAGAATTCAACAGAAGGAATGTGTTGGACTTTGTAATAATCTTCTCCTCCTTTCGACAATCTCTTCTTCCATCTCTTTGGTACAGTCAAATTCTTTAATGAATAGATAAATCGCAACCCATCAGGCAGCTGCTTTAACTTTGGACAATTCCAAATTCTTAGAGTATGAAGAAGTGGCATGGAGCCATCCTCTACTATCCACTCTTCCCATTCCTCTAGCTCATTTAACTCAAGATTCTGCAATTGTGGAAACCCATTAGGAAGCTTCTTTAACTTTGGACACCGACGAATTTCCAGAGTATGAAGCTGTGGCATGGAGCCATCCTCTACTATCCACTCTTCCAACCCATCTAGTTCAGATAATTTTAGCTTGTGCAGTTGAGGAAACCCACTGCCAGCGCAAACCATTATCCTCCCACTGAAAGATCTAAACAATAATTGAAGCTCTTTCAAGTGAACCAATCTCTCTAGAGTCGGCATTGGATCCTCCTCCAAACAACAAAAAAATAGAGATATGGATGTAAGGTGAGAAGGAAGGTGTTCATCAGGAAGCTGCTTTAATTTTCGACAATCCCGAATATCGAGAGTATGAAGAACTGGCATGGAGCTTTCTTCTACTTTCCAATCTTCCCATTCCTCTAGTCCTTTTATTGAAAGCTTCTGCAATTGAGGAAACCCACCGCTCGAGCAAACCATTTCCTTTCCACTGAAAGATTTACGCCTTAATTCAAGCTCTTTCAACTGATGCAACTTCTCTAGAATCGGCATGGGATCCTCTTCCAACCGACAATGTTGTAGATATAAGGTTGTAAGGTGAGAAGGGAAGTGTTGTTCTTTAGAAAGCCTAGGCATATACAGTTTCAACGTTAGCGTTTTGAGATAAACGAAATCAAATACGATTCCCGCTTCCTTCGTCCTCATCTCAGAACCAAGATCAGTTATTGTAAGGCTTTCGAGGTATTTCAATCCGCCTATAGATGCAGCTAGAGTTTCTAGACTCGTCTCCTTACGTAATTCGATGGTGAGCGTTCTCAGCCTGACCATACCACGAAGATCCTCCAAGCTGCAATTCTTTGTTGAGAAATTTTTCAAAGTCTCCAATTTTACTAGATTACTCAATTCTAGTTTTGTCTTCCTCCCCATATCTTTTGGTAACGCAAGGTATCTCAGTTGTTGCATCTCCTTCAAGACATTGGGCACCAATGTAGATCCGGAGACTAAAATGACTAAATTCAGATAGATCAACAACTTCAGATTTCCTAGTGAATAAGGTATATGAGTTACCTCAGCATGCTTTAAGTTCAAGTATCTTAAGTGGATGAGCTGTCCAATGGAAGAAGCTAACTTCCCTCCTTTCAACTTGGCTCTATGGATATCTAATACCCTCAGTAGTTCTAACCTTATAAAGCTTGAACCTAACAGCATCCAACTCCAACCTCCCCAAAACATATAAGTATTGGCAACAACCACGAGAGATCGAAGTTTTGGATCGTTTATATCTTTCTCAACATCTAATGTAATAGGATATTGGTAGACAAGCCTGCGAGATGTGACAATAGACAGAGAGTTTCCAGTTGAAGTGCGGCTACTGGTAATCTGTAGGAAGTTCTCTTCTTTGGCTTTTAACAAACAAACTTCTCTCATCATGTCATGCAAATGACAAGTTTCAAATCTCGAAGTCTTTACATCTCTTTCGGAAATGACCATATTCCTCCTCACCAGCTCCTCTATGTAGACATCTCCAACATCTCGAATGATTTCTCCATCGTAATGCCTAGGTTGGAATATTCCTTCTGCAGCCCAGTAATATGACAAATTCTTTACGTTTATCTCATAATCATCTGGAAAATGGGCCAAGTAGAGGAAACAATGCTTCAAATAACTTGGCAATTCTTCAAAGCTTAGAGACAATACATAGTTACATGTATTGTTGTTGTCGTCATTAAAGTTAGTTCTTCCTCCCACGAGATGAGATCCAATATTCTCAGATAATCTTCTCCAATCATGCGATGTGTATTTTTCAGCTAACATACCTCCTAACACTCTGATGGCCAATGGTAACCCTCCACAGTGTTTGATCATTAGCTTACCCAACTCTTCCTTTTCCTCATCAATCTTAAATTCTGCACAACGTTATCAATATGTCAAAATCGTTTTACAAGTAGACTACAAAACCAAGATACTAACAAGATAGAGATGCATTAAAAGTACCAGCTGCATCTTTCATAGGAAGGGCTATCCTCTGAAAAAGTGTCCAACTGTCTTCAGTGGTTAGGCATTCTGGTTTAAAGTTGATATATGATGTATTTCTACGCATGGCGACACTCTCGTTTCGAGAAGTAAGCAACACTTTCCAACCTGTCAAAAACAAACACAAAGAGTTAGCTAGTTTATTGAGTATGACCACTGGCTAGTGTGTGTACCATAAGAGGTAACCTTTGGTCGGTGGAAATATTGGCTTGATTAGTTCCCAATCTTCTTTTTCCCATATGTCATCGAGGACAATTAATGACTTAGACGTTTCCAACAATCGAATTAGTTCACCTTGGAGTGTATCTTGTGTCATCTCCATGATTTTCTTTTCTTCCTCTTTGGGTTTGAGGTCCCTCAAGATCTTTTGCCATACATTCATTCGGGTAAAATCTTGTGAAACACACACCCATGAGAGCCCATCAAACTGATGTTTAACATCCTCATGGTTAAAAACCTGTTTAGCAAGTGTGGTTTTACCTAGACCACCCATCCCGGTTATGGAAACCACTTGAACGTTTGCTTCGTCCACCAAATATCCAACCAATTTCTTAACATTTGCTTCCAACCCCACAAAATCGCTATCGTCGTCCTTAGAAAATCTTGGTCGCATCTCCCTTTGTTTATCACCTTGAGGTTGCTTATACCCACCATCAACGATAGCTTGTTGCACTCCAAAACTCTGCATATCTCGGATCACCTTGGAGATCCTATTACTTAAGCCTCCGATACCTAATGCATATCTCCTTCGATCTGGAATAATGCAAGCAAGTCTTCTGATACTCTTCTTGATACCACTTGTTTTTCCCAGGTTTTGCTCAAGAACAAATGTTTCGATTGTATCCTCTCCATCATAGATAATTTCCTTGATCTCTTCAACACAGTTTTTCACCACCGCACTTGTATGTTTCTTTGCATCTGCATCTTTCAGAAAAGAGCTTAACAAGTTTAGATCCCTTTTTAGTTCAGTTACTTGATCTTCGACTCCCTGAAATAGCTCGCATTCTTGACTCAGTAGGTTCCACAGGTTTTGTATACCAAACGAAATAAGTTCCCCAGCCATAATGCTTCCTGCTTAAGTAAGTAGTATATATGAAAATATGAATCAAGCTACGAAATATTGATGATCATGCATTATCATTAATAGTGATATCTAATCAGTTAGAAAAATATATTCAAGCTTTGTCTCTTGAGTCTTGACACACCTAGGTCTATCCAGGATATGGACAAAGTTTAACTGTTACTACTCGAAAGATTTAGAGAAACAAATAGAGATATCTTTCACCGTAAACAAAGAAATTTGCTAAGAAAATGGACTAACCTCTTGATGGTTCCAAGGAATCTCCTCTAGTAAGAAGAGATTTGATTGATACCGCTAGACTTCTTGGGACTCCTCTCGTCGTCTTTGGATAAGCACACGAAAGTCTCTGGTTCAGACTTTCCAACTCCTCGTGATGGATTTCTTAAAAGGACAACTTCTTTGTATCCACCCATTTCCTATCTTACTTAGTCTTAGTCCTCGAGTTTTTGTGGTCAACAAAATACACAAACAGTATAAAGGAAAGTTTCTAGAAGGAGAAACAGAGTATTGACAAATAAAAAAAAGGTATTATTTACATCAAGATAATATAATACAAAGAGTTTACGTCCTCATGTTAGCCCCGACGCGTGGGTAAATTTAATATAATAAAATATATAAATATATCTAGTTTTTAATTAATTAATATACTTAATTGAAGGAGTTAAAATTATGGTATAAAAAATAAAGATGGAAAAAATTCTTGTAAAATTGGAAAATTATTGTAGTAGTGAACTATTACCGTGTAATCTAAAACATAATATGATGTCAAAATTGAAAATTTGATTTTGTAATTAGTTAAATGAATTACAATTATGCTAAAAAAAATTTCATCTCAAAATTGTAGTTTAATATAATAAAATATGACTAAAATCTCCATGAATAACCTTAAACTATGAATAATCTCAAAATTCTTATAAATAATTGTAGGCTTACAAAACAACGTTGTTTTCTTAACGGTGTGGGTGATTAGTTCAATTTCAAAACGCCTCTGATTTGGTATTGATTGTATAATTCCATTAATTTTGCCAATCCCATTAATTATGCCTGTTTTGTAATGATTTGATACGTATTAGTGTTTATGGGTTTTGTCTTTCTTTGATTCAATGTAAATTAAAATGTTACAATATAACAACTTGAAGAAAATATTAACACATGAATGCATATCATTGTATAAGCTCGATGCTCATTATAGGCTCTATACCACGTCATCCATGTCATTTCTATCGAACTGTAGTCTTGGTTTAGTCTGGTTAATCTCTACTTGCTTCATTATAAAATAAGTAAGCCATTAAACATATGAAGCATAATAAGCAAAATATGACGTAAAATCATCCTAATGTCAATTATGAACACATGCCTTGGGTTTAGAAGACAAATTACTTTATCTAAATTCATCAGTTGAATTACTTTTGGTCTTTTTTGTGAGATCTAAGAAAACTTTTTTGGTCTTAACTAAGAACTTATGTTTGAGTTTTTTACAACCAACTTTAAGTTTTTTATATGAGAAAGACATGAATTTTGATGAGTTTTTTTTTTTTTGTGGGACAAAACTTTTGGTAAATACTAAGGAGCTATTTTCCACAATTCTTTTGAAGAATTCTGATCAATCTCTAAAGCCTTTTCAAATCAAATCAGAGAAATAAAACTAAACTTTAAGTTTGTAAGTGTTACTAAATCGTTGTAATGTTGCACATATCCTCGAACAATTTTGTCTCTTTGATTTCCATTTCATTACTTCTCGCTTTGGTATTATCACATCCTTCTCCAAAAAGTTTCCTAATATCACTGCCATGATCTTGGATTACATCTAAGTGTAGAGTATGTTCGTCCCAAAAATTTGAATCAAACCCTACAAATAAAACAAAAACTAAAGACATAAGTTGGGATGAACAAAATAGATTTTATAAAATGAAAACGTCAAATAAATAGTAGACACTTATCATTGGTTCCAAAAACTTAGACTGAGGACACTTCCTAGACAATAAAAACTTAGAGAGATAAATAATCATTGGATCGGAGCTTGAAATAACAATATTGTATGAAGAACAAATAAACTTCTGATACGTATAAGCTTTGATTTGAATAGTTGAATATCATACCTCATATGCGTGTATATAAACATGGTAACATGCATGCAACAAAAAACTGAGCTAACAAAAAAATGTGTATATCAAAATTATCAAGAAAGATAAATTAAACTACTATTAAAGATTCTCACGAAAAGTTGATGATTATTTGATGTATACACAGGGCCGTCATTGAGGACAGCAATATGAAGCAATGGTATGTGACTTCCAATTTTTTTACAGCAAAAATATTTGAAAATAGGCCTCAAAATTATTTAGTTTCAAAAGTCCCCAAAGTTTTATAATAACCCAAAAAAAAACAAATTGTTGCTTTGACCTCCAAATATTTTGGACGGGCCACTTGTATACGTTAACTAAACATCGTATGAATTCAATTCAACCCTTGAAACTTTGAAAATGGTAATAGACAGAAAATTTACCACTCGCAATGGTAATAAAATTTGTTGGAAAATTGACATTCCTTGTACTTCTATGTTTCCCTCTTTCTCTGTTTCTCACAGCTTCATTGTTAAAACGGAGAACTGTTAGTTCATATGATCAGCGAGAAGAACTCTACAAAACAAAAGATAAAACAAAACTAAAATCTTCCATGACATCCAAACGAACAAATGTTATCTCTTAAAATACCAAAACAAAACACAAGTTACGTAGATTATGTAGCGCCATAACTTTAACCAAACGAAAGAGTAAATTTTTTTATAAAAAAAATCAATCTTGATATAGTAAAGGTTTCACATTTATACTAATCTCAGAACATGTGATCTCTATAGTTTACGTGAAGAATTAATATTCATTCCAAGTGAAAGAAAAATATTATAATCTTGCGTGTTTCAACTATATCATCATATAACGGGTAACCAAAATAAATTTAGAAAATCATATCTTGTGAACATGTAAAACTAAAGAGTCTATGGTAAAACTGTTGAGGAAGTTTATCATTAAGTTTGATTTACTACACAACTGTTGAATGTCTTATGAACCTGAAATGATAATTTCTCATGTAACAATGTGAGAAAGCTAGTGTAAGTGAAACAAAATGATCACACTTACGTGACAATGTGAGAAGGATATTGTAACTATAACCGACCTCACATTGAAACAACTATACTTGTCTCGCAAATAAGATGATAACATCAATACTCTTTGATTTTACCTCATCCACGTTCACTATATAAATCATATATATGAAAGTTGGTCAACTCTCTCCATATGAATGACACATCATCACACAAGAAAATCACATTTGTCATTCAATATTTTTTAAATTAAAAAATTAATAAAATTAAATAAGTAAATTAAATGTATCATCATTCCTACTCTTAATTGAATTAAAAGACGATCATTTCTCTAATATTGATATATGCAATGCTAGAAGATTCAAAAGTGTTGACTTAAATGACATTCAATCATGCGAATACTTTTGAGATTTTGTTGAGTTGATGTCAATCCAAACTTTAACATGAGCTTATCACAATTTGTTGAAGTACATAAAACAAGAAATTGGTTTATTCATAATCGAGTTAGGCAAATTTTAAACCACACAAGTAACATAATTACACATATTTGTATCAAAATATCATATATTGTTATTATATGTATTCATGATAGTGAAAATATATTAAAATCTTATAAATAATCAGCTTTTTACATGAAAATATGTAAATTGATATTTTGAGTTACAAATGAATCTAACCATAAAAATTGTAATTACATATTTATGGATCTAATTTTATTAACAATACAATAATAAACAAAGAATAAACATAAATTAGCAAAAAAAAACAATCAATATAAATACTATTTTCAAAACAAACCCACGCATAGCGTGGGTATTCATTTAGTAATAATAATAATAAAAGATTACATCATAACTTTACTATTCAAAATCTCAATAAATTATAAAAATTACAGAAATGATTGATGGAGCAGACAATGTTTGATGGAGATGAAAGATTTATTTTGATGTTGTTTTGTTCCAGCGAATTTGGTTCCGGTTTCCCATGAGCTTCCTTCCATTTTTTCGCTCGCAAGGAAACTAAAAGAGTGACGCTTTTGGGTGTAGAAAGCCTAACCAAAGTTTAACCATAGGTTTGATGCAAATGCAAAGATTTTTTTTTTTGATAAAACTACCCTAGAAATATAATGTCATTCTTTTATAAGCTTTGTGCTCAAGAACTTCCATCTATCTTTAGCTACCAAACAAACTGGTCAAAAAGATTCTTATTTCCAATAAATTTTGAATCGAAAAAGTTGGCATTAACATTTTGATGTTAGAGAACCTTAGAAAAGTCACCAAGAAAACAAACCCATAAGCAGAAAACCTTCCAATCTCTAAAATATTGAAATAACTGAATCCGGAGAAAGAAACTTTCTTACATACCTTATACTTATCGAAATACAAATTATAATTTATACAAATGAATATTATAAATAATAAGATTTTCCACTCTCAACTCAAGTCTCATACTATGTACCATATTAATAGTGGTGGAAGTAAATGGGAAAATGAAAACAATTACTCCTTCTAAAGTAACGGACAATGAAGAATAATGCAATCAATACACTTAATGTCCAATTAAATTGCAATTGTTTGATTAGCAAATAAGTTAGAATTATGAATATAAGAATACGTTTAATTTGAAAGAAAAGTTGAGACAAATTTCAAGAGAGAAATTAGAAAAAATTAGAGATGTCTTTTATATGAATCTTTAAATAATATGTAAGATAGAAAAATTAGGAAAAAGATTAATTATAAAATAGGCCAAGTGTACTAATGTTGTGAGGATTTAAAATTTTACTAATTCATATGTGATAATAAGAAGATATTATTTTTAACTAAAAATATTAGAAGACAAAAATCAATTTAAAAATATATCCGAAATGGATAAATATGATTTTTTGGAATTAAATACTAAAAAGAAGATATAAATTGGAAGAAACAAAGTAATAAATGGAAGAAGACAAGTGTCACCAAAATAAAGTGCCAAATGTAGCAATGTTAGGAAAAGTTAGGAAAAAACCTTCTCTTATTATATAAGATGTCAACTAGTTTTGAATAAAACATAGAAATTGTTCTCCTGAAAATGTAAAAAGAAAAGGTTGTGATATAGAGACACGGTCATCAAAAATTATCAAAATTTCTCCAAACTCAAAATTATGTATTTCAGGAAATTTGTTTTTATTAATGTTGATTATAAAAATCGAATTATATCGATTCAGGTGTACAAAGTTATTATAGAAACTTTTGGAATGCAAACTATTACGTAAGCAAAATATATTGAAACCGATAGACAAACTCTCTATGAGTGTCCACCTTGGCTTTGAGTTTAAGATTTTAGTTCGTGGATTCACGCTTACTTTTTTCAGTTCTTGGTAGACTTGAGCATCTCCGATACATTTTGGAAATTGCTCACTGTATCAACTTTAGAAACTTGCACCAGCCCTTCTCTGATGTTTCCCATCCTCCACATCCCTGATTTTCAAGTGATATTTAACCATCAGGCTAACTTTGAAACTTGGTTTTCTACTGTATACCCCTTTGCAGCCACATCCCATGTATTAATCTAATGCAACAACTAGATTCTTAAGTGAGGGATACTGAGAACTTTACATTTAACTGTACATAAATAATTAACATTTATATTTATTTTAGTCTAGGAAACATATCAAGTAAAGGGAATCTTATGAATTGATACAAGTGAAAATTGTAGGAAACTGTTAGAGGTTGCATAGTTCTAGAAGAATCTAGGTTGATCGATCCCCTTTCTTCTTCAGCATCTCCAGGTACGTTTTCATGATCTTCTTGTCTGATTCGTAATAGGCTTCCATTCTCTCCAAAGGTCTCATATCAAGATCAATGAAATGTACCTACCGAAAATGAAACAATTCAACAAAAGCAAAGATTTAATATCTAAAAATAAGAAAAAGAGATGAGACTAACGAAAGTGGGAGAGGATCCAGAGTAAGCGAGAACCAAATTCACAACTCCTTCGCTTCTATATGACCAATCAAGTGCATCTTTTGTTTCAAAAACAATCTCCTCCATCTGAACACAACACCCAACAACACAAAATATTAACAATTAGAACGTATTGTACACAGTGCTGATTGTACATAGCATCAAAACGTAAATCTTGAGCAATGACCAAATCGTAAACAAGGTAGGTAAACAAACTTCGATTTCTAAAACAATGTAACTAGCCAATATAAAAATGATTAAGAAATTGCAATAACTCAAAAAGAAGCTACTGCCTACTGCTATGTAGTTACAAATGGCATCGAAGAACTATAAATCTATAGTGTTAGGAATTTAACAGAAACTTACTAGACTTGGATGTGTTCAAGGAAATATGGTATAGTTGAAGAACTTTAGTTAAGAGTAGTCAGGCTTGGTTAAGCTAAGGCGGAACTTGTGAACTATGAGATGCCTCACGTCCCCATTATCACTCAATTCACCGTAAACAAAGACACATGCTAAGAATTAAGGGAAGAAAATAAAATGACTAACCTTTTGAATCTTGATGGCGCCAAGAACTCTCCTCTCGATCGTCGACGTTTAGGAAGAAGAGAGATGCTTTGATTTTATGATTATGAGGACTCTTCTTGGGTGAAGCATCTAAGTAACTCTCTGCGTCAACAACTCTCCATGTTTTCGTCTTTCTTTAAACAATAAACTCCTTTTGGAGTCATCGTGCTACCAAATTATTAATAAGGGTCTCTTATAATAATAATGTTATAGCTTGGAATATTTCTTATACTAACAATTTCAAGTACTATTGGGTTTTATGAAAAGACAACTACTTCTAATCTACCCATTTTTTAATTTTACCTTAATAGCTTTCTTAATTTCAATTTACCTGATTCGTTTCGTCTTCTTCCTCCAACTTGTCTATGATACATTTCTTGGAAATAATTGTAACCTTTACAAAATCAAATTCATATCTTTTAGATGATAAAACTAAGACCACTTCCAAGGATGTATTTTTTTTGTGGGGTCCAATAGTGTATTTTAAAGAGGGCTATTAACTTAATTAAAAACTATTAAAAATAAATTTAAACTGTAAATTAATTGAAAAACCGGTTCTGAAATAATAATTTAAAGATTCCCGGTCGTGACAGCGTTTGGTTAGTTGATGATTTTTTTGGTTGGTGAATTTTTAACAGAGTAATTGCTTTTAATATATTTATGATTTACAAATCTGTATTTTATATGTTTTTTCTTATCATATAGTATGTTTAAAATTTCATGTCATGCAATTGATTATTTTCTCTTCTGTTTTTCTGTTTCAGCAAAAAGTGTATTTCTGTTTCTTCGAATTCTTTTTCTTTATTTCTTTGCTTCCATGATTGTGATACTTTCTTCTTTGACTTTTTTTCTTTGTCTTTCTTTTTGTACATAAATGTAAAATATATTCAAACAAAAGCCTTTGTTGTTGTTGTTTGATAACTTCTTCCTCCTTTTTATTTTTCAAAAAAACAAATACAAAAGCCTTTGTTCCAAAGAATGCATCCTTATTTAGAGAGTTTTGAACTTAAAACAGAGTGACAGAGAGAGAAAAAGCAGAGCTTCTCTACTTGTTATGGCCGAGCTTGGAAGCAGATGTGGAGGCCATCATCAAGCTTCCTCGAATCAAGTTGTTACATAAATGAGATTCTATTTCTGACCGTTCTGTCTATGGTGGATATGAGTGGCCGTGGAAGATCTCCATTTCGCCTTTTATCAAAGATATTACTTCATTGATTTCAAATATGGTACACAAAGTTATTATAGAAAAACTGTTACATAAGCAACATATACTGAAGCTGATAGACAACATATCATGGGACGACATGTCACTCCCACAAACCAAGCAAGATCAGCTCTTGTGCCAATAATGGCAAATACAACACTACCAACATCACTTAAGGATGGTAAAGACTTCATATTATCCGTTTGGTCTCTTTGCTCTTCTTCTATGAGTGCTAAAGAAAAAAGTTCAAATTGTGTCTTCTGAGTTCCCTCAAAGCGTAGGACGTCTTTAGGGTGTATGCACCTTCCAACTGGTCACCCTTCTTCGCCATGGCCATGTAGAACCCGAAACAAAAATCTACATGGCTTGCGTTTTGGATGCACCACTGTTTGATCCAGGCAACAACCTTCTCCCTCGTGTCCAAGCTCTTGAGATGGGTCGTAGGTGCGTTGTTGACGGTGTTAATCTCCGTTGGTCTCCCAACTGGGAAGAATTCCAGATAGGCCAACATCTCATCTCATCAAGAGTCTCCCAGTTATATCACCTCCGACGCTCCTAAAGATATGCAACACCCTATGGTAGAATTCAACAGAAGGAATGTGTTGGACTTTGTAATATTCTTCTCCTCCTTCCGACAATCTCTCCTTCCATCTTTCTGATATCTTCAAATTCTTTAATGAATAGATAAATTGCAGCCCATCCGGAAGCTTCTTTAACTTTGGACAATCATCGATATAGAGAGTATGAAGAAAGGGCATAGAGCCTTGTTCTACTATCCACTCTTCCCATTCCTCTAGCCGATATATTGAAAGCTTCTGCAATTGAGGAAACCCACCGCCCGAGCAAACCATTATCCTCCCACTGAAAGTTCTAAACCCTAATTGAAGCTCTTTCAAGTAAACCAATCTCCCTAGAGTCGGCAATGGATCTTTCTCCAAACAACAAAAAAATAGAGATATGGATGTAAGGTGAGAAGGAAGGTGTTCATCAGGAAGCTGCTTTAATTTTCGACATACCTGAATATCGAGAGTACGAAGAAGTGGCATGGAGCTTTCTTCTACTTTCCAATCTTCCCATTCCTCTAGTTTCAGTAATGAAAGCCTTTGCAATTGAGGAAACCCACCGCTCGAGCAAACCATTTTCTTTCCACTGAAAGATTCAAACCCTAATTCAAGCTCTTTCAACTGTAGCAACTTCTCTAGAATCGGCATGGGATCCTCTTCCAACCGACAACTTTCTAGATATAAGGTTGTAAGGTGAGAAGGGAAGTGTTGTTCTGTAGAAAGCCTAGGCATATACAGTTTCAACCATAGCCTTTTGAGATGAACGAAATCAAATACGATTCCCGCTTCCTTCGTCCTCATCTCAGAACCGTGATCATATATTTCAAGTTTTTCCAGGTATTTCAATCCACCTATAGATGCAGCTAGAGTTTCTAGACTCGTCTCCTCAATTAATTTGATGTTGAGCGTGCTCAGCCTGACCATACCACAAAGATCCTCCAAGCTGCTATTCTCTGTTGAGAAATTCTCTAAAGTCTCCAATTTTACTAGATTACTCAATTCTAGTTTTGTCTTCCTCCCCATATCAGATGGTAACGCAAGGTATCTCAGTTCTTGCATCCCCATCAAGACATTGGGCACAAATGTAGATCTTCCGAATGAAGCTAAATTCAGATAGATCAACAACTTCAGATTTCCTAGTGAGTAAGGTATATGAGTTACCTCTGCATACTCTAAGCTCAAGTATCTTAAGTGGATGAGCTTTCCAATGCAAGAAGCTAACTTCCCTCCTTTAATCTTCACTTCAATAAGATCTAACACCCTCAGAAGTTCTAACCTTGTAAAGCTTGAACCTGCCAGGTTCCAACTTCCCAAGGTAACAACCACGAGAGCTCGAAGTTTTGGATTGTTTATATCTTTCTCAACATGTAAAGTAGTAGGATATTGGTAGACAAACCTGCGAGATGTGACAGTAGACTGCAAGTTTGCAGTTGAAGGGCGGCTACTGGTAATTTGTAGGAAGTTTTCTTCTTTAGCTTTTAACAAACAAACTTCTCTCATCATGTCATGCAAATGACAAGTTTCAAATCTCGAAGTCTTTACATCTCTTTCGGAAATGACCATATTCCTCCTCACCAGCTCCTCTATGTAGACATCTCCAACATCTCGAATGGTCTCTCCATCGTAATGCCTAGGTTGGAATATTCCTTCTGCAGCCCAGTAATATGACAAGTTCTCTACCTTTATCTCATAATCTTCTGGAAAATGGGCCAAGTAGAGGAAACAATGCTTCAAATAACTTGGCAATTCTTCAAAGCTTAGAGACAATACATTGTTACATGTATTGTTGTTGTCGTCATTAAAGTTAGTTCTTCCTCCCACGAGATGAGATCCAATATTCTCAGATAATCTTCTCCAATCATGCGATGTGTATTTTTCAGCTAACATACCTCCTAACACTCTGATGGCCAATGGTAACCCTCCACAGTGTTTGATCATTAGCTTACCCAACTCTTCCTTTTCCTCATCAATCTTAAATTCTGCACAACGTTATCAATATGTCAAAATCGTTTTACAAGTAGACTACAAAACCAAGATACTAACAAGCCAGAGATGCATTAAAAGTACCAGCTGCATCTTTCATAGGAAGTGCTATCCTCTGAAAAAGTGTCCAACTGTCTTCAGTGGTTAGGCATTCTGGTTTAAAGTTGATATATGATGTATTTCTACGCATGGCGACACTCTCATTTCGAGAAGTAAGCAACACTTTCCAACCTGCCAAAAACAAACACAAAGAGTTAGCTAGCTTATTGAGTAAGACCAGTGGCTAGTGTGTGTACCATAAGAGGTAACCTTTGGTCGGTGGAAATATTGGCTTGATTAGTTCCCAATCTTCTTTTTCCCATATGTCATCGAGGACAATTAATGACTTAGACGTTTCCAACAATCGAATTAGTTCACCTTGGAGTGTATCTTGTGTCATCTCCATGATTTTCTTTTCTTCCTCTTTGGGTTTGAGGTCCCTCAAGATCTTTTGCCATACATTCATTCGGGTAAAATCTTGTGAAACACACACCCATGAGAGCCCATCAAACTGATGTTTAACATCCTCATGGTTAAAAACCTGTTTAGCAAGTGTGGTTTTACCTAGACCACCCATACCGGTTATGGAAACCACTTGAACGTTTGCTTCGTCCACCAAATATCCAACCAATTTCTTAACATTTGCCTCCAACCCCACAAAATCGCTGTCGTCGTCCTTAGAAAATTTTTGTCGCATCTCCCTTTGTTTATCACCTTGAGGTTGCTTATACCCACCATCAACGATAGCTTGTTGCACTCCAAAACTCTGCATATCTCGGATCACCTTGGAGATCCTATTACTTAAGCCTCCGATACCTAATGCATATCTCCTCCGATCTGGAATAATGCAAGCAAGTCTTCTGATACTCTTCTTGATACCACTTGTTTTTCCCAGGTTTTGCTCAAGAACAAATGTTTCGATTGTATCCTCTCCATCATAGATAATTTCCTTGATCTCTTCAACACAGTTTTTCACCACCGCACTTGTATGTTTCTTTGCATTTGCATCTTTCAGAAAAGAGCTTAACATGTTTAGATCCCTTTTTAGTTCAGTTACTTGATCTTCGACTCCCTGAAATAGCTCGCATTCTTGACTCAGTAGGTTCCACAGGTTTTGTATACCAAACGAAATAAGTTCCCCAGCCATAATGCTTCCTGCTTAAGTAAGTAGTATATATGAAAATATGAATCAAGCTACGAAATATTGATGATCATGCATTATCATTAATAGTGATATCTAATCAGTTAGAAAAATATATTCAAGCTTTGTCTCTTGAGTCTTGACACACCTAGGTCTATCCAGGATATGGACAAAGTTTAACTGTTACTACTCGAAAGATTTAGAGAAACAAATAGAGATATCTTTCACCGTAAACAAAGAAATTTGCTAAGAAAATGGACTAACCTCTTGATGGTTCCAAGGAATCTCCTCAAGTAAGAAGAGATTTGATTGATACCGCTAGACTTCTTGGGACTCCTCTCGTCGTCTTTGGATAAGCACACGAAAGTCTCTGGTTCAGACTTTCCAACTTCTCGTGATGGATTTCTTAAAAGGACAACTTCTTTGTATCCACCCATTTCCTATCTTACTTAGTCTTAGTCCTCGAGTTTTTGTGGTCAACAAAATACACAAACAGTATAAAGGAAAGTTTCTAGAAGGAGAAACAGAGTATTGACAAATCAAAAAAAGGTATTATTTACATCAAGATAATATAATACAAAGAGTTTACGTCCTCATGTTAGCCCCGCGACGCGTTGGTAAATTTAATATAATAAAATATATAAATATATCTAGTTTTTAATTAATTAATATACTTAATTGAAGGAGTTAAAATTATGGTATAAAAAATAAAGATGGAAAAAATTCTTGTAAAATTGGAAAATTATTGTAGTAGTGAACTATTACCGTGTAATCTAAAACATAATATGATGTCAAAATTGAAAATTTGTTTTTGTAATTAGTTAAATGAATTACAATTATGCTAGAAAAAAATTCATCTCAAAATTGTAGTTTAATATAATAAAATATGACTAAAATCTCTATGAATAACCTTAAACTATGAATAATCTCAAAATTCTTATAAACAATTGTAGGCTTACAAAACAACGTTGTTTTCTTAACGGTGTGGGTGATTAGTTCAATTTCAAAACGCCTCTGATTTGGTATTGATTGTATAATTCCATTAATTTTGCCAATCCCATTAATTATGCCTGTTTTGTAATGATTTGATACGTATTAGTGTTTATGGGTTTTGTCTTTCTTTGATTCAATGTAAATTAAAATGTTACAATATAACAACTTGAAGAAAATATTAACACATGAATGCATATCATTGTATAAACTCGATGCTCATTATAGGCTCTATACCACGTCATCCATGTCATTTCTATCGAACTGTAGTCTTGGTTTAGTCTGGTTAATCTCTACTTGCTTCATTATAAAATAAGTAAGCCATTAAACATATGAAGCATAATAAGCAAAATATGACGTAAAATCATCCTAATGTCAATTATGAACACTTGCCTTGGGTTTAGAAGACAAATTACTTTATCTAAATTCATCAGTTGAATTACTTTTGGTCTTTTTTGTGAGATCTAAGAAAACTTTTTTGGTCTTAACTAAGAACTTATGTTTGAGTTTTTTACAACCAACTTTAAGTTTTTTATATGAGAAAGACATGAATTTTGATGAGTTTTTTTTTTTGTGGGACAAAACTTTTGGTAAATACTAAGGAGCTATTTTCCACAATTCTTTTGAAGAATTCTGATCAATCTCTAAAGCCTTTTCAAATCAAATCAGAGAAATAAAACTAAACTTTAAGTTTGTAAGTGTTACTAAATCGTTGTAATGTTGCACATATCCTCGAACAATTTTGTCTCTTTGATTTCCATTTCATTACTTCTCGCTTTGGTATTATCACATCCTTCTCCAAAAAGTTTCCTAATATCACTGCCATGATCTTGGATTACATCTAAGTGTAGAGTATGTTCGTCCCAAAAATTTGAATCAAACCCTACAAATAAAACAAAAACTAAAGACATAAGTTGGGATGAACAAAATAGATTTTATAAAATGAAAACGTCAAATAAATAGTAGACACTTATCATTGGTTCCAAAAACTTATTAGGACTGAGGACACTTCCTAGACAATAAAAACTTAGAGAGATAAATAATCATTGGATCGGAGCTTGAAATAACAATATTGTATGAAGAACAAATAAACTTCTGATACGTATAAGCTTTGATTTGAATAGTTGAATATCATACCTCATATGCGTGTATATAAACATGGTAACATGCATGCAACAAAAAACTGAGCTAACAAAAAAATGTGTATATCAAAATTATCAAGAAAGATAAATTAAACTACTATTAAAGATTCTCACGAAAAGTTGATGATTATTTGATGTATACACAGGGCCGTCATTGAGGACAGCAATATGAAGCAATGGTATGTGACTTCCAATTTTTTTACAGCAAAAATATTTGAAAATAGGCCTCAAAATTATTTAGTTTCAAAAGTCCCCAAAGTTTTATAATAACCCAAAAAAAAACAAATTGTTGCTTTGACCTCCAAATATTTTGGACGGGCCACTTGTATACGTTAACTAAACATCGTATGAATTCAATTCAACCCTTGAAACTTTGAAAATGGTAATAGACAGAAAATTTACCACTCGCAATGGTAATAAAATTTGTTGGAAAATTGACATTCCTTGTACTTCTATGTTTCCCTCTTTCTCTGTTTCTCACAGCTTCATTGTTAAAACGGAGAACTGTTAGTTCATATGATCAGCGAGAAGAACTCTACAAAACAAAAGATAAAACAAAACTAAAATCTTCCATGACATCCAAACGAACAAATGTTATCTCTTAAAATACCAAAACAAAACACAAGTTACGTAGATTATGTAGCGCCATAACTTTAACCAAACGAAAGAGTAAATTTTTTTATAAAAAAAATCAATCTTGATATAGTAAAGGTTTCACATTTATACTAATCTCAGAACATGTGATCTCTATAGTTTACGTGAAGAATTAATATTCATTCCAAGTGAAAGAAAAATATTATAATCTTGCGTGTTTCAACTATATCATCATATAACGGGTAACCAAAATAAATTTAGAAAATCATATCTTGTGAACATGTAAAACTAAAGAGTCTATGGTAAAACTGTTGAGGAAGTTTATCATTAAGTTTGATTTACTACACAACTGTTGAATGTCTTATGAACCTGAAATGATAATTTCTCATGTAACAATGTGAGAAAGCTAGTGTAAGTGAAACAAAATGATCACACTTACGTGACAATGTGAGAAGGATATTGTAACTATAACCGACCTCACATTGAAACAACTATACTTGTCTCGCAAATAAGATGATAACATCAATACTCTTTGATTTTACCTCATCCACGTTCACTATATAAATCATATATATGAAAGTTGGTCAACTCTCTCCATATGAATGACACATCATCACACAAGAAAATCACATTTGTCATTCAATATTTTTTAAATTAAAAAATTAATAAAATTAAATAAGTAAATTAAATGTATCATCATTCCTACTCTTAATTGAATTAAAAGACGATCATTTCTCTAATATTGATATATGCAATGCTAGAAGATTCAAAAGTGTTGACTTAAATGACATTCAATCATGCGAATACTTTTGAGATTTTGTTGAGTTGATGTCAATCCAAACTTTAACATGAGCTTATCACAATTTGTTGAAGTACATAAAACAAGAAATTGGTTTATTCATAATCGAGTTAGGCAAATTTTAAACCACACAAGTAACATAATTACACATATTTGTATCAAAATATCATATATTGTTATTATATGTATTCATGATAGTGAAAATATATTAAAATCAGATTCAGATTCACAATGTATTCATAATTACACATAATTACCTCCTTTACCTTGCAAGAGACGGATTCAAACAATGATGAGGAATGATAAAGTTCGTAAGGCGGTCATGAGGCTTTGCAATCTACTCAGTGAGCGTTATGCAAAACATCTAAAGACGGAATCAGATTCTGTTGAGCATCGTAAAGATGAAGGAAAATGGGATGACTTCAATGAAAAGAGTATAAGCCAAGCCTTTAATAATGTTCTTGAGCTCAAGAAGATGGGTAAACTGATGCCCTCTCAACGGACGAGACCTGAAATTCACACAGAGGACATTCAAACTGTTTCTATTGATCAAGTTAAAGATACATCGCGTCTTCATCAGATTTTTAAGCATGTAGATGAAAAGGACAATGGTTGTATACAAGTGCAGGAATCTCTGGTAGTGTCTACCGCTGTTGAACTGTTAAAGCTTGTGTTTCTAAGCATGCCTACTGCACCTAGTATGCCAAATTTACTGGAAGATACCTTACGACGATATTCCGAGGGTGACCTCTTCACCGCCTATAGCTACCTCCGAGACAAAAAGTTCTTGGTTGGTGGAAGTGATGGACAACCATTTGTGTTATCTCAGAATTTCTTGCATAGTATTTCAAAGTCACCATTCCCGGTTAATACTGGGAAAAGAGCTGCCAAGTTCTCAAGTTGGCTTGTCGAACACGAAAGAGAACTTATGGATGAGGGAGTCACTCTTACTTCAGATTTGCAATGTGGTGATGTTTTGAATTTCTTTTCATTGGTTGCTTCTGGTGAACTCTCTTTATCTGTATCTTTGCCTGAAGAAGGTGTTGGGGAGCCTGAACATCGAAGAGGTTTAAAACGTAGAGCTGAGGATGTAGAAGAATCTGAACTTGATAGTGCTAAGAAATTTAAGTTACTAGGTGAAGGTGAAATCAACGTCCGAAAGGAAAAGGGTTTCCCTGGTTTAGCAGTATCTGTTCATCGTGTAACTATACCAATAGCTAACGCAATAGAGTTGTTTAAGGATGATGACTCTTGGTCCGGTGAACTTCATTTCATGTCGGGAGAAACAAATAATGGCTGTGGTTCTGATGATATGAAAGAACTTTTGGACTCTAAGGATGCTACTGTGATACCAGGTAGTTTAGTTGATTCTCCTTGGCAAGCAATGGCTAGTGTTGCTAGTTGTATTATGTCCGGTTCTGCAGAGGAGCAACAGAGTTTAATCAGTCCCGAGGTTTTCGAAGCGGTTTCCAATGCCCTTCACAAGGCTGGTGACCAAGGTCTAAGCATTGAAGAAGTCCACTTTCTTATTAATATTCCAAGTAAGCATCCGGCTAACCTCTTCAACACGTTAGCATGTGCTCATGACTTCCTTCAGTTTTGTATTTTAAGTTTTAACCTCGGTTTATTCATGGGCAGGCCAAGAAACTTGTGACTGCATTGTAGAAGTACTTCAAACATTTGGAGTAGCTTTGAAGGTATGTCTTACCATCTCTTATCTTACTAGTACTCTTAAATTCTTGGACTATGAACTCTGTTTATGTTACATCTTTTTGACATGTAACTGTTAACAAGAGACGCTATCTTATTCAGGTAAATGGCTATGATAATTTCCGTCTTGTCCATTCGCTCTACCGATCAAAGTACTTCTTGACATTGGCGGATGGTGGAACTACCCAAAATGGTCAACAGTCTCAACCAGCGAACTACGTAGAAAAAGCTTTGGAGGAACATAGGTCAAACGATGTTGTCACCAGCGACTACAGTACTTCAAAAGACAAGCAAGTTCATGTTTCTGAGAACAGCGTTCACAAGGTCACGATTCTTAACATTCCTGAAATGGCTGAAACAAGCGGTTTGCAAGAGGAATCTACCAAAGCTCCATCTGTTACTTTTGGAACGAGCATCGAAGGCGAAACGAAGGAATCAACTTCTGTGAAGTCACAACCTATATTTCCATGGATAAACGCAGATGGATCAGTAAATAAAGTTGTATTCGATGGACTAGTTCGTCGCGTTCTTGGTACCGTGATGCAAAATCCCGGTATACCAGAGGTAAAATACTTCTCTAATCAGCTCGTACTGTCACAGTTTTGGGCTCTATGAAAATACTTATCCAAACATTTCATTTTTGTGACAGGAGGAAATCATAAACCAAATGGACGTACTAAATCCTCAGGTAATATACAATCTTTCTCATATAGTGAAACTGATCATAATCTTTTAAAGCTCTCTGATAACATTATATAAACTTTCAATCTCAGAGCTGTAGAAAGCTTCTGGAGTTGATGACACTAGATGGGTACATGAAAGTAAGGGAAATGGTGCAAACCAAATTTAGCGGTCCTCCGTCTTTGTTAACCGGTCTTCTCTTTACCGGTCATAGAAAAACGGAACTTATCAGCCGGAAACACTTCTTTGCCAACTCCAAGGGACTCTTTGCATTGTAATATAGTAAAAAGTAAAAAACTAGTAGGTAGTAATTATTTATTTTCTGAATTTTTTAATTCATGAAATGAAGTTTTTGTATATTGGAAAATTTGAAAATAGTGAGATAATAATAGCATCTCTTATATTGATGTATGATTTAAAATTAATTTTGAGGTATAAATAATTAATAGTGAGATAATTATTCTTTAGTTTATATTTTTATTGTATACATGGACACCGAACTTCATAAACAAATGATCCTTTTTTCTTTGGAATGTCAAACCATATCATTATATATCGAAGAACTAATTTTTATAAAGAAAAACAAATGCATTAGGTGACCTATGTTTAATGTTTTTGTCAGCCAAAAACTATAGGTAGGAGGATAGAGTAAACCCATACTGCTTTACCTATCAAGTAATTATGTAATATACAATAAATAAAAACAAAAACATGTGGTCTTAATAAATTCTTATACATGTGGCACATAATAGTAGAATCATGACTAATCTTACAAGTAACTATAGAGGGATGATTTTAGCGAGGAGACGAACACTAAGAATTACTGGAAATAGGATATTTGCGTTGCTTTTTTCTTTTTTTACGAAAATAGAATAATAAAATTTAATCTGTTTTGAAATAATAAATATAAAATAGTACTCGACAATTTTATTAATCACAATTTAAATATTGTCCTATATACTGAAGACTTATATATTTAACCACAGTTAAAAAAGTATTCAATGTTATAACAAACTATGGTTACATTACCTTACCAAAAAAACTAAGGTTACATTACTTGTTTTGGTGTAAATTCCAAACATAGATACGAAAGGACAATAAATTCTTTTGCTGTCGTTCCAACTCATCAAAGCAATAAATCACTAGAGATAGCATAAAACCTAACAACTATCATGCTCAGAGATAATTTTAGAAACCCAACAAACAGAAACAAGATATATAAGCATACACACATGTCTTCAAATTTGTAAAACAACAAGCCAATCTCCACCATAAAAGTAAACGAACCAAAGAAGACAATGAAGATTCAAATATTATTGTTCGCTTTGGTTTTAATCTTCGTGGAAGCTAATGCAGCGACGCAAGGAAAAAACACAACAATCCCAGCACTAATAGTTTTTGGAGATTCAATAATGGATACAGGAAATAACAATAATCTTCCCACTCTTCTAAAGTGTAACTTTCCTCCATATGGAAAAGATTATCCTGGAGGCTTCGCTACTGGAAGATTTTCTGATGGAAGAGTTCCTTCTGATCTTATTGGTAACCAATTGAATTGTTATTACATTTTTCTAAATTATGAATCATATATATTTATCTATATTCTGATAAATATGTTTAAAAATATTTCAGCGGAAAAGTTGGGATTGGCTAAGACATTACCAGCATATATGAATCCGTATTTGAAGCCAGAGGATCTTCTTAAAGGTGTAACATTTGCATCTGGAGGAACTGGTTATGATCCATTGACAGCAAAAATTATGGTACAATATATCTTATTTTTTTCTATCACGATCCTTAGTTTTTTTATGGGTAATTCTTTTTTCTTACATTTATGTTTATTTTTATAGTCAGTAATATCGGTGTGGGATCAACTCATAAATTTCAAAGAATATATATCAAAGATCAAGAGGCATTTCGGAGAAGAAAAAGCCAAAGATATCTTGGAACATAGTTTCTTTCTTGTGGTGTCTAGTAGCAATGACCTTGCTCACACTTATTTAGCTCAAACTCATCGATATGATCGTACCTCTTATGCCAATTTCTTGGCTGACTCTGCTGTCCATTTCGTGAGAGTAAGTACTTTATTGTAAATATATAGAATAATACAGAAACTAATCAATAATATATTGTTTTATCCACTAAATACTTTATCTTATCGATAATTGATAATTAGGAATTACATAAGCTTGGAGCTCGGAAAATAGGAGTGTTTAGTGCAGTCCCCGTCGGTTGTGTTCCACTCCAAAGAACAGTTTTTGGAGGTTTTTTTACAAGAGGATGTAATCAACCTCTAAACAACATGGCAAAACAATTTAACGCAAGACTTTCTCCAGCTTTAGATTCTTTAGATAAAGAGCTAGATGGTGTTATCCTTTACATTAATGTTTATGATACTCTTTTCGACATGATCCAACACCCTAAAAAATACGGTAAGTTCATCTAACATATTTATCTACATAGAAATTATTTATATTTTAATTTTATTATATATTTTAAACTATATTTTATTCAAATGATCTCGTTTTGTTTCAGGTTTTGAGGTAGCTGATAGAGGATGTTGCGGTAAAGGATTGCTTGCGATATCCTATTTGTGTAACTCATTGAACCCATTTACGTGTTCTAATTCTTCAGCATACATATTTTGGGATAGCTATCATCCATCTGAAAGAGCTTATCAAGTTATCGTCGACAATTTACTCGACAAATATTTGAGCAAAGTCTATTGATGTTGAACATCTGAATATTGTTTTTTTGTTCTTTTTATTCTCATTCTCTTATGTATACATTCATTACTCAATTTTTTAATGTACTATACTATATCTTTACTCATCAAATTATTAACTTTGAGACTCACTAATCAAAAAATTCTCACTACTCTTTTAAACACAAACACGTTAGATGTTAAAATTGGTTGTATTCGCCCTCATAACCAATTGGAAAGTGGCCTAAATAAGAGAATGATGCGACACTAAAAAGCCGAAGAAAATTCTAGCCATTTGAGAGATGATACAATGAGATTCAGCTTTAAAATGTATGACCTATTTATTACTGACAACAAACGAATTACATTTGTTTACGATCTTTGAGTTCACAATGGTTTGCATAAATGTCTAACAAATGTCTTGAGAATTTGTTTCACAAGACAAGCAAACCAATTGCACTCAATTTGCATAAAGTCTCTAAATAGTAAAACAATACGCACATAGTTCTTAAGATCACAAGATAAGCAAAGCAATTCCACTCAATTTGCATATCACGTACTATATTGGGTGTTATTGAATAAGTTATGTTATTGGGCCGGGCTTCTTGGTTTGTATCTCAACAAAACAATTATATCAACATTCGGCCCACAAGCCCATAATTCAGACTTTCGAAAACCCTAATCTTATGCTCACCTATATAAACTAAAACTTGTGAATCCGCTAGGGTTTACTTCATCGAAAATGGCGGAAAGAGGAGGAGAAAGCGGCGCAGAGCGTGGCGGTGACCGTGGTGACTTCGGGCGTGGATTCGGCGGTGGACGTGGAGGTGGCCGTGGCCGTGATCGTGGTCCAAGAGGCCGTGGAAGACGTGGAGGCCGTGCCTCGGAAGAAACGAAATGGGTTCCAGTGACCAAACTAGGTCGTCTAGTGGCTGACAATAAAATAACGAAGCTAGAGCAGATCTATCTTCATTCTCTCCCAGTAAAGGAGTACCAAATCATAGATCATCTTGTTGGTCCTACGTTGAAAGACGAGGTTATGAAGATCATGCCTGTTCAGAAACAAACCAGAGCTGGTCAAAGGACTAGATTCAAGGCCTTTGTTGTTGTTGGTGATGGAAATGGTCATGTTGGTTTGGGTGTCAAGTGTTCTAAGGAAGTTGCTACTGCCATTAGAGGAGCTATTATTCTTGCTAAGCTATCAGTGGTTCCGGTGAGGAGAGGTTATTGGGGGAATAAGATTGGGAAGCCACACACTGTGCCTTGTAAGGTTACTGGTAAATGTGGTTCTGTTACTGTGAGAATGGTTCCTGCTCCGAGAGGTTCTGGTATTGTTGCTGCTAGGGTTCCTAAGAAGGTTCTTCAGTTCGCTGGTATTGATGATGTCTTTACTTCTTCAAGAGGATCTACCAAAACCCTTGGAAACTTTGTCAAGGTTTGATTTTGATCCTTCTTTTTTGAAGCATTTGATAATGTTTAGCTGTAGAGTTCTTTGATTTAGCTCTGCTTTTAATGATTTGATTATCCCTTAATAGGGATTTAGTTCACATTTGCTTAGTAGTTGGTGATAAATGAAGCGTCTAAATGTAGCTGATTGCAATTTGTAGATGATCATAGATTTTGTTGATGATTTTCATCTCAAGTACTTAATTTGATGGATGTAGATGCTTCATAATTTGTGATAGATTGATATTCTTGATTTCTTTTTTGAACTCTTGGCATGATGTTGCTTGATTATCTTAACCATAGTGTTGATGTTGTTGGTGTTATGATACAGGCTACATTCGATTGCTTACAGAAGACATATGGGTTCCTTACACCAGAGTTCTGGAAAGAGACTAGATTCTCCAGATCGCCGTACCAAGAGCACACTGATTTCCTGTCGACTAAGGCTGTTTCTGCAACCAAGGTTATCACTGAGGGTGAAGACCAAGCTTAAGACCTTCATGAGATGAGTTTGGTTTATAGGTTTTGGTTATCGCAAATATTTATCTTTCCGGTCTTGTTTCTTGGTTGTCTTTTATCAGTTTTTGATATTGGAGTTTCAGTTACAAGGATAATCATAATTTAGTTATGTTTGGCTTTTGTTAGATATTTGCTTCCATGAAATGACATTTTGCAATAATGCATGTCTATTTCTAAGTTCTTGCAATTAATCAGTCTAACATGTATAAATTGTTCAAGGAACAATATCAATTATGAATGATCTAGTATAATAAGTGTTGATATCGACATTTCATCAGCAGTAAAAACAGAAGAACGAATTAATAAAGTCAAACAAATTCAGTAGAATGATATTTTTTCTCAACTTATTTTATAATAACCATTTTAAAAACAAACATAGTACATACATGTATTCCCCTTTCCTTGGATTTGTTAACATGATGCTTTAATGCTTAGATTGAGTCTTATGAATTGATACAAGTGAAAACAGTAGGAAATTGTTACGAAACATAAAATACTCTTATGAGATATGAAATCTGATTCTTATAGCTTTGTAGTTCTAGAAGCGCCGAGGTTGATCTCCTTTCTTCTTCTTGAGCATCTCCTGGTATGTTTTTGTGATCTTCTTGTCTGATTCGTGATAGGCTTCCATTCTCTTTAAAGGTCTCATATCAAGATCAATGAAGTGTATCTGCCGACGATGTAGACCTCAGTTTAATTATGAGAAAAAACAATTTAACAAAGGCAAAGATTCTTGTGAAAAAAAACATGTACCTTATACTCAAATTCTTGCTTTGTTGATTCAAGTTGAATGTTACCGTGGGAAGAGGATCTTGAGAGCCCAGTCTCTATTGGTCTAAAACTTATCATTACACTACAATCTATAGCAGTGGAAGATATTAGAAAATCCTTCAAAATATTTACTTTCTCATCCTGTGGCAATGAATGCATGGAACCAAACTGATTCGATAATTTACTACTTTCCAACTCTTGGCACGCTTTACATGGCTGGTCAACTAAGTCATAGTACGCGTGAATCGCTCCCTCGATGTTATATTTGTCAAGCTTTTGAACCTCAAGAAGCTGATCTAAAGCTCCAGATGCGTAAACAGTTTCTGCAACAAGCTCTATGAAAGCATTTGCACGTAGGCCGCAGTCATCTTCGGTTTTGAAGAAATCTTTGAGTGTATGCTCAAAAGCTAATTCAAGCTTTGAGGTTGTTTTGCATATACCACCACGGAAGCCTCCAAATACTAGAGAACCATTCAAGAACACTTGTAAACTGTTTTGAGGAGTCGAGTAGAGCGCTTTTATTGCTTTGTGTATTCTATCTTTGGATCCAGAGAAAAGGTCTAAGGGATCATATTCACTGATTTGTGATATCTGAAAAACATGGCTTTAATGTGTTAGCTTCCAAGTATGCTTGTGGTTTCGAAGGATGTAGGAGAAAAAGTACCTGGTTTTCCCTAAGCTTTAGAACTTGGTACATTTCGAAGCGACTTATACTCTTCTTGATAACATTTTCTTCCGCTATGAAACTTGAAGATGAAAGAAATCCACATTTGGGCTACTTCACCAAAGTAAATATATCAGCGAAGAAAAAAAGAATAAATTGGGAGCTAAAAAGAAAGAAAGGACAAGATAATGATCATGGACACCTTTATTTCAACAGTTAAGCATGGTTTATGATCCTCAACTTGACCTGAAAGCACATGAGGTTATTAAACCAAAAATCATCATCAATTTGGATTAACCAAGAGATAAAATACAAGCTCACATCAACTTTTACTTGCAGTCAAGTAGAACAGTGAAAAGAAAGAGCTTAATTCACGAATAGTTGATTACACAAAATTAATTTACCATGGGAGAAAATGGTCAAATCATCCATGAGAAGCGCGAAACTGCGGTTAGTATCCACACTGAGTGTATTAGCTCGCCAAGAATGACGCTGAGACGTCACTATCTTCTTAACAGACTCAAGAAACTCCTTTTCTACAGGAAGGCAAATCTACAACATTCCCAAATCATCAAAACTAAAAGGTCAAAAACCTTTAAAACATCCCAAATTAATGCAACTTGGAGATTCTTGTAACCGTTATAACGTGTTAATCATGACAAGGGAGACTTACTCCAGGAGTAACATATTTGTGACCCAACAAAGGTTTCATGACATGTTTGACAAACAAATAGTCCACAATCTCCTTGTTTTGGCAAGATACAAGATCCTTAATCTCTCCCCAAATAAGCTTTTCCTGGGTCGTAAGACAACTTCCACTTCGGTCTCTATTTTCATTCCTAGTGTTTCGTAATTTTTTTATCCTCATCACCTTTCCCAACTTCACATATTCCACAAAAGAGAAAAACAAACAAGATTGCAATCAATGTTATATACTTCTTCCTAACCCCAAAAACTAGAAATAATATATAATCTCATCTTTGGGATTGAGAAAGAGATGAGACTAACGAAAGTGGGAGATGATCCAGAGTAAGCGAGAACCAAATTAACAACTCCTTCGCTTCTATATGACCAATCAACTGCATCTTTTGTTTCAAAAACAATCTCTTCCATCTGAACACAACACCCAACAACACAAACTATTAACAAGAACGTATTGTACACAGTGCTGATTGTACATAGCATCAAAACGTAAATCTTGAGCAATGACCAAATCATAAACAAGCTAGGTAAACAAACTTCGATTTCTAAAACAATGTAGCTAGTTCGATATAAAAATGATTAAGAAATTGCAATAACACAAAAAGAAGCTACTGCTATGTAGTTACAAATGGCATCGAAAAAACTATAAATCTATAGTGTTAGGAATTTAACAGAATCTTACTAGACTTGCAGTTCAAGGAAATGTGGTATATATAGTTGAAGAACTTTAGTTAATAGTAGTCAGGCATGGTTAAGCTAAGGCAGAACTTGTGAACTATGAGATGCCTCACGTCCCCATTATCACTCAATTCACCGTAAACAAAGACACATGCTAAGAATTAAGGGAAAAAAATGACTAACCTTCTGAATCTTAATGGCGCCAAGAACTCTCCTCTCGTCGACGTTTAGGAAGAAGAGAGATGCTTTGATTTTATGAGGACTCTTCTTGGGTGAAGCATCTAAGTAACTCTCTGCGTCAACAACTCTCCATGTTTTCGTCTTTCTTTAAACAATAAACTCCTTTTGGAGTCATCGTGCTACCAAATTATTAATAAGGGTCTCTTATAATAATAATGTTATAGCTTGGAATATTTCTTATACTAACAATTTCAAGTACTATTGGGTTTTATGAAAAGACAACTACTTCTAATCTACCCATTTTTTAATTTTACCTTAATAGCTGTCTTAATTTCAATTTACCTGATTCGTTTCGTCTTCTTCCTCCAACTTGTCTATGATAACATTTCTCGGAAAATAATTGTAACCTTTACAAAATCAAATTCATATCTTTTAGATGATAAAACTAAGACCACTTCCAAGGATGTATTTTTTTTTGTGGGGTCCAATAGTGTATTTTAAAGGATGGTTATTAACTTAAAAACTATTAAAAATAAATTAAAACTGTAAATTAATTGAAAAACCGGTTATAAAATAATAATTTATAGATTCCCTGTCGTGACAGCGTTTGGTTAGTTGATGATTGTTTTGGTGGATGAATTTTTAACAGAGTAATTGTTTTTAATATATTTATGATTTACAAATCTGTATTTTATATGTTTTTTCTTATCATATAGTATGTTTAAAATTTCATGTCATGCAATTGCTTATTTTCTCTTCTGTTTTTTCTGTTTCAGCAAAAAGTGTATTTCTATTTCTTCGAATTCTTTCTCTTTATTTCTTTGCTTCCATGATTGTGATACTTTCTTCTTTGACTCTTTTTCTTTGTCTTTTTTTGTTTTGTATAAATGTAAAAATATATTCAAACAAAAGCCTTTGTTGTTGTTGTTTGATAACTTCTTCCTCATTTTTATTTTTTAAAAAAACAAAAACAAAAGCCTTTGTTACAAAGAATGCATCCTTATTTAGAGAGTTTTGAACTTAAAACAAAGTGATAGAGAGAGAAAAAGTAGAGCTTCTCTACTTGTTATGGCCGAGCTTGGAAGCAGATGTGGAGGCCATCATCAAGCTTCCTCGAATCAAGTTGTTACATAAATGAGATTCTATTTCGGACCGTTCTGTCTATGGTGGATATGAGTGGCCGTGGAAGATCTCCATTTCGCCTTTTATTCCTTTTTTGCAGGTAAAGAAGATTGTAGCTTGGACCAAGTAGGAGGATGAAGCGGATAGATCCCTTTATCGTAGAATCCGAGATTAGATCAAAGATATTACTTCATTGATTTCAAATATGGTACACGAAGTTATTATTGAAAAACTTTTGTAATGGTTTAGCAACATATACTGAAGCTGATAGACAACATATCATGGGACAACATGTCACTCCCACAAACCAAGCAAGATCAGCTCTTGTGCCAATAATGGCAAATACAACACTACCAACATCACTTAAGGATGGTAAAGACTTCATATTATCCGTTTGGTCTCTTTGCTCTTCTTCTATGAGTGCTAAAGAAAAAAAGTTCAAATTGTCTTCTGAGTTCCCTCAAAGCGCAGGACGTCTTTAGGGTAACTGGTCACCCTTCTTCGCAATGGCCATGTAGAACCCGAAACAAAAAGCTACATGGCTTGCGTTTTGGATGCACCACTGTTTGATCCAGGCACCAACCTTCTCCCTCGTGTCCAAGCTCTTGAGATGGGTTGTAGGTGCGTTGTTGACGGTGTTCAGCTCCGTTGGTCTCGCAACTGGGAAGTATTCCAGATAGGCCAACATCTCATCAAGAGTCTCCCAGTTATATCACCCCCGACGCTCTTAAAGATAGGCAACACCGCTTCCAAAAGGGTTCTGTAGCTTTTCGCCTTTTTAACTTCCGGCTCAAGGAACGGGAGCTTCGCCGCAGCACTCCTATAACCTGCCTCAACCATAAGCTATGAATTAGGAATGATCCAGCAAAATGAGAGTTGAGATCGACATATCATCATCAGTCAAACCAGCAAACATATAACCAATGTTGATATAAATATTTTTGTTCTTCTGTCATGATACTTCAACATAAATCATAAAGTATGATCGATTATACAACACACACACACACATCAAGAAAACAATGAAAAGAGTTTAATATATGTATAAATAGGCAGATGACCAAGATTCACTTGGGAAGAGATTCTGATAAGGTAGCTTCAACCTCGTCTACAAAACAGAATAATGAAAAAAAGTCAATCAAATTCTCTCTGTTGCTTTAACGATGAGCTTGAGAATTTGACATTGTGTCCGAATTTAGCAGACATTAGTCTCAACATAGGATATGAACTTCTCTGTTTACCCGTACAAATTCACCCATAAAATTCAGATTCTTACTACACACAAAAACAGATAGTGAATAAGAAATTTGTCCATGCACACGGCAAGGCTTGAAAAGCTAAACAACTTTTCCCCTGAACTCTCTGCATGTAAGGAAGTAATATGAAATTTCAACAAAGTTTTTAGTAAGAAACCAAGATCATCTACAACTACAGTAAAAGGTACAGTATGAGCTAAACAAATTTTGCAACTTTGCAAGCTAGAGTTCTTGACTTCAGAAATAAGATTATGAGAGTTGAGTAAGTCACTATGTCATCTCTTAACCATTTCTAATCACAAGGTATTACTACTAACATTCAGGTTATGAACATTACATAATATAGTTTTATATGAAAGAAATAGACCTTGAACTGAAGATACTACATAGGACTTTGTAAGAGTAACGAGAGAAATGACTATAGGAGGAGAAGATTATCATAATGATCTGAAAGCTTACTCACATCATTTCTCCTATGAAAATGTTTTATCCATCAAAATGGTGTCCAACATTCTTCAGGTTCAACATCTCGTCGTGAAAAATAAGGTGTCTTGTTTGATTAGCTTCCTACCTGCAACTATCTTCCGACCTGCAAAATGTTCTTGTTTGGTGATTCTAAGCAGAAAGAACAAGATTATTCAGGTCTCTTGTTTGATAAGCTTTTCTTTGAAAATTTTAAAGGCAATGATCATGAGATTACCTGATTTTGGGTGGAAACAGAGGCTTATGAGACTCCTGGCTCTGCTGTTACATATCTCGTCAAGCATAGTCACAGTTAGACAATTCATCGAACACCATCAATGCAGCTCTTTATGTGTACATATATATACATACTCTGTGATTGCTGAGAGCATTCCTAGTCGTCGAATTCAACAGAAGGAATGTGTTGGACTTTGTAATAATCTTCTCCTCCTTCCGACAATCTCTTCTTCCATCTTTTTGATACTATCAAATTTTTTAATGAATAGATAAATCGCAGCCCATCAGGAAGCTCCTTTAAGTTTGGACAAACCCCGATATAGAGAGTATGAAGAAGGGGCATGGAGCCTTGTTCTACTATCCACTCTTCCCACTCTATTTCCCGTATTGAAAGCTTCTGCAATTGAGGAAACCCACCGCCCGAGCAAACCATTCTCTTCCCACTGAAAGATTGAAACAAAGAAACATTTTTCAAGTGAAGCAGCTTCTCTAGAATCCGCATTGGATCCTCCTCCACATACATACCGAGTAGAAATACGGTTGTAAGGTGAGAAGGGAAGTGTTGTTCACCAGGAAGCTTTGGACAATGCCAGATATAGAGAGTATGAAGAAGGGGCATGGAGCCTTGTTTTACTATCATCCCCTCTTCCCATTCCTCTACCTCAGTTAAGTGAAGATTCTGCAATTGTGGAAACCCATTAGGTAGCTTCTTTAACTTTAGACACCTACGAATTTCTAGAGTATGAAGCCGTGGCATGGAGCCATCCTCAACTATCCACTCTTCCAACCCATCTAGTTCAGATAAGTCTAGCTTGTGCAATTGAGGAAACCCACCGCCCGTGCAAACCATTATCCTCCCACATAGTTCAGATAATGATAGCTCTTTCAAGTGAACCAATCTCTCTAGAGTTGGGATTGGATCCTCCAACCCACACTTTTTTAGAGATATGGCTGTAAGGTGAGAAGGGAGGTGTTCATCAGGAAGCTGCTTTAATTTTCGACAATCAAAGATATTGAGAGTAAGAAGAAGTGGCATGGAGCTTTCTTCTACTTTCCAATCTTCCCATTCCTTTAGTCCGCTTATTGAAAGCTTCTGCAATTGAGGAAACCCACAGCTCGAGCAAACCATTTTCTTTCCACTGAAAGATTTATGCCCTAATTCAAGCTCTTTCAACTGTAGCAACTTCTCTAGAATCGGCATGGGATCCTCTTCCAACCGACAATGTTGTAGATATAAGGTTGTAAGGTGAGAAGGGAAGTGTTGTTCTTTAGAAAGCCTAGGCATATACAGTTCCAACCTTAGCCTTTTGAGATGAACGAAATCAAATACGATCCCCGCTTCCTTCGTCCTCATCTTAGAACCGAGATCATCTATTTCAAGTTTTTCCAGGTATTTCAATCCACCTATAGATGCAGCTAGAGTTTCTAAACTCGTCTCCTCAATTAATTCGATGGTGAGCGTTCTCAGCCTGACCATACCACGAAGATCCTCCAAGCTGCTATTCTTTGTTGAGAAATTCTCTAAAGTCTCCAATTTTACTAGATTACTCAATTCTAGTTTTGTCTTCCTCTCGATAAGGCTTGGTAACGCAAGGTATCTCAGTTCTTGCATCCCCATCAAGACATTGGGCACAAAGTTGGATCTTGATGATAATGAGATATGTAAATTCAGATAGATCAACAACTTCAGATTTCCTAGTGAGTAAGGTATATGAGTTACCTCTGCATACTCTAAGCTCAAGTATCTTAAGTGGATGAGCTTTCCAATGCAAGAAGCTAACTTCCCTCCTTTCAACTTGGCTTGAACGAGATCTAACACCCTTAGAAGTTCTAACCTTGTAAAGCTTGAACCTGCCATGTTCCAACTTCCCAAGGTAACAACCACGAGAGATCGAAGTTTTGGATTGTTTATATCTTTCTCAACATGTAAAGTAGTAGGATATTGGTAGACAAGCCTGCGAGATGTGACAGTAGACTGAAAATTTGCAGTTGAAGGGGGGTTACTGGTAATTTGTAGGAAGTTTTCTTCTTTAGCTTTTAACAAACAAACTTCTCTCATCATGTCATGCAAATGACAAGTTTCAAATCTCGAAGTCTTTACATCTCTTTCGGAAATGACCATATTCCTCCTCACCAGCTCCTCTATGTAGACATCTCCAACATCTCGAATGATTTCTCCATCGTAATGCCTAGGTTGGAATATTTCTTCTGCAGCCCAGTAATATGACAAATTCTCTACCTTTATCTCATAATCTTCTGGAAAATGGGCCAAGTAGAGGAAACAATGCTTCAAATAACTTGGCAATTCTTCAAAGCTCAAAGACAATACATAGTTACATGAATTGTTGTTGTCGTCATTAAAGTTAGTTCTTCCTCCCACGAGATGAGATCCAATATTCTCAGATAATCTTCTCCAATCATGCGATGTGTATTTTTCAGCTAACATACCTCCTAACACTTTGATAGCCAATGGTAGCCCTCCACAATGTTCGATCATTTTCTCACCCAACTTTTCCATTTCCTCATCAATCTCAAATTCTGCACAATGTCATCACTTTGTTAAATTATTTTACAGGTAGACTAAAAGACCAAGATACTGACAGAATAAATATGCAGAAAACAATACTTACCAGATGCATCATTTATAGGAAATGCTATCCTTTGAAAAAGTTTCCAACTGTCATCAGTCTTTAGGCATTCTGGTTTAAAGTTGAAATATTTTGTATTTGTAGGCGCAACGATACTCTCATTTCGAGAAGTAAGCAGCAGTTTCCAACCTGCCGATCACAAAAAGAAAATAACACTAAGAGTTAGCTAGATTATTAAGTATGACCACTAGCTAGTCTGTGTACCACAAGAGGTGTCACCTTTTGTCGGTGGAAATATTGGCTTGATTACTTCCCAATCTTCCTTCTTCCATATGTCGTCAAGGACAATTAACGACTTAGACATTTCCAACAATTGATATAGTTCACGTTGGAGTGTATATTCTGTCATCTCCAAGATTTTCTTTTCTTCTTCTTTGGTTTCTTCTTCTTTGGGTTTGAGATCCCCCAAAATATTTTGCCATACATTCTTCAGGGTAAAATCTTGTGAAACACTCACCCATGCTAGTTTATCAAACTTCTTTGTAACCATATCGTGGTTAAAAACTTGTCTAGCAAGGGTGGTTTTACCGAGACCACCCATTCCAGTTATGGAAACCACTTGATAGTTATCTTCCTCCACAAAATATCCAACTAACTTTTTAACATTTTCCTCCAACGCCACAAAACCACTTTCATTGTCCTTAGGAAATGTTCGTCGTATCTCCCTTTCTCTATTACGTAGAGGATGCATATAGTCATCGACAATCATTTGTTGTACTCCAAAACTCTGCATATCACGTATAACCCTGGTGATCCTCTTACTTACGTGTCCGATATATAATGCAATTTCCCTGCGATCTGGAACAATGCAAGTAAGTCTTTTGATATGCTTCCTGATTCCACTTGTTGTACCAAGCTTTTCCTTTTGTACAAATGTTTCGAGTACATCCTCTGCGTCATAAACAATATCCTTTATCTCCTCCACACAGTATCTCACCAATGCGCTTGTGTGTTTCTTGGCATCTGCATCTTTCAAAAACGACTTTAGCAAGTTTAGATCACTTTTTAGTTCAGCTACTTGATCTTCGACTCCCTGAAATAGCGTGTATTCATGGCTCAGTAGGTCCCAAAGCTTGTTTACTGCAAACGACACAAGTTCCCCTGCCATAATGGCTCCTGCTTAAGTAGTATGAAAATATGAGTCAAGCTACGAAATATTGATGTGGTAAAGCAAAACAACGTTAGATTTTATATGACACACATCGATCTTGGTTATATTGTTCTCACATAAAAACTCATGCATTGCATGGGAACGTTTTATATGATGAAATTCACATAAAATAAAGAAATAATTTGTATACACAATATTATATGTTAGAGTTTTAAGCTAAGAAGATCCATTGCATAAGTTTCTATAATCATTAAGATGAAGACTCTCTTTGAAACAAGTACTTTGAAAGTCTGACGTTAGACTGGACAGAAACATTTTAATAAAACGTAGTTAAGATTTAACAATACCAGTGAGATATAACCAAAACTGCTATTAATCTTTTCAAGTAATGAATTTCTTCGCATACGGCTTATTTTTTTGTTACTCGACTTATATTGATAGTTATTTTAATTATATTCAAGCTCTCTGTCTCTTGCACATCCAGATGCACTTAATGATGTTAATATAGGCTAACACATCCTAAATATACCCATCTTATTTCAAACACACCCCATTTACTCTAAACTCATTTAACCCCATTTAAATTTATATTCCATTTATCTTCCCCATTTAAATTATCATTGACCCACTTAAACATATTTAGACCCATATAAGTATATAACATAATATAATCAATAATTATTTAAAATTTACAGATTTTTCTAGGTGAATATATTTTTTTGGCAAAAAAGGAAATTTTGGCGAGAAAATACAGCTTTTACGGTTTTGGCGAGAAAACATCAATTTACAGCTTTTGGTGAGAAAACGTCGGTTTATGGTTTTGGCGGGAAAACGTGAATTTCAATTTTCGCTGAAAACACATTTTTTGTGATTTTGGCAGGAAGACATTTTTTACGGTTTTGGCGGAAAAACGTGGTTTTCAATTTTGGTGAAAACCACTTTTTGTGATTTTGATAGGAAAACATTTTTTACGGTTTTGGCAGGAAAACGTCGGTTTACAGTTGTAGCGGGAAAATGTGATTTTCAATTTGTGGTGAAAAACACTATTTTGTGATTTTGGCGGGAAAACGTGGTTTTACGATTTTGGCGGGACAACGTGATTTTTAATTTTGGCGGAAAACACTTTTTGTGATTCTGGTAAGAAAACATTTTTTACGGTTTTGGCGGGAAAACTTCGGTTTATGGTTTTGGCGGGAAAAGTCGGTTTACGGTTTTGCCGGGAAAACGTGATTTTCAATTTTGGTTAAAAACACTTTTTTGTGATTTTGGCAGGAAAACATTTTTTGTGTTTTTGGCGGGAAAACGTGATTTTACGGTTATAGCATAAAAATGTCGGTTTACGGTTTGGCGGAAAATGTCGGTTTACGGTTTTGACGGAAAAACTTGATTTTAATATTTAACCCAAAAAGTGAAGTTAAGTAGAATAATTTAGTTTTAATGTATTAAGTATTAACATTTTTATTAAGGATAACTAATATATATAAAAAAAAGGCTTAATTGGGTACCTATTTATTTGTTTGAAACCCTATTTAATAAAGGGTAAATTATACACAGTAGCCGTTGACCATGTTTTTACTGCAGGATTTGGCAAAGTGGATGGAGTCTTCCACCATTAAGTCATTCAGCCAAATTCGACGAAAATGCCCCTGAACCATCTAATGACGTACAGTACAGACGGACGAGTTAGTTAGGATCGAATGGACGTACAGTAGATAGTTAGCTTATTAAAATTAAAAGTAATATTTTCATTCTCACTAGTTTTTACAGTTTTTATTTTCTTTTCCATTTTATAAATATTTATTATTTTTATACTTTTAGTTAGAATTCATTTTTTTTTATCATTTAAGACCCACTTTCATATTTTTATTTTTATTAGTTTATTTATTAATTTTCTATATTAAAGATAATTCAAGATTAACAATATCTTGTACATATTTGTGATTTGTACGTAAACCGTTGTAATTTGTACGTATACGGTTGTAATTTGTATCCATATATGTACATAAATATTGAAATAATTTGTATATTTACGTTTAAAATAATTTTTGAATATAAAAACAAAATATTCAGTCCATGTACTAATTATTCGAAAGGTATTAAATTTATATATCTGAATAAACTGTCCCATAGTTGAAAAACCAAAATTTTATCCAAAACAAACTGAGAATCGAATGGGTATCCAAAATATAGTTATACACTTAACATAAATTATATTTAGATTTTTATATTCCAATTACTCAAATTACAATTATAAAATCGAAGTTAACGTACATTTATCAAAGAATATGTACGTACACTACTAATGATGTACCTGGTGCATTATGTAAAGGTGAATGTTTTACGTACACGAATACATATAGGCATGATAAATGTGAAATGAATGGTAATGGTGTACAATTTACTATTGGAAGATCGGTTTTATCTCAATTAGAGTACGATTCGTTGAAATATTATATATACATAATCTAAATTAAATATACAGAGATATATATAACTTACATAATAACTTAATTTGGATTTCAAAAAAATAAAATTAAATGTTATACCATTTACGTTCCAATAATTTTTTTGTGTACGTACGTAGTATTAGATTTATGTGATTTTGACATTTTTAGGATGTGACTGTTTGGAGTGGTCGTACACGTGTACATGTATCTCAATATTATCGTGTACGTTTACGGGTTTAGTTTAAAATTTTATTTATTCTCAACAATTTTAACTCATCAACAAAGATGTACGTACATTATTATATATGTACGTACATAACATTTTTCAAAAGTATGAGGAACAACTATACGTATTTTGACCATATATTTTTATTTAATTATTATATATGAATAGATTTATGGGAAAACCCCAATAAATATCTCATCTAATCGAAATTACCAAAGGTTTATAATGTACAAACATAATAATTATCGTGTATGCCGTCTTTACAATAAAATAAAATCTAACAAACTTATTTCTATTTTAAATAATATTTTATTTATTATCATCGGAAAACAATTCACGATTAGCAATATCATATACACATATGTACGTAACGGTAATAATATATACGTATACGGCAGTAATGTGTACGTACACGGCAGTAAAATGTACGTACACGGTAGTAATGTGTGTATATATGTACGTAAATATCTAAATAATTTGTATAATTACGTTTCAAATATTTTTTGACCATAAAAGCAAAACATTCAAATCATGTATGAACAACACATGAAAAAAGTACATGACACTGACATATATATTTATATATTAAATTTGTTGTTGTTGGTGGTTAAATATTCATTATAATTCGTATCATATACATTCCACTAAATAATTTCGTGTACGTACATTATAAATTAAATATATATACATGAAGAAATTCGATGAAGAGTATAACTGTAATTTTCCAATAATCTGCAACCTGAGTATCCTTTTCTGCACGTGAGTATCACTAATGAACATGTTTTTGATTGAAAAAGCATCAATCATTTAGAAAAGATTAAAATCATTCAATCATTTGTGAGTCCTAACCGAAAAGTAAGACATGATTTTTAGAATAATATAAGTATACTACTAACTATGTATCTAGTACAGTATAGAAAGGTGAATATTTTACGTACATGAATACATATAGTTATGAAAGATCTGCAATTTAGTATTGGAAAATCGGTTTTACCTTAATTAGAGTATGATTCGTTGAAATATCATATTTGCATAATTTATATTAACATATATAGTCATACAAATAACTTAATTTTGATGTCAAAAAATTAGATTAATGTTGTACCATGTACGCTCAAAAAAATATTTTTGTGTACATACATAGTATAAGACTTATGTGATTTAGGCATTTTTAGGATGTAACTGTTTGGAAAGGTCGTACACGTGTACGTGTATCTCAATATTATCGTGTACGTCTATGGGTTTAATATAAAATCTTATCTATTCTCAACAAATAATATCGTATAACATAACTCTTACAAAAAAATATCAAAATAACAATTAAATAGAAATAACAACATCAAAGAATAAATATCATATATATCGTACTAAATACATAACATTTAGCTAACTCGCCGTATGTACCATCGTAGATACCAAACATTATAAAGATTCGTAATAGAACCATAATTCTCTTCAACATAATCACATATAATTTTATTGTAACATACTAAATATTTGATCCTCTTGTGTTGATAGGTTCTCATCTAAACAACACTAATGCGAACAGTTTTTTTAACATAGTAGGAATCTAAGGTGTAAACATTTTTGTGTCACTTTATCCAATCCGATAAGTAAAATGTGAATATTATATACATGATGTGGGACCTTGTTGATGAAACTAACATTGAGTTAGAGATGAAAATACAACAAAATCATATTTGAGATACCAATTGTAGATGAAAACGATGAGAAAGTAGATGAGGAAGAAGAAGTCGAAGACGATAAAGAGAATGAACAGAAAGAGGTTGGGGATGACGAAGAGGACGTTGAAGATGACAATTAAAAACGATAGTAAAGGTAGTAGCAAAATTTACATTATAATAGATGGACTGAATTTTTGTTAAGAAATATAAGACATGACGTGTTAGAGATTTTGGTGACACTCTACTTACCGTGGAGCTAATATGAAAATTCAATTAATTAAAAGAGTCGTGTACATATACTAATGAATGTGTACGAGATTGAAAAATCATCGATAATTTTGATGAGAATTATGAGATTCAACCATTTGTGACTCATAACCAAAAGGGAAGACATCATTATTAAAAGAATTCGATGATGTAGTCAATGTCCGACTTGATGAAATAGAAGTATAAATGAGTATGACATGAGAGACATTGTAAGTTCTGAGTATGTTTAGAAACACTTATTTTTTTTTTGCATATAACAATGTCTTCATCTCCAATAGGACTTTCGTAGAATATACTCCCACAATCGCCAATATTGGTTTATTATTATATCAATAAATATATTTCAACAATTTTAACTCATCAACAAAGATATACATACATTATTATACATGTACATACATAACATTTTTAAAGTATAAAGAACAACTATACATTGATTATATATTTTATTTAGTTATTATATATCCATAGATTTTATGGGGAAAACCCCAAAAAATATCACATCTAAACAAAATAACCAAAGATTTCTAATGTACAAACTCAATAAATAATTTTATATGCCGCTTTTAAAATAAAACATAATCTAACATATTTACATGTCTACATGTACGTACACTGTAAATAATAAATACGTACACATAAGAAATTTAATAAAGGGTATAATTGTAATTTTACAATCGTCTTCAACCTCTGTAACCCTAATTTTTCAGCAGCTTGTTAACATTATCTCAGAAATCTTATTTTTTTTAGATTTACGTTTTGAATGCTTAATACATCTAAATATTGTACATTTAACATATTATAAATTCAAAAAGCTAAAGAGTTTGAGTTTTGTTTAATTATCCATTGGTTAAGTCAATTCTTTCGGAAGAACATTTGCTTTCTCACCGGAATTTACTTTCATTTTTTTCGATTTCAATTATACATGAACACAAATCTGGGTTTTAGTTTGAAACATTTGTTCTGCAGCAAAAAGTTTTGATTTTATTATAAATTTTTAAAATAAAAGCGTAACCAGTAAAACAAATCAACTGAACATGAATAGTCACAGTTGCAGTTGTGTTGAAGGGTATTTTGGTCAAGTTCAGCTCAAATGGCTAAAATGTGATTGGCCCAGTCCACTTTGCCAGTTGATGAAAGAAAAATTGAAATAAGTAGTAACGGTGAAAATAACTTTTTAATAAATGAGTTTAGTTTGGGTAACCCATTTAGCCCCATTTAACTTTTTTCCCTAAATGAGTTTAAATGAATGGGTTTTGCATACCCAAATTAACTTTTTTCTCTTACTCATACCCATTAACTAAATGGAGTTTGCATACCCAAATTAACATCAATAGATGCACCTATCCAGGATATGGACAAAAGTTTAACTCGACAGTGCTAGAAAGATTTAGAGAAAAATAGAGATATCTTTCACCGTAAACTAAATTTGCTAAGAAAATTGACTAACCTCTTGATGGTGTGAAAGAATCTAGTAAGAAGAGAGTTGCTTGATACTGCTAGACGCTGGACTCTCGTCGTTTTTGGAGAAGCACACCAAAGTCTCTGGTTCAGACTTTCCAACTCCTAGTGATGGAATTCTTAAAAGGACAACTTCTTTGTATCAACCCATTTCCTATCTTATTTAGTCTTGAGTAGTAGTAGTCCCCGAATTTCTGTGGACAACAAAATATACAAACAGTAAAAAAAGAAAGTTTCTATAAGGAGAAACAGAGTATTGACATTGTTTACATAATTTTGGACTAATCTAGTGTTGAAACAAACCACAAAGTATTATATACATCAAGAAAATATAATACGAAGAGTTTACTATTATTATTGTTGTTATTAGGATAAACCCGCGATGTCTCGGAAAAACTCATTTTCAACAAAATTTTGTATCTATACATTAAATTACCAAAAAATATTTGATTATATACTTATTAAACTTGGGAATGAAAACCATAACCAAAGAATCAAACCGAAGCGTAGAGGGTTACGGTTAAGTTCTATATGCAATTGCTGTCTCCAACGCATCATCACTTCTCAATGTCAACATGTCAAATGTGACAAAACTCACAAGTACCAACTTCTTGATGTGGAAACGACAAGTTCATATATGCCTTGTTAGATGGGTATTACTTGGCCGGTTATCTTGATGGCTCAACACTGAAGACAAAATCAATCCTTTTAGGTTTTCATTGATAGTTTGCTTAAAGCTTACAACTTGAGTTTGAGAATACTTAAATACAAAGGTGGAGACTTAGCTAAAACCCTAGAGACATTGGACAGATGTCATACATCAAGTTGAGTCTTCTGAATCAAGGGTTGAGAAACGATTCTCGAGCTTTACGTTGAACTGCTTTGCCGTACAAGAGGTCGTTGTCTCCTTATTGCCAGCTCCACTTTTGTCATTACTTGAGGAAGATTCTAGACTCTGTTTACTTGAAACAGATGACCGTTGCCTCCACTTCTGCTTCTTGGGCTTGGTTTGTGCGAGGCCCATCTGTTTCATTTTCCTCTTTGCTCCATTAGCCGAAACGACAACGTATTGTCGTTTGCCAGAGAAAGCCTCTGCTCTTACCTGTATTGTGTTGATACTCCCCCTCAAACTTGGTGTAGGTGGAAGAGATACACCGAGTTTGCTCCTTAGGCGAGAGAAGGCTTCATACAGCAGAGACTTAGTGAAGATATCAGCAATGTTGTCATGACCGGGAATGTGCTTCACCACAAGAGCTTTGAGAGCGACTCTTTCTTTGACAAAATGATAGTCGATATCAAAGTGTTTGTTCTCGCGTGAAAGGCAGGGTTTGCAGTAAGATAGACAACAGAAAGGTTGTCACAGTATAGCTCAGGAGTGTTTGGAAGTGGAATGCCAAGCTCCCGGAAAACTGAACTGAGCCACAAAATTTCTGAAGCCGCATCAGTTAAGGACCTGTATTCAGCTTCAGTGGAGCTTCTTGACACAGTTGGTTGCTTCTTTGAGGACCAAGATATCAAGTTTGTTCCCATAAAGGCACAAAGTCCACCCACTGATCTTCTTGTAACCTTGCAATTACCCCAATCACTGTCGCTATAGGTTAGGAGATCCGTTTGTGAGTGTTCATCAGCATCACTGTCACTGTAAGTGTGCAACACAGTTGGTGATTCACGAGTGTAAGAAACTCCCATCGTTATTGTACCTTTGATGTATCTTAGAATACGCTTCAGGAGATTGAAATCATACATGGTTGGCTGGTGCATCTTTTGGCACACGAAGTTGACAGCAAACTGTATGTCAGGTCTCGTCAGAGTGAGATATTGAAGCTTGCCTGCGATGTTCCTGAAGTAAGTGGGATCAGAGAACAACTCTTCTTGATTCGATATTCTGTCAAGTTGAACCGGGAGAGGTGTGGGCAAGGGAGTGCAGTCTGCCATCGAAGCTGCAACCAGAAGATCCTCTGCATACTTCTGCTGAGACATGAACAAGCCGTGTTGATGTTGTTGGACTTGTATACCCAGAAAATAATGAAGCTGCCCCATATCAGTCATTCAAAATTCTTTGTTCAATGTTGAGAGAAGTCTTGTTAAGGTCTGAGAGCTGTTACCAGTAATCACCATGTCATCAACATAAAGCAACAAGAGAATGAGGTTGTTGTTGTGAGCATAGACAAAGAGAGATGGATCAGACTTGCTGCAGATAAAGCCAAATTCCATAAGAAAATTACTGAATTTGTCAAACCATGCTCTTGGAGCTTGCTTCAGTCCATAGAGAGCTTTGTGAAGCAGACAAACATGATCAGGTTTAAGAGGATCCACAAAACCAGCAGGTTGAGCCATGTACACAGTTTCCTTTAGATCACCATGTAAGAAGGCGTTTTTGACGTCCTCTGTTTGAGTTCCCAATTCAAAGCAGTGGCGAGATGAAGAACTAACCTGACTGTTGGAGTGCGGACCACAGGACTATAGGTTTCAAGATAGTCAATTCCCTCTTCTTGAAGAAAGCCTTTTGCCACTATGTGAGCTTTCAATTTGTTTAGTGTACCATCAACATTCAATTTTGTCCTAAAAACCCATTTGCTCCCTCACACATTCATATTAGGAGTGTAGGGAATGAGAGACCAAGTATTTGTTTCTGAGCAATTTCCAATCTCTTCTTTCATGGCTCCATTCCAGCCTGGATATTTTAAAGCTTCTTTCACTGTTGCAGGTTCTGGATAAGAGACTTTGTGGGAGAGAAAAGCATATCTCGAATTGGGTTTGGAGATTCCTGCTTTGGCCCTTGTAACCATTGGATGAGTATTGTTGTCTGGTACCTGAACTGGAGGAGCAGAGACCGAAGAAGCACCACTTGCTGAAGATAATTGAGAGCTGTCGCCAATAGAAGCAGAATCAGAGTCTGTCGTACGCTCAGAACTCCCATTTACATCAGCAAGTGATTCATCTTGAGGTTGTTGAGAGCTGCTGATAACCGATGTAGGATTGACTTGTTGAGGAGAACTTGATAGCTGTCTTCTTTGAGACAATGGAGGAAAATCATGATTTGTGAACAATGGTGAAGGAGAAGCAGAACGTTGAACCTGAGGAGGTGCCTGAAAGCTTTGCAGCCAAGCTGTAAGAAGAGGAGTCATTTGCTGCGGGTGATGATCTTGATAGGTTGAGGAAAAGGGATAAACATTTTCATCAAAAACAACATGTCTGCTAATGTAAACTCTCCCTGTTGGTGGATATAAGCACCTGTAACCTTTATACTTTTCATTATATCCAAGAAACACACATTTAAGTGATCTAGGATCAAACTTATTCTCAGTATAATCTCGAAGAGTAGGAAAACAGGCACATCCAAAAGATCTTAGAGCTGTATAATCAGGTACCTTCTTGTAAAGCTTCTCATAAGGTGAAACTGATCCCTCCAATATTTATGTGGGAAGGAGATTAATCAGAAAATTCGCAGTAAAGAAGGATTCAACCCAAAACCTTAATGGCACTTTACTCTGAAACAGCATAGATAATCCCAACTCAACCAAATGTCTGTGTTTTCTTTCTGCTAACCCATTCTGCTGAGGAGTATGAGGGCATGAGATATGTTGTTGAATCCCATGATCTTGGAGATGTTGTAAGAACTTTTGACTTATAAACTCTCCCCCCCCCCCCCATCACACTGAAAAACTGTAATCTTTTGACCAAGTTGATTTTCAACAAGCTTGTGAAAGGCAATAAAGGTTGAGTAGAAATCTGATTTCAACTTTAAAGGATATATCCAACTGAAACGAGAGTAATGATCAATGAAAACTGCATAATATCTTAAACCTTGTACAGAGATAACAGGAGAGGGTCCCCACAAATCACAATGAACCCTCTCTAAAGGTCTGTTTGCAGTAAAAGAGGAAGAAATAAAGGGAAGTCTTGAGCTTTTTCCAAGCTGACAAGCTTCACAGAGAAACTTTGTAGTCTTGTTGATAGAGATGGATTTAGTCTTGACTAGCTGCTGGAGAACTTGTTGATGGGGGTGTCCAAGACGCCTATGCCAGACTGCATCACTTGCTGAGTTCTGCCGAGTAGAGTAAAACGCCTTGAACTTATTATCACTCTCCAGACAGTAAAGACCATCACGTGTGCTTCCCATTATGAGAAGCTTCTTGGTTTCCTTATCATTGATACTCACACTATCAAAGTCAAACTCAACAGTACATGGGTAGTCTCTAGTGAGTTTTGACACAGACAACAAAGATTTCGTTACACTGGGACAAACAAGCACATCAGTTAAAGGTACAATACCTGATGGAGAAGCCAAATTTGTGGAACCAGTGTGAGTGATGGGAAGAAAGTTACCGTCAGCTACCATCACTGCATCTGAACCGTGATAAGGCTGAGACTGTTGCAGAGAACACGGGCTATTTGTGACATGAGCAGTAGCAGCTGAATCAGGGAGCCATTCATTACCATTCTGATCTGTAACATCTGTGATTCTCATTGCAGCTAAGGCAAGTGGAAGATCCTCATGCTGATAGCTGTTGTTGAAGCGATGCCAACATTTCAGAGCTGGATGACCCATCTTTCCACAGATCTGACAGACAATAATACTATTGCTACCTGACTGAGAGTTGCCAGAACTAACTGATGAAGAGATTTGCTGGTGGAATCCTCTGCCACGAGTGCTGAAAGCACCTCTGCCTTTGTTGGATCTCCCTCTGCCTCGGTTGTAAGAGTTGTGATAGTAATCAGAGGAAGGAGAGTTGCTGGAGGTTGTGATGTTGAACGCAACATGTGGAGAGATAGATGTTTCCTCAAGATAACCTTGCAGTCTGTCGTCATAGCCAGTGAGCTTGGGAATAACATCTTCAAGGGTTGGACCGGGTTGAGTATCAATGGAGTTCTCAATAGTGGTTTTGATTGGTTCATACTCACGGCCTAACCCATTTAAGGCAGCAAAGATCTTCATTTTCTCTGTTACAGAACTTCCTACGGATGCTAGTTGTTCACAGATTTGTTTGAGATCCTTAAGATAGACATCCATAGACTTATCCTTTTTACTAATATTCTGAAGACGTCTCTGAAGCTCAAACAACCTAGAGGAAGAGATCTTATTACAGTGTCTAGCAACAGAGAGCCATACCTCATGAGACGTTTTACAGTCGACGGCGACGCTGAGAAAGTCTTCTGAGAAAGAACCAAGCAGCCAGGACTTCACTACACTGTCTGTTTTGAACCATGTGAAGTATTCTTGGTTTGGAGAAGAGGAGGTAGAACCATCGATGTCGGAGACCACACTTGTTGTGTTCGGAGCAGGGATGGAGCCAATGACAAACCCTAGAAGCCCTTGGCCGTCAAGAAACGATTCAAACTGAGATTTCCAGAGGATGTAGTTCTTTGAAGTGAGAGTAACGGTGACACAATTTGAGATGTTTAGAGAAGGGAGTGAGTAGAGTTCCATGGATCTATTCTCCATGAGCTCTGATACCATGAAGACAAAATCAATCTTTTTAGGTTTTCATTGATAGTTTGCTTAAAGCTTACAACTTGAGTTTGAGAATACTTAAATACAAAGGTGGAGACTTAGCTAAAACCCTAGAGACATTGGACAGATGTCATACATCAAGTTGAGTCTTCTGAATCAAGGGTTGAGAAACGATTCTCGAGCTTTACGTTGAACTGCTTTGCCGTACAAGAGGTCGTTGTCTCCTTATTGCCAGCTCCACTTTTGTCATTACTTGAGGAAGATTCTAGACTCTGTTTACTTGAAACAGATGACCGTTGCCTCTGCTTCTTGGGCTTGGTTTGTGCGAGGCCCATCTGTTTCATTTTCCTCTTTGCTCCATTAGCCGAAACGACAACGTATTGTCGTTTGCCAGAGAAAGCCTCTGCTCTTACCTGTATTGTGTTGATAGACACCTCTACCTGCTGAAACGGTCATCGTTAACGCGATCGTCACTCCTAACGCTGCCTACAAACACTGGTTATATCTGGCGTGCGCACTTGTGGGATTTGGGCTTAGATCCGCCGACTCCCTACTTAGAGAGAACCGAGTGACTGCTGAAAACGTAGAAACACACCACCCTGAGAAAACCTTTGCCATAACACTAACGGAGAAGCTAATCACACTATTAGACTCCAACCTTCCCACGCCGAAAAACTTAACAGGAACCAACAAACTCACACCATCAAAATGGCGTCTCTGTCGTGACCAATACGAAGGGATCTTGTCTTGCCTCACCCAAAATTTTGACAGAACGCTCCTTTGAGAGACCGTGTTGCCGTCCTCGGAGCAACTTCTTCTTTTCAGGGAAATAACCGCATGATCAACAGAAGGAGCTCCACCACCGTTACTAACCGTCTAGAGTCATACGACCTCACCACACTGCAGTTCTTTTTAGAAGAACAACCACCACCCAACTGTGAATCCAAAGAATGAGATCCACGTAGGATTCAGAGAGGGCTAGGACAACCGCCCTCAAGTAGTGTACCGCCTCAAAGAGGATGAAGCTTAGAGCGTCGGGAAAGGAACCTCTTCGAAGAGAATTCTCGCCACCACCACCAGCGAGGAATGCTTAAGCAGAGGATTTGTGATTGATGATGTTTTTTTTCTTCGAAATCTTGCACAGAGGTCCTGACTAGAAAGTAGATCGGCGAGAGAAAAATAGAGGGGAGTCCTCTCCAGTCACGGCAAGGAGGGTCGTGAACTGGAGAGGCAGATCTTAGTATGTTAGGGTTGTCTCTTTTGTTTTCGAGAGAGATAACATAAAGGAGCATGTTTAGGACTTAGGCATAATATCCGAATCCGAGCATCCAATCCGAATCCGGTCCAAAAAAACCGATCCAAATACGAATCCAAAATTTCAAATTACCCGAACTGGTTCAATATTTCTAAACCCAAAAATTCGAATTCAAAGCGGATCCAAACCGGTATCCGAACAGGTATTGAACATATCCACAATTTAAATATATTGTAATAATGTATAATTATTATTTATATTTGTAGTAATCTAATAATCAAATCCAGTATACGGATTTTAAGATATTTAAAATATTTTTGGTATTTAATCTACTTTTGAGTATTTTGAATAAAAAATGTTCAAGAATTTCAGATATTTATGTGTATTTTCGAGTAGTTTGAATAGATTTTGTTGTAAAAAAATTGATTTTTGGGAACTTCGGATAATCCGAATCTGAACCCTTAAATTCCAACCCAAGCCCGATCAAAATCCAAAATTTACAAATACCCGAACATGTTATATACTTCTAAATCCAAAAACCCAAAAATCTGAAATACCCAATCCGAACTTGAACGGCTATCCCTAAGCATGTTAAAGACCTACTTATGTTAATATATTAGAAATACTCTTTTTACGTTACCTCGTTTCGAAAATGCCTCTAGTTGCTGTTCATTTTCAATTATAATACTCTTATTAGGAATGCTGTTCATTTTACAAGATTTTAGAAATATATTGAAAAGTTTTTATAGTCAATACTCAATAGTTTAAGAGATAAATTTAAATATTCTTCATAGGAAACAAAAACATTTGCTAAGAATAAAATTAATAAATAAAAATAAATAAATAAAAAATAATAAAAATGACTAACCTTTTGAATCTTGATCGCGCCAAGGACTCCACTCGTCGACGTTTAGGAAGAAGAGGAGAGATGCTTTGATTTTTGAGAATTCCTCTTAGGGAAGAATCACACATATGTAAGTATGTCTCTCTGCTTCAGACTTTTGAAAACTCTCCATGTGATGGACTTATTTTAAACCACAACTACTTTAAAATCCACCCATTTTCTATCTTAATAGCAGCCTTACTTTGAATTATCTTGATTCGTCTCGTCTTCTTCTTCCAACTTGTCTCTTGATACATTTCACAGAAAGTAATGGCTAGTGGTCCCCGACGACTATATAATGAAAGACATTTCAATGAGTCGTCGGCTACTATAATTATTGGCATAGTAAGGCTTGTTTTTCTAATTTTCTCCGCTATGAAACTTGAAGAAGGAAGAAATCCACATTTTGGGCTATTTCACCAAAGAAAATATATCTGCCAAAAAGCAATAAATGGCAAGCCAAAAAGAAAGAAAGGACAAGATAATGGTCATGAACACCTTTATTTCAACGGTTAAGCATTGTTTATGATCATCAACATGACCTGAAAGCAGTGGAGATTATTAAACCAAAAACAATAGATTAAATCCAACGCAATTTGACTTACCGAAGAGACAACATACAAGCTCACATCAGTTTTACTTGCTAGTCAAGTATAAAAATGAAACGACGGAGCTTCATCAATAGTTGATTACACAGAATTGATTTACCATGGGCGAAAAGTGTCAAATCATCCATGCGAAGCACGAAACTGCGTTTTGTTTTGCTAATTTTTTGGCATAACACGATGACATTTGGCATCATATGTACTTTTGACACTTGTCCACCTCTCAATTATTTCTTAATTATCACTTTCAATCAATTCTTTAAAATCAAATTTGTAACGTCTTTGTGTTTTTGAGTTGAAAGAGGTAACGACAATAGGAATTCTAACGCAATTTTGATTCCTTAATTAATACCATAACTGATAGTAATTATTACTCTTGATTTTGCATACATATTTGACCTCTGAACTCTAATCTCCTTGATTCCTTAATTTTGAATGCTATATATATATTTTCTCCTCATCTTTATTTTGTGTATTTATATTCCAGTTCCCCATAACTCTAGCTTCTTATCATTCAATCTCTATCAAGATGTTTTAAAGGTTTGCTCTCAAACTCTATTGATTAATTTCCCTTTTCCATGTCCTGGAAATCAAAGTGGTTAAATCTTCTTAGATTTGTATTTTATTTTGTTTCATCTCAATTGCAAACGTATATGATGATGATTCGTATTTATTCAGTTTCTTTCCCATTAGGCCATAACTATTCCATAATGCTGAAGGGCATTGATGGTGGGAAGAAGAGTTTATCCGTTATCTATTCGTTGGAAGAAGAGTCGAATATGGACTTAGAGATGTTAATGGTGGGTTAGAACCCACTGGGTACCCAAAACCCACATAAAATTTTAAGTCTATAAATCTACTTTTTTTGAAAAAAAAACACAGGTTTAAAATGGGCTGGGTACCCAAATAAATAAAACCCATATGGGTTTATTTCATTGGGTTATGGGTACCCACGGTTTTTTTTAAGTCATTTTTCAAGTGTATCAACATTTTCGCGTCAATTTTTTTTTCTACATTTTTCCGCCAAAACCGCGATTTAACATTTTCCCGCCAAAAACGACATTCAATATTTTCCCGCCAAAACGCAATTCAACATTTTCCCGCCAAAAACAACATTCATTATTTTCCCGCCAAAACGCAATTCAACATTTTCTCGCCAAAAACGACAATCAACATTTTCCCGCCAAAACGCAATTCAACATTTTCCCGCCAAAAACGACATTCAATATTTTCCCGCCAAAAAGCAATTCAACATTTTCCAGCCAAAAACGACATTCAATATTTTTCCGCCAAAACGCAATTCAACATTTTCTCGCCAAAAACGACATTCAATATTTTCTCGCCAAAACGCAATTCAACATTTTTTCGCCAAAAAACGCGATTCAACATTTTCCGCCAAAAACGACATTGAACATTTTCCCGCCAAAAAGGAGTTGACATTTTTCTGTCAAAAACGCAATTTAGAAATTTCCCGCCAAAAATGATATTCAACATTTTTCCACCAAAAACGCAATTTAACATTTTCCCGCCAAAAACAATATTCAATATTTCCGGCCAAGAAAAGGATTTGACATTTTTCCCATCAAATTTATATGTAATACAGGAAATAAATACAATTTAAAATATATTTATAAGCAAATTATAGATACAACATACATATAATAGTATATTAGCAGTTAAAATAAGGGAGAGTTGCATAATAGAGCACTTTAAAGGAAAGTTTATACGTTTTACACACTTTAGAGGGAAAAGGCACTTTTCTAATTCTTTTAGTGAAATTGAGACCATTTTACCCCTGACTAATAAGAAAAAAGATAATAAGCTTTTGAATTTAGATTCTTGTCGGTTACAAACAAACAAATATGTGACGTACGTGAGTGGTTGGATAAAAAATTTAGTTATTTTCTTTTTCTCAGCGATGGAAGTTCTATTAAGATCTGATCGATCACTTTTTTTTTTAAGGCAAATCTCTTTATCTTTACTTTTTTTTTTCTCTTTCCTTGCTGAGTATGTGTGGTGATATAGAGTTTGTGTGGTGAGAGCAACAATGGAGTTTGTGAAGATTGTGTAGCTTTTGTACTTTACATCACGGAGAAACCTCTCTAGATTTTGATTTTGTGTAGGTTTGTTTCCTCAATTTTACGAACAAAATTATAAATTTTGTTGAATTTTGTAAATATCTGATTCATATGAGCGAAATTGTGTTTCTAAAGACGACGAGATCTGTTGTAGATCTGAACTCCCTCGTCCCTTACTATCTTTTGTTTCAGATTTAGTGCAAAACAACGACAAAAGAGGCGGTGATGACGTGACACAACTCCATAAATCGAAAACCAGTTCTGATTGATTTCATCTTCTTCTTGAATGAAGCTTTTTTGATTTTTTTTTGAATCACTGGTACAGTTCTGATTTACTTATTTTTGGCCAGTTATATATGTTAGTTATACAAAAAATGAATTTTGATTGAATTTTTTATTGGCCAAGTTATATATGTGAGCTTGATCAAATTCAATTTGTTATAGTCATCGAAGCCAACAAAATTCGAAAGTGAAAACATAATAAGAAAGTTTGTTTCCTTTAGTTGCCATTTCAGGCGGTGAGAGAGTTAGCACATCGTGTTTTGGGTTGATGTAGGAAGAACGAAGAGAAATCTCTGGACTTGAAAAATCATGGAATCTTTGCTTTCACAGCCGATGCTTTGCGTTTATACTCTAACGCTTTACAAGTATCCATCCACAAGTGACCATTTCATGTTGAACATATAGTTAGAGTTATATGGATCCTTTACATTTTTCTATTGACTTAATCATATCCAAAATTGTTTATGGATGTTGTTGGACGCACCCGACCATTTATAGTCGTCCATATGGATAAACCAATTTGTAAAATTACATATGAACACAAGTTATATGAAGGGAAACTCAAGTTAACACCAACATATTAAAGCTTGATTAACCGCTACAAAGCTTTTGCAAAAAAAGCTCAGTTAACCTAGACATGAATACTAGATCACTATATGATTACAATAAATAACTAGCTTTACTAACATGAACCAAAATTAGCAAAAGCCCTCCACAACGTTGAATGTCATGAAGCTATGTCCACGTAAATCTGTCCACATAGTCAAAGTTCTATGGTAGAGTTTTCATAGTATGTTATGTCAATGTATTGACCACGTGGATGTCATTGTAATTTTGACCATTTCAATTTAACAAAGCCTTGAAGTCATGCTCTATCACAAGGGAGAAGAAACAAAACAAAGATCAAAACTTAATATCTACATACTAGTTCCAACCATCGGAGCAATTTTAATCTTCGGTATGCGCTAAAAACATCATGTGTTTTTGTAAAGACATCCAATATCTTCGGGATGATATCTACAACAAGTGGGAGACTAAGTTAAATCCAGTATAATGTAAGTTGAAGCAATAAATATCCTAAACTCAATTCAAGAGTCCAATTAATTTCATAGACCTTCTTCGTAACAATCTAGATATCTAATTGAACATAACGAGTAAGAAAGCAAAAAAATCACCTATACCATGCTAAAACACCACATTGAGCAGCCACCTAAGGTATCACAATCAATAAATAATTTCTAACTTAAGTTTCCTGAAAATTCTTAAAAAATCCAGAATTGAAACTGTCAAAAGCATTGTACTGGATTTAACTTTGAGACCCTTGTTAAAAGCAAATAAGAGTGAAATCAATTCGAGATGCTGGATTTAGCGTTGATAGCTTATTGATTTGGTGTCTCCATAAGAAAGAAGAGATGAAATCAATTTGAGCGAGAAGTTTTGTTTAAAACAAATGATTGATTGTGAAATTTCGTTCTTCAAGGGAACAAGGGAAAAGAAAAAAGATGTAGTTTTGTAGTTCTGAAATTGCTATGAATTCAATGGATTGTACGCAGAGAGAAAGAGACAGATTAGAGATGGAGAAAAAAAATAATCGTAACAAGAGGAATTAGGGTAAATGAAAGAGAGATGTGGTTAAGGGACAAATAAGGAATTTCACTTGGAGAAAGTGTCCTTTCTTTTGAAAGTGTCTCAACGCACAAATACTTTCAATAAAGTGCCTTAGAGTATAATATTCTCTTAAAATAAACTCTAAGAAAATGACAGAAACCAAGTTGGGTACCCACGGGTAGTCTCGAAACAATCAAGTTTTTTCGGGCTTTACCCACTAAATTAAAAACCCATCTGGGTTTTCTAAAATTGGGTTTTTGGTGGGCGGGTTTATTTTGGGTTCAGGTCGGGCTGGGCTTTTTTACCACCACAACATCTCAGAATATGGTAATACTTTGTTGAGAGGTCGAGCATCTTAGATTAACTTCTTTTTTTTTCTCTTTTTTTTTTCATTCCTATAGTGATTTGATCGGCTTTTACTTGGATTGTATAATAAACTAAAGGAGACCCATATTTAAACAGAGATCATGCAGCTTGAGGGAGCAATTTTCTTTATAACTTATCGAAGAACTTTGACTTTATAAATTTTTGTTAACATAATATAATATGAGAGGGTTTTTTTCTTCTGAAACTGCTCTATTGTTTAGCCATTTAGGACTACATAGGACTAACCCCCACTTTTTACTAGGGTTTATGTGACTACAAAGCTATTTATATATTTATTCCAATTCCGCTCCCTTTCTATTGTATCCTGATTCATGCCAAAAATGAGGTAATTTCAAACAAAAAGTTAGATTGTAATTGCAATTCTCTTATATTTGTCTTTTGGGTACATCAAGTTATTTCTCCTCTCTAAGAATAAAGCGGTTGACAAATATTTTGTGACGAATTTGGATTTATTTAGTTCCTCATCATTGCTCTTTTAAAATTTATTTGTTAGAAATTTCTCTAATTAAGAGATTGCAAATATCATATGGTTCTTACCTCCAAATAATCAATCCCACGTCAATGGATTATAAGGGTAGCAATCAGAGCTACAACACAAACAGCAGAGAGCCGAATGCCTATAATATGATCTCTTCAAAGTTAAGGTATCCATTATCCATTTATGACATCTTTCTATCTTTTCAACTGGATGAAATTTTCACTCAAGCTGGAGACAGACATATATCTTATGACTGCTTCACTCACGTTGGCTTTCTTCTTGATAGCGATTGTATATCTTAATCAGATTGATGAACATGTGGGGTCATGATGGCTATTTGTTTGCAGGATATGGGCTGATGAATGCCCAACAAGTTATCCCACAGTCGCTTGTTGTGTGCATTGGTGCTTGTGTTTATCTTGTAAAAACTTACCTTCAGGTATCTAGAAACTATAAAGTTATCCACGCTATGCGTGTATTATATGTTCGGTTTTAGTTTTGAATATAAGATGATTTATATTAAGTATATATAATAATTATCTATTATTGTTAATATATCGCTCAAAAATAATTTAAAATATTGAGTTTGATGTTTATAAATTATGATGTGTTTAAAGAAGACACTTTAGTTGATTAAAAATGTTCAATGCACTAATTTGTTTTTTTTTTTTTGAAAACAGTATGTTTTACTATATAAAAAACTTAAAATAGTCAGGAATGTTTTTTTTTTTTAAATGGAAATGCATGTATTACCAATCGTCTTGAAAATTGAATAAATTGATCAATTTTTCACGTTAAAATTTTTAAAGTCTATGATTTAAGATAAGTTTCAATGAAAAATGGGACCACCAACTTATCTAAATACAAAATATGATAAATATACGGAAAACGATAAATTATATCTATAATAATTAAAATAAAACTCGAAAATAATTAAAAATATTAATTTTGATGTTTACAAATTTTGATGTCTTTAAAACAGACACTTTAGTTAATTATGAGTTATCAATGCACTAAGTTTCATTTTCTGTTTTATTTTTTTTTGTGAAAACTCTATGTTTTACTTAATATAAAAACCTTAAATATTACTTTTTTGGGTGAAATGCAAATACATGTATTGCCAATTGTCTTGAAAGTCGAATAATAAATGAACCCTCCCACTTCACCAAAAATTAAGAGCAAGTAAAAAATTTATCACCTTGAATGTTTTTTTTACTGGATTTTTCCCAAAAATTATATTAAAAGAACTAATATGCATCATGTATAATAATACATTTGATACATGATTTTGAATTATACAAATTAATTTCTTTTCATTATGGTAATTTGCTTTCAACAGTTTAAGATTATTGTTAGACTTTTAAACAAAAATATTTTATTAGATATTTTCATGAATCCATTACACATCTACATATACATTTTTGCAACCACTTTGTGAAATAAATCCTCAAGTTGAGACTTATTTACAGTGTCTGTCACTAACATTTAATAATTGTTTTTGATAATTAGAAAGTAAATCTTCGAATTAAATATTTGACATTTAACTATCTTCCCAAAATCTCTCTACATTAACTACACGATTAGTTACTAAAATAAAACTTCCAAAATATTTAACCTCATTTAAAAATTACAAAATTATCATTTTTTATATTGCTTTTTTGCATAACTATAACAATTCGATTATAAGCATCAAACCGTTAAGATATTTGATATCAGTTAATTACTACAAAATTACAAAATATTTAGACAATAATTCATAAACATACCATAAATAAAATCAACATTAATAAAATAAATAAGTATTTTTACGTGACGGGTTGGCGGGACGGATTTGGCAGGACGTTACTTAATAACAATTGTAAATTATAAAATAAAAATATTTTATAGATAGATACAAGTTGCAAATTTTTCTATATATTAACTTTAAAAAAATATATTATCCCCGCGGTATACCGCGGGTTAAAATCTAGTGAGTTACAATATGGGTTAAATGGAAATAAATATTCTTATTTTTTAATATAATAAATGAAATGTCAAGCAATTGTTATTATTAGAACTCCAACCAGATAAGCTAATGAAATAAAATTCCAATTGTTTTGTTTTATTATTTAGCATAAGTATAGTTTTATTTATTTTTAACTTCATATTATGGAAAAAGTAGGGAAAATATATCTCTAAGTTAAATATTAAGCTTTTTGTAAATTGAAACCATAATTTTTTTATATAATTAATTTAAGATTATGTAACAATTGTTATTAGTTAAACTCCAAACAAATCAGCCAATAAAATTAAAAATTCTCAAATTTTATTAGATAACATGTGTCAACATCTCGCTTTTTTTGTTTTTCCTCGGTAAAATCATCATCTCTGCTTTTTCACCACTTACTTCCCTGATCTTATGTATATAAATCCTATCTGCTAGGAACTCACAATATCCTACTTCTTCCACCTTTCGTACGACATAATTTCCATAGATGAACAACTGAAAAATGGCCATCTCATCAAAGAGATTGATAGTTTTAGTTTCTCATACTCTGAGCTCTATAAAGAAGTTCCATTTCTTCTTGCAGTAACTATAAGATGTACATTTTTATCTTGGCAACAAGACTGTACATGTTTCCCCCATATAATTTGTATAGGAATTTTCATTGAAGAAATTATCAAATATCCCAGAAAAACTTACATCTACTTTTCTTCAAGTGAGTGAAAGTATTCCCAGTAACATTGGTTTTGCAGCTGAGCATGCCTACGAGAGAACTCTTGTGCTTAATGCACTGATTTGTTGGAGACTTTGTGATTGAACCAACACATAGGCACTTCACTAGTAAAAACATCTGTCTAGTTCCGTTTGTGAAGTTCGATCTTCTTTGGAGAAAGATGCTCAGGACTTAGTGTCATGTTCTTGACCAGATTCATTGCCTTGGAATCCCCATAACTCTTTAGCTATCGCATCCCCCTCCTCTGAAAAATATAAATCTCATTAGTCTCTAATCAAGTGATATCTATAATCATACACAAACAGTGATATAAACTCGAAACCTGGCTTCAATTTTTCAGGATCTGGTAACTCCTGCTTTTTGAAAGGATTACTACATTCAGCTTTACTCGATGATTTCTGAGAGTGTAATGGTATCTGCGAGTATACATTATGCAATTTTTTATGTAACTCTTCCATCTTTCCTGATATTTCATCAGCTCTGTCCATATCTATGAGAACCTGAAAAGAAACACATCAATCAAGCACCGAGAAGACGCATAAACTGCAGTAGGAACATCAAAGGTTTTGGTTACATTTAATATACCTGGGCAGGATTTTTGTTGAAAATGGGCGCAAACCTCTGCCGACAATACTCACTAAAAAGTAACGTGAGAAGAATTAACGGTATGGTGAAACCCGAAGCAACTGTTGATAGCTTTAATCCGAAAAACCCCAAAGCTATAATCTGTGTCAAGATCAGTGAAAAGATTGTTGTGTTGTGGAAAATAGGCCAGTATTGTCCACCGCTTTCGTACTTCGTAATATACACGTTGAGTATCTGCAAATAGAAACAATTCTGTTGAGCATCTACAAAGGGTTGTCTTTAAAAATATATATCAAGAGTTCTTTTTACTCAATGCATGAGCTTGGCACTACTAATGGCTCTTATCACATTGTACATGACTATAAACATTGCAGAAGCAAAATTCCGAAAAGCACAAATCCAATTTCCATCTAAAACATGCAGGTCACAAAGTAACTAAGCTTTCACAAATTAGGTACAAGTCCATTATGATGCTTTTGGAGAGATTAACTGTGATATTATGTACAAGAGATCAGAGAACACACTTACTTGATTTTTGTATATGAGATATGCAAGGAAAAAGTATATCAGCAAAAACGGCAGTATCAGTGGTGCTATGACTGAATTGGTGAAACCCAGGAGCCCAAACAAAAGCAGCCGAGGAATTTCGGTGTGGTATGGGAACCTAAGTGTTTCATATGACTCATCCTCGTTCTTGGTAACAACTTTTGCTACCAGATTCCAGATAAGAGCCATAGGCTGCATTATTTCACAAGCCAAACTGGCCCAACCAGATGTGAAACAATAGGTCATGAAGAAGCCAGCCTGCATACATGGTTAAAGCCATATTCAAAATCAATGATACAATTTTCATTTTTCCTAATAAATATGAAACACAAGCAACCAGAAAAGCTCAATCCCAAATAATTCCTCCAATGGGCTTTAATATCTCTGATATATAATTTTATCATGGAACGAGGAAAAAGAACAAACTATTAAAGTTCCAGCGCAAGAAAACACTATATCCAATCCGAAAGCTGCAAGATCTTGGCAAAATGTAACCTAGCTAATGTTCAGAGACTGTAGAAACCTGAACATTAGCAAAATTCAAACTTTTGCTCTGAAATGTAAAAGGACTATGGGTAAATTACCTGTGTTGGCACTGCTCTAGCAAGTTGTGCAGGTATGTCTCTGACACTAGAAAAGACATTCAGTTGCCTGATAACAGACCCTGATAATATATTCACGAAGAACACATTCCAAATGGTAAAATATAAGACTTTGATGCAAGCACTCTTCTTCCTTATACTCCGTGAAATACATCCCTCCAAGGCCGAAAAATACATCATCAATGGTGGAACGGCATAGAAAAATAGAATCAAGATCACACTGGGTAAGTACCCTGTGATGACCTGGTTTATAAAGTTCCTGCAAAATGGTTTTGGTGGCCCGATTAACTTGAAAGATGATAAAACAAATCAAGAACATAAATTTTGATTTCTCCAATGGTTTGAAAGCTATAGAGAAGGCTCGTGTGTTCTATACTGCACCGGAGTTCCGCCTACTTTTTAACGCCAATTCTAATATCATGTCCAGAAGAAACAAAACCATATATATATACATGCGTAAGGAACCAGCAGGGCACTCACTTGCTCAAGATGCCTCTTAGAAAAGGAAATGCGTGAGACAGCTGCACTAGTTGAGTCAGCCCTTGAATGAAGGTAACGGGAATAAGAAACACAAACATGAAAGCAACTGCACCAACAAGGGTTGCTATTTTCCGTATCCAAAGTTGTCGATAAGGAATGTTGAGATTCTTCCAGTACACATCATGAGGTTCTGGGGCTAAGTCTGTCACCCATAACATAGGATTTGATGATTGTAGAACCTCCGAAACAACAAGAGCATCATAGCGAGTCTTAAAAAACACAAAAGCAGCTGAACGTTCCTGCAAAACGCAGAAAATTTTGTGGCTTTAGTAAGCTATTCTATATTGTGACTAATTAAAATCAAGCATTGCTACTTCTAATCGCTACCACAAAAGTGAAAAATCTTAGTTAACTATACTGAATTGTCGAATATGGTGCTACAAATCATTAATGATGGTTTAAAACTGTACCGAGTAAACAAAACTATACAAGTCTATGCAGTATCAGACAATCAGACTGCCACTTCCAAAGTTCAATTTGTATCCCATTAAAGTAAAAGAAGTCTTTATCTGTCAGGACCAGGTGAAAAACTGAGAAGAAATGCAGTGGAAACTTCTAAATCAGTTTGTAATGTTAGTTGAAACGATCCTCTCCACTGGACAGAAGAAATAACAGATATCCACATCCTATGCCTAGATCAGGGAAAGACAGAAGAATTCCTTACTTGCTCTGTCGTAGTCGTAGTCATAGTCAACTCACCAAGCTCCATTCCTTTCACACTGTCTGCCTCATTCGATAGGATATGAAAAGAACTTGTGGCTGTAGGTCCTCCACAAAAGGTGCATGGCCTTAAACTCGGTTTACAATTGATTTCAGGAGAAACGTGTTTTAGAGTCTGGCACATCCTCTCCGCATCACGCTGAGACAGAAATTGGAATAATCTAAACGTCACACTTTTTATCTGACATAGAACATTAAATTTCAAATACTTTATCACAAGCACAAACCATCCACATATCATTTACCCAATTTCTACAACATGCTGACAGGTAATAAATGAGAAACTGATGTAGTGATACTGAAATAACCACAGTATCAGAAAGCAGTAGAATGAAAGCCCAGCAGTAGGATACAGACAGAGTTGCTCTAGAAGGTCCTTTCATATTCCCAGAATATGCATCTAAACTGTACCCCTTTTAGCTGATACACGAACTAAATTTCATTATTATATCTACTGTGCTATGTAATATCATCAATCTCTGCATCTAGTCATCAAATAACCCTTTATAACATCCAAGCAGCACATAACAATTCAGAACCATGAAATTTACACCAACTACGAAAGCTATCAACCAAAATGAATACTGCAATAAGAAGTAACACTTAAAGCTGGCAAAATGTTCAAAACTTCAAATCATTTTCACAAAGAGCAATAACAGTTTTTTAAAATAAATCTAGGTGACGGTTTTAATCTGACAAGTAAAGCAAGAGGAAGGTGGCCTGCGTAATAGTTTAGTTAAAAATGACTGTTCCAAGAAATATACGTACCAGCAGTCTCTGAATGATGCCATTATGGTAGACCATTTGGTGGGACACGTAGCTGGACGAGTAGTAGTTTGTGAAGAATTTGCTCAGCGTGTCGCTGTAAGATTGCTCAGGAGACCATGGAATAGCACGGATAAGAACGGTAAATTGACTTGGCTTTGAGGCACATCCAGTAATATGCCCAAGCCTCATTTTAGCTATGGTGCTATACTCCTACAGTATAAAAAAAATGTCAAAAGGTTGGGAAATAAACTAATAAGAAGATACATGGAGGAACCAAGAGTAAGTATTCAAGTATGCTGTATGCATGAGATAAACTAAGGTACGAGGTCCTCACAAAGTAGAGCAGAAGACATGCCGCTGAGGTTATAATGTACAGTGCAAGACAATGAACCCACAGCCTGAGAGCAATAAATGTAATGAGAAAAAATCAGCACTTTACACACTCTGCATAGAGTAACATCTTTCAAAGAGACATAGGTAGAGATAAAAAAAAACATTTACCATTTTGAGCCTTCTTTAAGATTTTCAATTGTAAACACTTCGGATGACTCCAAATGGATTTCCTTATGCACCATCGGTTGCCCATAATAATTAACAGGCAGCACAAAGGCAATGCAAATAACAGCAACTATAAAGAAAATACGAATGCTGCAGAACAAAAAACACAAAGTAAAACAAACACTACAGAACAAAACCAAGAAGCAGAACAAAGAAAAAGCATCTGGGAGAGTTTATTTTCAGTAACCTGAAAATGACCATCCTAAGGAAGACGACAGCATCAAGACCAGCAGCAGCTAATAACTCGTCTTCACTAGTCTCCCATGCTTTCACAAGCCAACTTGGAGACGGCACAAACCTCTCATACCAAAAAGGATCATAACGTCTAGCACCACCACAAACAAGCCTTCGGCCAAAATATACACAGTAATTGGCTGGCTGTTTCCTAAGTATGGAGTAAAGTGATAAAAGAACTATGCATATCGAAATATTAATTCCAGCAGATGTAAGAAGAGCTGATATCTCCATCTTAATCTTAGTTCAACTCCTTCCTGACTAAAAATCGCAGGAAGAGAAGAACTTCATAAGTACGTCGTCTCGTCACAAGATGGCCAACCTAGCAATACAGGAGGTTCTTAGATTGGCAGGAGAAACTGTAAGAAAACATCACAAAAAGAAAAAAGATAAGAACATCGAAATAACAAAAGTCCTGAAATCCAATGCTTAAAAAAACAGATAGGCTAACGAAACACCGCGAAAGAGACTGATAAACAATCGTCGATCAAACGTGTAAGTTGAATCCAAACTATCTTAACACTAACCAAAACTTTCTGCATTTGCATTGCAGATACGAAAAATTGGAAACATGAATCAAATCATAATCAGTACCTAAACTTGCAGAGGAAGATAAGTTGGTTACATACGACCCAAAGATAACAAACAACATAATGCACTGAGATTCAATTTCAAGTTATCAATTTCTGTTTTCCGTTAATCAAAATTACGATTCGCAATTTCAATGGTGCCTAAACAATAAAGTAGAACTACGATAGATGAAAACGCGGAAACGTAGAACAAACAATGAATCAGAGAATCGCATTCCACTAAATCCAGTGAAACAAACACAATTTCGATTCCCAGGGAAATCAATCGAAGCAAAATCATCAAATCCAATTCGTCAGAAAAATTACAGATACAACACGAAGTTGTATAACAGAATAAACCAAATCGAAGAGATTTCAGAAAAAAAAAAAAAAACATGACTTACAGAGAGAAATACCAAAAACTTTGGTTTGACTTCAGAGAATTCGATTGCGAAGAGAACCAGAAGATTCAGAAACCCTAAGAATTCGCAGAGAAGAGAAGAGAAAAAAAAAAAAATGAAACACCGAATTGCTTTTAAAATTCCAATTCCGCGAAGAGTTCGCATTTCCAGTTCATTCAAATCATAACTTAAAATGAAAACATGCAAATAATTAAAATTAAATACAAATGATTAGGCCACGTTGTGTGGCCGGTGAAGAAGGGAGCGACGATTAGGCCACGTGTCGGTTATAAAATGGTTGATGCTCCAAGATTTGATACTATGTGAGAGCGACTACTCTGTGGTCGAATTTATTATGACCGTTGGTTTTGTGATAGAATGGGTAAGATAGCGACACGTGTGGGTGCGTTTTTTTTCACAACGTTCGCTCAAGTGTTAGTTAAAACTGTTATGACTATTGAAAAATTAAAGGAAAGGTGAAGAAGGAATCATGGATTTTGGATTCATGTGTTTCTTGTTGCAAGTGAGATATGCATGAGTATGACATAAAAGTTTTATTCAATATAGTACTACTAGGCCTGGACATTCGGTTAACCATTCGGTTTCGGTTCGGTTGCGCATGGTTTCGGTTATTTCGGTTATAGTAATATAAGAACCATTTTGGATATTTGAGGAATTTTGGTTCGGTTCGATTCGGATATCTTTCGGTTCGGTTCGGTTCGGATATTAAACTTGGTAACCATAAATAAACCAAAACCGAAATAACCGACTAAAAACCGAAACAAAAAAAAAAAATTGACCAATAACCGATATAGAACGTACGTAAAAAAAGATATATTCACAACTCACAAAGATGCAAATATGGTCCATACTCTCCATAATATTAAAATACCTGATTCACAACTCACAAAATTCAACTTGCAAACTAATAAAGAGAAGAACATAGTTAAGTGTCAATACATACAATATATGTGATATATTATCTATCATACATATATGCTTTGGTTATCCTTTGGTTATCGGTTACTAACCTAACCAAAACCGAAACCGAAATCTAAAACATATAATATCCAGCCGGTTATTTTAAGCTATCCAAACCCGAACCGAACCATGTTTTTCGGTTCGGCTCGGTTCGGTTAATCGGTTAGCGGTTCTTTTGCCCAGGCCTAAGTACTGTAGAATAGTTTTTTTTTTTTTTTCTTATGAAAGTAACATATGTATACTATTTTGGGTATTATTATACTAGTATGTTACAAAAGGAATAAAATAGTCTAAAACGTATAAAATTCCACTATTTGATTGTATATTTTTCCGTTGAAAATATTTATCTTTATCCCACCAAATATTATTATAGAAAAAGAATGAATATTTAAAATTTAAGATATGAATACATAGTGAGACATGAATTAAGATGAAAAAAAATTTGAAACAAAAAGATACAATTTTCTTTGATTCCTCAACATCAATAGACTTTGCTCAAATATTTATCGAGTAAATTGTCGACGATAACTTGATAAGCTCTTTCAGATGGATGATAGCTATCCCAAAATATGTATGATGAAGAATTAGAACACGTAAATGGGTTCAATGAGTTACATAAATAGGATATTGTGAGCAGTCCTTTACCGCAACATCCTTTATCGGCTACGTCAAAACCTAAAAGAAATGAGATAATTGGAATAAAATTTAGTTCGACAATAAAAATGAATTATAATATATAGTTTCTATATAGATAAATCTGTTAGATGAACTTACCGTATTTTTTAGGGTGTTGGATCATGTCAAAAAGAGTATCATAAACATTAATGTAAAGGATAACACCATCCAACTCTTTATCTAAAGAATCTAATGCTGGAGAAAGTCTTGCGTTGAATTGTTTTGCCATGTTGTTTAGAGGTTCATTACATCCTCTTGTAAAAAAACCTCCAAAAACTGTTCTTTGTAATGGAACACAACCAACGGGGACTGCACTAAACACTCCAATTTTTCGAGCTCCAAGCTTATGTAATTCCTAATTATCAGTTATAGATAAGATAAAATAGTTAGTGGATATAACAATATATTATTGATTAGTTTATGTATTATTATATATAACTACGAATAAAATACTTACTCTCACGAAATGGACAGCAGAGTCAGCCAAGAAATTGGCATAAGAGGTACGGTCATATCTATGAGCTTGAGCTAAATAAGTGTGAGCAAGGTCATTGCTACTAGACACCACAAGAAAGAAACTATGTTCCAAGATATCTTTGGCTTTTTCTTCTCCGAAATGCCTCTTGATCTTTGATATATATTCTTTGAAATATATGAGTTGATCCCATACCGATATCACTGACTACAAAAATAAACATAAATGTAACAAAAAGGAATCACCCATAAAAACAACTAACAGTCGTGATGGAAAAACATAAGATATATGGTACCATAATTTTTGCTGTCAATGGATCATAACCAGTTCCTCGAGATGCAAATGTTACACCTTTAAGAAGATCCTCAGGCTTCAAATATGAATTCATATATGCTGGTAATGTCTTAGCCAATCCCAACTTTTCCGCTGAAATATTTGATAACATATTTATCAGATTATATATATAAATAGATATGATTTATAATTTTGAAAAATATAAAAGTTAATTCAAATAGTTACCAATAAGATCAGAAGGAACTCTTCCATCAGAAAATCTTCCAGTGGCGTCGCCTCCAGGATAATCTTTACCATATGGAGGAAAGTTACATTTAAGAAGAGTCGGAAGATTATTGTTATTTCCTGTATCCATTATTGAATCTCCAAAAACTATTAGCGCTGGGATCGTTGCGTTTATCCCTTGCTTGACTGCATTCGCTTCAACAGCGATTAAAACCAAAGCAAGCAATAGAATTTGAAGCTTCATCTTCTTCTTTAGTTTGTAACTTTTCTGCTCGAGATTGGCTTGCGTTTTACATTCAAAGACATGTGCACATATATACATGGTTTCGATTTGTTGGACTTCTAAAAATAACTCTTTCAAACAACAGTTGTTAGGTTCTATATATGAAATCTCGAATTAGTTATTACTTTGATATTAGTTGGAACGATAACGAAATTTAACTGTTATTTCTTACCAATGACATGGTAACAAAATGGTCTATCACGTGAATATACTATGTTTGGCATTAACACCAATTTCATAAATATAACCGTAAATTAATGAAGACACAAAGAAAAGTATGAGTAATATGGTAGTGTAATTGAACATGATCTCTCAGAATATGGTAATATAAATTTAAATTTTCTCTTTTGTCAACAACACTCAACGGTAACTTAGGTGCTGCCAACCACACATTACGTTCGATTTCATGATTTGTTGCATTGCCTAACAAAAAGAAAAGTAAAGACATTTACATAAAAAAAAAATTGAAACATTTTATAATGGTTAATAGATTCTTGAAAACTAATTCTCCACAATTTGTCTCAAACAAATTAAATAAAGATTTTAACCATGACTTTGTATTTTTGCTAAATAATATTAACCATGACTTCTCTCACTTGGTTTTGTACCACATATGTCTTCATGGCATTGAGTTTCCCTCTTGTTATCGAAGCCCACAAATACAGAAAATAAATAAGTTTGAAAGCCCTTTGATTCTACCACACCACACACCATCTACGTCCAAAAGCTCTTTTACATAGTTCACTGGATTGTAACTTTCAATCCAAACTCCATCTATTTCACCCGCCATGATCGGGTCTGTCACTTCGAAAGTTCATCCCTGGACATCTGTGCGTTCAATCTTACAACAAAATCCCACAAACGCTTACCCGGTTTCTCCAACTTAAAGCTCAAGGATGCTCGATAGTTTCTCCCGTCTCAGATTTATTTTCTTTCTACAATATGGTATTCTTAGAGATTTCCAGATTCAGTTCCTATTTCTACAAAACTATTTCCTTTTTCTACTGTTTAATCGACAATCTATTTCTTTGTTTTCCTTGATGAATTTAAAACATCATTGCCAATTTAATCAACGAAACCACAAAATCAACAAAACCATAAAAGCAACAAAATGAACTAAATGAGTGTGATATATTACAAATGCAGTAATATATGATACATAAGTCTTGGGGTTAAAATCAAATACCTAAACAATATACAAGGTAACCAAACCAACCCAACACATTTACCAAAGAGTTAATGAAGAAAGATGAGGAACCTAAAAAACCATTTAAAAGAGTCCAAAGAATTTCACTACCCTTGTGAGCCTATTTGCATTTATCATTCTGCAACTGTCATATATATGTACCATTCTGCAATGGTATTCCCATGTTACCTCCATTCATTCTCTGATGGGCTTGACTGTGGACATCAAGCTTCAAATCTACAAACTGATGTATTAGCGCACCAGCTGCATCCCCCGTTACAGGCCATGCTAGAGGATTGTACCCGGAAATGTTCGTACCCGAAAGATCAAACCCGTTCATGTATTGGATATAACCAAGATTGTTGGTGGGAGGAGGAGTAGGATGAGGAGGAGCACAGTAAAAACCGGTGGGTTGCATAATCGGATTGTTCCATGAAACGTTAGCCACTTGTGCTGTGAATTGGTAACCATAAGGATATTGAACGGCTTGGACATTGTGATGATAACCAAAGACAGGAGGAGGAAACTGTAAAACCATCCCATATCCGTTTTGCTCAGGGACATAAGGTGTTGCTTGAAAGCTGCTGTAGGAAGGAGGAATATTAACAGCATTACCGTTATTGCTCTGGATTCCTTCTTTAGGTATTGCCCGTTTCACTTCCACGCGTTTATCACTCAACTCATGGAAATTACTCTGCATAACAACCTCAACAGAGTCCTCCGAATCATAAGTAACAAACCCAAAACCCCTTGGCCTGTTAGTCACACCGTCATGCATCACAACTACATCAGTAGTCCTACCAAACCTCTCAAAGTAACTCTTAAACTCTTCCTCAGTCGTGTTAGACGACAAACCCCCAACAAATATCTTCTTAGTCCTACTGGTCACACCATTACTCGACATCTCACGCAAACCACCATTCATCTGTTGCACTTTTCTCTCCAAAAACTGCATGCTAAACGGCTGTTGGTATAGTTCATGTTTCCTAATCGCCTTTCTCACATCAACCTAATACAAACACACACATAATCAATCCACAGAGTATACACAAAACCCAATTGACACAAGCATAAAAAGGCGGTAACACTTACGGGTTTACCGAGAATGAAGTGAGTGTCTCTAAGAGCTTTAACAACATCACAATCATTAGCAAAGCGAACAAACCCAAAACCTCTAGGTTTTCCAGTGACTTTCTCTTTAGCTACAACAGCTTCCAACACAGCTCCATATCTGCTAAAATACTGCTTCAGAGCTTCTTCACTTGTCTCTTTCGCAATACCACCAACAAATAACTTGTACCGATCATAATCCATATCCTCAAATACCCTAATTTTGCAGGTTTGTCTGAGATTTTTGCCCTAATTTCGGAATAGATAATAAAAAAAATCAGAATTATGACATCGAGAACACTATTAACAGTTGAAAATCAAAAACCCCTAAAATTAAACAAAAACCCTAATTTGTAAAATTTGGGATTCTAAATTAAGCAATGATTATGGAGAAAAGAAGAAAAATGGAACAAGAAATTGAGAAATTGTGACAAAACCCCTAATTTTTGGGAAGCGAACTGTAGAAACTAAAACCCTAGCAAGAAAAAAATTTCATGGCGAAGAGGAAAAGTTTACCAGATAGGAGAGAGAACAGTAGATTGATTTGACACGGCACGAGGGAGAAGACGAAGAGAGTTAAAAGTTAAAAACTCTTTTTAGCTTCTTCAGTTTAACTTTTTTTTTTTAATGTCGAGAGATAATGATGAATGTAACTAATGGGCTTTAAAAAAGCCTTTGTGATAAAGATTGTAAGCCCAAATCTTATCGTATTGTTTGTTGATGTTCTGTTTAATGTTATCCTCGTTTTTTTTTTTTGGTTTAAAAAAATGTTATCCTCGTTGGAAGAGAGAATATTTACATTTTGTTTAAATATTTTATTTTGTAAAGATTAGCTTGAGGTTTTGCATAATTTGGATGAGTATATTATAAATAAAAAAATTCATAGAAGTAATAACTACATTTTTTTTTAAAAACTTTTTTTTTATAAAATTGGATTATGTTTTATTATTTATGGTTGTTTATTTATAAAGCCCAATTTATGTGTGTTTTTAAAGAACTTAATATTTTTTTTTCTCTAAAACAAATGCAATAAACTACACCAAATCTTTTCACAAAAAGTTTTGTATTTGAAATCTAGCTACAGAATACGTCCTATTAGGCTATAACATATTGGATGGGTCGTTGGATTATAAAATTGAAAAAATAATTTAACTAAAAAAAAGAGTTATAAGTATATGAAGTCAACTATTATCAAAATAGTATTATGGGGTTAAAAAATTATATGAATTTTCATTAAGACAATATCCACTTATGAAAAGAAAAAAAAATAACAACCCGAATAAATTTGTGTAACGGCTAATTTTATTGTGACAATGTAAACGAGTGATTTTATTGTTTAAAAAACAAAAAAAATCATTATTTCTCATGTTTTTAAATATTGTTATAATTGAGTATATCTTGAAAAAAAAGAAAGCAAAAAAATCTTAACATATTTGACGTAATTATCAAAAACAAAGATTGTGTACTCATGTGCTTCGGCTTTGGTCTAAATGATGACATCAAGTTTGTTAATATTAAATTTTATTTACTAATTTTCAAATCTGAGAAATTCATCCTAACCAAACTAGATTATGTTTTTATTCAATATGTATACTTCTTAAACCTAAGAATCCAACAAAATAGAAAGATCCCAACTGAAATCATACCTATAATTAAAACTGCTACAATTTGTTTGATGGATAACTAGTTTAAAGAAGGTTCAAAAGCAAAACGGACGTACCACAAATAATTTACAATTCATGCATATGAAGAGAACAAGCAGCTTTAAAAGAAAGTAAGAAAAGAAAATTAATTTGGATAACTAGTCCTCCATTTGCATCATCGATTTTAATCATTTGCTTCACTTAGTCTATTGTCTTTTTTTTTTTGAGATTTTTGAGCTTTTTCATTTTTCATGGGTCAAAATTGTTTTCAAATGGTATTTTGTTTTGATTTTGTGATCTGCCTTGTACAGTAAATACACTGCTTATTTGCTTTGGTTGTGATGTTTTTTTTTAGCTCAATACTTCTAATTTTTGAAATAAGTCAGAAGATTATGTATTTTGTTTTGTCAACATGAACTTTTAGGTTAATACAGTAGATAGCTTAATTCATCTGCACTTATTTTATGGTTATAATTGTTAACATTATGTGTTATTCTTTTATATCTAAAATACTAAATAATGTGTATAATTATTTTAATCGGTATAATATTCTATAAATTAGCAAAATTTAATTTCATATAATTTGTATAAATTTGGTAAAATTATTTATATAAAATAGGGTGTTTGTAATATAAATATTTGATACGTATGACTTAAACTTCTTTCACCATTTAAAATTTTTTTGGACTGTAAGAACCGGTTGATATGCACTTGTTTCGCCAAAATCACATGATTTGTATTGTTCGACTTGATCCTATTAAACTGTTTGATTCGCTCTGCCTAATCTATTTTCTCTTATGAGCCAATATCTAACATTATCTAAATATTGTAAAAATTTATAGTACATATTTGAAAATCATATGAAATTTCAATACATGAGATAAAATGACAGAAGCGATGGATGTGTGTATACCTATAGAGACGCAGATTACGGACGATAGACTGTCACAAGGGCCACTACTAGCCACTAACCAATTTGCCATGTGAACATGAAATTTCACATCCTAAGGGACCAATTGGTCCATTTCCATTATTACCATTCAATCTACAAACATACACATAAATACATCTGTATATAGTAGAGTCTCACATGCATACACGTACATGCGTTCATGTGTAATCACATTATATGGTTTTAAAATTTATTCATCTACAAACATATGCATAAATACATATATCTTGAGTCCCACATGCATACAACGTACATATGCATTATACGTATCCAAGGAAAAATATCTTTTTAGCGAACCTCATAGTTTTTGGTGGACAATGACAATTATTGGAATATTTAATCTTAAAAGTTGAATGGAACAATATTAATTCTTTTAAGAAATTGTTAAGGATCGAATAAAAATGGTAATAAATTGGTTTCACTCTTTTGTCAAATTCATCAATTACTAGTGGGCACACTTAGTAAGATTGAGTGGACACACTCAAGATTGGATACATCGGTTTCTCTAATCAAGAATACCTATTTATCCAATTTTATGTTGTTGTTGGGCTTAAGCTATGTTCTAATATATATTGCTCAAAAACACTTGCGTATATGATTAGGTTTCTGATCTTAGAAGAGGAGGAGAAGACTGGCACCTCTACTCTCAAAGAAATACCAATTATTTAACGTGCATATCACGTGTATTCAAACTTTATGGGTTAGGAACTTAGGATCAATATATAAGAATGCATGTCAGCATGTGTAAGTTGGAATCAGGTTGCCACATAACGACATCATCAATTGCACTAACCACTAGGCTACAAGTCGTGTCGGTTAGTATTGCCATTTTTTCTGAATAATCGTTATGTGCTAAAAATATGCTCGATTTTGCATGTATATATAGAAATGATCTTTAATTTACATCTCTTTCTTTACTATAAGAAAAGATAATAATAACGTGTTAGAAATAGGAATCTAACATATTTTGGAATTAAGATGTGTGAGTTTTGGTCCTTGTGCGTTTAAAATTTTGAATTGGAAAATAAATGGACTACATGATTAGTTGTCGAAAATCGAAACCAACCATAGACTGATCCTCGAGTTTTGTTCTTAACTGAATCTTAAACACATGCGGAACAACTTGAGTTTGGCCCACGGATTTGGCCCGTTTCAACACTTCTACGTTACATAAATATAATGGAGACTAAAAATTCATTTCAAGAGAAAACGAGATTAAATTTTTCCTTTGGAGAAAACTTATTTTGAGCTAGTCCAAAAAAAAAAACCATTTTAATTCCGGTTCAAGAAAAACGTTGATAAAAATAGTTTAGAATTCTGTTGTTTAAGAAATTTTGATAAATAAAATAGCTTGCTATATATACAAAACAAATAAATGTGGCCAGTAATACACATAAAGTGTACAATAATGAGAAGGACCCATGACCAGCTGTGTAGGAATGTACAAAGAAATGGGAGTACGAAACTTAAAATAGTAAATAAGTAGAAATGGTCGCTATATATTTACATGTTCAATCAATGGTACTTATGCTTCTTCTGTGTGTAACTTTATTTTATCCCTTTATTTATGTAGTACTCAAAAATATTCTTAGAAGTCTTACAAACTAGAATTTTGCATTTGTTTAGTACTAATCAAGTTCAAGTTGAGATAACAATAATTGACAGCGTAAAAACTGAGACATCTAACTTATATTCGTATGTTTTCTTTACTGGAGCTTCCAAATTAACATTACAACTAATCTATATATAAACAATCATAATATGAATTATGAATTATTTATCTAATTTAAGTAATTACAACATTACAAGTGAATTTGAATTATAACATTACAACAATATATATCTAATTTAAAACAATCTATTGTTAGGACATGGCGAGATTGTGGACATATATTTATTAGTTTGCACAATTATTTTTCCTTTTATAAATAAAATAACCCAAATTCACTTTGCTTAAAATAATTTATTCTTCCCATTATTTTCTTTTTTTTGCATAGATGCCTTTTAAACTCCACGATAAAAACTTAAGATCTTAATTAATATAAGAAGAATGGTTGCATTGGAAGATATTTTGTTTCGAACATTGATAAGTTTTTGATAGTATGCAATAGAAAATATCAAAATAACATGGAGACTAATTACAACGGACCGTCAAAACTCACAATAGAAATGAAGCTCAAACAGAAGAATATTCTATAGATCTTCTAACTATTTTTGTAAAAACATATTTCTATTTTGGTTTTTGTTTGAATGCATTAGAGTCTAATTAGAAACTTTTACATTATGTGTGCTAATTAACGTTATATTAATGTTTCACCTATATATATGTACGTTCAAATTTCATATCAAATACAACTCCATAATATTTATTTAATAAGATTTATCATATATTAATTGAATAAAAAGAAAAACCACATGGTTTCTTAAAGAGAATGTACATGATATCAAAACACATTTAAGGAAGAGAAGGCGTTCCTTCTGCTTTTTTTTTCTCCCTAACTTCCAACTTTTGAGAGATGAAAAAGTAAATAATAACTATTCAAATTCCATTCTTTATCCTCTCCTCTTCCTCTGATTATCGCCACCTGAAAATACACATATTGTCAAGCTAGAGATTTACTTTTACATAAATATTTTTATACTCTCTAAATGCATGATACATTAATATACATGATATACATGAGAATTAAGTAAACCGACCAGTCAATGAGATGTTATGCATGCATTTCTATTTATGTATTATGGTTAGAGACTAAAAAAATAGACATTTCAGAACCTTGATTATCCAACGCTAGTTTATCCACCGGGAAAGCTTGTTGTAGGAAACCCGAGTTAACTTTTTCCTGCAATGGAGATAGAAAGTTTAAACTACTTTTCATACGAAATACGTTGAGAAGCCAAAGTGATAAGCAGAAGTATGCCTTATCATCATTAAAAAAGTTTTAATTTGTGACCATGAAGCAAAAAAAAGAAAAGATGTATATATAAATTAAACCTTGCATATTCTTCTTGTAGAGTAGCTTTGGCAGAAGTCATGAAACCGTTGATACTGATTTTGATGTTGCTTATGCGCTGAAACTTCTTCTCCAACCGGCTATTTTATGTTTTCCAAAAAATGAAGATTAAAATGATATAACGATAGCACCAAATTAGTGAATATGTAAAAACTCATATTTACAATAATAAAGTGGTTTGGGAATTAAGAAAAATAAAAAGCCAAAGACAAGTTTGTAGAAACAATACCAATGAACTAGCTGTGTCATCAAAGGAAGAATTGAATCTCTCACTATATCCTTGTTCTTCATGAACCTTCTTCTTGTTTTTGTTCTTGTTCTTGCTCTTGCTCTTGCACCAATATTGCGTGTTTTGTTGGAGATGATCTTCATGGACGGTCTCTTCGCAATAATATGGAGGTCCAGAAGATGCATCAGACACCATTGAAGAGTCTTCATCATGTTCTTGTTTTGTTTCTCCATTGTGATAATCAAAATGATGAAGTGAAACAGAAGAAGAGTGGCCTAAGTACATTGTCCAACCTGAATCTCCAGCATCACTGTAATCTAAATCCGAGAAATCCATTTTCTTTTGATTCCTCCCAAAATGAAAACACTACCTTTTTTTCTTTCTGTTATTTGTTTTCTTTCTCTCTAGGCTTCAAGGCCTTTAAGAAGAAGATATACTCTTTCAATGCAGCCAATAAGGGTATTGGTTTGGAAAAAATATATATAACCATATTTTTTGAGTATTTTATTTATATTTGAAAATTTAAATATTAATGTATGATTGTCGACAAAAACAAGTTGGATATAATTTATGTCACCATCTAGTTCAGAATCACCACAAAACTTTTTTTAAAATCATGAGTTTCTAATATAAAACTAATTAAAAATTATTTAGAAGTTCATATAGATTATATACTATGCTAAATAAAACTCTTTATCTTTGTTAGATATTCTAATAGACTTCTTCGAAATGAAGGCGAGAACAACTCAGCATCTCGAAAATACCACCACACAACAAACATCTATAATACGAAAATCGTCAATCGAGTAAACATGGGTTATGATACCATTTAAAAATTACTAACGTTCAAATCAGAAAAAACAATTGACAATGAGTAGAAAGATTGTATTTGATTATATACTAGGTTAGATACAATTCTTCTTCCAGTGTAAGATATTCTAACTAAATTTCAACAAAACAACCGGTATAAGAGAAAACAAATTTTCATGATATTAGAAAAGCGTTTATTTTTGTCTAAACTATGTTTAGAGTTGAAGATCATTCTTTCTTCTGTTTGTTCTTCCACCAATAGAAAACTAATCCATATCATTAGAATTTGAAATGATGTGATCTTTTTGACATTTCTCTCTTGTTTGTCCTACCACCGATATAAAACTAATCCCATATCATTAGAGGTTGAGATGATGTGATCTTATTTTGACATGTAGTATGAGAACAAACAAAATTATTTTGCTTTTGTCGTTTCAAGTCGAAACATGAGATCGAATCCAAAACTCAAAAAGACAGAAATAATATAATTTAAAGAAATGTTTTTGTCATATAGCGTAAAACTCCTTTTGGACACTCTTAGCTTGCATGCAGTAGATAATTGACAGTTGGCTTGCTGATTATGAACATTGGGCCAATAGGTTAGTGGTAGTGGCAATAGATGTTTACGTACTATTCATTTATATCCCATCTTATACTCTCTTTCACTTTACACCTATTACCCTGCACCATCCATTATATGTGCCTGCCTATCTATATATTAAAATATTAGGTTTCTCATCGTACAATTCGGTTAATTCGAATTGATACTACAGTATTTTACTTGTTATAACTTGTTTGGAAAAATCATGACTAGTTTCATCAAATTCTTTATTCGGTAAAAAAATCTAACCATTGTATTACTTTGGACTAGGTACAAGTATTTTGGATAGGTTTTTGGTATAGATGGAGTTTGAGTTTGGATATTTGAGAATTTAGAACGATTCATTTGATGCTTGTGACATGGTTGTTTGTCCTTTGTATTAGTGTTTTTTGTAGTGCGGCTGTTATAACAAGACCTGGACCCAAAAACCGGATACGGAAAAAAAAACTGATTCCAACCGACCCAAAAAAACCTGTAGATTTGGTTTCGGATAGCCTATATTAATCAGAACAAATCCTAAACTAATTCTTTTTGGTTTTCGGTTTGGTTGACGGTAGGGTCCTGAATCAAGCTGATACCCCAAAATCCGAACGGATTTCTGAAAAATCTGAAACCTAAACTCGAATGTATATCCATAAAACTTTAAACAATACATACACATGATTGTTTTTCAAGGTTTTCGGGTCCAAATGTCAGTTTTATATCGGGTATCAATTAAATTTCACCGAAGCCGAATGACCCTAACCGATCCAAACCAAAAAGTTTCTGGTTCCTACACGGATCCTAAACCTCCTTATCCAAAAAACCCGATCTAGACCGACCCGAAAAACCTGAATGCCCATGCCTAGTTATAATCATGGTAAAAAGAATATGCAGCTTTGTAATTTAGTGAATGCTTACTAGCATCGGAAATGTTTTTATGTGAAATTGTGAATTGTAATATACTTATTAGTTATTACACATGAATCCCAAGATCCACCCCTAATAAAGAGGCCATTAGTTTAACTCCGATAAACGAGATTCAAACCTATGCTATTAAGGCCTGGCGACTCCAAGTCATACTTTCATGATTCCATGTTCATAATGTACATTCTAGAGCAACTACATGGATTACACAAAAGAGATGTCTCAATCAAATTAACTATTTTCACTACTTACGAAAATCTAAATTATGTTCCCTTTTACTGTTTCGAGTAATTTTTGTGACATTGTGCTACTTTTGCGGGCGCCTTACCGGTCTGTCAGTGGCATAAGTATTGAGCTGGACTGTTCGTCTATTCCTTAGAATGATCAGTAGTCTCTATGTTTGTTGTCATCTTCTCTTCTACTCCCTCAACTTTTAATTTCTGCCACAAGTACATATTAAGATATCGTCACAACGTTTGGCATTACAATCGAATCACGGAAAACGATCATGGAAAGTGAGTTCTTACTTTAGATAGTGCAAACATGTTTGCATACAACTTAGCGTCTCTTCTGTCGCTCTCAGCTTTAGAGAGTTTCATCGCCTTGTAAAGAGACTTCACTTCCCTGGAAACATAAAGTGTCATTGCATAACATGCCCAGGAGAAATGAGGATGCAACAAACAACATACACAATTTCTTCTTTTACCGATTCTCAGGATCAGCCTCCAAAGCCCTATTTATATCCATTTCTGCTGAAATCAAATCTCCCACCTCAATATAGGATTGTGCTCGCCTATATAGAGCTTTCACATTTTGGAACTCAATATCTAACACCTGTGACAAAAAAACATGAGAAGTCATTCAATATATCTAATAGGAATATTTCCAAGATCATGTACATGTCACAGAAGTAACTTGCTACTCATTCTACATAATGGCACACAGAACATCCACTGGAAGTTAAAACTACTCAAAAGTGAAATATTGCATAACGAAGACAAAAAAGAAAGCAACCCCAAGTCTCATTAGAGATGAGTCTACTTCTTTTTTTTTCTTCAACTTTACCTCCGAACATAGAACGATAGTTTCCAGAAAATTCTTTAGTTTTAGACTACAGGCTGCACCATTCAAGAAGCAAGATACTCTCAAAGCCTTGACTTGCTTTTCGTCACCACCTTCAAATTTGCCATTTTCAATACATTCTGCAGCCTGTAAACATATATTATCATGTTCCAAAGTATACATGTCAGGGTTTCCGATGGTATGTTGTGTAAATTTCAATTATAGCTTTTGTGGTGAATCACCTTATTATATTTCTTTGCTGCTCGCTCGTACTTTTGAGTTTTGTATAGCAGATTGCCTTCTTCTTTCTTTCTATTAGCAGCCTCTATCTTCTCTCCATTGTTCATCTCTCTTGGTGTTTTCTCCTGTTCTCAACGACACAACAGAAAAACTTAGTGGTGTAGAAGATTTCAGATATGAAAAATAAGTCATGCAAAATGTAATTCCAACAAAATGAAGACTCTGTCTCTAGAGAGGCAGGTTTTGGATACAGCTTAAAGCTCTGTTTTGATTCGGGAGAATATTTCAAATTTCATTAAGCTATCAACCAAATACATGGAATTTTTTTAAATTTAGAGACATAAGAAAACTATTTCCATAGCTTTGCATTTTACTAGACAGAAATTACACATTCAAAGGAAAATTCACAAGGGCAACTAAGAGCAAGATGCAAACTCTATTCTGATATAGTCAAAATTAGTATGAGTTCATTTGATATGGATCTACTGAATAAGCATTCACAAGGGCTTTTCTCTATTCATATGAGAAGAAGAGGCCCAATAACTTCTGTTTCACTGAAGTCTATTTTTATCAAACCCAATTACAATAAACACCAAAATATGTCAATTTTGTCGTTAAATATTTTATTCACCTCGCGTTATTTGATTCTTTTGTCGTTACTACTTCGAGATTTACCAACACGAATATTTTAGGATGTACATAAGACCGTGACAAATTGCCAGCTTAAACTAACTTGGACTATTCCCAAAAGTCCAAAAAATCAAATAAAAATAGAAAAAAATAAGCAAACAGAATTTATATACACTTATATACTTCTCTCCTTTCTCGTTGTTTCCGCACAAAGCAAAAAAATCTCTGTAAAAGCAGAACGATAATGGAGTCACAATTATGGAATTGGATCTTACCTCTTTTGATCTCTTCTCTCCTCATCTCCTTCGTCGCTTTCTATGGATTCTTCGTCAAACCGAAGCGGAACGGTCTCCGTCACGATCGGAAAACTGTTTCTACCGTCACCTCCGACGTCGGATCTGTTAATATTACCGGAGATACTGTCGCTGATGTCATTGTTGTTGGAGCTGGTGTTGCTGGTTCTGCTCTTGCTTATACTCTTGGAAAGGTCGGTTTCTCGTCTCTTTGATTTGATTGCTTATGGATTCGAATTAGGTGGTGATAGTTTTGTTGATTTGATTCTGGATTTGAAAATTTTAGAGAATGAGTGATGAAGCATTGTTATGTAGTACTAATTGTTTCTTTTTGTCAAAGCGAATTGTTTCGATTCTCTGATTGTGTATTGAATCCAGTTCTGGTTTCGTGGAATTGATTGAATATGCATAGTTCAAATCCAGATTTTCTGTAAACAATTTTTGTTTCACACAATGCGCGAGTTCTTGAGATTAATAGGATGAAACATTGTTATGTAGTACCCGTTGTGAAATTGTCAAAGCGAACTTTTTCGAGTCTTCGATTGTGTATTGAATCCAGTTCTAGTTTCGTGGAATTGATTGCATAGTTCAAATCCATAATTTCTGAATAAAACTTGTTTCACACACTGTACGAGTTCTTGTGAATCAGCATGGTCAACGAACACTGTTTTGAGATTTATTTATGTTGCACACAATGCATGAGTCCGTTTTTTTCGAAAACAACTTGTGTCACACAATGCACGAGTTCTTGAGGTTGATCATGATGGTCAACGAACACTCTTTGATTAATTTTGGGGAAATGTTAAGAATTTATTGTTCTTCTTTGACTTTTAAGGACTAAAATAAGTTAAGTTAGAAGCCAACTACTTTACGAAACAGGTTTAAATGCTGTTATGGTTGTTCCTTTGGACAATTATTTTATTGGTTTATTATATGCAGTCTACTGGTTTGTGTCTAGCTATATTTGATGCCACGTTGTAGAATCATGGATTTGATCTTATCTTATGTTGTAGGATAAACGCCGAGTTCATGTGATTGAAAGAGATTTATCGGAGCCTGATCGTATTGTTGGGGAGTTGTTACAGCCTGGGGGTTACCTCAAGTTACTGGAGTTGGGAATTGAAGGTAAGGAAGATTTTGTTGAGAATCCGTAGGGGAACTGTTCTCACCTCTATTGTGCTCTGTAGTTGTTTACTAGTTAATGACATTAAGAGGGCTATCTACAGATTGTGTGGAAGAAATAGATGCTCAGCGTGTGTATGGTTATGCACTTTTTAAAAATGGGAAACGCATTCGCTTAGCTTATCCTTTGGAGAAGTTTCACGAAGATGTATCTGGAAGGAGCTTTCACAATGGACGTTTTATTCAAAGAATGCGGGAGAAAGCTGCTTCACTTCCCAAGTACGTTTTTCTCCTTTATAATTGCCTGGGCCTTTTATCGTTTTGCTTGCTTTACCTAGACTTACTAGAAATTACATGATGTTGACCTCAGTTACAGTAACAGTATTAGTTTATGCTAAAGTAAATGAAGATGCATAATACATTGTGTGTTAACTTGTCTATAACTTCTTTAAATTGTTCTCGGTTGGGTGAGTCAGTGGATTTTTTTTATATGAGGCAATTTGTGTACTGCTAATGGTTGTTTCTACTTATATCTATACTCAACAGTGTTCAGCTAGAGCAAGGAACAGTTCTTTCTCTTCTAGAAGAGAATGGGACTATCAAAGGTGTGAGATATAAGAATAAAGCAGGAGAGGAACAAACCGCATTTGCAGCTTTGACTATAGTTTGTGATGGTTGTTTCTCAAACCTGCGTCGCTCTTTGTGCAATCCTCAGGTAACATGCTGTTTAATATTGATCTCTGTTTCTCATATCAGTGCTGATATTACAGAAGCAAAAAAAAAACTGCATTAGCTTCACAAGTAATTAGGATATATTTTTCCTATCTTCACCCAGGTCGAGGTGCCTTCTTGTTTTGTCGGGTTGGTCCTAGAGAACTGCAATCTCCCATATGCAAACCATGGACATGTCGTCTTAGCAGATCCATCACCAATTTTGATGTATCCAATTAGTAGCACAGAGGTGCGGTGCCTAGTTGATGTTCCCGGCCAGAAAGTGCCGTCCATTGCAAATGGTGAAATGAAAAACTATTTGAAGACTGTTGTGGCTCCTCAGGTATGGTCGCCTTTTTTCACACTGTGCACTTCTCTTCATGGCGTTTTTCCTTTACATTTTTGATAAATTTGTGTGTTTCTCTTCTTGTCTAGATGCCTCATGAGGTCTATGACTCTTTCATTGCTGCGGTTGATAAAGGAAATATTAAGTCCATGCCAAACAGAAGCATGCCAGCTTCTCCTTATCCTACTCCAGGGGCTCTGTTAATGGGAGATGCATTTAACATGCGTCATCCTTTGACGGGTGGAGGAATGACGGTTGCATTAGCTGACATTGTTGTCCTGCGTAATCTCCTTAGACCGCTGCGTGATCTTAGTGACGGCGCTAGTCTCTGCAAATATCTTGAATCATTTTACACTCTGCGAAAGGTAAACATCAATTGTAGATTAATCGTTTTCTGTTGTCAACAAGCGAACCATAGTTTGAAATTCATTTCACTTGCAGCCAGTTGCAGCAACAATCAACACCCTTGCGAATGCTCTTTACCAAGTGTTCTGTTCATCAGAAAATGAAGCAAGAAACGAGATGAGGGAAGCTTGCTTCGATTATCTGGGCCTCGGGGGTATGTGCACAAGTGGACCAGTATCTTTGCTTTCGGGTTTGAACCCTCGACCATTAACACTTGTCTGCCATTTCTTTGCGGTTGCGGTTTATGGAGTCATACGGTTGTTAATCCCATTCCCTTCCCCAAAACGAATCTGGCTTGGAGCCAAATTAATCTCGGTATGAATCACATTATTCACTTTCATCACTCTATTTTTTTTGTTTTATCAGTACGATGTTAATGCATAAAGCGAAATCGCAGGGAGCATCGGGGATAATATTTCCGATAATAAAAGCGGAAGGAGTTAGGCAGATGTTTTTCCCAGCAACTGTACCTGCATACTACTACAAAGCTCCTACAGTTGGAGAAACCAAATGTTCATAGTTCCAAATAATTCTGTCACGAGAAATGCCATACAAAAGAAAATGAAAGTTGTGGATTGCATTTGGTGTGTTTGTTGTGTAAGTGTTCTTTAAACGTATAAAAGTGATGATACTGCGATGATTATCTCTGTTTTTTTTATATAGGTATATGATGGTTGTATCTTAGTTGCAAACGGTATACCATTCTTTTACATATATCCAAGTCGCTGCGTTATAAAATTTGGTTTTTAATCCGCTGTTTCTACTAGTTTTACAAGAGTCAGTTCTTACTTTACTTGGATCTCGATATTTCCTTAAAGTAATTCCCAGCCACAAACGACTACTTCCTTAATTTGATTGATCGGAAACCGCCAAATCCATCTTGTTCCATTTAACATAATTTTCAGTAGCTAAAAATCAATTTTTGATGGGATAATGATATACCGTTTGTTCACGTTTTCACATAAAACTAATACTTAGGAACACTTTCTCTCGGTGCTCCGAGTGATCGTAACCAATTTCTCCTTAGTACATGCTCATCTACTTCCTAGCAAGCAACCGTCAACAATTATGTCGAGCATGTGTGTAATGCAAATGACCAAACATGAAGTCTTTTTTTGGGTCATATTTGTAATCACTTAGCTATCAGGCAATAATATAGAGTTATAATAGACAAGGATTCAATTCAGATGGAGCAAAAATATATAGGTTTAACAAGTCCATCACGTATATGCGGGTGGTTAGTAAATGCACCACGAAGTTAAGAAAACAAGTTGGTAGTTTCGTTTTGTTATTGCGACACAAAGGTTTGGTGAAATTAATGATTTTGAAGGACAATCAATAGTGATTATTGACGCACCTACAAGATGTTGGTCTATTATCAAACATAATAAATTTCATAACAGAGTACAAAGAAGTTGTACAAATTGGTCAGCTATATTAAGAGGCAGAAAAAAAAAAAAAGTGAACTACATTTGTTCAAGTTCAATAATTTATGTAGAGTTGTTACTATTGGTTATATAACACTAATCAGGAGTGAAATTTCATCCACAAAAATTCCTTATAAATTCACGACCAAACACACACATTTCTTTAATTCCATAAAAACAAAAACAAAAATATAATGTGGACTTCTAAAACCATAAGCTTCACTCTCTTCATCACAACAACACTTCTCGGGTCCTGCAACGCATCTGCAAAGGCCAAAACGCAACCGCTATTCCCAGCGATTCTAATCTTTGGTGATTCAACAGTCGACACAGGCAACAATAATTACCCTTCACAAACAATCTTCAGAGCTAAACATGTTCCTTACGGAATTGATCTCCCAAACCACTCACCTAACGGAAGATTCTCAAACGGGAAAATTTTCTCCGACATAATCGCAACCAAACTCAACATCAAACAGTTTGTTCCTCCTTTCTTACAACCAAATCTCACCGACCAAGAAATTGTAACCGGAGTCTGTTTCGCATCAGCAGGTGCCGGTTACGATGACCAAACCAGTCTCACGACACAAGCGATTCGTGTCTCGGAACAACCAAATATGTTCAAGAGTTACATTGCTCGTCTTAAGAGTATCGTAGGAGACAAGAAAGCCATGAAGATCATAAACAATGCTTTGGTGGTTGTGAGTGCAGGGCCTAATGATTTCATCTTGAATTATTACGAGGTTCCCTCATGGCGTCGCATGTATCCTAGCATTTCTGATTACCAAGATTTTGTTCTTAGTAGGCTTAACAATTTCGTGAAGGTAAGTCTTAAGATATTTCCTCACTACAAGAAATTAGGGTTTGGAACGGATGTTAGTTTTTTTTTGTTTTTTTATGTATTAGTTTTGTTAATCTCTCGGATCATTTTTCCGGTATTTTTTGCAGGAGCTTTACAGCCTAGGTTGCCGGAAAATTTTGGTCGGAGGTTTACCGCCAATGGGATGTTTACCGATTCAAATGACTGCTCAATTCCGCAACGTCCTAAGGTTTTGCTTGGAACAAGAGAACAGAGACTCTGTTTTATACAATCAGAAACTTCAGAAGCTCTTACCTCAGACACAAGCATCTCTTACAGGAAGCAAGATCCTTTACTCTGATGTCTATGACCCTATGATGGAGATGCTCCAAAACCCTAGCAAATACGGTATACATAATACATAGAAAAACCATTCTTGTTTCACAAGTTATCACTATAAGACGATATTGATGGTTGATTATAACATCGTTGTATGTGGAATTAAAACAGGATTTAAAGAGACGACGAGAGGATGTTGTGGAACAGGGTTCTTGGAGACGAGCTTCATGTGTAATGCTTATTCTTCCATGTGTCAGAATCGCTCGGAGTTTCTGTTCTTTGACTCGATTCATCCATCTGAAGCTACCTACAATTACATTGGTAATGTTCTGGATACTAAGATTCGTGGGTGGCTTAAGGCTTAAGTTATCAAGATTTGCAAAGATTGAACAAAATTATCTGTTTCATAATGTGACTATTTGTGGACTTCGTTTGTTTATCAACTATTAACTTTGGCTCTTACTGGCGCTTTAACTTAGCGAAATATGCTACTAGAAAATCAGTTGAAAAAGAAAAACGACAAACTTTCATATGAGATAGCCATAAGTGGCAATAGTAACACAAAGCAGCAAGAAACACGAATGTTTTAGAACCTAATTAAACGGTTCTTCTAAAGTTATATCTTGCAAGAATACGGGGAAATGTCTTGAGATAAATGGTTTTAGACGGTTCAGGATTACTATGGTTTCCGTTGTTTAAAACTCAGACAATAACGACATTACTGTCTTCAATGATGGTGTGAATTCATATTCTAAAGAAGGAGGTGTTTGTGGAAAACAAACTGACGAGATTGGTGATATCACAAAACTGCTCCCCAAAACTTTACGGAAACTTTCATTTATGTAAACATGTTCTAAATTACAAAATGGAGTACGAAATACCTCTCGGGTATCATTGGGTCAACTTGGGCCAATGATTAATGTATTTTTCTACCCAAACCCTTGTACTTCTATTTTGTTTACCACGCTGCTGACCCCATTTGTTGCTTGGCTTGGGAGGGGGAAGGCCTGAGAAAAGGTTTACCAATTTTGTCAGGATTCAGGAATGCTCTCAAACGAGGGCTACTTAGATATAACCATTTGAGTCAAACTAGTTGGAGTCTACTATCATTTGTTTTCAGAATTTTCTAGAGATCTCCAAACTTGAAAATAAACTTCGAAAATCATGGGTTCATGGGGGTAAACCCTTTTATCCACTTTTTCTTTTTCTAACCAATCAGAATATAAAAGAAGTATACTTTTCAAATCTCTATTATCTGATTAAAAAAAATCATTCAGTATGTGTCACATGACGTAGTGAGACCTATGTCATTTGTGTTTCAACGTTGTTGAATGAGTTCAACAATGTCGTCTTCACATCATATTTCTTTTCTTCAACATCTTAAAATTAATCATCCACAACTTAAAGTAACTATTGTAAGTAGTCTAATTAACCATCTATCTTGTAACGCTCCGACCGTCTTTAGTAGTGAGCACTCACATCTCTCTTGGGTCCATAGGTTTCATCCCTAGGTCTCATCCATGTCTGACGGTCGGTTCGTTATGTCTAAAATTTTTAAAAACTTGTTTATTGGTTCTACAAATTATCACGATCTTTCTTTTTGTTTTGTCTTTACTCATATAGATCCAATAATCAATTCCTATAGCAGGTCACTCATCATGAGATTTTTCTAGACGAATCACAATTAACTATAAAGTTTTTTTATAACGTTTGACCGAAAGATAGTGAACTTTACTCACTGACCAAATCAGTTATTTTAAATTTCTCTATATGCGTCACCATAAAAACGGGAGTGTTACATATCTTATGATCATTAACTTCTATAATAAAGTAGTTATCATTAACGTGATGACATAGCTCATTAATTTTATGGGATCATTAATGTTTGGGATAATTCGCTCTCTTCGCTTAGATGAATCGGTCATTCGAACGGTCCTAGAGGTGCTTTGGCATGCACTCAAGGCCCAAGCAACTTGACGGATAAGGCCACATGTTTATTTTGGTTAATAATGAGGCCCTCACTGTTAGAGCCTTAGAGAAACGGGTTTAAAGACTTTTTTCTTGCTAGTCTTTGTGGCAGCGGACAGTTGCTTTGATATAAACAAGACTTTTAAAATAAAAAATCTACAATAGTTGGTTAAGATTCACTAAAAAAATAAGAAAAAAACTAAACAAAAATTTAATTCTTACCAAATATTATCATATCAAATTCTTATATACTCTCTCTATATTTCTAGATTAACTAAACTAAACAAAAAAATATTATAACTACAAAGATATTTCTTATATCTAAGATAATATTCCACACCTCTTAAAATAAAACAAAAAATTAGCATAGAAATTATATAACTATAATAACCCAAAAATGATATTATTATAAATTAAAATTATAATAAATAAATAGTAAATAAGATAAACCAAAACTATATTATATGTATTTTTGTTAAGTTTGATGTTAAACCGCTATGACGACCGGTGACAACCAGTCATAAATGCTCGTAAACGCAGCTGTTCTAACCGCTAAATCAATCATATAAATTACTTAATAAAGGTAGAATTCGTAACCGTTAGCTTCTGAAATCTTGTGCATATGTATCTAGATAAAGTGTTTAATAAGGCCTTTAGTCTATTTTGTTATAATATTATAATTTTTCTTGTTTTCTAAGATGAAATTTAATACATTAACTTCAATAAGTGAAGTTCTTATTTGTTTCTGGTTGATATTGTATCTACTTACCTACTAGGCTATTTTAGATTTTGAATTGAAAATTATTTAGATTTAGAGGATGAATCCAAAATATATAAGGTTTAACAATTCCCACCAAGTCGGCAAGTCCATTACAGATAAGGGGATGGCCAGTAAGTAAATGAAGTTATGAAAATAAGTTGGTAGTTTCATTTTGTTAATGCGGCAACAAAGTTTGGTGAACATATGACTTCAGCCACACTAAAGACAAAGCGGAATTAATGTTTTCGATGAACAATTAATACGTATGCACCCACAAATTATTGGCCTGCTACGTTAAGTATATTTATTTAAGTACAACCAGAACACATGACGACACGGGTATATATGTGTGAACAATTCAGTATTTAGATATAAAAATTGCAACCAGAAACATGAATTCAGTAAATCATCGATATTCCGTGTTTAGGCATTACAACATTGCTTTTCTAACTTAAACAATCATCATAAGTCCCTTGATATTATATAGAACTCGTATCATTCATAGAAAGCATAATAGATTCTAAATTAATTGCTTAAGCCACTAATACGGAGTAAAAGATAAAAAGACTACCTACAAGTATAAAACTAAGTGATACAAGACCTTAGGATTGATTATAAGGAGAAGGACATATAGCTTAGTGATATATGTTAGTATCGTCGTTTGCTAGTATAGATATATAAGCCTTCAATATCAACATTTATGTATCTTATAACGTATAATTAAGGTGATCAAATCAGATTTTAACGAATTTTGGATCTGCCATCCATATTCTCCCTTTCGGAATTGAAATCATAAGAGCCTATTAATATTCTTGGCTAGTAAAGCCTGTTTTCTGTACCACCTGAATTTAGATTCTGGTCCATCTTTTCTGAGAAAAAATATCTTGGGTCAACTTATTGAACTATATTTTATCGATCACGTAAAAAAACTTTCGTCTCATTTGCTTTTCTTGGTCTAGAAAAGTAGACAAAACTATAATAAGGTAGTTCACAAACAAAAAGTTCCTTTTCTGAAAATCACTATTCTTTTTATTTTCAACTTTCTATTATTTATGTTGTTTCCATTTCCACTGCATGTGTTTGTCTTTACTTTATTGGTCAATTTAAATCCTGTAGTTTCAGTTTCGGGAAAACGAATGTTCAACAAACGAAAACTCTAGATTCCTTTACCAAAAATATAAAACGAAACTTTAGATTCTGTCTTAATCTATATAGGAATTTTTATTGAAATAAATTTGACAGTAACTTTTTTTTTGTATAAATCCATGACAGTAACTTTACATCAAAATAATTCCATAAACATGTATAATTAGGAACATTCTTTTAAATTAAATCAAAAGAAAAATAAAACTGACAATTAATTAGTAGTATATATTAAAACTTGGATCCTCTAATAGTAACAGCATGTGATCTGCTACGAGGATATAAGAAATCAGATCCCTTCTTTTGATTCTTTACAGATCCTTCTTCTTCATCTTCTTCATCAATCCTAGCCATTGTCATCCCAACACTCGAGCTCTTAGGCAAACCGCCTTTAACCGTAACCGCTCCCATCGCAACGCGATTCTCCTGCCGTTGCTGCTGCTGCTGTTGCTGTTGTTGTATGATCATGTCAATCTCATTCTTATGACCTAAACTCCTAACGGAAGCAGCTCTAAGCAGCTCGCTATAATCATCGTCGAAAGTGAAATCCGAAGATCTTCTCCGAGAAGAGGCAGAGGAAGAGAAGGCGGAGGAAGTACTCCGGCTTCTCGGAAATGGAACGGATGCGGCGTCGACGGCTGAAGAGTAGTGAGTTCGAGCTGCACAACCTGTGATGCTTCTCATGTAGAGATCACGAGCTTTGCATAGAACTTTAAGAGGCATGGTGACGATTCTCAAGAACCTGTTCTGTTTTTGTCCTCTCTTTCCCATTTTTTGTTTTGATGTAATAATGATGTTTGGTTTGGTTTGGGAACATGAGTTGGTTTTAAGTAGGTAGAGAGATTGTTCAAGGTCAATTTTGAGAAAAGGGGGATAATAGCGTGTTGAAGAAATAAAGAGTGCAACATGGTTTTTGTTGACTTGGTGGTACGGACTGTTGTAGTAAAATTTTGGATGAGTCCACTTTATTTACGCGGACATTAAATGCTTTTTCTTTCGTTATATCTTCTCTATCTTTCTTTCACAAATTGTTTATCTAATGAAAATTGATGTTTTGTATTCTCTTTTGCTGAACAGGTTCTAATTAATTTGTCTGTATTACCTTAGTGAAGCAACAATTTCCCAAAATAGTAAGGGTGAAACACCATAGGAACCTTTTTAAAAAACTTTTTATGATTAAGAGTGTGTTAGACATTGTAAAAAAAAAAAATATGTACAATAAGTATATATATCCATCTTTGTGAAAGATGTATGTAACTTGTGTTATGTGTTACTTCGACTACAAAAAACAAAACAAATTGAATTATGATTGGGACATTTAAAATTTATTTTGTATATTTAAATAAATTTGATACGAACCTGACTATAGCAAGAAAACAATCCCAAATTAAATCTGTAGTCAACGTAAATTCCAAAATGTCCAATTCGACGATTTGGATACATTGATAAAAACATTAGTATAATTAAAGACCTTGAATTCGTTGCCGTGGCCGTATATTTGTATCTTAACGCGGAAATGAAACATTCAACACTCTTCTTTATTTATTGTTAGAACTATTCAACACTCTTTTTTAACCAAAACCAAAAAAAAACTATTGAACACTCTTTATTGTCTATCTCTAATAAATTGTTAACTTCTTGTTTTCAAAACAGATTCAGTTGGTTACTATTACTGAATTCGGCATGATTGATTCCATATCGATTCCAAAAGCTTGCATGTGCCTTCATTTGTTATTTGTAGTTACCCAATTAGATTTTTTTTTTTTTTTTTTTGTCAACGAATGATTGACTAATCAGTAAAGGGTTTACACTAACATTTGAATGGTCTATATAACTAAATCACTCGAGTTATCCATCAATAGTTTTGTAAGAAAATTAGTGAACAGAGCCATGCCTAGTTCAATAAGGACTTCCAAGAACAGAGCCTGTCTAGCCATCATAGGTTTTTTTTTTGTCCAAAAAAAACAAGAAGCTTTCAATAAGGATCTTCCAAGTACGAATATGAATATAAGTACCATTCATAGTGTTGAGGCACTGGTTAAGGACATGAAACCGAAAGACTTAACTGAACCAGAGCTGGTTTAGTAGTAGTTAAGCGGTTTAAGTCTTTGTTTAAGACAACAAGAAATATTAAGGCTTATATGAATTTAATCTTTTACCAAAAATAAAAAGAGGCTTATATGAGCCTTGCCATGTTCATGTTGTGATCATTAGAGATAGATATCTTGATCGTGAATCTCCAAATATGTTAGCGCTCGAAAAATCTTAAATCTTGAGATAGTGAATTGCTGGATTCCGTTCTCGCTGAGATATAGGATCAATCACACCGATTGACCTTAACTCGTAAACATCGTGCGCCATCATCGTCTTTCTTTATTCTGTTTCTTCGTTTATGTTCTGTTCCTGATCTCGAGTGACTTGATTCTCTTCGATCTTCTGTGACAATACTTGATCAAAGACTTTTTCCCATAGAAGATCAACCTCCAGTTCACAAACGGAAGAAAGAAGTGATGATGAAGAACCAGTCAATGATCAAGTCCAAATGTATCAATGGTAATGGGATTGTGGGAATAGTAGTCACAAGAAAAATCATAATAGATATAACTGGAATAATTATCAATTTTCTTCTGCTCAAACTCCTTACAAACTCTCTAGAAAGCATAAAAAATTAAAGATAAAAACCTAAATTTTTTTAAAAGAACTACTTAGAAGTTTTAGATATTTTTTAATTTTTTTTTTGTCTGCAGGAAGCCCCACAGAACTGGTTTTACTCTATTTGAAGGTGGTGGACCTGTTGATTTGAGAACTGCATTTTTATTCTCTTTTTTTTTTACTAATATGGTTAAGTAAGTACAAGGTGCCATGAAAGTCAAACGTTGAATTATGGGGACTCCTAATAACACATGCATTTCCACCAATTTCCCTGAAAAAAATACATTAGATATGTAATTTTATAATATGCAGCATGTCGTAGAGTTTTGTTTATTCTTTATGCAACAGGTAGTAGAGCTTTGTCTTCTATTCTTTTTATGCAACATGTCATAGTGTTTTGTTTACTATTCTTTTTATGCAACATGTCAAAGACTTTTTAAAAAAACACATATTTTCACAAGTGCAAATGGCATCTATCGAGATTGCTATTATTATTAGATTTTTGACTTTATAGAGTTAATTGTATATTTTTGAAGATGCATGGTAAACTACTAAACTTATAAAAAAAAGATGGCTTAAATATCAACTTATTAAAAGGTTTATTTTCATAGTAAGTTGATATTTAATAACTAAAGAGCAAGCCTTTGACGAACCTTTGACGAAGAAAAAACTAAAGAGCAAGCCTGTGTCTTCTTCCTAAAGGCGACAACGAGAGAGTTTCTTGGCGCCTTCAAGAGGTAAGTCACTTTTCCTTTTTCGTCTTTCCTTTTGCTCATATTAATTTCTTTGTTTTTGGTGAAAGATATCTCTATTTTTCTCTCGATCTCCGGAGTCTTGCTAGTTAAACTGTGTTCATAGTCTGGATCTAGAAAGAGATACAGATTCTGGGTACGCTTGAAGATATAGTGTCAATATTTATTAAAGAAAGTTAATTATAATTGTGTTTAGAGATGATTTCTAGCTATTCGATTAGATCGCACTAGTATTATAACATCCTAACAAAAATTTATTGCTGTCTTGATGCTATTGTCAATTTGTAAACCCTCACTATGAATACACATATATAAAGGAGTTCAGAGTTCAATATTGTTTGTATTATTGATCACGATGAAATGCGTACAACATCTTTTAAAATTTAATCGAATCATGAAACTCCAATATTGATTAGTTTTACCTCTTCGAACTTATATTATTTACTTCTTGCGATAATAACATGTTTTTCAATAGTAAACTTAAGTCCTATTATCATAATATTTAAGCAGGAGCCAGTATGGAACTTGTGTCGTTTGGAGTAGAAAAGCTTTGGGACCGACTGAGCCAAGAATATGACCAATTTAAAGGAGTTGAAGATCAAGTAACTGAGTTAAAAAGTAACCTAAACTTGTTAAAGTCATTTTTGAAAGATGCAGATGCCAAGAAACATATAAGTGAGATGGTGCGACACTGTGTGGAAGAGATCAAAGATATTGTTTATGACACGGAGGACATAATCGAAACGTTTATTCTCAAGGAAAAAGTTGAAATGAAACGTGGCATCATGAAGCGTATCAAAAGATTTGCTTCGACTATAATGGATCGTAGGGAACTTGCGTCTGATATTGGAGGAATAAGTAAGCGGATCTCCAAGGTGATACAGGATATGCAAAGTTTTGGAGTACAACAGATAATTACTGATGGCAGCCGTTCTTCACATCCACTACAAGAAAGACAAAGGGAGATGCGGCACACGTTTTCTAGGGACTCCGAAAACGATTTTGTGGGAATGGAAGCAAATGTTAAGAAATTGGTTGGATATTTGGTGGAGAAAGATGACTATCAAATTGTTTCTTTAACCGGGATGGGTGGTCTTGGTAAAACCACCCTTGCTAGACAAGTTTTTAATCATGATGTTGTAAAAGATCGGTTTGATGGATTCGCATGGGTGAGTGTTTCGCAAGAGTTTACTCGGATATCGGTGTGGCAAACGATCTTGCAGAATCTCACATCTAAAGAGAGGAAAGATGAAATCCAGAATATGAAAGAAGCTGACCTTCATGATGATCTCTTCCGATTGTTGGAATCATCTAAAACATTAATTGTGCTAGATGACATATGGAAAGAAGAAGATTGGGACTTAATCAAGCCAATATTTCCACCCAAAAAAGGTGACCTGTTATTGTACTTAATAAATAGAAAGATGATAAAACCTCATACTCATTATGTTCTTTTTCTTTGGTTATTATTAAACGAGTATATATTTTGCAGGTTGGAAGGTGCTACTTACTTCTCGAACTGAGAGTATCGCGATGCGTGGAGATACAACATATATTAGCTTTAAACCAAAATGCCTATCTATCCCAGACAGTTGGACACTTTTCCAAAGCATAGCAATGCCAAGGAAAGATACATCCGGTAAGAATTTCAAACGAAGGTTTTTTTTATCCATTTCGATCACAATGATATATGTTTTCGGATGATAGCAAAATAATCTTCTTAGCTCTGAATAACTGATGCTATCAAATCCTATTGATATTTATATTTTTTTGCTGGTCCAAATGATTACTTGTTTTTACATTGTATAGAATTTAAGGTTGATGAGGAAATGGAAAATATGGGTAAGAAGATGATCAAACATTGTGGAGGACTATCATTGGCTGTCAAAGTCTTAGGAGGGTTGTTAGCTGCAAAATACACACTGCATGATTGGAAAAGATTATCTGAGAATATTGGATCTCATATCGTGGAAAGAACTAGCGGTAACAACAGTTCTATTGATCATGTATTGTCTGTGAGCTTTGAAGAATTGCCTAATTATTTGAAGCATTGTTTCCTATACCTCGCCCACTTTCCAGAAGATCATGAGATAGACGTAGAGAAGTTGCATTATTATTGGGCTGCAGAAGGAATATCTGAACGTAGGCGTTACGATGGAGAGACCATTCGAGATACTGGAGATAGCTACATAGAGGAGTTGGTGAGAAGAAATATGGTTATTTCTGAAAGGGACGTTATGACTTCCAGATTTGAAACTTGTCGTTTGCATGACATGATGAGAGAAATTTGTTTGTTTAAAGCCAAAGAAGAGAACTTCCTACAAATTGTCAGTAACCACTCCCCGACATCAAACCCTCAAACTCTTGGTGCTTCTCGCAGATTTGTCTTACATAATCCTACTACATTACATGTTGAGAGATATAAAAATAATCCAAAACTTCGATCGCTCGTGGTTGTCTATGATGATATTGGAAATAGAAGATGGATGCTATCAGGTTCAATCTTTACAAGGGTAAAACTTCTACGGGTGTTAGATCTCGTTCAAGCCAAGTTTAAAGGAGGGAAGTTACCTTCTGACATTGGAAAGCTCATCCACTTAAGATACTTGAGCTTAAAAGATGCCAAGGTATCTCATCTACCTTCTTCTCTAAGAAATCTAGTCCTGCTAATCTATTTAGATATACGCACAGATTTCACGGATATATTCGTGCCCAATGTCTTCATGGGGATGAGAGAATTGAGATATCTTGAACTACCCAGATTTATGCATGAGAAGACAAAGTTGGAGTTGAGTAATCTAGAAAAATTGGAGGCCTTAGAGAATTTCTCAACAAAGAGTAGCAGCTTGGAGGATCTCCGTGGTATGGTCAGGTTGAGGACTCTTGTGATCATTTTAAGTGAGGGGACTAGTCTACAAACTCTATCTGCATCAGTATGTGGACTGAGACACTTGGAAAATTTTAAAATAATGGAAAACGCTGGCGTTAACAGGATGGGAGAAGAGAGAATGGTATTGGATTTCACTTATCTCAAAAAGCTCACCTTGAGTATAGAGATGCCAAGGCTTCCTAAAATACAACACCTTCCTTCTCACCTTACGGTCTTAGATCTATCTTACTGTTGTTTGGAGGAAGATCCAATGCCGATTCTAGAGAAATTACTCGAGTTAAAAGATTTAAGTTTAGATTATCTATCTTTCTCCGGGAGGAAAATGGTTTGCTCGGCTGGTGGGTTTCCTCAATTGCGTAAGCTAGCTTTGGATGAACAAGAGGAGTGGGAAGAGTGGATAGTAGAAGAAGGCTCCATGTCACGGCTTCATACTCTAAGTATTTGGAGTTCAACATTAAAGGAGCTTCCTGATGGGCTGCGATTCATATATTCTTTAAAGAATCTGATCATGGGAAAGAGCTGGATGGAGAGATTATCGGAACGAGGAGAAGAATTTTACAAAGTTCAAAACATTCCTTTTATTAAATTCAGTTCTTAATTCTTATTATAATCTTTTGAACTCTTTGCACTGTTTTTGTATGGGTGTCTTTTGTTGTATAATAACACTTACAGATTTTCTTGCAAAAATATATTGGTTTTATGTTTGCTAGTATAACTATGAATGATAATAATAGTTAATCTTAGCACTCATTTTATTGGATCGATCATTCGCAATCAATATTGACCTTGAATTCGTTGCCGTGGCCGTATATTTGTATCTTAACGCGGAAATGAAACATTCAACACTCTTCTTTATTTATTGTTAGAACTATTCAACACTCTTTTTTAACCAAAACCAAAAAAAAACTATTGAACACTCTTTATTGTCTATCTCTAATAAATTGTTAACTTCTTGTTTTCAAAACAGATTCAATTGGGCTCTACCAAAAAAAAACAGATTCAATTGGTTACTGGTTAAGGGCATTAAAACGAAAGACTAATTGAGCCAATGCTGGTTTAGTAGTAGTTAAGCGGTTTAAGTCTTTGTTTAATACAACAAAATATATAATTAAGGCTTATATGAGCAATGTTCATGTTGTGATCGCTAGAGATAGATATATTGACCGCAAATCTCCAAATAAGTTAGCGCTCGAAGAATCTGTAATCTTGAGATAGTGAATTGCTGGATTCCGTTCTGGCTGAAACGTAGGATCAATCAGACCGATTGATCTGAACTCGTAAACATCATGCGCCATCATCTTCTTTCTACTGCTGAAACTCTTTACAAAGAAAACATCAAAGCATGTAGAGTTTGGCTGTTCAGTGGAACTCTAAAGCCCAAGCAGATATAATGATCCCTTGAATATCACATTCGTGCTTACAAGAACAACCAGAAAAAATTGTCGTGTTGGTATGTCAAACAAGAACTATTTTGCAGGTTGGAAGATGTTTACGTACTTCTCGCTACGAGGGTGTTAATTTTACATGCATATTCAGGATCTTCCTGGTCAAAAAAGAGATATTAATTTTCTGAAGAATTTTGAACTTCATTAATTTTGGTATGTTGATGTTCATTTGATATATACATAACGTTACTTTTTTTTAATAATATATGACTAAGTAAGGTACATGGTGCCATGACAGTCAAACCTTGAACTATGGGGATTCTTTTTTTTTTTCTTTTTTTTTTGTCGGCAATTTTTGTTTTATAACGAAACCCATAAAAGGCAGAGAACTATGGGGACTCTTAAAATACATGCACTTCCACCACTTGGCTGAAAAATAATAGATTTTATATAGTTTTGTTTTTCATTAGCCTATCATGGGTAAGAATTGTCGTTTTCCTTCTGCAGTATCCATTGAAATATATAAAAAAAAGAACGGACCCTTATTTGTTTTGGGAAAATTTGTCAAAGAAAAGAAGTCTTCATTTGTCAAAAAATGCGTCAATTTTATCTCGAATAATTTAAAATACTATCTTTTGCGGATTCATTTAATTTTTATTAATTTTTTGTTTTCGCGGCTAACTTTGTTGACTTTACCAAATAAATTACATCCTTAAATTAATTATCATTACCAATTAACAGATTTAAATTAATGTTGAAATAAATTGCATAAAAAATAACACTAAAAATATGACATTTTTAACAGTTTTTTGTAGCACCATATTATTTCAATTATTTTAGTGAGTAAACAAACGCTTATTCACAGTAAGTGAGATTAATAACTAGAGCAAGCCTCTCCCTTCTTCCTAAAGGCGACGACGAGAGTCTTCCTTGCCGCTTTCAAGAGGTTAGTCACTTTTCCATTGTTACTTTTTTGTTTTTGTTTTTGTGTGGTTCATGGCAAATTTCTTTGCTTCCGATGAAATATGTCTCTACCTGTCTCTTTATCTTCGGAGTTGACGGCAAAACTGTAGATCTAGTTTTGTTTGGACTTCTATAAGTTGGATGCCATAAACAAGAATTCAATACATGGCAAGAGGAAAGGAAAAATCCAACACTTGCTTCTATGTTGTATATTATTTTTTATTTCGTGAGATTAACCCTTTTAAGTTAGAAGTAAAGACCAAAAATAGCAATTTGTAGAGTTATTGTTTTTGGCAGAAAACGCTTTTAAGATTTAATCAAAATATGAAACTCCAATTGCTTCTAGCGAATATATATTGTATATGAATAGTACGTAACTTGATTATTATTTTTCAAACTACTTAGGCAGGAGCCACTATGGTCGAGGCAATTGTTTCATTTGGAGTAGAAAAGCTTTGGGACCGACTGACCCAAGAATACGAGCAATTTCAAGGAGTTGAAGATCGAATAGCTGAACTAAAAAGTAATCTAAACTTGTTAAAGTCCTTTTTGAAAGATGCAGAAGCCAAGAAAAATACAAGTCAGATGGTGCGACATTGTGTTGAAGAGATTAAAGAAATTGTTTATGATACGGAGAATATGATCGAAACGTTTATTCTCAAAGAAGCAGCCCGAAAAAGAAGTGGCATCATCAGGCGTATCACAAAACTAACTTGCATTAAAGTGCATCGTTGGGAATTTGCGTCCGATATTGGAGGCATAAGTAAGAGGATCTCTAAGGTGATTCAAGACATGCATAGTTTTGGAGTACAACAGATGATTTCCGATGGTAGTCAGTCTTCACATCTACTACAAGAAAGAGAAAGGGAGATGCGACAAACGTTTTCTAGGGGTTACGAAAGCGACTTTGTGGGGTTGGAGGTAAATGTTAAGAAACTGGTTGGATATTTGGTGGAGGAAGATGACATTCAAATTGTTTCGGTAACCGGGATGGGAGGTCTTGGTAAAACCACCCTTGCAAGACAAGTTTTTAACCATGAGGATGTTAAACATCAGTTTGATAGACTCGCATGGGTGTGTGTCTCACAAGAGTTTACTCGGAAAAATGTATGGCAAATGATCTTGCAGAATCTAACCTCTAGAGAAACGAAAGATGAAATCTTGCAAATGGAAGAAGCTGAACTCCATGATGAACTCTTTCAGCTATTGGAGACATCTAAATCATTAATTGTTTTTGATGACATATGGAAAGAAGAAGACTGGGGCCTAATCAATCCAATATTTCCACCAAAAAAAGGTGACCATCTTATTGTACACCTTATTTTCTTTGTGTTTTGTTTGTTATGAACCAAAGTAAATATCTTGCAGGTTGGAAGGTGTTGATTACATCTCGAACAGAGACTATCGCAATGCATGGAAATAGAAGATATGTCAACTTTAAACCAGAATGCCTAACTATTCTAGAGAGTTGGATACTTTTCCAAAGAATTGCAATGCCAAGGGTAGATGAATCAGGTGCGCTTTTAAATAAAAGTATTTTTTGCAACATTTTGGTCACAATGAGATGGGTTTTAAAATGATTGCAAGAAACTATTTAAGCCCTTAACTGTATCTGTTTTATGCTACATATGAAGTCTTATTTATTTGTTTTATGATGTTGTGCAGAATTCAAGGTTGATAAGGAAATGGAAATGATGGGTAAGCAAATGATTAAATATTGTGGAGGACTACCATTGGCCGTCAAAGTGTTGGGAGGGTTGTTAGCTGCAAAATACACTTTTCATGATTGGAAACGATTATCTGAGAATATTGGATGTCATATCGTGGGAAGAACCGATTTCAGTGACGGTAACAACAGTTCAGTTTACCATGTATTGTCTCTGAGCTTTGAAGAGTTGCCTAGTTATTTGAAGCATTGCTTCCTCTACTTGGCCCATTTTCCAGAAGATCATAACATAAAGGTAGAAAAATTGTCTTATTGTTGGGCTGCTGAAGGAATATTAGAACCTCGACATTACCATGGACAGACTATTCGAGATGTTGGAGAAAGCTACATAGAGGAGTTAGTGAGGAGAAATATGGTTATTGCCGAAAGAGATGTTACGACTTTGAGATTTGAAGCTTGTCATTTGCATGACATGATGAGAGAAGTTTGTTTGTTAAAAGCCAAAGAAGAGAACTTCGTTCAAATCGCAAGTATCCTCCCTCCAACCGCAAACTCGCAATATCCTGGTACATCTCGCAGATTTGTCTCACAAAATCCTACTACATTACATGTTAGTAGAGATATAAATAATCCAAAACTTCAATCTCTCCTTATTGTATGGGAGAACAGAAGAAAGAGTTGGAAGCTATTAGGTTCAAGCTTTATAAGGTTAGAACTACTGAGGGTATTAGATCTCTATAAAGCCAAGTTTGAAGGGAGAAATTTACCTTCTGGCATTGGAAAGCTCATCCACTTGAGATACTTGAACTTAGATTTGGCTCGTGTATCTCGTCTACCTTCTTCTCTAGGAAACCTAAGGTTGCTGATCTATCTAGACATAAATGTATGCACGAAATCTCTATTCGTGCCCAATTGCTTGATGGGGATGCATGAATTAAGATACCTTAGACTACCATTTAATACGTCGAAGGAGATAAAGTTGGGACTGTGTAATCTCGTAAACTTGGAGACCTTAGAGAATTTCTCAACAGAGAATAGCAGCTTAGAGGATCTTCGTGGTATGGTAAGTTTGAGGACTCTCACCATTGGTTTATTTAAGCACATTAGTAAAGAGACTCTGTTTGCATCAATACTTGGGATGAGGCACCTGGAAAATCTTAGCATAAGGACACCAGACGGGTCTTCAAAGTTTAAAAGGATAATGGAAGATGGAATCGTATTGGATGCCATTCATCTAAAACAATTGAATTTGAGGTTATATATGCCAAAGTTACCTGATGAACAACACTTCCCTTCTCACCTTACAAGCATATCTCTAGATGGTTGTTGTTTGGTGGAGGATCCGTTACCGATTCTAGAGAAATTACTTGAGTTGAAAGAGGTTCGTTTAGACTTTCGAGCTTTCTGTGGGAAGAGAATGGTTAGCTCGGACGGTGGGTTTCCTCAATTGCACAGGCTATATATATGGGGATTAGCTGAGTGGGAAGAGTGGATAGTAGAAGAAGGCTCCATGCCACGTCTTCATACTCTGACTATATGGAATTGTCAAAAATTAAAGCAGCTTCCTGATGGTTTGCGATTCATCTATTCTATAAAAGATTTGGATATGGACAAGAAATGGAAGGAAATATTGTCAGAAGGAGGAGAAGAATATTACAAAGTCCAACACATTCCTTCTGTTAAATTCGAAAAGGACTACAAATAATGAGGTTCTACAATATGCAGTAACACACTATATTCCAGGTAAAATATTATTTCCCCTATATCTAAATATCAAGTACACAAAATGATCTATAGAGAAATATGTTCTATGTTTTTTATATATATAACATTTGTTAATGAGATAAGTAGAATGATGCTTGATCTGTTTGATTTTTTTGTTCGATTTTTTTTTGTTTTGTAGGCGGCTCACTTGAGAGGCGAATTTCTTATCAAATTGGTCATCTGCCTATCTACACAAGATAATCTTTTTTGCATTGTTGTAATGATTTTATTCTGTATGTATATTCAGACTTACGATTTATGTGAAGAATATCATGAGAGAAGAATAAAAGTACTTTGTGCGTCATAGCAATAATGGTTTTTATGTTTGTGGACTGATGATCAGTCAATTACAACACTCCTTTTATTGTATAGTTCCTAATGAAAACTGTATAAAAGCTTTAGATAGCTCCTTGTTTGTTTCTCCTTCAATTATTTTTTTGTTTGTTTTGTCTACATCTTATATTGGTGAAAAAGCTTGATTCTTTGATTCACCTTTCAGTTCAGTTACATTTCAACTCGTTTCTTTGATTTTAGTTCCAATTTAGCATGGCTTTTTCATACTTTCACTTTAGCTTGATTTCATCCAGGACCAAGTAAAAATGCAGATGGAAGTTTCTCACCATCTCATCTGCTTCTAGCAACCGAATTCGCCGGAATGTAACTTTTGGACAACCTATCTTATAATGACTCAGTTTGAAAATCATCTATAGATAAAATTTATAGATTGAAAGATTAATTATGTTTTCACCTCCAAGTCTTGCTTTATAGATGAGATCTCACTTATGAATTGATAGTTGAGAAGCCTATATAAACCTCTAATATGTGTGCAGCTGATAAGAATTTAGGAAGCTCCAAAAAAAATCGGGTGTCATTCTTTACTCTTTAGAAGCGGATAGGTTAAGTTCTGTATTAAGGGCCTCAAGCTTCTTTCTATGGATTTGGTACGCATGGAATCAAAGATTTTTCTTAAGCAAATTTAATCTTATAAGAATGATTCATATTGGTACTTCTCTCCATTTGGTTGGTGATCTTCAACAGATATTTAACTCTGAACTCTTTAGTTCAAAGACAAATTGGTGGAGTAGGCGACACCGATGGTTTTGTTGACTGAGAAAACTAGAAAGTTTTAGAGTTTATCAAAATATCTTTTAGGGATTGCATCCAAATGCAAATGACTGCATGAGCTCGCTGTATTCACTTAAACTGTAACTGTACGTAATGCTATTATATCATCCCTATACAAATTGAATTGATTATTATAAAAATAAATAACTGTTTGATCCTCTTTGTGCTAGTTTATAAAAGCAACTACCGTGAAGCTTTTATATCGTAACTCACAATGCGCTAATTCTCAAGATTTATTAAGGGTTTTACATTATTTTTAAACATAATAACTCAATAATCAAACAATAATTTAAGGGTTTTACTTATCAACAATAATTTAAGGGTTTTACTTCGCCCAAATAAAAGGGTTTTACTTGATCACAAACCTTGGAGAAACATATTACAATGTATCTTGCTAGATAATTTCTTTTTACTGTTTGTATATTTTGGTGACCACAGAAACTCGAACAGTACTCAAAGGCTGCAATAAAGAGTTGTCGTTTTAAGCACTACCAGAGACTTTTTTTTTTTTTTTTTTTTCAGTCAACGTCAAGCTGAATTAAGCATCCCTGTTTCTCCTAAAGAGCGACAACAGAAGAGTTCCTCGACGCCATCAAGAGGTTAGTAAAATTTTCTTGTAATGTTATTTGCTCTTTTATTCTTAGAAAACTTTCTTTGTCCATGTTCTGGATCGGTACTACTATTTGTCTCTGTAATTGCATCGGGGACTCGGGGTATGTTAAGACTTAAGAGACACATAAAGCTTGAGTCCAGTTAAAGATAGGTTTTGTTTGACTTCTATATGTTGAATAACAAAAAACAAGCCTTACGCCAAGAATTCATTACTTGAAAAAATGTATAGCAGTTTGATTATATCTCACTAAAAATGTTAAATCTTAACTACATTTGGTTAAAATGTGTTAATGTCCAGCGTCACACGTCACACACTCTCTCTCTCTCCCGTATTTTATGAGTGTCTATATAAGATACACAAGATCAATGTGTGGAATATAAAATGACGAAATTTTGTTTTACTCTTGGTGATTATGAATGTTCATCAGTAGTACATAGCTTGATTATGATTTTCATATCGCTTAAACAGGAGCAACTATGGCTGGAGAACTTGTGTCGTTTGGAATAAAAAAGCTTTGGGACCTACTGAGTCAAGAATGCGAGCAATTTCAGGGAGTTGAAGATCAAGTTACTGGACTAAAACGTGATCTAAACTTGTTAAGCTCTTTTCTAAAAGATGCAGATGCAAAGAAACATACAACTGCGGTGGTGAGAAATGTTGTCGAAGAAATAAAGGAAATTGTTTACGACGCAGAAGATATAATTGAAACATATCTTCTTAAAGAAAAACTTTGGAAAACAAGTGGAATCAAGATGCGTATCAGAAGACATGCTTGCATTATTTCAGATCGTAGGAGAAATGCATTAGATGTTGGAGGCATACGTACGAGGATCTCGGATGTGATCCGAGATATGCAGAGTTTTGGAGTGCAACAAGCTATCGTTGATGGTGGTTATATGCAACCTCAAGGTGATAGACAAAGGGAGATGCGACAAACGTTTTCTAAGGACTACGAAAGCGATTTTGTGGGGTTGGAGGTAAATGTTAAGAAACTGGTTGGATATTTGGTGGACGAAGAAAACGTTCAAGTGGTTTCCATAACCGGGATGGGTGGTCTAGGTAAAACCACACTTGCTAGACAGGTTTTTAACCATGAGGATGTTAAACATCAGTTTGATAGACTCGCATGGGTGTGTGTCTCACAAGAGTTTACTCGGAAGAATGTATGGCAAATGATCTTGCAGAATCTAACCTCTAGAGAAAAGAAAGATGAAATCTTGCAAATGGAAGAAGCTGAACTCCATGATAAACTCTTTCAGCTATTGGAGACATCTAAATCATTAATTGTCTTTGATGACATATGGAAAGACGAAGATTGGGACCTAATAAAGCCAATATTTCCACCCAATAAAGGTTGGAAACAACTCTTCTTGATTATACGTTGTTTGTGTTTAATTATTATGAAACAACTAAGTTTTTGCTACAGGTTGGAAGGTGCTTCTTACTTCTCAAAATGAGAGTGTCGCGGTACGTGGGGATATAAAATATCTCAACTTTAAACCAGAATGCCTAGCCATTGAGGATAGTTGGACACTTTTCCAAAGAATAGCATTTCCAAAGAAAGATGCATCTGGTAAGCATTCCATGACACAGTTGTTTTAACCCTAAATAATACCTCATTTTGATATCTCTTTATTGCATGAAGTTGACATGTATTTTATTTTTCTATGGCCTGATTTTAATAATTTAGTGATAATGTTATGCAGAATCTAAGGTTGACGAGGAAATGGAAGATATGGGTAAGCAAATGTTAAAACATTGTGGAGGGCTACCATTAGCCATCAAAGTGTTAGGAGGTTTGTTAGCTGCAAAGTACACAATGCATGATTGGGAAAGACTATCCGTAAATATCGGATCTGATATCGTGGGAAGAACCAGCAGTAACAACAGTTCAATATACCATGTATTGTCTATGAGCTTTGAGGAGTTGCCTAGTTATTTGAAACATTGTTTCCTCTACCTGGCCCATTTTCCAGAAGATCATAAGATTAACGTGGAGAAATTGTCTTATTGTTGGGCTGCAGAAGGAATATCCACCGCCGAAGATTATCACAATGGAGAGACCATTCAAGATGTTGGACAGAGCTACCTAGAGGAGTTAGTGAGGAGGAATATGATAATTTGGGAAAGAGATGCTACTGCTTCGAGATTTGGAACTTGTCATTTGCATGACATGATGAGAGAAGTTTGTTTGTTTAAAGCCAAGGAAGAAAACTTCCTACAAATTGCTGTAAAAAGTGTAGGTGTAACCAGCTCCTCGACCGGAAACTCTCAATCTCCTTGTAGATCTCGCAGGCTTGTCTACCAATGTCCAACTACATTACATGTTGAGAGAGATATAAACAATCCAAAACTTAGATCTCTCGTGGTTCTCTGGCATGATTTATGGGTAGAAAATTGGAAGCTATTAGGTACAAGCTTTACAAGGTTAAAACTTCTGAGAGTGTTAGATCTCTTTTATGTAGATTTTGAAGGAATGAAGTTACCTTTTGGCATTGGAAACCTCATCCACTTACGATACTTGAGCTTACAAGATGCTAAGGTATCTCATCTACCTTCTTCTCTAGGAAACCTAATGTTACTGATCTATCTAAATTTAGATGTCGATACGGAATTTATATTCGTGCCGGATGTCTTCATGAGGATGCATGAATTGAGATACCTTAAACTACCGTTACATATGCACAAGAAGACAAGGTTGAGTTTGAGAAATCTAGTAAAGTTGGAGACCTTGGTTTATTTCTCAACATGGCATAGTAGCTCAAAGGATCTATGTGGTATGACCAGATTGATGACTCTTGCTATCAGATTAACTCGTGTGACGAGTACAGAAACTCTATCGGCATCAATAAGTGGACTGAGAAACCTTGAATATCTTTATATTGTGGGTACTCACTCTAAAAAAATGAGAGAAGAGGGTATTGTACTGGATTTCATTCATCTCAAACATCTATTGTTGGATTTATATATGCCAAGGCAACAACACTTCCCTTCTCGACTAACATTCGTAAAGCTAAGTGAGTGTGGCTTGGAGGAGGATCCAATGCCTATTCTAGAGAAGCTGCTTCACTTGAAAGGTGTTATTTTATTGAAAGGCTCTTACTGTGGGAGGAGGATGGTTTGCTCGGGTGGCGGGTTTCCTCAGTTGAAGAAGCTTGAAATAGTTGGACTAAATAAGTGGGAAGAGTGGCTAGTAGAAGAAGGCTCCATGCCACTTCTTGAAACTCTGAGTATTTTGGATTGTGAAGAGTTAAAGGAGATTCCTGATGGGCTGAGATTCATCTATTCTTTAGAGCTTGTGATGTTGGGCACCAGATGGAAGAAGAAATTTTCTGTAGGAGGAGAAGATTATTACAAAGTACAACACATTCCTTCCGTTGAATTCATAGGAGGCTACCTCAAATGAGGCTCTTACAGAGAATGTACCAGGTTAACTATGTTTTATTTGTTTTTCATAATGGATTCAAAAATGAAGTCATTCTACTATATTTTTAGAGAGGGAAGTAATATTCTGCTTAATCTGATTGCCTTTTTTTTTTGTAGACGAACCTCTTCTCAAGCAAATCTCAGATCAAGTTGGTCATATGCCCCATCTATCCATAATAAACTCTTTGCATTGTTTTTTTGATGTCTTTTGTTGTATAATCAGACATAACGATTTCTGTTGGAGTATCATGACTGAAGAACGAAACTACTTAGCGCTTCATATCACAATTTGCTTTTTTATGTTTACTTGTTTGGATGTTGATGATCAGTCATCTTAACACTCTTATTATTTTGGTGATCACAAAAACTAACTTGATTCTTCAATTGACGTTCGGTTCAGCTGCATTTCAACTCATTTCTTTCATTTCAGTTCCGAATCAGAAAGGTTTTTCAATTTTACTTTCACTTCAGCTTGATTTCAGTATACATGACCAAGCAAAAGCGCAGATGGCATGGAAGCCAAACATTGTAAGTTTTGTACCATAAGAGATAAGTTCATGTTACTTGCACAATCAAAGATGACAAGTTTTATTTATTGGTCAGTCTAGAATGAATGAATAAGTCTCTGATATCAGCGAGCAGCTCAGGTCACGTGTAGTATGTTGTTACCAGTAACACTAGAATCTATTGCAAAAGCTATTTCATTGAAATTTGCATTAAGGCAAACATCTAACAAAATCCAAAACAGTAACGAAACCACCAATAACAAAACTCATAGATAATCAAGAAAAAAAAATACTCTTTTTCAAAGTAGGAATTAGTATTAAGAACAACCAAAACTTATCTCATGAAGGTCTTAAGCTTGGTCTTCACCCTCCGTGATAACCTTGGTTGCAGAAACAGCCTTAGTCGACAAGAAATCAGTGTGCTCTTGGTAGGGCGATCTGGAGAATCTAGTCTCTTTCCAGAACTCTGGTGTAAGGAACCCATATGTCTTCTGTAAGCAGTCAAACGTCGCCTGCATCATAACACCAACAACATCAACACAATGGTTAAAGATGAATCACAGAATTCTTCAGCTAAACATAATCAAACACATCAATGAATCTGCCAAAAGAAGGACCAAAATCAAACCTTGACAAAGTTTCCAAGAGTTTTAGTAGATCCTCTGGAAGAAGTAAAGACATCATCAATACCAGCGAACTGAAGAACCTTCTTAGGAACCCTAGCAGCAACAATACCAGAACCTCTCGGAGCAGGAACCATTCTCACAGTAACAGAGCCACACTTCCCAGTAACCTTACAAGGCACAGTGTGTGGCTTCCCAATCTTATTCCCCCAGTAACCTCTCCTCACCGGAACAACAGAGAGCTTAGCAAGAATAATAGCTCCTCTAATGGCAGTAGCAACTTCCTTAGAACACTTGACACCCAAACCAACATGACCATTACCATCACCAACAACAACAAAGGCCTTGAATCTAGTCCTTTGACCAGCTCTGGTTTGTTTCTGAACAGGCATGATCTTCATAACCTCGTCTTTCAACGTAGGACCAACAAGATGATCTATGATTTGGTACTCCTTTACTGGGAGAGAATGGAGATAGATCTGCTCTAGCTTCGTTATTTTATTGTCAGCCACTAGACGACCTAGTTTGGTCACTGGAACCCATTTCGTTTCTTCCGAGGCACGGCCTCCACGTCTTCCACGGCCTCTTGGACCACGATCACGGCCACGGCCACCTCCACGTCCACCGCCGAATCCACGTCCGAAGTCACCACGGTCACCGCCACGCTCTGCGCCGCCTTCTCCTCCTCTTTCCGCCATTTTCGATGAAATTCAGAGAAATGAAACGCTTCTTCCTCAGAGAAAAACCCTAGGAACGGCGCTTGAGCAACAAAAAGGTTATTAAGATTCTTTGACAAATATCTGTGGGCTTTTTTAAGGCTTTAATTTCTGCAAACCAAATATTGGGCCTTTTGCTATTCTTCTTACCATTGCCCATTGTACTGCTAAAGCTATCTATGCTTTCAAATTCGAATTGACGACGATTAACGTTAATGATATCTCTAATTATGTAGATAGCTTGGCTTGTTTACCAATTTGACAGGGCTAGCTGACGCCTAATGGTAAAATCATTAATAAGTGGATAGTAAGTTAAAACAGTGAGTGAATTTGTGCAGAAAAAAAACATGGTATCAAATTAGGAAAAAGACTCGAAAATTTTACAACAAAAAAACACAATACTATAGAGAAATTTTATCTCAAGAGAACGAAGTGACATTTATTAAATGCAACCGACTTTAATTTGAATCTATAACAAAAACATATGGATGGAAATTAAAAAATTTAAACAACTAATGACTAGTTAGTAAGTCCAAGTTAAAGGCTAAAGACTAGAGTTGTTGGTAAACTTGCTTGTAAACTTGGTTCTACGGGGTAATGATGTCTAGAAGTAAGGTATAGGTGTAAGTGCAAGTGTGTGTATGTATAATGAAGTTAGTATAAGTAAACTAGTATAAGTATATTTATGTTGTGTTGTGTCTTGCAGAAACAGTCCTTTGATCCAATATTATCAATGTAGAAGATTAAAGTAAAAAACGTTTCTTGTTTTCTATTTAGAACAATGAAACTATCAAGAGAGACTTTTATTTTGTTTTCAATAAATAAACACCACAGTTTCAGCAAACTGGAAATCTAGACATACATTAGCACATGTACAAGCGTCACAATCACAAACCTTGAAGATCAACAGTAATAACCTGAGACGAATCTTCCTTATCAACACCAAACGTCTTCAGAACCTTACTAGATGAAGTAGTAATCACTTCAACGGCATAATTTCCACTATACCCTCTAAACGGAAACGCACCGTTTTGATCAATATGTCCATTAGCATGAGAGAGCCAATCTTTTTTCACAGCCAAAAACCTTTTACCAGCTTCATTAACATCTCCTTCTGCATTCACCAAATGAGAGTTGTCTCTGCTCATAAACAACTCCCAAAATCCCCATAACATTATACCTTCCACCGCGGGATGTCCAAAAGCTTCCCACATCATTACTTCCAAATCATCTGCCCTTATGTGCTCATTGACCGAGGAGACATCCAATTCTGTGAACCATATTGGTAAACCGAGAATTCCTAGTTTGTCTAGGGCTGAACATACAATTGGACCCACCGGACTGTCGATATGGCCTTGAATCCCGATTCCTCCTACCGGCGCACCCTTTTCTTGCAAGTCAAGAATCTGTTCCGTGTACTTTTCGGGGCAGGATTTTGGGTCACACCCGTCTTCTATGTGGTAGTCGTTCACAAACAATGTCGCAGATGGGTCTAGTTGGTGCGCGGTTTTGAACATGTTGACTCTAATGTCTTTGCCTAGCTTATCTTGGTAGAATGATCCATGTAACATCTCATTGTTCACGTCGTAATGTTTGAATTTTCCCTTGTACCGGTTTAGAAGATCGGTTAGGCGGTTTTGCACCGCGTTGTTTAAGTCGGTTTGGTTCATATTTTGGATCCATTGCTGAACAGTTGCTTGAACTTCCCAAAAGATACAATGTCCTCTTGTTTCTATGTTGTTGCTACTGCACAAGTTGAGCATATCATCTGCGTCTTGGTAATTAAGCTTCCCTTGTTCTGGTTCCGTCCAGTACCATTTCAATTCGTTAGCGAAAACCGCCCAATTAAAGTTCTTTAAGAAGAAATCGACGAAATCTTCGTTATCTATATTTGATCTGCTAATGCAAGTCCCCACCGGGAAGCTATTTCTTATCTGTCGAACTCTAACACTAGCTCCAGAAAATTTGCTAGAATCAACACCAGCAAACTTGAGGATAACGTCACGCTTACGGATCTGCATTTCAAGAAAGTTACTATTAAGTCTCATTGCTTGTTTGAAAGCAGAGTTTTTGTGTTACCTTGTCACATTGTCTTTTCAAATGTTTTATTCTCGCGAGTCGATCGACGGGAAAAATCTGCAATCCCGCGACCATGAGATCAATGCCGGAAGAAGGGCCTTGAACGTAAACCAAAGCCTTAGATGGGTTCTTCTCAATTCGAAAAGAACCGCCAATTTCATGCCATCTATCATCGTTGATCTCTACCTGTCCTCCATTTACCCATTGGCTATCGATACCAAGTGCGACATTAACATTTTGCGGACTATTAATGCCAGAACCAACTTTGACCCAAACTGATATTTGGTACGTCAAGAAAAGCTTAAGTTTATCAGTGATCATTTGTGCTGGACCCATCCATGTCTGTGTTCGGTTAGTCACAAGTATATAGCGGCCACTTAGACGCTCGTGTGCTCCAAGCGAGTCTCTTGCCATCGGAGGAAGGATCCGAGGTGACCCTTCCGCCACACTTAGCGTGCAGTTCCCTAATGAAAACCATCCGTTGGTCGTATCATCACTTAAATGACTATTTGTGAGTATGTTTACTCCAAATGCAGGATTCTACGAGAAAAAAACAAAACAACACGGATTAAGACATCGATTATTTGTTTACGTTTTCCAAATTAAACAACAGTCTTCAGAACAAAATTATTTTGCTAAATTGTTTATTCTTTAGAAAATGTTATATTTGTTTAGAATATTTTGTTCACCTATAATTTTACGGCGGTGAAAATGTGAACTGGATCTTTGGACTTACCTCAATAGACGGGGGTGGTGAAGGAGGAATTTTCTCGGCGTGTTTTACAGTTAAGCTATTGAGAAGAATATCGGTTCCTGGAGGTGGACCTTCGATGTAAATGACTACCCGCGATGCAGAACCGTTGAGGAGGAACTTCCCTTTCAAATGTATCCACTCTTTGTCTGTTGCTTGCACACTTTTAAGGAAACAAAAAGAGAACTACTTCAGCAGTTAACCATGATTCATGAATAGGAGAATGTGATACATTAAATACTAACGTGGAAATGCCAATGTATTGATCACGTTGATTTGGATTTTGGACCCATAGAGTAGCTTGTACAGTAGCTGTTGTCACATTGTTTCCATAAATACGAACAACCGCGGTTGCTTCATATACACGTTTTCTCTGAACTTTCCCGGTGATCTCTTGCTGAATACCGTTCCAGTTCTGCGTGCGTTCTGTAGCCGAAGCGAAAACCTTCCCGGATTCTGGTACTATCTTTCCATCAGCCATTGAGTCATGCAACACAATCTTGCAGCTTCTCCCAGACCAGTTATTTAGTCCATCTTCAAAGTTTGGGTTCACTACAATAGTCTCATCTTCAGCAGTAACACGCTCCAGCTTTAAAGTGTTAACACAATTCCAAACAGGAAAACAAATGAAAATTTATTTAAATTACTAATTATACTAGTGTGATCATTTGGAATAATTAACCTATTGTAACATGTTACATTTATCTTTGAGTTTTACATGTTACAATAGGTTATTTGATTAATTTACATACCTCAGGCTCGCTTTCGCGGTGGATGGTAACAGACTGTATGAGAAGATCGATCCCCGGTGACGGGCCTTCCAAATAGAATACAACTTTTTCTGGTAAGCTAGGTAACGAGAACATGCCTTCTAGTCTCACCCACTTCTCCTTGAAGACACAAGTTCTGCAAATTCAAAATAAAATGTTATCTTTTTGTCTCAACACTAATTAAGATCATAGAAAAAGGCCGTACTTTGCTATGAACTGATAGTTTGTTTGAGATTGTTGGCTTTCGAGCTTCAAGGTGGCCATAACCTCCACCAATCCATGCACCGGTCCAGAGACAGCAACAGTTGCTGAAACTTTATAAAGACTACAAGGTTTTACTCTGTTTGTGATGTCTTGCTCCAAGCCTTGCCAAGTTTCTTTCCTGTTCTTGACAACTACATAGCTACCACACTTTGACGGGTCTAAAACACCGTGAGAGACATTAGACTCAGCGGTGACAACAAAGGCCTCACAGCAATTCGGATGCCACGAATGCATCCCGGAAGAGAAGTCATGATTCACAATTACATTGGTGCGATCAGAACCAATTATAGATGCTACATTGTTGTTGTTCTGTTTTTCAGGCTGTTCAAGAAATGATTAAACAGAGAAAGGTAAGACTAAAAGATTCAAAAGTTTAACTTAGAAATGAAGAAAGTGTCTGAAAAGATGAACAAGACTTGGCAACGAAGAAAGGAACATATCCAAACCCTAACCTCTTCATTGTCTTTTCTTGAAACCTCCATGCTTTCTCTTGATTTCTAACATAACATAACCCAAAAGGAGAATCAGACCCAGATCAAATCAAGAGAAATTGGCTAATGGGTAACAGAGAAATTCTAAGAAAACACACAAAGATTTAATCTTTTTTGTTAAGGGAAAAAGACAAACCTTGTCTGGATTTCGATCTCCGTTCTTATGTATTTTGTTTGAGAAGCAGCAAACAGTGAATCTCTTCATTATATAGACGCACAGAGATCAGTTTTTGTGTGATTCTTGGTGGATTTTTCAAATTGATCGCAAGGATTTAAGTGAACTCCAAGAAAAACTCGCGGGACCAGCTAACCAACCAAATTTTTTTATTTTTTTCTTTTTCTTTCTAAACCTCTTAAACCTGAAGAGCAGATAAAGCGTTCAGTTTTCTGGGTTTTGATGTTGTCTCTTGGAGGTTGTGCTCTGAAAAAGTCGGTAAAGCTATTTAAATACGGCAGACATTATATAATTTTTAAGTCTTAATTTTGTCTTTTGTTTTTTTCATATTTTTAGTAGTACTTAAGTATAATTTAATTATATTTATTACTTTTTTGCAAAACAATAAATTATTTCCTTTTACTATTAAATTTCCTACTCCGTCTGTTCATAATTAATTCAAGTTTTGGAAAATAATTTGATCATATTGGTGAAATAAATTATTTCATTTTTCATTATAGAAAAATGAAATGTCATCAACAATATATTTTTTAAAAATTGATATTTGCTTGATGGTCTAAATATTTAACTAATTAAGGTGAGTTCTACAGCTAAATACTGCAAGCTATGAAACTTATACATAGCCATACAAATATTCAACCATAATTTAAAATTGTCAGAAATACGCTTGAGTTCGAGTTCAAGATGTCATATTTTACATAACCGTTCACGCATTGGAAAAAGAAGAAGAAAGTGGATAGCTGATTACTTTAAGCCATATCCATGGGTAGTAATCGTTTTTCTTTTTCTTTGGAAAATCATTAACCCTTGAAAAAATAACAAGTTACAAAAGGGAAACATTGTTTGTTAAGTATTACCTAATTACAAAAGGTAAAGATTATTTATTTGTTAAGTATACACAATTAACAAACCCAACACCCACTAGCTGAACTAATGTACTAGATGATTCTTTTATAAGAAAACCTCAACTTTGGACATAATAACTTAACATGCTCGAGTCCTAGAATTAAAAGATTATGGGTAAAAAGACAAAAAGTAAAAGCGGACGGACTTACAGTATTATAATGGACTTATTTTATTATTTATTTTTATTTTTTTAATACTAGGAGGTTTTGCGCCGAAATCCATAATCCTTCGAGATTCGAAATTAAAGCATGTAATATTAGTTTCGTCACAAGCATCATTCGAACCAGCGAACTCTAAGCTTCGTTTAGAGTCTTAATAATTCGAACCAGCGAACTCTAAGCTTCGCCTAGAATCTTAACAAGTTGATATAATTAACGATACTTGGTTATGTTTTATTATTGACTAAAACCCATAAAACTTTAGGACCGGCCAAGTTGTTAGTTTTGTTGATGACTTAAAGTAAAATCTGTTAACAATTTGCGAGAAACAAAAGGGGAAAAGGAAGGTAAGAGGTTATCATCTTGAGGAAGAACAAAACTTCAAAGATTGGTTTGATCTCCCAACTTGCTAATTTCTTCTAATTGATTATACTTGGATAGCTTGGATTAGAAGCAAACTATTGCTTTGTACTCTAATCATTCGAGGAACGTTAGTTTCGAAAGATCTTTATTCAAATGGCTAGTATATTAGTACATTGACTCAACCTTTTGAAGCTTTATCTACAAAATAAGTATTTTTTTTTCTTTTCTTTTTTGGTTTAGCAGTTTAGGTTAACTTTCAAGTAATTGTGAGCCAAGGACCCAAGTTTTACTTAAATATCTCTGTCGAAATGCAAGTTTTTCTTAAATCTCTTCCAATGGGTACTTGAACTAAGGGTACTAACAAGGTCCTAGGAAGCGCCACTAAATTAAGAGCTAGTTGGTTACAAAATGAGTTATCTTCAAGAAAAAAAAATATAAGTAATAAACATCATACAAATAGTCTTCATAATTGTGTCGATCTTTTATAGATTAGGAGTAACGGACTTCTACAATGCTTTCCTCGACGTGTTCATTCATTTTGGTACTGTTCTTTTAGACGTTTAGATGCTACAACTAGATGCAAAGAAGTCATTTCGATAGACTAGTTGCCTTCTGACGGTGGTAGGTTGTTGTCTAATGGTGCGACATGCATAAGGATGTCAAAATGGGTAACCCAACTCAACTCAACTCATAATCAAATGAGTTTAGGGTTAAATGAGTTATGGGTTGACCCAACTAAGTAATAATTTAATTAATTATTATTATGAAATAATAATAAATAATTATCATTATTAATAAATTATTAATTTATTATCATCAAACTTAGAATATTTACGGATTCCACTTTTTACGGATTTACGTTTTTGGCGGGAAAATTACGAGTTTACGTTTTTGGCGGAAAAATCACGGGTTTACGTTTTTGGCAGGAAAATTACAGGTTTACGTTTTTGGCGAGAAAATCACGGGTTTATGTTTTTAGCGGAAAAATCACGGGTTTACATTTTTGGAGGGAAAATTACAGGTTTACGTTTTTGGCGGGAAAATCACGGGTTTACGTTTTTGGCGCGAAAATTACGGTTTACGTTTTTGGCGGAAAATTACGGATTTACGTTTTCGGCGGGAAAATCATGGGTTTACGTTTTTGGCGAAAAAATTACAGGTTTACGTTTTTGGCGAGAAAATTACGGGTTTACGTTTTTGGCGGGAAAATCACGGGTTTACGTTTTTGGCGGGAAAATCATGGGTTTATGTTTTTTGGTAGAAAAATTACGAGTTTACTTTTTCTCAATTTCATCGCTTGTATATTTAAGAAATTTGGAAAAATATTAATTTTATTAAATTGGTTTAGATGTGTTGGTTAAGCTTAAATTGGCATTGGTTTAGAGATTTTACTTGGTTTAATTCAATTTTACAAAACTTGATGGGTTAATTGGGTAAACCATTGAAACCATTAAACATTACAACCCAACTCATTTAACTCATCAAACCAATTGACCCAATAACCCATTTGACCCATCAACTCATTTGAGTCAAAAACTTTAACTCATTAGGATTCATGGGTTGAGTTAAGTTGAGTTGACCCATGAATTTTGACCCATTTTGACACCCCTAGACATGCATCATGCATGATGGCTGTAGAGGTAGTTTTAAGTACGTAATATATTCGGATTCTCTTTTAGATAACTCTGAGTGGTTTTCTTATACTCAAGTCTCCTTTCATATCGCGTGATCTGGTCTTTTGCTTTCTTTCTCCGGTACCGCTAGAAAAGAAAAAATAATTGATGAAGCTGGAGTTAGTTTTTGTAAGTAATAAAATTTAGATGTTCTCAAGTTTTTTCATAAGTGACAATCGGCTTGCTATATTTGAGAGTTGAATCCACATGAAAGGGAACTAGCAAAACTGATATGAAATTCAGGTTTTGTTCTAAGATGATTTGTGAAAAGTTGGTTGTCACATTTCTAAACTAATGAAGCAAAATGTAAATAATAACTTTTGACTAAAATTAAAGCTTATATACTCTAATATTAAAAAGAAAGAAGAACCGAAGCAAAGGGTTTTTACAAGATGGAGATTCGGAGTGGCGCGGACACTAAGTTTTGGTATAATAACTGGAGTTCAAAGGGATGCCTACATGATATATTGAGAGACAGAGGATTTTGGAAATAAAAGCCACAACTGTTGCGGAGCTCATAGCTACTATGATAAGGTCATTATGACTTTAGAAGTTCAAGTTAATTATTGAAAAAGAAAAAAAGAACTAACGGTGATACGTTACAATATGATGGCATCTATTAAGAGTCATCAAAATGTTTTTCGTTGTTCTTTTGTCTTTTAGTATTATGGTGGTTACAACGCTGCATTCAACACCAATCAACTGTCAAGCTGGGAATGACATTTAGAGGAAGCCACTAGGCTATCAACTCTTGTCAAATGTCAACAAAATGTTAAAAACTTTAAAGAAATTGTCAGATAAAAATATAAGGCCTTATGGCCAAAATGTTGGCTAGTAAGAAGTCCACCAATGCATTAGTTACTGTTTAGGGCCTACCAAAACTAATCACTTTTACTCGAATTTGGCTTGTTTTCAGTTAAATCTGGTCTCAAAATAGTTATAATATATAGAAGTGTATATTATTAAGCTCTTCTGGTTTGTATGATCAAATTATATTTGGAAGAGCTCATATGTATTAGATTGAAAGATGTAGATACAGAGAGATTCATGAAGTTTTAGCAATAAAGCATTCTCATTGGATTTAGACACCAGATAGTTTAACAGAAAGACCAAACTACTACATATATTTTTGACTCTCTTGAGGATCTCAAACTCACTCATGCATAGTCCGGAAGGGCTTGTAGGTTTTGACACTACTTATAAGTCCTGCGATGGATCCGGCTGCAGCTAAGAGCGAGACGATCAAGCAAACATAGCACATCGTTTTCAGCGCAATCCATCTAGCAGAGTACTTCTTAATCTTGGTTTGTGCAATGTGCATCTCCACAGGGAAATAAACCGTTAAAGGCCAGAAGGAAGCTGCTCCGATAAGACCTAAGATCGCGTTGAAGAAAGGGAATATCATAGCTACAACAGTGGTTATAACCACATAAGCTGTCCTCCACACCAATCTGAAGAGGCTAATGTTGAATTTTCCAAGGAAAGGTACGTTTACTGAATATTCAGAAGTGATGAACTTGTTGTCTGGATAGTTTCTGTTGCATTTTTTCTCAACAAACTGGAATATCGGCTGCGCGAACACCTGAAAATGTTATATGGTTCGTTTCATTAGCCAACCATGAGAAAGTGAGAAAAAAAAAACGATCTCTCTTCTTGGTTTTGGGTTTTACCTGATAGGCACCAATAAGGTGGACAGCGATGCAAGCGTTTGCAAAGTCAATGAGCCAAAAGGGCTCGAAAAACCCGAAATCTGTGAGGAAATCTCCAGGGGCATTGTTTCCAAATGCAGCATAGCCGATGCATCCACATAAGATGTAGAAAAAAGTGGTGGTTGATACTCCCACAAGACTTGCTCTTTTCATGGCTTTGTTCTCAGCTGGGCTAGATCTTAGTGTATCCTGCAAAAAACATAAAACTTTCACCGTTAGTGATACAATACTCCAATCTTTAATTTTGGTAAACAGTTTTGAACTAGGTCCATTATTTCCTTGGGTCAGAGACCAGAACTAAGTTAGTCCCCTCCCCATCAGCCATCACCGATGCTTAAACTCGGGGACCTTCCCGGCTGATCCACATCTCAGACACTTTAATCCAAAAATATTCTTGGTTAATTTGTAAAACTATTTTTTATCATACTGCCGCTACCCGGTCGACATATACACAATGGTACCAAATACCGTACATGACAAGTCATTAAATGGTGAAAGCTACGATCATTAAGAGACAAAATTTTATGAGTTGTAGTGTCAACTCAGTAAGCTAACTCTGTTGATAAGAATATCATATCATTGTTTGTTGTGGAGAAGAGATTGACAATATCTTTGAATGTGACTCTTTGTCCTTTATAAGCACATGTTTTACCTTTAAGCTAAAAGACAGATTCTTTACTTTTTGACTCTTTTGGGTAAAGAAAAAAAAAAGTGGTCCATAGGGAATCGATTGTCGTTGTCAATAATCTCTACCCACAATTCTATTAAGAGGTTTATATTCAAAGCTTAAAAGACTTTAAAAATTGACTGAGATAACTTGCCTGAATCTCGATGAGAACCGTGGCATAAGCATAGGCGAACGCTATGTCCCCAACCGCTTGAAACGATCTCCATATCTTTTGAGCTGCGGTTACATCTACTCCAACCGCTGTGCCCGTCATACTCGTCTTACCCACTTTCCCACCTTTTTCATATTGTAACATATGAACCGTTAGTTTTGTAAATGGTCTTATGACTTTTAACAGTAGATAAATTGGTGTGCAACTAATTAATCATGTCAAGATTGTTACAACTATTGAAATAAGAGTACTTAAAAAATGGCAGCTATGCAACTAATCAAAACTTTTAAGAATTGCATGTACCTGCGACGGTTGCGATGGCTAGACCGATTCCAATAGTTGCATAAGTAAAGGACATGACCGCGGCCATAATGGAAAGAAAAGAGAGCTTGTGGAAATTTGGGATCTGGCTAAGAATAACCTGAATAATGCCAAAAACCGCCATATACGGATAATTCGATATAGTACAATCCGCAGTGTGCCCTTTATCGTGGAAGCAGTTCGATTTCCCTACCGCTCTGTTTAAACACCAAACCAACTACATCAGTATTTGTTCATAGCTTATATAACTCTTCTTATCAAATTGTAACAAGAAAACAATTTACATTAAATTTTGTAACGGTATAAAGTAAGAACATATTCACATTGTAGTTGACTTACACCAAACTAATAGAAGCAGTGATGGTGTAACCAACAGTGACCCCAATCAGATTCCCATATTGTGCCACTCCACAGAGCTGCACTTTCCTACCACCTGTCATATGTACAATAATTGCAAAAGTATTATTTATTTATTACTTCTGTTTTTAAGCTATTAATTAATTTTCTGTTTCATAAAGAAAACACAAAACACTCCACGGAACTATGTTATAATATATCTATTTGTTATATACATCAACATCCAAAACCAACAATAATGCTAATACTACAAAAACGGTTGCCTCATATGTCAAAATGTTCTTTTTTTTTCTGTTTTCCTTGGTTTTCACAATTTGGCTCAATAAACAGTCCAAAATTTAATTAGTAAATTTAGTTTGACAACCAGCTAAAGATATTATTGATTGACTAAGATAAAGTTTCAGCCTAATTAATTATTTCAACAAACATAGACCATAGTGTATAATTGGGAATTAAATGGACGGTTACCAAAGTTTTATATCTAGCCAAAATATTTATGTTTAAAATAGAAATAGAGCAATTTGAGGCAATTACAATCCACAGTTTTTTCCTCTGAAATTGCAGGGATTTAAAGGAAACACAGAAAATAAGAAATTTCCATTTATTACATCTTCAATTCTATCCACAAACAATTGGTTGCACAAATCTCTAATTTCTAATGAACCAAACATAACATATGGAGTAGAATATTTTTTTTCTTAATAATAATAGAGGCCACAAAAACAAACAATTTTTCCCATTAGATATATCTTTGAGAAAAGATATAACCAAAGCATCACATTTTTTGTAATATCAATGAGTATCTCATAAACACCAAACTTGTTGTATCTCAAATTGATGCAAAACAGGACTGTCGCTATTGATCGACATCAATCTTTAATAATTATTTAATTTTGCTTTTCTAACCTCAATAATTCTTCCGACAGAAGTCATCCTAAACTAAAATACTACACAAAGTACAGTATCAAATAAAACAGAACCATACCTTAAACCAAAAAAAAAGTTACTTTTTTAACAAAAATGAAAATTTCGTAAAGAACCCTTTTTGACAAAAAAAATAAAAAAATTGGTGTATAAAGTGTTGATTTTTAAAAAACAATCTGTTTCACAAGAAAACAAAAGATAGAGAATCTTATGAAGTCATGGTAATAAATTGGTCAAGAATTTTGTGTTTGCTTTATGACATATGAATTTTTTTCATATTTTTGATATTCTATCAATTTACTTTACAAGAAAAACTAAATAAAGGGGAAAAAAATATAAACATACCGAGGTAAGATCGAACAACGTCCATGTAAGTGTAATTCCGTTTTCCGGTGACGGGATCCGGCGCACGGTAGCAATCGGCAAGCATGGTGGAGGTGAAGTAAGTAATGAACGAGAAAATGAGTAAGATCGATGTCCCTGCGATCCAACCAAGCTGAGCTATAGCCCATGCTAAAGACAACACTCCGGAGCCTATCACCGCCGTGATAATATGCGCACTCGCCGTAAGCCACGTCCCGGTACGCTTCTCTCGACCATCTTCATCGACGTTCTTTGTCGGGTCCGACACGGTGTAGGCATCGCCGGATTCCGCCGTGGAGTGGTTGTGTCCTTCTGTGTTGAAACTCTTCATAGTGATGAGAGAAAGAGAAAGAGAGAACAAGAAGAAGATAAAATAAATGTTTTAAGTCAGAGAGAGAGTAAATGAAGAAGTCTAATTATAGTCAACAGATTTGTGTTTGCATAATATCATATATATAGACATACTTGTATATGTATGTAATGAAGTTTTTAAGCATATATGCCAACAAGACGTATACGTAAAAAAATACGTTATACGTGTTCGATTTTTAACTTTTATTGTTAAATGTTATAAATGTTTTAGTTAAAGAAAAAAAAATGTTTATTTAATATAGTTTCGGCTTGGGATGTGTAAATTGCTTTTGGACTAGACAGAGACCACATATGGAGGGACGATTTTAATGTTCAGATTCTGTAATAATTATTCTTCTTTTTTATTCTGACAGTTAATTTGGAGTAATATATAGAAAAATATTTTATATTTAGATTTGTTGATATAATGACTTTTTGTAACTACAAAGTACAAAATACAATATTTTTATCATATATATAATGTAGAAAAAAATCTTCAAAATTAAATGCTATATTTTTCCTTTTTGAAATTTACAGATACATTTCTAAGAACTTGTAAAACTAATTTATAGTGTTCTAAATAAATATTATTTACTCCTTAAATTCATAAAACACTTTATAATTTTTTAAAAATGTCAAAAAAAAAAATTTAATTAAAAATATCTTAATAAACAAGTTATACAAACTTTTGGGTTTACAGATTTTTGAAGATGACACCAAAAGAAAATGAAAACAAAAAACAAATTATTATATTGTTATGCCTAAATGAGAAAAAGGTATTCAAAGATGCAACCTAATTATGAAGACTTCTTGAACTCTAATGAATTCCCTAAATTGGATATACAAAATCTCTATGGTTTGGTTTTTTTAACGAGTTGAAGATCATCAAATTTGGCATTACAGATTAGAAATTATGGACAATCGAAGACGACAAATAAAAATAAATAATGGGGTAAAATTCATGTATGTAGATCATTTAACAATTTAAGTTGATGTTAATATAATTTTTTAATAAGATAACATCGGTTTGATATTTGACACTACAGTTGGGCCAAGAGAATCTAATAACCCCGATAAAACAGATTTGACCTAAATATATATCGTTTCTGCGAGAACCCGTCCTGTTAAGTGCTCTCCCATGTTAAAAAAAAACACTATTTTTAAAAAAAAAAAAAAAATGTTAATATATCGAGAATAAAATAACAAAATACTTTCGTATCAATTACCAAGTTTCATAAATCCATATATAATGAAAATTTGGGTAGATTCATGAATTATTCCAAATTCTCATAAACTCATTCATACAAGAATAATAGAAATCATGTTGGAACTCTCATTCTCTTAATGTTTTTTTCTCGTTTAGTTAGGAGTTAGTTTTTCGTACTACTTGGTCGAACATACCTAGTTGTTTTTCAAACGGCTTATATATAATGTATCCTAAGAGCTAACAAATCCTTGAACCATTCTTTCAGTTAATTGAGGGAATCAGAAAGTCAGAAGATACTACTTATTTAAGCATCTTGAAACGACGAGAGAAGCTACTTATCTACCATAAATAACTTTGATTTATTTGATCTTCAAATTTTGGTTTTCAATGTTCTACCAAAATAAAACTAAAAAATAAACAAATTTAAGGTTTGAGTTTGATGAAGAGTAAACGTGTGTTGACTGAAACAAAAAGTAAAAAGTTGAACAAAAAAACGGATGAAGGGTAAAAGCGTAAACGTAGGTTTTGGCTATTAAGAGATTACATTATCTTATAAAGGTTAATCATGCTCAATCAGGTCAAATAATGCAAATGCCCTTTGCCAGTAAAAATGTTAGACCGTGACATAGATGTCCATCGTTCTTTAATTTATATATATATTCATGTTGCTTCTTTAGAAACAAATGGTGATTTATTTACTTGTTTAATATAAGAAGAAGAAAAATCGAGTTGAAATATCATGTTCATTCTTTCTCAAAAAACAAAGTATCATCTTTATTAGCAATCAAAAATAGTTCGGTTTAACTAGTTGTTTTAATTACGAAAAAAAAAAAAAAATTTATCTAAATATGAAAAAGCTTAGTTATAGAGAAACATGGTACTTAAGTCTAATAAAGAATTAAATTGTGAGTAAGCGAATTTGGAAACCAATAATTAAAAACATTTATAGTTTTCTCAAAAGACTTCTCATTTTTCATCTAACTCTAACCACGTTTGAAAAGTCAAGTTGTGTCGAGTGTTTAATATAATTTAACTCTTTCAACGAATGAGCAGCAAATCATTGAAATTGTATATATGAAGATCATCGTCTTTTTGCTCTCGTTTATATTCATGATGCTTCTTATAAACAAATCGTGATTTATTACTTGTTAGTTAAATAAGAAGAAGAAAAAAATGTGATTTGAAATTTCATCTCTATTAACAAATAACAATAAATAGTAGTTCGGTTTAACTTGTTGTTTCAATAAAATAAAAAATAAACGGTTCCTCAACATGACTTGGAAGGAGAGGAACAACCGTTTGCACAACTATGTCTCATCCACGATCCTCAAGGTTTTCAAAGACGTCGATAGACATTAGAGACACAATTTTAGCTCGTCGTAAACATCCATCTTTTGCAAATCTGCTTCAACAATGGTTTGCGCATGAGTAATCTCTGCTTTTTCACAACTTCTTTTCATAATTAGGCTTTTTAATCTTCTTTTTTTAGTCTAATTGTAACCACTAGCTACGCCAAGCTCTTGTAAAGAAATTGTTCCTTTTGGTAATAATATTTACATTTTATCCCAAAAAAAAAACTATAATTATGAAAATATATCCCGGACGAAAAAAACTTACTTTTAGAGAAACATTGTACTAAAATTCTAATAAAGCAGCAAATTGTGAGTAAGCGAATCGGGAAACCAATAATTAGCATCATTTATAGTTTTCTGAAGAGATTTCTACTTGGTTTACCAAAAAAAAAGAAAAAAAAAAAAAAAAAAAAAGAAGATATATTTCTCCTTTTTCTCATAGCTCTAATACGCTTGAAGAGACAAGTTGTTTCAATTGTTCAGTGAAACTCTTTTCAACGAATGAACAAAAATCATTGAAATCGTATAGAAAATGGCTGAATGTTTTTTGATTGGTCAAAGGCTGATTAATTTTATAATGATTAACAAAAAAACTTTTTATGTGAAAGTTTGACTTCTTTGTCTACAGTTACGTATTAGGTGAATCACATATTCACATGGTTTTCATTGATTTATAATCGATAATTTCTAGAAAGATTCGAAACCTAATTTTTTTTAATAAAGCTTTAATAAGCAATAATGGCACTTAATGAATCTTTCAACAAATGGCATATGGAGACAGGTGTAACGTCTGAGAATCTGAGGTTCCTTGCCTAAAAAATCAAAACTTGTGGTGGCGAATCTTCACTTAACGCAAAATTGTAACCAAAAGCTATTAGGTTCATGCAAGATAATTAAGTCTAATCAACTATAATACTTAGGCTTGATAACATGGTTTATTTTATTATTTGGAAAAGTAATGGTCCAGAAGAATGTTTTATTTGATCTCACGAGTTGCCTCGTATTTGAAAATTCTTTGTATTTGAAATTGTTCTGAAAGAAACATTTATATTAATATGTGTATGTTGACTATGTACACGGATGGAGAACTGAGCGTAAAGTAGCCCCAATTTTGAAATCGATGTAAGATATAAACTTTTTATCCATTATAGGTTTTAAAATATTAGAGAGATAAAGATGGAAACAAAGTGGAAAAATAAATTTCAAAAAGAAAACAGTGATTAAATCCAACATTGCAATGCTAAATTTTGAATGTGAAAATTATGGATTTAGGTCATTCACTGAATTTTCTCATTTATTTTTTGGTCCAACGAATTCTCAAATATATGAACCTTCACTCGTAACCTCTTTGATAACTATAAACAATCTATGTGGTTTGCAAACCTTGCCTTGTATAAGTAATCAAGGATTTCTATAGATTTCGGTTTATATTTACCTAGTCATTGACAAAAAGAGGGAATGTGATTAATAATGCCCTTAAATAGTTAAATAAATAGTAAAAATCTAACAAAAATTTATCCGGGATAGATTTTAGATTGTTATGCCTTGGAATGGTTATGTATATATATATATATATATATATATATATATGTTAATTAGTAGTTCAAAACAAAGGAACACCTGAGTGAAACAGGATTTCAATGTTTTTTTTATCAAAAAAAAAAGGTTTTTGATGTTTATATTATTTCTTTCCGAAAGGTTTGTAGTTCTCAAAGCTATATATAGGTGTTATGGTGTGAAGACTGATCAACAACAAACTGATAGGTGATTTTATTTTTCTGTTTTTCCTTTACTTTTGAGTTTGGTGTGTAGTAGTGCAAGTTTGAGTTTGGTGTGTAGCATGAACAAATTTGATAATTTCAAGTTGAATATATTGAAATGAAAGTACCTAGATTGTTTTAGTAGTCTTTAACAAAAAAAAAAATGTTGCAATATTAAGTATATGTTAGTCCATTTCTACGCCCAAATTTCCATGCCGATGAAATAAAATATAGTGAAAAATGTTTCCTTTTCAAAGCTACAACTCGAAAATATAGAACTGCCACTTAAATAAAATGCATGTGTCTTTTTCGCAAATTTTTTTTTTTTTGAGCAAATTCCGCAAGTAAACTAAATTGAGAAATGAAGGTCATCGGGATATAATCTAACTAACATTAAATAAAAAGTGCATAAAATATGGTTAAAATAAAATTTTGAAAATAATGAAAACAAGTGCTTAAAAATAAGGATAAACTTTTAATATAAAGACTGTATAAAAGTAAGATGGAAGAATTTGTAATTTGAAGTTGGGAAAACATAGAAATAATATCAGAAGCTAAAAGAAAATAATATAAGGGCGGGTCATACAAAGATTGGGTATCTATCTTAACGGAGTCAAATGGTGCTTTTTTTACCATTTTATGATCATCCACTAAATCTAACCAAATTTGAATAAAAGAAATTAAAACTAAAATTTTAACGGTGTCACATGACCTCATAAAGTTCTTACTTCTTAGTGGATCCGCTCATGCTCCTACGTCGACGATCATCTAGTACATTCTCAAACCTCTTCTCTAGGAATATGGAATATCGAAACAACTAATGCATGGCTTTATTGCTAGGATCAGTCTTAACCGATAAGCTCTCGTCACTAGATATCAATCATTCTCTTCGGTAAATATTATATAAATAACTGGAAAGTGATATTGCATGTGATTTAAAAAAAAAATAACAAAATTTTGTACATATTTTATATAAATAACATGATTTTGGTATTATATCATGTTTATCATGTTTTGTTTTTTTTAATCAGTCAATCATAACTTATAAGTGTGCTTTATTAACATGTTAATCGAACACCAACCGCTACCCGGGACACTACAATGATACAAACCCAAGCGGCCTGTCAAGCAAAGATGACAACGAATAATCCCAAAAGAAAAAATAGTATATGAGAAAATCAATTAGTTTAAGAGTAATATACCGTAAAAGAAAACAATTTCCAAAACTAGCATTTAATGCGATTGAATACATCTTCTCCGACAAGAAAGAGCAAGACACTTCTATCAAATTAAATTCAAAGGATAATTAAGTGACCGACCTACATGCAATAATCCGATCCGTCGACCAAACTATACAATTACCCACATATACCTCTAAAAATAACAGTGTGAACGAATCTCTTCTAGCTATAACTAATTTTTTACATTTGTTACACGTCTTTATTCGAAGTTATCACATTTTCTTCTTCTGGCACCTTTTTGTATTTAGAAATATAGATATACGCCCTTCGAGCAACCAAAAACTGACTGCAAATACTAGGAAGCTCCTCACTACAATCTTGAGTAGATTTCTTAAAGTACTTGAGCACACTCTTTTAAGTATGATCATCAACTAGTTCAACTCACAAATAGCAGATTGAATCTTTAATCTCATACTATCTTTGGCCAGATTCGACATTTAATTACAAAAATTCGCTTTTTGAAAGTACCTAGTTGTTACAACTAGTTGTTGCAACATGTTAGTACTCGTTTAAAAGACGTTAAATTGGCGTATGCGAAACTCATCTACATCTTCCATCTTTTTCATTTTAAAGTTAAGATCTCCCATTTACGAACATCAAAACCACAAGAACATTTTTAGAGTATTAAATGAGAAGATCCCATAAGAAGTTGGTTGTGAAAAAAAAAAAATCCCATACAAAAGTTGGATAATTTGCACATCATTACCATATACCAAATAAATTACATATTATATGCATTGATTTATTTTGTTGGTGTCGTTTTCAACTTAAACAACACGTCTTCCTAATTCTAGTATTTTCAACTGTAGTTTTGTGATGACATTTTGTTTTTTTCTAAAACGTGGTTGCGGTTATCGAGAGACAGAAATTAATTTCTGAATCAAGGACACAATTCGAGAAGATAATTCTAGGTATAGGATATCAATCTGCGCAATATATTTACCAGAAAAGATTTATAGCGATACCGGTAAAGAAATAAGCAAAGTGGCTTTGGCAATGCAAAACATGGCAAAGTAATTGCCCAAACGAATTTCATTCTTTACTTTATTTAGTGCAATGTCTATTTCACTAGCTTATACTATACGTGGGAGGTTCATATTTTATAAACTTTAGGATATGATATAATTTATGAAATTCAAAGACACGTGAAAGAGTTTGGCCTATAAAGTCGACCCCACAAATTAAATTCCACATTATCAACTTATGCATGATTTTGAGTATGGAGAAAAGTACTTTGAATTTGTATGACAATTTGTTTGGGGAACCCAAATTCTCATAGTCCACCTCCCAAAAAGAACTTTTGAATTTGTAACTGACAAAAAAACACTCAATAAAATAATGAATTCAGAGAGACAGCAACAACAAATCTAAAATAAATGTAAACATAGACTGTTATGTATTTGTTGAGACAATTAACTCTGAATAAAATGGACGGTGTATCGTTAAGTAACTTTAGTGCCGACTTCTACGATTAATAATAGTCACAAAATAATAAAATAAGTTTAGTTTAAAACTTTAAATAATAAACTTGGTGTTACAAATATCACTAAAGCTCGGGATCTTATTTTCAGGTCATATCACCAGCACTCAGACCCTATCGACTGGAGTAGTTCAAACACGACTCAAATAATACTTTAGTTCATTGTTAGACTTGTCTAGTCTTTGATATTGATTGATTTAATGTTTGTTACATTTATTTCAAATGATTTATGAAAAGTTTCAATGTCGTTGACAAACAAATTTCAAACTGTTTGGTTGACTAAGAAAAATAAAATTCAAAGTAATTAAGAAAACAATTTATATTCAATTCAATTTATGAATGTTAAAACGTTTGGATATTCATCATAGTGAAATTTTCTTTTGTGTACTACATCATAGTGTACAGATATTCATATGTCCAGTACCGTCTCTCGATTTATACATATTTTTTTGTACTACTAAATATAGTATTCAACAAAAACAATTGCATTAAAAGTGGAAATTATATGTTTCTTTTTTTTAAAGGGTTTATTATATGTTTCTATATGGTCATGATATAACATGCGAAGATATTTTTCATTAGAATTATATCCATTTATTTAAGTTTTAATAGTGAATCAAAAATAGTTGATATTCGTAAAATATATTAATAAGAACATTCTCCGACCTCCGTTATGCTTTACAAAATGTAATGTTGGAGTAGCATGGTCTAAAAGGAAAGGGAAACTACTAGTGGGGCTTATTGGGTGCTCCATGATCACATGTGTAAGGTTTTGATGCATGATTTGCTCGGCCCGTTATACTTTATTTGTTTACCACATCTTTGCTAATTAACCATAAGTTCCGAATGTAACTCTCGACCGCTATTTTTAATACTACGGCCAAAAACTCGTGTTATTACATTATAGGTATTAAAACGTTTCCAGGGTTTTATCATTCCGAGATAAGGGAAGGATATAATTTTCTGAAATGCTGCAACAAAACCAAACTACGTACTAGGATTTTAGAAGCTGAACTAAATTGAACGTTGGTAAATTTTTCTTTGATTGCCATTATCAAAATCGTCACGAAATTAACTTCAACCTTACTCCTCACATTTTTCACAACTCTTTTCCTTATACCAAATTTTCTAAGAAGACTCTTGGGATTCATCTGTAGACCCATTATAAACATATGGCAAATATTTGGAATTATGTTGTTGAAGGGAACATAGTAAGGCCCTGACTCCTGAGAATGTCTCTCGAAACTTTGGAAACTACTTAGAATCAGCCTATATATGGCAAAGTCGGAGGTGAATAAGATTGGCTAAAGGCTTCATGCCATGACAGAGGAGAGTTCGAATGAAGAAAATGGCGACGAATTTAAGAAAAAATTCAAAGCCTCTTTAGGTTAATTTGTCTAAGTTAAGGTACCATTTGTGTCCACATATGACATATACGATTTTTGTTCTAGTTGTATATATATACAAAATAAATCTTATGGGCTGAATACACATTCTTATCTACTAAATTAATAAAATGACAAAATAAGCAAATTAAAGAATCCTAATGGAATGTTAGATTCTACATTTGAAAATAACATTAAAATTTAATCTTGCTAAACAAATTTGATAAGAAATAGATGAAGATGCCACTCGTGATGCTAACGATATTCTTCATTTAGCTTTACAAAAAGATGTGTCTCTTTCTAACACTTTGTTCTTTAAATCTGAAGGAATCTACAATAATGGTCCATGATTCCATATACAATTTAATTCATTTAGTACTACTACATTATCAAGTCCATGTACAATTTTAGGATAAAACGGAATTTGAAGATAGGATACATCTAATCTTTTGGCCTTTTGAAGATGCCGTGAATATATTTTAGCATCAAATGAAGATATATCGACTTGATAAAACCGATACATCAATACAAATGAAGAAATATTAGTTTTCGTAGTTGGAGGAAGGTTTAATTTGATCATATGATTTGGGCCTAAGATAATAGCCCATTAAGTATAACCAAAGGCTTAAAACTAACTTAGTCAAATAATCCGAAATTTGGCGGGTCAAATCTTTTACCGTACGAATCGAAAAAACAAGACAGCTTGGATCAAAGGTGAACATTCATCCTTCCTTACCCGACAAATTTACTCAAAAATCCGACCTAAAGTTTTGATTTTTATAATCAAATTTCCTCGAATTGCTCGACAAAAGTTTATTCCTTTACCATCACAATTTGTAGTTTACCCAGATCCTTTTCTCCTCTGTTTTTTCTTTCGCATTGTTATCTTCAGTGTCTGTCTCATTGTTCCCTTTTCCCAGAAGCTGAAACAAATCTGTTTTTTTTTTTTTTGTTTTGTTTCTGTGAATCTTCAGATCTTGATCTGAGAGACCCTACAGGTTCTGTTTCTGCTCTGCGATTGATTTAATTACATTTTTGATTGATGATTATAACTAACAAATCATGGGTCTACATTTTTCAAGAAAAAAATTATGTTAAAGAAATGTTTTTGCTAAATCTGAAATGTTTGTGAATATGTTTCTCTAAGTGTGCTTATTGCTTTATCTGCAGATTCTCTTAGTGTTTTGGTTCACTGGAATGATCAAGGATCTAGTTATGTAGAAATTTCTTAGTTTGGGAGATTTCATGAGATTGCTAAGAGTTGAGTGATACTAAGTTCAGGATTAATATTGTTTTTGAGAAGAACACAGTCAAAGATTTAGAAAGTGATGTGATTTTTTGGGTTCACATATGTTACACCGTCTTAGATGGTTTATTGGATTGAGTAAAAGAAGTAGAGAAGCCAAGACGCTTGATGCGAAACCTTACATATCCAAGGTTAAGCCAGTACTGATGGTTGACACGGTTCAAGAGATTGCGATTTATATTCATAGGTTTCATAACCTTGATCTTTTCCAGCAAGGGTATGGAACATATTTTTATATATATATATCTTTATACTTCAACATTGTTTTGAAAGCTTCTGACTCTTTTAACTTCATCAGATGGTATCAAATCAAAATCACCATGAGATGGGAGGATGGTGATAACGTAACTCGTGGTATTCCTTCACGAGTCGTGCAATATGAAGGTAATACTATAGCTTTCTTATGAAGAAGCATGAATGCCTGAGATCAGTATCCTATAATTACTATCTGAATTCTGTATTATTAGAGAATTTGTTTTGAGTAGAATTGGATATTGAGGATTGTTTTTTTTTGTTAAAGCTCCTGATTCCGGTGCTAATGACTCATATGGAGTGTGGAAGATAGTTGATAAAGATAATAGTTTCTTAACACAGCCTTTCCGTATCAAATATGCAAGGCAGGATATTCGTCTGTGTATGATGATCTCATTTACTCTGCCACTGGAACGATATGAGGTAACAATCCCTTACCATTATGCATTCCATTGAAATATTCTCCGAAAGGAACTGAATGAGAACCATCCGGCGTGGATATTGCGTTCCTGAAAGGTTTGAAATGATTCTACGTATGCAGGGGTCAGCTACATCTGCTGCTATATTAAAGTTTGAGCTCATGTATGCTCCCTCTGTAGATAATGCATCAGCGAAGCAATTAGATACTTCTCCTGTTGCAGTTCATGAGTTCCGTATTCCTCCTAAAGCTCTTACAGGCTTGCATTCATACTGTCCAGTGCATTTTGATACACTTCACGCAGTTCTTATTGATGTGAGTGTCCACATCAGTGTATTGAAATCGGCTGCTTACAAACGACCTGCAAGTCTATCAAGGTTTGTCAACATAATGTTTGGCTTCGACATAATTTACTATAATATCTGCTTAGGTTCATATTTCTATTTAGTTGATATCTCAAGGTGTTTTGATGCAGTGGCGTAAGTAACAGTAAAAATGTCAGTGGCAGCAGTGCTCAGTCTTTTAAGAAAGTATGTGATAATGATTCAGTACTCGGTAGTTTAATATTTTTGCAGTAGACTAGATTTTAAAGACGTCTTATTGATTGGTTGCCAACTTTTTAATTCACTAGGCACTTGGTTTGCTTGCTTCTGCTGACAAGAAACTGGTGTCATTTGTTAAAGCATTACTTGGAGCTCGTGGTATTTTACTCGAGGAAATGCAAAGACTTAGCAAGGCAGTTGGTCAGACAATAGACTTGTCTGACTTTGTATCAAATATGAACAATGTTCAGTTATCTAACTCAACAAGTACCGGTTCAGGACAAGGCAAGGAACAAAACAGTCTTGAGGTCCTTGCTTTAATTTTGATGCTGACTGGTTTTTTTCCGATTATTTTTGCGTCGTTTTCTTCTGCTTATTTCTCCATTCTTTTGGCACAGAATTTGAATATTACATTTGATTTAACAAGTGATGACTGGCTTCATGAACTCTCGAAAGATCATCTATCCCGTATATTCCACTTACTGGGCACCCAACTGCATTATCTTTGGAACACACTTCTGGGATTTCACCGGTAATTCTTTTGTACTTCAATGATCTAATTAAGTTTCAGACCAAGATCGTTTCTTTATCTATCTACTGAGAGACTCTGAAAATATCAATATTCTAGGCATTTATCGCATATGTCCTTTTTAGGGATAATCACACAAAAATACTTGAATATCTTCGTGATATCTGGACTAAAGATCGGAGAGCTGAATGGTCAATATGGATGGTGTACTCTAAGGTTGAAATGCCCCATCATTTTATAAATAGTGGAATGACAGATATCTTAAACCAGAGCGCGCACAAAAGGGCCTCAGGCGTGTTGAATGAAGTGAGTTTAGCGTTCTCTCTCTATTTATCAAATTTTGTGAAAACACAAGCCTGACTCATCCAATTTTTGCTTTGATGTAGCCGGCCCAAATTGCAGCTACACGTGCTGAACTTCACCGTCGGAGTATTGCACAGATGCGGGTTTGTTCTTCTCTTTTTGATTTAGTTCCCTTTCTTGGTTTTATCAACTCTTAGTTTATTTGGTCAATACATTTGTTGGTGCAGATTAACAACCGTTCAATACAAGACATGCATATACTTGGAGATCCTATGCGGGTTCCTATTGTTATCATTGAACGTGTCTTGAATGCACCAAGACGCACTTTAAGTGATAATTCGTATTTGAGACATATGGATCTGCTTGATTCTAGCTTGCTAAATGGGCACAAGGATGAAGCAGAAAAAACAAAAGTCACTAACTCCCAGCAAAGTGCCCGTGAACTAAAAATCGTCGTATTTGTTCATGGTTTTCAGGCAAGTATCACTGAACTATAATAGCAATTTTCTTAACTAGCTTTCCTTTTGATCTGTTTTTCGCTTGCTTGATCGAAATTTGCTCATATTGGTTACCATAGGGGCATCACTTGGACTTAAGGCTTGTCCGGAATCAGTGGCTTCTGATAGATCCAAAGATAGAGTTTCTCATGTCTGAGGCAAATGAGGAGAAAACACATGGTGATTTCAGGGAAATGGGACAAAGGCTCGCTCAAGAAGTTGTTTCTTTCCTTAAGAGGAAAAAGGATAGATATGCAAGACAAGGGCATTTGAAAAGCATCAAATTGAGTTTTGTTGGTCATTCTATTGGCAATGTCATCATCAGAACAGCAATTGCCGGTAATATTCTTTGAACTCTGGTAAATATTGAATGACTCTTAGTTATGTTTCAGTGTTTTTGACATCTCTTTTGTTCTTTCAGATAGTTTAATGGAACCATACAGGAAGTATCTACACACATATCTATCGCTTTCGGGTCCGCACTTGGGGTATCTGTACAGTACAAACTCCTTGTTTAATTCCGGGCTTTGGCTACTGAAGAAGTTAAAGAGTACACAAGTTATCCATCAGCTTACACTCACAGATGATCCTGATCTCCGGCATACTTTCTTTTACAAACTCTGCAAGGTTAGAGAAAAATACCTCAACTTATATTCAGTTTCACCACGGATACGCAGAACTATTCGTCTGTTATTCGGTTCTAAAATCGGTTTGAATTCTTTTTCAGCAAAAGACATTGGAGAATTTCAAAAATATAATTCTCCTCTCATCGCCTCAGGTATGCTTCCATGTTTTAAAACTTGATTGTGTGAAGCAGTTTTAGCCATAAGCCTTGTTAATGAATAAGGGAAAACTGATACTTATTTTCAACAATAATGTGACTGTGATGTAATGCAGGACGGTTATGTTCCATATCACTCAGCAAGAATCGAGTCATGCCAACCTGCTTCTTTCGACAGCTCGAAAAGGGGAGTTGCCTTCTTGGAAATGCTGAATAATTGTCTGGACCAAATACGTGGACCGGTCCCCGAAGCACCTCATCAGCAAAGGGTGTTCATGCGCTGCGACGTCAACTTTGACATGACCGTTTATGGTCGTAACCTGAACTCATTCATCGGACGTGCTGCTCACATCGAGTTTTTGGAGTCCGATATATTTGCTAGATTTATAATGTGGTCATTCCAAGATCTTTTCCGCTGAATTTTGTACCAAGTTGAAGAAATTTTGGGATTTACAGAGAGATATAAACTGTTGTATATTAACTTTGTAGATAGTTTTGTCTACAATTGCTGTCGCGAGAAAGAAAAAACAGATAGTTGGCTTTACAAGCAATGTTGTACGTTCTTGTAGATATAGATAGATTTTTTTTTTTTTTCTTTATTTTTTGAGAAGAAATATAAGCTTGTTTTGATGTTACTCAATTGTAGGCCTGGCATAATATTTGATCTTGAAAACCGATCCGAACACGTACCCAAGTTTTAAAATATTATAATGGATTCTAAGTTTCAAATTCTGAAAACCGAACAAGTATCTGAACATACCTGAAATATAAATATATTGATAATATTTGTATTTGTAATAACCTAAGTGTCCAAAATATTCGGATTTAGAGATATTTTGTATATTACGATATTTTTGCTACTTGTGAATAGGTTTAGGTAAAAATAATCAGATTTTTTTTATACATTTTGGATACTTTTAAGTAGTTAGGATATATTTGGATACAACATTTTTTGGATACTTTAAGTAAACCCAAACCTAAAATACCCAAACGGATTTTAGATTTCTAAACTTGAAATACCTGAACTCAAAAAATTGTGATCCGAACCCGAACGACCAGACCTACTCTTTTTTACTTTTAAGTTTGCGATCCACACCCATGGGCTAGAGTTGGGCCATGAGAAGAAACTTGTGTACTACTATACATCATGTATACGTTTTTCTCTTTTAACTCTGAAAACTGGATTCAAGATTGAAATCCTAACGATTCTTTCTCATCAAAACAAAATTCTTTTAACAATTGTTTTTCTAATCAATACGATCGCTCACAACTGCTTTCTAGCATATCTTCATTTGATATGCTCATCAAAAAACTTCTGATTATAGTCACATTACGAATCCACTTCACAAAAAGAGATATATTTATATTACATAAGTATATATTTTCATAGATAACATCCTCACTATTGGGTCAACATTTGGGGGATAAGATGTTGGATTTAGTGAGTAAGACTTCATGAACTGTTTGATGGAGATTGTTTTTTTTCGTTGTCAATTTATCGCACCACAGAGGTGACTAATGGTTTCGTTGATTTTTCTGGATTACTTATCTTCGGCTTCTACTTCCAGTCCGCTTGATTTAAACCTCACCGCGCCTATTGCCATTTCTCATTTAGCACCAACCATGTTTCTTACCACAAGCAAAAGGAAATCACCTACTCAATTACATGATTATCACTGTTACGTACTCATTACAATCCAATATATCTAAAGTGATGTGTAAATTTGATAGGAGTTTAGGATGATATAAAGTTTATCGGGTAAAGGATGATTGGTTGGCATTTAACATTAAATTATTTACTGTAGAAAATAGTCTGTAAATTGTTTCTGTTGTTCTCTAATATTTTGGCTGTAAGAAAAAAAAAAAATTTGACTGTAAAATTAATGTTCTTGTAAGACCTAATGATTAAAAATGCATTAAAAGTAAGCTTTGACGACAAACATTCATAAACAAATACTGTAAGCAACAAAAATATTTATGGTATTTTTAAATTTTGAAATTCATTAGCAATGTAATTGATCTGGTGGTATGATATTTGGATCCACATAAAACGTTATTCCTTTTATGTCAGTTTCTTTTCTAATTCAGTAGATTTGGGTCCATTTTGGCTATCGTTTTTTCTCTTAACCAATTTCCCGCAATAAAGTTTGTCTATTTACGATAGGGAGCTGCCTACGAAACTCTTGGGCCATAGTTTGTGTAGGTTTTAGGTTTATCATCATTATTTAAGGTTCTGTGCACCAATAATTTAGGTTATATTGCGTTGATTCAATGATTCTCTTTTCTCGGCCCATCCTAATAATAAGGGGATGCATGCAATTATTTGAAAAAAAAAAGTTTGCGGCACATGCATGTGATATTACATGCTTCTATAGTTTCCAAGCACATGTGTTTCTTTGTCTACATCAAGATAGCGTCAAAGGGGTAAATAGTTATCCTCGAAATTGTTTGTTTCTATGCCAATTGTCAAGAGCGAGAGTTGTATTGATTATATTCGTTTTGGGACCAAATCTAAGTTTAGAAACTTTTTGACTAGTCTTATGAGATATTTGATATTACATATTTGCATAATTGTTGTTACACGTTTTGGTAAGCCTAGAGATGATGTCAATCTCAAAGGATCGAGAAACCATAATGAGAAATCTGCAAAACGTATAGACGTACGCAATAGACCCGTACGTGTTCTCTTTCAAAAATCTGAAGTGCAATAGGACCACCATTTAGGTATTGCACGTACAGCTTTGACCAGTCAATGTTTTAGCAAGAAAGCTATTGCGATGGCCTTTTCATAGAGTCAGACCGGTTCAACACTAGTAAAAACAATTATGCGCCTGGTTTGAAATATGGATCGTAATCATGTGCGTCTCCTTTGTAGGTTTAAGTCAGGAATCGAATCTGCGATCAACTATTTCAAGAAAAATCTTGCCGTTTAGTCCGTAGACGCTTTCAATGGCAAGAAAATCCATAATCTATGTTATGTGTCTTAGAGATTAGTCTGGATTTCGGTATATAATTCTTCCGGTTAACAAAAGAAAAACAAATGTTAAAATATACTATATAGCTATACTTTCCCATTCATTGTTTTCTTACGTGAGAATAGAAAACATTAGGATTCTACGCTAGCTTATCTAGTATGTTACCGATCAAGATTCACACTGGATGACCATCATTCTCTTGGCCTTCGAAATATGTGATCGTGGCTTATAAGGGATATTGTTTTAGAAGCATATTATTTTCTCTTCTAGAAGATAGATTGCCTAAAATTTTAATAATGTGCGATAGGTTCCACGATTCGTGTGGTCTTAGACGACTTTTGCATGAGAAGAAGACCGTCAGCTTATGTTCGACAGTGGATTAGTCTACATTTGTCATATATTCATGAAAGTGAAAGGCTATTATAGTTTTCTCATCCTTATAATTACATATATAGTTGATGAATTGCTTTTCTTAATACTGATTTTCGTTAAAAAGATCTTAAAAGAATATCACCAATTAATCAAGTGTCATTAGCTCGACTAGAAAAGCACCAAAGACAAAACTTAGAAGTCACATATTAAATTGATACTTGAAAATAGATCAGAATGCATGTCCTAGTCTCCGGTATAAAAGATTATACGGGCCTAGGCTAATAATCTTTAACACAAGTTAAGGATTTTTTTAATAACATGAATCGGAGCCTTGTTCAACTAGTCAGTTAAACATGCTAAAAACGACCATAGACTTTGGTATGCCATGGCTCGTGGATATATATCTTCTAAACAATCCCTGAGAATGTTTTCAAAAGAAATAAAAATTAAGAGTTATAGACAATAGAAAAAGCGTTGACCAATAAAGTTTAATTCTGAGTTGAATTTTTCTTAAAAGATTGACTAACATGGGATTTTTTTGAATATATCATTTTCGGATAAATACAAGACTATAGATCACATTCCCCGACCCACTTATTAGCAAATATAACACAATGGAGTCTTTGACCAAACCATCAAAGGCGTTATCAAAACAAAACAAAACAAAAATCAAAGACGTTATCAAAAGCAAATCCATTTGGCAAATGTATAGTTAAGATTTTGGTCCATAATATGAAACTGAAATGAATGTTTCTTACGTGTTTCTTTGTTCTTCTGTAGAAAGTTTGTGGATGCATTTAGAATGTCATAATGTATTTATCCTATGAACAATTTTTCTAATTAAGCATACCACTAACATCAACAAAGCGAGGTAATATAGTGCACAATTCAAAACGCAAAAAGAAATGAAAAAAAAATCAGAACTATTAACATGCTTCCTTTTAATAGTGGGTTAATTAGTTCTGCGTAAAAGCGAAACATAAATCAACTTAATCTCACCGACCAGCAGAAAGGAAAGAACTATGAATATAAAAAACAAATTGGTGTGTCAAATATTCATTGATATTAGATTGCATTGAACAATTGCAGTAAATCCTCTATAAATCAATACTCGATGAGATAATAACTTTTTAAAAAAATATATATATAAATATATGATCTCATTAATATCATAATTAAAATCATATAAATTTATAATATATATATATATATATATATAATGTATAGTTTTAGTGTTTAAAAATATTGAATTTATTGTTAGAATTCACCTCTAACTTTTATTGTATCAAAAGTGTATTATGTTGTGTTTTGAAATATTGTATTGTAGTATATATTGTCTATAGCTTCGATATAATATAAATAAAATTCTTATGTAAGTTTCAAATTTTGAAAATGCATAAATTTTATTGACATAGTCTTATAAGCCGTTATTTTAAAGTCATTAATCAGAAAATTGAATTTACGTTTATCGTTTGTATAAGTGAATTCATTTCTAATCTTGGTTAATTATTGTTAATATGTTTTTCTTCTAAATATTAAATTTTCTGGTCTAAGACTTCACAATTTGTTTTATCTATTAGCACTAGTGACAACCCATATTTTATAGTAATAATTTAAAATATAATAGTTTCGAAAGGAGGTAATAACAATTAAGTGCCTTTATCTTACATTTTTACATGTTCATATTGTATAATTTATGTAAGATATCTTTTGAGTTTGATGATTTTGTGTGCAACGAATGATAACTCGCCATTATTATTTCGATATACAACATTTGAACGCGGTGGCAAAAGAGTGGCCTTCTTTTCTTATCCTGATAAGTGATAAACTGAATTTTATAATTTACTTTTTTTGAGTCTTTATAATTGACTTTTATTTTTTATTTCAATAAAATAGGATAAAGTAATAACGAACAATCCAAAGTGAGTAAGAAAAGGTATAACCATTGGTAAGGATTCATCCGGACGGCAGAGCCAATGAGTTATGTTTTTCAAATATTTAATCATATCCTATTTTGGGGCATGCTTAAGGCGAATTAAGGTCGGTTGAGAGAGAAAGCTCATGCATCACGAGTTCCTTTTCTTAATTTCAACGAAGTAAATGTTTAAGAAAGAGAATAAAGTTTTCTTAGGTAGTAGTTTATCATACATGTCAATAATTAAGAAACTATATCAAAAGATTATACTATATAACAATCGTACATGTCAATAAAGTTTTATGAATATCATATGTTTTTAATCTTCGTCGGCATTTGGCATTATAGATTTTTAATTATGATAAATACAATATATGAATTAACAACCATATGGTTGAACATTATTTGTAAAATAACCATAAAGATTTTTTTTTTTTTGCAAAATAAACTCTAGCGAGTTATTGATATATAGCCATATAGGTGGAAAACACATGTAAAACTTGAATTTGACGATAGCTAATTTTTCACGGATGAATAGAGTTTCGATCTCGACATGCTTGGTCCATTGGTGACCTAATGAATTTGAGGAAAAGTAGATGGTATATAAGTTGTCACAATTTACAAACACTATTGTTTTAACGTAAAAGAGGAATGCACGTTCCAAGTGGCGTCAGAATCAACAATTGCAACAATCTTGCATTTAACCTCTTTGTACTCAATCATGATATGATTAGTTGCTGCTTTGAGGAGCAGAAAATGAGATTTATCTCATGGTTGGAATCATGAGAAGATGATGTTGAAAAAGTAAGTAGGTGATAAATTGGATTGTAAAGCTATTATTTTACAATAAAGGGAAATCAAACGCTCATGTCTCGGCCGGGTGAGGGACCCTGCCTATTCTCTTTCTCCTCCAAACTCGAGCTTTACCACACGCGACATTTATAGACTTGACATCTATTAATTCGATTTTTCTTAGAACACAAACTTGTCTACGACTCTCTCTACTCTCTACGTATTATGAACTATATTTATATGTTTGTGATGCTTCATGTGGCTACAATTGAACGTTTGATCCAGACAAAAACAGTAAGAACATGTGATTGATGTACCTACTCCACTTTATTATTGCATACTTGCCATACTTATTCTAAGTATACATGAACATATATCACCTTTCGGATCTAATTCTATGATGTATAAAAATATGTCATATATTAGATATAATAAATGCTCACCTCCTAGGATAGTTTGCAGGGTTACTTTGCAAAATGAGAGAAAACAAAGAGTTATTTAGGGAAATGACAAGTATTTAAATTGTTGCGAACATAAGAGTAGTGTTAAAAAGTACGTAGAAAGAAAATGTAATGCATAATTATATCAAATGACCTTTAAAACACACTCCCTTTGTTTTGAAATAATGTATTTTCTTGAGTTGTCACTCACACATATGAAAAGTTGATTATAAAAGTATCTGTTTTTTTTTGTGATTTACAATTTTCTATAATTCTACTGATAGTATTCAATTAATTTTCTTAAAATTTATAGAGTCATCAATAATAACTAAAAAATATTACATAGAAAATTTAAAAACTCTTATCTTTTTGAAACAATTTATTTTCCTAACAAATATATCATTTAGAAATCCATAATATTTTAGCCAAAATAGCAAAATTCATAAATACCACTAAAAATGGCAAAATACGTAATAATCCTGTTTACTGTTAGTATTATTATTTTCTCATTTTACTATAGTTTTCCATATATAGATATAATTAACTGTGTACAGTACTGAAAAACAACTTCTATCTACAAAATATACTTTTTTTTTACCGTGGTTAATCATCTACGTTTGATATCTTTAAAATTTCGAAATAGCTTCACCAGTAAATTTAGAATGAGTATGATTGACCTCATAGTGTTTACCAATAAAAGACAAAAAAAAAAAAAAAAAAAAAACTATTCACGTGTAAATAATAACAAAAGGTAGATGTCCAAAACTTATAATATAGAATTGTCTTTTCTTTCGTCATAATTCAAAGGCCAATGAAATTCGAACTTTTTATCGATGGCCAATGAAAATCAAAGATATTTCAGCAAGCCAATGGAATTCAGTTTACTAGGCTTTACTTATTTTATTTCTTAAAAATATCTATAGAAAAGGAATATCAAAGGTTGAAAGGTAATTCATATCGTCGACACGTAGACGCATTATCGATTCCACTCAGTTTTATTTCATTTTCTTGTCATATTTGGTTTTATTCTTTGGCCACATCGCTGTGAAGTTCGTATAAATTCATGTTCTGGTCCCAGGACAAAAAAAAGTATACATAAAAGAAAAGATGCTTTCTCTCTGCTCAAAGGAAACAACCAAAATCAAAATAAATGTGATCTCAATTAAATTTTAAAACGTATCGAATCTCAATGGCTTTGAGACAAAGAATATGATAGAATTAAAGGAAATTGTTTTCCATTTTTGGCTACGAATATAATTTCCTTTTATGGAACATGGAACCACCAAAAGCTCAAAAATAAAACATTCATCTTGCCTGTCCTTAAGAAAAGAATTGATTGTTAAATAAGCAAAGCTTTCACAACACAAATACGAATACAAAATAAATTGCAAAAAAATTAACCTATTATGGAACATTTTTACTGTATCCTTAGTTATTCTGATTGTCTTCGGCCATTAGGTTTGATCTACTAGTATGGTCTTTCTCTAGATTTCAATGGCCTAGACACGTCTAGTATCTTGGAATCTTTTTATATATATATATATATATATATATATTAAAGTTGTATTGAGGTTAAATTTTTCATTTTGATTTATACTTAGTTTTTGTGACAAAAATAAAATAAAATAAATTTATTCTTAGTTTAACAAAAAAAATTCACATTCTCCTAGAAAATGGACAAATATATAAAGATAATCAAACCACGAGTTATTACAAAAGGGAACACATAAAATACAAACTGCTGAAGTCAAAGCTAATTAGAACTATCACACCAATACAACCATAAATAACACAAACACCACTAAAGCCCACAAAACAAAGTCGTTCTTAAATCAAAAAGTAGAAATTAAGGAGCACTATAAACTCCAAAAAATGATGACAAGAACATATATGTACGTCAATGTTGATGGCAAATGCCTCCAGAGAATAGCTATCAATCTAAACCAACATGGTTCTCATCATATCTTCTGTACCGGAGGTAGACCGGCTCTTTGAGCTTGCGATGGGGAGAAGGGGCGGAGACTTTCCGGGAGTTTGTGACGTCAGCTCTTCAGCTCTCTCGGCTTGGACTTTCCAATCTGTTCTCAAAAGTGCACACAACATGAGAGAAGCACAAGTTGCTTGAGCTGCAAGCAACCCGAACCAGAGACCTGGAAACCCTTGTTTGAAAACAAACCCAAACAGAATAGCGACTGGCATGCCCACAAAGTAAAATGAACCCAAGTTTATGTTGGCACCAAGTGTAGGTCTTGCACAGCCTCTTAAAACCCCACAACCGGTTGTTTGAGGACAGTTTCCGAGCTCACATAACCCCACAATGGGTAATGCGATGGAAGTCAGCTGAAGAATCTCTGCATCCGTGGTAAACAAGCGTCCCCAATGGTGCCTAACCAGCACAGCAAACACCATCGCCATTAGGCCTAAGGCGATCGCGCAGAAGAGTGAGATGATCATGGATACCCGAGCTTTCGCCGGACGTTTAGCCCCAAGCTCGTTGCTAATTCTTGTAGAGACACCAAGGCTGAGAGAGGATGGGAAGACGTAGACCAAAGCCGTCGTTTGGATCAAGATTCCCATGGAAGCCACGGTGGCTCTTGGGTTAGCCAAAAGTCCACACAAAATGATCATAAACTCGTACCACCACCACTCCAAACAAACAGATACACAAGTGGGTATGGCAAGTGAGAGCAAAGCCGACCAACCTTTAAGAGAGTCAATAGTAATTGGGACCCATGTATCACTATGCACGCTAGTGAAATACACAAAAGAGGATAAGAGGACTACAAGGTTGAGATTTGTCAAAACCATAGCTATAGCGACTCCCGCTACTCCCATCTCAAGTTTCACCACTAGGAGGTAGTTCAAAGGAACGTGGAGGAGAACGGACACGGCCGTGGAGTAAGTCACGGGCAATGTAATGTTTTGTGTTCGGAGGTAAATTCGAAGAGGGTGAAGCAGAGAGAGAAGGAAGAGGTCAGGGATGGCGAATAGAAGGAACTGTTGAGCAACAGAGGAGATCTCTTCATCTTGGCCGCACCATAAGAGGATTCGGCGCATGTTGAGCCACGAGAAGGAGATAGGGACCGAGCAGGAGAGGAGTAGGAGGACGGTTCTTTGAAGGGTTAGTCCTAAAAGCTTCATTTGTTTAGCTCCGTATGCTTGGCCACAGATTGGTTCCATCCCCATGGACAAACCGGAGATGACGGAGTAGCCGGTGATATTGGCAAAGCCTATGGAGAGAGATCCTCCGGCTAACTCAAGCTCACCGAGGTAGCCTAAGAACAGCATCGATATCATCGCTCTTGAGTACATAAGAAGCCCGGTCATCGCCGTCGGCCCAGAGATTTTTCCGATCGCCTTCACTTCCTCTAAGCCCTGCCGCCAGATAATTAAGAAAAGAAAAGTCAAGACCAAGAACCGTCCACGTCAGTAGATCGTTTTTTTCTTTTCCCTGGTTAATGGTTAATTATATTAATCAAATAAAGCTTATCTTAAACCTTTATAAAAAAATGACAAAACCAAATCACCAACCGGGACCAAAGATTTAGGTATATATATAAAAAGGATTGCGAAACTGTTGTTTCTATTTATATATATGTATATGTATATATGCTTTTGGTATAGTTCGTACAATCTAGTTTTGTCAAGAACTAGATTCTTGAATTATTATGTTCATATCTATGTAGAAAAAAACAAACATTTACGTATAGGAAAAAAAAAGAAATAATTTACCTCCAGAAAACTTGGCCATCTTTTAAGGTCTAGAGAATCAGTATCCCTGAATTCAGAATAATGAGGATTATCTGTATCACAGGTTTCGAGTTTTGAGATATGGGTTTTGTCTTTACAAGATAATAAGGAAGATGAAGCAGAAGATGGTTTTGAATTACACATGATTCTTAAGAGGAGTAAACTGGTTTTGTTGGGAGTAGAGATAAAAGGACAAAGAGACAAAGTCTAGAGCTTTTAGTCTTTTGGAGGCAAAACGATTTTATGCAAATGATAAAAGGAACCGAGAGGAACTAATATTTTTAATATGGAATTGGTTGGGCCTTTTGGAGGAGAAAGGCTGACTATTTATAGTTGTAAAGAAGCGATATCGTTTCTACACGTGGCGAAAATTAGTTTTAATTTCTTTTTAACAAAGAATTGATTTTCTAATAGGGAAGTGGGACTTTTTTTGTTTGCTTTGACTAAACAAATCGTGTGTCCACCAAATAAGTCTGTGAGAAGAACGACACACAGGTTTAGGATAGCTCAAGAGTTCACTTTTGAAGAAAGACATAAAAATTGGTTTAGTTAACTATTTTAAAATACATCGCATTACCTTTAATAATAGCAAATCTCTTTCCTAATCTTTAACTCAACTTTGGGCTTCACTATATATTGAACTCTTTCGGTTATGTCGGCTGGCGAATTCACAGTCGTCCTAAGTGCTAGAATATCAGGCTGTTGTTACCTCTTAGGCTGAGAGGATAAAAAGCATTTATTCAATAACGGTTGGTCACATAAGTTGATGGGGTTAGTACTTGTTTTGAAAAATACTTGGGTGAACTTTTTTATTCTAGCCAATCAAAATCTACCACCTAATAAATAATATTAAATTAATTTAATTAGAAAATATAATTTGCCATAAAAAAATTATATATCAGTTATAAGAAAAAGTTAAGATTTCAATTTTATGATTGATGAGATTGAATATCGGTTTGAGTTTATAAACAGATTTAAATTTTACAATTAAACAAGTTTAAATATTGATTTAGGTTTATAAAAGATAATAAAGGTTTTAAATTTTCTAATTAAACGAGATTATATATCGGTTTGGATTTATATAATAGTAGTTAGGATTTAGATTTATAATTAAATGAATTTTACATTTTTATGGCATTTATAGATATTGTATGCTATTTGACTCAAATTTTACGGATTTACAATTTTTATACACTTAACAATGTATATACATTTATGATTTGTTTTTGCTAAAACACATACTCCATAGCAAATATTAAAAACAAACAAAACCAACTAAGGTCGGTCCTATTAATATGCCAATTTTGCCTCTCTCTTTTTTTTTTTCCTTCTTTTTTCTTTTTTTTTCTTTTTTTTTGATAAAAAATGAAATTTTATATCATTTGTGATTTGTGACACAATTACAAATTTTATGCCATTTTGTTTTTCTTTAATTCCGCTGAAACATTTAGAAACAGAGGTCGGTCCTATTTTATAACTCCGAAAATTTTAAGGTTAGGTGTAATGATGTCAAACAGGAAACTGCACTAGATTAGTCTATATACTTTCTGTGAAGATAATCCTTTCTTTTTTTGCACTAACGGTTAATTTAAGTTTTCCTAGTCAATCAAGATAAAATTTAAGTTTTTCCTATGTCTAAAATATCAAATTATGCTGTAAAATGGCATGAGATTTAATTTAGCATTTTCTTCCAATTTCAAATTGCATGTCTATTGCAACTTTAGCATATATAATTTTAACATTTAGGTTTAATGAATATATGTAATGTAATGTAATGTTAAACACTATTATGCAGAAAATGGCTTGAAAGCATGTTCATTGCCACCATACCATGAAACCTAAAAACTATTTAAAATAAATAAATCTTTATAAAAGTAAATGTAAAATATTAATAGTAACTTATTTATTATATATAACTTATTAATGTTAAAATAGCTTGTTTTCTATCAAATGATTACAATTAATTAAAACGTTGTATCAATATTTTACCACAACATGCAATTTCATTTGTTGTATATGTTTTTGGCATATGATCATTTTCTATAAAATTTGGCGTGAAAAGGATCAAAACCGTTATCGGTAGATCAGCATTTCTATTGACCAAATTTCTCACGTGTATGCAAAAATATATCAAGTAGACTAAAGGTCTTATCGCAAATTAACCAATTCTAAATACTTTTCTTGTACAACGTAACTATAAATACTTTGTACAATTGTATGACGAGTTATTTATGGCTTAATATCTATATGGTAACATGTGTTGGGAGTCTGATGGTGAGGGAACGACATGTGGAGAAGAAGAGAAATTAAGGCAACGGAGAACAACTAGTTGACCTGCACATTTTGTGATTCATATACATAATACATGATCTGAAGCTATAATTTGGTTTTGGAGGGGGCAAAGTTTTTCCGGAGTTAATTTGGTTTTAAGAATATAACCTTTGTCTAGTAAATGAGGATCGTATAGTATTTGTACTAACTTGAATTTGAAAAATAGTTGTGCGTGTTGAGATGATCAAAATTATTAATTTGATTTTTCATGTATCACCAAAGTGTAATTAACTTTTTCGTGACTCATTTTGAAAAACCTACACATTAAGTGTGTCTAAGTTAGAGATATCTAAAGAAAATGACCTATTATAAATGATTATTAATATCATGAGATGTAAAAACACGTATTTTTACGTTTGTGGTGAAATATATGACCAATAACAAGTTTCTTAGAGGTTTCAAAAGTTTGACATCGGTGGTCAGACGTGGATGAAGCCTACGGGCTAGGAGTGAACAGAAAGGTCCACAAATAATTGTAGTCGGATCTTTCCAAGTGATATCATAACCAAACTTAGATGAGCGTCAAGCATTGTATGCTCACATCGTTTGAGGGTAATAGTAACATTTTTTTGCAATATGCAATACGTTTTATGAGTGAAGTGATTGTAAGACTTTTTTAAAATTGACGTTTGCATGTGGATGTCTAAACAATTGGTATTTTTTTTGATCGCAATTTTTTTTTTCATAACCTGTTCCTTTGTTAATTGTGTCTAAACTGTAGTATTATAGGATGGATGAACTATGATTTTCAGTACAACGTAAGTGAAAAAACACACACGGTGAAGTATCTCTTGGTGCTTTGAGGGACAAGTAAAGAAAATTTTCAGGTTTCATTGGCTGCCAGACGAGAATGAAAATTACTCGGTGACCTATATTGGACATTATGAACTAAGAATGAGATGATCAGAAGATTTTGAAGAAGAGAAGAAGGGAAACCAACAAGTGTACTTTTGGAGAAACGAGACTTATGATCTGCATTGATTTGTAAATTGACTTCTTGAATAATATTTAGTCCCTCTGTTAGTCTTGGATAAGTATGTTTGATAGGAATATTTTCCCTAGATCTAGGACTCATGTCCTTAGATATGTCGTTGGATTGACCCTCCATGCCACACCGGTTTGGTTGTTGGTATTAAATGAGAAGTTTGTGACATGGTCGGAATTTTTTCCGTTTTTGCATGTTGCGCTAATGTATATCCACATTGAATATGGTACTGACTAGGAATGTCTGGAAAAGATCTTGACAACATCTTCACGTCTACACACTTATTGAACTATGCATGTTTGGATTATCCATGGTATTTTTCTAGTCGGACTAACGACGTTTAGTTATTAATTCATGGAAAATTGCATGGTTCTTATGTGGAGACTTAAAAACATGTCATAAGAGCATGATCAACATTCAAACATTATATAATTAATGTGCATATCCAACTCTTTTGAAATGGACATTTACTCTATAAGACAGTTCACAAATGTTTTTAAAATGATCCGTGTCAATCAACATATAGTTTTGTTATATATATATTTTTAATTAAACTATTTTTTATTAGTACTTAATTCATATGCTGCTGATTACTTCTAGTAAATTGCATAACTTAGAATTACTTTGATTCAAACTCACCTAATGTTGGACTTCTTCTTAGGTTTATGCAAAGATAGATGCATCATTTTTTAAAAGACTCATTTTAAAATGGTAGATCTTTTTGGAAATATGAAAGATCCTTCTTTCAGTGTGACTAAGTAGTTCCAATTAGGGAAAGAGACAAAGGGCGTTATAGTAAAATGCTTGGAGAAGTGGTGGCTGTCTCGTGTTTCAAGGCAAAAACACTGCCATTTTTTGTTAAGTAGTGAGCAACAAAATCCATGTGAACAAAATCAACTCTCTTCTTGTCTGCACAAATATTCAAGTGTCAAGCATAACCCATAACAACCAGAGGACATGCTTCTCTCATTTTGTTTATCTTTCTGGTCCCATTGATTTGATATTTTTTCTCTTTCGCAATCGAAGATAAGAGTTATCTTGAAGATAGCAAGGTGACTGTAAAAGACAATGCAACGAGAAAATTGTGTTATTATCTTCGTGTGAGGCAAAATCCTTATCCAAGTTGGCTTCGGTTCTGAGGAACTCGTTCCATATTATTGGAAGTGACATACACCAGAAAGATTGGAAGTGACATAGTTGTTTGATATGAAGATGCTATGTTTTTTTATGTCTATTAAACCTAAGTAGGTTAGAACTAATTTAAATGACGCAACTAATTTTCTGTCTAGCATTTGAAATGTTCAACCTATAAGACATAAGAAGTTCGAGATTTTATATTGTCATTTAAATGATGGCTAGTCACAAAAAGAATTTTTTTATCTTCCACAAACTTTCAGGAGGTAACTTGTAGAATCTTACGATGACAAAAACAATATTAAGAAACAAAATCTTGGGTGTTGCTTGACTATTTGGACCCGTAGTCTATTGTTCAAATGTCCTTTGTGCATTGATATAATTCTAAATAAATGTCATGCATGTGGGTCACTTAGTTTTCATATGTTTATAAGTTCTAGATATCATTATATAGATTTTGACAAAACATATCTATAATAGTTGGATTAGGAACAGACGACGAGATCTACAATAGCACGTTAATGACAACAACATCTTCAATAGTTAACAAAAAGACAACATTTTTATTAGAAAACGAAAAAGAAGAATAAACTAAGTACTAGGTTAATTGTTTTCTATACATAGAGAAATTCTTAATGGTAGTGGTTAATTATATTGTCATTTGGGGTCCATTATTTGGATTCGACTAGATTCTAATATCTCTCATCATTACTAAGGTTCTAGATATAAGATTTGTGGAGCATTTTACGAAAATAATTTTTTTTTTATGAAAAATGAGCCATGCATTATTTACTTAGTTAGTTGTACGCGTAGCCCCAAGTTACATGTTGGGCGGCTATTAAATCTTACGTTCTGAAAGTATTGGTAGAGAAAAATGAAGTAGGAGTAGCATAGTGATAACATATTTGGGGATATGGGGTCAACTTGCTCTCTGCTCAGATTTTATATCATGAACCATGTGTAAGTAGGTTCACCGACCAGGCTTCTATAACACGTCATTAGTGTATGCAAGTGAGTAAGTTGGTGCAGTGAGAAATTCATGTTTTATTTTCTTGAGAGATGTATCATGTATGTATTCACAAGCCTTGTCATCATATGTCGACTCTTAACTATTATACAAAATCATGCATGTTTTTGGGAAAAAAAATCAAAGACGTGAAACCGATTATGTGTCAAAAATGGTAATACAATACATACATAATTGAGAGGAACACAAAAGACTAGCAAAAAGGTTATCTTTAAAAAATTTACATATGGACAGACTTTTATGAAGATTTAGTCTCATCCAAAATCTTCTACTATCTCTTTTCTTTTATCGTTTCTTCAGTTGGATATCGATATTTTTGTTATATATTATTTCTTGCTTTCTCTCTGTCTATTGTATCCTATGTGATTTCCATCTGTTTCTATGAATTTACACCGTAATTGGCTAATTCTCAAAAATTCCTGAAAATGAAATTAAACCTTGTTCTATTCAGTATTCACTAACATAACTTCGAACATTTCTAAATCGTTGTAAGATATTTACTTTCTTACTATACGTTTCAATCCTCGTCATCTCACTTTTTATGAGTCGGTATGCTTAAGAAATAAACGTAAGTAGCATAAAAATATAACGTATTAAATCGTCTTTAGTTTCTAACTTTGTATAATAGGTTAATAACCATATATTTATGTATGATATTTTAAGGTATAATAACTCTCTCCTTTTCCTAAAATTTTCGAGTATTAAAGATAAAGTATGATTAATTGAATGCTTCTAAAACTCTAGAATGTAACGTAAGAGTGACCAGCGAGTGGTATTTCTTAGCTTTTGTAGTCTCAGCAGAACTCCATAATAGCAGAATACGTTGCAGACATGCAGGTCATTCTTCTGCTTCAGTGTGGAAATTTTGATGGTTCTCTTTGTCTTTTTTTTTTATTTAATTTTTTTTCTTTTACTTGAACGTGAGAAAAAAAATACATCATTATTTCAAAGTCATCTAGATGCGAAAGACTACTCGCCAACTAGAATATTAAACCAGCTTGGATATGCTTCTCATGGTATAGAGTTGATGTTAACAAAACTCTATACCGATTGGTAAAACAATATTTTTTGTGGAGATATGCATTCCAAGTAGGTAGCATCATATAAAATTTAAAAAGAAAAGTGGTGAGGAAGAGAGAACACGATCCACTAGCAATTATTATATTTGTGAACAGAAATGAAATTGGTTGCCTGGAAGAGATAGACTAATTTCTCTGCCTTGCTTCTGGGGACAAAAACTTACTGGGGAAACAAGACAAAAGCAAATCATATATATATATATATTAAATAAATAAATATACAAACAAAAGCTGCCTTATCAACTATCTTCACTATTTTCTTCTTTCCTATCCATTCTTCTTCTGGACCGTGGCGAAAAAACTGTATATATAAATTACAAAAGCTTGAGTTGGTACTGTAAAAAAACACTTATCCAAAATATATCTCAACTTTATATTCTTAAGAATTTTGTTTCGTCATGAAATTATGTAGAATAATATGTTATCAAGTACATAATATTTAGGAAAAAAGATTACCCGCTTTACGAATTATAGCAGAATATATGATCATGTCAAGTATATTATTGTATATTTAGCTACACGAAGTATTCTCCTATAATTCGTGTAGCTAACAATAATTTTTTTCTAATATTTACATATAATTTAAAAAACATTAGCGTAACAAAAAAGAATTAAATTTACTTATTTAGAATTTTTGCTTCCGTCATTTAAAAAACAAAATGACCATTTCTGCACTTGTTTGATTAAACAATGGTTTTTTTTTTTTTTTGAATTTTAAACATTTGTTTCCTATTGAGACTTGCAAAACATGTTGGAAGAGAATCGATAATGATCATTAGAAAATTATATAAAATTTGTGGGGTGGCTGTTTGAAGTTTCATGGTAAAGGGGAGAGAGAAGACACAAAACCAAACAGACATTAGTGGGCCAAAAACTGAAACCGGCTAGCTTCTTCATACTTCTAGTCTTGGACATATCACATATGTATTCTTGTCGATAAGCAAATGTGGAAGAGAAACAGTATGAAAGTTGTGGCCACATAGTGCCATATCAGTTGTGGTGCGTTTTTCTTATTATATTTCTCTCTTATATATGAGGAAGACAAATTGTTCTGATAGTGGAGATCAAGCGGAGTGATACTGTCGGCTTCACAAAACATCCACAATCAAATTTAAAAAAAGGAAATTATTCAAAAGTGCAAAGTTCTATACTTATCAGAAGGTTGAATATTATATACAATAGTAGTGTGTAAAAATGTGAATGTGGTAAGACAAGGGTTATGAAAAGGACGAAAAACAAAGAGAAAAAGCATACAAAAAATTGTCCACAAACTTGTGGAACAAATTCGCAGAATCCACTATACGTGTTTGCTGCCACTTTTTGTGATAAGTTATGGCCGAATATTACCATTATTTGCCTGGCTGTTTCAAAATTGGAACACTATCTTTGTTTTGCTGACAAATACAAAAGCTCTTTTTTCTTTTTCTTGTTTTTGGTTGCTTTTATGTTGTCCATAAGCAATTCCTCAAAATTTTAGCGTTTTGCCGTTTACGTGTAAGCAAATTCATATTTATGATTATTTTTTTGGCAGTTGTGATGTTGAGATAATAAAAAGCTCCTTAAACTTATCTGTTAAAATGAAATCACAAAAGTTGCAGAATTGTTTTCTCCAAAGCTGTATTTTGGTCAATTGTAGATATCAGTGACTGTTATAGCGGTATTTACTATTGGGTGAATTGTGTTTAAATAGATTGTAAATGATATATTAGTTTAGAAAATAATTAAATAATTTTTAATCAATATTTAAGAATCTTAAAAATCAATCATAAAAATACGGAGAGAGTAGATAACAATAGTGTTTTAAAAAATTGTCAAAATAAGATGCCATTGTGTGCCTTTTTCAAATAAATGTTTTTTGAAAATAATGTGATACAAATCATAAAACATACTTGCTAGCACATAAACAAAATATTCGTAGGAAAAAATACTTGAAATCCAAGTAACTAAAAATATGGAGTAAATATTAAACTTATTTACAATTTGCTATTTTGTAAACATAATGTGGTTGTTAGTGCATACTGTATCTATAATCATTAACAATTTGTAATACAAAAAATGTTTCTAATATAATATTAAAACATAGAAAATCAAAACTATAAGGTTTTTACTTTGTTTTAAAACTTATTTTTATTTTGACAACTCGGGTGATCCGATGTAACGGACACCATGCGCTCCGAGCCAGGTTCTCGATTGGGTCAACAAGCATGAGATCCGACTAATCTTGGGGCCAGCAAAAGCAATGTGAAAAATCCTGAAATCCACACGTTTATGAAATAGTTTTTAGAATCGAATGAATTGTTTGTAGGGTACGTAAACACACAAGTATTGATAGTTTTAAAAACAACAAAAAACCACTCGAGTAAATACTAGCCTTCGGTTCCTAATTTCCCATGAACATATCTAAGGACCGAAAATATGAATTCTTGGAATTCATATTCCATTTAGCATTGTATGTTTACTTGTATTCGAATTCAAAACAAACGAATAGTTTCTTTTTTCTCCTTCTGCGGATTGGAAAATCGAATGTTAGTATCCACTATTTAATATGAAAAACTATTCTTCTTATGCATGTTTGCGTACTTTGCTTTTTGTTTCTATGCGACGACGTCCTTTATGAAGTTGTGACGCTATACAATGTACATTTTTGGAAATTAATAGAAAGCCACCGTAATTATGCGAACCTTTCTTTAAATATAGTGATGTGATGTCCATTTGCCTACATCCAACGCACAATAATGCTGTCACTTCAATATTTTGGAAGAACCCTAAAATTATTAGTATCTATTACCCGCATGTTTAATTTTAATCAACTGTTGGTTAATAGTGACTTAATATCAAATATGCGTCGAAGGCTAGCTAGTATTTTCTCAAGAGTTTTGTTCTTTATTATGTCGGATTTTGGGACATATATAAATAGATTTAAGGGTTGTCATTTATCACTCACAAGGTAAATAGAAAGTAAACCATAGAAGTAAGAAAGTATCAGCCTCAAACAAATTAATTGTTTCTTCTTGTTTACGAGTTTTCTAGTTTTGTCCGTATAGTAACACAAAAATAGTATTATGCTTAAATGATGACTACAAAAATACGTGACACTCGTCACAAGTTTTGTTTTCTATAATTAGTTATAGGTATATGCTTAAATTTTTACTTCGTATCATAGTCATAGACCTATACATAAACAGTTGGTTATTTATGGAGTCAAGACTCAATAGTAACCTAAATACTATAAATTATATAATCTAATATAATCTTGAGTTGACGCAACTAGTGTCACGTAGCTACAAAACTAAGCATCAAAGTTTCAAATTAAAGTAGAGATGCATTGCATCAATCTAATATGAAGTTAGAGAGATGCTCTGATTCTGCCAGACTAAAAAGTTATGAGTGACAATTCCTGAAAAGCAAAACGAATTAGTTCTCATAACTCATGAAAATGTTGCCTAAATTAATTCGAAACATAACATTAAGCCGGAAGGAATTGTCTCATCCAAGGTGTCTATCACCACAACTGCACATACGAATCCGATTCTTACAAGCCATTATGGATGGTTTCCCAATCTCTTAACCAAAATCTGCACCACGAAAAGAAGCATCTTTAGGTATCGGTTTTTTCCGACAGCAGGCATAAACCGAAGTTGTATCGTCAACAGTTTTTTGTCAAACCCACCAATGCTTTTTAGTTTTTACATGTAGTCATGATGAAGCAATCGTGCACTAAGTAATGCACTACGTGTGGAATCGAATTATGATCCGTTACATAATGTGAATTCCAGAAAGTAAAAGGGTTAGTGATAATAATGGAAGACAATTCTATTTCATTTGTACTTCAGTACTTGTTGTGCTCCCATGGTGCAACGAAGAATTGGATGGAATTTTGATTATTAAAGACTTAAAGTATTTATGGAGAATCAGTTTTCTACAGCTTTAGAAGTTTCAAGTCAAGTGCATGAGTAGATAGTAAGATGGTCTTTTTGTGTTCTTGCCGCTTAAATATTTTATAAATGAGGCAACTTCATGGGAGAGTGATCCCTTGAGCGCCTCTGCCAATAAACACTATTAAGTTGAAAAAACATGATATTTAGTACCTCAATATTAGTGAAGAAGATTTTAAATTCGACGGTGAAACGTGAAAAACATATGAGAAGCATGGACTATCGAAATGGGTAAGTTAAATTGTTATTATCACTGGCCATAACAAGAGAAAGAAAAGCAAAAGATACTAATTTCTTCATTTTATCCTATTAATTTTTTTTTTTGCAAAAATGGATATAAGAATTTCTAATTTTTAGCCAATAGATCATATGAATTAAAACATGATACTGTTCAAAACCCAAAAATGGGCGGACCTAGACGCTGAACAAGAAAAGCCTATCCATTCGCCAAGGCCCAACTAGTCAATATGTATGGAAATCAATGCCTACTGAGAACTGCAAGTAATCTTAATATAAGCTACATGTAACAAGAGCAAGAGCTAGAAGACTTACCACCAACTTGAATGCCATGAATTGTAAAAATTAATTTTGTGTTACGGTAAGTTGTGGACTGTATTGTTTATTCAAAGGCTTCTTACAATCGAACATAAAGAAGAAGACATTTTTGGGGAAGAAAATGAAGAAAGGGATAGAAGATTGGCTGATTAAATAAACCACTATCTTTCTTACATCATTCATCAAAATCTGACTATCATTTACAAAGTAGGATCAACTCTCACTAGAGAACTAAAAGTACGATGGCATGAAACGTAATTACATACAAAACTCATGTCCAAAGCCCAAACCTATACATAAGCACTACCGGATTTGTTTTTATTGTAGAACAAATGTTGTTCACTTATAAGACCAAACCTGATTTCGAAATACTTAGAACACTCAAAAAAAAAAAAAAAGAACATTAAAGTCCTAGCAAAGAACTGTTTCTCTCTACACACCTAAATCTCTCAGCCGGAGATAAAACTCTCCAGCGGCTCTTAGCAGCTTGATCGACTGCCGTGGATTCAGAACCTCCACCACTTTCCCAACCGTCACACACCGGAGTTGATCAGCGTTCTTCATCGCTTTAATCATCTCTACCTTCAAAACCTCCATTGCATCCTCCATTTCTGGCTGCTCTCCTTCGCCAAGCCTCAACACTCCGATGCGCCTAAATGGAACCATCAGAAGTGGATCCCCCACGCTCTGTTGTAGAAGCGCGAACCTTCGCATCAAATCTCTCTCCCTCCGTTTAGTCTCTAACCGAATGCTCTCGAGTTGGTCTATTTGGTGGCTCGTAAGGTCATTAACAGAAGTGGTTATGAGCTTAAAAACCATACCTGGTTTAAAACCTCCGATCCAGAGGATGAGTTTCTCGTATGAGCTGAGCCATGGTGGAGAGAAGAAATCATATATATCGTCACCGGCCACGGACATGGCAACTGATTTCTCTTCGTAGTATTGGAGATAGTGAGAAAGAAAGTTACTCACAAGAGATTCTTCTTCTATTGGAGTTACAATGGTTGTTTCATCAGCAAGGTGTGCAAGTTGTTGGACGAATTGCCTGTGACGGCAGAGCCAGTCATTGAAGAAGCTCGCAAAAGTTTCAGAGCTGCTAGTGATTGGCATGACTCATATATAGTTCCAAGTGAGTCAATGAATATAGACGAGACATGCATGTGTGTCTGTTTAAGTATTTATATAAGACAAAGACATCATCGTTAAAAATTATAGGTCGATTTTGGTGAAGTTAAGTAGTAATTAGAATGTTTAATTTTAATAGTAAATGGGAGCAGTAAGCGGTTTCAGAATGGTACAAAATAGTACAAAATGTACGATCTCTCATACAGATAATTTACGTAATTTGAAACATTTTAGGGCATGTCATTTCTAGGTAAATTTTTGTTTCTTATAGAGACATCCAAATTATCAATTGAATATCTAAATTACTTCAACAAATAAATAAAAAAGGACTGGGATGTATTATCTTGACCATCTACTTATCATCTAAAACCATCTCCATCAGTAGTCTCTCACATAGTTTCTCATTAACTAAAAAATATAAAATAATAATAAAATAGAAGAGAGATAGGAGAGAGATTGAGAATAGTTTCTTTGCAGAGAAATTTTAGAGTAATGATTGAGAGATTATGTGTATATGTGTGTATTTATAATTGCACAGAAACTAAATCATAATAAAATATTATTATATTTTTTTTTTGAGAAACTTTTAAAGTATGTGACCAATGGAGATGACCAATGGAGATGACCTAATGTCTTAATAATTGTTCTAGCCATCTATTAAATTACGAAACTATATATTTTTGAAGGTGTGATCAGTGAAAATAAGAGTTAAGTGGCTATATACACATCACATAAGAAATATTTAGCAACCATTTTCGGTTATTTTTATATTGATTTCAGAAAAGTTAACATTATTGGAGCTAAGTGTTTATAGACACTGTAGAATGCCATGATAATTTAAATTTATCCAAAAGTGAAACGTTTTCAATTTAATAGATGGTTATTTTTATATTTTACTTAATAGACTATTAATGATTTTAACATAATTATGATGATTATCAGTATTGGCTAATATATTATGTTTTTGAATCATAGTATTGATGTATAATAATGTGTATGGAGATCTAAAATAAAAGGTATATGTAATGTAATCACATTGTTCATATTCATGGATATAAAAAACATTTTTTCTATGCATAGTAATAAACTTCCATACACAACGTAAAATTCACTGTCACAAAACAAAAAGGGTTACAATCATATTCAGAGCTGCAGATTTAACCCGCAAAAAAATATCGAAGTGCTGGAGGAGGTCCTAAACCGGACGTAGCATCCATTGACAAGCTACATTGATCTATCATTTCAAGTTACAATTTTTTTTATATTTTTTTGATAATGTACAAAAGTTTTATGTTACGTTGATAAAAGAATATTAAGGCTGACGATCTTAAGAAATTGTAGACATGTGTGAAGAGAATCTATAACGTATATTCTTTTCTTCTTCTGGAATCCAGACTTTTGTCTTTACATTTAAACTTCACACTTGTGTTGTGTGGTAATGTTCAAGTAGAAAACAACAAATAACAATAGATATAATAAACCAATCGTAGTGGTTAAGAAACAAAGACATTGAATGAAGCGAATGTCGCTACACTGAACTTGGAACCATTGTAGGTAAGATTAAAAAAGGAACAAAAAAAAAAAAACTTATAAAGTTTTGTTAATCAGTAGTATCAAAAAAATAAAAGATGTGTTATTAAATTATTTTATTTTGTACAAATAACACACTCAATGTTTATTCAAATAGGTATGTTTTTATTACAAAAAAAAAAGAACTCTTTATAAACTAAATAACTCAAATAAGCTGCTGGCAAAGATAAACGGACTTAATTAAACTCACAGAGTCACATGTAAAAGTAACACTTTTTGGTATGATTATAAAAATAATATGCAAATCCATAGGTAAAAAGCCTATTTCAACATGTATAATTTTCGTCGTACGTGCTTGTACAAATTCATAGGAGAACCGAACCAAAGTGTATATATAAAAGATTAGGCCTTTCATAGAAGAAAAAAGATCAAGAGCTAGCTTTTGTTTTAATCTTAGAAAGAAGGAATTTACTTTGTTCGAGAAGCAGGCGTTCGTGTGCATGGATTCTGAATGATCTATGGATTCTGAATGATCTCAATACTTTGCGTAGAATAAGAAATTGGTTGGTGAGAAGCTAAGTATTTGTTTTAGTTGTCTGTAAGCCCAATAAGTGTGTGCAACAACTTTAAAAGATTTTCTATTGAAGTATTTTTTATATAAGGTGAGCCGAGGCTTGGTATATCTCGTCTCGTGTTACATACATCTTTACTTTTTTCATTTTCTCACCTCTAACTTCACCGAGCTTGTCAACGATCTCATATCCTTGGTGTGGAACAAACTAGTCCCCATCATACAATTTGAGAATTTTGTGACGACAATCATATTTCCTAGTGATAATCCCCTAGCTAAAAACTCATGTATAAAGTGTTTCATAAACAAAAGTTGTTTCTCATTAATGGATTTCTAGACTACGACTGAAGTGTGCAAAAATCATTTTCCATCACTGTATAAGGTCGCTTTTCGTGATGGGATTATTTATATATGAATTGGTAGTACTTATGGGGCTAAGGTAGGCCAAGCATATTCACTAAAACTTTTGGACTTCAAATACGAGTTTCCTACGTTTTATGTTATCTATCATCTTTTTATTCTTTATTGAGTTCGTGTTCCTACTTCAAACACTTTTTTTTTTCACTCAAGGAAGAAAAGAGTGAAGAAAGATTCTTAAATAAGAAACTCTAAGATATTTACGAGAATCCCATAAAACACATGTCTCTCCTATTTTGATTCAATATAATTTTTTAAATTAAAGTTTATAAAACTAAAATATATCAAAATAATAATGACTTTTTGTTTAAAAAAGCTTTAGAAGTTATGATGGATAGAATTCTCATATGGTTATTATCAGTGAAGTAAAAGAGTGGTTTAATCAACTAACTGTTCCTATTAGTGAGTTCCACGTTTTTCTCTCGTTTCCGTAGTTTTACCTCTGTCTGATAGTTGGTAAGCTACGTTTGGGAGATTTTAAAGCCTTGTTACTGATCCTAAAAATCACCACATAATTTTTCCATGTTTTATCCTCAGTTACATGGTTACAACAATCACTTTCTGGAAGGTCACCAATTTTGAGATTTTTCAGCTTAAGCACACTTAACTATGAAGTTATCCCAAAAAGTTTCACCGAAAAGATAAATGCACGTTGGTGATATAAATAGTCAAATCAATTCTATTAAACGTTTTCGCATGCACCACCATATTCCTAAAATCGGAGTGTTACAATTCATCCCCACAAACAGAACGTAACGTTCTCGTGGCACACCAAGATCGTAACCCCGGATGGAGCGAGCTTTCTTGATTTCACACTCATGTGAATTCGGATCTGATACTACTTATGACGTTCTGACTGTCCCTACTAGTGGGCTCCACGTCTTCTTTCGGGCATGTGGGTTCACCTCTGTCCCACGGTCGGTACGCTACGTCCGGGAAATTTTAAAGACTTGTTACCTTCCCTACAAATCACCACATGATATTTTTTAATGTTTTGTCCTCATTTACTTGGTTCCAACAATCACTATTCGGAAGGTCTTCCATAATGAGACTTTATCAGCTCAAGCACGCTTAACTGTGAAGTTCTCTCAAGAATTTGACAAAAAAGATAAGTATACTTTAATGATATAGATGGTCAAATCAATTCATTTAAATCTATGCGCATACACTATTGTATTTCTTAAATTGAAGTATTACACCGTATAACAATATTTAAAAATTTAAATTTTGTTTTTAATAATTTATTCATTGGCATATAGAAATCTATGTTTTTCACTAAATATTATAAGCTTGATGAGCAATATTCTCAACAAAAGAAAAAATCAAAATAAATATAAAGAGATGAGGTGAGTAAATTAACAAAATGACAAAACATATACCATTACTACGGTATAATTGCATTTGATTTTGTGTATTTCTTCACATTGTATTAACGTACGGGATGATACCAAACGTAATCGTAGCTTAGCCTGAAATATCAGAATTCAGATGGAGGCAATGATCATCCAAATAAATAAAGAAAATCAAAGATTGAAAAATTAAAATATTGAATTTAAGCAATTTCATAGATAAATTATGCAAAACTCAAGAATAAATCTTGGTCGCATATTGTGTCCAGTTAAATCATGGATGGAAATTCCAAAGATATTTACAAACAATTTTGACTTTTCAATTGTCTTAATCAGATGACCTATATTCTATTTTTCTTCGGGATATTTTAAACAGATACATATCTAATAAATTTACATTATAATTTCGGCGTGAATTGTGAGTATGTTACTCGGTCTTTGGTTATGGTTTGAACATTGATGTTGTGGTTTTGATTTTTACAACTCGACTAATCTTTCTAAAATGAATATAACTGTCGAGTAGTTCACTTACCGGGGTTTTAATGGACCTAAAGAGCACGACATCATTTTAACTGGTCAAATAAAATGATTTAGTAATTTTTTTTCTGTTGGCTTAGAAGTTGAGGGTAAACCGTATAAATTGAGATTAGAACATGTAATGACACAATTTCCATATGAAATGTTTGGAAAAATAAGGTAAGTGAGACGAGATTTGTTTATATATTTGTTTGTGATTATCCAAATTGGAAGTGAGACGAGATTGAGAACTTTTTTTTTTTTTTTTTTTTTGTTGTCTAAAACGAGATTGAGAACTTAAGTGATAAAAAAACATGGATTGAGATCTACGACGAAAATATTAGATTAATATTTTATTTAATTTTATGAAACTTAATATGATATCAAATCAAAGTTGTTGACTCAAGTAGAATAACCTAACTAGGATTTATCGCTGATATTAGAGTAAGATTTAGATTGAAATGAACCAATAAGATTTTCATTTAAAAGAGCATGTTAGGAATATTAACATCTGAGAAAAAAAAAACTTGGGCAGTAATATGCAATAAATAGCACCAAGATAGATACAGAGACATGGAAACATGGACAAAAAAAAAAAAAACATGGACAAAACGGAAATGGGAAAGGCAAAATCAAAAATTTATAGAAACAAATATGGCATGGATATGTCAATAACAATATAAAAATTATATCCATATTTAAAAAAAAAAAAATAGTTTGATTTAAGAAAAATTACAAAATAAGCTATTCAAGTACTAACTCACTTTCTAGAGAGAGATTAGAAGGCAGTGACTAGAGGGGTGACTAGAAGAAGAAAAAAAACTAGTACTGTATTCACAATTATAACTATCTTTTTTTGTGTGTTTATGATTTTTGAAAATATTTATTGGACTAGATACATGTTTATAATATTGGAAACCTATGTAATCTTTTTACCGTCTTTGTCAACGGCAAGCTATTTCCGTTTGGTTAAAATGTCTTGGAGACATTTTGAAGCCCTTTCCAAACCTTGATCGTCCCTACAACGTTTATGAAATGTGAAACGTCTATAAAATGGAGTATCTTTTTAGCTTAGTTAATTTATTCATTGTCGATTGGTTTTACTTCTTTTAAGTTTGAAGCAATATCTGTTAAAAACATCTACACCTAACAAAATCTAAAGAATCAGAAAAACAATAATTAAATTTTTATAAAAGATAAGATTTTTGAAATGACCTGGAAAGAACAGTCTTCTCCTTTTGAACAAGTGACCACGACGTTGCATTCTCTATTTAATTGTTTTTATTGTGACCAGTAAGAAAATATATGTATAAAATTTGGAGTCAACATTCAAAATGCAGACCAAACAAATAAAATAATTTAAATTAAATAGCTATATATAGTTAGAGTATAACAAACGATCTAAACACCACCAATTTGAATCAGTTATCTCTTCACCAAAAAAAAAAATGTCCGAACAAGAAGGCAAAAATGAGAAGAAAGTAACTGAAGGGCAATGGACTACCGGTTTATACGACTGTCTCTCTGAAGATATCTCTACATGTAATAATTTCATTTAACTTTATAATTCTTTCTTACACAAGTTTAAGGAAAATTAAAAGATCGGTTTAGTCATAATTCTTTTTTGGTTTTGTTTGTAAATTGTTATGAAGGCTGCTTTACATGGGTTTGTCCTTGCGTTGCATTTGGGAGGATCGCTGAGATCCTTGATAAAGGAGAAACAAGTACGTTTCTGATTTCCATTATACAGTACTACTATTAAAATAAAAATTTCACATATTCGCTAATGAGATGAAATGGAATTAAAAGAAAACATATATGTAGATCGGTTATTATCAATTTATTTTGAATTGGAATTTATCCACTTTCTACTTATCTTAATAGATATATTTTTATGAAGTAAAAGAGTTAGTACAACTTTTAAATGAGATGGTAGATAATTTACGCGAAAATGACAATAATAATGTTATATTTACAGGGTTGATAGAATATCATACTTTCAAATAGTTCATTGTTACAAATACTATATAAGAAATAGAAGAACAATCTTCCAAAACAATCTTGCAGATGTAGGAAATATTACTTATGATTAAAAATATAATCAAAGGTGAAAAGTACTTTGAAATTTAAATACTAGAAACTCAAGATGGCTTTATAAAGAACACGTGTAATGTTTTTTGTATATTCAAATCGTGTTACAAAGTTGATTTATTAATAAAAATGGATTAAAAAGGTCGAGGACTTGCTGGATTAATGGTGGTCGCAATGTCTAGCATTGGGTGTGGATGGTACTATGCTTCAAAATACAGAGCCAAATTGAGGCATCAATACGCTTTGCCCGAGGCGCCTTGTGCCGATGGCGCCATTCACTGCTTCTGCTGTCCATGTGCTCTTACTCAAGAACACCGCGAACTCAAACATCGAGGTCTTGATCCCTCTCTAGGTAAACAGTCTCTATTCGTCCTTTCTCTTTTTAGTATAATATATTAATGATGGTCGTTTTAGTGATAAGTTTTGTTGTTTTTGTCACCGTTGCAATCATTTTACTACAAACAAAGGGTGGAACATTGAGAATGGAGGATTAAACAGCAACACGCCCCCGTTTGTAGCGTCAGGCATGGACCGTTAAGGAACATCACAAATTAATGCAAGTAATTGAATTCCATGAAAAGTAAATAAATAAATAAACCATGTGTTATATATAATTGGGTTCACGGAAATGATAAATTTATTCTTATATGATAATTTTGTTGTAAATATTTATTTTATATGTGTGAAGTTGTAAGTTGTAACCATGAAAATTTATGATGATATCTAATCTTATGTTCTTACAAATAAATGTAAAACCAATTTCTATAGAATTGGCTATTGGTTTCCCTGAGCGAGTTAATTTATTTGTGAGTACTGTGATATCCCCGCGAATTAGATATGTGAACCTTTCTCTTTACAAAATAAGGCAGAAATAAGAGTCATGTGTACAGTTTGGATCATTTAAGCAACCATACAAAACTTGCAGCCGAGACACATTAATGACTGCAAGATGGTAAAAGAGCTATAGCCTATAAGTGATTCAAAAAACACTTGAGAAACTTTTCTAAAGAAGAGGACATTAGTCGATACCGAAGAGAGCGCAGTCTTTAGATGATAAGCTGAGGTTATCAGAGATAAGTTGCAGTTTGCACTTGGATGAAGCTACTTTAGGATGCCTCCGAAGTTGCTGGTAAACTTTAATCACATCTTCATCAACTGGTGTATTATAGTGTAATATCAGTTGCTCAATATCCGGTATCTTCTCTAGAAAATGCTTGACTTGGTCTATCCTCTTCTCTATCTCGTCATCATAGATTTTACCAAATTCCAATATCTTCAGCACTTTCACTGGACATGATGATAAGCAAGTAGGAGTCTCCTCGTCTTCCTCCTCTTCTTCATCCTCCTCCCAAGGTTTGCATAAACACATATCTCCACATTTATCCGTGAAACGGTGGACAAGTCCCTGAAATGTGGGAGAAACATCTCAAACTTTGAAAAATATGTCAACAAATGCTTGAAAGGGTTTGTTTCATACTTTAAAGACAAGAGTTTCCAGATTTGGAGAATTCTTGAGAAGGCCCGACACGGATTCCCATCCTACTTCCGAGTTACTCTCGATAGTTAAATGAGTCAGGTTGTTGAATAGCGGTATTGCTTCACAACAGTAAGTAAGTACCTGAAACAAAATCATATCAAATAGATCATCAATCATCATCACTCATTAACTTGAATCCTTAAGCAATGTTAAAAAGATTACAAGATGAGAGCAATGAAATACAAACCTCAAGAGTATAAACTGATAGATAAAGGATCTTCACATTGCATATTCCCATTATTAATTCTGTTGCATTAGCTACCATACAGCCTTCCATATTACCTTCAGAATCTGAAAAACGTGTCTGCTCAACCTGATCTTCTGACATCTGAAGATTGATATGAGCTTCAACAAGCGAATCGAAGTTCACTGTTGAATACTCGTCCGCAATAGCATCAGTAAACATCAAGTAGACAAGGTTCGGAGTATTAAAAGACACACTTATTGGATTCTCATCTTGCATTACTTCCCCACAAAAAGTTAGCCTCTTGAGAGTTGTGAGAGACACAGAGACAAAATCCCATAGGCACCAAGATATATATTCAAGATTTAACTCCTCAAGTATGTGACAACCAGAAAGAAGCTTGTTAAGCCCAATACCATGCTTTTCAAATTTGACTGACACAATATGGAGAGTCTTAAGCTTAGGAAGATGAACATCTTCAACATCAATGAACGGGCCACGTTCCACACTTAGCTTCAGCCTAACGAGTGTCTCACTCAAAAAGATCTTTGAAGGAAGTGAAGATTTCCATTTCAAATGCATGTCTAGTTCAAGATCAGATACACCGCGTTCCAAAACCTTGAGTATCCAACAAATGATACGGACTATATCAACACAATCTCTGATCTTTAGAGAGAACTTGTGTAGAGGAGAATTGTCTTGCAATCTCAACACTTGATCTACAAAATCCATAAAACTTGTCGAAAGCTGATCACTTCTTTCATTAATCATTTTCAAATAATCCTCACCACTAACTGCAGGATTCCTTTTTCCAAGACGTAGATGAACAGAGTCATCGAAATCAAGATTAGGAACAGAAGCAAAGAGATACCGCCATTTTTTTGCTAGAACCGATGTAGAAGCAGCTTCTTTGGTGTTAAGGAAAGACAAGATGTGGCAAAGAAGAGAATCTGGTAAACCGCTGATTATATCTCTAGACCTACCAAAATCCATCTTTTTCAATACCGTTGAGTTACTACAACCTGAAAATCAAAGACATGAGTAAAAATGTTTTGTCTTTTACACAACTAATAGGGTTTCTAAATATTCAAAAAAAGAAGACGTTCCCACAAAATCAAATTTGCTAGCTTGAGGCAAAAGTCAGAAGAGCATAAGATAGATATTGAAACTTACTTGGAGATAAAAGCTTAGCTCACCAAGATCACTTAACTATTGTTGAACTTTTTTTAGGAGTTTTCGCGAGTGTGAGTTCTTAAGGCGAAACATTTTTACTTTCTAGTTTCTAAAAGATTTTGTAAGATATTATCTGGAGCTGATGACATCATTAGTTTGAGAAGACTATTTTTTGTAAAAAAAAAATTTTACTTCTGACACATAGAGGGGAGATTTGTTCAAGAACCTAGGAAGTAGATATGTGACGTTGTTCGGCGGATAATTAATGCTGCTCCTGTGACTATAATCATTAGTTGAGAAAATTGTGTTTTTCTTTAACTAATTTTGGAAAAAAATAAAAAGCTCTTTAACAAATAAATCAGAGATCAATAATGGCCAAACTTGATAATTTATAAGGAACCCAAATCAAAGTGAAATAAAGTTCATTTAGTTAGGTGAAGTAAATATTTTTCGTTTTATATTTGTATATTATTAAGATTATGTCCATGTTTGTTTTGAGTGTACCATATAATTATTATAAAGGCCATTTTAAAATTTATGTTTAGGACCCAACTTCGTTAAGCAAAATATTATAATGATTTGGGTGAAACTCTTTTTTTTTTTTCATTGGAAAATTAATTTTTATTGATGGGATATTACTTGAAATACAAGAAGCCGACGATCAATAGATGATCCCGAAAACTAAGCCGAAGGATGACAAGATATTTTCGGAAACTAAGTCCAAGAATATAGGCAGTAAATAACAATACTACAAACGAAACAAGCCAAAACATCGACGGCTAAGAAAGCAAAACATCAGAGGAAATCAAAACTCTGAACTCATAATCTAGCACGAAAACATCTTGCTTACTATCAATCCAGAAGCGAGAAACGCTTGAAATAGTGGTTAGCCGATAGAGACGAGAAAATCTACGACACCGGAAAGCGACTCTTCCCATACCAAATGAAGACTATCTCACAAAAAAAGAGAACCAAAGCATCCATACCAGCAAGAATGAGAGACGAATAGAAATCCTACACAACTTCTGGAAACGGCGAAATCGAAGCAAACGAAACCACAGTTTGTTCACGCCTAGAAAGATACCAATGCAATAGAGAGACCTCGATCAGGTCTAAGCTGTAAAGACAAGGACCGAACTCAAACAATTCACAACAAACCGAAAAAGGTCACGATCTTTTATTCACTGTCTTTTAATTGAAAAATGTCACTTTTTATCAATTAAAATTTATAAAAAATGTAGACTAGAATTCAATTAAAATTTGTCAATTTAAATTAAAATTTATAAAAAATGTAAATTAAAATATAATTTTCCACAAAATTGAACACTTTGTAGTTTTTTTGCTCTTCTTAGTCTATTCTCTCTATTCATGATTTTTTAATTATTGTTAATAAGATTCTCATACGTCATATTATAGCTTTATTTTAATTTTCCTAATCTTCTTTCTTAATAATATGTAACGTGCTTCGTACGTAAGACCAAGAGTACTTCTATTATTTTGTCAAGTGGCGCGGCGGTGGCATATTGTCGGACCGAACCATCTTACGATCGAAGCTTTCTTTGTCGTAAGCCATTGACTAGACAAATAATGTCTTTAAATTAAAGACTTAATGCAAGACTACATACACGTTCTATTAAAGTCTTTAACTTAAAGACTTTATTTGTCTAGTCAACGGCTTACGACAAAGACTATATATAACACTTCCTTAGTCTTTCTCTTACAAACCCTAATTTCATATTGCAGTTTGCGTGTCTATTAGATTGCAAACTCATGGCTACATCAAGACTTAATGCCTCTTGCCGCTTTCCTGCAAGCAGAAGACTTGACTGCGAGAGCTATGTCAGTCTGAGAGCTAAGACAGTGACAATAAGATATGTTCGGACCATAGCCGCTCCTCGTCGCCATCTTGTCCGAAGAGCAAACGAAGATCAGACTTTGGTGGTGAATGTTGTGGCAGCAGCAGGGGAGAAGCCAGAAAGAAGGTATCCTCGAGAACCGAATGGGTTTGTGGAGGAGATGAGGTTCGTGGTAATGAAAATTCACCCAAGAGATCAGGTAAAAGAAGGAAAAAGTGACTCCAACGATCTTGTATCAACATGGAATTTCACAATCGAAGGGTACTTGAAGTTTCTCGTGGACAGTAAGCTTGTGTTTGAGACGCTTGAACGAATTATTAACGAATCTGCTATCCAAGCTTGTGAGTTTTTCTCATCATTTTTTCGTATGTTTTCCTTCTTATGAATTGAAATATTGGTAACTTTTATAGTCAACTTGATCCGTTCAGTTTTAATATAAACTTTTTCAAAATTGAAGTGATTAGGAGAATTGAGAAACATTAACAGTAGTTAGATGCTACAATTAATATATCTACTAAATGTTTTTGGACTTGATTTACATCGAAAGTCCGACGAATCTTAGTGTCAGTAGGTCCTTATTTTTGGATCATATGCACATAGATAAGATTCTCAAAACAATTCTGACGGATCAGTTCTTTCTTCTTGGATTTTATGCTAGATCGGAATTACAAACCTTATCTTCGATATATCAATAGGAGAAATCGGAGAAAGAACACTAAAATGTTGATGTGTAGCATTTCGAGGAATAAGAATTTGTTTATGTTACGTCTATAATTATACAATTTAGAAATAAATAACTTAAACGTTGCAATATTTACACTTGAAAACGTAAATAAACCAGTTTCACCGGCCCTAAATACTAAAATTAGGTGTGGATGAAATATCTTATTAGTTTTAAAAAACATATAAATTTTGGTATTAACTATAATAATCTCAGTTTTTAACATGGTAATCCGATTTCTTGATATAACTTTTGACACTAACTTTTTTTTGTATTAATTTACATGCATATTACATATTAGTCTTTATAGTCTTCTTAATTGGGTGAATTTAATATATATGCTCAGAAGAATGAAAAATAAAGAATCTGACCATGAAGTTTTGTTATTTAGTTCTCTTTCATCTGATTCATACTAATGCCAAATATACCTTTCGTCACATATACACGTTAACAAGAAAAATATCAAGATAAAACAATTTATATGCAACAACAAAAAATGAGTTTCGGCAATAATAAGTTTAGGTAGTTAATTATTCCTCTTCTTGTGTATATAACCTTGTCAAAACCTCTGGTTCTTTTATATTTTTTTGTAGATGCCGGGCTCAAAAACACGGGGTTGGAAAGGGCAGAGAATTTGAGTAGGGATTTGGAGTGGTTCAAGGAACAAGGTTACGAGATTCCAGAGTCAATGGTTCCTGGTAAAGCATATTCTCAGTATTTAAAGAATATAGCAGAGAAAGATCCTCCAGCATTCATCTGTCACTTCTACAACATTAACTTTGCACATAGCGCTGGTGGTCGAATGATTGGGACAAAGGTAGAAAATAGTACAACTTAATTCTCTAAGAAAGTCACTTAATGTTTTTTATAAGTTTACAATTTGTTTAGGTAGCTGAGAAGATACTCGACAATAAAGAACTCGAGTTCTACAAATGGGACGGCCAACTTTCCGAATTGTTGCAGAACGTGAGTGAAGAATTGAACAAAGTGGCTGAGGTATAGAACATAAAATCAATGTGAAGAAAGAAAATTAATGTTTGGTGCATTCTAATTCTAAAGCATATTTTATGATGAATGGGCAGTTGTGGACGAGAGAAGAGAAGAATCATTGTTTGGAAGAGACAGAGAAATCGTTCAAGTTTTATTGGGAGATTTTTCGTTACTTATTGTCCTAATTTGTGATGAGCTTCCGGTGGCAACAAAAAGTGGCGGGAAGGCCATCAAGTGTACGTATGAAAACAAAATCTAAAATAATTGGACTAAGTCTCCAAGCACATGTCTTTACTCTATGGCATAATAATAATAATAGGAAGTCTATGTGGTTACCGAAATGTAGGAATCCCACTTCCTTAGTTGTTCACTTGTTTCTTTTCCACTTCCACGTTTATATGAGCTAAACTTCGATTCTAGTTTAATTAATCTTTTGGCTCTACAATTTGGTCAATTGGTTAGCATCCAGCTAATGCCGTCAACTATTAAGAAAACTCCAACAAAGAGAAATCAAAAGAGATGATACCAAAGAAACATAAGAGAAGAAAGAGAGAGACATCGTGATGAGAAAGATTGGAGATTCCAAAGGAATCGAAAGAACAACAACTATTTGGTCAGAGCCTTTTTTTTTTTTTTTGATCAGATTTGATCAGTGGCTTAAAAAACAACAACTTCTACGGTCTCTCTTCGCTGTTCTAGATTTGTTTATCTGTTGAATTATATTCGGTATTGATTAATAGGATCTCTTCGTTTCATGCCACTTTCCTAATTTTACTACGGTCAAAAGTGTCGAGTATGAATTTTATGTTTCTAATGGCAATATGTTGTATGAGTGTTAGCGATCTGTCTACTAGCTAGTTTATTGTTTCAGAGTTATCTGAGTTAATGACATATTATTTATGCCACTATATTTTGACATATTATTTATGCCAGAAAAAAAAAATATATGCCACTAGCTTGTTTTCTCTAATTTAATACTGTTTTAAGTTCTCAAAAATTTCAAAAACTACAAGTCAAACTTTTCTGTAATGCATGTTACATACATAATATTTTACTAATTAATTTTATTTTTATAGTACGTCTTAGGTACATAATCTTTTGCTTATTAGTTGGACTATCTTACTATAATAATTATTCGTGAAAGTTATTCCACAAATCTATCCATCGGTTGCTTCATGAGATTAAATATCTCCGCTTTCGTTTTAAATATATTAGCCGGACTCAACATATGTAAGAAACAAATATAATTACATGTTAAGAAGTTAGTAAACAATAAATTAAAAAATAATAATTAATTTTAAAGATTAATTTTAAGCTCATATATTTTGATATATGTATAAACTTCGCATATTATAATCAATATATTCATAGGTTGACGCATTTACAATGTTAAAATAAGAGAAATTTTGAAAAATCCTAATAACATTTAATTATTTTATTCAGAACTTTTCATATAATTCTCCTTAAATCTACATAGATTCCTTTCAGATATCATTTACAATTTTTTTTTTTGTTAAAGCAGATATCATTTACAATGTTCAAATATAAGATATCATTTACAATGTTCAAATATAAGAAGAATTTTGAGAATACCAACAATATTTAATTATTTTATTCAGAAGTTTTCATATTTTTCATATGGTTCTCCTAAATCAACATAGATTCTTTTCAGATATCCGGATAATTCCTATGCACACATATTTTTCCAATTTATTTCCTCATCAGAAACAAATTAATTAATTTCACCATAAAATCTCATAACTCATAAGAGTCACAAGTCTACTAAGAAACAAATAAATAAATACTTATATGTTGCCGTGTAAGAACAAATGCCACCAAATACGCAAAAACGAGTGTGGATAAAACGTGTTCTCCACCCGCCAATCAAATTCCATCAAAATCTCAATGCATTCCTCATTACATATCTTTAGATTACCATCCAATCATAATCCTCAATTTCCAGTTCTACTAAACCGGTTTTGACCCGATTTGATTTTTCAGCCTCAAATCTGACAAATCATATTCACAGCGATCTCCTTCTTCCACATCGCAACCCAATCCCTCTCTGTCTCTTCCTCAATTCTTATTCTCTCTCGCAAAGGTTTGGTTTTTTGAAGACAGAGAGGAGATTTGAGATTTTGGGTTTCAATGGCGGTTTCAAGTGCTTTCGTTGGTTGTCCAAAGCTTGAGACTTTATTGAATCACCATAATCTATCTCCTTCTTCTTCTTCTTCGTCCTCTGTTTCACAGACACCATTGGGTCTTAATGGGGTTCGTGTTCTTCCGAAGAACAATAGAACCAGACGAGGTTTGATCCAAAAAGCTCGTTGTGAGCTCTCTGCTTCTTCTGATTCTGCGTCTAATGCAGCTAGCATCTCTGCTCTTGAACAACTCAAGAACTCTGCAGCTGATCGTATGAGTCTCTATCTCTTAATCTACTCAAATTTGAATCTTTTGTTTGATCAAAGTTATAAAGTTTGAATCTTTGTTTAGTGATGTCGTGATTATACTGAAGACAGTTTTTGTTATGAATTGTTGTTCTGACTTTTCATTTGTGGTTGTTAGGATATACAAAGGAAAGAAGCAGTATTGTTGTGATTGGACTTAGTATTCACACAGCTCCTGTTGAGATGCGTGAGAAGCTTGCTATACCTGAAGCTGAATGGCCAAGAGCTATTGCTGAATTGTGTGGTTTGAATCATATTGAAGAAGCTGCTGTGCTTAGTACTTGTAACCGTATGGAGATTTATGTTTTAGCTTTATCTCAGCATCGTGGAGTTAAAGAAGTTACTGAATGGATGTCAAAGGTGTGACTTTTTTCTACTATAGTGTTCTTCTTGTGGTACTTTGGTGGGTGACTAATGCTTTAGAACATGTTAAGAGTGGTCTTGTATTTATATGTTTAATTCTGTGGTGTCTACTACAGATTGATCATACCATATGCAGAGAATCTATATATAATCTGTTCATATACTATTGAGTGTTTAACGTGGCTGTTTTACAGTCGGTATCAAGGGCTAACTAACGAGTCTTATCTCTTTTTTCAGACGAGTGGGATCCCAGTTTCAGAGATTTGTCAACACCGTTTTCTGTTGTACAACAAGGATGCTACACAGCATATATTTGAAGTCTCAGCTGGTCTTGACTCTCTTGTCCTAGGAGAAGGTCAGATCCTTGCACAGGTGAAACAAGTTGTGAAAGTTGGTCAAGGAGTGAATGGCTTTGGGAGGAATATCAGCGGGCTGTTTAAACACGCGATAACTGTTGGTAAGCGTGTTAGAACAGAGACAAATATTGCTTCTGGTGCGGTTTCGGTTAGCTCAGCTGCTGTTGAACTTGCTCTGATGAAGCTTCCGCAGTCTTCAAACGTATCTGCTAGGATGTGTGTAATTGGCGCTGGAAAAATGGGGAAGCTTGTGATTAAGCATTTGATGGCTAAGGGTTGCACAAAAGTGGTGGTAGTCAACAGAAGTGAAGAGAGGGTTTCAGCTATCCGTGAGGAGATGCCTGGTATTGAGATTATATATCGACCTCTTGATGAGATGCTAGCTTGTGCTTCAGAAGCGGATGTTGTGTTTACCAGCACAGCCTCTGAGACGCCATTGTTCTTAAAGGAGCATGTAGAGAATCTCCCTCAAGCTTCTCCAGAGGTTGGAGGACTGAGGCATTTTGTTGACATCTCTGTTCCGAGAAATGTTGGATCTTGTGTTGGTGAAGTAGAAACAGCACGGGTTTACAATGTGGACGATCTCAAAGAAGTTGTTGCTGCCAACAAAGAAGACAGGATGAGGAAAGCAATGGAAGCTCAAACCATAATCACAGAGGAATCCACACAGTTTGAAGCATGGAGGGATTCATTGGAGACGGTTCCAACGATCAAGAAGTTAAGAGCTTATGCAGAGAGAATCAGAGTGGCAGAGCTCGAGAAGTGCATGTCCAAAATGGGAGATGATATCAACAAGAAAACAACGAGAGCGGTTGATGACTTAAGCCGAGGTATCGTGAACAGATTCTTACATGGTCCAATGCAGCATTTGAGATGTGACGGAAGTGACAGTAGAACGCTGAGCGAGACCCTTGAGAATATGCATGCTTTGAACAGAATGTACGGTCTTGAGAAAGACATTTTGGAGGAAAAGCTTAAGGCAATGGCGGAACAACAACAGAAGTAAAAGAGAAAAATAAGAAGATGTTCATCTCTTTTGACATATAAGATTAGCTTCCCCACAAACTCTGAGTAAATTGCATAGATCCTATAGCGATGGATCTATTTGATTCATTTAATTTGTGTGCAAGAGACTAACAATTCTATCGTCAAGTGTAAGTGTTGTGAAGCTATAAGCGAGCTTGTTGCATGTTTGTTGCTTCATAGACTCGAGTGTAATGGTATTGGTCCCAGTATCGTTACATATATGTAATAATGTATAAACTTTGGTTCTTGCAATATAGAGAAATGTTTTTTTCTTTCTAATCTTATAAACTTTGGTTCATGGAATTTAATGGATTTGAAAATCCAAACAAAAATTATGTGTTATTTAATCATTGATTTTAGTGTTATTGGTTCTATGATTTACAAATAATAGTTAAAATATTGAGTTTACGTATAGAGCAAATAATAAAAACCATTTTTCGTTCATAGTTGTCTTTAAGATCACATGCCATGTGCATCATTTTGCTGTCACGTCTCCAAGATTGTTAATTTGTATGTGTAATATGTTTTCGACCTGTTTCAGTACCTAAGTAGCAATTCAATCATTTCACCAAAACACACACACAAAAATAAAACTTCATCTCTAAAAATCTAAACGACACCTATGTCATTTTCATAGCTTAACTTATGAATATTCATTGAAACTATTTCCTTACATTAACCGAAATATATATAACTGAAACTAACGATATATGATCTATTCGTAGAGATGAAGAAGAAGAAATTATCCAAATCAGAAATATGGGGGAAAATTCGCAATTTCATCTGAAGCGGGCTGATCAAACTTGGTTAAGATTAATTTGGTTTAATTCCAATTTCCCCGGTATGGAATTTAATTTGGTCCACTTTCCTAGAATTTTTTTGAACTGTCTTATTGTACATTTTTTGTTATGTATTTGTCAATAATAATATTTAATAATATTTTGAACTGCTAAAAATTGTTTCAAAAGATAGTGTTTCTAATCATAATTCTTCTTGTTTACAATTTTATTCATAAATAGTTTTTAAAATCTTTTGGAAAATATTAACGGTATAACATTAAACATTGATATAATTTATGTAATAATTCAAATATTAGAATATATCATTACAATAATTTAATAAACATAATAATTTCTGTTTTTATAATTTAATATATAAATACAAAATTTTATTGAAAATGAGTTTCCTGCGATGCGGGATTCATAACCTATATGTAAAAACTAACGTAAAAATTTCATTGCGTACATGGAAACTATTTGATTAGTTTTATAAGTGGTGTATGAGTGTGCATGACTAATAGTTCAGTCGGGCTTAAAACTATTTCTTAGAATTTCTCATTATTAGTTTCTTTTCTTTTAGTCATCACATTAATTCAAGTCAAACAGAACCACAACAAATGGTGCTTGCCGCTTGGACACCACTAGTTGGAATTTCGAATATTCCAAAGGTTCTACTCATGTAATAAACAAAAGTTATAATAGGAAAGTTAGTAAACATTAACAATTAAAGAAAAGCAGAAAAAGTTAAACTCGGATCTCTATGATTCACCAATCAATGACCTCAAATCTTTCATTTTACATTTCTTCTGTGTCTCATCTTTCCTCTCCTCTTCCATCGCTTAGTCGCCTCTCTCTTCGTTGTTGCAGCTCTCTTCCTGCTCACGGTAACTCTCCCCTTGTTTCTCTTACATTCTCATTTGTTGTCGGAATCTTGAAAACTTGAATCCATAGTCAAAGCGAAATGGGTTTAACTTGTGTTTCATTACTGAACATTAATTGTTGTTTTTTTTGTTTTTGTTCGATGATTAAATATCTAGATATGGAGACAAAACCAAGTCAAGGCCTTTACCCACTTCACCGTTGCAAAACCATACATCTGGTTTGTTTTTGTTGTTTTTCTCATTATTCTGATTTGGTCTCTGTTGGTACTCGGATTTTGATTGAGTTCTTGTATTTTAGGTGAGACATGCTCAAGGGATTCACAATGTTGAAGGAGAGAAGAACCATAAGGCTTACTTATCTGAGGATCTATTTGATGCACATCTTACACCTCTTGGATGGCAACAAGTAAGTAAATTAGCCATACTCGATTTATCGGTTTTTATCACTATAATTTTGCATTAACTTATAGTATTATTCTGGTAGCTCTAATGATATAGACTATGAGATATGAATAATCTGTTGTTGTAATGTAACACATAAAGAGGTTTCTGTACTATTTTGGAAAAGGGAAGTAATTAATATGAATTATGTTATTGTAGGTTGATAATTTACACAAGCATGTTAATGCAAGTGGTATTTCCAATAGAATTGAGTTGGTAGTCGTATCTCCTCTGCTCAGGTAATATACTTAACCCGTAAAGCTTATTGATATTATCTTAACGCTATTGCTTGGATTCTTGCTTGAGAATAGTCATCTTGAGTTAAACGTCCTTATAGATTTGTGTTATGCCATTTCGTTCTTTTATAAGCAGTTTTGTATTTACCTCAATACACTTGTTTGTTTTAGGACTTTGCAAACAGCGGTCGGAACTTTTGGTGGGGAAGGTTACAAAGATGGTGTAAATACACCTCTGCTTATGACCGCAGGTGCTGGAAACAGCGATCGTCCTGCTATATCAAGGTTAAATCGTCCACCGTTCATTGCGGTTGAATCCTGCCGAGAACATTTGGTATGTTTACTTTTCTACCTTTTGCATGATTGGCATTTTCTTGAGATGAAAACTTTTGCAATGTTCTTGGTTCAGGGTGTTCATCCTTGTGACAGAAGAAGCAATATCACCAAGTACCGCGAATTATTCCCTGCGATTGATTTTTCATTGGCAAGTACCTAATCTATAGAAACTATGATTTTTTTTTGGTGTTTTTTCTTATGTTTTCACATTTTCTCATATTCATGTATACAGATAGAAACTGATGAAGATGTCTTGTGGAAGCCTGACATTAGAGAGGAGGATAAAGATATTGCGACCAGAGGCGTGAAGTTCTTTAACTGGTGAATATATGCAATGCTTGACATCTCTATGTGCATGATGTTTTATGATAGTCTTGGCATGATCTTTTTGATTGATATACTAACTGAATTCAGGTTGAGTACAAGGAAAGAAAAAGAGATTGCGGTTGTAACTCATAGTGGGTTCTTGTATCAAACATTAAACTCATTTGGAAACGATTGTGATCCATCTGTGAAAAACGAGATTTCTAAAAAGTAAGAGTTCCTCCTCTCTCTTTTGATCATTTTCTATTATTTATGTTGTCATTATCTCAAAGTTTTTTTGTGTTGCAGATTTGTCAACTGTGAACTCCGTTCATTTGTTCTTGTAGATAAATGGTAAGTTTTGTTGTTTATTCAGACAACGCTCACATTTGATACAATTAAAAAAAATTAAAATTCATATTCTTCTCAATTTCAAAAATGCAGCATGAGCAGTTCGGATCCTCCAATGACCAACTATCCCGGAACAATACTTACCGGAGAAGATGCTTCTAGTGATATTGCTGATCAGAAGTAGTTATATGTATTATGTTAATCTTATATGAATCTCAAAGCTGTATATTTCTATACAATGGAATAGAAAATGGAGTTAGACGTAACTATTTTATTTAACGTTACCGTATCCTACGGATTCACACTTAAATGTTATCTCGATTAAGCAACGAGGGGAATTTTTTGACCCCATTTCAATTTGTTTGTTTGGTTTACCAAATTAATTGCTACCATAATGCAGACTTCAAATATTGTACACTCTGCGAAAAATAATACTTTATCAAAACTAAATTTGAATCATAGAAATGGACATAACTTCAACATAAAACCATAGCATCACGACAAAAATGATTGAATTCAGAGGTGATAACAAAAGTCGTCTCCCAAAAACCAAAAATTCGTCAAACTGAACCATTCACATATCGACTATCGTGAGAGAATATCCTGGAATACTGATCTTGGAATAACAACACATAACACATTGGCATTTATTTAAAACCCCGATTTCATCCATCAAGAACTCAGTCACCTTTGGTTTTGCTTGCACATCATCTGAGAATTCGCTTAACATATCAGTGAACATGTAGTAAAGGGTATGCTTTGATCAGCTAGTTATTCAGAGAAATCTCCTTGAGCAAGATTCTTATGAGAGATTATTTGGCAAAGTCCATCATTGCCATCAATGCTTCCCCAATATATTTGCTACTCCAAGACACTTATTTCCTTCTTGAGTGGTATTTCTTTCGACTTCATGCAAACATGAGGCAATAAACATTGCCTTAATTTGTACTCGTAAGCTAAAACATGGATGCCCACAATGTCACTTCCAATCATGAACAACAATTGACAAGTCCAGTTAACTCTCATCCAAGGCTTCTGACATGGACATAACCTATTGTTGATTGAAGCCCCGCCACTAAATAAAAGCTATTGTTGATTCCAGCAATGTTAACCTCCAGCTTGGTAAGGCTGGCAAGGAGGACCAGCTCCAAGGCGTAGTTATAAGTCTAGCTCGACATGTGGTTGTAAATGTTGAGTAAAACGTTTTAAGATTTGGGAGAACCTTAAAACAAAATGACTATGAACGAGATATCTCACCACACGAGAACGTCTTCCTCTATGACGCCGTTCTCTACCATGTCCCTCCATCACCATCAGCTTGAATAGGCACACGATCTAGACCCCAACAAGCATGAGGCTACATGTTCAGATGTTCTTGGTCAATCATAATAAAAACTGACAATATGATAATAAAACACTAACTATCACTTTGTGAGATGAAAACGGTATGACCTTGAGGGAATGATTGGTTAAAACACAAGTGTTGTAACATCTATAGAAAATGTAGCAAAACATCACGTCCTCGTCATAGCAAGCTATTAGGGTCGGGTTTTGTCAGCAAGTTTGATATAAAGGTGATTGCATATGACCCTGCTCATTACGAACGTAAAGGTGAATGCATATGACCCTGAAAAATTCGTGGAGCTTGATTATGCCAACAATAGTTCATGGGGAAGAGACTTCTCTCGGCTGCCATATCGCAAAAGGAGGAGCCGGTAGTAAATTGAAACAAGAGGCTCCGGTTTTGAAATTTACGAGAGAGTCTCTTACAAATAACACAAAGCTTACACCTCATATGGCCTCATGATTGTGCATAATTGATCGCAATTATCACAAAGAAGAATCTTCTTGGGCTCTATAAATGACATTGTTTGAAGCTATCCATGATTCACTCTCCAATGCAAACATCCATCTCTCGCAATCATTGTTTAATTAATACGAAGTGACAAAAAGGAAAGTAGCAACATACGGGAAGCAGAATGACTTAAGTTGCAACATAAGAGACGAGAAATTAATCACAATTAATTTATTATGTTGTTCTATACCACATCAAGGATCATAATTTTCATTTCTGCACTTTATAATTTTTAATCAATATTTTAAAACGAATTGCTCGGAAAATCGCTGATTAAAAATTTTGATATCTAATTGTTACGACTAGTTGCTATATAGGTAGCTGGATATGAGGCAACAAAGCTCATATGGTATGGTTTGGTTTGGTTGTTGTCATTAACTAGTGGTCGTAGAGTCTCTATCTTCACTAGAGAAGAACAAACAAATAGATCAAAATTCAAAAAATCAAAAAGTAATTATAGAAAATTCAAATGAAAAAGGAGTGAGAAAAAAGGTTAAAATCTTTCAAATTCTTAAGTTACACTAAATTAAAAAGATGTAAAAAGAAATTTATAGTAAATAGAATAACCATTGCATTTATTTTTTGGTGCATTGATATAGTTAATATTGCATTTATTATGCAGTTTGTTATATATATATATATATTTTTTTTTGTTTAAATGCATATTTGTTACGATACTTATACATACCTCTGTCTTGGAGTTAGCTTTTTTGTTATCATGTTCTTGGGTGTGTTTATCAGTTCAGTCGGAGTGGATTGATCAGAAGAATTGTTGAGGGTTTGTTCCCATGTTCGTTATTAGGATGCGTTTATGAGATGGTATTAGGTGAAGAGGTATCTACTAGCCTTCCTCTGTGCATGTTTTGGAGTAGGGCCGGATTGGTCTCAATACGATGCATTAGGATTGATATTCAGTTCTTATCTTAAGAAAGATGGTCAACCTTTTGTTTATAGATGGATGAAGCTAGGTTTTCGAACGGCTCCATTTTCTAGATGTTAGTCTTACTAGAGTATCACCTTGTCGGAGTTTCAGGTTTTTTCCTCTTGCCTTGGTCAGTTAAATAGTGTGGCACTTTGATATTTGTTTTGGAGCTCGGGTTTGGGCATTCTGTGGATCAGCCGATCCTTGGATTTTGTTTGGATGTTGGTTCTCAAGGCTGTGGATCAAAGATTTTTAGAAGAAGAGGTGAATTTTAGATTTCCAAACTTGGTTTAAATATTATATTTGGTTGAAATATTGGTTATAAATCTCGAAAATAAGATTTTAAATCCTTTCATCAAAAAGAATATTATTTTCATAATTCTGTCGGACAACAGTGATGGAAAGAATAAGAATTTTTATTATTATTAACAAGATGATGACGTGGTAACAATGTCATCAAAACCGTGACATCCACGTCACCAACGTTATCAAGGACATGACATTCATGTCATCAATGATGTATGATTTTGCATGATTGGATAAATTCATGTATTGGAACTTAAATTATTTAAAACGTTAGATATATATTAGTAAAGAGAAAACTGTTAGGTATAAATTGAACACTGATACTTTGTTTGGATATGAAAAAATTGACTTTCCTCTTTGTGCAGCTCCGGCGTCTACTACTTTGATGGGAAGGTATGTGGGAGTTTTCTTGGATTGAATTGTGGGGGCTTTTGTAAAAATAGGAACATTTTGGCCCAATAATTAGAAAAAAGGAACATTTAGAATGGGCTTATAGGTTTGGGCATATGTTTGCAACAAATATGACGCTTTTGCCCTTCGTCTTCAACACCATCGTCTTCAACACCATTGTCCAGACATCGATTTTGACGATTCATAGTGTTATTAACAACACCATCGTCTTCAACAAAATTTTCCAGCCAACATGTCTATTCTGATTAACCCAATCAATCAAAATAAATGATTTTTGATTGAAGAAATCTAAACCCTAAAGGGATACTATCTAGGGAACCCTTGGGTTCTAATCTTAAACACTCCAATTCATTATTAATTCTAAACCAAATTTGATTTTTATTGTCAATAGAGTTCATCATCATCGTCACCAACTAATAACAGAGGATTTGGAAAAGTAATTCTAGAGATCCAAACTATCACCTTCGCTTCTCACTATCGCTCAACTCACCATCGTCGTTGAAACTCACCATCGTCGCCAACGCTAATTGGAGGTCGAGATCTTGCCGTCTTTTTCATCACGAGACATGATTCATGAGTCACCGCCGTTGCTTCTTACCGTTGTCAAAATCGTTGTTGTTGCAGGAGCTCAATCACCATTGTAGGTTCAGTGGTAAGGGTAAACTCGTAAAATACTTGCATAGAAAAATACTTAAATCTATAAGGCATATGAGATATGTCTGTTTTCATAAAGATATAAACTTAATTGTGTCAATCCCATAATTAATCCCTAAATTGTGAGTTGCAGTTTTAGAGTTTATGAGTCTTTTTTAAAAAAATTATTATGTTCCATTTTAATATATTTTAGTACCAGGTTTACTTCCCCTTTTTTTTGGGTTTTAACTTCTTTCTTGTTTGAGTTTTGCTTTAGAGATTTTAGTTTTTGTAAAGCAAAAATTTGCTCCTGATGAATCATGCCTAATGCTACCTGTTCTTATTGTCGATTTGGTAGTCTTTCATTGCAGCAAATATTCTTTCAATCACTTCTTTCAAAAAATCTACATATACATTTTTGCAGCCATTTTAACAAATAAATCCTGAATTTGGACTTATTTACAACTCAATGCCATTAGCATTAAATCTTTTCTCCAAAATAATTAATTTTACTTGATTTAAATTGTCAACCACATTATCAATCAAATTTAACCCTTAAAATTAGCATAAACATATTTGTTAACAATATTTTAAAACAAAGTTTTTTGTTAAAACAAATATTATTCTTACTAAACATTTTTTGTTTAAATAAATAAATCATGTATTTGAACTTATTTACAATCTCATGACACTGACATTAATTATTTAGGAATGAAAATATTTAATTAAAGATTTAAATCTTCTAAATCCTTGCTTTTAGAGTTATTATGTCATTACCTTAAAGGCTCAAAATATAAAATAAATAAATATAATTATTTAAATATTTTAAATTTATAAAACATTATTAATATTTAAAATTATAAAAAGTTTAATATATCATAATTTTTTAACATCATTATATAATATATAAAGTTTAAAAAAATCTCTATTCTTTCCGCCATAATTTGTGATTCGAAATTTTAAAAATAAACATATATTAACCAATTGGCGAAAAATGTTTGAGTTCAACGTCCCACATCGACTAAAATATTTAGACAATAATTCATAAACATATCATAAATAAGATTAACATTAATAAAATAATGGTTTTTTTACGGGACGGGTTTGGCGTGACGGGTTTGGCAGAACGTTACTTAATAACAATTGTAAATTATAAAATAAAAATATTTTATAGATAGATACAATTTGCAAAATTTTATATATATTAACTTTAAAATATAAATTGTCCCCGCGGTGTACCGCGGGTTAAAATCTAGTATTGAAATATTTTGGTTTCAATTATTTATTTATCGGGAATTGATTTTGAATTGGTAGTGTGAATTATTGGTGTCACTGTTATACCGCGCTGGCAATTAAATCGATAGGGTCATATAGATGTCATTAGGTAATCGCAAGAGTAATATATTTTATGGATATGGTAAGGGTTGATGCTTTGTCATGGTTTTTATTATTATTATTATATATAAATGTAAATATTAATGAAATAGTGTGTATATATATATATAATAGTTTTGGAATTACATGATGTATAATGTATATAGGGGTTGAGAGACCTATGACCGGTCAAAATTTGGGGGCCAAAGTAACAAATTATATATTTGGGGTTATTATAAACTGTTTTGAAATTTGGATATATTTTTCTTAGAACTAAATATATTTGGAAGCCTATTTATAAATCAGGTTTGCTGTAAAAAAAAGTTTTTAAAAATGGAGACAACATACAAATGTTTCATGTTGCTTCTTTCAGAGCCGGCCCGGGAGAAGCGTTGCCAAAAAAGAATAAAGACAAAGGTAACAAATAAACAAAGAAGACACAACAGTGAATTCATCTAATCCAAAGTTGTATGTGGTTTCCGAAATGCTTCCTTTGTCTTGTTCCGAATCTCTCTGTCGATGAACTTGAAAATGGTGTTTCACGTTCATTCAATAAAAAATAACAACCATAGTGTACACAGAGACTGATAGTGAAATAAAGGAAAAAAAAACTATAATCTGTTAAATTCAGATAATATCTATTATTTTTTTGTTTTGTTGAAAAATCAAATCTCTAGTAACATTAATGAGTATGAATCGTGTCTGGTAGTTGGTACGAATCGAGATCTCATCAATGGGTTTTTTAAGCTGCTTTGAGACGTGCGTAACACGAAGTTGTCCACTATGACTTGCTCTTGTACTTATAAGTTAAAATAATGATGCAGCAGAAAACAATTACTATTTTGTGAGACACGTATATCCCAACAAAACAATATGTCGTAGAACGTGCTAATTAATTAGTGAATACCTACGTGTCACGATCTCATGAGATTGGTGTATTACTGAGAACTAACGATCTCATGAGATTGGTGTATTACTGAGAACTAATCACTAATAAACGTGAATCTCGTGACACATATTATCATTATGCCTATATATACGTACATAAAACAAGACATTATTACAAACACAAAATATAGAAAAAGAAATAATGTATTCAGAGGAAAAGAAAAGCAGAAATTATGGTTCAATCTTTGTCTACTGCTTCTTCTGTTTCGTACTCATTGTGGAGGTTGCAAGATTCGCAAAACCTTATATCAACCTTCAAAACCTAATTGAGACGGAAGCAGTAGTAGAAGAAGGTTTCATGGCGGTGGGGAACTCAGGGAATCTTCCGTGTGGCTCGTCAAAACCTAGCTCTGCCTCTGTTCGTGCTCATGATGAACAGAAGCTCTCGCAAGCAGTAACAACAGATACGAGAACTCGTCCTCCAAATTCGTACTGCGTGAAGTTCCAGTCTTTTGTCACTATGGCAAAGCAGGTCAAAGAAAACGGTGGCAAGTATGAGTCACGTCCTTTCTCCGTCGGTGGATACAATTGGTACGTACGCGTTGACTTCCATTTCAAAAATGTTGAGAAACCATACCTTATACATAGAAGATATACATTTTTTTTTGTCAAAGGGTATTCATTTATATACTAGTGTTTTGATCATCTCCACTTTCTATGTGAAAGATTTTAACTTATTGCTCTGAATCTCACCCAAATTTTAATTTGTATATAATTTGACATATTTCTACTTAAAATGTTATAAGGACGCTCCTAATCTACCCAGTCATATACATTCCAACGGACTCGGGTGGGTACGTTTCGATTTACGTAAGAGTCGATAACTCAAGCCTCATCACCAATCCAAAAGATGTGTATGCAGAGATCACATTCCTCGCTTATAAAAGCAGTACAGACAAGTACCAAATAAGCCAGGGTACTAATTAACTAATCTAGAGCAAGTAAATATATATGTTTAAATCTTTTGTGGTTTGTTCAGACTAGTTATTTAAGTTTGATCCGTTTGCAGAGACTGAGGCCCAGCGATTTCATTTGTTTAAACAACAGTGGGGACTTTTACAATTTCTACCAATTTACTATTTTGAAAATCCGGCATATGGATACTTTTTCGAGGGCGAAAGCGTTGTGTTTGGCGTTGACATCAACATTGTTAAACCCTTTGAAAATTGGGAAGTGTTCTCTAATGAACAAAACATTCGTGACCCTATTTTCGAATGGAGACTCACCAAATTCTCTACACGTTTTCTTGACTCTTACACTTCTGATTCCTTTTCTTCCGGAGGAAGAAACTGGTACGTGTGACTTTCTTCCTCTTGTATATATATAACAATACGTACAAGATGTGTTAGTTTAATAATATGATGGTTTTTTACATTGAAGGGCATTGAAAGTGTATCCAAATGGAGTTGGAAATGCTACGGGTAATTCGTTGTCACTCTATTTGTTGAGTGATCAGTCAAATGATAAGGGTTATGTGGAAGCTAAGTTACGAGTTATTGACCAGATCCAATCCAACAATTTCGAGAAAAAAGGTTTGATATCTACTTTGTCAACTACTACTACTAATTTAAAGCTAATTAATTATAATTAATGAGCCTTTAAAAAATAAAAATAACTTTTGATTTCTTCCTATATACACAGTGGCGGCATGGCCCAATGCAACGGAGAATGGATGGGGTTTCGACAGGTTTCTATCATTTGCAGATATCAAAAACACATCAAAAGGTTTCCTAGTCAACGATACTCTCAAACTTGAAGTCCAGATCTTGTCCTTCTCGAAAACCGACTACTACTCTCATCAATCGTCTCTTAATGTTTTAACGGGAGATAGTACTTAGGTGACTAATCGTCGCTAGTGTAATTTTACAACTGGCTACTATCACTTTGCTTCATTGTGTTTTTTGTTTCTGTTCAATAATAATGAGTTCGAGCTTTCCTATGTCAAACTTGATCAATCTGATTTCACATATTGAATACCAAATTGGATAGGATGAAAGAGGCAGTCCCTAGGATGTTTTTTTTTTTTTTTGGATTTAAAGATTGGGTACGTAATCCATTCACATTTCCTTTTATAATTGTCCACTTCTTAATCGTTTAGTCGATCGTCTACGGCTTCAATAATTGTAGTTTTGTCCTTAGTAATTGATTATTCTTTTCACTTCGTTTTTCGTCCACTAATACAATTACTACAATGTTGTTCTTCTCCATAAACATTATCTACATCGATTCCTCTCTATTGCTTGTAGTTGTACAGTTGTCTACTGCGCTTAAACTTTTTGTTCACTTTTCATTTATGTTCCCGTCCTCGGCTTCAACTACTGTACTTTTGAAGATTTGTTAGATATACTAGGAACATGAACTGCTACTAAAAACTTGTCCACGGTTCCATCTTCGTGGACATCTGTATTTTGTTTACTTCGTTTCTCGTCGACTGCTACAACTACAGTATTGTTGTCCATCATCCCTTCTCCGATACATTATCTACATCCATCTTTCTTCGTTTCTCGTCGACTCCTACATGTTTGGGTGACAAATCATCAAGTGATAAATTATTATTGTATTAAAAGCAACCATTTTTATTGTATAACAACCATCATAACTTTCTTTCTGTCCACATTTAATGTGCCACGCCACACCATCATCTTATCTAGACGTCAACTGCTTTTGGCAGAGGTGTCAGCCTCATTGGGCGAAATGTTTTGTTTCCCTCCATAACCAATTAAAGGTAGTTTAGACATCTTCTCCTTTGTCAAAAGCTGACTCATTGCACAATTTTAAAGATATAAAAAATAGCATTGCCGACAAAATATTTATACAAATATGGCACAATTGGCAAAATTCCCTTAAAAAACATAAATAGTACTTAACAAGATTATATCACTTGATGATTTGTCACCCAAACATTTTCTAAAAATTCTTGATCTGAATTTTCGGATATAAACTTGGAGCCAAAATTGGTTCGCGGATCCGAGTAGAGGCTTGGCGATAAACAAGTTACTTTCCGCTGAGATGAGTTCGAGTTGAATTTTTCCATTAGGGAGAGTCCATTCGAACCCTTGGAGAAGCCTGGCTAACGACATGATGGTCATAGATGTCCCAATCTTAGTGGTTGGGCAGCTACGGTGACCGGTGCCGAATGTAACGAACCGCATGTCCGGCTCCAACAGAGTCAAACCCAGTGAGTTCTTGACATGGCCATCGAGGTGTCTCTCTGTCTTGAACATGTTAGGCTCATCCCATATTTTAGGATTCCGACCAAGCCCCAAACGGCTCACAAGAATTTGACTACCTATCGTTACAATCATACAAATACCCCACGTCATATAATGTTAGACAGTAAATACCATCTTGGAATAGATGACATTTAATTCTTTGACTAGATTTTATGAGAATTAATTAATATCGAAGATAGAGTGACTATCCCGCATTTTCAAATGTTCTTTTTTTTTCATATTTCACTACTACTTTGTGCATGCATGCATGTCTTACGTCAGAAATGCCTCTCTTGTTTTATAACTTATATAGTGTACAATTACGTCAGCAATTTATTGTTTAAAATTAATCATTACTATTTAGCTTTTCTCTGACAAGATAATAGTGCTAATTTATTTTTTCCAATATCTATAAAAATTGTGAAATCTTGAGTTTCAAACTCATCAACCCTGAAAGTCTAACATATATTCACGGATCTACAATTCTTCTATATGATTGAGTTTTACCCGAGAGGATAGTATCTTCTCGGGCTACATGATATGGCATGAACACACACTACAACAAAAACGTTATTTTACATCATTTATTATAAATATTGACATTAGTTATAAATGATGTTAAATAATTTTAAATAATTTTGCATCATTTAAATAAGTAACTTAATAATTGGTGATGTAAATAATTTATGCAAATAATTTATATCAGTTTATTACTAATTGATGTTAATATTTAAAATATTTACATCGATTACTATAATTGATATCAATATGTATCAATTGCTAAAAGATGATTTTAACTTTTACTTCAATTTATTTAAGTGATGTTAATATTTGTTTCGGTTAAAATAAGTGATTTTAAAAATAATAATATATTTACAGAATAATAATTTTTAGAATAACAAATAATTATTTAAAAAAATATATTTTCTAATTATTCTTTTATTTGTTTCATTTTTAATATATATAATAAATCATGGTGGATATTTTCTCCCAAAATCACTCGTTGCAATATCAACTAAAATCTTTTCAAGATTTTATAAAATACATTTTTTAAGAATAATAAATTTTATAACAAAAATAATAATAATTGGGTGTTCTTCATGTTTAAACACATTCCTTCAGTTTCATACTTCTTCCTTCCAGTAATTGTGTTCTTTTTGGAACTTCTATTTCTTTTTTTTTTTATATCATCTCTCTTCCATTGTGGAATCAAGATCATGCTGACTTGAGATCCCTTGAATCATTATCCCACTTAAGTTTTTTCTCTACAAAATGAAAAAGAGATTAATTGTTTGAAAATTTATAGAATTTTTACGTCGGAATTAGAATAAGCATTTGTAATTGTATTGAACATAAAATAATAGAATACCTTTACTTTATGCTTCTCCAATCTGTGTAGGAAACACAGTCCTAATGATTAGCAATGCATATCTGTATTAATTATGCAGTGTTCTTCTGTGTTCATGACAGATTTATAAAAATAGAAGAAAAGAAAAAACCTGAGTGATTGTTAGGACTTAGGAGAGAAAGATAGAACGATAGAGAATTAAAAAGTACAGATGTGTGAAGGTGAAGAATGGTATGAGAGTTATGAGATTTCAAAAACTGATTTGCAGATATCATAAGAACGTCTTTTGGAGATGACATAGCAAAAAAGATCGTGAACGTAAAAATAGGATTGTGATTAAGGAAATAAATTTATTTAATTTTGCTGATTTTGAGGAGAAAAAGAAATTAAGAATAATGATAAATTTAAGAATATTATTTATCTATGGAAATAACAATTCCGTGTCATTTATAACAATAAATTATTTAATTCAGTTAGTTTTTTTTCTAATAATAAGTTCTTAGCATCACTTTCTATTGATCTATATTTTGTATCATTTTTAAAAATGATGTTAATAAAAATAAGGGAATACACCGGTTATCTTAGTTGATGTAAATACATATTTTTGTATCTATTTTCTGAAGTGATGCAAACTAATACAAATTTGTATCAATTTGATTAAACTGACACTAAACAAACTAATTAACAAATCACTTATTAGAATTGATGTTGAATTATTTATTTTGTGTCATTTGCTTATAAGTAATTTAAACTAGTATCATTTATACTTCTGATTCTAATTAATTGATGTAATCCATCACTTTTTTTGTAGTGACATTAGCTGGGTGCAGCCGAAAAGATTTTTTTTTTTTGGTAAAAACCGAAAAGATTCTTTGCTACAAGCTTTGATGTAGTTGAGTTGTGGTATGTTTTTGATTCTTGCACAAGTCTATTTTGTCCAGTTCATTTGTGGCTTTCTCAAGAATCTCTGGATGATTCATCATCGGCGCTATCGTCCACTCCACGTTATTCATCGTATTGTCAGTGGTTGCAATATTTGAAGTTGGATTGTTTTATGAGATATTAATGTTATAAATATTATATTTTGGAATACTTTTTGAAATGTATTTGGTTCACTTTTAGGGATGAATTTTTTTATTCACCCCGTTTTTTAACTAATTAGAATATGTCACTTTAAAGAAAAATCAAATTCATTTAATTGTAAAATATGATATGCAACAAAAACGAAGTTATATATCATCTATCCGATTGGAGCCATCCTGCATCCAAAACTTGAGTTAGGTTTATAACGGTTAAATTGTCGATTTTAATCACAAAAAAGGATTATGGTTTAGATTTTGTAACAAATAAGATATATGTCGGTATTAGTTTACCAAAAACTAGTTACAGTTTAGATTTTACAACTAAATGAGTTATGAATTTTGTTTATTAGATAGTAAATTCTGATTAGTTAAAATTAAAAATTATTTAAAATTTAACATTAAAATAAAATAAAAAGTTACAACCACAAGGAAAATTACACAAAATTTATTACGGTCAAGGTTTTAATGAAGTGGAGAGATGATATAAAAGCACACATGCATGAATTGATAAAATAAAAACGTAGATGGTATGTACTAGTATTTAACAAGATTATATCACTTCATGATTTATCACCCCAAATACTTCTAGAGATTCTAGATCTGGATTTTCGGATATAAACTTGGAGCCAACCTAGGTTTCGCGCATGCGAGTAGAGGCTTGGCCATAAACAAGTTACTCTCCGCCGAAATGAGCTCCACTGAACTTTTACCAATAGGGAGAGTCCATTCGAACCCTTGGATAAGCCTGGCTAACAACATGATGGTCATAGATGTCCCAATCTTAGTGCCCGGACAGCTACGCCGACCGGTGCCGAATGTAACGAATCGCATGTCCGGTTCCATCAAAGTCACGCCCAATGACTTCTCGACATGGCCATCAAGGTATCTTTCTGGCTTGAACGCGTTAGGCTCGTCCCATATTTTAGGATTCCGACCAAGCCCCAAACGACTCACAAGAATTTGACTGCCTATCATTGCAAATTTGAAATCATACAAATGCCAATGTTAGACTAAACCATTTTAGAATAAATGACACAATTATTTGACTTGCTAGCTAGATGCCTCATGCCTAGATCCAATTACAATCTAATATCCAAGATAAAGTTAATCAACCGCCGTTCCTATGTTAGTTGGGGTATTTTTTTACCAAAATAAAAAATTAGTTGTTTAAATTAAAAGTTAAACATTCGCTGCATTTTCAAATATTCTTGTTATCATGCAGTACTATACAAGTTGTCCATACATGTCTTACGTCAGAAATTAATGCCTCTCTCGTTTTATAATTATTTTAAAATGTAAGATTACGTCAGCTATTTAATGTTTAATTTATTCATAGTTGAATAATTATTTATTTGATTAGGTAATTGATTTTTATATTGCTAACTTTTTTTTCAATATCTATAATATTTGAGCTACTTCGAACTCATCAACCCTATATCAGTGACTTTTTTACCTTTGGGGACAAAATAACCCGCGAGGGTAGTATCTTCTCTTGCAACATGATGGGGCATGAACACATTAGCTGGGTGAAGCCGAAAAGATTCTTTGCTACATGCTTTGATGTAGTTGAGTTGTGATATGTCTGATTCTTGCACAAGTCTGTCTTTACCAACTATTATGTCCAGTTCATTTGTGGCTTTCTCAAGAATCTCTGGGTGATTTAACATCTCCGCGATCGTCCACTCCACGTTATTCATCGTATTGTCAATTGTTGCAAGATTGATTTCCTACATACAAGATAATATATGCGTAAGAGATTAATTTAAACCATGCTAGGATCTCGAGATGAATTTAGAAGGAATCGATAGTAATATAAAATTGAAAAGTCTATCAATTTTCAGAAAACAAAATTATATTTTGTGTGTAACAATTCTATGTGTGAACATCACTAACCTTGCATTGAGCCCTAATCTCATCAAATGTGAACAAATGCATTCCTTGATCATCTTTTAACGTGATAAGGATATCGAGCCAGTCTTCTTCCATTTGTTTTCCACCTTTCTTCCTCCATAAATGTATTCTTTCTTGGATGATGGGGTCATTACATATATTGATTATATGAACCGCTTCTCTTACTTCTGTCTCCGCTTTATCTACGTTCCATCCTCTAAGAAAAGGGATGTAATTCGTTAAGTTAAAGCTGAAAAAACAATCAAGAGCAAGGTATATTGCGTCCATATGCTCTTTCTCTTTTGGCCCGAGACCGCCGTTCTCTACCACTTCATCAAAATGCCTCTGACCAAACATCATCCTCATCATCACGGCGTGGCAATAAGTTAATATCGTATCTCTCACGTTAATAGGCTTCCTCACTGACCCTAGTTGGCATAGATTGTAGACATATGTGACGATATTATCCGCTTCTATGTTTCTATAACCGAGGGTTTTGCTCAATGTTGTCGGGGACATAAGTTTGGTGGTCATCACTTTCTTTACCAGCTTCCAGTTCTCTCCGTAGGAAGAGAAAGAAATGTTCTTATAGCCATGGCTTATGAGATGGCTCGCGTATGACTCTGACCTATCTGCGAGAACCTCATCCTTTTCCCTAAGCACTTCACGGGCAATCTTGCTTGAGGTCACGGTGATGACATGGAAACGGGCAAAGCGGTAGCAAGCTATATCCGTCTGCAGTTCTTCCATGACGCGGTGGATCCACAAGTGAGCCGGCCGGTTGATGATCATTTGGAGCATGTTCCCAACGATTGGCCATCCCCGTGGTCCGGGAGGAAGCTGACCTTTTGGTTTCATGAATCTTGAAAAACGTCTAGCAAGAGCCAGGACCAGCGTAATGGAAATTAAAACAAGAGTGAAACTGGATGGATTCGTGATAATAGTCATGGTCAAAAAGTTTTTTTTGGGAGTTGAAAAGAAATCTCCCTTTTAAGATAGTAGTAGAGAAATCTTACTACAAAATGAGTAGTAAGAACGTTTCCATAGCTATCTATTTATACATTTTAAGTTTCATATATAACCGTATAAAATAGTGTTGGTGTAGGAAAACCAACATTTTCAGTTTCATATATAACCGTATAAAATATTGTTGGTGTAGGAAAACCATTATTCATTAATCAAGAAACCCTAATATAAAAGATTGACCGAAGTAGCTATTAGCAGCAAATAATTGTGTTACGGTCATTTTGTATGATAGATATATGTGTCCTATTATGCGGTCATTGTTCTCATTTATGCAAGAGATCGGTTATGGTGAATTTGATGAAGTTGGGAAGCATCGAAGAAAAGAATAATATTGGAACAAATCGATTATAGTAAAGTTTTCTCTTACTAAATGCGTCCCTTATACAATTAGGAAAAAATGATTTTTTTTTTTTTTTCATACCGTATTCTCTCTAGTCACTTGTGTAGAGTTCCTCTATCCATACATATTCCTTTTTAGTAAATGTAAGATGACATTCAAAAATAATATTAAAGCACGCGTGACATAAACATTCATGAATTCATTATTAAAAGCTAAGTTGGTTTTTGAGATACCAAACCAAAAGAAATTAAGTTCCCAGAAATAACCATTATATTGTCTTAATCTCTCTACTTAGTATCATAGCATTAATCTTATAGTTTTAAATAACGAATTGGTGCCCAAAAAATTATAATATCGAATTGGTGCCCTACAAGGGTTTTATCCATTTGTATAAATATTTTTGTTTTCTTTTCTTTCAGAAATGTGCTTTATTTCTTTCTATGATTCGATTTCACCATTGCTTTAATGTCTTTTGTACACCTCCTACCCCTTTTATTAGCTCGCTTGAATTTTTAGTTTTTCATGCGTCAAAATTTTTATTCCGAGAGTTTTCCTTTTCCTCGATTTTAGCCGTGAGAAGTCAGAGTAATCTTATGTACGTGATGACAATTAATATACTTCATAACAGATTAACAAGAACATTTATGTAAGTGATGGATTATGGATACATATGTTTCTTGGTATGTAGACTCATTTGCTTCATGTCAAATTGCAAACTTATTTTAGAATCTTAGTTAGGGACATATTCAATATTTTCTTAGTCAATATGAAAATAATAAAAGAATAGTTATTGTAAAACATTTTTAGTTGTCTAAATGATACCTATTGTTAGACATATAGACAGAATGAGTATAGTACTATAGTTAATTAATGAATTTTTTTTTTATGAAGTCCATTACTGGTTATAGATTCATATAAAAAGCCCATATAAATCTAGATATGTTTTGCTAAAGTGATTTATAGTATAGGATTAATGAAAATATATGGAAGTCTTGCAAAATTCAGTTTTAAAAGCTGACTAGATAGATGGGAAGTCATTTTATATGATTTCGTTAGATTTTCACGTATCATCACTTTGGTTCTAAAATTAATAAGATTTTAACATTTTTTTTTTAAATTACAGACATGATCTAAAAATTGAAGTAATGTAATTTAATTTAAACTACCAATTGAATTTAAAGATATAAGTTTATTCTTCATTTACGTTCGTCTAGTAAATTATTCAATTTTATTAATGAATAAAAAGACTTAGTTGACTATATATATTATGGTTTATTTTTGCCTTCTTGGTAGTAGTTTAACTGTTTAAGGTTTCGTCGGCTTGTTTGTATCTTCTTATTAGTGCAAATTCTCTATTGTTTATAGTATAATATGACTAATATTTAAATTGACTAACTATGGTTTACTTTTATAAATTGTTATAAACTTGTAGCGGTGTTTCTCTTGATTAGTCAATTGTATTTGTAGTGAATTCATAGATACGCGCTTGCCGATCGATGTTATTATATAAAACCGTATGATGACATTCATAGATACGCGCTTGCCGATCGATGTTACACCTACGGATGATATTATATAATCCTGTTTCTGCATGTTGACATTGTTAATGAAAAAGATTTTACAGATATATAAATGTTAATGGTTGGACTTAAATATTTTCTGGTGAGTTCTTGACCTTTATTTAATTAGGAGAAGCATCATTTCGTAAATTTTCTTCCTAACAATTGTTTTTATGTGAACAGTACGCTTAATTTATTCAGTCCAACGGGGGTTGATGGATATAAAAGTTTAAGATTTGAATTAGGTTTATAGTTTAGCTATGTTTGGAAAATATATATAAACTAGAGATTTACATGAAAATTAGCATAATACAAAACAAAATAACATTTTAAGGAAATAAATTAAAACTAAAATTAAATATATTAGGGTTTATTTCCATCACCATGTCGTAAGTTTTTTTTTTTTTTTTAAATGTTGAAAAAGAAAAATATCATACAAAAAATCATAATAAATTGAGATAACAATTTATAAATATTAACTGTTATAACAATTTATAAAATAAACTAAAAGTTGAAATTATCTGTGAAATAGATTAATTGTTGAAATGATTTAACTAAACAGTTGAAACTGTTTATGAAAAGTTACGATAAAAAAACGCATCCATAGAAGACATTTATTCGGATTGAAACTTTCTTATAAAAAAGTAATTGTAATTTTTTATTTAGATTTAAAATAAGTAAAGTAAATCTTATTACGATTTTTAAAATAAACCGAAAATTACAATTGTTCATGAAATAAACTAAATATTGCAATGATTCAACTAAATGGTTGTCACCGTTTATGAATAGTTACAATAAAAAGACACAACCGTAGAAGATATTTATTCGGATTATAACTTTCTAAAAAAATAAAACCGTAAAATATCTTCTAATTGCGTAGAAGATGAAACTATCTCTCATCTTTTCTTCACCTGTAGCTTGGCATCGAAGGTTTGGGAACATAAAACTTTCAAAACCTCCCTAAACCTTAGGCACATCTCCTCTGTTCGAACAGAAGTTATGGCAACAAAAGCACGAATTGGAGAAGAGCCGTTAACACCTTAGATTATATGGTCAATTCGGCATGCACTTCAAAACAATAAAAGAAAGAAGCATCATGTCAGATCCAATCCCCGATGGAAATCCTCAATAAGATCAAAAACGGATCTCTTTACCATTATCTCAAAAGTAATCTTTCTAAAAATACCTGATAATCCGAAGATCCATAATAATCAACCAAATAAAAATAGATTGTAGCATCCCTATTCAATGTCAATAGAATACAACTCCAAATCTGTAAATTGATAATGATGGTAATACAAATATCCTTCGGTCACTGTCTTAATCTTATGTTATCCTCTATTCTCCTTAAAATTCTCCTCCAAAAACCATGAGAAGAACAACCAAAAACAAGATTAAATCGGATCCAACCTCTCCCTAAAAAATTGATGAAGATCGTTTCACGACCCGATCCACACCACAAAAACCCAATAACCAAGATGAGATCCCCATATAGGTCCAAGATACCACCATTGAATAATCCAAAGCAGACCACCAAATTCCACTAGCTCATTGTTGGGAATCAAAGCCCTACAGACTCCACCGCCGCCATCATCGAGAGAGAGATATTCTTGTGGTTAATGATTTAGAATCATATCATAAATAAGATCAACATTAATAGAATAAATAAATATTTTTCGACAGAACGAATTTAGCGGGATATTACTTAATAATAACTGTAAACTAGAAAATATAAATATTTTATAAATATATAATTTACAATCTTTTATAAATATTCTAATTAAAAAAAAAAATCGTATTGTATACGGCGGGTTAAAATCTAAATTGAACTTTAAATTACTAAACCATAAATCTGATCATTTACTATTTTAATTAATTATTAGAAAGGACAAAACACTATAAAAGTCACCTGAAGGCTAAAAAAGGCTAAAACAGGTTTAGCTCTCTGACCACATTGAATTGGACTCCCAAGGGACACAGTAGTAAATTAAATTTAAAGACATCTCAAACGTCTTTAACCAATAAAACCATAGAGTTTACAATACACCTCACCACACTAGATCCCACCTAAACCCATCGACCATCGTCACCAGTCACACATGGTCATCCATCAGACCAGCCAAACAGTCTCTCTCTCTCTCTCTCTTTCTCTTCTCACCCCTCTCTTTCTCTCTCTAGCGATCACACTTCCAAAACCTTGCGGATCGGATCTTTCTTCCGTGGAAGCAGCTCTCTAGTCTCACAATTTTGACTGATTTTGAAACGATTAGGGTTTAATTTGTTGGACTTGGGAAGTGTAATGGTGTTTTGCTCAGAAATCGTTTGTTTTAGTGCCGACGGTGGTTGAGTAATTAGTTAGTTAAAATCCGGCGGAGTTAGTTTTCTCTCTGCGGTGGTGGATATGGCTGCTTCACCTGCGAAGTTCTTCTTCGGGTTTCTCATTGTTTCCATCGTTTTGTGGATGATCTTCATGTGAGTCCTCCTCTCTGGTGTTGATCTTAGTTCAAATTAGTTTAAATTTGTGTTCAAAGCTCATCGAAGTAGATGGTAGCTTATAGTTTCAATTTGTGTTCAGACTCTGTTCCAGGTTGTTTGCCTGGATGCTTAGTAGAGTGTTGGGAGCATCGGTTGTGTTTCGTGTTGGTGGTTGGAAATGCCTCAAGGATGTTGTGGTGAAGTTTAAAAAGGTGAGTACTGTACAATGTACAGACCTGAGAATTCTATAAACTTGGGAGAGAACATCTTACAGTGGTTGATGTAGGCCTGTAGCTGAGAGCAAATGTGTCTGTAGAAGCTTGAATTTCGATCAATATAGTGAATGTTTTTTTTTTTTTTTTTTTTTTCTGTAGATGAGTTAGAATGTTTTCTGTTGAAGTTTGAATCGGATCAATTAAGTGGATGTTTTGCGTTGATGTAGCTGAGAAAGAATGTTTCTGTAGAATCTTGAATCATAATCAATGTAGTGGAGTTCATGTTCATCTGTCCCTTAGTCATTTTTGCATGTTTGAACGTGTTTCTATTGGGATAATAGTAATTTGCTAATGAGTTCTGCGATGACTAATTTTACCCTTAAGGATGATTTGCTGCTGATTTATGTGTTTTTTCAGGGTGCCATTGAGTCGGTGTCCGCTAGTGAAATTAAACTAAGCTTACGCCAATCCTTGGTCAAACTTGGCGTTGGTTTTCTTTCTAGAGACCCAAAAGTGCAAGTCTTGATATCTGATCTTGAAGTTGTGATGAGGTCCTCAACTTCAACAACAAATTTACAGAAAGCCAAAAGTCATAAACCTCGTACTTCAGGCAGGGGAAAGTGGATGGTGGTGGCTAATGTTGCAAGGTTTCTTTCAGTTTCTGTCGCAGATATGGTTGTGAAGGTAATTGGTTTGAGATCCAAATTCTAAGACTGCTCTTGGATAGGCACTTCTCTGGAAACCATTTTCTAACAACCTATGTGAAATGCAGACCACAAAGGTGATTGTGGAAGTCAAGGAACTGAAGTTGGATATAAATAAGGATGGTGGGACAAAGCCAAATCTATATGTTAAGTTGAATGTTCTACCAATTCTTGTTCACTTATGTGAATCACGCATAATTTCTGATCAATCTTCGAACGTAAGCTTTGAATGTTGTCCTGCTTCCCAAGCGTCCTCTGCCTCTCCAGACAGATCCGCTGCTACTTTATTTTGTGATGAACTTTCTCTTTCTTCCGAGTTTGGACATGACAGGTACCGTCATTGGTATCTGATTCTTATGTGAAGTAAATCCTCCTTAAATTGTAGATTGTTTTAGGAATTTTTTGCACTCCTGGTGATCTTTAAGATGGCTGTGCTCTTCTGTTACAGATGATAGATTTATACTGAATCAGTAGTTTGCTCACTGTTGGTAGTCTTTTGGTGTTTTTAACTGAATTTAGGGCAGTAGGCATTGTTGTACGAAACGTGGAAGTTACATCTGGAGATGTAATTCTTAATTTTGACGAGGATTCATTTCCCAAGAGCAAACAATCATCAGCTTCACTTCGGTCAGACGAAGTTAGAACATCAGCTACTGCTGCGTCATCTGCGAAGAAACCCCATAAAGAGCATCAGCTGGTGGCAGCACTTGCAAAGTATTCTTCGTCTTTTCCTGAAAAGGTCAGTTGGCTTAATGTAACATGCCTTGGCTCTTTCTTTGCGTTAACTTGTAACTATTTGTTTCCCAAAGATTTCAAGTGCGTTCTGTGAGTCTGCAATATTGAAAAGATTACGCTGGTATATAAAGTTAATTCAATGTTTCTTACTTTAAGCTGGTTGCTGGCGATAATTTCAATAATTTACTTAGAGAAATTCTACTGAACTTCTAACATTTTAGTACATTCTTGTGTAATACCATCAGCCTAGATGCTATCCTTTTAGAGAATCCTCTGCTCAAACGCATCTGTTTCTGTGGAGTACCATTGAAATTGTTTTATCTCTACATTCCAATAATTGATAGTTTTGGCATAGATTAGGCCATACAGACCTTTGGTTTATTCCGCAGTGGCCTTTTTTCCGCCTTTCCAATGATAGCTGTATAATTTTCCCTATGGTTCTTTAGATTTAGCAATATGCATAGCAGGTTTTCTAGATTTCAGTTAAAGTTGGTTCTTATGATTATCTTGAATTATGTTGTAGTGAATTTTCTAAATTTTTTTGAATCCTATATACATAACTATCAAAATGTGAGCCCTCATTTGTAGGCTAGCGATGATTTCTGTTTGCATTATCACTGCGTTGTTACGTTTCAGTGTCCTCTGTTTATATGATGTGTAATCAGAAGAATTCATCCAACGTCTACTGATAGTTTGGTCATATCAAGCAGGTTTCCTTCAGTTTACCCAAACTGGATGTCAGATGTGTAAATCGAGAACATGATCTTCTTGCTGAGAACAACATTACAGGAATTCAACTGAGGAGTGTTAAATCAAAATCTTTTGAAGACACAGGGGAGAGTACACGTCTTGATGTTCAGATGGAACTCAGTGAGATTCATGTATGGCCTTGTGATGGTAGTTCTTTCAGTTTTTGTTTATTTCCAAATTTTATTATTTAGTGTTGTTCCACTGACACTATGCTCTCGTGTTTCTTTGCAGGTTTTTAGAGAAGCTGACTCCTCTATTTTAGAGATCATGAAAGTTGATGTGGTCTCTTTTATCTACATCCCAGTTCAGGTTTGAAAGCGATGACATTATATATTTCAGTTTTTCACGGTTCTTTGCTTTTGACTCAATGCTCTGGCTTTTAAAAGTTAGGCCTATTGATTTGTATCTTTACAACTGAATTTCGATTGACATGTTTCCTGCAATGCAGTGTTGTTCGTCCTTTCTTTCATAATTGTCTGGCTTTTATATCACTGTTACAAAAGTATACCAGCGCGACAGTATGAGAGTTCATTGCAGATTAGGTTTTTAGTAGCTCCAGAATTAATTTTCAGAACCGATGCTGGAACTGTTGCAGGATACATTTGAAGTACACATGTTTTTGAATTGAGAGTTGATCCGTCCAACTCATTAGCAGATTTGCATTTCTGTGTTATATGCTATATCAGCTTGTACATTTTATTCCTGATAGTTTCTTTTCATACCTATTTGGGGTACTTCCCTATCCTTCATAACGTAGATAAGTGTTTTCAGTTTTGAGCTTCAGATATGTGATTTGTTTTATATATAATCCAGAGTGGATTTCAATATAGATAAGTAAGCTCTGATACTTGGATTTCTGTTTGTAGTTTTACTTTTCGATTTTCCTAGGAGATCATGGAATCTTTCAGTTCCCAATATATTGATCGATCTAATTAAGACACTTGACAATCTCTTTCCTATCACCAGAAAGGAGAAGTACCTCGATCTTGTATTATATGCATTTATGTAGAGCGGACAGTATGTTATGCTGGTGTGCATTAGTTTGAGTTATACTGTTTAGACCATGTTTGTGTATGTTGTTATATACTGATGGTTACCTTCTATTTTCAGCCTGTTCTGCCTATCAGAGCTGAAGTTGATATAAAGCTAGGAGGTACCAGATGCAATCTATTCATTTCTAGGCTACAGCCATGGTTGCGCCTTCATTTCTTAAAAAAGAAAAAACTGGTGCTTCAAGAAAAAACTCACAATCTCGAGAAAACAAAAGCTGCTGATATGAAGGCCATCATGTGGACAGGCACAGTTTCAGCCCCGGAGATGACGGTGATGCTGTATGGTACTGAAGATATCCCGCTGTATCATGTAAGTAATGTTATCCATGTATATCTGTAAGGTTTGAACATGAATCAAAGCTATCGTGCTGTACATCTCATTATTTGTATCTTGTACTAGATAATATCTGATTTAGTTTTGTCTAAATTAGTCTTTATATATTAACAGAACTTAATCTGTAGTTGTGAGATAGGGCCAAAAACTTTTCACATCATGATTGTTTAGTTCTTTATTTTGCTGGCAACATATGAATTGGTTTTACTAGGATGTTAAACACTCTTTTTTTTGCTTGGTGTAATATATGCAGTTTTGTTCACAGTCATCACATGTGTTTGCAAATAACGTTTCGAGTCTGGGCACAGCAGTTCATGTTGAACTTGGTGAACTGAATCTGCATTTGGCAGATGAGTACCAAGAATGCTTTAGAGAACACCTTTTCGGAATAGAGCCAAACTCTGGTTCGTTGATGCATATAGCAAAGGTTAGCTTGGATTGGGGAAGAAGAGATAGGACATCATCTGACGAGGTTGGTTTCAGAAGTAAATTGGTACTCTCAGTAGATGTGACTGGAATGGGTATCTATTTTTCTTTCAAGCGCGTTCAATCTCTCATAATCAATGCTCTGTCCTTCAAAGCTCTATTTAAGACATTATCTGTTACTGGGAAAAAGATGAATAAGACTGTTAGTGTGCAACCATCCAAGGGATCCGGGAAAGGAACTAGGCTTGTGAACATCAATCTCGAACGTTGCTGTGTAAATTTCTGTGATGATACAGGATTGGATAATACAGTTATTGACGATCCTAAATCTGTCAATTATGGATCACAAGGTGGTCGGGTTTCATTTAGTTCACTGGCTGACGGCACACCACGCACTGCGAGCATTCTGTCCACTGCTCCTGAAGCTTGTAAAAGACTGAAGTACTCAGTCTCTCTTGAAATATCACAGTTTAGCTTTTGTCTCAACAAGGATAAACTCTCAACTCAAATGGAACTTGGAAGGGCAAAATCCATCTACCAGGAGTATCTGGAAGAACATACGCCTTGTTCGAATGTCATATTGTTTGATATGCACAATGCTAAGCTTGTACGTCGATCCGGTGGTCTTAATGAAATTGATGTCTGTTCTCTCTTCAGTGCTACTCATATTTCGCTGGGTTGGGAACCTGACGTCCATCTATCTTTTTATGAACTGTTTTTACGTTTGAGATCCCTGGTGTATGCACAAAGGCATAAAGAACCTGAAAGCGGGTGCAATAAAGGCATCTCTAGTGTGAAAGATGGTGGCCCGAGTGAAAAAATAAATCAATCCAATTCTGTTAACAAGCAGAAGAAAAAGGAATCTATGTTTGCTATTGATGTGGAAACGTTGACTATTTCAGCTGAAGTAGGAGATGGGGTGGAGGTTAAGTTGGAGGCTCAATCAATTTTTTCTGAGAATGCCTGTATAGGAGTGCTTCTTGAGGGACTTATGCTTGCTTTTAATGGATCTCGAGTGTTTAAAACTACAAGAATGCAAGTATCAAGAATCCCTACTGCTACGAATTTGTCTGATGCAGTCCCTGTAATGACAGATGGTCCTTGGGACTGGGTAGTACAAGGACTTGACGTGCATATTTGTATGCCATACAAACTGCAGTTGCGTGCCATAGATGATTCAATAGAAGAGATGTTGCGAGGCTTGAAACTTATATCTGTAGCAAAGGGAAAACATATTTTATCAGGAAAGAGAGAAAGCTCAAAGCCTAAGAAATCTAGTCCAAAATTTGGCCGCATAAAATTTTGCATACGCAGACTAACCGCAGATATTGAGGAAGAACCAATTCAGGGCTGGCTTGATGAACACTATCAGCTGGTGAAGAAAGAAGCCTGCGAGTTGGCTGTCAGATTGAAATTCCTTGAAGATTTGATTCACAAAGCTGGTCAGTCTCCTAAAGGGGCAGAAACAAGTGCTGTATTAGATGAGAGAAAGATGTTTTTTGATGGGGTTGAAATTGATGTTGAGGATCCTGTAGCTATTAACAAAGTGAAGGAAGAAATTCATAAACGGTCGTTTCAATCATATTATCAGGCATGCCAGGGTTTAGCTCCCTCAGAGGGTTCAGGTGCCTGTAGGGAGGGATTCCAGGCAGGTTTTAAGCCTAGTGCTGCTAGAACTTCTCTTCTTTCTGTTTGTGCTACAGATTTTGATTTAAGCTTGACGGCAGTTCATGGTGGTGATGCTGGTTTGATAGAAGTCCTGAAGAAGCTTGATCCTATTTGTGAAGAAAACGACATACCCTTTTCTCGGTTATATGGAAGCAATGTTTACTTGAATACTGGAAGCTTGGTAGTCCAGTTAAGAAATTATACACTTCCTCTCCTCTCTGGCACTTCTGGCAAATGTGAAGGTCGTATTGTACTGGCTCAGCAGGTATTGTTATTTTCTTGTTTTTCTTTTCCATGCCATCTGTGGTAGGGTGTAAATCAATAATCTCTCCTGTTCTCTAATTCAAGCATGTTGATCTCAATTAAATGATTATTTGACTGCTTGTTACTGTTTTCTTAAACTAGGCAACATGTTTCCAACCACAAATTTCCCAAGACGTCTTTGTAGGCAGATGGAGAAAAGTGAAAATGTTCCGGTCAGCCAGTGGCACAACTCCGCCGTTGAAGACCTACTCAGATTTGCGTATACACTTTGAACAAGGAGAAGTTTCATTTGGGGTTGGATATGAACCAGCTTTTGCAGACATTAGCTATGCCTTTACAGTGGCTCTTCGTAGAGCTAATCTAAGTCATAGGAATCCAGATATGGTACAAGTCATTAAAAAAGAACGAAGCTTACCTTGGTGGGATGATATGAGAAACTACGTCCATGGCAATATCACTTTATCTTTTTCTGAATCAAAGTGGTCTGTTCTTGCTACAACTGATCCATATGAGAGTCTTGACCAACTTCAAATAGTGTCTGGTCCTATTGAACTTAAGCAGTCAGATGGTCGTGTATTTGTCAGTGCTAAAGACTTTAAGATTAAATTGAGCAGTCTAGAGAGTTTGATTAGTCGACACTCCTTAAAAGTTCCAGTCCGCGCTTCCGGAGCTGCATTTATTGAAGCCCCAGATTTTAATCTTGAAGTTACAATGGACTGGGATTGCGAATCTGGGAATTCTTTGAATCATTATCTCTATGCATTTCCAGCTGAAGGAAAGCCTCGTGAGAAGGTCTTTGATCCGTTCAGATCAACATCACTCTCGCTTCGGTGGAATTTCTCCCTTAGACCCGAAAAATTCCATCAGTCTCCCTCAAGTACTGAGCATCCAACAGATGTTGGAACTGTCTACAGTTCGCAAGACAAGCCTGACAGCATTCCTCTTGCATCCCCAACTATGAATCTTGGAGCTCATGATTTGGCATGGATACTTAAGTTTTGGGGTCTGAATTACTATCCTCCTCATAAGTTGCGTTCTTTCTCCAGATGGCCTAGGTTTGGCGTCCCCAGAGCTGCAAGATCAGGAAACTTATCCCTAGATAAAGTGATGACAGAATTTATGCTCCGTGTAGATGCCACTCCTTCCCTGATAAAGTACATGCCTTGGGACTCTGATGACCCTGCTAAAGGACTGACCTTTAACATGGCAAAGCTAAAATACGAGTTATGCTATAGTCGCGGGAAGCAAAAGTATACATTTGAATGCAAGCGGGATGCACTTGACCTTGTATATCAGGGTCTTGACCTTCATGTACCCAAAGCTTTTATTAACAAAGATGAGCATCCTTGCATTCCAGGAAGTGTTCAGGTTTTGAGGAAAAGTACTCAGGATGCTTTGATAGACAGAGTACCATCTGGGAAGGACCATAAAAGGTATGAAAAGCATCGCGATGAAGGGTTTCTATTGTCTTCTGATTATTTTACCATCAGAAGGCAGGCCCCAAAAGCAGATCCTGAAAGACTATTGGCATGGCAAGAGGCTGGAAGAAGAAATCTTGAGATGACATATGTACGGTCTGAGTTTGAGAATGGAAGTGAGAGTGATGAACACATACGATCAGATCCTAGTGATGATGACGGGTACAATGTTGTTATTGCTGACAACTGTCAGCGGGTCTTTGTTTACGGCCTCAAACTCCTGTGGACGATAGAGAACAGGGATGCTGTTTGGTCTTTTGTTGGTGGAATATCAAAAGCATTTGAACCTCCTAAACCTTCTCCTTCTCGTCAGTATACTCAGAGGAAGATTCATGAAGAAAACCAAAAGGAATCTTGTCCAGAAACGCATCAAGGAGAAATGTCGAGATCTTCTGCAAGCCCTGGAAGAAACCTCCCTTCATCACCGTCACACTCAATAAAAATTGAGAAATCAGATGACATTGGTATGTCTTGATTTCGGTCAATGTCTGTTTGTGATTTATTTTCATCTTACTCAAACTTTATTAAGTTACTGGAATCTCTTACTATTAATAGAAATCTAGAACGAATATAGCAACTACGAGAGTGGCAGAGACCTTGCTAATATAATCTCAATGCATCATGTACTTTAACTTTTGACCTGGATGTATAAACCAGGTACAGTTGAGACCATTGAATCTGAGGAAGAAGGGACTCGTCACTTCATGGTGAATGTCATTGAGCCACAGTTTAATCTTCACTCAGAAGAAGCTAATGTAAGTAATTATTGCCGCGTAAGAATGCACGTTTAACACCTATTACTTATTTTAGAGCGTGGTAACACTATAAGTCTTGGCTGAATAAGTTTACCTTACTTGCATTCAAACTTTAGACTAGTCATATATTCAAGCAGTGTGCAGAAAAAAATATATCATTTAGGTGTAGAAAAGAATTCGAGCAGAAAAAAATATATTACTGGAATCTCTTACTATTAAAAAAATATATATTCGAGCTGCATGATGATATTATTAACCAACAGAATTATTTTTGTTATTGTCTTTGGTGTAGAAAAGATTTTTCTGACTGGTTAATAAACCTCTCTTTGATCAATACCAGGGTCGCTTTCTGCTTGCTGCTGTTAGCGGTCGTGTCCTAGCACGATCGTTTCATTCCATTATGCGTGTTGGTGTGGAAGTGATTGAGCAGGCTCTTGGCACTGGAAGTGTTAAAATTCCAGAATGTAGTCCTGAAATGACATGGACACGGATGGAAGTTTCGGTAATGTTAGAGCATGTGCAAGCCCATGTTGCTCCCACTGATGTTGACCCAGGTGCTGGATTGCAGTGGCTCCCAAAAATTCGCAGAAACTCCCCAAAAGTGAAGCGTACTGGGGCTCTACTTGAAAGAGTTTTCATGCCTTGTGACATGTATTTTCGGTATACTAGACACAAAGGTGGAACTCCTGATCTAAAGGTAACACCATTTCCTTCTGCATCTGCTCGCATGAGCCAATGCACAAAACACCATTTTCATCCAAAAGTAGGCATAGAAAAATCTCTGTTGTATATATAACTATGGCCTGGGCTTCTACTATGATTAATTTTCTTCCCTTGAAAAGGCTACAAATTAGATTGGTAAATACTAGATATAGTTAAAAAAAATTCAGGTCACACAATCCCGATAATAAAAGTTATACTTGACATTTTGTTTATGAGTTACTATTCAACTTTATTAAATTTGAAATACAAGGGGAGTGTCTACAGAGACATGTTTCGTCTATTTCTTGGGCATTGTTGAAAAGCTATAGTTGCTCGTTGACACTGCAACTATAGTGACGAAATTCTGAAACATATGTTTTCTGCATTGGCTCATGCGAGCAGATGCAACCTAGTTAAAAGACGTGTTCTGTATCTACGTTTTTTCATGATAATATAGCACTAAATTCTGGGAGTTGATATAAGTTTTGAACTCTTTGAAGTGGTGTTCTGTATCTACGTTTTTTCATGATAATATAGCCCTAAATTCTGGGAGTTGATATAAGTTTTAAACTCTTTGAAGTGGTGTGCAATTAATTTGGACGTCATGTTCTTTTTTTGTCATGTGTAACAATCCAACTTCACATTCATTGATAGAAAATTTTCTCTGTATAAACTAGTAGGTTTCTGTGAACCAATAAATTTCGCCTGTTAGGAGTAATTCAGTTGATGTACACATGTAATTGATACCTTATGTAACTAACATTATAGGTTTCTTTCGTTTCAAGGTCTTTCTAGAGAAATAACCTAATTCTTATTTTTTCTAACAGCTGAAGTCTCATTTATGCATTTGTAGGTGAAACCACTAAAAGAGCTTACTTTCAATTCGCACAATATAATAGCTACAATGACATCTCGACAATTCCAAGTTATGCTGGATGTGTTGACCAACCTTCTCTTTGCAAGGCTTCCAAAGTAAGTATTAAAACCTGAATAAAGTTAAAAGGGTAACCCACACTTTTCATGCCAATTTTGTCCATTTTCTTTTGCGTCTTGCTGTAATCAGCTTGAAATAAACATAAGTAATTTTTTGAATCCATGTCACTGATGTTTAGAATCCATGTCAGTGCAGTTCGCTGATGATTAGGGTTAATCTTCAAATACATTTTTCTCTCTGTCTATTTTTGAACATTTTCTAGCATTGAGGAGATCCTTTTATGATCCAGGCCTCGGAAAAGTAGTCTCCAATGTCCCACGGAAGATGAAGATGTTGAAGAGGAGGCTGATGAGGTAGTTCCGTATGGAGTTGAAGAAGTGGAACTTGCAAAAATCAACCTTGAAGAGAAAGAGCGGGAGCGAAAGTTGCTTCTTGATGATATTAGGAAATTGTCTCCTTGTTCGGACAACATGGACGACACACATATCGAAAGGGAAGGTGAATTGTGGATGATTAGTACCAGAAGATCCATACTGGTAAGACTCTACAGAAAGAAGTATGTTTAGATGCTAAATTATGATGATAGTGTGAAGTAAAAGTAGCTAACCTCTAAATTAGCCATTAATCTTTCACATCGCCACCCACTCACACCCAATTGAATCAAAAGGAAGAGACGGCATTCAAACTTTAGTTCTTTGATGGTATAAACGTTACTTTTATGACTCTTTCGTTATTGATTCAACTTGTTTCATTAACTAATGGGCGCTGGGCATGCAGCTATTCAGTTAGAGATTTCTGTTCTCCCTAAGCATCAGCCTTCTGTTTGGCTTCTGTTTTATTCTTGAAAGTGTTTCTGTGAATTTATTTTGTGGTGACAATATATAAGTTTATGTTGCAATTTTTGCTGGTCTGTTTAAGGTACAAGGATTAAAGAAAGAGCTCACATATGCACAAAAGTCTAGAAAGGCGGCTTCTGCATCTTTAAGAATGGCGTTGCAGAAGGCTGCACAACTGCGAATAATGGAGAAGGAGAAGAACAAAAGCCCATCATATGCTATGTGTATTTCGTTACAAATTAATAAAGTTGTTTGGAGCATGCTTGTAGATGGTAAATCCTTTGCTGAGGCAGAGATAAATGACATGGTAAGTATAAACATTCTGTATATTCTTAGTCCAGTGCCGTTAGAGTCGTAGCATCACATAATCACATTTTCTTATTCATATACTGATTAGTCCTATGGAATGATGAGCGTAACTTGCGTAGCAATTTGCTTACAAATTTTCCATGGTCTACTTAATTAATGACTGACTTGGTCTATTGCCTGTTTAAATTAAAAGGCAATACATATTTAATTGGATTTATACACGCAGATTTATGACTTTGATCGGGACTACAAAGACATTGGTGTTGCTCGATTCACCACCAAGTACTTTGTTGTTAGGAACTGTCTGCCAAATGCAAAGTCAGATATGCTTTTATCAGCGTGGAATCCTCCACCTGAATGGGGAAAGTACGTTTTCCTTACATGCTTATTTAATGTACTTGTATATTTTCCATATTACATGATTGACATTTTAATCCTAGATGATGGTTTCTTAGTACATGATCTGGTCTTGTTCTGTCTTTAAGTCGTCATAAGAGTCATCTTGTCACGTTGTGTTAAGTGACTTCCTTTCTGTGATATTGGTTCATTTCGTTAAAAAGTGACATATCATCTTATCCAAGAATTCTCCTGGGAAATGCACATCGTTGTGGATTTTCATCCTAAATTGTTAATAGAAAGTATCCTATGTAGTGTGAATGTGTGATGTAAATCATCGTTACTTTGTCATCATTATTTGATGCTGGTTCTGATTTTGGGTGTGTGCTTCCTCTTTCTATTTGATGCACTTAAACTTTGTGTCAGTTCCGATAAAGTCAGTTTCATTAAAAGTGATCTATAACTTTGTTTACAGGAAAGTCATGCTACGTGTGGATGCAAAGCAGGGAGCGCCAAAAGATGCACACTATCCCCTTGAGCTTTTTCATGTAAGTATCTTTCTTCTTTCTTTTTCTCTTCAATTTTTCGTTACTGAATTCATAAACGTAACCACTATAATTAATAATTGACTCAATTATTTGTGGACTATTTTACATCTTTTAACTGAACTCTCTTTGCTTTCTGTGTTTGTGTAAAATTTGTCTGATAATTACTGCAAAACTTGTAGGTGGAGATTTATCCTCTAAGAATTCATTTAACAGAAACGATGTACAGAATGATGTGGGAGTATTTCTTCCCAGAAGAAGAGCAGGATTCACAAAGTCGACAGGTCACAAATCACATCACAACTTAGCATTTGGATGAAAATCCGATAAATTAAAGTTTATATTGGTTCCTTGTCTCTGCAGGAAGTTTGGAAAATTTCGACAACAGCCGGTTCAAAACGTGTAAAGAAAGGGTTGGTAGGTCATGAATCTTCTGGACACGCCATTAAAGATGTTGAAGCATCTCGAATGAGTTCTTCAGCTCTCTCTGCTTCTGCCGCAGTGCAGTCACAAAGCAATGATGACTCTGTACAAGTAGGCGTTCACCTTTATCTGCACTTCAAAGTTTTAAATCAATTTTCTGTTACTCGTTTTCTGATCTTACTTGCATTCCCTTTGCAGAAATCAAATGTTATATGCCTCAGGTCTAGCACTGGTGCGTCAGCTCAGGAGTTGAGAAGAACATCTTCTTTCGATAGGGAAGAAAATGTGGCAGAACCCATAGCTAATGAACTTGTTCTACAAGCTCACTCTTGCAACGTGTCATCTTCTATTGAACAACAGGAGGATTTCTCTAAACAGAAGGTCAAAGAGATCAAACCTGTCAAGTCTGGCCGCTCTTCTCATGAAGAAAAGAAGGCTGGAAAATCACACGAGGAGAAGAAGTCTAGGCCTAGAAAGATGATGGAGTTTCACAACATTAAAATTAGTCAGGTAAGTAAGCTAGTTTCTACAACTACTCTAAATTAAATCTCAGATATTGATTTACCTTAATCGTTTTACATCATTTTCATTTCAGGTGGAGCTTCTAGTTACTTATGAGGGCTCAAGATTTGTTGTAAATGACCTCAAATTGTTGATGGATACATTTCATCGTGTTGAGTTTACCGGGACTTGGAGAAGGCTTTTTTCCCGTGTTAAGAAGCACATAATCTGGGGAGTATTGAAGTCAGTTACTGGAATGCAGGTGAGAAATATCATGCGTGAATAGTCTTTATGAATCCACTCTTCTGAAACATGATGCTTGTAGAATAAAATGATGTTTAGGTTATGAGGACAAGATAAGCAAGCTAATATAGTCTCTATCCATTCACATTTTCAGGGGAAGAAATTCAAAGACAAGTCACATAACAATCGCGAGTCTACTGACAATGACCTGAATCTAAGTGACAACGATCAAACTGGGAAACCTGATCAACAACAAGTCACATGGTTTAAGCGTCAAAGTGATGGAGCAGGTGATGGATTTGTTACTTCTATTCGAGGACTCTTCAATACCCAAAGACGCAAGGCCAAAGCATTTGTCTTGAGAACTATGAGAGGTGAAGCGGAGAATGACTTCCACGGGGACTGGAGTGACAGTGATGTTGAATTCTCTCCTTTTGCTCGGCAGTTAACTATTACAAAAGCTAAGAGACTCATCAGACGTCACACTAAAAAATTCCGTCCAAGATCTCAAAGAGGTGACTAGAAAACAACCCTCAACTCTTATCGTATATCTTGAAATACTTTCAAAAGGATGGAAGCCATATAGCTGTTCCTGAAGATCTTATACATATAAGAACTGTTCATGACTCGGCTTTTGTAATGTTTTGTTTTTTTTCTCCTTAGGTTCAACATCTCAGCAAAGAGAATCACTTCCATCATCTCCAATAGAGACCACTCCATTTGAAAGTGGTTATTCAAGTGGATCTTCACCATACGAAGATTTTCGGGAATAAAAACTCATTCTGACCAAATTTTGTATCAAGGGTGAAATAGGAAAAGGAAAAAAGGTATATTAGAGAGAGAGTGACAATATTGTACAGAGGTATATTGGAGTATAAAATTAAAATCAACAAAGCTTAATAGAGTGTGCCTTGTCGGCAAATTTGCAAATAGAAAAGCTTCAAGTCCATGTCCTTGAACTTACTGAAGCGCTCAAAATAACAATTATCTTCGATTTTTTTAAAAAAGATTAAACAATAGATTTTGCTTTCTCGCATGGGAATCCATAGCCTATTTGATTTGGGCAAAAAAGAATCAACGTCTCTATTGGAAAAACTTCGGTTTGAGTGTTTCGATTATAAGTCTCGTAGATTTGGAAAGAGAAAATCATTTTTTTAACCTTTAAAATGTCATTAGGAACTCTATCGGACTTCATTCCGAGAAAAAGTAAATTAAGTTATCAGTAGAATAAGTTATCAGTTCCACTTATGAAACTTATGAAACTTCCACATTAGTAAAATAGTAACATCACATCAATCATCATTGTTACAGAAAAATAAAGAAAGCAAAATGACATTTAGATGCGGAATGATAAAAATTAGTTATTGTTGAATGGCCGAAACAACCAAAAAAAGAAGTTATAACAAGAAATGAAAGACGATTTATATATTGTTTGGACGCTAACAGTTAGGGTTGTCATTTGGGTCTTACAACTATGGACTGTTCATGTCAATTTAATTATAGTCAGTTTTTAGAGAAGTCCAAACTGTATGCTTAATTTTGGACAACCAATAACATAAAAAAAAACTAACTTCTTAACCTGAAAAAGAAAGCAAACGGACATGCCTTAAAATAAATAATTTTAAGTGGAGAAAACTACTTTTGCTATATAAAGAAAAAAAGATACAGAAAGCCAACTGATCAACATTAATCTTTTTGTTATAAATTTGTTTTCTATATAACACAAAATAAACTTAAATTTGTTTGAACACTCGCAAACTCATCTCGATTTTCAAATAATGGCGCCTCAAACAATGAAAAAGATATGCAGTGTTTTGATGATAGTAGTTTTATTTATGATGATGGTTTCAACATATGCGAGTACACTGGAAGTGTGTGTTAAACATTGTGTCCCAAATCAATGCATGAAAGTTTCTGAAAAGGCAACTCTTCCTTTGTGTGAAAATGCATGCAAAAAACTCTGCAATGAAAACAAGTTTTCTCATGAGAAATCGATCGTGCCTCGAAGTTACTGCGATGGGTTATGGTGGTGGCTATGTAAAAAACCAAAATAACTAAAACTTGGGAAATTTTTAAAAATAATATATGTGTTTCTCCTATGTGAAAACTTGTTATATATCACATAAGTATGTAGTTTTAATCAATATAATAATTTCATGTAATTTTATAATATTTTATTTATACTAATCAAATTGACATGTTAAAATTGTGAGAAATTATAATGACGTGACTAATACAACTTTCGTAAATACAATATTGTCTTCATCACCTTTCAATATCATTGAGCGAATTTTCTTTTAACTATTTTTTAATCTCTTGCTAAAACTAATCCAATCGGTTCTCTTTCCGAGCATTAATTTATAACTATATTTATTTTCTGTTTGGAACATTTATTATTATCGGGATTATATTGATTGTTAAAGAGAGAACAATATCGAGTTATCTAAAATTTATTTTGTGTCTTGTTTAAAAGATCTTCATCGAAAGTAATTTTATGAGTTTATCCATATGGATAGTACTGCTTGAGAGAAATTGCGGATAGCTCACTGAATTTGTTGGTCAAGCTTGGCTTAAGATGGAAGAACCACAACAGCGCTTCTCCGGACAAAATTTCGGAGAAATACATGCAACTTCAATAGTCGAAAAGCCTTGTTGTGCTTTTGAACTCCGAACTATCCTTTCTCTTCGGCCATGATCTTCGAGATATTTGGTTCGCTTTACATCGTCTTGTGACTTATGTTTGGTTGACTTGTAATCCATGTGGCAATCTTCGGGTGGGATTCAAACGTTAAGTTCAGGATTCGATTCCAACATTTGCTCTTAATAAGAGCCGGAAATGAAGCCAAACGGGCCAAACATGGATTTATTGTCTTATATATATATATAATATTTTTTCTTTTCTAAACTCTTCTTAGTCTGGTGGTATAAGCATTCCCCCTTACTTTCTAAATAAGAAGTTCGGTAATGTATACTTTTATAATCAAGTGTACTCATATGTAATTACTGAAAAAGATATCATATAATATATTGAGTAATCACTTAGAAATCAAGTTTGGTAACATTTGTATACTTCTTAGTTAATTACTTATTCCTAATTAAAAAAAAACATTATACTTTTATAACAAGGTTTACTCATTTGTAGGTTTCTTGACTATAAAGATTTGTCAAGTTGATGATCTTGATTTATAAGAAAACTTTTAAACCGGATAAGATAGGTTTCTCGACAACAAGAATTTGTAACAATAGATTATTTAGACAACCAATAACATTAAAAAAAACTAACAACAAGAATTGTTAACAATAGATTGTTTAGACAACCAATAACATTAAAAAAAAAACTAACTTCTTAACCAAAAAAAGAAAGCAAACGGTCATGCCTTAAAATAAATAATTTTAAGTGGAGAAAACTACTTTTGCTATATAAAGAAAAAAAGCTACAGAAAGCCAACTGATCAACATTAATCTTTCTGTTATAAATTTGTTCTCTATATAACACAAAATAAATTTAAATTTGTTTGAACACTCGCAAACTCATCTCGATTTTCAAATACTAGCGCCTGAAACAATGAAAAAGATATGCAGAGTTTTGATGATAGTAGTTTTATTTACGATGATGGTTTCAACATATGCGAGTACACTGGAAGTGTGTGTTAAACATTGTGTCCCAAATCAATGCATGAAAGTTTCTGAAAAGGCAACTCTACCTTTGTGTGAAAATGCATGCAAAAAACTCTGCAATGAAAACAAGTTTTCTCATGAGAAATCGATTGTGCCTCGAAGTTACTGCGATGGGTTATGGTGGTGGCTATGTAAAAAACCAAAATAACTAAAACTTGGGAAAATTTTAAAAATAATATATGTGTTTCTCCTATGTGAAAACTTGTTATATATCACATAAGTATGTAGTTTTAATCAATATAATAATTTCATGTAATTTTATAATATTTTATTTATACTAATCAAATTGACATGTTAAAATTGTGAGAAATTATAATCACGTGACTAATACAATTTTCGTAAATACAATATTGTCTTCATCATCTTTCAATATCATTGAGAGAATTTTCTTTTAACTATTTTTTAATCTCTTGCTAAAACTAATCCAATCGGTTCTCTTTCCAAGCATTAATTTATAACTATATTTTTTTTCTGTTTCGAACATTTATTATTATCGGGATTATATTGATTGTTAAAGAGAGGACAATATCGAGTTATCTAAAATTGGTTTTGTGTCTTGTTTAAAAGATCTTCATCGAAGGTACTTTTATGAGTTTATCCATATGGATAGTACTGCTTGAGAGAAATTGCGGATAGCTCACTGAATTTGTTGGTCAAGTCTGGCTTAAGACGGATGAACCACAACAACGCTTCTCGGAACAAAATTTTGGAGAAAAACATGCAACTTCAATTGGTAAAAAGCCTTGTTGGGCTTTTGAACTCTGAACTATCCTTTCTCTTCGGTCATGATCTTCGAGATATTTGGTTCGCTATTACCTGAGTGATAAAAATTCATAAATCCAACATTGTCCTCATCATCTTTCCATATCATTGAGAGAATTTTCTTTTTAACTGTTTTTTCTAATCTCTTGTTAAAACTAATCCAATCGGTTCTCTTGCCAACCATTAATTTATGAGGTTTTATCTTTTCTCTTTAAAACATTTATTAATAGCGAGATTATAATGATTGTTAAGGGGAGGGCAATATCAAGTTATCTAAATTTTGTTTTCTCCTTTGTTTAAAAAGTATTATTGTATTAGCTTTTTAGAAAGTATTCGATTGAAAGTAGTATTGAATTAGCTTCTTGTTCTATTGTAGAAATCATCGAGTCTCTTCGCCACCAATATGTGAAGTCAAAAGGTGACCATGAAAACATTAAAGCGAAACTTATCAACCTTTATCCAACGGACAACAACACAGCTCTTCTCATTAATTTCTCCTCTCTCCGTAGTTTTTTTTTTTAATTTCAAATTTGATAGTTTAAACAGTAAATAAAATAATCAAATAATTTGTGTACGGTTCGAGGAGCTAAAATATTTGTATTTTCTCTGGGTTTTCGTATCAATGACAAGTTCCCAAGTAAGCTGTCTCCATAAATCACCTTTTCGTCTTTGACAGACTCCTCGTTGTTGGATGGTGAAGCTTTATAATGCGCTTAAGGAATAAAAGTTTACACAATCTCTATCTGAGTACTCCTTTAAATATACTGATGGTGATCTCTGACTTCATGTTCTTGTATATATTGATGATCTTATTATTTTTTGCAGTTCCATCCCTCATTCAAAAATTCATTAAATTCCCTAAGTTCTTGTTTCATATAAAGGATGCTTGAAGAAGGTTTGGTGCATTTAGGGTACTAAGATGTTCTTCCAACAACATGTATTTACGGTAAAGAACTTATAATCTACAACTTTACACCGAATTAGGTAGGTTTCTTGACAACAAGAATTTGAAAAGATAGATTGCTAGGACAGCCAATACATAAACAAAAAAAAACTAACTTTCTAAAGAAAAATGCACCAAAAATAACCGTTTGGTTACAAACCAGAAAAAAAAAATAAACTTCATAAATAAATAATTTTAAAAAGATAAAACTAATTTTGCTATATAAAGTAAAAATATACAGAAAGCCAACTCAACATTAATCATCCTGTTAATTTTTTTTTTTGCTATATAACACAAACAAAATTTGAATAAGCTTGAACACTCATAAATTCATCTCTTCAAATAATGGCGACTCAAACAATAAAAAAGATATACAGTGTTTTGATGATTGTAGCTTTATTTATAATGATGGTTTCAACATATGCGAGTACGATAGAAGTATGTGTTAAGCATTGTGTCCCGAATCAATGCATGAAAGTGTTTAAAAAAGCAACTCTTCCGTTATGTGAGAATGCTTGCAAAAAGCTTTGCAACCAGAACAAATTTGCTCATGTGGAATACTACTACATGCCTCCTCCAGACTTGTGCGAGGGATTTTTTGGTTTACTATGTAATAACTAAAATTTAAGATATTCGTAAAATACTTTATGTGTGCTGTTTCTTATCATTAAATTATCGATATGTTAATGTTCATAAGTTTGTAATGTTCTGACTGCCACTATTTATGAATCCCACGTTCTTTTTCGGTTTATTGGCACATCATTGTCTTACGACAGGTTCATTTTATCTTAAGGCTTTAAATATTTATTAATCGACCTTACAAATCATTATATGATATTTTCTAGTTTTTTTTTTTGTCTTCATTCACACGATACAAACAATCACTTTCCAATAGGTTATTCATTCTAAAACTATTTCAGCTCAAACACTTCTTTTTTTATGACCAACTGATAATGTCATTAGAATTAAGCCTTAAACTCTATCAGAGAAGGGATTACATCCAAAGAAATGAAAAAACAACCAACATAAGGGTAATTAAACGAAAGCATGGCAACAATGCCCAAAAGACCACCAAACGATGGTTAAAAGAGAGATAGATAAACAATACAAATCATACCGGGAAATCATAAGAAATCGCAAGACAACGATTTCAAAAGAATCTTGAAAGATCGTATCCAAAGCAACTCTAGAGGTTACAACCACTACAACAAAGGCAGCAAAGAGCATAGGCCGGGAGGAATATCCTTGCAATGCCGACAAACCTTGAAAATCCAATCCACTCTATATAGGAGAGAATATTGGGAAGAGAAACGCCCCACTAAGGAGGTAGAAAGGTAACAATGACTCGACAAGATTCGATTTACGGGGAGAGACTAATCGCTTAATCTTTTTTCGAGCAAGAGAACGAAACTACTTTTTAGTTACTTGTTTCAAAAAATCACAAGCAACCTAGGGATTTTAGAAACAAGAAGCCAGGGTATGAGAAATTTATGCCCAGTGGAATTAGCAAACCACATGGACCAAGATGCGTCATCATTGGAAAGAGATTGAATGATGTCAACAGATAGTGAAAAACGTTCTTGTTCTACTGGTCTATTAGAGAAGATATAAAAGTTTTGAATTCACTAATATATTATGGAAGATTAGAGAACGAATCTGACAATGGTGAAGAATTTGCCATTATCTTAAGATTTCAATAGAACGAAGGTTTATGCAAGTGATGTGGGTAACGTTATATTTTAAATTTTGATTGAAATCTCTCAAAGTTTCATAGTTGAGGATTAGATTTATGGATCTATGTTTTTTTAACTAAAATTATGTCTAAAGTCACCAGAAATCCGTTTTTAAACCAAATCACAAGATTATAGCAAACTTTTGAATAACATAGGATTTGGTAAAACTTTAATTAATTACTGATTGAATAACATGTGATTAGAAGTTATGTTGAATGATTTTAAGTATTTATATTTACAAGATTCTACAAGTCAATTGGGTTTTTGTTGCTCTCTCTCTCTTCTCACCTTGATATTTTTCAGAGAGGGAGAGATGATTTCCGATCATTGCTATGTCGTCCGGATTTCTTCGTCAAGGCCGTCCGGTTTGTCAACCGGCTTCAGCCCGACATCCATATGCCTCTTGTGATGTGGTTTGTCGGTTACTTTCCCGGAATCTTCTGGCTCCTTTAGCAGAATTGTCCGGTGTCGCCGTCCTCCATCGGTTGGTTCCTCTACCAACGGTGGTTGGCTCTTGTCTAGCTTCTCCGTCGTCCCTCTCCGGCGGTTTAGGCTAGCTTTTGGCCGGATTTCTTTTCCGGTTTTGTTTTATGTTCTCGTTTTCTATAGATCCAGTTTGATTTTGCTCCTTTGTGTTCTAACTCTTAGAGGGCTCAATTCCTTGAACCTCCTTTGTTTAAAGGGCTCAATTTGTTTTTCAAGCTTATCGATTTCAATTATATAAGAACAAATTAGAGTTGTGGATTGGGGTTTTCTCTAGTGCCTTTGAGTTGGGTTTTATGCAATTGAGTCAATTGTCATATTGGTTTTTGGAAACGAGTGTTTTTATTTTACTTTTAGGTGTTCATGGAAGTTCCATTGGCTTAAGTTCTACGCTGATGTCGTTTGAAGATCATGATATGACTACCCAGGGGAGATTTTCCTTTGCGAATTCGAAGATGAAGAAGATTGATGGGATTCTCTGAATTTGGTGTTGCTCCATCGGACAAGCTTGAAGTCTTGGTGGTTCCTGGTAGTTTTGGAGTTCCCTGCGATGACTAACCAAATCGGCGGTGGCCGTGATAACAAATGTTTCTTCTGCCCACGTGCTTCAACCTCGCTTGATAACTTACATGTGGTTTTGCGTTGGACTACATCAATTACTTCCTAAAAGGGTTTCTTATTTCAACTGGGCTTTCTTTTAGTTGGGCTTTTATCTTTATTTTGTTTTTGTCTGCAGTCTGAAAGTTGAGTTTCCACTCTTGTAACCTTTACAATCTTTGGTTTAAATAATAGCCAACACTTATGAGAAAAAAAAAAGATTCTACACAAGTATAAAGGTAGTTTTGTATACTCTTAAAAGTTTACACCCATATTTGGATAGATCTCGATTTTAAGAAACTTTTTTTTTTTAAGTTACACGGAGGAGAATTTTTTGAAAATAGACATTTTTGAAAAGAGATATTTAAAAAGAGGCATTTCTTAAAAATTCCAACGAAAATTACTTTGGTCTATCTTTAAAGGATTTCCCAAATTTTTATTAGTTTCATGTTTTTTAACTTAACATCGCTTCTATGCTTTCGTTTATCAGGTTAAAATCCGTTACAATACCGGTGTAAAACTTTCAGTATGTGTACCATAGTTTTTTTCTTACCATCTAGTAATTTTATTGAGATTATAAGACCAATATACACAAAGGCCAAGGCCGGTAAGTTCCGAAAACCCCCGGAACAAAAGCCAGCAGATAACGAATAGAAAGAGTACCTAAGTAAAATTAGGTTCAAATCGAGTTCCAGGAAGTACAGTTGGGATATTCGGATATTTTTGGTCAGAGACTGGGCAATAAGCAATGGGAAAGAGGTATACATAAATTAATCCTCGAGTAATGTATACAAATCTTATTACCTCTTTAAACGCATCACTATTGGCTATGGTAATGTTACATCAATTAACACCTCTCTATTGTCTATGCATCTTAACTGCTTAAGATGAGATATATTGCACATTTACAAGGCAGTGAAAAGTGTAAGTCTCCTCTGCAGAACACAAAAGATTAGCCACAAGTCGCGAACACCATTGCTAAACCAATGGATTAACCGGACACAAATATACATACAGAAGATATTTAATCAGGATTTTATGCTCCAGATTGGGCTCGGTTTCCGATGTTGAGGATTCTCGATCGAATAAACAAGAAGGGCTCCATCTTTTGTCCCTGCTAAGAAACACTCTTCCTGAGTTACTGTCAGAGAGGTGATTATTTTCCCTGCGCCGTTATACCGTTTTACTACTTCAAGGGTGTTCATAGACCGCACAATTATTTGTCCTTGGTCACCGGCACTGACCAAGAACTCTCCACACTTACTAAGTTCAAGACAGTTGATTCGTCCATTTGACTCTGAGCTGGCCAGATGTTTTCCGTTTATGGAGTAGAGGTGCAGACTAAGATCATCATCACCGTATAGAACAATCCGTCCATGGTGCGATGCAGCAAGCTTTGAGACTGCACTGCCCGAAGGATGTTTTAAAGATCTTATGTATCTCCCTTCCCGCAATGTGTGGAATACACAGGTTCCATCTTTTGACCCACTGATGACTATATCAAGATCAGTGCTGACATATAGACAGGTTATTATATCATCATGGCCACAAAGAATATGAGAAGGAGCATCGGCTATGACGATATCTTTCCGCAGAACTTCTGCGTGGGTATTTCTAACCCTCTTTTCAGGTGTTCTCATGCGGAGAATGTCCCACACCATCACAGTCGTATCATAGCTACCAGTTGCCAGGATAGTCGAATCAGCAGTCACTGCAGCATCAACGATATATTCAGTAATGCATCAGTAGCTTGGGGAATTAGAAAACCATGAAATACGTAGACCAGGTTAAAGAGAAGCCTAAATAAACAAATGTAAACACCTAGGCTCCAGATTGGAATATTTACTCAAACATTGACGAATACCTATCCTAGTAATCTAATATTTTCCAGATGTTTTTCTAGAATCATACAATTGATGCTCGTCTAAGAAAGCAACATCATCTTCAACCAGGCAACTGAAGCAGAAAACAAAGAGCATACCTGCAACACAGCTTACAACATCTTTATGATGTCGGATGCTTTGGACTACCCGACCATCAGTCAAGGATATGACATGAAAACTGTTCTCCCAGTTCCCACATGAAACCAGAAAGTTTTCCAGTGGCATTTGCATTGCAGCAAAGCACTGTGATCCAAGTTCAACGTTGTCTGCTAGGGGACTTCCAATGTTACGGGGAGAAAGAACATCCGAACCAACTCCAAAGAATGGATCCTGCAGTGACAGAGGCCTTCACTGAAGTCGGATAATAGAATATCGAACTGAAGAATCCAAGAAGATGATACTGAACATACCTGAGCGCTAGAAAATGTAAAATTTCCGCCAGAATGTAGTTGAGTTGTCAACCAAATTTTGACTGACAAAGTTAGACCCTGGTTTACGAGTACTATATTTGAATCCACTACACCAACATATAGAACTGCTGATGGGGAATGAGTTGTAGCGGGAAGAATAGAAGACAAATTAATGGAAGCAGGCGCAAAGTACAACGGATGTGCAATTGGAATAGGTGGCCCCCTTCTCGGATGTTTCTTCCGGAATATTTGGATTGGAGTTTGACCAAAATTAGCGATCTGATCTTCAATTGCTGATATTTGCAGTTGATCTTCCATGTTTTCTACGTCGACAGCACCTTCATATGTAAGGTAATAAAAGATATTTGCAGCCTGCAATTCAAGTTTTTTTTTTTAATACAAAACAACTCGGGAGCTCTAATACCATGTAAACAAAAAAGAGAGAAGCTTATGAAATATGAAATATCTCCAGTAGGTCGCAAGACAGGTAGTTTACGAAAATTAATAAGGAGTACCTCCACAGCTGGTTTGCCACGCTGTTTGTGTCCAAATATCAAGTCAATCCAATCATGGAGATGTGAACTAACATACTCGCTCTCTAGGGCTTCTCTATTACGAGCAATGAACATCTCTGGAGAACCCTGCATATATAATTCGTAATTACGTTCTCATGGAGATAAAACAACATAAGAATGCAAGTACATTCAGGATGCCTGGATCCAAACCCGTCACTATAATTACTTAGCGCCAAAACACCACCAAAATAAAATTTTAACTTTAATTAGTTACTGCACCTCGCTAATCTCATATATATAATCCTATATCCTATAGGTGGTCTCCTTTATAAAGGACTAAAGACACCTCATGAACATGTTTGGCATATTACAAGATTGGGTAGCCAAACACAAGTACATAAATTACTCTTAGGAATCACATATCCAGTTTTCGCACAAAACTCCAAACTAATACAGCGCTCAACTGAAACAACCCTGTAAATTATAAATGTGAGAAGCATACCTTAGCCCATGGAGGTAGACAAACTTCACCAAGAGGTTCACCATCTTGTTTTACTCCAAGATGGTACGAGTTAGAATTAACCAGAAATTCAGGCATGTAGAAGAACTCAGGGATCAATTCTTTTACATCGCTTGTATTGGACAGGCAATTTCGAAAGGACCCCTCAACACTTTGGAAAAGACGATCTGCGTGATCAAATTTACCACCCTGGCCACATAAGTAACTATTCAGTGAATATGTTTGTATTCACCATTTTTCATAATCTATTTCAAAACATAATTATTGCCTACAATACTCCACAAATCTGCTATTGGTCAAAGTTGAAAACAAATACCTGCAGACTACGATGAAGGGATGTAAACGGCTCTAACCTCAAAAGGTAATACAACACACTTCCCATACTTGAATAGTGGGACCCGTAATAGAAACTGCATCAAGTTTTAAACAAAAATTACTAAGGTGCAAAGGGAAAAGTATTTCTTCAGTACAGAAAATTTGCCTGCAAATGTACCTAGGTATATCAGGATCAGAGAAGCTGTGATATCTGTCCTCAAAAATCTGTAAAAAACATATATCATATAACATTACATTAATGAACTAATCTCAGAATGGAAATATAGCCATCGCTTTATACTAACCTCAAACCTTCTTGTATCTAAAGCTCCAACCGGTTTAGAAAGATCACGAAAGGTAGATGCTTTGCTAAAATCAAGAGTCTCTGATGAGTAGTCAGCCACCACCCAAGGGAAAACAGGATACTGAGTCAAATCATTGTAAGATCTGCCTGCAAGGGTGTTGAGAATCATCAAGTATTCAAAATTTGTAATCTCTCTCCTTCTCCATCTGTCTCTGGCTGTTTCTGCCATCTCCATAGCTATTCTTCTGTCAACAAACGAAATCATTGCAGTCCTGTCCCTAGGAACATTCTTTGGAAACAGGAATTCATTCCTGGTAGAAACTATTAACATCCCGACCTCCTTTGCATTCTTTTGAGATGCAAAATTGAGAAAGACTGGGGGTACAGATTCCTGGAAGAAAATCTCAAGAGCTGTATACTGAAGCAAATACCGCGTCCAATGAACACTTTTCACCTATCAACAGCACGTCCATGAAACATTATCAAATATGCTAAAATGATATATGAAATTTTTTCAATCAGTTTGATGTTTATTACCTTCCCTATTTTCCATCTTCTGTGGCGCTTAACCTTTTTTAAGGGTTTCTTATTTTTGTTTCCTGATTCCAAATCTAGAAACGTCTCACTATCATAAGGCGAAGACCATTTTACAAGGTTCTGTTTATTTTCAGCCTTTGTTACATCACTACCCTTTGAAGTGCTAAAGTTCTTGAAGACAGCTGATCCACCAGTTCCTTCCACCAAAAACTCCCCAGAAAAATGTAAAACATTTTTCATAACTGCCAACCAACCAGCCAGTTTCCTCTTCGGAGTTACGAGAACACAAGGAACTGATGTCAAAACCTGAGAAATAACGCGAAAGCATGTTATACGTAACCACTATATTGGCTACTCCTTCAAAATTTGTGAAATATGTACCTCGCTGGTACCAACTTCTAGAGAAGATGCATCTACTTTATCCTGTACGACATCCTTGAGACCACTGCTGGTTCTCACAAGCTCAGAGAACTGGATATCTGCAGAAGTATCCATGAAACTTTGCTCGGCTTGACTACTGTCATTCTCACAGGAATCTGAGCCACCCTCATCGGTTATCCTGCGAATGCCTTTAAGTAAAAATTTCTTCATCTGTTCAGGTATATGTATCACACCAGACTTGCTTTCATTAATAACGTTTGAAGTCTCATTTTCAGTGGCAGTGGAAGTAGAAGGTGGATGACACAGCCTTTCGTCAAAATGATAATTTCGTCTCAACTTTGGTCTACGCCTCCAAGAATCTTCTGTCCTGTCAAGTTTCCAGCGGTTTAAAATGTTATTAGGAAAAGGAGTTGCAGACCAAGGACCCCTCTCATCCATCAAAGATCGCAGCATGTGAATCCATTTCTCAGTAACATTTTGTTGTTGCTCTTCATGGCTTAATTGCACTGAAACTCGTCTATTTTCATCCCATGTAACAACAGTTTTTAAAACGTTTTGCAGCTCACCATCAAAAGCTTTCTTGCTGTTGCATTCTATAGATAATGTTTCATTATTCCTTTCACCAAGGGCTTGTACTTGACGAGTACGATCAGATATCAATGTTTTCATGTATGTTGTTTCATCAGTGACCGCAGCAAGCACACGGTCTTTGTGTATAAGATTCTGGATAGAGCCCATTTCTTTGAAGATTCCACCAGAATCAGAGCTGTCATCTTTATTCATACCACTGGTGGCAAGGATGGATTTTCCGCAACTTACAGTTTCACGTATCAGGTGCGATATGACATGAAAACGAGCACCGTCGTCTAGCTTTCCATACTGGGATCTCACATAAAGCAAACACCCAATAAAGAGATGCAGTCTGCTCTTGCTTTGTTCATCATCAGCAGCTAAGAAGGAAGGCAAGAGTGAGGTCACCTGCTGTACACATCTAGTGGCTTTTTCCAGTGAAGACATGCACAGATAAAGGGTGACAAGCCTAAACACGATTCGTGGGCATTTCTCCCCCCTTAGGAGCATTGCTTTATCAACGTTTTTGTTCATTTTTCCACTCAATGCACTGCCAATTCCTCCTGACACAACAACTGCGGCCATTTCAGCAGCTGGAACATTCAATGATTCTACTAAACCTCTTGCTCTTTGGCCAATAGAGGGACCAGTAGCTAACGATTTGGGAGACATCTTTACCGGACCCCTTCCATTAATATCACATATTATCTTCCACAGATTGTCATACAAATTCCACCATCTTTCATTGGTCATAAGTTCAGTTACCGTGGTGCAAGACTGCTGACATTCTGTGTTTCTGAAAAATGAAATGATGAAAATAACATCATCACCAGAACTCGCAAGCAAGAATATTGAGTAGAAAGTATTATGGATCAGCCATAGATGTTGTACAATATCTGTAAAAGCAGCCTCGCATATATTTTAAAATAAATGAAAACTACAAAGAGCAGTGACGAAAGAAACCAAGTAAAGGCTTTCTTTCACATAGAAATCACTAGCCACATTTTTACCCAAATTCACCAGTCATTTTCTTTATTGGAAGGCCAGTTATGTTTCTCTACAACAATATCATGGGCCAAAAGTTATGCTACCCATAACAGGTATTCTATTATTGGTTTCAATGGATACAAAGTTATCCATAAAGGAGATGAATGCATATCTTGTTACAATTTTTATTTTATACCGATAATCATCTCCATATACTTATTTTTTATAAGAACTTTAAAACAAAATTGTAAATGGCACTAAACTAAGGATGCAGTAACATGAAATTTATAAACAGCATACCTAGAGATTTCTTCAGTCAAAAATCGTTGGAAACTCTCATCTAATCCCAAAGTGGGGTCCTCACGGTTTCCAAGTTGTAATAAATCCTCTGAAAAATCAGTGCTAATTGCTGGAAACTGAAAAAAATACATTTGACATTAAAGCTCCAATATATAAACGAAAGCACACATATGCTTTTCTTAGCAACAGAGACTGGATCAAACCACTTGTTAGCAATGACCTTAAATACAATGAAGTTATTTAAGTTTAGAGAGTGTCAAGTGAATTTAGTTAATCCAAGATGTTTCACTCGATAAATTAACTAATACCTTCACCACCCTGACTGATTGTTGATAGTGAGTACATTCATCAACGAATGGAACGAGAAATTATTCTAGATAATCTAATACGCACCAAAAGACCTAAGCATCAACATGGTTAACAATCCAGGAAAACGTAGAATCGCACCCAAAAACGCCATAATTCTCAAGCTACACGTAGGACAAGAAGGCAGTTTCACAAGATTTTGCAGCGTGTCAACATGGATTTGATTCAACAATCAACTGCATGATAAAACTGAAAAACCGAAAAATAGGTGGGTCATACCAGGAGCCTACTGCCAAATTCACGGACAAGCATCTCATCAACGAGCCGCAAGAGATACAGCACATTGTCGCGACATGGGTGCGAAAGGAAAATATTATCTTCAGATGAGAGTTCCACCAAACGCTGAATCAAGTCTTCATAGAGATCACGGAGAAAAGACCGGTACGGGACATCATTCTGTGATGAAATAGAATAAGCTAAGAACAGCAACAAATTTGTTTTAAGATATAAGCAAGAAAAAGGTTTGATTAACTTACATGCTCACTCTGCAAGAGTATGAAATTCACAGTTTCCTCTAGCTGCTGCCAACCTCCCTTCACAGATAAAATATAGTGGCAGAGAACAACACAAAAGAGACCCCTGACAAAATGTTGCTCATTTAATGCCAAGTCATCATGATTAAGCAATTCAGATCTGTAGTCTTTTATCACATCAAGTTTCATTGATGCTGTTAACCACGCACTCCATCCAAATTCCTACACATAAGGTTTGTATTTTAAATTGCCAATTTAACACCTGCATATCTGAAATTTTCAGCCATAGGTGTCTACTCTATACCATCAAAGCTTCAACATTCATAGGATTTGAATCAAGAAGATCGAGTATGTCACTGATGATCTTCATTCGTGCTAATCCATCCTTGCAGCCCGAGAGGAATTCGAAAATAAAAACAAAAATTTGTGGAAGGAAAAAGTGAGAGTTGCTTGGTTTGCTTCTGTGCTTATCAACCTGGTTGTGTTTCTGCAAAACCTACAAGAACAAAAAAAAAACAAATGATCTTCCAACAATATTCTCTGGAAAGTTAAGAAGTAGAAAAACAAATGCTTGATAAAAATAGATCCTTGAGCTGATACCTGTTTGGGGCTGGCCCCACCAAGAAGAACGTCAAACAAGGTTGCACGCAAGTTATCTGTCTGAGGATACTGGAACAATCTATCAGACATGGCCAAAAAAATTGGTTGCGTTCTAGCACCAATTTTCTTATGCCCTTGTGATAGAGACTTAGTTCTTCCAACAGCAAGATTGAAAAACTTAGGTCCTTTTCTCTCAGAAGGTACATCATAAAGAAGCCTTCCAAGGAACTGCAAGCTGAGTAACCTTATAGGCTCGTAATCCCTGCCAAACGTGAAATTGTGAAGATATGTGAGTGAGATTGTGTTTTGACTCATAATGTACAGGAAAAAGATGGTATCATAACAAAAATTTACCTCTGGAGAAGATCGACGAAAATGTGACATCCACCGATAAGATTGACTTGTTCAAGAAACGAAACAAGGACCGATGTTTGAGAAATGGCACGGATAACCATATGCAGAACATCTTCGATACATGCTACATCCTGGCATGTCTCAAAAAATGCTGTCAAAGCTTTTACGTCCCCTGATGAGATATTCTGCCTGAAAAACGGAACAATTTTTTGAATAAAACTGAATACAAGGACTTGAGTTCAAGTTTCCAAAAATATTACATCATAAAATATAGAAGCCAGAAAAGCTGTATTTTTACAGTGGATGACATGCCTCAGACTCATTTCACCTAGGCTCAGCAAAAGGAGACGAATTTTGTGAATTTCATCTCTACTTGGTCTTTCTGCAATAGTCCTTGTTGGATGCATAAGAGGCTTGCTTCCTTTACAGTATCTTTCAGATTCCCAATAAAAGTTCCATACAATGTCAATAACTCTGGGGAGTCGACAAAGGCTTCCGAGAAGTCGTGGATCATTATCTAGCTGTTGGATGAGAAACATGTAAAGTTCACGCTGTACATTATAGGCCGCATGGAGCCAAATGTGAGGATTAAGGAAAATGCTAGATATAGCATCCTCCACAAGCTGCTCAGCAAACCCTGGATAGTGAAAAACAAAATAGAATATAAACTTAAAGAAGTTAACATAAACCAGCTCGTGATCTACAAACAACTTTAATATTCCAACACAAAGCACAATCAGAAAAACGTTTAAAGGCAAGAAACCCGACTGAATGTACTAGCTACAGAAAATAGTTTACGATCCAACCATATGAAACAAATAAAAATATTCCAACACACACCACAATCAGAAAAACGTTCTTCTTCATGTACCAGACCACAAACCACAACCGCAATATATGGTACCAGAAATGAAGTATTAGTATGAGGCACTCACAACACGTACCAGAGCTTGAAATAACGTTGAAGAGGTGTTTCAAAGACGAAAGTGTCTCTAGATTGAGTTGCTTCGGTTGAATAGACTGTAATAAAAATCCTAGTATGGGGAATCCAGCGAGAAGATGCATCTGTTGCTGATTTGCTGGATTTTCATCCAAGACAGAAGCAATCAGTTCAATAACTTCTGCTGTCATACGCTCTTTTGTAGGCATAGCTGAAGTTTCCTCGTTCAGTGTTTCACTTTCACATCTATCAGATTGTGTTATCAAAGGAAAGAAAACAGATATCCCTCCGACACAGTAAATTATCTGCTGAAGCAAGCGCCGCGAGCATAGCTGAGTACCAACCATAATATCGGCCTCAAATGCGAGCCTTTCTTGTAGATGATCTGACACCCGAGACACATTAAACAATCTCCTACCATCGCTCGCCTATAAGGAGGAAAATATATTTTGGTTAATTGGAAAAAGAATGTTTGAGTAAAGACGGCATCAAATGATAGCAAAGAAGTGTTTAAAAGGGTGGATGACCTGTGCATTCAGTCCAAAGGAAACCTTAGATGCAAGCCCATCTTTTCCATCAAGAATGCCACTAGGAAATGGATTATCAGAAAAGGGACATGTCATCTCATTCTCCAAGAATGCATACATATAGCTTGGTCCTAGCGAATAAATGGCCTGAACTTGCTCGGAAGACAAGGAATCATTGAACAAGTAAACAGGGCCAATCTGACCAAAAAATGGGAACACATCTCGGATCGATTCCAGGCCATCATTATCTTGGATATGTGGCAACGTGATTCTTGTACCAATTAAGCAGCTGGTAAGTACATCAGTAACTTTGGGATAGCTGAAACATAAGATAACGAAATTAAGTACTGTGCAACTAGAGAAAAAGAAATCAACCAAACGGTACTCAATCTCACTTGTCGATATTTATATGGATATTACAACAACCCTTAAACAAATTAGTACAAAAAAATCTACGTGGAATCACCTGCATCTTTCGGATGACACAAGATCCCCATTAACATAACACCTCAAGAGGCTTCCACCCCAGAATGCTCTACCAATACTATGAGATACACAAATAAAATGCCATTTTTTACAGACCAAATTGGTATGCACATTTACACATTGCCGTTTCAGATTCAGAGACTGAAAAAAAAGAAGAGAAAATTGTATTAGAAGAGGCGAACGAAATTTAAATAATGGAAAAAAACTCAGAAAAGATGTAATTTGTCTTACCACATAAGATAGTCCATCCTTCCCAAGAGCAGCAAAGCAACCCTTTCCATTTTTTGACATAAAACTGAAGATACCCATTTTGCCATCTCCAGGAAAGCTTTCTACCCTAAGCCAACAGCAAAAGGAAAACCCCTTGTTTGCAGGCCACTGAACAGGTGTTCTGATTACAATCCCCTGCAAATGAAAATATGATTTACAAAAAAAAGGTAAGAAGTAAGAATCAAGAAATAGTCAGAGTTTGTCTACTCACCAAGAAAAGTGTAACACTTTAGCATCAATAATCTCCTATAGAGTACCATCATTTATTAAAACAAATATTCAAGAGCTTTCCACCTCTACAAAAACCCCACGATGTCTAAACATTTACCATTTAATTTTGTGGCATGTTCAATACAGTTATGGCAGCGTAAATTAATCACTGGAAACTGACGTCATCCAAAAGAAGCTTTAAACAACTGATGAAACAATTTATCTCAACGCTGTAGCAGTAAGATAGAACTATTGTAAGCATGAAAATTTTCTCAAGTGGGACAAAGACTTACAGATTCAACCCCATTCATGTCAAAAAAGCCTGTTGGTCCTTTCTCATTCAGCATTGACAACAAACAAGCCAATAACAGTGAGCGGTATCTCTGTTGATTGCCCACTCTTTCACTCCGAAGAAGAGCAAAGATCTTACGTATATCCTTCCCAGAAATACTGTGACCACCAATTGTCTGAGTTAGCTGTGTTATTTTCAAGATAACACTATCATCATTTTCCAGAGAAAACCAATCAAGAAGAAGGTGAAGCATTCCTGCCCGAACACATGAAGCACGATTCGATATGGAATCCCTAAGGAGTTGCTGAAACAAATTTAGCCCATAACACTGCAAAGATTCGCTGCTCTGCCAAATCATATAAGTCCACAGTAAGGATATATTCCAAACCAAAATATGGGAAAAGGCAAATCCAAGTAATGTGCACCAACCTTCTGAAGTACATTTAAGTAAAGTATGATAACATCTTCATTCTGAGTAAGAAAAACAATTTAAACATGGAAACAGGACAATAGAGTTAGCCCCAGTGAACTAGGTATTAAAATACAAATCATTAACGAAAAAGTTATGAAAACTACATCACCTTGATAAGGGCACTGCCTTTATCATCAAATTTTCCATCAACAAGCATATCAAGTAATGCGTCTAATAGCCTTTGGGTAGGTTTCCATTGGAAGAAATCCAACAATAAGCTTTGAAGTGTCTGATAACCCTTGCCAGCAAGGGCTTTAAATGCAAACTGAAGGGCACAAGGAAGCAGTGGGAAAAAAAAGTAATTATACTAGTGCAAGAGACCTTTAGGTTCAATGTAGCTCAGAAGGTCTTCCAAAACAATAAAAAGTTCATGTGTCTTTCGTTCTACTAATTGACTATTTGAGATCAAAGTTCACTTCCAAGATTTCTTTCACTATTCCATCATCCATGTGTCTTTCCCAAATTAAGCAAAAAGTTTACAGAAACATATTTTTAATGTCGCTAAATATGCTACAAAAATATAATTCTTCCATGTACCCCATGTTTCTTTTCTTATCCAAAGGTGATATGTGAAGAAGTTATTTTGAAGTGATCCTTACTGTAGCGAAGAGCAAAAGAACAGAAGAATCACCTTTGACGTATCATTATTTGCAAGCAGGGAAGTTAGAGTTTGAAGGACATTTAAAACCAACTTCTCTCCATTTGCTTCATCGAGATTACCATTTAAGAGAGAGACAATGTGTAAGAAACACTCTCCCTCACGGAATAGGGCTTGGTAATACTGAATTGGCAAAACAATAGAGGAGAAAAATTAGAGGAAGCACAAAATAAAGATAATGATCTACAGTAGCTGACACCAAACAGGCATTACAAGCACTTGGTAACAAACATAGAGTCATACCCTCGAATCAGACTTGATCAAATCCCTCATACCCGCCAATAGATCAACAGATAAGTCAACAGAATCATTTTCTCTTTCTTTCACTTGAGTGAAAGTTTCTAGATATTTGGAACACACTTGCAATTTTGCGCTTTTGTCTTCCTCACACAAAGGCCTAATCTGAAAAATTGGATTAATAAATCCATTTCATTCTCCTTAACAAGCTAAACGATCAACAGAAGTATAGAATAGACATACTAAATTAAAAGAGATACCTTCATGAGATCAATAATGAGTTTCATCACATTGTTTCTAACGGCTTTTTCCCAAAACAGCTCAAAAAGACAATCAACACAAACGGAGCTTCGCAAAACATATACTTTGGCATCATTCGTGGACGAGAAAAACTCAGTGAAAATCCCCACACAAGATTCCACGCACTCAAACCAACAATCCTCTGTATGACTCGAATCAGACTTCTTATGAGGTGAATCAACTATAACTCCACAGTCACTACTTTCTACTAAAGGGCTAACACACCCGGACTTCCTACTTTCTTTAGCTTGAATACAAGCCAATCTGAGCACACGACAAGCTCCATTCAACGCCTTAAAAGAAAGTTTATTTTCATTTGAGAACTGTAACGAACGTAACAGCCTCTGTGAAAGACCATTTGCGATCCTAGGTGTAGATGCAGACTGCTCAAGAGCATCTAAAAGGACAGACACACTTGGCTGCAATCACAACAAACACTAATTCATGAAAACCCTCAAAGAGAAGCAAAGCAACATTTGGCAAAGGAAACAACAACTTCAGCATCTGAATATTGAACTAAAACCCAAATTCTTATATTTCCAAAACAATCACAACACTATAGAACCAGAATCATCCAATAAAAGAGAAATGCATACCAAATGAGACGCAGCTGCATCAGAACTTGAAGCCGATCCTGCGACAGAGTCAGATTCCATTAGCTCAATAGGTTTCGTATATTCAATGATCTGTTTCAAGATCTCTAGCCGATGGTTTGATCCCAGAAGAAAATCTCCAAAATTGGCGCATAACGGTTGATAGTGGATTCACTGAGAAGAGAAACTGCGAAGAAGAAAGCTTCTTCAAGTCTGTGATAAAAAGTTGCTATGAAGCATCAGAGCATTTACCCCCAAATTCTGCAATCTGCAGAAAACGAAAGAGTGCAGACAAGTATCTAAAATTTACAAAAGCAAGTCCTCCATTTTACTAAAGTCTTATAAATTCCTCCTTATATTATACTTATGTCAATGTGACCCAATTTTCTTCCAATGCTAGTTAATCCGTATAAGACCGTAGATTTGAGTAAACCAATGTGGCAGTCTAGAATATAAACAAAGAAAGTTATTGAGACCTAAAGAAGTAACGTGTTGTCGCGGTTCATGGTCATAGTCGCGGTTCATGGTCATAGTCGCCAACAATTGCCAAATGAAGAAGAGTCATGTTCATCAAACGAACAAATTCATTTCATTTTATTTTAACATTACGTGCTAATTACCATTTTATAGTTAAGTAAAAAATTGATGCCTTAAGTTCAATAGTAATGAGGTACATTTTAAAATTCCATGTATGCATATATTTTTTTTTTGGCTTACGTCTAAACTCTACAAGCTCAAAGACTCAAAAGTGAGATTTCTAAAATATGTATTCCTTGGCTACAATGCCAAAAAATTTAAGGGCTATGTTGTCTCTACCTACCATGCACCAACAGAAATGATTTCGGTCTCTGAGTTACTCTTAGTCGGTTGATATAAACTCTTAGTCAAGTTGATATCAACATATATATATAATGTGATAAGAAAGAAGATATATACACTCACAAAGCTCTTCGTAGGATTTGGTAAAAGTCTAAAAGAGAACCAAAATGTGTCAATGAAATTTTTGAACTTCAATGTAATTCAATGATTCTCACATTATGTGTAGATTCTTTGAAATCAATATTGTTCAAATCTGTATGAATGTTTTTTCCACACACACGCATTCATTATAATTAATATATATACTTCTACTCTACGCATAATTTAATTCACAATTATACCAAATTATTTCTGGGCACTTTCTCTTTCTCCTAGTCCATAATTTAACTGGTATAGTTCCAATCAACCGAAAATTTTAACTTTGTTTCCTTACAACAACCATCGAAAATTTAACTTTGTTTCTATTTATTTCTTCTGCTATCCTTATAAGCACATATCTCTCTAGTGTCACCTTACAACGTTGTACATATCAGACAACGTAACCACACCTTATTTATTAAGATGAAAAAACAAAACTATTCATAGAGTTGTATCATTGGCCATGGACGAGACTGATCGAGTCAATGTTACCCAGAAAATAATTCGAGAAGTCCACGAGCGACTGGTTGGAGCTACGGTTGATATTGAATATCTGAACTGCGTAAACTTTGAGACGAAAAAATGCAATGATTTTATGCTCAAGGAGATGAAACTATCTCTACACTTGCGTCTCACCGTTTGCCAAATTTCCACTGCGTAAAATATATACATCAAATAAGCATAAGAAGATGATGCATAAACTTCTTTTTCCTATCTACTATATATATATGGTTACCTAAAGTAGAATACTTGAAATGTGAAACTAATGTTAAGGAATTCTTTAAAAAAACAAACCTGAGGCTAGATTGAATCTTTTGAGATATTCATTATAAGATGGGAATGATTTTAGCATCTTGTCTTTGTTTTCGACAGCAAAGAAACCTCCAGTGGAATAACTTCCAACAGGTTCATAAGATGGAACATCGATCGAGTTCCCATCTAACAAAAACGATAAATTATCATAGAAGATTGTTATACATTAAAATAATTGACGATTGAGTATTCTCATTAGAGACAACAAAAACTAGCATAACAAAATACAGTTAAAATAGTTCACACATAAAAATTGAATATATTCATATACTCTACGAAATTTTATGTAATTACCACATAATTATATATTTATATGCCTGCATGAGAAGAAACTTTGGCTCACCCATATTCTCGAAGAAGCAATAAACAACTAGAGCCAATATTGCAACCAAACCTCCTTTGCTTGATCTCGCTTTCATTTTGATACTAAGCTCTACTACTAATTTCTTTGTTCTGTTTTTTTTTTATTGGTGTTTTCTTTAATACTTTTGAGTTGTTTTGAAGTGGAAGGATATCCGAAACAAAGACTACATGAGTTATTTATATAAGATCTAAAATGGATTCAATTTTTCCAAAGTTTCTCCAAGTCAATATGTCGTTGTCAAATAGGATAAATGGATGATTAACCGTACTTTACACGCCTTGACTTGATTGACTTGAAAAGTTGAACTTATAATATGGTTTGTGTTGACTAGGTGTTCGTTGAAGAGGTCATGTTTGCCAATATAAAAGATATATCTTTTTCATATAATGCATATATGTCTAGAAGATTAGTGTCTACTGTCTACTAATTTGAATACCAAAACAAAATTATATAAAAAATGTTAGGAATTCTACGTCGGTCCAAGTATGACATGAGTTTTATTGTCAACAAATTTGATAGCGACATTAGTTATCAGAAGGCCAAAAACCACAACAGAAGCATGTAGTAGGGTTTTTTCCTTGGGGATTATGCCCCCTACAAAAGTCCCTCCTAAAGTTTTACCCTTCTTCTTGCACACAGAGACACAATCTTTAGAAACACAAAACCCGGTTTTTTTGTTAGGTGGAAACGGGATACATCATCGTCTGCTTTTCTTTTGTTCGACATTACCCACCACACCTGTTATCATTATATTTAAAATATAAAATCTCAATTTCACTATTGAAAGTAAGTTTGTAAATCTTGTAAACTACACAAGCTCTATAAGTTTGAAATATATAATGTAGTTTTAGATTGTAGTAACGAAACAGACAAACTCTTTATAATCAGCTGTCTACTATGTATTAAAAGGGTAAATGTTATGAATAAAATCTTTAATATATGCTTAGTTAAATGATATGCTATTAAAAATCATTAAAGATGTTGGATTAATAAAGAATACAGTAGGTATTTAAATTTATTGAAATTACTCTTAATTTTTTTTAAGATATATATATATCATACAGAGAATTTTTTTTGCCCTCTTCCATTTCTAAAATAAATATTATATATAAAAAATAAATTTGATTTAAGAGAAAAAATATTAAGAACTTGACCAACTATAACGTAAAATCATATGTCGAAAAACGAAAAGAAAAAAAGCCGTAAAAGTAAAACTTAAATCGGAGGGGCAAATCGGTCATTTGGAAAATCGTAGAAGATTCTAATATCTAGTCAAGCGGCGAGCGTGACTGCAACCGTTCCTCCTCCTCCTCCGTCGCTTTTTTTTTTCCTCTTCAAAAGAAAATAAAAAACCAAAGCCGCACGCGTGCTCTTCACGCGCTTTCACACTCTCCTCCTCTCGCCGATCATCGCTGCGATTCCCTTCTCCATCTCCGGTAACAATTGGATGCGCCGTCTCCAAGCCCTAGAACAATTTCCCAGTATCTCTCTCTCATTCTCAAAAATCCTAATTAGGGTTTGTCACTGAAATCAACACCAGATTTGGCTCAATCGTAACATGTGATTGCTGTTACAAACCACGAACAAAAAATGGTTGATAACAGTAACAATAAGAAGAGGAAAGAGTTCATCAGTGAAGCAGACATCGCCACTCTTTTGCAGAGGTTTTTGTTTCGTTTCGTTAATATTCGATTTCATCTCTTATAATTTGTGGCGGCGTTTGATTTTGACCTCGTTTTGTTTTGCAGATATGATACTGTGACGATACTGAAGTTGCTACAAGAAATGGCGTATTATGCTGAAGCAAAGATGAATTGGAATGAGTTAGTGAAGAAGACAAGTACTGGAATTACTAGTGCTAGAGAATATCAGTTGCTTTGGCGGCATCTTGCTTATAGAGATTCTCTCGTCCCTGTGGGAAATAATGCTCGAGTTCTGGTTCGTTAATGACTTCTGGTTCAAAGAATTTTGATTGTGTAGTTTTATTGACTTATCTGATGTTACAGATGTATATTGATCTTGTTGAAAGATTCAATTTTGCATCAGAGTTTTTTCCAATTAGGGTATTGTTTCAGCTTCTTGAAATGTTGGTTCTCTCTGGATGTATGGAAGGAAGATGGAACCTTGTTTGCTAGTTCTGTTTCTTGTTATTCACAATGGATGCAAACTTTTGTTCCGGGGATTCTTTTGTTGTACCTAGGGAGATAGCATCTGATGAGTGATTATTGTTCTCAATATTGTTGTGTAGAGTAAAAGTTCTATTTGTTTTGATTTTGGTGAATAGCATTTAGGTCTTAAGGTGGAATGAATTTATGTATCATGTGATAGCTGTTGCATTACAAGATGTAATTTTGCAAATTTGAATGAACTCTTGCTTGTGCAGGATGATGATAGTGATATGGAGTGTGAATTGGAAGCATCCCCTGGAGTTAGTGTTGATGTAGTAACGGAAGCTGTTGCGCATGTGAAAGTAAGTAAGAAGGAAATTCACTGAGAAATTTTCTTAGATTCTTCTTTTTCCCTTTTCAAGTCTTTGTCCGATTTCTCTATGACAATCTCCGTCAGTGTATAGCGATTCTTAAGTGGTGGTTACTAGTACTATTCTTGGGTATTGATGTTTGCTTATTACGAGTTCCTAATGACCATGATGCTAAGTTTCCTGCTTTTCTTTCCTTTATTAGGTGATGGCTGCTTCCTATGTGCCAAGTGAGTCCGATATTCCCGAAGACTCAACGGTTGAGGCTCCCTTGACCATTAACATACCTTACAGCCTGCATAGGGGGCCTCAGGAACCATCAGACTCATATTGGTCATCAAGAGGGATGAATATCACCTTTCCTGTTTTTCTTCCGAAAGCAGCTGAAGGACATAATGGGAATGGGTTAGCCAGTAGCTTGGCTCCTCGGAAGAGAAGAAAAAAATGGTCAGCTGAGGAGGATGAGGAGCTGATTGCTGCTGTTAAGCGACATGGTGAAGGCAGCTGGGCCCTTATCTCTAAGGAAGAATTTGAAGGAGAGCGAACAGCCTCACAACTCTCACAGGTTTTAATTTCATTGGGCTGATATTGTTTCGTCATTTTACTCATACCTTTAGATTTTCTTCAATTACATTGTGCATCATCTCGACTCAGCATGCTTAAGCGTTTGTACGAAGTTTATGCATTCTCTTTTTATTATTGCTCTGTGTCATATGCATGGTCTCGTTAATCATCACGCAGATAGCTATTTCGTAGTCACAGGAATATAGTAAAGGAATTTGAGATTCAAAGGAAGTGGGTTTCTAATTGCTTTAGAAAAGAAAAAAAACAAGTATGATCTAGGATTTGGAGTGTATAGCAACTAGGCATGAGGGGTGATGGTTTGCTCTGTTGTTAATATTGCAGTGCCTTCCTTATATTTTTCAGTTAGTGCCTTGTTCTTGGCATTACTACCTGCTTTACACCATTATCTGAGTGTTTACTTAGACCCTCTGAAACATAATTTCATGAGCTCCTTATGCTCTTAGGCTTTTACACCATATATGTCACACTTTGTCTAGATGCAACTAGGTGGCATTATCACACTCTTCTTTATCGAATGATATCAACAGAATTGTGGTCATTGCTTTAGAAATATATCCGTTGTCATCTAGTTTGGTCTTGATGTGGGTTCCCCCCATTGTTCCCGGGTTCAAATCCCGGCAACGGATCTCTAAATGTTATGATTAATAATCTCGTAGAAAACGTAGATTTTAGCTGCTGTAGGCAATAATCTCTCTGTCCACCATTTTTGTGGATATTTTTTCGTCACCTATTTCTGATGTTTCCAGGTATACTTCTTAGTAAGTAGTGTTAAGAAAGATATCTGGGGACAACATTGTATGGGCATCTGTGATGCTGTTTATTTAGCATACATCTGTAATCTGGCTGAATTTACTTATTTGCAGCGGTGGGGGGCTATAAGGAGAAGGACTGATACTTCAAACACTTCTACCCAAACTGGCCTACAGCGAACAGAAGCACAAATGGCAGCTAATCGTGCATTATCTTTAGCGGTGGGAAATCGGTTACCCTCAAAAAAACTTGCAGTAGGTACGAGTAACAGAAGATTCTTCCAGCTTATTGTACTATTTAGTAGTTCTTCTAGGCTATGTTATACTTGTTTAGATTGTTTTTTCTTGCAAAGTTGATATTTGTTAGTCTCTATACTTATCTCAATCAGATTTGTCAATTTGACTGTTTGTAGGTATGACTCCAATGCTGTCATCCGGTACCATCAAGGGAGCACAAGCCAATGGTGCCAGCAGTGGTAGTACATTGCAAGGTCAACAACAGCCTCAGCCACAAATTCAAGCATTATCACGGGCAACAACATCAGTGCCAGTTGCAAAATCTCGAGTTCCTGTAAAGAAAACAACAGGGAACTCCACTTCGAGAGCAGACCTAATGGTAACTGCTAATTCAGTAGCTGCTGCAGCCTGTATGTCTGGCCTGGCAACCGCTGTAACAGTGCCTAAGATTGAACCAGGAAAGAATGCTGTTTCTGCGTTGGTGCCGAAGACTGAACCCGTAAAAACCGCTTCCACAGTTTCTATGCCTCGTCCTTCAGGTATATCATCAGCACTGAATACTGAGCCTGTAAAAACCGCTGTGGCAGCCTCTTTGCCTCGTTCATCAGGTATTATTTCAGCACCAAAGGTTGAGCCTGTAAAAACCGCTGCTTCAGCAGCCTCTTTGCCTCGTCCATCAGGAATGATATCAGCACCAAAGGTTGAGCCTGTGAAAACCACCGCCTCTGTAGCCTCTTTGCCTCGTCCATCAGGTATTATTTCAGCTCCAAAGGCTGAGCCTGTAAAAACCGCTGCTTCTGCAGCCTCTTCGCCTCGTCCATCAGGAATGATATCAGCACCAAAGGTTGAGTCTGTGAAAACCACCGCCTCTATGCCTCGTCCATCAGGTATTATATCCGCACCAAAGGCTGAGCTTGTAAAATCCGCCGCTTCTGCAGCCTCTTTGCCTTGTACATCAGGTATTATATCTTCACCAAAGGCTGAGCTTGTAAAATCCGCCGCTTCTGCAGCCTCTTTTCCTCGCCCATCAAGTATGCTATCAGCACCAAAGGCTGACCCAGTAAAGATTGTTCCTGCTGCTGCCACTAACACTAAATCGGTTGGACCTTTGAATTTAAGGCATGCAGTCAATGGAAGCCCAAACCACACGATACCTTCATCACCCTTTACTAAGCCTTTACATATGGCTCCTCTCTCCAAAGGATCTACAATCCAGAGTAATTCAGTTCCTCCTAGTTTTGCATCGTCAAGGTTGGTCCCCACACAGAGAGCTCCTGCGGCTACTGTTGTCACGCCACAAAAGCCAAGTGTGGTAGCGGCAGCTACTGTTGTCACGCCACAAAAGCCAAGTGTGGGAGCAGCAGCTACTGTTGTAACGCCACAAAAGCCAAGTGTGGGAGCAGCAGCTAATGTTGTAACGCCACAAAAGCCAAGTGTGGGATCAGCAGCTACTGTTGTAACGCCACAAAAGCCAAGTGTGGGAGCAGCAGTTACCGTCACTTCCAAGCCGGTTGGTGTACAGAAAGAGCAAACTCAGGGAAACAGAGCAAGCCCCTTGGTTACAGCAACACTTCCGCCAAATAAAACCATCCCAGCAAATTCAGTGATTGGCACAGCAAAAGCGGTGGCTGCGAAAGTGGAGACTCCTCCTAGCCTTATGCCTAAGAAAAATGAAGTAGTTGGCAGTTGCACCGATAAAAGTTCATTGGATAAACCACCTGAGAAAGAAAGTACTACCACGGTGTCACCTCTAGCTGTAGCTGCGACTAAATCAAAACCCAAAGATGAAGCAACCGTGACAGGGACCGGACTGAAGGAGTTGTAGTTCATTTACTTCATTGTTTTTGTGCTTCCATTAATGTTTTTTCTTAGGACTCGGACAATAATATGATTATGTACAGTAGGACCTCCAAATATAAGGTTCTTACTACTAATTAGTAATACGAGTTTAAATATACTTCGGAATCTCCAAAGTAAATTTCAAAGTTTAAATATACTTCGGAATCTCCAAAGTAAATTTCAAAGTTTAGAAAACGGTGAAAGCAAGAACATTCACTTTGGTTTGTATCTCATTTGGTTCTTCCACAGGTACAGGACAGAAAAAGCTAGAAAACAAGGAACTGAAAAAGGCAAATAACAAATAGATGATTGACTGATTATTCAGGGAGCTTCCCAGGTGGCCTACTGTAACTAGACTGTTTATGCAGACCTGGAGATGGACTGACACAAGAGAAGAGGGATGATGCTGATTGCTTTTGCTGTCTATTCTTCTTTAACTTGACACCGAACAAGAATGACCGTAATGGAATCCTCGGTCTTCCACTTGATGAGCTCTTGCTTGGAGTTGTTCTTGCTTCTGTTGCACTTGAGATCCCAAGATCCTCTTCTAGTTTACTTAGAATCCTCTCCACTTCGGTTTTCAATGCTCTTACACGGTCAAGACCCGAGTGAAGTTCGGTCGAGACCCTTTTGTTCTCCTGTTTCATGTTAAGTATCTCTCCATGGAACTTTGCAGCTTGGTAACCACTAATCTCTGAATCACTTACTTTATTGCCACCTGATTGAGCCGTGACTCTTGCGATTTCTTCTTGGATATTAGCTAATGACGCATACCTTCCCTGGAGTTCGTCTTTAAGAACCGCACTGTTCTCTAGCCATAGCTGTAGTTCTGTTCGAATCTCTCTGAGGTGTCTATAGATAGGCTTTGCCTCTGATGCAACTGCAGTATTACTACTACTTCTTGGAGATTCCTGTTGTTGCTTGCTTTCAATTCTCAGTTTCGATAGCTCTGATTTCAGATCTTGAACTGTTGTCTGGTACTTCTGTATCTGATGTACCGATGTACTAAATCTTAACCAAAACTCGAGATTCTCTTCCAACACCGCGTCAATGTCTGCACGCACTTTGTCTTCCACAGTTGGAATCTTTGTTCTCGGGCTGTCATCAACGTCTGCAAATTTCACCCTAACCTCAGTTGACTTTGTTCTTCCAGGTGTTCTCTTCACATCTCCTACTTGATGATGCGGCGTGGTGGCAACCGAAAAGTTAGAAGTTGGCGAAATGCTCACAGTTTCATGATGTCCTTGTTCATGTTCCAACTGGTTATTTCCTTCTCCTTGGTGTGGTGAATCTTTCCCAGTGGTGTCAAGTTTTTGGCGTAACGACTGAATCTCCACGTCTTTGTAAGCAACAGCATTCTTGAGTTCTCTCAACTGTAATGCTAGCTCGAAAAATCCTTCCCGGTTCTTTTTCTCAACATCACCTAACTTTCTCTTTACTTCTCTATAATCCCTTAGTACTGATGTGTATTCATCTAACAGAACTTTCTCTCTATCCTCCATGCCATCTGGTAACAAATGTCTCCAGTTTGGTGTCTCTTCATCCTCGTCTTCCGTCACCAGATCTTCAGCTTCTGTTCCGAAACAAGTGCTTGCGGTTTCTGATAACGCAAAAGAATCTTTTATCTCTGGTTTCTCTTCTTGAGCTCTTTCACCATCTTCACTCTCCTTAACTGCAATAACATCTTTCTTCGTTTTCTCCGTTGAGACTGACTTCAAATCATCTCGAGAATCTTCTGATCCTGAAACAACAGGCAATTCCTGGAAAATTCCAGCTCCTTCAACATCTTCATCCATCTTCACATCTTGTATCTTGCCAGATAAATCATCAACAGTCCTGTTAGCTACCTTGAATTGGTTCTGTAGATTCTTGTTTTGATCTTCTACTTTCTGGAATAGTTTTCTAACATTTCTCAGCTCGTCTTCAAGCACCGTTATCCTCTGTTTCATAACTGTGGCATCCGAAACAAGAGCTGCTTTGTCCTCCTCTAGACCACGGATATGTTCATGTAACTCATCTGTCTCTGATCTTAATGTCTTCACCAATGCAGTATGAGAGGAAGCATTGGTCTCCAATGAAACCACCCTATGCACAAGATCATCAATCTTCTCTGCAAGCTTCACAACAGTAAGATTCTCATTTGAGTCTTCTCTCTCAGATTCATAGCTCGATTCTTGAACCACATCTTCTTCTTCTTCGTCTGTCCTGATAACCTCATCAAGAACATCACTCTCCGGTTTCTCAAACTTGTTCCTCAATGCATAAAACCTTTCTTTCGCAGTAGTAATCCTTCCTTTCTCAATCTCGGCTTCTTCAATAGATATCTTCTGTTTCTCCTCAAGCTTAGCAAGTGTGTCCCTACAAGAACTCAAAGCGGTACTCGCCATCAACGTCCTAGCATCGCTATCATCAATAGAAGCACCAAGACCAAACTCATCTTGTAAGTTACAAACACTCTTCTGCATCTCAGTCACTTCATTCTCCAAATCCCAATATCTCTCATAAGACTCTTCATATGAGCTCCTCACAAACTCCTTCTCAGTCTGCAACGCCAAGATCCCCTTCTGAAGTTTATCAATCTCTTCCAAACCTTCTTCTTTACTCAAACCCGAACGCACAATCGCCGCTTCCCTTTTCGCTTGTGCAGAAGATACATTCCTTTTCAGATCAGCTGGTCCTTTTCTAGACAACATCATAGACTGACTCCTGAAATCTTTCTTCTTAGGAATATCCGGAACTTCAGGTATGTTGATCCCCTTGGGAATAAGATGAAGATGCTTAGGCGGTTTTCGTGGCCTTCCGTCGTAATCTTCATTTTCATCACTATCATCCTCTAAAGGAAACTGAACATGTTCAGGGAAAGCTGTGGCTATTGTACGGTTTGCGCTTTGAAGCTCTCTAGATAAATGATCATAACGTTCAGCTAAAGCGCGGTATGAACGAAAAGCTTCCTCCACGAAATTAACAATCTCTGGTCTTTTACGGTAATACATCTCAGCTCTTTTAGCAAAAGTGTCTCCATCTTCATCTATAATCTTAAGAGTATATTCTACCTTCTCTTCCATATCTACAACATAAAATAATTCTTTGTTTAATCATCTCTGTTTCTTTGCTCTGAACATTTTGGACTGAGGAATGCATGACACACAAAATAAGAATATTATTATTAGGTGAAATGTGAATCAAGAAACGTACCCTGAAGATTGTGTTCGAGCCATTTGGATTGTTTTGTACGTATGTGGCTTGCCCACCACCATGAATAAGCATTGCTCGCTGCTCTCTGCAACATCTTTTTTCTTGTACCAAGGAAGAAGAAGCAGAGGAAGGTTCAAACATAGCCAAGTCATCAACGTAAGAACTTGAGAGTTTCAAGATCAGACAAAGAAAAGAGAAGAAGCCTTTGTCCGTGTGTAGTGGATATGTCCGAGTATTTTGGTGAATCCTCTGATCAACCTCATTTTTAGGATGTTACCTTTGACAATAACTAAAAAGATAAAAACCAACAATAATAGAAATATATGACATTTATTTCTTATCCGCATTGTTAATCAATTTACATTTGTGTGCGTGGGATATACACTAATTTTGACACATCTTTACTTAATCTTTACATATGTTTTTTAGTCAGGTCCAAAACTAACATTGCAAAACCTGTTTTAAAAAGGTTCAAAATAGACAGAAGAATGCAGTCAATGAAGAACATAAATTACAATCTTAGGTTAAGAAATTTGGGTTACATATATACATTTCTTACATCCATTTGTGCCAAAGAAGCCAAAAGTAGACATAGAAGGATGTAGTCTTCACTCCCACATCATCACATTCTTGATATCTCACATTTCTGACAACATCATCCAAAGCCTTATTTTTCAAAACAACCCTCTAAAAGAGTAAGATCCTGTAAACCTTACCAACCGAAACTTCTTCTCCTATTCTTCTTCTTGGACACTGTCACAACTCTTTTCCCAGACATGGTCGCAACTCTTTTCCCAATAGAAGCTTCATACTCTTCTCTCCTTCTAAGCATACCTCTAGTCTTCACTCCCACAACCCTCGAAACCAAACTCTTATCATCATCATCATCATCATCATCATCAACATCACCAACTCTTGATTTCTCACATGCCTTATCAGATTTCTGACAAACCAAATCTCTTAAACTACCAACAACATCGTCCAAAATCTTATCTTTCAAACAACCCTCAAGAGAATAAAGATCCTGATACCTATTCACAGGAATATCATCAAACGAAATATCAACATTCTTCTTCTTCTTCTCTTCTTCTTCTTCATTGTAATCTTCCCAATCATAAGGAAACCCTAAACGAAAACGATTACAAACCTCAATCGAAATACCATTCTCTAGACAACGAGATCGATTGATGAAACCATTGATAGAAATTGTAATCCCATCAATTGCTTCAAGAGTTGTACTTTCATGTCGCTTTGAGATTGTTCCTGATGAAAACAGTCTTACTCCAGATGCACCATTTGATTCGAATCCTTTAATACACAAATCTTTGCCTTTCTTTGTTAGCCACCAATCGGATAATGTGACGGATTTTAGGGTTTTGATTGGAGTGATGACAGCTAAGGGAAACGGTGTTGGGAAAGTTCCGTCGGTTCCCGGCGAGGAATTGGGTTTTGGTAAAGTCTTGGAGTAAGTGCTCGGTGAGGTATTGGGTTCCGGTAACGGCGTGAAGCGACATGCTGAGAGAGACTGGAATTTGGACTTCGCCCTCGTCGTCGTCATCACAACTTCTTCGATAGTGGGACTGAGAAAATTCGTAAATGGTTGGCAATTGTTTCCCGGTTAAGCTTGATTTTTTTAGGTTTCAAATGGAACCGAATCAGAGTATGAAAATTTCCTGGTTTGGTTTAGGAGAATATTTATAATAAAATGATTACCTGTTGAAAGATTTGTAAGGCCGTAGCCCAGGCCCAATTCGGGTTGAAAAAAAGAGTAGATTATATGGGCTGTCCAAAAAAAGCCTGGACCATAGTGAAAATAGTAACACAAAAACCTGTAAATAGAATGGGCCTAACGATGGGCCCATTTCATATAATATGGTCGGTGGAGCGATACGCCACGACGGTCCAATTATAGATCACGTGGAAAGTATTGCGGATAAGAGTCAAAAATTCCGTTTGGTGAAAATCGTAAATTTGCGGGACCACTCAAAATTGAAAATATCCATTCATCATCATTTCCATTTTTCCTCTTTAATCCAAAAAAAAAAAAAACTCGGAGGTGATCGTTTGTCTCTGGGTTAATGAAGCTGCCACGAATTGGCGTATTTTAGATTGATACGTCAAAGCTCCTCCTCGCGCACGTTAGCTAAAGGAATGTCTTGTACTCTTTTTGTTGTTGTTGTTGATTTTTTGAACAAAGAAAGAAACTAATCAAAAAGACGAAGAGGAAGAAGAAGCTCACCGTTTCTATCTCTCATTTTAACCACTGATCTTCTCCGATTGCGTCTTGCTTCTCGTCGTTTGCTTCCGATCTCTCTCTGGATTTTCTCAATTTCGTACGGAGTAGGTAACTTCCGCGAAATTCTTGCATTTTCCGGGTTAATTTTGCGTGAAATTAGAGAAGATTTTGAAGGAAATTGTGTGAATTGTACTTTAATCATACTTGATTAGACAAAGATCGGCGTTAATTAGTGCGAATTTCGATAATTTGATGAAATTGTCTCAGTATTGTCATCTCTGTTGCATGCGTGAAGTTAGAAAGATTATGCTAATCTTTTGTAATTATGCAAATGATTTTGGAAGGTTTTTGGTAGTTTGAATATTGTTTAATGTTCTGCGAAGCTAATTCTCGATTTTGTGCAGGTTAATTGTGTATAAAGGAGTTTAGTTGATCATTGTTTTGTACATTTGGGATGATGATGCGTACTGTTGCTTTACCATTGTCCCATGATCTGAATGTTCATAAGATCCATGAAGCTTCTGGATTCCATAATGTACGTAGTGTTGTTTTCGAATTTACGATTTTGATTACTTACAGTTTTTCTTGGGTGTGTCTCATTTCTCGTTTTCCTGCAGAGTGCTGCTGGTAAAAATCGTGTGTATCTGACTCGGACTGGTCTTTCATCATGTGCCACGGTATCATCTGTGCTCATAGCATTGTTCAATGGTTTAGTGCTTCTTTTTGATTTTCTTCAAGCAATATTGGTGTTGTGGTGGAACTCTCCTCTTACTTTAGGACCCTTTTCTGTTAGTTGTTTATGCTTGTGGATCTGTTTTTATTGTATTTCACTTTTGTGTGCTCTACGCGTCTGATAGTTATGTATAGTTCTCACTCTCAATTAGAATAGATGATAAGTTGGCGGTTGTTAGCCATGTGGGCTTCTATTAATTTTTCCTTTCCTGTTGTCTTAGAGACAAGACGTTTGGAGTCTTCAGCTACTAGAGAGCTTGAGTGGTTCAATAGTACCTGTATCATCTAGGTGTAATGCATTTGTTTGCCGGTCAGCTCTCTCTCCTGGGAATGGAAATGAAGGCCCTATTCTTAAATCAACTGCAGTAATATTCACAAGGTTATATGTTTGAACATTTATTCATTTATACTATCAAATGAGTGGGGTGTGATTAATTGATAAACTGTGCACACACATCACATGTGCTTACAACTGAGACCTAAAAGAGATCACTAGTTGGAGAAGGATATCATTCCATATTTCGGCTCTCTTTCATATACATTTATACTTTAATAATTGAAGCCATTTTATCTGAAATGTTCGTTATTGATACCAGGGTATATGATGCTTTAGGTGGAAATCCTCATTTAGTGAAACTAATTCCAGCGGTTGGGATTCTTGCATTTGCTACATGGGGTCTTAGACCCCTTCTGCGCCTTGCCAGAACTACCCTGTTTGAGGTGTGATGTCATTCTCTCTCGACTCTTATACATTTCTTCAATTTCGGTTCATGGGCTACTTGCTATAGTTTATTTTAAGTGGATGCAACTTTAATTCCAGAAGGGGAATGATGCAAATTCACAGAAGAGTAGCACGCAGTACATTGTTGTGTCATATCTTCAACCTTTGCTGCTTTGGAGCGGAGCAATCCTTTTATGCAGGTCAATAGTATTTTTGTTTCTAACTAGTTAACTATTATATGTGTTTACTAACATCAATATGGAATTGTCTTTCAGAACATTGGACCCAATAGTATTGCCTTCAAGTGCCGGCCAGGCTATTAAACAGCGTCTTCTGATCTTTGCTCGGTCCATATCAACGGTGTTGGCATTTTCCTGCTGTTTATCAAGGTAAGCAAGAGTTTCTGTATATTGTTACTGTAATAACGCTTTTATGGTGGTATAAGTACTTGCGTAAGGATACATGTCTCCAAAACAGTTAGCTGACCTTACTGCAGGTTCACCATTTAGCTTGCTTTTTATCAGTTTGATGCAATTTTATCTCCGCCCTTGTATATATCATAACTTAGCTTTACTGACTACCAAATGGTTTTTCAGTTACTGAGCATGTTTGATGCAATCTTTGGGCTAATACAAAATGTCTTTTCTGCAGCCTACTTCAGCAGGTGCAGAAATTTTTTATGGAGACAAATAATCCTGCTGATACCAGAAATGTACGTCTTCCTATCCTGAAACAGATTTGGACACTGTTTTCATTATTGATAGTTCATCCTATTACACGGCATGAAGTGGTAACACAACACCTGCAGCTGCCTATATGTTCTAATGCCTCAACTGTAGGGAGAAGTTTGAATATGTTTCAGATTGTGTCTCTCATGAAAGAATAAGCATTTTGTCCTCCAAATCCAAACTTCTATTGTCTTTGTGAATATGCAATTTGCATTTATATTTTTAGTTGCTCTGAAGGAATAAAGTCTTTCGACATAGATGTACAAAAACTCAGTTGGCTGATGCTTGAGATTAGATGATGATATCTTTATGACTCTCCAGCTAAGGGTTTATTCGGAAAAATGTTTATCTATTTATTGTTATGCCAGATGGGTTTCAGTTTTGCTGGAAAAGCTGTTTACACTGCTGCGTGGGTTGCTGCTGCTTCATTGTTTATGGAACTGTTAGGCTTCTCTACCCAAAAATGGCTAACGGCTGGGGGTCTGGGGACAGTACTGCTAACTCTTGCTGGCCGTGAGGTGCGTTCATCTCTTTGTGGAAAACTTTGGCATACTAAATCGTTTTTACGGTGGGAAAATTATTCCTTTTGTGGATGGTGCAGATACTTACTAACTTTCTTTCAAGCATTATGATTCATGCTACACGGCCCTTTGTTCTGAATGAGTGGATCCAGACCAAGATAGGAGGCTATGAAGTTTCTGGCACAGTAGAGGTCTGTTAACTTGTCAGTTTATCTTTGTTAAATTTATTTTTCTTGTTCGTGTTCACGTCACTAGCTTCAGATAGGAGTCTTCTTTTTGACATATGAACTGTGTTCCATAAATGACACTTCTTTTTCAGCAAGTCGGTTGGTGGTCACCTACAATTATCAGAGGTGATGACCGGGAAGCAGTTCATATTCCTAACCACCAGTTCAGTGTGAATATTGTGAGAAATCTCACTCAGAAGACGCATTGGCGCATCAAAACACATCTTGCCATCAGTCATCTTGATGTCAGCAAAATTAATGTAAGCAATAATAGACTAGTTTACAAGGTCTTACACCCCTGCACTCTCTTGGTCAATGTGGCAAGTTATTGTATCTTTTTTTCAACTATACAGAATATCGTGGCTGATATGCGCAAGGTGTTGTCTAAAAATCCTCAAATCGAGCAGCAAAAAATACACAGAAGAGTCTTTCTGGAGGATATAGATCCAGAGAACCAAGCCCTTAGGGTAAGAAAATATCTTCTATCAACATCCAATATGTCTGTTTCACGTTAACTCAGATTTAATATCTATATCTGATATTTTTGCAGATTCTAATATCCTGTTTTGTCAAGACTTCACGTTTTGAAGAATACCTGTGCGTTAAGGTATGTTAAAGTTAACTGAATACACACTTTTCATCACATGAGTGTATCTCTTTGGCTGCTAAGTTATATCATTCAAATTATGTGTATTTAATCATACCACACTAGGAGTAGTCTGATCAACTATTTTGACATGTCTCATTTTCATCACTTTCCCAAGACATTGTTTTGTGTGTGCTAATGCATGTGTACTTGAGTGCATCTCCGAGCATATGTTCCCGTGGGCACATGTGTTTATGTGTTTGTATGTGTATGTCCCAATGTCATGACCTTATGTGATAGAAATTTGTATCTTTGAACAGGAAGCAGTGCTCTTGGATCTTCTTACTGTTATTAGGCATCACGGGGCACGTCTAGCAACTCCCATTAGAACAGTACAGAGGATGCGTAATGAGGCTGAGGTGGACACTGCAGGATTTTCAGACATCGTTTTCAATCAAGCAGCAATGAACCGCCGATACATGCTGATTGAGCCATCTTATAAAATCAACAGCGATGACAATTCAAAGTCTCCCTCACCCAGCCCAGGGCAAAAGTCACCCAGCCCAGGGCAAAAGAGTGAAGAAAGGGACCTTCAAGAAGAACCATCGGAAACCAAGGCCGAAACAGAAAACAACGGATCGGTGCCGGTTTCAAATGCCAAAAAGGAAAACCAGAAAGCGGCTCTTGGTTCCAACTCCAATACAGGCACTAAGGGTTCATCAACCTCAACATCTGACCAGCCAGTAGCACAAAAGTCAGAAGAAAAGAAGAAAGAGAGCGTGGGAGATCCACATAAAGCAGAGAAGGATGAAGTTTCTGATGACGAAGCTACAATAGAGCAGACACTGAAATCAAAAGCAAAACAAGGGAGCGAGAAAAACAATGGAGAGTCGAAAGCTCGAGATGGTGGTGGGTCCGGTACTAGTTCTTTACTGGAGGAGAATCTTGTTCTTGGTGTTGCGTTGGATGGCTCAAAACGTACACTCCCGATTGATGAAGAACACAAAGCATCTGGTGCACTAATGGATTCAGAAGAACTTGGTATTGGATCAGAATGAGTAGACGGAGAAGAGATATAAAGAAATTTGTGTTCTAAGCAATTTAATGCTTCTGTAGAAAGTAACAAACAGAAACGGAGAAATGAGCGCGACTCTCTGTTAATTTTGTAAGCATAGAGGTTTGCGCCATTTCATCTCTGTAAATAATACTAGCGATTCAAAAACTGAAAAGTAGTTTGTTTCAAGTGACTAGTTTGAGATTTTTCGTGTTTTGAAAATTCTTAAGGATCAAATTTGATTATCTTAAATCCAACGGAAACACTTTCAAAAAGATATATACCAGAAAGAAAGACAACAAACTTTGAACTTTCGACGACCTTACAAAGTGAAACAACATGGAATATAGTTGAAATACCAATGAAAATACACCAAATCAAACACACTTGAAAAGACTGATAAAAGCATCAACAAAGTGAAACCATACTCGGCGCCAAGGTGAATCAAAGCAAAGAAACACAATAAATGTGATCCATGTTACACCATAGGTAGCAGCAAGACTCCAGTAGAAAATTTCCATATCGATTGTTGTTTCCTCATCCCCGCTTTGATCATCAGATTCAAGGAACTCGGTAGTGCTGTTATCATCACAACTTCTGTTTATAGCTGAACCACAGAGAAGAAGATTACCAATGAAGTTGGTTTCATCCAACGTAGAAAATTTTCCGTGACTTGGAATGGAGCCTGAGAGGTTGTTGTAGGACACATTGAATACAACCATATAGTCTAACTTGGATAGATCTTGAGGTATCGGTCCCCGCAACAAGTTAAACGAAAGATCAATGCTCTCAATATCCGTTAGATTGGAGAAGCTTTGAGGTATCAAACCTGACAAGGAATTATGAGACAGATTTAAAGCACGTATTCTCTGAAGATCTCCAAGCTCCTTTGGTATGTCACCACTGAGTTCATTACTTGACAGATCAAGTCCAAACATAAAGTTGAAACTTTCTTGAGTGTAAGAATCATACCTACTCTTTGATGCAAATTCAACATTGAACATCAAAACGCCGGTGTAGTCTGGAGAATACTGACGTGGTAAAACCAATAACCTAGAATACACAGCGAATTCTTCATCGTCATTGATTTCAAATGGTAATTTGTCGCCATTAACCTCATAGTTTAACCTCCTCCCAAATGATACATTGTTGAGACATGTTGGTATAGATCCCTTCAATCTGTTGTTGGCAAGATCCAAGATCCTAATGCTTCTTAGACCACATAGATCAGTAGGAATATGACCCGTTAATGTGTTACCCCTCAACAAAAGAGAGAGGATAAACTCGTTCTTGACAAAATGCGGAATAGTCCCGGACAATTTGTTATTTCGCAGATCAAGTACCAAAACATCTTTTATCAATGTACTTGGAATTGTCCCACTGAACTCATTGTCGTTGAGATACAATAGACTCATATCCATACCAGTGAAGTGCGAAGGTAAGTTCCCCGAGAACTTGTTTCCAGAGAGGTCCAAAATTTTAAATGTAGGTTTACTAAAAAGCGTGCTTGGCAAGGTACCTTCTAAAAGATTGTTGGAGAGAAAAAGATAGGCAAAGAAAAAGCCGCCGAACCAACTTGGAATGACACCTTGTAGATAGTTATTCGACAAGTCGAGCACTCCAAGAGATTGCACGTTACGCAACCCATCTGCGATCCCAGTAAATAGATTGTTATTCGCAATCAACACGACCAAACTCCCAAAGTTTGTCTGTTTTGGGAAAATTTGACCAAAGAATTTGTTGTATGAAAGCTTCAAAGTGTGCAATGAAGAACAACCAATAAGAAACTTCATTGGTAGACTTCCAGAGAAATTATTATGAGATAAGTCCAAGAACTTAATATCTTTCATCTCACCGAATGACGATGGTAGTATCCATTGAAACCCATTGTTGGAAAGATTCAAGTGCCTTATATTTGGAAGAACCTTTCCAATGTTCTCTGGAAGCCGTTGATCAAAATTATTGGCTGATAAATCCAAAATCTGCAAAGTATGATTAAGTAGTCTTGGCAACTCAAGCATGGTTAAAGAGTTGTTCTGCAAAAGCAAAACCCGAAGATTTGGATATTTCTCCAAAAGCCAATAGGGAAATACTCCAGTTAACTTGTTGTTGGAGAGGTTAATCACATGCAAATCCTTCTGGTGTTGAATAAAGCTTGGAACATTTTCCAAGTTGCAATTTTGTAGCTCGATGACACTTAGCTGAAACTTTGGCTGTAAGGAGGACAACTTTTTTAGACGCAACAAATTAGATCTTGATGAAAGTTTGAATACCTTGAGCTTCGAGAGGTTGGCGATTAATTCCAAAGAAAAGAAACCCTTAAACTCATTATCCGAGAGAGCTAAATACTCAACAGAATCAAGATTTCTGATAAGAGATGGAACTGTACCATTGAAGTTGTTTGAAGAGATATCAAGAACTTGGAGTTGGGTCAAGCTATCAAAACATTGAGGAAATTGACCTGTAAATTTGTTTTGACTTAGATCAAGCTCTCGTAAATTTTTCAGTTGACAAAGTCCTGCCAAAGTCACACGTCAATGGATAAGAAAATGATACACAACTTATCACACACAAAAGAAAAAAAAAAGTCTTAACGTACCTTTGTTTGACCCAGAAAATTTGTTATCACTCATGTCCAAACCTTGAAGGTTATGAAAATTTGCCAAGTCTGTGGTAATAAGGAAAAAAAGTTATGAAGAGAGAATTTTGGCAAGTGTCCTAGATCAATATTTTGGATCTATGAATAAATTTGCTAGATTTTTACCTGGCACTGGCCCAACAAACTGGTTCTTACTTAGATCCAGCAGTTCTAGATTTCTCAAGTTTATAAGTTCTGAAAATATATAGGTTCCTCAAGTTTAATACAAGAATAGTAACAAGTACTCATCAACTATGACTACGAGACCTTAATATTGAACTTATTAAGACCTGAAAGTGGACGTACGTACCTTTCATTGGAAAAGTACCTTCCATATTGTTTCCATGAAGAATTAAAGTTTTAAGCGAAGAAGCCGTGTTTATAAACGGTAAGACAGTATTATTGACGCCGTTTTCACTAATATCAAGGATCTCAAGATTTTTCAATCTCTCAAAGCTTTTATAACCTGCATGTATAAAACCCAATGATGTTAACTTGAAAATGACGATGGCTTATAATTATGTGTTCATGAAAAAAATAGACTAAAAAGTTGTTAATAGAAAGGGAAGTAAAAGATCATTTATATACCATGGATATGATCGAACCAGCCTTGACACCAGAAATTACTTAAATTAAGAGTTTGTAATTCTCCAAATGGATAGAACAAGGAAAGATTTAGTAGGGGAGGAGGATAGTATGTGTCAGTCAAGAGAAGACCAATCACACGCCCGCTGGTAAGATCACACTTGACTCTTTCCCATTTGCAACAGTCGCTGTTGTTCGTGTCATTAGGCCAATCATACGGGTACTCGGATATGTTGAGATATGCCTTGAGCTCTAGCAGTCCTTTCCTTTCGCTTTCGATGCAACTTATATGCCCATGCGCATCCAGCGATGATACCATCATCATTATCATCATAACCAGCACCATTAGGTCCATTACCATTACAAATGCTGGAGAGAACATCATTAACATTGTTCTAATTTGACATTAGGAACTATTCCTAACTTTTTTTGTTAAATAAAAGAACTATTCTCAAGATTCAGATTTATCTCGACCTGGCAAAGAATTATGATGGCATAATGAGTGGAGACTTTGGCGGAAGATTTTGACTTTACTGAAGAATCTTGGCAGAAGACTTTGACTAGTTTTATTTTAAATAGACTTAAGTCAACTCTATACTTAAACTCAAAGGGATCAAGGAATCTTTGGCGTAGAGCTTTGACTTTGATCTATTATGTAGTTTAGCTAAGTTTCAAGTGTGTTTTTTTATTCAATACCAAAAAGACTATTTAAATCCAGCAAAAACATTTTCACAAAGAGATTCCAAATATATAGTGCACAACAAACTTGATTTACATAGTGTAAATACAAAAGAAATGATTTACCATTGAAAACACCAAATCAAACACATTTGAGAAAACTGACAAACACATTAACAAGGCGAAACCATGCTTGGCGCCAAGGTGAATCAAAGCAAAGAAACACAATAAATGCCATCCATGTTATACCGTATGTGGCGAAGAGGCTCCAATAAAATGTCTCCATATCGATTGCTGTTTCGTCATCTCCACTATGAGAATCTATTTCCTTGAAACCACTAGTGTTATCATCGCAACTTTTATTTATAGTTGTCCCACATAGAAAAGGATTACCAATGTAATTGGTTACATCCAAGCTTAAAAACTTTCCTTGACTTGGAATTAAGCCCGAGAGGTTGTTGTATGAAACATTAAACACAACTATATAGTCTAACTTGGTTAGGTCATGAGGTATTGGTCCATGCAACACGTTAAACGAAAGATCAATGCTCTCTATATCTGTTAGATTGGAGAAGCTTTCAGGTACTAAACCTGACAAGGAATTGTGAGACAAATTCAAAGCACGTATTCTTTGAAAATCTCCTAGCTCTCTCGGGATTTCACCAATAAGTTCATTACTTGAAAAATCCAGTCCAAACATGAACTTGAAACTTTCTCCCATGTAAGAATCATATCTTCTCTTTGATGCAAATTCCACTGTGAAGTCCAAATAGCCTGAGTAATCTAGCTCAAACTCAAGTGGTAAAACCAAGGACCTAGAATACGACTCCTCTAATTCTTGATCTGCTCTAACCATGCCATATGATGATCCAAAGTCAGGATCTATCTCATAGTCTAAGCTCCTCCCAAAGGATACATTGTTAAGGCATGGAGGTATCGAACCATTCAATCTGTTATTAGCAAGATCCAAAACCCTGATGCTCTTTAGCTCACAAAGACTAGTTGGGATATGACCCGTTAATGCGTTACCCCTCAACAAAAGATAAAGAAAATATCGGTTGCTGACAAATCGTGGGATAGTGCCGGATAACTTGTTATTTCGTAGATCGAGTAACATAACATTTTCTAGCAATGTACTTGGAACTGGCCCACTGAATTCATTATCATGGAGGTACAACAAACCCATATGCCGAAAACTGAAGTGTGAAGGCAAGTTACCGGAAAACTTGTTTCGTGAGAGGTCCAAAAGCTGGAAAGATACGTTAAAGAGGGTGCTTGGTATTGTACCATTTAGGAGATTATCCGAAACCGAAAGATACAAGAAATAAAAGCCTCCAAACCAACTTGGGATGACACCTTGTAGAGAATTATTCGACAGTTCGAGAAATACTAAACCCTTTGAATGAATCAACACATCCGTGATCTCGGTAAATTGATTGTTATCCGCAATCAACACCCTCAACGACTCCAACTTCATTGGTTGTGGGAAAATCTTGCCACTAAATCTGTTGTATGAAAGCTTCAAAATACTTAATGAAGAACAACCAATGCAAAATTTCTTTGGTAGACTGCCTGACAAGTTATTATGTGATAAGTCCAAGAAGAAGATCTTTTTCATCTCACTAAACGAAGAAGGCAAATTCCCTTGAAACCCATTATTCGAAAGATTCAAGTGACTTATATTGGGAAGCACATGTCCGATATTGTTGGGAAGCCATTCATCAAACTTGTTGACTGATAGATCCAAAACATGCAAACTATGAACAAGTAGTCTTGGAAGATGAAAGATAGTGAATGAGTTGTTCCATAAAAGCAAAACTCGAAGTTTTGGATAGTTCTCCAAAAACCAAGATGGAGATATTCCGGTCAACTTGTTGTTGGAGAGATTAATTAGACGCAAATCTTTCTGCTGTTGAAGAAAGCTAGGAACTGCTTCCAAGTTGCAATATTTTAAATCAATAACACTCAACCGAAACTTCAGTTGTAGGGAGATTTCTGACTCTATATGCAGCAAACTAGATTTTGATGAAAGTTTGAACACCTTGAGCTTAGAAAGGTTGGCGATCAAATCGAAAGAGAAGAAACCCTCAAACTTATTATCTGAGAGAGATAAATACTCAAGAGAATCAAGATTGCTGATAACAGATGGAAGCGTCCCATTGAATTGGTTTGAAGACATATCAAGAACTTGGAGTTGGGTTAAGCTACTAAAACACTGAGGAAATGGACCGGTAAATTCGTTTTGACTCAAATCAAGCTCTTGCAAATTTTTTAATTGACAAAGTCCTATAACAATGACAAGCAAAGGCACATTAAGATTAGAATGTTTTTTTTCTTTTAAAAATTATTTGACAAATTAATAATTTAAAAAATACTTATATGCAAACTACTATATATATAATTCCTAAAATGCTAAAGAAACTATTTTTTTTTAGAAAAATGACCGGTTTACAAAATGTTTGGCTGTATATCATCTTTTGTTCACGGATATTTTGATGAACTGTCATGTATATACTAAAAATAAACTCGTATCCATATATTTTGTCAAACACGTGAATATAAACTCTCTTTTTTTGTTTTTTGGGTTCAAAGGTTAATAACTGTAATAATAATAGTTAAATTAATTTTCATGATACATACCTTCTCTTCCTAATGATCCAGAAAATGTGTTGTCACTTAAATCCAAAGCATGAAGCTTATGCAAAACCGCCAAGCCTGCCATCAGTATATATATTTTTGACAAAGGTTAACTAAGATGAATATTTGAAAAGAGAATGAGAGGTGAATAAAAACTTTAGTAGTACCTGGCACAGGGCCATTGAGCAAGTTCCCACTTAGATCCAACAGTTCTAGATTACTCAAGTCTTTTAGCTCTTCAGAATATATGAACACAAAAAAGAATGAAGATGAGCTGAACATATGTTTGAAACTAATAATATCACTTTGGAACTGGTACTCAATTACATACTTGATATTCAAATGCATATAGACTAGAAAATGGGCGTACCTTTCATTGGAAAAGTACCTTCCATATTGTTTCCATGAAGAATTAAAGTTCTAAGCGAAGAAGCGGCATTTAGAAAGGGTAAGACACTGTTATTGACTTCGTTGTTACCCATATCGAGGATCTCAAGTTTTTTTAATTTCCCAAGGCTTTTATACCCTATAAAACAAAAGGCCAATAGATCTTGTAAAACACTTTTATAATTGGCCAATAGTCTCTTTCAAAACTAGAAATCTCCATACTAACTAATTGTTCAAAGACTCTTAAGATAATTATTCCACCACTTATTTATACTATTCATATTACCATGCACATGTATTAACATTTCACAATCTTGTCCCTACCAAGAAATTAAGCAAAAAAGAATAATAAATGGAATTGATGAAAGATATACCATGGATATCATCGAACCAGCCTGTGCATCCGAAATCATATAAGTTTAAAGTCCGCAATTCTTCAAAGGGGTGAAACAAGGAAAGATTTATCAGGATTGGATCACTGAATGTTTGATTCAAGAAGAGGCCGATCACACGTCCACTTGTACGATCACACTCCACTCTTTCCCATCGGCAACAATCACTCTTCGTGTCATTAGACCAATCATATGAATATTCCTTGTTCACATAAGCCTTGAGCTCCAACAATCCCTTCCTCTCCTTCTCGATGCAACTTATATACCCTTGCATTTGTAGTGATACAACCATGACCCATGCTGCGAAGAAAAACTGCGGTATAGTGAATATCAACATTTCTGCAAATAACCAATACAAACAAAGAAGGGGAAGAGAGTTTGTAGCTCAAGTCAATGACTTGGTAATATTATCGATGATATTATATGAAGAAATCTTTAGTATCTTTGTAATTAATTAGATCGTAATCTTCAAGAAGATTTTGGCAGAAAACTTTGACTTTTCTTTTATGTGTTCAACGGTTTATTGTAAAACATTGATAAATCAATACTAAATAAATTAATAAGTTTTATAAATTAATAAAAAAATTCTGTTCTGAATTGTGATTAATGTAAAAAATGACACAAATCGATAAATTAATAAGATAATATTTTTTTATAAATATATGATTTTATTAATATTATAAATTAATAATTATATAAGTGTATTAAATATATATATAATATATCTAAAAAAAATTGAAATATATTTTAAATATTGTTTTGCTTAAATTTGTATTTGTTTTTATTTGAATTTAGTTCTAATATTTTACACAATTATTTTTCTATAAATTAATTAATTTATAAAGGTGATCCTTGTTAACTAACGTACAAGTCCAATAGTAACCAAATTGAGAGATTGGGCTTTACAATTATAGCCAAATGTTTTAACTTTTAACCGTCTAAAAATGTTTGATCTGTGGGATTATATCTTTCGGTCTTCTTAATGGATCACAAAAAATAATATTATCATTTTCTTCAACAACGATTGGTGCTGGATTATATTGACAAGTGGATATGACTTGTGACCAGGCAAAGAGACGTATCACTTGCGTAACTTTTCTTCTTCTCTAGATAAGCTTTTGCCAACTCATTCTCTTTTATTGCAAAATTCATGTGTTAGTTCTTCTTCTTTACAAAATTGAGTTTAAACTGTTTTATTACTAATCCAAATGAGGAATCACTTTGCACTATTAATAGAAAATAATACACAACCAAACATCTAAAAGATACTATAATAGTAGAGATCAAAGACCTGAGCAAAAACTGAAAGAAAAAAAAAAAAAAAAAAAAAGACTTCTCCTCAAAAATGGCGTTTACACTAGGTGAGTCTTAAGATCAAAATCTGATCACAGTTCAGCTGAAACTATTTCCCTAAACGACATCGTTTTGTTGCCTTGATCAGGTGGAAGAGCTCGTCGTCTAGTCTCTGCAACATCAGTTCATCAAAATGGTTGCTTACACAAAGTAAGTCACGCACCTTGATCTTTATTTCCTTAATCACATAACTTCAAATATGATTTTATTCAAACTATTCAAAAATTTCCATTTACTTTTTGAAGCTGCAACAAATTGGATCGGATCGGTTTCAGCTTGGTGAAGCAAAAGCAATAAGATTACTACCCAGGTGATAAGATAAAGTTTGGTCTTTATAGTTCTTTAAAAAAAAAAGTGAATCAAAGAATAAAGACAGAGATTACTCTGTTTTTTTGTATCATAGGAGAACAAACATGGTTCAAGAATTAGGAATCAGGGAAGAATTTATGGATCTAAACAGAGAAACAGAGACAAGTTATGATTTTCTGGATGAAATGAGACACAGATTTCTGAAATTCAAGAGACAAAAGTATCTGTAAGCAAGAAACTCATGTTCTTGATTTTGTTATAACCAAAAGAAAAGAACTCTGCTTTTTGCTCTGTTTTCTCTCTGATTCGTTTTGAATTGACGGATGAAATCTAAAAATCAGACCGGAGATAGAAAAGTTTAAAGCTTTGGCCATAGCTCAATCACCAAAGGTGAGCATCAATTCGTAATCGACTCGAAAATTGCGGTTTATGAGTCTAATTCTTACGAACATTACCGAGGTTTAAACCAAACTGACAAGGATATACACAGGTAATGGTGATAGGATGTGCAGATTCAAGGGTATGTCCATCTTATGTACTAGGATTTCAACCTGGTGAAGCTTTTACTATCCGAAATGTCGCCAATCTCGTTACCCCGGTTCAGGTGCTTTTTAAACTCACTCCTTTTGTGCTTATACAATTTCCATCAAGAATGCATCTAAAATCCTTTTAATGTTTTCCTGTTTTTGATAGAATGGACCAACAGAAACCAACTCGGCTCTTGAGTTTGCGGTCACCACTCTTCAGGTAAGCTTAAACATTATAAGAAAGTGAACATTGTAGCAAAAGAAATGAATGTATATATGATTCTGTTTCTGCATAGGTTGAGAACATTATAGTTATGGGTCATAGCAATTGTGGAGGAATTGCAGCACTTATGAGTCATCAAAACCACCAAGGGCAACACTCTAGGTAGATATATATAAATAAGTTCTTAAAACAACTCTTTAAATTTTTCTTGATTGTTGATTGAAACTACTCTTGTGTGTGTAGTTTAGTAGAAAGGTGGGTTATGAATGGGAAAGCCGCTAAGTTAAGAACACAATTAGCTTCATCACATTTATCCTTTGATGAACAATGCAGAAACTGTGAGAAGGTAACTAATTCCAAACATCTTTTTATTCTTAGGTCTCTTATACCTGAAGCTGATTTGTGTGTGTGTGTGTGTGTGTGTGTTTTTTCTTGTGTTGGGGTAGGAATCTATAAAGGATTCTGTGATGAATTTGATAACTTATTCATGGATAAGAGATAGAGTAAAGAGAGGTGAAGTCAAGATTCATGGATGTTATTACAATTTGTCAGATTGTAGTCTTGAGAAGTGGAGATTAAGTTCAGACAAGACTAACTATGGATTCTATATTTCAGACAGAGAGATATGGAGTTGAGTAAATATTGAACAATCCTCAGTTCTAATATTCAGATGTATCTTTGTACATACGAAATGATATTTACACAATTGGAAAAAAAGAAAAAAAAAAAAGTAATATTGTAATAACGGAATAAAAGGTGAATTGGTCTACCCGCAGCTCTCAAGTGGTTTTTTATAATGTTGGGACTATGGTTTACACAAATAAGAGTTAATATTATTATAATTATAATAATAATAATAAGAGTTAATAGTATCTAATAATAATAATAACTTTACACAAATAAGACTGTGGACTTTGTATTTGCCGGAGTTACTAGCCTTGTCTCTGCTCTCAGCAACCGCCCAAATCAGATCTCAGTCACCGGTTTCTCACCGGATTTTTTCTTCATTTTGTATCTGTGTAACTTTGCCACTATCAGGCCTTTTGGCTCATTTCAGGGGCAGGCCCATTAAATAAAAAAAAAAAATAATAATAATAATAACTTTGCTTTTTGCAACTGTTGTGTCTTTTTATCTACCAATTTTTCATTAAAATATTTATGATTATTTTTATCTGATCGTAATTTTTTATGGTACTTTTCCGTTATAAGTTTTCGTATGAATAGTTTATTTATTCAAATGTTAAAAAAAAAAAAATCTATTAAAATATTCGTCACTTTTAAATTCTATATTTTTGTCCTTCTTTCTAAGTATTTCCCAAATTTTGGTTCTTTCACACATATTATTCGACAAAATATAAATACAGAGAGATTTGTTTTATTGTTCAAAGTTTTACTTTAAAATTCTAGATAAAAAGTTTGGGAAGTCGGAAATGGACATGCCTAAATATTATACTGTAGCTTATTCATTTGCCAAAAAGTTGGGGCAAAAACAGCGTTTATAATACTGTGTTGGCCTCGCTAGTTTTAGTATTAACCATTTCTATTACACTCCAGTCTTCTATTACACTCCTAATGTGTACTATAGCCATCATCTTAACCGCGGTGATAGAAAAAAAGAAGTTGAAGTGTATATACTGAGTGGAAATAGTCTTCCACTTCAATGTTCACTTACTAATATTTAACATAATGTATGGCTTACTAAGAACTTAAATGGTTTAGTGATAAATAACATGAATGCTTTATATTGTGAGCTATCATATGTCTACTCCAGTAGTGCGATCTAAATTCTAGGAAAAAGTAGTCAAAGTGACTGAAACACTGTCCCCCACCAGGCCACCACCACCACTATGTGAAGAAGAAAAACCTTACAATAAATAATAATAAACTAGAAATGACAAATTAGTAGTGCAAAAGATAACAATTATACTCAACGATGGCGTTCCCTGTCTTGAGATTAAACTCATGTGTGCTAGCTTGAACATAACCCCTAGCAAATCGGAAAAGTCCACTTCCTCCAATCACTGGCATCTCCCTCACCTTATCAAACACTGAATTTCTTCCTAACACTGTGATCGTGCTTCCATTGTATTTCCCATCAAGAATCGCAAAATTCATAGCCATCAATAATCCTATTTCTTCTTTAGATGTGCCTGCATAAAACCCTTGTGCCCTTCCCACCATTTTGGAGCTTAATTTTGGTGTGAGCGTTAAAGGGTTATCAATCATACGCATGAGACCAAAGCCCGTTGCCCCCGTGTATTTTTTCGGAGGATTCATGATTGACACCGAAGACGAATCTTGGCCGGTTACAATATCGTGCCAGTATACTCTGAAATGAGTTAGTTTCTCTTTCTTGTGATGCAAGAAATTAGATTCAAGGGTTTCTCCTGTGACGGAAATTAGGACGAGGGCTAGTGTTCGAGAAGAAATAAGAAAGAAGGAGAGAAAACTGCCCATAGTGGAGACTGGAGAGAGATGACTTTCTTAGGTTTTGTGGGTACAATTTTTGCATTTTATGGTTTGATGCGTGTAGATATCATAATATATGGAGGAGGACATTCTCGAAAGTGCACGGTCGTATACATATGTAATGAGATCTAGTGAGGGTGACTTTAGTGGGATTTGTGGCTCCACTTATTGCATTTTATGATTTGATGCATGTATAGAGATAGAATAATATATGGAGGAGGACTGGAGGAGGACATTCTAGAAAGTGAACGGTCGTGTTAATATGTAATGAGATCTGGGGTTGGTGCACCCACTCCCAACGTACTGAAAAGGATGTTTGGTATCTTTTGGAGAGAGCTGTTAATAAATCAAATATATTTCACTAAGTGAATAAGAATATGATCAAGGAAAAAAAAACATACAGAACCTTAAAAAATAGCTTCTTGTAGTAAATTGGTAAACATTTAGAGGAAACTATATGAAATACGATATATTCCGAATGTAATATGCTGATAGGGTTTTCATCCTTGAAAAGTCTCACAATTGCCTTATTAAATTTCACATTCTCACAAATGGTCTTATCACATCAGATGGTTGTTAAACTAGCCTCTCACACTAAATAATTAAAATTTATTTCAATGGACTGACGTTATCGTGCAAGTAACATGAAATTAACCATGGACCCAACATCAAAAGGAAGGTAGACGAAAACAGAAGATTATGATGTCGGCAGTGCTCGATATAATAAAAAATTTATGAGTTTCATTGAGATTTAAGACGACGGTTAAGGTATCGGATTTTGAGATTACGGTTTAAATTTTTACGATTTATAGATTAGATATAAGAAAATGCAACAATTGAGAAATGTTGAAGATGAACAATGTTTTTTCAGATTAAACACGTAAAAGTTACAAAAAAAAACTTGGTAAATTTTCATTGGAATTTTAAAAAATTGTCTCTTTTATAAACAAAAAAAATATTTCCCCAAGACACATTTCACATGTCTATTTTACTATTTATAATGAGTCTCTTGCTGTAAGTTGTTTGTGATTTCATCACTTATGGATGATGATCCAGTATATACATTGATCGATAAGAGTTCACCAATTTTTTACCAGAGTTTAGCATTCTCTCATTTATGCATTTATCATCACATTAGATAATTAGGTGTTATGTACGGGTTTCTCGTATATAGGCCACATGATATTAATCTGGTTAGAAACTAACTATAATTAACAACGTTCCTGACCCGCTCGAAAATTCGTTTTAGCACACTGCACTCATTTCAATAGATGAGTATGTCGAAGGATTGATTGGCGTGGGGCGTATGCGTATCTACGGTATGTGGAGGTAGGACATGTGCCCTATACTAACTTAATATGTAATTTCTCCTTTGTAACACAAGACATGTTAAAGTGACTTACCATACTTAATTATAAGTTCTTGTTCTTTTGATATTTTCTTATTGTTTGATGATGTTTTCATGATTTACCATACTTAGTCATATAGAGTCATATAGATGACATCTATGGATCAAATTTAAAATTGTCAAGACAAAAATACTGATATATAGTCCTATGAATGACATAATAATACATTTATCATATAATAAGTCTCACTTTGTTTACGAAAATTATTTAAACGACTGAAAGACAATCCAAAGAAAAGAAACATTGAAGATGATACAAATAAAGTAGTACAAATTCAAAGCATAAACAAGCAACATTATCAAGCTCGTGAGTCACGATCAAGCAAATTACTTAGCAGGAGAAAGCGGTGCGAAATAAGCTCCAAGCGAGGTAAGGTTTTTATCAAAAGATCCATGAAACCCAACGATCTTCTTGCCTTTGACTTCAAGTGTAAACGTAGTACCAATGTTATATCCCATATATGCAGACGTCCTGATATTGGTTTTGATCACAAGTCCTTGTATCTCACCATCATCGTAGTAACACTTCACAGATAAGATATGCTCATCGCATGTATGGTTAAGATCAAACTGCAAAATATGGACAATTCAGTTTGATTAAAAGAAGGTGATGATGATGAACTGTGTAGAAATAGTCATCTGTTTTTATGTTATTTCCAACTGTAATCAGACAAAACATTTAGACATAGACAGAGTAACCAAACCTAAACAAAAATTTAACCAAAAACTATATACATCCATTGGTCTTCCGAATCATACACATTAAACAAGTATTATACTAAGATCCCATCAAGAACTAGAAGACATACATACCCACTCGGTGAAATTGTGATATGAGACACCATGGGTTGATCCAGCTTTAGGTTGACCATTCTTGACATAGTCGAACTTGATGGATGCTATACGACCTGTAGAACCCTCTTGTATATAGATTTATGACACTCCTTCATGGACTCCATCATCCCATATCTTCCCTCCATTTCCACCTTTTGCTTCTAACTTGTCGGCCATTGGTAACGGATTTGAACCTGATGGTGTAGACATAGAATTGGATCGTCTTAGTTATATCAGTCAGATCTGTTTCTTTTAGTTAAAACTTGTACCCGATGGATCTTCCAGAAAAAAAAATGGTGGAATTTCAGATCTGTTTAAGTCGGAGTTTCCAAAGGACTAATACGCATTGAAAACTAGAGTAAATTGGGAAAACCGCCTCGTTTTTTACACTTTCGAAAAATGCCCTCTTTTAAGAAAACAAATATATATATATATATATATATGAAAATAACTTAATTAACTTTACTTAAACTTTTTAATAATTAACCAAAAATCTAAAATTCAAAATAAAAACTCGATTTTTTAATAATAGATAAATGTTTTACTTTATCAAAATTGGTTCTAAAGATTTGGTATTCTGTATATTTCTTGAAAAAGGAATAATGAATATTCTACTATTAAAAAAGAGCTTATATTCAAAATAGGCATTTTAAATAAAGTTATTTCAAAATAGGTATTTTACACAGTTGAATGTAACAGTGTCGATTTATTGCTTCAATTGGGACAATTTTGTCCTTGTCTTCTTTTCCTCTTCTTCTTCATCGAACATAGTTGCAGAATCTGATCAAATCGATTTCTTCTTAATTTTTCAAGCAAACTTATTTTGTTTTTAATTACACAATATTAAACCCTAAGATAGTATATAGGGAACCCAATCAAAAAAATTTATAGAATTTATAGAATTTCAGTTCTGATTTTGTGTATATATGCATGTATATACATGTGTATTTGTGTAATTATGCCACTGAACAACAACCCATAAATTATAATTGAATTCTAAATCAACGCAAAGGCATCTCGATTCCTCTTTAAACTTCACTTAATTGGCTTTTTGTTTGAGAAATCATAAAATTTGGAATCAGACATCGCCATGGAATATCAAAATTGTTTTTGATACCGACATTTCTCTATTCATCATCTTCATCGGCCAGATATTCCATTTTGATCAGTTTCTGAATTCCAATTTCAACGCTGCATTAACTTAATAAACTATTATAACCAAACGTTGAGGATTCAACGATTGAAACCGTTCACATGTCTCGTCCTTTGCGAGTGAGTAAATAGAACGTGTGGAGAAGATGACACTAGTGAATAAGGGAGAAATATGACTTTTCACGTAGTGATAGTACCTGTTTTTAAATGCTGGGTCAAAAGTGCCTAAAAGCAAATACATTTGTAAAACAAATGCCTTATTTGAAATTAACTCATTAAAAAACAAATATTCAACTAAATGAAAAGTTATCTGATATATGGTTTGAACATTTACTTTGCCATGTTTTCCATTGATGCAGACTTCGTTGAGTTTATATTTGGAGTTTTGGAGATTTTTGGCTTTATATAACATGATATAGAGACAGTAAGCTATAAACTTTATATTAATTTTAGATATTATCTTGTTAATTTTAGTAGAAAAAACAAGAAACCATCTTTATTTTAAAACGGAAAAAAAGAATGTATAATAATAATATATATTTATTTCGAATTTGGTTTATAATTTTCTTCAAATTTTGAATTTAGTTTTGAATTATTAACAATATAGCTTTTAATTTAAATCTGGGAAAATGTCATATTACATATATATAAAAGTAGTTTTATTTTAAATAGAGAAGGGTACTTTTCAAACTACAACTCATAAATATGTAGTTTTCAAAATGATCCTAAAAACTATATGTAAGCAGGGATCATCTTTTAGAGAAAATTTAAAAATTATATGTAGGAGGGCCAAAATGAAAATTTATCAAGCCTTTGAGAGTATCTACATAGACTATTATTACTATATGAAATTAACTAGACAAGTTTAAAAAACATAGAAGACAGAACGTAGTAGTGTAAAAGATGAGAGATTACAAAAGAACATGATGAAATATAGTCCAGAATTAGATGATCAGATGGGTTTGACATGGAGCCCAATTTGATGAAAAAGCATGTTACTTGATTTTCCATGGAACCCATCAATCATGTTATCATCCTTGTGGAGTACAAAGCTAATTTTTTTTGTACCAACTCCAATGTCAAAATTTATAATTAAAAAAATTGAAAGAGCCTCTCATGGTCCCTTATCATTGGGGTTGCTCTAAGTATGGTTATAACTCTGGATTTATTGTCATAACTACCCTCCACTGACGTGACATATTCAATTGATCAAGTACTAATTAAAGCTTTAAATTGAGGCAATTGAAACAGTTACCTCTTTGTCATCAAATAAGGTTTTGTGATCATCTTCGTAGATCATCAAAGCGTCTTTGTAGTACATAATCTTGACGAAGGTTATAGTGTTTTCGCTTAGTCTAGCTATGAATATCTTTCTAACACCTTCAAAATTACTCGCATCTTCTGAGCTAGAGACTGGGGATCATTTAATGTTGGCTTGCTGTTTTACAGGGTAATCTGGAGCTTCGTTCAGTCCAGACTAAAGCTGCATCCTATGCGGTTCATGAACTGGGATGAGATTTTGTCATGGATTCGAATGACAAGGACTTTTGCTCCTTCTACACTAAGGAAACTAGTATCTCAAGCGCGCGGTGATTTACGCGACTTGGAAGCAGAGAAATAGCATGTTCCATAATTCACAACATGTTGCTCCTGCTTTTGTTTTTAAGATCCTTGATCGGAAATTCATCAACTCTATAAATGCAAGGAGGCACCGAAGAAAGTTTTTTAACCTTATGGGCCTTTCACCTTTGGCTCGAATGAAGTTTCTACCTTGAAATTTGTTTACTTCCTTGTTTTTTTTATCCTTATTTTTTTAGCCAAGGAACTAAATCTTAGATATTTACATGTAAATCATAATTCTTCATTTTATATGATATTTACCCATTTAGCAACAACAACAACAAAAAGCTCTTCCATCACCACCTTTTGCCTTTAGTTTTATTGCAGCAAGAGCCAGAGGAATTGGACGATTATATATATATTAAACTGGAATGGTTATCTCTCTAGTTCGGGTGTAGATATCCTAATGAAACTACTTCATTGCATTTTGTTGTTAGTGAAATCAACCGAATCATCATACAAGACTGAGATGTGCCGGTAAGGCGGTAATTGTCATGCATCGGTTATAAACCAAAGTAAAACGCTCATAGCAGATAACATTTATTAAAAATAAAACTGTGGATGACACGAGCAAAGCAAGTGTGGTGGTCGTACAAAGTTAAACCAAAACGTTATGTGATAGGAAATTAATCAAGTCCAACAGCAGTGAATTAAAATTATTCTGGATATCGAAATCCATAATCAAAGTTGTTTTAAAAGTTCCCTACTCGGAATCGGAATCGGATTCGCTGTCCTTCAGTCCTCCTAAGTTGAATTCTTCTACCGCATTTACTTTATTTGTAAATACACGGCCACCGCCTCCACCTCCACCTCCGCCCGAATGACAACTCCACGCCGCGTGTCTGGGAAATAACTTGGATTTAGGGTACTTCCATTCTTGAGCGTCTGGAACCAGCGGCCGTAGCCTAAGTTCATTGGAATCCTCATCTCCGTCCAAAGGACAACTCAGCGCCTCGCGTTCGGGAAACAATTTCTCCAATTCTAGAAGGTCTGAAAGCCGCGGCGGTAGCCTAATTTTATCGGAACGCACACCTCCGTCCGAATGACAACTCTACGCATCGTGTTCGGGAAAAGAGTCGGATTTAAGGTACTCCAATTCTTGAGCGTCTGGAACTCGCGGCGGAGATGGAGGCGGAGATGGAGGCGGAGATGTTGAGTTGGTTTTGGTGGAGGCCTTTTGATAACCTGTATATATATTTATAGATCAGATCAAAAGATAAACATAAGCAAATAAACAAGGGCTACACCAAAATCAGTAGAGTGAAGGAGATAGACGGAACTCACGTCGTATGCTCCAAATAATCAGAAATATGTTGAAAGTTAAACTTGATTCAAAAGTTTAATTATTGGATCAATTATCCAATAATTAATTATGGCCAAATCTAAGTTCTAAAGTTTTCTTTAGAAATATCATCATTTCCATCTCCTTAAAAGATTCTAGAAATTTTCTACAATCATCTTCCACCTCCTTAAACATAAAAATCTAGATACTTTAATAGAATAATCTAGATAATTTGAATAATGTAATCTAGATCTTATATAAGAACTCTCTAGATTTAGGATTAAAATATTTTAGATATTTTGTAGTTTGGAGGCTATAAATACCTCCTCCCCTTCTCAAATGTTGTAATGTTGTGAAGTTGTATTCAAGTTTAAAGCAAAGTAATAAAAGTTCTATTTCCTAAAAAACTCTCTCAAAACACTTAAACACTTTCTCCATTACCTCTAAAAGAATTTTACTCTAACAAAGTGGTATCAGAGCTTGAAGATCCTAAAGATGGCGAGTAATAATGTTCCCTTCCAAGTCCCGGTGCTCACAAAGAGCAACTATGATAATTGGAGTCTACGAATGAAGGCTATCCTAGGAGCACATGACGTGTGGGAGATAGTCGAGAAAGGTTTCATTGAACCGGAGAATGAAGGTAGTCTTTCTCAAACTCAAAAAGATGGTTTGAGAGACTCAAGAAAGAGAGACAAGAAAGCTCTCTGTCTAATCTATCAAGGATTAGATGAAGATACGTTCGAGAAGGTCGTTGAAGCTACGTCGGCGAAAGAAGCATGGGAGAAGCTTCGAACCTCTTACAAAGGTGCCGATCAAGTCAAGAAAGTACGTCTTCAAACTCTAAGAGGAGAATTTGAAGCACTACAAATGAAGGAAGGTGAACTCGTCTCCGATTACTTCTCAAGAGTGTTGACGGTTACTAATAACCTTAAAAGAAACGGAGAGAAGCTAGATGATGTGAGAATCATGGAGAAAGTTCTTAGATCATTGGATCTAAAATTTGAGCATATTGTCACCGTCATTGAAGAAACAAAAGATTTAGAAGCTATGACAATAGAGCAACTTCTTGGGTCATTACAAGCTTATGAAGAAAAGAAGAAGAAGAAAGAAGATATCGTCGAACAAGTCCTCAATATGCAAATTACAAAAGAAGAAAACGGCCAAAGTTACCAAAGAAGAGGTGGTGGTCAAGTACGAGGACGAGGTCGTGGTGGATATGGAAATGGACGTGGTTGGAGGCCACATGAAGACAACACAAACCAAAGAGGTGAAAACTCATCAAGAGGTCGTGGGAAAGGACACCCAAAATCAAGATACGATAAATCAAGTGTCAAATGCTACAATTGTGGGAAGTTTGGACATTATGCTTCTGAATGTAAAGCTCCTAGCAACAAAAAATTTGAGGAGAAGGCCAACTACGTTGAAGAAAAAATTCAAGAAGAAGACATGTTATTAATGGCTAGCTACAAGAAAGATGAACAAGAAGAGAATCATAAGTGGTACCTCGATAGTGGTGCAAGTAATCACATGTGCGGGAGAAAAAGTATGTTCGCGGAGCTTGATGAATCGGTGAGAGGAAATGTGGCTTTAGGAGATGAATCGAAGATGGAGGTAAAAGGTAAAGGAAACATTCTTATTCGATTGAAGAATGGAGATCATCAATTTATTTCCAACGTTTACTATATTCCGAGCATGAAGACAAACATCTTGAGCCTTGGACAACTCTTAGAGAAAGGTTATGATATTAGATTAAAAGATAATAACCTTTCAATAAGAGACCAAGAAAGCAATCTCATTACCAAGGTGCCAATGTCGAAAAATAGAATGTTTGTCCTCAACATTCGAAATGACATTGCACAATGTCTTAAGATGTGTTACAAAGAGGAGTCTTGGCTATGGCATCTTCGATTCGGACATCTAAATTTTGGAGGATTGGAGTTGCTTTCAAGGAAGGAAATGGTGAGAGGGCTACCTTGTATAAATCATCCAAATCAAGTGTGTGAAGGATGTCTACTTGGAAAGCAATTCAAAATGAGCTTTCCAAAGGAGTCAAGTTCAAGAGCACAAAAACCGTTGGAGCTAATACACACCGATGTGTGTGGTCCGATCAAGCCGAAATCACTTGGTAAAAGTAATTACTTCCTTCTCTTTATTGATGATTTTTCAAGAAAAACATGGGTATATTTTTTGAAAGAAAAATCCGAGGTGTTCGAAATTTTCAAAAAGTTTAAAGCCCATGTTGAGAAGGAGAGTGGTCTTGTGATCAAAACCATGAGATCCGACCGTGGAGGAGAATTTACATCCAAGGAGTTTCTTAAGTATTGTGAAGACAACGGCATTCGAAGACAATTAACGGTGCCAAGATCCCCTCAACAAAATGGTGTAGCGGAAAGAAAGAATAGAACAATTCTTGAGATGGCAAGGAGCATGCTCAAAAGTAAGAGACTACCAAAAGAGTTGTGGGCGGAAGCGGTCGCGTGTGCGGTTTATCTATTAAATCGATCTCCAACAAAAAGTGTCTCCGGAAAAACACCACAAGAAGCTTGGAGCGGAAGAAAGCCCGGTGTTTCTCATTTAAGAGTCTTTGGAAGTATTGCTCATGCTCATGTACCGGATGAGAAGCGGAGCAAACTAGATGACAAAAGTGAGAAGTATATCTTCATTGGTTATGATAACAACTCCAAAGGCTACAAGCTCTATAATCCCGATACGAAGAAGACAATTATTAGTCGAAATATAGTGTTCGATGAAGAAGGAGAATGGGATTGGAACTCAAATGAAGAAGATTATAACTTCTTTCCACATTTTGAAGAAGATAAGCCGGAGCCAACAAGAGAGGAGCCACCAAGTGAAGAGCCTACTACACCACCAACTTCACCAACAAGTTCTCAAATAGAAGAAAAGTGCGAACCCATGGATTTCCAAGAAGCCATTGAAAAGAAGACTTGGAGAAATGCCATGGATGAAGAGATCAAATCAATACAAAAGAATGACACATGGGAGTTAACTTCACTTCCAAATGGACACAAGGCAATTGGCGTGAAGTGGGTGTATAAAGCAAAGAAAAACTCTAAAGGAGAAGTGGAAAGATACAAAGCAAGATTGGTTGCAAAAGGTTATAGTCAAAGAGCCGGAATTGACTATGACGAGGTATTTGCTCCCGTTGCTCGTCTAGAAACGGTTAGACTAATCATCTCACTAGCGGCTCAAAACAAGTGGAAGATACATCAAATGGATGTCAAGTCGGCCTTCTTAAATGGAGATCTTGAAGAAGAAGTTTACATTGAGCAACCACAAGGCTACATAGTCAAAGGTGAAGAAGACAAAGTCTTGAGACTAAAAAAGGCGCTTTATGGATTAAAACAAGCCCCAAGAGCTTGGAATACTCGAATTGACAAGTATTTCAAGGAGAAAGATTTCATCAAGTGTCCATATGAGCATGCACTCTATATCAAAATTCAAAAAGAAGATATATTGATCGCATGCTTATATGTAGATGACTTGATATTCACGGGTAACAATCCAAGCATGTTCGAAGAATTCAAGAAAGAGATGACGAAGGAGTTCGAGATGACGGACATTGGATTGATGTCTTACTATCTCGGAATTGAAGTAAAACAAGAAGACAATGGAATATTCATAACTCAAGAAGGCTATGCTAAGGAGGTACTTAAGAAGTTCAAGATGGATGACTCAAATCCCGTTTGTACACCAATGGAATGCGGAATCAAACTATCAAAGAAAGAAGAAGGGGAAGGAGTGGATCCAACAACCTTTAAGAGCTTGGTTGGAAGCTTGAGATACTTAACATGCACAAGGCCCGATATTTTATATGCGGTCGGAGTTGTTAGTCGTTACATGGAGCATCCAACAACAACTCATTTCAAAGCGGCAAAAAGGATTCTTCGCTATATCAAAGGTACCGTAAACTTTGGCTTACATTATTCAACTACTAGTGATTACAAGCTTGTTGGATATAGCGATAGCGATTGGGGTGGAGACGTAGATGACCGAAAGAGTACAAGTGGTTTTGTGTTTTACATTGGAGACACGGCTTTCACATGGATGTCGAAGAAACAACCAATTGTCACTCTATCCACTTGTGAAGCGGAGTATGTAGCGGCTACGTCATGTGTATGCCATGCTATTTGGTTAAGAAACCTCTTGAAGGAGTTAAGCTTACCACAAGAGGAACCAACGAAGATCTTTGTGGACAACAAGTCGGCAATAGCTTTGGCGAAGAACCCGGTCTTCCATGATCGAAGTAAACACATTGACACACGCTATCACTACATTAGAGAGTGTGTTAGCAAGAAGGACGTGCAATTGGAGTATGTGAAGACACATGATCAAGTAGCCGATATTTTTACCAAGCCTCTCAAGCGTGAAGACTTTATCAAGATGAGGAGTTTGCTTGGAGTAGCAAAATCAAGTTTAAGAGGGGGTGTTGAAAGTTAAACTTGATTTTGAATCAAGTTTAATTATTGGATCAATTATCCAATAATTAATTATGGCCAAATCCAAGTTCTAGAGTTTTCTTTAGAAATATCATCATTTCCACCTCCTTAAAAGATTCTAGAAATTTTCTAGAATCATCTTCCACCTCCTTAAACATAAAAATCTAGATACTCTAATAGAATAATCTAGATAATTTGAATAATGTAATCTAGATCTTATGTAAGAACTCTCTAGACTTAGGATTAAAATATTTTAGATATTTTGTAGTTTGGAGGCTATAAATACCTCCTCCCCTTCTCAAATGTTGTAATATTGTGAAGTTGTATTCAAGTTTAAAGCAAAGTAATAAAAGTTCTATTTCCTAAAAAACTCTCTCAAAACACTTAAACACTTTCTCCATTACCTCTAAAAGAATTTTACTCTAACAAAATATTGCTCCCACTATGAAACCTCGCAGCACTAAAACAGGCATCGTCTCGTTTCTAGGCTTTTCCATTTTCTGTGTTTTTCTTGTTGACTTGATCTTGTAGAAAATCCACATAGAGGCACCAAAGTGCTCATTTTATTAAAATTGAGAATTACATGTCGAACTTTTAATATTTCAAAAACAAAAAGAATTGTTTATGACTTCTATAACAAGTCAATATTTTATATTTTGTTTGCAGTGGTCTTACTTAAATACCTATATTCGAGTCTTTTATTATTTATTTATTTATTATCGATCTAATAAATAGACCTTGTCTATCAAAGGTTAGATAGAGTCTGACTGTTTGTTAGGGTTGACTTTTTGTGAAAAAGAAAAAGAGAGAGTAGTGTAACATTATTGAAAATATGTATAATTTTATAAATATAATTACATTTTTTTTTGATATCTAGGTCATTTAGGATATTTTTGTTATTTCTTATAAAATTATAGTTAAATGTAATTCGGGTACATTTTAATTATATTTAGCTATAATTTTATAATTAATAACAAAAAATATTCTAAATAATCTAAATATAAAAAATAGTTATATTTGTTAAAATTATATCCATTTTTGTAAAATTTAGCCAAAGTTTAGTATGATTAAACAAATTTTATTTAAATTCTATAATTTTTGAGTCTTTTTTTCTTCGAAAATCGATCTGAAACTGACCGAAATTAGACACTTTTCATAATTGAATAGTTATAAAATCCATCACAGATAATAAATTTTTCTACCCGAATAATTTTGAATACAAATTCATTTGAATCGAATCCGAACCAAAATTCGAATGTTTAGACCGACATAGCTCTATGTTTTTTTGGTCTAATCAACGCATTTTTATGTTTCTAACTGAAAAAGGACTGTAACACTGAAAATAAGATTAATAAGTTCTAAATATTAAAGTTTAACACTAAAAAAATCTCATATTTACAACATAACAAATAATAACATACATTATTTTCAAAATTAGATATATATGTTTAGACAGTAATTTTTTGAAAAGAAATTATGTCGACAAGAAAACAAATGAACAAAACCATGGAAATGTTATAGTCTTATAGACATGTCAACAAAAATGTCAGACTTAATGAGCCATGTTGGATTATTGGGCTTTCGTTTAACAAACATTTATTAACTACAGTCTTTTCGTTTAACAGTTCCGGCGGCTAAATTTATTGTATTTCAGTAAAGTTTTCTACAGAAAAAGAAAAGACAATGGTTGATAGAGTGAAATCGAATCAGGCCTGTTCCTCCAAAGTGTTCTATGAAGGAAGATGTAGATTATGATCACTCTTATCTCAAGTCATGGACTGATTCTGCAGTTAAGCGTAAGATCCAACATCTAGATTTTGTTGTCCTCCCAATGCTTCGTATGATATGCCCTATAAGTCTTGTCTTTATACCTGTGAGACGATAGTATCTTTAAAACTCTATGAGGTTATCTTGGATGATGTCGAGTTTGTTTCATTGCCTTGCCTGAAGACTATCCACTTGATATATATCTGGTATCGCAAAGAGGCCAGTTTTGAGAGACTTGTCTCTTGTTGTCCCGTCTTGGAAAAGTTGAAGATTGTCGGAACCGTGTGTGAGTATGTAAATGTCTTTCGGGTGCTCTCTACTTTTCATTACCTTTTTTCCCTCTTTTTTTCCTCAGGTATGGAAATCTCACATCACGAAGAGCTGCGTCAGTTCAACTTTTTCGCTGTTCCAGAGTGTTTGTTATCGTCGCTTGAGTTTGTTGATATCAAAACCGGCATCTCGGGACATTCGTACTTCCTAGCGAATTCGACAATCCTCAAGAAGCTGACTCTACGTTTTGAATTATTATTGTACAAATGAAAATTTCATCGTCAAGGAGATCCTGAAAATCCCAAGACGCTCTACCACATGTAAGTCGTCATATATTGTAAGTTACAGCACAAGAAATGTGTAGGCTTTATGTTTATGTTTCTTTTGTTTAGAATGGGTTTGGGAAAGTATTAAGTCACTTGTCCGTCTCTAGAGACTATTAATTAACGTTGCTAATCTGCTCTCTTTTGGCTTGTCAAAATATCAAAGGAAGCTTGTTTATAAACAAGTTAAGCAATGCTATTACTTACTCTGTTTCTTATGTTCTTGTGCTTGCTGCATTATCTTGTTTGTTTGTTTACTTCTTACTACTTCGCACATTATGTTCTTCTTCTTCTTACTTTACTCTTTTTTTGTCTTTCTATAGTCAACTTCAAAAACAGCTTGAAAAACACTAGCCTGAATCAACGTGGATTAGTTAGTTTCTCTCTCAGACTCTTCTTCTTTATCCGTCACTGGAAGTTGTATTGAAGGAGAGTTTTGATTTATGTTGGTTGCAATTTATGTCTGATTTTTATCAGTTCTTATATTTCGTTGTCTGAAAACAGAAAACAAATGGCTTGTCCCAAAGGTTTGAATCAGAGGTTGAAGGAAGATAAGGACTATATGGTTTCAAACGTGAGTGGAATGAAAAGGTAAAGAAAATTTTCAACAAGGAAACACGAAACACTTTTAATTAAGCTCATCAGATCCCAAACTTAAACACCACAAAATACTTAAAACACAACAACAAACTTATGATTACAAATTAACACACAAAAACAAAAAGAGGCCTTTCACAAAAAGAAACAACAGAGGGAAAAAAAACAAACAGAAAATATAATAAAAAGAGACTGGTTTGATGGATATTCTCTCTCAGTTCTGTCTCCATGTTCTTTAACTTCAACCCCACCATTGATGCACAGCAACACCTTCATCTCTTAGTTTGCCATAAAGAGCCAAACACTCCCAATAAGCCCTACCACTTTTACTCTGCATCTTTCTTCCCCTTAGCCCTAAACCCTTTGGCTTGCACTCCAAGAAAAGCTCATCCACCATTTTTATCGACTTGCTCCTCATCATCTCCTCCACCATTTCCGCCTCGGCCTTCATCACCACGTATTCCTCTTCCTTGACATTCTCTTTCAGCCACTCCGTCATTCCCATTTTCTCAGATTCTAGGCTCATCTCATCGTTCACCGTCTCAATCTTGTACATCTCAAACTTCTGATTCCTTGTTGGGTAATTTTCAACAAACCATTCCATTCCGCTGCTTCCTTTTCCGTTTCCCACATCGATGAATACCCGCCTCGAGTAGCTCTCCAGGTCCAAGTTGTCTCCCATAAGGTCTGGGAGGTACCGAGTCCGTTTGAAGTATGTTCTTGATTTCCTTGAAGCTGCTCTTGGTGGTTCAAGGAGAACATCCTCTAGCTTTCTCAAAGCTTTTTCCCTGGCATCTTCTTCTGTGATACCGAGAAGCTTTCTCCCGGTGGCGACTAAGCTCTGTTTTTGCTCTGTTTCCCCTGTTTTCCTCATCGTCATTACCGTATACTCAGAGCTCTTTACGTAAACTATCTCGTAGTTTGGATGTTTCAAGAAATTTGGAGGAAGATCTTGAAGGTTGAGCTGGACGGTGAAGATGCCGCCAACTTTAAGAGTCCTGTCTATAAATTCAGCAGAGTCAATGTGGCGAGAATGCGCAAAGGCGAAATCAAAGGTCTCATCTGGTACCATGCTCTGCATCTCCTGATCGCTTGCAGATACAAGAAGCATATCAGTTTCGATCACTGTTTGAGAGTATGAAGAAACAGTGACCTCATCATCTCCTCCACTTAGGAAGAGTGCTTTATCACCCATCTTAAAGAGACCTTGCTTCTCCAAATCGTTGAGGAGCAAAGGTAGTAATTCAGGAAGGTCAGATTCAACCGACTTAGATGGAGCGGTTGCAGTAGTTCCATATTTCAGGAGACTTAACCAAGTAAATGACAGAAACAACAAAGCCAAAAGCGTTGATCTCATAAAGAGACTCAAGACTTCAGAGCGAGAAGCCTTGAGGAAAGTATCCGCAGAGCTTGTAGAGGAGCTCGAGCGGTCTCTCTTTTTCAAGAGGTAGTGACAATGCTTTTGGCACATGGAGTGAAAGTCTTGGACAGTAACAAACACCATATCTTGTTTTGTTATGTCTTAAAAGCTGAGACAAAGAGCGCGCGCGAAAATGTACAGTTGAAAGTTAAAGAAATAGGAAAAAGAGAAGAGAAGAGAAGAGAATAGAGAGCTAAAAGAGAATCAAAAGGAAGTAAGAAGAAGAGAAAGAAGAAAGAAAAAGCTAGCGAGAGAAGAGGCGAGCCTAGCGAGTGCAGAACCTTGCGGCTGTATGATTCCCACCGGTGAGAGAAACGCGGCTACTCTTCAAATTAGACCAAAGAGACATCAACTGCCTCATCCTCTGAATCTCCATTGTGGTTATCAGCTATGACCTCTTTCTTGCTCTCAATCTGCTATTTCATCATTAACGCGCACACACAAAGATATATGTTTTTGTTTTTAATATATGTATGGTAATCAAATGGATCCTCAGATGTTGCTTCCCATTCTTTGGGAAGAGATAAACTCAAGGAAGCAACATATGGGAATGAAAAAGAGAGAGAGAGCAGAAAGAGGTTTTGTTGAATTGATTTTTTGTGGGTTTGATTTCTTGAGGCTTAAGTTTTCTTTGTTTCTCGCAATACATGAGAGAGAGTTAGATTGAAAATATAAAGGGCTTTGCTGTTTTGTTTGAGCCTTTGTTTACGCCATGCCTCTCTCTATTTTAAGATATTTTCCTCTTAATTCATGGGGGATTTTAACTTCTTTTACAAGTAACCTCACCATTATCCTTTATTAGGGTATGTCCACATCAGTGCTAACTCATTTCAGTTCTTAATTGTTTTGACTCTGTTTTTGTGTTGATGAAACAAGAAACTCGTTGCACATTTAGTTAAATCATTTCCTGTAATCATGCTGCCACAATAATATCATAGCTTTGACATAGATCATCTCTAACCGATGATATATCTCTTGTCTACATCTTCCTTAAGCAAATTTGATTATAAATCATGACTTTATCATCGGAAACTCATATAAGGCATGAGTTGATCTTTCTAATACAACAAAATACCAAAGTATTCTTCATCCATTATGATATATAAGCACCACATCCATCAATTAGGCTCCATAAACTTTATATACTAGCTTAGAAGTATCCTACCGACGATAGTCCACAAAATTTTGCTTCTTCGACATACCATAAGCTTATTAATCCACAAATCTGTGACTGTAAGGGTTAATATTTATTAGCCATTGTTTTTTTTTTTGCTAAAGATTTATTAGCCATTGTTGTTGCCCATTTAATTAGTGCTCACATGTAACGATTCATATTTTAACCATAGATGCAAAAGCTTAACACATAAATTTTCGTGGCTAAATTATGTTTTTTTATGAACTGACCTAAAACCCCGAATTACTTGACACGTTTTATATTATTTTTTACGGATAAGGGAAATATTTGTTTTTCTTGTTTATTCATACTAATCTATCACCTTTTCTCAACATGCAATAGTTTTTCTTATAGTGATGGTCTATTTCTCGTCCCACTTAACTTATATAATACATGCAAGCTTCATGAATATGTATAGTTATATATGCAAGGGGCTAAGAATAGTATTAGAACAAATATTGGTCAAGTCTATGATATAGATGTGATTATTATTTATACAAAGTAGATAAACAAGTAGTAATATAAATTATGAAGTGGTTAATGATTAGTTAACACAGTGATTAACAATGGATACTAAACATTCATAAGGTTGTGGAAAGATTGGGGCCGCCACAGACTGGATTGGGAACCAGAGAATTGGATTTAAATAAAAGTTTTATGAGAGACATGTTGGAGAAAAATAGAAATTTGAGATTTCATTTTTGTTTTTGTCATTTTGTGAACTTATAAATATAAAAAAAATGTAATAAAATGACAAGTTGGCCCATGTTGTTGCACTTTAAGTTAGGTAACAGATCAATTCCAACTCACCAATCATTATATAAATAAATGAAATTAATAAATAAATGGCCCATATGCTAAAAACATGATCTTCGACAAAAGATCCTCTTTCATTTTGTGTAGTGTTTATGACGTGTAAATTGTAACTAGATTAATGTCTTTGTCTATCTATGTTCTTTTCTATATTATAACCTTTTTCATAGATAAAACTTTTCATCACGAAAACTTTATAATATGATAAATAATATGAAAAGCAAAACAAATTATGCCATTGCTTGACAAGACAATTCAGCTGCTCTATAGTGCATGTTAATTCTACATATCCACAAAAGATAATATTAATGGTGGGATAATTAAATATCACCTGAAACAAAATTTAAAAGAAAGAACAAGATTTCAAATTCTAGAAAAAACTAAGAAATATATGGAATTACATTCTACAAAAATTAAATAAAAGCAAAACGGAAGACAAAAATTATATACATGATTTCTAACAAAATAATTTATCAAAAGAAATCTTTCGTTCCGAGATAATCAAAATCAACCACGTCGAACAAAAACGAGTCTGTTAACAACTAACAAAATTTCTAATATCGAAACTATAGTACCTCCTAAATAATTTAATCCTACATTTCAATTCCGCCAAAAAAACTCCATAATTATTGAGACAATTACTAAGAAAGCAAATTTTGCAATAAACTAAAAGAAAAAGAAATAGAACTTTTCTACTTTGTCCCAATTCAAATTAGTAGTATTTGAACTTTGAATCAAAAATCCGCGGAAATTAAACATCGGGGTCAAATTATAAAATATTGTAAAGTATTTGAGACTATTTTTAAATACTAAAAGTAAGAAAAACAAAAGGTCTTAAGACAAAAGAGAAGGCTTTTATTTTACTTTTAAGGACTTAAATTCCCCCAAATTTCTCTCTATCACCCTTCTCTTAGTCAATAGAGATTCTTCTTCTCCTTCAACGATAAGACAGAGAAGATCTCCGGTGGAAGAAACAAGCCGGAGTTCTCATTTTCAGCTTCTGTTTTCTGAAATTTCTCCGATTTGGATCTGTCTCCAACTGGTTAGTTTGTTCTTCTTCTTTAAGTTGGAAAGTAGAATCAATTATCAAAACTTGTAATCAGGAAGACGAATCTGTATCTGTCTATCTGATTCTCATAGTTTCTAAAAAAGGAAACTTTCTGATTTTACTTGCCTTTTATAGATTCTTGATATTACAATTTTACTACTTGATGTGTTCACTGTTTGGTTGCTGGAAAATGTGGGAAGATGAAAAAAGCTTATTGATTAACTTGGATGAGTAAGAAAAACTTTGATTAGCTGAAATGAAAAAATGGTTATTTCTTGTAATCGCTTTTATGTGTTTATGTTAATATTAATAAGAAAGCAACTGAATTTGGATGACCTGTTCTGGTCTGGTTGTCTGAATTGGTCAGCTATAGTGTTCTGCTTCAGTGTCAGCTTTATAAAACATTTTAGGCTCTATAGATTTGTTGCATTGATCTGTGTTTGATGTTTTGTTACCAACTTTTTCCTTACTTTATTAGCTTAATTAGGTTTTGGATTGCTTGTTTTGTTCTAAATCTGCTACTGAGTTCTTAGGAGTTAGGCCAAGCTTAAAAAGATTTGATTTTGTGGGTTTTGATGCAATGGTTTAAATAGTCAGATCTATCTTTTACTGTTGTTTTGTCAGGCAAGGGTGACAATGGCTAGCTCCAAGGGATCACAGAGTGTTAGAAACTTGATGTACCCGGGAAAGCATGCTTTGCTCCCACCAAAAATACCGTTTCCTAGTGTATCAGCATCGTATTCCGAGTATATTCCTACTGGTTTGATTGGTTCAAGACATGGTCAGAAGCTTAGTAATGAGAAAACACATCACCAGCGAACTTCCTCCGAGAGCCATTTGGTAGAAGAGCTTCCCTTTTGGCTTGATGATCTTCTCAATGAGCAGCCGGAAAGCCCTGCTCGAAAATGTGGTCATCGGCGTTCATCAAGTGACTCTTACGCTTATCTAGATGTGGCTAATGCTACAAACATAAGTTTGACTCTCCAAAATGATTTCAGTTATAGGAATACTGTTTTATCCACTCAAAGAGGAGTCCAAGAGCTTGACCGGAATAAAAATGCTCAGGATGCTGCCTTCTACTCTGGTGCTAGTTTTCTGAAACAGAAGAGTCGTCAGCGGGATTCTTTGGTGGCAACTGGGGCTTGTCCTTCTTGGTTACCTTTCGCTCGTGAGAACGGTGGCGGAAAAAACTTGGGAGCTTTATATATGTCTCAAGATGCAACAGTAATATCGTCAGAAAGAAAGAACTATGCTGAACCTTTTTCTCATGACCCAAAGATGTTATCTTCTGAGGAAAACAACTCCAATCCTTCGCCTGTGACTTATGAAGCTGACAACACAAAACGAGCCAAACAGTTTGTGATCTCTTTACTCGTTCTTGATTGATGTACCTATTCAAAGCAATATAGAATGATCAGTACTCATTTAGTTTGCTGCTCCCTGCAGGCAATTTGCACAAAGATCACGGGTCCGTAAGCTCCAGTACATATCTGAGCTAGAAAGAAATGTACAGACATTGCAGGTAAGGCTCAAAAAAACTTGCATTCAAAGAGAGAGTAAGTGAAAGATGTAGTAGATTACAATTTGTGCAGCACTGAAGTATGGATTTTATTTTGTGACTATAGGCAGAAGGCTCCAAAGTTTCAGCTGAACTTGATTTTCTCAACCAGAGGAATCTTATTCTGAGTATGGAAAATAAAGCTCTCAAGAAGCGTCTCGAAAGTATAGCTCAGGAGAAGCTTATCAAACAATGTAAGTTTCTCGCAGTTTCTTTTAGGTTCTTAAGGTTCAAACTATAGTCTAGAGTATGAGTTTGTAAGTATTAGCTAGTTATCAAGATTCAACAGTTCTTAAGATTGTATACCTCATGAGTTCTGTCTATTATCCAGTGGAACAAGAAGTGTTGGAAAAGGAGATTGGGAGACTACGAGCGTTGTATCAGCAACAACAACAAACTCAAAAACCATCAGCCAGTCGCGGACGTGCTACTAGCAAAGATCTCGACTCTCAGTTCTCCAGTCTTTCACTGAACACCAAAGATTCCAACTGTAGGCGTGACTCTGTATCTGTGATGGGTCAATTCCACTTTTAGTAAATGTCTCTCTACCCACTGGTTCATTAGAGATCTTAAGGGCCTGGCGACTCAACAAGATCAGACCCTTATCTACCGCCTCACCACAGACGTTTTTAACTCCCCCGTCGTTTCTTTTTTTTTCTTTTCTTATGGTTGACAAGTTAACTCACCAGTGCACCTGGAAATCCTATATTACTTCCAGGAGATGGCTTGCCTGAGGTGGTTTAGTTCGAAGATCAGACACCTGGACTTCATTTATCTGGTGATTGTTGTAGCGACTTGTGTAATATATGGGACGAATATATTCGAACCCGGACTCATCTCTGGAGTTGTACTATGATACCCACTGTTGTATTTTATGTTACTTGTAAAATGGTGCATTCCCTTCGAGTGAATGCTTCATGTAAAGTTGTTGCCATTTTCTGTAGTACTATCCCCAAGCGTCAAAATATTTGATTGCCTCAGATCTGCACTTAATTTATATGCACATTTACAGCTATTTCATTGCTCTTTGTCAAGCCTCTTGAAGGGCCTATATCAACTCAATTGTTATCAGAAAGTAAACTGGTTAGCATTGTTGTCGTTTGGTTTTAGAGGAAACTGAAACGGCTACATTAGAAATGTTTTTGGTAGGCGTGGGCAAAATACCCGAACCCGAAGAACCGAACCGAACCTGACCCTAAAAACCCGATCTGAATTCAAACCCAAAATTTTAAAATACCTAATCAGATCCTAAACTACAAAACCCGAATCCGATCAAGTTTCTGAACATATCTGAAATATATATACATAAAAATAATTTATTAGTAATAATCATATTTACAACAACTATTAAGTGCATAAAATATTAGATTTTGTATATATTTTGGATATTTTACCTACTTTTCGATAGATTCGGATAGAAAATACTCAAGTTTTTTGGAATTTTTTTTGTGTATTTTCAAGTAATTTAAATATATTTTGATACAAAATTTTGAGTTTTGGATATTCCGGATGAACTCGAATCCAAACCAAAAAAACCCGATCTGAATCTGAAATCTTAAAATAACTGAACCGTAAACCCAAAAAGACCCAAATACCCCAACGCCTTACCATATTAAATTAGGAGGAAACCCGTTCATAAATAATTTTTCGGGTTTGGGCCACAACAGACCGGCCCATTTCAACCGGTTCATAAATTCTAAATACTAGAAAATTCCAAATTAGATAAGTTTTTGTCCATCCTTTCTTTGGGATTCTTGACGAGTAACGTTTGATGTCTTTCTTAATTTGGTTGAATGATCAAATTTGTGATCCAAATTCTTACAAACTGATATGTTAATGAATCTATAACCAAAATAACGTCTAAAACAAAAAGCTGTAACGATTTGAAAGTGCATTTTTTCCCAAAACTATATAACTAATTAAAGAATTTAGTGTCATTTATCTAATGGATATACTTTTAACAAAATCTTATAAAACTAAAAATATTTAAGACAAAAGTGAAATGGAGATACGGAGGTGGATTGTAATGAGCTGTCCCCACCTGCAAAAATACGCACGCTTCACTGTCTGAAAGATGCTTATCTCTCTCTTTCTAACTTTCTTAATCCACAAATCTTTTTTAAACCTTTTTTTATTGGTGCTCTAAAATTGGTAAACAATAATGTTGTGATGAAAATAATGTAATTGAAAAATAACATAACTCATATTTGGGTAGAATTTTGATAAAAAAGACTTAAAATAATTGTGAAAAGTTATTTTTCTCCCCTAATTACTTTTTGATTTATATAATAACTAATCAAAAATCAATAAACGTTTTATTTAATGTTAATGACGGCATATATATTATTTATTTTAATAATAATATCCTCTTGCTGGAAAAGTCATCCACCTGCTTTTACATCATCAAACCTTTTTTTCTCTCATCTCTCTCTCTCTCTTCTCGAGACAAAGAAGAAGACAAGAGTCAAACTTGAAGGCGACAATCGGAGCTTCCATGGCCGTTTCTTCCTCTTTCACCAAACCCTAATTTCAATTTCATCTTCTTTTCCCTTCTTTCTCACCGGAAAATGGATCTCTCCGACATCCGAAACAACAACAACGACACCGCCGCCGTCGCCACCGGAGGAGGAGCAAGACAGCTAGTTGACGCATCTCTCTCAATCGTTCCCAGATCTACACCTCCCGAAGACTCAACACTCGCAACAACCTCATCTACGGCAACGGCGACTACAACGAAGCGGTCGACTAAAGACCGTCACACGAAAGTCGACGGAAGAGGACGTCGGATTCGTATGCCGGCGCTATGTGCAGCTAGAGTTTTTCAGTTAACGAGAGAGTTAGGTCATAAATCCGATGGTGAAACTATTGAATGGCTTCTTCAACAAGCTGAGCCAGCTATTGTTGCTGCTACAGGTACAGGAACTATTCCGGCGAACTTCTCTACTTTAAGTGTTTCGTTACGAAGTAGTGGATCGACTCTCTCTGCTCCGCCGTCGAAATCGGTGCCGCTTTACGGTGCTCTTGGATTGACTCATCATCAGTATGATGAACAAGGAGGCGGCGGTGTGTTTGCTGCTCATACGTCGCCGCTTTTAGGGTTTCATCATCAGCTTCAACACCACCAGAACCAGAATCAGAATCAAGATCCGGTGGAAACTATTCCTGAAGGTGAGAATTTCTCTAGGAAACGGTATAGATCGGTTGATTTGTCTAAAGAAAACGATGATCGGAAACAGAACGAGAATAAATCTTTGAAAGAAAGTGAAACGTCGGGTCCTACGGCGGCGCCGATGTGGGCGGTTGCGCCGCCGAGTAGGTCTGGTGCTGGGAACACTTTTTGGATGCTTCCGGTACCGACAACGGCCGGTAATCAAATGGAGAGTAGTAGCAACAATAACACCGCCGCAGGCCACCGTGCTCCTCCTATGTGGCCATTTGTGAACTCTGCTGGAGGAGGAGCGGGAGGTGGAGGCGGAGCAGCGACTCACTTTATGGCGGGAACGGGGTTTAGTTTTCCGATGGATCAGTACAGAGGAAGTCCACTTCAGTTAGGTTCTTTTTTAGCTCAGCCGCAGCCGACTCAGAACTTAGGACTAAGTATGCCGGACTCGAATCTCGGGATGTTAGCCGCTTTGAACTCGGCTTATTCAAGAGGCGGAAACGCAAACGCGAATGCGGAACAAGCGAACAATGCGGTGGAGCATCAAGAGAAGCAGCAACAGAGTGATCATGATGATGATAGTAGAGAGGAGAACTCAAATAGCTCTGAGTGAGTGATGTAAACTAATCTTGTGAAATCATTGAATGTGGTAAGAAATTGATTTAAAGCGTTTGTAGCGGTTTGGTTGATTGTTTTATTGTGAGATTTTGTGTGTTGTTGTTTAGTAGTGTTTAGACAAGAACAATTTATGTGTGAAGGAATTGTTAGGTTTGGGTCCAAATGGACTCTCATGGGTAGAGAATGTTTTCAATGTATAGAAGGAATGATAGTCTTTTCGATTTTTCAGTTTTCATTGTTGAGTTTCTTATATTTTTGTAGGATAAAATTGCATTCAAACCAAAAGAATAAAAATTGCATAATTAATCGCAATTAATAAGTTCCAGTGAAAGAGTTGGTGACAGATCTCACTTCTTTTCTGTATGCTACTTTTGTTTGATTTCTTTTTCGATCGAGCAAGGTCTTCTGCAACTGTTCTTTTTTCTGGCACAAGGATTTTCAAGGCACTAGTATGTATATAATATAAGACACACTGTTCTTTACTTGGAAAAAATTGAGTTTGGATACTTACATGATAGATATTCTAATAACATGCCTAGATGGTTTAAGCAAGCTAGGTTGTATACATCTACTCATTAATGTTTATTTTCAATACTCAGTGTCACTGGGCTTCCGTTCTCTTATTAATTTCAATGGAGTGCTAAAACTAACTTTGGGGAAATAGATAGTTGTTTGGTTCAAATATTTTGTACACATGATATTATTCTAAGACAACATACACGCACTAAGTTAGTTTTCTGTTTTTGTCCTAGTCCGCGCTAACATTTTGGCTTATGTTATAACTTCCTTGGTTACAGTATTCTCCTAATTTGAGCGATAGGTTATAGTGTATATAAACAGGAATCACTGATAGAGAAAGGACGTCGTATATCTTCCCATGCTCACAAATTAGATTATCAATTAACCGAATTAGGCCGAACAAATTGTGGAAATCAATCCTGTAAAAGCTTTATTAAATAATATCTAAATAATACGAAAGCAACAATGAATTTAAAACTTGTAAAAGTTCTTCTTGTTCAGTACTAGCTTCAGCGAAAGTCTCTCAACTCTCAAGGAATGGTGATCAAACTGGGAACATAGACAGAGGATTGAAACTCACATAGCACTTGATCTATCTTAATCTTTTTGCACAAATCTCCCCTCACAATATACACCCAAGCTGCTTTAGGTCTCTTGCTAGGACAACACAGAACAAAGCTCTTCCCATGGATATCATTATCGACAAAGTAACTTGTAGAGATGTAACTAAGTAATATGGGGAAGTCAGGTCTTGAGACTGTCATGAACTTAATCCACACCACATCGTCTCCATCATCCCCGTTACCAATTTGATCCTTTGTCACCCAAATCTCAATCTCCCTTGTTTTTTTGGATTGTTCTAACACTGAAAACCGATCTCCCTTGTAAATCGAGAGGATACGAGTATGTGTAGTACTTTTTTCCCCCTTACACGGTAAAACACAAAAGGTCTTTCGACTCTTTTCTATCTCTTTCGAAAAATCGAGCATTGCGATGAAATACTGACCAGTGTGGGGAGAATTATAAGCTGTCCAGTACAAATTTCCATTCAGGGAGACCCTACCGGAGTCGTCCATTAATTCTGGCTTTTCGTGAAAACGGGTATGATCAGTAACCTTCCACGCATTGGTTGCAAATTCGAAGACTGAATATGTATCAGTAACTTTACCCTGCCAAGAACAACTACTCCTTCCGATAATCTTGTAACTCTTTTCGGGTCTACTACCATCGTAACCAATGGCCTTGCCACATGTATTCTCAGCCTTGGCAATCCATTTAGTCTGTCTCCAAAACAACGGGTTCCAAACAACGCCTCCGCCTCCATTAAGAAAGCTATACATGAAGAAGTTACCATCGCAGATCCCATACAGATGATAACCGCGGCAACTTAAATGATCAAAGCGTAAATCACGCACCTTTATAGTTGGATTTTCGTCTTTGAGATCGACGCTTATCGAATAAATATGTGAATGTGTATTTAACATGATTTCTGGCCGACCGCAAGCAAAGTTTTTGTTGATGAATCTCTTATTCTTGAAAAGAGTGTTCCATTCTCTGCAAACGGATCTGAAGCGAACGAGAGATCGAGGTGGAACTCGAAAGAGTATCTCTTCTTCCAGATCTAATGGAAGCTTTTTCGACACCATTAGGGTTTTCTTTTTTTTGGTTGGAACCATTAGGGTTTTCTTTGAAAATGAAGCAATGGAAGAAAATATATTTACATAGATAGAGTAACAATTATTTCATTTTCGTAATATGTTATATAAAGAATATTTGAGAATAATATATAATTGGCTCGTCTACCAAACGGCCGGCCAATTTAAACCGCAAGGTAAGGTTCCGTTATTTGCTTCCTATATTTGAAGCCCTCTACTCGTGTCTCGTGATTCCTAATAGACATACAATTATAATCCATAACTAATGATGTCATATATATGTTCTTTTAGCGATGAGCTTAATTACTAAATCGAATTTGGTTGTTTAGACTTTAGAGTATATATAAGGAACGATGTGGAATTCTCTTGGGGTTAAGATGCAAATTGCTCGTGTCTTGTAGTATTCACTGTTGATTGTGTAATTAAACAATAAATTTATACTAAAGGATTTAGACAAATTCACTTTTCTCTTAGCTCGCGAATGATCAAAAGAAAAGAACAAGGTTACTTGGGTAAAAAGTTAGGGTTTGCTCTGTAAAGAGTGATCTCTTGTATAAGGTTAAAGATGGTCGTAATGGAGGATAAAACTCCTCTATTTATACAATAAACTGGTCATGTCAAAATATGATAAACTTCTAATTATCTAAGACCTAAATCTTCATTACTTCTATTCTTCATAAAATTATCTTCTCTCGAAATGGAAGTCTTCTCTTTCCGAGGTTCAAGAAGTCGGCTGGGCGATCTCAGCTGTCGAATTAGGTATTTTGGCGAACTCATTACTTAGGCCCATTAACAGGCTAACCGGGGTACCCCGGTTAAATTGAATTCTCGATTTTATTCACATTCTCCCCCGGTTTAAACCGATATTGTCGGAGGTGTCAATTCCTGCACCAACATTCACCTAGCTCTCATTATTCATATGAATTTGTGATTCTTCATCAACGCAAAATCTGATATATGTGTTGCATGTATTGATTGATAAGCTTGTGTCCTATAGAACTCTCTAGTATCCTCCTGTTGATGATGTACGAATCACACAAGTATGTTTTGTTCAGTTGAATTGTTTGACTTTACTCGATCTCTATATTGTTTCTTCTCGCTCGGAAATCATGACCAACGAAAACGGTACAACAACTACTGTCGTTGCTATGCGTGTAGAAGACTCCATATTCTCTATTTCGCTTAATAATCCAGGAGACATGCGATCTGTCTGTTCTTTTAATATGAGAAAAATACAAAGAATGGGTCTGCTCTTCGAGCTAAGAAGAAAATGGCGAGAATTCAAAACCAACAGCTAAAATCACAAATTCAAAATCATAGACTTGTGTGAACTCCATGGTTATTGGATGGTTACGTAGGTCTATCATACCTCTTGGTTGCTCCACTGTTTTGTTTCTCATTTATGCACACGAGCTGGTGTTGTCCACTACTCATAAAGTAAATATTAGACACTCATAAAGTAAATATTAGACAAACCAAACTAAAAATCCATAAAATAAATTGCAAAACAGGACATCATCTAATAAAAAAAAAACTTTTATTTGCTTTCAAGCTCGAATGCCCTATATCTCTTAGAGATGCGATCAACACCAACTTAAATTTATGTCAACGGATGTCAAATCTATCACCTTCACATGAAAGATTTACCATTTGGTCAATCCTACGTTGGTTAAACTTATATCTTCGATATTGACAGTAACATGAAAAAGTGTAGTGTCATGCGATTGGACTATTCGATTTACACATTGGCATAATTTTTAATTTATTTTCTTTCATTTGTGGTGTTAATTGAACGATACGTTATAATTAAAATTTTTATCTTCCCATGTTTTTGTGAACCACATTTGGGATTGTACACGGTACAAAATCCCGAAGTATGACTGTCAACTGCTTTTCATTTAAAAAAACAAACAAACTATATGAGTATCTTTTGAATGAATTATATAATATGGGTTACGTTACCTATTAAATATTAATACGATTCTTTCTCTAACCACACTTATCTCGCTCATATCGTCCAATCCACAAACCCTACTTGTCTATCACTTTCTTTTCTTAATTTTAATTAATTCCCTTTAATTTTTCACGTTTTTAAAAATAATTTCAAGTATTAAAAATTTATTGAAATCTCACAACAAAAAGGATAATGAAGCTCTGGTTCAGGCCTTCAAGAATCTAATAATCAAGGCTCCTTCCTGCTCAGTGCTCACAAACAGGAATTTAATTTCTGTCCATCTGAGTTGACGGTCCACACCAAATCCCAAAAAGACATGACGGTCCAAAATGTTCTCCATTTTTGTTTTCTGAAACTTTTTGACAGAATTATATGAGTTGGTTTCATTTACAAATAAATACAATTCTTTCTCCAAATAGAAACTCATTTCGAGCATTTATAATGATTGGAGAACAGTTTTGTATCTTCATTCTATTTTCGCTCTACTCAAATCTACACCGTTAGAGCATCTCCATCCATGAGAAATTCACAAAGTTTCTCCAAAAAAAAAAATATTACTATTATATTATAATTTGATTATTTGATTAAAAAAATATATTTGTTAAAAAATTGAACCAATAGTGAGATGAGAATTGTCATGATGGGTTGTAGAGAGTATTTCAGAATTTCTCAAGTGAGAAACTTTCTACACTCTCTCTTCTTCATTTTCATTATTTTTATTTTTTTAATTGTGAAAAACTCTTATGAAATACCTCCAATAAAGATGGTCTTAGTGTATGTTTCGCAGTCGCATTCTAACCACACTTGTACCATTCGATCCACACCGTCCAATTCATTCTTCAAATGTTGCATAAATCCTACACCCACTTCCTTTTTTCTCAATTTTTAATTCTTTCTTTCACGTTTTTTCTCATAAAGATTCCACTAAAATAAGAAAAGCCACCACAAAAAAAAAAAAAAAAAAGCATGGATCAGGCCTTAAGTGTTAAAATGGCATCAAGAATCTAATAGTCAGAATCTGCCTCTCCCAGAGTGAAAGTGTGTTGTGTCTTATTCGTTATATAATTCCTTCTCCGGTCTAAAAGAAACCCTTTCACTCTCGAAAAGCCACACAACAATGTCTCTCCTTCTCCCTACGAATTTACAACAATACCCTTCTTCTTCCTCCTTCCCATCTTCAACACCTATCCTATCTCCGCCTCCTTCCACCGCTTTCTCCGTCATCGTACCTCGTCGGAGATGTCTCAGATTGGTTACTTCTTGTGTCTCCACCGTTCAAAGCTCCGTCGCAACAAACGGTTCCTCTCCAGCTCCTGCTCCGGCCGCTGTTGTCGTTGAGCGTGACCAGATTCGTCTTGGTCTTCCTAGTAAAGGACGTATGGCTGCTGATGCAATCGATCTTCTCAAGGTCTGAGATTTAACATTGCGATTGTTAATCTCAGATTTAATTGTTTAGCTTCACTCAGCTTGTATTTAGTTCTTAGAGACTGAGAAATGTTTCGTCATTGAGATTTTGATAGAGACTGATTTATGATTTTTATATTAGCTCTCTCTGTTTCTGTGTTCGTCATTCTCTTTCACTATATAATTTGATTATTTGTGATTTTGAAAACTTCAAATGGGTTCTACAGACTGCTTATTTTACTATACTTTGTTTTGTTGTGCTTTTAGTGTTAAGTTTTGGTTAATTAGTTGGAGCAAGTTGGGATCTTTAACTGATATAAATTGGTTTGATTTGAATCCTAGGCATGTGAAGTGTTGTTTGCGTTTGATGATCGCTTTCTTGAATAGTTGCCAAAGCTTCATTTGAACTCTTTTACTCACTGACATGTTTTTTTCCCTTACTTTTGAGTGAATTGTTATCTCATGGCTTGATTTGACTTTTCTCATTTGTGGTTTCTTTTATGAAGGACTGTCAACTGTTTGTTAAACAAGTCAATCCTAGGCAATATGTTGCACAGATTCCCCAGGTATCGTTTCCAAGCGAATTCAAAACCATAGTGTGTTTTGTGGTTTTGTGTACCATGACTTATGTTGGTATTTTTGTATGTCCTTCAGTTACCAAACACTGAAGTCTGGTTTCAACGGCCAAAAGATATTGTCAGAAAGTTACTCTCAGGAGATTTGGATCTAGGTATCGTTGGTCTTGACACACTTAGTGAATATGGTCAGGTAAGTGATGATCATAAAAATATTCTTTTGAAGAGCTTTGATATCATGTTCAGGATGCTGGAATTAGCAGTGGTGATTTTTATCATTATCATTATGCTGGAACCAGTTTACTTTTATTCTCTCATCATTAGTATGCCATATTGTTGCTTTAGCGTATAGTGTTTAAAATTTAAAGTTTCCCTTTGATTGTCTCTGATAAGCCCCCTTGCATCATAATTTAGATGTTTGAATTTTCTTTCTAGGAAAATGAAGATCTTATCATTGTCCATGAAGCTCTCAACTTTGGAGACTGTCACCTGTCTATTGCGGTATGCTTTAATCTATTGTGGTTAAGGTCCTCAGGTCATTACCGTGGATGGTTTTCTGATTGTATCTCAAATGGTCACAGATTCCAAACTATGGGATATTTGAGAATATAAATTCTCTGAAGGAGCTAGCGCAAATGCCCCAATGGAGTGAAGAGAGACCCTTACGCTTAGCTACTGGCTTCACTTATGTATGATGAGTTACAGATTCTTCTTTGGTGCGCTGTTGTCATCTAATTTCTCTCAGAGTCCATTTCGCTTCAACATAATATTTGGGAATGATTCAACTGGTTTTTGCAGCTCGGCCCCAAATTTATGAAAGAAAATGGCATAAAGCATGTGGTGTTTTCAACTGCAGACGGAGCACTGGAGGCAGCTCCAGCGGTGAGATTTTCAACGAAAAGCTTAACATTTGGCATTAAGTTGCTTGTATTCTTTTCTAAAAACAAGTGTTAAACTGATATGCTCTGTGGAGGATAATGTTGTCAGCTTGTAGTGTCCTGATTTCATATCTTACTGTGCCTTACCAGCATAATCTGTTGACTCATATGTGCTTGTTAATTAGATGGGGATAGCTGATGCCATTTTGGATCTTGTGAGTAGTGGTATAACACTCAAAGAGAACAACTTGAAAGAAATTGAAGGAGGTGTTGTGCTGGAAAGCCAGGTGATGTGAAGTTCTTGGATCCATGAACTGTCTGTTTAGAATCTGTTGGCGGCCATCATTCCTGAACATTTTTTTTTTCTTTGTAATTTCAGGCGGCACTTGTGGCAAGTAGAAGAGCATTAAACGAGAGAAAAGGGGCACTAAACACAGTACACGAGATTCTTGAGAGATTGGAGGCCCATCTAAAGGCGGATGGCCAATTCACTGTACGCACTTGGTTCCATGATGTGTTTTCCTTATTCACCCCTTTCGCTTTCTTTTCTCTAATAATTTCATTTCAGGTTGTTGCAAACATGAGAGGAAATAGTGCTCAGGAAGTGGCTGAGCGTGTGCTGAGCCAACCATCATTGTCAGGATTGCAGGTAATGTTTCAGAATGTGGGAGTTCTTAAGCCTTAGCTTTTTAGTTCTTGCTGATTGTTTATGGGGTCTATAACAAGCAGGGACCGACAATAAGCCCAGTGTACTGTACACAAAATGGAAAAGTATCGGTTGACTACTATGCCATCGTGATTTGTGTACCAAAAAAGGCCCTATACGACTCTGTGAAGCAACTTAGAGCGGTTAGTAATCCCTGCCATTTCTCTCTTAGTAATCCCTGCCATTTTTTTCTCAATTATCTTACTCCCACCCGATCTTTAAAACTTATTGATCCTCTTTCTACTTTTGCACCAACCACGTTCCACATAAATCTGTGTTTATCGTTCCCTCTTTTGGTTTGGTCATTTTCATAAATGTTATTGCAGGCCGGAGGCAGTGGGGTATTAGTTTCACCTTTGACCTACATTTTTGATGAGGATACTCCAAGATGGGGTCAGCTCCTGAGAAACCTCGGGATTTAAATGCTTTGGTAAGGAAGATGCATATGCTGAACAAGTTTTAAGAAGACTCTTTGGTGTAAATCTCTGAGTTTTTTGGTACCTTTGCGTGTCTCTTTTTTTTTTTTCTTTCCCTTTTCTGCTGCAGTCGTCGTCCTCCGTGCTGTTGTAATTTTTACATCTCTTTTCTGTATGGATCCTATTCGTTGTTGTTAATCCCGTTGGAACAATAAAAACAAGCCTTTTTTTAATAATACATCTTTGCAGAACTCATTTGTTAATAGTTATCACTTGTTGTTCTGTGTTTTTGCTAACCTGGCGGGGGTTTTGGTTCCAGAAACCAATTCCTTTTGCTCACACGGGCTCGGTGTTGCGAGTTACCTGTCTCTAGAAAGGTATGCTCACTTGGCCTTTTTCGTACTGACTTCCTAACTTTGTATAATCACACACTTTATCTTTGTCTACGAATATAGAAGTTAATCTTTGGATTGTGTATCTAATCAGTGCTAATAGTAGAGTAACATTGTATATTCACAATCTGATAGTTGACAGGTAATTGTTACAGTAGAGGGGGAACACACGCTGATGGTTTGGACTCAAAATCCAAACAAAGAGAGAAAGAGACAAACAAATAAAGAATACGCTCACACACAAACACACTCACACGAAAACACATACATACATAGATATTACGAATATTGATGTGCATACATACATATACATATATATACACTTGCAGGGTACATGATCTTGGGTATATCAGTTAAAAGTGCAGGGTGGAAGAGGTAGTGTAAAGAGGTCCAGATATTTCAGGCGAAGAACCTTTCTTCTTGAAGAAGAAGAAATCTCCCACAAGAGGAATGATAGGTTTCTTCTTCTTCTTCGTCTTCTTAGTGTTCGCAAAATACCCATCTCTGTTTCCTTTGTTACTGTCAAGTATCTGAGCCAATGAAGGATACTCCTTCTGCATCTTCCTCATCAGCTCTTTCCTCCTCTGGTCCTCTCCATTTTCCTTCTCTTTTGTGTCCTTGAAGCTAACTGATTTCGTCATGGCTGCCGCGCTCTTCCCTGCAGCATCAGCTTCGGCTTTCGCTATCTTTGACTTGTTCTTATGTAGCTCTGCGTTTAAAGTAGCCAAAGCAACCTCTGTCTCTGATTCTCTCTCCTTCAACATCTTCACCTCTGTCTTTGTTTCCGTTATCTCGGCTTCAAGCTTCTTCAACACATCCATGATCTCTTCTTTTGGACCTTGAGGAGAAGGGGGCAACAAGGAGCGTTGCTTCCATGGAGAAGAAGATGAAGAAGCGGTCTGGCTTATGCTAGGACTAGCAATAGGACTTACCAATTTAGCAGTCTGGCTGATGCTAGGACTAGCAGTAGGAATTACCAATTTAACGGTCTGGCTGAGTCCAGGGCTTCTTGGTTTAGCGTTCTGGTTGATGCTACGACTAGCAGCAATAGGACTTGCCGATTTAGAGTTCATGGTATGAGTTTGTACCGGTAGCATAATCCGTTGGCCAAATATGGCAACAGCTTCTTTAACAGAGCTAAAAGGACGAGAAGTGTCGACATGATGTTCCTCCACTTGATTATTTCCTTCCATCTCTTCTATATCCATGGAGGAACTATAGATAGAGAAGAATGTATTGTATTTGGTATTGCTGGTTTGTTGGGTGGAATCGGTTTGGTTTCTTTGCTTTTACAGCATATTATAGGCAGAGACTAGATGACTGTTGTGTCAAGGTGAAGTCAAGACCATACCAAGTCCCTTAAAAGTTGACTTGCCAACTACTTTTTGTTTACTTAAATCAGTTTTAAGTCTTGTCCAAATCTCTTTACAACGTCAGTATTCGTTAAAAGTATAAACTTCTAACTGCATGACCAATTATAATTTTAAACTTAAAAAGTGTCATTTTGTAGACAATGTTTAAAATCTCACAAACAAGAGAAGACAAACCAAAATACCAAAGAGACTAAAGAAGACAATAAAAAAAACAGAGGCCTCTCCTCAACTAACTCCACCTGAAAGTTTCCAACAAAACAACAATTTGTTATATAAAAAACATATAAAACCCAAATTAACTCAAATATAAAATCAAAATCCTCTCAAATCCCACTTAAAACTATGAGATTTGCCTACAAAAAAACAAAACTATGAGATTTAAATTTTTGTATTTAAACTAAGGAATCCACTAAAATTCACTAAAGTCTCTTAAAATTACTAAAAATCCAATCCTTAAAATGTTTTCAATAACATGAGATTTTAAAGTAGATTTTCAAATCACTAGTTCAATAAATATTGGATTTCATTAGAAATTTTAAAATCAATGATTGAATAACAGAGGATTTGATATTTTAACACAAATTACTTGAAATGTTTTAAAAATCCATGATTAAATAACATTGGATTAGTTTTTAAATTTTGAAAACTGAGTTTATTCAAAACTGAATATCAGCTTCGGATTTGGGAAAAAAAAACAACAACAACAACTTATTATATACATGTTAATATATTTATTTTTTTTTCTCTATATTTTTTTTTATAGAAATACATTGGGGTTTTTGACCTTTTTAGTGAATTTTGGTTGATTAGTTTGGTTCGGATTCGGTTTCTCAAAATTCGGTATAAAAAGATAGTTCGGTTGGATTTTGGTCGGCAAAGAGGAACAATATTTGGGAGAAAATAAACAAATAACAACATTTGGGCTTTAAGAATAAAGCTCATGAGGCCCAAAATTTAATATTCTTCTCCGACTTTCAGGTTCCGTTTTTTTGATCGGACGAGACGAGAGGAGGCTAGTCGGAAGAGAATGGCTCCGAAGAAGAAACCTCAGAAGCAAAGCAACAAAGCTGCTTCGTCTTCTTCATCGTCGAAATCGAATTATCAGAAACCTTCTTCAGGTCCTAAGCTTCAGATATCAGCGGAGAACGAGGATCGTTTGCGGCGGCTCTTACTCAACTCTGGCCGCTCCGGTCCTTCGATTCCAGCTCCAATCAGTAATTCTCTCTCCAAAGCTCAAAAGACAAAGAAACTCAATAATGTCTATGAGAAGCTCTCTTGCGAAGGTTTCGTTGATGATCAGATTGAACTCGCTCTCTCCTCTCTTAGAGTATAACTCTCTCGCCTTTGTTTGAATTTAATTTCGATTTCATTTTGAAAAATGTTTAGCTTCTTCAAGCTATTCCTGATACAATGTGTATGTTTGTGTTTAAGGATGGAGCTACGTTTGAGGCTGCACTTGATTGGCTTTGTTTGAATTTGCCGAGTCATGAGTTGCCTGTGAAGTTTTCTACTGGAGCTTCTCGTTTTCCTTCCACAGGTATGTACATAACATTGCCTTCACGTAAATGATTGTACTTCTCGTGTATTGATGCCTGTACCTTCCTATTGGGGTTGTAGGAGGTTCTGTGGGTGTGATATCGACCTCACGGGACGATTGGAATGATTCTACTGACTCTTCAGTCAGGGTAGAGGAAGAGGAACCTGCAGTTTTTGTTCGTGTGAAGGGAAAGCAAGATGAAGAAGATACTCTTAGTTCTGACAAGTCATCTCAAGCTGATTGGATTCGGCAGTATATGATGAGACAGGAAGAGGTACTCATATAGAATGCTTTAATGATTAATCACTTTGTGAAAGCTTCATACATTTTGGTTCTAGCCACAACGTCTTAAGCAGAGTTAGAAAAATGATCCGGAAGCGCAATTCAAAGCAAAATTTAGTTCATGGATGAATTTTCTCATTGAATTAAATTTGCAGGAAGAATTGGAATGTTGGGAAGATGAAGTAGATGGTATTGACCCCAGAAATAAGGTAATTCAGCTTGTTTCCATTATCGAAACAAAATGGAATATGGTAGACTACTTAGTGAGACCAGTTCCAAGATGGATGTTTATGTGGTTACACTTTTGCAATGTCCTTGTATATTAGCTTTCATGCATGTTGCTCAAGGGTAAATATTCCTCATGTTTTTTAGACCTTTACAGAACTATGAATATCTGGAAGCTCTTGAATTTGTTTAATGAATTGTTGTTTTTTCTGAAAAAAGGATTACCTTAAGCGTATCCATTATGGCAGAGGTTTAGTAAGATATTTGGTTCAATTTTTGGAGTCTTTGTGGCTACCTGCTATCAATATATTTTCTTTCCCATTTGGTAGAAGTGGAACTTTTCTTCATTTGTTTATGATGATTATGTGAAATTGCAAACTTCAGTCAAATTAGTTGTACAATACCATATTGGTCTTGTTTTCCTGGTTTTATGTCTCTCTCTGCTGTGATATCTTGATTTCAAAAATCATACTAGGTCTCTGGTCCAAGGCCATTCGATGTGATTGCCAAAGAATACTATTCGGCAAGATCAGATGCTATAAAAGCAAAGGAGAAGCGTGATAAAAGAGGACAGGAGCAAGCAGGCCTAGCCATTCGCAAGCTCAAGCAAGAGATATCTGATCTTGGTTAAGTTTAATCTTTAGTAATGAATCAGTCAATCATTTAACTTGGTGCAGCATGTCATGAGATATTTGAGTTTGTTTTACAGGGTTATCAGAAGCAATGTTGGAATCTGAATTTCAGCGTGAACATGCTTTTGAAAGTGCTACAGAACAAGAATCAACCTGTCCCATTTCCGATAACCTTCATGAGTCAGTTGATGCTGACGATGTCTCTGTTCAGATGTTAGATAATTTGACCTTGAATACCAATCCTGCTGAGAGCTATGAGTCTGAGGAAATTCAAACTAAAGCTCTTCCCTCAAGTTCCTCGGGACAAGATTTTGTTGCATCAGATGAAGATTCAGAGGACGTGGAACTTGGCGATACATTCTTTGAAGAAATTCCGCCTTCTGAAATTTCACCCCATGAACTCCTGGAATTGCAGAAGGAGGAAAAGATGAGAGAACTACGTAGTGAGAAAAATCTGGGGAAACTAGATGGTATCTGGAAGAAGGTAACTGCTCATCAAACAAGATTCTAGGATACGTAACTTTCAAAATGCTATTACAAGTAGAAGGTGCTCTATGCATTTATTGCGCATATACCTGCTTCTTAATTTTTCATTTTGTCACACACGCTATAATGATCAAGTAAAGTGAGTTCTAAGCATCCGTAATAGATATGGAATTTTCTTTAGCTTTAACGTGTAAGCTTGGTTATTTCCCAGCTCCCTTTTCTTCGTTTTTTTTTTTTCTGTAAGCTTATTGCTGGCCGGCTTCTTTTGTTCGACTATCTATTTAACATAGAAAAATTTACAGGGTGAGGCGCAAAAGATCCCAAAAGCATTTCTCCATCAATTGTGTCAAAGATCAGGGTGGGAAGCACCAAAGTTCAATAAAGAAACCGGTGAAGGAAGAAATTTCTCATATACTGTAAGTATTCTGCGCAAAGCCAGTGGGAGGGGTAAAAACAGACAAGCCGGTGGTCTGGTAACTCTCCAACTTCCTCCTAAAGATGAGAATTTTGAATCCATCGAGGTACTCCTTTGATCCATGTTTTAACATTTGATATTCTTTTGCGAAAATGTATCTGGTTAGGGTCTCGTGACTAAATGTAGTTAGGAATATATCTTCTCCCAAGAAAGTTCCAGTTTAATTCCTTGATTGCAAGGTTCTGAGGAAAATGAAGTAGGACAGCTAGTTTGAAGCTTTAGTGCACTATTGTTTGGTTAACAACGTTGCTCAATGTTTTGGAAATGATTTATGTTGACCACATATTCAGTGCACTAAAACCTTCTGCTCTTGTGTGTGACAGGATGCACAAAACAAAGTTGCAGCATTTGCTCTTCATAAACTTTTTTCTGATTTACCTGTCCACTTTGCAATTACGGAGCCTTATGCTTCTCTAGTTTTGATCTGGAAACAAGGTGATCTCATTTATTTTGTCTCAGTACCTGGTTTATTACCCCCCCTTCTATTTATGTTGATATTGGCATGTCCTATTTGAAACAATTTCTCACTAGTCCAGGAATTTTGGGACTAGAAATCAACTGTGGTAACTCTACAACATTTATTTTTGCATCAGAGTTTTGGTATTTATTTGTTGAAAACATTTTGACTGTTAAGAAGAGCATCAGTATTAATTGAAAGTTTACCACATAGGAAGAAAAATAAAGGTTTAGCGTATCGCAAATGTGGCCATTTTCTTAAGTATCATATATAGGTTCTCGTTTGGCAATATATGAATCACTCTAATATAGTTGCTTTGAGCTTTTACAGAGGAATTGTTGTGTACTACCATACAAAGCACAGAAGAAGACCGAAGAGCTAATTTTGTTGATAAGTTGCTTGAGGAGGACAGTTTTAGTTTGACCACTTCGTCGAGTAGCTTTGAGAATTCGCTTCCGTTGGTAGACTCCTATGTCAAAGACAAAGATGACTTGGGTGTTGTCAAATCTAACAACAGAGCTAAAAGTATGTTTGGTTTATTTAGTTACTTAAATAATATAACTCTGAATTTTAGTGCCAAAAAATTCATTAGCAGGTTATATGATCCATTAATCCTCTGTTTTCTGTGTTACAGGAGACTCTTATATAGAGGCTGAGTGTTTATCTCTCCAACGAAAACAAGAAAACAAAAAGAGAACGCAAAAGTACAAGGTAGAGTATGCTTATGTTTGAACAGAAGTTTGGCTCGAGAATGTCCTTCATGGAGCAAATTTTATGCCTTACAGTGTTATTATATATCTAAAGCTGACCAGACTAGTTAGTTCGTTCCGGTAAAAATATAGGACTATGTAGTCAAATCTTTGTTACCGCAGCTCTTTCAGTAATCCTACTATTTTTTTGCAGGACATGTTGAAAACTAGAACTGCTCTTCCTATATCTGAAGTTAAGAATGGCATACTCCAGCATCTGAAAGAAAAAGATGTCTTGGTGGTATGCGGAGAAACAGGCTCTGGAAAGACTACACAGGTTTGGTCTCGCCAGCTACTCCTTGTTACTTAGTGTTGATAAAATATTTGCTGTTTGCTCTTTCATTACTGAGTTTATCGTCCAGCTTATAGCTTTGAGTTATTTTAACTCTGCAACATTATTCCAGGTTCCTCAATTTATATTGGATGATATGATTGATTCGGGGCATGGTGGATACTGTAATATCATATGCACACAACCTCGTCGGATAGCGGTGAGTATCTCGTTGTTAAGATGTGATACTGTAATATATTGGATGATATGATCGATTTGGGGCATGGTTGAATTTCTTGTTTGGTTCATATTGACGACGTAGACGACGATTCTTTTAATTCTTGTTGATGCTTTTATTTCTGCAAAGCGTAATGATATCATTTAGTGTAGCCCTGCAGATATTTTTCTACTTTTTGCTTCTGCTAGTAACTGGTTAATGTGGTCTAGGCTATCTCTGTTGCTCAAAGAGTTGCTGATGAGCGTTGTGAATCCTCTCCAGGCTTAGATGACTCATTGGTTGGGTATCAAGTTCGTCTTGAAAGTGCAAGGTCTGCTCCTTAATTTTGAGATTTTTTTTTGTATTGTTTTACGAGCTTATTAGATTTTACTGTATTCGGCTTCTATGCATTTCCATTGCTACTGTCCTCAAGGACCCAAGTTAAATGATCATGGAATTCTATCTGTAGCAAGAAATTTAAGTAGTATAGTAGTTGCTGTGTAAAGAAGAGCAAAGAGCAATTTTTTGCAATTTGGTCCCAAAGGCTGAACTATTAGGAGTTTAGGAAACTGGGCCTCTACACTTGTCAAATGAGTACATTTTGTTTTTTCATTTTCTGATATACCTTTCCGACCAAAAAAATAAAATAAAATTTTTTCATATGCGTTCGGTTTCTTGGCCCACTATTTGTGATCAAACAATTTCACTTACTCTTGTGTCAGTTTTGGTCTTCAGCGATGTGATTTCTGCTAGGCTTTCTAATTATCTCTGTACCGACTCCAGGCTGATTCTGGTGTAGTAGTACTTCCATGATAATTTGGTGTTAGATGGATGCCTAGAAACAGTTCTTCTTTTTCTTTGATGTTGTGTTGGAACGAATTGTAATATTTATATAGTTATGTTGTTTGTTGTTTTCTTTGCAGAACATGATTGCAAAGAAAACATCAGTTTGTAGTCATAATCTCGCCTGTTTGTTTTGCTGTTCTTTTTGGGCTTCACTAATTTATGGTTGCATCTGTTATGATAATCTGCTATTTTTTCACATATTCATTTTTGACACTACAATATGATGATGGCCTTATGATTTTCTGGCTTTCCCTTTAATAATGTTCCTTGGAGTTGTAGATTAAGCAAACTTAACTTGGCATATTTGTATCTTTGTTCAGGAGTGACAAGACTAGGCTGCTGTTTTGTACTACTGGCATTCTACTGAGGAAACTCGCTGTAAGTCCTTCATTCTATCAATAAGCTCTTGCAAGCAAATAATTCTTCTTACGTGTTATAGTGTTGTATGGTACTGAGAAAGAGGAACATTGTTATGCTGCACAAACATTCTGGTGATGTGGACAAAATTGAAATATCATAGCTGCATTACTGAAATTATGGTTTCTAGAGAACACGATTTTGCAGAAAGTATTATGTAGATAGAGTCTCTGCTAAGTAAGGGGGACATTAGAAGTCCAATAGTTGACGTAGTTGGCTCATTATTAGTAGTATCAGCGGGTTTTTTTTTCTGCGAAACAAATATGAAGAATTGGCAATTCCAGTTGTTGAGACACTGTAATGCTATTTTTCTATAGCATAATGATTACATAATCAGCATTCTCTCTTATTGTTGTTTTCTGTTTGCTCGTTGCAGGGGGATAGAACCTTGAACGATGTTACACATATTATAGTTGATGAAGTGCATGAGCGGTCTCTTTTGGTGAGTCTTCATTAGTAAGCCATAAATTTCATCATTGCTAAGAAAAATAGATACACAGTAAAGGGTTTTGCTTAAGAATCTACACAACATCATCTAATGAATACAAGAACCTGTTAGCAATAAAAACTGGGATTTTAGCATTCAATTTTAAAATGTGCTCTTAGAGTGACACTCCACTGTGTATTTAAACTTTTACAACGGTGAAGACCAGAAGCTTGCATCCTTGGTAGTCTATACCTTTTTCACCATATTTCTCCTCTTCTGGCTTCTTTTGACTCTACTTAGAATAATCATTTTGCTGTGAAGCATTTTTAGTATCTCAATCTCCTCTCTCCATAAAGAATACTAGATTATTTCACATTCAAGCGTCGAACAATCTGACAGGAGACTACCTTTCAATCTTTTTTGTTTTAAATCAACTTGTGGGTAAGAACTACTTTTCTTCTTCCCATTTCAGGGTGATTTTCTTCTAATTATTTTGAAGAGCCTGATTGAGAAGCAATCATGCGATAATACATCACGTAAACTGAAAGTTATCCTTATGTACGTATTCATGGGTTTTTTTTTAAGGCAGATGCATATAGTAATTAAAAATCATATTAATATATGCTTCTGATCCCGTTCAGGTCTGCTACTGTTGACGCTGATCTATTCTCAAGATATTTTGGTCATTGTCCTGTGATCACTGCTCAAGGACGAACACATCCAGTCACTACCCACTTCCTGGAGGAGATTTATGAGAGTATTAACTACCTTCTTGCTCCAGATTCTCCTGCTGCGCTAAGATCTGATACATCTATTAAAGACAAGGTATTTAGATTTTTTTATCAAACACATCATTTATTTACTTCTGTTATCCCCTTTTTCACTTTGACCAGCAACTCCCATGTTTTTTGGGCATCTCTTCCGTTCACTTACTTTACAGAGCCTGTATCAGTTGAGCTCTTCCTTAGCAGAACTAAAATTAGATAGATGCATCTGCTTAGGAATTTGCACTCCTTGATGTCTTTCGATTTTGTATTTGGGAAAGTGTTTTACCCTAGGGATGTTTCATTTATATGGATAATCTTATTATATTTGTAGAAAAAGTAGACGTTCAGGATGGAGGACTTGTACAAAACTACCTTCGTCTTTTTGTTGCGCCTAACATTGAATGGCCTTTGCATTTCCATGACTATAATATCTGAATGCCTTTTGATCACATGTGTGTTATATGATTTTGAAATTTGGATTATACTGTTGATATATAGTACTCTCATTTAGCTTGCATTGGAGAAACTATGGAGTCTGTGTAGTTAATAAATGGTTTTCATGTCTGCAGCTTGGTTCTGTAAATGACCGTAGGGGGAAAAAGAATCTTGTATTGGCTGGCTGGGGCGACGATTATTTGCTTTCAGAGGACTGTCTTAATCCTTTTTATGTTTCCAGTAATTACAACTCATACAGTGACCAAACACAACAAAATCTGGTACGCTCACTTTGAGCTTCAGTTACTCTTATTTACCTATTTATCCTTGTCGTCTTATTCACGTGGTTATTCTGAGTCCAAACAACTTGTGAGTGTTGTGTAGAAAAGGTTAAACGAGGATAGAATTGACTACGAGCTTCTTGAAGAGTTGATATGCCACATTGATGACACTTGTGAGGAAGGAGCCATTCTTATATTTTTGCCTGTAAGCTGATACTGAGATATTTCATGTAATGAGATTCGCTCATCCTCTATCGTTTTGGCTTGACATTATTTGGTTGATAACAGGGAGTGGCAGAAATTTACATGTTACTCGATATGTTAGCTGCTTCCTATCGTTTTCGTGGACCTGCTGCAGATTGGCTTCTTCCTCTACATTCTTCTATTGCATCTTCAGAACAGAGAAAGGTGTTTCTGCGTCCCCCTAAAGGCTTACGGAAGGTAATTTCATGTGACATCCATATAATCTGTTACACTATTGCTATCTCTAGTTCAGATGTCTACTCTCCTAGAGATGAGTTACTTTTCATCCATTTTTTCCAGATGACTAGTTTAATGGCTTTGTCTTTAATGCCTTGCTTTTACATGTTCTCTATTGTAAATCAATCTAAAGTTGTTAGGTGCTGCTCTAGGTTGTGTGTTTTGAATATTGATGCATTGTTTTTTCGGTTATAAGAGATTCATCTCATTTCGTGCTTCTACTTATTTCCTTGCATTCCCACTAGCAAATGAATATAGTTGATATCGACAAAAAAAATATCGAAAAGTAATTCTGTTCCAGACCCCACTTTTTAACAAAAGGACTACATCACCAATATTGGTTTTCTTGAAAGTTGTATTATGTGTATATAATATACAGTAAAGGCTGCATGGATCTCTGCAAAGCTGATCTGATATATCTTTGCATCGTCTCTTATGTTCAGGTTATCGCAGCTACAAATATTGCAGAGACCAGTATAACAATTGATGATGTGGTGTATGTGATTGACAGTGGCAAACACAAGGAAAATCGCTACAATCCACAGAAGGTATTCTGAATTCTAATGAATTCATTCAGTTGCATATCCTTGTACGGCGATGCTTGTAGACCAATATCCAATTTTTATGTTTGTTTCTTTCCCCCTTTGAACTCCATAACTGTTTCTAAATATGAATTAAACATCATGCACATTTTATAGTTAGTTGCTTATAGTCCCTTCACTATGAACCTGTTTTTTAAGATTGGTGTCCGTTATTTTGATATATCTATTAGCCTGTATCTTGAAATTACTTTTCAGTTCTCCATATTGAAACCAAAAGCTCCCTAGATATATAGGCTCTGTTTAATTACATTGTCGTATATCCCAGCATGATTGCCTCGTGATCATTGTGTTTTGTCTCTGAGATGTCAGTTTGATTTTCAATTCTTTTTAGAAACTGTCGAGCATGGTGGAAGATTGGATATCTCAAGCAAATGCAAGACAAAGAACAGGAAGAGCTGGACGCGTCAAACCTGGGATTTGCTTTTCATTGTACACACGCTATAGGTTCGAGAAGCTAATGCGTCCCTATCAGGTGTTTTCAATAGGTCCATTCCTGGTCACTTGTTCACTTGGTTTTAGCCATTTAACTCATCTATTCCACACTTTTTTTAAGGTTCCTGAAATGCTGCGGATGCCATTAGTAGAGTTATGTCTACAAATCAAATTGCTTGGCTTGGGTCACATTAAACCTTTTCTGTCCAGGGCAAGTGACACCATCTTTACTGATAAAACAAAGAACATTATCATCCATCTGATTCTAATTTACACACTGTCTTTAGGCTTTGGAACCTCCGAGTGAAGGTGCTATGACCTCTGCGATTTCATTGTTACATGAGGTAATATGTAATGGATATAAGTCTTTTCTTTCTGTAGAACTCTAAGTTCCTGGGATCAGTCATATTTGGTACATCCAACCTGTCACTTGGACATATAGCTGATGTGTTTGAGGCTGTCCTGCAGTGTGGCTGATTTATCTTCTTTACATTGTAGCCTTAGGGTATACTTTATGCTTTCCAATCCCTCATTTTAGTTCCGATTGATGGAATATCAACTAAGTAGAGAGTTTTGCATACCTTTGAGAGTTTTTTTGTCCTGAGCTTTCTCGTGTGAACCCTGTCTTCTTTAGGTTGGTGCTGTTGAAGGGGATGAAGAGTTGACACCACTTGGGCATCATTTAGCCAAACTTCCTGTTGATGTGTTAATTGGAAAGGTTTGCGTCAGTAACATTACTGTTGCACTAAAATTTCCGAGTTGGAGGCCTTGGTCACTGACTCTCATATATATGTTTTATTCCTCTCCTCACAACATCTTGCCTCATCTCATCATGTGTCCTTTTTCATATTCTTAAGAAAATTGCTGCCTAGGTTTCAACATGGTTGTTGATGTTGATAACCAGAGAGTGCATCATAGAATTCTTTCCACCATCATGAATATATGTTTGATAATTTGCAGATGCTGTTATACGGTGGAATATTTGGTTGCTTATCACCTATTCTCTCGATCGCAGCTTTCTTGAGCTACAAATCGCCGTTTATATATCCCAAAGATGAGGTACATTTTTACATTCTCAGAACTTGGTTGATTTGCACAAATAACGAGGTTGTTAACTAACTTTATGTTCTTAGAAGCAAAATGTCGACCGGGTGAAACTTGCTCTTTTGTCTGACAATGGGGTGAGCTCAAGTGATTTAAACAACAATGACAGACAATCTGATCACCTCCTTATGATGGTTGCATACGATAAATGGGTGAAGATACTGCAAGAGGTATGTGATAAAAGGGATAAATGAGCTTTTTATTGAACAACTGAATAAAGCATGGAGGGACTTAAATCCGCTGATACTGGGTTTATGTCCGATCTATTTTAGCAAAACGTTTGTCTGCATAATGACGTGCTCTATGTGTTTGTGATGTCTTCAGCGAGGAATGAAAGCTGCACAGAGGTTCTGTGAATCAAAGTTCTTGAGCAGCTCAGTGATGCGGATGATCAGGTACATTGGACTTAGATACTATAACTTGTCTGCAAAAGATCTCCATAAAATTATAGAAAAAGTGATGTCTATTAACCTTCAGTTTTGAGGTCACCTGACTCACTAGTCACTTCTGGAAACATAAGATGGCTAAACATTAATGTTTATCTAAACTTGATTTAAGATGCTTTAGCCTTGCAAACTTGAATAAGAATATTCAAGGGTGGGGAAACTGTGTAGGTGGCTTAACGGAAAATATCAGTAATTTTTTTTTTGTTAAAGTAACTTAATCTACTTCGTAATGGGAACTTCTTCATTATATGCACGAGTCCCTAAAATTTTCCTAAACTGAAAGAATGCTTACACTATTTCTGTCAAATCTTATTGTTATTTCACGTATATCAGAGACATGAGAGTACAATTTGGCACATTACTTGCCGACATCGGGCTCATCAATCTTCCTAAAACAGGAGAGGTAACTTATCTACCCCATCTGAAACATTTGTTGCATTGCATAAAGCACCTATGTGCCTGATCTTACCAAAAAAATTGAAATGATAGTTCTTAAGTCTACGTTACAACTCAATAAGGTTCATCATCTTTGTAAGCTTGGGCAGATTAATGAAATCTAATTAGAAATCTCTTCGTTTCTTATCATAGTTTTCAGGAAGGAAAAAGGAAAATCTTGATGTCTGGTTTTCTGACCCAACTCAACCTTTCAATATGTATTCACAGCAACCTGAAGTTGTTAAGGTATAGTGCATCTGGACATCTGGTTGCTCTGCTGCTCAGATATTTTCTCGTAGGAAACATTTTTTGTGGTTGCCAATAATCTAATTCTACTCGTATAAGAGGCTCTATGTCATTATCTATTTGGTGGGTAACTAAACCCACCTGTCAATATGTACAGGCTATACTATGCGCAGGACTATATCCTAATATAGCAGCCAATGATAAAGGAATTACAGAGACAACGTTTAACAGTTTGACAAAGCAAGGAAACCAAACAAAGAGCTACTCGGCATGGTACGATGGCAGAAGGGAAGTTCATATCCATCCATCTTCCATAAACAGCAACTTCAAAGCATTTCAAAACCCTTTCCTTGTATTCCTTGAGAAGGTAACCTGAGTTTTAATATGTGAAGCGTTTGATTTTACTCTGATTACTTATGATCTACAAGCCTCCGAATTCATACTTAGCTTTGTACATATTAAAAAAGCATGGTAGCTTGTTATTAACTTCTTATTCAATTTGATGTTACTAGGCAGATTCTGGTGTTAATTTGTAGGCATCATCTAATCGTGGGTAAATATTATATCTTGTAGGTGGAAACGAACAAAGTATATTTGCGAGATACAACCATTGTTTCTCCTTTCTCTATTCTACTTTTTGGCGGCTCAATCAATGTTCATCATCAGGTACAGTTAGCCATATCGTGTTCTCTCGCTGTTAGCAAAACAAAGATGAAATATTCTGCTTATTCGTTGATTTTATCTGTTCTTTACCTTAAAAACCTTACCTTTCATTGCAGAGTGGATCAGTCACTATTGATGGGTGGTTAAAGGTAGCAGCACCAGCTCAAACCGCGGTTTTGTTCAAAGAACTCCGGTTAACCCTCCATTCCATTCTCAAAGATCTTATCCGAAAACCTGAGGTTACATGTTCAATCCTTGTTTGATCTACTTGGTTAAGTAGAATTAGCTCAGGACTAATCTCTCCTATCTCTTCACGTTTGTGTTTTTCAGAAATCAGGTATTGTCCACAACGAAGTCGTCAAATCGATGGTTCATCTTCTTATAGAAGAAGGAAAACCGCAACACAAATGAACTAAAAAGGAAGATCAAATTTGTGTGTAACTCACCAAGATTTGAAGGTGGACATGTATAAGACACAATGTTGATACTAAGGTGACTTGCATAGCTAATAATTGCAGTTTTAGGTAGGTCAATTGAGATTCCCAGAGCTCAATTATCTATAAAAATTTACAATACAGTAAGTAAGAAATATATTTTTTTCCCGGGAAAATGGTGAAAGAAACCCTGAAATTTAACAAAAACAAGGGTCCCCAAAAATAAGTACCAAATATTGAGCTTTTCTTTCAAAAGCATCAATAAATCATGAAACGAATCCTAAGGTTTTCTAAACCGCTCGAACTAAAGTAACTTCGATGATAAGGTTTGAAACGAATCCTAAGGTTTTATTAATGTTTTATTTTAGAAGATTACAATTTTTTCATTACATTCATTGGTTCAGTATACAACAACATATTCCAGATTCACATACACCGATCAATACAGCACTTAAACTTGAACAAAACGTCTGGCAATAGAACAATCCCCTCGTACATGGCGCTGGTGTAAAGCATCTTTTAGTCGCTTCCGTTATGCCATAACCTATTCGATATTGATCGTCATACAATATGTAAAATGAGTAAAATATGTAGATAATTTAAAAAGTTAAGAGTTATATAATAGTACCACTAGTGCCATCGGAGCAATGAACAGAAGATATGACAAAGAACAAAGTGAGAACAAATGCAACTAACATTGTCTTGGTGGTAGTCATTTTTATGATATCTTTATATTTTTTTGGTTTACATCTTTATTTCACTTGGGATGATTATATAATAACACAAACATACATACATGAAAGTTAATTTTCTGGTCAATGGTGAAAACAAAGAATCTTTCGATTTATTTCCACTTATTTATAGTCAACCCAAACAAAAATAAAGAGAATGATTTCGTTACCTTAATATATCTATTTTACAGATAGTTAACAATTATTTAATCACAAGATTTTGAAAATTGGATATAAAGGATCTTTTTAAAAACAATTGTCCATCTACACTTAATTTCCTTCTACAATGAAAGATAGATTTGTCACATCAAAACTGGTTCTTAAGAGAAGTGCCAAAATCTAAGGTCGTATGAAATTTTTTGTAAACCTAACGAGATGAAAGAATTAGAGTTACGTGTATTAGTAGCAACAAACAAAACTACAAGGCCAAGACCACTAGCTATATCATCTGAATAAAGCAAACCGTTTTGTATTTTGGACAATGTTATGGATGGAAGAACCGAAGACACAATGTAATAACTTAATATTTCATTAGACTATCTAGTTTAATGTAAGGAATTTCATTTCATGTCTCTTTAAGTTTAAACAAAAATCATGAGCGGTAAAAAAAATCATGAAACTATTTGAATTAAAAAAAATATCGTTTTGAGTTGAACAGAACTATTTTTTTTCTAATTTGTTTTTCAATAAAACCTTATTCTGATTGGGTTGAATAGCTTACTTTCTAAAACTATATGGCAAATTGGAAGAAATTTATAGTATTTGGGCAAAGTTGAAATGCAATTTAAAATTTTGGCTCCAAACAAAGAGCCCTAAAAAAAGAAAGAAACTCGAAAATAGAAAATGAACAGTTTCTTCTTCTACTGATCGAGGAAGACGAAGAGAAATGGCTCCGACGAAGAAACCTCAGAAGAACAAACAAAGCAAAAACGAAATAGCTTCTTCTTTAATACCTAATTCAGGCCATAAGAAACCATCTAAAGCCCCAAAGCTTTTAATTTCGCCGGAAAACGAAGACCGTTTACGACGGCTCTTGCTCAACTTTCGCCGGACGCCTTCTCCGGTCACGGCGACGCTATCTGTTACTCAGAAGAGAAAGAAACTCAATAATCTCTACGAGAATCTCTCTTGCGAAGGGTTTTTAGATAATCAGATTGAACTCGTTCTCTCCTCTCTTAGGGTAACTGTCACATTTGTCCTTACATTTCTCAGTTTTTATTTCTGAGACGATTTCGTAAATACAAAGTGTTTTTGTTCTGTTTTAAGGATGGAGCAACGCTTGAGACTGCTCTTGATTGGCTTTGCTTGAACTTGCCGAGCCATGAATTGCCAGTGAACTTTTCTAACGGGGCTTCTCGTTTTCCTTCCACAGGTAATGTTGATGTAATACTCTCCGGGAAATTTACGTTGTTTTTCGCGTATTGATTCTTGTACCTATTGATGTTTTCAGGACGTTCTGTGGCGGTGATATCGAAATCAAAGAAAGATTGGAATGTGTCTGCTGAATCATCAGTCCAAGAGGTTAAGGAGGTGCCTGAATCTGAAGTTTTAGTTCGAGTGAAGAGCAAGCGAGATGAAGAAGAAGAAGATAGTCTTAGTTCTTGCCAACCATCTCAAGCTGATTGGATCCATCAGTATATGAAAAGACTGGAAGAGGTACTTAAAGTATAGAATGTTTTAGCCATTTTTCCGAGAGCCTAATACTTTGATCTCAAGGCGGAAAATCACAACGGATTTTCTCTTTGAAATAAAATTTCAGGAGGAATTGGAATCTTCCGACGATGAGAGAGATAAGGTAACACAACCCTTTACCAGGGTACCTAGTAGATGCGGTTATATCTTCAAAGTTCTTGTATGTTATAGAAGGGATGATGGCAAAACTTTGAATATCTTGAAGATTTTTGAATTTGGAGCATAATTTGTTTTTGTGCTGAAAAAAGTATCACATGGGTGAAGGTGTGAAGCTTAATGATTAATGATCCACTGTTTTGGCATTAGAGACTTCACTTGAGTTTTGGAGATAAAATATTAATTTACTTGTCTCCCTCTGTAGTGACATATATTTGTTAGGACACGTCACAATATTGTTTCTTACTGTATTAGGTATCTGGTCCAAGGTCTTTCGAAGTGATTGCCAAAGAATATTGTGTAGAAAGATATAATGCTATAAAAGCAAAGAGGAAGGGTGATAAAAGTGGACAGAGCCAAGCAGGCCTAGCCATTTGCAAGCTCAAGGAAGAGATGAATGCTCTTGGTTAAGTTTAACCCTTTTTTGGTAATCACTTTATCAATCATGACTTGGTGTAGTATGTCATGAGATATATGTTTTTGTTTTCCAGGGCCGTCAGAAGCAATATTGGAATCTGAGTTTCAGCGTGATCGTCAAGATTGTGAAGGCGCTAGAGAAAAAGAAGTAGCCTCCTCTGTGCTTGATGACGTTCATGAGTCAGTAAATGCTGATGCTTTCTTTTTTCAGCTTTTTGATGACTTGACCTTGGATACAAATCCTGTTGGGAGCTGTAAATCTGAGGAACAAGAATCAGTTGTCTCGAATGATAGTTTAGATGACTTGGACCTTGGCGATTTGTTCGACGAAGATGTTCCGCCTTATGTACCTTCTCCCCATGAACTCCTGGAATTACAGAAGAAGGAAATTATGAGAGAACTATGCAATGAGAAACATCTTACGAAACTAAACGGTATCTGGAAGAAGGTAACTCTTCACCTAACAAGATCCTAACAATGTTTAACAGCCATAGAATTTCATCTCGAGTTACATTTTGTAAGTTTGATTTTTTTCTCTGCGCTGCACTCTTCTCCTCTTGGTTTGTTTTAGTCACTTTGTCACATATAGTTGCTTCTTTTGTAAAATTATCTCTTTAACATGTATAAGTTTTACAGGGTGAAGCGCAAAAGATCCCGAAGGCATTGCTCCATCAGTTGTGTCAAAGGTCAGGGTGGATAGCACCAAAGTTCAATAAAGTGACTGGGGAAGGAAGAAACTTCTCATATACTACAAGTGTTATGCGTAAATCCAGTGGATTTGGTAAAAGCAGACAAGCCGGGGGTCTGGTAACTATTCAACTTCCTCATCAAGTTGAGGATTTTGAATCCATCCAGGTACTTACTTGATCTGCATATTTTAACACTAGATAATCTATTATAAGATGCTAAACAAGTGTTTAGTTAGGCTCTTGTGAGTAAATCTTATTAGGGATATATCTTCTGCCAAGAAAGTTAGACCTTAATACCTTGATCTGCCAGGTTTTATGGTGTACCATAATTTGCTTAACAACATTGCTCAAATTTTTTGAAACTTCTGATTATGAACCTTATAGAAGTTGTAAGCTGTTGAATGGAATTAATCATCAATACATGTATAATTTACTGATATAATAAGCATGCTAATTATATCATATTCATATGTGCATGTGTTATATGCTTACTATGTATCCAGCTTGCTCATTATTGTGCATTTGTGTGTGACAGGATGCACAAAACAGAGTTGCGGCATTTGCTCTCCATAAGCTATTCTCTGATTTGCCTGTTCACTTTGCAATTACTGAGCCTTATGCCTCTCTAGTTTTGATCTGGAAACAAGGTAATTTTGACATATTTCAAAAGTCAACATTCATATGTTCTGGCCTTTAATGTTGCAAAATTACAATCACTCTAAAAGAGTTGCTTTGAGCTTTCACAGAGGAATCATTAGGTATAACAAGCAGAGAAGAGCAAAGAAGAGAAAAATTTGTTGAAAGCTTGCTTGAGGCAGACAATTTCAGCTTGACTACTACTTCGAGAGGCATACACAGTGCACTTCCAATGGTAGACTCCTGTGTCAAAGAGAATGATGACTTGGATGTTGTCAAATCTAACCACAGAGCCAGAAGTATGTTTCTTGGATCCACTTTGTCACAGTCACAGATCTTAGAACCCTTGATTGTAGTGCCAAAATCATTAGCAGGAAGTATAATCTTCTGAATGATATGTTACAGGAAACTCTTCCATGGCAGCTGAATGTTCTTCTCTCAAACAAAAACAAGAAAACAAGAAGAAGATGCAGAAGTACAAGGTAAAATATTCTTGTTTATGGTTGAACACAAGTTTTGGCTAATTTTATACGTTACAGTTATATGTTTAAAGCTTCAGAGACTATTTAGCTTATTCCAGTTAGGAGTGTAGACTCTGTTTTTGGCATGTTAAAAACCTTTTTTACTGCAGCTTTCACTAGTAATCGTAATTATTCTTTTGTAGGACATGTTGAAAACTAGAGCTGCTCTTCCTATATCAGAAGTGAAAAAGGACATACTGCAGAAGCTGAAAGAAAAAGATGTCTTGGTGGTATGCGGAGAAACTGGTTCCGGAAAGACTACACAGGTTTTGTCTCATCAGTTTCTCCCTGTTATGTAAAATATCTTTCAACTATAAGCTTTGAGTCATTTCTAATTGATACATTATTCCAGGTTCCTCAATTTATACTGGATGATATGATCGATTCAGGGCATGGTGGATACTGTAATATTATATGCACACAACCTCGGGTGTTATCAGTGAGTATCTCGGTGTTAAGATGTCAAGTTTTCAGGATTTGCTTGTTTGGTTTATATTGATATAAACTGTGATCGGTTGATTCTCGTTGGTCCTTTTACTTCTGCAAAGCTTAGTGATATCAATTATCCTAGCATCATACCCTTTTTACTTTTGGTTTCCTGTTCGTAACTGGGTAATATGGTTTAGGCTATCACTGTTGCTCAAAGAGTTGCTGATGAGCGCTGTGAACCTCCTCCAGGCTTCGACAACTCTGTGGTTGCTTATCAAGTTCGTCATCAAAATGCAAGGTCTGCCTCTTTAATTGCATTTTTCTAACGTTTTATGAGCTCATTTCACTGTGTTCTGCTTGTATGCCTTTTTATCGCTATGTGGCTTGCAATGGATGATTAGAAGCATTTCTTCTTTTTTATCTATGTTTTGGTAGAATGGAATTGTGAAGTTTTATTTTGGCGTAATGTTATTTCCTTGTGTACTTGTTCAGGAGTGATAAGACAAGGCTGCTGTTTTGTACTACTGGAATCCTACTGAGAAAACTTGTGGTACGTCCCTATTTTATTAGGAGCCCTTGTGCATGCATCATGCAGTAACCTGAACAGAACTTGCAGGGGCATAAGCAAAAACGAATGATTACTCACTTTTTAAAATCTGTTTGTTCGTTTGTGCAAACCTTGCAGGGGGATACGACCTTGAAAGATGTTACACATATTATAGTCGATGAAGTGCATGAGCGGTCTCTTATGGTGAGCATTCATTAACGCACCCATCAATTTCAGTTCATGTCAAAATAAATATATTTTGGCATCATTTGCTAAGCAAAATAAAATGACAGTCCAGTACAATGCTACTAATGCAGAAGACTGTACACAGTTATATTACAACAGAGAAGTCCCAAACCTTAGTGGTCAATACATTGATATGTTCATTTTGCAAGTGTTGAATAATCTCACCATAAAATGCGTTTCACTTCATTTCAGGGTGATTTTCTTCTCATTATTTTGAAGAGCCTGATTGAGAAGCAATCCTGGGATAACGCATTACCTAAACTAAAAGTTATCCTTATGTACGTATTTGTAGACGTTTTGTTTTTCGATGACAGAATATGAAAAAGTAAGTAAACACTACTTTTGTATGTATTCATGTGTGTAATAACCTTTCAGGTCCGCTACTGTTGATGCACATCAGTTCTCAAGATATTTTGGTCAATGTCCTATAATTACTGCTCAAGGACGAACTCACCCGGTTACCACTTACTTTCTGGAGGACATTTATGAGAGGACTAAGTACCTTCTGGCTTCAGATTCACCTGCTGCTCTAAGTTCTGATACATCCATTACAGACAAGGTATTATAATCTTTTGGATGCTGGTAATGCTATACTGAAACTTTGGAAATTGTGAAGTTGATACATAGATTTAATGTCTGCAGCTTGGTTCTGTAAACGTCCCTAGGGGGAAAAAGAACCTTATGTTGGCTGGCTGGGGAGACAGTTATTTGGTTTCAGAGGACAGTCTTAACACGTCTTACGATTCCAGTAACTACGAATCTTACAGTGACCAAACGCGGAAAAATCTGGTACTTTGCCTTTCGAGTTGGAGCTTATGTTTCTCTTATTCACCTTTCTGAGTTAAATATATTGCAAGTGCTGTTGTTGACTATGATCTTCTTGAAGAGTTGATATGTCACATTGATGACACTTGTGAGGAAGGAGCCATTCTTGTGTTTTTGCCTGTAAGCTGATACTGAAATGTTTTGTGTTACTTGAGAATCAATCATCTATCACGTTAGCATGATATTTGTTTGGTTAATAACAGGGAATGTCAGAAATCAACATGCTACTCAATAGGTTAGCTGCTTCCTATCGTTTTCGTGGAGCTTCTGGAGATTGGCTTCTTCCTCTACATTCTTCTATTGCATCTACAGAACAGAAAAAGGTGTTTCTGCGCCCCCCTAAAGGCATACGGAAGGTAATATAGTTAAAAGAGTTTCTTGAGTTATCTTCTTTTAAATAAGCTGATAATAAACTCTGAATGAAAATATAATGTTTAACAAAAGAATGCCTGCAAAGCCGATCTGATTCGCCTTTTGCGTTGTCTTTTGTATTCAGGTTATCATAGCTACAAATATTGCCGAGACCAGTATAACAATTGAGGATGTGGTTTATGTGATTGATAGTGGAAAACACAAGGAAAATCGCTATAACCCACATAAGGTATTCCAAATGCTAGTAAATTAGTTAACGTTTTCCTTGTACCATGATGCCTTGTGCCCTTTATTGGTGGCTTATTATATCAAATTGTATACTAAGTTCTAGATGAATATAGGTTTAATGATAGAAGGATAATACTGTCATGTACAGTAAAAACTGTTACTATTTGCTTATGGACATTACACCCATTTTTAGTTATAGTTATAAATTCCATTTCCTTGCAAAACTGTTTTATAAGAATGATGTCCACTATTTGTGTATATATATATAAACTGTATCTCTAAATTACTTGGATATATATACGCTAATGATGAAATATTGTGCTTCATGATTATTTTGTTTTGTCTCTGAGATGTCATCTTTTGGTGTTCAATTATTATATTTTATAGAAATTGTCAAGCATGGTGGAAGATTGGGTATCCAAAGCAAATGCAAGACAAAGAATGGGAAGAGCTGGACGTGTCAAACCTGGACATTGCTTTTCATTATACACTCGCCATAGGTTCGAGAAGCTCATGCGTCCCTATCAGGTGTCTTTCTTATAGATGTTTTCTTTGCTGGTTTCTCGATCACTTGGTTTTTGCCCCTAAACTCACATGTGTCATCTTGATGTCGTCCAGGTTCCTGAGATGCTGCGGGTGCCTTTAGTAGAGCTGTGTTTACATATCAAATTACTTGGCTTGGGTCAAATTAAGCCGTTTCTGTCCAAGGCAAGTGACAACAACTTTTCGTGCCAAAAGAAGTAAAGTTACATTATAATTTGTCTTACTCTTTTTTTCTTACTATCTTTAGGCTTTGGAACCTCCGAGTGAAAGTGCTATAAACTCTGCAATTTTATTGTTGCACAAGGTACCATGTACTTGTATTGGAGATAAGTCTTTATTTTATAAAAATTATTAGTTCCTGATACCTCCAAAAGTTATGATACATATCGTTGATGTCTCTACTTTATGTTATCTCAACCACTGATTTTAATATCCAGTCAGTAAAAACTATGTGTATATATACCTTTGTATCTTCTCTGCTGGTATTTCTTTATGAACCCTGTATTTTTTAGGTCGGCGCTCTTGAAGGGGACGAAGAGTTGACACCACTAGGACATCATTTAGCAAAACTTCCTGTTGATTTGTTAATTGGAAAGGTTTGCTTCAGTAACATCATTGTTGTACTAATAAAGGCCGCTCAAACATATGTTTTGTTATCATCACTACACCTTTTAAATAATGCAGATGCTGTTATATGGTGGCATTTTTGGTTGCTTATCACCTATTCTCTCGATTGCTGCTTTCTTGAGCTGCTGCAAATCGCCGTTTGTATATGCCAAAGATGAGGTATGTTTATACTTTCTCGGAAACTTGGCTGTTTTGTGCAAGGAGGTTTTGAACTGACTCTATGTTTGCTCTTCTTTTCTTTCAAGCAAAATGTGGACCGGGTGAAACTTGCTCTTTTGTCTGATAAGCTGGAGAGTTCGAGTAATTTAAACAACAATGATAGACAATCTGATCACCTCCTTATGGTGGTTGCATATGAAAAATGGGTGAGGATACTGCATGAGGTATGTGATCAAAGGGTATATCTAGCTGCCACTTACTGTCTACCAGTTTGTTAAATATATATTTCGATGTTTCATGTTTCGTTTCTTTGGATGTCCTTTCTCTTAATGGCAAAAATTGCACCAACCCAATTCTTAAGGTAGCTGATTCCATTGCACTTGAATCTTATGCAAACTGATGTGTTTATGTGTTTCTGATGTCTGCAGCAAGGATTTAAAGCTGCAGAGAGTTTCTGTGAGTCAAAGTTTTTGAATAGCTCAGTGATGCGGATGATGAGGTACACTGTACTTTGATGTTATAACTTGTCAACTAAAGATTTCCAAAATAACATCGAAAAGATTGGAAATGAAACTGTTTTGTTTTGGTTCTTGTCTAGTAACTTATATATACATCTTATTTTTGACTTTTCACAAATATCAGAGAGAGGAGAGTAGAGTTTGGCATGTTGCTTGCCGACATCGGGCTCATCAATCTTCCTAAAGGCAAGGTAACTTCTCTTACAACATCTGAACTATTGATGGCATTCACACAAAGCACAAATGTCTTTGATCTTACATGTGAAACACAGTTTTTCTATTGTTCTCAAGTTTTTGATACAACACCATCAAGTTCAATGATGTTAATAAAGCTTGGGAAGAAAGAAAGCCACTGTTTGTTTAAGGAAATCTGATCATGAATCAACTTTTTTCTTTCTTAGGGGAGAAGGAAGGAGAATTTTGATGTTTGGTTTTCTGACAAAACTCAACCTTTCAATATGTATTCACAAGAACCTGAAGTTGTTAAGGTACATCTGTTGCTCTACTTCAAGTTTTGTGGATAATCAGTTAATATTTTGTCAGTACCTGAGTTCAGTATCCAATTTGTACAGGCTATATTATGCGCGGGACTATGTCCTAATATTGCAGAGGGATTAGTTAACCGTTTAACAAAGCCAGCGGAAGAAACACAGCGTTATGCAGTATGGCATGATGGCAAAAGAGAAGTCCATATCCATCGAAACTCTATTAACAAAAACTGCAAAGCGTTTCAATACCCTTTCATTGTGTTCCTTGAAAAGGTAACTATAGTTTTAACATATGAAGCATTTTCTTTTACTTTCTATCATATGTGCCTCAGAATTTTTCAGATTTAGCTTCATATTAAATCATTTTAATTTGATTGTTAGAATGCAGATTATGTTGTAAATTTGTAAACATAGCTAATCACAGTCCACACTCCACAGATCGTATTATTCAAACTTTTCTTTGTTCTTGTAGCTCGAAACAAAGAAAGTGGTATATCTGCAAGATACAACTGTTGTTTCTCCGTTCTCCATTCTACTTTTTGGCGGCTCAATCAATGTTCATCATCAGGTACTGTGTTAATCATTTTTCAAAAATCGAAAACAAGTCATTGAGCTGAAAGATCTTATATGTCTCACGACTCTTTTCCAAAGTCTTTGTTTCGGAAACGGAGACGACTGTTAGATACTCTATATATGGCTTTTGGTTTATTCTATGTGATATTTACCTTCAAACCTTACCTTTCATTGCAGAGTGGATCAGTTACCATTGATGGGTGGTTAAAGCTAACAGCACCAGCACAAACTGCCGTTTTGTTCAAAGAGCTCCGGTTAACCCTTCATTCCATTCTCAAAGATCTCATCCGAAAACCCGAGGTTACATGTTCAATCCCTTGTTTGATCTACTTAGCTTGGTGAAGTAAAAGTAGCTCAAGACTAAACTCTCTTTTCTCTTGTGTTTTCAGAAATCAGGTATTGTCCACAACGAAGTCGTCAAATCTATGGTCCATCTTCTTATAGAAGAAGGCAAACCGCAACACACATGAACTAAATATTACTTCAGGAAATGAAGATCAAACTGTGTGTTATCTAACTATTTCCTCGATTGTAAATTAAGTGTTCTTATAGAATTGTTTTTTTTGTATCACAAATAGTAATGTTGCATATTTTCAATACAAAAGTTAGAAGATAATTCTAATTTTACCTTCCTATGAATTTTATTGAATAAAGAGAAATATAATCGATTGACAAAAAAAAAAAAAAGAGAAATATAATCAATTATTAGAACTTAGAGGAAGATGGCAAGTATTTTTTAAAAAGTTTCTTAATTTGTGAAAAACAATTAGGTTGACATTTTCTTAAAACAAGGTTGATTATTTGATAAGACTATATAATATCCATTAACAAATAAATAATTATCAATCTCCTTGTCTAAGTTCTATTGATTTCAATTAATGTGGTAGATTATTAGTGTACATTATTACTAGAATTTGATTTTAAAGATAGATTATATTTCTTTGACGTTATATATTTAGAAGTCAGCTCTACATGATGATGATATTGCACACATTGAGAAAAACATAGGCAAGTTGTTTATGCATGCCGAAGAGATTAGTTTTTCACCTTGTTGTATTCTTTTTTCTTATTTAACTAAGATGGTTAGATATCATTTTTAATACTAAGCTAAAGATGTGTTTATGATATGTTTTCAGATATATAACTATTTGTCCACTTAAAAGTTGTAATATCCTAATTTCCCTTGAAACTCGGGATAAAAAGGCTCTTATTATTATTATTATTATTATTATTTGTTTGGTTTGTACAAATTTTGTTTCAATGTATTAGTTCAATTTTTTTTAATATAATATCAAACCATATGCTATAACTACATTTAAAAATATATTTTGTAATAAACTAGAGATATTTTTAACACTATGTTCTTAATCTATGAAAATAACATTTTGTACACTTAATTATAAATATATAATTTTATACAGTTTTTGCAGTATATTCTCTTAGTAAATACTTTTTATCAATGAAAATACTACAATTCAAAAACTTTATATTGTAAAATTATTAGAGATTTTGATATATTGAACAAAATTTCAAACTTAAGAAAAATAACAATAAAAATAAGTATTTTACTAATATACTAAATAATTATTTAAAATTTGGGTAGCAAAAATTTGCCTTTATTGAGGGACCAAGTGAAATACTTTTTTTTTACTCATAGTCATTTGAGTAGTTTTCTCATTCCTGCCATCCTTGTTGTTCTTACCAAGTCATAACACTAGCTTTAAGTCACATTTATCAACAATTCTATAAGCACAAGGAGACGTAAGCAAGTATAACAAATCAATTCGCACAAAAACGTTAAAACTTCATCCCTTCGATACATTACTGAGAATCAAACATTACTCATTTACTCCTTAATCTAGAAGTAGTCTTTCTCTCCTATCTCAAATCTCTAAATCATCATGGAAATACACTCACTTCTACTATTACCATTTGTTAAAAAAACACAATGAATTCTTAGTACTATATCTATATGTCATGGTTGTGGCTGGGTGTTTTGATTCTTAGTTGCTTGTAGTTTGTTTTGATTTGAGTAAAGAAAGCATTGATGGGAGAGAGTTCTTTCTTAAACTTGTTTCTTTTGAAAATCCATTACAAAAGCATAATACTCTGTTTCAACAACTCTATTACACCTACAAGCTTACTCCTTACATAGTACAGGACATCACCTTTCGTAGACCAGCTCCATCTAGATCTTCCAGGATTTGTGCAAAAGGCCAAAGGTACTTATAAATACTTAGTTCACTAAACTTTTAAATGTAGCTTCTAGTTACTTTCTCCAATTCCTTTAGTTTGGTTTTAGCAACAAAAGAGGCATCACTCAACACTCCCGCTTGAAATTTTGTTGCTCAAACCAAGCTCTTCACGAAAAATTTCAAAACTCTCTTTTCCCAATGCTTTAGTAAGAACGTCAGCTAGCTGCTTTTCACTCTCGACTTCAGTTTGATGTCACCGTTTCTCTCCACTTCTCTGATGACATGATACTTGATTTGAATATGTTTGGTCCTTCAGTGCTGAACAAGATTATTGCCAATGGCAATGGCTGACTGACTATCACAGTAGATGTGTACTCCCTCTTGTGAGGAGAATTTTAGATCTTACAACAACCTCCTCAACCACATAGCTTGATTTGTTGTTGCGCACAATGCCATATAGTCAGCTTTTGCGGTGGATGGATTGAGCAATATATAGTGTCTTGCTTAGTTGGCTTCCATGAGAACATTGTTGATCCAATGCTAAAACAATATCCAGTTGTTTACTTCAAGTCTTCTTTACAGCCTCCCCAATCTATGTTAGAATAATCTTTCAACATTGGCTCCATGATCATTCTCACTTCTCTTGAAGTTTTCTCGACCTAATTACTCATCGATCCTACTATACCATGCTTTAGGCCATAAAGACATAAAGAGCCTTGTGTAAGCTGAGGACATAGTCTTCTTTCTCTTCTTCTTCAAAGCCAATTGGTTGCCATCAGCATATATATCTTCTTCTAGTTTACCGTTTAAGAATGCCGATTTGAAATCTTGATGTTTGGTTTTGTGGCAAAACTCAACCTTTCAATATATATTCCCAAAAACCTGAAGTTGTTAAGGTAAAATTTTGTTTCCGCAATAGAAGAGATTCTTTTTCTTCAGTATCAGAAATTTTTTATCATCCTGGCTCTACTTAAAGTTTTGTGGATAATCAGTTAATATTTTATCAGTAGCTGAGTTCAGTATCCAATTTGTACAGGCTATATTATGCGCGGGACTGTGTCCTAATATTGTAGAGGGATTAGTTAATTAACCGTTTAACAAAGCCAGCGGAAGAAACACAGCGTTATGCAGTATGGCATGATGGCAAAAGAGAAGTCCATATCCATCGAACCTCTATTAATTAAAATCAACTTTCTTGTTCTTGTAGGTTGAAACAAAGAACGTAGTATATATGCGAGATACAACCGTTGTTTCTCCTTTCTCCATTCTACTTTTTGGCAGGATCAATGTTCATCATCAGGTACTGTTAATTATGTCTTACTGTCAGCGAAACATCCCGAACAAATGATTAAAAAACTAACTTTATCACACAGAACCCTGGCCTTAATTTCTAATACAATGCTTGTTGGATACGTAATCTATATTTTCTTTACTTCACTTTCAGTCACAATTGATGGATGGTTGAAGCAAGCAGCACCAGCTCAAACCGCGGTTCTGTTCAAAGAGCTCCGGTTAATCCTGCATTCTGTTCTCAAAGATCTCATCCGAGAACCCGAGGTTGCATGTTCAGTCCTTTGATGGATCCACTTGATGAAGTAGCTCATGCCTAAATCCACTCTTCACGCTTGTTTGTTTGTTTTTTCCCCCCAGAAAGTAGGTAATGTCCACAACGAAGTCGTCAAAGCTATGATTTATCTTCTTAGTGAAGAAGGCAAACCGCAACACTCATGAGCTTGTCCCATGAAATGAAGATCGAATCGTGAGAAAATTTCACCAAAATTTGCGGGATTGGACATGTGTAAAAAGATGCCATTTGGATACTGCTTGATTAATTAAGTTAGAATAACTCTTACAAAAAGAAAAAAGGAATCACCGTTGTTGTTTTTTTTGTGTGAAATAGATGAGGTTTTTATATAACCAATTATGAATAAAATCGTAATGGAAAGATTCAAGCCACGTTCTTGCACCCCGCATAAAGATCCAACTCTAAAATAGTAAAATGATTGCCGTTAGCTCAGCTGTCCCTTAGGAGAAAAAAAATAACCAGCTATAGCTAGACTAATAAAAAGGGTCTATGAAACTGTTAACTGTATTGAGATATGTGAGGATGAGCTGGTAGTGTCGGTAAGGTCAATGAGTATCATCAATCAAGAGAAATTAGGTAATATTAAAGTAGTATATGACCTGGCATCAGGTCACTGGTTACATTATTCGTGTATGACCTAAATACATAAAAGGAGTCCGAGTTACCAAAGGAAGTCTGAGAAAAATACAAACTTGTGTTTTTTGGTATTCACCTAACAAACATAAAACGATCCGAGACCAAATATGGACATGTACGAGTACGAAATATCTCGTATACCTAGAGTGAAGATTCCCTGCAGTCATCCGTTAGTTTCCTGGTGGCTGATGCATACTGGAAGTGGAGACCCCCATGAGTATCTTCCATGCGATGGATGTGGTGACACGGAAGGCAACGCCATTTACTGTAAAATCTGCAAATTCCGCGCACATTTCGAATGCATCATCCAGCCAGACATCATCAACCATCCGTGTCACTCCAAACATCCTCTCAAGAAAGTCTTGGCCGAGACAATTGACTATACAGATGGTAACTGTCATTTTTGTCGAAGCCCACTTGATGAGGTGATGTATCATTGTTCCATATGTAATATTAGCATAGATTTAAGCTGTTGGATATATCCCCCACCACTTACTATTTATCAACCAAAGAGCCACAACCATACATTCACCCTCATGGCGAGAAAGGACTCTTTCACTTGTAACGCGTGTGGGTTGGTTGGTGACCGTAATCCTTACGTTTGTCTTGAATGTGATTTCATGCTACACAAAGATTGTATCGATTTGCCCAGAGTCATAAACATAAATCGTCATGACCACCGCATCTCTCGCACTTACCATCTCGGTCAGGGTGATTGGGAATGCGGAGTTTGTCGCAAACAGATAGATTGGACCTTTGGAGGTTACTCTTGCAAGCGTTGTCCTAGTTATGCTGTTCATTCAAAATGTGCAACAAGGGGTGATGTGTGGGAGGGAGAAGAACTAGAAGATGAGCCTGAAGAGGAAGAAATTGAAGATCCATACAAGGTAATCGATGAAAAAGAAATCCTTCATTTCAGTCATGAACATAATCTAAGACTTGGTGATGATAATGCTGCCGACAATGAAAAGTGCCACGCTTGTGTTTTTCCCATCAATTCTGATCCATTCTACCAATGTGTGCAATGCAAGTTTCTCCTTCATAAAGTTTGTGCTACTCTTCCTCGGAAGAAACGAAATATTCTGCACAACCACAAGCTCGATCTACAGATTCAGGGTAAGCCGGGAGAGGTTTTCTAGTGTAGCTATTGTCTTCAATTCTTCGATGGCTTCAGGTACGAATGTAAATCCAGTGGACGCTGTAACGGTTTTTTTTCACTAGATACGCGGTGTGGTTCCATTTCCGAGCCTTTTCATCATGAACTACACCCGCATCCCTTATATCGTACCTCGGCAGAGCGTAAGACTTGTGGAGCATGTGGTAAAGATTCAGAGTATGTCTTAAGTTGTATTGTTTGTGAGTTTGCTTTAGGCATGGAGTGTGCCACTTTACCAAGAAAAATAAAACACAGATGCGACGATCATTTTTTATCGTTGCATCATGGAGCTGAAAACTCCAGCGGTCAATTGTGGTGTGATATTTGTGAGGGAAAAACAGATCCGAGTGTATGGTTTTATGGATGTGATGATTGTGGGAATACACTCCATATCAACTGTGTACTTGGAGACATGTATTACTTCAAGCCAGGCAAAGCTGAAGTAGTTGCCAATGTTGGTATGACTAGACCTTTTTGTGTAGTTTGTGGAAAGCGTTGCATTTTCTCTTCCTTTCTTAAGGCTACTACTGCTTTAGATTTAAGTGCTTTAGATCCAGCTGCTTCAGATTCAACTGTTCTATGCTCTTGTTCAATTGAATGTGCCTACGAACGCGGCCCTTACCGAGATGCCGAGCCGAAGTGGTATTATGAAAGTCAACGTTGAGGATGTTTGAAAGGTCCACATGACACTAAAAAGTGCCAAAACGGGGGAGTGGGGAACTCTCGAAACTCCTATCTTCAGAAAACGAGAAGTTATATTGCTTCATAGCTTCTTTTATCTTTACCTTTTCTTTCTTATTTTTTATTCGGATTTTTATGTGAAGTGTTGTGATTCTTCGACGATCTTCCGTAATTTGTATTCTGATCCTATCTGAACTTGTATGATAACATGGATTTTCTTCCATATTATACATTTTTCTTTTTCTTCAATATAATACACTGTTCTTTTCTTTGTGAATAATCAGTTTTTCAGTAGCTGAGTTCAGTATCCAATTTGTACAGGCTATATTATGCGCGGGACTATGTCCTAATATTGTAGAGGGATTAGTTAATCGTTTATCAACGCCAGCGAAAGAAACACAGAGTTATGCAGTATGGCATGATGGCAAAAGAGAAGTTCATATTCATAGTACCTCTATAAACAAAAACTGCAAAGAGTTTCAATACCTTTTCCTTTGTGTTTTTTAAAAAGGTAACTTTTTATCATTTAAAAAAGAGTTTGTTTGAGAATCAGTACGTTTTGGAAAAATAATTAGAAAAGTAGTACAATTACTATTTAATATTGGGTTTATACTACATATCGTTACTGTTGCATTTGTTGTAAACTCCTTTTTCCCACTCTAAAGAAGTAATATTTACGAATTTATGCCACTCAAACTATAGAGAAGGCGTAAGAAAAAAGGTGTGTGGGTCAGGTTTTTTAAATTTTTTCTTTTCTTTTATTTATTATTTCATATTCCTCCAATATCTCATAATTAAAATGCTCGTTAATGAATTTTGTTTTTCTAAAATTTATCAAATACATAAAAATCTATGTTTTTTTCTCTATCATTTGATATGTAATTTGTTTGATAATTTTTTAAAAATTATATCATAAACCATTATACATAAAAAAAAATGTTTGTACAGATGTATCTGTACACCACATATGTACACCACTGTACGGATGTATCTGTACACTATTGTACGGATGTATCTGTACACCACATCCGTACAGTGGTGTACAGATACAATCTGTATAGAAATAAACCACTCTATATGCCATTTAAATATATAGATACAAATTAATATAGATGAATAAACAACTATCCAAATAAATACAAAAATTACTTTTTGTCTTTGTGTTCTTTTTTGTTTATGGTATTTTAACAATATAGTTTTCTTATTCTCTTTATTCAATTGGTTTAGATACTAGCTAATACTGTATGCTTCTTTATTTCTCGTGATTTGTGGTTGTGAGAGGAGAGATTTGCGGTTAAACACAAAATAACGTTAATCGAATATAAGCAAGGATATTACCAGCAGTGACTAACATCACATAAAATTTGAACCCAAAAGTAGCCAATTAATATATATATATATATATATATATGATTCGAAGCCAACCACAAAATTCTGAATTAGCAACCCTATTAATCTGTAGATCAAAATCAACAAGCGACTAAATTATTGATTGACGACCAGAAAAATCTAACTTGAAAGAGAGAAAAAAGAAATGCATAGTAATATATGTACACCACTGTATAGATATCTATACACCATTATAAAGATGTATCTGGACAGTGGTGTACAGTTCTGTACAGTGGTGTACAGATCTGTACAGAAATAAATCACTGTATATATATATATATATATAAGCTTTTTAAATATATAGATACAAATTAATATAGATGAATAAACAATTGTACATATAAATACAAAAATTATTCTTTGTCTTTGTTTTTTTTTTTTTCTGGTATTTCAACAATATAGTTTTTTATTCTCTTTATTCAATTGGTTTAGAGACTAGCTAACACTGTATGCTTATTTATTTCCAATGATTTGTGGTTGTGAGAGGAGAGGTTTGCGGTTAAACACAAAATAACACTAATCGAATATAAACAAGGATATTACCAGCAGCAACAAACATCACATAAAATTTAAGCCCAACCGTAGCCAGTTAGTATGTACATGATTCGAAGCCAACCACAAAATTCTGTATTAGCAGCCCTATTAACCTATAGATCAAAATCAACCAACGACTAAATTATTGATTGACGAGCAGAAAAATCTAACTTGAAAGAGAGAAAAAAAGAAATGCATAGTAATATCTGTACAGTGGTCGATATTTGTTCAGTAGTCTATATCTGTACACTGCTCAATAATATAAAATTTAAAAATAATTAAACAAAATACATATCAAATGATAGAGAAAAAAACATAGATTTTAATGTATATGATCAATTTTAAGAAAATAAAATTTACAAACGAGCATTTTAATTCTTAAAATATGGGAGAATGAAATATCATAAATAAAGAAAAAGAAAATATAAAAAAACCTCACCTATACTCTAATTCTCTCACACAGGCTCTCTCTCCATAAGACCTCCTCTTTATTCTTTTAGTGGGAAATGATTTTATGTAAAACAAAGGAAGCCCCTTACCGTAATTTCCACAAAAGCGAATATTGCCCATTTTTTCTGTATCTCAAGACTTCTGTATCTCATAGAACGGTGGTCCCGGGGTAATCACCTATTATGAATAGTACCCGTACTACTTTTATAATTATATTCAAAAAATGTATCATTTCTCAACTTATTCCTTTAAAAAAGCAGTTGAGTTTAGTTTTTATCTCTCTTATTTATGTGCCTCAGAATTTCAGATTTAGCTTCTTATTATATAATTTTCATCTGAGTGTTAGAATGTGCAGATTATGGTGTAAATTTGTAAACAAAGCTAAGCACAGATAATATGTATATTAATTTTATTTGTTCTTGTAGGTCGAAACAAAGAAAGTGGTATATCAGCAAGATACAACCGCTGTTTCTCCGTTCTCCATTCTACTTTTTGTCGGCTTAGTGAATGTTCACCATCAGGTACTTATTTTTAATAATGTAGCTTTTTAACGGTGCATGTTGGATACTCTATATATATGTCGCTTTTGGTTTGTCATATGTGCTCTTTACCTGAAAACCTTACCATTCATTGCAGAGTGGATCAGTCACCACTGATGGGTGGTTAAAGCTAATAGCACCAGCTCAAACCGCGGTTTTGTTCAAAGAGCTCCGCTTAACCCTCCATTCCATTCTCAAAGATCTCATCCGAAAACCTGAGGTTACATGTTCAATCCTTTGTTTTATCTACTTAGCTTGGCGAAGTAAAAGTAGCTCAGGACTAAACTCTCCTCTCTCTTCACGTTTGTGTTTTTCAGAAATTATGTATTGTCCACAACGAAATCGTCAAAGCTATGGTCCATCTTCTTATAGAAGAAGGCAAACCGCAACACACATGAACTAAATATTACGCCAGGAAATGAAGATCAAACTGTGTAAATTAGAAAATAACTCTTTATTTTAGTAACTACTATTTTATGGCGGTGGATTCAGATCACCGGTGGTCAACTGTCTAACTATTTCCTCAATTGTAAATTAAGTGTCCTCATAGGATTGTTTTTGTATCACAAATAGTTTTGTTGAAATTTTTTGATACAATTAAAAGTTAGTTAGAAGATAATTCTAATTTTACATTTCCAATGAATTTGGAGGAATAGAGAGTTGGAAATACAAAGATAATCAACAACAAATTCGTAAAATGCAATTTTCTGTAGATACGGTCCTAAGTGTTGTATGTGTAAGGGTGATGAAGAAGAAGAATTTGCAGAGTACTACGAGCGAGTTAGGGAGGTAGCTGACCGTATGATCCTCCAAAGATATACGATTAAAATTTTGATTGAATTGTACTCAAAGGTTGAGGTTTAAATGTGAGTAGAGGGATTCATTGATGTAACATGAATCATCTAGAGGTTACGGAGAAGGATGTCACATTGTCCTCTAAAAATGAACCCTTGAACTTTAGTTTTGGATATCACATATTCACATGCCTAATCTCTCATCTCCCTTCACGTTTGTTTGTTTTTCTTCCATACATTAGGTATAGCCCATGGTCCATCTCCATCTTCTTATCTAAGAAGGCAAAATGCAACACACACATGAACTAGAAACTGCTCGAGGAAGTGAAGATCAAATCGTTTGTAAATTCCATAAAGAAAATTCACTCATGTTATATTGCGGAATAAACACTTACTCAAAAACGTCAAAATGCAAAATTTTCGATGTTCTTACGTTTTTTGGTAGATTTATATCAAACCGGTAAAACTTTTCCTATGCAGAGGAAAAGGCAAAGATTGGTCCAAGGAAAGTTGGAAAGGATGACGAAATGGCAAGAAACACGTCGAAATTATTGACCCAAATTAATCGGGATGGTCATCAAATTCGGATAACGTTTTGTCAGTGGCTCGTTTTCTCACGCTACAATAATTTCTCTTCTTTCCTAAATTTTAAATCATTTTCTTCATCTTTCTACTTCATTACGCAAACACAAGTCCTTGTCCTTCCTTCCTCAATCAAACAACACCTTCTTTAATCCAGAACAAAAAAAAACAAACAGAAGAAAAAAAAAAAAAAAAACTACAAAAAAAAAATCTCTGCCCGCTTCTCCGTTCTCGGGGTTGCGTCAAAATTGCACCAAATTAATCAAAACCTACCCAGAAATCATTTTTGGTCACAGGGGATAGGCGGGCAGATTTAAATTTTCTTCTTTTGTTCTTCTGTTTGAATTTGTATTGATTCGTGAAATTGTGTTTGTTTGATGGGGTTTTTGGTGGATACGCAAAAGGAAGGAGGTGGACATTCATGGGGTTACGTTAGAAGTTTGGTTAGAAGGAAACAAGTCGACTCTGCTAATGGCCAATCTCATGGTCACCAACTTGCTAGAGCCCTCACTGTTCCTCATCTCGTTGCAATTGGTAACGTCATTTCTCAATTTATTTCTCTAGTGTTTCTTATAAACACTCCCAAGTTTGATTCTTGTGTGCTCATTTCATGTGGATTCAGGTGAAAAAGTTTGGTTTTTTATTGTGAAATTCATATAATTTAAAGTTTGTTTTTTTATTGTGAAATACATATAATTTAAAGTCTGATTCTTTTTGAGATCAATTTATGGGGATATAGGTGAGAAAGTTTAGTTTTTTTATTGTGAAATCAATATATAACTGTTGACTTTTGTATGGATATATAGGTGTTGGAGCAACAATAGGAGCTGGAGTTTATATTCTTGTAGGAACAGTTGCGAGAGAGCATTCAGGACCTTCTCTTGCTTTGTCTTTTCTTATTGCTGGAATTGCTGCTGGTCTTTCTGCGTTTTGTTATGCTGAACTCTCTAGTCGTTGCCCTTCAGCTGGGAGTGCGTATCACTATTCTTACATTTGTGTTGGTGAAGGGTAATGATTACTGTACTTGCTTATTCTGTTTATCTCTAAGCAAAGTCTGGGGCTTTTTTTATCTTATTGAGTTATGGGTATTTTTTTGTTGTTATCTAGTGTTGCGTGGATAATCGGTTGGGCGTTGATTCTGGAGTATACCATTGGTGGCTCAGCTGTTGCCCGTGGCATATCCCCTAATCTGGTATGTAACTTAATGGCTTGTCTCTTTCGATCTCGGTTACAAAATGCAAATTACTTGGATAACTCTGTTTAGTGTGACATTGCTGATGGCCTTAATATAGCTTGCACTGGTAATTTGGTTCATGGAGTGTTCTTTAAATCCTTATCTCGTTGGTTTCTTGTCATGAAGCCCTTTCTTGATATTTCATTGTCTAGGAAGCTTCATGCTTACCAGGTCAATGAGTTATTTAATAAAACCGTTATTTTTTTGGAGACCTGGGTCGATGTGTTTATTTAGCTAGGGAACATCACATAGCTTGAATTGGGGACTATCAATGCTTCCTTCTTATGGATTCTTATTATATAACTGTAGTTATGGAATAAAAACATAGACATAAGGAAATTTGTTTTATCTCTTTTCACATTCATATTCCGTTAGCATCAATAATTTTGTGTCGCTAAAAGTTTATGGTTGGAAAACAATATTGCAGGCACTGATTTTTGGTGGTGAAGATGGTTTGCCTGCAATTTTAGCGCGCCACCAGATCCCAGGCCTTGATATTGTTGTTGATCCATGTGCTGCTATTCTTGTGTTTGTTGTAACTGGCCTTTTGTGCATGGGAATAAAGGAGGTACAAACTTTATATGATTTTGATCCCGACATCAGGATTAATTTCAACTCATTGTATTCTCATATATGGAAATATCTTCTATGCAGAGCACATTTGCTCAGGGAATTGTAACTGCAGTCAATGTGTGTGTCCTGTTATTTGTCATAGTAGCTGGCAGTTATCTCGGCTTCAAGACAGGTTGGCCTGGTTATGAACTTCCAACAGGGTAAGATGAGCATTCACTATGACTTGAGCTATTGTAGTTTAAGATACCTTAAATACTAATCATTTGTCTTTTAGGTTCTTTCCATTCGGAGTAGATGGAATGTTTGCTGGTTCTGCTACAGTCTTTTTTGCATTCATTGGGTTTGATTCGGTTGCAAGTACCGCAGAGGAGGTAAATTTTGGAATACATGCTCTTGCAAGTTTATGTTCTTTAGAGGCTTTGTATTGGTTTCTTTTAAGCACTTTTTCAAGTTTCAAGCACTTAGAGGTACTGAAAATGATTTTAACATCTATCCAGGTGAGAAATCCCCAACGGGATTTACCGATTGGTATTGGTCTTGCTCTCTTGTTATGTTGTTCTCTCTACATGATGGTCTCCATAGTTATTGTTGGTTTAATTCCTTACTATGCAATGGATCCCGACACCCCGATATCCTCTGCATTCGCTAGTCATGACATGCAATGGGCTGTGTAAGCATATGATCGTTTAAGATCCAGTCTGTTTCATCGTCTTAAACATGTTTAGGAGATTGATTTTTTTCATTTGGAAATTTGATGTAGATACTTAATAACTTTAGGAGCTGTCATGGCACTCTGCTCAGCTTTAATGGGTGCCCTTCTCCCTCAGGTAAAGTTTCTCAACACAAATCAAGAGTCAATGTTAGATACTGATACACAGGACAAAAAGTTTTAATCTCGAGTCAGTGATTTACGATTAAATGTCAGAAAACATTATGTGTTTTTCAATTTTCATGTGGTGTGTTCTTGTTACTGAATACTACTAATTTCATTTTTCCAGCCACGAATTCTGATGGCAATGGCTAGGGATGGTCTGCTCCCTTCTATTTTTTCAGACATTAATAAACGCACACAGGTTCCGGTTAAAGCAACAGTGGCAACTGGGTTGTGTGCTGCAACCTTAGCGTTCTTTATGGATGTTTCACAGCTTGCAGGGATGGTAAGACAGTTTGGTTTGTTTTTTCAGTTCATTGTGGGAACTTTTTCGCCATATGGCCTGTATTAAGTATTTGAGGCTGCTGATGGTGCAGGTGAGTGTTGGGACACTTCTGGCATTTACAATGGTGGCAATATCAGTGTTGATACTAAGATATGTTCCTCCAGATGAGCAACCTCTTCCGTCATCTCTTCAAGAGAGAATTGATTCTGTTTCCTTTATATGTGGTGAAACAACGTCATCCGGTCATGTTGGTACTTCCGATAGCAGTCACCAGCCTTTAATAGTTAATAATGATGCTTTGGTCGATGTCCCACTTATCAAGAATCAAGAAGCTCTAGGGTGTTGTAAGTTACATGAAGAAGCTCAGCTATCTTTATGGAGAAACTACATGTTTTAGCGCAAACTTCACATTTGTCAATACTTTTGCAGTGGTTCTCAGCGAGGAAACCAGAAGGATTGTCGCTGGATGGAGCATTATGTTCACATGTGTTGGGGCCTTCCTTTTAAGTTATGCGGCATCAAGCCTGAGCTTCCCAGGGTTAGTTCATCATTGTCTATTTTTAAACATTATTTTCTCAGAACTTTTATTGCTTATCATCATCTTAGCTCTTCTTTCAAAAAAAATCTAAAATGGTTAACAGGCTTATTAGATATCCGTTGTGTGGTGTTGGTGGATGTCTCCTCCTTGCTGGTTTGATTGCTCTGAGTTCCATAGATCAGGATGATGCGAGACACACTTTTGGACATTCTGGAGGTAATGCTATATAAATTGGTACCATACAATAAACTCTTAGCTTTTTTTCTGCATATGGAAGGCCTTATATGTCTTGTGGTTGAAATTCTTTTTGAATAGGTTACATGTGCCCGTTTGTTCCCCTCCTACCTATCATCTGCATTCTCATCAACATGTACCTTTTGGTTAACCTTGGGTTAGTATCTCTTTCACTTACTTGCGACTTTCATTTACCGTTTATTTTCTCTTGTTTCCACAGCTATTTTTATAACGGAATCTAACTTCAAGACGCTGTTTAACCTTAACCATTTAGGTTTAAAGACCGAGTTTGTAAAGCTTGTATAGTTTTATGATGAACAAATTTGTTGGTGTAGATAGGAGAAGAGAGCACAAGTTTATGTGGATCTGTGTCCTTTGGTGATAGTTGGTGTTTTTTTCTCAACTGTTTTCCTCTAATCTCTCGACTCTCTAACATGACAGATCTGCGACATGGGCTCGTGTATCGGTGTGGCTGCTTATAGGAGTGATTGTGTATGTTTTCTATGGTCGGAAAAACAGTTCGCTTGCCAATGCAGTTTACGTAACTACAGCTCATGCGGAGGAGATATATCGCGAACATGAAGGTTCTTTGGCATAGTCTGAGAAAGCAGCATCTCTTTTGTTATATATGTAACACAAATCTGTATTATCTTTATCTGGATGTAACAGCAAGAGTGGCACTATCTATTTGTTTGCAAAAAGATCTGTCCACGGCCTTTGTAAATAATATATATCATCATCAATTCATAATCAGGAAAGACTCACTTTTCAGTTCTCAAGAAGAGTATTATCAATATCTATGCTCACAAGACTCTGAAATTAAGTGGGAGAAAGTAACACTGCTTCGCCGTCTCTGTTCATGCGTTAATGTCGCATGTACATCTATACAATTGTTTTAGAACTTTTGTAGCTTATATATATATAGACAACACAACAAGATCTGTATATCAAAATAGTATTTTTTGCAGCAATTTTTATGGGCGAGGCAAAATGCATTTCAATCAATTTGGTGTTTGTCTAATAATTAAATTTTGTTCATTCAAACTTTGATAGGTCGGTTCAAATACAAATCCGTTCTAGACCCGTTTTTAAAACTGTTACACCAGATATTTTCATATCTAACAATATAGATATTTAGAAGATTTGGTTAAGACTTAAAACTATGAATGTTATTTCATCTTTGTTTTGATTTTTCTTTTAACTTTTTCCGGCAATTTGAGTGAGTTTTGCTACAATGTGGGGCACATTGTGCAAGAAATATTCCTCCAAACCATCATGGTCATTCATAATGCACAAAATGATGATCCTTATCTTGAGGAGAAAAAATCACCAGAAGAATCATAAATCTCTCATAAGCCAAACTTTACTTTTACAAATCAATATCCTTATCTCCATTATTTCTGAGTCGGATTAAGCATGTTAAGAAGCTTAGAATCGTATTAACAGACTACATATGTGAACATGAGAAGTCACGGCATGCAGTTTCAAAACCAAACTTGGTTCGATAACAGCAATGAGATTGTTGACGAAATTTCTTAACAAAAACCAGGATTCAAACATCGAATAACCCATCCCCAATGCAGAAAATCAACCATCATTTCTATCTCCCTAATGAAAATGTGAATCATATAAGAGAAATAGATACTGGTGTTAAGGATCACTTCTTCAATATAAGATTATTTTAATCGAATAAGCTGATTTAAATATTCTAATTGCGACAAAAAATTTCTCTATGAGACCAATCTAAACACGTCTGTAAAAATTCGGTGGTGTGGTAACTTCACCCCTTGGTCTCTTAGAGCATCATTATTGGTTGTTTCTTAAATTAGTTCTTAGAATTTTATTTTGTCATTGATTACTAAGAACATCTCATTTTAACTTTTATATAAGAGACATTTTATCATTTTGTCTCTTATATAAGAGTTAAAAGGAGATGTTCTTATCCTAAGAATTAATCTAAGAGACAACCAATAATGATGTTCTTAGACGACTAAACACCGGATAGTCCATTACATATGTCCGGTTCCTTCCCTTGGCAAAAAGCACCTTGATCATCTTGTTTGCGGAATCATGGTTGACATTCAAGGATTTGACGCAATTTTATAAAATCATGCCGCATATGTGGTTTGATAATGGAAATTCGTTGATAGCTACTTTGATGGTCTCTTCTATGTATAAGTCTTGACCAGCTTATCCATGTAGTACTGAAAGTATGTGACATCAGATTCCAAGTTATACCTATTTTAAAAATACCATTAAAAAAAACATAAAGATGCGAGGAATATTTTTGTAAGATAATAAGCAGAGAATACCAGCAGATGCAAAAAAAAAAGAAGTATAAGGTAAATTATTCATTAAAAATAAATATTTTTAACATAATAAGAAGCATTAAAATAATTTCTCTCTACCAAAAAAAAAAAAAAATCTCTCTACCAAACATTCTCCATTGAAATAGAAATTCTTAAGGAACAAAAAAAAACATACTCTCAAGTGGCCCATTGTAAGCCCAAAATATAAAACGACGACGTACAGTAGTTACTAAATTCGCAGATCTACTAAAAGTCTTAAAAAAACTCGACGGCTCCATCTCGGGTCTAAAAACTAATAATCGACGTTCGAAGAATTTGTGAGCCAGTAGAAGCGCCGGTCTACTTAAAAATTCAATTGGTAAAATCCACTTTCCCTCCTAACTTTTTCTAATTTTTTGAATCTCCCTCTCTTCTCTTCTTCCTCTCCACCAATCTCTTCGATTTTCTCTGGTAAATTACGACGACGACGTAGATTTAGGGTTTCTTATTCTGGTAAATTTCGCTCTGCTCTTGTCTCTGAATTCAAGCTTGTTTGAATCTTCTTAATCTCGACTATATATAGATTGTGAATTTCGTGATCTGCAATTTGATTTATTTAAACGATTTTGATTGATTCAGATTTTAAGATTTTGTAGCCCTTTGGTTGTTGCAGGAGTCTCTTCTAGCTTCTCTCTGTGTGATATCTACGTACGGGGTTGATAGTATCGTTGAAGAGTATGAAGCGTAAAAGAGGACATAAGAAAGGGAAGAAGTCTAAGACTATCAATGAACAAGGGAACTTGAACGAGTCAACTGAAAACGCGGAGAATCAAACCTCTGAGCATAGTTCTGAAGCTCCTGTTGAGTGTGAGAATAGTGAACTTGAATCTAAAATGGAGGTTGATGCTCCTTCACCTATTGCTGGAAGTGTAGATCTAGCTGATAATATAGCGGCCAAGTCTGTTGCGCGTGTTAAGGTTAAATTGAAGACTTCGAAAGCACCTGAACCCAATGAGACATTGCGTGATGATATCGATAAGAGTAGTTCTCAAGCGGTGTTAGAAAAACCTGTTGTGCCTGTTGAGAAAAAGGAGGAATTTGTTCCTCGTTTGCCTGAGAGGAAGCCGGTGTTTCTGAATGTTTACAGGAAAACTAAAGGTATAAGGATAAAGTCTTCGAAGGCGGTTGATGGGTCTAGCTCGGTTACTGAGAAGAGTGCTACTGATACTGTCAAGGTTCAGGATGTGGTAGTAGGTCAGAAGGATACGAAAACGTCTGAGGAGAATTCTCAAGCTAGTAAGAAAGAGGCGGAAATTGCAACGATTTCTTTGCAGAAAGAGGAGAAGAAGACTGATCAAAATTTACGATACAATAAGCAAGAACTGGAAGATTCTCTTATTGTATGCTCAGATTAATATCTCCCTTGATTGTTGCTAAATTCTTTCATGGTATGAGCAGTTCAACTTGTATATTACGCCTAATGCACCTTTTATGTGTTGGTGTCAAATTGCTCTAGGTGATCAAGAAGATTATGAAGATGGAGGCTGCTGATCCTTTTAATGTTCCTGTCAATCCAGAAGCTCTTGGAATTCCTGTAAGTACAGATATTAGCTTCGTCTTTGTTGGCTAAAGGTACCATTCTGGGAGTTGTTGTTATATATTAACCTTGGCTTGTGAAAGCTCTATCATTCATCTAAACACTTGATACGTTTCACATATATCCATTACATGCTTATGTTGAACTTCCTAGGTAAATTAGCTCTGAACAAAGTCAGAAACAAAAATCGTTTTGAACTCTATTGACAAGACTTAGAAATGCTCCAGTACATGGACCCGTCGTATTGTTTAGCTCATCTTTCTTTTTCCATATATACTCTTTTAGTTTGTGTATAAGTGAACCAGATTGGTTGTAATAGTATACACATACTATTGCCCTTGAGGGATAACCTTGGCTTTTTGTTATTGGAAAAACTAAAGTCTCTCTCCTTTTATGAACTGCTGATAATCGAAAGAAATTCTTGACTTGCCATCTTCTTATAGTTTTTAACAAACTTTGCCGCTCAACAAAGATGGATAGTGTGGCTTTTTGTCCCTGTCACTTGACATTTTTACTGGATAATTTCTCCTATACTTTTCCAATCTCCAGGCTCCAGCATCTTTCATCTTTTAAAGGGATTTCAGAATTGATGTCTAACACGTGAGACTGTTTTCTGATTATGTGATCAGGACTATTTCGATATTATCAAGACACCTATGGATTTTGGAACAATATGCAACAATTTTGAGAAAGGCAACAAGTATATGAATTCTGAGGATGTTTACAAGGATGTCAACTACATTTGGAATAACTGTTCCAAGTACAATAAGAAAGGTGATTATATTGTGGATCTGATGAAGCGAGTGAAGAAAAATTTCATGAAGTACTGGACTTCAGCAGGGTTGTATACTGAGCAATCAGCAGGTATTACTAAAATTTTATCTTCTCCATGTTTAAACTCTTGTGGTGAAGCATTGCTTAGTTGGTAGCCACAACTGTCTTCATGGATAGTTACATTTCTAGTTTCCCTTGGCATACATATATTAGACATTATGAAAATATTCTGTGTGCGTCTGACAATGGTCAGTGCTGATGTTATCTAGTGAAATGTCATTGTTGAAATGCATGTAGCTCCGTTTTAGGAATAAAAGTATAAGAAAACTAACTTTGTTTAAAAAATCAGTTTTTCTGATGTATCCATCCAGATCTGTTAGATGGATAAGTTAATCCTGAATGCAGTTGTGTGTAACCTTTTGGCTACACTTTCCGGCTACTGCCTTATGTTTAGATTTTGTTTGTCACTTTTAATTCTCTTATGGAATTTCAGAATTAAAGATGCATAAACCTATTTGTAGGAAGTGAGTTACCATTAATGAAAGAATTCCATTCGAGAAGAAATTATCAAGAGAAATATCAATCTGCAGAAATGTTAACAATGCACTATTTGCATTGTATATGTTAGCTATGCATTTTGGCCTGTGTAATTGTGCGTACGATTTAGCTTATTTGGTTTCTTTTTTTACCAGCAGAAAATACAGAAGATGGTGGAAAGGCATCCACAAAGCAGAAGAGTCATAAACGCCATGGGTATGTCGCTGAAACTTTTCTTGGTTTAAATTAGCCAAGAGGTTATCAAAGCTACTGTAACAAGATCTGCTTTAACTTTAGCTTAGTCAATGGTTAAAAAAGCAGATATATTGTACCTTTATTTAGTTTTCTCTTCGCCAAAATATATTCAGCAGCCTAGTTCATACATCTTGCATCTGCTCTCCAAAACTGGGGAGTGGGATCAGTTTTATTTGGTAGTCATCATTTTCGTTTGCAGAAGGCACCACAAGAGTGATTGCATGTGTGCGATATGTGTTTTGAAGCGTCGTAAAAGAGAACGTGAACGAGATTCTGGAGCTCAAGAGGTTAGTAATGTGTTTGCTTACAATGTCGCACCCATATATCTCTAGGTGTGTAAGTGTTTATGTGCAATGTGTAAACTTTGTATCAAGTAACACTGTAATATCTCTTTCTTGAAGGAGTCTTCACCTGCGGGAAGTCCGTCTGTGGATAATTCATCAGTAAACATGGGTGAGGACATGGATATTGATGTTGACAAGAAACCTGAACAAGAAAAAACAGAAATCGTGGAACTAGATAGTCCGGTGTCAAAAACACAAAGAGTGATTGAAAACAAACAAGAGGTGGAGGAAGAGGAAAACGTCGAAGTGGAGAGTGAAAATAAAACCAAAGCTAATGTAGAGGACAAGACTCAGTCGATTGATAGATCAATGGAAGAGACTGGCGATGAGCCTGTGAATAGTGCTGCAGAGAAATTGGTTGTTTTAGCTTCCCTTGAAGGTCCAAAATCGACTCAGAATGAGGAAGAAGAGAAGGAAAAACGACTTCAAGAGCAAAAGGTATTTACTTATCTTTTGCTATATACATCAGAGCAATATCGTCAGAAAGCTTAATAATGTGTTTGAATAAGCCAATAAGCACGATTGAGAAAATTGTGTTGTTTCGTTATTGCAGAAACGGCTGGAGTTAGAGCGTAAAGAATGGAGAATGAAGATGCAAGAAAAGTTCCAAGTCAGAAACCCGCAGCTTCTAAGTCTCTGTGAAACTCTCTTCCCTAATGACAACAACCACAATTCCGTATGGAACGGACCTCACTCACTGTTTAGACGTCGCGGAGGTTCAAATCGTAGTAGTGCTTTACACAAAGCAGTTGAGTCACTGATGAAGTAGTAAGGATTCAAAATGTAACATAAGTGTTTAGCTATTCGTTTTACCTGTTTGTTACACTCAACACCAATCACAATAAGCATCTTTGTCAATGAAAACAGATCATATAGCTGTTGATGAATTTTCCAAAAAATAGCGAATGTTATTTGAATTCCAGAAATTGGGAATGTAAAAGGTTTTCTGTTACAAGAGTGAGCTTAACAATTCGTTGTCCTATGCCCTTGGAGCTAGATCTTTGTTTGCTATGCTAGATGAATCTGGTTATTTTCATACTCTTCGAGCTGCCACCTCTAGTATGAATATAATTGAAGACCATACCAACCTGATTCAATGCAAGAATTAGCAAAAACTAGGACTAAGAAGAAATTATGTGAAGACATGTTAAGGTTTGAATGTTAATAAATGTTTGATACTGAATGTTTACTGATCAGACGCTTCAATTTTTATCATTTCAACCAAAGCAATAGGTGAGTATGCTAGTCTCATATCAAAGGCAGTCGAGTTAACATTGACCACAGACTGGAGGCTATTGTTGAACAAATGTTGGAAAAGTATGGGATGCCCAATTTTTTTTTTTTTTTTTTTTTTTTTTTTTTTTTTTTTTTTCTAAATTATTTTGTGTGTTTTTTAGTTGTTCAGTCCATAAATGGTTACCTATTAAAATCATCTCTCTCTAAATTAAATTGAAATTCCAAGAGAGAAAAGCGAGAGACCCCGAGAAAAAACCCTAGATCTGAGCCGCCGCCGCCTCTCCGCCGCCCGTGGCTTCTGCCGGCGGTGTGAGAAGGCTTCTCCCCTTTCTCCTTTTCGTTGTCTTGTCTATTAGTGTAGAAATAAAGTCGACTCGTTGCTCCTTTCTCCGGCGGCTAAGGTGAAGCTAAACGACGACGGTGCGACGATGCGGAGGCAGTAGCTGGAGGAGAGAGATCTCGGCTCGATCCTTATCCGGGAGACTGGTGGGGTTCGGAGCTGCTCCGAGCAGCTGTTTCGATCCCTGTATCCCCCAGGAGAACCAAGCCGACGGAAGAACAGAGGCAGAGTCGCAGTCAAAGTCTTCTAGGCGTGGGGATGGAGCTGTGGTCGCCGGTGGCCGAGATAATCCGGAGATCTAGTGAACCGTCTCAATGTCTGGTCCAGTCCGGCGATGGAGCGAGGCAACAAGGCATGTGCGGCGAGATCGTTCTGGCAATGCACTGTTTATGTGAGGTCTTACTAATCCGGGCTCCACTGTGTTATCTTTAATCGATTAGTAGCCTCATGTTGATTGGTTAGCTCGGGAAAAGCTCTAGCCTTGCTGGTTTGCCTTGTATCATTGGTCGGGTCAGTCGGATATATGGTCCGCTTTTGGTTTAAGACCGGAACAACGAAAGCCGGGGATTTTGAGCCTTTCGGATGATGCGCCTCCGGGCGGTAATGCTATTGGGACATTGATTACATTCTGATCAATAGGGACTAATAGTATGGATTTACTTTGTACTTCAGACTAGGTTTTGGTCTCTTTCGTTTTAGTACTTGTTCTCGTGTCGCTTAGAGTCTGTGTAGGTGGTCTAAGAGATGATAATATTCTCATTTGTGGAGTATTATCTATCTCATTGTGGTTTAAAAATGCAATGGTTCCTCGATCAGGTAGCGCTGGATCCGATAATGTTTCAGGATGATACTAGATCAAACCATTGCATTTGGGTCCAATTTGATAGAGGGAAATGTTATGTACCTTCAATTGGATGTAATCATTTGGTAAATGAAAGTTAATGTTGAACCAAAAAAAAAAAAAAAAAATGGTTACCTATTTGACAGATGTATTAGTGATGGAAAGTACATAAAAGCCATGGGCATTGCTATAGAATGCCGGAGATGGGATAAGTTGGAAGAAGCTATAACGAAGAGTAACGATGTTCAGAAAAAATTATCTTATTGCATTAATGTTTCTCACTCTTTTATTAACCGTAGAGAATATAGATTTGAGGTGAGTCTGGTTGCTACAAATCTAGATGTCAATGCATGTGATATGTTTCTGATAGTATTGGTTGATTAGAATCCATCTTATTTTTCCTCACCTAGCAAATATTATGGTCATGTAGTCCCCATATAGTTCTCGAGCGGATGATATGATGATTTATTTGTTTCTCAAAAAAAGAATCAAGCGAATGATATGATAATTTATTTATTTCTAAAAAAAGAATCATATAAATATAAGAGGTGAAATATAATGATTAATAACAAATTAATATATCAAGTTCGTCTTCCATGGAGAGCGGTGCTAGGGTTTTGGGCGAGAAAGCGCAGGACGCGACGATGACCGATGTTGGTGAGAAAGGGAGGCCGCCGGGGGATCCTCCGGATAAGTCATCGTCGTGGGCGAATAAGGTGAGAGGAGGCCATGTGGGAGGGATGTTGGCTCCGACGGATGTGTTAAGTGATGAGTTTGTAAGGGCACGGTTGAGTCTGACGTTTCCAGATGGCGAGGATGGAGAACCACTAATCATAATCGGGCTAGAGGTGTTTGAAGCTATGAACAGTTTGTGGAAGAATTGCATGTTGGTCAAGGTGTTAGGAAGGAGTGTCCCTATTGCAGTGTTAAGCAAGAAGTTAAGAGAGCTGTGGAAGCCTATAGGAGCGATGCATGTTGTGGATCTACCACGACAATACTTCATGGTTCGGTTCGAATCAGAGGAAGAGTATTTGACAGCACTGACGGGAGGGCCGTGGAGGGTGTTCGGCAGTTACCTGTTAGTTCAAGCGTGGTCCCCAGATTTTGATCCAATGAAGGACGAGATTGTTACGACACCGGTGTGGGTGAGATTGTCGAACATCCCGTTGAATCTTTATCATCCGTCGATCTTGATGGGAATTACTGGTGGCCTGGGTAATCTGATCAAAGTGGATATGACAACGTTGACTTGTGAAAGGGCTAGGTTTGCTCGTGTTTGTGTTGAAGTTAACTTGAGAAAGCCGCTTAAAGGGACGGTGATGATAAATGAGGACAGATATTTTGTGGCTTATGAAGGCCTTACGAATATTTGCTCCGGTTGTGGCTTGTATGGACATCTAGTGCACAACTGCCCACAAGTGAAGCAGAGTAACGTGGTGAAAGCTACACAATCTATTGTGGCGGTCGAGACAAGCTTAGCTCCAGTGAGTCAATCAGTAGATGGGTTCACGACGGTCGGACAGTCAGGTCGAAGGGGGACGAAGCAGCCGGCGACGGTTGTGTTCGCAGCTGGAGGCACTAGGAGCGGTTTAGGAAAGTCTCAACGTGATTTGGGGAAGAAGAGTGATTCAGCGAATATTTCGGTAACAAACAGTTTTGGGAGTTTGTTGACTGATATGGAAGGTACTGATTTAAGTGCAGATGTGGTGGAATTAGAGGGGAATAAGGAGAATGAGGAGATTCTAATTCAATCAAGGAATGAGAAGAAAGTTATTCATGGTAATGTTGTACCGTTAGGGGAGAATTCTAAGAGGGCCAATGAGGGTGCGCGTATAGGGAAGAAAGATAAGCGGAATGGGCTCAAAAAAGTTGCAGTTTCGAATGGGCCTAGGCCTAATCAAATGAACCACGTTAGGCCCACAAGAGGTCTGGTGTTTGGGCCAACTAGAGGCGAGATGGAGAGATCTTTTAACGGGAAACGTCTAAGGATAGAGGAGAAGAATCCAGGACGTCCGGGGGGTGTGTTTACTCAGACAGGGGACGGAAGTTCGAATGTAGAGAATTCCGGTCAAGGTCGAGTCGTTAAAAACATGGTCGGTCAGTTGGATTCGAATCAAAGTACGATGCCTATGGAGGAAACGATGCGTAGTGTTCCACAGGGTAGTGGTAATGGGAACATGGTCGCATAACGGATTGCCCCGGCTTTTCTTTTTACTCAAGAAGAAATAATGATGAATTGTTTACTATGGAATTTCCAGGGGGCGAATAAACCCCACTTTCGAAGATCAATTCGATATATTGTAAAAAAGTTTCCAACCGAAATCTTGGCAATCTTTGAAACTCATGCGAGTGGGGATCGAGCAGGGAGCATTTGCCAGGGATTAGGCTTTGATAAATCTTTTCGTGTCGACGCAGTCGGGCAGAGTGGGGGTATTTGGTTGTTGTGGCGGTCGGAGATTGGGGAAGTGACGATTGTTCAGTCAACAGATCAATTTATCTTTGCGACGGTGGATACAGGGGATGAGGTTCTGAATCTCATTGTAGTATATGCTGCGCCTTCTATAAGTCGGAGAAGTGGTTTATGGGATCAACTTCGAGATGTGATACGCGAGGCTATAGGACCGATTGTAATTGTTGGAGACTTTAATTCAATAGTAAGGTTGGATGAAAGGACTGGTGGTAATGGCCAACTCTCGCCGGATTCGTTAGCCTTTGGAGACTGGATCAATACTTCATCTCTTATTGATATGGGATTCCGGGGTAATAAATTCACTTGGAAACGAGGGAAAACAGAATCGAACTTTGTGGCAAAACGGCTGGATAGGGTTCTGTGTTGTGCTCACTCCTGTTTAAAATGGCAGGAAGCTATTGTAACGCACCTTCCGTTTCTCTCTTCGGATCATGCTCCTCTTTATGTTCAACTCTCTCCAACAGTAAGAGGAGACCCACGAAGAAGACCATTCCGTTTTGAAGCGGCGTGGCTAAGTCACGAAGGGTTTAAAGAGTTGTTAAATGTTTCGTGGAATCGAAATCTGAGTACTCCAATAGCTTTGCAGGAGTTACAGAAAATTCTCAAAAAATGGAACAAAGAGGTGTTTGGAGACATTCAGCAACGTAAAGAGAAGTTGGTGGTGGAAATTAAAGAAGTTCAGGACTTGTTGGATGTTACCCAAACTGATGAGTTGTTGCAGAAGGAGGAACAACTAATTAAAGAGTTTGATATCGTTCTTGAGCAGGAGGAGACGTTGTGGTATCAAAAATCAAGAGAACGGTGGATTGTGTTGGGCGACAGAAATACCACATATTTTCACACTTCTACGGTGATTAGGAGACGGAGAAACAGAATAGAGATGCTCAAGAATAATGAAGATCAGTGGGTTTCAGATTCTCGAGAATTGGAATAGCTCGCCCTTGATTATTATTCTAAGCTTTATTCTTTAGACGATGTTGAGCCTGTGGTTACCAAACTACCACCAGAAGGATTTATGAGCCTGTCCCAAGCAGATAAAACAGAGCTGCTACGGTGTTTCTCTGCCGGTGAAGTGGAGAAGGCTGTTCGTTGTATGGGTAAGTTTAAAGCACCTGGACCCGATGGATATCAGCCAGTCTTTTATCAAGAGTGCTGGGAGGTAGTGGGGGAATCAGTGGTTAAGCTTGTGTTGGAGTTTTTTGAAACGTCCGTGTTACCGAGTAGACTAAATGACGCCCTTGTTGTGCTGTTACCAAAGGTTGGAAAGCCTGAAAAAATAACTCAGTTCCGGCCTATCAGCCTATGCAATGTGCTTTTCAAGATCATCACTAAGACGATGGTAGAGCGTCTGAAACCGTTAATGACAAATCTGATTGGTCCGGCTCAAGCTAGTTTTATCCCCGGGAGAGTAAGTACGGATAATATAGTGTTGGTTCAAGAAGCAGTCCATTCCATGAGAAGAAAAAAAGGGGTAAAGGGCTGGATGCTTTTGAAGTTGGATTTGGAGAAGGCTTATGATAGGATCCGATGGGATTATCTGGAGGATACACTTATTTCTGCGGGGTTCCCCGAAGTTTGGGTAAGATGGATAATGTGCTGTGTGTCGGGCCCGGAGATGAGTTTGTTGTGGAATAAAGAGAGAACAGACTCCTTCAAGCCGTTACGGGGCCTCCGCCAGGGTGATCCCTTATCTCCGTATTTGTTTGTGCTATGTATGGAGAGGCTTTGTCACTTGATTGAGCGATCGATTGATAACAAACAGTGGAAGCCCATTAGTTTGTCTCAAGGCGGTCCCAAGTTATCTCATATCTGTTTTGCTGACGATCTAATTTTATTTGCGGAGGCTTCAGTAACGCAGATAAGAGTGATTCGGAAGGTGCTGGAGACATTTTGTATAGCCTCTGGTCAAAAGATTAGCCTGGAGAAGTCAAAAATATTTTTTTCAGGGAATGTCTCACGTGATCTGAGCAAACTGATAAGTGAGGAGAGTGGGATTAAAGCAACAAAAGACTTGGGTAAATATCTTGGGATGCCAGTACTTCATAAACGCATCAATAAGGATACTTTCAGTGAACTTTTGGAGAAGGTCTCTTCCCGTTTATCGGGTTGGAAGGAGAGAACTTTAAGTTTTGCGGGACGGATGACGCTTACCAAAGCTGTATTATCATCTATACCGGTCCATACAATGAGTTCTATTGCGCTACCACAATCGACTATTACTCGATTGGACAAAGCTTCTCGTTCCTTTCTTTGGGGAAGCACGGCTGAGAAGAGAAAACAACACTTGGTGTCTTGAAAAAAGGTCTGCTTACCTAAGAAAGATGGGGGTTTGGGCATTCGCAATGCGAAATTGATGAACAAGGCTCTTATTGCTAAGGTTGGTTGGCGTCTGCTGCAGGACCAGTCGAGTCTTTGGGCTGAGGTCTTAAGAAAAAAGTATAAAATTGGCGATCTCCGGGATTGTCAGTGGCTGCGTAAGAAGGGGACTTGGTCATCAACTTGGAGAAGCATTGTAACAGGGCTTGTGGATGTGATATCGCGGGGGACTTGCTGGGTTCCTGGTGATGGACATCATATTCGTTTTTGGCGAGATATCTGGGTCTCAGGGAAACCCTTATGGGAAGATGGGCAGGGCGTGGTTCCGGCGAACTTGGAGACAGAGTCAGTGCGGAGTTTGTGGAAGGACGATAGTGGCTGGGATGTCAGTAGGATCAGTCCGTATGTTTCAGAGAGCCGATGTCTAGAGCTACGGGCAATCGTATCGGATCATGTGACAGGGGCGAGAGACAGAATCTCCTGGAATGAGAGTCAGAATGGCCAATTCAGTGTATCGTCCGCTTATAATATGCTGAGTTGGGATGATAGTCCACGACCTAATATGGAGAAATTCTTTAATCGGATATGGAGAGTTAAGGTTCCAGAACGTGTGAGAGCTTTCTTCTGGTTAGTGGTCAATCAAGGGATTATGACAGATGCAGAGCGTTATCGAAGGCATATCGGTGAGTCGGAGATTTGTCAGATTTGTAAAGGGGGAGTAGAGACCACTTTACACATTCTCAGAGATTGTCCAGCTATGTCAGGGATCTGGACTAGAATTGTGTCTCAGAGGAAGCGGCGTGCGTTCTTCGACAAGACTTTGTTTGAATGGGTGTTTGATAATCTGCACGAAGAAACCCCTTTTCAAGAGAGCTCTTGGTCCACGGTGTTTGCTATGGCGGTTTGGTGGGGATGGAAGTGGAGATGCGGTAACATTTTTGGTGAGAAAAGGAAATGCAGGGATAGAGTTCAGTTCATCAAGGATGTCGCGAAGGAAGTATTTGTGGCGAATGCAAGGGCTACAGTGCTTAACGGGATTCCGACAAGAGTGGAGAGGCAGATTGGATGGGTCGCACAAAGTACGGGTTGGTATAAGGTGAACACAGACGGTGCTTCTCGTGGAAACCCGGGGTTAGCGACGGCGGGTGGTGTGATACGGGATGGAGCTGGAAATTGGTGTGGAGGCTTTGCGCTTAATATCGGGAGATGCTCAGCGCCTTTAGCGGAGCTGTGGGGGTTTATTATGGACTTTACCTAGCTTGGACTAAGGCGTTTACTCGTGTGGAGCTCGAAGTTGATTCGGAGTTGGTAGTTGGTTTTCTCAAGACAGGGATCGGTGATCAACATCCGCTGTCGTTCCTGGTGCGGTTGTGCCATGGCTTATTATCGAAGGACTGGATTGTCCGAATCACTCACGTGTATAGGGAGGCTAATCGTCTAGCCGACGGTCTAGCTAACTATGCATTTTCTTTACCATTAGGTTTTCATTCTCTTATTGATGTTCCGGATGATTTAGAGGTGATTTTGCATGAGGATAGTCTTGGGTCAACGCGACCAAGACGAGTCCGGTTGTAAGCTTTGTTTTTTTCTTTTTTAATATTATTCCGGGAGCTTCCGTCTCCCAGTGAATCACCAAAAAAAAAATAACAAATTAATATGGTAAATTAGATGTCAAATTTTATATGTTTATTTTGATTGGTTATTCTTTTTTTCAAAAAGTAAAAATGTATTTTCGTTTTGATAATTTATGTAAATTAACTAAATTAAAGAAATTAGTATTTAACTTATTTATCATTAATGGTGAATTAATTTAATGTTTGAAATTTTATTTTTAATAGCATTATTAGTAATTACTTACAAAATAAAGTTATTTTTTTATTATGTACTACCCAAAGAATAATATATGATAGTATAAAGATTATATTTAACATGCCGCATACTATAAATATTTATTTAGTGCTCTTATATAATCATTGAAACCGCTTTAGATTTTTAACAATATGATAATATCTTTACACTCAAAAAGGAATTTTTATATTTAGCAGGATTTTATGTTAATGAAAATAGTAGTGTATTCAATTAAAAAATAAGAAAATCATAGATTTAAAATTAAGCGATATTACTATTTTAGATCTTGTGTATGTCGTTTAGAAAGAAAAAAAAATAGTAATTCTGATTCGATTGGAAGAAGAAAATTTCAGACTTTCAGTTGACCCTTAATGAGGTGAATTAAATTGGTTGTTATAAAAAATTTCCCAATTGCATTGTCACGTAATATTTGAGGGGCAATGTTTATTTTATTTTATGTATTTACATAATATTAATGTAGAGATCTGTCTTAAAATAATGATTTATTTGGCAACCCCAACACAATGTAACGATTAAACTAGAAAATAACCAAAATTAGAAATTTAATGATTAAAACAAAAACTCATTGTGGTTGATAAAAAAAAACAAAAAAAAAAACTCATTTAAAACTAGTGAATTATTTTATAGGAAGCAAAATTGTGTGTTTTTTTTTTTACATTTTTTAAACTTAGGATTTTTTGACATTTTTCCAAATCAAAACCCTAATTTCAGTGTATACACTAATACCTAGGTAGCCCTCAGTGCAGTATATATAATTGAATATATCTCCTTGACTCCCAATAACTGAGTTCGATAGAACCGAGAAGGAAATCACACCGATGGGAGGATTAACGCGTTAGGGTGTAGTGAAGGAAGACTATTTGAAGGTCAAGGTGAAGCACACCTCGAGGGTTGCTGTGGAGGAAATCAAGCTCATCTTCATTGATACGGCTTCTCATTGCGCAGGTTTCAAGAATAGTGAGGAAAGGGCCAAGTTCTATGCCAGATTGAAAAAAGCTTAGATTTTCATTATTCTTTTTTTTTATTTTACGTCGCTTAGATTTTCATAATCCAGTCAAGTGATAAAACTAGATTTTAAAATTTTGGTTTCCCTACAATTTAGAAAAATTATATTTTTAGTTCTTCTAAAATTTAGGAAATCTAGTTTTTACTCAATCAACGTCATTTTTCTTAAAAACCAAGAACCAATTTTTAGAGGCTTTTAAAAAAAATATATAATAACTAACAAAAATCTAAAACTAAAATCTAAAAACTAAAATCTAAATCTAAAAACTGAATCGAAAATCAGCATCCATTCAAGACCTTATTTAATTAATCGATCTAGACGGCACCGCATACATCATATTAACATTGATAACAAAAAAAATATATATATATGAAATCCAAATTGAACATTCCTATTTAATATGTAGTCAGAAATCATATATTTACCCTAGGTAATGAAAGCGTGCACAGGACATCTATATCAAATCCGAACCCAATGCAGATACATAAAAGGAACATTTATTCATAATTGCTCCCTAAGTTACGTAATTAATTAATATTAACTAATTCCAAAAAAGTAAAAGGTGTTGTTTTTGTTTGGTTAGAAAATACCAATGGTTCTCTTTGTTGTTTCTTTATCATGACATGAAGGACCCATCTTCCATAATAATTATTCTTAATAGTAATGTTATTTAACTTTTTATATTGCACATTATTCTATGTTGTTTGCTTCTTGTGGACAAAAAAACGACAAAGATATACCCACTAATAAGGGTACATGAAACATCAAAGCCGTTTTAAGATATAAATATTTTTCTAACAAACTATTAACTATATGACAAACATATTTGATTAAGAGGGAGTATGGAAAGATGTAAAGGGAGAGTAGAATGTAGCTTTGTCTTTACATTTTGTCATGTTCCCCAAATTTGCGTACCTACGAATATTCAGTTATTCACGATACCTTATGCCAAGACTTAACTAAATTAATTTTAGGACAATGGTTGGTTGATGGTGGTGATTGATTAGCTCGATTCGTTGGTGTGAAATTTGTGTTAGGATTTTGGCTGCATCATTTTGGATATAACGCAATGGTTCGTCTTCTCAACGAATATTAAGTATTATTTTGCGAATTGCCCCATTCAAACATGATTTTATCATTCCTACAGCTCAAAAACTATTTTCGACAAACAAGTCTCGAGTCTATGTTTTTGAGATTCACTTCACATACCTCATCAAAATTTCTTGGCTACTAAGCGATCCTTTAATATTTCCGCTTCGACCAATACTTTGATCAAGACTCAAAGAATATAGATATATTTTTTGTTGAATTTTTAAATTTATGAATATATTAAGATTGTTTCAAGACTAAAATAACTGTCGGCTACAATTTTGAAATTTCTAAACTCGAATAACTCTTTATTAACAACAAAGCTATCTAAGTTACAGATTGTTTTCATTTTCAAAAAGGAATGTATAGTTTTTTTAGACATGGTAATAGCTTAGTAGGGGAACTAAAGAAAAAAAAGCTAAAAAGGATTCTTAGGGTAAACAGCAATTATATAAAGAAAGTCATGGACTCATCGACAAGTGTGAAGCTATCACTTTAAGAAGAGTAGAAGACAGTGAAGGAGATTATAGGATTCAGGGACCAAGATCATGTCTCCTCCTAATCCTTAGGTGCTATATTATTATTATCACACAAACTCTCGTTAGTATTTTTGACTATCTTTTTTTTTTTTGTCGTTTATTTATTCTCTTCAATATAGCGAATAGATATATATATATATACACTAAATAACCAAGTTCTTTCTTCGTATCATCTCTATTTTGTGTCGTCTTACATAAGAGCAAAAAAGGTGAAGGTTGAAGATGAACGAATCAAGGTCGATAAGGACATGGAGCATATACAGAACCAAGGATACTTCAGGGTCATCGATGAATGCGATTTCGTTTGGATTTGTGGCGACTGCAATATTGATCTTAATGTTCATCATAATGGCAATTCTTGAACATCTCTTCAGGTCCGATCATTCTTCTTCTTACGATGTTGATGACTCTTCTCAGTTTCAGAAACTTGCTGAAAAAGCTTCTATGGTAAACACCACTATTATTATAATTTTTTTTATTCTTTGTGCCTTATTCTTTCCCAATTCTCATTTTGTTATGATAGCTTAGTAGCCTACAATTTATATGATATTACTTGAATTTACTTACGCCTTTTTCTGAAAAAAAGAGCATACTAAATTTGGGACTTTTCTTTTACAAAACTACAACCCTTTGAAGTTTCACCAAAAGGTAAATTAGCAAAAATGAAGTTTATAAATGTCTACAGATAACCCAGTCTGTTAAAAAAAACAGCTTTAGTAAAACTTCAAAATCTATTACTAACAAAAAATAAACCTTGAAAGTTTCTTATTTATTCACTAAAACTAATTTCCCAAACATATTGTTAGGTCTTATTTTAATACTTTTCGAAACATTTGAGTTTTTGTTGTTAACTTTGCTTTTTTGACGTAAACCACCACTTTATAAATCATTTGACATAACCTAAGCACGTGAGATATGGCAGGTTCCGGTGACTACGTCAGATGTGTCAGTGGTGATGCCGGGAGACAAATTACCGTCATACGTAGCTCTTCCGGCACCATTTCCTTGCCGGAGAGAAGGCATTCGCTGGCCTTCCCACCTCTAATAAAGTATTGTCTCTCTTAGCTTAGTCGTTGTATCATAATTACTTATCAATTGTTCTGATACTTTGAACAATTGCTTGCTGGATCGAAGTTTTAGGTTAAATATTTATGATGATTCTTTATTTTTAGTAAGAACCGAGGTAGCTAACCTTGGGTTGCCATTACAACCATCACTACTGTATCGTTTCTCCAATTGAAGATATTCTGCTAAGTTCACATGTATAAGGCGACTAGAGCTAACTTTTGCTAGCTCGGTATTGAGGCTTACGACCAATATATGTATACAAGAGACACAGCTCCTATGTGTACAAGAAAACATGGCTAAGAAAATTTTCCAAACATCAACAAATTTTTTGATGTCGTCGAAACTTTATAGGAAAATTCTAATAAAATATATGTTGTCGGTAAACCGTGGAAATTAACAGATAAAAATTCATCGAATTGTGGTCCAAAATTTCATACTATGTTTTTATAGACAATACACGCACGCAAGAAAAAGCATGACCATGAAAAACAAAATCTTATGAAAAATGTTCTTCCAAATGCAACAGAAGTATCTTGACGCAATTGAAACTTAACCAAGCTAATCAAAAGATTCAAGAGTTGGACGGATATGTAGATGTGGCCTACTCTAGTTCCATGATGCAAAACATTCATCTCGATTTGGACTCGCCTTCTCAAAGAGAATATACCGGAAACAAAAATGTAGAGGCTACAAGAAAATATATGCATTCAAACAAAAATTTTTGACGGAAACTCATTAGAAATTTTCCTCAACAATTCGTCAGAAATTTTCTGTCAATGTCTGACCAAAAAAATCTGACCAATTTTCAACTAATATTTTTTACATCGGAAATTTGTCTGAAATTTATCTGCATTTTTCCGACCATGTTTTTTCTCGGAAGTACTCGTTGAAATTTGGGATATTTCCTTGTTGTAAATCGTTTGATTTTTAATTGATATTTTATGTTTTAAATAAATTATAAATTTGTTTAATAGATTATTAGGATTATGCATATATACTTTAATTGTAAATTTTAATTAATATACATTGTAAATAGTGGTCAGAAATTCTTCAAAATTTCTGGTCAAATTCTGACGACTTTATATTTATTACAATGACTTGTTTGTCGGAAGCAACTCAAAATTTACTGTCAATATTCTGACTATTTTTCACAAGAAAGATTGCTCGAGATATAATCGGTAATTTCCAACTAGAAGATAGTTAAAAAATTCTGACAAGGCCAGCCCTAATATATCTTTCATTGCCATATTTTATTAGAAAATTTTTGACAAAATTTCAACGATATTTTTATTATTGTTTTCATAAAAAGTAAAAATAAGAAACCATCCAGAATAATTTAAAGTAAATATAATTTAAATCAAAAGGCTTAATATTAAAATCCATAAAAGACAATATCAAATTGTCATCCAAAGTAAATATTGATTAGTAACAAATATATTAAAGAAAACAAAAGTAAGAGATTAGATAAATAAGGAATAAGAAACAAAAATTGGAACATACAGATATGACGAGAGTAATATTAGAGAGAATGAAAGAGTTTAATGTTTTATATTGGGGGTTTTTTCCCTCTTGTTTTACATTGGTTTGAATGAGACAAATGTCTACAGCTGTGCTTGGACGCAAGCTGATCAAGCACATAGTTGTGGCCCTCGATCAAATATCTATTTGAACGGCCAATTTTATTGGAAATCTCAAGTTACAGTTTCCCCATTTATTTATTTTCTCCCTAAAGTTAAGCTATTAGTCGGGCCAAAAAAAGAAATTCAGCGTGTGGCCTGTTAATATTCGGAGCTGTAGTTCAATATATAAAAAAGAAGTTCGAGCGACCTATTGCATCTTTAATTTGTAGGAAACAAAAACAACACTAAATTCAGATGATTTTGAAATTAAAAGAGCGACCGATTTTTTTTTATTTTTTTTTTGATGAATTTGGATATATTTGTCGGAAAAATGGTTGAGGTGTAAATATATAATTATGATGAATATGTTCAAATTCATCGAAAATTCGTCACAAATCTTTAAATCTATACTAAAAATTCACCGCATAAAACTAAATGTATATTAACACTGAGTGTCTTTGCGATTTCCGACTAATTTCTGAAGGATTTAGAACCATATTTAAATTGGGTCCAAAATATGAAGATAGATAAAATTGTGGTTTTTGATGAATTTCTGACGACTTTTGAAAACACATCTAAAATGAGATTTAAAGTATCTATTTTGAAAGAAAACATCAAATTACAACATAATTACCAAGAATTTCAAATAAAGAAATTGTGATATACAGTTTACAACATGTTTCCAACAAATTTTCGAAAAACAATTAATAACAAATTTCTAACAAAAGTACTTTCTTCTGAAATTGTTAGACTGATTCATCAAATATAAATTCTAATCGATTAATTGTCTAACCGATTATAAGAAGAAATAAAAGAATATCTCGAAAGTCTAATAACGAAACAAGTTTGAGAGACTATTTTTTTTTTCTTTTTTTGAGAGACCAAGTCTTCATTATGGAACATGGATAATTATTGAAATCCAGCTTGCTTTCTTATTTGTTGGGAAGACATCTTATTCTTAGTTGTCTGAATCATATCCATGTATTGTATAAGCGTGTTCGACGTTGTTTTCCCCGAATATAAAAATGCGAAGTTCGCAAGACTTGACCGTTGAGTTGACTGTCTCCATTACAACTTGTTCCTCTAAAGTAGGAACGAGACGTATAGGTAACTTTCTTTGAAAGTCTTTGTTGTTGTCCGAAAATTTGTTAGCAGTCAACTTACATCCAACTTTTTTGTTTGTTTATTTGGTTTTCGAAATTAACTTTCTAGTTAAAATCAGATTTTTTCACTGATCAGGTGTGATCAGTCTCATCCGTGTAAGATTTGTAATTTTTTTTGCTACATCATTAAAATCGACAAATCGATACACAATTCTTTACTATGATATTTATTACAAATCAACACAAAAAATAAATAAACAAACCGAATATTGCGTTTAAATTAACTTTAGTGTATATAATAGCTTTCCGGAAATAGCGTGGTTGAAAGTAGAAACTGTGTTTTATGTCCAAAACTGAATATGAGTCATTTTCAAAGTACCAAATCTTATCTGTCAAAGGATCACATGATTACGTATAAGTTTTAGTGATCTTTTTTAATTATCTAAAAGAAGTATATCGCCGCCAAGGTGGAACAAGTCATTGTTTGTTTAACGCGCACTTCTCCTCCTCAACCATTTATCAAAACTAGAAACCACTATATAAAAAAATCCACAGAGAATGAAATTTACATATTTTCAAATCTTTAAAAGTTGAGACCAGAAGAAGAAGAAAAAAAATCATGGAGATGACCGAAGCTTCCAAACAGACAACAGCAGAAGGATCAGCAAATCCAGAACCAGACCAAATCTTGAGTCCGAGAAGATCGTTGGAGCTAAAACAAAAGAAATGGTGGATCTCTGTTTCTTTATGTATTTTCTTAGTCTTGCTCGGAGATTCTCTAGTCATGCTTCTCTTGAACTTCTTCTATGTTCAAGACAATCGAGAAGATAGTGACCAAGATCTACAATACCGAGGAACATGGTTGCAAGCTCTGGTCCAAAACGCTGCGTTTCCACTACTCATTCCTCTGTTTTTCATTTTCCCTTCACCAAAACAAAACCAAGAAACCACCAATACTCGTTTCCTCTCTTTTCGTCTCATCTTACTTTACATCTCTCTTGGTGTTCTTGTTGCTGCTCACAGCAAATTGTTTGCACTTGGGAAATTATACGCAAACTTTGGCGTCTTCACGCTGATTTCCGCGACTCAGTTGATATTTACCGCTATTTTCGCAGCCATTATTAACCGTTTTAAGTTCACCAGATGGATTATCTTATCGATAATCGGCAGCATTTTGATTTATGTTTTCGGTAGTCCTGAATTTGGAGGAGAGCCTGATGAAAACGAAGAATTCTACAGCATCCAAGCTTGGTTAACTTTCGCTGCTTCAGTTGCTTTCGCATTATCTCTCTGTTTATTCCAACTTTGTTTCGAGAAAGTGTTGGTAAAGACAAAGAGATATGGTAACAAGAAAGTGTTTAGAATGGTCATAGAGATGCAAATTTGTGTCTCTTTTGTCGCAACGGTTGTTTGTCTCGTGGGTTTGTTTGCGAGTGGCGAGAATAAGGAACTGCAAGGCGATAGCCACAGGTTTAAGAAAGGAGAAACGTATTACGTTTTGAGTTTGATCGGGTTGGCATTGTCGTGGCAGGTTTGGGCGGTCGGGCTGATGGGTTTGGTGCTTTATGTTTCGGGTGTGTTTGGCGATGTTGTTCATATGTGTACTTCACCACTTGTGGCTTTGTTTGTTGTGTTGGCATTTGATTTCATGGATGATGAGTTTAGTTGGCCTAGAATTGGTACTTTGATAGCAACAGTTGTGGCTTTAGGATCTTACTTCTACACTCTGCATAAGAGAAACAAGAAGAAGATGGTGGAGCTTTACCAAACAGAGAACAATATTGACGTTTAGTCTCTCATGTCAAATGTTTGTTTCTGTTTCAAAATATGTTGTTGTTCTTCTGAATGTTGTAAGTCAATGTCTAAAACATGTTGTATAGATCTGAAAACTATGGAACATATTTGTTAATTATTTTGATTTGATTTTTTTTTTGTATTTATCTCTTACAATATTTTGTTAATGAGGATTTGTCACTACAATTTATCTCTTACTTTCATCAACAAAGTATTGTAATAACTAATAAATAGATACAAAAAAATCTTTCTCACAGCTGGTTAACCTGGGTTCACAAGTCTTTTCCTATATATAGGCTATAATTTTTACGTTGTAAGAACAAAAACCCTTAGTTTCCTTCCTTTCCTCTAGAGATTTATTTATAACTCTCCTTGGATCTTCAACATGTCATGCCACATTGCCACTCAAGAGAGATATTTTTCACCCTTTTATCTTTTAGCTCTTATGTGTACTTGTTCTTGATTTGGTTCTAAGAGAAACTTTTGTGGTTCTTGAAGGAACCTGTTAGAGATGTAAACTATTTTATGAGATGATCTTATGTTTATGGAGATATATATAAGAGCTTTAAATGATCTTTATGTACTTTTGCTTATTTGATTAATGTTTTTCAATATGTGTTTTAGCATGACCATAAGTGAGTAGTCTAGTCTCTATCATGATTGACAGTTTATTAGGTTAACTTATGTTTAATACATGATTGTTAGGAATAAAATTATAGCCTAGTGATGTCCTCAAGGACCACAACTGATGAGTCGTTTTCAAAGTATACCAAATCTGATCTGTCTAAAGGATCGCATGGTTTTGTATAAGTTTTAGTAATATTTCTAATTATTATAAAGAATTTAATCACCACTAGCTAGTCATTGTTTAATGTGCCTCTCCTCAATCATTCTCAATAATTGGAAAATCTACAGGGAATGAAATTTACATATCTAAATCTTTAGAGATCCACCAGAGAAAACTCATGGAGATGACCGAAGCTTCCAAACATACAACAACACATGGTAACTTCACTGTCTTAACTTCTGTAAAAATTGTTTCTATTCTTATTGTCTTCTTAAAAATAAAAAATAAAAACTGAGAATTCCAAATTTTCTTTAACCAACAGAAGAATCAGAACATGTTCAGAATCCTGAACCAGACCAAGTCTTGAGCCAAAGACAACTGTTGCAGCTAAATCAAAAGAAATGGTGGATCTCTGTTCTAATATGTCTTTTCTTAGTCCTGCTTGGAGATTCTCTTGTCATACTTCTCTTGAACTTCTTCTATGTTCAAGACCGTCGAGAAGATAATAACCAAGATCTACAATACAAAGGAACATGGATGCAAGCTCTGATCCAAAACGCTGCTTTTCCAATCCTCATCCCTCTCTTCTTCATTTTCCCTTCACCAAAACCAAACCCTGAAACCATCAATACTCGCTTCCTCTCCATTCGTCTCATCTTGCTTTACTTCTCCCTTGGTGTTCTTGTTGCTGCTCACAGCAAATTGTATGCACTTGGGAAGTTATACTCAAGCTATGGCTTCTTCATGCTGATTTCAGGGTCCCAGTTGATCTTTACCTTGATTTTCACAGCTATCATTAACCGTTTCAAGTTTACTAGATGGATCATCATATCGATAGTTCTCATTCTTGTGAGCTATGCTTTTGGTGGTCCTGTATTTTCAGGAGAGCCTGATGAAAATGAACATTTCTACGGCATCCAAGCTTGGTTAACTTTCGCTGCTTCAGTTGCTTTCGCATTATCTCTCTGTTTAGTCCAACTTAGTTTCGAGAAACTGTTGGTGAAGACAAAGAGATATGGTAACAAGAAAGTGTTTAGAATGGTCTTAGAGATGCAAATATGTGTCTCTTCTGTCGCCTCGGTTGTTTGTCTAGTTGGTTTGTTTGCGAGTGGTGAGTATAAGGAGCTGAAAGGCGATAGCGAGAGGTTTAAGAAAGGAGAAACGTATTACGTTCTGAGTTTGGTCGGGTTGGCTTTGTCGTGGCAGGTTTGGGCGGTCGGGCTGATAGGTTTGGTGCTTTATGTTTCGAGTGTTTTTAGTAATATTGTTCATATGTGTGCTTCACCACTTATGGCTTTTATTGTTGTGTTGGCATTTGATTTTATCGATGATGATTTTAGTTGGCCTAGAATTGGTGCTTTGATAGGATCAGTATTGGCTTTAGGATCTTACTTCTACACTCTGCACAAAAGAAACAAGAAGAAGATGGTGGAATTTAACCAAAGTGAGAACAATGTAGAAGTTTAGTCTCTCATGTCAACTGTATATTTGTGTTTCTCAATCTGTTCTTGTTTCTTTTTCTGATTCTTGTAAGTCAATGTCCAAAATATGTTGTATAGATATGGATCAACTGTGTAATTTATTTGTTGATTGTTTTAGTTTGATTTTTTTTTCTCTGTTTTGCATTTATTTGTAATTTTAAATGTTTTAAGTCTGAAACTATAAAATTTATAACCTCCAAAATATTAATTTTATTTTGATCAAATTGTTTAACTTATATTTTGTTAACAATTAAAACAAAAGTTTCTATAAATTAATAAAATATCATGTTCCAACATTATTAATTTATAGAGGTTTTAATGTACGTTTAAATTAAGTAATTAACCTTGTGTAGCGGTGTATAATATATACAGTAATACCTTTCCGGGTTTTGACTAGTACCAACTCTGATCTGTCAAAAAGATTTCGTACGGTATAGTGGAAAGATCTTTTCTAATTGCAAGATAGAACTAGTCATTCCACAGAGAATGAAATCTGCATATTTAAGGGTGTTCAGACTTCAGAGGTACCAGAGAAAACTAATGGAGATGTCCAAAGCTTCCAAACAGACAACAAGACATGGTAATTATTTCAAATTCTTATCATAAGTTTTATAATATTGTTTCTGTACTCGAAAACAAAATAAAAACTAAATATTTTCTTTAACAACCAGAAGAATCAGAACACGTTCAGAATCCAGAACCAGACCAAATCTTGAGTCCAAGAAGATCGTTGGAGCTAAAACAAAGAAAATGGTGGATCTCTGTTTCTTTATGTCTTTTCTTAGTCTTACTCGGAGATTCTCTCGTCATGCTTCTCTTGAACTTCTTCTATGTCCAAATGAAGCAAGACCGTCGAGAAGAGTATGACCAAGATCTACAATATAAAGGAACATGGACGCAAGCTCTGATCCAAAACGCTGCGTTTCCTATTCTCATCCCTCTCTTTTTCATTTTCCCTAAACCAAAACAACACCTTGAAACCAACAATACTAGTTTCCTCTCCTTGCGTCTCTTCTTCCTTTACTTATCTCTTGGTGTTCTTGTTGCTGCTCACAGCAAATTGTTCGCACTCGGGAAATTAGTCTCAAACTATGGCATCTTCTCATTGATTTCCACAACACAGTTGATATTTACCGCTGTTTTAACAGCCATCATTAACCGTTTCAAGTTTACTAGATGGATCATCATATCGATATTACTCACTATTGTGATTTACGTTCTCGGTACTCCTGACTTTGGAGGACAGCCTCATGACGGCGAAGAATTCGGATACAACATCCAAGCTTGGTTAGCTTTCTCTGCTACAATTGCTTTCTCATTATCTCTTTGCTTAATCCAACTCGGGTTCGAGAAACTCCAAGTGAAGACCAAGAGATATGGTAACGAGAAAGTGTTTAGAATGGTCTTAGAGATGCAAATATGTGTCGCTTTTGTCGCCTCGGTTGTTTGTCTCGTGGGCTTGTTTGCGAGTGACGAGTATAAGGAACTGAAAGGCGATAGCAAGAGGTTTAAGAAAGGGGAAACGTATTACGTTCTGAGTTTGGTCGGGTTGGCTTTGTCGTGGCAGGTTTGGGCGGTCGGGATGATAGGTTTGGTGCATTATGTTTCGGGTCTTTTTGGTGATGTTGTTCATATGTGTGCTTCACCATTTGTGGCTTTGTTTGTTGTCTTGGCATTTGATTTTATGGATGATGTGTTTAGTTGGCCTAGAATTGGTGCTTTGATAGGAACAGTTTTGGCGTTAGGATCTTACTTCTACACTCTGCACAAGAGAAACAAGAAGAAGATGGCGGAACTTAACCAAAGTGAGAACAATGTTGAAGTTTAGTTTCTCATGTCAAGTGTTTGTCAATCTGTTCTTGTTATTCTGATTCTTGTAAGTCAATGTCCAAAATATGTTGTATAGATATGGATCAAACTATGTAATTTATTTATTAGTTGGTTTAGTTTGATTTTTTTCTTTTCTCTGTTTTGCATTTATTTGTTACAATACTTTGCTAGAGGAGTGAATCCCTATATATTTCTCAAGTAGACTTGATTGTTAACATCTATGGGGCATCGAGACACCAATAAAGCCACATCCCACTTGATGATATAAGCTGCACCAAGCTCTTATGCCTTTAGGCTCGTACCTTTCCTATATAGAATGCAACGTAAACGTCTTCCCCAAGCAACTCAAATCCAGAGGCTGATGAGAAGAAGTCTTTTATATGCTTATTTGTTTTGTATATCTTCCATGGGTGATCATTCCTCTGCAAGTGGTTTATTACGTCGATGAAAGCCAGAAATATACCAATAGGCCATGCACATTTCGGTTACAGAAGTGGCACTCTTCATATTACTAGCTGGAGAAGAAAGGTTTTCGATAGAGCTTAACGGAAATGGTAAAGTATGGTATGAGATAGAGATAATGTTATCACATTTCTTGTCACTCCTCCAATATCCTTAATATAAAGAAAGTAGCTCTAGCCTAAACAAGATTCAGAGAAACCTAGGAACAAACATTTGGAAACAACTCTGCTCAGAACCAAACATCATCAAAGTACTACCATCGTCTAGCTTAAACACCTTAACCTCTACTTCCTTTTCATGGACAAAGTATATAGAATTCGGTACGCATCAATAGTACTCATGAGCCATAACCGAGAAACAAGTATCAGTCGCCATCACAACCGCACTATCTCTCAAGGACTTAACTTCAACCCACTTCCCTAATTCCTCATCAACCTTATAAACATTGAAACCAACCATTTTGGGACATTCTATTTCCACCTCTTGGTCCACATTGCATTTTTCATTCCCAAAATCGTCATGTATCACATTAGAAATCCGAGGAGCTACACCAACATAAACATTATCATCCAAGTCCAAGTAATCAGCTTTTCTTTTCAAGACATTCTCTTTAAAAAGACGATCAACAATATAAAGCTCTCCACAACATGCAACCAAGCTTAAGTCTCCACCACATTCATTAGTAAGTGAAGTTCCATACCTAACGATACTAATCCACCAAACAATGCCTTTCGTATCCAACACGTAAATTAGCTCTTTGAGAACAATAATATCAGAGAATTCACCAATCTGATCTTTGATTCTAGTCCAAATCTCTCCATTCCAAAACCTAATCTTCCCATCAAACCCTATTCCAAAAACTCGATCTCCTCCCGCAAGAACAACTTTCTTAAACCCAAAAGCAATGGACCATTTCGGTTTAACAATAGATGTGATTTGGTTTAGCTTATCAATTAATTTTTTTATTTTATTTTAAAATAAATATATATTTTAATTCTTTTATAAATCTCTGATTGGTTGGTTAATTAATTGTTTGTATTTCCCTTTTACGAATTTAAATAAAGTAGATGTTACAAAAGAAAATGAAAATCTCTGAAAAACTCTCCTGATTCAAAAGAGTAAGAAATCTACAAAAGAAAACCACAGAGAAAATCTCTACTGATCAGTTTCTCTCCATTGGTGATCGCTCGTCAGAAAAATTGAGCTCGATTTTGTATAAATTGAAGAAAAAGAAGAAGATCATCAAATGCGTGATTTTTACTTTTCCGTTCAAGGTAAATCGATCATCTTCGGCTTCAAGCCTGAAGATAGCGCTTCGAATTGGTTGAATTGTGTAATTTTGGAGGAAGTTAAGGTTCTTGCAGTAACAACTGCTTTACTGATTTTTCTGGTTTTTTTTGTAATTGTAGAAACTGAGTTTAAGGACAAGCTTTGTCCCTTTTAGTGGAATTTAGATCTGGTTTTGTCGTAATTTCTTCTGGGTTTCAATTCTAGTCTTCTGTAGTAGTATCAGTGTTGTGTTATCACCCACTATTTCAAAGTTTCAATGAAATTTTAATACCAAGTTGTTGACTTTTCTGTGTTTCTATCTGATCATAATTAACTTCGGAAGAAATTATTGTGACCTCAGAAAATTAGGTAGCTGATTTGATTCTTTTGTTTTCTCAATTATTCTCTTGTTAATTTCATTGTTCACATAGAAATGGTTCATATTTTCTGCTAATATGTTTCCTCTTTCATTTCAATTCACCATATTTCTTCTTTGTAGTGATTGATCAAGGGAACATAAGCAGCTAGAGACCACACCACTCAGTTATTTCTATCTCATAGTGCTTGTGGATGTTCAAGCTATAAGAATGTGCTCGGTGGTTCTATGAATATATAGGTATTATGCGTTATGTTTGGTTTGTAGAATATATTCTGAGAAGGTGATAGGATGGTCGATTTGCTAACTTTATGTCACTTCTGAAAGTGAGTTTGCATGTTTCTCTTTTCTCTTAAATCTGCTTTAAGTGTTAAGATATTTTGTTTTGAATATATTTGGAAAAACCAGTGACTTTGGTATTCTGTTAGCATGTTCCAACGATCTAAATTCTGTGGGTATATACTCTGGTAATTGCTTATACTGTTTTTGCTTTATGAAAACGATTTTAATATTCTACTAGGAAGATTGGTGTTTTGATGGGATGGGACACCAAATTGCTAAGGTTTATGGTGTTATCAATTACTAGTACGTGTTATCTTCCGAACAACCACCACCATGGAATCTCATCTGGGAAATGGAGTAGGCAGTTCGAGATCTGCCAAAAATACAAAGAACACTTCTAGTTCAGTTGATTGGTTGAGCAGAGATATGCTTGAGATGAAGATAAGGGACAAGACAGAGGCTGATGAGGAGAGAGTAAGTTTTGCATCTCCTTTCTTAGGTCTTTATTTCTTTGTGAACTTCTTTAGCTTATCTTCCTTCTCATGCGCCCCTCTATTTGATGAAGTAGTTTACTTGAATTTGATGTTTTTGCCATGTTGCAGGACAGTGAACCAGATATCATTGATGGAGTTGGTGCAGAACCTGGCCATGTGATCACAACTACACTCCCTGGACGAAATGGTCAATCAAGACAGGTTAGATGGTCATAGAAACTGTGTGTCTAGATTGTTAGTGAGACGTACTGATTCTTATACAACTGTTTTTAATTTTGATTGACAGACAGTCAGTTACATAGCAGAACACGTAGTCGGGACTGGTTCATTCGGAATGGTTTTCCAAGTGAGTAAGATTGTCTATCTTGTTGTTTTACCATTGGTTAAGATTCCCAAACATTTTATGTCTCCTTGTGGTAGGCTAAATGCAGAGAAACTGGGGAGGTTGTTGCCATCAAAAAAGTTCTACAAGACAAGCGTTACAAGAACAGAGAATTACAAATTATGCAGATGCTAGACCATCCGAATGTTGTTTGTTTAAAGCATAGCTTCTATTCAAGAACAGAAAATGAAGAGGTTTATCTAAATCTTGTCCTTGAGTTTGTTCCCGAGACTGTCAATCGTACTGCCAGAAGCTACAGTAGAATGAACCAGCTGATGCCATTGATATATGTCAAACTCTACACTTACCAGGTGATTATTTCCTGTTTCTGATCTTTTTTTGTTTCTCTTTATGTAAGCGTCATAAGTAATCACTCAAAATTTAAGCTATATTCAGTTTCTTGATATGTGTCAGCTGGTTTCTTGTGGTTCATTCCATAATGGATGTTGGAGATTTCCTCTTGTTTTGCTAGATAGATTGTAAACCAGAAGGCAAAGTTCCTATCATTTCTGATACTATTGTACTTTTCCGTTAGAAGTTGGAACTATTGAACATAATTGATTGTCTCTATATAAAAGAAGTAGTGCTCAAACGTTTGTTGAACACTTAAGTGTGAATCGGGCCTGATAATTTGTTGGACATTCTCCAATGATTTTTGAGGATTTTATGTTAATGGCTACAGATTTGCAGGGGGCTTGCTTACCTTCATAATTGCTGTGGTCTTTGTCACCGTGATATAAAGCCCCAAAACCTGCTAGTAAGTTCCAATTTTTTCTCACTGAAAAGAAGTTGATGATAGATTTCACTTTCCTGTAAGCTACTTTTGTTTGAATTTTTTTTATATAGCAAGGTCTTTGTCACCACACATAAGGATTTTAAAGGCATTTGTGTACATAAATATCAGACAGTGTTCTTTAATTCTACAAATTTGATCATTATATAGTAATGACATGATGATATTTCGTTATTACATGCCTGGTGGGATTAAGCAATGAGGTTATGTATGCATCTCGCTAATGTTTATTTCAACCTCAGAGTGGTACTGGGCTTCTGTTCTGTAGTTAATTTCACTTGCTATTTGTTCAAGTAGGATGTTAAAATCTAACTTTTCGGAAAATAGTTTTGGTTTTTAGCTGGTCTGTTCGTTGGTTTAAATATTTAGAATCCTATTTTCTTGTGATTTCACAAGGATTGAACTTGTTCCATACTGTTTCAGCTGTTAGGCTCACCATACCTGCAATTGACTAGAATTTGTCATAAACAAATGTTGCCTTGTTTTTATTAAACAATCTTTTATTTTTTTCTTTACACCTATTGTGATGTGCAGGTGAATCCACACACACATCAGCTGAAAATTTGTGATTTTGGGAGTGCAAAAGTGTTGGTAAAGTTTATCAGCTATAGCTCTTAGTGGTTTAGTTTTCCTAGTCCATGCTTAGATTATGACGTGTCATGGTCCACAGGTGAAAGGAGAACCCAATATTTCTTACATTTGTTCAAGATACTATCGTGCCCCAGAGCTCATTTTTGGAGCCACCGAGTACACAACTGCAATAGACATATGGTCCACAGGTTGTGTGATGGCTGAACTGCTGCTTGGACAGGTTGGAGCACTATATTTGCATTAGCTATATGCTTGTTATTCTATTTCTTCACCCTCTTACTCATTTTTGCTCTCGCGGACTTGTTTTACAGCCTCTGTTTCCTGGCGAAAGTGGAGTCGATCAACTTGTTGAAATCATAAAGGTAGTATTTTTGCTATCAATTCTTTTAGGGTTAGTTGTATTTACAAAGAAAATGACATCTTTAGAGCTGGCACTGACTAATAGTTTCTCACTGCTGATTATATTTTTTTTATAAAACTTTACCACCATTTTTGTAGTAGGACTCGTACATTCTCTCTTCATGGTTTTTTAATTGTCATGCAGGTTTTGGGTACACCAACAAGGGAGGAGATCAAATGCATGAATCCAAACTACACAGAATTTAAATTTCCTCAGATAAAACCTCATCCTTGGCACAAGGTATACCGCTAGTAGTATCAATTATCACCTAATAGGGTTCTCTTAATCGATATATGACCAAGCTTGTCTCGGTTTAGTGAGGTTGATTGAAGTATATGTGATCAATTAACTTCATATTTCATTCCTCTGGCATATAGAGCGATGTGACAGCTTTGCCTTTGTATATAAGATTCTTATACAAACAAATAAATTGAACCTTTGCCAAAAGGAATTACTCATGCACACACTCGTGGGGGTTGAAAACAGTTAGGCTTCATGATCTTGGCTTTTTTGCTGGTTTAAGTTTCTATCTAGATGAAGTTTTATTCAGCATTTTATACAGCTGACATTCCAGAACTCTGTTACTCGTTATTCTTATCTTTTGTTTTGCTCCGTGCTAAAATTTCTCTTAAGTGATCATTTCCTTGGTTTTACTTCTATATAGTCATGTTCTTACAGCACAAGAATCATGTGTTTGTTACTTTCAGGTATTCCAGAAACGTCTGCCACCTGAAGCAGTAGATCTTCTTTGTAGGTTCTTCCAGTATTCTCCTAATTTGAGATGTACAGCGGTAAATTATTCATAGCTTTTCTCTGACTTTGTTACATATTCTACTTCCATATTTTTTTTGGGATCAGCATCAGAAGCTAACCCATTATAAGTATGTCTTATGATTTTCTGATAGGTGGAAGCTTGTATCCACCCTTTCTTTGATGAGCTAAGAGACCCAAATGCTCGTCTGCCAAACGGCCGGCCACTTCCTCCGCTATTCAATTTTAAACCACAAGGTAAGGTTCTGTTATTTGCTTCTTCTTTTTTCCGTGTTAAATTCTTTATAAGGGAAGAAAATTAGTATGTGTTATTGATAAGCGTGTGTCCTACAGAACTCTCTGGTATCCCTCCTGAAACTGTGGACCGACTTGTCCCAGAACATGCCCGTAAGCAGAACCACTTCATGGCATTACACTCGTAAGTCTCTTCCGTGTTTTCTGTACGACCTATCGGGTGTTCTCTTCTTTTCTCTAAGCTCTCTAGATCCCAGTCTTTGGGAAAAACCAGTAGAGCTCTCTCTCTGTAAACAGAAATCACTGGAAAAAGAAGCAATGACTTTTGTATTAAGGTGCTTGCGCATCCCTTGTCGTGAAGTGAGGATGCGTAAAATACAACACTACTTTGTTAGATATATGATATAGAGGAACATACTTACATTTGCAAGACTCCTGCCACAACACAATTTTCCAAAAAATTTGTGAACCTTAAAATGAATTGACAGTTTAGTTTATTTGTCCATGTTTACGAACTTGATTTGAACCATATTACTCGAATTACACCAAACCAATTTATCTTCGAGTTAATTTCAAATAAGGCATTTGTTTTACAAAATAAGGCTTAAATATTGAAGGCCCAATAAGACCATGTACACAAAAAGCCTTTTAAACTAGTTTCACCTCTCTCTCCCATTTTTAGGGTTTCGTCAGAGACAGAAGTGAGAGAGGAGGAAAAATGCCGGCGGGACACGGAGTGAGGGCGAGAACAAGAGATCTGTTCGCGAGACCATTCAGGAAGAAGGGTTATATTCCACTCTCCACTTACCTCAGAACCTTCAAGGTCGGCGATTACGTCGATGTCAAGGTTAATGGAGCTATCCACAAGGGTATGCCTCATAAGTTCTACCATGGTCGTACTGGTCGCATCTGGAATGTCACTAAACGTGCCGTTGGTGTTGAAGTCAACAAACAGGTTTGATTACTCAAAACTTTTAATCTGTTTGAAAGAGTTTTTTGTTGTTGAAATTAGGGTTTGAAATTGATTTTGATTCTTTCATTTGGGGTTTAATTCGTCTTTCTGTGAGCTATCTGTTTTGAATTCTGAGATGTTGGATTAGTGTTGGCTCGAAAGTTTCAAGCTTTTCTTATTGGGTCGTTCGTTTACTATTATTATATGTTTTGATGTTGTGAAAGCTTCTCTTTTCATTTCTTGTGTTTATGATTAGTGTAATCTGTTGGAGAGCTAAGTTGGTGTGTTGGGTTGGGTTTTAGATTGGGAACAGAATCATAAGGAAGAGGATACATGTGCGTGTGGAGCATGTGCAACAGTCAAGGTGTGCTGAGGAGTTTAAACTCAGAAAGAAACAGAACGATGTGCTTAAGGCTGATGCTAAAGCCAGAGGTGAGACTATCAGCACCAAGAGACAGCCTAAAGGTCCTAAACCGGGTTTCATGGTTGAAGGTATGACATTGGAGACTGTCACTCCCATTCCTTACGATGTTGTCAACGATCTCAAGGGTGGTTATTGAGTTGTTTCCATTTTATTATCATTCTCTACTCAGAATTTTTGCACTTGCTTTTTTAATTATGTTTTTGTATCAAACAAGACTGATTTATATACGATATGAGTTCAGATTTTGTTAGGAAAGATGGTTTATCCCAATCATTTACCTATTGCATTTGTATTTAAAAATCGTTTCTGCATTCTTCAGAAAAATGATACCTTGGGAAAAGTTGAGACACCTAATCTTTTTCAGTGTTAGCAATTTGAACCACAAAAAGAGAGAGCAATGGAAACAAAATCTTTGTAAAGTTGCGAATTTCAGATAGACCTTTTAGCCCAATAGTTTTTAATAGCCACAACAGAGCCAGCCTGACCAGTAATTACAACCATTGCTGTACACTGCACCAGCCCAACCGCTGAGACAAAAAAAAACGCATGTGGCAGAGTCAGTGGAATGTTATCTGTTTCCTTTCCACCTTCACACTATTGTCTCCTCTTCCTTCATCAGAGTGAATGGTGGTTAAAACTTCCCCAGCCTCCGGAGCGACTTCCTTGATAAAATTGACCTTGGATCTGTGAAACTAAAGAGGAAAACTACTGAGTGCTTCTGCTTTGGAACTTAATAAATTAGGGTTTCTATGGTTCAAGACTTCAAATGGATATGAATAAGAAAAGAGATCGAATAAGAAATTTATTGTTATGTTCGAATAAATTTCTTATTCGCATCATAGATTTTTCAAATAAATTTTGGAAGATTGTGTTATGGGTGGATTCTTGCAAATGTAAGTATGTTCCTCTATATCATTATCTCGCAAATTAGTGTTGTAATGCTATGAAGAGGTTCTGTTTACGGGCGTGTTTTGGGAAAAGAAAAGAAGAAAATCACGTTATAAAGGAAAATGTTTGTACCTAACCACATATTAGTATTTTTATAAACAATATTTCTCAGCATTGGTTTGTTTGAGGCAATCTAATAAGATTGTCGACAAAAAAAAAACTACAACGAAGATTGAGCAAAAAGAAATTATGAAGAAAAATGCAATCAAAGAAAAGTGAAAATTGTCACAATATAGGAATTAACAATTCACTATTTTTGTATTAGAATCATAACTCTATAAATTATGATGCTTGCTGGAGATTTACTCATGGAGAAAAATAATAGCAAAATAGAATCACAAAAAGAGAATTAATTGATCCACAAAAATAGCACCAAAAAGTTTTTTTTTTTCCCAAAAATAGCACCTCATTTGAAAAGTTCTATAAAATAATAATTTACAATGAAACAAACAAATAGGTGACTCTAATCATATATATGAAAGGTACTCAACTCTCTCCATATGATTGACAAATCATCACTTTAGCATTTGGCATGTATCTATTAAATAATTAATGTAAGCTCTTCAACTTCTAATTGATTGCTTAATGATATATTTATTATTTAATTTTCTATATTTAATTGTAGTATTACTAAATTTAATTTTAATATTACATGATTTTTCAATAAAACCATTTTAATAGTTTTTTCATACTCGAAGATTTTTTTTTTGTAATCCAAATTCAAAGCATGAGTATATAATAGTCGTGGATTACTGAATGATTTGAGTAAGTTATTCTCTTAAATTGATATTTATACAATAAATCATTGAGAGTGAAGAATATGTAAGGAGCTAAATCATCAAATTCTTAGGTTTCTAGAATTCAACACTACCCTCTGTTAAATTGGTTTAAGACAAACTTTGTTTATGAATTATGTGTATGATGTTCTCAGAAAAATATTTTTATTACTAAAAGTAATTGCTTCTTGTATGAGTGAATAATTAGATAAATAAAAATTATATTTAAATTAAACAATACAAAAAAATCCGAAAAAACCGCGGCATAGCGCGGGTGATCACCTAGTTTATTGAATAACAAAACGAAGAGCTTCTTGAATCATTTAATAAAACCATGTTTATATACCATAACTTCTTGTTTTTGCTCCTCTTGTTGCATTAGAGAAATAAATATGACCATGTCCAAGACTTTTCTTCTCACATTGAGGAAAAAATTGATACATCTTTCTCTTCTAATTCGGGAGAAAATTGATACATTGATGGTTTTCTGTGGCCTGGCATCCAATTTCGGCTACAACTCTCTTAACCTCTTTAACAATTTCCTTGATAAAATCAGCTTCTGAACTGAAAAAAATTATGAGTTGATTGAAAGCAAGATATTTTGTGGATGTACTTTTCGTTCATAAAACGAAACATAAAACCAAAAAAAAAAAGTGGTTTATCCATAATCCTTAAGATCCACACATCTTTAACATTATCTTTATCACACACACACATACACAAAAACAAAAAAAACAGAGAGATTCCATGTCCCTTGGCATCTATACTTTTCTCTCAAACATGGAATTTTTCTTTTTTCTTGTATTTAATTTAAATGTGAAAAAATAGAAATAATATAAGATAGTGATGTGTGTTATTGATAAACAAAATAACATTTGCTTTAAAACATGTGCATATTCTATCTGAATTTAAGAAAGCATATGCGATAAATGAACCAACTTATCTACATTCATTTGTATTAGTAAATATAATGTAAAATGACAAAAAAACAAGATCAGAATTTGTAGTCGTCGATATGTTATCACCTGATTAAAACTACATGTACAAATTGCATGTTATTTGACCAAAGGAAAAAAAAAACATAAAAGCAGAAGCACTAGGAGTACCTTTTGTCTCCCAAGGACAGGCCCATCTTGTTGGAAATACACTCTAGCGCTTCCTTCCACTCCATGATCTGATCTCCTCGAGAAGTTCTTGCAAGCGCCCAAAACGTTTCACCAAACTCACCGGTCTGTCCTCTCACATCTCTTGCCCTAACCTTGTAGAAGATGGGAATGACTTGGAGCTTTCCTTTATCCGCACGTTTCTTCATCTTCACCAGCTCATCCATGCACCAACTCGACTCCGCATACCTACAGGATTATGACCATACTGTCAATAGAAAAACTGTAAGAAATCAAACATGGTTCACCAGCGAACAATTAAAACATGCATCTATATAGATTTTTTCACCTTTCTTATTGAAGTAGATTGAATAAAGAAGAGATAGAAATATAGGTTATCTTCACTCGTAAGTCTTAGTTAATTAACAGTACCTACTAGAGAAGATAACTAGTGCGATCTTCGACTCTTTAATCCTTACAAAAAGGTTTGTCATGGTTTTTCCCCTTAGCTCGTCTTTGTCTACAAAACACAAGATTCCATGTCTCTCAAAGGCGTCAAGAAGGTGGCTGACAAAGCTGTAGCGCAACTGATCTCCTCGGAAACTGAGGAATACTCGATGGAAGTCGTCATTGGCGAGAGACAAAATCGTCATCAGGGACGACTCTGATATTTAGTGTTTTGATAGCTAATTTGAGAAAAATGTGTTTGTACTTTTTGGTGTAAATTAACTCTAAAAGGGCAGCATGGTTGACACTAGTTATAATACACGTTAAATATTTGACGATGCTAATGGTCTGATTGTGAAGGGGACGACTTGACTTCAGTACTAAATTCTAGATGAAGATTTAGTCACAGTGACCTCACTACACTCATTTCACACGGGATGTTTTGTTTTCGTTTCTTTTTTTCGTCTCTTTTGTTGCAAGCTATGGATACAAAAATATTAAAAAGGCTGCTGTAATATTTGGATTAGATTTAGTTATCAAATACATATATTATGGAAACTATTTAAAGTAAACTTTTAAATTGTTTCGAATTATATGTCTTTCAAAAAATAATATTTAAAAAGGAAAAAAACAAAATAATGGTTTAATTTCACTAAATAATATCATGAAATATGTTTGGATTGATATTAATAAGAAAACCCAAAATCTATTCTTAAATTTACAATTCACCATAATTGTGCTCAGTTGGAAATTGTTGGAGACTTTGTTAAACAGAAATCGGGCAATGGTGGTCTTACAGTTCCAGACAGACCCCAAAATTTTAATCATCCTCACTTCTTCCAAATCTAGGCCTAATAGTAATAACAGTATACATCCTTTCCATTTGATCTCACATCCTAACTAATCCGTCGAAATCTTTGGATGGTGTGGAATTATTCAACATGTTTGACACGTCAGTGGCTATTTTTTCTATCATCACCGCTTCACTGATCCTAACATTTGAGATAACATATTCCAGTTATGATAGTTAGTAATGTAAAAATCTCATATATAAGTCATTGCTTGTCTTGATATTTTTTAAAGGCTATGAATAAACACACTTTAATGTGCTAGGAATCAATGGGTATACCAGTTGCTTGAATGGTACCAGCGATTGTGGCCACACCTTCCAAAGCTTTTTTCCATCTCGTAATACCATCCTTTGTTTTACCGGGGATTTTGTAGGATAAGGGACATTTCAGCCCAAAAATTAGGAAAAATAACACTTTTTAGTGGGCTTGCGGATTTGGGTACTTTTAACTTAAAGATATGACGATTTTACCCTTGTTTACATCTTCTCTAGTTTTCTCTCTCTTCTTCCATCTTCTTCGTTGCTTCTTCTTCATAGATCTTTCTGATTTTTTTCCTTGCTCCATTCAAATTTCTTATCCCAACCAACTCTTTTCTCTTTACAAACTCTTTAATGATAGAAGAAACTAAACCCTAAAAGATAGTATATAGCCAACCCAAGCATAAATTAAACGGATATTTGGTGAAGGTTTGAGAAGTTGATTTTGATGGGTGATTTGGTGGTTTAAAGTCTAGGTTTTGCTGCTAATTCTTCCGATTTCAACAGATCAATAAGAATCGGAACAGATCTGCTCCGCCGCAAGAACACACCAATATTGTCGGATTGTATTATTTGGTAAATAGAAAGGTGAGCAAGAGTAAAACGGATAAAACGAAAAAAGATAAGTACTTAAACATGTAAGTACATTAAAAAATGCTGCTTTGAACAAAAGGATACACATTATTATGGTTTTCTCATAATTGATCCTTGTTTTACCTTTACAAGATTTTGTGAAAGCCCTCCCAAAATCGCATGTCTGTTTTTTTACGTCATAGAAAATGGTTATGTTTATTACTTTAACAAATGCACTTAAAATTATGTTAAATTTTGATATTGAGAATAGTTTTAAAATAAGACAAATTTGTCTAGTTTTCAGGGATGTCTCTTTCTTCAGTTGATATATATATATATATTCATAATTTTTAATATATTTCAGATAACAACAAAATGAAAAAAATACTTTTTTTTTTTGGAATGAATGTAAAGTTTTTATTCAACCAAAAAAAAAAACTTGTTAACAATAATATATGCATGCTTGTAGATAAAAATAACCGATCGAATTAGAAATTGGATAAGTTAGTGTAGACATAAAACAGAAGCACCAAACTAGCTTCTCCAGGCTAGCCAGATGCGTAGTCCATCTCCAAGCTCATAATCATAGCCGATGCGCAGACATCATATAAGTTAAAGTTCTCACATATATATATGGGCATGCAACATACATCTAAAACTAATAAAAATAAGTACGATTCAACCAAAAAAAGGTTTCTTTCATTCTTTGCTTTTTTTTTAATAACATTCTCACAATGTAAAGTTGTAGACCCTTAATCCTTTTATCTTATAAATCACAAGTCACTTAGCCAAACAAAAACTACCACATTAGCAAATACGTTATTTAAGATTACAATTCTGTTCTCAACAAAAAACACGTTATATATATTTTTAATAATAAATAGCCATTTTAAATCAAAAATAAAACTAAAATTGCAAATTCTTCTTCGTAACTGCATACCACATTCCCCACTATCCTATTACAAGTTCCACAACACTAAATCCCTCTTTAAAGAAAAAACTACCATTTTTTATGCACAAACCGTCATCATCGTATCCAAAGTATATATATGTATGGTTCTACTATAGAAAAAACAGTTTTTCTACTTCTCATTCCTCCATAACTCCATTCGCTCTATTTCTTCCAATGTAAACAAAATTATTATGGCATTCCGTATTGTTTTTTTAAAACTTCTGACTGTATATAGAGAAAGTCAACCCAAGAGCCGAGCAGTCCAGCCTCTCCACGTAAAGTCATATATACTCCATCCATTTATATCAAATAAGTTACATTTACTCTCCCTCCACACCTGATTTCCAAATTAAGATCTTGCATTGCTTTTTAGTTCAATTAAGATTGTTTGATTCGGAATGAAATTGAAACCAAAATGAAAGGAGTCAATATCTAAGAGCGCATGGATCACATTTTAAGTTGAAGTAGAAGACAGAAGACATGGAATCATATATCATAGATGATTTAATTAGTTTACCAAAAAAAAAAAAAAAGATGAATTCAATTTATTTTCCAAGTGCTTTAAAAATTAAATAATCTTTGACTTTTTTCTTTTTTAATTTCCATGATCACCTCTAGCACTTTATAAAAAATATCTAATTAATTAATATAAGAATCAAAATACTTCCTATTATCCCACGATATCCTTACTCTTTATAATGAAATACTACCAAACAACCTCTATGTAAGATTTTTTTTTTTTTGTCAATTAAAATTAAATTTATTGCAAACAAAGTTTGTATTTTAATTTATCTTTACCATACGTAGTACGGGTAAAATACTAGTTATATGTATATATTATTTGCAACTCATAGTCTAGCCAGTAACCATTAACGCCTAACCACTTACGCGTTATACTTATTGACGAGATCGGGTATATTTCCAATTTATCTTCTTTAAAATGCTCATCACACGTACAGAGACAATAATTCTGAAGCCCACAGGGAGGGATGCGCTGCATCAGAAAATTGTCTAAAAGACAAAAACAATCAAATCTCAAAGTAAGACTCACTTAGTAGAACAACCCATAGACCAAGCAGTACCGAATCATGGGAGGAGTCTTATGAATTTCGGTCACCAATCCATGCCACTCTTTTTCAAACTTATTGAAAAAATATCTCCAATTTTTTTTTTTGATGTTCTTTGTTTAAGCACATCAAGCACCCACAAGCTATGATAAAACTTGTCAACGTATCTCCATTCCAACCACTGTCATCCGCCTATACATTTGTTGGACATTTATTTGATGCTCCTTCTGAATTCATCTTCATTAAACGTTTCTGGTTTTGCTCGATTCGCAGTAGGGAAGTTCACAGGGACCGCTCATAAGATGCCCTATTTTTCTTGATGAAAGATCGGGAATGTGATCTTTCCTTTCTTCTAGTGGGATTCTGCTCCGTACCCTCTTCAGCTCCTCGATGATTTCTTTGACAAAATCCGCCTCTGACCTAAAATGGAAGGGAATGAAAAAAAAAAAACAGTTAATTAGACAATAGATAGGAGCCACTTTTAACAAAAAGTTGTTAAAAAAAAACAGAAAATCTTATGCACGCTGATTCAATGTTTTTGCCTATCTAATTTATATCTGTTGATGATAATCGAGAATATAAGTAAACGCAATCACAAGCGATTTCAAAAGATAAAACAAAATTTTACTTGTTCATAGCAATATATGAAAATAAATTCAATCAATGTAGAGGTTTTGAAAGGAACTGTGGAGACCAAAATCTGGATTAAGCACAACAAAACCAAGAAAACACATAGCGATTGAGCCCCCCCCCCCCCCCCCCCCCCCAACATGGTAGGCATAACCAAGTTTACTTGGTATATGATATACCCAAAAGTAATTTTAATATTTTAAGAAGAAAATTTTTAGTCGTATCTTATTGAACGGTAAATTACTGACGGTGTGATGTTAGAATTTCATAGGATATATTACTTGTTCAATAACGAATAAGAATTATATTTTTTTTAAGATAATAAACTATCTTAAATATTTCATAATACATAATAAGTCTAAATGTTTATGCGTACCATGTTCTTGGGGAATTTTTAATCTATTTAAAATCTAAAACGGTTGTAATATTGTTTTCAGAAATGGAGGTGAATTGAAAAGCTAAATATATGGTGTTCGTTAGCTAGGTGCATGTTCTTGAGCTCGTCATGTTCACGGTCCCAAGAAACGCCGGTAAGTCCCTTTTTCTTTATATTGCAATTTGTTTGCTTGTGGCTTTCAAGAGTTAATCCTGGTTGTTTCTTTGGCTTGTATCGCCATCCAAACGGGAATCAGACAGAAACAAAGTATAGTTCTGTGATTTCTCGATTGTTAATTGGATTTTTTGTTTTTGGTTTTAATGTGAAATTGGATTTTAAGTTGAACAAATGCAACATCACCATTGTATAAACATGATGATCTCCACAGTTTATGAAGGTTTTTTGCACGTATATATATAGAGAAAATCTTTCAAGAGTTTTTACGTTTGTCTCACTAATTTCGTCTTCCATTCTCTCGTCTTTAAAGACATAAACATTTATGTGATTAAAACCTAGTTCCATCAATCGTCTGAAAACTTTCATGTAAAAAAAAAAAAAAAAACATTTGGTGAAAACTTACTAATAACTCTTTTCCTAACAAAAATAACTTCTCTAAGAAAAACAAAAATTACAGAATTTTGGTGAAAAGAAATTTGTGTATCGTTTCAATGTAAAGCATGACTTATCCAGTCATCCTTCACACAGTTTTGATGGTTATGTGTGTGAGTTATCAGGGACTATTTGCATTCTATGACAATAGAAAACATACGTCATACTGAAATAAGAATGAATTTCTACCATTTTGGTCAATAAAAAATGCCATAATTAAGAAGTTGACAAAACATTTGTTTCTCTTGTTAAAATAAAATAAAATATTTTTCCAAGTGAAAACGAGTGAATGTAGAGTATTTTGGACACATTACATATTTCAATCAAAAATAAAATGTCATTTAGATATATTCTTAGTAAAACAAAATAATGGTCAACCTAGTGCATCAAGAATGCAGATGAAAATGATTTTCACGGGTCCTTACCATATCGGATTCAAGTAAATGTATTTCTAATTAATTATATTTATGTATTTTGTTTATTTATATGTATGTCAAATGTGTTAAGTTTGGTGATATCTTATAACTTATAAGAATTTTAAAGTACAAAGCGAATCAAAATAAAATATATCTGCTTTTTCTAAATAAAATATGTATAAATAAATGTTATTGACTCGCTTAATACAAGATCAAAGAAATAAAATCAGATTTTAATGTTTAATAGATTTATAATATACTTACTATCTATTAATTATATGTTCTTAACAAATCTAACTAAAATTAAAAGAGAATAATCCTAAGTAACATAGCACGATTAATATATAAAAAGAGTTGAAGGTCACGTAGAAGACCTGTTTTCGCATAGTTCTAAGCCCATCTTGTGGGAAACGAACTCCAAAGCTTCCTTCCACTGCTTGATCTCCTCACCACTTGAAATTCTTGCCAAATTCCAAAAGTTACGACCAAATTCTCCCTTCTGACGTCTCACATCACCAACTTTCACCTTGTAGAATATGGGAATAACTTTTAATTTGTTTTCTTCTGCTAGTTTCTTCACCGTTGCTAGTTCATTCAAGCACCATTTGGATTGTGCATATTTCCCAGAAAAGATTGCTAGTACGATCTTCGACTCCTCGATCCTTTTGAAGAGGTACGTAAGGTCATTTCCCCTTTGTTCGTATTTGTCAATGAAGAAATATATTCCGTGTACTTCAAAGGCAGCAACGAGGTGGCTGATGAAGCCATAGCGAATGTCCTCTCCTCGGAAATTGATGAACACTCGAGGTTGCAACTGCATCAGCGAAGGCTGGATGATATGAGAAATGGCCACCATGGAAATTGTCATGTTGTAAGACTGATTTGTTTATACTATAGAGATGGCAAGAAAAAACTTGAAACCCTAATTGTTGTCCGTGGGAGGAAAGAAGTTGTTTATTTGGTTCGACTCGAAATTAGGTTTTTCTAGTCAGAAATAACGATTAGAATGTTCAAGATTACTAGAGGATTCTAATCAAGATTAATAAAGGCTTGAGAGTCTATTTATAAGTTATAAGTAAGGTTGTATGTCGTTGTGTTCTCCGCTAATTTTTTTTTCTATTAATTAAATCACAAAACATTATAATAAATGTTTGGAAGACCACGTTCGCATGAACTACATGAAATGTGTCGCGCACTCTTACATATATCATCCGCTCAGTTTAATAGTTGAAAACGATGTTAATAATATACATAGCAAGTACAAAGTGTGTACCATAAACTTTAACGACCTTCGGAAGATGCAAGAAACAAGAAGCTAGCTTGAGAACACATAGTATTGGTATTTAATGAATAAATAATAAGAATATGACCTAAATGATGATATGTCAGTTATTATTATGATGATTTGTAATCAACTAATGAGGCGAAATCAGTTGTACTCAAAACTTCTTCATACTAAAACTCTAATGTTGAAAATTCTACATTGCAAATCAATTTGAATTTTAAACTAACCTAGAAGAGTTGTGTAAGTTCTTTTACAATATATATAGGTTGGGGTTCGATTTCTAGAGATAGTGAATTATTGAAAATTAATGAATATAAGTATAATTAAAAGTTAGCGTGGTGGTTTTGTTTTTTTGTTATACATTGATCAGTAGGAATAAAGTGAGCGTTTGGTTATATATTTTGGTCGCTTTTGATGACGTTTCTCGTTCACTTTCAGGTATTATGCTCACTATTCACCACGTCTCATAAAGAGGGGACAAACAAAAATCACATAATTAGTGGTAGACATAAATTGCCAACACAAATTAAACTCGTGTGGAGATAAATATTTGACTTACAAAGATGTTGATTATTTCTTCAGCTCCAAGGGATATTCTAAGGAATTTCTTACAAATCGAGTACTGTTATACTGATTTTAAATGCTACTCATAGCACGATCTAGTAAAATTTGATTTCAAAAATAAGTTATAAGAATAATTAAGTGCAGGGTTATTGTCATAAATTTGCTTCTGTTATAATAAATATTATTTATTATTCAAAGTAGGCCAAAGGTCCAAATAAAACAAAAATCAAATTGAGAATAGCATCATCAAACCAATAAGATCCGATCATATCCAAATATAGAACTTGCCCATCACGTTATCTTTCTTCTTCTATACGTTTTGGCGGCATAGTTTATTATTTTATCATTCTAAGTACTGGTAGAAAACATGGTGGAAACTACCAAATGATCAGCATCTGACCGTACACAGCAATCACTACTACCGTCGGTTACTGGACCAGAAATATTACTTAAGCACTCTTGTCAAGACATTAGTCAGACATTACAAGTAAAATAGTGCTTAAGATAGCTGTATTTTACTTGTAACTTTGTATCATTCTATTTTGTGAATCTAATATATATGTACATTTATGTTGAATTTGTTTAATCTGATTTCTTGTCTTTTTCTTTTTTTCTTAATGTGTTTTTTTTTTTCTTGTATTTCTATTCTATTCTAACAGCTATCACCTATATTATTACACAGTCATGTCCACTACCAAGTCACCATTATCGTTATCATTATTCACTGTTATAACCGTTATAACCGTGTATATTACCTACATTTGTTACTAAGAGAGCTATCACGGATAACGTGTTTATAACACATGAAATGTTTCATTATCTAAAATCTTTAAAAACAAATAAAAAAATATTATATGTATTTTGCTGGTAAACGGTGTTGTGAACCATTTACCAAGATCTTGTAATGCAACATTGTATACCATCAAAATAGTTTTTGCAAATCGATATAAACCATTTACAATTTCAAAATAATAAATTTTAAAAAGAAGGTTGATATTAGTTTCTGTTGAACATCAAATTAGTGACTAATAAATAATTCTTCATAAAATTAGATGAACAATTTTAATCCCGAATTTTTAAAAATCATTACCTAATTAATAAATGAATGATATTATTCCGACAATGGCAAATATGTAATAATCAGATTTCCGAAAATATTTCTGACCTTGATATGATGATATTAAAAAAAAAAACCTAGTGACAAGACAACACATAGCCAAAAAAATCTTTTGGGTATCGTTTTGAATTTCAAAGACGCTCTCGTCCTTTCCCAAAATATTTCAAACACCCGCCTCTTCAGTATTTCGTTTCCCACTCTTTTTATTCCCAATTCTCTAGAACCTTCCTCTCTCTCCATCTCTCAAAATCTCGGAAACACCATTTTCTCACTCTCTGATCTTTTTTCCCCCAAAAATGGCGCGTGACATCCAACTCCCCTGCGACGGCGACGGCGTATGCATGCGATGCAAATCCAACCCTCCGCCTGAAGAATCTCTCACTTGCGGCACGTGCGTTACACCGTGGCACGTGTCCTGTCTCTCTTCACCTCCCAAAACCCTAGCTTCCACTCTACAGTGGCATTGTCCTGATTGCTCCGGCGAAATCGATCCTCTTCCTGTTTCCGGCGGTGCTACTGGTTTCGAATCTGCTGGGTCAGATCTTGTAGCTGCGATTCGTGCGATTGAGGCTGATGAGTCGTTGAGTACTGAAGAGAAAGCTAAGATGAGGCAACGGTTACTGAGTGGTAAAGGTGTTGAGGAGGATGATGAAGAAGAGAAGAGGAAGAAGAAGGGGAAAGGGAAGAATCCGAATCTGGATGTGTTATCTGCTCTTGGAGATAACTTGATGTGTTCTTTCTGTATGCAGTTGCCTGAGAGACCTGTGACGGTTCGTTCTCTTTGTTCTTATGCTTTGTTGATAGATCTCTTTTGGTGAATCTGTTAAACCTGGAATCTTATTTAGGGTGTCTTCTTAAGTGGGGTGTGATTGTTTATTATCCACTTGGTTTACTGATTTGAGCTTGTGACATAGAACACTAAAGCTGCGTGATACAAAGGCATAAACTTTATTGACATCATAAATGGTTCCTTTAACTGTTTTACAAAGGCTTTGACTTCATTGATCTTTACCATTTGTGACAGAATGTGTCAATGTTACCTACATTTATAGTTCATTGTTGTTGAGTTATCCTGTTATTGGGTTGGATTATTTAGTTTGAGTAATCTATTGTGTTGTTGAAAATTGTTAGGATTGGTATGTGGATGGTTGATCTATTTTATGAAACCATAAACGTTGCTTTTTATGAGTATTTAATATGGTGTGTACTGTACCTCTTTTCAAAGTAAGGATTATTGATGAAGATGGAGACTATTTATCTTGGGCTGATGGAAATCTTGTGTGTTTGTTTTTCAGAAACCATGTGGGCACAACGCTTGCTTAAAATGTTTTGAGAAATGGATGGGGCAGGGAAAGAGAACTTGTGGTAAATGCCGCAGCATAATTCCTGAAAAAATGGCTAAGAATCCCCGTATCAACTCGTCTCTTGTTGCTGCCATTCGATTAGCAAAAGTCTCTAAAAGTGCTGCTGCGACCACTTCAAAGGTCTTTCATTTCATCAGCAACCAAGACCGACCAGATAAAGCATTTACAACCGAGCGTGCAAAGAAAACTGGCAAGGCAAACGCTGCTAGTGGAAAGATTTATGTTACAATACCACCAGATCATTTTGGTCCTATTCCAGCTGAAAATGACCCTGTCAGGAACCAAGGTCTTTTGGTTGGAGAATCCTGGGAGGACAGACTCGAGTGTAGGCAGTGGGGTGCTCATTTCCCACATGTTGCTGGCATTGCTGGACAATCTACTTATGGCGCTCAATCTGTAGCACTCTCTGGAGGTTATAAGGATGATGAGGATCATGGAGAATGGTTTCTATACACAGGAAGGTCTGCCTTTCATTACTCCTAGATTTTGGTCCATTTGATTTATTCTACGGATTGGGTATAGAAACAATACTCTTTATTATGCGTCTCGAATCAATAATCTTGATTTATTATTGTTCCTTATATATTTTTGTATATTTTAGTTCTCTCATGCGTATAGAAATAGCTATTCTCCAATTTACTGATGGACATGTCTCTTTTTCTCCTGATTATGTGGGGATGTGTCACACAGTGGGGGTAGAGATCTCAGTGGCAACAAAAGGACTAACAAGGAGCAGTCTTTTGACCAAAAGTTTGAGAAGTCTAATGCAGCATTAAAACTCAGCTGCAAATTGGGGTATCCTGTTCGAGTTGTCAGGTTAGCTGTTATTTGAGCACAACTCCATTGAATGCAACGTCTTTATTACTCTTCAACTTGAAGCTTTGAGCATGCTTTAGTGATCCTAACTCTTCAATTACCCTTTTCCATTTATGATCATCAGGTCTCACAAGGAGAAGCGTTCTGCATACGCCCCTGAGGAAGGAGTGAGATATGATGGGGTTTACAGGATTGAGAAGTGCTGGCGCAAAGTTGGAGTACAGGTACACATATCTAATTAATGTGAATTTTCACAGTTCTTTTTATGCATTGACCTATTCTTCTGGTTTCCATAGGGTTCTTTTAAGGTCTGTCGTTACCTGTTCGTTAGATGTGACAATGAGCCAGCTCCATGGACCAGGTTTGGTCTACTTCTTAAAATCGTGGGCCTTTTCTCCATATATAGTTGCCATTTAAGTTAATGATGTGATATTTTGCAGTGATGAGAATGGAGATCGTCCAAGACCTATCCCTAATATTCCAGAGCTTAATATGGCCACCGACCTGTTTGAGAGAAAAGAAACTCCATCATGGGATTTTGATGTAAGTTCCAAGACATCTCAGTTTTAACAGTTCTTTATCTGGACCCACTGATAATATAGGCCTACTTGACCAGGAAGGTGAGGGTTGTTGGAAATGGATGAAGCCGCCACCTGCAAGTAAAAAGTCAGTGAATGTTTTGGCTCCTGAGGAGAGGAAAAATTTGAGGAAAGCCATAAAGGCGGCACACTCGAATACCATGAGGGCAAGACTTCTGAAAGGTCAGTGTGTCCAAATTCTCTACCTCTGCTGTTAGAACGTTTATAGTTTTTTTCCCTTTTTGCCGAATCAGTTCTAGTACATTATGTATATATTTCTAGACTGCATGAGAACTTTTAGAATCAGTAAGTCAATGTTTCCAAATTGGTTCTGCTAAATATTAATATGAACCACATATATCCAGCTCTTTCTTTATATAGCTTTATTCCCGAATCCATCTAAACTGTCATTGGTATTTTGTTGATGCAGAATTTAAGTGCCAGATCTGTCAGCAAGTGTTGACTCTTCCTGTGACAACACCCTGTGCTCATAACTTCTGCAAGGCTTGCTTAGAAGCGAAATTTGCTGGGAAAACTCTTGTGAGAGAGAGAAGCACAGGTGGACGGACACTACGCTCAAGGAAGAATGTCCTGAACTGCCCTTGTTGCCCAACAGACATATCTGATTTTCTGCAGAACCCTCAGGTGAAACATCATCTATCTTCTTCTTCTTTCATATCATATCATATGAATACAAGTGCAAATTGCATCAGCATTGATTTTGACTCTGCTAGAATAAGATGAAGTTGGTTCAATGGTAATATGTCTGATTTTAGTTCGTTATCTGCAAGCATACACTTATTTGATGCTTTCCATTCATGGAAAGTGAAACTTTAGCAGATCTGATCATACGATAGTTACCATTTTTATGATCACAGAAATTGAGGAATAATCTCTTTGGTGAAATGTGTGTAAACAGGTCAACAGAGAAGTAGCGGAGGTGATAGAGAAGCTAAAGACCCAGGAAGAGGACACCGCAGAGCTTGAAGATGAAGATGAAGGTGAATGCTCAGGCACCACCCCTGAAGAAGATTCTGAGCAACCGAAGAAAAGGATCAAGTTGGACACTGACGCAACAGTTTCTGCGACCATCAGGTGAAGTTGGTACCAAAGAACTCTTTAGTAAAAAAAAACTCTAGTGCCTTATTTTGTACGCAATATTTGTGGAACGTACCTATTGCGATGTGTTATTTTGGATCTTACAACAACTAAGTTATTAATATGGAACGTAAACTATGGTTCTCAGGTTTTCAATTTTTCTCTTATTTTGGTGTCTCTGGTTTATAACTCGGATAGGTTGGTTTTGATAATACCATCAGGTACTAAGCAGTGAATTCTCAATTTAGTATAGAATGGATGTTGTTTCATTTTGTCTAATCTAATTTAGATTCAATTTAGGTTCGACTGAGTTAATTTAATCAGCAAATTCAAAAAACATGTTCATCATATGTACATTTTAGCAGCAGGTTAGTTTCCTGTATCCCTTTTTAAGTAATGAAAATACAGAAAAGTCATAACTACCACATTATGAGCATCTCTGTACAAGAAAGTATTTAAATCAGTCATTTTATAAACAATCACAAGGAAACTATAGCATTTCCTTCGTTACAGTCAAAATTTTCTGTATTGATAAATGATAATGATTCTATTTGAGGATTCCGCCTGGTCATTGGATTAGAGATCGTTTGAGGTTGACAAGCTTAGTTTGGTTTCAAAATGCAACCCCAAAGTTTGCTTTTGTTACATGGCTGATGGTGAAAAATAGGCTTGCAACAGGGGACCGAATGAGTAAATGGAAACAAAATGTAGACTCGAGCGGTGTGTTTTGCAAAATTCACATAGAGACCAGAGACCATTTATTTTCCCAATGTCCCTTTTCAAGCAAGGTTTGGGAGGAGCTTACACAAGGGATTCTCTTAAATGACTTCTCGGCAAAATGGCAAGATATTATGAGGCTCGTTGCAGGAAAAGACTTAGACATAATGAGCGGTTCATTCTCAAGTATGTCCTATAGAACACAATTCACTCCATATGGCAAGAAAGAAATGATAGAAGACACGACGAACTGTCTTCGACAACGGAGAGGATTGTTAAGTTGATAGACAAGAACACTAGAAATCGTTTGAGCACAATGAGAAAAGAAGGAGATGAGAAGTTTGCAGGTGGTCTTCAAATATAGTTTGCTTCAAAATTAAACCACATTTAAAGGTCTCTTGTAAAGTGATAAAAAAAGTTTAATTTACACGTTATTTGTTTTTGAAATTAGATTTTTTAAAAATAAATCAAAGAGTTGAGGATCGCACTGGCCATCTTCTCCAAAAAGTTGTATTACATTCTTCACGTTACTACATATTCAATATCTCTTTTATACATGTAGTTAGTACTAGTATCTAACAACGAATCAGAATATTCAAAATAATCGTGTTATACTACTAGTTAATGCTGAAAAACATTTATCTCTCATTTTTTGCACGTGTATTGAAAGATTTATTTCGGTAAATCTTTAGCTTCATGGTAGTGAAGAAAAGAAATATAAGTTTTCATCTGAGTTGTTCATTACATATTTTGTAAGCGGCTTCCTCATTTTTTAATAAGAACTACCACATTTGGTAGCAGTAGAAACGAAACTCATGATATCCATATGAATGATAAATACATGTTTTTTGTTTATGTTTTTTGGGCTCTTCAAATCAAGTAGATAGTTTTTTGGGGACTACCGCGTAGACATTGTTTAAATACGTGAAATCAACATCACATATAGCTTATAAGTGCCTTCTAACACCCGTACATTAAAATTAACATCCATGGTTATCTTTTTTTTTTTTATTTGGTATTAGAAAAGAAATGCTGAGAACAAACCTTGTAATAGTCTATAAGGCAGAGAATTTTCAAATATATATTTCTTTTTTGATATATGAAATAATAATAAGTATTTTACCATCTTGTATATTCAAATATCATAATTAGTCTATATTCAAAGGTAAATATTTTATAGTAGGACAATTATATTTTCTGACAACTAAAAGAGATATCCTTCCTTATACGGCTATTTTGAAGCCCTAAATATTTGAAAACCTTTTTCACTTTTCTTGTTTGTGTCCCTCTTCTTCATCTTATCTCTCTCTCTCTAATCTTTTGGCTATTCTCATCATCGGAAATGACGCCTGCCACCCAGTACCCATGCGACCCCGAAGGTGTATGCATGCGATGCAAATCGATGCCTCCACCGGAGGAATCTCTCACTTGCGGCACGTGCGTCACGCCTTGGCACGTGTCCTGCCTTTTGTCCCCGCCCGAAACCCTAAGTGCTACTTTACAGTGGCTTTGTCCTGATTGCTCCGGTGAAACCAATCCTCTTCCTGTTTCCGGTGTTGCGGCTGGATATGGATCTGTTGGTTCAGATCTTGTAGCGGCGATCCACTCGATTGAGGCGGATGAAACTCTCTCTGCTGAAGAGAAGGCTAAGAAGAAGCAGCAGTTACTGAGTGGTAAGGGGGTCGTCGATGAGGATGACGAAGAAGAGAAGAAGAAGACGAGTAAAGGAAAGAAACCCATCGATGTGCTATCTCACTTCGAGTGTTCTTTCTGCATGCAGTCGCTACAAAAACCCGTCTCGGTTCGTGTACTCTTTGCTTTGGCTCTTATGCTTGTGTGGTTTCTCGAATCTGTATGTTGAATCACATTATTGTCACTTGATTTACTTATTTTAGCTTGTGGCATAGAATCTATTGACACAATTAATTGTCCGCTTAGACTAAATTGTTCTTAATTACACATTTATAGTTCACGGTTGTTAATACACTTGTTTAAGTTATCCTGTTTTTTTTTACCCTTTTTGGGGTTTAGGTTATTTAGTTGAGAGGTGTGTATCATCGTCTTGTGTTAGGATTAGGTGTGTGTACACTTTTTGTTGATGCTTGATCTTTTCTATTTTGTTGTTTATGGGATGTTTTCTTTATTTATATTAGAAAACTAAGTTAGGGTTCCTATAATTTTGTTATTGACTATTCGAAACATATAGTAGTAGTAGTATTTAGGTATAGAGCTGATGGATATCTTGTCCGCTTAGACTAAATAGTTCTTAATTACCTATTTATAGTTCACGGTTGTTTAATTTATCCTGTTTTTTTTTTAACCCTTTTTGGGGTTTAGAGTATTTAGTTGAGAGGTGTGTTATGTTAGGATTTGGTGTGAGTACACTTTTGTTGATGCTTGATCTTTTCTATATTGTTGTTTGGTTGCCGTTTATGGGATGTTTTCTTTATTAGTATTAGAAAATTAAGTTAGGGTTTCCAATAATTTTGTTATTTACTATTCGAAACTTGTAGTTGCAGTATTTAGGTAGGGCTGATGGATATCTTGTGTGTTTCTTTTTTCTATATCGATTTTATTTTTATTTTTCATTGTGGGATGTTTCTCTTTATTTATATTAGACATTAAGTTAGTGTTTCATATAATTTTGTTATTGATGAGTTGCAAGCAAGGCTATTTTATAGAGTGTTCATTTATTCTTTTCAAAAATAAGTAGGGCTAATGGATATCCTGTGTATTTCTTTTTCAGACACCATGTGGGCACAACGCTTGCTTGAAATGTTTCTTGAAGTGGATGGGGCAGGGACACCGCAGTTGTGGAACATGCCGCAGCGTAATTCCTGAAAGCATGGTTACCAATCCCCGTATCAACTTGTCCATTGTGTCTGCTATTAGGTTAGCAAGAGTATCCGAAAAGGCTGATGCGCGTACTTCAAAAGTTGTTCACTATGTTGACAATGAAGATCGTCCAGATAAAGCATTTACAACTGAGCGCGCTAAGAAAACAGGGAATGCAAATGCTTCCAGTGGCAAGATTTTTGTTACAATCCCTCGAGATCATTTTGGTCCTATACCAGCTGAAAATGATCCTGTTAGGAACCAAGGTCTTTTGGTTGGAGAATCCTGGAAGGGCCGACTTGCTTGTCGGCAGTGGGGGGCTCACTTCCCACATGTTTCCGGCATTGCTGGACAAGCGAGTTATGGAGCTCAATCTGTTGTGCTCGCTGGAGGTTATGATGATGATGAGGATCATGGAGAATGGTTTCTATACACAGGAAGGTTGGTCTTCTTTTCATTACTCCGAGCAATCATTTGGTTCATTTGCTTTATTCTAATAATCTCTTGCTATTCTCCAATTTGCTGATAGATTTTATCTCTTTTCTTGAATGTGTTACATAGTGGGGGAAGAATTCTCAAAGGCAACAAAAGGACTAACACGGTTCAAGCTTTTGATCAAGTATTTCTAAACTTTAATGAAGCTTTAAGACTTAGTTGTAAACTAGGGTATCCTGTTCGAGTTGTCAGGTTAGTGGTTATTTGAGCATGTACAACTCTATTGCATGCAACGTCTTTATTACTATTTCATTACCTTCTTCCATATATGATCAGGTCTACCAAGGACAAGCGTTCTCCATACGCCCCTCAAGGAGGACTACTAAGGTATGATGGTGTTTACCGGATAGAGAAATGCTGGAGGATAGTTGGAATACAGGTACACACACATATAGCAAACAATGAAACAACAATAAATTTCCCCTCGCCTTCTTTTCTATGAAGTGACACATTCTTCTATGGTGTTCCATATATAGGGCACTCATAAGATGTGCCGTTTCCTGTTTGTTAGATGTGACAATGAGCCAGCTCCATGGACCAGGTTTGATCTACTTCGTGACATCGTGCGCCTTTTATATATGTATATACCATTTGTATTGTTTAATGATGTGATATTATATTGCAGTGATGAGCATGGAGATCGCCCAAGACCTTTGCCTAATGTTCCTGAGCTTAATATGGCCACAGACCTGTTTGAGAGAAAAGAAAGTCCATCATGGGATTTTGATGTAAGTTCCAAAGACATCTAACATTTCTTTATTTGTAGTTGTACGTACCCACTTATTATATGCTTACTCGATCAGGAAGGTGAGGATCGTTGGAGATGGATGAAGCCACCACCTGCTAGTAAAAAGGCAGTTAAAAATGTTTTGGATCCTGAGGAGAGGAAACTTTTGAGGGAAGCCATAAAGTCGGCAAACCCGAATACCATGAGGGCAAGACTTTTGAAAGGTCAGTGTGTCCAAGAAGTTAAAATGTTTATAGTATCAAGAAGTTATGTTTCCAAAATGTTTATTTTAGTATCTCAACTGTCATTGGGATTTTGATGATGCAGAATTTAAGTGCCAGATCTGTCAGAAAGTGATGACTAATCCTGTGACAACGCCTTGTGCTCATAACTTCTGCAAGGCTTGTTTGGAATCGAAGTTTGCTGGGACAGCTCTAGTGAGAGAGAGAGGCAGCGGTGGACGAAAATTACGTTCACAAAAGAGTGTCATGAAGTGCCCTTGTTGCCCAACGGACATTGCCGAGTTTGTCCAGAACCCTCAGGTGAAACATCATCATCATATATGTCTTCTTTTGGATTCTAAGTGAAACTGAGGAATAATCTCTTTGGTGAAATGTGTGTAAACAGGTCAATAGAGAAGTAGCGGAGGTGATAGAGAAGCTGAAGAAACAGGAAGAGGAGGAAAACGCAAAGTCTTTAGATGAAGGTCAATGCTCAGGTACCAGCCATGAAGAAGAAGATGATGAGCAACCAAAGAAACGGATTAAGTTGGACACTGACGCAGAAGTTTCTGCGACTGTTGTGGAATCTGACATGAAGTAAGTAAGTAGGGGCCTTTCCAATGGCTCTTTTGGACAAGTAAACTTGGAGACTATGTTTATGTTTTGGTACCAAAGACTGGAAAAACTCTCTTACCTTATTTAGTACGCAACATTTGTGGAACGTACTTATTCCTATCTGTTATTTTGCTGCAACTGAATATTGAACGTTGCTTGGTTTTCAAGCTTTGTTTTGTTGTTATGTTATTTCAAGCATTTCTCTGTTTCTAGAGATTTGTTTGGATTTATAATTTCAGTTTATTTTATTCTTCTAATAAATTGGTATCGTTGATGAAAAAATGGTTTTCTGGTTTGATTTTTTTTTCTTTTTATTTTCCTTATTTAGGATTTTGATTTTTCTGGTTTATATATTGGTTTAGAACTCGGATGTCGGATGAATACTGATATTTTTTTTGGTTTGATATGTTTTGTTTTGGTTTTATTACTTATGTGGGCTAGTTTGTTTCTAAACATTCTGATAATAACAAATCGGTTTAGTTAAAGATCATCTAAAACCTTTTAAACAGTCTGCTACCCCCCCCCCCCCCCCCCCCCCAAAAAAAAAGAAAGAAGCCTAAAACAGTAATAAGTAAGAAGATTTCAAACTTAAAAGACAAACTAGCATTTAATTCTGTAACATTTTTAAAACCCAATACTATTTTTTTTTCAAAGTGAAAATTCTGTTTGATGCAAATGCCTAAAAAAATTGCAAGTTAAGATAGTGGACGATAGCACCATTGTTAATACCATTGCGCCGCCGAAAAAGCATAGGAGCAGTGTCCTTTAAACCAAAAAAAGAGCATAGGAGCAGTAGTTTGAATCAGCAATTAATCTGATGAAATCCCCCATTATATATCAGTGTTCTTCATTATACACCAACAAACATAGCACTGATTTATAATGAAGAACACTGATAGATAATGAAGAACCTATTTATCTGTAGAGGAGGAAAATGATCATAAATTGTTAGGTCAATAAATGTTAAGTTAGGCTTTTCAAGCAATCTACATAAGTTTTGTTAAAACACTCTCTTAACAAGCCACACTACCATATGAAAAAAATAAATTATTGGCCACATGGAGTCAATAATATCTCTCTTAATATTTTATAACCGAATCGACCTTCTTCTAGAGTTTTTCTTTGTAACGCCTTAAACAAGACTATCCATATTCTTCATAGAATTTTTTGGCCTTATATAAGGAGGAAAGAGTTCTCAGGATCTCCATCAAAATTCTGCAATTTCTGAATTCTGATCATTGAAATTTTACAACCCTAGCTTCAGCCATCCGTTCTGCAGCTGGTCCATGCCATGGCTTATGCTCCATCATGAAACATGTTTTTTGGATGATCCAAATATGTCCAAACCTCGGATGAACAACTTCAAGATTTCATGGGAGAAATAATCAATTTACTTGTGAGGGTTAATGTTTACTGAATCAACTGGTATGAAAGTTTTAACACCCATCTTGGAATTGGTAAGCTATTCTCATCTTTCTATGAAATCACTATATTCTTAGAATCAATATATAGTTATAAATAATGTGATCGACAAAAAAATTACATAAGCATCTTGGCACGAGATTGTTGATTACATAACATTTTGGCTCCTAAAAAAAAAAAACACTGAACGTAGATGAAAGTGGAAGCTAAATAGTAAATACAGCTTTTGCTCTACCTTTAATTCTCTTTTTAATATGATGACCAGAAGATCATCAAATGATTTTAAGACTTTTCTGCTCACTATTTTAAGACTTTTAAGACTTTTCTGCTCACTATTTTTCCTTCCCTTCAGATGATTTCAAATATGCTTTATTGTTGTCTAATAATACGATGAAGTAGGTCAATGAGCATTGAAAAAGAGCTGATTATGAGAAAAGAAAGATACTACATTTCTTCGTTTCTGGTCATGAATTATTCTGCTATGAACTATCAATACAGAGACAATTACAATGTCTTGTTCTCAAAAAGCGTCTAAAGCATAATTTACCTTTGTAAAAACTATTAAGGAGAATCATATATATCAATTCCTTTGATTACTCCTCCAATCACTCTCGTTAATATCTCGTATAGAATAATATCTTTCTCTATAAGTACTCTGTAGAAACGTGTATATAAAAGAGCTCTTGTAATCATTAATAATACAACACAATCTATATTCATAATAAAAACTTTGATATTGGTTACTACAACCTCCAAGTTATTGCTTTTTATATTCTTACTGAAAATACCTTTTCTGTCTGCATACGAACAAAACATATCTCGAGATAGTACCGTTCATGTTTCTTTTACAATGTCAGATACAAAATTACATAATTATTTCCCATACTAACAAAACTATAAATGAAATTAACTCAATTGTCAAATTAAATGTGGTATCCCGAATTATCCCCTACTATATACAAAATTAGATAATGTCCCTACTATTTACGGGACAAGTTTTTCAAAATATAATCTTAGATTATGGAAATTATATATAAATAAAATATGGTAAAATCTTCATTAATTATATTTTTAAAATAATTAGATGTTTTGTATATTATTTTGTGAGAAACAAAATTTGTTAGTCATAAACTAAATACCAAATTTTAAAAATAATAGATAACTGAGAAAAAAAATGAAATCTGATTCCAAAAAAGAAAAGAGTTGAAAGATAGAAATAAATAAGAAAAAATCATCAACTAATATGGAAGACAATTCTATATTTTTTTCTTATTTAATATTTTAACTATTTTCATTTTAAGGGTATTTCATGTATTTAACTACATATTTAACATTTTATTTTATTCTGGTTATTATAATAGTAATCACTCATCACTTATACATCCAGTTGTCTCGTCTCTTCACCTTTCAATCAGAAGAACAGTGAAGTTGAGATCGTAAGTTTTCTTTCCCTCTAATCTCTATCTCTTTTTGCTTCAATTTTGATGTTTTGCATTTCCATCTATCTGATCTGAGTAACAATCTGAATTTCGTATTTGTTGCCCAATTCTGAATTCTTGAATTCAATGATATACACTTAGCCTGATATGAACCAAAATCAATCAAAGTTTTGTCTTTTCATAATCTGATTATTCAATTTTCGATCTTGTTTTATGAACTATTCTCAGATCCATCATGAGCGTGAATACCAATGAAGGGTCCAAGAACCTGTGGAAGGATCTTCCTTTAGAGCTTCTGAGTTCAGTAATGACTTTTCTTGAAATCAAAGATAACGTAAGAGCTTCTGTTGTATGCAAATCGTGGTTCGAAGCCGCAGTTTCAGTTAGGGTCATTGACAAATCTCCTTGGCTCATGTACTTCCCTGAAACCAAGAACACTTACGACTTTTACGATCCATCGAACTGCAAGAAGTATACAATGGAGCTGCCTAAATCGTTAGTTGGCTTTATTGTTCGTTACTCGAAAGATGGATGGTTACTTATGAGCCAAGAAGATTCATCACACTTTGTCTTGTTCAATCCATTTACTATGGATGTTGTAGCCTTGCCTTTTCTTCACTTGTTCACTTATTATCAGTTAGTGGGTTTCTCTTCTGCTCCTACATCTAGTGAGTGTGTGGTGTTTACTATCAAGGATTATGATCCAGGCCATGTCACTATCCGTACTTGGAGTCCGGGTCAAACGATGTGGACTTCAATGCAGGTTGAGTCTCAATTCCTTGATGTTGATCATAACAATGTTGTTTTCTCAAATGGCGTGTTTTACTGTCTTAACCAAAGAAACCACGTTGCGGTTTTTGATCCGTCTTTACGTACATGGAATGTTCTTGATGTACCGCCACCTAGATGTCCCGATGATAAGAGTTGGAATGAAGGAAAGTTCATGGTAGGTTATAAAGGTGACATACTTGTGATTCGTACATATGAAAATAAGGACCCTTTGGTGTTTAAACTCGATCTTACTCGAGGTATTTGGGAGGAGAAGGATACACTCGGTAGTTTAACTATTTTTGTGAGTAGGAAGTCATGTGAATCGAGAACATATGTTAAGGATGGGATGTTAAGGAATAGTGTATACTTCCCTGAGTTGTGTTACAATGAGAAACAAAGTGTGGTGTATTCGTTTGATGAAGGGAGGTACCACCTGCGAGAGCATGATCTTGATTGGGGAAAACAGCTTTCATCTGATAACATTTGGATCGAGCCTCCCAAGAACGCTTTTGAGCTAGTTTAAAAGTATTTTTGCAATGTTTGGTGTTTGAACTTGGCACATCTTAGAGATGATGACTTAGCTCCACTAATATGTTCTTTTGTTGCTATTGTTATTGTTATGTCAATTTTTTGCTCACTGTCTAAGCTCCAAGCTCCTCTTGTTCCTTATTCGATAAAAACAAAATTTCTCTCACACTTCAAGATTTTCATGGGATATAGCTTTATAATAAAAAGATTAAAATGAAATCATACTTTTATTTTGTCCAACTTACATAATACTTTTGGTGAATGAGACATTAAAGTATATCACAAAATGCATAAGGTCCATTAGCATGTTGTATTTTTCATTGTGGACACTTGTTTCGACTATGTTACGAAATAGAACATGCATTAGGATTTTCATCACTAAACATGTAATAATGTTTGGCCATCTCCTTTTCATAATCAGTAATTGGGTTGAGAGATACATTTCTATCCTTGTCGATTTCTTCATAAATATCTGCAAGTCTTTTTTCTTCTTCAGCCTCCCTTAACATCATTTCAGATTCCCACTCCTGTCTTTCCTTTTCAGCTTTTTTAATCTTTTGATGCATCTTCTTATTAAGTTTTCTCGACAGTTCATCCTTATCAAAGTTTCCAATGACCACAACCTTTTTATTTTCTAGATCCACTACATATGTTTCAACACCTAATCATACATAATTCAGACAATTTTATTAAAATAAATCACACATTATATATTATATGAAATTGATAAAACAGATATTATACCTGTGCATTTGGAAATAACTTTTCCAAAATCTTTCTCGTATTTCTCGCAGAGAAATGGTATATCGAACTCCACTTCCATTATACTACAAAACATCATATTAAGAATAGTTAATACAATATGGTTAACAAAAGAAAAAAACACATGTAGTATCTTAAACAAGTAGTTAAAATATTGTTGCTATTTTCTTAGTAAATATTAATTACCTTGTTTCAGGTTTATCAGCATTTTGTGGAACTATTTCATCTTTACTATCTTCATTTTGAACTGTATCATCTACCTTATCTTCACTAGATTTCTCATTCTTCGTCACAATTTCTATCTTTTTACCAGTTTTTTTCTTGAGAGTCTTCACCAATTTATGCAAATTGAAATCACCACTGACCAGGACTTTTTGATCATCTATATCCGTTATGCATGATTTAACTCCTAATAACAACATTGTACAACTTAGAAAAACGTAGATACTATGTAGTTACATTATACAAAATCTGTATTGTGAATAAATATATGTATTGTAAATAAAATTTTCTGATTTTCTTACCTTCGAATTGGCAAGCAACTTTTCTGATCTTTTTCGCGCAATCTTCAAAATTCATCGAAATCTTCAACTTGGCATCTGTTACAATTACACTAGAGAAAATTTGAAGAGAAAAAAAAAAAAGTATCAGTGTAAGAGAAATATATAAAACACACAAAAGTTTTATGTAAAATACATAGATATGTAGAGATTTAAGTAATCTACTTGTCGAGAATGTTTTCTCTTGATTTCGTTAACCAACAACCCATCATAGTTGTGATTCCTTGTGGCTGCTTTAACCAACAACCCATCATAGTTAAATTCCGAAGACAAAAATTAAGTGTTTAAGAATCTTTTCGCTTAAAATCTCTTTTGATCTCTAACACTTAAAACTATATTTACACACATGTGCATATATAGAAGAGAGTTTTCATACATTGAACATGACTAATCAAATTATATAAATTAGCATATAGCCTATTTTATATAAACATTTACACAAAAAATTAATTAATACATATCTTATTATACTTTTTCAAAATCATAATTCTTATCTTTATATTTAATGTATCCAAATTTTGTAATTAGTATTTAAGAAATATTTTTTTCTCAATTAGTATTTTCCTCCATTTCATTTTGTGTTTTATAAAAGTAATCATCCCATATCATATATGAACACTAAAGACACATGTGAACTTAAAGTATTGGATATCATTAAAATTAAGACCATTGTGTATCTAGACTAACAATATACATTAATATTTTAGTAACTAAAAAAGAAAAAATAGTCAGGAGTAAAACATAGTGAGTTATATTTATTTAGATATTTTAAAATTAAATGAATTTTTATCTTTTGAAATTGCTCTAATGTTATTAAGTGTAAAGTAAGTAACTAAAATTATACATAACTATATAATTAATGATAATCTATTTATGTGAATAGATAAATATTAAAATGGCCTAATAAATAAAAGAAAAAGAATATTACAAAAATAATTATTAAAGATTGAAACGTTCATTAAAATAGTTGTTTTTCATTAGATATAATATTTTCAATCAATTTTCTGATTTGCAATTAGTAAATATCTTTAAAGATAATTGAAGTTGAGCAACATATGAGAAAATTGCTAATATGATGATTAGTGATTTTAATCATTCAAAAGATTAGAAAAAGTGTGGTTATATAGTATCTATAATACTAGTATATTAAGATCCGACAATATATGTAAAGTTTGAGCTTCATATCCAATAAATCGGCTTCGGATTTTGATATACTTTTAAATTTTAATCCTTATGTTTATAAGCTGAATTTGATATCAGTTCTTGCATTAATTTCAAATTAAAATTTCAAAAAACAGATTGAAAAAATAAAATTTAACGTATGTTGTTTATTAATTTATCAAGAGGTTAAGAAATTCACATTAATTTCTGAAGTTAATTTGATAATATTTTATTTTAGTTACGTTAGATATTCAATCACCTATAAATAGTTTACATAGCTTCTTGACTAGAATACCAAATAAAAAACATACTTCATTACATTCTTTTCATACAAGAAAAATAAATCGATAAATTCCAAGCATAAGAACAAAATATGGCTAAACTAAGCTCTCATGTTACAGCGTTATTCATTGTTGTAGCTTTAGTGTGTGCGTTTAATCCTGTATTTTCTGTCGAAGAAGCTGAAGCAAAATCATTATGGAACACTTGTCTCGTTAAAATCACTCCTAAATGTGCACTGAATATAATCTATGTAGTTTTTGGAAATGGAACCCTCATTGAGTCTTGCTGCCACGATTTTGTCCAAGAGGGAAAAGTATGTCACGATAATCTCATTAAATATATTGCTGACAGACCAAGCTTAATTGGCCGTGAAATACAATTCTTGAAGAAGAGGGATGACGTGTGGAGTCATTGTGTCTCAATCTCTAAAACTGCTTAAAATATGTGTATTTTTAATATTATTTCGATTGAATATATTTATCTTTCATTGTTGTAACATTTTTGTTACCATAAAGTATTTCTATGTATTTACTTAAATACAAAATAAATTAAAACAATCTCTCGTAAGAAGGATAAATTTCAATTTTTATGATATTTTAAAAACCGAAAAAGGAACATATTTTACATAATCCAAAAATAATAATGTAAGAATAGCATAAGAACACTTTTAGTTCTGTTTATATGTTTTGATATTTGGCTAACTGTATACCAATCAAGGTAACTATAAAAAGATTTTTTTTTGTTCATTTCAAGCAAAAGCAAAAAAAAATTTAAACTTTTTAAAAAATTAATTTTTACTCTTTTCTCACAACAGTCCTAAAATCAAAATCTCATCACACTAACAACCGCTTTTTTTTCTTTCAAAATCTACACAAAACTTCAATTCTGACCTAAAGAGAACGTTCAAAAAGGTGTGTGAAATCTGGTTCTATAGTAAATTGAATTATTTCTCTTTTTAAATTTTATATAAATATTACTATTAAATTCATGTAATAGTTGTGGTAAAGTTCATTAGACTCTCAACCAAAAACTAGGCTAGATTGAACACTCAATCATTTTATTATGTCCAGTACAATCTGTTGCTACCTTTTTAATATTTGGAATGGAGTTTCTTGATTTAAATTCTAGTTTTCCAAATAGTTTACTTAGTATGGGTTCCTTGAGATATGTTTTTTTTGCGTTCATTGATAGATATCATATCTTTAGTTTTTGATGGAAATCTTGCATAATTATTAATCTAAACCATATCCCTCTCTCTAAAACCAATTGTTCTCAAGTTGCTTTCTAATATGGGTAACATAATTAAACAAATTGTGAGTATGGTATTTAATATTTGAACCTTGTAGTTATTTTACTTACAATCTTATCTATGTAAAGTTTGAGCTTCTTATCCAATAAATTTGCTTCAAATTTTGATATATTTTTAAATTTTAGTCCTTAAGTTTCTAAGCTGAACTTGATAGCAGTTCTTGCATTAATTTTGAATTTAAATTTCAAATAACAGATTAAATAGAAAACTTTAGCGTACGTTTTTTATTAATTTATCAAGAGGTTAAGAAATTCACATTAATTTCTGAAGTTAATTTGATAATATTTTATTTTAGTTACATTGGATATTCCATCACCTATAAATAGTTTACATAGCTTCATGTCTAGAATATCAAATAAAAAACATACTTCATTACATTCTTTTCATACAGGAAAAATAAGTCGATAAATTCTAAGCATAAGAACAAAATATGGCTAAACTAAGCTCTCATGTTACAGCGTTATTCATTGTTGTAGCTTTAGTGTGTGCGTTTAATCCTGTATTTTCTGTCGAAGAAGCTGAAGCAAAATCATTATGGAACACTTGTCTCGTTAAAATCACTCCTAAATGTGCATTGAATATAATCTATGTAGTTTTTGGAAATGGAACCCTCATTGAGTCTTGCTGCCACGATCTTGTCCAAGAAGGAAAAGTGTGTCACGATAATCTCATTAAATATATTGCTGACAGACCAAGCTTAATTAGCCGTGAAACACAATTCTTGAAGAAGAGGGATGACGTGTGGAATCATTGTGTCTCAATCTCTAAAACTGCTTAAAATATATGTATGTGTGTTTTTAATATTATTTCGATTGAATATATTTATATTTCATTGTTGTAACATTTTTGTTACCATAAATTATTTTCTATGTATTTACTTTAATAAAATAATAAATTAAAGCAATCTCTCGTAAGATGAAAAATTTCAATTTTTATTTTAAAACAGAAAAACGAAAATATATAACATAATCCAAAAATGATAATGTAAGAATAGCATAAAGAAACTTTTAGGTCTGTTTATATGTTTTGATATTCAGCTAACTGTATAATCCAACCGAGGTAATTACATAAAGAATAAATTTTTCTAACGAAAAAAATTAACCCTTTTTAAAATAATCTTTTACTGTTTCATCACAAAATTCCTTAAATCAAAATTTCCTAACAGTAACCACCGTTTTTTTCAAAATCTACACAAAACTTCAATTGTAAACTAAAGAGAACGTTCGAAAGGGTGTGCGAAATCCGTTTATGTAGTAAACTGAATCATTTATCTTTTTGAATTTATATAAATATTACTTTTAGATTCATGTTATAGTTGTTGTAAAAGTTCATTAGACTCCAAACCCATAAATAGGTTGGCTTAACATTGTGAATATTGTCCGCTCAATCATTTAACTATGTTTAGTTCAATCTGATGCTACCTTTTTCAATGTTTTGAATGGATTTTCTTGATTTAAATTCTAGTTTTTTTCATATGTTTTATCTAGTATGGCATCTGTGAAATATGTTTTTTCGTCCATTGACAGAGGTCATATCTTTTTGGTAGAAGTCTTGCATAATTAATAATTATGGAGCTAAACCATATCCCTCTCTTTTGAATATATTATTCAAGTACTATTTTTGTTTTTTAGATTAAACCCAAAGTTCAAAATATTTTTTTTTTACTATGACTAGCATCATTAAACAAATTCTGGACATGTTAATTTAAATCTTCGATTTTATGTTTAACTTTCAATTTAGTCACGAAATCTTGTTGACTAGGATAATTGAGGCATATATTCTTTTTTTATGCGCCATCAATGGATTTTCGACTTTTTCTCTCTACTTCTTATGATTCTCTCATTTTCTTTGGATTCTCTCTTTTTACTCGAATTCGGAGTTGACTAAAGCAATTACGGCACATCATTAGAAATTCCCCAAATCACAAACCTTAGATCCTCAAAACCAATTTTTGATTTCTTCTCTCTACTTCTACAGATTCACTCCTCTTCTTTGAATTATTTCTTCTTCTTCGAATTCGAAGTAATATCTCGTCTCTAGCTCGATTGATGGCACCGAAAAAGAAAAACTTGTGCTTCAATTGGCTTAGTCAAAAAGAATTTATAATTAAATTAAAAATTTAACATAAAATTGAGGATTTAAATCACCAGATCTATAGTTCCTGATTTAAACTAACCAAAATGGTAAACTAATATTTTAAATGAGATTTTTCTATTTTAAATATAATGATATAATTATATGATATGTACTAATACATTTGAGTTTTTTAAAAAGACATGTCAAAAGCAAGATCATGTCTAACTTTTAAGAATATGAGTTTGAAGGAAACTAACTTTATTATATAAGATTAATATCACATCTTTCTACAAGCCAATGGCATCAAGAAGCTGTGAATGCTTGGAAACAGGAACTAGCGAATTCGCCACAATCGCGCCGCTAGCTGCCACTGCAGGAACTCCGATCCCGGGAAAGGTCGAGTCACCGCAACACAAAAGCTGCGGAATGGGAGTGGAATGGCCAGGAAAAGTACCTTTACCTGCCTCTATTGCAGGCCCATATGTTCCTCTATTCCTCCTTAGAAACCTCTGATGCGTCAATGGTGTTCCAACCAAACTCACCTCGCACTTTTCTCTTTTGAACCCTAGCCCTAATGCCCGCTCAACCGCTCTCCACATCACCTTCACCAAACGGTACCAGTACATTTTGGTTAAGATTTGTTTTTTCGTATTCAGAGAACTGAAGATTACAAAAATGAATAGGTACCTCGGACCGTTGGGATTTGAGATTCTTGTACTCGGCACTTCTTCTATCAAGACCTTCCCACAGACCGAAAGGTTCGGTTCCAGGACAGTAAGCGTGTAGAACATGTTTTCCCGGTGGTGCAAGGTTTGGGCTAAGAACACTAGGGACAGATATCAGAACCACATTCTGGTCAGCATCCACACCGCGGTCCCAGTCATTCACAACGATATGATGAATCTCAAGATCATCTGCTATTCCCTATTCCAGTTCCACTTAAAAAAACATCAAAACCAAGAATATAACAAACACACAAAACTGAAACGTAGGTAAAGTGGATTTTCCTTTTGATACCTCTGCGTCGAATCCCAAGTGAAGATGCATGAATGATTCACATTGAGGTGTTGTGTTCACACCTTTTACATATGATTCTGGGAGAGCTCCTGGAGGTAAGAGCTTTAAAGTATCCCACATCGATGCATTGCTAACCACAGCTTTTCTAGCTCGAACAAACTGAATCATTTCCGTATCAAAAATAAGGAATGATCAGAGAAAAACAGAGAGAATCAAAGATATTTATGCAAATTCATGAATTCTACGTACTTGACCATTCCTTAGCTTGACTCCAACAGCTTTACCATTCTCGATAACAATGTTTTCGACATGACTTTTAAGAGATAGACGTCCACCAAACTTCTCCAAGCCACGGACAAGCGCTTCAACCACAGCACCGGTGCCATCAATAGGGTACTCCAATGTGCAGCCTGGCTTGTACCATTCTGCAAACATGTAGATCTGCACACATAAGAAACAAAGACTTCATTTTAAACCGATCTTTTGCACCAAAAGTATGATAATCTTGTTTCTTTTTTCCATGTTAGACATGTTGTGGAATAAAGGATACAGTTAACATAAGTGGCTACCATCTCTGCTGAAAGTATGCCATCAGATTTGACCCCTGCGAGCAGGAATGCGAGAAGATCAATCCAGTTTCGTATAAACGGGTCTTTTAACTCCAAAGAATCAACGATCTCCGAGAACGGGCGGAGAAGTTTTGTCGCTCCCAACGCTCCTTTAGGACCCATTTTGATAAAAGATTTTAAAAGCGAAGGAGCATATCTAACAAGAAAAAAAAAAGAGAAGTCATTGATAAAAAAAAAACACCTAGGAAAAGATGACTGACTATACACATAGAACAAGGTACTCTGATATATACCTAGCAGCAGCTGTGGAGAGAACACCAAGATCCCCGCGAATAGACAATGGTGGTAACGCCATAGCAGCAGAAGACAGAGGGAGTATTGCTCCCTGCAGGTTCATCATAGTCATGTGGTTATTAGCAGATGAGATCTCACGAGTAGATGTCATTTATATTCACACATAGGCACCCACAAGAAGCTTTTCCCACTCCTGCACTGCGCTTGGACCGGCATATTTCTCAAGATCCTGAATAAAAAAAAAAACACTGAACAAGATCAGAGATACAATAATTGGTTCACCAGAGCATCTAACATTTTCATTATCATTTGTAACTAGAACAAAGCAACATAGCAACATAAGCTAAACTTTTTTACCTTAAAGAAATCCGTAGGGCCTATTCGTGACAAGAAATCACCTTCGGGTAAGTAAACCATCCAAGAATCATATTTCTTACATGGAAATGATTCCCCTAAAGCATCAAGAACCTGAAAAAAAGCACAATCACCTAAAATTCATAAGAGACAAATCCCAAAGACAAAGACTTTGATCAATTTTCATCCCAATCCAAAAGCCCTAAAACCGACATATGGAATAAAAAAAGAGTTTTAAGGAAGAGAAACATTGTACTTGAGCAAGTGGATTTGCTTGAGGACCTCGCGATTGTAAACCAGAAAACAGAGAAGGACCTGAGTCAAACTTGTACCCTTTGATCTCAAAGGAATGAGCAGCGCCACCGGGATGGTCATGACTCTCCAAAACAATCACATCCTGATCATATCTAGCTAACAATGCACCACAACATAATCCTCCTATCCCACTTCCAATTACCACAACATCTGCTTCAGGCTCCCCTAAAACACACACAACCATACACTAAATTACTTACATGACACAAAACTAGCTAACTTTTGGAAACTTTAGTAACTGTTCAATTAGACAACTACTTAATTAGATTCACGACCTAATTCTAGTGTGCTTATTACACACACATTTCAAGAAACAAGGCAATTGTATTTGTATGTTGCAGCATTTGGCAGATTTTTTAGATTCTTGTTTCAGTTACAGAATAAATAGGAAATGCATAAATAACACAAGATCAAATTTTGCTCATATGGGTTCTATAACTCGATCCTTTGCTGAAACAAGTGAGAGAGAGTTAACCAGAGAAGGGTTCTTTAAGATTGCCATTGGAAGAGGCTGATGAAGAAGACGAAGACCGTATGAAGGAAGAAGATCTGATCGTTGGGCGACTAAAGTTATAGAGAAACGGAGACTGAAGCGTCAAGCCGCAGAAATTGGCGGCCATTGGAGAGGACAGATAGAGAGAAACAAGTGTTGTCTCTGTGTGTGGATTTGGCGGGCTTGTTGTTGTTCTTACGTATCAAAAGAGGCCTTAAAACAGCCACGTTGTTACATGCACTAGCTTTATTCTTCGTTTTTCTTTTGTTCAACACTAGATAACAAGTGTCAATGAATATGGGCTAAATTAAAATGGGTACATCTAACTAGCCCAAGCCCATTAATGACAAAAATGGAGGATAATCTTTGGACGAAGAATCACGAAACAGATCAGAGACGACGAGTAAAAAGGTAATGTGATTGGAAATATGTATGATTCTTGGTTGATCTGAGACAAATATCTAAATTGTACAAGCAACAAATCAAAGAACATGGAAGAAGTTGAGAAATTTAAATGTTTTACAATAATTGACCTAACGCTAATGAAGAAACACTTTCTCCAGAGCCTCAAACGGCGAGATCACCCAGAGAATTCGAAATGATCAATCACAATTACATCAGCTTAAGTATATATATACTTCAATATTTCCAATGCCTGTATGATCATCTCATACACCTGCCAAATACAGTTATATCTCATTAACATTGTATGCGTAAATAACAATTTTTATCTATGACATTTCAGTCGTCTCATATTACTACTTATCGATGTTATCATAACGATGGAACTAATAAGTAACAACAAGAGCAAACAATCGAAAACATACCTCAGACATTGCTTTCTTCTTAATCACGTAGGCCTAATTCAACCTCGAGTTCATCATCTTCCTCAAACAGTTTCAATAGCCGAGCATACTGCTCATCTCTTTTCTTCTTTTGCCACAGTTTGTACAAGAAGAACGAAAGTCCCGCTACAGCACCAAACCCGAGCAGTATAAAGATCACTTTCGTGCCTGTTTTGCTGGAAGAAGTATGAGATTCAGCCTTTGCTCCAGTACTTGAACTATTGGGATCACCAGATATACCTGAAAGTATCATAAGCAATAGAATCAACACAAAGCTGCTAAGGATTTCAAGAAGCCTAGAAGATGACGCTATGTTAGCATGAAACAAAATCAGCTTAATCGTAAATTTTGTTGCAGCGAATATCAATAGTCCTGAAGAAGCTACACGATCTATCCTCAAAAGAGTATAGAATCTGTTGCCTATCGCAAGGGAATATGATCAATTGCTACAAGCATATGCTCAATAAAACATAGAAGAGAAAGCAAATGTACAACTCCAAAAGCCAGGAATCGAAAGAACAGTTTCATTGGTCATACATACACTGATACACAGAATCAAGATACAACATTGCTGGTGATTCATACAAGTATATCATGATGCTAGTAACAAATCAGTATACCAAATTGTTATCATTTACCATTTAAACTACAGATAATCAAGAGATCAAAAAGTGACTCAAAAAGACAAACTTTTGACCAAAGCCCAGAAAACACAACTGAATTTTCACTAAACCGACATGTTTAACTTGAAATTACTTGTCTTGATTGTCAAATCAAATTGTGATGCTTTTGAAATCGTAGGAACAGAGAAATCAAACAATGTTTTCTTGGGAAATCGAGAAAGAGCCAAGTCAAGCTAAATCTAGCGGAATCACTACCAAATCTTACAAAACCTAACGATTCTACCTAAGAGAAACAGGTTTGTGAAATTGAAATCACAGATCTGAAGAAGACGAACCTAAGAAGAAGTGGAGACAAATCGAAGCGCAGAGTAGAAGATGCGACCATGAAAGAGTAATCGTCGAGATCGAGATCTCTCTCATATCTCGATGTCTCTTGGATTTTTGCTTGTGCGCAAAGAAGGACCGATTCCTGTTTGGCAGAAGAAGAATAGGAAGAAGAAGCTTCCAATGTTCTTTTTTTTTAGTTGTGCGAGAAAAGAAAACAAAATGAGGAAACGCAAAGAGTTTTGCAGTTTTAGGTAAATTAGCGATGAACAACGTTTATTAGGTGAATAATATAGTTTACTTGGGAGAAATCCTACTAATATTATTTGTAATTATTACATTATTTTTCATAGCAAGAACACGCAAAAAAAATATTTATGGAACATCAAATGTTCTAGTTTATAAAAATTTTATACAAAGATGGACTTAAACTTGAGAGTAGATAGATCTCTCAAAACTTTAATTTGTATTGAGAGGTTGTTTTGGATTCTCACTTGATCCATTTCTTCCGTAAATGAGATTGGTTCTCTCCTTTGGATCGATTTGCACATTATGAATATTACGGGTCGAATAATTTATTGAATTGAAAAAAGGAAAATTGGCAAATATAACCAACAAAAATACTTTAATTGGTAAACTAACACTTCAAACAATAGAAAGAGATATTATGTATAATATATGTAATATTGACAATACTATACTCTGTTTGTACATCACGCTCTCCTTCTTCTTTCTTCTTCAAAAAATATCCTATTGAATAAATCTTCTTCTCTTTTATCAAGTGTGCTCATTTCATATCTCTCTCCCTTTTCTTACTGTGTTTGTACATCTCGCTCTCCTTCTTCTTTCTTCTTCAAAAGACATCCTAGTGAATAAATCTTCTTCTCTTTTATGAAGTGTGCTCCTTTCATCTCTCTCTCCCTTTTCTTACGAATCTTTACATACATCACCATCAACTGAACAAAAGTCAAAATTATATATGGATCAATCTTAAATGTCGATAGGATCACTCAAATCTGATTTACTCTATTTTATAACAACACCATTAGCGCAATAATACTCTGACTATATTTATCCTTCGTCAGCCAGAGAATACTAGAAAAATCCGGGGAAATCCTTTCGCCAATTATGTCAAATTAATCTTCACTTTCCCATCAAAGTTCATATGAGAATTTTAATTTGTAAAACCATGGAAAATAAAATTGAGAATTATGAACAGCAAATTGACGATCATGTTATGGATTTCTTAGATCTAGAAGCGATAAAGGGTTTACGATGTTGGAAATTCTAAAGGGAAAAAAGCCAATAAATCGATTTTGATTTTGGAAGATTTTTGAGAGATACTATTCTATTTTGTGAATATACTATTTACGTATACATTGTACTATATACGTTTTAAAATAAATTGTTTATTTTGATTAAAGATGTTAAGTGATTTAATCATTGTTTTAGATTAAAACCCTTGGGTTCCCTATATATTATCTTAGGGTTTAGTATCCTTCCATCAAAAAATATTTAATTGATTATTTGGATTCATCGAAATCAAAATTTTAGTTTGAACAAATATATACTATTCTATTTTTCTATAATGATATGTATAGAATTTGGTATCACTATTTATTTTTTAAGAAATTCGTATCCGATTTTTAAAATTCAAATCATATTAGATACACAAAAAAATCTGTTTTTTTAATAGTATTATTAACTAAAACCAATTAATATTGTTAACCTAATGTAGTAAACAATATTAAGAGGGGTGAACATATTTTAATCATATTTTTCTTTCCTCTTCTCAACATAACTTAAACTTTTATTCTTCCTCAAAAGACCACGTCAGCATAATTCACTACACTTCTGTTTTCTTCACGCGCCTTAAACATTAATGAAAGAGTTGGGTGAATGAGTGTGTGGTGAAGGAGTGTGTTGTCATTACACACACCTAATGTGTTACTCTCTGAATTCGACAACTTATGGTGCTAGATATTTAATTTCTTTGCAGGAATTGGTTATTTAGCTAATTCACCCTTGAAAAAACCGAAATAACAAAAAGTTTTTATTTTCGGTCGGTTTCAGTTTTTTCCGTAAACCGATAAGCAGGATTTTAATTTTGTTTTGGTTATCCAAGAAATTCAGTTTGGTTGGGATGAACAGTCGGTTTATTGGGTAATTGTCTTTTTAATAACAAGATTATATGGGCTAGTTCGGTCCAATCTGAAGCCTGCAAAACCCGCATATATCTGAGTTCGGTCTGGTTTGGTTCGTAAAAACTTGAAGCATATATTTCAAATTTTAACACGACCCTAAGAGGATTACATGACTTTTCCAAAACAATTTGAGCTAAATATTTGGATCGACCTCCGAATAATAGCTAATTACCATCCAAAAATATATTATCAACCTTATAAAACTTTATAAATAGAAGCAATATCTCTCATATAGTACACTAATGAGAGACTTTTCCACTTACATATCTGTTTTTATGTGGTCAAATCTTTTTTAAATTAAGATTAGTATTTAAATTTTAAAAACTATCTTGAGTTTCTTAGACAATGGAGATGCTCTTGTACTACATATAAACATCGTATTATTATTTCAATCGATTATTTTTGACATCTACTATGAAAAAAATCTATTAACAAACAAGATAAAATTCAAAAAAATAAATGATTCAATTTACTACAGAAACGGATTTCACACACCCGTTTGAATGTTCTCTTTAGTTTCGAATTGAAGTTTTGTGTAGAAAAACAAAAAGCGGTTGTTAATGTTAGGAGATTTTGATTTAAGGACTTTTGCGATAAAAAAGTAAAAAAACAATCTTTTTGAAAAAGGTTAATTAATGTTTTGCTTGAAATGGACAAAAAATAATTATTTTTGTTATTACCTTGACTGGATTCTACAGTTAGCCGTATATCAAAACATATAAACAGAACTAACAGTGTTCTTATGGTATTCTTCCATTATCATTTTTGGATTATTTTAAATATGTACCTTTTTCTATTTTTGAAAAAGAAACAAAATTTGTTCATCTTGGGATAGATTACTTCAATTTATTTTGTATTAAATTTAATACATAGCAATTAATTTATAATAACAAAAATGTTATAAAATTAAAATAGAAATATATTTGATCAAAATAATATTTAAATCACACATATTTTAAGCAGTTTTAGAGATTGACACACAATGACTCCACACGTCATCCCTCTTCTTCAAGTATTGTGTTTCACGACCAATTAAGCTTGGTCTATCAGCAATATATTTAATGAGATTATCGTGACACACTTTTCCTTCTTGGACAAGATCGTGGCAACACGACTCAATGAGGGTTCCATTTCCAAAAACAACATAGATTATATTCAATGCACATTTAGGAGTGATTTTAACGAGACAAGTGTTCCATAATGATTTTGCTTCAGCTTCTTCGACAGAAATTACAGGAATAAACGCACACACCAAAGTTGCAACAATGAATAGCGCAGTAACATGGGAGCTTAGTTTAGCCATATTTTTTTCTTATGCTTAGAATTTACGACTTATTGTTACTGTATGAAAAGAATGTAATAAAGTATGTATTTTATTTGGTATTCTATACATGAAGCTATCTAAACTATTTATAGGTGATTGAATATCTAACGTAGCTAAAATAAACTTTATAAAATTAACTTCATAAATTAATGTGAATTTTTTAACTTCTTGATAAATTAATAAACAATGTACGTTAAATTTTATCTTTTCAATCTGTTTTTTGAAATTTAAATTCAAATGCAATTAGTGACATCAAATTCAGCATATAAACTTGAGGATTAAAATTTAAAATTATATCAAAATTAGAAGTCAAATGTTTTGATATAAAGTTTAAACTTTACATAGATAAGATTTTAAGTAAAATATTTACAAGTTTTAAATACTAAGTACTCGAAGAGCTTGTACCCACCAGAATTTATGTTCAATATTTGGAAACCTAACCTCCAGAGAAGAGTCAAAGACACTCTAAAGAGTATACCTTCACATGCTCAGTTTTATGGATGTCCCATAGTGCCCAATTTGCTCTTGTCATTCCTCTTCCTCATATTGTTTGTTAAAAGAATTGTAAATATACTTTGACAAAAAAAAGTGTAGATATTAAGAACAGTCGAAAGTTCGAGCAATAACATATAAAAGGTATTATATAATTTATTTCAAATGTTCATGAGTGTAAAAAAACATACATGCATGCATATTCATGTCGAAAAATCTGGATATTCTGTAGATTTACGAAGCAAATCAAATTCTCAAAAGTTGATATTCGTTTAAAGCGGAATAAATCACAACTATAAACATTAAAATAGGCAGATATCCGCTCCACTCCGAATTTCCGATATACATATACATATATAAGTTTATATAGATGGTTATATATATTATAATTTTATTATTTTAATGTATAAATTATAGAAATTTATTTATGTTTATCTAATTAATTATTATACTACTAAAAAGTTTTCAATGAATATTAGTTATCTTGGATTAAATTTTCATTTTTTCTATGCTTTTGAAATTTTCATAATTATTTTTAAATATACAACCGGATCAGAAATCTAGTAAATATCTATATATACATTTTTGCAATCATTTTATGAAATAAATCCTGTAGTTGAGACTTATTTACAAGGGATGCCACTGACATTTATTATTTAGTTTTACAAAATTTTAAAAAGATATTAACCAAACAATATCTTGCCTAATTTGTTACCAAAAATCTTTACACAATCTTTTAATGTATCTTCAAAAAAAAAAAATCTGTTAATTTTACTACACAAAATATACAGAAATCCAATTTATAGCAAATATTTATATTAACATTTTGTATAGCAATAAAAATACTAATTTATAATAATTAAAATATTCACAGAAAAGTCATACACACGTACAAAAAAAAGAACAAAATCTATCATCATTTAATTCGTTGCTTTATTTAAATAAAAAACACAAAAACTTGAAATCATATACTTTATATGATAAATTTAAAATCTATATTAGTAGTATAAATTTAAAATAATTTAAGGGACGGTATACCACGAGTGGGATCCTAAAATGATTGGATTTATTATGATAATAATTTATTTTTTTGAATTTTATAACACTAATAATTTAGCTAACGAGATAATATATACGGATTTATATGGGATGACGGGTTTTGATACATATTGATAAAGAAAAGTTTATCACGGATGAAATCTTAAAATTAACAATCAAAATACAATTATACAACCTTAAACACAAAAAAAAATATTCAATATTAACAAAACAAATATAACTTAAAATTTAAAAACTTTAGCTATAAAAAATCGGTCCACAATATATTGCGGATAAAATATTCAAAATTTTAAATGTATAAAAATATATCTTTTGTATTAATACTTCAAAAAGTGAAGCCTAAACAATAGTAATTATATACTAAATAATAAAGAAATAGATATCTATTTAAAATACAAATTAATATGATATATTTTTAGTTAATCTTTAAAAAAAAATATTACATTTAAAAAACAATATTACATTTTAAAGAAAAATATAGTCCCGCGGTATACCGCGGGTTAATTTCTAGTTTTAGATTATAACTGAAGTTGTTACTTACAAAACAAATACAGATTTAAAAAAAAAAAACTAATTATCCAGACGAAACAAAGAGGATCATAATTATTAGTACAAAAATCTAAGATATAAACAGTAGTAGATAAATATTACCCACTCATAGTATAAACAGTAGAGGATAACTTTTGGCATTGATGGACGTAATAAAAACCAAAATGTTGTCATACTAACCAATTAACTACTAACTAGAAACCAGACTAGCCAGGCTGTAGGGAAGAACAACATTGATTGATGTAGTGCTACATATCGATTAACTACTAACTAGAAACCAGACTAACCAGTCCATCATTAATATGTATAAATACATATTGTATATACATATTTTTAACAAATGATAAGATAATAGTAGTATTAGTTTTTTTTGGTGAGTAATAGACTAATAGTATTAGTTTTTACAACAGTTTAAATTGTTCAAACAAAATAAAACGATGTAGTCTATATAAATAAGCAAAACAAGGTTCCCGGCGGTATAATATACGCATGGTCGATCAATGAAAATTATGGATCTAATCAGTAAAACATTATTATTTCTTACGTAATTACAATAGTAATTTATCTCAAAGGTAAAAAATTATTATAAATAAGTAAAATACAAAATCTAAATAGCAATGAAAAGAAGAAAAAAAAAACATATTTCTCATAAAACAATTTACGTAGTTAAGAAGATTTTTTTTTTTCACAAAAAAGTAGTTAAGAAGATTTTATCTTTCATTTAATTGTAGTGGAAAGATGTTTTTTCTCGCATAACATGTCATTTTTATGTGAGTGGCTAATTTATTAAATTGGTTAGATTTTAGTAGTTTAGATTTAGGGGTTAGTTTTGTTAAAAAATTATATGATAAATTAGAGGGCCACAAAAAACATATTTTGAAATTTAATACGTCATGACTCTTAAAACAGTAAAATTTAATACGTCATGACTCTTAAATTTAGCCGTTGGATGATGAATATGCACGACTTTTGTGATGTACATTATTAACAAGTTATGAACTAATTAGCAATGACAATATACGTCATAATATACGGTATAAAATAATTCAGACATATTTTACCTAACAATATAGCGATGAATGATGTATGTGGTAACTTATTGACAAATTTAATATGTCGGTAAATATAATCAGTCACTAATATAACAACGGATATGCGATGATAATAGGTTCTAGGTCTTTAGCAATGAGATAAGCGAGATATTTATGTAACATTAGTCTTTAAATTTTATATATATGTCTTTTCTATTTTATTTTATTTTTTGAATGAAAATGTCTTCTTTATTCGTAATTTTAAACTCACTGGTGGTGGATATATTGTTATGTCCCCAATTCGTCTGGCAACTCTCGTATATTAGTGAGAAAAATTTGTCCATTATTTACTGCACTATTACCCTGTGTTAATTTTTTGTATTGAAATTGTTTTTTAGTAATTCACGTCATATAGCGAATGATTCTTTAATTTTAAAAATTCAGTCTTAAGTTTACAAATTAAATAACGCTACTGTAACCAACTCTGTACGACCAACATGTTCGAGTTTTTGTATATACGGCCATATATGTACATATTTTACTATAAAGCGAAAAAATCCATAAATTATTTAATTAATATATAAAGGTGCCATTCTATTTCCAATGTGCTTAGGAAAATGCAGAACCTCGTGCTATATCTCTGTCGCCACGTGCAAATATAACAATATGAAATAGAACTAGCAAATCTTGAAATCTAACTCTTAAGACTAATTCAAGCACATACGTAGAGAAAGTTGACCAACGGTTATCAGCATTTTAACATGGACCTTATCAACATTTTAACAAAGTCCACAAACAACCAGTCTTACAATCGCATTGGTACAAGATAATCGAATTCATCTTCCATATAACAAAACCTAAACCTTGGTGTGAAAAGGAGAAGATATGTATGTTAAAGGCCGCCTATGCCTCTGGTTTGGGGTATATGATTCTAAGATTAGGGTTTGAATATTTTCGTTAGCCTGCCATGAGATATATTTATGTGATAATTAGAGCCTCTTATGCATTAATGCATAACCGACTAGATCATGTGGTATTCAGCTAATCAGTACACACAAGACAAAGTAGTAAATGAGTTTGATGAAGACTGTGGTCTGATAATTCCTATCAACGTTAAATCTGTCGGGGCCAGGCAGCCAGCAACATTTTGCCTAACAACGCTCTGAATTCAATTGAACCTAGGCTATATAATAGCAGGCTAACTTAACTAAGAGTTTTGTATCTATACTCATAAATCCTTTTGTCTAAAAATGGCGATGCTAGGTTTTTACGTAACGTTCATTTTCTTTCTTGTATGCCTATTTACTTATTTCTTCCTCCAAAAGAAACCTCAAGGTCAGCCTATTCTCAAGAACTGGCCGTTCCTCAGGATGCTTCCAGGAATGCTCCACCAAATCCCTCGTATCTACGACTGGACCGTCGAGGTGCTTGAGGCGACCAATCTAACTTTTTATTTCAAAGGGCCATGGCTTAGTGGAACGGACATGTTGTTCACCGCCGATCCAAGGAATATTCATCACATACTAAGCTCAAACTTTGGGAATTACCCTAAAGGACCTGAGTTCAAGAAGATCTTTGATGTTTTGGGAGAAGGAATCTTAACCGTTGATTTTGAGTTGTGGGAGGAGATGAGGAAGTCAAATCACGCCCTATTCCACAATCAAGATTTCATCGAGCTCTCAGTAAGTAGCAATAAAAGTAAGTTAAAAGAAGGTCTTGTTCCTTTTCTTGATAATGCTGCTCAGAAAAACATTATCATAGAATTACAAGATGTGTTCCAGAGATTCATGTTTGATACTTCTTCAATTTTGATGACTGGTTACGATCCAATGTCACTATCCATCGAAATGCTGGAAGTTGAGTTCGGTGAAGCTGCGGATATTGGCGAAGAAGCAATCTATTATAGACATTTCAAACCGGTGATCTTGTGGAGGCTTCAAAACTGGATTGGTATTGGGCTTGAGAGGAAGATGAGAACAGCTTTGGCCACTGTCAATCGTATGTTTGCGAAGATCATATCTTCAAGAAGAAAAGAGGAGATAAGTCGCGCCAAAACGGAGCCATATTCCAAGGACGCGTTGACGTATTATATGAATGTGGACACGAGCAAATATAAGCTCTTGAAACCTAATAAAGATAAGTTTATAAGAGATGTTATTTTTAGTCTAGTGTTAGCAGGAAGGGACACCACAAGCTCAGTTCTCACTTGGTTCTTTTGGCTTCTTTCTAAGCATCCTCAAGTTATGGCCAAGCTCAGACATGAGATCAACACAAAGTTTGATAATGAAGATCTAGAGAAGCTCGTGTATCTGCATGCTGCATTGTCCGAATCAATGAGACTCTACCCGCCACTTCCCTTCAACCACAAGTCTCCTGCGAAGCCAGATGTACTTCCAAGCGGGCACAAAGTTGATGCAAATTCAAAGATCGTGATATGTATCTATGCATTGGGGAGGATGAGATCTGTATGGGGAGAAGACGCATTGGATTTCAAACCAGAGAGATGGATTTCAGACAATGGAGGTCTAAGACATGAACCTTCATACAAGTTCATGGCTTTTAATTCTGGTCCGAGAACTTGCTTGGGTAAAAATCTAGCTCTCTTGCAGATGAAGATGGTAGCTCTGGAGATCATACGAAACTATGACTTTAAGGTCATTGAAGGTCACAAGGTCGAACCAATTCCTTCTATCCTTCTCCGTATGAAACATGGTCTTAAAGTCACAGTCACAAAGAAGATATGATTATTATGCTTGCTTGGCTTCTACGGCAACTATTACTATTTCCTTATTTAAATGTGTTACTTACTAGTTTGTTCCCACGTTATAACTACTTGTATTACGTACTAAGTACGGTGTTTGTCCCACGTCATGCTCATAAATTAATTAATATCGTCAATAAAGTATTAGAGCATCCTCGTCCATATAAATAAAAAGGTGTTAGTGGATTAAATAGAGTCATGAATTACGCATATGGGTTTATTACGTTCGTATTAACAAAATGTGTCTGCCCGGTCCTCGAATCTTTGTAACGCTTACAAAACCGCCTTTAATCTTTCTAATCTGCAATACGACTGTAATGAAATAATGCATGTTTCAGAAATAAATTAAAATAAAATGCAATAATGCAACATTCATTTTTCCTTAGAGAAATCTATATGTTATCATACTAAATAATAATTCATAATTAATTTTTGAAATATGTTTATAAAATTGTCACTTTTGTTGAACAAAAAAAGTATTTTTTAAGCTTCAACAATGAAAACTCCAAATAAAATAAAATTAGAAGGCTTTTGATTTTGGTGAAGCCTATATTTATGACATAAATTTAATATTCATTCCATCTTAATAAGATATGGGTAAAATTATACATTCAATATTCATCTGAAGAAAACGTGGATCAAGAGATATATCCAGGTGTGTGTCAAAGATACTGAGCTTGTGTCTGATGACTAGAGTTGACAAGCTGGAGAATAAAGTGGAGCTGCAGACAAATGTGATATCAGAAATAGAGCTTTGTTTCTCTCTCGATCATTACAAGAACAGACACATAGAACAATGACTTCTTCTTCTTATGTATGTAGTCTACTCATGATGCTCCTGAGTTGTTGTCTTTCTAAATGCAGCTTGATTTCTCTGCATTTTTTCATCCTTTGGAGGACTCCTCCTCATCTTCTGACACTAGATTTGTGTTGATCTCATGGCTGATCTTGGACATAACATGTGGATGCTTAGAAAGAAGCCAAAAGAACCAAGTGAGAGCTGATCAATTTGTGGTATCTCTTCCTGCTAACACTAGACTAAAAACCACATCTCTTATAAACTTATCATTTCTCCGTTTCAAAAGCTTGTGGCTTTCTTTCTCCTCTCTTCTTGAAGATATGATCTTCGAAAGAATTTCATTGACAGTTCTCAGCTTCCTCTCAAGACCAATTCCAGTCCAGTTTGACACTAGCTTTGAGATAAATTGTCCATCAAGCTATATACACAACACCTGTACATTCTTGAAGTGAGCAGTCTTGAGACAACTCTTCCGATACATTTACTTGTACGTGTCTCTTTCATTTTCTTCTTCTGAGAATCCCACTGAACCACTTCAATAATCTCATCTTTAGCTTACTCCTCTGGCAATGACCCAAACGGACTGCAAAGTAATAATATGTTTAAGGTTACATCCACTTAGTTTTCAAACACCATAGTTCAGGAAAGCAAATAATAACAAATTTGCAATGTGTTCATTATGCAGTTAAATGGAAGAAACTTTAAGCAGAGAAAAAGTGGTTAAGAGCTATTCCTAGGATAGAGAGAACTGCAGCGATTACAATGATCTCATCTGAACAACCAAGCTCACTTGAAGTCAAAATCATTTTCGATATCAAAAATGATGAAATGGAGACATGTAATAATGCAGTAGAAAATGCAAATGAACATTATATTTTAGATAACTCAAGGTCAAGAAGATAAAGTACCAGTGGAAGTTCTACTTCTTGGAATCCTGTTGGCGAAGTAAGTATAGCATCATCATCAAGGATCTGAAGTGAATAAAGTACTTCAAGTGCTAGGATCATTGCTTCATGGGACGGAGGCGCAGGCCATTCGAAACCAAGATATTATCTATGCCTAAAGCTTTTAGCTGAAAAAACCAAAAAATCAACAGAGCTTGAGCAATTTAGAAGCAAGAGCTCTCCCAAATTTTGTGTTCTTAAAATAAAATGAAGCTAAATGACAAGAGTTGAGCAAGTTTGGTATTACAGTAGAAACAAGATTCGACCTCTGCATCTCCAGGCATTTGGTTGAGAAGATAATCTTCGTTGTAAAGCCACAATTAAGACTATGTTTTACTGCACAATGACAAATAAGAGAAGGTTTTTACCGACAGGATTAACTCATACTCTGAACAGATTATACTGTGCAACAAAATCATTACCTATACTTTGTCAAGAGACAAGAAGATGTTGCTATTGCAGGATTTTGCACTGTTATGCCTCTCTAGCTAACATTGCAAACATATATAGCAAATTACTAGGTTATAAATTTTCTTAATGGTCTAAGAACCCTGAAGTTAGCAAAGCCAGGTGCTTTCCCCCAAAAGAACACTGGCAATCTCTGTCTATGCTTCATTAAAATTAAATTAGTGATTTGGATTTATTTGGATACTTTTAAATTTTATGGAGATTTAATTTGATTTGAGATAATTTTGTAGAATTTACTAGTTACAAATCTTAGTGGTTATGGATGTCGAAAAAAAAAGATGTTACAAAAACCTACGTAGTTATGATAACTAGAGATTTTATAATATTTAATTGAGAAGCTAAAAATATGAGGTTAAAACCAAAAAAAGGAAATTGTAAAAACAAAAACGAGATTACAAAAAAGGAAATTGTAAAAAAAATGGAAATCGCCGACTTAAGGTTTAGTTATAAAATTAACAACAAACACAAGATCACTTGTCAACAACATTCATCACAACACAAAGACCATCACTTCCTCTCTGCCTCCGTCTCTTGTTCGGTTTCATACCTTTGTCTTCTAATTCCAAAAACCAACAATGGTTCCAGAAATCACTATTGATGTTAACGTCTTTCCGAGTCCACGCAAGTCTTCATCGAATACAGTGGAGATCAATCTCAAGCGTGAGAGCGACGACAAGTGTGATGATGCTCCTCTGTTCCAAATCACTCAACTTATCTTAAAAGACGTCGTTAACTTTGATCCACACAAGACCTCTCCTCTCCTCGAAACAATCTTTCCAGACAGTATCTCAGGCACTCGTCTTTGCGTTGAGATGGCTTTAGCATCCGAACGAGTTCCAGCGCCGTTTGACATGTACCTTCACGTCACAGTGAGATTCGTCGAAGAATCCACTTCTAGTTCTCCTCTAGAAAACAAGACATGCGCTATTTGTTTGGAGGATATGTCACAGGATGTACATGACTATCAGGAGATGCCGAATTGTCCCCATGTCTTTCATAATGACTGTATCTACAAATGGTTGGGTCATAGTAATTTGTGCCCTCTCTGCCGCACTGTTCTTGAAGATGAAGATGACGACGATTATCCCTACTACTCCTAAACAGAGTCATGAAGATTTCTTTTTTTAGGGTTTTTAGGTTAAGAATGATGATTTGTTGATTTTCTTGAGATGATATTGTAATGATTCGATTTGTTTGAGATAATATAGTAATGATTCGATTTATTTGATTTTCTTAAGACAAGATCTTAATCTACCTTTTGTTTATTTTGGTCATTAAACTCTTTGTAGAGAACGAATTAGGTTTACTTGGTATATCTTCTCATCTTAATAAACTTGAGTGATTTTAAGCCTCTCGGACCTAATATCTATGAACATGTTCAACATACACTCTCCTTATAAGCTCACCTCATGGCTCTATTTCTTACACCTATCTCTTAAATGTTGCTGTGTAGACCAACATTCGATTGGCTTAAAAGGAATTTGGGTTTTAGTGAACATATCTGAATCATCAAGTTAGAGACGTGTTAGAGACAAGTTAGAGACGTGTAATATTACAACTTTAAAATGAAATTCAGTATGCCCCATTAAACGAGATTCTTTGCATCTTCCAAGCAACTAATTTAAAGAGAGAATGTCACACACACGAGTTTGGATAATAAAAAACAAAATAAAAACAATAACTAGAAGTTGTAATGTATTTAAGAACAATATTCTGTCAAAATAACATTGAGAAGCAACTAGTTCTTAAACCCGAGTACGATTCAAAAGGTGGTAAGGACTCTCTAGAAGGTATCAAAACACGAGTAACAGAGTAAACCTCTACGGAGATACAAAGAGCCTTTTCACTTAAAGCATTTGGCGTCCAAAAGAGCCTCGCCTTCAAATGGCTCAGCGTCTTCAATCATCTGGCTAACACGCTCCTTCTGTGCTTCATCGGAGATATCAACCTTAGTCCACTCGTACAGCTCCATGTCGTACACCTCATCCATTATGAACTTGGGGATCTCTGGTCCACGGAAAAGCCATAAACCCTTCACCTTGAAAGGACCCTCTGACCCGCAAATAAGCATCTTTCCAAAGGAGTATTTACGTGCCAAGTCCATACGCTGAAGGAACCCTCCTACCTTGTTGAGTGTAACAAAGGAGACCATGTTCTCATCGTTGTACTTATAGTCACAGAACCATAGTGAGTACCCCTCCGGGTCATACATGTCCCAGAATCCTGCAATGAAGAAAAACATTCAAGGCATTGAGCTTAATAGAATGTACTTTCAGACTCTGGGCCATACATGTCCCATAAACCATAGTGAGTACCCCTCTAAGTCTACTATATCTAGCTTAGGAGGCAATTTAGTAGACTAGAGCAGCTGTGAATTGTTTAGAGAGTCGTTAGTAAGCACTGGTATTATAAGGATGTCACAGCACATTGTCTCGGATTTTTGTAGCTTTCTTCTTAACAAGTTGATTCCATAAACCTAGAACAATTTCTTCTAAAGAACAATTAACAGAAGTCATCATATAACATACCTTTGATAGCAACCTCACGGAAGTTGGATTTGGTGTTCGAGTAAAGCCTCTTCCAGTCATCGAGAACCATTGGGCTTGGTGGTAGCAAGTCAAGAGGATTCTTGGCTTTAGGCTTTGGTGCTTCCTCCTCCTCAGCAGGCTTTGGTGCCTCTGCTACAGGGGCTGCCTTCTTGGGCTCCTCCTTGGGCTTAGCAGGCTGTGGAGCTTTCTTAGTAGGAACTGGAGGGACAGCTTCGGTTTGTTTGGCATCACCCAACACCTTCTTGAATTCTGGCTGGTTAACCATTGTCCAGAAGTATCTCTCAACATGAGGGAATGCAGAGGTAAATTTCTTGGTCATCACGGTGGCAAATCCCAAGTTCAAGTTGCAGATTGTGACAATATCAGCAAGGGTGACAGAGTGTCCAACAAGGAAAGTGTTGGAGGCGAGATGTGTGTTCAGAGCCTCAAGTCCTCTCTTCAATGCAGAAATTGCCGCTTCCTCAGCCTTCATTCAGATAAAACCATTAAAAAGATTAGTCAAGCTTAGACTAGTCAAATACTAATCTTAGCGAGTAAGGAGTAGCATGATTTGTTAGTACAGAGAGTGCATGAGACAAGGCACAAAAAATGAGGGAAAGCTTACTGGGGCAGAGAAGGGAGCATAGCCCATTCTTGGAGCAAACCACTTCAACATGTTAGCATCAATCTCCAATGAGGAGAAATCGATCCATTGCTCAATGTGAGCCTGAAAAGTAAACACATGCACATAGACATGAATCAATGATAGTAAACAAGAGATAAACACAAAGGTACGATAATTTTAAAAGGAAAGGCCATTGGATAAACAGGAGCTTACGTATTCAATAAGGGAGGATCCATTCAAAGAGTTGTCACCATTCTTACGGCTCACTGAAGGGGGATAACAAAACAATCATCATATCCAATTAATACCAAGTTATAGATAGGTGCATCAAAGAGAAACAGAAGGAAATGAAGTTATACCATATCGGGCAATGGCATTGCTCTCAAATATGGGACCTTCAGGAGTCTCAAGCACAGGAACCTAGTGGGATCATAATCTTTTATTAGCTAGGAATTTACAGCAAACATCAATCAAAACTTCTCGAAAGAGATTCCATACCTTTCCAATAGGGTTCATCTTAAGGAACTCAGGTGACTTGTTAGTGACGCCCATCTGAAAGTCTGCGGACTCCTCGATCTTCACACCCGCATACTCTGCAGCAATAAGTGCCTTATTGGCACCTTTGTTTCCCTTGTATGTGTGCATGACCTGATAAATAGTATGATTTACACAAACTTCATCAATGAAACTCAACAGAAATTGCATAGTTATATTCATCCAAAGTAGTTTTTCAATGCAACACAAAATCCAGTTCTCAGATTAATAAACAATCGTCCAAGATACCTAAATCATTCTAAAATCAAACTATATTCCCAGATTTAAGATACATGAATCAAAATTCATAAACTATCATCAACAGATCAGTAAAACCAATCGTGACGGATCTGATGAAACGTGTAATGATCTCAGAAGTGAGTACTTACCAACGCCATTGCTCAAACGGAGAAGATATACGAACTCGGAGATTTTCTGAGTTCAGATCTAGTTACCAAAGAAAACACCAAGTAAAAATCAGTTAATCGTCGATGAAATTTTGAAACGAGAGAAGCGTATATGAAGAAGAAGTTGATAGATTGATTCTTACGAGAGACTTTCTGCAAAAACAATTCCGAGAGAGCAAAGCGAGAGAGAAGAAGATACAAAAGCGGCGGCGAGAAATAGTATTAGAGTGTGGAAATTAGGGCTGTGTGAAGTCGGTTTTGGAGAATATTCCTTTTTCGTTTGATTCGGTTTAGCTTTTGGTTTTGTCAAATTTGGTTTGCTTATTTTTAAGGTTTAAACGATTATAACTTTTGCATTTATGTATAACATAATAAAAATTAGCGTATTGTTTTACCCAAAGTAAAGTTGGAGTTTTGTTTTTGCATTTTTTGACAGATTTTGCTGACATTTCCCCATGGCCATTTTGATATGTAGTTTAGTTGGTTGTATCCATATCCTTGGTGTGCCAAACTCGCATGTTGTTGAAAAAGAAGAAAAAGAAACACTAGTTCATCGAAATTCGTAGAAGCAACCTCACAAAGTTACTTCTCTGATTCATGTCTCTATGTGGTTTCTTCCTCTCCAAGATATCCTAAACGACAACCAAAAACAAAGTTTTAGACCATACAAACTAAACTTTAAATCCGAAAATGATATATCCTTTTTAAAAATAAGTTGTGTTGTGCTTTTTAAATTCAAAAGGGTTATTAACTTATTATGCAAGATTGATCCATAGATGTAAACTAAAACGTTACCACGTACAATGCCAATTAATATAATTAGGTTTTTGATACACCAACTCCAAGTATGGGTTTGAATAAATACAAAATTGATGAATTTTGTAACCCTTCTTTCACTTTGTGAAAATGAAATAAAATCTTTTAATTAAGTAGCTTCCAAAACTATTAGAGGGCATTATTGGTAGGTCCACTAAACTATGTTATTGTTCGTATGTCATACATATATAGATGTTTTTTTATTGAGTTCGATTTCTTCTACGAAGTTTACAAAATTGGTTACCTTCCACAAGTCTTTGCGTATCATTTCTTCACAACTTACTCCTTTTGGTCAACAGTACCAACAACTTTAATTTCAAGCATCTTCCGCCTCTTCTTCTTCTGCACTGCGTTTACTTTGTGTGACCAAAAATCCAAACTAAAGATATGGAGGTTCCAATCTGGCAATGGTGTTTGATCGTCATAGTGATCATATTCTTGGCAATTGCTTCCCATTTTCTGGGAAGAATCTTGTGTAGCCCTCGAGAGAGAATCGCAGATAGTAAAGCCGAGAAAAAACATGGACCAGCCGAAGCAGACAAGACTGCGAAAGGTGGCTCCGACCAACTCGTGTGATGATCTCAAAGAGCATGCATATATCGTCAAGTTTGGTTTGTAATTTGTAAGTTCATTTTTTTTTTTACTATTATTGTAAAATAATACTAATTGTTCACATCCATATATACATATATGCGTAAATATATATATGTGTGTGATCAATTCCAATTTAAAAAAAAAGAAGCATTGGAGAGAACACTAGTAAGCTCTTAAATTTGTTTTCAATTAGTCATCAACTCATCATCAAGTCTAAGAAACCAAAATGTAATTCGGGTTTACAACATTGCATGGTTAGCTTCATATTATGGGAAATTAAACTTTGATAGTTAGACCAAAAAAAACAAAAAACGTTGATAGTGTTGACCTTGGTGATGGAAATCAAATGAAATCAACTTTTAACCGTGGGTTGGCTATGTGCATATCGGATTAGAACCGATAATTGAGCTGCTGTAGACTCGCTTTAGGTTTGGTTTAATGTCCATGTTATGTTAAAAGGCTGTTATAATTGTTGAAACAAAGTTTTACAACAACCAAATTAAAAAAAAAGTTGTTGTAACAAAGCATGCTATAAAAAGGTAGAGCAAGGATCCATCTTGTGTATGATATATATATACATTTTAACATATGTAATTTCGTGTGAGAAATTCAGTTACTGAGAAGATAGTGAATTGCAAGTATTACGTAACGTAGGGATCTCAATCAAGTCCCGAAATCGTAAAAGCCTCACGTCTTTTCTTCTTCCTATTTCTTGGATCCTCTGTTCTTGTTCTGTTTTTCTTTCTTTGGTGGTTCTTGAGAGATTGAGAGAGTGAGTGAGTGTGAGAAATATTAAGTCAGAAGGATAAAATTCGATTCAGCTCCGCATATTCGATTGACATAGTTTAATTAAAACAGTGGAAAGATTCATGCAGCTTATAAAAAAAAAAAAAAAAAACCAAGAAATACTTTGATATTAGGTGATCAACGAATAATCTGAATATTGCAGAAAATATGATGAATGTTATTTTTCTTGAGCTTGCAAGCAGAATTTGAATAACTTTTCTTCAATATTTAGGGTTTATATTCCACATAATTTGAAGGCTTTTGTAAAACCTAAAAACGTACTATTTACAATTTTAGATTTAGCTTCAAATATGTAATAGTAAATCTTAAGCATGTTGCTAAAAAAAAAAAAAAAAAAAAAACTTATGCATGTAATTCTTTACATTGATGTATATATATATACAAAATATATTCATATGTTACAAAAAGAATCCTAATACTGTAAATTCATGATTTATCTAAAGATTTGTTGCTTTACTCAAAGATATTTTGTTTCGAAAAGAATATGGTTAATTCATGATTTATCTAAAAAAATTTTGGTTTACTCCAAGATCTGCAGTAACATAATGGTTAATGTATCTCATTGATAATTGATTGCCAGGTTTAAAGCCCGATAGAAAATATCTTTTTTTTAATGCGATAAAGAATCATGTTTCATAAAGAATCATATGTTTCATAAAGAATATTGCAAAAATTAAAATTAAAAAATTTCTATGACAAATTGTGTCAGGATCATTAGCAGTTATGGCCCGATGTTAATAGGAAAATTTTGGCTAATCCAATTCAATCTCTAATATACTAGATTGATGGTTCATGAAAATCTTTGGGTGTTTTCAAGGAAATGATCAAAGGGTCTTTCTTGGTGCAAAGTGTCTTCGGAGGTGTCCCTCCTCCCTACACTCGGAGATGAAAGTTTTAATTTGGGTTATGAAGAATATCCTTTCAAGAAGGATTGATTGTAAGGCTTTTGAAACAGATTGTTAGAAGTTAGTCTTCGATGGTGCAGTCTCTTGAAGAATGACCCACTTTATCCAATCTACTAGATGAGTTTAGAATGCTTTGTGTGTTATTTTCCGGTTTCTCGATTTCTTATATTTCTCGTTTATATAATTGTAAGGTGGATTGTTTAGTTCGCTCTTCTCGTTTACTGCTTTCGGAAATTTATTTTATAGACTATTTCTCTCCAAATTAGGCAATCAATCATGAAGTTATATTTTAAATAATTTGTGGTTGATAAAAAAAAAGATTTATCTCAAAATCCGTTGATTTATACAAAGATCCGCTGTAGCACAATGGTTAAAACAGCTGTCTAAACATCTGATTTCCGAGTTCAAAGCTCGGCAGTGGAAAAATATTTTTCTTTTTAATTTTTTATATTAGAATGAAATTGAAAACGCCTCACTTTTAATGCAGTCAAGACGAAACTAGTCTCTCGATATCTGTTTTAATGAGAGAGATAGAAAAAGGTTTCTAAACTTTAGTTTGAGAGCTCGTTGACGAATAATAACATCGTTTTCACTTTTCACTACAGAGTAGGATTTAGTGATTGGTGAATCTTTATTCTCTATGATCAAGATTTATTAGATTATCCAAAAGAATGGAGAACATTAATCAGATAAACTGTTAGCAATTTGACTATACAACTCAAGATCCTAAATCCTAAACCTTTCTTCTAAACCATACAAGTCTAACAAACAAAAAAATGCAAGTATGATGAAGAACCATCATCAGATTTTTAGCCAAAAAGTTTGTTTATTGTTGCACTACTCTCTCTAAGAAACTCATTTTGAATAAATCCCCCAAAATATCACCTTCCATTAGCTGGAAACAAGGTTTGAGCCTGTCGGTTATCGTCTCTCTTAGCCTTATCGGCTTGAGCTCGTCGTACAGCCAACAAGATCTGTCTTTCATGTTCTTTCAACATTTCATCCAAGTTTCCTTCTCCTGGAATCAATGGTCCTGAGTACTGAATCCTCCCTCTCTTCTCACCATCATAGCCCTGCTTTCACCAAATTATGTTTAGCCACAGATATACAAACACAAGAGACTAATAACAACAGTGTTACTTCTCGTTTTTACCATTATTGACTCTTTGCTAGAGGATGAAGGGTCATCTTTCCTAATACCATTAGGTTTCTCCAACAATCTTTGGGACAAATTGAAATTCTCTGAACCATCTTCAAGCCAGCGTTGGTTCACTATAGCGTCTCTCATACTTCCAAACTGTGATCCATCTCTAGTAGGTGCCATTGAGTTTGAGAATCTTGACAATTGGCCAGACCCGCGTTGGACATAGGACCTTTGTGTTCTCAGTTGGCTTGATCCGTTAGGATGGTTGTCTCCGTTTGTGTAGATTGGGTAGGGATTTTGTGCGGTATTGCCCTTCAGTGGTTCGATCCGGAAGCCATTGCCAGAATCTCCCTCAGGATTAAACTTCTCACTAATGCTTGTCCGGTTAGTCTCCCCTAGACGTTTCTTTGAAAGGGAAAAATTCCAAGTAATAAGATAGAAGCATAGGCATACATACACACAAACACACACATGCATCTGTAGACTAAGAAATTACCTGTATTGATGCCAGTAACTCGGCATTGGCACTAGGAGCCGGTACAGCTTTGGACTCTCTAGCCAACCGCTTCTGTTCATTCTGTTTACTGCTCGAACCTTTCCGTCTGTTCATGAGAAAAATACTGGGAGTCATAAATGTTGCTAAGATAAACTTGCAAATGGTGACAAAATGTGTAGAAGCTTTGAATCATACCGTCTTGCTTCCTCTTCTCGAAGCTTGGCATCAAATTCTTTCCTTGGCTGATATCTCGGTAAACTTGATGGCTCACTTGGAAAAGGTTTTGTCGTAAAGAACTGAAAAAGAGAGTAATATCAACATATATGTCTAAGCTACAATGCTAATGATTTCTCAGCTAAAACATGAAAAGTAGGCGAAAAGTGGGTAAAAGGTATTGAAGCCCTAATCTAGTACCGGAGTAAAGTTCATAGGTCAACCTCGCTTTGAAGGGCCGAAGATGCGGTTCCACGTGCATCTGGTTCTACAGCTAGAAGAACCTCAAGGAGGGCCAAAGCTGAAGAAGGAAGATCCTTAAATGTATCAGCTACACATCGCTTGTAGGGATGTTGAGGTTTAAAGATGGTTGCATGCCGCAACCGTGATCTTCTCCAATACTCCTCAGAAGGTGATCCGCAGAGTTTAAAGATCTTGTGCATTTGTTCTACCTGTTCATATAAGAAACAAAAGGTTCTTTTGAATTTCATTTTCTGTATTGACTTGTCTATATGCCTACCTAAGATAACATAAAACGATTAACTTGTTTAGCGTAATCAAAGCCAACATGCCAAATCTTAAAAAGGAAATTGTGTTTCACGAAGAAAACTATACCTCGGTTCTTCCGGGTAGAAGAGGCTTTCCAGTAAAGAGTTCAGCAAGTATGCATCCTGTGCTCCATAGATCAACCGTAACTCCATAGTCAGTTGACCCAAGCAGAAGTTCAGGTGGGCGGTACCACAATGTCACAACACGGCTAGTCAGAGGCTGCTTTCGTTGGCCCCGGTAAAAATTAGAAAGACCAAAATCACCAATCTTGAGATTATTGTTACGATCAAGCAGAAGATTTGAGCACTTGATGTCACGGTGCAACACACCACAACTATGGCAATGTTCTAACCCAAGCAACAATTGCTTCATATAACATTTAATCTAGCAAAAGCATATCAAATGTTACAAAAACTGATTATAACTACAAGCAAATATAATACACACTTGAGAACGGTTTTTACCTGTGCCTGAGAGAACTTAATCCCAGGGGTCGAAGCAAGGCCTGCGAGATCATGATCCATATATTCAAATATAAGATACATACTTCCCGAAGCTTTTGAAATGATCAGCCCTTCGAGTTTCATAACGTTTGGATGGTTAAGCCTACGTAGAATGATAATTTCTCTTGCCATAAACCTCACACTCTCAGGATCCATATTAGCAAACCGAACCTTCTTAAGTGCAACAATCTGGTTTGTTTCGAGATCACGAGCTCTGTACACACTACTATACGTCCCCTGCCCAATCTGCATTCAAAAAAAAAAAAAACAGAACTTCAGCATCATCTAAAATCCAAAATCAAAGACTCCAATTTCAATCAAAAAGCCACTCACCATCTCCAACTTCTCGAACGAATCAGCACTACGAGGAATCCATCCATTAATAGCTTCACCAGCAACTGAAACTAACCATGAAGGCCAACCAGCAATAACTTTAGCTGCTCTATCTCCATTACTAACACTACCAATCCTACTCATCCTAGGCTGCAACGGTCCTACATTATCAACTATCTCCAAAACATTTCCTTTTTGCAACACAGATTCACAAGATTTCATCTCAAAGCTACTCTCTTTCTTCTCCTCCAGCTCCTCCACTTCCTCATCAGAGAAAGTGTCCTTGACATCATCAGGTATTAACCTCAATGTAGCTTCGTTTCCATTAACACTAGTTTCCTCTGAATCAGATTGTTTCTTAGAAGCTTTAGGATTCTCTTTACCAATACTTACATGATTCGTCTCTATGTAATCATCATTAGTACGTACTCCTTTTGAGCAAATACAACCCATTATCTAAATCTTCTTCACCAGCAGCATCAACTGATAAAGACTCTACCTTTTTCGATTCCACAATGCAAAGATTCTAACTTTAGTATAAATCTAGCTAAAGAAGTGAAATTTTTGTAAGAAAGTTTCGAAATTTAAAGAACCCAGAAACAAAATTAGATCCTTGGAAGAAGAAAAGGTGAGATTTTTGTAGATCTAATGAAAACTGGGGAATTGATCAAATCAACATTGTTGATTAGGAAAGAAGTAAGACTTGGTCATGTGAATAAGAGAATTGAGGAGAAAGATAGAAGAATTTTTGGGAAAGGAGAGATTTTCGGATCTGAGTTAGTACATTAGTGGTAGAGTTGAGGAAAATGAAATTGAAATTAGAGGTAAGTGAGTCGGTTGGTTTAGGGTTTTCAAAAGGAAATTTTGTGGAAAATGAAAAAGAGAATTGATGAAGAAGGAAGAATTTCACAAGCAAGAGAAAAAGTCAAAGGTTATGAGAAACTAATTAAGGTTATTAATCTATATAACTTTATTTCCAAATTTTAATACCGAATTGTCCTAACCAAATTACGACGAATTAAACCTGAATTTTGTATAAGAGAATGGAGTTTGAAATCATATTTTGGTAAAATTTTACAAAAAAATACATGGATATTAACTAAAGTTTCTAATATGAATTGATTTGATATTAACTAAAAAAACTCAAATGAAGATTTAAATATATTTGAAATAACATATTATTAGAAAATATTCATCTTCTCTCTTTCTTCCTCTTATTAATATTTTCTTTTATTTTAGTGAGGAGTCTTCCAATAAAGAGTTCACATATAATAATTATCCCATATAGAAATCATCAAAACAAAGCAGCCAAAGAAGAATATGGTTAAGTGGTTGTGCAATAATTTTATCAAGATAATTAGTCAAGAAATCTGGTTTCAGTTGATTTAGCTAGGTTGTTTCGGTTTGGTTAAAAAAAATCAATTCTCCGAAAAGCAAACGTAAACGATATCATTAAGGACATCTTTAATGGTTATCTTCAAATATTTTTCAAAATTAAAGTTTCTTCAAAATTGAAAAAAAAATGAAGCAAAACATTTCCAATAGTTTCCTTTATTTTCTATTTTAAAAAGAATATTCTAAGTATATTATATCTTTATTTTATTAATATTTATTAATAATACTTTTTACTTTTTAAACTTATGAACTTTTTCTATTTATTTTTAGTAAACAAATAGTTGAACAATTTTATTTAAACTACATTATTATAAAGAAAATCACATTACATAAAATTAATTAAAAACATATATTTATGATGAAATTGTACACGTTACATAATATTAATTAAAAATATATATTTAAGCATATAAATTTTGAAAATGTCATAGTTTGATAGGTAAATGGAATTAAGATTAGTGTTTACTCACAAATATTTAAATAACACAACTTACCGGTCCCTTTCAGTTCCCCCAAGCAACTTCTTGGCATCAACCGTACCATCAATTCCAACCATCCAAGATATCCAAATATTGGTGTTAAAATTGGTCCAACGAAGCAGCTTTAGTTATGTCAACAGTCTTTAACAATCTTTGAAGATACTCATATTGACATTTCACACAAAATGTTTCCAGCTAATTCACTGCATGCAAAGAAATTGAGTGTTACATCTTCTCTTTTTAACAAGTTTTCGACACATTAACTCTGTACCTTCCAAGCTCGTTAGCTTGTCCCATCTATCGATGATTCTTCGACCAATCGCCTCAATCTTTTCTTCGTCGTCGATCTTAATCCATAAAAGCATTTCATAGTAACCAAGTCCCGATAAAGAATCAGGAAACGCCTCCTTGATTGTTCTAATAAGAAACTGAACTCCTCTTTCCTATCCTCATTAGTGAAGTAACAAAGATCAGTAATATACATTTCTTCTTCTATAGAGAGACCCTGCTTCTTCATAAATTCGAAAATACTCATGAGTTTTGCTCGACCTTCACCAGAGAGAATGGATTTATCATCTCTTCTCGGTATAATTATGAATGATGATCTCCTATGGGGGAATATAGAATCTTTTATGTTATGTTTTGCGATTTATTTACAACTTTCTACGCTCACTTTTACTCCCAATCTACGAAGAGTTTAAAGATCTTGATTCCAAGTTTCGCTTTCGTTTTTTGGTTCCTCTACAGTGGAAGCCGAAGCTTTTTAAAAAATTGGACCCCCCAAAAAAACCGAAATGACTTTCTTAGCAAACCTTAATTTATTATGATTCAAGAAAATACTTGGTTTGATGATTTAAGCGTGAAAACACCAGGGAATCTCAGCGGATTTTAAGAAATTTTGGGGTAATTTGCGGCGGTTGAGACTGAGTTTTGACGATAATTAAACACGAAGCCAAGGAGATTGCTTATAGCACCTCCATCGGTTATATTAATGAGTGTCTTAACTATTTTTTTAATATAAATTTAACACTTTTGTAAAGAGAGAGAGAAGAGAAGAGTGTCTTTAAGAAGACACAAAGAAATTTCTTAAAGATATTTTTCTATTTACATGTCACCTTCTTATTGTGTTTAATATTTTTACAATTTATCAATTAAATTATTAATTTAACTAAAGACATTCCATTTTTATCACCAATGTAGATTCTCTTAGGCTTTTAGTCTTTGATGCCGCCATTTTTGAAATCGGAAGCATTTGATGAGACGAAGAAGTGAAGATGAAAAGAGAAGTTGACTCAATCAGAGAGAGATGGAAGGAAGAGAAGAAAACTTGATGAACAAGGAAATTTTGTTACGGAATAAAAACCCTAGGGTTTTAGCCTTTTAGGAATATTTCTTTATTTCTATTTTTTCTTTATTATAAAACTAAGAATTACACAAAATAATCTGTGTAACTAAAGAGGTTGAAAACCCTAATTAAGAATGGCAGACAACTCGGCCACCCGTGTAAGAGTCCCTAGCGACCGCAACAGTCGCCGGAAAATCAAAGGAGAAGTTGACATAATTAGCTCTTTACCCGATGTGATCCTTCAACATATTCTCTTCTCTTTTCAGACGAAATACGCCATCAGAACTTCCGTCTTGTCAAAACGATGGAGGCATGTATGGTGCAACATACCTTCTCTCTCCTTTAATAATATAATTATAAAGGAAGCTGATGCCATAAACAAAGCCCTAAGTCAATACACAGCTCCCAAGATGATGAATTTTCATCTCAAAATCAACAAGAATAACAGTCTTCATCACATCAAGAAGTGGACCGAATTTGCCATGTCCCGCAACGTAGAGAATATGTCCCTTGATGTCCGTTTTCGTTCTAACAAGATTCCTCGTTTCTACGAGATCAATTCCTCTGTCAAGTCACTCAGCCATAGGTTAGATTTGCATGATGTGATTCCCCGACACGGTGTGTCTTGGACATCCTTGAAGAAGTTTTCCTTGAGTTATTGTGGGTTACCTGATGAATCTGCTAAGATTTTATCTGGTTGTCCGATTCTCGAATGTTTAACATTGTATACACTGCAGAAAACTCAATGTTCTTGATCTCACCAAATCGCTGCGCTTGAGAACATTAGAAATAAACAGCGACATTAGAATGCCAGGGCCAATGCAGATTGTGGCACCACAGATCCATTGTCTCAAATTGAGAAACACTCAATTACCATGTACTTTAGTTGATGTCTCATCCTTAACCGAAGCTGAAGTACTGGACATTATCATCTTCCCAGTGAACCTGTCCTACAATGCTGATTTTCTTCATGCCACGATGCTAGAGATGCTAAAAAAGTTAAAGAATGTAGAGAAGCTTACTTTTAGTGGAAGCTATCTTCAGGTATGTTTCACGCTCATTCTTGCATTCTCTAATGCCTACAACTCTCTAACTAATTTTACTCATATTGGTTGTAAATTCTACTTTTTCTGATGTATTAATTTTCATCAGGCCATATAAGTTTTGGAACGTTTCATATATAATCAATATGTGTTTTGGTATTCACGGTCTTTTTGTGTGTTTTTGTTAGAATTTGTCTGTTGCCGAGAAACGTGGTGTTCCTTTTCCAATGTTCAAGGTCAAAGCTTTGACTCTTGAGATGAAACACTTTGTAATTTCTGATATAGAAAGAATGTTACAAAGCTCACCTAATTTAAAGAAGCTAACAGTACGCGCAAAGGATAACACGGTATATTTACAGTAACCTTATTTTATTTTTATTGGCTCCTCATCTATCTATTATCGAGTTCGAGTAATCCAAGAACCATGTATTTTTCTTTATGTTGAGCAGGGGAAGTATCTTTACAGATACTTTGCAAGGCTTGAATCTGGATCAATGCTCGAGCTCAAAAAAGGTGTCTAATAGAACATGTTGTTGCAATGCAGAGTCAGAGCAAAAGGTGTTTCAAGGCAAACAACAGAATCCTACACTTTTCTCTTTTTAATGTCACAAAATCGACAATAGCCACGTTTGATCATTTCAATTTTCAATCAACTCTACTAATTAATACTTTTGGGTCCATGGAGGAAAAAGTATTATCCCTAAATAAGTCATGATGTAACAAAATATTACATAGAAACTCTTTGGGTTGATTGTTTCTTAATTATGTTTAACATGCTTAACCAGCCATCCTAAACAATTTCCTCGACAAGTTCAAGCTATTGAGCTATCAAAACCTGAATCTAGGACTCACCATGTCATACTCGATGTTATAGGTGCAAACCTAGAAATGAGCTGTGAATTAGCTTAGGAACCAAACTTTGTTTCGTATGTAACAATATCACTCATGTTTGAGTCACCCAAGTAATAGTATAAAGTTGTTAAGAAAAAAAATGCTCAATCCGTACTAAAGAGAATATATATTTTGAATAGAAATCCTAGGGGGTTTTAAAATATCGTGACATGAAAAAATCATTTGTTTTTGGTTATAAAAACTAGTTTAAAAATTACAAAAGGATTGAAAAACCTAAGCATATCCTATACTATTATTTGGGGTGGGGGGGGGGGGGGTGGTGGGTGTGTGTGTGTACAAACATGAGTTTGTAACATTTAAAATGTAAAAAATATTATTAGAATGTCATTAGAAAAATTTAATAGTGTAAGTGTGTAACGAATAAGTTTACTAAATAAATATGCGGATTATGGGTCATAATTCTAGTTTATAAAGATCTACAAGATTATATATTTTAAAATATCAACAAATTATTAATGAAGATTTCGTTAAATTATGAAAAAGTTTATGACCTAATATTTGATCATTGAATAAGAATAAAATATTTGGAAAATAGAATATCCTCTAAACACGAATCTTCTATAACTATATAAGTTTCTATTATGATGTAAACTACATGCAACATGTGCGATTACAATGAACAACTTATGCAAACAACGATTCCACGATTCAACTCTTCCAATAATATTCGGATATATGACGGACGGTTCTAATGTACGACATCTGATGGATAGGTTCTTTCCGCAACATATGAGACCACGATGAACGACTCTATCTACAATACTCTGGAACTCCCGGTAAAATTTGCACCAATAATTTGCCAAAAATTGCGATATCTAGGATTCAAACCCAAGACATGATGTAAAAGCTTTTAAAAGCTTAATTTTAATGGGCCAATGATGCTTTCACATATATAATTCAGAGTATATTTATAAATTGGTATATCTTTAAACATATCTTGTTTTGAAAATTAATTTACCTCATAAATTATAATTTTTCAATAATGTTATAACACTATCTATAAATAATTTGATACAGTCCTCATCACACACTTGCTTCCCAAAGACACTTTGGAAGGAGTGTCTCAAATTATAAAGATACCCACAAATTTAATATTAACTTTTTAATTATAATTTTTTCATATTAGGACAAACACCCAATAAAAGTTGTATGATATATAAGATTATCCCTTTTTGTTCATCTGTAGTTAAAATCTCTAGTTGTGTTATATTTAACCTTTTGCCCAACCTCTCTATTCACATCTTGACTATTCTCAAAACTAAGCATACTCTTTGACCATAGTTATATGGTCTCATTTAATTCTCCTCCCTTCTCAAAAAGACAGCTAAATATTTTCTTTCATATCAAGTCCAATTTTATATCTTCAACTCCTCGGATACTTTTATATCATCATCCATTTTTTTTTTGCCATGTTTGACCATTTTAAAATATCTAACATATCAATTTACTTTACCATAATAAACATAGACAAATTAAGTAAAAGACAAACGCCGCCAGGGTGGAGCCACGTAATATATAATAAACAAAATAAACAAAACCCGAATCCGGATCCGAAACTGAAGACAACTCATAAACAACCCAAACCCGGATCCAAAAGCCTTGGTTGTCACAGCTGGAAACAGCCTGTCACCAACGGAGAGTCTCTCTCTTCCCTTCTTCTCTCTCTAATCTTTTTTTTTTCTTCCTTGTTCTCTATCTCTCCTTTTCCTTCTTCTTCTTCCTTCTCCTTTCTCTGTTTATTTGCTTCGTTTCCTCTTCTCTTTCTCCGATTCTTTATCCATCTTCGCTCAGATCTTCCCCGTTTCAACTCTTTGGATCCAGATTCTCCTCCTTGTAAGCTTTCTTCTCCCTTTCAATCTCACCAATTTTGGTTCTTTTTTTTATTGGTCTTTGTTTGGATCTGAAAGTTTTGATTTTTTTCCTATTTGCATTATTGGGTATTCGATTGTTTTCACTATTTCCTTCTCTCGTGTATTGACTTTGAAGTTTTGGGTATTATCTCTTGAGATTCTGTGTTTAAAGGTTATGACTTGGCTTTATGTATTTCAATATTGTTATTGATTTGTGTGTTAATCATCTTAATCTTCAAGGTTGCTTTAGTTTTGAGAAAGGTTATGACTTTTTAAGATCTAGGGTTAAGATGGTTTGATAGGTCTTTGTTTCAAATTTTTGGTATATTTGGTAAGTTTTTGATTATTTGTTGTTTTGTTTAGTTTATGTAGGTAACACGCATATCAAGTGTTAAAGAGTCAAGATCACAAAAAGTTCTATCGGGTGATCTGGGCTGCTTTCTTTTGTAATCTAATTGCAGAAACTTTGCTCTGACTTGGATAGCTTCGTAAAAGGTTCAATCTTTCTCCGTTTTTCATCAATGAGTAGTAACTAATCTGGAAATTTGTTGGGAGAGAAAGGGCACATTGCACTGCTATTGCTAGAGAACGTTTCTGCATCCATGCTGGTAGAGAGCATGCGTGGATACTGTGTTTTGGGTGATGCCCCTGACAAAATTAGTTCCCGATGCATTCGGCGTTGTGACGATATGTCTAGTCGCTCTGCTAGTTCTTTTGGGTCTCCTTTGCATCGCTTACTCGTTCTATTTCCAGTCTCACGTTCGTAAGCAAGGCTATATTCAACTTGGTTACTTCAGTGGTCCCTGGATTATCCGAATCACTTTCATTCTCTTTGCTATCTGGTGGGCTGTTGGTGAGATTTTTCGATTGAGTTTGTTGAGGCGTCACAGAAGGTTGTTGAGTGGGTTGGATCTGAGATGGCAAGAAAACGTTTGCAAGTGGTACATCGTTTCCAATCTAGGATTTGCGGAGCCTTGTCTCTTTCTGACTCTCATGTTTCTTCTGCGTGCTCCCTTGAAGATGGAATCAGGGGCTTTGAGCGGAAAATGGAACAGGGACACAGCAGGTTATATTATTCTTTATTGTCTCCCGATGCTTGCTCTTCAACTTGCGGTTGTGTTGTCCGAGTCACGCCTAAATGGTGGTAGTGGCTCTTATGTAAAGCTGCCACACGACTTCACAAGAACGTATTCCCGAGTTATTATTGATCACGACGAGGTGGCCTTATGCACATATCCTCTACTGAGTACCATCCTTCTTGGTGTGTTTGCAGCCGTCCTAACAGCTTACTTGTTCTGGCTTGGAAGGCAGATACTGAAACTTGTCATTAACAAGCGTTTACAGAAGAGAGTATACACTTTGATATTCTCGGTCTCGAGTTTCCTTCCATTAAGGATTGTTATGCTCTGTTTGTCGGTTCTCACAGCAGCAGACAAGATTATATTCGAAGCCCTTTCTTTCTTGGCCTTCCTCTCCCTCTTCTGCTTTTGCGTGGTATCCATCTGCTTGCTTGTCTACTTCCCGGTTTCAGATTCCATGGCCCTGAGAGGTCTAAGAGACACAGATGATGAGGATACGGCTGTGACCGAAGAACGCAGTGGTGCTCTGTTACTTGCACCAAACTCTTCACAAACTGATGAGGGATTGAGCTTAAGAGGTCGGAGAGACTCGGGATCGTCTACACAGGAGAGGTATGTGGAACTCAGCCTATTTCTGGAAGCTGAGAACTAAAATCGCCAAAGGCTGTTTCTATTTGGCTTTTGGCAATGTACAGATTCCTGGTGAAACAAGCAGAGAGAGAGGGATAAAGAGTTTAAGTATGAGAATATGTTTGCGCAAAAAAAGGCATAATTTCAGTTTTGTGGCAAAGACACTTTGACTGTAAAGGAGGGTTTAAGGGGGTTTACTCTTGTGAGGGTTTGTTGTTTGAAATGTTTTCTGCTTGATGGATCATATTTTTGTACCTTTATTATGTGATCAATTTTGATTTAGAAAAAAAAAAAAAAAACAATAGCCGTGAACATGAGCATGACTTTAAAAGATAAATCAGCCTTTTACCCTCTATTCTTTGGACTCATGAACATGAGACTTCATAAGAAAATTAGAGAAATTGTACCAAGCAAAACAGCCATATAGTGTTCTAAACTTCCATGTCAATTCGACCTAGACAAATACACTTATGACTTCAGAAAATTTGACATAATTTTAATATTTAACCAAGTTTGTCAAGAAGATCCGAGAACATTTAAACCATCCAATCTGATAATTGGAAGAGAAGACGATTGTGTGAAGAAGGTGAAAACATTTAACGTTCCACTGATACATACATGGTCATCGTTTGGCTCGGTGGTTGGGCTGATAGGTTTAGTGCTCGGCTTACTTGATGAGACTGAGTAAAAATGTCATATTTAGGTATAATCAGAATATTTTTCACAGTTCAGTTTATTTTTTAAAATTTTCTTTTAATGTATTTAGATATAATCAGAATTAAACAAAACGGGCATATATACATATTAAAATAATCATGCGTGTGCCATTTGATGATACATCAACTGATGTATCGTCATCCTTATTACTTTTTGTGCAAGACATAAGCTTTATTACTTCTTCTGTTTCTTGTTTGATTTTCTTTTCTTTGTTGAACTTTACTTTTCAATTAGGGTTTTGGTAAGGCTAAAGTCGATTGTGACTTAGCTATATAAAAATATATGTAATGTCTCTTTAGAGACTTGGTTTTTGATTGAATAAAAGAAGAGCTTTCTTCAACATTGAAGTCTTCGAGTTCTCCCTGTTTAAACAAATAATTCAGAGCACCAAAACAAACTTCTTGATCCATTGATCCATTGATTCTTGAACTCTTGTTTTGTTATGATCCGGCTGCATAATCAACTTACAAATGATTTTACAAACAAAATAATACAGTAAGCAAATGATTATGATAAAGACTTTATCATAAAGTCACAACATATAGAAATCAGCCTTGTTTGATAAACAAACCAATCACTCAGTTAAGTGTTTAGTGTAAATCTTATTCACAATGTTATTGAAATCTTATGTGTATCATCTTTGTTTTAACTTAATTTTGAAATAGTGTTGTGTAAATTATAGCAATGATATTAGAACCCTCTGAACTAATGAATCTGCTTACTACATGTAGATTAGTGTGATTCAATTTAATTAGGAAATTTATTGATCTTTTCTCATTGGATATTTTTATATGTTTTCCAACTGACAACCTAATCCTTTTACTAGTTATTGTATTATAAAACTTTGGCAAATTTTGAAGAGTACGTTACAAACAATTTTTATTTTCTTTTCCTAGCTAGTAGGCTTTTTTTTCTGTGCAAACATACGTACTTGTTTTTGTTCATTCAATCCAAAGGAGAACAAAGTTTAAAGCTCTTCAACCTCATGGATTGGTACAATAACCTTAAGAAAGCATAAGCTTATGACATAGATATGGTAATCCAAGCATGTGTTTGTGATAAAAGATTATAGATAACATACCTTGGTGGAGGTATCCAGAATTGAGAGTGGCCGTGCGCCGTCGAGGCGTCGACGACATTACCAGACATAGCGCAACTAACGGTCCAAGGGTCCCCATCTTCCAAGAGAATTCTGGTCGTTCAAGGCTCAACCATGGTCGAACCAATTGAGATGTAGTGTAGGCTACATAAGTATACTTTGGTCAATAAAAAGGCACGCTCGTAACAAGCACTTCTGTTAATTCGAATATTTTTATCCGGTATTTCTTAATGAATTTCTTTTACAAACTATGCATGGTTAATGAATTTATAAATTTATATATCCATCCGAGACAAACCAAAAGACCAAAACAAAGATTAGATAAACGAATATTGATGTAAGGATGTGAAAAAATATAAGACGTGCTTTTATTATTTTTGGAATGATTCTTCTCGAACTAATTTGCTAGGAACCATTCTATATTTGATTCTTTTAATCTGTAGACCATTCAAGATTTTTGAAGACTCCATTATTTTCCTAATGAGATTCTAATTATTTTTTACCATAAATTTTAGTAATACATTTTTTAAATTTAAATTTTAGTTTGATATTATAATTTGAAAAGTTGTTTACATTCACAATATTATATTTTTGTATAAAACGATTGCGTCCAGTGACCAGTCATATTCTTGTATTTAAATTTTCTCTTTCCTAGATAACTATCAATTTTTGTTATTTGTTTAAATGTTAGGTTAAGAATGAATTCATATTATAGTAACCAACATATTCAATACTTTCAAATGAAGATGCCAATTATTTTTCTTCATTTGAAAGTATTGAATATGTTGGTTACTATAATATGAATCATCTTGATTCATTCTTAACCTAACATTTAAATATGTATGAAATAAAAAAGAAATAAAAGAGTAGGATTTGAGATTTATGCCATATGTCAAAACAAGAATGCATCAGTTAGTAATAATTAGATATATAAATTTTACAAAAATATAAATATATATGATATTTTTCTCCGTGACATCGAGAGATTCTAAGTCATAGTGGATATATACCCACAATGTCTTGCCTTCACTCCTACACCTCTACAATTGGGGTGAGAAAGAAGAAGTCTTCTTGAACCAACTATGGCAATTCTATCTCGCCCCGTCAATCAAGTTTTCATCAACTTCCGGGGAAAGGATATTCGCCACGGCTTTGTCAGTCATCTTAAAGATGCCTTGAAAAGAAAAAATATCAACTTCTTCATCGATACACATGAACAAAAGGGAAGAGACCTGAACCACCTCTTTAAACGGATTGAAGAGGCCACGATCGCGCTGGTCATCTTATCCCCAAGGTAATGTTCCGGTTATGCTCATTGCTCAATATATATTATTAACCTGAAAACTATTCTGATTAGGTATGGGGAATCAAAATGGTGTTTGGAAGAACTGACGACAATCATGGACCAAGAAGAAAAAGGGCAAATGATTGTCATCCCAATCTTCTATAAAGTGAGAACGGAAGACGTGGAGAAACAAACGGGAGAGTTCGGCCATATGTTTTGGAGTTGCGATGAAGAAGCAAGTCTTGAAGAGATGGAGAAATGGCAAGTGGCTTTGAAGGCTGTGTGCAACAAAATTGGACTCACGTTGGATCTTAAAAGGTAAGTGAGCTCATTTTTTGTTTATTATTTCCACTTGAGCCGTAAAAGCCCTACTCAATTTAGAGTTCCAACCAATTCAGAAAAATATACGATAGTTGTATTATTTTCTTTCGTGAACAATATATACTACCAAAATTGTTTCTATTTAGAACATGAACGACGTAACGGATATGATGAGCTCGTCATTTATACTAATCTCTTTCCCGAAAAAAGTCAACGTTTCACGGCTTTAGTTGATGATCCGACTATTTCCAAAAAAAATCTGAATTAGATCAAATTCGGCTTTTCTCAAATGACCTATAATCGTCGAAAACACACAACGCTAAGTCTTGTCTCAATATTTTCTTAGAACCTAGGAAATCTAAATTTGCAGGGCCTTTTCACAATATTTTTTCTTTTTTCTTTTGGATCCCTTTATTCAAAGGTTTTAAAAACAAAATTTCACATGGACCCTGGACTTCCGCCCCATAGAGTCGGGCCTGCCGCCAAATTATTTTCAGGTTAAACATTGATTGTTTATCGTTATTATCATTCTTGTTGACATTTCTTTAGATGAATCCGTACTATAAATTCCATTGTTGTAAAAAGCGATCTAGGCGTGTAGGTTCCCGTCTAAGCACTAGGCGCTAGGCGACAGCCTAAACAACCGTTTAAACCGTGGAGTTTACCTTCTACGTGTTGAAAATATATATGCGTTTTGTTGCTAATATACACGCATACGAGTTCAATTATCTATAAACGGATACTAGTTTATTACATATCTTGATTTGATTTTTGATGGAAAAGTTTATTTATGTATTTCCACCTCCCCATTAAAGTAGTGATGGAAAAGTTTACAAAGAACTACAAGTGTTTAAAAAAAAATGTTCTTTCACTTTCCTGCACAAACGAAAAATGGAAAATATGACACTACACCAATAATTGTTTTAACCTAACGATAATCAACGTATAATTCTAAAATATCTAAGATGTAAAGTTTCTTACTTTTTTTTCTTAAACAATCTTTATGTACCGTGCTCCGTTTAAGTTTTTATTTCGAGAAAGCTACCGTGTGACGACAATTTCGTTTTAGAAAAGTCATTATGTGATAAATTGATAAAGTCAATCTACTTGATTTTTATTCAAATGGAGTATGTTTTTACTAATACTTAGTTGAAGATAATTACTTTATTTTGTTGAACTATAATAAGAGGCTCCTGACAATATTATTTTTTGAATACTTAATATTTTTTTTCATCAACAACTGAAATTAATACTATAGTCTATAGTTGATATTTTGTTCAAAAATTTGCATATATATTTTTCTGCATCTTTGCTTCTCTGACAAGGTATTAACCTAGTCTCTAACCCCAAACCCCAAACCCCAAACCCCAAGTGGGGTTAAATGAACTTGAATATATGCTAATGATCTAAGTCCGATTGATTCGCGAGGTTAACCATTTTGATTTGCCTCCATAATTTTATACTAATTATACAGATCCGAGGCCAAATTTATCAAGAAGGTTCTGAAGGCGGTTGAGGAAGTTTTAACCACTATTCAATCTGATGAAGCAAAAGAAGGCAACTGTGTGGAGGATGTTGAAACATTTAACGTTCCACTGACTCTGCCTTGGTCATGGTTTAGCTCGGCGGTTGAGCTAATTGGTGCAATTCTCGGCTTACTCGCTGAGACTGTTCACGCTGATGAAGGAAGAAGAGAAGCTGATTTTGTGAAGAAAGTGAAAACACTTAATGTTCCACTGGCTTTGCCATGGTTATGGTTTGGCTCGGCGGTTGAACTAATTGGTGCAGTGGTCGGCTTACTCATTAAGGCTGTTCAATCTGATGAAAGAAAAGAAGATGGTTGCGTGAAGAAAGTGAAAACATTTAACATTGCACTGGCTCTGCCATGGTTATGGTTTGGTTCGGCGGTAGAGCTGATTGGTTCAGTGCTTGGCATCATTAACACTGTTCGTTCTGGTGAAGGAAGAGAAGATGATTGTGTGAAGAAAGTGAAAACATTTTACGTTCCACTGGCTCTGCCATGGTTATGGTTTGGCTCTGCGGTTGAGCTGGTTGGTGCAGTGCTCGGCTTACTAAATGAAATTGTTCACAAGTGTGCCTCACCAACCATGGTTATTCTTGCTAGTCAAGTTGGCTCTGTTGTGGCTATTTCGAGCCGTTGGGCTGATAAGTCTGTCTGAGCGAGCTTTTGTTTTCGATTTCGTCTCTTTGTGTTTTGTGGCTATTTCGAGCCGTTGGGCAGGTAAGCATGTCTGAGCGAGCTTTTGTTATCGATTTCGTCTCTTTGTTTTTTGTGGCTTCAATTGCTAATGGAAATAAATAAAATTTGCTTCAGTTTCTTGATGTAGTTTTAATGGATTAAAAGGAATAAACTAATCTACAATTAGAAGAGCAACGGTTGCTTTATTATGCAGATGGTTTCTTTGAAATGAAAGCTAGAAGAAGACTGAATCAGTGTCAGACAAAAATGTCTTTTATATTGGAGATTGAACTGTAACCATTGGCTTAGGCAGCTGAGTACACAACCTTGAATTGAAACATTGTTCCTTTGTGGAAATGCATTACATTTGGTGTCTTGAAATCGTGAGTCGAGTTTAAGACGATATCACATTTGTATTTTCTACATTTGGTTTGTAATTATGTTACCAAGGAACTGTTTTCTATTAATCCCACATCAAAACAATGGTTATTGTCCTTGGAGTGTAGTAACAAAAGACTACTCAACAACAATCAAAATGTCTCATACTATGATACTAGCATTATATGATTTACTGATAAACATTTCAGTTTTAACTAAGGATGCATAAATGATTTCAGAAACAAACAAATGCAATAAGCAAATGATTATGATAAGCAATCTTAATAACAAAATCTGAATTGCACTTTCATACCATATAGAAATTAGTCTTAATTGATACAAAAACATCATTAAAAAAGCAAGTGCAAAAATTCTGAGTAGAGAATGATAATAAAATGGAAAAAACTCAATAACCACCCTTGAGATCGTTGACAACATCGTAAGGAATGGGAGTGACAGTCTCCAATGTCATACCTTCGACCATGAAACCCGGTTTAGGACCTTTAGGCTGTCTCTTGGTGCTGATAGTCTCTCCTCTGGCTTTAGCATCAGCCTTAAGCACATCGTTCTGCTTCTTTCTGAGTTTAAACTCCTCAGCACACCTTGACTGTTGCACATGCTCCACACGCACATGTATCCTCTTCCTTATGATTCTGTTCCCAATCTATAAAACCAAACCCAAACACATAATTAGCCCACCAAGAAATACAATAAACTAAAAGAGAAGGCTTTCAAAAATAAGAATCATAGTAGATTGATTGCAACTAATACAAATAGCAAAAGAAGGACCCAAGAAGAAAAGCTTGAATCTTTCGAACCAATACCAATCCAACATCTCAGAATTCAAAACAGATAGCTCACACAAAGACGAATTAAACCCCAAATGAAAGAATCAAAATCACATTCAAACCCTAATTTCAACAATCAAAACTTTTCCAAACAGATTAGAGATTTGAGTAATCAACACCTGTTTGTTGACTTCAACACCAACGGCACGCTTAGTGACATTCCAGATGCGACCAGTACGACCATGGTAGAACTTATGAGGCATACCCTTGTGGATAGCTCCATTAACCTTGACATCGACGTAATCGCCGACCTTGAAGGTTCTGAGGTAAGTGGAGAGTGGAATATAACCCTTCTTCCTGAATGGTCTCGCGAACAGATCTCTTGTTCTCGCCCTCACTCCGTGTCCCGCCGGCATTTTCACTCTCTGTTTGAGTCTGGTGGCTGAAACCCTAGAGAAGCCATTGTTAAGATAAAAAACATGACACTTATAAAGTGAATTAGGGTTTTCATAAATGGGCCTGATTGGGCCATAGATCTGTAAATACCCATTGGATTTGAGGAGTTAAAAGGGGAGGTACGTAATTGTTTTGTTAATTACCCCTACATTTTGTATAATTTGGGCACAAAGTTTGGTATGTTAATTTTGTGTGCATTTCGGTTTGGAATTGGTTCGGTTTAGTTAATTTGGTTATAGTAAAATATTAAAATTTTAACTAAACTTCTTAAACTGAAACTTGTTTGTGTTTTATTCGGTTTACTAAATCTTTATGTAAGATATTATAAGTAATCAAATATATGGTGAATATTATGTATTTATTGTGTTTCTAACGTAATTTAGAATAAGTATTCTGATTAGTTTAGAAGTAAAAATCATACAAAATAGATTCTCTCTTATAATAACCTAAACAATTAATTTTCTTTCTTTTCTCCTTTCCACTAGTGTTTTTTTCTCATCCTCCTTCCATGCTCTTTTCATATTTAAAAAACAATTATGCTGCAAATCAACGTTAATGTAAAAGGCTCCTTGACAAATTATGTTGAAAATTTATATTGGGGTTTAGAAGTAAGCCTCTATTCTTGTGAGGGTTTTTGGATTTGGAGATATAGAATCATATTTTTTTTCAATTCTATATTTTATTTCATTTTATAGTTAAGAGTATAATTGGTTTTTAATTTTCCTTAAATCTATCTCACCAAAGTTATTATCTATATAAAATATAGATGGACAAACTTTTGGAAAAAGGTCTTTAATATTCAATTTTTCCTTTCGTTTCTTAAACAAACTAAACAAATAATTTTACAAGAATACAAAAACATTTGATATTGTTACTACTATTTGTTAATTACAAAAAAACTCCCTACATGCGAGCAAAATATGAGATTTGGACATAAAGTTAGTATGTAATTCACAACAATCCTAAAATCCCTCTGTTTTTTTTTACCGGATTAAGCTCTATAAAACTCAAAAAGTTATTCCAAATAATATCAATTTCATTTCTCCATGTGAATTTAGTTCATAACGGGAACCTTATTGTCTAGTTATATAGTAACGTAAGAATAAAATCTTACACAGTTACACTAACAGTTAAAACAAAAAAAGGAATCAAAGGAAAGTTTTTTCTTAGCAGAGAAAAGGTATAGAGTATTCTTGAACAAGAGACATCCATGGATCACTCTGACCTATATAAGATGTATTGTTTCAAGTAAACAATCTGTAGACCATAGACCACAATGCATTTTCCCAGTGGCATTGGCTCCGAATGGCAATCCATTTTAGGTGCGATTAAGATCTGAGGTCAAGAGCGATGTGATTAGCTAGAAATATGAATGGAAATGTGATTCAACCCCGATGTCATTATCCTATATTCTTGAATGGTAATATGATATAGAAATGGTTAGAAAAAAATTACCATAATCGACATTACTTGTATTATTGTTTATATGTTTTATGTATGAGTATTATGTATCCATATAAAACATGTGTGCAAGCAAAAAGAGCTTACTGAATTGTCTCGCAGATCTCCTTAGCATCCAGGTTGGTTCTAGCTCCTATACGTTTCCTCGACTTAACGCATTTTGAGATATCGATAGCAACTTCAAAGTTTTTGAAAATTTCCGACTACAGTATAGTGATAACAATAGTGACTGATCAAGATACTAAAATAGAAGGAACCCATGATTCACATATAGCTTATATACTCAGAAAGAGTCATGTTAGCCTCACATATAACTATGCATAACCATGAATCTCTTTGTCCTTATCCTCTAAAAAAACATGTAAGAAAATGGAAATATATAAATGTTAGAGAAGAAGTTTAATGGTTGTAGAATATTTTCTAAACATTCAAACATAGACTCATAGTGATATGTGCAAACATGTGGCTCAAGCCATTTTTAAAAGAATCAACGCACTTGACAAATGCATATTGCTATATGTGAACCTTGGGTTCCTTCTCAATTGTATCCATCTTTTCTTCGTCGTCAACATGATGTTCCAAGAGGTGGATTATCCCGCATTCTTTTATCTCCCTAGCCTTGGAATACTCATCGAATATCTCGAAATAAAAAATAAGCTCTGTGGAAGTCACCTCCTTTGCTTCAACTTCGAAAATGTATAGATGATCCGTTATAAATGGATACCATTCAGAGAAACGCCATTCGGAACCGATGCGACAAGACACCAACCCTCGTTTCTGAATACCAACCTCATCATCTTCACCTTTATTATCCAACAAGATGCAATCCTTATTCGTCTTCGTATACACACAAAGTGTGTCCAAATCAAAATAATAAGTTTCATTATCGACCTCGTTCTCAAACAAGATGCAAGCCTTAAATTTGGTTGACGTATGAAGAAGCTTTTGATTAACCTTCACTGATACGGAACTCCCATGACTTCTGTAAGTGAAGCACGCAGGCACTTCTTTACCAGGTAAGACCACAAAATTAACAGTTGATGTCTCGATGAGGAGATCTCTTGCTTCTTGATTTAGGTTGAAGCAGTTAACGAAGTTGAGAAGAATACCTGGATTGTAAAAGGAGCAATCTAGTTTCTCTAGGGACTCGCAATTTCGTGCATTTAGGACCATTATGGAATCTGGAAGCTGCGGGAGTGATACAAGACTTGAACATTCACGAAGATCTAATTTCCAAAGATTAGTTAAATTCCCAATTGAAAAAGGGAGCTCCACCAGACTAGAACATTTAAAAAGTCTTAAGTCATGGAGACTAGTTGCATTTCCAATAGAGGAAGGAAGCTCCACCAGACTTGAACATCTTTCAAGGTTTAAATTCTTAAGATTAGTAGCCATTGAGAGATTAGGAAGCTCCTTCAGGTTTCTAGAATCTGTCAAATCCATATGCTTGAGATTTCTAACCAGCTGTAAAGAAAAACAATGGCAAAATATTAGGTTGATACACTTAGCAATTGAACACATAAAACTAAAAGAAGACGTATAAAATATATACATTTCCATGCAAGTAAACTATAAACGATACACTTAGCAATTGAAACACGAAAGATATTTAAATGACTTACTTGAATTCCGTCCCACAGCTTCTCAAGTTTGCTGTAACACATCCTTAATTCGACAAGGAATTCCAGATTATTAATAAAACGCAAAGATGTCATCGGGAAACACGACCAATCTAGTAATCGTAGCTTCGGGGATATAAAAGTCAGAGGTCCCGGAGAAGATATAATGTTTGGATGATATAAATCGTTTTTGACTCTTAAGAACTGGAGATTAGACATTCCTTTAAAGGATTTCTCAGTTATACTTAACCAATTCTTGGAGTCTATGCCTACAACACTTCCAGTAATCTGAGAAAAAGACACAAAAATTAATAAGTAGAGATGATAAAATAAACTCAAGTTATGATGAAAGAGTATTGGCAAAACTTACTGTTGTATGACCAGAGACTACTGCACAAATATCTTTATAATCAATCAAAAATCGGCGTTGACCAGGCTCAAGAACGGATTCTTTACGGACGATTTCTTGACCTAGTTGGACCAGCAAGTTACGCATGTTTATGGACTCATAATACTCGGAATCTTCAAGATCAGTATGTTCAATAGATATAAGAGATTTCATCTCTAAAATGTGAAGGCTTTGTCTCAAATCCTTGAATCTGTGGCCAAAAAGTTCTTTCACTTTCGTTATTTTTTCCATGTTGAAAAAGCAAGCTATATGAAGGAATAAATCTTTATCTTCATCACATAAAGCATCATAACTGAACTTCAAAATGCGCTCAATATCTCCATTACGGTACGTCCTTAACCTTGATACTTCCATTGGCCACTGCTCCTTGGACAATCCACGAAAGTGGGATCCAATAACCTTTAGTCCTAACGGAAGTTCACCGACATGGTATGTAATTTCACGAGCTAGTTCATCGAAACCATCTTCAGGGGTCTTTTGGTTAAAAGCATACTTGCAGAAGATTTGAAGATCCTCATCAAAACGAGGTTTTGGATAGCTTCCTTTGATATCCTCGATGACTGCGCTATTCTGGAAACGGCTGGAAATATAAGCGGCGATGTTTTCAATCATGTCTGTTTCATCAACCCTAACAAAGAAGAAGATCAATTTATACATACGTCTTGTTAATATATAATCACTAAGAGTATAGTTTGATGTGTTAGAAATATTAACAGCACCACTAACCGTCGCGGACCACGGGACCATTTTTACCAGCTCTATTGGTATGTAAAAACGGTCCGTACTTGGTCCGCTACAGTTTTAATAAAGCTGGTAAAAATGTTCCGTGCTTGGTCCGATCACGGTTTTCTTTTATTTATTTTTGGGTCCACACCACTACGCACATAATTTGGGACTGGTACGTAAAAAATTGTCTAATCAACATACGGATTTGTCCGCCTTAACCAATGCAACCACTCGGACCCATGTGTTAGAAATATTAAAGGCAAGTGAAATTGTTGAAGCTATTGCTGGTCAATATTTTAGTTAGCTTAGTCAACAATATATATTTGTCCTGTTTAGTCATTTCGTTTGTGCAACACTTTAGGTTATATCTTTTGCTTTGTATAAGTAAGGTTTTAACGCCTCTTTAATAACGCAAGACAACATAAACCAAACTACATCTTGTCTTAAGTTTATCATGGTATCAGAGCGCAATCTGGGTTTTTCGAATTGAGTATTTCAAGTGAGTTTTCTCTGAAGCTATGGCTGATGCTCCACCACCACCTCCATCTGTAATTGAGGTCCGACGCACAATTTCGCCGTACGACTTGACGGCAGCTGACAATTCGGGAGCTGTGATCTCCCATCCGATACTGAAGACAAATAACTATGAAGAGTGGGCATGTGGTTTCAAGACGGCGTTGCGGTCTAGGAAAAAGTTTGGTTTCCTTGATGGAACCATTCCTCAACCACTAGATGGTTCTCCAGATCTAGAAGATTGGTTAACGATTAATGCTTTGTTGGTCTCTTGGATGAAGATGACTATTGACTCAGAGCTGCTGACAAATATCTCTCACCGTGATGTGGCGAGAGACTTGTGGGAACAGATTCGGAAGCGTTTTTCTGTTTCTAATGGGCCAAAGAATCAGAAGATGAAGGCGGATCTCGCGACTTGCAAGCAAGAGGGTATGACAGTGGAAGGATATTATGGAAAACTCAACAAGATTTGGGATAATATCAACAGCTATCGCCCTCTTCGGATATGTAAATGTGGTAGGTGTATCTGCAATCTTGGAACAGACCAAGAAAAATATCGAGAAGATGACATGGTTCATCAATATCTTTATGGACTGAATGAAACTAAATTTCACACCATACGGTCAAGTTTGACGTCTCGTGTTCCTCTCCCCGGGCTGGAAGAGGTTTACAACATTGTGCGACAAGAAGAAGATATGGTGAACAACAGATCGTCTAATGAAGAGAGAACCGATGTCACTGCTTTTGCTGTTCAAATGCGGCCACGTTCTGAGGTAATCTCAGAGAAGTTTGCAAATTCAGAGAAGCTTCAAAACAAGAAACTTTGTACTCATTGTAACCGTGGAGGTCATTCGCCGGAAAATTGCTTTGTGTTGATTGGATATCCAGAGTGGTGGGGAGATCGCCCAAGAGGAAAATCAAATTCAAATGGCTCAACAAGTCGTGGCAGAGGAAGATTTGGGCCTGGTTTTAATGGAGGACAACCTCGTCCAACGTATGTGAATGTCGTCATGACTGGACCGTTTCCATCTTCTGAACATGTGAACCGGGTTATCACTGATAGCGATCGTGATGCAGTCAGTGGGCTTACTGATGAGCAATGGCGTGGAGTTGTTAAGCTTCTCAATGCTGGAAGAAGCGATAACAAGTCCAATGCTCATGAAACTCAATCAGGTACATGTTCTCTTTTCACTTCTTGGATACTCGACACAGGTGCTTCACACCATATGACTGGAAACCTGGAATTGTTGAGTGATATGCGATCCATGTCTCCTGTTTTAATTATCTTAGCTGATGGAAATAAGAGAGTTGCTGTCAGTGAGGGAACAGTTAGATTAGGCTCGCATCTGATATTAAAATCAGTTTTCTATGTCAAGGAGTTGGAATCAGATTTGATCTCTGTTGGGCAAATGATGGATGAGAATCATTGTGTGGTTTAACTTGCTGATCACTTCCTTGTGATACAGGACCGCACTACGAGGATGGTGACTAGAATTGGTAAAAGAGAGAATGGAAGCTTTTGTTTTCGGGGAATGGAGAATGCTGCTGCTGTGCACACGAGTGTGAAGGCCCCTTTTGATCTATGGCATAGGCGTTTGGGACACGCATCAGACAAGATAGTTAACTTGTTGCCTAGAGAACTTTTGTCTAGTGGTAAAGAGATTTTGGAGAATGTATGTGATACATGTATGCGAGCTAAGCAAACCCGTGATACTTTTCCTCTAAGTGATAATAGAAGTATGGATAGTTTTCAGCTAATTCATTGTGATGTGTGGGGGCCTTATCGAGCACCTTCTTACTCCGGTGCTCGATATTTCTTGACAATCGTTGACGATTATTCTCGTGGTGTGTGGGTTTATTTGATGACTGATAAAAGTGAAACTCAGAAACATTTGAAAGATTTCATTGCTTTAGTTGAACGACAATTTGACACTGAGATCAAAATAGTAAGAAGTGATAATGGGACTGAGTTTCTATGTATGCGTGAGTACTTTCTACACAAAGGCATTGCTCATGAAACTTCATGTGTTGGGACTCCGCATCAAAATGGAAGGGTTGAGAGGAAGCATCGACATATTTTGAATATCGCGAGAGCCTTGCGATTTCAATCGTATTTGCCAATTCAGTTCTGGGGAGAGTGTATCTTATCTGCGGCTTACCTTATCAACCGCACTCCCTCGATGCTTCTTCAAGGTAAATCTCCATATGAGATGTTATATAAAACGGCTCCGAAATACTCTCATCTTCGTGTATTTGGTTCCTTGTGTTATGCACATAACCAAAATCATAAAGGAGATAAGTTTGCGGCACGATCAAGACGATGTGTATTTGTTGGGTATCCACATGGACAAAAAGGGTGGAGGCTGTTTGATTTAGAAGAACAAAAATTCTTCGTGTCTAGAGATGTGATTTTCCAGGAAACAGAGTTTCCATACTCCAAGATGTCGTGCAATGAGGAAGATGAACGTGTATTGGTGGATTGCGTTGGGCCACCTTTTATTGAAGAAGCTATTGGGCCAAGAACTATTATTGGACGAAATATTGGTGAAGCTACAGTTGGGCCGAATGTTGCAACTGGCCCAATAATACCTGAAATCAATCAAGAATCTTCAAGTCCAAGTGAGTTTGTCTCTCTCTCCTCTCTCGATCCTTTTTTAGCATCAAGCACCGTACAGACAGCAGATCTTCCACTGTCATCTACAACACCGGCGCCAATACAACTTAGACGTAGTTCTCGCCAAACACAAAAACCGATGAAGTTGAAGAATTTTGTCACCAATACTGTGAGTGTTGAATCGATTTCCCCTGAGGCTTCTTCCTCCTCTCTGTATCCAATTGAGAAATACGTGGATTGCCATCGATTCACTTCGTCGCACAAGGCTTTTCTCGCAGCTGTCACTGCTGGAATGGAACCAACAACTTACAACGAGGCTATGGTTGACAAAGCTTGGAGAGAGGCTATGTCTGCTGAGATTGAATCTCTGCGAGTTAATCAAACCTTCTCGATTGTAAATTTGCCTCCAGGAAAGCGGGCTCTTGGCAACAAATGGGTATACAAAATCAAGTATCGATCGGATGGGGCGATAGAGCGATATAAAGCTCGTTTGGTAGTCTTGGGTAATTGTCAAAAAGAAGGCGTGGATTATGATGAAACTTTTGCTCCGGTTGCAAAAATGAGCACGGTGCGTTTGTTTTTGGGAGTGGCTGCGGCCCGTGATTGGCATGTACATCAAATGGATGTGCATAACGCTTTCCTTCACGGTGACTTAAAGGAGGAAGTGTATATGAAATTGCCTCAGGGATTTCAATGTGATGATCCTAGCAAGGTATGTCGTCTTCATAAATCTCTGTATGGTTTGAAACAAGCTCCAAGGTGTTGGTTTTCCAAGCTCTCTTCTGCTTTAAAACAATATGGGTTCACACAATCTTTGTCGGATTACTCTCTGTTCAGTTACAACAATGATGGTATCTTTGTTCATGTCCTCGTATATGTCGATGACCTGATCATTTCGGGTAGCTGCCCTGATGCTGTTGCTCAATTTAAATCCTATCTAGAATCATGTTTTCACATGAAAGACCTTGGCTTGCTCAAATATTTTCTTGGCATTGAAGTGAGCCGCAATGCTCAAGGATTCTACCTGTCCCAAAGGAAGTATGTTCTTGATATTATTTCTGAAATGGGACTTTTGGGGGCTAGGCCGTCTGCGTTTCCGCTTGAACAGAATCATAAGCTCTCTTTGTCTACATCTCCTCTGCTTTCTGACTCTTCACGGTATCGTCGTCTAGTTGGGAGACTCATTTACTTGGTTGTAACACGTCCTGAGCTATCATATTCTGTTCACACTCTTGCACAGTTTATGCAGAATCCGCGTCAGGACCATTGGAACGCCGCCATTCGTGTTGTTCGCTATTTGAAATCTAACCCAGGACAAGGGATTTTACTCTCTAGCACCTCTACTCTGCAGATTAATGGTTGGTGTGATAGTGACTATGCTGCTTGCCCTCTCACTCGTCGCTCTCTCACAGGATACTTTGTACAGCTTGGTGATACTCCCATATCTTGGAAAACGAAAAAGCAGCCCACTGTCAGTCGCTCTTCCGCGGAGGCTGAATATAGAGCTATGGCATTCCTTACTCAAGAACTCATGTGGCTCAAGCGGGTGCTTTATGATCTTGGTGTCTCTCACGTTCAGGCTATGCGCATCTTCTCTGACAGTAAATCTGCAATTGCTCTCAGTGTCAATCCAGTTCAGCATGAGCGCACCAAACATGTTGAGGTGGATTGTCATTTTATCCGCGATGCTATTCTTGATGGTATAATTGCGACTTCGTTTGTTCCCTCTCACAAGCAGCTTGCAGATATTCTAACTAAGGCTTTGGGTGAAAAGGAAGTTCGTTACTTTCTGCGCAAGTTGGGCATTCTCGATGTGCATGCTCCACCTTGAGGGAGGATGTTGAAGCTATTGCTGGTCAATATTTTAGTTAGCTTAGTCAACAATATATATTTGTCCTGTTTAGTCATTTCGTTTGTGCAACACTTTAGATTATATCTTTTGCTTTGTATAAGTAAGGTTTTAACGCCTCTTTAATAACGCAAGACAACATAAACCAAACTACATCTTGTCTTAAGTTTATCAGAAATTAAATAAAGAACACGAACCAGTTGCTTGAATGAAAACCTGCGATTGTGGCCAAACCCACACCCTCCAAAGCTTTCCTCCATGTCTGAACCTTTTCCTCAGTTTTACCTTGACAAGTTTCTTTGAAGGCCTTCCCAAAATCTCCGGTCTGCTTCTTTACTTCATTTGGATCAACTTCATAGAAAATGGTAATCACCGTTTGACCCGACTCTTTCTTCATGATCTCCACCAATTCGTCAAGACAACACCACGAAGAAGCGTAATTCTTGGAGAGCAAGACAAGAGCAATCTTAGATCCTTTGATCGCCTGTTTGAGTACAGGACCGATGAACTCTCCTCTCTCCATCTCGTGATCAACAAAAAAGTTGATTGCTTTTCTTCCAAACTCCTTCTTGAGAATCTGGCTGAGAAAGGCTTTGCGTACATCTTCCCCGTGAAAGCTCGGAAAAACATCGTAATCCCAGGTTCGAGACAAAGAAGATGAAGGAAATGAAAGAGATAAAGAAGAAGAAGAAGCCATTACTACGACAGAGAGACGATTTAAGATCAGAGATCTAATAAAGTAATAATAGAGGTTATAGAGCTATGTAGGAAGTAATAACTCAGAAAATGGTTGTGGTTCTCTAGTTCTAAGAAGGAAATAGCAATGAAACGCACAAGCAATTTCAGCGAAGAAAACGAAAGTCTCCATCAAAATCTAAATTCAAATATATGCAGTTTCCAAGCAATAAGTTCAATGTTTGGACTTAGTCATAGCAAAAAAGGATTCCATAGACTAGTCTACGTTCACATGTATAGAGTTTTTCCGAGAAGCTTATTTGCGGCGTCTACCTTGACAATCATGCACCGACGACGTAATGCATCAGACTATGTTTTGTATTGAGGAAAAGTCTGAGTTTCCGTGTACGCCCCAAATTTATGACCAACCTCTCCACCACAGTTGCCCCCGCCACATGCATCAGCCTATGTTTCGTATTGTGGACATATGTTCTTGTCGTCTTATAGAAACTCTACAAAGATTTAACTTTGTGCTCTGTGTGTTATGTGAATAATGCTGTAATACTCTTTTGACCTAGCTGGAACACAATGTCATGTTATGTAGCAAAAAACAGGTTACAAAATGCTTGCATCCCAAGAAATCTCCTAAGCTTCTTAATGTTGTCAGATAAAATATATGAAGGCTTTTCTAATCCAGATAAAACCACAATGTGTTTTTTTCATTACTTTAGAATTTTTCGTAACTCTGTTTCACATAGAGTCCTCTGTTTATACTATGAGACTTCATATCAACAGAGTCCTCTGTTTTTCTCAAGTCACAATTCTGCAATTTGGTTCAGTTCAGATAATATAAAAAAACACATGCCAAAGAAATTCATTATTATTTTTATCAAGAGAAATTTAGTTGCAATTCCTATAATTAGAGTCTAGTTATATGTTATATGTAATAATAGGAGACAAATTACAAGTTAAATGAGTGAACAAAATTTTACACTAACAGTTCCAAAGAGAAGATCAAGAGAAAGAAAGCAGAGCAAACTGTTGGTTCTAGTAATCTTCAACAAGAAACTATCCATGATCTAAATAAGCTTCTTCTTTTCAAAGTATTGCTTCAAGTACAAAATCTGTAAACCAGAGACCACAATGCAAATCCCCAGCGACATTATACTGTACCATGCGACTCTCGAGTTTGTTTTTTCACTCACAATCCTCATCTCTGCTTCTCTGCAATTGTGAAAACAAGAGAATGAGTATTTGTATTTCTTTTCAGTATTTTCAAATAATGTAGCAGTTTATTAATCTTTTACCTGTTTCTGAGGTAAATCAGATTTTCATGGATTGCTTCAACTGCACCTTCAAGTTTCTTAAACTCCAGCTCTACACCCTACACAATTGAAGACATTATCGAGTGTCAGTTTAGAGACTAACCTACTCTAAGATGTGATCTTGTAAGTAATTTAATTGTCTCAGAGGCTTGGAAATATGGAGAGCTGACCTCGATCTTTTCTTTTCTAGCAATGGAGTCCCAATCTTTAGCTGCGATTCCAGTTTTCCAGTCGATGTTGATGCTAAAATCTTTGTTACCATGACTTTTAGCATCGGCCTCAAAACACGCCAAGTAAGTTCCTGATTCTTGGGTTGTGAATGCAAACTGACCGTTTGTTGTATTTTCCCTGTGGTGTAACACGGTGCCATAAGGTGCTGTAACCTGCAATAAAACATAAAAACTTCTAGTCATTTACCATTTCAAAGAGTTGGTGCACGTCTTCATGACAAATGTGAGTAAATTTTCAGCAATCTATCAAGCTATGTGGTAGCTGGGAGAGTCATTGACTACCATCTAACTAATAAAGCATGGGAGAACAGAGACCTTGTAACACAGAAGAATATCAAGCAAATTAAGAACTTGAGGTCGCCAAGTAATGACTGTTCCACACATATTTACTCTTTTTCACACTTCCTTAACAGAGCAAGCTATGGTCACTACTATGTTGACGTAAAACACTCACAAACATATAGCGACTACTAGAAATCTGTTAACCTAAAACACATTCGAGTAAACTTTCTACAAAAATCCATCAAACTATGTGGTAGCCGGGAGAGATATAACCATTGTAGAGTCAACAAGACATCTTTGCAAGCAAATAGAGAACTTGATGTCATAACTAATCATCATCTCTTTCCAAACATTTTGACTCTTTGATCAAACTTCCTCAACAGACCAACCTAATGCATTGTTACATTATACAAATCAATGCTCACAGGGCCTTACTAGAAAAGCTCATCTTCTCTTCTCATTCAAACAAAACCTAAACGCTTAGGATCCAGAACTGAGGAAACAATATTCACATAACGATCTCTTATCACATTTCACTTCAAGATCTCTTATTCTATGAATCAGCTACTTTGCCATTGATTACATGAAAGATCATGAAGTAACCTAACAATTGAATTCACATCATGAACAAATAAGGAAACTAGAACTAAGCATGGATTCAAGGTGAAGATAAGACACCATTTTTAGAAACTAATTTCGTAGAGTTCAGATTCCAATCAACGAACATGAAAGCAAGTCCTTTACGAAATTACTTTACCTTAACGGAGACAGTAGGGAAGATAGAATGTTCCTCGGAGATAACAAGGTAATCAGCTAAAACGATGACGTTGCTTTGGATTTCTTCGGAGACGCACTTTGATCCGGTGTGAGGTACAGTAAGCCACACAGCTTCACAGATCGGTGATAGAGAGAAAATGAGAGCTGAGAGTAAGATCGTCGTCGGAATCATCTTCTTCTTCATCGAGATTTTTCTCAAACTTTTTTCCGATTTGAATTTTGAGGAGATCTAAGTAGAAGTAGAAGTTAGAAGTCAGATCTCGTTTTCTGGTTAATTTTTTAACCAAACGAGATTTATCGTTTTCTTTTGCATCGATTTAAGATCTGACTTAAAGTGTTAACTTAAACCGGTTTTAACGTTAAATGCAAATGAGAGAAAATTAAAGTGTGAAAATGGTTAGTTAAGAGTTTAAAATCTGCAGATTATTTCTATAATTTACTAGTTTTGATAATTTCATACATGAAATTACTATAATTTGGCGTAAACATATATTAGGGTAATTACTAATTAGGAACGGGAAAAATGTCGTTTAATACTCCAATTTTCAAATTGTAGCCATTTTATATCTCAACTTTACATGCGGTCATTTTAAACATAAAGATATCGTTGACCAACCGTTTAAACTATAAACATTCGTTGACCAGGCCAAAAAAACTAACCGTTAACAGTCGTTAACTGATTATCTAACGTCTGTTAACATCTCCGTTAGCCACCTTTAAACGACGTCGTTGTCATCTTTTAAAAATAATTGACGAACTTACGATTCGAACTCACAACCTGCGGCAAAAACAAGACCCTTACTTAACCATCTCACCAATTATATTTTATTGGTAACCTTACGAAACAAATATAATTATATAGTTTTAAAAGTTTTCTTCTTCATCTTTAACCTACGAAACATCTCCACCATAGCCGCCGCCTCCAAATCTGGGTTCTCTCTCAGATGATTTATTTTTTAGTATTAATCATATCATTTTTCGTTGATTGAAAAGAATTCGAATTTGGTAAATTCAATTCATCGCAACCTGTTCTTATGAACACCATTGATAGATTCGTCAATTCATATGAAATCAGTAACACAAATAGCACAGTTCTTCGTCGTCTCACATGCACCTTCGTTCTCGCACCTACACCGTTATTGCTCTTAGCGGATCTGAGGTATCTAATAGCATAATATATAATTACGTGTTTTTGGATAGTAATCATTAAACAGTCTAGCTTAGTTGGTATTGACAAGCATTGGGAGCACTTGAAGGTGAACGGTTCGAATCCTATAGTCATCATTTCTTTTTAAAAGATAAAAACGACGGCATTTAAAGGTGGCTAACAGAGATGTTAACAGACGTTAGATAATCAGTTAACGACTGTTAACAGTTAGTTTTTTTGGCCTGGTCAACGAATGTTTATAGTTTAAACGATTGTCAACGAATGTTTATAGTTTAAACGGTTGGTCAACGATATCTTTATGTTTAAAATGGCCGCATGTAAAGTTGAGGTATAAAATGGCCACAATTTAAAAGTTGGGGTATTAAACGACATTTTTCCCAAGCTTACAACTAAAATAGTAAGATAGAAGGAAAACGATTTAAACCAAAATTAACCGAATACAAACAGATTTCTTTATTTTTGAATATCTTTTGATAGAGAACTATCGAAGATGTCCGCGACAAACTAAAGAAAATGATTCCTCTTATGAAGATGAGTAACTGTCATACAATTTCAAATTTCTAACCTTCATAACCTGGCAAGACAGAACCACAACAAGTTTCTTAACAGTTTTTGTAGATGCGGCGTTATTGGTGGTATGGCAAAGAAATGCCTAGATAGAAGCATCTTGAGAAGACTATATGCATATCTCAAATAGATTTGCTATGGATAGACAGACAATGAGTTGTATCCGACCCAAAGCAAAGACACTTTGCCAGAACAACCACCTAAACACCGTCGAGGCAAAACACCAAGCTCGGAATCTTAGCTATAGAGGAAAAAATGTCAAAGAGGCAGAACCCGAAAACCAAACCGCCGACAATCCAAATTGTTGGACAAACGAAGTTTGTAAGTAATATCGCCTATTTTTTTTTTTTTTTTGCTTAAAAATGTAAATATTTTATAAAATAAAAATGGTTTAGGTTTATAATCAAGATTATAAACTTATACAAATGGTCCTATGGCAAAAAAATAAAAACATGGAAACATAATTCGTAAACAAAATTTCAGTCCATCCACTCAACATGAGCAAACACTAATAGAGTTAGATGAAGTGATTGACGATTTTGCTGTTCTTCCCAAATTTGTTGCTCGAGACCAATACACAAACACTAGAAACCTTTCACCAGAGGGCCGAGACTGAGCCATCAACGGTAGGGTACTCAGAGCCCTCGATCACATACTCCTCCCAAGTCATGTGAGAGCGGCTCATCGAACGATTCCATGAGCTCTCCCAGAATGGAACCTCACAAACCAAATATTGTGAACAATGTGAGCTCACCCTACCAAGTTCATTCTCCGAAGTCAGCTAGAACAGAGCTAGAATTTGCAAATTAATAACCACACTGAACACTATTACTCTTACTAGCTTCTCTAGTGCGAAGTGCAAATGCAACAAAAGCAAAAACGCTTTTACCACAAGACCTCGACTCACAACAACAACAACAGCAAGACACAAGCGAGACAAAATATACAAGCAATGTGAACATATTGGAGAAGGGAAAAGCTACCACCGATAGCGATAATATCGCCTGTTTTTGGAAGTTGTTGTCAATCTCATTCCTCTCTTTAGGCACTTGAACCAACTTGACCTCCAAAACTACTTTTAAAGTACCCACTCTTTCACTGCTTGTGTTGATTTAATCTTGAATAGCATTTCTCCCTTTTTTTTTGTCAAACGAATAGCATTTCTCCATCTTCCTCAATCACAACTATTATTGAAACTTCATGTATTTCTACAAATGAGGAATCCCTCTACATGGGGCCACGATACACTCTTTTTAGTTTAAGTGTGCAGATTGTCACGCATGACTACAAACAAAAATGCTTCAATGGATTAATCTCTAAATACAAAACCGATATCTCGTTAAATAATGTGTTATATTCCCTTTATCATCTTACACCCTAGTCTCTCTTCCATACTTCTTAAATAAATTAGTATCTTATTTTTTTTTAACAACTTGCAAGCATACTTAATTACAAAATCTTCTTGAACATTTTGGAATCTTATAAGCAAGACATGGTTTTGAATCTTGATTTTTTTGCCTATCTTGAATAAGAAACTCAAGTTAGTTAGATTAGGTTTTTACTTTTTAGTTGTAGTCAAAAGTTTGTTAGCTGAAATCACGTTTAACACGAGTTGTTAAGTTCGTATATGCCAACACAATTTTTTAGTCGTCTTAAATTTTACATTTCTTGCATTTCTCTGTTTTTCTTAATGTATGCTATGTTTTGAGATTGACTGTTTAATATCAATGTGATTACATTACATTATCGAGAGTAAACGATCTTCAGTTGTTCTGCTTCTGATTCCTTTAATTTGTTTGCTTGCGTATTCCCTTTGTATCCTAGCAGCTGTGATTCGAACACAACCAAATCTCTCACCCCCACATCTTTTATGTCGGCACTGAAATTACCTACGAATTATTATCCAATATAAAACGAATGTATGACAAGTGTCATAGCTTGTCCTTCTAAAAACCGAACCAAGTTTTTGCATATTCCAAATAGAATGATCACTTCCCTTTTTTTTTCTTTGAAAACGAGAATATTAAAACGTTTGAGAAATTTTTACATTTCTCTTTGTAAGATAAACATATAAAAGAATAAATGAATAAATTCCTCAAAAAGGCAAAAAACAAGCTCGAATTTTGACATCAAAATCGATATCAACCAAATCAATTTTACTTTTCTAGATATTTGAGAAATGACGTCAAATAAAACAGAAGAGGATTTGAGCAAATTTACATTTCTCTCTTCTCTTTGTACAACAAACGATAAGAAGAACCAAGAAAAATAAATCCTCAAAAAGGCAAAAACCCAAGCTCGACTATAGACCAATTTCTTCGGTTTACCTAAAACCGAACCACATCAATTTTACTTTTCTTAGGTAAAAGAGAATCTGAGAAATTTTACATTTCTCTTTATCGACAAACATAAACGAAAAAAGGAATAAATCCACAAAAAAGGCAAACCAAACTCAATTTTGCGCAAATTCTCCGGTTTATTTAAAACCGAACCAAATCCTTTTTACTTTTCTGAACTTTCCTCTTCCACAGCCGGCCAGCCCTAAGCACCTCTCTAACTTCTCCTTTACTCTGTATTTAACAGAAAGAACCAAAACAAACGAAACAAATGGATTTAGGGATTTCGAAAAGCCACCATGCCTTTAACTCGTCAACAATGGCGACCTAAATTTTCTAATTCCAGAAAGTAAGCAACTTTAAGCTTCCTCCTCCTCTTTTTCAATTACATTACCATTTTTTGGTGTAGCTTTTTAAATCAGTGCATCAGAATCGAATCTCACACCTTTTTTGTTCCTTCCTCTTAACCCATCTTTTGATTTCACAAAACTCCAGATCTGACTGATTTCATCGAAGAAACAAATCCGTGGGTCATTAGAAAAATCCGATTTTTTGATTAAAAGATGTGGTCGGTGATGGGTTTAGTGAGACGTACGGCTATGTCCTCCACCGTGAATAAAGCTTCTCCGGTTAGGTCTTTGCTTGGTGGGTTTAGATGTCTCAACGTTGAGTCTAAGGAAGAAGATGAGAAAAAGGATATGACTGTGTTAGAAGCTAAGAAGTTAATGAGATTAGTGAATGTTGAAGATATGAAGAAGAAGCTTATTGGTATGGGTGATAAAGAAATGGTTACTTACACTACACTTATTGAAGCATCTCAAGGTTTAGGTATCGCTAGATCTCTTGATGAAGCTCATGCTTTTGCTCGTGTTCTTGATGATGCTGGTGTTATTTTGATCTTTCGTGATAAAGTCTATCTTCATCCTCATAAGGTTTGTGAAATCTTACAAAAACGCATCTATTTTGAAAACCCTAATCTCTCTGTTTCTATTAATGAGACTCTGTTTCTTGTAGGTGGTGGATTTGATTAGAAAGGCAGTGCCTTTAGGTTTGAATCCAGATGATGAGTTGATTAGAGAAGAGTTTGATAAGATGAGAAGTATGAAGGAAGAGATTGATGTGTTAGCTCATCAACAAGTGAGGAAGATTCTATGGGGTGGTCTTGGTTACTCAGTGGTTCAAATTGGAATCTTTGTTAGGCTAACTTTTTGGGAGTTTTCTTGGGATGTGATGGAACCAATAACGTTTTTCACTACAGCTACTGGGATTATTGTGGGTTATGCTTATTTCTTGATGACTTCTAGAGATCCAACGTATCAAGATTTCATGAAAAGGTTGTTTCTTTCCAGGCAGAGGAAGTTGCTTAAGAGTCATAAGTTTGATGCTGAGAGGTTTAAAGAACTGGAGAACAAGTGGAAGATAACGTCTTGCTCTTCTTCTTCGTGCCACGCTAATGCATCGATTCGGAATCGTGTTGGTGTTGATCTTGATTTGGAGGATTCTTTGCAGAGTCATCACAGAGATTGATTGGTTCTAACCATTTTTCACTTTTGATGATATTACTTAACCAGATTTTCTTCTCTCTGGAGGTTGATCAAGTTTGATTATTTGGTGTTGATTGATCCAAAGAGTTGGAGTAGTCATGGTGATTTTTATTTGATAATCTTGAGCTACTCTTATTTAAATCAGCTCATGTGTTAATCTTTTCTATGGTTAAGGATTTTGACGGATTATAATAGTCTAGTAACTATGATTTTGGCTCTTAGATTTTTTGTTTTTCTCTTCAATATTTGTTTCAAGGGTTTAAGCCTTAAGAGGGTAAAATGGTACGAAGAAAATGAAAGTGAGTGGATAATTTTAGTCTCCAACACATGGGTCGAAGAATATTCAATTCCGAATTAAAACCTCGTGCCCACTCTAAAAAAACACACTAGGGTCATCGGCCAATGTGTCATTGCGTCGATATCAAACGAGACTACCACATAACCGACCATGCACTAAATTCATTTGTATAGAGAAACACGCCATCTCTCATGAACATAGCGAAAGGCTTTATTTAGTAAGTAGATCAAACGCAAAGCAAAGAAAAATCTAAAGCACACAACCTTTCAAGCAGAATTTACATTCACTAAAACTTTGAAAACGAATACTACGTAAACATATTACTGATATCAGTGCTAACATAAACTCGGGAAACTATGAGTACGCAAACAATTTAAGAGTGACACAAGACCGGTTTAAGTATGATCCTTAAAACTATGGCTAGTTGAATCTCTGCCACCTCCATTCGGTCACATGCAAAGCGAGGAGACCAAGTTTGGAATCATACTTGCATTTAACTGGAATTCATCATTGCATCATTCTTTAGCATGCCCATAAAAATTAAAGATAAAAATTAGTTTCTTAAATTGTCGAAGTGAAATAAATTATTGTAACCTTTATACTATTACTAGATTTTAAACCCGCGGTATACCGCGGGGATAATATATTTTTTAAATTAGTATATATAAAAGTTTACAAATTAAATTTATTTATAAAATATTTTTATTTTATAGTTTACAATTGTTATTAAGTAACGTCCTGCCAAACCCGTTCCGCAAAAAAAAACTGCTGTACACCGCTAATTAAAGATATAATTAAAATAAATATTTTACGGGATTGCAATTGTATTTTGGTTTGTCAAACAAATATTTGTTGTAAATAGTTGCCAAAATCTAGTTCAAATTTTGGAGAAATAAGATTGATTGGATAGATAAAGAATGTATTTAGGTGTGTTTTGCTCTTTTTAAGGGATTGCAATTGTATTTTGGTTTGTCTAGCATTTTTTGTTTTAAATAGTTGCTGAAATTTAGTTTAAATTTTGGAGAAATCTGCGTGACATATGAGATTAGAATATATTTGGAATATTTTTTGTTTGTTAGTCAATTTATTACTAAAAATACCAATAATTAAAAGTTAGTGACAACCATTGTAAATAAGTCCCAACTCCAAGATTTATTTCACAAAATGACTGCAAAAATATATATGTTGATTTGAAAAGCTTTTTTTTAAAAGAATAAATTAAAATAAAAATATTACAAAGAATAATATTTGAAAAAGAGTACTTGAATTTATAATTTTTTTATTATGTTCAACGTTAAAGAGTTAAAGTATATAAGAAAGCTTCGATATCCAATTTTATCGTCTTTTTTTTTTTTTGTGAAAATCCAATTATCTCATATTATTATTTTTAATCATTATATTTTCTTTCTGATTTCTATAACACCAGCGTTAAACATAACACCAGATTTTACTTCTTCCTTCTACACTCATCTTTTACACATACCTAAAAAATAATAAAAATAATAATCATTACAGTAAAACCAACAAATCTTTAAAAATAAATTAATTATAAAACAAAAAAATTATGAATAATGAAGTATAATTTTGTTCGTTTGAATTATATAATCTACATTATTATGCTTAGATTATTATAGTTATTTATAATAACAAGGACGTGGCAGTATAAATTAGTTGCCTAATCAGCATCGTTCGCAAAATCACGTTCAATGAAGATAATGACTTCATCATAACACAAGAAATCCGTTAGAGAATTGGATAGAACAAATTAAATAGAATCTTCTTTATCATCGCTGATACGTCTCGAGATACCCATTTAAAAAAACCGATGAAGGATAACATATACAAAGTTGCAAGCACTAATCTTATATTTCAATAGAAGAGAATTGTATAAATCCTCAAGTTTAGCGGTCTCATCTATGGATAAACCAACACATCTCATCTTATCATGCAAAAATTTCAACAAAGAATTCACAAAAAATGGAGACTTAAGTTTCATTAAACAAAACAAAATTGAGCTTACCGGTTTGTTATAGATATCCACAAAACAAAATTGAGCTTACCGATTTGTTAGCAGTCATTATTATTATATCTTGAATATTACTCATCAATTAAAAATTTGAAAAATAGTTCATACATGTCCACTCTGCTAACGTAATTCGTTACAAAAATTTATCGTCTCACGAGTCATCATCACACATATTCTTTAATTTTTTTTTATTTTTTTTAAACAAATAAATTATTCATATCTGTTCAAAATGCACAAAAAATGTATTAAAAAGGACCATTACGTTTAATAATTACACAACCCCAAATCAATTGGGCCTTTGGTGGCTAAACATAATTGGGCCTATGTGATTTAACATTAAAAAAAATATAAAAATCCTAAGACGCACGTGGAGAGAAATTAGTCGTCTTCTTCGTTTGGATCTCGTCACCGGAGCTACACCGGCGCTTCAGTGCTTGCTTCTATCGTCGACTAATAGAACCAGAATCCGATAAAAAAAAAAAAAAAGTGTTGACTCAATCAAAGAGAAGTCATGAACACTCACAATAATCGATACGCAAAATGGAAACAGAGAGAGCTTGTTCTTATACTCCTATACGCCATCGCTTTCTATGCTTATGTCGTATGGAGATCGCTTCGTCTCTCCCACGGTATCTCCAGCTTTTTCACAAATCAATCAATTCTTAAGTCATGTGATTGTGATTTGGTTTGATTGAAAATTTTGACTTTTAGATCATTACTTCAAGCTCCATGGTTTAGCTTCTGGCTGGCTCATTCCTAATCGACGTAATGTAATGTGTGATTCTTAAAGTTCCATTTTTTCTACGTATTCTAATTGCTTTGAAGCTCATTATCTGTGTTTGGTTGTAGGATGTTTCTGATGCTCAATGGAGGAACTTTCGTGGAAATTTGCCAATTCTTAGCTTTGTTTTCGCTGTTTTCACTGTGATTGCAAATGGGGTTAGGTCGTTTTTCCATTTAAGAGCTAAAGGAATGGCTATCTTGTGGCTTTCAATGTCGTTAATATACTTGATATACTTACATGGAGCTTGGTATGTTGATTGAATCTCTCTTTTTGCCTTCCTAGCATTCACTATTGTTTGTTTCTTGACTTTTTCTGTATCTTAGCTGAGTTGTTTCCGCGTTCACTTCCAGCGTCATTTACATTCTCTCGATTGCAACAGCCAATTTCCTTCTTGTTAAGGTATGTTTCCTTTAGTTTACCTCTTGTCAGTAATCTTGGATCGTAAGAGTATATAGAATGAAGGTTAGGGCATATCTTAGCTTCTTAGCTGATCATTATTCATAAAAATTCACTAGATTTACATCAATGCAGGTTTTTGCACGGACTAGTTACTTTCCTTACATGCTGTGGACTTTCAACATATTTTTTCTCTTCTGCAATCGCATTTATGAAGGATATTCTTTCTCCATTTTCGGGTGAGTTATGTAAATCTCACATTTGACACACATACTTGGAGTTGTTGTATGGTTGCTGTGAAGCTTAACACTTTGATAATTTCTCTCTTTGTCCAAGGCAACAGTTTGAATTCCTGGATAACTTTCGGGGCACATTTAGATGGCATATATGCTTCAACTTTGGTATTGTTTTATCCACTCTACACTTGACTGCAATTTTCTATGTGAAAAACACAATCTGGCTGGAGTATGTTGTTCATTTATAATTTTGTTGCAGTTGTTTTGCGCATGTTAAGTTTTGGATATGATTATCACTGGAGCCAACTGGATTCTCATTTTGATCAGGAGGTGATATATAGTCTTCCTATCTAACACTCTCTGTCCTTTCTGATAAATCTTTTACCGGTCTCTCAGTAGTATTGGAATAGGTGTAGCCATCTCTTATTTTTCTATTTCATTATTGCAGAAACACGTAATGCGCTGTTCCTTATGTAAGTTGGGGAAGACTTGCTACGTAGTGCGACAGGTTGACTGCGTGGCACCAACAATTCACTTTAATGTTGTTTTGCTATTGCGTTACTTGTTTCTAACGTAGTATAACTTATTAGGAGAGAGGTCTAGCAAGTGATAGCTGCAGTTTTTCTCTATACCTTTGTTATTTGGTATATGCACCCTTGTACCTTGCGGGGCCAATTATAAGCTTTAATGCATTTGCTTCTCAGGTATGCGGTTCTTGTCATGCCTCCACTTTTCTATTCCTTTCATATCTTTGTTTGTTTTTAAGATCCCGATTCTCTTGAATAAAGTTCTATTTACTATAGTTAAGAGTTCCTAAAGAATCAACACCTTTGTTTTTCATAGTGGGTCTTGTTTTCATGATCTCTCATTACAAACCTACATTTTTACAGCTAGATATGCCACAGAATACTCTTTCATTCAAAGATGTTGCTTGGTATGGAGTGCGTTGGTTATTCAGCTTCTTGCTGATTGAACTCATGACACACTTATTTTATTACAATGCCTTCGTGATCAGGTGAAACTCTTTCAGGACTAGGATAATAATAAGACTTTATCGTTACTTTTTCAAGATTTTAATTATGCTAACTTTTTTGCATTTGTGACAGTGGTCTGTGGAGAGAACTATCTCCTGTGGAAATATTTATTGTCGGATACGGAGTAAGACATTATTGATATCTGTATTGTTATGTTTTTGTTTAGCAGAACAAACTACTTTTTTACTAGACAATATAATATCATCTCAAGAGGCTCTTGGAAATTTTAGCTGTGTGATTTAACTAGAATACCCTAAACTGATCCGTATTGCTATTTGTACTGCTGCAGGTACTAAACTTTATGTGGCTTAAGTTCCTTCTTTTATGGAGATATTTCCGCTTTTGGTCTCTGGTATGCTCCTTCAAAGTCTTGACTCTTGAGATCGTTTTATTATTTTATGATCGTTTGGTGGAACGAAAGTTCAAGCTGTCTTACGGTAGTTAACGTGGTCCTTTGTACTGATGACGTTCTGGTGCATGAATTTTCAATAGCAAGCAATTTTCAAATCGTTGCTACTTTCATGGTGCTTGAATTTTCAATAGAAATTCCGAGAAATATTGCCGGATAAAAAATTAGTATGCGGTTCTGATATGTAATAATGTAAACATTTTTTTCAGGTGAATGGCATTGAAACTGTTGAGAACATGCCGAATTGCATTAACAATTGCTACAGCCTAGAACTATTCTGGAAAACCTGGCATGCCTCATTTAATAGGTGGCTTATCAGGTGAGAATGTTTAACACTAAACTTCTGGTTTCAACTTAAAAGCGTCGCAACATCATTTTCTTTTAATGTTAGCTCGTAAAATAGTAAGTTAACATCTTCCTTTAGGTATATGTATATTCCTCTAGGTGGATCACGAAGAAAATTTCTGAATGTGTGGGTTGTATTTACATTTGTTGCCATGTGGCATGATTTGGAATGGTAATCCCTTGCCTTCCTATGATTCCTTTGTGTTGTATGAATCATTCGATGCAACTTTCTCATATGGTTGACTGCTGTGTTTGCAACCAGGAAGCTTCTTTCATGGGCATGGTTAACATGTTTATTCTTCATGCCAGAAATGTTACTGAAATCAGCATCCAGTGCATATAAGGTCAGTTAAACAATGATTGTTTTATTCACTCCAAATAACTGAAGCCTCATATGTTCCAAGTCTTGACCACGCTAACATTTGAAGAATGAATTTGACGTATACTATCACACATTATTGTGGTGGTGGAGACTTGGCAATGTATTTGACTGGCACATGATATGTTTTGGAACCTGTGAACACTCTTGGGAGCCTATTAGTATATTATGTCCCAAGACAAATAGAACCTCTATAACTTCCTTTGTAATTTGGTTTAATAACCATGGAAATTGTAGTTAACGTCATAAGTAATGTTGCAGGTTGAGAGTGCTTTTGGAGAATTCCTCCTTCGTGAACTCAAGGCGTTGTCTGGTGCCGTCACAATCACATGCCTCATGGTAAATAGCTATTGCTGAATATTCTTAGGCCCATCGGTGTTGTCGCCTTCATGCTGATAAATTTGTTTTGAGTTCCTCAATCGCAGATTGCAAATCTTGCTGGCTATGTCATTGGACCATCTGGTATAAACTGGATGGTCTCCAGCTTTCTCAAAAGAGAAGGTATATAGATTCACAACAGTTATCAGTCTTCATTTAACTATCTTTTTCATACGCTCTGATTCAGTAATGTCCATTCATTTGATATCACAGGAGTACCTGTTCTGGGCGGCGTGTTCTTTAGCTTGTACGTGGGTACAAAGGTATTGCTTTCAATTTTCTGCTACGCTAAATGTTTAGTTTCCGTTTCTCTAACAACTTTAACCGTTATTTGAATGCTCCCAACTTTCCTTTCTCTATTTTGCAGCTGATGTTCCACATCCAAGACTTAAGAAGTGTGGCGCATAGCCCGAAGTAGCCAAGGGAAAGAGACAAAGAGTTGTAATCTCCTCAGTTACAACCAAGTAATTTCATTATTGTTACGTTTTGTAAAAAATTTAGTCGGACTAATCGAGTGTATCCTTGCTGGAAGAATGGAAAATTAAATCAACTTTTGCAAAGGCTTTTGGATAGATGATCACTGACCACCTGCAGTTTTCAAAAGCACAATGAACGCTTATGAAAGGTATCTAGTAAATGAACGACAATCCCCTGCATTCTTATCATACACCAAACCATGCATGACCTCATGAATGATTTTGTGCTGACTGCGGCTGCATATTCGTCCTGGATGGTTGGACCTATGACTTTGATTTCCTATTTCAGTCCAGCTTCTTACTGGTACTGTCTACATTCCTTAGATTCTTTTCAGTTTCTGAGAAGCCTTTTAAGTTTCATTACCGGCTTTGATAGGTTAGGTGCGATTGAGACCATAGAAGAAAACCATCAGAGTCACAATTTTGTCCCTTCCCAACCCAACAAAAACAGGTTGAGACAAGACATTGGAGGATTAAGACACACCTCTACTTTTAATCATGTGGCTCTGATTTGAAACTAGGTCTCTTAGACGTAATGGAATTGTATAAAGTGATGCTAGTGACAATTTGAAACAATAGTCATAGAAAACAATACACGTATAATTTGCAATAAGTGTCCAAATAATATTAATTATCAGAAAGGACAAAAATGTGGCAGCTTCATAAGAATCTAAACTTAATTTTCTATAAATATCTTAAACGGTTGGTTTTAGTTTAAAGGCTACAAACAAATTGTATGTGTGAAAGGAATAGACTTTTTTGGTCAGCTCTGAAATAATTGCAATCTGTCTGCAACATTCTGCGATCTGATCTAAGTTAAACCAAAATCATATTTTACTTTGGCAAGATCTTGATCTGGAATCTTTTGTCAAAAGCTACTTAATCTCCTTAGTTTGTAATAAATATTATAAAAAAACGTTTCTTTATTTTTAAAAAAACAAAAAATAAAACGTCTTCTAATTAATGCTCTTAAGTCACTCTCGTTCTCCATATAAACCAAGGTATGTGATCAAGTCTAAAACATCCATGATCAAGAAGTGTAAAATGAAGAAGCTTCTATGGAGTTGGATCATTCTCTTCAACATCCATGTAAATGGAATGATGATGGAGTTTGATGAAATGGAGTGGTTCACAGTTTTCAATGGAACAAAAGTGTTTCAGACTCAAAATGATGTTTTTTCTGAAGCTAAGTTTCCTATGGTTGGACTCACTCTGATTCAATCTGCTGCTGCTAAAGGAGCTGGTAACATCTTCTTCTTTATACTTTTCTTTGGGATAATATATGTTTCTTGTTACACAATTTTCGATTTTTCTTGCAGTGTGTTTGGATGGAAGTCTTCCCGGATACCATTTGCATCGCGGGTTTGGTTCCGGAGCGAACAATTGGCTCGTTCAATTAGAGGTCTTCTGCAGCTAAAACATTCTCTTGTAGTATAGATATGACAATGTTTAGTCAGTGACATAATGGTTTTAAGTTTTGACAGGGAGGTGGATGGTGTGATACCATTAGAAATTGTGTTTACCGTAAAACCACTCGTCGTGGATCTTCTTCATATATGGAGAAAGAGATACCATTTACCGGCATTCTAAGTGATAAAGCCGCGGATAATCCAGGTTTCTTGCTAAAGCTCCTCTGTCTTTATAAATATATATCACTCTGTATAGTGTGTGTTAATCTCCTTTTGAATATTTGTTTGTAGACTTTTATAACTGGAATAGAGTAAAAGTTCGGTATTGTGACGGTGGATCGTTTAGCGGGGATAGCGAAAATAAGGTTAGCATTTGTATAGAATTTGATAACTTTCTTGTGTTACAACATTGATTGTTTATTTGAATTTTTTTGCTACAAATTAGGCTGCACAACTTCAGTTTAGAGGAAAGAGAATTTGGTTAGCTGCTATGGAAGATTTGATGGCAAAAGGTATGCGTCAAGCTAAGCAGGCTCTGCTCTCTGGATGTTCTGCAGGAGGTCTTGCGGTGATTTTACGATGTGATGATTTTGGGAAATTGTTTCCTCCTTCCACCAGAGTGAAATGTTTGAGTGATGCTGGTTTCTTCCTTGATGCGTGAGTGATTTGCTAGTTTCCTTGAGTAACAAGTATAGGTAATGACTTTGGTATACATAGTGACTGTTTTTTGTGATTTATGGAAGTGAAGCATCGATGTGTCTGGAGGTCGATCTCTTAGACGATTATACGCCGGTGTGGTCAGATTACAGGTTAGAAGTAAAGAATGTTGCATAGTGTTTTACTTGGTGCAAGAATACTAATCGAGATTTGTGTAATGTTTCTACAGAATCTGCAAACCAACCTTCCTCAGTATTGTGTAAACCGTCTTAATCCCACTTCGGTACATATTCTTAACTTCACACCAAATAAGAAAGATGTAGTGTGCTAAATCTCCTCATAAGTGTACTCCATGGTTTCAATATTGCAGTGTTTTTTCCCACAAAACCTAATCAACCAAGTCAAGACTCCACTTTTTATTCTTAATGCTGCATATGATTCTTGGCAGGTAAGTAATTCTCTTGTTGATCATCAGATTTATTAACAAGATTTTGTGTTTAGTTAGTTTTTTTTTGGTGCAGATTCAAGAGAGTTTAGCTCCAAAATCTGCAGATCCAAGTGGAAGTTGGAATGATTGTAGACTTAACTACGCCAAGTGTAGTGCATCTCAGATCCAATTCTTGCAAGGTGAAACATAAGCTAATAATGATGTTCTTGATTTTTTTTTCCGACTTATGTTCTTGATTCTGAATAACCAAACTAACAAATGTTTTTGAAATGTGTGTTACAGGTTTTAGGACGCGTATGGTGAATTTGGTAAAAGGTTTCGCGATGCCAAGTAAGAACGGTGTGTTCCTCAATTCGTGCTTTGCTCATTGCCAAACAGAGAGGCATGACACTTGGTTCGCCCAAAACTCTCCAGCTATTAAGAACAAGGTAAGACAAAATAATGGCTAGTTGAAAGTTGATAATGTTTGTCAAACTCTAGTTCGATTTGATAATGTTTTTCGTTGTTTAAAGTTTTGATAAATTTCCGCAAATGTGCTAGTTGTGATTTAATCCCAATTGTTATTGATGTTTGTATAAACCAAAACAGGGTATTGCAGTAGCTGTGGGAGATTGGTATTTCGAAAGAGGAGGAGCAAAGCTCATAGACTGTGCTTATCCTTGTGACAAGACTTGTCACAATTTGGTCTTTAGAAGATAAAACTAGTTTTTCTTTGGTATCACAATGTATTTTTTTAAGAAGCATCCATTTATTTATTCAGGCAACACAATGAAATGAAATAAAACCCATTTGATAACATCTCTCTACAGTTCTCTGACTTTCTGCCTAAAAACCTCATATCCATTAGTCCATTACTCTACTTTTGTTCTACACGAATATATCATTTTTAAGTTAACAACACCAACTGTCTCCTTAATTGCTAATGTTTGGATCTGCATGACTTAACATGGTACCATAAATATAGAAAAATAGTAAAATATATACACAAGGAATACTAAAAAAAAAAGAAATTGGTAAAAAATGAGATGATTACTCATAAAATATGGGCTCCAAGCACCAAAAGATATTGGTCCATCGAGAAGTTAGAATCCTCCACCTCTTAATCTTTGGTACCAAACATATCCATAGTCGGATATTATAATTTCGAGTTTGTAGAAGTTAGAGTCATAGCAAGTCCACTTGTATCTCTTACAATTCTATGTCCAACGAGCAACGAAAAAAAACATCACAAAAGCTTTTGATGGGGCTTTCACATTTTTCCTCTATGCAGGTCTTATTCTTCTTTCAGCTTCATTCTCTGCGACCAAAACGTGAAACTCTGATCCAAGCATGTCATGTACGTCAATATTCTCCATGTTGATTAAGTTAATAGTTTCCATGATCACTTCTAGAGTCAACGTGAAGCCTAGATTAGACAAGGCCCGTATAGCGTTCCCGATTCTGACAATACTTTTTCGAGTCTCGAGTGGAGAACGTTTGATCATTTTGGGAGGGAGTTGATGGGCTTTGCCCAATAGTATATTTATGTTATATATGAATACTGATCAAGCCAGAGGATTATGCTAAAAACTTAAAATGTTAAACATTGAATTGATTACCAAATATGTTTGTTTTTTTCTATCAACCAAGTGCAAAAACATAGATGTTTCACGATGGAATCAGTGATGAGACTTGTTCATTAACTAAATGATACATGTTCCCAATAGTATACTTATGTTATATATTAATACTGATCCAGCCAGAGGATTATGCTAAAAACTTAAAATGTTAAACACTGAATAATGTTCCACATGTGATACGAATTTGTCTACTCCCACTCTTCTTTGTTTTCCACGAACTTGGACGAAAGCTTCATCTTCTTCAACACCATTATACTTCTTCAACCAATCTTTTTCATTTCTTTCTCATGAGATTCCATAAATCAGTCTCATAATGGCGTTTACAGAAGGGATACGTTTATCATCACAAGCCAATATCTCTTCCCCCTCCTTGTCATCAAGTCCTATCACCGAAGAAGGCGACGGTGTAAACTGATAAAAGTCTAGACCTGAAGGGGACCACTCTGGAATCGAACCTATGACTTCCCACTTATTAGCTCTCAGGTCGTACCCATGAAGTACTTGCTTCAGATGCTTGTTATAATAGTCCTTCTTCAATATTGTCTCCCTCAACACTAAAGACTTTCCATCGTAAGCCTCCACGTACCAACTATATAGCCTCTTCTCGTCCAGTACCCCGTTCCGAATTTGCTTCACGAGGACCCACTTGGGATCACTAAGAATGTTATGGAAGGCATAAACGTAAATGACTTCTTCCGTCGCCGATATCAAGGTTAAATTATTATCTACGGCTGTGAACAACGTTTTTAAACAAAGTTCTTTGGGGAATCTAATCGGAATTAGTCGTGCTTTCTCTGTTTTTAGGTTGAAAGCTACGATAGATCCGTCATTTCTTAGCCAGTGAACAGCTCCCTTCATATAAACAGGTTTTTTCATATGGTCATCAAGATTACTTGTACAGCAAGTTAATGTCGTTTCCAATAATTTCCATGAATCTCCTGCGTTAAATCTCAAACTCATATGTTGTTTCAGTGGCATTTCTCACCTCTTTTATGTTGACGATTTTGAAACTCGGGGTGGTTCGATCAGTCTGATCAACGGCGAACCCGATGACTTGTTGACGACCTCCTCGAAGAGTAAAATCCGTAGGGAAAAACTTTGACCTAGAGTGATTCAAAAAACGAAACTTCTTTGTGAGAGGATTTGCGACGCAGAGATTTTTATTAAGGAAGAGTAGAAGAAGGCCAGAGCAATAGCCTAAAATGTGACACTGCGTCAAGGTTTCTACTGTTCGCGGTGACCTAGAATCACCGTAGAGGTGGTAGCAGATCAAAGGGCAGCCATGGGTTGCTATGTATAGCAAACTTGATCTGATCCGAGAAAAGTATTCGGATGCAAAGTTAGGGGTTTTGGATATATGAGATTGAAGAGATCTATTTGTGCATTGTATCATGGCCAGAGATCTGTGGTCTATTCTGAAGAGAATCTCGTCGAGGAGATGATGAGGTAAGGTGTCCATGACAGGAGAAATTAGGACTTTTGCTTTTGCTTACTTCTTTTGATGTTATTTTCGGTGGGTTTTTGTAATGATGCATTTATAGACGTAATTAAGGAAACAGATTGGGCAAAAGATGTCCCACTAATTACCATATACTATAATTTTATTTTCTCTCTTTTTAGGTCTCCATATCAATTATTAAAAAGTGTGAGCCACACAATTATTAATTTCAATTTAATTAACCTTTGTTTGTTATTTCTTTTGATTAAGTTTGCAACATAAACATAACTAAGAAAAAATCATTTTAAAATTTATTAATTATTCAATCAAATTATATACATATATTATAAATATTAAATTTTAATAGATTGTGAAATAAATTAAATTGATGATGGAAAAAAGATTCATGATCAAAATCAAAATAAAATTAATAAGTGTCAGGAAAGTAGAAATAATTTGATTTGTTTTTTTTAATACGGTTGGATTTCTAAATAAAGTACTTATAATGAAAATGCAAGAAAATTTATTAAAGGAAACTCCTAATAATCTTTTAAATAATTGTATTGTATGTATAGGGAGATTGGTCAATTACAAAACTTTGAGTGAATTTCTCTATATTCCAGTGTGGATATATCCCCTTACTCCTCCACATCTAGTTAGACCATTGCACCTCCTCCCAATCATTTGCACTCCTTATTTTATATATAAAGAGTCAGTAATCATTTGCACTCCTTATTTTTCAAATAGTTCTGAGGATGATTCTTAATACAAGTGAGATTGGAGAATTAAGACAACATTGGAGATAATAAGGTTGATCACTCAGTCAAGGGCACGACATGGACTCCAAGCTGATTAATCATGTTACTTGCTTTCCCATGGAATCCAACAATTTTGTAACCTTCTTTTTTAAGTACAAAGCTAGAGTTAGATTCACATCCAACGGGTATAGATGTTCGTTTGTTCGTTTGAATCCTGAGCATGGTTATAACTTCGACTTCAGTTCCATTTACTTTATTGTAACAACCATCCACGGCTGTAATGTATTCACTTGGATATTCAAGCTCGTACTGCCAAAAAAATTAATGAATCAATGTAAAATGTCAAGATAATAAACTCAAACCCAAAAAATAAAATAAAAACATCCAAAGTAATAGTTAATCACCTCCTTGACTTCAAATAGTGTTTTGTTTCCATGATCTTCTCCAATAACAACCTGAGTGTTGCTATCGTACACAACCTTAAGGAATGCGACACAATTTTTACCTTGTCCTACGTACAACTTTCTAACACCTTCGAAAACACCATCGTCCCATGAATCTCCTTGATTACCACCTTGTGCTTGTAGTTTCTCCGCAGTAGGAGGAGGCAATGGAGAAAAATATGCTCCAATAGCAACAAGATCACGATCATCATGTCTTCCATAGAACCCAACCACAGCACATCCTTTGCTTGCTAACAGAAATTTGGTACCAGACGCGATTCCAATTGTTGGAGAGGTTCTCCCTTTTGATGTTTTAAATGTCAATGACGAAATTCTTATTTCGCTACGACTAAAGCTTTTCATAGTCCCCTCCACAGATGTGATCAATTCATTTGGATAGTCAAGCTCGAACTGCAGTGGAGTAAGGAATTTGTATAAGATACTTATCAATATATATATCTTATAGTCCATGAATATATTTTGAGTTTGCGGGATCTATAACCTCTTTTTCTCCGTCTTCTTCTACTATACTATTCCACCCGTGTTGACGCACTACAACTGCGCGGTTATAGTAATGAAACTTAATATACCTTACGTTCATGACATTACTACTAACGTACACCGTTCTTATGAAATCAAACACACCATCATCCCAATATATGCCTTTAGAACTACCATAGCATTCCGATTTAGTAGGAGAAACCGTTGTGAAATATGCTCCCAGAGAGTTGAGATTCTTGTCAGCATATCCATGAAAGCCAACGATTTTTTTCCTCTTGTCTACAAGTGAAAATTTCTTACCCTTTTTATACCCAAGAAGCTCTGAAGTCTTGATGTTAGTTTTGAATTGAAGGGCTTGAATAACACCAGATTCATCGTCGTAGTATCCTTCTACACATACCAGATGTTCATTGTTGAGATGGTCAATCTCAAACTGGGAAAACAAATTGGTGAACAAAAAAAAGATTAGAAAATAAGACCGTAAATATTGGAAAAATGTGGGAGATTCCAATTTATACCGTTTGTGTGAACCCGCTACCCGAGAGACCATGGATTGATCCATTAATGTGTTGTCCACTTTTTCTGACATAATCAAACTTGATGTATTGAATTCCTTCAACACCACCTCGTACATGAATCTTTGTCACACCATCATTATTGGTTCCATCATCCCACTGGTTTCCTCCCTTGCTGCCTTTTGCTTCCATTTTACGAGGATGAATCCAAGAGAAATATCCTCCAAGAGAGATGATTTTTCTTTCCTTCATATAACCATGAAACCCAATGATTCTCTTTCCCTTAACTGAAAGTGAAAACTTAGTACCCTCGTCATATCCTATCAGTTCGGAAACCCTAAAATTGGTTTTGAATTGAAGTCCTTGAATGTAACCCGACCCGTAGTCATAGTAACCCTCCACAGATTCAAGATGTTCATTGTTGAGATGGTTAATCTCAAACTGTAAAACATAAATAATTAAAAGCAAAGATTATAATTGAGTCAATACGACTCACATGAAAGCAAATAAAGAGAATTTACTCTAGTTAAAAGACATATACCGTCTCTGTGAAACCTCTATACCGAACACCCAAGTGTACTCCTGATTCCAGCTGCCCATTTTTTACATATTCAAACTCTATGTAATGAATGCCTTGACGACCACCTCCTACAAAAATCTTGGTAACATCGTCATGGTCGGATCCATCATCAAATGTATAGCCTTCTGTACTGCCTATCACTTCCATTTTTTGTACCGCGGCCAACTGATTTGAATTTTCATACATGGAGGATGAGTATCTATTGTATTAATTCTCCATTCATTTATTTTCATCATTTCTCACATTATGTAATGAATAACTACAAAATTTCCTATGAAATTTTTCCTACGATAAGAAAACATTGTGATTTTGTTTTTTTTGTCAAACCGAAAACATTGTGAATTACTACGAAATTTCCTAAGGAAAAAATGATGAATACTACAAAATTTCCTCCCATCCATTATCAGCTGATGGTTGTCGTTTTCATTGACTCAAGTTTCTTTGCGCCTTATCTAGAGTATATATTATCACACAAGCAAAAAATATATAGTAGAATCAGTAGGATTGTAGATCTAACCTCAATGGCATCTCTATTTCTCTCCGCCAAACGTCGTCGCATTAGTATTGAAAGGAGATTTCTTTCCATATTTTCTTTGCTTCCCCAATGCTGTCTTAAGATCTACACATCTTACAAGAAAGCACTTGGACAATTAGTTACCAAAAAAATGGAAACTTACACCAACTCAGTAAATTGCTTTCACTAGATAGAGATGAAGGAGTAAAGAATATATCTGAATCGAATGAAGCATATATGTTTAACCTTGTCCTTGTGTAGTTTTTATCAATGTCATCAACATATGTATTTACTTCCATTTCTTAAAACATATAGTTTGGCTCCATCCTGGTTGTATTTGGACAGTTAATTGTCCTCATTGCTTTTCTTGGACTGGTTTAAACAATTTGTGATTCTGAGGACAATTAATTGTCCAAATACATATAGTTTGGTTTGTAGGGTATCAGGTTTATCAATCATTGAGAGGAACTGGAACTCGATTCTTATATTCTCAATGTTTCCTTCACTTAAGGTTCATAATCTTCCCATCAAACTACTTGTTGTAAATCGACTAATTCTCTGGGAATTTGTCTAAGTTCTTAGTAATCGATGATGTGATGATAATCATGATATACATTAGTATACGACTGTACAAGACTAAGAAAATATGAATATGATCATTATTACATCACTACAAGAAAACGGACGAGTAGCATTAACATGAACAGATTGGACAAGAAATTCCGAATTCATAAGATTTTAGGGCTATTAACAATAAAGAAAATAAGAAATATGACCTTGATTGCTGAGGTCCTGAGGAGAGAAGAAGACTTGAAGATTGGAGATTACTCTGGTGAACAAGTGAACGTGGTGATCCATAAAGGAGGCGTGATCGTGTCTATAAATTATATACAAGTAGTGGGTCACAACTCTATTTCTCTGTCAATGGTCAAATGCACATATATATATATATATATATACATTACTTTTTTGAAGAAAAAAATATATATATTCCGACTCACCGGAATCAAACCAACGACCTAAGAATTACAGCAACTACTACACTGTTCCGCTCTACGAACAGAGCTATGGTCAGAATGCAAGTATACATAAATATATATATATATATATATATATATATATATATTTTCTTTTGTCAAAGATTGCATGTGTATAATTCTATTATGAATATACTGATCCAGTCAGAGGAATATGCTACAAACTTAAAATATTAACATTGAATTGATTACCAAAGTTATGTTTTTACTATTAACCAAGTGCAAAAACATAGTAAGAAGTTTCACGATGGAATTAGTGATGCAAAACATAGTAAGATATATATTTTAGTTTTCCAGTTCAATAACATCAGTTTAGCGTTTGGTTAGCGAAAAGAAAAACAAACATAAAACACACATTTTCATTAACCAAAAGATACATGTTCCAAAAATGGTACGGATTGCTACTCTACAGTCTCTACTCTTTTTTTGGCATGAACAATACAAAAAAAAACCTTGGACGAAAAGCTTCATCTTCTTCAACAACATTAGTTTTGTTTCTTCTTCAACCAATCTTTTTCTAAGCTGCTATTCCATTTTTCTAGGATGAGATTCCATCAAGCATTCTAATAATTGAGTTTATAGAGGAGATTTTTTTATGATCACAAGCCAATATTTCTTCCTCCTCCTTGGCATCAGGTCCTATTACCGAAGACAAAGACGGTGTAAACTGATAAAAGTCTAGAGCTGAAGTGTACCACCCTGGAATCGAACCTATGACTTCCCACTTATTAGCTCTCAGGTCGTACCCATGAAGCACTTGCTTGTAATGGTCCTTCTTCAATATCTCCCTCAGCATTAAACACTTTCCATCGTAAGCCTCCGGGTACCAACTATATAGCATCTTCTCGTCCAGTACCCCGTTCCGGATTTGCTTCAAGACGACCCACTTGGGATCAGTAAGAATGTTCTCTACTGCATAAACGTAAAAGACTTCTTCCGTCGCCGATATCAAGATTAAATTGTTATCTGCGGCTGTGAACAACGTTTTAGAACAAAGTTCTTTGGGGAATCTGATCGAGATCAGTCGTGCTTTCTCTGTTTCAGGGTTGAAAGCTACGATAGCTCCGTCATTTCTTAGCCAGTGAAGACCTCCCTTCATATAAACAGGTTTTTTCATACGGTCATCAAGATTACTTGTGCAGCAAGTTAACGTCGTTTCCGATAGTTTCCATGAATAGCCTACGTTAATCTCAAACTCATATGTTGTCTCATTGCTGTTTCTCACCTCGTTTATGATGACGATTTTAAAACTATTGGTTGTTCGATCAATCTGATCTACAGAGAACCCGATGACTTGTTGACGACCTCGTCGTAGAGTAGTAACCCAAGGGAAAAAACTTTGACCTAGAGTGATTAAAAAAACGAAACTTCTTTGTGAGAGGATTTGCGACGCAGAGATTTTTATTGAGGAAGAGTAGAAGAAGGCCAGAGCAATAGCCTAAAATGTGACACTCCGTCAAGGCTTCTACTGTTCGCGGTGACCTAGAATCACCGTAAAGGTGGTAGCAGAGCAAAGGGGAGCCATTGAATGCTATGTATAGCAAACTTGATCTGACCCGAGAAAAGTATTCGGATGCAAAGTTAGGGGTTTTGGGTATATGAGATTGAAGAGATCTATTTGTGCATTGTATCATGGCCAGAGATCTGTGGTCTATTCTGAAGAGAATCTCGTCGAGGAGATGATGAGGTAAGGTGTCCATGACAGGAGAAATTAGGACTTTTGCTTTTGCTTACTTCTTTTGATGTTATTTTCGGTGGGTTTTTGTAATGATGCATTTATAGACGTAATTAAGGAAACAGATTGGGCAAAGATTTGCAATTAATAAAAAGAAAATTTAGTTAATTATCAATCAAATTATATGCATATTGCAATCTATAATTAAATTTCAATAGATTGTGAAATAAATGAATATTGAAGGGCAAAAGATTCATGACTAAATTATAAGAAAACGAATAAGTGTCAGAAAAGTAGGAATAATGTGATTGGTTTTTAATAGGATTTCTAAATATAGTACTTATAATGTAAATGTAAGAAAATTAATTAATTGGAACCTCTAATAAAAATATTTTAAATTTAAAACAATTAGAATGTTATTCAAGATAGAAAAAAGGAGAATATAAATATTTATTTGCATGTAATAACAAATGCAAGATCGTAGAACTATGTTTGAGTTTAATTAAAAGTCGTAGAGATTTCATTAGAAATATGTTTTTGACTTAAAGTAACACTTATTGTTTAGTGGCTTCTTTAAATCACAGATATTTAAAGGATCGGGGGTATTACTTACAGTAATTTTAATGTTTATATAATTTAATAGATTTTCGAATTTTTTTTGTTTAGTGATTTGAAATAGTCGTTTTCTCTATCTTTTGTTTTTGTCTTTTAACTGAATATAGGGTCTGAAGTCTGAATAATGGTGAAAGATGTGACTTTGGACCACACTGTGTTCTAGGAAATAGGTTTCTTAAATAAGTAATGCCTGCATTTGTATTCTTTTTTCTCCTTTCATATATTCAGAAAATATATGACTTTTGATTTTTGTTTGGTGTAAATGACTATTGATTTGTCGACAGCATCATGATTCTTTTCAACAAAAGGATTGCACGAAACTTATTTCGATACCAAACTAAAAATTTACAGACGTATATTGATGAATCTGAGCAAAATGTTCTATATGACACATTTTCAGGAAAGGATTGTGCTTTTTTATTTTTTTAACGTATGGCCAAATAGAACATTTGATCCATTCATTACACGTATCAATATGTCTAAATCTGATAAGAAAAAGAAACTAAAGGGTCTGACCACCAAAAGAGAAGGCCATTCTCTGAAGATCCTTGGGGAATACGTCACAAGCTTGGCTTTGGCTCCAAGGAAAGGCAATGTTGGAGTTGAAATCCGTCTCTGATTTCACGTAAACTTGGGTAGAGAATAACGATTCGTTTAGGTACTCCTCGGACCATTTCATTTCTTCCATACCGGGATTGTTGAGGTGGCTTGTGGTTCCACTGTTTGATTCCCAATTAGGCTCTGACACGTTTACATGATCCTGTCCAGAGACAGTGCTTGAAGTGTTGTTTGGAGGAGGAAGAAGAATAATCGAGGGTTTCACGCATACTTGTGTATCAAAACCCGCATTTGAGACAGAACCATCGTCGATGTTGAATTGCGTTGGGATCATGGAAGAGAGCGAATTTCTGAGTGAAACAGAGTTGGATTCTTCTTTCTGAAACGCAGAATACTCGGCAAAATCAGACGTTTTCTTGACAAACAAGTCTTGATTAGTTTCTGAGGAAAAACTTGTGGAATTGTTATTGTCGCTTCTGTTTGTTTCTTTACCAACCTCGGAGAGGGGTTTATGTGTAATAGGGTCAATGCCTTTCTTCATCAGCTTCTTCTTAATGCACGAATTCCACAAGTTCTTTATCTCGTTGTCGGTTCTCCCGGGAAGCCTCGCAGCAATTTGCGACCATCTGATACAAGATAACAGGGGATTTCAGAAAATACTCTGTTTCAGAAACAGAGAATAATTGTAATTGTGATTGTTACCTGTTTCCAAGAACAGCATGAAGCTCGACAATGAGATTCTGTTCCTCTGAAGAGAAAGCTCCTCTCTTTAAATCAGGTCTTAAGTAATTGATCCATCTGAGTCTACAGCTCTTTCCACATCTCTCGAGACCTATAGAATCATACAACTCTGGTTCTGTAAATGACTTAAGGAACAAAAACACAATTTTAGGCCTTTTTCGGAGAAGAGAGAGTTTTACCTGCGAGTTTAGGGACAGAACTCCAGCAACCATGGCCATGTTTGGTAATGTAATTGAGAAGTTTCTCATCTTCTTCAGGAGACCAAAGACCTTTTCTCAGCTTTTGTTTGTAACAACAAGAATGTCTCTTCATGTTGCAATGCTGTGGAAAAGAACAATGAAGAAAAACTCTGGTTTCTTGGTAATGTATTGATGAAAGAGAAAGATTAATGGATTGTGAAAAAGGTTGAGAAAATGAAGTAAGAGATGTGCAGAGACTAATACATAAATAGAGAGGCTATGGAACCGACGAAAAAAAAGAAAAAGGAAACAAAGTCACTTTCATAAGAAGACTTTTGTTGAATTTTATGTTTTCTTTTTCTGTATTTAACTTTCAGAGAAAAGAGACAATATGATGTGCTTAGCTGGGACCAAAGACTACTCATGTATAAGTCATGAGACTCGTGTCTTTTCTTTTTTTCGTGTGTGGGTGTGGAATCTATAGAAACTAATCTTGTTTTCAATTTCATTATACTTTATTCAATTAGGTTTAAATTTTAACTATAGGTGCTATTCGAAGGTAACTAGTTTGGGTCATTTTGACTAAACCTATGAGAAAATGAAAAATGCGTTGTATATTGATTGGACTTCTCGTTTTGACAACCTTTCATGTCACCTAATTGATTGTAGTCGACTATGCAAATTTTTCTCTTTTCGATTGGGTTTAGATTACTCATACCGCCCTAAGAAATCGACTAAAGAGTTGATTTTCGAAAAACTTTTATCGATACCTATGGCTGGTTTGAGGCTTATTAGTTTCAACGAGACTTGTGATGATGGTTAATGTTTGGAATGTTTAAACTTTGAACTTATGTTTATTTAGTTTTGAAGAGATTTATGATGATAAAAACAATGATCTATTTCATAAATTATAATTCTAAAAAATTTCATTCAAAAGATTTCTCTAAATTTGATTTTTTTTTTGACCGGGCATGTTAATTAATTAGAGTGAGAAATATATTGTACTTGAACTTGTACCTTGAGATGGCGGTTGAAATACAATTGTTTCAAACTTTATTTCTTTTGGTTATAAGTTGTTTATGGATTTTTTCTTTATTCTTCGTTATAATTTTTTTTTTTCATTTTAAATAATTGAGCATTTGACGAGGGAATCTCTTGATGCAGGAACCACCAAGAAGCATGAAGTAGCTAGACAATTTATGTTGGTTAATCGGTTAACAAAAAAATTATGTTGGTTAAAATAAAGATCGACAAGACATATCTCATAATCAAACACAATAAAAAAATAGGGCTACTTGATTCTATTGTATGAAATCATGTAATAACGAAGCTGCCTTTAAGGTACTTCGGATTAAAAATTCATCAAATGATTGAATTATATTGGAAAATCATATAATTCATTGAAAAGACTTTCGAATCGAAATTGCAGACATACAAGCTTTTAACGAGTATCTTTTGCTTATACTATTAAATTAAGTCGAACAACACGTTATTGAAAAAAATATTATGCTATATACTAATATTATTTCCTCCCAAAAAAAATCATCATCCTCTTCATCAATCATATCATAATTAGCATGACAATGATCCGCCGTAAGCCTTCCATTATATGAAGAAGGTCGGATTTTGAGGTATTGATTTTGATTAGATTCGAATGATGCATGCAATTATAATATTTTTGGTTTATGGAGCAAAAACTTTGCTTTACTTTTTTCACTGTTCAAAAGGATTCTTATAATGAACTTCATAACTATTTTTCTGAGGGTGGAATTATGGTTTCTAACATAAACCTAGATGGTAATTTGTGGTGTTATCCATGTTATATATATTTGTACTTTAATATTAGGAGATGATAATTAATTATTTTGGCTTTTCATTTCGAATCTCAATTCCTTTTGTATTGGTTATGCAAGTTTGTTTTGCAGCTACCATGTAAGTAAAAATGTCATACGAACTTTAGTCAAAACTACTTTTAAATTTAAGTCTTTGCAATTTAACTAGTTGTGTATATAGGAAAAAAAAACACTACTTAATTGATACTGTAAACTGTTTTAATAATTGAAGATATCAAAATATTAGTGGATGTTATATTGGCCATTTTTTTTTTATATCCGCAAAGTTTGGAACCAAACTCCGTAGATTTTCATAAACCAAAGTGAGTGAATTCACCGCTTCACAAATGAAACTTAAACTAGAGGGCTCTAGGATGACCCTAGTTTATTTGCTACTAGACCGAGCAACACTTGATATTGAACTAAACTTGATAAAACAGAGATTTTGATACACTCAACATATACTTTTATGTTGAGTGTATCAAAATCTCTGTTTTAAGTTGGTGAAGCGTGTACCCGACAGTTTCATGTCCACATAGCTCAACATTGTTGTATTTATTGATTTATGTGGGCGTTTCAATAATCTGTGTAAATCCAAGATATCATTGTCGTAAAAAAAGGCGAGGGTCAGATTTGTATAGCGACACTCCCCGTGAAACAGTTGTGCAATTTTACATGTTTACATAGAATTCCAAGTATTTAAAGACCAACCCTTTGGCCGATATATGTATAATTGTACATAACTAAATTCTATAAAACGTAGACGATAAAATCATAATGTGGATTTTATGCATGTCGTTAAATGGTATGGTGTTATTTAACTTGTTCATATATGTTTTTTTATTAACGAGTTTACTTGATAAATGTTATTCACTTATTTCACGTAATATTACGGTTATTATACAAGTTTAACAATCACATGGAAATATGTACTATTTACGATTTTTTCATCGCATTTTTTGTCAAACAAAAAGGTAGAATTAAGTTATAAAAAAGCCCTACATATCAAAAAGTTATATTGCTGAAGACGAACGAATAGTTGCCATGCTTAACATGCATTGCATTGGAATGGTCAAATAGAGATGCTATGAATATATGAGCTGTCCTCTCAAGTCAATTGTTCAATAACTCGTTATATTATATGTAATTTATAAGCTAATCATCACTGTCCTTTTCGTTTGTCTTTGTCATAAGATTGACAGAACCAATAAAATCTGAGGACGATTAAATTAATATATAAAGAAACTAGAGATTTAATATTTTGAACTGAATAAAAGTTATATAGATTACATGAAGGATCGTTGTCATTATCACTACCACAAAACTTTAACATCATTCACCGACAAATGGAAAACATTAAGCTGTTCACTTAATTAACACGCATCTCATATATTATTTCCCTCGTATATATTAAACTTTATAGATGAGATTTAATTTCTTTCAACTACCTATGCAAAATTTATTTTATTTGATGTTTTGTGACAATTATATTAATCTTTGATAATTAGTTTTGGTTAAACTTTTTTTTTTATTATCCATTTTTGTCAACCACGTAATTAAATTAAAAAAATATATCTTAATAGATTATCTAATATGAAAGAACCGAGTTTACGAAATTTCATTTTTAAATTAGTTTTGACTAATGGGTCTCTAAGTTATTACACCCGACTAAATATGTGGAGTCGATAAGTGATAGCAAGTTAGATTTACTTGTTCTAAGCTAAACTAACAAATATAGATAAGTTAAGTAGATTAAAACTTACATAATTGAATATTTACATGTTTGGAAAAAAAACTTGAGTAAAAGAAAAAAAACTTGATAAAAATCACTAAAAATTATGTTTACACTTGAGTTAAAAGCAAACATTTTATCTACATAAGATGATACTAATACAAACTAATGGCCTATATATATTTGTAATCCATGAAATTTAATTTTATTTTTGTAACAGACATTATGATTGTAACATTTTAATTTCTTTGCCCAAAAACAAAACATTTTATTTTTAAGTTATTCGACTTCTTATTTGTGTTCATCCCATTTTTTTGTTTCCAACCGATGAACAACGGAAGGTTGCGTCAAAACGCAAAGGGTTGTGTTGTTTGTGTTGAAGTGGAGCTCCTTCATTTTAGGAACAAGCAGAGGACGTTACACAATCAAACTCAGTTTCTTCCCTTATTTAACGTAACCACTAATTCTATTTTCTTGTTCTTTTACAAAGTTCATAAATGGAAATGAACACGTAAGAAGAAATAAAACAAAGTTCAAAACTAAGAAACAGAAAAACAAAAAAAAACATAAAAAAACATATAAAAAAAACATAAAATTACAGAAGAAAAAAATGGGTAGCTTCCTTGAGGTTCTTTGTGCAATCTTCATACCTCCTGTTGGTGTGTTCCTCAGATATGGCCTTGGGGTAAATTTTTTTCATTCATAAATCATAAAAATATATGACACATTTGACATTAATGGTCAAAGTAAGATCAAATCTCTTGTTTTTTTGTTTCTTTGTATATGTGTTTGCAGTTGGAGTTTTGGGTCTGTTTGCTTCTAACGTTATTCGCTTTTATCCCCGGACTGATATATGCCATCTACGTTCTCACCAAGTAGGAATAACCAATCAAAAACACTGGATCCTTTTTTTATTTTATAACTTTTTCTTTTTCCAACAATGTTTGCTTTTTTAGATTTTTTATGTTGTATTTAAGGAATCAGTTTTGTAATCTAGCAAACTTTTTGCTATGTTAGATGTATGTAAATTCCAGCAGTTTCCAAATTGCTGTTGTTCTAGTTTGCAGAGGTTATGGATACATTTTACGGATCATAAACAGATTTGGAAGATTGATGATATTATTATATGCGTGATATAAATTTTGAATTGTAGTAATACTACATCTAAAGAGTGATCAAATTATTAGTACCATTAGGAACTATAAAGTTCTGATAGAGATATTACATGGAGTCATCGATACACACAGTTTACTTATGCGTATAACGATAAATATAAACCTGTGTACATACATTTATAATTTTATATAGCTTCTGCAATTCCGATTTGAAGATTGCTTGAATCGAATACCGTGTGGTATAGGCTCCCATGAAGACGTTCCCAATAATCCCTGCATATACAAATTCTTTACCTCAAAGTGGTAAGCAAAAAATGTAAACAAAATCTATTGAAATCGTCCCATCTTACCAAAGAGGATCAATTGGTATAGTCAATGCTCTCCCATAATGAAAAAAATTATGAGCTACTTGGTTACAACAACGATTCGAATGAGAAAAATATTATTTTCTAACCTTAAATATCCAAGATATCGGTGTAAATTCCGATAATAGATGCGTCTATTAATCCATTGTTAATGCTGTCAATTAAGGTTTTTTGCAATCCCCTCTAACTCTCTAAGTGTACCTCGGTGAAACCTCGAATCTACTTTACACTAACTTTTAATTAGTTCGTACTAATTAACGAAAAAAAAACCTTTTAATTAATTCAGAAAGACAGAAACCAACTCCTTGAAAAAACAAATTGTTTTTCCGAGCCACGTGTATCACTTGGATCCGACGATTATTGTGTCCGGCCCATTAAGATAGTTAACACTTATTGGGCTTCCAAATATCAGCTAATTAGACACGTGGATCTGATTCTCTTCTCCGTCTTCTTCCGACAAGCTCGACGGCGACACAGCCAAAGAAACTACGCATCACCGGTAACGACAGAGATTGCTTTTGCTTCTGGTATTTATGTACCAATTCTGCTCTCTTTTTTACTGCTTAGATCTTAACCCATATAGAGTTATTATATCTGTTGCTCGTTTTTGAAGTTGCCCTTATACTGCTCGATGAAATGCCTCAGTGAATATCTTAATCACAAAACCGAATAGTTTCGTTTCTCTTATACTTAAATTAATTTGGTGTTGTTATTACAGAGAGAAATGGCGTTAAGGCAGAAGTTAGGATGGTCAGAAGGAGATCTGATGAGATCAGATGCTAAGCCATGTTCAAGACTGATGAAACAAACAGCTGCCATTTTCACTGTTGGTGGAGCTCTTGGTTTCTGGGTTCTTTGCAGACTTCACTATGGTAAACAAAGTTCTCTCCTTTCTAATCAGTGATTTGCGTTTCCATCAAAAGGTTGTTCTCCATATAGCTATTGAATCCAGTGCTCTGCATAATTGATTGTTAGAAAGATTTCTTGTAGCCTTATGAAAACATACCAATGCGTATTACCATTCTGTTTTCTGTTCTGTAGTATCCGTTTCTTATGAGAAAAATGAATCCAAAAGGAGCTTTGATTGAATAGTTTGATGTGGTGAAAGATTGGATCTTTACACGTTTTGGGAAGCAATACACTTGTTCTTTGATTCCTATTGTCATGAAAAATGATTCTTGGGGTTGGTTTGTTGTTTATGTGGTTTTAAGAGTAAAAGGAACGTAGAATAGAATAGTTGAGTCAATTCTAAGATAGAACGGTTATAAAAGCAAATGTTTTCTTTGGGAAATGTGTAGGTCCAAGGATCACAGTGCCAAGGAGTCTGCGGTGGGCTGGGTGTGGTGCTTTGTCCGTAAGCACATCAACTGCAATGCTTGTCCGTCTCTTCAGCCCTGAATGTGAACCACAAAACATTGCTGCATATGATAACATCAAAACCCCTCAAGCTTCACTCCCTTAAACCCCATCATAATCTGGCTTTACCTATGATGTGTATGGACCTCATCTTCTGTACATTTTCTTGCAGTACATGAATTTAGGTAACTATTTATAATACTACCAAATTCTGTCACTTTTTGTTTCCTTTAGAAATTATGGTGTATTTTTTCATATAGCCTTTAGGTTGATAGAGTTAAGAGTATCATCCTATGCTCCTCTCTCATTTTCGTGTGTGTTTGATTATGAGTGTAGTGTAATTGGCCATTGGTCACACTCTTTTGGGAGAGTGTTTAGCTTTCTAAAGCTTTTGCTGTCGAAGGGAAGACCTTTGGATTTATTTGGAGGGTTGGGTCTCACTATCCCCTCAAACTAGTCATAGGTGGAATATCCACACCGAGGTTGTGACTTCATGGAGATGCCTGCTAGTTAAATATGTGTAGGAATATGTTTGATCACCAACAAACCTAATGCTACCATTTCTCGAGCATAATTAATTAATTAATTATAATCGACATCAATGTGTTTTGAATGTGAGTAAAGAGCTAGGATTTCAGTGATATTGTCATATAGACACAGCATATAAGCCTGTGGTATTATAATGTCATGGAGAACATAACTTAATCAAGTGAATTCTGCAAGCTATGGAGGCCAAAGATCTAGCTTTTTGGAACGGAGGTTGTTTCTTTGCATTTCGAATGAAAACAATAGTTGAAGCAGAACATCCTTAGGTCAATAGTTTGAATCCGGTAGGGTCAGATCTTATTTTCTAAAGCTTGTTTCATTCCATTTTCAGTGTTCTTTGACAAGAGTATTACAACAAAATCGTTATCAAAAGAGAACTCAATAAGAGAAATGCATACATGTCAAGTTTTTTTTTTTTGGTAAAAGGTTAAGTTACGTTACATGCCAAGTTTGTTATAGGGAATGAGTGGAAATGTCAGAGGTTACTTTCACTATACTTGACACCTTATGATGTTTGAACCATTGACTAGGCAGACTACAAAACCAAAAGATCCATCCACATGTGGTTTTTGCACAGTTCTTGGCGCAAAGAAACAACCTCCTGTCTACCAACTGAGCGAAGGTCGAACTGTACTATTGCATTTGATACATGTGTAAAATTATAACAATATATGAACACAATGATTTTGCAGTACTTTAGAATATACAGAGTGATTCCTCTTTAAGAAATTGTAAACAAAGTTAGAAATTAGAATGCATATCAACAATATATGCAAACATGCTTCTTGGAAAAATCTGGTAGATATTCGAAAGTGATGGCTACAACTCGAACGGTTTAAATATCCTCCGGTGCCCAAGGCCTACCAGTTGATAACACCACGTTTAAGGCGTCAATCACCTCCCAAATGGTCGATGATTGTTAATATTCTTGGAAAATTAAAGCCATGAAAATCGTGCAACAAAGTGGGAAAGGGTATTTCACTACACTTGAATGAACATTGACAACTTATAGGCACAACCCACAAGCTATTGAATAGAATTATTCATACACATTCTTTTTTCATTGCAAAACTCAATAACTATAGGTTGGGTTGATCAAAGAAAATTAGAAAACTCATTGTTTTAAGTAATTTCAAATATTTTCTTATCGCATCAATATTGAAAAAGCTAAAATTACGGAACATCTACAACTTCGAGCAAAACTTTTCGTGCAACAAAGTGGGAAAAGGTATTTCACCACCCTTGTATGAACGTTGACAACTTATAGGCACAACCCACAAGCATTTGAATATAATTATGCATACATTTTTTGTTCTTTTTAAAACTCTAAAACTAAATGTTTGTTTGACCAAAGAAAATTAGAAAACTCATAGTTTTTAGTCACTTTTAAATCATTTTTCATCGTATCAATATTGAAAAAAGCTAAACATACGGATCGTTTAAGAATTCGAGCAAAACTTTTCGGTATGTTTAATTGTCGACCACCATATAACCGTTTATTATAAAATTTAAAAACCTTAATGTCACAACGAAAGAAAAATAAAAAGATCTCGTGTGGGAGCAAATTCCGACCTACCGGATTCGAACCAGTGACCTAAGGATAATCTGCGTCTACTACAGTCCTCCGCTCTACCAACTGAGCTAAGGTCGGATTGTATTCTATTTCATGCATGTGTACTGATCTAAATATTCTATCAACACAATGATTTGTATTAAGTTAGCATACTCATAGTGAGTCTCTATTACAAATTTGTAAACAAAGTTTGAATTTATAAAAACATTATATTAGAAAAACACTTAATATCTTGCCTAAAGCTCGTAAATATACGAAAATGAGGGTTTACCCTTAAACGGTTTAAAATACAGTGAAAATTACTTCGAGATTTCCCACTCATTTCTGATAATACAATCAATAGCTATGCAATTCTCTTAAACCAATTTCTCATAGAAAAACGAGTTTGTAGTTATACTCTTGTCTAAGCACTTTGAAACGAAATGGAAAAAAAAAACTTTCAATTTTAATGATCCGACCTACCGAATTCGAACCAGTGACCTAAGGATTATCTGCGTCAACTACAGTCCTCCGCTATACCAACAGAGCTAAGGTCGGTTTTGTATTATAACACTTTATGCATGTTGATGATTCGAGAGAAACTTTTTAATCAAATTTAAACTTATCAAGAAGAGGAGTAGAAAGAAAGTTGACTTCATATCTTTCATGCTATCTTGTTTTTTAAAGTTTTTTTTATCAATACTAAATTTTACTGAAAACAGTAACATGATGGAAAACTGTTCAAATTCTAAAACGATCCATAAAACACAATAAGTAATTTTAAAAACTTACCAACACTCAAAATAAAAACGTAAACGGCATGATTCGAACCTGCGCGGGCAAAGCCCACATGATTTCTAGTTATGCCCGATAACACCACTCCGGCATGTCCACTTTTTCTCTAAACTAAACTTTTATTTCAAAATAGACTAAACCGTATACCATTCTCTATCCTAAATTTTGATCATGAGTGAGAAGTAGAAGATTACAAGGATGACCCAGTTTATGAACAAAATAAAAAAGATTAGAACCATAAACCTATTTGGCTGTCTTGATTTTTTAGAATTTTTATAATATTTTCTCAATTCAAAAATAAATTATTTCTAAAGAGCAACTTTGATGATATATTTATGCATGTAATATTGAGATTGTGCTATGATTGTTTATATTCTTGAAAATAAAGCCAAACAAATCGTGCAACAGAGTGGGAAAGGGTATTTCACTACCCTTGTATGAACGTTGACAACTTATAGGCACAACCCACAAGCATTTGAACATAATTATGCACACATTTTTTGTTCTTTTTAAAACTTTAAAACTAAATGTTTGTTTGACCAAAGAAAATTAGAAAACTCATAGTTTTTACTCACTTTTAAATCATTTCTCATCGTATCAATATTGAAAAAAGCTAAACATACGGATCATTTAAGAATACGAGCAAAACTTTTCGGTATGTTGAATTGTCGACCACCATATAACCGTTTATTATAAAATTCAAACACCTTAATGTCACAACAAAAGAAAAATAAAAAGCTCTCATGTGGGAGCAAATTCCGACCTACCGGATTCGAACCAGTGACCTAAGGATAATCTGCGTCTACTACAGTCCTCCGCTCTACCAACTGAGCTAAGGTCGGATTGTATTCTATTTCATGCATGTGTACTGATCTAAATATTCTATCAACACAATGATTTGTATTAAGTTAGCATAGTCATAGTGAGTCTCTATTACAAATTTGTAAACAAAGTTTGAATTTATTAAAACATTATATTTGAAAAACACTTAATATCTTGCCTAAAGCTCGTAAATATACGAAAATGAGGGTTTACTCTTAAACGGTTTAAAATACAGTGAAAATTACTTAGAGATTTCCCACTCATTTCTGATAATACAATCAATAGCTATGCAATTCTCTTAAACCAATTTCTCATAGAAAAACGAGTTTGTAGTTATACTCTTGTCTAAGCACTTTGAAACGAAATGGAAAAAAAAAAACTTTCAATTTTAATGATCCGACCTACCGGATTCGAACCAGTGACCTAAGGATTATCTGCTTCAACTACAGTCCTCCGCTCTACCAACTGAGCTAAGGTCGGTTTTGTATTATAACACTTTATGCATGTTGATGATTCAAGAGAAGCTTTTTAATCAAATTTAAACTTATCAAGAAGAGGAGTAGAAAGAAAGTTGACTTCATATCTTTCATGCTATCTTGTTTTTTTAAGGTTTTTTTATCAATACTAAATTTTACTGAAAACGGTAACATGATGGAAAACCGTTCAAATTCAAAAACGATCCATAAAACACAATAAGTTATTTTAAAAACTTACCAACACTCAAAATAAAAACGTAAACGGCAAGATTCAAACGTGCGCGGGCAAAGCCTCCATGATTTCTAGTCATTCCCGATAACCACTCCGGCACGTCCACTTTTTCTCTAAACTAAACTTTTATTTCAAAATAGACTAAACCGTATACCATTCTCTATCCTAAATTTTGATCATGAGTGAGAAGTAGAAAATTACAAGGATGACGCAGTTTATGAACAAAATAAAAAAGATTAGAACCATAAACCTATTTGGCTGTCTTGATTGTTTTGAATTTTTATAATATTTTCTCATATCAAAAAATAAATTATTTCTAAAGAGCAACTTTGATGATATATTTATGCATGTAATATTGAGATTGCGCTATAATTGTTTATATTCTTGAAAATAAAGCCAAACAAATCGTGCAACAGAGTGGGAAAGGTTATTTCACTACCCTTGTATGAACGTTGACAACTTATAGGCACAACCCACAAGCATTTGAATATAATTATGCATACATTTTTTGTTCTTTTTAAAACTCTAAAACTAAATGTTTGTTTGACCAAAGAAAATTAGAAAACTCATAGTTTTTAGTCACTTTTAAATCATTTTTCATCGTATCAATATTGAAAAAAGCTAAACATACGGATCGTTTAAGAATTCGAGCAAAACTTTTCGGTATGTTTAATTGTCGACCACCATATAACCGTTTATTATAAAATTTAAAAACCTTAATGTCACAACGAAAGAAAAATAAAAAGATCTCGTGTGGGAGCAAATTCCGACCTACCGGATTCGAACCAGTGACCTAAGGATAATCTGCGTCTACTACAGTCCTCCGCTCTACCAACTGAGCTAAGGTCGGATTGTATTCTATTTCATGCATGTGTACTGATCTAAATATTCTATCAACACAATGATTTGTATTAAGTTAGCATACTCATAGTGAGTCTCTATTACAAATTTGTAAACAAAGTTTGAATTTATAAAAACATTATATTAGAAAAACACTTAATATCTTGCCTAAAGCTCGTAAATATACGAAAATGAGGGTTTACCCTTAAACGGTTTAAAATACAGTGAAAATTACTTCGAGATTTCCCACTCATTTCTGATAATACAATCAATAGCTATGCAATTCTCTTAAACCAATTTCTCATAGAAAAACGAGTTTGTAGTTATACTCTTGTCTAAGCACTTTGAAACGAAATGGAAAAAAAAAAACTTTCAATTTTAATGATCCGACCTACCGAATTCGAACCAGTGACCTAAGGATGCGTCAACTACAGTCCTCCGCTATACCAACAGAGCTAAGGTCGGTTTTGTATTATAACACTTTATGCATGTTGATGATTCGAGAGAAACTTTTTAATCAAATTTAAACTTATCAAGAAGAGGAGTAGAAAGAAAGTTGACTTCATATCTTTCATGCTATCTTGTTTTTTAAAGTTTTTTTTATCAATACTAAATTTTACTGAAAACAGTAACATGATGGAAAACTGTTCAAATTCTAAAACGATCCATAAAACACAATAAGTAATTTTAAAAACTTACCAACACTCAAAATAAAAACGTAAACGGCATGATTCGAACCTGCGCGGGCAAAGCCCACATGATTTCTAGTTATGCCCGATAACACCACTCCGGCATGTCCACTTTTTCTCTAAACTAAACTTTTATTTCAAAATAGACTAAACCGTATACCATTCTCTATCCTAAATTTTGATCATGAGTGAGAAGTAGAAGATTACAAGGATGACCCAGTTTATGAACAAAATAAAAAAGATTAGAACCATAAACCTATTTGGCTGTCTTGATTTTTTAGAATTTTTATAATATTTTCTCAATTCAAAAATAAATTATTTCTAAAGAGCAACTTTGATGATATATTTATGCATGTAATATTGAGATTGTGCTATGATTGTTTATATTCTTGAAAATAAAGCCAAACAAATCGTGCAACAGAGTGGGAAAGGGTATTTCACTACCCTTGTATGAACGTTGACAACTTATAGGCACAACCCACAAGCATTTGAACATAATTATGCACACATTTTTTGTTCTTTTTAAAACTTTAAAACTAAATGTTTGTTTGACCAAAGAAAATTAGAAAACTCATAGTTTTTACTCACTTTTAAATCATTTCTCATCGTATCAATATTGAAAAAAGCTAAACATACGGATCATTTAAGAATACGAGCAAAACTTTTCGGTATGTTGAATTGTCGACCACCATATAACCGTTTATTATAAAATTCAAACACCTTAATGTCACAACAAAAGAAAAATAAAAAGCTCTCATGTGGGAGCAAATTCCGACCTACCGGATTCGAACCAGTGACCTAAGGATAATCTGCGTCTACTACAGTCCTCCGCTCTACCAACTGAGCTAAGGTCGGATTGTATTCTATTTCATGCATGTGTACTGATCTAAATATTCTATCAACACAATGATTTGTATTAAGTTAGCATAGTCATAGTGAGTCTCTATTACAAATTTGTAAACAAAGTTTGAATTTATTAAAACATTATATTTGAAAAACACTTAATATCTTGCCTAAAGCTCGTAAATATACGAAAATGAGGGTTTACTCTTAAACGGTTTAAAATACAGTGAAAATTACTTAGAGATTTCCCACTCATTTCTGATAATACAATCAATAGCTATGCAATTCTCTTAAACCAATTTCTCATAGAAAAACGAGTTTGTAGTTATACTCTTGTCTAAGCACTTTGAAACGAAATGGAAAAAAAAAAACTTTCAATTTTAATGATCCGACCTACCGGATTCGAACCAGTGACCTAAGGATTATCTGCTTCAACTACAGTCCTCCGCTCTACCAACTGAGCTAAGGTCGGTTTTGTATTATAACACTTTATGCATGTTGATGATTCAAGAGAAGCTTTTTAATCAAATTTAAACTTATCAAGAAGAGGAGTAGAAAGAAAGTTGACTTCATATCTTTCATGCTATCTTGTTTTTTTAAGGTTTTTTTATCAATACTAAATTTTACTGAAAACGGTAACATGATGGAAAACCGTTCAAATTCAAAAACGATCCATAAAACACAATAAGTTATTTTAAAAACTTACCAACACTCAAAATAAAAACGTAAACGGCAAGATTCAAACGTGCGCGGGCAAAGCCTCCATGATTTCTAGTCATTCCCGATAACCACTCCGGCACGTCCACTTTTTCTCTAAACTAAACTTTTATTTCAAAATAGACTAAACCGTATACCATTCTCTATCCTAAATTTTGATCATGAGTGAGAAGTAGAAAATTACAAGGATGACGCAGTTTATGAACAAAATAAAAAAGATTAGAACCATAAACCTATTTGGCTGTCTTGATTGTTTTGAATTTTTATAATATTTTCTCATATCAAAAAATAAATTATTTCTAAAGAGCAACTTTGATGATATATTTATGCATGTAATATTGAGATTGCGCTATAATTGTTTATATTCTTGAAAATAAAGCCAAACAAATCGTGCAACAGAGTGGGAAAGGTTATTTCACTACCCTTGTATGAACGTTGACAACTTATAGGCACAACCCACAAGCATTTGAATATAATTATGCATATAACCGTTTATTATAAAATTCAAACACCTTAATGTCACAACAAAAGAAAAATAAAAAGCTCTCATGTGGGAGCAAATTCCGACCTACCGGATTCGAACCTATGACCTAAGGATAATCTGCGTCTTCTACTGTCCTCCGCTCTACCAACTGAGCTAAGGTCGGATTGTATTCTATTTCATGCATGTGTACTGATCAAAATATTCTATCAGCACAATGATTTGTATTAAGTTAGCATACTCATAGTGAGTCTCTATTAAAAATTTGAAAACAAAGTTTGAATTTATAAAAACATTATATTAGAAAAACTCATAATATCTTGCCTAAATCTCGTAAATATACGAAAATGAGGGTTTACTCTTGAACGGTTTAAAATACAGTGAAAATTCCTTCGAGATTTCCCACTCATTTCTGATAATACAGTCAATAGCTATGCAATTCTCTTAAACAATTTCTCATAGAAAAACGAGTTTGTAGTTATACTCTTCTCTAAACTCTTTGAAACGAAATGAAAAAAAAAATCTTTAAACTTTTATGATCCGACCTACCGGATTCGAACCAATGACCTAAGGATTATCTGCGTCAACTACAGTCCTCCGCTCTACCAACTGAGCTAAGGTCGGTTTTGTATTATAACACTTTATGCATGTTGATGATTCAAAAAAAGCTTTTTAATCAAATTTAAACTTATCAAGAAGAGGAATAGAAAAAAAGTTGACTTCATATCTTTCATGCTGTCTTGTTTTTTAAAAGTTTTTTATCAATACTAAATTTTACTGAAAACGGTAACATGATGGAAAACCGTTCAAATTGAAAAACGATCCATAAAACACAATAAGTTATTTTAAAAACTTACCAACACTCAAAATAAAAACGTAAACGGCAAGATTCAAACCTGCGCGGGCAAAGCCCCCATGATTTCTAGTCATTCCCGATAACCACTCCGGCACGTCCACTTTTTCTCTAAACTAAACTTTTATTTCAAAATAGACTAAACCGTATACCATTCTGTATCCTAAATTTTGATCATGAGTGAGAAGTAGAAGATTCCAAGGATGAAATAGTTTATGAACACAATAAAAAAGATTAGAACCATAAACCTATTTGGCTGTCTTGATTTTTTTGAATTTTTATAATATTTTCTCAATTCAAAAAATAAATTATTTCTAAAGAGCAACTTTGATGATATATTTATGCATGTAATATTGAGAGTGTGCTATGATTGTTTATATTCTTGAAAATAAAGCCAAACAAATCGTGCAACAAAGTTGGAAAAGGTATTTCACCACCCTTGTATGAACGTTGACAACTTATAGGCACAACCCACAAGCATTTGAATATAATTATGCATACATTTTTTGTTCTTTTTAAAACTCTAAAACTAAATGTTTGTTTGACCAAAGAAAATTAGAAAACTCATAGTTTTTAGTCACTTTTAAATCATTTTTCATCGTATCAATATTGAAAAAAGCTAAACATACGGATCGTTTAAGAATTCGAGCAAAACTTTTCGGTATGTTTAATTGTCGACCACCATATAACCGTTTATTATAAAATTTAAAAACCTTAATGTCACAACGAAAGAAAAATAAAAAGCTCTCATGTGGGAGCAAATTCCGACCTACCGGATTCGAACCAGTGACCTAAGGATAATCTGCGTCTACTACAGTCCTCCGCTCTACCAACTGAGCTAAGGTCGGATTGTATTCTATTTCATGCATGTGTACTGATCTAAATATTCTATCAGCAAAATGATTTGTATTAAGTTAGCATACTCATAGTGAGTCTCTATTACAAATTTGTAAACAAAGTTTGAATTTATAAAAACATTATATTAGAAAAACACTTAATATCTTGCCTAAATCTCGTAAATATACGAAAATGAGGGTTTACCCTTAAACGGTTTAAATTACAGTGAAAATTACTTAGAGATTTCCCACTCATTTCTGATAATACGATCAATAGCTATGCAATTCTCTTAAACCAATTTCTCATAGAAAAAGAGTTTGTAGTTATACTCTTGTCTAAGCACTTTGAAACGAAATGGAAAAAAAAAACTTTCAATTTTAATGATCCGACCTACCAAATTCGAACCAGTGACCTAAGGATTATCTGCGTCAACTACAGTCCTCCGCTCTACCAACTGAGCTAAGGTTGGTTTTGTATTATAACACTTTATGCATGTTGATGATTCAAGAGAAGCTTTTTAATCAAATTTAAACTTATGAAGAGGAGTAGAAAGAAAGTTGACTTCATATCTTTCATGCTATCTTGTTTTTTTAAGGTTTTTTATCAATACTAAAGTTTACTGAAAACGGTAACATGATGGAAAACTGTTCAAATTCAAAGACAATACATAAAACACAATAAGTAATTTTAAGAACTTACCAACACTCAAAATAAAAACGTGAACGGCAGGATTCGAACCTGCGCGGGCAAAGCCCACATGATTTCTAGTCATGCCCGATAACCACTCCGGCACGTCCACTTTTTCTCTAAACTAAACTTTTATTTCAAAATAGACTAAACCGTATACCATTCTTTATCCTAAATTTTGATCATGAGTGAGAAGTAGAAGATTCCAAGGATAAAATAGTTTATGAACACAATAAAAAAGATTAGAACCATAAACCTATTTGGCTGTCTTGATTTTTTAGAATTTTTATAATATTTTCTCAATTCAAAAAATAAATTATTTCTAAAGAGCAACTTTGATGATATATTTATGCATGTAATATTGAGATTGTGCTATGATTGTTTATATTCTTGAAAATAAAGCCAAACAAATCGTGCAACAGAGTGGGAAAAGGTATTTCACTACCCTTGTATGAACGTTGACAACTTATAGGCACAACCCACAAGCATTTGAATATAATTATGCATATAACCGTTTATTATAAAATTCAAACACCTTAATGTCACAACAAAAGAAAAATAAAAAGCTCTCATGTGGGAGCAAATTCCGACCTACCGGATTCGAACCTGTGACCTAAGGATAATCTGCGTCTTCTACTGTCCTCCGCTCTACCAACTGAGCTAAGGTCGGATTGTATTCTATTTCATGCATGTGTACTGATCAAAATATTCTATCAACACAATGATTTGTATTAAGTTAGCATACTCATAGTGAGTCTCTATTAAAAATTTGAAAACAAAGTTTGAATTTATAAAAACATTATATTAGAAAAACTCATAATATCTTGCCTAAATCTCGTAAATATACGAAAATGAGGGTTTACTCTTGAACGGTTTAAAATACAGTGAAAATTCCTTCGAGATTTCCCACTCATTTCTGATAATACAGTCAATAGCTATGCAATTCTCTTAAACAATTTCTCATAGAAAAACGAGTTTGTAGTTATACTCTTCTCTAAACTCTTTGAAACGAAATGAAAAAAAAAATCTTTAAACTTTTATGATCCGACCTACCGGATTCGAACCAATGACCTAAGGATTATCTGCGTCAACTACAGTCCTCCGCTCTACCAACTGAGCTAAGGTCGGTTTTGTATTATAACACTTTATGCATGTTGATGATTCAAAAAAAGCTTTTTAATCAAATTTAAACTTATCAAGAAGAGGAATAGAAAAAAAGTTGACTTCATATCTTTCATGCTGTCTTGTTTTTTAAAAGTTTTTTATCAATACTAAATTTTACTGAAAACGGTAACATGATGGAAAACCGTTCAAATTGAAAAACGATCCATAAAACACAATAAGTTATTTTAAAAACTTACCAACACTCAAAATAAAAACGTAAACGGCAAGATTCAAACCTGCGCGGGCAAAGCCCCCATGATTTCTAGTCATTCCCGATAACCACTCCGGCACGTCCACTTTTTCTCTAAACTAAACTTTTATTTCAAAATAGACTAAACCGTATACCATTCTCTATCCTAAATTTTGATCATGAGTGAGAAGTAGAAGATTCCAAGGATGAAATAGTTTATGAACACAATAAAAAAGATTAGAACCATAAACCTATTTGGCTGTCTTGATTTTTTTGAATTTTTATAATATTTTCTCAATTCAAAAAATAAATTATTTCTAAAGAGCAACTTTGATGATATATTTATGCATGTAATATTGAGAGTGTGCTATGATTGTTTATATTCTTGAAAATAAAGCCAAACAAATCGTGCAACAAAGTTGGAAAAGGTATTTCACCACCCTTGTATGAACGTTGACAACTTATAGGCACAACCCACAAGCATTTGAATATAATTATGCATACATTTTTTGTTCTTTTTAAAACTCTAAAACTAAATGTTTGTTTGACCAAAGAAAATTAGAAAACTCATAGTTTTTAGTCACTTTTAAATCATTTTTCATCGTATCAATATTGAAAAAAGCTAAACATACGGATCGTTTAAGAATTCGAGCAAAACTTTTCGGTATGTTTAATTGTCGACCACCATATAACCGTTTATTATAAAATTTAAAAACCTTAATGTCACAACGAAAGAAAAATAAAAAGCTCTCATGTGGGAGCAAATTCCGACCTACCGGATTCGAACCAGTGACCTAAGGATAATCTGCGTCTACTACAGTCCTCCGCTCTACCAACTGAGCTAAGGTCGGATTGTATTCTATTTCATGCATGTGTACTGATCTAAATATTCTATCAGCAAAATGATTTGTATTAAGTTAGCATACTCATAGTGAGTCTCTATTACAAATTTGTAAACAAAGTTTGAATTTATAAAAACATTATATTAGAAAAACACTTAATATCTTGCCTAAATCTCGTAAATATACGAAAATGAGGGTTTACCCTTAAACGGTTTAAATTACAGTGAAAATTACTTAGAGATTTCCCACTCATTTCTGATAATACGATCAATAGCTATGCAATTCTCTTAAACCAATTTCTCATAGAAAAAGAGTTTGTAGTTATACTCTTGTCTAAGCACTTTGAAACGAAATGGAAAAAAAAAACTTTCAATTTTAATGATCCGACCTACCAAATTCGAACCAGTGACCTAAGGATTATCTGCGTCAACTACAGTCCTCCGCTCTACCAACTGAGCTAAGGTTGGTTTTGTATTATAACACTTTATGCATGTTGATGATTCAAGAGAAGCTTTTTAATCAAATTTAAACTTATGAAGAGGAGTAGAAAGAAAGTTGACTTCATATCTTTCATGCTATCTTGTTTTTTTAAGGTTTTTTATCAATACTAAAGTTTACTGAAAACGGTAACATGATGGAAAACTGTTCAAATTCAAAGACAATACATAAAACACAATAAGTAATTTTAAGAACTTACCAACACTCAAAATAAAAACGTGAACGGCAGGATTCGAACCTGCGCGGGCAAAGCCCACATGATTTCTAGTCATGCCCGATAACCACTCCGGCACGTCCACTTTTTCTCTAAACTAAACTTTTATTTCAAAATAGACTAAACCGTATACCATTCTTTATCCTAAATTTTGATCATGAGTGAGAAGTAGAAGATTCCAAGGATAAAATAGTTTATGAACACAATAAAAAAGATTAGAACCATAAACCTATTTGGCTGTCTTGATTTTTTAGAATTTTTATAATATTTTCTCAATTCAAAAAATAAATTATTTCTAAAGAGCAACTTTGATGATATATTTATGCATGTAATATTGAGATTGTGCTATGATTGTTTATATTCTTGAAAATAAAGCCAAACAAATCGTGCAACAGAGTGGGAAAAGGTATTTCACTACCCTTGTATGAACGTTGACAACTTATAGGCACAACCCACAAGCATTTGAATATAATTATGCATATAACCGTTTATTATAAAATTCAAACACCTTAATGTCACAACAAAAGAAAAATAAAAAGCTCTCATGTGGGAGCAAATTCCGACCTACCGGATTCGAACCTGTGACCTAAGGATAATCTGCGTCTTCTACTGTCCTCCGCTCTACCAACTGAGCTAAGGTCGGATTGTATTCTATTTCATGCATGTGTACTGATCAAAATATTCTATCAACACAATGATTTGTATTAAGTTAGCATACTCATAGTGAGTCTCTATTAAAAATTTGAAAACAAAGTTTGAATTTATAAAAACATTATATTAGAAAAACTCATAATATCTTGCCTAAATCTCGTAAATATACGAAAATGAGGGTTTACTCTTGAACGGTTTAAAATACAGTGAAAATTCCTTCGAGATTTCCCACTCATTTCTGATAATACAGTCAATAGCTATGCAATTCTCTTAAACAATTTCTCATAGAAAAACGAGTTTGTAGTTATACTCTTCTCTAAACTCTTTGAAACGAAATGAAAAAAAAAATCTTTAAACTTTTATGATCCGACCTACCGGATTCGAACCAATGACCTAAGGATTATCTGCGTCAACTACAGTCCTCCGCTCTACCAACTGAGCTAAGGTCGGTTTTGTATTATAACACTTTATGCATGTTGATGATTCAAAAAAAGCTTTTTAATCAAATTTAAACTTATCAAGAAGAGGAATAGAAAAAAAGTTGACTTCATATCTTTCATGCTGTCTTGTTTTTTAAAAGTTTTTTATCAATACTAAATTTTACTGAAAACGGTAACATGATGGAAAACCGTTCAAATTGAAAAACGATCCATAAAACACAATAAGTTATTTTAAAAACTTACCAACACTCAAAATAAAAACGTAAACGGCAAGATTCAAACCTGCGCGGGCAAAGCCCCCATGATTTCTAGTCATTCCCGATAACCACTCCGGCACGTCCACTTTTTCTCTAAACTAAACTTTTATTTCAAAATAGACTAAACCGTATACCATTCTCTATCCTAAATTTTGATCATGAGTGAGAAGTAGAAGATTCCAAGGATGAAATAGTTTATGAACACAATAAAAAAGATTAGAACCATAAACCTATTTGGCTGTCTTGATTTTTTTGAATTTTTATAATATTTTCTCAATTCAAAAAATAAATTATTTCTAAAGAGCAACTTTGATGATATATTTATGCATGTAATATTGAGAGTGTGCTATGATTGTTTATATTCTTGAAAATAAAGCCAAACAAATCGTGCAACAAAGTTGGAAAAGGTATTTCACCACCCTCGTATGAACGTTGACAACTTATAGGCACAACCCACAAGCATTTGAATATAATTATGCATACATTTTTTGTTCTTTTTAAAACTCTAAAACTAAATGTTTGTTTGACCAAAGAAAATTAGAAAACTCATAGTTTTTAGTCACTTTTAAATCATTTTTCATCGTATCAATATTGAAAAAAGCTAAACATACGGATCGTTTAAGAATTCGAGCAAAACTTTTCGGTATGTTTAATTGTCGACCACCATATAACCGTTTATTATAAAATTTAAAAACCTTAATGTCACAACAAAAGAAAAATAAAAAGCTCTCATGTGGGAGCAAATTCCGACCTACCGGATTCGAACCAGTGACCTAAGGATAATCTGCGTCTACTACAGTCCTCCGCTCTACCAACTGAGCTAAGGTCGGATTGTATTATATTTCATGCATGTGTACTGATCTAAATATTCTATCAGCAAAATGATTTGTATTAAGTTAGCATACTCATAGTGAGTCTCTATTACAAATTTGTAAACAAAGTTTGAATTTATAAAAACATTATATTAGAAAAACACTTAATATCTTGCCTAAATCTCGTAAATATACGAAAATGAGAGTTTACCCTTAAACGGTTTAAATTACAGTGAAAATTACTTAGAGATTTCCCACTCATTTCTGATAATACGATCAATAGCTATGCAATTCTCTTAAACCAATTTCTCATAGAAAAAGAGTTTGTAGTTATACTCTTGTCTAAGCACTTTGAAACGAAATGGAAAAAACAACTTTCAATTTTAATGATCCGACCTACCGAATTCGAACCAGTGACCTAAGGATTATCTGCGTCAACTACAGTCCTCCGCTCTACCAACTGAGCTAAGGTCGGTTTTGTATTATAACACTTTATGCATGTTGATGATTCAAGAGAAGCTTTTTAATCAAATTTAAACTTTTGAAGAGGAGTAGAAAGAAAGTTGACTTCATATCTTTCATGCTATCTTGTTTTTTTAAGGTTTTTTATCAATACTAAAGTTTACTGAAAACGGTAACATGATGGAAAACTGTTCAAATTCAAAGACGATACATAAAACACAATAAGTAATTTTAAAAACTTACCAACACTCAAAATAAAAACGTGAACGGCAGGATTCGAACCTGCGCGGGCAAAGCCCACATGATTTCTAGTCATGCCCGATAACCACTCCGGCACGTCCACTTTTTCTCTAAACTAAACTTTTATTTCAAAATAGACTAAACCATATACCATTCTCTATCCTAAATTTTGATCATGAGTGAGAAGTAGAAGATTCCAAGGATGAAATAGTTTATGAACACAATAAAAAAGATTAGAACCATAAACCTATTTGGCTGTCTTGATTTTTTAAAATTTTTATAATATTTTCTCAATTCAAAAAATAAATTATTTCTAAAGAGCAACTTTGATGATATATTTATGCATGTAATATTGAGATTGTGCTATGATTGTTTATATTCTTGAAAATAAAGCCAAACAAATCATGCAACAGAGTCCCAAAAGGTATTTCACTACCCTTGTATGAACGTTGACAACTTATAGGCACAACCCACAAGCATTTGAATATAATTATGCATATAACCGTTTATTATAAAATTCAAACACCTTAATGTTACAACAAAAGAAAAATAAAAAGCTCTCATGTGGGAGCAAATTCCGACCTACCGGATTCGAACCAGTGACCTAAGGATAATCTGCGTCTTCTACTGTCCTCCGCTCTACCAACTGAGCTAAAGTCGGATTGTATTCTATTTCATGCATGTGTACTGATCAAAATATTCTATCAGCACAATGATTTGTATTAAGTTAGCATACTCATAGTGAGTCTCTATTAAAAATTTGAAAACAAAGTTTGAATTTATAAAAACATTATATTAGAAAAACTCATAATATCTTGCCTAAATCTCGTAAATATACGAAAATGAGGGTTTACTCTTGAACGGTTTAAAATACAGTGAAAATTCCTTCGAGATTTCCCACTCATTTCTGATAATACAGTCAATAGCTATGCAATTCTCTTAAACAATTTCTCATAGAAAAACGAGTTTGTAGTTATACTCTTCTCTAAACTCTTTGAAACGAAATGAAAAAAAAAATCTTTAAACTTTTATGATCCGACCTACCGGATTCGAACCAATGACCTAAGGATTATCTGCGTCAACTACAGTCCTCCGCTCTACCAACTGAGCTAAGGTCGGTTTTGTATTATAACACTTTATGCATGTTGATGATTCAAAAAAAGCTTTTTAATCAAATTTAAACTTATCAAGAAGAGGAATAGAAAAAAAGTTGACTTCATATCTTTCATGCTGTCTTGTTTTTTAAAAGTTTTTTATCAATACTAAATTTTACTGAAAACGGTAACATGATGGAAAACCGTTCAAATTGAAAAACGATCCATAAAACACAATAAGTTATTTTAAAAACTTACCAACACTCAAAATAAAAACGTAAACGGCAAGATTCAAACCTGCGCGGGCAAAGCCCCCATGATTTCTAGTCATTCCCGATAACCACTCCGGCACTTCCACTTTTTCTCTAAACTAAACTTTTATTTCAAAATAGACTAAACCGTATACCATTCTCTATCCTAAATTTTGATCATGAGTGAGAAGTAGAAGATTCCAAGGATGAAATAGTTTATGAACACAATAAAAAAGATCAGAACCATAAACCTATTTGGCTGTCTTGATTTTTTTGAATTTTTATAATATTTTCTCAATTCAAAAAATAAATTATTTCTAAAGAGCAACTTTGATGATATATTTATGCATGTAATATTGAGAGTGTGCTATGATTGTTTATATTCTTGAAAATAAAGCCAAACAAATCGTGCAACAAAGTTGGAAAAGGTATTTCACCACCCTCGTATGAACGTTGACAACTTATAGGCACAACCCACAAGCATTTGAATATAATTATGCATACATTTTTTGTTCTTTTTAAAACTCTAAAACTAAATGTTTGTTTGACCAAAGAAAATTAGAAAACTCATAGTTTTTAGTCACTTTTAAATCATTTTTCATCGTATCAATATTGAAAAAAGCTAAACATACGGATCGTTTAAGAATTCGAGCAAAACTTTTCGGTATGTTTAATTGTCGACCACCATATAACCGTTTATTATAAAATTTAAAAACCTTAATGTCACAACAAAAGAAAAATAAAAAGCTCTCATGTGGGAGCAAATTCCGACCTACCGGATTCGAACCAGTGACCTAAGGATAATCTGCGTCTACTACAGTCCTCCGCTCTACCAACTGAGCTAAGGTCGGATTGTATTATATTTCATGCATGTGTACTGATCTAAATATTCTATCAGCAAAATGATTTGTATTAAGTTAGCATACTCATAGTGAGTCTCTATTACAAATTTGTAAACAAAGTTTGAATTTATAAAAACATTATATTAGAAAAACACTTAATATCTTGCCTAAATCTCGTAAATATACGAAAATGAGAGTTTACCCTTAAACGGTTTAAATTACAGTGAAAATTACTTAGAGATTTCCCACTCATTTCTGATAATACGATCAATAGCTATGCAATTCTCTTAAACCAATTTCTCATAGAAAAAGAGTTTGTAGTTATACTCTTGTCTAAGCACTTTGAAACGAAATGGAAAAAACAACTTTCAATTTTAATGATCCGACCTACCGAATTCGAACCAGTGACCTAAGGATTATCTGCGTCAACTACAGTCCTCCGCTCTACCAACTGAGCTAAGGTCGGTTTTGTATTATAACACTTTATGCATGTTGATGATTCAAGAGAAGCTTTTTAATCAAATTTAAACTTTTGAAGAGGAGTAGAAAGAAAGTTGACTTCATATCTTTCATGCTATCTTGTTTTTTTAAGGTTTTTTATCAATACTAAAGTTTACTGAAAACGGTAACATGATGGAAAACTGTTCAAATTCAAAGACGATACATAAAACACAATAAGTAATTTTAAAAACTTACCAACACTCAAAATAAAAACGTGAACGGCAGGATTCGAACCTGCGCGGGCAAAGCCCACATGATTTCTAGTCATGCCCGATAACCACTCCGGCACGTCCACTTTTTCTCTAAACTAAACTTTTATTTCAAAATAGACTAAACCATATACCATTCTCTATCCTAAATTTTGATCATGAGTGAGAAGTAGAAGATTCCAAGGATGAAATAGTTTATGAACACAATAAAAAAGATTAGAACCATAAACCTATTTGGCTGTCTTGATTTTTTAAAATTTTTATAATATTTTCTCAATTCAAAAAATAAATTATTTCTAAAGAGCAACTTTGATGATATATTTATGCATGTAATATTGAGATTGTGCTATGATTGTTTATATTCTTGAAAATAAAGCCAAACAAATCATGCAACAGAGTCCCAAAAGGTATTTCACTACCCTTGTATGAACGTTGACAACTTATAGGCACAACCCACAAGCATTTGAATATAATTATGCATATAACCGTTTATTATAAAATTCAAACACCTTAATGTTACAACAAAAGAAAAATAAAAAGCTCTCATGTGGGAGCAAATTCCGACCTACCGGATTCGAACCAGTGACCTAAGGATAATCTGCGTCTTCTACTGTCCTCCGCTCTACCAACTGAGCTAAAGTCGGATTGTATTCTATTTCATGCATGTGTACTGATCAAAATATTCTATCAGCACAATGATTTGTATTAAGTTAGCATACTCATAGTGAGTCTCTATTAAAAATTTGAAAACAAAGTTTGAATTTATAAAAACATTATATTAGAAAAACTCATAATATCTTGCCTAAATCTCGTAAATATACGAAAATGAGGGTTTACTCTTGAACGGTTTAAAATACAGTGAAAATTCCTTCGAGATTTCCCACTCATTTCTGATAATACAGTCAATAGCTATGCAATTCTCTTAAACAATTTCTCATAGAAAAACGAGTTTGTAGTTATACTCTTCTCTAAACTCTTTGAAACGAAATGAAAAAAAAAATCTTTAAACTTTTATGATCCGACCTACCGGATTCGAACCAATGACCTAAGGATTATCTGCGTCAACTACAGTCCTCCGCTCTACCAACTGAGCTAAGGTCGGTTTTGTATTATAACACTTTATGCATGTTGATGATTCAAAAAAAGCTTTTTAATCAAATTTAAACTTATCAAGAAGAGGAATAGAAAAAAAGTTGACTTCATATCTTTCATGCTGTCTTGTTTTTTAAAAGTTTTTTATCAATACTAAATTTTACTGAAAACGGTAACATGATGGAAAACCGTTCAAATTGAAAAACGATCCATAAAACACAATAAGTTATTTTAAAAACTTACCAACACTCAAAATAAAAACGTAAACGGCAAGATTCAAACCTGCGCGGGCAAAGCCCCCATGATTTCTAGTCATTCCCGATAACCACTCCGGCACTTCCACTTTTTCTCTAAACTAAACTTTTATTTCAAAATAGACTAAACCGTATACCATTCTCTATCCTAAATTTTGATCATGAGTGAGAAGTAGAAGATTCCAAGGATGAAATAGTTTATGAACACAATAAAAAAGATCAGAACCATAAACCTATTTGGCTGTCTTGATTTTTTTGAATTTTTATAATATTTTCTCAATTCAAAAAATAAATTATTTCTAAAGAGCAACTTTGATGATATATTTATGCATGTAATATTGAGAGTGTGCTATGATTGTTTATATTCTTGAAAATAAAGCCAAACAAATCGTGCAACAAAGTTGGAAAAGGTATTTCACCACCCTCGTATGAACGTTGACAACTTATAGGCACAACCCACAAGCATTTGAATATAATTATGCATACATTTTTTGTTCTTTTTAAAACTCTAAAACTAAATGTTTGTTTGACCAAAGAAAATTAGAAAACTCATAGTTTTTAGTCACTTTTAAATCATTTTTCATCGTATCAATATTGAAAAAAGCTAAACATACGGATCGTTTAAAAATTCGAGCAAAACTTTTCGGTATGTTTAATTGTCGACCACCATATAACCGTTTATTATAAAATTTAAAAATCTTAATGTCACAACGAAAGAAAAATAAAAAGCTCTCATGTGGGAGCAAATTCCGACCTACCGGATTCGAACCAGTGACCTAAGGATAATCTGCGTCTACTACAGTCCTCCGCTCTACCAACTGAGCTAAGGTCGGATTGTATTCTATTTCATGCATGTGTACTGATCTAAATATTCTATCAGCAAAATGATTTGTATTAAGTTAGCATACTCATAGTGAGTCTCTATTACAAATTTGTAAACAAAGTTTGAATTTATAAAAACATTATATTAGAAAAACACTTAATATCTTGCCTAAATCTCGTAAATATACGAAAATGAGGGTTTACCCTTAAACGGTTTAAATTACAGTGAAAATTACTTAGAGATTTCCCACTCATTTCTGATAATACAATCAATAGCTATGCAATTCTCTTAAACCAATTTCTCATAGAAAAAGAGTTTGTAGTTATACTCTTGTCTAAGCACTTTGAAACGAAATGGAAAAAAAAAACTTTCAATTTTAATGATCCGACCTACCGGATTCGAACCAGTGACCTAAGGATTATCTGCGTCAACTACAGTCCTCCGCTCTACCAACTGAGCTAAGGTCGGTTTGTATTATAACACTTTATGCATGTTGATGATTCAAGAGAAGCTTTTTAATCAAATTTAAACTTATGAAGAGGAGTAGAAAGAAAGTTGACTTCATATCTTTCATGCTATCTTGTTTTTTTAAGGTTTTTTATCAATACTAAAGTTTACTGAAAACGGTAACATGATGGAAAACTGTTCAAATTCAAAGACGATACATAAAACACAATAAGTAATTTTAAGAACTTACCAACACTCAAAATAAAAACGTGAACGGCAGGATTCGAACCTGCGCGGGCAAAGCCCACATGATTTCTAGTCATGCCCGATAACCACTCCGGCACGTCCACTTTTTCTCTAAACTAAACTTTTATTTCAAAATAGACTAAACCGTATACCATTCTCTATCCTAAATTTTGATCATGAGTGAGAAGTAGAAGATTCCAAGGATGAAATAGTTTATGAACACAATAAAAAAGATTAGAACCATAAACCTATTTGGCTGTCTTGATTTTTTTGAATTTTTATAATATTTTCTCAATTCAAAAAATAAATTATTTCTAAAGAGCAACTTTGATGGTATATTTATGCATGTAATATTGAGATTGTGCTATGATTGTTTATATTCTTGAAAATAAAGCCAAACAAATCATGCAACAGAGTGGGAAAAGGTATTTCACTACCCTTGTATGAACGTTGACAACTTATAGGCACAACCCACAAGCATTTGAATATAATTATGCATACATTTTTTGTTCTTTTTAAAACTCTAAAACTAAATGTTTGTTTGACCAAAGAAAATTAGAAAACTCATAGTTTTTAGTCACTTTTAAATCATTTTTCATCGTATCAATATTGAAAAAAGCTAAACATACGGATCGTTTAAGAATTCGAGCAAAACTTTTCGGTATGTTTAATTGTCGACCACCATATAACCGTTTATTATAAAATTTAAAAACCTTAATGTCACATCGAAAGAAAAATAAAAAGCTCTCATGTGGGAGCAAATTCCGACCTACCGGATTCGAACCAGTGACCTAAGGATAATCTGCGTCTACTACAGTCCTCCGCTCTACCAACTGAGCTAAGGTCGGATTGTATTCTATTTCATGCATGTGTACTGATCTAAATATTCTATCAGCAAAATGATTTGTATTAAGTTAGCATACTCATAGTGAGTCTGTATTACAAATTTGTAAACAAAGTTTGAATTTATAAAAACATTATATTAGAAAAACACTTAATATCTTGCCTAAATCTCGTAAATATACGAAAATGAGGGTTTACCCTTAAACGGTTTAAATTACAGTGAAAATTACTTAGAGATTTCCCACTCATTTATGATAATACGATCAATAGCTATGCAATTCTCTTAAACCAATTTTTCATAGAAAAAAAGTTTGTAGTTATACTCTTGTCTAAGCACTTTGAAACGAAATGGAAAAAAAAAATTTCAATTTTAATGATCCGACCTACCGGATTCGAACCAGTGACCTAAGGATTATCTGCGTCAACTACAGTCCTCCGCTCTACCAACTGAGCTAAGGTCGGTTTTGTATTATAACACTTTAAGCATGTTGATGATTCAAGAGAAGCTTTTTAATCAAATTTAAACTTATGAAGAGGAGTAGAAAGAAAGTTGACTTCATATCTTTCATGCTATCTTGTTTTTTTAAGGTTTTTTATCAATACTAAAGTTTACTGAAAACGGTAACATGATGGAAAACTGTTCAAATTCAAAGACGATACATAAAACACAATAAGTAATTTTAAGAACTTACCAACACTCAAAATAAAAACGTGAACGGCAGGATTCGAACCTGCGCGGGCAAAGCCCACATGATTTCTAGTCATGCCCGATAACCACTCCGGCACGTCCACTTTTTCTCTAAACTAAACTTTTATTTCAAAATAGACTAAACCGTATACCATTCTCTATCCTAAATTTTGATCATGAGTGAGAAGTAGAAGATTCCAAGGATGAAATAGTTTATGAACACAATAAAAAAGATTAGAACCATAAACCTATTTGGCTGTCTTGATTTTTTTGAATTTTTATAATATTTTCTCAATTCAAAAAATAAATTATTTCTAAAGAGCAACTTTGATGGTATATTTATGCATGTAATATTGAGATTGTGCTATGATTGTTTATATTCTTGAAAATAAAGCCAAACAAATCATGCAACAGAGTGGGAAAAGGTATTTCACTACCCTTGTATGAACGTTGACAACTTATAGGCACAACCCACAAGCATTTGAATATAATTATGCATACATTTTTTGTTCTTTTTAAAACTCTAAAACTAAATGTTTGTTTGACCAAAGAAAATTAGAAAACTCATAGTTTTTAGTCACTTTTAAATCATTTTTCATCGTATCAATATTGAAAAAAGCTAAACATACGGATCGTTTAAGAATTCGAGCAAAACTTTTCGGTATGTTTAATTGTCGACCACCATATAACCGTTTATTATAAAATTTAAAAACCTTAATGTCACATCGAAAGAAAAATAAAAAGCTCTCATGTGGGAGCAAATTCCGACCTACCGGATTCGAACCAGTGACCTAAGGATAATCTGCGTCTACTACAGTCCTCCGCTCTACCAACTGAGCTAAGGTCGGATTGTATTCTATTTCATGCATGTGTACTGATCTAAATATTCTATCAGCAAAATGATTTGTATTAAGTTAGCATACTCATAGTGAGTCTGTATTACAAATTTGTAAACAAAGTTTGAATTTATAAAAACATTATATTAGAAAAACACTTAATATCTTGCCTAAATCTCGTAAATATACGAAAATGAGGGTTTACCCTTAAACGGTTTAAATTACAGTGAAAATTACTTAGAGATTTCCCACTCATTTATGATAATACGATCAATAGCTATGCAATTCTCTTAAACCAATTTTTCATAGAAAAAAAGTTTGTAGTTATACTCTTGTCTAAGCACTTTGAAACGAAATGGAAAAAAAAAATTTCAATTTTAATGATCCGACCTACCGGATTCGAACCAGTGACCTAAGGATTATCTGCGTCAACTACAGTCCTCCGCTCTACCAACTGAGCTAAGGTCGGTTTTGTATTATAACACTTTAAGCATGTTGATGATTCAAGAGAAGCTTTTTAATCAAATTTAAACTTATGAAGAGGAGTAGAAAGAAAGTTGACTTCATATCTTTCATGCTATCTTGTTTTTTTAAGGTTTTTTATCAATACTAAAGTTTACTGAAAACGGTAACATGATGGAAAACTGTTCAAATTCAAAGACGATACATAAAACACAATAAGTAATTTTAAGAACTTACCAACACTCAAAATAAAAACGTGAACGGCAGGATTCGAACCTGCGCGGGCAAAGCCCACATGATTTCTAGTCATGCCCGATAACCACTCCGGCACGTCCACTTTTTCTCTAAACTAAACTTTTATTTCAAAATAGACTAAACCGTATACCATTCTCTATCCTAAATTTTGATCATGAGTGAGAAGTAGAAGATTCCAAGGATGAAATAGTTTATGAACACAATAAAAAAGATTAGAACCATAAACCTATTTGGCTGTCTTGATTTTTTTGAATTTTTATAATATTTTCTCAATTCAAAAAATAAATTATTTCTAAAGAGCAACTTTGATGGTATATTTATGCATGTAATATTGAGATTGTGCTATGATTGTTTATATTCTTGAAAATAAAGCCAAACAAATTCATGCAACAGAGTGGGAAAAGGTATTTCACTACCCTTGTATGAACGTTGACAACTTATAGGCACAACCCACAAGCATTTGAATATAATTATGCATACATTTTTTGTTCTTTTTAAAACTCTAAAACTAAATGTTTGTTTGACCAAAGAAAATTAGAAAACTCATAGTTTTTAGTCACTTTTAAATCATTTTTCATCGTATCAATATTGAAAAAAGCTAAACATACGGATCGTTTAAGAATTCGAGCAAAACTTTTCGGTATGTTTAATTGTCGACCACCATATAACCGTTTATTATAAAATTTAAAAACCTTAATGTCACATCGAAAGAAAAATAAAAAGCTCTCATGTGGGAGCAAATTCCGACCTACCGGATTCGAACCAGTGACCTAAGGATAATCTGCGTCTACTACAGTCCTCCGCTCTACCAACTGAGCTAAGGTCGGATTGTATTCTATTTCATGCATGTGTACTGATCTAAATATTCTATCAGCAAAATGATTTGTATTAAGTTAGCATACTCATAGTGAGTCTGTATTACAAATTTGTAAACAAAGTTTGAATTTATAAAAACATTATATTAGAAAAACACTTAATATCTTGCCTAAATCTCGTAAATATACGAAAATGAGGGTTTACCCTTAAACGGTTTAAATTACAGTGAAAATTACTTAGAGATTTCCCACTCATTTATGATAATACGATCAATAGCTATGCAATTCTCTTAAACCAATTTTTCATAGAAAAACGAGTTTGTAGTTATACTCTTGTCTAAGCACTTTGAAACGAAATGGAAAAAAAAAATTTCAATTTTAATGATCCGACCTACCGGATTCGAACCAGTGACCTAAGGATTATCTGCGTCAACTACAGTCCTCCGCTCTACCAACTGAGCTAAGGTCGGTTTTGTATTATAACACTTTAAGCATGTTGATGATTCAAGAGAAGCTTTTTAATCAAATTTAAACTTATGAAGAGGAGTAGAAAGAAAGTTGACTTCATATCTTTCATGCTATCTTGTTTTTTTAAGGTTTTTTATCAATACTAAAGTTTACTGAAAACGGTAACATGATGGAAAACTGTTCAAATTCAAAGACGATACATAAAACACAATAAGTAATTTTAAGAACTTACCAACACTCAAAATAAAAACGTGAACGGCAGGATTCGAACCTGCGCGGGCAAAGCCCACATGATTTCTAGTCATGCCCGATAACCACTCCGGCACGTCCACTTTTTCTCTAAACTAAACTTTTATTTCAAAATAGACTAAACCGTATACCATTCTCTATCCTAAATTTTGATCATGAGTAAGAAGTAGAAGATTCCAAGGATGAAATAGTTTATGAACACAATAAAAAAGATTAGAACCATAAACCTATTTGGCTGTCTTGATTTTTTTGAATTTTTATAATATTTTCTCAATTCAAAAAATAAATTATTTCTAAAGAGCAACTTTGATGATATATTTATGCATGTAATATTGAGAGTGTGCGATGATTGTTTATATTCTTGAAAATAAAGCCAAACAAATCGTGCAACAAAGTTGGAAAAGGTATTTCACCACCCTTGTATGAACGTTGACAACTTATAGGCACAACCCACAAGCATTTGAATATAATTATGCATACATTCTTTGTTCTTTTTAAAACTCTAAAACTAAATGTTTGTTTGACCAAAGAAAATTAGAAAACTCATAGTTTTTAGTCACTTTTAAATCATTTTTCATCGTATCAATATTGAAAAAAGCTAAACATACGGATCGTTTAAGAATTCGAGCAAAACTTTTCGGTATGTTTAATTGTCGACCACCATATAACCGTTTATTATAAAATTTAAAAACCTTAATGTCACAACGAAAGAAAAATAAAAAGCTCTCATGTGGGAGCAAATTCCGACCTACCGGATTCGAACCAGTGACCTAAGGATAATCTGCGTCTACTACAGTCCTCCGCTCTACCAACTGAGCTAAGGTCGGATTGTATTCTATTTCATGCATGTGTACTGATCTAAATATTCTATCAGCAAAATGATTTGTATTAAGTTAGCATACTCATAGTGAGTCTCTATTACAAATTTGTAAACAAAGTTTGAATTTATAAAAACATTATATTAGAAAAACACTTAATATCTTGCCTAAATCTCGTAAATATACGAAAATGAGGGTTTACCCTTAAACGGTTTAAATTACAGTGAAAATTACTTAGAGATTTCCCACTCATTTCTGATAATACGATCAATAGCTATGCAATTCTCTTAAACCAATTTTTCATAGAAAAAAAGTTTGTAGTTATACTCTTGTCTAAGCACTTTGAAACGAAATGGAAAAAAAAAACTTTCAATTTTAATGATCCGACCTACCGGATTCGAACCAGTGACCTAAGGATTATCTGCGTCAACTACAGTCCTCCGCTCTACCAACTGAGCTAAGGTCGGTTTTGTATTATAACACTTTAAGCATGTTGATGATTCAAGGGAAGCTTTTTAATCAAATTTAAACTTATGAAGAGGAGTAGAAAGAAAGTTGACTTCATATCTTTCATGCTATCTTGTTTTTTTAAGGTTTTTTATCAATACTAAAGTTTACTGAAAACGGTAACATGATGGAAAACTGTTCAAATTCAAAGACGATACATAAAACACAATAAGTAATTTTAAGAACTTACCAACACTCAAAATAAAAACGTGAACGGCAGGATTCGAACCTGCGCGGGCAAAGCCCACATGATTTCTAGTCATGCCCGATAACCACTCCGGCACGTCCACTTTTTCTCTAAACTAAACTTTTATTTCAAAATAGACTAAACCGTATACCATTCTCTATCCTAAATTTTGATCATGAGTGAGAAGTAGAAGATTCCAAGGATAAAATAGTTTATGAACACAATAAAAAAGATTAGAACCATAAACCTATTTGGCTGTCTTGATTTTTTAGAATTTTTATAATATTTTCTCAATTCAAAAAATAAATTATTTCTAAAGAGCAACTTTGATGATATATTTATGCATGTAATATTGAGATTGTGCTATGATTGTTTATATTCTTGAAAATAAAGCCAAACAAATCGTGCAACAGAGTGGGAAAAGGTATTTCACTACCCTTGTATGAACGTTGACAACTTATAGGCACAACCCACAAGCATTTGAATATAATTATGCATACATTCTTTGTTCTTTTTAAAACTCTAAAACTAAATGTTTGTTTGACCAAAGAAAATTAGAAAACTCATAGTTTTTAGTCACTTTTAAATCATTTTTCATCGTATCAATATTGAAAAAAGCTAAACATACGGATCGTTTAAGAATTCGAGCAAAACTTTTCGGTATGTTTAATTGTCGACCACCATATAACCGTTTATTATAAAATTTAAAAACCTTAATGTCACAACGAAAGAAAAATAAAAAGCTCTCATGTGGGAGCAAATTCAAACCTACCAGATTCGAACCAGTGACCTAAGGATAATCTGCGTCTACTACAGTCCTCCGCTCTACCAACTGAGCTAAGGTCGGATTGTATTCTATTTCATGCATGTGTACTGATCTAAATATTCTATCAGCAAAATGATTTGTATTAAGTTAGCATACTCATAGTGAGTCTCTATTACAAATTTGTAAACAAAGTTTGAATTTATAAAAACATTATATTAGAAAAACACTTAATATCTTGCCTAAATCTCGTAAATATACGAAAATGAGGGTTTACCCTTAAACGGTTTAAATTACAGTGAAAATTACTTAGAGATTTCCCACTCATTTCTGATAATACGATCAATAGCTATGCAATTCTCTTAAACCAATTTCTTATAGAAAAAGAGTTTGTAGTTATACTCTTGTCTAAGCACTTTGAAACGAAATGGAAAAAAAAAACTTTCAATTTTAATGATCCGACCTACCGGATTCGAACCAGTGACCTAAGGATTATCTGCGTCAACTACAGTCCTCCGCTCTACCAACTGAGCTAAGGTCGGTTTTGTATTATAACACTTTATGCATGTTGATGATTCAAGAGAAGCTTTTTAATCAAATTTAAACTTATGAAGAGGAGTAGAAAGAAAGTTGACTTCATATCTTTCATGCTATCTTGTTTTTTTAAGGTTTTTTATCAATACTAAAGTTTACTGAAAACGGTAACATGATGGAAAACTGTTCAAATTCAAAGACGATACATAAAACACAATAAGTAATTTTAAGAACTTACCAACACTCAAAATAAAAACGTGAACGGCAGGATTCGAACCTGCGCGGGCAAAGCCCACATGATTTCTAGTCATGCCCGATAACCACTCCGGCACGTCCACTTTTTCTCTAAACTAAACTTTTATTTCAAAATAGACTAAACTGTATACCATTCTCTATCCTAAATTTTGATCATGAGTGAGAAGTAGAAGATTCCAAGGATGAAATAGTTTATGAACACAATAAAAAAGATTAGAACCATAAACCTATTTGGCTGTCTTGATTTTTTTGAATTTTTATAATATTTTCTCAATTCAAAAAATAAATTATTTCTAAAGAGCAACTTTGATGATATATTTATGCATGTAATATTGAGAGTGTGCTATGATTGTTTATATTCTTGAAAATAAAGCCAAACAAATCGGGCAACAAAGTTGGAAAAGGTATTTCACCACCCTTGTATGAACGTTGACAACTTATAGGCACAACCCACAAGCATTTGAATATAATTATGCATACATTTTTTGTTCTTTTTAAAACTCTAAAACTAAATTTTTGTTTGACCAAAGAAAATTAGAAAACTCATAGTTTTTAGTCACTTTTAAATCATTTTTCATCGTATCAATATTGAAAAAAGCTAAACATACGGATCGTTTAAGAATTCGAGCAAAACTTTTCGGTATGTTTAATTGTCGACCACCATATAACCGTTTATTATAAAATTTAAAAACCTTAATGTCACAACGAAAGAAAAATAAAAAGCTCTCATGTGGGAGCAAATTCCGACCTACCGGATTCGAACCAGTGACCTAAGGATAATCTGCGTCTACTACAGTCCTCCGCTCTACCAACTGAGCTAAGGTCGGATTGTATTCTATTTCATGCATGTGTACTGATCTAAATATTCTATCAGCAAAATGATTTGTATTAAGTTAGCATACTCATAGTGAGTCTCTATTACAAATTTGTAAACAAAGTTTGAATTTATAAAAACATTATATTAGAAAAACACTTAATATCTTGCCTAAATCTCGTAAATATACGAAAATGAGGGTTTACCCTTAAACGGTTTAAATTACAGTGAAAATTACTTAGAGATTTCCCACTCATTTCTGATAATACGATCAATAGCTATGCAATTCTCTTAAACCAATTTCTCATAGAAAAAGAGTTTGTAGTTATACTCTTGTCTAAGCACTTTGAAACGAAATGGAAAAAAAAAACTTTCAATTTTAATGATCCGACCTACCGGATTCGAACCAGTGACCTAAGGATTATCTGCGTCAACTACAGTCCTCCGCTCTACCAACTGAGCTAAGGTCGGTTTTGTATTATAACACTTTATGCATGTTGATGATTCAAGAGAAGCTTTTTAATCAAATTTAAACTTATGAAGAGGAGTAGAAAGAAAGTTGACTTCATATCTTTCATGCTATCTTGTTTTTTTAAGGTTTTTTATCAATACTAAAGTTTACTGAAAACGGTAACATGATGGAAAACTGTTCAAATTCAAAGACGATACATAAAACACATTAAGTAATTTTAAGAACTAACCAACACTCAAAATAAAAACGTGAACGGCAGGATTCGAACCTGCGCGGGCAAAGCCCACATGATTTCTAGTTATGCCCGATAACCACTCCGGCACGTCCACTTTTTCTCTAAACTAAACTTTTATTTCAAAATAGACTAAACCGTATACCATTCTCTATCCTAAATTTTGATCATGAGTGAGAAGTAGAAGATTCCAAGGATGATGCAGTTTATGAACAAAATAAAAAAATTAGAACCATAAACCTATTTGGCTGTCTTGATTTTTTTGAATTTTTATAAAATTTTCTCAATTCAAAAAATAAATTATTTCTAAAGAGCAACTTTGATGATATATTTATGCATGTAATATTGAGATTGTGCTTATGATTGTTTATATTCTTGAAAATAAAGCCAAACAAATCGTGCAACAGAGTGGGAAAGGGTATTTCACTACCCTTGTATGAACGTTGACAACTTATAGGCACAACCCACAAGCATTTGAATATAACTATGCATACATTTTTTGTATTTTTAAAACTCTAAAACTAAATGTTTGTTTGACCAAAGAAAATTAGAAAACTCATAGTTTTTAGTCACTTTTAAATCATTTTTCATCGTATCAATATTGAAAAAGATAAACATACGGATCGTTGAAGAATTCGAGCTAAACTTTTTGGTATGTTTAATTGTCGACCACCATATAACCGTTTATTATAAAATTTTAAAAACTTTAATGTCACAACAAAAGAAAAATAAAAAGCTCTCCTGTGGGAGCAAATTCCGACCTACCGGATTCGAACCAGTGACCTAAGGATAATCTACGTCTACTACAGTCCTCCGCTCTACCAACTGAGCTAAGGTCGGATTGTATTCTATTTCATGCATGTGTACTGATCTAAATATTCTATGAACACAATGATTTGTATTAAGTTAGCATACTCATAGTGATTCTCTATTAAAAGTTTGAAAACAAAGTTTGAATTTATAAAAACATTATATTAGAAAAATACTTGCATAAATCTCGTAAATATAAGAAAATGAGGGTTTACCCTTGAACGGTTTAAAATACAGTGAAAATTACTTCGAGAGTTCCCACTCTTTTCTGATAATACAGTCAGTAGCTATGCAATTCTCTAAAACAAATTCTCATAGAAAAACGAGTTTGTAGTTATACTCTTCTCTAATCACTTTGAAACGAAATGAACTAAAAAAAACTTTAAACTTTTATGATCCGACCTACCGGATTCGAACCAGTGACCTAAGGATAATCTGCGTCAACTACAGTCCTCCGCTCTACCAACTGAGCTAAGGTCGGTTTTGTATTATAACACTTTATGCATGTTGATGATTCAAGAAGAGCTTTTTAATCAAATTTAAACTTATCAAGAAGAGGAGTAGAAAGAAAGTTGACTTCATATCTTTCATGCTATCTTGTTTTTTTTAGAGGTTTTTTATCAATACTAAATTTTACTGAAAACGGTAACATGATGGAAAACCGTTCAAATTCAAAGACGATCCATAAAACACAATAAGTAATTATAAGAACTTACCAACACTCAAAATAAAAACGTGAACGGCAGGATTCGAACCTGCGCGGGCAAAACCCACATGATTTCTAGTCATGCCCGATAACCACTCCGGCACGTCCACCTTTTCTGTAAACTAAACTTTTATTTCAAAATAGACTAAACCGTATACCATTCTCTATCCTAAATTTTGATCATGAGTGAGAAGTAGAAGATTCCAAGGATGATGCAGTTTATGAACAAAATAAAAAAATTAGAACCATAAACCTATTTGGCTGTCTTGATTTTTTTGAATTTTTATAAAATTTTCTCAATTCAAAAAATAAATTATTTCTAAAGAGCAACTTTGATGATATATTTATGCATGTAATATTGAGATTGTGCTTATGATTGTTTATATTCTTGAAAATAAAGCCAAACAAATCGTGCAACAGAGTGGGAAAGGGTATTTCACCACCCTTGTATGAACGTTGACAACTTATAGGCACAACCCACAAGCATTTGAATATAATTATGCATACATTTTTTGTTCTTTTTAAAACTCTAAAACTAAATGTTTGTTTGACCAAAGAAAATTAGAAAACTCATAGTTTTTAGTCACTTTTAAATCATTTTTCATCGTATCAATATTGAAAAAAGCTAAACATACGGATCGTTTAAGAATTCGAGCAAAACTTTTTGGTATGTTTAATTGTCGACCACCATATAACCGTTTATTATAAAATTTAAAAACCTTAATGTCACAACGAAAGAAAAATAAAAAGCTCTCATGTGGGAGCAAATTCCGACCTACCGGATTCGAACCAGTGACCTAAGGATAATCTGCGTCTACTACAGTCCTCCGCTCTACCAACTGAGCTAAGGTCGGATTGTATTCTATTTCATGCATGTGTACTGATCTAAATATTCTATGAACACAATGATTTGTATTAAGTTAGCATACTCATAGTGAGTCTCTATTAAAAATTTGAAAATAAAGTTTGAATTTATAAAAACATTATATTAGAAAAATACTTGCATAAATCTCGTAAGCCTTGAACGGTTTAAAATACAGTGAAAATTACTTCTAGATTTCCCACTCATTTCTGATAATACAGTCAATAGCTATGCAATTCTCTAAAACAATTTCTCATAGAAAAACGAGTTTGTAGTTATACTCTTCTCTAATCACTTTGAAACGAAATGAAAAAAAAAAATCTTTAAACTTTTATGATCCGACCTAGCGGATTCGAACCAATGACCTAAGGATAATCTGCGTCAACTACAGTCCTCCGCTCTACCAACTGAGCTAAGGTCGGTTTTGTATCATAACACTTTATGCATGTTGATGATTCAAGAAAAGCTTTTTAATCAAATTTAAACTTATCAAGAAGAGGAGTAGAAAGAAAGTTGACTTCATATCTTTCATGCTGTTTTGTTTTTTTTAGAGGTTTTTTATCAATACTAAAGTTTACTGAAAACGGTAACATGATGAAAAACCGTTCAAATTCAAAGACGATCCATAAAACACAATAAGTAATTATAAAAACTTACCAACACTCAAAATAAAAACGTGAACGGCAGGATTCGAACCTGCGCGGGCAAAGCCCACATGATTTCTAGTCATGCCCGATAACCACTCCGGCACGTCCACTTTTTCTGTAAACTAAACTTTTATTTCAAAATAGACTAAACCGTATACCATTCTCTATCCTAAATTTTGATCATGAGTGAGAAGTAGAAGATTCCAAGGATGATGCAGTTTATGAACAAAATAAAAAAATTAGAACCATAAACCTATTTGGCTGTCTTGATTTTTTTGAATTTTTATAAAATTTTCTCAATTCAAAAAATAAATTATTTCTAAAGAGCAACTTTGATGATATATTTATGCATGTAATATTGAGATTGTGCTTATGATTGTTTATATTCTTGAAAATAAAGCCAAACAAATCGTGCAACAGAGTGGGAAAGGGTATTTCACTACCCTTGTATGAACGTTGACAACTTATAGGCACAACCCACAAGCATTTGAATATAACTATGCATACATTTTTTGTATTTTTAAAACTCTAAAACTAAATGTTTGTTTGACCAAAGAAAATTAGAAAACTCATAGTTTTTAGTCACTTTTAAATCATTTTTCATCGTATCAATATTGAAAAAGATAAACATACGGATCGTTGAAGAATTCGAGCTAAACTTTTTGGTATGTTTAATTGTCGACCACCATATAACCGTTTATTATAAAATTTTAAAAACTTTAATGTCACAACAAAAGAAAAATAAAAAGCTCTCCTGTGGGAGCAAATTCCGACCTACCGGATTCGAACCAGTGACCTAAGGATAATCTACGTCTACTACAGTCCTCCGCTCTACCAACTGAGCTAAGGTCGGATTGTATTCTATTTCATGCATGTGTACTGATCTAAATATTCTATGAACACAATGATTTGTATTAAGTTAGCATACTCATAGTGATTCTCTATTAAAAGTTTGAAAACAAAGTTTGAATTTATAAAAACATTATATTAGAAAAATACTTGCATAAATCTCGTAAATATAAGAAAATGAGGGTTTACCCTTGAACGGTTTAAAATACAGTGAAAATTACTTCGAGAGTTCCCACTCTTTTCTGATAATACAGTCAGTAGCTATGCAATTCTCTAAAACAAATTCTCATAGAAAAACGAGTTTGTAGTTATACTCTTCTCTAATCACTTTGAAACGAAATGAACTAAAAAAAACTTTAAACTTTTATGATCCGACCTACCGGATTCGAACCAGTGACCTAAGGATAATCTGCGTCAACTACAGTCCTCCGCTCTACCAACTGAGCTAAGGTCGGTTTTGTATTATAACACTTTATGCATGTTGATGATTCAAGAAGAGCTTTTTAATCAAATTTAAACTTATCAAGAAGAGGAGTAGAAAGAAAGTTGACTTCATATCTTTCATGCTATCTTGTTTTTTTTAGAGGTTTTTTATCAATACTAAATTTTACTGAAAACGGTAACATGATGGAAAACCGTTCAAATTCAAAGACGATCCATAAAACACAATAAGTAATTATAAGAACTTACCAACACTCAAAATAAAAACGTGAACGGCAGGATTCGAACCTGCGCGGGCAAAACCCACATGATTTCTAGTCATGCCCGATAACCACTCCGGCACGTCCACCTTTTCTGTAAACTAAACTTTTATTTCAAAATAGACTAAACCGTATACCATTCTCTATCCTAAATTTTGATCATGAGTGAGAAGTAGAAGATTCCAAGGATGATGCAGTTTATGAACAAAATAAAAAAATTAGAACCATAAACCTATTTGGCTGTCTTGATTTTTTTGAATTTTTATAAAATTTTCTCAATTCAAAAAATAAATTATTTCTAAAGAGCAACTTTGATGATATATTTATGCATGTAATATTGAGATTGTGCTTATGATTGTTTATATTCTTGAAAATAAAGCCAAACAAATCGTGCAACAGAGTGGGAAAGGGTATTTCACCACCCTTGTATGAACGTTGACAACTTATAGGCACAACCCACAAGCATTTGAATATAATTATGCATACATTTTTTGTTCTTTTTAAAACTCTAAAACTAAATGTTTGTTTGACCAAAGAAAATTAGAAAACTCATAGTTTTTAGTCACTTTTAAATCATTTTTCATCGTATCAATATTGAAAAAAGCTAAACATACGGATCGTTTAAGAATTCGAGCAAAACTTTTTGGTATGTTTAATTGTCGACCACCATATAACCGTTTATTATAAAATTTAAAAACCTTAATGTCACAACGAAAGAAAAATAAAAAGCTCTCATGTGGGAGCAAATTCCGACCTACCGGATTCGAACCAGTGACCTAAGGATAATCTGCGTCTACTACAGTCCTCCGCTCTACCAACTGAGCTAAGGTCGGATTGTATTCTATTTCATGCATGTGTACTGATCTAAATATTCTATGAACACAATGATTTGTATTAAGTTAGCATACTCATAGTGAGTCTCTATTAAAAATTTGAAAATAAAGTTTGAATTTATAAAAACATTATATTAGAAAAATACTTGCATAAATCTCGTAAGCCTTGAACGGTTTAAAATACAGTGAAAATTACTTCTAGATTTCCCACTCATTTCTGATAATACAGTCAATAGCTATGCAATTCTCTAAAACAATTTCTCATAGAAAAACGAGTTTGTAGTTATACTCTTCTCTAATCACTTTGAAACGAAATGAAAAAAAAAAATCTTTAAACTTTTATGATCCGACCTAGCGGATTCGAACCAATGACCTAAGGATAATCTGCGTCAACTACAGTCCTCCGCTCTACCAACTGAGCTAAGGTCGGTTTTGTATCATAACACTTTATGCATGTTGATGATTCAAGAAAAGCTTTTTAATCAAATTTAAACTTATCAAGAAGAGGAGTAGAAAGAAAGTTGACTTCATATCTTTCATGCTGTTTTGTTTTTTTTAGAGGTTTTTTATCAATACTAAAGTTTACTGAAAACGGTAACATGATGAAAAACCGTTCAAATTCAAAGACGATCCATAAAACACAATAAGTAATTATAAAAACTTACCAACACTCAAAATAAAAACGTGAACGGCAGGATTCGAACCTGCGCGGGCAAAGCCCACATGATTTCTAGTCATGCCCGATAACCACTCCGGCACGTCCACTTTTTCTGTAAACTAAACTTTTATTTCAAAATAGACTAAACCGTATACCATTCTCTATCCTAAATTTTGATCATGAGTGAGAAGTAGAAGATTCCAAGGATGATGCAGTTTATGAACAAAATAAAAAAATTAGAACCATAAACCTATTTGGCTGTCTTGATTTTTTTGAATTTTTATAAAATTTTCTCAATTCAAAAAATAAATTATTTCTAAAGAGCAACTTTGATGATATATTTATGCATGTAATATTGAGATTGTGCTTATGATTGTTTATATTCTTGAAAATAAAGCCAAACAAATCGTGCAACAGAGTGGGAAAGGGTATTTCACCACCCTTGTATGAACGTTGACAACTTATAGGCACAACCCACAAGCATTTGAATATAATTATGCATACATTTTTTGTTCTTTTTAAAACTCTAAAACTAAATGTTTGTTTGACCAAAGTAAATTAGAAAACTCATAGTTTTTAGTCACTTTTAAATCATTTTTCATCGTATCAATATTGAAAAAAGCTAAACATACGGATCGTTTAAGAATTCGAGCAAAACTTTTTGGTATGTTTAATTGTCGACCACCATATAACCGTTTATTATAAAATTTAAAAACCTTAATGTCACAACGAAAGAAAAATAAAAAGCTCTCATGTGGGAGCAAATTCCGACCTACCGGATTCGAACCAGTGACCTAAGGATAATCTGCGTCTACTACAGTCCTCCGCTCTACCAACTGAGCTAAGGTCGGATTGTATTCTATTTCATGCATGTGTACTGATCTAAATATTCTATGAACACAATGATTTGTATTAAGTTAGCATACTCATAGTGAGTCTCTATTAAAAATTTGAAAACAAAGTTTGAATTTATAAAAACATTATATTAGAAAAATACTTGCATAAATCTCGTAAACCTTGAACGGTTTAAAATACAGTGAAAATTACTTCTAGATTTCCCACTCATTTCTGATAATACAGTCAATAGCTATGCAATTCTCTAAAACAATTTCTCATAGAAAAACGAGTTTGTAGTTATACTCTTCTCTAATCACTTTGAAACGAAATGAAAAAAAAAAATCTTTAAACTTTTATGATCCGACCTAGCGGATTCGAACCAATGACCTAAGGATAATCTGCGTCAACTACAGTCCTCCGCTCTACCAACTGAGCTAAGGTCGGTTTTGTATCATAACACTTTATGCATGTTGATGATTCAAGAAAAGCTTTTTAATCAAATTTAAACTTTTCAAGAAGAGGAGTAGAAAGAAAGTTGACTTCATATCTTTCATGCTGTTTTGTTTTTTTTAGAGGTTTTTTATCAATACTAAATTTTACTGAAAACGGTAACATGATGAAAAACCGTTCAAATTCAAAGACGATCCATAAAACACAATAAGTAATTATAAAAACTTACCAACACTCAAAATAAAAACGTGAACGGCAGGATTCGAACCTGCGCGGGCAAAGCCCACATGATTTCTAGTCATGCCCGATAACCACTCCGCCACTTCCACTTTTTCTGTAAACTAAACTTTTATTTCAAAATAGACTAAACCGTATACCATTCTCTATCCTAAATTTTGATCATGAGTGAGAAGTAGAAGATTCCAAGGATGATGCAGTTTATGAACAAAATAAAAAAATTAGAACCATAAACCTATTTGGCTGTCTTGATTTTTTTGAATTTTTATAAAATTTTCTCAATTCAAAAAATAAATTATTTCTAAAGAGCAACTTTGATGATATATTTATGCATGTAATATTGAGATTGTGCTTATGATTGTTTATATTCTTGAAAATAAAGCCAAACAAATCGTGCAACAGAGTGGGAAAGGGTATTTCACCACCCTTGTATGAACGTTGACAACTTATAGGCACAACCCACAAGCATTTGAATATAATTATGCATACATTTTTTGTTCTTTTTAAAACTCTAAAACTAAATGTTTGTTTGACCAAAGAAAATTAGAAAACTCATAGTTTTTAGTCACTTTTAAATCATTTTTCATCGTATCAATATTGAAAAAAGCTAAACATACGGATCGTTTAAGAATTCGAGCAAAACTTTTTGGTATGTTTAATTGTCGACCACCATATAACCGTTTATTATAAAATTTAAAAACCTTAATGTCACAACGAAAGAAAAATAAAAAGCTCTCATGTGGGAGCAAATTCCGACCTACCGGATTCGAACCAGTGACCTAAGGATAATCTGCGTCTACTACAGTCCTCCGCTCTACCAACTGAGCTAAGGTCGGATTGTATTCTATTTCATGCATGTGTACTGATCTAAATATTCTATGAACACAATGATTTGTATTAAGTTAGCATACTCATAGTGAGTCTCTATTAAAAATTTGAAAATAAAGTTTGAATTTATAAAAACATTATATTAGAAAAATACTTGCATAAATCTCGTAAGCCTTGAACGGTTTAAAATACAGTGAAAATTACTTCTAGATTTCCCACTCATTTCTGATAATACAGTCAATAGCTATGCAATTCTCTAAAACAATTTCTCATAGAAAAACGAGTTTGTAGTTATACTCTTCTCTAATCACTTTGAAACGAAATGAAAAAAAAAAATCTTTAAACTTTTATGATCCGACCTAGCGGATTCGAACCAATGACCTAAGGATAATCTGCGTCAACTACAGTCCTCCGCTCTACCAACTGAGCTAAGGTCGGTTTTGTATCATAACACTTTATGCATGTTGATGATTCAAGAAAAGCTTTTTAATCAAATTTAAACTTATCAAGAAGAGGAGTAGAAAGAAAGTTGACTTCATATCTTTCATGCTGTTTTGTTTTTTTTAGAGGTTTTTTATCAATACTAAAGTTTACTGAAAACGGTAACATGATGAAAAACCGTTCAAATTCAAAGACGATCCATAAAACACAATAAGTAATTATAAAAACTTACCAACACTCAAAATAAAAACGTGAACGGCAGGATTCGAACCTGCGCGGGCAAAGCCCACATGATTTCTAGTCATGCCCGATAACCACTCCGGCACGTCCACTTTTTCTGTAAACTAAACTTTTATTTCAAAATAGACTAAACCGTATACCATTCTCTATCCTAAATTTTGATCATGAGTGAGAAGTAGAAGATTCCAAGGATGATGCAGTTTATGAACAAAATAAAAAAATTAGAACCATAAACCTATTTGGCTGTCTTGATTTTTTTGAATTTTTATAAAATTTTCTCAATTCAAAAAATAAATTATTTCTAAAGAGCAACTTTGATGATATATTTATGCATGTAATATTGAGATTGTGCTTATGATTGTTTATATTCTTGAAAATAAAGCCAAACAAATCGTGCAACAGAGTGGGAAAGGGTATTTCACCACCCTTGTATGAACGTTGACAACTTATAGGCACAACCCACAAGCATTTGAATATAATTATGCATACATTTTTTGTTCTTTTTAAAACTCTAAAACTAAATGTTTGTTTGACCAAAGTAAATTAGAAAACTCATAGTTTTTAGTCACTTTTAAATCATTTTTCATCGTATCAATATTGAAAAAAGCTAAACATACGGATCGTTTAAGAATTCGAGCAAAACTTTTTGGTATGTTTAATTGTCGACCACCATATAACCGTTTATTATAAAATTTAAAAACCTTAATGTCACAACGAAAGAAAAATAAAAAGCTCTCATGTGGGAGCAAATTCCGACCTACCGGATTCGAACCAGTGACCTAAGGATAATCTGCGTCTACTACAGTCCTCCGCTCTACCAACTGAGCTAAGGTCGGATTGTATTCTATTTCATGCATGTGTACTGATCTAAATATTCTATGAACACAATGATTTGTATTAAGTTAGCATACTCATAGTGAGTCTCTATTAAAAATTTGAAAACAAAGTTTGAATTTATAAAAACATTATATTAGAAAAATACTTGCATAAATCTCGTAAACCTTGAACGGTTTAAAATACAGTGAAAATTACTTCTAGATTTCCCACTCATTTCTGATAATACAGTCAATAGCTATGCAATTCTCTAAAACAATTTCTCATAGAAAAACGAGTTTGTAGTTATACTCTTCTCTAATCACTTTGAAACGAAATGAAAAAAAAAAATCTTTAAACTTTTATGATCCGACCTAGCGGATTCGAACCAATGACCTAAGGATAATCTGCGTCAACTACAGTCCTCCGCTCTACCAACTGAGCTAAGGTCGGTTTTGTATCATAACACTTTATGCATGTTGATGATTCAAGAAAAGCTTTTTAATCAAATTTAAACTTTTCAAGAAGAGGAGTAGAAAGAAAGTTGACTTCATATCTTTCATGCTGTTTTGTTTTTTTTAGAGGTTTTTTATCAATACTAAATTTTACTGAAAACGGTAACATGATGAAAAACCGTTCAAATTCAAAGACGATCCATAAAACACAATAAGTAATTATAAAAACTTACCAACACTCAAAATAAAAACGTGAACGGCAGGATTCGAACCTGCGCGGGCAAAGCCCACATGATTTCTAGTCATGCCCGATAACCACTCCGCCACTTCCACTTTTTCTGTAAACTAAACTTTTATTTCAAAATAGACTAAACCGTATACCATTCTCTATCCTAAATTTTGATCATGAGTGAGAAGTAGAAGATTCCAAGGATGATGCAGTTTATGAACAAAATAAAAAAATTAGAACCATAAACCTATTTGGCTGTCTTGATTTTTTTGAATTTTTATAAAATTTTCTCAATTCAAAAAATAAATTATTTCTAAAGAGCAACTTTGATGATATATTTATGCATGTAATATTGAGATTGTGCTTATGATTGTTTATATTCTTGAAAATAAAGCCAAACAAATCGTGCAACAGAGTGGGAAAGGGTATTTCACTACCCTTGAAAATAAACACCATATTGATGAGCTTTAAACCTAAGCACCTCTACCCTACCCACTTGGGCCGGGCCTGATTGGAAATCTTCAAAATACATCTTGGTCACGATAAACAAACATGAAGGATCTTGCGTCTGTTTTCCGAGAACCAGGGTTGCCTCTTTTAGTGTTTCCACTAGATTTCTTACACCTTCTTACGAAAAGGCATTTGTAGGTGTTTTACTTTCTATATCTTACGAGCTATCAGGCATTGACGTGCTTATTAGTCTTGTACAAACCCTTGACGCCATATCTTAGTAAGCTGGCATAGTGGCATGTGTCGAACTTGCTGATATACTCTATATTTACCGCTTTATCACGGTTTTTAATATCATTTTTTATCGTATTTTATTGGTATTTTCCTTATGTTTTGTCTATTTAGAGTCCAAGTGAGTTTTCTTCCATTTTAGAAGTTCTATAGTGTTTTTGTGTGTCTTTTCGTGTGTTTTGTATGTTTTTGTAAGTTATTCCAGGACAAAATAAAAAAGGACATACATTTGGATACTATTTCTTTAAAGATAATAATCATCAAAAAACAGTCCCAGACTCGGATGAAGGTGTACCCTTGGGATTTGTTTCCTCGAAGGTCCTTACGAAAGTCAATAGAAACTTGAGTTAGCTTTTCAGTGGAGGTCATTGTGGGTTAATCCGAGCTGTGGTTAAAGAGTTATGGCCGGTTAACTGAAAATGTATCAATTTGATGCCAGTGTCGGTCTTGTCATTTTTCGGGGAGGCTTTTTAAACTGTTAAATTTTCTATATTTTGCTAATTGTGGGTTATAAAAAAAAAAAATTCACAATGAAACAAAATGCTATTTTATTTTTACTAAAATGGGCTTAAATTCTTTCATTTATTTTTAAGATACTCTTAAGACACTATTAATATTTTAGACAAAATGGGCCACGAAATTAGAGGCCCAATACCTATATGTTATATGTATGTGTCAAGGGCAGGACCTGGGTGTAGAGGGACATTCTCACGATCCAAAGTCCATGATCAGACCCAGATCTGTTATGTGTCGATCCGGAAACTTCTCTACTCTAAAAGTTGATTTAGATCCAACCTCTTCTTTTGATATGAGCTTTCATATCTGGAAGGCGTTTGTGAAAATAGACTTGTTATTAATGCTCATTGATCATATAGACAAACATAATTAGATTATTTGTGAAGTTGTTAGTGTCACGGAAGTGGAATTAGTCATATTTGTGAGTTTCATGTTCTGGTTAAACGTCTTACTTCATTGCATGATTGTTAAATTCATTTTCATGATAATAAAACTCATAGTTTAATGCTTTTATCTTATTTTACTTCTTGCATTTTCTCTATATTAGTTTGAAGCTCGCATATTTAGTGTTGCAATCTTTATTCCTGGTGGGATCGATTTCTAAATTACTATAACGGTTGCGCTTGCACTTGGGTGATTTAGAGATACAAATTTTATAACTTGTGTTTTGAAACCAAAAATATTTCTACAACATTTGCTATGTATTAGGAAACCTCTATGGCTCTATCGATGGTAATTTCTCTCGAGGCTTGTAAGGTCCTCGTTGGATGAAATTCACAATGTCACAACTATTTAATACTCTCCACCTTCTAGTGATTAACTTTTTTTTTTTTTTTTGGGGCAAAACCTGTCATGCAAAATTTTGGTTTTCGATCGTCTATACATGTTCCTGTGCAAAATTTTGGAGCACAGTTAAAAAAAAAATATACTAGAATTTGATTTGCAATTTTCATCTTTCTAAGAATAATATAATTCTCTATTTAAGACTCGTCTTTACTAATTATTCACTACACTTTATTCTGCTGTTATGTTTTCTTTTTTTGACCATGCAGTGCAATAAACCTGACAGTTACTTCTGGTAACTAAAACATCATCATCGTCCTCACATGTGAACCTTACACATTCCCATGATGTTCTGAATAATGTAATTGACTAATTGTAATGCAAGGCAAGACATCTCTCCTTTGTCTCTCTCACCATAAAAATTAAAGAAAACAAATAAAAACACTTAAAAAACCTTTCACTACCTAACACTTGATAACTCTATCTCTTCTTCTTCTCTTATTACCTTCCACCAGATCTCACTCCCCACATTTCAAAGTTTTCTCCCTTTTTGTCGATTTCCTTCTCTTACTCATATTAAACCCAAAACTTAATAAATTCTCTTAAATTATCTATTCACTGGCTGGGCCAGAGTGTTTATTTGAATATGTTTTATTACAGTTTTAGTGTAGTTGTTGTAGTTACATGACAGCTCCTTACAAGCTTAGATCTCTCCACAGTTCTTTCGTTATCTTCCTTCCACATTGACACTTGCCTTAAGAAGAGGGCCAAAGAAAGGTCTCTTGTCTCTTTGTCTGAGCTGTTCATTTTCTTGATTTTCTTGCATCTTGGATTTGCTTCATTACATTCTTTCTCCTGAAATTTTATTTAGTGTTTTTCTCACTTCTCTCAAATTTGGTTCTAGGATCTGGAATTCTTTCTTCTTCAAGATTTGTAAATGGGTGTTAGTTCTTCAAAGATCTAAAATATCAAGATCAGGTAATTAAACATTAAATTCTCATCTGCTTTGGTACTTACTCTGTATGTGTTGTCTGTTTATATTTATTTTAAGACCAACATTATTGCTTGTGTTCTTTATTATGTCCTTGATTTTAGCTACTTCAGTTGTCCTCTAGTGTGTTTTCCTGGGAAATTTTTGTCTTTCTATGAGTAAATTTCAATGTGGATAAACTTGGGACCACAAAACAAATTCGAGACTCTATCATTAAGCTCATTGCATTTTCATGTATCAACTTGGACTCTGTTTATATCAACCTGATTTTGGAGATTTATTTGTAAAGTTTAGGAAGAAATGGGAGGTGACTTGAAAAGCCAGCTATCTAGAGAGAGCCATGTGTTTGGACTTAAGGTGTGGGAAGTAATTGGTATAGCTGTTGCATTGCTCATCATAGCTATCCTCTCTGTTCTTTCGTGTTGTCTTACTTCGAAAAAGAAATCAAGAAGATCGAAAACCGGTCTTCCGGTTATCCAAACTCCTCCGGTGGTCTCCAAAGAGATCAGAGAAGTGAGAGTTGAGCATGTCTCAGCTAGTAACTTTGCTCCTGGTGAAGGCATTCTTCTAACAATTCAGGACAAAAATAACAAAGACTCAGAAAAAGTCATGGTTCATTTGGATATGAGGAAGAAGAGAAGTAGTAGTGGCCGGTCAGGGTCGTTTCATCATTTAGAGATCATAGATAAACATTCTGACTCTGCTGAAGAAGTTTCTGCTTCTTCATCATTGTATAATATTGCAACTCCATCTCCATTGTCTGGTTTGCCTGAATCTCACCTTGGTTGGGGACACTGGTTTACTTTGAGAGATCTTGAAACAGCAACTAACAGATTCTCTAAAGAGAATGTTATAGGTGAAGGCGGTTACGGTGTTGTCTACAGAGGAGAGTTAATGAATGGAACTCCTGTTGCAGTTAAAAAGATTCTTAACCAGTTGTGAGTATCGGATTGTAAAAAGATTTTCATACCTTTTTATGGTTTGAGTTTTGGTTGATTGATAGATTTTATAGGGGACAAGCTGAGAAAGAGTTTCGAGTCGAGGTTGATGCTATCGGTCATGTGCGGCACAAGAACTTGGTTCGGCTTCTTGGTTACTGCATTGAAGGCACACACAGGTTGGTGAAAAAAATTCCAACTTAGGAACCAAATTTGTGAGTTACTAATACTAAAAGATCAATGTGAATTGCTACTAGGATATTGGTTTACGAATATGTGAATAATGGAAACTTAGAACAATGGCTTCATGGAGCAATGAGACAACATGGATATCTAACTTGGGAAGCAAGGATGAAGGTTCTGATCGGCACATCAAAAGCGTAAGCAAACAATGTAATTTCCTTTTTATTAAGTTCTTCTTCTCACATACTGATCATTATTCCTCTGTGTAGTCTTGCATATCTGCATGAAGCAATTGAGCCAAAAGTAGTGCATAGAGACATCAAGTCAAGCAACATTCTGATCAATGACGAATTCAACGCAAAGGTTTCAGATTTTGGCCTTGCTAAGTTGCTTGGTGCTGGAAAAAGCCATGTGACAACTCGAGTGATGGGAACATTTGGGTCAGAGGCTTATAAACTGAAAAATAATCAAGAAGTCTTTAGTATTAAATCTAAATGCTTTTGTGGACGTTTTGTAGGTACGTTGCTCCTGAATATGCAAACTCAGGGTTGTTAAATGAAAAGAGTGATGTCTACAGCTTTGGTGTTGTTCTCTTAGAAGCAATCACAGGACGAGACCCTGTGGATTACGGACGTCCTGCTCATGAGGTAATCAACTATTTTCATTTAGTTTAATTAGTTTCATCGCGGTTCGCGGACCAACACGAGATTATTGTAGGTGAATCTAGTGGACTGGTTGAAGATGATGGTTGGGACAAGACGATCAGAGGAAGTAGTGGATCCAAACATAGAAGTGAAGCCACCAACAAGGTCACTGAAACGAGCTCTTTTGACGGCTCTAAGATGTGTTGATCCAGATTCGGATAAGCGGCCGAAGATGAGCCAAGTTGTACGTATGCTTGAGTCTGAAGAATACCCCATTCCAAGAGAGGTTAGTGTTCTAAAGAGCTGATAAAACCAAACATAGACCATAACAGGTGATGGTTATAACTGGAATTATGTTTCTTTCAGGACCGAAGGCGTTCTAGAACGCGAGAAGGGAGTATGGAGATAAACTCAGACACTGACATGAGTACTCCAGTTTCAAGATCACAGAGCAAGAGACAATAATTTATCAATCTGCGTAAGCTTTCAACGCGTTTCATGATTATGAGCTATTCTTTGAACTTGTTCTTATGCATTTTCTGTTTGTTTGTTTTTTTTTGGTTTTGAATTGAGATGAGTAGAGACCATAGAGGATTGTTTGTACATATGAACTGGATTTGTGTTTAGAGCTCCTACATCAAAATAATATATTGGTGTGTACAGTACTATTGCATCAGCTGTTCAGATCTCTACCACATACCATACAACAACAAAGTAACATAGAAACCACTGAAAGCAAATTAGCTCACTAACCAAAATATAACAGTAACAATCAACACTAGTCAATGAGAAGACTAAAATCCCAATAACACTAGCATCGATGGAGACTAGTATTTTTATGTTGAACGTGCAAAATCATTGAGAATAACAAACTCTCATCGAAAAATCCTTAGACATGCCAAGTTGTTGTAAATAACAAATCCAATATTTCATAATTTGAGAAAGAGATGTAAGATATAAAGAAATTAGCTCTTATTGGTGTAAATAATATATTGTATATTTGTTCATTTTAATCATTAATCTCATATTTATTTTGAAGTTTATAAAACACTCATAATATGGCCATCTCGGGTGTTGTAAAGTCCATTTCCTGTACCAGTCTAATGATTGCATGTTCAAAACTTGGATTCAGTGTCAGATTCACCAAAAGTCTCGTGAAAGGACAATATTATCGATGGAGTATCAAATGCTTCTGATGAAATTTTGTTTGATTTGTGTGAACAAATTAACAAGTAACCTTCGTCAAGTAGAAGATCATATGGTTTCAATTTTCAAGTGAAGTTTTATTTAATAATAATGTTTTAATCTTGAAGACTTAAAATTTGTACTGATTTGAGTATTTATGAGTTTTTTTCTATAGAGTTTATTGTGATCAAATACTCTATCAAAATAATGAATGTACATTTAAAAAAAATAAAAGTAATATTAGACTAAAAACTCCCAAATTCTCTTCAAAATTCCGTTTTTCCTCGTATGTTTTTTTTTTTTTAAATTCATACCATAACAAATACACATAGTTAACAAACATCACTGAAAGCCCATAAGGCCCGTCGATACCATCACAAGGTAAAAAAAGAGTTATCTCTACCCAAAACGTATCGAGAGATATTGGAGTATAACAATGCCAAGTGTTGCACAAGAAAGTGATATGCTTTTCCATCATCCTCTGCCACTTGGACTCTGATTCCGGTGAATAAAATCAATACCGGAGAAACACGACACAAAAAGAAAATATTGAAACCAGCCACCGTCTATGAAAACCGACTGATGGTGGAAAAGGAACCGGGCCTTGTCCGGGCACAAAGCGGAAATGAAAAACCGGATATAAATGGAATTGGAAATTAAATAGAATCAAAAATCAATTTGCTTAGCCACACTTTTGGACTTCAGAGGCGGAAGAATGGGAAAAGGTGGACTCGACCACACCTATAAGACAAGTTGAAATTAAGAGAAAAGTGAAGCTAACATACTTATCATAGGTTTTTAGGGGTTGGGACTGAAGAGCCTTATACAAACAAAAAAATTGTCCAATACTTGTGAGTTGTGACCACATTTCACAAATTCACAAAACCAAGTTACTTCGGCTATTTTGCTAATCCGTCATTTTCATGTTGTTGAACTCTTTAAAAATACTAATAAAATTAAGGGCTGGAAAATATTGTAATAAAAAGTAGACAACCAAAATTAAGGAAGTAATTTGCAAGTTGCACCCTTATCAAAAAAGGACATAAATAGTCTTTTCTCTTGCGAAATAACATTGGCATCAGGTAACAAATTAACGCCGAAGTAATGTAAATTCGTTTATTTCACTTACTATTAGCAAAAAATAAAAGATATCAATTTATTCGATAACATATTATTTTATATAACATATTATTTTATATGATATGAAATTAATATATGTTGACATGATGCACGGTATATTTTCATTTGGTAGACAAATGTTACTTTACACGATGACGCTATACCTAATAAAATAGCAACAACCATGGTTACCAAATTTAGCTTGAAAGTAATTAATGATATTTCATGTATGAACTAATATAATCAAAATAAAAATAAAAACTGCTAACACTTGTGTGTTGAGACCACTTAGGTAATCTATCTTATGAATGTAAAATATAGATCTACATATATAGATAGATGATGCATAAAACGTCATATATATCACCGATGAAAACAAAACCATGCATAATATATCCTGGCTCAACTCAGTCAATAAACTATCTCAGTTTCTTTTCAGAAAATAAGAAGTCTTAGTTCGAATATTTTAATAGTGATATCGTAGAAGATATGTTTCCTAAGAATTTATCTCTAATCTCAACATCCCTTTTTACCGCTACTTGCTAGTCTAAAGATACTATATATAGTTCCAATATTTCATTTTTAGGCTCTATTTTTTATGTGAGTATGAGACCTCTTAATTCATCGCATGTGAGATTTGGCTAACCTATTACCTATAAACCCCTAAAGTAGATTATTGTAGAATCTATGTTTAGTACAAGAATGTATCTCTAACCTCAAAAACCCTTTTTTATCGCTAGCCTCAAGATATATATCCTTACTAGATAAGGCCCGCCTATTTAGGCGGGTGTATCCGAAATTTTCAAATATTCGAACGGGTCTAAACTTGAAAACCCGAAAAACTCGAACCCGAACCCGAATAGATATCCAAACATATCTCAAATATAAGTATAAGTATAACTAATATATACTTATACATAAAAAATATTAGGACTTTTTTGATATTTTAGTTATTTTTGTGTATTTTTAGATATATTCGAGCAAAACTACTCGTGTTGTTTTGGGAATTTTTGAAATTTTCAAGTAATTTAATAGATTTGCACACACAATTTGATATTTCAATATATAAATAAACTCGAACCCGAACCCGAACCCGACCCGAAATCTTAAATTACCCGAACGGGTCCTAAACTTCTAAACTCGAAAACCCAAACCCGAAATACCCAACCCGAATACCCAAACGCCTAGAGCTAATAATTAATAGAAAAACAGAAATCCACAAAAATATTTAGAAACCAAACATTGTTGAAAATATAATTTTATATATGCCGTAATCTTGTAAGTTAATTTTAACATCATGCAAATATTAAATGAGTTAAAATTAATAAATGAAAATAATTGAAAAGGTAAATCCTATAAGCTAAGCTATTTTTCTCAAAATGTTCTATTTTCACTTATGATTACATGAGTTAAAGACAAATTTGTTAATTTTCCTTTTATTGAATAAATGTTAATTGTTTATAAATATATAGACATATAAATTAGTATATGTAAATTTGTTTACTTTTTAAGATTTTCTATTCTTTTTAAAAAATAAAAAAGTTAAATTTTAAATGACACATGTAAACATCTGATCGTTTGACTTGACACGTGGCACGATCCTATGAGTTAGCAACTTTGAAAACCATACTTTATATAATAAGATTACTAGTCCAAAAGATAGCATTACCTCTTCATTCCTCGCGTGTAAGACGATTTGGCTAAACCTATGAAACCCTAAAGTCTACCACATACATACATAGGAATAGGATAATGATGTCCATTACTCTTTTTATAGTTTATTCTCTTTGTATACCTTCACCACTGATGTATATATATACACATGTATATAGCTCATCATTCTTCATCTCCTAAGACATTCACAAAAAATGTCATTACCTAATTCACTCTTCTATACATTTTTCTTGATCTTATTCTCAACGATTCGAATTGCTCAAAGCATATATTTAAGTCCATCACCGGCTCCAAATCCGGCTTACAATGATAACGACAATATTGCGCCAACCGTCTTCGACGTGACTTCATTTGGAGCCATCGGCGATTGCTCGACCGACGACACGTCAGCATTCAAAATGGCATGGGACGCTGCATGTATGAGTACAGGGCCTAAGTCAGCCCTGCTTCTTGTCCCTTACACTTTCTGTTTCTTGGTTAAGCCAACCACCTTCAATGGTCCTTGCAGAACAAATCTTGTACTACAAGTAAGCTAATTTCATAATCATACTTTAATGTTCTGTATATAGTTTTTCATGTACGGAAATTTTCTTCCTTATAGATCGACGGGTTCATTGTATCGCCCGATGGACCGAGGTCATGGCCATCGAACTACCAGAGGCAGTGGATGATGTTTTACAGAGTTAATGGATTATCAATTCAAGGCTCTGGTGTTATCAACGGCCGTGGTCAGAAATGGTGGAATCTTCCTTGCAAACCACACAAGGGCCTTAACGGAACGACTCAAACCGGTCCTTGTGACAGTCCAGTAGTAAGCCATCGCCTCAGAATCACACTTTTTCTTGTTATGAAAAAATTAGTGAATTACATTTGCTAAAAATGTCATTTTGATTCGATATCAGGCGATTAGGTTATTTCAGAGCTCAAAAGTAAGAATCCAAGGGATTAACTTCATGAACAGCGCTCAGTTTCATGTAAGGTTTGACAACTGCAGTGACGTCGTGGTTGATTCCGTGATAATCAAGGCACCAGCTTCTAGTCCTAACACTGATGGGATCCATATTGAGAATACACACAATGTTCAGATTCGCAATTCCATGATTTCCAACGGTATGTTTTCCCGTTTTCGCAGTTGCTTAATAGTAAAATTTCATTGATTCCAATCAGTTTTATGTTACTTATTTGGTTATAACAGGAGATGATTGTATTTCTATCGGAGCCGGCTGCTTTAATGTCGATATTAAGAATGTTACGTGCGGTCCAAGCCATGGGATTAGGTATCACATTCATAACTTGCATTAATATTTCCATCTGCCAAACTCTATGCGCCTCTCTTATAGAGGAGGCTTTAGATTCCCAGCCTTTAAGGCTCTGTTTCTCAGAAAGTTTTGTTTTTTTGGTTTGAAGTGTGAACAACGAACCTATGGGTAATGTTGCAGCATAGGTAGCCTCGGAGTCCACAACTCGCAGGCCTATGTCTCGAACATAACAGTGACAAACTCAACCATATGGAACTCAGACAACGGTGTTCGGATCAAGACATGGCAAGGAGGGTCAGGCTCGGTTTCAAGAATTGTGTTCAGTAACATTTTGATGGTCAACGTTCGTAACCCTATAATGATAGACCAGTACTACTGTCAAACCAATAACTGTGCTAACCAAACCAGCGCAGTCATTATAAGCGATGTTCTCTATGCAAATATCAAAGGGACTTACGACCTGAGAAGCCCACCCATACATTTTGGTTGCAGCGACTCTGTCCCCTGTACTAACCTCACACTCACGGAAGTCGATCTGTTTCCTTCCAAAGGCCAGCATTTGGAAAACCCGTTCTGCTGGAACGCGTATGGAAGCATGAAGATTACAGTACCACCTGTTTATTGTCTACTCGATGCACCTCCGGACTTCTAACAGAAAAAGATATGTTCATCGCAGTTCACCAACTTGTATTCAGATTCAGAACCAAGTATGAACACAAAAATGTGAGGGTAGCTTCAATATCAGTAAAGAGTATCGAAGAACTTAGTCTAAAGGTTAGACATTACCCTAAAAGTATGTAATTTTTTAGGATGCACACTATATACAGTTGTGATAGGCTCAAAGAAGTCAATCTAGTTTGTAACATAAATAAATAAAAAGTACTTTGAGAAACAGAAGAAGACCCTTAAATCAGATTCATACATTGAATTTTCCTCAAAATGATTAGTACTTTGAGCAGAAAGATTGCATATTTCCAAATCTCATTGCATTGGCACCACTGGCAAGTAGGCATATATCATTTTTCATTTGATACCACTTTTGAAGAAGAAAATGAATCTAGTTTATGAAACTTGAATGCAATGATGCATATATGAAGAGGAGATAGTAGAGAAGTGAACTTATATTCCATTTATTGATAAGCGAATTTTTCCCGTGGGGAGACAATCGGTCCATGATGCACATTTCATGAATAAGAATAGCCACATTTGGGATAACATTACTTGCAAATAGAAGCGAGTACCTCCAGCAGAGAAACAGTGAATCTCATTTGGGTTTCTTCATCCACGGCAACGAAAAGAGGAACGTGAACAAAGAGTGATCTGGTCTTATTCTGCTCTGCAAATCTCAGAGAATGGTAATAGACATAGTTACACACAAATCGACCTGCATCATCTGATGTTATCACTTCAAAGCCATTCTTCTCCAACGCCTTTGTTATCTCTTCAACAGGAAGATTAGTCTGCAAATCATAAACAAGATTCAACACAAAAACAAGAATGGCCAACTCTGCAGAATCAGGAGACAAAGTCAACATACCTTTCTTACAGTTGAGATTGGACCATCAGAGGGAACAATTGGCAAATTCTGCAGACCACAAGAATGTTTCATGGAACTAAACAACTTATCAAACAAAAACAACCAAAGGGGAGTGAACAAAAACCTGAGGTTTCCAACCCAATTCATCAGGACAACGAAAAGTCGCTTCATTCACAGCTTGTTGCTCAATTGCAAATTTTGTAGCGCCACTATTAACTCCAAAGTGAACCTAAAAGAGACATCACAATAACTTCAGAGAAACTTCATCATATAGAATCAAATCAGAAATCACTTGGCTTAACTAACTAACTAACCCATATGGTTTTTCCGGTCAACGACTCTGACTCTTTTGTGTTAACCGCGGATTGTAGCAACTGATAGAGAGAAGCAAGAGCTCCTTGACCAGCAGTCTCAAGCACAGTACAACTTCCAAGATTCACATCTTTCGAAACACAATTCTTAGCCAAATATTCTTTCAAATTGTTAGCCATTTTCTCTGTAGGATTCTCAGCTACTCCATGGAACTTCTTGAACCCTGTGATATGAATCGTCACACCCGTTGGTCCTTCAGAACCCATCAATACAACTGAAAACAAAAAGCTGTTTCTGTCAGATATATTAGATTACAGGACACTGACAGTGTCACAGTGACTCTATCCTATTAACAATCTAAAACACCAGCCAGATTTAGAACAATCAGACAACACTCTATACTCAAATGACAAAAACGAATCCAGATCTCAACAAGTTTAACATAAAGTTAATAACTTTATCAACATTAAGAACAAAGTTTGCAGCTTTTTTCTATTTCCGTACGAACCCAGACGATAAAAAGATCAAAAATTAAAAATTCTAAAAAAACCTAACTTTAGATCAAACCCAGTTCAATAAGATGATCAAGAAACGTAAAAATCGAAACTTTTACCTCAAAGAGACAGATATTGAAAACCTGAGACGACGAACACAATTACACAACAACCAGTCTTCGAGTGAAATCGATTTGCCTGTAAAATCTGAGAGAGAGAGGAAATGTGACACAACAACCAGTCTTTGTCCTTATCCAATCAATTGAAACCTAACTTTAATCATGTTCCACTTTGGACGGAAGTTTGATAAATCACAAAACAAGACATTAAGACAAGAGGTACATATGTTTTGTATTCTTTTATTCCATATAACAAAAGTGGTAGGTCACTTCTCAAAGAGATAATAACAACAAATCATCATCAATGATTCAATTATTAAAACGAATAATGTTAAGATGATAATTGAGTGGTGCATTGATATGTGTGAAACATTCTCTTCTTATAAAACAATATAATAATACAGACATCTCAAACTAAACCAATAGAAGTTGAACCGAAATAAACCAATAGAAATAGACCATTCTCACCAGTAGTCTCTACAAGAACACTCTCCATTGTTGAAATGATGGAATCTGTTTGCATCTCTTAGAATGATCTCTCTTTCTGTGACTTTAGAAATGAGTTTAATGGCGGCATGACAATCTCCACAGACTCTAAGGTTCTTCATGACTCGAATAGGTACTCCTTCGGGTAGCTTTAAGAGTCCATAAGCTACCGCGAGTCTTTCACTGTGACGGCTTAAACTATCAACTTTCTCTTCCTCGTCTACATCGTGTAAGACATGGCTGCAATCAGGACTATAACCAGCTTCTCTTAATAATCCATCTGTTTTCTCCAACATCATTAGTATCATCGCTTGCTCGGGATGGTTTTTGATACCTCCGCGAGTGAACATGTGCACTTTCTTCCCTACCTCAATCCAACTACAACCAGGGAATTTACTTACATTGTTTGTCCTCATGTTTTTTCTTACTACTGCAACATCCCCCCACTTGGATCGAGATGCATTTATGCTCGATAGCAAAACGTATGTACCAGCGTTATCTGGTTCATTCTCGAAAAGTTTCTTTGCAGCAACTTCAGCTAAATCCAATCGTGAGTGAGTTTTACACGCTCCTAACAGAGCACCCCAAACTGTAGCATCTGGCTTAATAGTCATACTTTCGATCAACTCCATTGCCTTATCTACCTGTCCTGCACGCCCAAGCATATCCACCGTGCAAGAATAATGCTCAACCGTTGGAGTCACGCAAAACTTTGATTCCATTGATTCAAATATCTCAAGCCCTTCCTCGAGTTTTCCAGCATAGCTACATGCTGTCAGAATTGCAATTAAGGTCACTTTGTTTGGCATGGTACCAGATGATGGCATCTCGTGAAAAATCTTAAGAGCTTCCTCTCCTAGACCATGCGACGCATAGCCAGAAATGATTGAATTCCACATGATAATGTCCTTTGAGGAAAACCTGTCGAATACTAGCTTTGCTTTTACAAGCTCACCACATTTGACATACATGGTCATCAAAACAGAGGCAACATAGACATCATCATCAAACTGACATCTCACCAAATGAGCATGGACCTGTCTACCATATTGTAGACTTGCTAAAGTGGCACAAACCGAAAGAATACTGATCAAAGACGGAAAACTCGGTCTAACTCCTTGTTTCTGCATTTGAGCAAACAAATCAAGAGCCTCCAATTCAAAACCTTTTCTTTCATAAGCTTTAATCATTCCTCGCCAAGTCGCATTATCCCTATCCTCCATTAGATCAAAAACCCTCCTAGCTTTCGATATCTCTCCTACCTCACCAAACCCAACAATCATAGCATTACACGCAATAACCGGCTTCATCGGCATCACCTCAAAAAACTCCTCAGCATCCTCAATTCTCCCACTCAAAGTATACCCCAAAAGCATAGAAGTCCACGAAACTTCAGTCTTCTCCGGCATCACTTCAAACAACTTCCTAGCAACATCCACTCGATTATTCTGCCTGTATCCAGTAATCATCGTAGTCCAAGTAACAACATTCCTCTCCCTCATCTCATCAAAAATCAACCTTGCCTCATCAACTCTTCCTTCTCTACACAACCCACCAATCATATTAGTACTCGCTACAACATCTTTAACAGGCATCATATCATACAACTTCCTTGCTTTATCAATACGTCCATCATCAATCAAACCACCAAACATCACAGTCCAAGAAACCTCATTCCTCTCAGGCATTCTCCAAAACAGCGACTCCGCTTCACCAACCATACCTTCTTGCATGTAACCTTTAACCATCGCGGTCCACGACACAACATTCCTCTCAGGCATTAGCTCAAACACATTCCTAGCTTCTACAATCATCCTATTCTTAATATACCCTGAAACCAACCCGTTCCAGGAAACTACATTTCTCTCAGACATTTCGTCGAACAGTTGGCGTGCTTCTTTCGGTAACCCGTTTGAGAAATACCCAGATACAATTGAGTTCCATGAACCGATTGCTTTAAACTGTAACGAATCGAAAAACTTTCGTGCTTCATTGATTTTCCCGATTCGTGAGAGACGTGAGATCTCAAAACTGCAATTCACTCCAGTGCTTGTCAAGTAAGTTCTGCGTAAGATTAGCTTTAAACGCTTCATTAATCAAACTGATTCTAATGAGAGTGATTCAAATGTGGTTTAAAGATAATAATCATGACATAAAATGAGGCGCGAAAGCTCTAAAGCTGACAATTTTGGGCAGAGCGTTTGTATAAGGGTTTTTAGAATTTATAATAATTGAAATTATTTATTCAGCTTTAATGGAAAAATCAAGTTAATAAATTGGATCAATTTAATTAACCGGTTACTGATTCGTCTTTAATGTAGATCAAATATGGAGAATCTTTTAATGGCGTCGTACTATGTCTTTAAATGAAAAAAATAAAATAAAATTCGAATTGTTTTGATTTTTCAGAGATCATCACAACAACAACGACAAATGGTTTATCTTCTAAAGTAATAGTTTTGAGTAATCAAGTGAAATTCTATTATTTCAAACTGTTCTTTCTAAATCCAACATTGTTATTCCATTATCCGTTTGGTGAAAGACAAAAACCGTTAAATATTGTAGCCTTGTATTTTTGAAGGATTTGTTCAGCCAAAAGCTATATAATTTTTGGAACGAAATAACAAAATTTAAAAACATGTTAAATTCATAATGGAACATAAAAAGTTTGTTCATAATAAATCACAATCAATATCATATAAATGAATTATGTTGAAATTTTTCTTCTCTTCATAAGACAGTAGATTTATAAAGAATTCTCATATAGAAAGAGATATTCAAAAAAAAAAAAAGATTTTCAAACAACATGTGGGTTTTGGTGGCTAAACGGCCCTTGCAAACTTCCTAAGAGTTTCAGCTCTTACAACTTCAATGATGGCTCGTGTGGTAAAAGCGAGAGCGTTGCTACATCTTCAACATACGTGAGGTTTTTGTCACTGTAGTCAAATGTTTAGGAGACTACAAAGGAATGGTAGTTAACCGCGAGATCACGGCCATATTAGCTAACTTCTCTTACGGAGCTGGAGGTAAGTTACAATACTACATTTGGGAACCATTTATTGCTGGTTGAGCCTCTTCAGTAAACGTGGTCCATTGCGATATTAGCATTTGGACATTCATGATGTTCCACATGCCACGGTTCAACACTCTTCTTCGCAATGTCTCATTTCTCATTCTGAATTTAACTGTCGTGTCATCGACAACAAATACGTCTATCAAAGATGATTTATCTCTCGATTTTCAAATCTTGTTCACTATCATGTGAATTTTCTCCACTTGTGGAGGGTTTGCATTGACAAACTGCCCAATTAAAAAATCTTCCCATAGAGGCTTTGCATCCATAAACACATCTTTTGGGACAACAACTCTTTTCTGACCATCAACTTTTGATACCTCAAACTTCTGCTTTGTGTGAGTTTGACCTTAGCAACATTCACCCAAGATTCTTTAACGACTTGCTCAAAATCCATCTTTTCAGTATTAAAATTGGAACGATACATAAAAAAATCTTATAAAACGAGACTAAAAAGTATTATCATAGTCATTCATTAATTAAATTAAAATCAATTGAATCTATTTTTACAAATTTCAAGTAAATTTTAAACATAAAAAAAAATCATGAGGCGAATATACTTTTTTAAACATCAATTTATTGGATTATAAATTATTTACGTAGTTATTAAATAAAACAGTCCTTAAAAAAATGAAAGGATAATAGTAAGCAAATGTGACTGTCTGGGCAAGTACTTTACATATATGTATTTTGCAATGCATGTGACGATAGTATGATATTTTAGGGCCAACTAGTTAGACATTTTAGACTTTTTGGGTCAACAAGGTACATCGGGATGTGACTTTGTATTGAGATTTGGTATCCCTTAGATACATTTTTAGATATGAGAGCTGGATCTGAGATTGGGGGTAGAGACATGGGCAGACACAAGTAGTAAGGAGGAAATACTACTCTTTTTTTTGGATAAATAATTTTAGAACTGGTTAATTATATTATCAAGAATAAAAATTCAAATAATCGTTTGTTGCGCACACTGTATAGTTTTAAATAGTGAATCTTATTAGTAAGATGTTTCTCTACAATGAATATTGTTAACGATTGTTTAGTTTTTCTTTTCGAAAAAGATGCTCTGGATCGTCACATAACAGAGACGACTGTCCATGCTCGTAGTCTCGGTGAAGGTGTCAGTTGGCATAGTATCCTAGAGTCTTACATTTTTTGTTAACAATGAATATCTACTGTTGCCTCTCTGGTCTCCATCAAATAGCACAATGAAACCAAGTATTTTAAATTGTATTTTCAAATTTGTTCAAAAAAATTCTATACGTGTTTAATTAAAGGACTATAGACTATAGTAATAGTAAATTAAGACTAATTACATATTTGACCAAATCTACTTCAAACTGACCAATGTTTCACTACAAATACGTTCACAAACCATCATCATCTCTTCACCCCCTTCCTTCAAATATAGAAAATATGGCAACACAAAACAAGATTCAGAAAAACTCTCTCATCATTTTCCTCTTCACCTTAGTCGTCATCGCCCAGACCGCTACCTCTCAGAACTGCCTCACCATTGGTTGTCCTGGCATTAACGAGTGTTGTAGCCATACGGGTTACTGCGGCACCAATGTAGAGCACTGCGGCTTTTGGTGCCTCAGCGGCCCTTGCCAACTTTCTAAGAGTTCCAGCTCTTACAGACTCAATGATGGCCCACGCGGGAAGATCGAAAGCATTGTTACACCTGCATTATTCCACAGACTCATGCGTAAAGTCGGAAGTAATTGCACGGGAAAAGGTTTCTACACCCGTGAGGCTTTCATCACAGCAGTCAAATCTTTCGAAGGCTACAAGGGAACGGTAGCTAAACGCGAGATTGCGGCCATATTGGCTCAGTTCTCTTACGAATCTGGAAGTAAGTTAGTTACTATACTAACCATTAATTTATTTTTTCTTAAATGTATAATAATGTTAAGAAATTGTGTTATCTTAATTAATTAATGTGACACATTCGAGTAGCTGAGCCAATGCCATTGGACTAATCCATTTTTTTCATGTACAGATTTTTGTTACAAAGAAGAAGTAACGAGTGAGACATATTGCTCGTCAAGCAAGACATACCCTTGTCAATCGGGAAAGAAGTACTATGGTCGCGGTCTCTTGCAGTCAATCAAATGGAACGAGTTCTATGGTGAGGCGGGAAAGTACCTTGGCCTCCCTCTATTGAAAGATCCAGATATGGTGGCTCGTAGTCCGGAAGTGGCTTTCAAATTTGCAATGTGGTTTTGGAAGACCGAAGTTGGTCCATCACTAAGACTAGGATTTGGAGCGACCACGATGAGGATCAATGGCATAGAGTGTGGTGGTATGAGTTGGAATGCTGAGGCTATGCAGAACAGGATTAACCAATACTTGGAGATCTGCAAGTGGTTTGGGGTGAATCCTGGTAAAGATCTATATTGCTAAAAGGCATTCCATGTGATAGTACGTTTAACTTAATTTAAGTTGTCGATTGTAATGTTTCCAATAATTAAAGGTTTCGATTGTGGTGTTTCCAGTTTTAAAGATTAAAAGTCATCAGGTGAGAATATAATATGTAATAATATCACAAATGGAAAAAAATAAAATAATGGCTACAAGTATTGATACTGTGATACATGTGCCAACGGATATATGGAAGGCAACCAGGCTAGGGTGGGCATAATATCCGAATCCGATCACCCGTCCAAAACCCGATTGAATCTAAATCGAATCCAAACTCAAACCCAAACTTGTATCCAAACATACCCACAATTTAAATACATAGTAATAATATAATAATCTAAGTGTCCAAAATATTTTGATTTTTGGAATACAAAACAATAATAAACGACTAACAAATGTGTCGATTTTGATTTGATAATCAATGCAAGAAGCCAAGAACGTTCGAATTTGAATTCACTTCGGATCTCTTATAGACTTTCTCTCTCAGGGTTTATAATGGGCCTCAATTGTCTTTCCTCGATAAGCAGCCTTCTGCGAGTTCTAGACTGAACTTTCGGGTTCCCTTGTCTAGAGGGGGAATATGGTATTTTGTACAATTTACAGAGTGTATTTTTGACCTGAAAAAATTTGTAGAGTAAATTCCAACACATACTCAAACTTGATATTTAGTGTTATTTCAATATCGTAATTAATGGGCTGATGAGTCAGCTAACACGTGTTTAATGACGTAGAGTTGGTTTGTAGGTGTAAGTAACAGTTTTTAACTAAACACATAAATCTTAACTAAAACTTTGGCACATATCAATCTTAGTAAGATGAGAAGCTTGATAGGAGTTCAAGACATGACTAAGGCCAAGTTATAGCTTACGAGGCAAAATGTTGGATAAGATTCAAATATTGCTTGCAACCTAAGATTTCTCTAACAAGATTGGTTAGGATAAGAATATAAGATAGGTTTTATGCATGTAATAGAATTAAGAGTTATCTAGTTCTAATAGAAATATGAATAGCAAAGATGTACAACTACTATGTATATCAGTGTTGACTTGTGAAGTTGAGAATAAGAGCTTTTGGTGTTTTGTTTTTGAGCTAGTTTTCTAAACATAAGTTAGTACGTTTGATATATTTCTTTTGAATTGGTACCAGTGCCTAGGTCGAAAAAGGTTGGCATAGGGAGGTGCGCTTGGGTTGCATGTTCGGTGTGGGAGGAGTGTTGGGCTGTGTGGCCTTAGCCCATTTATATTGTATAGATTAACTAGGTCTAAACTTATCGTGTATATAAAGGCATTGCCTCTTGCCGTAATCAATAAGAATCTTCTTTTCACAACCTCGATTGATTCTTGACATGGTATCAGAGCACAATACCTAACTACTAAAAGGTTTTTGTGATCGATTCTGTGATCTCTCCTTCCGCTATAAGAGATCGCTTTCTTATTCCTTCTAACTTCTCTACTTAATACTTGCATCAAACTCTCCGTTCATCATGAGTACTGAATTGGCTCTCGCTAGCTCCACCACACCAGCTAGGACTGAAACAAGGCGTACAATCTCGCCATATGATCTCACATCCGGTGATAATCCCGGAACTCTCATCTCCAAACCGTTGCTTCGTGGACCCAACTACGACGAATGGGCCACAAATCTTCGTTTGGCGTTGAAAGCTAGAAAGAAATTTGGGTTTGCTGATGGATCTATTCCACAACCAGTTGAGACAGATCCCGATTTCGAAGATTGGACTGCCAACAATGCTCTTGTGGTTTCATGGATGAAGCTCACCATCGATGAAACTGTTTCCACATCTATGTCTCATCTCGACGATTCTCATGAGCTCTGGACACACATTCAGAAACGCTTTGGTGTCAAGAATGGACAACGTGTTCAGCGACTCAAAACAGAGTTAGCAACCTGTCGTCAAAAAGGAGTGGCCATTGAAACTTACTACGGCCGTCTCTCTCAACTGTGGCGTAGCTTGGCGGATTACCAACAAGCTAAAACCATGGACGACGTCAGAAAAGAACGTGAAGAAGACAAATTGCATCAGTTTCTTATGGGACTTGATGAATCTGTGTACGGAGCTGTCAAGTCGGCTCTTCTCTCTCGAGTGCCACTACCTTCTCTCGAGGAAGCTTACAATGCTTTGACACAAGACGAAGAATCCAAATCCTTGAGTCGCTTACATAACGAGAGGGTTGACGGTGTTAGCTTCGCGGTCCAAACTACTTCACGACCTCGAGATTCTTCAGAAAACAGAGTCTGTAGTAATTGTGGCCGTGTTGGTCATCTCGCCGAACAATGTTTCAAATTAATCGGGTATCCTCCTTGGCTCGAAGAAAAATTGCGTCTTAAAAACACTGCATCTTCTTCACGTGGTGGTTTAAGTTCGTTCAAAGGAAAACAGAGTCATGGTCGTGGATCTTCTATTAATCATGTCGCTTCTTCTGGAATGGCTGCCAATGTTGTTACGAATTCATCGCTCACTTCTCCATTGACATCAGATGATCGCATAGGACTTAGTGGGCTGAATGATTCACAATGGAAAATTTTACAAACGATTCTTGAGGAACGGAAATCTACCTCAAATGATCATCAGTCTGGTAAGTATTTTCTTGAATCTTGGATAATTGATTCTGGAGCCACAAATCATATGACTGGTTCTCTTGCATTTCTCCGTAATGTTTGTGATATGCCTCCTGTTTTGATTAAACTTCCTGATGGACGTTTTACAACCGCTACAAAACAAGGCAGTGTTCAGTTAGGCTCTTCTTTAGATCTTCAAGATGTTCTGTTTGTTGATGGTCTTCACTGCCATCTCATCTCCGTTTCACAACTGACTAGAACACGTCGCTGCATTTTTCAGATCACTGACAAAGTTTGCATTGTCCAGGACCGCACCACTCTGATGCTGATTGGAGCAGGTAGAGAGCTGAATGGCTTATATTTTTTCCGAGGAGTGGAAACAGCAGCTGCGGTGACTAGTAAGGCTTTGCCGTCTTCACAGTTATGGCACCAACGTTTAGGACATCCATCCTCGAAGGCTTTGCATTTGTTACCTTTTTCTGATGTTACTAGTAGTACTTTTGATTCAAAGACTTGCGAAATCTGTATTCAAGCTAAACAGACTAGAGATCCTTTTCCTTTGAGCAGTAATAAGACGAGTTTTGCTTTTGAATTAGTGCATTGTGATCTCTGGGGTCCGTATAGAACCACTTCAATATGCGGCTCTCGTTATTTTCTTACTCTAGTTGATGATTATTCTCGAGCAGTATGGTTATACCTCTTACCATCGAAACAAGAAGCTCCAAAGCATCTCAAAAACTTCATCGCTCTAGTAGAACGACAATACACTACCAACATCAAGATGATCCGAAGTGATAATGGTTCTGAGTTTATTTGTCTCTCGGATTTCTTTGCACAAAAAGGAATCATACATGAAACTTCTTGTGTAGGTACTCCTCAACAAAATGGTCGCGTTGAACGCAAACACCGCCATATCCTTAATGTTGCTCGTGCTCTCCGATTTCAGTCTGGTTTACCTATTGAGTTTTGGAGTTATTGTGCTCTTACTGCAGCATATCTCATTAACAGAACTCCAACTCCATTACTTAAGGGAAAGACACCATTTGAGCTCATATATAATCGTCCTCCACCACTGCAGCATATTCGCATTTTTGGATGTATTTGTTATGTTCATAATCTGAAGCATGGAGGAGATAAATTTGCCAGTCGTAGCAATAAATCCATTTTTCTTGGTTATCCATTTGCAAAGAAAGGATGGAGGGTCTATAATATAGAAACTGGTGTGGTTTCAGTTTCACGTGATGTAGTTTTCCGTGAAACAGAGTTTCATTTCCCTATCTCTGTTATGGATTCGTCACCATCACTTGATCCGGTTCTCGTTGATTCATCTGAATTAGAAGAAATCTCTATGACTCCTCCGGTCACTCCGTCTTCTCCGGCTACTCCATCTTCTCCGGTCACTCCGTCTTCTCCGGTTACTCCGTCTTCTCCGGTTAGTCCGTCTTCTCCGGTTACTCCGTCTTCTCCGGTCACTCCTGTATCTTCAACTACAACCTCAGCTGCGATAGACACCATTGAGGATATTACCACTGATCTTGAGGATTCAACCTCTATGGATTTTTTTCCTGATGATGAAGATGAGTTTTCTCCCACTGCTACAGAATCTCCTGCTTCATCGTCATCTCCTGTACACCCTCCAGCAGTTCAACTAGAGCTTCTCGGTAAAGGTCATCGTCCAAAGAGACCTCCTGTTAAACTTGCTGACTACGTCACGACTCTTCTTCATCAACCATTCCCTTCCGCGACTCCGTATCCTTTGGACAACTACATCTCTAGTTCACGTTTCTCAGATAATTATCAAGCATATATTCTCGCTATTACATCTGGAAATGAGCCTCGAAACTATAACGAAGCTATGCTTGATGATCATTGGAAGGGTGCGGTTTCACATGAAATTGGTTCGCTTGAAAATCTTGGTACTTGGACAGTCGAAGACTTGCCTCCAGGGAAGAAAGCTCTTGGTTGTAAATGGGTGTTTCGTCTAAAATACAAATCTGACGGCACACTTGAACGACACAAAGCACGTTTGGTTGTTCTTGGTAACAATCAAACCGAAGGTCTTGATTACACAGAAACTTTTGCTCCGGTTGCGAAAATGGTCACAGTCCGCGCTTTTCTTCAGCAAGTTGTTTCACTTGACTGGGAGGTTCATCAAATGGATGTTCACAACGCGTTTCTCCATGGTGATCTTGACGAAGAGGTATACATGCAATTTCCTCCGGGATTTCGTACTGGTGACAAGACAAAAGTATGTCGTTTACGCAAATCTTTGTATGGTCTCAAACAAGCTCCTCGTTGTTGGTTCGCAAAGCTCACATCGGCATTGAAGAACTACGGTTTTATTCAAGATATTTCAGATTACTCTTTGTTTATCTTTCACAAAAACGGAGTTCGACTTCATGTTTTAGTATACGTGGACGATTTGATCATCACGGGTACTACTATTGCTGTGATTACAGAGTTTAAACATTACTTAAGCTCTTGTTTCTATATGAAGGATCTTGGAATTTTGCGGTACTTCTTGGGAATTGAGGTTGCTCGGAGTCCTGAAGGTATCTACTTATGCCAACGAAAGTACGCACTTGACATTATCACAGAAACGGGTCTCCTTGGTGTTAAACCGGCTTCTTTTCCATTGGACCAAAATCATAAGCTTGCTTTTGCCACTGGTGAAACAATAGATGACCCACTTCGATACCGTCGTCTAGTTGGGCGCATTATTTATCTTGCGACTACGAGGCCTGAATTATCATATGTTATTCATATTCTCTCACAGTTCATGCATAATCCTAAACCGGCTCATTGGGAAGCTGCTCTTCGCGTCGTCAGATATCTAAAGTCTAGTCCTGGTCAAGGTATTCTCCTACGTGCTAATACACCTTTGGTTCTCTCTGCCTGGTGCGATTCAGACTTTGGAGCATGTCCTCATTCAGATCGATCTCTCACCGGTTGGTTTATTCAGTTGGGTGGCTCTCCTTTATCTTGGAAGACACAGAAACAAAATGTTGTTTCCCGCTCTTCTGCCGAAGCTGAATACAGGGCTATGGCAGAAACAGTGAGTGAAATCATATGGATCCGTGAATTACTTCCCGCTCTCGGTATTCCGTGTACTGCTCCTACCACACTCCATTCAGATAGTTTATCAGCCATAAGTCTTGCTGCTAATCCTGTCTATCATGCTCGCACTAAACATGTGCGTCGAGACGTCCATTTCATTCGCGATGAGCTCGTCAATGGCACTATCGCTACTAAGCACGTCTCAACCACTTCTCAGCTAGCGGACATTCTCACTAAAGCCTTAGGACGAAAAGAGTTTGCAGACTTTCTTGCCAAGCTTGGTATCTGCAATCTCCATATACCAGCTTGAGGAGGGGTGTTGGGCTGTGTGGCCTTAGCCCATTTATATTGTATAGATTAACTAGGTCTAAACTTATCGTGTATATAAAGGCATTGCCTCTTGCCGTAATCAATAAGAATCTTCTTTTCACAACCTCGATTGATTCTTGACAAGGAGCCCTCAATGTAACACGAAAAAGAAATATAATTCCGGTTTGGGAAATATAATTCCACCTAAAACCAGATTGGTGCGCTTGGTTTATACAGAAATATATAGAGATGTTATATCGTTATTTGTTATATCAATTCACATAATTCCGTCTCAAAACCCTTACAACATTATAATATTTTGTTTCAGCAAATCGGAGATAGGTTTTTTTCATAATGGTACAAATTATAACAGTTGTATAAGAAACTATTACAACACACTCTTCTATTATTTCCCTAGTGATTTGATTACAACTAGAAAGTTTTACTATTAAAAAAAATCGTCCAAGTTAGAAATAAGCAAAAGAATAATAAATTTGGTTCTTAGCGACGGCAGAAGAAATGGAACGGAGTTGGTGGCTTAGAGTAATGCATTGAAAGAACTTTCATGGCTACAATGGCATTAGCTGTCTCGGTGTAATGAATCCCATCCCAGCTTATGAAACGCGACCCTTCCTCACATACATTAGAGCCTTTGTGCCCACATGTTATCTTCACATTGTAGTTGTATGGAGTCCCTCCGTATCCACAACACGCCATCAACGGACTCTTAAAACCTGTATTGAGCTAAGTAAAGTTAAGATATAACCATCTCATTTATCTACTAATGGTACGGGTAAATAGTAACTCTACTTAACCGTATTGGTTGGAGTTTGCAATAAGACTGTATTTGATAGCGTATATGTCAATATAGATTATGGTGGCATCTCGTAGTTCGGTCCTCAGCTCCTCACACATATGATCCAATCCTTGGTTAAACAGAGTTGCTGCCGAGTTGTAACTGACTAAGCAACCGTGCTGGTCGAGATCTTTGCTCTTAACCATAGAAAGTTTTTGAGGTAGACAACCCAATGGACCAGTGTTGTGAATCCAGAATCTCCTTCCTCCTTCATCATACAATCTCTGGAGACCATAAAACCCATTTTTAAAGGTTACATGGTGCATACTCTAAAGTTATATTAAGGCGAATAAACTCACCTTTATGCTGCTTTTTATTTCCGTAATAATTTGTGGAATCAACTTAACCGTCTGAGAATACGAGTTGCCTCTAGCGAATGAACGCGCAATGTCGTTCTGTCCAATATCGATCATGTACAACGCGTTTTTGAATCCATTGTTGCTTATGAACATGCCCTTTAATGAATCTAGAAAACACAAATGCTAACTCTAGTCAAGATCATTAACTGATTAAGAACTTAGGATAAATAATAATGATTTGGGATGAGGTAGGTTTACTTGAACTAGAAGCGAGCTCGAGTGATCGGGATTTGAAATGGCTGAACTGCTTGACCTGAATGTTAAGCGAGAAAGGGACGTTTTTGGGAAGAGTTGGGGATCCAGCAATTGCAAAATTTGCACCATTTTGAAACCTTGTTCTACCCAATGAATCTAAGTATGGCCTCAAAAGACTTGTATTCAAACTCTGACCTGCATATGCATTATTCCATTGCTAGTACATCCATTTACCAGATTTAAATGAATAACACGAACATAAATATATAAATTTGGTTCGCATATAAAAAATTATCTATATGATAATTGAACTAACTTGAGCTATATATTTTTGTTGAATTACGTTAACAATTGTTTGTATGACCCGTTATAGAAATCTCAATATCAAATTATGCTAACCAAAACTAAACCAAAACCAAATTTTGTGCAATCAAATCGAATTAACAATTATTTATTAGAATTAATATGTTTGAATACATAAGATTTTTTTTTATAAGATATACTAAAAGTTTACAGCATTAACGAAAATAATGAGTTATTTTTATTTATTTTGGTTATACTATTTTATCTAAAACGAAACTGAAATAAACTCAAATCAAACCAAACCAACAAATTTCAACTAAAACAAACCAAAAATTTAATTGACTCTTAACCCAAACTAAATCTAAACTCAAACCAAACCGAATCAACAAATTTCAACTAAAACAAACCAAAAAAAATAATTTACTCTGAAACCAAACTGAATCTAAACTCAAACCAAACCAAATTAACAAATTTCAAATAAAACAGACCAAATGTAATTATGAATTGACGATAAAACCAAACTGAATCGAAACTCAAACCAAACCAAACCAAACCAAACCAAGAAATTCAACTAAAACAAACCAAAACATAAATTGACTTCTAACATGTGCTACATGGAACCCACTTTGTTCTACTAGATTCTGATTTTCAATGACCGATTTTTTTTTGTTTTTTCTTATGGATCACACCTGCGACGCACCGACATTTATGTCTTAACACAATCTGGACCGTACATCCAAAAGTAAACGTACGGTAGAGATCACTATCATTTATCAAAAACAAGTTTTTTGTTCTACTTACATAGGAAATCGATGAGAAGACGTCCGTCGGACAAACGACCGGTAGATCGCCGGAAAAATAAGCGTCCATTTGGGAAGCCAATGGGGTAACCAAGTCCAGCAACAAGTCCTCCTGTATCTGAATTAGAATCTCCAAAGTTAAAAATCACCGGCCGAGCTGTACAACTCGCCGCCCTAGAGGGTTGCCGGAGAATTAGAAGAGCTAACGACACGAGTGTAATAAAGAAGAAGGAAAATGTGTTAGAGTAGAGAAAGAGAGTAGCCATTGGAGAAACTTTGGTAGTGAAGAGAGTTTACCTCTATAACTTTTATATTTAGTGTGGTCCAAAGAATATTAAAAAATGAACTATAAGAGTGGTGTAGATTTGCACAGATTATTCTCTCTGACAAAACTATTACTCCATCGTTTATTGTGGTTATTTATAGGACGAGAATCTTTTATGACTTGGAAATATGTTTTTTTTTTTCTTTTGAATTATAAAACGTTTATATGTTGTTTGATATGAATTAAGTGAATGATTTACAGTTCAAATCTTTGATATGATCTAAGTAAATGATTTATGTTCATATTTATTTGATATGAATTTCGGTATACTTTTATTTATTATGTCTAAAACCCCTAATCGGAGATCTAGACGATTTAAAGCGTAAAACTATTTAAGATTGTTTAAATCTGTTTAATACTAAAAATGTATAATTCTAAATGCATAAAATATAACTTTTATGGTTTAGACGTTACCTGCCGCGTAGGTCTAAACAATCGTTTTGACTGTTTTTCAGAACACTGGAAAAGGATGTGAAACCACACGGTTACAATTTTACAAACTAAGATACAAATCTGGATGACACATTTAAATCCCAGAGACAAGCTGGTGAAAGAAAAAAATTTCCTCGATCCAGAAACAAAATTACAAATCTAAACTAAATCAGCTAAAAGAAAATATATGTTTACGTTAATAAAATTTTGATACATGAAATATAGAAAATAGGAAATATGTATGTGAAGTATGTTGACCGCAAGGAACGAAATGGTAACGTGAAATAGGCTTTATCTTTGGAAATCACAGTTCTCATGTCTCCTTTGCAAAATGAAATTAAGGACCACCTCTTCTTTTCTTTGTCAAGTCTAGAGAAGATGTTTGCCTATGTTTATAAAAGCTTTTGATGAGTTTTCATTACCATTAATATCACATTCTATCATCCAAATTTTTTTTATGGTCCATGCCTCCTTTGATAGTACTTAAGGCAAGCCCGCAAACATAGCATATTAACAATATCCATCTAATCGGTTGAGCCAACTGAATTTGGTTTGAAAAATCTAGCTTTATATCGATAGATTATGCAACTTTGTAATATATCAAAGAAAACATATATTATTTAGCCAGAAAAAAACTTTGTAATATGTCACAACTCAACATAAAAGGAAAAGGAAAAAAAAAATTTAAGTTAAGTGCAAATGTACCAAGAGACATGTAGCCTTAGCTTCTCTGTGGATGTTGCCAAGTCCATATTATCAAGTTCAGTTACATAACATTAAGCTGCTCCCATCATTTTTTTATGTTCCACAATCATCACATCATTGCTCTCCCTCTGCGTCTTTAATCTGATTCTCGATTTCTGCCTTCTCCTCCATTAAGGCTCCTATTTTTTCATCGATCTTCGCCAACTTCGTTTTCAGCTTACCGATGTCATTACCACCCTTCTTTTTCTTCACATCTTTGTCTTTCTTTTCTTCCTTAGCTTTTGACCCTTCTATTTTAACGTCCTTAGAATCATCTTTCTTCTCTTCTTCGTCCTCCGTCATTTTCGGTTCCTTTGTATCTTTCTTCTTGTTCTTCTTTTTATCTTTCTTCTTCTTTTTCTTCCCCTCTTCACTCTCACCCCCTTCTACTTTAGATTTCTTCTTCTCTTCAGTATCATCTTCTTCCTTCTTCTCAGCTTCTGGTTCTTCTAATTTTATATCTCTTGACATCACTTCAGTTTCAAGGGGATTCTCCTTCTTCTTGTCTTCCTTTACATCTTTTTCGCCCTTTTCGCTCTTCTTCTCCTTTTTCTTATTCTTTTTCTGCTTGGTTTCTCCTTCATCATCATCTTTGTCTTTTGTTTCTTTCTCACATACCTCATCGATGACGGTTTCCTTCTTCTTCGCCTTATCTTTATTCTTCTTTTTCTTTCCCTCCTTATGATCGGCGGCTTCATCATCCATCTCTTGCTCTGTTGCATCATGTTCTTTCGTCTTCTTTCCTTCATCTTCTTTTTCAGGCTTCTCTCCCTTTCCTTTCTTTCCCTTCAGCTTCTTGTCTTCCTTCTCAGTAGATTCGTCTTTCTCTTTCTTCTCTTTATCGGGCTTCTTCTTTTTTTCCTCCGCACATGATTCATCTTTCTCTTTCTTCTTGTTCTTTTTACTATCTTTTTCTTTCATCTCTTGATCTGTTTCATCATGTTCTTTCTTCTTCTCTTCATCTTCTTTCTCAAGGTCACCCTTCTCTCCCTTTTCCTTCTTTCCCTTCACCTTTTTGTCTTCATTACTCTTAGATTCTTCTTTTTGTTTCTTTTCTTTTTTTGGTTTCTTCTTTTTCTCCTCTGTACCTGATTCATCTTTCTCTTTCTTCTTGTTCTTTTTACCATCTTCCTCTTCTAACTCTTCCTTTTCTTGTGATACATCCTCATGTTTCTTCTCTTTATCTGCCTTCTTATTTTTTTCCTCTGGACCCGACTCATCCTTCTCTTTTTTATTCTTCTTCTTTTTACCTTCTTTTTCTTCTTCTAACTCCTCGTGTTTCTTCTCTTTGCCCTTCTTGTGTTCCTTCTCATGCTCTTCCACTTTCACATCGCTCTCTTTAACCTCCAGATCTCCATGGCCTTCTTCATGTTTCTTGGAGACCATTTTTCCATCTTTCTTTTTGTCATCATCTTTATCTTCTTTTACCTCTGAGTCCACGTTTTTGCCCTTTTTCTTTTCTTTGTCCTTCTTGGATTTTCCACTACTCTCTTCATCTTTCTTTGCTTTAACCTTCTCAATTGACTTTGCCTTCACTTCCATCTCCACCTCAACATTTTCCCCCTTCTCTTTTGGATCCAATTCCTGCGTCTTTATTTTGACATGGAGTTTCTCTTCCTTGGCATTTTCTTGGTTCGATGACATAATTCTCTGCTAGAAAATGAAACAAAAAAAAAAACACTTTTCTTATAACGAAATTCATTATGAAAAAGAGCTACACTTTTTCTATTTAAAAGCAAGTGGACTAATAGTTTCTGCCTATGGTCCTTTTCGTTTGCCAGCAATTAGCGCTAGCGACCAACAACCAAAATAATCTTCGTTTTATGGTTATGGCTCAACCACATATTTGGATAACCAAATCATATTCAGTGTTTTATAATCATTGGTTCACCATTTTATTTAGACAAAACATCGTCAAACCAGAATTTACTACATTTGATTTTTTTTGGTAGCTAGGCGTGGAAACCTATCACATAAATGTCTTGTTGAACCAACCAATACAATAAAAACATGATCGGTGATCTCTGGTAGCTCAACGACTATTATACAAAACATAATTACAACGACTAAATGAACATGTTATACACCTATACTCTACAATCCTCTCTGCACCGAGATTCAATAAACTAAATGTAGGTCACTATATATTAGCAAGCACTACTACTCGTTGAAAAAAAAAAAAACAAGAATGTCGAATTCTCCAATGTTATTTTTTTTTTTTCCTAATGATAAAGAGGAAAATCACCAATTATAGTCAATTATAGAACAATTGTTTCCTTTTCTTGTAAGAGAGAGGCTAGAGCAAACAGATTAATTCACCATATAGAAGATGAGACCAAAAAAAAAAAAAAAAGTCTACAAAGTCAAGGGCACTAAATCATAAAAAACCCAAAATCTCAGATCTATCAAGAAAACGACTATTCCAAAAATGGAAATTATAAGAACAAAATTCTTTGGACAGAGATCAAACAAGAAAGGAACGAGAAAAATGAACTTTAGGTACCTTAGATTATCCAAATTTGTAGCTGCAAAAGTTGTTCCTGTGTTCAAGAAAGAAAGACCTGTAAAATGATCTGGATGTGTTTGGTTATATATATAAGAAGACTTAAAAGATAATGACTTAATCTCGTAACGAGTCACACGGACGTGACGCTGAAACTCACACACGTTGGTGCCACGTCTTTGTCTTTCCTCTTTTGCTCTACTTTTTTCTCCTCATAGGTGATAGGTCCCATAAGCAATGAAATAAAAAAAATGGTAATTGACTTTTCTCCAAACATTTTCGAATCTGATTTTCTTTTTCAAGGTTTTATAACCTCTACATTCCAGAATATGACTAATGACATCATTATCCAATTATTTTTTATACTGTAAACTCATTATTATGAATATTCTTTATTTCAAAAAATTACCATTGATTTATAAGTTTATTAGTATAATATATAACATATGGAATAAAACTTTTATTTAAAAAAAAATATTTTTCCCCAAAAAAAGTAGGATTAATAACCTGATTAATAAATAAAAAGTGTTATATTTTTAAGCATTGTATGCATTTACTTTATCATAGTTGTCTTGTTTTTAAGAGTTAAAAAATAATGATGAACAATTTCACGGACAACGATTCCACGATAAAGCTTTCCCTGCAACACTCAGATTTTCTAAAGACGGTTTTGCATTGCGTTTTCTGGGATTCGAAACCCAAACATGATGTACAAGTATTAATGAACTCTTAGTTAACCATTAGATTAAAAATATTTTCACTATTAATTTTCTCTTAAAAATATTAATAATTTTTTGAAATCAAAAATTATAGTTATTTTATTTTAATAAACGAGAAACACTACAAAAAAAGTTAACTGCATTTAGATAATTTAATAAACTAAAATATCCACATAAAAATTTCAAATTTATCAAAAATAAAACATCAATTTGTTTTTTGTTTTAAATTAAAGATTTGCTATTGATTGCATAAGGAAGAAAACTTTACAAAGCCGAAAGGCCTAAGAGCCCAACACACACAAAAGAAGAACCATTTTGGATCAAGGGAACCGACCATGGGTATTAGAAGTAGTGGTATAAAGCCCATCATATCCCAACACATAACCCACGAATGTTTAATATTAAAAGTTTGTTGTTCGGCTCATGATTAGCGATGATCATACAGAAAGTTTGTATCTAATACGTGCCTTGAATTTTATGTGTACAACAAACAAATTAAATTATTCAAAACCATAAATTATAAAAAATAATTACAGAAATAAAACTATATTAAGAGCGAGCCTACCATCCGGTGTGCAACTTTCTAGTTTATATACAGTGGCGGATCAACGTTAATGAGGCAAATTGGTTCAAATTCATCTAAATAAGACTAGAGTTCACAGGTTCGATTCCTCCTTATAACAATTTGCTCCCACCAATTTTTTTTGCTGGGTCCGCCCCTGGTTATATATATACTTCTACACCAGGTTTGGGTTCGAGTCCACACATAATTAACGACACAATTATAGTGCACGATAGAATGAACTAAAACAGCTAGAGCGTAGAGGGCTCATTGTCTATAAAAATCCTTCGTTAACTTGCAAGAAACCAAGAGTAGAGGGCTCACACTTAAGTCTCCTACATGACGATTATATTTCGTCAAAAAGAAGCAATTAGTTAGCTTTACAGCATATCATTTCGCCTAGGTTTTCCATCGTACACGTAAATTTTCATGCAAGAAAGCAGAAATATACAAATACTAACTTTTAGATACTGAAAAATGAGATCAGATTCTAGTCAAATTTTGTTAAAAGTATTTATAAATTTAAATTGCAAGTCCTCAAAAAGTACGACTAAAAATGCTTTTCTTAGAAAATGATAATAAACCGGCGTTTTATATATAAGTGTTTCTTTTTCTCTTCTGTCCAGAAGTAAATCATTAAGAACCAATATGGCTTTTCTTAAACTAATCTCCGTGATAATCAAATCTTTGATCATTCTCCACACAATCCCATCAACAACATCGATCTCACTAGATGCACCAACAATGATTCTAATCGGCACTACTAACTATAGAGATAGTTGTCCCAAAAAAAAAAAAAAAAACTAACTAGAGAGATAAATCATATTCAATACATGTACTATTTCTACTATACTTAAGAAAATTTGTATACCACTATCTTAACTCTTAACACTGAACATACTATACACTATCTTAACTCCCAACTCTTGTAAAAGAATATCTAATTTTAAGAAAAGACTTCAAATGCTTGTTAAATTTCTAGTGAAGATGCACATTCTAAAAACTGGTAAAATGGTAAGAAAAAAATATATAAAAAAATAGCCTTATTAAAATTTATATCTCCTATTTCTCTATCCAAACTACACGGATGAAGCTTATTGTTATTCATCCACCCTTTTTCTCAATTCTGTCCTATTTCTTGTGCATGAAACTTCTCCATCTTGTAATCGGATAAATCATACCCAAATTTTTTCTTTCTGAAAACATATATACCCGAACATTAATTACTATCGTCCTTTCTCCTAATTTTGTTAAGAAACATGTTTGTTTGTTTTTAGTACTGAAAAAGGATGGAGATACTTGCTAGATCCTATGAACCTTTTCTCTCTAGGACAAATCAGTAACCAAACAATAACTTAGCAAATTAAGCACGACAGCTAATACATAAAATGTGGATATCAAACATGCACGTCACTTCCTTTTTTCCGTCACGTGTTTTTATAAATTTTCTCACATACTCACACTCTCTATAAGACCTCCAATCATTTGTGAAACCATACTATATATACCCTCTTCCTTGACCAATTTACTTATACCTTTTACAATTTGTTTATATATTTTACGTATCTATCTTTGTTCCATGGAGGGTTCGTCCAAAGGGCTGCGAAAAGGTGCTTGGACTACTGAAGAAGATAGTCTCTTGAGACAGTGCATTAATAAGTATGGAGAAGGCAAATGGCACCAAGTTCCTGTAAGAGCTGGTATGTTATTTACGAACACACACACACTAACCGACACACACACACACAAATATGAATATCTATAATCACTACCAATAGTCTTCGTTCTCTCTATTTTCTATTCAGAAAATTGATTAATACCCGGTATTAAAAAAAAAAAAAAAAATTTGTTTAAATGAGTACAAATCATTGTTACAACTTCTTTATGCTGTTTTTACATGCTATTAAAGGTTGTGCATGAAAATTTCTTTTGCTGTTCGTATTTGTTTTACACCTAAACGAAGATTTTTACTTAAAATTAAAGAAAAAAAATTATACTAATTTTAGTTACGTTGCGTATTGCTAGCTTCTCCTATAAAGTCGTTCAAATTTTTACACGCTTGTCTTCTTGTAAATGAATTCGTGGGAAAATTTTGTATGAACACGTGTTTCTGTGTTGGAACAGTTCTTTATTTTTATTGGTGTGCATAGATTCTTCCTGATAAAATATATAGAAGGAGACAAATAAAAAACAGTCTTAGTATGTAGGTATAATCAAAGAATCAATTATTGGTTTTGTAGGGCTAAACCGGTGCAGGAAAAGTTGTAGATTAAGATGGTTGAACTATTTGAAGCCAAGTATCAAGAGAGGAAAACTTAGCTCTGATGAAGTCGATCTTCTTCTTCGCCTTCATAGGCTTCTAGGGAATAGGTATTAATTGTTACCTCGATACTACTTAACTCGGAGAGTCGTCATAAGTTAATACTAATAACATATGTATATTTTCTTACAATTGTTAGGTGGTCTTTAATTGCTGGAAGATTACCTGGTCGGACCGCAAATGACGTCAAGAATTACTGGAACACTCATCTGAGTAAGAAACATGAACCGTGTTGTAAGATAAAGATGAAAAAGAGAGACATTACGCCCATTCCTACAACACCGGCACTAAAAAACAATGTTTATAAGCCTCGACCTCGATCCTTCACAGTTAACAACGACTGCAACCATCTCAATGCCCCACCAAAAGTTGACGTTAATCCTCCATGCCTTGGACTTAACATCAATAATGTTTGTGACAATAGTATCATATACAACAAAGATAAGAAGAAAGACCAACTAGTGAATAATTTGATTGATGGAGATAATATGTGGTTAGAGAAATTCCTAGAGGAAAGCCAAGAGGTAGATATTTTGGTTCCTGAAGCGACGACAACAGAAAAGGGGGACACCTTGGCTTTTGACGTTGATCAACTTTGGAGTCTTTTCGATGGAGAGACTGTGAAATTTGATTAGTGTTTCGAACATTTGTTTGCGTTTGTGTATAGGTTTGCTTTCACCTTTTAATTTGTGTGTTTTGATAAATAAGCTAATAGTTTTTAGCATTTTAATGAAATATTTCAAGTTTCCGTGTTTACATTTTGAAGAAAATAAAATATTAATATATTCTGAAGATTTTTGTTTTTTTTTGGTTATCTACATGACAACAGTAAAAATAGAAAAAAAATCTTATTTTTTGAAAAAGGTATGTATCCGGTGTTTAGAATACTTTCCGAAATCAAACCGCCTATATTTCTAATCACTATGTAAAATTGTAAACCAATTGGGTTAAAACTCAACTAACAAACTTTCTAAATAAATGTCATTTTTGTTTTCAAATATGATTGAACTCGGATTTAGGAGTTTTACCCTTCAGTACCAAACCTTCTCTACCGACCATGTATGGTTGGGCAAATGTCATGTTTTACAATGTTTAGATTACTAAACACTTTGGTTGAGAAGGCAATGCTTTATTTATATATTCTGAAGTCATGTTTTAGTGTTATTTTTATTTATTTTTAAATGCATAGATTGTTAACGTGCAGATTCTCATATGGGCTTAGTTTCTGGATTTTGATTATCAAAACCGTATTCCACTCTTAAATGATTACGACAAAAAAATCAATACTACTAACAAACCTATTTCCCAGTTATTAATTAGTCAATAACAATTGTCAAATTTAATAACGTACTTGCTAGTAATAAAGTTTTAACGACGATCATAGATAGGTTTTTGAAACCCATACTCGCAGAAGTTCTGATACAAAAATTTGTACTCCCTCTATTTCAAAATATTAAATGTTTTAGATAAAAGCACAATGTTTAAGAAACTAATTAATCTTGAGTTTCTTACATTATAAACATAAATTAATATCTATTAAAAATAATTTGACCAATGATATAACTTACAGCATAATATAAATAGTTAAAAAAAAACTGTTTACTTTAATAATTTGCATAACAACTAGCTAGTCTGGTCCAAGAACGGTAGTAGGATGAGATTTTAGAAGGTCGTAATGTGTAAGACTAATAATCATGCGATAGACGATCATGCATGAATTATTTTATGTAATACTTATATGGTTCCAAAATCTATAAGAACCCTCAATTATAAAAGTAATATCTATTAAATATTTAAACGATAATTTCATACGGAAAATTAATAGATAAATTCTTCTATTTGTTTTTAAATATATGTAAATGCGAAAGTGTCCCATGCAATTTTATATATTTAATCAAGTGAAAACTCGAAAACAAAAAACTTGATGTACTTCAAACAAGTTTTTTTGGCAAGTAATACCCATTCTGTTCCGGTTGGACTATAAATGCATGGAAAAGCACCAAAAAAGGCATGGATACTTTCGCGATTTTTGCCATTTTTGTATCTTTGTTCATCGCTCCGTTCAAAAGAACCTCTTGTCGTTACTATAATAAGTTATGGACCAACGGTATTGTCATGTATCAAAATAACTATGTAGCATACGTGTATTGTGAATCAATGAAGCAATAGAGAGATAACATACTGAAACGTCCACATCTCGTTTATAAAAAAATCGTCTACATGCTTCTCTTTGGCTGGACATCCCAACTTTTCTCACCGTAACCAGTGAAATTGTATTATTTGGTAAGAATTACGGATGGAGTTAGATTTATTTTGTTGTGTGTGTATAAATCAATACTTATACAGTTTTTACGTGTATAACGGCACGCCTCATGGGTTTTGCTAATAAGGTCCAAGTAGTGGACAGAAAAGAACTTGTGATTGAATAGTGTTTTGTATTGAAAGGTTAAAACGTGTTTCCAAATGGATTCAACCAAATTCCAACATGTTCAGTGTCGTACATGCGAAAACATTATCGAGTAAAATAAGTTCCATTATACTTTGATTTTGTATTGATTCCATAGAGTAGAAATGTGTGCTTTAGCTTATAGTTAAACACTATCTTCAAAGGGGTAATGCTGGATTCGAAGTATTTAATTAGTCCTGTTCGACCGAAGCAAAGTTCAATCGATTTTGAAAAACAATCATTTGGGGTATAGCTTGAAACTTCCCAAACCACAAGTTCCAAAAGCACACATATTATCACCATTCAACTAACCATTCGGGTTTGATAACCGGTAGTTGGATGTTCAAAGATCTCATCAGATTTGGTGTCAAGAGGATAATTGTGATTGAGTTGTGAACCCTTGTGATGGAGATAGTTTCCTTGTTTGGATGTTAAGTTGAATTTTGGGATCATCCTTGTTTCAAAAAGACTGGAAAACACACAAAAAAAAAAAAAAAAAAACTTGCAAATAAATTTAATTTTTAGAAATTTTATATTGTAGTGAAAAATGTTTGCAAATTTTAGCTGGAGATGTTTTTCCATTTGGAATTTTTTTTCTTAATTTTGCCTTTTATTTTACATTGTATATTGCTAGCTTCTTCTTGACAAGAAAGAACGATGTCAACCTCTGATTTGTCTTCTTATAAATGAATTTGTTGAAAATTGCTGTACGAGCAAGTGTTTTTGTGTTGGAACATGTCTCTATTTCTATTGGTGTGCATAGATTCTTCATGATAAAATATATAAGGAGACAAATAAGAAAGCAGTCTTATTAGGTAGGATTGCCTAAAATATTCGTTAGATTCGCTTGGATCTATTATTCGGTTAAATTGATTCGAAAAATCTGAATATCCATAATTTTACGAAGCAAATCAAATATTAAAAATTGATATTCGTTAAAAACAGAAAAAATAACAAATATTAAATTTAAATAGGCGGATATCCTCTCTAATTCGGTATACATGAATATATGTATATGTATATAGATAAGTATAAATATATATATTAATAATCTTACTCTTTTTATATGTAAGTTTTAGAAGTTTATGTTCATCAAATTAGTTATTTAACTATTAGTTTAAAAAATTGAAAAGAGATATTTTTTCCAATGAAGTTTTACTTATTTTGGATTAAATTTCTAATTTTTATGTTTTTAATTTTTATAATTGTTTTTGAGATATACTTAACAAATCGAATATCTAGCAAATAACTCGGATTTTAACGGAATATCTGGACAGCCGGATATTCGGTTACTTTCGAAACAAATACGAATCAGAAAACTAATTATTCCGATATAGCAAATCGGATCACAAATACTACCAAAATCCATGATATATGTGTCGTGTCCACCCCTATTAGTAGGTATAATTAATTGTAATTAGTGGTTTTGTAAGACTAAATCAGCCCAGGAAGAGTTGTAGACTAAGATGCTTATACTATTTGAAGCCAAGTATCAAGAGAGGAAGATTTAGGCTCTGATGAAGTTGATCTTCTTCTTCGCCTTCCCAACCTTCTAGGAAATAGTATTTGTTATACTTTATACTAATTAATTACTTCGGGATTCATAAGATTATTAATAACATATTATTCGTATAATGTTTAACAACTTTTAGATTGGCTTTGATTGCTGGTCTATTGGCTGGTCAGACCACAAACGGTGTCAAAAATTACTTGAACACTCAACTGAGTAAGAAACATGAACCATGTTGTAAGATTTAGATAAAAAAAAAAAAAAAGCATTACTTCCAATGCTACCATACTGGGCTAAAAATGGATGTTTTTAATCTCGACCTTAATCCTTCTCATTTAACAGCAGTGGCCTACCAAAAGCTCTAACATCTCAGTTGCTTTGGACTCAAAAACAATTATGAGCGTATATTTTGTGACTAATTAGCCTTTATATATGGTTTGTACATAATATAGTTGAAAACTTTTGGAGTATTATTAATGTATATATGTATGCTTAGGGTTTTATGAAAAATTTTCTAATACGTTCTCTATAATTCTTCATTTCGTAAGCAAGCATTAGAGCTAAATCATCATCTGTAAATCTTAAGTAAATGTACGATTAAGTACAATTTCGATTAAAAGGTACAATTTCTTCTGTTTTCTTTTTGTTTGTTAGAAAAGTACGATTTTCTATTTTTGCGTTGAAAAGTATGAGTAGTTTTCTATTAAAGATGTTGAGTCTTATTTGTTTCAGTAATATATGCGACACTGACTTTTGTTAGCGCAAAAAAACATGAAAGCTGTTGCTGTCTTTCTTATAAAAAAAAACAACTGGAGTCATCTTCTAATCATTTATGAAGTATTTTTTCCAAGCAAGAAACTCCATTTTTTAATCCAACCTCTCTGGAAAATATGTTCACGTCGTTAAATGAAAAAAAGAATGACCTCTGTCGATTATGCTAACCACAAACCTATTAGTGTATATTGTTTCAAATTTGGCCAAAAGAAAAAAAAAGTGTATATATTGTTACAATTTTCTTCTTCTTTTTTTGGTGTTTCTTGAAATCGATTAACCCCAGATAACAATATAGCATGATGGAATTAGTTGACTACAAAATAAAAAAAGCACGAGGGAGTAGTCTCTGCAATGTCATGCAGTTTATCTCTGGGTTACAACTTACAAGGCTTCACACTCCCTAGCCAAGTTATAGCTATATCATTACATCAATATTGCCTAGCCAAGTTATAGCTATATCATTACATCAATATTCAATAATACTAACGAAATTTTGTCAGTTATTAGTCAACAATTAATAATAACGAAATATTGTTTCAATCAACAACAAAAACAACTAGCTAGTCTTGTCCAAAAACGATGGTATGTCGAGCAACGGCGATTAAATAAGCAAGTGTCATTAGCTCAATTGGTAAAGATCCTAGCCGGAGCTTAGAAGTTGTCGGTTCGAGTGACGCTTGAAACGAAACTAATATTACATATTGTGGTTTCGGGCCTGGGGGATTACGGGTTTCGGCCTAGAATCTCCTGGTATTCAAAAAAAAAGGATCTAATAAAGTGAAAACTAACGATTATACAATAGATAAAACGATAACTTATGAGTTATTGTATGTGGTATATATATATATATATATATGTGTGTTTCTAAAATCTATGAAACTTTTAATTCTAAAAGAAATAATAATTTATTTACTGATATAGCCAATCAATATATCTCTTTTTTAAGTTTTTTGTTTTGTTTTCTTTGTTTTCGGTAATTACTTAAATCTAGAAAATAAAATAATAAGTTTTATGTACTTCAAGCAAAACTTTTGGCAAGTATGATCCAATTTCTTCGGGTTGAACTTATTAATGCGTAGGACAAAAAACAAAGAAAAAAACATGGAAATTTTCGCCATATCTTAAAAGAACGTCTTGTCGTTACTATCATAAGTTATGGACCATAGGTATTGTCATGTATCAAAATTAACTTTGTAGCATATGTGTATAGTGAATCAATGAAGCAATAGAGATCTAACATTAGGAAACGTCTATATCTCTTTGGCATGACATCTCAACTTCTCACCGTAGCCGTTGAAAGTGTATTATTTATCAGAAAAAGAAAAACAAAATACATTTTGTACGTATGTGTGTGTATAATTCGATACTTATACGTGTAACAGCACGACTCATGAGTTTCTCCAGTCCAAGTCCAACGAGAGGACAGAAAAGGACTAGCCAGATTCTAGCCAAATTCCAACATGTTCAATGTCGTATATGCGAAAACATTAATGACTAAATTCAATTCCATACAAAACCGGGCCTTGGAGGTAATGTGAAACGCACCCATGCTTGGGGTCCTGTGTGAAATATTATTTGTTTGGCCAAATCTTTTTTTTGTTTCCAACTTTTCAATATTTATGTTTGTTTTTTTTAGTAAGAGGAGGGGAGACAATGCCTCACCCTTTTATTAAAAGCAATATTAACTCTTTTCTTAAAAAAATATTAAAAATAACATATTTATGTATTTATGTTGGTTAATGCTAACCATTTCATTAACTCTTTTCTGAAAAATATTAACTAATAGGTCTTTAAATATTAATGATCTTGTGAATTTTTTGATCAGAAGCTTTAAGATGATCTATCAATTAGCTTGTGAAAAGAATTGTGGTTATTGCTTAGAGAAATTAAGGGACTTTGAGATTTAAGTATTGTTAAATGCATGACATCACGAGAAGAGTTTGTTTATCTAAAGCCAAATAACACCTTAAAACTCACCAAAGCCACTAATATTGTATTTGACAGAGGATCTCCTGGACTTTCCGTACGTGGTGGTAAAAGTATACACTTCAAATGCTGGGCCCTAAAAACAATCTAAAAGTTAGATCTATTTTGAGGATCCGCTTAGCCTTCAATTCGGGTATCTGGTAATAGGATTCTTGGTTTGGGCTCAACAGCCTCAACCCATTTAACTAAGAGAGAGTTATATGTTGATGCACATTACAACAAAACATGTCGAATTTCGACTAATTTTCTGACCAGCGAAATGGTCATAAATTGTATCAATCAATTTTTGACCAGTTATTGCAATTCAAAATTTGGTAACACATGTTAGTTCAAATTATAAGGTAACATGTTACACACCAGGTCAGTTAAGTTTAATTATAGTCAATATGACAAACCTTTATCCCATGAGAGGGCTTACGACATTACAGTTTTTCGTGACTGCGAATTACGTTTACGATTAATTATTTGATTAGTTTAAGAAAAATATTAATTCATTGTATAGAATAGTCATGGACCCTCAATACAAATCCAAGCGTAGAGTCGATCACGGTATTAAATATATTTGTTGAACATTATAACTACACAATTGTATAGAAACTAATCGTGACTTTAGCTTGCATAGAAACTCTTCCATGTTTCAAAGCTAAATAAACGTTGACAGTATAATTAAACTACGAAAAACAACAAAAATGGTTCAACCCAAAAATTATTTTGTTCTTGATCCGAGAGAAGCCACGGTTACGGATCTTATGCGTCTTCTCTTCTACTCGGATCTCGAGAATAGAAAGTTCGTTGATACTTCGGTAGAGAATCTTGAGAATCGTCTTTGCGAATTCAGGGGACGGTGGATCATTTTTGTATCCATCGTTGTTCAGAAACTCTTGATTATCCTCAGGAAACCTCTCTCGTTCTTGGGATTCGCTCTTGGCTTTTGGCTCAACCTTCCTTCTTCCAATGGTGGCTTCTTCAAGATATTCCTAAATCTTGTCAAAGGTTATATTTTCTTTTGACTTTCTTGTTTAGAACTTATAGTTCGGTTAGACATTACTTTTTTTTGCTAAAGGGTTTTCAAAGTTAGACATTACATTATACATAGTGAATATAGAATTGTATACATACTAATTTCTTCATTTCGATAGTGATGGTTACTCTGAATTATTCTTCAAATCATATTATGCGTGACTGAGGTCTGAAGTAGTAAGTTGCTCCAAAAGTTTTTTTTTTTTTTTTTGTCATAATCTTTTTAATTGATTGAATATACAGAAACAACATCTAGGAGATAATCAAAATGAGGGTATTACTTAATTATGGCAAGACACAGCCATTTTTTAAATTCATTTTGGTTGTAAATGGATTACTTACGAAAATACAACCATATTTTCTGTGAATTATCTTCTTCTTTTTTTTGTTGATTAATCTGTAAATTATCTTTGTATGTATATAGCAAATTCACACCACTTAGGTTTAAATTTTGTGTGCATGATCTGTCGAATAATTATCGTATCGTGGGTCATGTACCTTTGTTTCACATTTATATTACTTTCGTAATTTTTTCAGGAAGGTTTATTTGGCCGGAAAAAACATCAGCGACATTTGCATCCATAAACGGAAACCTAGACCAAAAAGTAGAGTTAGGTTTAGGCCGGAGCATAAAGATAGGAGATGAAAGATACAAACCACTGTTGTCAATTATGGCTTCTAAGCTGGCTTACGAGAACGAACACTTTATCAGATCCGTTCTTCAAGACCATTGGCAGGTTTTATTAACTAACTCTTTCATTTTTATTAACTATATTTTTCCTTGATTATTTTTCACAACTCTTTATACAGAAATTTTCCATATAAAATACGACAACTAGTGCAGAGTTATTAGCTGTATCTTTTTAGTTTTTTGGTCAAACATTTAGCTGTTGATCGAGTTAATTAACTTTGTCTTATAACTTGCAAGTATATATGACCATGATCATGCATGTTGTCTTTCATTTTGAGGATAATAATATCACTTATGATCACTATTATTTGTTTATTTTGTTGTGGCAAAGATGGACTTATTGGGTTTCTACAGCTGTCCGAATGGTGAGATTGCTTTCCTTTTCTTATAGTATAAGTATAATGTATAATTAACTTTGTTGGACCAAAAATGCAGAAATCACGTGAAATTAAAACACCGTCTGATATGTGGGAGATTTTACGTTTTCTTACCAACATGATTGATTCCCATATTAGTCAAATCAATAATGAGTTAATGACCTAAGAAATTTTATATATTTATAGTATCTTTCACTTGTTCGGGTTTACAAATCCATTGAAAAAATTATTTAGAAGTTTATTCAACTTCGTATATTAAATGATTTAAGTTTCAATACAATTGTATGATTTTGGGTGAATTTAAGAAAATGTTATGACTTGTTGTATAATTTGATATATATTTATTATCCAAATATGACAACGACAATTCTTAAAAGGGACAAGTGAGTTAAAAAGGGATCAATATTGTGATTCTTTACTTCACTTTTTTTTTTTTCATTATTTACTTCTCTATATTTCGTTGATTTGTTTTGTAAGAAACATATATTTCGTTGATAAATATATGCATTATAGTTGTTTTATACTTAGTATCTACGATTCTTAATTCAATTTTAAAATTTTGTCTTCTCCTGAAGTAATAATACTTGTTTTTTTATTTATAATATAGTTCTACTTTTTGTTTGGGCTTTTCAGATTTTGATCAAACGAGGTCAACAGAGGTGATTGTTATAAGGGACACAAAAGACAATCCGAACCTTATCGTCGTCAGTTTTAGAGGAACCGATCCTTTCAACGCCGATGATTGGTGTACAGACCTTGATCTCTCTTGGTAATATACTGAATACTTAGGTTTAGGTTGGTTTAATTTTTATTCGGTTAGGTTCGACGTTAGCTTCTCCTAATCAAACTAATGCTGATTTCAAAAATAGGTACGAGATTGTTATGAATAAAAATAGGCACAACGTTATGAATGTGGGAAAGATCCACGGCGGATTCATGAAAGCTTTAGGCCTTCCGAAAGAAGGATGGTATGAAGAAATAAACTCTGACCAAACCCAAAATAAAACAAGTCAACTTGCATACTACACAATTTTACGTCAGTTAAAAGAGGTTTTCGAACAAAACCCAACATCCAAGTTTATCCTGTCCGGACATAGCCTAGGTGGAGCCCTAGCGATCCTGTTCACAGCCGTGTTAATTATGCATGATGAGAAGGAAATGTTGGAGAGACTTGAAGGAGTTTACACATTTGGGCAGCCACGCGTAGGAGACGAGGATTTCGGTATTTATATGAAAGACAAGTTAAAGGAGTTTGACGTGAAGTACAAAAGATATGTTTATTGCAACGACATGGTTCCTAGGTTGCCTTTTGACGACAAGACACTCATGTTCAAACATTTTGGGGGCTGCCTCTACTGTGACAGTTTCTACAAAGGAAAGGTTGGTAATAAATTACTCTTAATGATTTTATCGTCTTGAATTAATCACTCTTGATTAGTGTTTGAAATTTGTTTCTTAAGTTTTATCGTTTCGTATCAAAATATTCTATAAATATTTAAAGATCAAAATATCATTCATATATATATATAATTTTGAATATAAATGTATATATTGAGATATGAAAAACGAGAATTCTTGTCTTGTTTCCGCAGAGTTCCATGATGAATTTCTATTTATCCCAACTGATGATAACTATTTGATATAATGTTCAGGTAGAAGAAGAGGAGCCAAACAAAAACTACTTCAATATCTTTTGGGTTATACCGAAGATAATAAACGCGGTGTGGGAGTTGATAAGGAGTTTCATCATATCTTGTTGGCAAGGTAGAGAATACAGAGAAGGATGGTTATTGACGTGTTTTAGACTTGTCGCATTGTTGATTCCGGGACTTCCTGCTCATTTTCCTAATGAGTACGTCAATGTTGCTCTTTTGGGAAACTTTCCTCCTCAGGTACCTGATTCTCAAAATTTACCTGATGATGACCTCAATGTTGCCCTCTTGAGAAACTAAAGGTGGCTCCATCGTTTTTACAAGATTTCGTTTTATAACTAGTGTGTTCACACTTTATACTATCTTTCTTAAACACTTTCTTCGTAGTTGCTTTTGTTTTAATATAATGTGTTGTTTGGTTTTAGATTATTTTCATTATTTTCCGAAAAATAAAACAAAAATATGATCATTTTTCAATAAATGGGAAAAGTATAATAAAATGGGTAGTAATTAACGTATTTGTTTCTTCTTTTTTTTTGGGTAAAGTGCATTATATTCTCTTTTGTGTTCATCTTATCTTCTCTTTTGTGTTCATCAATAGTACCGGTTTTGAAGATTGAAAGATTTTTACAAAAAGCTATAACATATCAAATCTACAAAACATTGTTCAATAGAAGTATGAGTTACGAGAACTAAGATAAAAAAAATGAATTGGATAATGTGAAGAAAAAGAAAACAATGTGATGGGATCAAACATTAAATATATATTACAAAATTGCAATAAACAAGACTAGCTAAGTTTGATATAATGGAAGAGGCGAAGAGCATACGTTTAAAAAAAGTAATAGAAGCTGTAATGATAGAGAAGCGAACAAGTCAGTGCACCAAGATGCAAAAAGAATTGATGAAATACTACAATCTTAATTTACTATCTCAAAAGATTTGTTATTTTTGGACCCAAATTTGTTAAAATTCCTACCGGTTTATAATAACTTATAAACACAAATTATAAATTCAATTCCTAGGATTTGTGCAAAATATTAAATTATATTTAAGTCAAATAATTATACATTTTGCAGATGAACTGATGGATGGAGGTCGTGTAGAACTCAAATTGTGGTGCCATTGTACCATGGTATCTATAATTCGTGCAAATTCTCCTCAATGATTATATATATGGTATATCTCTTAAAGTCTTTTGAGTATTTGATTTTTGGGCTAAATTGAGTCCTAATGTTTACATATGAAGAGAGGATTGTTTGAAGGATTTGTGAGATTTCTTTGGCGGTTAGTTTCAGATATTGTTATGTAATCCTAATATACTTAGTTTCATATATTGCTATGTTTTCCTGATATACTTAATTACATATAATTCAAATTAATAATAAAAATTCGAAATTGACTGAATTTTCTCTATTAAGTTTTATTTTTCAAATTTAGTCTGCAAATGTTTCCTGGTATATTCAAATGCTCTTATTCACATTTTAATTTGTGAATTTGTTGTTCTTTTTTTCTTAAAATTTCCACCTCAATCCATTTATTATGGTCCAGATTCACTTTGATCATATATACAAAATACCAAATACATAATTTAATTTTGTGCTCATTTTCTACATCTTTCTATATTTTATAATTAATATGACATAAAATAATAAAAAAATAGGTAAATAATAGTAACCTTATTTATATATTTTAAATTAAAGTCTTAGATAGTTAATGTTTTTCATAATGACTTTGACAGGTGTCCCAGTCACCTAGTTATAATTCTGCCATTTTTCGAAAGTTCATGAGACACTTTTTATATAAAACATTATATACTACAAATGTGTTGAATAAAATATTGATAAATCCTAGCCAAGAAAAAAGAAGAAGAAACAAAGAACCAAAGAAGATGGCGAGTATGATTAAGATAACAATGATAATGGCTTTGATCATAATGGACGTGAGAGCAAAAATTATAACTGAGTGTCAAAAAGCAGACTGCAAGTCTCTCTGTCAAAACATAAGCGATATAGCTTGTACTAATTGTCTCTTCAAATGCATTTCTCTTCCATCTTTTAACTACTCCAACACAAGTAATCTCTCGTACTCTATTAAAAAAACAAAGAATAGTTTCTGAAGACTCCCTAAAATCGGATTTCGTGGCAGGGCTAAAATATGTTAAACACTAATTTTGAAACATATAGTTATCATGTAAATTGTGCATTGTGTAACGTTGTAAAGAGAAAGTGCCGTACACAACCTTTTTTCTTATTATATACGATTTAGATAGTTGTATTCAAAAATTATGCCAATGATCGTTCTAATCAATGATGTTTAATTTACAGGGCCGAACCAATTGAAAATGACCCCGAAGATCTGTTATTATATTTGCTCTGGAGGTTGTGGTACAGACAAAAGATGTGACCATCGCTGTAAGAAATGTTGTGGTTGGGCTTAGACTTGTGGAACTTTTGTTAGATTTTTAATCTTTTGATCTAGTTGTTTATTGTTTTTGATGTTTTTCATGTTAGGATGTAATTTGACAATAAAAGATTTAATATAAACATACTAAAAAATTTAATAAGGAAACCAGTTTCTTGGAAAAATGTGATGTACAGGAAAACTGCTAGTATCAAAAACTATTTTCATGTGACATTTTTCAACCGAAGCTCTAATTTTTTACATTTTATCAACCTACACAAGTTTTAAAAAACAAACCTAAACTATATAATCGTCATTTGAGAAATAATGTAATTAAATAAACAGACTAATGGACTTTGAGATTTGAGTATAGTTAATTACATGACATAATGCCAGGTGATTGTTTATCTAAAGCCAAAACTTTCTACATAGATCTTGTAGACTCGCTGGACCATAAATCAATCAGGAAGTTAGATATGTTTTGTTTTACGGGGTCAATGAAGACGTAGCTGCACGTAATTATTTAAACACTTCCATTTCTGCAGTCAAATTTGTTTTTCTTTTTTTTTCTTTGAATACTGTAAGGCTATCGAAATAATGTCATGATTTAAGCGTATTAAAAATCGGTAAGTGGCTATTCGAAGATTACACTTATCCTGTAAGAATTAGTGGGGTAAGAAAAATCTGGACCACCCTTTGATTATCAAAAGACAATAATAATAATGGTAATACATTAAATCTTTAAGCGCATGCTCTCCCATACATATGGAAGGCCCAGGCCTTGTTTCTAGGCATCATTAGGATTTAGGATGTTATATGTTTGTGGAGTTCAAGTTGATCTCAGCTCAAGAGTACACTTATTCGACTGTCCAAGCAAATGGACACTCACTAAACCGAATTTGCTTGAAAATTGTAACATACACTTATTTGACTGTCCAATCATGATAGACAGTTATATGGTAATAAATATATATATATATATATATATATATATTTTGCGATAATATATTGTAGTGTTTATATTATAATTCACCGAATTATCAATTAAGTGTAATACCAGTGTAATACCTAAAAGGCTAAAAGCTATAATTTAGACTTAAATTATTGAAGAGTTCCAAAACTACAAAGTTTATTATTGTGCAGGGAGCTGACGAGTTGCTAATAAAGAGATATTGATCATTAACCTAACCCCCCAATTTGTACGCACCATATAATCAAAATCTGTTTTACAATTATCGAGCATACCAAGCACACTTGATTGATAGTGTCTCATATCCGAATAATCACCTCGGCGGTCTGCCAGATAAGCACCTTCGAGAAGCTTTTGTACAGCTCTGTACGTCGCAAGGCAAAGAACAAGCTGGTTCTTGACCAGAGGGTTCTCTGCTATGGGAATAAATTTATCTCTAATGTAATTGCCTGCACTTGTGATGAGGTACACTGCGTTGAACGCTGCGATATCAGCTATGGTCTTGATTTCTGCATGGGGGTTACCGAGTTTCGAGATGATACTTTGCTCACAATAATACATGTTCTTGGTGTTGACACATATGCTATCGATTAGAATCATTGTTGGGGCGTCTGGTGTGATTGAGATGGATGTGGTCGATGGGATAGTGTGCAGAATGATCAAAGATGTGATCATCAAAGAGATTCGTTGAAGAAAACCCATATTGGTGCTCGATTATATTTTTTGTTCATTTGAGAAAAAAAGAAAAGGTATACTACTTATATATATGTTATAAGATATTTTAGTACTTGTTCAATATCACTTTCTATTGACCAACAAAAATAGAAAAGTTGAATATCAATTTCTATAAATAAAAAGGCATTTATGATTATTGCATTTGAATGCCTTGACAATATTTTATTTGCTTTTGTAGAAGGACTTGCCATATAAGTTTATACATCATTTTTACAAAATTTGACTAGATTGTTTCAAAATTTGGTATTATTTTAATTAGAATCTGATTTCACTTTTCATTTTCGAAAATATACTTATTTATATATCTTTTTTGTTTCTTACGGAAATCCTACGCGAGATGATATATAAACTTGCTTCAGAAAAATGATTTGGTTAAGAAATATGCATTGGTCTTGAGAGCAAAATCAAAAGATGTTCATGAACATAACGTGGACATGGAATCAAGTCTGTATATCCTTGCAGCTATGGTGCATATTTCGTCTCTTACTATGAGGAATCCGTATTTTTTACTACCATGTGTTTGATATAAAGCTAATTAGTAGGCATGCTTTACAACGACAGAGACAATAACAAAAAATGTTCCAAATCGTGGAAATTCAAGTTCAAAGACACGCTAGAGATATAGTTTTCCTTGAGGAACAATTATCATATAGGGAAGAGTACAACCAAACATGATCTTACAAGCAAACAGCTTTTGGAAGGAGCTATTGCAAAGCTGCGGGTATCAACTTGGTAAATTGCAGTGTCTTAGCCATCATGTGCAAAGACTGTTTTCATTCATGTTGTGCAAGGTTGTTTGTGTTCTTTGCTTGGGTAGTATGTCTTACAGATTTATGGAAGAGAAAGTTTTGCAAGAACTGGTGGTTTAAGTCAAATACACCACAAGCTGTATCTTCACAACAGTTGCTATTTCACAGCTTGAGAACAAGCTGTTTTCAAACGGGGGAATATTTTTTTCTTTGAAAGAATGTAAAATTATATTCAACTGAAAAAGACTGTTTTTACAATGAATGCATCATGAGTGTACAAGAAAGAATATAGCAGAGGAAGCCACACAAGTGAGAGAAGCTTGAACAAACTGATGTTGGCACGTGTGAATAATAATGACTCGTATAAAAGAATAGTTTCTCATTTGTTAGGCTTTTATGCATTGTTTGATGAATGTCTAGTGATGTATGTGTCCCTAGAGAGAGAGAAAGAGTTATGAATCGGTGATGTGCCGGTGGCTCAATCTCTTGTGAAACGGCGTAAGGAGAATTGTAACTCAAGGCCTTATCAGATTCATAACCATCTGACTCTGCAAGTGCCTCTCTATATTTTTAACTTCACAAAGATGTGAAAATCGTTCTACATTTTACAACCATGTGATTCTAATTTCAAAACTTTGTCAATTAACACGAGGTGCCTACGAACTCTCCGATCTCTGTTTAAGGAACAAGAGCCTTAAAGCTCGTGATCGTGAGAAACTCAGTTACTCAACAAATTGTGACAACTTCAAACATAAGTACAATTGTTTATTTTTTAAGAAATCTGTGACAACTTCAAACTTAGAGCACAAAATTTTGGAAAACTTTCAACATTAGTCTCCTTTTTTCCTAAGTTATATAGGACGAAACGATTCGAAAACCAAACTCAAGTCATCAAATATTTTAGGATAGTTACTTTTCAAGTTAATTTCACCCAGTGCCGGCTTAACTAGGAGGGCACACAGTGCAACTACCAGGGGCCATAAATTAAGATGGCACAATTTTTTATTTTATTTTTGTCGGAGGGAGGACAATTTTATTTGGATTTTAGTAAAACGGGAAAAAGTATCCTTTGTAGGAAAAAAAATATTTCACAAAAAGGGGCCATAAAATTTATGCATTTCTTTGATTCTTTCTAAACATAACGAAATTCCCTTTTTTAATATTGGGCCAAAAAATTGATTTACGTTACCCCAACAGTTATAAAACTTTAATTAATATATTAGGCCAAATTTGTGTACATTCGAATACAAAAGCAAGAGTTTACAGTTCACCAATAAATTATTAATTATCCCACAAAACTTTTCACCTTCTCACAATGTCCCTATGATGTGACTGAATACGGATAAAGACTCAAGAGACAACAATGAATCATTTCGTTTTGGATCTTATACAATAGTCAATTCAGTTCAAGTTCTCTGACTCTGTTTCTGTAAACTTTTCAAATTTTGACTAAATGTAAATATGTGCTATTTTCTGGATGAATTCTAAAAGCATCCTCACTAATATCTTTGAGGTTTACATTGTTATTTTGGCATTCAAATAATCAGATTCATTCCTCAAAATCAAGGTGCTATTCTTCTTTTTTACTTTGCATCTAGATTAGCATCATGACTGGACAAAAACATGGATGTTAGAAAAGAAAAAAAAAGAAAAGAAAACAAGATGAATAGTTTGTTCAATCACTCGGAGTTTTTCGATAAATTTGTGACAAGAGGAAGTCCAAATGAAAAAAAAAAAAAAAAGATGAATGGTTTATTCAATCACTCGGAGTTTTTAGATAAATTTGTGACAAGAGCAAGTCCAAATGAAAATTTATTGATTTGCTCTTGTCACAAATTTATCTAAAGAGCCTCTTAGTGATTGAACAAACAATTCATCTTTTTTTTTTTTTTTCTGACATCTAGGTTTTTGTCTAGTCATGATGCAAATCTCAAAATATCTCTCACTCACTTAATAGTTTTTTTTAGAAATTTTTATATTTTTCATATTCATTTATTAATTTCATGTCTAATCTTTGTTTAATAGATTTTTTCCTTCAAAATTGCTCAGAATATCTCTCACTCACCTAATACATGAGCTTCCAATCATCCACTCTATTTTGTTGTGATATTTTGTAGAATGATTTTATATTTTTTTCAATTTCCCAACAACAACCCTAATATTTTCTCAAACCGTTTTTAATTTCTCAAAACTTCTTTGAATTGTTTAATTTTTGATAACACCGTAACTTTACCTATTTTTATCGTCATTTTAATAATTTTTCGATAAGAGGTTAGTGTGATATTCATTTTCTTCAAGTATCTTTCTACTAATATTTAGATATTTTTAAAACAGAGCAAAACAAGTTTTTGAAGACATGACAATTTTCGTACATATAATGTGAGATGAAAGACTTCACACCGATGAGAAATAAAGACGTTAATATATCATCACTAGTTTTTCAAAGACTAGGCAGCATGAGGTGAGTGTTTACAAACATTCCATCATCTCTAATAGACACAAGGGTACTTACAAGATTTTAATCAAATTTCTAAGTACTTGTTTGAATATGTCATTATATTAGTTTAATTTTAAAATTTCATCAGGTTTCATTTCCGAGGACATTTATCGTACTCATCTGAAGAAAACCAGTCCAAATTATCTTCAATTTTCTCAGACTTGCGCTAACTACAAATCATGCTTACCATTTATGCCACTTCATATCTTTCATCACGAGCTCCTCTAATATTGGACAACCTGATAAGAAACTAACAAACACGTCAACATCAACAACTAGAATGTCTTCAAGCCACAAGGTCTTCTGACAAGGAAGATGAATAACAGCTTCATCATCTCCATTTATCCAAATCAAACAACGGTTAGTTGCTTACTTCAAAATTACAAGAGTAGCTTACAAAAACACTTTTGAACTCAATTGGAAAATTCCTTCTATACCAATTATGCTAAGCGTTGGCTACTATATTCCATTGTCCAATGGATAATCTACCAAACGAGTTACAAATCCTCCATCGATTTCGTCATTAAGCGTCAGCGAAAAACTATCCAACTTATGGTTGCAACTTCTCAGCCTCAACACTTGAGCACAAATCTCACTAAATGCTCTTCCTCTTGATCATCACTAAAAGAAACATTCAGCCTTTAAAGATTCACATCTCAATTGTCCATTATCCTTTCATAAAAAGAAGAGACACAATAACCGATGTCAAGGAAATAAGGATGAGTTTGATTTTTTTGCTTTCCATTTAATTTTCTGAAGTGCAAATGTTAAAACGGATCACTTGGCACGAGATATTTATACACAACCGCACTATATTGTCTATATAATCAATATTTTTCAACATTGACTCATTTGAGTTAATTTAATAATGTCGAAAAAAAACTATATAAAGAAAATATTTAGAATATCCAAAATAAAACAATATTGTTCTAGTGGAGATTGGTTAAGATTTTACGGTTTCGAACAAATACATATTAAAATTTATACTAATAATTATATTACCTAATAAAATTACATAATTTGCAAAAAATATTTAGCCAATGAAGAAAAAAAAAGAAAGTTAAATACACGTCCGACAAAGGAAAAAGAAAGTATATACACGTAATAATATCTCTTAAATACTAAAAGAACAAGAAAAAGTAGCTCCTCCTCCTGTCCTCGCCGCGTCGAAATGTCGACGGCTTTCAATTCCCGATCAAATTTACAAGGGAATCCGTGGTAGCTCTTTCAATTCTCCTGGCTCCGCCGCTCCTCTGGTAATTTCTCCGAGGTTAGCTCGTCTGCTACAATGAAATCGGCAATCGTCTGGGGAATCAGCAGCTCCTGCGACGGCCACATCTTCGCCGTACATCCGTGGATAAGGAAGAAGAGATTCGAACCTGGATAATCTATGAAGCGAACAAAGACAGACAGAACTTGGAGCGTCAAATCTGTGAGTGGAATTACAGGATAGGACCAACTAAGTCATAACATGTATATAGTCTGTTGTTACACAATTCACAGTTTTGATTTTGGGTTTAGTTAAATGTCTGGCTTGGCTAATCATGTGGTTGGTTCTCAAAGACTGACAAGGAACTTCGATTGTATATACACTGGTTTAAGATGCTAGGCAGTTTTTCATCAACTGTTAGATTTCGATTTCTCTATGTAGCACTAATATACATTTTGGTAGTCTTAGCTGTCTGTCTTTGATCATTTCACCTGACTATTATGATGATTTACCTTGAATATTTGTGACCTTGTTGTAAGTCCTATCCAGCAAGGATCTCATTTGATGTTTCGAAACTCCAGGCGACCCTCGAGCTATGCTCTTCCACAGGTAGATAGATTTCATTCGGTTGCGTTCATGACATTGACGACCTTGTATCCGTCTCTTATCAAATTTGACTGTCCTTTGTTCATAATGATGGTCTCTTTTTTAATGCTTCCAGGATAATACAAAATGTATTTGACCTTGGCTTGGAAGTTCTGCAGAACATTTAATTGTTTTTGTAGCTCTCTCTGTCTCTGTCTTTTCTTGATGAGACCACCGGACCAGACACCCTGCTGTTAATACATTTACCTGGAAGAGAGTGGAATCGGAATCATAGAATCGCTTCAGTTCTCAACGCCTTGAGTTACTACTCTTCTTGCTCATAAATCAGAAGGGTTTCAATGTACAAGGTCGATTGATGTTTGCTCGCTCCACAAACTCAGAAGCCTCTATTGATGAAATTGCAGACGATTTTGGAAGACTCAAATGATGATGATTGGTGGTGAGGCTACCTCGCTAGTGTATCAATTGTTTTCTCAAAAGCTTTAAAACGTTGAAAATAAGCATAATTCCACAGGTTTATATTTGTATTTGCACTTCTCTGAGAATAGTGGAGGTTTCAGTTGTTAATGAGTGTATTTGCTGCCTTTAATCACAAGTTTTTTCTTAACTTTTCTAAGTAAGCATTCACAGAGTTTGTAATATATCTCTTTAATTACATTACCTTAAGAACAAGATGCATTTTCAGAGCCATAAAGTTGAATCATTATATGCACACAAAAGACTTTCAACTTTGGTCACAATTACTCTACTACACGCCTTTGCTTAAGCTTGGAGTACAGATATCTGAACATTTGGGGAAGCTTTTCCTTCAAGTCTCCGAAGTTCAGTGGCAATGTCGTAAAGAGCGGTAACGCTATCTTCTGTTTGCCCATATATTTTCACTTGTTGGAGATGTAGCATTCTCATCAAAAACCACCGTACTTGCTCACCAAATCGGGCTGCATCCTCAGTAACTTCTCCTCTCTTTTTCCCAACAACTCCTTCGTATATCTCTAGGTGAGTAACAGGAGATTTTACTAGGTAAGAGATTGCCTGCTCCATGTTCCTCCTGCAGGGACACACATCACCACACACATCTGTGGCTAAGTGGAAAAGCCCCTGAAACATAAAGACATACAGTAACGCATATGTTTTGCTTTTAACCATAAAATCGATTCACTAAGCAGCTTGGTTTCTTACCTCCAAGACGAGGGTTTCCAAATGTGGACATTTACTAAGCAGCTCTGGAATCGCATCCCAGCCTAGTTCTTTGTCACTCTGAATAGTCAGGTGAGTCAAGTATACGAATTCAGGAATTGGAGGATCGAAGTAGTGGTGAAGGACCTGAAACACAACACAAGCAAATCAATTAGTGTTGTCTTGTCTTCCAAATCTCAAACGTGTTATCAGACAAGAAATTCTCCTACCTGAATTGTGTTCGCATACAAATAGAGTTTCCGAACACTTGTTATTCCTGTGATAAAGGCTGTGGCATTATCACCAACAATCACTTCTTGTCCCTCATCTTCTTCCTCTTTTTCATCTATCATTTCAAGTCTGATCTTGGCTTCAATAAGGGAAGAAAATTTCAGTAGTGGATATTGCCCAGCAATATGATCAGTGTACTCAAGATACAAGACATTCGGAGTGTCAAACAATACACTTTGAGGGCATCTATCATACTCATCCATTTCAACATAATCAGTCCAAACAATTTTCAATCTTCTGAGACTTGCGCTAACCACAAAACAGGCTTCCCAATTATGCCACTTCATATCTATCATCACGAGCTCCTCTAGTATTGGACATCTTGATAAGAGTCTAACGAACACTTTAACATCAGCAACTAAAACGTCGTCAAGCCACAAGGTCTTCAAACAAGGAAGATGAGCAGCAGCTACATCATCTCCATTTATCCAAATCAAACTACGGTTGGTTGCTAACTTCAAAGTTACAAGAGTGGCTTGCGAAAACACTCTTGAACTCAGCTGGAAATTTCCTTTTATATCATATATGCTAAGCTTTAGCTTCTCTACTCCATTGTCCAATGGATAATCAACTAAATGAGTAACAAATCCTCCATCGATCTCGTCATTCAGTGTCAGCGAGAAACTATCCAACTTACGGTTACCTCTCTGCCTCAACACTTGATCAACAAATCTCACAAAATGCTCTTCCTCTTGATCATCACTAAAAGAAAACTTAAGACTTGAAAGATTCTTCATCTCACTTCTCCACCATCCTTTCATAAAGAGAAGAGAAACAGTAACCGCGGTCTTGGTTGGTAACCAAGACAATATGTGAGGTGCAAGACACTTGGGCAAATCACAAAGCTCCGTTTTCTTCTTCTTATTATTCGATGTCATCTCAACAAACCTGAAATTAAACAAACACAAAATTAAAATCTGTATAAGAGAAAATAGAAATCTGAGAACTAAAAGCAAAACCCATAAATCATACAAAAAAGTAAAAGGACGTTGAGGAAAAATCGAGCTACTTTTCATCAGGAACAAGTAGAAACCAAAAAGAAATATGAGAACTAAAGCAAAACCCATAAATCACACATAGAGAAATCAAGCAGAATCCATTAATCATACTAAAAATATAAGGACGTTAAGGGACAATTCGAGCTACTAAGATACTTCTCATTAGGAACACAACTCATGGAACTAATTTTCAATTTGCTTCCATTTTCAAATGACTTTTTCTATAGATTAAGAAATTAAAAGCATGAAATCCTCCAAAACAACAAAGAAACAGAACGCACCTGTGTGAATCGTGGTTGAGCAGATTTAAACCCTAAGCCTCCTTGTGTTTATTAAATCGAAAAAGAGATGGAGAAATGAGAGGACTGAGACTTTTTTTTTTCTTTTTTTTTGGGACAAAACATTTTCGGAGAAAATATCACTAAAATCCTCAAGTTAATGAAAACGTTGATTTAAATCCTCAATTCTCCACAAAACAAAGTAAATATCAAATTTATATTAACCTTCCAAATAAATATCCAAATTTTGTTGACCTGATTTAGGCATACTATTAAGTAGATTATATATCCTATTAACGGAGTTAATTTTTTTTAACAGAGAACCTTTAATTCAAAACGTTATTGTTTCTAAAAACAGAGCGATATCGTTTGGTAATAGTGTATTAACTAAATCCCCAAATTCAATCTAAAATTCTTAAATCAAACAAAAATTTTAACCCTAAATTTTCATATGATTTGAAGCTTGGGATTTAGTTGAACCGTTATAACAAAACCACAATGTTTTATTGTTACATTTTTAATTTATTTATTGTATCATATGGGCTAATTTGTTCTTTTAGAATCCATAATTGATCTAATTGGTGCATAAATAAAAAGGATTAAAGGGAGATAATCAGTTAACAAATTTGTAAAATTCCTTAAAGTAGGTTATATAAATAGAGAGCAAAACAATATACTTTCAATTGTAATCTTGTAGCTAGGGGTGTCAAAATGGGTCAAAATTCATGGGTCAACTCAACTCAACTCAACCCATGAACCCTAAACCCTAATGAGTTGAAAATTTTGAGTCAAATGAGTTGATGGGTCAAATGAGTTGATGAGTCAATTGGTTTGATGAGTAAAATGAGTTGGGTTGTAATGGTTAATGGTTTCAATGGTTTACACAATTAACCCATCGAGTTTTGTAAAATTGAATTAAACCAACTAAAATCTCTAAACCAATGCCAATTTAAGTTTAACCAACACATCTAAACCAATTTAATAAAATAAATATTTTTCCAAATTTCTTAAATATACAAGCGATGAAATTGAGAAAAAGTAAACTCGTAATTTTCTCGCCAAAAACGCAAACCCGTAATTTTCCCGCCAAAAACATAAACCCAAGATTTTCCCGCCAAAAACGTAAACTCGTAATTTTCCCGCCAAAAATCGTAAACCCGTGATTTTCCCGCCAAAAACGTAAACTCGTAATTTTTCCGCCAAAAACGTAAAGCCGTAATTTTCCCGCCAAAAACGTAAATCCGTGATTTTTCCTCCAAAAACGTAAACCTGTGATTTTACCGCCAAAAACGTAAACCCGTGATTTTCCCGCCAAAAACGTAAATCCGAGATTTTTCCACCAAAAATGTAAACCCGAGATTTTCCCTCCAAAAACGTAAACCCGTAATTTTTCTGCCAAAAACGTAAACCCGTAATTTTTCCGCCAAAAATGTAAACCTATAATTTTCCCGCCGAAAACGTAAACCCGTGATTTTGCCGCCAAAAACGTAAACCCGTAAAATGTAGAATCCGTAAATATCCTAAGTTTGATGATAATGAATTAATAATAATTATTATTTATTATTGTTTTATAATAATAATTAATTAAATTATTACTAAAATAGGTTAACCCATTTAACAACTCAACCTATAATAATTAAATGATTTATGGGTTGACCCAACTCATTTTGTTAAATGGGTTGGGTCAACCCATAACTCATTTAACCCTAAACTCATTTGATTATGAGTTGAGTTGAGTTGGATTACCCATTTTGGCACCCCTACTTGTAGCTATACTAATAAATCATATGAAATAAAATGAAAAGTTCAAAAATAATAATTAATTGTTAATAATACTTTTGTGTACTATTTTAAATTTTAATATAAAGATGTTACAATTTTTTTTTTTTTGATAATGGAGTTTTTTCTTAAGATAATAGTTAACAGAAATAATTAAAGAGATATTATTGAAGAGTGAAAGTTATCATTCCGATCAGTACTAATTAAAGAACTAGGAATTTCAAAAAAAATGATTATTCCAAAATATACTTCACTATATAGATATATATATATATATATATAGATGTTACACAAATAAATAAATAATGTACTTCAACTTGCAGGACCTTTTTATCTTTTGTTATACTGTTATATGATTATTTACTAATAAAAAAACTGACAATTCTTTATTTTTTTCGTTTTTTTTTTTCTTTAACGGCTATTTTTTTCATTTACATGGTTACGTTCTAATATTACCCTCGTTTCAATCCGTGTTTGGAAAGCGTTTTAACAAGGTTATTTTTTTTTACAAAATTTATGGTGGCTAGAATAGAAAGACATAAAAAGAACGAATACTCTGTGCTTTATAAAAACCATGTCTTCGAAAGTTGGAGAAGATACTTATGAAGAATATAAATATAACTGAACTATATACGTTTGTATTCTCATGGATAACAACTTAAACAAGTATACTTTACAATATTGTCGGGAGCATTGTTCCTAATCAACAAGCTAGTATATGATAAGTAAAAACGGATGTGGAAATTTAAAAAATCCTCCAAAACCCATAAAAATTAAAATAGTAACACAATCTCATATAGTATATGTATAACTATATGGTCCTATAAACAAGTTTCAAACTAAAGCAATAAGCAATATTATAGTCATGAAGAGGCGTATGCAGCAACGAGCTCGATGATTATATTGTGGCTAAGCTGCAGATGGAGCTTTGACATACTGAAGCGCACCGGCTTCAGACAAAGCTTCGATAAACTGCTGAAGTGTCTGTTGCTTCTTGTGGCTGTCCCCAATGACAACATTCTTGTAATCAAGAGACTCGTCATTGTAAATGTCCCACCATTTCTTGACCAGCATCTTAATGTCTTCTCTGTCCATGTTCTCTTCTTCTCCAGTGAATCTGATATAATACAACAAACAACTTTTAGAAAATTCAAATCCACAACTTTTCTATAAACAAATTAATATTAAAATAGCTCATGAGAGGTATGTTTGTGATTTTAACTATTTTCGTTAGATAAAACTTTGTTAGAACATATTTCTAATGTGAAATTTTTAGATATCCCAATAAAATTTGCAACATTTAGTTCTACGACTTAGTGGTACTTTCAACTTATTGTTAGTTATATGCAAAGATATTATTTTCTGATACATCAAATTGAATATATTAAAATTTTGGCCTACAGAAATAAATAAACTTGATTGGACGTCAATATATAAACTTGATTGAAAATTATTTGAACTAGTAATAATCTTACCTCCAAGGTTTAGCACCAGCAGCACAGTAGTGAACAACTTTGACTTGGTCAAGCTCTATATTCTCTGGATGCCTCCAAAGCATTGCCAAGACCAAGTTATACACTGGTGGTATTGGCTTGTATATGTCCTTGAAGTACATATTCAAAAAATCCTATAACATATTCAAATGATTATAATTTTTAAGTTGTAATATCCATAATTAATAACTTTTTGTGGGTTTCTATAACTTAATAATTTTATCTATTTACCTGTTCAGCAAAAAGAGTGGGAGGCACAATTTTGACCGTCTCCAAGAGGTTATGATAAGTGGAGAGGTTAGGCTCGTAAACGAACATACCGGCGTTGAAGTACAAAGGCGGCTTAGGACCAAGCTTGGCCTCTGGCCATGTCACCTTGTCCGGACACTGTTGGCAATAACCGATCTTGTACTGTGGCGAGTGACTCCATGTCTTCTCGCAAAAACAGTCCATAACTGCATAGAATTGGCCGTTTGGAAGATCAAACAAGTGATCTATGTTGTCGAACACTTGTATGTCACCGTCCAAGTATATCATCTTGTTGTACTCCACGAACTGCATCCATATATAATTTTATTATATATAAGAAATTAAAGATATAAAAATAATCACTATAAGGTCTTTTTTTATATAAATATCAACTTCTTTTGGAACAAACAATGAAGTACATAATAATATTTTGGTCATATATAGAATTTACTTTGCTAGATTTTATATTCTTATAAATAAAAAACTTAACAAACAATACATATTTATATTTGTACCTCCCAGATACGAAGCTTAGAGTAGTTAATGACATAGTAAGCCATAGCAAACTCGGTTTGATTCTCCGGTGGATAAACCGGCTCTATCTCCTTAACAACACAGCCTTGATCCACCAACTGTTTCCGGTGATCCTCCGGTACATCCGGCAAAACCGCCACCACGAGTGGGTACTTGCTCTTAGCTTTCCTTAGCCCCTTAGCAAGACCCACCACCCCTTTCACGTAGTCTCCAGTTCCAGCAAGGAAAGTCACGTACGCCCTCTTTTCTCCGCCGGTTGCTGAGTGGACCGGTACGGTGAGTTTGGTATTGATCTCAGGTGCCATCTTCTTTGTCTTTTAGAAAATACTTCTGTGTTTGTGTTTGTGTTTGTTTTTGTTTCGTTTAGTTTGTGTGTAGTGTGCTGAGTATGTGGGTGATGCTTAATGGTGCTTTATATAAGATTTTGTCTTAATTAATTAAAAGATTAATCGCTAATTACTTTGGATAATTAAATACGACCGACTACTAAACGTTTCCAGAGAAAGATTTTGATCCAACGGCTATTCAACAATATGGTGGAATCTAACGGTTTAGGATACGCGCGCGAAGCTTCGTTTTGAATTAACTATTTACAGTGGGTCCCAGTATAATCCAGGTGCTGCCACGGCGTTACATAACGACACGTGTCAGTATCTAGACTGTTCGACTCATCAAGGTTTTTAAATCGAGCTCGTGGTGGTTGATCGGTCATTTTTATGTGTTTATCAATGGGTTCCACTTCAGATATACGACGTCGTATGGGGTATTTAATACACTATATTAGTGTGGGATTTTCTGATTGGTTATTATGTGGACACGTGTCTACGTGGAACGTAGTAGGCGGTGATGATACACGTGGACAAGGAAAAGTCTTGTTGGGCCCATTTCCCGTTTGGTCTATTTTCCATGTTTAAATTTCTTTCCTATGGTAGTTTGTCTGACCGATGACCGACCGACTATTTACGGCATATGTGGACGTTAAAATCATATATATTTTTTAATTGCATGACTCAAAAACTCATAAGGTTATGTTTCGTTATTTTTATTTTTATTTTATTTTAGTTTGTTTCTGTCAAGTAGGTATTACTTATCTGCATTCAACAAAAAAAAAAATTTGTGTTAGGTTCCATAAAAAAAAAAAAATGTGTGTAGTTCCTCTCAATTTGTATTTTTTATAGCTATTAAATTAACTTTTAATCTAACATTTTATCAATTATACTTTTAAATTTTTCGGAAACCAATCAAGTCTATGAAATTACTCACATCTCGAGTTTTATTTTTTTTTCTTCTAGTTTTCTTCTTTTTTTGGTAATTGATAGGTTTCTTAAAGCCAAATAAATGGATTATTTATTAAATAAATGAAAAAGTCCCCATTCTACATTTTTATAAAATTTGCCGCGATGTACCATGCATCCGCAAGTGGCGTTCACTACCTTTAATTCACCAAGTAATTTAGAAAAAAAAAAAAAAAAAAAACGGAAAAGTGTCGTTGTGATGTAAATTTCTCAATGGGCCGACCTTGTTTACTATACGGATGACAAAATCAGAAAAATAGGATAATGTTAGTTTATTATGGCTTTATGGAGTAGAAGTTAGTGTAAGGTCACTTCAATTCCTTCGGTTAGTTTTTGTACAAACTAGTCTATCCACGACTCTGAGTCTTTGACTAATTCTTGAGTGTAGAATATTCTATGGAATCTTTTTTTTCCAACTCGTTGTGGGATCTAAAAAACGAAATAGGCGAGTAATGTCAAATGTGTATGACTCTTGTAATATGTTTTTTTTGTAATAATAATCATAATATTCTATTGAAATAAAATAATAACAAAAATAATAATAACTGCTATATAAAAGTTTAAAGCTTTTTCAATAAATAAATAAATAAAAGTTTAAAGCATAATTGTGTTTTACTCAAAACATTCAATTAAATTTAGTAGAAGGTTTTTTATATATAGTAGTAAATTTTTATTTTTAGTATTTTTTCTTGTTATTTTATATGATATTATTATCAAGGCATGTATATTCAAAAAAAAAAATTGTTTCATTAAGACAACATATTAGATCAACTTAACTAACTAAATTGTAAAGCCACATATGGATTTGGTCACGACATCGAATAACTATGTGCGTGGTTCTAGCTAGCTAGGATCAATCTATTTTTCAGGCCATTAAGGTAGTTTATAATTTGTTTCTTTTCCAAAATTCCCTTTATCTTTTGAATAATTGTTAGCTTATTGATCCTTGAATTTGCTGTATTTGTAAATTTTCAATGTTTTATCATCCCATTTTTTTAGTCTTGGTTTGGTTAACTTTTTGGTCGTTTTCAGATTGTTTTTATCTCTTGATTCAAGTATGTGTTAATGTTTTAACTTAGATGACCTAACTGCTCGCGAAATCCCAATTAAACACTAATGGGCCGTAACGTGACGCTGACACTCAAGATGACGTTGATATTAGGCCCATTTGAGTGAAAAGACCTTATCGGCGATAAGCTATACTCATCGTGACGCTGACATGCAACGTACGTAATACTAGGCTCATTCACGTGAAGAGTGACCCGCATTACATCGACTAGCGAAAACTAAGTCTTGTTTTTGTTTTTGTTATCAGCCAAAAAAAAAAAGTCTTGTTTTTGTTATAAAGTTTCTCGTTGCTTATTAATAGGAAAATATTCCCCTTCTATGATTTTTCTTCTAGATATTTACTTTCTTGTGTGACAAGTTGTGTCTACGGATGACCTGTCCTGAATCTTTGTTTCTGTTTTCTTATTCAATCAATGAAATCCAAAAAATAAAAAGAGAGTCAAAAACTACAAACTAAAAAATTATTGTGTTGTTCCTTTATGTTTTGATTGGGACCTATCAAACACCTATATCAATTCATCACCAGTACAAGTGATCTCAGATCGACCATACCGGTATAATTTATAAAACAGTCGTGAGGTACGCAAATCGGAGACGTAATAACACGATGAAAATTCAATCCTATAGCAAGCCAAAGTTACAAAAACTAAAACTAACGTTAAAAACTATAGAAGGCCCATGATATTCATTGGGCCTCGCCAGAAATAAAGCCCAAGAGCCAAGATAAAATCATCATTTCTGTCTGGGTCAGAGTATTCGAAGCCTCTGACTGGGTCAGAGTATTGTACTTCCAAGCCAAATCCCAAAATCGACGAAGAAGAGAAGAAAGCTGAGCAATTGCAGATTCACGCATCGAGGTTAGAGATGCTTCAATGTATCTTTCTCATCTCCGATTCTGGGTTAGTGAATCTTCAAACCATTTCTGTCCTCAGACTCAGATCTAATCAGTCTGAAATGTTGGACTCAATTCATCTTCTGTTGTTTGGTTTTGTGTTTACAGAGAGGTAATGCTAGAGAAGCAGCTTACTGGTCATCGCGTTGATAGATCCATATGTGCTTGGTTCTGGGATCAATATATTTCTCAAGGCGATTCCTTTAAGGTACTATTATAGCTAAAGTTGTCTTTTTTTGTTTTTTGTCAATTTGCAATCTTTTGTCATTTCATCTACAAATTTGATTCAAAGTTCGAGACTTTATCTTATCTATTGGGTCATCTTTAGCTCTTGATTTTAACTGTGTTAGTGTGTGTCTTATGCTTCTTTGTTGTGTTTTGGATAGGCACTTCCAGTGATTGCTTCACCAACACATTATCTATTTCAAATTGTTCGTGACGGAATTACGTTCTTAGCTTGTAGTCAAGTTGAAATGCCACCGTTGATGGCAATCGAGGTGAATATTTTGCTTCTTCTTTGTAGATTCTAATGTTGTGAAGTTTTTGTAACTTTGTGAAGTTTTAGTTCCTTTGCAGAGTTGCTGATGTTTTGTCTGAGTACCTTGGTGGGCTAAATGAAGATCTCATTAAGGATAATTTCATCATTGTCTATGAGGTATTTTTGTTAAACAATATGCATTTTATGAATGAGCTTTTTTCTTAACCGAAACTATGGTGGACATTATGGTTTCTCTTGTGTGTTGTGGCTCATTTGTTAGTTCGGTTTACCAATTTGTTCAAAGTTTGTGATACTAATAAAGGCATTTTGGGATAAGGTCACAGCGTGTCTTCGTGTGTTTAATCAACTTGTAGTTGTTGATTCTTTCTATTTGATCTGGAGAATACATAGTAATGGTTACAAATTCTAGCTTGTTTTGTTCTTGTTTTGCTATGTTAATATCGTACTGTCCTCTTATTCCTCTAGTTTCACTGTTTTTGGATTGCTTTTTCACAAAGTAGACAATTGTAACATTTTCATCCTTATGATTGATTGGGAAACAAAGTTTTGCTATGGAAAATACATAATTTTGTTGAGGTTTACTGTGTTGGTTTGAGAGATTTGATTATTTTACCTTTTATGTTGGTTTGCAGTAACTGAGACTTGACAATGTGTGATTAATAGCTTCTTTGTGTATTTTATCTTTTGCTATGGCCTCACCCTTTCTTGGATTGCCTTAACTGAATAGTTACACAAATTTGTGACTTGTAGCTTTTGGATGAGATGATCGATAATGGTTTCCCTCTCACAACAGAACCTAGTATCCTGAAGGAAATGATAGCTCCACCGAATCTAGTCAGCAAAATGTTGAGTGTTGTAACGGGAAATGCTTCGAATGTTAGTGACACGCTTCCGAGTGGGGCGGGCTCTTGTGTTCCTTGGCGACCGACAGATCCAAAGTACTCTAGCAACGAAGTTTATGTCGACCTTGTTGAAGAGATGGATGCAATTGTAAACAGGTTTGTGCTTGAAGAAAATTCACAAAATCTTCAGTTAATCTTTACGACTCATCTCACTCAAATCATACTTTTGAATACACTGACTGATTCAGGGATGGAGAATTGGTAAAATGCGAGATTTATGGCGAAGTCCAAATGAATTCTCAGCTCACTGGTTTTCCAGATTTGACATTGTCGTTTGCGAATCCATCAATCCTAGAAGACATGAGGTTTCACCCGTGTGTCCGCTACAGACCATGGGAATCTCATCAAGTTCTCTCCTTTGTCCCTCCAGATGGAGAGTTCAAGCTTATGAGTTACAGGTGTGTGTTTTCACAACCAAACGTTATTCTTACACTTTCTTGAAGATTTATTCTAATATCTAAGTATCTCTGATTCAATATAGGGTGAAGAAGCTAAAGAACACACCTGTATATGTAAAACCTCAAATAACATCAGATTCGGGTACATGTCGAATTAGCGTGCTAGTGGGAATCCGAAGCGATCCAGGGAAAACAATTGAGTCGATAACCTTGAGTTTCCAGCTTCCTCACTGTGTATCATCTGCAGATCTCTCATCAAATCATGGAACTGTAACAATCCTCTCTAACAAGGTAATATGCTGTCTGGCTTTTGCTTTGAATTCAGTTTCCAGATTTAGAAACTTACGTTTTTTGATTGTGGACTATGTTTTGCAGACATGTACATGGACAATCGGGCGAATCCCAAAGGACAAAACTCCGTGTTTGTCGGGAACACTAGCGCTGGAACCAGGGTTAGAACGGCTTCACGTGTTTCCGACATTCAAACTCGGGTTTAAGATAATGGGCATTGCTCTTTCTGGCCTAAGAATCGAGAAACTTGATCTTCAAACTATCCCTCCTCGTTTGTACAAAGGGTTTCGTGCTCAGACACGCGCTGGTGAGTTCGATGTCAGGTTGTAGCTTTCTAATACGGTCATGCCATGCCGGTCAAAAGTCTTGACTTTGGGCTCCTGTGAATTGTTTGTGCCAAATGGTTTTATACATCCAATGGTTTTTGTGATCTAAGTTATGATATTATAAGGGCTCTCATCGCTAACAATCCAAACTTGATGTAACTATGAATTCTCATTCCATTTTTTTTTATCGAATATTTCGATTCTCCGTGGCAATGAAAGATTCTGCCGATGTTTATGCGACGAACTTCTAACCTTATTTCTAGAGCCGTTACCTTTTTTTATGATGGCTTCTTGAAACCTTTTTGAAGCTTGATTTGTTGTACTCTTGAGGTTTTAATTTACGCATCTAATTTCCATAGCTTGGAACATACTACAAAGATTTTGATGGACGGTCTAAATATGTGAGTTTTGCCTTCTATCGATTTTTTTTTGGTTTGGCAAGTCACCTTTGTATTTTCATGTAGCTTGAAGCATAATTAGAAAGTTGCTATAATAAAAATCAATATTAGCGTGAATTTTGGCCGTTTTCCGTTTTTTCTTGTCTTCTACATTATCATTATAGATTATTTGATCTAATCCTAATAGAAAATCAATCAGATTTAATGTACATATTGATCATGATAGCACATATAAAAATCGTCCATAGGAAATCCGAGTGTTGCAAAGAGAGCTGCAACTTATTTATTGCACTGTTCATATTGCAATAATCTAAAAACTAAAATAGTTGAAGTAAGGAGTAGTATAATAACACAAAAATAAAATAGCATTTAACATTTGTCTCATATTCAAGTATGGTACTGTTGAATGGGCACTTTATACTATCAAAATTCAACTATAATTCTTGTTGTCAAAATAAATATGCTCATTTTTCGGTATACACTGTACATACAACACACCTATAGAGAATTGTGATATAAATTTATAGTTCGGCTATATATTATTAATTTTGCTCTCCGGAATACCAATTCTGATCAGACTCTTCGAGTTTAGTAACTGCATACCAAACATTAGATTAAACTTATGTATAAAAATAAATATTTTTTCATAACTAATATATATATATATATATATATATATGTATATATCATTCAATGGTTTGTCATAATGTTGTTGATGTGTCATAACTTGGATCCAACATGCATAACACATGTTGACAAGGAAAAAAGATAAACATAAATAACTTTTTCTTGATTCACAAAAAACGTTATGTATGGTTAATATCAGTCTCGTGCAATCTTCATCATAGAGATTAATGACCCTAAATCTGATAATGATGTAATGCTTTTTCACCGTTAAATGTTTATTTTTCCAACTACATTTTTAAATTGATAGTCCTTCTATTATGATTTTTTAAGATTGAAAGCTTGCCAAATATAGAATCAAAATAACATTATCTATGTAAAAAAAAAGAAAAAAAAAAGTTACTTTCTTCAACATTTGTTTGTTCATTAGGATAGAAATGTGGGAATTATCTCTAATTCCACATTCACTAGATAGCCAAATTCAATTTTCTTATTAGTAAAAAAGGTTAATATATCAGTAGATTAATTTCAACTTATACTTCTTTACGCCCAATCAATTGTTATACCACAACATATAGTTAAAAAATTAATGTTATTTTATTTGATATTAATTTTTTTTTATTTAAATCACACGAAACACTAGTTAATTATGGTTTTGCCACCAAGTTATTCGTTTTGCAAATAAGCCCAAAACATTTATCTATACAACTAACCCAAAAAAAAAATTCTTAAATTTATCTGTCATTCTATTCTATGAATTATTTAGTAGTTTAAGGTATGTTTGAATAATATTTCTTTAAAATATAAAAGCATGAACCTTACGTTAGTTCATGTTGGTTTCTTTTTCAATACTTGAATAAATAGAAATAGACTGGACGAGCAGGTATATATGGTATGGTGAAATTTTATTTCATCTATATATTAAAGCATGAACCTCACATGAATTCATGTAAGATTTTTAAAATTTTCAATCATGTATAGAAATATATCTGAAGAGTTTATGGCAGTAGCATCTGCATTTCAGGACAAAGTATTTATAGTAAAAAATAATAAACTACAACATATATCTACTACTTTTTTCTTTCACTTGGTCAACACACACACACACACACACATATATATATATATATATATATATATATATATATATACTACTATAACAATCAATATTTTTTGTTGAATAACTTGTATTTTATTTGTTAACATTTTATTTTTATTTATTTTGTCAAAATTTTCCATTACTTTTGAATGCATGTTCCTATACAACTTTGTTTCTATGTAGTCTAAAATGTATTTAACAAAAAAAAAAAATCTCAATGTCCCTATGTGTTTCACTTATCAGCTCGGTTTATATTTAGAAAGGTTAACCTAATTACCTGAATATAATTTAATTATATTGCAATCTCGTGATGTAGACGAATATATATTGCATACGAAACCATGATTCATGTACTTTTGTTTGTTTTTAATTTTTCCTCACATTTGCAAGTTGTTACCTCACAATGCGATTAAATAAGGTCACCGTCCTACCTACAAATGAAAAATGCGATTTACACATGTCGATACATTATTGGTTATATTATGTAACGTTTGTCTCCTCACCCAAGTCACTTTAATTTAGGCCATAAATCTGCCCAACTGTAACCATTAAAGACCTTTACACTATCTACATGCATCACATTTTTGTTACGAAATTTTTCTTTTCCATTTCAATACAATACCCCAAATATTAAATTCATCACCTAATAAATTAATCTACCTATTTTTAAAAAGCTAACAAAACATTGACATAAATGGGTGGCCATTTGAAGTAATTTTTTTTTTCACCCTTGAAAAATATTATTTTCTATTTCAATTTAATTCATCAATTTTTTCACTTAACAAATTATGTTAATCCATTTTTTCAGAAAATTTGCTAGTTAGGGCAATAAATAAAATTGGATGATATCTTGATATAAATGTTTTGCCATTTGTAGTAATTTCATTGTGATGTTTCTGTTTTTGCAGACTGAATTTTAAAACTAAAAGACTCACACTTAAGGCAATGATCAACTACTTTTTGTTGCTCAAATTGTGCAACTTTTTTTAACATCCCAAGGTCCTTAAATCTTTGACTTTATAACCATAAACCGTTGTAGGAGCTTTCATATTCTTACCCTAACACATGTCATTAAATTTCATACAATGGCAAATTCCGTAATTAAATAGAGAATACAAGGGTGATTTCATACCACACCACCTATAAATTAAAAGGCAAAGATCTCCACAATAAACCTAAGAGACAGAGAGATCTTAACACAAAACAAAGCAAACACCAAAAAAAACAGAGATGGGTTTGGTTACAGATGAAGTGAGAGCTAGGGCAGAGAAATACACAGGAGATGAGATATGCCGTGAGAAGACAAAGGAGTTTCTCAAGGAAGTTTCTATGCCTAATGGTTTATTGCCATTGAAGGACATTGAAGAAGTTGGTTACGACAGAGAGACAGGTATTGTCTGGCTGAAGCAGAAGAAGAGCATCACCCACAAGTTTGAAGCCATTGGTAAACTTGTCTCTTACGCCACCGAGGTCATTGCACAGGTGGAGGTCGGAAAGATCAAGAAGCTTACCGGTGTTAAGGCCAAGGAGCTTCTTATTTGGGTCACTCTCAATGAGCTTGTCTTGGAGCAGCCGACAAGTTCAGGGAAGATCAATTTCAGGACACCAACTGGTCTGTCCAGGACTTTCCCAGTGTCTGCTTTCGTTGTTCCTGAAGTTGAGAAGCCTGCAACGGAGAAGAACAATGGAACCACTGAGGTCAAAGAAGCTGTTGCAGTCACAGATGCTTAGTCTCTCTAATCTTATTAATCTTATCCTTCCAATCATGAATTACTTTCTGCTATTTGCTGCTTAATTTCCTTTTATCAATAAGATGATACAATTTCAGATTTGGAATTTATAGATATCTATAAAAATCAATATCCTTTTAATACAGCAGATTCCGTATTATCTAAAAACCTATGAAAAAAACAAAGTTAAGGTTCTTATTGTCTAGACTCTAGATCTGAACAGCTTCTGATGTTAACATTTCAACAGAAAGCAATATCTCAGCGGTTACTTCATAGCCAACGATTTCAAAAAGTTTCTTGGAAGCTATCACAAGTCACAATCTAAACACAAGAAAGAAGAGTTCTACTATAAATAGACCAACAACATTTGATCCAATGAGGCAGGTTAAGATTGTCCTGATACTAAACTTATCCATTACCTGATCTAAATCGAGGTATGGTGATGTATGTTCTTTATTTAGTAGGACAGTCTACAATACTATATGTATAAATAGAGCCATACCTAAAAGAGATTTGTCCAGATATTGTCTGTCAGATTCTGTGCTCTTCAAAATCCTCTGCTGTCATTCATCTTTACTCACTTGATCTTTGTTAGTTGTTTCTTGCGTCATCAATCTAACCGATAACTTAACCACAAACGGTAGCAGAGTGCAAATATAACTTAATCTATGTGGTTCATGTTCAAGTTCCGACTTCTTGATCATTAACTAAGGAGTCTAATTCAGGAACATATCCAGCTTCTCTAGTCTCTTCTATCAGTAACCCCAAGACTGAATACACGGAACTCGCATTAGGACACATTTTATCGCTAACGGCAAAGCTAAAAACTTGATTTTCCACCAGGATCCAGCTCATACCGGCTTCTTTTTTGTTCCCCATCATCCTCATCATCTTCCTCACTCTCGCGAAATCGACCCACTTCCCTTCTGCTGCATAGATGTATGAAAGCATCACATAAGTCCCCACCATTTTTGGTTTCAACTCCATAACTTTTCTTGCAGCTAATCTACTTATCAATCCATTGTGCTTATGCGCTTTACAAGCCCCAAGAATCGCTCCCCACGTGGATTCGTCTGGCTTAAACGGCATTCTCTCAACTAATTCATAAGCCTCACCTATTTTCCCAGCTCTTCCAAGCAAATCCACCACACAGTTGTAGATATCTCGATCTGGATTTATACCATACTCACTTTCCATCACATTAAAGTACTTCAATCCTTTCTCCACTAAACCAGCATGGCGACACGCACTTAAAACCGCCATGAACACAATCCGGTCAGGTCTAATACCCGAACTAACCATTTTATCAAAAAGCTCAACAGCTTCTGCTCCATAACCATGTGATCCATACCCAATCATCATTGAAGTCCAAGACACCAAATTCCTCCTATCTACAATTTCACCAAATACTCTTTGAGAGTCCGGTATATTTCCGCATTTAGCATACATATCGATCAAAGCATTAGCTAACTCAACGTTCTTGTTAAACCCTCTTCTAAAAATCCTTCCATGAAGTTGCTGACCACAGTTCAATGCCGCTATATTGGCACAAGCAGCAACTAAACTCGTGAAAGTGTAACAATTTGGCACAAAGCCTTGCGATTCAAACCGCTGAAACATAAGCAGAGCTTCACTACTATCTGATCGCTCAAGCTCGGATATTAAAGTGTTCCATGTGATTAAATCTTTATCTTCCATCTCATGGAAATAGTGTTTCGCTTCTGATAAATAACCACACCTGCAATACAAGTCCAATATAGAGTTCATCACCGGGAGGTTAGACTGAAACCCACGTTTAATCACAGACGCATGAATTTGCTTGCCGGTTGTAACTGAATCAATCGAAGCGGAAGCTCTAACCGCTATTGTTATACAGTAAGGCGTCACTTCAGCATTCTCCTGAACACATAAAACAGATCCAAAATGTAAGAACTTCAATACAAAAACGTCACCAAAAACACGAGGAATATAGCTAAATTACCAGCAACATTTGCTTGTACATCTTTAAACCGCCAATGCCATCACCCAAATGCGTAAACCCGGTGATTAGAGTAGTCCAAGTAACATCATTTTTCACCTTAATATCCCGAAAAATCAAACAAGCAGCCTCCATTGTTACAGAACAAGTGGCGTACATATTCATCATCGCATTGTCAACATAAAGAGAACCTTCCATGCCAAGTTTAACCACAACTCCATGAACCAAAGCACCATAAGCCAAAACCTTCATGTTTCTACAAGACTTGAGAACACTCGAGAGCGTGAACTCATTCGGGCTTGTTCCTTGCTTAACCATCTCGTGAAAACACTCCCAAGCACGAGCATTGTAGTTGGAAGAAGCGTAACCAGTGATCATTGCGGTCCAAGCTACTACGTCTCTATCAGGCATTTCGTCGAACAGTGAGCGTGCTTCTTCGACTAAACCTTTTTCGAAATATGAAACGATTAGATTTGTTGCTAAAATGTGATGCTTCTTGGGTTTATATGGAGGATACTCTGTGTTTTGACTTGATTCGACGCCGGCGTTGCGTAGAGAGCTTCTGACAAAGTTTGGGATTGGTTTAAACGCATTGGAGCGTGCAAGTTTGGTTATGCTCATGTTCTTGCGTTTAGACCAAAACGATGTCTGATCAAAATTGGTTGGAGACTTCTGCGTTCTTTAGTAATATCACCATTGTCGGAACGAGAAAGCTCGGAAGTCGTGATTCTTCCGAGGTAGACACGGCGGATTTGGGAGTGTTCGGATAATTCAGTTATGAAATAAAGATTTTTGGAACTTAAACCGAAACATATCGGTTCAATCTATGATTTGCTGTTCGATTCGGTTCGGGTTCAAAATTGTAAAGGAATGTTATTTTGGTTATTTCTATGATTTGCGGTTCAATTTTACTTAAATTTCATTCAATTTCGATTAAATCTTTGTTAATTTTGGTTTAATTTTACTGAATTCGGGTTTAGTACTAAAATCTAAAGTGGCAGACTCGAAAAGTTAAAGCATTATGAGATCAAGATCGACGCCAAGTCGCAGATTAGTAAGTAACAAATCGAGTTCCGGCACAATTTCAGATAATAACCAAACCAAACCGAATAACAAAACTGCAAAAGTGAACCTTTCAGATTACTTTGTATACCGGAGACCGAACCAAATTTTTTGGTAGGTTCAATTTAATCAGGCCTGTGCGTGTAGAAGCATAAATTACTCAGGGAAATGCTTGGTAGAGATAAAATGACAATTTGGTAAAATCTAGCATAAGAAAAACTTTCTTTGCCAACTACGTAGCTGCAACTATATAAAACTGTTGCAATCATATATATATACACACAAACAGAGATAAATAATAATAATATGTGACAGTCAAGTTTCTGTAATGATTTTCCAATTTCTGTAAGATCTATAGCCTAAAAAGCTTATTGTGTTCGAATGTTCAGAGTAGCAAAAGAGACTGTTTTGCATTCATCGAACAAGAATCTGAGTCTTGGCAGCGACTCGGGAGCATTTCTTCCGGTCAGATTTTCTAAGACCACATGCACAAATATCGAGAAGTTCGTAATCTTCTTCCCAGAATAACAGTGATGCCATCTCTGGATTTGCTAGGAGGAGTTTAGAAGTCAAGAATCCAGCGACTGTCCATGTCTGGTAGAGGCGAGACTGCTTTCCAATGAATTTGCCAGATCGGGTGTCGTAGTACTCTGGCCAACGATCTGCCAACAGTCTCTTCTCAGCCACTGCAAGAGCCTTTTCAGCTAGCTCTGGTCTTCCCATCTTCATACATGCTAATGTGAACTGTTTCGAAAATCACACACAAAAGTCTATTATAAACCAGAAATCCTCAGATGTTAAGGATGATATGCATAACCGAGGATTGTTAATACTTTTTCTCTAATCCAAATTACTGACATATATCTGCATACCTGCCAAAGAAGTGTTGGCCAGGATCCACTGTTGTGATACGACCAAGGCCTGCAAAGTTTAACAAGTGTTTTCAGGGTTGATTCACCGAAAAAGTTCAAGGCAAATACATATATTGTCACAAGCCCAGGGAGTTCACAAAGGAGAAAGTAAAGAGTAAGCGAAACTCACGTGTTCTTTGGGTCGCTTCCAGTTATTATACGCCAATCATCGTACTCTAATGCAGGGTAACAGATCTTAAGAGGCATATTCCCAATAATATCGTCCCATTTAGCTTCAATTAAGTTCAATATAGCTTCATTCTGCTTTGGTGTAGCCAAGGACGAAACAATAGACCAAAAGTTCCCAAGCGTGAAGAATCTGAAATCCATGTGTGCAGGTTGTAGGTTCCCAAGGAGATACCCACCTTGCTCGGGTATCCAGTCCATGAGCCATGGAGGAATTTGCTCAGGATAGATGTTGAACTTGTTAGTCGCATCCGTGGAATACTCTTCTGTCTTGTAACGGTATATCTCATTGATCTTTTTTATGTCCACCCAGTAGTATTCTCTGATATGAAAGGACAAAGCACTTAATCTATTGTTAATGGCTCTTACAAGATCCTTAGAGCTATCATTAACAGAAAGCATCTCACGGGAGCATCTTAGTGCTGAGTAGAATAACGACTGCAATGAATCCAAAGAGGAAATCATGAATCAGTCTCATAAAAAGATATATATCAACGCTATAAACAGAAAATGAGACAAAAGAGTTGGTACTTGGATTTCGAGAGGGTGGCCATGGATACCCATACGACGATCAATCATACAAGAACCATCAGTGACCAAAAGTGTTGGAAACATATCAAATCCATCTGCTAAACACAAGTTCATGATAAGCTTTATCCCTGTCTGAACATCTATCCTCTCTTGTAACGAGAAATCTCCAGTTATCTTTCCATATGCCCTCAAGAGAATAATCCACCACAAACCTATAAAGGACAAAAGAAACCAATCAGTAACAAAACTCCCTTAGAGAATACAATCAACATAATATTGACACTGACCAGAATCCACAGGAGCAACACGACCAATAGCTGATTCACCAAAATCCGGATCCAAAACCTCTTCCGTAGTGTTCTCATCAAGCGCCACAGTTCTTACTTTAAAACTTGCAGGCATCAAACCCTGTCCAGGACTGTAACAGTCTACAGTTTTCTCCCAACTCTTAAGAAAACAAACAAATCTCCATCAATACTATACCACACAACATCAATTCTCAACATCTACTAAAGTTCCTATATCATAATACATACCTGAAGCTGTAATGTATGAAGGAGAAAGTTCCTAACAATATCACCTTCACCTTTAAGCAAAAAAGCCAAAGCAGAAGGCACAAAATCTCTTATAAAAACTTGATCATAATTCAAAGGCATCTTATCTCCAGGATCATTCGCCGCCACTGTCCCAACCGGAGAACCACAATACCTAACAACAGCGTTTTCCAAAATCCTCCACGCTTCTTTCTCAGCTTCACTCTCTTCTCTCACAACTTTCTCACTACCAATAGAAACTGTTTCTACTTCTTCTTCGTTTTTGTGTATCCTTTCTAAAATTGCATCACTTTGAACATGAATTCTCTCGAAACTCTTGTCACTGAGATTAGTTTCAACGGATGTTGAGAATTGTCTTACGGAGATTCCCGTCGTCTTCTCGGAAAATCGATTTGGTAAAATCTTTGATTGGGGGAAACAGTAAATGGACGAAGAGACGAATCTCTGGCTTGATGATAAATGGCGAATTGAGGTGGTTCGAGATAAATCTGGTGGTGAATCCTTGGAGAAAGTGGAGAAGAAGAGGCTTCTGTGAAATCGTGAAGGAGTTTTCGTGGAAATTTTGCGGAGGAGATAGATTGCGCTCATGGTTAGAGATGAGAATTCGAAGAGGGAAACGGAAATCTGGAGAATGGAGAAATGAATCAAAATGAAGAGTTAGGGTTTTATAAATTGGGGGATTAGATCAGTTAAGCGATGGAGAAGAAGGAGATAAAATTGGGAATGAGTATATTCAATTTGGGAAAATAATGGGGTTAAGGTTAAAGTTTCGGGATTGGGGAAGAAGACAGATTAATTTCTTTCCTTTTTAGGAAAAGCGGTCTTATATTTGGATTATTATTTTGGAGTAAACAACAATCAAACGAAACAAAATGAAAACTATTGGCATAATTAGCATTCAAGGATCCAAAGGTTGATCAGATGAACTCTGAGATTCAATGAACCAACATAACCCTAGACACAATGAGTTATGCTTCCCAAAAAGTTGTGAATTCACTAGAACGTAGCTTACGAATGTGTCTCGTGTTATAACCCTAGAGAATGATTTATTATTTCCACTTGATAAAAAAAAAGTGAAGAGTTGAAAACTAATGATGAAAGGATAGTCGCCACGGCTGCACATTTGACAGATACGCTCGTGGTCGCTGCGCCAGTGGCCATTTGGGTGGTTCTCTCTCTTGCAACGGAACTGGCGGTTCACGTCGGCCAAGTGTTGGACTTCTATGACGTCAGCAATGATGTCAAATGATGTTTAACAATAAGTAATAATGTAAGTTCCAAATCAAAATTAGGCTATACATCAACATATGGAGTGAAGCGAATGATAAAACTTAAAACATAAATTCAATTATATATATATATATATATATATATATATATATATATATATATCTTCAAGTATAATGAAAGGATCAAATTATTCCAAACTTGTTTAATTTCTTCCGCTGATTCTTGATCTTCTTCTTCTCCCTAAAGTCGCCCACTCTTACAAGTTAACCATATCTTCATCATTGACGATGGATTATTATATTGCTGCTTGTTTTTTGTTTTCCTTACATTTTGAGCCAAAGATAAACTCCAAAAACCAAAACATGCTTTTCTCTTTAGTCGATCAAAAAAAGAAAAACACAGAACGAGAACTTCAATGTCCTATCAATATCTGGAGACGATTCTACGATTGCTTGGTGAAATTATTAGCCACACAGGCCTTGAAGAAAGTAACACTTGGCCAACCACAGAAACTTGGTAAAGTTGTATCAAAGGAAGAAAATTCTGATATTGGCTCTAATAACACATGTAATGTTGGAGAAAACATGGAAGAAAAGGAAACATTATCAGTCGATCGAGAACTAGTAGAGTTAAGTGTACAAAAAGAAAAGGCTCCAAGAAAAATTGTGAGCATAAAGGATGAAGTTGATGAGATACGAATAAGTTCAAGGAGAATCAAGAGGAGGACATCGAAAGGAAGTTTTAGTTCCTTCGATGAGCATGAGGTTATGTCTTTGAAACCATTGAAGTCGATTCTAAGAAAGGATTCAGGAGTAAGCAAAGATCCATGATTACATATTGGATCTGTTTTAAGAAATTAAAATTCCGTATGTAAGTTACGTAATTATGTCGTGATTGATATGTAAAATTAAAAATTTACATACTATCCCATGCACGTATGCATGGGTTTAAGTAAAACTTTTTAAAGTGTAAGATAAATTAGATTTTTTTTAAAATTATTGTTGATATTTAATCAATATTTTGGTTTTGGGGACTTTTTTAGTTTTTAGGCTTATAAATAATAGTGTTCAATGTCAATTATAATAATTTAATATGGACGTTTTGGTATATATATATATTTTTTTTTCAGCTCAGATTCGTATTTAATCAACTACGTAAAAATAACTAATCAAAGACACAAACTCAAGTATCGATCTCCGGTTCGGTATGCTTGTCCGACCTCTCTGGTTACATGCGTTGAAACTCATCCCCTAAGATTTGACGTTTTCAAAACTAAAAAGACTCATTATCATCACAGCTGACTAGTATTAGCACATATCCTCAACAACGTTTGACATGTTCATTACGTCTATACATTCATTCTCCTTCTTACTCAAAAATATGTACCAATAATAATACGAATTTTGTTAATTTGACATAGATCCAATTCTTTGATTTCTTTAATTATTTAATTTTAACTTCAAACTTTCCAGGCTCTACCATTCCTCCATGATGGTTTTCTCTTCAAAGTTTTGATAAGCATAACCTCTTCAATAGGGAAAAGTACCCAGAGACAATAATACCTCGAATTGTGTTTCAGTCAGATCATATTCCAAATAGCTCCTCAGCTCACATGGCAAGGTATCTTCATAATCGGGAAAGGTAATGATTGACCGGTGTTGTGGTTAAATAGCTATCCGTTAACCAATAAGACAGACGAAGCTGTTGATAGGATATAAGATTTCATATTGGACTTGGGGAATTTTGCAAGATGACTAGCAGACGAATATATATTAAGTCTTAAAACTTTTGCATGTTTATTATTGAAGGAAATACCGATACATTTGATTAGATTAATTCATCTTGGACACATATTTATCTTTTAAACATTTATATGACAGCAACATGCGTAGATCTTATCACATACGCCAAAATCATATTTGTTTGGCAAGCTTCTACAAAAGGTAGTGCACTTGTCGTTCCCACCACCACGAGGACAATATTCAAATCCTCCCTCGCAAGCCACGGAGTCAAATAACATTCCATAACCTGTTTATAATTAAACAATAAATCATTAAACCAATATGCACATTAATTAATTATATCAACAAAATCAAATTAAACCCATAATTAAAAAGTGAGGTATAAAAATAAAGCAGCACCTGAAGTTGTTGTACGACTGTGAACAAAAGATATGATGAAAAAGATAGTGAAAACAAATGCCACTAAAGTTCTCATGGTTATGGCCATTTTTATGATATTTGTTCTTAAGATTGGTTTAATGAATTTTTCTAGCTTAGATGACTGATTATATATATAACACAAACATATGTAAAAAGGTAATTTTTCTGGTAAAAAATAAAAAGGAACATGAACTTTCAATTTATTTCCTTATAGATATATAGTCAAAAGAAAATATTGTAGAATTGATTTCTTACGAAATTAGTCGGTCAATGACCAAAATATATTCAATGAATATTTCAGTAGACAAATATAATGTTCGATGGAAGAAAAACAATTCGAAATATTGAAAGTGATACATATTAAATGGTTCAGTTTGAGGTTGCTAGAGACATCTATAAATCTTGGTTTCTCAAAATTAGTCATTAACATAATCACAACATATGTTAAACTTAAATTATAACATTATATACTGTCATTTCTCAAGTCTACATTTGTTAATAAATTTGGCAGAAAACACATAATTACGTTTTGGCGTAGAATCTCTCTATAAAATAGCTATTGCCGTAAAATCTCTTATATATATGTTCACTTTAGCTGTAGATCTTTTTGCTAGCTTTGTTGGTTGTGACTTAGCTATTTTATCCAAAAAAGAACTATGTTAGTTGTAGATGTAGATGTTATTTTTTTCCTTTAAATTTCAAAATTTTTTAAAAAATATATGATTAAGAGAGATTAAGGATTAACTGTATATGTAAAAATTGTTATATATATATATATATTTTTTTTTTGCATTTCATTTATTACCATAAAAGTTTTCTCTTTTAAAGGATTTTTACAAAAACTAACATTTACAATCCCATACGACATTTTTTTGTCAGTGTCGTACAACTAAAAAGTCATTTCGGAAAACCGATCCAAAACTTGAAGATGATGCATGTACAGATGTACTCATCAAGAACTTGTATTCGACATCTGGATCAATACTGCAAGATGATCAAGAAATATGGTTCTGTCAATCTGCACGAGTGATACCAAAAAAAAAAGAAAAAAAAACAAAGTTTTGCAGTAAGATTTTGACTTGAAGTTAATTAAAAAAATTAAATAATGAACTCTAGTGTTACTTGTTTCTTTATTTTGTAATAAGAATCTAATTGGGTTAAATAATGAACTCTAATGTTATCTTTTTCATTATTTTGTAATAAGAGTCTAATTGGGATGTTGATCTTACTGCCAAGGTCCGAGAGGCGTTCCACAAAGAGGAGGCAAACCACTACTCCCCATCCATGATCAACGAGTGGAGCAGTTATGGGTCAAATGAAATAAGCTAAATGGCGCAAACGAAGATATTTTTGAAAGTTTTAAAATGGATATTTCCGATGCATTAAATAATGCGGGTTCCGATGAGTTGTAAAAGAAATCGGAAAACTGATTATTGTAACATTTTTTTTTTGTATCAAATTGTAATGCTTTATGATTCGATCTACACAACATAAAACATGATAACTAATTCTGACCAAACACATATATAATAATGTAGGTTACCTCTTCACGTTGTTATAGTTTAAACAAAACAATAACGTAGATTGAGTATCTCTACACGTTGTCATTCCTGAAGAGTGTCGTTGACTTTTTAGTTTTTTGTTCTTTTCCTCATATTTTCCAATTTTTGAATCCGATCAAACAACTTGTGAAAACTTTTCTTTCCAAATTTGTTTCCATGGCGCAGCAGAGCCAACGTCCAATCTCAAACCGTCACATCTCTCTCCTCAACCGTAACGGTCTCATCCTCCTTCTCCTTCTAGCTCTCTTTGTTATCCTCGGTGTATTCTTACCTTTGACAAAATCTTCCTTGTTCATGTTTCCAAACACAACATCTTCTTCTCTTTCTCCTTCTTCTTCTTTATCGGTCTCCGACTGGCGCGACTATTCCCTTGCTCAAGCCGTTAAGTTTGTTGCTAAGAACGAGACTGTGATCGTCTGTGCTGTTAGCTACCCTTTCTTGCCTTTTCTTAACAACTGGTTGATTAGCATTTCTAGACAGAAACATCAAGAAAAAGTTCTTGTGATCGCTGAAGACTATGCTACTTTGTACAAAGTCAACGAAAAGTGGCCTGGTCATGCTGTTCTCATTCCTCCGGCGTTGGATCCTCAATCCGCACACAAATTTGGTTCCCAGGTACAGAGAGAGTTTTCACCTTTTCGTATCCGAAGTCTGACCCTAGCTTGAAATAATATCCTTAACTTTAAATTCTTAAAATCTAGCTTAGAAACTCGGGTTTTTATGTACATGTGTTTTTGATAATTTAGATCAAATACTTAGTTTTCTACTTTACATAGATCTTTGATCTTTATTAGCTAGATTTAACTTACATTTAAGAATATTATTATATCGAGCTAAGGACACACGTGGGATATACCGATTGCTCGGGTCATAAATTGTAAAATGATTCTGCATCCCCTGTTTTATGGTATAGTCGCTTATGGGATATGTTTGAAGTTATACCACAAAGACGCTATCCATGCATAGACCAAACTATTCTTGGGGTAGAATAGTATCCCATGCCAGCTAGTATGTGTTTTTGTCTCTAAGTGGTGTTATAGGATATTATGGTTGGAGGTTACCGATCATACATCTGTAATAGTATGTCCCATATTAGGTCCCATACTTCTAATCTCTCTTCAATTTTTTCCAAAAAGTCGATGACTATTCATAACTATCACATTAACATCATAAAAGAGTTAGACCAAATGTGATAATATATGCAAAGAATTTGAATACTGCAATCCGATGTTTTACCTAATTTATTATATTATATTAGGGTTTCTTCAATCTGACATCTCGGAGGCCACAACATCTCTTAAACATTTTGGAGCTAGGTTACAATGTTATGTACAATGATGTTGATATGGTCTGGCTACAAGATCCATTTGACTATTTACAAGGAAGCTACGATGCATACTTCATGGATGACATGATTGCGGTACGTAACATATTTGCATCTTTTGCATTTTAATTCTAGTGTTTATGTAATTTTATTCTTGGTTTGATTTTTGTGCTGCCAGATTAAGCCTTTGAATCACTCCCATGATTTACCACCTCTAAGTCGAAGCGGAGTTACTTATGTATGTAGCTGCATGATTTTCTTGCGTTCCACTGATGGCGGAAAGCTTCTAATGAAGACATGGGTCGAGGAAATTCAAGCTCAACCTTGGAATAACACTCAAGCAAAGAAACCACATGATCAGCCTGCTTTTAATCGGGCACTTCACAAAACAGCTAATCAAGTATGTAACGTTGCTCCTCCAAATTCCACATTTGCTTTATCTAAAATTTTCACAAGCTTTCTTTACCTAATCATTGGCTAGACTTAGTAAGATTTATTGTTAGTTTTAAATTGTGATTCGGTTAGTAGTTAGACCAAAACTTTTTGGTACTTTAAGATTCTAATTTTATCTACTCCTAACTCCTCTAATATACTAATGGATGTTTGATTACGACTTTTTGGTACTCAAATGTTATTTCTTTCGTGATCTTCTATTGAGCAGGTAAAAGTCTACTTGCTTCCGCAATCAGCTTTCCCATCAGGAGGATTGTACTTCAGGAATGAGACATGGGTTAACGAGACAAGGGGGAAACATGTCATAGTCCACAATAACTACATTATCGGTTACGACAAGAAGATGAAACGTTTTCAAGACTTTAGTCTATGGCTAGTCGATGATCATGCTCTTGAGTCCCCACTCGGAAAACTAGAGTATAATTTAAATGCACCGAATAACATTTCCTCTTTTTGTTGCTATCTTTAGAATAACATCGATATCAATTATTTGCCCTTTCTTTTTGCTTCTCAGGATATATCAAGAGCAGAATACTACTACTGAAGGGAAAAATCTGACGAAAATAGTGAGAAAACAGAGGAAAAACAGGGGTAAAAAACACAAGTTACCCTAGAGAGGACTTCTCCTTACGTACGACAAGTGTAGGATCTCGAAATTGTTGCGCGGAGATTTATTCAAACTCGATTACTTAGATATATGTTCAAAGTCTCCCATTATAATATGATATTTATACATAAATACTCATCAGCACTATTTCATTAATAACTTTTATGTAAGGTATGGTCAATACGAATATCCGAATTAACATGAGATTTTCTTAAGAATAAAAAATCTCTATGATAGGTATAATGACTAGGATCTTCAAATCGCTTTAGCAATCCAAGTTACCGTCAGTGAACACAAGATTTGAACAAGCAACGTACACAAATAGCGTCCGTTACATTTTTCTATTCATTCTCCTTCTTCCCACTATGTAACATGAAAAAATTTGTTACATAATTTGTCATATATACAAAATACCCTATCACATATATAATCCAAAATAACATAATACAAGTCTTGTTCATCTCCATATGAAGTGAGGGAACTTTTACTGAGCTACTTACTACTAACCTATTATAGCAAGGAATTACAGGCATATGTTAGAAAAGATCAAAGTAGATGGAGAATTTAACAAAAGCAAAAGAGAAAAAGAAGAAAAGAAAAAGACAGAGAAACCATTTCTTCAGATTAGTAGTAGCACTTATCATCGTCCTCTTCCTCGGACGGTTCTCGGATATGGATTCGGAATCACTGTGTTCGGCGATATCCTCATCTTTGTCTTTGGTTGCTTCCTCATCTTCTTTTTCTGACGCTCCGCAGGATTCAGATTTAGCGACGCTATCTTTATCTTTTTCTTCTTTGCGTAACGATTCGCTGAATTCATGTATATACCAGAGATCATCTTCATCTGCAGAACCCACATTGTTGTTTCGCTCTGTTTCATCCGTCAAGATCTGGACACCACATTCAACAATGTCGAAATGTTTGTGTATGCTGCTGAATTCGAGCACTATCTCTCTGCTAGAGGGGTAGAAAAAGGACACCGGGTTCACCATATGAAATATAAATAGATGTTCCATTCGATATTTATAGACATCCGTTAGTACAAACTCCTTGTCAGTGGAGTTTACTGAGTTGCTGATGACTATGCAACGACACAGTAGTCTTGAAACTATGGTAGAATCTCTGTCTTTATGATCAAACTCTGTAGAAATCACAACGCAAACCTTATAGGAAGCAGAATTAGGAATTGTTAATGAATTTCCTCTGGCTCGATGATCGAACAGTGCAGGTACTTTTCTTCCTGGTAAGAGAGCTCGCCCATCAACAAACCGTTGTTGAAAAATCGCTTGTCGCGCTTGTCGATCCAATTTGAAACAGTTGCTGAAATCAAGGTCTGCATTTGGAGTGTTTAAAGGTTCACTTACTCTCTCCAGTGATTCACAATGGCTTGCCCGTAGCCATTTGAGTGAACTAGGAAGCTTCGGCAATGACGTGAGTTTTTTACAGTTTGATAGAGCAAGGACACGTAGATTATGAAGACCTTTGATGCAATCTGTAATACTCTCAATACCACTGTTGTCTATGTGTAGCTCTGTTACACTCGTGGGGAGAAGTGTTGAAAAGGTCTTGAGATTTACACTGCCACTTATATCGAAAGACTCAATATGCGAGAAATGCCTAAGTGACGCGGGAAATTCTGCAATCGTAGTCTCCATTACAGAGAGCCTAATGATGTTGGCAGGAATATCTGGAAAACTTTTCAGTCGTAAGCATCCCATCATCTTGATATCTTCGAGAGATACCAAGTTGGTGAGAGTTGGAATGACTTGTAGACGTCTGCAATGATTCGTCTCTAAGAAGTATAGTTTATGAAGATTAGAAATTGAGGATGGAAGCTCTAACAAAGCAACGCATTCATGCAAATCCAGACGCTCCAGATTTTTAGCATTTGAAAGATTTGGGAGTTCCTTCAAACGAGATGACCTAGAGAGCTTCATCGTTTTGAGATTTGCAAGCAGCTGCACGTAAAAATCATAATATAATCAATAAGTACCGTTTCAACATAGTTTATATATATTTTTCTATGTGAATATTCCTAACATCAAATATCAGCTGTATCGTCTCATATCAGCACAAATAATAAATAACTAACCTGAGTTCCTTCCCATAGCTTCTCGAGCTGGCTATCCGGCATGTTGAGTTCGACGAGATTTTCTGGGCAGAATCTACGAGGAAGGGTCTTTCTCGTGTATGCATCCCAACGAAGTAAGCTTAGGCGAGGAAGAAAATCCATCTCCTCTGGAATGTGCACTTGTCCTTTTCCAGTAAACCACGGATCGTAAACTTTTAGCAACAAAAGATTGTGCATTCTTTCAAACGCCTTAGCGCTTATTGTTAATTTGTTGATCTCTCCTACGTCAAATGATATACCTGCGATTGATCCATTACCCTAACAAAAAATATTCCAAAGCAAAACTTGTTATTGGCAAGATCTGCTTTAAACAGCAGTGAATAAACATGATAGCGCAAACAGAAAGCTTACTTCTGCATTTTCCAAAACATAAGAAATCTCTTGGGTATCTACAAGAATCTGGCGTTTCCAAGGCTCTTGTTTGGAAATGACTTGTCTAGCCATTACTTTTAGCAAACGGTGCATTACCACTATACCTTTAGCGCCATGACCTATATGTATAAGATGTCTATTGGCTAATATTTTTAACCCAAGTCTAACATTCAAGTTAGTTTTTGCCAGCATGGATGTCACATAATCAGCATGTTGATAATTGAAGAAGACTGCAATGTAGAGAAATAGAGCTTGGTCTTTCTCATGTAAACTTTCATAGCCCACTTTCAATACACTCTCAATTCTTCCATCAAGACAAGTTTGCAATCTTGGTAGTTCTTCTATCCAGTCAGAATAGTTCTTTCCCCGCAATGATGACCCTAAAACATGCAGAGCCAATGGAAGATAACCACAAAGCTTTGCAACTTCAGCAGCAAGATTCATAAACCGATCAGGTGGAGAGAGTTGTCTAAAAGCGGATAGACAAAAGATCATTAAAGCTTCTTTACTTGATGGAAAACCCACGTGGTATATATCACTGATACCATGTTGCTGTAAAATCTCTTTGTTTTCAGTGGTCACTATGACCCTACTTCCAGGACCAAACCACTCGATATTAGCCAAAGCATCAAGTTGATCTAGACTCTCCACATCATCAAGAATGATAAGAACCTTCTGGTCGTGTAGCCTCTCTCGTATCACACCTAAATGGGCTATCCTAATGCCATCTAGGTTCAAAATCTTTGAAAGAAGTTGCTCTTGTAACCGCAACCTCAAACCATACTCAACAAGACCAATCTTATAGCTTTCATGAAGGTTGTCCATAAAACAATTATGCTGAAACCGTTTAGATAGTACACTATGTAAAGCTCTGGCAATGGTACTCTTACCAATGCCTGCAGGACCAGAGATTCCAACAATCTTAGCTCCATCATAATCTAAATCAAGCAAAGACTCTATTTTTCTCAAATGAGCTTCAAGTCCAATCATGCCATCAAAATCCCTAGACGGTGTGGTATTGAGTTTATCTGAAACATCACTTGCAATCTTCTCTATCATCTTCGCTTCATTGTCCCTAACCAAAGACAAAGAAAAAAAGCCTATTCATGAGAAAAACAAAATCAAGAATTGATACTATAATTCATAAACTCCAATTCATCACAATTAATATCCTACGACATAAAAGTATAAAACGCAAACCAGTTTTGGAAATGTTCTCCAGCGATGTTGCCCACATAGGTCAACGCTTGGCTCCATTTTTGCCTCTGCTCCTCTGTTTTACGAGCACATGTTTCATTGAAAGCAATCCCGAAATCTCCAGTTTGTTTCCTTACATCAGAAGGATGTACTCCGTAGAAGACAGTCATCACAATCTGCCCTAATTGTTCTTTGCAATCTAAAATCTCCAACAACTCATCCAAACACCAACTGGAAGAAGCATAGTTCTTCGAGAGCAATACGATAGCGATCCTTGATTCTCTAATCGCTTCCGTGAGAGCTGGGGCGATGATTTGGCTTCTCTCGATCCTTTGATCATCGAACATTGTAATTCCATTGTAGTTAAATTGTTTGCGTAAATGACTGAGAAATGTTTTGCGGACGTCTGGTCCATGGAAACTCGTGAAGACATTGTATCTCCAGGTGCGACGTGAAGAAGAAGAAGAAGAAGAAGCCATGAGAGGTTCAAAATCACAGATTCCCAGAGAGCGTGAAATGTTTCTTTGGAACGTAAACGAAAGTAGAGAAGAAAAATTCAAAGTCAACGTGACTTCGAAGAAATGGGAATGTGGGCTCCGGTAATAATGCAAACGCGCAATGGAAGGTTTCTTGTTGGGAAGATTAATGCATGCTATGTGACATATGTGTAAAACAGATTTATCGTTAGAAAAAAAAAAAAAAAAACAGATTTTAATCTATTTAGAAATACAGCTCACAAGTGGTGAACTCGTAAACACCAAGTTCTCTTTTCAATCTCTTCTTTCACCTTGGCTCGGTGTGAAGAGGTGATTCAGTTTCTTACAACGAGCTCAAATTCTTGTGATTCACGTGTTGTTTCTAGGTTGATATTTTGAATTTGCGTTATCAAAACTGAACACAGAGTCACATAGAAGTTCTCATTATATACTGTCTAGCTATTGTTGATATATATGGAATATGGTTACATGCACAATTGATGGCTCAGATGATATATATTAGAGATGGGCTTATTTACTTGTACATTAGGTCAAGCCTAATATTTAAAGTTTTAGAAGAAGATTATTAAGAACACAAAAATTTAAGAATAACTCTCATATTAGATATCAAATCTAATATGTTTATTGTGACTGGTCATTTTTTTCTAAAATTTATAAGGGTGATTTGCATGAATAACACTTTTTGAGAGAAAAATTAAGAATATAGCACTATATATGTAATTATTAAGTAATTAACTTAAGGGGTAGGTAAAATGATCTAAGGTGGTGGTGGTGGTGGTTCCAGCGACGATGGCGGTGGTGGTTCCGGCGACGGCGGCGACGGTGATTCCGGCGACGGCGGCGGTAGTGATTCCGGCGGTGGTGATTCCGGTGGAGGTGGTTGTCCGGCGATGGTGGTAGTTCCGGCGGCGGCGGTTGTCCGGCGATGGTGCGGTGGTTGTCCGGCAACGGCGGCGGTGGTTGTCCGGCGATGGTGACGGTGGTTGTCCGGCGATGGTGACGGTGGTTGTCCGGCGGTGGCGGCGCGGTTTTCCGGCAACGGCGGTGGTTGCCGGCGATGGTCGTTATGGTGGTGATTCCGGCGGCGGCGGTTTTCCGGCGACGGTGGTTGTGGTTGTCCGGCGACGGCGGTGGTTGTCCGGCGACGGAGGTGGTTGGCCGGCGGTGGAGGTGGTTGGCCGGCGGCGGTGGTTAGCCGCCGGCGGTGGTTGTAGTGGTGGTTAATGGTGTTAGTAGTGGGGATAAAACTGTAATAATATATATTACATATGTTATATTGTTAGGTTGTTTTTATTGGTTAGTTTGTTAATTTATAAAAATTTTAAGGTTATATCTGCAAATTATCCAATTAATAATGTATTTTTGTTTTTATAATTTAATTAAAGTTGTATATTATTTTTGGAAAGATATCTTTTTGTTAATTTCTTTTTTATAAGATGAAAATAACTTGGTAATTCGATTTGAATACGAAAGTAACGGTATATTGAAATTAGTGACACCCATACCCGATCCAAACCTGATGGGTGGTTATCCGAATCCGATCCGAGATCTATAAATATCCGAACGGATCCTATACGTCTACACCCGAATATCCAAAAACCTAAAATATCCGAACCGAATTCGAATGGGTATCCGAACATCCATGCCTATTTGTTACTTTTGATATTTTATTGACGTTTAGAAGAAAAAGAAATATTAGTAGAACTGGAATTTGGTAATTTGATTAGGAGAAGGAAATAGTGGTATTCAATTGTAAAAATATAAAATCTTACATTTTTAAATAAGGAATTTTAGTAGACTCGTAAATTGACTATATAACACTTCTTTTTCCAAAGGCATTGTAACGTAATATCTTACAAAAACCAAGATTGTTTTTAATTAGGTACTTCCCTAACATTAATATAGAGATTTAAGAAAAATCAAAAACTGCCAGTTAAATTCAAAACATATCAACATATCAAAATGTCTAGAGTTTCTTTTTGTATATTATATGGGTCGAGACATAAGATATCCAGCATGCCATCTTATGTGTGTACGCCGTTTGCCAAATAATCAACCTAGACAACACTTGAATCAAAAGAAAATCACATAATCGCACCGAGTAAGGACGAATGAAGAGGTTGAGAACAGAGGTTGGTGTTTATGATAATGAGTTCTATCAAGATAGCTTCCACGCATGCATTAATCTTCCTAACATTTTGTTAAAAACTTTCCCAAGGAAAAAAACATTTTCGAACCATTTAGGAAGTTAAGAATATAATACCTAATATGGTTGTGGTTTACTCTGTAAATGACAAAAATTCTTCAAAATCTCTTCGCAATTTCTTCTCTCAAACCCCACTTGTTTTCTAAAACCACATTTAACTCTTCTGAAATTTCTTTTACTTTGCAAAGAAACTTCACATCCATGTCTCTCTTAACAAGTGAACTCAGCTTTGCTAGCTATTTTCTCGTCCGCATAATGGTAAAAGAATGATCCTAAACACATCTGGCCAAGAATGGACAGTATATATACAAATTGTTATGTACGCTTCATTATGACTTTTCTTTTCTTTCTTTTTGTTTTTCTCCATATTCGTTTGTAATAATACATTTAAACTTTCGAAATTTCTTTAACTTTGCAAAGAAACTTCCCATTTCTCTCTCTCTATTAAGTGAACACTATTTTCCCATTCTTATCCAAGACTCAAAATCTGTGATTTTGAACCACTCAAGATCATCTCTCATGGCTTCTTCTTCTTCCTCACCTCGCAACTGGAGATACAATGTCTTCACGAGCTTCCATGGACCAGACGTCCGTATTAAATTTCTCAGTCATTTACGTCAACAGTTTATTTACAATGGAATTACTATGTTCGATGACAACGGGATCGAAAGAAGCCAAATTATCGCTCCAGCTCTCAAAAAAGCCATTGGAGAATCGAGGATCGCGATCTTATTGCTCTCGAAGAACTATGCTTCTTCCAGTTGGTCTTTGGATGAGCTATTGGAGATTTTAAAGTGCAAAGAAGATATAGGGCAAATAGTGATGACTGTCTTCTACGAAGTTGATCCTTCTGATGTCCGCAACCAAACCGGAGATTTTGGGATTGCTTTTAAAGAAACTTGTGCTCATAAAACAGAGGAGGAGAGGCAAAAATGGACCCAAGCTTTGACCTATGTGGGCAACATTGCCGGAGAAGACTTTAAACACTGGTTTGTATTTAGTTAAGTACAGTTTATTTTTCTTATGATGAATAATGGTGTTTTATGATTTTATGTGGGATGACATGGGTTGTGAAGTTTGGAATTTGATTAATCTGATAAATTTGAAACTTTTAAGTATATTTGACAGGGATTTTGCTATGGTATGTTATAGCGTGTAATGAATAGGAGTTTGATTACTATAGTTATAAATATCAATTCTTTAAGTATATTTGATCAAAATTTGTTGTGGTTCTAATTACTGTTATATTTCGTCGTTATGAATATCAGATATTAATTAATATCTGATATTGCATTCTATTTTAGAGTAGGTTTAATTGTTGAGGGGAACCATAAATCGGTAGTGTCCATGCAAGGAAACAGAGGAATGGTCTCTTTATGATTTTTTCTCATGAATTTTCTTTTCTTTTTGTTAGGCCCAATGAAGCTAAAATGATCGAGAAGATTGCAAGAGATGTTTCAGATATACTAAACGTCACACCGTGTAGGGATTTTGATGGCATGGTTGGACTAAACGATCATTTGAGGGAAATGGAGTCTTTGCTAGATTTAAAGAATGATGGAGTTAAGATTGTTGGAATCTCTGGTCCTGCAGGCATTGGTAAAAGTACCATTGCTACAGCTTTACATGGTCGACTCTCTAACATGTTTCAGCGTACTTGTTTTGTGGACAATCTTAGGGAAAGCTATAAGATTGGTCTTGATGAGTATCGTTTGAAGTTGCACTTACAACAGCAACTTCTTGCATATGTTTTAAATCAGGATAAAATTAGGGTGGGCCATTTAAGTGTGATGAAAGAAAGGCTTGACGACTTGAGGGTTCTTATTATTCTTGATGATGTGGAGCATCTATATCAACTAGAGGCTTTGGCTGATATCAGGTGGTTTGGTCCTGGAAGTAGGGTGATAGTGACCACTGAAAACAGAGAGATTTTGCTGCAACATGGTATCAAGGATATATACCATGTGGGTTTTCCATCAGAAGGAGAAGCTCTAATGATCTTTTGTCTATCTGCTTTTAGACAACCCTCTCCACCTTATGGTTTTTTGAAGCTTACATATGAAGTTGCAAGTATTTGTGGTAATCTTCCATTGGGTCTGCATGTTTTGGGGACGTTATTGTGGGGAAAAAGTCAGGCTGACTGGATTGAAGAACTACCAAGGTTGAAAGACTGTCTTGATGGAAGAATTGAGAGTGTATTGAAAGTTGGCTATGAGAGTTTATATGAGAAAGACCAAGCTCTTTTTCTCCTCATTGCAGTCTACTTCAATTATGATTATGTTGATTATGTGACATCCATGCTAGAAAATACTAACGTATTGGATGTTAGACTTGGGTTGAAAAAACTAGCTAATAGATGTCTTATACAAATAGATATAGACCATAATCGCAAAAGTAGAGTCGTAATGAACCGGTTGCTACAAGTAATGGCTCGAGAAGTTATTTCCAAACAAAAAATTTCCAAACGAAAGATTCTAGAAGATCCCCAGGATATTTGTTATGTTCTAGAAGAGGCAAAGGTATGTTTTCTTAATTTAAGGGGGTTTGCATTACTTACCATGTTATTGTTTGAGCATATTATCTCTGGCCACTAACAAGTTGTTTGGAATATTTGTTAGGGTAAAGGATCAGCTTTAGGATTATCATTGGACGTAGCAGAGATCAAAGAATTAGTAATAAACAAAAAGGCTTTTAAAAAAATGTGCAATCTTCTCATCTTAAAAGTCTTTAATGGGACGGATCCCCGAGATAGTAAATTGCACGTACCAGAGGAGATGGAGCTTCCATCTAGCATAAGGTTACTACATTGGGAGGCATACCCGAGAAAATCTTTTAGATTTGGTCCAGAAAATCTCGTCACACTCAACATGGAGTACAGTGAGCTCGAGAAGCTATGGAAAGGAACTCAGGTAAGTTACTTACGTGTGTTGATGGGAAATGAGATATTTGATGTTGGCAATAGTCTAATAGCACATTTTGTTCTGATTTTCACGTTCAGCCACTTGCAAATCTCAAGGAGATGAACTTGTGTGGGTCATCTTGTTTGAAGGAACTCCCAGATCTTTCGAAAGCAGCAAATCTGGAGAGATTGGATGTGGCTGAGTGCAATGCTTTGGTAGAGATTCCATCCTCAGTTGCGAATCTTCACAAAATAGTTAACTTACACATGGAATCCTGTGAAAGTCTAGAAGTCATTCCAACTCTCATCAACTTGGCATCTCTTAAGATTATCAACATACATGATTGCCCACGGTTGAAAAGTTTTCCAGATGTTCCCACCAGCCTCGAGGAACTTGTGATAGAGAAAACAGGGGTACAAGAATTGCCTGCATCATTTAGGCATTGCACTGGTGTTACTACTCTTTATATATGTTCCAATAGAAATCTCAAGACCTTCTCAACACATCTCCCCATGGGTCTAAGGAAGCTAGACCTAAGCAATTGTGGTATTGAGTGGGTTACAGATAGCATCAAAGATCTTCATAATCTATATTACCTTAAACTATCAGGCTGCAAAAGACTTGTGTCTTTGCCAGAACTCCCTTGTTCGCTCGAGTGTCTATTTGCAGAGGATTGTACATCACTAGAAAGAGTAAGTGACTCTCTAAACATTCCAAATGCGCAGTTCAATTTCATCAAATGCTTCACATTGGATAGAGAAGCACGACGAGCGATTATTCAACAATCGTTTGTTCATGGGAATGTTATCTTACCAGCAAGAGAAGTACTTGAAGAAGTCGATTACCGAGCGAGAGGAAATTGCTTAACAATTCCTCCTTCTGCTTTCAACAGATTTAAGGTTTGCGTTGTGTTGTCAATTCACTAGACGATGTCGAAGAATTCGAGTCTTACAAAGCTTACGAACTAGGACTTGCATGTCATTGCAGAGTCATTGGCGACTCAGTAAAATCCGCTTCCGAGGATTTCCAACTACAAACCGTCTACACGTTCCAAACGGAACATGTCTTTATATTTGACATTAGCTTCCCATTAATTTTTAATGGACGAAAGATAATGCTCAAGTTCTTCGGTGGTTACGCTCGCATTATTGAATGTGGTGTCCAGATCTTGATGGACGAAACGGACGGAAGCAACAAAGGGTTATTTGAAAATGTAGAATGGCGTACATATAAATCCTACGAAGAAGCAGTTGAAAAAGAAGAGTATCAATGGGATACAAATCAATCCGAAGAAGAAGAAGAAGATGATCTATGGGATACACATGAATCCAACGAAGCATTCGACAAAGAAGACCATGACTACGAATCTGCTCCCACCGCATATGAAGACATCTGCTTGAATCCTTCACCTAAGCTAGATCCGATTCCAAATCCAACAGCCTCATCTTCACGGCCGTTGTCTCGTTTTACTTTCCCAGATTCGGCGGCGGCGTTTGCTACCCCTCGAATAGATGATGAAGCGTCCAATAAAGACGACAATGAAGAGGGAGACAAATCTGAAATTGTGTCCGAAGACAAAGATGAAGATACCGCCCACGACGGTGACTACCAATCAATATCAAGCAAGTTGCTTCATATGTTATCTCTTTGCGTTAATTGATTTCGTTAGGCTATCTACTTGTGTGATGAACTGATGATTCTATGCTTTATGTAGACATAAACTTATTTCATGTTGCTTTTGTATTTGGCACATAAATTTTTTTTTTTTAAAGAAATAGAGACTTGTAGTTGTCAAATTTATTTCATGTCATGAAGTATATTTCTATATCTCTAGATCTCTCTCATGTTTTGGGGAGAATATATGGAAAAATCCCTATCATTGACATTGTCATTGATTGCTCTCGTTGAGCTTTAATCAGTGTAGAATGCAGAAAAACTCAGTGATGCATGGTGGAGTTTTTTTTAATACTTTTCCATTTATTTTGGTAAATTTTGGAATGCTTTCTGGTTTAGATTTTCATGTTTTATGATTGGGAAAATTGAAAATAAAGGACAAATATATAAGCATTTGTCCATATATGCATTCTATGAACAAATAGCAACTATTCCTTCATTAGATTGAACCAATTCTTTTAAAAATAATTAAGAAAATATTGTAGAAAAATGATAAAGAAAACATGAGGATATATAAATATAAAAAATATGTGGTTTTTATTGACGTTTTGAGTAGATAAAATTTGTTCTATAACGTTTAGAATACACATTCTTTTCAAATTAGAATATGTATTCTATACATTTTATATGTTCTACAAAAATTAGATTATACACACTCAACATGTTCTCTAAATGAATAAATCAAGCTCTCTTGACTAATATAAAGAAAGTGAAATAGTGGAGCGGTCAGCCATGGAAGAGAAGACGAGAAAGATCCAGAGAAGAACACAATCTTCATCGACAATGTCCTCACATGATAATGATATATCTCAATCAGAACATATTCCTCTGGATTTAACCATTGAGATACTCTCAAGACTTCCTGCATTCGCTCCGTCTCTAAGCTCTGGTCGGCCATCACCACCAATCAAGATTTTATCAACTCGTTAGCGGATCGATCCTTGGCATCACGATCTTTTGTACTGCTAAACGTCTATAAAGGCAATATGCTCTTCGTTTTCTTATCTTCGCTAGATAAAAGTAGTTTTGATGGTCCTCTTTCTTGTCTCGGAAGCTATCAATCTAAGAACCCTAATTTTGGTAACCTCTTGGTTATTACGTGCACGGCTTGATTTTATTGGAAGGTTCGAAACAGCTCGTGATTTGGAATCCTACCCTGAAACGCTTTCCACTTTACCTGAACCTAAACGTGAGTGAGATAGAGGACGCATTGTAGTAGGATATGATTCGAGTGAAGAAATACATAGTACTACGTGCTATTGGAGACTCCAAGATTTGCATTCTTACATTGGGAGATAAGTACAAGCGTTTAGAAAAGTAATTACATGTTGCATTTCTATCCTGATAAATGCAAATTATCTTCTTTTTTCCAAGCTTTTTCGTTCACTTCGCATTGGATCTTTGTCCTTCCACAAGGCCTTATATAGTATATATGATCCTAATTTGCAGAGATAATGCCATGATGGAGATGGTGGGTTCTCCTATATTATGCGAAGATCTCTCAGTTAATTTATCAGCACATAAATAACACAAAAAAGAAGAAGTTTAAGATGCAATAAATGTTTATATGTGTAACTGAAAAATAATTAAATATTATATAAAGGAGTTACAATTTTTGTTAAGCTTTTCTTTCTTCTTAATTTTTGGCATTGGAAAAAGAGGCACATTTGTCCGACTAGTCATACACCGGATATTGCATATTTAACAATATCTTTATTTAACAGATTTGATTAAGATTTAATATTATGATTTTTTATTATATTTATTTTTTTAACTATTTTAAATAGTTATTTTATATATAAAGTAAAAAGAAAAAATCTTTCTTTTTTTACTTTATATTGTGATTCAAAATTTTAAAAACGGACATATATTACTCAATTATCCAGATATCTCAATTATAATTTACTTAAAACTGTAACCTATGAGATATAAATATTATGATACAATTTGCAAACTTTTATATATAATAAATAATTATTAAATTTTTAAAATTACTACTTTTAAAAAAAAATTATGGTACAAGTTAAAAAAATAATGAGACAGATTATATTTTAGAATATAATTATATAGCGGACGGATTTAAATCAATATTTTTAAAATTTTAAAATATCATTAACATGCAGTTTTAATACGGGTTAAATCTTCACTTTGCTAATAATTGTCCTGTGGATTCGTAGTTTATTGTTAATTAATAATAATTATAAACTATAAAATATAAATATATACAATTTGGAAACTTTTATATATATTGATTTAAAAAAATAAATTATTCCGTGGTGAATAGTGGGTTAAAATATAGTTAAGAAATATCAAAACAGAGACCTATGAATCATACCTTTTATATTCTCATACGTTTTTGGATTTCCCCCTTGAGATTTGTGATCATCGTCATCCTTGGACGCTTCCTTGATACGGATTCATAGTCACCATTGTCTTGTTGGTGATCATCGTCGTCCTCTTCGGCCATATCTTCATCTTTGTCTTTGGACGCCTCTCCCGATTCAGATTTGTCTCCCTCTTTATTGCCTCTGTTGGACGTTTCGCCGACTTCAGGTCTCCTGTCAGTGAGATTATCAACGTCTTCTTCTTCACTTTCGAATGCTTCTCAGAATACTAGAGAACCCCAAATGTTTCTTTCATCTGTTTCATCCGTCAAGATCTGAACACCACATTCAAGGATGTCGAAATCTTTGTATTCGCTGCTGAATTCGAGCATTATATTGCTAATGTCAAATATGAATGGCAAGCACGAGTGAAATATGAATGGCAAGCAAGAGTGAAATATGAACAGATGTGGCTTTTGTAACTTGGAGTTCACTGAGTCGGCGTTGAACATATGTGAAAGGTGAAACGTCTTTTCATCAGAGCTCACTGAGTCGCCTATGACTGTCCAACGATATAATAGGTTTCTAGGAACTAATTCGAAGGGTTGATGATGGTTAAGTGACATCACGACACAAACCTTAAATCTGTTGGAAGCAGAATAAGGAATTATTAAGGAATTTCCTCTGGCTCGGTGGCCGAACTCTGGAGGTACTTCTAATCCTGGTAAGAGAGCCCACCCGCTAACAAACGATTGCTGAATTATCGCTCGTCGTGCTTCTGCATCCAATTTGAAGCAGTTAGCGAAATATAGCTCTGCATTTGGAGTGTTTAAATGGCCATTTAAACTCTCTAGTGAATCACAATCGTCTGCTTGTAGAATTTTCAGCGAACGAGGAAGCTCTGGCAGTGACACGAGTCTTTTGCAGCCTGATAGACAAAGGTCGTGTAGATTATGAAGACCTTTGATGCAATCTTCTGTAATCCACTCAATACCACTGTTGCTTATATTTATATGGCTTACACTCACGGGGAGCTCTGTGTAGAAGATCTTGAGATTTACACTTCCACTTATCTTAATAGTCTGAAGACCAGAGCAATGCGTAAGTGATGCAGGCAATTCCTCTAGAGTTGTACCTGTTACTTGGACGTCCTCTATGCTGGTGGGGATATCTGGGAATCTTCTCAATCTTGAGCATTTATTCATGTTGAGGAAGGTAAGAGATGTCAAGTTGATGAGAGATGGAATGACTTCTAGACTTTCGCAAGAATACATCATTATATGAGCTAGTTTATGAAGATTCCCAATCGAAGATGGAAGCTCTACCAAAGCAGTGCAAGAACCCACATACAAGTCCTCCAGATTTGTAGCATTTGAAAGATCTGGAAGTTCCGTCAAACAAGATGACCTTGAAAGATCTATCTTCTTGAGATTGGCAAGGCACTGAATGTAAAAATCACAACATAATGAGAAAAAAGTACTTTTCCATGCGAATATCACTAATATCAGGATTCTCAGTTCATAACAACACACATAAATAACTAACCTGAGTTCCTTCCCATAGCTTCTGGAGCTCGCTATCTTGCATATTGACTTCAACAAGATTTTCTGCAAAAAAGCTACTAGGAAGCCTCTTTCCTGAGTAGGCATCCCAATGAAATAACCGTATGGTACGTGGAAACTTAATATCCTCTGGAATGTCCAATTTTCTTTTTCCGGTATGCCACCCCGCATCGTAGACTTTCAGGAACAAAAGATTGCACATTTTTTCAAAAGCCTTTGGGCTTATCATTAATTCGTCGATCTCCGCTGTGTCAAATGATACACCTTTAATAGATCGATTACCCTAAAATATATTCAAATTCAAACCTTGTTAGTCGCTAGATGATATGCTTAAACAACAACAAATAAACATACTAATGTGAATCCCTCCAATAGAAAACTTACCGTTGCTTCTTCAAGAACATAAGCTATCTTTTCGGCATCTACTAGAATCTGGCTTTTCCAAGGCTTTTGTTTGGTACAAACTTGTATAGCCATTACTCGTAGCAAACGATGCACTACCACTCTTTTTTTTTGGTCGTGATCTATATGTATGAGATACCTATTAGCTAGGTTTTTCAACCCAAGTCTAACATTCAAGTTAGATTTCGCTAGCATCAACGTCACATGATCAGCACATTCATAATTGAAGAAGACTGTAATGTAGAGAAATAGAGCTTGGTCTTTCTCATTTAAACTCTCAAAGCCCACTTTCAATACACTCTCAATTCCGTCAAGACAGTTTCTCAACCTTGGCAGTTCATCCTCCCAGTCAGTCTGGCTCTTTCGCAGCAATGACGACCCTAAAACACACAGAGCCAATGGAAGCTTATCACAAATTCTTACAACTTCATCCGCAAGATCCATAAACCCATCAGGTGGAGAGGCTTGTTTAAAAGCAGATAGACAGAAGATCGTTAGTGCTTCGCTTTCTGATGGATATCCAACTTGGTATATATCACCGATACCATGTTGCTGCAAAATCTCTTTGTTTTCAGTCGTTACTATGACCCTACTTCCAGGACCAAACCACGTCATATCAGCCAAAGTCTCAAGTTGAGCTAAACTCTCCACATCATCAAGAATGATAAGAACCTTCTTGTCTTGTAGCCTATCTTTTATCACACTTAAATGAGTTAGTTCCAAACCATTTTGTTTCAAAATTTTTGAAACAAATTGCTCATGTAAGCGCAACTTCACACCATGCTCACCAGTACAAATCTTATAGTTTTCCCAAAGATTGTCCACAAAACAATTATGTTGAAACGTACTAGAGTGTCGACTATGTAAAGCTTTGGCAATGGTACTCTTACCAATGCCTGCAGGACCAGAGATTCCAACCATCTTAACTCCTTCTTTGTCTAAATCTAGCAAAGACACCATTTCCTTCAAATGTCTTTCTAGTCCAACCATGTCATCAAAATCCCGACACGGTGTGACATTTATTTTAGTCGAAACATCTCTTGCTATCTTCTCTATCATTTTTGCTTCATCTTTCCTAACAATAAAAAAACAAAAAAAAATCTTGAGAAACAGTCATTAAGAAAACATTCCTCTGTTTCCTTTGCATGGACATGACAGATTTGTGGGTCCCCCCTCAACAGTTAAACCCACTCCAAAACATATTGGAGAACTTTGAAATAGAGGACATTTTAAAGGATAAATGTCCATATATACCTTTATGTGAAAATTTTGGTGAAATAGAAATTTTAAAAATCAAAACCAAAATTTACCCAAATTTTTTTCGAAAAAATAAATAACAAAAAAAAAAATATATTTCCTAATTTATTTACAAAATTCAGATAAATTTGTGTTTCTCAAACACTCTAGTTGAAAAGGAGATTTCTCCCAAACTATAAACCTTTGTTTTTTTTGTTCTTATTACACAAATTATTATCTAAGCCAACAATATACTATTTAAAATTTAATATTTAATAAATATTTAGTTTCATTTTCTAGAGATTTCCTTTCTATATTTAGGAATTTTAAACATTTCAGAAACTAAAATCTATATTCTTTTAGAATATGAATTCTAAAATTAAAAATATATTTTCTAACGTTTTCTTAACATATAGTAAATTGTAGAATACATTTTCAAACAAAAATTAGAACATTAAAGAAAGCGTAGAATACATGTTCAAAAGTTTTTAGAAATTTATCATCCGGACTTCTGAATTTTTGCTAGAACGATAAATTATTCTAAAAATTGTAAAACAGTACAAAAGTTATAAAATAGAAACTTTGGGATATGTAGAACACTAGAAAACATATTCTGACGATATTAGATAAAAATTTATCTATAAAAATCAACTTTTTCACAACTAAATCACTTATTTATTTTCCAAAAGCATCTATATTTTTGTATATATACATGTTTTAATAGTTTATTTTCTTAAAAATGCTTGAAATAGGGAGTATGGTTAAGTCCAAAGTGACACTCTAAAAGGTGTATATGGTCAAATTCATTTCCAATTTTCCGAAACATATTTGACCAAAATAAACAATTAAACACACTTTAAATCAGAAGGAATACCAAACACATTATTTAAGATTAAACACAACGAAACATAACAGTAATTGAAACCACTACAAATTTTGATCAAATATACCTCAAGAATTGATATTTATAACTATATGTCTATATCAAACTCCAATTTATCACACGCTATAACATACCATAGCAAAATTCTATCCAATATACTTGAAGTTTCAAATTTATCAGAATAATCGAATTCCAAACTTCACAATCCATATCTTCCCATATAAAATCATAAAAACACCATTATTCATCATAAGAAAAATAAACTGTAATTAACTAAATACAAACCAGTGTATGAAGTCTTCTCCGGCTATGTTGCCCACATAGGTCAAAGCTTGGCTCCATTTGCTCCTCTCCTCCTCTGTTTTATGAGCACAAGTTTCTTTGAAAGCAATCCCAAAATCTCCGGTTTGTTTGCGCACGTGAGAAGGATCAACTTCGTAGAAGACAGTCATCACTATTTGTCCTATATATTCTTTGCACTTTAAAATCTCCAATAGCTCATCCAAACACCAACTGGAAGAAGCATAGTTCTTCGAGAGCAATACAATCGCGACCCTTGATTCTCCAATGGCTTTTTTGAGAGCTGGAGCGATAATTTGGCTTCTTTCGATCCCGTTGTCATCGAACATTGTAATTCCATTGTAGACAAACTGTTGACGTAAATGACTGAGAAATTTAATACGGACGTCTGGTCCATGGAAGCTCGTGAAGACATTGTATCTCCAGTTGCGAGGTGAGGAAGAAGAAGAAGCCATGAGAGATGATTCACAAAGACTTTGAGTTAGGATACGAAATGGGAAAATAGTGTTCACTTATAAATTTCAAAACAGTTAAATGTAGAGAAGAAAAGTCAAAATGTGATTTTTGGATGCAAAAACGCGTAATGAAGCGTACATAACAAGTTGTATACTGTCCATTCTTGGCCAGAGGTGTTTAGGATAAGTCTTTTATGGAGGAGAAAATAGCAAAGCTGTTGTTCACTTATTGGTGGGAGAGATATGCATGGGAAGTTTCTTTGCTAAGTAAACGAAATTTCAAAAAGAGTTAAATGTGCTTTTGGAAAACAAGTGGGTTCCAATAGAAACACGCCTATTGTTGTTAACATCTTGAATGGGTTGAAAATGTTTTTGTTTTCTTCCCAAAGTTTTTTTAAAGTATGTTAGAAATATTAATACAGGTGTGGAAGCTATCTCGGTGAAGTTTTTCAAGCACACGATGAATAGATCATACAGAATTTAAATATGTTGGATAAAGATTTTTAGCTTTCTGAGTTTGTTTGATCAAATCCTCCACATAACACAAATATATGTTGATCGATCATATTCATATATACCTGTGGTTTTTAATCATACCACGGTCATGTGGTTCAGCGAGTACCTTGAAGCTGTAACCCACCAGCATCGGGTGCTCTCGGTGTAACCGTGAATGTGATTGTCGGAGAAGCAGATAATTCTGATTCCACCTTGAAAGGGACCTCAAACTGTACAGACTGATACAAGCAAACCTCGTCTTCTTTGCAATAGTACACCTGCAATTACAATTTTCATAAAACACTTGTGCAAGACGTAAAAGCAAAAGCATGCAACAATTGAAGCCTTAAATAAACCTTGCAACTGATTTTCCCAACAGAAGCCGAAGTTGAAGATTGTATAAAATGAAGCATTGTTGAACCTTCGGGACTCAGAGTTCCTTCCGTTGGATCGATTGCTACTGCGTTTTCAGGCTCCACATCAACCACAAACTTACTCCGCGCTTCCTGCACAAAACGAGCAATATGTATACTTGTTAAAGATCGAGAGAGACAAAATAAGAAGTGGAAAAAGAGAGAAAGTGGGAAGAGATCTCGACCTTGGAGAAATGGTAGCCATCTGGTAATGAGATTTTGAGATTCAAATCTCCTTCACGGGACGTTACAGAATCCACTTTGACAATCTTTGTATCAGCCGAGGCACGTTTTCTCAAACGTTTCAGGGATTTTGCCTTTGGCGTTGGTGGTTGAACACCTTTTAACTCCAATGTAAGAATCTCTGAGTCTTCTCCTTTGTTCAAATCTATGTATCGGATAAGGCTATTATTTGTATCCGCCACAAACAGCCTCCCTGAAAACAGTAGAGGCAACGAAAATTTCACACGATCGATCCCTTATTAATAACTGTTAAAAAGGACAAGAAAGTTACCGTTTTCAGTTATAGCAAGTCCTGCAGGCTCTGAAAGCTACCAAAGAAAAAGGAAAAGTAATGTGTCAAACTAACAAATCACATTGTCTGTTTGATCAATGTATAAGATTGTAGTAGCTAGCCTAGATCAGACCTGAGCACCCTTGACCTTCCCATCCTTAAAACCGGCTTTTCCCGTTCCAGCGAGAGTAACAACACGTTTGGTTACAGGGTCCAACTTCTTAATCTACACATGAAAGTTAAAGAGATAAAGATCCTGTAACAGTCAGGAATGTTTCTATTATTATATTTATAACAGAGTTGTTCAAAACTAAGTTCATGGTAATCCGCGAGATCCATCCAATAGAGGAATTCTCTATCACATTAATCATATAAGTCCCGCACTCTCTTTGGTTCATATTCATATCGACAGATGTTTTCTTGGATTTCCCAAATGAAGTTACCTTGTGGTTATAGCTATCAGTTAGATATATTTGACCATCATTTGCGCATAATACACCTAGCGGGTGTTGTAGGAGAACTTCTGCTCCCACGCCATCATTGTCTCCAAACTGTTCAAGAATTTCCACATGTTAGAGACTAATGTGTCGAGATGGATAAGACGAATCAACTCATTACCTTGAAAAGATTCTCAGAGAAATACGGATCACCACCCGCAAGTAATCTTGATCCTCCAGTTTGAAGATCAAGGGCACGAATAGAACTGCTCTCGCTATCAGCAATATATGCTTCTTTCAAATCTACATTCACATTACACATAGAACTCAATAAAATTGGTGATAGAAGTGACAAGTTTGAAGTTTGTAGTAATTACCAGGGCCTAATGAGATTCCTGATGGCTGAGCAAATGATGTAGTCTGAGGGCTGCATCAACACATAAAATATAGCATAAGTAAAGGACACACGTCAAGTAATAAGTAATTTCAAAATCTAGTGTATACATACGTGGAACCGTTGAGGTTTCTTTCATAACCATTTCCACTGAAAACTCGAGTAATACCATCAAGCACACTGTATTCCCAAATCTGGTGCTGACCTGCCATTGCAATGTATACCTTCTCATTCACCGGCTCAAAGCATACGTCCCAAGGAGAATTCAAAAGCTGAAAATTTCATAGTCCAACAATGTTCTTATTCTCGAGAATATTGCAGATTCAATAAATTAATAATTCTACATATATCTGAAAAGAAACGGCTTGAGTTATGTGAAAAGAAACCTATGTTTTGAATCAAGTCACTTGCCTGTTTGGTTCCTTTTCTTCCACCTTGGTAGTCTGAGCCTTTAGTTCCATTACCAGCCAGAGTCTGTACTCTCTCGTTGACAAAATCAATCTCTCTACCAACAACAATTAATGAAACTCCAAAATAAGATGCCGAACCAAAAGTTTAAGATTCCTACTTGCATTAGAAGACATAGTTACATACCTCAAAGCATGATTCTCGGTGTCAGCAACATAAAGAAGATTCTTCTTAGCATTATAAGCTAGTCCCTGAAAAAATACAATCATGTATGCAACAACGAATCTATCGATGAACAACTAATACAAAGTGAGACTATATCATATGTACCTGAGGACGATTAAATGCAGCATCTTCGAAGGAACCATCTTGGAAACCTTCTTCTCCACTGCTGCCAATTTGGACTATGAAATTTCCTTCGAGATCAGTTACAATCTGAAAATCACACAGAATATTGATATTAGATAACAAGAAGAGATAGCAAGGGTTACAGAAAGAGGCTAGGACATACAATACGGTTATGGTTACTGTCTGAGATGAATAGCCTGTTATTAAGAGTATCAATAGCCAACTTTCCCGGAAATTTCAACGGAGACGTGGCCAAACGTGGATCGTTGTCTTTCTCCAAACGTGTTGGAAGCGGAGTACTGTCTAATACATTCTTTCCACCATAATATGTCAGAGCTGCCGCCACCACGTCATCAAGATCCTTCAAAGGAAAACACCGAAGAACAGTTAAGTGATTTGACTAACTATTTATTTTCACATAAAGGACGTTTTCGAGAAACAGAGCATTGGTGTTTTCCAAAATGAAATCTAGCAATAACGTGAGAGTCTTGACTTGCTAAAGAAAAGGCATAGCAAGGAGTTCAAATTGTTACTTTGCGGTGACCTTCTCCGGCAATTTGTGCAATGACTTTGCCATTAGGAGAAACAACAGCAAATGTAGGCCACGAGTTGATGCCAAGCTCTCTCCACATGTACATGTCTCCATCATTCACAACCTTTAAAGTAAGAGAAATAACTAATTAAGCGAAATGCAAATAATTTATCAATAATAGTTATAACATAGCACTGAAAAAGTATCCAAACATTTAACATTGAAGGAGAATGCTAATGACAAACACTGGTGGTATACAAAATGCGAAAATGATGTGAAATTCTGACCGGCTAAAGTCTTTCCAATAAGGAAATGTGATTCCATCACTACATTCCATCGGAACAGTTAGTTCAAAAACAAGACGAACAAAAACCTCCAGGAATTGGCATAAGTAATCAGTTTCACAAAAAACATTTATAAGAAATTTCGAAATTTGGAACATGGAAATTACCGGGTGGCTAATATCATAGCGAAGAACTGCATTTCGTATGGCATCTAAATCTTTCTCATTGTCGAACTTAGCCGAGTGTACACCCACAACGGTGAACTGCACACAGATGGCAATCCTAGGTGAAATTTAAATTGCTTGAAAATCCAAAATAAAATATAAGAGAGGAGCAATAGTAAAGACTCACTGGCATATCCTTGTACTTCTTCTCAAGAAACTCTAGATCCGGTAATACATGCATACAGTTTATGCAGCAATAGGTCCAAAAATCAAGTATAACCACTTTCCCTTTTAAATCCTGCACAAAAAATTATAAGAGTTACTAAGAAGCATATGACTCCGTTTGTTCCTCAAGAGTTCACATGCAAAATATAGATTTGGTATTTGCTGATGCAAAGCAATTTATCTAATGTCTTCCGGTTCCTAGAGCTGAAACCAACAGCCTCTTAATTACTTCGAAAAACTAATCCTCAACAGGTGTTCAGTAAATAAGCAAAAATCTATGTTATCAACTCTTCACATAACTTTAAACGAGAATTTACCCGGCGAAACTGGAGAGGGGCAGTGTTTAGCCAGTCGAGTTTAGATGGGAATTCTGGCACAGTTGTAGCTGTTTGCCTACAAATAAAACAATAGAAACAGAGTAACATCCACATCAAAACAGAAGATCATCCACATTTCTTTTTCCCGCTAGTGATATTCCATATTTCTGTAATCTATTGTATATGATAATCTCTTTTTAACGAGGGAATTACCGAATAATCAAACTATTGCCTTGCATTGTTTGAAATTGAATAATTATCAAATAGTTCTACTTACTTGCTCTCTAGATCAGCAATGTAATCGACGAACTGTTGCACTCTCCCTTCACCTACAAAAGGTAAGACAAAATAACATGTAGCTTCCTTTATTTCTAAATTCCGTAACAATAAAACTATACAGAATTGTTCTTGAGAAATATCTTCTCTAGTAAAAAACTTTCTGCTCCAAGATTTGTTTGTTTATAGCCATTTATGTTGATAATTAACCAATCCAGAAAGTTATTTTGTATCCAAACATATATTTAAAAAATGTCGTGCAAATTTTGACAATTGGCCAAACCTTGGTTCTGTGTAAAAGAAGGGCTTTTTGCTCCAACCAATGCATTCCACAAAGCTTTCGGAGAAGCATATTGCATTGCCTATACATAAAACAGCAAATCAAACAAAAGCTTTGATAGCTAAAATTATTCTTGAATGTATGTTTTCTGGTTTACCTTCCAGTTGGTGGCGGCGAAGTAGACACAAGAAAGAGCAATGCCAAGACTCCCATACCTCAGTATATCTCGTCGAGAGCCCTGAAACCTGTTGGAAAATTGCATCTGCAATCTCAAGTATATGAAAATTTTCACATGCCATATCATTTGTTTCATTCTCCAATGATTAAACCAGTTAATGAGTAAATATTTCTGGTTTCTTCAAATTCTATAGTCCCAACATTTTCTTGAATTCCTCAACAGTAACATTGTAATCATAAATGATTCTCTCCATAGGTGGCTCGAATAAACTGTTTGCATATTATAAACATAAGCCCTAAACTTATTATGGTTCTCAACATCAAACTACTTGCATGATGACTGTGATTTGATAACCAGATGACTTTCACTTGGTATTAATGTTTAGATAAAGGAACCTTTCTTACCCGTTAGCGCTGGTTTTGTCGCTGACCGTGTTCTCTTCAAGCATTGCTGTGGAATTTCCTGCGTAAGTACTCAAGCATGTAAAGAGAAAAGGTTGAAACTGTATAAGCCACTATAAAGTAGGTGAAGAAAAGGTCATGGATTTACAGAAAAGATTGTTTTAAATGTGTAATCTCGTTACAAAGAAAGCCCCTTTATTCAAAAGTTTTCAAAAGGAGTAAACAAGAAATAAAATACACATGAAAAGAACGATATTTTCCATCGAATTTCTTTGAGACTACATACTGGTAGAATCTGAGCCACCAGTGAGAATGTCATTGATTGAGATGTTTCCAATATCGTCTCGTATCATAGAAGGACCAGCATCCTTAAGAATTGCTTCAGATAAAGTAGTTTTTACGGCTATACATCTGCATATTTAGAATGAATAAAGTTATCTAACTCCAGAGCTAATAAAGCTAGAACTTCTTAGTTCTACATTAGTCAAGCTAGGCTTATTCTAAGCAATACGAATAGCGCACACGGATAAATTTGACATAAAACACTAATCTTAAAATTCTACAGACTTTGCAGTGACATCTTGAAGTTCTTTGTATCAAATCAAATTGTCTGTATTCGAAATAAAAAAAATTAACATGCACATTCTGTCACACAAGTAATGTACCTCATGTTCGCAGCTTGTGCGGCTTGGACTCCAGCAAGCGCATCTTCAATAACAACACACTACAAAATTGTACAAAAGAAACCACTTCTGAAGTAGCTTTACTGAAAAACAAGTAAATAAGATCTGTAAGTCTAGCAGATGAAGTAAACGTATACTTTACTTGATTTTCAGCTTCAAGAATGCGCATATATACCGCTAATTATATTGTTGGCACAATAACAAGTATATTCAAATATAGAGTTCTCTAAGGCATGCTTTGTTCTCTATTCATGAGACTTCCTAGTGACTACAAATGGATAGCCATCGATATTTTTCTATTTCATGTATGATTTCATAAAAGGTGTGGGTTTGTGAAAATCTTTCAATAAAGCCTCATCTCGATACGATATTACATGAAGTTTTGACTATTACCTCGCTGGTAGGCACACCTAAGATCTTTGCAGCAGCCAGGAAAATATCTGGAGCTGGTTTCAAATTCTCAAAGGCATCTGCTGAAACAATGGCATCAAACCTGAAAGTTAACATCGCTAACATGTATTTAGAAATGGAACCTGGACGCGCATAAAAATCTCGATGACATATTAAAAGAGATTACACAGCAGAATAATGTCACAGAAAGGGGTATACAATAACACCAATGAAAGAATTCAAACTTGTGTAATAGGAAATGAAGTAGTCAAAAGATAAAAGATTGTTTTAGTCTTACATGGTCAAAGACAAACCAGCAGCTTTCAGATTCGCATCAACTTTGATACGGTCAGCACTAGATGCAACAGCGACTTTAAGGCCTTTGTTCTTACACTGTTTCAAAAGTTCCAGAGCAAATCATAATCTCTAACCTCAAAACCATCATTGTTCAACAACCTCATTTTTCCTCACCTCAGTAACAAGCTCCAATGCTCCTGGAAATCCAATCCCAGATTCTGGCTTCGCATACTATATAATAAGTAAAGCACAAGAAAATACGCGAAATCAAAACACAACAAAGCACGAGTATCAATCACATTCTCTATCAATAACATCAACAAGTTCCCTCCTACAGTGTTTTTCTAATCAAGAATCACCTTATCGAGATATATTTCAAAGAATCTCTCTTTAGCTGCATCTGGATCAAATCCTTTAACTTCTTTGACTGAAGCAACACCTCCTAAAAACTTGGCTTCACCTGTTAATTGCCAAACCAATGAAATTAACGAAATCAACCAATAAACAAGTTGATTTTCCAAATTTTCAAAGCATTTACCTGTTCCCATAAAAGGAACGAAATCGTCCACAGTGACTTCAACTCCCATCTCCGTAAAAACATCCACGGCGGCGCGTCTAGAAAGATCTTCACTGTTACAAAGCACACCGTCCATATCAAACAGAACCGCCGATACTTTCCCCCAATCATCCGTCGCAATTGTCGCCGCAGGACTCTCCGCCGCCACACTCAGTTTTGTAGACGACTGAAGCGCCGTCGTTTTGCTTAAATAAACACCGGTTCTCGATCGAAATCCGGTGAATGTGGATTTTGACCTTATCGGAATTAACGAAGAAGAAGATAATCTCCTTGATTGTGAGAAAACTGAAGGCGGAGAAGTGAGTTTCAAAGCCATTTTTTTGCTTTGGTTTTTTTTTTTTCCTCGAGGAATCGTTTTGAACTGATTTGTTTGTGAGTTTTAGTGGCGGGTGTTAATTATCCATAAGGTCGAAACTACCCTCATGTTTTTTTATCAGTGCATGGGCATTTTCGGTATGTTTGTTAGTGTAGGATGATGGTCTACCAAAAGACATGGTCACATGAAAGCTTTGACAAAATTTGGTCAAGACTCGTTAATTACTGTCTTAGATTGATTGATTAGCCACGATCCTCAATGCGTTTAGGTTAGACTTGTTTTTCCGTACAACAACGACACACGAACTTAGAAATATTTTTTTATCTTAGGGGATTCTGAAAGTTAAGTTTGCATGCGACACATTAGGCATATTTTTACATGGTTGGCATCGTGATCTCTTTGAGGATGAGACATACTTGGGAATTCAGGCCCGGCTCAAAATTTTAGAAGACCTAGAGCTAGAAATAAATTGGGCCTAATATTACTATATATTTTATAAAAAAAAATTAAAATTGAGCCTTTTTTACCAAGGAAAAAATCCAAAAAATTTGATTGTCCTTGTGCTTGGGCACTCTCAGCACATGCACAGAGCCGGATCTGCTTGGGATACATGTCCAATACTAAATCACGGCATGCCACGTAAGTGGATACTGGATATCAGAAGTCTCATAGACTGATACGGCTCATCCCAATTTTATGTGTTTGGTCCAATTAAGAATATTAAATGGGCAACTGATACTCTAAAAAGTTTAGCTATGTACATGCTCTAAAACATAATACATAAAAGAGGAAATCAATTTGAAGGAAAAGAAAAACGTTAACATAAATGTGATGTGCGTTTGTGATCAACTGTTAGTGATCACAATTATGTTTGACATCTAACCTCTCCAGAAGAGGTGTCCTATATAAACGATATAAATTATGGTTTGCATGAGCATGGCAAATATAATCATGGAAAATTTTGTGGCTATAGGATGAAAAAGCTACGGTAAACACACAGGAAAATATCATTTTATATAAATGTCCCAAATTTTTCGGTGGTTTTTTCGTGTCAGTATAGCCACATTTTGACACTCGTGCATAGTGGCTAATTTTTGCCAAATATCCACGAACTTGTAAGTGGCTAATTAGCCTTTGTTCATGTCTATTATGTGACTATAATAGATAGCCATGAAATACGAGTGTCAAAATAGTGGCCAAATATAAATTTCCCGTAAAAAAAAGTGTTGACATGTAGATATTATTTTGAGTAAAGTGAGTGAAGTTTAAATTCGAGAGATACGCAAAAGAGATTATTTCATTTATTGTAACTTATAACGCCTCGACCATCACCGTTATGGGCTCAAATTTGTCCGACCTTTGGCACATTACTTTGGACACTCGAAATACTTGTGTACTGATCATACAAATCATCAAAAAATCTTTTCATGTGTTTTGCCCTCATTCACATAGTATTAGAAATTTATTTTACGTAAGTCACCAATATTTTAATCGCTCATGCTTACACGCTTTAACTTTGGAATTTTGATATAGCCAAATCATTTTATATAAGCTCTCATTTTATAGATTTCGAAAAGTGTTACAACCACCCATATTGGAACTTGCATGTAAGTATGTTTAGAAAATTAAGCTGATATTTTGGAATATATTTGTTATTTCATCTCCATAATTCTTTGGGAGAAATTGGGTAATCCTGATCTTACAAGATACATTTCATCTTACGGGACACATTTGAGTCAGGATTTTATTAGTTAAAAAACTTATTAATAGTACGGTGGATTTGACAAATATATTTGAAAATCAGTATACAATCAATTCTCTTTAATATTTTACATAACATTTTGGTATAACTAATAACTTGTAGTTTTTGGTCAACGAATCTATTTAAATGGACAAATCATTTCAATTTATTACTGCGTATTGAATAAGTTTCTCTTTTAAAAAAAGTTACACTCAATAATATATACTGAGTATTTATGCTTTTGGTTAAGAAATCAAATAAATGGATCTTTAACCATACTTGGAATCAATTAGGTAAATAAATGTACATTCATTTAAAGTAGACGTATTTCCTTAAGTAGTTAAAATTCCATTGTAATTACAATGAGGGAAGACAATCTTCAAAAAAACAAAACGTTCAAAAGCATCATTCTTGAAACTTTTGCTCAAGTTTATATGATTCAAAGGGTTAAAAACATTTCTAACCAATGAAATCTCTTAAAAGTATATTGGCTCTCTCATTTTTGTTCTTAACGGCTTCGTCATCATTTGGCTCTTCTTATGGTTTAGAACCACATGATTTCGTTGAAGATGTAGTAAAAACACTGGTGGTTGGTCATGATGGTGCAACTGATTTCAAAACCATCCAAAAAGCCATCGACTCCATTCCCTCTGGTAACAACCATTGGATTAAAATAATTATTAGTCCTGGAATCTACCAGTAAGCTCTCTCATCTCCCTCTAATTAAGTCTGCACATTCATTTTTTTTTTCTGTTACGGTTTTGTATTTTTGGGGTTTTGGAAAATAAGCCTCAAATGACCAAATTTTATTTCGGGTTGGTTTAGTTTGCGTTATTGTTCGGTTCGGATTAGGTTTAGTTTTCGATTTACTTACCACTCTCAAATGAAACTTATATGCACACGCCTAAAATTCGGTTGATCACCATTCGGTGTTATTTGGTTCGGTTCGGTGGTCCAAAAATCAAATCAAACCAAATCATGTACGTTATGAGATGCATTAGGACTTTCTTATAGGAGTTACAACTCAAAAACGAATCAATCAATTGACTTCTTATAATTTATTTTGTTGGGGTTTTACCTAAATTACGTTTGTGTGTGTATATTAATGCAGCGAAAAGATAGTGATTCCGAGGGAGAAGCAAAAGATAATAATGCAAGGAAGCGACGCATCAAAAGTGATAATTCAATACAATGATGCAGGACTATCTGCTTCGAGTGGTCCTTTAAGAGTAGACGCCGAATACTTTGTCGCTATCAACATTACTTTCAAGGTTAGAGTTTATATAAGTAGGTTACTTAAACCAAAAAAATGTATGTAGTTGACTATTAATATGGCTAGTTCTATCAATCATTCTCATATGATCAACTTTTATACATAAAACAATATTCATCTCTAGATGATGAAAGTAACGTGTAGTATATTCTAAACGCCGAGTACGTCGTAGCTATCAATATTACATTTCATGGTTATAGTTTATATATGTATAGTTACTATTGATATCATATGTGTACTTCTATTAATCATTGTTCTTAATGTTAACTTCTCAAACCAAACCTATACAATCAACATTTCCAAATAGAACAATGTTTTCTAAGTATTAGTTATAACTATATGTGACATAATTAAAAGTTGAACTTCTTAGAATGTCTAAAGTCTATGGAAATTCTAAAGCAGTGAAAAGGCAAATTTGTTTTGTTATACATTAAGCATAGTTTCTATGATGATAGATTATTCGGTCTAATCGGTCTTGTTAGTGCAGAATACTTATAACAAGAGGAAACCAATAATACTATATGAAGAGATAAAGGTAGCTCCATCAATTATACTAACCGCGGACAAGGCGTGGTTATATAGCTGTAGGTTTATCAGTGTCCAAGACACAGTTGCTGATTTACTCGGCCGACACTACTTCCAAAACTGTTACATCGAAGGATCCATCGATTTCATTTGGGGAAGAGGGCAATCTATATACCAAGTAATCTCATATTTCTCTCATATACATGCTAAATATAGAGATATAATGATATATACGTATCCTGATCGTGCATGTTTCAAGCCTAAATCGATCATGGTCGAACGGGCCAAACAAAACTCGTTCTTAAGAATTTAAGGTTAGATTTAAATTTGTATTTTTTCAATTAATGGGAGTAAGATATGTTTGTATGTGTATGCAGAACTGCATTATACACGTTAAAAGAGTGGCAACAAAGGGAAAGGTGAAGAGAGAACAAATGTTAACAGGATACATAACCGCACAAGGGAGAGAAAGCAAGGAAGACCCAAGTGGATTTGTGTTCAATAATTGCGTGATAGAAGGAAGTGGTAGGGCATTATTGGGAAGAGCTTACCGAGGCTACTCTAGAGTTGTCTTCTATAAAACCAGCATGTCCAATATTATTGAACGTCGAGGATGGGATGCTTGGCATCGTCAAGGCCAAGAGTATGTGATGCTCCTTCTCGTTTACTTCTAATGTATGCATTTGTTACATATTTGGTAGATATAAATTAACGATAGTATTATATTACATGAAAAAAAAATCAGGGATCATTTTACATTTGCGGAGATAAACTGCAAAGGGGAAGGAGCGAATAAGAGAGGAAGAGTTCGATGGGAGAAGAATCTTAGTGCTGAAGATGTTAAATCTCTGACTGAACCCAAAACTTTCCTTAATGGAGATGGTTGGATGGGTACTCTTCCTTCTTCTCTCGTCTCTTTATATTTGCCATCTTATAAGTGATTCATAGTTTGTATCTCTTTATTATGTTAATAACTATGGGTGTCCTAGTGCGTCGTACCAATTATATTATATGTATGTTTTTGCTATATTGGTAAAATGAGATTTAATTTCCACGAGCATTTTCGACAATTGTTTTTGAAATATAGTTTCACTTTTGGCAAAAAATATCTATGTAAATTATATTTTGTTGTATATATATTGGTGATATGTTCATGTGTATTTTTCAAAAAAGAAATTGGTAAGAACCAATCATTTTTTCTCCGTAAAAGTGTGGAATATACATATTCTATAGTATAAGTGTATTTTGAGAAAAATGAGTAAAAAAACTCTCAATTTTTTTAAAACATGTAAAAAACTCATAACAGTTGATAAAAAGAGGAGCTTCTCAAGGCATTCACAATATATATTTTTGGGGTTTTAAAACCCTTAAAAATTGTAAAATAACACATAATATTATTAAAATCAATTTAAAATAAGACAAAAATGTTATACTAAAATATAAACAAAGAAAAGTAATTTGGTTTAAGATTTGTTTTCTTAAATACTGTATTACATTTTGTTAATTTCCAAATTGAACATTTCATAGTCTTGATGTAAAAGAATTATATAAAACCGTAATTTCAAAGTTGAGATATGGTAAAACGGTTTTGTTACCATTAATTCTTTCTGTGAAAACAAATTAAATTCATTAGCTCAGAGAATTGGTTTCATATTGAAATTACATATCCAAAGTCTATTAAGATTATATTTATTTTGGTTCGAACTTATGTATGATTTAGTTTTGTTTGGACAAAAGTAATTATTTATGTTATATAGGATATATTGTAAATTCTTTTATGTATATATTTAATTGAAACAATATTTCTTCTGAGTTCTAGAAATTCATCAACATGAAAGCAAATTCGGTCACACAAATTTAGAGCAAATGTTTGGTCATACTTTTTAAAACAAAATTATGTTAATAGATTTGATTCATTTTAAATCCAAACTTAGAAAGTTAGAACAAATTTGAGCCCAAACAAAACAAAACAAACAAAACAAAAAGGAGAAATTCAATAATTAAAAAAAAAAAAAACTCATCATTTTAGTAAAAATTTTCCACAACTAGATTTAGACCCAAGCATGTCTAACTAAAACCTTTATTTGCCCAACTTGCTTACCATCTCCTAAAATCAACTCAATAATTGAGAAATCATTATAACAATGAACCTAATTAAAAAACCAGAAATTAGGTGCAATAACACTCTCTTTACCCAAATTAACACTTTAATCAAAGTAGGTTCAAAGTCAACTATCTGACTTTTCCTGTTTGCTTAACAAGGTTTGACCCCTTCGGTTTCTTCTATACTTTCTAGATTAATACAACCAAACTAAAGTTATAACGTAAAGTTGGTCAACGACATTAACCACCGCTGACCAGTGAAAAATTAGAAAAAAGAGTCTTAGATCTTCTTAAACTTATTTAGCCTTTTTTTTTTTCTCAAACTCATTTCGCCTAGAAAACCCTTTTAGATCATGTTAGATCTTTCATTAACATGTTCTAGAGCTTGAGAAGAGTCTAAGAATTGTTTTTGATCCTAAAACTCACTAAGGAAACAAATCATAAAACAAATTCAATTTGGAAGTCACACCGGTTCATGGTTGTTTAATGGTTGTTTCCAACAATTCTCTGGCATGTATCCGATAGTAAAAATCAGGAATCACGTGCTTTTGGTAAAGAAATGAAATTAGTGGATCTTTAACCATACTTGGAATTAGGCAAGGAAATGTACATATATACTTAATCAGCATGTTATATATATATATATATATATATATATATATATATATTTATTTATTACAAATTTATTTACCATGTAGTTTAGAGATTTCTTTTATGAAAAAAAATGATAAAAAGCATTTAGAGTTTTGTCTTTGGGTTGAAGTTCCAACTACATTAATTTAGTTACATTTTTCATTGTATTCTCGAAAAAATATAAAGGACAAAAAGTCAATTGAAATAATTTTAAAAATCAATTGGAAATTTTAATAAATTGGCTTCTTTATTTAAATTTATTTATTTTAACTAGATTTTAAACGATAACTATTAAAATTTAATTTAGATTTTGGTTAATGAATCACTTCAATGGATATAATTATTTTTTATCTATTTCTGTAATTAATTTGAAATTTTATTTTAAAATTAATGTATAATAAATTATTGGATATCATATACTTGCTTTTGGATAATAAATTCAATCAGTGGATCTTTAACTATACTTGGAATCAGGTATAAAATGTTTTTAAGTTGTTAAAATATCATTGCCGTTCATATAAACGTCCAAAATATACTCTAGCGAAAGAAGAAACAAATCAAGATGAAAGTTTTTTTCTTTTGATACACCAAGTTCAAACTTCTGCCTAGTTTAATTTTGGTGCTTAAAAGAGTTAAACACTTTTGCTTTCAACCAATGAAATCTCTTAAAAATATTTTGGCTCTCTCATTTTTGTATTTGATGGCTACGACATCACTTGTATCTTCAGATGGTTTGGAACCGAAAGATTTCTACAAAGATATAGCAAAGACATTGGTGGTTAGTCATAAGGGTAAAGGTGATTTCAAAACCATCCAAGCAGCCATGGACTCTATTCCTTCTGGTAACAAAAATTGGGTTAAGATTTATCTTAGACATGGAATCTACAAGTAAGCTCTCTCATCTAAACTTAAGAAGAATCAAGCAATTGACTTCTTTTTTTATTTTAGGGTTTATTAAATTATGTATATTCATGCAGCGAAAAGATAGTGATTCCGAAGGAGAAGCAAAAGATAATAATGCAAGGAAACAATGCATCAAAAGTGATAATTCAATATAATGATGCAGGACTAGCCAATTCGAGTGGTCCTTTAAGAGTAGACGCTGAATACTTCGTCGCTATCAACATTACTTTCAAGGTTAGTGCATCTATAACAAGCTTTCAAACCAAAAAATGATATATGTAGTTGACTATTAATATGGCTAGTTCTATCAATCATTCTCATACGATCAAATTTTATAAATTATACAATATTTTATCTCTAGATGGATGAAAATACGTGTAAATGTGTGTATACATATATATATATACACGTGTATATGTATGTATATATTGGTTTCCAAACAAATGTACGAGTATTTATGGCATAACTAAAACATTTGATTTGATTTGAATGTCTTAAGCATATGGTATTTACTGGTTACAACATTTATTAAGTTTTTAAATTGTGATTCCAGCCATATACAATGCATGTATTAAAATATAATAAAAATTTAAATTTATTTATCTAGGAAAGTCTACTCTCTATTTTATAATAAATGTTGTTTTAGATTGTTTTCACTCATATTAATTAAATTTCATTTTTACTCCTATCTAATAGTGTAAAATATATGACTTTTTATTTGTCAAAACATGAAGATAGTAAGGATAACACATAATATTTTATCAAAACTTTACTTTGAAAATATAAAATGACATGTATTATGCAATAAGATTCAAGTTGTAAAAACGACACGTAATACGAAACAGAAAAGTAACATTTTAGGGTGATCATTCAGTAGGAAAAAAAGTTTCACCTTAAGTGATTTCATTATTTTAATATTTAGCTATTTGCATCATTTCAATATTGAACTGACAAATCAATTTGTTTTGTTCTTTGATGATGAGATAGATTATTCAGACTGATTTCCGCACATGTAGATATGATATGAAATAAAATCTAGTACATTAAATATTGCGAAACTGACATCCTGGTTGTGCAGAATACGAATACAAGGATGACACCAGTTATACCGTATAAAGCAATAAAGGTAGCTCCATCAGTTATACTAGCTGCGGACAAGGCGTGGTTCTATGGCTGCAGCTTCATCAGTGTCCAAGACACAGTCGCTGATTTACTCGGCCGCCACTACTTCCAAAATTGTAACATTGTAGGAGCCATCGATTTCATATGGGGAGGAGGCCAATCTATATACCAAGTAATCTCATATATATCTCATAAATGAGGATTAAGAATAGAGAATGATATATAAAACTTGATATAGACATGAGCGTTGGCCAATATATAATTTTAAAAATTAGGGACTGGCCGAATTGAACCTGTTTCATGCCTAAACCTGACACACAGAAGCAAAACCTACCAAGGCCAAACTAAATAGAAGAACGCGTTATTTTATTCTTATGTTTTTTGCATATCATACACACTAAATACATTTATATATCTAAATGACTTTTTGTGTGGATGCAGAATTGTGTGATAAACGTTAAAGCAGTGACATCAAAGCGCATGATGAAGAAAGGAGGAATGTTAGAAGGGTTCATAACCGCACAAGGGAGGGAAAGCGAGGAAGACAAAAGTGGATTTGTGTTCAAACATTGTGTGATTCAAGGAGATGGTAAGGCATATTTAGGAAGAGCTTACCGAAACTACTCTAGAGTTGTCTTCTATGAAACCACCATGTCCAATGTTGTCGTACGTAAAGGATGGGATGCTTGGGAATATAGCGACCAAGTGTACGTAATATTTACTCTCTTCTTCTTATACTATATGCATTTGTTACATATATATTTGGGAGCCATATTTTAACAACAATCACGACTTACAAAAAACCAAAAATCAGGGATAAATTTACATATGCGGAGATAAACTGCACAGGGGAAGGAGCGAGTAAGAAAGGAAGAGTTGGATGGGAGAAGAATCTTTCTGCTAAAGATGTTGAATCTCTTATAGAACCAAAAAATTTCATTGATGAAGATGGTTGGATAGCCACTCTTCCTTCTTCTCTCGTCTCTTTATATTTACCGTCTTCCATCTTTTAAATGATCAATAATTTGTAAATCTAGTGTACGTGAATGACCTTTGTCATTGTGATTTACCCCTAGGTTTATCGCTGACTCATTTAAAGGCAAATGATGGATATATAGAGTTTTTTGGTTTCTCAACAATATGTAGTTTCTTCTTATGTTCGTGTATCAATTATATCGTTGATCGGATAAACTACAATTCAAAATGTTCCTACAGCTATCGAGGAAGGCTATAAAATTTACAAAGGTTTCATTAATTACCAATAATTCATTTGGTGAATACTACATATTTTTCACCTTACAGAACTCACATGGCTACAAACAGTTGTCCTTGCACTCCAAAAACTCCAACAGCTCATCTAAACACCAACTGGAAGAAGCATAATTCTTCGAGAGCAATACGATCGAGATCCTTAATTCTCTAATGGCTAATGGCTTTTGTGAGAGCTGAAGCGATTATTTGGCTCCTCTCGATCCCTTGATCATCAAACATCGTAATTCCATTGTAGGTAAACTGTTTACGTAAATGGGCTAGAAATGCCTTACGGACATCTGGTCCGTGGAAGCTCGTGAAGACATTGTATCTCCAGGTGTGAGGTGAAGTCGTGAAGAAGACATTGTATCCAGGATCAGATAGACGTTGTTGGATAAAGCCTTTTATGGAGAAGGAAATGAGAAAAGTAAACTTATTACTACAAACAAACAAGTGGGCTCCGGTGCAAAGACCTTTTGGCATTGACTACAAACAACCGTGGACAAGGAAGTCGGCAGCTGAGGATATTGACTTCTCTGTAGCTAACTGGGTTACTTGGTTAGGTCCGGTTAACTGGATTCAAGAAACGAAAGTTAGAAATAAAACTGTTACAGTATGATATATTCATATATGTTTATAAACATTCAAATCTTGCTTAACAACAAACAGTATGATATAGTGCTTTATTATTAGTATTTACATGAACGCTAAAATATTATATTATACAAATAGTATGATCACAATATATCCATCACTTAGCCTTTGATTGCCTTGTAGCATCGGAGGCTGCACAATGGAAGATTTGACTCTGAATCTCTATATTTGTATGGGTTTGTACATTCTGGACCCGCACATCTTTCCCGCGGTGGAGGATAACTACTTCGTTAGCAAGGTGAACCATGTCAATTTCGGTTAAATTCACTTTAACAGCATTGCTTGATCCAAATGAGGTAATGAGTCTTTGCATCGAATCATACCTGTGTGGTGTAGAGTTGAATATACTTGGCAATCCAAGTTCTTCTGGGAAGGTTACTATGGTTCCTGAAGGACCCATCACCCACTTCACTGTGTCTGATCTACGGGCAATCGAGTCTGCAGCCTTCTCCTGCATAAAACAGATTGCAAACAATCGTAAGATTGATAGAAATGATCACACATAAGATGCTTTCATTCAACAGCAGCAGAAATTGGTTATACAGCCATGAAACCTTTCGAAAGTATCATTGCAGTTTATACCTTGGCCTTGTCTTCTTGGCGTTTCTTTATCTTATCTTCCTTCTTCTTTCTGCTAGAGTCTTGTCCCAGAATCTTCCTGATTGCCTCAGCCTACCGATGTGAGAAAGATTATGTAAGCATGCTCGTCATATATTTCGTTCCACTGAAAAAAGAAAAACAGGATCAAACCTCTGATTCTCTAGCTGCCTTTTCGACTTGCAATTTACGTCTCTGGGCAGCCTCAGCTTTCTTTAGTTGCTGATCAACCTCTAATCCATTTTCTTTTCGCTCTGTAAGCAAACAAAACAAACAAAAAGCTCTGAGTAGGAGAACAATTTGATAAGAACCTCAACTATAGCATAAATTGAGCAACTATGTAGGTCACTGAACAAAGTCACTAGGCCCTGCGATTGAGTCAACAATCTAACGTGAGTGCAACATAGCAAGTACCCGACTAAAAATTCAAGATTGTGATTTTAGTGATAGCCTCTTTATCTAATAACAAAAGAAGAGTAGATTAGATATTCATCAAGCTTACTTCTAGGTGGAGCAGGAGGTAGGCCACGAGGAAACTCGATAAGGTTTCCACTATGTCCAGAACGTCGACGAGTAGTCACAGTCATTTCTGTCTTAACTTCACTCTGACCTTCTTCAGCTCCTCTTCTAGTTCTCGCGCTCTTATTTTCTAGCTCAACATCTGAAACAGCCTCTTCTTCTTCCTCATCATCATCCTTGACATAATCAGCATCGTCAAATGCTTTTCCCATCTTATCCTTCTTGGCTGATTTTTCTGATGTTCCTACACCACGTGGGAATTCTACATTTTGTTTCATTACCTTGGAAAGCTTTTTATGTTTTCTGGTCCTGTCTTCATCGTCATCAACATCTTCTTCTACAGCCACAACTTTAGCCATTTTCATCCTTCTGAGAAATTGAATTTCTTCGTCATCATCATCAAGACTATCGAGTTCTTCATCCAGAACACGTCGTTTAGAAATCCGGTTGCTTTTACGAATAGGATTTGTGTTCGCTTTGCTATCTCGGGTATCATTACATGAATCTGATTTGCTTGCAGTGTCCAACGGTGTCCCTCTTAGTTTAGTCGATCGCTCGTTTGAAATTTCCTGTGAGTAAATAAGTAGACAATAACAAATTACAAATGTTGTAGCCTAATTTCATCAGAAAGACTGAAAAAACTCAGGCAATCACCAACACATACTTCGTTGAGGAAATGAGAAACATTTAGCATTTAAGAAAGGATTAACTACCTGGTAAGTCTGCCCAATCCCCAAGGCATCATCTGATGCATGGGACGACTTTGTCGAACACAATCCAATATCAGAAGCACCATCGGATGCTGATATTATATTTATAGTTTTTGACGAACCACCAAGTTTGAGTTTAACCTTCTTGATGATATTCTCATCAAAACCAGCTCGACGTTCTGTCGTGTCAATTGTGTCTTTCTTTTTACTAGGTACAAGAAACCCTTCAGTGGATGCAGTGCTGTGGCCTCCACCTTGCCTCACTTGGTTACTTCCTTGGAATGAACCATTCGTTGAACCTTCATCCGACTCCACTGCTTCCCTCTCTTCTATCTTATTCTCATTCTACAAACATAAAAGCCAATTTCTACACATATCAGTTAAAACAAGTCACACACATAAAAGTAGTAGACACATTAATATCAAATGTTCACAATGATCCAAAATGTTATTGATATGGATACATACATAAAGGTAGAAACTTTTACGGCAGCAGAGTAAAAGTGACTATTGTACATGAATACTAAAGAAGAATGAAGACGATACTTAGCGGTAAAACTATTCTGCAAACACAAAGCCACTTTCAATATCAGTTAACACAACTCGCGCATATAATAGTAGTAGACACATGAAGGGACCAGAAAGTTCACAATGCTCCAAAGTGTTATTGAGATGGATAGATAGATAAAGGCAGAAACTTTAACGGCCGTAGAGTAAAAGTGACTATTCTACATAGATACTAAAGAAGTATGAAGACAATACCTACCCCGAAAACTATTCTAACAAGTAAAAGAATGAATTTTTCATTGCAAAGATTGATATGTTTTTGGTTTCTTACATTGTCAGCGACTGGTGTGGATGGCAATGAAGAAGAATCCTGTAACTGTCGATCATTCCAAGGCCGACGCAATGTAGTGCTTCTCTTCTTCTTTGTTGCACTACTCGTATTACTGAATCCAATACCTCCAAGACTTTCCATAATTGTTTTTGTTTCACTCAAAAATCAAAGCTCCACATACCTAAGTCCATCAGATAATGAAATCAGAACATCCAAAAAAGAGAAGGTCTTAGCTAAATTCAGATACTTGACTGATAAATTTGTTATCAATTCAAGTTCATACACTAAGCAAGCATGTAGAGGATTGGTTTTAAGAATCATGTTTTAGAATCAGAAATCAAGTTGGATTGGTCAATTTAATGAAGTTTAAGGATCTGGGTTTTGAAATTGTTACCCAGTTTCTTCAATTCGATCAAAAACAACAAAGACAAAAGCTAAGAGCTCGAATAAAGAGGTCGATTAAACAAAATTCTATACCTGATTTAGATTCAAAGGATCGAACTTTGAGCACGCTAAATTGGAATTAGCGTTTATGGTTTATTGGAGTTGACGAAGAAGCTGTGGAACTTCACCGTCTTCACTCTTGTTCCTCTGGAGCCAAAGAAACAAAAGGGCGTAGGTTAGACTAATCTAAGCCTACTTGGTTAACGTTAGCGTTCACAGACAGGGTTTACCGCTAAACAGTAATATTTATATACTCAGGGCCTTATATTTCGCTTATTTTGTCGTAAATCGGCCCATTACAAAACTGCACTCTCCCTCACATCTCTCAAGTGTCTAACGATAATGTATGTTTATGTTATTATTATAGAGATTGCAAAACTTGAGAAGGTAGTGGTACGTGTACAAGCAATATATGTTTTGGTTTTTGTATATGTTACTTAACATTTTGGATTGAAATCTGAAAGTATGTTTTATTGTTGCATTGTAATGTGTTGTTTGCAAATAATTTAAAAAAAATAAAGAAACATAATGAGTTCATAGGACTGAATTTTCTAATATTTGATAAAAATGTTAGTATATATTTGTTTATGTTTTTTTGACATCTTTGAATCGAGAAAATTCGATCCATAGTCAATCTTTACTACGCGGGATAACGCGATTTAGTGGAGTCAAACTACGATGGGAAATATGGAATCAAATAGACTTAACCACTTGAGTAAAGGCACTTCCCCATTTATTTATATTTATTATATAAATTAAAGCATGTTTATATTAGTTTGACATACGTAAAATTTTCTATTTACAAAAGAAAAAGAAAGAGTTTTTCCCAATCCCAACAATCTGCAAAGAACTCTTTTAGACATGTACTTATTCTAACATTTATATGAAAACGTCTTAATTATTCAAATTACATACTCTAACTGTCGATTTTTATGCATAATTTCAAGTCGTTATTAACGGACGTTAGTCAATCGGGATATATGTTGACTCAGTTGTCACGTGTGTGATAAGTTGGCAATTTTTCTTTGTAAAACGACCATGTTTGGTGGTTGGTATTGTATATGCTTAAATTTGTAAAAGATCTAAGGTTTGACTAAACGAAGTTTACAAAGTAGAATCGCCACTTTGTTACACACGTGTCAATTAAGTCAACATTTGTAACAGTTGACTAATATTTGTTAATTTACGATTCTGAATACGCATAAAATCGAGAGTTGGAGTATCTAATTTGAATATTTAAGACGTGTGTAGAAATGAGCACTAGTAATAGTCGTTAGGGTATTTTCATGAGTATAAATTTCATGAAAAATAATATAAGAAATTAAAATCTAAATTATTTGTAATTTGATCAAAAATGATAACACAATAGTCGGAAATTGATTTTAGAAAAGTTAAATTATAATTTAAATAATTATTGGAATTTTAAAAGAACTATAAAATTCAGCGTTCAAGAAAACGGGTTATAAATTTCAAGAAAATATACAACTTGTTACGTTTACAAGTTCAAGAAAACTACTCACCCTATGAATTTAATAGATCTTGTAACTATTAGACCATTTCCATTAGAAGTTTTTCACAAGAGTTTTTCACAACTAAAAAAATAAAAATATTAAAAATGAAAGAGAAAGAAGGTAGAAAGTTTCTCACTTGAGAAACTATGAGATACTCTCTACAACTCATCATGACATTTCTCTCTTTATCATTAGTTCAGTTTTTAACTAAAATAAAAAAAATTAATCATATAATAAAACTTTATTTTTTTGTTTGTTTGGAAAACTCTTTGAATTTCTAATGGAGATGCTCTTAAAAACCTATTTGACTAGATAATAACCTGATGGAATTTGTACTTTTGGAATTTGGATTCAATTAGGAGATGAATAATGCATATCACGAAATGGAGTTGTTAATACTTTACTTGTTAAGAATTTACTGAAATAATTATGATTAATAAATAATGAGAGAGTAGGTTCCAATAGATGATTTATTAATTTTATGAATTTGTGTGCAAATTGTGTCAACTTCACTTAAAATGAGAAAAGAGAAAGGAGACCAAAAAGCGATGGAGAACGATCAACAATGAACAAAGGTATGGATTACTACCCAAAGATATCCAGTACTTTTTATAAATCCTCATTGATCTAAACTCTGGACTGTCAGAAAGAAACCACCAAGTTTAATAGTAAAACAACTACAGTACAAAGTGTTTAACAACATCACATAAAATAAAATAAAAGCTTCCTTAAAAGATCGCCAGCCGATGTGGTTGCTTGGCTTCTTACCAGGAGCCTGCAGCACCAGCAGTTGGGTTGTGGAATGACGAGAATTCCCAGTATGTCTTCAATGAGTATGGCTGTGAGACCGTCACGCCCTCTTCCGTGATCTTCGCTATCTGCACAGTTTTCATATTTTCTGTTATTACAATCCTTATGAAGAACTTCTACCAAACTAAACAAAGATTATACGAGATGAGATAACGGTAAACAAAACTTGTTATTAGAGACAAACCTGAAGCTTGTTAATAGCAGATCTGTCACGGTAAAGAAGCACACGCATACATTTCTCAAGTAGCTTGACACCATCTTCAAAACTCAGGTCTGCATGCCACTCATCACGAAGAATTGGCCTAGCAAGGTGGTTTCCAAATCCAGTGGCAACATGATCGTCCTCAAAACTAACACCAATCATTGACACCTAGAGAGAAGCAAATGGATCCAAATCAATAGTTACATTCATAAGAAAATTTTATATATGTGACTTGAAAGACTGAGACGTACCATTCCAAGGTAACTTTTCCCATTTTTGACGCCTCCAAGGACGAGAGTGTTCCACAGAGGGTTAAACTTGTTGCGACGGTTGTACATCACACGGGTCAGATAGTTGTGAATCTCTTTTGGTCCCAAAGAGTTACCATCATCCCACATGTTATCATTCAGGCTGTGTAAAACCAAGGGCTTGTGAGGCTTGATAATTGACAAGGAAAGATTAAAATATAAAAAAATTGAACCAAACGGATTCTTACGTGAGCTCATCAAGATAACGGAGAATCTCCTGAAAGTCGCTGATTTCTCCGCTGGCACCAAGAAGAGAATGCTTACCAATAGCCTTCACTCTCTCGATGTTCTTGTATCTTAAGGTTGATCCATATGAACCTGCATGCAAAAATTTGAAAGTGAGTTGATGGCACAATATCGTAATTTCCCTGGTGCATAAGTCCCAGGAAACCAGGATCACACCATTAGAACATAAAAGAATAATCCAAGCTACATAGATATACCATCAAAATTATTAACCGTACAAACAAATGACAGCTCTTACTTATTGTGAGTCGGTGTTAAGATATGAGAAATCAAACTATTTCAATGAACATAGCTAAGTACTGGTTGATGGTTGTAACGTTAATTCTCAGTTGTCATCTCTTGACCTAATTAACAATGGATGGCACACAGGGAACCGAAACAAAAGCAAAAAGATCTAGAAACAGTCAAGACTTTTCAACATTATTCTCTGGATCATTCATAAAAGAAGCCTCAATTCTTAGTTTACCCTAAATCTAACAATATTAAAGAGACGAAACAGGAACAACCAAAGAACTGTAACATTCTATGTTGGAAAGATAACGTAGCTAAGAAAACAAATGCAAGGGGGATGTGAAACTAATCTCATAAAAAACAAAAAGCAATTGCTTGTCTATATGTTTAGCCCAAAATACATATTATTATCAATCAAGCAGCTAATAGACATAACAAAACCTGTTCTGCATAATAGTGTTTGACCCTAATTCACTGAATCGTCTATAAAGATGCAAAAATCAAATTTGACCAAAAGAATCAAACCATACTTAAAAATGTAGCAGAAAAGACACTAGAGAAATGAAATTTGAAGGATTCATACGCATGAAACGAGCATATCTGAAACACATGATCTATTCACTGACTTGTGATGATCTCTCACAGAGAAAAAGAAACAGATTTAACCAAACAAACACCAAGAGAGGCAAAACAAACGATTCAAGCAATCAAGCTTATAACAGATGTAAATCTAAACATACATTGCAAAAATTTGTGCATACATTAAACCAATACAAATACTTAACCAAATAAAGAGCTGAAACTAGGAGCTGAGACATACCTCCCATATCAGAAGCCATCAAAACCCCATCTTTGTACTTGATTGCAACAATTGAAGTTCCAGTAACATATGGGTACCTAAACAAAAAACCAAAACAAAACCCTAATAAATTCAAAATCGAATCCCAAATTTTCTCAAAATCGAAAACCCTACATAAGCATAAGAGTAAGAGATTTTTACAGTGTTCTTTGTGATTCTTCTTCTGCGATCTTCATAGAATCTCCGTTATCAATCGGAACAGAAAACTGCTCAGAAGAAGAAACAAAATCAAAATCAGGAAAACGAAATCAAACCTAGAAGGATCAGAAGCAGAGATAGTAATAAGAACATTGAAGACGAGATTGATCTGACTTACAGTCGTCATATTCTCGAAAAATATCGTAGTGAGCTTTAGGTTCTTCTTCTTAAGATCTGATGGTTTTGGTTTTGTTTACCTCACTAAAAAGACTTCTGTGATTTCCTTTCGCTCAAGAAACATAGCGAATCGGGCCTGACCCGGTGTTTACCGGTTTAACCTGGTTATTCACCCGATCCGATTTGATCTCACACACTAATATCAATTTATTGGTTTAATACGGTTCTTTACCTGACCCGACCTGACTCAGTTTCACACGTAGAGGTGTCAAACGGGCCGGTTTATTCTCGATTTGACCCGACCTACCCGATCTCAACCAATATTATCGATTTAACCCGGTTACTGACATGACCCCACCCGACATTACTCAAATATCGGAAAGCCCAAGTCCAATACTGTAGTTCAAAATTGAACTCTGTGACTTTCTCAGTCTTCTTCTAGAATCATCTTTGCTCTTTCTCGTCGACTATTTGCTCGCCGGAGAATCTCTCTCAGAATGGCTAGGTCACCGAGCAAACACGGCCGCGATCAAACTCAGGTAACCATTTCTACTCGATTCATCTTTCTTACATGAATCTTCTCTAGCTAAAATCTCTGTTTACTCGAGAATGAAAAAGGAAAAAAATCGAAACGACTCGTGCTCCTTATCTCCACTTCGTTATCTAGATTTCATGGAGATTGTTAGTTCAACGAACTGTTGTACAATCGATTATGTATATAGACTAAGAACGAATTAGATGTTTACTTGCATCGTTTGGTTTCGAATTTTTTTTTCCAGGATTTCCAGGGATTTTTCAATGACTTGCAGGATTGGGAACTCTCATTGAAGGATAAAGACAAGAAGATTAAGCAACAACCTGCTAATTCGTCGAATCCGGTTCGTTCTTTTGTGTATATACAGAAGTGCTCTCATTTGTAAAACTTAATGCATCCTTATGAGATTCCTTGTTTTGAACTTTCAGAGTAGTGAGACGTTCAGACCAAGTGGGTCAGGGAAATATGACTTTGCTAAAAAGTATCGTTCCATTAGGGATTTGTCGAGTAGTTTGATTGGAGAAAGTCTATTGGATTCTAGTTCAGAGAAGGAGCAGGTACTTTCTCTTCTTCAAGCTTTGTTTTTGTTATGTGATATTCTCGTGATGCAATCTTTCTCATGGACCTCTCTTGGAATACAGGGTAATGAATTCTTCAAGCAGAAGAAGTTCAATGAGGCGATTGATTGTTACTCTCGGAGCATTGCTTTATCGCCAAATGCTGTGACTTATGCAAATCGAGCAATGGCTTACCTTAAAATCAAAAGGTTTGCTCATTGTCTGTTTCATTGGTTTTATTCATTCATCACTGTGACTCTTGTGTGTGTCCACTTGTCTTCCATTACCTGATCCTCTTTAAGCTATATTTTCTGACTTTGTAAAATGATTCTTACATTAGATATCGAGAGGCTGAGGTTGACTGCACAGAAGCTTTAAATCTGGATGATCGATATATAAAAGCTTACTCACGCCGAGCAACAGCAAGAAAAGAACTCGGCATGATTAAAGAAGCCAAAGAAGGTATCCCTCGCACCCATATAATCATTCATTCTGTTCTGTTAAGATACATACAATTTCTTTATTACATGTTGCTGCATATGTAAGGTGATTAAAATTATTCGCAGATGCTGAGTTTGCCTTAAGATTGGAGCCTGAGAGCCAGGAACTTAAGAAGCAATATGCCGATATCAAATCTTTGCTCGAGAAAGTAATATTTTCATATGCTTCTTTGCTGCATTTTTGCCAGGTTAATTTTAAATGCTTCACAAATACTTAACTTTTTGAATTTTGAGCAGGAAATCATTGAGAAAGCCACTGGAGCAATGCAAAGCACTGCACAAGAATTACTCAAAACATCAGGTTTAGATAAGAAAATACAAAAGCCAAAGACAGAAATGACTTCAAAGCCAGTGACCCTAGTGGCCAAAACGAACAGGGATATTGTTCAGCCTGTTCTAGGTAGCAATGAAAGTTCGGGAAAGAAGCTCATTGAAAATATACAACCTGAGGTATATTTCAAGTTTATTTTGTTTGATATAAGTTAAGTTCAAAAGTGCACATCTAAAAGGTCGTGTAGAATTAGTTTTACTAGTAAAGTTTGTCGGATATTATTATCACATGGAAACTTTATCTTTAGTTAGCATAGATGGAATTTTCGAGAGCTTATCTCATTATACTTGTCATGCTATCTTCAGGAGAAAAGCAAAGAAGGTTCCATGAAAATTCCAGCTATCACGGAAATTCTAGACAGCAAGAAAGTGACGCCTGGAAGCCAAAGTTATGAAAAGGAGGCGAAGCCTTCTGACAGAAATGGTACTCAGCCTTCTGGACCGGTAAGTAATGGTGGTCTAAGTGTTAAAAAGGTTGATGTGGTACAAAAAAATCCACTCTGATGCTACAAAACTTGTCCCCATTCTAATGTTACAGGAAAACCAGGTTTCTAAACAGCTGGAACTAAAGCCATCAGTACAAGAGCTTGCTGCTCATGCAGCGTCACTTGCGATGACTGAAGCTTCTAAAAACATTAAAACCCCAAAATCTGCTTACGAATTTGAGAACTCTTGGCGGAGTTTTTCCGGCGACAGTGCCCTACGAAGCCAATTGTTGAAGGTTTGAAATACCACCTGCAAAAAAATAAACTCAATCCCTAAATAACAGTGCAACTCACCAGGTTTGTAAATATATCAGGTCACGACTCCGAGCTCTTTACCTCAGATTTTCAAGAACGCCCTGACCTCTCCGGTGCTGGTTGACATAATCAAATGTGTAGCCTCATTCTTCACGTGAGTAAACTGACCATTTGCATTCTGGTTCTCCAAAAAATCTTGTAATAATTGGTGCTTATGGTTTCTTGCTTGTTGCAGTGAAGACATGGATTTGGCAGTTAAATACATTGAGAACCTAACAAAGGTTCCTAGATTCAACATGCTCGTCATGTGCCTTACCTCAACCGAGAAAAACGGTACTCCCTTTCTTCTTCATGTCATGTCAACGATCTTTAATATGATCAAAGCATATACATGTAGTGTAAATGACCTACATCATAACAATTGTGATATCTGATTTCTCTTGGTGCAGAGCTACTGAAGATATGGGAAGATGTTTTCTGCAATAAAGCAACCCCAATGGAGTATGCAGAGGTCTTAGACAAACTAAGGTCAAGATACTGCCTTAAACAGTAACTTAGTAGATGGCTCTTTTTAGTAGTGTACATGGTGAAGATTTTGCACACCCAGTAGGCCAGTAAGCATTTTGGATGATAATGAACCAGTTTTTTGTTCATATATTTACCGAAAGAACCGAAAAAACTTAGAATGTTAAAATGGGTATATGTTGCTCGGGGTTTTCTTTTGGTTTACATGTAAACTGTCAACTAATATTAACTCAGAAAAAGCTATTGTCAGTTTTCATTTCATCTAATGTGTATTGTTTGTTGCATAATGCATATTAGGAGAGTTCTATTTACGGGGTTAAGAATCAGAATCCATATTTTGCTTCTGCGATGATTGGAACTTAGAATAGAAACAATGGCTCTTCTATTTTCATAGAAGACATGAGAATTAAGAATCATGTTCTTAAGAATCGGATCTTTCTACTTTAGGATATAATCTCTCAAAGTCTGCTCTTAGAACAGAGCCAGAAGCAAGAATTTCGACCAATCGTATCGTTATCGTAATGGGATCTTTATTATGCTGGGCTATCTTTGTTTTATTCCGACAAGAATAAGCGGTTCTGTCTCATAGAATCTGTTTGACCCACCCTTTGCAAATTGCAATAGACATTGGAGAATCCAACCAAAAAGAAGTGGTCATTGTCAATTTTCAAATCAGATGCTAAGAAACAGAACAAAGAAGACAGAGACAAGAACAAGACTGTAGCAAAAACAGCCAACATTTTCGTAATTAAAAAAAAAAAGACATCATAGATTGATCAAGAACACAGCATTTTTCTAGGTAAGTTGTTCTTCATTAGCACCTGCGAACTCCTCGATAATGCTCTTCTTCTTGTTCATAATCACGTGGATCTTGGAACAGTTACACGCGAGATCCGAAGCTTGATCTATATGATCATGAACAACACCATTAGCATCTTCACCTAGCTTCCTTGAGATTACAATGGAGTTGATAACTTCATCGGTAGGGTGATAAACCGATAAAACTTCGAAACCTTCGAGATCACAAGGCTCAACGATTGGATAGAGAAAAGCTCTAGGTCCATGAGCGCTTCTCAGCATGAGCAAAGCACCAGGAGACATGTGTTTCTCAAGATGCTCGACCACCTTAACCTTCTCCTTTTTATCCATCCCTACAAGAGCAGCCAAGAACACAACGTCGAAGCCCTTCAAGCTCTCGGTTACATCCATTATATCAACAGTATGGAAAAACATACGTTGAGAAAGATCAGGATCAGACGAAACCAAACGAGCTGCTACCATATTCGCTGATGGGTCGATGTCAAAGTTATGAAAGATCGAGTCTTTGAGATGGGAAGAGGCAAGAACGACGGAAGTAAGAGGGAGAGGACCAGAGCCAATGAAAGCTACAGTCCTTGGAACAAAACCGTTTAGGTTCTGTTCGAGGAGATCAAACTCGAGCTTGCTTAGTTTGAGGTAGTTGTTGTAGTAAGGAAAAAGATTCAAATGATGAAGGGGGTTATCTTCAAAAGAGGTTAAGATTGAAGAGAAGTGATGCTCTAAGTAACCTTCAGCCTCACCACAGATTTTGATGAGGTTTGATCTCATCTCTTGGATGTTTTCAGACATCTTGGTGACGTCGATGTTAGGGTTTGGTGGTATGCATGTGGACACGAGCTGCTTGAAGAGAGTGTCGACATCTTCACAAGGCTTTAGGGTCTCAAGCTTCGAGATCTTTTCGTAAAGATCGCAGATCTTGTTTACGAGTTGGTCGTCTTGGCAATAACCCATGTCGACACTATGAGGTTTTACGAGAAAAGAAAATGAAAAGTGAACTTTTTTTCTTTCTTAAGAGTTATGTTTTTCAGGTGAAATGAAGTTTTTGGTGAGATGGTTTATTTATTGGCAGATTTGTGGGCTCCATAACATAGAATAAATATACTTTTGATTTCTTTTTAATACCCAGCACAATAAATTAATGAAGTGTTAATTTTTAAATTTCTTATCGTAACTCATGTCTTTTTATAAATGTTCATTTTTTAATGTTTTTTTGGTTTAATTATTAATGTTGAATTTAATATGCATGAATGAAAAATGTGTTGGACATTATTTCAAAATTATTACGTAAATTATTATTTCTTATCCTATAAATTTTGAAATCTCAAATTTAATATATTTAAATTTTATACCAAGTGATCGAGTACCATTTCAAGGTAAATATATACAGTAATACATAGGTAAATATATAACCATTTCAAGAAACAATAACATTGATGACCCTTATTATTTCATCTAATATTGATGACTCTTAGAAACAATATTTTTGAGTTTATTGGAAAGCTAAATTTGTAGGGATGATTTGGAAAAAAAACGTCGTTGACGATTTTGGATTGTTAATGAGCGCTGAGCTACATGTCGCATTCAAAAAAGATAAGAAACAGTGTTTTCACAAAAGGATCCTACAACCCAATGTAGTATACTGGCTCTACGGGGTGCATAGTTCTGAGATTTATTGGTCTTTATTTGTACCATACAAAAGACGAAAAATATGGTTCCAATTTCGAACCAAGAAATATGATTGATTCTATTTTGGATTGTTAGAGAATTTACCTAACTCAGTTCTACGAGATGCCCATTCTCGATGTTCATTTTTGCATATCGTATGCTAACTATTAACCTATAAAAAATGATGTTCAACTACGACGAACAAATTCAATACCATTGTATACGAGAAAAAATAATATCGGATATAACGTATTATCATATAATATTTACATTTTATGGGATAAAAATAAACTATTACGTGTGAATAATTAATCTTGAGAATAAAATTATGTAATTTTACCTCCGCCCTCTTAAAATTATGTACCTGATTTAAAAATATGTAGTTATTTTTCTAAAATACTTTATACATTACAATATCGTGAGTATATCTATCTCCTTATCAAATAATCAAAAATCATTTTATTTTAATGTAATCTAGGCCTAACGAGTCATCAAAACATGGGCGAGTGAGCCTATATACATCAAGGCATATAAAAATACATGAATACTTTTTGATACCATTAGATTTTATTAATAGGGTTAGATTTAAACTTTTATAAATCAATTATCTGTTCAAAAGGATTTCTCCAATAATATTCTGCGGTTCCCAAGAATTGTAGGTACGAAAGATTGGAGAGTTGTAGCTTTATGCATTATATAGAAGATTTTAGTGGCTACATAATTGACCATACATTATCACTATTCTTCTTATCAAAAACTTTTTGTGTATGAAGCTATATAAAAAGTTGTATAGGAATTAATTTCATAAACGGGACAGCTGAAGACTAGAACATGAACTGAACAATGGATTTGATTGATATTTTTTTTTACCGTATTAGTAATCGGTAAAAGTATATCATATGAATTGTAACCAATCATAAAACACAAAAAATAGATGTATTGAAAACAGTACTTTCATTTATCTTTCTTTTTAAAAGCTATTTTATGAAAAAAAATCCATTATTTTTTTTTAAATCAATTTGTGTTATTAATCGGATCTTAAGTTAACAATTAAAGTATTGCAAAGATGAGAATGGCAATGGCCGAAGATAGAGGAGGATAAAAATGACATATGTAATAATAAGTTAATTAGAAAACTACATTATCTGATCCAAAGAGTTTATGGGCACAGCTTAGGAACATTTTTTTGTTAAACAAAATTTAGAGTTGGAAGTAAATAATATTTGACTTAATTTTTTTTTTTTTTTTGGTGTTATACTATTATTTTGAAGGGGGTTTACGTCTACTAAGTACAAAAAAAAATATATTATTTTAAGTAATTATACCATTGCTTATAACTTATAAGATTTACTAATCTAATTTATGATGAACTATTATGTAATTCCAAATGTTCTTCTCGTCATATATATGTTTGAAAACAATATTAGAACTTTTATTTGATTTAATTTAGGTGGACGAGAATCTTATGTCAAAAGGACCATTTGGTTGTATTTAATTTGTCAAATTAACTTTACTTTATTATAACCCAAAATAAGTTATACTTTGGTGCATGTAGTTTGGTTTGGTACTCATAATGAGAGGTGACCAAGTTGAGAGACTATGCGACAGGATGTTGCCATCCTCACTGTTGGTGCACATTCGACGGATCCAATTATTTCCCATAACTTTCGTATATTTTACCAATAATCATTTTTTTATTATGTCAACTACTAAGTTAATCATTATAATATATGTTATAGTCCTGTAAAGTTCTGCCAACTATAAGTATGTATGTAGTATCTAACTTATAGCAATTCAATCAATAATTATATTAACTGCAAGATATTTTTTGTTCTGGTAAAGTGTAGAAAACAAAACTGCAAGATACAAAATGATAAGACTGTAAATAAAATTCAAATTTGTATGATAATAAAAATATATATATATATTCTTACACATCTTAAAAACAAATTAACAAAAAATAACAGAAATATAATATCATGCAATATTTAAGTCGTGTCATATCGTGTCGTGTGGTTCTATATTCTTGCTGATCACCTATCAGACTATCACTTCGATGTATTGTTGTGGTAGCTAGACGCCTCGTATATATCTGATTCGAGCGAGACATATCACATTATTCGTTTTCGTTGTACATGATTAATCAAAATCACATGCACAGAAGTCGCAGCTTATAGTACGTGCAAAAATACTCATATTCAACCTAAAAAGAGAAACAATGAGATTACAAGTTATTCAAGAAAATATATCCAACTTATATTAAACACTGTCTGATCTTGTACGTTAAACATTTACGTGTTAGTAAATATTAACTTAATTAGTACTAGTACATAACATATTATTTAATTTAAGATGAAATTTAGGTATGACACAACCATCAACTATATCTATAAAATATAAGTCATCGTACGAAATATGAAGACAACACATGCATAAACATTAAATTTGTATAGTTATTTCCACTTAAGACACAAAATTGTGACCATTCTGTTGCAATTAACCAATAACCTTTTCTCGGCACGTCCAAGCCACGCGTTAGCAATGGCCTCACACGGGTTCTTTGAAGGATGAAGCATGTTCATCGATGGCACGTGTACTCTCATTATTGGGCCTCTGAATCTAGGTGTGACCCAATAGAAAAGTCAACAAGCAGCTTTGGGTCTTAATATATAATGTTTGTAATGGAAAATGACGAAAGAAAAAAGTTTCTAACAAAGATGACAAAGTGGCCAACTTTTAGCATCGACTGGGTTGACGCGACTACTCGACATTGAATCTATTTCACTTTTTGGTATGTTTTTTTATGATCTAATCAAATATTATTGACCCCTCAATATCAACTGAAACAAAATGTCTAATTGCCCCAAAACCACATTGAAAACTTATAATCTAAATAGTGTTGTCTTTGGCATTTTCGCATTTTTGTAAGTTTTTTTTCTAAAGAGACTTATATGGATAAAGGATCAACCTCATGTATGTCCTCAACCACTCTAATTCGTAGTTAAAGTAGTGGTTTTCTTTGGACGAACATATCGTGGTATAGTGATGAGTGATGACTATTCCAACTTCGAACCTCCATATGATTTTAAAAACATTTTGCAACATTACGATCGATACAATTTCAAAATTACACAATTAACTTGTTCCATGTCATTTTTCACAACAGCTGAACAATAAAATGTTAGTTTGGACTTGACTACTTATAAAAAATCATAAAACCTAACTTATTAACGTTAAATTACACAATTAACTTATTAACGTTAATAAGTTAGGTTTTATGATTTTTTATAAGTAGTCAAGTCCAAACTAACATTTTATGATTACTTTTACGAAAAATTTATCAAGTTTGATTTCTTCACTAATATAATTATTTTGCTATTTTATTGTTCAGCTAATATAGTAGTCCAGTCCAAATTTTTGATTTTTTAAATACATTTACAAAAATGATTCCCTATATATTACGAATTGTTAAAAATATATCTAGAAAAAATAAAACGTTACATAAATAAAAACTTTACATTTTATGATTACTCCATATGCATTATATATACCCACTTTTGTTCTATCATCCGCTTCATTCAACTTTTATATTATTTATCTAACATACATGTCAACCTAATAATATATATGATTATAAACAATTAGCCTACAATGGGATAAGAAAAAAATGTATATCATAGAATATTTTTTTCTATATAATACATGTTATGTATATCATGTGCGAATTCAGAATTTATTTTTTAAATATTAATTGATAAGAATGTTGTGGTGGATTACGTGTCCAACTATTTATCTAAAACTGTTTCATCATAGATCATCAATAGTGCTATATCCTCGCACAAGGCAATTACTTAACAGTGCACTACAACGAAATACAGAACAATGGTTTCACTGAATCTTATTACTTGTAAGCTTATTAGAGGATTGTTGACGTTTACATTTGGTCATTACCGGGTAAGATTGGTTCAATACCTTATGTTCTTAACATAGAGCAAAAGTATTGGTTTTCTAAGGTAAGGTAAGATTCATTAACTAAAAGTATCTGATTTGATTTAATTTATTAAAAAAAAATCTATAAGATAAAAACAAAATAATATTTTTAAGGTTTTTTGTAAGTGAATAAGTTAAGAGAAAAAATCAATTTGGCGAGGTGAGCAACCATTTCATGAGCTAATCAATGTCTCATTTTAACATCCCTTGTAAGGAATATAAGAACAACTCCAACCTTGTATCTTAGCTAATTCTTAGCTATAAAACTGATTAAATTTAATGAAACTAACAAGCCTTAGCTAAGATAAATATCTTAGTTAAGATGTTTTCTTAAAACTAAGAAGAGTATATGTGTTGTGTTTTGAGTGGGTAGACATTGTTTTGAAACAGTTTGAATTGTTGTTTTTTAGGAATCCAATAGTTCTTAACCATTAGAGTAAAAATGAATTCAGCTTCTTCCTAACTTTTCTTAACTTAGTAAAAGTAACATTTTAATTTAAAATAAGGTTAAAATTGAAAATTAAAAACCAATTGGTTCTAAACCATTGGGGTTGCTCTAAGACTTAATAGGCATTTGAATATTCAAGAAAAGAACATTAAGTGAATATGACATAGAAAACTATCATGTTGACGTGTCGCTTTAAGAGTGATTTTCCACCCATTTAAACTATTATCCAAATTCTACTTAGATTATTTACAGATTTTATCATTAGTTTTAAACTTTTAGTACACATATATCACACAAAATAAAAAAAATATATAATAAAAAAGCAAATAATTAGGCAACTAATCTCCATATTTATATTTTAACAATTAATCACTAGAGCTTTGTTTATTTTATATTAATAATCTGTTTTTCAAAAAATTAAAAAGCCATATTCTTATCTTATATTAATATTTTTAATAAATTTTTTTTTTTTATAAAAATCTTTAGTCTGATGGGTAAATAATATTTACAATTATGTATATGTTTATATTTAAATGATAAAATATATTATACTTAAGATTTGGAACACTATAAAATCTTAACTTGAAACTATCAAATCCATCTTTGCTAAAAAAATTTGGATTTCTTATATTGAATAACAAAGAAATATTATTTTATACTAAAAATCTCGACATTCTTAAAACATACAAAACTTTCCGACATTTTTGAAACAAACATACCACTATTTTATCACATTGAAGCTTTATTCTATGTTCAAATATTTCATGGGTAAAACAATTCGTATACGAAATAGTCGCAAATTTTAAAAAAGCTTTTATTACATAGTTCATTTTATACAAACGCATCTTGGATTTTAGATATATAATAATTTTAACCATAATAATTTTACTTGAAACGGTTCTTATCTAGAAAATAGTTATGACCTCACAAAAACCAACTGTTTTGACTGAAAATACAATTTTTAAAACTCATGGACTTCGAATTTTGTGGGCTAGAAGAAGCCTAAAACTTACGAATTTGCTCCTAAATTTGGTAGGACTTTGACATTTAAACATTCAAGACAACCAACATAAAAAGTAATTTGAAACAAACAATTTGTACAATAAAACAAATGCAACTGAAATATTTGGGGCATCCATCAACGAATTCGTCTTGTCGAAACTCTTTTAGTCTATACAACAACTATGTCAAATGTATTGGAAAGAAATATTCCAAAATCTTCTAAAGCTTTCCAATAATTCCTTTCTGACTTGTCTTCAAAAGTTTCTTAGGTCATTTTCCAATCCATAAATCCATTCATTGTAGGAACTATCTAGAGCTCATAATTTGAAGTTTCATATGTAGACTGATCCTCCTCAGGACTTTCATATGTAGACTGGTCCTCACGAATTTCATAAGTAGACCTGTCCTCAGGACTTTCATATGTAGACGGGTCCTCACGACTTTCATATGTAGACCGGTCCTCGGGACTTTCATTTGTAGACTGATCCTCATATATTTCTCCAGATTGATAAGTCTCATAGAAGAAGTTTACCCCATTCACAACATCATAAACCATAAGTCCAACCCGTGCGCCAACCCAATTCCCTAAGGTACTTCCCACAAGATAACCGAATCTACCAAATCTCTGCTCACCTACGTACCCTCCTGAGTAAGCACCAACCATAGTTCCAGTACCACGCAAGAACCCTTCAGTTAAAGTCCCTCCAAAGTAAAGCGCTTCAAAGAAATCCCACCCAGCTGCTACTATTGGTCCTATGATACGTTTCGCTTGCCGCGTCGCCAGTTTAGCCGCTTTTTCACCTGCTCTCTGCCCCTCTTTGGCTGCTTCTTTTGCAAGCATGCCATTATCCAATGCCTCGTGCAAGGCTTTCTCAATAGCGACGTTCCTGGCCTTCTCTACATGAATAGATCTTATATTGTAGAAATAAAGCTTCACACCTTCTTTAACTGCACATGCTAAAGTCCCTGAACTCATATCAAAGCAATTCAAGAATGTAAACTGTCCACTCTTTGATGCAGCTTCTTGTCCAACAAGTTCCCGACATTTTTCAGCTGTTTACCATATACAACAAAGATAAATATATTCAGACAGCCATTTGTATGAACAACCCACAAGTAACAAATTTTAGTCCTAAAGGATATTTAAAGACTAATCAAAGCACAGTTATCTAAACAAAAAGTATCAGAAACCATAGCAAAACAGGATTATGCAGCATAGCAAATGAAAAAAGCTAATTTCGCGAATTCACGATCTTCCATATATAAGATCAGCATGAGTGACCAACAGAGAGGTTCCAAGAAAAGGGCATTAAGTAATTTAAACATCAAAACACTAACACATTCATCAATTCAAGTTCAACTAAACGTACATTAAGCTATGAAGAAGTGTTGAAAATGTCAAATATAGTCTAAATTCTAGTCATTAATCTCATCTTAGTGTCCAAATCTTCCATTATTACATAAATCAGATGATGAATTTTTTAAAAAAACTTCTACTAATCAGATCAAAGATAGAGTACTAGAAGTTTAGAACCAAATCGAGATCTCAAACATCAGTTCCGAACTTCCAGGAACAGATTCCTGAAAAGGCGATACATTTACAACTACCCTGAAGTAGAAATCCAAAACCCATTTATGTGAAATTATCCAAAAACACCAAACGCGAAAATCATGGTCAAAGAAGAAACAAGATCGAAACTTTTGCGGAAACAAAATCTAAGTACCTGTCATACTAAGAGCGATTAATCCAATAGCAAAGAGTAGAAATTGAACCCTTCTACTTCGGAAGTCCATGGCTTTTCAATTCACAATCCTGAATTCTTAACCGTAAAAGACCAATTCTGAAATTGTGATTAAGAAGAACAAAACATTTGAGTGTGAGGAAGGTTTCTGGAAACCATAAGTCAGAGGGAAGGAATATTCAAAGACTCCAAAAGCCATGTGGATATGTCGGTTCAATCCCGGTTTAATATGAAATTTATTTAGTTTATAGGTTTAACTACATTTTAACCCGCGGTACACCGCGGGACAATTTATCTTTGTAAAGTTAGTATAACTTTTTTTTGCAAATTGTATCTATTTATAAAATATTTTTATTTTATAGTTTACAATTGTTATTAAGTAACGTCCTGACAAACCCGTCCCGCCAAACCCGTCCCGTAAAAAAACCATTTATTTATATTAATGTTGATCTTATTTATGATATGTTTATAAATCATTGTCTATATATTTTTGTCGATGCGGGACGTTGAACCCACACATTTTTTGCCAATTGGTTAATATATGTTCATTTTTTAAATTTTGAATCATAAAATATGACGGAAAAAGTAAGATTTTTTTAAACTCTATATATTATATAATGATGTTAAAAATTGTGATATATCAAATTTTTTATAAGTTTAAATATTAATAATGTTTTATAAATTTTAAATATATAAATAATAATATTTAAAAATTAATATGTTTGCTTATAAGGTAATGACATAATAACTCTAAAAGAAAGGATTTAAAAGATTTAAATCTTTAATTAAATATTTTCATTAATAAATAATTAATGTCAGTGACATGACATTGTAAATAAGTTCAAATACAAAATTTTATTTATTTAAACAAAAGACGTTTAGTAAGAATAATATTTAGTTAACAAAAAACTTTGTTTTAAAATATTGTTAACAAATATGTTTATGCTAATTTTAAGGATTGATTTGAAGTTTGTTGGGATTAAATTTGATTGATAATGTGATTGACAATTTAAATAAAGAATTTAAAGTAAAATTAATTATCTTGGAAAAAAGATTTAATGCTGATGACATTAGATCGTAAATAAGTCGAAGTCCAGGATTTATTTGCTAAAATGACTGTAAAAATGTATATATAGATTTGCTAACTGACCAATCAAACATTTTTAGGTAATAATAACAATTATGGTAAATCTGTATCTTCTATGCAATAAATAAAAGCTTTTGAGGAAAAAATTACGGTGTAATTAGAAAAATTATGTAATATATTTTTTATAAAGCACTAAAAATAAGTGAGTTAAAAAAAAGCATTAAAAATAAGATGTCAAAACAGCTAATTAAAAATAATAACATTTACACCAAGTAAAATAAAGTGTTATAAGATAATAAAAAATAATATTTATTTATCACATATTAATATATTATCTCTATCCATCTAGTTATATAATAATTATAAAAATGTTAGGTTTATTGGAGTAAACTATAATTTTATCTGCATTTCAATTAGGATTATTTACATAAATATAAAGATCTACTAGGTAGTTTACCTGAACTATGTAACGATGAAATGATTATTAAGTAAATTTTATTGTAATTTTAGTTATAAGATATAATCGATTATTATCTAAAATCTGTATGTAATCTTACAAGGTCAAATCTATGTAAGTTTTTTACAAAAATTTATATTTTTTAAACGAGTTCCTTGATTTTAAAACATATTAGTGATTGATTTTGTTATTTCCAAATCCGTATTTGTGATGGACTAAAAAAGAATCCATGTTCTATAGCGAAGATTAGAATAGGTTTAGATCTAGTTAGGACTTATTCTGAATAATTGTTTTTATTGATTTTTCAACTTATATAAGAAAAATGAAACACAAGTTTTACCAAAAAATTTTGTAGAATACTTTAGTTGATTTATATTTAATTGAATTGACGAAGTTGAGAAGCTTATATTCAATTGAATCTGTGATGGAATCAAAGAACATTTGAGTCAAATCTTATGTCAATAAAGATGGAGTAGGGTTCACTGGTTTGATTTTGTTTTTGTACAACTTATGTATATATACTTTTAAACTATTTGAATCATAGATTTTTAATATTAGCATTTATTTTATGCAACAAATGATTGAAAGCAGTAATTTACTTTTTAACTTAAAATGACAAAAAAATCATTAACTTTTTGTGAAGAGATTATAAAAATATACAAATTCCATGATTTGGGTCAAAATGCAAAGCCATATATGTATAAATTCGATATGTGTATAGGTACGAAACATATAACAAAGATTTGTATCATATATTAATGTTCATGATTTATATTATATAGCAAAACTTATATATCACTTATTTCATAAATATATATGCTCTTGTGAATTAATTGCTTATGTATATTATAGACACTTTAATACTGAAATATATATATATATATATATGTAAGTGGTCGACAAACAAAAAAGATATATATAACTAACACAATGATACCATTTGTAATTAGTTAAGTAAATGCATGAGTTATATAATCAATTAATGAAAAGGTAAACAATGCATTGAGAAATATCAAGGTGCACATGAATAAAAAGGTATACACTACATGAGTCTTATAAGAATGACACCAAAAAAAGTGATGAAGATGGAAATGAATAAATAACGAACAGATAAGGAAGAAACAAGAAGACATGGAGCAGAAGTTCCACAAGAAGACATGGAGTGATTGGTTGTTGTATTCAGATCTATCCTTTCACATTTCTTATGACACATATGTAAGGAGCCACAAAAAAAATAGAAGCCCAACTTTTTTTTGAAAATGCTTAATAAAGACAACAAATGAATTAGTTAGAAGCAGGCATTAGAGGCACATGATTTTGGATATAGAAGCCCCTATTTTCAAATTTGTTTTTATTTTTGCAAAGTATTATTTTATATTAAGTGTTAATGCACGAATTAAACAAGTACGAAAATGGGATCTCTAGGGAAGGAAGAAGAATCTTTCTATTAATGACGAGCCCGCGACTTAGGCGAATAGAGTAAGAACGAGCCGATTGTAGATGAAAGACGAGCTTGAGGCCGGAAGAACGAGCCGATTGTAGATGAAAGACGAGCTTGAGGCCGGAAGAACGAGCCGATTGTAGATGAAAGACGAGCTTGAGGCCGGAAGAACGAGCCGATTGTAGATGAAAGACGAGCTTGAGGCCGGAAGAACGAGCCGATTGTAGATGAAAGACGAGCTTGAGGCCGGAAGAACGAGCCGATTGTAGATGAAAGACGAGCTTAAGGCCGGAAGAACGATCTTGATAGTAGATGAAAGACGAGCTTGAGGCCGGAAGAACGATCTTGATAGCTGAACCTTGTAAAAGGCTGCCTACGTACCCTTAGAAAGGGATCAAGCCACACGTAGTTCATATCGCGATAAACGAGCTAGGTCATTACTGGAGGAAGGTCGTATGTCGAGTTAGGCAGTTTTAGGGATGATCCGGCGGATAAGTGACGAGTTGAATGGCTTCTCGAGACGTGCGAGTAGGTTAGTTACTTTGGGCGGGCAAGTTGGCGAGACACTTCGGACGGACGAGTAAACGAGCTACTCAGGATGGATGGGCAAACGAGGTACTTCGGATGGGTGAGCTGACGAGCTGCTTACGGGCGAACTGATGAGTTACTTGAGACGGACCAGTTGACGAGATGCTTCAGACGGGTAAGCTGACGAGACGGGCGAACTAAGAGCTACTTGAGATTGACCGGCTGGCGAGATACTTCGGACGGGTGAGCTGACGAGCTGCTTGCGACGGGCGAACGGATGAGCTATTTGAGACGGACCGGCTGACGAGATGCTTCAGACGGGTAAGCTGACGAGCTGGTTAGACGGGAGAGCTGACGAGCTACTTGAGACGGACCGGCTGACGAGATGCTTCAGACGGGTGAGCTGACGAGCTGGTTAGACGGGAGAGCTGACGAGCTACTTGAGACGGACCGGCTGACGAGATGCTTCAGACGGGTAAGCTGACGAGCTGGTTAGACGGGAGAGCTGACGAGCTACTTGAGACGGACCGGCTGACGAGACGCTTCAGACGGGTGAGCTGACGAGCTGGTTAGACGGGAGAGCTGACGAGCTACTTGAGACGGACCGGCTGACGAGGCGCTTCAGACGGGTGAGCTGACGAGCTGGTTAGACGGGAGAGCTGACGAGCTTCTCTTTGTCTCTAAGTGTCCTCCCCCCCTTTGACAAGACATGCTATTCCGTATTTATAGCCTTCTGCGTGTAGGGCATTCCTCCAGGGTTTTGACGAGCCTACCCTCTTGACTTAACATTCTGCTTAGGCCTTTGACTTGGATTTGGGCCTTGGGAAAAGCAAGCCCAAATCTAACCCCTAACATTAAGCCCCAAATCTTTTTATTTGGTATTGGGTTACAAATATTATAAGACCAAATCTGGTTGTAGTTTCAATAACTTTTTAGTAAATATTGGGTAATTAATTAAATTTGTTTAAGAATCTCTATTACCAAGACACATTAGCATGATCCTTTTAGAAATCACACATATTTAAAAAAATATAAATTTAATAATGATGGATTGTGAATTGTTTTTTTAAATAGTAAGGAAAAATTCTATATGTAATAACATGAGATTTTGGTTTAATTCGGTTTAGAAAAACCGTATGTTTCTTTCAAAGGAAAGATTGAGAACCAAAGCTAGACAAATATTTCCCGACGAAAGAAACTCGTTTTCAATCTCTGATTGCTACTCTCTCAATCCAATTTGGATTCTCAGCTTCTGGGTTTTTCCAAAATCGAATCTTTCACAGCTACGATTATTTGTATCTGTCTCTGGTACCTCAAAGCATCATAATCGGTTTTCAAAAACGTTTAGGGTTTTTTTGGTTGGGGGATTTTGAAGAACAATGTCGTCTTCTTCAGTAATTAAACCAGAAGACGTTCTTGAACATCTTATGAACGATGGTACTATCGATGCTCTCCGATTAAGGATCATCAATCAGCTCAAAGCCAATGTAAGTTCTTAGATTTTGATTTTGATTTCAAAGTTTGTGACTTTTTGTTTTTGTGATTCAAATTCTTGTGATTATTGTGAACAGGAAGAGTTAAAGAGCACAACGATTAAAATGGCGGAAGAGAGTAAAGTTCTGAACACACCTGGTGCTGAGAAACAGACTAAAAGAGAACTCTTTGATGCTCTTCGCCAAGAACTCGAGTAAAATTTTCTCCTTTAGATATCTCAGCTCTTATTACATTGATTCTGGATTACTGGTTTCTGTATATTATGGTTAAGTATTTGCATATGTAGTAGAAGCCTTTGTTTTTATCTTGCAAACTGATAGATTTTCAGTAGTTTACTAACATGTACGGCAATTGTATTTGCATAATTCTGGTTCATACTCTTAGCTATAGCCCCAGCTAATTGTACAGCTGATTTAATTATATAAACCATTCATGATTTGTAATGTTTTAAATTCCTCGGCATTGCAGTATCGATCTTGTTCTGCTTTCTAAGAGCATTTATCTAGTATATATCTTGTTCTCCTTTCTTTGACCATAGTTCTATGTTTCATTCTTAGAGATGATTGAATTATATAGAAAACTCATTAGTCATGATAGGTAATACAAGTACATATGGTGATATGGATATCGGTTTTGCATAATTCTACATCATATTCTTAGCTTATAGCCCCCACCTAATTTTGAGCTGATTGAACAATATAAAGGAAAAACCATTCATAAGAAGCAATGTTCTAAACTCTTTGGAGGCGCAGTATCGATCTTGTTCTGTGTCATATTCTTAGAGCATTTATGGATATCAGTTTTTTTCCATATCTCTATGTCACATTCTTAGAGCTGATTGAATAATATAGGTCAGGTAGGTAATGTTCTCTATTCCTCGGAGTTACCTGTATGCATACTAACATACACAGATAGTCTTCTGTTCTGTACTACCAATTTCTTGGTTTTATTTTGTTGTCGGAAAAAATATGTGTTGATGAAATAATTTTTGTTTGTTGTTGTTGTTGTCTTTGTGGGCAGAGGTCCAGTGCTAGAGAAGGCATCAAAATCAGTTTGGGATTTGATTATTGAGAAAGATGGGTTAGGAAAAGAGATAAACGAAACAGTAGAACGTGTCTTTTGTCATCTAAGTGGGCAAGAACCACCTTTTTATTCTTCATCAAACGTGGAGAAAACTCCGATGGAGATAGATAAGGAGACGGAGGTGAAGGATAGCTCAAAGACGAAACCAAAGAAAAGAAGTCTTAGTGAGGTAAATTCCTCTGAAGGTATCGATGAAGTTGCAACGACGAAGAAGAAGCAAGGTGATTCCTCAACTGTAACTTTAGAATCTAGGAAAACGCCTTGAGCCTGGTTATGAGTCATTGATCATGTTATGTTGTCCTGAGTCTTCTGATATAGATTAGTCTTGGTGTTTTATTGTTGACATTGCTCTTCTCAACCATCTTTAATATATAGACGAAAAAGATATATTACAAGTTATGTTAGTGGTAAATGATGTGTTGCAACTCCTTTGTACAGCAATTGGTTTGAGAAATGAAAAAGAGTGAAGTAAGTATACTTATATTCAAGAAAATTAATGATCTCTTTATTAGATTTTAGTGTGTCAAATAACAAGAAAAGTAATACACCAAAATTTCCACAAGTCTAAGACCCATGAATCTAAAATCTTCAACAAGATGGACCCATGCACCGCCAATGACAACATTTCTTACAACGTTGGCGACAGTTATTGTCTTTACCACAAGGTCCAGAGCAAATAAAATAACACATCTTTGGGTTCCAGTACATTCCATTATTCCCTGAAAACATCATTAACTACAAGTTATAAACCATTCATTGTGAACACATATATCCAAATCATATAATGAAAAAAAAAGTTCGAGGAGAAACGCATCCGAAGAGGCAACCAGTACAAGCTATATGGTTCATGCTGTGACACTCGAACTTGCGGTCTGTTTCTTGAGACTGAGTTACAGTCGTTGCTCTCACGCCCATTAGTACCAAAGCCATCATCATTGTTATCTTGATCATATTCATACTCGACATCTTCCTTTTTGTTTTGTTTTTTTCTCTTGTTAAGATTTGTCAACTACTGAATCAACACATTCTGATTATATATAATTTTTTGCATAAAATGCATCTCATGACCGTTCAGAAGATGGCAGAATTATGATTAATTAGATTGCCACAAATTTGCCAGTATATTCTGCAACAAATCTTCAGAATATATTCTACAATAAATTTCCACATCTTTAACATTTCGAGATATATATAACTTGTTTGAAACTATAATTTAAAAGTAATAAAGATGGTTATATTATTTACGAAATTTGTAAGGATTTCTACTTTTATAAGAGCAATTAAAAGATAAACATTTTAAGTAGAGAATCAAAATAAGTAAAATCATGCACAAAAGAAACATCTGAATTTTGGATAAAATGGAATTAGGACTTCAAAAAGTGGATTGAGGTGAACGTGGAAGAAAATTTAAATATAAAATGTGATAAAAATATTTGTAACTAGAAGGAAAATTGGTAAAATTAAATTTAAAAATAAAAAATTAGTAGATATTTTAAATTAAATAGTTCTTGATGACTATATGTATACTTTAATTATAATTAAATTGGTATCCAATATACTTTTTAAGTATCTAAACATTATAAATTATCTTTATGGTTGAAGATTGCGATAATATCTAATTAATTGGTTAAAGAATGGGGTGGGGGGATAATATTAGATTGATTTGTTACATTTTTTACCAAAAATCTTTATAATAAATTGGTGATTTGGTGATTGATTTATTATTAAATTTTGATGATTTTGAGATACTTTAAAAAGAAAAATTGGAAAGACTGACTAGTGTTCATGTGGTGTTACTTTTTCTTAAAAGTACACCTACAATTCACAGTTTCATTGCTTTTAATTTGCTTTTCTGTTTTGTAATTCTTTTATGCTATTGCTATGTATATTTGGTGATCGATAGAACCTTTTCTCTTTTATTTTACTCGAAGTCGATAAGCTTCGTGTCTCATATTTTACCCAGTTGTCTCGGTTCGTTTCTTCAGTGTTCTGATTCTCACATTCATCGTTGCTCTTAAACCTTATTCCAAAACTAAATCTAGAATGCTTTAGATCACTAGAAGAGCTTAAACGGTGAGTAAGAGGAGCCCAATAAAGCCCATTACTTCCATGAAGTAGTGCTAAACCACAACAGCTTCGTCTTTGTCAGTGTCGTTCACACTAGAGAAACCCAAAGTTGAATCAATTGTGATTATGTGGTTGAATGCATTGGCCTGATCAACAAAATTCTGCCATAACTCCAGTTCATTGTCTAGTGTCTAGTACTTCCCATTTTGTCCACCTGATTTTGATTCTTTTAATTAGAATTTCTGAGATGAAACCATCTCTTAAACAATTTCTACATGAAGCTTTCATAAGAGAAGAGAAGGTCTGGTTGTGCAATGGATATTTTATCCATATACAGTTGTGGTTATTGCTGAAATATTCAACATGTGTACATGTATATGAAATTGATCAAATAATTGATATCTCAAAACACCAACGTGTTGTTGCCCTAGTGGTAAATCTCCCAGATGGAGGTGTTGAGTTTGATGCACGTTCGGAGGGATCTCTTCTCCAAAAAAATGAATTTTTCCATATATTCAAAAAAAAAAAAATTAATATCTCAAAAAATGTCCAGTGTAATTGTGACACCGCCAAATGTTTCAATAAATTTATTTATTTATTAAATTTAAATATGTTTACGAGACGTAATTTCATGTAAATTACATCCAAACATCAAAGACTCGAATCTAAAAGGCAGGTGCACGTAAATCTCAAATCAAAGATTGAGGAGGACAGTGTTTAATACAACGTTGGTAGCAGGTGTTGCTTGGGCGACATCCGACATCACAATTCCTGAGACACAAAGCCCGTGGTTGACTTATTTTGCTTTCACCTGAAAATGTCATCAAGTATAACCGTAGTTTATGAACACAAAAGGTCTAAAACATGCGATAAAAAAAGAAGCTATAGACAAAAGAGGGAAAGTTTAGTTACTTCCAGGAAAAGCGCAATGAATGATACAATCAGAACAAGCAAAACTTTTGCTGTCACGACATTTAGTCGCGCACGTTGTTCGTTTACATTCTTCCACCGTCTTTGCACTGACGCCAACCACTAACAAAACCATGATCATCATTATCTTCATGATACTCACCATTTTTGTTTAATAGTTTTGATTCAACACAATTTTGTTTTAATTTGTGATACGTGGTGTGTTTGTTTGACGTACTTTTCTAGACTATAATGGGTACTTATTTATAGATTTAGCAATGGTTGAATTATACATAGGTTTACTATGTTGTTGAATGTTTAAATTTAAATTGGAAATTTTTGTTCGAATGAGTAATATTTACTATGTTGTTGAATTTTTAAATTTAAATTGGAAATTTTTGTTTGAATTAATTACTACATCTTTGACTATCTAAAATAAATCATATGGTATTATCTCTTATTAACTATAGTTGAATATAAATGTTTTATATGTTATTATTGTATATTTCGTTGACCCTATTATATAGTAAGATTAGAAAATTTATTAATATCATATATATTAATTTAAATAAATATGTCTGATTAGTGAATTTAGTTAAAAGAGATAAATGAAACGTGTCATCTAAAGCGGGAAAATAAAGCAGGTTTTTATAAGAAAGCTTTCAACTAAGAGAGAGGGTCACAACAAAACACTAGAGAGAAAAGTACTTATTATAGTTCAAAAAAGATAAAACATAAAAAAAAAAATAATAAGTTGAAAAATAAGAAGAGACAACTTGGGGTAAACACACCCTGAAGGAGCTTCATCCTCGTCCAGCTTCATCCTTGATACATCTTAGTGATGATGGTACTCCAGACACTCTCCAACTCCTTCATCTTGTGTTCAAACTCGTCAGCCTCAGCCAATTGGTTATCGTCAAGCCATTGGATTACCTCCTCAATAGAGTCTTCAAACTTCTTCTTGTCTGCAGCTGGAAGCTTCTCACCCATGTCACGGAGTGTGTTCCCCACGTTGTAAGCGTAGTTCTCAAGACCATTCTTGGCTTCCACCTTCTTCTTGTGTTCCTCATCCTCAGACTTGTACTTCTCAGCTTCTTGCACCATCTTCTCAATATCGTCTTTGGACAGACGACCTTTGTCATTAGTTATTGTGATCTTGTTCTTTTTTCCAGTGGCCTTGTCCTCAGCAGAGACATTGAGGATACCATTGGAGTCAATGTCAAAGCAGACAGTAAACTGAGGGATACCTCGTGGAGCAGGAGGGATTCCAGAAAGCACGAATTGACCAAGGATGTTGTTGTCTATGGTTCTAGCTCTCTCACCTTCGTAGACTTGGATCAACACGTCGGGCTGGTTGTCTACAGTAGTGGTGAACTCCTGTTCCTTCTTAGCTGGGATTGTTGTGTTTCTTTGGATCAAAGTGGTCATGACACCACCAATGGTTTCAATACCAAGGGAGAGAGGTGTGACATCAAGCAAGAGAAGATCTTGAACCTTTTCGTTCCCTTCACCGCTTAGAATCGCAGCCTGAACAGCTGCACCGTATGCAACGGCCTCGTCAGGGTTAATAGACTTGCATAGCTCTTTACCATTGAAGAAATCTTGTAAAAGCTGTTGAACTTTGGGGATACGGGTAGAACCACCGACAAGGACAACATCATGGACCATGCTTTTGTCCATCTTACTGTCACGAAGACACTTCATAACAGGCTCCATACACTTCCTAAAGAGATCCATGTTCATCTCTTCAAATTTTGCACGAGTGATTGGAGAATAGAAATCAATTCCCTCAAACAAAGAGTCAACCTCAACAGTCGTTTGCGCGGTTGAAGAAAGAGTTCTCTTTGCTCTCTCGCAGGCAGTTCTCAATCTCCTTAGAGCTCTTGCGTCACCGCTGATATCCTTCTTGTTCTTCCTCTTAAACTCTTGAACAAAATGGTTAACCATTCTGTTGTCGAAATCTTCGCCACCAAGATGAGTGTCACCAGCAGTTGCCTTGACCTCGAAGATACCTTCTTCAATGGTAAGAAGAGAAACATCAAAAGTACCACCACCAAGATCAAAGATCAACACGTTCTTGATTCCAACACTTGTTGCCTTCTTGTCAAGACCATAAGCAATAGCAGCAGCCGTCGGCTCATTGATGATACGCAAAACATTCAAACCAGCAATCACACCAGCGTCCTTTGTAGCCTGACGTTGAGAATCATTGAAGTATGCAGGAACAGTGACCACAGCGTTCTTGATCGAAGAACCAAGGTAAGCTTCAGCGATCTCACGCATCTTAATGAGAACCATTGAAGAGATTTCTTCCGCAGCGAATTGTTTCTCTTCTCCTTTGTAGTTTACGAAAATCATTGGTTTGTCTGCTTGTCCAGGGGTTACCTTGAAGGGCCAAAACTTCATGTCGCTTTGGACAGATGCATCACTGAATCTACGACCAATCAACCTCTTTGCGTCTATCACAATCATTAAAAAAAAAAACAGAGTAAAAAACAGAGTTTTGTTATTTAAGAAATATGCAATCAATAAACAAAAATTCTTTTTGATCAACTTCATCTAAAATTGTTTCTTACTATAAATCCTAAATATTAAGACCACCTTTAAACCCTAAAAATTAAGATCACATATAAACCCTAAAAATTCGTAACTCAACTTGACTAGAGAAATAAAAAAGAGAGAAAAAGATTAGTTACATACCGAAAACGGTGTTAACAGGGTTCATGGCAACTTGATTCTTAGCAGCATCACCGATCAACCGCTCAGAGTCGGTGAAAGCAACGTACGAAGGTGTGGTTCTGTTACCTTGATCATTAGCAATGATCTCAACACGGTCGTGTTGCCATACTCCAACACAAGAGTACGTAGTACCAAGATCGATTCCGATCGCTGGACCTTCTCCCTTACCAGCCATTATCACAGAGAAAAAAAAGCTTTAGCTAAAAAGAAGAGACGAAAAGTTTTGAGCACCAGAGAGATTTTGCTTGGTTTGGAGTTGTGAAGAAAAAGAGCGTCAAAGCTAGGTTTATATAAGGTTAGATTAGTTTGAGGATAATGATAACTTTTCCAAATCCTAGGCAAACCTTGTCTGGGAAAAAGGAGAAAAGGAGAAAAAGGGAAATTGTACAAAACTGAGAATTATAGAAAATTTGAACCTGCTTGAACGTTCCATACGAAGGTCGGCTTATTAATTGCGACGCAAGTTTGTGGTAGAGTTATGGGCCTATAAGGCCTTGTATTGTGACTAGCCCTTAACAAAAAATAATGATTTCATTTGCTTAGTTATAAATTTTAAAGTTATCACAAATACTTAACTTAATTTTTTGTTACATATACACAAAACTTTTTCAGTTTCTTTATCTATTTTACAACAATTCTTTTTTGCTTCCTTATTTTAATCATTTTTTTGTGTGTGTTTTTATTCGTTTTATTGTAATGTATTGTTTTGTGATGCTCACCAATCATAGTCTTACAAATTATTAAAATATTTGCATAAATCAATCTTTACCATATGTAGTAACAATTCTGTTTAAACTTTAAACTAGCCGAATTGTTTGTAACCGATCCTTACATGATGAAACGCGCACATTTAGAGATTAATTCAGATTACATGGAATTTAAATTTGAAAATTTTGGTAGAAGTTGCAACTACATATTCATGGACTTTGAATGTCAAATGGTTATCTATTATTACAATATATGAAATATTTAGATTTCGTTTCGTATTTAATTTTTTATAAGTGTATAATTTATTCCTTCTTTAATGGGTTCCTCACCGAAGCTACTTCATCAGTTACCTCTTTAAAAGAAACATCAATTAACTTCCAAATCATATTAGACATAAATACTCTCAACAAATTAATCTAACACCAGATTTTCTTTCGCCGACCGTTGTTCTCGATTTACTCGCCTTCTTTATTACTTTTTTTCACCCAATTTTAATTAAAAATGACAAAGACGTAAACAATTTTTTTAGATTGGTTTATAAGTCATTTGGCAACCTTTAAGTGTTATTTGAGTAGGACTCTCCTCCGTAGGTGCTATCTAAGTAATAACACCTTCAGGTGTTATTTGAGCACATTTTCTCAAAATATATTTGGTCTTTATTACATATATTGAAATCTTACTAGGAAGGGCCGTCGAGGAAGAATAACGAGAGTGAGAGTCTCCAAGTTAGGGTGGCTATTGATAAGAAATTCAATTAAACTCCTTCGTATGATTCTTCGATCTTAGAACAGATGTTGAGTTTTCATATGATGAAGCTAGAACAAAACGTTAAGGTTTTAGATTCTCGAAAACCATTAAGGTAGTGAGATCTTTAACGTTCTGCCCTTAATTAGTATCAACATGTGGAAACAGAAGATTTGGTTCTGAGAATGAAATGCATACGAAGGAGTTCAATGGAATATGATTCTTATCAATATAATATAGAGTCGCCCTAACTTGTAGACTCTCAAATGACTCTGCAAGACCGTTGAGTTAGCGGGAAAGACCGTTAACAAAAGTCCAGTACACCGTTTATTGGGGTTGATTGATTTGGTTCATCATACTTCTTTATAAATCACTTTAGTTATGTCGAAGTAAAAGTAAAAAACATGGCATGAGTACTTGAAGATGTCTTAAGTAACAATTCATGTAACAGAAGTCAGAGTTCTCGAGGTCTAGTTCTCTAAGTTGCCTGCTATCCACATGGTAATCAAGGCCTCAACATTGTTTGATACTTAGACTCTAAAGGGAAGGGGATAATTTTCATTTTTGTTCGTGCATGTCATATTAATCATATTTTGGTGTAGCATACATCCATTTGTTTTTGTTTGATTAGCATAGCAAACAATGTGTCTTGATTACATAACCTTACAATGAACTAAGACGAAAGAATAAAATTATCGAAGAAACATATATTGCATGGAAATGCAGAAGCGAAACGTTTCCGAAACCAGAAACTATATTTTCTAAAACTAGGGATTGGATATATATAACATAAAACCATATTAAAGAAAAACGGTTTAAACAATACAAGTCCAAAACATCAATATTAAATAGGTTCACTAAAATTCTCAAAGATAAATTAAAGATTAAAACGCTCAGGTTCAAATATCTAGACTAACATTTTCATTAGTTACAACAAAGATCATATAAAGATACCTCCAAATCTAGTTTATCAAGAGTAAGATTTTAAAACTCAGCGTCTTCCGATGTATATGTTATAAATTATAATATTTTAAACATTTTATCTATTAAGTTTTCAAAGTAAATAAAAGGGATTTGCCGAGTTAAAATGAATACGTGAGTTTTCATCGAATTTCCAAACCTATATCTTTAGAAAAAACGCATTTCCGTTTTCAAAACGGGAAACAGACCTCAGAGAGAGTTTCAATGCAACATAGAAAAAAATCCCCCTAATTAATTTTCCTTCCTTTAAATATCCTTCAAAGTAAGATATTTTATAGATTCCTTTCTATAAAAAAGTTAGTCAAATACTCAAATAATCAACAAAAATATATTTTAGGTTGATGACAATACCAAATAAGTTTTTTTGACCAGAAAAAGTTAACCAAATTAAGACTTTTACTTTTAAAAGACTTAAAGCTGGGATAAGATTTTAAGTTTTTAACCAAATAAGGTTTTTGCCTAACAAATATAATTTGTTTGCTGTAACTTTCAAAATGAGATAGAATTTTTAACACATGGTTTGGAAATACATCTCCAAGTAAGCCAATAGCCATCACCTACCCTTATCTTTTACACTAGCATATTCATTTACCTAAATATTTCTTCCCTTTAAACATTTACCAGATTCACTATATTTCTTTGACTCGTCAGAATAAAAAACAAACAAACTACAAATCCATAATAAAAACACCTTCCACAATTCTTGAAGAACAATACAAATCCTGAGAACTTGAACAGGCAGAACCGCAAGAGGACAAAGTTTTAGGTATGTCAGTGGATCTTACTTTTAAGAAATCTTTGTTATTTATACTTGTTAGAATATTTTTATTCTGTTTAAATTTTATGATATATGCAGTTTTACATTTTAATGATTTCACTTTAGTGTTTTTCTTGCTCCACCGTCTGGCTTCCACTGATTTTGAATGGTGATTAAAAATAAAATAATATGAATGATAAAAAGTGTCTTATCGATTATGGATTTGTTTACGTACTAACGTACAACATCAATCTTTTGAAAAATTATTTTCACCAATTTGTGTCATAATTTGTAGATGTTGTTTAAAAAGAATTTCGTAGCCAAAGATTTGAAAAACCTATATTTAAAATTTTCGATAAGAAAACAGTTTTCTAAATTACGTTTATGAAATTATAAAGACGGAGTTATATTTTTTGTGTACCAATATGGTAATCGTTTTTGAAAATGTAAAGGAGATCAACTTCACTGAAGATTTTCATTTCATCCATCGCAGAATTTCGATTGAAAGAGATGACTTTCAAGAGAATAGCTTCAAGTATCCAACAAGACAGATTATCCAATCTACCAGATGTGCTTCTGATTATGATAATCTCTTGCTTGTCGTTTAAGGAATGTATAAGGACCAGTGTACTCGCTAAGAGGTGGAGGTATCTATGTCGGGAAACAAGAAACATTTCTTTTAAGGAAACCGAGTACGTGGACCACTTTGTCTCCGACAAAAGATCCAAAAGGGTTTCGTTTGCTGCTTATATGTGTCAATGGGTCTCTAGATATCACGGTCGTTACATTGAAACCCTCGAGATTTATTTCTCCATTCCATCGGATTTTCTGGCAGCGGTCGAGTCACTGATCGAATTCGCGGTCTCAAGACAAGTCAAGAACCTAGTTCTTGATTTCTCGGACCCTTCTTGGATAAGCACTAGCTGTGCGTCGAGGTATGACTATGTTTGTGTGCAATTGCCTGTATGCGTTTATAGTCTAACAACCCTTGAATCACTGAAGATTTACTCGTGCGGGTTTGACCCCTCGAAATTCTCAAACTCGAGATTGCCTAGAAAGCTCTCTATTGGTTGGATCAAACTCACAGACGTTGAGTCTTTGTTATTAAACTCTCCAACACTCAAGAGTCTAAGTATTAATTACTGTTGGGGTATTGAAATCCGAAACATAGCCGGAGATATGAAAGAATTTGTATTTGAGAGCTGCGACTTCTCCTCTTTCATGGTTTGTTGCTTTGACCTCCCTAATGTAGAGATCTTTAAATACTCTGGCCAAATTCTGTCCTTTGATGTCAAGAGAATGAATATGAGCATCAAAGACGTTATCTTGGATTTCACGGCAGAGGGCTTGTATGAAGATCGGAATCAAAGAACCAAATTAGAAGGATCAGTTCTCTCTGCCTTCCTTAACAATCTTAGAGGTGCGAGGACCTTAAGTGTCTGCCCTTATCTCCTTCAGGTATAAATTTAAGTCTTAAAATATTTACATTACATTTTCACGTTATAAATATGTCTTCGAGAACTAAAAAAAAAGACAAACAGAAATCTACTTCCATCTTTTTCAAAATACAATTTATTCTCGAAATAAAACTTTTAAGTAGCCTAGTTGATATAATATGTATAATGTATTGGTAGCTAAAATGTATCTTCGTTATCTGATAACCGAAGGCTATCACATTCTTAGATAGTAATCTTGATCAAAGTATATATGCGTGTGTTTTTTTCCTTTTTTGAAGACTATCCAAGAATGTGAAGATCCATTCGATTTGCTTCGTCCGATGGAAACACAACACTTGGTGCTGAGAACGAGGTTGCATGTCATGGAATTTAAGGGAATTAAGCTCCTCCTCGATAATTGCCCTAACCTAGAAACGTTAACTTTCGATATCTTCAGTCGAAGTCTTTTCTCGGTAAGATTGCTATATAGTAGTAGTAAATTTGAGCATAATAGTTACATTACTATGTATGATTTTCCCGAGAGCTCTAAATTTTTCGTTTGATATATTGCAGTACAATAAGTCATATTATGGCGTCGGTCCACGATCATATTGGAAAAAAAACCTTACTTATAAGTCTCTTCCTAAGACACTTAAGGTCGTGGTCGTGAGGAACTTCACTGGTCGCTTTGGCGAGCTAAATGTTTTGAAGTTTTTGATTCAGTCGGGACGTGGGCGTTGGCCTGGACGGGAGCATGGGCCTATGCTGGAAAGAGTGGAGCTTTACATGGATAGTAGTATGGCAGAAAGTCAAAAAGAGTTGGCAGATGATGGAGCCATGATGTTACAGAGTATTTCAGGGGATGTACAGGTTCTTGTATATGATCCTTGAGAAGTTGAGATTTTCAAGACTTGTCACTAGTTGGTTTTGTTTGTGCTATTTAATGAAGTTCTCGGTTTGTTTGATTTTATGAATAATTTGAGCCTCGGAAAGAATCAGGACTTGGTCATCTATGTTTAACCATTTATTATAATTATAAATTTCTATCATCGATTTTGCTTTAACGAATCCTATGTTTCTGTATAAATTTACAGTTATTTTTCACTGTCAAAGACTAATATATAGATTATCTTTCTTTTTCGAGTAACTTTCTATGTTCACGCTGATTTAGAGGTACGACACATGTGGAAGTTTTATTCAACACGTCTCTTGAAGCATGTACATGTTTTTTGTGCACAATGGTTGAGAAGCTGACCTTTTCAAGATTTGTTCATTAGTGGATTTTGTTCGTCCATTTAGGGCTTTGATTTGTTCTCCCGCAAGAAACAAATTAGCATCACTATTTAATTGATGTAAATTTGTATCATTTGATTAAGTGATATTAGTATCAATTATTAATTACATCGATTACTTAAATGGGTGAATTCATACTTTGGTATCTGCATTGTAAAAGTGATGATAATTGATATAGAGTTGTGTCAATTTTAATGAACCAATGTCAAAAGACTGTTAACAACATCAGTTACTTTATCAAATATTAATTAGTAACACAAACTATAAATCATATACTAATTGTTATTCCATGCTCTTCATTTGATGCAACACCCCCCCCCCCCTTTCTAAATGTTATTCCATGTTTGGTTTTTAATTCGAGACTCACCATACTATTTAAATTGAGAATCATTGGAGTGATCCAGGTTTCGTTCTGGTTAAGCTACTAGAACTAGCTTTTGTTGTTCAATGTTTTTTTTTCAAGTAGTTGCGTTTTTCGATGTTGAGTGTTGTTTGGGGATAAAATGTGATTAATGAAACTGTATTTCAGTTTTGCAATATAGAATGTTGGTTAGAATATAGTGAAATATACTATTGTGATGACATTGCTATTAGACGGCCTTGAAGTATGCAATAAAAGATGATATGAGAATAAACAGAAGGAGAGAGTTGAGGAGAATCAGAAAGTCTAGATTTTCTCAAAGGCTTTAAAACAAAGCTGCCACACTAATAGCTAGAGAGTTTTACATCCCAACCAAAATAGAGATAAAAAAATTAAAATATTTAAGAAAGGTGACAAACAAATAAGACTATAAAATCTATTTATATTTCCACCTCTTTCGCTTAGAGCTCGTCCTATAGTAAAATCATAATCACAAGTTAGTCACACAATCCAATTTATCATATATATTTTTTGTATTAATTTTGAAAAAGAGGTTAGACACATACATGGGTGGAATCGAACTCCTTGTTTTCCTCTAACTTCGACTGTTTGTCCGAGTCTCCTTCACTGTCATCATTTTCTCCTTCTTCCTCATCCTGTAGGAATAACATATTTTTAAATCAGAAATTTTGACAGAAACAAAAATGTAGTTAATATGCATTGTGAAGTTCGACACATCTTACGTCAGATTCAACTTCAGCGAGAAGTTCCTTTGATTCCTGGTAATAACAAAAAAAAAGGGGGAAAAATGTACAAGTTCTTGATTACACCACTCAACTTATTTGGAATTAGACAAGATTTTTGGGATGGAGGATATTGTATTACCTCTTCCTGTCTTTTCTTCTCTGCTTCTTCAAATGCTGCTTCATCCGCCTGTAACAAACCATAGTAGATTGTAATTAGCTATGTATTCTTTAACCACGATAAATCAAATGAAGAGCAAGGCTTGATTAACATACATCCTTGTGCTTTCCCCATGTTTCCTCGGCCAACTTCTTCGCGTACTCTGGGTCATCGCTTACCAAGACATTGTCAAACAAAGATCCAGATTTCACCTACCAAAAACACAATATGTTATTATTATACCATATATAAAAAATAAAATAAAAACGTTTTAGTGACAAGATGTTATTATTACCTGCCACAACTCCACTCCAACATATTTCAATTTGGGGAAGAAATTTAGTTCTGGATCATCCTTGAACTCTGCATAAAATTGATAATACTTTCTTATTCACTATTACTACATGCTAACAAAATCTAGCATTCAAAACCATGGTTATATTCATAAGACCATAACTAACATAAACTCAAAAAATTATGTTAGTTCAGATGTTTCAACTTGGTGTGAGATTGCATTCATTATAAGAAATGTACTATTTTAGAGTATGGTGCATTTTATTACATGACAATGGACATTATGAAAATTACCAGGGTTGTCGATCATTGGAGCCTTCCACTTGCCCTTGTAATTAGGGTTCTTGATTTTCTACATTACCATATGACAAACGTGAGAGGAAAGCACATAGTTTGACCATCTTCTATATATTCATTTGAGAGAAGAAGAAAACAAAGAAGTAACGAACCTTGGGATTCCATACACCCTTGTACTCCGGGTTGAGAATGAATGGGGCAGTCCACTCACCATTTTTTTCATCATCCCAATCTTTAGGCTAAGAAAACAAGGTTCCAAATCAAAATGGTGATCTAGATTTGGTTTTGCATCATTGAAAGAAAATGTTCCTTCTCTGCATCAGCGTCTGGAATCTCCTTGGGGATGTCATCGTATCCCGCTGGCTTAGTGTCTTCCGGATCAGGAATGTACTTTTTCTCATCCCAGTCGTCAGGCTTCTTGGTACTTGGATCCTTGATCTTCTTTGGTGGGAGGAGATCCCAGTCAGAGGAGAGGCTACCAATTTAGTGTTGTCGCCACATTTATCAGGGCCAAACATTATACTGCATGTAATAAGAAGATAAGTTTGATGTTTGAATATTTGATGTTGATATAGAGATTGTGAAAGACACCAATAATACACCTGTAAGGAGTATCTCCTCCGAATTGTTTTTGGTCAATATCACCACTAAGCAACTTCATGTAGCCACCCCCACCGTCAAGCTTCTGCTCATGCTTGACTGAGAATTGGAAGACAAGGGTCTTATCCTTGTTGCTGAACTCAGGGAATTCCGCTGATATAGCGTAGAATCTGTAGTCCTTGCTAGTTTGGATACCTGCAAGAGAGTGATAACTGACATGAGAATATCATATGTATCAATGAATCAACATCATCACTAGTCATGGAAACATACCTCTATCGTTAGCATCACCAGACCAATTTCCAGCTGTGTTTCCATTCCCCAGCAGTGTTGTTATCTTTCCTCCAGTCGGATTTTACGCATCTCTTCTCCCATCCATCTTTTGAAATATAGACAACAAAATAACAAAAAAAAAAAAATAACTCACAACAATGAAAGTATATCATAATAATTAGTTTACTACCTAGATCAAAACTTGTGTCATACGTACTATTGTGTATGACATAATAAACTCAAGGTTTTTATCATATAAGAACTATACTAGTTTCGAGCACGTAAGCAATCACATACTAAACATTATCGAAAATCTGTAATCCCGTGGTTTCACAAAAGCCGCAAAAAATAAAAAAGTAACCATAATCCACAAATCCTAAAGATCTATAACAATCTTAAGCAAACATGTTGAAAGAGCTAAATTAAACTGAAATGAAGATAGCATGGATTAACAAGTTATATCAATCATCTTATCCAAATGAACTCAACGTAGCATTCACAAACAGAATCATAAAACCATCAATCGATGGCATTGGCACTTAGATTAATATTCTAGATAAGAAATAGACAGAGAGGGAAAATGTAGCTACCATCGAATCGCTCCTCGAAGATAACTTCAGCAGAGACGATTACCACGATACCGAAAACAATCATAGAGATGAGTTTAGAGTCTAGTTTCACCATTGCTAAAAAAGTCAGATGATTGCTTCCGTGAAAACGGAAGATGTGATAGAAGAGTTTGGAATATATCTATATCAAGAGAAGCTACAAGGACATTTCCATAATAGCTGTCGGATTTGAACTATTTATATCTACAAAATCCTTTGTGCAAGAACTTTTTTTTTTTTTTTTTGTGCAAGTACTTTTGTAGTGGAAAGTTAATGAAAAGATCTTTTATCTCCCATAAAGCTAAGATATTAAGATGAAAAGTACATTTAAGTTGTTTAATTCTTACTACATTTAGTAAATTAATCTTACGTGGATCAAATAATATATTCTAAAATTAATAAAATGTATTTATTATATCAATGCTTTTAATAAAAATTACGAAAATTCCTCAATTCTTTTTATCCATGAATAATATATATATAAAAGAAAAGCATTGGAGGTCACCCTTGTTGATGTGTCGATACCACAAGTTTTTTCAGTGTTTTTTTTTCTCACTCTTATGAAAATATCATTTATCTCCATAGGAATAAGATAGTAATATAAAAATAAAAAGTACATTTAAATTATTTATTTCTCACTACATTTAGTATATTAATCTAACCTAACTGATGACAAAAAAAAAAAAATCTAACCTAACTCAATTCATTACCAAATGAGTTTTGAATTCAATCAATTCATGAATTGAGTCAATCTATGAACTCTTTTTAATTGATGGGTTAAATGGTTAAATAGGTTGACCCACTCATATAATAAATAAACTAATAATTCATAATAATATGATATCATTACTGTTATTTGGCGGAAAATGTCGAATTTATATTTCTGATGGAAAAATTACAGATTTACGTTTTTAGCGAAGATTTTAACCATTTTGTTCTTGTAAATCTATATTTCCTTGTAAATAAGTTTTAACTCGAAGATTTCTTTACTAAAATGCCTGCAAAAATGTATATATAGATATACTAATATTGTTTATAAGCGTTGACACTTTTTCTAAAATATCAAATCAAGTCGACATAACCAACAATTAGATCTTTTAATGTAGCATTTACAATGATGTGTGTTTCAAGAGAATACAAAACTGTTATTAGATCATAAACCACCAAGCTAGTCAATGCTATAAGGTAACGCACGGACAGTTACAACTTAACATCGTCTAAAAAAAATTATTCACAATATAAATATATACTCATTTAACGAAACATTGCAAACCATAAAATAAAGAATAAAAGATGGTTTCCCATAGAAAACTGATAATGCTTCTCATACTATCGTTGCTCATGAAAGTAGCATTATCTCAAAACGGTGTATTTAGAATAAAGAATACCAATATATTCGGATGGGAGATATGGCCGACAATACATGTTTACCTCAGAAACGATATCGGACGTGGTTTAGTGCTAACTGCTAGTTGCTATAATAACATAAAGGGGCAAGCTCGTGACCGAGAATTTTTACCGGGGCGTATGACAAAATTCACTCAATTCACGAAAAGTTTCTGGGGAGGAGATCTCTATAGTTGTATGTTTCATTTTGGTAATAAACGACGCAGCTTTACTATATATAAAGGTAGCAGAGATAATAGTGACAAAGGTCAGTGCAGACACTGTTTTTGGTCCATCAGACCGTATGGAGCTTGTGCTCTTAATGGACTGACTAAAAAATATGATATTTGTTACAACTGGGATTAATAAAAAAAATATTGTACATGTTTTGTTGTTTATATGGTGATAATAATCAAATTTACCATCTGTACTCATGTTCATTATTATGCAATGGTTAAATGAATATGTGCGCGGGTGTGGGCTAAGAATTTTTACTAATACCACCCACTTCAAATTTAGAGCATAATGTAAATACAGTATAGTACTGTAAGACCTTTGTTAATTAATATCGTCTGACCAATCTAATATAATAAAGCATGGTTCTTCTCTAAATTCACTTAATCAAAAGAATATTCCAAATAAATTCATTTATTTTAGTTTTACTAATATCTAAAGTAAACCATTTACCCTAACTCTTACAAAACTTTCATAAAATTTTATTACTGTTTCAATTAAACATTTATCAAGAAAAGAAAAGAAAACATTACATTTTTCTTATAATATTCTTATAAAAAAATATATTTAAATTATTTTCACTTATCGGGTGGATCTTGTTAAAATAAAAAGTAATTGTAGTAATTAATACAGTATAACCTCTATAAATTAATACTCTATAAATTAATAACCTCTATAAATTAATAAATTTTTTCGGTCCCAACATGGGACCAATGTAAAAAGTGACACAAATCGATAAATTAATAAGATAATAATTTTTTTTTAAAGTCCTATGTAAATATATGGTCCCATCAATATCATAAATTAATAATTGTATAAATGTATCAAATATAAATATATATATATATATATATATATATTATAAGTAAAAAATTTCTTTAAAATATAGTTATAATATACTTTTGCTTAAATTCATATTTGTTCTTTGTTTGACTTTAGTTTTCATATTTTATTGTATCAAAACTTTTGGTATTGTTTTCTAGACATTATTATTATGTTTTATTTGTAACTCGTTCTAGAAAGATATTTTATATAATAAAAGAAATCTTATAAAATCTTTTAAAAAGTTACCAAATTAGGAAAATCTCTCTATAAATTAATATTTATTAATTTATCGATAAATTAATACCTTTCTAAATTAATAAAATTTTCCAGTCCCAACATTATTAATTTATAGAGGTTTTACTGTATATACCTTGGTCGTTTATTTGCAATGACATATGGAAACGTCATAATAAATGGATTTGTTTATCGCAAATCTACATATACATTTTTGCAACCATTTTAATAAATAAATTATGGATTTGGAACTTATTTACTACTCAATGCTACTGGATTTGTTTTTTTCAATCGACATTTTAAATCGAATATTTACCTAACAAAATATTACCTAAAATCTCTCTATATTAACTCCACCATTACTTCAAAAATAAATTCAGTCCAGTAATTTTTTATATCATTTACTTCTACCAAAATGATTTTGAACAATTTATTAATGACTCTTCTCCATTTTTTCGGGAATGACTCTTCTCCATATACCATAATAATCAATTCTGTCATAGATCAAACCAGGTAATTGACGCACTTGGTGTGTTGTGGAAATTGCATCATGAACGAGATTTTCAGTTTAGTTTCATAGTCTGCATATAATTTGATGGGTTGTTACATCAGTTTTAATTCATAGTATGTTATTTGTTCTATCTTTCTATTAAACTTTTTTTTTGTTAAAGATTTCTATTAAACTTAACCAATGTACATTAGCAGGATGTGTATACGCATGAAACTATTCAGAAAACGTTACTAAAGATCCTAAATATGTTTGCAACCAACTTATTCTCAAATCTTATTGTTGTTATATTCTAGATTTTATGATACAGATCTAGCTAATCACAACTAACTAATACTAAATTGACTTGAGTTATATTTCTTTTAAATAAAAGTATTACTAAAAAGCATAATTAAACCCGTGGTACACCGCGAAACTATATAAAGTATTACTAAAAATAAATAAAAGTATTATTTCATTGGACATTATTTAGCATTCAAGAAAATTTCTTCTAATCTATCCTTTAATTATATTGACATTATTGATTTTTTAAATATATATGAATAGAGATTCAAATCTTCCATATATGTTTATCATCTTCTAAGGAAGTTAAACAATTATTTTCTGAATCAAAACTAAAATTTAGGAAACGAAATAAATAAATAAAATCGTTTTAATTATTTTCTAAGCTAAACTATATTACACTCTGATCTTTAGTTTTGAATCATTCATTTTCTGTATAATATAAAGAATCAATCTCATATTTTCCGTGTTATAAAAAGAATCAATTTCATATTTTCAATTAGTAAAATGTACATGCATTAAGCTAATATTATTGTTTCAAATAATGTTAACAAAACTACCCAATTTAGGCTATTCAATGACGTGAAATACATATAGTCCAAAAACTCAAGTACATATCAATCACAAATTATGATTAAATTAGATATTTATTTATAACATTATCTACATTAAAAAAGTTGAACTACATTTTGTAGACTTATTTTGTTTTACTAAGAATTGCAAAAAATGTCATTACGTAAAAGGCAAAAAAATATTAATTTTTGAAATATATTATTGAAATATTTTAACTTTATAAACATTAATAATATTTAAACTTATAAAAAATAATATTTCATGAGAGTTATATGGTGGGACGGGTTTGGATCGATATTAATAGAAATTTATAATATCATCAATCAAAAGTAATAATATGGTTTAAATCTTATTTTAATATTTTATCAGCATCAGTTTTTTTTAATTGTACTTATATAAAATTATTAACTTTAATACAAAAGATATCGTAAAATCTAACATTATTGTCTATACTAATAAAAACTTTTTGCCCGTCGTACCACATGTTTAATCCTAATATTGTACATTAAGTTATATATGTATATATATATATATATAGAAAAGGTTTTTATATTCAAAAAAAATATAAAATAATAGGTTATATAATAATGTTAATCAATTAAGCATATTACATTTTGATTATTTTCTAACAATATATAGCCGCGCGGTATACCGCGGGTTAAAATCTAGTTAACTTGGATTTTTGCTTCTTCTTTGTTTTTCTTTTTTTTTTAAAATCTTTGTAATCCTCTTAACATTAAAAAAAACGTCGTTTTGATGTTAGTAAAACGACATCATTTCATCCTAATCAGTAACCTCCAACAATTAAACTAATTTCATTTAGTAAACTCAGAATTTCAAATTAGTTTATTTATATATAGTTCTAGCTAGGCATGGCATCTAAGTTATAAAATTGGCCCTTATTTCTAATTAGTAAAATTGATCGTTTCCGATATAAACAAGTTTGTATTGGTGAGCATGTAAACTTTAATAACTTGTCTACATTAATTTAAAAGCAGCTTCCACGAAAGAAAAATTCGCAATCACAACATGATCTAAATTTTGTGGAAAGATAACGTTCTGCCGAGAATAACAATAAAAAACTTTAGACCAAAACAAAAATAAACAATAAAAAACTGAAATTTATCTAGTTTAACCCAAATATAGAGAAAAATAACTTAAAAAAAAAACACCCTAACATTGTGGTTTACTAGAATAAAGGACCAAATACCTATTTTATATTTAATTCTATTTAAGTAAAATAATTAACAGAAGAAAATTAAATTTAATAGAATATTAGATAAAAAATACAAACGAAAATAAAAAATTCAAAAACGAAAACAATTACTGATCTTTGGTGAAGATAGACATCAACTCATCGACAAGTTCTTGATCATCATGCTTACTCACATACCTTTCAAGAAACACCTCATCGGGACATATCAAGACAGAAAACATTGAAGAGACTTCAGTTTTGAGCAATCTTTTGGACGTAAGAGCTTTGATAACATTGCACCTCGGTACAATCATTTTCTCCATGCTGAATTCAAGTACCACAGGGATCGAAACCACGCCTTCTCGACTTCTCGTGGCCAATTCATTTTCTTGACAAGAAAATCAGTCTTCCTCTTAATTGACTCTGCTGATAAATTAAGACATGGAGGATAGCACTTGACCATCATCATGACCTCATCTTTGCTGAACCCTTGGCCTAAAAATGTTTCAACCGCGTTCAATATTTTTTTCTCTGAAAAACCAATACATTGCGGATACCTCTTGAACATAGAGAGGACCTCTTCTTCGACTAATCCACATCCCTTCAAGAATTCAAAATTCTGAGTTATATCCAGCTCTGAAAAATCAATACATTGTGGAGACTTCTGGAACATAGAGATGACTTCTTCTTCGACAAGTCCACACTTCTTCAATGTTTCGAAACTCTGAGTTATCTTCTTCTCCGAGATATTCAGAAAAGTAGGACACTTCTTGAACATTTCCCATACATCTCTGACATCAAAGCCTAACGTTTTATAGATATTGACTCTTTCTTCTAATGTTTCGTTGCTTAATGTGCAAACAACGACCGTAGCATCGAAAATTTTTGGGGCGAAAGGATCAAAACCCATCTCAATAACCTTCCTAATAGAACTTTCAATATATGGATAAAGTTCGCAAACCTTATAGAAGTCCGAACGCGAACTCGTTAGTGTAATGGTTTTGACAAAGTCATAGTATGTGATCATAGATTTTTCCTCTTCCATCCTCAAGATTTTCGGAACTCTAGTAACAATGTCATTGAGCCTAGAGCTTAAAATTTCTCTGGACTCCAAAAACTTAAGCTTGGGACAAAGGGAATTCTCAGCATCTTCCATAAGTAATTCTGGATCAGTCGTAATGATGCTTGATATCTGAGAATCTGTGAAATCATAACTTCTTAGAAGATTCAGAACAGAATTGGGATTGCACTTGTCCTTTGAGCTGACTTCCTTCAAGATTGATTCTGCGAATTTTATCGGTATACCCACTGAATCAACAAGGTAAGAGACCGTTAATTTCGGCTCTTTTTGAGCATCTCTAGGGATCACATCATCAGCACTAACAGAGGAGAATGAATTGGAGAAAACAGAGATTACGTTTTGCACAAGTTCACTGAAGCTTTCATATTACGCCATTTTTGCAACTCGGTAGATCTTTTTCCAAGAAGAATTAGAGAATACATGACAATGACAAAGCCTTTTAAACACAATTATGAATGACTATTTATGAATCTGCTTCTCTCTTCGTTAACTTACAAAACAAAACAAAATCCCAAAGAACCAAAAATGGAAGAGGCGGGAGACAAAATAAACATGTTTTAGGGTTTTGACTTTTGACAAAATAAACGTGTAATGCGCAACAAGTGTTTGAATTAATAAGTGAATTAATAAGATAATAAATTTTCAACCATCATTTAAAAAATCTTTTTCTTAAAAAAAAAATTGAAATTAGCAAACTAAATTATATTTAATCAAAATATCAATGATATTCGTAACTAATATAGGGAACAAAATCTTTTTGTACTAGTATATTCCTTAAAAATCGATTTTATCTCTTCTTTTCTGTTTTAAAAATACCACATTTATTAATCTATATATAGACTTCACGTCATTAATCATAATTCACGACCTCAGAAATCTTAAAGCAAGAAGAAAAAATCACTAAACATGAAGAATCTGGTCATATTTGCCTTCTTGTTCTTAAGCATCACTACTGTAATCAATGGTGGAATAACAAGTAAATTTGTCCGCCAAGCTTTACCATCGATCGAAATGTCTCTCGACACTTTCCCTTCTCCTGGTGGCTACAACACTCCTGAACAGGTATGATTTTCTCATGTTAATTAACTTAGATCATAAAAAAATTCTTTGTTATTTTAGAGCTTAGATACAGAAATTTTGTTTTAAGTTTTTAAAGAAAAATAATTAGCACTCGATTACTTTAAAAATAAAATCTTAACCCAATTACCCAACCTTTGAAGAGTTTCTTAGCGTTTTAACATTTAGCAATTATATTTCTTATGATAACGTAAACACCCACCACCAGTTTCGTTCTACAAAACACTATTATCGTTTTTTTGTGTCATTGTGTGTTAATAATGTGTGTTTTCTTAAAATGAGTTACCTGATGGCTTATTGTTTATATCGTGACCAAATGCAAGCTATAAGATTTTTTTCGTTTGCTATAAGATTCATATTGATAATTTTTTATATGGTCTTTTTTAGGTTCATCTGACTCAAGGAGACCATGATGGACGTGGCATGATTGTCTCGTGGGTCACACCGTTGAATCTCGCTGGTTCTAACGTTGTTACCTACTGGATCGCTACTAATGGTAGTGACGTAAAGCCAGCGAAAAAGAGAGCTCATGCCTCCACTAAATCTTACAGATTCTATGACTATAGTTCAGGATTTCTCCATCACGCCACAATTAAGGGACTCGAGGTTTGTACTTTCTATACCTTAAATTTGTTATTTAATTAACACATCACATTTATTTAAGAAATATTTTTCTAAAGTTTCTATACTTTTATCTACATGGCAGTACGATACCAAGTACATCTATGAGGTTGGTACCGATAAATCCGTTAGACAATTCTCCTTCACTACTCCTCCAAAGATCGGACCCGATGTTCCATACACATTCGGCATCATTGGTACATTTTTTTTGTTTTATAGACCTTTCAAAAATTATATATGATATTTGAGATTTTAAATTGTTCTTATATATTTTGTTATGTAGGTGATCTTGGACAGACTTATGCTTCTAATGAGACATTGTATCATTACATGTCAAACCCTAAAGGCCAAGCTGTTCTCTTTGCTGGAGACTTGTCATATGCAGACGACCACCCGAATCATGACCAGAGAAAGTGGGATACTTGGGGAAGATTTATGGAGCCTTGTGCTGCTTACCAGCCCTTCATCTTTGCTGCCGGGAATCATGAAATTGATTTTGTTCCAAACATTGTAAGATTCACATAATAACTCTTTATAATCTGTCTTTTTGTTATTTGGTTTAGTAGTTTATTTAACCAACTTACATCTTACTAGGGTGAGCCTCACGCATTCAAGCCCTACACTCACCGTTACCCTAACGCCTACAAAGCTTCACAAAGCACTTCTCCTCTTTGGTACTCAGTGAGACGTGCTTCTGCTCACATCATCGTCCTCTCTTCTTACTCGGCCTACGGTAATTAATTAACAAACACATGAAAAATCAAATATATTTGAATGCCATTGAGTTTTCTTATATAACAAGTTATCTCATTTCAGGAAAATACACGCCTCAATACATTTGGCTTGAGCAAGAGCTAAAGAATGTGAACAGAGAAGAGACTCCATGGTTGATTGTCATTGTTCACTCTCCGTGGTACAACAGTAATAACTATCATTACATGGAAGGTGAGAGCATGAGAGTTATGTTTGAGTCGTGGCTCGTTAACAGCAAGGTTGATTTGGTTTTGTCTGGTCATGTCCATGCCTATGAGAGATCTGAACGTATCTCCAATATTAAGTACAACATCACCAATGGCTTGAGCTCTCCTGTGAAAGATCCTAATGCTCCTATTTACATTACTATCGGAGATGGAGGAAACATTGAAGGAATTGCAAACAGGTAAAGAGAGTAAACAACTTTTTAAATAATATTTTGTTGTTTTGGTGATGTGAAACTAACATTTGTGTGTCTTGGTTGATGTAGTTTCGTGGATCCACAACCGAGTTACTCAGCATATAGAGAGGCGAGTTTTGGCCATGCGGTTTTAGAGATTATGAATAGGACTCACGCGCAGTACACATGGCATAGGAACCAAGACAACGAGCCTGTCGCCGCTGACTCTATTATGTTGCATAACAGACACTTCTTTCCGGTGGAGGAAATAGTTTCCAGCAACATTAGGGCCTAAGTTTCTTCTTAGTTGTCGAGGATTTGTATCTTTCTTTAGACGATTTATTATGTTAGCAATTATTTGGTTTTCTGTTTGGATATTTGGTATTTTTTTAGCTTATGTTGTTGGATTTCAATAAAGTTTGTTTGGATTTTCATAAAGTTTGTTCCGTTTTGAACAAATTCATCGCAGTTTATCTCGAGTGAACTGAAATTATTTTACAACTTAAGTCCACATAATTTTCGGACCAAACAAAAGGAAAACAGATAATAGTATTTCATGGTTTTGTGGATTACAAATCTTTAAATCAGTATTTAACAAAAGTAGTTACAGATGCTAGAAGTAATATCGGAATACTGTATATATATTTTATTTAAGCCAATTTAAAAACAATGAATGAGTTCATCTTAAAAGGTGGAAAATGAAAAGTTTGAAAAATTCTATCCAAATCACACCATAAAAGGTGGGATTTGTTTCTTCACGTTTTTTCCTTTGATTTCTATTAAATTCTAATCAAATCACATTAGCATTAAAACAATTTTAATATTGAATAACAGTAGAATTTAATAGAATTACAAATTCAATCAATTGAATAACAGTAGAATTTAGTAGAATTATAAAACCATTCAATTGAATAGCACAAGATTTAAATAGAATTCTAATTTCTTTCAGATTCAATAAAAATCCTACGTTCAATAACCCCCCCTAAGTCCTTTCGGAGTTTAGTAATAAAAAGACGTTTCAAGTAAACATAAGTAGAACTCTCTTGAGACAATCATGTCAACATCTATAAACTAATGTTCAGGATCATCTTTGTCTAAAGAAGAAGATAAGAAGCTCAAGATGAAACCATCTAAGTCTCCTTCAAGAACCGAGTCAGGATCAGAGACCTCGTAGTTGGTTCGCAGATCCTTCACCATTCTGTATGGCTACAAAAGCAAAGAATAATTACTCAGATTATTGTCATGTAAACTCAAATTGCAACGGAAAATGTGTGGATCGGTATCTACATACATGGAGAACATAAGTTCGTATCTGGTTTCCCCAGCTGATCTCTGTTAGTGATTGTGTATGTTGAGCGTTCATTGCTGTCTGACGAGCCATTTCCAGTTGGTCTAACCGTGATTGTAGTACTGCCATTGCTGAAGCCTTGTTACTATGTTGTGACCTGCATACCAAAATCAGGGATTGACAAACAAACCAAACACCAAATTTAGTATAAGAATAAGAAGAGTGTAAGAAAAATAATAGAAAAATTGAGACTTTGAATACAGACCTTTCATTCTGACAAGTTGCTGTTATGCCAGTTGGTATGTGAACGATTCTAACAGCACTGTCTGTCGTGTTAGCGTGCTGCCCACCGGCTCCTCCAGAACGGAACCGCTCAATCCGGAGATCGGAGTCATTGATCTCCACACGGGTGGACCCATCACCTAGAATTGGAATCACCGCAACTGCCGCAAACGAAGTGTGTCTCCGTTTTCCACTGTCAAACGGGGATATACGCACCAGCCTATGTACTCCAACTTCTGCTTTGGCGTATCCGTATGCGTATTCACCGTTCACTTTGATTGTAGCACGCTGTTCAAGACATTGGATCAATCGTTAGCCAATGGTTCAATATTATAGATTTGACCAATTGCACTAAACAGAACATGAGATTTTAGCAGTGAATAATGGATAAACTACACATTTTGCTCTATATGTGAGCCAATCAGCCAACGCTTATGGATGTCATTTTGATAATTTTTGGTTTAGTCTAGAGCAGAGGAGCATTGAAATTAGCCTAGCTGGTTTACAATGGAAGCTAAATTAGATAGCTCAGCAAATATAGTTGACTCGGTTAGCTAGAGATATAACATGTTCTAAAGACAATGGGACTGAACAAGTTGAGTGGTATCCGGGATTGTCTAGATCTCTCTATGATGTGTAGTTCTAGCTGAAGTGAATAAACAAAAGTTAACCGGTTCGGATACTATCAGATTCCTCTAATACAAAATGCATGATTCAATTTCTACATGAAGGAAAATAAAATCAAACCTTGATTCCTGCTATCTCCCCAGGAGCTTCATCAACCACAGTGACTGAAAATTTGCGTCGTTGAGCCCATGTTTTGTACATTTCCATTACCATAGCTGCCCAATCATTGCTCTCTGTTCCTCCAGCTCCAGCTTGAACCTATTCAACAAACCTTCCAGCTTTATAATATGAAGTCAGAGACAGAACAATCTCATACATATTGTCTTCGAGAGTCACCTCGATATAACAAGAACAAGGATCATTATCCGCAGATAATAAAGCCTCGAGTTCTTTCTCTTTTGACACCCTTCTCATATCTATCAATGCCTTTAAAGTTTCCTGCACCAGATAAAAACAAATGGTTAGCAATCTTACAATGAAGCAATACTGACCATTTTGTTCTCAAGTAGTTCCCCTATAAACTACAAACCCGAAACTTTCGGGTTAATCATACCTAGAGAAACAGAAACAGAAAAAGAAAACATGCCTAGAGTTTGAGAAATGAGTGCTAAAACTCCCACCGATTCTAACTCTGAATCGTTCTCCTCTTTAGCGAGTTTCAACATGTCAATGTGTTCAAGAAGCTCTCTCTCAAATGTCATAACTCCTTTCATTTTTCCCGTAAGCGAGCCGTGCTCCCGGCTTATCTTACCAGCATGAGTTGGATCATCCCAAAGATCAGACTTGTTCAACTCTGCAGATAAAACTTTCAGCCTCACCAAGAGTTTCTTCCACTGCCAAAATCATAAAACAAGAGTAAAAATTATATGTAAACCCCGATCGTGTATCTGTCTATGTAATAGAGATAAATGCCAAGATTCAAGCAGAGTCTAAAACTCAAACATATAAATATTCAATGTGTTCCTATATATCTAAAAGTACAAATCCACGATTTAGGCAAAGTCTAAAATTCAAACATAAAATGATTCAAATGTGTTTATGCCTATACATCTAATTCTAATCATACATACACACACATTTCAAGTGAAATTTCATACATACACGCACACATAACCAAAAGAAGTCATACACACACGATCAGGTAAACTTCAATACTGTACTTTTAGTGTATCTGTGTAACGTATAAAATAGCCAAGATTCAGGCAAATTCTGAAATCCAAACATATAAAAGATTCATTTGTGAATATGCCTATATATAATATATATCTAAATCATGAATATTATATATGTAGCTAAAGCAAAGGCAAATGCTAACTCTAGTCACACACACATACATACTTACATACACACAACTCTGTATATGTATTCTCAAGAGATGATTTGAGTATTCGCACAATCACACTATCAGAGAAGAAACTCATAAGTGTGTAACAATGCAAAGCTTGTAAATGAAATTTACCTGTAATCGTCTCTTGATGACTTGAATAGACTGTGCAATTGCTGCAGCGTGACTCTTCCAATCACCTTCATTCTCATCTAAAATCGGCCACTGATTAGCTATAATTCGTTCCACAGTAAGTCCATCACAAGTCGCTGCCACAGCTACAGCTTCTGAGCTCAATGATCGAGTACTGGAAGCGAAACTACTCCCAGAATAAGCGTAATTACCAAATCTCTGATTCAAATTAGAGATTTTTCCATAATTGAATCCAAAATAGCTTAACGCAGGTGTTGAACTGAAGGTTCTTCTAGAAACCAAAACTGAAGAACTTGAATCTACAGCCGACAGAGAGTTACAAGAAATTTTGATTCCATGGATGATGAATCTGCTTCGAGACCTTCTGATGATTAACGATAACATATCGAAATTGATCAGAAGTTCAGAACTTTGATTTTTTCGATTCTTTTTAATAGTTAGGGTTTGTGGTTTATGAGAAACGAAGTCGTATAAATTTTTCGGTTTTTCGAATTCGGATTAAAATTCGGCTCAATCCAGCTTTTGGTTCGGAGTCGTTCGGTTTATTATAGTGGTACCCAAATGGATGGTTTGGTACGGTTTCGATTCGAATTCGAGTATCAGTGTGTTTTCGATTTGATTCGGATTCGGTTTATCCGATATAAGTTACACTCAAACCATATATATGGTACGGTGTTTTTAATTAAGTACTATTTTGGTTCGGATCGGTTCGGTTAGTGTTTATAAACGTATAACTTAAAAAGGTTAGAGAAAGAAGACGTACATACAAATGTCCCTGCTTCGAAACTTCTTCTCCTTCACCTTCTCTGCAAATTCAATAATCACAAAACCCTATTTTGCAATCCCAATCAAAGCCATGGAAGCTACCTCTGAACTCAATCTCAATTACCCAAAACCCATATCAGCTCCTCCACCTCCAATCTCCAAAGACATTGAACTCAGAAGAGCAATGGAAGCTTCATCAAAATCAAGTCTCTTCAATCTTACAAGAGACGATATACTATACGAAGACGAATACCTAATGGCTGTGAATAAACCAAAAGGTGTTTATTGTGAAGCTGTTCTTCGCTCTGCTCCTCAAATTGTTCTTGGTGAGTGAATCTAAAATAACTAATTTCCTTCGTCAATTCTCAATGTTACTGAATCTAAAATCTAATTCGATTTTCAGATTCTTCGAGTGAGTATCATTTAGCGAATAGATTAGATCGTGATACTAGTGGTGTAATGATTATTACTAAGTCACATAAAGTCGCTGCTAAGCTTGTTAAGGCATTCACAGAACATAAGATTCGTAAATCATACATTGCTCTTTGTATTGGTTCATCTCCAAATTGGAGGAGGGTCACGGTTAGTTCAGGTCATGGACGGTCGAAACACGGAGCTTGGCGGGTTTACGCTGCGTTAGACGTTGGTAGAGTTTTACCTGGTGGATCTTTTGTTAGAGATATGGAGACAACGTTTGAAGTTGTATCTGTAAACAGTGTGAAAAACGAATCTTGTGAACTGGAAGATGTGAATCATGTGATTGTTGCTGAGGGGGAGAGGGAATTGAGTTGTGGTGGAGATGATGATGATGTTGTTGTTGTGGTTAGGGCGTTTCCGCGAAGTGGGAGGACGCATCAGATTAGGTTACATTGTCAGTATCTTGGGATTCCTATTAGAGGAGATGTTAAGTATCATGGAGTGTATGAGTGGAATGGAAGAACATTTGAGGGGCATGAGCTTCACGCTGAGTGTTTATCGTTAGATCATCCGGTTACGGGTGATTCTATTGTTATTCGAGCTCCTCTTCCGTATTGGGCAGCCGGAGATTGAAAATGTAACGGTTAAGGGATAGAGTTGAATGGTTAGTGTGAAGATTTTGACCTTTGTTTAACAATTTGTTTTCCAGAATCTCATTTCTTCAGTGTCAAAGATGGAAGATTTGTTTCCGAAAATGCGCGGGGAATTTGTGTAGCTCAATACAAAAACATTGGCAAGAAGGAAGTACATTGAATACAATCCTCTGTTTGCTTTTGTTTTCTCGTCCTTTCTTTTTGTAAACTACACAATATGATAGTCCATTTTTGCGCTGAACTCTCGATAGCACAATGTGTTTCTCATACGAAGTCTGCAGCAACAACTTGTGCTAGGCTTCTATGATTTTTCTTTTGTTTCATTGTCACCAGTTTTATGTTTGTTGTGACAAAGGTCAGTGAAGAATAAACAAACCAATGGAAATCAGTTAAGCCCTTCAATAGTCTTAAGAAAAACTATCAAGACTCTCAATAAATAAATAAATAAAAGGATTTTGTAGATAAAAAAAAAAAAGTTCGAATCTGACGGCTACTATTACCCACGCCCACTTTACTCTCTCACGTGTAAACTCATGCGCTCATTCGACTCCAAATTCGTGGTTTTGTCCAGTGACCATCAGCCACGTCATTATCATGACACGCAAATCTGGCGTGTATTTAACTAATTGGTTAACGTGGATATAAATATGACAGATCATTAACCCACGTCAGCTACCACTTCACTTGCAACTACTCTCGGTATATATTTTCAAAAACTCTTTTGTTTTCGTGTGAAGCTCCGATCTGAGTTTTTAGCAATGGCGAAACTAAACCCTAAATTCATCTCTTTGATTCTTTTCGCTCTCGTGGTGATCGTCTCTGCTGAAGTTATCTTCGAGGAGAAATTCGAAGGTATCTACATTTCTCTCTCAATCTCTTATCTAGATTCTTAGTTTCAATTTGATCGATGCATTGTTTTATGATTCCATTTGTGATCAATTCGATGAAATTTTCTTGATATCGTTATGATTGTTATAGATCTATAGAATTTTTCGATTCTGGATTTACTTTGATTCTTCGATTTCGAAATTCTGATCGATGACGATCAAGCAATGGCCGCTAGATTGTGTTGGCGTTCGTGTAATTACGAAATTTTTTACGTGCTTGATACTAGTATGATTGCTTATCGAATGATCAAGCCTTTGAATCCATATCATTTGCAATCGTACCTGTGAGAAGTTTTGAATTCCGATTTCTCGTCTGATATATCTATTGTTCTGTGTCCTTTGTTGTATCCATGTTCTAAAGATGGATGGGAGAAGAGATGGGTAAAATCTGACTGGAAGAAAGATGATAATACTGCTGGGGAATGGAAACACACAGCTGGAAATTGGTCTGGTGATGCTAACGATAAAGGTATGTTTCATGACCAGTGATGATGTTGATTCACTGATTCATATTCTCATGTCAATTATAACTCTCTTGCAGGTATCCAAACTAGCGAGGACTACAGATTCTACGCTATATCAGCTGAATTCCCTGAGTTTAGCAACAAGGATAAGACCTTAGTCTTCCAATTCTCTGTCAAGCATGAGCAGAAGCTTGACTGTGGTGGTGGCTACATGAAGTTGCTAAGTGATGATGTTGACCAGACGAAATTCGGAGGAGACACTCCTTACAGGTGTGTTTTTCGGTTACTTTCATATCAAACTTCAAACATTCAAACACCAGGCTTATCTTTCTTTTTTTATCTGCAGCATTATGTTTGGGCCAGATATTTGTGGCTACAGCACTAAGAAAGTACATGCTATCCTTACTTACAATGGAACCAACCATTTGATCAAGAAGGAGGTCCCATGTGAGACTGATCAGCTTACTCACGTGTACACCTTCGTCCTCCGTCCAGATGCTACTTACAGTATTTTGATTGATAATGTTGAGAAGCAAACTGGTAGCCTTTACTCTGACTGGGATCTTCTCCCAGCAAAGAAGATTAAGGATCCAAGTGCTAAGAAGCCTGAGGACTGGGATGACAAAGAGTACATTCCAGATCCAGAAGACACTAAGCCAGCGGGATATGATGACATCCCAAAGGAGATTCCAGACACTGACGCAAAGAAGGTTTGAATTTTTTTCTTGCATTGATGCAAAACCAAATCTGATTTATCGTCTCGAGGTTTTGATTTTGATCCTTTGTTTATAGCCTGAGGACTGGGATGATGAAGAAGATGGTGAGTGGACTGCCCCTACCATTCCCAACCCCGAGTACAATGGTGAATGGAAGCCCAAGGTTTGTTGGTTTTGCTCTTGAACAGAGTATTTAAGATGGTCATTTTATCTTCATTCCTCTCACGGTTGTTGTATTGTTCTGTAGAAAATTAAGAACCCCGCTTACAAGGGCAAGTGGAAGGCTCCAATGATCGACAACCCTGGTAATTTAGGAATCCGTATTTATATTCACCTGAAATAGAGTTTGAGATTCTGATAGTTATGGATGTAACAGTAGTATTTATTGTAAGATTTTTGTTTCCCTGAGATAATATCTGATAAGTAGTAAGTCTAAGTATATCAATTTGACACAGAATTCAAGGATGACCCAGAACTCTATGTCTTCCCCAAATTGAAGTATGTTGGAGTTGAGTTGTGGCAGGTAATAAGAATATCTTATCACTGAAACATTTTTGTCTTTCATAATGGTATATGTTTGAAACTAAACACATGATTGTTTTGGTAGGTGAAATCTGGTTCCTTGTTCGACAATGTCTTGGTCAGCGATGACCCAGAGTACGCTAAGAAGTTGGCCGAGGAAACCTGGGGAAAGCACAAGGATGTAAGTTTATCAATCGTTGCTCTTTGCTTGGTTTATCGTGGTTAATGAGTCATAGCTAATGATCCAGTCTGGTTTTACAGGCGGAGAAAGCAGCATTTGACGAAGCTGAGAAGAAGAGAGAGGAAGAGGTAATAACCATCCTCCACCCAAAAATCTAGTCTAATTGCAAATAAGTCAAGTAGTAATCAACAACTTGTTGTATGTTTCTTTGTTTTACCAGGAATCAAAGGATGCTCCTGCTGAATCCGACGTAAGAATCTCTGGGGTTTTACAATGTATATAATTAAACTCTGTTTCTGTCAAGGCTCTGATATATAAATTTGTTTTATCCTACAGGCTGAGGAAGAAGCAGAAGATGATGACAATGAAGGAGATGACTCAGACAATGAATCAAAGTCTGAGGAAACCAAGGAGGCCGAGGAAACCAAGGAAGCCGAGGAAACCGATGCCGCCCATGTATGTGTCTAACCTCTTTTCAACATAAACTCCAAAAATATATGCAAACATTGGGCTGTATGACTAACTCTGTGATTATGATTTGATTACAGGACGAGCTCTAAGCAAAGGTGGAGGATTAAAAAGTTTTCAGAGTCTTAATTGTTCTTTTAAACTTTTCTTTTAAAAGGAATTCTTTAGCTCTAGTTTGGTTGGAATGTAGAACTTTTTAGCTATTATTATGGTGAAATGGTTGTGGTAACTTTGTTTTAGACTTTGAGAAAATCCTGACTTTCTCCTTCTCTTTACCAATTCACAATTAGTAAAAAGGAAATAATGGAACTAATGGAGACAAAACGTAAGCTTAATAAAATTCCATGACAGTGCATCATCACGTAAGTATATTTCATTCTCTCCAAAGTCTCAACCAACAATCTTTTGCAAGTTCAGCTCAAGACTGGATCGTCAAGCCATGATTACATATCCTAATAGCTAATTGGTACTTTTAAGTTTTAAGTATGTCTACTGACATTCTCAAGTAGTAAATGTTGGATGGATATATTTACTATTGTATAGACTATAGCTGGTGTAAAATATTGATATTAAAATGTATTTTATTCATCCACTAAGTTAAGTTGCTTGATAGATAGATAACAGGTTGCAAACTTGAAAGAATTTAAATAGTAAATATAAATGTTATTTTAAACACATGGAATAATATTTATGAAGTTTGCAACCTGTTTTAGAATAACACATTGTAAGAATTTTTTTTATATTCATACTATCATTTAATATTTTATTTTAAAACTCAACCAAATATAAAAAATACTGCAAAATACAGTCATAAAATATCCAATATATTTAAAGTTGCATAGAAAGTTGTCAAACATTATATATTTTGAAACAAAACAAACACTCTAAAAACATCCTATATTTTGAAACAGAAATAGTCATGATAAGATCAGAAATTCAAATTAATAGTGAAGCCACTTTTAACACTCCCATTGTTTCATAAACTTTTCACAAATCTGTTTTGGCTTGTCAAATTTTTTTGTTGCAAATCCGTTATAATTGTAAATTCCAAACTTTTGGTATTGTTTTTTAGACATAATAAATTATGAGCTGAAAACCAAAAGAACTAAAAAAAATGTTAAATCCGTTGTTATTTTTTTAGTTATGCATGTTTGCCAACCATATTCAACTAAAACATCTCAAAAATTGGTGGGGGAAAAAATGCAAAAATTCCCAAACCTAAAAATTCAATGTGTTATTACTGGAAAAAATATTTATAAATAATATTTTTGAAACTAAAATAAAACGTGATATGTCTTACTTTTAGAATTGCCTTAAAATTATCGGTTTGGGAGTTGCAAAGCAAACGAAATCAGTAACCGAATGAAATCATGGATCGGTTTAAGCATATAAACCGAATAGGCTAGATATTAGCTTATTTTAAAAATGTCAGAAAACATAAAATTATCACAGCCGCTGGTTAATAAATTAGTAGATCTGATGGTCCAGGTTGGCTTTCAATGACATCAACCTTCCACTCATATGACGCCACGTCACTACACCAGCTCGATCATCGGCCACGTGTGGTTCCTAATATAATTTATTTTCGTTTAGGCAATTTCACATTCGCGTTTCGAATCGAAACGAAGAAGATCGAGATCAGTGAAGAAGAAGAAGACGAAATCACGAAACCATGTTCTTGTTCGATTGGTTCTACGGAATCTTAGCTTCGTTAGGGTTATGGCAAAAAGAAGCAAAGATCTTGTTTCTCGGTCTCGATAATGCTGGCAAAACTACATTACTTCACATGCTCAAAGACGAGGTTTGATTAGTTTCTTCGAATTCTCATTTTTTTGGTAGATCTATCGATTCATGCCTTCTATGCATTGCTTTTGATGAGAAATTATTTGTAAAAATTGAGATCTGACATTTTTTGTCTGTGTTTGTGTGAATTTGGTGTTGGTGGTGTTTGATTAGAGATTAGTTCAGCATCAGCCGACGCAACATCCAACGTCTGAAGAACTTAGCATTGGAAAAATCAAGTTCAAGGCTTTTGATTTGGGTGGTCATCAGATTGCTCGTAGGGTTTGGAAAGATTACTATGCCAAGGTTAAATCTCTCTTTCTACATTCTCCTTTTAGTAATCCTTTTGGAAGATGAATATCGAAAAAGCGCGGTGTTTTATCGGATTCATCGAGCTATATATTTGTTCCTTGTTTTAACTCCAAGTATTCTTAAAGTTTAGACTTTTAATGATTTGTTGTTGGCATTGCTGATAGAAGCTTAGATGGGAGTTTCTTTATTAGATCATAATCCTATTAGAAGATGCAAATCGAAAACCAATGCTTGAATCTTTGTATAAATGTTCACTTACCCTTATAGGATTCATCGAACTCTTTTCTTTTACTTGAAGGTGTTTGTTTAGTAGCTAAAACTAAAACCATAACATTTGTTGTTTGTTTCTGTTGCAAATATTCTTAAATTTTAGACCTTTAATGATTGTAGATGGCACTTGTCATGCTAATAGAAGTTTTGATGGAAGTTTCTTTTTTTCCATCACAATCTAATTACGCATGAATTTGCTTCAAGATGATGTTTCAATGGTACAAATTACCAATTTTATGAAGAAAGTTTTAGTAATTTTTACCTTAGTTCTAGCCAGTTAGTGGAGTTATGTTTTGGACCTATGAATTATGTTGGGGACGAACTTCTTGGTAATTTTATTTCTCTGGTGACATTAGAATGTATCTGATATGATTGTAGGCATTGAGCCAATGTATATCGTACCAGAGTTGTTTATCGTATTGACCTAGAGTTTATGGTGTTATCAAACTGGAATATTTTCATATCAGTGATATAAAATATGGCTATGAGTAGTGTAGAGCGAACTAGAAGTATGTTTGCGTGGATCTAATTGTTTTGTTAGCATGTTAGGATCTAGTATTGTCTTTAATCAAATGTATTCTCTTTGCTGATAGAAACTCTTTTTTTTTTTGTTGTATAAAGGTTGATGCTGTTGTCTACCTTGTGGATGCTTATGACAAAGAAAGATTTGCAGAGTCAAAAAGAGAGCTTGATGCTCTTCTCTCGGATGAAGCCCTTGCAACTGTCCCGTTTCTGATTCTTGGGAACAAGATTGATATCCCTTATGCAGCTTCTGAAGACGAACTGAGGTATCACTTGGGTCTCACTAACTTCACCACCGGTAAGGGCAAAGTGACGCTCGGAGACTCTGGTGTTCGCCCACTTGAGGTCTTCATGTGCAGCATTGTCCGTAAAATGGGTTATGGCGAGGGATTCAAATGGCTCTCTCAGTACATCAACTAAAGACAGACGTCAAGTCTTTTATCATATTTTCAAACCAAACCCAAGAAGATTTTCCGTACAATTTGTCTATTTCGAGCTAAAAGATTTGTGATTGACGATGTCACATCCTTCCCTTAGAAGACTTGAGAACACTTTTTTCTCATATTTGTTCTTTTTGTTGTTTTCTGTGTGGAACATAAGTTTGGTGGCTTGCATTTCCAAACTTATTCATTTCTCTTGTCCACATTTTTGTCAACTGCTTATGTTTCATTGAACATTATTCCCAAGTTAGACCACCAACTTTTTTGAACATATTCTCACTTTATATTAACGTGTGCCCTACATAAACCCAAATTCAAATCGATTCAACAATCAATCTCTCTCTGCTTATTTCTCTCCCTAAGCCATGAATGTTCCAAAGGTGTCAAGACTTTGGCTACTCTATGCAGTGTTGCTCTTTGATAGTCAGAGACATTCAGGTGCACTTTGGTTTTCCAAGTCTTAGATTCTCTTTGTTCAAACACTCATTAAGTTTATTTGGTTTGAGATTGTTGATGCAGTAAATGCGCAGGCTGGTGGTATCATCGGGGGCGCGGGGATTTTGGTTCAGAGAGCCGCGTTCTGTTTTAACAATAATCTGGTTAGTATGATCGATGTCGAAACCCCTTAAGTAAAAGGAAAACACTTTTTGACAATAGTTTCTTTTCTTGATTTTTTGCAGCTCTACAGAGGATGTAATGAGGCGTTCAGACTAAACCAACAAGGTGAATTCAAGGTTCCACCTGAGGAAACAGACAGATTCTGCAACGGTCCTTGTTCTGCAGAAACAGAACTTGTGCTTACATGCATTAATAGTGTCATGTCTGATTTCGTGTTTTACAATCGTGCTACCCCGAGAGATGTAAGGAACGCCCTCCGTGGTGGCTGCAGCTCCTCTTTCACACGAGGTTTGTAACCATGAAATACCCCCTAACTTTTCATCTTTACACATAACCATGAAACATAAACTTGACTTGAGTTTGAATATACAGGAAACTTCAATGTGGGAGACTATGCTCAAGGACTCTATTTCGGCAAGGCAGGGAAAAAGCTGCCTGGACTGTTCATTGTACTAGTTCTCGGGTTTGTACCACTGATCCTGTGAAGATACTTTCACAGATCATACAAGATTATGTAAATGAGATTCCCCCTCATTAAGATTTCTTTTTTTGTTACTCTGAAACAAATATTTCTTTTTCATCTTTTCAACGCAAATCCCTACATAAATCCTAAATATTTTAGAGTTTGAGCAAATATTTACACTAGCTCCATTTGTTCCAATTGTCTGATGGCTTGTTAAATGTCGAGGCTGATGTTTGCGTGGGATTGCTCTTAGGCGTCTTCTTCTTCAACTTCTTTGGGCTCTCCATGTGAGAGACCTGCACAAATACTCTCATGTTAGATTCCAAGTTCACTTCTAACATTCAGACCAAAGGCCACTCAAATCACATATCACCCCAAAAATGGTCCACTGGTTAAGATATTGTCAAACTCATATTTCTAAGTACGCTTTGAAGCCTAAAGATTTATCGTCTTGAATTATCAGATGAAAGATAAGGGCTTTTATAAGAGGTACTTACAATGTGAGATTTCCACTGGGTTGTCTCTGAACTACTGTCATGTGGAGGATGATCGCGAACATGGCGAAATATGTGAATCAACACTGCAGCATCAAGAGCAGCATACTCAAGCTGCACAATTCAGTTAAATATCAGATTCAACAATTACGTTCTCCAACAGTTTTTTTCTCGAGGTTCTAGGTAAACAGATAATGAATACGATTATATACCTGATTCTGGCTCAAAGGCCTTTGTTCCCAGTCGCTATTGCGTCTTGTTTTGTTCAAAGACACTCCCAATATTTTCTGATACAGAACAAAGAGATCGAACAAGAAATGATGTTAAGATATTCCTATTGAAATGGTGTGACTCGGATGTAATATTAAGAGCTAGTCACAAAAGAAGAGCTCACCTTCGTTAGTCCTGCTAAACCACCAAATGGTTCATTAAAAACATTTTGAATGTCTAGCAACATGTCGTATCGCTCGAAACATTTCAAATCCCCATATGAAAGCGCCAACTGCTTGATGTCACATTGAAAATTGTAACCTGAGGATAATTTATGATCAGGGTAATCCTCAGTCAGAGAGACTCTTAATAAGGCAGGCAAAAAAAAGAAGAAGATAGATTTCATATATACCGAGCTTTAATGTACTCTTCGATTGCAAAATGTGACTAAGGCAGTTGTCCAGAATTTCAGAGGCGTCATTGTAAAGCTTTATCAAGTCCAATATGAAAATTTTGGTATCAGATCCAATTTGCATGATTGAAACCTGAAAACAAGAACAACAACGGTAAGAATACTATGGCATGTAAGGAATGAGAAGAGACTACGAGTTGTTACCTTGTTCTGTTTACTGCCTTTAATATAATTAGGTTTCCATTCACAGTCAATACCCACAACTCTACATCCTTCAAGAAAAGAAGTTGCTTTTCTCAACTCGTTGACTTCATCAACCCAAACTACATCTTCTACAGCTAGATCGTTGAGACGCAGAAAGCTTTTTTCAACAAAAGCAACCTCAGCCTCTGAACAAAATAAAGAATACCACTGTAAGCGTCGTATAGTTTTGAAACACTAGGCATGGTTCCGTGCAGCAATATATACCTCGTGCTTTTGGCAGCCCTTGAAGTGAATATCGATCGCACAGTTCATCAACCTTCTCCAAGTATCCAGCTTCCACTGCCAAGTATACCTTAAAACCAAACCAAAATTTCAGCAAAACAGACGGTGATACAGAAAATATCAACCTAGGAAAATGAAAAATGTCTTTAGACATTGATTATATGTACAACAAGTGCTTACCAGATACTTCAGAAGCTGTCTATCACCTTTTGTCTTAATTTCAGCAACATCCCAACATGCTTTTTCTGCTAGAACCTTCAGAGCACTGCCAATCAATTGGGAAAAGGTCATCGTTTAGTGTTAATTTTGTATATGTACCCTGCTGTACACTGTTTACAAATGAGAAGCAATAGAGACTGCAACAACCTTTCTTTACACTTGTGATACAATTCGGGAAAGTCATGCTGTAGATAGTTCTTATTTATGATATTATAGGCCTGCTTTAGCATATTCCTTGAGCCATACTCTTGAACAAGAATGCATAAACTTGGCCTTCCCATGAAGGTAGCCCATCTCTCTGCAGCTTGGAAATTTTTATCCTCAACCATTTGTTGAAGAAAAGTTTCTCCAGGGAAACGGAAAGAGAAATGCTCTAACAGAGTCACAGCCGTCATGAAAGATTTCGACTTGATCAAGTCAGAAATGTATTGTTCCAGAAACGCATTTCCACAAGCAAACCCATATCTCTGCCAAACTTCCGAGATAGACAAGGCTTCATCGATACTAGTTAACCTCACATCAAACACTCTAAGAGTATGCACCATAACCTTCTCATCATAAGTTAAAGATCCACCAACAGTAGCAAGGAAGAACTGAGCAGCTAGCTTTCTCGCCAAACAAATATCTTCTTCACTAGTTGGTTCAGATACTGTTTTAAAGAAGCGGCGAAGAGCTGATATAACTAAATGACTAAAGCCTTCACCATATACCCCAAATAAAGGAAGTAAAGTGAGACAATTAATAATGAAAGTAGCAGGTCCTGGTTGAGGTTTATTAGCTAGAACTCGATGAACTTGATACTGTAAAGCTTGGAACTTTTTTGTTGCCTTCAAGCTACCTGAAATACCCATTCATTTACTTAAACTAGAAAACAAATTGAGAACTTGAAAAAGAAGTAAAGCAAGGATTTACCATGTTTATAGCATTCTTTGAGTAGGTATAAGAACACAACAGGAGACACATAGGTTAAATCTGAAAACGCATGTAAACACACAGTGTTTGCTTCAGATTTCTCATCTCTTATTACCTCCAAATCAGCTTCTTTAGAATCCAAACCCATTTATAGACAAATGCTACACAATTTCCTGTTTGTACAAAGATAAACATGTTAAAGTAAGAAAAAGATCATCTTCACCAAATTAAGTAGTTAGAGATGACTTCTGCTAATAAAAAACGAAACTTTGAACCAAATTCAGATAAAAACAAAAATGAGTGAATGAGCTATGAAAGTCAAAATTCCAGAGTTTTTGGGATAAAGCAGTTACTAAAAACACAAGTGTATGGCACAAAGAGGATTTTATTATACATTTCAGGAAGATTTAATCATTTTCTCACCGGAAAATTGACTTACCGGCGAGAGAGGTCGGAGGAACGAGAAATTTGTAGGAAAGAGAGAAGTGGAAGAGTTGTGAGAGGACTGTGTCTTCCCTCTTAACGGCAAAACTCCGTCTGTTGACTCCGTTTATCTAGGTTTCAAATGAAAATCGATCTAATCTTTGAGGGTACTTTTGTATTTTACAATATTTAGCAAAGCCCTTAACGGGCTAAGGCTAAAGGCCTACAGGTAAAAAGCGGAAGGCCCAAATGCGAGTGTCATTTCATTTCGTGATTGTATTATTGTACGTTGTTGAAATGAAATGCTTTGCTCAAACCTAGCTAAGATCAAGAGTAGGTTTACCTAAATTTGTTATTACATATGTTTTATCTAAACAAAAAGTATATGGTATATGTTCAACTACCATAGAGAGGCTGTGAACAGTCGTTTTGTCAAACATTAACCAATTTTTTTTTTTTTTTTTGGCATAGAAACAATTCAAACTTAGAAATGCATGGATCTACATATATATGTAGTTTGATTAGACATAGATATTTAAAGTTATAGTTGATAGTGATAGTAATAGTGATAGTGACAGTGATAGTGATAGTGGTAGAGATGAGCTAATATACTCTCGCGAGATCTTGTTTAGATTATATAGTCAGCCGAGAATATACAAAACTATAAAAAAAATTGCTCTAACTGATATATCCTATATATTACAGCGGTGGGAGATAGAGTAGTCGCCACTAGAGAAAACTGGCTCAATGCTATGTAGTTGATGACACTCTTTCATACATACAACTTTTCCATGAAATCAACATCAAAATATCCGTATTGTTATAGGCTAGAGTTTGATCATTCATATACTGATTTTGACGAGGGGGTTGGGAGTGTAGTGGTGATCAGTTAACAAAGAAGTAAATCCGATGCTATGAACACAATATCTATGTTGCCAGTTCACGCTACAATACAGAGACCAACTATGTGTTAGGAGAAAAACGAAATTGGAAGAAATGAAAAGAAAGAAATCCGGTAGAACCCCTAACCTTTATTTTCTTAATAGGTTGATTTCTTTAAGAACTTTTGTATAACAACAACCTTTTTGGATATAAGTGATATCTCAAGGTATCTATTCGTTATATCTATCGAGAGTTTAGGCAATCTTAAGAAAGTGCATTTATCCTCTGAAAACAAGTTTGATAGAGAATCTGTTTACACGTTTTAAATTCACTTCTGAGAATTATGTGAGTTTTTTTTCCATCTTATTATTGTTTAATTTTTTTCAATGTTGTTGCAACTCTGAAAATGGACATCTTATTTCATATTATTATCAAATCAACGGCTTTAAAGGTTGCACATGATTTGTTGGTTGCCCTACAATTTACATTTTTCAAACCAAAATAAGAAGTTGAATGATTTCCAGCTTATACATGATCATGTCATAACCAGCAAAAGCATGTCATTTTTTGCGAATTTTATAACAAATATCAAAAATAAACCTAGATAGCCAAAAACTTTTAGTTATATTTAATAAAATGATACATATAATTACAAAATTTAGTAAGATTAAACTAAATTTTTATTTAAATTGAATAATTTTTAATTATTTTTCCATTAAATCGATCTGAAACTGTTCTATATCTGATACTTATCTGAACCGAAATCGAACGAAATAGTCATGAAATCCGAATGAATAATAAACTCTCCTCTCTGAATTATTTGAATCCAAATAAATCCGAACCAAATGCGAACATAAAATAGAATGTCCAAACAAATATAGCGGCATATCTTTTCAGCCTAGTCAACGCATTCTACGTCTATCTTTTTAGCCTAATCAACGCATTTTACGTCTCAAACGACTTGTTAATATTTAGTTTATATATAAAATAGTCATATGTGAAGTTGACGTATAAATCATCTACAATTTAAAAATTAGCCTTTCAAACATTTCATTTTCACTTTCGTTTATTTGGCTATTGCATCCACAATGTATAACTAATTTGAGTTATCGCGTTACTTCATAAACTTTTTGTAACTTTACACTACTAATAAACCAGAAATTAATTTGAGAAAAAAAAAAAACCCAGAAATTAATCTTAGATTTGGGCTTCAATGGGCCTTAAAAAGTCTCTCACACACCCACTAACAATAAATCAAACGAACATGTGACATGTAATATCATAAAATATCTTAAATTGAAAAAAAAATATCAAACCCTCTCTCGAAGTTTCCTTCCATCTCTCTCCTACAAAGATATTTTTGTTTCATTCTCTTCTCCATCCACAAAAACCATTCCCTCTCTCAACTCTCTGAATATTTTTCTTCTTACGATTTACAAATTTCCGATGCTGTGACATTAACGTCTGAGAACAGAGAAACACTTCAAATCTTTGAATTCGTAGTGCGACGGAGACGGAGGAGCCATCAGTTTCGAAAATGGCGTGCGAAGGTGGAGGATCTAACGTCAGATCTAGCTACTACACCATTCTCGGGATTCGTAAAGATGCCTCTGTTTCCGATATCCGCACTGCTTATCGTAAGCTAGCTATGGTACTTACTCTCTGAATGACTCTATTCAATCGCCGTCAGATTTTTTTTGTCTTTGATCGGAGAATTTTTGTTGTAAATCTGAGAATTTTGGTGTTTTTGGTGAAGAAATGGCATCCGGATAGATATGCTCGAAATCCTGGAGTCGCCGGAGAAGCTAAACGTCGGTTTCAACAAATCCAGGAAGCCTATTCTGGTAATTTCACATTTTGTTTTCAAAAATATCTTCTTATTAACGTCCGTTAATTATTGTCGTTCTTTTTTTTAACGTCCGTCTCACGTAACAATAACGAAACTGTTCATGATCTGTTTTTTTTTTTTCTTACAGTTTTGAATGATGAGAATAAGAGGTCAATGTACGATGTTGGACTATATGATCCTCATGAAGATGATGACGATGTTCGTAACACATTTCTTTGATTTTTTAGCTTTAGGAGAGCTTAATCACGACGTCGTTTAGTGATTTGCAAAAACTTGGCAATATTGATGATATATTTTATTAACAGCTCAAATTTAATTTACGAATTTACTATTTTCTTCATCTCATATTTAAGTTTCTGAATTTGACCCAATTGTTGTGATTTAGGACTTCTGTGATTTCATGCAAGAGATGATCTCAATGATGAACAATGTCAAAGACGCGGTATGCCCTGTTCTGTTTACCGGTTATAATTGTTTAGTCAATTTGTATATATGATTTGGATTTTGACCGGTTAGAATTGTTTGGTAAATTCAATTTTGGCGTCCACGATTAGTTGAAGAAAGATTTGCTCAACAATGTGTAAACCAACATGAACCAGGAAATAATCTTCTGGTTATGTACATTTTTAGATTAGTTTTGGTCCTTTTGGATATTAGTTTTAACGAACCGGTTTGGTTCGGTTTTGATGAATAGGGAGAGAGCTTGGAAGACTTGCAACGAATGTTCACGGATATGGTTGGTGGAGATGGCGTGAGCTATGACTGTAACAATAATCCAAAGGGCAACAAAAGACCACGTGTCAATATCTCGAGGAGTAGTGCTGCGATGCGTTAAGGCTTACTTCTTTTGTGTATGAGTGTCGTGTTGTATCAAAATTTCAATTCCATGTTCAATTGTCTAGACCATAAAATAAATTATCTGTGAAAACCAACTAGAACTAGGTAGAATCTTTGGAATCCCACATGCCCCAATCACTAATGTATCTCTCATGATTTGGTTGATTTTAAAGATTCGAAAATTATTCATGTATTGTTGCAAATCAAGTTTACTTTCATGTGGTAACTTTATAATCAACTCTTAAAGCTTTTGATTGGACCATTATCGATATCATCCTGATCTCAACATATATAGCTACACATTTAAAGACAAACAATGGTCAAACAAACATTCTTTACTAGAGCAATGTCATCCGAAAAATGCTTGTGTTGAAAAAAAACATGACATTACCGAGCAAGCCATAGATGTTATTAATCAAGCTGTTTCGTCCAATCAAAGTGTTCCCATTCGCGGGCAAAGGTCGCAACCGCCTTCTTCTGGCTCTCCACCGACTCCTGCCTTCTACGTCTATACATATCTTCTTCTGGTAACTCGAGCATTCCTCTGATTACATTTAGTCCAAGATTGCTATTGAACTGTTGTTCATCATCAATCACGTGAACAAACCCTTTGTCTAAACCAAACTCAACGTGGAAGTAAGGGAAATTCTTCGGTATAGAGTTCCTCAGACCTTTCACGCTAGTGTCTATGAGCTTCTTCGCATTGTGCTGACTCCATTCACTTTCCGCTTCATCGATCGCCTTCTTGAAGTATAAAGGACCTTCTTTTGCTATCTCTTGGGGGATTGGGATACACTCGATCAAACAGTGGCGACGTTGCTGAGACAAACCAATCACTGTCTCCAGAAACACTGCGTCTTTTCCTTCTTTTGCATACATCATTATAAGACACTTTTTGAAATTACGAATCTCGTCCCAAACATTGTCGTCAACACTTCTGCTGGCTGCCTCGTGCTGCATTGGCAAGATACAGCAATGGCCTTGGACAAGGGGCTGATGTTGTGGTAACATCAGATAGGTGAAGTTGGCAATGGACACAACTAAATGTTTCGGCCGCTTTGGGTTCTCAAAACAGAAGAGACAGCGTTCTTGCTGGGTCATAATACGTTTCACACGGTTGTCCTTTTCAGGAATGTTACTTGACGATTCCCGCTTCCGGGACTTTTTGCTTGGAGCGTCTCCATATTCATACTCATCATCAGCAGCTTGATTCGATGTTTTGTACTGTTTGTTCTGCATTATGCTCTTGGCTAGATGCATATCCGTATCATCTTCATTCTTCCTTCTACCCGACATATCTTTGACAGGATATCTAATGAGTAAGAAAAAGAGGCATTTTAAAATCAGAACGATTTGACAAAAAAAAAAGAAACGCCCTAAACAGCTCAGAAATAAAAGTAAACTAAACTTACCTCACTGCGGTTCTGATGGAGTGGTGGTCTTTGGATGAATCGTCTCCAACAGCTTGTTTTGCTTTCAGCCTTTCCGCTTCTTCCTGTAAATATCAAGAGAATTCACTTCAGAAGTAAGCAGGAAAAACAGCTCAACTAATCAGACTCAGGAAAAACTGTTAGAAAAAAGACTCAGGCACAAGGCAAGTGAATGATTGGGAATTTCAAAGTTATTGTCTCACCATAATTTTCTGGGCTTCTTCATGTTTCCCCTTCATACGGAGCTGTAAGGCTTTAGCAGCCAGTTTATTCACACTTAAATTTTCCATACTCGGAAGAGTCCCTTCGTCATCCTTATTGGTCTCTGACGGTAATGCTTCCTGCTCCACATCACTTCTGTGATCTCCACGAGTCTCTACGGGAGACACTGATACATTCTTCTGCTTAGAAAGCATTTCCTTCATGAAATTTCCGTCATTGGAAAACTTATTCATGTGAGCTGCAGCTTCAGATATCAGCTTCGAGTCTTCGTTTCTATGAGTTTGGCTCTTTCTCTTTCCCCAGGATAAAGAAGGGTCGGTTTTGGGGGCTCTCAATACACGATGGTTCAACGACTCACCTTTCAAATACTCCCGATTATTACCCTTCAAATAAAATACGTCACGAAGTTAGAATATAAGCTGTCATAATTCCCAGTATGAAACAGTACTAACCAGTATGAAACAGTACATTAGCGGTTCATGTACCTTCTCAGAAATTCTTTCTTTTGGTTTTTTTTCTGAATCATTCTTTTCATTTTCCCCTCTTCTTCTATTATTTATGGCATTCAAATGGGCACGAGATGGAGCTGCTCTTTGAGATGCGACAGACTCAACAAGGTTACCAAGAGAACCATATCGCTCGCCAGCAACCTGCATAACCCTCAAAATGATAAGGCAATACTCAAAGACCAACGAGACTATATTAATCGTAAATCAATACAAAACTTACCTCCTCAAGCCTTAGCCCTTCTCTCGCAGCCTGTTCTTTCGCACGCTTGAGTGCTTTCATTCTCCAACTTGCACCCCCATCTCCAACAACCGAAGAAGGTAAAAGCTGGTCTTTACCATGTTTTTTCTCAGATTCTTCCTCTGGATAACCGGTTCCATTTTCTTTCAAATAAGGATTTAGTTCCCTTGGGTTAACTTTAGTTACCTGGCAGAGAAAATAAAAAGCATTAACTTAACTATCTAATACGGACTTGTTAGAAAGATACTCTCAAATAAAAATTCCCTCACCTCAGGTGCACTTTCTTCAAATTTATCCTCTACATCTGAAGCAGGGTTTGGATCAGCCTTTCGGGTTGGCGGCAGCATCCAATCGAGACCCATTTTCTTTCTAACAATATCCCCTTCAAGCAAGTCATCATCAACGGTCTCGCCATCTCCACTCTTGGCAATCTTCTTCCCATCTCTCTTACTTCCTTCTCCCCTACGCTCCTTTCTATTTACGTCCTTGTTCTTTCTTCTTCTATCCTTCCCACCTTTAGATTTCTCTCTTTCCCCCTCCCAACTATCATCATGCACCTAATAGCAAAGAAAAATAACATCAAACTCAATCCAAGATGAATAAACACAAAAGAAAATTCAGGATCATATGAAACTAGAAACTTTACCTCATCACGAGGTATGATCTTTATCCCAGAAAACATATTAACAATATCTGTCCAAGGTCCTGTTGGAGAAATAATCAACAGACTTCAAAGGCAGAGCGAAGCAAACTTCAAACCTACACAAAACAGAAAACAAATTAGACCATGTCATAGCCATGATACTACTGTAAACAGAACAAGATCCAGAGATCAACAAAATCAGCAATACCAAAAGCAAGATGCAAGCACATTATTTGACTAAGCAAACCTCAGCCACAATATTTACAAATTACAATCCTCTGATCAGTAAGATCATACTTTACTAGTGCTAAGCTTGTAGGTCACTAGGTAGATGTTATTAAAGCTTAAAGCAACGAGATTGAAAGTTTGAAACTAAATTTGATCCTATAGATTCTAAACCCTACTGATTGAGAGATCTTAAGAAAACCCATAAACAAACTTCAATCGAAATGCAACACGACGACCAATATACTGTACTTCGATTGGAACCAAATTGGAGAATTTAAGAAACTAGAGAATTGAAACAGAGAGCAATCTTAAGCAAATATGTCTCCTTTATCTTCGTTAATGAAGAATAAAGAACTAATTCTCAGGAAACTTACCGGAAAAAGAAGAAGAAGAAGACAGCTACTCCGGCGATGGATGATGAACTCTGTTCGGAAGAAGGAAACGATTTGCTCTGTTCGATTGATAAATTTAGGGCTCCAGAAATAAATAACATAAGAAATACAAACTCAGAGAAAGCAACGAACCCGGACTATAAACCGGACAAACACACAACAAAACCGGGAATATGAATCCAATAACCGGTCCATAATTTCTGCAAAACCGATAATACCAAAGAAAACAACGAATTGCGACTATAAACCGGAAGAGAAAAACGACCGGGATTTGGAAATTCGAGAACCGGTCCATCATTTCTGAAAGTCGATAATACCAGACAAATACCAACCGGGATTTGGAATTTGTTAACCGGTCCATCAGAATCGATGATACGAGATAAAATTGAAGAACCGGGACTGATAACCGGAACAAATCAACAAACCGGGAACTGGAATGTCGAGAACCGGTCTCACCATTTCTGAGAAATCGATAATAGTCCTCATTCACAACGCACTTTCTCTTCCTCTCTCCTCCTACCAAGAAATCATCGTCTTCTTCTTCATCTATTCAGGATCGATCCGGCTTGAGATTTATTACAAATTCGTCCTTCTATTTGCTCCAAAAGTTCGACAATTTCGTAGGGGCAAAGATGGACGCTGATTCCAAGAGATTTCTAGCTACGCTTCGATCCCGATCTGGTGAGAAACTACAGTACCTTTATGTCAACTTTGATTTTGAGCTTTGTAAGTTTGGTAATTTTGATTTTTGAGCTCTCAAGAAGGGAATATTTGAATAAAGTTTCAAACTTTTTTTATCACATGAGTTTGATTCAAATATCGTGTTTTCTTGACTTTATGCGAAATTATTTGGTTAGTTATGTAAGTGAAAGAACAGTTTGACTCATATTTATGTTTCTGGCTATATAGGTTTTTGAGCTATGTAAGAAAAATTCTTAAACTTGTTGTGTTTAGGAGCTGTAATAGATTTGCTTCTGAAATAAAGACAACAAAAAAACTGGATGTTCCTATCTAGGTTAACATGATTCAGCAGGTTGTCTCATGGAGTCTAGTTTTGTTTTTCTTTCATATTGTTGTTACTTGGCTAGATGAAATTTTGTGCTTTTACCAGTATCATACTTGCAAATATATATGATCTTTTATGTTTGAAAATTGTAGAAATGTTAATGGGCTTTGAAGAAATAGATGGAGATGATGATTTCCAGGAGGAGTTTGCTTGCCCGTTCTGTGCAGAATCGTATGATATCATCGGGTTGTGCTGTCACATAGATGATGAACATACTTTAGAGTCGAAGAACGCGGTATTGCTCTCTACTGGTCTTTACTATCAAATCAACTTGGAATCAAAAATTATATAGCAAATGTGTACATTGGATTTTTCAGGTATGCCCTGTTTGTTCTCTTAAAGTGGGAGTTGATATCGTAGCACACAAACGCTTCACCATGGGAGTTTATTTAAGATATCCTTTTTTCAATTTCTACGTTTATAACTTACAGATATTCTTAGTTTCTCACCATGGAATCACATTCCTCTGTTGAATTCCTTAATGAGTTTTACTTGCAGCGAAAGAGAAAGTCACGAAAAAGCGGTACCAATTCGACACTTTCACTTCTTCGGAAAGAACTAAGAGAAGGAGATCTACAAAGGTTGTTAGGATTTACTTCTCGTAATGGTTCTGTTGCGTCAAGTGTAACTCCTGATCCTCTCCTGTCGTCATTTATCTCACCTACACGATCACAGAGTTCTCCTGCGCCACGCCAAACCAAAAACGTATCCGAGGATAAACAGATAGAGCGGTATAGATTCTATATTAGCTTTCTTTATTAGATTATAGAGTTTTTTGAAGGTTTAGTTTTTGATTAGCATTGAACTTGTTCAGCAAGAGACAAGTGTTCATCTCACCGGTCTCGTTAAAAGATCGGGAAGAGAGGAGGCACAAATCAGAGTTTGTTCAGAGGCTCTTGTCATCAGCCATTTTCGATGAAGTCTAATGCACATACAAAGATTGAGAACATGGAGGAACTAATTCGAATCAGACTTGAGAGAATCTGGTATATATGAAGCTCTGTTAGTTGTGTAAAAGAACCTACACAGACACATTTTCATCGGAATCTTGATTCAACTGTGTGTAGGTTTCGAGAAAAACAATGGTTGGGATGAGAAGAAGACGGAGAAGAGCGAGATGCAGCTATGTTATCAATATCTATATCTATCTATGTATTGTGTCTGTTTGGTGCTACTAAATACATTGCGTAGAAATGTGTTTTCTTAAGTTTATTAAGCAATTGAAAAGTAAGATATAGGAAGAAGAATAAGTCCTCTTGTCTGTAGCATAAACCCTATTGGTGTTCTTGTGTTGTGTGTCTTATGAAATGAAAAATGTTCACTCTTGTAAGCTAGTAAAAGAGTGATAAAAGAGTGGTTGAGAAACCACGTACGAAGTCATCTGTTTAAGAATAATTCAACAATATTGTTACTTTTGGTGTGTGTGTGTTTTTCTCTACTCAATTCTCGCTCGTCGTTCACTTAAACGCTCTTGATCTCTACCACTCAATCTCACTTCTCTCTTCATTCACATCTCTATAAAGATATGTTTCTCTCATTTAAACTCTCTTGATATCTCTCACTCAATATCAATTCTCTCAATGATTTTAAATTTCATTGTTAGATTTCTATTTAGATTAGTATATTTAGGAGCCGTTCTCAATTTTTAGAATTAGAAATTTAAATTGAAATTTCTAGATTCAGATTGTGAAATTTTGGATATGTTATTTTTTTCATTTAGATATTTAGTTTCAGATGAAGATTGGAATTTTCTTTATATATTTTTTTAAAGTTTTTATTTAGAAATTGAATGGTAATTTTATAATTTGTTATATTATGAATTTAGAGTATAAATTAATTAATCAAATTTTAAGCTTAAGACATTCTTATTATTTTGTAAGTTGTTACTTTTAATTAAGTTTCTTTAAATTTGACTCACAAATCTTTATTTATGTTTGTACCTCTATTTTCACATTGTTCTCAATCATTTTACGGATTAAGAGAATTCCAATATGAAAATTCATTGATTCGAATAACAAAAAAAAGTAGATTACATGTTCCATAATACATACAGATTTCATATTTTGGATAATAATACAATAAATTTTGTAACTAAAACTACAATATATTTAGAGACTTAGTAATTATTTCAACCCGCACATAGTACCAATAAACTACCTAATAGTTTATTATTTATAAATTACATTATATTTTCATGTACGTAATCTTTTACTATAATCATATGCAAGGATCCAATGCCATTAGTTTAGTTTGACTATTTGGAAGCGTGCCTGCAACTCGAATGTTCATTAATTTACTAACATTTGCATTCGGAAGTTAAATGTGTAAATTATTCATCATATTAATTGAAATTTATACAATTAGAATTAGTTGAAACTACTTTTGTTATATTAATTATTATGCTATCTCTCCATGCGAAGAGACAAAGTCGGTCAATGGACGGAAAAAAAAGAAGTCCGTCAATGTCAATGACGAGCATATGCGAACCATCCAAATTCCAAAACGATAAAAAAACTTATTGATACATTTTGATTTTTGTCAATTTCATAGATAGTACGTGCCCATGTGACGTCGGCGATACGTATTACCTATATAAACTCTACGTATGATACAATAAAAACCAAAAACGTACCACAAAACAAAACAAAACAAAATATGTCCGCTAATCACACGACTCTCCATAGCTCCGGGGATGAGGAGCCAAATCACGAGTTGTATTCTGCAGCGGTGCACAAGCTCGTGGTGTTAATGAACGCCGGTGTTTTTGGATTTCTCCAGCTCAGCGACCTGTCGGCTATCGGAACCAATGCAGTTGTCTCTACATCTGTTATGTTCGAGACTCATCGAGCCACTTTCCTTTGTTACTGGGTTCTCATATTGATCTACGCCTTTCTTCGTATCTACGAGATCAAACTTCGCATCGTATCGTTTCGCATGCTCGTGGGACATATAAGCCATCTCTTTGGTGCTCTCGCAGCTCTCTTGCTCATATCTGTTGTGTCTTCCATCTTTTCTCTTATCGTTGTTCCCCTATGGCTTGCGTGGCTCTTCGCCGTATTGTACATAGCTTTCCGAGATGTCATAAATCTACCAGCAAATTCATTGGGTGGTGTTGACCCACCAAACCAACTAGTGTCGGTCTAGGGTCACTATCTCATGTTGCTTTCTGACTACATTTGTGTTTGTTGTTTATTCATGTCCCTATGACGATTGTGAGCATCCTATTTGTTGGTGTTTGTTATATAAATAAAACAGAAAAGAGAGTGATTTATTGTACATCAGTTCCTCCTTAGTCTAGAGGGTATAAGAAAATTTTCAAAACCGCATTCTTCATACCAAACTGAATAAACTAACAATGACACAATTTCTTCTCACGTGAGTTGCACGAATTTGCCTTTTCAGTTTGTTTGTCTTTCCCGTGTATATATCGTTCTTTTGTTAGATTTTCCATTGACCAAAACTACACTTAAATAATATATTGGAGATGAGTCCAAGGAGAATCAAGAGGAAGTGGTGTACCTTCGTTGGTGGGATCTTTCAGAACAAGAAAAATAAAATTAGTATCCTACATAATTAAGCACCATCAGTTGAGAAGCCTCAGGATTAAGTATACTCTCAACAAACAATTGGGCAAGGATAACAATTTTCCTAAACTATTCGTGTCTAACCATAATCAGAACAAATGTCAAACTTTTTGGTACTAACTTAAGTAATGTAGCCTCATCAGGTCCTTGTGTTTGGAGTTGCTTAAGCATGTTCTTCTTCTTTCTCCTACAAACCCTAGTTTTTCTCTGAGGTTTTTTTTTAGGGTTGTCATTGCCTTATACTTAAATGTTTACTAGTGTTTAATTTTGATTTTTCTTCATTTGTGCTTCTCTCCCTATAAAATCTGGTACATGATTATCGATAATTTTTCTAATTAGACATATAATACAGAAATTTTAGTAATTATACAAAAGTTTGATGGCTAATCTATTAAAAATCGTAGTTAAAATAGTGAACAAAGTTATAGATTTTTTATTTTAAAAAAAAAACAAAAATTCATGTTGTAATTTAGGTCAACATGAAGAACAAATGTCAAAAACTGATTTGAGATTTTGGAATTGGATTTTAGATTAAAAAAGAAAGACATAAACTGCATTCCAAATTTAAAAGTTTGTACTAGTTTGATCTGGTTCTTTAGTCAAACCATTTAACTATACCAAATAAATTTTAAATTTTTATTATTGATATATTTAAAAAATACAGAATTTTTTTGAAAGAGTATTATGAACCGTTAAAAATATAAAAAAGTTGAAAAATACTACAAGACATGTTATATGGCAGATTGGGTTAGGATCAATATTCATATAAATTTAAAATATCATTAATTCTATTCTACAATACGGGTAAATCATTTTATTATTTTGCTAACACCACCAATATTAGGATATTAGACATGTCAAATTAAGTTGATTTAACTAGATTGTAGATACAAAACTTGTTTCACGGTATACCACATATTAAATCCTATTTACATTTAATATCAATCATAGAGAGGATATTTTTGGTAAATGAAATTAATACGATTGTCGGTTTTCATTATAATCAATGATAAGTTCATGTAATTTTAGCAAAATTCTTCAATATTTATATTTTGCATGATCATACCTCACATTTCATAGTTAAACCTTACTAGGCAGGACTTCTCTTTTATATTTTGATTTATGAGTAAGTTACTCTAAGGGATTAAAAACATAAATATTCTTTAAAAATTATTTTTGTTTGAACTTCAACATTTTTGTTTGGAATTGTCACCACTTGCTAATACTTTTAACACTTCGGTAAAATGTACTTTTGTTCAAGCTTGTCATGAAAATTTTACCAATTTTTGTATTTTTTTTTTGTTTTTTAGTGGGTAACAAAAAAATATTTGGGATTTGGGATGGCCTTGTTTGGGAGTAATATGACTTCTAATTTACTAGTCTTTTAACTCTTTCATATTTTAAGAGAAAAACACCAAATCATAAGACAAACATACATAAATCTTCTACATAGAAACGCAACAAAAACTTGGATTTTAGTTTTAATTGTTTTTTTTGAAAATATGTCATTTACAAAGTCTATTGGGGAGAAAAATGTTTTAGGCAAAAAAAATCTGAATGTCAAATTCAAAACTCTTAAGAGAGATGATGTATTTTCTATCTAAAATAACAATACATAATCAAAATTAGATGTTGTTATGAGTTTTTTTTCCATTATATATCTATTTAGTTTGCTTATATTTACATGATTTAAAGTCTTACAGATTTAAATTTTAAATAATTTATTAAAATATTAAAATGAACAAAACAACAAATTTATAACAGACATATGACAACATCTTCTACATATTACAATTCTATTTTCCCAAATAAACTGTTTTGCTTTTTAAGGTGCTCCCCGTATCGACGTAGACAAACTGCCTTACAGCAGGGAAACCAATAAAAAATCCTCTACAAATGCTAAACTTTTGTAAGCATAAAGTGAAGTGAGGAGAGGGTTAAGATTTTTGTTATCCAAATAATGTGCATTATAGATATGAACAGAGGGATATAAAATATTTTTGTTTTTGGTTTAACATTTAACAAAATGGGGAGGAAAGTGAGAACAAGAGAGCTGATTAGGATTTTCATTTTAGAATGATCTTGGAGTGATTTAAGATGTGAGTATGTGACTTGATGACTTGTCACACTAACGTTTATTCAAGAATGAGGTAATATTTTAAAAAGAAATGAAGATTTATGAAGTTGATCAAGAAAGTTATCTACGTACTAGAGATAATAGAGAGTATGTGAGACCAATTAAATACTCCATAAATTAACCATTAAGTTAACTTCATTTTATATGAAAGTAAGACATAAGTTGGTTTAATAAGTAAAAAGTGATTAGAGATACAAGAAGTCTGGGTTAGTTTAGTAGAAATTCGTATTGGTATATATGTATTGGTTTATATGTTTAGTGTAAGAGGTATGAACGTGTTTGCATAAATAAAGTATTTAGATCATCTCAGTTAATTTAATGGTCAAATTGGTTAAATGGTTCTTTGTTAAAAAAGCTAGTAAAATGGATAATGTCCTAAGAAATCATGGCTAATTTTGTGGTTCCAACAAATATGGATTCAAAAAGGTTTTATCGGTGAGATAATCTTGTAGAAATTTTGCACACACAAAAAAAAATATGTAGAAATTTTTTGACTAGTGTTCATCAAATAACATTCTCCGTGGACGTTAGTTTCAATTCATTGGTAACAATATTTTTAAAAAAAAAAACAAACAAGCCAAGTTTTTTCGAACATAAGCAATAAAGATGAAATAAATGATTTCAGTTTTAATTTTTCGAAATGCTGATACTGTGACACATTATAATCTACATAGGAATAATCATTAGGGCTGGATAGCGTGTAAAAAAATAAACTATGAAGCGCAAGGTTCGAATTTTTTTGGTAATGGAAACAAATATATATACTTTTTTTTTGATAAAATGTGAATTTATATTACCAAAATGGAAGATAGTTATAATACAAGACTTTAAAACCGACTGCGTCACATGCAAAAAACAAAAGATAAAAAGTCTGATGAGAGAAAAAAATTAAAATAAAAGCTTAGAGATCGAATATAGCTATTAGCAACTTCAACGATCTATACTACCTAAGTACCTACCACCTTCAATTGGTTTATGGTTCTTAATCGCATATAACTATTTTAAGTGTTATATATTTAGATTAAGTGGTAACTCACACGATTGTGCCACATGTCAATTTTAGCGATTTTAGATTTTCACAAATGTAAAATAAAAGTTTCTTATAAATTTAAAAATATTTATAAGAAAAATAAACAATTTTAAAAACGTTAATAAGAAAATTATAAAAAAATTATATGTATCTTATTCAATAAAAATAGAAATTAAAAAGTTATTTACTAATTATAATTTGAAGGTACTAATTCTAAAACAAAAATGATTACTTTTTCTTACCAAAAAAAGATTTAAGAAATTATACAATGTTATTACATAAAATACAATAATTATGGAAATTTTACAGTCAATTATTAATACTAAAAATATTAAGATTCAAAATACTCACATAGATATAAACAAATAGATAGTGTTCTATTTTCTCATCAAACCTAAAAAAAACTCTTCAAAACTGTCATCATTGCTTCAATGTCATTCTATTCATAAAGCTTTTTTTAGTTAGTATGTGGAATTTTGTTTTTGTTAGTTATAATTTGTTGTTTGTTAACTATTTTAATCTTATTATATTAAATATGATTTTCAAAGTTAATAACTTATAGGATTGTACCACATGTCAAGTCAATCGTTTAAATGTTACATTTTTTGGTTTTGTTGCAATTTTTGCATTAAATCCGTATTGGGCTAGACTGCTAATCATATGGCAGCTACATAAATTCTCAAGTGCATTCTCATCAAAGCTGTCAATGTTCTTGTACTCTAGCTCCTTCTCTTGCACTTTCACCTATGATAGATCATCACCATCATTTAGGAGCTATATCAGCTTTTTCATAAAAACATGGCATGCATATAGTGGCGCAATAATTCACAGTCTATTATGTAGCTATTGTGGTATATGGTTGGGCATCAACTTATCTTGTGACACATTGGACAAGTGATAGGCTGACAACGAGAGTTGACGTTAGAACGCATTGTGAACCAAATGATCCAACTCGATAATCCAAATTTGATTAGAAAACTACAAATGAGAGTTTAGTAGTTGAGTAATCATATTTAGAGAGTTAGTTTAAATTTATGTTCATGTTTGAGATACCTTAATTGAACTCCCTATTAGATTTCTTTTGCTAGTCATTGTTCTTTGAAATACCCTAGTGTACAATGTCTTTAATTTATAAGTTTAATTGTTAATTTACTTGGGTTTTTTATTTAAAAATCTGAAAAACCAAACAAACAACTTTTCCGCTTTAACATAAAACGAGTATCAAAAATCGAGTATATTTTGTCTTTGTGGATCGATATTCTATATATTATGTTGCGGTTAAATATATCGGGTAATTACTCGAGCAATCACCAAGCTTCTAGTATCCATAGTTAACTGTAATAGATCGACTCTATCGATTTCCAAAAGTTAACTCCAAGTTGCTTTGATCTGTTGAACTAATTTTGGACTTAGTATAAGAACTGAATCAAAGGTTGCATCTTCAGATTGATGTGGAATACTTATCATATAACCATTGATTTTGTTAGTTTTTCTTTAGTACAACAAAGTTAGTAGTTTTACAAACAAAAGACAATGAGAATGAGTTTTGATGGAAAACGTTAATGGACTCTAAACATAAAACATTTGTGGCCCATATTAATTTTAGCCCGTGACCCATCTGCAACATAAAATCAGTTTGTTTTCTTTTTCTCGTTAACCCAAAAACGGCGTCATTTCACAGACATTTGCAATTTGCATTAAGTTTCAGATGTTCTTCAATCTCTCTCGGCTTTACTCAACACAAAACACAAAGCTTCTGTTTTTATTCAGCCTCGTCGGAGATTTAAGCGAAGCACGATTCAAACCCTTTTCGTATCTGTGTTAGGTTTAGTTTCTTCCTCAATCTTTTCATTGAAAGTTTCAATTTTTCAGTTCTGATTGCATAGAAACCTCAAACCCTTTTGAAATTAATAGGAATCAGATTGAAATCGAGGGTTTTGCTTTGTTGGAACTACAAAAACTGATGGCTAAATCACAAATTGAACCTGGTGTTCCCATTACTCTACAAGAGCTTTATCCTTCTTCTCTGTTTTACAAAGAAGGTGTTTCACTTAGAGTTACAGCTATGTAAGTTTTTTTTTTTTTGCTTTCCCTGATTTCAATGACATGATGGTTATGAACAGAACTTAGATGTTGCTTTCTTTTTTGTAGGTTAAGAGGATATTCAGTTGAAACAGCTATAGGTGTTATTGAAGATGGAGGCAGAAGTCTCAAAATCAATACTCAGAACATAAGAGATGTTAGTTTCAGGGTTGGCTCTATTTATCAGTTTATTGGAGAGCTTCACATTGAACAACCCAATAATGAGGTTAGTTGTTTACAGAGTTTAGATAAAACTAGGTCATTTTTACCAAATGGCAAATCCTTGAAGTTAAAGAACATTGCTTTGTTAGAACGTTTCTTAGATCCTTATAATGTTTAGTTTTCTTCACTCTGAAAAGGATTTATGGTAGTAGGATGTTAAATTTTCGAACTTTACATGGAACATAGTTTCTCAAGACGATGTAGGTTCAGCATCTTAGTTAGGGAATTCAGTATACTATGAAAGTTCTGATATTCATGAGCATCATTAAGAGGTTGGATAGTAAACTTGTCCATATAAAATCGATTTCATTCTCTCTTCATGAAATCGGGCAAAGTTGTAAATGTTCAATGAGTATATGTTAGTAACCAACTAACCATTTCAAGATGAACTTAGTTTCAAACTCATAATAGTGTCTTTGATAGCTAATCAATCGGGTAATTGATGCATAGTATATCCATTTCTTTAGGCGATCTTGCAGGCTCGAACAGGAAGAAATGTGGACGGGATCGATATGAACCTCTACCGGAAAACAATCGAACTCCTAAGGCAGTTTCTAAAAGAAGAAGACAACAGCAATATGGTTGAGTGAGGCTAATTATCAGTTGCTATCCAAGTAACATAACCCACCCACATTTTCATATTTTGTTCCTTTATTACCTTGTCTTTCACTTGTAGATGAATCTTAGGATGGTGGATATGTTTTGGTCTGCTTTTTCATATGAGCAATTTTCTGAAACGAATTTGTTTGAAATTGGCTAACCTGAAGGAGTTCGGTTTGGTAAATCGGTTAAACCGGTTGGCTTTCCACGGTAAATAAGCTCAAGTAGTTCCGTTTTTTTTTATTTATAAAATTGCAAATACATACTTGAATATAGAGAAATCTTCTACTCTTTTCTCTTAAGTCAAGAAGACATTGTTTCGTATATATTTGTTGTATATTTAATTCATTATTGTACCATATATTTTTTGTACAAATGTTATAACAATCGAAACTACCGAATGATTTCTTACCACTAGATTCAGAACTAAATAATGAACTCCTAATATTAGTTTACTATGGTCCATGAGTTTTGGCGGCTATAGTAGAGATGTTGGAAAAGTCAACTAGTGGTTTTAAAGGTAAAGTCAATTAATATTGTAACAATGTTAATGATTAGCGACTTCTAGTCAATAAATAATTCTTAAAGAAAGAAACAGGATCTTTCAATGTCAAAGGACTCGATGTTTGGTGTCGAACCTAATCAACATCCAAAATTTGACCCAAATTTAGGCATTCAAAAATAAATAACACAAGTCACCAACCCTTTTGCCTCTTGGCCACTAAATGACTTTTTAGCTAAATAATACCAACCTTTTTGCCTCTTGGCCAATAGGACTCAATGTACTTGTTGTTGTTTCGCTTGTTCAGAGTTTTCCTTGCTCTTATAGTTTCTTCATTGCACATTTATAAAGAAAATTGCAGCAAATACCAGCGCCTAAGCAATTTTGAAAGCTTTACTCTCAAAGTTATATATCTAATGTGGTGATCTTTTTTACTGATTAAAGTATCACCACTCCATCCTCATACCATCCATTCAAGTCTTTAAAATTACTACACAAAATATACAAATTAAATCATAGTGGTCCTAGACTCCTAGTGGATGAGAATCAATATTCGTCGTATATCTAACGGTACATCGTCCTCAAAGGCTTAAGCATTAATTTAAAACAATTTGTTTGCTTTTGAACTGATTAAAAATTAAACGGAGATTCGAAATACTGAACCGAAAAAAAGATATTGCTTTCAAAGACAGACTTTTAAACCGAAAAAACAAAAATTAGTCACACTACTCATAAGTCTCTATACGTTTTCTGTATGTAAAAATAATAATCTATAAACGTGTTCTTATTTTCAAAGAATCTTTAAACATTTAATTAAACGAAAAATTTACCAAATTATCAACTTACAAATATTTTAGCAAAAAACAATATGTACGTTGATAATCTTGTTAATTTTTCGTTTAATAAATCGTTTAGAGACTTTTTGAAATATGAGTGAAGGACAACACTATTTGCTCTTCCGCGTTAACTTTCTCTTTTGGAAGGCCAATCTTTTACTTTTGGCCAACGACCAAACACTTTTACTTCGAAGCTAGCTATAAATAATATATAAATCCATAATATTTGACCATTGGTCTAAAATGGTCAACAGAAATATGCCCAAGCATCACTATATATTCTCACCATCTCTATCTCCAAGCATACTTCATCTATCATAGCTACAAAAAATCAAAGCATCATATTTACTCACAAAACGAAATTCTTCAAATTCTAAGAACTCAGTACCTTTCTGTTTCATAATACTAACAATTAAAGATATATTAAGTTTTTACTCGGCAAAAGAAGAAGAAGATGATGATGTTACCAGAAGCATGCATAGCCAACATCCTTGCCTTCACATCTCCGGCGGATGCATTCTCGTCGTCAGAGGTCTCTTCGGTTTTCCGGTTAGCCGGAGACTCTGATTTCGTATGGGAAAAGTTTCTACCATCGGATTACAAAAGCCTCATCTCTCAATCTACTGATCATCATTGGAATATTTCTTCCAAAAAAGAAATTTATCGATGTTTATGTGACTCTCTTCTCATCGATAATGCTCGAAAGGTTCGATTTCTATGAGTTAAATTTGAACAAAAAAATGGATATCTTTCTTATTTACTTGAACTAATAATATCTTCCGTGTATGATGCAATTTCAGCTGTTCAAGATCAATAAATTTTCCGGAAAAATTTCCTACGTTTTATCAGCAAGAGATATTTCCATAACACATAGTGACCATGCATCTTACTGGTCTTGGAGCAATGTCTCAGATTCTAGGTCAGTTGTTTTTCTTTCTTTTCTTAAAACATCTAAATATGCTTTGTGTACATTTACTGAAAATGTTTACAATTTTTAATTATTACCATGATTAACAATAGATATATATATATATATATATATATATATATATATATATATTTCTAAAAATTTCAGATTCTCGGAGTCAGCTGAACTTATAATAACCGATCGTTTAGAAATCGAGGGTAAAATCCAAACCAGAGTTTTATCAGCAAACACAAGATACGGAGCATATCTCATAGTGAAAGTAACAAAAGGCGCCTACGGACTTGACCTAGTTCCGGCAGAGACTTCGATTAAATCTAAAAACGGTCAAATTAGTAAGAGTGCAACTTATCTATGTTGCTTGGATGAGAAAAAACAACAAATGAAGCGGCTATTTTACGGGAACCGAGAAGAGCGAATGGCGATGACTGTGGAAGCGGTTGGCGGGGACGGGAAAAGGAGAGAGCCGAAATGTAGAGATGACGGATGGATGGAGATTGAGTTAGGAGAGTTTGAGACACGAGAAGGAGAAGATGATGAAGTCAATATGACTCTTACAGAGGTGAAAGGATATCAACTAAAAGGTGGCATTTTGATTGATGGTATTGAAGTGAGGCCTAAAACATAATCAAGATGACTACGGAAGCTATGGATTGTTAAATGAAATTGAGAGGAACTCAGGGGTTGTGTGAATGTGTTTTACTAAATTGGTTGCATTTGTTCATTTATTATCGTGTACGTTGAAAAGAGTAGAAGTTTTAGTTTTCAAGTTTCAATTATTTGGCTCGTTGAAAATAATGTACAATCTTAGTGGGTGTCACGAAACTGATTAACAATTTAAATTTTTTATTATTAACGTAATCTTCGGTTACATAATAATACAAGTTGGAGTTATATTTACGTAGAGAATTATGTAGTTATATATTAGATGCTCATGCCATTTGCCATTATTTGTCTGTTAGAGAAGATATGTCAGAGAAAAAGTGTGTTCATAATGTAAGTGAATACCCTCAAATTATTCCAAATTACAAGTTATGAAGGACATGTTCCAAATTTCTTAGTAAATCACCTGAAATAGTTTAGTGGTTTCTACATGTGGAGGAGTCAGCATCTAGGTATGAGTAAGGGATTGATTCTCCTCAACCGCGAAGTTTACTAAATCTCTCATTTGGCTAGTCGAAATGGTATTATACCTTAAACCCATTAGAAAATCAGGTTAGTGAACTACTCGACGGCTACATTTATCAAGTGGTTTAGTAGGATAGTAAAAGCCCAAATCAGCACTTAATTACTAAAAAAAAAAAAATAGATCATACATAACTTCTATATATATAAAAATTTCCTTGTTTTCTAAATCTATAATTTTTAAATAATTATTTTTGCTTTTATTGATTTATATTTTTCAATAAAACGTAAGGGATATTATAATGTTGTTTCATTTCTTTAATAGATAGCTAAAAATACATAAATTTGAGTGAAACTTTTTCTATAATATATGATAGAATTAATTAAAAAAAAAGTAATGTGTGAAAAATCTACAACAATTCTTTATGGAATAAATAGAGTATGCTATTTTACACGTGTGGGTTCATGAGAAAGTCAAGTAAATGATTAAGTGTTGCTTAGGATAAAATACAGTTACAAAAGTTGTGTACGGTCAAGGAGTCAAACTTCCAAAAGGAGGGGCTAGTTTATCCAATACGCGCCCACCGGTTGCTAATTCGTGGTCAAATGTCAATAGCATATGATTTGTCAACACTAGTTCAATTAACTGTAACCAAGAATATCTTCACTTTTTGGAAATAACCAAGAATACTATAGTATGTTAAATAGGGTATGGTGAAGCCAATATATGTATCTGGATTTCCGTCCAACAAGAAAGAAAATTCAATACTGTGAACTCAAATGTTACTAATATATATATTTATTATATATAGTTTCATTTCATAGGAGTTCGGCTCGAGCAAATCACACTATCTTCCATAGTAGAATTGATGATATGGATTTATCGATCTAAACGATATAAATAATATAATATTATAAATATATATGTGTATATATATATATTATATTGCATAATTAATATATTTTTGTTTATATTTGGAGTAAAATTATTGTGTGTGGTTCATCTTCATCTATCTTTTTCCGGTTTTTTAAATCTTAATATCTTCATATGAATCTTCTTGAAGTTTTTTAGTTCAATATAATTATATATTTGTAATAGTGATGGTTGATGATAGGGATTCTTTTTTTTTGGTAAGTTGATGATAGGGATTCTTAAAATATTCAATTCCACACCCTTAATTAGCCTTGCATTGTCTTTTGTATAAAATTTATCGAATGCGATTGAATGAGACTTTGGATATTAGAAATATATATATATATATATATATATATATATATATATATTTATTTCTTTAATTTTTATTTGAACCAATGGGAACAAAATTTATTAGCATGATGTAGAAAGTACTTCCATTTAGCTTTCAATCCAGCCAAACTTGAATCATCTTAGGAGGTTATCTGTCATTTTCACTCCAAGTAGTGTGATAAGGAAAAAAATTAATGATATAGAAATATCAAAAATTTGTAATTTAGTTAGCTATTCAAAAAAAAAAAAAAACAACAACTTGTAGTCTCTTATTCTTAGTTTAGTAAAAAGATTTCTTGTATCCAACTCTGGAACATATATCTAATAATTTTCTTTTGTCATAATCGCTAAATTTGGAATAGGGTCCTAATTTTTGTGGGCTCGAATATAGCTCTTATATTCTCTCTTCCGAAATGGACTTGAACTAAAGATATCCTTGTCAGTGTTCGTGTTTTCTAGCAACGAAATCAATGGACCAAAAACAAACTTGATAGTTTTGATAATGTTTTTGAAAATTTTGCTTAATCATCAATGGAGAGAACCCAATATGTTGTATGTATATTAACTGAGGACAGAAAATAATGCATATGAATATGTTGAAGTTAGTAATCTCAGAAAAGCTAGTTTTAATATGTTTACATGTTATACGATTATATTTGCAAGTGTTGTATTATATTAACTTCGGAAAGTGTTCTTTTTCTTGTAGTGCGAAGTTTTTGGTTAAATTGTTGGTAACAAGTTTTCGAAACATTTACGATGCAAAAGTTCGTTATTCAAATAGTATCAAACTATGAATCTATGATATATTCTTATGGTCAGTAGATGAGGATATAATAAATCAATTAAGTGTTTGGCATTCATGATTTGTTGACTACATATGATATATTCTTCATTTTATATAGATCACACTTTCTCTTTTTTGTAAGTAAAAACGAAAACTCAACAAACACACGAGGTATCTTTTGGTCTAATAAATAACATGTAAACACCTACGCGTTTAAACGTCCTTGTTTGCCTTCGGAAATAACAAAGAAAAGTCAAAACAATTTGTCAAATAGGGCAGATGACTGACTGTTCTGTAACTTTAAGGCAATCACCAATGTATGTCAGTTTCTTTCAACATGAAATGAATTTCTCATAAATGTTGATACTAAGACATTAAGAGTAATTAGCAAAATTGTCAAGAAAGGATTAGAAAAATAGCAATAAAAAAAATCAATAAATATAAGTCCTATTCATATTATGTAATTTAACTTATGGAAAGAAAGAAAAAAAGTTATTTGGTAAGCTAAGGGGATATGTGTCTGTCAATGATGTCAAACTTTTCTATGTGAGAAAAGATAAACTAGCTAGACAGATGAGGGTATATTTATTAAAAAAAAGTGAAATTAATTGTTTGACACTAATGATTTGTTTATTTTTCATGTCAACTTCGTGCCAACTTGTAAATTTCACGGAAAATACAGTTCACTAATCACACTTTCTCTTGTTCAAATTTATTATTATAAAAATAGAAAACAAAACACAACAACCCCACGAGGCATCTTCTTGGTTTTTCTTTTCTCACCTTCTATAATAGTCAGATAAATTCCAAAATTTTCGAAATTTGAAAACTATAAAATACATAACACTAAAACAAATTAGAGAAATGAATAACTATCGTTATAGATATAAATTTTGGATATCAAAAAGAATAGCATGTTAAAACCAATAACATTTAATTCAAGTCTTAAAAAGTATTTCACGAAATATACAATAATTAACAAACCATTTCAATTCTGTATTAGATATATATATACTTCGTAAAACAAAACTCAAATTAACTGGTAGTTTTAAAAAAATTTAGTCGTATGTCTAACAAAGACATATATAGTCCTCTACACACCAAAAAAAAAACAAGACATAGTCCTTAAGCATTAATTTAGGACAACTTGTTTGCCTTTGACCTGAGTTGAAAACAAATCGAGACTAAAAATACTGTTTTCCAAGAAAGTATTTCATTTAAACTTATAGTTAATTTAGTAAGATATACTAAATAGAAATGCAGAATATTTAATTTTTAAAAATTGAGAAACTAAAAAATTTATTATTTAGAATTAACATAATGGTAAGTATAATAGTTTATGAAATTTTTGACAAAAAAAATAGTTTGTGAAATTTATGGGCTATTTTAATGACTATACTTTTACAAATATGTTCGTCTCATGTTTAAGTCTCTAAACGTTTTACTAACAAATACTAGTAAGCGAAGGACAAATCTTTTCTCTTACGCGTGAACTTTCTCTTTTGGAAGGCCAATCTTTTATTTTTGGTCAACCACCAAACAAATAATATATAAATCCATAATATTTGACCATTGGTCTAAAATGGTCAGCAGAAATATGCCAATGATCACTATATATTCTCACCATCTCTATCTCCAAGCATACTTCATCTATCATCGCTACAAAAAAATCAAAGCATCACTAATTCACTATATACACTCACAAAACGGAATTCTTCAAATTCTGAAAACTCAATATCTTTCTATTTCATAAGATTAATCATTAAGATTTATTAACTTTTTACTCGATCGGCAAACAAAAGGAAGAAGATGATGATGTTACCTGAAGCATGCGTAGCCAACATCCTTGCCTTCACATCTCCAGCCGATGCATTTTCGTCATCGGAAGTCTCTTCGGTGTTCCGGTTAGCGGGAGACTCCGATTTTGTATGGGAAAAGTTTCTACCGTCCCATTACAAAAGCCTCATCTCTCAATCTACTGATCACCATCGGATTTTTTCGTCCAAAAAGGAGATTTATCGATGTTTATGTGACTCTCTTCTCATCGATAATGCTCGAAAGGTTAGATTTCTATGAGTTAGCTTTGAATAAAAAATAGATATCGTTTTAATTTACTTGAACTAAAAATATCTTTTGTGTATGATGCAATTTCAGCTGTTCAAGATCAATAAATTTTCCGGGAAAATTTCCTACATTTTATCAGCAAGAGATATTTCCATAACTTATAGTGACCATGCATCGTACTGCTCTTGGAGCAATGTCTCAGATTCTAGGTCAGTTTTTTTTTTTTTCTTAAAATAACTATTTATGCTTGTGTACATATTGACAATGTTACATTGTTAATTAATCTCTATTAACAAATATATATTTTTCTTAAATTTCAGATTTTCAGAGTCAGCTGAACTTATAACAACAGACCGATTAGAAATCAAGGGTAAAATTCAAACCACAGTTTTATCACCAAACACAAAATATGGAGCATATCTCATCATGAAAGTAACTAACGGTGCTTACGGACTAGACCTAGTTCCGGCGGAGACATCGGTTAAATCTAAGAATGGTCAAAATAATAAGAACACAACTTATCTATGTTGCTTGGATGAGAAGAAACAGCAAATGAAGCGGCTATTTTACGGGAACCGAGAAGAGCGAATGGCGATGACTGTGGAGGCCGTAGGCGGAGACGGGAAAAGGAGGGAGCCGAAAGCTAGAGACGACGGGTGGTTGGAGATTGAGTTAGGAGAGTTTGTGACACGAGAAGGAGAAGATGATGAAGTCAATATGAGTCTTACGGAGGTGAAAGGATATCAACTGAAAGGTGGAATTGTGATTGATGGTATTGAAGTGAGGCCTATACCTCTGAAATAGGGATCAAGATGAGTATAGTATTAACAAATTGATTTTATTTTATTTCTTTTTTTTTGGTCCTATTTGATCTATTATTTAGTCTGTGTCACGTGTATGATAATATATAATCAACTATGTTTTAAATATTTTTTTCAAATATTTTTTACTTTTTCAATCGGTTATGTAAAGTACACTTATTGTGTGGTAGCCACAACACAAACACCTCTTGAACTTGTCATTTAATTCGCGTTTTAAGTACAAGTTGGAGTTACATTTAGGCAGAGAATTTGGTAGTAGTTTATAACGCTACTATATAACATGCTCTATTGCCAAATTGCCATTATTAGGTTCGGTAGAGAAAAAATGTGTTCATAATGTCAGCGGATGTTGTCATTATATTGGGAAAGCCTCTTGACGTGGATAGTCTCGCATTAATATGCAAATCACAAAGTGACAAACCTATATTGAAACTTAAAGTCAGTCAATCTAGTTTTCTTATACATCCTATATATTACATATTCCAAATTTCTTGCATAGGATTAACTATTATTTTCAATAAACAGTTCACACATTTAGCACAATTTTTTGTAACTCACTTTTTTTAACTACTTTATTTTTTGCTTGTAAATTAATGACACAACACATTAAAAATTGTAAAACTAGGTATCCACACATTAGCTTCATATTTTCAATATGGTTTGATAAGAAAACGAAACCTAAGAGAACGACATTGACTCCCATAGCTTTTAGAAGGTTCTTTGTAGTCCGGTATCTCACCTCAACCATATTCCTTGTTAAGATAAAACCCCAGCAAGGATGAACACGACAAAACTAGCTAACATGGCTAACATCAGGCCACTCGAATGTCCAATTTTGGCGACGCATAGGAGATGCATCCGAGTACAACGAGCACTTGGGGATGAAAAAAGCCTACGAATCTCAATTTTGACGCTTCTAAGAAAACCTATAAGGAATGTATAGAGAGAGAAATATAAGTGCAATGTAGTGAGATCGATCACACTCCCTACAAGATAGGAACTATACTTGACTTAGTTCACAACATAAATTATTGACTTGAATTACTCTTGATATAAATTATTGTTATGTTTATTTATCGAATGCGAGACAAGATTTGATGTCTAGAGACGTAACGATTATACTGGAGGTTAAAGATTTTGAAACTAATCAAAGAGCAAAAAAAAATAGTGTTTTTTTAAATGCATGATTGGTTGGGCTGTAAGTCAATTTTACAGCTTTAATTTTTTTTAAAGCGTCAGCATATATGCCAATTGTGTTGTAGTTTTTTTTTCTAAACTTACCGCCCAAAACTTTTTTTTCTTTAAAGGTTGTAGTAGAAAAAAATTCTCAAAATCTTATTCTTTTTGGTATAGAAATTTTAATTCATTAGATAAATACAAAAAATTGAAATTATCGACATAAATATATAACAAAAAAAACAAATATAAATTCTAAAAAAACTGGTAATTATCAAGCCTAAAAAAAGAAAGAAAACAATACGTTAAAAATATACATTGAGCTTCCAAAACTCATTACTTTGATAACATCATAAAATATTTATTTAAATTTGTAATACAAGGTCTTTTATTTACTATACACAAATCTTTTATTACAACTATTATATTTACTAATCCATTTTTTTTTATAAATATTTAAAGCAAAAAACTTACAACAATAATTCTACAGCAACAAAAGTTACAGATACATCCAACACATCTACAACAAAATCTCTACAACAATAATTCTACAGTTACAACCCACTAAGTGAAACACATGACATCTTCTTTAATGATGATGTCATTTCATAATATGTGATGATGCATCCCAAATATGTTTTGTCTTGGATCAGAAGAGATGGAATGAGCACCCCTTCATACTTTATATATAAAATGATTTACATAATTTCTCCCACTTTCTCCTCACCCATAACTTTAGCCTCTTTTTTTAACCGCGAAAGTTCCAAACCTTTAGTCCATAATCTCTTTCGGTTTTCGTAACCAGCTTTTTAGTCCATTCTAATTTAAAGAATGCCTCTTCGTCCCAATGACTTAAGACTTTTTCTTTCATTTGCTTTCATCCTCTTCTCCTATCTTAGCTACTAATTTAACTTCCATTGTGGTAAAACTTTTTGGAGGCCAAAATCTTGTTATCAATTTGTATGTATGGACTTTCGAATCGATATATGGTTGCTTTTTTCATCATTTGGGATGGTCAAAAACTCAAAATTGTTAAATGTGAACCATACCAAAGACTCTTACCAGGGTTAATCTTTTCAAAGTTTCAATACTTTTTTTTTCTCCACAAAGTTTCAATATTCTCTCATCCCTTTTGATACCACCAAACACTCCCACGAAAAAATCTAAGTGTACACAAAATAAACACGAAAAATATTTGGTTAAATGGTTAAAAGAAGCAGGTAAGCTGTATAGGCCAAATATATCCTAAAAGAGGTCCAACTCTTCTAAAATAAAATAAAAAAGATTTAGGTTAGTTACGGCGTCTTTTATGAAACCCTAGTGTTTCTCTCGTTTCTCTTGCCGTCTCTATAAATCACTTTTCTTTTCGACTCTCCCAAATCCTCCATCAGACAGGTTTCGATCTCTTTACTTCATAAAAATTGTAGGTTTAAGAGATTCGTTTAGATATCAATTTAATTCCTCTGGCTGATCATTTTAGTCGTTATCTTTTTCGATCATTTTTACTATTGTAGAATTAGGGTTTTCGAGGTGATGATGATAACATAAGCGAATAATACTAAACTTTAGAACCAAAAAAAATCGATAACCAAATAGATACGTACCAAAACTGTATGGATAACCGAACGCTCAGGACTACCAAAATTTATATACCTTGTACTCCAATTTTCTTTATTCCAATCCCGTTAATCTAACCGCGTATAAAACACCACGTACTCCATTTTGATTTCCTGTGAAACCACATTTTGTATGATTAGTTGTTGTTGTTGTTAAATAAAAAGATATGATTTATCCCTTTAGTTTATTAAACATGACCTTACAAAGACAATTTTAATTGCTGTGGAGGTAAAAATCAAGGGTACAAGAAGCTGCTAAGCTTTATGGGCCAGATATACCCAAAATAGGTCCAACTATTTAAAGCCCATACAAAATGGTCTAGGTTAATTAGTGCTCGTTATATAAAACCCTAGTTTCTCTCTTGCCGTCTCTATAAAATCTCTTTTCGATTATCAGCAAATTCCTTCATCATAGTCTCCATCGGGTTTTGATTACTTTGCTCCATGAAAATCGTAGTTTCAAGATTCTTTAAGTCGTATCAATAGGATTCAATGTTTTTATCGATTTGGAATCTGGGATTCTCTGTTTCTAGTTGTCTTCTAGTTTTTGGGTTTGCGAATTATACTATTGTAGAATTAGAGTTCTCGAGGTGATGATGATAACATATAATCCCAGCTCTATGAGACCTTTTGTGGTCAAGGAGTATAACTATGTTCATACATTTATCTGAGCCTTAGAATTTCTAGCTTCTTGATTGATAAAATCTTTGTTAGATTGGTTTGGTTTTTGTAAAATAGCGTTTTAAAATCAAATTTGTTAATGTGTGCTCTGTTTAATTTGGTCTATTCATTTGCGTATTCATGATTTTTATTTAGGGTTTTGATGTGGCGATGATGATAACATATTATCCCAGCTCATTATGAGACCTTTTGTGGTCAAGGAAAATAACTGTTTTCTATAACGTATCTGAGCCATAAAAACCCTAAATTCACATTCTTATTTTGATTTTATTAGTAGGAAGATTTTATATTTTGTTCCCTGTGATGATTTAAAATCAATACCATGCTAATGTATATTGATAATTTTTATTTGATTTATAAGTGATTTGCTGAGGGAACTCTTGTATTTTTTAGGAGTTTAGGTTTTTGTTTTGCCATATGATCTCTTTGAATGTAAGGATTCCCTATGATGGTAATAACCATGCTAATACTGATGTCTTGTGACTGAATCAAAGTTATGTGTCTGAGGGAATTTTTTGTTTGCATTTTTTTGTTTCGTGAACTACATGTGATTGTCGAGGAGATTAATAAAACCTATAAAACTATTCTAGGCTAATCTTTAAAATTTCGGAACCAATTATTTCCATTTTATCGACTATAAACAATGGTTAACAAGTGAGCCAATATCGCCATGGCTGAATTATTTACATTATAACTAAACTCTATAGAGACAAAAATCATCTTGATCTCTGAGATTGATCCCGGAAAGGCCTCTTTATAATATAGATCCATCAACTCGAAAACTACAAATTCCAAAGTTCTTTGTGAACTAATTTGTTTTCTCACCCCCAAACCTTGCCTAATTGTTATGGAGCCCAATAAAGTGAAAACTCAATATTGTTTAGTATCTATGAGCCTAATGGGCTTGGGCCAAGACCACTAGATATTAAAGAGAAAATCCCCGCAAATTTCATAATCGAGTTCTATTGTATTGCTACAGCACCTTCTGCACATGTCCAAAGCCGGCACTGGTCTCAGCCCAGCGCTTTGGTCAGTGAACCTATATACATGTTTGGGTAACCTTCCAAACAACCATAGATCATGTATGGAAAGAAAGGAATGATAGACGTCTTGGCAACATAGAACGCCAGCCAGCACTTATAGTTCATCTAATTGAAACTATCAGAGATCGCACGGAAACCATATAATGGACCCCGTCTCCGTAATCTCCTGCTTATGTGGTTTCAAGCACGTGCTTTTATATTCCTAACTTTTTCATCTGAATTTATTGTACATAGCATTACATGCAATATTATTTTTTGTGTACTAGTCTACAATATACAGAATATTTGTAAAGGAAATGAAATAATATTTTTTAAAAATATTAACATAATAATCTAAGAAATATTGACCATATAAAATAGAAAGATTATAAAATTATGAATCCCTTTAAAACTTTAAAATTTATATATTTGTCATGGAAAGTTTATTATGTAATAGTTAATACTTTACTATATTGTAGAGGTTGTTGACCAAAAATAAAAACATGGTAGATATATTAATAATTGGAATCTATATATACAAATGTATGTAAACATGTATATATATGCATTCACAAGACAATCACAATCAATTCTTTGTAACTAGTATAATATCACAAAGACGAAAGGTAAATCAATGTATAAATATGTATGATTTTGTAGGAAATGTAAGAATAACATTTATTAAAGAAAACATCATATCTCTTATACTTACTTAAACTCAATGTTGATTTTGTACCTAATACTTTTATTGGTTTTGTTTTCCCTGTAGGTTAAAATATATTCTCAAAAAGTGGTTGTGAGATCTTCTAAAACCATAACTAATGACAATTAAGAAATTTTTACCTCTTCTGCTATCTTCGTTGATGGTGTACAGTCTCATCCTCCTGCCCATAATTTCAGGTAACATGTTTTTTTTTTTTTGGATTTGAAATCCTCTTAAGAAATTTGAGATTTCGTATGTGCAATTTCCATGATAAATTATATATTATTGACCATCAATTTCGTTACAATATTTCTATTTTCTTTACATATGAATCAAATAGGAAAAAGCCCAGTCAGCTGTGATGGCGCATGCACTAGCACACCACAATGCAATAAAATATGCACATCAAAGGGTTACAAAAAAGGAATTTGTCACGGGAGCGCTCATTTATTTTACATATGTTGTTGCTACGCCAAATTTGAATCTCAATATGATCCTTCCATTTCTAGTCCCCCTAATTACTAATTAACTCCTAAATCTATATGTACTCTCCTTTATATGAATAAAACACAAATATGAGATATTTACATTATGTCATCAAAAATTTATGTTGATCGCATTGTTTAAGGGTTACAAAAAACGAATGCAATTAAATATGCAAATTTCAGGGTTACAAAAAACGAATTTGTAAAGGGACCCTCATTTACTTTACATATGTTGCTGCTTCGCCAAATTTGTAAAGACCATCTGAGACTGAGAATCGAAGACCTCAACCTTAAATCATTTGCCATTCCCCAACACTATAACTTTGAGTCATATATATAGTTAGTTCTCAAATTCTTGTAATAGAAGTCGATTAGCGTGTTGTGTCTGGTGAATTCTAGGTCACACATCATGTTTTGTAAATTTGGCTCCCCGAGTCAATTTTTCGACTTGGAGGCTCAAAAACCTTGCTAAGAAGACGTAATATGAAATGAAAACAACAAAAAAGTGCACAAAAATAAGTAAAGACAAAAGAATAAAAACCAACTAAATATGAACACATCGATATTATAAATTTAAACACCAACTATTGATTAACATGCTCTAAAAACATTTCGAATCAATAAAAGTTAAAAATAACCAATGAAAATTCACTCATAATTTCAAAACTGAATTTTTGTCAGTATTCATATTCTTCCTCAAATCACACTATTCGATTTCATGAATTTTAACTAACCAAACACACCAAATTACGTTCTACAAGCTTTGAATAATTAACAATTACCATTAATGGCAAGAAATTAAATTATATGTAGGAAATTTTATACTAACGACTTAGATTGTGATACATGGTTATCATCAAAGTCGGCCCTGAGTAATAATGGATTAAGCCAAAAAAAAGAAGCCTCACGCATCCACACCAAGCAAACTAGGTTACTCAAGCTTTTCAACATAATTGGCCGCTGAAAGAGATATTATATCGAGGAGACCTTTCGGTGACTGACTGACCTCCCACGCCAATATTACTCGGAAGGTCTACTAAAGCTCAACAACATATACGGAAATAGTTAGCATCCGTCTTTTGTCTAACTGGAGGTTTAACATCTCAAATAACCTCGATCATATATCAACAATCTCCATTTTTTGAGCTTGCAATTTCCAACAATCTTAGAAAATAACCACAAGATAATTAGTATAATCTTGCAAAAAAAAATTAATGATTAAGAATCATGCACTAAAAACATTACTCAAAAAAGATAATGCTAGGACTGCAAAAGTAATTCAATAGCTTTAGTCAAAAAAGGATAAAAATATCCAATCATATAAAACACAAGTATAGCTAGTGGTGTAACCTAGAAATGATAACTTACCAACTACTTTATATCCATCCAACTAAAATATTTCAGGTTTGGTTTGTCATCACCATTTGGTGGCTTGTGCCTCGACATGATTCGCTGCTTTCTCATAAAAATTATTGTCTACCCTTTTATTATTTCACAAAAATATGAAATAATTGACAACAATTAAATACAAAACTAAAAAAGTAAAAAAAAACAAAACAAAACTGTTTGTTCACTTTATTCCTTCACGGTCTCCATACGCCAAATCTCTGTTTCTCATTCGACAAAAAAACCTCTAATCTCATGTCTATGTCTTGTCTTTAGATACTATCTTACTCTCTCTTCGAGAACTTATGTCTTTAGAACGGTCGGAGTTCGTCGACGGTGTTGCGGCACGGAGTCTCAGTGAGATCTCAGAAGTTGACGCCGTGAGAATTGGAGGTGATATTATATCTTCAGCGAGACGTCTCATCGCACTTTTAAGGTCCGTAGGAGATTGTCAATGGCTTCATCATCCACCCGTTATTGCTGAAGCTATTAGAAGGTGAGAAAAAAAAAACTTCACCTTTACTCTTTCTCCTGAGTTTTTGATCGGACGGTTATGATTCATTTGGTCTCTTTCTCACTGTTTTAGTTATCTTCTGGTCCCCAAAGTTTGGATTTTTATTGGTTTTGTATCTGAAAGATTTGATTTTTATGATCATGTAATTAAATGTGAGTGTTGTTGTTTGTGTGAAGGTATGATGAGCTATGGATGCCGTTGATTTCTGATCTAACGGTTGGTTTAAAGCCACCGATGATTTTGCCTCCTCTTGATGTTGAATGGGTTTGGTTTTGTCACTGTTTGAATCCAGTAAGCTCTGATTACTTCTCTTTCACTACAAAGATTCTGTTTTGATTTGGTATAATAGTTTGGTTTATCTTTGTTAGGTGAGTTATAGTGATTACTGTGAAAGGAGATTCTCAAAACTTATAGGGAAGCCTGCGATTTACGACGAAGAGAACGAGGATTACGCGGTTTTACAATGCGAAAAGATCTGGAGTTTACGATATCCTTTAGAGAGTTTTGAGAACAGAGCTGATCCTGATTCACTTGAGACTGTTTCTTTAGTTAATGAAGATATTAAAAGTCTAGTGAAGAAGCAGATGTTTCTTTGGGAGAAGTTTTCAGCTCCTTACATGTCTGAAACCGTTTACTTGATCGCTGCTCGGTTACGTTACAAAGGGTTTTTGTTGATACTACACAAGTTTAAGGATGAGGTTTCTAGTCTTATTCCAGCTTCTGATATACTTCTTATGTGGCTTACGCATCAGAGCTACCCGACAGTATATAAAGATGATGTTGATGAAATGTTGGAGGAGATGACGAGAAAGGTGGTACAAGTTGGAGAAAAGGTAGAGAAAACAGAAGTGGAAACAACAAAAGAACTGTGGGATAGATACTTCAATCAACCATATGAGAAAGCAGGCGGTGAGTTGTCGATAATAGCGAATGAGTCTGGTTTAAGTAACAACACAATGTTTTATTGGCCTGTCTCTGATATGGATGTTAACACTGCGTATAAGTCCATTCGACCTAGATTTGTCTTGGAAGTAAGTTTGTGCTTTGATGTTAATGACTTGGCTCTGAAGGAAGTGATTTTCATATCTGAAATGATTCTCCTTTTTTGTAGTTATGTATATTTTTAAGGTTGAATCCAAAGGCAGAGCAGAATGAGTCGATAGATCGGAGTTTTCTACGGTTGAGAGTTGCTAGATGTCATAGGAAGCTGCAGCTGGATAAGAAAATGACTGATTTGTCTAGCGAAGCGTCGTGGCAAAAAGCGTGGCATCTTTACTGTGAGTTTGGAACACTAGGGTTTATTTTGGAATCACATTGTGACCGTTCTCGTGGAATTTGTTTTAAAAGCGGAAAACCAGAAGGGATGATAGAGTTTCCGTGGAATGATCTGTTAAGAGCGCATTCTCTAGCGTCTGGTAGGTTTCTTGGTAAGCAAGTGAGTGTGTTTGCTTCAGTTACACCTCCAGTTCAAGCGCCCTACTTGCTGAGATTTGTACCGGATCGAGTTACCGATGATTCAGGTGCTATGATATCTGATTCAGTTCAAAGAACAAACAACTTCCGACCTCAAGAAGGAAGATGGCTTACTCGGACCGTGCTTGATCACGCTGGACGGGAATGCTTCGTTATCCGTATTCGGTAAACCGCTATCTATCTTTCTTCTTCTATATGAAACCTGCTTTCTTTGTGGACAATTTATATCTGATTTTATATTCTGTTTAGAGTTGGGAAGGGAGTGTTTAAACGTGGAGGTGAAGTTCCATCCCCGGTGAAATCAGAGGAGCGGATCACAGAGGTTCGAGTAGGTTCTTGGTCTTATGTCGAGGGTTCAATCGGTAAAGCTCCAGGTAAGTTAGCTTAGGCGACAAGAAGAAACTCTGTTTTGTGTTCTGTTTTGTGTACCGATCATTGTGTTTTCTCGTCTAGTACAGCGAAGGTGGTTGGAACCGTGACGCCTAAGGAACCAATGGAGGATTGGGAGGCAGCATGGGAATTTTCTACTGGTGATGAATTGTGCATCCGTTGGGACTCATTAGGAACTATCTCAGAACTTCGTTTATATTCAAGAAACCCCGGTTCGCTGGTACGACTATCAAGATTTCAAGTTCTTTTCGCGTTTTTTCAAACTGGTACTTGACATCTTTGATGAAATAGGTTCGGCTATTAACTGGACGGAGAATGCAATATAAAGGAGAAGATGAAGAAGACGACGAGGGTTTTGTAACAGTTGTTAGATCAACAGAAGAAGATCCAACTGAAAAAGCAACTGCTCTGATCGACTGGAAGCATCAAGCCGTGGAATTTCTTCCTGAGGAAGACGCGGTTTTCGTCTTGTTATTGTCGGTATCGATTCTAAGGAGTGTTACACATAAAAGAAGAGAAGATGTTGGTAAATTGTTGGTGCGGAAGAGGATAACAGAAGCTACCGGTGAACGGGATTGGGGATCGGTTATTGTCGATGCTTCGTCAACAAATGTATCTTCTTCTTCCAGTCCATACGTAGAACCGTGGTATCGAAACTCCGGTAAGGTTATGGCAATGGAGGAGAAAGCACAAGTTGCACGATATCCATATCCTGTTATGAGCTATTCTAACGTTGATGGTGGTGATAATTTGTACAAACATGTAATATTCGGGTGAAACTTCAAAAAGATTGCATAATTATTAGTCAGATGGATGGTGTAACCAAAAGTAATACGATGCTTGGGATGTCTTAATCTCTATAAATTTATGCTTGGGATATTGACGTTAAATCAACTACATCAGTTTACGGTACTAAACTGAAACTGGTTTGCTCAATGTCATTGTAACGACATGTCAAGGAACAAACGTATAAAAACGCCTGAAAGACCCGTTAACAATAAATCACCACATCAATGTAGTTACACCAATTTGAATGGCTTCTTCACTCACATTTTCTAATGGATAATGAAATACCACATTATTTTTAATATATGGCTTCATAAGGGATTAACTTTTCTTTTTAATAAGAAACTTAAATTGTATTAAAAGTTTACAAAATTTAATAAAAGCACAAATTTAATGTCATATAAGAATTGTGAAAGAGTCCACATTTATATAGTAGTGAAAGAGTCCACATGGTGTGTTCCTACCTTGCTGGTAATTTAATAACAAATGTGAAGCAATACATTAGTACATATATTTCACTCACTTATTATTTACCTAGTGTTTAAGCTTCATGATATTGATAACTAATTACTTATGGATAAGATGAAAAGTGTCATTGTGAAGTTTTATCTTTAACTATAAGACTTATGTTTACATAATATTTGAAAACTTGACTTTACAATATAATGTGTGAAACAGTCTTATTAGAAATATATAAATATGGTTTTACTTTTATGTCTTAAATATCAATAATTAAAGTTGTTTGGTTTTAAGAATTTACAACCGACTTTAGCATTCAAATATTCAATAAGAAAGTTTTGTTTTTTATTTTTTGGTGAACCACACATTAACTAAAAAATCATTCATAATTGATATCTCGGAAAAGAGTTTACAAATGAATATTCAGAAAATATAAAAGCTTTTGTTTTAGAGAAATACCCTATAATAACACTAAACTATTTTTTTTTTTTCCAAAAGTATCATTATTAGTTTTTTTTTTTCCTTTCAACTTTTAAGGGTTTATAATTTTAAAAGCTTAGGTTTGGTTTTATAGGATTTAGGATTTAGTTTTAGTTTCGTGGTATTTTTGACAAAATATACTTAACTCTTATTTTTGAGAAAAATAATAGTGATGGCTATGTTTTATTAACAGATTTTCATAATTAAACACCATATGCCTTACAAGTTGAACTCTTATCCATTTGTCCATCTCCTTTCTTTTTCCCTTTCCTTAATTTTCAGTGTAGGAAAAGTTCAAAGAGTCGTTTTCGCATGGCCTATTGAAAGACTTTGATTGCCAAAAAGCAAAGTTTAGTGTTTTGAGTGCCCTGCTTCTCTACTTGGATATGAATGATGAGCTAAATTGACATAAGAAAACAAAACTGAAGTTAAGTATCTACAAGTTTTTATTTTCATTGCAGCAAAAATTTACAAAACGCATAAAAGCATTACCGAAAAAAACGAGATTACATATAAAAAACAAACACACAAACAAACTCATACACGCATACATAAGAGAACACTGAACACCTCTTTGGCCTACAAAAGCAAAAAAACCACCACTTCATGCAGTCTAAACGACATCGTTTAAGGGTGGGTACTCTGTTTTCTTCTTCTCTTCTCTTTTTCAAGACTTGTGTTGTGTGTTAGAGATCACATGCCGTAAGTAGGAGGAGAGCTCCTTGGTCCAGTCTCTGATCCTCCTGCTGCCTTCTCGAACGCATCCGACGTCGACCGTCTCCTAAACCGAAAGGGTTCCTTTCCCCCTGCGTTTGCTCCGTTCACATCCCAAAATGATCCCTTTTCGTTAGTAAAGCATCATTCATTCGCATAAATTTGACTCTTCAACCATATAATTAAAATCTATAAGACTTCAATGAAATGTTACCATCCACATACTAGTCAAATCTTATCATGATCTTAGGTACGTATAACATTTGATTAGACAACACACCTAATGACCTAATTCAACCAATATAATCAATAATGTCACATATAATCAAATCATAATGGTCACACTATGGGACAAAACTTAGTTTATTTTCTCGACAAAACTATGTAAGTGCACTGTGCATAAACACTACTAGACCTAATCTAATCCACTATACACCAAATTGACGTATAACATGAAATGTCAAAAACAATCCTTTAAAGAATTGACGAAAATATCCTTCAACGAATTAAGTGAGTGTACTGTTTCACCTACACCAACTAATGAAAAATAAAAACTCACCAGAGAACGGAGACAGCGGCGGAGAGAAAGGTGATAGCGGCGGAGTTGAACCGGCAGGCGAAGCTGGAGCTGAACTGCCTTGGTAACCCGGTGGTTTAATTATCATGATACTACGTGTAACTTTCACTGCTTCTTCCGGTAGCGAATCCTCACCGTACGATCTCGCACTTCCAGCTTCCGATTGATCTAATCACATCCATTAAAATCCAGATCAAGAAAAATACATCAAATCAACGATCTAATCAATTAAGGAATCAGAACGATCAACAGATTCAAATACTTCAGTGCATGTTTACTAATTTTAAGTTTCGTTTTAAAGAGTTTGATTAATCGGTTCAGTTTTTAGCAAAACACGGCGTACCATTGCCGGAGCTAGGTCGGAAACTGAAGGTATGGTGTTTACGAAGCTTGCCAAGGCCGTTCTCTGGCCGTGGACCAGCGACAGTATCATCCCAGAGATGATCAAGTAAGCCCATAGGGTTGAAATTGTTAAGAATGTAAAGTTTTTGGGGTTTTTTAAAATCTGTTGTTGTAGAGGTTCTTCGATTCATGAAGGAAGCGATGATTTAAAGGCGATCGGGTACATCTGAGACGTTGATTGTGTGTGACGTGGCGACTGGATATTAGGTCTACGTAAGGTGGATAAGGTCGAGGATTGGAAGTGTGGGACCCGATATGGTCGAGATATTTAGATCGGAGTGCCACGTGGATTTTCATCGGAGGGTTATAAATGCATCTCACGTGATCGCATCTGTCGCTTTCTTTTTTGTATTTACGAGTGTGTCCTTAGCTTTATCTTGATTGAGTTTAAAATGCCCCTCGATTTGTGTTTATTTACGTTCCTAACCTCTTCATGATCTTAGCCGCCAGCAAGTATGTATATGACCAAGTTCTCTGTCAGTTAATATTGGAGCTCTTTTTTTCTTTTCTTTAACCACTTCTTATTTGAAAAAAATCCAAAAAATCGCAAAATTTATATCATGCCAGAAAAATAAAAAAATTAAAAAACCGTAAATTTAATTTTACGTAAATACTAAATCATTTTTTTTCACCAAAACTGTAATATCATATTTTTTCGTAAAAACTGTAAAATCATGTTTTTATGCCAAATCTACCAAATTATGTTTTTTTTTGTCAAAACTGCAAAATTATATTTTCTCGCCAAAACCATGAAATTTTTTTTTCCCGCATAAATCGCAAAATTACATTTTTCCGCAAAAACCAAAAATCATATTTTCCCGTCAAAACTACAAAATTATATTTTCCGCCAACTGTAAATTATATTTTATATTTTAAAATAATAAATTATTTAGTTGCAAATCTATTTTACAGCAATAATTAAATTAATGTAGCTAAGATTAAAGATTAAAAAATGATATGTTTGGATTGATATTTGGTAATAATGTTGAATATTTGTCATTTATCAAAATGAAAACATGAATATTTTAGTCATTTTATCTATATGAGAACGTAGATAAACTACAAAATGATTAAACAAAAAATAATATATTTAAATACATTATTTAGATGAAATATCAAATAATCAAACAAACATCATTCAAATTCAAATGCATCATCTAAATGGATCATGTAAATTGATCTTTTGAATGCAAATGTAAATGATGAAACAAACATAACCAAAATAAAACACTACATTTGGTAATCTCTTGTTTTGCAAATCTAATAATGCTTAATTTAGGAGCTGATTCTTTAGTAAATATTAAAAATGGTCGGATTTACAAAAGTCTAAGAAAACTCCAAACAAGATGGTGGATGCGCCTAGGAATGCGGATGATTCATATCTTAAGAATTGAATCATTGTATTCAAAAAAAAAAAGAATTGAATCATTAGAAAAGTTGATTTGAACATTTGGCTATTGGAACTTGGGAGACTTTCGCTCTGATATTGGTTAGACATGCGAGCACGATGATGGAGCGAGGATTTATTTTGGGAGTATAACACCAACATATAATATTTTCAACCTTACACTTGGCTTAAAAGCATTAGTTTATGCAGTTAAATATATTATCATTTAGGTAATGAAATGTATTATCAAATATTTCTCGTTATCTCTTCAAACCTATTTTAAGAATGTACTTGAAATCGTCTAAAGATTGTATGATATATATTCCATGCATTTATGACACACCACTTATATATAAATTGTTATACAAGATAATAATCTTACATATGAAAGAAAGTTATATATGTTAAAAAATATCGATGTTTTTAATTTTAAATAGATAGTTAAATATATTTAATATATTTTAATAATTATATTTTACATTATGTTTTCTTGTTGATTGAATTATCTGCAGTTAATAATGTTTTAATGTAAAATGTAAATTAAAAGAAAATATGATTTCTTGATTTGTGTACAAAATTAACCTTAAATATCACTTAAAATGAAACAAAAGCAGTATTGTCTCTGTTTGTACGTTGTTTGGGGAGACACTTTGTGACTTTAGTGGCAGCCATGGCCTATATAAATCATTAAGTAGTTGACAATAGATAGAACTATATCCTCCAACGTGCTCCTCATTTGTTTTTGTTTTTTAACTTGCTCCTTATTACCATGGAACAACATTCATGGCTCTCTCTCTTTCTTCTTTTATAATTTATATCAAGACATTTCTTCTCATGGTCACGTTTAGAAAAAGAAAAATACATTTCTTCTCACGTTAATTTTTTTATCGGGTGTGTCATTGTAAATTTGTAACAAAGAAAAAATCAGTACCAAAACCGATACAAAGAAAAACATATTTAAATTTTCAATGATGTTCTTTTCTACTAGTTACTTTGTATCGTTTAAATTATATATTTATCGTTCCATCTATCTATTGTTGTATGTTACTGATCCATCAATTAAGTTAGATAGATTGAAATTGTATATTCAGTAAAATGAAATTTACAAATGGAAAAAAATACTTCCTTACCTGTTCAAAAAGATGTGGATGTATCCAATTTAATTATAGTAAATATGTAATAACTTTCTAAAATAATTTACAATAACCAAAAATATTATATCAAATTTTGGTATACTCTATATTACAATCAGTATAACCAATTTTGTAACATATTTATTTAAATTATACGAATACATACAAAAAGAAATCTAACTAACTAAATTAAATATTACCTAAAGCACAAGACGAGTCAAGCGGCTGACCCTTAAAATTGTTAGTATTTGTGTCACTAAGGAAATGGAAGTGTGCAGTGAATCATTAGGGTTTTGGCTCAAAGCCCAAATGATATAACGACCTACATGTGAGAGAATCTCCAAATAACCTTAACACTCTAGAGCAGCGTAACATTTATTGGCCATGGTTCGGATTTGATGTATTAATGATGTGATGATAGTGATCCACAAAGTAAGGGGGTCAATACGGATAGGCTTATATGGGAGATTTGCAACATTCATTGAAGAAAATCTTGATTTGGACATGAAAAGCTCGTATCCTATAGTTTGGTATTCTGTTTGATATTACCTATCTATATACGAATCATAGTTGACATGATGAGACATGAAATATGTGCAAAGAGAGAAGTCATTGACAGTGGTGGTGGTTTGGTTCAATTCTAGGTAGCCACATGTCTGAGATTGGCTAATTAAGGTTTGGGCTTATATTTGGCAAGTTTATGTATTGTTGTGATGCATGTTGATTAATTATTTGAGTTCGGGGTGGGCTTAAATATGCATGAATCTTGACTCTAAGTAAGTGTGGTACCTTTCATGAGAACCATGTAAGGTGTAATGTTGATTATTGTTGGAATTGAGAATCCTAGATTAAATCCTACAAACAGGAGAAGATTAAGAAGAGAGAAGAAGCCAAGCTAAGAAGAAGAGCAAAATGAGGAAAATAAACCGTATAAAACAGCATATAAAAAACAAATAATGACGTTAAAATAAAAAAAAACATAGTAAACCCTATGTAACCATACATAGAGTTTGAGTTGTACATTGCAAACACTAAATAAGATCATACATAGCTAAACATACTTTTGATTAAATTTCTATAATTTTTATGTGACACTCCTTCTGTTTTAATTTAGTTGTTGTTCTAACACTAAAATTTTGTTTCCTAATAATTGTCGTTTTTGATTTTAAAATATATGTTTGGTAAAAAAATTAGTTTTATCCTCATAGTTTTAATGTTTTAACCAGTAAAAAGATTAGAAAATCAGTAAACAAGAGTAAAATAAAAAATTTAATTGTTTTCTTAATTTCTGTGTAAAATTCTTAAACGATAACTATTTAAAAACAGAACCAATAGTCATATATTTCAAAATCCCCATGGATCATTTGTGAAGTAATACATTTTTATTGGGAATCCGAAATTAAATATTTATGCACAACTGACTAATCTAGATTATATACCTACGGTGGATTAATACAAATTTTGTGTCAGCATATTTGTTCTAACGAAGTTTTGTAAACTTTAGGTCCTTATATACTTTAATAAGTTTTCTGTGACTGTGATTTGTTTCTCTTGTCTTCGTTCATTTGTTTTTATGGGAGAGTTATTTTTTTATTTTTCTTCAGATGGGGGAGTTCTATGAGATCAACAAAATTTAACATTTTATGTTTTGTCGCAGTCTCGTAATAAAAGTCATGACTATTCAGGGTTCTTACATTTAGTAACATAAACTGAAAACATGATTTAATGAAAAGGACAGAATTTAAGATTATAAAAAGCATTAGAGTACCGTTTTTAAGTAACATATTTTCTGACGTCATTGATAATAGACAAATGAAAATGTCAATTATTTCTAGATTACACCTCTCCTAAAACCTCCCTACCTTTTCTCGAGCATTGCACATTTTCAGCTTTCTTTTTTTTTATAGAAATTTTACATTTATCGAAGCCCATAATTAAACCTTCTTGGTCTAGAGGAAAGCAACAAGTACATGAGCCTTTAATATTTTCTTTTTGTTTCCTTATCATCTAGTTTGCCTTCAATTTCGGACAATAAATATGACAATGAAATTTAGATTTGAAAGGTCAAAATCACTTAAATTGCATGTCCCTTTGCCCATTTTACTTAGGGCATCTCCAACCATAACATTATATTGGTGCTAAAATAACACTATATTTGGTGTAGATTCAACACTAAAATATTTTTCATCTTCAATCACAACACTAAATATTACACTAAAAATAATATTTTCTATTATTATATTATTAAACTAATATTATTTTTATATTTAATATTTTTAATTTATTGATTAATACAAATTACAATTTATATATCAAAATAGCTATAATTTTCGTAAGTTTATATTTTCAATGGTTAATTAAACTTTGTTATGTATTTCAATCAATCTTTTGTTATAATTTTTATATCTTCTACTGATTAATATTTCATAATCATATTATCAAAATTAAAAAATACATAAATAGTTTTGATATATCATTTTTCACTTACAAAATTGAATTAGATTATTAAATGACAATACAAATCATATTTAATATGATATACCTAAATAAGCTATATTCATATGTAATGATTTTAAAGTAAAAAAAGTATATATTTAATTTTACTGTCGCTACAGTAACATGCCAAATATAGTGGAGTACTGTACAAAATAAAAGAATCACACTATTTTAGTGTAATATTTACAGTTGGATTGGAGTGAAAAAGTATACTGCATCACATCAAAATGCAGTTTTACCGTTACGTTGGAGATGGCCTTACGCCATTGTATAACTCGTATTATTTTCTGTGTGACAATTGAATAAAGCAATGAAGAGATGAGAAACACAAACACAAATTGATTCTTAGTGTTATAGTTAGAGATACTAGTATTAATTTTGGGAATGATTTATCGCTCATCAATTAGAATGAAATACGTGGGAAAGCGTTTTAAAAAGAAGAAGCATGTCACAAATATTTTTATGCAGACAATGTGTGTAAATCAACTCTTCATGAAATAAAATTTACATATTTATGTTAAAAAATATAGATTAAAAAGTTGCACTAAAACTCCATAATCTATATTTTATACAGTTTCCATAACTATGAACCAATAATAAAGTAGTAAATTTTATCATTGCTTTTGGACTTTAGGATTTGTACTATCAATTAATAAAAATAAAGTGAAAAGAATGAGAAAAGGACTTTAGTAATTGTTTGTGTTTCAGGAGAGAGTTGCCCCCAGTAACCTAGCCGAACTAAAATTTTTGTCAACTTAAAGATACGATTTTCTTAGATGTTTGACAAAACATTTTTACCAAACTAAAAAATAAATGCCATGGTTTGTCGACAAAGTCAAAAAAAAAGAAAAGAAGAAAAAAGCAAACTAAAAAGCTATCAAACAATGTCCTCCATAAGTAATTATAAGATATGTGACTATATGAAAAGAAAACAAAACAGCCAAATCAAAATGCTCAATCAGCTTCTACACTTTACACATCACACTTCCCTCTTACAACTAAGCATTGCATCAATTCATTTTCCACATTTCTTGCTTTCTTGTCATCTTTTCTACTTCAACATTAGCTTAACCACAAACTAATTTTCTTTTGAGAACTCTAAAGGCAAAAAGATCCAGTCAATAACAAAAAAAAGAAGAGTAAAGAAACAAATAAAGCATATAAATAATTTTTAAAATCAAGCAAAAAGTTATTAAAAGGATCTCTAAATCATTAAATCAAAACAAAAGCTGCCAAAAAAGAAATGAAAGCTTAATCTTTATCTTAACATAATCATAATCATAGTTATAAAACTAATACAACATTCATTAAAATAAACTTAACTAGAAACACCATTAAGCTAACTTGCACGTGAAAGAACTTCAAATTACGAAACCATCCTTAAGTCATACAAGGCGTATAAGCAGAGTTCAAGGTCCTTTTGGTAATTTGACATCACATTATCGCACAACCGTTTGGATTCTCATCGCTGAATAACTCAAACGAATCTGACGGCCGAGGTTGACAAGGGTTTTGATCGGACGGTTGATAACCGTTGTGCATGTACGCATACGAATACGGTGGTGGAGGTGTATAATACGACGCAGCGTCTACACTCACCGGAGGTTGAGCAACGTTATAACTTACGCCATACATGACTTGCGGCGCATAATAGCCTTGTGCAGGATAAGGATACAGATCGTGACGTGGCGGATTATTAGTGGTTGTTATATGGTGGTCGTTGATCTGATTAATTGGACGGTCATAATCTGTTGCAGTGGGCGGAGGAAGTGATTGAGTACGGGCAGGTCCATCGGTAGGATTGTTAGTAGTAGCCAAACTTTGCCCTTTCTTTTTCTTCTTTTTACCAACTTTGCCATTATCAGGGACAGCTCCACCGGTGTCTTCAGCTTTCTTCTCCGCCGCCGGAGCCGAAGAATCCGCCGGTGGTGACGGAGATTCTTCCTTCCCAGAATCTTTCTCCTTAAGAACGTCCTTTTTTTCCTCTTTCACAGGACCGGAAGTTTCACCGCCGTCACCGGAAAGACACTTTTCGTCGACGGGTTTTTCAGATTCCGGTTTATCACACTCTCCAGAACCGGGTTTTTCCGGATTATCTATACCGGAAGAAGTAGCTTCATTGGTTATTTGCACTTTCTCTTCTTTCTTCTTCTTCTTGTTCTTCTCTTTCGGGTCGACGGGTTTGGGTTTGTTGTCAACCGGGTCGGGTATCTCCGGCAGTTGTTCAGCGTTTTTACCAGCTTTGTTAAGCTTCTTTAACAGAATCTCCGGCGAGATGATTCCTATCACCGTTACTTTATGCTGTTTCACATCAATGTCCACTTTAAAAACACCTATAACCACAAAACAAAACGAATTATGGCAAAACATTTTTACTTATAACCAAAAAAATATAAGTGAATTTTTTTATGTTATGTACCTTCAATGCTGGTAAGTATTTTTTTGACTTTTCTTTTGCAGCCTTCGCAGTGAATAGAAACTTTCAAGGTGCATGACTACGAGTACAAACAAAAAAAAAACTCAAAACTTTTGAGTCGAAGAGTATAAGAAAAAAATAATATGTAAAATGTGGGAAACTATGTTATAGTTATGTGCATGAAGGGGAACTAAATAACTTACCTTGTAAGGAAGTGGAAGAGGTGGTATGGTCGGAGGAGGAAGGTCTTGTTTGATTTGTGTAGATTGTTTTTGCTTATGTTCTGTTTTTTTAGTTTCTGATTTCATTTCATCTGTTGCCATTACAAAACTCAAAGAAGTTGTGAGATCTTTGAAGTTTGAAGTGGAAGAGAGAGATAGAAAGAGAGACAGGAGTGTGTGTTGGGGAATGCAAAAGATTATGGGGAATTCATTATGACTTTATTATAAAGGATGGGGATATGAGCTTTTTAGCTGGTTTTAAAAATTTGGTTACACTTTTAAATAATTGAAAATTGTAAAGAGATCCTCAAAGTTACTAAAGTTTCGAAAATATACCATTATTCACGGAAACTACTAAACAAAACATCCAAGTAATAAAAAAGTTATTTACATTGTAGTAGTTCCATTCAGACATTCACTAGGCTTTTTCATTTCTGTAAAAAGATTGTGCAGTAGATACAAGATATATGTGAGTAGTTAAGGTATAAATAGTTAGAGTATAAGAAAATATGAGTTAAGTATGGTATGAATAATTCGAGTATTTGAAATCACTATTCCAGCAAGTAAATGTTGGCTTCAAGTTTAAATATTTTGGTCGATTGCAAATAATTTTGGATAATTTTAAGAAATTTGAATATTTTAAGAGTGTAAACAATTATAATTTAAAAAAATTAGTCACCTAACCATATAATTTGGATATCGCAGACAACAGCGCCATACACTTGTACTTGATAGAATAAATTATATATATATATATATATATATATATATATATATATATATATTATCCCAATACATATAACTACATTTAGATGAAATTTGGATAGTTCATATCATGTACAGTAGAGTTTGATAACCCGATCTAAAATGCACATACTTATCCCCACCTATTACACTTTGTATTATTATGATTAAACTTTAACTTGTGGTATTTGAGAATTGTTAATTTCAGAGAAAAAATTGTAGAGTTTGGCTTTTGTTCTATCAATTTGGTATAAATTGATGGGATTTTGAAAAAAACAAATTTCGGAATACTTCATATTATGGAGTAGAAACAGAGAGAATTGAGCAAAGTAGACGATATACCTCATCAACAAATCTGTTATGGTTGCCGCCACCTTGAGATTCTTCTCGTGATCTCTTCATGGAAATATCAAATACCTATCTATTATCTTTTTGTTGCTTTAGCTTTTCTTTATCACTGCATATTCAGATTTGCCTCGCTAACAGGATATATATACCACGTTTTTTTAGGTTTAATAAATAGTATTAAATTATAACTGGCTTAGATTTGCCTCGCTAACAAATTTAATTTGCCTCGTTAGTATTCAGATTTGCCGCGCTAACCAAAAATTTTAAATATCATCAACACAAATAAGTAAAAAAATATATATTGCTGAGTTAATATTCATCTTTTTCTTAAACCATATATATACATGCATGTGTAGGAGAATAGCCATTAATTTCTACTCAGTAGTGAGTAGTTCTCACGATTATTTCTTAACACTATGGTAGATGGGCTAGCAGACATAAGATATATGGCTGAGGCAGTGTGACATTTTCTAGAAAGGTTCAGTGACGAAAAAATAATGTTTTGGATGATATATATGCTTTATAATTAAAGATTGTTTTATACTTGATGGGATAATGCTTTCCTTTAAATGGTTATTAAGATCATAAATAAATTTTGGTTCCATTTCGGGTATTTTTAAAATTTCGGTATGGTTTCGGTTCTGATTTTTTTGGATTTGAATCGATTCTATTATCTAAAATAAGAACCGGTTTAGAACCGAAAATTTATTGGTATCTGTTTGGATTTGATACTTTTTATCTGAAAAAATATCCAAAAGTAACCAAAAACCCAAAAATAACTCAAATACCTGAAAAATAACTTTATAATTATAATTGAAGAATAAAGCTATAAAGCTATTATAATTGTTTATTGTTATGGAAACGTTTTATCCTTTGTGCAAAGTGTATAAAACGTACTTATAACATAATTGACCATAATTTAATTAGCCCATCAATGCAATGTTGTAAATAATTCTGAAAATAATTTCGTCATTAATGCTATCAAATGAATTTGTCCATTAACACAAGGCTTAAAGTTTTAGTAAGATAATCAAACTTATAGTTTAAACTCTAGAAGTTGGTGTTAATATCATTTTTCTACATGAATAAAATATTAAATATTTAAGCAAAAGACTATAAATATATAAACAAAATCATATTTGATCAAAAGTGCACCAAATAACAGTTTTTCCGAATTCTTATGTAGTTTATCAAACTTGAATAAATAAAACAAAATCATATAAGAGAAATAAATCCATTCAATGTACTATATAGTATTTAGTTACATACTTAGTTTATTTTTAAATCCCGCAACGACATAAATATCTGACATGCACGACATAAATATCTGACATGCACGACATAAATGGAAACGTGATGTCTACCAAAAAAAATGGAAACGTGATGGCTAAGTTCAGTATTATAAGTTTGTAAGATCAAACAATGAAGGATTTTGAGAAACTATTGTATTTTCACAAGGCAAAACAGAGAGTATTGGATAAAAGATTAACGACATTTGTATATGTTCTTTTCAACCCCGCTTTTATGGTAATGAGGAAAACCGACTCTTTCATTATTCACTTTTTCTCAACGTAGAGAAATAGAATTTACAAATATAATATGCAAACATATATAGAGGTTTTAGATTTCAAAATTTATGGTACTTTATTGTTTTGAGGTTATAACTAAAATTAAGTAGTAAATCAGTATAAATTGTGTATTGGTGAAATGTGAACGTTATTGGAAGAAGAAAATTGAACCGAATATGAGTAGATTGTTTTAAAAAAATATGTGAACGTTGCGTTAATTAGAAAATGGACGGAACTCGGAATACTTAATTTTAGATTATTTAACATAACAATTTATAGAAATTGTTTTGAAAACTGTAGTGAGAGTTTTCAAAATTGCTAAAATGACCATTTATTTTTTACTTCGTTACTTAATTTGAAATACAAGGAAAAAAAAACAAAAACAAAGTGATGTTGATGCATGTAAACAAACAGGCTTAAGCGATGTTGTCATAGAAATAAACAAAAAATGATAAAAATTGACTTAAATCTAACCTTTTTCATTTTTGTATATATTGACTTTTTTTTTGTGTATATATTGACTTCTTTGTCGTAGAACAACAACAACTTATTTCTGGTCACATTGTGAACTCTATTGATGGAGTAAGTAGAAAAGTACCTAATAGTAAGCTACGCTCAATGTCTCATGTATTTTGGTTTTTGACTGATCCCCGTGACTCAAGAGATATTCGTGCTTAGTCAGGTAAAACTCATGATAGCAGGCAAAAATCCATTTGATATCAAAATCAAAAATATGTGAACACTAGTTTGAAATTAGGTATATAATAGTTAGGATCATTTACCTTCTCATCTCTAAGAAGACATGTAAGGCTTAGTAAGATGTTGTTTCTCCTAACAACAATCTTATTCTTACCATTGGTTTCTTTCTCGTTGGAGAGTGTATCTAGGCTAGTGTAGGGAGTATCACGGTTAAACCGAGTATCACGGTTAAACAATCTATAGTTATATTTATGAATTTCCTCTTCATCTAATTAATGATAGTGCTTGGATTTATCCAAAATCCGTTTGATTTGAACTTCTGAAGATCCTCAAAAGAACCACACCGACAAGAATGAATGAGATGCTTCATTTTTGCCTATATACAGTGTATATATCTTTATAGTTCGAATTTGTTATTTTGCCAGGATTTCAAAGTTATCAATATAAGCTTTGTTGAAATCAACCGTGTCTCTCTTCTCTTGAATACAAGGCATATCATCCCCCACTCAACGAAACAGATACAAAATGAGTCCTGTAGCTGTAATAAGATAACCAAGAGTGGCCCATATTATTATCGCCTTCTGCTCCCTCGGTAATCTTCCTCGCCCTCTTTATCCTTCAATAGACCCAAGAAGGCCAGAAAACCAAAGAAGAAGAACCCACCCGACCAGTTGCCTCCACCCCCTCCTCCTCCACCACCATCTCCATCATCTCGCGGTGGGAACCCGTCTCCTCCATCGTCTAGGCTTGGTGATTTCTCCTTAGCTGAAAACCAACACACAATAAGTTCGAACTCTTGGACCACATCCAAAATAGTTCAGATAAGATAAACACCTAACAAGCTCTGACTTGTAGCTAAACCCTCTTTGTAAGTAATGGGAGAATCTCAATTCATAGTTTTAGATACACATTTGGAAAGCTTCCTATCCCTAAATCTAAATCTAGCAGGAGTTTGGACAGGCCATTATTCATTAGAAGAAAGCAAAAATGAAACAAAGGACACTAGAAAAAGTGAGAGAGCTTACAGTGTACAGGAGCCTGTGTTATAGTCGGTGACTCCCGAGTAACGGTCTGTGTTTGTCCTTCACTGCATTTCGCGTTCTGCAAGGGAGATAACAAAGAAGAACAAGATGATCATTTTGCAATTAGAGATAGATGTTATCAATGAAAAAGCAATTCAGTGAAGCAAATCCCAATCCATAGAGACATGTGAGGTTAAGATGACTAACAATGGCTGAGTGACATATCAAAAGAGATTTCCTTCTACTTCCAAGGCCTGAGCTTAATCCAACCGCACTCAATGGAGAGACTCTATTTTGGCTTTTGATTCCGCCGAGCGATCCTGAACTATGAATCCGTGGCTTTGCTATATCAAACAAAAAGCTAGGTTTACACTCTTGGTCCAAAAAATGATCGGTAAAAAGTTTCAATCAACACCAAATTTTGATACCTCATCTTTAAAATCCCTAGGGATAAAAAAAAACGTAACCCAGAGCCAGAGCATAAGGAAATATACGGCGAGCTAATAGAGTGAGAAAGAAAGCGTACCGTTGTTGCTATTGAAGGAGAGCGGAGAAGATTGGATAATAGACGCCGCCATAGCCATGGCTAAAGCAGCTTGACGGGAGACGAAGGAGAGAAGAAGGAACAACTTTAGAGATAGATAAATCCATTTCACCTGCGCGTATGTATACTTTTGGCAACTTGCAGCCAATAATGAAACGGCACGTGGGAATATTTACATCCTTTTTCGTTTCGAGTCCTCGTATTTTCTTGAAAATTTATTTTGAGGATGAAACTATTCTCAAGGTTAAAATGATTTCGAGCAGTTGATTGATGTTTTGCTCAAAATAACGAATGTCACTGTATTTGATTTTATTTGAGACAAAAAGAGTCCCTCCTCTCTATGGATTTGATGGTACAACAAAGACTTTGATTTACAACAGAATAAGAAGAAGAAACTCATTTAGGGGGGTCCCTTCAGGTGTAATAAAGAGATGTTGTTAAACAGTGACTGGCGTTGCTTCATCAAGAGCGACGACACCGGGAAGCACTTTGCCTTCCAAGAGCTCCAAACTGGCACCACCACCTGTGGAGATGTGACTCATGACTCCTGCTACTCCCACTTTCTCCACTGCTGCCACCGAGTCTCCTCCTCCTATTATCGTTGTCACTCCCTTTTTGCTTAGCTCTGCTAGTTTATTCGCTACCGCCTGCGCCATTCAACCATGCTACATATTAGTTCCAACAAAGAGTCAACTAACAGTATATAAGAGTCAGAGAATTATATGCACCTCAGTTCCTTTTGCAAACTTTTCAAACTCGAAAACTCCCATTGGTCCATTCCAAATGACTGTCTGCGTGGTATCCAGAGCTTCGTTGAATGTTTTCACCGAGTCTGGACCGATGTCCAATCCCATCCACCCATCAGGAATGGCTGATGCTGGCACAATCTACAACATTCACATTACACTCAGTACCCTCAACACATCCAGTCTTAAAAAACAAAACCATTTTTCAATCTTTCTGTCAACCAAGAATGCCAAGCTTTTAGCAATAGTTATTGGAGACGAACCTTGCTGTTGGCATCAGGAGCGAACTTGTCAGCAATCACAACATCTGTTGGTAACAACAGAGAGACTCCTCTGGCCTTAGCCTTGGCAAGGAGTGTTGTAGCCAATTCAAGCTTGTCTTCTTCAACAAGGGAGGAGCCAACGGAAAGACCTTGCGCCTTGTAGAATGTAAAGATCATTCCACCACCAAGCAGAAGGATGTCACATTTCTCAAGAAGCGATTCGATAACTCCAATCTTAGATGAGACCTTGGAACCTCCCACAATGGCAGCAAATGGTCTCTTTGGGTTTGAAACCGCACCAACAAGGTAGTCCAACTCCTGCGAAATATATAAGATAACCAAATGTGATTCAATTCAAACTCATAACTCAATTCAAGTCAATGGACTCCTCCAAATTGCAGTTGAGAAACCTATTGAACCTTGAGTTTAGACCTCTTACATGGAAAGACAAAGATGAACAAGCAATCAATCAATTATTTCATGATCAAGGATATAGTGGCGGCACTTGTGGTGCTTCTAAATTCCTCAATAATCAATTTAAGAAAGAATCTTGTATCAAAATGTCACCTTTTGCAAAAGGAAACCAGCAACTGATGGCTTCAAGAACTTAGTGACTCCCTCTGTTGAAGCATGGGCTCTGTGAGCAGTCCCGAACGCATCGTTGACATAAAGGTCAGCTAGAGAAGCAAGCTTCTTAGCAAAATCAGGTTCGTTCTTCTCTTCCTCCTTGTAAAACCTCACGTTCTCAAGAAGCAAAACTCCACCTTCAGGAAGGGAAGCCACCAAGGTTTCCACTTCTGGACCAATACAATCATCAGCTTTCACGACCTGCACATTTCACACCCCAAAAACCTCAAGAGATTTCCACAACAAGATGACAGATTCAGATCCGTTGAAAATCAGGGTAGTACCTCAATACCAAGGAGCTCTGATAATCTGGGAACAAGAGGAGCCAAGCTGAACTTTGGAGTGACACCCTTTGGCCTTCCCTGAAAATTAGAGATGAAAATGTAAAGACTTTTGTGTGGATTTGAGTTGATTAGAGAGATGGGTAAACTGTGAACCATACCAAATGAGTGGAGAGGATGACCTTAGCACCATTCTCAATCAAAAACTTGATGGTGGGAATGGCGGCTCTGATTCTAGTGTCGTCAGTGATATTCTGGTTGTCATCGAGAGGTACATTGAGATCAGCTCTAACAAACACCTTCTTCCCCTTCAAATCTACAGAATTCAGATCTCCAACACTCTTCTTCGCCATCGTAATCACTCCCCTGGCGCCCTTTCCGCGCACGGAGTGGACCTTGGACGCCACGTGGACCGAGAAACGAGAGTCAACGACGGCGGAGAAGCCAAGGCGACGTGCGGAGACAGATGTGGAGGGAATGTGTCCAAAGGAGGCGCGGGAGGAGCGTGTAACGGCGGCGCCACCGGTGGATTTGATGATCGAAAGAGCTGCAGTTGCGGCGGTGGAAGCCATGTGAAGTCAACAGATAGTGAGAGTGAAAGTGAGGGAATAAGGAAGAAGTGAGAGGATTGGATGATATTACTAGTTTATGGATTTTGTCTTATCGTTGATGAGAGGTTATCATAATTCTTCGCCTTCCCTCTGCTTACAATCGTTGCCCACATTCACAAAGATCATGTCTTTTGATCGAAAAGTTTACTTCCATATATGGAAAAGACAACTCTAAAAATAAATATAATGAAGTTAAATAACTCATTTGCAATATTTAAATAGCTAAATGGGCTTTACTCGGCCCAATGAATTTCTGTCCTTTCGAATATAAACGTCGTTTATTTTATTTTGGAAATCCCGGCGAGAAGCACCTCTAATGGCTTTATCTCCGTCGTCTCCTCCATGTCTCAGATCTCTTTCGCCTTCTTTTTCTCGCCAAATTGGCTTCCTTGTTCCACGCGTACAGTCTCTAGTCTTTGGTAGCGTCCGGAAGCATGAGTTGCGGAGGCCGAGCGCACTCAGGGAATGGCGGGAGTACGAAGATGCTGTGAAGAGAAAAGATCTCGCCGGGGCTCTTAGATTCCTCAAATCTATTGAAAATGATGAACAGCGTGATTCGGTTGAATCTATTGTCACGGCTAAGTTAAGCGGCTTGGGAGCTCTTGAATTGGAGAGGGATTGGCAAGTTTTAGATGCGTGTTTGAATGCAGATGATATGAGACTTGTTGGAAGTGCGTTTAGGTTTCTTAAGGAGAGAGGTCTTTTGGCCAACTTCGGCAAATTCACCAGTATTGGTACTCTGTTTTCTCTTCTTTGCGCCTTCAAAATCAACTTCTGTTTAGATAGATGTACAAAAGTAATGTTTAGCTATGTGTGCGAGCATTTGAACTGATTAATTTGTATCGTTTCATAAGTTTCTTGCTTCTGTATCACTGTGATGCAGTTTTGGAAGGAACAAGAGAGGTAACACCTACTGTCCTGAAGTCTGCAACTGGCTTGGAAGGTGTGTAGCTCAAATTTCTCTCTTCAGTCATCTTTGATTACTCAGTGTGTGGCGATGGAAACTTATTTTACTGTTTATATTGGTTAGTGACTAAACTTTCACCGAAGAAGTGGGGACTTTCTGGTGGTTCTAGCATTGCTCTGGCTGCTTTGCTGGGTGGAGTCTCCTATCTTCTTTCACAGGAGATTGATGTGCGGCCAAACCTTGCTGTCATTTTGGGTCTAGCTTATTTGGATTCCGTTTTTCTTGGTGGTACCTGCTTAGCCCAAGTATCATGCTACTGGCCTCCACATAAGCGTAGAATCGTAGTTCACGAAGCTGGTCATCTTCTTGTTGGTAAGACATTCGTGATCATTAGTATTTTTATGAAATTTCTTTCTCGTTTTGTGGCTAACGATTGCAGCTTATTTGTCGTGCAGCATACCTCATGGGCTGCCCAATCCGTGGTGTGATATTGGATCCGGTTGTTGCCATGCAAATGGGGGTTCAAGGCCAGGTATTATTTAGATTCACTCTAGTGTTATACTATTCTATTTTGTAGTGCTGTGATTCTATGTTCTTTTAGCTACATATGGAACCGAGTACATAAATGGATTATCATGTGTTTCTCTAGGCTGGAACCCAATTCTGGGATCAAAAGATGGAGAGTGAGATTGCTGAGGGACGACTTAGCGGTAGCTCATTTGATAGGTGATTATTAGTCAAGGTGTTGTTCTCTCCCTCTGAGTTTTCTCTCATTCACAAACCTAATGCTGGTTCAGTTTCTCTTAGGTATAGCATGGTACTATTTGCTGGTATTGCAGCTGAAGCGCTAGTTTATGGTGAGGCTGAGGGTGGAGAGAATGATGAAAATCTGTTCAGGAGCATCTCAGTCCTTCTGGAACCACCGTTATCCGTAGCTCAGGTCAGGACTAATGAAATTCATATATATCTGATTTGACTAGTATAATATGTGCTTCCACTTTTCTTGCACAAGTGTACAGATTGTTAAGCATTGCGAATCTGTGCGTTTGATCATACAGATGTCGAATCAAGCCAGGTGGTCTGTTCTACAATCTTACAATCTACTCAAGTGGCACAAGGCAGCACATAGGGCCGCTGTTGAAGCTCTCCAAGTGGGAAGTCCTCTTAGCATTGTGATTAGAAGGATTGAGGAAGCCATGTCTTCAAGCAAATGATTGAAGCACCAGCATTTTCTGTAATTTATTACTAATACGGACAGCCCATAAAAAAAAAACTCATTTGGAATGCATGGAGACCGAAGCAGATAAGCTCTCGGTATCTCGGTATATAAACCACCTGACTGCAACTGGAATGGCGAGAAGGGACTTGTATCTTTGGATCCATGTTCAAGTAAGTTAAGGTTTTATCCACTAAGGGAGATGTGGAGGATGACAAGGTTTAAACTTTAAAGGAATAGGAGCCAAGCTTTTAATAGCATAAAGAAAATGGTTGTAAAGTAGCAATCACATGAAAGCTGTATAGTTGAATTCCTGTGAAGTAAAGTTTTGGGCATTACTAGTAGTGATTTTCTTTCTATCATTCTTGTTATTATTTAATGCACATGAGAACAGAAACTGCATTGCCATAGATATAGACTGGGGATATACTAACATGTCATTACAGAACACAATAGAAATGGTTCCCAGCAGAGCAGAGCTACCTTACTACGATACAACCAAACAAACGAAAGGGGAAAAGTTTTAAGACTCATCAGGGTGTTGCTCCTGGGGCCAGTGTTGCATCATCCCCTGTTGTTGCAAGTAATAGTATGGCGGGGAACCCACCACCGATGGTATGGTCCCTTTGGTCACGCCTAAACCTTCTTCTTTCAGCTCGTCCCTCGGGATTATGTCCACAAGGAAATCAAACACGTCGGTCCTGGAAATGGCAGCGGCGATGTCGTTCTTCTGCAAGGTCCTCCTCTTGTTCTCCTCGGTGTGGATCCAAGCACGTAGAGTGAGCTCCAAAATGAACATCTCACAGGCCTTGGCAAAAATCACAGGAGCCTCCGCAGAGATCATCCTCACATCTTCATCAGCTTTCATGATCTTCTTGATGCGGGCTAGGGGAAGGGTGTGGTTCTTGAAATCAGTGGTATGCTCGATCTCTTGCATTTGGTTAGCCCAGAACATCTGAAGCTGCTGCTGTTGTTGCTGCTGATGGTGGTGGTGGAAGTGGTGAGCTTGTTGGAATGCCATATGGGAAGCTGCATTTACTGGCCCACTCTGATAAGCATGAGGAGGTACATAATCCATCACTCCCTGTTGCTGTTGCTGTTGACCCTCTTCTGACTGCTCCATTGCTAAGCTATCTCTGTTAATATAAAATTGTAGATTGACAGTTAATCCAAAGTTAAGGGATTTAGAACCAAAGTCTAAAAAAAATCAGAAAAAAAGAAGCGCATGCATGCTCGAATTAAGCTCAGATATGCTGGTTTCAAATCCGGATTTGGGAGTCACGACCCAAGCAGAGCACGATTCACAACATGGACCAAAGATGATAACTTTTGATCCTTTACTACGGTTTTGTCAAAGCTAAAGGATCAAAGAAGTGAAGAAAACGAAATTGGAGAGAGAAGTTTCCAATAGAAACAGAAAATGGAAGAAGAAACACAGACATACCAGTGAGAGTGAGATCTCGCGAAACCCTAAGATAAATGGGTTTGGGGCGGGTTAGCTTTTTATCAAGCGTTTCTGGTGGTGCGTATCTTCCGCCTAGTTGACACGTGTCGAAAAAGCGGGAGTTTTTACGTTACTTCCACCTGTATGCTTTTCATTGGTTATGTTGTGTTATTCCAGAAATTTCTTTATCGGACGGTTTCGAAGAATAACGAAGAACACGTGAAGTGCGCGTGAACAAAAGTCACGTGACATTTGCAACGTCGCGCAAACTTATTTTCGAAGAAGCCCATTGGACCTTGTGGGCTGTAAATCACCCGGGCCGGATCAAAACTTGACCCTAATTGTCAACAGAGTAAAGGGAAACGGGAAGCAGAGGAAAGGAAACCATCGAAAGAAGTTGCAGAGGCAAAGGATCCATCTTTGCTATCGCCACTCTTCTTTGGGGTTCGAAAGAGCCAGACTTTGTTTAATTATGCCGATAATTATGTGCAGAGTCGTCGCTAGTTTTGTTCTGTAAGGAGCAGAACAGTCTCCTCCATCCCTCTATGTGAAGTCCACAATTGCTCCACTTTTCAGAAGCCAAGGTATCTTCTTACTGCTAATGTATTTACCATACGTGTTTAACTTACACAAGCTCTCTTCTTTGTGTTTTAATCTGTAAGAGATTGGTGTAGTTGTCGGATTTCTGTTAATCATTGCGTGCTCGGAGCTGTGAAATTTGTAGTTTTTGTGATTCTAGTGTGATATGTGATGATCCCAAACAGGTCATGTGCTTTAATAAACGGTTGGAGCAAGAATCAAAAGTTTGTGTATTCTTTGTAGTATTTGTTCTGTTTTTTTCTTTTCTTTTCTTCTTCTGTTTGGTCTCACTGAGACCGTCTCAGTCTCTCAAATATGTATGGACTTAGGATAATTCAGAAGCTTTTGACATTGAAGCCCTTACAGGAAGCAAATATCAAGTGATTGAAATGATGAGTACAGTTGGAGTCATATTTCTTGTTGTTTGTATCTAGGCTAAGAAACTTACACACACCTAATTCGATTTCAGGACTTGATGCTTGGTGTGGCGCCTGATCTCGACACACCGGAAGCAGTCGATGCTGCCATTGCCAGCCATCAACCTGCGACCTGTTTTGGCCTCTGAAAACGGAGACTCTGAGAGCAGCCATAAGAGTGATCGAGAAGGAAAAGAGAAGAGTTGTTTGTGTGAATCTAGCCGAAAAACGAACCAATATCATAGAGCTCTCATAAAACATAGCATCTTCTCAATGCATGGGCAATCCATGTAAAATAGTAATTTACTCAACATTCAAAAGTGGATACAACACTGGTCATGCATATATTATTGACATTCATAGACATACTTCTCCGACGAAATTAAAATCATCAAAGTAAGTTTGGTTGTCAATGAAGTTGAACCACTCGTCGTACTCATTGTTAGGTGTGGTTGATTCAACCAGCTGTCTCCTCAAGTCGGATTCTTCGTTTGTGTCTTCAAATCCGCATGGGATATCCGGTTGAGGATGATCAAATGATTGCGATTTGGTTACCTCTCGAGTCATTTCTTGGGTTGAAATGTGAGTTTGGTGGTTATGAAGAAGAGAGTCTAGCGGAAATAAGATATCGTTATCCTGAAGAAACTCAGAGGTTATATCATCAAAGTCATCATGGTCGAGCAGGAACTGGATCTCGTTGAGTCCATTAACCTCATGAAGCTCTGGTTTTGTGTGCATACACTCGCCTTGGTGATGTGACGAAGTAGCTGAGTTTTGGCTCTCATTTAACCCTGAATGTATTTCTTCTTGAGCCCCGTCACAGTTCTTGTCATGATCTGCTTTTGTGCTTTGGTCATGAGTGCTAGAGAGGGATGAAGAAGAAGAAGATGGAGTGAGTCGTTTCTTGAGATGCGTGTTCCACACGTTTTTGATCTCGTTGTCAGTTCTTCCCGGCAAGAAGGACGCGATCTTTGACCACCTGATGATCACATATATCAATTAGTCTCTACATACTATATATTGTCTTATTATAAAGAAATTAGATGAATAGGTAGAGTACAAACTTGTTTCCAAGGGTTTGATGGTAGTGAATGATAGCATCTTCCTCCTTTTTGCTAAAGTTGCCTCGCTTCACGTCCGGTCTCAGATAGTTTATCCATCTTAGTCGGCAACTTTTCCCACATCTCAACAATCCTATGTATATATATCAATCATTATTTCTCTTAGTTATTTAAAACTTTATAGTATTACCGAAACATGCATGTGAATAAATACTAACCAGCAAGCTTGGGAAGAGATCTCCAGTTTTGATGGCCATGTTTTTGAATAAAAGTGATGAGAGTGAGATCTTCTTGAGGGCTCCATGGCCCTCTCTTCACTTTGTTCTTGTCGCAGCATGGTGCTCTTCCTTTCCCCATTCTTATTACACTACTTTCTTCTCTATAGCTACCTTCACTATATCTTTCTCTATATATGCAATGTTATGTTTTTGATTATTATCAGGAGCTCCTATATATATATCATTGATATAACCCGGCTCTTTACGTCAGAAGATGTTTTATAATTATTAGTTAGAGATTAGATTTTCCACTCCATTCAATAAAACTCTTATTTATTTGAGGCACTTCACTCGTAGAGAGAGACCCAAAAGCATGGAACGTACGGAAGTTAACGGCAGATTTTAACTAGTAATCTCTTAAATTTCTTTTGTTACTCATATGCCCGTGTACAGATCATAGTGTCCATTAAGTATAATTGTGTAAACAAGTTATGCATGATTCATTGACGAGTTACGAAAAATATGTATATTAATTTGAGCATCACGGAAATATTTAAATAGTTTGATACATTTCTTGATTATTCAGTTTTAAATATTTTATACAAAAAGATTTTCGACTTTAGATTTTGATATGAGCGAGTAGAAATCTAGTATATTGTAAACTTTAGAGCGGTTGTTTGTGTGCGTGTGTGTTAAAGACCACAAGGGCCATGCCACAAACAAAAGTAACACCAATTGGAGAAATAAATAGAATAAATCTGTAGACTGTAATCCTAATTAATTCAGATCAGTTTATTTTTTATTAATCCTGACACTTATTATTTGACATTTAGTTCAGAAGGAGAATTCAATAATCCTTTTCTTTAGCCTATTAACTTATTTACTCGTCTTCGTATTTCTTATAAAACTCAACCCACATCATCATCATCATCATCTAAGTTTACTCTTATTTACTCCTTTTATTTACTTCTTAATCACTTTGTATCTAATGTTTAAGGTTTTTACGCATAAATTAAGAAAACACAAGACATTCATTTAATTTATCTCTTTTACATAAAAACATCATTAAGTTCAGTTTTCAGACAATAACAAAAACATGATGTAAAACATAATTAGCCAAAAAAATTAAGATATTAACAAATTGAAAACATCACTTATAATGAATCAAGAACAAAATACCCTTAAAACATCACTTAAATTGATGTGGAGGGAATATTATTTACTTTTTTTTGCTATGAAGTTTTAATACAAAGAATAATGAAAGTTCACATTTCTATTAGTAATTAGAGAATACTGGTATATATAGACATTGCGTTTTAAACTGAACATAAATGACTTATCTTTAAAACACCACTTCATAAAATTTCAAAATATTTATATCTAACGTATAAATGACTTCATAAATGACTTATCTTTAAAACACCACTTCAGAACGCAAAGTTCCTTATTTGAAAGAGAAAAATAAAATAAAAGTTTAAACACGAAGTTGTACATCCAAATCATGATGTATGATGATTAATTTTGTAGTTGTTTAGACTATAAGTTGTGATGATTAAATTATATATTGGTGTTTTCCATAAATTAAAATATGGCATGGCATGGTTAGACTTCAAATCCACGCCACAAGGCTCTGATGTAAGATTGCGCAAAAAAACTAATGATCATTCCATCCGTATAATACATATGCTATCTACTTTATATAAATACGTAAGTATGCAATTTTATATAGGTTTAATGCATGATGTACAAAAACATGAATACATAATACATGAATACCTTTTAGCATACGTTAGGCAAGCAAGAGTCTCGTAACTCTTACCTTTTAGTGAGGTTAAATGTAATATGAGGTAATCTAAAGTGCTAATAAAATGTGTGGAAGTACGAATAATATCCATGCTTCCATTCCCAACTTCCAATCAAAATCAGCATACGTACTTCTTTTGTACGTACGTATACGGATATATATTATAAACACATTAGGGTCCTATATATATATATATAATATCTTATACATACATATGAAATAAATATCGATAAAAGAGATTGGACATAAGGTAAAGTTTTAAAACGTGACGTAGCATGTGTGGGTCTAAGTAAAAACTTGTAATGATTGGCAATCACATTATATATGTATCACATACGTCTAGATATATACAATAGAAATAGTTTGTTTATTTGAAGTGGTCAACTTGTATGACTTAATTCACATTAAAAAGTAAACAAAACAAAAAGGAAATTAAGAGCTTGTGAGTCACTGTATGTTTAGCACTTCTTCCTCGCGACGTCGTGTTACTTGTGCAATTCTACGTGTGCCTGACTTCAACTCTACACGTGTTTTGACAATGGATAATTTTGTCCGTACGTAAAATATCGTCCACCAACTTTATTGTAATTATGAATTTATGAAAAGTAGAATAATGGAGAATGAAAGTCATTAGATTCTCGAGATTAAGATTAATCTAAATGCCGTTCTGGATATATGCACTGTGATTTTTAAGAAAATCTGTTATTTTTCAACCTTTAAAACAATCAGTTGGTAATTTAGCATGAGAATAAAAGGATAAAGAGTTATCATCCTCACATTCAACTCAAATCACAGAATAAGGAAGTGCTTTTCGAAAGAAAAGATTTGGATGACCCGAAAGCTGGACAACCAATATGGAAAACGATTTCGTATTATTAGCATGACTTCTATAATTATAGTTATGGCAGGTTCTGGCTTGGTTCTTAAGGAACCGAGCACTAGCTAGTTGCTTACACATGTTCAGAAATAGTCGTCTGTAATAGCATCTTTATGATAGTCTTGAGGTTGGATATGGTAGTGTGAAAGAATTGGTCCAAACGAGAATGTCGGAGAATATGGGGCTCTTCGTTTTGTTTTGTCGAAGGAAAAATAAAAAATAGTAGCACAATATAAGATTACTGGAAAAAAGATGGTCTTGATCTCCTCGACATAACTAGATAGAAAACAAGTTTATATTTCAAAAGCAATAAACTACATAGAAAACAACAACAATAGACATAGAAGGTACAATTTTACAAAGAATCTATGCTTGTGAAGTTTTCGTTGTAATTTTGTTCTGTTTCTGTTTGTATTGCGTTGTGTTTCTGTAACTTTTAGTCTTATATATTCTTTATTCTTTGTAATTTCTGTTAAAACTGCAAAAATAGTATAAACACTTACATTGATGTCAAAAATAATAAAATTGCAAAGGATCTCAGTACATGTGGCTACTCATGAAGTAAATGTGTCTTTTGGAATATGTTATGTAAAATATACCAAGATGAACCAAAAGACTACCAATGAATCGTAAGTACATGTGGCTACTGTGGATGTCAATTTCCGTATCCGGCCCATTGTGAGGTCTGGGTTCTGTAGAGAGCCCATCAGGAAGGTCAAGCCCATTAAGAAGCCCGTCAGTTCAAAATTCGATTCGCTATTAATTCAAGTAACGGAAGAATCACGAATTAAAGACACTAATTAAGTTGCTCGAGGTGGCGGATCATAACGTCCGAAGTAAATGGAGCGAGATTCCCGGCGAGAGATCAGCTCGACGTTTAATTCACGTGATTCGAAGTGCTTGTATAAATATGTTTCGTTTATGATTGTAGAAAAAAAAGGGGATTTGACACTGAAACTATACAGAAATAAACAAACACTTTTCCGATTGATTTTTGTTCGTTTAACAAGTCTTAAGATCCTCGAAACACAACCACAAAATTCTGATTGTGGATTCCGACATCCACAGTTACCATGAATTAGTATTTCATATTTTATGCTAATCTAGCAGTTAAAATTTTTATTGTGATTTTATTCAAACTTTGGAAGTTTAGAATAAATCAATTATTTTCATTCTGATTCTAACATAATTGTATATTGTAGATTTCAATCGCCGTGTGGACCATGGTGACTTTGACAATGCGAAACAGAGAAGCACTAATGTATGGTTTGGGAATGCAATAATCATAATGTTTTTATTACTTTCTTGTAGTTCGATTTTGGGAATTTAATAGCAGAACATAATTTATTTAATTAAAAACATAGAAAACGTAATAAATGAGGGGTTTGTAAGATTTTTCTTGTTATTCTTATGGTCATAAAATTCACCATCCGATTGATGAACCATGTTCGAATCTTTTTTTTTTTTGTAAGCAAAAGTTCGAATTTGTATAGTATGGTTTTAATCATGATTGATTGTTGTATATATCTAGATTCATAATAAAAAAAACTCTAATTATTCACAATCACATAAAATTAGCTGTATGATCGGTTTCTGATCCTTTGTTAGAAAATGAAAAAAATAAATACAAAAGCTAATAAATATGGGTGACTACGAATGTGGTTGTGGAGGTGAAGTAACATGGGATCATACATACTCCCTGCCACTTACTTATCTGGAAAAAAAAAAAAAAAGAGTGGCACATTTTGTTTTTCTGTGAGCTTATCTATTGATTTTGTGAGGTTATCTATTCCCCCAAGTTTGGGAAGAAGCTAATGATACTGTTGCCATACTTATGGGAAACATCTTGCGGCGGTTTCTCCAAACCAAATTCTTCATGCATGTGTTGATGAAAACCAGAAAAATAAAAGCCTTAAATCTCGATTATTTCACTTATATATATAATCCCATCTTCAAATAGATCTGATAAACCAATTAGATAAAGAATATGTAATTTACATAACTCTGTTTCCCCTATAGCTAGCAAGATACTATAAGACACTAGAAACTTCTTAAATCTCAAAAGAGATCGTGTAGGTCATGTGACTCGATCGGCGAGTCCGAGACGGAGAGACTCCAAGATGCGTTCGAACACAAGCACGTGGCAAGGGATGCGAAGCACTCCTTGTTGCTCGTATCCATACTCTTGAGCCGACTGCTTCAGCAACGCTACGAAAACGGGGTGGTTGAGCAGCTCCGCATTCACCACGAACCGCTCCATCTCGTGGCCTACGTAAACAGGCACGTGCCCCTCGGGAACCCAAGATTTGTGTTTCTCCTTCTTGGTGCGGCCACGCTGGGATTCAGACCGGAGGAGGCTATACTGTGTTGAGTCCGCGACACGCGATAAACGGCGGATTAGTTGTTTCATCGTCCAAAGAACCTCTAAAGAGCCGAGTAGTGTGATTTACAAGAGGCAAGACTCAAGAGAGTGAGAAGGTCTTATAAATAGAGAGACGAGGGTAAAACTGGAAAAGTGTTGTACTTGCTAGGTACACTTATTAACATATATTTTTAATTTTGTGAATTAAAGTAGACAAGTCCGATTCAAAAGAAAAAAAGTCCAGTCATAAATATATTTATTTCTTGGTTTCGTGGAAAAGAGGTCGTAGCGCTCTGCATTTGCCGTGGACAATAGGAAAAGTTGTGAAAGAGATGTTGCGTGGAAATGTATGGTATAATTCATAAATTTAAATAGATAAATCCAGTCTGAAATGTGGTTATATATTTCAACGGAACATAAAAGAATTAGGAAAAGAGAGGCGTAAATTGCGGGGGACGTACTTGGAGTATACGAAGCAGGGACAGTACAAAAATATGTACAATTCCGTGACTCCGAATGTCTCGTGCAGTGTCAATTTGTCACTATTCTTTTCTCTCTTTTTACAGATTTTTAGAAACCATGCATGATTAATGTTCTTTTAAAAAGTTGTTGCATGGTTGTTTTTATTATTGCAAACGTAGTAGAAGGAAGAACAGTGTCAAGTCTATTAGTGCATGCGGTTATATATAATCCAAATGATAAATACGGATATAGTACTGCTTTCTAAAGATGAGTTAGTGAAATTAATGAATTTTGGGGGAAATAAACGCCGTACTATGGTCCATTCGTACAGAATGACCCACCAACTGACTTTATATTTCTTCCATTTACGTGTCATACCAATAATACCAACACGACTTTTCTTCTAAAATTAAATGCATGTATCTGTTCTTTGAAATGATGATTTTCTTATTAGGTACTGCATAGAGAACACCACTATTTGCTTCATAGTTCATACAACGTTTTAAAGTGAAGTTTAGTTTGGTAAAAGTTGCATTTACATACTCAATAATTTAACAGACGTTGTGCTACTTGCGAGTAATCACTACTGGTCAATTAATATATAACTCTTCCGGAGTTACTCAAATAGTGTGTATAGATATATAGCAAATTAGCAATGGTTTAAATGCGAAAGCGTGGGCTGCCCCAACTGTCCAGCCGTACGCTCCATGCTACGGACACTTTGCTTTCAACTTCGACATTTATGTTTCTTATTTAATACCATGAGAATTTTGGATATGAGTTTGTCCTCACACATCAAATAAAAATCATTTAGACAATCATACAACCAAATCTTATCTAACTGAATCAATTTGAATACTTGATCCTAAAACATTGTTAGCTCGAAGTCTCTAGTTAAGTTCCATCATTGTTCCATAAACACAATCTTGAAATCAAACATTTCACCACGGTGATCTCTAAAAGTAGACCACTAGTTTGTGCCTCGCTCAAGGCCAGTGAAATATCTGTTAGTTATGTAGTCAAAATTTCAGTCGGACTTTGATAATAATAGCCAAGAGAGATTGTCAAGCCAGAATTTTATAATGAATAACTAAATAATATGAGAAGATTTAGTTGTTCGTTACAGACAGCTCTCTGCACTAACAGTTCTATTTAACTGACTTGAACAACGAAGAAGACAGATTCTTAATGAGTTCTTGGGCCTTAATTATTAGTAATCGATTAAAAAAAAAATAGAATTTCTACTGTGAAAATTTCAATTTATGAGTTTAGTATCATCGATTTCATATTGGAACATTCATATGTTTGTCGAGTGAAATTTTTAAAAGAAAATAAGACTCCGAAATATTGAGATCACTGATACAAGAAATTAAATGTCCTCATCAAGTTAAGAGAAACCAAGAGAAAAACCTAGAGATTCAACAAAGTTTTCCAACCTGACACTGATAGGTCATGAATTGGGCTTGTGGGCTTTATATTGTTTAAAGCCTGTTATTCTTAGTATTGCTTTCTATTTAAGTTTGTTGTCTTGCTTGGTAAACGTTTATCGATTAAGAACTCAAGAATGTTTATCTTCTTCATCATCTCCTTTCTTCTTCCTTTCCTTCTCTGATTTCTTCAGCATCTCAACCTATTTCTTCTATTATCTCATCTCCTTTCTGTTACTAAAATTGATAAGCACCATTAATTTATATGAACGTTTACATAATAATTATAACATATATTTATACTTAACCTTATGGATGTGCACAATTATCAATGTTGTATTCACAGCTCAAAACCCTATTTGACCATTCTTTCGACAAAATTGGCTATGCAGAATTGTTTTTAGGTGTAAGGTTTTAGCTTTGTTTTTTGGATGTATAAGGAGGCTAATTTTTTATTTTTTTTACGGTATATTATAATTTATGACATTGTACGGTTTCATAGTTTATTCACATACATAATTAGTAATAAAAAATGTTTTACTAAAAATGATATTCAAACCAAAACATCTAAACGTTTATTTTGGAAATCGGTCATTTTATACTCGACCTAAATTTAAGTGGTCAATTCATACAATATTTTTCTTTTCTTATGTGCTAATATATTCAAATTATATATCCAAATTTACCAAATCATACAAGATTATACATTCTAGTTCATTCTACTGATGTAGATGCCACATTTTTGATTATTTTGATGACGTAGTTACCACGCTCTTGACGATGTCCGTGTCACGTCCTCATCACCTTATTTTTTTTTGTTTCTTCACCTTTTTCTTCTTATATTTTTTATTTTTTGTCTTCTTTATCACTATTGCTCGAGGAAGCTGTAAAAATATTATGTGTTTGATGCATGTAAAAAGACTAGAAAAATTATTTTCGATACTAATGAGTAATAACCATTATTTAAATGAAAGAACAAAAATCTAATAGAGTTTATAGTCAATTCATCAAGTCATTCAGATAAACATTGTATTATTGTTTTCGTTAGAAAAGTAGTAACGGCAAGAATGTTTTTAAAACATGGTCAAACCTATTAACTTGTATTTGACGTCCTTGTCCGAATCATAACTCTATCGCGAAATGGTCGTTTAGTATTAGCAATTGGATTGCATCAGACGTATGTATCTTTGCGAATATTTTATACAAAGTGGAAGAAAAGAAACACGTATGTATTTTGGTTTCAAAATGAGACAACTGGCTGATGTCATTGATATGTCATATACGGTTCGATTAATCAACTCTATTTAACCCGGTTCCACCAAATCAGCAGTTTAAAATTGAAATTCGGAAATAACACTTGATCACCTAATTCATTAGTTTAATACTAATGATTAACAAGTAAACAACGACTAATGATAAAACGGCCAGGGCTTTCCGACACACTTTTTTTGTTTTATTCATTTATTGGATAACTAAATACAGGAAAAAGCTTACCCACATGGCGACATTATTTATCAAAAAAAAGTAATTAGGCTGTTAAATTCTAAAGTTAAAACCATATAATATACATTTATTTATACGCATAACAAGAACAAAAATGGCTAGTTGGTTTACTCTGGATCCCTCCCGACTCTCTCACATCTTTGGTCGTCGACGATGCTGAGATTAATTCTCTCCTTGGTAGTTTGGTTTGTGTTCATGTCTGGTTTATTTCATGTGGTTCGATCACAGAACCGAACCACTGCCACTACTGATCCTGACGAAGGTTCTCCAAACTTGCTAATTTCGTTTTAGATCATCATCGACCCTTTCTTTTTTTGTTACTTTCATTTTCAAAAAAAAAAAAAAAACTCCTTATAGTTCGAAAGAGACGATGATGATGATGACTTATAAATATCGGGTTTTTTTTTTTGAGTTTAAATTTTAACTTTTGATTTTTTTTGAAAAATTGGAAATGATTTGGCAGCTCGGGCGTTGAACAAGATATTCAGGACGTGGAAGATAACGGCGACGAAAGCATGGAACATAAGCGGCGAACTATGCAGCGGAGCCGCCATAGACGACAGTGTCAGCATCGACAATTTAGCTTTCAATCCTCTCATCAAATGCGACTGCTCTTTTGTCGATTCCACTATCTGCCGCATCGTTGCTCTGTACGTCTCTCTTTTCTCTAACTGCCTTCCACCTGTTCGACGCTTTGCCTCACTCGAATTCTTGTGTCTCACAGGAGAGCTCGTGGTATGGATGTTGCTGGACCGATTCCTGATGATCTCTGGACTCTTGTTTACATCTCTAATCTGTATGATTCTTCACTTAACCAAGGATTTGCACTTGGAACACACTCACTCACTCACTCGATTTTCCTTCTTTTTTTTTGCAGGAACCTAAATCAGAATTTCTTGACTGGTCCTCTGTCTCCTGGCATTGGAAATCTCACTCGAATGCAGTGGATGTATGGCATTGAACCCCTTTAATCTTCTTATCCCCAGACAAGCTTATATCTTATGTGACTTTGTGAGCAAATTTTTATTTCTTAGGACTTTTGGGGCCAATGCATTGTCCGGACCAGTTCCCAAAGAAATTGGACTGCTTACTGATTTAAGATCATTGTAAGGACTTCGAGACATTTTCAACTGTCTGGTTATTTTTCGCAGATAGATTCTAATGTCTTTTCCCTTATTTTTGAGCTCAGAGCGATTGATATGAATAATTTCTCCGGTTCTCTACCACCTGAGATTGGAAATTGCACGAGGCTAGTGAAAATGTAAGTGTTTGCAATGCTTTGCTCATCATACTCAATGTAACTTTGCTCTAAAACTGTGGTGACATTTAGTATTGCTTGCATCAACACTTGAACAGACTAAATGTCCATACACTGAAGTACTTCTGAGATGCATCAAGTTTATTGTTTCTCATATTTTATGACAGGTACATTGGAAGTTCAGGACTTAGTGGTGAAATTCCTTCATCGTTTGCTAATTTTGTGAACTTGGAAGAAGCGTAAGAGTTATATCTATTATAATCTCGTGGGTTGTTATTGTATCTGGCTATTCATTTAGAAACACGAAGCATACTTCTAATTGTTCATAAGTTTTGGATTGACTTTTTTTTTTTTCATTTTGTTTCAGTTGGATCAATGATATCCGACTTACAGGTCAGATACCAGACTTTATAGGAAATTGGACAAAACTTACTACCTTGTAAGAAGTTTTCATATTGCAGCGCTTCAAAACTTTCTTTCTTTCTTTCTTTTACGCTTTCGCTTATCAACGTATAGAGTAACGGTTAACAATCAACACTTGATATACCACACTATATATTGAAACATGCTTTACCGCAGGAGAATTCTGGGGACTAGTTTGAGTGGTCCAATTCCATCTACATTTGCGAACTTAATCTCATTGACAGAATTGTAAGTGCTGGATATATGTTCTTTTATCCTTCACTTTTCTACTTGTTCTTTGTCTCGATACTGACTGAAATCCACAATGCAGGAGATTAGGTGAAATAAGTAATATCAGTTCTTCTCTTCAATTCATCCGAGAAATGAAATCTATAAGTGTCCTGTAAGGAATCCTGTTCAGCTTTTGCCTAATCTTGATGAACTTCTGAACTCCTTTAGCTGTTCCCTTTCCTCTGTTTTTTTGACATTTTTTAAATACCATGCAGAGTATTAAGGAACAATAATCTCACAGGCACAATACCTTCCAATATTGGAGATTACTTGGGGCTACGACAACTGTAAGTATGAGACAAGATGGCACAAAATTTTGTTCCAGATCTTAAGATGCTCCAAAACGTTATCCTATGTCTTATTTGTTACTAAACTGAGATGATATCCTATGTCAATGGCTTTAATAATTACAAGCAATATTCTTTATTTGTTCTCCAGTGATTTGAGTTTCAACAAGCTAACTGGGCAAATTCCAGCTCCGCTTTTCAACTCAAGACAGCTTACTCACTTGTAAGAATATATTTATTTTTTCCATCACATGCTCTTATTCAAGATTCGCAGACTAAGTGAACAGAATTATCATTACCTTCATTCAGGTTTCTTGGAAATAACAGGCTGAATGGTTCCTTACCCACTCAAAAGAGTCCCTCTCTTAGCAATATGTGAGTAACAGATATATGTAGAGGAATGTTTCTCCCTCTGGGTAATATGCATCGAAATGTTAATAAAATTCGAAGGAATGTTTCTCCCTCTGGGTAATATGTATTGACAAAATTGTCAATATAATTCAAAGTGCTTTATCTGCAGAGATGTGTCATACAATGATTTAACAGGGGATCTTCCTTCTTGGGTTCGCCTACCAAACTTGCAACTGTAAGTTCGAGAACCATGTGCTTAAATTTCATGGCACATAATACATTGTTTTTTGCTGATAAAAAGTTTCCTCTTACGTGTGTGTATTATTATTCTACAGTAACCTGATTGCCAACCACTTTACCGTGGGAGGTTCTAACAGAAGGTGACTTCGTGAATCTTGTGCTCTTTTTGGTGCCTGGAGTTCTACTCTATTTCTATTTCAGACGCATACAACTGTTAGTCTACATGCCATATTCCTCATTTTAGTACCTTTTGTTTTTTCTATAAGGGCTTTACCCCGACTGGACTGCCTCCAGAAGGATTTCCGCTGCAATCGAGGAAAAGGAGTATGTAAGTGCATCTAAATGGTGTTTTGAAAACTGATTTCATTATTAGCATTGTGAATACCACATATTACTCAACATGTTGGTTAACATGCTTCTCTTTTAATGGTTGTCCAGATTTCAACTTTTTCGTCAATTGTGGAGGCCGGGATATCAGGTCTAGTAGTGGAGCTTTGTATGAAAAGGACGAGGGGGCACTTGGACCAGCTACTTTTTTCGTAAGTAAAACGCAGAGATGGGCAGTCAGCAATGTAGGACTATTTACTGGGAGTAACAGTAATCAATACATAGCTCTTTCGGCAACGCAATTTGCAAACACGTCAGACTCAGAGCTTTTCCAATCAGCGAGACTCTCTGCATCTTCTTTAAGGTATTACGGACTGGGGCTAGAAAATGGAGGCTATAGTGTAACGGTTCAGTTTGCTGAGATACAAATACAAGGTTCTAATACCTGGAAAAGTCTTGGAAGGCGAATTTTCGACATATATGTCCAGGTCTCTACTATTCTTACCAATATTAACTTCGTCTTCTCTGTGAATTAGTTATTTTGGTTTTGTGAACTAGGTCCGTACTCTGTAGTAACTATTTTGAACTAGAGAGAGAAGATCCTTGATAAGCTTTGGCATACAAGAGATCCTTTTTCTATTAGAGTATCTGGTACAAGGTTGTAGCACATATTTCGTTCAAGTGGGGGTGAAAATTAGATGCATCGTTTTAAGGCTCAACTCTTCATGAACGATATTCTCTACTCTCAAAAATGGTTTCTGACCTCTGAGTTCCTTTTGTTTCTCAGGGAAAACTTGTTGAGAAGGATTTTGACATGCAAAAAGCTGCTAACGGTTCTAGTATCCGAGTTATTCAAAGAGTCTATAAAGCAAATGTATCAGAAAATTACCTTGAAGTTCATCTTTTCTGGGCTGGAAAAGGGACCTGCTGTATTCCTGCTCAAGGCACTTATGGGCCATTAGTCTCAGCTATCAGTGCAACTCCAGGTATACATACAGCAGAAACTTTCATGATCTTCGTAGAGTCCAATGTATCTTCTAACTAGCGGCTTTTATTCTCTGCAGATTTCATACCTACTGTAAAAAATAAGTTGCCCTCGAAATCCAAGAAAAACATTGTTATCATTGTAGGGGCTATTGTAGGAGCAGGGATGTTATGTATATTGGTGATTGCTATCCTCTTATTCATCCGTAGGAAAAGAAAAAGGGCGGCTGATGAAGAAGGTAAATGAAAAGTCTTAGCTGTGGCAGTTTTATTAAAGTCTAATCGTTAACAACTGTAACCTTCTAAGTGGTATTTATCAAATATTTCTCAAATGCAGTGCTAAACAGTCTGCACATAAGGCCCTACACCTTTAGTTACTCAGAACTCAGAACTGCAACTCAAGATTTTGATCCTTCCAACAAGCTTGGGGAGGGAGGATTTGGACCTGTTTTTAAGGTAAGACCGTACACAGAATGTGTACCAATATTGGGAGTCTAGTGTACTAGAAAGTTATGTAAAATTTTACATTATCTATATTCTAAAAATATTCATTGGTACAGGGAAAACTGAACGACGGAAGAGAGATAGCCGTGAAGCAATTGTCAGTTGCATCCAGGCAAGGAAAGGGTCAATTTGTTGCGGAGATTGCCACTATATCAGCTGTTCAGCATCGCAACCTTGTAAAATTGTATGGATGCTGCATTGAGGGAAATCAGCGCATGCTTGTATATGAATACCTCTCAAACAAGAGTCTAGATCAAGCTCTATTCGGTAAGTGCATGAGATCTTACATGTGTTATCCTTGTAAAAAAAACAAATGCTGTTACCTTACATGTTGCGTGACTGTGGCAGAGGAAAAGAGTTTGCAGCTTGGTTGGTCACAGCGTTTCGAGATATGCTTGGGAGTAGCAAAAGGTTTAGCATATATGCATGAGGAGTCAAATCCCCGTATAGTGCATAGGGATGTGAAGGCAAGCAATATTCTTCTGGACTCGGATCTGGTCCCGAAACTCTCAGATTTTGGGTTGGCCAAACTATATGATGATAAGAAGACCCACATAAGTACCCGAGTTGCAGGGACGATGTAAATATCCTGAAAACCTCACATTGGATGTGGTTTGTCAAATGGGCTAAAACTTACCGTTGTTAAATGTTATATTGCAGCGGATATCTGTCACCAGAGTACGTGATGCTTGGACATCTTACGGAGAAGACGGATGTGTTTGCCTTTGGTATAGTGGCCTTGGAAATTGTCAGCGGAAGGCCTAACTCCTCTCCAGAATTAGATGATGACAAACAATACCTTCTCGAATGGGTATATATCTAACTTTTCCTACAAACACATCCTTTTTAATTCCAAATTTGGTGAATAATTTGGTCTTTGCAGGCATGGAGCCTACACCAAGAGCAGCGTGATATGGAAGTAGTAGATCCGGATCTGACAGAATTTGACAAGGAAGAAGTGAAACGTGTAATAGGAGTAGCGTTCTTGTGCACACAAACAGATCATGCAATACGACCAACTATGTCCCGAGTGGTAGGTATGTTGACCGGTGATGTGGAGATAACGGAAGCCAATGCCAAGCCAGGGTACGTCTCTGAGAGAACATTTGAGAATGCAATGAGCTTCATGAGTGGTTCAACGAGCTCGAGCTGGATATTGCCTGAAACTCCAAAAGATTCTTCCAAGTCCCAAGTTGAAGAACATGGACGACGACATTGAAACTTGAAAACTTGTGGTTTTTCTATTTTTTGTTCTTACATAAAAAAAAAGAAGTCAATATAGAAATCGTTGTTGGTAAATAACACATATACATATTCGTTTGACCAAAATTGGATTTGACTGTTTCTCCTGAAAGTTGTGTTTGGTCCCATTTTTAACATTAAAATCCCTTAAAACCATCATTGGCATTTAGTATCAAAGTCCAAAGGTGGTGATGCTTCTTGCACTCGTAGGCAGCAGCCGCCATTGTTGAAATCTCCCGTTGACAACGCAGCGGAATCTCGGTTTAAGCGCGTCCACTTCACGGCTTGTGGATGCATCGCGTGAGACGCACTGCTCCGCGTAGTTGGTTAGACCATTAATTAAATTCAAATTAAGCCAAATGAAAAGTATCTCTTCAAAGTCCAACATAAACACCATTTTTGAACCAAATTAAAACCTTCTCCGTCTAGTTTTGGCGGCTATCATCTTCTTCTCCGTTTAATTTTAGTTTCCGACGATGCTCAGGCTATGGCGGTATCTGTGTCTACTCCTCACTGTCTGGTTCTTGTGTAATTTCGGTCCGGTTTACGTGGTTCGAGCTCAAAATCGAACAGGAGCCACCACACATCCCGACGAAGGTCTGTCTTCTTCTTCTTTGAACAACTTGACAAGTTCAAATTCAATCGATCGGATTGAAGACTGTGTAGCTAGGTCTTAAGCTACTCTTCTGATCCTAATTGATAAAACCGATGTTTACATTTATAATATTTTTTTATTTTATCCTAAGAAGTTTACCGGTTTAGTTTCAATTGACATTTTTTGTTTAGTTAATCGTATTTTGTTAAGAGCTAATAATAATTGACTGTTGTAAATAAAAACAGCGCTAGCTTTGAACTCAATTTTCGCGGCTTGGAGGATTCGGGCGCCGAGGGAATGGAACATCAGCGGCGAACTTTGCTCCGGCGCCGCTATCGACGCCAGTGTTCTCGACTCAAACCCTGCCTACAATCCTCTCATCAAATGCGACTGCAGTTTCGAAAACTCCACAATCTGCCGCATTACCAACATGTAGGGCCTCTTTCCCCCTTTTTTCTGCACCCCATTTGTTCGACGTATTCTCCCACTGGGAATTGACTTTTGTGGGGGAAACGAATGGTTTTCAATTTCATGTCTCAAATTCTTCTCCTCATTTTTGGATGTTGTTGATGTTTTCACAGCAAGGTTTATGCGATGGAAGTTGTAGGATCTATACCTCAACAACTCTGGACCTTGGAATACCTGACAAATCTGTATGGTTTTACTATCACTTGATGATTATACAATTTCAGCTACAAAAGGAGCACACATTTTCACAATTTAAAATCACTTCTTTCAGGAACTTGGGTCAAAATGTTCTCACTGGCTCACTTCCTCCTGCACTTGGAAATTTGACTCGAATGCGATGGATGTATGTCTCTGACACCTTCTTTTTTTCTTATTGTTTGTGGTGAATGTCTACACCTTTCATTGATAATGCACCCTTATAGGAACATTTCTTGTTTCTCACTCTCAATTGTTTATCACGTAGGACTTTTGGGATCAATGCGTTGTCTGGCCCTATTCCTAAAGAAATCGGTTTGCTTACAGATTTAAGATTACTGTAAGCTTAGGCTGCTTCTTCATTGTTTAAATATGATAGTGTCTTCACATTGCTTCTGGAGGATTCTGACGGTTCCTTATACACTATATATATTTCTGCAGTAGTATTAGTTCAAATAACTTTTCGGGTTCTATACCAGATGAGATTGGGAGATGTACAAAACTACAACAGATGTGAGTTTTCTGTCAATCTATAAGTGTTTATGTCTTTATATCCTTGGTTATAATTTAGATATGATTAAATATTAACCTTTGAAATCATTTAGCGATCACCGACCTCAAAATTCTAGCGCAGTTGATGACTGATGGGAAATTTCTTCCATCTATTGCAGATACATAGATAGTTCGGGACTCAGCGGGGGATTACCTGTATCATTTGCTAATCTTGTGGAGCTGGAACAAGCGTAAGACATATTGAAGTCGAATATAAGCTTTATTGTTTAACTTTAGTTGCATCTTATTTTTGTAATCTATTTATTACTTTACAATTTAGTCTTTTTTGCCGTGATGTGATTGTTTCCTTAATGTGGTACCAGTTGGATTGCGGATATGGAACTTACAGGTCAGATACCAGACTTTATAGGAGATTGGACCAAACTTACTACCTTGTAAGAAGTTTTCATTTTTACGGTTATATAATAGGCTGGTTCCATTGATCTTTTTTTTTAACCAGTCTTTTTTACATTTAAATTTGGGATTTAACGGCTGGTACGTGTTTTACTGCAGGAGAATTCTTGGAACTGGTTTGAGTGGTCCGATACCGGCGTCGTTTTCAAACTTAACTTCTTTGACAGAGCTGTATGTGTTGCATTGTTGTCATAATCATTATCGTTTTACTGTTGCTCTTCCTTTCCTTTTCTCCACATATTCATATACTATATGTAGGAGGCTTGGTGATATATCCAATGGAAATTCTTCTCTTGAATTCATCAAAGACATGAAATCTCTAAGTATATTGTAAGGCAGTTTCAACTTGAACTTCTAGGAATTGATCTGGTTCTCTCCTCCCTGTATTTAACATTTGTAATATATGTGGCAGAGTATTGAGGAACAATAATCTCACTGGGACAATACCGTCTAATATTGGAGAATATTCAAGTTTGCGACAACTGTACGTATATATGTCAATTTGTTTCTTCAAATGCTCTAGCAGCTTTTTCAGGGGTTTTTTGTTTGTAAAAAGAGTGAGATGATTTGTGAAAGTCACGAGAAATTACGAATTGATCCTATATTTCTGATTATATAATTTCTTATTTTTCCTCATTTATTGCTTAACAGGAATGGTTTGACGTTTTACCATGTAATTCATGTCTGTTTTCCAGTGATTTGAGCTTCAACAAACTACATGGAACAATTCCGGCTTCACTTTTCAACTTAAGACAGCTTACTCACTTGTAAGATGATATGTTTTCTACTTTTGGATCTTTATGTACAGCGACCCGGATTATTGTGAAAAAATAACTGTTGTCTTCATATTAGGTTTCTGGGGAACAACACGTTGAATGGCTCATTGCCCACTCAAAAGGGGCAGTCTCTGAGCAATGTGTAAGTAACAAAATCCTTTATAATTTTTCCATCTTTAAAAGCCATGTCCCCTAGTTTCTTGGACGGTTGTTAACTGATATATACTCAAGTTTCGTACACTTTTTACTCTGCATTTATTCAAGTCGAATAAGAATTCCACTCTTGGTGACACAAATGACATGCCAAGATAATTAGGAAACTATTTTGGTAACATATTCTGGCGATCCTAATTAGTGTTCTTCTATGCTTACAGAGATGTGTCATACAATGATTTGTCTGGAAGTCTTCCGTCATGGGTCAGTTTACCAAACTTGAATCTGTAAGTAAACAAAACACTATATCACGACTTATATTAACAGTGTTTTACATTCAGAAATTTCCCCACATGTATATTCATTAGACTTCTTCATATCCAGCATGAAGCTTCCTTTTTGTATGAAATTATTTATTATAATCATGTTAGAGAGAATAATATTAAACTAAACTGTATGTTCTTTGTGCAGCAACTTAGTTGCTAACAACTTCACATTGGAAGGTCTTGACAACAGGTGACTTTTTAATTAATGTTCTTGTTAGGGCTTGAAATTGCTTTCCCTTTGTTTCTCTTTTCTCTTTTTTATTTGTTGCTTGCAAATAGTTTAATCATATGTTTAATTTCTTTCTGTAAAAAGGGTTTTATCAGGACTGAACTGCCTGCAGAAGAACTTCCCATGCAATCGAGGGAAAGGAATATGTAAGTGTAACAGCAATATCCGCTTCTTGAGCAAATGTTGGAAAAAAATCCGCTAAATTTTTTCTCTTTACACTGGTGTCTAGATTCTGACTTCTCAATCAACTGCGGAGGCCCAGAGATAAGATCTGTAACTGAAGCAGTATTTGAGAGGGAGGACGAGGATCTTGGACCAGCTTCATTTGTCGTGAGTGCTGGTCAGAGATGGGCAGCCAGTAGTGTAGGACTTTTTGCCGGAAGTAGCAACAATATATACATATCTACTTCACAATCACAATTTGTCAACACTTTGGACTCAGAGCTATTTCAGTCAGCAAGACTTTCTGCATCTTCCCTAAGGTATTATGGGTTGGGTCTAGAAAATGGAGGCTATACCGTCACACTTCAGTTTGCTGAAATACAAATTCTAGGTTCTACTTCCAACACTTGGAGAGGTTTAGGAAGACGACGTTTTGACATTTATGTCCAGGTCTGCACTACTTGACCGAGCTTTCTGCTTTACAAATTAAATTTTGGTGTAATTATCTGCTTCCGACTTTTGATTCTGATGAATTCTAAGACTAGCTCACTTTTTCCAGGGAAGACTTGTTGAAAAGGACTTCGATGTACGCAGAACAGCTGGTGACTCCACTGTTCGAGCAGTTCAGAGAGAATATAAAGCAAATGTATCACAAAATCATCTCGAAATTCATCTTTTCTGGGCTGGAAAAGGAACATGCTGTATTCCTATCCAAGGGGCTTATGGGCCATTAATATCGGCCGTCGGTGCAACACCAGGTAAATAAATGGTGAATTCTTCTTGTTTTACACCATCTCCTGATGCTAGTTAGTGCTTAAGTGTTACATATTTCTGTTCAGATTTCACACCAACTGTGGGTAATAGGCCACCATCAAAGGGAAAGAGCATGACTGGTACTATTGTGGGTGTCATTGTTGGCGTTGGACTTTTGAGCATCATTTCTGGTGTGGTTATCTTTATCATCCGAAAAAGAAGAAAGCGGTACACAGATGATGAAGGTATAGATGTAAAAAGCTCTTGAACTGTAGAATTTTGGCCCTCTGATTAAAAATTAGTTATATATCATCTCTCATATTGGTCGATTTTAAGAACCGAATTGTTTCTGGCAGAGATACTTAGTATGGACGTTAAGCCTTACACCTTCACTTACTCGGAACTTAAAAGTGCAACTCAAGATTTTGATCCCTCAAACAAGCTTGGAGAGGGAGGATTTGGCCCTGTTTATAAGGTAAGTCCCTACTGAAATTTGTACATATTTGAGATATTAGGAAAGAAGAGTATATGTGTACTATCTTTTGTTTTGATATTACCTTTTGTTTTGACAATATCATTTATTGAATAATGCATTCAACAGGGAAAACTCAATGATGGAAGAGAGGTAGCAGTGAAGCTATTGTCGGTGGGATCCCGACAAGGGAAGGGACAATTTGTTGCAGAAATTGTAGCAATTTCTGCAGTCCAACATCGCAACTTAGTAAAACTTTATGGGTGCTGCTATGAAGGAGAGCATCGTTTGCTTGTATATGAATACCTTCCTAACGGAAGTCTTGATCAGGCTCTATTTGGTACGCACAGAAGCATGTTTATCGATCCATGCTTCTGCCAGGCTAAAATCACTCATTATGTACATGTCATTGGTTTGAATGTTGCAGGGGAAAAGACTTTGCATCTTGATTGGTCAACCCGTTATGAGATATGCCTGGGAGTAGCCAGAGGTCTAGTCTATCTCCATGAGGAGGCAAGGCTTCGCATAGTACACAGGGATGTGAAGGCCAGCAACATTTTGCTTGACTCTAAATTAGTACCAAAAGTTTCTGATTTTGGGCTTGCAAAACTGTACGATGACAAGAAAACCCACATAAGTACCCGGGTTGCAGGGACAATGTAAGTAACTCCCAACCCTGACCTCTGGTTTGCAACACAACTATGGATTTATAACACATGTTGGTGATTTTACTGTATCAATGCAGTGGGTATCTTGCGCCAGAGTATGCCATGCGTGGACATCTAACAGAGAAAACGGATGTATATGCCTTTGGTGTTGTGGCTCTTGAGCTAGTGAGTGGAAGGCCAAACTCTGATGAGAACTTGGAGGATGAAAAAAGATATCTTCTTGAATGGGTACGTCCATACTTCAACACTTTTTGATAATGAACACAACTTCAATGTATGTGACCATGAGAGGCTAATCTGGGTTATGCCCTTTAGCAAAAGCTGATATTGATTGTGTAACTTGTTCACAGGCATGGAATCTACACGAGAAAGGCCGTGAAGTTGAACTTATTGATCATCAGCTGACTGAATTCAACATGGAAGAAGGGAAACGCATGATTGGCATAGCCCTGCTGTGTACACAAACATCTCATGCCTTGAGACCACCAATGTCACGAGTGGTGGCCATGCTTTCAGGAGATGTTGAGGTCAGTGATGTCACTTCAAAGCCAGGCTACCTAACCGACTGGAGATTTGATGACACCACAGCCTCCTCAATCAGCGGCTTTCCATTAAGAAACACACAGGCTTCTGAATCCTTCACGAGCTTTGTGGCGCCTAGATCCGAGATATCACCGAGAAACAACGACGCTAGGCCAATGCTTGGAGCCCAGATGAATGAGGGAAGATGACAAAGACCCTATATGGTGGCTATAGATATAGTCATATAGAGATTATGTTTGTGTATATGAGGTTCACTTTATTCTTCTTGGATTGGAAAAACTCTAGATTTCACTTTGGTTAAATAATAATAATATTTTAGCTCCTCTGACTTCCACAAGCGGTCGTGATGGGCCACGTACTATTCACGTCCTCAACCAAATCAATGCCGTCTCTTTTACAGTGTAACTGTGTTGGTTTCCAAATGAAGGAAGTTATTAAGAACACTTTTCATGAGTGGTTCAACGAGCTCGAACCGGATATGACCTGAGATTCTAAAGAATATTTATGAGTCCCAAGTCGGAGATGGACGACGATTTGAAACTTGAAACGTGTGCTTTTGTTTTTATATTTTGGTGTTTGTCTTACATTATTAAAAGTCAATAAAGAAATGGTTCAGGCAATTTAAGCAAGCCATGTTGATCAATTACATAATCTTATAAACGTCACATTGAGATTGTGTTCTGTTGAATTGAATGTTTTTGGTCTAATTGGTGATGTTTATTACGGACGACTCGCAGCGCAGCCGCCACCGTCGTTGACACAGCAGGTGCACTCCTCGGTCCACGCACGTGAGCTTACACGCCCTCGCTATCGGGACAAGACCATTAATTAATTCAAATTAGCAAATGCATCTCTTAGTTTGGTAACGGCAATTGTTATAGTATTTAAACTGAAATCATAAATGAACCAAAAGCTTAGACCTCTCAACTAAATTTTGCAAAGAGCAGAAATAAACTCTTTCTAAAAAGCATTTGTGTTTTTTAACCAAAAGCAAAACCACCGTCGTCGATGACCAGGATACGGAGGTCTCCGTGTCTACTACTCCTCATTATCTGGTTCATGTGTATTGCCGGTTCGGTTCAGGTGGTTCAATCTCAAAACCAAACCGGAGCCACTACTCATCCCGACGAAGGTTTGTCTTTAATCTAACACTTACAAAGAGTTCAATCACCAATAATCAATTGGATTGTATAGATTATAGTCTTATACTAGTTATTCGGATCCAAATTGATTAGAAACAAAAAATACACCATGAATTGTATCCACAAATTCCAAAATAATAAGATACTTACCGGTTAGTTTCTGTTAATAATTGACCGGTTATATTAATTTGACCGTTGTGATTGATTGTGGATACAACAGCGCGAGCTTTGAACTCAATTTTCGCGGCTTGGAAGATCCAGGCGCCGAGAGAATGGAACATCAGCGGCGAACTTTGCTCCGGCGCCGCTATCGACGCCAGTGTACTCGACAGCAACCCTGCCTACAATCCTCTCATCAAATGCGACTGTAGTTTCCAAAACTCCACAATCTGCCGCATCACTAACATGTACGCCCTTTTTGTGCACCCCATGTGTTCGACGTATTCCCCCACTGGGACTTGACTTTTCTTTATACAAATCATTTTTAATTTCATGTGGTAACTATGCTTCAGCTATGTCACGTCTCAAATTCTTCTCCTTGTTGTTGCCACAGCAAGGTTTATGCGATAGATGTTGTAGGACCTATCCCTCCAGAGCTCTGGACTTTAACATACCTCACCAATCTGTATGGTTTTTACTATTACTTGATGATTATATAGATTAAGCTACAAGAAAAAGAGCACAAATTTTCACAAATCAAAATCACTTCTTTCAGGAACTTGGGTCAAAATGTTCTCACTGGCTCACTTCCTCCTGCAATTGGAAATCTGACTCGAATGCAATGGATGTATGTCTCTGACAACTTCTTTGTCTTATTGTTGTCGTGATGATTTTCTACAACAATTTCTTGTCTCTCACGCTTAACTGTTTTTAATATGTAGGACTTTTGGGATCAATGCGTTGTCTGGCCCTGTTCCTAAGGAAATTGGTTTGCTTACAGATTTAAGATTACTGTAAGCTTATGGATGCTTCTTCATTGTTTTAATATAATTGTCTCTTCACAATGTTTCTGAAAGATCTTGACGGTTCCTTATACATATGTATATCTTTTTGCAGTGGTATTAGTTCAAATAACTTTTCCGGTTCTATACCAGATGAGATTGGGAGATGTACAAAACTACAACAGATGTGAGTCTATCTGTTAAATCGGCAAGCGTTTTATGTATTTATTTCCTGGTTATAACTTAGATAGGAAATCTTAACCTCAGTAATCATCTAGTGTTTACCGACCACAACATTCTTGTGTAATTACCTTTTTAAAGAATTTCTTCCATCTTTTGAAGGTACATAGATAGTTCTGGACTCAGCGGGAGAATACCTTTATCATTTGCTAACCTCGTGCAGCTGGAACAAGCGTAAGATATACTGAATTCGAGGATAAGCTTTATTGTTGGGTTTGTACCATCTATTTATTACTTTACGTTTTAATCTCAATGTTGTACCAGTTGGATCGCGGATCTGGAAGTTACAGATCAGATACCAGACTTTATAGGAGATTGGACCAAACTTACTACCTTGTAAGAAGATTTTCATTTTTACGGGACTTATATTGGATTTGTTACATTCATCTTGTTTTAATATAGTCTGTATTAATTTTCCTCTTAGTAGAACACTCTTCTTTATGTTTTAATTTGGGATTCAACGATTGGTACATGTTTTACTGCAGGAGAATTATTGGAACTGGTCTGAGTGGTCCGATACCTTCGTCATTTTCCAACTTGACTTCGTTGACAGAATTGTATGTGTTGCATTGGTATCAGAATCATGATTATTTACTGTTACTTTCTCTTTCCCTTTCCTCACATATTCATATTCAATATGTAGGAGGCTTGGTGATATATCCAGTGGAAGCTCTTCTCTTGATTTCATCAAAGACATGAAATCTCTTAGTGTATTGTAAGGCAGCTTTGATTCAACTTCCGCTCCAATTTATGATCAGATTTTTGTAGTGTTGAACTGTTTCTCTCTCCTCCGTGTATTTAACATTTATGATATATGTCGCAGAGTTTTGAGGAACAACAATCTCACTGGGACAATACCGTCTACTATTGGAGAACACTCAAGTTTGCGACAAGTGTAAGTACATATGTCAATCTGTTTCTTCAAATGCTCTGAAAGCTGTTTCAGGGTCTTTCCCTGTAAAAAATGTGAGATCATCACTGTCAAAAGTCACCGTGAGAATACGAAATCATCCCATATTGATGATTTGTAAAAGTCCCCGAGAAAATACAAAACAATCTTAAATTGTTGTTAATTGCTGATCGTCTAAACAGGAATGGTTTAATGTTATAACATGTAATGCATGTCTGTTAGCAAACAAGTGTAAGTAACTCGTGTCTGGTTTCCAGTGATTTAAGCTTCAACAAACTACATGGACCAATTCCGGCTTCACTTTTCAACTTAAGTCAGCTTACTCACTTGTAAGATGATGTGTTTTCTGCTTCTCTTGGGTCTTAATAAGTTAATACACAACTACATGGGTAGTATTTTTATAAAAATTGTTGTCTTTTCATATTAGGTTTCTGGGAAACAACACGTTGAATGGCTCCTTTCCCACTCAAAAGACGCAGTCTCTGAGAAATGTGTGAGTAACAAAATTTTTTATAATTGTTTCATCCTGATGTAGACTCAAGTTTCATACTGACGTTGAAATAGGTTCCACTCTTGGTTACGCGGATAACTTCGCCAGATAATCAGGAAACAATTTTGGGACATATTACATATTATGTGTATTCCTAATTATTGTTCTTTTATGCTCACAGAGATGTGTCGTACAATGATTTGTCTGGAAGTCTTCCTTCATGGGTCAGCTTACCAAGCTTGAAACTGTAAGTAAACAAAACACCATATCCAACCTATATTCACAGAAAATTTCTCATATGTATATTCACTAGGCTTCTTCATATCCAGCATGATAGTTATTATAATCTGTATTAAACAAAACTGTATGATATTTCTGCAGCAACCTAGTTGCTAACAACTTCACATTAGAAGGTCTTGACAACAGGTGATTATCTTAAATATGTTCTTGTTGGTGATTGAAACGCCTATATGTTTCTCTTTTCTTTCTTTTTATTTTCCTCCAAAAGGATGCAAGATTTAATGAATCTTTCTTTAATCATTTTTCTTTTGTTAAAAGGGTTTTACCAGGACTGAACTGCCTGCAGAAAAACTTCCCCTGCAATCGAGGCAAAGGAATCTGTAAGTGTAACAATGAGATATCCTCATAACTGTTATTCTCCATGTGTACTGAGCAAACTCATGGGTAGTTGGAAATGTTTTTGTTTAATTTCGCTATTGATTGGTGTCTAGATTCTGACTTTTCAATCAACTGCGGAGGCCCAGAGAAAAGATCTGTAACTGGAGCACTATTTGAGAGGGAGGATGAGGATTTTGGACCAGCTTCATTTTTCGTGAGTGCTGGTCAGAGATGGGCAGCTAGTAGTGTAGGACTTTTTGCCGGAAGTAGCAACAATATATACATAGCTACTTCACAATCACAATTTGTCAACACTTTGGACTCAGAGCTATTTCAATCAGCAAGACTTTCTGCATCTTCCGTAAGGTATTATGGGTTGGGGCTAGAAAATGGAGGATATACAGTAACCCTTCAGTTTGCTGAAATACAAATTCTAGGTTCTACTTCTACCACTTGGAAAGGTTTGGGACGACGACGTTTTGACATTTATGTCCAGGTCTGCACTACTTGATCAAGCTTTCCGCTTTACAAGTTAACTATTTGGTGTTATCCATTTCCAAATTTGGTGATGGATTCTGACATGTAGCTCCGTTTTTCCAGGGAAGACTTGTTGAAAAGGATTTTGATGTACGTAGAACAGCTGGTGACTCTACTGTTAGAGCAGTTCAGAGAGTATATAAGGCAAATGTATCAGAAAATCACCTCGAAGTTCATCTTTTCTGGGCTGGGAAAGGAACATGTTGTATACCTATCCAAGGGGCTTATGGACCATTAATATCAGCAGTCAGTGCAACACCAGGTAACACAAATGGCGAATTCTTTCTTCTCCCTAATTTTCACTATCTTTTGATGCTACTTAGTGCCTAAGAGATGGTGTAACATATTCATGTTCAGATTTCACACCAACTGTGGCGAATAAGCCACCATCAAAAGGAAAGAACAGGACTGGTACTATTGTGGGCGTCATTGTTGGCGTAGGACTTTTGAGCATCCTTGCGGGTGTGGTCATGTTTACTATCCGAAAAAGAAGAAAACGGTACACAGATGATGAAGGTATGTAATCAGAATACAAACAAGCCCTTGAGCTGAAGAATTTTGGCCCTAAAATTAGACCTGACTATCATTTTTTAAATTGGTTAATTTATAACCGAATCGTTTTTTGCAGAGCTACTTGGTATGGACGTAAAGCCTTACATCTTTACTTATTCGGAACTTAAAAGTGCAACTCAAGATTTTGATCCCTCAAACAAGCTTGGAGAGGGGGGATTTGGGCCTGTTTATAAGGTAAGGTACCCATACCGAAATGGACGACATATCTGATATCTGTATATTCTTAGATATACTAGGAAAGAAGAGTGTCTGTTTATACGTTTTGTTTTGAAAAACACATTCAATAGGGAAACCTTAATGATGGAAGAGTGGTCGCGGTGAAGCTATTGTCGGTGGGATCCCGTCAAGGGAAGGGACAATTTGTTGCAGAAATTGTAGCAATTTCTTCAGTTCTACATCGCAACCTAGTAAAACTTTATGGGTGCTGCTTTGAAGGAGAGCATCGTATGCTCGTATATGAGTATCTACCTAATGGAAGTCTTGATCAGGCGCTATTTGGTAATGAACAGAAACATGACTTATCTATCACTGCTTCTGCGAACCTTAAGTACTCATTTATGCCCTTGGTTTGCATGTTTCAGGGGATAAGACCTTACATCTTGATTGGTCAACCCGTTATGAGATATGCCTGGGAGTAGCCAGAGGTCTAGTTTATCTCCACGAGGAGGCGAGTGTTCGCATAGTACACAGGGATGTGAAGGCCAGTAACATTTTGCTCGACTCTAGACTGGTCCCACAAATTTCTGATTTTGGACTTGCAAAACTGTACGATGACAAGAAAACCCACATAAGTACCCGAGTGGCAGGGACGATGTAAGTAATCCACAAACTCTGACCTTTGGTTTGCATCACAATTACAAATTAGTGAGACATGTTAGTGATGTTGCTGTATCAATGCAGTGGGTATCTTGCGCCAGAGTATGCCATGCGTGGACATCTAACAGAGAAAACGGATGTGTATGCCTTTGGTGTTGTGGCTCTTGAGCTAGTGAGTGGAAGGCCAAACTCTGATGAGAATCTGGAGGAGGAAAAAAAATATCTTCTTGAATGGGTACGTTCTTGCTTATTATGATTGATTGTAAATGGATGGAGTTTAGAATGGCAAAAGCCAATAATACTTGTGTATTTTCTGTATACAGGCATGGAATTTACACGAGAAAAGCCGTGACATTGAACTAATCGATGATAAGCTGACTGATTTCAACATGGAAGAAGCAAAGCGCATGATTGGCATTGCTCTGTTGTGCACACAGACATCTCATGCCTTGAGGCCACCAATGTCACGAGTGGTGGCCATGCTTTCAGGAGATGTTGAGATCGGTGATGTCACTTCTAAGCCAGGCTACGTAAGCGACTGGAGATTTGATGACACCACAGGCTCATCTCTCAGCGGATTTCAAATCAAAGACACAACAGGCTATTCCATGAGCCTTGTGGCGCCTGGCTCCGAGATATCACCCAGAGACAGCGACTTTAAGCCAATGCTTGGATCCAAGATCAATGAGGGAAGATGACAATGTATCATCTACGATTTATGGCTATAGAGATGTTTGTATATATGTAAGATGACAATTTTGTACAAAAAAAAAAAGGGATTGACAATTTTCATCTTTGATTGGGAAAAACAGATTTCACTTTGATTCGATAATAATAATTTAGTAGTTAGAAGTTGAAATTGATCTTTAACCGTTAGTGATGGGCCTCGCATTATTCATGTACTTAGCCAAATCAATGCAGTCTCTGAAGGTGACTGACTCTGTAGTATATTCATGTGTTGTAATGTTTTATTTGGGAGTCAAAAATGAAATAATCTCTGTACTACTTTCATGAGTGGGGGTTCCAGGAGCTCTAACTGGATTTTCAAAGCTGCAATTCAAATATGTATGCTTATGTCATGAAGATGTAGACGTCACATGAGCAAAGATCGTGTAAATAAGTGGGGGAGAAAACCAGAGCTAAGCATATTGGATACTTTACAGTCCTAGTGTAAATGAAGTTTTGTATTGAAAGTCTATTAGTGTTGAATCAGGACGAAACACTTGAAGCTCCTCTCCAAATTATGATCAGAAACAGAAACATATCAGTTCAGGTCTTCAAATGATCTATATATGTACCTCTAACTCAAAAGATCATAGCATTGCTCCAGCATCAGTTTCTCTTGTGCGGCCCTCCATCGATCTGCTAATGGAAGATATTAGGTTATTACACACTAGTTTAATACACGATTTATCATGTCACGTTTGTCCTCAAAACCTACCGTGGGAGAAACGTAATTAACTATTCACTGTTGAAATGATAGCATCAGTGACTGCTTCTGCATTCTTAAGCTTATTCCAGTTTCCAAGCGGTTCCACTGAGGATCCCAAGCCGGATCAGAGCTCAAGAAATCTCCAAATGATGTTGAGATACAACAAAAAGGGAATCAAGAAAAGACCTCAACGTTTAGCCATGCATGCATGGACGACTCTCATTACGGTACGTTTAACTAATCGAACATTGCTTGTATATCGAAACTCTTAACTATGCGTTTACTTAAAATAAAAATAAAATACTTCTTTGATTCAATAAAAATATTTTAGTAGCTCTAAGTTGGACTTGGAGTGGATCTCTAACCGGTCGTGATGGGGCTCGCACTATTCATGTCGTTTTAAGTCTTTAACCAAATCAACCGGTGCAGTCTCTAAAGGTGATTGACTCTTCCGTAGCAACTTCTTCCTTCCTTGATATGTAATCATGTGTTATGTCTTGGAATTCAAAAGGAAATAATGATTAAGATCACTTTCATGAGTGGGTTCCACGAGCACTAAATGGATATTGGCATATCTAAAGGAGACTTACCAAATAATCCTTAAGTCTCAAGTCCCCTTTTTATCAAAAAAGAAGAAAAAAATCTCAAGTGGTTGAAAATGGACGACGACTTGAAACTCGAAGTTTCGTTTATAGTCAATCTTACATTGTTGATCAGTTACACTAATTCTCTTGGCTGTGTGTCAACAAGTGGGAAGATTTCATAGTAAGTCTTCTCTCATAGTACTAGTAATTAAGTCTTCTCTCTGCTATAGAGTGTGGAGACTAAAAAAAGAAGAAGACAACATTGTTTTTATATTATTATGTGAAGTAGTGTAGTGGTGAAGAAGGAAGAATTTTCCAACTCTACGAACCATAGCAATCATAGCCTGATAGCCATTAACGTCTCTATACAGAGAAAACAGAGAGCCCATTCGCTGATCGGCAAATCTCTTTATAAACACACTCATAGTGGTCTTGTTTTTCTGAACCAAAGTTATATCTGTTGAAATGCTCAGGCTACGTAGATCTCTGTTTCTGCTCCTAACCGTTTGGTTCTTGTGTTGTTCCGGTTTGGTTCACGTGATGGTTCGAGCCCAAAACCGAACCAGACCCACTACTCATCCCGACGATGGTCTGTCTTTTCAACACTTGACAAAAGTTTAGTCACCAATTATCGACTGGATTTGTAGTTTGTAATAGCTAGCTTCTTCTTTGTAATAAACCCCACTAACGAAAAAACAAATAAAATGCATCTTGTCAATAGAATGAGTTTCTTAGTTCAGTTAATATATAGTTTCAATTAATTAATACTAGTTGTTTAGTTAAGCGTAATAGATTAAGGGGTGCTAATAATAATTTGACCGTTGTGAATTATGTTGGATAAAAACAGCGCGAGCTTTGAACTCCATCTTCGCGGCTTGGAAGATTCGGGCGCCGAGGGAATGGAACATCAGCGGCGAACTTTGCTCCGGCGTCGCCATCGACGCCAGTGTACTCGACTCAAACCATGCCTACAATCCTCTCATCAAATGCGACTGTAGTTTCCAAAACTCCACAATCTGCCGCATAAATAACATGTTACACCTCTTTCCCACTTTTTATGCACTCCATATGTTCGACGAATTCTCCCACTGAGTCTCAATTTTGTTTGTTGTTGTCTCAGAAAGGTTTATGCGATAGATGTTGTAGGACCTATACCTCCAGAGCTCTGGACCTTAACATACCTCACCAATCTGTATAGTTCCATACAACCCACTTACCCACTTTTTATATTCACAAGTATATATATGTTGAGACTCTTAACTGATCCAATGGTCATCAAAAACACACATCTTTCAGGAACCTAGGTCAAAATTATCTCACAGGCTCACTGTCTCCTGCTATTGGGAATTTGACTCGGATGCAGTGGATGTAAAAGCCTCTGAAACCTTGTTTCTTTTTCTTTTTTGATAATTTTATACAAGTTCAATTAACAATTGTTTGTCTCCCATGCTCAAATGTAGGACTTTTGGAATCAACGCGTTGTCTGGCCCTATTCCTAAGGAAATCGGTTTGCTTACGGATTTAAGATTACTGTAAGCTTTGGCTGCTTCCTCATTATCTATATTTGAACATGTCTTCACTCTGCTTATGGAGAGGATTTGATGGTTCTTTATAGCTATATATATTTTCTGCAGTGGTATTAGTTCAAATAACTTTTCCGGTTCCTTACCAGCTGAGATTGGGAGTTGTACAAAACTACAGCAAATGTGAGTCTATCTGTCAAATCCATAAGTGCTTATGTTATTGACTAGTTATAATTTAGATATGAAACCTTAACGTCTGAAACTCTTTAGTGTTCGTCGACCACAAAAGTCTTGTGCATCTGTTATTCTTAAAAATTTCTTACATCTATTACAGGTACATCGATAGTTCTGGACTCAGCGGAGGAATACCTTTATCATTTGCTAATTTTGTGGAGTTGGAAGTCGCGTAAGATATAATTTTTATAATCTACTTACTACTTTACATTTTAGTTTTTTGCGTTGGGGTGATTGTTTCCTTAATGTTGTACCAGTTGGATTATGGATGTGGAACTTACAGGTCGGATACCAGACTTTATAGGATTCTGGACCAAACTTACTACCTTGTAAGGAGATTTCATTTATACGGAGTAATATAGTGGAATAATTCTTCATTGTATCTAAATTGGGAATATACGACTGGTACAATTTACTGCAGGAGGATCCTCGGAACTGGTTTGAGCGGCCCAATACCGTCGTCATTTTCCAACTTAATTGCTTTGACAGAACTGTATGTGTTAAATTGTGTCAGAATCATTATTGTTTACTGTTTCTCTATCTTTCCTTTTGTCCACATATTCATATTCTATATGTAGGAGGCTTGGTGATATATCCAATGGAAGCTCTTCTCTTGATTTCATCAAAGACATGAAATCTCTAAGTGTATTGTAAGGCAGCTTTGATTCAACTCCTCCTCCAATTTATGATCAGATTAATGTACTGTTGAGCTGTTTCTATCTCCTCCTGTATTTAGCAATTATGATATTTGTTGCAGAGTATTGAGGAACAACAATCTCACTGGGACAATACCGTCTACTATTGGAGGATACACAAGTTTGCAACAAGTGTAAGTACATATGTCAGTGTTTTTCTTCACATGCTCTGAAAGCTGTTTCAGGGTCAAAAAGAGTGAGATGATTTGTGAAAGTCACAGAAAGAACACGAAATGATCTTAAACTGCTGATAATATAATTTCGTATACTTCCTCATTCATTAGAAAACAGAAATTGTTTCATGTTTTACCGTTTAATTCATGTTTGTCTTCCAGTGATTTGAGCTTCAACAAATTACATGGACCAATTCCGGCTTCACTTTTCAACTTAAGTCGACTTACTCACTTGTAAGATACTAAGATGATATGTTTTCTGCTTCTTTTGGGTCTTACTATATAACTACACGGATCATTTTATAAAAAAAAATCGTTTGTCTTTTCATATTAGGTTTCTGGGAAACAACACGTTGAATGGATCCTTGCCCACTCTAAAGGGGCAGTCTCTGAGCAATTTGTGAGTAACGAAATCCTTTATAATTTTTCCATCTTTAAAAGCCACAACGTTTCTTGGACGGTTTGTTGACAGATCCTCCTAATATGGCTCGTACACTATTTACGGGGCACTTATTCAAGTTGAATAAGGTTCCACTCCTGGTGACACAGATAACTTGCCAAGATATTAAGAAACTGTTTTGGACATATAATATAGTCGGTAGATCCTAACTGTATTTTTCTTTTATGCTGACAGAGATGTGTCGTACAATGATTTGTCTGGAAGTCTTCCTTCATGGGTCAGCTTACCAGATTTGAAGCTGTAAGTAAAGAAAAACATTATATCTCAACTTATCTTCAGAGCCTTTTTAAAATTTCAGAATTTTTCCCACATGCATATTCATTAGGCCTCTTCATATGCAGCATGAGACTTCCTCTTTGTCGTAAAAGTTTATTATAATCACTTGTTAGGGAATAATAAACAGAAGCGTTTGTTATATGTGCAGCAATCTAGTTGCTAACAACTTCACACTGGAAGGTCTTGACAACAGGTGAGTTTTTGTATATATTTCTATTCTTTTCCTACAAAAGGATGCAAGCATAAACGATTTATCATTTCTTTCTTAAATCTTTTTTTGTTGTTAAAAGGGTTTTATCAGGACTACATTGCCTGCAGAAGAACTTCCCCTGCAATCGAGGCGAAGGAATCTGTAAGTGTAACAAAAAGATACCCTCACAAATTATGTTCTCCATGTTGAATGTGCAAACATATGGACAGGGCTCCAATGTCTTATTGGAAAAAAATTGTTTTAAGACTTTCGCTATTGACTGGTGTCTAGATTATAACTTTTCGATCAACTGCGGAGGCCCAGAGATAAGGTCTGTTAGTGGAGCACTATTTGAAAAGGAGGACGCGGATCTTGGACCAGCTTCGTTTGTTGTGAGTGCTGCAAAGAGATGGGCAGCCAGTAGTGTAGGAAATTTTGCTGGCAGTAGCAACAATATATACATAGCTACTTCACTAGCACAATTTATCAACACTATGGACTCAGAGCTTTTTCAGTCAGCACGACTTTCTGCATCTTCCCTAAGGTATTATGGGTTGGGGCTAGAAAATGGAGGGTACACCGTAACACTTCAGTTTGCTGAAGTACAAATTGAAGGTTCTAACTCTTGGAAAGGTATTGGAAGACGACGTTTTAACATTTATGTCCAGGTCTGCACCACTTGATCGAGCTTTCCGGTTCACAAATGTTACTTTTTGGTTCTGATGAATTCTAAGATCTAGCTCCATTTTTCCAGGGAAGACTTGTTGAAAAGGATTTTGATATACGCAGAACAGCTGGTGGCTCTTCGGTTCGAGCAGTTCAGAGAGAATATAAAACAAATGTATCAGAAAATCATCTCGAAGTCCATCTTTTCTGGGCTGGAAAAGGAACATGTTGTATTCCTATCCAAGGGGCTTATGGGCCATTAATAGCGGCCGTCAGTGCGACACCAGGTAACACAAACGGTTGATATATTTTTTTTCCTCTGATTTTCACTATCTCCCGATACTAGTTAGTGCCGTGTCACATATTCTTGTTCAGATTTCACACCAACTGTGGCTAATAGGCCACCATCAAAGGGAAAGAGCAGGACTGGTACTATTGTGGGTGTCATTGTTGGTGTTGGACTTTTGAGCATCTTTGCGGGTGTGGTTATCCTCGTCATTCGAAAAAGAAGAAAACCGTACACAGATGATGAAGGTACAGATGTAATAAGAACATAAACAAGCCCTTGAGCTGAATAACTTTAGCTCTCTGATCAAAATTAAAGTTGACTATCATCTGTTAAATTGGTTGATTTTAAGTAGTGAATTTTTTATGGCAGAGATACTTAGTATGGACGTAAAGCCTTACACCTTTACTTACTCGGAACTTAAGAATGCAACACAAGATTTTGATCTCTCAAACAAGCTTGGAGAGGGAGGGTTTGGGGCTGTTTATAAGGTAAGTCCCTTACTGAATCGAACAAAATAGCTGTATATTTTTCTGAGATACTAGGAAAGAAGGGTACATGTAATACCTTTTAATACGTTTTGTTTTGAATAACACGTTCAACAGGGAAACCTCAATGATGGAAGAGAGGTGGCGGTGAAGCAGTTGTCAATTGGATCACGGCAAGGGAAGGGACAATTTGTTGCAGAAATTATTGCAATTTCTTCAGTTCTACATCGCAACCTAGTAAAACTTTACGGGTGCTGCTTTGAAGGAGATCATCGTTTGCTCGTATATGAGTATCTCCCTAATGGAAGTCTCGATCAGGCATTATTTGGTAATGAACAGAAACATGACTTACCTATCTCTGCTTCTGCCAAGCTAAAGTAATCATTATGCCATTGGGTTGGATGTTACAGGGGATAAGAGTTTGCATCTTGATTGGTCAACCCGTTATGAGATATGTCTGGGAGTAGCCAGAGGTCTAGTTTATCTCCACGAGGAAGCAAGTGTTCGCATAATACACAGAGATGTGAAGGCCAGCAACATTTTACTGGACTCTGAACTGGTCCCAAAAGTTTCTGATTTTGGGCTTGCAAAACTATATGATGACAAGAAAACCCATATTAGTACCAGAGTGGCAGGGACGATGTAAGCAAAATCCATAGACCCTGACATTTTGTTTGCAACACAATTATGGCTTTATAGCTCATGTTAGTTGTATCAATGCAGTGGGTATCTTGCGCCAGAGTATGCCATGCGTGGACATCTAACAGAGAAAACAGATGTGTATGCCTTTGGTGTTGTGGCTCTTGAGCTAGTGAGTGGAAGGAAAAACTCTGATGAGAACCTGGAAGAGGGAAAAAAATATCTTCTTGAATGGGTACGTCTATATTTGTCATATAGGCGAAGTTGAAGATGGTGTGATAAATGACAAAAGCCGATAATCCTTTTGTATTTCTTGTATACAGGCATGGAATCTACACGAGAAAAACCGTGACGTTGAACTAATAGATGATGAGCTAAGTGAATACAACATGGAAGAAGTGAAACGCATGATTGGCATTGCTCTGCTTTGCACTCAGTCATCTTATGCGTTGAGACCACCAATGTCACGAGTAGTAGCCATGTTGTCAGGAGATGCTGAGGTCAATGATGCCACCTCTAAGCCAGGCTACCTAACCGACTGTACATTTGATGACACCACAAGCTCCTCATTCAGCAACTTTCAAACGAAAGACACTAGCTTCTCGACGAGCTTTATAGCGCCTGGCCCGGAGATGCCACTTAGAGACGGCGAATCGAAGCCAATGGTTGGATTCAAGATCAAGGAGGGAAGATGAAGATTGTCCCCTCTATAATTTGATATGCTTGTATATGGAAGTTGACAATTTTCTTCTATATAAGGATGTGGAGAAACAGATTTCACTTTCATTCAATAATAATATTTTAGTTGACAATTTTTCAATTTTTGTAACAAACTTTTGATATCTTGCAAGGATGACCAAAAAAAAAAAAAAAAAAAAAAAAAAAGAAAGTTAACCTGTTGTGATGGGCCGGGCATTTTATAAGCTAGTACAACTAACACACCGTTAAATGGGCCTGGCCCATTGAATTTTTCAAGAGCAGCGCCATCAACAGATGCGCTTATTAAACCCCTGAAACCCTAGTTTCGTTCGTTGTATATTTCTTCTCGCTCAGTAGGTCTTTAGGGTTTTAGTTTCTTCTCCTCAAAAAATGGCGATGTATGTTATCTACGAGTCTTCTTCCGGCTATGGTCTCTTCGAGGTTCACGGACTAGATGAGATCGGACAGAACACTGAGGCGGTTCGGACTTCTGTCTCCGACCTCAGTCGCTTTGGCCGTGTTGTTCAGCTCACAGCGTTTCATCCCTTTGAGTCTGCTCTCGATGCTCTCAACCAAGTCAACGCCGTCTCTGAAGGTCAGACTCTTCATTACTCTCTTCTTATTCTTTGTTCTGTATATTCATGTGTTGTGTTGAGTAGCTTGTTCTTGTATTTAGAGCTAGAGTAGACACTTCGATTTAAAACCTTATAGTTCAAATTTCCTGGATATATTGTAGAAAGAGCTTTAATTTATGGTTGATTCTTGTTTTTGTGTTCTGTTTTTGTTTCATTGTTTTGGTTTTGTCATTGATGCTTTTGGAATTGGTTTTAATGTGATATTGGTAGGTGTTATGACTGATGAGCTTAGAAGTTTTCTGGAGTTGAATCTTCCTAAGGTCAAGGAGGGAAAGAAACCCAAGTTCAGTTTAGGATTGGCTGAGCCTAAACTCGGTTCACATATATTTGAAGCTACTAAAATCCCATGCCAGAGCAATGAGTTTGTTCTTGAGCTTCTCAGAGGTGTTCGCCAGCATTTTGATAGGTTTATCAAGGACTTAAAGGTGTGATCTCCTTTCTATGTGTTTAAAATCTTTTTGTCTGTTTGCTTATCTCATATGGTTTGTGTTCTCATAAAAAATTTCTGTTTATGTAGCCTGGTGATCTTGAAAAATCTCAGCTTGGATTAGCTCACAGCTACAGCAGAGCCAAGGTGAAGTTCAATGTTAACCGAGTGGATAACATGGTTATTCAAGCTATCTTCATGCTTGACACGCTTGATAAGGATATCAATTCCTTTGCCATGAGAGTCAGGTTTGTTTTGTGCTTTTCCCTTTCAGATTGTGTGTTTTCCTCGAGAAAATTGGTAGCTGAACTGTTTATAATGTTATTACAGGGAATGGTATTCGTGGCACTTCCCCGAACTAGTGAAGATAGTCAATGACAACTATCTTTACGCCCGTGTTTCAAAGATGATTGATGACAAGTCAAAGTTGACTGAAGATCACATCCCCATGCTTACTGAAGTCTTAGGGGATGAAGATAAGGCAAAGGAGGTCATCGAAGCTGGAAAAGCATCCATGGGTAAAAATTTTGAGCTGACTTTTTTGGTAGCTTTGAGTTAATGTGTGTTTCTGTTAACTTATGTCCTGAGACATTTACTCTCTTCCCTATTGGCAGGCTCGGATTTATCACCGCTTGACTTAATCAACGTACAGACCTTTGCTCAGAAAGTTATGGACCTTGCTGACTACAGGAAGAAGCTCTATGATTATCTTGTCACTAAGATGAGCGACATTGCCCCTAATTTGGCTGCTTTGATTGGAGAAATGGTCGGTGCCCGTTTGATTTCACATGCTGGAAGTCTGACTAACCTTGCTAAATGCCCATCTTCCACCCTCCAGATTCTTGGAGCCGAGAAGGCTCTTTTCAGGTGCAATATCTGGCACTATATTTTTAATGTTCACCAGTTTCCTTTTAGTGCTGCTTGTGACATGAACTGCTGTGGTATTTCAGGGCACTTAAAACACGTGGAAACACTCCCAAGTATGGATTGATTTTCCATTCTTCCTTCATTGGCCGAGCATCTGCTAAGAACAAGGGCCGTATCGCTCGTTATCTTGCAAACAAGTGCTCTATAGCATCCCGGATTGATTGTTTTGCTGGTAAAAATCTGAAACTCCTTGAAGAAGAGTTTTGGATTATGAATTCTGTTGTGAAAGTGTTAAATTATGTGCCCTGATGTCCTATGCAGATGGTGCAACTACTGCTTTTGGTGAGAAGCTTCGCGAACAAGTTGAGGAAAGGCTAGAATTTTATGACAAAGGTGTTGCCCCACGCAAGAACGTGGATGTAATGAAGGAGGTGATAGAGAATCTAAAGCAAGGTATTTCTTGTAGCTGTTTTTTTTTGGTTGTAATCAGAGTCCTCTTTATGATGGCAAACTCAGTGTTTTTTTATCTGTTCCTCCTTTAGAAGAGGAAGGGAAGGAGCCAGTTGATGCCTCGGTGAAGAAAAGCAAGAAGAAGAAGGCAAAGGGTGAAGAAGAAGAAGAGGTGGTGGCAATGGAGGAGGACAAGTCAGAGAAAAAGAAGAAGAAAGAGAAGAGGAAGATGGAGACTGCAGAGGAGAACGAGAAATCAGAGAAGAAGAAGACAAAGAAGAGTAAAGCTGGAGGAGAAGAGGAGACTGATGATGGTCACAGCACCAAGAAGAAGAAGAAGAAGTCTAAGAGCGCTGAATAGAAAGGGATGCAACATTAACAAACCCTGTATTGTATTTTTTTTTTGAGCTAAATTAATGTCGTCTGTTTTTCGTAGTGAACATCGGAGAATTTTTGTTTTGGTCTGGAAACGATTCAAGGTTTGGCAATATCTTAAGTTTGTTTAGGTTTTCACTATTTTGACGTTTGCAACCGTGAAGGAGGCTCCTCCATTTTATAAAATACAATTACCAATTCCAGTGCTTTGCAAATGTTTCAATAATAGCTAAACTAACTACCAAATTGGAAAACTAGCTTAACAAGTTTGTGAAAATGAATTTGGAGCCATATGATTTATTATTTTACCCAAATGGAGTAATAGAAGAAGAGCAGCTCGCGTTTGAATGGTCAGTTAACATTAACAAAAGGTAAAATTGAATAGATGTTAAAACTTGTGTAAGTAAACAATAGAGCTACCTCCTTTTGAGAAGGATAGATAAACTCGTGACCAACCACATTCCCAGTCCCATATTCTTAGTACAAATAAGAAATTCACACCCCTCAAAGAAATATAACATAATCAATCATAGGAAATATACTTCGCATAATGACGATAATGATCAAGTTTCTCCTGTTAGCTCTGCTCGTGATCTCTCCGATTTGCGCCGAGAAGGACCTGATGAAAGAGGAATGCCATAATGCACAAGTTCCGACCATTTGCATGCAATGTCTTGAATCCGACCCAACCTCCGTTCATGCAGACCGTGTTGGCATCGCCGAGATCATCATACACTGTCTCGACTCTCGTCTCGATATCATCACCAAGCAAGTTTTCCCTTCTAATAACCATACATATATATTAACTTAGATATATGACAATATTCTCTAACTAATATATCAATCTTTTTATTGTTCTAGTAACATTACAAATATATTGTCACTGGGAGGAGGAACGAAAGAAGTGAGAAAAATCTTGGAGGATTGCAGAAATGACACGTCGACGGTGGCACCTAAACTACTGTCGGAAGCCAAAACAGGTCTGAAAACCGGTGATTACGACAAAGCCGCCAAATCGATAGAGTATGCTAGCATTCCTCATAGCTGTGGATTAAAGCAACCAAGTGTCGAGTTTGAGTTTCTTCAACTGTTTAGTCAAATCAGTATCTATACTCAACTCTCTGATGCTGCCATGAGAATCATTGATCGCTTCTAATTACTCCACCTTTTTATCTCTATGTAACTCAACAACATCGATGCTTACCATGCATCCCCCATATAAATAAATGATTCCCTCTTTTATCACGATTTTTATTCATGCATGGTCTCATTTAGGCGACAATTACTTAACACTTCACCATCTAATAATCATACTAAACTGATGTTGTAGAAATTACGCTCATCAATCCTTAAGGAAAAAAAAACTAGAGATTAATTATCTTGAGATGAATATCGTCGCTTATAAAAACTTTTTAATTCTTCCTTAATAACATGGATACATTGGGGATAGTGGACCGTTAAATGGGCCATGTATCACCAACTCACCCCAACAATAGTTTCTGCGGTTTCGTCGCCCGGAGTCTTGCAAAGTGGAGATATGTGAAAATCCATTGAAATAATCAAATATATAAATGAGTCATTAACCAAAAGAGAGACTCATTATCTGTTGACGACGTTGTATTTTCCTAAGTAATTAAGTGTTTTTGAATTTTCCAATAAAAAAGGCTTTTCATATTTCTCTAAGAAAGAAGAAACTCGCTTATAAATCTCAAAGAGAGAGTGGAGTTCCATTTCTTCTTAACTTCATCAAAACCCTATTTTACATTTCTCTTACAATAATCTTCTGATGGCTGATTCCGGTAAGCAATGTGTCTTTGTGAAGACTAGTATTGATACCCGTTTAGGGCTATCCTTGACAATTATGATAGCGTATCTGCTTTCAAATGTGACTCTTCATAATCTCTTCCCTTTTCTTTTTAGTTTGGTAACTTTTTTAATTTGTAGTAACGAAACTCATATTTATCATTTTTTGTTTATTATACAGACATAATCTGCAAAGAACATAAGCAGTGTTTCCAAGTGTTGACAACATCACTATTTATGCCTTGAAGGTAACAACACGTTTTTGTTTTGGAAACAACGACAACAACAACTTAAGGAAGGAGTACTGTTTTTGGTAAGTGATAATCATTACCACCCAAGCTAACATTCAAACCAAAAACCAGTTTAAGTTAACTTGGGTGGTGCTGATTATCACTTGTCGGATTGTATGATAAATATGAGTTTAGGTTAATTTGGGTGGTAATGACTATCACTTGTCGGATTGTATGATTTTAAAAAACGCTCTTCAAAAGCCTCAGTAACAATGACTGGTTCTCTATCCGTCCACCTCGTACGTGTCGATTAGAAGGGTGAGCTGCAGATTGGTGAAGTAGTTGAGAAGAAAACGAGAAAGAGAAAATCGAAAAGTGACAACAAGATCAGAAAGAAACCCTCCGTAGAGACTCCAACAGAAGCGAAAGGTAACCTCTACTTTTTTTCTCTGTTATTGAATAGTATATAACATATGTTATCGATGCATATCAGTTGATTTAACTTTGTGTTGAATGGACCTTCAAAAGGAGGTAGCAAATGCTGATTTAGTCATGATTGACTAAGACAATGATGAGTGTACCAAAGTAACATCTAAATTCTAGAACTAAGAATCAGAAACTTAAACCATATACAAACAAAATGACCTTTTTCAAGATCATTGTCTTGGTCAATCATGACTAAATCAGCATTTGCTATGGATAATATACATAATCTTCTAATCTTTGGTACACTAGTAATCCTTGATTAGCTTTAAAAGTTGTAGATAATCTTCTAGCTGAATTAAACCAAACAACTGATGATGCTGAGAAAGAAGGGATCATAGATGTTGTTAATGCTACTTCTGAAGCTATTGAAAACGGTAACTTCAGTTCTTGGTTGAATATACCTACTTTTTCTTCTCTAGCATAATAGGCAATGGATCATTTCTATTGAATCGTAATTGTTGAATTTTGTGTAGAAACTGAAGTCGATCTCAAGGAAAAAGATGGTGATGAGGAGGCTAAATCTGAGAAGCCTAAAAAGAAAAAGGAGCAAAGAAAGTCAAGATTCAAGAAGATGGTCTAGTTGCTTCTAGCTCAAGGAACGCTGAGGAAGATGGTGTCTCGAGAGATCCACAGGAGAAACAAGAATATGGATAAAGTTGTGAAGAAGCCGAGCAAGAGATCGAAAAAGGAACAGTGTTCGAACATTGTGGAGAACAATGCTTAAGGATTGTCTGCAATGACTTTCAAGATCATTGATCCCTTCTTTTTTTTTGGAACTTTTGGTTTTGTCTTCGCTTTATTTTTTCTCTATGGAACTTAAGCAACCTATATCTCGGTTTATAAGCAAGTTATTTCCTCTTTTCTTCTCTTAACTTTTATTTTGTTTTCATGCGTGGTTTTACATATGGTTAACTGCTAAACATTCCATTATCTCTACTTATCAATCAACAGATCATAGTAAACGTAATTTCGTAGAAGTTAAGCACATACATCTTCTAAAAACTAGAGATTATTTATCTTGAGAAATCTGTACATATTTCAAACAATTCTATATATATCCAAGGGTGAATGGGCCTGAGGGGACTGTTAAATGGGCCATATATCACCCTCCAACCCAACAATACTGCCAGATGGCGGGATTAGGAATTTAGTATTCTTTAAAAATAAAATTAAAGAATGAGAATATTACACGTAGAGGCACTATTTTGAAACTTTAGCCACAAATAGGCACTTTGAAAGGAGAAGACACTTTACCAAATCAAAATTCCCAAATTGCCCTCTGAACCACAACGCTTTCTCCTCATTTTCTCTCTCAACTCTTTTCTTTATCGTCTTTATTTCTCTCTCTTTCCAAAATCAAAACCAATTTTTTACGGGAATCTCAATATTCCAAATCAAAACTAAAAACCCAATTTCATATGATTTATCATCATCTTCCCTGTCTCTCAACAATTATTTGATTTGGTTCCATTTATTTATCTCCTTGATTAAGGAATCTCTGTCATCGATTACAATGAAAAGTGAGGATGTTAACCATGATCAGTTACCTTCTAAGCAATCTGGGCTTGAAACGGTTCGTGATGTTGAGAACGCGAGTAGCAGCAAAAAGGCCATTGTCGATGTAACTTCATCTGAGGCATAGTTGTCCATTGATGAGTGTCCAAGCATTCAAGTCCAAATGGTCATCTAATAACTCACATTTGAAGCATAGTTGTCCATTGATAAGTGTCCAAGCACTCTAGTCCAAGTGGTCATCTAGTAACTCACATCTGAAGCATAGTTGTCCATTGATGAGTGTCCAAGTACTCAAGTTTAAGTATATAAAGCGTGTAAGAAGATCAATTGTAGCAGCAATGTTCTGTTGTTGATTCTTAATATATTCTTCGTTTTTAAGTTATGATAGAGAATTTTGAGATAATCTCAGAATTTCTATGATTTGTAAGAATTATAGAGAACCACCATGATTGATGATTTTGAAAAAGAAAATAAAAATGATGAAAAAAAAAAACATGGAAGACAGAGAAGATAAAAAATGATGCTAGTTTGTCTCCATGATAACTTGTCCACGTAAACGTAACCATGTGGAAATAAGTGATTCTCATAAGCAAAAGAATATGCTTTTAAGGTTAGACGTTCAATGAAACATCAATTTATCAAGAAAGAATCAAATTGTACCAAACAAGGCGATCAAATGGATATGAAATTTAATACTGGAATTTGCCAACTTGGGTTTTCCATAAACTCTCAAATGTTTGATTTTGATAAACTCTTAAATGTTTGATTTTGCAAGGAAAGAAAAAAAAGTAATAATGAGAAGAGAGAGAGAGAGAGAGAGAGAGAGAGAGAGAGAGAGAGAGAGAGGAAGAGGAAGAAGAAGAAGAAGCGACGAAGAAGAAGGAAAAAAAAGGAACGTGGAGAGATGAAACTTTTTTTTTAATTATAATTTTTTAATTTTCAGGGGCAAATTGGTCACAAGTTTAATGAAAAAGTTGGAAAAGTGCCTCATCCCTGACAAGTGCCTCAAAAGGAATAAAATTCTCTAAAAGTGCCTAAACGTGTCACATTCCCTTAAAGAATTACGAAAACAAATACACGGGCGTAAAATGCCTAAATTAATTATCGTAAAATCATATAGAATCGAAGAAGAAGATTCATATAATTATAATCCAATCCAGGTCTTAATTTACGCTTTCACTCGCCATTATTGTTCCCTCTTCTTCTTCTTCTTATTCTCTGGATCTCTCCTTCTCCCTCTCTTCTTTCTACAGTTATTTCGCTTTAGCAGATTACTTAAATCCACGGTTTCTTCTTCTCCGGGAGCATTTATGGCGTCAGCGGTGACGGCGTCAGGCAAGGTGGAGAAAGGACATCAGCTATATAGAGACGGCAAGTATAAGGAGGCGCTTCTCTTCTATACGGAGGCTCTTACTGCTGCTAAAGCTAAACCACAGAAGATCGCTCTTCACAGCAACCGCGCCGCTTGTTACTTGAAATTGCACGATTTCATTAAGGTTTTTTAAAAAATTCTCTTTTGACTTCTTCCATGTTAGAAATGGTCAATTGAATACATAGACGATTCCAATTTACTTACAGATTTAGTGAAAATTTGAGTCTTTGTTTGAATCCCAATGCTTAGCTATTAAGAAGCACATCTAAGAACATTCATGCTTGTTGAATGGAATCGAGAACTGTTCTAATCGGAGTCATGAGTGTTAGAAGAAAGCCAACTACTTGTGAAATTGGTATCTATTCAAGAATATTAAGATCTTTTGTTTTGGATTCTTTCAGGCAGCAGAAGAATGCACTTGTGTTCTTGAGCTTGATCAGAAACATAGCGGAGCGTTGATGCTGAGGGCTCAGACTTTAGTCACTCTTAAAGAATACCAATCTGCTCTTTTTGATGTCACCAGGCTTATGGAGTTGAACCCTGATTCTGAGGTTTATCAGAACCTCGAAGCTCGCTTGAGGACGCAGTTGGTATATATATATACTCTCTGTCTTGCTTTCCCTTATTGATAGTGTTGGCTCGTTGGATTTGGATCTAAAAAGTGTGTCTTGTTTCTCTTGGTCAAGGAAAGTCCCTTGCTCCAATTCCTGAGTCTGAAGCAGAATTGGAAGAAGAGAGTGACGTTGAACAAGACGCTGAAGATAAAGAAAGTAGAGAAGTTGAGCTTGGTGTCAATGAGAGAAGAGATAAGAGGTTTGAGTCGGTAGTTTCCCTTAGAAGAGATCTAGAGACTACAGGAGAAGATGCGATAAACAAGGGGGAAGTTGTTGCACCTAAAACACCAGAGGTTAGAGAACAGAACAGCAAGGAAGTGCCAATGTCTGGAAAGCAATCTAATGCATGGCAAGCCATACCTAAGCCTAAGGGTCATTCAACACTCGATTACGCCCGTTGGAATACAGTTGAAGATGATTCCAGTGAAGAAGAAGACGATGAAGACAGCGATGACAGTGATGAGTCGCCACCTCAGTACAGATTCCGTGTTAAGACAGTCGGGGTGCGTCCTGTGAAGTGAAACATTGTAGATAGGAACATGGGATGGTTTCTTTCATCCTGATATATTGCATATTGCACAGGAGAGCTGTGAAAAAAGCATTAGAGTGAAGGGGATAGTGATACCAAAGCAGACTAGTCATGTTTTGAATTGCCTCTTCTGTAATTGGTTTCAGCGGTCACCATGTATCAATGTGCTGTGTCTTTTTATACATCTTCGAAAAGAAACATACCGAGTTTAGATAAGATACACAATACAGAAGACCATGTTCAAACCAAATGGCCTGTTGTTCTATTTGTTAATACTTTCTTTGCCTCAGAGACTCTGCTTTGTTATCACCATGAAGATGATAATGATTTAGAATTGAACAGAAATGGAATTTACAAGCTTCATTATTGATAAGTCACAAAAATACATCACTGCCAAAGTTTTGTATTCATGACATTACCAAAGCTAGATTTGATTAGCTCATATGAATAGGCCCATGCCTTTATCTATTCCTTCTCCCATCCCTTGCTTCTCTCCCATTTCCACTGTGTGTCTCTCTTGCCGTTCCTTTATAATCTCTATGACTCCGACGATCATCATCTCTATCTCGTCAACTCTCCACATGGTGTATTCATCTTCCCTATTGTCTCTTTCTTTTCTCTCTGTGTTTCTTCTCCCTACCAATACCATCATCATTCCTCCTCTCCATTTCCCTTAACTCATCCCGATGATGCTGTCTTCTACCAATGTACTTATCTGCCTTGTTCTCATTGTCACTTTCATCTCTGTTGCCATCTTTTGCCTTCTCCATTACCACGAGGACTTGTCCGACGAATCTTCTCCCTAACACCCCTCTCATCCCTGTCATGACTCATGACTATGAACCCTCTTGGGGATTTCAGGTACATCACCCTCAAATACCATATCATAGCCGTACAAAAATCTGGAAATCCAACATAACAGGAGGTTAGAAAAGTTGACAAACTAATGGCATTGACAGTAGGAAACACAAATAAGGAGGTGGCAAAGCAGCACATTAGGCAACACAGAGTAAAGGACTCAAAAGATTAAGTATGGCCAAAATATCCACATATGATTAGAGATCGTAAGAAGAAAACAACATCTTACTTGTACATTGAATCCCCACCAGCTCCTGTGATCACCGGTCTGTGCTGTGAAATCTTTTTGCACTGTGTGGAAGAGACACCCATTGTAGTACTTGATCCTATCCATATAGTAAGTTAAACCCCTTAAGAGACATAATGAATATCATGGAAATGTTACTTAGTAGATAGGCAAAAAGACACTTACTTGCAGATCTTAAGAAAGTTTTTTGCAGGTCAAAGGGCATTTATTTGTTAGATATCAATCACTCTATCCCCAAGACTTGTCACAATAAGAACTGACATGTTCACTACCTGCATAACCTGAAACCAAAAATTAGAAGTGAGAAGAAAGTAGTACGCTTTTTCACTAGCTTATCTCATTCATCAACAAACCCGAGCATTACTGTTGGGGAAGGGAAGAAAAAAGAAGAACCAAAGTTGAGTTTTTCAGATATCGTTCAAGTTCTTGGGGTTTAAAAGAAGGGTTAAATTGTAACAAAACCAAAGTTGAAGGTATTTAAATAAGAACAAATAGCTAAAGGGGTTTAAACATGAAATATATAAAAGGTCAGGGTTTCATGGTCAATATATAACTATCTCTCTCTGTCTCGGACAAAGACAAATAAAAAGTGCGAATCTTCCAATAAAAACACGCCACGTAGTTTATTTAGGCAGCCGAAGATCCCGAGGGCCCTTTGCGATGTCTCAAAGCGGCGGTGACTTCAACCTCTCCGACGAGATTCTCGCCGTGATTCCCACCGACCCTTATGATCAACTCGACCTCGCCAGGAAGATCACTTCCATGGCTATCGCTTCAAGGGTTTCGAATCTGGAATCTCAAGTCTCCGGCTTGAGACAGAAGCTTCTTGAGAAGGATCGGCTTGTTCATGAACTTGAAGACAGAGTCTCTTCCTTTGAAAGACTTTACCATGAAGCTGACTCGAGTTTGAAGAATGTTGTCGATGAAAATGTAATAATTCTCCTCAGTTTTGTTAAATTTGGTTTGACTTGGATCATCAAAGTGTGTCTTTTACTCAATTGGTTGAATTTTTGGATTTTTGGATTGAAGATGAAACTGACTCAAGAACGAGATTCACTGGCAATCACTGCGAAGAAACTCGGTCGTGATTATGCAAAGGTTCTTTCTTTTCAAATGTTATGGTATTGATTTTTGTTGAAATTTAATCATTTGATTTCAAGCTCAAGCTCTAGTGTTTTGCTTGTAGTTGGAAGCATTCAAGAGACAATTGATGCAGTCATTGAATGATGATAATCCATCTGTATGTTACTCAACACTATACTTCTTTTGACATCCTTTTATATATGAAACAAAACAAAATCAGATGTTACATACTCTCCTCTTGTTTTTACAGCAAACTGAGACTGCTGATGTCAGAATGGTTCCTCGAGGCAAAGGTATTGTAACATCATCTCAAGTATTCTGAGCTTATTGGTCTTCATTGTCTTTCCTTTTTCTTTATGTGTTAGTCTCTTCAAGAGTTGCTTGTTCTGATGTTATTTACTCTGTATGCATTGTAGATGAGAATTCAAATGGATCCTACTCAAACAATGAAGGTATTGATTGCTGAGTTATCCAATAATTTAGTTTGTAGCAACAAAAGAACATACGTTAGTCCAGAAGACTTGTTGATGTTTTCAATATAATGAAGAACAAAAAAAAACATTTTCAATGTGTAATGGTTCATGAAACAGGTTTAAGTGAAGCGAGGCAAAGACAGTCTATGACTCCGCAGTTCTCTCCCGCGTTTACACCAAGCGGAACACCAAAGATCTTATCTACTGCTGCTTCTCCGAGAAGCTACTCTGCTGCTTCATCGCCAAAGCTATTCTCTGGAGCTGCATCTCCAACATCTTCACATTATGATATACGTATGTGGTCTTCAACTAGCCAGCAATCTTCAGTAGCAAACTCTCCTCCACGCTCGCATTCTGTTTCAGGTTCACAACTTTAAAGCATTCTAATATGTTGTCTAAATTTATATCATGTGATTTGTGGCTTTGTTCTTATCCTCTCACTTGATCTTATACAGCTCGGCATCCGCGGATTGATGGGAAAGAGTTCTTTAGACAAGCCAGGTATATATAAGTTCTAAAGTTCCTAGAGCCAGCAACTAGTATATGAGAATGAGTGATAGATAGATAAGGAATTGTTTTGAATTTTCAGGAGCCGTTTGTCTTACGAACAGTTCAGTGCATTCCTGGCTAACATCAAGGAACTTAACGCCCGGAAGCAGGGCCGCGAGGTAATAACCTCATAAGCCATAACATAGTCCTTAACCAACTCTTTTAGTCTGAAATTTGTATAATGTTTGAATCCTAAAATGGTCTTATCTAATCTTTATCGCCAGGAAACATTACAGAAAGCAGAGGAAATATTTGGAAAGGAAAACAATGATCTTTACATATCCTTTAAGGGACTTCTCACAAGTGGGCGTTGAAACAAAAACTCACCAACTTCTAAGCTTTCTTTTCATGACCAATTAGTCATGACTGATTTCAAATTTGTAAAACCTCTTTAACCATAGAAGAGAATCAGGGAATTTTGTTCTTGCAAGTCCCAGTTCTTTTGCTAAGACTAAGAGTTTATATCTTTATTAGATATTAACCCGCGGTATACCGCGGACCTATATTTTTATTAAATAAAAAATAATTGAATATTTTTTAGGATGATTTAATAAATTTATGCTATTGTTTGATTTAAATGTATAATTCACCGCTAGACGAAATTTTATAACTCAAATTTTAAAGTTTTAAGTTGTATTTGTTTATTTTGTTAAATGTTTAATATTGTATAATTGTATTTTGATTGTTGTTTCTCGGATTTCACCCGTAGTACACCATTCCATATTAATATCGAATCAAACCCGTCAATTCTATGATTTCACCTGTGGTAGTATTTAATTGTATAATTATATTTTAATTGTCATTCTATGATTTCACTCCTAATTCTATCGCAAATTATTATCAACCCAAACCAGACAATTCTAAAATATTCCGTAGTACACCATCCCATATTAATATCGAATCAAGCCCGTCAATTCTAGGATTTCACCCGTGGTAGTATTTAATTGTATAATTATATTTTAATTATCATTCTAGGATTTCACTCCTAATTCTATCGCAAATTCTTATCAACCCAAACAGTCAATTATAAAATTTCACCCGTAGTATAATGTTTAAATATTTATAATGTTTAAATATTTATAATGTTTAAATTTCTTATAAAAGAATCAAAATGTGTTTTAAAAAAATTAAAGTTTTAAGTTTTTTTTTTTAATATTGTTAATTTTGTTTAGTGTTTAAGATTATATAATTATATTATGATTGTTATTATATGTTTTTTTCCATAGCATACTATCCCATGTTATTATCCACTCAAACCCGTCACACCATATAACCCCGTCCCGTGAAATTAAACACAAATTTGTCATTTTATTATAAATTTCAAATATTTATAAAATTAGAAACTTCAAAAAAGATTAATATTGACCCAAACTTCATCATTGAATTTTGAGTGTTATATCTAAGATTTCTCTCGCAGTATATCGTCCCGTATTAATATCTTTTATATTGTTTAAATTTCTTGTAAAATTTAATTTATAATTTTTTAAACTTTTTAAAGTTTCAATTTTTTAAAATAAATAACCCTAGTAAACAAACCATTTTAATTTTGGACACCTCATAAATCAAGTTTCATGCTCATTCGTAATCGAAATCATTTTGGTCCTTTTTATAGTATGGCTCTTGACCATTGTCCAATTTTTTTAAGCGATGTGGGACATTCTAAAATCGTAATTATTATCCACCCAAACCCGTCCTACCATATAACCCAGTCACGTGAAATTAAACATAATTTTGTCATTTTCTTATAAATTTCAATATTATAAAATTTGGAACTTAAAAAAATACAATATCGACCCAAAATTCATCATTGAATTTTGATTGTTATATTTAAGATTTTTTCTGTAATATATCGTCTCGTATTAATAAATTTTTTATATATTTATAATGTTAAATTTCTTGTAAAATTCAATTTATAATTCTTAAAACTTTATAAGTTTTAAAATTATAAATATTTAAAGCATTTTTTAAAGATAAACTTTATAAAAAAATTTAAAATTATAATATTTAACTTTTGATAAAGTTATAATATTTATAATTTTTTGAGACATTTTAAAGTTTCAATTCTTTAAAATAAAAAATCCCAGTAAAATCGGATAACTATTTTAATTTTGGACGCCTGATAAATCAAGCTTCCTGCTCATTCGTAATCAGAATCATTTTGGTCCTTTTATAATATGGGTCTGAACCATTGTCCAATTTTTCTAAGCGATGTGGGACATTGTACACATATTATTTCTTCATAGGTTGAATAATATATGTCCATTTAAAAAAATTAGAATTACATCATATTCAGAAAAAAATATAATATTTTATTAATTATATATATTTTATATAAATTCAAAATAAATAAAGTATAAGATCAAATAAAATTGAAAGAAGAATTATATATTTATGTTTAAATTAGGTAGAAATATTTTAGGAAATTAGTTAAGGTAAATAAGAAATATGGTTAGTTTAGAGATATTGTTTATATTAAATTTGGTAATTAAATCATTAATTTTCGTTTTTAATTATTAGTTTTTAGGTAACTTTTCCAAAAATTAATGTTATCTAAGATCAGAACAGAATTAAACATGTTATCCAGAATCCGAACAGAGTTAAACCGGGTAAAACCCACCCATTTGAATTAATTGTTGAATTATGGCTCAAATCTTCAACATTATCTTCAAAAATCCCCTCCAAAAATGTATATATAGATAACGGAAACAAGATTAATGTATCATCATTCATTCCTTGTTGATTTAATTAAACAGATGAACAAATGATATGTAATAATAAGGTCTCGGTTTACAGTGAAAGTGATTTAATTTAGTATCTTTGTTACTTCGATTATTGAATTGAGCGTGTGTACTTATGAAGATTAAATCGATGATGCATGGGCTCATGAAGATTAAAAAACTCAATAGACACTTAACCAGAATTAATGATATTGGCCCGATGAGTATTGGCCCATTAAGGCCCATTAAGAGAGCGAAAACCCTAAACGAGAAACAAGGGATATACTCAGAGCATCTTCCTTGGTTACTATATAATAAGCTTTAGGCTGCTAGACGCCTGCCTCCTTGCACCTCTTTTCTTTCTCTCGTTCTCATCTTTCTCTCTAAGGTTAGTCCCTTGTGTAGATCCTCTCTTCATCGATTCAATTTCATCTTCCTTGGTTTGATTTAGGAATTTTGTCACGATTTGGTGTTTAGATGATGGAGTCTTGCTGTTGATCTATGTTTATAGCACTTTGTTTCCATGGTTCTGTTGTTTCTTACCGTTTGTTGTGCATCGATCTGGTTTTGGTAGATCCCTCGTAGATAATAATCTGAATATGTCAAAGTTTTCTTACAAGTCTGTTGTGTTTTCAGTTTTGATTGATATTGTTATCCATGTAGTAGTCGATCATCCAAAAACTGGTTCAGTGTGATTCTCCGATCATCGCCGCTGATTTTATATTTATCATCATGTATAGATTTGCAGGTTTTATTTTGTTCGTTGTGTGTTTTTGTTCTTTGTTAAATTTAACCTCTATGCATTTGATGTACATGTTTTTGTGTTGGTCTCAGTTTCTCTTATTCTGTATAAGCTAAGCTAAAGTCTCCATGGTTAGTGTCTGTTTAGTATTAAAATATTTCAATTTGCTAATTCTTTATGTTTTTGTGATGATATTGCAGAGATTTTGTAGGTGACAATCAAAAGTTTGACAAAATGGTAAGACTTTTGTTTTTCTTACATTTATTTACATTATTACTATGTGGATACAAGCATATAACGATTTTATGAACTTGCAGGTGAAGTTTACAGCTGATGAGCTTCGAAGGATTATGGACTACAAACACAACATCCGTAATATGTCTGTTATTGCTCATGTCGACCACGGTATAATCTTCATCACTTTTTTTGTACTATTCTTGTCAGTTTTGATCTCTTGTTTGTTTACTGAATTTGCTGGTCGAATTGTAATCTGAATCTAATGCATCTCTTTATATACTAATGTTTATAGTCTGTTTTGAAATTAATAGCGTCTCTTATCTGTTTTCTGAGTTTGCTGAACGTTTAAAAAAGTTTAAACTAATGCATCTTTATTTCATGATCAACAGGGAAATCCACTCTTACTGATTCTTTGGTTGCTGCTGCTGGTATCATTGCCCAAGAGGTTGCTGGTGATGTTCGTATGACTGATACCAGAGCTGATGAGGCTGAACGTGGTATCACTATCAAGTCCACTGGTATTTCTCTCTACTACGAGATGACTGATGAATCCTTGAAGAGTTTCACTGGAGCCAGAGACGGAAACGAGTACCTCATCAATCTTATTGATTCACCTGGGCACGTTGACTTTTCTTCTGAGGTTACTGCTGCTCTCCGTATTACTGATGGTGCTCTTGTGGTGGTCGACTGCATTGAGGGTGTGTGTGTTCAGACTGAGACTGTTCTACGTCAGGCTCTTGGTGAGAGGATTCGACCTGTCTTGACTGTCAACAAGATGGACAGGTGTTTCCTTGAGCTTCAGGTTGATGGTGAGGAGGCTTACCAGACTTTCTCGAGGGTTATTGAGAACGCTAATGTCATCATGGCTACATACGAGGATCCTCTCCTTGGTGATGTTCAGGTTTACCCAGAGAAGGGAACTGTGGCGTTTTCTGCTGGTCTCCATGGATGGGCGTTTACACTGACCAACTTCGCCAAGATGTATGCTTCCAAGTTCGGTGTTGTTGAATCTAAGATGATGGAGAGGCTCTGGGGTGAGAATTTCTTTGACCCTGCCACCAGGAAGTGGAGTGGCAAAAACACTGGTTCCCCGACCTGCAAGCGTGGGTTTGTTCAGTTCTGCTATGAACCCATCAAGCAAATTATTGCTACTTGCATGAATGACCAGAAGGATAAGTTGTGGCCTATGTTGGCGAAGCTTGGTGTCTCAATGAAGAATGATGAGAAGGAGCTTATGGGTAAACCTCTAATGAAGCGTGTTATGCAGACTTGGCTCCCTGCAAGTACTGCACTACTTGAGATGATGATCTTTCATTTGCCATCTCCCCACACTGCCCAGAGGTACCGTGTTGAGAATCTGTATGAAGGTCCTCTTGATGATCAGTATGCAAATGCCATCAGGAACTGTGACCCCAATGGACCTCTCATGCTCTACGTATCCAAGATGATTCCAGCCTCTGACAAGGGTAGATTCTTTGCCTTCGGTCGTGTCTTTGCTGGTAAGGTTTCTACTGGTATGAAGGTCAGAATCATGGGTCCCAACTATATCCCTGGTGAGAAGAAGGATCTGTACACTAAGAGTGTTCAGAGGACTGTCATTTGGATGGGTAAGAGGCAAGAGACAGTGGAGGATGTCCCTTGTGGTAACACTGTTGCTATGGTTGGGCTGGATCAGTTCATCACCAAGAATGCTACATTGACTAATGAGAAGGAAGTTGATGCTCACCCCATTCGTGCTATGAAGTTTTCTGTGTCTCCTGTTGTTCGTGTTGCTGTTCAGTGTAAGGTTGCGTCTGACCTTCCCAAGTTGGTTGAGGGTCTCAAGAGGTTGGCCAAGTCTGATCCTATGGTTGTGTGTACAATGGAGGAATCAGGTGAGCACATTGTTGCTGGTGCAGGAGAACTCCATCTTGAGATTTGTCTTAAGGATCTTCAGGATGATTTCATGGGTGGTGCTGAAATTATCAAGTCAGACCCTGTGGTCTCCTTCCGTGAGACAGTTTGTGATAGATCTACTCGCACAGTTATGAGTAAGTCTCCTAACAAGCATAACCGTCTGTACATGGAAGCAAGACCCATGGAGGAAGGTCTAGCTGAGGCTATTGATGATGGACGTATTGGCCCAAGGGATGACCCTAAGATCAGATCCAAGATCTTGGCTGAGGAGTTTGGATGGGACAAGGATCTTGCAAAGAAGATCTGGGCTTTTGGACCTGAAACCACAGGGCCTAACATGGTTGTCGATATGTGTAAGGGAGTTCAGTACCTTAACGAAATCAAGGATTCAGTTGTTGCTGGTTTCCAGTGGGCGTCCAAGGAAGGTCCTCTTGCTGAAGAGAACATGAGAGGTATCTGTTTTGAGGTATGTGATGTGGTGCTTCACTCTGATGCCATCCACAGAGGAGGTGGTCAGGTTATCCCCACAGCCAGAAGGGTCATATACGCTTCCCAGATCACAGCTAAGCCCAGACTTTTGGAGCCGGTTTACATGGTTGAGATCCAGGCACCAGAGGGAGCTCTTGGAGGAATCTACAGTGTGCTGAATCAGAAGCGTGGACACGTGTTCGAGGAGATGCAGAGGCCAGGAACTCCCTTGTACAACATCAAGGCATACCTGCCTGTTGTGGAGTCTTTCGGATTCTCAAGTCAGCTTAGGGCAGCAACCTCAGGACAGGCATTCCCACAGTGTGTGTTTGATCATTGGGAAATGATGTCTTCTGACCCTCTTGAGCCAGGTACTCAGGCTTCAGTTTTGGTGGCTGATATCAGGAAGAGGAAGGGATTGAAGGAAGCGATGACTCCACTATCTGAGTTCGAAGACAAGCTTTAAGCTTCACCAAGACTCGTACTAGCCTTTTTCCCAATGGTTGCTACTCTCTCTATCTTAATTTTGTCTTGTTTTATTAATACTCTTATGGTATGACGGATTGTGAAGACTTTTCTCTCGCCATCCCCTGAATGTTTTTTACTTTTTTCCTAGTTGAGAACTTTGTTATTGTGTTCGCAAATATCTTGGTTTTGATTCTGTCTTGCTCTTTTTTTTTATATTCTTTTCTCTTCCGATCATTCATATATTCATGCATATTATTTAGGTTACTTACCGGAACACAGGATGTAATTGTGTTAAGTCTCAGACTGTTTTATCATTGAATGTTGGAAGAGGACATGTTTTTTAGGTAGGATGAGATTTTCTTTCAGAGATGTTGATAAACAGTGTCAGAGTATGATTTTGTTCTATTAGAGATTGTAATTGTCAGTCATGCATTAGGTTCACTTACATGGTAACGGATTATTTGTGGTGTTGTTGATTTAGTAAATTGGAATGTTGAAGAATGCAGCCAGGTCCCTTGAATAGTGGGAGCTCCTTAAAAAATATTCCAAGTCGATAGTGTTTAGAAGATGCGTTCGGTGGCTATTTCCTAAGGAAACCCACATTGCTCATTTATCACTTAGTTTAATTATCTCATCTATAAATAAAACGTCCAGTTTGGACACCAAATCACGAATCACTTATTAATCTTTGGTGATCTTGTGTATTAGTTTTAAGAGGATGTCATTTAGAGAGTTAATAAGCTGATTCGTGATTTAACACCATTGGCCCAAATACATGATTGATTATGGGTCGTACAAGGCAACAATAAGGTTGGTTACTTATCAAAACACCGGTGAGAACACGTCCATTGACTCGTTATGAAGTGTTTTGACCTGGAACCTTCAGAGACGACCAGAATCAAGGACGCCTCCTACTTTTATTTGAAACGCGTTGTGTCGTGTTCGGTCTGGCTAGAAACCGGAAGTTTCTACGAACACACCTCCTAACAAATTCAATATCTTAAACCGGAAGATAACGTCAGAAAATGTATAAATATACACTTTGAATTGAAGCAATTCACAAAAATCATTCATCATCTCTCTTAACTCATCATTACACAGACATAGCAATGGCTCAGTATCATCAACAGCATGGTGAGTCATTCTTGTACATTACACAATTGCTGATATATATGTTTTAAGTTCAGTTTCGCATATAATCAATGTGACTGATGTATTTATAAATATATATGCAGAAATGAAGCAGACAATGGCAGAGACACAGTATGTGACAGCGCCGCCACCGATGGGTTACCCGGTGATGATGAAAGACTCTCCCCAAACTGTGCAGCCTCCTCATGAGGGTCAGAGCAAAGGCAGTGGTGGATTTTTACGTGGATGGTAATTTTATCTTTTTCATCTATCTATAATTGTTTCTCCTTTCTTTTCCTTTGTATATTGATCTTTTTTTTCTGTTGCAGTTTGGCTGCAATGTGCTGCTGCTGCGTTTTGGATTGTGTCTTCTAGGGAATCCTCCCACTACACTATACACACAGCTTCTACTGATCTTTTTGTCTTGATTCTTGATGTTTTCTTTGTACATTTTTATAAAGTTTTGATTGAGTGTTTGCTATTTCTGATTTTGTTACATTTGGTTGTTGTTTTGTAATTACATTCTTATTCTTTTGTATATTAGTTATTTCCCTGTTCTGAGTAGTTTTGACTATCATCGAAAACCAAATGGTCAGCATTTGGCAGCAAATCCAATTTCTTGCATCTTGCCACTCAAGCCAAAATTTAGAGAAAACCCACATCATATAAACTGGAATGAAATGGTGTCGATACACATGATTATTGCATAAAATTCTCATTGCCAATCCCATGAAGTATGTCATTTCTTGTTCTACCCAAAATTATACATCTCATCTTTGTATCATAAAAATTACTTGGAGTATATAAATAAAAGAAAGATCTCACTATATTTTGCAAAACCAAGAGCAATGAATCTCAATGTAATAAAAGCCGCGCAGAAACACAACCTGTCGTGTTCTGTGAAGAAGTGATTGAGATCTCAGGGTTATGCTATACGTTGAAGCGGAAAAGCATCACATCTCCTTCTTTAACAATGTACTCTTTACCCTCTGATCTCAACTGCAAAACAAATAAAAAATTCAAGCTAACTCAGTGAGAAGAGAATCATAAGATGTTTTAGTACAAGGCAGCTCAATTTATGGACATCACGAAGAAACTCACAAGTCCTTTCTCCCTTGCTGCTGCTATAGATCCAGCAGTGACAAAATCTTCATATGCAACCTGAACAATTAAACCGATTGAAATTATGTCTGGATTCATATGAAAGAAAGAAAAAAACCATAAGTTTGAAGCTTTCAATTTCCAATTTTCATGACCATGGGTCATGTTCAGAATAGGGTGATTCATTAAGAGACAAAAAAATGCTTACAGTCTCAGCTCTAATAAAACCTTTCTCAAAGTCAGAATGAATGACGCCAGCAGCTTGTGGTGCAGTCATGCCTGTATCCACATAAATTTCCACCGAATTACTACACATTTCCAAAAAATATAACGCATTTTGAGAACCCTACTGACTGGAAACTAACCAGCGTGTATTGTCCATGCTCTTGTTTCCTGCCATAAAGAATGAACATGTTAGAGTTTATGTATATGTTCTACAACAAGTTTTTGTGTTTCTATATCTTCTTCACCTTTTCACCAGAAGTGAAATATGTCTGCAAACCTAGCAGGCTGTATGTTGCCCTGATAAGGTTCCCGAGGCCACTTTCACTGACACCAAGAGAGTTCAAATATTCTGTGCGTTCTTCAAGAGGAAGTTCGGTTAGCTCTGACTCAACCTGCTTCCAGGAAAGGAAGATTTTGTCAAGTAGTGGAAGAACATTTCAAGTAAAATACATGCGTGAAAAAGTCAAAGCATACGATGTAAATAGACAATGATCCAGACCTGTGCTGAAACAACTACATGTCCGGACTGCAAATCAGAAGAAAGACCCTTCACTTCTTCAACGTAAGCATTCTTCTCTGGCTCAGCAAGATCAGTTTCAGCAACATTTGCCACGTAGATCATAGGTTTCATTGTAAGCAAGCAGAGATGCTTTACAACTTCCATCTCGAGATCGGACAATGCAACTGACCGTGCAGGTTTTCCTTCCAGAAGAGCTTCCTGAATTCTTTCCAAAGCAGATTTTTCAGCTTCCTCCTGTGTCATAGAATATCACATACACATTGTGAATATCAGTAGCAGACTAGATTATGAGAAGTCAGTAGTTTCTCTAGCCAAATTTTCTACCTTGACTTTGGATTGTGAATCCTTAGCCTTCCCTTTCTTTAGTCTCTCGATCCTTTTACCAATCTGCATTTCTTGCAAAAGATGTAAATTAGCTTTATCAACTCTGTTTAAGATACAAAGGTGACTGCTCCAGAGTTTTTTGAACACAGATAAGAAAGAAGATCAATACTCTCCCTAGTAGAAGATCAAGAAAACAAAATCCTAAACACCAGGCAGGGTGTGTTCACGCAAGTGCATAGCTCGAGAAATGAAGAGCTCATTGAACATGAAACAGAAATTAAGCTGAGAATCAAAGTTATACAAGAGTATGAAGAGAATGGCTCTGAGTGTACCTGATCTAAGTCGCAGAAAATAAGCTCGAGATTGATGACATCAATGTCAGACTTTGGATCAACTTTACCATTCACATGAATAATGTCATTGTCCTCAAAACATCTCACCACCTGAATTGAAAATAGTTACATATCCAGAAGGAACATAAGCAAGTACTGATGCAAACAAGAGATAAGAAATGAACCTGGAGGATGGAATCAACTTCTCTGATGTGAGATAAGAACTTATTGCCTAAACCCTACAAAAAAAATCAAAACTTGTGAGTTGGGTAAAGGAATTATCTTCATTGAGATAGAAAGAGAGGAGAGAAAAGAATCTGACTTCGCCTTGACTAGCACCCTTGACAAGACCAGCAATGTCCACAAACTCAATAGAAGCAGGAACCGTTTTCTGAGAACCACTAAGTTTAGAAAGCACTTGAAGACGCGAATCAGGAACAGCAACAATACCCACATTAGGCTCAATCGTACAAAAGGGAAAATTAGCAGCTTGAGCCTTTCCATTCTCAACCTGAGACAATCACATAAGGTGTTTGACGAAATGCCTCAGAGAAGAAGAAGAGTAAAGAAGAACGACAAGTGCATCAATGGGACTTACGACGGCGTTAAAAAGAGTAGACTTTCCGACGTTAGGAAGACCGACGATACCAGCTTTCAAACTCATGCTTACTTTGGAGGAAAAGCATCGCTTCTGGAGAGTCAAAACTCCGACGAACTTGGAATTACCGGAGAATAATAACTGGTTTCTACAGAGAAGAGACTTAGAGGGTAACAAAGCCATAGCCGTGACGACACTGCTACAAGCTGCTCTCGCCATGGTGCTAATTTTCTCAGCCTCTCAGCTCAAAATTTCTAAGTGTGTTCGTCGTCTCTTTTGTCTATTATCTTTTTATCGCAAATTACAGAGAATGTGTTGATTGGTCCTTTGTTTTCACAATCACTTATTTTTAATATACGTATTTTGCCCTATGTTAATAAACATTTCGAGAATCTGAGTTTAAACTAATCATTTTGGTTCTTGTTTATAATTCATTTTGACAACTGTTTCATTAGCTTAAGCTAATTATTTTCTTAATACTCATAATACTTCTTCATAAGATTATTGCTGTCTTGACAATTAGACAAAAACAAGCTTCACACATTTTGACAACAGTGATTAGATAAAGGATCTGTGATTAGATAGATAAGAGCACAAGAGCAAGTTTTACATACATCACAGAATGTTCAAAACTTCCATAATCAAAATAAAAAAGGTTTGCTAGAAGAAAGAAAAAGTTTCAAGACAAAACTAAAAAGAGAATCACAGAGAGCCGATAGTTATTTGGGGGAGGAACTTGGAGTCTACTTGGATCGCTGTCTCATCTTTCGACGCTTCCTCTTTAATCTCCTCATGCGCTTCTTCTTCCACTGCAAAATATTATCCACAATTTTGTTAGTATCAAATTCATTTGTATAGGATAACAAACGATACACATGATGAAAGAAACACGACATAAATGGAGAGTTTTCATTTCAACAACCTTAACCTATATAACAAGATCTCTATCTATAGTTTAGATAAACCAGTAGTAAGTGAGTTTTCTGGCACAGAGATGGTTCCAATCGAGATTACCAACATTTTTTCAGAATCTCTTTACGGCTTCCAGTACAACAAATTTAACAGTGGGATGCAAAATCGATTATCATTTTCAATTGTTCTAATGTCAAAAACATAATCCTCAGATCTTCTTGTACGACTTTACTAAGGATATATATAACATTTGCATTGTAGAATGTAACATCTATCTCTCTCTACGTATATGTGTATCCATACATGAATGGGTATTATCGATGAAACTAACGCTAATAAGTTCTAATACAAAGAACAATATTGAATCGAAGAAGAAGAAGAAGAAGAAGAAGAAGATGTTACCTTCGCTCTCATTGTTCTTGTTGTTGATGCTTAGTTCTCAGATTCGCCGATTTCTCGAGAAAGAAGAGAGAAATGATTTGAGTGAGAGCCTCTCGAATTTATAGCTAGGGTTTCCCACTATATCAATGGGCCTATTAAATGGGCCTAACTATTGAATTCAGATTGAATCATTCAGTCACACTTCCATCTTCTGGTGGGCCGAACTTTAATTACTACTAATCCAATGAAGGAAAGACACGTCACACTTGCTCTGCATGTCAAGAAGAAGTTTAAACGTTTTAGTCAACTTTTTAGCTTCTCAAGAAGCGCAGATAATCAGAGTTGCATAAGAAGAAGCAGAAGAGTTCCGGCGATCTTATACTCATGGATTCTCGCCGGAGTTTCATCGGTGTATGTTCGATCGAGGAGAAGCGAGTGCTGGAAAAATCGAAGTGGTAAAAAGCTTTGGAACTCTGCTTAGCTACTTTGTGTTGCAAATTGTGTATATCTTGTAACTAAGAGATATTGCAAGTTTGGATTCGTTTTTAGAGTTCTATATAAGCTCTACATTGAATATTATTTACACAAACTCTCCTTCATACTATATCTGTACCTATTTCTTCATTCATTTTGGTTTTTGAATTCGTGTAGTTTACTCAATTGGTTGACGCAACGCAACTTCGAGAAGATCAAGGATGAGATTGTTCGTACAATAAAATCATTTCCATCTGCTTCTATCTTGAAGGTTCTCCGTCCCTTTTTGTGTTGATAAATATATTATGAGACTATTTCTAATGGTATTTGTATATATGTTGCAGTCTCTAGTGTCTTGCGTTTTCGATATGGCAATGGTGGAAAACTCCTATGTCTTATTCGCTCGTTTATGCGTAGAGCTTTTTCACGAGCTTCCTCCACTTCCATCAGATGAATCTCACGGCGATATTACAACTTTTGAGAGACTGTTCTTGCGCAAATGCAGAATTGAGCTTGAAAACGCATCCCCTAAAACAGAACATTTACCACTTGTTTATGTTGATGAAACAAACTATTACAGATTCATCAAAACCGTAAGGGTTTTAGCTGAAGTTTATAAGAATAGCAAGATCACAGAAACAACCCGGAAAAGTATGATTCAGGTTTGCCTTGCCCTTGCCTTTTTTCACTCTTGGATATGCTTCTACTTACGGGTTTAATTAAGAGAATATGATCATTTCAATGGTAACGTAGGTGCTTATGAATCCCATCTTACCACCTGAGAGGATTACCGATGCGATGAATTTATTTCGGTCCATCATTGGAAAACTAGCTGACTTCCATTTTTCTGATGAAAAATTCAATCAGCTAGTTCGTAGTTCTCGGGTAACACCACTATCCAAAGACATGACTATGTTTAAGCTTTAACGTTTGGTTTGCAGATATATCTCTCTAACGGTAGCTTGATTCCCAGGTAGTAGAGTTGGAGGGAAATTACAATGAAGAAGTAAAGCTTAGGAAAGAAGCAGAAGATGCACTTGCTATGAAAAAGGAAGATGTAGAGATGATGGAACAGTTGCTTGAGTCTTACAAGGAAGAACAAGGTAAATTGCAACTACAAGCTAAAGCCTTGGAGCACAAGCTTGAAGCAGAGTTGAGGCATAGGAAAGAAACAGAAACCTTGCTTGCCATAGAACGGGATAGGATAGAGAAGGTAAAGATTCAACTGGAAACTGTTGAAAATGAAATTGATAATACGCGTTTGAAGGCTGAGGAGTTTGAAAGAAAGTACGAGGGTGAGATGATTCTCAGGAGAGAATCAGAGATTGCGCTGGAGAAAGAAAAGAAAGAGTTGGAAGAAGTAAAGCTAAAGCTTGAAACCTACGAAAGAGAGCAAGAGAATCTGTCCTCAGAGGTCAGAACTTGGCAGGACAAGTACGAGCAAGAGTCGAGTCTTCGGAAACTAAGTGAGTATGCACTTTCTAGAGAACAAGAAGAGCTTCAGATAGTCAAAGGACTGCTAGAATTTTACAATGGAGAAGCAGATGCGATGCGGGAAGAGAGGGACAAAGCTCTCAAAACAGCAAAAGAGCAAATGGAAAAGCGTCAACCTCCGTCATCGTTTTTCTGCCCTATCACACAGGCAAGCCCAAATCTTTACAAGAAGATGATAACTTGCATAACACTCAACCTCGTATTGTTTATATTTGTCGCAGGAGGTCATGAAAGATCCACACTTTGCTGCCGATGGATTCACATACGAAGCAGAATCTATTAGGAAATGGCTTAGCACAGGTCACCAGACGTCGCCGATGACAAATCTCCGACTTTCACATCTCACTCTTGTCCCTAACCGTGCTCTCCGCTCTGCGATTGAGGAGTTGGTTTGATCCTTCCTAATTTTTGAACCGGTTTTCTTAAAAGTTATAAGATTGAGTTGAGCCTATATAATGGCCTCACGACTCTCTATTTATGAGCCTTTCTTGCATTTGTGTGATCCAAACCTATTTGAATCGGAAACTCATTATTTAATATAATATTTTGATAATATTTAAATTATCTAACTTTCTAGTCTCGAAATATTAATTCTTTAATAATATTTTGTAAATTATATACTATATATGGGGAATTCTCTAAAATACCATATTTTAAAGTTTTTGTTTCAAAAATATTTATTCTTTGATGATATTTTGTAGATTGTATATGGGTATTTCTCATTATATAATATGTATAACAATATAACAGCTAATGATCTGGATTGTTTGTTTTGGGAGTTCTATGTAAATAAGCTCTACTATAACACAACCATTCGTCCCTCATATTGATGATTGATATTAGGGACTTATGTAAATTACCATATAATATCTTTTGATATTTCTAATTACGTTAATCTTCTACTATTCTAGATTTTGATCGATTGTATTCTAAACCTCTTAATCCGGGTCTTGTTTTCTTTGATAAAATATCCGAAAATAGAAACAAAGCCATTTTTTCTTAGAACGGTAACGAAAACATGCAGTGTGCTTTTGTACACACACCTAAAACGCCATGAAAAGCCAAACATACGACATACCAGCGTTGAATATGTGGATCCAATTTATTTGAAACCTCTTAAAATCGAAAACTTATTACCGGGTTGTATGGCTTAATCCGGACCTTGTTTTCTTTCATAAAAAAATCCGAAAATAGAAACAAAGTCATTTCTCAGAACGGTAAAGAAGACTTGTGTGCTTTAGTACTACACACCTAAATTGCCATGAAAATTGAAAAGCCAAACATTCAAAGACCAAGAAATATAAAAGAAAGCAAAAAAATTTATATGTTCCCACTCTTTTAGGTAGCAAAGGAAATAAAAATACAATACACATCTTGTTCTACATGACAAGCAGAAGTTTAAACGTTGCTCAACTTTTAAACGAAGAGAAGTTACAGCTGGAAAAGTTTGATTGTAGCTTCTCAATAGAAATTCAGAGTGACAATAGTTATCGAAGAAAGAGTTATTTCGGCGAACTCATTCATGGAATCTCGTCGGAGTTTCATCTCTATAAGTTTGAACGAAGAGAAGATAGAGCTGGAAAAAAACTCAAAACGGTTAAGTATATCAAGCCAATAACTTTCGGGATATTATTTGATAATATTTTTTAGATATACTAACGTACAGTATATTGATTTTGGGAGTTCTACATAAATATATAAGGTCTTATGTAAATACCATATAAATACCATTCTTTCCTTATATTGATTAATACCAAGGGTTTTTATGTAAATATCATATAATATCTTTTCGTGTATATCTCGTGTTAAAAAAAAAAAAAAAAAAAAAAAAAAAAAAAAAAAAAAAATCTTTTCGTGTATATCTCTTATTATGTTAATCTTCTTTTATTCTAGGTTGTTTGTATCTAGGGTTTCTTATATATACTCTATTAACTATCAATGAGAACGACGATATTGCCTTTGAGTTCATGTAGTTTACTTAACTTTTGACGTAACGCAACTTCGGAAAGATCTAAGGATGAAATTGTTCATAAAATAAGATCATCTCCCTCCGCTTTTCTCTTGAAGGTTCTCTCTGTCCCTTTTTGTTTCTAATGGTTAATTTAATCACTAATATGTATGTTTTAATGGTATGATCACTAATTAATCTGTATTTCTATATATGTTGTAGTCTCTAGTGTCTTGCGTTTTTGATATGGCGATGGTGAAAAACTCCTATGTATTATTCGCTCGTTTATGCGTAGAGCTTCCCCCTCTTCCATCAGATGAATCTCACGGCGAAATTACAACTGTAGAGAGACAGTTTTTGCGTAATTGTCAAATGGAGCTTGAAAACTTGTCCCTCAAAACAGAGCTACCACTTGTTTATGTTGATGAATCAAAATATTGGAGATTCATCAAAACTGTTAGGGTTTTGGCTGAGGTTTTTAACAATATGAAGACTACTCGAACAACACGGAAAAGTATCATTCAGGTTTGCCTTGTCCTGCCTTTTTTTTCTTCCACTCTTGGACTAACTGTAAAGGGTTTAATGAAGAGCATAGTACTAATTGTAATGTAGGTGCTTATGAATCCCATCTTACCATCTGAGAGAAGCACCGATGCAATGAATTTATTTCTGTCCACCATTGAAAAACTAGCTGACTTGCAGTTTTCTGATGAAGATTTCAATCAGCTTTTTGTAAGTTCTCGGGTAACACAACCATCCAAAGACATGATTGATATCATCTAAACACAATCGTGTTGGTATGCATATATATTAATATATTTATGTCTCTAATGGCAGCTTGATTTACAGTTGGAGAATAAGTACAATGACAAAGTCGAAGTGAAGCTTAGGAAAGAAGCAGAAGATGCACTTGCTAGAAAAATTAAGGAAGTAGTAGATTTGACGGAACGGTTACTTCAAGTCGAAGCCTTGGAGCACAAACATAAAGCAAAGTTGCAGCTTAGGACAGAAACTGAAACCGCGGTAGCCATAGAACGTGATTATATGCGTTGGAAGGCTGAAATTTTCGAGAGCGAATTCAACAATCAATTGGTACTCAGGAGAGAATCAGAAATTGCACTTGATAAAGAAAGGAAAGAGCTGGAGGGTATTAAAAATCTGCTTGAAACTTGTTTCACAGGACAAAAGAACCTGAAATCGCAGGTGATAACATGGAAAGACAAGTACGACCAAGGGTCAAGTATTAGGAAAGAAAAAGAGGTTGCTCTTTCTACTAAGAAACTAGAACTCGAGATTTTCAAACAGCTAGCCGGATCGTACAAACAAGATGCAGATGCGATGCGACAAGAGAGAGACAATGCTCTCAAAACAGTACAAGAGATAGTGGACGAGCAACAACCTCCACCATCATTTATCTGCCCTATCACACAGGCGAGACCATATAAACTCCACAATAAGATAACTTGCATTACACTCAAAAAATCGTGTAGAGTTTTTAACATGTTAATGTGGTTTATATTTGTTACAGGATGTCATGAAAAATCCACACATGGCTGCTGATGGATTCACATACGAATTAGAAGCTATTCAAAAATGGATTAACACAGGTCACAGGACGTCGCCGATGACTAATCTCAAACTTTCACATTTCAGCTTTTTCCCTAACCGAGCTCTCCGCTCTGCAATTGAGGAGTTGGGACGTTGATTCTTCTTGTTTTTCAAACCGGTTTACTCAAGTTGATATTGGGCCGATAATGGACCCATGAAACTATTTGTGAGCCTTACTTTTTTTTTTCTTTTTTTTATGAGCCTTATTTTAAATTTGTGATCCATTGTACGTGGCTTAATCCGGACCTTGTTTTCTTTGATAAAATATCCGAAAATAGAAACAAAGCCATTTTTTCTCAGAACGATAAAGAAGACAAGTGTGCTTTTGTAGGCACACCTAAAACGCCATGAAAAGCCAAACATACGAAAGACCAAGAAATATTAAAGAAATTAATATGTTCCCACTTTTTTCGCTAGCTATGAAAAAAAAAAGAATCACGTGACAATCGGACAATGTGACGTAACACAACTCTTTGAGATCTCTTTTATTCAGAGAGATAGTCTGATATTTTTCAACGAGTAATGGAATAGTTTTCTTCAGCTAGCAAGAAATTATTATTTGCTTTTGTTGGTCCATTTAAACTCCAATCTATCTTTAGATGGAAACAAGGCATGCTTAAAAAGCCAAAACTCTAATCACTGACCTAAGCCCTAGGTCTCCTATATTTTATCTTCTCAAACTTTTATTTACTGTTGGTAATTAGCATTGAATACTATTTCTTTTACAAAATTTGAAAGCGATCTAGCTAGAGAGAGAGGAGAATAATAAATATTGAGAGAGAGAGAGAGAGACAAAAGTGAGAGAGGAACAAGAACAAGAAAGTACGTAGATGTACAGAGGGAGATAAGAAGAGGACAAGACAATGGCCTGCAGATTTTTTTTACACATCGGTCAATAATAAACTTGCAATATTTGGCTCTATATATCGTTGCAACTTGTTTACACCAAAACTTATAGATACACGCATTTTAAACACTTTATATTCACCTATAAGACAAACTTTTTCTTCTTTGTTTTTTCAAAAAAATATTGTTTGTTTGTTCTCTTTCTTACCCCTTTCTATTAGAAACATTCAATTATTACTATTCAAATCTTTCATCTGGTTCTTTGTAACAAACAGCTAAGAACCCAGCTCAAGCTGTCCTATCTTCTCTGTCTATGTTCCGTAGCACAAATATTTCATCCACTCAAAATAGCTTTTATATATATTTACAAATACCATTCAGAAAATATATAGTTTTTGAGTTGTATTCACATGTTGGGGGTAATGTAATCAAGTAATTTTTGTGTCAAGTCAAGCATGTATTTAGTTAAGTCTCAAGCTAAGTTTTAGGGTTTTGATTGTTAAATATATTTAAAGTATTTTTGTCGTTTTTTTGTAAAAGAAAACGAGATCAAGAAAGGAGGATTAAGTGTTAATTATAATTAGCTTATGTCTTTATCTTAGTTTAATCGCCGTTTGATGTATTAAAGTAATGTAGAGAACGATTCTTTGTAACTAATTTTTTCTTCTTTGTCGGCCTTTCTCTACTTAAGCCATTTGTCGTTACACTGTTTATTATGAAAATGAAGACAGATGCAAAAAGAGCAGAGTTAAAGTATCAATTTGGGAGAGAGAGAATCTTTTACAGAGGGCACAACACTGGGAACTATCACGTTCTCTCATTCATTTCCTTACTTCTTTTTTAATTACCAATCTTCATTATTACTCTCTATTTTCACATTATGTAATCTTTGGTGGATGATATGTACTAGTATTTAATGATTTAGGACAATGTATTTGACTATTTGAAATGTGATTCAATTTAGATTTTTTAGTAGTATTTTCTAAAGCCAAACAAACGACAAGAGAAAGATAGGTCCGGTAAAAAAAAAAACATGCATTGATTTCAGATCTATATCGATTTTATGGCATGCAAAACTATAGTATTAAATATAGATGGTTTGTTTATTTAAAGGCAGCAATAAATCTATAGGCTTAAATTTAATGTGTTATGTCGTTTATAAATTGATATTGATAGATCCTATTATTTGACCTAACGGCTACTTCTCACTGAAGTAAAGTATGACAAAATGAAGTGAGTGATTGTCTGTGTATGATATGATAACTCTCTCTATCTATACTCAAAAAAATTCTACAATAATTTCTAAGAATGTGCATTATTTGCATGTATACTTCGACTTCTTGTATTGTAGCGATTGGGGAAGAAAGAATCCAACGGATGGGATTTAAGGAACGATGTTCCAGAATCACGAGCAACTTTGAATATTTTTTCGATTTATGTTATAGATAACATTATTGTTTTGAAAACAGAATAATTCGTGGGAGCTAACTTATTTAGTTACCGGGACTTTATATAGCTGCAAGGCTAGCTGCGACGAATGACAGCTCTCTTCAGGCTTTGACGACCCTTAACAGTTTTTGTTCATTAGATCTGTCCCTTAATTACTTTTATTAATTATACCTTAGTTGTCTCTTCACTCTCTTCAAATCTTCTTCAATACACAGATTATTTTACACATAATATATAGACATTATAATATTCCAGAAGAATGTGATATTACTGAGAGGTTTCAACTAAAATTCAACATTTTATTTTTGAGTTTTGAAATAAGAAAACAAGTTACAAAGTTTTAAAATCGGTTGTTTAATTAGTTAGTTGATAGATGCTCAATGATATTATGTTAACATGTTACTATAAATCAACCAAAACAATCGAACTGCCATTTAGTCGGGGGTTGACAATCAATTACTCGATTTTATGTAGCCGAGTAATCGTAGTGAAATGAGTCCATTAAACGGTCTTAATTTTTCCACTAATCTATAGTTTAGAGCACGCATAGATCTTATAATAATAGAAAAGCAGTGACTTTTTTTTTTCTTCAGAAAAGGAGTGACTTATTGATCCCTAAAATGCTAAACACACTTTTGAAAGTTTGATTAGCTAGGCTGCCAACTTTTTGAACATTGCAATAAAAAGTAAAAGAGTCTATAATATGTTTTGGGAAGATCCTCTTGATTTGGTCCACCGACCTATTTTAGTCTATATATCCTCTCTACTCTACTGACTACACATGCAGTTTCCAAGTACTAATTATCTCTACTTTCTCTGCTTTAAACCAAATTAAAAGCTGTCTTTTTAGTTAAAGTTACTAAGTTCTTGTTTCATTCAAATTAAGGTTATTAATTTGTGTTATTATTGGAAAAGTTAAAACAATTAAAGCCAAACTAAGGAGGCTTTGCAATTTGGATTATCACATGCAAAAACACATTATTAGGCAATGATATATCATACTATGCTTTTTCGTAACTCTAATAATTAAAACTAGGAACTTCTCCTCTAACCAGTAATTACAAATCACATAATTTTTGCTTTATTTATTCATTAGTCATCTTTTGGTTATTCTGTCAAAAACTATTTTTATACAAAGAGAAATCTTTTGAAGCAATCTCCGAACATGGCAAGCACATCATACTTTCTGGTCAGAATTTTTTTATACTTGTATTAACTTCATCGAATTTATCGTCTAACAGAGAAATATATTTTAATTGCTACTGGTTGGTCTTTCCGAGTAAAATCAACGACGCAATCGATGAGGTTATGAAAATATGTTAGAGACTTTGTGTGATTAATGCAATAAACCGAGAAATGAAATTGTTAAACCGTATTTACATATTCAGCCCCCAAAGAAAACTTCAGTTTACAAAACGACCCAGTAAAAACAAATGCGTTAAGATTCCCCCTAAAATCATAGCGGTTAACCTGCTGACTAAACCGGTTTACTTCTCTAATTGTTCGAATTTCGGTTCAAGCCTGGTTCGATTAATCCGGTTCTTGCTTCCGTTGCTCTGTAACTGAGATTTGTTCCCCGGAGACGGAGAAGAAGAAGACGATGAAGACGAAGATGAGAAAAGCTGGCCAAAGAAAAGCCCTGATTTCAGAGAACAAACCGGAACATTAAGCACCGGCGTGATTCTGACATTAGCAGAGTACGATCTAGGCATTCCATGGTGCTGCTTCATTCTAGGTCCACCGGTGAAGCTTCCGGGACTACTCGAGCTTCTTTCAAGTCCATGAAACACGATTTTACCGGAGGCGTTGAGTCTCGGACTATCCGCCGTCACGGTGAGACCCCGAGATTCGATACACGCCGACGATGATGATGATCCGTCAACGGAAGGCGTCGACGGTGGATGATTCCGTCTTGGTTTGGCTAATCTGATTCTTGGTTGGTTAAGGTTTCGTGAATGAGTCCGCGACGGAGCAAAGGGATTCGCACTTGGTTTATCGAGGTCAAGCGAGAGTCTTGGAAGATCATCGATCTCGTGGCTAGAGGAAGACGATGAAGAGAGTGAGAGACGTGAAGATGCGACTGAGATTGATTCGGAGATATCTGATTCTTTTTGCAACGGCGACGATGCGGCGGTAGAAGATTTAGATCCCCGGTGAAGAAATTGCTTAAACGATGACGTTTTGGGGTTTGTGGATGAAGAAGAAGAAGAAGCTTTAATAGATTCTTCTTGTTCCTTGGCGTTGACGAGTCTCTTGAGACCTAAAAGCTCTCTCCATCGAGTCGTACAACGAGGAGCTTTAGGAGAGAAGAGGTCAGAGATCTCCATCTCAAGTCTCCGGCATGATTTCAGAACCTCTGGTGATCCTCTTGGTTCGGTGGTAGTTGTGTTGACTGTCGTTGACGTCGTCGTCGTCGTCGTCTTAGGGCCAGAGAACTTCAAAGGTACGAGCTTTCCGTCGGAGAAGAGCTCATCGGCAGAGAGCATTGTGACCGGATCCTCAAGGCAAAACTCGAAATCCACAACTGGATCTTGGATTTCCGGTAATGGGTCAGATTGTTGCTTGTCAACGGAGGAAGAGCGTCTGTTGTCGTCTCTGGTTAAAGACATCCGAGGGCTCGTCCATCCGTACGACGAGAACTTCTCCGGCGAAACACCGGCACTTTTAACGCAAGCGGAAGCCATTAAGTTTGTGTGTTGGACTTGTTGATAGGAGAAAAAAGAAGAATCTTTGGAGCATTTGCCGGCAAAGAACTATGTTAAGAGTTAGGGAGAGAAGTGGGAGTGACAGAGACAAGCATTATATACACAGCTCACTCTCAGGTACACCGTACACACTTGTTTCATTTACCGGAACCATTCGGGTCGGTTGTTTTTAATGGGCCGGGTTCACCTATCTTATGGGCTCAGTATTATTTGACCCTTTTTTTGTTGTCAATGCTTGTGTTATTGATAGAGTGAATGACTGAATGTTATGAAATTTAGATCTGGTTCGTGTGAGTATTTATTTTTATAAGTTTTTTTTTTGTTATTATGTGAATCGAGTATTATTTTTTCTCATTATGGTCACCTACCAACCAATAATTGAGTCTGATCATAGGCACACGTTTCGTGTATTCATGCATATAAGCATTGTTTTCTTTCACCAAAAACAATCCCTCTTTGATTAAGAAAAATATGGTTTACATCCATAGCTAATCAATATGAGAACACAAATCTTTTTTTATAAGAAACGATAACGTTACAATTCTAGCATTTCAAAGCAGAAAATATGTTCTGTCTTAAAATAAAATAACTAGAATTGCAAAAGCTTAAGATCAAAGAGCTTAGCGGCAAGAGCGGATCAATCTTTATATTATGATACCATTCTAGGCAACTCTTGTTGAGTTTCCGATAAATGGTGAGCAATATAGATTAACATACGTATTGCATGCCCATATTATGCTTTCTAATTTGAGATGAAGCCGATACGAGACAAAATCTACGAATAAGCAATATATACATATTTATAACAAATCTTCATAAAACTTTATATAAGTATGCATTACACATTTCATTGGTGTAACCTGAAAATGCAATTCTTAGTCAAATTTGATAAAAATAATTAAGAGATACGATATACAGATAAATTGTTAATAGTTAATACTGTCTTTTGGAACCTAGCTAGCTCCTTTCCACAACGATAAAAGATTCCAAATCACATTCTATATAATTATGTTGTCATATATGATATATAAATTATCATAAGGTTGTGTCATATTGTGGGTATTGGATATTACTATTCTTCAATCGAATATGTAAAATCTATGTCAAGGAAATATCGGAAGGGACTCTTGGAGTGACTTGCTATCTAACATAAAATCTATATCTCACCCACCGGTCGAATATTTGTCTTGATTCAAAATTTAATCTTGGACATACATTAATAATAGCATATGCATGGCCTAGATTGCGATGTAACCATGCTCTACATAATAATAATGATAAAATTTTATAAATCATTTCAATTACAAAATATACATTTAAAATATATATAGTTGAATGATACTTTACCTAATACGATATTAAGATGTATTTTCTCTTATTGTTCGAAGGCATATCCGAATAAAATTTTGGCATGCACTGTCTTTTCCTACGGTGATAAGCCTTGATCCGTTAGAACCCTCAGCCGAAATAAACTTATCAAAAAAACAAAAACAATAATTCGTATGCATGGGCTAAAACATACAATATTGTATCATAATGGAATGCACAATACCGCACATAATCCAAGAACTTTGGTTCTATCCAATCGAACGGAGAGGAACTATAACTCCGATCAAAGTACAGTTGAAATTAAATAGAAACTCAAATAGCTTTTGTCTCTATCCAATATTATCAAAAAGTTAATAGAATCGAAGTAGTTTGACCAAGTCAACTACAAACAAAGCTTTTGTTAGTTGTTGTTGTGGCCATCACTTCTACTTCTCCAATGTCACAAACGACAACATCGAACCCAATACTTTCACTACTCTTTCATTGAATCTTACATCTATATATATGGACCAGCTTCTTCTTCCTCTTCATTATTCAATAATCTCTAATAAACATGATTTTAGTTAGTTAACATTCATTATTGTTGTTCTAATCGCTAATAAATATTTCAAATCATTTAACGACTACTAGCATGTAAACATTAATTACGATGATCTGAGGTAATGGCGAAAACGACACTGGCTTTGTTTTATACACGAGGCACAGCAATGAAATAGACATATCCACAATTAATGGGCAAGTTTGAGTGTTTGTATTTCCAAAATCCATGTATAAAAATGACCATTGGTTAATTAATTAGCAAAACTTATTCACCGATTTTATTAAACATATAAATCGTGGAATTTAGTATAGGGCAAGATGAATGGTCCACGTCTTTGGGCCACGCGGGCCTTTCAAATCCAGCTGTTCACATGAATTATTCTCATTTGATTTTACTCGGATTATATGTTGTTTTTAAAACTAAGCAATTTGTGTGTCTATGACTACGTCGACAAATGATTATACAATTGGCGTGTATTTTAAAGACGGAGATTACAATGCGATACCATAAACAATAATCAGAAAAAACTGACATGTGTTTCATAGTATAAACTAATCCTACTAAAACTATTTCGAAATAATTAAACCATTCAGACACGTAAAAAATAAATCAAAACATTAATATACTAAAAGAAATGAACCAATGGAAGCTAGTATTACATTCTTTAATTGTTGTCTCCTGTTTCATGGCAGCCATGCCACTGTTTATGTATACAGAGAGCATAATGCGTTATCAAGAAATTAAAAACCAATTGACTAAACCATTTTAACATTTTCATTATCTTCTTATGTTTTGTAACATGCAATAATATAGATGATATATATCATAGAGAATGTAGACTTTTTCATATTATTATCTATGTGTATCCTCAGCTATTAATTCTGTCTAGGCAAAAATATGTGAGTCTGTTTGGAAATGATTATTGTTTTGGATAGAGTACGTAATTAATAATTGATTTGAAATGGAAATTAAATACTAACATATGATTATAGTATAAAGTTATAAAAATGATATATATAGAAGTTGACGGCTTTGGGTGGGCAATTACTACTTAAACCAAGGGTCTTCCTCCTCGGACACACCCAAATGATCCCAATAATTATTCTTCTCTTTATCTCTCTTTTCCTCTTAACCATCCACTAATCAAACACTAAAACCTAGAAAAAAAAAGGATCAAATCATGGAGACGGAAGAAGAGATGAAGGAAAGTAGTATAAGCATGGTGGAGGCAAAGTTGCCTCCGGGATTCAGATTTCACCCGAAGGACGATGAGCTTGTCTGCGATTACTTGATGAGACGATCGCTTCACAATAATCATCGACCACCTCTTGTCCTGATCCAAGTCGATCTCAACAAGTGTGAGCCTTGGGACATCCCAAGTACGTTTTCATTCATTCTTGACAACAGTATCTTTATTGATCCATATATCTCTGTTTTACTTTGATATGGTTGGTCCATATAGAAGATTATGTCATGATCTTCTTTCGTGTTCATGGTTTTCTAGAAACAAAACTTTAGAAGTTAGTTAATTAATCCATATCTACTAAAACAAAAGTTGGAACCAATAAACTTTAAGATGATGATGTCACCTCATTTATTTTGCATCCAGTTTATACAATGTAGTCTATTTATCACAAAAACCTTATTCAAACATATAACAATACTAGTCGATTTATATAATGTTATGGATTGGGGTAAAATTAATACACATATATACATACTTTATAAGTCTTTTATTTTCATGATCAGATGATTACAATTTATAAGAAATTTACATATATTACGTAATAATATGAAATTAATTCGAGAGGCATAGATAATTGTATACGAGAAGTTGACACTCTTGGCGTTATCCTCAACCAAATTCTTGAAAAAAAAGCTTTGGATAAAATAAAATAAGAGTAACGACGAAAAAGTCAATATCTCGATTTTGTTGGTTTATAGCCTTTAGAGTGTGACATATTTTAAGTTTCAAAATGTAAAATTCGTTGGGTTTGATCAAAATTAGTATTCTTATTCTCTCCTTTGCTTACGCCTCTAATGGGTCCTGATTAGTTTTCAAATCAATGTTAAATTGACCCTTCAACTACATAATAATTATTCAATGCTTAGTCGTCATTCATTTGATCAAAGATATTTTTCTTTATTTCAAACAAAATTCCACAAAAAAAAAAAAAAAATCAAAATCCTACTCATTTACACGCGTTGGATTCCTATTCGTTGTTTTGGTTGAATAATCACATGTTGACATGCTTTAGTTCAATCCCTCACGGATGTATCTTTTATCTATACTATTAATCGTAAATCCTAAAATAGCCGATATATTTGAACATGGCATATCTTATAAAGAAAAAAATTCTCGTTATGAGATTCATTAAACTTTTCTATTTATTTTCAATAATATCCTACAATTTTTTTGTTGATTAACCAAGTTAAGTTTTAAAAGCTAAATGTTTCTAAACAAAAGGACAAAATTTATACTATTGCGAGACAAAAAAGTTGGCGCTAACATTTAATCACATGATCAGTTTCATTATCCTGTAGTGTATAATACAACTAAGCGTGTTTGTGTGTATGTTTCAAACAAATGATTAGAAATGGCATGCGTGGGAGGGAAGGATTGGTATTTCTACAGCCAAAGAGACCGAAAATACGCGACGGGGCTGAGAACTAACCGAGCAACGGCCACCGGATATTGGAAAGCCACCGGCAAAGACAGAACCATTCTAAGAAAGGGTAAGCTAGTTGGGATGAGGAAGACATTGGTTTTCTATCAAGGTCGAGCTCCTCGAGGCCGTAAAACCGATTGGGTCATGCACGAATTCCGTCTCCAAGGATCTCATCATCCTCCCAATCATTCTCTGAGCTCTCCAAAGGTATACACAGTTAAATAATCCAGTTATTGATCGTCAGTTAATCTCTTCTTAGCAAATCTGTAACGAGTAATATACGTGTTTATGTGTTGTTGAGGGAATCAGGAAGACTGGGTCTTGTGTAGGGTATTCCATAAGAATACGGAAGGAGTTATATGTAGAGACAACATGGGAAGCTGTTTTGATGAGACAGCCTCTGCATCGCTTCCTCCACTGATGGATCCTTACATCAACTTTGACCAAGAACCCTCTTCTTATCTCAGTGATGATCATCACTACATCATCAATGAGCACGTACCCTGCTTCTCCAATTTGTCACAGAACCAAACCTTAAACTCGAACCTAACCAACTCAGTCTCTGAACTCAAGATTCCATGCAAGAACCCTAACCCCTTGTTTACTGGTGGTTCAGCCTCAGCCACGCTCACAGGCCTCGACTCATTCTGTTCTTCAGATCAGATGGTTCTCAGAGCTCTACTCAGTCAGCTCACTAAGATTGATGGAAGCCTCGGGCCTAAAGAATCACAGAGTTATGGAGAAGGTAGCTCGGAGAGCCTCCTGACCGACATCGGTATTCCAAGCACTGTTTGGAATTGCTGATGATCGAGTGTAACGAGAGTTACTATTGCTATATTCCTATCCATGATTGGAACAATTCTTCGGGGGGAAATAACGTGTGCTTGTCTGATTGTACAAACATTTCCTCACTCTTGTACCCACGGTAGATTCATGTAAAATACCACTTATGACGCTAGACATACATATATTTCATCGTAGTTCCATTTGTTTCAAGGTATTAAGGACCTCTAGAACAATTGATCAAAAAGATAATATGAAACATCACTACCTGTGTACATGATGGGATAGGTGATTGAATAGCCAAGGCAGTGGTTCCTGAAACAGAATTTAAATAAATCAAAATCAATTTTCGGAACAAAAAACCTCAGAATAACAAGTTTTCACGGTAGGAACATATATTGAATCCTTTGAGTCTACCAATGCACATAGATTCATCAACGCATAGGCATTCATCTGGTATGTATCATCAAATAAGCAGAAACTGTCAAGATAATTTACATTGCTTACTTTCGTAGATGTTGCCAATTAAATCCATCAAAAAGCACTGCGACTGGCACTTTCATCGATAGAACTGCGCTGGCTATCATTTCTCAAGGAACAAAGTAGAGATTTAGGAAGATCACATGATATTCCGATATGTATCTGTTTCATCGGCCGATAGAGTTCACGAGGGAGATTGTCATAGTCATTTTACATGATTCTAGTAGAATCTTTATATAAATGTTTTTGTTACTCTGTTTTGAGGTATTGGGGACACACTCAATAGGGTACCTATAAGCAGCTAGAAGTCTGCAAAAGCTTTGACGCTGCAGCTAAGCCACTGAGAATTGCACCTTCAACATTTGGGCTGACACAGAAATCTCCACAGATTGCTAGATTCCTGTTTCTATCCCAAAGGCACCTCTCCTCTACGGCTATGCTTTTGGCTGGAAACGCACTTCCCCTAGAGACAACAGATCATTAAGCTGACAAGCGAAGAGATTAACAGAAGGCTTAAGAGTCAGGACGCTTACCATCTGTGGGCTTTCATGAAAAAGGGGAGAGAACTAACAAGGCCTGAGCACTGAAACTCTTTGAACATCTCTTCAGATATTTTGTTTAGTGTTTCACTCGATAGCTTTTGGAGGCCGGTCTTAGCAATAACACTGTTGGCATAGTCTGGAGTAGAATGCAGTATCCACCTTTCACTAAAAAAATCAAGATAATAACACTCAGAATTTAGAACGCTGAAGCAATCTTACCCCAAAAATTTGGTTGCAACTTCTCAACTACTGTAATTTCACATTTCTATATTGGTTAGTGAAGCGATCTACCTATCAGTAGACCGTCCCGGCTTGGTGCTTTCACAGTGAGCCCAGCTCAAAATCTCTGAATTCTTGAAAGATAAGCCCTTTACTGGTATCTGATTCAAGAATCATAGAATATGCAAACCGACAGAAATCAGCTAAGGCTTTCACTAGATTACTGGATTGATCAACCAACATTGATTACAGACTGGAAAAGCAAATATCTTACCGAGGACAACGGCTCCTTGAAAGCTAGCATAAGAGAGAAGCATGGTAGAACAGGAATGTTTTGCAGCTTAGTCGCCAACTCCGGGACTAGACTTAAGTCTGTGTAGGAAAGCAAATAAAAGTGAATAGAGATAAATGTGATATAACACTGAAACAGCAACTGCAGGAGGACTGAGTTTGTGCAAGTCTTACCCAGAGGCGGTGGGAGTCCAGTTACTTGAGTAAACCTTGGAGAAACAATGTTTTTATCTGATGCAACCACTCCATCGAAACGACCCAAATTTTCTCCTTTTGAATCTGTCAACAACCATGGTATCTCTTCTTCCAACCATTCCATCTTGGCAATACCAGTTCCAAACATACTCTTAACACCTACAATGTTGATCACGGAGTTGATAACAGAGACTGATGTTTCAGAGATTTGAGTTCAAGCTCTCGACTAGAAAGATTAGAAAAAGTACCAGACTCATTACACAAGGCCTTAGATATAGAGTTCATGCCCGGAACACCCACATACTTCTTTGCATCCCCTTCCTACACACATTAAAATCAGAAATTGATTACTTGGAATCAATCAATCCTAGTATCAAGCATCTTACAAACGCATACATTGAAACAAGTAAATCACACTTCATAATCTACTAAAGTTTTAATATAAGTACAAAGACTGATGTTTCAAAACCTGTTGGATGCCAAGAAACTTGTTGGAGGCACAATCAAAACTCCCAAAAACTTGTTTCCATTCAGAAACAAAACCTCTGGATTCCCACTCATGAACAAGAGCCATGGCATCAGAGTTGCTCACACAGAAAAATGGAGCTCCATGGTCGAACATCAACTCCTTCCCATCTTCTCCAATCTCTCTGCTTAAACGAGACATCATCATTCAAAGTTAAACACTTTATAAGTGAAAAGGAACATTCTTAATCAAAAGGAACCTTCTTTGAGACATGCGTCCACCAGGTCCACGACCCGAGTCGAAGATAGTGACGGAGACGCCATTCCTTGCCAGAGTCGATGCACACACGGCTCCAGAAACTGCTCCGATTTGAATAATTGAAAACTTATTTTCATGAATGAAACCCGAAAAAGAAATCTAAGAATGAAATTGAGGAAACCCACTTCCGCTGCCGATTACGGCGACCTTCATTGCGACGGCAACGCTGCTCATTTGTTTCCTAATCGCCGGCGAAATTGTTGTGGCTGCCATCGGTTTGCACTCTGATTACAAACAGAACTATGTCTCGTTTACTATTTTCGCTATTCAACTGCGTCCCGTTTCTAAATTTAAAAACGACACCTCGTTAGAAAAGTCACCTTTCTGGACTCCAAGCAACAAATGGGACCATGGCGGACAGTCCATGCCACATGTTACCGTAATCGTAATGATTATACGAGACAAATGTCAAGCCCTCCAGGAGGAAGCCGTCTCGTTCTCAGATATTATTTGTTCAGGTTCTTGTTGTTGTTCTTTAAGATATGTGAATAGTGAAGGAGGAAGTAAAATGGGTTGTTGGGTAATGTGAAATGACCAGATTTGAAGAAGAACAAAAGCTGTGACGACAAGACACAAGAAGTTCAAGGAGAACTTAGGGGGAGGCTATAAGCAAGTAACTAGATTCCTTGAAACGCTGCGTTTAGTCATGTTTTGAATGGGGAGAGTGGATGAATGTGAAGACTGAAGAAAGAGAATGGTTTTTATCAGATGACATGGGTGAAATGAAACTCGTGAGGCAAAATATATAAAGCTAACTTTATTTGCCAAAGATGTTGATGCATTGCATGTTTGAAAAACGAACGTTATCACATCTGCGCCAACATTTGTGGCAGTTTTTATCATCGACCAACACATGCGTCTTGTTTTATTTTTTAAATTTGTTCAGAAAGTTCGTGCTAGTGTTAGTCTCGGCGTCATACACTAATGTATAATATATAATTTTTTGAATAATTATAATAAAAATTAGCTAATTAAATTATAATTATTATATTTAGAATTATTTTGTGGATCCGCCACTGTTACATGATTATTTTTTAAGAAAGAAAGATGTATTTATTTTGATAAATTGACAACCCGAAATTTCCACATAAACTTAAAGAATTGAGATAGTGTTTTACTGCAAATTTAAACTAAAATCATGCACTTATACCAACTTATACGTGCATATATCAAACGTCACCAATTTTGTTTTTATATTACTATGAGTAAAGAACCAAGTAAGCACTTTAACAAACCACAAACAAATGTAAAATACAACATATTAATAATCAAAAGGAAATTAAAGGTACAAACTACAAATCATCAAACGGGGGTATATATGCGTAATTAACCAAACAAAAACACATCACAATGAAACAACTCACTACAACAATCTTATGATAAAATGTACATCATCAATCACATGAAGTGATGATAGTTCAAGGACTCGAAGTAGTTGTAGAAGGCGGGGGAGAGAAGAACGGAATGGATGGGAGACTAGTCGGAAGAGAGGGAATGGATGGGAGATTAGTTGGAAGAGAAGGAATGGATGGGAGATTAGTCGGAAGAGAAGGAATTGTAGTTGGAAATGAAGGCAAAGTTGGCATTGCCGTGGGAATGGTGGGAAGATTTGGTTGTGGCAAAGCTGATGGCATTGGAAATGGAGACATTGCAGTGGGCATTGTTGGTAAAGATGGTTGTGGCAACGTCGATGGCAATGGAGGTAGTCCCATTGTTGGGATAGGCAGATTTGGGATTTGAGGAAGAGGTTGTTGTTGGAGAAGGCGGCGTGAGGCTGAGCAAGTGTTGATCATCATTGAGGAAGAGACGCTCACTAAGAAAGCAATGAGAAAGAGCTTGTATGATGCCATCTTGGATGTGTTGATAAATCTCTAACTATGGTTAAGTGGGCCTCTCAATTTGTTTCACTTGTTTTGCTTTGTTTTGATGAGAAATTCAAAGATATGCGATTGAGTTTATATAGTGGCAAGAGTCTCTATGGATATGAAGACCTTTTATTCAAATATCATATATGGTTTTGGTTAGGTGTACTTTATGGTTGGCTTGAGCTATTGTTAGTTCAACTTAATGTGTGTTTAATAGATTATTTTGACAATTCAAGGACTTTTATTAAAGTTAGTTCAACAATCAAAACCATCTAACTCTAATACGTACACATGTTAAGTCTATAACCAAACTTTTAAATATCAATTCTAAGCTTAGAAATGCACAATTACACATACCAATTACCACCGTAAAGTATACCAATTACACATACCATACCAATTTATAGAAAGATATGATATATAAAATAATCTCCAAAACATCAAATAAAACAAAACGATTTTATGATCATTATCCGAATTTCCGGAAAGACGAACAATTAATGGTTTGACGGATCTGACCGGTCGAACCGGATTGACAAACTATTGAATTTTGAAAATCTGTGGTCATTTCCCAAAAGTCAACCTAACCAGACAGAATTCAAAATTTCGTTTCTTTGATACAGAATACGCTTCGAACCTTCTCGAGCCCGTCGGAACTGTAACTCAGTATTATTCTGGCGCCGATGACTCTCCGGTCAGTTCAATCCCGCAGTAAGCGGAAACCGATTGATGTATTCGATTACTCTGACGAGGATGACCGTGTTGAAGAAACTCCTTCGCAAATTCGATTCCCCAGTTACTAAGAAAACCTCCTGCGCCATCGATAAGTATGATTTCCTTCGATGCTGTGAGTGTTTCTTCTCTGAATTTCTCATTGAATTTTGTTTTTGGGAAGGAAGATCTTATTTCTCATTGAATTTCCCCAAGTTTAACATGATAACACAAGAGAAGGAAGATGTTATTTCTGTGTTAATATCTTTCTATTGCAGTTGCGAAGGATACCCAAAGGGAGAGTAAAGTATTGCAACACATAGTTATTGATGTTGAAGGTAATAGTAGGAATATTATATCTTGGAGAACAGTTCTCAACTACAAATGATGAAAATTGTGTAGAATTCCAAATTTTCAGATGGTAGTGTGTGTGGTAGAATAGAAATAACCAATTATGGTTTATGCAGTCCCAGTAAATGAAGAACCGTCAAGATGTGAACTCAGCGGAGATGGAAATGTGAGCCTTTGTCATGATGGAGTTATTACAAGGAATAAGAATGGCTAGAAATTTTCTAATTTTTGTTGTACAATATATTGCAGAGTGACCTGGTTGATGTTATCTCCCATGGAAGGATTGGTATCGATTCATCAACGTCATCATCTTTGACGGAAAATGATGAAGGTTTTTAGCATTTTAGTATTCTCTATCTTTAGTTTCAGTAATTATTTTCTGTTTGTTATCTCAAAATTGCTTGCTCTAAAGAAACTGCTGAATTCTTTTAGTTTCAACTGGAGAAGCCACAAATCCTGCTTCTGATCCACATGAAGTTGTAAGTCTTTTCGAGTATATGCTGTTCTTTTAACCAGAGATAGTCAAGGATGACAAACAAAATGAAAAGCATAAGCTCTACTTCCTCTGAAAAGTTGTTGATATGCTGTTTGTCTCAAGAGCTATGCACGTGGGTTTATATGCAGATAGTATCTCATGTTTTTTCTGTTTCTGCATATACAGGAACCCGAGAATGCATTCAGGTGTAAACTACACAAAGCAAAAGCCCAGAAAGGTGACTTTTCTAACGAGGTGTCGTTTTTAAATTTAGAAACGGGACGCAGTTGAATAGCGAAAATAGTAAACGAGACATAGTTCTGTTTGTAATCAGAGTGCAAACCGATGGCAGCCACAACAATTTCGCCGGCGATTAGGAAACAAATGAGCAGCGTTGCCGTCGCAATGAAGGTCGCCGTAATCGGCAGCGGAAGTGGGTTTCCTCAATTTCATTCTTAGATTTCTTTTTCGGGTTTCATTCATGAAAATAAGTTTTCAATTATTCAAATCGGAGCAGTTTCTGGAGCCGTGTGTGCATCGACTCTGGCAAGGAATGGCGTCTCCGTCACTATCTTCGACTCGGGTCGTGGACCTGGTGGACGCATGTCTCAAAGAAGGTTCCTTTTGATTAAGAATGTTCCTTTTCACTTATAAAGTGTTTAACTTTGAATGATGATGTCTCGTTTAAGCAGAGAGATTGGAGAAGATGGGAAGGAGTTGATGTTCGACCATGGAGCTCCATTTTTCTGTGTGAGCAACTCTGATGCCATGGCTCTTGTTCATGAGTGGGAATCCAGAGGTTTTGTTTCTGAATGGAAACAAGTTTTTGGGAGTTTTGATTGTGCCTCCAACAAGTTTCTTGGCATCCAACAGGTTTTGAAACATCAGTCTTTGTACTTATATTAAAACTTTAGTAGATTATGAAGTGTGATTTACTTGTTTCAATGTATGCGTTTGTAAGATGCTTGATACTAGGATTGATTGATTCCAAGTAATCAATTTCTGATTTTAATGTGTGTAGGAAGGGGATGCAAAGAAGTATGTGGGTGTTCCGGGCATGAACTCTATATCTAAGGCCTTGTGTAATGAGTCTGGTACTTTTTCTAATCTTTCTAGTCGAGAGCTTGAACTCAAATCTCTGAAACATCAGTCTCTGTTATCAACTCCGTGATCAACATTGTAGGTGTTAAGAGTATGTTTGGAACTGGTATTGCCAAGATGGAATGGTTGGAAGAAGAGATACCATGGTTGTTGACAGATTCAAAAGGAGAAAATTTGGGTCGTTTCGATGGAGTGGTTGCATCAGATAAAAACATTGTTTCTCCAAGGTTTACTCAAGTAACTGGACTCCCACCGCCTCTGGGTAAGACTTGCACAAACTCAGTCCTCCTGCAGTTGCTGTTTCAGTGTTATATCACATTTATCTCTATTCACTTTTATTTGCTTTCCTACACAGACTTAAGTCTAGTCCCGGAGTTGGCGACTAAGCTGCAAAACATTCCTGTTCTACCATGCTTCTCTCTTATGCTAGCTTTCAAGGAGCCGTTGTCCTCGGTAAGATATTTGCTTTTCCAGTCTGTAATCAATGTTGGTTGATCAATCCAGTAATCTAGTGAAAGCCTTAGCTGATTTCTGTCGGTTTGCATATTCTATGATTCTTGAATCAGATACCAGTAAAGGGCTTATCTTTCAAGAATTCAGAGATTTTGAGCTGGGCTCACTGTGAAAGCACCAAGCCGGGACGGTCTACTGATAGGTAGATCGCTTCACTAACCAATATAGAAATGTGAAATTACAGTAGTTGAGAAGTTGCAACCAAATTTATGGGGTAAGATTGCTTCAGCGTTCTAAATTCTGAGTGTTATAATCTTGATTTTTTTTAGTGAAAGGTGGATACTGCATTCTACTCCAGACTATGCCAACAGTGTTATTGCTAAGACCGGCCTCCAAAAGCTATCGAGTGAAACACTAAACAAAATATCTGAAGAGATGTTCAAAGAGTTTCAGTGCTCAGGCCTTGTTAGTTCTCTCCCCTTTTTCATGAAAGCCCACAGATGGTAAGCGTCCTGACTCTTAAGCCATTTGTGAATCTTGTGTTAGCTTTAGGAATCTGATTTTCATGAGATACTAAACACACAATAAAAAAAAAAAAAAAAAGAAGAGAGACTAACCTTAATAATTTCCACAATTGTTTTTATTTTCCAATATTTTTTTGTAGTTGGGCCTGAAGTTTTTTTAAAAATATAACAAAACATAACATCTTAACTTTCCTAGTTGATTCCGTCAAAAACAAAAGTCAAACTAGTTGATTTATATAACTTTTGTCAACTAAATAAATAAATAAATAAAATAAAGGGCTTGATTGATTTTTTGGATATAAAAGACAAATCCCTATTCCTCCTCTTCATGCGTCCCATAGTTCCCCGTCACAATCGCACGTAGTGTAGTATCTTAACTCATCGACCAAGACCATCCTTTGTTTCTTTGGTCGTCTTCGTTCTCGTTGACTGTATTTGGCTTCTCAACGCTAATTAATCAAATTGCGAACCTTATATAATTGACCTTTGTTTTTTGACTTAGGCGGAGCCCTAAAATCAATTACTTTTTCTTCAGGTCAAAAATAGGAGGAGCTAGGAGGCTTTGGTCACATGCTCTGTTGAAAGAAAAATATGAATAATAATAAAGAAGTTCCTCAGAACTCTGTTGCTGTTTCTTCGTCATCGTCGGCACCAATAACTGTTATTTCTCCTCAGCAGGATGCTAATAATTTCATAAAGAAGAGACGCACTGCTTTAAGAAATAGAATGTAACATAATCATCTTCGCTCTCTCTTTATTGCCCTTATTATACATATGTTGTCTCATGATCTTATCTTTAATTTGCTATATTAACCATCATATATTCTTTCTCCAGTTATGCTATCGTAAGACACAAGCAGAAGCAGCATCAAATCTTTCTAGACAAGAAGAATCAGCAGCAACAGCAGCGTGTTGATGATGCCACGCAACGTGCTCTCTTAGAGAAGCAGGATCAACAGTGTATTGCGGCAACAAGAATGATTGAGGAAGAACTCCTCAAGTCTTCTCGATCATTTGAGGAGTACTTCGATTTAAGAACTTTTGACGCCCGTGTACGAACTATATTGCAACAGCTTGGAACAATGCTTTCTCAGCGGCGTGCTGCTGCTGCTGCCATGAATAACGGAGAGGCTCAATGTATTACATCTACCCGAGCGGTCCATACTTCCATAAGCGTTAGTAACTCTTTCCAATGCGGAAGAAGCCTTGTGCCAATTAATTGCACCACTGCAACAGCTGGAGGTACACATCTTTGATCTCTCCTGATTCTTTTTCAAATTATACTGACATGCTGTTCTTTATTTTGACTCTATACCTTATCATCTGCAGCATTTTCTATTGGGCCTGACATGCAGACACACCATTCTACTGGTGCTAATCACCAGATGGTTGAAGTTAATAGGCCGAATATGAACCAAATTACTTGTGGGATCTCTAGTCCTCTGATTACTGGATTTAACGGCAACTGTGTACCAGTTTCTGCTAATATACCCATGACTTCTCAAGACCTCTTCAATGCTACACATTTTTCAACTTTACCTCAACCTTTTCTGCAACCACCACCTGATCAGTCACACATGCATAGTAATCTCTCTCCCTATCTCTTACTATCTATTTCTTTTCGCTTTCACTTTTCTTTTATGCAATTCATGTAATGGTACGTTTCTGACAAGTTGCTTTCTCCCATGATAAGGATACTCAATGAGCAACGTTGCTTCTTTTGGTCAAAGTAATCCATATCCCTGTGGAGTTGTTATGTCATCTGGCTCAATGGCAGTTGCTCAGAATTCAATTCCATGGAACAACCCCAATCCTATGCAGGGACTTGACCCTACCGTCACAAGTTATCACTCAAACCTGCAACCAATGCAACAAACCCCATTGCCTAAACGTCAACTACATCATCCCCTGTGGAATACCAATTTCCAATCTGCTCCCAATAACAGAGACAATTTGCCTCAGGTCAGTCAACAACTCTCAAATCATGGGTCTCGCCAGCACCGAGGACAACACTCCCAAAATCTTTATCCTGGCCAACTCCAGAACCAAGATCGTTTACTTCCCAATCTGACTCAGCAAGCTATGGCTTTAGCTGCTCCTGTCATGCATGTACCAAGTAAACAGGTTAATGAAGATTGTGGTCAAACGTCTTCGAACACCGTTCTGCGGTGGATTCCGTTTATGTTCCATGCACGTCATTGCAAGGCTAAGAAAGATAAGTGTGCGAGCAAGTTTTGCTTTCAAGCCAGAAAGATAGTGAAACATATAGACTGCTGCAAGGTCCCTAACTGCAAATATAGGTATTGTCTTGGTACTCGGATGTGGTTAGATCATTTCAAGCAATGCAAAAGCATATCGTGCCGTACCTGTGTAGCTGTCAGAGAATACATGGAAAAGAATAAATACACAATTGTACCTCTCCGTAGAGCTAAGTGTAGCTCAGCTAGTTCAAAATGTCAACCCAAGAAATCCTCAAAATCCAGGCAAGCATATAAAAAAGGAGGTGCTGAAGCTCCATCTGTTGATGCTGATCTGCAACGCTCAATCAAGCGCCCGAAACTACATCGACCCTCCCAAAATATCACTCCCGAGACAAAGAGCATTTCGGTGACAGGATGTGGTGTTGTCTGTAAACCTCATTCCTTAATGAATATGCAAGAGAAAGATGGTTTGCAAAGCCTCAAAGTTGAGGCTATGCCTATGGACATTGATGTTCCTGGTGCTTCTGAGATTCCCGTTACCAGGGAGCTGGTGAAACATGTTGCTGAAGATACTCCCAAGGGTAATAATTGTGGTGGTTTTGCTATGGTTGAAAAAACTAGTTGCTTATTGGCACAAGGGAAATCCAAATGTATGAATGAAATGAGTGCACCAAAGGAAGAGAATGTGAAACAGTCTGTGGAAGTTGTAGATGCGTCTAAGATGGAAATCTCCTCACTTGTTGAATTGTTTACTCCTGAGCAAGTAAAGGAGCATATCCGCAGTCTTCGTCAGTGGGTAGGACAGGTAAACATTCAGATTTTAAAACTTCAATTCTTGTTTAACCTTTCTTGGTTTTCACAAGGTCTTATTTTTCCTACTCTGTATCCTTGTTCTGCTTTTTGTTTGTTTGAAAGTAACTAAGAATGCACATGGCTGTGAACGATACTAATTTTTTTGTTTCTTTGTAATTCTATTTTCAGAGTAAAACCAAGGCAGAAAAAAACAAAGCAATGGGGTGCTCCATGTCTGTGAATTCTTGTCAGTTATGTGCTGTTGAGTGGCTTGTATTTGAGCCAGTACCTATTTACTGCTCACCTTGTGGTATACGCATCAAGAAAAATGCCTTGCACTATAGTATTGCGGTTGGTGAGTCAAGGCACTATGTCTGTGCACCTTGCTACAATGAAGCGCGTGAAAAATTGGTTTTTCTTGATGGAACTTCTATACCGAAAACAAGGCTTCAGAAAAAGAAAAATGATGAACAAGTTCCGGAAGGGGTATGTATGCCTCATGATTTCGGAAATTTGTTTCTTCCTTTGTTTTTTTTTTTCTTTGTTTTCTTTTTTTGTGTGTGTCTGAACCAAACCAATGGTTTTCTGCAGTGGGTGCAATGTGATAAGTGTGAAGCATGGCAGCATATAATTTGTGCTTTGTTCAACAGCCGAAGAAATCATGGAGAATCCACCAAGTACACTTGCCCTAGTTGCTATATACAAGAGGTGGAACAAAGAGAAAGAAGACCATTACCACTAAGTGCTGTTCCGGGGGCAACAAGTTTACCAGTTACTTCTCTTAGCAAGCATCTAGAGGAGCGGTTATTCAAAAAGTTGAAGGAGGAAAGACAAGAGAGGGCTAGACTTCAAGGAAAAACTTATGAGGAGGTGATCTCTAACTCTTTAAGGCTGTCAACTGTTTTATGCTTTTGTTCTTTTACGATACATGAGCTTTAGGTTCACTTGAACAGCCTGGAGCAAATTTTGTTATAATAACCATCTACCTTCATTATTGATATATCAGGTCCCAGGAGCTGAATCACTTACTGTCAGAGTTGTGGCATCGGTTGATAAAGTATTAGAAGTAAAGGAACGTTTCCTTGAGCTTTTCCGTGAAGAAAATTATCCATCTGAATTCCCTTATAAGTCCAAGGTAGCAATGGTTCATGGTATTTGTTCTTATTCATTTTCATGATGCTTGTTTGTCACTTACAAGATGTATTTTCTTTATATATTTCAGGCCATTTTTCTGTTTCAGAAGATTGAAAATGTGGAAGTATGCTTGTTTGGTATGTTCGTTCAGGAATTTGGGACAGACTCTGGACCTCCCAATGAGCGGCGGGTATACCTTTCTTATCTGGACTCTGTTAAGTATTTCAGACCTTTCGAACTGTGTCTGGAGAAGCCCTTCGCACCTTTGTGTACCATGAAATTCTGGTAAGCCGTTTTATCTCTAATCCCATCTTCTTTAGGTTTCGTGTTTTGCTTCACGAGTACATGAAACTTATCATTGTTACGAATTTGCAGATTGGTTATCTCGATTATTGTAAGAAACGTGGTTTTACAAGCTGCTATATATGGGCATGTCCTCCACTTAAGGGTGACGATTACATTCTTTACTGTCATCCTGAAATCCAGAAGACTCCAAAGACCGACAAACTAAGGGAATGGTATGAGATCGCGACTGTTCTGTTTTTACTTGTTTGTCAGTGTTATGTACATTTGTTGGCACTAATCACATTCCTACCTTTTCAGGTATTTGGCAATGTTAAGAAAAGCTTCAAAAGAAGATGTGGTCGTTGAATGCACAAACCTCTACAATCATTTTTTTGTCCAGTCTGGTGAATGTAGAGCTAATGTAACTGCTGCAAGGTTGCCATATTTTGATGGAGATTACTGGCCAAGTGCTGCTGAGGATTTACTACGCCAAATGAACCAAGAAGATGATGGTGAGACAAAGTTACATAGAAAAGGATTGACCAAAAAGGTCATATCGAAAAGAGCCCTAAAAGCCGTTGGCCAGTTGGACCTTTCTCTTAATGCCTCCAAGGATCGACTTATGATGCAAAAAGTAACTTCTTATTTCTCCATTCCACTATTATGATCTTGCTTCCACCAGCTTTTATTTATTTGTTCTGTTTTTCTGTAGCTCGGTGAGACCATTTGTCCGATGAAGGAAGATTTTATAATGGTTCATTTGCAACATTGCTGCAAGCATTGTACCACTCTCATGGTATCTGGAAACCGGTGGGTCTGCAATCACTGCAAGAATTTTCAGATCTGTGACAAGTAAGATCTCTGCTACATATATGATCATACTCAGGCTATATAATACTTCAAATCATTCGACTAAACAACTGTCTTTCAACCATAGGTGTTACGAAGTGGAACAGAACCGCATAAATATAGAGAGACATCCGATTAATCAGAAAGAGAAACACGCGCTATTTCCTGTAAGTTTCTAATGGTGGTTAGAGATTTAAGAGTTTCATTCTCTCCTTTTGTATCTTAGAAACTGACAAGGTGTGGATCTTTGCAGGTGGCCATCAAAGACGTTCCCACCAAGATTGAAGACAAAGATAACAACCTCGAGAGCGAATTTTTCCATAATAGACAAGCTTTCCTGAATCTTTGCCAAGGAAATAACTATCAGTACGAGACTCTCAGGCGGGCGAAACATTCTTCCATGATGATTCTCTATCATCTCCACAACCCCACTGCCCCTGCATTTGCGACGGTTTGCACCATCTGCCAACAAGAAGTTGAAAACTCTCAAGGCTGGCACTGTGAAGTTTGTCCGGGCTATGATGTCTGCAGTGCCTGTTACTCAAAGGACTCTATAAACCATTCACATAAACTGACAAGCCGTTCATCTTCTACGGATAGTACTGTTGTACAACAGAACGGGCAAGCTAGTCAGAGTTATCAAGTCAAGCTTGAGAAGGTATCTTCTGATAAGCCCTTTACCTATATTTAGATTGTTTATGTGTGTGTGTAGCTGCCAGAAACAGAGGAATAAAGCTCGGTGGTTTGTTGATATTTGCAGTTAAAAAAACTGCTAGTACATGCAGCTACATGCCGCTCTACACAGTGCCAATATCAAGGTTGTCGTAAGAGTAAGATGCTCTTCAGACATTGTATAGACTGTACGACTGGAGATTGCCCCATTTGTAAGGGATTGTGGAGTCTCCTCAAACTCCATGCCCGCAACTGTAGAGATTCCAAGTGCACTGTCCCCAAATGCAGGTACATAGAGTTTTTTTCACATGCTTTTACACTGATTAAACAACTTGTCATATATAGATAGATAGCTAACTCTTTGGTGTTGCATCTCCGTTGAACAGCGGTTTGAGAGCGATTAGTAGAAGGAAGCAGCAGCAGGCAGACAAAAGGCGTAGAGCTGCTGTAATGGAGATGATGCGGGAAAGGGCCGCTGAAGCCACCCGCACTGGCTGACTCATCTGATCAATTACATGCCAGCTGCATTCTCAACAAAAACAAGAGACTATTTTGTAGACTATTATTGCATAGAATTAAAGGAAGACTAGAAGCAAAAGGAGGAGCTTTTTCGTCTCTTCAGCAGGTAGCTAATTATAAGTTAAGATTAGAGGAGGCACATAGGATGGTACATATTTGCCAAATATAAGATGTCGGTTGTGGTGGATTTTTTATTTGAAGTCTCTTTCATATTCTTTGTTGATTGATTCTTTTGTAAATAACTAAAGGAATTTGACAATCTATTTCTTTTATAGGATCATATAGTAAACACAAGTACACAATGGACCTTATTTACAACAGATAGACCTCAAAAGTGACTACTTACTACTACCTTGAAGGATGTTCAGTTTTCAATTCTTGGACGTTTCGGGGAAGTTTCACATTTGTCGGCGTTAACTTCAGATGCATTGGTTTTACAAGATTAGTGTTGTACTTACAAGATCTTTTCCAAGTACTTAGTATATATGTTCTTCTATCCGTAGTTGTAGTGACATCTGTACCTACTCACCCAGCAGTAACATGTACATGAATTGGTTGAGAGCAAATCTTGAATGAAACCTTATCACCAATGTTAGAGTTTTACCTCGAGCTGTTCATGCAATTGCTTCTGTACTTCCATCTGCAGACGGAGCTTCTGCTAACTGTACGGCTCTGCACAAAAAGTAAACAGAAAAACTTTTAAGAAAATGTTTGAAAACATATCCCACAATCCAAAAGTTATTCGAAGCTGCTTTCTTCTCTTCTCAATAAAAAAAAACAATGAATCAATAAATAAACTTTCTCAGATGATCATATATGAACTAGAAGCAGATGAGGGAACAAGTTACCTTGTTTTCTCTCTGGCATATACTTGGCTAGTCTATACTTCTGCAAGGAAAAAATACAGCTTCAAAGATAATTCAGCTTATGTAGTTGAAATTTCTGTCAGGGTCAGATGGCTTTTCACTTGATAGATGGTCAAACTCTCAACATTCATTAGCTTCATAGCAGCCTTAGGAGTTGTCTCTACATACTATGAATTTTGACTTCGCCGTTTTCCGTCCCCGTTTCTAGTTCCCGTACCCGTTTTGGTGCTACTTAGTCTTTTAGGCCCTTGAAGCTTGTTCACTGCCTCTAGAAAATGCTCATGGAGCTCAGGACTCTATCTTATTCTTGGCTTGTGGTTAATCGCTGATCCTAGAGAAGGCTCTGCGGTGACAGACAACGCTGCAGGAACAGAGTTTTGGTCAGGATTCACTTGGTAGCTAGCAAGTTAAAGGAGAGAAACCAACAAACTCTTTATAGATGAAAAAGAACTAAACTCACATCACGCCTGTGGGTTTCAGCACGGTCTGTGATGGCCAACTCAAGCTCATCAGACAGAAACTGCAATTCCATTTGCTCTCGAGAATGAACCTTTTGAGAAATCTCGAGTTTCTAATGGCATATTTGTGGTTTCTGTAGGACCGCGCAAAAATGAGTTCCAACAGTTTCAGGTGGCACAATGTGGAGAAAGTTATGCAATGGAGATAGAGACAGATAGGATGAACGATAAACATTGTTTCATCCATCCATGGATAATAAGCAGCTATGGCTGTTCATCAAGCGACAGGGAAAATACTATGATCTAAGAAAGAGTGTATTAATGTTTGTTTGTTCATAATTTCATACACTAGACTAGAGTGTTCAATTGCTTGAATTACCATGGGCCTGACCATTGTGTATATATACCATAGGCCCAATAAAGTAAGCTCAAACTAACGTCCAGGGGATTCAATAAACGGAGAAGACAATTAAGCCCACCGGTTAGAGGCAGAATATCCACTCTGAACCGACTCAAACCAAAATCACCTGTGGAATTCAAACCAAATCAACATTTTTTTTAAGAACCAAGATTTGCAGTAGCCGATATATTTGATGCAAGAAACTATTGAATAATGAAGTTGGATAGATTTCAACTACAAAATACATTTTCTGTTAAATTTTGAAGGTATAACTTTAAAGAGGAAATTGATAGTCCGGTTTATTACTGGCCATATATCAAATTGGATCAGCTATTGGTACTGGTGTATCCGGTCCTCCTTAGTCATGAACCATTAGTCTCTCTATAGTATCAGAATATTTGTTTCTTTGTGGTTTTCTCCACATATTTGCTATTAGAACAAGTATTGTGTGATTGTGATTGTCACAGAATCAATAGAGTCAATCGTTGCCTTATGGCCCTTATCCATTTTCTCTGACACTTCATTTCTTCCATATCTTTTACATGAATTAAAACGACAGGTTCTTTCGATTTCATTATGTGGCTTGCCTCAATTTATGGTTCTAGATCACAAATCGAGTCTGACCTGTCAATAGTTTGGTCATGTTCTTGTTGTATATAAACACCCATTGATTTAACACAAAGAGGGCAAAGTTGTAAGAAAATAAAAAAAGGGGTCAAAAAGAACAAAAAATCAAATTTTGGGGGGGCGACACCATAAAATAAAGAGAAAAAGCAGAGTCCAGAATCCGTTGCCTTGCCCGCATCTGCAACTGGAAAACACAAAAACAGACGCCACGATGGATGAATGATTTCGCAAATCGTCGAGATTTTGGAATTCGATGAAGAGCGTATCAACCTGGGCTTTGTCTTTCTTCTCCGACGAACTTTCTCGGCGAGCTGTTTCCGATTGTTATTTATGGACCACCGCGATTTCGCTTCTCTTAATCCTTCTCCTTCATATCTTCTTTTCCACTAAATTTCGCTTCTTCACTTCTGCTCCTTCTTCTTCTTCTTCTTCTTCTTCTTCTTCCTCTCCCTCTACAGAATCAGTTCCCGCGAACTCTCAATCAAGGTAAAAAGGTTTCTCAATCAAATGTTTAATTACTCACTTTGGCTAATGAAAAAAACTAATCCTTTTTTGCTTAAAGTGCGTTTGATTTTTGAAATGTTTAAACTTTGAAGGATTCTACTTGAGTGGAATTGTCTTTAGGCTTTATGTGGATTGGTTTCATTGAGCTACCAGATTCCTCTTATACATTTTTTTGCAGGATATCCAAACTAGTCTCTGATGAAGATTTGAAATTTCTGATCGAGAATTTGGAGGAGGAAACAAATGATTCCACGGAGATATGGGAACATGTTATTCACAAAAGCAACGATCGCATTTCATACTCTGCTAAACGCTGCAAACCCAAAGTAGTAACTTACTTTCAAAAGTGTCTTTTTAGTCTTTTATTATTCTGATTACTGAGTATCCTTTTGGCTCTATTATTAGGATGGCGGTGGTCCTATGAAGTACCTAAGTGTCACGGTCTTCGAGGGTTTCTCTGCAGAGATTGTGAGGGACTTTTACATGGACAATGATTATAGGAAACTATGGGATAAGACTGTGGTTGAGCATGAGCAGTTGCAGGTTGATAGTAATACTGGAATTGAGATTGGTCGCACCATTAAAAAGTTTCCCTTGTTGACATCGAGAGAGTACGTTCTAGCTTGGAGATTGTGGCAAGGAAAGGAGAAGAAGTTCTACTGTTTCACAAAGGTCAAATTCAACCAAAAAACCTCTCTCTCCCTCTATCTGTCGCAATTTGTTGTTGCTTCTTTACTTATCATTTTGCTCTTTGGTTACTATTAGGAATGTGATCACAATATGGTACCACAACAGAGGAAGTATGTACGTGTAAGTTACTTTAGATCTGGTTGGCGAATCAGGCAAGGCAAGTGGATTCACCTAAAAGTTCTAGTCAGTGTTGTTTGAATACCATATAACCAGATATTGATTGATCATGGTGAACACGGTCCTTAGTTTCTTTTTTCAGTTTCTGTTGTCAGCATTCTTTCTACCTTTGATACTTATCTGACTGATACCTTTGACACACTTGCTGCAGTTCCCGGTAGAAATGCGTGTGAGATCAAAATGTTTCACCAGGAGAATGCTGGGTTAAATGTTGAGATGGCCAAGCTCGCCTTCTCAAAAGGCATATGGAGTTACGTTTGTAAGATGGAAAACGCTCTTTGTAAATACATAGCAACCAGTCATAGAACCCAAGGACCCATTCTATCTGCTGTCACCTTAATGAAAGAGGTGAGATTCATATGAAAATTCTGTTCTGTAAAATGGTATTTAGTGTCCTGAAAATATGCTTAAAGCAACCGGTTGGGTTGGGTCTTCACTGACATTGATTGTTGTATCTTCAGGTTCCATCAGAGTTAGAAACTGGGACAGATAATGTCACAGGCTCCATGGAAACAAGTAGTGGTGAAGGAGTGTTGAGTCATGTTGTAGCCGCCAAACAGAAGAAAAAAATGAGAAAGCCATCAACGAAACTGATAGCAAAAGGTCTAGTACTTGTGGGCGGTGCGATCTGCTTGTCCCGTGGTCCCTCAGCCTTAGGTGCTAAAGTCGCATTGGCTTACCTCTTGACGAAGCTGAACAAACGTGGAACTTCTCTGAATCAGACCACCCAGACCACCACCATTTAAGTAAATTTCTCCTGAACTCTGGTAGCTTTTGGTATCAAATTGTTGTACCACAGTAGTACTACCACTAGCGTATACAAAATGCAAGTCGGTGTTGATATGAATGTAAAAGCATACATTATAAACATACAAGCCTAAAGGTTATCATTCTTGTAATTGTATGTACTATGTAAGGTCTTTATCCCAATCAATCTTTACTTGATTCTTGAGTCACTACAAATTGTTCGATTGTAGTTGATATTGGGACAGATGAACATTAGTGACATTAAAGTTGAGACTAAAGAGAAAGCTTATGAGGTCTACTTTTAGCCCTTCTTTTTGGAAGTTGTAGCAACTATAGCTCAACCCTAGATGCTAAGCGGCGAGTGAAGAGTCCAACACCACAATAAATAGAAGACCTTTACTATGATATTATCTCATTACAAAACTGAAACGTTTTTTTATCTTGACAACAAAAGGAAAAAAAATGAAAAGAATAACAAAACTTTTGGCCTCCCACTCTCTCAAAAGTTTGATGGCCAAGAAAAACAAGCGTTCCCAACAGAAGAACAAGTGTCTCAAACCGGAGAAAGATCCATCGACGGTGAAGAGATTGTTGGAAGATCCGCCGAGGAAGAAAAGATATCTACAACCATTGGAAAATCCACCGACGGAATCTTATGGCGACGACGAGAAAATGGAGACTGAGGAAGAAGGAGAAAAATATCTTGGTAAGAATCTTCCGGCTTCTGCTTTTATCATCGTTGCTGCTGAAAGGCATGACTCCGATTCATATTCTGAAACCGAGCTGGAGAAGAAGATTTGCGGTTCCGTTGTTGTAGCCAAGATGAATGATGATAAGATGGTGTCAACAGATACCAAAAAGAAGTATTTTCAAAGAATATTGAGTGATGATGATAAGATCGTCTTGTTGCAAGGCATGGTTGATTTCCAGAATGATAAAGGGACGATTTCTTATGATGATATGACTGGTTTTATTGATACGGTGAAGAACATCATTAGCTTTCAAGCGAATAGTCGTCAATTCACTACCAAAATCCGTCGTTTGAAAGACAAGTTTGTACAGAAAAGGAACAAAGGTGTAGATGAGAACTCTCTAGCAAATGTTGAAATATATGAAATCTGAATACTTGTGGCTAAAGACAAGATTTTTGATGAGGTCAACTCGATGATCACTGGAGCAAATTAAACAAGTCTGAATTTAGAATTGTAATGCATCCTTTTTCATTTTCATCCCTTATGACTCTGTTTTTTCTATTTGGTTCTTTTTTTTTTGGTTTTTGATATTTGGATTTTGTTGCTAAAAACATTATGAAAGAACGGCAGATTAGATTTTAATGCATACAATTGTGTTTAAATTGTGGTCAAGGTTTATGGTATAAATTTGGTAAAAATACTCTCATTTTGGTTAGGCTCAATGAGTCATTTTGTTGCCAAGTTTAAAGATTACATGGTTCTTTCAAGCTGATTTCAACACTCATCAATGTCTAAGAGCATTGGCCTCAAAATCCGCAGAGCCAAGAAGAAGAAAAAGAAAAATCATAAAAACAGAGACCGTAGAGTGGCAGCGAAGAAGAATAAGAACAAAGATGCACCTCATGAAACCGATGCAAGTACAATTGACAAAGCTGCAACTAGTAACTTCACAAACCGGACATTATTCTTTGTTGCTGCTTGAATTTGTTCTACTAATTTGTTGTTTCTCCTTATTTGCAAGGTACATCCGACATGCATGAACATGATGATGATGGAACTGGTGACTACTCAAACCAGCTTTAACTCAATTTTTGGCTCTGCCACCACAAACAAAGATATGTAAGTAAAGCTAAAGCTGGGACAAACTCCTATTATCGGAAAATGGGTAGAAAAACCCCCACCTTTCCTCCAAACATATTAAAAACTCTCAACTTTTTTTTTTTAAACTCTCACCTATTATTAATAAACTAAACTTAAATTCAAACAAATCATTATATTAAAAACAGCAATAAAATTTCTTTTAATTTCTGATTTATTTTTTCAATTCGATTTGCAATTTCTAAGATTAAGGTTTTTGCTATATAAAATTACATTTACCATTTAATTAAGATTAGAAAAATCAGTTTTGTTACCACTAGAAGTTATGTTATGTAAACTACAAAAATTTATAGGATAACACATTTAATATTTTGGTTTGTTCGAGTTTTTTTAGGTTTTGATTTAATATATATTAACTTTTCACCTTACACACAATGCCGTCAGATCCAGCATTATACCTCCAGCTACTGAGAAATTAATGGTCTTTCGGACATCACCCTCTTAACGACCAATACAGAGTAATCTGCTCAATTGCGCCAAACCTAACGACAATGCCAGAGCATTGGGTCTTTGTCCCAAAACCTCATGAAGTAGGTTCATGGAAAAAGGTTCCATCAGACTTTTGTCCTTTCATACCGGTCCGACGAGGACAGTGTATCAATGGGGTTACATATTACCTAGCTTGGATTGACATGTATAATTCTGTGCTTGTGAGTTTCGACATAAGATCGGAAGAGCTCACAATGAGCCAAATACCTCGGAGGGACGACGGAGATGGATCCAGGAAGAATGTGAGTCTTATAGAGTATGGTGGAAAAGTTACTCTTCTTGACTCTAACCATCTTAGAGACAAGGGGATGTTGGTTTTAAGGGTTCTGGAAGATGCCGGGATCAACAAGGAATGGTCCAAAAAGACTATGGTTTTGCATCCTTATCAGCTGCATTTAGTCCAAGTAGACATTATATTCAACGTAAACGGTACAAGTCAAAGTGGCAAGCTTGTCTTGATACCACAGGTTTTGGTTTCTCCCTTTCACATTCTTTGTTATGATCTACAAAGAAACGATATGAGAAAGATTGAAATCAAAGGTATACCGGACAACTGGTTTCGTAAACACAAATTAGATTAGACATTTTGACGTCATGTTCATGGATCACAGTGAGAGCGTCATCTACTTGGAGTCTTGAATTTAATCCTATCTTCTTTACTATCTCTACTAATTAATGTATGCTTTTTTAGTTTGTGTGTTTTAGAATCAATCAGTGTTTACTAATAGCTAATAATAATATCAAAAGAAATGTGAGCTGTTACGTACATTGTGTGTTGTTATATCTTTGGTGGTCGTCGAGATCTCATAGTTGGCCAACTAACTTGAATTAAAATTTCTATACAAATATCAAAAGAAACACAGAGTTAAAATCTTAACAGTTTAAGTTATGTATTTCTCTTACTTATTTCTAGTGTATTAGTATATAATATAGTTAATCTTGTAATTTGAAGATATAATAATAATAGAATTACAGTAGTAACTTGTAAGATTTGGTTTTCTTGCATATTGCTTCCTCAAAATATGTAGCTATTTATAAATATGAACAATCTCATTAGTTTAGATATTATGAAAGAAATGTGGGGTGTTGCACTGAGTTTTGTTATAGCTTTAGTGGTCGTCAAGATCAGTCTCTGGCTCTATAGATGGGCTAACCCTAACTGCTCCGGCAAACTACCTCCAGGTTCAATGGGGTTTCCGGTGATCGGAGAAACCGTTGAGTTCTTCAAACCTTACAGTTTCAACGAAATCCATCCATTTGTCAAGAAAAGAATGTTCAAGTTGGTTTTCATTAAATCTGCAGGTTTCAAGAATCTGTCTGATTTCTCTTCTTTCTTCTCTAATCTTTCTCTGGTTTTTGCTTCAGGCACGGTGGTTCATTATTCCGGACGAATATCCTCGGCTCTAAAACGATTGTTTCGACAGATCCGGAAGTGAACTTTGAGATTCTCAAACAAGAGAACAGGTGTTTCATCATGAGCTATCCAGAAGCTCTTGTTAGAATCTTTGGGAAAGATAACTTGTTCTTCAAGCAAGGCAAGGACTTCCACAGGTACATGAGACATATTGCTCTGCAGCTTCTTGGCCCTGAGTGTTTGAAGCAGAGATTTATACAACAAATCGACATAGCAACAAGCGAGCATCTCAAATCTGTCTCCTTCCAAGGCGTTGTAGACGTCAAAGATACTAGTGGAAGAGTATAATTAATAAGACCTAAGTCCATCTAGTTGACGCGATCAAATGTCTACCTTAATCACTTTTCTTTTTTGATAAGGTTTATATCTTGTTTTTATTAATGCAGTTGATATTGGAACAAATGATCCTGATGATCATAAGTAACATCAAACCTGAGACTAAGAGCAAACTGATAGAGAGTTTTAGAGATTTCAGCTTTGATTTGGTTAGGTCCCCTTTTGATCCTTCTTTTTGGAACGCTCTTTACAATGGTCTTATGGTAAGATCTCTTGTCCATAACTTGTCAGCTCAAGGATTTTGTCTGGTTATTAAACATTCTGGATCCACTTTTCTATGTAAAGGCACGCAGCAATGTGATGAAGATGCTAAAAAGAATGTTCAAAGAGAGGAGAGAAGAAGCAACATCGGATGACTCAAAATATGGAGACTTCATGGAGACAATGATATATGAGGTGGAGAAAGAAGGCGATACGATCAACGAGGAAAGATCAGTAGAGCTAATACTTAGTTTACTGATTGCGTCTTATGAAACTACTTCTACTATGACTGCATTAACTGTGAAATTCATAGCTGAAAACCCCAAAGTGCTTATGGAGCTGAAGGTAACTTACTTAGAGAGATATCGAAGTTTGAATCTTTGTTCTTTGAAACGAGATGCTTAAGCTTATTTATGTTAAACAGAGAGAACATGAGACCATCCTCCAAAACAGAGCTGATAAAGAATCTGGAGTTACTTGGAAAGAATATAGATCCATGATGAATTTCACCCATATGGTAGCTTTTTGTTTTCTTATTATATACGTACTTGTTAAATAAATGAAATTCCAAACTCAACATTTAGTTGATTGTTGCAATTGCAGGTTATCAATGAGTCTCTTCGTTTAGGAAGTTTGTCACCTGCTATGTTTAGAAAGGCGGTGAATGATGTGGAGATCAAAGGCAAGTTTAGGTCTCTCTTTTGCGTCATAAAAATAACTATAAGTTTGTTACCAAATGATCTAATTCAAAATCGTGTTGTGGTTGCAGGGTATACAATTCCAGCAGGATGGATTGTATTGGTGGTTCCATCTCTTCTTCATTATGACCCTCAAATCTATGAACAACCATGTGAGTTTAATCCATGGAGATGGGAGGGGAAAGAATTGCTTTCTGGCTCTAAAACGTTCATGGCGTTTGGTGGTGGTGCAAGACTATGTGCAGGAGCAGAGTTTGCTAGGCTTCAGATGGCTATATTTCTTCATCATCTAGTCACAACGTATGACTTCTCTTTGATCGATAAATCTTATATCATCCGAGCACCCTTACTTCGATTCTCCAAGCCGATACGCATAACGATCTCCGAGAATCCTTTAAGTTCATCTCATCAAAATGCAAATCTTTTTTAGTATTGTGTTATGAATCCTAAAACATAAAAGACTCATGTGGAATATTCATAGTTATCGTAATCCTAATTAATCTCTAACGTAATGAATCCTAATTGCATCGGTGAGCGTGTGTATAAACACATACACTGCCTAGTGAAATATATTAACTTTCTTTATTATTCTGTCAAACAATTTCTTAGATTTGGGAAACCTAGCTAGCTAGCTAGAATCAGACAAGTATGAAGTCGGAAGACCTGAAAGCTGCTATTTGTGTGCTCATCGGACTTTTTCTCGTATTCCTCATAAATTTCGAATAAATTGTTTCCCAACATGTATTAAGAAGGTATAGTTACTACTTTCTGGTGAACATTATAACGAGTCTTTCTATACATGCAATTTAAACTTACAACACCTCTTTCCTCTTTTATCATTATTCTTTCTTCATACTTTCAGTTTCTGCAATTAGATGCTCATCAAAGACGGCATTCTTGGCTTGGAGATTACCATCGGAATCTTCCTCACTGCTCCATTTTCTTACGAATTTGGGAACCATGTTTTTTACATCTCGGGCCTCTGACACTTGATCCATATCACTAACTCGTTCGAACCGGACTGCACTCACTTTTCTGGCATTCCCTGCTAGTATCTGTCCAAAAATCTAAGTTATACTATGAATGTGGTGCAAGGGGAAGTAGTACTATGAATCCATGTACCTCTAGTCTATAAATTTGGTGCTTCTCCTTCTGATCTTGACGCTCGTGCTTACCCTCGTCTTGTTCATCATTCTCTTCCCAGTTTTCCTTTTCAAGAACTACCGTCACACTCTCACCTGTCTTTGGGATATACCCAAAGGCCTCACAGACAAAACCTGAGACTGTCTCATACTGATGGCCCTGCGAAAAGGGAAACAAAAGGATAGTTTATACTCTGCCAACAAGCAATCTTAAAGATCGGTTCTTCCTTCTAGAGGGACACACTAAAGACACGGCTACAGAGTATATTACCTCTGCCATCTTTATGTTGAGTTCTTCAGATAACTGGTCAATCGAAGTGTTGGCATCAACATCATATATCCCCTCTGCTCTCATCACGATATAACCCGTTTTCTTCTGAATTTCCTCCTATTGAGCCCAAAACAATGGAAGTGAGAAATTTGAATCTCCTCTGCTCTCAGATATAACCCGTTTTGTTCTGAATCTCCTACTATTCAACCCAACCTTGAAGAATGGCAACAAGCTGAAACTAGGATGAGCTTACCTTTGAATCGTTTTCATCAAATATTTCACCAACAATCTCTTCGACCACATCTTCAAGAGTTACTATCTGCATGGAGAGAAATTAGACAACCTTTCAAGAGAGCAGGAGAGAAAAAATAAAGTAAAGAAGAGGACAACCAGCAACATACTCCGATGGTTCCACCATATTCATTAAGAACAACTGCCATGTGAACCTTTCTTATTCTAAACTCTCTAAGAAGATTCCAAACTGACATCGAATCTGCAAATTATTGACATAACATCAAAGATTATTCCATGTGAACAAAGAATGTCAAAGGTATATGTATTAGATTAAAAGATTGAATGCATCTATGATTACCAGGGACAAAGAATGCAGGTTTATGTGCCATGTCCACCACAGTGGTACTTTCAAGCAATTTACCCTGCAAAACAGAAGAAAATATATAAATTCATTCCACAAAAGTGCACAACTATGGTGTCCTTATCAGTGAAAAGAAAACAAACACAAGAAACAGAAAATGAAGCAGCCAGACCTTTGGAACATAATCTAGGAGATCCATAGCATATGCAATACCAACTATGTTATCAATCCTCTGCTCAAAAACAGGAACCCTGTGAAGAAAACATTTGAGCATAACGAATAATCCTAATGGACGAAAAAGGGTCACTAAAAAGGCTGTGAAAATTTATAGACCTTGAGTATTGATGGGTCACCCAAAAGTTATGGAAGTCAACCAGGCTGCCGCTGCCATCTATTGCAACTACATCAACAAGAGGAGTCATCACCTCTCGAACATGCGTATCCTTTATCTCTAACACATTTTCAATCATATCCTGCAATATGTATCATGTGAACTATCACAAGTCTATGGTATAGACTCATCGAAAATCCATATATAACAAACTCATACCTGCTCTTCCTCTTCTATAGCCCCACTTAATTCTGCACCACGTAGCATTAGTTTCAATTCATCTTCAGTAACATATGGTTCACTGGCACCAAAAGAAAAATAGACTATAGGTAAGTTGCGTTAACTCTCTCTCAACAAGGAAAAAAGCACACTAATATATTTTGATTTGGACAGAAAACTCTAATCTGATGCATACCTCCGTCCTTTCAAACCAAGAATTTTCAGAATTCCCATCGAAAGATATGTTACTACTCTTCCAACAGGATATAATATCAAGGAAAGCCACGCCACTGGTCTGACCTAGATGCATAGTAAGTCAACATAAATCAGACTATTTCTTTTATCATGTGAGCATATTCTGTCTGTCAAGTCTTTGCTAATGATAACTAATTTAAACTTACCACAATCCTGGCAACCTCTTGAGCATTGTGAACCGCTACACTTTTCGGAGTTATTTCAGTCAGGAGTAATATGGCTACCTATAATCATTCACGACTCAAAACTTCCATCTCTATCTCAGTCAAGATAGTAACAAGTAAAATTTATATGTACCGTCATCACTCCTGTGGCTGCACTAACACCAGCTTCACCAAAAATAGCTGTTGCCGCTTTAGTGACCAAGGCAGTCGCCGCAATATTAACAACACTAAGAAAAATCCAAAGAACAAAGTTAAGAGACAAAACGATTCAAGCGAACATTAAAAAAAACAACATTCTAACTAATAGAAAAAACCATTACGTTGTTCCAATAAGTATGGTTGTCAAAAATCTGGTAACATCACTGCGGAGCATCCTGAAAACGCCATTTTCAGGCTCTTTTTCAGCCAACTCGCGCACCTGATACAAAACACATAACACTACCACATTTAAAGAACCATCCAAGAGACAAGAGCGTGAAGATACGAATAAAAACAGAACAGCTTATCATCATTGGCATTACTGAATCCAGGAGAGGAGTTATTTATTACCTTCCAGGGCCAGAGAGTGGTGATGGAAGTCTCTGCCATGGAGAAGAATGCTGATAAACCGAGAAGCACAGCTAAGATTAGACCTTGCTCTCTAAGAACCTTAAGAACCTGAGAAGTTTTTGGCCAAGCATTCTTCAACAACAATATACTCTTACTAAAAGCCACATCCACCACACTTGTTGATGCTAATACTTTCCCACATCCATAAAACAAAACTCCACACACCACTGCCCCTAAAACGATTCCCCGTTTCAGCAAAATCCTAATCGAATCGACTTTTTCGGTGGAATCGGAATGTTTCTGACTAATACCCACATGATCTCCAGTCGCACTCAACACAACAAACTGACATCTATGACTAAAGTCACATCCTTTTTGGAATCTAATAAAACTGGAATTGGACGGATTAGTGGAGAAACAGAGTGGGCGATGCTTGTTTCTCTGAAGAACTCTTACTGAAAAATTCGAGCTTTGGATACATGGTCTCGTGATACTTGAGTTCCTTCTGGTGACAATGAAAGAACGACCTAGAACAGATAAATCAAGTTCCATACGAATAGGAGGATAAACCGAAAATTCTCCGGCGATAGAGTTTACCAATTTCTTCCCCTTTTTAATTCTTGAGTACTGAGAGTATAACTTATACACCAAAAAAGATTGTGGCTGTTGGTCGAAACACCAATGGAACTGAGAGTTAAGATTTATCTGAGTTCGGAGTCACTCGTGAAATGTTTGCAGAGAAGAAGAAAGGCGGCGTCTTTTCCTCCGTCGAGCAGGTGACAGAAAGATAGTAAAATGACAATAATACCCTTATGCGCCGTTCAGCCATACCAGACCGGTTTAATTGGTTTGGTACCCAAAACTCGGTTGTCGAAACAACCCAAATAATTTACAGTTGGTAGTTCCTTTTCTAACACCACAGGGCACAGACAGATGGATGTGTGCTCTAAAAAAAAATTACTTGAAAAGATCAAGGAAACGAAGAAAGTGTGAATCTAATTTTGTGAAATTAGTTCTAAACAATAGTTTTTGTGATAATCAAAAGAGAATTGAACCAAAAAGTAACATTTTATTGAATTCTACAAGACTTGCAAAACTATTCTTCTATTTTTGCAGTGTTGGTAAGTGGCTCTCGGCTCATGTTTTGCTGCCCCTTTGATTGATAAGTCTCTCTCTTCTGTGGCATCTGAATTCATCTTCTCCTCAGATGCTACGTGCTCTGCTTCTTGCAGTTCCACAATTATCCTACAACTTGATCCAATATCTCTGGAGTCAGGCAACACTACCCTCTCTGGTGATTCTGTTTTCATCTTTTCCCTTAGCTCCTCTAGCTTCGGTACTTTTCTTTGCTCCTTGAGCCTCTCTGTCTCTCTAGCTTTGATATCTCGAGCTCCAAACGCCACATTTTTCCCAATGTTGAAGTAGAAATCACTCAAGTCCTTCTTCTTTGTAACATCATCTTTTTCCTCTCCAAGTTCACGCAATCTTTCTTCTGAGAGCCATTGATCTCGTTCCTCTAGTTTCCTTTTATAACTACCGGTTACAACCTTAACTTGATCTGGAAAAAGATGTTGCTCTTTGGCTCTCTCTTTCGCAAGCTTTCTCTCGTAAACTATCTCACGTTCTTTCTGTCTCCGGTCTGCCTTTTCCTTCATAAGCTGGTTATATATAGGCTTATTGCACTCTTGACGTTCATGTAGTCGTGGAAGAGGTGCTTCCTGTTTCGTGTCATCATAAACTTCATCGTAAGCAAAAGCACAAGGGTCTTCCTCCAAGGCTTTCTTATGCTGCTCCTCAAATTTCTTAAGAGACTTGGTCTTTGAAGCTTGACGAGAAATCTCCTTGTCCACATCGTTGTCTTCTTCATCTTCACCAAGTATTGGAGCAATAGGAAGAACTTTCTTGGACAGGGTCTTCCTCAGTTGCAATCCAAACTTGTTCATATTCAATGTTTCTTTTTTGGATAAAGTCGTCATCTTTCCCAGAACAACCAATTTCTACGAAATCAGAAAATTAGGGCACCTCGAAATCGATCCGCTAAAGCTACAACGATGAGCAAATCCTAATTAAGAGAAAATATGACCCAAAAACGCTATAATATCCGGCGTAGGGGGGCTTGATCTTGATACAATGGAGCTAGAATCGATTAGGGTTCCAAATCAAGTTTTCTTGCCTTAGACGTTGTCGACAGCTAATGCAAATAGGGCAAAATTCTACGAGCGAAATTAGTAACCTTTGAATGAGAGAAGAGAAATTCGAACCTCTCTCTCATTCGTGTGTTTTGATATAGAACCAAAAAAATGGAACCTGAAGCAATTTCCCAAAACGGAGCCCATTAAGTAGATCAAAGCCCAATAATATTCTTACCAAATATTAACTGGACCTAGAAAACTTAATTGGGCTTTTAAGAATAATTTGGTGAGTGTAGACAAAGTGGGTGAGGCTGTGCTTCATGGGATCAACTTTACAACTTCACATGACAAATAAGTATTAGCTAGATGCATTGACGTTAAGAAAATCCTATAGGTAATACCAAGTACAAGCGATATTAATCCACATACTAAACATTCATCTCAACATAGATGGTGAAATGTTAAAGCCTAAATGTCATCATGCATTAGAAAAACAAAAACCACACGAGGAAACAAGTTTCTTAAACTAGAAAAAGCATTAAAGATCAGCAACGTAGAGAAAAAAGAAAGACAGAAACGAGGTCAATGATGCTCATAGTAGAGCATTGTTTATCTCAGATGAGAGATACTTAAGCCTACTCCACAACGTCCGAAGATTGTTTCTTCTTCGACTTCTTGCTTGATTTCCTTACAACTTTGTCCACATTCTCCTGCGGGTCTCCGATAACAACATCGTGGTCAACGTTCCAAGAACTAGAAGCCACTTTAGTATCTTTTTTAGCCGGGGCCTTCTCCTTCTTTGTCCTTCCTTTCTTAGCAACCTTTAAAGATGTAGTAGCCTCATGATCAGCATCTTTTCCACCATTGTTCTTTGTACCAATCTTTTTCTCTACACAGATTAAACAATTTACGAGTTAATAGAACGTCCCTCGTAAGAAAATGAATATTCGAAAAATACTGAAATTATTGTTTGGAACAGGCGCCATTAATACAAGAATATTGGTAACTGGCTTTTCTCCTGTCGAGTTTGGGAAAAGATTCGGGAGTTGCATCAACACCATCTTTGTTTAGCCCTTCGTTCTCTACATCAGCAGATTGATTGATGTCTAAAAATTCAGCAGTTAAAAGTTTATTTGCAGCACTTGGACCTAATCAAGGTATAATATTGTAAGAATGTCTAGATATGAAAATCAGTAAACACAAAAAAGTTTACCTTGTACTATTGCTCCTAAACGAACATCATCTTTGTGACTCTCGTTCTCATCATCCACAAGTGCAAGATCATTCTCTTGGTCAGTCGTAGCAGCACTTTTTTCTCCCTTTTCAAGATCTATGGAACATAGAAAGATTATACAGATTAAGGGCACTCTCACGCCTCACAACTAATTCAGTTTCGACCGTTACTTCAAGAATAACATCACCCCTTTTAATGTCTTAATAAAATCAGATCATACAATCGAATGTAACTTGACTAATACTCTCCAATAACATCAACTATATACTCCATAGACAACAATAGAGAAAGAAAAAGATAGAGGTTACTTTTTCCTATTGTTCCTGTTGGTGACATTGCAAAAGGTTCAACCTCTCCTTTCCCACTTGAAAGATCCCCAAGAGATCGTTTCTTACGACTTCTTTTGGCACTATCCGAACTTTTTAGTTTTATTATCACCAGCTTGGGTTACCGGAGCTTTCTTAATAGTCAGATCATTGGTCTCTCAAGTAAATTAGGATTTGACAAAGCAGTTTCTCCAGTCAGCATCTTACCATTCTCCTCAACTCTCAGCACATCCACAAATAGAAACGATTCGTTGCTCCGGAAAGCCGTGTTCAAAGCCAGCGAACCAACTAAGTAAAAAAATTGACCACCACAGTTAACCTATAAAACAAAAAACAAATCTTCCTTGAGTTGTTGTTTCTTAAACAAAAAAAATGTCGGTGTGTATGAAGAAAACATTGTTACCTTCAAAGCAGAGATAGTGATGTTTCGAAAACTTGGGAAACACTATTCATACTCTTTGCAAATTTTCGCTGTAAATAAACAACCAAAAAAAACATTGGTTTTGTTAGAAAAGAAATGAAAAACTCAAAAATATAGAACTGAGATTATAAAGAGTCACTTTTGAAATAGATACACTATCATACTCATCCGGACGTTCTCATGGACAAAGATGATAGTGTATCTACTTTCAAAGGTGACTCTCGATAAATTTGATGAAAGTAAAGAACACAAAAGTGTTTAGATGATGAATTATATTAGACTCTCATGAGAATAAAGATACAAGTTACAATCTCTTAGGGCATCTCCAACCCTACTCTATTTTAGAGTAAAAATACAAAAGCCTTCTCCAACCCCACTCTATAATTGACTCAAAAATAGAGATTTATGCAGATTGACTCTATATATAGAGCAACTCTATTCTCTACTCTATTTTTGAGTTCAATTTTTTTATTTATACTTTAGTCCCTCAAATTTAAACTTTTTATTTAATACATATAATTATTTTACAAACAACAACTACAACACATAATTTTATAAACTTAACAAACAATTAAGTATTAAATTTAAAATAATTTTATAAACTTAACAAGAAACAAGTACCTAATTTAAAATAAACAACATAAAAAAACTAAAACATCAAATTAACTAGTGATTTAATAGTCCGGTAAATTGCTTGTGGATCCGCCAAGATAGTCGAAATATTATCCAAATGAAGTAGATGGAGGAAGAGTTTCTTGATCTTGTCGTTGGACACATCGTTTTTGTAAAAGCCGTACTTGTTCACTCTCAAAATATGCCCGAACATGTGAGTTTTGAAAGGAATCCAAATCACAAAATAAAAATTTGTAATGTTTTATTATTGTTATATGATGTAATGTTTTTTAATAAATAAGTAGTGTTTAATTTAAATAATGTCATATTTTCTGGAAATTTTTGCAAATCTATAATATATGAGGTCAAATTGTAAATTATATAATTAAAAGGAATTAGTATATAAATTAGAAATAGAATATTTTTAAGAATATTCTTTTTTAGAGTAGAAAATAGAGCTATACATTGGAGAGAAACCCACCTCAAAAATAGAGTAACTCTATTTTAGAGGTGGATATAGAGCTATACATTGGAGATGATCTTTATATAGAGAAGGAAGAGATCTAAGTTTCCTAAACTAAAATAAACATATATGTAAATAATATTTTTAGAGATAATATTAAACTTCCTAAACTCTAATATTAACATTTATTAATATTCTTCCAAATTCTTCTAGAATCATATCTTTTTGCCATATCTTGGCTTTGTGATCTCGGTCGATTTTCGGTTCTCTATATTCCAATGGACTCTTTATAATCTCTGTTTCTTTTTTTTAGTTTTTTTTTTTCCTGTGAAACTAATGTTTCTTCTGATTTAGCGATGGTTGATTGTAAGAAAAAACTAGGGTTTTGAATAAGTTTAGAACAAATGAAAACTTCTCTCTATGTTTGAGTTTTATAAGCGACTTTCTTTATTAGAGAAGAAATATCAAAAGTCATTTGCATTGGGAAATGAAAACACTTTAATTACGAAACCAGAACGTCATCAATACTATAGTAATGATGCTTTGTTCTGCCTCGTCCTTTAGTCTTCTTTCTAGTTTACGATGACTCATAATTACTTCTTCTGTGAGATTTTCCCATTTCTCCACCTTCCACGACTCCGGCGACGAAAGTAACCATTAGAAAACTATTGTTGGCGTGAGTTGGTTATACATGGCCCATTTAACAGTCCACTTTAAGGCCCAATTCACAATCCATGTTATTAACAAATATATTAATCCATAAAAGTGTACACATTCTTGATTCGCCTCGAGATAAACTAATCTCTAGTTTCTTCTTAAAGATCGATGAGCTTGATTTCAAGACTTGTTTGATTAGTACATAGTAAAATATTAAGAAATAGACAAGACTTGTTTCATCATCATCAGTTACAAGAAAGAAAGAAATACACATTTGTGTTAAATCACATAATCAGACCACTCGGTTAAATACGATGTCTGGTCCATAGTCAGACAAGGAATCTTATCATGTTTTCTCGGATTCTCTTTCCCACCAATCAACCTCGCCGGATTTCCAACCGCCGTCGTACGCGCCGGCACATCCTTAACCACCACCGACCCTGATCCAATCTTAGCTCCCTCACCGATTGTTATATTCCCCAATATACAACTCCCAGCTCCAATCAACACACCATCACCAATCTTCGGATGCCGATCACCACTCTGTTTCCCTGTTCCTCCCAAGGTCACTCCGTGTAGAATCGAAACATTGTCTCCAACCACCGCCGTCTCTCCGATCACCACGCCCGTCGCATGGTCTAAAAGAATCCCTTTTCCGATCTTCGCTCCGGGATGAATATCGACGGCGAAAGATTCTGATACTCTGTTTTGGATCAATAAAGCTACGATTTTTCTGTTCTGTTTCCAGAGGGTATGAGCTATTCGATGAGCTTGACAAGCGAGGAAGCCTTTGAAGCCCAAGAAGCAATGAACGTAGCTTATACAAGCTGGGTCTCTTTCTTTGACTGCTATAAGATCTTGCTTCGTGGATTCGATGATCTCAGGGCTTTCTTCTAAAACGCTTATGAACAGTTCGAAGAGTGTGTTGCTTGGTAGGTTTAAATTGCTGAGCTTTACGGAGAGGATGTGAGCTAAAGCAGACTCTAAAGATCGATGAGATGTGATCGAAGCGTAGTAGTAGTTTGATAAAATGGGTTCTTGTTTAACATCGGATTTGGCTTCTTCAAGCATCTTGATCCAGACATCATCGTCATCTTCGATTTGGGTGTGGTGAATCTTCCGGTTTACAGAGAAACCGGGTCGAAAGAAATTCTTGATGCAACAGAACCGGGAATCATCGTCTTGGGTATTACCGGTTCGGCATGTGTCTATGCATGTTGCCATGGTTTATGATTTGGAAGAAGAAAGAGTTTGAGATAAAGAAGAGAAGAGAGAATGGTTGTTGAGTGAAGAAGATGAACATAGCTTATATACACAGAGAGAGATGGCGGCGACCTTTGACTCTGACCCAAAAAAATCTCAAAAAGTAATTACAGTTTAATTAGCGCTCTCTAAATATTTTATTCTTTAATTATACACATTTTTCTGCAGATTAAGGAGGTAATGAATTATATAGTAAGTGAGATTAATATATATTTTTTTCCATACACAATTTTATTTTGGAAATGGTTTTATGTTTTTAATTTTATGATTTATTGTCCAGACAATTACGATGTTTACAATTTTGTATTTATTTTTGCATGATTAGTCTGCTTATCTACACATATCTAAGGGTCATTAGCCATCACATGTTTTTAGTGCCACCAACTTTTTCATAACAATAACATCAACTACTTATTATCTAGCTATTTTGTATGATATGTAATATAATTTTTTTTTTTTTGTTGGGTTGTAGAATTTAGAAGGCACTTGTAGTAAAATGGTTATAATTTCCAAATAATGGGGGGAAAAACCAAGAAAATTGGATCTATTATTAAAGTTGCCAAAAGGAGGAGGTTTTCAAAAGGAGGAGGTTTTCAAAGAAAGGTGACGTTAGTAATGACGTAAGTCTAAAGTTACGTGAAGCAGTCGCCCTTTGACTTTAACTCCTTATTTTCAAGGTTGTCTGAATCTAATCATTTTTTCACACTTTAATAATCTAATGCTAATACATGATTAATTTATACATAATTTAACTTGGAACTTTTTTACTCATTAATAATTTGATAACTACGTACGTGTTATTGACTGTTAGTCATAATAGAGTGAGTTTAGTTTACTCTACACACTCCATTTGTGTATATCTTTTTTTCGCGTATGGAAATTGTGAAAGCTACATTATGGTTGAAGATATCTCTATTCAGTACTCAATACTCAATAATGAAACTTGTGTAACTTTTATGATAATCAAATTATTCAATTGGGCAACGTAGATTACGTGACATTGTCATTTGCCTAATATTGTCCTTTGTGCACACCTTTATGTTGATGGATGGATTCAAATAAATAAAATTATCCGTTTTTCTTACTGCAAATAAGTTATCTTATCTTAGTTGGAATTTTGGATGTTTTGAAATGAGAAAACAACAACAATAAAATTCAAAAATATTAAACTTTTTTTTTTAAATGGCAGTAGAATAGTGGTGTCCATTGTTTGAGGACCCAATCTTTCGTTATCATTGTCCCTTATTAGGGTTTCTTTCAATTTTCAACCAGTAGTCAAGTAGATTTGGCTCTTCAAAATCATGAAAACACAAAATACTATTCAGTTAGAGAATTCGATTTGGTTCACAAAGAATATATGAACTTTCCCTTTCGAGTTACACAATTTTTTGGTTTCTAAAATTTATATTGAAAAATGTCGAATATCTCTTAGAATAAATCATATGAATAAATTTTATCTATTTAGCTAAAATATAATTGTGATGTGTTGAAGAATGGAGAATGACATGATGAAGAATGGACACTGTGAAACGTCAGGACACACAAAAAAACAACACAAATAATAAGATTGGAAGAGGATACCAATAGACTGGAACTTTAGTAGCACAATAAGGAGCTAAGATTGAGCATGATGCTTAATGAGGTTAAGTATCTGCTTCCTTGAGTCCTCTATCAGATAAGGGGCACTCGATATGATCCTAAGCTTTTTGATTTGGTACCATCTGCTAACAAAAGCAAAAGCAAAAACATCACCTTTTATGAAACTGAATCGCTGTTGAACCTTAAACATCAATTGATAGACAAAGAGTTTGTCAAAAGATCTTCAGAACCATCCCATTTGATGCACACTATGATCAGAAACAACACATGCATATATACTTCAGACTGAAGATACTATCTACTTTAGGGAAACTCATATTCATCAACACTCTAATGCTTCAACAGGTTTTTTAAACCTGAAAGTAAAATAGCCTCACCATTGCCTAACAAAAAGAACAGTTTTATAAGTTTCACAATTCTAACAAGTCCTAGTGAAACATACGTAATCTATTTCAGGAGCGTGGACATTAACGCACATGATATTTGAACAATTCTTCATTTGTGTTATTGTAGCTTGTTTTAACAGCCACGAATCATGTCTGAATTGATTTAAGAAAGAGCTAGGTACCTGAATTCACACGCGCAGACACACACACACACAATGTATGTAAATGATTGTTCACAAGAGCAGACAAAAACCTCAAAGTCTAACTGGGAAGTTTAGACCGCTTGATCTAATACCAAGGATAGAAAAGCACAATTCTATCAGGTTAGCTAAAGATTCTGCAAAGCAGGATTAGAAAAAAGTATAGCATTCTAGAAATCAAACAATAGAGGCTCTGAGAATGGTTAAGAAGAAGAGCATACCTCGGAAGCCTCAGAGACGAGTTTCTCATTTGACTTCAGGCAATGGGTCTAAGGTTTCAAGACTTGGTAGACGAAAGGGAGTGTTTACAGGACCAGAAGCTGAAACAGCCATAGATAGAAGATGGAAGCAACGAGAACAAAGAGACTCTCTGTGTAGAACAAGACGCCGACGACGTCAAAATTAGAAAACCACCATCAGAATACCAACAAAGAATCTTATTTTCATTCAGCTTCCTCAAAAATCGTTATTCAAAGGAAAAAAGAAAACCTTTTCCAATTTTTCACATCATTGAGTTTACTCATCTAACTTTGTTTGAGTGTTTGCAAAATGAAAATACTATTTCCACCTAATAAAGTTAAAAAGCCTACTACTCTACATAACACAACGTAGCCACAAGTCCAAGTTTGGACACTGTTTATAGAACTTGGAGAATCATGTCCGTTGGCTACCAAAAATGGCTAAGAGTTTGACATTTAGTCCTTGTGGAAGACTGGTAACTCCCTCAAGTGCCGACATTAGGAGCACCAGTTGACAATGGTGCTCCATACGAGTACCTCCACTGACCACAAGCCTCACATTTCTCTAACTTCACCTCATTTTCAAGCGTGCAGAATTTGCAAGACCAGACTTTGTGCTTCATCTCCCTTTCCTTTGGCTTTGCGGCAGTGCATAGCTCACATATTGGAGCCAATGACTGGTAGGAGAAAACAAGACCGATAATGAAAAAACAGTATAGAGACAACAAGAAGCTTCAAGTTTATACACTCTTAAGGAAGACTTACCGGGTTCAATAAGGTGCATTCTGCACACTCCCACATTGTGGATTCTTCTCTGCTTTGGTTTGCATTGTAACTCGTCGATGGCAAAGGAATCGATGACTTCATGACACCAGCGTTCGGTACATCTTTGGCACAAGAAGGACCCTGATCACCTGGGCTGCGATTTCTTTTAGTACATCTTATTTCAAAAGATTCTTCAGTCAAATCAATGACATCTGATCCCTGTTGATGACTGGAAGATGGAGGACAAGAATGGGCATTGGACCAGCTATTACATCGTTTTACTGACTTTCCATTCACGCTCGTACAAGTTTCCCTGATGGAAACAGGTTCCTTATATGTGTCACTATCATTCTCTTCATCTTCTAAAGCATCTGTGGATTGGGAACCACACCAAATATCATCAAGTAAACGCCTTTCTGCAGCCATTGCAGCAGCCTGAATTGGACTAAGATCTGACATAATGCTGCTATCACCACCAAGACGTTGAGGTCCTGAAGGTAAAAGAGTTCCCGCACGCACTCTTTTTTCTGCTGCTGTAGCTGCAGTTGCTCTGAGAAATGATAGAGAAGGCTGACGAGAAAGTCCACCCAAACGCTTACCAGGCATATCAAATCCCTGTCCCGTCCCTGTAATACCCTTTGACATCAACTCCTCGCATTCCTAGATGTAATGGAATTAGTTTAACACTGTTTCCCCAGAGAAATGAAGCATTGGTAATGCAACTAGAAAAGTAGCCAAATTTTCAAATCATTTTTCTTCAATAGCCAACAGACTGTTATCCCCTAGATAAGAAACATTTTTGACTATTGATGCATCTCAAATAAGCCATGGTGGTAGAGGAACTCTAAACTTTACTAGCTCTTAAGCTCAAAATGTATGTTAATTTCTTAAACATCAGCTTCAATGATGGAGTGGTCAAATAAGAATCGAGATACCTTTCGAAGTTCATCCCAAAGCTTATAGAAACTTGCGTTATGAGGACCATGAGCGTTGTGGCAAAGCTCGTGGAGCATGGTGTCGAGAATTTCATGATACGATAAGAAATCTAAATCATGGTTTACCCTCCTAAGCCTCAATTTCACTTGCACGCCTCTATTTACATTCACCCCCAAAAGCCTTGGATTTGTTGGGCTGCAATTTCGAAATCGAAAACAAACATCATGAACAATGGAAACATCATGAACCCTAAAAGTCAATACTTTCAATCATTCTTCCACAACCACTTATCGATTCAACAATACTTTCAATCATTCTTCCACAGCCACTAATCGATTCAAATCTTTAATAAATAGACGATTTGACAAAAACCCTTTAAATTACCAGAATTCAGAGAGAAGCTTGACGCGCCATTTTCGTCTAGTCATAATCGGCTGAACCTGATTAGCTACTTTCTCCAGAATCTTCCTCGCTTCATCTTCTCTAGGTTTCCTCTTCAAAGCCTTTATTTCCCAGACCTTGTTCAAATCTTCCAAATTCGCCGAACTCATCACAATTTCACAGATGCCCACCTTCAAATATCTCAAAATTCGATTCAAAAACCCAAACAATTCTGACCTTCCCGATCTTCGATGCAACAAAAAAGGGATTTTGAAATGTGAAGCATAATTTGGTCTACCAGAGAGTGGCGGGACAAACGCACCATTATTCATGTAAGCCAATAACAACACCTACACGCCCACTATAAGCCCACTTCAAGCCCAATCCACAGGCCCATCTATATTAAGTACCGCTTAGATAAACCGTGCTTGTCCAAATCGAACAAGAAAGAAACCTCTCTTATTGGTGTGTTATCTTTGATGCTACAAAAGTACAAAGTACATTACAAAACGAGGATTGCTACATGCTATAAACATACAAAAATCAACAAGCTTTCTTTGCAAACCAGAAAAATCTAATCAGTATTTTGGGACAATTGTAGTGTTTTTCAAGTGTCCCATATCATAACAATGGCAATGACAACAACTCCAAACAACACAGCCAAAAACTTATAACGAGGCTCATCAACATGAACTTTCTTGTTTGGTCGATACCCTTTTGCCAACAAATGGTTCACAGATACATACACAAATACCCCACACGCCAAGCTCATCGACAATGCGAATATCCAATCCGCGATGGACCCTTGAGTCGTTGCATCGATGACTATCCCGATGGCAACACCAATTGGGCTCGAGATGGCGAATGCGAAAGAATAAGTGATTGAGGAGAATAAAGGACGGTCAGGGATCATACGGAGAAGAGCTATCCCCATTGCAATCGCTGCAAATATCTTATGGAGTGTTATTGTCCAGAGAGCTCTCCAAGCATCTGATTTAGTCTCTGAAATACCAATAGCTATGCCTTCGAAGACAGAGTGAAAACAGAGAGCTACGATCAATAGAATGCTATCTCCAATCGAAGTTTCAGTTGTTGCTGACCTCTGATTCGATTTGTCTTCTCCTGAAACGAAATAAAGCACAAAACTTTCAACACAACATAATTCTAATTCTTGATTGAGATTCACAAGTTCGAAACTTTTGGTACCTTGAAGCTCCAAATCGTTTTGGGTCTTTGAGTAGATATGAGCGATGACAGAATCAGCAAGCATGGTCAACATAAAACCAGCACAAGCCAACATATAAGCAAATGGGTAAGCCGGAGATGGCTCCGACTCTCCTTCCGCCGTCAACAAACCACGAAACGTCTCATCAGCGTCCGACAAGAAATGCATCAAGGCGGTTGCAAGAAACACGCCTCCGGCGAATTGTGTACCAAGAACCAAAAACCCTTGGCTCCATTTCAAGAAATAAGGAGATACACCGCTTATGAACGTGAGGACAAAGATGATGACAAGACATGCGATCTTGACGGAGATTAAGGATTTGGATTTGAGATCGGAACTCTTAACGTGCGAAGCCTCATCGTCGTCGTGGTCTCCTCCGGTTCCATGGGAGAGACAAGGGACGACCAAGACAAGAAAGAGGAAGAAGAAGACAAGAGAACGAGACATTTGAATGTTCAGTGGGTTTGTGTGTCTGAAATTCGAAGTTAAGCGATATGTCGTGTAATATATAAGTGGTGTTTAAGAGTCGTACTTTAAAGTCATGGAGTTTTGTTTTGTACTACAATAAATTTATGGTTTTTGGTTGGTTGATTACGACACATTGAAAAGGATTACGGGTGAAGGAGCTTTGTAAGTGGTTGTTAGACTTGGACCCTCTTTATGAATTCAAATTTAGGAAAAAGTACAATTATTTGGTTCAGATTAACAAGAAAAATCTGTAATTGATTTACCTAATTGTAAACCTGATATTGCACCTTAAGACACGCATTGAAACAGACAGATAAATATTAAGCGTACTAGAAAAGGTAATTTACTCTTTTTTTTAGCAATACATACAAATTGACGTTTCAACCAATAATTTCTCAAAGTTCATAATCATAAATCATTTGTCAAACCAAGTAAAAATAAATCAGAGAAAAAAAACGGTATTTGTTAGTCAACGAAAAATGAACCTTCCATATGATAATTTCTTTTTCGTTCTCATAGAAATTTTCTATGTAAAGCAGAGAGAAAGACGAGGAAAATTGGGTAACATAAAAACTCTTTGATGACAAAGACAGTATTTTAATTCGGATTTTACCTAATAAATCCATAGCGAAGAACGGTAGCTCATGTTCCTATTTTATGGTGTGCACCATCAATGATGATATAATTGTCTCTCGCTCTATACATAAATCTTAGATCCTTTAACGCCTCCAGAATCGACCTTGTCCCAGTTGTCCTTGCTTTCGCCTGCATAGAGATATGACACTCTTAGTGGGACACTACCAACAGATTTTGCATTGATACGATAGGGTAAAAAAAAAGCTCTGATCGACTCACTTTTGATACTCTATGGACCTGTCAATGAACTCTTTGGCAATATCTTTTCTCTCAAAAGAGGCCAGAACCGGTCTGATGTCTGCTGGACTGTTACGTGCAACATCTGCATAACCCAAACAGGAAGATCAACCAAACAAAATTGATACAGGCAGTTCACGGACTGGAACAGAACTTATCCCTCAGTTCACCAATACTTACATTCAAGGAAGGGTATCAGGTCAACTAGGGCTGTGTCATCAGCTTCTAGTTTGTAAGGCTTGATTGGCACGCTATTTTCTGGCTGAAGGGTTGATTCAAAGGCATTTGCGCTAACAAACAGAATCTTCTTCGGATCTCTGTTCAGCTTTGACAGATCCTGCAGCAGGAATTTTAATAGTTAGTTGAGAAACAGTTACTCGGGCAAGTCAGAAAGTATGCTTTGACAAGATAAGCTAGCTGCTTACGTACCCTATAGTGCTTTCCATTTTCATATTTAGTAGCGCCTCTTGCTAGCTTATAACGTATGTAGCCATTTGGGTCTAATTTCTCACAGACCGGGAGTACATACTACAAGTAATGAAACAAGCGTTAGTAGTCGCATTACTATGATATTACAAGCAAAAAAGGAGAAAAAAGAAAAACCAATTGGGACTTTACCATCTCCATCTGGTCAGAATACACGACAATCTCATAGAATTTCCCAAGATGCTCCAAGAATGCATCGACACCTGGTCTTTTGAATGTCCTCCACCCTCTTTCCCGCTAGACATTTTTGTAAATGAAAAGGCAGGAAAAGTTAAATACAGCACTACTTAAGAAAACAAAGTAGTTCACCAGAACTGCTTTGTTTCATAACATAGATACTCTGAGTCACATATTCACATCTATGATGCAAGTATTTTGATGATCAGTAAATAAATGAAATGTTACCTTCCAGTCAGTGTAAAGCAGTGTCTCATTTAAATCAAGAACTAGAGTGAAGACATGCTGTTCTGCGGGGTGCAGATCCGGAAGAAGCTTTTCCGAGAGAGGTTCCGTGAAGCCCTATAAGGAACCAGACAAAAAATAAGAATTCTAGAAGAAAAAAGAAGATGCAAGAAAAAGAAAAGTTGTGTCTCGGTGAAAGGACGTACTTTCACTTGTTCCTCCACAATTTCCCTAAGCTCTAAATACTTATCAATGGCTCTAGCAGAACCTGATCAAAATTCAAGCAAACCAACTCATGCTATGCTTAATTAAAGACATACTATTAGTTATGATGACAGAGGCGCAAGAACTATACCTGTCATTGCAGCAGAGTACAACTTAGTCTGATATTTCTGCAGAAAGATGAGTATAAAGGGTATTAATTCAGAGAAGCTTATAAACAATACCTTGAAGCAGAGAAACATGGCAGCACGCATTTGAAAGCCAGAGACTAAAGAAAGTCAACTAATACAGAAGCAAGTTATGATCAACATTAATTTGACAGCGACTCAAGGCTACCAAGCTTACTCACATCAATCACATCAATGCCAGAAGATTTAATAACTGGTGTCTTCGTAGCTGATTCTCGGAACGCCTTAGTCTTTTCATTCACTTCATCTATCGTGTAAGCTGCATAACGAAACAAACAAGTATAATCAGAACTAAAAAGAGTCAACATAACGAAGAAAGACACAGTTCTACCAAGTGAAGAACACTGAATTCAAAAGACTGATATGTGAAAATGTAATGCAATGCCACGATTAAGCAAACCATAACACATTTTTACTCGCATTTCACAGCAAAAACAACTTTGTACTAGAAATCTACGAGAGGGAAAAAAGATAATTCATGAATGCAAGTACATACCAAAACTTGCGTAACCAGTAGCAGCGGTAGCACCAGTGAGTGCCCAGAGGAGTGCGTAACCAAGATACTTAAGACCTTTCCTCTCCTTTCCCGTCGCAGCCGCGGCAGCAGCTTCCACTTGAGGAGGAGGAGGAGGTGGCGGCTGATTTGGCGGTGGAAAATCAGAAAACATCGACTGGGTAGAGGTGACTCCCGAATACCTAGATGTAGAATTCGTCGAAGATGCTTCCGCAGAGAAACATCTCAGATTACGAGATCTGAGCTTTGCTAATCTTGGCAACAGGCGAGATCGAAGAACAATAGACGCCATTTCCGATTTCGGCGTTTTCTTCAAACTCTGTGAATGATGAATGAATCGCAGGGTTGAAGTAGGGTTTTGGAATTGATCGGAGAAAAGGAAAATTAACAGATGGACTGTTTGGAAACAGGTTTTATGGGCTCGTTTTAACTCTCTTATCCACTGTTTGGTAGTCGGTTTATTTCTACTCCGATATTTTTCTATTTTTTTTGCTGTTTTTTTTACTTGTTTACCAAGAAGAGAATCTATTTTATTTTATTTTTGCATTTCGGGCTTTTAATAACTAATTAATGAAGTTATTTTACACTATTTATTTACCAAATAAAATGAAAATATTTTTCCAACAAAAATAATAAATTCATTCGTGTCAAAAAGAGAAAACAAATAACCAAAATTTATTAAATTTGTAGGGTTTCTTCTGCCTAAACCTCGACTACATGCTGTTTTTTGCACCAGTGAAATAAGCGAAACTACATAGAAAGAAACAAGTCTTACTTCCACAGAGGAAAGTTTAGAGAAGTAGAAAAGCCACAAAGCAACACCAGCAAATACATATAGCTTAAGCTGCTCAGACACAATTCAACGAGACACTTAGTGAGAGAGTAGCAAATGACTTACTCTTCCTGGGACGGCAAATTTAGCTTCAACTTTAAGAAATCATTGGTCTTTGCAATCTTCACAATCTCCTCAGCTTCTTCTCTCTTAGACCCTTTCACCAATTCATCAACTAACTGCTGCAACGTTGTTTGACCGACAAGATACCGCTTACTGAATGTCTCCTTGAAGAGCTCAATCGCAGACTCAAAGTCACCTGCTTTACACATAGCAGGAAGCAATAAAGCAAAGGTAGCTTTATCAGGACGATAACCATGCTTCACAATTTCTTTGTACCACGCTTCAGCTTCGTCCATTTTTCCTTCGTTGATAGATCCTCTAATCATAGCATTGAAACTGAAAACATCAGGTTTGAGCCCACTAGCCTTAAGTTCTCCAAAGAGATTTACTAGCTCTTTCGATTTCGCCTCATTGGCTAATCCAAGCAGCCTAGCATTGTAAGTCCTGATGTCTATTGCTACATTCTTCTCCACCATTTTAGCCCATATCTCTTCCCCTAGCTCAAACTGTCCCTTTAGATACGAAGACAGTAAAAGTGTGTTGAATGTAACTATATCAGGTTTTAGTCCCTTGTTCTCAATCTCATCAAGCAATGCAACAGCTTCAGGTAAAGAATCCTTCTCACACAATGCCTTAATCAAAGTATTGTAAGATACAATATCTGGTTTGATTGATAACTTTCCAGGTAACTCATTGAAAAGTTCTTCAACCACATCGAATTTCTTGGAAAGTCTATATGCACTAAGCAAGGCATTGAAGGACAACACTGACCTCTTGCAGTCTCTGTTTGGCATTTCTTCGAACACCTTCTGTGCATTTTCAAACATGCCGGCTTTTCCATACAGAGAAATGATCCTCGCCGCGAATCCCTCTTTTGACATGTCGCGGTACTTCTTCTGCTCCTCCAAAATCTCTTCGACATAGTGTAATCTCTTTGCGGCTACGAGACGGCGCACGGTTCTATCGTACACGGCTATGTTGGTCCGGAACCGCTCCGACTCACATGCCTTCTTGAATTTCTCCACGATCCGTTTGGGGTTTCGTTCGCCATTCACGAGACTGGTTAGTGACTTTTGAGGAGGCGAGATTGCGGCAGTGACTGCGGTGGGTTCGGAGACTACGGTGGCGGCGGAGGAAAAACGGCGGATCGGGCAAGTGTTGAAGGTGCCACGGAGAACGCGAGATAGAGACGACATCGTTTTGGGAGTGAGAGCAAAGGGTTTCAGCCTTCAGGAGACGAGTTTAAGAACAAATCAAATGAAGGACGCATCTGATAATTTAAAAAATGTTAGTGCCTTATTTTTAACTAAAGGAAATATTGGGGGCTAGAATAACAAATAATAGAAATAGTGTTGTTTTGCCGACGACCTAATTTTACTTCACCGGTTTGATTACGGGAGAAGGCGAGCTTGAGCTTCAATGGCGCCTGTTAATATGACTGGCGCTGTTGTTGCAGCAGCGGCGTTGTTGATGCTTACTTCTTACAGCTTCTTTTTCCGTCTCTCCGAGAAGAAGAAGAGGAAGGAGAAGTTGACTATGAGAAACGGGCTTGTTGATGCCATTGGCAATACTCCTCTGATTCGTATCAATAGTCTCTCTGAGGCTACTGGATGTGAGGTTTTTCTCGATGTTCTTTTGCTATTTTCTGTTTGGTCTGACGAACTGATAGTGTGATTTATGAGTTAAAGATGTAATTTTCATTCTACTTGTTTCGTCTGGTGATCAGATTCTTGGGAAATGCGAGTTTTTGAATCCAGGAGGTAGTGTTAAAGATAGAGTTGCTGTCAAGATCATTCAAGAGGTACACTATGATTAGCATTGTAAAGGTTTCAACTTTTAAAAGTTTTTTGATCATCATAAACCTCTCTTAACAATGTCAGTGATTGAATCATCAGCTTGGCTATTTATATTAGTGGTTTTTGAAATCGAGAAGCAAGTCCATTATGTTTTTTTTGTTTCTCTGTTTAGGCTTTGGAATCTGGTAAGCTATTCCCTGGAGGAATTGTAACTGAGGGTAGTGCAGGAAGTACTGCCATTAGCCTTGCTACAGTTGCTCCGGCTTATGGGTGTAAATGTCATGTTGTTATACCTGATGATGCTGCTATTGAAAAGGTTATATCTTTTAAATACCTTGATGATGATTCAAATTCCCTTGTATGCATTATTGTACATACACTCAAATTTGTATCGTGTTGGACTTATTTTAGTCTCAAATAATTGAAGCCCTTGGAGCTTCTGTTGAGAGAGTGAGGCCAGTGTCAATAACTCACAAGGATCACTATGTCAACATTGCGAGGCGACGGGCTGACGAAGCAAACGAGTTAGCATCAAAGAGAAGACTAGGGAGCGAAACAAATGGCATACACCAGGAGAAAACTAATGGTTGCACGGTTGAGGAAGTGAAAGAGCCTTCCTTATTCTCAGATTCAGTTACCGGTGGCTTCTTTGCAGATCAATTTGAAAACTTGGCAAATTATAGGGCTCATTATGAAGGTACTGGCCCTGAAATCTGGCACCAGACTCAGGGTAATATTGACGCCTTTGTTGCTGCTGCGGGTACAGGCGGGACTTTAGCTGGTGTTTCAAGGTTTCTTCAGGTATAATTACTCAGGGCTTATACTAATCAAAGATGTAAGAATGAGTAATTCGTGGATGTTATAAGCAAAAGAAAAACTCATAACTTGTTGGTGCATTTATACAGGATAAGAATGAAAGAGTTAAATGTTTTCTGATTGATCCTCCTGGATCTGGTCTGTACAATAAAGTAACACGGGGAGTGATGTACACAAGAGAAGAAGCTGAAGGGCGTCGGCTAAAGAACCCATTTGATACAATAACAGAAGGGATCGGAATCAACAGGCTTACTAAAAACTTCCTGATGGCAAAACTTGACGGTGGTTTTCGTGGGACTGATAAAGAAGCGGTTGAGATGTCGAGGTAGTGCTCATTCCTTTATATGTTTTGACATAACTGTTTTAGAGAGTACTGATAAAGATTTCGTAAAAGTTGGATCTTGATATCTTTCTCACTATATTATGTTCCCAGGTTTCTTCTGAAGAATGATGGGCTCTTTGTTGGAAGCTCCTCGGCTATGAACTGTGTTGGGGCAGTAAGGGTGGCTCAGACCCTTGGTCCTGGTCACACAATTGTCACCATTCTTTGTGATAGCGGAATGAGACATCTAAGCAAGTTTCACGACCCTAAGTACTTGAATTTATACGGGTTAAGTCCAACCGCTATCGGATTAGAGTTCCTCGGCATAAAGTGAAACTACAAATCTGTTACAATATCTTCAGATCAATCAAGCCTGGGTGGTCTGCAGTGGTTTTGTTTTGATTATGTTTTAGACTAAGGGTGATATATTCTTGGTAAGACTTCAGATTAGAAGACAACAACTATGTCTAGAGTCAACGGAAGAATGTCAATGCAACAATGCATGTGTCTGACCTCTAAAACTCCCATAACTGCATCTTACACCTGTCTTCTCAATTGTTTACAAGTCCCGACCTAATGGGGCCCCTTACAAGATTATGGGAAACATGTATTCAGATTTTGTCTTTGTACCTATTAGATTTTGTCTATGTTCAATGCATTAGACTGGAAAACTCAAAAGTGTTGATAAACATAGATTTCCATGTTTTTCCATAAATAAGTCGGTTGTGTAAGGTCTCATGATCCCAATAATGGCAAGAAATGGAGTCAATAAGACACTATTGATCTTATCACTTTCTTTCTTGAAGAATCTATGCATGATCCCAATCTTGTTTCTCTCTAACGTTCTCCACACGATTGCCGTGTGTAACAAGGAATCCAAATCTTATCGTCATGATCAGGAGGAGCTTAAAAGTCTGGAAACGGAAACCAACCTACATGAAGAAGAAGAGGGTTTGATAGAGATCTGTCTGGTGAGAGAAGCAAAGTTGGAGAGTGTGAAGAAACGTTGGCTGAGTAGAGAAGATTATTACGAGGAGATGATGATCATGGAGATTTGGGAAGAACTTGAAGCAGAAGATAACTTGATTGAGATTGACATCTCCAACAGATCAATTGTTTGACTTTATTAGTACTGATAGTTCTAGATGTTTTATCCGCACATTATTTCATATGTTTCATTATCAAAATTTTGGTCATCGCAAAACATATTATCTTGTATTATATTATTGCGTTTCACGTTGACAAAAAAAATGTTAGATGGCATAGTTAATTACTCGTAGCAGTTTCGACTTCAACTCTATTGGCCAAAAACGCATCAATCAAATCCGATGCTTTGTGAGTCACAGTGACTGTGTTCTCCTCTCTTGTCTCAGTCTCGCATTGTGCGTTGGGTCTTGTTCTTGATTTGACACCAACTGTTTCAGCTTGGTCAGAGAACATGACCTCTGAGACGTGTGAGCTGCAAATCTCTTTGTATGCTTCGTAGTCTGCAGCTCCAGTGTTTCCTCCTTCAAGGATCTTGGATAAAGGGTGAAGAACTGAGACTGGACCGTCGCTTGACTCCAGCTGCCGCTTGAGTGCTAAGAAGTCCCAGACAAGTTCTGAGTTCTTAAACAGGACAAAAACCGCAGAGTCGTCCACGTGGTAGACAGAGGTGACAGAAGCAGAGCCAAAGGCTTTGCATATGCATTCTTTGATCCCTCTCGCCTTAAGTTTTCGTGGGAAGTTCCAGATGAGGACAATGTTCTCGTATTTGAACTTTGAGACTCGCCAGTTATCTGCATTACTATGGCCTGTTCGAAGGTCGATGATATCACCTCTTGTCCAGCTGAGATAAAGACGGTTGATGTACTTTTCAAGTTTCTCGTTCTGGGCAAAGTCATCTAACTGCGAATGCTGTTTGAAGTCAAAACCGAGATGATTGCATGCCTGCGCAAAGATGCAACCTGTCATGAAAGCATCATAACCGGCTTCGTGTTTTCCTCCTGCATTCCAGTTAGAACACCTGAAATAGAGAAAACAGCCGTTAAAAGCAGTTTAAATCAGAAAACAGTCAAGTGTCATGCCAAAAATAGGGAGGAACAAACCTAACGTTGTCTATTTCAACGTCAATATTGACACGCTGCTGAAGAAACGAGTCAGAGCTTCTTGAAGAAAACTCGATTTGCGGACATAACGAGGAAAACGCGGAAGACAGTGATGTACTGGACTTTTTCATCCGCTGATGCAACATTGGATTCACGTTTAAGAGTATTTTGGTGTCAACAATATAAGGAAAGTGACTGTTAATGGAGGCCACGAATTTCTCAGCTGTTGAAGGAAGAGGACCCACAAATTTGCTGTATACATGTGCAATATCTGTATCAGATGAACAAGATGTTAGAGTTAGGCATCTTTAAGTTACAAAACCTTCACAAACGTATAGAGAAGCAACTTGCTAGTTTACCGAGGAAACAATTGTGACCAACGATCAGCTTTTTCTCTGAAGCAAGCAGATCAATCACTTGACGGAACCCGATTGCAGATTGTATTTTTCTTTCTGCCAATCTCTTGCGTTCGTCCTTTGCCTCCTTCTGTGAAAAGAGACAGTAATGGTATCTAAATCAAAGAAGGCCTTTAAGTAGAAGAATCAGTTACTACACTATAGCTACATCATCTCTCGAGCCTGAACTTTGCTATCATCAAATAATTCACTTCAACACTCTCAGTTAAAATCCAAAGGACATGTAATGTTTAGTAACAAATCTTTCCAGCAACGTAAATGCTACCTTACCATGAGGTTTTCCTTGTCGGAATCTGAATCAGTATACACAACAATGTCTCGTGAAGAAGAACTTTTATCATTTGAATGTATGTACACAAGATCTCCAAAATGCTTTCTTAAAACCTACAAAGCCAAATCCAAAACCAACTGATTAAAAACAAATAGCCTGAAGAAAAGATGTAAAACAGAGAGCATTACCGAGTTAAGAACTCTGAGCTGATGAGAAGTGAAACCCTTCAGACTGAGAGCAGGACGCATATGGTGAAACACAGTTTCCATACTCTGGTTTGAACCATTTGAAATCCTCGGAAACTCAGAGGACGCATTCCCACCATGTAACAGGCCAGACCGCCATTCATTCAGCAATTTCTCCATCCTTGCAGCGAAAAGAACATCTGCCAATCGCACCAACTTTAACTCTTCAGTTTCACCCGATGAATCAATTCCGTCCTCGCCGTGTAGCATTTTCAAACGCTTACTTGCCTCTTCCTCTTCTCGTCTGGACAAATAAGATATTCCTGGGATTATTTAAATATATGTGAATTCCTCACATTCTGGAAACAAACTTGAAATTGCTACACTTTTTCTCTCTTTAGAATCAAAAATGAAAAGGAGAAAGGAAGCACCTTCATGTATGCAGGTGTTGAAATCAAACTGATACTTGGCAAGAAAATCCATTGATGTAGTCTGACAGAGAAATTCATGAGCTGGTGGATCAAATGTGAGTTCTTGACGAGGAAATACAAAGAAATTGTGCCTGCCCCCAAAACGAGACCCGTTTAGTCAAAGCTACACAATTGAAGCTAAAGAGAAAGAGAAAGAGAGACTAACGGGTAGGACACGAATGACTGAGTACGAGAATCCCAACGAAAGGGACAGACACCAAACTGAACGACGGCGAATTTCTCGGCGGAGTCTTTGACTTTGAGGTATCTGACGTCGTAGCGGTCGAACTCTAAGGAGTCTCGCCACGGAGCGCTTGTCACGCCAGTCATCTCAAGGTCAATCGCCACGAAATCTGCAGCCTTTACGAGTGAGCGTAGATCATTCAGCGTCGTCTCGAAGTTCGACCTTGTCACATGCTTCAACGGAAAAGCCGCCGTCGCTGAAGCTGCCGTTGAAGTAGTAACTGTCTCCGCCGCAGAGGAGCTGAAGCTGCAGACAAGAGACCTCAAAGGCCATCGCTTGTGCCGGCGCATTTTTGAACGGAGAGAGAGAGAGAGAATCAAACGACCATTTTTAGGTTTTGCTCTCGGTGGAAGGAAAGAGGGAAAGATGATGATTCCGAGGAAACGGTACCGTTTTGTGAATTTCAGTCTTTCGAAATATACACTTGCACAGCCTGCCGTTTCTAGGTTAATAAATACTGCAAACATTTGTCTTAACATGACTTGAAACAGCGTGATGTATTTTATTTTCCCGATGAACAACAACAGGAACCAAATTCTCGCCACTGCTCTCTCACACAATGGCTATTGCAGAAGAAGTTACTGTCTTTGCTGAGACTAGCTTGGGAACTCGAATCGTCATGGCGGTTCCTCTGGATATCACAGCAGCAGATTTCAAGAGTAAGCTCGATACCACCCTCTAAAGAAATTCCCTTTTGGTCTTCTCTTTCGAATGTTGTTTCCCGTAGCCTACTGTTCTTATTAAGTTTTTGGTCTTCCTCGGTTTCTCAATTTCGAAACTTAGCTTATAGGTGAACTGATAGGATTCTCTAATTGAATCTTTCTGGATGTATAATGTGTTGGTCTGTGAGGAAACTGATTTGCATGCGCATTTTGGGATGAAAATTTTCAAGGTTGTGAATTCCTATGGTGAGCACTAAAAGAAATGTTCTTTTCACATTGCCTTCTGCATCATTGGTGTTTGTTTTCTTTTGAAGTTCTGTCTATTACACACTTAAGGACTGGCAGGGCACAGTGCATTGCTCATTTCCTTTGAATGTGAATCATTGCTTATATGTTACTTCATGACATCTTGAGATGAGATTGGACATGTATTGTTTTTCTTTTTCTTCCTTTTGCCTTAAATTTGAAGGTTAATGATCTTTCGTTTGTGTTACACTTTTTATTTAAGAATTCAGAGCATGTATCAATGCAAAATGCTTTCTTTTTTTTTGCAGGAAAACTCGAGAAGACGCATGCAAGTTGCTTATCGAGCGTAGGGGAGATAGAAGTTCATGGTCTGATGGTAATGAAAATGAGCTAGCAATTTTATTTTCTTTCTACTCCTGTGCTTTTGATTTTGTTAACCTCAAACCATTGCAGCAAACTCATTCTAACTTCTCCTTCTCTCTTAGTATAGGTTAAACGAAAGTCTCGCTTTTACCACCTTGTGGAGTCTGTGCCTATAAGGTACATCTTCCTGGATAACCAAAAGCCTTGGTTTATCCATGCAGAAGCTAGAGTTGTAAGCAGATCACAAGAGTCAAGCGTATCTAACAGTATTGATAAAACCCACATTAGACATTGTCACGGTTCTGATAACTCCATCGAAAGAGTCACTGCATTGATCCAAGGTAAAGACAAGAAGATAAAGAAATCTCGGGCCAAATCTGATTCCAGAAATGTTGCATCTGGACAAGAAACTTGCCTTGACAAGAGGGAATATCTTGGTCCTTCCACATCTGAACCTGAAACCATAAAGTCTTTGCCGTCAATAGCAAGAGTTGCTGAGATGAAAAACTCTGAATGTTTCAAAAGCTTCACACCAAAACCGCCGGAGAGGAAACCTGTAGACTCTGAAAGCGAATCGATAGGCAAGAGAATAACTGTGGCTGCAAACAACATCAGAATGCAAGGAAAGACTCATAATTCATCGTCACTATCATCATCTATTTTCAGAAGTAATTCTTGCAGAAACAGATCTTTAGATGGTAAGATAATCACCTCTCTTGCAAAATTTATGGTCTTTGAGGTACCTGAAAATGAGGATTGAGTCTTTAAGCAAGCTCTCCTATAATGCCTCAATGCACAAGAAGTAGCATTGTGTAGATGTGCAAATGATCATGATTCTTTTTGACAAATACGTAGTGAATGTAAGATATATCATATATATTAGTAAGTTTTGTATCACTCTGTTTCATAAAAACTATAATCATGAGAAAGAAAGAAAAAAGCACTAAGAAGTGAAGAAAAGAATCACAGAATTTGTCTTTAGCTTTTGCTTCTACTCTTTTTCTCAAGGATTCTCTTTTATACTTTCTAATCTAACTCGTTTAAGAATTAATAAAGATGCTTTATATAATAAAACAAGACATAACTTTGGCTATATCTAAGATCAAACAAAAATATTTGTCATATTGATTTTATAATAATTTTAGTTAGTCATGTTAATCATCTATTGTGTATGAACTACTCTAAAATTGATAAAAAAAATATTACAAGATATATGTTAAGATTTAATATGTATTTTAAAAAATATTCAATATATTTTGCCTCGAATATTACCTTAGTCAATTAATTAATAAAATTGCAAAATTGCAAAAGAAATAAAATAAATGTTTTAGTTAAACCGGCACTGGAAAAAAAAACCGGGCATTGGAACAAAATATATCGTCATGTATAAAACACAAAGCGCCTTAGCTTGTTAGAAATCTTCTCCACTTCTCTTTCTCTCTCACACCGTCTTTCTCTCTCCCTATCAAATCCCTTCTCTTCTAATACGCGATCCTCTTTTAAACCCTAGTTTCGGATCGCTCTTACACTTGGCGATTATCTCCAGGATCGTCAATTCTTCTCTCCTTCTCTTTTTCTTCTTCTCGTTCGTCTTCCTCAACGATCGCCATCAATCCAAAGTATTGGACCAGATCACCCCTCGTTGATATTTGTGATTCGATATCCACAAGTGATTACTGATCAATTCTCTATCGTCTCGAGGATTTGATCACTGCTTAATCCTTTAGTGTTTGCTTTAGGATATGCCCTGTCTGACTGTCTCTAAATCATCATGAAGCTTAGAAGGAGAAGAGCTTCGGAAGTGGTTAGTGTTACTAAACCACGTAATTAAACCTTTTAATCAATTGTATAACTATCTGTCTCTTTGCATTACTCTTTTTAATATCTGCTACTTGTTATTCATTTATCATTTGGAATTCAGTTTTTTAATCTCACTCAAAAGATTTATCTTTTTGTTTCGTTTGTCTGTTTCTGATGTCTTGGTGCATGGTTATTGTTGTGATCATTGATTGGTATAATGGGGTTTGAGTTCTTAAGCCAAACCTTGGAGGGTTTTTTTTTAATCTCACTCAAAAAAATTTATCTTTAGTTCCGTTTGCCTGTTTCTGATGTTTTGGTGTATGGTTATTGAGATGATCTTTGATTGGTATAATGGGGTTTTATTTAGTTCTTAAGCCAAACGTTGGAGGCTTTGGTAAATTGTTTTATTTGATGTTGTATATGTATTGGCTGTGTTAACCCTTTTTTATTTATTTGTAACCAGCCTTCGAAAATCAAATCGTTCATCAATAGTGTTACTTCTGTTCCACTCGAGCTAATACATGAACCCCTTGCATGTTTTCGCTGGGAATTCGACAAGGTACGTTTTGAAATCCTTGTTTGTGAACCTGTTTTCCCTTTAATTCTGTCATACTCTTGTTTTGATGGTTGGCGGTTTTGTTTTTTATATAGGGTGACTTCCATCATTGGGTGGACCTCTTCAATTATTTTGACACATTTTTCGAGAAGCACGTCCAAGTAAGGAAGGATTTGCATATTGAGGAAAACTTTGAGGAGTCTGATCCACCTTTCCCTAAGGATGCTGTTCTGCAAGTTCTCCGAGTTATCAGAGTTGTTTTAGAGAATTGCACGAACAAACATTTTTACAGTTCTTATGAGGTAAATAATCTGTGTGCCAGAATCCCCCTAACTATCATTCATATTTGCACTGTTTCTTTTTTATTGGTGCCACAATATAGTGTCGTTACTGATTTTTATCAACTCTTATTCCATGTTGATTTCTGGTTGTTCTGCTAGATATGTTGCTTTATATACTGAGATGTCTACCTGCATGATTCTCACACACTTTTTTTCTTCATAACTGCAGCAGCATCTTTCTCTCCTACTTGCATCTACTGATGCAGATGTCGTTGAAGCGTGTCTGCAGACGTTGGCTGCCTTTTTGAAAAGGCAAATTGGAAAATACTCAATAAGAGATGCTTCCCTGAATTCAAAACTATTTTCCCTTGCACAAGGCTGGGGGGGGAAAGAGGAAGGCCTTGGCTTGACGTCATGTGCCGCAGAAAACAGTTGTGACCAGGTTTCTCTCCAGCTAGGTCGTACTCTTCATTTTGAATTTTATCCTTCTGATGAATCACCAAGTGAGCTTCCTGGCGGTTTACAAGTTATTCATGTACCTGATGTCAGCATATGCGCAGAGTCTGACCTGGAACTTCTGAACAAATTAGTCATTGATCACAATGTTCCTCCCAGTTTAAGATTTGCGTTGCTGACCAGAATGAGATTTGCAAGGGCGTTCTCCTCTTTGGCAACCCGGCAGCAGTTTACATGCATTCGCTTATATGCTTTCGTTGTTTTGGTTCAAGCAAGTGGTGACACTGAGAATGTTGTTTCTTTCTTTAATGGCGAACCGGAATTTGTAAATGAGTTAGTTACGCTGGTAAGCTATGAGGATACTGTTCCAGAGAAAATAAGGATACTATGCTTGCTATCCTTGGTTGCACTATCGCAGGATCGAACTCGGCAGCCGACTGTTTTAACTGCAGTTACCTCTGGCGGGCATCGTGGTTTGCTATCTGGCTTAATGCAGAAAGCCATTGATTCTGTTGTTTGTATTACTTCCAAGTGGTCTCTTGCTTTTGCGGAAGCCTTGTTATCCCTTGTGACAGTCCTGGTTTCATCATCGTCTGGATGTTCAGCCATGCGAGAAGCTGGTCTTATCCCGACCCTAGTGCCTCTCATCAAAGATACAGATCCCCAGCACTTGCATTTGGTCAGTGCCGCTGTGCATATATTAGAAGCCTTCATGGATTACAGCAATCCAGCTGCTGCTTTGTTCAGAGATTTGGGTGGCTTGGATGATACTATCTTTCGGTTGAAACTGGAAGTCTCTCGTACTGAAGACGATGTGAAAGAAAAAAATTGCAGTTCTGATAGCAATGGGCCTGATACTGAACAACTTCCCTATTCGGAAGCATTGATTTCGTATCACAGGAGATTGTTGTTAAAAGCGTTGTTACGTGCAATATCCCTTGGAACTTATGCTCCTGGTAACACTAACCTCTATGGTTCCGAGGAGAGCTTGTTGCCTGAATGCTTATGCATTATCTTCCGAAGAGCAAAAGATTTCGGGGGTGGAGTATTCTCGCTTGCTGCCACTGTCATGAGTGATCTCATTCATAAAGATCCCACTTGTTTCAATGCTTTAGATTCAGCTGGTTTAACTTCTACCTTTCTTGATGCTATATCTGATGAGGTCATCTGCTCTGCAGAAGCCATAACATGCATACCGCAGTGTCTGGATGCTCTGTGTCTCAACAATAGCGGTCTTCAAGCTGTGAAGGACCGAAATGCCTTGAGGTGTTTTGTGAAAATATTTACTTCTCCCTCTTATCTGAGGGCTCTTACAGGTGATACACCTGGTTCTTTGTCAAGTGGGCTTGATGAACTCTTGAGACATCAATCTTCGTTGCGCACTTATGGAGTTGATATGTTCATTGAAATCCTCAATTCCATGTTGATTATTGGATCTGGGATGGAGGCCACCACCTCTAAGTCAGCTGATGTGCCTACTAGTGCTGCACCTGTTCCTATGGAAATTGACGTTGATGAGAAGAGCTTGGCAGTTTCGGATGAGGCGGAACCATCTTCTGACACTTCTCCAGCAAACATTGAGCTGTTTCTTCCAGATTGTGTGTGTAATGTTGCTCGTCTCTTTGAAACAGTTCTTCAGAATGCGGAAGTATGTTCCCTGTTTGTTGAGAAGAAAGGAATTGATGCAGTTTTACAGCTATTCTCTTTACCTCTTATGCCTCTATCAACCTCTCTTGGTCAAAGTTTTTCTGTCGCTTTTAAGAACTTCTCCCCTCAGCATTCAGCTGGTCTAGCCCGGATAGTGTGCTCCTACTTAAGAGAACATCTGAAGAAGACAAAAATCCTTTTGGTTTCCATTGAAGGTACTCAGCTTCTTAAATTAGAGTCTGCAATCCAGACGAAGATTTTGAGATCTCTTTCCTGCCTAGAAGGCATGTTGTCCCTCTCCAACTTTTTGTTGAAAGGATCAGCTTCAGTTATCTCAGAATTGAGTGCTGCTGACGCTGATGTACTGAAAGAACTTGGTATAACATACAAGCAAACGATTTGGCAGATGGCCTTGTGTAATGATACTAAGGAAGATGAAAAAAAGAGTGTTGATCGAGGATCTGATAATTCAGTTTCAGCTTCATCCAGTACTGCTGAAAGAGAGAGTGATGAGGATTCAAGCAATGCTTTAGCAGTTAGATACACAAACCCTGTTTCCATTAGGAGCAGTAGTTCTCAGTCTATTTGGGGTGGGGATCGCGAATTTCTGTCTATTGTGCGTTCTGGCGAAGGTATTCATGGTCGTACGCGACATGCAATAGCCCGAATGAGGGGTGGGAGAACTCGTCGGCACCTGGAGTCTTTTAATTTTGATTCTGAAATTCCAGCTGATCTACCAGTAACGTCATCTTCCCATGAGCTGAAAAAGAAAAGCACTGAAGTTCTCATTGCCGAAATTTTAAACAAGTTGAATTGTACACTACGTTTTTTTTTCACAGCCCTTGTGAAAGGATTTACCTCTGCTAATCGTCGCAGGATTGATGGGGCATCATTGAGTTCAGCATCTAAGACGCTTGGTACTGCGTTAGCTAAAGTATTTCTTGAAGCTCTTAACTTCGACGGGTATGGTGCTGCTGCTGGGCATGAGAAATCTCTGTCAGTGAAGTGCCGGTACCTTGGAAAAGTGGTAGATGATATCACTTTCCTTTCATTTGATACTCGAAGGAGGGTCTGTTTTACAGCTATGGTGAATAGTTTTTATGTCCATGGAACGTTTAAGGAACTTCTCACCACATTTGAAGCTACAAGTCAGTTGCTTTGGACAGTGCCGTTTTCTATTCCTGCATCTAGTACTGAGAATGAGAAGCCAGGTGAGAGAAATATATGGTCTCACAGTAAGTGGCTGGTAGATACTCTGCAAAACTATTGCCGAGCGCTGGACTATTTTGTTAACTCAACGTATCTTTTATCTCCAACCTCTCAAACGCAGCTTCTTGTGCAGCCAGCCTCAGTTGGTTTGTCGATTGGACTTTTTCCTGTACCAAGGGAACCTGAGACATTTGTGCGAAATCTGCAGTCTCAGGTTCTGGATGTCATACTTCCTATATGGAACCACCCTATGTTTCCAGATTGCAATCCTAATTTTGTTGCTTCAGTTACCTCCCTTGTTACACATATATACTCTGGTGTTGTGGATGCAAGGGAAAATCGAAGTGGTGTTACCCGGGGTATAAACCAAAGAGCCTTGCCTCTACAGCTTGACGAATCCATTGTTGGTATGATTGTTGAAATGGGTTTTTCAAGGTCAAGGGCTGAAATCGCGTTACGAAGAGTGGGAACAAACAGTGTTGAAATGGCTATGGACTGGTTGTTTACCAATCCTGAGCAGCCGGTGCAGGAAGATGACGAATTGGCTCAAGCACTTGCACTATCTCTTGGAAATTCATCTGAAACTCCAAAACTTGAGGATACAGAAAAGCCAGTAGATGTTCCGCAGGAAGAAGCAGAGCCAAAAGAACCACCTGTTGATGAAGTCATTGCTGCATCGGTAAAGTTATTTCAGAGTGATGATTCTATGGCTTTCCCGTTAATGGATTTGTTTGTGACACTATGTAACCGAAACAAAGGGGAAGATCGGCCAAAAATCGTGTCGTATCTTATTCAGCAACTGAAGCTTGTACAACTTGATTTCTCCAAGGATACTGGTGCTTTGACTATGATACCACACATTTTAGCATTAGTACTCTCAGAAGATGATAACACACGAGAAATTGCTGCACAGGATGGTATTGTGACCGTAGCAATTGGTATCTTGACGGATTTCAACCTTAAGAGTGAATCTGAAACTGAGATTCTGGCTCCAAAATGCATTAGTGCTTTGCTTCTTGTATTGAGCATGATGCTGCAGGCACAGACAAAACTCTCGTCTGAATATGTGGAAGGAAATCAAGGTGGATCTTTAGTGCCGAGTGATTCTCCGCAAGACTCAACAGCAGCTTTAAAGGATGCATTATCTTCAGATGTTGCTAAAGGGGAGTCAAACCAGGCTTTGGAATTGATTTTTGGAAAATCTACAGGCTATCTGACCATGGAAGAGGGTCATAAAGCTTTACTAATCGCCTGTGGCCTCATAAAGCAGCATGTTCCAGCTATGATCATGCAAGCTGTGCTTCAGTTATGTGCCCGTCTAACGAAATCACATGCTTTAGCTATCCAGTTTCTGGAAAATGGAGGCTTATCTTCACTTTTTAATCTTCCGAAAAAATGTTGTTTCCCTGGGTATGATACTGTTGCATCTGTTATAGTACGGCATCTTGTTGAAGATCCTCAAACTCTCCAAATTGCTATGGAAACAGAAATACGACAGACCTTGAGTGGGAAGAGACATATCGGTAGGGTGTTACCTCGGACATTCCTGACAACAATGGCACCTGTAATTTCTAGAGATCCAGTTGTTTTTATGAAAGCTGTGGCTTCAACTTGTCAATTGGAGTCATCAGGAGGGAGGGACTTTGTGATACTGTCAAAGGAAAAAGAAAAGCCAAAAGTTTCTGGCAGTGAACACGGATTCTCTTTGAATGAACCCCTTGGAATATCTGAAAATAAGCTTCATGATGTGTCAGGAAAATGTTCAAAAAGCCACAGAAGAGTCCCTGCTAACTTCATCCAAGTTATTGATCAGCTTATTGACCTTGTCTTGAGTTTTCCTAGGGTGAAGAGGCAGGAAGATGGAGAAACCAATTTAATTTCGATGGAGGTCGATGAGCCGACTACTAAAGTGAAGGGTAAATCAAAAGTTGGTGAGCCGGAGAAAGCAAGCTCCTCAAGAGTTGGTGAGCCGGAGAAAGCAGAAATACCTGAAAAATCTGAAGAACTGGCCAGGGTAACATTTATTTTGAAGTTGTTGAGTGATATTGTTCTCATGTACTCACATGGTACCAGTGTCATACTGAGACGGGATACAGAAATATCTCAACTTCGAGGATCCAATCTACCTGATGATTCACCTGGAAATGGAGGGTTAATTTACCATGTCATTCATCGATTGCTTCCTATATCTCTCGAAAAGTTTGTTGGACCTGAAGAATGGAAGGAGAAACTGTCTGAAAAGGCTTCCTGGTTTCTTGTTGTTTTGTGCAGTCGTTCTAATGAAGGGCGTAAAAGAATAATCAATGAGCTTTCGAGGGTTTTATCCGTATTTGCTTCCTTGGGAAGGAGTTCTAGTAAAAGCGTTCTATTACCTGATAAAAGAGTTCTTGCTTTTGCTAACCTGGTTTACTCGATCTTGACGAAGAATTCATCTTCATCTTCAAGCAATTTCCCTGGTTGTGGCTGTTCACCTGACGTTGCAAAGAGCATGATGGACGGGGGAACTATCCAGTGTTTGACCAGCATCCTTCACGTGATTGATCTTGACCACCCTGATGCTCCAAAGCTTGTCACTCTTATTCTCAAGTCTCTCGAGACACTGACAAGGGCTGCAAATGCTGCCGAGCAGCTAAAATCAGAAGTACCAAACGAGAAAAAAAACAGAGACTCTGATGAGAGACATGATAGTCATGGAAATTCAACTGAGACTGAAGCTGATGAGCTGAATCAAAATAATAGCAGTCTACAGCAAGTAACAGATGCAGCAGGTAATGGACAGGAGCAGGCTCAAGTTTCCTCTCAAAGCGCAGGTGAAAGGGGTTCGAGTCAAACCCAGGCTATGCCTCAGGATATGAGGATAGAAGGCGATGAGACAATACTGCCTGAACCTATTCAGATGGATTTCATGCGAGAAGAGATTGAAGGTGATCAAATCGAAATGAGTTTTCATGTTGAAAATAGAGCTGACGATGATGTAGATGATGACATGGGCGATGAAGGGGAGGATGATGAAGGAGATGATGAAGATGCAGATTTAGTGGAAGATGGAGCTGGTGTTATGTCTCTTGCTGGAACTGATGTGGAAGACCCTGAAGATACTGGCCTTGGAGATGAATATAATGATGACATGGTTGATGAAGATGATGATGATTTCCACGAGAATCGTGTAATAGAGGTGCGGTGGAGGGAAGCTCTTGATGGGCTGGATCACTTCCAGATTCTTGGGCGATCTGGTGGTGGAAATGGTTTTATTGATGATATTACAGCTGAGCCGTTTGAAGGTGTGAATGTTGACGATCTGTTTGCTCTGCGGAGACCCTTGGGCTTTGAGCGTAGACGCCAAACAGGCAGATCTTCTCTTGATCGATCTGGCTCAGAGGTACATGGTTTTCAGCACCCGCTCTTCTCCAGGCCTTCACAAACTGGCAATACAGCGTCAGTTTCAGCAAGTGCTGGCAGTATATCCAGGCATTCAGAAGCTGGCAGCTACGACGTAGCACAGTTTTACATGTTTGATACACCGGTTCTACCATTTGATCAAGTACCAGTTGATCCTTTCAGCGCTCGTTTAGCAGGTGGTGGGGCACCTCCTCCTTTGACTGATTATTCTGTTGTGGGTATGGATTCATCAAGAAGAGGGGTTGGTGATAGTCGGTGGACTGATATAGGTCATCCTCAGCCAAGTAGCCTATCAGCTTCAATTGCCCAGTTGATAGAAGAACATTTTATTTCCAACTTGCGTGCTTCTGCTCCAGTAAATACTGTTGTTGAAAGGGAGACTAATACCACAGAAATCCAAGAGCAGCTGCACCCGGATGTTCCTCCATCTGTTGGAAGTGAAACTGTTTTGGGTGATGGTAACGAAGGTGGTCAACAAAGTGAAGAACGTGAACTACTAAATAACAATGAAAATGTTAATAATCCACCTGATGTAATGGCTGAAAGTTTCGCTCAAGGTCAAGCTAATCTAGCTTCTCCTGTCAGCCAAGATACAGGTGAAAGTCTGCAGCAGCTTGAAGTTATGCAGCCTCTTCCTTTGAACAGTACACCAAATGAGATTGATAGAATGGAAGTTGGGGAAGGTGATGGTGCGCCTATTGATCAAGTAGACCACGAAGCTGTGCATCTTATCTCCACTGCTCAGGGTCAACCTGATACTTCCAGTATTCAAAATGTGTCTGTAACAGCTATAGCTCCTCCAGTAGATGATCCCGATTCTAATTTTCAACCAAGTGTTGATGTTGATATGAGTAGTGATGGTGCAGAGGGAAATCAAAGTGTACAACCTTCACCTTTGGACGGTGACAACAATGAGCTTTCGTCCATGGAAGCTACAGAAAATGTGAGGAATGATGAACAAGTTGAGGAAGGTAGCTTGGATGGTAGGGCACCTGAAGTGAATGCCATCGATCCTACATTTTTGGAAGCGCTCCCTGAAGATTTGCGGGCAGAAGTCCTTGCTTCTCAGCAAGCTCAGTCCGTCCAGCCACCAACTTATGAACCACCTCCAGTAGACGACATAGATCCTGAATTTTTGGCTGCGCTTCCCCCAGATATCCAAACAGAAGTTCTTGCTCAACAAAGGGCGCAAAGGATGGTACAGCAGTCACAAGGACAGGCAGTTGATATGGATAATGCTTCAATTATTGCTACTCTACCTGCTGATTTACGAGAAGAGGTTTGTATCTCTTTATTTGAATTAGGTAATTTGAATTGTCAAATGTTTATAACAATCTGAAATATGCTATTTTCAGGTTCTCTTAACTTCTTCAGAAGCAGTTTTGGCAGCTTTGCCTTCCCCTTTACTTGCGGAAGCCCAGATGCTCAGAGACCGAGCAATGAGTCACTATCAAGCTCGTAGTAGTGTTTTTGGAAGTAGTCACAGGCTGAATAATCGGAGGAATGGTTTGGGATACAATAGGCTGACGGGGATGGACAGGGGTGTTGGAGTCACTATTGGTCAGAGGGCTGTTTCATCTTCTGCAGATGGCTTGAAAGTAAAAGAGATTGAAGGAGACCCTCTTGTGAATGCTGATGCCTTGAAATCACTAATCAGGCTATTACGACTTGCACAGGTTAGTGGCATTCCTGTTTTACCCTACCCCCTTCTAACAAATAAACAAATCAATGATTTTGGTTCTTATTTATCAACGCCGAATTGACTATTTTAATTGAAGTATCACAAGCACTTTTTTAGGCTTCTAACAATGATGTTATTTTAATGTATCAGCCATTGGGAAAAGGCCTTCTGCAGAGGCTTCTCTTAAATCTATGTGCTCACAGTTTTACAAGGGCAAACCTGGTTCAACTTTTACTGGATATGATTAGGCCGGAGATGGAAACATCACCGAGCGAGTTGGCAATAACTAATCCGCAAAGACTCTATGGCTGTCAATCAAATGTTGTTTATGGTCGATCTCAGCTATTGAATGGTAGTACTTCTTACCGAAAGTCTTTGTCTGTTATTCTCGCAAGCTTCCAGAGCACTGACTGACTTTCTTTGTTCTTAACACAGGTCTTCCTCCTTTAGTGTTCCGCCGGGTGCTTGAGGTTTTGACGTACTTGGCTACAAATCATTCTGCTGTTGCTGACATGTTGTTTTACTTTGATTCGTCACTTCTATCCCAGTTGTCAAGCCGAAAAGGTAAAGAGAAAGTTACTCATGTGACAGATTCCCGAGATCTGGAGATACCTCTGGTTGTCTTCCTAAAACTGCTTAATCGGCCTCAGCTTCTGCAGAGTACATCTCATCTAGGGCTGGTATGTTTAGCATGATTTTCAGAAAGTAGGCATTTTCTCACAGCAATGTCCTGAAAATTTCTTTGGTTATTGTATCTGTATTGTTTCAGGTCATGGGCTTGCTGCAAGTAGTTGTCTACACAGCAGCGTCCCGAATTGAGGGTTGGTCTCCGTCATCAGGAGTACCTGAGAAATTAGAAAACAAACCTGTCGGTGAAGAAGCTTCAAGTGAAACACGAAAAGATGCTGAATCTGAGCTAGTGGGTGAAGCTGACCTATCTGTTGCAAGAAGGAAGAATTGTGCTGAAATATATAACATATTCTTGCAGTTGCCACAGTCTGACCTCTGCAATCTTTGCATTCTTCTTGGATATGAAGGGTAAGAGACGCCTTCTTTTCTTTCTTTCTTTGCGTTCCTGAACTTAGTCTCTTATATAGTTATATTTATATAGGTAGTAGTCTACACAACATAGGTCTTTTCTTATCCTTGGTCTCAATTATTTCCTTGAATTGCTTTAGACGAACTCACATGTTTTATTACCGTAATAGGTTATCGGACAAAATTTACTCGTTAGCGGGAGAGGTACTGAAAAAGTTGGCTGCCGTAGATGTTGCTCATCGCAAATTTTTCACCAAAGAACTCTCAGAATTGGCAAGTAGTTTGAGTTCCTCAACTGTCCGTGAGCTGGCAACACTAAGCAGTAAACAGAAGATGAGTCGGAGTACAGGTTCCATGGCAGGTGCTTCGATTCTCCGTGTTCTGCAAGTGCTTAGCTCACTAACTTCTCCTATTGATGAGAGCAATGTGGGAACCGAAAGAGAAACAGAACAGGAGGAACAAAACATTATGCAGAGACTAAATGTGGCATTAGAGCCCTTGTGGCATGAACTTAGTCAGTGTATCAGCATGACTGAGTTGCAGCTCGATCATACTGCAGCTGCATCAAATATAAACCCCGGAGATCATGTTCTAGGGATCTCTCCTACGTCCTCTCTCTCTCCAGGAACTCAGAGGCTCCTCCCTCTTATTGAGGCTTTCTTTGTTCTCTGTGAGAAGATTCAAACTCCGTCAATGTTACAGCAGGATACAAATGTGACAGCTGGAGAAGTAAAGGAGTCCTCTGCTCATGGTTCCTCATCTAAAACCAGCGTAGATTCTCAGAAAAAAACTGATGGTTCTGTTACATTTTCAAAGTTTGCTGAGAAGCATAGGCGACTTTTGAATTCATTTATTAGGCAAAATCCGAGTTTGCTGGAGAAGTCCCTTTCAATGATGCTGAAGGCACCAAGGCTGATTGATTTTGACAACAAGAAAGCGTACTTCAGGTCAAGAATAAGGCACCAACATGATCAACATATTTCTGGGCCATTGCGTATTAGTGTCCGCCGAGCTTATGTGTTGGAAGATTCATACAACCAGTTACGTATGCGCTCCCCGCAGGATCTGAAGGGACGTCTGAATGTGCAGTTTCAAGGTGAGGAAGGTATTGATGCCGGTGGTCTAACCAGAGAATGGTATCAGTTATTGTCAAGAGTTATATTTGACAAAGGAGCGTTACTCTTCACTACCGTTGGAAATGATGCCACCTTCCAACCGAATCCCAATTCTGTTTACCAAACTGAACATCTATCATACTTCAAATTTGTTGGTCGCATGGTAATATTTCAGAACCTTCTCAATGCACTCACCTGATTGTTGGTTTTTGGTTCTCTCTGATGTGTTTGTGATGTCACTGCAGGTGGCAAAGGCGTTGTTTGATGGGCAGCTTTTGGATGTTTATTTCACCCGTTCCTTCTATAAACACATACTCGGTGTGAAGGTGACCTATCATGACATTGAGGCGGTGGATCCTGATTACTACAAGAATTTGAAGTGGCTATTAGAGGTTTGAGGACCTAGCCTTTATTAATCTTTATCTATTACAAAGCTCAAAAATCGAAGTCAGGTCCTGCTTTTTGAGACTCATATTTGTGCCTTTTTCTGTTCATTTAGAATGACGTGAGCGACATACTCGACCTCACATTTAGTATGGACGCAGATGAGGAAAAACACATTCTTTACGAAAAGACAGAGGTTCGCTTGATGTGTTTTTGTTTTTTGTTTTTTTGGTGCTTTATCCCAAAGTGCCACTGTATTGAATTGATCATATTATCTTTGATGAAAAAGGTGACGGACTACGAGCTTAAACCTGGAGGACGAAACATACGGGTAACAGAAGAAACAAAACATGAATATGTTGACCTTGTGGCCGGCCACATACTTACCAATGCTATTCGGCCTCAAATCAACGCTTTCCTCGAAGGCTTTAATGAATTAATACCTCGTGAGCTTGTATCAATTTTCAATGATAAAGAGCTTGAGCTCCTAATCAGCGGGTTGCCTGAGATTGATTGTAAGTTGGATTCTATTGATCAATATCTATGTGCTTATCCATTAAGTTATTATAATAACAATCTTTTTATTTGTTTTAGTTGATGATCTAAAAGCCAATACCGAGTATACCAGCTACACGGCAGGATCCCCTGTTATTCATTGGTTCTGGGAGGTTGTCAAGGCTTTCAGCAAAGAAGATATGGCTAGATTTCTTCAATTTGTCACTGGAACATCAAAGGTAGACCAATATTAGCAGCTTCTGTCCAAGTCACTTGAGATTCTCTTTCTGATATATATGTACTTGTTTTTTTTTGTCTGGTTGGTTTGATCTCGATTTTGATCTCCTTCCTCTATTCCCCTTTTGAAACGCTAGAAATTCATAGAAAAGGGAAACTTTCATATGTTTTACAAGCGGTGTTTCTGTTTTCAGGTTCCTTTGGAAGGCTTCAAGGCACTGCAAGGTATTTCTGGCCCTCAAAGATTACAAATCCACAAAGCATATGGAGCCCCAGAGCGGCTGCCATCAGCTCATACATGGTTAGAAATCATTACAAAGCTCTTTTTTATTTTAAAATTTTAGTTGTTGGCGTAATTTAACAAATCTTGTTCTGTTGCAGTTTTAACCAACTAGACCTCCCTGAGTATCAATCTAAGGAACAGCTTCAGGAACGCCTGCTACTTGCAATTCACGAAGCCAGTGAAGGTTTTGGGTTTGCTTGAAGAAAGCTTGTCGAAACCAACCCCCGTCACCTTAAGAATCAGTGAAAACCCATCAATCCTTCATTCTTTTGACTCCTCTGTACATGTAAGCTAGCTTTCATACTTGTACATTCTTTAAGATTCACCATAAATTGCTTAGTTTGGAACAATAAAAGTCTCATGATTTCTGTTGTGGCAGATCTCGAAGATTTTCAGGCAGGATAAGGAGAAAGAGCTTTTGATTAAGACTGCAGAATGAATAGAAATCGCAAGTGGCTATTTTTGTCTGTCCATATTATGTTAGTATTAGTCTATTTATTATTAGGGTTTCTCTCTGTCCCCTTAGGATTTTGTATATCAAAAATCTTTTGAAATAGTTGCAAACTCTCAAATATTAGTAGTTGATATTTGCTATCCATTCTAGTAAGCAAAATAAGATAAGAAAATTACATATTATAACTGCTGGTCATTATTTTGATTACTTTTTTGACTGTTGTTAATCAATCTTACAAAAACGCTAAACAGGTACAGGCAGATAAAGCTAAAACAACTGATTTAACTGTAACGCTCATTGGCATCTTTCCTTTGTCTTGCCTCAACAACATACCTTTATACAGAGGCCAGTTTATGACAACTAGTACTCCTGTTATCACAAATTGCATCCCCATTGTTTTCAAATCTCCACCGTCTCCGGAAACAAGTCTCGCAACCGCTGCGGCGAAGCAGAAGAGATTGAGCATACCGAGTGTTCCGAGGACGAGAAACATGGGAGACTCCACTCCAAACTCCATTACCTCTTCCTTGTATCTCTCTGCTGCTTCTTCTTCTGCTACTTTTGCTGTGATCACAAACGCAGACTCAGAAACTCCAAGTAGCTTCTTAATCGTGTCCATAAATCCGAAAAGAAACGAGCTTGTTCTTCTATAAAGCCACATCCTTTGCTCGTTCCACCATCCACGGAACGTCCCTCCGCACCACAAGAACTCGGCTAGGCTATATGCGGTAGCTGCAACAGTGACGTATCCAAACGGAATAAACCACGAGCTCGAGACCTGAATTCAAAAACCGGACCTGGTTTCAGATTCCAAGTTTATACAAAAACCAAAAAAAACCAGAGGAAAGGTATATATATTACCTTTGGAAACAGAGGAATGCCTTTGAAGAGACAGAGAGAAGTCAAAACAGAGTAAATGAGCACAGGTAGTGAAGATGGAGCCCAAAGACAATAGCAACAGTAACCAAGTATCAGTCCTAAACTGATCTTTCCTTTTCCATACCAAACCGGACTATACTTCGAAAGCATAATCTGAAAGTCTCCCTCTGACCATCTCCTCTGCTGCACTAGCATTTGATGCAAATTGGTCGGCGCTACCCCGAGAAATGCTTGCTTTTCCGGGTTCAGGTAGGCTGATTTCCATCCGCGACACTGAATCGTCAAACCAGTTATTACATCCTCTACCGGGCAACCATATTTCACACCCATCTGCCATGGAAACAAACAACCAAGAATTTGAATGAAATTGATAGTGAACGTTTTAACTTCATTACAAGAAACAGTCATAAGTAAGTGAGTACTAATCGCTGCCTTACCTCCTTTCCCCATTGAGTGTTTTCCTCATAAGTGCAGCTCGCGAGAGCCTTAATCATCTCAGGCTCTAAATTTTCGTGAATTCTCTCAGATTCTTCTTCTTCTTCTTCCTCTCCATACTTTCTTCCACAGATCACATCTCTTCTGTGAAAGCATCCAGTTCCAATGTATAACGGACCACCATTTCCATCCAATCCAAGAAATTCCACCTTTTTTGTTGGTTAGTTTTCACATTACAAAACATAAAAAATTAGTTAATAGCAGAATCAATAATTCACAAATCCAGAATCTATCTTGTGTTTTTGTGCGGTCCATCTCTTTTATTACTTACATCAATTCCTACTCGCATCATGCTTCCATACAAATCATTTCTTGTAACATTGTCAAAACACTGCGGAAACTGCACGAAAGCAATCTCTTTTCCCTCTTTCTCATCGAGGAGGATGCAGAGCGCGTCGCGTGTTGACTTTGAGTTGTTTGCGTACATATCACAGTCCAAGTTTAGTATGATTTTCCCACAAGTAATTTTCGAAGAAACCCTCAGCTGTAAGAGAGTGAAACGGTCACATAAAGATACCATGTTGCCTTGTGGAGCAAGAAATTTGTTACTTACCAATGCGTTCATTGCTCCAGCCTTGAAGTTATGATGATGTTGAGGTCTCTTTTCTCTTGATAAATACACCAACGTTGGTATTGCTATTGTATTCCCTTCTCTTCCATCTACCAAAACCTGACATTTAATGAAACCAAAAAAAAGAACACTTAGATTTAGTTTTATCGATTGTTGTAATAACAGAACATAACTAAAAAGCCATTACGTACTTGAAGAATGGTTCCATGGTTTCTTCGAGTAGCGTCAGCATCCCACTGTGAAAACCCGTCACCGTACTTCACCCGCGCCTCCTCCGGTATTCGTCCCAGTCTCGCCGCCGTTTCAATCCTCGCCGCCATTTCTCTATACAGCTTAGCCACCTCCTCAGCCGCAGAATCAAGACAGTTTGCCTTGGAAGACAAGTAAGCAGCGGGAGATGTTGGCTCAACGTTGAACTTCTTGCAGAAGGGAACCCAAGTTTTAGCAAACTCAGCTGCCTCCGTGAGAGCATAGAACGTCAGCTCAGAACCACCGTCATCTGAGAGATAAACGGCGAGTTTCTCCGGTGGGTAGTCAAGAGCCGTCACAGATAAGACTGTGTTTACCACCAACAACGGCGGCTCAATCACCGGATCCGCCGTGCAAACGAAGACGTCGAGCCTCGGAAGGTCGCTTCCGTATCTCCGAGAGAGTCTATCGGAGAAGGGAAATCGCCAAACCGGATTCCACCGGGAAGATTGTGTGACTACCCAATATAAACCGAACCAAATCTCCACAATAAACATAACAAACCAGATTAATCGATCTAAAACGGTACGGTTATCACCAATCTCACCAATTCTGTAGAACCAAATCAAACAGATACACACGAAAACCGAGGCTGAGAAAAACCGGTACGCAATCACTCTACCGGTTCTTCTCCTAGTCTCAAAAAGCGGTTCACCGTCGGCTTCATGAACCGGTCTAATCCGGTCGTCTTTGTTTACCATGTTTGGTTCTCTCTCTGCAACGGTGCCAAGTGAGAAGGTGAGAGGGATAAGAGAAGTGGTCTCTCAGACAAGTGGAAAGGTTAAGCCTTTTATACAAGAAGAACCGAATTTAGTGGCGGCTATAACTCTGGACATTGTCAAGAACAAGTGTGGATCTCGAGACACTCTCTTACGTCATTGGAACTGTCAGCTACTATGTTTCTACTTTCTATTTCAGTCAAATAAGGACAGATAGATAGCGTCGACGATCATCTTGTTTGAGAGTACAATTATTTATTTATCTTATCAACAACCAAAAAGACTAATGGTTGGTGATGAAAAGTCAGAGAGTAGCTATGTTAATCTCTATTTCTTTATTGTATTATCATTGAATCAAATCCACTCAGTGTATGACCAATGATGTTGCAGAGATCTTGGTTTCACAATTGAGATAAAAGGGTCTGCAACAATGGTGATATTAAAGAACACTCTAGTGACTAAAGAAGAATGCAGAGAATTGCAAAAGGACATAAATAGAAATGAGTTCTATATATATAATGGTACTAGATCAAAAGATCCATTCCGAGGAAATTGTGTTCCATCTTCTTTTTAAACAAAACCTGCATCGAGCTGATGCAAGCGAAACTAGTAATACAAGTAAAGGTGATTGATTCTTATCTTAAATACTGCTCATCAACCAGAGACAAATTCCGGTTTCTTATGGGCAATTCGTGTTATAAGGGTTGTAGATCACTCAGATCTTCTGGTCATTTCCAAGCTTCTGGAACTCATTTTCTAAGGTATCGAAGATCTTGTTGCCTTCGGTGTCTGGCTCAGGGAACTTAACGTGGACTGAACCATGTCTGATCGGTGCACCTGATCCTTTAACCAGAGCCTGCTGCTTGACATAATCATAAAGGTCTTGGTGGAAAGAGTGATCCAGAGAGAAACAATTGTCTACTGTTCCATTTGAGATATGCCTACCAGATCCAGACCCTTCTCTTCTACAGAAATGTGGGAGAGACTCATAGTCCATTATCTGCAATATCAAAAAGGTTATAAGAACTTTCAGTCTTCTTGCACAAGAGTAAGACTACTTCTTCTTCATGGGGAAACTGAATTGCTTACCTTTAGCAACTCATCTTTCCCGCAACCTTTCAGAACTTGAATCTTCTTCTTTGTTCTCTCTTGCAACAGAGGCTTTATGGTTTTCCAACAAGCAGAGAATATGTACGGGACATTGACAACATAGTATGTCTCTGTCTTCTCTGGATAGTTCAAATCATCTATTGTTGTTATAGCAGTCATTAACTGCACACAGAAATGAAAAAAGGAAAAAAACAAAACATGTGGTGAAGACAAGAATCAAAGTCATAAAATCACACAAGGTAATGCAATTATTAATACCTTAATTTGACTTAAAGCTGAAAGCTTTAAACCAGACATATCCAAAATTTTCAAACAAGTGCAAATTGGTCGTCCCTGTTTCTTTGAAGCAGATGGCTACAGAAGAGAAAATCACAAAATCAAGATAGGAAAATAAAAGTAGGGAGGAAAAGGCTAAACCCAAATAGAGTTTTGGTCTTACCAATACAACACGATCCCGGTACTCATTCATTTGAATGTGAGACTGTACATAGTAGTGAACCTGAATGAAGGATAAGAAAGCTACGGTCAGAGAGTTTCAACTTCACAACAAGTCTCTGAGTGGAAGATGAATAGAGATGCTTACGGAGGCTTTATCATATGTGCTAAGCCCCACACCAATGGCAATGACAGGGAGACCCTAAAAGTCAAATGATTCAACAAAGTTTTTAGTTGGATCAAACATCTGCTTTTAAAATTAAAAAAAAAGTTAAAGAAAGAAAGGGACTCAAAATAGTAGTACCTCTTTAGAGTAACCAGACACACCGACAAGTTGTGTGTCTCTGATTCCTCTGTACAGGTCAACAGGAACAATGGGTTTCTGCAAAAATCAATAACCAAATGAGATCAAAGGGCCACAGAAAATCGCAGAACTGGACACCAAAAGCTGAAAGAAAACTCACAGTTAGTATCTTGTCAATCTCGTTTTGAGTCCTCCATTCCAAACACTCGAGCAACTGTAACACTTGCAGTCATTAGTTTTAAACCCCAAAACAAAGCTAAAACAAGAAACAAAGCATCAAAGACAATCTAAATTAGGTGAAAGCAAACAGATTTAAACCATTTTATGAGCTTTCTGGACATTCCCATCCCTGGCTTTAAGAAAGCGTAACAAATTCTCTGTCGGATACCCTTGATGAATGTTCTGCAGCATAACACAAGCATTTGTAAATCCACCATCTACATCACAAAATGGGCTTTTCTATAGCCAAGAACAACAATAAGATCCATGTTACATATGACACTCAACCAACTCTAGATCAGTATATGTTTTAAACAACAACTCCACAGATCCAACAATACTGAATCTTAAATAACTAATGCAAAGAGAGAGACTTTGATTCAAATTTAGATCCAGATCACTGAAACCAATATACATGCCGATCAAATTACACAGGACACGAAAAAAGGGGATATTTTTTTCCCGGTTTTCCCAGAAACCTATTTATAGAAAATCGAAAGTATCGATCTTTGGTTCAATAAGCAAAGACTTGGGAGTTGAATCTTTCAAAGCATCTAAAAAACAAGTGAATTTACTAACCCGATACGACTCTCTGAGTGAATCATCAACTGTCAATACCAAAAGTAAGTAAAATTAGCTCAAAATTTGAGATTTCGTCAGCGATCTTCAAACAAAGCAAGCTTAAAAGTTAAAACATTGAAAACCCAAATAAAGACACACCATCTTCCATTAAAGCACGCAATTGCTTCACTGCTTCTTCATTAGTGATGCTCATTTTCTCACTCTAGAGATCTCAGCTCAGATTTGACGAATACAAAATTGTGGGCAAAAGTTTCTGCGCAAAATCTAAAGAGGGTGAATCTCTGATCTCACGGACAATAGTGCATCCGAGGAGAAGTGAGAGAGAGAGAGAGAGAGAGAGAGAGAGAGAAAGAAAAGAGAGAAAAAGGTGCACTTTTTATGGAGCCAAGCAATAAACTTTTAGAGAGAGAAACCAAGTTCTTCTTCTCTCTTCTTCTCCAACACCAAAAGACTTGAGAAAAATATCATATCATGATGTTTCTTTCCTTGTAATAAAATTGAACCAGAGATATAGATTTCCGATTTTACACATTATCGTATTTCGAACATGCTTCTTTTTACCATTTTCGTAATTTAATTGGATTTATTAGGAAATCTCCACCATTGAAGAAAAGTCAAGCAAGAATCTATTTTTAGCACTATTTTCCTCTCAAACTTTACTAATTTCTTCGCATTTTTGTATAATAGTATATATTATTTCCAAAACAAAAATGACTTTTGCATGCTTAATCACTAAAGGTAATTATTTCGTAGACTAATTTTAATTAGAGCCTAAATTGAAGCACATGCTCCTAAATAATATGCCATAATGGAATCTAATTCTTTCGAATGTGATTGTTGATAATCCAATACATACGCACTACCAAAAAATAAAATTAGATCATGTCCACAATAAATGTATGTGATACTTCTTTTGATAAGAAAGATATATTTTATAAGTTGGCTTGAGATTGCAACAAAAAAGAGAATAAGATGCATGCTCCATGTAATGTTTTCATAAGGTAAATAACAAACTTCACTACTTTTCAAATATATTAAATGAGATTCAAACAAATAAAGAAACATAAATGTCCATCGTCATGTGTTAGTTCTCCCTATTCAATCACCAAAATTAAGACCCCATTATGAGTCATATGACACATGCATCGTGAACCATCTTCTTTACTTTTTCTCTACTTATTATATTTTTCTGTCGGTTATTTTTATTTTTATTTTATATATAATGAATAAAAAATTATGATTTAGTTATCCTCAGAACATATTCCCATATTCTCTTTTGATGTATAAACAATGCTTCTAAAATTGGACCTAACATGCGGCACAAGTAAAAAATATCTTAGTTGGCAAGAAGAAAATATTGTCGTACCCTTCAAGAAATAATTTTCTCCTAAAGTTTCTATTAAACATGATCTTCTGATGCCCCCTCAAAAACTGAATTTGATTCAAAGTATTAAATTCAATTCAAGTGGTTAATTATTACGCATACAAACAGTATAAGCAGAAGCAGAAGAAATACAACTTTTGTATGCATGCATATAGATAGTTTAAGTTATAGCTGTCTAAAACTATTTGAAGGTCAATTTATGAAACTTACATTTGATGTTTTAACCTGTTTTATTTTTTATTTTTTATTGAATGTGTAATTGATTAATATGAGTAAAATTATGTATGAGAGTGTTTTGCTTTGTCTAAAAAAAACATCAGTACTATGAAACCAAAAAAGAAAGAAAAAACTGATACAAGACTTAGTAATAAACTGGAAAATAGTGTACAAGCCTCTTTAGCTCCTTCCCGCCCTCGAAGATGAGACCGAGAACCAGCGTTGCATAAGGTACCGTAACCTTGGTTTAATAGTATAGTTCAGAGATGTTATCATGTATCGAATCATCTTTCCTATGCTTCTGGTAAGTTCAGAGGCTGATGAAAAACCGATGTGGTGGATGCGAGTGTTCCTTTACCACACAAGATAAATAGTTGTTTGAAAATAGAGCTCCAGGAGGATATCTTCTAGATAATTCCCTGAGCAGGCGATAATTAAGACTGGTAAGAATCAGCTCCCAATCGGATCTAGAATTTGTTTGAACCTGTTTTTCTTTTTTCTTCTAATAGTTCCAATTTATGTATATGTTTATAATTTTTTCATAGTAATTTTCTGAAAGAGAGATTGAGATAATATTTGAATACATCCCTTGCACATGTAAAACGATGGTCTTTATAATATTTATAAATTCCCTATAAGATAGATGATAGATCCGATGATTTGGTTTGTTATTACAAATTTTGCTTGCAAGGATGAATTTTCACATTGGACAGACAATGATTCTGTTGCGGAGAGATTAGTAAATAAATAGACGATATATATCCAAATGAAAGATGAATACTTCAGCCAGTGCGTAAACTTTGGTATGTGATATATATTTAAATATTAATAAGTTTATATTTATGATGATAAACTATTAGTAGCTTATGATAAGCTTAGTACTGTAGTAATTAAGTGCTAGTGCATGACCGTCTCAAACTATTCAAAGACCTTAGCTTGTGCAAAAGTTTGTAATAAACGTATAAAATTTACATAGAAACTTTAAAATTTAAATATCGAACCATGTGCGAATGCATGCTAAAATGATCATGCTTACCTTAACATAATGGCCTAGTGGGAAAAGAAACAACATAAGTAGCAAAGAATTAATAAATCTTACCAGCTCCTTTTATGCTCAACACTTAATCACCTAAGAATTCATGCACCCTAGCTAACAACTCAACAAAACCTAACCAATTAGCATTAAACCCTAATTATCAAATGTAAGAAATCAGTGTCCGTACTTGGTTTGTTGTGGCCATCAATAATATTGTCAACAATGTGAAGAGGAAGCATGGGATTGTTCTCTTAAATCAGCCATGCAGTAGCCAGTAGACAATGACGACGAAGTATATTGGGTATATAAAATGTTGTTATTATATCACATAATGTGCTACATATGTATTCTACATACTTAATCTATACATGTATATCAGCTTTCTTTCTTTCACTAGATAGATGATCTTTTCAAAGTTGAATTCGCGTACTCCTAACATTGATGAAGTCATGAAGATGTCCAGAATGTAAATGTTGGAATTGTACCTTTGATTGAAACTGCAAAAGAGAGAAGAAGAATCCATGAGAAGAAGAAGATGAAGAACAGAGAAAGAAGCATTAGCAAAAGGAAGAAGAAGACGTTGTCGCATAAGAGACGTCGTGAAGAGAAGAGTCAAAGGAAGAGAAGAAAGTCAACAAACCAAATGGGTTTGTGTTTTGTGAGTTGGGCCCATAGGTGATGAGATAAGACCCATACGAAATAAAATAAGTGTTTTGTGGTTGTTTAGTTAAGGTCCAACAAGAAGAGGTTGTAATAACTAAAAGTAAACTAAGGCCTAGTTAGAGTCTAAAAGTGTGAATCAAGGAACTAGTGTTCCATTGTGTAGGGTGGCTACTTGTCTTGTCTTGTGTAAGAGTCATGATTAGGCCTAAGTGAAAATGTGTAAGTGTGTTGCAAGTAGAAAAGTAGTAGTATATTTATGAGAGTGTTGTGTTGTGTAAGATGATCCAGTGTAGTCATTAAAATTCTTAAAACGTGTTCTTGTTTCTCAAAGCAAAAGAGCGAGAAAGAAAGTGAACAGAGATACAAGAGAGTGAGAGAATGATGGAAGAGGTCAGAATTACAACAGTAAAACATCGTCCTGTTGAGTAATAGTAAGCCTTAAATGCCATTATGAATAATTAAACGTTAATTATTCATCACAAAACGACGTCGTGTTGAGTGTAGGTGACGAAACAGTTGTTTTCTTCTCCCTTCCATTGTTGGTCTTTGAAGAGAAGCAGAAAGTTTTGAGAAGAAAAGATGGAGGAGGAATCGCGAGATATACTGATGACGACGTTGATTGAATCTGGGGTTTCGATTCCCGGAGATTTCACTTCCGTTAGCGAATTTACTCCGGAGGCGTTAGTATCGATTTGTGCTCAGCTGCTCAATCTCATTGACCCATCGGCGTCGTTTTCCGATGAGCTCCCTGATTCTCTCCCCGAAAGGTTTAGGATCTGCACCGATATCGCTCATTCTGTGAAGAATCTAGGCTACATCAACGATATGAGTTATTATAAGGTACCATTTCATATAATCCCTCTTTGGATCGCAACCAGAATCCAATTTCCATTGGTTGATAGAGCGAATTGTTTTGGGTTAAAGGAAATAACTTTAGTGTTTAATAGTTCTCAAGGAACAAGCTTTTATAGTTCCTGAGAGCTGTGATAGTCCTTTGGTCTTCGTTAGAATGTTCTGAAGTTTACTTTACGTTCTGGCTTGTGTGGCTTTTCTTATTTGTGTGAAAATCATGCTGAAACAGATTGTATGTGTTGCTTGCGGCAGTTTCTGCATCCATCTGAAGATGATTCTTATAGGTTGGTTAGGTTTCTGGTTGAGAGGCTTTCGGAGATTAGTGAAGGAAGAAAAACTTTGACGGCTGGTGATATAGCTAGCAGGCCAAAGATGGAGACTTTCAGAGATATTTCAGATGACATGATGGTGAATGAGGACAAGGATGAGACTTTCGATATGCATATACAGAAGGTTGAAGCTGTCTTAAAAGATCTCACAATGACTAGTGAAAAATCTCATTCATCTGACTCTCTCGCAAAAAATACCTCAGCCAATGTTGACTTCTCCTCCCAAAAGACAGATGATCCTGTTACTGATGTACGTTCTGATCTTTCTTTGAGAGATTCATCTAGATGTGAAGAAAATTCTTATGAAGACCCGTTTGAGGTACTATTTCTTCTACTTATTGTGACCTTATCTCTTTTCTCTGTACATGAGCATCAGAGCATATGTTTGAACATTTACATAGGAATAGTGATTTTAAACCAGTTTTATAAATGTTGAAGGCGTATAAACCTTTTATCATTTTTTATGGTTTGTAGACAAATTATGAGACTGTTGAGTTACAGAATCAACATGATGTACTCTTGGAGGAACTGGAATCTGGATCTTCACAGCTATGCAGTCTTGAAAGCGAGCTGGAGTTGTTGCAGATGGCTGCGGAGAGGTTATTGGATGACAAAAAGCCGGGTGGGTCATATCTCGAACAGCTTAATCAACAACTAGTGGTCAAAAGGTGTAATATCATGGATCTTAAAAAGCAATGGTATGAACAATATTATATTTATTTCAAGTTGAAAGCATCCATGCATTCAGTTTCATGGACAACATCAGGACATGATGGAAGAGTTATGTATCGCATGATAACTAAGTATATCATGTCTTCCTTCAGGGACGATGTAAGGCTGACTCTGGAAACTAAAAAGCTACTTCTCTTGGACCAACTTCATGTGGAGGAGCCAGAGGCTAAAGAGAAATTCCATAAGTTGAGAAAGACTGAACTGGATTTACAATCTCTCTCATCAGAAATTCAAAAGAGGTAACCAGAAACTCTTACTACATGGCTCTTCACTGTCTGTGACTTTGACTGTGTGCTATTGATTGCTACTTTATCTCTTTTAATTGCTCTTCATTTTAATGTGTTAATCTTTTCCGGACAGGGAAGATGAACGGTGTAACCTTTACAATGAACTTGAGAGGCAGCCAAAAGCAGCGCCGAGGAAATCATATATACATGGGATTAAAGAAATAACAAAAAATAGCCGTAAACTGGACACTGATATTCAGAGGATTTCAGGGGAGACCAGGGAGCTACAATTAGAGAAAAACTCAATCCAAGAACGCCTGCACCGATCATATGCTGTTGTGGATGAAATGGTTACAAGGTATGAGCTTTTGCTCTGACATATTTGAATCGTCTTGTCAGATATACACCAAAAGAAACGTTGCCATGTCGCTCTGGCTTTAGAGAACATGCATACCCTTTTATAATGTGGTGATGAGGACGGTTTCTCTTTCTCTGCAGGGAAGTGAAGAAAGACCCAGCAGTACGACAAGTCTACAAGCTACTGACCAGTATTCACAGTATATTTGAGCAAATCTCTGAGAAAATTCTCATGACTGATCGGTTTAGAAGAGAAACAGTTGATTATGAAAAGAAGTTGGGGTCCATCACAGCTCGAGGCATGAGTTTGGAGAAATTACAAGCCGATCTGGATGCCATAAGGAAAGAAAACGAAAGCCTTAAGAAATAACTGATTATGTGGCCTGGGGAAGGAGGATTAAATTACACATTTTTGTAGAGAATCATCTGTTCATGTGCTTCCATATCTAATTGTTTGTTTATAGGAATGTGTAATCTTTTTCTCAGATACATGGAAAATCTTTCTGTTCTGATCAATCTCGACTACTAAAGAGAGCCTAAAGCTGATTCAGCTAAGTCACAGCAAATAGTTTGTAAAAAGCTAGGAATAGAGAGACAAACTAGGCAGGCATATAGAGAGCAGTCACAGCTTCAAAAAACGTTTCCAAAAGGATCTTCCCAAACATTCTTTATGTATTTTCTGTATAGTCTCACAACAAAAAATAAGGTAAAAGGTTTGCTACATTGATGCACATCTTTCTTCCCTCTTGTAATTGTCAACCTAAATTTCTCTGGGGATGATGGTTCCTAAGTATTTACACCCAAAAATCCAGACTTCTACATCTCTTTTACGCATTTGATGTGTATCTTTATAGCTGCTTCCCCTTGACCTAATAGTTGTTAACCCAATTCGTTAGAGCAGCTTGAGGTTGCTGATAAGCAATGTGCGGGTGTCCTATGGGTTCACCCATAGCCGTTGTTGTGTGTGGCGGTGGTGGTAAGGTCTGATATGTAGTTGAAGCAGCTGCCATGGGCTGTGTTGGTTGGTGCATTCCCATGAGGCCACCATGACCAGCCTGCACGACTGGAAAACCAAGTGGCTGACCTTGGTATGCTAGGTTATACATTGGATTCACCTGCAGGTTGCCAAATCCCTGCCCAATCCATGCAGCTGCACTTTCAGTCTGCAACAACAACATCATGTACACCAATGTTAAACTATATAGTCTACAATTATATATCATCGCAAGGATAGAACAGTAAAAAAACTGACCAGGTGAGATGCCTTTTCTTCACTATGGATAGAATTTAAGGTGGTTGTAGATGGGATGCTGCTAGCAACCATGGGAGAAGTGTGTAGGTAAGGGTTTGTGGTGGGAGGGTTTTCAGTGTTGTCAACTGGTTTTGCATGAGAAGGTGCTGTTAGAGCAGCTCCTTGTGGAAAATAAGACTGCTGAGGGATCCCGTTTGGGCTCAAGAACTGGTGAATGTACGGCGGTGGCATATAATACGGTGAGTAATAGCCGTAAGGGAAGAAATTGGGAGGGTATTGCTGCCTAAGAAAATTTGTCTGTTGAGTGGCTGCTGCTATGGAGCTCTGATCTGGAGGATATGATACTAATGAAATAGGTGGAGAGTTGGAATTTCCGGGCTGCAAATTAGAGAAAAGCAGTTATCGAAAAAGTAGAGAATAGATACAGGGATTGTTTAGAGTGCATATACTGTGACAAGATATACCACATACCTGAGTCTCCGCTGCTTCTGTGTTAACGGGTTGGCCTATTGCTGACAACGAGGGGACAAGACCAAACACACTGAGTGGAGCTTCTTGACCATAAGCAATTTGATGAGTTTCTGTGTTTGATAAAGCTTCCTCCTTCGGTACTTCTTCTACAGGTGGGACAATGTGATCCGAGTGCACCACAGGCTCAGCTCCAGTTGCAGAATTTGATATCCCATAATCCTTATCTTCAGAAACTGTTGATGTTTCTTCTCTGCACAAGAAGTTATGGTAATGAGAATGAGATACAAACATGAAAATTGGAGAATACACCTCTACTACTATATCACAAGACAAAACCTTCTCATTTCCAAAATTGAACTTAAAAATGCATATTTTTATATTTCACTCAACTGAAACCAGACAATAACTAAAGCAGACAATATGTAGAGTGAAAGTATCTCAGTCACGAACCTAGCCGAAGCAACCCCAGTAATACCATTGGTAGTGGGAGAAGATTCCCTCTCATCATCCCCTGTCCCGTGAGAAGACTCAAAATTTGAGTCATATCCCCCACTAGCACCATTGCTAGAAGATACCTCTTTCACAAAATTGGAATCAAAACTGCCAAACGTCAGACCATTTTGCAGTCCTTTGGCAACCTGAAGGTGGAAAGGGAATGTTACGTGTGACTGTTCGCTAACATCTGGCTTAGGAAGCGATTGATTTTTGCCTTGTTTGGACGCAGTCTCAATTTCAATGGCTGTTACCAAAAGAAAACAGAAGCTGAATCAAAACTAAAAACTACTTCAATGAAAAATTTGAGGCAAACTAAAAATTCATGAAAAAAAGTAAAAATACCTTGATCTGACTTGCTACTGCAACGTGAAGCAGAAATCAAAGAAGGATCATCTTGAGCTTTATGATTGCTGACCTCACTCGGAATACTAGCAGGACCAGAAACCCTGTAAAAGTTATCCTATAATACTTAGCAACCTAATAGAAGGAAAATAAAAAAGCATCCATAATCTTGGAGACATAGAAGAATGATATGGAAACATACTTTGTTTCATTAGGTACTGTGATGTTGCTTGCTTTGTTAGTGGCAGGCTGAGCAGTTCTAGAACCTCTTGTTACATGATTAGCTCCATTTTCCCTTTTAAAAGAAGCATTTCTTCCACTACCTATATCGGAACGTTAACAAAGAGCTTAATACAGGAAAGAGCACGACAATTGATATTTGAAAGGTATCAACAAAAGAACACAAACTACCTTGATAAGAGTTACTTGAAGCAAAGTTCCTCCGACCACCTCTGCCACTTGGTTGTGTAACTGGCACTATAGGCTGCAGAAAGTAATCATATGAGATAAAGATAAAGAAAGCTATAGACACAAAACTGCAGATAAAGAAAGTATTCATAACAAAAAAAAAGAACACTTGCCTCCTTCTTTTTCTCCCTTTTACTTCTCACCTCATGAAATGTATCTGCAAAATTTCAAAATTAACATTGTACATAAGAAAATGGCTCATAAAGACCAAAGTTGAGCCAAACTAAAATACAAGAGTTTTCACGAGGCTGACCCAAAATCTGAATGTTTTGACATGTAGACACATAAGACAAATAGTACCTACTTAATAATCCAGATCACGCCCACCAGAATCCTTGAAAGGTACGAACTCATCCCCAAAGTAAAGTTACAAAAAGAAAACAAGATCTCTTTCAATAATTCTAAGTACCTTTCCAGTTAAATGGTAAGGAACTATGACTTTAGGCATAAAATCTGCATATTCACACACCAGGAAACAAAGATTCGATAACCGAATAGCTCAAGGCAACAAAAAGAAACTCAAAACAGTAGCGAACCAAAAGCACATCACATGATCTTCGAAAACAGATACAAACCCTATCGTACAATTCAAATCTAAGGAGGGCAAACCCAAGAGTCACGCAAGTCACGCTCCATCAAAACAAAACAAACCCTAAGCTGAGAAAGAGACATAGATGATGATTCGTACCTAAGAAGAGGAGCTTCTGAGCGGTCTCATGAGGATCATTGAAGGAATCCTTATAGACGGCAAAGATATCCTCATCCGAGTGCTGCTTTCCGGTATACTCTCTGATTTTCTGAAGGGTTTTGCGGAGATGGTAAGGAATCGAAACCCTAGAGGAGCCGCCATCGGAGGAGCTCATGGTTCTTGTTAAGGGAGAGAAGCAGAAGCGGGAGGAGAGAGAAATTGAGAGAGCAATTGAAATTGGAAGCGCGAGTCCCTCCGTATTTATTTATTTACTTACCAAGATAATAATAATGTACCGCTTCACTGTCGGTAACTTTTATACGCTCACGTCACTTCATTGCACACCAAAAGACTCTTTAAAGTTTTACATTTTGTATGACTTCAACAGTCACCCAATTATAGAGAGACACGTGGACGATGACCCAAAAACTGTGAATACGTTCACACTCAGTTTGTTTTGATATTACCGTATACATATGTGTGAATCCGATCATAAAAGTACTACGTATAACAGTTGAAACAAAAGAAATCAAAATTTTCGAGGGAGGCAAGGCAAGCTCGCACTCTCTCACTCATCATCGGTTCCAAAATAGCGGTCTCCAAACTCGCCCATACCAGGAACAACTCGGAACTCGTCGTTTAAACCGAGTTCTATCTCTGAAGTCACAATCTTTATCCTTGGGAACTTTTTGCACACCACATTTACTCCTTCAGGTGCCTATACCATACGTAACCATACATTCATTTTGACTGTTTAGGCTATGCAGATAAGTTGGAAAAAGGTTTTGGTTTGTTAAACTTATAAGTTGCAAAAAGGTTTTGGTTTGTTAAACTTACAGATATCAAATTGAGAAATATGATGTTGGATTCAGGCACGCCTTTACTTATGAGCAGTCTTATCGCTTGCACCGCCGAGTTTCCTGCTATACAAAACATGCTTTTGTTATGTTTCTATGTACATAGTCTTTTACTCTACCAGTATAGTACAGAGTTCACAAAACAATGAGTCAGACCTGTCCCGAGGATTGGATCCAGTAAAAGCACATGCCTTTCTGAAATGTCTGAGGGTAGCTTCTCGTAGATAAGCTGGTGAGTGCCATTTGTTGTTAGTAAATAGTTAGGAGAAGTGATGAGCAGAGAAAGAACACAAACCTGTTGACCATTGTCGCCTTCTCTATGAATCAGAATCTTCCCAATTTTGATGCCTTTGCAGCATGCTCTAAGAGCGTTCTCCATACTCTCACCGCTATGTTCAGAGACAAAATCATTATATAGTATTGACGTTAACTATTAGTGTTTAAGCTGATTTCTTTACCTTCTGATAACTGAGACACCACACAGTTTCTTACAGAAGTCCACACCCGAATACACAGATCCTACAATTACAGAAATCCAAAAACTCAACATGAGTTTATAATATTACTATGATTGGAGAGTTCTTCTCCAAGATTGTAGTAAGGTATAATCTTTTTCATTAGCTTACCTGTTGGAGTAACCACTTGCTTTTCTGTAAAGGGAAGGTGTCCGAGGCCATGTTCAACGACCTGGCGAGAGCTCATTGTTAGAGTCAGCAAACATGGTGAAATAAAACGAACAGAAATCAAATCTTGCACCCACCAAACGTATCAATCGATCGGAGTAGAAGATAAAGTCATGCTTTGTTGTTTTAGAGTCGCGGATTAGAGTGTGCATACCACGTATCTGCAAGCAGCGGCCAAAGGATCAGTCTTTTGGGTGACTAAACAAGAAAATGATTGTTGTTGAGTAGACGAGAAAAGGGGAATAAGTAAAACCTGAAAAGTTGATTGAATAACATAAAGATTTGGATAAATTTTACAGAGATCATGTTGACCGAGCTTCGTATGGATGTGTTGCACAATCAAATCAATAGCAACATGGTTATCACCACCTCGGGGAATTATTATATCTGCGTATTTCTTTGTTGGGAGTATGAAATCCTCAAATGCTGGCTTCACAAACTTTGAGTACTGCATAAGAGTTTCACACATGAAAACATAAATAAAGAAATTATTTGCAAAACAAGAATATACAGCCACACAAAACCTGGTCAAGAACAGTGGCAATATCTCTGCCCTTCTCAACAGTATCGCGTTTTATCCTTCTCGCTAGACGCACATCGGCATCTGCATAGATAACGCCATGATGTAAAATAAGAGACCAATGTGTTACCTTCATGAGTACATATACAAGTGCAGCGTCTCATATATGCTACGGATTTGACTACATAAGTGTTAACAGGTTTGGTATGGGAAAGACCTGCGTCTACAAATATCTTCATGTTCATCAAATCTCGCACCCGAGGGTCATGGAAAATGAGTATACCTTCCAGAATTATAACGTCAGAAGGATTCACCTGCAAATATATCATAAACAGAGAAATATTAGTATAAGCATGATTCTTATATAGGCTATGATGACAAGTTTATGTATCTGACAAACAAGAGTGCATGTAATTAGTATGGAATACACAAGAAAGCTAACCACTTGATCATGAGTTTGAGCTTCAGAAATTAGCAGAAAACTTTAAATGTCAGAAGTGACTAATTGACAAGTAAAGATTCTTACCCTTCTAGGTGGAAAAACATTGTTCTTGTAACTTTTGAAGTCATAATTAGGAATATCTACTGCTTGTCCTTTTCTTAACTTCTCCATGGAAGACAATAATTGCTCAGTATCGAAAGCGTCTACAAGACAAGGAAGCATATGACACACAATTCGTAGATTCAAAAGGCTAAGGGACACAGAACAGCGTGCATTAGATCAAAAGACCCATTAGTTTTTCAAAAACTTACTAACCAGGATGGTCAAAATTGTAATCATGAACTCTTACAAGCTCCACTTCATTTACATTATGGTAGAAAGAATCCTGCAAACAAAGATCAACCTCGGTGCATTATATATCGACTTACAAGAGCTTTAAAAAAATGGTTTATATTGTTGCATAATCATATCGAGGACAAGAATCACCTGATTTACAACAACAGCTCTCTGATCATGCAGTTGCTGCATAATCATATCACAGACAGTTGTTTTCCCGGATGCTGCACCTCCAGCAACTCCTGAAAACAACATTTTCTATTTAACATTTTCTGTTTCTAACCATCTTTGGTAAACTAAAATCCACCACGACTCTCACCGATCACAAAAGGTTGACCATGTTCTTCTTCCTCAGCCATTTGCTCTGGTCTATTTGAAGCTAAACCATCCATTTGATGAAATCCTGAGAAATGAACCTTTGAGGATGTCTCTATTATATTCACATCCGACTTTGAAGCCATTCCTACAACACAAATATGCAAATCTAAATTCACATGAAATATGCCAATAAGGAAAGCAAAGCTACCTTTGTTGTCACCATCCAGGAACAAAAAGGAACACTTTCCAGTCAAAAAACAATTCCTCAAAAGAATCAAACTTTTTAGTGATATTAGTTAGATGCCACAAGTGCCAATGCCGTGATACCCATTTTCTCAAATCCAGTATAACACACAAAACAATCAACCAATCATGATAGGCCACCAGATAATAGTAACGCCAATCCTAAACATGAAACCGTAACTTTTTCCCGGGTAAAAAAGGGAAAGAACAAAAAGAAAACAGAGATCAGAAGAGAAGAAAGCTAGATTTTTTTAGATCAATACATGCAAAAGAATTATAAGAAACGTTTCATCATCATATAAACCAATATAAACCGAATCAACATGAAGATAAAAACTCACGAAAAAAGAAAGAGGGATTGAATAAGCTTCGAGATCACCGATTAGATATAGCTAACAAAAGAGCTTCCAAGTTCCAGATAAAGAATCTAAACATATAAAGAGAGAGAGACACGAGCATTGCCTGTTAAACTCGATGCACAGACAAAAACTGGACTTATTAAAAATAAAATATATTGATAACGTATATAAGTGTATGTATATGCGTTGAAAGAGAGAAAAGAATGAAGGGAGGATGCAGCGGCGGTGACGGGTTTTTGCGGAAACCGGAAAGTGGTTTTTTTGGTTTTACGAAAGTACCCTTCCCACTGAGGGACGTGGTAGTGGCAATTCTCGTAAATGTGAGAGTGTTTGAGTCCCTAAAGTAGAGAGTGTGATCAAGGATCCACGTCAGATCCGAATAGGATGTAGGACCTACTATCGAAAGCTGCAGCTAAAAACGCAGTGATATAGATGCGTGTGGTCGAATGCAATCTTACGTTACTGCAAAATTATTTATTTTATACTATTTTGGATTACGTCTACAATAATTTGTTTATTCTGTTTTTATCCATAACATTTTAACTTCATATGTTTCCTCCAAATCTATTTACCTGAATTTTGTTTTTCGAAATATATAATTTACCAATTAATATTAGTTTTCTCAACATCTACACTACCAAAGGATGCTACAATGTAAAATATTATACACAGGAACAAAATTAGCATATTTACAATTTAATCTGCACGATTGTTTGTCTATAAAATTTGAAGGATATAATCAATTTCTTCTTTTAGTTCCGTAGATTTTTTTATGATTCATTAATGAAGTTTAGACCAGAGATTAGGATCCTTAAAAAATTTGGATGAGCAGCTTAGAACCACTTTAAAAATTAATTTTGTACATCCAAAATTATCGAAACAAACTATTACCCAAATCAAAGATATTGCCTTTACTTCAAAAACTGATTACAGTTTTGGGTATGTTTTAGCACTATACCATCTTATTCTTATCATACCATGATCTTCTTGGAGAATTCATCTAATACTATTTTGGTCATAAATCAACATTTCAAAAAATATCCACGTTACAATTGTAAATTGTTATTACTTAATTATGTCTTAAGTTTTTTAACCACACCAAAAAAATATTAAATCATATACACAAACATTTTTCGAATGTATTTGTTATTTGATTTCTCACACAAATGTGAAGAAGTATGAGGGTGTTTCGATACACTTTTAGAGTTTGTTTGTTTTTTTGTAATTTTTTTCTCACAAATGTGGGGTGATGTTATTATATTTGAAAATTTGTGGACCTTAATGCAAATAACGCCTCTAATAGTAGATTCGTGAAGATGATAAGCTGACAAAACGACAGCGTCTAATATAGTTTCGAGTTTCTTCGACAGTGGCAATGTTTTCATCTTCGATTAGGTTAATCGTATCTGGGTTCCACCGGACTCAACCCCTAAAATCGCCGGTAAATTCTCCGAGCGTCTTCATCTCCGTACCTAAATTCTTCAACTCTGAGTCAAAATCGACGGGAACTGGTTCAAGATCCGTAGCAATGAGCAGCGTTGAGAAAACCGGGTCGGATTCTGGAGCAATAGAGAATCGAGCGAGCAGGATGAGAGAGAAGCTTCAAAAAGAGCTCGAACCAGTGGAGTTAGTGATCGAAGATGTTTCGTATCAGCACGCTGGTCACGCCGGAATGAAAGGTAGAACCGACGATGAGACGCATTTCAATGTGAAGATCGTTTCTAAAGGATTCGAGGGAATGAATTTGGTGAAGAGACACAGGTTGGTCTATCATTTGCTCCGGGAAGAGTTGGATACTGGATTGCACGCTCTTTCTATCGTCTCCAAGACGCCGTCTGAGTCTCCTTCTAAAGACTAGTGTACTGGTACTGTTTAATGTATCTTCTGTTTCTGTTATCAGAGTTTCTCATCAAACTCTGTTCGATTCAAAGATTGAATTTTTACCATCAAAGTGCTCTGTTTTGGAATTTATTGCGGAGCCAAAGTCTTCATTTTTACATACGCTTGAGGTTGTGTGTTGGTGTTTCTGGAATTGTGTGTTGGAACAAAGACACTTGCTTTTAGTTCAATTCGAGTTCTGTCTTTTCTAGCATTCAAAACTATAATGGTCATAGCTTGATGAATTGAATTAAGGCTCCATTTAGTTGAAAGTCCAATCAATGGTCATGTGTTTGAATTCTCAAAGGAAGCTCGATTGTGCCGTGTTTGTTAGCTTGGAGCCAAAAGGGTTGTTTTTCCATGTTTCTGTCTCTTTCTTCTTCAGATTATTCTCCCATTGTCATCAATGGCGTTTGCGTCTTCTAATCGCTAACGCTAGAAACAAAACGCCTTTTCCAATAGTCCATGTCACCTTCCTTTAGCAACAAATATATGTACTTTATGGGCTTAAACCAAATCTAATCAGTGATCACCTTTTTCTTTTGTGGGTAAAGTGAATCGTCATTTCCATTGTCTGGAGAAGCTAAACCGTCCCTCTTCTATACATCAACAGAGCAAGTTACGTTAGTATATGTCCGAAGATAAATAAAACGAAAAAAAAACAACTTTCCAAACTATCATCATTTTCACTACATTGGCGATGAGGGAGCTCTCGGAGCTTAACAGAGACAGAGACGGTGATGAAGAAGTGTGGGTCAAACACTATTCATCCAAGCACCAGATACTTCTCGTAGGCGAAGGAGATTTCTCCTTCTCTTGCAGCTTAGCCACTTGCTTCGGCTCTGCTTCCAATATCTATGCTTCCTCTCTCGATTCATACGGTAACACTTGGTTTACTTACATTGTAAGAGTTATTAAGGTTTTGATTTCGTTATCACTTCCATTTCTGTGATCACTTACTAAGTTTTTGAACTTCCGGTGAATGATTTGATTATTCAAGATTTACACTGTTTTACTCTCTGTTTATAGATTATAAACCTGTTAACAAAGGTTGCAGCTTTAAGCTCGATTTCCTCAGTTGTTGCATGTCTTTTATGGTAATTAAACCAGATGATGTGGTTAGAAAATACAAGAATGCAAGATCAAATCTTGAAACATTGAAGAGACTTGGAGCTTTCCTTTTACATGGAGTTGATGCTACCACACTGCATTTTCATCCTGATCTTCGTTATAGAAGATTCGATCGTGTCATCTTCAACTTCCCGCACACCGGTTTCCACAGGAAAGAGTCTGATCCCTGTCAAATACAGTAAGTTCAACATTTTGAAATTACAAACACTTTCTTCTCGCAGTTGAATGTGTAGACCAGCTGCTGCAACTTTGAGGAATTTGTTTAAAGATTTTTTACATGGTGCAAGCCATATGCTAAGAGCTGATGGAGAAGTTCATGTCTCTCACAAAAACAAAGCACCTTTTTGTTATTGGAATCTAGAGGAGCTTGCTAGCAGATGCTTTCTTGTGTTGATTCAGCTTGAGGCGTTCGAGAAGAGAAACTACCCTGGTTATGAGAATAAGAGAGGAGATGGGTCTAGATGTGACCAACCTTTCCTTTTGGGAGAGTGCAGTACTTTCAAGTTCAGATTCTCTCGTGTCGCCAAGGAACTTTATGCAGAGAAGGTGAAGGAAGTAGAATCAAAGTGTCCCCGAGAGTTATCAACTCGGGCGATGAATAAGAAACATGCCCGTTTTGAAGACAGCTCGATACATCTTGAACTGCCAAGATGCACTAAACGGTTCAAAAGAGTTTCTCTTGAAATGCATAATGGAGAATTACAACGAATGGTGATACGGACGAGGTTTCCTCATCACTACACTAAAGAATCATCAGAAACACGCCGCCTACTTTGTCAAGACTATGCAGTACAAGCTAGCCAAGAACCGTTCCCTGAACGCTCTCTCCGATTCAGAGGAGTTTCTCATGGAATTCATAACGGGAGAGTACGAAAAATGTTAATACGGAACAGCACTGGAGAATCAAGAAAACTAAGAATGAGGAGGCAGAGGAACCTTAAAATCAGGTAAATATATCCTTGATAGTTGCTTATATTATGAAATAAACATGCTAAATCGATATTGAAATTTTGTAGGTGACTCATATCCAATAAACTTCAAGGAGCTTCTGAGGATAACTTTGATGGAAAGAAGATGACTGAAACTTGGACTCACTAACAAAGCTGCATTCTATGTTCTCTTTTGTTTATTAGGCTGATTACTGACAGCTCAAAACCGCAATGCTCTATATGGAGATAATCTTTTGTTGTAATTGTGTGTATTTATCTGGATGTTTTCCTTTTGGAGATTATGTAGTTGAAATGATTGTGAGTCTCGCGACTTGCATTGTGGAGAAAAATCCCATAAATCTCTTGTGATATATCCAACTAAGACCCTACGCCAGAAGGTTTGGTAGGACGCATTCTTAACGTAATACAGTATTCGGAGTAACTTGAAAATGTTATTGTAACCAATTCTTGTAGTCTGTAGACTATTATATACTAAGCTTAACCACTATTCCGAGTTACATTGGAACAACTCATAGGGTTTTGAATGGAGGTTGGGTACAAAACGAACTAAAACATGAGCGGACTAAAGTATCATATTTTTGGGGCGGGCACTAACACACACAACCTATATACAGAACGCATTAGCTTAATCAACAGAATCAATTTTGTGATGGCCTTTTGTTTTGGTTTCGCTAGATGAGAAACTGAACCGTCTCTCTTCTTAAATACAATAACGTTACTTTTGTTATTTTGAAAATTGAAAATTGAAAATAAAACCTTCCAAAGTAGCATCCTTTATCGCTGCAATGGCGATGAGAGAGCTCTCGCAGCTTAACAGAGACAGCGACGGTGATGAAGAAGTATGGGTCAAACACTATTCATCCAACCATCAGATACTTCTCGTCGGCGAAGGAGATTTCTCATTCTCTCACAGCTTAGCCACTCTCTTCGGCTCTGCTTCCAATATCTGCGCTTCCTCTCTCGATTCATACGGTAACACTTGGTTTACTTACATTGTCAGAGCTTTTAGGGTTTTTTTATTTCGTTTTCGCTTCAGTTTTCTATGTTTTAGGTTTTAGGGTTTTATGTCACTATTTTAGCAAGATATCATCACTCTTTCAGTTTGATCAAACTTGTCTCTGAGAAGAATCGAAATCAATTTCTAGTGCAATTGTGGAGCTTCCGGTGAAAGATGTGATTTTTATACTTTGTACTGATTATAAACCTGTTTAAAGGTTGTAGCTTTAAGCTTGATTTCCTCTGTTGTTCATGGTGATTGAAGCAGATGTTGTGGTTAGAAAGTACAAGAAGGCAAGATCAAACCTTAAAACTTTGAAGAGACTTGGAGCTTTACTTTTACATGGAGTTGATGCTACCACACTGCATTTTCACCCTGACCTTCGTTATAGAAGATTTGATCGCGTCATCTTCAACTTCCCTCACGCCGGTTTCCACGGCAGAGAGTCTGATTCCTCTCTTATACGGTAAAGTTCAACGATTTGGCGTTATAGATTCGTCCTTCTTGCTGCTGAATGTGTAGACCAGCTGCTGCAACTTCGAGGAATATGTGTGAAGAGTTTGTACATGTTCTTTATTTGTTTGTTTGTTGTAGGAAGCATAGAGAACTGGTGTTTGGATTTTTCAATGGTGCAAGCCGTTTGCTAAGAGCTAATGGGGAAGTTCATGTCTCTCACAAGAACAAAGCACCTTTTTCTGAGTGGAATCTCGAGGAGCTCGCTAGCAGATGCTTTCTTGTGTTGATTCAACGTGTGGCCTTCGAGAAGAACAATTACCCTGGTTATGAGAATAAGAGAGGAGATGGGCGTAGATGTGACCAACCTTTCCTTTTGGGAGAGTGCAGTACTTTCAAGTTCAGATTCTCTCGTGTCGCTAAGGAACTTTATGCAGAGAAAGTGAGATCGAGAGAAGTGAAGGAACGAGAATCAATGTATCCGGAAGCTATTTTAAACAAGCAGCCAGTGTCATTTGACCATAGGTATCGCCTCCAAACAGAATTTGAAGGTGTAAGCCAAAGACCGGTTTTGTTTGATCTCAGCTATCGCGGGGACTATAACCTTAGGCAAGTCCAAGATCCTCTGGTTAAGTCAAGAGAAAGGACATCTCCATTGGATCTTTGTTACTACCAAGAACGTAGATGTTTACAGCTCGAAGATTCCCGGTTTGCTCTTGGAAGAAACCATTCCCGGTTCAAGACAACTCAATAGAGCTGGACAAGTTCAGATACTCTGAAAGAAGCAGCCTGCTTTCTCAAGACTTTCCTTTTCAAACAAATCATCATCGTCAAGAACAGTTCCATGAAAGCTCTACCCGTCGCACCAGAGTTTCGCCGGATATATATGACGAGATAATACAAAGAATGTTGACACGGACCAGTTTTCCTCATCTGTACGCTGGAGAGTCGCCAGAGAGACATCGCCTGCTTTGTCAAGACTTTCCAGTTCAAGCTAGTCAAGAACCACTATCCGAATACTCTAACCGCTGGAGTGGAGTTTCTCGTGAAATTTATAACTGGGAAGTACGAAGAATGTCAACAAGTACCAGCTTTCCTCATCCGTACACTGGAGAATCACAAGAACGAAGCTTGAGTAGGCAGAGTAACCTCATCACTCACCCTCCACAGCATTGGTAAGTTAAGTTATTATTCTTTGCGTGTTTATGACAAAATGGATATGAAAATTTTCCAGGTAACTTATCTTCGAAAGAACTTCTCAGGATACGGTGATGGAAACAAGGTGAGTGAAGCTTGGAGTGACTCAAGCATCTCTAAGAATGGCGTGATTTATGTTATATTCTGTTTCTTAGCATGGCAGTTAGTTAACTACTGACAACTCAAAACTGCGAAGATCTCGATATGGAGATGTTATTTTGGGGTAATTTTGGAGAATGTTCAGTAGAAAATTGTTGTCACTGTGAGTCTTGGCTTCTTGCTACTTGCATTGTCTTCAGGAGATAATTATCTTTGTCGCTGTACTTCTGGAAGATCATTTCTCAGTTAATGATTCACTCGAAGACATTACATGGACCAGAGGGTTAGATAACTTACAAATATCTGTATGTTTTTAAAAGTAAAATATATCATTTCTTGTAGACTAATACAAACGTGTAAGCTTAGTCGACAAGGCATCAATCACTATCCTAAACTCTTCAATTTCAACTTCTAATCGAAGTAATTGAAAAATGAAAATGTCAAGCAAATTGCTAGGAAAGTGATAGTGAAAAAAAGAAGAAGAATAATTATACATAGAAACTGTTTAAATTTGTTTACGACTGAGTCTATAGTTCCGCGTGAATGTACACGTCTATCATATAAATTATAAAAAAATAATGATGATTGAATTTACTACGAAACAGTTTCTATCGTTTCAATTTTAAAACTTCCTTGTGTTATTAAATTATGTCAAATCTATAAAGATTGGAAGATCCTCTTCTGTATTTATACAATCATAAGTCAATAAAGATAAACACTCAAGCAAATCTTGGTATCTCTCATCAATCACACACACCGATATCGGAATATTCTCTCTGGTGATTATTTTCCGGCGATATGACGACGAGGGTAAATGCAGTTATTTCCTTCTATGTTTCTTTTTAAAAATTTATATTCGGTAAAACTAGTTTCTTGCAAAACACGAAACTTATACTCTTTCTTTCTTCAGCAACGCATAGTTTTGAAAATGGATATGAGTGATGAGAAATCTATGAAGAAAGCTATGAAGATCGCATCTGCAAAACCTGGTAAACATACATCTCTACTCTATGGCTTTAATTTGTGAGCCAAGTTAGGTCACACGAATCGTTTCATCAACTTTGTTTTTTTTTTTACGCGAAGGTGTGAGATCGGTCTCGATTCAGGGACAGAACGATCAGTTGGTTTTATTGGGAGAAGGGATTGACTTAGCCGAGCTAACACGTGAGCTTAAGAAGAAAGTTTGCATGACGACTATCATCACCGTTCAGGCTGCGCCACCGCAGCAGCCACCGCAACCTCATCCTATGGGCCAGTACAACCAGATGCCTCCGGCGAGAAGATGTACCTGTGAGATACCGAATTCAGGTTTCTGCGGATTTTGTAGATCTATGAGTCAACCCAATTATCAGGTGGTACCATCGCCGTATTATCCCCCGATGCTCTATTGTCGAGATGAGACCGATGGCTGTAGAATTTTGTGATGTGATTTTTGTTGAGTTTTCTTTATTGAAAAAAGAAAAAAACATTTTCTTAATTTTCTGATCATATGATATTGTAAATAGAAAATTGTTAAATTCGTGGTGCTGTAAATGTTTTTTTTTTTTTTAGTTTTTGATTAATTGTTGTAAATGTTGTGACAGTGGATATTAAGAAAATAACATAAAGTCTTTGGTTAGTGAGAAAAGAAGAATATATTGAATCGTTGGTTTTCCTATTACATTTGTTGTTGTAAATGCAAATATAGAAAAGGTTGTTTACGTATAGTTTGTTTATCTTAATTCTTTCATATAAAAATGTAAGGTTTTTTTTTTTTTTTTGGAATGCGATGAAGACAAGTCCCCGACCAACTAATGTCATATTTAAAAGACTTTGCTTTGTTGACATCTGCAATTTAGGACTAGATCGTGGTCCGTGGATAGAGATGTCCAAATTCCAAATTCCAAAAAAAAAAAAAAAAATACCACAAAAAATTAAATAATGTTTTTAAGTAATTCCTTAAACTTTCCGTATATTCTCTGCTTCAAACACGGGAAGCGTTACCATGTCACATCGTCAATATATCAAAGATTCTCTCATTAAAAGAAAGTCAAGAAAATGAATGAAATGAAATTGTAATAATAACTAAAAATATGCAACTATAAATAAATAATTATAAGGAAAATGTATTCTTATTGAATTGAAATTGGGATTTGTAGTGGTTAATACATAGTATGTGCAGATTATCAAATACTGTGTTTCACAAACATAAATGATACAACGGCCTTTTTGTAGAGAATTTTCAACACAAAATTCTCTTATCTGCATCATTGGTTTCAATCTAGGTTCAGGACTAGTAATAGGCCCATTAGTGATAATAAGCCCATTATCATACTAGCCCAGTCAATTGATATTTGCTTTCTGTTTTGCAGTTGCATATTTCCCGCTTATTTTTCAAGCCAATTCCGTTCGTGTTGAATAACTAAAAAAAAACAGAATTCTTCAACAAACAACAAAAATCGCTTCTTAACTTCAAATATTGTTTTGGAGGTTTCATTTTTTCCTCAAATATAAATGTCTCCATCATAAACCACACAATCATCAATCCAAATTTCAATCAAATATGAAGCAATCAGCCGGAGTTCTCTTCCTCTGCATCGTTCTCATCTCCTTCGTCACCGGAAATGCTAATTCCGGTATGATATCCGATCTCTGCAAACACTCCGACGATCCAAACCTCTGTCTCTCCAGCATAACTTCACGTCCCGAGTCCGGCGAATTCGCAGGCACCAGCAACCAGATCGAGATCATAGCTATCTCCGCCGCATCAGCCAACGCCTCCGCCACTTCCTCCTACATCAAACAAAAGCTCAGCAACGAAGATTTGGAGCCGGCTATTGAGGACACGCTTGAGGACTGTCAGAAAGATTACCAAGATGCCGTGGAGCAGCTAGATGACTCGATCTCCGCCATGCTCGCAGACGCACACACCGACGTCGATGTCTGGCTGAGCGCGGCGATCAGCGCCATCGAGTCATGTGGAAGCGCATTGGGTTCACGCGCTGGGAATGATGCTGAGCTTTCCCAGAGGAACGAAGTCTTTCTCAAGCTGTGCAAAAACGCTTTGATGATTAACAAAATGTTAACTTGAGAATATTAATCCCCTAAATTTGAATGTACTATATTCTATACGCTTCCCTCTTTTTTTTTTTTTGTTAACTGCTTAATGTTTGATTAAAAATGAGATTATCAAGTCAAAGAAAACAATAACAATGAGAACTTCATCATAGCAAAAGAAAAAAACAATGAGAGTTTTATATCAAATAAATTTTAATAATGTTGAGAAACCGGCCCAATTTGAGACTGTCTATTGGGTCCAAATTGTTAAAGCCCGTATATAATAAGCCTAACAAGAGATGCTAAATCCCAATTACTACCGATTATTCAATTTTTAGTCGATATATTCTGTTTAATTCAAAACAAAAATCAGATTAACTCGGTTAATATACTAATTAAACCGCTATTTTGAATAAGTCTCACGAAAATTATGATTAGACGGCGTAGAAAATTTTGTAAAAGCAAAGCAATGGTGGAAATCTATTGGATTCATCATGCAATTTTTCTAGTCAAAATTGTTTACCGAAACTCCAACTTAATCGTTGACCTACCATATTCATAAGTCATAACGTAACCAATTTAATATTTTGATTTCTCGAACTCAATAATTGTTTTTTTTTTCTTCTAAATATTTTAAGGTGTTTAGGGTATTCAAGTGCCAAACTTTGGTGATAATCAAGACTGATATTTTTAGGAAATGTACGGTCACGATCAAATGAAGGTCATTTCAGAGTGGTTGCTTGTAAGATTAGTGTTGGATAGATTCTAGATTCAATGTCCCACAAAATGACAAAACGCAGATACCTTTCTTCTCCACTTGGACCAATTATATATACACACTTGTTCTAAGCTTTCATTATTTCTTTGCCAATAAAATCCAATTTCGTCCTTTCATTCATCTCCCTCAAAAAGTATTTCCCTTATAAATACCAAGTTGGTATTTAGAAATAAGACTTAATTTGGAATGTTGTATGTAAAATTATAACCTATGTGAATCAATTGGAACAATTTGCACATCAAGATGAGATCATTAGACAAAACTTGCACTCTTGTAAAGGAAGGAAATCAAGATTCCACCAAGACCCCACCATTTGTTTGATTTTCCTCTTAACAATGATAGAATCTTGCTTTCTCTTTTTGAAATATCTATACTCGGGTACCAACTTGATTATACTTATCATACTCGGGTACTAAAGTAGCTAGGAGGGGAATGTAACTAGAGAAAAAATTGTTCTCTTTTTTCAAAAACATTAAAAGATGTTAATTCTTATGGATGATAAGATTTAGTTTCACTTTTACAAAACCTAAAATCAAGTGTGGTATTAGTATATGCATATTTATATGTGAAATGTATGGGAGATTCAAGTTGAAGAATCCGATGAAGTTGTAAGTTGGAAAAGGAGTGGGCTAATAAACCAAGTTGACATAGAATGCACGCAATTCTATGACAAAGCTGAAAAGAACACTTCACATTAATCTATGTTTATTCTTCTTTGTCACGCATTATTATAGATTACTGTACTTATATGTATAAATTAATTTTAAAGTAGATTTGCCTACCTTGGAAGCACACAAATTTCAATTGCTTCCATCACACTCCTATGCTTTTTTTTTTTTTTTTTTTTTTTTTGTAAAACCCATCACACTCCTATGCTAACTTCACAATCCATTGAATTAAAGTAAAAACATATTGAAGAAACTCTATACTTAGATTTGTAATCAGCCAAGATCTTTTCTAATATAACCCCTAGTAAACACGTAACACTATCAAATTATTATGCACTAAATATCAACAAAAATGGTTGTGCATCAGATCAATCTCTAGTGTAGTAAAAAGACAGATAACGAAAAAAATAATACATGGGGTCAATTATGTAATTCAAAACCCTTATCTAACCCAGGAAATTTTGAAGTATCTATAAACCTAGAAGTCTGAAATTAGTTTGGAGACAAGTCTAGAGTGTCCAATAAATGAGACACACGCCCCATACGACTGTCCAGTTAGAGAAATAAGCCAAGGAACATAACACCAAACACTTTACCCTCTCTCTCTCTCCCTCTCTCCCTCTCTCCCTCTCTCCCTCTCTCCCTCAACCAAAAGCAAACAAACCCTTCAAATGACGTAAAAGCAAAGCACTGACTTTGCTTCCCCGTTATTACCAATCCAAGAAAAAAAGCTAATGATTCCTATCCTCCATTAAAATATTCCTCTCCCTAACCCAAATCTCAAACCTTCTCTGTTAGCTTGCACTCGCATATGCATATAGGTATGTATGTGGGAGTGTATGCACTAATCTTCATGTAAAATTCACTTCAATCCAAATCCCCTTTCTCTACCTCCCTAACCTAGATCACTCTCATAAATTCTAAAACCATTCGATCTATAAGATCATAAGGGTAAAGGAAGTGATTTTGTAAGGAGAAGAAAAGGGTAAAAAAAAATTGGTAACTTTTATATGGTAAGAAGAGAAGAAAAGAGCAAACCTGGGAAAATCAGGGGAGAATTTGCTGGAGGGTTTACTGGATTGTATCCATGACATCACTGCGGCTTTGGCTTTTGCTAGGATGACTGATTCTGCTTACAGAGTAGACACCATTTCTAGACTCGCCCAATGGCGAATCCACAATCTTTCTTCCTCCACTTACCGCAAGTCCGATCCTTTCAAGATGGGTCTTTGGAATTGGTATGTGTCTTCACTCTCCTGTGTTTTTCACCTGATCAATTATTATCCGACATAAATGAGAATAGTGGCCGCCTTTTTGTAGTTGATGTGTTTGGTAAAGATAATCAGATAGATTTTGACAATTTTGGTTTTAATTTGAAGGCACTTGTCTGTGGAGAAAAGCAAGATGCTATTAAATGTTAAGTTGTATCCAGAGGTATCAAACCTTACCAGAGAAAATCCACCGGTTGCTTCCTTTGCTCTTCGTGTTGTCTCTTCTACTGGTGAGAGAAAGGCTCTATCTCATCCAGGTAGAGAAGATCTCTTGACTCAATAGTTTGATTATGGTTTACTTTTGTTTCTGTTCCACAAAAGATGAATCTTTCAGAATGCTGACACTGTTTCTTTAATGATTACTCGAATGCAGAAGTAATAGATAAGCGGATTAAGACAAACGAAGATTTTATTTGGACTATTGAAGTTCCCTTAACTGGGAAAATCATCATCGACGTCGAGTTTCTTGACTTGAAGGTTTTGTCTCAAGATGTAAGTGTCTGTCTCATCACTTAGAGATATTACTTATAGATTGACTAGCCTTTTCTTTCTTAAATTAACTATTCTATGCAACATTGAATCAGTATGTTTGGTGAAACATGTGTGCTGAACTGATAAATTACCTGAATTCGGCAGAGTGGAGAACTTTACTCTATCTGGGCCAACGGTTCAACTGAGAATCAATCGCAAGTAACTGCGGTAACATCCCTTGGACGTATGTTGACAGAAAGCATTTACACCGACATAACGATCAATGCCTCTGATGGAAGCATTGGAGCTCACCGAGCAGTTCTCGCTGCCCGTTCACCTGTTTTCCGCAGCATGTTTTTACACGACCTGAAAGAGAAAGAACTATCAGAAATAAACGTACTCGACATGCCACTTGATGCTTGCCAAGCTTTTCTCAGTTATATCTACGGCAATATCCAAAACGAAGACTTTCTTATACACAGATTGGCACTCCTCCAAGCAGCTGAGAAATATGATATTGCTGATTTAAAAGAGGCGTGCCACTTGAGTCTTCTAGACGATATCGACACAAAGAATGTGCTTGAGAGGCTACAGAATGCTTATCTCTATCAATTACCTGAACTGAAGGCTAGCTGCATGAGATATCTTGTGAAGTTTGGCAAAATATTTGAGATCCGAGACGAGTTCAACATATTCATGCAATGCGCAGACAGAGATTTGATTTCTGAAATCTTCCACGAAGTCCTCAGTACCTGGAAAGGATTTTAGGGGAAATCAGAAAGGGTATGTGTGCTATAATTATACAAAATACATTTATGGACACTGATTTTTTGTGCAAAAGGATTTGTTGGTCTTTATGTACAGATTAAAGTATTGGGGGTTTTAACTCAAAACCCAAGTATTGTCCTTACAAGGATAAGACAGCAACATGTAAATTCATGATTTGATTGAATGTGAGCTTCTTAGCTTGAACTTTGAATTGTTAATCTATAACACTAATATAGTTTTCTGAACTTTTAAAGTAAAATCTACAATCATCTTTTAGCAATTTTACCCGATTCATGATACTAAAGTTATACCAAGCTAAAAAGCTAAACATACATATCCTCCCATGATCTGTAATCTTCCCTAGTTTATTGTAATGGTGACAGATGTTAAAACATATCATGCTACAAGCAAATTCAACAGGAATGGTTCAGTAGTTTCAGAGAATCAACCAACTAGTTTCTTAGCTAATATGAAAAATTCAAAACAGAGGAATATATACATTCTTCTACTCTAAGACTAGAATCTGTGCTACATACCAATGTGAGTACTACATGGTTTACAGAAACCAAATCTCCGGAAAAAAAAAAATCAGAAAACAACTCCCTGAAACTGAATCAATAGCTACATAAGCGATTTCAGATCGTCTTCAATGGAAACAAAATCAGACTCTAAGACCTCTGAGATCCGCCACAATGCCGGAAAACTAAGAGGAAATTACATAGAAACGAACTCGAATCAGGAAATCTCTGTGACTGCCAAATAATCAGAAACTAGAATGTCGCACGAATCTGATATATGGAATGGATGGTGTTCATGCGTAGGAAAAATCAAAGTGAAAAAGAAGAATCAGACAAGTAAACCGATATGGGTCTAATAGAATCGCAAAATGAAAACGACGAAAACAACAAAATGGAATTTCCTTGCAGAAGAAACTTACCTTCGACAGCTACCTATCACCACCACCATCGCCTTCTTCATCTTCGAATCTGAGATTCGCTTCATCTCTTCCTCCAATTTTGAAGAGAGGGAATATTGTTCTTCATAAGATGCTGGAAAATGAAGATTTTTTTTCAATTATTTTTTCCCGGCAAACGAACTACGTCAATAATGGGCCTTATTAGTGGCCCAAAATATTAAAGACGTCGTTTCATTCTGTAATAAATAGATCCCTAATCAAAAAAACCTCCCAAATTTCGAACTCAAAACTCTTTCTACGTCTACCTTCTTCTTCTTCAGCCGTCGACATCCTCTAGTAAGCCAGCTACTCTTTTCTTCTTCTGTACAGTAATCAGCTTCAATTCTATAGAGCTTTCAAAAAAAATCTATCGTTTGAAGCTTTATCTGGTTTGTGGTCTTTTTTTGTCGATGTCAATTTAGTTGATAAATGCACAAATATGTATCTTTTCTTCTTTTCTGTGTCTATCCTCATTATTGATTTATACTAGAGATTACAGAATTTGGTACATATTGATTATAGTCGTGAGACTATCATAATTTAAGGTGTTGTATGCTATTTTACAGGTTTGAATTTAGTCATTGAAGGTGTTAAAGTCCATGGCAGAGTCTATTCAATCCGCAACTGAAACCGAGCCTATGACGGTTAAGCCATTGAACTTTGAAGGCTCATGAAATGTCTGATGGGAAAGTTCAGTTTAGAGAAGTAGCCGTTCCACCGAACCGGTACTCTCCTCTCAAGAAAGCTTGGTCGGATATCTACACACCGGTCTTTGATCAGATGAAAATCGACATAAGGATGAATCTTACATTTTGATGCCCCTAATTAGTTTTGACTTTTTGTTCATTTTATCACATGACCAATCATAATGGGCCGTAGCAGTTTAATTCGGGTCAGTAAGTTGGGTCATGATTCGGGTCGGATACTTATTCCCGTTCTATAGTATAAACCTAGATTCCAATTTCGCTTGATTTCCGATGAATTGATCGACTGGAAAACAGAGAACCACCGTTTCTACAGTTGGATATGGCTGGTGGGCAAATAGAGAAGCTAGTCAAATACAAGAGCACTGTCAAGGATCCAGGAACTCCTGGATTTCTCAGAATTGTATGAAGATTACACTTTTCGCTCTTATTTGAGTTATATTATCTCTCAGCTTAACTGTTTCTTTTGCAAAATCGAAAAATTTGCAGAGAGAAGGGATGTTGCTCTTCGTCCCTAATGATCCCAAATCAGATTCTAAGCTCAAAGTACTTACTCAGAACATCAAAAGTATTGTTTGTACCTTTTCTCATTAACATTGCTTATTGGATAATAGATGTTGTGTTGATAAACGATTTCAGTTATGATGATAGCTGCATAGTCATTATCAAATTTCACTGTGTTTGTTCAATCTCTCAGGTCAAAAATATACCAAAGAAGGATCAAATAAACCTCCTTGGCTCAATCTCACCAACAAGCAGGTTTTTTCTGTTGACATTTTTTGATTAAAGCTATGATACATTATAGATATGTGAATTTTGAAGCTATATCTCTGTGTTCATTGAGGTTTCCTCATCCTTGATTGTAGGCAAAGAGTCATATCTTTGAGTTTGAAAATTATCCCGACATGCATGCTTGCCGTGATTTCATCAGTAACCTCCATGTCCCTTGGTTTGCTTTTATTGATTGGGAAAGTATTTCTCTTGTTTTCTTTCGTGGTGTTTCTGTAACCTCTTTTTTACTATAAACAGCTAAGGCCCTTGCTAAATGTGAATTGGAGCCTAATAAATCCGTTGTCTCGACATCTTCCGAGCAACTCAGTATTAAGGAATTGGAGCTGCGCTTCAAGCTTCTGAGAGAAAATAGGTATGTAATTGGAACATTAAGTTGCCTTTTTGGGTTCAAAGTTTCATTGGCTCATCAAGTTCCTTCTAATATGAGTAACATACGTGATTTAAAGTGAGCTGCAGAGATTGCATAAGCAATTTGTGGAAAGTAAAGTACTGACTGAAGATGAATTCTGGGCTACAAGAAAGGTTGGTTCTTTGTTTGATTTTTTTAAAAATTTTGTTCTCTTCAATGTCTTCATAGTTACCGACTTTATTCTGGCTGCAGAAATTACTTGGTAAAGATTCCATCAGAAAGTCAAAACAGCAGCTCGGGCTTAAGAGCATGATGGTTTCTGGCATCAAACCATCTACTGATGGGCGGGTATGGTATAGTTATCTCAACTCCTTTCTGGCAGTTAGTACAGCCAATTTAGTTAGCATTTTCATGTGCCTGCTTTTGTAGGAAAGAAACAATGCATCTATATGACCATACACTGATGTGTTCGACTGAATTACATTCATATGTTGATATATATCATATTATCATGTGACATCTCTGCTGGTTTACTAACCACTTTCTTCATTTTTCTTCTTTCAGACTAATAGAGTGACGTTTAACTTGACACCTGAGATAATTTTTCAGGTGAGCTCTTTGGTTCACTATGTTTGTCATTAGTGTAACTGCTCTATCAGTTTCTGAATCCCTCCAAGGTCGTCATCATAAGTTTTTTATATGTTATGGGGTTGAAGTTGCAGCTAGTGATATATTGGGTCAGAAATCCATTGTTAGGTGTTCAGGTTGCATCATGTGCTTGAACTTCTAGTCCAATCTGAAACTACAAATGAGGAATATAAACTTTTTTAACAGTCTTTCACCCACATTCTATCTTGTGCTTGCTTAGCCAGTAAATCCATTGCAAGTAACTTAAATGTTACTTTCGTAACTGCTACAGTCCTTTTCTTACTTATGTTTTCTTCATTACGCTTTCAGATTTTTGCTGAGAAGCCAGCTGTTCGGCAGGCATTCATCAATTATGTTCCGAGTAAGGTAACAAAGACCAGCTCACTGTGACCATCTTTGTTTATAAGGTTAACCCTCAAATACGACGAATCTTAACTGGCTTTGGTAGTTATTTTCCTACGCCAGATGACAGAAAAAGACTTCTGGACAAAATATTTTAGAGCAGAATATCTTTACAGCACCAAAAATACAGCAGTAGCTGCAGCAGAAGCTGCTGAGGACGAGGAACTCGCTGTCTTTCTGAAGCCTGATGAGATATTGGCTCGGGAAACTCGTCACAAGGTTAGGTTTCTTCTATGGTTTAATCATTTATCATATATTTTGTTTGAAAAGAAAATATTTGTGGCATATCCATCTGATTTAAATGTCATCTCTGTAGATTAGACGGGTTGATCCAACTCTTGACATGGAGGCTGACCAGGGAGACGACTACACTCATCTTATGGTAAGTCAACTACCACTGCATGTGAAAGGTTTGGATAATTTCCAAATTGCGCAACAATGGTTGTTGAAAGGAAAGTTCAATGCTCAGTTAACACTGTACAGATTCACACATAGAATAAGTCTTTCATCGAGGTTTGTAGTGTTGATGTTTACGTATTGTCTATCCCTAGTAGAAATAGTATGGGAAGAACTGGGATAATACTAACGGTGTTAAGAATCAAACCTGTACCAATGTGTGTCACTTGTTTCTTTCTTCTAGAATTCTCAGCGAACCTAATTTGAATTGTTAAATCAGGAATTTAGTTTCTTTCAAATAACTCTGAATTAGTGCTTTTGCTTTTTCACAAGACCACTACTTTAATATTAGCATGTGTGAGAAGGAGCTCAAAACTGATATCTAGAAAATATTAATCTTAACATTGACATTGTGCTCTTTGTATGCGGTTGAAACGTTATTTTCAATACACTTTATCGTACTTAATATAACTTTCCCATAACACAGGACCACGGGATCCAGCGTGATGGCACCATGGATGTTGTTGAACCACAAAATGATCAGTTTAAACGATCACTTTTGCAAGATCTTAATCGTCATGCTGCTGTTGTATTGGAAGGCAGAAGCATTGGTAAACACCTCTAAGAACCTCATTTGAATCTTTTTATCTGAATATTTTATAACAGTAGATAGTTCAGGAAGTGTAAACATTTATGTTGGCCTTTTGACTTTAGTTCTTGGTGGTAAATATACAATAATATTCCTGTAATTGGAAAGCAGATGTTGAGTCAGAAGATACAAGGATTGTTGCAGAGGCTCTCACACGGGTTAAACAAGGTATGATGTTTCATTCTGCTAAACAATGCCACGCTTTTTATTCATCTGACCTTGCTATCCATCTCTATTTTACACCCCTGTTAGTAAGCAAAGCTGATGGTGAAACCACCAAGGACGCTAATCAGGAGAGATTGGAAAGAATGTCCCGGGTAGCAGGAATGGAGGATCTTCAAGCACCACAAAATTTCCCATTGGCGCCGCTTTCTATCAAGGTTTGGCTTTCTGCCAATATAAGGTTTTCACAATTGATGATGGATGCTGCGTTAATCCGCTTACCCTTTCTTCTTTGGAATCAGGATCCTCGTGATTACTTTGAATCTCAACAAGGAAACGTCCTCAATGTACCCAGAGGAGCAAAGGGCTTGAAGAGAAATGTCCATGAAGCTTATGGATTACTAAAGGAATCCATTTTAGAGATTAGAGCTACAGGATTAAGTGATCCGTTGATTAAGCCTGAAGTTTCTTTCGAGGTGCTATTCTGTCACATAATAAAAAGTGTGCTGACAAAAGAAATCATTACTTATTGCTTTGTTGCCTGAGCTAAAAATTGCTAACCCTATTCAGGTTTTCAGTTCGTTAACCCGAACCATTGCAACTGCTAAAAATATTAATGGGAAGAACCCACGAGAGAGCTTTCTGGACAGATTACCAAAGTCCACTAAGGATGAAGTTCTACACGTAAGTCCGACATTTTCCAGTGTCCTAAGTGACAAGAAGCTCTATATGTACTAGTTAGTGAAGATTAGGTAGTAATGCATATGGATAAGAGGACTTTTCTTCTTTCATCTACAGCATTGGACATCAATACAAGAATTACTGAAACATTTTTGGTCATCTTATCCGATAACAACCACATATCTTCATACCAAGGTAATGTTATTGCAATTTTCAAATCTCCCAGTCCCAGAAATTGCTATATATATTGATTCCTAGGCTTTCACGGGAAATTTAATCTTATTATACACCAAGAGCAAGTTATTATACCAAATATTTTTCGTCGATTCTTGTGATGTTATATTATTATCATGCAGGTTGGTAAACTGAAGGATGCAATGTCCAATACATATTCAAAACTTGAGGTAAGCTTTGAAATTCTTCATCTTTCTGACAGAATAAGCAACTGATAGTAAATCTGCTATGTTAAAACAGTAGTTCCTAATCATACCAATGCGTTTACGAAAATGAAATTTTTGGGTAAATAAAATTGATGCAGTATTGTAGTCGAATCTTATTTGCATATATATGGTCAACTGTACGGTTTCCTTGATATTAAACTCCATGTAACTCAGGCAATGAAAGAGTCGGTGCAATCTGATCTCCGGCATCAGGTTTCTCTACTGGTTCGTCCAATGCAACAGGTTAGCTTCTTCCAATATCTACGGAAGAGTTTTATACTTTTATTACATCATGTCTCGGTTAAGTCTATATTTTCCACTCATATTGCATCTATATCCAGTTTCTACAGCCTTGCATTGTAATCCGGTTTGAAAATTGATCTTAATCGGTTTTCTCTGCTAGGCTCTTGACGCTGCGTTCCATCACTACGAAGTGGATCTGCAGAGAAGAACAGCTAAGAGCGGCGAAAGACCAAACGGCTACGTATAGAGGACAAAAAAACTAAAACTAAAAAGCTTTGCAAGATCTTTGAATTGTTTCATCAGCCTTGGTTGGTGTTTTTGAAAATCTTCATTTGTCCCTTTTTGTCCGACCATTGAGATACAAAAATGCGTTTATATTGTAGTAATATTTTCTTTTCTTTTTTTTGTTAATTAGGCGTTATATTGTTAACTGCGAGAGACAACAAAGAGATTTTCTCGATCTGAACATTTTTAAGTTTGCAATGTATTAGTAAATTCTCTACAGGCTTTGAGGACGTTACTACAGCTCCAAGAAAGCTCTCAGTGCCATAATTGTTTGGTTATTTGGTTACTGGTGAATATTTATAATAATGGGACAATAATAGAGAAAATGCTTCGATGGCGTAGTAGATTTCAATGTTTGAATCGCATCAAACAACAATCCAAATTAGAAATATATAAAATTCAACATAAAACTTTTTTTGACATAGCATTCATGGATAACTTTTGATTTGAATGATTAATTTACTCATTGTGAGGAAAAAAATAAAAACAGATAAAGTTACTCATTGCTTGTCATATTGACATGACATACAAAATTCAAGCTCCATAAGTAAAGCTATAAAGAAAAAGAAAAGGGGGACTCTCCACTTTTAGGTTTCATATAAACTCGTTAACTAGAGATTGGGTTTTGATTAAGCACGATATAATATATATGGCCGAAAAAGCCTTTTGGTTAGTTTACTTGGCTCACGTTTTCGTCTTCATATTTTCCTGTGGACTTGTCTTCTCCTTCTAGATAACTTGCATATTCTTCTCTTGACATATTCGATTTTGTTTTCTCCTCTAAACATTGGTGAGTTTAGGTTTTCTTTGTGTTGAAGTTACTTATTTCCAGACACAGCCACAGAGGTATCGATATTTACTTGGTTCATAAGTTGATCGATATTTACTTGGTTCATAAGTTGTTGCATTGGTAATAGATGTGTGACCTTTATTTGAGAACAAACCGTCCAATGGTCGTGCATATGGTGGGCCTTGTACCAGAGAGATCTGCGCCGCTCTATTAATGATCACTGACATACCACTAGTAGATCTTTTCGCATGCAAATATATTTTATATTATTTTCTTTGTTAAAAGATTTTTCCTAGTATTATCATATGAGTAATTAATGTTTGTCCTTTAGCTTTCACTATAAAAACGCATATTATTATCGATAGTAAACATCCCAAATGTTCGGTTCATAGCATTTTCGATTTTCATATTTGAAAGGTAGAGAATCTTTTATATTTAACAAATTACAACTTTACAAGCATTGTAGTGAGGTTATATTTATACATGGTGCATCAAATAGATATAGGAGGATTAGTTTGCGATTTCAATGATTAAACCCAAAAAAGAACGACAAGAATAAAGTAAACTTAAACATCATATTCGAAATGAATCATATCCGTCTATGAATAATTATGTCAACTATTCAGCATTTACAATCACGCCAAACAATTGACACGTTATTCTCTAATCATAATATTGGTTACAAGAAATAGAAATTCACCGAATTACCTTTCCAAATTTTGTTCAAATAAATGTACGTATCTTATTATACTAATTTTATTTTGCATTTTCGTGTCCGCTAGATATGAACACGTCATCGATAACGTTCTATAAATATCATTCCTCTTGTCCAACTAATTAACTCACTCTCGAGAGTAGCGTGAGTCTTGAGGTTTCATTATTATTTTTTTGTTTTCCCTACAAGGAAGTAACAATGACCGTTGGTGCCGGAATCAGCGTCACCGACTCAGATTTGGTGGTGCTAGGTCACCGTGTTCTTCACGGCGTTCCGGAGAATGTCTTAGTTACCCCAGCTTCGGGAAACGCCTTAATCGACGGCGCGTTCATCGGCGTCACGTCAGATCAAACCGGAAGCCACCGTGTCTTCTCCCTTGGCAAACTCGAGTACTGTTCAAAATCCCTTTCCTACACTTTTGTTGTTAGATGTCACATAATTTGTTGAATTACTTGAGGCTTAGGGTATAAATGTTTTTTTTTTCCTTGGCAGAGACCTAAGGTTTATGTGTGTCTTCCGGTTTAAATTATGGTGGATGACTCAAAGAATGGGGACTAATGGGAAAGAGATTCCTTGTGAGACTCAGTTTCTAATCGTAGAAGCAAACCAAGGTTCTGATTTAGGAGGAAGAGATCAATCTTCTTCGTACGTTGTATTCTTACCTATACTTGAAGGAGATTTTAGAGCTGTTCTTCAAGGGAACGAGGCTAATGAGCTAGAGATTTGTCTTGAAAGTGGTAAGTTGACACAGCTAGCTAGATTTGAGTTGAATTTTTTTTGTTAGATTCTCTCTGAGATTTATATGGTTTTTGTATGGTCAAGGTGATCCAACCGTTGACCAATTCGAAGGGAGTCATTTGGTTTTTGTGGCTGCTGGCTCCGACCCTTTTGATGTCATTACCAAAGCTGTCAAGTATGTAATGTTTCTCAAGTCTCAACTTAAGACTTCTTTATGTCCAAATTTTTTTAGGGTTAAGAATCTTTGCCTTTCAATGATTATGCAGGGCTGTTGAACAACATCTTCAAACATTTTCACACCGAGAGAGAAAGAAAGTAAGGAAACATTGAGACGTTTTATGTGATCTTTGATTATATACATACCAAAATTAACTCTGAAAATTTCCCCTGTTTTGGTTGTGTTCAGATGCCAGATATGTTGAATTGGTTTGGTTGGTGCACTTGGGATGCATTCTATACCAATGTCACAGCCAAAGACGTCAAGCAAGGACTTGAGAGGTTCTCCTGAGTCTTTACTTTTGAAGATGGCTTTAGTAACTGTGACTTAACCAAACCTGCACTGATTCTCTGTAGCCTCAAAGCTGGTGGGGTTACCCCAAAGTTTGTCATAATTGATGATGGATGGCAATCTGTTGGCATGGATGAGACCAGTGTAGAATTCAACGCTGATAATGCTGCCAAGTAAGTAATTAAGCTCTCTTAATTCTGATTTAAGTTCTTTCTTTAGTCTTAATAAACCACTCTTTATCTTTTGTGCTTACCTTCAGTTTTGCAAACCGGTTAACTCACATCAAGGAGAATCATAAGTTTCAAAAGGATGGCAAAGAAGGCCACCGGGTGGATGACCCTTCATTGAGTCTTGGACATGTTATCACAGACATTAAGAGTAATAATTCGCTCAAGTATGTTTATGTTTGGCATGCGATAACAGGATATTGGGGAGGAGTCAAACCAGGTGTTTCTGGTATGGAACACTACGAATCCAAGGTTGCGTATCCAGTTTCTTCACCAGGAGTTATGTCCAGTGAGAATTGTGGATGTTTAGAAAGCATAACTAAGAATGGACTTGGTTTGGTGAATCCTGAGAAAGTCTTTAGCTTCTATAATGATCTTCACTCATACCTTGCATCCGTTGGGGTCGATGGTGTCAAAGTAGACGTCCAAAACATTCTTGAAACTCTTGGAGCTGGACATGGTGGTCGTGTCAAACTTGCAAAGAAGTATCACCAGGCTTTGGAAGCTTCTATTTCAAGAAACTTCCCTGACAATGGTATTATCTCTTGCATGAGTCATAACACAGATGGTCTCTACAGGTTAGCTTCTGGACCTACAACGTTGTTCTCATTGATATTTATCCATAATTATTACTATCCCTTCTAATTTCTTCTTGTAATGATACTTTAGCGCAAAAAAGACTGCTGTTATAAGAGCATCAGACGATTTCTGGCCTAGAGACCCCGCTTCACACACGATCCACATTGCTTCTGTTGCATATAACACACTTTTCCTTGGAGAGTTTATGCAGCCGGACTGGGACATGTTTCATGTACGTTGAATTGCTTTAACAAACTTTTCTGAACTTGTGAATGAATCTATCTGTTTCTCATTGCAGAGTTTGCATCCGATGGCTGAATATCATGCTGCAGCTCGCGCGGTTGGAGGATGTGCCATATATGTCAGGTAATCACAAGATTCAATACCATTTGACAAACAAATTATCATAGTAAAATGAGCTGCAAGTAAGTAACTCTAGATCCATTCAAACTTGTTAAACAGCGACAAACCGGGACAACATGACTTCAACCTTTTAAGAAAGCTAGTACTTCGAGACGGTTCCATACTCAGAGCAAAGCTTCCCGGAAGACCAACCAGTGATTGCTTCTTCAGTGATCCAGTCAGAGACAATAAAAGGTATCTCGTTTTCCTTTACTTGGAAGAGAAGAAAGCTTAAATCTTAACTAACTGTTGTATTATACTTTGCAAGTCTTCTGAAAATATGGAACCTGAACGAATTCACTGGCGTTATTGGAGTTTTCAACTGCCAAGGCGCTGGATGGTGTAAGAACGAGAAGAGATACCTAATCCATGACCAAGAACCTGGGACCATTTCTGGTTGTGTCCGAACCAATGATGTTCATTATCTTCATAAAGTAGCAGCCTTTGAATGGACAGGAGATTCCATTGTCTATTCCCATCTCAGAGGTAGTACACAAACTCAAACATCAGTCTAAATTACTCTGATTATACTAAAACCTTCACTTTTTTTTTCCTTTTCTATCAGGAGAGTTAGTGTATCTCCCAAAAGATACATCTTTACCAGTGACATTGATGCCACGTGAATACGAAGTTTTCACGGTGGTTCCGGTGAAGGAATTTTCCGATGGAAGTAAATTTGCACCGGTGGGGCTTATGGAGATGTTTAATTCTGGAGGAGCCATTGTGAGTTTAAGATACGATGACGAGGGGACTAAATTTGTCGTTAGGATGAAACTTCGAGGCAGTGGTTTGGTTGGTGTTTACTCGTCCGTTCGACGACCACGAAGTGTTACGGTGGATTCAGACGACGTGGAGTACCGGTATGAACCGGAATCCGGTTTAGTTACGTTTACTTTAGGAGTTCCGGAGAAAGAATTGTATCTGTGGGACGTGGTCATCCAATAATTATTGATCTGTATAATTGTATCAGTTCTGTATTGATTTGTTGGTTAATCTGTATGGGTTATCGACCAGACCAATACAAATCAAACAGATTGGTCCGTGTTCGTTTTGATATAATAATACAAAAAAAAAATGTTTGTTGTATGGCTTAGCATGCATTAGTGTAATCATTTTCTTCCTTCTTATTTATCATCAACGGTGTAAAATCTGTAAAATGTTATGGTGCAAATTTAGTTGTCCACAAGAGAACAACCAGACGACTATGTAATCATATCTGTAGATAGTAGTAGACTAGTAGATCCGTGCATTTTTAGCAATACTTCCACTAATAAAACTCGCAAATTAAAGCATTCTTAATTACTCTGAAAATGACTTCTACACACACCCTAAATGTTTTTATAGAAAATTTGGTTTTGGTCTAATTATTTTGATTTGGTTCGGTCTAGTAATTGATCAGTTTATGATATTTTTTGAAAGGATTTTTTTTTTTTTTTGGTCGTCTTTTGAAAGGAAAATTTTAAGAAATTATAAACGATTTATTTAAGTCCAGAAACGAAAGGGATCGAATCAATGATAAAAAAATTGCCTTAACAAAAAAGTTTTAAAAAAATTGGGATTACTTGATGCGGTCGATAGTTAATTTATTCTGGACTATGGTAACACGTCATGTTTAGGACCACTATGTTTTAACTAAAAACTGATATTAAAATAAAATTTATCGACCGCAATTGCTCTTTTTTTTCTCCTATATTTAAATCTTCACAGTAATTCACAGTTCACATATATTTCAATATTCATTAGTCATAACATTAGAAAGTAACAATATTGAGTCCAAATATTTTTTAAAAATCGGAAATTAGATAAAGTTCCAATAGTCTTTTTTCTTTTCTAAGTCTAAATAAATTCAATTAACTAGTTTCATAAATTATTTGAAAGAAGAAAATAAAAAATCGAAACATGTCTTTAAAAATGAGTAGAAGAAGGAAAGTTCCTCTCGATCACGCACTTGTTTACTGACATCTCCCAAATTCTTTAGTATCATCTCTCAATAAAAAAGAACAGACCATTGGGATCACAAATCTCCGAAGAAGAAGAAGAAGATATCAAAGTGTTTATTTTTGTGGGATTTCTGCTGCAACTTGTTCAAGTCTTTCTTCTCTGACCATTGGTTGACTTCTTCTTAGGTACTAAAACTTTCGAATCTCTCTTCACCGTTTCGTTGATCCCTCCGATCATCTTTAGGTCTTCTATTTGATTCTTGGTAGTTTATATCTGGTTTTAGGGTTTTGATATTGGATGGAATTGGGTTTGTGTTTTTCAAATATCAAGTCATTTGATTGGGCTCTGATTTCATGGAAAGATTAAGCTTAGATTAACACATTTTCAGTTGAATCGTGCAAGCTTGTTCTGGATTCTTGTTTTCACATTTGGTTGTGGTTTATATACTGTATAACGGAATGCTCTTTGATACTGATGATTGATCTCCTAAGCATTTCCAATCTCCAGGTTTCCAGAAGAAGACGATATTGTAGTGTATCCTCGTTTTCATGTTTTCTTAGCACAAGTCTATGGGTTGTTGTAAAGTGCCAGCTCTTATTCAGGCCCAGGTAGAAGTAAGTTTGTTCATGATCGATCATGTATTATCTTTGATTATATGGCTCTTCATTGTCAGCTTAATGGAAAGATTACAACTTTGAACAGATGGGGTTGGTTAATGATGTTGAGCACAAAAGCCTTTTTAGACGAGATACTGATTCCCCAGAAAGAAAAGCAGCTTCCTTGATGGAACAAGGATCACTTTCTGCAAGTTTTCGAGAATGCTCAACTAAAACACCTAATAACAGTGTGCTCCAGAGCTTCAAGATTGTGATTTTATCGAATAAACTTAATCTTTTGTTGCCTTTTGGTCCTCTGGCAATACTACTCCATTACTTGACAGATAATAAGGTGAGCAGTTGTACTTTTTGGGTACTATTCATAGCAGTTTCATTTCTTCCTGTTATTTCCCAAGAAATGATTCTTCTTGTGGCTCAGGGATGGATCTTCTTATTGAGCTTAGTAGGCATCACACCATTAGCTGAACGTCTCGGATATGCCACCGAGTAAGCTGTTGCTCGCACTTGTAACTCTATAAGTTACAATGTTATCATTCTATCAGCAAGGCTTATCTATAAGTAACCGTTTATTTTGTGACAGGCAATTAGCTTGTTACACTGGTTCAACTGGTATGACTTGGTTTCTTCTGATCGCCATTCTATTGCGGGTTTACTTTGTTTTCTCCTGATATCTTTTTGACGCTGTTTACAAATTTAACAGTTGGAGGTCTCCTAAACGCTACATTTGGAAACGTGACAGAGCTGATCATATCGATTTTCGCTCTTAAAAGTGGAATGATACGTGTTGTACAGCTGACATTGCTCGGCTCGATACTTTCTAACATGTTACTTGTACTTGGCTGCGCCTTCTTTTGTGGCGGGCTTGTATTTTCCCAGAAAGAGCAAGTCTTTGACAAAGTAGGAATATCATCACTTGTTCTCTTCTTTTTTTCAATGTAATTGTCCCTGTTGTTCTGTAATTTATACCATGTTTCTGAGCTTATTTATTCTGCAATGCAGGGTAATGCTGTTGTGAATTCGGGATTGCTTTTGATGGCTGTCATGGGACTACTCTTCCCCGCAGTTCTTCATTACACGCACAGTGAGGTTCATGCTGGGTCATCAGAGCTTGCTCTCTCAAGATTCAGCAGTTGCATAATGCTCGTTGCCTATGCTGCTTACCTCTTTTTCCAGTTAAAGAGCCAGCCGAGCTCTTATACCCCTCTCACCGAGGTTTGTTGTCTTTGACCTTCGGTTGACTTTCGTTTTTTCTTACAAAAAGCCTGGAAACGATAGACTAAGATAATTATAAATAGAACAATTGTTTCAACATTTGTTTTTTTTCATTTTCGAGTTTTCACCAGTATATCCATGACCACAGAATATTCGTGCCAGTTTTACGGGGTCTGTCGAATTTCTGTTTTATAAAGCCGAGTGGTTGCTATCTTTCTCTTCTAATTGGACTGATCTCAGCTGTTTGGTAAACATTGTTAATTTGTAGGAAACTAACCAGAACGAAGAAACTTCAGACGATGATGAAGATCCTGAGATCTCCAAGTGGGAAGCTATTATCTGGCTTTCAATCTTGACGGCTTGGGTCTCTCTTCTTTCCGGCTATCTTGTTGATGCCATAGAGGTGAATAGCAACCTGCTTTTTTTTCTATCTTAGTATTTCGAACAAAGATCTTACGTGTATTAACTTGGCCTGTTTATTCATTTCCATATGATCAGGACAACATTGTAATGCTAGTTTATGAGTTTGACTTATGGTTTTGTATTATTGTTTTTCAATCTGTAATAGGGTGCTTCAGTCTCATGGAAGATACCAATCTCTTTTATCAGTGTCATCTTACTTCCTATAGTTGGGAATGCGGCCGAGCATGCAGGTGCCATCATGTTTGCCATGAAAGACAAGCTGGTACACAGACAAGTCTCTTGCGTTTTGATGTCTTTGATTCTCTTCTTTAGGTTCTAACTTTATTATTCTCCTCTACAGGATCTGTCTTTGGGAGTGGCTATTGGATCCTCCATTCAGATTTCTATGTTCGCGGTATGTATATGAAATGTGAACTTGGGTCTAGTACTGAACATTCTCTAAAAGATTTTGTCTGATAGTTTGATTGGATTTAGGTTCCTTTTTGCGTGGTTATCGGATGGATGATGGGTGCCCAAATGGACCTAAATTTCCAGCTATTTGAGACGGCTACTCTGTTCATAACTGTTATTGTTGTAGCTTTCTTTCTCCAGGTAAATCTTGAAGCTAATTACGAAACCAATCTCGAGTATATCTCTCTCTTCAAAGTTGTTAAATGTCTTTGTGTGTGGTGTTTTTATGCAGGAAGGAACATCGAATTACTTCAAAGGATTGATGCTCATTCTTTGCTATTTGATAGTCGCCGCTAGTTTCTTTGTACACGAAGATCCTCATCAAGGTTAGTGTTGAATTTGCTATATATATTCCTTTCTCTGTGTCAACTCTCTGTTGAAACCTGTTTTTGTCTTCTTATTTTTTGACAGATGATATATAAATCAACCCAAAAGAACATAAAAAGTTTGTATCCTAAAACTAAAGCCTGAAGATCTCAGGAACACATCATCTTACATGTACATTTGAGATTCTAGAGTTTGTTTCATAACATTTGAAAGTAGCTCCATTTTACGGTTTTACCTTCCCTTAGGGGCTTATAGGGTTACAAATTTGTAAAATTACCTTGATAACTATGATGGGAAGATTCAAGATTGGAGTGTCTCTTCTTTTCTAAGTATGCTTGTTTATCCTCTAATATATAGAGGATTTTCTTTGAACAGTTTATGGACGGTTGTATTCATACATTTAATGGTAAAAAACAAGATGACACTAGTTATAGTTAAGTCTTACTCAAAACAATATTGTGAGCCATATTTGGCATAAGATTGCAGAATTTCTTCTGCAAATATTTATCATAGTTCGTAAGAAGATGAGTTCCAGATGGATTTGTTGAAAATGTGGATCAACAAAAGCAGCATTGAGTCGACATTCGGCAACCTTAAGCTGCAAAACAAGTTTGAGCTTCAAGGTATGGAATCGTGCTTCAGTGTCATACCTTTAAGGAACAAAGAAACTAAAGAAATGGAAACCTTTTAATACTTCAATACTGGAGTTCCATAAACAATTCAAAGACCATCTGTTGTAACTTCTCCCCCAAGCAACGAGTGAGTGGATGCTTATTGTGCTTGTAATCATGTGTCACATGCCATACACTCTTAAGGAATAGTTAAGGTTAACAAGGACTAGACTTTCTAAGAACTCGATATACAGATCAATGAGATCACAAATCTCATGTATATGGAGCTATATTTGATGTTCAGCAACTTCTTCAAGTCTATAAGGTGGTGTAAGGTGCCAGCTTTTATGCAGGCGAAGGTAGAAGTAAGTTAGTCCACGTTCACGTCTTGTCTCAGTTATTTGGCTCCTCATTATCAGCTTAAGAACTAAATTATTATCGTAAACAGATGGGGCTTGTTAATGAAGTTGAGCTTAAAAGCCTTTTGGAACAAGAAACAGATTCCCCACAAACAAATGCAGCTTCTTTGATGGAGCAAGGATCACTTCGAGAACGCAGAGCTAAAGCGCCTAGGAACAGTGTGGTCCAGAGCTTCAAGATCGTCATTTTATCGAATAAACTAAATCTTTTGTTGCCTTTCGGTCCTCTAGCAATACTAGTCCACTACTTGACAGATAATAAGGTGAGAGCAGTTGTAGTCTCAGGTACTTATCATAATTAGTTTTGTTTCTTCTTGTTTAGTCTCAAGAAACGATTCTTGTTGTGGCTCAGGGGTGGTTCTTCTTACTAAGCTTAGTAGGTATCACACCATTAGCTGAACGTCTCGGATATGCCACAGAGTAAGTTGTTCCTCACACTTGTGACTCTTTAATTACCATATCATCAAACACTAACCGTTTAGTTTTGTAACAGGCAATTGTCTTGCTACACAGGCGCAACTGGTATGACTTGGTTTCTTCCGTTACTCTCTTTTTTTTTCTCCTAATATATTTGTGACGCGCTAGACAATTTTGACAGTTGGAGGTCTCCTCAATGCTACATTTGGAAACGTGATTGAGCTGATCATATCGATTATCGCTCTTAAAAATGGAATGATACGCGTTGTACAGTTGACGCTGCTTGGCTCGATTCTTTCTAACATTTTGCTTGTACTTGGCTGCGCTTTTTTCTGTGGCGGCCTTGTGTTTCCCGGGAAAGATCAAGTCTTTGACAAAGTTTGCATATCATTCTTTCTTTTCTTTTTTCTGTTTAGTTCAATTCTTCTTGTTTCTTATCTTATTTCTTCTACCATACAGAGGAATGCAGTTGTGAGTTCGGGCATGCTTTTAATGGCAGTCATGGGACTACTCTTCCCCACATTTCTTCATTACACGCACAGCGAGGTTCATGCTGGATCATCAGAGCTTGCTCTGTCGAGATTTATCAGTTGTATAATGCTCGTTGCCTATGCAGCTTATCTCTTTTTCCAGTTAAAGAGCCAGCCAAGTTTTTATACCGAGGTTCCTTGTCTTTTAAGTTAACTACATATATAAAATTGTTTCTTACAAGTTACAACCACTTTCATCATCTAAATGATTCTTGCCAGTTCTACTTAAAACTTATCTCTGCTGTAAATTATAGAAAACTAACCAGAACGAAGAAACTTCAAACGATGATGAAGATCCTGAGATCTCCAAGTGGGAAGCTATCATCTGGCTTTCAATCTTTACGGCTTGGGTCTCTCTTCTTTCGGGCTATCTTGTCGATGCCATAGAGGTAACTAAAGACCCTGTATTTCATTCTTAAGAAGATCTTATATTATTACGTTGTCATCTTGTGTTATGTTGTTTTTGAATCTGTAATAGGGTACTTCGGTCTCATGGAAGATACCAATCTCTTTTATCAGTGTCATCTTGCTTCCTATAGTTGGGAATGCGGCTGAGCATGCAGGTGCGATTATGTTTGCCATGAAAGACAAGCTGGTACGTAAACAAGTCTCTTTCATTTTGATGTCTTTGCTTCTTTTCTTTAGTTATAAATTTATTATTCTCCTCTACAGGATCTGTCTTTGGGAGTGGCTATTGGATCCTCCATTCAGATTTCTATGTTCGCGGTATGTATATGATATGTGAACTTGGGTCTAGTACTCAACATTCTCTAAAAGATTTGGTCTGATAGTTTAATTGGATTTAGGTTCCTTTTTGTGTGGTGATCGGATGGATGATGGGTGCACAAATGGATCTAAATCTCCAGCTATTTGAGACGGCTACTCTGCTCATAACTGTTATTGTTGTAGCTTTCTTTCTCCAGTTAGTTAATCTTGAAGCTAATTATGAAACCAATGTTGATTTTATCTTCATGATCGCTAATCACGAAACCATGCATTCTTGAGTTTTTCTTGCATGAAGCTGTGTTTGTTGTAATGCAGGAAGGGACATCGAATTACTTCAAAAGATTGATGCTCATTCTTTGCTATTTGATAGTCGCTGCTAGTTTCTTTGTACACGAAGATCCTCATCAAGGTTAGTGTTGAATTTGCTATATACACCTTTCTCTGTGTCAACAAGAAAACCTAATATCTCTGCTGAAACGTGTTTTTTTTTTGTGTTCTTATTTCTTGACAGATGATATAAAAATTAACCAACCCTAAAGAACACAATATGGTGTGTGAGACAGTTTGTGTCATAAAACTAATCCCTTATATGATCTCAGGAACAGACCATCAGCAGATATGCACATGCAGGACACCATCCTATACATATGAGATTCTATAGTTTGTCTCATAAAAATTGAAAGTAATAATCCCATTTTACATTTACCTCCCCTTAAATTCTCTAGTTCCCTTACTGGCTTAGGGCTACCAATTTGTAAAATTGTATTCATAACTAGTTTATAGGAATATATTTTTTTATCTTCATTTCTTTCAACAGATCTTAATTAACATAAAATGGTTTGGGAAGTCAAACTAGTAGTAGCACTACGTACTTGATTATTCATGAGAATTTAAAGTAAGTGGAATATATTGGTATAAAATAGCATAAATTCTTCCGTAAAGTTTTCGTATCTTGGATGGTTTTGATCAATAGCTCTTCAGATGAGTTCCAAGTGGCAATGCTGAGAAACAACAGTGGATCGAGATTTACAAACCCTAATCTGCTTGAGGCTTAGAGCCGAGTGACATGTTAAGATGCGTTCTAATATTTTGACACCAAACTTGCCTCGGTGTCACACCTTTGAACATGATAGAATTTGCAATATTAGGTTATGGTTTTTTTATCCAGGCCTGAGAGAGTCCCAAGTTGCTTTAGAGGAGAAATTGAGTCTCAAAATTTTCATACATGTTTGAAAACGTGAAAGAAAAAAATATAACCTAAGCCAAAGTGCTTTATTTAATTTTATTTGCCTTAATTCTGCATCTAAATTATTAAAAGTTAGATATTACTTTCTTGTCAATATCAATTTAGTTTTAAAAATATAGTTTAGATTACTTTATATACATAAAAATAAATTTAAATTCAAGGATCAATATTTAATAAAAAATATCAACTTATTAATGAGCTCAATTAGTTCCTAGAAATATTGTTTACATTGTTAATGTAATACAGTTGGGTACAAACTGTGCGGACCAACATCTTAGAAATACAAAAGAACAATGGAAACTATAATCTTATATAATAAAGTAAGGTTTCCTCAAACTTGTACTCTAAAAATCTGACAAGTGGCGCTCTATTCATTCGCATGTGTCATTCTTCTCAAATTTAAATATACTATTTTCCATATTCTTTGAGTTTAATTACAGTTTTATAATTAAAAAAAAACTTATAACATTTTTGTAATGCCCTTTTTCTAAATAGTAAGGTTCCTCAAACTTGTACTCTAAAAATCTGACAAGTGGCGCTCTATTCATTCGACATGTGTCATTCTTCTCAAATTTAAATATACTATTTTCCATATTCTTTGAGTTTAATTACAGTTTTATAATTAAAAAAAAACTTATAACATTTTTGCAATGCCCTTTTTCTAAATAATTATTTTTCCTAAAAAATATCATTTATCAATATTTTCATATAATTACCATAATATTAGAATTTCTCAACAAAATAATTTCTCAGGAATTAAAGAATGAAATATTAGTTTTATCTTTCAAACCAAAGATCAAATATTTTTTCTCTAAAATACCTTCAAAATATAAAAAATGTATGAGTAGATTATGGTATGTGTTTGTTGACAATATGATCATTTGTTTATTTGTTTTAAAAAAATTTGGCCTCTCACATAATCGATTAAATGTTTATTTGTATATCTTGAAACAAAATAAACAACATAACTGACCATATAACTTAAGTCATAAATATCATTTACAATATAATAAATTGAATGAAAAAACAATGAATTACTCATAATATGTTTCAGTTATGTTGTGAGGTTAATATTCTATTTAATGACACATGTGATATCACGTTTTCTTTTATTTATTATGTCTAACTATTGCAGTTTTTTTTTTAGTCAACTAAACTGTTCTATTTCATAAATCAAAGCAGTTACGTTACACTAACATAATTATCATTTATGTAATTATGACCATGATTTAAATATTTAGTATCATATTTAATATCATTTTTAGTGTAACCCTTCACCTTATAAAATGCAAGACGCTGCATGTCAGTTTTTTTAAGTTGGTTTCTCTGCATTTGTTAACGCTTGAGGTTGAAGCTTCATTCTTTCTATACGAAGATAATAAAAACGTGCATGGTAAGTTTCAGGAATTACTTCGAGAGGTTGCCTGTGAAGCTTCCTAATAACCGCCATGTGGAGAAGGAGAAGAAGAAGGAGGTGAAAGAAGAGGACGTGGAGAATTGGGGGCTTAGAGAGTTGATCGATGGTGGTGCCGTTGCTCCTGGTAGGATTCTTCATAGGAACAACATCAACATCGGTTCCTCAAGGTTTGTTTCTTACAACTCCTTTTAAACTTATATCATTCTGTGTTGCTTTCGGGATTGTTTAAACACCGAAATAATATTTTGTGGTCTGCTAAGTCTTTCCACATAATTAAATTGAAAGTAAAGAGAAAAAAAGACAAACCACGAACCATATGAGTATGACGGATTGGAGAAACCAAAGAATGGTAATCTCAAAGGTTTGCTTCGTCCTCTGTATTACGTTGTTTTTTATTTTTCTCATTTTCACCAAAGAAATGAACTAAAATCAAGTTTCTCTCTCATTTTTATAATTTTAATATTTGTTTTGTGTAGCCTTTGTATCGTCCAAATGTGGTGATACTGATTCACACTTTGTTACTTCTCTTCTTTATAACATGTTTCATGTGTTTTTGCTAATACATCCTTTTATAGGTGCAATGGTAGATACAAAGTGGCTTAAAAATTATTACACTAAGAATTTCTTAGCAATCATTACACTGAGAATTTCTGTTCATGATGAAGGTAATAGGTAGGCAAATCATATATGTGTTGCTCGATGCTCATCTGTGATGTATATTTTATTTAATGTCATGGTTCTAATTTTTTCTCCAGCTATTTGTGTTTTAACTATTCGAGTCATAACCATAGTCAAAGTTTCAAAGTTTAGTAAATGGTGTCAAAGGCCTTTAGCTTCACTTTAGTGGTTCGACATGGGAACCCGGTGTCTTCAACCTGCTATTTTATGAACATGTCTGATATTTTAATAGAGGATATAAACATAGTATTAATGGATATACATATATATATATATATATATTTAACTGAATATCTTTAAAAACAAAATTTTATGTGAATATCTTGAAATAAAGAGGTTGAGTCAAATTTTAGAGTATATGCATAAGTGAATATGTGAAAGGTGGATTTCCTTTAGAAATGACTTGATGAAAAATGTCTAAGGTACCTTCTCACTTTTACATGAGAAACAAGGTAACTTTTACCTTCATTTTCTACTTATTCTTCATGTTTTGAAGTTGACCAATGTTGTTTATAAAATATTTATGTCAAGTTGCTAAAATTCATATTAATCTTTAAAATTATTTTAGTTTTTCAATGAAAAATACCAACAGTGAGTACTCAACCAAATGATAAACATATATAGCCAAATGTTTATTGGATCCATATGATATTTCCTGGTTGGTCCTGCTTAATATATTCACTTTTTATTTTAATGTGTGGCTACTTCTTTAATTTTCGTCTCTTTCATTTAGTTTATAGTTTAATATACAAACATTATTCCTATTTGTACACATTTGATTTATTATTGATCTTATGTTCTAAACAGTAACTTATAACTCATTTTACTAATCGTAGTAATTGAAAGAATGTTTATCTTTTACTTATCATGCTAAATTTACACTATATTTCGTTTCTTAAGTTTTATAGTGACCATAATAATTCGTCTTTTGATGCATTTGTTGGCAAATGAGGTAATATAGAAAGAAATTACATGGATAAAGATAATATAGAACCTACGAGATTTGATGAATGATGAAACTATACAAAATATATAATCTTCATTGATATCATTGGTGGGAAATTCTGTTAATTTAAATTATTTTGTATGTTGTTACTTGTTACATTGTACTTTAAATTTTAAATTTATTTAGTTTTCAACCGAATTATGGTATATTTTCTTCAATATTTGATTATGTGCATCGAAATAACTTTAAACTTCTTTATTAAAAATCATGTGTATATAATAAATCATTAGTAAATAAATTCAATACTTTCTTACCATATTGTTCAAAGATGGAAGAAATAGTAAATAATTTGAATATTAATTGTATAAAGTATTTAGAGTTCTTTTGATATCAATTAGTATTAATATATCAATATTCATATATGTTAATCTTACTCATTAATCAAGACTTTATCAATCTCACAACTTCAAATTTATTAACTACTTTACAATTTACACACATACTATAATCAATATGATATATACAATTATGAAATCTTTTACTCAGAGAAATATTGCATATCATTTTCATATATTTAAATAAAACACAAGGCTTATCTTGTATATCAATATTATAATTTTTCTTTTTTGATCAATTCGATAATTTTTAATTTATAAATACCCAAATTTTAGATTAGAATTCATAAACTAAATGTTTAGTTTAAAACTAAAATATCATAATCACAATATTTATGATATTTTTTATTGAATGTATTATAAAATAATTTAATATTATATTAATATATATTAGTTATAGACATATATTTCACTACATTCATTTCACCCACGCATCGCGTAGGACATTTTCTAGTACTATATAATTTTAAGTACTCTATCCCACAAACAATTAAAAGAACACGAAGACACCAAATCTGAATACCGAAAGAAAAAGGGTTGTGTGGAACGACGATCACACCTATAGCAAATTGCTCGAGTGTTATCATTGTTACGAATAACTGAGACCGTTGAACGTTTTTGTTTTATGTAGAAGGACGTTGGCTTCAAGAAGATTGGGTTTCCCAGTAAGCAACTAACATGAACCGTGACATTGCAATAATCATTGCATGTATAGAACCACTCTTCTGCATCTAATTTCGCCTCACATATGTCGCACCAATATTGAGCATTTGTTGTATCTTCTTCCCCGTAGCAAAGAGCGAGTGGATGTTTATCGTGCTTGTAGTGTGTCATACTTGGCAAAGTAGCGCATTTTAGGCCCAAGAATGACTTGCATTCCATACACTCAAGGGAATAAGGTGAACAATGACTAGACTCACACCCCATGCATTCTCCCTTTGTGAGATTAAAGAAGAGCTCATGTGAATGGCTTCCATGTATAAAAGGATCCGGAAGGGAAGCGCATCGTGCGTCTAATTGGAATCGGCAGCCTTTTTCGCTGCATATGTACATGAAACCAAAACCTAATTGGTCACAACCACTGCAATTGAACATGCCTTTGACATTTCGCGAATACAATTTACCCCCCATCATTCTCATGTGGACCTCAAGTGGCTTAGGAGGAATTGGATGGAGTATAAGCCGGTGTTTGTGTAGCGGATGGTCTTTTTTACGAGGAAAGGAAGCACATGCTTCGTGGAGAAGGAAGCTGCATTGCGTACAACCATAAAAACTTTCAGACTCTAAGATTGGTATGATGCATGCCTGACAGAAGCTGTCTGCATCAAAAACTCCGTTTCTGATGTTGAGTCTTAGATAATGCTCATGGCTGAAATGTTGTATTGTCTTGTCATCAATCCTCTCAAATGGCTCGACGTCTTCATCAGGTTCTTCTGGAACTCCGTCAAGATCTTTTCCGTCCCATATTCTTTCTTCTATTGCACATTTGGAATGGACAGCATAGTGGCATCCCCTATTGCAAGAAAACTGCCCATAGGTGACATCAATGGTAAGGCGACAGACGCCACAAGGGTATATTCCGGAAGGAAGAGAGGGAGAGAGAGATAAACGGTGTTGATGACGGGTGATTTTAATAACACGTGGTAAGAAGATACATGCCATGTGGACCATGAGGTTACATGAAAGACAAGCATAGACGTAATCATTGGTGTTTTCAAGAGACAAGCCACAAGCATCACATGGCAAAGGGATTCGTCTAGGAAAAATGGAGAGGGGGTGCTCATGGCTCTTGAGATGAGAGATAGTGGAAAGTGGTGGGTTTCTAGCACAAGTGAGGTTTAGGTTAAATTTGCAAATAGAACAGTGATAGTATACCTCTTGGAGATTCGTCTGACAACATTTGCATTTCAAATCGGATATAGAAGAATCTGAGGAGACATCATCGGATATAGAAGAATCTGAGGAGACATCATCTGACGCATCGGAGTCCTCTGTTTCGGAGTCGGAGGGTTCCTCTTGCCATGAAGCGGGCAGCTCCTTCAAATCAGTAAAAGAAGAATCTGAGGAGAAGGTGAGTTTCAGAGGATGTTGGGCGTGAAAAGGATGTCTGATCTCATGCGGGTACAAGTTGCAAACCTTGTGGTAACACATTTCACAAGTAGGACAATGATAGCTCCGATCATTTTCGGAGACCTCGTCTCCACATGTGTCGCAACTACTGTGATAATCGTTTCCCTCACGGAGAGTGTGAGGCCTAGTTAAAGGCATTGAACGACATCTTGGTAAGAGATAACAGGACTTGTGAATATCATAATCGCAGGTATCACAATGGAGATGATACTTAGTGCGATGATGTTTCTTGGTTCTGCAAATGAGGCATTTAGACATTCGTTGACCACCATATCGTCGAGAAAGCAAGTGCGTCGACTGAGAGGGATCAGATTGACGACACACCAGTATAGCACGAGAACTTAACTTCAATGTGATTTCTTCCATTTGTTTTTTGTTTTTTTTAGCAAATGAAGGAGAAAGTGAAGAGTTTTTAGATCTGCATATATTCTTAGGTTTACTCCCTTTTATTCTTATTTGTTAAGGCGAGACTTTGCTAATCATAGGATACCATTACCATACCAGACATGCTTTAGCTGTCACCTAAAGAGTTTAGTACTATTTCCTAAAGACCAACAAATTGAGTTACATTAAATCAAAGACCAATAGACAATATTTTAACTAGTTTGACTTTTTAGATTGGACAAAGTCGTGTTCTCGGATTTACTCCCTTCAGACAAGGTGCGTCTGGTGCGGTACTACTTGCAAACTATAATAAATGCATCTGTCATTAGAAAATTTCTCACTCATTTTTTTGAAAAAAAATTCACTTCTCCACGATAGCTAGATCTATAAAAATCAAAATAAAGGAATATTCCATTAAAATATACTAACTATGTTTTACACAATATAACTACTTATTAAAAAGAGTATACAAAAGTGTGAACCGTATATTCAGTTTACAAACTATATGAAATATTGAAATGTACGTTAACGGAATTAAAATTATTTTTATCTCTTTTTTTTCATTCGAACATGTGAAAATTAGAATTACATATTTGGGAATTATTTAGATTTAAATATTTTCATAATTTAAAAGAAAACATATCTATGAGCATATAGGTTAAAATTTTAAATTTAAATTAAAGACTTGAGTATCGAAATTGGTATAAATTAATAATTCATACTACTTTTTTCTGGGTGCTAAAAAAAATGTTTATGGAAATCTCAAAATACTTGATGTATTCTTATGAAATCTAGAAACATTTCATAAACTCCCATTTTTTATATTCAAATCTAAATTATATGAATTCAAAATCAGGTATCATTCTCATCGTATGGTGTTTATTCTTAAGTGAACGATCATATGATGTGTTTAGTTTTTGATATATTGCTTACTAGGTCCGCACACATGTTTTAAGAATACTAGATGAATATCTATGCTATGCATGGGTTTTTATTTTTAAATTTGTAGGAAAAAAATATGATTATAGTTTTTGTTATTTTTATTTTCATTTTGTGTGTGTTATTATCTAATTAATAAATTCATATCTATTTATGTTGTTATAATTTTTATGATTAGATTTATTTATAACTTTAAATATCAACTTTACATTTTTATATATAAATCTAATTATTTATATACATATTAATTTAATCTTTCACTATCATGAACACATACAACAACAATATATGATATATTGATACAATATATATAAATAAAGTTATTTATGTGGTTTGAAACTTGTCTAACTTAATTATTTATTTTATGTACTATCGCGTCATCTAATACACAAACCACATCATGATATGTTAGTAATTTAAGTTAACACTTTAGATATATTCCCTTACATATAGCCATATTGGAGAGAGTCTCATGTTTTAATTTTTTTTGTATGTCTAACGTTTCAAAGGATCATTGCGTGAAAAACAATTGTAACCACATAACATACAAGAATTAAAAAAAAGAAAGAAAATGTTATATGATAAGTCTTATTTACAAAACGTAATAATAATAAAATATTCAAGGTAAAATTACTAAATTAATATGAGATTAGGTAGCAAACATCTAAAGTACAACAAAATTAAAATTTTAGCCATTATGGAGTAATGAATATTGATAAAACAAAATTCAATAAAATAAATATAGTAGAATGAAAGTAGTGCTTGATACATTAGTATGATTTTTTACTTTGTTGGATGTTTTAAAAAAATCAGTAATTAATGGATGATTTAATACAGCAAAAGATTTTTAATGTTTCCTAAATTAATTTTTATTTAATTAATATAAAATAATAAATGTCATTTTCTTGTGTGATGATATGATATTTATAGTAAGAGAATTGGTCAAATTTCATATATATAATTTATTTTAAAAGAGTTTAGCATTTTTTTTAAAAGCAAATTATTTACATATTAATCAAAGACTGGTAGTGAGTGTTATTTTCATTATTTATACTTTTGAGACTGGACAAAGTCGTTTATGGGTTTATATGTTTCAGACCATTTCCAACTCTATTCAAACTCTATCTTTCGAGTAAGAATCTCTTCAATCTTCCATATTTTCAAGTTAATGATGGAAATTTCCAGTTTTTACTATATTATTATGGATTATTTGGTTTGGTTGAGTTAGGTTACAAAAATATAAATCTGACGGTTGACTGTTGTTTTCAAATTGTGGATTTACAAATAATTATTCTCCAAAATCACTTGATTTTGTGCTCTAAGAAAATAATAAAATCAAGTGGTTTTGTGAATTAAATAAAAACTGAATTCGGGTTGAACGGTTCAATTTTCTTGGTTGCGGTATTTTGTATTGTTCACCCCTACCGCTTATTGTCATCTCAAAGAGTCTCCTTTTATGTTTTAGTTTCTGACTACTAAATGGACCGCTATAAGGCCCATAACCAAATTTCAAAGAGAATTAGAGAGTTCATCACGGCCCAAGATGAATATACCCAAGTCTAAGTTTGAAGTTTGAACATTAAAGCCTTTTTATTTTGTTGTTTGTTTGATGCGCAACACGGCAACAGATTATATGATTTTCATTAAAGTTTTAACTTTCCTTTTGAACGACAGTAGAGTAGATGATACTATATAATTGAACTACATATTTAGTTACTTATATTGCCAAACTTACGGTGTTCCGCTATCAACACCGGTTAAGAAACTTAAAATATAGGAGTTTGACTGATATGTCAGATTAACAACTGAAAAGTATGACTGTATGATAGCTGAATGGTAACAATTTTAAATTGAATAGAAATTACTTTTTTTTTAAATGTAAAACAACTATTATTCAGAACATGTCTTATAAAATCATATATAATTTTATGAATATTTAAACGTATGTTACAAAAACCTTATATAAAATAAAATATAACATTTTTGACAACATGGTTTATAAAAGTTTATAAAAGAATACAAATTTGTATTTGTGCTGTCTTAAAAATGACAAAAAAATAGTGGTATTTTTGACAAACAGTAACATAAAAATGATACTTTTAAAATTGTCTCTCAAAATTTAGAATGTAAGAGTTTTCTCTTCAAAAAGTCTAAATTTTAAGTTTAAATATAATTAAAATTTTAGTAGTTTTGTTAAATTGTTAATTTGTTACGGAGTAAATAACAACAGCAAATCATTATCATTTACTTTTTTATCACTTGTTGAAATCAAATATATTAAAAAGACATAGCAACGTCGAAAACATAATAACACCAAAAAAACTAGTTTTGTAGTGTGTAATTAGTACTGGAAAAGGGGAATGACAAGAAAGAGAAATGCACGTGGTTTGGGACGAAGCAAAACGACGAGAAGTTACACTCGTCAATTGCAAAACGAGGGTATGAGCTGTGTCATGTCGATCGTTTTCAATACTTCCAAAAAACTTACGAAGTGGACCTCATGCATACAATATACTCCATTCTCCATATATAGGCAGAAAGAACTAAAACCACACATCGTTTTCTTTAGTCTGGTCCTTCAATATCTCTTTAATTTGGTTCCAACAGTCAAAAAATGTAAAAACTATAGTACCATTCAGTTACTTAACATAACCAAAAGTTAAACAGTGAAATTTCCAATTCTTTTTCACTTTGTGGGACACACGTTGGTTTTAACCCACTAGCCTATCAATATAAATTCGTTTTTTAACAGTTACCACCACATTACCAACTCTAGTTCTACTGTACGGATTGATTTTAATAATTTGATTAGTTACAGTCTGACTTACTAGTCCATATATGTATACTCATAGATATGTGTGTTAGAATAATCTCTACATTTCTAAATAACAGTAAAACTTTACATGTGAACATTGGTAATTGGTGTATTGTGTGTAATAATACTTTATTTAAAAATATTCATCGAGTTTAGCAACACAATATTCACGGGAAGAACAAGAACAGTTCAAAACTTGTAAAGGTGAAAAGAAAAAGAAGGCAAAGAGTTGACTCCATGGATTAAAGAGACTGTGTCAGCCTTGTTCTCAAAGCGATCCAAAACCCCAACATGGATGTTCTTCATCTAATTATGTTATTAGTAACTCTTTTATGTAGAAAAGTAAGTCTTTCAAGTACTATCTTTAAACTATCATATTTTTAAAACTGCCACAACTTTCCAAAATTACTTGAAAATACCAAAAAGTGTTTAAGCAAGGGTTTTGGAGAGTGTTAGAATCTTCATTACAACTGACTTAGAATCTTTAATTTATGAAACGCTTTAAAATTTTATTTTTTTGCCGTGTTTTGTAATAATTGACTATATCTGAAAAACAAAAGTAAAAGTGGTGTGTAATAAAATTAATACAGTATAGAAAATGTTGTTATACAATCTACCAACACTTTTAAGAAAAAAACATATAACGTTTTGTTTTATCTTTATATATATATATATAAGAATTAAGAATTTTCAATATTGCATAAAAAATTAAGATAAACACCGGGAAAATATTGTTAACAGAAAAAGAAAATCCTGTCAAGACATCGTATACTAATAAATAAGAGCATCATTAACAATGGGTTCTTAAAAAGTTTTAAAAACTCTTAAAATATTATATAAAATAAAATATGAATAAAAAAATAGAAAGGGTTCTTAAAAATGTTAAATTGGCTCTTAACTAAGAGATTTTTGATACACTCTGTTTTCCTATTAAAAACCTTTAATATTTTACTATTATTTTGTACATAAAAATGTTAAGAATTTTACTAAGAACCCACCATTAAAAATGGTCTAATAGTTCTTATTGAATAATCTCATGCAGACAGTGATAGTAATAGATAAAACTATTTTTTCACAAAGAAATAATTAAAACTAATAACCCCAAAATTTGTCGGAATCATTGTTCCATCAGTTTACGTTGTAGTAGGACCCAATATCACACAATCTTTTAGAGAAGAGATTTTGCACTTTTTCTTTATAACAAAGAAGACCGGCGCATTTGACTTTAATATGTAATAAGGTTTGGAATTCGAGAAATATTTAGGAAGAAGAAAAAAAGAAGATTGCTTGTGAATCAGGAAAAGCAAAACTCACAAGTCTTTGAGAATACAAATTCTTTGTAGTTTTTTTTGTGACAAACTAGTATGGTTAAAAACTATTTTATTTGTAGTTGAATGTTTCTATATATATAAAAGTTGTGATTGGCGACACAAAAATTGCGTATTTCAACACCTAATTTGGAAAACCTCACTTTTGTTACCAATCAGCATTATTTATTACACATGTACGTTTTTTATTTTTCTTCCCAAATACAATTTGCGTTTTTCAAAACAGAGTAAACGCTTGTAAACCGCTTTTCAAAACAACAAACTCCTTTAACCATGTGGTCCAACGAATTCCGCAATGAGTTTTACACATATGTTTCTATTTTTTATTTTTTAATTATTAAAAGCATTTATATACTCATATATATAATATTTATTTACCCCAAATAAAATAATTAAATTTTTCTTTCACTTTCTTGTAACCTGTCTTTTTTCTCTCTCTTTTTTTTTACATCATCATACTTTCCTTTACGTTTTGTTATCAGAATTTCAAACTGTTTTGCTACAGTGGGATTACATAATTTCATCAGAATTTCAAACTGTTATTATTTATTTATTAACACAAAAAATTAATATATGTTATTGTTTATTTATTAACACAAAAAATTAATTATTTATTAATATATATAATCTATAATCCGTACCACAAATAGTTTTTTTCACGAATCAAACATTATTATATACCGCTTATTTTGTACAAACCGCACTTGTCCCGCAAATATATTTCTTCCACACGTACCGTAATTGAACCGTACCGCACTACAATAACGCTTTCCCCGCACAACAAAAACCGCGGTTACCATTCGGACTCTAAGTATTAATCACAAGTTTTGGTACAATATATATAATCTCTATTGATTAGCTTACATTTAAAAAAATAAAATATTAGACTATATATGATCAAAGAACCATGTATTTTTCAATAGCAAAACCTTAATAAAAAAAATCTTATTCTCTCTTCATAAGCATGGATATGTTGTATGATTCCATATTTTTCGTGTAGTGTTCATTAACGATATCTTTGCGACATGAAACACATTTTGGACTGTATGTAAATAAAGGAATTCTTAATAATTAATTATACCAAACTCTACGGTATAAAAATGTGAAGTATTTTGAAAAAACGTAAGAAAATGTAAGTACAAAGTGCAAGGGGCAACGAAAACGACTAATAACTGCAGAATATTTGGGGCATTGGAATGGGGTAGATATTATTTATGGCTGTCAACACTGTGAAGAAAGTGACATTTCCTTTGATTCTTTTTTTTATAATTGAATTTTGTAAAATTTTATTCAAAAAGGAAAGGACTTTTGGTCAGCACTGCACTGCAAAACGGAGATTTCGCCATCTTCTTTGTCACGATGTCAAGTTGCTCTCAATTCTTGGATTCTCTATATCCCCTTCCAAATCTTTCTTTTATCTCTTTCCTAGTTTTTCATTTCCCCATTTTTTAAAATTTTATTTTCAATATCTCAACATATTTCATTGAAAAAACTAGCTTCGTGTATTTTATACGTGTATAATTGTTTTATTTGATCATCTCATTTTATTGATAATAAATTGAAAGGATACATGAGATACAAATTTTAAACCGGCAAAACACATAGATATCCTCAGAATCTAAATCTTAAACAAGAGAAACCAAGTCCGAAGATGAAGAAAAAAGTTCAGAAACATAAGTCGAAGGAATAGTTTCTTGGAAACTAAACTGAAAACGAAACAACATTTCAAATAGATTGCAGAAAATCTAAACCCCAAATAGAAGAGATTGTAATATACTCGTGCAAAAACATTTTAGTATTTTTTTAATAAAATTTTGGAGAAGTGACTTCCCCGCAAAAGTATGAGAAATCTTATTATACCAATAATTATGTAATAAGTACTGTGGTAATTTGCTGGTGAGACTTTCAGAGCATTAAATGTTTTTTAACTTGGATTTTTATTTGTCGGCACGCAATTGAAGAAACCAAGTGAAAAATTTAATGGCGAATGATGGTTTGATGATGCGTTTGTACAGAAGAAAAAAACGATAGTGTCTTGTGTCGTTTTAGAGCGGTAAAAGTAAAACAGTAATCATTAAAAATAAAATAAAAAATCATTTGATAATGATGTAAATTTTATTTCTTGCCGACTGAATTTATATTCGAAACTGTACAATTTCTTGAACGTACTGTTATGTTTTGATGGGACCTTTCTCATTTATTGCTGGACCCGTTTTTATTTGCAAACAAAAACAAATACGAATAGTGAAAAATAAAACAAAAAGATTTATTGAAAATATATGGTAACTAATTGATAAGTGTTGATAACTTAATATACGAGTGAAAACTTTTGATAACGAAAAATAAAATAAAAAAAAGTTCGAAAAAAAGAAGAACATATAGGAGCTGAGTAATGTACGTATATTTATGAGAAGAACACATAACATAATGATAATAAATTTATAAGAATGTTAGTATTTTCTTTTAATGGTTAAGAAATGGACAATCCTAGTATGAATCTAAAATGATGGGATGCATGCATTAAATTAATCAGGCTGAGGAATATTGACACGTGTCCATATCCATATGTGGTTGTCCGAAAAAGTCAACTTACTCCAGTTAATTACCACCACCCTTTTCATTTCTTCTAGAAAATTAAAAAACGTTACGAAAAACTTAACTAATTGTCATATCGTATACGTTACAAAGATTATTGACTAATTATTTATTCAACGTATTTTTGCCATTTAATTTTGGTTCATTGACTTATTATTTTTATTAGTTTATTGACTACCAGACCATTAAATAGATTTAGAATTAGATAAAACGTCAAACAAAATAGCTGAAAAAGGATAGTAATTTAGGATACTCTCCAACTAAAGTTTTTAAGCACTTGACGTTAATAACGAAGTTATTAACTAGTTAATCGATTTGAAATAAAACAATCCAAGATAATTTTTCAAATTTTCGAAATAAAGCGACTAACATCTTGATAAACATAATTGTTTTGAAGAAGTCTAAACTTAAACCGAAAAAGTAGAGGGACTTTCTTAAAAAACAAAAACTAATTATCTTCTAGTAAATCAACCAAAAAATCTTGTAGTACCTGTAAAAAACCTAAACTTGAACAAAGCAGTATCTTAAGGGTATGATTTAAATCAAGTTTGGGAATGAACAAACCCACTATCTACATGCTTTCAAAACAAAATACTACAGAATACAGATTGTGCATTTTAATAACAGAATAATATAAATGACTTGTAACAAAAAAAAAAGAATAATGTAAATGACACTGGGGAAAACAAATGTGGTATTAAAACATATTAAACAGTTTATGAAAACAAATTCTAAGGAAAAACGAAAGTTATATACATGTTGGGGTGAATTTATTAGACATTGAAATCAATAATTAAATACTCATGGGGGAAGAAAAGGACACGCATGCAAAATAGAGACAGACCAAGGGTAACAAAAAGCTACTGACCAACGCTGCCAATGCACACTTTCTTTTACCTTCTTTCTCCATTTGTTCACTCTGATAAGGACCATTGGACCCAACACTACACACAATATTACCAAACCTAAAGAATTTTTTTTCTTTCAAAATGAACCAAAAGAAAAGAAAAGAAGAGTATATTAATTTATTAAGTAGTAGCGAAAACTCAAAAGAGTAAAGAAGCAGAAGATAGAAGAAGAACAACAACACACGCGAGAAATTTCAGATCTTTCCTCTCTCCGCATCTCCCTTTTTGCATCCTCGTGTAATCATCGTCTAAGAAGAAGAAGAAGAATCCTTTTGCTTGTTGCTTTACTTTCTCTGCAAACTTTCGTATCTTTGCGTGTTTGAGAATCTCTCTATCTTTCTCGGATTTGGAGAGTTATCGAAGAGATCGTGTCACATTAAGGTAAAAACAGAGTTTTAATTAGAGTTCTGTTTCGGTTCTGTTTTTTTTTTGGTTTGTCGGTGGGTTTACTGTTACCCCTTCCGAGAATCGAGGGTTGAGATCTCATCCGTATTGTTCTTCTTCAATCGGCATTACTGCGAAATCTAACGTTTTTATTGTTTTTTCCGAATCACTGATTCAGCGGAATAACAGAGTATGATGGTTTTTTGATTTCGACGTTTTCTGATTACTACTGTTTCTTTTTAACGGTTTCTGTCTCATTTAAAGTCTTGAGATTTGCATTTATGGCGATAGCTAAAGTAATGTCTTTTTTTTATTAGGATTGAAGACAAGTCTTTAATGCAGAGAAATCGTGTGAAAATGGATTCTTAAGCCCCACTTTTAGTTGCAGATCTGGAGCTTTTTACTGGGTTTCTGCTAATTTATCGACAAGAACAAAAAAAGGTTTACACAAGTTTTTGTTTTTATGTTTCTGTTTTGTGGTTAATGGCTTAGGCAAATATCTTGTGGGTTTGGTACTGCTTTAGTTCTTATGTTCACGAGGAATCCTTTGCTTTGAAAGTCTATGGCCGTGTAAAAGAGATATGTATTTAATGTAATCACAGGAAGATTTACTTTTGATTCAAAACCCAAGAAAGTTATGATGATTCTTGGTTTAATTTGTTTTGACAAGTTTTGTCTTTTGTTTCTCCAGGTTTGTTTTGTCTCACAAGTGATGGTCGTATGACTCACATGCATGTCCTCTGAGCTCGTTTAGCATCAATAAGCTTTCCCTTTGAATTGATATGTCAGGTAAATTTCGTTGTTTGATTAGATTTTCTCATTTGCTGAGACTTTGCAGTTTACTGAGACTTTGTTTCTTTTCTATTGAAGGTGTTGAAGAAATCAGTACACTTGACGAATTTAGGGAAAGAAGATCAGACTTTGAAATCTCAGAAGATGAGAGACGGCGCTCAAAAATAGGGAATTTGAAGAAGAAAGCCATTAATGCTTCAACCAAGTTCACTCATTCTTTGAAGAAACGGGGGAAAAGGAAAATTGACTATCGGGTTCCTGCAGTCTCCATTGAAGATGTAAGGGATGAAAAAGAGGAGAGCGTTGTGCTTGAATTCCGCCGTAAGCTTCTTGAGAGAGATTTGTTACCTCCTAGACATGATGAGTACCATACTCTTCTGAGGTTTGTCTGTTCTATAGTAGCTACATACACACTCTGGTCGCTTTAGCTAAAAACATGATGTGTTGCTAATACTGTCAAGCTAATCAATTATTCATTTTGAAAATGTAGGTTTTTGAAAGCTAGGGATCTTAACATTGAAAAAACCACCCAGTTGTGGGAAGAAATGCTTAGATGGAGAAAAGAGTATGGGACAGATACCATACTAGAGGTTAGGAGTCATTTATTTAAGTTTGAAACCTGCTTGTTTCCATATGAAAAAAAGAAGTAATTTCTTGTGTACAACATACTTGGTATTTGGATGCAAGCATCTAATCATTCTCTGGATTAGTTGATGGAATCAATATCTAACTCTTATAATTTTACTATGTATGTGAATGGTAGGATTTTGATTTCGAAGAGCTTGAAGAAGTTTTGCAATACTATCCTCAAGGCTATCATGGAGTTGATAAGGAAGGAAGACCTGTCTACATTGAAAGACTTGGAAAAGCTCATCCCTCTAAGCTTATGCGTATCACCACCATAGATAGATATTTAAAGTACCATGTGCAAGAGTTTGAGAGAGCTCTCCAGGAGAAATTCCCTGCATGCTCAATTGCTGCAAAGCGTCGAATCTGTTCCACAACTACAATACTGGATGTGCAAGGATTGGTAATTATTTAAGTTCTTACCAAGCTTTGGAATATTTTTGCATTGTGTTATGCTCTGAAGCAGAACTTGCACCTTTAGTGCTTCTAGATTCTTATCTGTGAAGTGTCATGTTAATGACAGGGAATTAAGAACTTTACACCAACAGCTGCAAATCTTGTGGCTGCCATGTCGAAGATAGACAACAGTTACTACCCTGAGGTACTTGACTTTCTCAATTTTACATCTCATATGTTCTTCACATGCATTCCCAGTTGTTTGAAGTCATCATATTATTTTGCAGACGTTGCACAGAATGTACATTGTAAATGCTGGAACAGGTTTCAAAAAGATGCTTTGGCCTGCTGCTCAGAAGTTTCTTGATGCAAAGACCATTGCAAAGATACACGTACAGCTTTCAGCCTAGTTTTCTATTTGGTCAACTATTGCCATGTGTAGTTTTCTTATCTCTGTCAATGCAGGTGCTAGAGCCCAAATCTCTATTTAAGTTACATGAAGTCATTGATTCAAGGTAGCTTTCTTTCTCTTTACACTGCACCTGAAAAGTTTCAGAAATCATGTCTAGCCAATACTTATGAGCTCTGGTGCTCTGTGCTTTAGTCAATTGCCAGAATTCCTTGGAGGTTCATGCTCTTGCTTTGGTGATGGAGGAGGGTGTCTTCGCTCTAATAAAGGACCCTGGAATGATCCTGAAATAATGAAGGTAAAATCTATATCTTTTTAGATTTTGCTGTTAGTTTTCGAGGATGCTGTTCCTTAAGGAACTTTTAAGTAGGAGTTCAGATTCTATTTCGGCTTTGTACATGAAGCTCATTTTAGATCTATTCCTTGATTAGCTCATCTACCATGGAGAATCATCACTTTTTAGGCAAAGCACCAGAAAGCTGACTGACCCGCATTATTCTTCTTCCTACATAAGTATACATCCATCAAAGGTAAATGATTCTATCTAGCCAATTTCTCTGTTTGTCGTAGAACTTTTTTCATGGTTAATATGACAATGCAACTTTGGATTTTCAGGCTATACAAGCTGAGACTTCAGCAGCAGAGTCGATATCTTGTTCTGATGTTCCTTCTTCTCCAACTGGAAGATTATGCTCAGCCTCTTCTCATGTGAATTCAGCTTATGAGGAAGTGAGTTCTTGTGTTAGTGCATTTTTGTCACAGAACACCTTAGTTGATACTGACCAGAACAGTATGATCTATGTAGGCTAGGGCATCAGATGTTAATGGCTATTATAGTTGCGACGACAAGTTTGCCATACCTGACAAAGCTACTAACCGAAAAGGCCAAGAAAGGCAATCCCAATACCAAATGCGTGAACTTAATGCAACAACTATCGGTTTAAAATGTGAAACATCTTCACCAGGTTATACTTCTTATTAATGCTTTTCTCATAAAACAATTTCATTTTATATGTCTCCTTTTTTAATTCAAATGTTGCTCAGTGCTAATATTACAGATTTCTTCTATAGTTTTCTCACCTTTTGAATTTCATCTTCTCTCTGGTATCTCCTAGGTGCTCCCATCATCCGTTGGCTTCATGATTTAAGGGTAATGATTGACAAGATAAAATGTGAGAACCTAGCGAAAAGACTACTTTCGTTAATGCTGAAACTAGCTGCAGTTTTTCGTTATACTCCGCTTGAGCTTCTGAGAAGCCAGACTACAGTCAGCCCTTCAAGTCTAACAGAAGATGACAGTCGGTGCAGCCTCATCTCACCACCTCCTAGAGAGCCCACAATGAAAGACCGGATTCTTCCATGTTTGGAACGTATTCAGAAACTGGAGAAAAGTTATGAGGATATTCGGAACAAACCCGTTGCAATACCTGTAGAGAAGGAGAGAATGTTGATGGATTCTTTAGATAGAATCAAGTCAGTTGAGTTTGATCTCGACAAAACAAAGAGGGTACGATACCTTTCCTGTTAGTTTTAAAACCTTCAAACTTAAAGATTCAGTATGGACTCAAAAGCGTTTTTTCATTGGTTGCAGCTTTTACACGCCACGGTGATGAAACAGATGGAGATAACTGAAATGCTGCAAAATATACGAGACTCCCAACTTCACGTAAGAACCTAATCTGCCTCAGTATAGCAAGGAACATTGTGATGAGATAACTAACACTCGAGATTGTTCTTTGTGCAGAGAAGAAGAAGATTGTTCTGTTAATAAACCATAAGAGAACATCTGAGTTTTGCATAAATACAAATCTGCACATACAGAGAAAGAGAGAGAGAGAATTGAAAACAAAAGACATGTTAGTTTCTTTAGCTCTTTCCCTTCTCTTCTAACTTATTTCACAACTTTTTTTTGCCTTTCTAAATAGGTCCCTATGCTTCCACTTTTTAAGTTATAAAAAGAAGAAGAAGAAGATAGTGACAGAGAAAGACTCTGATGATCAATCCTGTCTGTGATAATTTAGATTGAGAGAGATCAGAATTTTAAAAACCAAATCCTTTTGTTGTAATCAGTGTAGATAAGAAACTACACTAAGCTAAACAAATGAGATTTTGTAAATCTTTCCCAAGGTATTTTGATAATGAGAAAAACACTCTTGAGTCTCTGAAGAATCCATTTTGTTTAACATGAAAGCAAAAACTATATTATTAAGTAAAACATTTATATCAGAATCTGATATTTCAAGTGGATTTGCAGTTGTTAATGTTTATGATTAGAGTTTGATATATCATCAAGGTTGCATAATAATGAATGATGGCCAATGAGATAAAGACAAAACAGCCCTCGTAATCAGAACCCTGTATTGGAATTATATAAGGGTAAAACCGTCAAAATAAGTAACAAAATAAGGAAATTTTAAATCAGAAAAAATAGAGACCGTCCTTTTCCACTGTGAACGAAGATAAATTTCGCTATTCCTCTCTCTCTCTCTCTCTCTCTCTCTCTCTCTCTCTCTCTTCTTCTTCTTCTCCGTTCGTGCTCTGGACTCGCTCGAAATCGATCCGATGATAATTTATGCAGCTCGAAACTTAATTTAGAATCATACCTTTTTCTGGATTTGGCTGACGAATCCGTTTTCAATTGCACGAGTTGCTTCGCCAGGTGAATCTATCGATCCTAGGTTTTCTCCGCCTCTGATTTTTTCTTGTTCCTGAGTTTTTGGAATCGAATTTTACGATTGGTAGGGTTTGTGTTCTTGAGGAGGCTTGTGAAGTATTTATTATTTGGTTTCGTTTCTCCCATCTTCGATTATGTCGGTAGTTTTGGTTTCTGGAAATGGACTTTGATATTTGTGTACATAGATTGCAGGTTTGATCCTTGTTTCTGAGCGATTTGCTTGTTGGAGATTGTTATAATCTCATGGAGTCGTAATCTATTAGGTGTTTTCATGCTTGATTGTTCACTAAATCACATTTTTATGTTTTAAGTATGTTGGTGTTATTGGATTCTACTATATTGTAGCTTCTGTGGTCCCTGGCTTTCGTAGTTTTTAGTAATAAAGGTGCTTTTTGATATATGTAGGTTTATCAACTTAAGAATGTCTAATTATCAAGGGGATGATGCTGAGTACATGGAAGATGTGGATGATGAAATGGATGAGGATGATTTAGATGAGGATTTTCGTGGGGATGATATGGCTGCCTCTGATTCCGATGTCGATGAGTTTGACTACTCTGTAAGTATTCCTGTGTGAAGTCTAATGTAAATTTGCTAAGCTATTTTTAAAATTCCTGTGTCAAATGTATAGCTTTAATGTCAATTAATAATTTCTGCAGTCTCTTACTCTGTTGTGTGGGTTCTTTGGTTTCAGAATAATAAAATAGCTGACACTTCAGCTGACCAAGCCCGGAAAGGGAAAGACATCCAGGGGATTCCTTGGGACAGGCTTAGTATTACGAGAGAGACATACAGACAAACTAGACTAGAACAGTATAAAAATTATGAAAATGTCCCTAACTCTGGGGAATCTTCAGGGAAAGTAAGTCTTCCATTCTCTATGTCTCGTAGGTTTTCTTTTTCTTCTATATGTTTCACTAATATTGGGTTTCAACTGATACTTATCATTTGCTTAATGAATTCAGGATTGCATGGCCACACAGAAAGGGGCTCTTTTTTATGATTTCTGGCGGAATACAAGATCTATCAAATCAAGTATTCTTCATTTCCAGGTTCATATTATTTAAACATATCTATTTTCTATTGAGTCAATGTTTTTTTGGTAATTCCATCAGTATGTCATGTGTTTGGGTAATGAGGGTGCACAAATTGCTACAACTGTCTACCTAAGTTAAAGCTTAAAAGATATGGATTCATAGACTATTTTTATGCGGACATCTAACTAAAGTTGTTTTCTTTTTATTGTAGTTGAGGAATTTGGTTTGGGCAACTTCTAAGCACGATGTCTACCTTATGTCACAATATTTGGTGAGCCACTATTCTACTTTGACATCCGGAAAGCATGATGTTCTCAATGTTCAAGGTCATGTTTCCCCATCTGAGGTTAGTTTCTTCCTGAATGATATAAGATTCCTCTATAAATACCTACATCAGTTTAATGGTTGTTGTCTTTTTCTTGTGTGGGTGCAGAAACATCCTGGAAGTTTGTTGGAGGGATTTACAAAGACTCAAGTGAGTACACTCGCAGTGAGAGATAAATTTTTAGTTGCCGGTGGATTTCAAGGAGAACTTATATGCAAGGTAAGCTCTAGAGTTTTACAATCATGGATTTTTAGTTTTTCACACAACAATTACATGCATTCTAATCAAGGAACTTCATCTTTTTCCACATTGATTTTATTTTCAGCATCTTGATAGACCTGGTGTGAGCTTTTGTTCACGTACTACTTATGATGATAATGCTATAACCAATGCTATTGAGATTTATAACAAACCCAGGTATTTGCATGTCTTTTGCTTGAGGTTGTATTTGCCAACTTGTCTCTTCTAACTGATTTTTTGATGTCTGTCTGTCTGCAGTGGGGCACTTCATTTTACTGCGTCGAATAATGATTGTGGAGTCAGAGATTTTGATATGGAGAGATACCAGCTTGTTAACCAGTTTCGCTTTCCATGGCCGGTGAATGTAAGTCCCTACTTTTTCCTTGATTTTTTTTTTGTTTTTGTTTTGGTATAAGTTGATCTGTAGTGCTTGTAGCAGTAAGTTTCAGTTACAAATACGTTTTGTAATCTGATATCTTCTTTTACATTACGAAATTGTAAATGTAATTGCACCCCAAATTATTTAACGAAAGGGGGTTTTTGTATTGATAGCACACATCTTTAAGTCCTGATGGTAAATTGTTGACGATTGTGGGAGACAACCCTGAAAGCCTTCTGGTAGACCCCAACACTGGAAAGGTACAGAAACGATCTCTGTGTTACGTATCCCTGAATAAATATGCTTTCTAACTAAATTTGGAATTTTCTACAGACACTGGCAACGCTATCAGGACATCTGGACTTTTCCTTTGCATCAGCATGGCACCCAGATGGATTCACGTTCTCCACAGGTAACCAGGACAAGACCTGCCGGGTTTGGGACATTCGTAACCTGTCAAAATCTGTTGCTGTCTTGAGGGGTAACCTTGGAGCAATCCGATCCATTCGCTACACATCTGATGGGAAGTACATGGCCATGGCTGAGCCGGCTGACTTTGTCCATGTGTATGATGTCTCAAACGGGTATGAAACGGAGCAAGAGATCGACTTCTTTGGGGAGATCTCGGGAATATCATTTAGCCCCGACACAGAAGCACTCTTCATAGGCGTTTGGGACCGCACTTACGGAAGTCTAATTGAGTATAGCCGGCGCCACAACTACTCCTACCTTGATTCATTTCTATGATCACCCGACATACCAGAGGAATAAAAGAGCCGATACATATGTGCTGCTGCACTCTCCTGTCGCTCTGTTAAACTAAGAAACCCGAGAAAAGAGAAAACATAAACTCAAGTCGATCTCTAATGGTGTAAATGATGTGTTGTGCAAGTACTAGTAGGAATGTTGTCACAGAGAGCGGATTTAGTTAGTTAATGTTCATTTCTTGTATGAGTGTTGGAGTTCGTGTATTGTACATAAGTATATGAGGTTCGGGTGAGTTTGCATCAAGTCTCAACTCTTGGCAAAGAGACAACTTTACTCGAGTCTGTGGCTCGTTATTTGGCTATGGTCACTTGTAGAGGAACTCAATTTGAGATGTTTCTGCCGATTGTTGGATCAAATTATATATCATGATGTTTCATAATATTTCTGTTTCCTAGACTATTAAAGTGTATCAATGGTAAGTTTCTCTCTCTCTTCTCTCTTTAATATCTTTTAGAGAAAGCTAAACTTTCCGATCAAACCTTTGCCTTCTGGTTTGATTCGAAGGCTCATGTTCCTCACATAGTGGGCTCGTGTCTGGCATCTCTGACTACTTTAGCGGAGTTGGCTAGCTTTCTTCTGACAGCGATGGCTTCCTTAGCGTCGTCTTGGTCGGCACCACTCCGGAAGCAGTAGCTTACATAGTATCGTCTTGACCGGATTTCGGGTTTGTCTCCGCCGTTGTTATGTTTTTCTTCCAGTTGTTTATTTACTTACAATAAATTTTATTAGGGATGTGTTGATAATATCGATTGAAGCGAATTATCGCTTAATGAAGTGTATTATTCGATGCTTTTACTTTTGAGTTTGCAATTACAGGAATTGATTCATAGCTTTTCAATGAATTATGGACTCTTATTGGCTTTGATCAATTTTTGTAAAATCTGTGCCGCTGTGTTTTTGGAATTCGGGAATCAATTGTCTTTTGGAAGATCCTTTCTTTGCAAATTTGATGATGATGTTTGTTGGGATTCTCTAATTAAAAACCGATGGACTTCTGTGTTTAAAGTTCTAGCTGTTTCCGGTGGCTTTGGAGTTTTCCGGTTGTTGCTGAACAGATCGGCGATGAACGGTGACGAAGAATCATCTATCCACGTCTTCAACTTTATTTGTTAGCATTCCACGTGGCTTTGCAGTCGGGAATTATTTAGCTTACTTCCTTAAAGGATTATGTTTCTCGATTGGGCTTTTCTCGTTGGGCCTATGGTTATAAGTTTGTTGGTTTTAGTTTCATATGTATCAAGACCTGTAATATTGAGTTTTTACAACACAAGTTATAAATAAAATACAAACACTTTATGAGAAAAAAGACTATTAAAGTGTAGATTATGGACTAAATCTTTTAAAAAAAAGATAGTAGGTTCTTCAAAGTGTATCCTACTAAATTACAAGGGTTTGAACGCAAATATTTCTTTGAAAATCTCATAATCCAGAAAGAACCAACGAGAGAATGCCACATCATCCATCCGTAATCGTATCCTCACAAACAAAATCTTCTTCTGCTTCTTCTCCTGCTTGCCAGAATCCAAAACCAAACCTTCAGATCATAAATCCAAAACCACTCATTTTTCTATTACTGAAATTTTTCTTAGAGAAGAAGAAGAAGAAGCAAAATGGCCACAAGCGCATCAGCTTTGCTCTCACCAACCACATTCTCCACTGCAATCTCCCACAAAAACCCTAACTCCATCTCATTCCATGGCCTTCGTCCCCTCCGTCTAGGTGGCTCCTCCTCCGCCCTACCCAAACTATCAACCACCGGGAGAAAATCCTCCTCCGCTGTCGTGAGAGCTGAGCTAAGCCCTTCCATCGTCATAAGTCTCAGCACAGGTCTCTCCCTCTTCCTCGGCCGTTTCGTCTTCTTCAACTTCCAGAGAGAGAACGTAGCAAAACAGGGCTTACCGGAGCAGAACGGAAAAACCCATTTCGAAGCTGGAGATGATCGTGCTAAGGAGTACGTCAGTCTCTTGAAATCGAACGATCCAATTGGATTCAACATTGTTGATGTTCTTGCTTGGGGTTCTATTGGACACATCGTTGCTTACTACATCTTGGCTACTTCCAGCAATGGATACGACCCAAGCTTCTTTGGATGATTCGTTTCAATGTCAATCTCTCGTATATGTATATGTATATGTTTGACTTGTGTTGCAAGCTATCTAATCTGTTCTCTATCTCTGTTTCTTCTTCTGTTGTTGTTGTTGTTGTCTAAGACTTGTCCCTCTTTTTGCAAATGTTTTATTTCTCCATTTACAAAGATTGGTTTGCAGAGTTTTATAAGAAGAACATAATAGTATATACACTATGGAAACAGAGAGATGAAATCACATTTTTACTTGCGCTCAAGATTTCGATTTAGTTTGAGCTAATGTTCGTATGAAAAACTTAGGTGATTTGGTGAAGCTAGTTTCATACCTAAGAGAGAGTCTAGATGTAAGATCTCAGAAAGATAAAGCCAATGTCTCAACAAAAACAGTATGCTCAAAGATAAAGTATACAAAAAGAAAACCAAAAACAAAGACATAAACCTTAAGTTTAGATCAAGTTACGGCTGCAAATAAAAAACCATTGTAATAAAGGAGGGTAGTGTCTATGGAAATGAAAGTTTGAATCCTTATGATTCACATCCTCAATGGAAGAAGACTTGGCATGTTTCTGGACCTTGAAAAGAAAGTGACAACTCCTCGATCATCTCATCTCTTGTTTCTTGAGCATATGTTGTCGGAAAAAAGATTGTCGCAGACTTTAAGCAGCGAGCATTTTTCAAGATATATTTAGCTACATCCATCTGGTTCTGCAGCAATCCATGCATCTCACTCCAACGGAACGTTTCGAGACTGGACAACAAACATGTAGGAACACAATTCAGCTGATTGTCCCACTGATTTGGTAGATCCGTACGCCCATTTGGATGATCCTGTGATCAAACATGAGAAGTTTGGCTTAAACATTATAGTTAATTGAACCAAGAGTATAGGTCTCTAAGGAACAAACTTACTTCTATCACGTAAGCCTCGAGCTCTCGTAAATTGGGAGAGCTTTTGAGTAATCGGGCAAGTAAAATTGACCAATCTGAATCACATGAACATATCTTCAATTGTTCAAGCTGGTTGAAGACAAGACCCTCATGATATAAAGACTGCATAAGATGACAAAAGATTCAACTTCAAGAAAACCTGGTTTATTGTTCAACAATGAGATGGATAGAGTGATGGAAACAGATTACCTCTTCGGTGTAGACTCCCAAGCATAACGAAAGACGCTTAACAGATGTGATTGATCCAAAGAACTTTTTGATATTTTGGAATGTCAATACAAAATCTGCCTCCTCCAACTTAGGCATATCTTCAAAATCGTAGAAGTATCGAGGACTATCACTGTCACTCTCATCATCACTATCACTCTCTAGCCTTTCATCAATGACTTTCAAATACTTCAAAGAAGGAGAATTCATCTTAAGCCCATCAAGATGACAAGGACGAGACATCTTTAGGGTTAGTCTCTGCAAGGACTTGACAATCACACTCAATTTCCCCAAATTGTCAATTTTATCTCGTTCCATAACTAGATCCTCAAGAACAGGGCAGTTGGAAAGAAGTCGGTGAAGAGAATTTGCATCCGAGTAAGTCACACGTCCAAGGAACAATGTTTTCAGGGAGGGGAGACATACCTTACGAGGAACATCAACGAGAATCTCGTCTTTCAGTTTCAAGATCACAATCGATTTGCATTTACATAAGCTTTTGGGCAATTTAGTTGGAAGCTCCGCAAAATTAAAAAGCTTTAGACTTAACTCACGGACGTTGCTAACATGAACTGCAAGTGAAACCCAGAGATAAATATCTTTAGGTTTAATTGATCCAATTGCTCCATACCTAAACTTGAGACTCAAGCTTTCAATAGCCGGAGCTTTATGTACTCGCAGACTCGAAGTAATAAATCTAGCCAACCCCTGGCCTTCAGACACTGAATAATGCCTAAAATTGTACTCCAGTTTAGGCAGCCACATCCAAAGAGACTTCCATCGCATCGATAAGATACTCGTGCTTACAGCATCTTTTGTTGAAAGAAATGATAGTACCTTCACGAGCAATTCATCAGGCAACTGACTGATCTTGTCCATTAAATTCTTCACAATCTCCACGTTTCTTTTCGTTGATGTTAACCAAGATTCATTTATCTTGTCGAATAAGAAACTTGGAATCTGTCCGAGTAACCAAGAAAAGAGTGAACATAAGTAAGAACATAGACAAGGAATAATAACACAAAGGAACATAAGATGTATTGCCTTGTCTAGGGCAAACGAACAGGTTTGTTCTCTTAATTAATTTTCTTAATGAATAATCAATAATGAAGGAAATGTTTTAAAAGAAATTGTTTGTAATAAACATGAATTCCACACATTTCGTTGGAAAATACTCACTAAAACATTAGATCTAACATTTACTGTGCACGTTACATTCGTACCATCCATTCATGTAAATCTTGAATAAGCATACACCTACAAGTGTTCAAGTTCCATATATTCAATAAGTTCGAAATAAGTAACACTTTTGCAATGTAAAAGGCGTCCGAATACGAACATGTAAGAATGTAAATATCTTAACCTAAAAGACATTTTCATGAAGCTAACATGGTCCCATGTCAAAAAAAGTTTTAAAAACATGAAAACAATAAATTTTTGAGATTCATTTCATCATAGAACCTTAAGCTATTATGCTCTTGGTTAGAGATGTGTTGTAATTCGATCTAGATTCTCCCTTAATCGAAACGAGATCAAAAGAAAAAGCAACAAAGGAAAGCAAGAAAACTGAAAATCAACGAATAAGCGAGGAGGAAGTCCTTTCTTACTACATAATATATGGAGTTTCTGTTGTAAATAAAAAATCAATAAAACTTTTCATGTGAATCGAAAGTCTCACTCGATGATAGCTATGATTATATAACAAACAACCCTAACTCACGGATTTGATCTTGATTGCCTCTTAATTGTGGGAAGATTGTAGAAACTACTCCCTTCTATCCATTGAAATCGTTACCTTTTTCTTTATTTTATTTTCTTTGGGGAAATTTGTTTCTTCAACCTCGTCTTGAGAGTAAAGAAAATTAAACATATACGATGTCGTCTTGTTTTATTAGATGGCATCCTAGTACACATTCTATGACGGTTTGGGAAAAAATTTGAAAAAATTAATGGTTGATTGAGACAGAACGGTCAAAGTATGTGTCATTTATTCGCTAATTTGGGTATAAGAATTTAAAGTATCTTTGGGTATTTCTAAACATATTATCATTTATATAAAAATACTTCTCATTATTGAAATCCAACATACTCTCTTCTATCCATTGAAATCATCACCTTTTTCTTTATTTTATCCTCTTTGGAGAAATTTGTTTCTTCAACCTCGTTTTGAGAGTAAAGAAAATTAAACATACACGACGTCTTGTTTTATTGGATGGCATCCTAGTACACATTTTATGATGGTTTGGGAACAAATTTGAAAAATTAATGATTGATTGAGACAGATACAGTCAAAGTATGTGTCATTTATTCGCTAATTTGGGTATAAGAATTTAAACTATTTTTGGATATTTCTAAACATATTATCATTTCTATAAAAAATAACTTCTCATTATTGAAATCCAACATACTCTCTTTTATCCATTAAAATCTTCACTTTTTTTTTCTCTATCTCTATATTTCCCAACGTCGTTTTGAAAGTAGAGTAATTTAAATATATACAGCGTCATATTATTTTCTTAGATGGCGTCATAGTAAGCTATGATGGTTTGGGATAGAAGTTTCAAAACATTACTAGCTGATTCACAGAGATACGGTCAAAGTATGTGTCATTTATTTGTTAGTTAATGTGGATATAAAATTTAAAATGATTACTATTTATATTTCTAATGATCATATATCATCTATAAAAAGAACTTCCCATAATGTTCGGATATGACTTAGCCGTTTTTCCCCTAAACCCAAGTTTAAATCTGGTATCTTTCTCCTTAGGGTAAGACTTCAAACATTGACTTCTCCGCCCAAACCGTCTGAAACCTTTGAAATAACTCTAATTCTGTAACTTTTGGTCTTTTCGAAAAATATGAATATATATGTAACAAAAAGGCCCGTTGAGGAAAATAACAAGAAAGCCCGTTATGTTTAGACTAGAATGGATTAGAGAAGCCTCTGCATGCGACCCACAACAGTACGTTGGTTTAAAAAATAAAATACAATCATGATGTTACTTTCAGAAACGGCATGTCTCATACTAGGACGATTAGGACAAGCTAACTCAACTCTTGAAACATAAAGTTTGGCATTAAGATTGCAGAAAAAAAAAAAAAAAAACAATTTATTGAAAGGGTCGTTGCCAAGATTCCACAACTTATTATTAACCAAAGTTCTCATAACATAAAGATAAACTTACAACAAATAGAGAAGACAACGATAGAGAAACACTACTGACCCATCTCAACGGTCAACACTACTGACTCACCTCATCCTCAGTCTCAGCTGCACTACTTGCACTTGTGCATGCATCAGTCTTGGCTAAATTTTCTTGACTCGCCTCATCCGCAGTCTCCGCTGCACTTGCACTTGTACCTGCATCAGTTGCGGCTACAATTTCCGCCACACGAGATTCCATTAAAGATCTGTACTGTAAAATCTCCATTTTATACCTCTTCCCATCCTCACGACTTTTCTCATAATAAACCTGTTCAAAAATCATAAACCAAACCCGTTAAATCCATTCGAGATAAATGAAACTTGAAAACGTAGTTTAAAATCATCAGTTAATTTCTTAAGTCTTTTGAATTACCTTTCTATCAGATTCAGAGAGATTGGTCCACATGTTCCCAAAATTCTTAGGGCTAGATACTTTTTGTCCAGCGTTCTCAGCTTTAATCCTCACGGATTGCTCAGCAACGAAGAAGTTGTAACCGGTTCTTTGACGCTTAGGTGGCTTATGAGAATCCCCCTGAGATGATTTTGCTTTCTTCTTGCCTCTTTTAGTTTCAGGAGAAATGTGGTAAAGCATTCCTTTGAGCTTTTCTGAGCCTACCTTTGTGCTTATAAGATAACCACTTTCGAATTTCCCATCGATGATCCCAGTAATCACGGTGCCAGGTTTCAGTTCTTGAGAGTCTGAATATGTTTCAGAAAGCAAATCCCAACACTCAAAATAAGATGAAAGAAGAGAATCTAAAAACTTTGGATTTATAAATGCAAAAAACATGCAACATATCCAAAAACATGAATTTTTAAGTACCTTTGTCACGGTTTGCAGATTTTTCGATAAGGAGCTTCAATGCTTTTTCTGCGAAGAAAGGACAAACATGTATATTAATCTTGGATCTTCTTGGAGAATTAGAAAGAGAGAGATCATGAATGGTATTTTAAGACCTTTTTCCCAAAATGTAGAAAGTGGAGCTTGGAAGTAATAGAGATGCTCAAATTCAAAGAGCATTTTAAGATACGACTTCCTTAGAACAAATGCTGAATTTGTTATTGTTGTCTTAAAATTGAATGCGTCAATCACTTCTTTGCATCTACGATCCTTGATCACCTAAAATCAATAGGATTTTTAAAACAGAATTGTATAATATTTAATGAAGAAAAAATAGATTTAAAACTTGATGTTCAATGGCACTATGAACTTGTTACCTTTTCAAGACCACCTCGAGATGTGACTTCGTTGAAAAGCCGATGCAGATCAAGACTTTTTCCACCCACAATAGGAATCCTTTACAAACGGAAAAAATCAGAAACAGTTTAATGTAATGAAATTTAGTCAAGAGAATAGATCAACTGAAGCACAAAACATTGAACATATCAGAAGAGCATAAAAGCAATTTCCATTTCCCAACATTTTTACTTTTAAAACAATTTAGCATTAACGGTAACCAAAAAAAAAATTAAAAAAAATCTTACAGCTCTTCGTGGCTTATCAATTCAAATCTTTTTGTCAAAACCAAATAAAGACTGATTTTGGACTACAGTTTAAGAGCAAACCAGATCCAATTCAATAAGCCATACACACTTCCGTGCCTTCACAATTCGATAACCTAATTGGTTTATGCTTCCATCTAGCCAAATAAATTTTATCAAGCCCTTAAATCTACGACAATACGAGTCATTTTTATTTTAAGAGGAAGTTCAGGGCCAAAGCTCAAAGTCACCTTTTCCAATAACAATATTTTGAAGATTTTTTTCCCTTAAACAAAAAAATTGCCACTTATCCCAGTGTTTCTCAAACCAAGGAGAACAAGGCTACTGTCTACTGACTCCTTTGGTATATTTATAACCCACCATACAATGGATTGTGAATAAAGTTGTAGAATCTCTAATAAATTTATCAACCCGATGTAGAGTAGGATTTTTCATCCACAATTGTAATTTTATAAACAATAAAATTCATTAAGAAAACCAAAAACACTAAAAGAACATGCATAACTCACTTAAATTTTTTGTCCGAAGATTCATGGAAATCCCGGAGCATCTCCCAGAAAAGTTCGGGGTTTCGGACAATATCCTGATACAACATAGACATGTGAGAGGAAACGTCGTTGTCTAAAGCAGAGGCATTAGCGGGAACAACTTCAAATTGTGAACTATCGGTCGACATAGTTTCTTTTGGAGTGTTTTTTTTTTTCTTTTGAAAAGATTTTTCAACTTTCAGAGATATAAATGAACGAACTTTCATACAACTTTCAGGATTTTTTTATCTTCTTATCTGGAATTAGGGGCCTAATGTTTATGTACAGATTTTGTTTTTGTCTCCACCACATATGCATATACTAAATCCCCTTTTTCCTTTTACATAATCCGCGTTAAATTAATTACGATTTACGACTTGTTGCAAAATGTTGAATGAATTGTAGCAGTTTTACAAAAAAGGTTTTTCCTTTAAATGTAGTCAGTAGATAAGATTTTATTTATATTATGATATTAAGTAAAGGGTCCTAAGTAAAGTGAGTGCTTTTTCGCTTCGTATTTGAATAAAAATTATCAATGATATTGCATGCATAGATGGACAATATTTCAATTATTTATTCTTTTTATCCAATTTTCCTTAAAACTAAATTAGCTGTTATCTATTTTTAGATACATCATGTAAGAATTTTCTTAGAAAAAAAATTGTAGTGAAATTTTTGGGAAATAATTTTAAAACAAATTAAAATTGGAATAGGTCAAATATTACAATATTTTTGGACATAATCTTTTGTGGTCATATTTTTTTTTCTTTACAAATAATCAATTAAAAGATTTAGACTAAGAAACTTTTACTTTGTTAGTAAATTTCACAAAAGAATATTTAAGGGTGCAGGTGAGTGTAGTAAAGATTGTGGGCTAAGAGGTTGGGGAGATAGTTCTTCAGGACTCAAATAAATGCTCTCGGAGAAGCAGTAAGGTTTAAAAGGGTTAAAAGCTTGCACAGGTTTAACAGGTTAAGAGACAAGAGTACACAGGCAGACAAGACATAGTGAGAAACCAGAAAACTACCTGAGAGAACTCTTGAGGAGAGTGGGAGTAAGATGTAAAACCAAATTAGAGCTTGAAACAGAGGGGATAAGCGGAGGAGGAGACGTCGGAATCACCCAAAATCTCGTCGGAGCTCATTAGGGTTGGTTAATAACCGTTGGAAGTTTCCACTTTTGGGATGCAAAAGGAAACATAGATCTGGTTAAAAGCGGGAGACATACTTCTAATATCCTCCTTGGGTACCGTGCCTGGGAGAGAAAGTTTTTCAAAGTCTCATTCTATGAATTGTAGCAGTTTTAGATAAGGTTTTTCCTTTAAATGTAGTCAGTAGATAAGATTTTATTTATATTATGATATTAAGTAAAGGATCCTAAGTAAAGTGAGTGCTTCGTCGCTTTCGTATTTGAATAAAAATTATCAATGATATTGCATGCGTTAGATGGACAATATTTCAATTATTTATTTTTTTATCCAATTTTCCCTAAAATAAATTAGCCGTTATCGATTTTTAGATACATCATGTAAGAATTTTCTTAGAAAAAAAATTGTAGTGAAATTTTTGGGAAATGATTTTAAAACAAATTAAAATTGGAATAGGTCAAATATTACAATATTTTTGGACATAATCTTTTGTGGTCATATTTTTTTTTTCTCTACAAATAATCAATTAAAAGATTTAGACTAAGAAACTTTTACTTTGTTAGTAAATTTCACAAAAGAATATTTGAGTACCAATGTACCATCCATTAATTGCTTCCACAAGACAAGAGGAGCAATTATGAAAGGCTCTAGCGGAGATGAGAGTACGATAACAAAGATAATGTCCCTATTAAGTTGATACAATGTGAAGGTAGGTAGTTTTAGAACAATTCTTATGGTTATTCTTGTATATAATTTTCTTTTAAAAAAAATTGTATTGATTTCAAATTTTTGGTGTACAGGGAGGGTCATAAATTTTTCTCAAGATAATAGACGATTAGAAAAAAACTGGGCATATCAGAAATGATAATAACTAGTAATAAATATGCAAGCTTGACCGGACATGTAAAATATACTGATACCATTTCGTAACCCACATGGCCACATTCAAATATGACAATGCGTGCGTGAATTTTAAAGGTAATCACATAATTGCATATGACATATCGTCAGCTCCAATGAAGGAAATTGGAAGGAACAACAACATCTTTCTCTTGTACAAAGAGGTCGTCTGAATTCCGTATGATTGCGTGGACCAAACAAAGCAAGACACTTGTAACGACGCCAAGAATCAGGCATTGGAGGCTATTAATGAACCACAATGCCCAAAGCGAGCCAAGAATCAACCCAAAGACGATAACACGGTCGCTAATATGTCGACCGTACAAGACCAACGGATGGTCTCTATAGAAATATAGGAGTAGCCACATGGCTACAAAGGATGCAACCGTGACAAGAGCCATCGGATCACCGATCAAGAAGAGTGTGATGGAAGCAGCGGTTAAAAGTACGTAGTTAACCGCAAAGTGGTGAAGGTTAAGTTTAACGCGCGAAACAGCGGGGGAGAAAGAGCTTGGACGGTCGATGGAACCGAATGCTAGAAATTCTGACCACCATGGACGGTAGCTAGAAACAGAAGCTATTAGATTGTGCACCGACAAGGAGATAACATCACCAGCGGAGAGACTTATCTCCTCCGCCGGGATCAGAACACTCTCCCCCGGTGCTAACATCGCCGATCACCGGACACCACTTTTGAGTTCTCTAGTCAACTAGTTTAACCGAAATTAAAAGTTTTGAAGGTATAGGTATATAGCAAAACAAAAAGTGGTTCCCACGTTGATTAACGTTTTGGGATGGGCCAGTTTTATTTTAGGGCCCATAAAAGTCGGGTCGGATCCTCTTCAAAATGTGGATTCGGTTCAGCGATTCTCTTCTCGGTAGTTCTCAAAAGCAGAGAGCAGCGGCAGAGACGTCTGAGTAGAACCTGGGATCCAGGTTCAGTTATTTTACCATTATACCCCTTGAACTCGTCTTCTTCGTCAAGGTAATCTTCGATTTCAGATGGAATCTGTAGAAATCTAGATTCCAATTTGCTTAATTGCCAATAGTTTGATGGGTTTTTGCGGTTTTGCGAATCCGAGGCTCTCGGAGGTGAGATTTTCGTCTTTGAATTTAGAGTTCTCGGGTCTGCTTAGTTCCTTTAAGTTCCAGAGATGATGAAGAAAAATCTATTTTGGATTAAGCTCAAATATGAACTCTGTAATTCATTATAGCACTAGTGTTGCGGTTCGTAAAGCTTCTCGCTTTCTCTTCACATCGAGGAAATTTTGCAATGGTAGCATCGGTGGTGATGTAACCGATAACGGGACCGAAGAGCCCTTGAAGATAACTTGGGAATCTTCGGAGATGGATTGTGAGTTTGACCAGGAGGAAAATGGTGAGAAAATCTCTGTTAGAAAAAGGTTTATGGAGAGTACTAAACTCAGTGCGTCTCGGGTTCTCGATACGTTACAGCAAGATTGTCCCGGTTTCAATACGAAATCAGCTTTAGATGAATTGAATGTTTCAATCTCAGGGCTATTAGTGAGAGAGGTTCTTGTTGGGATCTTAAGAACTCTGAGCTTTGATAATAAAACAAGGTGTGCTAAGCTCGCTTACAAGTTCTTTGTGTGGTGTGGTGGACAAGAGAATTTCAGGCACACTGCGAATTGTTATCATTTACTTATGAAGATATTTGCTGAATGTGGTGAGTATAAAGCCATGTGCAGGCTAATTGATGAGATGATCAAAGACGGTTATCCAACAACAGCATGCACGTTTAATCTATTGATATGTACTTGCGGGGAAGCAGGCCTTGCTAGAGATGTTGTTGAGCAGTTCATCAAGTCGAAAACTTTCAATTACCGACCTTATAAACACTCTTACAATGCCATTTTGCATTCTTTGCTAGGGGTGAAACAGTACAAGCTGATTGATTGGGTTTACGAGCAGATGTTAGAAGACGGGTTTACGCCAGATGTTCTGACTTACAACATTGTAATGTTTGCAAACTTTAGGTTAGGGAAAACAGATCGGCTTTATAGATTGCTAGATGAAATGGTTAAAGACGGGTTTTCTCCTGATTTGTATACATACAACATCCTCCTCCATCATCTAGCAACAGGAAACAAGCCTCTCGCTGCTCTTAACCTTCTGAATCATATGAGGGAAGTAGGAGTTGAGCCCGGTGTCATCCATTTCACTACTCTGATAGACGGGCTGAGCCGAGCTGGGAAGTTAGAAGCTTGCAAATACTTTATGGACGAAACGGTGAAAGTTGGATGCACGCCAGATGTTGTTTGCTACACTGTTATGATCACAGGATATATATCAGGTGGGGAGCTCGAGAAAGCCGAAGAAATGTTCAAAGAAATGACAGAAAAGGGGCAACTCCCGAATGTTTTCACATACAATTCGATGATCCGCGGGTTTTGTATGGCGGGGAAATTCAAAGAGGCGTGCGCGTTGCTCAAGGAAATGGAGTCAAGAGGGTGTAACCCTAATTTTGTAGTGTATAGTACACTGGTGAACAATCTAAAAAACGCGGGGAAGGTTTTAGAGGCTCATGAAGTAGTGAAGGACATGGTAGAGAAAGGGCATTATGTTCATCTTATTTCAAAGTTGAAAAAATATAGAAGATCTTAGTTTTTTTTAGTTTGTTTCATAAGGCTTTTTTGTGATATCGATTAAACGGATTTTTTTTTTTGCCTACCTCATGTTCCTTAACATGTTTTAGTAGGCTGTTGTGTATTAGCCATTTTAACCGAACCAAATGTATTGAACCGAAGTGAAAAGAACCAATCAGAACCAAACGAATGGATACTAAATTTTAAATCCGAATTCACTGAATAGATACTTAAAAATCTATAAAAATACTTGAAAATAACCGAACAATATCCAAAAAAACAAAATTTACCGAATAGATACTAAAATTTAAATCCGAATGAACTGGAACCAAAACTTCAAGATACCCGAATGAACACTATAGAACTGAAACCGATCGGATAACCGAACATCGAAGACTAATTTTCAGAAATTGAAATAACCAACCAAAAAAAGGAAAACGCATCGTCGACAGCAGGGTTCGAACCTGCGCGGGCGAAGCCCAACAGATTTCAAGTCTGTCTCCTTAACCACTCGGACATATCGACTTGTTGTGCAGAATCGAACGTACCTTTTATATAATTGTTACAAAAATAAACCAGCCCAATAAAGGCCCATAAATGGTGGCTTCGCTTGAATCTTCTAGTTGACACTAAAGGTTCTCTTTACGACTCCGGCGCGTGTTTCGTTATCGACTTTAGTAAAAAAAAAACTCGGAATCTGAATCCGATCAAATCTGAACAACACCGGCGACGAATCTCTGCGGCGTAGATTTAGATTTCATCCCGGGGAGACTTAAATTGATGCAGTAGTGAAATATCACGGCGAAGGGATGGTTTGTTGGTAAAAGAGCCAATTGAAATCAGTTATGTCATCGGGAGGAGCCGGAGAGTATAACGAAGACAGACATCTGTTACGATCCACCGACGGAGATGAAGTCGGCATTGGCGGAGGAGAGGGTGATCTAGATGTTGAATCTCAGTCTCCGGCTATCAGAAGTGGAGCTGGAGGAGTTAGGGATCTGTTCAAGCATATAGATCGGAGATTTTCTCTTTCCGGTCGTCGTTTAAGTTTTAAACGGATGGAGAATATCAGAGTCGATAGAGAGCGCCATAATCCTTCTTCTTCTTCAGCGTTTTCGGCTGCTGGAGAAGAAGATGGTGGTGGTATCAGTAATTTACATAGCGTTGATGATCGAAATGACGAGTACGGGTTTGATGAAGAAGTTCTCGGAGATAGTGCTCCACCTGAGTGGGCTCTGCTTCTCATTGGCTGTCTTATTGGTGTTGCCGCTGGAATTTGTGTCGCCGGCTTCAATAAAGGGGTACGGTCATACATCAGATCTCGATGTATATTGATTCGATTGATTTACAAATTGAGTGCTGATTCTATAGAGTAGTATTTTTGTCTTAGGTTCATGTCATTCATGAGTGGGCATGGGCTGGTACTCCCAACGAAGGTGCTGCATGGCTTCGTCTACAGAGACTAGCTGATACTTGGCATCGGATTCTTCTAATTCCGGTCACTGGAGGTGTTATAGTAGGAATGATGCACGGTTTGCTTGAGATCTTAGACCAAATAAGGCAATCTAATTCTTCTCAAAGACAAGGACTAGATTTTCTTGCTGGTATTTATCCAGTGATAAAGGCCATCCAAGCTGCTGTGACCCTTGGTACAGGATGTTCACTGGGTCCTGAGGGACCTAGCGTTGACATTGGAAAATCATGTGCCAACGGTTTTGCACTCATGATGGAAAACAACAGAGAAAGAAGAATAGCTCTCACCGCAGCTGGTGCGGCTTCTGGGATTGCATCTGGTATAATCTACACCCTCGCTCTCTTCAACAGTTTATGCATCTTCTGAGTTGATATTTATGTGTTATTGGATTGTCAATGAAAACATAGCTCCTTAAGATCAGCTTTTACCTGGTGAATTTGATCAAGAAATGTCCATATTAGGGACCTGGTATGTTGGCCTATGCAACATTTATTGCCCCTCGTTCTTCTCGCTCACTCTCTTGGTCTCACAATCGTCTATGTACTATATAGCCTAGAAATGTGTATGTGGATCATAGGTGTGTAGATCTAGACAAAGCATCTTGCGGGAGTAATTACTGAAAAATAGTTTACTTATGGCCATTTTGAAATATGATTCTTGGGTAGTGGTGTTTCTTACTAAAGGTGAGAGCATTGAGATAGTCATCTTTATTTCTCGTTACAGGTTTCAATGCAGCAGTGGCGGGTTGTTTCTTTGCTATTGAAACTGTTTTAAGACCTTTACGTGCCGAGAACTCGCCTCCATTTACCACTGCAATGATAATATTGGCCTCTGTTATATCATCGACTGTGTCAAATGCTCTGCTTGGGACTCAATCAGCTTTCACAGTTCCCTCATACGACCTGAAGTCTGCTGCAGGTATGTTTCTTTCACTGTTAATCTATATTGCAAACCTTCCAGTTAGTCTTGTGGTTTGCGTTTTTTTGTAGCTTATGATTTAGTGTCCTGATGGATAGGTGATAATGTGATATATCATAAAAAATCTTGGTATCTTTAGATAATGAATGCCAATATTTATTTGCTTCATCGAGTATTTGTGTATAAGTTTCCAAACATATTTTTTACTTGTCTCCAGAGCTCCCTCTGTACCTGATACTAGGCATGCTTTGCGGTGCTGTCAGTGTTGTTTTTTCTCGGCTCGTCACGTGGTTTACCAAGTCATTCGATTTCATCAAAGACAAATTTGGTCTTCCTGCTATCGTGTGCCCTGCACTAGGTGGTTTAGGAGCTGGAATTATTGCTCTCAAGTACCCTGGAATTTTGTATTGGGGGTTTACAAATGTTGAGGAAATCCTGCATACTGGAAAAAGTGCTTCAGCTCCTGGAATCTGGTTATTAGCTCAGTTAGCCGCTGCAAAAGTTGTGGCTACAGCTCTTTGCAAAGGCTCTGGGCTTGTAGGTGGTCTATATGCACCAAGTTTGATGATTGGTGCTGCTGTTGGTGCTGTATTTGGGGGTTCGGCTGCTGAGATTATTAACAGAGCTATTCCTGGTAATGCTGCTGTTGCTCAACCACAAGCTTATGCTCTGGTATTGTATTCCCTTTGACGCAGGCCCTTGCTTCAGTGCAGTTTTCTTAAATTAAATTTTAGTACTGTCCAATTTGATTGTTGTGAAATCTGACACATTAAGATGCCATCGTTTTATGTGATGCAGGTTGGAATGGCAGCGACACTAGCTTCAATGTGCTCTGTTCCCTTAACATCAGTATTACTGCTGTTCGAGCTAACGAAAGATTATAGAATTTTGCTTCCCCTCATGGTAAATATTCTCTTTCCCGTTCTGTTTCAGTGATGCTTATTGTATAAACTCACTTAATAGAGGCGGATTCATAACATATTCCCGAATTTGCCTGTTTAACTAATTGATCAGTAAAGCCCTTGTTGACACTATGAAATGTACCACTGACCATGTCGTTGTAATACTATGTTTATAACCAGAGGTCCAGGGCTAGTTTGTACGTAGATAAAAACATTCCTTTTCCATTTAACATTCTATATTCTGGTTCATATTTTGATTAAGCTGTTATTGATATTATCTCTCTGTCGATATCTATGAACAGGGAGCAGTTGGTTTAGCAATATGGGTTCCCTCTGTGGCAAACCAAGGCAAAGAGAGTGATTCATCTGAAGGTCGTAGCACAGGAAGAGGATACTCTTCTCTTTCACCTTCCGAACGTAAAACCGAAGGAGTCTGGAGACATACGGATAATGCTGACTCCCTTGAGCTTACCGTCATAGAGAACCCTGACCATAATTCCTTTTTGGATGAAGAGACTATTCTGGAAGACTTAAAAGTTATGCGGGTTATGTCAAAGAACTATGTGAAAGTTTCTTCAGGAACAACTCTAAGAGAAGCAAGAAACATCCTTAAAGAGAGCCACCAAAACTGCATTATGGTGGTCGATGACGATGATTTTCTAGCTGGAATCCTAACACACGGTGACATAAGAAGATACTTGTCCAATAACGCCTCTACAATCTTAGATGTGAGTAGTGAAACAAAACAAACTCCCTCAGTCTCATCGCATTTAGTTGAACCGAGTTTAAGTCTTCGTCTCTTGCAGGAGAATACATGTCCGGTTTCTTCTGTATGTACTAAGAAAATAAGCTATCGAGGCCAAGAACGCGGTTTACTTACTTGTTATCCAGACGCCACAGTTGGTGTAGCCAAGGAGTTGATGGAGGCTAGAGGTGTAAAGCAATTACCTGTTGTAAAACGAGGTGAAGTAATTCACAAAGGGAAACGAAGGAAACTGCTTGGCCTCCTTCATTACGATTCCATTTGGACTTTTCTCAGGTAAAAATATCTCTTTTACTAAACACTAGAAATCTAAAATATGACCAAAACCAAAGTTAAATTTTTTGGTTCTCTTTGTTTTTGTAACGCAGAGATGAAATGAGTCGTAGGAGATCGATCAACGACCGGAGAAAAGACAAAGAGGTTGGTACAAATGGGCATTGATTGGGTTTGTGCCCATTTTGGTATAGCTTTTTTTTTATATTTTTCTTCTTTTAAATTTTTGAGGTCAAATTGATTAGAACGAGGCAAACAAGATCGTAAAAATAATATTAATATATACCTCTATTAGTTTTGAAAATATTGCTTCTCACCAAAGTAACAGACTCATCTCATATAATCAAAAGAAATCTAGTGAAATTGATACTGTACATTTGTTGGCCAATCTCTATTTACTATGTTCAGAATCGACAATATTCTAAATTCATGTTTGTATAGCTTTATCCACCTTTTACACTAGTTTAATGATAGCGTGCATGTTTGAATTTTTTTTATAAAATTATTTTCTTTTGCATGAATGTGATGTACAACTGTTAAAATAAAGTTGGGAACCAAATCTTGAAAATGTTCATGTTGATGAGTAAATCATATACAGAAGATCCACAAAGATAGCGTAATGACTGAAGATGGACCCATGATTTGCACTGAAAAGAGGCTTTTACAGTTAACTTGTTAAGAAAAAAGGGGCAAAATTAATAAACAGTTGACTAATTGATTGGAATGTGATTGAATTTTGTTGGTCATATACTATGAATTGCTTAGCTTTTTCTTCATTATTAGGTCGGTCCTTAATGTCAAACAAAATTATCAAAATATATATAAGCGTAACCATTTTCGATATATCAACTAGAAAAGCGTAATTAAAGTAGAAAATCAATGTTAACATTCAAATGGTAAATCCCCGATAAATCATTTTCGATATGTGAATTTTGTATATAAAAGCTTGAAAGGTGTCGAGAGACATGCATGAACTATTCCTCAATTTTAGTTTACCTAATATTAATAATGATACGTTGGACCATTAAAATGTCTTTTTCTGCCTCTTTTTTTGTTTCTTCTTTTACAAGTTATGGATTACTAAAAGGAAAAAAATAAATATATACATGTAAAAAAATGATTGTAATTTAGACAAATAAGAGGAATAATACTGGGTTGATTAGGATATGGGTCATCACTAAAAAAATAGTCGTTTTCATGAAGACTGAAGTCATCATCCACCATTCATTATAGAACAAAAGAACCAATTACATCCTGATTAATGATGTGTAACGAAAATTGGAATTTTTGAAATATGATTTATGTGAAAACTTATAATGAAATTTCACTTTAATAACTCTCTTTTTTTTGTCAATCATTTAAGTTTAATAACTCTTTAATCAAATTTGAGTAGTAAAAGAAAGAAGAAGAGTCAAAGATTTATGATTGTTTTAGCTACAAAATCCTTTTATTTTTAGAGTGGAATTGGTAACTTTGTATCGCTACGATATAGAGTTTACAGTTTTCGCTGTAACTAATCACAAAAACTTTACTATGTGCATGGTTATCTTCTCTCTACACGTTAATTTTTTTTACCCGTTGCTTTGAATAGTTTTAAACTACGTATGTATTGTTATCTTCTCTCTGGACGTTAAAATTTTTGTTACCAATCCGATTCTTAATAAAATTATGAGACTGCAAACTTTTTTCTTTCAAAGTATTATACTTTATATTTAGTCACTGAATCATTTCATAATGACACTATACATAAAAATATTTAGTGGGCATGAGGAGAATCTTTATAGAGTAGAAAGAGGTCACAAAATATCCGCTCGTGCGGAAGAGAATACTGACAAAACCGGTACCCGGCCCAACCCTACGGCCCACGCGCGTCGAAAACCGTCTCCTGCTTTTCATAAAAACCCTTCTTATTTTAATTCTCTTTTTATCTAACCTAATATTATTAAATTGATTTCCTAGATCCGTTTGTGGTCCTCACTATATTCTAATTCAAAATTTGTCATTTACATCGAACATTACACAGGCTAAATGTTTTAGAATCATATTCTATTTTTTTATGTTTCCTATGTGTATAAACTATGTTATGTGTTAACACTTCGAGAAAATTTTGTTTGTTTTTCTCTTAATCTATTTAGCTCATTTTTTCATGTGAATGTCACAGATTTTTGGAATTAATGTTCTATTTTCTGTTTATGTATTACACTTGTATTTGGTTTATTACATGTTGATATATGTGCTATGGAAGAGTAAATAAGGTCTCATCTATCATCTATATACATAGTTTATTATACCCCAGAAATTTGGCATTTAGAATAGATTCTTTTTAAAAAAAAAAGTTATTCAACACTTCAACTTGTAACTAGTCGAAGTAAGTGTTTATAAAATGTAAACAATCTTTAAGAGGCTTCTCTTAGTTAATTCTCAAGTGTACTACTACCTTGATAGACTAAACTTGAGCTACTATATGTTTTATGTAGAAGTTGGATAAAATGCTACTTTGGCAAAAAGTTAAGCAGCAACTACATAAATAAAGACAAAACACGAGGCCACACATAATATACAAAAGGGAAAGGAGAAGGACCAAAGGTAAATTAAAAACAATATTTGTTAAATATCTTTTAAATTTAATAAGCTAGTGCTTCGTGCCTTGTACTTGTAGGGTAGAAAGTTGCATAAATGCGTAGAAACATACGAGAACTAAGGAAAAAAGTAGGCCTTTATCGTAATAATCGTCAAATTTATCATATTCATTTCCTTTGTATAGTTGTATAGGTTAGGTGTTACTATTTATATGGGAACAAGAGACCTATAATCTCGATACGTGCCGGTTAATTCATCTAACCCCAAAAAGTATGATAAAGGTTGATAATAATTTATTAGAAACGTTAAATAAATCGAATCCAAGTGTTTGACTAAAAGTCCCATTTAGGATTTTATTACCAACGGGCAAATGAAAAAGAAAAACAGCTGTTGTACTACATATTTGCAGATTATTTAGAGTTTGTATTTTAAGTTAATAAATCTCAAGTATCTCACAGTTTTGTTACTACTAAATCAGTAAATCATTTAACTTGAAGGTGACTAATTATTAGTAATTGGTAGATAAAATATTACATTTAAGATAACTTTTGTAAATCAGTAAAATTGAATTCTAAATCATCAACCCAAGTAACTTCAATAGTGAAACATTTAGTTTTCTTATTAAAATAATGCAAGATTATTAGATAGAGATTATAAAGAGAAAATTAATCTTTAGTATCATGATTATGTTTTCTCTTCTTTTTTGTAGGATTTATATCTTCATTTATCTGCTTTTCCTTTTTTCTTGCCTTTTTTTTTGTGTGTGTGACCTCACTTGCCTTTTTATTCTTGTTTTTTAAAAATGTGTTCTCTATTGCTTTTGTAATTTCCCCGCAAATGAGAAAATTGTAAATAAATAAAGAAATAATTCGCTTTACAAATTAGAGAGACCTTTGATATTTCTTTCCAAACAAAGACTAATAAACCATACTCCTCAATTACGCAACGATTAAGAAAGAGAACTTTTTTTTTTCCGGGAGAACTCTTGGTTTTTTTCCAGGAAAAATTCACTTTTTCTGTTCTCTTTCTCATTTCTGGGTTATGGTCTTGCTTGCAAAAGTTTTCTCTCTATGTAAGCACTTATCTCCTTGCTAGTGAATCTTTAAACCATCTGATTTTGGAAAGGAAAGAGCCAAATTTTTTTTTTAACTTTGGTTTTTTTTTTTTTAAATCCGACCAGCTCTGCAACATCGTACTTGAGCAGAAAAACAGTATCTAAAAGACAACCTCTGTTGTCTTCCTCATCAGTGTCTCTGTCTCTCTCCTTCCGTCACCGTCAAACTTAGTTTCTACTCTTCTTCTTGAACAAGGTTCTATATTTAGATCGACCTTTTTCGAGAAAAACTGAAAAAGATTGTTTCTTTGTTGTTATTCTGAAAACTTACTCTGTTTTTTTTTTTTGGTTCTTTGTTTTTTTTCAGGAGTTGAGCACAGTGAAGATAAACTTCTTTTCATTCATGTCCGTAAAAGAAGATTCTTACTCTTTCAAGAAATTAAAAGCTTGGATTTTCAACCTCTAAAAGGAAGTTAAGCGAACTCTTGCTGTGCCAAATGAAGCAGAGATGGCTGTTAGTGTTGATACTCTGTTTCTTTACGACTTCTCTTGTGATGGGCATTCATGGAAAACACCTAATCAACGATGACTTCAACGAAACTGCTCTGTTATTGGCGTTCAAGCAAAACTCTGTAAAATCTGATCCTAATAACGTTCTTGGTAACTGGAAATACGAGTCGGGTCGTGGTTCATGCTCTTGGCGAGGGGTTTCTTGCTCTGACGATGGTCGAATCGTCGGATTAGATCTCCGAAACAGTGGACTCACCGGAACCCTAAACCTAGTTAACCTCACGGCGTTGCCTAATCTCCAGAATCTTTACTTGCAAGGAAATTACTTCTCCTCTGGAGGAGATTCGTCTGGTTCTGATTGTTATCTTCAAGTTCTGGATTTGTCTTCGAATTCTATTTCAGACTATTCAATGGTGGATTACGTTTTCTCAAAATGTTCGAATCTGGTTTCGGTGAATATCTCCAACAACAAGCTCGTCGGAAAATTAGGTTTTGCTCCGTCGTCTTTACAGAGCTTGACGACTGTTGATCTCTCTTACAACATCTTATCAGATAAGATTCCGGAGAGTTTTATTTCAGATTTTCCGGCGTCGTTGAAATATCTCGATCTAACTCACAACAACTTATCCGGCGACTTCTCCGATCTCAGTTTCGGTATCTGTGGGAATCTCACCTTCTTCAGTCTATCACAGAACAATCTCTCCGGTGATAAATTCCCAATCACTCTACCAAACTGCAAATTCCTCGAGACATTAAACATCTCTCGGAACAATCTCGCCGGAAAAATCCCTAACGGAGAGTATTGGGGAAGTTTCCAGAATCTGAAACAGCTCTCTCTAGCTCATAACCGTCTCTCCGGCGAAATCCCACCGGAGCTTTCTCTACTCTGCAAAACCCTAGTGATTCTTGATCTATCCGGAAACACTTTCTCCGGCGAGCTTCCTTCACAGTTCACCGCCTGCGTCTGGTTACAGAATCTTAACCTCGGAAACAACTACCTCTCCGGAGATTTCTTAAACACGGTCGTGAGTAAAATCACCGGAATCACTTATCTATACGTTGCTTACAACAACATCTCAGGCTCTGTTCCGATTTCTCTCACAAACTGTTCAAATCTTCGTGTTCTTGATCTAAGCTCAAATGGTTTCACCGGAAATGTACCGTCTGGTTTCTGCTCTCTGCAAAGCTCGCCGGTTCTTGAAAAGATTCTCATAGCTAACAATTACCTCTCAGGAACAGTTCCTATGGAGCTTGGTAAATGCAAGAGCTTGAAGACAATTGATCTTAGCTTCAATGAGCTTACTGGTCCGATTCCGAAAGAGATATGGATGTTGCCGAATCTGTCGGATTTGGTTATGTGGGCGAACAATCTCACTGGGACGATCCCGGAAGGTGTTTGTGTTAAAGGAGGAAATTTGGAAACTCTTATCCTCAACAACAATCTCTTAACCGGTTCAATCCCTGAGTCGATCTCGAGATGCACCAATATGATCTGGATCTCTCTTTCTAGTAATCGTCTCACCGGGAAAATCCCGAGCGGGATTGGTAATCTTTCCAAGTTAGCAATCTTGCAGCTAGGGAATAACTCTCTGTCCGGGAACGTTCCTCGCCAGCTTGGGAACTGCAAGAGTCTGATCTGGCTTGATCTGAACAGCAACAATCTAACCGGGGACCTCCCGGGTGAGCTAGCTAGCCAAGCCGGGTTAGTAATGCCTGGGAGCGTTTCAGGTAAACAGTTTGCGTTTGTGAGAAACGAAGGTGGAACAGACTGCAGAGGTGCAGGTGGGTTAGTAGAGTTTGAAGGCATTCGTGCTGAACGATTAGAGCGGCTACCAATGGTTCATTCGTGTCCCGCGACACGGATATACTCAGGCATGACAATGTACACATTCTCAGCAAATGGAAGCATGATCTATTTCGACATCTCGTATAATGCTGTTTCAGGTTTTATACCTCCTGGTTATGGTAACATGGGCTATCTCCAGGTCTTGAATTTGGGACATAACCGGATAACCGGAACCATCCCGGACAGTTTTGGAGGATTGAAAGCGATTGGTGTTCTCGATCTATCTCACAACAATCTTCAAGGGTACTTACCCGGGTCGCTGGGGTCGCTTTCTTTCCTCAGTGATCTTGATGTCTCTAACAACAACCTTACTGGTCCAATCCCATTTGGAGGTCAGCTTACAACGTTCCCTGTCTCGAGATACGCAAACAACTCAGGCCTCTGTGGTGTTCCTTTGCGTCCCTGCGGTTCAGCTCCTCGACGGCCCATTACCTCCCGTATCCATGCCAAGAAGCAAACTGTTGCAACCGCTGTGATCGCTGGAATTGCGTTTTCTTTCATGTGCTTTGTGATGCTAGTCATGGCGCTTTACAGGGTGAGGAAAGTTCAGAAGAAGGAACAGAAGAGGGAGAAATACATTGAGAGCCTTCCAACTTCCGGAAGCTGCAGCTGGAAGCTCTCTAGCGTTCCTGAACCGCTTAGCATCAACGTTGCTACATTCGAGAAACCGCTGAGAAAACTCACTTTCGCTCATCTTCTTGAAGCTACAAACGGGTTTAGCGCAGAGACTATGGTCGGGTCTGGTGGGTTTGGAGAAGTATACAAGGCCCAACTCAGAGACGGATCTGTTGTAGCGATCAAGAAGTTGATTCGAATCACGGGACAAGGCGACAGAGAGTTCATGGCTGAGATGGAAACAATCGGAAAAATCAAACACAGAAACCTTGTTCCACTTTTGGGATATTGCAAGGTTGGTGAAGAGAGGCTTCTTGTCTACGAATACATGAAATGGGGAAGCTTAGAAACCGTTCTTCACGAGAAATCATCGAAGAAAGGCGGAATATATCTGAATTGGGCCGCAAGGAAGAAGATCGCGATTGGAGCTGCAAGAGGGCTAGCGTTTTTGCACCATAGCTGCATTCCTCACATTATCCACAGAGACATGAAATCAAGCAATGTTCTTCTGGACGAAGATTTCGAAGCACGTGTTTCGGATTTCGGAATGGCGAGGCTGGTCAGCGCTCTAGACACGCATCTGAGCGTGAGCACGCTCGCGGGTACACCAGGTTACGTTCCACCGGAATATTACCAGAGTTTCCGGTGTACAGCTAAAGGGGATGTTTACAGCTACGGAGTTATACTTCTTGAGCTTCTGTCTGGTAAGAAACCAATTGATCCAGGGGAGTTTGGAGAAGATAATAACCTTGTAGGGTGGGCGAAACAGCTATACAGAGAGAAAAGAGGAGCTGAGATTCTTGATCCGGAGCTTGTAACCGATAAATCAGGCGATGTTGAGCTGTTTCATTATTTGAAGATCGCGTCTCAATGCTTGGATGATCGACCGTTTAAGCGGCCGACAATGATTCAACTGATGGCAATGTTCAAAGAGATGAAGGCTGATACAGAGGAAGACGAAAGTCTCGATGAGTTTTCGCTCAAGGAAACTCCGTTGGTCGAAGAATCGCGAGATAAGGAGCCTTAAGAGTGATTGAGAGAATTGGGAATGCTTTGTTACATGTTCCAAATTTTGGTGTCAGTGTATATAACAAACGAAGCTTGAGCAAGACAAGTGAATTGGGAAGACGAGGTAGACAATTGACGAGTTCTTGTAGCTGTCAAGCTTCTGATTTGGCTTGGAGGGTTTTGTAACTTGTTAAACACGGTAATAGAAATACGTCGTTGTAAGCTTTTGTAAGTTCCCATTAAAGAAATTATGCGATCATGACATTTCTTTTAGAATTTTGTTAGAGATATAGCTAGTTTAAAAGAATTTGATATCTTGTTTCGTTTTCCGTTAGTTTAGAAAGTCGAAACCAAAAAATGAGTCTCAACTCTCAACTATTACATTTCTCTGTTAGTCATGGTAAACGTTTTAAATGATTGTAATATTTTGATTTTTTATTTAAGGATCAAGTGGCGTGGCCATGTTACAGGACGATTCCCGTTGAGTAAAAAATTAAACTCCAAAATTCAAGAACAAACATTTTACATTTCAGTAAGTGCGAAACAAAACGAATGCTAAACGGGATGTTATGGGCCGAGATTAAAAGCCCGTTGATGAGTACATTTATGTGGTGACCACATTGCTCAGTGTCCGTCCGACTCACCCAAACACAAGATTCTGGGGCATGTGCCCCACCATCTCCTGCCATAGATCCTACCTACATGTAATTTAAAAAGTTTAGCTAATTTTGATGTAGAATAGGTAAAACTTGAAATTGTAAACAAAATTTGAATCTATAGCTTCTCGTGCAGAATCAATGAATTTAAACAAAATTTTGGCTCACACAATATGATAGTTTTTTAAAAGAGTAAAATGTGAAGATATTATACCATTTTCGAAGTTTTGATAAAAATTACAAAAAAATACAAATAACAGAAAAAATCAAAATGTACATAATGAACATACAATAACAAAACAAAATTGTTATGAAAACTTACATAATTGGATGTTACTTTAACTAGGCATATAAACTATCCCACAGAGATGTATCATCGCAAAGGTCCGATTATACAAATTTCACGGACTATAGTTGTATCCATTAAGGTCTAAGTCCCCCTTATAAAATATGATATTGTTCATGTATGTAGTTTCCAATACGGTATTATTACACTCGAAACAAAGAAATTGAAATATATATACCTAAATCGGTGTGAATGAAAAAGAATCTATTCCTAAATCCTCATACTTATTTAGTTTCTTTCTGTGGGTGAATGTTTTAAGAGATTAACAGTGGAGAGTGACAATACATTGACAGACATATGTTTATGGCTATTTAAAGAAAAGAAAAAAAAGCTTCTAAAATTGATATTTACTTTCCATTTTACTTGGTCAACAAAATTTTTTTTGTCATATTTATGTTATATCCATATTTGTTTTAACTACAAAAGATATATGAGTTTATAAACTGAACCAAAATTAACCGAAATGTTTTGGTTTACCCAAGGTGAAGATCAAATCGGTGGAACCGTAACGTCAACACAAAATTGATAAAATCTTATTATCTTGTTCAATGTAAGAGTTTACTAAGCAGCATTTTTTTAATTTTAATAATATTTTCTTATTAAAGTTGACTGGACTGGACTAGTAATATTAAGGATTGTCAATTTTTGATTAAAGAGAATAATTATTCTCAAGTAAATTGTATTGTCTAAAATGTTTTAGAATATAGTTAATATATGGACCATCTATATTTTTTCGGGCAAACATCTAATATTCATTAAATTAAAGAGTCACAACTTTTAATACAAAACAAAAAAATACATCCAGAACAACGAAAATGCAAAGAAAAAATAGAAACAAATGCCAAAAAGATCATCAAAAGATGGTTAAACGAGAGATAGATAAGATACAAATCAAAGAAAGAATACATAAGAGATCGACAAACACTTACAATCTTCACTGCTTCTTGCTTGACCTCATCCATAATAACCCCAAAGGTTACAAACTCTACCAAATAGGCAGAGGGAGCCATTAGCCGGGAGGTAGAACTTTGCATTAGCGACAAGTCTTGACCATTCATGCTGTTCACTAGACAGAATTTTGGGAAAATAAACTGGTTCAAAGAAGCAAAACAAGCATTTAAGAATGCTTTCTTGAGGGTCAAACTATTTGCTACAAGGGCATATAAACGGAGCATCATCGTCCAAGCGATAGCTTTTTTCAGGAGGTGACATCGAAGGTTTTGGAAGCACCAATCCTTTCGATGGACCATCTATATATCTTGACAAATATAAAATCTCGGTGATAATCAATCTAGTTTAACTCCGGTATTTTTATAACAATTATTAGAATAATGTTTCATATACGATGACAGTAATGTCAAACGATCGAGTTTATTTAAAAGTTGGTTGGACTGGTAGAGTCAGATCGAGGTTAAAACACTTAAATTTTTTTACAATATCAATTAATGATTACTAATTTTTGATTAGAAAAGGTAATTACTCTCATGCAAATCATATGGTCTAAAATTTCTTAGAATTTACGAACAATCTATATATATGTTAGTTTTTTTTAACTATTTGATTTAATAAATATATGATCACGGTGATATACGATCACGGTACTATACCATCACGGTGATATAAGATCATAGTGATATACAATCACGGTGATACTCAATCTAGGTTAACTCCGTTATATAACATTTGTTAGAATAATGTTCTATATATAACGACATTAATATAAATCCAAAAAGTAAATAAGTAACGATAAATGGTTATTTTTTAAATATGGTCTAAAATTAATTGGAATATACATAAAACATTTATTTTTGTTAATTGTTTGATTTAATAAACATAAGATCGCAATGATACTCAATCTAGTTTAACTCCGTTATATTAAAGACATTAATGGATTAATGTCCTGGATACACTAATATTTCTATAAAACCAAACATTAAATAACTAATGATAAATGAGGTTTTTCTTTTTCTTTCTTCCAACAAACGGTTATTTTTCTTATTCGGTTTAGTTTTTTATGTACACAGTACAATAGAATTCAGTGTTTTCATAATTCAAATTTAATTTATTGATGATAAACCCAATCACATTGAAGTTTAAATGATTTTAAATCATAATTAAGAAATTAAAATTACAACAAAAGTTTGTATATTGTTTCTCTTAATATATACAAAATACATAAATGTGAAAAATTGAAAACAAAACCGAGTTTGGTTCATATTCATTAGTCTTTGGTTTTTTACTTAAACCGAACCGAAGTAGAAACCTAAACAAAATTTGGAAAATAGAGATTAAAAAAACTCTTTAGGGATTGCTGACACATTGGATGACGAAAGTTTGACCATATAAAATTGTTACCAAATTAAAATGGTTACAAACTTTGCTATATAAGACCCACTATATTCCTCCTATGCAATACACATCCCCTCTGTATTCTTCTTTCATTTGCTGCTAGCGTTTTCTGAAGAAAAAGGTTTATCCTCTTATATCTATTAATTATGTCATTATTTCAATAATTTACTAATCATTTGATTCTAAATCTCAAAATTATCACTTTTACACTAGATTTTGTTTCTTGACATCCTAAGGATTTGTCAAAAATGAGTGATTTTGATGAAAACTTCATCGAAATGACGTCGTATTGGGCTCCACCATCCAGTCCTAGCCCAAGAACGATATTGGCAATGCTGGAGCAAACCGACAATGGTCTGAATCCAATCAGTGAGATCTTCCCTCAAGAAAGCTTGCCAAGAGATCATACTGATCAATCTGGACAAAGATCTGGTCTTCGTGAGAGACTGGCTGCAAGAGTAGGATTCAATCTTCCAACACTCAATACAGAAGAAAACATGAGTCCTTTGGATGCATTTTTCAGGAGCTCGAATGTTCCTAATTCTCCTGTCGTTGCAATCTCTCCAGGATTCAGTCCATCAGCACTATTGCATACTCCCAATATGGTCAGTGATTCTTCCCAGGTAAGTATTAATGTCTTTTGTCTTTATGATTGTTTAATAATATACATGATATAAAGTTTATATGATAAATAGTAAAAATCTCTCTGTGATTGAACCAATATTTGGGAATATGATCATGTATGTTATCATAATTCTATTTCGTTTTAACATATATAGAGTAATATTGCTGTCAAAGAAAAAAAAAGAGAAAAAAAGTAATAATATCTATCGGTAAACACAGAATCTATTATTTCCTTTTGTTTAGGTTTGATATTTTTCATTCCTATCTGTGTTTACAAATTTTGTCGAAAACAAAATAAAAAAAATCTGTGTTTACAACTTAAAAATGGTTGTCCCGGACTAATTAATTTATGTTGTTTATGATCGAAATGTATATGGGTTGAATAAAATTTTGATACCATGTAAATGATTATTTTCAAATCCTTCTTTTCTTAATTTACGTTTGAAGCCATAGGGATCTCTAGGCCTCAATTCTAAAACCGTAACTAAAATAGTCTTTGTGACCTTCTTGTTACAGATTATCCCTCCGTCTTCAGCCACCAATTACGGACCTCTAGAGATGGTGGAAACTTCCGGTGAAGACAATGCAGCGATGATGATGTTCAACAACGATCTTCCTTATCAGCCGTACAATGTTGATCTGCCTTCTCTAGAAGGTAAATAGAGTTGCTTGTGTCTCAAGTTTGCTTCCATTTTCAATTTTCCAAATCTTTTTGTCATAATTTTCTTACATGTGAAACAGTCTTTGATGATATTGCAACGGAAGAGTCCTTTTATATCCCATCTTATGAACCTCATGTTGACCCAATTGGAACTCCTTTAGTCACATCCTTTGAATCTGAACTCGTTGACGATGCCCATACCGACATCATCTCCATTGAGGACAGTGAGAGCGAGGATGGAAACAAAGATGATGACGACGAGGACTTCCAATACGAAGACGAAGACGAAGACCAATACGACCAAGATCAAGATGTAGATGAAGATGAAGAGGAAGAAAAAGATGAAGACAATGTTGCATTAGATGATCCTCAACCTCCACCTCCAAAGAGAAGGTCCCAACAAAACTTATAATATCATAATCAATAATCTTTTCACAAAAACTTATTTAAGTTAACCATACATATATAAAATCTTGTAGGAGATATGAGGTATCAAACATGATTGGAGCCACAAGAACAAGCAAGACACAAAGGATCATACTTCAGATGGAAAGCGACGAAGACAATCCTAACGATGGTTATCGCTGGAGAAAATACGGTCAGAAAGTCGTCAAAGGAAATCCTAATCCGAGGTTATTATTTCGCAATGTTGTTAGTCTCTTTTCCCTAACGATTTAATCATCTTACACATTAATATGTTTTTTTGTGTGGTATATATGTTAATATGCAGGAGTTACTTCAAGTGCACAAACATCGAGTGCAGAGTGAAAAAACATGTGGAGAGAGGAGCAGACAATATCAAGTTGGTTGTGACTACATACGATGGGATACACAACCATCCTTCACCACCTGCACGTAGAAGCAATTCCAGTTCAAGGAACCGGTCTGCAGGGGCAACAATACCTCAAAATCAGAATGATCGAACCAGTCGGTTAGGTAGGGCTCCTCCTACTCCTACTCCTCCTACTCCTCCTCCTTCGTCTTACACACCTGAGGAGATGAGGCCTTTCTCTTCGTTGGCTACAGAAATTGATCTGACAGAGGTTTATATGACCGGAATCTCTATGCTGCCGAATATACCGGTTTACGAGAATTCGGGTTTTATGTACCAGAATGATGAACCGACGATGAATGCGATGCCGGATGGTTCAGATGTGTACGATGGGATCATGGAACGCCTGTATTTTAAGTTTGGTGTCGACATGTAGACATAAAACCTTTATTTTCAGTCCTTATCGTCGATGATAGACAACAACTTGCACTGATCATCAGCTTAATTATAAATTCTGAATAAATTTTACTTTCAAATATTTTTTCACTCATTTAATTTCTAACAATTAGAGATGTTTAATCTAGAAAATGTTAAATATAAAATTTGATTTTGATTAGTAATGACTGTGATTTTTGGTTGAGGAGACTTAGACTGTGGACTTGAATGTAAAGATTTTGACTAGAGAAACTTTATGATTGATTGGTAAAGATTATGGCAGCATAAATTGTAATTTTAAATAATATAAATTATATCGATTTAAACTCGAACGATTAACGACTAAATTCTCACAAATTACCTTTTTATATACTGTAGTTAAATTTAATACACCTTAAATAATCGTCATAACATATAATTTGTTCCCTAAATTAATAATTAGATAAGTATTGAAACATTAATTTTAAAGATTTGTTTATTGTTCTACAGTGAAACTATTTAGTTTATCATACTTTGTATTGAAATCAAATTCAATCTTTGTTTTTCTCTTTTTTGTGGAAAAATAGATCTTAAAAGAACAAAAAAAAATCACCTCTATTTTTTTGAAGAATCAACTGTTTTCACCAAAAATAAATACAAATATGGTAATGAAATTCACGTTAAAAAATCAGCATATATTAATGTTCAACAATAGATGTCATAATCTTGTCTTCTTCTTCTTATTTTATCAAAACAATGTTGTCATCCAAATTAATGTTAGAGGTATGAAGCTGGCTGCGGTCCGCGGACTTAGCTCATATAGTACAGCAAGGTGAGCTTGGACACCATATTACATACCCGTAAAATAGCGGGCCAGTGAGACCAGCTCAAACGAATTGCAGATTTTAGCAGATTTAGCCCGCAGATTGGTGGGTCGATCCACAGACTATAAATATTCAATAAAATTAAATAAAAACTAATGCTCATTGTGGACCGGTCTGTTTGACACCTCTGCAAAATGTTTCACTAGATCTCCTTTCAATACCAGTTTTAGTCAGGAAAGAGATTTATAATGTTACAAAATCTTACAGTCCAAAATTTGAGATAAAACTATATTTACATTTTACATATTCAACTTAGTATTGTGATAAACAATTTATTAATCTCTTCTGAAAATACTAGTGTTTGAATAAATCACAAGTGTTTCCAAATAATAAACTCAAGATCACCAATGGTGTTAAGAAACGGAGACAAGAACATTTCGTCTATTTGTCCTTTGAAAATTAGTCACGTCCAATTTCCATCGAGTTTCGAATTGTGTTGTCACTATGTTTCAACTTTTAACCTCGAGAAATTAGCTATAGATACGATGGTTATGTTCGTGCGTCAAAACAATAATTTATTAGATTTGATTATCTTTGAAATTAGCGGTATCAAAAGTCGTTGGGCCAATAAAATTCACCATTAAAGATAGAGGAAACAACTATGGATACAACATCACACACATCAGTGACTTTAGAAGCTCAAGTTTAGAGCAAGATCCGGAAGAGAAAAAAAATGAGTTTTGGTTTCGAAGTGACGATTAAATTAAACTGAAAGCCAATCCCTCCGAGAGTCAATAAAAACATAAAAGAAAAACAAAACAAGCAGTCAGTGAAATCAAACAACAACCATAAAAAATAATCAAGACAACAAAAAGAAAATCCAATCAATCATTGATCAACATATACACACGTTCGTAACATCAACAAAATCTCCATATAACGTCATCACGGTATTGCTTTGTCTACATTTGGGGAAAAGCAATGATATCATCACCTTTTCCAAAAGTGTAGACAAAGAAGCACAGAGATGACGTGTTCTTATCCTTCTGCAGTCAAAATCTAAACTCTGCAGATGAACAAGTATCTATCTGTGTGTATTTATAGGAGGCTACTCTAGGGTTACGATGATCTGGAAACCCTAGAATAATCTATAGTGAAGTCACCGCTAATGGAAGACGGACCAAATTTGCAAAACATGGGTTAAGCCCAAATTGTTATAAAAGCCGAATTGTTACATAATCTGCAAAATAAAATTAAAATATCCAAACCATCTTCATCTCAGAACCGAAATTAAATATTGAACCGGTTTCTACCAGGTTGTTTGGTTTTATTTAAACCGATGGTTTATAATGACCCGAAGAAGTCGGCAAGAATTATGAGTAATCCTGCGTCCAAACAATAACTTTCGTCAACGGCTCAAGAGGGGAAGAAGATTGAATTGGAAATTCTGGGAATTGGAATTGGAGAGGGAGAGAGAGAATTCGTTCATCATGGAGGAAGTGACGAGATCTGTGTTAGCAGAAGAAATACTGAAGCGTTTAGATCTGGAGAATCTCTGTTCCGTCGCATGCGTTTCCACCACTCTCCGCTCCGCCGTTGTTTCCGGCGTTCTTCCTTCTCTTACCTCCCTCGATCTCTCTGTAAGTTTCCGATTCTCGTCAATTTGGAGATTTTATTTTTCTGAATAGAGATGAAATTGATCGAATTTTCGTTTCTCTGTTAGGTTTTCTCTCCGGACGATGAAACTCTGAATCACGTGCTGCGTGGTTGTATCGGACTCAGCAGCTTAACTCTGAATTGTCTCCGCCTTAACGCTGCTTCTGTGCGTGGAGTTCTCGGGCCACATCTCCGAGAACTTCACTTGCTCAGGTGTTCACTTTTATCCTCCACCGTCCTCACTTACATTGGCACCCTCTGCCCAAATCTCCGGTACAATTCCTTCTTCCCATGAACTTTTCAATGAATTATCATGCTTTTCGTCGATGTTTGTTTCTGAAATTGATGAAAAGTCACATTGTTTTTCTGAATTTGTCACTAATTGAATTGAATACTCTGTCTTTCCCAAGCCTTTACTTATTTGGGATTGCTTTGGCTTTTGTCAATTATATTCTTTCTTGATCAGATTTTTTCAGTGTGATGCATGTAGTTTCGAGCTATATAGTTGAAGTTGTGATAATTGAGTAATGAGTGTTTCTGTTTGGGTTCAATGACAGGGTTCTTACTCTGGAAATGGCAGACCTGGATTCTCCCGATGTTTTTCAGTCTAACTTGACGCAGATGCTTAACGGGTGTCCTTATCTGGAGGTAATTTGTTAAAGCTTGCTGAGGCATTGGTCCGACGAAGCGAGAAAGTGTGAAATTGAATTGGGTTTTATATTCTTGTGATGCTTGCAGTCTCTGCAACTTAATATCCGAGGTATCCTAGTAGATGCCACCGCTTTCCAGTCTGTTAGATTCTCCTTGCCAGAAACTCTCAAAGCTCTAAGGTTACAGCCACTTCTTGAGTCTGAGGCAATTCTTCTCATGAACAGATTCAAAGTGACTGGAACTTATTTATCTCAGCCTGATTATAATAGTGCCTTGCTATCTCCTTCACCTTCTTTTACTTTGCAAAGCCTGTCTCTTGTCCTGGACTTGATATCTGACAGGCTTATCATAGCTATCACAGGTTCTCTTCCTCAACTTGTCAAACTGGACCTTGAAGATCGTCCTGAAAAAGAGCCATTTCCCGACAATGACTTGACTTACACTGGGCTTCAGGCTCTCGGTTTTTGTCAGCAACTCACAAGCCTCTCTCTGGTTCGAACTTGTTACAACCGCAAGATATCATTCAAGAGAATAAACGATATGGGTATATTTCTTCTCTCCGAGGCTTGCAAGGGTTTAGAGTCTGTGAGACTCGGTGGGTTCCCAAAAGTCAGCGACGCTGGTTTTGCGTCGCTCCTTCACTCATGTCGGAACTTGAAAAAGTTTGAAGTTCGAGGTGCCTTCCTGTTGTCTGATTTGGCATTTCATGATGTCACAGGGTCTTCCTGTTCTCTTCAAGAGGTCAGACTCTCGACGTGCCCTCTCATAACAAGTGAAGCTGTGAAGAAACTGGGGTTGTGTGGCAATCTTGAGGTGCTCGACTTGGGCAGCTGCAAAAGTATATCAGATTCTTGCCTCAACTCTGTTTCAGCCCTCAGAAAGTTAACTTCTCTGAATCTCGCTGGAGCTGATGTAACCGATAGTGGCATGCTTGCACTTGGTAAGTCAGATGTTCCCATCACGCAACTGTCTCTCCGCGGCTGTAGGAGAGTCAGTGACAGAGGAATATCCTATCTGTTGAACAATGAAGGAACAATCAGCAAAACATTGTCAACACTTGATCTCGGTCATATGCCAGGAATCTCAGACAGAGCCATCCACACAATCACACACTGTTGCAAGGCTTTAACAGAGCTGAGTATCAGGAGTTGCTTTCACGTAACAGATTCTTCGATAGAGTCCCTGGCTACATGGGAAAGACAAGCAGAGGGAGGAAGCAAACAATTGAGGAAGCTCAATGTCCATAACTGTGTGAGCTTAACTACTGGAGCACTGAGATGGTTAAGCAAGCCGTCTTTTGCGGGTCTGCATTGGCTCGGAATGGGACAAACACGATTCGCGGGTCGAAAAGAGACGGTTACAGCTATGATTTGTGGACAGAGGCCGTGGCTCACGTTGTGCTTCGATGGATGTGAGCTTGGATGCTCTGATGGTTGGGAATTCCACACGCCACAACGCCACTGAAGAACTCATTGTCTCACTAGTTCATGTATTGTATAAAATCGTTCAGAAACATGATTCAGTAGGATGTGTAATTTTATTTAAACCTTTTAAAAAATTTGATTGTAAACTTGTAAAAGTTAAACTAATTCCAAGAAATGTATTATTATCTTTACTTGCATTAGTAACAAGCATAAAGCACCAAAACCATGTGATTCATAATAGTTATTAAGTTTTAACCAAAACAATTAGTAAAGGATATGAACGATTAAAGTGCCTATATATATTAGCCTGAGCAGATGGCAACATACACTTAAAATCTGGAGCAAAACCAAGCCAACTGCTGAAGATTAATTTGAATTGTGATTGGTTAAGTGGTCACATTGATTAGTTAGTTAATTATGAATAACAAGATACCCATTTATTTTTATTTATTCACATACTTACACATTAACGACAAATGTTACCTGAATTAACATCACGTGTCGGTTCACAAACCAAACACCCGAAAACCAGAGTCTTGTCTTCTCCTTTACATATCTTATGGAGTTCCTATTAAAACATTATTTTCTGTTAGTTCGTTACAATATAATTATAGTCATCTATATTTTTTTCTAGCAATTTTCTAGTGTCCTTCAATATATACTTGGTCCAGTCACATCTCTTGAATATTCTACGAAAAGTAAATAAAAAATTCTTATAGTTTGTATAGTCACCTTCTTTGTATTGTATGTTAAGTAATCGAAAAGGTTGTAGCAGAGAGATTCAGTGTAATTTGATGTAAACAACTATATAACCAGAATATTTAGCAAAGAAAATTATTTATATGATCACAAACTTTGGATAGTATAAAAAGAGCAAAAGTAAAAAAAGTCAAGAAAAAATAGATTGAGATTGATGGATGGAAGTAAATAGAGAGTGGGTGTGTCGAAGAGAGCATGAGGGATTGCTTCTGTCAGTAAGCATATGAAGTATTTATATTTCACCTAAAACCCTAAATCCATTTTCTTTTCTTTTCTTCTAAATTTTATTTTTTCAGAAAGTATATTATCCATAAGGCCATGGATGCTTTTCTAAAATAAAAAACTTCTTATATATAAATTTTTTTATTCAGATACAAACTTAATTTGTTGGGTGAAGTTTAGGTTTCTATCTACACGCAAAATTGTCTTTCAGCTTATGACAACGTACGTCATCTTCTTCCCATCTTTGTTACATATTTCACCGTCTTGTCATAAGTAATTATTTGATGTTTGATATTCGAGTGTTATTTTGAATGGTATTATCGACCCCCTAATATAATATTATCACTAATGTCTTCTCCTATATCAGCATATAGTTGACTTTATGGATACTAAATATGTTGACAAAAAAAAAAAACTGATATAATTTTCTCAACGAAGTATTTTATAATTCATAATGAAGATTAGGAGATACATTGGAACAAGAATTAGTAAAATGAGAAGAAAAAAAACGAATAAATATATAGATGATACATGCAAGTTCACAATTCATTTACCATATGTTATATATACAGATGTATCGTGGTGCATATATATGGTTGATCATGAGAAGGATCGGATCTAAATCTGATCATTGCTTTTTGAATTCAGACATAACTAGACGCGTGTATATGTGTAGGTGTATAGATATGTGTGCAATGTTTTAATCGTATGTGTTAATAAATCAATAAATGTGTTAGGGCAAAGAGTGAACAGAAGGGTATGAAAAAAGGGTAGATACGGGAGGCAGCGAGACACGAGAGACGAGAGAGATACCTATGAACCACGACTTGTGTGTTTGTGTTTCATTAATAAAAAATTACTAACATAACTATATAGTATCAAGATCAAATAGATCAACCTTTTTCATTTGTTAAAATATACTCCTATAACATAAGTCTAAATAAGCACACCCTTTTGTTTTATTTTTGACAACTTTGATGCTTTTGTTTCATCCGACAAATCGGCACCTTTTAGGGTTTTCATTACCTGTTTCTTCCCCAAAGACAAATCCCTTTTTTACCCCATTAATTTACTAACTCTCGATATAATTATTAATCACTTTGATTATAAATAAGGTAATCGATCAGTACCTTTCTTGGAACTAACGAAAACCCATCATTTTTTAACTCGACAATGAAAAAGAATTTTCGGGAAACAAGAGGAAACCAGTGGTGGTTGTTTGATTATTCCTCTCTAAGATTTTATCTGTCGACACTAACCCTAATTATCAATTAAATTAACAAATGTTTTATTTCTCATTTGGCATCCAAATTGGGTCATCTTAGATGGTAAATCAACTTTATATATATATGATACTAATGTTTTTAATTTAATTTGGTCAGACGCTTTTATAGGAATTATGTACGTATATACAGAGAAAAAGTCTAAGATAATTTTCTTTTAGTTTTGTAAAATATATATTATGTTTACTTATATGATTTTTTTTCTTACTAAGAAACAGCTAAATCTAAAAACTTAAGAACTAATTTCCTAAAATCTTTGTAAGAAAATTTAACCATTATTATTTATTAAATATGATGCTGATGACTGATGAGTATTGGGTTAACATAAGAATATGCAAATAATATAAAATATAAACATCCACAGATGAAAGTCTGGAGAGAAACAAGAATTTGTCCAATGATCGCAGAGATCATCCTCTAAACCTTAGACTAGTTAGTGTATAGCTAAATACAAACTCCTATTTTACCATATCAATGAAAATCATCATTGATATAATTTGACAATAAATGAATAACGTCTTATAAATCATCTACTCTTAGATACGTACGGCTCAGTCTTTTTGGAATGTGATTGTGGCAAACGTAATGTACCCAACCCCAACATTATTACTATAAGATTTCTTCCAACATTTGTGACTCTTGCCTCTTGGTTAGGGAGTTGTTTCCGGACGATCTTCATGATACTATAGCCCATAACATATCTAACGATTAATGTCAACTCAAAACCAAACAGCTGATATACATATTTGGTTTAGAGTTTTTTGGGGACGGATACGGAATAATGAGTAAAACCTCAATTAGACATGAGTGAATAGATAAATTTCTTTACTTTTCATATAGTAGTGTTGACTTATTTTGTTTCATTTGTCGAATCTTAACACATAATATCCCTCTTGCACAGCAAAACAAAACAAAGATATCATTTTTTCCACATTCATCTCGAATTGACTTTCATTTTTTCATATTTGACGAGGGAACTTCACAATATTTTTTTATCATCTGGATTTTGACTAAATGGCTTGTAAAAGCTACAATGTTCCATTTTAATCGAAAACTTTATAAAAGAAAACTAAAGTATAGGCTTGTGAGACAAAGAGGACGGTCACATATATATTATCACCAAGATTACATATATATAAATTACTAAAATATATAGAAAAATAAAAGAGCATGAGAAAGTGGAATCTCTCAAAAGATCGAAGAGACAGATTAACAACTCTCTCGTGCAAATTATATTATTAAGCCGCTTGGGTCCAAAATAAGGCCATTTCCACAAATTTTATGGTCTCTTTAAATTTATAACTATGACGTGACTAATTTAAATCGGACGATTTCAATCAATTTAGTTAATAAAACTCACCTAACATCAAAACTTATCATATCGTGTATCTTAAAATACATTTGAATCAGATCAGTGGATGCATATATAGAATATCAAATCTGAAAATGTATCTGATATAGTAGTGGATCGACTACTTGAATCAAATAAAATAATAAAAGAGACAGAATGGGATTATATATGTCAAAACGATACACCTAAGATTGAGTTTGACAAAAAAAATATAGATATTAGTAAATATTAGTAGGTTAAAAACACAAAAGATTAGGTTGTCTCTTTGTTTGAGCTTCCCAAGAAACAAAAAGACACACATCCCAAGAATCCGCCGGCGTCGACAATCTTCGCCGGAGCCATCGTCCTCTTCCATCATCTGCTTAATCATTTTTTGCCCTAACACCAAAAATTATCGATCTTTTTTTTTGTCTACTATATACCTAGATATATAGGTTTTTTTGTCCTTCTCTTTGGATCATTTCCACGACGAAACGGAGAAGAGGGGACGATTTTGCCAGCCAAGAAACAAAGAATTGTTAAGGAACTGAAGATTATAACCTTCTGAAGGATAATGAAGTCTAAGAAGAAGCTTAGCTTGAGACAAAGCAAAGCTTCCAATAGGAACGTTAACGAAACCAAACCTCTTCATCATCTCTTCCCAAATCTCAAACCTCCGATGTCTTTGCTTTCTCTCCGTCTCTTCCGCCGCCACAACATCCAAAATCTCCTTACCGAACCACCGTTGCTCTAGGGTTAGTCTCTCTCGGCTATTTGGCGGCAACGTCGCTTCCAACGAATCAAAGATCGCCATGTAATGATCCACTGCCTCAGAGAATCTATTCAAGAACGAGTGATCTCCATGATTAGCTTCTCTCTCTGCCATTGTAACGATTCTAGAGTTTAAGCTCTTGATCGCTGACAAGAAGTGACCGATCATATCTCCATCGTCGTTAAATATTTTGTGGAGGAAGTGAACACAATTGACGGCAATGGTCTCTCCTTGTACGGCTGAGAGAGCTAACAATCGGATCTGTAGCAAAAGTCCGGCGAGATCTTCTTCTACGATCACTAGCGTGTGAAACTGGAATTGGAGACCTAAAGAGTCAGCGAACCGGGTTAACCGGTCTCCAGTTCGGTTTAATCCGGTTACATCTCGACCGCATCCGGTTATGCGGAGAGATGGAGGTGGACTGCTAGGGTTTGATGACCTCTCTGCTAGGGCTTGCATCAATGGAGGCCATTGAAGTCCTTGTGATATATCTAAATCAAGTATATGTAGAGCTCCGTTATCGTTTGTCTCCGTCGCGTCGAGGATAGCTTGGTTCGCCGTTAAATGACCGAACCGAATAAACGGCGTTAGTTGGTTTAGCCAAAGATAGTAACAAGACTCGAAGTCAGAATTGTTGTTCTTGGTTCGAAACAAGAACTGTTCTTTGCATACACTGCTCGTGAACACCGTGGAGTTACTCATCGTCATTTCGTTCGTCGTCCACGTGGCAACCGTTTCAGCCGTCTGATCTTGTTGCTGACGGTTGATTCGTACGGACAAGGCTTTAGTGAAGAGGTGTACAAGTCGCTCGGTGGAGTCGCCGTGAGGAGAAGAGTTAAGGGAGAGGATTGAGAGTAAGTTTTGAGCGGCGGTGAAGTTTGACTGGGAGACGAAATTCGCAGCGGTGAAAAGAAGACGACGGAGGTGATGTGAGGCGGAGGTTGCGGCCGAGGAGGAGGCGATGCACAAAGGAGGAGGATTCTCGGTGGTGGTAGCGGTGGCATCTTCGGAGGAGGAGCTAGAGGATTTGAAGGAAGTAAGCATTTGAAAAGATAGAAAAAGATGCTTTTGGTTCAAATGATTCTTTTTCTCTCTCGATCAAATGAGTCTTTTTCAATGGCAATAATAAATATTATTTTCCTTTACCTGAAGGTATATTGCTTGTATTATTATAATATTATAGATAATCCACACTAGCTATAGCATGTGTACACACATATATATATAACATAGTTTTATGGATAGAGATGAAGTTGGACCGACCAAGCAATTGAAGGGTCCATGAGAATCCTCAAGCTGGTTTAGGGTTAATTATTTTTAAAAGAAAAGTTTACTATAATCCCACGTAGCTTAATAACTTTTACTGTCAAATTCTTTTTTTTTCATAATCTATCTAATTTTTCTAAATATTTGAAATGATTTTAGAAAAGTGAATCATTACATTATATTCTAACAAATTAAGGCTTAATTATGTAGTTTAATAATTTATCATTATTATGTATTTATGTTGTAACGTTACACTCTAAAAACTAATGCTATTTTGGTTTAAAGTCGGTAAATCCTCGTGAATTGATATCTTAGCAGCCAAGGAATCTTTCATTTACCCATCGACGTGCAAATGATACTAATTAAATAAAAATTCACTACAAAAATATACATTAAAACAGTTCTACATCAGTCGTATAATCTATATTTCTGCATTCACACGTCTTCGTCGACAGGATATTATATATAAATATATTTGTGCGGTGGATCGTGGAGATGGCCCACTTTGCTAATTGATTATGGCATTTGCAGGAATTATGCTTATAGGTTCCAATATTAGATGCGTAAAATGGGAATTCTCGTTGAGATTCTGATGCCGAGGATGCCAATTTACGAGATTAAAGAGAAACTTAAAGAATGAGATTTTGCTTACTAAGTAAAAAAAATAGACAAGTAGTATAATAGATGAAGGAATCTGATCAAAATCTCGGGATGTACAAAAAGAAAAGAGAAGTAGCTTTGCTTGCAAAATCGAAAAGCTAAGCCCCAAATTGCTAATTATTACACTTTTTCACTTATTGAATTTACCAAAATGGTAATGCTGCAAAAAGATCTCTCCTTGACCCTTCAAGTGAAAGGATTCTCTCTATCACTATATGTATGTATGTATGGGAGTGCCTACAATTAGAGAGCATCTATAATTGGATTGGAGCCTTTATTGCTCAGTTTCTCGTCTCTTCTTGGACTATAAATACGAAGCATCTTATCGCATGATAAATGCATTTACATACCTTTTTAATATAAAATCTTTCATACATACTTCCATCAACGAGAAAGATGCTTTCAAATTTCAAGACTTAAACCGTTTGGTGGATCTTTGTTTTTGGTTAATGTAACCGTTTGGTGAGTTGTTCAATAAGTAGTAAAAGTGTTCCTGAATTATCCATTGATAAATTTTGTTTATAGCTATACTCAAATTCGAATCCAAATACCAAAACAATTTTTGTTTAACGCTAGTGCGATCGAAAGCTAGATATTTAGTGAAATTTGCAGTGCCCTTGCTATAAAGGATTTATAATTTTCTTTTTTTGTCGTTTACAACCGGCAAAATAGTATCATTTTAAAACTCGATTTATAACACAAGATCCATTCTTAATTTGTTTGTGTGGATTGAATTGGCAGAGAGATTATTTTAAAAGAGATGAGAAATCGTCTGAAGTTGGATTCAAATCAAATCAACTTAATAAAAAGACTACACATATATAAGTAATAAAAAGAAAAGAGAGTCTACATTAAATGAATTATAATTAGGAGCCGGTAGAAGAGTAGTCGTCAATAAGGACAAAGGAGATGGATGTGCCTTTTAGCCTGGATAACACATAGCGATCCCATACGTATTCGTTTGCACTAAAAATTAAGCACTTTACTTTGACAAGTCCTTTCGATTATGATATTTATAATTTGACTTAACATTAGCATCAATCATCCACGTGAATCAATATAGTTGTTGTTTAACCTTTAACGTAACAAGTACCATATATAGAACTTTAACTCTAACAAAAATAACATGTACCATAGTCCATAGATGCTTTATAAATTTTTCTTTTTGGGATTTTGCTCCAAATCTAGTTTAGTAATTTTTAAGATTTTCAGCTGTTAAACAAAATTGTAGTCACCAAAATAAAGTTTTATGAAATTTAATACGTGTTTTCGATGAATATGACTACTACTACTACTAGTAGATAAAGTAAAAATACATATGTTTCAACTTTTAAGTAAGAAAAACAAAGAATTCAAATTTACTGCTATAATTTAGCATCAATATTATACGAACACTGATTTTTTTATGAGTAAACATCAAATTGATTTATCAAACAATCATTAAAAGGTAAAATGTAAGAAAAAAAAAGAATAAAAGAAAGAAAGGAAGAATCAAAAGAAGCACGCAATGAAATAAATGAAGGAAGGGAGAGGCAGGAAGTTTAACCCAAAAGATTGGACGAAAGGCTGACACACTTTTGCCTTTCTCACTTTCGTTTTTTTTTTCTTTTTTCAAAACGATTTTTTTTGTTGTGTGTGTTATAAATAACATATTTCGTGTTTATTTCACTGCCACGTTGGATAGGACATATTGGAATGTGACTTTTCCTTCCTACCCTCCTCCTCCTCTGCCATTTCTATAATTATTATCACTCGTACGAACATTCTTTCTGTTCCTAATTTTTCAACTTAAAACAAAAAAAAAAGATTAGGTTTTATGTTTTGAGAAAGATACTTGTAGTTTAGATTTTATGCATTGAGAAAGACACTTGTAGTTTACATTTCCTTTATTTCTCAACAAAACATTCCTAACCATTTCATTAATAAAATCAACTATACTATACTAAAGAATATTTGTAAGGCAAAAACTTTGAACATCAATGAGTTTACAAATTTATCATTCAATTAAAAAGGTAAATGTTGGCTAGCGAGCCGTGAAAAAGGAAACGAAGAAAGCTTTTTTTTTTTTTTTTTTTACCGTTTCACATAAATCTGTGTAGCACACGACAGGCACGTGCACGTCAAGATCCTTGTCAGCTCTACTCATAAGTCTCAACTCTCACATATCAATATTGTCCCTAACCTATTTGGCTATTTGCATATAGTTTCCCGTCAAATTATTTGATCATTTCTTTTTAAAGCAGATCACGCTATTGGGTTTATATCCATTTATTTCGTAAACGATTAATCTTCTGCAATTCATGTATATATGATTGAACATTGTAGTGTACTATAGTGTGAATATGATATCATACGGTTTCAGCTGTTATTGGCTATATTTTGTGATCATACTTTAAGCCTAATCGCAGCCCTATTTTTTCCGGCCCATCAATTATTCATTTAGTACAAAATTTATCTTTTCACACACCATTTTTTTCCCCAGTTACTAAACTATTTTGGTTTCAATAACATGCAATACATGAGTTTGAATTTGGATTGTGATACAATCACAAACTATTGACTATATGCTCTTATCAATTATGGTTAATATCGTGAACTAAAAAAATATCACTAAATTTTGTTCAAATCTTATTTAATTTCAATCCATTTGAACAGTAATATTTTGGTTGCAATAATTGTCTTTATATGTCTCACTCCGATAAGAACCTACGTTTTCGATTATGTTTCAATACTTTTAAATTGTTTAAAAGAGTTGGACTGAAGTTTTTTTTTTTCTCTCGTTATATCTCATGCAATTTTGGTTTTCAAGAAATATCAAACTTTGATAAGTTCTTGTATCTAATATTTTTACGCTTTATATGTTTTATGCATCTAGGTATTCGCCTTGTACATTGGGTATTTACAGTAATATCTCAGATATTGTAATCATCTAATTAATTATGAAATGAGTTTTCGTTTTGTCCAAAAGAAACATAGAGTATATAATTGGTATCATGACAATTTTTGTAATGAATTGGAAATTATAAATTACTTGGTACGACAAGAAAGAAAACGAATGCGGTAAAGTTAAAGAAAAAAGTACACTTCATTAGGTGGCAAAACAAATATCATTTTCTGCTTATTTCAAAAGTTGAAAAATTGAAATATAAGACTAAATTACATAAGATTTATTAAAATAAAGTAGAGGAACGTAGAAAAATGAATTCAACTAACAAGGATTAGCTGATTCATCGTTTAGAAGAAGAAGAAGAAAAACTCAAGGAATAAACATACATACATTTCAGTTCATGTACATATGAATAACAATATCGTTTTAAGTCAAATTAATAACTTGAATGAAATAATTAAAAGACCCAAAAAAACATAATCCGTTCGGTTCCAAATTGGTCTCAACAAAAGAAAAACCAAACTCTTTTTTTTTTTTTGTGATAAATAATTTCAAAGAAAGCAAATTAAGCTCCGGCATAAGGGTTAACCTTAGGCTTGCCCTTGACAAGACCACATTGAAGGCTTGTCTCCGGCATGTTGTATTCGTCCCGGAGAGATTTTTCTGGTGACAAGACGCTTGCGTACAGTTGCTGTCCCAAGTAGCGTCTTTCTGCGTTCTCCGACCTAATGTTCCACATTCCACAGTTGTCGAATGTGAGCAAGATTGCAGCCCAACACTTGGGGTAGACCTGGACTGTGTGTCGGCTCACTGCATCTAGAAGGTTGTAGTTCTTCCTCTTCTCTGGTGTCCATGTCCCTGGCTCAACCCTTTTGTACGATGAAAGATAATTAAAATTAGGGTTTAGAGATTGGTTACTTTTTGTACAAGCAAAATGATGTAAAGTGTGTTACTTACGCTACAGCGAAGAAGGAATAGCCGTCCAAATGCCAAGACTGGACACTCCTCTCGTGGTTCTCGAACACGACTTCAATGAAGGTGCGGTGAGTGATGTTAAGAACATTGGGTTCGATCTTGATGTTCTTGATCTGATCAGGATTTGGGTTGTCCGAGATGGTGTCGTACTTGAAAACCTTATCAGCAACGCCGAAGTACTCAGCAAGCTTGAGAGGTGTCTCAGGGTCGGTGTGGGAGACCCCGCTCAACGCGTACCTAAGCTTGCCATCGACCTTTCCCTGAGTGTTCACGAGCTTGATGGTGCGAGTGATATTAATTTTTCCGTAGTGGTACGAGCCTTGTGGGTTAGGTCTAGCGGCGCTGGCTGTCAAGTTCCACCTGAAAGATCGGTACTGATTCAAAGACCAAGCCCAACCAACGGGGGCCGCAGGTAGCTGAGAAGACGCAGGACCTTTGCCTCCCTCGTAGCGGAGCAATCCTGTGGTTGTCAGAGGTTTCTTCAAGAACCTTGTGGAAGCAATCATGTAGTAATCTTTAGGTTCTTGGTCTGCCGTGACGATTACACCAAAACACTGACCGACATGGACATCAAGCGAGTCATAGTCGTTTTGTAGAACATGTGAGCCTTCCATCTCGACAAGCTTCATTTTGTGGTTCTGAATCCTGAAGTTAAGAGATGCCTTGAGACCCACGTTACAGATACGAACTCTGTATGTTTTCCCTGGCTTCAAAGTGAAAAGAGGTTTGTCAGAGCCATCAGTTTTCCCGGATTTACCGTTGATGAGAATGCCATCAGGACGACCAATAGTACGACCACTGTCGAGGAACTTCTTGAGCTGAGTATGGCTTTTGGTGTACCAGTCGTTGATAAGGATAGTGTAGTCATCTTCAGGGTCAGCGTAAGGAACCGGGATCAATAGACGGCTGTTCACACGAAGGCCACCAAAGCCACCAGCGGCACGATGCATGGCTGTGGTCGGGTAGTAGAAGTAGCTACCGATTTGATCCTTTGGCTGGAAATGGTATGTAAAGTTCTGACCCGGAGGGATCGGACACATTGTTCCAGCTGTTCCATCTTGCCAGCAGTTCTTCCTGTGCTGGATTCCGGCCCTATTTATAAATTTTCCAAATAAAACCCCAATTAGAAAATATTGGTACCGTTGGACATAATTTCATATCCAACCATATATGGTTGCTCGTATAAAATTTTAAGAATGGTCGTGGAATATATCAGATATGCGTACCAGGTGATGAGGAAAGGCTCGTCGAGGTTGTTGAAGACATTAACGATGACGTTGTTGTTAGAAGTCGAGTTGATGTTAGGACCAGGGAATTGACCGTTGATGAGGATGACTTGTTGTGGAACGCCGAGAGGAGATGCGGTTCCGTACGTCACGTTCCACACGTGGTGGAAGTAAGGGTCCTCCGCTTGGACCATCATGACGGTCGCCGTGGCCACGCAAAGGCACACGGCCAAAAGTTTAACCCCTCCCTTCATTAATAGTAAACTTTATTATTAGTAAAGTTTATGATTTTTCTTTTCAAGTGTTGGAAAAAATGTTTTTTTTTTCTTTTTGTTTTATTATGTGTTTTTTTTTGTTTGAATTTCGATTTTTTTCTTCAAATGTTAAATGACATTTTATAGCTTAATCGAATAAACAGTTTCCTGATTTTTCTCGTTTCTTTAGGTCCCTTTCATCACGCTCTTCCTGTCGTCCATATTAGGAATATTCAATTTGACCTCTCGCTATTTTTGGTGAAACTTTTTTTCTAAAAAAAAAATTTCTAAGTTTTTTTTGAGAATTTTGCTAATTTTGGAGAATAGTTGTTGAGTCTAGTCATATATTATACATGATTCATGATACTAACTCGAACGACTAAACTTTATTTTTTCTTATATAAACCAATTTGGTTATGATTTGATCTCATATCAAATAATTGACTTGTACATCAAATGACTTATAGTAGCACGATAGTCAAATGATAGAATAAAAATAAAATGATGGGCTTGGAAGATTAATGACGTTTCAGTTTTTCTATAAATATTTCTGACTCGTCCATTATAACAACTTCTTTTGCAAACATGAAAACATGAGATATGTAGAATAATAAAAAGAAATAACAGATAAAAACGTTTAAAGTGATACCATTGCGTATGCAATAAAGTTTAAGCGTTTAAAGATGATGCAATTTTCAATTATATGCACTCGAAAATAGTTATACAATTGAGTGACTTATTAAATTTGACATGAGAAAGTACGGAAATTTTAGACTAAAAATTACTACAAATAAACCAAGCTATCGAGACAAAGAATAATCTCAGAATTAGAATACTCCATCGCAAAATATAATTATCACAACTATTTCTATATTGGGTTAGCATGTCAAAGCTAATTCTTATGACGTGAGAAATTCATTTATCGAGTTTAGAGATACTTTTTATTTGGTCATAGTTTTGTCATGACATTTATTTTCGGGAAACATTCTTTTGACGTAGAAACCACATATTAACATCTTTAGTGACATTTCCAATATTAGAATACGATGTGAGTTGTATTCATTCAAAGTTCTGGAATCTTAAAACCATAAAGAGATACAGGTAGAAATCTATTTGTTGTCACCATTTTTCTTATATAGAAAATGAATTAGAGATGAAGCGTAAAAATTGGTGACGTTACCTTATAGAAGAAGTTATGTTTTACCCTAAATAAATACTTCAAATCACAAAGGATTCATTAAGAGCAAAAACTAGTTTTGCTTTCCTTTTTTTTTTGTAGGAAAGGGTTAATTATACGTAACACAGAAACAAAAACAATTCTCTTTTTCCTCTAGAAAAAGAGATTAAAAAAAAAATGGAGGGGAGGTTATTGACGGTGTTGGTCTGCCTCGTCTCTACGGTGGCGATCGTGAACGCCGGTGATCCTTACTTCTTCCATACATGGAACGTGACTTACGGAACTGCCTCACCTCTCGGTGTTCCTCAAAAGGTGATTCTCATCAACGGTCAATTCCCTGGTCCTAACCTTAACTCAACCTCTAACAACAACGTCGTCATCAATGTCTTCAACCACCTAGACGAACCTTTCCTCTTGACCTGGTACTAATCAACATTCTTTATTTATATTATGATCATCTGTTAAAAAGCTTGTTGTCATGGGGTAGTCCGGTCTGTGATCCTCATTCTTAAGCTTGAGCCAGTCAATTATTTGTGCTCAAGCCATAGTTGGTCCGCGGTTAATCTTTTATCGGACTTTTCCCATCCGGTCCAGCTTTGACGGGATTCAAGGCAAAGGGTTTTCCGCGGACCGACTTTCTAGGGTCCGACCAGGCCAATCTAGCTAGGACTTTTTTTAAACCCAAGTTAACATTCTTATGTGATATATGAGTAGTATTAATAAGGGATTGTGGATGCAGGAGTGGGATTCAGCATAGGAAGAACTGCTGGCAAGATGGTGTGGCTGGAACTTCATGCCCCATCCCAGCTGGACAGAACTTTACTTACCATTTCCAACCTAAGGACCAGATTGGTTCCTACTTCTATTACCCAACCACTTCTCTCCACCGCTTTGCTGGTGGTTTTGGTGGTCTCCGTGTCAACAGCCGTCTCCTAATTCCCGTTCCTTATGCTGATCCTGAAGATGACTACACTGTCCTTCTCGGTGACTGGTACACAGCTGGCCACACTGCTCTCAAGAACTTCCTTGACAGTGGACGCACCCTTGGATTGCCTAACGGTGTTTTGATCAATGGAAAGTCTGGAAAGGTTGGAGGAAAGAACGAGCCTTTGTTCACAATGAAGCCTGGAAAGACTTACAAGTACAGGCTCTGCAATGTTGGGTTCAAGTCTACACTTAACTTCAGGATTCAGAACCACAAGATGAAGCTCGTGGAGATGGAAGGATCCCATGTTATTCAGAACGACTATGACTCTCTCGATGTCCATGTTGGCCAGTGCTTTTCAGTTCTTGTGACTGCTAACCAAGCAGCTAAGGATTACTACATGGTTGCATCGACTAGGTTCCTCAAGAAGGAGTTGAGCACCGTGGGTGTGATCCGGTATGAGGGAAGCAACGTTCAGGCTTCAACTGAGCTACCCAAGGCTCCTGTTGGATGGGCTTGGTCTTTGAACCAGTTCAGGTCTTTCAGGTGGAACCTTACCTCTAACGCTGCAAGGCCTAACCCCCAAGGCTCATACCATTACGGAAAGATCAACATTACCCGTAGCATCAAGCTTGTCAACTCTAAAAGTGTGGTTGACGGTAAAGTCCGGTTTGGTTTCAATGGTGTATCACACGTTGACACCGAGACTCCTTTGAAGCTTGCTGAGTACTTCCAAATGTCAGAGAAGGTTTTCAAGTACAATGTGATCAAGGACGAGCCTGCAGCCAAAATCACAGCATTGACTGTACAACCTAATGTTCTCAACATCACTTTCCGTACCTTTGTAGAGATCATTTTCGAGAACCACGAGAAGACCATGCAGTCATTTCATTTGGATGGCTACTCCTTCTTCGCTGTCGCGTAAGCTCCTTGGTCCTGTCTCTTTCTTTCTTTCCTTTAGCATTCTATCTTCTAACTTTTGTGTTAATGTTCCATGGACTTTGCCAGTTCTGAGCCAGGGAGGTGGACACCTGAAAAGAGAGAGAACTACAACTTGCTCGATGCGGTTAGCAGACACACCGTGCAAGTCTACCCCAAGTCTTGGTCAGCTATCCTTTTGACATTCGACAACGCCGGTATGTGGAACATCAGGTCTGAGAACTTGGAGAGGAAATACCTAGGCGAGCAATTGTATGTCAGTGTTCTATCACCGGAGAAATCGCTAAGGGACGAGTACAACATCCCCCTCAACACAAACCTCTGTGGCATCGTCAAGGGCTTGCCATTACCTGCACACTACTCCTAAATCAATATTCAATTAACTACTACTCTACAAAGTGGGGTGCAATATTAAATTAACTAATTAACCCTTTCCTAAATTTTAAGTGTAATTTGTAAACCCCTTCTTTCATATACTATCATTAAACCATAATCATATACCAAGTTTTGCTTTCATTACAACGTGGATTTGTTGGTAAGGGAAGTAACACAAAGTCACAAACAAACATTTTTAACAATTAAATTGCATAGAATTATCTACAGAGATCCCAAGTAGCTGCATATAATTGAGATATAAAGTTATGAAGATATTGAGGATTGAAGTGAAACAAACCAGAACAAAAGCAAAAGAGCACAGAGCACTTCTTGACCAATAATCTCATGAAAATGCTCAAGACCTGACGATGGAATGATGCAGAGAACCTGTCAGAACCGGCCATTCATGTATTCATAAATCTTAAACCCTGAAGACATATATAGTAGACATGCCAACAAAGCAATCAAGAATTAAGTAGGAAGATGACATTCTAAGTTACATCAGATATTCCATAAACTGTCTCTAACCTTATTTATCCAATAATAAAGAAGATTCACTTCTGGAGGGGCTGTGACCAGATATACAAAGCCAGTTTCAACAGATTATGGAATTTCAGGTTAGTGTTCTCTCCATCAGAGAGTTGATGTCACCTAAAGATAAAGAAACGACAAGTGGATAAACAGAGAGATTATTCTAATGCATCAACCAAAAAAACAAACAGACACGACTACCACATTTAAACCCTTGATGCTTCTGGCATCTGAAAATGAAAATCTAAGAGATTTCTATGAAAACTTAACAAATTTGAAAATGATACATCTCTCTCTTCAGAACCCCTTAACGTTAAATTAACAGAAGAATCCAAATTCAAATGCATATGTGAACAGAGGACAAAAAGAGCTGACAGCTTCAAAAAGCGCTTTCTTCTCTTAATTATCAGAGCAAAAAACCTGAAAACAAGAATAAAAGAGTAATCCATACGTAACAACCGCAAATTGAGGAATTAAGGAAATTAAGGTTTATAGAGAAGAAGACGAACAATATGGTAGTGAATAGCTAACAAAAGTCCACACCGGTTACTACACAGTCAACTTCGCTCTCTCCTTATCTCACCAAATTGATGTTTTTAGGTTTTACTGCTCCATCTGTCTCTTTGCATTTTAGTCTTCGATAGGTTTTGTTGCCCTATCTTTATGTGGGGGAACAACTACGGAAAACTAATTACTCTTCTTGGGCCTATATTAAGCTAATTACATAAAAATTACAGTGGACTATATAAGCCCCAAATTGAGTACAGTATCTTCTCTGAAAGGATGATGATACGTATTTTGCATTCAAATCAACTTTTTAATAATTATAAAACATATGTAACGGAGACCAATTTTCTCTAAAATGTCATGTTAACATTTTGTTTATAACAAAAAAAAAAAGACATGACAGGTTTAAACAAAACTATAATTGGATTCTACTCCAAAACTGAATCATTAAACACTAAACAAAACTAAGTTTTATTCAAAAAGAATCCATACTTAATTTCTATTGAAAAAAACTAAACTTGCATCTTTTGGGGATCACGATGACGAATTGGATCTGTTAATGTCTTTACTTTGTTAACCCGTTGAAGAAGTCATTACCAAAGCCCACATCCATAAACCCTAATCCCAGAAGAATACGGAAGCATAAAGCCTGAAGTTTCTGCATGAACGTTGGACCTTTTCCTGCAACAACAACAGAAAAAGACAGAATCTTAGAAAAGCGTTTGCGTTTGTAAAAACATTTCACGCCAGAACACAAACGTTTACCTCTTTCTCCCAAGGTTTCTTGTGCTCTAAGCAATGGTGGAGCTGCACCCTCGGCGACCGCCAAACCTCTTGGTTTAAGTGATCGATCCAAACCCAATTCCGGTAACAGCTGTTTGAGATCCGGTTCGCATTCTAACAACGGGATCGTGGCTGGTGAATCTCGCTCCCAATCCGCACTGTAATTATTGACTCCAAACCATTCATTGTCTATGTGCTGGCTAAATCCATCGTTTTCTAAAATTGGAGGATAACGAGACTCATCATCATCCTCATAGCCAGGAATTGGGAATCTGGACAAAATCTGATCCTCTTCTTCAGCAGAACAGAGACATTGCAGCTCAAACAGTTTTTTAAGCATCAGTGTAGGGTTAACCACTGTCTCATTTGTTTTAGTCTCTTCTATACCTTCCAGTTCATTTCCAGTGATCTTCTCCGTTGTAAAACTCTGTGTTGGTGACTTCTCCAACGATCTGTTTAGGTTTTCTAGGAAATGAGTCGCAGGAAGTTGAGTCTTGTCAAGCACGTAACTCCTGTTTTCAGATTGCGAACGAAGCCAACTGTTAATCCTTGAAAACTCTGTTCCACCTATTTTCTGCATCACATCTTTCTCGAAGTTACTGATGTTGGAGCGGGACTTTGTCGCAGAACCAGGCCCCATCTGCAGCGGTTTTGGCTTGTGTTCAGACACTACCAACTTAATGTCACATTCAGATATGTCCTGACTATACACCGTTGCATCATCTGCTGTATTTTGACGCATAATGCTAGTCGATTTCGAAACGCTCCTGTCTGATGAGTCACATGCAGAATCAAATCTGTTCTTCTTCTTCTTCACCGGAAGACACGCAGATTCAGCTCGGACAGATATCATTGAGTTCCTTCTAGACTTGAAGCTTGAAGAATTAGGGGTTACGCTAAAATCTGCTCCTGATAATCTTCTGTTGCTGCTAGCTGTTGGTCTCATGAAGCTAGGAAAAACATCTGAAGCACGTCTTGATTTGTTTCTTGGTTTCTTTGGAGTCACATGAATCACTTCTCTAACCACATCCTTTTCTTCTTCTTCAATAACATGAGGCTTACCAGTGAGTTTCTCCAACGTCTCGTTTAGATTTCTCATCTTTCTTAACGACATCTCACGCTCTTGTTCAATCTTTTCCATCATCTTCTGCAGATTCATCATCACAGCCTCCTTTTTCGCTTGTTCTTCCTAAACGTCAAAAGAATCTTTAACCCATCAGAAAGTGTAACACTTTTAAGAAAGTTGATGAGAGTACTATGCAAGTTAGTAATTCCATTACCGTTGATTCGTCCTGCCCTAAATGAATATTCTTTGCCCTCGTTGCAAAGTTTAAAGAACATATGGTTTCACATAGATCATCCTCTTTAGGGCTGATATGAACAAGCATCAACGTTTTTGAGTCTTGCCCTGAAACATCAATAACCAAACTTTAATAAAGAGAAACGTTTTTCAATTAACACCAAGATATTCTTACTTACCGAGAGAGTCTTTTAGAACCTGTGTGAGCTTGCTGTTCCTGAAGCACATAAAAAGAACTCGAAAGTGTCAGAGATTGAGATCTATATCAAGAGTTACAAAAAGATTGATATGTTTACCTGTAAGGAATGTGAGAGTTCTTGCGTTGAAGAGAGTTGATGACATCTCCAAGAGCAGATAAAGAGAGATTAATGGCTTTGCCTTCATCAAAACGCCGACCAGTGGCTCTTGTTTTCAACACGCGCTCGCTTCCTCCAAGATCCACTAGCCAAATCTTGTTTGTTTCACGCCGTCTCTCAGGAGCTCCAAGACTAGTGACCGATACACGGATCATACTGTTTCATGATTTTCATGCATACATGAGAGATCAAAGAACATTATGTAATAGAAAAAGAGATCAAAATATTTGATTTCTTTTACCAGTGTGATCTGCTGGAAACAGAGTTAGAGTTAGTGGAGGCAGTTGCTCTGCTACGACAACCTACTTTGTATAACCTTAAGATTTCATTAAAGTCATCCACTTTAAGTTTCACCAAGTTCTCAATATCTATCTCTCCATTTGGGTCTGTGTGAATAGAAAGACTGAAACAGAGAAACAAAAACTCATTGAGTTATATAGTTCAACCGTTTCAATGAAGATCTCTGCACATGTTATGACTTATGAGCTAGAATTATATCATTATACCTTGGAGGTATTGGAGAAATGGGTTTAGTTGCTTCAGAAAGAAGCAAGTCTTTAAGATTTCCCATGTAAATCTCAAGCATACTAAAGTGGATTGTAAACATATGATTACTTTCCTCGACTTGTTTGAACAATCCCTTGATCGCTCGAGGAACGATACCTGGAGAGTTCGGAAGACCCTCCTGCAAAAATTGTACATCCAGTATTGATATATAGACTTAAAAGAAACAACAATGAAACCAAAGAGATGTTTTGATTGATTCTTCTTACCATTGTATAAGTTTTTCCAGTACCGGTTTGCCCGTATGCGAAAATGCAAGCGTTGTAGCCATCGATAACTGACTTGATTACTGGTTCGATCTCTAAGAAAACATCATCTGCAAGATTTTGAATACTAATCAAGAACACTTTCATGTATGCATGACCAATATGAGAAACTGTGTATCAACAGAGAAAATCAAAGTCATACCTTGGGATGAATCAGGTTGGAAAACTCTGTCGAAGTTGTAGGTTTTTCTCTTGGTTTCTGATAACTTGATGATCACATTTCTTGTATCCGAAGCAACCGGTGGTCTCAACTTTTCGGTGGCTCCCAAGGGTTTGACTCGACAAAACACACGAATGTTCCCTGCCAAATTTGCCAATCTATAAAATTAGACTCTTGAATATAAATTTACATTAGAAATCATAGTTTTTTTTCTAATGTATTACTAACCTTTAAGGTCCAAGAACTCATTAAGAATTTGTCTTCTCAGTTTGTTCTGATCGTTGACTTGAACAGTTAGTGCAGAGAGCTGATCTGCAAACCAATAACAAGAGAATCAGAGCAAGACCAATAAGCCACAGAGCATAAATAAATAGCAATAAATAATTTGTGAAACTTTTTAGTCAACATTATCTGAACAGACATAGATTCTCATATTTAATTCTATATTATAATCCTACTGAAATCTTGACTACAGATACCTTTTCGAATTAAATGTTTTCTGTAATGCAACTAATTTAAGTGCAAAACCAAAAAAATTAAGTTAAACTTATCTGAATAAAGTGTTTTTTTAACAGAAACAGAGTGATTTTTTCATAAAAGACAACATAGAGTAGCAAAAACTTTCAAAGAGCTGACTACAGTATTGAACCCACACATATAAACGAATAACCAAACCAGCCGTTAGATGACTGACACGTCACTCATACAGTACCAGAATAGATAATCTAACGGTCAGTATGATTTGCATGTAGTAGGTAATCTCCACCAAAGGATTTTAATTGTACACAAGAAGACAAGAATTTTTTATGCAGAAGAAAAAAAGAAAATTTATGAACAAACATCCAAAGAAATAGAAAAATCTTAGAAAAAAAAAAGAGAATTCTCAAAGGAAAAGTGTACCTCTAATGCTCTGTAAATCGACAGAAACAAAGTCGTCTTCTTCTTTCTTTGACGTTGAAGAAGTATTCTTGGCGATGTTGCATACAGATTTAACCCAATCAGAAGTCATATGAGATTTCAAACCGAGCAAAGAATGGATTGTCTCGGGTAGATTCCGAACCGGTTTCGATCTTGTTCTCTCCATTTATGCTCCGTCAAAACCAAATCTTGAAATCTTGGTTAAAAAACAGAGAAAACCTCCCAGGAAACAGAGCAAATCACTGAACTTTTGCCGAGAAAGTGAGGGGAAAGTGGTGAGATTGGGGTCAGAGCTCATCAATGACGAGTTTAGAGATTAGGTTTTTTAGAGAGGACAGAAAAAACTGAAGAGAATGTTCTTCAAGATCAAAATCTCTGCAGGTGCATAGAACTATAGAATAGACCCTTTATATACAAATTTTAACCTTGAAGGAGAGATAATTGTAGCTGATTTTAACACTTGTCAATATCACCAAATGGGAAACTTTTTTTTTCAAATTACTATAAGTTAAAGAAATTAATTAGTATTCACCATTTTTTAGTGAAAACAATATTGAGAAAAAATAATACTTAGTCTGTGATTGGTAAAATGTTTATATGATTTTTTTCTAAAATGATTATTTTAGAGCTAAATTTAGAGATTATGTAAATTTAAACTTTTAGACTTAATATATATAACTTTATTCAAACAGAAAATTACAAAATTAGAGATATCATATTTTTTTCTATTTTATAGTTTACCATATACAATAATATTAATAGCGAAGACCGAATATTAGTCTGTATTAGCTTACAAAAGTTATTATTAAAAGGAAAAGTGCGTTACTGATAACTGATACCAAATTTTACTCTGTATTAGTTTACAAAAGTTATTATTTAAAAAAAAAAAGTACGTTACTATATAAAACATATAGATGTAAACAATATCCCTCGGAATTGGTTCTTTTAAATTTTAATTAATTTTGGTTGACAAAAATACAATAAAAATAAAAGATATAAATTATTAGTTTGTATTACAATCTACAAAAAATTATTAAAAAAGAAATGTATGTTATTAGTATCAAATACTGATTATTAGTCAATGTTGTAACTTGCATTAATTATTAAAACACTATATAGGCTGTCAAATGTGAATTCTAGTTCAATATTGAAGAAAAACGTTTATGTCCTACTTTCTAATTATCAATAGTGTGACGACTTTTTGGAGAAAAAATGTTTGCATAGAAATTATCAAAGTGAGGTTGAACTAGTGGTTTAACCCACATTAACTGAAAACCTAAACATTCAAAGAGGCATGAGTTCGAGTCTCTTTGAAATCAATAATTTATAAAAGGTTATTACGACTCTAAAAAAATACGAGCCTAGGTCATGAACTTTGTATTTAAATACGAGCCTAGATTAACCAAAACATAATAATTCAAATCCAAATAATGTCATAGACCATAACATGTAGCATGATGCTTTTGTATTTATATTGTTGTTTCGTCACTATCCAAATTTAAACACGCATTTATTTAATGAACGAATGTTGTTAGAAGAAAAATCATCCAGATATACTTTAACAAAAGTAGTGGAGTTATAATTGGTTCCAAAGCCAACGTCTATCAAAAGAAGATTGTAAACTCCAAAATGAAAAAAGGAGAGAGTACTGATCCAACGAGAACGAGTGACATATTTTAATTTCAGATTTCATTTTCCTTACTTTTGTTATCAATACAAAAGAATCAATCAAATGTAACACTCGTGATAAAACTCCCATGTGACAACAACATGAAGCATAACACTTCATGATGATAATATATAATACATTGTCTTATACATTTTTAAGAATTATTAGAAATTACGAATTAGCATGTTCTCTGCTTTTGAAATCTCGCTTAAAAATTTACAAAATAATTTTCTTGATAGTTATTTTAACATGCAACATTTGGAAAATCTACATGATCATTGGAAATGATTAACATTCATCCAAAACGTATTTAAATGTTATTGAATATATTAGTTAGAGAAATAATCTAAATGTTATTGATTTGGATGTAAAACATTTTGCTACCTACTATAAAAAATGCCTACGCTACGCAATCAAGTGATATCACAACATGTTTTCAAATACTGAATACTTTGGGGTTAAATTAAATCGTATAAATGCAATGAGGGTTCACCTGTCACGATGGATCCATCAAGGATAACGCAATCTCACTTGCTATATCGTCTGTGGTTAGAGTAAAAGTCTCTTCAATGTCTCTTTCTTACAATCTATCAAATTTTCATCAGAAAACAAAAAGAAAAGTAAGAAATAGATTTTAAAACATGAAATAAAGAAAAGATAAAAAGAAAAATCTTCATAAAGAAGAAAAGATAATGTTAAATCAATATTATCATGTTTTGGAGAAATACGCCAACATAGACCAATGGATGAACAGAAGATTTGTTATTTTTTCCCAATATAGGTTTGACCCAAACATCTATGTGACTAGTAATGTCAAATAATTTTTATTTCGCATGGATAGTTGAACATTGAATAGTGTCACTTTCCATATATATACATAAATATTCGGAAAGTACATTTCGTAACATTTTATCCAAGAAATTAAGGATCTCAGTTAAACAATTGAAACAATTACATGTTTTTGGTAATATATATATCCAACCAAGTACCAAGGTGAATTTTCATATACAAGAAGAAAATTAGAAAGGTTTCTTCCCTAACAGACTTTGAATTTAAATTCAGCAGCTCTTGCAAAAAAAAGGGTTCTGACTGGTTATGGAAGTTAAAACTATTAGATGTTTGTTTCGAAAATATTTTTAAAATTCTATCAGAAGAAAATGAAATGGGTGTGCTGTGTGCATGAAGGCTATATATTCCACAAGTTGACACTGAAAAAATATATTTTCTGTTTCTGTTGTTTTTCTTTCAAGGTTACTTTTGTTGATTTGTTTAAAATTAACATGTCAGTCATTCTGGGAGTTGTCTCTATAAATTTTTCTGTGATTTGTCGATTACTTGGAAAACCAATCAAAAATTCGGCACGTGAATATCTTGCCAACATAGTCTCACCCGGAAAGACCTTTCGCAGATTCTTCCTCAGAATTCGACACATGAGAATTCATCATCACCAGAATCTCACTGGTCAAGATATTCTTACTCCAAAATTTTAGAGCATGTATGCTTTCCATAGTGAGAATTTCCGTCGTATCTTTCTTATTCGATGCATGCATCAACACTGCACCAATAACATATGACTCTGATATTACTCGTTGGGCTGGAAACATTCACCACAATCTTATCAGTCAGTTTTAACCTTAAAAACTCGATAAATCAAGAACACTTGAATCGGAAAGCAAAAAAAAAAACAGAACTAGAAGAAACTTTCATGTATTGTTGTTTGTTTTATCAAACTCAAATCATAATTTGAATGTCTTTTGAATCTGAATTTTGTGGAACTAAAACGTTTTAGACTTTGATGCAACTAGAAAATATAACAATGCATGCAAAACACTTTTACAAGTTTGGTCCCTCCATTTGAACAACTAGAACAAAACTTTTAAAGAAACTCTAGAACACATTTGATTAATACTAACAAGCGTGGGAAGTAAGAAACTAATTTGAGGCATTTGTACATACCATATTGTAATAACTCCTTAGTGTTGTTATTTGTCTCACTGCCTGGGATTGTTGTTGGTGAGGAACAGTGTTGATAATGGCCCATTATTAATGGGTCGCAACTTGCAAGACATATGGGTCTTCACTATTAAGACTCTGCAACATTAAATACATTTCTCGTGGGGTTCATCCTAATATGCATATTGGTGTATGTATCTGTGCCTGCATGATTTAATGACCAGCAAAAAACAGTAATGGTCAAAGTAAATAACATGATGGGAGAAGGTGAAAAAAGAGTTTAAACCTCGGAAGAGTTAATACTGGTAAAACTCTGGGTCTTTCTTCAACGTTCTCAATTATTACAACTTTACAAGTACTACAAACATTTTCGATAAAGACAACAATACACACACTTCTTCAAGTTATGTAACAATCCACATTTGAAAGCAAACCTTACAATATGTAACACATCAACGATTTTCACACTATAAATATAAAACTAAACTTACCTTCAATGTGTTAACAAGGACAGGATCCGAGTTCTGATTTGAAGAAACATCTGAAGACAATAACTGTAAACAGAAGAGAGTACTAAGTAAAGGAGCAGTAGAAATCACAGTAGCCAATGTTCATGACATCTAAATATTAGCAAGAAAGATGCTCTTAACGCCAGTTGATTTAGATAAATTGAATAGTCAACTCATAATGATACATAAACTCTTACCTCTCTGCCAATGAACACGAGTGCAACATCAACAGGTTGCTGAAGTTTTTTCTCCGAGCACTAAACAATGGAGACAATAAAATAGATATGAGAATGAAACCATTGCATTGTGTAAAAATATTTGCTTGCGGACTCAACGCGAACATACCAGAAAATTAGACCAACCTCCTAGAGTGAAAACAGAGTCTACTAGATCCTTTGCAGACATGACTTGATAATTTACATCCGTTTCACCATTAGCATACCTACAATTTCATCAATGTGGACATCAATATAAGCACAATTCCAACAAAAGTTCTCAAACTCTTACACCAAAACCAGAGTACAATAAAATTTGGTAAATTTACTCACATAAGCCTTGAAAATGGTGAAAACAAGGATCAACAAAAAGATAAAAAGAGGCAGGCCTAACTGGAGATGCGGAGACCAGAGGAAAGCAGGAACTGTGGAAGGTGAAGCTAATCCAAAATCCACGAGAGACGCAAACTCAAGAACTACCAACAACTACGCCAGTAGAGCAGAGGTAAAACGTCACCGTTTGCTATAATTTACCCACAAAACCGATGTAGGAGAACCGGTCTGCGTTTAACGGTTGGATTAGCTAAGAGAACCGGTCTGATAATCTCTTGTTAACGGTCTTTGTAGAGGATGTGAACTTTATCTAAGTGTGTTCAAAGGCTTCATATTTTGAGACTTTATATTTTGATTTTCAACTTGGATACACTAGCTAGATGAAAACAATGATGATCCTCTTCTCTGCCTTTTACGTGCGCTTTATTATTCTGTGCTAGATGCAAAGAACAATATCCCCTAGCAATGAATCTTTTTTAGGATATACATAAGACAGTACGTATTGATAATAATTAATGGCAAGCTTCATCAAACAGCAATGAAGAAGGTACTCATCCAATGCAAATCTTGTCATCCTTGTATCGTCCTTTGTAGGTGAATCATCATTAGGCTGCAGAACACTGTTTTCACAGAGAGCGTGTTCAGTTTGATGGACTAAAACTGACCTTATATTATATATCAAGCTCAATCTGCTGGTCTCACGAAAAACTCGTCTCTCTATTGTACTTAAACCCTTACCACTAAATCCCCTGAATGTCTTTTACTATTTCTTAACTCTTGAACTACTGGAATTCAATTTGAGCTCATTTCTTATTACCATGTTCATTTGGAGATACGATAGAGTTAGTTTATCAACTAAACAAGATCACACGATTGATCAACTAAACAAGAAATATAAAACCAAAAAGACAAAGAAAAAGAGTTGAGATCGGAAAGAAGGAGAACGACGATCAAGCCTCACGATATTTATGTTCCTTCGAGACCTTTGGTATAAGCGAATCACATCTTGTGCGGCAGAAATATTGTAAATAGTCTGAATTTCAAAATAAATTACTATATATATATCACAATACATGTCGGTCTGGTTTAGTAAAGAGAACCGGTCGCTGAATCTGGTTCAGCTAAAAGAACCGGTCTGGTGTGTCAGATAAGGGCCAATTGGGCCATTAACACATTACGGCCCATATAAATTTAAATTAACAAACCATGAACCGTCGTCGGCTCATCGGACCAGTGTGGTATCACCGGCACTTGTAATCAGAGAGACTCACTCTCGAGTTTCGTCCTCTCTACTTCCCGCTCAAAATCCTTCGGATTCAGCCATTGAAACAACCTTGAGAAGAGTTTGAAAGATGAGCAGAGTTGAGATTGAAGAAGATACGGAAGGAGATCGCATCTCAACGAACGATTACTACTTCGAGAGAATCGGCGAACCTATCAGTATCAAAGAAGATGATGCTCAATACGATCTCGAAAACCCTCCGTCACAGCCTCTCGCTATCTCAGAACGCCACGCCGTCCTCTTTGTCGCACATTCCTCCGGTTAGTTTTCGTAATCGGCGATGGTAGAGGTTTTTGCTCTGTGCTGTTTATTTACTGTGACCGTTTTGTGTGGAATATTAGGGTTTTTTGTTGGGAGGACTAATGATGTAATTTCTGCATCGAAGAACAGTAACGGGAACGGTGATAAGGTTTTTATCCAGGATTTGAGCCTCGTCGATGTTCCTGTTGGGGACGTTCGTATATTGTCTCTCTCAGCGGATGATTCGATTCTCGCTGTCACCGTTGCTGCTGATATTCATTTCTTCTCTGTGGATTCACTTCTTAAGAAGGTACACGTCTCAGAAGTAGCAGACTAGCTGGATTGCTTTGTTGATTGATAGTTTACTTACTTAATCTGTTCCTTTGTTGCAGGATGCAAAACCTTCTTTTTCTTATTCACCTGATGAGTCAGGCTTCGTTAAGGATTTTCGGTGGAGAAGGAATGATAAGCATTCTTATCTTGTTCTTTCGAATACTGGGAAGCTCTTTCATGGAATTGATAATGCACCCCCTAGACATGTTATGGATGCTGTTGACGCCGGTTTGTTTCATCTCTATTGCTACTTCTTCAGCAAAAAAGCATGTTTTTGGCAATTATGTAAGATCGACTCTGTAGGAATTTACTTGTAAACTTTGTTTTGTTTGTCAGTTGAATGGAGTTCAAAAGGGAGTTATATCGCTGTAGCTCAAGATAACAGCCTTCGGATTTTTTCGTCAAAATTTAATGAGAAGCGGTGCATAGCACTATCATTTGACTCTTGGATTGGTGATTCCGATGAAGACTGTTTCGTGAAAGGTATGTTGCAGGTTTTGGCCTTCTTCTTTCTTACCAGTATTTTCCGTTTTGTTTCAAATTTCATTGTTGTTGTAAGGTATTTGAGATCTTTTCTTATGGACTGAGTCATACTGTATTCTGGGGCTTGGTCGTGATATATACAAACTGATCCTGTTGAAATTTCTCGTTTCCTGCTATCTCCCATCACACTTCCATTACAAAGGTCATAAATGGCTCTCAAGTTAAGCCCTCTCAATGAATGACTGTTTACTAACAATACTCTGCAACAGTTGATTCTATCAGATGGGTACGCAACAACTGTATTCTTCTTGGATGCTTTCAGCTGATTGAAGGCAGGGAAGAAAATTACCTTGTTCAGGTTATCAGGAGTCCAGATGGGAAGATTTCTGATGTGAGTAACATTTCTATTGCATTGATTTTGCTGCTGAGGCGTAGATAGTTAGGCATAACCCCTTTTCGGATGGAATAAAACAATAGGATCTGTAACTTTACTTATATTTTTTTAATCTGATTTGTGAGTTTTTGAACTTCTTTGCAGGGTTCAACCAATCTGGTTGCTTTATCCTTCTCCGATTTGTTTCCATGTTCTATGGATGATCTTGTCCCGGTCGGTGTTGGACCTCATTTACTCTTTAGCTACATAGACCAATGGTACGTCAGGCTAATTTTACTATTCTTTCTATTCTTTTTATTTTGATTTCTCTTTTCATAAATACTCCACTTTTCTTGCTCGCTGCTAGCCATTTGTCATTCTTTCCCACTGTATATGGAATCTTAAAGTTTTTGTCCATACATAAACTATCTTGGAAGGGCTGTAAATTACCAAGAATGTTCTAACGAGAATGGTTTTCAAATACAACTAACTATGATACGTGTTCCGCATTATATACTAGAATTAAATTTGAGCTCATATTATATTTATCCATTTCGTTTGGAGATGCAACAAAGTCAGTTTAATTGTTCCTGACATTTCCTCTTTTTATATTAATAAACGGACTATGTAAACTACCACTATTTTCGATGTGAAGATGGTAAATGTTGCTGTGTTTTCACCTCACCCTACAGCAAACTGGCGGTCACAGCAAACAGAAAGAGCATAGATGAGCATATTGTTTTACTGGATTGGTCATCTGGTGATGATAAAAGTGCAGTTTCCGTTGTTGATATTGATCGTGAGACCTTTTTGCCAAGGATTGGGCTCCAAGGTATGCAGTCCATAGTTTCTGTATTGTATGTGTACTTTTCCTACAATGACACGTTCAATATAAAGAAGATAATTTGTTTTTTCAGAAAACAACGATGACAATACGGTCATGGGACTCTGTATCGATAGGGTTTCTATAGAGGGGACTGTTAATGTCCGTTCCGGAGATGATGAACTTAAAGAACTTCAACCATATTTTGTTCTTGTGTGCCTCACTTTGGAAGGGAAGCTGGTCATGTTTAATGTTGCTAGGTAGGCTTTATTTCTCTCAGTGGTTTAACTCATTGCTGTTGACAACATTACTTAAAAAACATTAATTTGTTTTCCCCGACAGTGTTGCAGGACGGCCAGCTTCATCTGATACTGATTTGGCCTCTTCTTCTGATATAGAAGATGCTTATACCCCTTTGATTGAAGATGACCTTTCTAAACAATCTTCTGAAAAACATCAACAGTTGAATATTGCAGTACAAAATGATCAGAAACACCTCAACACAGAGAAGTTCTCTACTGAACAAAGGTTGCCAAATGAAAACATTTTTAGCAAGGAATTCGAGTCTGTGAAAAGCTCAGTGTCTGGGGACAACAACAAGAAGCAAGAACCGTATGCTGAAAAACCGTTACAAGTTGAAGATGCTCAACAAAGCATGATTCCTAGGTTGTCCGGAACAAGTTTTGGGCAACTACCCATGTCCTTAGGATATGACACCAACAAATTTGCAGGATTCGGTCCTGCTCTCCCTGTTTCCGAAAAGCTTCAAAAAGACATATTTGCGCAGTCCAATTCTATGCATTTGCAGGCCAATGTGGAGTCAAAGAGTACAGCAGCTTTTTTTGGATCTCCTGGCCTGCAGAACGCAATTTTGCAGTCACCGCAAAATACGTCATCTCAGCCATGGTCAAGTGGGAAAAGCGTCTCACCTCCAGATTTTGTATCTGGTCCCTTTCCTTCTATGAGAGATACTCAGCATAAGCAATCTGTACAGTCTGGAACTGGTTATGTAAACCCTCCTATGAGCATCAAAGATAAATCTGTACAAGTTATTGAGACTGGTAGAGTATCAGCGCTGAGCAATTTAAGTCCTCTGCTAGGCCAAAATCAGGACACTAATGAAGGGGTAGAGAAAATTGAGCCAATACCTTCTATCCGTGCCTCTCAATTGTCACAACAGGTGAAATCTTCCTTCGAAAAATCAGCCAGTCATCAGCAGCACAAAACTCCGCTCAGTACTGGACCTCTGAGACTTGAGCATAACATGTCAAACCAACCCAGTAATGTAAGGTTTACTCATGAATTCATGATAGTAATTAGTTTCTCAATGATTTTTTCGTGTGGATATGTTTTTTCCAGGAGAGAGTCATCCGACACTCATGCTTTCACAATCATGCCTTGCTGTAGTATTTTACTTACTGGACTGATACCATTAGCGTAACTGACTCTTCCTTTTTTGCACCAGATAAATGAGATGGCCCGAGAAATGGATACACTTTTACAGTCCATTGAAGGACCGGGTGGTTTCAAGGATTCTTGCGCGTTTATACTGAAAAGCAATGTTGAAGAACTGGAGCAAGGACTTGAAAGTCTTGCTGGCAAGTGCCAAACGTGGAAGGTAATATGTAAAAGTTCACGTATTTTGTTATTGGTTCATATTATTTTTGGATTCCCTCTTTTAATATCTGACCAAACCACCTTCCAATAAAAAAAATACTGTTGGTGATTCTGGTCCTTCTAAATTGCTAACTCATTTGGTGTGGTGGTCTTCAGAGCACAATTCACGAGCAGCAAGCAGAGATCCAACATCTTCTTGACAAAACAATTCAAGGTGATCTATTTATTTTACCATCCCCATATGTAGCGCAAAAACATTGTTAGTAGGTAGAATTGTGTTTTACTTGAAAAGGTATTCTAAAGCCGCGAGGCCCGTAAAAGGCAAACTAGGATTGTTGTAAATTTATATTACTTCTAAGCACTGTCAGTGATATCTAGAAATTGAGGCAAGTTTAACTTTCATCCCCATTACATCATTAACCCGCCAGACTTCAACTCTCAACCTAAATTGAGAAGTTTAGAAGAAGGGAACGAATCCTGATACATGCACATTAGTCTCATATCTGATATTTGTATATGATGGTGATAAAGCGTGAGCTCCAGTATGATAGTCAGCATAAGCGTGTGCTTTAGATGAGGTTCTTGCATTTTTACACATGTTTCTCTGGAAGTCCCTAGACTAAAGTTTGTTCTCGTTCTTTTGGTCTTCCCTATTATATTCAGTATCGTTTTCATATCTTACACTGGAATCTAAGCTGCAAATTAGCAGGTTGTTATTATGTTTTCTTATTATTGTTTCATGTGGGGATTTCAGTTTTGGCAAAAAAGACATACATGGAAGGTATGTATAAGCAAACTGCTGATAACCAGTACTGGCAACTTTGGAACCGCCAGAAGTTGAATCCTGAGCTTGAGGCCAAGCGGCAGCATATAATGAAACTAAATAAGGTTTTTTACGTGTTGATATATCTCCCTCATCCATCTGTTACTACTTTTAGCTCGCTGTTGTCATTTATCTTCTATTTTTCTCATTCTAGGATTTGACTCATCAACTGATTGAACTAGAGAGATATTTTAATCGGCTTGAACTCGATCGCTACAATGAGGATGGTGGACATCCTGTGGCACGAAGAGGCGTGCCAAATAGGTCTGCTCCTTCAAGGTATTCTATTGGATCAGTTGTGAAAATTTTAAGGAAGAAAACACCATCACAAGAAATACTATAAGTTGGTCAAAACGTCCCCTTTTTTTGCAACTCATATTGGGTTGATTCTTTTTGCAGACGTGTGCAATCCCTTCACAGCCTTCATAACACAATGAGTTCCCAATTGGCTGCTGCTGAGCAACTCTCTGAGTGTCTCTCAAAACAAATGACATATTTGAAAATCGATTCACCTGTAAAAAAGAATGTGAAGCAGGAGTTGTTCGAGACAATTGGGATCCCTTACGATGCTTCTTTCAGCTCACCAGATGCGGTAAAAGCTAAAAATGCATCTTCAGCAAAAAACCTATTACTCTCTTCTATCCCCGCAAGTATAAATCAACAGTCAAGACAACGTCAGTCATCTGCTATGAAAAATTCTGACCCTGAAACTGCTAGGAGGAGAAGAGAATCACTAGACAGGGTAATTTTTGTATGAAATCTTTGACTCAGTACTAGCCCTCACGGTATATGCACATATTCTCTAGTATATTAAACTGTGAAGAATTTATATGCACTCCTTTATTTATGGTGTATCCTGACGTGTGGCTCTACTTTTTGTGATCTATTTACAGAATTGGGCTGCTTTTGAGCCTCCAAAAACAACTGTCAAAAGGATGCTTCTGCAGGAGCAACAGAAGACGGGTATGAACCAACAGACTGTCTTGAGTGAGAGACTACGGTCTGCGAATAATACACAAGATCGATCACTGCTTCACGTGAAAGATCATGCATCACCTGTAGTCTCCTCGAATAAGGGTGAGCTAAGATATACTGCAGAGTGCATTAATTTGATCTCGAAGAATGTTTTTGTGTTTCATTTGTTTTTTATATCTACTATATTGCTTCTCTGGTTTGATTGTGTAACACTTTGAGCAGGTATTATGGAATCATTCCAACAAGACACATCTGAAGCTCAATCAACCCCATTCAAAACGAGGCCACCTATGCCACAATCTAACAGTCCCTTTACCATCTCTCCAATCTCTGCGTCAAAACCAAGTTTCAATTGGTCTGGAAATAAGTCTAGCAATACAACTTCTTATGCTGAGGAATCTGCCCCATCGCAGATTAAGGATACAAGGACAGTTTCACAACCAGGGGGATCAAGTTTTCTTCCGAAACGACCAGTGGCCTCGACTGTACTTGAACAGACAGAAAAGAAGGCTGGAGAATTCAAATTTTCCGAAGCTAAGGCCAATGCGTTTGTTGAAACAGCTGCTGGAAGTGTGCAGCGGCTTTCTACCACATCATCAGGATCTGATTTTGAATCTAGCAAAGGTTTTGGTGCTCAATTTTCAACCATGTCGTCTGGTGCACCAGCATCTAGTTTTTCTTCAAAATCGTTGTTTGGTTTCAATTCCAGTAGCAGTATCCCTGGTGATAAATTTACTTTTCCTGCTGTAACGGCACCTTTGTCTGGTACTCCGCTTGATTCCACTTCCACCTTATTTACAGCATCATCAGCTCCAGTGTCATCCTCTTCCCAAGATCCAGGTATGTTTACGTTGATCTCTGTGTATTTCGTTTGATTCACATAATAGTCAACTATAGGCACTTTAATATCTGGTCAATGACACTGGTCAACTTTAATATGAATTTCAGTTCCAGCATCTATACCCATTAGCTCAGCACCAGTCCCGCAAACGTTTTCAGTCACATCTACATCCACTGTTTCAGCTACGGGGTTCAATGTTCCATTTGGTAAACCTTTGACCAGTGTCAAAGTAGATCTCAATCAAGCAGCTCCGTCAACACCTTCTCCATCACCTGGTCCCACAGCTGGTTTCACTTTTAATTTACCAGCTTTGTCTCCATCATCCCCTGAGATGGTCTCATCCTCAACAGGCCAGTCTTCATTATTTCCACCATCTGCTCCAACATCGCAAGTGTCATCTGATCAGGCCTCTGCAACCAGTTCCCTAACAGATAGTAGTCGTTTGTTCTCATCAACTTCCTTATCTTCGACTCCCCCTATTACTCCTCCTGATGCGTTTCAGTCACCTCAAGTTTCCACCCCGTCATCTGCTGTCCCCATTACAGAGCCAGTCTCAGAACCTAAAAAACCAGAGGCTCAAAGTTCGTCAATTCTAAGTACGCAAAGTACTGTAGATTCTGTAGCAAATGCAACAAAAACACAGAATGAGCCACTGCCGGTGAAAAGTGAAATTTCAAACCCAGGGACTACAGTAACCCCTGTCAGTTCATCTGGGTTCCTGTCTGGATTTTCATCAGGAACACAGTCTAGTCTTGCAAGCATGGCGGCTCCTTCATTCAGTTGGCCAGGGAGTTCTCAGCCACAACAGCTATCTTCTACACCTGCCCCTTTCCCTGCATCCTCACCAACTTCAGCAAGTCCATTTGGTGAGAAAAAAGATATTGTAGATACACAGGAAGATGAAATGGACGAAGAAGCTCCAGAGGCTAGTCAGACAACTGAACTTAGTATGGGAAGTTTTGGAGGTTTCGGGCTTGGGTCAACTCCAAACCCGGGTGCCCCCAAAACAAATCCATTTGGTGGTCCCTTTGGTAATGCTACAACAACAACAAGTAATCCATTCAATATGACAGTTCCTAGTGGCGAGCTATTCAAACCTGCCTCGTTCAATTTTCAAAATCCTCAACCATCTCAACCAGCAGGTTTTGGTTCGTTCTCTGTAACACCTTCTCAGACACCTGCTCAGAGTGGATTTGGCCAACCGTCACAGATTGGTGGGGGACAGCAAGCTCTAGGGTCGGTTCTTGGCTCCTTTGGGCAGTCGAGACAGATTGGTGCTGGGCTCCCAGGAGCTACGTTTGGTTCTCCTACAGGATTTGGTGGCTCTAACCCAGGAAGTGGTCTGCCAAATGCACCAGCATCTGGTGGTTTTGCTGCTGCTGGTTCTAGTGCCACTGGTGGCTTTGCGGCCATGGCTTCAGCTGGTAGAGGCTTTGCTGGTGCTTCTTCTACTCCCACTGGTGGCTTCGCTGCGTTAGCCTCAGGTAGTGGAGGCTTTGCTGGTGCTGCTCCAGGAGGAGGAGGCGGTGGATTTGGTGGACTTGGTTCAGGCACCGGAGGTTTCGGAGGCTTTGCTCCTCAGGGTAGTAGTGGAGGTTTCGCGGGAGCAGCAGGAGGTAATATTACAATCTAAACATCGATTGACCTATACATTATAGATACAAGGTCATGCTCATACAGATTGACCATTGTCATGTTTGTGATTGTATTATTATTATTATACAGGTGGCGGTTTTGGTGGTTTCGGCGGACAAGCGCAAGGCCAAGCGGGTGGTGGTGGATTCTCAGCCTTTGGTGGCAACTCGGGAGCAACAGGAAAGCCCTCGGAACTCTTCACACAGATGAGAAAATGAAACCAAAATGTTTGGTCAAATATCTTCTACTTAGACTTGCACTCGTCTCTTGAAATTTTGGTCTTACCTACCTAGACCATAACCAATAACCATTAGTCTATAATTTAAATATATTGTGTGTGTTTGTTTGTTTTCGTGCTCTTTAAAATTTGATTAAAGTCAACTAACCTCCAAAATGTTTAGTAAATTGATGACTTAACTCTCTCACGTGGCTTATGCCCTGATGGTCACACACTCGAGCTTCTTTTCATCCCTTTTCAGAAGAAAGCCAGTTTGGTTTCATTATTATTACACAACCTACATATAATAAGAGAAGATATTTTCTTATCTAATCCATAATTTTTATATTTCCCATTTGCTTTTAAAAAAAAAAACCAAGAAGTGATTTTCAATTTCGAGTGTTGTTATAAAAAGGAGTGGCCAAGTTGGAAAGAGCAGAGACAGCTATGAATGTAGGCAGCGGACAAAGCGGTAATTTGTCTGCGGTTTAATCCATTTTATTTTTGGGGCGAACAATAAACCGCTGCGTACCAAATTTATTTGTATGTAAAAACAGTCCGCAGATGGTCCGCAGCGGTTTTTTTCTATTTTTTTAGTCCGGACCACTGCAGACTATAATTGATGAATGGTAAATTCGCTCAACCGCCGTAACCATTCAAACCCACAGTTTTTGATATATTTTTTAATAATTATTTCGTTAGAGAATTTTTAATTTCACCGGAGAAATATATTTATGATTAATTTGGCCTCAATCTTGGATTCGATGTGATCCCGCCAAACAAACTCTTACTCTTCCCCTCCTCACGAAATTCTCCACCGTCGAATAATTCTTCGTCGTTCTCTTACTCTTCTCCCTCCGTTGATCTGTGATGTGTCGCCGGAAAATTTAGACATTAGAAGAAGCTTCGTGAATCATTTGTCTTTTATGAAGGGACATCGGAGCTGCCACGAGATTTATGATGCTTTGTGGTTCTTTACGAGATCGAATTCATCCTTGGCTTCGCGATTATGTTAAACTCCAATCTCTCGCCGTCTTCCTTATTTATGCTCAGGTTTTTTCTCTCTCTTTCTCAGTAATTGATTCAAATCTGTTGGGGTCTTCTAGGGTTCATCGATTCTCTGAATTCGTCTCATCGTTGTGGCAAACGCGTTTTTCTGAATTAGATTTTTTTCCGGTGATTTCAGATTGGGTGCGCGCTAATCGGATCACTAGGAGCATTATACAATGGAGTTTTGTTGATAAATTTGGCGATTGCTTTGTTCGCGCTTGTTGCTATCGAGAGTAATAGCCAAAGTCTCGGCCGCACCTATGCGGTTCTTCTTTTCTGCGCTCTTCTTCTTGATATCTCATGGTTCATACTTTTCACCGAAGAGATTTGGTATTGCTCTTTAACCCTTCAAAACCTTGCTTATGAATCTGGAACTTTATGAGATTTATGACATTGGTTGATCATTTTAAGTTTTCCTTCCATTTTTGTACCATTCGATTATCGGAAACATTGTTCATGTGATGCACTTTTACTGACAAAACCTTTCCATTGTTGATGCAGGAGCATTTCAGCTGAGACGTATGGAACGTTTTTCATATTTTCAGTGAAACTTACAATGGCGATGGAAATGATTGGTTTCTTTGTGAGGCTATCATCCTCGCTTTTATGGTTTCAGATTTATAGGCTGGGGGCTGCTATCGTGGACACTTCACTTCCTCGTGAAACAGATTCGGATTTACGAAATAGCTTCTTGAATCCACCAACTCCTGCTATAGCTAGACAATGTTCAGGTGCTGAAGAAATCTTGGGAGGTTCTATCTACGACCCTGCCTACTACACCTCTCTATTTGAAGAAAGCCAAACCAATATAAATTCACCCAAAGCTACTCAGGTTTTTTCTAGTTTCTACTCTCTTTGCTTTCCACTTATTTGCAGTTTATATTTTGTTAATTCGGGTTTTTGTGATTTTATCACTGAGACTGTATTTCGACATGCCTGTTTACTCTACCAAGCCTTCCATTTAGAAAGAGTTTGTTAATTCTTGTTTTAAACTATTTGAGCTGTAGTGAATGCAATGCAATATACTGAGTCTAGGATAAACTAGCTAGAAGGAAACTGTGATGATCCTTCTCTATCTTTCAGCTCTTCATTTTTACGTGGTTGATGCAAAGAACAAGATCCCCTAGCAATGATATTTTACGACTTTAGGATGTACATAAGACAGTACGTAGTGATCATAATGTTGTAATTAACGACATGGAGGAAGTTACTCACCCAATGCAAATTTTGTCACCCTTGTGTCCTTTGTAGGTAAATCATTATTCAGCTGGGAACAATGGATCACCATCTGCTGCAGAGGCCTCTCATATTAAGTCTCCCATATTCAGATCCTTGCATTCAATTGATGTTAGTCTCCATTGCTTGAACATTGTTTTTGGTCGTATTGCACTATATCTTGTTACTGTTGTGTTATCACAAATAATAAGAAAAATCTGGTTTCAATTTTTATGTAGGAAGAGAAGGGTTTGAAGAAACCGGTTAGTCTCCATTGATTCCACATATGTTCTTGGTCGTATTTGCAGTATATCTTTATCACTGTTAATTCACACATAATAAGATAAATCTTGTTTTGAATATCTTTTGTAGGAAGAAATGTGTTTGAAGCAAACGGGGATGGCTTCAATATGATTCAAGAAGGGTAGTGTGACCATTTGTGCATCTAAGCAAACGAGTTGTCTGTTGAGGTTTAGTTATCGGATTTTGAAGCCGATAAAAATGCTATTCATCAGTGTTCCATAAGCGAGGGAGAATTATGAAGAGTCGTCGTGTCCATACAAAGCAGAGCAAGAAGATTACATAACACCTACAAAAACATGAGATTCTATATGTTGAGGACAAGTAAGCACTGTTTCTACTTTGCTATTTCATTATTTGTTTTGTCTGAAAATATGTTATTTTTGGGGATATATGGTTTAGAATAGAGTCGGAATCTACTTGATGCATCATCCATCATATAAAATTCTTTCCGAGTTTTTTCTTGCGTGTAAATGGAATGGAGATACTTTCTTTTTATGTTTTTGGTTTGCAAGTGGAGATAGTAAATTAAAAGATTTCGGCGTTGATATGTGTCGTCCTTGTTATAGAGTAAAACGATCAGGACATGTAACCAAATGGGATTGTAGTAATACCGTCACTACATCACGAGCCGTTCATGAAATTCCGGTAGTAGAATTCATCCGTAATTTCAACAAAACTCCATATATTTTGGATGATCTAGAGAGAGCACCTTTGTGGACAATGTTATTTTTTGGTGGTAATCATAAATAAGAAACTTCCTATCCAATAATTTAACATCAAAAAGGCCCATCTAATAAAAGTATACTTAAAAGCCCACAAAAAGAATCCAAGTACACGTGTTGATGTTTGTAGAAAAGTCTACTGGAATTAATGAGCTGATTAAAAAAAAGGAGCAGCTAATTAAGAATAAGACCCACAGAGAGAAAAGAAATGAGAAACCCAGAAGGATCTGGAAGAAGAGGAGGATCCTTTTCATTTTTTCTTTCTTGGATAAACTCTCTCCTATCTTTTTTTTTTTCTTTTCTTCTTCTACTTTTCTAATTTCTTACGACAATTCTCCTCCTTTCGTACATAAAACAAAGAAACCCTCTCTTTTTCTCATCTTCTTCAATTTTCAAAACTCAAAATCCTTCTTCATCGTCGCTACATTTTTCTGTGCTTCTCGGTTTCTGCTATCGAACAACAAGACTCAAAAGGTTTGCTAATTTCTGTTACTTTTATCGTTTCTTTAAAACGGCTGATTTATGGTTAGGGTTTCAAGATGGAACGCAGATTCTTCTTTCGATTTTGAATCCGACCAAACAAAAGCTCATATCTTTGAATCGATGACTTTGTTGTAAACTTTTACGATTTCGTCTACTTTGATAAATGTTCTGGTTTGCGATTGACGATTTCAAAACCCTTTTCATTTCTCTTCTATAAAGTCATTTTCTTTTATTGACATTTTGATATTATTGGGTTTTTCAGTGTCTTGATGATTGGGTTTTATTCTACGCTTTGATGTTCCTTATTCGCTCTTAGGGGTTCGATGAACTTCATTAGCTGACAGATGTATATTAGTCTCTTCAACGAGATTTACTCATTTAGCTACAAGTTCTTATTCTGTGTTATTTTATTTTTTTTAATTATTCTTTGTGGTTATTTCTAGGTAGAAAGAATCGGACATGGAAGAAGCAGTTGTAACGAGGTATTGGTGTCATATGTGTTCTCAAACTGTGAATCCAGTCATGGAAGCTGAGATCAAATGTCCCTTTTGTCAAAGTGGGTTTGTTGAAGAAATGGAAGATGACGACGATCATGATTCTTCTGATCCGGCTGATGTTAGAGCAAACAACTCTCTTTGGGCGCCTATCTTGATGGAACTTATGAATGATCCTGTGCGTCGTAGGAGAAACCAGAGTGTTGAGTCTGTTGAAGATAATCAAAACGAGGTACAGACCGAGAACAATGAAGACGATGGAGAAAATGATTTGGATTGGCAGCTTCAAGAGATTCTCAGGAGAAGGAGAAGACATTCCGCTGCTGTTTTGCAGTTGCTTCAGGGGATACGAGCAGGGTTGTCTGTAGAATCTGAGAGTACTGGTAATGGAGGTAATAATCCGGGACGGGTGATCTTGATCAATACCTCCAATCAGACTATCACGGTTCAAAACTCTGCTGATATGGATTCTGTACCTGCTGGTTCTTTAGGTGACTATTTCATTGGTCCTGGATTTGAAATGTTGCTTCAACGTCTAGCTGAGAATGATCCCAACAGATATGGAACACCTCCTGCTAAAAAAGAAGCTGTCGAGGCTTTGGCTACTGTGAAAATCGAAGAGACTCTGCAATGTTCGGTTTGTTTAGATGATTTTGAGATTGGAACTGAGGCAAAGCTGATGCCCTGTACGCACAAGTTTCATAGTGACTGCTTGTTACCATGGCTTGAGCTTCACAGTTCATGCCCGGTTTGCAGATATCAGTTACCTGCAGATGAAGCCAAGACTGATTCAGTAACAACAACGAGCGATAACAATGGAAGCAGTAGTGCTTCTGCTACAACCAGCCATGGAGCTGAGAACAGCGATGGAAACCGGCGCCAAGAAGAAGAAGAAGAAGAAGAAGAGGAGGAGGAGGAGGAGAACGAGAACAATGACGGAAGCGGATTCTCGATCCCGTGGCCGTTTAGCACCTTGTTCTCCTCGTCGCAAGATAGCAATGCACCAACGGATTCTAGTTAAGACATGTTCCCTGAGCAACATAAGCTTTTTGGTGTGATCATGAAATCTCGGTTCTACCTAAATCTGATCTTTTGTCTGTACATAAGTTTCTCAGATTTGGTTGAATGCTACATCTTTGGAAAACAAATATCTTTCAGTTTGTGTTTTTTTAATTGTTTTTGAGCAAATCTTTTGCCGGATTCTGTAAGTCGCTTGTGTGTTTTTTGTTGTCAACCAAAGCCACTTTTGCAACTTAGTTTGTTAAATTAATGCCTTAATGGTAAAATAACAAGATTGGTGGCTGTAGTACGAATTGTGTTGGTAATAAATTATAAATTTAAACATAAAAAGTAATTTAACATTCATCACCTTTGTTGTATGAAATGGAATTGTATAATATTGTATGCCTAATTACTTAGACCGACTCGTTTAATATGTCGTCATCCAAAACAAAATATGATGTCTTTTACTAAACTTAATGAAGTGATGCTTTTTCCTTGTGTTAATCCATGATTGCATTACCATGTAATCTTTTGTTTACGCGTAAACATTAATTAGAATTTATAAAAGCTAGAGTTCACATGTGTAAAATGCGACCAAAGTTACCAACTTTATGCGCTATTAACGAACCTTTTGACATTAACGAACTTAACTTTGATATAGTATATATACTAATATATTAACGTTTCACCAAATCTCCTTGTATATATATAAGTATTGTAGTATCAACTTATTACATTATCTCTCAGATTAGTCATAATCCAAAAGAAGAAGTAATGAATCGTCAGGTTTTATCCCTAATCACTTTGATTATTCTCTTGGTCTCCGCGTACAACACGACTATGGGCCGAACTCTGCCGAGTAAGTGACCGTCTTTGATCATACAAATACAATCACGCATAAACAAAACTCATATTCAGTTCTTAATCTCTTTTTTTATTATTATTATAAATTAAGGGGAAGGAAATGGAGCACAACAATTTGATAATCTAAAAGCTGGTGTCAGACGAAGTGAATCGGCACGTACTCGTCAGAAAGGACCCGGACACTGATGAGTGATGATCTCTAACAAGTTTTAGTTGGCACCTTCATGCAATAATTGATAATCTACTGCTTTGTAATAAGTCCGTCGTTGTGGCGATTCATAGTCTCTACTCGATTCATATTTGTGAACGTGTCTTGAGTTATAGTCTTACATATAGATCCAACAAAAAAACGTATGCTAACACATTCTGTAATAGAACACGTGGCAGACAAAGAGTGGACGGTTCCCTAAAATTCCAGTAAAGACCGTAACATTAAAATCTAATAAGCTGAATTCCCATAATTACCCTCATCCGACAAAGAGAGGCAAGGGTAGTTTAGGAAAGTATATAGAGGTAATAACGTGTCCTTAAGCTCCACAGATCCAAAGCGCAGATCACAAATCTCATCCCCAGAGAGAGAACCCAGAGAGCGATATTGAAAATCAAAACTCTCTCCTTTATATATAATCCCAATTTACAAATCTCTTTCCCTCTCTAAAAATTTCTTATCTTTGTATAAAAAGCCTTCTCCTTTTTCAAATCATTCACCTTCCTTTCGCCTTTTCGGGGGAATTTCTTCCAATCTGTTGGGTTTACGAAACCCTAGATTTCGAAATTCCGGATTGCTAACTAGCGAAAGGTCTGATTTTGTTTCGTACCCTTTGTTCCTAATGGATTCAATTCCACGGATTTTATCTGAATTGAGTTTCTTCGTAGTTGCTTGTTACGAATTGGATCTCATGTTCTGAAGTTGTGTGTTTCATAGCTTTTCGTTGTTTGATTGTGAAACAATGTTTCTAGATTTCAATTATCAAAACTGGTTTTTAGATAACCAGATTTGGTCAATGAAATTGTAAAGCTTGAAAACAATTTTGTTTCGTGGATGCTTGTTGGTTTGGATCGACATGAGTTTCTGTTTTGCCCTATTTAAGACGAGATTTATAGCTGATGTGTGTGTGTTTACGTTGATTCTTATGTTAGAGAATGGCTGATCAAGGAACGGAAGGGAGCCAGCCAGTTGACCTTACTAAACATCCTTCAGGGATTGTTCCTACTCTTCAGTGAGTTCTCTCTTTTGTGTCTCTGTTTTAAGATTCTGAGTTTGTGCTTTTGTGAATCACAAGATCTTACCTTTTTCTTTTTTGGTTTGTTTCAGAAATATTGTCTCAACAGTGAACTTAGACTGCAAGCTTGATCTTAAAGCCATAGCTTTGCAAGCTAGGAATGCTGAATATAACCCCAAGGTTTTGCTTTCTTTGTGATATTCGTGTTTTAGTAATCGATCATTTTGTTTGGTCTCCACCACTTTGGTTTGTATTTTCGGATTTGGTTTTAATCTGTGTTTTATGTTCCAGCGTTTCGCTGCTGTAATCATGAGGATCAGAGAGCCAAAGACCACAGCGTTAATTTTTGCTTCTGGGAAAATGGTATGTTTTCCTTTGTCACTTTTTCTCTTATGGCCTAATCTTCCATGTCCTTGTTTTGACGTGGCATCTATGCTGTCCAATATTAGGTGTGTACCGGAGCTAAAAGTGAACATCTTTCAAAGCTTGCTGCAAGAAAGGTAAACTAGCTCATCTCAATACTGTCTGATGTTCTTCTTCTAGCATCACTGTAGTTAGAAACTTGTTACAGCTCTAGTAGGTATTTGTTCTCTGTTATATTAAAGAATTCCTTTTTGTTGTTCAGTATGCTCGGATTGTTCAAAAGCTTGGCTTTCCTGCAAAGTTCAAGGTACTCATATGTCTCTCTCTGGTCCTGATCCAGCACACACTGTGTTATTCATTTTTATCTCAATCAACAATTCGTGTGTATTTTTATCGGAAGGAAAAATTACGTATAAAGTCTAGTAATAAAATTGCTGATTACATTTTGCAGGATTTTAAGATACAGAACATTGTAGGCTCATGTGATGTCAAATTCCCCATTAGGCTTGAAGGTCTTGCATACTCTCATAGTGCTTTCTCAAGTGTAAGTGATCTCAAGCATTGTGATCATATATACTTGTAACATGGGTGTTAATCGGTCTGATGATTCATACCTCTCTCATCATTGATGCCAGTACGAGCCTGAGCTATTTCCAGGATTGATATATAGGATGAAACTTCCAAAGATTGTACTGCTTATTTTTGTGTCAGGAAAGATTGTTATAACTGGAGCCAAGGTAATAATTGAACTTCTCTCAAATGATTAAAATTGTTTCCATGAAAATGCTTCTGTCATCTTATGAAATCCCGAATCAGATGAGAGAAGAGACTTATACCGCATTTGAGAATATCTACCCAGTTCTTAGAGAATTCAGGAAGGTCCAGCAATAATAGTATGTAAGTTCAACTTTCTTTATCTCCATTTACATTTTATACCCCTTAATCAATCAACAGTTTGATTATGACTATTTCGATTCGAAAGCAGAGCCTACCATATTGAAGGCAAAAACCATGTTCACGTTTGGATTGCCATGAACTAGAGATCTCGGGTGTTGGCAGGCGCTTGGTGGGGTTATATTCCTTGGACAAGAACTTGAAATGATTCAGATTCAAAACCAGAAATTGTAAATAGAGAATGGAGATGCCAATAAATCTCTTTTCTTTTTGTTCTAAAAATGTCTTCCAAGTAATCTTGTTTCATGTTCTGTTTGTTTCAGTGAACAATACCCAATCATTAAAGAGTTACTTAGTTCTTTGCTAACTGTTCTGTAATAAGACACCAAGTCTGTTTGCCCTTTAATATACTCTTTCAAGCAATTTGCCGCTCTGGTTTGTCAAATGTTTGGATCATAAGCTTTCATCTTTCAGTAGATAATAATCTTCGTACACATTAAGTGAGATAGTCCTATTATAACATGTTTTCGTTATCTTGAAATTCATTAAAGTTAATCGGTAGTGTTACATTAGACGAATTGATAACAAAGACATGCGATTACATTAGTCCTAGTGTAAACAGTAAACTACAGATAGTACGGCTAGTAATTCACAGTCGATTTGATTGCATCCAATATCTGCATCAAGCAAGAACACATGATATGTTAGAAACTGCGTTTTGGGTCGGAATAGAGGAATGATAAGAGAAGAGGAACTTGCCTTGTTCTTGGTGGGCATGTAGAATGGTTCAAACACAAGAGGAAATGGAGTATCCAGACCACAAACTCTGCTTACTGGAGCTTCTAACTGCATTTTAAATGACAGTTAAGAAACGGAGAACCAATAAAGAGTAGTCACTTGTAACGGTGATGATTTGAGCTTTCTTTTTACTAACCTTCAAAAAGCAACGTTCCAGAATTGTTGCAGAGATCTCTGCTCCAAAACCTCCTGTTACAGGAGCTTCATGGCTTATCTGCAACCCCAAGCACAAGCAAAAGCAATCTATAAGATCGACCAGACAAATCAAAATCCGAAGTTGTCAATCAAGATTGCTTAAATCTTACAAGAAGTCTGCCAGTCTTTTTAACTGAAGCCTCAACGGTTTCTTTGTCCCAAGGAAGCAGTGTCTTGAGATCTATCAGTTCACATGATATTCCTTCCTGCATCAACTCAAGACCTTAGTTAATATTACTGCGAACCATTCATCATTGAGTTGAAAGATAAAGCTATAAACCTTTTCCGCGTCCAGACAAGCTTGTTCCATAACGGTAAGCTGAGCTCCCCATCCAACCAGTGTAATGTCATTGCCTTCTCTTATAACCTGCTCATAACTCCTAATAGTGAGATTCTCGTCTCCGAAAATAGACGGCCAAAAATGAACTTATGATACCTCTGCTTCTGATAAAGGTATCATATAGTCATGCTCAGGGACTTCTTCTACTGCTTGACGATACAGCCACTGAAGGAAATATCAACGTTTCAAGACTTAAGAAGAGGTGCTAAGAAGCTGATTTGGTTGGTAAAAAAGAAATGGAAGTACCTTTGGTTCGAAGAAAACAACGGGATTTGGATCACGGATACATGACAACAACAGTCCCTTTGCTTCTCGTGGACTCCGAGGGATAACAACCTTAATACCAGGGACATGGCAAAAGAAAGCTTCAGGGGATTGTGAATGGTAATGTCCACCATGACCAACTGCTCCATATGGTGCTCTTATCGTAAGTCCTATCAAGATCCATATAAACCATAATGAGTAAAATAGATTACTAATAACAAATCAAGAAAAAGCGTAATGATGAAAGATTTACCTCCACAGTTGAATTGGTTACCACTTCGGTATCTGAACTTTGCAGCTTCATTAACAATCTATAAATCACAAAACCGTTCAGAAATATGGCGACGGAAAGCATATGCTTGTTTAAAGAGAGAACATTTACCTGATCAAAAGCAGGATATATATAATCTGCAAACTGAATCTCTACAATTGCTCGATTACCCTGTCAAAATGGAACACCAAACTGAATCTCACAACTGTACAGTTCAAAACATGAACACAAACAAGAACTCACCATTGCTGCTAGACCAATGCCAAATCCAACAATGCCCTGAATCCAGTCAAAACTTAAATGAATGACTCATCAAGAAACACTACCTTAAGAAGTGAAAACAGAAGCAGGTCAAAGAATGATACCTGCTCACAAAGAGGAGTATTGAAGACACGGTTTTTCCCGAATCGTTCAGCTAAACCTGTTGTACAGCGAAAGACTCCACCAAAGCCAACGTCTTCCCCAAAGACATAAGACCTCCCACAACAAAAACTTAAAGTCAGACTCTAAAACGACATCATACATATTTGAAGCAACTATATGTGTATACTAATTAACTAAATTCCCCACATTTTTTTTATCTTTCTCCACAGAATGTATTAGATGTCTATTAACCTAAGGATCAAATGTCTAGTGTAAGCTTACCGAGGATCGGTGTCCAAAGCGATGTGAAGCGCTTGATTAATAGCAGAGTATAGATTCAATGGTTTTCCAGTTTCCGTCGATACCCTCCTAGCTCCGTGACTCAAGCTCGGAAAACTCAGTTTCCGGCAGGATCTGCCTAAAAGAGCCGCCATTTACACAAACCCACCAACAATCAATCTGAAAAATATAGGATTGCGACAAAAGCAAGCTCTATTTTGGCAACTTTCACCCAACTGGTAAGATTTTTAGGTGGCAAAGGTTTGCTACTTTTGGTGGGTGAAGAAAGAAACAGATTCTAAGTTAATCACGTAATTACGAGATAGATGATAGATACTCCTGCCACGTCAAATCCGACACGAATCAATATCTCTCTCGCAAGTTTTTTTTTTTTTCGCGGTAATTTTTTGGATGGTGTCGCAGACTTGGTGTTACATTAGGGCCCAAAAGGCTAAAGCCTAAAAGAAATCCATATTGAAATGCAAAGACATCATCTAGATGTTTTAGCCATATGGTTTGCCAAACTCATACTCATCCAAAATAATAATAAAATCAGATGAATTTAAATGCAGATGATTCTTACAAAAATTGTAATTGTCTAAAATATACTCATTTACCCTCATACTTTAAATGATGTAGTAAAACCTGTATAAATTAATATGGTTGTTAACATATATAAACTCATTGTTCATATTTTAAGAAATTATGCATATAGATTCAACGATTTCCTAGTTTCCGTCCATACCCTCCTAGCTCCGTGACTCAAGCTCCGATACTCCTGTCACTGTGGATCCGACACGAATCGATATCTTTCTCTTGCAAGTTGCAACTAACTCATTTTATGCGAGTTTCACACAAAAATTAATGGTCTAACTACAAAGGTTTATAGAGTATTAACAAAAACATAACATTTTAATTGGATGTGTTATCCTTGTCCAATCAGCCTTTTAGGTTTTGAAAACTTGGAAACAGAGGAGAAATGGAGAAGGAAAGAAGATACTAAATTTTCAGATTGAAAGCAAAATCTAGAAGAAATTAAGAAAAGACTCAACAGAGTCATGTCCGAACCAGAAACCAAAGAAAAATGAAAATCTGTCTAAGCTAAAACGAAAACAAACCCAACCCTGATTTTATCTTTCACTACTTCTTCATCTTCCCACCGTATGCAGGGATCTTTATACGCATTTTACATGGTAGAATCAACAGTTCCTGGTTTCTCATCATTGGTTTTTCCTTCCCAGACCTGTTAAAGATATATGGGTGCATTTCAATACTAGAGAGTAGAGAGGACAAATGTAAATGCATCTGCTTATATCTATGGAATTAACCGTTTTCTTCTCTTGCCTGCTTCTGGGATTGTTGCTGCTTAGCTTTCTTCTCCAAAATAGTCTTTTGTCGAGCCTCGTAGAACGAGAAATCATCCAAAATGCATGTCTTGCTGTTATGCTCCTTGAAAATCTTTACAACCTTCAAACCCTGCTCCAACTTAACCTACATACATGATCACATGGAAAGAGTTTGAACATTGAAAAGTGGAAAATATTGCTGGTAGATCAGAAACATATAGATCGAGAAGATATAAACACTTACCTCTTGTGTGTCTCTACTGTTAGTAACAGGTTTATTCTCATTGTACTCTAGAGTAATATGCTTAAGCAAACTGTTGGGAACATCCTTCAGAATATGCCACTTGAGGGGAAATGAGCCAGTCCATTTATCCTGTTGCCAGTACTCAATATTTTTGTTGAAATCAACTGGTCCTTTCATTTCCGCAAGGCCAATAAATTGTCCACTCGCGTTGACCTGGAGACAATTGGGGTATATACTCAGCATCGGGAAACAAAACGAATACACAATATGAAATAAACTAAGAATTAGGTACAAACCGAGAAGAAGAGAAACACAGGGCAGCCACTAGATTTCTGCTGAGCCTCTTGATATGCAGCATCAAGCTTCTTGTTTCCATTTGGGGTGCTAGCCCATACATTATATTTGATGCTCTTATGCACATCATCTTCACTGTACGACTTGATGATAAAGAACTTAGCATCTTTATACTCAACTGGAAAATCGTCTCTGTTGCACTCTTCTCTATCTGGAAGAACGCATGTTACAGTCTCCTCAGTATTTGATTCATCAAACGTCTGCTTTTTCACCTCCTCTGAGCTAACCTCTTCTGTGGCCTTCGTGCCCTTGGCTCTAGGGCCCCTGTTTAGTTCATTCAAGCCATCAATGTTCTCATTTCCATAGAAGTAACTGTTACCCCTTCCCCGGCTTCTATATTTGTTGTCTGTATTGAGCCATCCTCTTTCATTTGTTCTTGAACCATATCCAGAAGAACCATAACCCATACCAGACCTCACCGTGCTACCATACTGACCATATGACTTGTTTGGAGACACTCTGTCGTAGTAACCCTGAGCTGCATAACCTGTCATGGATGCAGGCTGGTACATACTCTGCCAAGAATAGAATGAGGCTATCAGATACAGGGATTCAGATAGAGAAGAAGACTTATCATACAAAACTGACTTCCATATCATACCGTGTAATGCGAATTGGAGCTAGAGTTTTGATTCCTAGTCGCAGGTACATTGTTGTTAGCCTTAGAATATGAGGATGCAACTCCACTGCCAGAAACAGACCTCTGCACATCTGAGAAGTTAGAGCCATCGTGCCATGACACAGGAGTGTAAAACCCATCATAGCTATACCTGGGGTCCTGATAACCAGCAGCAAGACCACCTCCAAGAGCACTGTTTCCATACAGTGCACTCTGATTCAATGGTTTAACAGGAGCTGATCCATTCATTCCTTTAGGGATACCAGCAGATGCAGAGTTGGCTGCTTTGTTTGTAGAGAGCTTGCTCTGAGTAGAGGCAGGAACAGACGAAGCGAAAGGCCCACTACTGGCTGTGAGAGGAAAAGGATACTGGTACTGCTGAGCACCATACAACTGTCCATCACCACCAAGTTGTGGAGCAGGGCTTGTTGCTGGTGAGTAAGGAAAGGCAGCATACCCGTATCCCTGCGGATAAACAAGAGATGCATTCTCTCCGTAAGCTCCCTGGAGTGATTACCAAATGACTAAGTAGGGCAAAAGGTAAAAGAGAGGCTAAATAGTCTGGACACGAGTTGCTTATAAGAAAATATTAACGCACGTACTGATGTCATATCAACACTCTCGGAATTGGTATAACCTGTGTAGTCACTCCCATAACCTGAAAGATTATACAAACGGTTGTGTTATAGATATTACAATAATTCTAGACAGTAGAAGGCTGAAGATATATAAATGAAACTTAATTATCACCATAATAGTAGGGCTGCTGATACACATTAGGAACATAGAAAACAGAAGGATCCAAGGCATCACTGGGTAGCATAGGTGACAAAGATCGATCAAAAGAAGGAACTTGACCATTCGAATCCATAGCTCCATACTGGTAAACACCCGTCTGCAAAGATAATGATGCTATGAGAACTCTGCTTGGAGTAACAAAATGTGCAGAGACATTAAAAGATGTAACTTTACCTTCTTAGTAGGCTCAGGGATCTCCAAAGTCCTAGACTTTGAATCTAAAGACAGTTTCTTCAATACATCAGCAGCTTCTGAAAAAACAATGTAAGTGAAGGAAACAAATAGGTTTCTATCTTCAGCAAGACTAAAAAATTGATTTTTCTAATCAATTTATTCACTTTGCTAGCTACAGGAACAGTCAAATTCATCGAGCTAAAACAAACAGAACAAATGGAAATGACATCATTTCACTATATGAATCGAATTACGATGAAGCAACTAGATTCATGAACGTAGATCACAAAAGAAATGAAGGAGAAAAGAAACAAAGGCAAAGGATACGATCAGCAGGAGGAGCAACAGTAGACATGAGAACAGAGTTGGCAGCGAAGACTGATAATAGATCCTTGTCGGATATTGAACAATAAGAGTTTGAGACAAACACAAATATCAGAGCAAAAAAGAACTCAGAAGGAATCTAGGGTTTAAGAGATTGAATCGTAGCCGCAAGAGAAGAGAGAAGAAGAGGAAGAGGCAAAAGTGGTTTTGTTCGTTCACCTCGATTTGATTCAAATACCTCCAAGATCCCTTTTTTATATTTTTCTATTATTTTTGTTTACCTTTTTCTCCATCGTTTTTTTTTTAAAATACTTCCTTTATTCCAGCCACATTAATATTATACTAGTCACTACGAAATATCTCACAAAATAATACTATAAATATTATTTCCTCGAAAATTTCGCAATTAATCGGGAAAAAATCAATTTTTAAAATAAATATCACTGATTCCAATTCCATTGTTAGGAATTAAGGAGCAAGAATAAAGGCCCAAATAGGCCCAATATAAATCTGATCCAGGATCCGAAGAGTTGAATCCAACGGCCAAGATTAACTCAAAGCTTGAAAGAGGTAAGGGAACGTTAAAAGCACCTTCCAAGCGAGAGTAAGGAGATAAACCTACTTCCTTTCCTTGCTTCAGCTCCCCTTTTCTTATCCGGAAACCAAAAACTTCCGGTGATAAAACCTCCTTCGTCATCTCTCTACTTCTGTTAGTTTCTTAATCCTTACTCTTGGAATAGTTTATCCTCTGCATTTTTTAGTGCCACAGTTTATGTGTGTATGTTTTGTTTGGATAAGAATTTGTTGTAAGCTTTTGAAAACTTGTATTAGTTCATTACTTCCATGATTTTGGGTGTTTTGTAATAAAATTTATGGATTAGTGTTTCTTCAGATTGTCAATTGTGTTCTTATTGAGCTCTGCTTTCGAAGGTGTCGCCTTTCTTCTGGTTTGTTGTGAAAATTTATTACTTTAGCTTACTGGGTTGTTGTTTCTTTCTGTTATATTGATTGTGTTAACCGTATATAGATGAAAAGAAGAGTCTTTTTTATATCTTTGAAATCTTATCTAAGTGCTGAATTTTGTCTGTCTTTGAAGTGGATAAAATGGCGTCAACTTTCACTGCCACATCTTCTATTGGTTCAATGGTTGCTCCGAATGGTCACAAATCTGATAAGAAACTTATCAGCAAGTTGTCTTCAAGCTCATTTGGAAGGAGACAAAGTGTGTGTCCTAGACCCAGAAGATCCAGTTCTGCAATTGTGTGCGCAGCAAAGGAATTACATTTCAACAAAGATGGGACTACCATTAGGAGACTTCAAGTAAGTATCTTTTTTAAAAAAAGTTAATGGAAACTTCATTCCCAAACCGGAGCTAAAGGTTTACATTTTCTGTGGTTTCTAATTTTGTGTTGTACTAGGCTGGTGTCAACAAGCTCGCAGATCTTGTTGGTGTTACACTTGGACCCAAAGGACGAAATGTTGTTCTTGAGAGCAAGTATGGATCACCACGAATTGTTAATGATGGTGTGACTGTTGCAAGAGAGGTATGGAATTATTACCCCTCTGATAATGATTTTTGTTCTCATTCAACTGAGTCTTAGAGTTTCAAACTTTCTCCTGTAGGTTGAGTTGGAAGACCCGGTTGAGAACATTGGCGCTAAGCTTGTGAGGCAAGCGGCTGCCAAAACCAATGACTTGGCTGGTGACGGTACAACAACATCTGTTGTTCTTGCACAAGGTTTTATCGCTGAGGGTGTCAAGGTCTGTGTAACATTCTTCTTTCAGCTTTCTCTATGTGAAACTTCAAAAACTTTTGTACTAATTTTAAGATTATCTTATTCAGGTGGTAGCTGCTGGTGCAAACCCTGTTTTGATCACCAGAGGTATTGAGAAGACAGCAAAGGCTTTGGTTACCGAGCTCAAGAAAATGTCTAAGGAGGTTTCAAATTTATAGAACTCTCTTTCTTTTAATATGTTAAGAGTCTTTTTCAAAAGGTTCTGAATGTAAGTCATGTCGATGTAGGTTGAAGACAGTGAACTTGCAGATGTTGCAGCTGTTAGTGCGGGTAACAACGACGAAATTGGAAATATGATTGCTGAAGCAATGAGCAAAGTGGGCAGGAAAGGTGTGGTGACCCTTGAGGAGGGTAAAAGTGCCGAGAACAACCTCTACGTCGTAGAAGGAATGCAATTTGACCGTGGTTATATCTCTCCTTACTTTGTGACAGACAGCGAGAAAATGTCCGTCGAGTTCGACAATTGCAAGGTAGATGTTTCTTGAATCTGAGTAGAAGATGAATTTTGTTGGCAGACTATTTAGCCACTAAAGATATTTATATATGAGTATAACAACGATCTTTAATGTTTTGGTATGATTGCAGTTACTTCTCGTTGACAAGAAAATTACCAATGCAAGGGATCTTGTTGGTGTTTTGGAGGATGCAATTAGAGGCGGATACCCAATATTAATTATTGCTGAAGACATTGAACAAGAAGCTTTAGCGACTCTTGTTGTAAACAAGCTTAGAGGTACACTGAAGATAGCAGCTCTCAGAGCTCCAGGGTTTGGAGAGCGCAAGAGCCAATACCTTGATGATATTGCCATTCTAACTGGAGGTAAGTTCTGTCTGCATTGATGAGCCCTATGTTTACGCATATATTTGTAGTTTTTATCTTGTCCTAATTTTCTATCTTCGCTTGCAGCAACTGTGATCCGTGAGGAAGTTGGTCTTTCACTTGACAAAGCTGGAAAAGAGGTTCTTGGTAATGCTTCAAAGGTTGTCCTCACAAAGGAGACCTCGACCATAGTGGGTGATGGAAGCACACAGGATGCAGTGAAAAAGCGTGTTACACAGATTAAAAATCTTATTGAGGTATAGTAAAAGAGTATAGCATATATGGGACCTCTTTTACTTTTTGTGGATAGTGTAGTTACATTGCAATGGTAATTGGTTTGTGCAGCAAGCGGAGCAAGATTACGAGAAGGAGAAACTCAATGAGAGAATTGCAAAGCTCTCTGGTGGAGTTGCTGTGATTCAGGTAAACTAAAAACTATTTAAGTTTCCTTTGTCTGATTAAGATGTGTTTCAGAGATATTAAGTTAAGCTCGTTATGTATTGGTTAAAGGTTGGAGCACAAACTGAGACAGAACTCAAAGAGAAGAAGTTGAGAGTTGAAGATGCTCTTAATGCAACAAAGGTGATTTTGTATTTCTGAGGCTTGAGAAGCGTGTTATTTGCATACTCGTGAACTATAACTAATCAGGATTTTAATTCTTCAGGCCGCTGTCGAGGAAGGTATTGTTGTTGGTGGTGGTTGCACTCTGCTTCGTCTTGCTTCCAAGGTTGATGCCATTAAAGCCACGCTTGATAATGATGAAGAAAAGGTAAATCAATCAAGTCTTCAGATTTTAACTCATGAACCTTCGGTTTCTCTAACTTTGCTGATGATTCCCTTTAGGTTGGAGCGGATATAGTTAAAAGAGCACTAAGTTACCCCCTAAAACTAATCGCCAAGAATGCTGGTGTTAATGGAAGTGTAGTTAGCGAGAAGGTAATAACAACAGATAACATAATTCCCACTTTTTTATCTCTAGATTTCAAGTCAGATGCTTGAAGAGATGTCTCTATTCATTGGCAGGTGCTTTCCAACGATAACGTGAAATTCGGTTACAATGCTGCAACCGGCAAGTACGAGGATTTGATGGCTGCAGGAATCATCGATCCAACAAAGGTAAGTTTTCTGTGCATATACAGAAACTGTCTTTGCTAGCTAAATTGGTCATCAAAGATCCATGAACCTGAGTGGCTTTATCTTGATTTTAGGTTGTGAGATGTTGCTTGGAACACGCAGCTTCGGTTGCAAAGACTTTCTTGATGTCGGACTGCGTTGTTGTTGAGATCAAGGAACCTGAACCAGTTCCCGTCGGCAACCCAATGGACAACTCAGGTTTGTTCAGAATTTCAAATACTTGAGTCTTTGGTAAAGATCCCCCGCATTCAATATTCATGTTTCATTGCTGAATCTTGTTGGCCTCTCTTATTTCAGGATATGGATACTAAGAGGAGATAGGCTAATATTGAAACGGATTACTTTAGCTTGCGAGTGTAATGATTTTGAACAAGAGAATGTGTAATGTGAAACTGAAATTTTGAATTAATCATCATATGAATAAATCATGATTCCCTCAATGCTTCGAAATATCTCGAAATCGCCAAATATGAAACTTTTGATCCAAAGATTTGAAGATTTATTATCACTTCATATGAAATGGTATACGTAAACTGAATGAAATGGTTAAAAGAATTTCTTAAGAAAAAAAGAACACATTTATGATCGAATAAAATTCCTCACAAGTATGTATAGAGCCAAGAAGAGAAGAGAAGCTATGAACAGATCACATCAAAAGACACAAACTTTAGGTGAACTATTTCTTGTTAAAGCCAAACAAGGATTTGATGGCGTTAATGGCACTCTCATTGATGAAAGATTCGTCGAATTGCTTCAGAAGTGGATCGAAATCCTTCGACTTCCTGAGAGTTTCCAGATCTGGATCACTTCTGATTCTCTGCAAACAAAACAAATAACACAGCTTCAACAAACAAGTCCATCCTTCTCTCTGTCTCAATTGAAACATTACAACTCCTTGGACTTACCTTAAAATCTTCATATCCTGACTTCAATGCTTCTTCCAGAGCCGAGAGACCAGCTTGAACCTATCAAAATAACTCTATCAACACTGCAAGTCAAAATGCAATATCTGAAAAGATTCAAAAGCTTTTTACCTGATTAAGCTTTGAGTAGCAACAAGCAACATTGTAACTTGCAACTGATGCTTCTTCTGGTGTTGGTTTAGAACCTAACACCGACTCAAACCTCTCCAATGCTTCCTCATACTTACCATTCCTATATCAAATTACACACATGTCAATGCTCACTTTCCGGTTTCCATAAACCCCTTTGGTATACTCACTAAGTATTTACTTGGAAAATTGCAGCCCTTCACGAAGATCCTTCTCCCGTTGAGCTTTCTGTTCTTTCTTCTTCAAATAGTTTTGCATCTACAATTATAAAAACAAAAACAAAGCTCACTCACAAGCCAAAGTTCATTACTTTTGATGTCACATAATCAAAACTTTTGAGCTCACCTGAATCTCTCTCAATCTACTGCTAATGTATCCGGCATTTCTCTCAGCTCTTATGATCTCCTTCTCTGTTAACTCACCAGTATCTTCAGCCTTACCTGCAAGAGAAGAAGACACAACACATTTTAAACATAACCAAACCCAATAATGAGTTTTGCAGAGAGAATAGATAAAATAAAACAGAGCTAGAATATGGGAAATTCAACAAACCATTTCTCTTCTCCATTTGCATAAGCAAGGGACCAATTCTCTGACGAATTGTGTACATTGTCCTACCGTACTCAGCTGCAGGCCAAATCTCTGTTCCAAATACTGCACTGCATTCTCAATTTTCAAAGTTCCAAGTCAAAACTTTCACAGTCTCTCAAGCTAATCACATTGGAACATGAAGGAGAAAGAACAAACCTTGTGGCAATAACTCTATCGCCAACAGTGAACTTTCCGGTTTTGTCAGCTGATCCACCTGGTAAGATAGCATCAATGTAAGTGCCACCATCTCTTCCTTTCCTGAATTTCAAACCATAAGGCTGCTCCACTTCAATTTCATATGTTTCATACTTCTCTTCTTCTTCTCCGTCTCCTCCTGCTTCAGCTTTAGCTGAAGACTCTGTCTCCGACGCCTTCAAAGCTAAATTCCGGCGTTTGGCAACATGGGTATTGCATAAAGAAGCCGAATTGCTCGAAAGGAAGAGACTTTTGGCGGAAATGAAACTGGATTGAGTGATCAAACTAGGGTTTTGCTTGGTTTGCTGGGTTCTTGGCAGTGAAGGCGAAGAATACAGAGATGGATAACTGCTCGGAGCTAAAGACATGGTGAGATTCTTTTTCTTTAAGTTCGAGCTCAGACACAAGCCAGAGCCAGAGAGACAGATGATGATTAGTTGGATTTTGTTAGTTGAAGAAGACGATTATGTGACGTTGGTTGGTTTTTCGCAAAAGCTTCAAAGTTTCGGATTACACAAGTTTGCATGATTTTAGTGGCTATGCTTCAGTCTTGGTGTTTCGCCACGTGTCATATTGTAATGGTACCTTTAGTTTGATCCTTTTTTTCTTCTTCATAAATTCGCATCTCCCTTCAGTTGGATTCGTTTATTACACAAACAATTGAGTTTTGACTCAATATGACCAGTTCTACAAGAAGACAAGGCAACATGACAGAAGTGGTAACGTTCAGAGCAAGTGTCATTGGCTCTCTAAAGAAACAGAGGAGATTCTAGTTTCATGATTCTTATGTCGCCCGCAAACAATAACTCAGGAAAGATACTGAGATCCAAATCAAGAATGAATCACCTCTTGCTCCTAACAGATTGAGCGGTGAGTTTTGGAACAGATGAGTCTTAAACCAGTTCTTGGGTGCTACAAACTTCTTTCAATTACATACTTGTGGACCACAGATCTATTCACATTCTTGATGGAATTCACTGAGCCTCTGGTAAAGTGGAAGAAATTGAAAACAGAAGTGCTCCAAAGCCTAAGCCTTGAGATATAGTCTGCACTATCAAACTTGCTGTTTTTGCACCCAAATATAATAGTGATAACATTTGATTCGAGTTTGACAGAATTATGCTAACACACCAAGAGCAATATCTATACAGAAATTCTTACTATAAATGTAAACAATGGCTGCGTGAAAGACAACAAGCAATAGTTTTCTCTCAAATTGAAGTAAGCTGTCACTTAGACATTGATCAAACACACTGATATCAAAGTCATTTGAACTAAATCGCAGAACTAGATATCGATGCATAGCAATTGTTATATTTGAAACTTGCTCCACAATCTGAATGAGAAAGAACTTCATTAAATGATTGAAGCAACGAATGAAGTTAAAGACCTATACTTTAAACACTTCTAAAGAAGAAGAAAAAGAATGCTTCCGTGTTAAATCAGGAATCATCATCATATGGCTTCAAGCGTGCAAACTTAAGAATGGCTATAGAACACAAATGCAGATTCTATATGTACCTCCATGTATATGGAATTTAATGCTGAAGCCACCAACTTTGTCTTTTGCCTTAAATCTCCCAGTTAAACTTAAGTGGACGGATCACAGGATAATACAAACACAGGTTTTGCCTCGATCAGAATCAATATCATCTTCATCACTGCAAAAATGAAAGAATCACATCATTCTCCACAAAACAAGTACTTATGAAAACTTAAAGAACTCATTCTTAATGAAAAGAAACCAAAACAAATCTGATGCCATCAGAAAAAATCCTTATGACCAAACTCATTCTTATATTCTCAACAATAGAAGACCAACCTAGGTTCAAATTCTCGAATCTCAGCAAGTTCCTTCCCAATCACATCCACCCATTGTACCTTCTTCTTCTCCCTCTTCTCAGCTTCTGTTGAATTTGAATCAACCTTTCGAAGACTACTTTTGAGAGTGAGAGTGTCCCCAACAATTTGACCTTCTTCTTCCTTTGCATCTACTTCTTCTCTATCCTCAGCATTCGTAAGACCATCCACATGTTCGAGAATCTCTTCATGATCATCATCATCATCACTAGTGGCTGAAACAACAGTTTTCAACTTCAGCTAACTTGCCACATATAAATGGCTTCCAGATGAAACAGAAAAAAGGGACACTGGATCTTACAAAGCAAAACACTCATCAAAACATGTATTGAGTCTTTTAAACAGTTGATCATCAATTGGAGAATTTGCTTACACCTCTTTGAATAAAACTTAAAACTTTGAGCGCAGAGAGCTAGTTTTAATTCTGGATTAGAAGAAGGAAACAAACGCAGACAAAACCCCAGAAAAAGGGCTTCAACAGAATCAAGTATAAAATCCTCTTTAAGAGAATCGAAGAACCAAAGATGAGGAAACGGACAATGTTAATGCTTATTGAAAAAGTAGAGATTCCTTTTAAGAACAATCAGCGATGAAAAAGCAAAGATCGAAGGGGAATGAATTTTAAAAAAGGCAGATACTTTTCTGATTTGAGAGGGACAACGAGAGAGAGAGTACGAATTCAAAAACCCTGGATTTCCCTGAGAATAAGGAAATAGATGAAGAACAAATTGATCAAGCCGTGGACTTGTAGACTCCTACTGTTGTTAAATATTTCTCCCTTTTTTCTCTGTTTGTTTATTTGGGATTTAGGATTTTGACAACCAAGTCAAGAACCAACCAAGCTTTATATAACAGTGGACCAACCGGAAAGAAGAAAAAAAAAAAGGTTTGCTTTTTCAGTGCCTACCTAAAGGAATTGCTTTTTAAAGACTTGTGGATTTGCCTCCTAGTCCTGCCCAATTAATTAGTTGCCACTGTTTTTGTTGTTTGCAGTCTCCTACATTTATTATGAGAACAGTGGTCGATACTTGGTCAAGTTTTCTCCTACCTAAAACCCAAGTTTTTTCCTATTTTAAACCCAAATTTTCTTATTTGTGAGAGATAAGTTTCAAGACTTAATACTTGGTCAGCCAAATTCTTGTCCAAAGAAGGTAAAGAGGTTCTTATAAAATCTATAGCACAAGCCCTTCCGACATATGTTATGTTGTGCATTCTATTTTTTAAGGCTATTTGCTCAAAGTTGAATAGTGTTATTGCAAATTTCTGGTAAAAAACTAATGAAAATAGTAATGGTATCCACTGGATTGTATGAGATAAGCTTTGTAATCCACACTTTGAGGGCGATCTTGACTTTAGAACGCTAGAAGAATTTAATCTAGCTCTTTTAGCTAAATAACGGTAGCGTCTTATCTGGGTACCAAACTCTCTCTTGAGTAGGGTCTTGAGGGGGAGATACTTTCGATATAGTGATCCATTACATATAGGAGCCTCAAATCGTCCGTCTGTTGGATGGAGAAGCATCATAGCTGCCAAACCTCTTCTTGTCTCGGGACTTCGGAGGACCATAGGTTCGGGAATGCTGACCCGTGTATGAGAAGATCCATGGATTCCCACCATCCTTGTGCGGTCCGCGACGAGCATTCTTAACATAAGAGATCCCCTACTCTATGTAAATGTTTAATCGACCAAAACACAAAATTTGTGGAAACTAGACCGTCTCCAAGCATTGATCGACCCCGTTGATATTTCACCTCATTTCAGAGATTCGTCCAAACGGTATCTACTTGAGTGATGGTTATAGCTGGTCTTATACTAAATCCGGTAATTGTACTGTTAAGTCAGGATATTGGGCCGCACGTGACATGTCTCGTCCTACTTGTGACCCCCCTTTTCAGGGACCAGGTGTTTCAGCACTTCAAGCACAAGTATGGAAGCTTAAAACTACGCGGAAACTTATGCATTTCGCGTGGCAATGTATCTCTGGTTGTTTAGCCACTTGTCAAAGATTGACATATCGTCACAAGGGTACATATAAAGGTTGCCCCCGATGCAGATTAAACAGAAGAGACTATCAACCATCTCCAGTTTCATTGTCCACCCTCGAGACAGATTTGAGCATTATCGCATATTCCTACCTCACAGAATATTTTTCCTAGAAAGTCCCTTTTCTATAATTTCGATTTCTTTTTTGGCGTGGCCGGGAATTTGGAATCGGAGAAGAAGTGTTGGAACTCTTTCCATGGATACTTTGGTATATCTGAAAAAGTAGAAATCGCTTCTAGAACTTTAGAAAACCTCTTGTTGAAACTTTAACTTTGGCTCTTCAAGAGGCAGATGTTTGGAAACAAGCAACTCTAGCAGAAGATGCACCCATACGCTCAATTCCTCCCCTAAGTTCTTCTCAAATCCCGCTAACCCAGCTCCCTGAATGTCAACTTGATGCTACTTGGCATGTTGGATGAGTCCTTGTTGGACAAGACTTACTCCTCCATCTTGGCATCAAGAGTACTCATCGAAGCTTATCACCGTTTCATGCAGAATTTGACTTTTTGCTATGGGCAATAGATGCATGATCTCTATTAGCAATACTTCTGGTACTTTTGCTTCAGATTGTTCAGACCTAATTTCTATCATTGACAACCAAGACGATTAGCCGACATTCGCAGCGGAATTGGCTTCCTATCGATCTTTAGTTTGTTTTTTTCTTCTTTTCATATTAGATTTCTTCTTCGTAGTTTTACTGTTCGAGATGATTGTTTAGCTAAAAAAGCTCGGGATCGAAAAAGTCTTTTCTCCCATGAAAGCACATCGGTTCCTGAATGGCTTTCTCTAGCGGAGAGTTTATTACCGATTACTTAAATAAAATAGTGTTTGTGGGGGGGAAAAAAAATTAGTCTCCTACATTTATTGAAATTTCTTTACTTAATTAGATCGCCAAATTTATGAACTTGTTTAGGTCAATAATTTCGATGGTAAAAACTAAAATCATAAGACAAAAGAAACTCAAACCTTTTTATATGATTTAACTTATAGAATAACTTGTTACATATGATATGTTTGTATGAAAGAAAGAAAAGAGAACCGAGAAAAATAAGAGAATGAAAAGATGAAAGAACAGAGAACAATTTCAAAGATATCTTATATAGTAGAGAAGTTAATGGATAACTTGGTTTTATTAAAATGTCGAATGCAACATTTCTAATATTCTAGTTAGGCTGCCTATGTGTTTAACTTCATGCCTTTCATGACATTTCATCTCAGTACTTGGAGTTTACTATTCAAGCTTCGTTTGCAAACGCACATTCAAAACATCATAAGATTTCTCGAAGATACTACACAGTAGCCATACATAAAACAATTCGTTCTACAAACCAGATCGAATAACATGTGTGAAATAGATTCATCTGCAGTACCTTTTTAACGCGGCTAGCTATCAGGAAACAGAGTGCTTCACTTGTATATAAAAAAAAGAGGTTCAAGCAGAAATACAAGGCATCGTAAAACCCGATATGGTCTAAAAGATATAACTAAGCAAGTTTGCATATGTCCTCGTACTCAATGGACTTGATGACTCTTCCATCATAGACACCTTTCTCGATCTGCACTTTAGCACAGAACTTCTCTGTATCCACACCCAACAACCTTGCATTCGAACCACGATATGCCCCATTCACTATCTTCACCATCCCTCCAATTTGTGGAAGCACAGTCTCTAGCTCCTTTTGATCAACTCTCAACACATGTTTAGAATCAAGCATTTTGATCTCCCCAACATAATTATCAATCACTTTCTTCACAACACCTTTTTGCTTATAATACCCTTTCTCTGCCAAAGCCTTACTCATCACCTTCACAATGATCCCTTCGAACAACCAGTAATCTTTCCGATTCATCCTCTCCTTCTTCTTCTCTTCCTCCTTCATCAACTCATCCAAAGCTGATCTCCTCTCCTTCTCGCTCCTCCCGGAGTCCCCACTTCTCTTCCTCTTCTCCCCTCTCTCAACCTTGTCATTCTCTTCATCCCCAAACAAAAGTTTCGAGCTTTCCCCTCTCTCTTTACCCGTAGCAACCTGTTTAACACCTCCACCAAGAGCAAATCCAACCTTGACCCCACTCTTCAACCTCAAGTCTTCATCTTTCTTCCTCTCATCATCACCATCATCCACAACTTCATCATTACCACTGGTTTCACCTTCACCACCACCACCATTCAATTTCTCAGCAGCTCTCTCAATCTGTCTCTGAATCTCCCTCTCTTGCTTCTCCTCCTCAGCTAAATCACTCTTAACTCTCTTATTCTTCAACCTCTCCTTAAACAAAGTCTCAGAATCTCTATCTATATAAGTAATAAACCAACCTTTAGGAGTTTCTTCAACCTTACACTTACCAGTTTTCCCAAGATGCTTGATAAACTCCGTCAACGTCGCCCACTCCGTCGAATTCATGTGAACATGATGTCTATCGTTAATATACTCATTGTAGACAACAGTGGCAGCGATACGAGAGAAACGGTGGCTCCGCCTCATCAGATCGAGAAACGTCTGCTCGAATTCTTCAGAGTAACCATCGACAACACGAGTCGGATTCTGCCCAAAAACTTGCATCTGCCTCTGGTGAGATTCGCTCATACAATGACACTTGAATCCATTCTCGTCTCGGCATTGTTTCTGACACATCTGACAATACCATCGAAGCTTTTGAAGTCCTTTGGCTTTAATTCGATTCGCAATCGCCTTTGGGGTTAGAAAATCGTTCTTACCCATCGAATCTTCTTGGGTTTGTCGAACAAAATTAAGGTGTTGGGAATTGAAATCTAGGGTTTCTCAGGTAACAACCACTGATCGAGAATGATGAAGATTCAATCGGCGAAGATTAGCTAATATATTGATTGATGATAAACCGAAACTCATACCAAATATAATTGTTTATCCTGAATACCGAATACGACCCATCAATTAAAGCCCATACAATACTGGGCCTATAAGAAAAGAAATGTAAATTGTGGGGAAAAAAAAAGGTAAATTTACAACTTTATAATATATGCCTCAAATAATTTTAACAGCTTGTTTGGTCTTATATCTTGTGATCTTTGACTTTCAGTCTTTCACAATGGAAATTATTGAATCTTGCATTTTTATTGAATTAATTTCCTATTTGTAACAGAATACTATTATTAGAGATATATTGATTGAGAATCGTAAAAGATAATGTAGTTGTGTGACAAGTGAGATTCAAGAAAAGTCAACTATATACAACGAGAGTAGCAAAAAAGAAATAAATTCAAATGATTTGGAAAATTGAAGAGGGGACCAATTCTTGGGGGTAAGGAGTAGACTCGTCGCCAGAGCTGACTTTGAAAACTTGACTTGGTCTCATTCTTCTCATCTACTGCAAAAACCACAATCAGTATATAACAACAACACATGAGTGACTTAATTCTCATAGACCAATACAGAGATACAAAGCAATAGAACAACAAGAACAAGAAAACAGAGAAAAAAACAATGGCTGCCTTGTCGGATAAGTTAGCGGATGCTTACCAGAACGCAAGGCCGAGATATCCGATCGATTGGTTCACGAAACTTGCTGCTCGAACCGGTCAGCACAAATCAGCTTGGGATGTTGGTACTGGCAACGGTCAAGCAGCTATTGGTGTAAGCTTCTTCCATCTTGTTCCAAAAGTTTCCACTTTCTTATGTACTCTGCTTCACTTAGATCTCTCAAACGATGTCGTTTTAATCCCTCTAGAAGAACACAATTATGGATTTATTAGCTTTAGTTGAGAGGAGAGAAGAAGATGAATGGCTTCTTTCTAATGAGTTTATGATTTAATTAGAGCATAGATTTATCTCAATCGATACTATTAACGTCTAATGTTAGTGATGATTATGAATGAAGTACCAATTATTAACATTTTCACATTTTGAGAACATGATTTCTCTTGTTTTATTTTGAGAAAATAAAAGTTACTAATCTACCTCATTTATAATTATTAAACAAAAAATTTGTTTGGTTCAAATTTGTAATGGTATTTGTCATTGTACTATTCACCTAAAATGTTAATCAACATTTACCATGGTTTAATTTAATTGCAGCTTGCAGAGTATTTCGAGAAAGTTACAGCAACCGACATAAACGAAGCACAGTTAAAACGAGCGGTAAAACACGAAAGAATCAGTTACCATCACACTCCCACAACAATGTCCGAAGACCAAATGGTTGCTCTAGTCGGCGGAGATAACTCCGTTGATCTAATCGTGGCAGCACAAGCCGTTCACTACTTCGATCTCGCACCATTCTACAACGTAGCAAAACGTGTTCTTCGCAAAGAAGGAGGATTAATCGCAGTTTTTGTCTACAACGACATAATCATCTCTCCTGAAGTTGATTCCATCATGAAACGTCTTGTGGACTCCACGTTCCCGTTTAGAACTCCTGTAATGAATCTTGCTTTCGACGGTTATAAAACGTTGCCGTTTCCGTTTGAAAGTATAGGGATGGGATCAGAAGGGAAGCCTATAATGCTTGACATTCCTCATAAGCTATCGCTTAAAGGGTTTATCGGTTTCTTGAGATCGTGGCAGCCCGCAATGAAAGCTAAAGAACGTGGAGTTGAGCTTGTGACTGAAGATTTGATCTCCAAATTTGAAGATGCTTGGGGTGATGATGATGATGTTAAAGATATTTTCTACAAAGCTCATATGATTGTTGGAAAACTTTCGGTAAATAATTCATTTACTTAATTAATATCTATATAGTTTTGGTATAAATGAATCATTCGTTATTTATATATAATGCAGGCTTCAGATATAGAGCGGCATCGAAAGAGATTTGATACGAACTGCGTAGTTACAACACTAAAGGATCATAACAACTCGGCTGTTATTGCTTCAGGTTTGTTTTCTGAAATCTTTTCATTGTTTTTATCTCCAATTTAAACAATGTCAATCGAATTAACCAAATTGGGTTGTGTTGTGTTGTTAAATTATAGTGACTGCTGCTGCATTTGCTGGAGTGGCGGCTTACTGTGCTTACTCTGCAAGGAAGAACAGTTAGATCCTTTGAAGGACAAAGAAACGGTTTTCTGAATCTAGTGAATGAAATCTTTTTTATTTTACATGTTGACATGTTGTCATGTATTTATTTATGTCATTGATATGAGATGGTTAAGTAATATCTAAAGATTTAAGAGTCACCCAACACTCTTACATTCATGACTCAAGGGGATAAAATAAAAGTACAAGCATCCACATAATAAAGAAAATAGATTCTCACAAGTGTTCTTTTGTTTTTCGCTGAGTACGCGCATAAATAGATGCTCACACGTTCTTGGGTTTTAAGAAATTATATATTAAGCCCAACTTGTACGGCTCAAAACTCTGTAATATAGTCAAGGACATGATCAATTTCTTATAATTAGCATATGGGCAACTTACATCTGGGCCATTTGTTGATACGTTTCGCCTAATACCAAAACAACTCTAAACTCAAATTAAAAGTCAAACCTATGATTAGAATTTAGAAGCCTTTTGAAATTTGATCTAACGAGTGACCAAAATTTTTAGTGCTTCTAAATTAAATCTAGGATTTATGTTACAGAGACTTGATTATTGGAGGTAAGTTCAACGGAGATCTCCAAACATTGGTAAAATTGTTTGTCGTGGTCTCGTATATTAGGGAATATAGTACCTTTTATGAATGGCATAGATTTTTGTATTGCGCCATTTTATGGAATATACGTACTTTTAAAATATACTAGATGAGTACCCGCACTACGTGCGGGTTTATGTATTACTATTTACAAATTATTTTATATAATGTCTGTTCATATAAAATAAAGTTGAATGCATCGGTTTTAAAACATAAATATGATTTGTAATTGTTTTTGAAAAGTCCAACTATATTAGTTCATCTGAAAAACGAATGTGCTTGAGTTGTTTTTTATTGTTATCCTAGATTCTCAGTTTTTTTTTAAAATTTATATATCCCTATTTTTTTGTTATATGTTTAGATTGTGAGACGGTGAAATTTTAGAAAATATATTTCTTAAACTAAAAATATAACATGACTTTATTAACCATGTCTCTGTATCTTCAATCTAATCATGTAGGTGAATTTTAAAAAATTATTACAAATTTGAGTTAAATAGATAACAAAATGTGAAGTTGGAAAGATTGGCGAGTAAGATTCCGAAAAAGAAGACGAAGGGGATGAATTGGAATTTGGAAGGAGACGAAAGAGGTAAAACTGAAATGTCATTAATTGATTCATTATATAAAAGTTTGAGCAAATTACGTTTAATTACTTTTAATGATTTTTTTGTAAATATATGAAAATATGTGCTGATGTGTCAACTGCTGGATTGCTGAGGTGTCATGTTGTGGGAGAGAGTTAGACTTCTTTCATATATATGATTTATTTGGTATTTATGTTAGTCTCTGGGCGAGCGAGATGAAACATGTGTCTAGGCCTCTAGGGTCTTTTTTTCTTACTACAAAAAGGTCCCCAACATTTACATTTCTTTAGAAATAGGCCCCAAAATTCATATTTTTTTGAAAATTAGATTTTAAGTTTTTAATTAATCTTGCCTAATTTCTAAAGTCCCTTCAATTACGTAGGATTCATATAATCGTGCTTAGTTTACCTGGAAGCCTGAACTAGTTTTGTCTTCTCTCAGATCCAGCTGGATTAAGAGAGAGAGAACAAGAATCTTGAGTAGTTGACTTTATATTGGAACTGGTCTTTTAACTCTCTGGGCAGATCTTTTAAAAGGACAAATGCGAGACCAGAACGATATATGAGTTGAAAACCTTTTACATTACTTACATTCTCTCTCATTTGCTTCTTCATTCATTCCAAAGAAACACATATGGTGTATTCTAGAACTAAACCCCCATGTCGTGTGTCTGATCCGGCTCAGCCCCACAATCTTTGCAGACGACGACGGCCTTCTCCACTTTCTATCTGCTTTACATGCAAAGGCAAGAATTTAACGTGCAGAAAGTACTATTACTACTGTGCAACTTGCAATTTAGAGTTCCACAGAGGTTGTCACCTCTTTCCGCCGAATCTAAGACACCCTTTTCATTCCTCTCACCCTCTCACCCTCATCTCTTCAAACACACGCAACGGTTGGTGGGATGGCTCCTCCGGTTCAGAAGGATCAACAGATGATGATGATAGTGATGATGATGATCGTGATGGTGATGGTGATGGTGATGGTGATGGCAGCGTTGATATTGATGGTGATGATGATGCGTATGGCAGCGTTGATATTGATGGTGATGCTGATGCTGATGTTAATGTTGATGCCTCTTTATCCGATGGAAATCACAGGAGCTGCCGATGTTGTAACAAACCTTTGGACAAGACATATTATCATTGTTCTATCTGCAAGTTCAATCTCAACTTGCCCTGCTCGATGATGCTACCACTTCTCACTATCTCACACATGAAAAGTCATGAGCACACGCTCACCCTCTTCTGTACACGACTCCCTATGTCATGTGATGCTTGTGGCTTGTCTCTAAGCACACGCAGCACTCTCCTTTACACGTGTCTCCCTTGCAGCCACACAGTCCACATAAAATGTATCTATCTACCTCGTGTCATTCAGATCACCCGACACACACACCGACTCTCTTTCACTTTGTCCCTTCAACCTGGTGACTTCTCTTGCGGAGTTTGTCGCAAAACCGTCGACGTTAACTATGGGCAATATTCTTGTATTAAGGGATGTCATTATGCTGTCCATTCGCATTGTGCAACGAGGAATGACGTGTGGGATGGAGAAGATCTTGAAGGAGTGCCTGAAGAACCTGATGAAGATATCGAGCCATTTGTGAGGATTGATGTGGAGACAATTCATCATTTCAGTCATGAACATTATCTGAAGCTCCAAGAAAAGAAAACCATTTGCGAGAAAGACAAGTATTGTGTTGCATGCACGATTCCAATTATAATCTCTCGGAGATTTTATGGTTGTATGGAGTGTGATTTTGTACTCGACGAAGCATGTGCTTCTCTTCCTCGCAAAAAATACCTCCCAATACATAAACACCCACTTACCCTCCACCCCTTCCCGATTGGTGGGATCTCCAGGTTCGATTTTAATACAGTTGCTGCCAAAGACATATTCAAATGTAAAGCTTGCTACCGATTAAGTTGTGGTTTCGTGTACAAATGCGGTGAGGAATATTGTGAGTTTCAAATAGACGTCAGATGCGCTTCCCTTCCAGATCCTTTAATTCATGGCTGTCATCCACATGATCTCTTCTTCAACTTGACCCATGGTTATTGCATTGGGTGTAGACCACGAACCGACTTGACCAAGGCACGTATGCTCAGCTCACATGGGCCGGGCCTTTGTTCATCCTATGCAGTAGAATGTATTAAGTGCGACGACTCCTTTTTGGGTATGACATGTGCTAGTTTTCCTTGTGAGGCCTACTACAAGCACGATAGGCATCTACTCACACTTTGCTACGGTGACGAAAAAGATACAACAAGTGGTCAATATTGGTGTGAGATATGTGAATCAGAATTAAATGCAGATGACTGGTTTTATACATGTGACTCTTGTATGATCACTTTACATATCGATTGTTTACTTGGAAAAGATATGTACATGAAGCCCGGCCATATATTCGAAATAGGTGATGATGGTGATGAAGTTGAAATTGTTCACAATGATGGTAACTCTCGGCTGATTTGCTCTGAATGTAATCTTCATTGTGCACAGGCTTGGGCATTCAAGATGATACGTGGATACAAATGGTATTGCACTCTTAATTGTATGGGAAAAGGTCTTGGCCTTGGACGTCTCAATTGAAGGTAGCCAAGACATTGTGATCAGCGCATCTTATGTGTTTCAGGGCTTTCGTCGAATACACGTTTCTTAGGGTTTAATCTTTTGGTGTTAAATTTTATTTTTGTTTTCTTTTTTTTCTTTTGTGTTGATGAAAATGAAAATGATAAAATTCTGTTCTCGTTTTGGTTTTGGAGTCTATCAAGATCACTTTGCTGTTATTATATCTTTAGGTGTTATATAAGTAGAGTCCTTATAGAGACGTTGTCATTCATTCTTGCTTTTTCCACACCACATACTTTACTATAGTCCAAGTCATGGCGGATGTGATAAAGTTGTGGGAGACATTTGTGAGGGAGAGTCGGATAGATTCTCGAAATTAACGGGAGAAGTTAATGTAACGTATAACAGTTCTCAACTATGTGATAAGTACACAAAAAATTATTCATATTGGTTGACTATTATGATCATATATCAACTAAATTAAACAGCTGTAAATGTACACAAATAGCCACGAAGTAGTGAGGCTAATGCAGGGATCAAGTTTTGTCTACTTTAAAAAACAATAATAATAATCCGATTGTTTAATCATCTATATATCCAAATGAATCGGTTTCTTATACAACTGTTTGTCTTATTAAAACAATCCTCATTAGTTAGCAGCTCTGATTATGGTTTAATGCATGCTATTGATAAAAAAAAATATAAATTCACCTTTTTTTTTTTGTAGACATTTTTAAAAAATTCACCTTATGATGGCTTGAGTTTACATTTTTTTTTCTTTGTCGTACTTGAGTTTACATTTTACAAATTAAAATTTTCGTTAATTTCCTCTATGGTCAAGAAGAAAAGGTAAAAAAAAAAAAGACTAAGATATTTATAAATTTTGCATCAAGGAAGTGCTGTAGAAAATAAGAATTCCTTTTGTGGAAAAAAATTGCAAACTTTTTTTAATCTATATATTGTCGTTTTTTTTTCTTCTTTGGCTTTCTATATATTTTTTGTTTTTTTTTTTGTATTCCAACTTAAAAAGTTGTTTATCAGTTAGGCTAATTCTAATATTGGCTAGTTTATTGTATAAACATAAAAAGGAAAGTTTTGGTCTTTGTTTTATTTTAGTGTTAGTCTTTGTTTTTCTTTTTTTGAGGCGTTGGTCTTTGTCTTTCGTCTATATATGATTTACTAAGAAAACAACATGTTCTTAATTAACTGCACAGCTGGACCTAGATTGTCACATTCTATTAAGAAAGTAATTAGAAAAAAAAAGAGGAGAGTTAGTCTTATTAACCGCTAGTTGATTAATTAGATATAGTAGCTAACAAATGCTTGTGGTTCTTCTGGCTTAACAAAATTTAATAATAACCAATCATTTATAATTCTTAAAGTTCCTTTAATTATGTAGGATTCATAATCGTGCTTAGGTTATGGCTGGCTCGAAGCCTGAACTAGTTTTTTATTCACTACAGCTGGACTAAGGTCATCATCTCCATTGGTGAGATATTTCAAAAGTTTCTAAAAAAAAAAAAATGATATTTTATTATGATTTAGCTTCTGTCCAATTATAAACACACATATACACATAGTCTCTCAATCATTACTCTAAAGTTTTTCTGCAGAAAAACTATTCTCAATCTCTCTTCTATCTCTCACCTACTTTATTATTATTTTATATTTTTTAGTTAATGAGAAACTATATGAGAGACTACTGATAGAGATGCTAAGAGAGATAGATAGAGAGAGAGAACAAGAGACTTGAATAGTTGACTTTATACATTGGAACTGGTCTTTAACTCTGGGCAGATGTTATAAAAGGACATATTTGGGAGCAGACAGATGTATGAGCTAAAACCTGATTTTTACTATCTGATTTGCTTCTTCTTTCATTCCAAAGAAACCCGATATGGAACCACACCCTCTTTATTTTGTGCCACCTCCTTATTTAACTAGAACTAAACCTCCATGTCGTCTGTCCGATCCGGCTCAGCCCCACAAGCTTTGCCGACGGCGACAACCAACTCATCCTCCACTTTCTATCTGCTTTACGTGCAAAGGCAAACACTTGAAGCGCAGTAAGTATTATTACTACTGTGCTACTTGCAATTTGGAATTTCACAGAGGCTGTCACGTCTTTCTGCCGGAGATCAGAAGCGCTTTTCATCCCTCTCACCCCCTCACCTTCACCGCCTTAGATCCTGAATTTAATGCTTCTATCATACACCAAAATTGGAGGGACAGCTCCGCTTCAGAGGAATCTTCCGAAGAGTTGATAAACGAAGTTGTTGACTATGATCATGAAGACGCTGGTGATGATGCTGTTGCTAATGAAGACGATGATGAAGATGCTGTTCCTAATGATGACGATAATGGCGGTGGCGGTGGCGATATTTATGCTGTCGCTTATAATGATGGTGCCTCTTTGTCCTATGGAAATCACCTGAAATGCAAATGTTGTGCTTCTCCTTTAGAAAAGCTATATTATCATTGTTCTACCTGCAAGTTCAATCTTAACTTGACTTGCTCGATGAGACCACCACCTACCACTATCTCACACTTGAAATTTCATGAGCACACCCTCACCCTCTTCCTTGTGCGAATCACTTGGCCATGCGATGTTTGTGGCTTTCTTCTAAACAAAGACACCGACGATCTCGTTTACGCTTGTCTACCTTGCAGCCTTATGGTCCACAGATCATGTATCTATCTACCTCGTGTCATTAAGATCACCCGACACCCACATCGTCTCTCTCTCACTTCCTCCCTTCAACCTGGTGATTTCTCTTGTGGACTTTGTCGCCATACTGTTGACGTTAACTGCGGGCAATACTCTTGTGATAAGGGATGCCAATATGCTATCCATTCGAAATGTGCAACATGGAGAGACGTGTGGGATGGAATAGATCTTGATGGAGTGCCTGAAGAACCCGAGGAGTATATCGAACCGCCATTCCTGAAGATTGATGAGGACACAATTCAACATTTCAGTCATCATGAGCATTATATGAAGCTCCATGTAAAGAAAACCATTACCGAGAAAGACAAGTTTTGTGAGGCATGCACCCTTCCAGTAATGATCTCTCAGAGATTTTATGGATGTATGGAGTGTGATTTTGTACTCGACGAAGCATGTGCTTCTCTTCCTCGCAAAATATACAACCCACTACATAAACACCCACTTACCCTCCACGTCGTCCCTACTATTGACACCTACACGGACCCGAATATGCCTATTACCAAAGTCATATTCAATTGTATAGGTTGCCTCCGATATGGTTGTGGTTTCCACTACAGATGCCATGAAAAAGGTTGTGAAGAATTTCTACTAGACGTCAGGTGCGCTTCCCTTCCAGATCCTCTAATTCATGGTTGTCATGCACATGATCTCTTCTTCAACTTTACCGGAGGTATTTGCATGGGGTGTGGTACTAGTGAGTGTTCATCCTTTTTTCTCGAATGCATTAAATGCAAATCCTTTTTGGGTATTAAATGTGCTACTTTGCCTTCTGAGGCACACTACAGACACGATAGGCATCCACTCACTCTTTGCTACCGTGACTATATGACAAGTCATCATTGGTGTGAGATATGTGAATCAAAATTATCTACATATTATTGGTTTTATACATGTGACTCTTGTAAAATCACTCTCCATGTCACCTGTTTACTGGGGAAAGATATCTACGTGAAGCCCCACTACACCTTCGTTTCAGATTCAAGTCATGATGATCAATTTGAAATTGCTCGCAATGAAGGTAACTCTCGGCAGCTTTGCTCTAATTGCAATTTGCGTTGTGCACAAACATTGGTATTCAAGAGGAGAGGTGAATACGAAAGTTTTTGTACTCTTACTTGTTTGGGAGATTCTTTGGACTCATAAACTTACAAGGCCTGAAGACAGAGAAACAACGTCTGAGTCTGAATCTGCATGATCCACTGAAAAAGCCTTTCAATTTCGTGTAATTTTATATCTTGAGAGTTAAATCTATGAAACATATTTTGTACTTATGTTATAGTTTTTTTTAGTTTAATATAATCTTCCAGAAATAAGATGGCATCATTCAGCCTTGTATTTGATGAAATCAAAATAGATACTCAAACATTTTAACCATTTTATATGCAATAATAGAATACGAGATTTAGAATTCTTGTTGTTTATTGTTGGAAAAGAGTCTATTTGATAATACTTGAATGTCTACGTGAACTTCTTATATGGTAATTTAATACGTATAAAAATTGTTAACTGGCCATTTCACACAAATTTAATCGTTGATCAGGCCAAAATCCATACGATGTTATCTAACGATAACGGCCGTTAACTAGTTTCCGTTACTTTTCAATACAACGTCATTTTACTATAATCGAAACAGGGAAATTGTCATTTAATATTTAACTTTCAAATTGTGGTCATTTTATACATCAACTTCACATGTGGCCATTTTATACATGACATAAACGTTGACTACCAGTTTAAAATATAAAAATGCATTGACCATGCTAAGAAGATATACCTCTATATAAGCCTAAACATTCAGATTTTTGTATAGGCTCGTTCGAGTTTATTCTGCCAAAATTGTTCAATTTTTCAATTTTAATAAATATTTCAATTTTAAAAAAGGACTTGAAAATAGCTGATCGAATTCACGAAGAGACTATAGAAATTTTTGTTTGGAAACAAGAGACAAATTGTAACTACAAAAAGAATAAATAAAAAAAAAACTACAGAATTTAAGGGTGTGAGTAGTACTTTTTCTAGAAGAAACTTTTTTCCTCGATTTTTTCTAGATCCACAAAAGAAAAAAATGTTATCAAAAATAAAAGTTCATCCACTAAAACAAGAGAAAAACAATTCCACTCAGTTCTTCTACGTTTTTGTACATTTTTTCACACCAGTTGGAGCCTTAGATACTTTTCTCAAATCCAAGTCATGATCTGTAATTACTTTTTCGACAAAAGTAAATGTAACATATTCTCACCTTTTATATAGGGAAAATTACATTTTTAGTTCATAAAATATTATCGGGTAACATTTCAAACCTCGAAAGAATTCCATTAGTACTATAAACCAGTAAAATAAATTTATTAACACTTTAAACCTTTAAACTAACTTTTCGGTTTGCACCGCCATAAAAAATGACGGAACAATTAATTTTTGTTTATTTAATAAAAATTAATAATTTTTATTTATTGGAATTAATAAAAATCCTTTAAAAAAAAGACAAAACTCATATTCTTTGTTTATTCACTATCCGACCATGAAAACCAAGCATTCTTTAAAATTAGTTTAAAGGTTTAAAGTGTTAGTAAAATTATATTGGTGGTTTATAATGTTATATAATATAATTCTTTTGTGGTTTAAAATATTACTCAATGTCATTTCAAATATATAACAATATAAGATTATATATCATGATTCCAAAATCAATTTATATTGATTGTTTGCCACATTTTCATCAAGTTGATTTGTTTTGTTTTTTTTGAACTTTTTCTTCATAAGATGGTTTGCCAAAACATTATTGTTTTCACGATCAAATATATTATAGTTTGATTGCATTTTAAACTTTTTGAAATCAACGTACTAAACTACAGTACTAATATTTAACTGCAAACGGCCAATGTAATAAAGTTATGGGAAACATTTTGTGAAGGAAAGATTCCCGAAAATAGCGTGCGAAGTTAATGTAGCGTAAAACAATTCTCAAGTCTCAACTACGTGATAACTACAATTTTCTTATGATCATATATCAACTATGTTTTTTTTATACCATACGTCAACTAAATTAAACAGCTTTTGACAAAAAAAAAAAAAGAAGTAAATTAACAGCTATAAACTGTACACAAATAGCCACGAAGTAGTCAGACTAATGCAGGGATCAAGTTTTGTCTTCTCTCTCTCTTTTTAGTTTTTTTTTAATTAACCTGATTGTTAATTACATATGCAAATGAATCGGTTTCCTATACAACTGTTTGTCCTTTGTCAATTATAATCAAACTTGACATTAAAACAATCCTCATTAGTTAGCAGCTCTGATTGTGGTTTAATGCGATTGACATTTGACAGAACCTTTTCAAAATAGTTAACAGTACGATGGTTTGAGTTTGCATTTTACAAACTAAAACTTTCGCGGTGTACAAAAAAAAAAAAAAAGCAAATTAAAACTTTCGTTATTATCCTTTTTGGTCAAGAAATTGCTGAAAAAAATTGCGAACTTTTTTTCTTCTTAGTCTATGTATTGTCTTTCATTCTTATTTGGTTTCCTAATTTATTTTTTTCTTATTCTAAAAAAATTGTTTATAAGTTAGGCTAAATCTAATATTGTTCTTATTTATTTTGTTGTATTAATATCAGTGTTCTAAAATACAAGCATATACGATGTACAGTAGGAAGTTGTACTACAAAATGGTTATACAGTTGTTAAATACGGTGAAAGATATACAGTTTGTATATATAGCAATTATACGACCTATATATCGTGAATTCCGCATATACAGCTCTCTTTATAAATGCTAAAAAAAATATAGATATGTTATTTTATTGTTTTCATTCTTATTAATTATCATTGTTATCATTTTTCTATTATTTTCATGCTTATTAGTTATGTAAAATTTTAAAAATATTTTGTAAAAGGGAAATTTTTAGTTTTTTTTTTTGTATTCATGCTTCATGATTATATGTTTTATTGTTATTAAAAATTTGTAACTATATATACATATCTTCACATATTTTATATTTATATATTCTTTTAACAAAAAAAAATATCAACGGTAAAATCTCCTCATAAATAGTTATATATACGTTTATATGCTATACAGTTCTTTGCCGTACGCTTAGGGTAATGTATTTTAGAACAGCTTTGGTTTTTATTTCATCAAATTATTCTCTTTTTCTTTTTTGAGGTGTTGGTTTTTCGTCTTTGTTTTACTAAAAAATCAAAATGTTCTTAACTGCGCAGCTAAAACTACATTTTTTCTTTGAGAAAAGGAAAAAACAAAAAAAGTAAGAAGAAAAAATTTTAAAAGAGATTTTTTTTCTGTCGGCAAAGGAGAATTAGTCTTATTAACCGCTAGTTGACTTAGATTAGTAGGCTTTACAAATGCTTGTAAAAATAGTTACATTTATGTCCGAAGATTTTCGATTCTCTCCCACAAAAGAGACTCAACTAATCCCGTTGACAATAGGGAACCACATGCATTAATTATTTACAAGCAAGCAGATACAGACTTGTCGATTTCATGTAAATAATGTGCTTGCTTGTAATTATTCTTACTTAACAAAATTTAATAATAATGAATCATTCCTAATTTCTAAAGTTCCTTCCATTACGCAAGATTTTAATATAATCGTGTTTAGTTTAGTTGGAAGCCTAAACTAGTTTTGTCTTCACTACAGCTGGATTAAGAGAGAGATAACAAGAAACTTGAGTGGTTGACTTTATATTGGAATTGGTCTTTTAACTCTCTGGGCAGATCTTATAATAATAGGACATATTTTGGAGCAGAACGATTTATTATGAGTTGAAAAACCTAATAATTTTACTCTCTCATTTGCTAAATCTTTCATTCCAAAGAAACCCATATGGAACCACCACCTCCTCATTTTTCTAGAGCTAAACCTCCATGTCGTCTGTCCGATCCGGCTCAGCCCCACAAGCTTTGCCGACGGCGACGACCATCTTATCCTCCACTTTCCATCTGCTTTACGTGCAAAGGCAAGCAATTGAGGTCCAGTGCATACTATTACTATTGTGCTACTTGCAATTTGGAATTCCACAGAGGTTGTCACATCTTTCTGCCGGTGATAAGAAGCTCTTTTCACCCCTCTCACCCTCTCACCTTCTTCTCCTCAGATCCTAAATTTGATGTATCTATAATACCTAAATATTGGAGAGACAGCTCCGCTACAGAAGAATCTTCAGATGAATCGATAAACCAACTAACTATTGAGTATCTTGGAGACGTTAGTGATGATGACGGCGAGGACAGCCATTCTGATCACGATCTTGGTGCTAGTGAAGATGACGGCGAGGACAGCCATTCTGATCACGATCTTGGTGCTAGTGACGATGACGGCGAGGACAGCCATTCTGATCACGATCTTGGTGCTAGAGACGATGATGGGAATGGCAATGGCGCTGGCGATGTTCATGCTGATGGTGAGGCCTCTTTATCCGATGGAAATCACCTAAAATGCAAATGTTGTGGGGTTCCTTTACAAATGACATATTATCATTGTTCTATCTGCAAGTTCAATCTTAACTTGGATTGCTCGATGAGACAACCACCTCCCATTATCTCACACTTGAAAAGTCATGAGCACACCCTAACCCTCTTCCCTATACGACTCCCTTTGCCATGTGATGCTTGTGGCTTGTCTCTAAACGACACCGAAGATCTGGTTTACTCTTGTCTACCTTGCAGCCGTATGGTCCACAGATCATGTATCTATCTTCCTCGTGTCATTAAGATCACCCGACACCAACATCGTCTCTCTCACACTTCCTCCCTTCAACCTGGTGATTTCTCTTGTGGAGTTTGTCGCCAAACAGTTGACGTCAACTACGGGCAATACTCTTGTAATAAGGAATGTCATTATGCTGTCCATTCCAAATGTGCAACAAGGAATGACGTGTGGGATGGAAAAGATCTTGATGGAGTGCCTGAAGAACCCGATGAGTTTATCGAACCGCCATTCCTGAAGATTGATGAGGAGACAATTCAACATTTCAGTCATCACCATTATCTGAAGCTCCATGAAAAGAAAACCATTTACAAGAGAGACAAGTTTTGTGAGGCATGCACCCTTCCAGTAATGATCTCCCAGAGATTTTATGGTTGTATGCAGTGTGATTTTGTTCTTGACGAAACGTGTGCTTCTCTTCCTCGCAAGAAAAACCACCCACTACATAAACACCCACTTAACCTTCACACTTTGCCTCTTGGTGAGTCTGCCATGATCAATAAAGGTGCTACTAGCAAAGACATATTCAAATGTATTGGTTGCGGCCGAATTGGCTGTGGTTTCTACTACAAATGCGATGAAAAAAATTGTGATGAGTTTCTCCTAGACGTCAGATGTGCTTCCCTTCCAGATCCTTTTGTTCATGACTGTCATCCCCATGATCATCCTCTCTTCTTTAACTTGACCAAAGGTAATTGCATGGGGTGTGGTTCTGATAGCTGCTCATCCTATTTCTTGGAATGTATTAAATGTAAGTCTTTTTTGGGAATTAAATGTGCTACTCTGCCTTGTGAGGCCCATTACACACACGATAGGCATCCACTCACTCTTTGTTACGAAGAAGAAGAAGATACTACAAGTGGGCAATATTGGTGTGAGATATGTGAATTCAAATTGGATCCAAAGACATGGTTTTATACATGCGACTACTGTATGATCACTCTCCATGTCAACTGTTTACTGGGGAAAGATATCTATCTGAAGCCCTGCCACATTTTCAAAGTAGGTCTTTTTTATAAGGAAGTTGAAATTGCTCGGAATGATGGTAATTCTCGGCTGTTTTGCTATATATGTCGACTTCGCTGTGGACAGACTTTGGTATTCAAGTGGCTAGGTAGACGCAAAAGCTTTTGTACTCTTCGATGTATCGGAAAGTATGTGAAAGACACGCGCGGGTATTATGATGCAGTTGCAATGGGATATTTTGAATCTTATCCAACGAATCTAGTTACATCCCCAGAAGCTTCCGATTCATCAGTTATTAAGAGTGCTTTTGATTTCCTATTTAGAGATTGATTCTGTTTGTCGTGAGTTGCTTAATTGCTTAAATCTTATTGGATTCAGTTGTTTTTGGATTACTTAATCGAAACATTTAAAAGAGATCTTGATAAACCATTGTGAAGGCCTGAAGGTTATTCATAACCCTAACTAATGTAGAGGAGATAACGAGTGTGACACAAAGTCTGATTGAGACACTGAAAAAAGCAATCAATTTCGTGTATTTTCATATGTTCAATATTTGATTTATGTTATATGCATGATTTCTCCTTTGATAGTTAATTATTTTGTTTTCGGTTTCAAAATAATCTTCCAGAAAAAAAAATAGCATATGTTCCTATAGATTTGTGTTAGATAAGGCGGTTGTGTAACTTTTAAAGTCTTGAAACAAGACTGTACATCTCAGTTCCTGTACACTTCTTCAAACCCTTCCCTTCCCGTATCTTTTCATTGAACCGGTTGTAGATTTTATTTTATCCTACTACTAAATTATTGAAAGAAGCCACATGCCGTCATCCAACAATTAGTATGGAAATTTCCAACTGTCATAATAATTTTTAGTCTGCTTCATGATTTCATAGAAATCATTAAAGATCATGGATTATAGTAGTATTAATTCTAAGAGTTGACAAGATAAAGTGATAATTTGCAAAGACTTCCATCAATCGTGTTTAGTTTATGTCTGCAAGCCTGGAACTAGTCCTAAATATATCTGGATTAAGAGAGAAAACAAAAGACTTGCCTAAGTTGACTTTGTAATGGAACTGGTCTTTAAACTCTAGTTACATCTTATAAATAAAAATGACAAATTTGGGAGCAGAAAAATTCATCATTTACGAGTTGAAACCATTTATTTGCATACCCTCTCATTTGCTTTCTCCCTTCATTCCAAAGAAACCCATATGGGACTACGTCGTCCTTCTGATAATGGTTTTAAGCCACCTCCTTATTTTTCTACATCTGAACCTACATGTCGTTTGTCCGATCCGGCTCAACCCCACATGCTTTGCCGGCGGAGACCACGATCTCATGGTCCACTTTCTATCTGCTTTTGCAAGCATTTGGAGGGCAGTATATACTATTACTACTGTGCTACTTGCAATTTGGAATTCCACAAAATGTGTCACTTCTTTTTGCCGGAGATAAGACACCCTTTTCACCCCTCCCACCCTCTCACTCTCATTTCCTTAAAACCTGACCTTGATCTTTATAAGCTAGCCAGCCGCTCGAATTGGATTTATTCCTTTTCAGATTTGGAATATGACGATGAGCACAAAGACGATGTTGCTGCTGCTGATGACGAGGATGACGATGCTGATAATAATGATGTTGTTGCTGCTGCTGCTGATGATGACGATGCTGCTGATGTTGACAATGATGCTGATGACGACGATGCTAATGATGACGATGATGATGATGATGATGATGATGATGATGATGATGATGATGCCAATGCCTATGCGTCTGCCTCTTTATCAGATGGAACTTTCCCTAAATGCAAGTGTTGTCGGAAACGTTTAGAAAGGGAATTCTATCATTGTTCCATCTGCAAATTCAGTCTTAACGGGAATTGCTCAATGAGACCAGTACCTCCCAATACTATCTCAGAGTTGAAAAGTCATGAGCACACGCTCACCCTCTTCCCTATACGACTCCCTTTGCCATGTGATGTTTGTGGCTTGTCTTTAAGCGACGCTGAAGATCTTGTTTACTCTTGTCTCCCTTGCAGCCACATGGTCCACAGATCATGTATCTATTTACCTCGTGTCATTCAGATCACCCGACACTCTCATCGTCTCTCTCTCACATCCTCCCTTCCTTCTGGTGATTTCTCTTGCGGAGTTTGTCGCCAAACCGTTGACATCAACTACGGGCAATATTCTTGTAATAAAGAATGTCATTATGCTGTCCATTCCAAATGTGCAACTAGAAACGATGTGTGGGACGGGAGAGATCTTGAAGGAGTGCCTGAAGACCCAGAAGAAGATATCGAGCCATTTCTGAGGATTGATGAGGAGACAATTAAACATTTCAGTCATGAGCATTATCTAAAGCTCCACGAAAAGAAAACCATTTGCGAAAAAGACAAGTTTTGTGAAGCATGCACACTTCCAGTAATGATCTCTCAGAGATTTTATGGTTGTATGCAGTGTGATTTTGCTTTAGACGAAGCATGTGCCTCTCTTCCTCGCAAAAAATACCTCCCAATACATAAACACCCACTTACCCTCCAACCCTTCGCTACTGGTCAGATGCCCTTGTCGCCGTATCTGCTGGTTTATTGAGAGAAAGAAGAAAAACAGAGTAAGAGAGACATATCTCTTCTCTTGTGAAGAAGACAAGAACAAAACTTTGTTTTATTGAAACTGAAACTTGTTAATCTTTACATGACGATACAAGGTGTTTATATAGAAAACAAATAGACACAACAACTCAATTAGTTCTGTCACTTCATACTTGTGTCTCTTTCTACTTGTGCCTCTTGAGTGAAACAACACAAACTTACAACCTTTAACTGAAAACTCAATTACCGACCAACAGTATCAAGATATCAACAATATGTTCAGATGTGATGGTTGCCGGCGAAGAGGTGTTGGTTTCTTGTATAAATGCAGTCTAAGGTATTGCGATTTTGAGCTAGATGTCAGGTGCGCTTCGCTTCCAGATCCTTTAAGTCATGGTTGTCATCCACATGATCTCTTCTTCAACTTGACCAAAGGTGATTGCATGGGGTGTGGTTATGATGACTATATATCCTATTTCTTGGAATGTATTAAGTGCATTACCTTTTTGGGTATTACATGTGCTAGTTTGCCTTCTGAGGCACACTACAGACACGATAGGCATCCACTCACTCTTTGCTACGGGGAAGAAGATACAACAAGTGGCCAGTATTGGTGTGAAAAATGTGAATCAAAATTAGATGCAACAGAGTGGTTTTATACATGTGACAGTTGTAGGTTCACTCTCCATGTCAACTGTTTACTGGGGGAAGATATCTACATGAAGCCCCGCCACATCTTCAAACTACCTTCTGGGCGTGATGTTGAAATTGCTCGCAATGATGGTAACAGTCGGCAGTTTTGCTTTTCATGTACTCTTCGTTGTGCACAGCCTTATGTATTGAAGATGGCAGATGGAGATGAACATTTTTGTACTCTTACATGTATAGTACGTTCTGTTTAAGATATGAGATAAGTCTGAATGAGCAACTGAAAAGGCTTTTGTTTTATTGTTGAGAATTTGATCTAAGTCTATTGGTTTTATCTTTTATCTTTTTTACTATAATGTTCAAGTTTGTTTTTGTCTGAAATCCTTACACAAAAACTCCAATCTCTCCACTTACATGATCAATCTCATGTGATTTGGTATGCGGTTTTGTCATTTGCAATTAGGATCGATCGCCATTCCTATTCTGAAACTGTAGCAGTGATGCTGGCTACATAAGGGTATTGTAGAATAACAATCTTGTGTAGTTTTTCTGGTTTCTGACCTATGTCAATTGGAGGTGGAAAAGAAATGTGTAGATGCCGTTCAGACAATTATACAAAAGGTCCAAACTGATCCCAGTGAACAGTGGTTGTGCAAAAAACAAAAAAACGGGCAACTTGCAAAAAAAACAACCCAAGTCTTTACCAAACGCACAAAACGGTTCTGAGAAGAAGTCAAAATCATAACCAACCAAAAAAAGCCATCGCCCAATTCAACGCAGCCTTGAGAGAGAGAGAATCTTGGTAATGGTGTTCAACTGATTAATTGAAAAAGTAAGAGAGAGAAGAGAAAATAGAGAATTAGGTTCTTAAGAAGAAGGCTTTCTTTCAAAATTCAAATGAGATGTGGTAAAATATAATTGGTTATTCTGTTTGTAATTAAAAATATAAATAAATGAAATAATATTTAAATGATTAAAATAATAGAAATAAGGGACTGAATATGTGTTTTATCATTGGGGCTCCTGTAAGTCCTAAAATGTAAAAACTACATATTAAATCCTAAACTCTAGACTTTAAAACTTAAACCCTAAATTCTAAGTTTTATATGTACATAATGTATAACTACTATTTTTGGTCCATGATAATCTAAAGCACGCTTCTTAATCTGAAAGCGTAAAATATTATTGACATCGATGTGTTCATAGACAATCATACAATATACACTCGTATTTATGTTTTGTTAATATGTAATCGTGGATAAAAAAAATATAAACATTTTCATAAATAAACTTTTGTGGATATGACCAATAGAACTTGTTTCATCATATTTTATCAACATCTTTTACATAACGTAACACTTGTTTTATGGATAGTATTATCAAAACGCAATCATTTTGAATTATCAACCGTTAACACACATCCACCAAACTCTGAACATGTGGTCATTTCACTTATTTCGAATTATCGACCATCTATGCACATCCACCAAACTTTGACCACGTGGTTTGCATAATAGTAATTTGCATACAAATGAGAAAGGCAAAATAGTAATTTGTATAGAGATCATCATTTTCTTGAAACTCTAGCCGCCTATCACTCTGCTTATGATTTTTTTTTGGTATTTCTTACGTTTTTTTATTATTATTTGCTCATGTATTTTAATGAAAATAGCATAAGATTACCTTTAAATTACAAATTTATAGTAAGAATATATGTTTGGGTTCTTAATTTCAACTCTCTCTCTTTCTTTGAGGAATTTTAACAAACACTTGGTGGGCAAATCTAAGATTTGTAAAAAGATAAAATTTGACCAAGACAATGATGGATACACTAAGAGAAGAAGAAACCTAGCAAAAATAAAACTTTTAACCTTATGAGATTAATTAAAAATGGAGAAATTGAATCGAAATCTGGAAAATCTTTAACTTTTAAGATTTAAGAAGAAAAAGAAAAAAATTGATCTACTTGTTAGTGTTTTTGATGAAAGAGAAGAGAGAAAATGTCTCAAACGATATTTTAAAAAAAAAAGATATTTCAAGTGTTGTGTTTAATTTTGTAAAGAGTAGAGAAGAAAATGAATGAAGAAAGAGAAAAAGTAATGGTTGTAAACTATGGTTAGTTTGAATTGGTTAGGTTGAGTCAAATGTGTAGTAGTAAAAAAACTTAAAAAAATGTATACTCCTCCTAAAGTGTTTCATTGCCTAATTGAGTTTCAAAAAAGTATCTCCTTGTCTAATATTCTCTATGTTTAATCATCTATATATCCAAATGAATCGGTTTCCTATACAACTGTTTGTCTTATTAAAGCAATCCTCATTAGTTAGCATCTCTGATTATGGTTTAATGCTATTGATAAAACTTTTAAAAAATTTACATTATGATGGCTTGAGTTTACATTTTAGAAATTAAAACTTTCGTTAATTTCCTCTTTGGTCAAAAAGAAAAGAAAAGGTTAAAAAAAAGACTAAGATATTTATAAATTTTGCATCAAGGAAGTGCTGTAGAAAATAAGAATACCTTTTTGTAGAAAAATTGCAAACTTTTTTTTAATCTATATATATTATATTGTCTTCTTTTTTTTTTATCTTCTTTGGCTTCCTATATTTTTTTTTTTATAGTATTCCAACTTAAAAAGTTGTTTATCAGTTAGGCTAATTCTAATATTGGTTAGTTTATTGTATAAACATAAAAAGGAAAGTTTTGGTCTTTGTTTTATTTAAGTGATAGTCTTTGTTTTTTTCTTTTTTTGAGGCGTTGGTCTTTCGTCTATGATTTACTAAGAAAACAACATGTTTTAAATTAACTGCGCAGCTGGAACTAGACTGTCCCCTTCTATTAGAATACTTTAAAATGAGAGTTAGTCTTATTAACTGCTAGTTGACTAATTAGATATAGTAGCTTACAAATGCTTGTAATTCTTCTGGCTTAACAAAATTTATTAATAATTAATCATTTATAATTATGTTGGATTCATAATCGTGCTTAGGTTATGGCTGGCTCCAAGCCTGAACTAGTTTTTTATTCACTACAGCTGGATTAAGAGAGATAGAGAGAGAGAACAAAAGACTTGAATAGTTGACTTTATACATCGGAACTGATCTTTAACTCTGAGCAGATGTTATCAGTATTAATATTTTACTAAGAGTTTGGTTGTTAATTCCAAAGTTGGTTCAGTTATGTACGATTTATATAAGGGTAATATTTCAAGGATTGACAAAGTGAAAAGTGGTTTCACGTTTTGTCTTTTCAGCTGAAATTTGACCATTTTGCCCTTGCTGCTACAGCTGAGAAACTGTTGAATGTACGGTTTAGTTAGTCAGGTTTAGTTAGGTACACTGTTCCGGTTTAGTTGAAATTATTTTTGTTTCACGTTGAGGGTTTGGATGTACAGTTAGAAGGGAGATTTTTTCCATTAAAAACGAAATGACATCAACATTTAATGGCCCAAAAAATTTAGACGTGATTCTTGTTAGAATTAATGCAAAATCATCATTACATGTTATAATATTATAAAATTATTGATAATAATTGTTAAGTTAAAGATGAACCCAGGAACAAACATTAATTGCGAACAAACATTGATGCTCAAGAAGTGTTGATCTTGTTTATTTACGAAGTTTGGAGCCAAGATAAGCATTATCGTGTAAGTAATAAAGTTTTAAAGATTTTTTTTGTTATAACACATATGATCTTCATTGTGTTCGAAATCAACTTTGTTTTTTATAGAAAAACCCAGAAATATTTTATTTTCAATTTTGTTGGTTGAAAATGATAAATGTGTAAATACTTATGTTTATAAGTGTGTATATCGAAATTCTATTTGTTTTTGTATATATAATCATGTTTTCAGTTGCATTTACTGGGTTTCTCCTGAATTTATAATGTTGTTGGGTAATGGATATTCCTGTATTTATTATGGTCGGTGAGTGAAGATGCAAAGAAGAATAATGAAAATTTAAACTAAAGAAAGACATGTTTGGTCGATGTGTACGTGTTAAGGAAAACATGACGTACACGGAATTTGTACGTACACTAAGCGAGGCTTTCAGTTTGAAGTCCACAGAGATCAATCCCATAATTAGTTACTGGATGCCGGGAGAGATGTTAGTGATGATAGATACTAAACGCCTTCCTGTCTACATTGACAGTCAAGTGGGGTTGAATACGTTCTTTATGATTCGTGGTAGGTATCCTTCTCTCAACTTGTTTGTCTCTTTCATTACAACCGTCAAGACACTCGAGAATAATGTCTCTAGGACTCATGGTGACGATGCTGAAAGTGACCGTGTTTCAAATGTTGATGAAAATAATGAGGCCGTAGATGAGCAAGACGATGTTGAAGACGATAAAACAGATGAGGATGAAGAGGAGGGGGACAACGAAGATGGTGATGGGTATGATGATTATCAGGGTGACGATGGATCTATGGGGGGAAGTACCCTCGATCCTACTATTGATGGTAGTGAAAGTAATGGCGAAGATTATGATTACAACAAGTGGAACGATGTAATTGTTGAAGAATATGGAATAGGAAATGTTGAGGAGAACGTCATTCTCATACCAGGGGAATTCAGTCGTCTGTTGGCAGAGTGTACGTACACAAGTTAGCGTGTACCTGGTGGAGATAACATTTCTTACTCGGGTGACCGTACACCAGCTGTGACTCCAAGAAGTATGTGTCAACATGGTTTGTACCAATGTACGTACACTATAAATTGGGAAGTGTTTTTAAGAACAGGAAAATCATACAACAAACAATGTCTTATCTCAGTCACTGCCAATATTGGTTTAATATTGTATCAATAAATTTTTCTTAATAATTTAATTCACAAACAAAGATGTACGTATATTATTACACATGTACATACATTAATTTACCAACAAAAATATACTTACATTATTTCACCATCTATTTTTATTAAATTATTATGTATGTATTGAGATTATTGAGATATAAGAATAAGTAATAAAATAGTTTGAGTTATTAGAAATCGTCCCATATACGTTCCAATAAATAATTTCGTGTAAGTACATTGTAAATTGAATATACGTACACGGAAAAAATTCGATGAAGGGTATAATTGTAATTTTCCAGTCATCTTCAACCTGTGTGTCCTTTTCTGCAAACCTAATTTTGCGGTCGTCTTTATCAGTTTTCTCAAAATCTCATTTTTTTTTACGTTTGGATTACTATTTATAAATAAATCTTGTAAACCTAAAGTATCTTTAGTCTAAAAAGTTAAAGTGTTTGAATGTATGAGCTTTTTTTTTGCATTTTGTTCATCTCTGAAAACAAGAAATTTGTTCCTCAATTTTGGAGTTCAATGGAGAGATGTCGAAATATGAAGGAGTGGATAATGAATTTTCAACTTCTTTCTACTTCTCTCTCGAATTTCTCCGTCTCTTTCTCTTTTTCTTCTTCTTCAATTTCTTTGTTTCAGTTTTTTTTTTTTTCTCAAAACTGAACCACATAAACTAAACCGAAATCAAGTGTTGTGTGGTTTGGTTGCTCCTATTAAGAATATTTTGGTCTAAAGCAACTGAAAAGACAAACGGTGAAAATCATATCTCACTTTAACAAATAATAAAAACAATTCTTTTTTCATCCACTTATATGAAAATTTCTTTTTATATAATCTTGTTTTAGTTTATGGCTATTGGCTAGCGCAAGCCTGGAATAGTTTTGTCCTAACTACAGCTGGATTAAAAGAGAGAGAAAAAAGAGAGACTCGAGTAGTTTGACTTGGGCTAGAAGGAGCATAAAAATTTATACATTCTCTCTCATTTGCTTCTTCCTTCATTCCAAACAAACAAATATGAAACCACCTCCTTATTTTTCTGTATCTGAACCCCAATGTCGTTTGTCCGATCCGGCTCAGCCACACAAGCTTTGCCGCCGGAGACGGCGATCTCACGGTCCACTTTCTATCTGCTTTTCGTGCAAAGGCAAGCATTTAGAGGGTAGAAAGTACTATTACTATTGTGCTACTTGCAAGTTAGAATTCCACAGAGGCTGTCACCTCCTTCCGCCGGTGATAAGACACCCTTTTCACCCCTCTCACCTTCTCACCCTCATCTCCTTACCACCTGGTTTTGATATTTCTAAGATACCCCGCAATACCGACGACGGCTCCGCGGCTTCAGAAAGATCGATAAACGAAACTGACGATGATGATGACTCTGAAGACGGTGGCCATGATGATGAAGATAACAATTTTGTTGACGATGATGTTATTGTTAATGATGGTGATGGTGTTGGTGAAGATCGTGATGGTGACAGTGATGGGGATGGTGATGGTGGTGATGATGATGATGATGATGATTTTCAACAAGATATTTATTATCGTGTAAATGGTTATGATTATTATTATAATAACTATGATGATGGAGATAACGCTGCCTATGCCTCTATATCCGATGGAAATGATCACCGCAAATGCAAATGTTGTCAAGATCCTTTAAAAAAGGTACATTATCATTGTTCTATCTGCAAGTTCAATCTTAACCTGAGTTGCTCGATGAGACCACCACCTCCCACTATCTCACATTTGAAAAGTCATGAGCACACCCTCACCCTATTCCCTATACGACTCCCTTCACCATGTGATGCTTGTGGTTTGTCTCTAAGCGACACCATAGACCTCATCTACGCTTGTCTCCCTTGCAGCCACATGATCCATAGATCATGTATTTATTTACCTCGTGTCATTCAGATCACCCGACACCCACACCGTCTCTCTCTCACTTCCTCCCTTCAAGTAGGTGATTTCTCTTGTGGAGTTTGTCGCCAGACCGTGGACATCAACTACGGGCACTACTCTTGTAACAAGGGATGTAACTATGCTGTCCACTCGAAATGTGCAACAAGGGAAGATGTGTGGGATGGAAAAGATCTTGAAGGAGTGCCTGAAAAACCCGATGAAGATATCGAGCCATTTGTTAGGATTGATGAGGAGACAATTCAACATTTCAGTCATCATGAGCATTATATGAAGCTCCATGAAAAGGAAACCATTAGCGAGAAAGACAAGTTTTGTGAGGCATGCACCCTTCCAGTAATGATCTCTCAGAGATATTATGGTTGCACGGAGTGTGATTTTGTACTCGATGAAGCATGTGCTTCTCTTCCTCGGAAAATATACAACCCACTACATAAACACCCTCTTACCCTCCAGCCCTTCCCTATTGATGAGACATCCAATATCGCAGATAATATTTCTACCAAAGGCATATTTGAATGTGATGGTTGCCACCGATTAGGTTGTGGGTTTGTGTACAGATGCAGTAAAAGAAAATGTGTCTTTCGACTAGACGTGAGGTGCGCTTCTCTTCCGGATCCTTTTATTCATGACTGTCATCCACATGATCTCTTCTTCAACTCGACCAAAGGTAATTGCATAGGGTGTGGTTCTGATGAGTGTTCATCCTATTTCCTAGAGTGTATTAAATGCAACTCCTTTTTGGGTATAAGATGTGCGTCTTTGCCTTTTGAGGCACACTACAAACACGATAGGCATCCACTCATTCTTTGCCGTGATGAAGATACATCAAGTGGCCTCTACTGGTGTGAGATTTGTGAATCAGAATTAGATCCAAAAACATGGTTTTATACATGTGATTTTTGTACGATCACTCTCCATGTCAACTGTTTACTCGGAAAAGATATGTACATGAAGCCCCAATACATCTTCAAAATAGGTTATCGTCATCGTAAAGTTGAAATTGCTCGCAATGATGGTAACTCTCGGCTCTTTTGCACTAGATGTAAACGTCATTGTATGCAGAATTTGATATACAAGAGGATAGGTAGAGACCAAAGCTATTGTACTCTGAAATGCTTTGGAGCTAGGCTTATGCTAGAATTATTTTGAGATAATGAGAAGACGATGTATGATACGAAGTCTGAGTCTGAATGAGCCACTGAAAAAATATTTCAATTTCGTGTATTTTCATGTTTGATAATTTGATTAAGTCTTTTGGTTTCTCTCTTATGTTGTAAGTTTGTGTTTAATAATAAAATAAAATAAAAAATGTTCCAGAAATAAGATTGCTTAGGTTTGCGTAATATAATTGAGGGAATTCATATAGAGTTGTGTTGATGGAATTATAAACAATTTTACCATTTATTAGCAAAAGTATGATACGAAATAGAATTTGTTCTCCTAGATAAAACACACCATACCTTACATAGACACTCCACTTGTGATCCTAGTCCTCATGAGATTTGGTCTGATGTTTTTTTTTTTCATTTTCACTTGTGATTGATCTTGCGCAGTTCTGTGGTAATGTTTTTGACAATTCAACATGTCAGTCATGAGTATTATCTTAGGCTCCATGAACAAAAAAATATTTGCGACTTGCAAGAAGGACAAGTTCTGTGAAAGATACCTTCCTTGTTGGTAAAATGTTGGCAATAAGGTGTATGACACTTTTTTATTTTATTCTGAAATTTTGGTAAAAAATAAGGTATGATACTTGAGGCAAAGGCATATTTCAGTATGATGGTTGCCTCCGGCTTGCTTGTGGTTTCATGTACAAATGCGATGAAAAAGTTTGTGAATTTCGACTAAACGTCAGGTGCGCTTCCCTTCCTGATCCTCTAATCCATGACTGTCATCCACATGATCTCTAATTCAACTTGACCAAATGCAATTGCATGGGGTGTGGTTCTCATAAGTATCCTATAATTCCTAGAATGTATTAAATTCAAGTCCTTCTTCGGTATTAGATGTGCTTCTTTGCCTTGTGAAGCACACTACTGACACGATAGACATACACTCAATGTTGTCAACTGTTTACTGGAGCAAGATATCTACATGAATCCCCACCACATTTTTCAAAACAGGTCTAGAGCTTGATGAAGTTGAAAGTGCTTGCAATGATGGTATACTCTTGGCTGTTTTGCTCTCAACGTAATACTGTATTCTTTGTGTTCAGAGTTATGTATTTGAGATAAGTCGATGCATAAGTTTTTGTACATTTATTTGTACGGAAAAATGTATTTCTGAAAATTTTGTACCAGTTGACTAGAAAGACACTGAGACTGAGTCTGACTCTGAATGAGTCACTGCCAAAAGAAATCAATTTTCTGTATTTCAATATGTTAAGAATTTGATCTATAAGCCTTTTGGTTTCTCCTTTTAATTTTTTTCCTTTACTATTATGTTAAAGTTTTTTTATTTTTAGTTTTCATGGGTTTGCATAATTCATATATACTCTGTTTTGATGACATCAAAGGAGGTATTGTATAGAAGATACAATCTTGTGTAGTTTTCAGGTAATGTTTCTGACCATGGTCCATGTCCCTTGGTGGTTGAAACTTGGAAAGAATTTTGTGTTGATGCCTTTCACCCAATCAATTTATTATTGTTATAAGAGAAAAGAAATCCTTAGGAATTAGGATTGTGAAGATGTAAAACACCTCTCCATACACAATCAGATTCCAAAGAGATTAGATTTAGTAATGAAGATGGTCCAATACAGACATAAGCAGACTTTGTGTAACTTTCAAGTCTTGAACCAGGACTGTACATGTACACTTCTTCAAACCCTTCTCTTCCCACTACCACCGAGTTCCTTCTTCCCTGAGAAAATTAACTAACTCATTCCATTGAATCAAACAATAAAAAGTGACTATTTTCAAATTGTAAATAGTAAAATGAGTATTTTTCAAATTATGTTTTCAAAAGTGACTACTTTACCGACTCACTCAAATAAATATGATAGCTGAAACTATCGTCCACTTGTATTAAATAGACTTTAAGGGAGATCTGGTCTTATATAATAGTTTTTTTTTCTTTTTTTTTTTGTTGTGTTCAGTTTGGAATGTGTTCTCGGTTGCTCGAGCTCGTAGACAGAAGCACTGAGTCACTGACCCATGCTTCAATGCTACCCACGAGCCACTAGCGACAAGCGCAACTTATATAATAGTTTACAAATGCTTATTGAACGAAACCCACATGCCCTCACCCCAACAATGGTATGAAATTGCCAAGTTGCCAACTATCGTACTAGTTTAGTATCCCTCATAAAATTTCATTTTGAAATCATTAAAAATCACGAGTTCTAATAGTACTAATATTAATTAAGAACTGATAATTTGTAAAGTTCATTCAATCATGCAAATATATTATTTTCATAATCGTATTTATGAGTTGAAACTTGAAACCTTTTATATTTACATAGTTCTCTTCTTTCATTCCAAACAACCCCATATGGATCCTTTTTTTTTCTAGAGCTAGCTATACCCGATATGGAACCACTACCTCCTTATTTCTCTAGAGCTAAACCTCCATGTCGTCTTTCCGATCCGGCTCAGCCCCACATGCTTTGCCGACGGCGACGGCCATCTCATCCTCCACTTTCTATCTGCTTTTCTTGCAAAGGCAAGCAATTAAAGCGCAATAATTATTATTATTACTGTGCTACTTGCAATTTGGAATTCCATAGAGGCTGTCACATCTTTCTGCCGGAGATAAGACATCCTTTTCATCCTTCTCACCCCCTCACCTTCATCTCCTTATTACTTCCTAAATTTGATGTTACTAAGATACCCAAAAATTGGATGGACAGCTCCTCTTCATCAGACGAATCTGAAGACGATGATGACGACGAAAAATCGATAAAGGAAGAATGTGAAGACGATGGTGATGATGATGATGGCGACAGTTCTGATTCTGATGATGACGACAACAATTTTGATGCTAATAATGATGGTGCCTCTTTATCCGATGGAAATCACTTGAAATGCAAATGTTGTCAGGTTCCTTTAGAAAAGATATATTATCATTGTTCTATCTGCAAGTTCAATCTTAACGTGGAATGCTCGATGAGACCACCACCTACCACTATCTCACACTTGAAAAGTCATGAGCACATCCTCACCCTTTTCCCTATACGACTCCCTCTACCATGTGGGGCGTGCGGCTTGTCTCTAAGTGACGCCGAAGATCTTGTTTACGCTTGTCTCCCTTGCAACCTTTTGGTCCACAGATCTTGTATCTATCTACCTCGTGTCATTAAGATCACCCGACACCCCCATCGTCTCTCTCTCACTCCCTCCCTTCAACCTGGTGATTTCTCTTGTGGAGTTTGTCGCCAAACAGTTGACGTCAACTACGGGCAATACTCTTGTGATAAGGAATGTCATTATGCTGTCCATTCAAAATGTGCAACAAGGAATGACGTGTGGGATGGAAAAGATCTTGATGGAGTGCCTGAAGAACCCGATGAGTTTATCGAACCGCCATTCCTGAAGATTGATGAGGAGACTATTCAACATTTCAGTCATCACCATCATCTAAAGCTCCATGAAAAGAAAACCATTGGCGGGAAAGACAAGTTTTGTGAGGCATGCACCCTTCCAGTAATGATCTCTCAGAGATATTATGGTTGTATGCAGTGTGATTTTGTTCTTGATGAAACATGTGCTTCTCTTCCTCGCAAGAAAAACCACCCACTACATAAACACCCGCTTAACCTTCACATTTTGCCTCTTGGTGAGTCTGCCATGATCAATAAAGGTGCTACTAGCAAAGACATATTCCAATGTATTGGTTGCGGCCGAATTGGCTGTGGTTTCTTCTACAAATGCGATGAAAAAGATTGTGATGAGTTTCTCCTAGACGTCAGATGTGCTTCCCTTCCAGATCCTTTTGTTCATGACTGTCATCCCCATGATCATCCTCTCTTCTTTAACTTGACCAAAGGTAATTGCATGGGGTGTGGTTCTGATAACTGTTCATCCTATTTCTTGGAATGTATTAAATGTAAGTCCTTTTTGGGAATCAAGTGTGCTACTCTGCCTTGTGAGGCCCACTACATACACGATAGGCATCCAATCACTCTTTGTTACGGGGAAGAAGATACTACAAGTGGCCAATATTGGTGTGAGATATGCGAATTAAAATTAGATCCAAAGACATGGTTTTATTCTTGCGACTTCTGTAAGATCACTCTCCATGTCAACTGTTTACTGGGGGAAGATATCTATCTGAAGCCCTGCCACATTTTCAAAGTTGGTCTTTATTATAAGGAAGTTGAAATTGCTCGGAATGATGGTAATTCTCGGCTGTTTTGCTATACATGTGAACTTCGTTGTGGACAGACTTTGGTATTCAAGTATATAGGTGGATGCAAAAGCTTTTGTACTCTTCGATGTATTGGAAACTATTTTGATGCGAAAGATGGGTGGGTTTATGATGCAGCGAGAAATTTGAATATTTTCCGGAGGATCTAGTTACATCCCTAGAAGCTTCCGCTTCATTGGTTGGTATCATCTTAACCAGAGCTTAATTCTGTTTGTTCGTGAATTGCTTAATTGCTTAGATCCTATTGTATTCGTTATTGAATTGCTTAATCGAAACATTTTAAAAAGGTTTTGTTACTGAAGAGTATTCATAACCCTAAGATGTGAGTGTGACACAAAGTCTTATTGAGCCACTGAAAAAGCAATCAATTTGTGTATATATGTTCAATATTTGATTTATGTTATATGCATGATTTCTCCTTTGATCGTTAATTAGTTTGTTTTCGGTTTCAAAATACAATCTCTCAGAAAAAAAAGATAGCATATATTCCTATAGTCTTGTGTTGACGAAATTTAAGAATAATCTAATAAGCATATCCTACGTCGGTTAGATAAGGGGGTTGCGTAACTTTAAAGTCTTGAACCAGGACTGTATATCAGTTCATGTACACTTCTTCAAACCCTTCTCTTCCCATTAATCTTGTGTAGTTTTGACCAATGTCATTTGGATGGTGAAACTTGAAAGAATAGTTTTGATGCATTAGGAATTAGGATTGTGAAGATGTAGGACACCTCTCCATACACAACCAGATTCCAAAGAGATTGGACTTAGCAATGAAGATGGTCCAATACATACATAAGCAGACTTTGTGTAACTTTCAAGTCTAGAACCAGGACTGTACATGTACACTTCTTCAAACCCTTCTCTTCCCACCACCACCGAGTTCCTTCTTCCCTGCAGAAATCAATCCATTTCATATGAATCCACAGAGAAAATTTAAATATAATTGAAGTTTAGTAAGTATTACTACCCTATCAATGACAGTGAAGCTCTTTGGAGCACATGTGTATATCCTACTCATCTCTCTATTCAACTGTTTGTAGTTGCTCTCTTCTTCCCCACCAAACCCGGGTTTTTCTTCTTCCTTCTCGCCTTGAACCACCCCGAAACGAGGAAGAAACGGAGTCGTTTCCACAAAATCCGAACCTTCCAGTCCAACTGCATATGTAGCTTCTGGTGTACTCACTGTCAAATAACTTACAAGTGAACAACCTTCAAGCTTGATTGGTGAAATGCCTTTGTTTGTCATAGAAAGCTCAATGCTCAGTGTGTTTTCTCTCAGACTAATAATCTGTTTCAGTTCAATCTCTTTGATCTTCTTGTCACTTCTTCTCAGCTCCATTTGAACGCAATCCTTTGAATCACCACTGATCCCTTGGAGTCTCCAGTCACTGATTTCATCAGAATCTGATGATCTAAATGCAGATGAAACACCTCCTCGTATCACTACTTCTTCCTCCTCTTGTTCGACCCATGTGTGGAGAAGCTCCACTTTGCCACCGTGCCACACTCGGACTTTGTACGATGTTATCATCCCACGTGTCAACATCACATTCGCTGAACTCCCATTGTCCAGTTTTAGTCTAGCAATACATGTCTCACCTGCCCCATTATCAAAGTGTTAAGCTTCTTTTTTAAAACTCGTTTCATTTAAAAAGACTGAAACTAGAGAAATATTTACCAATATCTTCGAAAGTGGCTCCATGGCCGGAGAACTCTCGCCGGAGATACTCAACATCAATAGGAAACGCCGGTGAAGCTGAAGCTGAAGCTGATGGTGGAACAGAGGATTCTAATCTCTTAATGTTTTTATGAAACTGAAGTGGCAAAGAAGCAAAAGATGAGCTCAAATTAATCTTTGAAGATCTACTCAAAGGAAAAGTGCTACGTGAAACATTCATGTAATGAACCAAAGCCATTGTTACGGCTCTGAAAACGTTTCAGAGTTTAGCCATAGAGAAAGAAGAAGAAGACAACACTCACAATCTGGCCTTATCTTCAAACAACCATTTGATATTTCAGTGGCTCCATCTCTCTTCAGTGACAAGTAATGGTTTGGGCCTTTATTATAGGACACAAACTTTAAACTTATACACCCAAAATCTAGTTCCTGTCCAAAGATTTTAACTTTGGGCTTTAGAAGTGTAAGTTCAAAAGTGGGTTTTGTTTTTTAAGCCCAAGGTTCCAACTTCCAACTTTCGAATGAAACACCCTTAAAAGTTCCAAACTGATCCCAGTGAACAGTGGTTGTGCAAAAAACAAAAAAACGGTCAACTTGCAAAAACAACAACAAAGTCTTTACCAAACGCACGAAACGGTTCCGAGAAGAAGTCAAAATCGTAACCAACCAAAGAAAAAAACCCATCGCCGAATTCAACGCAGCCTTGAGAGAGAGAGAATCTTGGTAATGGTGTTCAACAGTGCGATGGTTATGGCGGTGGCAGAAGTCTCCACCGACACGTGGCAACTGATTTGGAGGGTTCCGTCGTCGCAGAGGATCGATACAGAGCAGCTTTTTGACATAGCTGTTTGCTTCCCGATTCATCAATTGAGTCGTTTCGTTCTCTGTTTATGGACTTTCATGTGTCTTCCTTCTTCTGATTCTTTCTACTCTTACACGTACGAGACTTTATCTGCTTCTTCTTCTTCGGAGGCTGATGATGATGATCGACTTGCTTTTGATCATAATAATCTTTATAATCGTCGTGATTATTATTCTGATGATGATGATCAATCTATTTCATCGTTTGATGATGACAATTATGATCACTACTCTCATTCAGATTAACAATTTTTTTGTATATATAGTTTTTCTAAATTTTGGGGTTTTCTGAGCTGATTGATTTAGGTAAATGCCCTGTTTGGTGAAAGTTACAATCTGTTTTTTTTTAGACACTGTAAATTAATATACACGTGGATATTAATAGATTTTCCATTGAATTTCCCATCTTTGTGTTTTCAATTTGGTATTGTGTTTTAGGTTTGATGATATATATTATGCAATGGTTTTGTTCTTGCCATATTTGTGATCTCAAAGAAGCTTCTTATAGACTGATTTTGTGTGAGAAGGTTTCAATAATGTTTTGTGTTTAATTCTCATTTCCTAGTAAGACTCTACGTAAACTGATTGGTGTAGACGCTGAGGTTAGGATCAATTGAATCAAATAACCAAGTTTTCTGAGATTTGGGAGTCTTGAGAGACAAGAAGTTGTTGTGTTTTGAATAGGTCAATATAAATTTTTCTTAGACCAAATTGTCTTCTTGCCATGTTATTTGTTATCTCAAAGAAACTCTTAATTTGTGATATTTGTAGCCGATGCTTGTAATTCCATTGCAAATTTGTAATGAATTATTTTACTCGCAAATTTGCCTAAAAATATATCGTTGTGAACCGGTGACCATTCAGCAACAGTTGGATGCTGGATAATATCTAACTACCAATATTCCGATACCGAAGTGTTTGGTGACTAAAGGTGACAAATTTAAATTTAACAAGCAATTTTGAGACTGAACCACTTATAAAACAGATGTTATTTTTCAAGTTTCATGAATTATTCGAAAATTGATTATTAGTAAAACGGGATAGGAAGAAAAATGTAAAACTGCTACTAATGTGAAAGCACTCTCTATATCAAATGCGAAACTGCTACTAATGTGAAAGCACTCTCTATAGTTTCCAAATTTGTTAGTAGTGAGTTTTCTCTCATTCAGATCAACATATTTTGTTTTCTCTTTTTTAGCTGTTCTGCTTGTTGGGGTTTATGAGCTGACTCATTTAGGTGATCCCCTGTTTGTTGAGAGTTACAATCTTTTTTGTTGCTTTTGAGACACTGTACAGTATTATTACTGCTGGATATTGAAAACACAGAATCAGATATACAAATCAATAGACTTTCCGTTGAGTTTCCTCTCTTTGTGTTTCAATCAGATGTTGTGTGCTTAGGTTGATGATATTGGGCAAAGGTTGTGTTATTTGTGATCTCAAAGAAGGCTTTTAATAGACTGATTCTGTGTGAGAAAGTTATAATAATGTTAGTTTGTTCTCATTTCCTAGTAAGACTCTACACAAACCGAGTGGTTTAGACACTGAGATTAAAATCATGAACCCAATAAACAAGTTTTCTCAGATTGGAAATCTTGAGAGACAGGGACTTCTTGTGGTTTTGGATAGGTTAACATAAAAGTTCTCTTTGACAAAATTGTCTGCTTTTCCTTAACTCCTCAAGTCCCTTGTTGCATCACAAGTGATTGTTGTGTCGACAATCAAGTGATCGATTTGTTGATAGTATGCAATGATAAACAGTCTAGTATTTGTCAACAATCTTCAAAGAATTACAAATTATCTCTCTCTCTCTCTTCTTTACATGAAAACATGGTCTACATCTTCATTTTACCTCAAGACAATCTATTTGAGTTGAGCTTTTTTTTTGTTGTTATAGGGTATTCAAATTTAAATAAAGAAAGTTACATAGCTATGACTTGACTTGCAAGTCATAAAGATTTTGTTCAAAGCTTACAAGAGAGTGGGGTAGAGAAGCGACATGCTTACATCTAAGGTTTCAAAATTACATGGAAAGAGCTACAAGATAATCTGTGATGATCGATTCAATCTAGCTTACAAGAGATTTTGAGTTGAGCTTTTGACTCATGTGAATCTGTGATGATCAATCTGGAGAAAAAAATGCAGTTGATAACAGTTTCAACTTTAAAACATTGTTAAGACTTTTCAAAAGTTTGGTACTTTCTAGAGACAACATTGTTGAGAATCAGATCAGAGTCTCAGATTCAGTTTATAACTTAGCTCAAGTTTATATCTCAGAAAGATAAAAAAAGAGTTTATATCAGTTTCTGGTTTCTGAATCTGATAGTTACCAAGGCGAGGTTAATATTCTATATGGGTTGGGCCAAAAAACCGGAACCGAACCGATATTTTAGATTTACCCTATTGGATCCTAAATTTCTCTACCCGAAAGACCCGTACCCAATCGGGTTTTATCCGAATCCGACCCGCTTACCCGAATGTCTACCCTTAAGAAAAAGTTAAATGATTATTCAGATTTATTGTTTGTCCAAATATGACTCATATTGGCCTTTTTCATTTCTCCATATTTTAATTTTGTTTGGGGTCTCTCTTTTACTTTGTGGTCAACATTAAACATAAACTGATTTTCTACTGATAAAGATAAACTATTTTCCTCCTATAAATATAAGTGTATGTATAATCACAGTGCATGGCTTTTAGTGTGAAACAATAAAAGGATTGAACACATACATGCTTGACATTTTGCGTCAAAGATAGTAACAAGTCAAAATTGGATTCAAAAAGTTTCATCTTTGTTTCTTGCATTAGCGTCTGTGATTCACCAGGATAAAGAAGAAGAAACAACAAAAAGAGAGAAGAAAAAAAGAGTCACATGTCTCAACAGTTTTTCCATGAAGACAAATACTTCCTTCCATTCACATGATCATGTCCAATCATGTCATATATACATCTCTCTACTCTCTCTATACATGTAGAAATGCATGTATACACCAAGAAAACAAATTGTGCTTGGTAAAAAAAGTACAACTGACACTTTGTAATCAATAGAATCTTCTAATCAATTTGTTTTCCTCATTTTTCGTAGATTATTGACAACAACAAAAAAAAGAGAATCTAAAGTTTATAAAGCTTGCATTATGAAGACAATAATGGCTATCAAAAATATATGTACATGGTAGAAAAGCTTGGGGTTCCACCTCCTTTCTTGTGCATGTGTTAATCTAATCTTTTGTATTTCATCATCTTCTACTCCTTTCATCATATTCCACCAAAATATATAAAAGGGAAAAGAAAACTAATGGTCTGACGGCATTTTAAAGAAAGCATTTTAATCATAAGTTAAAACTTAAAATAGAAAATTGGAGAATTTTCATTGCCTTTTCTTGTAAGTTCACTAACAACAATTTAATTCGGATCAATGTAGAATATTTTTAGTCTAAGTAGAATTATAAATTCTTTTCATAGCATGAAAATGCACCATGTGATGCATCATAGCATAAATATGTATTATATGCAAATTAACGTAAACAAATAAAAAACATACGTGTTTGTGATTTCGTGATCTTGCAGCAATTATCGATGACATTTGCTCACTCCTGTTTTTGGACTTACGCTCAAGTGGGCAGAAGCTACAACATAAAAATTGTACATTTAAAATATAAATGAAAAAGACAAGTTTTGGGTGGCTTACTAATGGACCTTTGTCCAGATCATCCACTATATCATACACCTCTTCTTTTTCATTTTCTTCCTCATCTTCTTTTATAATTCAATGTATTGTCTCAAGACTCTAACCATTGCATATGGTGAATCACTAAGAAACCAATCACCGACAGAAATCAATCACACTCTTCATAGCAAATGTATTGTCTAGATTTATGGGTCATTAGTAAAATCAAGATCCGATTATTAGTATAACGAGATAAAAAAATGTTGAATATTGATCGAAATTGCATAAGAAACATTTTAATGAGATGATCTTGGTTCATGAGGTTAATGTCTTTTTGTAATATGGAGACTTACCTTTACACGATTGCAATTATCTATCTTCTTTGGCATTGGATTCCCAAAATTATCTATTTTGACCGTTGGCTATTTTTCACCTAATTCCGGTTTTACCCCTCTCCGTGATCCGTGCGTTAGCCATGGGCTCTCTCTCTCTCTCACGGGCGTGACATACGCGTACGGTGAGCGATGCCACTTCTCGCACGTGTGGCCTTTGGTTACAACACGTGTGAATCTCTCTACTCGTAAGCTTTTTCTGGCTAGTGGCAGTGTGACTCGGACGGAGCTGACGCTACTTACCAGAGTTAAACAGAAATCTAAACGGCAGATTCTCTCATAGTGGCAGTGACTATGAAAATTTTCTTTTTTTCTTTTTTCACGACACTAAAGTTAATAATGTCTTATTATGAGATATTATAGACATTTTTTTAAAAATCATAGACATTTCTTCATTTATCAATCTTGTAAATTTCCATCTCTATTTATTAGATTTCCTTCGTACACAAAGCTGAAACCATTCATGATTCATAATAAATTTCATAATTTATTGATATGTATGTGTTTTTGACGTAACTTTTGTACTATAAAATTTCGCATTTATGGTAATTATGGGCATGCAAGTTAAAAATAATTGATGGACGTTCCTTTGACCAGTCGTCCACATAAAATCATTTTAACGAATTTACAAAACAAATAATCCTTTGGCAGTACAATTTTTGTTCTCATTATATTAAAAACCGTGTGTGTTTCTTTATTATTGATCTACTTTTTTTTCTTACTTTTCACATAGTTTTACGGTTAATTACCTTTCACCGTTGACGAAAAATTGGTAAAATAATAATATAAGGATCGTGTAAAACAGATTAATGTATAGAAAAACAAATTGTTGCAGAGCAACATGCGACCAGGATTAGAGAGCATAAAAGAATCTTTGTCTTAGTGATAAGTGATGATAACATTGAAATTTGAATTGATCTTATTTAAGAATTATATAACCGTGGATGAAACGCCAAGCTGGCTCTGATCCTTCTGACCATTTCACATTGTCCCTCTTTAAAAAAAATTAAATTATTTTCTTCAACTTTCCACCAGATTCCTTTATTTTCTTACCATTTTTACAAATATTATTGTTTTTATTAATTTCCAATCAATATTTTGGGTCCTATGTAACCAATATTATAGCAAAATTTGGTTCCAGTCATTTTCATTATCTAATGTATATATTAAATTGTATTTACATATTCATGTACATTAAAGTTTTCGAAAAAGGTTTTGCAATAAAAAGATTTGGTAATTGGAAAAGGTGCAATATTCGCCATAAAAGGAATTATTTTATGAAGGAAAGCGAATTGGGAAAGTGAAAAAATTATAATTATATTCCAATAATTCTACAGAGAGAGAGAAGGGTAAAAACGTAATTTAAAATAGATATGGAGAGTGGGAAAGTGAAGTGTGATAAGAGAGAGAAAGTTAAAGCTTTCTTCTGTGCAAGTGTAGAGAGAAGAAGAAATAGAAAAGTTCGGATTTTGATCTGTGTGGTTGGATTGTTGCAAGAACTAAACCAGACCCACCTTTCAAAACTTTGTCCCTAACGAACAACATTAATCATTCATTCTCCTGTGTGAGCTCTTCCTCTTCTTCTGTTTAAGGTTCTTTCTCCTTCTTCTTTTGAGGGGGTTTAAAGCTTCAGTGGACGAAAAGAGTTTGTTTTTTGGGTGACAATGGGAGGAGTGGTGCATCTTAGCACGGCGAAGTTAGCTAGAGGTTTCTTAGTGTGTTTATGTCTTTGGGGTTTTTTCTCGCTATCATACGCCGCAAGGTCCGGCGTATCAAAGCAGAAGTTTGAAGTGAAGAAACATTTGAACAGGCTGAACAAACCTGCTGTCAAAAGCATTCAGGTATATATATTTTTTTTTTAGTGTTTTGGTTTCTTCTATTTGGATTGGTTTTTGATAGACAAATGAGAGATCTTTAGAACATTATCATAATCTTATGATTCACTTATTTCTCTCTCCTTCCTGCTACACATAATGATTCGATTTACTTTTATTTTATTAACGATTCCATAAAAGTTATGGTCATAATTAAGGATTTTGACTTGAAATGTTAATGTTACTTTGTTGTTGAACAGAGTTCAGATGGTGATGTGATTGACTGTGTTCCAATCTCAAAGCAACCAGCTTTTGATCATCCGTTCCTCAAAGATCACAAGATTCAGGTCTAGAGAATAAAAACATAACTGATTTAGATCTGGCTTTGTGTTTTATGTTGTAAGTGCTGATGTTTTTATATATACTTTGTTTTTTTTTAGATGAAGCCTAATTACCACCCTGAAGGACTCTTTGATGACAACAAAGTGTCTGCTCCTAAATCAAATGAGAAAGAAGGGCATATTCCTCAGTTGTGGCATCGATATGGTAAATGTTCTGAAGGAACTATTCCCATGAGGAGGACAAAGGAAGATGATGTTTTGAGAGCAAGTTCAGTTAAAAGATATGGCAAGAAGAAGCGTAGAAGTGTCCCTTTACCTAAATCTGCAGAACCTGACCTTATTAACCAAAGTGGTCACCAGGTGAGACTAAGTGTGAATGTGTTGTGAATCTTTTTTATTTTTGTTGGTTTCTGGATCTGAGATGTTTTGTTTTGGTTTCATGAATTGTAGCATGCCATAGCTTATGTAGAAGGAGATAAGTACTATGGAGCTAAGGCTACTATAAATGTGTGGGAGCCAAAGATACAGCAGCAGAATGAGTTCAGCTTGTCACAGATATGGCTTCTTGGTGGCTCATTCGGACAAGATCTTAATAGCATCGAAGCTGGTTGGCAGGTACTACAATGTTATCCCAACGAGAAACATATAAGAAATGTGAATAAGATTTGTGTGTGATTCTTTTTTCATGTTTAGAATATTGACTCTTGTTGCTTTTATTTACAGGTGAGCCCGGATCTGTATGGTGACAATAACACGAGACTCTTCACTTACTGGACTGTAAGATCCTAACACTCCCACCTAATCAAGTTCTTACTGTCATATCTTTCTGTTTCTGCTTATATTTCTCTGTTGTATCTTACGTTACCAAATTATTTGCAGAGTGATGCATATCAAGCTACCGGTTGCTACAATCTTCTTTGCTCCGGTTTTATTCAAATCAACAGTGACATAGCAATGGGAGCAAGCATTTCCCCGGTCTCTGGATATCGTAACTCGCAGTACGATATCAGTATTCTGATCTGGAAGGTATGTTAAGCCATAAAGAGATAAGTTTGACGCAATCCATAAGACAAGAAAAGCTGAAATGGTCTGTTAACTTTTTTCACAGGATCCTAAAGAGGGACACTGGTGGATGCAATTTGGGAACGGCTATGTTTTAGGCTATTGGCCATCTTTTCTCTTCTCCTACTTGACAGAAAGTGCATCGATGATTGAATGGGGAGGAGAAGTCGTGAACTCACAATCAGATGGCCAGCACACTTCAACACAAATGGGCAGTGGTAAATTTCCAGAAGAAGGCTTTAGCAAAGCAAGTTACTTCAGGAACATTCAGGTGGTTGATGGGTCAAACAACCTCAAGGCACCTAAAGGACTTGGAACATTCACTGAACAGTCTAACTGTTATGATGTTCAAACCGGAAGCAATGATGATTGGGGTCATTACTTTTACTATGGAGGCCCTGGTAAAAACCAGAAGTGTCCATAAGCTAGGCTCCAAGTAGTAGTGGCTCGTCTCTCGAGTTATCTTGTCTTGTGAATTCACCTTGTTTCTTTCTACACACACTCACTCAAATCCGCCTTCTTGGGTAGTTTTTAGGGATGGTTAAAGTTATGTAATGGTAAAAGTTTGGTGTCTTTTTCTCCATGTAAGTAGGTGGGGAAGAAGTGGAAAGGTGTGGCTTAAGTTTCTTTGAAAACTCAGAAACTTTGGCCCTTAGTGTAATTTTACTTTGTCTCCTTTGTATTGTGATTTGTTTAAACAAGTGAATGAATCTCTCTTTCTCACTCTTATTAACAAATAATTTCAGGGAATTAATATTAACTTTTGCCTTAATCTCTTTATAAACCTACTCTCTAATGCCCTTTTTTGACAATTAGAGATTTTACTTTGTTTTCTCATCACCTTTTGGTAAATTTGACTTCACATTTAGAGAGAGAGAGAGTAAAATGATCTAAAAATGGTCATGGATTGCATTTGAAAATTGTATTTGGTGATGACTGATTTCATGAACTGTCTCTCTTTGGATGATGATCTTTTGCAAATGGGTGAATCATATTTATTTTTTCCACTTTTTTCACAATAAAGTTCCAAGCATATACAATTATGAAGTACACATATACTGAATTTACAACAAAACTTTTCCTACAACCTTCTAATTTTAAATATGCTATTTTCTTAAGTGAAAAAGTTAAATATTAATATTGTAGATCTGCCTTTTGAAAATAAATATGGTCTTGTATGTTCAGTAGACTATCTTTGACTTAATCGGCTTAAATTTGGGATTAAAGAAATTAGAAACAAGAAAACAATTTAAAAATTCTAATTTGTATTATATCATATAGTTGATGATTTAAATTTTGTGACAGAGACATTGGTCTTCCACTTCTTTTTTCCTGGTTATGAGCTTTGAGCCTATAACCTGAATTTGACTTACTTAAACTTATTTAGTAATTATACTATTTATTCATGAATTAGGTACTATTTTATCATTCTTGTCTTCTTCTTTTTTCTTTCCTACCATAATACTATTTTTATTTTCTTTTAATCACACATATCACAATATTATACTTCTGTTTTGTTTTGTGCATTTAACACTTTTTGTCTAAATTAATATTGGATTGGATAAAATATTGAGTGTAATAAGATAACATATAAATTCAGGTAATAAAAACCAATTAAAAACAGATGTAAGTCTTTTTTTGACAAATCTTAATTTAGCTAAATCCGTATCTAAATCATTCCATTCTCACTGACCAATAAATACTCAGAGCGTGTACACCACTTGATATCTCATTGGCTCATGGTTCACACGCGCGTGTAGCGTTTGTTCGGACAGAACCATAGCTTTATTTATTTTATTAAATTAATTGTGTTTTTTTTTCCACAAGAACTTTTTCTCTCTCTACAATACGTCGTCTCTTTGAGGAAGAGAGAGAGTGAGAAAAAGGTAGTAGCTTCTTTTTTTTAGTTTACGGGTTCACACATTCAAAGGGTAGGGTTTTAATCTTACCTTCTCTCTCTATCCATTTCCCAAAACCTGAGAAACAAATTTCTCTGAGATTTATTCAAAAAAAAATCAACATTTTGCAGAAAGCAAAAGCAAGAAAACCCTAAAAGGAAGCTAATTTGTGTTTCACAAGCTCTTCAGAGTGTGAGCCCTATCTTTCTGTTTTCTCTACTTTACAGCTTGATTCTTCTGATTTTAAACCCTAGTGAACCAAATCTGTATCCAAGATGTCTCATTTTGCTTGAAGGCTGCTAAAGTTTCGATTTTTAAGCGATCCCTTTCTGCTTCGATGCCACTGCACAGTAAGCTCATTTCGGTCAAGTAGGTAAGGTTTCTAAACTTAAGCTGGGTTTTGTGAAATTTAGGTTTGGTTTTTGTGTTCTTGGTTGGTTTTAAGCTGCGGATTTGATGATTTGTGCGCAAGCTTGGGGTTTCAGCTTTTTTTTTTGTGATGGAATTTTGATTTCCGAGTTGCATGGTGTTGTAGGTGGGAGAAGAAGCCATGGAAGGGGATGAGCGAGGAGTCTTACTTGCTTGTGTAATTTCGGGTACCCTTTTCACGGTTTTCGGTTCGGGTTCGTTTTGGATACTTTGGGCTGTTAATTGGCGGCCATGGCGTCTCTACAGGTAAACAAGTCCATTCATATGTTTGGGCAGCTCTAGGTGTTGTTTTGTCATATATGGCGCTTGATAGAGTTGCTTTGTATGAGTAGTATTGACATAGAACCATAGTTAGTGAATGATTTTGGAATGTGTTCTATTTTTGCAGTTGGATCTTTGCTAGAAAATGGCCAAAAGTATTGCAAGGTCCTCAGCTTGATATACTATGTGGTGTTCTATCTCTTTTTGCTTGGATTGTGGTAGTATCCCCTATTGCAATCTTGATAGGATGGGGTTCTTGGCTGATTGTGATATTGGATCGACATATCATTGGGCTGGCGATAATAATGGCTGGAACAGCCCTTTTACTGGCATTCTACTCAATCATGCTTTGGTGGAGGACCCAGTGGCAAAGCTCAAGTATGTTTACCATCTACTCTTTCTGACTTAATTCACAACATTCTTCTGGTGTTATATTCTTGATAATAGTGGTGGCACGTAGTGTTAGTGTATGAAGTATCCGATGTAGGAATGGGAACAAAGCAGAACATACCTGACACATCACTACTTATTGTGAATGAACTATTGAACTTCTTTCTTACATTCTCGTTTGAACAAACAGGAGCTGTCGCTTTACTTCTCCTTCTTGGTGTTGCCTTACTATGTGCGTATGAACTCTGTGCTGTCTATGTTACGGCTGGTGCGCATGCATCTCAGCAATATTCTCCTTCTGGTTTCTTTTTCGGTGTATCAGCAATCGCGTTGGCAATTAACATGCTATTTATCTGCCGCATGGTCTTTAATGGTAAAGTTTACCCAGTCCTTAATCAACATGCAATTGCTGTGTATTCAACTTTATCAGTCTACTTAATTCTTTGTATTAGCTCAAAGCAAATCTTCCGTATCTATTAACATGCATACTTTTTAACCTCCAACCTCAATTTAAGTTGTTGAAACTTTGCGAAATTTTCCATCACCGCAGGAAATGGTTTAGATGTGGACGAATATGTAAGGAGGGCATATAAATTTGCTTATTCAGATTGTATAGAAGTGGGTCCTGTGGCTTGTTTGCCTGAACCTCCTGATCCTAATGAATTATATCCCCGGCAAACCAGCAGGTAAGTTCTTGTTGCTCTCTACCTAGAAATTCAATAATATTTTGGCATAGCTGGCCTCTTATGTTATGATTGTTCCTGAATTTTGCAATCAACAAACTATTGAATACTTGGAACCAACCTAAATCTGAACAGGATTCAGGGCTAGTAATCTTGCCGTTTCTCTCTAGCTTTTTTTTTTTTCGCCCAACAGGTGGTGTGGATGGTGTTATGATTTGTTTATACTGAGCGCTGAAATGTTCTCATTCATATTTTTATCAATCAGCTATAATCTTTTTTCTTGCATATATGTAGGGCTTCACATCTTGGCCTTCTGTACCTGGGCTCACTCGTAGTTCTCCTTGCCTACTCAGTCCTATATGGTCTCACAGCTAGGGAATCACGTTGGCTTGGAGGAATCACATCAGCTGCAGTTATTGTTCTTGGTAAAAAGATAAAAATTATTTACTTATATTTAAAGTTGAAGCAGGCTACTTGATTATTCCTCAACTCATCTTCATGCTTAATATTTTCATGTAGACTGGAATATTGGGGCATGCTTGTATGGGTTTAAGCTTCTTCAGAATCGTGTTCTGGCACTTTTTGTTGCTGGCATATCCCGTCTTTTCCTAATATGTTTTGGCATACACTACTGGTTTGTTTCTGAGCTAAAAAGCTTGTTACTTATCTATAGATCTAAAGTTTGTCCCCTTCATGGCATGTAAGATATTATCCGTTCTGTTGTTGCAGGTACCTAGGGCATTGTATTAGTTACATTTTCGTAGCATCAGTTCTATCAGGTGCTGCTGTTTCTCGGCATCTATCTATAACAGACCCATCAGCTGCAAGAAGAGATGCCTTACAGAGCACAGTGATCCGCTTGAGAGAAGGTTTTCGGAGAAAAGAGCAGAATAGTTCTTCAAGTTCTTCAGATGGTTGTGGCTCAAGTATAAAAAGAAGTAGTAGTATCGATGCTGGCCATACTGGTTGTACTAATGAAGCAAATCGTACGGCAGAATCTTGCACGGCTGACAATCTAACTCGAACAGGCAGCTCTCAGGAGGGAATCAATAGCGACAAAAGCGAAGAAAGTGGAAGACCAAGCTTAGGTTTACGTAGTAGTTCATGTCGTTCTGTGGTCCAAGAGCCCGAAGCAGGAACGTCTTATTTTATGGACAAAGTTTCTGATCAAAATAACACTCTTGTTGTTTGTTCGAGCAGTGGTCTAGATAGCCAAGGTTACGAGTCTAGCACATCGAATTCTGCAAACCAGCAGCTTTTGGATATGAATTTGGCTCTTGCTTTCCAGGACCAGTTAAACAATCCTAGGATAGCCTCGATACTTAAGAAGAAAGCAAAAGAAGGTGATCTTGAACTGACTAATTTGCTGCAAGACAAGGGGTTGGACCCTAACTTTGCTGTAATGTTGAAGGAAAAAAACTTGGATCCTACTATATTGGCACTACTTCAGAGGAGTAGTTTGGATGCAGATAGAGATCACCGCGACAATACTGATATTACAATCATTGACTCAAACAGTGTTGACAATACTTTGCCAAATCAGATTTCTTTATCCGAAGAATTGAGACTCCGTGGACTAGAGAAGTGGCTTAAGTTGTCTAGACTTCTTCTGCACCATGTAGCGGGGACACCAGAGAGAGCATGGGGCCTCTTTAGTCTTGTCTTTATCCTTGAAACAATCATTGTGGCCATTTTTCGCCCAAAGACCATCACGATTATAAATTCTAGTCATCAACAGGTGAGTTCCACCCTCTGATTTATTGTCTCTGTGGAAAAAATTTTGGGTCTTGTTTTGGCTTCAAATTACTGCCAGTTTACTCAAATTGATCCTTGTAGTTTAAATGAAGGTTATTCGTACCTTTGCTAACTCACTTGTTATCTAATTGTAGTTCGAATTTGGTTTCTCTGTGCTGCTATTGTCACCTGTTGTCTGTTCAATAATGGCTTTTCTTCGGTCTCTTCAAGTTGAGGAAATGGCCTTGACATCAAAATCTCGCAAGGTATGGCTCGTCTCTTTGGTTTAGTATGTTCATTAGTACTTGTTGTGGACAATGCATATACCCTGTGATGTTTTAATTGTTCTAAATTATGTTATGTTTCTATGTTTTCAGTATGGCTTTGTTGCCTGGCTTCTGAGCACATCAGTTGGATTGTCACTCTCGTTCTTGAGGTACTACGATTTTTTTATCTTCATTGGACAGCTACCAACTTTTCGCACAATGGTCACAGGATTATGTCATTCATTGGACAGCTACCAACTTTTCTCACTTGGTCATTTTTATGTTCTCATTACAAACATCATGCATGCTTCAATTTTGCAGTAAATCGTCAGTACTTCTGGGAATATCCTTGACTGTGCCCCTCATGGCAGCATGCCTGTCTATTGCTGTTCCCATATGGATGCATAATGGGTACCAATTTTGGGTTCCACAGTTATCATGTGGTGACCAGGCAAGAGATTTACGATCTCCCAGGATAAAGGTCTGTGTGTTTTCCCTGACCTGGTTGCAAGTATCTCTCTTTGTCAATTAAATATCTCTAACTAAACTTTCTTTCCATTTTAGGGGTTTATTCTTTGGATTTGTGTTGTGTTGTTTGCGGGTTCTGTAATTTCTCTTGGTGCGATTATATCTGCTAAACCTTTGGATGATTTAAAGTATAAGCTGTTTAGTGCCAGAGAAAACAACGTCACGTCACCATATACATCTTCTGTATACCTTGGTTGGGCAATGTCATCTGGAATTGCTTTAGTAGTTACCGCCATTCTACCAATAGTTTCATGGTTTGCAACTTATAGGTTTTCCCACTCTTCTGCTGTCTGTCTCATGATATTCTCAGGTAATTTGTGTTTCTGTTAGTTTGCTCACATTTGGTTGGGATTTTTTTCCTTCTCGAAGTGATCCTTATATTTCTTTTCCTCTACTTTCTAGTTGTTCTCGTGGCATTTTGTGGAACTTCATATTTGGAAGTTGTAAAATCTAGAGATGATCAGTTGCCCACAAAGGGTGATTTCCTTGCGGCCTTGCTTCCACTTGCATGCATTCCGGCGCTGCTTTCACTATGCTGTGGGATGGTTAAATGGTGGATGACTATTTCCTCACGTTGCCTATTAAATCTTACTCTCAGTTTCAATGAGATCGTCCTTTTAAATGTTTTGTGGTTGTTCTTTGCAGGAAGGACGATTGTTGGATACTCTCTCGAGGTGTATATGTTTTCTTTTCAATAGGTCTTCTTCTTCTTTTTGGTGCGATAGCAGCTGTCATTGCAGTCAAACCATGGACGGTAAATGCAAATTGCTTACATAATTCTCAAAGTTTTTGGCTTACTTTTCTCAATCTGATACATCTTTGTGTTTCAATAATAACAGATAGGCGTATCTTTTCTCTTAGTTCTTTTCCTTATGGTGGTAACAATTGGTGTAATCCATCTTTGGGCGTCAAACAATTTCTATTTAACCAGGAAACAGACATCCTTTGTCTGCTTTCTTGCTCTTCTTTTGGGTTTGGCCGCATTCCTTCTCGGATGGCATCAAGGTGAGGATTGCCCATATCTTATTTTAAACTCTTCGTAGAGGTGAGACCTACTCTAGTGACACAGCAATTTCATAATTTTTTTGCAGATAAAGCATTTGCTGGAGCATCTGTTGGTTACTTTACATTCCTGTCTCTGTTGGCTGGAAGAGCATTAGCTGTGAGTTCAACAGAACTGTGGCTTTTTCTGTTTCTGTATTCAACCGGAATATTAACGATTATTCTCGTAGGTTCTTCTATCCCCACCAATTGTAGTATATTCTCCAAGGGTGCTACCAGTATATGTCTACGATGCTCATGCTGATTGCGGAAAGAATGTCAGGTATGCAGCCACTTGAGTACCCCTAATAGTATTGCATCTGCTGATCTGAAATGACCATAAAGGATTAAGCTGATCGACTCTCATATGCTTTTCTATTGATTGCATTGGGATTTCTCTAGTGCTGCATTTCTTGTCCTGTATGGAATTGCTTTGGCAACAGAAGGCTGGGGTGTTGTTGCTAGTCTGATAATTTATCCTCCGTTTGCGGGTGCTGCTGTATCAGCTATCACCCTTGTAGTAGCCTTTGGGTTTGCTGTTTCTCGCCCATGTTTGACTCTTGAGGTTAGTTTTCTGGTTGTTTGATTTATTTGTTCCTTAAAATAAAGATTAGTGGTTAGTGGTTCATTTAAATCACTTCGCTAATTCCTTCTGATGTTCTTCAGATGATGGAGGTTGCTGTACGCTTTCTTAGCAAGGATACTATAGTGCAAGCTATCTCTCGATCTGCCACGAAAGTAAGTTACACTCTGATGTGTCTCTTGAAAATCATATTGATATTCTATTATTGGCCTTATTTCAACACATTCACGTAATATGGAGCTCCATGGGATGTATGATTTATTCCGTCTTTGCAACTTGTTAATTACAGACAAGAAATGCTCTATCCGGCACGTATTCAGCTCCCCAAAGGTCCGCCAGCTCTGCAGCTCTTCTGGTTGGGGATCCCTCTGCAATGCGTGATAAAGCAGGGAACTTTGTGCTTCCTAGAGATGATGTCATGAAATTAAGGGATCGTCTCAGGAACGAAGAAAGAGTTGCTGGATCAATCTTCTACAAAATGCAATGCAGGAAAGGATTCCGTCATGAACCACCTACAAATGTAGATTATAGAAGAGACATGTGTGCCCATGCAAGAGTTTTGGCACTGGAAGAGGCAATTGATACAGAATGGGTGTATATGTGGGACAAATTTGGTGGTTATTTACTACTATTGTTAGGTTTGACAGCTAAGGCGGAGAGAGTTCAGGTGAATCCTGATTCTAAATTTTCATATATTCTTCTCTATGTATGTCTAACACGGGATTATTACAATGTTGTAGGATGAGGTACGGTTGCGGCTCTTCTTAGATAGCATTGGGTTCTCGGATTTAAGTGCCAGAAAAATCAGTAAATGGAAGCCAGAGGATAGAAGACAATTCGAAATTATTCAAGAGAGGTATATGTTTCTTATAATTATGTGGTTTGACGAAGCTGAACTCTTAGACTGTTGCCTATCATTTTCTTTTGTGTTGTAAATTTTAGTTATCTGAGAGAGAAAGAGATGGAAGAGGAAAGCCTTATGCAGAGACGTGAAGAAGAAGGGAGAGGTAAAGAAAGAAGGAAAGCTCTTTTGGAGAAGGAAGAGCGCAAATGGAAGGAAATTGAAGCGTCCCTTATTCCATCTATTCCTAATGCTGGTAGCAGGGAGGCAGCAGCCATGGCAGCTGCAATACGTGCTGTTGGGGGTGATTCTGTCCTTGAGGATTCCTTCGCAAGAGAGAGGGTCTCGGGTATTGCACGTAGGATACGCACTGCTCAACTAGAACGACGTGCACAACAGGTTAAAACTTATTTTTATATTCTGCAAGTGTTCTTTCTTATGATGCTGATTAATGGAGAATTAACTAAGAAAAGTTATTACCAGACTGGAATATCTGGGGCAGTTTGTGTTCTTGATGATGAACCAATGATAAGTGGTAAACATTGCGGCCAAATGGACTCAAGTGTCTGTCAAAGTCAGAAGATTAGCTTTTCCGTTACAGCAATGATCCAATCCGATTCTGGACCTGTATGTCTTTTTGGCACTGAATTTCAAAAGAAAGTATGTTGGGAGATTCTGGTTGCTGGTTCTGAGCAAGGAATTGAGGCTGGCCAAGTTGGGCTTAGGTTGATAACAAAAGGTGAGAGGCAGACAACCGTTGCTAGAGAGTGGTATATTGGTGCAACCAGCATAACTGATGGAAGGTCTAACTCTTTTTCCCCTCAGTTTCCATATTGCAAAATTTACTTCGAGGACTTTTATGATCCATATTTCTCATGATCTGGTTTGGCAAAAGTTTCCGATGTTATCATGGATTTCTGTCATATTTATATATTAGCTGTTTCAATCACAGGTGGCATACAGTGACAATCACAATTGATGCTGATGCGGGGGAAGCTACTTGTTACATAGATGGTGGGTTTGATGGCTACCAGAATGGGTTACCTCTAAGTATTGGCAGTGCCATTTGGGAACAAGGAGCTGAAGTTTGGTTGGGTGTTAGGCCACCTATAGATGTTGATGCATTCGGGAGATCAGATAGTGATGGCGTCGAATCAAAGATGCATATTATGGATGTTTTCCTTTGGGGGAAATGCTTAAGTGAAGAAGAGGCCGCTTCTTTGCATGCAGCCATTGGCATGGCTGACTTAGACATGATTGATTTGTCTGATGACAATTGGCAATGGACGGATTCACCCCCCAGAGTATGTTTTCCTTCTGTTGACTGTTGGCATATTTTTTCAGTCCGATGTTTGTTAAAAGGCTAATGTTAAAACCTATTCTAATTTTTGTTGATTCCTTTCTCTTTTTACCAGGTCGATGGTTGGGATAGTGATCCTGCCGATGTTGATCTCTATGATAGGGATGACGTAGATTGGGATGGACAATATTCCAGTGGGAGGAAAAGAAGATCAGGTCGGGATTTTGTAATGAGTGTCGATTCCTTTGCCAGGAGACACAGGAAACCCAGGATGGAGACACAAGAAGATATAAATCAAAGAATGCGTTCAGTTGAGTTGGCTGTCAAAGAAGCTCTCTCTGCACGAGGTGATAAGCAATTTACTGACCAGGAATTTCCTCCAAATGATCGCTCTTTATTTGTGGATACACAAAATCCCCCATCAAAATTGCAGGTATGGATTGTTAAATTTTTCTCATTTTTTCTGTTTTTAGTTAAATATCATTTTAAGTGATTATATATCTGGACACAAAATCTGCCTTCACATAGATCAAGTAAAACTAACAACTTGATGGGAACTCTAACCTTTTGAGTGTCATAATTTCAGGTTGTTTCTGAATGGATGAGACCTGACTCCATTGTGAAAGAAAACGGTAGTGATTCCCGTCCCTGCCTGTTCTCTGGGGATGCAAATCCTTCAGATGTTTGCCAGGTTTGATCACTTACTTTTTCTGTTCAGTTACTTTTTCCTGACCGTCTTGTATGCATGTCAATTCAAAATGATCCCAGAGATTTATTCTTGCGATTGGGTTAACTTGTTTTATAGGGGCGTTTGGGGGATTGTTGGTTCTTAAGCGCCGTTGCAGTTTTGACAGAGGTTTCACGAATATCTGAAGTGATCATTACTCCTGAATACAACGAGGAAGGGATCTACACTGTTCGTTTTTGTATTCAGGTTCCTGTCTCAAACATTCTTTCACGGCACTGCTTTGTTCTCTTGATTGTAGCATCGTGCAGGTTCTTCTATGATTTGTGTACAATCAGAGGTTTGAAGTTTGATTGCTTTCCCCTTGCAGGGTGAGTGGGTTCCTGTTGTTATCGATGACTGGATTCCATGTGAATCACCTGGTAAACCAGCTTTTGCTACTAGCAGAAAGCTCAATGAACTCTGGGTCTCCATGGTGGAGAAAGCATATGCCAAGCTCCATGGTTCTTATGAGGCACTGGAGGGGGGACTGGTTCAGGATGCTCTTGTCGACCTAACTGGAGGAGCTGGTGAGGAGATTGACTTGCGGAGTGCTCAAGCACAAATAGATCTTGCAAGTGGCAGATTGTGGTCTCAATTGTTACGTTTTAAACAAGAGGGGTTCTTACTTGGTGCTGGAAGTCCATCAGGATCTGATGTTCATGTATCTTCCAGTGGCATTGTGCAAGGGCATGCTTACTCCGTCTTACAGGTATTCCCTTTTGCTTTGGTTGCATTTGCCATATCCTGAGTATGAGAACACAATTTAATATATTTACGTACTGTCTTTCTTCAGGTGAGAGAGGTTGATGGGCACAGACTTGTTCAGATTCGAAATCCATGGGCTAATGAAGTTGAGTGGAATGGTCCCTGGTCAGACTCATCCCCAGAGTGGACTGATAGGATGAAGCACAAGCTGAAGCATGTTCCACAGGTAGTTTCTCTTGCGCTTAACTTCTTTACAGCTCATTCCTTGTGTTCCTTGAATTCTCTTAGTCCGATTAGGGGGACTATATTTCAGAAACTGGTAAAAGATTTTGCTTTATTGTTAACAAGGGGACACACATGGACAAAACATAGTGCTCACAAACACATAGTTAGGTGTAAATATATGTAATTATGCTATGGTTTCTTCAAGTAAAGTATATTGCGTACTGATCCTGTGCATTCTGTTAAACAGTCAAAAGAAGGTATATTCTGGATGTCTTGGCAAGATTTCCAGATTCATTTCAGATCAATATATGTGTGTCGGGTTTACCCCCGTGAGATGCGCTACTCTGTAAATGGCCAATGGCGAGGTTATAGTGCCGGTGGCTGCCAAGATTATAGCTCATGGCATCAAAATCCACAATTCAGGCTGAGGGCAACTGGTTCTGATGCATCTTTACCAATTCATGTGTTCATCACCTTAACTCAGGCACATGCTATCCCTTGATGGAAACTTTTTCTATCTATAATTCTTTTGTAATTATCCTCAGCTCATTCTCCCAATGTTACTTACAGGGCGTAGGTTTCTCGAGAACAACTCCTGGATTTCGTAACTACCAATCAAGCCATGATTCACAGTTGTTCTATATCGGATTGAGGATTCTTAAAACTCGTGGACGTCGTGCTGCTTACAACATATTTCTTCATGAATCTGTTGGTGGAACAGACTATGTGAATTCCCGTGAGATTTCATGTGAAATGGTTCTTGACCCTGATCCTAAGGGTTATACTATTGTCCCAACCACGATACACCCAGGGGAAGAAGCACCTTTTGTCCTTTCAGTCTTCACAAAAGCATCCATTGTTCTTGAAGCTTTGTAGTGCCCGTATTGTCAGATGGCTCTCTCAGCAACCTGCATGCCATGAAATCATCCAAGTGCTTGTGTTGTTTAAGGAACCAGACGGCTTACGTCTCAATGTTAAGACTTGTTTTGCCCACGATCCACGCAACATTAGAGAAGGTAAATTTCTTAACCTTTCTGCAAGGATTGCTCTTTTCCTATCCTCACTCACTGTTCCTCATTCAGACTTAACTCCCTCCGCAACAGCGTCTGATCTGATAGCTGGCCATCACATTATTGGTGAATCTATGAAGTCTCGGGATAAAATGTTTTAGTTATTGTCCTGATTTTGAACCACGAAGTTAACTGCTCAGAGGATAGATAATTTGCACTGGAGAAAGCACTTTTCAGGCATGGCTCACCGGCATTCCATCTCGATCTTGAGACACGCATCAAATGTACATTTGTAGGTATTGCGACAAGTACAGATTTATTAAATGTAGAATAACTACTTCATAACTGAGGAAACAAGGAGAGAAATAGGAGACTTGTGACTTGTTGGGTAAAGGTTTGGTATTCGGTAGTGGTAGCTGCAGTTTTGGTTGGTGTGTTGTAATATTCAGACACTAATCTGTGTGCAGATTTCGTTTCAACTCTAATATATGAGGGCTCTCTTTCTCTCTCGTTCTCTTTCACTATCTCTCTTAATCTGTGTTTGGAGTTCTCTTTACACTCGCTCACCCATTTGTAAATGGAGATTCTAGAACTTCTCAACAGGAACCGCTGTTGTGTACATGAATTGTCTATTTGCAGATCAACTAGTATAAAACCAAGCAAAAGGTAAGAAAAGAGACAGATTAAGAAGATAGGTTAGCTTTGAAAGCAAAAGATCCGTCAAAAATACAAGTGCCTCATAGTTAACCTGTAGTAATGAAGAGAGGCATCTCAAAATGCAACGAAAAAGTGAAATACACCTTCCTACCCCTCGCCAAAATCTTGAATATCTCATTTAAGTTCTTTCTTCGACGGTTCTTCACTCCGAATCGCTTTCCATGCTCCCCATTGCCTTCAATCCTCTTGGTCTCTACATGAAAATATGAATGTATCACACCTCTCTGCTAGTACATAAACATTAACTTCTACAGAGAAACTAGAAAGAGAAAAATCTGATAGATACCTTCTTTGAAGTCTTCTTCTCTCTTACTTCATATCTCTCTTTGCACAGATCTGATAACCAAGCTCCTGGACTCACCAGCTGCATTATACATAACAATCATGAGATAAAAATGGTTATGAAGAACACAAACGTTAAGTTTTCAAAGAGACTCACAAGCAATGTCTTCTGAACCAATTTGGCTCGCTTCTTAGGTCTTTGAGGAAGCTTGCAACCTTTCATAGCCAAAAAATCTTCTTCCTTCTCTTTATTTGACAAAGCTATATACAACTTTGGCCACACATGCTTCTTTGTTTCTTTCACAGGTTCCTTAATAATTTTCCCACTCTCATCTATTCCCATCGAACCCCTTGTTGTATAATACCTATCTTCCTTCTCGGGCGACGCCATAAACGATCTCCGCACATTGACTAGAGAATCAGTGATCCTATCACCGCAGAAACATAACAATATCTTACATATAAAAAAACTTGAAAAATATCACTTTTTCCCCCAATAATACTTACTTGTTAGGACGGTTAAGATGTCGAGAAGGTGAGCCTCTCTCAGAAGAGACAGCACGAGAAATGAGTTTACGTTTAGTCAAACAATCAGTTGATTTGCCATTGGCAAGGCTTTGATCTTTCTTCACTTTCATACATCTAACTCTTTTCCTCTCACCCCATTGCAACACAAAATCTGCCTCTGTGGTTCCACTTCCTCTTTGTCCCTTTACCTCCTCCATTACACAACACTCACTTTCTTTCTCTTAACCTTAAACAACCAACAAAGAAACATAAACTCAGACATTGAAAACTCTTCCAGAAATAGACCAAACAAATCTAGAACAACCACTAAGAAACTTCTGTTTACAAAAGGGGAAAAAGTTCTGTTTACAAATCATACTCGTTTCTGATTTCTAACAAATACTGAAACAAAACCACAGATTAAGATAGACAAATCAGGACTAATTTGTAGAGACAAGACACACTAACCTCAAGATCTGCAACTTTAACTCAGCGACTTATCTTCCAGAATCACCCTACAAAGCAGCAATATCCAAAAACAATATTAAAAAAATCAGAAAAAAAATAGACTAAAATCTATAAATCAGATAGTGTTTACAGCAGAATCGATTCTTCAATACTATATAGAACACAAACACACCATTGTCATATAAATACAGAAACAATAGCTTTACCAAAAAAATAAACCCAAAAAAGAAGAGCATAAACACTTACAAGAGTGAAACTAGATGAAACCAAAGACAGAAACTTGGGATGAACAATTTTTTAGGTGAAATGGAGAAAAAAAGTTGTTCCCTTTTCTTCTCTCAGAAGATGGATAGATTCAAACTCCACAAAAAAATAGAAAAAGAATTTGTAATCTGGATTTTCTTTTAATATCTCGATGAGACCAGAAGATCGAAACACTGTTTATCTATCTTCTTTAAACACACACACACACAAAAGAAATAAAAACTGCTTACCCTCTGGTCTTTACTGCGACGCTCACCTTTTTTTTTTTTTTTTTTAATATGCCATTTTATTATTTTTGCTCATTTTAATTTAATAATGAAAAAAATAATGTGATTGATAACAACCGTCAGATATGTAATGGATGGTGAGATGGGCTTCTAGAAGTTAAAAAAAGCCTAAGCCTGTTGTGTTTGATAAAAGAGTGAACTCGTTATGGGGACTAACGAATCATGTTATGACATGTGTATTGTTTTTGTCGAGTACACGTTAGTACGGTTTCAGTGGATAATAAACACCATGCCATATGTCCGGCGAGAAGATCCAAAATAAGATTTTGCGCTAAGACAGTAAAAAGGTTTTGTCCCACGCGCCAATGACATCTGATTTCTCAGATTTGAACAAAATTCGCCTTTGGCTTTTACAGGGCGGTGAGTGTCACGCTCTAAAGATGCGTGTGTGATTAGATGTAAACCCAATTCATATTCAAACTTGGGCTAATATAGGCTTAATTTATGGGCTTTCGTAGTGAGGCTTTTTACAGAAATTTTCTAATTTTCTCATCATTTATATAGTTTACTTACTAGTGAGTATTTAGTAACTTGCCCTCTAAAAAGATTTTGTCAGCAATTTTTTGGTGATACTGCTGCTTCGTTTTACAGGTCTAATGAATGCAGCCAAGGTAATAGAATAATCGAATGAGAGCTTTGGTCATCTGTCTGGTAAGATCATATCCGTTGGATGTTCAATATGTTGAGGCTTTTAAGTCTGAAACAGAACTTGAAGATTAGGTTACTTGTTACTTTTAAGTTGTTAATAATGAGATTATCAAGATCTTTTGGGTTATCGAGTTATGTCAGTAGAGTCTTCTACTGTTGTACCAATTTGTAACCCTTGTTATATATATATAAAATGATATGGGAAAACTTATAGTTTTTTTTTTCTCTCTTCATTTTTGTACATTCAAGAAAGAAAAAAGAAAAAAATAATAATTTTCTTCGATAATAATCTCCAATTTTTATTTTCTATAAAATTTAATATTCTCTTTTTTCAAATAAATAAATTCTTGGCTATAAGTATTTCTGTCAAGCTAAATATATATATCAAATGAACAAGTAGACATTGGACTGCTAGCTTCACAGAGATGTACATAGACGCAGATATCTGTAAACCGTGTCTAGATTTCAAAACACTCTTAGCAAAATGGAAGTCCAGCATAGTAAAAGAGTTGTAGTTCTTTTCTGAAAAACAGGTAGAAATATTATCTCTTAACCTGATTGAGATAAAAAAAACATAATACTTAAATATAATAAGTATATTCTATATTTTTTAAAGTATATTATATTTGTGTATCTTGTAATTGTAAAAGAAATTTGTATTCTGTCACGAGTGAATATATATATGAATTTTTTTTCTTAAATGTAATTGTGGTTCTATGCATATCATATATTTCTGAAATTCCAAACGGCTATGTGTTCTCTTTTGTGGTCAGTCTCAGTCACATTTGTTTATCTTACAATAATTTATTATTTAAATGTGTTCCTCTAATAAGCAGTTAAAGGAGGCAAATGAGTTTTCAAAACTGCAAAATGAGATTTCAAAACATATTTTTGAAGAAAAGTTAACTAGATTTTAATCCAACCAATGGTCCACTAGATTTCAAAGTTCCAACATGGAACTCATTATTATGCTTTGGTCGGAAAAGTGTTAAAGTTTTATTTTTGAATCTCACTTTCTCGTTGCGGCCTTGTTTAAACTACTTGCTGATCTAAAACTTAAACGGTTCCTTCTAATTCCTTAAACGACGGAGAATTTAAATTAGTTAATGAGTAGTCTTTATGAAAAAATCAAAATAAAAGAGAGTGAATAATTCGAAAACAAAAGTAACAAACAAATAATTCGTATGTTTACGGTGTTAGGGTCCACAAAAGCAGTCCAGCCTCATGCATATGATTATGCATAATTGTATGTTTGGTATTTGTAAGCTTTTCCAGCTATTTTATTTTGTTATCTTCTTCTTCGGTCTGTTTGATTTCTTTTTTTGTATATGATTTTAAAAAGCATGCTACTGATATACTAATTCTTTTCTTTTGTAATTGGGGTAGTTGGTCATTTTCATAGTTTGGTGTGAACGTTGGTATGAACATCACTAATTTCAAGGAAACACTAAAACGGCTAATTGACCCTTTAGTGCAATCAGAATAGTACATAAATAAAGTAATTGTTTCTTAAAGAAAAAAAAATTCTTAGATAGAAGGAAAAGGAGTATTCTAGAATATAGTTTTGATGAAAAATAGTTCTCCATATAATAGGTTTATTTTTAATTAATAAAATATATGTTTATTGAAGAAAAAGAAGGAAATGATGCTTAGTAAATTTGCTTACAAACTAAGCAAAATCTCTATAAATTAATATTTTTGTGCGTAAAATATTTTATTAATTTATAAAGATATTAACTGATAAAAGTTAATCTAAGACTTGATCCACTTTATAATCTGTGGATCCGCGAGATTACTAAGTGGATTAAATTCTATGATTATATTTTTCTAATAACATATTAATGTATTTGTTATAATTTATGAGTGTACTCTCCAAATAATAGTATATGATAAAAAATTTTTAATACACTAAAAAAACTATAGAATTTTACTTAGCTCATCTCAATCTCATCTAGAGTTTGGTTATTAATAGTACTAAGTAATAGCTAATCTTTTAAATAAGTAGAATAAAAACTTTTTAAATACACCAACAAAGTTAGATGTAACTTCTTATCCTTTGAACAACTCATGTGAAGTCACAAATACAAAATTCATTACAATCAAAACAAAAATTAGTAAAAAACGTTTTTGTGAGGTTGGAAAGAAAAAAGGACAGTGGTTGAGAAAAAGAAGAATGTGGTTTGGGCCAAGAGACAGCCAATTTGCCAGCTGTAAAATCTCATACAATTGTTGTATAAATAGACAATACCATCCCCACAACTATTATCATCACAACACAAATCAAAACAAGAATAACAAAATCTTTCTCTTATAAATTCTTATTTCAAGACATCAAAGGAGAATTAATGGAGGCAATGAAGATGAAGATGATGGTGTTTATTATGGTTGTTGCGGTGGCTTTCTCAGCTGCCACGGCTGCTACCGTTGAAGCTCCAGCTCCAAGCCCAACTTCTGATGCTGCCATGTTTGTACCAGCACTGTTTGCATCTGTTGTTGCTTTGGCATCTGGTTTCATCTTTTGATCATTCTTTTTTTCTTCATTATTTAATTGCATTTGTTAATGAGTTTGCGTGATTTGATTCTCTATTGTTAGAATGTTGCATTCTTATTTCTTAATGTAACCATCTGTTTCTCTATGTATCTATGTGTATTATCAATTCATCACTGTTTATGAGATCGTTTATCTTAACACTTGGTGTGCTTAATGCCCTTGTTATCTTAATCCATGAAAAGGCATTATTACATAACATGGCAAGTTACAAAATATCAGATTTCAGTGATTTGGGTTCATTCACACAAAGATCAATAAGAGAGGATACTTTGGAATTGTGTAAGGATCGATGGAATCAATGGTGTGATGAGCTGTATTTGGATGGTTGTGTGGGGGAAACTATGATGTGACATCGTCATCATTATTATCATGATGTTGTTATGGTGCTTTAAGGCAACATAAGTTCCCATGTGACTCACCTCAGAAAAGATATCCCCACAATAATCATATATGTAAGTTTGTAACTCAAGATAGATTACCACTTTACCAGAATATACATTCCCTTTTTCTATCTTAAGGAAAAAATATGGATAATCAAAGCTAATGGTGCAAACTCATCAACGCTAAATGCTTTTGATCTTGAGAGTCGAAAACATAATCTAAATCACAAAACTGAGTGCCAATACCTATCATGTTAATCCTAAGTACAAAAGCATTTGATTGTGGGCAAGTTCCAATAACAAGACATGTAAAATGTGAAGTCATCTTCCTGGACATAGCTAAGTGTTGAAACATTCATAGGCAACTTTTCATACTAAACCACCCACCCAATAAGCTTCCATTACTTTCTCTCATCTAATCAAACCTTTTACTCCGTCTTCTATATATAGTAATAGAATAAGCTTAAGGGTAAGATTGGGTATGTGGGACGATTTAGACAAAGAATCTGATTAAGCCATGTGATGCATAGAAGAAAGTGGCCGGCAACAAGAATGGGACCATACCATAGCATTTAAGTTGTCTATTTTGCCTGGAAAGAGAGAAACGCCGTAGTAAATGGCCGCCGTTTTTATCTGTCCATTTACTTGCTCTCCATCTCTTCTTATGTGTCCTGAAAATCACAAGTTCAATGGATAAAGACACACTGTTTATAGCAGCAGTTCTTTTAAAGCAAAATCTAGATATAGGTAGCTTACCAGATAAGAAAGGGGAGCAACACCTGAGGAAGTTGCAGTCTGTATGCTGAAAACAGATACCATCAAGATGGTCCCGAGGCAGAGACATAGAGAGACTCTGAGAACCCGAGTCTGTTGTCAGAACTTTCAGCTGCACAACTCATACAACATTCAGGATCCATTATGTGACTGATCAAGAGAGAAAAATGCTGTTCAGCCTAAGATAACCATAAATTTACAAGAACATAAGTCAGCCCTGAGAAACCCATATGAATATCTTGCTAAATTTACAGTGGGATGATAAATAATGTTGAATTACAAACACAAGGGGTTATAAAGAAACTAACCTATGCACCTAAGTGAATCAGAACCAGTAGAGCAAGCCTTAAATGCTAATTTTTACAGATTTCATAAGCACCAAATCAAAACCTCGACTACATCTACACCATTTCTCCCTACTTTATTGTAACATATAGCAGTGGTGAACTACCCCGAGATACCTACATGCCTTATATTTGACAAGACTACTCGGGAGGTGCAGGATGAAGTTCGCTGAAAGATTCGTCTAATCTTCTGATAGAGAAATTTAGTGATCTGCGTTCTTTTACAGTGTTTTAAACTCCTGTCTTATCAGGTATCCTGGAGACTTCTTTGTCCGCAAAGTGAAGAAGACGTCTCAATCTCAGAACCATATCACAGTGAAACGGCAATGCCGTCCGCCTGTCCAGATATGCTGGACTAACAGTCATCCATGATAGAGCATGGAGTTCTGCCGCAATTGACTCAAGGATAAGATGGCTTTCAACCTCAAAATCTCTAGTTTCTTTGGTCCCTCCTCCCTGCTTCACGATTCCCTGAAGAATTTTGTCATGAGCGTTGTCATAACCACCATAATAGTCTATGAGACTTACAGAAAGAACTGATGGCCATTCTTCTTTCACGTTTATCCTTGAGTCTTTTCTCATGGAAGGCACAGCTTTTGAAACAACAAATCCAGTAGACAAGGGGATTGCATAGCCTTTGCTGTGAAGGAGGTGAGCAAGTGGAGGTGACTCGGCAGTTAAACATGTCGGAAGCTGAAGAGGACTTGGGTGAAGAAAGCGCATGTTGGGTGATGGTATCATCATGTAAGAGAAAGCGGTAGAACCAAGAGACTTGACAGGAGTGAAACCTTCAATGTAATTAACGGAACTCATACCAGTACTGCTCTGGCCACCACCTACATAATTGTGCAAATAACCATGTAAGTGAGCGTCTAGCTCCATATCAAATAAGAATTTATAATTGATCATACAGGACATAGATATGAGAGAAATTGTGGGAACAAAGGAAAACAAATCAGAAAACTGACCAGCGGATACCAACTCAGCTGGAAGAACAAAATGCAGGGAATGGTCAAGTGAAATAGAAGCAAAACTGATGCTGTGAACCCACTGAAACAATCCCCTTGGAGTACCAGAAATGGTCTGCCCACCCATTATCTGCTTTCTTCCAGCGGATTGCCCCATACTGCCTTTCACAAAGGTGGATTGTTTTGAATGAGAGCTGTAGAGTGTGCTAGTTGATGAGGCTCTCTCTTGAATCAGACTCAGATCCTGCTGTTGCAAGGAAGATCCGTTGCTGTTGGTGGCTATGCCAGAAGGCGCAGAACGTCGCAGTTGAATAGGCCACTTTTTAATCTCAGGACCTCCAGCTGAGTAAATTGCCTTTTGCCACTCTGTTATACCAGCCGCAAGCAGACAACAATACCAGGGTTATGTACCATATAATACTAGAGAATTATATTCCCAGGTGCAACTGGAATAAGAGCGGGAAGAAATATCAGATTAAGAATTGACTGTAAGGGCAAAGGAAGCTAATTTACCTTGGTATTCAAGCTCGAAGAAATTCCCAATGCGTGTAATGACAAAATCCCTGGGTTTGAAAGATCCATTGTCAGGGGAGGAGCACGCCTGTAGTATTTGACATCCCTGCTGCAGAACTTGAACGAAAAGACACTGCAGCCCTTTTGTATCCTGTCTACTGCTAATTCCACCAAAGGGAAATATATGTGTGTCAAGCAACTCACCCCTGGCATCCGTCCAGATGCTTACAAGCCATCTCCAGTCCTCTGTCCAACCGTAGCAGCAATGTAAACTTGGAATAGCCTTTCCTTCAAGCTGGGATACATCCCCCTGGGAGCTTGATCCCGATGTTATACCTTCCATTGAATTCATGCCAGGTCCAGAACCTCTGCCACCATCCTCGGGTATTGGCTTGGAAGACTCAGAACCCAAGCTGGTGAAAGTAGGTGAAACTCCACGCTCCACAGAACCAGGCTCGGAAAGAATGAAAAGTGGTTCAAATAAATAGAAAATTTCATCATTAAGGTAAAAATCTCCATTTCTGTTTGGGTCGCAGCTTAATCCTCCAGATCTTGGTATCTGCCAGGAAGTAGAGGTATCCCAACCACTCGTTCTCAAACTAACATCAATTTCACCATCTCTTGGATGTGTAGAACCTGTCATTCGAGAACCACCGCAGTCTTTCCAGATTCCTGAAATAGAGTTCATTGGTGTCAACGCTGAAGACGATCTGCTTGGTAAAGATGATGAGAAAAATGCATCATTAGGCATTCCTCGTGAAATTCTCCTAGCTTTATTGTATACAGAAAAAGCAGTATCCTTGAGAATGACAAGCTCATTAAAGCTTGGACTTGTTATCCGGAAAATTGAATCAACAGACACCACTTGTAGAACTAATTTGGGGACACTAAACCCTGAGAGCACTGGAATGTGAGATATTGATGCTTCGTCAACAGCAGTAGAACTACTAAACGCCCTTGCAACTTGACTGTTGAGTATTGATCTCCTGTCTCTATCTGACTGTATTACTGATCCAAGTGCTATAGACGATTCGACGATCGTTCTTAAAACTGCCGAAGGGTCAGGAAATGGACACACTATGTACACTACCTATAAGAAAAGTAGAGTCAACAAGTATCAACAGCTACACTTGGTAGAAGTGAGTATAGAAATACTTAACATATGTATTTTCTAACTCATACTTACCACACAAGGACTTCCTGATCCTTCTTTTTGGTTTGTGTAAAGGCCTGATCCAAGCTTTAGACCTTTCAGCGCTTTTGATAAAGACTTCAGATAGCTATTCACATTCCACCCATTTGATAAAGATAGAAAATAATCGCTGAGAGATCCCAGAAGCGATGTGTTATTGCTTTCAATCTTCATTGATTGAGGGCAATCAAGCAGAACAAATCCAGATGAGGATAATCTCCCAACGTCCTTTTCCATTTGATTTCCCAGGCTCTGTGGCAAATGTGTTCCCAGCCTGCACGTTTCATAAACTATGCAACAAAGGGTACATTAGAAGAAAATGATGAGACATTATCAGAACTTGTTAGCATTTTTTAACAGAAACCAGTTCCTATCATGTTTGAGCATAACCTCTTTCACAAAAGATAAACTCGTTGACTCACCAGTTCCAAGCTGCTGGAAGAAATCAGTAGCAGCACAAGTTAAAGGATCAATATCCGGGCATACAACAGCATAATTAATCTGCGGAAGGTAGCAAAAGAACAACCACAGTTATCTTAATGAAGAAGATTATATTTACAGGAAGACAAGCATATCTCTCAGAAACTTTTCCTATTAACTCACACTTTTTGGCAGAGCATATGGCTCAAAGGGGGCCTTTTCCCAATGTGTCAAGGAGTTTGTTGATATCTTAAGCCAGTCATCTTGGTACCTGTCACAGGAAAAAGATGAATACATAATGAGAGCTCTAAATCTCCAGCAATACAGTATGTAATCAAATTCTCAGATATATTAACAAAAGGAAATCATGAATACTTCATGAAATAACCCGATCACAAGGGCATCTTGATCAAGACCAAATTATTTTGAAGGAAGACTGCTAATAGAACAGACAGATATACATACCCGACAAGTATAGCAGGTGATGGAAGAACAAAAAGTGTCGGTCGGAGTAATTCTGAACTGTATATGTCTTGGCTCTGAGCCGTCTCATCTCCTTTCCCACCATCTATTGCATTTGAGACTGCTTGTTTGCCAAAATATTTATCAATAATAAAATCATCAGAGATATTGACACCATTCACTCTTGTGTAGCAATTAAAACCAGTGGAAACAGTAGAGTTCAAGGCAATGAAAAGCAAGCGTGAGACTGAGAAATAATCAGAATAAGCGATCTACCTTCACTCAGGGCTGACTCAGCAGTAAATCCCTCAGAAATAGATCCTCCATCCCCCGATTGATTTCGGCCCTTGCACCAATCTGTAACAGATAATGGACCATCTGACTGACCAAATGCAGATTTCAGAGCTGTTTTGATGTCAGATTGCAGAAGAGTAATGACAGACGAAGGAAAAACCTGAAATAAAAAAAGAAAGCTTCATAACCAGGTTTAAACTGACATAATGTATCATTGTCTATAACCAACAGTCGCCCAGAAAAGAAAAGACGTAGAAGCAAGAGAAATATCAATAAGCTCAAACTTTTATACGACAAATCTGTGACCACTTAATATTTCTAGCCCAAACTAACAATTAAGAACGTCAAACATTGGATAGCCTCATTTACATGCATCTTACACCATTTTCAAAGCTTACCTCAGCAGAGAGTGGATCAACAAGCTTGACACCAGCAATGTCCAGAGAATGGCAGGAAGCCAAAGTTCCCCCACAACCTGCATGGCCAGCAGAGGGACCACACGACAATTCCCGTCTCCATAACTCTTCCAATGCAAGCCAGCCATAAGGTCCATCTCCACAATCTGAATCCAGAGCTAAATCAACAAAAGAGGTAGCTTGCTGTACAAGTAGCGCTATTCCATCTAGGAGATCCTGCAGTGGTTGCCTTTGACCATAAGAAAGTAAGCTGTCTTCGCTAAATGAACTATGGGGCAAGGATGACCCTGCTTCAATATTTGGCGAACTAGCAGGTTTTGCTGTTTTTGGGACTGAAACAGTCCGCCATACGCCAACTGGTGCACTCATGTGGCTATCCAACATTCCTCCGTCAAAATCTCCAGCTATTCTGGTAGGTATATCTTTCTTATATATCTCGTTCCTTGCAGATATGTTGTCTGTCAGAGTACTAGGCTCATTTGACAGCTGGTTAAGGAAAAAGTTTCCGCTAAGCCTAGTCAGACTAACAGGTGAACTGTGCTTTGAAGAAGTGATTATGTGCCGCATCCTACACATGAAAGCTTGGAACATAACACTTCCCACGTCTGTTGCCAGCAGGGTCTTTGAAGATAATAAGGTACTAACAACAGCAGATATACCATCAGTTTTTTTTCCCTGTACGACCTTAACAGCATTCGCAGCACTATGTTTTGAGTGTATTGATTGAGAGACACCCTCCTTTGTACTACTGTTGTCACTGATAACTGTAGGTAGCTTATCATGTCGGCCCTTTCTACCTTCTACTTGAGTGTAATGCTCCCTCGAATGATACAGAGTTCTGCCAGCATTGTTTCCAATGCATGATTTTGATCCGAACAAAATCATATCGCCTGCTCCATCAGAATCAGTGGTCGGTGGTGTGGCTCCATAGACATAATTACTCGTTCTTGAATTTGAACTCTCCACTTTATGAGATTTGGGAAGATATGGGCTTTTGAAAAACGTCGAGGAAATCTCGCTCATAGGTGCTTCTACAGCTCCATACTCAGGAGCAAAGGTCATCATTGCTTCTGCTTTTAGTAAATGATCAAACTCACCAGTCGAAGAGATCGACATTTGATTTGAAGGAACTGAAGTGATACTGCTGTGGAGAACTTCTTGACTTTTAATAAGGCACTCATCAATGATTGGGGGAACAGGATTAAAGCTCTCAAAAGAGGAAAACCCAACAGGCAAAACGATTTGGTCTGATACATCCATCATATCCACGGGACTGGAACCTACATCAGCAGAATCTGGAGGAAAAACGAGCACATGCGACTCTGCAGTTCCCGGTGGCTACACAAACATAATAAATGACATAAGAATTGACACCGAAAGCAATATGAGTGAATCAAAATAAAAGGCATGACAGAAATGGGGAAAGGGAAGCAGAAAACCCTTCCTACCAAACATCTCTGAGATACAGTCTAGATATCTGAGCTAATACAGGACCTACAGATCATTCACCAGCATAGGGAATGCAGATAATAGTTTCTTGATTATTATTATGATCAGTAACAGAAGCGGGAAAATTACCTCCCCGAAAGGTAAAGCATCGTTCTCAAAGAAGTCACCAAAGTCTCCAAACTCTGAAAGAAGTGCCTTGATATCCATGCCAACTTCTCTGTCATCATCATCATCATCAGCATCCCAATCCCAACCAATTTGATCATTTTCAATGCCTGGAACACCAGTTTATTAGTTTTAGTGGAAACAAATCCTGACATATATGCTTCTTGAATAGGTGCATCAGTGACAGTACCTACTTGACCGAATGACTCTGCCATCCCTGTTCGCGGCCGCTTGGAACCCTGTAAAGAATGTTATGTTACTTATTGGTTAGCTTCGTGAATTATTATAAAATAAGGAAAACTACATTATATGATGTTGATTAAGCATGTTAGTGCTACAATCGACAATTCAATTTCCTCATCAGTACCATGCAAACTCCATCCCTTCCATAGATAAAAGTCGTACCATTTTTAGGCGATCATCATTACAAGTAAGACCAGATTGCCTACACGTCAAAGAATCTGCATCAGCGTCAAGATCACCAGTTCTTGACGTCATCCTCCAGCCGCTCCCGCTGGAAGCGCTACTTGTTGAACTAATGCTGCTATTACGGCTACTACCACTGCTATTGTAACCATTTTTTTCATAAAACCCATCACTCTTATTTTCAGACGCACCAAGGCAGTCAAAATCACCAGCCCTGCATAAAATAAAGTTCACATATACAGGGATCATGGACAGACTGTTATAATGAAAAACAAAATCGTTACGTATAACATTGGAACAAAACTCGGAAATGCCACAGCTCTCACTCCTATGGTGCTTCAAATAATGAAGATTACAAAACATTCGGTTTCTCAGAACAGTTTGGGCATTTCAAGACCTCTGTTTTGTGGATTTCTTTTGATCTTCAAATGTCGACGAGATAGATGAAAAAGACTCACCAGTGCATAAACAAAGATGAGCCTGCTAGTGACGGGCCTATCCAGTTTTGAAGCCAAAATCTGCAAGTATGATTTCACCTTGCATCAGCTCCAAGCTGAGGAAAGATCACAACTATTACATCTATTTAACATGGGTCTGAAACAATTACTAAAACTTCCACTACGATCACACAGAGTCAATTTGTTTTAATACATACATGGAATTCAACAGAAACGAAATAAATTTTATGTATAGCCAATCTGGATCTTACCGTTAAGTACTCAATGAATTCTAAATAACCACCTCACCTAGTCAATTTACCTTTTCAAAGAAAATTTCGCAAATGCCGACTGTAAGATTGGTACAAGCACTGCCTCAGCTGGATAGATGAACTTTTTTTCACAAACTGATGAAAGATCTGATTGTCCTTTACGGTGATCTTTACTCCCAACTGAAGGTTCAGGACACTGGTTATGGGGCAAGTTAACTGCAAAGGTCGAATTAGCTTGACTTGTGTTGTCATTTCTATTTTGGCAGCAACCAAGTGTAACTTCCACGTAGCAATGATTGCCATTTATCAGACGGGACCCACGACCAATATGAGAAGGGAGACCAACATATCCAGTCGAAGTTTTTAAGTTTCCAGAACTGTGTGAGAAAAAAGTATTAGTTGAGAAAATTGGATTAATCAGATTAACGGCTACGCACTCACAAAAAATGTTGACTTGGCATTCGAAAGCAAAGGTATGAAATGTACCTGAAGTAGACTTGCTTGACAAGGTCATTGGGACAGAATCCAGTAAGGCTGCCCCGCATTCCATGAGGAGAAACAATAACTGGTGGGAATAACATAGGCCTGTGAGAAGTGTTTCTATCAAATAAAAAGCTCTTATCTTTCTTTAAGCATGTGTAGAAGGCGGATTTCATTTCAGGTATCAATTCAAAAAGTTTGGCTTCATAGAATTACATGTAGCATAATCTATTATCCTCACTCTTGGCCAATCCCAAACATTTACGAAAAGCTCTTGTGACATGCAAAAAAATGAGGTGTTAAATCTTTGCTTGATGAAGCTAGGTAGCAGTAGCACTAGACTACACTAGGTTTCTTTTTGGAGTGGATGCATTGAAAATTGAGTTCAAAATGCTCTCAATCTATACAGTATTCTAACAGTACAAAGCAAGAAGAGGTCAACAAACATCTAGAACTAGTTCCATCAAAATCGTAGACAAGTAGGATAATTTATCAATCCAAATGATGATGGAAAAATAACTAACCTGGAAGCCTATAACTGGAGTTTTTCAAAGAACTCCTTAACATTCTTTCAGCATCGCCACTTGAAAGTGTGCGGACATTCCTTCGTGCATAAAATATTATAGTTAGTTTCAATAACTATGTGAAGCACTAAACCATAACTGAAACAGTATAACAAAAAGCTTTACGGACTTGGCAGATATAATGACATGGACAAAAACTGCCTCTTCGGTAGCAGCAAAGATGAATTCAACAGTAGGCTGTCCCCTCCTACATAAATATCCACAGAGCATTAGCGAGCCACAGAGCATTAGCGAGCCACAGACCTAATCATAGAATTCTTTGGATTCTAAGAATTACACTCAGGAAACCTAGGTCTCACAGACCCTATTTAATGAAAGCTATAGGATAATACATAATCGAAAAGCCATAGAGAAAAAAGACGATATATTTGCTAATAAACCATCAGAGATTATAACGCATGGTCTCGCTTATATTGGTAAGAGGTTGCAGATACCTCAAATATTCTTCGCTTTGAGGGCTGAATTTTGAAAACACATCTCCAAATCTCATGTAGGAAATTCCAGATAATGCTCTGTGGCGATATCAAACAAGTTAATATGATACTCTAATCCATTATTTCCTTAATCCAACCATTATGTCTGCAGATAATAAAAAACTAACCTTTCGATGCAATTACGTAAAGACTGTGAAAAGGCAACTGATATCTCTTCAGAGTCCCCAGGTGCTACCCAAATTCCTGACGCAACAACTTTCAACAGGAGAAAAAGAAAAGTAAGGACAAGTATACCAAGATAACCATAGACCACAGGCATGTTCACTAAACAGTCATAATCAGAATAGAGACAATATGTTTGAATCTATTGAGGCGACAAAATACGATGAAGAAAATAAATCATAAGGAGAATATACCTCTAAGCTTTGACACAGCAGCCTGAGCTTTATCAGATATTGATGAATGACGCCCAGGTAGAAAAAGCCAAAGCTTAATCTTTTCATCTGAGCAGCAGCGAGGAATGATGGTTAGATACAACTGTAAATAAAGTTACAAAATTTAAAAGTACCAGATTGAGATTTAGCATTACCAGGGTTGTATAAACCTTGAGATGGATCCCAAGGTCCAACAAAAGAATTGGTCCAAGTGGTAAGAAACCCTTCCTTCTGCAACCGTAGATGAGAGGAAAGTACAAGATATGTTGCAACTTCATTCTGCTCAGCTCTTGAACTGAAAAAAAAACTCCAGAGTGACCAGACTAATTAGTACAATGTCAATAAGGAAAAACTAAAACAACCCATTGAAAAAGCTTAAAGCTTTAACCTTCTATCAAAGCCAGGATTCAGCTCAGTTTCACTTGGAAGAAACTGAAACCAAGAAACATTATGTAGACCACCCTGTAGAAGAAAAATCATCATGTATTACCAATAAGTCAATTTTCACACACAATGGGAAAAAGATGATAGAATAAGACTTACAATTCTGAAAACATTAGTCCACATCACTTGGGGATAGATACAACAAGTTCAATCCTTTTTTTTCTTCAAATTATAGGCTATAACCCCAAAATCATCGTCTTGAAGCGCTCGGAATTGGAAGACGTTGTCAATTTCTAGCTCGATCTTCTCTTGATGTTGCGAGGTTTATATCTCTCTTTTGATCAAAACTCTTCAATACATCATAATCATCTCAACACGAAATCTCTCGTGGTTTTCATAAAACCAGATCCAAACGCGCTCTTTAGGGTTCTTTTTTTTTTGTTGCTCTTACTAATTCTTTTTTTTTCTGTGGCCCAATTTGTTTTAGTCAGGCCCAATTCATTATTTTCACAACACTCTGGTTCAAAAAAAAAAACCGCCAACCACAAGCATCATAAAAGAGTTTCCTCCAAATAAGGTGTTTAATATCAAGTGTTTTTGAAGTTTTGGTATTAAGATCTCATTCTTTCGAGTTTGTTTGACTTGCATCAATCAAATGAACCAAACAATGCTATGGTTTTACTTTATATTTTCTAGATTTTGTATACCACGATATAGCTAGACCTCGAATGATCTTAACGCTATCTTTGTATCGTTGGGTGCGGCTAGTTGTCTTCTGGTTCCATAGGTCATTCGTGGTGATACTATTCAGATGTCTCAAAGCCTTATGGGATGTATGAGTATCGTCCGAAATATTTTTACAAATTTAAACAAAAGATAATCTTGAGGAAAATTAAGATTATAATCTGATATGAAATATATACACCAAACACAAACACAAACATAACAAAGTCAAAGTGTTTAGTCATGTAAATGTGAATCAGGCTAGAGAATTCAAGGACCGGTAGATTTGATTTAATCGGTTTTCTTATTTGGACCGAGCAGTACCCAATCATGTGTAGATCAACTACTACTCAGCAGATCTTATTTTATTCTAGTTAAACTTAAGATCAAGGCTTTATATTCGACTTCGTAAGGATAGTAGTTCTTGCTTAATCTGATCTCTCAAGACTCTTCTCAGTAGCTTGCTAGAAGCTGTTCTTGGAAACTCCGGCACAATCTTCACAAAACTCACCTGCAATATTTTTGCAAAATCCATTTTTAAGCACACAAAAAATCTTATAATAACTTTGAATTTATAGAAAAACTCATCAAAGATATTGATTACCTTGAAGAGAGGATTAAGATCTTTTTGAATGGTTCTTGAAAATTTCATCTTTAGCTCTTCTCCACTCTGTTGCTTGAACCCTTCTTTCAAGACTGCGAATATGACCAGCAACTCTGGACCACCGTTAGGTGGTGTTAAGGTGACTGCAGCTGTCTCAGAGATGCACTCATCAGCTTGATCACACACACGTTCGATCTCAATAGAACTCGTCTGCGTTATAACAGATAAACAAAAGATGAAAACTTGAGAAAAGTTCCAACTCTAATCGAAGTTGGGTATATAGACATACAATGTATGTAGTACCTTAATGCCTCCAAGGTTCATGGTATCATCAGCTCTACCTTGAACATTGTAATATCCTCCAACAGTTCGCTTCACAATGTCACCGTGTCTTCTAAGTCGCTGCAGAACGCAACAGAACAGAGGAATCGTTTAACTGACGTAAGTTTGCAATTTTGTTTAGATGTAAATATAGAAGTTCTAAAACTACTCACTGTTTCCTTATACATGGGCATTCCCTTGAAGTAAACCTCGTCGTGATTTGCATTCAGAAGTCTATCCGTGGCCCCAAGGTGCTGGGGGAACAAACCGACTTCTCCAGTACATGGTTGATCATCCGGCTGCAAAAACCAGTCTACATCAATCTCTGGATATTCTAAGAAAATACTCCAAATGTCTAAAGTTTCAGTTTGTCACATATGGGACGCCATTTTCATCGAAGATGATGATTCTAGTTGTCATGGATGGTGTGCTAAACGCTCCAAAAGCCTGCGGTTGAAGAGGGCTTCCTATGATGTATGACGAAGCAAGTTCCGTGCCTCCACAGCATTCGATCACAGGTTTGTAATCAGCTTTAGAAGAAAGCCAGAGAACATCGTCAACATTGGAAGCTTCTCCTGTAGTGGCGAAAAACCTAACAAAACACAACAGCTTCTAAGTTAAAATTTCTCGTATAAACCCGAAAACAAAACAAGGTTTGTTGCTCCTTACTTAATCTTTGTCCAATTAAGCCCTTCCATACAGTTTGTTCTCTTCCAAGTTTTCACCAAGCTTGGAACAGTACCAAGAACTGTAACTCCAGCATCCTGAAGTAATATCAAGCACAAATAAGTGAGGATTTATCGAACCTTACTAAAATTGAAAAGGAGACAACAATGGAGATGTCTTGCCTGAACAAACTTTCCAAAACCGCGGCCAAGGGGAGACCCGCTGTAGAGAGCGAGAGTTGCACCAGTTAGAAAGCAGGAGAACATAAGAGTTGGTCCCATTACCCATCCAAGATTTGTAGGCCAACAATATGTGTGACCCACTTGGACATCAAGATGAGCCCATCCATCACAAGCACTACGAATTGGTGATAGTTGTGTCCACGGTATAGCTTTCGGCTCACCTGGTTAAGAAAAAAGAACTAATCATTAGATGCATCTAAACAAAATCTATTACAATTTGATGATCACATTATTTTTACCTGTAGTTCCAGATGAGAAGAGAATGTTAATCACAGACTCTACAGGTAGATAAATCGGACGATAGTAGTTCTCTCCACTGCAAGCAAAATTGGAGCATGTCTTATCTACACTCTCTGAGTGATTGCAAGTGTAGAGATGTAAACAATTTACCTAGAATGGGGTTTGGCGTTGGAAAGAAAATCCATCCATGATACATCCTGTTCTCTTAACTGAACATGCAATTCAGTACCTGAAGCCGGGAGGACAATGACCTTAGATGGAGCAGCTTCAACCACTCGACTACAGGAAAAAAAAAGAGACAAGTTTAGATATAATTATTATGTTGTTCATTCATTGAGTTGCAAAATCAGCCACAGAAAGATCAATTTTGTCACCTGTATAAAGGAAACCTTCGACCTCCTCTGAGTATATAATCCTGAAAACGCAATAAGAGATATTTCACATGGTACGGGATAGATACAAGGCGAAAAGATGTGAGTCAGGGTGTGTCACAAACCTGAGTGAATATGCCTTTTGCCTTCGAAATTTTCAACCTTGTTGCTATTTCTTTAGCTGCAAAGCTGTCTGCGATGGAGACAACAATGCAACCAGCTAATATGATTGCGAGATATATAATCACTGCATCAACTGTCATTGGCATATCGATTGCAATTGTGTCACCCTTTTCAAAACTTCCACTTATCGCATTTGCCACCAACCTTTTCAAGTAAATGTATCAAGACCACCACTGGAAGCTTAATAATGAGATCACACAACAGAATGACTGATAAAGAGTTTCATCTTACATACATTACTTGCTCCCGAAGCTCTTTAATGGTCATTCTATTGACTGGAGAGTCATCAAACCCTTCATTACGCCATACAACAGCCACACTATCATCCTCCTTTTTGGGATGGCTTGAAGGCATCAGACAACACTCAGCGATATTAAGAACTGCATCAGGGAGCCAAGTCCCTTCAGGTTTTGATTTGTTAAGGATACACCTCGGAGGAGTGTGAAACACAAGTGAAAGCTCATCGATAACAAATGACCAATAAACCTGAAAATGATGTTTACATTAGACCAAACCAGAGCTGCGACAAAGATTCTTTTGCTCGACAACATTCAACGTTGATGCTTACTTCAGGGTGTTCAACTGAGAATCTCCGGAAAAGTTCAAAACTTTCAAGAGGGTTCTTGTATGAAGGACCAAGAAGTCTTGGTCCGTGATATTCCATCAGCTTCCCCAGATTGGTGGACTTTGACTGAGATCTAAACACACACAAAGAAGAAATTGAACAGACAATCAGCTGTATTTTACAGATAAATATCAGAATTTCGAACAAGTTCATGAAACGCACAGAGAAGGAAACCAATAGAGAGGAGGGCCATGAACAGAGGAGTCCCAGTTTGAATAGACAGAGTAGTAGAGAAGCTGATGCAGAGGATGTGGATGCCATGGCTTAAGCACACTCTCATCTACCAAAGCTTTCCATTGATCTCTTGGATCAGTCTCTATAGCCTTTGTAATCACATCGCTCACCAATTTGTCAAATTCCTTGGCGTCTTCCAAAGTCAACCCAGCTTTGACATAATCATCGCAACTCAATTCGCCTATGCTCTTCCACATCTCTTTCTATCTCTCTATACAAGTTGTTGCCTTTTTTATAGTTTAAAGTTTAAAGCTTGTCAATGGTGGTAGACTGGTAGGTAGATTCGGTGGACGAGAATGCTCCAAATGGCGATTTGTTTTGCTTTTAAAACAGAAAAGGTCTCATCTTTATGAAGAAAACCCAACTCCTCAGTTAACATCGGACCATACTCTTTGGCTCTGCTGAGTTCTTGATTCATCAAAGAAACCAATTCTATTCAGAATAGCAATTAACGTTAGTATTACCAAAACGATGACATGTTCAAAACGACGGCGAAGCCATCCGTCTTCCGCCCAGTGCAACATATCCAAAACGCGGCTTTTGATGTGATTAATGGATCTCTTGAAAATGCTTTGGTTGATACGACGGATAACAAAAACTAGAGCTGATATATTCGCAAGTAATCCAAAAAGCTTCCTCCATGAGCTCCTTGTGTGGTTGACCAATGTTGCAACTATCATAATAACCTCAGATTATATCTTAAAGAACTTATAATAACAGTACCATGTTCCCCACATGTTCCATAGATCAAAACATAAAAACCCAAAACATAAAGTTCTCGGCTTTTCAGTATCATCTTAACTTCGTCTTAGGATAAGGGTACAAGACACAACCATAATCTAGAGAAGACTAGCAAAAGAGTGACGAATCAATCACTGGCTTGGTGAACGGTCTTCGTCATACTGGCCCCCATGCGGGCTTTGGCTCCTGCTTCTGGCGGGTTCAGGAGTGTAGCTTCTTCTGCTTCTCCTCGGACTCCTGCTTCTTCTAGGGCTACGGCTTATGCTTCTTCTTGGGCTAACGCTCCTATTTCTTTTTGGGCTTGGGCTCCTGCTTCTTCTTGGGCTACGGCTTATGCTTCTTCTAGGGCTGGGGCTTAAGCTGCGGCTCTTACCTCTGACTGGAGTTAAACTGCGACCCCTTGAGCCATCAGAGGCAGGTGAGCGCGAGTATGACCTCCTCCCATCATATCGCTCTTCCCTGGGCGAGATAGATCTGTGACAATAGACAGTGAGCATACAAGCGTGGAGAAGTTTGTAATTGAGCTTAGACAGAAACATATAGAAACCTTGGGTGATGTCTTCTAGGGGGAGGAGAATAATAGTCACCGCTCCGTGACCGAGATCTACCACGTCGAGGGGGAGGAGAACGAGAGCGAGAGTAGTAACGAGGTGGAGTACGTCTTCTATCCCGAAATCTGCTGCTCCAACGAACCAAAAAAAGATGTTAAATATTGAGTTTTTGATATTTGACAATAACCAAAATAGTTCAAAAAGAGAAAGATTCATGCACCTTCCTCCACCACGCTCCCTTGCTCTCATTTCAGTCGGTTTCTTTCTGTTCTCTTCTGCAAACACGACAGTCAACTCACGGCCAAGAAGAAGATAACCATCCATGTGATGTTTTGCATCAGCAGCATCAGCAGGGTCCATAAATTGAACGAACCCAAACCCTCGCGGATCTCTGCATTCAAAATGTAGAACAAAAAGATCTCAGACTAGAAACCAAACATACAAAATGGCGAGGAAGATGTACCACTTTATAACAATCCTGTTGAAGGACAACTGGCGATATGATCCCCTGCAACCGAAGATATCAGTAAACATGAAAAAAGCAAGCACTTGCCTGCTAGCCTTGCAAGTGTCAGTACAAAGATGACTTCTTGAAGACTTGATTCATCTTCACATAGAATACAAACTCAACTTCACTTCAATTCTTCACTACCATATAGAACATCTTCATAAGAACTCTAATTACTTCTTTGATGTCTTCAATTCTTTAGATTCACTGCTAAACCTCAACAACTTCAATTAACTCACTCATAGTGTGTTCAGACATGGAACATATCATCATGTATCCTTTTCCTTAAGCGACTAAAAACTATGAGGTCTCACCAGGTACTAAATTCTAAACGACTAATCCACCTAACGACACCGAAAACTAGTGGTTTAAGACCACAAGTATGCTCACTGTCTATTGTCATGTCACAGAAAATTACTATCTGAAAAATATGGAGCCTAAATTTAATTTATGAAATCAGTTTTTAAGAAGATTCTCATAAGGCCCTAGTATCCATGAGAAGACACAAAGAGATGACCGAAAGAAAAAGGAAAGGCAGATAAACGTAGTAAACAAATCAAGAAAGAAGATGTGAAAATAGGGATATTTTCTAATCAGAACATAAGTAAAAATCAAGTGTTGGTTGTCCTATTTACAAAACATGCTCACCCGGTATAATAATCCCTTGGCAGGTAAATGTCCTTGACAGGACCAAACTGCTCAAACGACTTCCTGAGATCTTCTTGCCTGAAGAAAAGGACAAGGAGTAAGAAGAGAATTACAATTTGCTAAAAGCCAAGAAATGAAGATACATTGACGTCAACTTTTTGAAAACCTTTACAGTAAAGATAAGAGAACATCATGCCAAAATATGCTAAGAGGTGTCAAGTCTTCTTGCTTAAGAGGTGTGCAAACAATAACATCATCCACAATGGCTGAAGAAAATAATAGAGAAGTCAAAAGTATGTACCTGCAATCATGGCGTAGATTGCGAACCAAAAGACTGGTCGGGAGGTCCCTGCTACGACCTCCATATCGGCCTCTAGGGCTTGGGCTTCGACCCCTCCTCCCATAACCCCTAGGTGGTGACGGAGTGTAGCTCCTTCCCCTCATTGAGTCAAGCTTCAATCTCTCTATCAGTCAGTCAACACAAACTAGATTAGAAAATACACCAAAAGAGGTTGGATATTTAAGAGAGAAGAGACCACAAACACAAGAGCTATAACACCAGCGTCTAAGAGAACTTTAAAGAAGCAATCAATCTAGAAAGATCATATTTTCTAATTGAATAGTAAATTATATCAAAATAAGATCACATGCAATTCAGGTAGAGATCGAATCAGCTCAATTTCAAAAGATAGGAGCTAAGAAACGTTATATGTGAATAGGCACAAAAGATCACAACTTTCGTCAAACTTACTTAAGATGAACGATTCAATCCTTTATATCGATGTATAGACATAATAATTGCCTGATCTACAGTTTTTTCCGTCACGGGATCTTTCACCGGACTCAAAAAGTTGTACGGGCAACGAAGTTGTTTACAATTGAAGGAATCGAAGTCGGAAAAGCCAAGTTTATTCGACAGAGAAAGAAGAAGATACGGGTATATACGGTTGGGAAGAAGAGCAAAATATCAGGGATAAGACTTACCGGTGAACGAATCTCGGTGGTGAGGAACGACGGAGAAGTGATGCTGCAAGAATTGGAGAAGATTGATCAATGAACGACTTATTTATTAGGGTTTCTTTATATTATTTACGTTTTACATTTAACCCCCTCAAAATTATTTTAAAGTATTAAAATCCCCTTAAAGTTTTCTATTTGATAGATGCTCCATTCCAATTTCTGGTAATTAAATTATCTTCCTTTTTATTATCATTATACATTTATACTTAGTGAGATCAATTATCTAAGAGGAACTAAAAATGTAAAATTCAATAGAATTAAATAGCAAATTGGTGATTTTTCACCAATTGTTGGGTTCTGTTTGTACCTTTTATAATTATTTTGGTCAAAACATAAATCTTGAAACCTTTAGGGAGGGAAATAAAATAATAAATTGTTAAAAGGATACTTCTAGAAGGTTTATCTTATAATGTCTCTCTCTCTCTCTCTCTCTCTCTCTCTCTCTAACATAACAAAGAATTCGTGTTTCAGTTCAATAGATTCTCGTCTCTTTTCGACTTACGACATCAACAGACCGAAGTATACGTATTCGATACGATCTGCGTTCGCGAATTCACGTTTCTGGATTGATTAAGAAGAAGAATTCAAGTCAAGCTGTTGGTATCTACAATGGAAGAACAGTTCATACTTAGGGTTCCACCGTCTGTTTCAGAACGAATTGATCGGCTTTTAAGCGAGGATGCTTCTACTTCCGACGAAATCCCTTTGGATTTGTTTTTTTCAGGTACCAATTTTTAAAGGGTTTCTCTCTTTTTTGGCACATTACATCTGGGTTAAAGTTTCATCCTTTTTCTTAAATTTATGTCCTTTAGTCGTCAATCAATGAAATTAGTGTCTGGATCGTTTCGGGGATTGCTCCTTGTGTCACGTGATGAGTTCTTGAATGTTGGTTTGCCCAAAAGACATTCTTGAATCTGATTAAGGATCAAAGCTTGTGATTTGTGTCTCCTGGATCAGCTTAATGTTGTGAATTGTCTGTTTTGTCAAAGAAGCCAAAAGACATTCTTGTTGCATCATTATAGTTTGTCTAGAAATCCATTTGCATATTGTCTCTGGAGCAAACTTGATACGTAATGTTTGTGTGAACTGAATTTGCAGAGGATGGGAGAAACGGGACGTTTATGATTGGAAACGACGAGTTCCCGGCTTCTCTGCTTGATCTCCCTGCAGTTGTTGAGTCTTTTAAAACTTATGATGATTGTGCATTAGTCAAAACTGCTGATATTGGGCAGGTAAAATCAAGTTACTTGATTCATCTTTTACTTATATGCGTTAACTTCTGTAATTTTGGACTAAAACTCAATATGGATGCTTTGATTTGGCACACAGATGATCATGGTTAGGGAGCCTGGTGATCCTGCGCCTAATACAGTTGAATACAGACATGGTCTAACTCCTCCAATGAAGGATGCTCGAAAGAGGAGATTTCGTCGAGAGCCTGACCTTAATGTAATTTTCATTTGTTGTTATCTATCCATCAACATTGTTTCACTAATACTTGTGATTATGATTGAAAGTCTGTAGTGAAACGTATCTTTTGGAACTCCAAAGTTCTTTCTATTAAGTTAACATATTGATTTGCCAAAATGTTGCAGCCGGAGCTTGTACAGCGGGTTGAGAGAGACTTGTTGAATATATTGAGTGGCGGAACGGTAGAAAATGTAAGCTTTTCTTTCTATTTTCGACACATGATGTGTCTATATTTGCTCCTTGGATTTAGTAACTTCATTTATTTGAACTTTTTTTGGTGTAGGTACATGAGCAAGAGGAACCAGCTACGAACGAGAATGCTAGTAATGCAAGTAAGAAAGTATCTTCTTCTTCACCTACACCTGTTGAAAAGCCTGAAGCTCCTGAGACAGGCACTAGTAATCCAACAGGAGTTGAACCGGAGAGAAGTGAATCAGAAGATTCTGATGATTCAATGTGAGTTTATTATTATATAAAGAGATTTTTCTTACGAAAGCTTAGAGTTTGCGCAAGTCCTGTCTTAGAAAATCATGGATAATTATGTCCCCATGATTTGATGATGTCTTGTTCGACCTTTTTCAATGGAAAAGTTGTTTTGCGTTCAAACTACACCAAAGATTCTGTTTATTCTAGTTCAATTTCGGTTATTTCTTGAAGACAGTTTCAGGAATGAACCAAAGATTGATAGTAAAAGAAAAACCTTAGACTTAAAGAACAAGAACCAAGACATTGTTGATGCTAAACCTATCAAAAGCTGGAATCTAATCCAAACACCAACCATCGCCTTCATTAAACTTTAAGGTTTTTCTTCCGGGTCATTTTCTACAATGCCAAGAATAAGAAAAGAAAATTGACACTCTGCCTAGAAATTGAGATTCTAATTATCGGTCCCTCCATTTTCTATCCTGAATAGTGAATACGTGCAACCATGTCTACCTTTCATTACATACACAATTATGAATTATGTCATTTTTCAAACAAAACAACCCGAAGCTAAAACAAATGTGTAGAGCCTCGTAAGTAGTTGCCGTCACGATCTTCCTCTTCATCTTCTTCGTGTTCTTTCTATAAATTCTTTTTAGTCTTTGTATCAAGAAGCTTCCACAGCTTTTATAAACACTCATTGAGAAGAAAGAAAAACGTCAAGGGATTAGTCTAGGTTTTGGCTTGCCCCGGTTATCTAGAAGAAAGTTTTTATCAAAAGATACAATCTTTTTTTGTACCAATACGCAATGAATCAAACACTCGCTGCCCAATTCTTAACCCGAGACCAAGTCACCAACTTTGTTGTACACGAAGGTAACGGTGTTAAAGGCTTGTCTGAGACCGGAATCAAAGTTCTTCCTGACCAATACATTCAGCCATTCGAAGAGAGACTGATCAACTTCCACGTAAAAGAGGATTCAGACGAATCCATACCCGTGATCGACATATCAAATTTAGACGAGAAGAGTGTCTCCAAGGCCGTATGTGATGCTGCAGAAGAATGGGGTTTCTTTCAGGTGATCAACCATGGCGTGTCAATGGAAGTTCTTGAGAATATGAAAACAGCTACTCACAGATTCTTCGGTTTACCGGTAGAAGAGAAAAGAAAGTTCTCAAGAGAGAAGTCTTTGTCAACGAATGTGAGATTCGGGACGAGTTTTAGTCCTCATGCTGAGAAAGCTCTCGAGTGGAAAGATTATCTGAGCCTCTTCTTTGTCTCTGAAGCTGAAGCATCACAACTCTGGCCTGACTCTTGCAGGTTAATATGATAAAACGTTATTTTTCTAATTTAGAATATGTTTTTAATTATCCCTTATAATCCATAACTTTGTCATTGTTTGGTTATTCACATTTTTTTCTTAGGAGTGAAACGCTAGAATACATGAACGAGACAAAACCTCTAGTGAAGAAACTCTTACGGTTTCTAGGCGAGAATCTGAACGTGAAAGAGCTAGACAAGACCAAAGAGTCATTCTTCATGGGTTCAACACGTATCAACCTCAACTATTACCCTATTTGTCCCAATCCAGAACTCACGGTTGGAGTCGGACGTCACTCTGATGTTTCCTCACTCACAATCCTCTTACAAGACGAGATCGGTGGTCTCCACGTTCGTTCTCTCACCACGGGGAGATGGGTTCACGTGCCTCCAATCTCCGGATCTTTAGTCATTAACATTGGAGACGCTATGCAAATCATGAGTAATGGTCGTTACAAGAGTGTTGAGCATCGTGTCTTAGCTAACGGTTCTTATAACAGAATCTCTGTTCCTATTTTCGTGAGCCCGAAACCAGAGTCTGTGATCGGTCCTCTTCTTGAAGTGATCGAAAATGGAGAGAAACCGGTTTATAAAGATATTCTTTATACCGATTACGTGAAACATTTCTTCAGAAAAGCTCATGATGGGAAGAAAACCATCGATTTTGCCAACATTTGATTTCTTCTTGTTTTCATCTAAAGAGTTCTTGTACTAAAAAGATTCTTGCTAATATGTTACTTTGGTGTAACTAAGCTTAAGGTTAAATTTCGGTTTGTTTCGATGATTTTGGTTTCTCTGTTATTACTAGTAGGCAGCCCGTGCTTTGCACGGGAAAATAACAAATACCAATAGTATAGTATTTTGTTTCTTTGAAATCTGCAACTATTACACTAATGATGAATGTCACAGCCTCACAAAATACAATTTGTTTAGTATTATTTTATCGAAATACATTGATTGGATGTATTACACATTGCTCTGTAACTCTCAATAGAAGTCTTTCTCAACTTCACCCAAATCGTGATATATATATATATATATATATATATATATATATATGTATGTGTGTGTCAAAATCAAAGAAACTTTCATTAGAAACAACAAAGTATCTTACATAAATACACTAACTGTCTCAAACATAGAAAAAAAAAAAGAGAAAGAGTAGATAAAGAAAACAAAAGATATACTGAGCTATTTTTTCTTCTCCAAAAGCTTAACAATAATAATGATGGAGAAATGAATAACCTTCGAATCAAAACGCTTTTAAAACTTGAACATATAAGAAGGTTTCACATTAAAATCATTTTGCAGACTACATCGTGGAAGAAGATGCCAAATCATGCCACTCATCTCTCAAATTGGTTTTCTTCTTTTGAATTGAAACCCCCAAAACATTTGCATCCATTTTGTTTCTATACGATTCTCGCAAACTCATTTGGTCATTTTGCATTTTGTCGAGCAGGGTGCATAGAAAATGTAAATAGATAAGACCAAGTAATTCGCAACAAAGAGCCAAAGTTTTAATGATATTCATACCAGCGATTAGGTGGACCAAACTCAACGTGTCGTGGGGAGTTAACATCGTCCATCACATTAGGCATCACAAAAGTCTCAACTTTCATTGTTTATGTCATCTTTTTGTTTCTCTGTTATACAAATTTTGAAGAAAGAATGGACGATCTAAAGTTATAAGAAAGGAGAGAAGAAGAAGAACATGAACCTGTTTTTATTTTTGTAAAAGAGGCTTATACGGTTGCCATTTAGATCGTAATTTAACTGGCAAATGGATTGAAAGATGGGAGAGAAAGTGAAGAATCTTAAGATCGTAGAAGGAGCAGTTGCTAAAAAAGTGGTCAGATTTTTATTTATTTTTTGTCAAAAAAAATTCTGTTGAAAAATAATAGTAGAAGACAGTGAATTGTTTTACGAATGTGAAAGACCAAAATTTTAGACTTAAGCATATGTGGCAAAAGGAGAGACACGCAGTTTTAGGAAAAGTGACTCTTGATTTAGTATAATTAGATATAGCAGCCAATCATATTAGCAATAGTTTTAGATTTAAATTAACCGTTTAGCAACAGTATCATAAAATTCAAAAGTTCAAAATATATTTACGGACAGAGTATGCTGCGACAAAACTCAATTAACTTGGGGTATCCCCCGGTTTTGTGACTTGATTTAAGATTTCGATTTGGTTTGATTTTCGGTTTGGTTCAAATGTGGAACTTAAAAGGTGACTCTCTCTCTGTGTCAGAAGTGTCTTCCTTTCCTCTGCATTCTCTTCTTCTTTGTGCCGTGTGGGTGTGGCATTTCTCTTGTAGCGACAGGAATTGTGCCAGAGCTGCAACAGCAATGGCGACGGAATCAATTTTTCTCAAGCCTGTATCTTTCGCATGGTTTACGAAAAACCCATTGAATCAATTTCATAAAAGAAGACAACTTTCCTATCGAATTCGTCGTTTTCGATTCGGTGTAATTTGCTCCAAGTCATCTGATTATCAAGGTAACCGCCAATTTTCGACTCTTGTGATAAAATTCGGAACTTTCAATTCTTTTGCTGTCTCAATTGGGTTGTGATGGTTCTGAATGATCATTGGAGTTTATGTCAAATTCACTATTTTTCTTGTCTCTGATTTTGTTAATTCAATCATTGGAATGTTCAAGATGTTACCTTTGGTTCTGTTTTCAGATTTCCAGAGTTATGCAAGACCTTTGCGTCTCTTACCAGCAGAAGAAGTGAAAGTTTTTAGAGGGAATCCATCTTTCACTGTGAGCGAATCTCGATCTCTTTATAAGGTTAAGCTACAGACAAGTAATTTGTTTGGTTCAGGGATTAGTGATATGAATGCTAGAGTTCTTATATGCTTGATAGACGAAAAGGGCGATTCGGTATTACAGACAATACCTCCAAATTTGTCATCTTTGGATCCAGAGGTTGTGGAAAATGGTGAAAGCTTCAGGTTTCAGAGGGGCTCTCTTGATGAATTCTCATTTGAAGGACCGAAACTCGGCAAAATCAGAGCTTTTTGGATTGGTCTTGAGTCTGGTTAGTTTCTGTTGGCATAGAACTTGTCTTAGTACATAAATTTTGTGATTAGAGATACTTAGCTTTTCATATTTAGGTCAATGGAGAGTTGGAAGAGTGAGCTTGTGGGTGGTTAATCCTCGTGGTAAAGAAACCGAGGCAAAAACCTTTTGTTACCGATATGATTTTGAAGTTGATGAACTCTTGCTTGGAGAGAGCAGTGACCTATCAATGGTGGAACTTAGACCTAGCCGTATCACTGAACTCGCTGACTCCGATCAAATCTCTTCGTCTTCAGCTCTGAATCTTGACCGTACTATGGTTTCCAATGAGGAAAGCATGGAAGAATACGCAAACTTGAAACTCTCTCTGCTACTCTATGATGCGGTTCTCATCCTTCTTGGAAGTTTGGTCTTTTCCTTCTCACTTGGTGAAAACTCCGCCATTGCTTTCTTCTTCGGTGGAACTATGGGATTTCTCTACTTATTGCTATTACAGAGATCAGTTGATGAACTGCAAGTACCGGGATCTTCTTCTTCCGAAAACTCCAATCAGATACTCAGCGGGGGACTCAAGATTCCGGTTTTGAGCCTTGCATTGGCCATAGGATTAACGGTTTTGGCCATGAGAGGACACATTGGAGGAGAGATGACTGCATTTGCAGTCACACCAAAAGAGATAGTGGTGGGGACTTTGGGGTTTCTTGTATGCAAAGTAGCCGTTATTTTGGCTGCCTTTAAGCCCTTGAAGGATGGTCCTTAAATCTTAAGAGAACCAATGTTCTGATGCTGTACATGACTTTGTTGTATATAACAGATATGTAAATAAGAATAGATACATCATGTGATCATACATGTATATGTATACCATACATCACATAAAATGGAAATCGATATTTTATAGATCATATAAATGTATATATACATTCATTGGGTGGTCCATTGATCATCATTTTACTCAAATCAAATCATGTATCGATATTTACAAAGAATATTGTCTTTTTAGTCGTTAGGGATTTAGATAGGGGAAAAATATTATTTAATACCTGAACTTTCAAAAAGTGGCTAAATTAATCGTGAATTCTTAAAATTGCCGTTTTATACCTCAACAAAAAGTTGACTTCTAATTTAACTTATAAGTTATCGTTGACCCGGTCAAAGCGACTCATTGTTAACACTTCTTAACAGCTCTCCTAACAGCGTAACTAACAACTGTTTTCGTCCTTAAACCAACGATAACGGCTGTTAGGCCATGTTTTGTAAGGGCTGTTAGGAGCGCTGTTAAGGAGTGTTAACGGTGAGTCGATTTGGCCTGGTCAACGATAAATTATAGGTTAAATTAAAAGTCAACGATAAATTATAGGTTAAATTAGAAATCAACTCTTTGTTGAGGTATAAAACGATCATTTCAATAGTTCACGGTTAATTTGACCATTTTTGAAATTTCAGGTATTAAATAACATTTTTCCCATTTAGATAGTAACTGCAGATTTCGAAGGTTAGTTTGTGTTTCTATCATAGAATACTTTGATTTCATTCCATCATATGTTGGTATAAGTTCACCAACGTAGTGTGATTCTTATACAATTCTATGTGTTATTAATTGACTTTGACCAAATGTTTTTGTAACATTTTTGAAGAATACATAATGTCAAGGACATAAGAAAGTGTAGGCATATACCAAATCAATTTGTTTTCTTTAGGGTTTAGTGGGATGTCATTGTCAAAGAATTAATTGGGCAAGCCATGACTATGATTAAAAGTAAAATTAGGGGTAGAAAAATTATCATGGGTAAGGTTTTAATTTCTGAATTTAAGATAGACACTTTTATATCATAACTACTAACTACCATTATGTTTATGAAATTATGGTCAAATTTACTTTTATGCATTTGTATAAAAATATATAAAGTGGTGTTGAAAAATCATCTCTTAAGTCGCAACTCTTGCCTGTTGCCATCATTGGTCCATTGACATGCATATAATTTATGCTTGACACTCATCATCTACCTTTCTATTTTCTTAAATAACAAATCTATTGTTACTTGTTTTTTGGGTCAGAATGCTCAAAATACTGACCCAATAAGTATCTAGAAATAGCAGAATATTGTTTCTACTGTACGTAAGGTTTGGTTGAAAAGGATGAGCTAAATGTGAATAACAATGCCGTTTTTGTTAGGTTAACCATACTAGTAGTTGTATTGTATACTTATATTAGAATTGTATGGTATTGTGTGACATTTTTATATCAATGATATATTTTATGTTTGTGTGTCTGTTTGCATGCATATAATCTATAGTCTCAAATATGCTAAACAGTTTTTAATATTTACATGTAATGTGAACTCGAAATTTCTATCGAAAACATACTAATGAAGTTTGAAGAATATTAATTTTTGTCGATCAAGTAGCCTCTAGTTTACCCAAAATAAAATTCACTAAATTTTGTTGGGGTAACTTGTCATTTTTTTTTTAATATAACTTGTCGTTATTACCTTAGTATCAACGAAATATGAAATTATCTCTAAGATCCCTTATGAATTCGAAAATCTCCCATTTCACGCTACCACCAATGGAGGCTCCCCTTGGGACTTTGCTGCTTTCACTAAACGTGGAGTGACATTCGACTGTTTTCTCTACGATGTACTCTGCAGTAGTCTATACTTATCAATTCAAAAATATCACACTTATACAAAAAACAGAAAAATTGCACAAACAACTATGATTCATCTAAATATTGACTACATAAAACTTCGATTTATAACTTATGGTTGGCTCTCTTTTTTTCTTTGTTGCCTTAAAGAGAAGAGGGAACATTTTGATAAATATCCTTGTACTCAATTATTATTATGGATAGACATATCGTTTTGTATGTATTCTACATCTAGTATTTGAAAATTGTGGTGTATGTATTCTAAATATTCCGTGTCCCATTCCATACGACAAAATCGTCCCCTTCTTTTAAATCTTTTGATGAAGTGGTTGAAAAATTGACATATAATTAAATGTATATGAATTAAATTTATTGGTAGATACTATATAGTCCAAACATACCATTCGTAAGGCATCAATTAGCTTAATTTGTTGTCCAAACAATTTATATTTAAATACACTGACAGATTCCGCCCATTTAATTATAAGTACAACGGTTTTAGTTGCTTGTCCATTTTAAATATTTTTTTACTACAATAAAAACATATAAACTTGACGATTAATATGAATTTCATCCAATGAAAAAAGTCTGAAAGAATCATAATTATGTGTTAGAATGACTGATATGGTTTGAAATACCAAATCAAAAACTTTTGTTTTCCACTTTCCAACAAAAAGTTAGCGCATATTGACATGGAAATAATCAATGTTTCTTTCCACCGGTAAATTATTATTCACAATCTTTAGGTTGCTCCCTTAAATAATTGACCTTTATAATTTAACTAAAAGTAATATAATTTGGATTACATATATAGTTTAATTTAATGTGTTTTACAAATACACATTAGTATGTTTTTGGGTTAATCTTACAAATGGTTGACCAAAGAAAAAACAAATCTTACACCTTTTTTGACTATTTTACTAGCTCCATTAATTTCAAGGTCGATAATAAAATATAGTATTAATCACATTTCATTCAATAAACTCTAGATTCTGTAATAACAAAAAATAAAATAATAAAACACTAGATTAATAATAGGTATTTAATACCAAAGCTTTTACTTTTGTTTCCCGAGAAGAGAGAGAGAGAGAGACCTACCAGTCCCATTTTCCGTGTTCAGAGAGCGAAGTGGAAGGTGGTTCACGTTTTCGTCTAATCTCCGACTATCACTGAGATTGGACCATTTGGTTTCTGGGTTTCTTTTGGTCAGATAAAGTTACAAGCTTGAGAATTCTCGATCTGTGGTTTTTGTTTCTGTTTCTTATGAACTTCGAGTTTTGAAGATGGATCTATCTTCTCAACGACAATCCCCAAATGGTTCTAGGGGTTTTCGTCTTCAAGCTCCATTGGTAAAGTTCTTACCTTTCTTCGTTTCTCAATTCCATTGGTAGGTTTCGCTACAAAAACCCATCACGCGTTTTCTGGGAAATGTTTAGACTTTGACATGATTCTGCTTTTAATTTCTTCAATTTGTTTCCTTTTTGAGAAACCCTAGCTAAATTCTCCAAATTTGGCAGTTTTTGACTCTTATTCCGGAACTGTTTCTGACTATATATCTGCCCTAAATTGCAAAATGCATCTTTGTTAAATCATTATGGACCTTCTCTTTTTGATGTTCTGAGATTGGAATCTTGCAGGTGGATTCTGTATCTTGTTATTGTAGAGTAGATTCCGGTCTTAAGACTGTTGTAGAAGCAAGGAAGTTTGTTCCTGGTTCAAAGCTTTGTATTCAACCTGATATCAATCCCAATGCTCATAGACGTAAGAATTCTAAGAGGGAGAGGACTAGAATTCAACCTCCGCTTCTCCCTGGCCTCCCTGACGATCTAGCTGTCGCTTGCCTTATCCGTGTTCCTCGTGCAGAACATAGAAAACTCAGGCTCGTGTGTAAGAGATGGTATAGGCTTGCTTCTGGGAACTTCTTTTACTCTCAAAGGAAGTTACTTGGGATGTCTGAAGAATGGGTTTATGTTTTTAAAAGAGATCGTGATGGGAAGATCTCGTGGAATACGTTTGATCCTATCTCTCAGCTTTGGCAGCCGCTTCCACCTGTTCCAAGGGAATATTCAGAGGCTGTTGGGTTTGGTTGCGCTGTTTTAAGCGGTTGTCATCTTTATTTGTTTGGAGGTAAGGATCCTTTAAGAGGGTCAATGAGGAGGGTCATTTTCTATAATGCAAGGACGAATAAGTGGCACAGAGCACCGGATATGCTTAGGAAGCGGCATTTTTTTGGTTGTTGTGTTATAAACAATTGTTTATATGTAGCGGGTGGGGAGTGTGAAGGAATTCAAAGGACACTTCGCTCAGCTGAGGTTTATGATCCAAACAAGAACAGGTGGAGTTTTATTGCTGATATGAGTACAGCAATGGTGCCTCTGATCGGTGTGGTTTATGACAAAAAGTGGTTTCTCAAGGGTCTTGGGTCTCACCAACTAGTAATGAGTGAAGCTTATGACCCAGAAGTTAATTCATGGAGCCCGGTTAGTGACGGGATGGTTGCTGGTTGGCGTAATCCGTGTACTTCTCTAAACGGTCGTCTTTACGGATTGGATTGTAGGGACGGATGCAAACTCAGGGTATTTGATGAATCCACGGATTCATGGAACAAATTCATGGACAGTAAAGCTCATTTGGGAAACTCGAAGTCGCTTGAAGCTGCAGCTCTTGTTCCTCTACACAATAAGCTTTGTATAATCCGGAACAACATGAGCATGAGTCTGGTTGATGTCTCGAATCCTGACAAAAACAACCCTCGACTGTGGGAAAACATTGCCGTAAAAGGACAGTCCAAGAGCATTCTCAGTAATATATGGTCGAGTATTGCAGGGAGAGCTTTGAAGAGCCATATAGTGCATTGTCAAGTGCTTCAAGCGTGACAAAAATGTTCTGAAACTCAACAATGGAGCCAATGTTCAGAAGAAATCAGCCACCTTGAGCTTCCAAGAAGGATACATATCTGACTCAAGAACTGTTTCAGTCTTTCAGAGTCATGCAAAGGAGAACTCACGTCTGGCCTTTAACAGATCACAGGCGAGACGAAGAGAGAGCAAGACAGTGAGGTGGGTTACATTTGTTCACCATTTCTTCTGGTGTTAAAATCTGTGTTAGTATTTATAGGAATCGCTTTAATGGTTTTGGCAATTTGTTATAGCATTTTGTTGACATTTTCTTCTGTGATTTGTAAATCTTAAATCTTTCTTCTCTTTGGGCAGTATAACATAATCTGATTCGAATAATTAAGATAGTATCTTTTCCAATTCGAACCTATATCTACGAAACCAAGCAAAATACTTCTGAAATACAAAACTATAAAGGGTGGAGGGAATGTTGAATCTTGAGATCGTTTCAGGTGGATTCAAGAGTCTTGAAGATTTAGGTTTCTTGAGCAAGAAGGAACATTTTCGAACATGGAAGCAGGTAAAGTCTTGGACACAAATCCGACGGAGAACACAACCGTGGCAGAGCTTGGATCCGATTCCATGGCGGTGATTGGTAGCCAAAGGAAAGCTTCTTTAGCTTGGATTCCACGGACGTCTTTAACAGATCCGTAACTGAGTTTTCCGGCGATATTCTTGCCGTAGAAAACGAGTTGATCGGAGAACTTGACGTAGCAACTGGAAATCAGGTCAACGGTGAAATCGCCGTCGTCGGAGATAGTGTACGATTTGACGTTGTTGGGAAGAAGACCTTTCGGGAATCCGTAGCGTGGGAGAAGATCGTGGATGTCATCGGCGGCGAGAGATGGACGGTCGAGATTTAGAGAAGAGAAGAGATCGAGGTCGTTGGATTGAGAGAAGATCGGACGGCGGAGATTTAGGGAGGAGGAGAGAGATAAGAGAGAGAGGAAGAGACAGGAGAAGAGTGCAAGCAAAGAAGAAGCCATTGGTGACCCTATGACTGACACTGAGAGAAAGGAGAAGCATAATATAACAGAAACGTTGAGGGTAAATTGGGAATTCAAAGTTTGTAAGACTCTGTAGTTTGACTTGCCACGTGTAAGACATTCACAGGTTCGTAATTGGTTAGAGCCTGAGATTTGTTTGGGATGTATTATCACACGCTCTATTATATTGGGCCTATTGTGGATATCATTGTTGGTCCAGTTAGAAAGACCCATAAGTTACCCAATGATCCAAATTTAGTACTCTTCCTACTAAAAAACTATCCTAACTATTTTTAGTACTCATCCCATCAAATTATATGGGTTATATTATATATTTATATGATATCATATTAAATTTATGATTTTTCAACTCTAAACTAATTGGACAATAAACAAATTAGTCAATGTACTTTATATATTACTCTACGTGTCATCACTTTTTGGCGGTGAAATTCCTAAGATATGTTAATGAACCACCAATAAACATGAAACTTTTGAACCTTGGCTCTACTAAAATAGTCGAAAGATAACTTTGAATGCTATGAAAAAATGGCTTACATGGCCATGTGACATTCTTTGTAGTTCTATCGAAAGTGGTAACTTATAATCATTTTAAGCATTAGAGTATGATTTGTGAAGAAATACAGAAGTAGCTTTTTTCAAGAAAAAATGTTCAAACACTAATAGTATTTTAATTTGGGGTCACGATTGGTTGCAGAGTTTTGAAAAATAAATCATGAATTCATAATTCTAAATGAAAGATTTGTATATGATACTTTATGTGAAGCTATGCAGAGTAGAGGAAAAGTATAAATTATGATGGATATACACTTCCTTTTTCTTTCTTTTTTGTTATTCAGTGGTAACAAATAAAAGTTCAAACTAAGAAAGACAAATGAAAACATTATTTTTACATCATTAATTCTATAAAATATAAGATATACAACAACAAAAAAACATAGTAAGTCGATAATCCATAAAATTCACTAACGTACAAGATCAATTGGCAACAACGAAATTAAAATGTACGCTTCGTGATTAAAAATTAACCAGTGACTCATTTACATGCATATAGATCGCAAACACATGCATGTGTCTCATATATAAATAGATATCTTATAAGTTATTGTAATAATAAAGCAAAGGAACATTAAAGAAAGGAAGTAATTAAAAGAAGATGAGAGAAACTAGCAAATATATTAAAAGCTCAACACCCAACCAACTCTTCTCCTTCCATCCATTACTCTTCACTGGTTCGGCTTTTCCTCCTCCTGTCCCATCTATTTATATCATATAAAGAAATTATAAAATCTGTTTATTTTAATTGTCACTGATTATCGATCTAATTGTTTATGATCGTATTAGATAATAAAACTGTGAAAATCAATTAAAAATAACCAAAGTTAATTACCTTTATGAATTTGTGTAGGAGATGTGGAGTTGTAGTTGTCTTCAATCCTTCCTAAGTTCTCAAACTCTTTAGCCAATGTTGAGTTACGAGGTAGATGCAGAATCGCTTTACCATGCATAAATCAAATATGCAAACAAACAAAAATAAAATATGTTAACTAACTTAATTTAAAACTTCACAGTAATTAATAAAAAATTGTACTAGGTAGTAAAAAAGGTACTTATCATTAGTTTATCAAATCAATGGAATTTAAAAATTATTTCCATATGGTACGTATAACAACTAAAATGAAGAATATTTCATAATCTAAATCATAAAACTGTACATTGTACTATGATTTACCTAATATGGCATATCCAAAATTATATCAAAACTAAAATAATGAAAACATAAAAGAAGAAAATATATTGTACATGCTAAAGCAATTCATAAATAAGAATACTTCATGATCATAAAAATAAAAAAATGAATACTTCATATGTTGTGTATAATATATTATAAACTTCTGTCATTTCCATATAGTATATCAGTTAAATGAAGAATTCTTCATCATATTAAACTGTACATTGTACTATGGATTATATCTAGTATGCGATCTCCAAAAATCGACTTTAAAAGGTCAAAACTAAGAAGAAAAAAAATCAATATGCTTATCATTTATAGATTCTTGTAAAAAAAAAAAAAAGCTTCAGAAAACTTTTAAAAAATCAAATAAACTTCAAGCATATATGTCTTATTATACATATAATAGTAGAGAATATAGAAGAGAGAGACATAAAGACTTACAAATACAGTCAGTGATGTTAGGAGCCGTGATATGACAAGCGGAGGGAAGATGAGCGGCTAGGGTTGCGTTAATCTTGATACCAAGTTGAGGATCATCTTTGTCTCTGACCAATATGCAAACACACTTCTCACTCTTTCTTATAACTTGGCCAAACCCTGCACAACAATCTTTTGTTGGAGCCTTGGCGTCTCCTCCAACGTACGGAATACACGTGGATAGTTCTATGAGCTGGTTCGTACACTCCTCTCTGTCCTGAGCAAGATCAGAGTTTCCAAACCCTAGCAACATGGAGGTTATCACGATGGTTATGAATAGGGTTCTTGTTGATTTCTCCATGGTTCGATGTGTTGTGTTCTCTCTAGATAGAAACGTGTCCTCTAGTCTCTTTGTATGTTCGTGTATATATATGGCTCTGTCCTCTGTGACTCTGTGAGTGTCGACGTATTGGTTGGATGATGGGATCATTTATTGCTCAAGATAATAATTTTTGAACGTGTGTATATTTGAGTGTTAATAATGGCTTATACAGTTTTTTCAAAGGACTCAGCCAATCTATCGGTCAGAAAATGAAAACAATAAAAACGTTGAGCATATCAAATGGACTTAAACTGGTTGTCTGATTTTATTAGCGGGTTATGTGGTTTAAACTTTAAAGTATTTTTTTTCCTTAAAAACACAGTCTTTTAATAGTTAGTGTTAAATGGTAGATATTTGTTTTCAGCCAAAGAAATAGTTTGTCCATATTATAACTTTTGCCAACTGGTTTTTACCGGTTATATAGTTTGATAAGATTGAAGAAATAGTGTCAATTTCTAAAAGTAGACAATCCACAGTACATGCATGTGGGTCAATATATATTTGAAAAGATCAAGGGTAGAATCTCTAAATCTGTTGAGGATATGTATATGTAAATAATTTTTTAAAACCACTAAATCAAATGTCTCATATATACAACATTTGGATATTACAAGCAATCAAGCATTAACTCCATAATTTGTTGAATAATGATCCTGAACAATTGGATAGAGATATTTATATAAACATATTGATAGAGATTGAAGGTGGTGTCACGTCGCAACATTTATATTATCAATTAATTCAATAATCTCACCATATTGTTTTGGTGTTATTTTAATCATATTATTCCATTTTTTGAACCATACGTCTGCATATACAATCATAATTTTTACATGTAGGCTAAATGATAAGCCCAAAATTTATGAGAGCAATTAATGATCGTCGAGCCCTAGGAACTCCGCAATTTCGTATGCATGTGATTGTGGTTTTTGAATTCAAGCCACTCGAATTATTGTCCTTTTCTGGCTCTAATTAATTTGTTTAATATCAAGCTTGGTGATCATATTCCCAACTGAGTTATAAAACTACATTTTTATTTTTACCGACTGATCTAAAATTCTAACTCAGTTTCTATTTTGACCAATATAGGTAAGTTACTTTCCTATAGTCTACATGCATAACAGTCGATGAAAACGATAGGTACCTATTTCCCTATATGACTAAAAGATAAAGAGATTGAAAATTTGGTTGATTTTTGATCACTTTTTGGGTACATACGTAAATGGTACATTTAAGGGTAGATTAAAAAGATGAAGACTATTTAATCTTTCCACTACTGATTCAAGAATTTTATTATTTGAATCTAAATACGAATTTTTATCTATCATTACGTACGAATGGACTTTTCATTATAAAAAATTTATTAGCACTATGGCATGTTACGAAGTTTTGGGTTTTGCCCTTTTATTTATTAGTTTCATTTGTTTGTTTGTCCTTTGTTTGATGTACGTAAGCTTCGAGGTTTTTCAAACACGTAAGAAAGTCGTCATGGGAGCAATAGCGGAAGTGCGGAACCAAATGAATGTAACTTTTTTTTTTGTCTTGTTCTCATCAGATTCCTCACGAGATGCATACAGTATACATACAAGTTTGATTTTATTGAGCCAAGTTTCTAAAAGTATCTACATGCATTATGCATAAGAGTCAATTTTTACGTAAGAACACTTTCTGGTTGGCACTAGTTTCTTTCTAAAGCCTCGGTCAAATCTTGAATGGATTTTAATTATTTGGCAAACAAATTTAATCAAGTGGGGAATAACACACCAACATTTTACTCGTTCAATAAATGTGTTTATACGTTTGAAAAAACCAAGTTCAATCTTAAACTTTTGAATTGAAAATTGAAGCCTTTCCCACAGTATTAATAATACTAAAACAGTAACGTAGTCATATCAACATTTCTTAATCAAAGGAGATTCACTACGAAATGATTATCGTAGATATGAAGGTTATATCATCTTCACGTGCATTTAGAGCCTTAAATGTTACCGGTTCATTGGGTCTATGTATCTTTCTACAAGACATTATCTCTACCTAACAATAGATAGCTCACAAAACATCACTTTACTAATCCCAATTATAGAATAGTTTCATTACTATCAACCAACTATTGATCCAATTTTGTTCACATAATTCTATATTGTTTTGAGGAAAATACAAAACCAACTATCTCCGTCCATTTGTGATGTCTATGTCGGTCCCCATGTCATAAAACCAAGGCATAAATGGAGGTAACACAAACACGACTGTCACATACCTAAAACCTACACTTTCTCCATAAAGAACCCACCTAATTTTTCATCACCCTCTTAGCTGGAAAAACCAGAGATTCAGTGTTTTAACCGATACATATATGACATATCTAACTAACAATTTTATGGAAGAGTGGGAAGGAAGATGAGACTGTGTGGACCTTAATTAAGTTTGTTATGTACCAACACATAGTGCATTTGTGTGAATGTTTTGAGTTACATTTTGACAAGCCGGACGTCATTCTGGCCAAAGGCGGTACCGCAGCCTGGACATTTCCGGTGTCGGATCTCTAAGCTACGTTGGATGCATTGCTGGCAGAACAGATGATAACATTTCACAATTACCACCTGCAAATAATGTTTGAAACAAAAAGCGGTTGTTGATATGCGCTGAAAATGATATTTTCTGATGCATGATATATGACTATTGATGATGATTATGACAGTGATGAGAAAGGATTATCGAATCATTATGTCTGCCTTGACAGTGAGATATAGGATTGTTATGAGCATTGTTACCTCTTTAGGCCGATCAAAACATACACCACATTTGAGGATGTTTTTGCAATTCTTAACTTCTTCCTGGAGCCTCACAATTGCAGCTTCTACACTCTCAGAACCCAACTCTTCAAGCTCTTTGTTCAACTCCATAAGCTCTTCCTCAAGCTTCTTCTTCTCCCTCCTGTTCCATAGATAGAATTTATATCACTGTCATAATATAGTAATTGGGTTCAAACAAGAGATCTGTTTTTAGGTCACCTTTCATCATCCAGTTCCAGTTTGATGTCGTCTGTCCTCCTACTGATCTGTTCATATTCCTTTTCGGATGAAGACACGGCCGACTTGAGCCATCTGAATTCCTTGTCAGCATCAGCTACTTCCCATTTGGTGGTTTCGAGGCTGATAACGAGGTGACGATCTTCTTGAATCAATTTATAAGCCTCAGAAAAACAGCCTTTCATCTGCGAACATAAGAACATTAGTAAAAGACACTGATGAGAGAAGTTTTAGAGAGTTACAAAAATTACACAAGAACTCTCCTCTAACCTGTTCCTCATTATGTGCAATCCTTGCTTTAAAATTCTCTACGGATGCATTAACCTGATGGAGCTGCTTTTCCATTACTTGCTTCTCAGATAAGTGAGTGTTGTAAGCATGCTTTGTCTTGACACTTTCGGAAACAAGCTGAAATCATAGATCAAATCAGAAATCTACAAAAGATGTGTTCAAAGGCTAGATATAGTTAAAGTCAAAGATTGGAATTGAGAAAAGATGAAAAAAAAAACAAAAAACAAATCTCAGTATCAAAGTGTCCTATTAACACTAAAATTTACCTTGATATTATAATCGTCCCGCTCAGCCACCTGCTGCAACAAATGTTGGTTCTGTGTCTGCATGTCTTCATAGGCTTGACCTATAGTCTAGAGAAGTAAAGTATTGATGAGAAACGAGCATTTCGACTTTCAGATTTCTAATAAACTCCTTAAGAACATTAAAATAGGAAAAACGAGCAGAAGGATGATTGTACCTCCATTTCAGCAATGGATGCCTCTGCCTCCTGCTCTTTAACTTTAATACCCTCCTTAAGTTCCAAAACCTCCCTGCAAATGAGAAAGCAATATAATACTGATTAATGCCCCCAAAACGGTGAAAAGAATATAATGAATGACCTTGGATGTGGTACCATGAGAGAGCATACCTCTCAGAAAGATCTAACTGAGTCCTCAATTCAGCAATTTCAGCCTTGGCGGTAGCAAGCCTTTCTTGGCAAGCACTCTCAGTCTCATGAGCCGCTTTCACTCTCAATTCAAGAAAGTGTTCATCCAAAACGTTTTTCAGCTCTTCAGCCTGAGCTTGGGCTTTCCGTTGTGAATCCTTGATTTCTGCCAGTCCCCTGAAATTGTAAAGCTCAAATCTCATGTTTTCAGCAAAATTTGAAGAGCTTAAACACACTCAAATGGTCACATACCTGTCATCATTACATTCACGCGTACAGATGCTTGCTAGATTTTGCAGCTGTAGTTTTTCTTTGAGTAGTTTCTCAATCTGCAATATTACAATTTAAATTCAGACTCTTACTGCTAAATTTTCTGGAGTTTCAGTATCCATGAATTCCTAAAAGATGGCAAAAAAACAACTAAGTACGTGGATGAGTTAAAGTGCCTAGGAAACGGTTGGAGAGAGGCATGTAAATAGAGCAAAAGAACATTGTAATTACCACACAAATTTTTTTGGAGTAGATGGTTTTAGGGACATAAAGAAAACTTACTAGAGCCTTGAGAGATTTAATTTCCGCCATCTGTTTAGCACATTTATCCTCCAAACCCTTCTGTTCGTCTGCCTTTGTTAGCATGAGAAAATCAATATTTCAGGGAGCAGTCTACTAAATTAGTCCAATACAAAGGAAAAAAATGATAGTAGAAGCAAAGCAGTTGTATATACAAAGGAGAGAGATTCCACATTAGAAATTCAAAGTTATGCCGGTTAATGTTGCATATAAAAGTTGTAAATTACTCAAAGTCTTTGCACTGACAAGATTGTAAATTACTCAAAGTCTTTGCACTGACAAGAAAAGCACAAAACGGTCAACATAGAATAGCTGAAACTCAACAAAATCTTATCACTTCTCCTCATCTTATCCTAGAAAATAGCAGCCTCTGTCACACTATTAATTGAGTAACCTGCTCCTTACTAGTAATTCATGCAGTGACCAAAAAGTCCATCAAAACAACAACAAAATAAAACAAATTAGATGGCATTTAGGAAAAACAGAGTAATATTGTACCGAATATAATCTTTAAAGCTGTGGTTGCGTTCAAACCTTGTTACTTAACGAAACTCTCAACGATTGAGCTTGTTCACGCAGGTAAAGAGCATCTTGTGCAGTGTCCTTCCACCGTTTCAACTGTGCTTCCATCATTTCCATCTCTTTAGATAAGGTTGATGCCATTGCAATAAACTCGCTTTTAATATCTTGCCGTTCTGGAACATGGAAGATATATTTTAAGAGCACATAGAAAGCGTTGAAAAAGAAATGAGTACTAAAATGGATTGAACATCACCAGAATCTTGAATAGCTTCTTCCGTTTCAAGCTCTAATCCATTCTTTTCAATTATACAACTCTGCAGCTTCTTTTCCAGCACTTCAATTCTAGAACCAACAGTGGTAGTCTTATGGTTGGCTGCCTCTAGAGATTCTGCCCTCAGATTTAGTTCCTTATCCCGTCTCATTACAAAGGACCTTTCAGCCTGAAGCAGAGGTTAGATATGGATAGACGAAAAACTTACTCACATATGTGGGAGAGAAACACTGGCAAATTGAATAAGAAGCTGACCTGAATGGCCTCAGTCAGAATTTTGTACCGGTCCAGTTCAGCATTCCAGTGATGAATTCGATCATTGATCAAACTATACAGTCTAGACGAGTATATATACTGGTCATCCTTTAGTTCATTCTACATCCATTAAGCAAAACATATCACTGTCAACTGCAACTACTGCTCTAAGAAAAGGAAAAAAATCCCTAAATTATATATCCATACCTCAATATCTTGACATTGTCTTGACAAGGAAAGATTATACTCTTGTGAAGCTTGAAGCTCAGACAGACGACCTTCTGCCATTATCTAGAATAATTATTCAATACACATGCTAAGCTTACAAGTTTGGAAGAAAAACCAAAAATTAAAAGATGAACCACACTATTAACGATGTAGTTACCTTTATCTCATCAATGGAGTCCTTCAATTCACGCAACTTCGTTTTATCTACAGGCTTCTCAGGAGAAAGACTTCCATTTGCTATTGCCGGTGATGTTACATGACCTTCACATGCAGCATCCTTCTGCATTTTCAGAGTTATCAATTTTCTTCTATTTTCTTCAAGCTCAGCCTTGATCTCTTCCAATTGACCTTTAATAACCAAATATACTCAATACTCAGGAGCAATTATGAAATGGCATCATGCTAATACTTAAATTCTCACATCCTGGTTCCAGCGTGCATAATGGAAAAGGTGCTACGCTTATAGAAACAAACAGCTGATTTTTCCATATTGTCTAGAATCATGAAATATATAACCTTTAAGGTGTTTAAGCTCGGATTGATCTGTTGAATGGCTGCTTATGTACGCCTGAATCTGCTCGGAATGTTCTTTGTGCCTCACATGTAAAGCATCAATCATCTCACGCAAGTTTTTGGACTCCTCTTTCATCAAATCATTAATGCTAGATAACTGGATGGTGGCATCTAAAAATAAAAGAATGTGAATTTTCAATAGCCGTTAAATTAAAATGAATCGATAATTGGCACACCAACCAACCTTCTGTCGATTTTACAGCATGTAAACTTTGTGAAATGCTTTCAGCTTTCGTCTTCTGTGTATCAATGGTGTTCTCAAAGAGTCCCATCAACTCCATTGTAGAGGAATGACGCAAAGCAAGAGCTTCTTCAACCTTTCTTACTACCTCATCACTCTTACTAGTATCTAAGGAATCTACTTGCAGAAGTCTACATAGAAACGTTTCATCAGCAGCGCATGGTGGAACTGAACCTAAAGTGCATGAAGATAGATAAACTGTTACGCAAATCTAAGCAGCTATTATACTTAAAGAACTGAGAGAGAACTCTTATTTAATACCTCGCTTTTTATCTACAATGTCCAAGTAGTTTAGAGCCTCTTGATTAGCCCCGGCACGAACACCAAGCAAAATCAGGTCATCTACCAACTAAACCGTCATAATGCACAAATTAAACAACAGACCCTCTGAGTTAAACATTAAACGATGCAATTAGTCGTTCTATAAAGACAGAAAGTAACTGCTGACCTGATTCCAAAGCTGGTTCACTGATATAAGTTCATCATCATAAGACGTTTGGTTGAGCTGCAACTCTTGGATCTTGCTTTCAACATCGTACAGCTGTTTCTTCTGCAGGTCTAATTGCTGAACCAGTTTCTGATTCTGTAACTGTAGAACAGTGGCATCAACCTGAAAAAAGGAACTCCAAAGTAAACCACATGTACCAAAAAAACTCACTCTTGCATAGTTCCTTATTTGTATCATTCTGAGACATTGCACACTATATTACAAACGCCAGACAGAGACAACTCATTCACAGATTCCAAAAACATCAATTTCATAATCAACGAGCCTTAAACAGAGAAGCGAGAAGTCACAGTCGAAAAAGCTTACACTTTTAGCTATAGGGTGAGAAGGTGAAGAGTTACGAGCCATGGAATTCGGAGAAACGGAGTCTAAAAGATGAGGCTTCTTCTGCATCGGCTCGTCCGATTCCTGATTCTCCATTAATACTCGAAGAGAAACAGAAAACCCTAAATCAAGATGATCGTTGGTTCAGGCAGGAACTCTAAAGTCGAAAACTTGTGAACACAATATTTGTCTCGTCGACAGAGAATCGCTAATTTGAGTTTTACGGGAGTCCAGAGGCGGAGGAGGTATCGCCGGAGAATCTTCCGAGATTTCTCTAGACGACTGATTTTTATTTTTATGTAACAGATAGAAAACCCTTAAACGACATCGTTAATATGTTATAAGGCGTATTGGGCCTAAACTACATAAATATAAATAGAGTTAAAAAGCCCAATAACGAATTAAGTATTTTATATCGTAGGAAATTATCGACAAATTGAGACGCAAGTGCAATTCTCTTTGTTTGTTTTTGGTTCAATCTCGACGTAATGAAAAGAAAATCTTATTAAATCTTATCATGTTTAAGAAGTTGTATTGTTGTAATGACTAGCGTACCTTTTGGATTAGAAACAAAGTACACGTCACGCATAAGATATGCTGAAATAGCAGAATCATTAGGAGAACATTTTTCTCAAGTGTGGATTTACATAACGTCTTCGACTAAATAACCAACATGTTTCATGCAAAAGGTTAATTAGTTAATTATAGTACAGCTGTTGAATATTTATTGCTTACTATATACTATCATAACTTAAACGTTCAGTTCCCAATGAGCAATGTACACATGGTTTTCTTATGAACATATATATATATATATATATATATATATACTAGCGACGATTCATACTTTTTCTTTATAATTAAATCGAGCGTTAATTATTTGGTAATCGTAGTGGTAGTTTACTTCTATGTTAAAATTGGAACCCGAAACTATTTTACATCCAACAAGGCAACAATTACAAAAAAATTAAAATTAAGCAATTATATGAACCAGTAATAACCAAGTTGAGTTGGTAAGATTACACAGTAATTACGAAGGTCCATGGCTTTAGTAGAATCAACCCATATTTTGTTTATCACACACTGACACACATAACAAATAACATTAACCATCACCACTTTTCTCACATTTTCTGCCCATGTCCAACGAGTTTACCCATTTGGACAAAACTTGTTTTCTGAGTCGACTTCGATTCGAAGTGTTGTTCTTCATCATCTTGGTATGTTTGATTATTGGTGGTTAGACTAGAGTACTCTACGTTTTCACCGTAAACACGATCGAGAATCAAATATAGTGTGACAACAAATAGTGTGTTTGTAACAAATAGCCAACTGAATTCGAGGTTGACCAACGACTTAGCTCTGTGAAGAGCTTCTTCGGTGGAACACTTAACTATTATGTGTCTTCCTTCATCGTGAATATAACATCCCTTGGGGATCAAACTCGGTGTGTAAAGCATGCAACCAATCACAATGAGCCACACGCCTTGAAAGGCTATGCTTGAAGATCTCACAAGGCTCACCAGAAAACTCTTGGGCAAGAAAATACCTTTTGATGTTAAGAATTAAAGTAGTTATTAGTTGATTTGAGAAAGAAAGGAAAACAACACAAAATTTAGAACACATAAATTCAAAATTCAGGATTTTTTTGGACCGTTTATAGAATTGGCAAAACCAACAAGCAACAACATATATATCCCTTTATATATATTATGATATATATATATATACACAAATATAAGTAAATTTAAGATACTAGATTTATTAGAGTCTTAGAACAATACCCATGATTGTGGTAAGGAGAGAGACGAAGATAACGACTTGTAGAATCACATGATATTGTCCCTCAACGCCCATGTGGTCGGTAGAGTGAAAATGAAAGAGAAGTAGCTGTTGACTGAAGGCAGCGGCTGCAGCTAGCATGGTTAGCCCCTCAGAAGCGGCGGCTCTAGGCCGTGCTCGATCCAGGACTAATGCCAAAACGGCATAGACTAAGAAGGACATGGAGATGGAAGAATGTTCGAAGTTGTGGAGGTGGTTCGATGGGATGGTACCATCGACGTCAAAGGGATGGTGTCTTCTAGGTCCAATGAAGAGCTCCATGGATATGGAGGCTGTTGAAGATAGCATGATTAAGTAGAGCTCTAAGTGTCTGAGCTTTGAAATTGGGAACCATGTTGATGAACTGAATGTGTTTGGATGGAGACAAAAGAGTTTTATGTTGTTGAATAAGTGCCATAAGCCAAGTGCTACGAAGGCAAAACCTGGCAAAACATGTCCTAAAAATGATCCCATGTTGTGGGTTTGTATTATGTCTTAATATGATATTTTGTTTCTATTTAGAGAGAGACAATAAGGGGTTTTGATTGTGAACAACAATGATTGATTACTGGATTGGTTTAATTAATAAGAGTTGAGGGTGATGTCTAGGGATTATGCATTTACGTGTACGAATACGTATCAATAAACCTGTATAAAGTATTTTTCATTACTTGCGACACACACAAAAAGATCATCACTTATCACGTGTAATCTTGCTTGTTTACTCTGAGCGTACACATGAAGTAGGATGAGAAAGACAGGTCACGCTTCATAAAATACGTTTAATTCATTTAAAACTTTCATTTTAAGTTTAATGAGTGTGTCCATGATTATTATCAATTCATTATTTGTTTTTTGCGTTGGAAAATTCTTATCTGTTCTTTAACATCTGGTCAATGAACTTATTCAGCGGACGTTGAATAACAAATTTGATGTCTATGAGGAGATTTCATGAGGATCCACTTCCGTATATGCATGTAGGAAAGATCTATATATAACCGATAACGTAATAGTTTAAATTAAGGGTAACGAACAGATGATAAACATAAAATACGTACCTTAATGCAAGCCTAAACCCTGTCCCCATAGAAAATATGAGTCGTCCATTCCTTTGTATGCATTTTCTTGATGTTGTAATATTTAGGTGTGCTTGCTGTTTTCCTTTAAGGCTTGGATTGGTTGAAATTTGGAAACTGTTTGTTGTTATCTACGATGGTTTCTAGGTTGCGGAAATAATCGGCCGAAACCTTAAGTTGTCCTTTTGGAATTTTCATTTCAAAATCTGAACAAATAGTTAAAAATGTTGGGTACCTTTTATATACTATTCCCCAAAAAGCAAAATGGAAACGATTGTGATTCGTAATATTCTTAGCCGCCAATTTTGAATTCGTTGGAACTGACGACGACTGGTCGTTTCATTAGCTAGTTTTCAAAATTTCCCCAAAAATCATATGATTGTTTTGTTATTCGTAATTTGAAATTGTAAGAAAATACTTTGACTTAACAATTGTTAAAGTATAAAGAATACATTTGTAGACGCATGTTCTTCTCATTATTAAGTTTATATTATACAATCAAACATTTTTTATTCTACTCGATTTTATATTTTTTTGTACAAGTTGCAATGTCAAATTTAAGAACATAACCGAATAATTTCTTACCTTTCCACATCTTGACGACTTCCAAGGAGTTCAGCCAAAACTTGGTTTACTTTTCTTTAGCGACTCTATGTCTTGTTTCTCTTCACCACTTTCTTCACCTTTGTCTTTAGTGACTAGAATTGAGTACTCGGCATTTTCACCGTAAAGCCCACTTAGGATCAAGAATAGCGACATTACAAAAATTGTGATTCCAACAAAGAACCAACTAAACTCGATGTTGACTAGCGACTTGGCCCTGTGTATAGCTTTATCGCTGGAACATTTAATCACTTGGTGTCCTTCTTCTTCGTGAAGAAAACATCCCTTGGGAATCAAGCTAGGTGTCCAAAGCATGTAACCCATCACTACGAACCACACTCCTTGGAAAGTTATGCTTGATGACCTCACAAAGCTTACCAAGAAACTTTTAGGCAAAGTGATACCGATTAGAGTGGTGAGGAAAGAAACGAAGATAATGAGCTGGAGGAGCTTATGGTATTGTCCCTCAATGCCCATGTGGTCGGCAGAGTGAAGATGGAAAAGGAAGAGCTGTTGAGCAAAGGCAGAAGATGCAACGAGCATAGTCAGTCCATGCGAAATATTTGATCTACGCCTTTCTTGATCAAGAACTACTGCGAAAATCGCGTAGACTAAGAATGACATGGAGATAGAGGAGTGTTCAAAGTTGTGGAGGTGGTTTGAAGGGATGGTACCATCAGAGTCAAAGGGTTGATGTTTCTTGGGTCCAATGAAGAGCTCTGAGGCTATGGAGATTGACGAACAAACCATGATTATGTAGAGCTCTAAATGTCTAAGCTTGGAAGTTGGAAACCATGGTGATGAAGTAAAGGTGTTTGGGTTGAGACAAAATAGTTTTATGTTGTTAAATAAGTGCCATAGACCAAGTGCAAAGAAGGCAAAACCCGGTGCAACATGTCCCACAAGTGTTCCCATGTTGTGGCTTTATGTCTTAATCTATAGTTTTAAGTCTATATATAGAGGGAGAGGGAGATTTAGGAATTTTATGATCATGATTAGTGCTCTTATGCATGGGTTTAATAAAGAGCTTGAGGAACTGAGTTTGAAAAGGAATCTAGAGTATTCTTTTTGAAAATTCCTACAAAGTCACTGATTTTGATGAAGTAAGGGGTGACGGATTGGCTTGGGGATTAAGGAGTTTGTATTTGGCTCTGCGTCATTTGACCAAATGATATAATTTAATCATGATCGATAAATTTATACAATAATATAAAATACCCTATAAAATATAACTGACTACGATATCAATTTATTTATAAAAATGTTAAGTTGAATTCTGGTTGAAAAATATAAGAACTTAATTTCTTCTAAATTTCCAGAGTTCTGAGTGAATAAAAACTTTAAACAAATACGTATCTACAAAACTCTTAACAATTTTTTTTTGTTAGATAATTAAGGTTGTAGGCCGTATATACTTCCACACTGATACTAAGATACAGTATTAATGTTTTCAGTTTTTTCATATATATTAAAAACAACTACTGTTTAATCATTTCAACATTATTTTTTGTACGAAACATTTTCAAATAATTATGAACTAACCATAATCTAATAAAATTTAATTATTTTTAATCATTTTATATATTTTGAAGTATATATTAACATATTTGGAGACAATTTAGAGTCTATGTAAACAATGTTCCTTAACATTAACTTGTTTGAGTCAATCTAATATAGTTGTTCTTAAAAATAAAATTAAAAATTAAAATGTCAATTTTTGTAGAACAAAAAAAAAAAGGTACAACATCAACTTTTTAAGAACGGACAGATTATATCTTATAGTTGTATGCACACGTACGTCACATATTTTTCATATATTTTTCATAAGCATGCTGTGTCACAGTTGATAATTTGATATTAAGCAGGTAGACGAGTTAAATGATTCTATCGGATATCAAAACTTATCTCTTAGTTAGGAACCGCACTTGATTCTCATAGATAAGTTATGTTTGATTCCGTTAAAATGCTCAACCCGTCCTAATCCTAAACTGAGTATGAACCGATGGTATTTCCAATAAATTGAAATATTCTATATCATTATTTCCTAACATCGAGTATTTCATTCGTTATTTAGAGAATGATTTTCAAGAGTATGTCACAAATAAAAGTAAAAAAGAATACTTAAATATACGTAGAAAGAAAAGTATATTATCCATGATAAAACAACAAGACAAGATGTTCCGCTCTACGTAGAAAAAACAACCGTTAGGGAGCAAACTTGGTGTGAAAAGCATGAAACCCATGACAATTAACCATCCTCCTTGAAAGGCTATGCTTTATGATCTCACGAAGCTTACCAAAAACTATTGGGCATCGAAATACCCATGAGAGTAGTGATTATAGAGAAACGAATATGACAAGCTCGAAGAGCAAATGGTATTGTCCCTCAACGCCCACGTGGTCGGTAGAGTGAAATGGAAGCCGAACCATTGCTGCCCTAATGCAGCGGCTAAAGCAAGAAACGTCAGTGACTTCGCAGTTTCGGCTGCTCTAGGCCTTGCTCCATGGAAGGCTATTTGCAAAAACGTTATAAACTATGAAAGACGTAAAGAGGATGGAATGTTCAACGCTACGGAGATGACTCGACCTCGACGGGATGGTGCCATCAGGGTCAAAGGGACTGTGTCTCTGTCCATTGAAGAGTTCTCGAACTGTGAGGATTGATGCGGAGACCATGATAAAGGTAAAGCTCTAAGTATCTGAGCTTAGGAGCGGGAACCATGGTGATGAAGAAAAAGTATTTGGGTTGTGACAAAAGAGTCGGATGTTGTTCAATGAATGACATACACCAACTGCAAAGAAATCTATACCACTTCCAAGATGTCCCACAGGTGATTCCATTTTTGAGGGCTTTCTGTATAATAAAGAAAGATTTAGGGACTTTGATTGTGATCACAAGAACTATTGATGAAAAGGGTTGGGATTAGAGTTAAAAATGTCGGCGAGGGTCATTTAGAGAAGGTTTATTTTTCTTCTTGTTGATAAAATCTTACAATTTTGTTAGAAACTTAGAACATATATTTTTTTTTATATTTAGAGAATGATTTAATTTATTCATGCGACGTTAAGATAACACAGAAAGTGAGCAACATGATTTATCACACGTCAGATTAAATGTCCATGACGAAAAGAACTGACCTACATGTTTTATCAAACATCAAATTTCCTATATTAAAATGTCTATGTCAACAAGACTACAAGATCACGAGACAATGACGATTTCAAATGATTTTGTTCTTCTTCTTATGGCTTTTCATTTTTTTCTTCAGAGGTTGAAACGATTATATGACATTTTCCTTCTTTGACCGATCTAAGTCATATAAACCATAATTAAGCCCTAAATACTAAGTCTACCTAACATTGATTTTACCAATATTAAATAAAGAAACAAAACTTTTACCCAAAAAAAAAAGAGAAACAAAAATATTCCGTGTAAAAATGTTATAAAAAAAAAAAGCTCGTAAAGTATTTACATAATACTCGTTAAGAAATCACGTTTTCAAAAATTATGTTAAAAATGTGATTCGTGTAAGCGGTCCAAAACCTACCTACTCAACTGTTGACCCATGCTATAGTGTGAATTGTTTTTGATTTTTTGAAATAGATTACACATATATACAGACTTACAGTCAATGCTTCTAGATTAAATTTTAAAAGTCAAAATTTAAACTTATAACAATTCCAGCTAGTTAGAAGATTTTTAGGCCACGTTATTTGATTAGTACTCATATATAATAATATTTTGAACTTACATATATATGTCTTATAAAATGCGTTTTCACCATTCGTTAGCATTTAGAAATTATGTGCAACTTTGATACCAAACGTATATTTGATGTTGTTAAAAAGAGTTTCATAGAAATGACAACTTATATACTTTATTTAGTTATTTTAAAGTTGAATCTAAAATCAGTTCTTCTATGGGAGTGGACCACTTATAGAGAAAAATAATCATTGTATCTAATATTTTTTTTTCTTTTCTTACGTGGATCTCACGAAAAAGAGACATTAAAGATGTCTCTCTAACATATTCCATACGCCTTAATCAATTTAAATTTACATTAATCCAACAAATGTGACAAAATACTGTATAGACTATCTACAGTTTTCAAAATTTATGGACTAATATATACAAAAACAAACCTATAAATCATAAATAATCTTTGTATTAACGTACGGAATGGAGCAGTGATGGGCACACGACAAGGGAAAGTTGAAGACTGGGCCCACGAGTAATGGGCTTTTCTGATGAAGTCAGGCCACGCCCCAAAAGTCAAGAATAATACAAAACAAAATAAGTTGGTATTGATCATTGCACTATGTTGATACAAAGCTAAACATATACGTTTGGAAAGAAGAAAAATAAACATATGCATACACTGTAGTTGGTAAGTTGGTAGGTAAACTAGAAAAAAATTCGTTAGCTTTCTTACTAAAAGTTAATTTAAAGACATTTCAAATTACGTATAAAAGGGTTCGTAATTGGTTGGAAAAAGTCTTTAGGAACGGAGTTACATTTTCGTTGTATACATACACTATACAAAAAGATAATGGAATGAAAACTTTTCCGAAGAAAACAAGAGAAAGCAAATAATAAAGCAAAAGCGTGATAAATACGTAAAAGAAAATGACAGCCATAAACCCTATGTATGAGACCGACTAAAGAAAAGTAAATAAAAAAATATACAACATTTTGAAATTTGAAATGGACTAGTACTCGACCACCATAATGATTCAAATTTCTCAAAGTTGTAACAAAATATGCTTAATTTAGAAGAATAATGGGCATAATCTTCAAGAAAAACTTATTAAACCGTAAAATGATTTTTTTCAGTTCAGAAAGATATTAAAAAGAAAAAGTTGTGAATATGACTTCACCGTAAATCATACGACTCGATGACGCAATGATTATGATAGTACTTCACACATGGAATACACAAGATCCACACTTGTTTATTTTTTTTTATTTTGTAAATAAACTAAAATTCGTCCATTCCCTAGTCAATATTCTTTAACTACTTCAGAAAAATATTAAACGAATCCACGAATTAAACAAGATATTTTTTTTTAATTAATTTCTAGAAAGATGTCTAAAATTTGACATATATATAAAAGCATCACACCACCTTGTTTTCTACACCACTTATGTAAACAAACCAACCATAGTAACCAAAACCACAACAAAACACATGGCTAAGCTCATTTTCTTCCTCGCCGTCCAAATCCTCTTTCTCGCCGTGGTTTCTTCCGCCGGAGACGGTGAAGACTTCGCTAGAACCATGGACCGGAAACTTCTTGGTCTCCACAAAAAGGAGAAACTTACCCATTTCAAAGTCTATTGGCACGATATCTTAAGCGGTCCGAACCCAACCTCCATCATGATACAACCACCGGTTACAAACAGTTCCTATTTTGGAGCCATCTCCATGATCGACAACGCTTTGACGGCCAAAGTTCCGATGAACTCCACGGTGTTGGGTCAGGCCCAAGGATTTTACGCCGGAGCGGCCCAAAAGGAGTTGGGTTTCCTGATGGCGATGAACTTTGCTTTCAAGACAGGGAAATATAACGGAAGCACGATCACGATTCTTGGCAGGAACACGGCGTTGTCGGAAGTCAGAGAAATGCCGATCGTCGGAGGAAGTGGGCTTTTCCGATTTGCTAGAGGCTATGTGGAGGCTAGGACAAAGTGGATTAATCTCAAGAACGGTGATGCTACTGTTGAGTATAGTTGTTACGTGTTGCATTATTGAGGTTAATTAATGATATTTTTGTCTTTCTCTATATTTAATTTGACTACGCAATAATTAATAAAACAGATTTCAATCTATTGAGTTTTCTTAACTTTTTTTTTTTGCATTTGGTTTAATGGTGTGTGTGGTGGACGTTGTGCGGGAGTTGTTTGTACTTTATTAAATTTATAATAAATATCTAGTTTTTTCTTTTTTTTTTTCTTTTGAGGAGATTTTGAAAATAATTTGGTGGTTTGAAAGATTTGATAATATATTTCATTTTAGATGTGTTGTTTAACTTGGTTTTCTTGAAGGGTTGTTTACGTTTTCGGACCGACATTCTTACGTGGCTGGCACAAGAATTTTAAGGACCATTAAATAAAACTATAGACAAAAAGAAAAGGACGACACATGATAACTTTAACAACTTAAATTAAGAGAAGTAAGAATGAAACCACATAAAAATCTGATATACTTTTAAAAATATTGGAACTCTCAAGAGTATGGATGACATACCTTGCTAGTTGCTCCAATAGTGGTCAAAGACCGAACACACAGTTTAAGATATCTCGTTGACTGATGCATGTTTGATCGTTACGTGACCGTCTTATACTGAGTAGTACGACCATACTATCCAGCGATTACAATCTTGAGTAGTGGAGTGGATCTTACTTGGTCGGATTACTAGACGGAAGACAAAATCAAGTTCAAATGCTCTCAACTCAAATTCGGCTCATGAAAGTGAAACATGAACTTTAATTAAGCATTGACGATAAGAGATTCATATAATTTGACGATATTTAACCCTATAACAATTACCATAATCTAAGATTTTTATTTATATTTATTAGTTTTATGCTTAATGTTGAGAAGATTGAAAGATAAAATGATTTATTTACAAACACTACTCATTTATTAACTAGATATATTTTTAACAGATTTATACATTTAAATCTTCCATAGATGTATATAATTTTAAAATTAATAAATATTTGGGTGTTTTTTTCTATTTCTTTCAAAATAGACATTTTAATAAAAAAAAATAAAAATAGAAATCGATAAATCTTTCAATATTCGTAATCTCTCATGTAATACTTTTTAATAGTATTTTGATGATTTCAATATTTTATTTGTTCTTAAGTTTAAAATTAGAACGAGAACCAAATAATATAGAGTTAAAGTTTGCTATCTAGTGGACAGTAGCCGAACCATCTATCTAGTGGACAGTAGCTTGCAATCGTGCGTACCCGTTGTTTTACGATGAACAACCTCTCATACGTCGAGCATTTCTTCTGACACAACTTCTTATAAAATTGCATTGTTCTAATTTTTAAGAAAATACAAATTTATGCGACCGCTCAATAGTATTATTTGCTACCGATTAAATATCTTTGACTATAGTTAGTTGGTTATTGGAAAGACTTTTAACTCGCTGAAGTAACTTCGTCTTGCAAGAAACATGCGTCTTTCTCTCTTTTTCCTCATCTATCCTCCATGTTTTCTTACCATAAAGCATATTTATTTTTCATGTTTTAAGAATAAAAAAAACAGATATATTGTCTAAATCATTATAACACATTAACACATACTACGTTTATTCCTAAAAAGCAAGACCAAAGGCTTTGTTTTATGTAATTGGAAAAACGTACACTCAATTTATTATTAATAATTATGGGCAAAACCTATATCTCTTCTCTTAGAAAGCCCTTTAAATCCTTTATTTCTTCATTGTGAATTTGCAAAACGGCTCTAAATGGCTCTGTGGACGGAAATATTGACAAATGCTGCCATTTTTGTGATAATCCAAGCTCTAGCGTTTCTCATAATCTCCACTTCTTCCGACATATTCTCCTCCAAGATCAAGATGAAGACAAAGAAGAGATCTTTCGGCTTCAAACTCTCTCGTTCCATTTCCCATTTATTCGCTTTAATCTCAGATGATGTCTTTCAAGCCGAAGAAGAAGAAGAAGTAGCAGAAGAAGGATAACCTTACTCTCTCCATTCATTAAAATCTCTATAGATTTATATTTCCATAAACATTGGTTTGTATTTTCAGATATTTGACAAATCTTCATAATTTACTTTTTTCAATTCAAAGAAGGGTCTGCTCATCTGTGACTCGTATGGTTAAGATCAGACACTACACTGAAAACTGTAATCTATCCAGCAACATTACACTGATCACTCAGTTGCTGATAAGTGATAACCATGAATTGTATATAACAACGCAAAAAGACAACTCGAAAATGAAAGAATTTAAGCGGAGAGTTTTAGGACCTGTTCTCTAAATTCAGGACCCTTTGGGTTTGATAAGAGATAACGAGAACGATACAAACCCGAGTTTTTGTTTTCATTTCATGTCTTTATCATACCCAAAGCTTGTTGTAAGATGAAATACCGTCATAAAGGCATTGAAATTCCTGCGGTTTCAGATAGAAAAGGTTAACTTTTAAATGCATAAAGATAAGCAACAAGTTCATATCAAATATAAGAAGACTCCACAAGATGAAACCAATGCCCAAGAACTAAACATGATGCATATGCCAAAGTATTAAACATAACCAAAACTGCAAATACAAGTAAACTATAAGCCAACAAAGACAACAATTTCAATCACAAGTAGAGTTTTCATGACAAGTAACAACAATCTAAGAATGTAAAAGAGGCAAGAACTATCCTTGATATAAATAACGCATGGAACGAGAAGGTATTCATCAGATTTACAAACAGATTGAAAAGGCGCTAACATAATCTATGCAACTGCTAAGATAACCAGCTAAAACATACTTTCCCAATCAAGAACTGATAACAGCCATTGCCATAGAACCCCACCAAATGTCTAAAACTGGCACACAAGGAATCAACATCAAAGTTGCAACACCGAGAAACAACATAATGTGAATCTTCTTGGTATACAAAACGTAACAAGTCCTCCTCATTCTTCCATCTCAAAACAAACATAATGATATTCTCACTAATGTTCTTAAAGGTAATAGAGCCAGAGAGAGGAAAAAGACTGACCTTGAGGAACTAAACCCCAGCTCTTAGACTCAACAGACAAACTTGATATCAATCTGGCAGATGCTATAGCACTGTGTAGTGGCAACATCGATAAACAGCAACTTAGCTCCACCGGTAATCTGTTCAAACCATTCCCCATTAGGAATCAATTCTAATCAAAATCGAAAATTCCAAATATGAGTTCGCAGCTGATTTTGAGTTTCTGATAACAAAAACAATCAAACCAATGTCCCTAATTCCAGCTTTTTTATTATGTAAAACTGAAGGCCACACCAATACACTTCCAAAAGGTTACTCCTTTGCAAAAAAAAAACTGACCTAAAAGATTGATTGATACGGGAAGTTGCTGAGGATGGAGATGAAGATTTAATGGGAGAGGGTAAAGAGGAAATGTGAACATTCGTCTTGCTGAGCTTCTGGGTTAAAGAATGAATCTTTGATGATAATCTGCAGATTTTAGAAGAAGACGCCATTGAAAGAGTTGAAGAAGACGAAGATGACTAGATCGGACATTTTAGGGTTTAAGGGTGCTTCCCGGGATCTTTACGGGTCGGGTCGGGTCGGGTCAAACAGATGGCTGGACTATCCAATAAGGAGGAGAGACTAACTAAAACGTCGTCGTTTCTATTTTTTGTACACTGTGAAGGAAAAAAGGTCGTCGTTACTCGTTCTTAATTATGTTCTTCTATAAGAGCTAGAATCTAGTATTATTCTTGCTTTGTTGAACCGTTAGGAAAAAAAAAACTATTTTAGTGTGGGTTTTCCATTTATTCCATGATTAATTATTTGCTTAGTGAAGAAGGTTTTTTTAAAAAATATTCATTATGAGAAAAATGGACTTCAGTAAAATGTTTTTCATGCATAATAATTGGTTCATGAAGGTATACATCTTAGAACACTCAATTGTTTTCGAGTAAATGTGTTTATACTTTTGTTTAAACGATGTCTCTAGCAAAACAAGGGTAACCTGTTGAAATTTATACATAAGCCAAAACAAGGTTCTAGAGTAGACAATGAACAGCCTTCAATGGTGAGTAGATGTAAAACTTGTCAACTTTCATCCCTAATATATACTCTGAATTAAATGCCACACACAGATACAATGTATTAATCACTCTAATTTCTTATAAATTAGTAGATGGTTTATAATCCTTCCAAAACTAAAATTTTGTCTTTTCCTTAAGATTTTGAATAAATACGGTGATTAGCACGAGACATTAGTTTAATCGTTGTGTTATTCGTTGTCGCATTTATACACATAGCACATTGCCCAAGCCGCTGACAGCCGCCACTAAAATGTTTACGTTTCTACTCGATTAATTTTCTTAACATTTTTTAAAATATTAAGTTTTCATTGATTTTAGCATCTCAAGAAGTGTGACAAGACGAGGACTGATAACAGCCGTAAATATTTAACAATCGGAGAGTGATTGATTGGTTGGAGAAACGCAGCTTATATTGGTCCTTGTGATGGTGACAGGTCTTAAACTCTATCAATGCCTAACACACACAAAACAAGATACTCCATTTTGAACTATTTTTCATCCAATTTGTTTGTGTCTAGTTTAGTTTAAACTTTAAACTAATTACTGGCTAATGCAACATCGTTTCAGCTTACTAGAAGTTACAAAAAAAAATTCAAACTAAAGTTTTACTTACATGTTGAAGAAAAGAAAGAAAGTTTTGCTTACACTTAAGAAAGGACAAAAGGTACGTTAAAGAACTCGACTATGATGGCAGAGATATTTGAAATTGTTACATTATTTTTGTTATCAGTCTAAAAACTGGTTTAATCACTTAAATATTATTTTAATTCCAACCTCATGAAACAAAGGAACATTGGGAATGAGTAAAATACAAAATTAACTTTTTTTGATTGGAAAGATTTTTTATTTTTTACATAACTCATTGGATCATTCATGTTAACCTATAGTAGTAACAAAGAGAGAGAGAGAGAGAGAGGGTCAGTGAATAAAGGGTTTTTGGTTTCACAGTGTTGAGAAAAAACAAGAACCCTAAAAAGCTGCTTTTTATCACATATTTTCGCGCTTTTCTGCTTGTTTGTATATGAGTCCAGCATTTATGCTGCTTCTTCTCTACATTTTTATACACTGTCTTGTTTCTATCTCTATAAACGTGCTTTTGTTGTTTAAAGCTGAAAACTTCCAAGTCAGACAAAACATAGCCATATCTATGCTTCATGTTATGTAAGATCATACAATTACTAAACGTTCTGTTTCACACTTGTGCCCTTCTTCCTTACATCTCGCTCATTTTCATGGCGGTGAAATATATGAGTGCTTATCTTGGTGAGAAATTTCATAATCTTTATTTGAATAATCTCCTTGTGATGCAGTTGTACACATGATTGATTGATGATAATATAAGAAAATACTATATTTTTGTGTCTTTTAGTAAGGGTTTAATTTAATGTATCAATCTCTAACTGCAAAATCTAGTTTAAAGGAGTACTACTTATTTTGGCAGTTTCCGTTTCAAAAACTCATTTATCTCATTCTCTTATTGTATTTGTAGGTGTGATTTTGGAGATTGGTAGATTCTGAGCAAGCAGAGACATTTGAACCGTGTTGCCCATCATTTCCTCTTTTCTATTTCTTGAAAAACATTGACTCAGTGATTTGAATAAAAAGGGATAGATTTGAGAGATAAGCATCTCTTTGGATCTTTGGGATTTTTGGATTGAGTTTGCCCCCAATAGCTGGTTGGGAATCTCAAAAGTAGGATTTTTTACTTCAGGGTTTTGTATTTTCTGTTTTGAAGTTTATGTGATTCAGTGAGTGAGAGGTCTTGTCATGTCTATTGAGTTTTGTATGCATCTGCAAACAAAGTATTGTGTGTTTGGTCTGATTTTGTCTTGATTTCCAACTTGCCATAATAATGCAATCATATCTACAGAATCTATCTCTACGAGAAGCTACTTTATCTCCAAGGATCATTTAGAAATCAAGAGGAATCTAGAGAATTGTTCTTGCAAAAGTCCTCTTAAATGAGCAGAGAGAAACAGGGGAAGAGATCAGGTTCTAATGGGACTGAGAAGGTTCTTGTTGCTGTCAAAGCATCTAGGGAGATTTCAAAGACAGCATTTGTTTGGGCCTTGACTCATATTGTTCATCCTGGAGATTGCATTACTCTGATTGTTGTTGTTACTTCTTACAATGCTGGTACTTTCTTCTTCTTTGGTATCCAATCATGGAGATTAGTTTGCTCTGTTTTATTCATTGTCTTTCTTTTGTTTGGTCTTTTTGTTAGGCCGAAAGCTATGGACTTTCCCTAGGTTTGCTGGAGATTGTGCTACTGGTCATTGGAAACTGCATTCTGATCCAATGTCTGAGATAAAGAGTGATCTCACTGATACTTGTTCCCAAATGATTCTCCAGCTTCATGATGTATATGATCCAAACAAGGTTTGAAAATTAGTCCACCATCAAAATAATGATATTCTGAAATATCTAGAGTTATTCTCATGCTTGTTTCTTTGAAGGTTAATGTCAGGATCAAGATTGTTTCTGGATCACCATGTGGAGCTGTTGCGGCTGAGGCCAAGAAATCTCAAGCAAATTGGGTAGTTCTTGATAAGTAAGTTAATAATCTGATTTTATTCTTCAGTTCTTTAGTTTTTACTCTCTTTGTGTGGTTGAATGATTATATTTCTTTTACAGGCACCTTAAGCATGAAGAGAAACGGTGCATAGATGAGTTACAATGTAACATTGTGGCGATGAAGCGTTCTGAGGCAAAAGTCCTGCGGTTGAACTTGGTCGGGTCTTCAACAAAGGAACCAGAATTAGCATCTGAAAAAAACAAAAACAGGTTGTTAGATTCTGTTAAAGCGGTTGTTACAACTACTCCAATGAGCAGTCCTGAGGTTGAGACATCATTCACAGGAACAGAAGCTTGGACTTCATCAGTATCTAGCTCTGACCTCGGTACATCATCGCCAGTTTTCACAGCTGAAGTGAGAAAGGATGAAACTTTGGTCGTCAAAGAGAATGAATCTGATTCTGATTCAGAGAGCGAAAATCTATCACTACCTTCCTTAAGTAAGAGATTCCAACCATGGATATCAGAATATCTTAGCACTCATTGCGTCTCGATGCAGGAATCAACGAGAGGCGATGATAAGGCTGTTCAAGTATCTACTAAAAAGGCTTTGCTTGAGAAAATTTCTAAGCTTGATGAAGGAGAAGAAGCAGCTATGTCAAGTAAAAGGAAAGACTTGGAGGAGTATAGTGGAACCTTAAGAGCGTTATCACGAAATGCTCCTCCTGTTTCACCTCCTCTCTGTTCTATATGCCAGCACAAAGCGCCTGTATTTGGAAAACCACCGAGGTTTTTCTCCTACAAAGAGTTAGAGCTTGCAACAAACGGGTTTTCGCGAGCTAATTTTTTGGCAGAAGGTGGATTTGGATCTGTTCATAGAGGTGTATTACCTGAAGGCCAGATTGTAGCAGTAAAGCAACACAAAGTGGCCAGTACACAAGGAGATGTAGAGTTTTGCTCTGAAGTAGAAGTTTTGAGCTGTGCTCAGCATCGAAACGTAGTTATGTTAATCGGTTTCTGCATCGAAGATACCAGAAGACTCTTGGTCTATGAATACATATGCAATGGATCATTAGACTCTCATCTATACGGTAAATAGAGTTTCCAAGTTAGTTAAAGATGTTGTTAACCTAAAAAACACTTAACTAGAGTTATCTAACTAACTTTCATGAAATGTCCATTTAGGTCGCCATAAGGACACTTTGGGATGGCCTGCAAGACAAAAAATAGCGGTTGGAGCGGCTCGAGGTCTTCGATATCTTCATGAAGAGTGTAGAGTAGGTTGCATTGTTCACCGAGACATGAGGCCTAACAATATACTAATTACTCATGATTATGAACCACTGGTATTTATATTTTCTTGAACCACAATTTACACTTTTTTATACATTCGTTTGATTCTGTTTTTGTTTCTCTTTCAGGTTGGAGATTTTGGTTTAGCAAGATGGCAGCCTGATGGAGAGCTAGGTGTAGACACGCGTGTGATAGGAACTTTCGGGTAACAAAATTTATAACTAAATCATCATTCTCACTCTAGAGTAATTTCTCAACTACTTTCTGTGTTTCTTGTTTTAGCTATTTAGCTCCAGAGTATGCTCAAAGTGGACAAATCACAGAGAAAGCCGATGTTTACTCGTTCGGGGTTGTATTGATCGAACTAATCACGGGTCGTAAAGCAATGGATATCTACAGACCAAAGGGACAACAATGTTTAACTGAATGGGTAAATCCATAAGTTTCTTCTTTTTAAGGTTTCTTAGCTCATTTTCAGTCTCTTCTTGTAAATGAAATCTAAAAGTTTCTTTCTTGAAGCTCATTTTGTTATTTTATTTTCTTTGTGAGCAGGCAAGATCTTTATTAGAAGAGTATGCGGTTGAGGAATTAGTTGATCCGAGGCTCGAAAAGCGATATTCAGAAACACAAGTCATTTGCATGATTCATACAGCTTCATTGTGTATACGTAGAGATCCACATTTGCGTCCTCGCATGTCTCAGGTAAAGAAAAGATTCACCATTCTTGAAACATGTTCATTTCTTTAAGTCAATAAAACTCTCTCAAGTGTGTCTGCTCTTTTGCTTGTTGTTGAAGGTGTTGCGTTTATTGGAAGGAGATATGTTAATGAATGAAATCTCAGGGAGGTTTAATGGAAGACTATCCACTGAGAAAGGTCTCAGAGATCATAACTAAAAGCTCAACTAGCCAATCTGATCACTTTCTTTTGGTATAGTGCGTAGGATCAATAGAAGAATTTTGTAAAATCAAAGTCCTCTTAATTGACAATTATGGTTTTTTAGTAGCTTTATCCAAAGTGATTAGTGTTTGTAGTGCTAATCATGTAATAACGTAATTAACCAACAAAACATACTCAAAAATTGTACTGTTGTCAACAAATTGAACAAAGTAGAAGAACATGTCAAGTTTTCTCAAATCGCACCAAACTCAGTAACATACAAAAAAAAAAAACAAATTTTTGGATTTACGACGAAGGGTATGACATCAGCCCTGAAGCTTCAGTAACCGCCGCAGCTTCTTCATCAAGAAACAAATTATCACTTCTTCTAACCGCCGCATGAATCAGAACCAACACGGCGGCGGTTAACAAAGATCCCAGAATATTCGAAGTAGCGTGAGTCAACAAAAGCATCACAACCGTCAAAACCGATAAACCAATAAGAACCGTCCGATCATCAATCTGATAACCAAAAACAACAAGAGGCTCGTCACGGAGGAAATAGAGAAAGATCCAGAAGACGACCAAGATTGATAACACGATCAACGAGGTTGGGTGATATAGAAGGCTTAGGAAGAGGATGAAGAGAACTCCGATGGCGTAATTAGCTCTGAAATAGCCGAGATTCGTTTTGATCCTCGAGATCGCGTCGAAGAAACCGTGAGGGAGAGTCATTGATTCGAAATCGAACATTGATTTCCATGGGCGGCGCGTAGCTAGACCGGATTTTATACGGTGTTTGGCGCGTGAGATGTATTCGAGATCTATCGCCGGTGATGGATGAGACGACGTCGGAATCGCCCCGTAGTTCGTCATTTTTGGAGAAGAGAGACACGAAGCTTTTTTTTTTGTTGGTTGTAATAATTTATAAATTGCTCAGTGTCCCTATGGATTAGGTGATGGTGCTAATGTAAATGTCACATATGGATAAAAGTTGTTACATGCCCAATAAATACATAAATGCTTTATATTGTAATAATTTTTTATTTGTTTTGCAACTGTACATTTATGGTAACAATATTGGTATTATATGTGTTTAACAGTCAGCATCATAGAGACATATTCTTAGGAAAATGTACAGCATATTATATTCTCTGTCATTTTCAAAACATAAATCTGATTAATTACTTGTAAACAGCATAATTTTATTCATTAGAAGGATTAATTTTTTTTTCCGGCAGAATAAAAATTTCATATTATTAGTTCACCAAAGAAACTGCGACCGAGTGGTTTCTTTGGCAGCGCTTTGTTGCTGCACGTGGCTTATCCCCACAAATATTTACAAACTCCACCAGATATTTTCATGCTTTCACATTTTAGTCCCAACCTTTTGTTTGAATACCATCTAACACTTTGCTTTTTAAAATTCCTATTTTTAAAAACCGAAGTCGAATGCTTGATTTGTATTCAAAGACACTTCACCTTCGATTTTGTCATCTATATGGTTGAATGTTTTCTTTAAGATTGTCCATGGAGAATCCTACAAGTTTCACCAAAAACATTAACAAATACATATACATATATGGATGGACATAACCTTGTGCATTCTGTAATTGACCAGCTTCAAACACATACTTGACAATTCACAGAAAATTATCTCTCATTCTCTTAAAGATACATTTTGAATAAAGAGAAGATGGAGCTTGAAGAACAGAAGAAGTACTTTCATGGAACACTAGAGATTACAATCTTCGATGCAACACCTTTTTCTCCTCCATTTCCTTTCAATGTAAGTCTATATCATATACTGAATTAGTGACTCTGATGATGTTATCATTGTGTTCATTTTCATGAGCTTTTGTTATCTTTGTTCACAGTGTATATGTACAAAGCCAAAAGCAGCTTACGTGACCATCAAGATAAACAAGAAGAAAGTTGCTAAAACAAGCTCAGAATACGACCGTATTTGGAATCAGACTTTTCAGATCCTCTGCGCTCACCCGGTTACTGACACGACTATCACCATCACGCTCAAGACTCGATGTTCTGTTCTCGGAAGATTCCGAATCTCTGCAGAACAGATCCTGACATCTAATTCAGCAGTTATCAACGGGTTCTTCCCTCTGATTGCAGACAATGGGTCAACGAAACGTAACTTGAAGCTTAAGTGTTTGATGTGGTTCAGACCGGCTTATCTTGAACCGGGATGGTGCAGAGCGCTTGAAGAAGCGTCTTTTCAAGGTATTAGGAACGCAAGCTTCCCTCAAAGATCGAACTGCAGAGTCGTACTGTATCAAGATGCACACCACAAGGCCACATTTGATCCAAGGGTTGATGATGTTCCTTTTAATGCAAGGAATCTATGGGAAGATGTTTACAAAGCGATCGAAAGTGCTAGGCACTTGGTTTACATTGCAGGATGGGCACTAAACCCTAATCTTGTTCTTGTACGCGACAACGAAACTGAGATTCCACATGCGGTTGGAGTAACGGTTGGCGAGCTTCTGAAACGGAAATCAGAGGAAGGTGTAGCGGTGAGAGTAATGTTGTGGAACGACGAGACGTCTTTACCAATGATCAAGAACAAAGGTGTAATGAGAACAAACGTCGAAAGAGCTCTTGCTTACTTCAGAAACACAAACGTTGTTTGTAGATTGTGTCCAAGATTGCACAAAAAGCTCCCTACAGCGTTTGCACACCACCAAAAGACAATAACACTGGATACACGGGTGACAAATTCAAGCACGAAGGAGCGAGAGATCATGAGCTTCCTTGGCGGGTTTGACCTTTGCGATGGTCGATATGACACTGAGGAGCATTCACTGTTTCGTACACTCGGAACAGAAGCTGATTTTTACCAGACAAGTGTAGCTGGAGCTAAGCTAAGTAGAGGCGGACCAAGAGAGCCATGGCATGATTGCCATGTGTCCGTGGTTGGAGGAGCGGCTTGGGATGTCCTGAAGAACTTCGAACAGCGATGGACGAAACAGTGTAACCCTTCCGTGTTGGTTAACACTTCAGGGATCAGAAACTTAGTAAACCTAACCGGACCTACTGAGGAAAATAACAGGAAATGGAATGTTCAAGTTCTGAGATCGATAGATCACATATCGGCAACAGAGATGCCAAGAGGTTTGCCGGTAGAGAAGAGTGTACACGATGGCTATGTCGCAGCAATTCGAAAGGCTGAGAGGTTTATCTACATCGAGAATCAGTATTTCATGGGAAGCTGTGATCATTGGGAGAGCAAGAACGATAAGTACGAAATTTCTCTTAACGAAGCTATTAAATATCCATTGGGAGATTCTGATCTATTTTAGTATTTCTTTTTTTGATGGATAGAATCTGCAGCGGATGCACAAACTTGATACCTGTCGAAATAGCGTTAAAGATTGCTGCTAAGATACGTGCAAGGGAGAGATTTGCTGTGTATATAGTCATACCGATGTGGCCGGAAGGGCCACCGGAGAGTGAAACGGTTGAAGAGATACTTCATTGGACGAGAGAGACGATGTCAATGATGTATCAGATCATTGGAGAGGCGATATGGGAAGTTGGAGACAAGTCGCATCCGAGGGATTATCTAAACTTCTTCTGTCTTGCAAACAGAGAAGAGAAGAGAGATGGGGAGTTTGAAGCAGTTTCGTCGCCCCACCAGAAAACGCATTACTGGAATGCGCAGAGGAATCGGAGATTCATGGTCTATGTCCACTCCAAGCTCATGATAGGTAACAAACAATCCGCAATTCACAATCTGAAATGAAAATATATTGAAGATTCGTTAAACTTTCACAAACTTTCACTTAAGATTTAAATTACAGAGATTGTCATATGTTTGTAGTGGACGACACATACATTTTGATAGGATCAGCCAATATAAACCAGAGATCAATGGATGGTTGTCGGGACACCGAGATTGCAATAGGTTGCTACCAAACCAATACCAACAACACCAACGAAATCCAAGCTTACCGGTTATCGCTCTGGTATGAGCATACCGGTGGCAAGATCACGGCAGATGACTTATCATCGTCAGAGCCAGAGAGTCTTGAATGTGTCCGAGGGTTACGGACAATAGGAGAGCAAATGTGGGAGATTTACAGTGGAGACAAGGTCGTAGACATGCTCGGTATCCATTTGGTCGCCTATCCAATTAGTGTGACAGGAGATGGTGCAGTTGAGGAAGTCGGTGACGGTTGCTTTCCTGATACCAAGACCTTGGTGAAAGGAAAGAGGTCCAAGATGTTTCCTCCTGTTCTAACCACCTGAAAAAATGTCCGAATCAGAATCATTCTTAGATCATAACTTGCAATACATATATATAAATAACATTCAGCCTGTTAATTATGATGAAATACGCATATAAATGTTTGATTATGAGAGGATGTATTTAGTGGTTAACACACTTACTGGTTTCTGTTATAACCATTCCGGTCCCTTTGTCGTTTCCAACTTGTAGATGAATGGTCTTTTCAAGCTTTGTCGCCTGTAACAAGGAGAAGAATAATCAAAACCTGTATATACATGAAACGAGCAGTTTTCAACAGCTAATATTTATGCAAAGCATACAATGCTACGTGACTTAGCAGACTGGATCTCTACATCTAATGTCTAAAAGGTGAACCGGAATGGAGCTTGAAGAAGAATCATTTCCTATCCGTGTCCAAGCTCATCTAATGGCTAAGTAACAAATCTCCCTTATTTCATCGTGTACTGTTCCAAGAAGCTTCACACTACTGGAAACTTGCATCTTTGCAGCACCGCTTCAATTCTAGATCTGGAGTAACAACTCTGTTAATCCTCAGAGATTACAGTCCAATGCTATTCAATATGTCCTTGATAAGAACACATGAGGGCAAACATTTCTGAAGATGTAAGTCGTTTCTAACTCACTCTTAAGCTGGAAAGTTCTCAGAGTCTTCGGAAAAGCAAGAGGGAAGTAAACTAAGTTCCTCTAGATTTAAATCGATACAACCTTTCATCCTTGTAAAACCTACACCTAACTTCAGAGCAATATAAAGACTTAAAACTTAAACCCACAGCAGTAGGTTAGTAGCAGTAAACTCCAGGATAAAGTGAGCTAATCCTATGTATTTCTTATCTACAAAACCTTTGCCTTTATTAACATGGGTAAGATAATCCTTTCCAATCTCTAAAGAACTTTGCTTCCGTGCTACTCCAGAAACCAACGTAGTGAACCATCTTCAAGAACAGCTACTTCTCCATCAGTCCAGCATTTCATCAACATTATCGTCTTTCTATAGATACTAATGTGAAATCTTGACAAGTCTCACAAATACTCTTCAACCTCCAGTGTCGCAAGCTCTACAGAGAATCCAAGATCTAAGTGGCAAAACTAATGATGCGGACATAGAGTAGGAAGAAAATGGGACTGTGTTTAGCTAAGTATCTATATGCAAAAACCACAAACATAAATGAATATCTATATGCCAAAACGAAAACGAACCTCTAGACGATATAACCAGATAAAAAAATCAAAACTTCCTCATATGGAAAGTTTTGTTAGAGAGATAGTATACCTGTCTCCAGACTCGGTAGGAAGATCGTTTTCCGTAATGCACGTCAACATCCTTTGGAAAGTGCATTCCCGAAAAACTGACGTAGTATCAACATAGTCAACAAAAGAGACAGAGAAGGTTCTCTGAAACTATAGACTTCTTCGTAAGAAAGTTGCTGTTAAGTGCTTTCTTGCTGACAAATTTCACTTACAAATGCAGCTTGTGCCCCTTCAAAGTTCATCTCTCCAAGCAACTACTAGGACCTCACCGTAAAATCATATCCTCTTTGCTACACTACACTTGAACGAAGCTTTTCTCTCCTTCTCATCTTTAAAGCTCCAAAACTAAGATATAAAATTCTGCATCAGAATGTCTACTCTAAACGTTTCAAACTAGTACTGAGCAATTCTGCACACTCAATCAACGATGTCCAAATAGATGCCCACCTTCAATATTTGCATAAAGCAAGGAATTATTACGGTTCAATGATCCCAGCTCAGATCTAGGCAGATAATTCCCATCTCGTGGCAAGCTGGTGGCCCGCCTATCAGAAAATGCAGAAGTCTCAAAAGCTGATGAAACACTCAGAAGACTCTGTAGACTGATTACTCAGATGACTCTGTAGACTGATTACTATGTCAATGATGAAGTAACTCCCATGAAAAGTCGCTTTGATTTGTCTTCTATTGATCCATTTGTCCTCAATGAGTAGGAATCTTCACCCAGCCTTCTAACATCGACCTCATTTTATGTTGTTTAGGATCAATATTCAATCTATGGAATAGAGATTCAGCCCAGTCACCTGCTAGCGATGCATCAGCTCCTGACCAGCGTCCATCCATTGGTTCCAACTGTGAAAATTAGTGGTTCGCCTAATGGCACAAGAGTTTGATGGTGGAAACAAGGAATAAATTCTTCCAATCCATTAGACGATTGCACGTGGGGGGAGTAAGGGCCATGCAACTCCAGACCCCGACCAAGTCCAAAACCACTGACAGCAAGTAGATTCAGTCCTATCGCAGTCATAGCTAAGAAGCTGAACGCTCAAACACTGCTCGAATAATCCCTGTTGCAGGTTTTCTGAAACGAAATATCCCGCTCATATTGATCCAGATGACCCTCAAAGACTCTCTTAGCTGCTGCTAATGGAAGGCTGTTAGCCTGATTACAGAAGGGCGTCATTGGTGATTCCCAAAATGAGTTCTGAGAAGCTGCTCACTATGGTCAGATGGCCATAGAGGAACAATATGTCTCTGTTCCTTCAATAGTATATTGAGCCTCATTCCCTTTACCAATTGAATCAGCATTGACATTACAAATCTGAGCTTGAATAAACAAGCTCAAGACAACTCAATGAAAAAACGCTGCCTCCTGACACAATCCAGAAATGGAAGTCATTCCAGTGTCTCCACTTCTTCTTAATGGAGCTTCTCCTATATCCCTTAAATATAGCCGAATCATACATAACACCGCTCACAAGAACAGTGGTCTGTGGTACTGCTACCTCCTTTTGCTTCTAGCAACAAGCAATTGCATCTTGAGAGTTTCTCCAAAAGATGTGGCCACAGTAAACAACTTTCGCTCAAATCTCTCTTTAGACAAAGAATCTAAAGCCTATAAGGTGTTAGCGCACCAGGAACTATATAAATTCATATACATGAGAAGGAAGAAGTCTGGGATGGAAGAAAAAATAGGGTATCCCCTCCTCTTATTAGTGCCAGTATGTTTTCTCAAACTTACTGGCACAAAAATAGAGTCGTCTGGATATCTATCCGAGGGATTAGCTTTTTCAAATAATCAAACCCAGGGTGTAACGGCAGAAGAATAAAATGGATAATAGAACACAATTAATAGCAAGCAAGAAGAACCAAATCGTCAAATTATTGAAACATACGAAATAGATTAGCCATCTAAGCTTGGCTAAAAAGAAAGAAAGAAAAAAAGCCATCTAAGTTACATAACTATAACGCCTTATTAAAAAAGCAGAAGAACTAACATTTAGATTTAGAGTAGATGCATACCCACAAACAACCAGAGGAGTATTGAGAAGTGGGCTATTTAGTCGTCACCTCATTCTTTTTCCACAGATCATTTTAGATTTCAATGACGATCCAAACGAGGTTTCTTCTGCGAGCCAGACCCATGGCTGTAATATTGACTCCTTTCCGAAGATCCCTAAGAAACAAGAAAAAGAACACAGACGTGTCAAAGTACAAGTCCACAATATAGATCAGATCACACAAGAATGTAAGCATGATGAGTACCAAATAAGTATCGTTTTCGCCATACGAGCCACGGAAAGTGCCGTCCATATTGTTGTAATTCATCCCATACGATCCACCTGGACGCATAACATATCACAACAAACCAGTTAGCGGCTTTAATGAAAATACCAAATGTTTCCAAGTAAAAATGTAGGATCATACCAAAACCCCACGGCCTACTATCAACAGTAGCAAGTTCTGCGCGTAGCTTTTCAACTTCACGCGCCATAGAAACCATGTTCTTTTCCATTGTCTGCCGCTGCTCCATAAGCTCAAACTTTTCCTTCTTCTCATATTCAATTGCATCTCTGTTCCATAGCATATACAATCGAACCAGATGTTTAGGCACTAAAACACCAAACTACAAAAACTAACAGAACGATTGATAAAAAAGGTTGAATCTTTAGATACCTAGCATGCATAAGCTCCTTCTGCAGGTCTTTAACCTCAGCTCTCATACCAGGAATCTGCTTGTTATCTGATTGCAATTTAGCCAAATCTTTCCTAAGCAACTGAACATTTCCACTTAATTCACGTTTAATCTCATCCAGCTTCTGAACTTCACCACGCAACTGTGAAGCCTCCTTCTTATACGACTCCATAGCGCGAACATCCCCCTCAAGTTTATGCCTTTTCTCACTAAACTCCCTCAATTGCAGATCTTGCTCAGCACGAAGATCAGAAATCATCAGATTCATTCGGTGAAGCTCTTCTTTAGCAGCAACGAGTTCTCTCTCCAGAACCATTCGGTCGTCAGCTAGTCCATGATTATCACTCAAAAGCCTTCTGATTTCAGCATCCTGCCTTCTGATTTCACCCTCCTGTATCTGAAGATCTTCTAACAAAGATGGTGGTGGAGGTTGTAACAATGGAGGGCCTCGGAGAAAAGGTCTCTCCGGAGGTAAATCACGATGATCATGATAGCTGTCTCGGATATCTCTGTGAATCCGGTTTCTTCCAGACATTCAGAATTACCTTCTCAAGCAACAAATATTCATTTCCAAAAATCAATATATAACCCAAATTCATCAAGTAAGGCAAATTCAAGCTAACCTAAAATTGTATATAGATCAATTTCGAGTTGGATTGATCACAGCTTCAACAACCAATTTTATATTCAGAGAAATTAATCTTGATATTGGATCAATTGGAGAATGATACCAAAAAAAAAGAGTCAAAACCTTTTCTTCTGCTTCAGAGCGGATATCGTCTTCTACCTTGAATTGGTGCCTTGAACAAGGTTAGCATTTTAAAGATGTCTGCGTGTGAGAGTCATCCTTTTTTGGGCTTTGAAATAAATAAATGGGTTATCTTCATTTTGAAATCAGTAGAAAGTGGGAATTTGGGCTTTAAATGGGCTTTAAACCTGGTTCTTATAGATTTATCATTTATGCAAATCAGTAGAAAGTGTTTCTTATGCTTTGTGATGAAAATAACTTGATATTTCTTTGTACTACTACTAGTTCTTGATCTGCACTATGCAATCATAGTGCGACATGTATATTTCAAACTCAACCTCTTTAGCCCATAAAAAGTCGAACCTTTTTCTCTAGCATTCAACGTTTCACAATGACACAGAAACACAAGACCGGACAATGGATCAATGTTGGAACTGAAGATACCAAAGTGACTGGTTTCAACAATGAAACGAACAATTTTTCCAAAAGCAAAACATGTGATATCCACAAAGTAAGAAGTGAAACCAAACTAAAAATCAACAGAATCTGCACTTTAATGAATCAGAAAGTAGGAATGGTTTTGGAGCCGATGAACTGTTTGAGAATCGCTTTCTCTTCGTCATTCCGTTTCTTCTCTTCTGCGTTTTTCGGATTTACTTTCCTTTTCTCCTCCAACATCCATTTGAAGAGCTCACGTTGTTGTTTCTCCGGAATTGGCTCACGTGCCTTGATCACCACTGGCTCTGCAACCACTGTGGAAGACAAAGTTTTTTCCACAGTAACAGGAGCTGCAACTGAACTCGATTTAGCAGCCGTCTCTTCAACTACAGGATCTAGGTCCTTTTTCTTAGTTCTAAAGAACAGATAACCTGCAAAACGAATAAGGCAAAGAACCATCAGTATCTGTGATGAAAGTCTCTGTGACAGCATTTCCATCAAGATTGTAACTTCAACACAGTTCTATGAGTAAAGAAACTATCTAAAGGAAGAATCTCGATGGCGAGGGATCCATATAACTATCGTAAATGACTCTTAACATCATAAAGATAAAACTAAACACCTAATCAGATGTGGGGAAAAAGGTTATCCATAAAACAAGGATTAGTCATGCTTCAGAGAACACACAATACAAGCAGCGAACCTTAAGAAATATTAGTCTGCAACATTACGATACGGTTTTCATCTAAAGATGAGCAAAATCCTGAAGTGAAAGTGTATCAACAAACTCAGACATTCACAAACACTCATATAGCAGAGAAGGCATAATCTGAAGCAGATCTCAATGGTCCAAGCTTTAGTGCTTGATCAAAAAGACCTAATGATTCTAAACTCTTAACTTAATAAGGAATCGTTACTACTACTAGTAACCAGTAAAATCTTTCCCAAATCGTTACCCTAATTGGGATTTTGGGACAAGGCATACAAAATTGAGAACCAGTGAAAACGCTAGATTACCTCCGACGGCGAGATTGACGGTAAGGAGAAGCGGCCAGACATATTTGTACCTACGAGCGAATGATTCCTTAGGAGGAGGCGGAGGAGGAACAGAACCACCACCCATCGTATACGAAGCCGCCGCTGCTGCAGCTGGAGACGGTTTAGATGATGGAGGAACGGTGGGATTGTTGAAATTGGCTTCAACGTGCTTAAGCTGAGCGATAATGGCTGGATACAGATCACAAATCGAAATGGAGATCAACACAAAAAGTCAAAATAATTTAAATCCAAAAAATTGTGTGAAAGATTCGTTGAGTGAGCTGTTGAAAAAAGCGACAGCTTCTTCTGTTTTTGTTTAGTGAATCGGAGAAGAAGAAACCAAAAAATGAAAATTAGTTGTTACCCTTCTTCTTGGGTTTATTGGTGAAAAGCTTCGGAGTTTCTTCACTCATGGCGATCAGATGAGTTTCTCACTTCTTCCCAGGTTTCTTCTTTTACTCTTCTTCTTCAAGTTTAGTTTAGGGATTTACTTTTGCTTATCCTATATTATTAAGAATCATTTTTTTATTGTTTTCAAATTTAATTGTACTCTTAATGAAAATTTGATTATTATTTTTTTTCTCGGATTACATTCTAAAAGTAAATCATTCATAGCCAAAAAGCTCCGTTCTCTCTCTTGCCCAGAAAGGGCGATTTCAGAAGCCACGGTTATCTCTCTTATCTCTTCATATTTTCCAGAGAGAAAGTCGATTGCTCTCATGTCCCTTTCTCCGTCGTCCGGAGTTTTTCGGCAAGGCCGTCCAAATGGTTTCAATTGGCTTTAGCCCGACATCCATGGATGGTTGGTCGGTTTCTCTTCCGACATCTTCCGGTTCTGTTAGCGGAGATGGTTGGCTTTCGCCCGGCAAATTCTGCTCCCACATGAGTTTTTGGCCGGTTTGCTGTTTTTCTTCCACCGCAAATCAGTTTAAGACTGAGTTCTAAACGTTGTTTCTCTTGTTTTTAGTTTCTTATAGTTTTTTTTAATAAATGCTTTAGATATGAGTTGGTGATGAATCTTTAGGTTTGAGGTTTTAGAGTTACAAGAATTATTAAGAGATGGCGTCCTTGGTTGAAGAAACGAAGAATTTTCCGACGCTTATTCGGATATTCTTATGCTGTTAAATTATATTGGAGCTTCGATGGTTTAACTTCGATGATTACCAAAAGAATCACAATTCGATTGTTATCGACGCTGATTCTCTCACCGTGATCGGTGCTCAACGGCAAAAGTTGTTATCGGAAATCTTCCGATTACTTGTCTAATACGTGTTGAGGTTATATCCTCTTGATGACACGTGGTTTCAGATTGGGTCAAAAGTTGATATTTCTTCTTCAGTCGGCATTGTTACTATGGTAGGCTCTAGGTAGGGCCTCAACTTTCTGTAATCTCTTAAAAGGCCTTTATTTTGGCTATGTATTGTATCGAATGTTTAATATAATGTTACATTTGTGAAAAAAAAGAAAAGTAAATCATTCTTCTAATAGTATTTTTTCAAAACACTTTTTCTATAAATCCATGACATAATTGATTAAACTAAGCCCAAATCATCTACACCAATTTTTTCTGAAAATTTTCGGTTTATCTTACTCTAATTAATTTGGATTCAGATCAAATGTTATCTTACATGTTTAATGTTTTGCTGTAAATGTCAAATGTTTGAGGAACAAAATAGTAAACAAGAGATATAAATGGAGAAAGAAAATCACTGAGCCCTAAAGCCATAACAAGATACAAAATCAGTGATCAGCTCCACCCTCTTCTGCTCCCACGGTCTCTGAATCCTCCAAGCCCTGTTTCCCAATGAACCACACATTACTAAAAAAATCAAGACTCGACTAAAATGATCATCAGTTGACAAATTAAGCATTGAAATCTTCTGACAAAGATCTTTGTTTCTGCTAACTGACCTGGAGGAGGAGGAGCGGTACTGCGACCCATTGAAGCCAATTCGGGACTCACTTTCTGTCCAGCTTCTTGTAGTATGTTGGTAAGTTCCTTGGCGAATCTCGCATTTGCAACTGTGAAGAAAGTGTAAGCTGTTCCTTTAGCCCCGGCTCTACCTGTTCGTCCAATCCTGTGAACATAATCCTCCAGTGATCCAGGGAAGTCATAGTTTATCACATACTTCACATCTTTCACGTCTGTTCAAAACAAAAAGAACTGTTGTTAGCTTGTCACCATGGTTAAGAGAGTTGATGTTTGCACGCAGATGAGAAAAAGATTTAGTACCTAATCCACGAGCTGCAACGTCTGTAGCAGTCATTATAGGGCTTTTGCCTGATCTAAACTCCGAGAGAACCCAATCTCTTTCCGCTTGACTTTTATCTCCATGTATTGACAAAGCAGGCCAACCATCCATGCGAAGCTGACGAGTGATTTGGTCACAGCCCTTTTTTGTATCGAGGAAGACAAGAATTCTGCTTCCATCCATTATGTCCTCAAGCAGTTTCACCAACCTGTAAAATTGCAACAAATAGTTTCGATTCACCACAAATTCCATGACAAGTGAAATGAGACAAGAAGCAGGGAGAGCATAGTAGGTAAGGAGACGTACTTGTTATACTTTTGGCTTTCGGAAATGACATCAACAATTTGACGAATTGCACGGTTAGCTTTCAAATCAGAAGATCCTATTATCACCTGCAATTAAGACCAAAGAAGCCTGATAAGTTTTTGTTGACAACTAAACCACTGTGAGAAACGTTAGAGAGATGTCTCTTACTCTCTTACTTTGTATGGGTTATAAAGAAACTTCTTCGATAGTTGTTCCACCTCCTTAGGCCAAGTGGCACTCCAGTACAAAGTTTGACGGTCTGGCCGAATCTGCACAGGTTTAAAAAGAAAGGTTATAGACAAAGCAACTAGCATACACATATATATGACGAAGACAGGAGTAAGTAAACGAACATGTGAAACAATTTTCCGGATCTGAGGGTCAAACCCCATATCAAGCATTCGATCAGCCTCATCCAAAACAAGATAAGTAACCCTTCGTAGGTTTGTGTTGTTCGACTCCATCATGTCTATTAACCTCCCAGGAGTAGCTATAACGATCTCCACACCTATATCCACAGGCCAACAATCACAATCAGAATGATCAACAAAAAATTAAGAAAAACTAATAGTTCCAGAAATGTCGTGAAAGGCACTGAACTAAAGCAATTTACCTTTCTGGAGATCACGCACTTGAGGCCCTTTTGGAACCCCACCATAAATGCAAGTGGTCTTAATTTTTGAGGATGAACCAAATTTAGATGCCTCTTGCTGTATCTGCACAGCCAGTTCACGAGTGGGAGCAAGAACCAAGACGATTGGGCCGTCACCATGAGCTGGGAAATTTTATTTCAATCAGTACAGCCTTTTACAACTTCCATCAAACAAGAACGAAAAAAAAAAAGAACTCCAGGAGCAGAAATCAAGCATTACCTAACATTGGTTGGGCATTAACATGGACAATAGCAGGTAGTAAGTAAGAAAGAGTCTTTCCAGAACCAGTTTCAGCAATGCCGATAAGATCACGTCCCTTCATAGCCATTGGCCACCCCTGAGATTGTATAGGCGTAGGTTCAGTAAAACCAGCCTTCTTAACCTCTTCCAAAACATAATCTGAGCCAATCAGGAAACTATATCAGTAGGTATATCCAAAAATAAAACAGGCATATATGCTACATCATACATCTAAGACATGTAAGTGAAACTAATCACAAGCTCTACATGATTGCCAAATTCAAGAGTTTACCAGGAAAGCCAACATCACGAAAACTCTTGACAGGTTTTGGAATATCTTTGCCTTCAACAGTAATTTCCCTTAGCTTTCGATATTCCTCTACTTCTGTGTCTGTCATAGCCGCCACAGCGGGAGACTCGACATAAAAATTCTTCTCAAAAGGAGTCAAACCATCTAAATCTAGCTTCCTTGGAGATTCATTGCCATCGTTATCCTTTTTGCTAGATGTATGACTACCTGAGCTTCCATATGATGAAGTCCCACCAAACCCTGAGTCACTAAGATAAAGCAAATTTGAAAATGAAGCAAACTCTTCTTCTCCAACACACCCATAGAGAATTTGATAACGCACTATTCCACGAATTTGATCAAAATTAAGTGGATTTTCTTCATATTCGTTCAAATACATAGCCAAAAACAACGAGACTATAGTTCAAATGGAGTCTATACGAAAGGAAACACACTTACCTTCGACGGTCACGGTACGAGGTGGAATCGCCGGTCCGGCTATCGTAGCGACTCATGATGTTCGTCGAATCAGTTTCTCCGATTGAGAAATATGATCGGAAAGTTGAGAAAAAGGAGTTGCAGGTACTGAAATCTAGTCGTTAGGGTTTTACAAATTGGGACGACGAAAGGTGAGAGTGCCAGAAGAGAGACGAGACAAAGCTCGTAATGCTAAAGGTACGCTAGTGTGTATTTATTTTTGTGAAACAGACAAGTAAAAACACGCCACGTGGATAAATAAATGTCACCGCCTGATCTTATTACCGTCAAAACATAAGGGAAGCTTAAAAAATAAAAAGCTGAAAGGTTTTTTCAAAAATGGCGATTCTATCAGCGAGCTCTACTATAGTGAGAGCTGCTTTAGATACGCAGCCGAAGCTCCGATACAATCCCAATGCGCCACGCAATGTTAAGAAAAATTCTAATTTGAGTTCTTTTGTTCCACCGTCGTCTCCTTCTTCATCTTCTCCGGCGACAAACTTAAGCGTCTCCGTTTCTGATTTACTCAAACGTCCTGCAAGCAAAGGTAACGAATTGGGTCCTGAATAATTGTTTAGAACTCTCTCTTTGTTATGTCCAATTCATGATTCATACTAAATTTCTGGTTTTATGTAGATATTGGTGATGGATTTGATGATACTTGTGTTGGATATGAGAAATGGTTTCCAAGTCCACCAAAAGTGGAGAAACCTAGATCTGTCTTCAATGCTGCCTCATTAGCTTATATTGGCGATTCAATCTATGAGGTTAGTTGTTCTTCAGTGATTTAAGAAAAGTTTTTTTGTACTTAATCCCTGTTGTTTTAGTCTTCGTGATTTTAGACAAGTTTAGGATCCAAGGATACCAAGTGATGATTATGTTAGTGTTTATAGCATTAAGATAGTTACTATGAGCTTGTTCTTTAGGATGCAAGAATGTCAAATGATGATCATTTTCAGTGATTGTAGCATTAAGGCAGCCACTATGAGTTTGTGTTATGTGATATTGACAAGTTTTTTCTGCTTAGTCCTTGTTGTTTTAGGTTGCAATAGTGTCAGATGATGATTATGTTAGTGTTTCTAGCATTAAGATAATCATGATTAGCTTATTGTAGACAAGTTTTTGTACTTAAGCCTTGCTGTTTTAGGATGCAAGAATGTAAGGCTGATAGTGTTTACAATATTAAGACAGTCACTCTGTTGATATTCGTAATTTTCTACTCTGTTTAACCATTTTTTTTCTTGGCTTTGTAGATATATGCTCGTAGGCATTTTCTTTTTCCTCCACTTAGTATTGAAGAATATAATGACCGTGTTAGAGCAGTGGTGCGATGTGAAGCACAAGTATGTTTTTCTATCTTCTATTTCTACCCTTTTGTGTACAGCTGTAAACATTCGTACTTCCACATACATGTATCTCTGCTTTTCTCTGATTCACATTTTTGTTTGCAATTTCATATGGTGTGCGAAGCTTTTATTTCTACTTTAGGCCTGCAATGTAGATCAGCATCTATTAGCTTACTAATACTCAATATACGATCTGCATTGGTTTTGTTATCATTGTTCCTGTTTGAGCTAACTATTATCTGTGTCTTTCTTCTTCAGTATGCTTTGCTGCAGAAGCTTGTTGATGATGACTTCTTAACGAAAGATGAAAGGTCGGTTTCAAAAACTTGTTATTTTGCGGGCAAATTCATACATATTTTAGCATCAAATTTTTGTCTTTACATCTCTCCATTATCTGAAAGATGCATGAAGATATTATGACTATTTGAATCACATGCTACACACGTTCCAAGCTTTTTGTTTGAGACAGCAAAGATAGATCGATCTGATGCTAAGTTTGTTGGTTTCAGAGATATACTTCGGTGGGGAAAAAACGTAGGCTCGGTTAAAACACGGTCAACTAGACGTGCCGGTGTTGCTGTTTATAACAAGGCCTCATCATTGGAAACACTAGTAAGTTTGCTCAAATCTGAAACTCATACAAATCTGTACTCTTCTACCATGCGTAAAACGCGTTTTTCGTCTGTTCAATCAGATTGGGTATTTGTATCTATCAAACGGGAAAAGACTGGAAGAAATGATGCAGAAGCTAGGATTCTCAAGTGGTTCTTCAACAGAGAGAATGGTTAAGGAAGCTGGCTCAAACAAACCATCTTTCAAATAAACTTTACTATATTGTAGTTACAGTCTGTATCATTAAAAATGTTTTGAATATATATATTTTTTTTTAACATCTTCTTATTGATATTAGTTATAACGATCTACACAGCGTTGCGTTTTGAATATATTATCCATTCATCAAAACATTACAAAGGTTTGGTAAAATATTTGTTTCAACTACAACTAAACCACCCAACAAAACCTCAAGAGGCATCAAAAGTTATGTCAATTTAACTAATCTCAGTCAATCTTCACTGAGGAGTAGATCTTTCTAACGAACCACAAACATGCGTAGAAACCGATTGAGCCGGTTAGCACGAAAAACGAGTAAGAGATAATGATCATGTACCCGAAGTAGAGCACTCCTGATACCAGTTTTGAGATCTCAAGCTTTGTGAAGAAGTAGAAGACGGAGTAGAGGAAGAGGTAAAGTGAAGATGAGCCTGATGTGAGGTATGCTCTCCAACACCAATTGTAGTCTTCACTGCAGAGCTGAAAGTAGCAGAGGACAATTGTGATCTCTGCGCAGGTCACAATCAAGATCAAGAACACGATGAAGAGGAATCCGAAGATGTAGTAGAATTGATTGAGCCAGATTGATGTTAGGATGAAGAAGAGCTCGATGAAGACTGCTCCAAATGGAAGGATGCCTCCAATTAGTATGGAAAACCCAGGTTTCATGTACCAAGGTTGCTCTGGTACTTGTCTCGGGATCTTGTTAGTTTTGACTGGATCTTCGATTGCTGGTTTTTTGTGACCGAGGTAGCTACCAATGAAGACTAGTGGGACAGAGATTCCAAACCAGAGACAGACCAGAGCAAACATTGTACTAAAGGGAATGGCTCCAGATGATCGTTCTCCCCATATGAGTGTGTTGAGAACGAAGAAGATCGCGAAGAGTATACCGGGAAACATGAATGCAGTCTTCAAGGTGATTCTTTTCCACTCATTCCCTTTGAACATTTTGTGAAGACGAGAAGATGAGTAACCAGCAAATATGCCCATGAATACCCATAAGAGAACCATGGCAGTCGTGAGCCCTCCTCTGTTGGATGGAGATAAGAAGCCCAGCAATGCAAAGATCATTGTCACAAGAGTCATACCGAAAATCTGAACACCTGTGCCGACATAAACACACAGTAACCCAGAGTTCATGGGCGTCCTAAAGACATCTCCATGTACAAGCTTCCATCCGGTTTCTTCCTGAGCCTCGTCTTGGGTCTCGAGCTGATTGTAGTTTGAAATATCCTTGTATAAAGTTCTCATCATGATCATCGCTACCATTCCAGAGAGGAAAAGGACAATCATAAGCGAGTTTATGATTGAAAACCAGTGGATTTGATCATCGTTCATAAGCAAGTATGTGTCCCAGCGCGAAGCCCATTTGATAACACTCTCCTGCATATTTCATACTTCATAATATGTTTACAGCGCATAAATAAAGAGTTCTCCAGAGTAAATTAGTTACCTTAAAGGCGACATCATATGTAAACACAATTTCTTTTCCTTCCTCGACTTCTTGAGGAACAGTGTTGCTTTGGATCAAATTCTTTGTGTCTTTGTTGCATGTTGTTAATTGGGGATTGTTTTCATCCCACTCTTTGTACTCATGCAATACACTTACCAAAAAGAGAGAGAGAAAAAGGGTAGCTTATAAGAATCGAGACAAAATCATACTCTTCAATAACGTTGATGATAACCAAGTAGACAATACCTGTTAGGCGTAACCTCAAAACCAACAATGCGAGAAGATTCAGACTCTTGGTCTCTGTGGTACATGACTCGGAAACTCAAGTGGTTATGGATAAAGTATTTTTTCTCTTTACTCTACAAAAGCAAAGCATACTACTCCAGATTGGTACAAGAAAATGCTTAAAAAGTAAAGAGTTTGGTCATAGGTTAAAGAGACGTGTTACCCCTTCATAACTCCCTTTAAAGCCAACACGGTAACCATGCTCATAAGTCGTTGACTGAATTCCATCTTTTCTTTGTCGAAGAACAGCTACTGGAAGATTATCAAGAATCCTATAGACATTTAATAATAAAACTGAAAGTATGAATCAAAACTACTTCACACAAATCTAGGATTAGCATATAAAAATCTAAACTTACATATTAGCTCGGTATTCATAATCAATCTTTTCCCTGAAATTTTTAGCAGACTCTGCATCAACTCTAACACGGCAGCCTACTCTACAGGGCTGATCCTCCAACATTTCAAACTGAAACAGAATCCAAAGTCTCAACATCAGATGATGAGAGATTAAGGTACAAAGATGAAATGGACAGAGTTTTGCTTACAGTATAAACCGAATTCTCAATGCGATCTCCTCTGAGAACCTCCCCCAAATTTTCGCCGGTATTCAAGATCTTCGGAGGCTTACAGTAATTCAGGTAGTAGAAATCATAAGGAAGCTGAGTCTTTGTAGACGATAATTTGTTCACTTTCACATAAAGAGGATCACCCTGTGATCACAGAACAAGCAAGGTTAGCATAAACATGAGCTCAAAAGCTTCCATTAGACAACCTGTAAGCTGATCATCAATTCAATTTCACATATTCCTACATTCTCTTATTGGCACTCCTACACTGAAAACGCTTAAAGATCCTTCGACAATACCAAACGCAATAATTTCCCACAGATCTGGATTGAATTACACGTCAAAGCAATCGCACTTGATATCAGAAACCCTAGATTGATAATGTAATCAAAAGTGAGATCGGAATAACCAGAAATAGAGTACCTTCTGAAAATCGCGAGGAGCGACACCGGGAAGATAGAAAGCGTGAAGAGTGGAGAAGAATAAGAAAGATAGTAAGAGAGTTCCGGAGATTCGAATCCTGATCGCCATTATCGTCTTCTTCGTTGCTTTCTTCTTCCTCGGACCTGGACTATTCTCTCAGATAGAGGAAGTAGCTGAGAGCAATGGAAAGATAGCCAATGCAAGAAGAAAGCGTTTCTTATTTGAAACGGTGTCGTTCTCGCATATTTTTCTTTTAAAATGTGAAATAAAATTCACAAAATCTATCAACAGAAAAATTAACAAATAATTTCTACCCTATTAATATTATCTAAAATTTCCTTCCAAAATATATATTTTACTGGTTTTCACTCCTTCAAAAAAAGTTTATTTATACAAAAATTTCTTTCAAATAATAGAAAAGCTTAAATTTCAAATGAAAAAAAAACGTATAATCTCTGCGTAAAAATAACATATACACCAAAAGTAAAATCTTCAAATTTGGAAGTGAATGGTAAAATAAGAATGTTAATATCTCTTAATATGTAATAATCTCTTATATATTTCGTTTTACCCGTACAATGTAAAATATTTTTCATTCAAAACTGATGATTAGGTGAGCGTGACTCTTCACGCTCAATAAATGGTGACATTAAGTCGCCATTGATTTGAGCAGACTTTAAACTCCAAGCACTTAGGGTCAAGATATCAACACTTTGAGTGCCTTTGTTGAAGACAAACAGATTTGCATTTTCTCCGATTGCCAATTTTGGATACACTCTTGAGGTTATACATGTTCTGCCTCCTCCACCATAACTCTCCACTATCGAGTGATCAATCTACAAAAAGAAAAAGAAGAAAACACTAATCAATTCCATAGCATATGTTTCAAGTATATAAAGGATATACTCACTAGCTTGATACATGACACTTTTTTAAGGGAATAGCTTTCATATACTAAAACCTTACCAAAGTCCTAAGAGAAATTGTTTGGTGAGAAGGGTCTATCGCAACAAAAGCACCAAAGGTTGATTTATCATTTTCATCATTTAACGATGATCTGTGAATACCACCATTAAAACAAAAATCTCTTTAGCATTTTATTTAAATACGAGAAGATAATCTAAACGTATCTTTTACTTGATTTAGTAGAGAGGAGATATATATACCTGCTTTGGTCACTGCACATCAACACCACGTATTTAGTCTTCTTGTTAGTATCGTCATTTGACTTGAAAATTCTGAAGTAAACGGACGTGTACTCTTCCATGTCATTGGATGCCAAAACCATCAAACCAAATGGTCCTAAACCCGACATAACCGATAAATCTCCCTGACTACATATCTTTTGTGGATCGGTCCAACTCGGTTCAATCACATCCGCCTTTTCCAATTCCTTCACCTTGAACGATACCTCAACATCTGCCTGCTCAATACCAAAAACAAAATAAGCAAGAAACACACTTTGCTAAAAGAAAAACTAAGTAGTTTTAGGTCAATTCCCAATACTAGATTCGGATTCACCATTGATATGGCCAAGTTTAAGGAATAAGGTTTGAGTCATACCTGCGCAGCAGTGACACCATGAACTTGGAGAGTAGATCCTGCTTTGAGAACTTTCTTTTGCCAGTTGACTTGTTGCCCACGCAATGTCTCAATCTCTTCAATCGGCCACTGTAGCAATTCCTTTCCTGATTCATCGAGCCATATTTTCCTCGGAAATGACTTACCAAATCAAGATAACAAAAACAGGTTAATTTAAGTCCTCGGTCGGGAGTGGTCATAAAAAAACAAAAAAAAAACTGAAACCAAAGTTATTTCACAGTAAGCGAATTATAATGTAGGGCAAATTCAAATGTACCTGAAGACCAGACCAACCCTTCTCAATATCATCTTTAGCTGGAGACGATTCATTAACCCAACCCCACAAGATCCTTCGTTTTTTAACATCATCGTAAAACGTTTTCGACGCGTAATATTTCCCGTAATCTAACCTCGGAGCTGATTCGTTTTGCACAAACCCAAGATCCGGTACGTAAACATCTTTCTCACGATCATAACTCCCAATCGTGTAATAATCATGCAATGTCTCAATCAAACTCACTTTAAGCACATGCTTAATCCCATTCTCACCAACCGACGACGTTTCTACACCGTCCGATCCGGTTATCGAAACCGGGAAAAAATCAGGACATTCCCACATTCCGGTTAAGTCTTCGTAATGTAAAGGCTTCATTGATTGCGTCCAGTTGAAGAAATCTCTGCTTTTGTAAAGAATCGCTAATCCTCGTCGATCGTCCGTCGAGCTTCCGACGATTACTCGCCATTCTCCGTCACGTCCAAGCCACGCGGTGGTCGGATCACGAAACCGGTCCGGGTTAATTCCGTTAACCGCGTTAGTTGTCATTAGAGGATTTTGCGGCGGTTTTGACCATTCTCGGAGATAAGGATCAGAGATGTTAACCGGAACGGCGACGTTTTGGACTTGACCTTTGTTTTGGTCAATGCCGGTGTAGAGGATCACAGGTTTGCCGTTTGGTAGAATCGTGACGGAGCCTGACCAACAACCGTTGATATCTGACGGCTGAGATGGATTAAAAGCTGGAGGTTGTGAAATCCAGTTGACTAAGTCAACTGACGTGGAGTGTCCCCACACGATTCTCACATCCCAAACGGCACCGTATGGGTTATATTGGTAAAAAAGATGGTATATTCCTTTGTATATCATTGGTCCTACGTACCCAACAAAAACAAATACGTATAATTGTATCTTTTTGTACATTTGATTTAATAATATTTTTAGAAATATGAATAAAGAGAACTAACCATTAGGATCTGGATTTTTATTTTTGTTGGTCGAATTAGATTTCATCGAACATAACGGAATCCATAAGAGAATAAAAGATGTTAGTTTTGAGGATGAATGAATACACACATCGATGGATTTTAGAGATTATAAAGAAACCAGATCAAGATCGGTACGTTACATACCGTTCATCCAATTTTTGAGAGGTTGAAAGTGATAACCGGTCCGGTACGGTTGGTTGAGATCTTGATGAGAAGAAGCTTCAAGATCGGTGATAAAGTTTGCGAGGAACATAGATAGTAACAGTGAGAGACCAATGTTGGAACGATTTAATTTCGCCATTGTTGTTCTGTTTCTTTTGTTCTCTCTTTGTTCGGTATAAATGCTTAAGTACAAATGAGTTTTATCTTTAAAACTCTCATGGTGTTAGCTTTTCACATGGTTCAAAAGAGATCAATAATGGACAAGTGGGCACGTAACTGCAGATATAAATCCATTAATCAAAGACCAATCAATTAAGTAACCTTAATTTGATGACAATTGAGTGAGTCAACCATCGTTAATTTTTTAAGAAACACTTAAGTAAAGGACCATTCTCTGTTTAGGCCTATGGGAGAAAGATTTAAGCCCACAAATGTTTATAGCCTTTGTTCTCTTCTCTCAGTTACCTCCTTACCGGCTTCCTTGGTTTGGTTTGCAATTAGTTTAGAGGATCGATAACCGGTCTTGTTCGATTGAAAATTGGGACCCAAACGACGCGTTTCAAGCATACCGGAAACGGAAACATTGGGAACGGGATGTCCGAAAGGTCGTCTGACCGCGTGTCTCGCATAAGAGTCAAAACCAATCATGACTCGTTTGCTTAGAAGTACAAGCCAATCACCGCATGCCATGTGTATTATTGGTCGTCTACGGTTTCATCGACCTCTCACTTTCAAGTTTCACCTATATGGCTATATATGTCTAGAAACTCTAGATCAGTAGATGAGAGATTCCCTCTCCCTAATTAAGTTGCAGTAGTCAGTAGATAACGGGAATACCATAACAAGTAAACATTATAATAATATTAAGGCTTTAGTCTATGCTTTATAGAATCGTTCACCAAAAAAAAGTCTATGATTTATAGAATACACACGATGTTATTTTTAAGTAAAACTATATAATATGTGCACCTTATTTTTCCGTTTGTCTTATTAACCAACATTCAAACTTATGACTATTATAAGTCTATGATTACAGTTCGAAAATGACATTGGGCAAAGGTTTATGTGCTAAGAAAATTTACAATAATATATTGTTGATTTTTTTTAATGACTTTTTTCCACTTTTAATGACTTACTTCCAAAAAGAACATTTTTTTTTTAACCAAACGTGAATTATACAACGACACCCTATTTTCTTCAATCAAATAATTGGATTATTGTCTTTCAGTTATACAAAACTTACGTCGATATATTATTATTATTATTGTAAAATCCAGAGCCACGCGTTGCCGACGTGGAGACGTCGACCTGAAATTGTCATTGGCCTATGTTTTGCATATAATTATCACTATCATATTATGGTGTGACTACGAAATAAACAGTGTAGAAGAAGGGATTGGAATAAACAAGCATAACAAGTGTAACTAGAATATAATGGATACGAGTAATTCGTAAAACCGTTGTCAGAAAGCAAGACAATTTAAGGTTAGAGGTGCTTTTAGGATTGTAGCCATTAACAGTCACCGCAAATACCCTCCAAATATTATATCCTACTGCAAAATGGATTAACTGGAGTGACTTAGAGTATGTTCATAGGTGATATTACAAAGTATCATTCAGAATTTTTATAATATTATTTATAATGTTTATTTAGTACCTTTTTTTTTTTTGCTTTTGACAAATATGACCAATTAGGGAAAACCACGTCAGATGATACTAGTATCATAAATATTATTGGGCTGATACTGATCAAGATCATTCTAATTGTTTTATCAATATAAAAATAATTTTTGGACTTATGATACTCTAAAAATATCTTCAAATAATTTTTATACTACACGTACGTACTAAAAATATCATCCATGTATATTGTCTTTTATATAATCTGTTTATAAGAAAATTAGTTTTTGTGTATAACGTCGTGTGAATAGCGAATGAGAATTTATAATCAAAAGTTCACATTATAGATGCATGGCCATGGGTGTCACCAAATTGAATGACGTTCTGATGTGAGTGAACGGACATTTATGAAATTATTTCTTCAAATAATCTCGGATCTGGCGGTAAGATATATATCTAAATAATTTTATTAATGAACATTGATAAACTATACTGTTAACTTTTAATTTTGTTAGCCATATAATAATTTAGTAATATGTAACTTTTTTTGTGTTCCAAATTTAGAAATGTGTTAAGTAATCGGCACTATTATCGAGTATCGACTATTGAATAATAGTGAAATATGTAGTCCAAGGCCACTCGTAAGGAAAAGGTATTATGGAATAGTATGGTCAATCTTAAATTTTTCAGACCATTATATATAACTGCAAATTTTATAGATATACTCATTATAATTTATTTATTTTTATACTACACGTACGTATGATATACCATAAATAAAACATGGATTTAAACTCTTAAAATGGTTAAAAACTCTTAATACCATATAACAGTATTAATCAAAGTTTTGGTCAGTATTTGTTTTTAATTCAAAAATGTAGATAAAGATAAGGAGTTTTTTTTAGTGGTGTCTAGTCTACGACCTTGGCAGGACCGACCATGGTCTACGTATGAAATATAGTTTTATCATTTTCCGAAAATTCAAAAATGTCAATGATTTGTGTCCATAGCTCGATGTAGATCATAAAGTTAGGTTAGGGCATGTGTCACTAAAACATAACTATTTTTCAACATAATTAATCCTTTTTAGTTTTCATTCATTCTTCTTTTTTCTTTTCACATGAAAAGCCTCAATGAACCCCAAAAAAAAAGATACAAAAAAGTTAACCTTTTTCCTCTTTAATCAATGAATCAATCATGTTTTTAGTACTGTAAATCACGATGTAAAATAATAAAATGGCTCTGTCGAAATTGTAGTTTACTTTAAAAGTGCTGAGTATGAATTGTTCAATACATTCAAGATTTCTAAGCATATAGTGGCAAATGATGTTAGTGTTTTTTTGTTGTTGCTAGAACTCACACATCAAAATATTCTGTAGATTAAATTCAGATTTGACAATGTTGTCACAAAAGTGGAAACCAATAAATTACATGATCTTCTGATCCATAAAAATTAGTACAATGATGAAGACTCACAATGAATAGTCAAATAATAACTCCTAGGGAAAATACATAGTGCATGCACTACAATGAAACGAATTCAAACATGTCTTCTCACTATCTCGAGAAACGTACAAAATTATAAGCTTATTTATACAATCTCCTCTTTCTGCTACAAGCTTTTCAGTTTTCACACAACTGTGACAAAAGTATTTTTAATTTTTGGCCCACCTCTCTTTATGAACCCCCAAAAAAAAACATTTTCTCCAATATCTCAACCTTCTTTATACAAAACAAAATGTAAATGTAAATAACAAATTTTACAGACCATAATAATTTAAAAAAGGACAGACTGCTCTGAGTCTGTGAGCTTCTGTGTAAGTGTAAATAAATAATAATAATAAAAAGACAGAAAATGACAAAGCCAGAAGAGTTTTCATTTTTTTCTTTGCTTTTCTTCATTAGCGGTAGGGTTCACTTTTTTATTGTTTTTAAGTTTTGAGAATTTATAAGTTTCAAATATCACACACAGAGATAGAAAGATAATAATAAGAGTTTCTTCTCTCATCCACAATCTCTCCCTCTCTCTCTCTTTCCTTCTTCTAGCTAGGTATTTTGTATTCTCTTCCTTCTGCTTTGTCATTAATTTATTTCTTCTCTTGTGTTATTCATCATGTGTAGTAGTTCTTGTTTATGTTTTCTCAACTTATTTTGGATTTTTGTTGTTAAAAAGCAATCTTTAAAGCTTCTTCTTCATGTTTTGAAATGAACAAGAACCCAAAAAAAAATCTGGTTTTTATGTTCAGGTTTTCAAACACAGTCTCTTGAATTCAGAGACTTGTTATTATTTTTTGTTCTTTCCCATAAGAAAAACCAAAGATTGTCTCTTGCGTTGAAACCAAACAAAGTAATTTTTATATTTAGAATCATGGGTTTCATTAATTTCTTGGATGTTTCTGCTTAAGTGTTTTTTCTTTCTCCACTACTCTTTGTCTGTACATAGATCTGAAAAAGTGTTTGTCTCTTTATTTTATTCTCATATATAACTTTTTTTTTGGTTTTCAAGGGTCATGATGATGAACAGAGACATATTATTTCATCAACAACAACAGCAACAAATGGAAGAGAACATGTCGAATCTAACATCAGCTTCAGGAGATCAAGCAAGTGTGTCTTCAGGAAACAGAACTGAAACTAGTGGCTCTAACATTAATCAGCATCATCAAGAACAGTGTTTTGTTCCACAATCGTCTCTTAAGAGGAAGAGAAATCAACCAGGAAATCCAGGTTTGTTTCTTTTGATAGTCTTGATGATGAAGAAGAAGAAAAATCAACTTTTTTTTTTGTTTTTTTTTGTTTGGACGTATTCATAATAATCATCGATTATTGTTTTTAGAATTATGGGTACTCTCCGAATATTCTTTTTTACCCTTTTAACTTTGTCTTCTATCTCATCTCTATTATTACAATGGTCAAAAACCAAATAAAAATCCAAACTTTATTTGGAAATCTCTTATTCTAATATGGGTTAAGTTAAATCTTCTTTTCAAGCACATTTCAGTTATAACCTGATTAAGTTTTGGACTTTATTTGGTGTGTTTTTTCTTCAGACCCAGAAGCAGAAGTGATGGCCTTATCACCAAAGACACTAATGGCGACAAACAGATTCATATGTGAGGTCTGCAACAAAGGTTTTCAAAGAGACCAAAACTTGCAACTTCACAAGAGAGGACATAATCTACCGTGGAAGCTTAAACAAAGATCAAACAAAGATGTGGTTAGGAAGAAAGTTTATGTTTGTCCAGAGCCAGGCTGTGTCCATCACCATCCATCGAGAGCTCTTGGTGACTTAACCGGAATCAAGAAGCATTTCTTCAGAAAACATGGCGAGAAGAAATGGAAATGTGAAAAGTGTTCCAAGAAATATGCGGTGCAATCAGATTGGAAGGCTCATGCTAAGACTTGTGGCACTAAAGAATACAAATGCGACTGTGGAACTCTCTTTTCTAGGTAACGACACTCTTAATTATTTCAACTTGATTTAAACATGTTCTTGATGAAACTTAATTTGTGCATTGATACTTAAAGCTAAGGTTAATTATTTACTAGGAAGTAGACAAGAGTGAATGATGCATGATGAAACTTTGGAAAAGTGGTGTAATGTGAAAACTAGTGACACATATAATATATGGTACACCATCTGTTGGGGTTTTTGACTAGTTTCATTTAATTTTGAATAGGACAAACATGGTAATTAATTGTAAGTAGCTCAAAGAATCTACATTTAAACAACTATTTATTATTGTGGTACTTCTTTCTAAGTTGTTGTATTTTTAAATTTCTTGAGTCCTAAAATCGAAATCCTTTATACGGCTACACATTTATTGCATATTGATCTCTCATCTTATTATTCACACGTGACACACCCCACACAAATAATGCATATGCTTTAGATGGTCCTACCAAAACCTCAAAAAAAGTCATAGTTTTGTTGATTAATTGTTGCGTTTATTTTGATTTGTGGAATTATTGATTGCAGGAGGGATAGTTTCATAACTCATAGAGCATTTTGCGATGCATTAGCAGAAGAGAGTGCAAGAGCCATGCCAAACCCTATTATGATCCAAGCTTCAAATTCTCCTCATCATCATCATCATCAAACACAACAAAACATCGGTTTCTCTTCGTCATCCCAAAACATCATCAGCAACAGCAATCTCCATGGTCCTATGAAGCAAGAAGAATCACAGCATCACTATCAAAATATCCCTCCTTGGCTTATCTCATCAAACCCTAACCCTAATGGCAACAATGGTAATTTGTTCCCTCCTGTTGCTTCTTCTGTGAATACCGGGAGGTCCAGCTTTCCCCACCCATCGCCGGCTATGTCAGCCACAGCTTTGCTCCAGAAAGCAGCTCAAATGGGTTCTACGAAGTCAACAACTCCAGAGGAAGAAGAGAGGTCTTCGAGGTCAAGCTATAATAACTTGATCACGACTACAATGGCTGCTATGATGACTTCACCACCAGAACCTGGCTTCGGATTTCAAGACTATTACATGATGAATCATCAACATCACGGTGGAGGAGAAGCTTTCAACGGTGGTTTTGTCCCCGGAGAAGAGAAGAACGACGTCGTGGACGACGGTGGAGGAGAGACGAGAGATTTCTTGGGGCTAAGGTCGTTAATGTCGCATAACGAGATTCTAAGTTTCGCGAATAATCTTGGCAACTGTCTCAACACTTCTGCTACAGAGCAACAACAACAACAACATAGCCACCAAGATTAATATATTATATCTGTATAGAGACTCTTTCTATAAAATTAGTTTGAAATATATGTTGAAAGGAGAATTATCACGCTGCAAGCAAGTTTATACCCAAAAAAAAAAATATATATATACATTTTTGCTAAATCCTGAACTTGGACTTATTTACGATCTAATGTCATTAGCATTAAATCTTTTTTCCAAAATAATTAATTTTACTTTAAATTTTTTATTTAAATTGTCAATCACATTATCAATCAAATTTAATCCCAACAAACTTCAAATCAATCCCTTAAAATTAGCATAAACATATTTGTTAACAATATTTTAAAACAAAGTTTTTTGCCTTATAAGCAAACATATTAATTTTTTAAATATTATTATTTATATATTTAAAATTTATAAAACATTATTAATATTTAAACTTATAAAAAATTTGATATATCACAATTTTTAACATCATTATATAATATATAGAGTTTAAAAAAATCTTAATTTTTTCCGTCATATTTTATGATTCAAAATTTTAAAAATGAATATATATTAACCAATTGGCAAAAAATGTGTGGGTTCAACGTCCCGCATCGACAAAAATATATAGACAATGATTTATAAACATATCATAAATAAGATCAATATTAATATAAATAAATAGTTTTTTTACGGGACATGTTTGGCGGGACGGGTTTGACAGGACGTTACTTAATAACAATTGTAAACTATAAAATAAAAATATATTATAGATAGATACAATTTACAAAAAAAAAATTATACTAACTTTAAAAAGATAAATTGTTCTCGCGGTATATCGCGGATTAAAATCTAGTTAATTTATAATTTTGTAGTACGATTCGTAATTGTGTTTATGATTTTTTCAATTTTGCTACACGCATGCAAAACATATACAGGAGAACTCTTTTACGTATTTATGATTAATGAAAATGAAATGGTCAACAAGTAAAGATCAAGTGATCAACATACATGTGTTAGAAGCTCAACTTCGTCATGTCTCTCGCTCCTCCACACGTGCAATTAAAGAGACGTGTGGAAAAATTAATATTTTTTTTTTGTCTACTGGATAAATAATTAGTCAATCATATTGATTGATAACCACATAAACATAAAATTTACCTTAGTCAGATAGATAAATAGTGGTACAGTAAAATGTTGGAAGATCTGGTAAGAAAGAATGCGGCCAAAAAGAAAAACGATGTGTACCATTTTTATTTTTATATGACGATTTAAGTTTTAGTGTCTCGTTTTTATTAATACCAATATTTTTGTATCATTGTTTTTGTGTGTTGTCGTTGCATTTTAATTGATTGGTTACATATTATATTTTTTACTGTATACTGCCAACCAAATAAGAAAAAGTGGTTCAGTAAAATGTTGAGAGGTGGTAAGAAAGAATACAGAAGAAATGAAAACAATAAGAATGTCTTAAATTATATGTACTAGCATTTTTGTAAAATTTACAGTCTTTTTGTTTGGGGCAAAATGTACCATCTTTTTAAGTTAACATGTTTTTTTATATATACTAATATCCATCTCAGATATGTGAATTTCAGAATTTTAACAAATATTTTTGTAAAGTAGTGAAGTACAGCAAACATCCAAATTAAAATTGTATTAACTGAGTCATGGAAAACCATTACTTTTAGGTTTAGTTAGTTGAAAAACCATATGTATTAATCAAATTGTAATTTAAGTTCATATATAATAAAATAGTCATCCAACAAAAAAATAATTTTCTTTAATATTTTTAATACAATTATTAATATAGTTATTTTGAAGTAGATAAAGTTACATTTTGTCTTTACTTTATTGAAAAATTAATCTTTTGCACAACAACAGATATTGCCATGACCTCTAAGACTAGCTTGGCAGAAGTCAATGGTCTCCGGTGTTAAAATTATTATACCACAAATCTTTGGTTCACTTTAACACAACAACCAAAAACAAATCTTTGGTTCATATACATAGCAATGCTTTAACAATGCTCATAACTCTTGAATTATTTTGCTACATATAACATGATAATGAATGTCTATTTAAAGTGCAATATCAGTCTAAGACGTACTTCTACAGTCATAGACAATATCTTCCGTTTCGTACAAGCAGGATCCGATTATTGGGTGGAATGCCTTGTGATGTGGGTTATCAACCCACCCTTAGTACAGAAATGGGTACTAACTTCCAATTTGGGTTGAAACAGAGAGGGTTTAGGGATGATGTTCATCAGAGACCCGCACTTGGGTCTCCGGAGTTTGCTGCTACAACTCCAATTTCTTTGTTGGAGTTTGCTTCTTCTTCCGGGAAAGCAACTGAGTCACCATTTAAGCTGTCAACAATCTCGTCAATCTTCTTAAACTGGTATGGCCACTTGCTGTTGTACAGAAACTGCCTCAGATCGAATCTGTTGTCCTCTGGGGAGTAACTCTGCAACAAAAAGACAAATGAGTTTTTTTGTTCTCTCTCTCAAGACAGATTCAAACATGTTTCAAATAAGCAAGTACCTCAGCGTGATAAGACGGTGTGAGGACAGTCATTTTGTGTCGATTGATCGAATAATATTTGAAGAAATACTTCACTTTCTCAGCTACTTCTGCTGGGCTTAGCTTTGTTCCCCACTTGTAACATAGATTCTGCAGAATCACAGACCAGCTTCAGTTTCACTGCATCATATGATTTAGTAACATTTGTGGCTAGTTTTCAGAAAATCAAACCTTGAACATAGATACTGGTCCACAACGGAATATCTTCCTCATCCTTCCATAGACTGAAAGCTCTTCATATGTCATTCCCATGTCGACTTCATCGAGCTGTTTCAAAACTCAAGATATCTGAACTGACATCTTCGTTGACTTTATAACTATATAGAGTCTCAAATATTTTTGTTATTACCTGAGAATAGTCAGAACGAATGGGCTCAAGCTCAGCTGTTGGTGGAGCAGCTTCTATCTCTGCCAAGGATGGATATCCGAGATTCGTTGCAGCCCATTTTAAGAACAACCTCAAATCCATTTTACTGATACTTCCTATAGGATTTATGTCTGCTGAGCTGCAATCATACTGTTTCAACCAAGAGAATGAACAATATTTTTTAACCATCTATGAAATTTGAGATGTAGCAGCCAAAAAGTGATTACTCCATTACCTTTGTCAGGTAACCACGAAGTCCTTCATCAACGTTGGAGCTGCCTAGAACAAGGTAAAAGCCTGGTTTGCTATGAACCCAAGGCAAGAGAGACGCTAACATAAATGCTAACACCATTCTCATCCGGGCTTGAATGTTCTGCAACCCAAGGTTCTCAGCATTTGATCCTCCATCAACCTAATAAACAAAACCAACAACCATTTTCACAATTTTAGTTCTTCTTCTCTTCTCCAGATGATCATATTTCATTTTTTCTAACAGTTTGCCTAGGTAATGTATATTCAGACTTTACCTTATACCTTGGTCGCTTGCCTGTAACTGTTTGAAATAATGATAAAACTGCAGAGACAACACCATCTATGCAAACATCAAGATGCCAAGCACCAATCTCGTCTGCCAGCTGCTTTGAACGCCTTTTTGTCTCCTCAGAACTGCAAATTTAAGATTTCAATATGGGGAAAAAAGTTTCATCTCTGCTGTAAATCCACACAGTGACGAAAAATCATATTCTCTTTGCTCTTATTAACTAATTCACCTGTTTTCAGAACCCATAAAGACAGTGTAAAATATTCGTTTGGCAAACTCTTTGCTATCAGTAGGAAACTGCCCATTAGCATAATTCCCAATTCGGTTCGCATCAGCTTTTACTTGCTCATCTCCCTTTGCAATCTCTAAACAAGAAAGAAAATATACTCTGAGAGAACTCAATATCATGAAATTTCAACAAGACAAAACACAGTTCAACATACATAGAAAAAAGCGCCAGTGTACCTTTAACAACAAGTTGGCACATGCAGCCAACAATAGCTGCCACGGAGGAGCTGTCTGCTCCGCCAGAAAGAGGAAGCAAAAATCCTGAAGCGCCACTTCTTCTCAAATAGTCCCACATCCAGCAAGCGGGACCAAAGGCTATTTCTTCTTGTGGAGAGTGGTAAATGATCTACATTACTAATGTATATTAGAGTGGAAAATTTTAGATGTTAACTTAACATCAAATACTCAAGGATGGAGAACCTTCTTCGGACTGCTTAGTGTCATTTTCAGGTTGAAGGACTGTGTAAGTCTACAGGGCACAGCTACTGAAGATACTTTAACCTTGCAGCTTGCTTGTTCCTGAAAGCTACTTATAGATCCACGAAGGCTAGCAACCTTTCTCAAGACAAATAAGCAAGATGATCCTAAGAACTTTTCATTTATATATCACAAAACAGAAGAAAGTAAAGCCAAAGGGTAACTGTGGGATACCGCATCAAGATCCACTTGTGAAATGATGACCTCAACGTCTCTCAACGAGAATTGTGAGCCTTGAGCAACAACATTCCCGTTTACAACAATACATGCACATCCATCTGCACTTGGTTACAAATGAACAAATCTCACTCAAAAAAGTAGATATGATTTACTCAAAAATGATACTTTCAATAATTTTAAGGGTTGTCAAACATACCGTAGTATAAGCGGCTACCATCGCATCCTTGTTGATTACTGTACATATACACCCCACCACGAGCATGAGTAGCCCCCATAAAAGCATTCAGACGAATATCTAGTTTCCTAAGTTGGTGATGACTCCCACTTGCATTCATAAATACTTCAACACCATTCAATGCGAGCTCGGCATGAGGAGGAAGTGGACTAAACAGTTCCTCACAGACTTCAGCTGCAACAGCCCTGATAAGGAAATATAACTGATACAGTTAAGCAGACAAAATCATTGACAGTGTTGAAATGGAAGCATTTATCCAAACTCACGTGTCGATAAACTGGATGTAACCATAACCAAAAGGGACTGATTTCTGCTCCAAAGCCTCTGAAATTTCAATGGGGAGCTGAAATTCCTCTAGCTCTTCTCTCTGCTTCCAAGCTGTGAACCACCGTAGCTCCCTATAGTTTCCATCGTTTGCGAGCCACATTTTCGGTCGAATCATGATGATTCTTCTGTTCATACAGAGAACCTGGCAGTTATAACGCTCTGCTCCTTTAATCACAGGCATTCCTATGCTGCACAAAATATCATCCGTCCAATCACCAAGCAGCAATTCCTTCAAACACTCCCACCTGAAAGAAGATATTCACATGAACATAAGAAGAAACGGTTAAACATGATTCCGATAACTAAATTCAGAAGAAAAAGAAATTAATTCCATCATCTAAAGTGATAGTACCAAGTCATTCATGCCATTCATCATCGAAATAGAAAACTAAAAATAGAAGCTTACGCATGAGTGACAGTGTCGAGTTCCAAGAAGTGATCCTCGCAACCATAGCCAGTGACCTCGAGCTCGGGTCCAAGCCTGATAACAGCACCAGCAGCCTTTGCCTCAGCGATCGAAGCCTTGATGTTCTTCATGTTGCTCTCGAAATCCATGGCCCATTGGTTCAAGTTACACGTAGCAACCTTCAACAGCCTCATCTTCGTCGCCTAAAGAGAAAGACAAGTAAATTTACTGTACATCAAGTAGTGTAAAAAATCTGACTTATCTAAGGCACAAACTTGTTCATGAGAACAGAAGCTGGTTAAATTAGTTAAAGGAACAAACTTTGTATTACTTTGCTAATACTAACAATTCAAATTCAATTTTAACAGCCATAATACACAATATCTGTAACGAAGAACTCGTCAACGCAACACTATTCGATGTGAATCAATTGCCAAAAGAAGAGAAGGAAGAATTGGAGCTTACGTGAATGTGCAAAGAAACCAAGTATCAAAGTCGTGAAATTCGGAGATCGTGAAAATTGAAAACTATGGGAGTTTGTATTTCTTTCAGATGTGAAATTCACAGACTCCAAGTGATTGTGCAGTGCTCGTGCAGAACAGATTGTGACCGACCAAGAAGAACATTCGGTTTGAGAGGAAGAAGAAGAAGAAGAGATTGATACTGAAACGACGGCGTTTTACGATTGTAAATTACAAACAAAACCTTAACTGAGAACAACTTCGTTTTATCATGACACGACATCATTTTTTTTTTTTTTTGGTCAAAACACGACATCGTTTAAGTTCCCACTTTTGTCTCTTCTTCGTTCTTTTAAGTTTTAATAGACGACGACGGCGACGAGAAGGAGAATTAGCGAGATCGGAAGGAGAAAAAATGGATCAATTCTCAGGAGGAGGAGGTAATTGGTCGATGATCCCAAACGTGCAGGCGCAAGGTAACTTCGGTACACCGACGAATCATGACCAGCAACTATTCCTCCAGCAACAACAATTACAACAACAACAACAACAACAACAACAACAACAGTTTCATCTTCAACAACAACAACAGACGCAGCAGCAACAACAACAATTCCAGCCACAACAACAACAAGAGATGCAACAATATCAGCAATTCCAACAACAGCAACACTTCATCCAACAACAGCAATTCCAACAACAACAACGGTTGTTACAATCTCCTCCTCTTCAGCCACAGTCGTTACAATCACCTCCGCCGCAACAGACGATGGTTCACACGCCTCAATCTATGATGCATACACCGCAGCAACAACAACAGTTGGTTCAAACTCCGGTGCAGACTCCTCAACAGCATCAGTCTTTAGCTTCTCATTTCCATCTCTATCCGGTAAGAGAAACAAAGAAAATTGATGAAATTGGAATCGTTGGGGGTTCTAATTTCGTGTTAATGACGCAGATGGTGGAGAAATTAGCTGATGTGATCGAAAATGGAACACGAGATCAGAATTCTGACGCCCTGGTTTGTTAAAAATCAAGTCTTTTAAAGTGGTTTTGAGATTTCTAGGGTTTCTTATTGGATGATGTTGAAATTGTGGGATTTGCAGGTGAATGAATTGAATAGCCATTTCGACAAGTGTCAACAGTTGCTGAATTCGATTTCAGGATCACTAGGATCTAAAACTATGGTAACATTTTGGATCTCTGTATTGGTTCTGTTTAATCTTTTGTTTCTTATGGATCTCTCTCTCTCTCTGTGTTTTATAGACTGTTGATGGCCAAAAGAGAAATGTTGAAGAAAGTGAGCAATTGCTTCAACAGAGAAGGTTAGCTAGATTGTTAGTATCATGTTTTATCTGATCAGATTGTGATCGTGCTCTTACTCTTTTGTTGTTAAATGTCTTCTGGTCAGGGATTTGATTGTGGAGTATAGGAAATCTATTGAAGAGATTGTGACAATGGAGCATTAGTTTCTCATATTTTGATTCAGCAACTGTTTAGCTACTTAAGACCAATAATTGTTATCAATAAACCAATCTTGATTCACATAATAAAGAGAATGTGGTTTTCTTCAAGAAAATTCATTCTTCGGATTACAAATAGATCACAATGCATAATGTGTTTTGTCTGCATCAAACCAAACCAAAATCTTTGTATGTGGGACATGCAACAGAAAGCTCAACCCAAAAACGATATAAGCCCAGGTAGTTGTTGAACATAGTGAGTGGTTTTGTGATTTAGATTCAGAACAGAGTAGAAAAAGCATTGTAGCGACCATGGAAAATTCAACCATTATTCCACAATGATCCTCCAAATATAAAACAAAACACCATTGAAGCCACATCTATTAGTCTTTTAAAAAGAAATAAAAACACCGACTTCTAATCTATCCCTACTCACTATTTTGAAATCATGATAATAGTCTTAAACAGGTAAAAAAAAAACCCAATAAAACACTCACGTAAGCTTCATATTCTCTAGATAGTTTGGAACAGCATGAAACAAAACCCGTTTAGAACCTTGAGATTCTGGAACTTCAACTCTTACTCTTACCACAATGTTCTCCTCGAGATTGTAGTAATAAAGGTAAAAAGGAACTTGTGGATCATAGTGATTTGGGCAGAATACAGCTTCACCTTTACTAGTAACTAAAAAGTTTACATCAATTCCATTGAACTCCGGCCATTGAAGGGGCTTTACGTAGATATGCTTTGACCATTTACGTTCCTGGCCATGCTCTAAAACCCACAACACCAAATCGTTATCATTACTATTTATTGAACCTAATTTACCCTTGTAGTTTATCAGAGAGGGAGGTTTCCAAGTAATAAAACCAAATTTCTCAGACCTAACGTCAAAGCAAACGATCATAGGTCCCAACATAGGTTTCATAGAGGTTGCTGCATAATACAAAACACCTTTGATGCATATCCCCTTATGATAACGGTGGGTATAATAATGTCTGCGACATTGGATCTTCCTCCAAAATAGATTTCTCCTTCCAGTCTCGAATGTGAGAACTTGATGCTGACTATCAAACTCCTCCCCTGTTCCATGATGCACCGAGGTTACACACAATACCTTGAACCGTTTGTTGATTGGATCATACCCGATGGCGAAATAGTTTATTGTCGCATGTGCTTCCAATATGGGTAAGGTTACGTACTGCCCTGTGATGGGATTATAAATCACAAAAACTGTGTCATTTTTTATCTTACGGTGATAACAGACCAGTCCGTGGACAGAGCTAAGGATTTGAGAGAAATCTCTAGGGATATCCGTATGATGATGAGCAGTGGCTACAAGAGATGAATTCTCATCTGGATTTTCAGGCTGTGTTGAAGTGTAGGAAAATAACATTCCTCCACCTAAGAAGGTGAAGATGAACCTCGGTGGATCGGGATACTTGATCGGGAACAACTGGTTATAATTTGGTTGTCGAATTATCGACGACAAGAGCTTACATACACAACGACACTTGGCCATAGACTTTGCAGACAATTTCGATAAGATTTTGATGACCAAATCTGCAGGGATTCGATCAAAGTATTCTCCTCCAGAGTTTGAACATCGTTTATTGGATTCAAATACGGTTAGGGTTAGGTTTTCTTTTGTATCCTGCTGCTTACGTTTTGTCATTGCCCTAGATTTTGACTCTGCTTGGTGATTTCAAAATCTTCATCTTATGATGACATATGTACTATGCCTCAATCAAGCACGCTCCATCATTTGGGCTTTTACTAAGGTCCACTAGATACTTTTAAGGCTTTGTGTTTTGTCCGCTGGAATTTAAGAGAATCGATTTTGTACCTCTTCCTTTCGTAATTTCCTCCTCTTGTCTCATCAGAAGCTGTCCTTTTTCATGTTTATACCACCTAGAAAGAAGATTACAATAGACCACGATGTTTTGTCTGCATCAAACAAAGTCAAAATCTTTGTCTACAAGACCACTTTTTCTATACTCTTGGCACATGCAACATAACCAGCGGTTCTCGAGATACATATATGTATATGAATAATATATACATTTGATTCCTTCTGATCAACACCAAAAAGAGAGGTGAATGGAATTTAAAGATTGATATCGCATCTCAGCTGGCTTTCTCTAGTCATCTTTCGTGTTGTTGGAAACGGTTTATCTTGAAGATATAGCTTGATGAAGACGTTAAACACTGCTGCTTACTCTGTTGGTTGTGTAACCTTGGATTAAGCTTGATGGCGGAAAAAAGTATCGTAACCATGGAAAAATCAACCATTCTCGTTAGACTCAACAATGGGGTTCGAAAGAACATACCCGTCTCTGTTTTATCTCATATGACAAACATGAAAGTTGTCTTCCGTGGACTAACCAACTGCATCACAACCTGTTAGTATGTAGAAGGGAAAGTAAACAGTGCTCTGATGTTTCAGTTTTGTAAAGAGGTTTGTTTCTTGTTCCTGACACCTTATTTTAGATAAAAATAAAATAAAGAGAAGCACTTGTATATATGTGCGAGAGCAAGTGCAAAAAGATCACTCTGCTTATCGAAAGCAATAATAACCCTTAACAGCTAAAAAAATAAGGAAAAATATACACAACTGAGCACTAAACAGAGTAATATTGACAAAAGTTTCTTTGTAAAAGGAAAACAGAGTATTTGAAAAAATGGTTTAAGGATTTAACCATCCAAGTTTAAGGCATTGTGCATTATCAAGTATTTCAGGAGCCGGAAATTATTGTGATTGTTGTTGAGATTTAGATTATAGAACAGATAAATAAGAAAGTACTTTGAATTATTATCGAAAAGACTCTGAAGTTGAATCCATCAAAAGTTAAAACATAACAAGAAAAAAAGAAAACCAAAGCGCTGCCATAGACTTCTTGTTCAGAAGCTTCCACCGCGGAGACGGAGAACAAGGTGAAGAGTTGACTCTTTCTGGATGTTGTAATCCGCTAAAGTGCGACCATCTTCATGCTGCTTGCCTGCAAAGATGAGTCTCTGTTGGTCTGGTGAAATCCCTTCTTTGTCCTGAATCTTTGCCTTCACATTGTCAATCGTATCAGAGCTTTCCACTTCAAGCGTGATGGTCTTTCCCGTCAAAGTCTTTACGAAAATCTGCATCCCACCACGAAGACGCAGCACAAGGTGAAGTGTTGACTCCTTTTGGATGTTGTAATCTGCAAGAGTCCGACCATCTTCGAGCTGCTTTCCTGCAAAGATGAGTCTCTGTTGGTCTGGTGGGATCCCTTCTTTGTCCTGAATCTTGGCCTTCAGGTTATCGATTGTATCAGAGCTCTCAACTTCTAGGGTAATGGTTTTGCCGGTAAGGGTCTTCACGAAAATCTGCATCCCACCACGGAATCTCAGAAGGAGATGAAGGGTGGAATCCTCCTGGACGTTGTAATCAGCAAGAGTCCGACCATCTTCGAGCTGCTTGCCTGCAAAGATAAGTCTATGTTGGTCTGGTGGGATCCCTTCTATATCTTGAATCTTGGCCTTCACGTTATCGATTGTGTCCGAGCTCTCAACTTCCAAAACTTTCGTCTTTCCGGTAAGAGTCTTGAGAAAAATCTGCATCCCACCACGGAGTCTCAGCACAAGGTGAAGTGTTGACTCCTTTTGGATGTTGTAATCTGCAAGAGTGCGACCATCCTCAAGCTGTTTACCCGCGAATATTAGTCTCTGTTGATCCGGAGGGATTCCTTCCTTGTCTTGGATCTTAGCTTTAACATTGTCAATAGTGTCTGTACTCTCAACTTCTAGGGTAATGGTTTAACCGGTAAGGGTCTTGACGAATATCTGCATACCACCTCTCAACCTGAGAGCCAAGTGGAGTATTGAATCTTTTTGGATACTGTAATCAGCCAAAGTAGGGCCATCATCTAGCAGTTTACCGGAAAAGATGAGTCTTTGCTGGTCTTGAGGAATCCCTTCTATGTCCTAGATCTTTGCCTTGACATTATTGATGGTGTCGGAGCTTTCGACGTCAAGGGTTATGCTCTATTCTGTTAGAGTCTTTGCGTAGATTTGCATCAACATCTTTGAAAACGAAAAAAAGTAAGTACATAAAGATCAAACGCAAAAGTTGAGAGAGGAAGAATTCAGGAAATTTTTGCAGCAAGATTAGGGTTTGCGAGAGATGAAGAATTGAATGAGTTACAAGGATGGTGAAAACGAATAGTCACAATGGATATATAAACTTCTACTCGTGAGAATGAGCATGGTCAAAACATGTTTGAAAATATGAGCATTGCAAAAAATGGTTCTTTACTTACCTTTTGATGTCTTCCCTCATCAGAGAGTTCTAAATTTTCCAAAGGTAAGGGAAGACATTTGTAAAAGTAAAACAGAGTTGTGAAGATTAAGTGCCTAAGACATTCTGATTGCAAGAGAGGCTCTTAAGTCTTCAAAGGAAAGAGCTAAAAATGGATGACAAACCAGTCCACGTAAAGGGCGACAGACTTTATCTGTGCTACGGGAAAATGTTGTATTTCACTTTAAATTTATCATTGTAAGCTCTAAGACTATACCCAACTCACAAATCCGATGTCATCTTAAAATTACAAATCCAAACTAAAAATCAATAAATATTATGTATCACTTGAATATTTTTTTTTTAATTAGAGAAGTTAGTAGAAATAAATTCAAGTCGTAAATTTTGATTTTATGAGTTTAATGAAAAGGTGAAATAGACTAAGATTATTTTTATAAAAGTGAGAGAGGTGAAATTAAGGGCTTAGATAAAAAAAATTCAAAAATCTATTTCAATTTTGTTATAGAAATTTTTATTATATTAATCTCAAGTGTAAAATCATTAAGATAAAATAAAATAAGGATTTTCTTTAGGATAATATAAGAAAGGAAAAAATGTCAATTAATTCGCGAACTTTTAAAAAGTGGTAATTTAATACGTCAATTTCTTATATAGTCAAATAAAACATGACAAAAACGTTGATCGACCGTTTTATACATATATAACCGTTGACATGATAAAAACAACGCGACGTTACCAGTCGTTAAAAGATCTGAGCCTTTAGCACATGTTAAGCATTCCGTTATTACTCAAAACGACGTCCTTTTATGCTTATCAAAAACCACAAATTATTAATTCAATTTTCTAATCCCTAAAATTTGAACTTCTTAGTAGTTCTCCAGCTTTGTAATATGTCAATCATGTGATGTGAACACTGTTGGTTTCCCGGAAAATGAGAAAGATGGAAAGTGTTCACAAGAGCGTATGGTAAGATGTGGCGACATACTGGAGTTAATTGTACTCTTATGGTATTGGAGACTCTGCATATTCATCGAACCCCCAACCTCAAGATAATGAATTCCTCGAACCTTTTGCAATAGACTTCAATCTGATCCTACTGCTGGAGTGATGTGAGATTGTCTTTTTTATTTTTCGGAGATTGTTCTTTTTATTTTATTTTTCTTAGTGTAAAAAAGATAAAATAGATGTGAGACATATCTCTTTTTGTTATGAAACTTTATTATTTTCTTCCTTATGTAAAAGTGATAAAATATTATCAATTAGAGATCTTTTACATGTGGCTAAATTCAGTTTATTTTTTGTCGAGATAATCTTATTATTTTCTTCGACGTTTTAATGAGATAAGATAAGATAAAACAGAGATTCCTTACACGCGGTTGAATTCAAAATCTTATTTGTTAAAATTATTTTATTGTTCTTCCACATATGAAGTTGATAAGATTTGATAAATAGAGATCACTTACATGCAGTTAAGAAAACGTCCTCTACCTTTATCTTCGTATTTCTGAAGGAAACTTTTGAGTTACCTTATATGGATCCTAGTTAGGCACCAAATCAATCAATTGGGTGGGACAAAATTTGATATATTTAGGTTTCTTGAAAATTCATCTACGAATACTCCATATACCGACTAGCATTGCATGGTCATACTACCTACAGTTAAAGATCCAAGTAATAGGTGGTGAACGAATCTATCAAGTATATTTATACGCATGCCCAACTCAATAAAATATTGAACCCGATACTAAATAGGTTTTAAAAAAAAAATGGTATGTATATATATACTTCAAAAATATTTGGACTTTTTCTAAGAAATGTTTTTCTAAAATTGAGCCCTAAATACGAAAAGAAGATGTCAAAATTAAATTGGACCCAATTCAAATGTTCTATTTGCACACCCCTATAACCAGACATGTTCAGACGTTTTGTAAAACCGCACCCAAATACTTTGAATCTGCTCAAACGAACTAGACGCTACAATAAAATATTATGTTAAGTGAATTGTCTAAACTAATTACATATGACACTAATTGATATTAGCCTAAAAAATTTAATGATGATATTTAGCTAAAACACTTACTATTATTAACAATGGAAGATGATTGAAAAGAGTAACTAATATTTTAAAACATCGTATGTAGATTGGCGTTTGTATGCCAATGCAACGTGACTGGACATCGTTGTCCTCCATACCCTGATTTAACTGTCGACATCTATTCATACATCGTCTACCGTTCACCATTGAACATATTATACCATGTGATCATCTCCATAGTATAATATCTCAAACATCCATTTATGATAACAATTATACTGATTCAACATATATAAGTGAAAAAGATGGATCATTTAACAAAATTAGATATCTTATTAACCAACATGTTATAGAATATGTTGTTTCTTGTTAGCTATGTTTTTACTCAAATAAAGCACATTACCTAAACAAGACCAACAACTAAACTAAAAGAAGAGTTTGGTAAGTAAAGCAAAACGTTCTTCTATACCACGTTGAAAGAATGAGGTACTGTATACACAAGTAATCAGTCGAGCTACCGTTTTGTCTTCTTGTTCCCTAAGAGCATCGGAAGACTAGCTTTAAAGTTCAGGTACGTTTACCTAATGACCATGAGGCAAAACATCAGGTACCAAAACATATTCCTGACTCTCTTTAGATAATTATGCCTTCTTGTTAATCTTTTCGAATTCGGGTTCTCATCAGATTAGCAAGCTATCGCTATAAGCGGCTAGCTCAAGTATCAAAGATGTCAAGAAATTGGTTTTGGATCCAAAATACGTCTCAAAAACTTTATAATACAATGTGTATAGAAGCAAATTTAAGAACCATTTTGTTAAACAATTTGAGCTCACAAGATTGTAAATTTTGAGGATTTAAACTTAACTAAAGCAGTCAAGGAGAAGTTGGACAATACAATGAAGCGGCCACAGTAAACGAACCGGCTTGTACAAACGTTGTTGTGACCTTACCTCCACAAAAATTGTATCTACATGCATATGTTTTCTATCGTAAAGTTCTTAGATCATATTCGTTTCATAGTTCTATTGCGCAGATTTTGTTTCAAAAGAATAAGAGATTACCCATGTATATAATATGTAGCAGATAATACCAGAGAAACAAACAAAAAAAAATTTCTTCCTAAAGAGCTCTCTTCTTCTGTACACCCTTCTTCATTGAGTCAACTACGCGCAAAAAATGATTCAGACTTCAGTCTTCATTGCTTCTTGAGCCACGCCTAAAGGGAAGTTTCAAAACAATTGGAGGAAGTTTAGGGAACTCGGTAGTCACCTTCTCCGAATCCTTTATTTGTTCCACATGCTTACTACTTGTCACCGTTACTTTATCCACAAGAAAGCTCGGTTCGGAATCCTTTATTTGGTCTGACGGTTTACTTGTTATCGCCTCCTTTACATGAAAACTATTGTCTGACTCGCCTGGAGTTTTGTTATTCGCATTGGCTGAGTGCTTGATCCTTGCAGAACGTTCGCGGTTTCTCGGTTTAGATGTAGTAGTTTTCTTGCTTTTTGGTGTAAAAAAGTCCGATTCTAGAGCTTCCAGAGCACGAGTAGTCAACGGCCGCTTTCTTGTGCTTTGTCTTCTTGGAATGTCCGTGTTGGCCTGTTGTTTATGCTCTTCTTCTTGTTGTTCTAATGATGCACGTTCTTCAGTAGTTCCATGATCTCTGGACGGAGAATTCTTGTCTGAGGCTGACTTAGGAGGCAACTGAATCGGTTGCTCTTCTTTTTGAGCAGTTCCCAGATCCTTGGAAGAGCATATTTTGTCCAAACACAACCGATTTGATTCGTCTTGTTGTTGTTCTGTTGAACTGTGTTCATGAAAAGCTCCTTGTTCTTTTGATGAATATAACCCATTTGGTTCTTGTTGTTGTGCTAGTGAAATTGGTTCATCATGAAGAGCTCCTTGTTCCTTTGATGAACGTAACCCATTTGGTTCTTGTTGTTGTGCTGATGAACTTGGTTCATGAACTGTCTCCGAGATGGAACAAAAGCCATTTGGTTCAGTTTCTGGCCTTTCTTGAATCTCAATATTTTCATTTTCTTCTGACTGGTTAGTGTTGAGGTTCATAGAATCAACATGTAACTTGGGGTGGCTGTTAGTTATCTGGTCTAATGGAGGTGGCTTCAACACTGAACTTTCACCAGAACGTTTTCTATCTTTCCTTACACAAGTACTGAGCCGCCTACGTTTTCGCAAGGGAAGAGAACCAACCAAATGACGTTTATTAGATTCTGATAATAGGGCAAACTTCTGCTTAATCTTCTTTGACCGACCTTGTTGGACATTCTCCAAAGTCTCTTCCTCTACACCAGGATCAGTCCCCTTAAGATACTCGCAGTTCACATCTTTACTAGTGCCAGATTGGTTCTGTGATGATTCACCAAATGCCTCTTTAGGCAAATGTCTCCGTCTTCTTATCCCAGATGTATGCCCACCTTTGTCCACACTTGTATCCAGAATCAAGAATGTCATCGGTTCATCCACCACTTCCATCTTTTGCTTCCTTTTACACTTACGTTCATCAGCAAACTTGAATCTTTCCACAGAAGAGTTGTTATCCCCTCGACAAGCCTTTGATTGAGAAGCTAAACTTGGAATCCTCAACTCCCGAAATTCGTACAACTTTCCTCTTGAAGCAAAACGACTAGTGTCCACAACAGTGAACTTCATATGAGTAGAAGAAGAGCTTGGAGACCTGAGGTAACAGTGTTTCTCCTGTTTTGATTGGTTGTAAGTGTTCTCTTCTCTTTCTTCTTCTGCTGTCTCCTCAAGAAGCTCAGGCTCTGAAACAACCTTTTTGAGAATGTCACTGATAGAATCAAAGTAATGATCACGTTTCACAAGTTTCTTTCTTGAAAACTTCTTTACCCCAGGGACGAGGAAGACAATGTGTTCTTTAGACTTGATGTAACCTTGGTCCTTTGGCAGCTCAGAACGCCAACCCCTATGTAGCAAACGCGGCCATACAGCATCCCAGAAGATATCATTGCAACGAGCTTTGCTCACACGGGAACCACCAGACAATTTTTCGATTATACCTTCAACTGTGAGTGAATTGTATTCCCCTAAACCAGCAGGTACCGCAGAAGAAACTCTAAACCATTGTTCTACATCTACGGGTTTTGTTGTAAGGACTGTCAGATCTTCCTTATCTTTACCGATTGCTACAGCCTCTACAAGACACCGAAGACCCACTAGTTTCTTAACCGCGTTGATGTATTCCTCCAGAGATTTCTTCCCTTCAGCAAATGACTTTGAGACCTATCAATGGTGAAAACAAAACCCCTGCTTAAGCATATTTTACACTTGGAGATATTCAGAGTAAGAATGTGAAAAGAAAGACTCACATCCACTAGCTTCTGTTCTTTCGATTCATCGGTAATGCTGCGAATTAAACGGGACAACAACAGCTGTAGCCTCCAATCTGAATAGAGCTTCTTCCCTTGTATACATCTCGTACTCCGCTTCTTAAGATAATTAGACCAAGTTTTGTATTTAGCAGAACCATAAAACTTTCCATAGTAAAACAAAAGTATCTCTCCTGTTGCTTTGCTCTCTAACAACTTCTGCACCTGAGCAAAGTTCTTCCCAAATGTATACAGTCCAAGAACAAACCCATCTACTTCCAAATCTTCCCAAGAACTGGACGATTTCTCAGGCACAGCTTCAAGATTCATACGTCGCTTAGAACCCGAGTTCCCGTCACTCCCACCTCTGCGACTTCTTTTTCTTTTAAGAGATTTGAGAGATTCGTTCATGTCAATGTTATCACTTCCAAGTCCATCTCCATCTCTACATTTTGTCTCGATCCACATTACTTCAACAGGTAGTCCCACAGCAAAAGAACAAGAGGAATCAAATTCCAGAGGATTCAAAAGAAGCTCTGCACGTTGGGATTCAGACATCATAGGAGGTATCTCAACCTGATACTCATCTCCAACACGAATATCAACTTTTGGATCTCCACAAACGAATTCTTCATCACAAGACTCTTCCATAGAACTGTTTTCTTCTTCCATCATAAGAACTGTCTGCACAAATAAAACCATATGATTCAAGAACATACTAAAGTAACTGAGCAGAGAACAAAAGGCTAAGAGAGACAAAGATCATGCATCCATACAAGAGAAAGATTCATCTGAGACTAAATAAGAACACTAGACATTACCTAGCAAAGATAGACAACTAGAGGATCTAACTAACACATGCTTCATTCATTGTCAAGCATGAACATCAAATTAACAAGACGCAGCCTAGAGTCACATAAGAACATATAAGCAAAGATACATTGAAGATCAACTATTTCAGATCCAAAGCAAAAAAAAGAAATTGCACAAGACCCGAGACATGATCAGTCACAGACACACAAAATCAAAGTAACCCACATAGAAGTTATCCAAAGTGATAAAAATCGAAAATTTTCAAAGCCAAAACCCAAAATCAAGAACATGCTTATCAAACCCAAACAACGAGACCTGTTCAAAGGCATCGATTCAAAGACATGTAATTTCTCAACGATACAGATAAACCCATGTCAAGAGATAAAGACGAAACAAGGCGAGTCGTATAAAGTTGAAACCTTTACGCATATATAGACACAAAAACGTGAAAACACAAATTCTACAAATAAAGATTGATACTGTCATGTAAAAAGACGATTTTTGCATCTATTCTCCGATTGTTTTCGACTCGATTTCTGCTGTGCATTAACTAACAGTAACGTTTTGATGAAACGTGAATTACCAAAAATGGTACTAAGAGGAGAAGGAAGCAAGGAGCAAGAGAGAGATTTGGTAAACCTGAAAGAGATGTTTCAGCTTTGCATTGGCAGTGAGATTTCTCCGAGTGAGGAGAGGCAACGAAAGACCGAACAAGTTTCGGTTCTTTGTGGAGAGAAAGAGAGAGAGATCACTTGGCCGCTCTTTCAACACTAAAGTCTTTCGAGAGAGAAACAAAGTAAGAAAGCACAAAAAAGGAGAAAACGAAAATCACTTAGGAAAAAAAATCATAAGGAATTAAAAATCTATAATTTTCAATGACTATATCATTTTTAAGATGTACATTATATATTAAATATTTACACATTTGCCAAAAAATAATGGGGGAAGAAGGAATACGTAAGTTTTATTTTTCTATAAATTATTGATTGAAATTTATTAGTCTTGAAAAACTTATGTATAGATACGTAATAGCTAACTATAATTAATAATTATCGTATTTTTTTTTAATAATGGTAGCTGAAAAAGTTCTTGTAATTCTAGTGATAGCTAACTAGAATTATGCTGTGAGTAAGAAAGATAGGATAATTACTCCTCGTTCTTGATCTGATGTATCGCTTTTTGGTGGTGATTTGACGATCTAAATTAGGTGGTTCTTCTTTGATCCAACAAGTGTTTTTCTTTTTGATCCAACAAGTGTTTAAGACACATTTATGCCCATGGGTAGTTGGTTTGATCATCATTACTACTAATTCACCTGTGTTTTGAATCTTGTTCATGAGTAACTTCTTATTGGGTAAATTTTGTTTGTGATCATCTTCATTCTTCAGTACATGCAAAGTTATCAACACGTCTTCAAGCGAGATCAAAGTAAGAAGATAAAAAGGAGGAAAATTGAGATATATAATTTATGGACCTATAGTTTTGATCATATCATTTTAAAATACACTAAATATTTACACATTTGCAAATAACAAAATTTGGGCCAAGTGATATATCATGTTTTTATCGGTTTTCAACTTTTTTTTATATTTATATCTTGAGTCTTTTTTTTTTATCATCCGAAAATTAATTAGGACTCAAACCTGAAGAATGTTGTTTACAAATGTAATATAAAGCGGTTTTCAGGCTTTTCAATAAAAATAAGATGGTTTTTCTGTGTTTTCGTATTACTGAATTTATTTTCAAGTGTTTAGAGGTTTGAAGTGATAAGAGGAGTCAATGATCGTTTTGGGTTCTTACAGACGTGGAGAAGAGAAGTCAAAGGAACATGACCGATCGGTCTTATGAAATTTACAGAAATTGACGATGAAGCATGGATCGACCGGTCCTGTTCCTGTGACATATCTTCCCCACATAAGTAAGCATCCAAACCGGAAGAAAAATTCATGTTACAAGCTAGAAATCTGCTACTAAAGTACTAATTGCCAAATCCTTTGCTAACATCTAGTTTCTAAAGATTACTTGAAATGAATATAAAAGAGTTGTATATATATAGAACATATATTTACTAAGTCAAGATCACTTCAGCATCTAGCAAATATTATATAAATAAATGATTTCTTATTTATTTACCGTCGGTTTGATGGTCACTTGAAAAAAGTACTCGGTTTACACTTAGCATGATAATGTGTATCTAACGATTTAAGATGTTTGATGTAGGCCTCGAGATGAAGCCTACATGATAGATATGGTGACTAGCAAACTGGCCTTCACACTCTCTTGGTAATCAGTTTGATAAGATTACGTACACGATTGTTCACACCATATATTTGATGATAGTAACCTCTTAAGTACCTTCTATAAAGAATTATACTCAAAGTACTTATAGTTTGATGATAGTTTCCATTGCTTCTCTCTAATCATCAAAATCATTTAATGATTAGAGAGTGGTGAAGTCTTAAATTTCTTTGAGTATAATTCTTTATAGAAGGTACTTAAGAGGTTACTATCATCAAATATATGGTTAGCATGTATGAAGACCTAAAAGAGGTGTAGAAGCCTTTCTATCCATGCTAAGAGCTGAAAACACACCTCACGTTGCGTCTCTTTCTCTTCTTCTAAACGTTAATCTCAAGCACAAGATAGCTATATTTACGTTTTGCATTGCATTCTTGTCATTATTCCTCATTAATATAAGTACGATCATTCATTCTTTTATCATGTCCTCACAGTTAGTTTTGCTATGCCTGAGTGATTTATTTGTTTGGTTTAAAAGGTAATTCGAAGGGGTAATCATGAATTTACTTAGGATTGTTAATATTGGGGTTTTCAATAATTATACAGATTTTAGTTCTTCATTTGTTATTAGTGTATGAACTGAATTGATCACTTAGCCACTGATATTAGAATTAATCTATCCATCAATTTTTTTTGGAACAATTCTTGGATTCACTCCTTCTTATTCTAACCAATAAGAATTTGTCACTTAATAAGAATTTGTCACCCCCAACCGGTTCCACCATCTCTATTTTTCCGGTGAACCGTTGCGTTATATAGCCGTCCGATTAAAGCATGTCTTCATTTGGACCTTCCAATGTTTTCTTGGTCAATTAAAATGATCTTAATTAACCAAAAAGATAAAATAAAAATGATCTTAACTAACCAAATTAAACTGATCTTAATTAACCAATTTAAAATGATTTTAGTTAACCAATAAAAAATGATTAAAAAGAAACAAAATATTTTTATAATTACTCCCAAAATGTCAAACTTCAATCTTTTGATTAAATTTTAGATATTGTTTAAATTTTGTCTTTTACAATTAGATTAATTTTGATGAAATTGTATTACTAAAAAAACGATTTTTAGTAAATTAGAAAACAATTAATTTTGAATTGAAAAAATTAACGTACTAGTTCAAACCGCGAAGTTGGTTTCTCGGATAGTACTAATTTCTCTTGATTCAGTTCTTTATCGACCATCTAAATCAATCTATCTATCGATTTAATCGTTCTTGAAACGAACGTGATTAAACGGTCCCTAGATAGTAGATAGCTTGGTCGAGGCATATGAGCTCACGAATCCATAAATTTGTTTTACACCTCCAAAACTCTCATGAGTCTAGGCACGAGACAGTAAAATAACAGAAATTGATATTATGACTGAACTAATGCACTATAGCCAATTGGATACTGGATAAAAGTATAAAGTAAATATCTGATGAGACCAGTTTACATCTCTATCTCTCGATAACTCTTCGACTGTTTCTGAAATCACCAACGTCTGTGTCTTTACCATCACTATGCCCATGCCGGTTTCCTCCTCCTCCTCCTCCTCTTCCTCCTCTGTTAGATCCCCTGAAACTACCTGAACCGCGTCCTCGGCTACTCTTTCTATCAAACTCATCATCAAAACCGCCTCTTCTGCTTCCCATTCTTCCCCCAACCCCGCCACTATCTTCTCTGTTACCTCTTGATCTACTAGCTGAGGAACTTGACCCTCTGTAATCTTCATCGTCACTATCAAAACTACTCCTTCTGCTTCCTATTCTTCCTCCTCTCCCTCTTGATCTATTAGCCGAGGAGCCATTTGATCCCCTGTAGCTATCAGAGGCAAAATTATCATTGAAACCACCTCGTCCTCCACCTCTCATTCTTCCTCTACTTCCTCTCGATCTATTACCAGAGAAACTTGACCCTCTGTACTCTTGATCATCCATGTCATCATCAGATTCTGAAGCTGAATAGGAGCTTCGTTTTCCCTTGAACCCTCCTCTCGCACCGTTGTTTCTTTGTCCACGCCTCAAACCGGACCTGGGACTATCATCCTCCATATCAGAATCGAGCCCAAATTCTTCGTCTGACCCAAAAGTAAGTTTTCTCGAAGGTGGACCTCTCTGGGTCGAAGCCACATGGCTTGACTTCCACCTGGGATTGGCGGAAACCTCATCATCTGAACTAAAACCGAGCTCATCATCCCTAGAGAAACCTCCCTTACTGTTTCCATGCTTCTTTCCACTGTTGTGAAAGTTTGAACTTCCTCCTCTGTGTGCATTAAAACCAGACTTTGATTCTGGAAACTTTTCATCCTCTGAGAACTCGTCAGAAGCAAAAGAAGATCGAGCTCCTTCCACTGGGACATCTCTCTCTTTAGATTCGTCTATTTCATAGCTATCAATGTCATCTTCATCGTCAAAATCATCAAACCCAACTCCAGGTCTTCTGCTTCTGCCAAACTCAGAACTTTCTCGGGCTCCTGGAGGAAGATTACCAAATTCTTCTTCAGGATCTCTCAAACCCTCCCGGAGAAGGTTTTCATTCTTTTTACTGGAATCCGCATATTCAAAAGCAGCAACTTCTGCTCCGTCTGATTCATCGTCATCAAAATCAAAGTTCCATGCATTGGAAACATCATCCCGTTTCACAACCCTGTCTGTTTGTGCTTCAGTGAAGCGATAAGTTTCTTGTGGTTTGTTCTCTAGGATAGCATCAGCTGGACGCTTGCAATCACAATGAAAACATGCCATGTTTCTTCTATAGTTTAAGAAGTTGCATCTGTCATAAAAACATGCAACATGATCAGTTCCATGACATAAAATTTCAATCAGTATCCTTATTCTCAGATTCGACATTTCCTCAAAAGTGTAGCAACTTACTCAGGGCATTCCCATTCTCCTGGAAGGAGCTGTCTCTTTGGCCTCTTTGCATCACACTGTAAGCAAATCGTGTTCTTTGCAAAGTTCATGAAATCGCACCTAAGAACAACAATGAAGTGGTATTAACATCTCAGGAAAAATGCCAAACTTAGAATATAAGACAAAAGATGTGCCTAGCTTCTGCTGAAATTAATGTTCTTTGCAAGATTTATGATTTGTTAGGCCTCAAAGTCCAAAATTTGATAATCTAACTGGAGAACGCTTATAGGATTTATCTTCAACCAAAACTGATGCTCTATGTGAAATTTATTAGACCACATCTACAGCTAATAACTAATCGGTCTGGATGGCTTAAGGATCAAATGTAGAAGAAGAGTTATGTCTCACCTAACTTCATCAATAACTAATATGCATTGTCACGTGGAAACCATGATATATTCTATGATCGACGCCTTGGACTCGGAAGACTCTTTCTTAGTATTACAAGCAGAACAGGGACAAATTTATGACTTTGTAATTCTAAGCCTCTATTCAAAGCTAAGGCTATGCATCTAATTTTACAGTTGGTTAAGCTAAGACTGTGATATAGGCTTATAAAGAAAACCATGAGGTCATCAGATGAGCAAAGGTGTGACTTACTTTGGGCATAGCCAATCTCCTTTCTTCATCTCAACATCATCACGGCCAACACGTCGTTTAGGAGTTGGCGGTGGCTGCTTGACTTTAGGGGGCGCTCTTTTGATAACTGGTGGAGTGAGATTAGGATCTATTGGTACAGCGCTTAACTTGACAATCTCATGCAGCAGTTTACGCACCACAGACTTAACAGACTTTTTCTTCAGGAGACTTTTGTTGGCCACTGTTCCATTCAATGGGTCAAAACCATAGGTGAACAAAATGCGCATAAGGTCAATGGTTCGAGCCTCATCCTCTTTGTTTGTCAACAAAAATGCCTTTTCGCATGAGTTCCTCAAGCTGCAGGAACTGCAGACCTGATATATGAATGAATATTATCATCTGAAGAACCTATTGATAGTAAAACAATTAGGAAATTAACCAGGATTCTCAAGAGGGAGTAAACAGTAAGCTTAACAAAGAAGACTTCATAAAACATAAAACAGTAATGAAATCATCTTCTATATATGAATCAACGATTAAAATGTAGAACCAATGACCAAAGAATCAAACCCTGAGAAAGAACCAACGAAATTTCAAAATCCTAAGCTCCCACACAATATGAATCAACGATCAAAATGTAGAACCAATGACCAAAGAATCAGACCCTAAGAAAGAACCAACGAATTTCAAAGCCCTAAGCTCCCACACAACCAATGACCTAAAGACTACTAATCTGTCCTTCCTTCCACCTATTTGTACTATCCATTATTTTTCACTCATATGTGTCAAACATCTCACAATCTACTGCCTATCGAAATCACAGTTTTAAGAGATCCATAGCAAACCAAAAACTAGAGATATGGCAATGACATTGATAGCTAGGCATAAAGATGAATGATCAAATAGGTGAAAGTAATCAATTTTAGAATTACTGAACCACACAAGTTCATACGAAAGTCTTCTCGTATGCATAACTTATTTAAATAACGCTTACATCTCCTTCATCAAGATGAACACGCTTCCTCAGTAGTTTTCCTGAGAAAACCACTTTTCTATCAGTCGCTGGACATCCATGACCGACTAGGATTTGAATGTCATTTCTCGACAATGACCTGAGGAAAAATATTCATATAATGTTCAAATGTCAAGAGAAACAAATGCAAACGACTTAAACCAATAGACACAGTAATGAAAGCTAAACATAATCACATTCTATTGTAGCTTTGATCAAGCTTACATATGAATTATACAAATCATATAGGAGCAACAAAGATTCTAAATTGTTGGATTTCAGAAGCTGAAACAAACCTTAGAATATCGAAACGGTCTTTACCAAAATTGCTACAAGCATTTTGAACAGCTCTAAAATCCTGAAACAAAGCAACTCCAACATTCTCATCTTCACCTAATCCAACACTAGACACATCAATCCCCAAACTATTCACCATATCATCATCATCTCTTTCTCTCCTATGATCAAAGTAATTCTGCTTCACCAATCTCTCCATCAACTCCATCCACTCCGGCCATGGATGGACCAACTCAATAACACCTTTCTCCTTACTCAACTCACCAGAATCAATCTGAATCGGCTCAAGCACAACACAAGAATCCAATTTATCATTAGACACAACGGATTCGACTTCTCTAAGATCCGGATCTTGTTGTGGAGCAGAAGGAGGAGTTTTTAACTGATGCGTCTGTTTAGATTGACGCCAAGCACGAATACGCTCAAGGGTTTCGTCTTTCTCAGAGTGACGTTTCTCAATAGCATCGATTTGATCGAAAACGAAGCTAAGACGAGAAGATAGAGAAGAGGGTTTGTGATTAGGTTCATGGGTTGATTCAGTGTTGCTTTGTGGAGAAGTAGAGAGTGATTTAGTGAGAAATGGTTGAAAAAGTCGGTGGCTTTTAGGGTTTATGTGCAAGTGAGAGATGCGTTTGATGAGAAGAAGAGAGATTGAAGCAGCCATTTTTAGGTTGCAGAAGCAGCCATGAAAGGGTTTATGTCATTTCGCTTGTTAAACCCAGTAACACTCGATGTGGCAGAGACCAATTTCGGTTTATATTCGGTTATGTTCGGTTTTGGTTCGGTTAAGACATTGAACACGGTTTGGATCGATTTTTGTATTTTGGTTTATACAGGTTAGCAAAGCAGAGGGTTGAAATAAATTATAGTAATTAGTAAGCATACTTTTAGTTTTTGTTTAACAAATTTTTAATATAATAAATTACATTTTTCATAATAATAAAAATTGGTAATTTGTCTTGTAATTTAATTATAAGAGAAATTTAATTAGAAAAAAACAATTTATTTCCTTAATTCTATTTTTTAATTAGTCATATTTTCTTTGTAGGGTTTCCTTTTTCTTCTCTGCATCATCTATATATACACAACCCATTGCGTTGTTGCGTGTGTCTGTGTGGATTGATCGAGTAACAAATTATCCAAACAATCCCTTCATCGAAATTTTTTTTCCTGGATTCTAATCATGTCGCTGAATCCTAATACCAAAGCGGAGGTCCGCCGGAATCAGTACAAAGTTGCGGTGGATGCAGAGGAGGGACGACGGAGGAGAGAAGAGAGCATGGTTGAGGTTCGTAAAATCAAACGCGAGGAGAGTCTGATGAAGAAGAGGCGTGAAGTTCTTGATGAGTTCTCGGGTTTGGTTGATACGAAGTTGGAGAGTTTGTCGGATATGGTCGCTGGGGTTTGGTCAGATGATCTTGCCTTGCAGCTCAAGTACACTACTCAAATCAGGGCCCTTCTATCTAGGGCGAGAGATCCTCTAATCGACGAAGTGATAGATTCTGGTGTTGTTCCTCGGTTTGTAGAGTTTCTTAAGAAAGAAGATAACCCTAAGATTCAGTATGAGGCAGCTTGGGCTCTAACAAACATTGTATCAGGAACTTCAAATCATACAAAGGTTGTAGTAGATCTCAATGCTGTTCCGATCTTTGTCCACCTTCTTGCTTCTTCCCCAAGCGACGATGTCCGTGAACTAGCTGTATGGGCGTTAGGTAACATTGCTGGTGATTCACCGCAATTCTGTACATATGTTCTTAAATGTGGGGCACTTGTTCCGCTTCTCAATCAGCTTAATTAGCATACCAAGTTGTCTACGCTTAGAGAAGTCACATGGACTTTGTCAAACTTGTGTCGTGGTGGACAGGCGAATCCCGCAGCGTTTCAAGCCCTTGAACGATTAATTCATTCTACTGATGAACAAGTCTTGGAAAAAGCTTGTTGGGCTCTCAAGTATCTATCTAAAGGAACCGATGACAAAATCCAGATTGTTATCGAGGCTGGTGTTGTACCAAGACTCGTTGAACTTCTGCTCCATCCTTCTATACATGTGCTAATTCCTGCGCTTCTCACTGTTGGAAATATAGTTACTGGAAATGATCTACAAACGCAGTGTGTGATCGACAGTGGTGCTTTACCTTGTTTTCTCAACATTCTAACTCACAACTATAAGAAAGATATTAAGAAGGATGCTTGTTGGACGATTTCAAACATCACTGCAGGAACACAAGAACAGATCCAGATGGTAATAGAGGCTAATTTGATTGATCCGTTGGTTCATCTGCTTCAATATGCTGAATTTGACATTAAGAAAGAAGCAGCATGGGCAATTTACAATGTAACTTCAGGTTGTCATGATCAAGTCAAGTACCTTGTGGAGCAAGGATGCATAACACCGTTATGCGATCTTTTGTTATGTGCAGATCCAAAAATCATAATTATCTGCCTTAAAGGATTAGAAAACATTTTGAAAGTGGGAGAGGCAGAGAAGAACTTAGGTAATACAGGGGACATGAACTATTACACGTACCTGATTGATGATGCAGGAGGGCTAGAAAATATGATGGAACTTCAGGACCATGACAACAGTGAGATCTATGAAAAAGCTGTAAAAGTTATGGAGACATATTGGGTGTAGAAGAAGCTGACGAGACACATGCCGGGTTTCAGTTCGGTGTGAACCAAGCTCCGGCTCCTTCTGGGGGATTCAACTTCAGCTGAAGGAATGGTAATGGAAGCTTGCAGCTTGAGAATTGTGAAAGTTCAGAGTCAGTTAGAAAGTGTTCGGTTTCATTGTCCATGGCTTTTCTTTTCTTTGTAATGACTGGTACACACCGGTCCTGAGTCTACTTTTTGTGTTGTTTTAAAAAATTTATATTGGAGTCTTGTTTTCGTGTTCATAACAATTTGTTAGTTGTAACTTGTATGTCAATAATATTGTCATATTCATAAAATTTGGAGGGTTACAAATTTTCATAATAGAGTATGTCAATAATTTTAGTCATATTCCTATATTTTCCTTATATAATGGGGGAGAATTTGTTATGAATTTTATTGATTATAAATTTTTATGAGTGATTTAAGTTATTTTGAGTTTTTTTATGAATTTGAAGAATTTTTGTGAATTTAAGGAAGTTGTTATGATTTATTTATTATAAAGTCCTCTCAAAGTCCACATAAAACCATGAGATTTAAAATTCTGTATTTTAACTAAAAAAATCCACTAAAATCCACTTAGATCACTTAAAGTCATTAATAATCCAATCTTTAAAATGTTTTCAATAACAGGAGATTTTAAAGTAGATTTTAAAATCACAAGTTCAATAACATTAGATTTCATGAGACTTTTAAAAGACCATGATTGAATAACATAAGATTTGTTATTTTAACACAAATCACTTATGTAAAATGTTTGATTGAATACACCCCCAAGACTTAAAAGTTAAAACGTTTTAATTACCACGACGCAACTTCATTTTCTAAAATGTATATGTAGACTGTATTATTTGGATGCGACATTAGATTAAAAAAAAAAAAAAATCAATCTCTCGCCACAGTCATCCTCTAAAACCCTAATGCTCCGCCGTCAAATGTATTCTACCGCATCTGAATTCAACCTTCACCGTCTGCGTTTGATAAGGATCTAACAGCAACACACATATTTCTCCAATGAAACAATGGTTAGTTTCTTTGTATGTTTTAGGGTTTTGTAAAAGCTCCAAAACTGAAACCAAACTCATATTTTCCTTGTTGTTTCATTTTGTCGTTTGACAGCAAAAGAGATGGTGAAAGTATGAACAATCGAGGTGCTGTTACGGACATGATTAGTCAGTTACCTGAACCTTTGATTCTCCAGATATTGGGCTCACTTCCTACGAAAGTTGCCATAACCACGAGTGTTTTGTCTAAACAATGGCAGTCTCATTGGAAAATGATGCCCAAACTCGAGTTTGATTCTTTCCTTCGCAGACTTGACCTGGAGAATGTTACCAAGTGTTTGCTTTCACATAAGGCTCCGGTTCTACAAACTTTTAGTCTCAAAGTTCGTTTAGATAGACGTAATAATGCAGTGGATATTGGTTGCTTGATTGGAATTGCAATGACTCGCAATGTGCGTAAATTGGTACTCGAAGTTTACTTTCACAGAGGGACATTCACATTTCCTAGGAGCTTGTACCACTGTGAAACACTAGAGACTTTGGAACTCATCCTTAATGTTGTTATGGATGTCCCTCCTTCGGTTTATCTGAAATCCCTTAAAACCCTTTATCTTCTAGCTGTGGACTTCAAAGACGATGAATCAGTTATTAACCTTTTATCTGGCTGTCCTAATCTTCAAGATTTGGTAATGCGTAGAAATTCAAGTAGTAATGTGAAAACTTTCACTATTGCAGTGCCATCTTTACAAAGACTAGCCATTCATAATGGCAGTGGTACACCACAACATTGTGGATATACCATAAATACTCCTTCTTTGAAATACTTGAAACTTGAAGGGTCTAAGGCTTTTGAGTCTTTTATGGTTGAGAACGTATCGGAGCTGATAGAGGTAAATATTACTGATGTCTCTGAGATAATCGACGAGAAGCTTCGGGTATTTCTTACTTCAGTTACACGTCTTTCCTTGGCTTTATCACCATCGGTGTTTACGTTTCCTACCGGTATCATCTTCAACCAGTTAGTATATTTGGAGATATGTACAAATAAAACATCATGGTGGAAACTACTTCCCCTCATGCTCCATAGTTCTCCTAAACTCCAAGTCCTCAAGCTCATCGATGTAAGCAATATATATTTCTTGATCATCTAAATAAGATACAGATTGTGTGTGTTTTTTTCTGAATGTTCGTTGGTTTGTCTCAGGACACAGATGGGATGAACTATGTTGAGGCTAGTGGAGAATGGAATCAACCAAAAAATGTTCCTGAATGTTTGCACCATCTTGAGAAATTCATTTGGGAAGGCTACAAATGGAAACGTGAAGAGATAGAAGTGGCGAAATACATTCTAAAGAACACGAATCGTTTGAAGAGAGCTATTTTCTCCCTAAAAGGTATTAGTTCTGAAGATAGGCTTGTGGTGGTTGAAGATTTGAAAAGTGTTGTCATGGCTACAACAAATTCATGCCAGTTTCAATTCATATGAAAACATTATATTAGGTAACGTTTAGTTTGCTTTTATTCTGCCGGTTTCTTGGGATTTTTATCTGTTATAAATGTTGAGATTTGATATTTTGTCTCAGAATGATACATCTTGGGGTTTATAGATAAATTGATAAACACAATTTTAATATGTATAGACTTGCTTTATTCTGATGTTTATTATAACAATAATCAAAGTTTATAACTTGTAGAACAAGTAAACCATGGGATATAGAACAACACGTGACTCTGACACAATTCTGAAGCGAGAGTTGTTTCAGATAGAGACGCTATTTGGAATTCCCCTGCCGGTGACTCCGCCTTCACTGCTCGGAAACAATAAAGTGTATGGCATCTTAACCAAACCAGTCCTGTTCTTGAGAGTCTCGTCGTCGTTCCTCTCATCAATGTTCTTCTCAATCTCCTTTACTTTCTCTCCAAACTTCTCGAACGCCTCCAACGCTTCTTTCTCAGCCGCCCATTCTTTAGAATCTCTCTGTCCCAAATAGACCTCGTCGCTAGAATGAGTAGAGAGAATCTCAATCAGAGATATCCCTAGAAGTGTCTGAAGCTGAGCTGTGATGGTCTTCAAAAACACTTTATCAGGATTCTTCTCAAGTTCTTCAAACTCTGGAGTGTTTTCCTTTGGCATGTACTGACGGCTTATAGTCGGTCTGTTTGGGAGGTACCCAGCAACTGGATACTGTCCGAAGTTAACAGCTGCATGAAGAGCAGAAGCCACCCAAATAATGATGGTGCAAGACTCAACAAGTTCTTCACGGGTTTGCATTTTAGGCCACCATGGTTCTGACTTTTTGTCTCCATGACCTTCCTCGCGCACCTCCTTCCACCAGGCTTGGAGCTCTGTGTCGGTTTGGATATCCTCCTCTATCTTGTAGAACAAGAAAATGTAGTCTCGGACCCATGATTCAATAGCATACCAAACCTCAAGCCCATCCACTGCGTAAGGATAGTCTTTTATCCTCAGACGTAATCCGTGTGGTGCTTCTGGATCCTCAACGGCCATCCCTCTGCAACAACAGTTTATAGTTACCTCTTTTTCTTCTCTTCTGATTTGCATCATCAAGCCAAGTAGAATATTGAAAGATTTGAGTAAATATGTATTACCTCTTTTTAAGTTCTGCTGGTAATGCTTGGTCAGGGAAGGTCCAGTGGTTTTTGTAAATGAAAGATGACATCTCCATGGCGTATTTAGAAGGAAACACAGTGATTTCAAATATACCACCACCATTGATCAAGATTTGCCTAGCAAGTGCATTGATATTCATCGTATCACGGAAGTGAGGTTCAAGGAGCTTAAAGACCGGGTGAAGAACACTCAGCTGTCTGTTTGTGGCAATCACAAACGGTTCAATCGATGCGTGTGTTTGCATCCTGCAAAAACCAAAACATTAACTTCAGATAATGTAAATAGATCAATTTTTTCCCCCAGATTAAGCATTAAGTATCCATTACCAGTGGCTAATAAGCTGATGATTTCCGGAGTCATTTACACCGACAAAAGCCTTAGCCAACTGCCATAGCGAGTCGTAGACACCTTCACCAGGCGTATATACTTCACTCACTGCTCCAAATTTGTCTCCATTAGGATGAGGCAAGCTCAGCTCTATCACCAACGGCTTCAAGGTCCCATCATCTTTCAAGAACAGAAGTGTCCTGCTTGCATAAGTCTTGGTCGTGGTGGTGTTTACGCGTCCCAAGTATGGCATCAGTGTGTCATGGTGGTCTAATATAAACAACCTCTCCTTCTCCAGAGCCTAAAACAGCAAAACAAGATTAGTTTCAAATTGACTCGGAATCAGATTACCGCTCTTGTTTATTGTCGTTTTTACCTCTTCAACAGTGAGTCCATCCAAATTGTGTTCTATGTGGCTTTTAGTGATTGTACTGTTCTGGTTACCGTATGATTCACTGTCAAGCTTACTCTTTGGAGGAAACTCCTGCAAGTTAACGTACCATAACCTGTAAGACAGCAGAATAACCTAAGAGAACCAATGTTCGTTATCGAGAGAGTTCATCGGTTTTCACCTTAAGAAGTTGAATAACAACAGGGTTTAGTCCAGCCAACATTTCTCTAGCAAATTCCTCATCTGTTCTCCATGCAGTTTTGTCCTCTAGAAAACACACAAATTCGTTACATCAAAAACGTTATTCGGATTGCAGCAGAGGACTAAGTTGTTAATTACTATTAGTATACCTTTGATGACCTGAGGCACTGGAAACTTAAGGAATTTCTGGCCATCTGTTCTGAATATCTCCTTTAACATCTCAAGCGGTATATTCTTAACGATACTATCAATCAAAGCTTGGTTTGGTAGATCGATTCCTTCTTCATAGATCTTAAGAACATCTTCAAAAGAATCAAACTCTTTAGGAGTATCGTCGAATACAGCCTCAAGTGCAGGTTGGATGAACTGAGCAATCGCTTTTAGAGCATAAGCAAGGAAATCAGACATCTTCAAGTGTCCAAATCTCTCATCTCGTGGAACATATATGTCTAGGCTCGATGTGATCGGTAGCCTGCTCTCGGTTTGAGGATCTTCTTTAGTTGGTTTCCGCCCGGTTCTTCCTCTTCTTGGGTAAGGATACTCCTGTGTCCCTCCAAGTACAGGCCGTGGGTTCTTTGGTGGGACGCCTAAATCATTGTAGTAAGCATAGTCATATACTCTGTCCCATTCCTTAAGCTCTCCTTCGCCGGTTCCTCTCAAACTCACTAGCTCTTCTTCTCTATACTTGAGCAGCGTCGCTGGTGTTTCATGTGGAAGATAAGTCTGAAACACAAGTAAACATATATTGTGTCAAACGTTATCAAGAAAACATCTTTCGACTAATATTAGTCAAGAAAAGAAATAGAGAAGCCAGTAGTTACCTTGTTGGAGAAGAAGACTCGGTCTGTAGTGTAGTGTTTAGCAGGGTAAATCCAAGAATTACAGATGTAATGGACTCTGCCATGGCCTGGAACGTCTTCAAGTGTGAGACTTTTGAGAAGAAACTCACTGAAATGGCTGTTTCTGATCAAGAATGCTCCAGGGTAACCGAAATCGGTTTCGTAATCGAACGTGACCTTGAAAGCGGATTCGCCTGCGGTTAACGACGTGATTGTTGTGATCCAATCCTCCAAGTGAGCAGCCTTCCCTAGTTTGCCTTTAGAACCGTTTTCTGCAAAAAAAATATCATAAATATTAGAATAATGATTCTATAATAGGAAAGGAATATTTTTTTTCTATTTTCCTAAGAAAAAAAAACTTTCTTATTTAGTTTTCCACTGATAAAAAGAATATTTTGCCATATCAAACTATTGAAAATATAAAACAGGTACATCCTTTTTTTTTTTTTTTTGTTAAAATCTATTTTCTGAAACTATTATGGAATCTACTATTACGAAAATTTAACCGAATGTGAATATGGTTCCAAAAATTAAAAATGGAATATAATATTTGGTTAAAGATAAACGAATATAATCAGATAAAAAAAAAAGTTGAGTGTAACATTAAAATATTCTGGAAAAGGTTCAAAAATAAAAAGATTCTATTTAGGAGAGAGTACACTCTGTTTTCTACTCTGGGGGAGAGTAAAACAGAGGAATTTTTAAGCTTTTAAGACTACTTGTTTTTGCTTTTATCAATAGCATCTTATCACATTAATTAGAAAAAATAAGATTAAAACCTGATATTTTTTATATAAAAAAAATATAAAAATATGGAGATTTAAAAGTTTAACGTTGTTCATTTTTCTTTTATATGTGTTTCAAATTTTCATTTTAGTATTACCAAATTCAGAATTAATCAAAAAGACTAAATAATCTAAAACAAATTGAAATAATTAGCACGACAAAAGTTCTATATTGCCATTTTCATTACTTAATTAAAAAAATATTGAACAGAAAAGTAACTATCAATTAGTAAGACAAAAAGAGTATTTTGATTTATCGTCTTTTCCAGAGAGAATATTTTTTTTTTTGGGCCTTTTGAGAGTGAAGGAAAAAAAAAAGCCAAAATTATTCCAAGCTTTCTTGCTGAAGAAGTTTCCATACATCAAAAAAACATAACAATTACGAAAACTGATTTTCCAATTTTCACACATCAATTACAAATACGTATATCCAAAATTTTGCCTCACTGTTTCTTCTTCACAAGTAAAAAAAGGCACCATTCTGGTTTCATTAATTCCAATCGCAATAAATGTGTAATGGATTAGGATATATATAGTGCACAAAAGAAAATAACAAAAATATTGATAATCGTGAACTTAAATTAAAACAAATTACTTTACCTAGTAGGAAGAAAAAAAAAAACTCGAGAACGCAAAAAGAAAATTAAACAAATCAAAAATTCAAAAGAACAAACGAAGAAGACAAAATTGAAAAATTTCGAAATTCAAAAAGTTGAGATTTTGCTTTTTACCTGAATCAGTAACATCAGAGCTTACAAGACGAAGAGTGATTTTGTTTCCGAGAAATTCATGAAGACGATCGAGAAACGAAGCATTGAAATCGTTGAAATCGAGGACGTTCTTCTTCATCAGAACCACCGTTCCTTTCACCTTCTTCGTCGTCGTCTCATTTCCGCCGCCGGTGAGCAGATCCCTAAGTTCTCCGAACATCTTTTTGGGTGAAGTTGAAGTTTTGATTCACTCTGCTCTCTCTCTAATTTAATTTCTGATTTTCTCTCGGTGTGTGTTTATGAATGGTGTGGCGATTAAAGTCGGTTTGGGGTATTTATAGGGAAAAATGTGTTGCCTTTTCATTTTTTTCATTTTTAATATGTGAAATGGTTTAAAACTTCTAACTTTAGTATACCATAAAATATATACATTTGCTTTTTATTTAATATTATTTCTTTCATCTATAAATTACACACACATTACTACCACCGTATTTGAATTATGATAGGGTATGACGAAGATCCCAAAAAAAAAAAAAAAAAACGCCGAAAAGTTCGTTTAGTTTATGGAAATGACTAACAATTTGGCACTTGAGGAGAATCGATCCCTAACCTAGACCAACAAGGCAATTCCTCCTCAAGTGGAAACCAGTAGATCACGACCACTTGGTTATTTATAGAATATTATTGACTGCTTGTTAGGAGATTCGAAAATTATAAACGTAAAATTTGTCAAATTGATACCATAATTTATAAGAATACCATGATATTATTAATTAAAACTCATAATATTGATTTCAAATGAAACACAACATAATAAAATTGCAAATGTAATGAAGAATTTTGAGCGTAATAAAGTATGCATTACGGAATATATTATCAAAGGTTATTCGGCCTTCAAAAGACTCTCGACGCTTAAGAATCGTTTAAGAGAAAAACCAACCGTATTGGATGATACGAGCGAGTAAACTCTTAAATTTAATGAATTTCTACGGTGATGTTCTGTGAAATATGTATCTCTCTATTTTGATGTTTTATAATGGGCATTGATCTCTTTTAGTAATGTTTAGTGTGATATCTATAAGAGGTTGTTTGGAACGGATTCCGATATCCAGTATACCCGAAACATAAGATGGTAAGACGACCAGCCACTTATTGATTTGTGGAAGAGCCATAGCGGCAGAGTATGTTCACCGTACTTGCTCTCGCACAACAAGGAAACATAGCATGCACGAGTGTTAGGTTGGTGTAATGAAGTCTTCCCTATTCATTGATGTTTTCATTGTGCATACATTCAAAGACTTTTTCCTTTTGTTTCCAATTTGTTTGAAAATGATTGAAGAAAGACCATATATTGGGTAGACAATAGACAGCGTACAAATTCGTAAGATTGACCAAAAACCTAACTATATACGTTAATCCGAAAATGACTCGTTTATCATTGCCAAAAAAGGGAGAATAATTTATAATTGAACCGAGACTGTAAAATTATTGTTGAATACAATTTGTCATGAATCATGATCCAGCCAGCTGTAATTGTTAATAAATGTGACCTTAAATGTGATTGGATGGTGACAATTGTATTTCTACCGTTTCTTTAGTTCACTCATGATTATTTACCTACCTTTTTATTTATTGAGAATAAATATGATTGAACTATATATCAACTATCTATACTTTTATTGTTTGCTGTAAACTTTTTCAAGTCTCGAAATTTTTGCATTAGTACATACCAATTTTTACTAACAATTTTTTTTGTTTTTAATGTAGAAAATGATATGCATTGTTGTTTTGTAATTGACCAAAAACGAATTGTGATTTGCACTAACTAGGGATAAACTAGTGACGATGGAATATATGTGAATTTCTAGTAAAAGTTTTACCAAATTTTTTTTTTTTAAGAATGAAACTAAAAATTATAGTTAAAAATATATATAGAAATATAAATCTAAAATCTTGATGTGGATCACCATCATGGGCATGGCCACTGCCATCATCTTCCCGCTGCGGTCGCATTAGTATTCAGCGTTCTTGTTTGACGTGGTAGAAGCGCAAGTATCATCAATATCGCAAATGGCATAGTAACTCTTTTTGTTCTCCTTCAGCTCATGAATCTTAAAATTAATACATCCTTAATCTTTATGTAATTAATTAACAAGTAGCAATATAAGAAAATGCATCAAATATGTTAGCCAGAATAGACTACAAGGAAATAATCTTAAATCATTTAGTCAAAATAAACTAAATTGAATCAAATTTGAATAAAAAACAAATTACACCAAGCATGCATTCAATATTAGACGGAACTGCAAGCATGCATTCGGGGATAGTTGTAGCATCCCTTCGATGACTTTCACCAAGATCTCCGGATGAATATGATCATTGTCATTTTTTCAAAAAAAAATTAAACGTCCTTTGGGAGAATTCGCGGTCTGATTTCGATGTCTAATCAAACTGTTATTGTTAAAACAATATTACGGCTGTTATTGTATATATCTATAATTCAATATGTCAAAAGTTTATAAAATTGAACAGTTTTTGATTTTGCCCAAAAAATAAAAAGAACAGTTTTTGATAGAGGTGAATATCTCTATTTTCAACAATTGGCTAGCCAAAAAGTGACACGTGAAATTAACGTGGCCAAGGCAAGATGGTGATTGGCGTGACCTGGAGATTTGGGTCTGGTCAACTCGACCAGGTCAACTAAACATCAGAACCTTTAGGGGAAAGACGGAAAGTTGTACATAAATAAATCTTTTTTTAACTGGTCTAATTAAGGATTATTTATAGTGATCAATTTGAACATGCAAATAAAAATGTTTAAAATTAAGATAACATATTTCAAGAGAAAGTAGTTTTTAATTAAATATGTTTACTAAAGGGAGAATCTAATGGACAAATATATTTTATTTAATTTTAGATATTGCAAATCATCTAATTTCTTATGGTTATAGTTATAGACACGTACATCCACAACTGTCGTTGGTTATATTATCTTACCGATGTATTGACTCACATAATGAATGAAAATGAAATCTCTGGAAATTATTTTGGCAATGATTTTTTTTTTTTGTTAAAGAATATTTTGGCAAAGTTGTGTAAGTAATCGTTAATTTACAACCTGTATGTAACCTATTTGTGATACAGATCCAGTCATATATACCATTGGATTTTCTATATTTTATCATTATGCGAATTGTACTAGAAAATAACTTTTAATACATTATTCATATATAATGAAATTTTATAGAATATACTTTCATATTAAATCTTTATAGGTAAGCACGTTATTCACCTAGAAAATCTTGAAAGTTTTGCCCGTCACCATAAATCTTCCCAAATCTAATTAAGTGGCTAACTGTTACAACACATTAATGGTACAACATAATGTATGATTTGTTTTTAGTAAATCACAATAATATATGATATTGATATATAACCTAATATATGGTTTGTATTAATTAGACAACGACATCCATATCGTATTTGACTTCTTCATAATCTTGAAGTTCGGAAAAACCATGTATATCTCCGCGGGCCAAACACTAAATGATTGATAATACCATCACACGACGTAATTTATATCTACCAAAAGAGGCTGAACCTAGAACATAAATACATATATAATGGATTTAATTAAATCTTTGCACTAACTATTAGCTAGCCCACCATACTTTTGGTATCAATATCACATTTGATAGTAATATGGTGCTGATTAATTTATATATATATTTGTTCAATAGAATCTACCCAAGTTCAACATATCCTTCATCAAGGCCGCCGTGGCATCATATACACGTAAGAGTTATTATTATTATACTATGAAAGCAACAAGAGAAACCTTAACTACGCATACTAATTAGTATATCTTAAATTATCATAGTATCTTTATCGATTCAAAATTTTTGGCATAGAGACGAAGCGTTTCTTGAAATATATATATATTCTACAAATGGCCCTCCATATGCATGGTAGATATTAGATGGTGATTTATCTCATAAGATCTTCAGTTATTCGCAACCAGTTTTATTTCCAGCTGCTATTGTGTTATATAATATTTGATGGAATTAATTAGATTTGATGTCATTGTCTTGTTTGATTATTTATATAGTTACGTGTGTCCACGTGCATAATATAAAAACAATTTCTTCCTTTCCACATTGATGATAGTTGATAATATAGACTCGAGACCGTCCATGCTACATTATTCATCAGACTGTAGTAAAAATATGTGACATCATTTCGGCAAATAAAACATCTAAAAGATTTGGCTCTAATATCTTGTTTAACAGCATTTGAGTTACAAAGTAATCACATGTCTAGGTCTGAAATGGTGTGATAATATGTATCTTATCTATTGGGTAATCCATTTCTTAAAGTTTTAAGTATTTTATCAGCTGCAATAAGTATGGAAAAACGTGTTTTAAGAGAGAGTATTCACCTAACTTACGAAAGCTAATCAAATAAGGGCATCCAAATTTTCTAAACTGTGTTGAAATGTATACCGAAATCACTAAAAGCTACCAACAAAAAATGGGTAGGACAGATGGCTGGTGATAAGAAACATTTAATATGAACCTAATTTCGTTTTATTTCGAATGAATAGATGTATAGCATTTACAAAAAAAAAACAAGAGTGTAACTGGTAATGTCTTACTATTGCGATAAGAGATAGATTCAGAGTTTCAGACAAAAAAACATATAGTATTCGTTTTAATTAGCAATCCTTAATTATCACAAATGTACATGTTTTCTTAATTGCTTGCATTTTTACCAATTATTACTGTTTAAGTTTATAGGATAAAGAAAAAAATTATTAATATTTGGTGCAGCTTTCACTTATTCGCGACTTTAGAACTCAATTGTATTCGTGATTTTGCGGTACCAAAAATGCGAAAACGATACTTTTAAATACTGCTTACTCTTACTTCTTCTAACTAGCTACTTTGATATTGGTTTACCTTTTTGTGTCACCAATCGAACCAGCTTTTTATATTGTGACCAATCAATAAAATTGTAAGGTACCCACCAAAAAAAAAAAAAAAACAATGGTATAAAACATTTACACCAAGCACCACATATTTGGGGTTATTAAAGATCAAAATTGATACTTCCTCTGTTCTTTATTATTTGATTTTCTAGAAAAAAATTATTTTTAAAAAATTAAATTTTTAGGATTTTTATGCAATATTAATTGGTTATTATTGATGAATATCAAACTTCAAGATAAATAATTAAATATTATTGGTTTAGAATTATAAAAAAAAAGTAAATCATTAAAAAGTAGTGTATTGTTTTTTTGTCAAAGAAAAAAAAAACATTTATAATCAGTTTTTAATATATTTTTTTAATATGTGTGTTTTTTCTACAAAAATCAAGTACTCCCTCTGTTCCTTTTTGTTTGATTGTTTAGAAAAAATACACATATTAAATGTTGATTATAAATGTATTATTTTTACTGTTTTACAGTTTTCTATAACTCTAAACCAATGATAATTAACTATTTTTCTTGAAAATTACAATTCACCAATACTAACCAATAAATATTACATGGAAAACTTAAAAAATCAATCTTTTAGAAACATATTTTTTTTCTAAACAATCAAACAAAAAGGAACAGAGGGAGTATTAAGTAATAGAGGGAGTAAGACATTAGACATGTATATGGAAGTTTAATAAAAAAGAAAGAAAATTCTGGATTTTAAGATAAGAGTAAAAATTGTTACATTTATGGTAATGTCCTTGACAAGTTGTAATACAATTGAGATCAAAAGTCACAAATAGGTGAAGCTAACATTAATAATTTTTTTCTTTACCCTATAAACTTAAACTATAGACTTTTTCCAACTTATGTCAAGATGAGATAGACACAACACAACACATGTTAAGATTATTTTTGGGCTGCCGGCTGCTACCACTTGATTAATAGGAGAAACGTTCACGTTACACCCTTTATCGCATAAGATTTTCTTCTTTGATGTTTCGTGGGAATTTGGTTTAAATAATCATTCTTATTTACTTAAATAATTATTCGCTTTATTACTTTAGATAGATTGACCGAGGTAGATAAGAGAGTTGTAATAAAAATTTGTTGTGTTTACGTCGTGTACATTACACTTTGCTAATTCACTACAAAAAGTTTTTAACAAATTGTTTTATGTATAAATTGGTTTATTTTAAGGTCCAAAACATATGTTAAAGTTTTTAAACATGTAACTAGACTCCATATTTTAATTAGTAAACATGACCCATATTTGTTTATTAATGTTGAGCCGGCCTATTTTACCTTAAGAATCCTTGTAAAGAAAGGTGGACCAACTAATAAAGTTCATACTATAGGAACTTCGTCTAAATTAGCGTTTCTTCGTTATGGGCATATCATCATTTCATTGCTGATTACATATTTACGTATGAAATTATGGATTATGGGATAAAGTCACGAAACACGTTGGAATTGTTTAATCAGCCTTAAAGATAGACGTTGACAGTTTTGATTTTTTTTTATGGAGTAAGTATATTTTTAGTTGAATTCTGATTATCTTATTCTTTACTATTACTTTTTGTGTGGCGGTTTTTCATATCTGACATCAGAAAGTGATCGATAACTACAATACTTAATCTATTAATTAAAAATATACAGTATGGAAGTTTTAATTGATAATTCTTTTATATAATAAACTTGAGGTATTTAAAATGTGTGGTTGTTAGTTGAGGGTTTTGTTTTAATAAAAAAAAATACATGTTAGAACTTAGAAACATATATCAAACATTTGTCAGTTCAAATAAAAATTGTGGTTAACATTATTCACTGCATAATAAGTAGAAGTATTAATATATATGATTTTGCCACAAATCATAAATAAAAAAAACCATACTAAAACGGAAAAAATAACTATGTTATTTTACCGATTATTATTATATATATTTTAACTAAGAGATTATTTTTATGTAGAATCTCTAATTGAAATGAATAAAAATGTCGTTATAATCTTTTTTAATATTTCACATAATTTAATTTAAATTTGTACGCTTAATAGTTCAAAATTCAGCCGGCTTAGCTTGTTCTTATGGTTTGCTAATTAAGCTGGTTTGGAAATGGCTCAATTTGACTTTTGAATGTGGGTTGAGTTGCAGAACAAGACCATGACCAAGCCGAAACTAGTTGATGTGGAAGTCGTTATAAGCTCAAGTCGAGAAGAGAATATATATTTTCATCGTATAGATGTTCCTTCATCCTTTTGGAAATGTTTTACATATTATCGAGTCAACAAATTCAAACTCAATTAATTTATAATGAAATTATGCATAAAAATCCCACTGAAATATACCCTTGACAGAATGAAAAAAAAACTCCTATATTTTCATGTTTTGGTTTGCGATTTTTGTGTTCAATGAATTGCGTGCATGATCACTGATCAGACCGAGTTCGTGGGGGAGTTAATCGTGAGATTGCTAGGTTCAAAACCGTACAAGCGTTACAGCTGAGTATTTTATTATGTTTATTTTTAGTTGTCATAATTATGTTCGTTGGACATATATCCTCCAATAGATTTGTAACTGTACCAATATATTATATAGATCGATTTTCTCGTTAAATGTATACATTTGCTCTATATATGAGTTGACCAAAAACAAATAAAAAAAAAAATCAGTTCAAATTGATTCCAACTTCCCACACCTATGAAGGAATGGAAATGAAATATAGAGAAAAAAGTATTTGATAACGTTGCCATTATTAGAAAGTGTAATTGTTATTGTGCATGGCTGATAAAACCTACACGTCACAGAATCGAAAAGATGTTGACGTGCACTACACGAAATGAATACATCTTTATTAGCGCAGCCAGTCAAATATATATTAACAACATCATTTTTCTTACTATCGTGTTAGCGTACCAAAGTTTTTTTTTATTAAATATTTATACATGAAGTATTTTACTAGTAACTAATGTCGGGACTTGTTTTTCTAACAAAGTGGTTTTGACCACTTTTCTAATAAATTTTTCGACAAAAACATTTATCGGAATAAATAGGTATGAGAAAATCGTTGCTGTGAGCACATGAATTAAATTTAGGATTTGAGTGGGATATGAACTTATAACCCATATAATTAGTCTTGTTTTTCAAAAATTATTAAAATAAAAAATTTCGATAATTTCTGAGTATTGTAACAATAAAATCAATTGACGACATGCAATTAATATTGGAATCGTTTTTGACGTCTACGTGAGAATTAAGTCTCATAATTGTGTCATTAAGGTGATATTCTCCTCTTTAAAGGTTATGAAGTTTGGGCATTGGGGCTATAAAGCCATGGCCATTGTCTCTCATTCTAAACATCGAATTCACAAAGAAAATACAACCATCCTTTCCCTTCTTCTCTTATTAAGTCATCGAGTTTGAAAGTGCAACACATCATTAGTGATTAGTGTCGTTGAGTTCCTGATTTTGGATATTGCGAATCAAAAGAAGAAGTTGTTGTTCCATGGAAGAAGTATATTATATACTCTTATATTATAATATTAACCAACCATTGAAACATACATGAATGTCATAAGGTCACCCATAGAGTGACGCAGACTTATTTTATGTAAAATAAACACTTTTGGTATATTTAGCAAGAGAAGAAACAGAAACATGATCTGTACCATGGGTAGCCACCAGCGCAATATCCATCATTTCCTCTATCATTGTTAATGCAATGATCTCTGCACTGATAATCGTTTACACAACGTCCTGACCATGTCTCACTTTCCCTTTTGCAAAGCTCTGCTTTCACAATTGTCGGTGCTTCTATATGAATGGTTAATTATTAACATAAATGAAAGGAAAATCTTAAACACATTTTCAAGGCATATGATAAGGTCATCACTCACCAAAATCAGCAAAGAGAACAAGAGCAACCAAAATAAGGGTAATGGTGGTACAAAACTTAGCCATGACTTACTACTTAGATTTGTGGTGTGGAGAAATAATGAGCGTAAGATCAACCTCTATTTATAATGAAATGATGGTGAAGTTAGTTTGTCATCAATTAGACAAGTAGCTAATAATGTTGCCTGATCTAACCTAAGCGACTGGTTTGGCTTGAGCTAGTACTACATTGTTCACTAGGGCGGCTGGTTCAGTTGACTTATTAACATGGCATGTAGATAGAATGACATATGATCTAGCGATATAATAATCAAGGTGTGATCAAATGAGCATGATACGCCCTCTCCATGCATGTTCTTCAGCTTTTATTTCCATTTTTGAATTTTATCAAGTTCTGTTTTTCTTAATTTTGTAAATGATACGTATATATTAGTTGATATCTTATGGGTTTGATTTCCAGTGAGCAGGGTCATATTCAATATTTTTTAAAGACTTATCTCAAGAGAATGACCCGTAAACTGAAACTTAGCTCCATCTTCGTGTCTAGGCAAATGCCGACTAATAACGTGTAATGATAATCTGAATCACAGTGTTGAAGGAACACATAAAATCAACTCAATAGTAACACATAACATTAATCACACCATGACCGTCAAAGAAGAACTTTGTCGATTTTATTATGTGAGACTTTGAGAAGGCAAAAGTTTACTTATATACTTAACAGGGTTTAATGTATATTTCTTACCGGAAGACAACAATATTTCATAGGTACATAACAGCTATATGGTCACCAAAACCACCAAATGAACAACAAGAAGCAAGAATGGACATGTATCAATCTGGGTTCAACTCTGGGCACCGATGTTTTGAGCCTGGAATCACACCCCATAACTGTTATATACTAGAGGCTAATTACATACATATAAACACTCATTTACCTTTGGATTAGAAATCCAGGATCATACTTTGCTTAAAGCCTAGTTAAGACCAGCCTGCCTCTCCCACCTGAGATCAGCCGAGAACTCAGACAATGCGGATCTAGGATCACCTTCAGCGATAGCCAAGTAGTATAGAGCAGTTCCATCATCAACTTGCATGCTTCTCCTTAGAGATTCAATTAGCCTACGCTTTCCATCGGCTGATAAGTTGGATTGTTGATTCGTACCAGGTACAGGTTGTTCTCTCTTCGGTGCACCTTCGAGGTAAAGAACGGCTACTTCTCGTTTGGCATATTTGTCTAGCTCAACATAACACGTAGTGTTTGCGAGAATTTCAGGATTGCTTATTGGGATAAGCAGTCTGTCTCTTGAGTAAATACCATGGTCGCTCATCATGTTGTTTAGCCGCTTTATGTCCATAACCTACATTGTTCAAAAACAAGGTGTAATATTAAAATCCAGTTACTAAAAGTCCATTTTCGGTAAATACCATGGTCGATCATCATGTTGTTTAGACTAAAAGTCCATTTTCGGTAAAACTCTATCTTTCGTCTGATAGTAGTCTCTATCTAGGTGCAACCAAAAAACTTACTAATACGCGGAGTTCGAGTTACTAAACAAACAATCTGTTCCTAGCATACTCGTCAGCGAATCAAAAGCAACGAGATCAGATACCAAAAAACAGAGCCCAAAAGTTGGTAGTGTGGTGTTATCTTTCACAGTTCCAATAGCTATTTCGGAGTAGAGAAAAGAAAGAGCAACCAATCACCAAGAAAAACTTATCACTTATGCCTCGAAATCGTTACACGAAGTTAAAAAAAGTTTAGCTTCAAGAGTATCTATAAGCAAACTTTAAAGATGCAAACATTTACACACGATAAACGAAAGCATTTAGCTTCCACAGTATCCCGAAGCAAACCTCAGTCAAAAACTCTGCTTCAGGATCTACATAGATTCTTAAGTTACTCTTTAATTCTAAACAATCCAAATTTATAGCTGAACTAAACAACAAATTACTAAGTATCACATGAATATTCATAAGTATTACTAAAATCCAGAAAAAAATGCATCACAAAAAATTCCAAAGGATTATGACGAAGAACACAAAAACTGAGATTACATTTCAAATTAATAAGAATTGCATGAAGTAATCAATAGTTACCTGAACGGCGTATTTGACGGCGAGGCTAGTCACACTATCACCACGACAAATCCGATGAGAAATAGCAAATTTCCAGATTCCGTTATCTCTCCAAAACGAAACAGAAGCTGGTCTTCCAACAAGTTCTTTGATCCGCCATGGAGCCGTGAAAGCAGATACAACAAGATCGTCTTCTGTGGCTACAGAATTCCAAACCTTACAGACGCAGCTCGCACGCGCTAGATCGGCGACGGTGAGCTTTTGGAAGATGATGATTAGTGTATCACGGCAATAAAGCGCCATAGAGAGAGAAATTAGCGGCGAGATTTTGTTTGGTTGATAGAATGGGCGGTGTTGGTGGCGCCGGTGAGGTTATTATCGTCGACGGCGTTTTTGATCGCCGCAGAAGCAGCTTATCCACAGATTTTAATAGATGCTGTCCATAAGATACATTTTATATATTATTTTTTTTTTGTGCAAAAGTACTGTTTACTAGATTTTAACCCGCGGTATTGTACCGCGAGTATAATTTATTTTTTAAAGTTAGTATATATAAAAATTTACAAATTGTATTTATTTATAAAATATTTTTATTTTATAGTTTACAACTGTTATTAAGTAACGTTCTGCTAAACCCGTTCCGCAAAACCCGTCCTGCCAAAAAAACCATTTATTTTATTAATGTTAATCTTATTTATGATATGTTTATGAATCATTGTCTAAATATTTTAGTCTATGCGAGATGTTGAACCCACACATTTTTCGTCAATTGGTTAATATATGTTCATTTTTAAAATTTCGAATCACAAAATATGACGGAATTGTTTTTTATATTTTTTTAAACTCTATATAATATATAATGATGTTATATTATTTGATATATTAAACTTTTTATAAGTTTAAATATTAATAATGTTTTATAAAGTTTAAATATATAAATAATAATATTTTTAAAAAATAATTTTTTTTGCCTTTTAGGTAAATGACATAATAATAACTCTAAAAGTAAGGATTTAGAAGATTTAAATCGTTAATTAAATATTTTCATTCCTAAATAATTAATACGGTAGCATGACATTGTAAATAAGTTTAAATACAGAATTTGTTTATTTAAACAAAAAACGTTTAGTAAGAATAATATTTATTTAAACAAAAAATATTGTTTTAAAATATTATTAACAAATACGTTTATGCTAATTTTAAGGGATTAATATGAAGTTTGTTTGGATTAAATTTGATTGATAATGTGATTAACAATTTATATTAAGAATTTAAAGGAAAATTAATTATTTTGGAAAAAGATTTAATATTAATGGCATTGGGTTGTAAATAAGTCCAACTCTATGATTTATTTGTTAAAATGGCTGCAAAAATGTATATGTAGATATTTAAAAATATGATGACTTTAAGATATTTTTCTATTGAAATTTGATGACTTACAAACAAAAAGTACAAAACACAGATTCATATTTGGAAGTAGTATCTCAGACTTTAAACTCCCAAAAGAAAAATCTCAAAATAGTCATAAGATTAAGAGTACATCGTAAAATAATAACAAGAACTTCAAAAGGCATATCAAGTAGTAGTCCATTCCTCACCAAGACCATAAGCATCCGAGTAACCAGCATGGGCATGCCCGTGGCCATGATGATGGTCATGGTCATCACCAGCCTTTGCTTCTTCTAACACTTTCTGTACTTCCTCAGGGATAGGTTCTTCAGCAACCCGTCTGATGGATTTAGGGAGGAGAGAGACAAATTCTGATATGTAATCTGCAAGCTCGCCGGATTTGCTTTCCTGCATTATCAAAACGACCACAAGTTTTAAGGAATTAAACCCGAAAAACCACGATAAGTAAAACAACGAAAACCAATCTTGAACATACTCAAATATATACCCTTCAATGATACAAGTTCCAGTAAGAACTCTACACCTACTTGAAAACGTCACAGTTTCAGATTAATGTGCCTTTGCTATTTTACAACTAGAAGACCACACAAGTTTGTGTTCTTCAAACAAGTCAAGCAGCCCAAAAATAAAGGCTATAGAGCTAAAGATGCTCTGCTCCTACCGAGTAAAATACAAACTAATGGGAGAACAAAGTATGTTCAAGAGAACAATCCGATACTAACAATCTCAAAAATAGTTGATAAAGATGCTCTAAATTTTGAAATTGGATCTGGTTATAACTTTACTCATTACTAGAGATACATACTTGATTTTAGTATAAACACAAAACCTTCTGCTTTTGACCAATTCAATAAAACTAAAATGACTTAAAAGTCCGAAGAATATCTAACCTGAGGCCACCGGCTGCCTGAATGTGTGACAAACTTTGCTTTCGGAAGAGCCTTAGCTACACGTTGCCCCTCGTCACTCCATTCTTTAGACGCTTCACTAGACCAAATCACTTGCATCGGAATACCATTAATCCCATCTGAATTACCCCATTGTGCAATGTCAAAGCTATGGTTTAACTTGTTTAACGAAGCAACAACAGCTTCTCTCCCATTTCTTCCCTTCAAAAGTATCCTATGAGCATCAATATCCGATAAAGTCATCTCCTTTGAGCACCGGAAGCTCACTAGCTTCTCAAAACCAAACGAAAACGCTAACAAAATCTCTCGAATCCCCGGTACATTCAAAACCCACAACGGCAAAGCTGGACTAATACTAGAGTCAATAAGAGTTACACTTCGAACACTTTGCCAATTCTCAGAAACCCAATTCGAAGCTAACCCTAAAGCTGAATCATGAAGAACCAAATGCACAGGAGCTAAACCCAAAGTATCAATCACTTGACCTAAAACTCTAGCAGTTTCTTCACTCCCTAACTCGATAGCTTTGAAGCTTCTCCTTTTCGAATTCTGAAGCTTTATGATCTCCTCATAAGGCAAATCTCCAGTTTCAATCATCTGATCAAAAGCCCAAAACACACCTTTCTCTTGAATCAAACCATAAACTTCCTTAACTCTAGCCACAAACCCTATCTCTCTATCTCCACCAATCACTACCATTGACTTATCAGAGAACCCATTTCCAGGTAAATCAATAGCAACACTATGGATCCCTTTTGATCCAAGAGATTGAATCATTTCCTTAAAAGCAAACGAACTTAGACCTAACCCATGAACGATTACAACAGTCTCTGTATGAATCGAACCTGATTCAGCTACAAAGACTTCAATTGGTGACTCGTTTGAGTTTACTTGGACTTTGATTGTTCGTCCATTTGAGTAATGTTGACGAAGAGCTGGTGGGAGTGAGAGAAACCAAGATCTTGGATCGTTTTGAGAAGAGAACAGAGAGAGAGATATGAAGATGATTGTGGCTAGTGAGACGACTACTGTAAAGTAGAACCAAAATGGGAAAGGGTTTTGAGATTGGGGTTTAGGGTTCTTCATAGTTGATTCAGATTTCGTAAAGTCAGAGTCTTTAGGTTTGTTCTTCGGTGGATTTAGGGTTTTTGGATCCTCTTCTTCTTCTGTGATAATCGCCATTAAAGAAAGCTTGGAACTTGAGAGAATGTGAGAGAAGTGTGGTGATGTCTTTTAGGACAAAAGGCATTATAATAATAGTAATAATAAAAGAGCAGACTTTTCTGCAAAAGTGGACAAGAGAAACATCATTCAAGGAGCGTGTTTAAAGATGACACAAACAGAGAAACAAATTTTGATTTTGTTCCTAGTCTTTTGCCAATTGTGGGGTATAGTTTTTCACTAATGAATTCCAAAACCTATGGAAACCATAACTCTGTTTTCACTACACATTACAAGGTATATGAATGAACAAACAAATGGGTACAACAAAAAGACTAGGATATTAAAGGTTTGACACCAATAGAAGATAGTGGATGAAAGGGTCAACGATGTAAAACCAAGCTCTGCTCCAAAATCCAAATGGTTTTGTGACAAATTCTATTTCAGTACGGCCCTTGCCAAATAGTCCACACTCCACAGGATCTAACACAAGCAAGGATTTGAACTATGTACTGATGATATTTTATGTCGCAGTGGACAGCCCCGGCCCAACAATTATAACTATAAGAGCCTTGGGGCAACAAATATTTTTAAGAGTTTTTTCTTATCAAATATTCTAATGTTTTGGGTTCTGATTCATACTAATTTGTTTTGGGCCTTATTTTAATATTTTTCAAAAATAAATGGGTTTTTAATCTATGAGTTTTTAAACATTTGGATGAGCTTTAGGCATGTGCACCTCTGCCTTATCCACTTGGGCCGGATGGTAGTGGAGTTTTGTTCAGGATCATAAGTAGTGAAGACATCATAAAGACTGTAACCAATCTCATAATTATGAAAATATGATTCATCCACTTTCCTCCCACCATACTGCTGAGACAAGATGCTATGAATCCATTGTTAGCAAGATCCAAAAGGTGGATGTTCCTTAGATCACACAACTGGTGAGGAATATGACATGTTAAATTATTATCCCATAAAACAAGAACACTTATGTTTTGAATGTGGATGAACTTGACAACTTGTTAATTTTCATAACAGGTATGGTAACATTGGCTACAAATGTCTTTGGAACAGCCCCTAATAAATTATTGCCTTGTAGAAATAATGCTACGAAATATAGAGATTTGATATCCAAATATGTTGCTTCCCGAGAGTTCCATTAGCAAATGACTGGACTTGTTTGTGACTCTCCAATTGCAACCGTCCATAGGTCTCATGTCCTCCCCTAGTCTATTGGCCCATCCTTTGTCTAGCGGTTAGTTCGCTACTTCCAGGGGTTTTAAAGACTTGGTTACCAATCCTATAAATCATTATGTGATATTTTCCCGTATTTTATCTTCATTTATACAGTACACACTACGAGAAATCAATTCTCGGTTACCCATCCTCAAATTAATCGAGTTCAAGAACATTCAATTCTAGAGTACTCTCGAGATGTTTAATTGAAAATATAAGGACATTGTGGTGATATACATAACCATATAAATTCTTTTTAAGATTTGCTCATGCACCACTATACTTCCATATTATGGGATGTTATTTTGTTGAACAACGAAAGAGGTATTTCACCTTCCACCATGTTGTTTGAATCAGTAGTACATATAAGGAAAAAGTTCACAAATTCAAATTGGATTAACTCCTATGAGATTGTTGTTCAAATTTCAAGCATATACAAAGAACTAAAGCTTCGAATACCTTGTTCATTCTCTCCCGGAACCATTGTGAAATATATCCAAATATTCAGTTTCTTTCATGTTACCAAGAGAAAATGACACATTTCCTTATAAATCCCTTAAATGAGGAATTATCCATCCAATGTTCTCAAGAAAGAGATGACTGAAGTCATTAATTCACAGAGCATTTGTCTCTCGTCGATGTCCAATTTGTTTTTTCTGCATCAGTTTTGATTCGTCTCTAACCACCACAGAAAATAGGAGAGAAAATGTTCTTAATTATTATTGTTAACTCTCTTTCTTTTGTTAATAAGTCTAATCAAATACCAATTACTATTTCTAAATCACTCTAATAAATCTAACCAAACCTCCCATTATTTTCTTTATAAAAAAATAAAAATCTAACCAATCAGACCAAATCACCAATTATCCAACTCTCAACAAATCTCCAAAATATGGAAACACCACCAAACACCCCCAAATATTTATCTATATATATATTTTTGCAGCCATTTTGTGAAATAAATCCTAGAGTTCGAACTTATTTACAATACCTGCCCCTGGCTTTTAATTATTGGTTTTCTTTTGGCAATAAATTGATTAACAAACAAAACATATTCCAAATATATTCTAATCCCATATATCACGCAAATTTCTCCAAAATTTAAACTAGATTTTGGAAACTATTTAAAATAAAAAATATTTGACAAACCAAAATACAATTGCAATCCCTTAAAATGAGCAAAACGCAAATAAATACATTTACTATCAGTTCACTAAATCTTATTTCTCCAATATTTGAACTAGATTTTGACAACTATTTAAAAAAAAAATTTATTTGACAAACTAAAATATAATTGCAATCCCATAAAATATTTATTTAAATTAGCGGTGTACCGCGGAGTTTTTTAACGGGACGGGTTTGGCGGAACGGGTTTGGAAGGATGTTACTTAATAACAATTGTAAACTATAAAATGTAAATATTTTATAGATAAATATAATTTGCAGACTTTATATATACTAATTTTTTAAAAAAATTGTCTCCGCGGTATACCGCGGGTTATAATCTAGTTTCAATACACAGCCCTAGGTTTAAATTGGATTTTTTTGTATTACAACCTTTCTGTACTGAACTAAAAGTTGATTACAGGTATTAGCCCACAACAGAGTTTCATATTTAAATAGCGAAAGGTAAATAAAACATGATATTGATATCATATGTTTAACTAACTTTTTTAATTACAGCTTGCTACTTCTACAGAATTAACAAAACGTGATGATTAAAAAATACAATTAATAAAACATAATCAAATATGTAAAGCTTATAGTATGATAAAAATTAACAAGGAAAATATATTGTCAAAAATCAGTTCTTTTACTCTAGAAATGGAAATTATTTTATATTGCTCAGATTTCTTTCTTTACTATAGATGCTAAATCATGAGGAAAAATGTATAATTAATCGTCAGATTTATTTCTTTACTATAGATGCTGAATCATAAGGAAAAATATATAATGGTCAGATTTCGTTCTTTACTAGATGCTAACAAATCATGAAGAAAAAGATTCTGCCGATCACTTTACAAGGTATAAAGTAAATGCAAGAACATGAAAAAATAAATTCACAATTTGTACACAAGTGGTAGAGGAAATAGTTTCTTCTTCTGATTGTTTCTTCGTCCTTTCAGTGGCAGTTTTGTTACAATTTCTCATAGTGTCTGCTTCGGCCTTGACCTCCACAAAATACATAGATAAATTATGTGAGATGCAATCCGTTGAAGACAAAACCTTTTGTTTGCAAACGTTGAGCGCCAATCCTCTTGCGGCTTCCGCCACTGGCTTGGTAATAATATCAAACCCACATATCCACCTTAAATTAGTTTTTAAATTGCATATTTTAATTATGTTTTATCATATGTTAACATGTAAGGGTTGTTGATTAAATTTTTGAACTTATGTTTTATTTATCATCTATATTTAGATATGTGCATAGGGTCTTGCAAAAACAAAATTTTGAATGATATATAGTCGTGAATTGTTAAAAAGTTGTGGAAACAATTTTCACAGCTTAACAAACAAAATAGATATACTATTCCAATTATATTTGTGACTCGTTCTTAGTATTAAATATTTACCAATAACACATTGCAGTTTAAAAATGATAATCTTTTAATCTACAGCTCCCACTTGCGGAAGTCGTGATCAGGGGCATTGACTTACCCTATGCCAAGTTGTTGGTGAAATCTGCAGATAGAGCAATAGAAAAGATACCGGCTCTGAAGGAACAGTTCAAGGAGTGCCAAGATTCCTTCCTTCGCATAGTAATGTCTCTCAAGAGTGCTGCTTCAGAGCTCAAGGTATCTCCAGACACCGCCAACTATGATGCTATGATTTGTTTCGACGAAACAAAGCGAGTGAAGGAGGTGATCGGGAAAAACGAAGACGTGACTTCGAAGAGTCTCATAGAGATGACATTGCGTATGGAGAAGCTCATTTTTCTTGCTCTTGGAGCCACCGAAGTTGTTGGAGGATGAAGACAAAATATGAGAACATATATCATCATGCTTGTCACAATATATGACTGAAAACTATTTTAATATATGGTGTGTATCGTCATTCCAATTTTATTGGATGTCCCAAAATGACTAAGATATGATCTAATTGAAAACATATCGAATCTTTAAAAAAAAAAAAAAGTTTCAATGCTAAAGGTTCATAATTGCAAATTTTGAAAAGTGTCTCTTCCAAGAATTTTATCCAGAAGAAGAGAAAATAATACCACAGAGATACTTTTTTTCTCTTCAGTTAGAGACTGAACGATGGTAAAAACACAAATTTATAAAGAGATAGAATTCTATCACAAAATTAGTTTTCCAAGAATCACCAAAATCCACCCTAAAGAAGCCATTATAAGATTTACATGACCTTAGTCGCGTACACACACACACACACACTTTTCTTCGATATAATCATGAACATGTCTTATCAATTCTCCCCCCATTAACCAACATGTTTTGCCTTTACATTCTGTTTCTGCCTACCGTCCCGCTCGGTACATGGATCACTAAAAAGACATGTTTTCAAGTTATAGATGAGTTGAATGATTCTATCCCTCACTTTTAAGTCTATTTTAACAGTGTAATTAACATATATAAATTGTTAATACTCATACATAGCATGATATTAATAGCATCAAGATTCACCAAAATAATCAATTATTTAATTGTAAGATGCAGTTAATGTATAGTTAATGACAAGAGCATGACCCTTCTAAACTTTTGTTGTTTTTTCTTTTTGGTTTTTAAAGATAGGCGAAATGTTGTTTATATGTACAGAGGTGTATACAGGCGTTGACGCAATGGTCAAAAACTTTTTTTTGGTGAAATAAAATAAAACTTTAACCAATGTATCTTTTATCATCTTCAAAATAGTACATATCAATATTAAATTTCTCATGCATAATCACTCGCATAAGTCAAACAATGATGTACATACCTCTTACAATTTTATTATAAATTAAAGATAGAATGCAACGAATCAAATGAATTTGGAACAAACAAACAAGAACATTTTCAAGGGAAAAAAATCAGTTAATAAATTGATTAAAGAGACCTCATATAGTCATATATAATGCCATGCAAGATCATCATCATAAATCAAAATGTGATGATCAGTATCTGGGAGTGGCGGGAGCAGCCTTGGAACCGGCGGTGAAGTAGAAAGGACCAACGTTGAAGAGCTTCAAGTTCTTGTCGGAGTACATCGAGAAGGGAACTCCGGTGAGACCCTTGTTGACATTGGTTGGGTTCTTGCAAGTCTCGACGGGAGATGTGTAGAGCTTGACACGGCAGTTAGATAGGTTCTTGATGTGGGTTAACACCACGTGGAAGTATCCCTTAAAGTCAGTTGGATCACTGTAGATGACAACCTCGTTCTTACTCTTCTCGTATGACCCCCTCTCCGAGCACACAATCTTTGCTTTCGCTCCTACGTACATGAAATTAATCAACCAAATTTTCTAATTAGTAAATTCGTAATTTCCGGTATTTCCTAGTCCATTTAGGATGGATGATTTAGGCCATGCCATATTGTATTATTAACCGCGTTGTCCCGAGTATACGGTCCTCGACCTCGAATTTCAAGGTTATGAAACCAAAAATGTTGTAATAATTAAAGATATTAAATCATGAAGTCTGTATATTATTATGTTTTTTATACCTTGAATAGGGTAGGTTTCGTAGCCGTTTTTGCATAAGATGATGCCTCCAACGGCTTTAATGATCTCTGGGACGTATGGTTTGGTGGGTGGAGTGTAGGTTGGTTTTGGTGCAAATGGAGGTGGAGGAGAATAGCTTGGAGACTTTTTGTAGACCGGAGGAGGGAGAGTTGGCTTAGTGTAAACCGGAGGAGAGAGTGTTGGCTTGTAAACCGGAGGCGAGAGACTTGGCTTATTGTTAACCGGAGGAGAGAGTGTTGGCTTGTAAACCGTAGGTGAGAGAGTTGGCTTAGTGTAAACTGGAGGAGAGAGTGTAGGCTTGAAAACCGGAGGTAAGAGAGTTGGCTTAGTGTAAACCGGAGGGGAGAGTGTAGGCTTATAAACAGGCGGAGTGTAGACAGGAGCTGGGAGCGTTGGCTTATTGTAAACCGGTGGAGTGTAAGCCGGAGGTGGTAGAGTTGGCTTAGTGTAAACCGGAGGTGAGAGTGTAGGCTTGTGGACAGGTGGAGTGTAAACAGGAGGTGGAAGGGTAGGTTTGTGAACCGGTGGAGTGTAAACCGGAGGTGGAAGCGTGGGTTTATTAACCGGTGAAGTGTAAACCGGAGGAGATGAGGGAGCGTAATAATCAGCAGTAGCAATGGTAGCCAAAGAGAGGAGGATGCAAATCGCAAAGGAGGCACGTGTGATAGCCATTGCGGAGCGCGTGGTTAGTGTTTTGCCTTTTAGCTAGTTCTTGTTTTTTTTGTGTGTTTGTAAAAGTGCCTAAGTGGGATGAGGAAAACGATTTCATCAAATGGGGTTATATAAGAAAATGTTTAGGGTATTAAAATTTTTGATAGAAAAAAAAAATAGAAAATATTTTCTTGAAAGGTGACTAATGTATTTAGTCATGTTTGGGATTGTAATAGTGTTATGCACGATTAAAAGACATCTTGGCCATTAACAACCATGCATGCACACGGCGCCGACCAAAGGATCGTAGAACTGTGGTTGGAAAATTTGGTCGTCCCATTAATTAATTAATATGGGCAGAGAAACTATAAAGCACATGTCGTTCATCTGTTACCCGATTTTGTTGTTTTTCTGTATAGATATAAACCTGTAAAAACTTGGAAAAATACGGGTTTTTTTTTTACTAAAGTTTGACTTCAGCCTTCATGCAGTGGCGTTATTCCGTGGTATAAGACTTTGGTTATGCATAGGGTCTTGTCGATTAGAAAAGCTACAAAATAATATTAAGACGGATTGGTTTGTTTTCATATAACAAGGTTTAGGTTATACTTATTGGAGGCCACATAAAGTCCAATATATAAAGACTAGAGAAGTCTATCTAAACCCATATATATATGTTGTAAAGTACTTAAACTTAACAACTAATTTCATGTCTAAAACTGACAAACCATAAGAAACTAGATTAAACAAACAGATAAATACACCGAATCTTTAAACATGTGCATTCAATTGGATTTGTAGGCCAAACAATGGCAATTGTATCCCGACAATTCATTCATGGTTCTCCTTACAAATCGCTTGGTACTCTACAAGTATACCACTCAAATCACCATTTCCCTTGAAACTTATATAAGATATTGCATTTTTGGCCTTTAAAACCTTATGCGGTGATGAATCTCCGTTTTCGTGAGTTTGTACAATTATCATCAGTCTCAATTCATTCTACAAGAACACAAACTCAGTTATCGCAAAAATGAATAACCCACCAACGTTTACCATGAAGCCACATGAGTAAAAAACCTACCCGCTACCCCTATGCGAAGCACTTTGAGTAGAAAGCAAATTCAGCGTACGTTCACACAAGAATAGATTTTGGAGACACTGAGAAGACGAAGCTTTCGAAAGTAAACAAAGCTTTCGATAATTTCTCGAAAATATTTGTTCTGTGGTTGGCTTAACACTCAATATGCACCAACATTCTCACATCACACCCTACTTAAGCAAATAGTTTAGCTATCTATATATATTCAAACTTTAAGTTGGCACAATTTTATGTCTATATCATATATACTAGATGAGCAAATCGAAAGATCAAAAGCAATACAAGCCTTACAGACAAAAGTGCAAAATTGGCTGCTTTTCTTTTGTACAGATCATTTGCCTGGAGATGCAAATCTTGACTTCTCTCTATGTCGGCTCAAGCTTCTATCTCTCGGGGATGATCCCATCCCTGCTTGCCGTGTAATCTCTGCAACAACATTTGAGTTTGAATACGTATGATGTGTGGTCTATAAATGAGAAACCACAAAAATGACGAAGAATTCATGAAAAATGCAGTTACCTCTTCGCTTTCTTTCAAGTTCTTGATCAAGCTCTTCCTTCCACTTCCTCTCTATCTCCGACAGCGCGACACTGCAAAGCCAAAAACAACTCAATTCCAGATGTTTAAGAAAAGGAGATAAATGTCACCATTGAACCAATTGCTAGCAATGGAGGGCAATCATATCTTAAGACAAGCAATCACACTACTACAGTTTTAGTTCCTACTTAACGTCAACGAATGAATCTAGATAATTAATGTTAAACCTCAATTTTGAAGAAGAACAATAACTGTTATTGGACTTACCTTTGACTGTTTGATTCTTGTTCAGCACCAGCACTTGCATTGCTATTCTTCGGGGCACCAGAGCTATTACCACTTTCTGGACTCTTGGAACAACAGGCTGCATCTGTTGCTCTAGAAGGTGATCGACCAATATGGCCCTGACTCGGAGACCGACTTTTTGGAGGCAGTTTCAAGAAACCACGAGGTGCCTCCTCTCGTTTATTGTTATTGATGTTACTCTCCATGCAGATGGGGGAGCATGTGATCATACCGTTGTAGAATTCTTCGTACAGAGGCGTCTGTAACTTCTTTAACTCTGCAGCCTACGATTAAGATATTTCACAACCAAGTCAATGTTTATAAACTTCTGAGTAGAATATAAATGCAATGAGGAAACATAACATTATCAATGAGCCACCTTGTCATCTAAGAAAGCTTTGATTTTCGACTCAGTCAGCTCATTTTCATCCTCCGAGTATGATGGATGGTCAACTTCCATACTAACTTTCGTCTCTGTTTCTCCGTTTCCAGAATTTTCGTCAAATTTGCACTTCAAAATATCAGAGATCTCACTCATGGTATCACAGCTCTGTATTGAAATAATATGAAACCGAAAATGGTTTAATTATTCGAAAAATCATCTGAAATATAGATGAGAAAGGTTAATCACACAGAAGATTACCTTCTTGGCATCAGTATTATTGTCAAGACTAGGGCCAGTCTCTCCATTATATGTCAAGAAATTCTCATCGTCAATCAAACACATATCATTATCATCATCGTCATCATACCCGTTATTACTTTTCAGACACAAACTGTTATTTTGGATTGATTTCTCAGGGAAAGCAAGTGTACAAGTCAGACTACCCAAGTTACAGATGTCTCCTACATCGTCACTCGTAGATGTTTGACTGTAAGAAAGAAAAAGAAAGAAAACGATCAGCAGTCAGAAATTCAGCTTAAAAGTTTTGGTTTCACCTCAGCACTTACTAGCTCGTAATGTTAGTCAACTCTGATGGTAAAGGACTGCATGAATTGTCCTGAAAATTTGTACCCAAAGAGATATCCTATCAAAAGTCCTTAAGTAAAAACTAAAATGATATTCTATAGATGGATAATGTGAACTCACCATAAATGAAGTAAGATCTTTAGACGCAGATTCCTTCTGTTTGCCCGTAACAAATGGATGCTGCCAATAAAAGAAAAGCAATAACATTTATGACTCATTGAAATATGAGACCTGATTGGATTTCATTTACTCTGTTGACCATTTCACCTTTAGCAGCTCAGAAGCGGTTGGCCGCAGATTTGGTTCCCTGCCAAGACAGGACAGTGTTTCAGCAATCAACAAGACAAGAAGCAAAAGAAGTGACATAAGTTAATATTAATTTATGAGTTTAAAGTAACGTACTGCTGCAGACACTTGAGCAAAAAATCATTTGCGTCAGAGGAGATATTGTCAGGGATTGGAGGATGCGATTTCGTCGTTCCAATGTGGAAAATAGCAGCAATCTGAAAAGAATATATATCCACAGAAGTTCAAGAAACAGAATTATTCATAGATAACAAGGCATACAAAATTAAGTACCTCTTTATATTGCTGGCTCCAAGGAGCTTTTCCAGTCACCATTTCAATCACTGTGCATCCTACACTCCAAATATCAGCAGAACTGCATAGAATAACCAAGGTAATATTAGATTGGCGACAAAGCATGTAACCTAGCAATTACAAACATGTTTGAAGTAATGCTTACAAGCTATGCCCGGTTTGAAGAATAACTTCTGGAGCCATCCAATAGGGAGTTCCTTTCATAGATTTGGCACCCGAAATAGTAGCCTAGAGAAAACTCAAGTATATTAATCGAAATCATGATAAGGAGTATATTATATGAAAAACTTGAATAAGACTAGAAAACTGAGAGCAGAATGGTTTTACTGAAGTAGAAGTTGGAGACTAAAAATTGACTTACCAACTCCGCTACCTGTTTGGACGCACCAAAATCAGCAAGTTTAATGCATCCTTGATTATCCACAAGGATATTAGCACCCTGAGAAAGTGAGAATAGAAGAACCTCAGATAAGCAGGGCAAGGATACGAGATATTTTAAACGCAAAGATACAACAATAGGTACCTTAATGTCACGGTGCATAATGGCATGATTATGAAGGTACTCCAATCCCAAAAGCAGTTGGTTCGTGTATGTCCGAACAACCTTTTTCAAACAGTTTAAAGATGTTACCATCATCAACATTTCAGGAAACCCAATAGTTTTTCAACAGAGCGACTTACAGATTCAGGAAAGGCTCCAAATTTCTCCAAGAGTGAAGATATAGATCCACCAGGAACAAATTCAAGCAAGATATTCAAAGTTTCATCTTCCCTCACCGTACCCAAATATCTCTAAGGCCAAACAAAGAATGCAAAAGTTATAAAAAAGAAAACACAAACACACTGAATCAATCAGCATTGCAACAAAACAATAACGTTATTGCTTACAACTATATTTGGATGAGAGAGATTCTTGAGTAGCTTCACTTCCTCTTCAAGCTCCTGAATATGAGCCTTTTGTTCACCAAAATAAGAAAGTCATGTAATGTAAAAAAAATGTAGCACAATATCAACAAGAAACAAATAGGCTTGTTTATGAACCTGAGTTTTTTCCTTGGATGCACAATTAGATGTAATCAGAACCTGAGAAAAAGATTCAAAAACAAGTCTAAGAGCTTAAAACCCTGAATTCCAAAATCTGACCATAATCAATCTGAAACTAAATACAGTGACAACCAAAACCAAAAACGAAGTAGAAATCTGTGATTAAGCCTATAGATTCCATTAATGACAAATAAGAACCATTAAAGTGACGCTAATTTCAAAATCAGAATCAGTAAACCGGATAACAATTTCAAACTCAAACTAACCTGTTTAACGGCGAGAAGCTCACCGGAATCGAGATTCATTCCCATATACACAGTACCAAAAGCGCCACGGCCAATTAACTGACCTTTCCGCCACCGAATCGGAGGTTTGATTTGTACGGTGGAGTTATTCGGAGGTGACTGGGATTTGGCGAAAACCATTGATTTGCGGATACAGGAAGTGATTTTATCGGCGAGGAGAGAAGGAAACGGAGGAGGATGATTCTCTTGATTCTCATCGTCGGTGGTAGAACGGAAGACAAGTGAGCGGCGAACTGAACCGAAGAGATCTTGCATTTGAAATGGTTGCGAAGAGATTCTTCTTCTCCACTTTTCTACGATGGCTTTGGCGAATTTCAGATTTCTATGACGATGAGAGCGTTGGGGAAAAAGGGGGAGAAGATTCCATTTTCAAAATTTTAATAATTTAAAAGTATATTCCATGAGAAACGATGAAAATAATATATAGAAAGAAAAAAAATAAGCATAAACTGTTAATTTATTGAAGAGAAATTTGCAAGAAAACAAAAAGCCTTGAACTATAAAGATTTTTTGAAAAGTATATTTAAATTATTATAACTTTATAAGTATTTATAAAAAAAGGTTAAAAGGTTTTTCTATAATACAATTATACCAATCAATTACCGGTTATATTTTTTGCAATTTTAAAGCTTACTTCCAGAAAATGCACGTTAATATCCATAATCAAAATATAATGTATAATATAATCTTCATAAATATATTAGAGATTTCTTTACAATCACATATATATATATATATATATATATATATATATATATATTATTTTAAATAGTAGTTATCGTTTGCACACAGAAAAAAAAAACTAGTAGTTATCACAAATTTACAAATTTGACCATAGTGGTGAGTTGCTTGAATGGAGAGACACCAATATTGGAAGTTGCAAACCTCAGACGAAACCTATTCTCTCTATATGTAGAAGTGGAAGCCCTCCTATGGACAATAAAATGTATGATTAATGTTGATAATTAAGATGTGGCGTTTTTCACAGACTGTTTAGATTTGGTGAAGATGGTGTCTTCCCCAACCGAATGATCGGCTTTCTCAGTAATCTTGGAAGAATTGCAGAGCGACAAGAAAGAGTTTACAAGCTTTTTTTTATCTTTAATTTCTTATAGTGCAAATATTAAAGCAAATAACTTGGCTCGAAAGATTCGTGTCCAACTGCATCATATCATTTATGTAAACAACATTCCTCAGGAATGACTCATTTGAGCTCTAATTAATTTCGAATGACAACAAAAAAAAAAGCGAGTTGCTTGAAACATTAGACCATCCTCATTGCACCAAAAAAAACGGTATCTTCAAATATTAAAAAAAAAATGTTATTTAGTGCTTTTAACTGAGAGACTCGTGTCTTCTATGTCTCTGTGGAGACATTTTTTTTTATCTTTAAAAGACACCATACATGGCTAATAAATACCTCAAAATTAAAATAGTATTTTTTTTATAATAAATTAGTAAAGACATTTTTAAGAAAGTCACCAATGTGGATGCTCTTAGGGTTCTAATTCTACCGTCCGTCTTGATTTTATTAGAATTTTGTATTTTCCATGGAATTGTTTTTGTTTGGTGAAAATAATGCAAATGGATCTAGTTATTCATCAACTTTAATGAATCCATGCCACACATATCAATAATAGCATAAATTATTGCAATTGAATGTTAAAATACAATTTTTATACCTATTATCAATCAATAATTTAAATTAGTATTATTTCATTTTTTGATGCAACAAACTTTTTATTTTGTAGTGAAAACATTAATTTGATGATGTATTTGAGGATCCTCTGTTTACTTTGGAAGGTCTATTACAAATACTTGGAGTCTTGTATGGTCATTTGGCCAAGGCTGTGTGTTTTATGATACTAATTTAAATCGCATGAAACTAAAACAACACTGACAATAAGATTGGGGCTAGGGGATGCCGCCGGCTCCAGGTGAATGCCCTGAGTTACTGGCTCCAACTCCAATCTTTCTCACTTTCATTATCTTATGATCCCAAACCCCTTCTCTTGCTCCTTTCCCAATATTGCAATAACAACAAGAACTGATTAGTTATGAATATTCATAAGCAAAAGAAAATTCATGTAGTTTGTCAGTGTTATAAACTTACTTGTCTTTGGAGATATGTATGGTGGATGGGCCAAAACTCTGTTTGGTGTTGCAGAGAATATTAGAAATAACAATGTAATTAACCAAACCAACGCTTTATTCATTTTTCCCTTAATCTGTATTAGGAATTTCTTAACGTAACTCTGTATATATAGGGAGGAAGGTGATACCTTCTTTATTGTATCAGTAAAAATTGTCAATACAGATGGTTCAACATATATTTGACAACATAGGGTGGCTTAAGAATTGTCAATAAAGGCGGTATGACGTATCACCAAAGACAGTTCCACGCTTGAGGCGTTCTAAAATTTGTCTTAACTGGTCTTTTCGTTTCTCTTTGAAGTTCAGTTGTGGTGTTTTTACTTTTACGAGAAACTTAAGATATGATTTCTATTGTACCTTGCCACTTATGATCAATAAAGAATCATCTTTCAATAACTAACCATATTCTCTTAAAAAAAAGATGGAGCGACTAGTAATTGATTCGGTTTTCAGTTAATTTTTAACATCGTTTTTTTTTACATTAACAATTTTAATACTATTATCAATTGTCAATACCTTAACTCACAAAAATTCATAAACAAAATTTCGACGTTGCCAGTTCGAGTAATACTTGGGAAGAGACTATATAAAAGACCATGGTTTCTGGCCTAAAAGAATATACAGACATAGACCCAAAAAAGAAAAAGAATGTATATTATTTCCATATTGTAGGTTTAGACAAAAAAAAATGGCATCACCAAGTCTATTCCAAAACAAAAAAAATTATAATCACCATTCAAGTCCATATCCGCAATCTCCACACCTTCCAAATGATGTGAAAGAGACATGGTACAAAATCTTTGTGGTAAGTAGACATTATATTTTGTTTTTCATTAAAACTACTTTTACTTAGACATCGTCTAATATATGTTTTCTAATTTTATTTCGTAGCAAGATTTCAATTGGAAGTCAAAACATACGAATCGCGTACGTGCCGAGTTCTTGAGCCAAACAATGGCCTCCTATACAAAAACAATTTGTACGAGTGGAAGCAAAACTGGATAGAAGTGAAGAAGCTGCCAAAGGATTTAAACGGTGAAGTTTGGAAAGGCTTCATTTAATATTGGAGTATGTAGGAGACACAGTTCCTTTCACACACAAACTCAAAGAATATGAAGGACAACAACGATATGGCGGTACCAACACACAACACGGGTGCAATGACATTTGAGAGCCGTGAAAGGAAAATGGTATGTTTTCCCTTACTTATTTTATGTTTCATTTTTACTTAATACTAAAATTGTGTGTTCTACGTTATGATCCCCCGCCATGTCGAGGATGAACTCATTTTCAATAAAAAATTTGTATTATAATTTTCTTTTATTGTCTTTATATATTAGATTATTGTGATAAGGAATATAAATATTTGGAATATTTTATAAGTTATATTAATCTTCATGTTATATAGTAAATATTTGTCAAAGAAACTTTTACGAATAAAAATGTAAGAAAGAAGATTTAGAAATTTCTTTTTCTTAATTTAGCTACAATATTATGTATTTTAATCTCGTGTCAACTAATGAATATTTCTTTATAGAGGATAATTCTCTTTCCTATAGAAGTTCTAGTTTACCAAGTCTTCTATACAAGTCAAACATCTTTTTCTTAATTTAATAGTTCTTCTGTGGAGAAGTCACAATGACAAGTCCAAACGTCAGAAGTTTAAACAAAAACTTATGCATTGAATAAAACGCGCTTCAGAGTTAAAGAACCTTTGTTCATCTATACAAGCACCGCGTGGATTTGTAAAAAACAAATTCCAGTTTTTGTTTTGTTTCGTTGTGATATAACTCATCAGTCGTTTGAATTCTATGAATTAAAAATACTTGTAATGATTTATATAAAAATAATATTTCTTTTGTATTGCAAATTATATCCATCACGCGCAAGATGACACACTCGAGCAATGACTTGGTCCTGCCAAAACCCAAAAATTTCTCCTGATTTGCAAAATCTTTTTAAAATCTGAACTCGTAGATGCCCTTTTCGTACTGTGTGATGAATGTTCTCTGCAATTGAAAGAACTAACGGATACACTCTTGGAGAAGCTGATTTTTAATCTCTAGTGTACGATTTTTTAAGCTTTCTAATATTGAAGTTGAAGAATTGCATATAGACAACTAAAATATTATCTTATTAAATTAAAAGGTCAGTAGAAAAAACCAACCGAAAAATGATGTGTATGCATAATTACTCGCAATGGCTAAACTTACATAATTACCACATTTATTGAGAAGAAACAACTACCACAAACCATAAATATTGTAGCATCATTTACAAATATACATGCTTTGCAAATATGTGAGATGGAAAAATAAAAAAATAATTACGTGATATATACACACATGTGTATCCATCCCTCCACATACATGTTTTACAAAAGTAGTGTAACTATAGTTTCAATTAAATTTGACAATACCCTTATCTCCCTTTTCACCTTGTGATCCGAAACCCAACAATCACCGATCTTCTAATTTTTAACGCAAGAATATTATTTGCGACTAGTTTAAATTGCATGTGATACTAAAACGAGAGTAATGTTCCACATAAAGATAAAAGACTTGAAATTATCAAAATACATGGGATCGTGGCTAGGGCTTATTGGCTGGTGGGATGATCCAACGGATCCAGGTGCATGCTGTGAAGTACTGCCTCCGAGATGAATCTTTCACTCTCATTATCTTTTGACCCCAAACCGCTTCTCTTGTTTCTTCCCCAATATTTAAAAAATAACAACAAGAACTAATTAATTTTGAATATTGTAACCAAAAGAAAATTCATAAAGTTTTGTGAGGTTTAGAAAACTTACTTGTCTTTGGAAATATGTATGGTATATGTGCCACAATTCTGGTTGACGTTGCAGAGAACATTAGAAATACCAAAGTAATTAACCAAATCACCGCGTTGTTCATTTTTTTTCGTTAATCTGTATTATGAATATTTTAACGTAAATCTGGTAATACATATACATATATAGGGAGGAATGAGCTCAGGTTACGTATGTTAGTATTACTTTTCCTCTCTGATTTTGAAAATATTAATTATCTTAATTAATTAATGATTATCATCACTATTGTGATTGACAATTTATATAAATATTAATTACAATGAAAACAAGAACACACGTATTTTTAATGCAAAATTAGCGTATTTAGTTGCAATTTCAAAACAATCTTTTTTTTTTTTTTTGAATCTAATGTTAAATTATACTCAAAAGAAAAAATAGTCGGTGTTACAACGAAGTGCTTCGTAAGGTTGAAATAAGTTTATGAAGAAGATCTTTGAGAAAGAAGAAAAAAAGAACTTAAGTCCGAGAAATGAGCCAAGCTTGATAAGCCTCATCATACCGCCTATCCCCCATCCTTCTTATAGTGGAAATCTTGTTTCTAATATGCTTGTCGATCCAAGTCGTGAGAAGAGTTGTGGAGTGTGGTTCCTCCCCGTGTCTTCTCCCGTTCCGTTCCCCCCAAATGGTGTAGACAGTAGCTTGAAACGCAGACCGAGAGAGGAAGCTTTCAAGCTGAGTTTGGTTTGCGTTTGAGACGTGATCGAGAAGCTGTGACCAATCCGTAGAATACTTATCCTTGAAGATGCCTTTTGCTATCACTGCCCAGATTTCTGAAACAAAGGGACAAGAGAAAAAAAGGTGATCTCTAGTCTCGATGTTGTTATCGCAAAGTACACAAGTTCCCGTTGCGCCACCAATCCACTTCATCATTCGATCCCCCGTTGGTAATCTATTATGAGCTGCCAACCAGACACAAAACGAGAACTTTGGAGTATCATGAGTAAACCAAACGCCTTTGTGCCAAGTGACGGTGAGAGACGTTGTTCTAAGATGATTCCATGTGTCTTTTGTCGAGAAAGAAGGTTTGAATATGTCAGTTTTTCCACGCCATAATATGTCAAAACAATCTTTTTAGATGCCTGGTTTTGTAAGAATAAAACAAATTAGCTTATTAAAGGTTTTTAGTTACCTTGTGTACAAAATTCTTGGGGAAGTGCTAGATGAAGATCATGTGTTATTCAAAAAACTCTCCAACGCTTAAGTTGAAAGTACAAAGTATAACAGGATGCACTAAAACATTTCAGCAAAAAAACGAGGCTGACGTGGCACAATTCTATTGGAGAGTAGAGTTTGCCATCTATATGTATGTGGATATATAGTTTCATATCAAAGGAAATATATTTGGAAGTAACATCAAAACGTAATAGTTGTTAGTTTACAAAAAGGATATTTTCATTTACTGTTGGTGGTAACGTGATCTCTGAGAATAAATAGAGAAATGCTATGTTAGGTTTCTGGTAGAGCCGTCAAGGAGAGAAAAACTTGAGAGGGTTGAGCATTTGCTCTTGAGAAAAAGAGAGTGATTCTTAGATTAGGTGTTAATCTAAGTCTCAAGTTCATTAGAATTTGTTGATGTCGAACTAAGGGGTGTCTTAGTGTCGAATAATTCCATTTAGGCAAAGCTTGGTGTAAGATTTTCTATTGAAAATTATTGAGGATTAGGCACATTGCCAAACGTCATGAAATTTCTTGTGTGCTCATAATCTTGTAATAACATAAGTATGAACTAAGACATCAATATTAGATAACATGAAGGAATGTGGAAAAGAGAGTTTAATTATATATGTTGGATTGAGGATTGTCCATGGTTTAGCCTGCCATTTTGTAAGCTTTTACAAAGTTGGAAGAGTATAAGCATTTAAGGTAGTATCTCCGGTGCTGGGGTTTCGTGTTTAAGGTATTATAAGTAGCTTGTTGTGTAGAAAAAAGATTTTTCCTAAATATTTGTGGGAAATGTGGAAGTATTTATAGGGTTGACCAAATGTAAATTTGTTTAGTACTGGGTTATCTGACCTGAGTTGGTGGAACTCCTAACATGTGAGTCGCATGTCAGCCTCTCTGTAGTGTGGCGAGATTAGGTTCGGTGTGTGATAATGACTCTTATGTACAATTATATTTAATGTGATGTTTAGCTTGGTCATGCTATACTGGTCAATGATTTTGCAGTATATATAATCACCATAAGTTATGGTACTTTATTGGCGTTTATCACCAATATAGGTAATTTAGGGTACTTTATCGGCGTTTATCACCAGTATGGTACTTTATCGGCGTTTATCACCATAATTAATGGTATTTTATTAGACCTGAAACTGAAGATTTATTCATTGGATCCTAAATTCCTTTACCCGACCCGAACCTGACCCGAATCCAAACTCGACACGAACCCATATCCGAAAATATTCGAATATTTTATTTGAAAAAAATTAAATTTTATCCAAAAATTCGGATATTTACCCAAAAAATCTGGATATTTACACAAAAATTCGGGTATCGGTTCTAGAAAAGAGCCCAAAAATTTATACTCGAACCGACCCAAACCGACCCAAACCGACCTGAATCCGATTAGACCCGAACTGAAACCGAACCGATATTTTAGATTTATCCTATTGGATCCTAAACTTCTCTACCCAAAAAACCCGTACTCGATCGGATTTTATCCAAACCTGACCCGCTTACCTGAATGCCCACTCCTAGTAAAAATGGAAAGATAGAAATAAATACGGTACAAACAAGTCCCTTAAAATATATCATTTTTGTTTATTTTCCCAATAGAGTTGCTCTTTAACAAAACATATCTTATAAATATTTACAGCGGAAGTCATACTTGCACCCATGTAAATCTACTACAAGTCTTCCTCCTCAAACTCCTACATCGACCACAAAGACTATAGACCATATCTAAAACTTCTTTAGTGAGTACAGATCATCTCGGTTAGTGTCGTGCCTAATAAAGACTACGATAAAACAAATGTACCATTTCTAAGACCAGAAAAAAGTAATCATAATATTGTTTCTAATTAAATGTACAAATGGTGATAATAAAAACATATACTAATATAATTCGAAAAACATATATTATTGATTTTCCTCTATAATCGTTCACTAAACATAGATAATTGATTTTCTAATAAACTACATCATCAAATGTAATAGCCAATCGATCAACTTGTATGGTGACGTTACGAATCTCAAACAAACAGACGAAACATGTAACATATATATACATTTGTAATATATCACTAAATTACATAGCCCTAATTAAATTTATAAATTTAAATAAAATGTGGCCCTCAGTTTTTCATTTATTTATTTATTTTTTATCGTGACCTTAAGCAATATTGATTTTTCTCCAATTCATATATATATATATATATATATATATATATATTTGACTAGTTCTGCAAAGCGTTATTTATGATAAAAAAAAGTTTAAATATATAAAAATTCATAATTTGCTCAAACTTTAGAATGGATAAAATACAGGGAACTTGACGACTTGCAACCCATTACAACACATTTTGTTTCAGACTACATCATATTATAAAATTTGCAAGCATTTCATTAATAATCAAATCAGACCAAAGCTTTTAGGTGCTACTTATGTTATTACATGTTGTATTAAAACCGATATGTTTTTGTCATTGTTATATACTATTACATTTTAAAATCAAAGAAACTTTTAAAGTCAAATGAAGACAGCCTATATAAGCTACTAAAGGAAAATAAAAAAGACAGCCGCAAATAACACCTAACTATCTGAGTATATAATTTGTAGTTGATTAATAAAAAATAGTAAGTAGAGACAAATATGTAAGTTGAAAAATTACTATATATACCAAAGTCTTCTTTCTTTTTTTCATACAACAAATATTTCTCACATTGGCAAAACAAAAGGCAATGGCTTCCACCAACTTTCCTCTCATCTTCCTCCTCGTACTACTAGGTTCTCTCTATGTAGCTTTCGGATATTCTCTTTCCACAAGAGCTGCTTTTTCAAAGTAAGAGCACCTCATAATCATGCAAATATCTATTATTGAAAAATAAGTTATATAGAATATATAAAGGTTATCCAAAAAAAATTTATAAAGGTATTCATTATATATTTATTCTCATCGATCTTTCCGATCTATCATATTATTAAGTACGTAATTACAAAATCTATAGCCTATTGGGAATTAATATATTAAACATAAATACAAATATTGATATATGTATAATAAGAATATAAACTATTTTATATATTGTATCAACCAAAATATATAAAATTTAATTGTTTTATAATACCCTTTTCCCAATAAACTATAATTTATGTTTTCAAACCATTGTTAATAATAAAGATTTATTAAATTATATATAATAGAATATAATTAAAAAGCCTTTTAAATGTTTTAAACTGTCTCAAATTAATTTGTGTTTGAAACAAGCGTGATATTGTTTTGCTTTCACTCTGTTTAGACAAGAAGATGAATCATTTCTTGTGGTTACCAATGATCAAGGATCATCGATTATTGTTGTTGAAGATCTTGGAAAAACTCGAAGTCTTCAAGCTCTAGTCGATGGCTCAAAAGTTGCTGTGAATGAAGAAGTTCCTAAGCGACGTTCAGTCAAGAGTAAACTCTTCTCTAGACTACAAAAACTTGCTTGATTCTATTATTTTTAGATCAATTAGTCATAATCTCAAACCTTTTGATATATAAATAAACTCAATAAATTTGCAGGTTCGAAGAAGAAAAAAGAGAAGAGCAAGAAAACCCAAAAGAAAAAAAAAAGTAAAGGCAAAACAATTGGAACAGCTGTAGGAGTCATAGCCGCAGCTATTGTTATCCTTTGTGTTCTATACTTAATTCATCGGAGGCGCAAGAAGCAAAAGGCTGCACAAGGTAACTTATTACATTCCATGCATAGCTTCTATAAATTAATTGAGAAGCAAAATAAGAGAGTAACATTTATTTTGTAAAGAGTTATATATTAGGCCATTCAATTACTAGTTTAGTCAAAAAATTAAAAATTTAATTCATATTTAGGTTTTTCAGAAATATCTCATATTGTTTTAGAAATACTCTAAAAATCATATATCAAAGGTAAATTTTTTTTTTTAAAGAACCAAGGTAAATATTTTTTTAATAATCATTTTGAATATAGAAAAATTCTTTCTAATGCCCTTTTCATGATGCTCCTTTTCAACTCTACCGTTTTGTTTTATCCATTTTTATTTTTACCCTCTTTAAATTTTCAATGACCATTTTACCCTTATTTAGAATTGTTTTAGGTTAACAAAATGAAATATTAATATTTTTTCGCCTAAAATATTCCAAAATCAATTTCCCGCCAAAATTTTCCCGCCCAAAATTTTCGAAAAAAAATTTCCCGCCAAAACTTTTCGAAAAAAAATTCCCGCCAAATTTTGTTTTCAAAAATATTTTTCCCGCCAATTTATTTTTTTGGCGGGAAATAGATTTACAAGGGATTTTAAAGGGGTTTTATAAGATTTACAAGGGATTTTAAAAGGGTGATTTACAAGAGATTTTAAAAGGGTTTTAAAAGATTTACAAGAGATTTTAAAGGGATTTAAAAGATTTACAAAGGTCTTTTAAAGATTTTTAAAGGGTTTAAAATTGTTTTAAAAGGATTTTAAAATATTTACAAGGGATTTTAAAAAGGTTTTACAATATTTACAAGGGATTTTAAAGGGCTTTAAAAGATTTACAAAAGATTTGTAAAGATTTTTAAAGGGTTTAAAAGTGTTTTGAAAGATTTACAAGGGATTTCAAAACCTTTTAAAATTACTTGTAAATTTTTTAAAACCCTTTTAAAATCTCTTGTAAATCTTTTAAAACTCTTTTAAAATCTCTTGTAAATCTTTTAAAACCTTTTTAAAATCTCTTGTAAATCTTTTAAAATCCTTTTAAAATCCCTTGTAAATCAATTTGCCGCCAAAAAATATTTACAAGGATTTTTAAAATCATTTTTTTGGCTGAGGAAAAATTTGTTACGAAAAACAAAATTGGCGGGAATTTGTTTTTTGGCGGGAAACTTTGTTTTAGCGGGGAAAAAAAAAATTGGCGCAAAAAAATTGGCGGGAAAAGTTTAGTTTCCAATTGCATGTTTCTATTAGATGAGGGTAATTTGGTCATTTTGTTTAAGGGAAGGGGTATTTTTAAAAATGGACAACATAAAAGGGTATTGTTACAAAAGGATAGTAAAAAAAAGGTAGTTTTGCAAATCTCCTTTAAATATAAAATATATCTTTCCTTAGGAAATTTTTAAAATGGCCCTCTTTACAAATTACTCTAATCGTTTGCACAATTACAACCAAACGCAATTCATTTTCAGTTATAACATTTTTACAAGGTTTTATAAAGATATTTGAAGGTTTTCTAAAGATGCTTATAAAATCAAAATTTATTGTTTATTTTTAAAAAAATAAAAGGTTTTATAAAGGATGATTTGGAGGTTCAGCCACTGTACATTGAGATGCATTTTTAAAAATATTTTGGTATGGGGTATTTTTGAGAAAAGCTATTGTTAAAAAAAAAAACATTTTTCAAAACTTTCCCTATGTTTGTGTGATCCTGTTTATTATGACTAGTTCAAGTACGAAAACAACAAAAAAAATAGATAATAAATTTTATATTTGCTTATAACATGGGTTGCATATGATGGATCATATGTATTAATAAAGTAGTTCTTCGAAAATATAAATAGGTATATAAATTATCTATTTCTTAAATAATGATCATCTCCATTCGATGGGGATACCTCATAATTGCTTACTTATTGCTAATACATTTTTTTTTGTCTTGATGAACTTTCAAAACAGGGATTCATGTTTAATGATCATAATCGTTATATCTACAATTTTATCGACGCAGCCATGTTACATTATCTTAGGAGGTTAAAGATATTTATATCTACAATTTCCTCTTCTTTATTGAACTTATAACCTATGTTGTACTCACTTATTTATCTCTCAAAAACGTATGCCATGTATTTATCATTATATGCATTTTTAATAGAGTGCCGTTTATATACATGAAAAATGATCATAATCGTTACCCATCGTCTCAGGCGAAGCTATGTTTTGGTTTTTTGTGTTTTTTTTTTTCAATTACTCATTGTTCCCAATATATATTTTTATTTTACTTCCTTGAAATTTCAAAATTATCATTCAACAAAAAAACCACGTAGAGGAGTGGAATTAAAGAATAACAATTAAAGCAAAACCAAACTTTGAAAGACACCTAAAATAGATCCGATCACAAACTAGAGGTGTGGCAACTAAGTAGTCATTATCACTACGAAAATGGGACATATGAGTCCTTCCAACTAATGCATGTCTTGTAGTTTAAAGAGACAAAATTCCTTAACAATGATTGTATAAGGTGTGAGTTAAGTTAACAACGTTAGTGCCTCCTCAAGTTCGTATATATGATACACGTGGTGTCAAACACCATCCGAATCATGATGAATTCCAGCTTGCTATGCATGGAGGTAATGAAGTGAACAATCATATCCGTCCAATCTAGGGTGGTAATAGGGCAGAGCAAAAACCTCCTAAGATCGATAAGATTTTGTATATATATGGGCACAATAAGAAGGGATATGGTCTCGTGTTTCTTCACATTCTGCATATAAAATACAACTTTTTCACTTCCCATGCTCGTATTAACTCTTGTGTTGTTAAATTGTTCTTTGTCGCAAACCATGTAATAAACAAGCAATGAGGAACTCCATGGACAAACAAATGAGATCTCTCCAAGTTACCTTATATATGTCTATGAATTAGGATTCTTTTATATGTCTTCGCAACTGAGAAGTGTCTCAAAAGTTGTCAAGAAGCTATCTCTCTCCCTAGCCCCGTATTTGGAAAAGGTCCAACCTGAATTCTCGCAATCACTGAGTGACGTACATTGTTTACACCTATGGCATAACTTATGGGAATATTCCTCTTCTTCTTTGTTGTCTTTTATCTTGTATCTTTTTCTTTGTAAACCAAAAAAACGAAGAACAACATTATTAGTTAGTGGTGTGTGTTATCTCTTTCATATACTGAAGCTTGGGAGCAAGAGTTTTCCCCCAAAACGTTGCGGTTAGAGACCGTGAACTCGATTATAACTGTGTGTTGTTTATTTTGCAAGCAATCGTTACTTAGTTTCACTCTACATTTTTCTCCAAAATGTTTCTCAGTATACAAGGGATTTGTAAGGTGTATGATTTTAGAAGATTAAGATTTTAGAAACCATTTTTGTGGTAAATCTTCGTCCATCTTAGTTTAATTTCTAAAGACATCTCTTAAAGACACTTACTACCTACATATAACCTTCTTATTGGATTTAATACTTTTACAATTTATCAATTAAAATTTTAATCGAACTAAAGACACTTCACTTTGATCACCGATCACCAATGCAGATGCTCTAAGATTCTACATTTTACATTCTCGCCCCCTACTTTATAAGGAAGACGACGTACTACCTTTATTTGACAAATGTTTTCTTTCTAGGTGAAATAGTAATGAATTTGACATGAAAAGATGGTATATTCAATGTACTGATACCAATAGATGGTTTCAGTTAAAGCTAGAAAGAACTAATCGTAGATTATACTCTTTTTTTCTTTTCTTTTAATACAAATATTACAAAAGTATAGTTAGAATCCAAGATTCCAAAAAGCAACGGAAATACAAAAGGGTAGAGATTGCTTCCCAAACATGAGGAAAACTGATTTTCATTATTAGCATAATAAAAGGAAAAGAAAAAATTCAAGAAAGACTCAACACTTTGGTTGATTACTCCATGATTTCGGTTTGGGTTTCTTGTTGAATGGATCGTTTTGCACCCCACCAATTAGTTGTCGCTAGTCTTCGGGTTCGGAAACTTTAGGTGGAACAACTCTTTGGCCCGCACGCGGTGAATAACTATGATCTACAGCACCCTTGATTTCCATGAGGACCTTTTGATCCCAAACTCCTTCTGCTGTTTTTACTCCAACAAAACAAATTTTAATACAAATGTTTAAATAAAAAACCAAAGAGAGAAAAGAAGAAATTCTCATTACTAGAAAGTAGAAACTTACTTCTGCTTAGAGATTTGTAATCGTGTAGTACTCGAGCCAAGACGGTGTTTGATGATGTAGTGAATAAGAGAATTATCAAAGTTATTAGCCGAACCATATACATTCTTCTTTTGGATTTTTTTTGAATCTGAAGTTCTAAACTCTTAAGTTTTACAACTTCAATTGGTATGCAAAGTTGTGTGTATTTATATGTAAAGAACATGCAATAAGGTTCCCTGGGTGATATCGCTAACTTTGAATTTCGAAAAAATTACTATTGATTTTTGATTGGCAAAATTCACTAAAATGTATACTAGTAATTTTATATACTTCTTTGTAGAAATTTTTTGTTTTGACTCTTGAATGTCTTGTACTCTTGTGTATGAAGCTGAATTGGTCTAACGTCGCTTTTTTTTTTGTCTCCTGTATATATACACGTTGTGTGGAACACAAGTCGATGTATAAAAAGACAATCTGTTTCATAACACGAAATATTTTTTAAAAAGGAAGATATTTTCGGTCGTCCTCTTCTTCACTATGATGCCTTCTATGTTTATGCTTTTAGACTTATAGTTAATTTGAATTCAAATATTCTTTTTATGTAGATTTATAAAATAAATCAAAACATATTTCTTGTAATATATAATTAAATGCCACATATTGATTTAAAATCAAAAGCGAATAAATAATATTTTTATTTCTCAAACAAATTTACTTTTGCTAGTACTCGATGAAAGTACTTGGCAATATCAACTCACGAGTGGTTTTTGTTCAAACCGTTGAATGCATCTTCTTTGAAAAGAAATTATAATGACTCGTTCAATCCTTTAGAGATATTTCTACTTGGACCTAGATATATATAAGAATCATTTTAATTTGATTGAATATTAGAGTAAACATACAAATAAATTAGTTTGAAGTTTACAAAAATTGTATAAGCCCATCAGGATTCAGGGTTAGGTACAAAAGTTTAGCATATGATCGACGATCACTCTTTGCCGAAAAAAAAAAAAGATCGAACACTAAACGGTCAGAAAGGGTTAGTTTCTGCAAATTTTTGATAAACGAAATTTTATTTGAATCGCTTGTCGAAAATATTATTTGATTGGAAATGTTGTAAAGTTTCGAGTGATTTAACAGTTGGAAGAGTCATTGAGAAATTTACAAGCCACCATAAATAAACTCAGAAATATCAAATGCATTTTAATTTTTGCGGTAGATCAAACCAATTGTTTTTAAAACTTCCTACTACACCTCAATATTTCCCCAACTTACATGATATCACAAAATCAGAGGAGGGACATGTCTTCTCAAGAAAATTTATAAGTATAATTTTAGAATTCTCATTGATTTAAACATCAATAAATGAATATATAGGAAAAACAATGTGAAAAATTCAAAGGATCATTTGGTGTCTACCACATCCCACTCTCATCCGTCAAAGTAAGATTCTACATTGTACATTTTCATACTATAAATACTAAAGCGAAACCCTTTCTTGAATTAGAAGGTTCTTCAATTCCCAGTTCCCAAATGTCCTTTAAGACTCCAATAAAAATCAAAAAGCTATTACCCTCTCACTGAACAAGAAGATTCGTCTTCCTAGGATCTCTCACTTCAATCTCCCAATGCCTATCAGGCAAACTATTGTTCTTAGCGATTCTTCTCCACTTCTCAATCCTCTTCTCCATATTCTTATTCAAACCACAATAACCTTTCAACTGCTCTGACATTTTGTCATACACTTTCCACCATTTTTCGTGCACAGAATCGCTTGCAAACACGCGTCGTTCGCTAATGTCCCAATTGCAATCATAGTCTCTATAACATACCCATGGTTTCAACCCCAAGTAGTGCAGACCTTCTACATTCTCAGGAAGATCGTGTCTTCGATGATTTTTTTCGTCGAAGTACTTCATTGTGTTCACTCGTTTCGATAACCTGTGCCACCATACAAATATCTCATTAAGGAATCCTTGGTCTCCTCCGTTGTATGACTCAATCTTGAACGATTTCTCCATTAAATCTTTAAACATACATGCCGATGGCTCGAGAACCTGATGTCAAGAGAAAAACAATTAGTACATTCTTAGCTAATACATTTTTTCCCCCGAAAACCACAAAATATAAATTTTGTTTTTTAAAAAAAAAAAAAAATTGTTTTCTAAGGCAGAAAAAAAAAAAGAATATTTGATCAGCAAACCAAAAACAAACCAATTTTCAACAAATTCTGTTCAAGGGATGTGTGGCATGAATTTTGTTTAAAATATTTAGTATTTTTAGGCCAAATACGTCAACATATATAGATGACCATATCATTTTTTATCATTTAGAACGTTTTACCAAAAAAGTAAAATTAATTTAAGACCAGTATTTGGCTGCATTACCATGATTCCGGAGTTGAATAACACTTTGTCGTTGCCTGAAGCTGAGAGTTGTGGATAGTAGAAGAGATGATCAAGTTTCTTGAGGATGATGAAATCTGCGTCTATGAACACAAGTTTATCGTAGTCAGTTACTTGCCACACACGTAATTTGCTATAGTTCCACTCATTATAAGAGTCTTTTTGCGAAAAAGGACTGCGGATCCTGTCGATTAGCCGGAGATTCCATCCCGCAGCGCTGAGACCAATAAGAGACTTGTTGGTTATGGTATGATCATGGAGGAGAATCATGTCCTTATGCGATCCTGATTGTCTTATACTTTGCGCTAAAGCTATTGCCCCACAAACATAGGCTTCTGACGAGTGTAGTACTGTCACGTAGGCAACCCGTAAGCGACGGGGTAAGGCTGTGACTGCCTTTGATGCAAGATTATCTTCATGTTTTGGTCTCCATGCTTCTTGACCTGTAAATAGTAATAGTTCAAAAGGTACACGTGAGATAATGAATATGGAAATTGAATAGAGGTGTTGAAAGAAAGAGTAGAAAGAGGAAATTTGGTGAATCAGTAGGGTTTGTGGTAAGCAGGTATAAGGTTGTTGAATCCCTACCTAATTGTTTTCAAGCTAAATTTGGGTATGATTAATTATGATGATAAGATTTATAATTAATGTGTATATATATCCACGTTGACATACGTTATTATCTTGGTTGTAATAAATATTTATTAAAGGTTTTCCGGAAAGAATTTACAGAAATTAATTAAAAGTGTTCTACAATAATATAATCTAATCATTCAGCTTCAATTTGAAGTAATTGATAGTTTTGTTTATCATCCACATCTATAATTCTAAAAGTAGAAAAAAAAAATGATTTTAGTTAGAAAACTTTTGGACACAAAATGTTAATGTCATATGTGAACGTACAAAACAATGGTTGTGTGCTATTTAAATATGCAAAAAGAATCAATGTTAAGACTTCAGATTACGTCAACAAAACTATATATGCATACTGTGAGGCACGATGAATCGCACCAACCATTAAACTCTTATTGGTTTTACCAACTTTTCATTAAAAACAAGTACGAGTTAGCAATAATGATTCACCAAAAACTTAACCAGAAAAAAGATACGAAGTTACGAACATTACCTATAAAGACTAATTAAAAGTGAAATCTATATAACATGTTAAGAATAAAGGATTATTGTTATTTATGCAAACAAAATGGTGAGATAATATGTCAAAATGTAAGGTTATAATCTTTTTTTTTTAAACAGTTCTCCAAAGATAAAGAGGGAAAAAATATTAATTTACCAAATTGAGCAAATGAAGGAGCAATCTGACATGAACCAACAGGCATGAGAAGCTTCTGCTTCAACCTTGGGAGATAAGGCTTATACACCCAATAATCCTCCACGCGCATCACGCGCTCATCGCACGGGAAAATCTCATGCATAGGCCCACATGAGCCGATGAATACAACGTAGACCGCCTGATTAACCGTCCTCAACCCACTTTGGACGGCTAGATTCGCTGCGGCCAAATTAACCTGAAGCCTAAAAACGTCCCTAAGCCCTTTATTCGCCGACCAACCATCACATGGAACTCTAGCAACAATAACGTCCACGTTAGCATCAGAACCTTCTGGCTGAGGGAGAGGGATCTCCGGACAGGTAGAAGCTTCCTCGTTGATCCACTCCGGGTAAAGACTCTTCCAAGTGACATTCTTGGGTATATGATCAAGCGGCACGTGGATGTTCTTAAGTACCAACGGTCCACGAGCCTCGTAGCTCTCACGCTCTTTCTCGTCTATGTTAAGGAAGCCGACTTGGATTCTTTTCTCTGGTAGATAGTTACGGATGAGTCGAAGCCATTTCGGGTTTTTGTTGACTTGCGGCGATGGAAGATCAATCCGTAACGTTGAAGATGGAGAAGTAATCCGGAAAAGAGGTTTAAAAGGTAAGATCAAACCTAGAAGTGACAATGAGACTAGGATTAGATAGATCATGAAGATTTTCCCTCTAGAATTATGGGTTTTTGTCCCCATTTTTTGGTAATATTTCTCTTGTGTCTCGCTCCTATACCTATAATTTTGTACACGCATCTTTATTTGTATGATCAGAAGCTTTATATGCACACGCATGTGTTGATTTCTGCGTGTGCGTTTGGCAAAGAGAAAGGGCTCATTTGCATGGACGCACGTTGGTGTGGAAAGTCAACATGTCTCTCTCTCTCTCTCTCTCTTTAAGGTTGGTCTGATTATGTTACATATATACATAGAGACAGTTTTTATTTTTTTGGTTAAAGAAACTATTGATATACAATGAAATAGTATATAATTTGGTTCACAATTAAGAAAATAGCTAGCAAAAGAAGAAAAGAATATATAATTTGTTTTTAGGGAAAAATTATATAAAGAAAAGTATCAACTCATGCATGTTTATGTTTTATCTTGATAAGGGAATGATCTACTCTTTATTTGATTAATATATGTCCTCTGCTTCTACAATTTAAAATCAAAACCCATTTCATTTTTAAAAATTCTTTTGCTGTTTCAAAAGTAAATTGTTATCAAAATATTTACCTTAGTTTTTAATACTGTTTCTAATGTTTTGAATTATTGAAACATATTATCTATGTAATATTTTAGAAAGTTAACAAATTATTTAATATAGCAAAAATAAAATATTGAAAATCTACTAATTTAGTAATATTATAGTAGTTGTTCAGTATTATTTTATTTGATGATTAGAATTTAAGTAGTATACATAAATATATAAATAGAATTTATAGCATATAATAAAGAAGAAGAAAAATTGGTAATTATTTGAATAAGAAAATTTGTGTGAAAATTTCTTTATAAATACAATTTTCTTTACTTTTAGCATATAAACTACCTAAAAAAATAATCTTACCAGAAGTTATAAAACACTTATTTGAAACTCACCCTTTGTTTTTTTCAGCTGATCACCCGGATTCACCCCTACTAAAAGGTTTGTTTCTTCTTATGTTAATCATCACTATTCTATTAACTATTTTTAATGAATATATACTCGTTGGTTTTCTAATAAGATCCACTTTTAAAACAGTCCTGTGTGAAAAATAAATTTTGTCATGAAACTAATCCTTACAATAATAGTTGAATTATGAACCTGATTCCAAGTAGTTGCTTACTAGGCAACCACACACCACGTCGACATTTGTTTTCATGTCAAACCCATGTCTTTTTTCCAACATTATAAGTTTTGACCCTTCTATTTTTGGTGAGAAAAACAAATGTCTACATATAGTATCACATTTCTGGCTTATTATATATCATCAATACTAATATTAATACAATTATTATTGATCTTAAATAATAAATTAAAAGAGTACATAAGAATTATTGTTGAGACAGAGACAGTGGAAGCCACTATATGAAATATCATAGATATATATAATTGTTCACATTTCATTTAGAATTTATATAAAATTATATTTAAAAAATTCTTAATAAAAAACGAAATACAGAATCTAAACTATGACCAAAACAAACAAAAATTAGTTTTGGTGTTATAAATTATTTTTTACAACTTTTAAATATAAGCTGAAACTTATTTTGATAAAGAAAGAACTGCAAATTCTTAGCGAACCCATAAATTTGCTTATTTTTGGATTTGTCCATCAATAACAATAACTATGTCAAAAAAAAAAAACAATAATTATGTCAAAGTATTGTAACAAAGAGGAATCTCACTAAATTACGATGAATATAAAACTATTGGCAAAATAGCAAAACAAACTTAATGTTACAACTCAATTTTATCTTTGTTTATTCAAAATTATATAGAGATGATGATGTTATCTTTTGTAAAGATTTAACGACCGTTGTGACTAAGAAAAAAATCTCCCAAATCGAGAACAAAGCTATTTCACCCGTCTTGTCTACTCTCAAATGTCTTGACCTTTTTTTTTTTTTTTTTTTTGAAATTTTTAAAAATTAAGAAGAAAAAACTTAAAGTATTTGAAAAAGAGAATCTGAGAGGAGCACGACGAGTCGACGACTATTACTTCCTCTGATCAGCCATGTCCAGTGGCGATTGCTTCCATTGTCATCAACCAGGCCACTGGGCCAAAAACTGTCCTCTCAAAACCACTACGAAACCCACCGCCGCCGCAGCCCCTTCTCCGCCGGACATTCACTGTCCCTGCAACGCCGGACCTTGCAACACTGTGACTTCTAAAACTGAGAAAAACCCAAACAGGAGATTCTACACATGCCCAAGCTGTGGATATTTCAAGTGGTGTGATCAAGTAAGTATCAAATCTGAGCCACTCTCTGTTCTTCCTACTTGTCCTTGTGGCGCAGGGCCTTGTAAAAGAGTAACATTCATTCATGGACCAAACACTCAACGTTCTTACTTTGCTTGCTGCGTTAAGAAGGTAACAAAAGAAAACGAAACTCTTTTTCATTACAATAAGAGTCTGATTTGAAAAGTTGTTTTGTTTTAGGGTTTAGGAGATTGTGGATTCTTTAAATGGGAGGATGGTGAGAGTTTGCTACATGAAACTGAGTTGGACTCTGATGGTAATGTGAAAAGGAACAGACTTGGAGTTGTGGTTGAATTAGAATTGAATCCAGCTTCATCTAGTGAGTCTAATACTCTTGGAAACAGAATTGTTGATACTCTTCCAGTGAATCCAGTCACTGTGGGAAAGGAATCGATTCCGGTTTTCGCAGGTTTCAACGATCAAGGATCGGTCTCCAACAGTGAGTTGTTTTACATTTTGGCAGTCACTAATTTTGGAATGCAGCAAACAAAGTTGTTGTGTGTGCATTATCCGGTGTTCTTGATGCTAGGCAATTTTTCATTTCATTTGAGTGCTTATATTCCTTTATGTTGTTTTTTTGCTAGGCATTGTCCCTTCATTTGATTTGATTACACTGTATGACGATGCGGTTCGCCTTGAGACGAAAGAGCCAGTACTCCCTTCAGTTGCCCCTAAACATCTTGATACTCAAGTGGAGACTTTGTGTGGTAATGCATTGGAGGCCGTAGAGAGTAGTTCTCAGAACACAAGCGATCTAGTTTTGAATGCTAACAACAAACCTGAGCATATACATCAACGAGCTGCGACATCTGGTGAAACCGAGGCCTCATATTCAGGTAGCTCCTCCATGATGGTACTTATTGAGCAATATAAGTCAGAGAAGCTCTATCTCGAGAGTATATCTATGAAACATGTTGAGGCGTTGACTGCCTATACGGGTTCGTACAAGCAGTTAGAGTCGCTTCGTGATAGAGCACATAGTCTTAAGAAGCAGTTACTTGAGGTAGAGAAACAGGTGAAGCTTTGTGAGGCTGAGACCTCAGAGTTTGCAGCAAGTGTTCAAGAAGTTTCTGGTGAAATGGCGAAATCGCAGAAGAAAATGGTGGAGATAGCTGGGAAAGTAGCTAAGGAAGTGAGAGTTGACAAGCAAAGGGATTAAGCAGCTCCGTAGAGAAGAAGAAGTAGAAGAAGAAGCAGAAGAAGAAGCTGAGAATGGACTTATCTTCCACATGAATGTTTCTATAATCTGTATATTGAAGATGATCGACGTTTTGTAAAACTTGTATTATTTAGGGCTAAGCATTTTGTGATATTCCTAAATAACAGCCACAATATTATTTAGCTTGTAGTCTTTGTCCTTTCCTTGAATCAGATAATGAAGTTAACTATAGTCACCCTCCATGTTGATCCACATTTGCTGCATTGTACGTAACAAGGCTTTAGCTTCTGCTTCCAGCGGTGATAGTACAGTTCCAATTTTTGCAAAACTCGACAAGCAGTAGGTTTGTAACGCCCGTGTCCCAAGTTAGGGAGTAAACAAGATCTCTCACCCGCCGAATTCGAGGACGAATTCAGTTTAAGGGGGTAGACTTGTAACGACCGCGTCCCGCGTTCATAAAAAAGGCCGGTTTGTTTTAGGAGAAAACTAGATCATGGTCGAGGAACGGACCAAAATACTTAGTAGGAAGAACGAGAAAGTTCAAGCCGAACCAGCTAGGTGAGCTGGACAAGCTGGATGAACTAGCTAGCTAAGCTAGGTGAGCTAAACCAGCTGTAAGACTAGCTAGCTCAGCTAGGTGAGCTGACCGTCAGCTCGACTGAGCTCGGTGAGCTAATCAAGTACTGACCCAGCTGGGTGGTCCGGTCAGCTGACACTCGAGCTGGTGGACTGTGGTAGCTCACGGGTGAAGAGGTGTCTCGGCCAAAAGGTGTAAGGTCGAGCGGGTACCAACGAACGGTTGCATCGCCCAAAGGATGCAAGGAACAGATGTGACCTTTCGAAAGGATGCAAAGAACGGATGTGACCTTTCGGAAGGGTGCAAGAACCGGATGTGATGCTTCGGGAAGCATCCATTCGCCTCCTATATAAGGGAGGACGCCCAAGGCATTTCACATCATCTCACAACATCCAAAACACCATAAAACATTCTTAAAGGAGTCCCAACACATCCTAGAGTTGTTGGTCGGAAAGGGGGTGCGGCTCGGCGAGTATAACTCGACCGAACTGATGCGCATGCTACCTCCCGGTCCAACGGTTCGATGGAGTGTAGAGGATGGAGAGGGTAGACCGTTCGTCTTAGAGACGAATCGGATCTGGTAGACCGATCGTTGGATCGGATCGGCCAGACCGATCGTCAGACGGATCGGATCGGCCAGACGGATCGGACAGACCGATCGTCGGACGGGTCAGATGGGACAGGCCGATCGTCTGACGGAACGGGTCGGACAGACCGATCGTCGGATGAGATGGATCGAGAAAAGTGTTCGAGGAAGCACAAGGATAAGTGCATCCGAACACACCCAAGGGTCCCCCATGGATGCAATCTTACCGATAAAGGGAGAAAGCACCAAGAATGGGTAAGGAACGTGATTCACCATATAGGATCAACATCGCGGTCGCCTTCATGTATCTATCTCCTTAGCCATGGTGAAACCGATCAGAGATCGGTAAGACCAAAGGGTGACTCGACGGATAAACAACGGGAAAGTCCACTGTGGGAACCGATGGACAAAACGGATGTTGGACCCGCGAGCAAACCTAAGGCCGACGGAAGAAAGATTTCATGGGCTAGCCTACGATGATCCAGTGGATGAATCCACGGACCCTTGGGTGTGATAAGGATATCGTTCGGACCGCATGGATGGATCATTAAGCCGAAAGCTTTATCGACCACCATGGACCGGACGGATAAACGGTTAGTAAACCGTGGGCGGTCGTAGTGTTAAACGACCGGAACAGAAACATGGATGGTTCGATAAGCCGAGGACTCAATCGTCCACCATGTAGCCGGAGGGGCGTACGTTTGGAGAACGAATGGACCAATAAGCCAAGAGCTTGATTCGGCCATCGTGAACCAAGGGAATCGTACGATCCCCAATCTCTATCGTTGTACTTAGACCAGTGGGGTTGGTTGGTTGTATGGCTAAGTAACGATAGGGATTGGTTCATCAATTCACGACCGATGACGAGTCGTTGAACGAATGGAGTAAGGCGACAAACGGGCTAAGGAATCAAATCCGCATATTGACCAAGGTATGTAACGATCTAGCTTATTAGTTAAGATAGACGTTTGGTAATTGACCGTGAAAGTAGGATAAAGGAATATGCGATTGTTTGGCTTAGAATGGTTAGCGAACATATGCATGTCTTGACCGAGTAAAGGATCGATCTAAGTCTAAGGAACAAAGACGATAAAACCGGTACAAGAGTTGGTTAGAATTAAACCAAGGTTAGAAAGACTTCCGCTGTGTAATAAGAGAGCGATTATAGAATTTAGCCTCGTAAAGGCGATTCAACATAGAATTGCCTTTACGAGGCTAAATTCTATAATCGCTCTCTTATTACACAGTCCACCAGCTCGAGTGTCAGCTGACCGGACCACCCAGCTGGGTCAGTACTTGATTAGCTCACCGAGCTCAGTCGAGCTGACGGTCAGCTCACCTAGCTGAGCTAGCTAGTCTTACAGCTGGTTTAGCTCACCTATCTAGTTCATCCAGCTTGTCCAGCTCACCTAGCTGGTTCGGCTTGAACTTTCTCGTTCTTCCTACTAAGTATTTTGGTCCGTTCCTCGACCATGATCTAGTTTTCTCCTAAAACAAACCGGCCTTTTTTATGAACGCGGGACGCGGTCGTTACAAGGTTTCCTTCTAATCACAGACAGTCTCTGGAAACAGTTACTTGAAGTAGAGAAACAGATGAAGCTTTATGAGGCTGAGACCTCACAATTTGCAATGAGGTAAGCTAAATCAGTTACTTCTCTGCAAAAGGCTCTTTCAAAACACATACATTCACAGGAAGGATTTAGCATCAAAGGCATACTAAAGAGAGAGAGTCACAAAATAATTGATAGATTCAGGTGCTGCATAACAGCTTTGACATGTTTCATCAATCTTGATACCATTTAAGTTTAGCACATGGACAATCCCTGCATAGAAAATTAGAAAGTGTTCTGATTTAGATGCCACTTTACGCTTGCATATTCCTTGTTTCAACTCCATGTGAATCTCTGCAACCTCAGAACACCATTACGTTGGAAGATTTTACTGTGACATTGTAAAAATAAATGAAATCATTATACTGACTTATTGCTTCGTTCGATACAAAAATAAATCCTCCGTAAAACCTGGGAATATTCTCAATTAATGAAACCCAAACCCATTCGATATAAATTACAATACAACGACCAAAACAAATCAAACATTATAAACAAATAAGTATAGGTGTATATTTGTTTTGGTCGAAAATGCTCTGCGGTGAGAATAGCTTGCCGGGTGAGTTATGAGTGTAGTGTATGTTTCTTCTTTATTCTAAGAGACAATAGGAAAATGGTGGCCAGGAAGGTTCGGTGGATCGCGGCTGATCAGATTGGCCCATATATTCGCAAGAGGTAGCAAGTAATGCTCTCCGTTCCACTCCACCGTCTTGATTCCTGCTTCACAGATCCGAATGAAGTAAGCATATTCAGAGTTTCGGATCATGGCGGTTGCATCATTTAGGTCTATATGATCTTTCTAAACACAATTTCTAGAATAAGCGTACCTGGTACTATGTCAGTATTTAGCCCAGAAATGTAACATGTGGGTGATGTGGCTGAGGTGATGCACGTGTAGAGCGTGAAAGCGTCAACTTCGTTTATATACTTGATTGATTCTAGAAGTTGATCGGCAGAATCGTCATGACTATTCAGCAGAGCTTCTACTAGCCCAGAGCTCAACCACAACTTCAAACACTCATCCAGAACAGCCAACACATTGGATGATGTTGGAGCTAATAAAATCCACGGTTTATATAATCTGGTTGATGCTCTCAGAATTTTTACTACTCTGTAAATTTCTCCCACTGAGAGAGCATAGCTCTTCCCTGGTCACACAGAATCAGAATAAGTCACGGATGAAAATGGCCTCAATGCAAGAGGATTAATGGGCTAATGGTTGGTACCTTGAGGTTTAGATAGGATTTCTTCTTGGACATCATTTTTAATCACCTGCTTCCAAATGGATGCAGCATGTCGCAATTCTTGAGCACAGGTCGAAGAAATTTCAAACCAAGTTGAAGCGTATTTCGACTGTTGCTCAAGAGAACCCAAGTTTATGATCTTCAGGGTCAGTGTGGCGTGTTTGAGTAGTTCGATTGTTGATTTCCAGTCCTTCTCTGCCTATGAAAAAATGTTCATTATTTCTTCAGTGTAAATATTTCACGTTAAAACCATTCATCTCAATATACAGGGCACCGAGAACTCCGACAGAACTTAACTGATAACAATCTCTCTGTCAGGAGATCTTCTGAATCAAGTTCTCGAAACTTTGGCTCCTGGAGAGCCTTATAAAGTTCAGTCATGCCAGAAGATCCTGGTTGAAGACTTTCTAGGTTGACTCCACTGATCAAAACATCATTGTTCAGCAAGTTTTGCAGATCCTATAAGAAAAAATATCAGGAATTAGCAAAAAAATAGGAGGGAGCCACTGCATAATAACTCATAATTAAGTTTCAGATGACAATTGCCTTCTAAATTCATAAGTTATCTGTCAAGGGTCTCCTAGTTGTGATATTCAATAACTATAGTGACTTTGCAGCATTCCCATGATTCGCTAAGCAAGATTTAGGAAAACGTTGAATATACCTACCTCGATTTCACTGTCGCATTTTTGAACTTCATCAGAATCCGCAGCCTTGTCACGAGCTTCCTTCAATAACAAAATTTCAAATCATGAAACGAAAATTAAAAGATAGGATGTACAAGAAAATGTTATGAAGGAAAAGGTCTTTTAAATTAGTTTTCTGAAAATGTTATGCAGACACAAAAAGTCTGCTGACCTTTAATTTCTCGAGATGATATAGAGCAATGTGGTATAATTCAATCTTCAGCTTATGAAAGAGATCTTGGTAATCATTAGGCTCTATCCGAATTACTGTTTTATCATGCAATTCTCCAAAACCATTTGGAACAGAGGATTGATTCCCAACTTCATTTTCGACAGAACTATGTTTATATTCCCACAAACCATTATCTCCTATCCTCGACATGGAATCTTTCACAGGCTGTGTTGGACCTTGAAACTCCCATGAATCATCGTCAAACTCATCGACAACTTCTGTGACGTCAGACATTTTCAAGGCTGGAGAAGGCCCTTGAAACTCCCAAGTACTGTCAAAATCATCAGCACCTTCTGCTATGCCTGAATCTGTTATGGGCATTTTGGGGCCCTGAAATTCCCATGAATCATCCTCACCATTTACTTCATTAGAAGCAGTTGCAGAGTTTTCTAAAATATTAACAGCATTCTTCTCCTCCACCTGACTGTATAATCTGGATATTAAGTCACTGATGGACACAGTTGGACTTGGAGCCTTAGTTTTCTCTCTCACAGGAAAATCGCTGGCTAAAACAAAACTATCTTCATGAACCAAAGTGTCAGAGGTTTCCGATTTCTCATCCTCGAAAAAGGACAATGGCAAGACTCCCTTGGGCTTGCCTGTCTGTACTTCCTTTTCCTGAGAACAAGTAAGTACAAAATCAGGAAGGTGAAAAGGCAATTCCATTAAGCTAAACAATTTGTATAGAGGTTTCAGCCTCGGAAAAAATAAAAGAAATTATATATAAACAAAGGCAAATCTTAGCAGCAGTTCTATATGTTTGGACCTAATTAATGTTCAACCCGAGGTAGTAATATACCAACCGAAGGTTAAGCAAAGTTACAGATGAATAGCATGTCAGTTATAAACATTTAGTAGATATGACAGATTACCCAAGATCAGAGTAACAATACCATCAAAAGTCAAAACTAGTCATTTCAAATCCAGCAGACAAAATATCTGTTAAGCCCTTTTTTTTGTTGGAAATAAGAAACATCATGTGTTATCCAGATTCAGAATCAATTCCTGTGCGGATTAAAACAGAAATTACCTCTTTCTCGTTTCCAATTTCCAAAGATGGCTGCTTAAAGGCCCAAGAAGTTCCTCCAGAATTCACATCTCCATTGCTTGGAAAGGAAATCGAGCCATTTTCCATCTTTTTCGTCTCTTTCTCAACACTTGATTGAAAAGAGTTGGTTGTTTCAAGTTTAGAAACGGGTTCAAAACCAAATCCGAACCCCCAGCCGTTAGATTCCTGAAAACACATGACAAGTAAAGCTTGTACCCTCTGCCAATGCAAGGATATTTTTTATGAAATGAGCCTTGTACCTTGTTAGTTAAATCGCGCTTTGGCTCTTTCGCTTCAGCAACCTTAAACTCCCATCCGCCATTGTCCCAAGGGTCATCATCTCCATTTTCCCGTTCAGCCACTAACTTAACTGCATCTACTTTAGCAGTATCAAAATTTGGACCTGTTCCATTTATAGCAGGTGAACTCCAAACACCTGAACTTACATCCGCTGTATTCTGGACCGCTTTCTCTCGTTCCTCCTGCTAGAATACAGATATGTAAAAGCGCATCACAACATCTTGCTGACTATGTCAAAATGTCAACGTAAAGATTCATCTCCCTTAATATATCTTAAAAAAACTATACAAATAGCAAAACATTACAAATTGCTCTACGCAACAAGTACAATTTCCTCACTAGAGAACAATAAGAAAAGGCGTAAGCTTATCTACAACATACCTTATAACTTCCACCAAGAGTTCCAAACATAGACTCAGCAGTCTTAAACTCCCAACCATCAAGATCATCGTCACTTTTATCGGCAAATCCCAAATCTGAATAATTTGGATCCAATGTGACCTCAATAGTACTTGAATTCAGCACATTGCTCGCCTTGACAGACCTTTCTGTACCCAAATTCAAAGGATTCGTCTCCAAGCTAACAGCTGAATTCTCGATTTTACGATTCGAACTTGAGAGATCTACATTGAATCCACCTGAATTCCCATGATTGTTATCACTATGTCCGTTCTTTCTATACAGATTTGGGATCAAACCACTAATTTCAACAGTATGATTTGTATTCGAATCCACTACTCTATTCACAGATCCGTTGCTATCATTGCGTTTACTGGAAAACGAATCGAATGAGAATCCAAACGATGGAACCGACGCACTTGATTCTGTATCGTCTTCTTCTTCTTCTCCGAACACAGAGAGTGGCACTGGACCACGAGAAGTAACCCAATTCGCCTGACTCTTCTTCTCCGACTCGATCCGATTATGTGATGAATCAGCACCGTTGCGATCTGAATCGAAAGCATCGGAAGAGTCGACGAAATCTCCCCAATCATCATCCCCGCCGTTGTTTCCTGTGGATGTATCGACAATTGGCGAGGGGGAGAAGAAGAAATCGAGGCCGTTCATTTGATCGGGAAACCAGTTTTTAACGGATGGATTTTGAAAGCTTCGGTTTTAGTCGGTAGTTTTAAGCTCCGCCTAGTTGCTGGGTGGGTGCGCAGGATAGCTTACCCTGCGCACTTGAATCTTGTGCGATTTCTCAATGATTGCATTGTTTTATACTCCATTCGTAAAATACGTTAATTGTTATTCTAGTCTAAAAAGATGTTAAGGCTCTTGACTAAACGCATCAAATGCGGATGTTAGAATTTGCGAAAACCGACGGTTATGGTTTATAAGAATGATTTAAAAAAGCGTGCGAGGTTGGGTTAGTAGGGGTCAAACGGTTCTGATTTTTCCGTTAATCGATTTTTAAATATTCTACCCGAGTTATTCGAACAAATATTTGGTTTGATTCGATTTTGTTATATCAGTTTGGTTATATGTTTATAAGTTCGATTTAGTTAGGCTATTGATTTTCGAAGAATTTTGATATATATTTTATTCATTTTTTTGGTATAATCCGACAAATCGAATCGACTCAATAATTAAGCGCATCTTAAAAGCATGATGACCAGTTCACCTAAAGTAAATAAATTTGACCAAAACCGATTCGGTTCACTTCACAAAACTTTAATTTGCATATTTATCGTAAGCTAGTTTTTTACAAAGAGATTTAATCGCAGTTAAAAAAAAATAATAATAATATTTATACTAATACATCCCTTCAAGATGAACGTAGTTTGCAAAGTCCAATCTTGTAAATCAACGCATCGAAAAGACTTCGTGAGCGCGTCAGCTAGCTTGGTTATCGAGATTATGTGTGAAACGCGACGAGTTTTGGCTTGAACTTATTCTCAAACAAAGTGATAGTCAAGTGTCAAATGATTCATTCGAGAATGAAAACCAAGTCCATAACTCATCGAGAATGAAAAATACATAGCGGAAGCGTGGTAGACCCATAACCCACATGTCCCATGATCGGAACCTGGCTCTAATACCATGTAGAAAGGTTATAAACTAATAATTATTATTAACAAGGGTTTTCATATATATATACATGTGGTAATGTGGTAGAGGATCTTAGCATATATACGCATAAATCTTTTATAAAATATTTTGCCTAAATTATAGGTACAAAATATAACAATATATCTATACTATAAAGTGTCTCATATACTCAAGATATTTCTTTCTAATTCAATTATTTCATAATCAATCTCTTTGCGGATGTTAGCTATCTTTTCAACAATGTGATGATTTGAGAATGACAAGGGCTTCTTGAGAGTAATCATGTCTAAATCAGACCATGCAAAAATTATTGTGTCTTTATTGTATAGGTTTTTAAATGCTACCAAGCTCAAGAATGTACAAGATGTGCTCTATGCCAATATTATCTACAATTTCCAATAACTGATGAAATGCATGTAAGAGATTTGGTTAATTCATTATCTTATAATGGAAGTTAAATTAAGTGCTTGGGATATATTGTTTTAACTTATACAATTAACTACTAACCTTCATGACAAAATCTATAGTCGGACGACATTTCAAGTAATAACAATTCATATCTAGACAACTAGAAATCTTTTTTGTTTGACAATAATATTGATATTGATAAAGATTTATCAAGGTTTTGTGATTAACAATTAAACATTACCAAGTTGTTGTTATAAATGTTCATATAAAATAAAAAAATATAGAAAATAAAAATAGTTTACTAAGGTAGGAAGAAAAAAGTGTCATTTTTAAAACTACCCTTTTATGTGTTTTATTTTGAAAAGTACAATTCTTCTATTTAAATAAAAACTACATTTTATATATATGTAATATGACATTTAACCTGATATAAATTAAAAGCTATATTTTTAATAAATCAAAACTAAATTCAAAATTTGGAGAAAAAGATAAACTAAATTTAAAATAAATATTAATTATTATCATACATTCGTTTAGTTTTCTTTTAAGATAATGATTGTTTATTGACTTTTTATACTAAAATTAACAATATAATATCTAAAAATATTATAAAGTTTATAGCTCAATATTATCATGTTCTATAAGGCAAAACAAATCTCAAAAACTCCAAACATATGAACTCAACAAAGTTTACATCTCTGAAAAAATTGCAAGGTAAACGTTCTAACCATATACCTAAACTATACAATATGTTGAGTTCAGGTAACTTTTCATGTGGTAAAATATTCATTTTTTAATATTAGAATATTCATTATTAACCTTTTATGAAAAATTAAGGATAACAAATCCTTACATTGAAAATTATATAACAATTTGGTAAAACTAAAATATTTATTTATTATTAAAAATTGATATTGTATTTAAAATTTAAATACGTTTACATAATTTTCAATTTATTTATTATTAACAATTTGCCAATCTTAGATATTAATATGTTTAAAACGAAATGTTAATATGTTTATTGTTAAGTCAATCCTCTAATATACGGCGGCACTACTACATCGAGTGTTTTTTTTTGCGGTTTATTTTCAATATCTAATATACTAGTTGGATTTTGACCAAAAAAGTGTATCCTAGTTTGGTGTGCTTTTATGGTTTATTGAATTAATATTAATATACTTAATATGGTAAATTACTTTTCTATAGCATACATACGAATTAGTTTGGTGTGCTTTTAGGTCCATTCCACGCCACATGGATTAGGATAAAGTCAAAACATATGAAAATCAGAAACTGAGTTTTGGGTTTGGTAGGGTTTAAGAAAAAATAAAGATGACTTCGAATGATCTACTTGCTTGTACTTCTCTTTGTCAAGATTCTCAGAAAAAATTTCAGGAGTTAAGATCCATATAAGATAAAACATTTTACTATTTTTAATTAATACTCTGATCTAACATTAACATTTTATGTTGAGAGTGTTGACTTTGTGAAAATATAGTGATAGAAAAGTCTTATCGCATTGAGAATTTTGTTGTTCATTACTATTGCAGTCACTGTAACAATCAATCTTCTTCGACATTGAATGTTACAGTAATTTTGGTTGACATGAGCAACAACATTAAGCAAGAAATTTCATCATATGGAGCTATTTGTTTTATGAGAAAAACCTATATCAATATTGTATGGAAACAAGCTATAAACCACAAAATGAAGTGTAAATTCATATCCATTGATGATAATGACGAGGAGGTGCACAACAATGACAACCTTATTATTTGTCATTATACGTTTTACGGTTTGTGTTTATTTTGTTTAATTATTTGACTTAAGGATTAACAAAAAAATGTAGAAAAATAAAATTTGAATGAAGAACATATAATTGTTCTTCCGTAGAAGAACCCGAGAAGACGGGAATACAAGAAAATTTAAAGACACGAGTGAAAAGTGACGCAATAAATAGGACATTGCAAACATCAATATTCTAAAGTAAGACACGTAGCACAATTATCGAGTATTAACATTTTCAAATCCAATAGCTACAAAAAGCTTATCCTTTTAGATATCATCAAATAAATAACATTAAAATTTAAGAAATATTTTAAAGTCAATCATCCAATAATACATTAATTTGTTTCTAAATTAACTAATCAATATTGATCACTTCATTTCAAGTCAACATAAATTTTGAATTATTGCCAGAAAAATAATATTTTTGATGAAATCTTTATAAAAAATCAATGATAGAATTTATAGACAAAATTTTGCATATCCTCATATTTTGATCTATAATAACTTTTTAATTTTATTTTTGTATTTATTTATAAATCCTTCTTTTTATTCTTTTCATTTATAATAGTTTTTATTCAATTTGTTTTACTTAATTTACCTCTAAAAATTGTAATGGAAGTATTTATGCCAATATTGAACACGATAACAAGAGTGTGAGTTGCAAATATGAGTTGTATTAAAGCAGATACATTGGAAAAAGGAATCGTGGTGGGCTCATAACTCATATGTCCCAAGATCGAAACCTGGCTAAACTGATAATTATTATTGACATAGTGTTTTCATATTTATACATGTGGTAGAAGATCTTAGCATATAAACGCATAGATCTTTAGGAATATTATGAATAAATGATAGGTAAAAAATATAACAATATATATATATATATATATACTCAAGACATTTCTTTCTAATTCAATTTCCAAATCAATCTCTTTGTGGATGTTAGCTATCTTTATCTTTTCAACAATGTGATGATTTGAGAGTCGCAAGGATTTCTTGAGAGTAATCATGTCTGAATCAGATCAAGCAAGGATTCTTGTGCCTTTATCGTATAGGTTTTTATAATATATCCCACAAATACTAGCAAGCTCAAGTTTGTACAAGATGTGTTTTATGTCAATATTATCTACAATTTCCAATAACCGATGAAATGAATGTAAAAGACTTGATTAATTAATTATCTTATAATGTAAGTCAAATTAAGTGCTTGGGAGATATAATACTAACCTCCATGACAAAATCCAGACCCGGACAGAAGTTCAAATGACAACAATTCAGGTCTAGATAATTAGACAACAATTCAATTCAGGTCTAGATTATTGCCAGGTCTGACAATAATATTGATATTGATAAATACGTTCAAGTGACAACAATTCATGTCTAGACAATTAGAAATCTCTTTTGTGTAACAATAATATTGATATTGATAAAGACGTTCAAGTGGCAACAATTCATCTAGACAATCAGAAATCTCTTTTGTCTGACAATAATATTGATATTAATAAAGATTTATCAATTTTTTTATTAACAATTAAAAATTACTAAATTGTTGTTATAAGTGTTCATAATAAATTAAAAATATAGAAATAAAAAATAGTTTACTAAGGTAGGAAAAGGGGGTCATTTTTAAAACTACCATATTTATAAGTTTTAGTTGAAAAGTACATTTCTTCTATTTATATAAAATCTACAGTTTATGTATATGTAATATGACATTTTCCTGATATAAATTAAAAGCTATATTTTTAATAAATCAAAACTAAATTCAAAATTTGGAGAAAAAGATAAACTAAATTCGAAATAAATATTAATTATTATTATACATTCATGTAGTTTTCTTTTAAGATAAAGATGGTGTATTGACTCTTTATACTAAAATTAACAATATAATATTCAAAAATATTATAAAGTTTATAGCTTAATATTTATCAAGTTTTATAAGGCAAAACAAATCTCAAAAACTCCAAACATATGAACTTAACAAAGTTTACATCTCTGAAAAAATTGCAAGGTAAACGTTTAAACCATAGACCTAAACTATACAATATGTTGAGTTCAGGTAACTTTTCATGTGGTAAAATATTCATTTTTTAATAATAGAATATTCATAACTAACATTTTACGAAAAAAATAAGGATAACAAATGCTTACATTGAAAATTATATAACAATTTGCTAAAAATAAAATATTTATTTATTATTAAAAATTGATATTTTGTATTTAAATACGTTTACATGATTTTCCATTTATTTATTATTAACAATTTGCCAATCTTAGATATTGCAAATCAATAAGAATTTCAATTAAATTAGGTGAGTCTTCATCCTTTTTCCTTTCCGATCTCGTATATTGATAATAAGATTTGGCATGATGTATCTATTTTACAAAGAACAGTGGAAGCAACCACCAGTTTCTCAAATCAAGTGGAAAAAAAAAAAATTACCCGACATCGTTGAAGCCTACAATCGCATCTTTGGAACTAATATTTGAGCAATTGTATCACTTTTTAGATTATCGTATAAACACAAGTTAGGATGTACGATGGTAAAGTTGTTATCTCTATAAAGTATAAACACTTTGCAAATGTAATTTATATTTGATGAACCAAAACATTTATTAGCAAATTTGTTTATTTTGAATGTTTTAGAATTTTTCAAAGAGGATTGGTTTGTGAAATTGTTTTTAATGTGTAACAGAAAATTAAACTAACTTAGGGGCGGAGCTAAGAAGAAGTTAAGGTGGTCATGTGACCCTCTAAAATAAATAAATGAACTATATCTAGTATAAATTTGAATGAATTTAGTGAAACATTTGGTTAAAATTAGATTAGGATATCATTTGTATACAAACCTGGCAACCTCCAAATGTCTCCAATAATTATATTTTTGCATCAATTATTATTGCCTTTTTTTTTTATCTTGATGTGAAACAGAAAATTAATCTAATTAAGGGGCGGAGATAAGAAGAAATTAAAGTGGTCATGTGACCCTATAAACTTTATAGATGAACTATCTCTAGTATAAATTAGAAAGTATTTAGTGAAATATTTGGTTAAAATTAGGTTAACCACCCAATAAATTTGTGTACAAACCTCTAAATGCCACCATTAATTACATTTTTTGCATCTATCATTATTGCTTTTTCTATTTTTGTTTTTATTATGCTTTTAATACAATGGTTTCTAGATCGCCGCTGATCCACCTCCAAAGTCAACTCAATTGATTTTCGTATCTAACAAAAAAGTGTTTTAACCACGTAACAAATTCAAAACCCCAATGGTAATATTAATAAATATTTATCCAAACACAAAACTTTAGCTCAATTTTCTTTATTTTCTGCAAAAGATTCCAACACCACTGCTGGATCCACCGGTGCAATCAACAGTGTTTTGATTCAGCAACAATGGCTCAATCTTGTCCAAACTTCTTGAGCCACCAGAGTAAACACATGCATTACAACTTGTTTCAAGAAGTGACGCTGTTCTGTATTTATCTTCGCCACCAACAACCGGCATAGCAACGCCAGGTTTCGCCGGATTCTTGAAATCTTCTTTATACGTTCTTCCTAAAACACCTTCCACGTTTGATGACAACTTCAAGAACCGGAACTGAACCTCAAGATGAGCAAAACAGTCATCCTCCGGTATCCCGTATTTATGGATTATGTCGTCTTCTTTTGTCACCGGAACCACGTTGATCCAAATCTCGGCAATGTCTTGTAACGTGACCAACACGGAGTTTATGTCAGAAGTTCTCTCGATCTTTATATAGTCTCCTAGAGGAGGACTCCACACTGATGTATCTCCTTTTGGTAAAGAGATCTCTTTTCCTTCGTAGGAAAGACGGAGGTGGTCAACTTGGTGATCCCATTTCTCGGCTTTTGTAGCCTCGAGTGAGAAGGTTTTGCTGTTGGGGCCGAAGATTAGACCTAAGGATTGTATCCACGTAAAATCTCTGGCCCGACCATTAGGTCTAAGACCAATGAAACGTGCGTTGACTTGGAAGTCAACGTCAGAGATTAGTGCAAAATGCTCGTCGCGTTTTCCATGAAAGTAGAAGACGATGCCATCTCCGCCGATGAAACGTGGATCTAAGCATGCTGATCCTTTGCCGTTGCAATTAGGCTTCCTATCTGTTACAATGATTATTTTCAGTACGACATTATATTGTTATATTAAGAACATTTTGTTATAGCATTTTTCATACATATTAAAAGAACAATGTAATTATACGTAAGTCTATCTCTCTAATTAATAAGCTAAAATAATATGACTAAATCTGAAGGTTAATTTGAAAATTCTCTATTAGATATGAAACGACATTTTATGAAAAGAAATAAAATCTTAAAACGGCACTTATTATGAAACAGAAAGAGTATTGGTACTTTACTTCGGCAAGTGGCTTTGCAAATAGGGTTAAAGCAATCGATGACGCATGCCTTGGTACTGCCATTGGGAGGGGAAAACGAAGGACATTGCTTTGGGCAAGTTTGCTTCTTTAGGAAACATGGACTCTTCCTTTGGAAACATGTCTTTGTTTCCAACGCTGCTTCGAGTTGTACAACGACAATACACGCATAGAGCATCACCACCAATCCAACGTAAACCCCATTTCTCAGATCTCCCTTCATTGTTTTTTACTTCTCTTGGGAAATGAATTATTGTGTCCACATGTTGTCTCTTTTTATAGAAAGCATGCATGCTTACCAAGTTGGAATTTCCTAATTAGGCACACTTTAATAATTCCTTCGTAAGTATTATGTACACACCGACACAAACACACACACGTTACTTTTTTTAAAACGAAATGTTAATATGTTTATTGTAAAGTCAATCCTCTAATATACGGCGGCATTACTACATCGAGTTTTTTTGGGGGTTGTTTTCAATATGTAATATACTAGTTGGATTTTGACCTAAAAAGTGTATCCTAGTTGGATTGAATTAATATTAATATACTTAATATGGTAAAGTTCTTTTCTATAGCATACATACGAATTAGTTTGGTGTGATTTTAGGTCCATTCCACGCCACATGGATTAGGATAGTCAAAACATATGAAAATCGGAAACTGAGTTTTGGGTTTGGTAGGGTTAAGAAAAAATAAAGATGTCTTCGAATGATCTACTTGCTTGTACTTCTCTTTGTCAAGATTCTCAGAAAAAAAATTCAAGAGTTAAGATCCATATAAGATTAAACATTTTACTATTTTTAATATATACTCTGATCTAACATTAACATTTCATGTTGAGTGTTGACTTTGTGAAAATATAGTGATAGAAAAGTCTTATCGCATTGAGAATCTTGAATCCTTTAACAAATGTTTATTTTTACTAGGTTTAATTGTATGGTTCTTTTATCTGTTAATACGTGTTATTGACTCGGCGTCACTGGTTAAGGTACTTCGCAACTATGCACATGATCGTGTGTGCGAAATCGCGGATCTAGGGTCAAAGATATTAGTTTACTATTATTGTGGAATTTTACCAAATCTATTTTATTCATTAGTGTTTATTTGTTATTCCCCATATATTCTTCTTAAGATTTACATAATTTATTCGTAGTCTGTGGGGTAACAATAAGTAGCGCAGAACTTGAAATTAAAATCAAACTCCAAATTGATATTTTAAAAAGAAATACATTCTAACGTACTATTAAAACCATGATTATTTTGTTTCAAAATTTATCATATGAATTTAATTTACGTAAAACGAATTCATAATTTGAAAATTTAAAGTAGGGGGAAGTGTACATTTGTTATAATTCCACTAACTTAGGAGTCAATGTTTGTTTTAAATCGCATGTGCCATTCTCGTTGACTATATGATAAAGTTGCGATAGACGTTTGGCAATCGTTCATAAGAAAACTTTACGTGTATTTCATCCTCGAAAGTGGATGGAGTGCGGAAGCTATAACAATTTTGACTTACAAAATTTCTAGGAAGATTTTGTATCAAACGCGGATTTTGTTTTAGTAATCGAAGTTCAAGAATTAGATAAATGAAATTGAGAATATTGTTCTTGTAAAGGATTTTTCTTCAAATCAATAGAAAATCAATAGTGTCTTTTAAATTATTTAATGGAGATTTCTAGTTATTTAGTTTAATTGTTTTAGTTGATAATAATGGAAGAATGAGTCTTCATAGTTGAATAATAGAATATTCTCAAATATCAAACTCATGGCGAAGGACTTTCATAAGATGGAACATGTAATTTTGGTTAACCATTGAGGACGAGATATAACAATCAACATAGCAAAACTTACTCTGGAGGAAGAGATATAAACATTATTGTATTGTTATATGATAAAAGAATCTAAATTATATTTAAGTGAAGAATGATACGCGAAATTGAATCATCTGATGTACGATAGAATCTAATCGGCGGACAACTTTTAGTTATGAAAATCAAATAAATGTAGCATGACATAATTAAACATTACTGAATAGTTCAATTCATTGTGTTATCACCACACTAGATTTTTGGAGTTTGCAATATCAAAGTGTCCATTCTTGAATCGTTTTCAATTGTATCACAGGGGATAACAAGTTTGAATAGTCTTGAAGATGAGCCGAGTATGGAGGAAACGAGGGTGATAGGATCATTCGTGAGTGAGATTGAGGAAGAGTTGGAGCTTATTAAGGCGCCTATCTTCAATTTTAATATGGATGAATATGTATGTGTTGGAGCTTGCACTTGATGAAATTCGGTAGAAGGATAGTTTTACAATAAATAATTTTTCCATGAATATAAATACCTGATATATTGAATAGTTTTACAATAAGAATTTATTGCAAAAAAATCTTCTATTAGCTTTTAATAAATACAAATTTACGCATCATACTTTTTTGCAACTTTTTGTTATCATCAATTCTGTGAAATATTAACATATAATATGTTAAATTGAAACGCTCATGATAAAAAAATTTAATTCTATTTTCAAATTTTATAAAATTTAATATATGTGACTATCTAAATGTTAATATATGTATACAATTTTTATTGCGTATATTTTATACTTTATATAATTGATCTGAATTTGTTCGAAACGAAACTAAAATTTGTAAAAATATATGAAGTAAAACAAATTTATGCACAAAACTTCTATATTAGTTTTAAGGGAACAGGCCCCGACTATTGTCGAGGTAAAGTCTTTATTAAACACATACTTTTGCTACAGAAGGTACGGACGCAACACATTACCAACATATACGGACGTAACACATTACCAACATAACAAAAAGCCCCTAAACTCAAACAACATCATCATATCATATTTAATGGTCTAAGACGTTAAGACCGGTCTTGTCCACTCCACGCTTACGCATTTACCACAGCTCCTCCTACACAAACAAAAACACCAAAAACAATTTAAGTTGACACCAAGTTCGCCACTTGCCTATAACGTCATATCTAAATATATCAATCTGTGTTATTTTACTTACCATTAGGGTGAAGAACTTGACCAGTGAAGTAAGAAGAGCAGTGGTTACACGCCAAGAAAACATAGGATGGTGCCACTTCAATTGGCTGACCCGCTCTTTTCATCGGAACCTCAGACCCAAAATTCTTAATCTTCTCCTCATTGAATGATGCTGGGATAAGGGGTGTCCATATTGGACCAGGAGCCACACCATTGACACGGATTCCTTTCTCAGCTAGCTGAAGTGCAAGTCCTCGAGTAAACGCCACAATCGCTCCTTTTGTAGCGGTGTAGTCGAGAAGTGAAGCGTTTCCCTTGTAGGCATTCACCGAAGTGGTGTTGATAATGCTGCTTCCTTCCTTCATATGCTTCAACGCATGCCTAACAAAATTAAAATGGAATATATCAATTACAACCACACGTAGGTTTGACTTCGTCACAACAAAATATCACACGTGTGCCACCTTGTGAGAAAGAAGTAAGAAAAGATGTTTGTACGGAAGACTCGCTCAAGCCTAGGCTCATCAATCTCTTCGATTGTGCTGCTCTCGTACTGCTCTGCTGCGTTATTGATCAAAACATCGATGCGGCCAAAAGCATTAACGACCTCATCAACGACCCTTTTGCAGTTTTCGTCAAATCCTAAATCCGTTGGAATGGCGATAGGTTCCTTGGAGTCCGAGGTTTTGACCTCCTTCAACATTTGTAGGGTCTCTTGTGCATCTTTTTCTTCTTGACCCTTCACGTAAGTGAAAGCCACAGTAGCTCCTTCGGATGCAAAACAGTATCCCACGGCTCGACCAATCCCAGAGTCTCCACCAGTTATCAACGCCACCTTACCCTGATTTACATCCATGTTGTTAAAGAAATATTAAAATCTCAAATCCTTTAAAATAATTAGCTAATTGAGTGAATTTGAATTGAGATCAAATTATCTTATGAAATATATACCAATATGCATATACAAATTTACGTACTCGAAAAATGAATATGGTACGTAAAGATTTGAAATTATGTAATATTTTGATCTCAAACTAAAGGTTATAAAAAATTACACGAAGCTTGTTGGAAGGTTGGTAATCTGAGCTAGAGAATTGTGGGCTTGATTCCATGACATGTTCTTTGCCAGGTTGTGCATGTTGTTTTTGTTTCTCAGACGCCATCGCTCTTAGGCACACACGCGGCGATAATCTTCTCTTTTCAAGTAGAGGTTTCTTGGTATTGTTTGGAATTTGAGAAAACGAGAACGTAACGTTTGATGATAAGACTCTTGACGAAGTGAACACTCGACACAACACATTCATGGCCATATATACAACATGCTACATTGAAGTAGCAATATATCTCAACATAGGATCTGACATGTGGCAGGTTGAGGAACATGACATGGTCGGAGGAGGATACACGTGTTGGTAAACGTGGCCAGATTTGTGGTGATCCGTATGACATGGACAAACACAATGTCTCCTTCACACACTGACAAATTTCTTCGTTAAGAAGATTTATTAATTAAAATTTAATTTTACTATATAATCGGATAACTATACCTTATATGAAAATAAAAAAAAACTATACCTTATATGTATATATACATATATATTTTAACTCGAATTTGTTGTTGTGCATGCATGACACGTGAAGAGGATGTGCATTAATACACGTCGTCTTTTGGCAAAACGAAACCTCCTCGGTGCCAAGTGTTTGTCACTTTAGCAAATTCTTATCAAGAGAAGCTAATTCTAGACCTTTAAGATACTATAAACAAATAGAGTACAGGACCAACAAAATTACATTCTCTTTGCCTTTGCCTATCGCTTAATTCTGCTTTTATTACCAGAGAAAGCAAGAATATATAAGAATCAGAAATTGGGTGAAGAAGAATGGTCTTGATTACTAAGATGTCTCTCTCTTTCTACATCATTCATCTTCTCATTTTCTCCTTGATTTCCACTTGTGTTGTCTCCAACCGTACGTATTGGCTATCTATCTCTTTCTTAGTGTATTTACATTATGTATTTGTACAACTCGTTCTTGAATAAATATTTACATATGTAATACGTGTTTTGAGATTACAAGATGGTTTCACCGGAAAAAAAGGATTACAAGATGATCGTTTTGTAAATATATGTATAATAACATTTATTCAGGTCTTTGGTAATTACTTTTAAGCTCATAATATTGGAATTTACAATGTCATCCCCATGCATGTTCATTTAAATCGTGTAGATGGAATTTTTCTCATTCATAGATCATTATTTTTGTGTTTTGAATGTTGTAGAGGCCGAGGATAATCTTCTTCAAGGCCTAAACAGCTACCGAACTGCTCAAAGAGTTCCTCCATTTGCCAAGAATGAGAAGGCTGATTGTGTGGCTGATGAGATCGCCGACAAGCTCGAAGATCAGCCATGCACAAACCACACCACAGCGAGCACGGTTACTCCTGGCTCGGTACCTCCACGGCTGACGAACTACCAGGACATTCTCTCTGAATGCAAAATCGACCCAAACACTACCCGTGACGGATTGATCTTACCTGTCTGTATCCCTAACCGGATCCCGACTTTGGCTTTAACTAATTACACCCAAACTGGTTATGCTCGGTATCTTAATGATTCGAGGTATGTCGGGGCTGGTGTTGGGTCGGAGAAAGAGTGGATGGTGGTTGTATTGACGACAAGTACTCCAGGTGGAAGCTTTACAGCTGGTGTTGCTGCTGGCAAGGCGACGTCTGTGAGAGTAATGGCTGGTTTAGGGCTAATGGGGTTGTTGTTTAGTTGCCTTGTGCTCTTCTGAGCTAGTGATTGTTGTGTTTTTGTGTGAAGACTCTTTTGTATCTTTTACCCTTTGTTTTTAACGAATAGTAAAAAAAACACATCATAACTAAATTAAGAAGTACAACAGAAGTTAGTGTGGGACGTAGAAGACATTAGTTATAATAATCCAAAATTAAAAAAAAAAATCTGATTATGGTTTGGGAGTGAATGTAAGTTTTAAGTCATATTTTATGTATTTCAATCCTCTAGAGATATGAAACTGTATTCATGATCGAATTTGAATAGTTGATTGATGACCTTATGGTATTTGTGACGAGATGTCTATGAATTTACACATTTTACATCATGATCATAATGACCGCAAGTTTATATGAATATATTTTTAAAATATAGAGATGTGGAAACAACTCACCAATAAATAGGAAAATATTAGAGTAGATAATACTTTTGGTGATTATCCATTATTACTTATTCCCCAAATAATTTAGTGTTTATCTCCTTATCCAATTACGACTTGTTTCCACGTAAATTTCTACTATAAATACGTTCGTTTGCTCATTGTAAGATATAAGTCAAATAAGTGAAGTTTATTTCACTCAAATTCTCTCGTCTCTCTTTATTTCTTTATTGTTTTTATTTATAGAATATTATATACTATTCAACAGAAAAGTCGTTACTATAGATTCAGTTATTTTAACAAAATTATGGTAGAATAAACGCTGTGATCACGTAAAACGTTTTTTCAATAATCCACTTTTATTATAATTATTAATATTTTGGTCATGCATATTTCGTATCAAGTAACTTTTTATGAAAAAGCATAAACCAATAAACAATCTTTCACCATCTTAACTTACAAGAAAAAAGAAAATACTACATAAGCTGCAATGATCCTAGCTTACTGTATTGAACTCAACAAATCCATCTCAATCGGTTGTGCTGTTCGGTCTTCATAGTTAAGCTTCTTCACTATACCCTAAGGTATACCATCTGACCCGAATTTACCCCTAGCATCTTCGTTGCTAACAAAAGTGAAGCTGGAAACAGATGGTGAAGGGCCCTAGAGGGCATAAGTTATGCCACTAATTCAAAGAATATTAATCTACAGATGTGTTGAATCATGAAACTATAAATAATATTAGGTGAGGTGAATAACGTATGGAAGTTAAGTTATAGTGTTATTGTGAAGGCATAGAAATTTTCCTTGTTGCTTTTTTAGCTATATGATTACTTGTAGAAGTTAAGTAATTGAGTAGACAAATGTAGTAGGTATTGTGGAAGTTGATTTTTACAAAATAAAGATTTGAGTTCTTGAATTTTAGGTAATTGATTTCCTATCATAATTCCCTTACCATATCATCTCCAATTCTTTTTTCATCAGGCATATCAAGTATCAAATAGTTAAGTTTTTACAAAGTAACATAAACTAATCAACAATCTTTGTGATGACAATGTAGCTTCCAACAAAAAGAAAATCCTACTTAAGCTGCAGTGATTCTAGCTTACTTTAAAACTCAACAAATCCATCTCCATTTGTTGTTTCTGTTCAGTCTTCGTAGTACACCTTCTTCACTACGCCTTCAAGTACACCATCTGACCCAAAATTACCGTTAAATTCTTCATTGCTCACAGGACCAGGAAGCTGAAAGTTGATGGTGAAGTGGCCTGGTGGGCATAAGTTCTGTGTTAGCATTTTGAAGATCTGATTGTGTTTGCAAACTGTCTGCTCCCCCGTCGTTGTTGCTCCCTTTATCATAATCTTACCGTCTGGTTCTATTTCGCAGCTGAATTCCTCTGCATATTTAACAAGTCAGATTCAGCAGAAGACAAGTAAAAGCACACGAAACAAAGCTCAAAGCACCTCATAAACACGCTTATAAACCGTGTGCAAGGAAATAATTGAGTAAACACACTTATAACACAAGGCTGAAACTTCTCAAATCTATGTGCAAATAATATTTGCTCTGAATGAACAAATATCTTTAACTAGCTTTAGAAATGATAATTTGGCATGTCATTTGGAAACTTCACAAAGATATGGAAAGGTGGTAAGACTTACTCTCATCCCTTGAAACACCAGGCAATGCAACACGAAAGTAATATGAGTCTTCGGATTCAGCAATATCAACCAACCCAATCGTTAGTCCAATCTTCCCCATTGCAGCACTTCCCGTGAGAGCAACTCCGGTTTTCGTTTGACTGATAAGGTTAGAAAACTCTGAACTTGAGTCAGAAGGCAGAAATATCATCGCAGGCCCTCCTACTTTCTCTACACTATCATTCATCCTGTTACTCGACATGGATGCATGAGTTACTGGACCAATGTAAGGCATACTGTTCAATGGAGTCACTTCAAGAATTTGTGGGTTCCTTGTGTTATCCGGAAAACTGTTGTTTTCCCTCATCCCATTTAGACCACTTGAAGACCTGAAGCACAACAATTCCTTTTATCATACACTTGACTCAGATTCGCTATATAACAGAATCACTCACGAAACTACAACGATTCTTTAAAACAGCAGCGGACTAAAAAGGCTTAATCTTTGAAACATTATAAGGCTATAGAGGTAGCTAGATTCTAGAATCAGTAAGAGAGCAAGAGATTGAACTATATTGGTTAAGATCCAATAAGCAAGCTAAGTCTTGTGATGTATAACCACTATTAATGCTTACGAATATTCATACAAACGGAAACTTCTTATACTTTCATGACCACAAATTAGACAAACGAAGAGGCAACATTCATCATTTGTCCTCTTTTATGTTATCGAAAAGGTCTTACACAACAATGTTAGATACACACATGAGTCTGACCCAATTTTGTAAGCAAGGGTTTAGCCAAGTAATGAATATTATACTATCTTAGACATAAGTTTAAGTTTTAAACCTGAAAATAAGTTTGGCACACAAGTATTTCATCAAAGTTTCAGACTTTTAGCCAAAAGTAACCTAATTTCAATCAGTGAAAATGTACAAAACCCATAAAGAAAAATTAAATCTTTCACAGAATCAAACGAAAATACACAAACTTGGGTTATATAAGAGCAAGAGTAGAAACAAAACTGACGAATTTTTGAGAAAAATTAGTTACTTTACCTCATCGGAGACGATGTTTCAGAAGTCGCCGGCAAAAATCTCCGAGAAGCTTTGTTGATTTTTTTTTTTTTTTCTCTTAATTTTCTTTAAGATGTACATTTGGTATAATCGCCACGTGGACAAATCAGTGCCGAAAGAATACCATTTTTACCCTCTTCTTGCCATGTCTTGAGTTTTTTTCCCAAGTCGCTTTCTGTTTCTCTGATGAGAGACAACGAAATTCACTAAGCAGCAACCCTAAATTTACACTCCTGGTTAGTAACATTTTATCTCAATTTCGTTTATTTATCAACAAATTATGTTTCTATTTGCTTCAATTTCTTAAATCTCCTTAAAAAGTTTCGTTTTTTCCCACCCATTTTGATACGAAATGTGTCCAATTTTTATCCAATTTGGTTATAATTTCTTATTGCATGTCCAGTATTTTTCAAATTTTCTATTAAAGTTTCAATCTTTTTGTATAAACACTCATAAAGAATCAAACTTTTGATGTTGTGTTGTGTGTTTAGGATATGAGTGATACAATGCCTGAGATCGTGTCTCCTTTAGTAGCTGAAAACTCTCAAGAACAAGAAGAAAGTGTGTTAATTTCATTGGATATTGAAGAAGACAAGTTGTTTCTCTTACATTTCATCATAGGAACTTACTTTGGACCAGATTTAAGAAAACAACATCATCGTCCAAAGCAATCAGCTTTTCAGATTCAAGCGTTGAAGAATGTTGTGGTAGATGAGTTAAGTGGCTCACTTATGAAGAGAGCTGAGCTAGAACGTGTGTATTATCACATTATTAGAAATGTTGATCCGTCTCTAGTCATGAAGCCGAAAAAGTTACGTGAATATTTCAATGCGAAACGCAATGATTCGAACAGGGATTACCCTCTTTTCGTGGATCTTTTTCCGCGAAAATTGCACCCTGAAACCCATGTTAGGCATAAGTTTAAGTTTATCCGGAGCATTGTGTTCATTAATGATCCAGATACTTCTTGTATGAGAGAAGAATGTGTTGCGCGGTTTAAGCGGCTTACGGGATTGGATAGCTTTGCTTTGAGCCTTAGTGTTGATGTAACTAAAAGTAACGGCGTTGTTGCAGCTAATGAGGTTAAGGTTGAGATTGATGAGAGCGTGGAACCTGTGAAAGAGGATAATGCGGGTACTTGCACTAGCGGTGAAGAAAGTGATGTTGCTGCAAAACCTGAGGTGAAATCTGAAGCTCATGGTGGACTAATGGTGGGACTGATGGACATTGGTGAATGTGATGACGCTTATCTCTTCCGTGTATCGCTTCCTGGTGTGAAAAGAGATGAAAGTGAGTTACTTTTTGCTTTATCTAGAAGATCTCTCATCCCACTAAACCAGTTTCTTGATTTGATGAGTGTGAGATATTGCAGGATATTTTAGCTGTGAAGTAGAAGACAATGGGAAGGTACTAGTTAGAGGAGTCACTACAACAGGCGGGAAGCGAGTTAAACGGTATTCTCATGTGTTTGAAATGCAAACGCGGAGTCTCTGCCCTCCCGGTAACTTTTCTGTCTCGTTCCGCCTCCCCGGTCCTGTCCATCCACACGAGTTTTCTGGCAACTTTGGAACAGATGGAATTCTTGAAGGAGTCGTAATGAAAAACTTGCAGAAACAAACTGTGTAAACGTTTGGTAGTGATATAGGAAGCGTCGGTTTTTGGTTTTGGTTATGGGTAGGGATAAGTACGGACTATTTAAACTCGAGCTAAGCCATTTTGAAAACTATGTGTAAGGACTGGTTAGTTTACAATATCACTGTAGCTTTGAACTTTATAAGTAGTAATCTAGCCTTTTGTAAGTTCAATTCTCAGTTTATGAATTTGTTACATTGACCGAAAACAGTTTGATGACAAGATAAACCAAACTGAATAACAATAGATAAATCCATGGATCATAAAACAGAAATTATTCTACTACACCAAACTTTTTATGTCGCAATAGTTTTCTATTAACATTCTTCTTCTTGAGTAGATCCACCGGGGAGAGCTTCGAATTAGACGGCTCTGCGGAAAACAAACAAGAACAATCAAATCAAGTTTTGTGTCCATGTAACGATAAAGCACAAATCTAAACCAAGAACTCACAGTTTATTAGGCCAAGCTAATTGTCAGGATCCTGCTGCTCAGGTCCTGGTTGTTGCCACATTGGCTGACCCATATACGGGTTCGGCGGATACGCGCCCGGGTTACCCATAACCATTCCCGGGTTCCCAATTGGAGCTGTTCCAGGAGGCAAGTATCCATACGGATAACCCGCAGCTGTAGCAGCTTCAGCACCAACACCACCCAAGACTTCATCACGAAGATCCTCCCGAGGAACAATATCCACAAGAAAATCAAAAATATCAGTTCTAGTCACCGCAGCCGCGATATCATTCTTCTGCAACGTCCTTCTCTTGTTCTCCTCAGTATGGTTCCAAGACCTTAACGTAAGCTCCAGAATAAACATCTCGCAGGCCCTGGCGAACACAACAGGCGCCTCGGCCGAGATCATACGCACATCTTCATCAGCTTTCATGATTTTCTTGATTCTTGCCAATGGAAGGCTATGGTTCTTGAAATCAGTGGTTTTCTCAATCTCTTTGAATTGAGTCTCCCAGAAAGATTGAAGCTGTTGAGTGAGCTGTTGTTGTTGTTGCTGGTGGATCTGATGGTAAGCTGGATGGTCTGAACCGGTTGGTGTAGTGGTCATGGCGTTGGTTTGATATGGGTTTGAACCATAGTTCATAGCTGATGATTGTCCTTGTTGATCCATTTCTCTACCAAACTAAGAGAAACATTTTTCAAAGTTTTTAATTTTAATTCTATCATCAAAAACACTAATGAATTTATAAGTTTCATATTGAAAACAAAAAAAAAACACAACTTAAACACATTAACAATAATCAGACAAGATAAAAATCAGACAAAACAATAATCAGACAAGATAAAAATCAGACAAAAGAATGCAAAAGTAGTGAAATTAACAAAATAAAAATACATTTCATCAAAACAAGAGAAACGATCATAAATCAAAGTTTTTTTAGCCCTCGATAACAAATAAATTGAAGACAAAAGCTTTGATTATGAAATAAACCCAGAAAAAATGTTGGGAAATTTAAGAGAAAATTGATTACCTCAAAGATTGACGGAAGAATCTGGAGAATTTGCGAAGATGGAATTGGGGGAGGAGAGAATTTAAGATCTGGAAAATCTGGGTTTTATCGCCTTCGTTGGGATATTTATTTTATAGGGTTTTTCTTTAACCTTCTTTAAGAAACTTAATAAAAAGGAGTTAGAAGACAGATGGCGTTTCGTAGGAGAAGGTTTTTAAAAGGTAATGCTTACTTTCTATTTTCGAATCTATTAAAAAAATCATTTTAGCTTAGCTCCCTTTATACTTTTTTAATAATTATTATTACTGGGCCACGAGGCCCACAACGAATTGGCCTAGTAGTCTGAGATTCATGGACTTCTCGATATATTGAAGGATGAAGACATTAAGTCTTGTGAATATTTTATACGAATATTGGTGGACTTAGAATGAGTGACTTCTAGGCAATTAAACAACACTAATATAAGTTATAGTACAAGATAAATGGATTCATTTACCTATACAAATATACAATAACAACGAGAATCTCAACTTAAAAGAGAGAAATTAATACATATTAAACAAAAGAGTGTCATGGCATAATATCATCAAATGACAAGCTTTCTCTACGGCTAGGAAACCGAGAAGAATCAGTACTTTTGTTGAAAGCTTTAACAAGGGGAATGAGCGAGTGAACAACATCCGTCATCAACGGTCTATAACTTGCTTCTGGTTGCACACACACTGCTGCTATGGCTGCTACCTGTTTCATAAAATATATTCACAACTCTTGCCCATATACAAATTTCCTCTCGATAGCGTATGTCATCCACACATTAGTAGTTCAATGGTTATATAAATGTTGTGGTGGATCAAACAACAAAGGTAGATAGTCTATTGGTTGCGAAGCCACATCCACTATGTTTCCAAGTTAACCACATTAAACGCTTCTTTCTTTGTCATATAGGAATGTACTAAGGGAAAACCCAACACTCCACATTGCAAAGGAAAGATAGAAAGAAGTAATGAAGTCAGACCTGAATAAGATCTTTTTGTGAGTATTGACCTTTCATGGTTGGATCCACCATTTCACTAATTTTCTCTCTATTGGTTAGTCTTGGAAGAGCCTGAAAATTTATACCACAGTTTGACAATTAATTACTAGCTATATAAGTACTTCTAAACAAGTGTAGACAAGTGCACATGTTCTCGTGGAGGTTTATTGAGTAGTTCAAATTGATAATATGTTACTGAAAATAAATTACGGTATACTTACCCAAGAGACAAGGACATCTTGTCCCCGTGGACGTCTTGAATCGATCGGTGTGCGACCCGTTAAGAGTTGTAGTAACACAATACCATAACTATAAACATCTGATTTTGTAGTAAGCTTTCCAGTAGAGGCATACCTATCTCAATCCCAATAAGTTTTTAAATGGTTATGTTAAGAGCAATTGACTGATCATAATCCATCTTTTAAATTCAAAAGTGACACACTATTGATAGTCAACAACCACTAATGGATCAACACACTTTGCTAATATTTTGTAAAAAAAATTGTTTTGCAAAAATATGAAACAATTATGTGAAGTGTTACTTACTCTGGAGCAAGATATCCTGTGGTGCCAATAACCCTTGTTGAAATCTCACCGTTTAGTTTATCGGATCCGGTTTTGGCTAATCCGAAATCTGAAACTTTAGCTCGATTATTTTGATCCAACAAAATGTTGGTACACTTGAAGTTCCGGTGGATAACAGTAGAGATTGTATTCTCATGAAGAAACTCTAGGGCTCTGGCGCAATCAAGGGCGATCCTAAGCCGAGCTCCCCAATCTAATGGTTGAGGTCGATCCTTTAGATTCTTAAAATTATGATCGTGGAGATGATGTTCCACAGTACCATTAGGCATAAATTCATATATCAGGATCCTATGGTTTTGATCTGCACAATATCCAAGTAATTCCACCAAATATGGGCATTGTAATCGACTAAGAAGATCAACCTGCACATTAAAAGATTATATTCGCTTATGTATGGACAAACTTAATGGTATCACACAAAATGATGTGCAAAAGATTGTATGTATTTACTGTACTTATGAGAAACAAATACTAGTGTATTCATAATTGACTTTTTCGTTTCTTAATGATAAATAAAGAGAAGAAAAAAAACGAAAAAGTCAATCATGAATACTTATACTAGTATGTAGTATGTATTCATGAATACTAATATGTATTCATGATAGCGTATTCATGATAGACTTTTTAGTTACTACTAATTAAATAATTAATAAACAAATCCACTTAGTTTGGTACTTTTTTTTTTTTGTTGCCGTTGGTACTTTTTTTTTTTTTTTTGGCAAAGGTTGCTTTCTTTTTCTCTACTAAAATATATACAGAAACAAACACGGACCAAAATATGTGTGCAATGATTAGATTTTTATAAATTTTAGCACATGAATGCCAAAGAAAAAAAAATCCCAGCACATTCTGAAAGGGGCATGTCAATTAGAGGAATCTTCAAAAACAATTCTATTGGTCAACATATATATTGTATAATCCCAAGAAAGGATAAATGTATTTTGAGCTAACACTTTTAAGATATGTTTTTCAAAACACAAACTACTCCATTGTCTATTAAATATATATATTTATATCCGAATTAAAGTTTACATCAAAATTACAAAAATAATCAAATCTGTAAAACAGAATTTTATCTGTAATATAATACTCATATGTATTTTTTTTTTAAAACATTACAGTCACAGACATTAGAGTTTTAAAATTTTAAAAGCAAATGGGTACTCCTCGTCACAATTTTTTTAATTTAATATATGATTTATCATAATTTAACAAACTTAATGTAGTGGCGGCTAATTATATTGTGGATTAAACATACAATATTTTTGCAAATTGAACATAAACTTGAAAATATCATTTGAAGGATTTTTCTTTGTAGAAATTGTTTTACTAAAATATCACAAGTGATCATATTTATAATTGTAGAGGAGAGGTATGTCTAATCCGGTGTCTCGTGAGTCACCTACATGGAGTAACTAACTATAATACATTTCAAAGTTTCAAAAGTTTCAATGCAACGGTATTTTATTCAAAATTTCAATTTAGATATTCTTTATGACTAATATATTAAATTCATGTGTTGATAACATGGAAACAATAAATAAGCACACCAAGAGTAGATAAGAAAAAATGGACAATAAATGAAGTGGGCACGACTAACCTCAAGCCTAAAGGACCGTTCTTCATGCTTTTGGTTACTAGCATTATCATTAAACATATGAAGCTTTTTAATGGCCGCAACAGTTCCATCACTTAGTACTCCTTTGTACACATCTCCATTTCCGATTTTCTTCTCCTCGCTGAAATTATTTGTTGCAATCTCTAATTCCTTGTATGTGTACACTTCTACTCCTTCGGCTCGGCTTCTCCTACAACTTTTTGTCTGTGGGGGTAATTGTCTGAACGATGTTGGGTTTCTTGAGTATAGACAATCTCTCTTGATGTCATCTAACAAGAACATTAAAGTTCGAATAAGAAATACACATTGGATGTGGAAGTAATTCAATACTGATATAAAGATATGAGAATCTCCACTCATTGCTGATTGATTTTGAATTAAAAACTTATGATTCTTTACAAAATTATGGAATGAATGTTTAGGTGTTTTACCAGGGCTAGAAGTGTAGCTGTAGTTGGTGGAAGCTCCACCATTGTTCATGTTGTTGAAGCTTTCTTTGCAAGATAATTCTTGTGCTTTGACTCTTGCGGATTTAAGTCGATGAAGTAAAATGATTATTAGGAGAATTGCAAGGATTATGAATATGGAGATAATGGAGATGCCAATGATGATTATGGCATTTATCGAAATTAGGCCACGCTGGTTTTGCTCGTGGCTCCGGGATGATAGATGATGGTACCGGTGGTGGTTGCTATGGCTTTTGTTTTCCATTTTGGTGTTGTTCATTTTTGTGAGAGAGGAGAGTATAGGTTTGGAAACGAATTGAAGTATATTTCTCTCTATATACACATATATGGCAGATATGTATAGAGTAGAATAAATTAAAGAAGACGTCAGAAAAAAAGAGCAATGGAAGTATTAAAAAAAATGGTAAGAAAAAAAGTTTACATACATAAAGGCTTATCATATCATTTTTAGTAAATTAAATATTAAATTCGGGAGAAAATAAAACCCATCTTAGGGTGAGCAAGTTTAAAATTAAAATTACGGTTACGCAATTTTAAAATTAAAATAAAATATTTAAATTTGAAATTGAGGTATATTACGAAAACATTTCAATAACAAATTGGAATATTTGACGATAATAAATTTACGATTATTAGAAAAAGTTTACGATTATTAGAGAAAATTTACATAAGTTCGATGAAAAAGATATCAAATGCACCCAAAATCAAACTAAATAAACAAGAGTAAACTGGAGCTGAATTATTTGCAATTTGGTATATTAACTTTTAGTAAAACGGAATGTTGTGTAGGTGCACAATGCAAAAGACTTTTCTTAAAGATAATACATAAGAAAAGACGAATTACAAAAGCACCAACACGAGCAGTTTGTTTTCCTCCCGCGAGATAGATAGATAAGTTTTTATTTATGGCCATACACATAATGTGAAGAGAAATTCCTTTTTGGATTTTTGGTCTTTTGGTTTTTTTCTTCTAACAACAACATGTGTAGATGATCAATTGACTATATGTTCTAGTCTTTTACCCTTTTTTAAAAAATTGTTCTCAAACTACTTATTCTTTTCTTTTTTTATTTCGACTCATATTTTCATTTCTTTCTCATGGTAAATTAAGATATTAAAGTAGTTGAAAAGCAAATAATTAATATATTTTATTTTATTTCTCATATTTTCTATTGTTGCATTTTATACTTTAGTTTGACAGTGTAATCATACGGTATATATATATATATATTAGTTAAAAAACCTTAGTTCATAGATGAAAGGTATATGAATATTATTTGGATTGATGATTGATATTTGCCATTTTCAACGTCTTTTTAGTTATATATCCGATTAGTTTTCTTTCTTATCATAGCGTCTTTAATCTTTGCATGTCTTTTGCTAAATTTGTAATATTTTACCAAAAAAAAAAAAAAAAAAAAAATTGTAGTATTTACTATGATCACGATGAAAAATATGAATTTGTCTATTTGCATAGGTTGCCTGCCCTTACACACAAGAATCAATAATTAAGGAGTTAAAGCGATATACATGTCTTTCAAAGAGGTAGGAGAGGTGACCACTCATAACTCCGGAACCTTTCTTTGGCACCGTAGAGGTCTAGTTTAGTACTTGGGGACACCTAATGGTTCATTATCCTCTCCAAGTGTATATCTCTTCTGGCAATATTCACGTGTGATTGATTGGTTTGTTGTCTTTAAAAAGTAAAAAATTTCACCCCATATGTTTCGAATTAGATGATTGTACGTAAAACAAAATGCATACATTTTTGTGCAGAAATCTTGTTAATTCGTTTTTGTTTAGAGAGTAATAAAAACAAAATTTAGATGCCAAATAAGAGAAGACAGTAGTTTAACATTCCAATGATTGTAGTTGAAGGTCACATGGTCCATATAAGTTCACATGTTCCTTCTACTCACAAGTCAACGTCTTGTTTGTTCAATCTCACATGTCTTAAACCCAAAACCGTTTCACTCTATTAGAAGAATGCAGGTTTTAGACAAATAATTTTAATGTTAAGAAAAATAATGAGCTAATTTGTGTAGGGAAAAATTTGCCATTTAGGCTAAAAATTACATTAATAATATGCTCATATTTGTTTTTCGAATTAATTTTTATTTATAATTTTTATTTTTTGACTGAAATAATTTTTAGTTGACAGAATTCACTATTTCACATATTATTTTAATTTCATAAAAACTAAAATAACATTGTCAGCAATATGCATGATGATAAGGGTTTATAGTGAAAACATGTAGAGTATTAACTTTCTAGCAAAGTAAATGAGGCCAATATGCTTAGCAACTTCCAACATTTGATATTTAATTTACTCATAAATATGTGTTAACTAACACAGAGTAAGTTAAAACCATTATACACTAAATCGTTCTCCTCACATGAAAATCAAAACTAGACCTCTAAATAAGAGGGAATATGTTAAATTTTTAAGTTTCACATTGTAGGCATTTCCTACCTTTGAATAACTTGGTAGATCTCTTGAAAGAGTTATAGATGATCTCTTGAAAGTGTAACAACAGAGTTATGGAAAATCGAAGTAAGATGTTTGACAGAAATTATATACGTCTACATAGTAAAGATAGCACGGTAAAAAAAGTTACATTATTCCCCAAAATAGATAGCAACGTAACATTTGTCTTTACACCAATAAATCATCTTCATCACTCCACTTAACGGAAAGTTTAAATGCTCTTCTCAGAACTGATCATTCTCTTTGTTAAATCATCCCCAACGATCAATCACATTGGATTTTTATATAACAACACTTGTATCAGAAACTCACTTACCAGTTTGGTGCTACTGAGAGAGCTAACTCTTATAACAATTAGTGCCACAAACTGCAAGCAAAACATGTTGGAGATTTAAGTGTTATAAGCGGTTACTCTCTAACCATTGCAACTATTGAGATTATGGTTAATTTATTAAATGTAATGTTGCAAATGTACGCCGGAACCGTTGGACTCTATATATTTAACTCTTTTCTCTTCATCAGACAGAAAGAAAAGAAAAAAACAAAAAAAAAAGGTGAGAAAAATCTGATTCACAAAAAAAAGATTGAGAGAATTCTCGGTGATAAACACATAAACACTTTTTTTCTTTCTACACTTATAAACTTTGAGCCATGATTCTTTTTATTTCCCTAATGTTCACTTCTCTTTCAAATTTCCACTTTTTCTTTTATTTCTCTTCCTGTTCCACACCCCAATCACATGGAAATCATAAGCGATATTCTTTCAGTCCCCTCCTAAAGTCCATAATTAATAGCCTTAATAATAGAGCAAATAACCTTAGCGGACGATAGACGTTGTCGTTTCCTATGCTTTCAAGATGTTGCATATGTACATTTATCAAGAAAGAAAATCTCACTCGGGCAAATCATCAAAGGTTAATATAAGGGTGGAAAAACCATTTTAAGTATCAAATGTGTTTATGTGAGTCATCATATAAAAATACACAGAGATAGTAAGACTTGCAAGCGAGATTCAAAGCAACAATCTTGCTTGTATAGTGTTTTCCTCTTTCCACAATTTAAAGCATCACCACATTTAAAAAGACATCGAAAAACAGAAATTATAAATCTCAAAAGCAAATTTAAACAACATAGCGAGAGTTCATGAATATAACTAAGATGAAACTCTTCTATGTGATCCTATTTTTTATCAGTTCTTTACAGATTTCAAACTCCATCGATTTCAATTATCCGTCTGCTTTTAATTTCGGAGATTCCAATTCTGATACCGGTGATCTTGTTGCTGGCCTTGGCATTCGTCTAGACCTTCCTAACGGACAAAATTCCTTCAAAACTTCATCCCAAAGATTCTGCGATGGACGTCTTGTTATAGATTTTCTAAGTAAGTTTTTTTTTGTTCAATTTCTATTATCTTCTTACACTAATAATGTTCACTAACTATTTTATTCATCTACAATCTATTGAAACACACTCTTTTATATAATCAATAGATACATATTGAGTTTACTAAATATTGAAAGCTAAATAGAGCCGACCAAAAATAGAAGGCTAGATAGAATAGAACATATCAATCCTAGATTATTTTGAATTCGATTTTTTATAGTTAAAGATAATATCTAATTCTTAATCCTTTACGGTTGGACCCCCGGGATCTGGTTGACCGTCTATAGCTGCAACCAACCTTTTCGCACTGCTATATACCGCCTCGTTGTATTTTTCGTCCGTTGCTACATGAATTGATATTTAATTTTTGTTAATTACATGATATTTATCATAGAAATTGCAATCCCCAAAACATTAACATGAAAAAAAAATAAAAAAAATCATAACTCTCATTAAAATTGAAAGCGCAAGGACACTAACGGGTTTTCTTCGTTCGGAACCAAACTAATCATCCCTTTAAAGAAAAAAATAATCTCGATAAATATTCCTCACGAAGCAACCTCGGAGCATTCTCGAAGCAACATTATTTCATACATTTCTGAGTCTGATATATCTCCGTTCAATTAAAAATTCATGTTCTAAATATAACAAAATGCGGTTTTAATAGTGCAAACAATTACAAATATGTGATTGTAATTGAGAAAATAATTATTAATCCGATTACTAAGTTTGTATATTTTTGTATGTTTCTATTAAATGAATTCTTAGAATTGTAGAATTACAATTACAGTAAATCTATTTAATAGCTAGGTACGTGGTATTAAGCTAATTATATTGATTAAATAGTAGTCTAATAGTATTTTTACTATATATTTATAAATTAAATATTATTTTCTTTAGTTTGTTTTAGTGACCAAAAAAACAATCTGAGAGTGGTCTCCATTTGATACGTAATCAGTTTTCTTTTCGCTTGCTTGTTTTATACTAGTTTTTAGATTAATTACTAATGAAAGTTTGTCATGGTTGTTGTAGACACTTTATATTTTGCTTTTTTCAGTTTGATACTCATTTTAGCGAGTAGATAAACAATCTCATAGTGGCTTTATTGTTTGTTTCCAACTCAATGGCTCCAATTGTAAACAATCTCTCCATTGTTCTCTTCATCTTAATCTCCTTGTTCTTGCCCTCATCTTTCTCCATAATCCTAAAATATCCGGCAATCATCAACTTTGGAGACTCGAATTCCGACACGGGCAATCTCATATCTGCCGGGATTGAAAATGTTAATCCTCCCTATGGCCAGACTTACTTCAACCTTCCTTCAGGAAGATATTGTGACGGCCGTCTTATTGTAGATTTTCTATGTATATATACAAACTGATGTTGTTCCTCTCATTGAAATGGTTCCTTCAATTCAAAGAAATTGTTTTTGATATGTGTTTTGTGTTGTGCAGTGGATGAAATGGACCTGCCATTTTTAAATCCATATTTGGATTCATTAGGTTTACCAAATTTCAAAAAAGGGTGTAACTTTGCAGCAGCAGGATCCACAATTCTTCCCGCAAACCCGACCTCGGTCTCTCCTTTCTCCTTTGATCTTCAAATCTCTCAATTCATCCGGTTCAAATCTAGGGCCATTGAATTACTTTCTAAAACAGGTGGGACTAATTTTAAAAAAAATTGTTGGTGAGATGTGATTGCGTATAATGTTATATGATGTAGAAATGAAGCAATGGTTTGTTTGATGATTTTTCAGGAAGGAAATATGAAAAGTACTTACCACCAATTGATTATTATTCAAAAGGATTATACATGATTGACATAGGCCAAAATGATATAGCTGGTGCCTTCTACTCCAAGACTCTTGACCAAGTTCTTGCCTCTATTCCTTCCATTCTTGAAACTTTTGAAGCTGGCCTCAAGGTATATCAATATTTCTCGCTTTTGTTTTCGCCAAGGGCGTTTATTTGGATAAATCGGAGTGGTCTCATGCAAATGAGAAATTTACTTTGGCAGAGGCTTTATGAGGAAGGAGGCAGAAACATTTGGATACACAACACAGGGCCTTTAGGATGTTTAGCTCAAAATATTGCCAAGTTTGGGACAGATTCAACAAAACTTGATGAGTTTGGTTGCGTTAGTTCCCATAACCAAGCAGCTAAGCTTTTCAATCTTCAACTCCATGCTATGTCCAACAAATTTCAAGCTCAATACCCTGATGCAAATGTTACTTACGTTGACATCTTCTCTATTAAATCTAATCTCATCGCTAATTATTCCCGATTTGGTAAGCATTTCACTAAACCACTTATCGATCTTAACCATCTTGAGAATGTTGGTTATAACAAAATTTTGAATGTTTTAGGCTTCGAAAAACCGTTAATGGCGTGTTGTGGAGTCGGAGGGGCGCCATTAAATTACGATAGTCGCATTACATGTGGCCAAACTAAAGTCTTAGATGGGATATCAGTAACAGCCAAAGCTTGCAACGATAGTTCCGAGTACATAAACTGGGATGGAATTCATTATACCGAAGCCGCAAACGAGTTCGTCTCATCTCAAATCTTAACCGGAAAATATTCCGATCCACCGTTTTCAGATCAAATGCCATTTTTTCTAACCTTGAAATTTTAAACAATGCCGTTACAATCGGATGGTTTCATTCATTCTTTAGTTTTCTGTTATTATTTACTTATATTGTTCAAATAAACCAATTTACCAAGAAACCATAACCAAATAACCGAGGTAAATCAAAGTTCTGACCTGATCGGTTTGGTTTACGAGAGTGAACCGAGTTTACTTACTTACTTCCTGGAGACATAAGCAAAGTATTGTGCCATGGGAACTACAAAGGCAATTACAAGTAATCCTCCAACGACAAGACTGAACTGTCCTCGCTTCTCATCGGTTTCTTCTTTCGTCTTGAAATTTGATTCTCTCTTGCTATCCTTTACGGTTGGACCCCCGGGATCTGGTTGACCGTCTATAGCTGCAACCAACCTTTTCGCACTGCTATATACCGCCTCGTTGTATTTTTCGTCCGTTGCTAGTACTGCACCATCATACATTCAAAAACTAATCAATACCAACTCAAACTTAACATAGTTGATTTCTAACATTACAGCTGAAAACTTATGTTGGTACAATATGCTCCTTCTTAAAAGTTAAAACTAAATTTGTTAAAAAATATGTTTTCAACTTAGTATGCAAAATAAAGATTGGATATAAAAGAAAATGTTAAAATTTAATGGATTCATTTTCTCTATATACAAAAAAAAAAAAACAAAGAGAAATTAGAAACAGCCAGTCCCAAAATTCTACTTGAAAATTAGACCGAAACCAAACCAAAACCGAAACCATTCCAAACGATGGACACTAGAATAGGTTCTACTTTGGTTACTATTGTTTATAAACCGAAAAATCCTAATCAAAACCAAACCTCTAGTTTTGTTTTTGTCTTGGGCACTAGATGATGCATCAAAATTCCAAAAGTACACTATATATATACTAAACTAGAGTAATAGAACCATACCGGGAAGATTTTCGGAGACGGTAGCATCAAGAATGTTTTCACCAACAGCTTCAATAAAAGCAGGACCACCAGTAATAGCTCCTTCCTTCTGACTTGTTATCAAAACAACAATACCCTTATTGTTACCTTCTTCAATAGAAGGATACCATTTTTCCAAAACCTGGTCTGCATACTCAAACGCATCTGCTTTACTCTGCCAAATTTTACCAAACCGGTTCCGGATCAATTTCCGGTTAAACAAAAACAATCAATTTCATAAGAAAACAAAAAACTCACGGTGAGCTTTCGGACAGTGATGAAATTGAGTCTCAGTTTCTTTCTGTATTCAAGATCAGACAAAAGCTTCTTAAGATCTGACTTCGTCACTCGACTAAGAACACCAGCGTCATCGACTACGTAAGTTTCTTTAGGTGGACCATCGTTGAGGATATTGAACTCAGAGGCTAAAGCAGTGCCAACAGGTGAGAAAGTGAGAGTTAGAGATAAAGCTAAAGCAGCTAGTCCTTGCTTTGCATCTATTAACCAGTTTCTTGATTCCGGTTTAGTGAACCGGGTGGAGAGGTGTTTAGGACCGGAGAAGGTGGTGGGTTTTGAGAGAGACAATGAATGTGAAGTGGGTTTGGTCTGGTGAAGGGACAAAGGTTTGGGATTGAGAGGAGGAGAGAGCGCACGAGGGGAGAGAAGGGTCTCCATTTTTCTCAGTGAATGAGTTTTTGAGTTCAGAGATGGAGAAGATTTTGTTGCATTTTCTTGTGTTTTGTTTTGGATCGTGAAAGGAAGTGAAGGATTGGTGGAAATGTAAGATTTTCTGGATAATGTTTTAATTCCAGGGCCAAGGCTAAGGCCAACCACATTTTTGTGCAAAAGATTTTAATTATGCTGCGACGTGGCGTTTTATTGTTGACAATGCATCTCTATAGTCTATAACTACATTAACTATTACTCCCTATTTTCAAAAACAAAAGAATAAAAATATATGTAATTTAAAAATTTGCCAAATTTTTAAAACTTAAGATGTTAAACTTAATTTTGTTAATATTTTTAAAAATAGAAATACAAAAGTTCTTAATCCTATCGAAAAAAGAAATATATATATTAAGTAAGAAAAAAAATTGTTTTTATGTTCGACTTTTGTTATTGCTATTTTAAACTGTTAAACTAATTTTATTAAACTTTGTTTTTGTTAAATATTCAAAAATAAATAAAATTTACTTCTTATATAAAAAATGCTAATATATTAAACTATTAACCTCATTCTATTAATTTTGTTGTTGTTAATATATTCAAAAAAAAAAATTAAAAATGTTTATAGTATAGGAAAAATATACAAAATTTGTTAGTGTTATTACATAAACTCTTAACATTCTCACTAGAGCGTGACATGTGGTATAATATTAAACTAATTTTGTTTTTCTTGTTGTTGTTAACCCATGAATCCATCAAATTTAAATAGATCAAATCAACATGTAAATTCAATTTGGTTTGTAAGTTAAATGATTACATATCTCTACCCATCAATACAAAAAAAAGGTTCTAGTTTATAATCTTTTTTAGGGGATAATTTCTGAAATAAGATTTTTAAAAATGTGACAATATTATTGATAATGCTTTAGAATTAATACCACAAAAAAATTGTAAGAAAAAAAACTGAATAGAAACTTTTGAAGTTACTCAAATTTAATCTATTATGGGTACCATCTATTGTCTTAATTAGTTGAGTGTTAGATAAATTATTTAGCTAAATTAATTAGGTCAACCTATGAATCCAATAAATTTAAATAGATCAAATCAACCTGTAAATTCATTTTGGTTTATAAGTTAATGCTAAATATCTCGACCCATCAATACGATTTTTTTTTTATATAATCATGTTTTAGGGGATAGTTTTTGAATTAAGATTATAAAATATTTGACTTATTATTGACAATGGTGAAAATTTGGCAATTTTTTTGGTAAATGACGATTTAACATTGCAAGATTGTTTGGACAGCTAATAACATAAACAAAAAAAAAACTAACTTTTTAATTAATAAGAAACGGATATACTTCCAAAATCAATAATTTTAAGTGGATAAAAATACTTTTGCTATATAAAGTACAAAACTACAAAAAGCCAACTCAACACTAATTATCTTGTTAATTTTTTTTTGCTATATAACCTAAACAATATTTTTATTACCTCAAACATTCACAAACTCATATTTTCAAATAATGGCAACTGAAACAATGAAAAAGATATATAGTGTTTTGATGATTGTAGTTTTATTAACGATGATAGTTTCAACATACGCGAGTACGATAGAAGTATGTGTTAAACATTGTGTCCCAAATCAGTGCATGAAAGATTCTAAAACGGCAACTCTTCCTTTTTGTGAGAATTGCTTGCAAAAATCTCTGCAACCAAAACAAATTTGCTCAAGTGAAATTTTACACGCCTCCTGATAACCGCTTTTATGATGGATTTTTTGGGTTTCTATGTAATAAATATTGAAACTTTTAAAAATCTATAAATAATTTATGTGTGTGGTTTCTTATCTTTAAATTAATTAATCTATCATGTTACAAAAAAAAAATTAATATATCATGTATGTATACTAATTTATTTTGTGTTAGATTCTATCTTAGAAACAAAATTCGATTACATGGGTTTGAATTGCGGCCATCAGATTTTATGGTGATGATCACTTCACGATTTATTTACTAAAAATTGGCATATGTGTGAAATAAACATTAGCTATACTACATGTCTATAAACTATACTATTTTCTCAAAACAGAATTGATGTTTAAACTTCTAAATTGCTAATTAAATATTTTTTAATTTTTTTTTTGCATAATTACATTTTAAATATACACTCAATGAAACGTGTTATCACATTTTTACTTATATATGCATTTATATTTGTCCAAAAAATAATAATTACAAAATGAATTTAATATATTTACAATATAAAAGTTATCTTCATTATCTAGTAAAACAATATTGAGAACATTGATACAAAACCATCCAACAATAGAAAAAACCTAACACGAGCTTGCTTGTTTACGACTATCAACTCTGTAGAGAGCCACTTTTTTTTTTTTTTGTAAATGTTAAAGAGAGAGCCACTTTTTCCCCTGCAATCCATAAACCAAATCAATCAAGCTTTACTTCAGGTTTTAGATTTCAAAACCAAAAGAAGAAATTTATGTTGTATAGAGACCAAATGAGCTTCATTAGGTAGAAACTAAGAAAACAAACGATTTACAAGAACAAGGTGTAGATTGGTGTAGATTGCAGTCACAAATGAATTGTTGTTTCAGATATCGGCTCGAATTAGAATCGTGGGATTCAAGTTGGGCTTACGTTGCATTGCAAGCCCATTTCATTGGCCATGGCCTTCAGAGAGGATGGTCTCAGTTTTGAACTCTCTCTCGAGAGAGACATAAGAAATAAATCCGAATCAATCAAGAAAACGGGGACTCGGTTTAGACACTGCCAAAGAATGTGACCAAATCACTTGAGAAAATGCTACAAAGTCTACTAAAGAAGACTTCTCTAACAGAACAGAAAACAAGATTACTTACAGCAGATGTAGAAGAACGTTAGAGGAGTCGGTCTCATCGTGTCTTCTCAAACTAGCGTCTCTCTCTTTCTCAAACTGCCTGTAATCAGCACTCTCCAAGAAACTGACTTTGTCGAGATACTTAGTAAGAAATTAGATTCTAACAACACCGAGCCAATACACAGATTCAAAAAAAAAAAAAAAGCAAGCTTAAACAGTTCAACTTGACATAGATTTAAATCCTACACACACAATTCATCTTCTTAATTCCAAAGAGCTGATATAATATCATAGAACAACGCCGAGCGAAAACAAAAATTCAAACAACTGACCTCAATCTTTCCCCTGCTCGAAGCAGCTGCAGCAATACTCTTAGCCTCCTCATTACAACTATGATTCAAAAGAAGAAAGTCACATAATTTAGATCTTGCTGAATACCAAAGTTTTGCTGTGCTGACATAAATATGTGTGGCATGGTCAGTGCCAGATGACTCAAACAGGGAGGTACTATGAGTGCTACCTGAAAGTATAAAACTCGATGCTCTCGTGGTTGGACCCTGCAATTCTGCAAAAGGTGTAAACTAGGACTCAATTTCAGTCTTGCTGAAACAAGTTTCCCACCTAGTAGCTCTAGACAAGGTTTGGTTTTGGATATACATAACATAAGCACCATAAACAACAAGAGTTATTACAGTTATCAAAGGTGTAACCAATAACACAAAATCCTTTAAACAAAGGCCATAAACAACAAGAGTCATTACAACCTATATCACCGCAAGAAAGTGTATCCAATACTATGACCATATTCTATTAAAAATAGAAAAAATGTGTCCCAAAACTATGATCATACTCTTAACAAAAATAATTCAGTTCCTTCTTGGCTTTGTGTTCTTAGACTGGTTTCCCTTTTTATTCCATTTCTTATTCGTAACAGCTCTACTCTTCTCCTCAATCTCCCTAACTTTACGCTTCCTGTAAAACCATAATCAACACAAAAACATTCACTTAACAAAGATTGCACATGTGCTATATGAATACAAATTCTCAAAAATACAAATTCTTGATAGAATAGATAAACCACACACTTATTTTACTTACATCTATCAATAATACTTACAGAATTTAAGCATTTCCTATACATTGTTTCTTAATAGACAATGGTAGTAACTAACCTGTAGAGAGCAGTTTTAGGATCTGAAACCAACTCATCAGCAAGAGTTGCTTTTCTATTCTTCTTTGTCAATCTCCCATAAAACTCTTCAGCTGGTTCAATTACTGTACCAATCTGTTTTTTTTTTTACAACAAAAGTTTGTGTTAAGACAGAAACCGAAAGAGACGGTTATTCTCTTTGATCTAGTTCTGAAACTTGCCTGGAAATATTTTTCAGCTAGTTTAGACCGTGACACAGATTTCTTGTAGTGTAGAGCAGGATCCATTACAGTTCTCAACTACAATAAAGATACAATTAGAATAATGTAAGGACTATGGAACCTAAAACAACAACAAAAGCAAAAGAATCTATTACCTTAAGCAACTGAAGATCTCTTTTCAACTCAGGAGTCATTGTTGGAGCAGGCATATCAAACCTATCCACAGTTTGAAGAAATACAATTTAATCACAAGCCGGATCAAACTAATCCGAGTAGAGGAGATAAAGAAGAGTTACCAGTTAGAACCAGTAGTGTCTTTGAGTTGTTTTCTAATCATCTTGTTAATCTTCCTTGGATCATTAGGTGGAAGACAAAGACCATCAACAAGCTCTGACTTAGAACTCTCAGCTGTTTTGCTTCTGGTTGAACCAGTTTTCAAGTCTAAGGATAAGCCTGGAAGCTTTGGTTCCCATTTAAGACCGATCAGTGGTTGTTTAGTCTCTGCCATTATTGTAAATTGCCTTTGTTCTCTGTGACCCGGAAACAAAAACACTGAAACTTGTCGAGAACTCGAAGAATCAGCTTGTCGAGAACTCTTCCTAAGCTGTAGAAAGTGAAGAGTAGTAGAATTTTAGTGTTAGAGATCAATGGAGATCGACGGAGATGAAGATTGGAGATATTAGGGTTAGAGATTGAGTAGATGATAGATCACGAATTGGGCCTAATGGCTGTAATGGGCTTCTTTTATGTATAAAATATTTCAGTTTCATTAATCCATTGCTGGATGTTGTAGAAAACAATAACAATTCATAATGTATAAAAAAGAAAAGACAAAAAAAAAAACATAATTCTTAAGACTCAAAAATACTTAATTAGTAATGATCTACTAATTAAAATCTTAATCATTAATGGATCATTTGTTATTATTCTCAGCATCTCCTCTTTGGATCCTTGCAGCAGCTTCATTACACAGTTTCTCATAGAGCCCTTCACACTTTTCCATTATCTTCTTCGCCTCTTCGTGATCTTCCACCTCCTTTGGATCCACTTTCCACCACGCATCCTCATCTACGGGCATTGTCTCCGCTAATGCAGCTGCCTTCTTTACTTTGGCTTCTTCCGTCTTTGCCTCCTCCACCATTCTATTGTATACTTTGCAAAGCTCTTGAATCTTCGCTTGTTGGTGAGCATTCATGACCGATCGTTGCAACGATGATGAGGCCTCACGATTGAGAAATCGCTCTGCCACGGCTTGAAAAGACGGACTGCCGAATGTGTATGGTTTTCCTGAGCAAGAGTATCCGAGAAACGCAACTTCAGCACCACAGAGAATGGAAAGCTCATTGCTTATTGTAGATTCCATTTCGACGCTTAGATAATGTGACCAATCTGTCTTCATCTTTTTCAATTTTTTTGATGTTAATCATTTGCTTTCCTTTGGTTTTCTTGGGATTCATTTTGGAAGAAAACAAAAATATGAATTGACTATAAAGAAAGGAGAAATTTAGATTAAGTATGTGTTTCTCTTTTTTTTTTTTTTTTTGTGGGTGCAAGATTGGGTTTATATAGATGGAAAAATGGTAGTAATTTAAATTGCATAAAAATTAGTCAATCTGTAGATCAATGTTTGGAAGTTTGGTAATCTTTGTTGTTCGCATAGTTAAAGGTTATAAGGATTTTTGATGTAAGGAATTTGACTGTATGATTTTTAAATTAATTGGTAAAGACTGTGATTGTATGAACTACAATTTTAAATAACTACCAAATATGTGGGAGAATAGATTTTAATACAAAAGGAAAAAGTCAATTGAAAGTATTTTTTAAGAAATAATATACGACTATATGTTTTCGGAGTTTATATATATGGGAAGAAAAAAAAATATTATAAGTTGTTATTTAATTATTTCTAAAATTATGTTTACGTGATTTTTTAAGAAAATGAAAGCAAAGAGTTTTCGAAATTTATATATATATATATATATATATGGGATAGAAGAAAAAAAAAGAAATTGGTAGGGGACGGGGAGATAATGCCTCCCCAAATTTATTCATAGCAACATACAAAAACTTAACAAGCAACAACATGCCATCGAATTGCCAAACAACGGGCATCATCCGACAAAAGAGAACATCTTGGAATAGTATCTAAAAAGTGAAAAACTAAATTTAAAGAAAAAGCATGGTTAGCTAATTCATCCGCAAAACGATTATCCTCCCGGTAAATATGTGAAATTTTGATATTCTAATCCTTTGATATAAAGCCATGTCACAAGCGTAACAGGAAAGACAGCGGATAAGTTTCACTAACCCTTATCTTCAGAAAACCAACCACTACTTCCAAATCCATTTTAAGTTCTAACCGAGAAACTCGTTTTCTACATGCGATGTATAGGCCGTAATAAACTCCCCATAAGGAGGTGACTTCCTTTTATTAGGCTTAACATTTCCGTTATCAAAACGTTTCATGCAATCTCCTATACTTGAAGCTTTCCTAGGGAATCAACACGGCTCCTACTCTAATTTTTAACTCAGTTTTCTTATTGCATTTCAATGTTTTGCGGACCACAAACTTTTTCCCTAGCTTTTGTTTTCTTCTCCAAAATTCAATGTCTCGTATCTCAACCCGTCGAAACTTTTCTTCAGTTCACAAGAACTTTTAAATATGCATTGTATCTTGGGGTTATATGTGGCGTAAAGGCCTGTGACCTGTCGATTGTGGAGGGAAATGGAGTCTATAAATGCAACCTGCAATCTTAGAATTTTGACAACATTAATGTTCCAATTTTCAACAGACAGCTATATATGGACGAATGACCAACAATTGGACCGATCAGACAGACTCGTTTGCGTTACATTGCCTTCTATCTTTTCACCTATGTTTTCCTTATTTCTTAATTACGAGGGTCGAAAAGATTTTAACTAACACCAAACTAAGTTCGATTCTAAAACATTAAATGATGAAACATTGAATTATAACATATGAATTGTGGCCTATTCCACTAAGTATCATTGCTGAACTAGTAAAACTCTTAGCCGAAGCTTAAAAATCGTCAGTTCGATATTTTTGGAACGAAACTAATATTACATGTTGTCGTTTCGTGTCTGAGAGGATTACGAGTTTTACTCTAAAATCTTGTATTAAAAAAAAAAAATTGTGGCCTATTCCGGATTCATCATAATTATTTTTAAAACTGGAACATCTAAACTCTAAACTTTTGAAGAGATTATCTGTCGATTTTATTTTGATCAAATTACATAAATAAAAAACGGTGTAATCAAAATTGGAATAATACTTTGTTAAAAAGGCATAATAATATGAAAATTGAAAGTTGTAATAAGATGTTTCAATTATGGAAGTCATATACATAAGCATCTTAAACGAACAATAATATTACACTCACACGCTATCATATTGTTGACACTACTTATAACAACACCCAACCTTTGACTTTTCGAATATTTTATAAAAATACAACGGAACTTCCAGAGAAAATATAGCTGTACTCTTTTTTAGTTGATATATTTTTTGTTTCAAGCCGCCACGTAAAAAAAAAAAACATTGATTAATAACCTCACCTGGTCCTCACGTACGTCCGGGTCCATAAATTCATGTTATTGTTACTATTATGATGATGGTATGGATGAATATGATGACGATGACGATGATGATAATGATGATGATTGTTCTCATCATGGTTCCTACTTGCCACGATCTTAAAACCACTGTTGTACATCCATTCTCTCGTGTCATGGTCATCATGGAAATGTGCAACATCATTATTACTATTCACCGAAACATCATGACTACTTTTACATCTCCAACTTCTTGCACCACTATCATCACTGATTATAGATAAATCCATTCCTTGATTACATGCACCATCATTGTCGTCTTCATTAATCTCTCTACCACATTCCAGATCAGATCTACTAATCTCCCCTCCCTCTTTCTCATTACCTAGACCCTTAGGTTCCTCTTCTAAGGCCACAATTTCTTGAGGACCAGAATAAGCTCTAATGGGATTCTCGACACCATCGACAAAATGTAATCTCAACCGTCCATCTACTCTAGAAACGTGGAAAATCTCTGGTCGATCGACCATAACTTGCGTAAGTTCCAATCTACCGTCTTTTCTCACCGGACGGAGATAAAAATATCGCTGTCCACGGCTGTTTAATGACGAGAGAGGCGGAGGAAACTGTTTTTTCTGCGCTTGCACCACCACATTCTCCTTCGTCTTCCTCCTCTTTGCTTCAACCCTTTCGGTCTCCACCTCCGCATGACAAGTCATCTTGTTCTCCACCTCGTTATCGGACATCCTCATGTCGTAACTCTCAAACCCTAGATACTCTGTGCACAACATTAAGCCATGTGATTGTGTCTCATCATGGCCAAGACCGGATTCAAACGGCATCCCTTTGGTGTTGGTTTGGCCAAGGAAAGAGTGAAAGCTTCTTTTGTAGAAGCTCATCTTGGTAACAAGAGAGAGAGAGAGAGGGTGACAAGATAGATACCTACTCCCCTATTTGTATTATTCTGAGGATTGATGAATAATTATTACACATTTTTTGTTTATAATAGAACAAGAAGAGAGAGAAAAAAAAGTCAAGAAAAGAAAATGGGAAAGAGATAGATGATCGAAAGAAGCGGTGTTTTGCTTGGTGAATAAAGGTGCCACCGAGAAAGATGACCTGTAGAGATTAGAAGAGAACGTAAGATAAGTCCCACGTCAGATGGCTTCACACTTCAATCTCTGTCACTTCTTTTTAATTGGTTTTCTTTCTTGTTTTTAGATATAAAAAGAGGAAAAATGACTATTTTTTTAAAATTTTTTTTTAATTTTTTTTTTGGTTTGTGTGTGTTAAAGGAAAAAATGGAAAACAAGAATATGTCATTAATATCGTGATCTAATCCCTTAGTTAGTATATTTTGAATGGATATTTGTCAAACAATCATTTTTTAAAATTGATTTTTTGCACTCATCCATGAAATCAAAATTGACCTCCATACATAACATTTTTGTAAGCGGTCTAACTATCTCAAAGAAATATTTTATAATTTTTTTGTAGAACCCAACATATATGTCCAAAAAAACTTCGAATATCTTTCACTGTCTTTAGAAGTTGTAAACTCGTCATAACCTCGATTTTTTTCCTCGACACCTTCAATTATGTTCTCCGATATTTGGTAACCAAAAACAACACCATTTATTCAAATTCACTAAGCAAAAAGGATGATACGATTATACCAAAAGGAAAGAAGAAAAATAAAAAATCTTACTTTTAATCGTTATAATTAGGGACTGATATTCTCGTAATCAACTACTATACATTACAATTCTACATAACCAATCGAATATTGGATTTCCTCAAGTGTGCGACCTTTGGTTTCTGGTACGAGTTTTGCTACAAAAATAACAGTAGCCCCACAAACAGTAGCGAAAACATAAAACGTTCCTGAAAATTTAAAACTTGTGCCACTATTAGATAAAGAACAAAATTTATTGATAAAAGCAAAATTTAAACAAATTTTATACCTGCCGGATTCCAATTCATTAGAAAGTTAAATGTAAAAGATATAATCCATGATCCGACCCAGCTAACAACAGTCACGAGGCTTCCGGCTGATCCTTTTATGTCTATTGGAAATATCTTTATCATATAAAACATAAAATTAATATCTACGCACCAACTAAATTGAATTAAAATGTTATATAAACAAAGAATCAATAAATAAATCATAAAGGAACATAATTTATATACACTGATCAAAATCATACCACATACAACCATATGAGAGTTAAATAATTTATTATTTAATTTTAATACTAAACCGTAGGTTTATGATATAAAGTTTAATATTTCTTAAGACATCGATCGGATTATTAAGTATAAGAGTATGTTTAAAACCAAAGAATTTTTATGAATGTTACTTACCTCTGACATAATGACCCAAGGAATCCCACCCATCCCTAATGAAAATGATCCGGTGTACACCTGAAAAAATAAGATAAATTTATCATTTATGGACGTCTACGATCTTTCAAAGTATGTGTGTGGGTTCTAATTTCATCCAATAGTTGGTTCGCTATCCCAGAAGCCACGAAATACTTGTTAATAACAATAATGATATTATTTGTTCTTTTCTAGTAGTTTTTCCTCACCGACATAGTATTCGGAAATTTGTTTTAGCAAGTCATTCATCGTAAAATTCCTTCAACTCAAACACGTCTACTATATAGTTCTTTCAGAACGAGTTACAGGAAAAATAAACGTATTTTGATGATATAGATGTGTATATCAGTTCTTCTATTTTTTTCATGCACCATCTTATTGGTACAGTCATTCCCACTTTCAAACAGCAACGTTTCAGTATGCCAAAACTATCATATTCATATCAACTATTTTCAAACTTTTCAAATTGAGGATAAAAAAAAAGGAAATCTAGATTTTAGTCGTCAAACTTACCAAAACGCCTGTAAGTGCTAGATATGAAGCATCTCCACTCAATTGCTTTACAAACTACAACAGGATGAACCCAAAAATTATAGTACATAATATGAAATTATAAACATTTTGAAGCATATATGCAACTACTTGAGAAGTTTTAATATTAATATACAATCAAACAATAAAAATTAATATTTCTAGATATTTATCATCTAGATCTAGACATAGATCGAGAAAATATATTAAATCTCTATTAGAAGAAAAAATTATAATTATGGTAACAATAAAGTCATATGGCACCACTGTAGACAAAAAATATTCAATTTTTATACTGATATTAATATACTAAAACATAATATGTTAAAAATAGATAAAATCAAGATATTATTTTAAAATATAAATAAGGAGAGAACCTGTAATGAAAATGATAAACCGACGAGGAAACACCCGATACATGTTCCAGTAGCAGAAATCTGAAGAGATAAAATATTAAATTCATTATATGTAATTCTTTCAACATATACATATTGACATATATATAGGGACTAGGGAGGCAATATATAATTATCCACCAATGTATAATAATAATAATAAAAGATAAAAAAACAATAATAAGTTGGAACTACAGTTATAACATAAATTCTTTAAAAACTTTATTTTTAATATAGTGAGAAAAGGTACTTGTAAAAATTACTTTGTATTTGACTAATAACATTATAAAAAAATGTTAGTCACTTGTTTTTTCTTACTAGAAGTAATGGTCGTCTTCCTGATTTATCCATCAACAGTACACCTAAAGTTGTCATAGGGATCTGGAAAGAAAATTCGTCTCAGCTACAAATAATTTTAAGAAATGATACATTGAATTTTAAATGTTAAACAATTATATATTAATTGTAATTATTTTGGCTTTTCAATTCAAAACAAAAGTGGATTAGACCATATTATTCATATATCACTCAACGTCTCATTTCTTTAATGTTAGGTATTTCTAACATGTTACCTTGATATATGGTTCCTCTACGGGTTTATCTCTCTATAATCTTGTTATAGGATAAATTTTGGGTCAGATTAATTTTTGTATTTGATAGGTAAACAAATGAAACTCAGATTAGAACGATTTGGTTTGTATCGGAGAAGCGTGTGTTCATTTTATAATTTTATGGTCATGATCGTTTAGTAGTCGCCAGTGATGGTCGTTTGGTAGTCGTTAAATTTAGCGACAGATCCAGCGACCTATCGCATCGATCAACAATCTCCAGGAATTAGTCGTCGCGACTGATCGCTATCCTGCTCTCTTCCTTCTCTTTCGAATGGAAACAATTCACACTCTAACATTATATATTCTCTTTCTTTCTCAGGTTTTTCTTCCCTAAAAATCCTTTAGTATAATTATATTATTTTTGTAATATATATTTGTATTAGTTGTGTTGTTACCCTATATAAATATATATTCATTCACTTAATTAACCATCAAAAAATTGGGGAAAATAAAATAATAATACCCAAAAACTTACCTGTACGACCACCATCGCAATCATTCCAATTTTGGAAGAAACCCCTACAAAACAAAAAATTAAGTTGGTTAGTGAAGTTCTTTTTTAATTTTTGGGGTTTAGGCACATTAATCAATATTAAAGGTGCATGTACCAGCAGATTCGAAAATAGAGCTAGCGTAAAAAGCAATTCCATTAACCCCTCCAAATTGTTGCAAAACCATCAGACCAACTCCCACCTAAAACCCACTTGGCATTTCATCATAGAATAATGAAAATAACTACTTATTGAACAATTTTATAAGTTAAAAACACTTACAACTAGAGATTTAGCATACTGTGGCTGGAACAGATCTACTATACTACCTTCTGATAAATCTGTAAGTCTTCGCGTATAATCCTAGAAAATATAGAAATACAGGAGATTTTACACTTTAATGGAAATTTGTAAAAAATGTAGTGAGCTCAAGAAATAGAATTTAGTGTTACTTTACTTTGATCTCATTAGACTCATATGAAATATCTGCGGATTCACCACGTAATCGTTGCAATGCAATCTCAAATTCTTCCCATTTGCCAACTTTTGCCTGAGAATTTTTGCGAACAATTATTTTCTATAACAATGAAAGTTTTGGGTTACTTAGCGTAATGATTGGATAGACTAGATTTGGCATTAGGTACATAAAAACTATTAAACTTGTAGTATGTTGACGGATAACGTACCAACCATCTAGGAGACTCTGGGATGACAAATAATCCCATCATTTGTACAACACATGGTATCATTCCTGGAGCATAAAAAAAAAATTAATTAACAATTTTTTAGTATGAGTAACTTATTTAAAGTATGTTGACGGATATTACCGATCAAAGCTAAAATTCGCCAGCCTATAAAAGAGCCCAAGAGATATGTGACTGAGACACCCAAACATATCAGTAACTGCAATGTTAACACTGTTAAAGATCGATGGAGATGAAAATAATACTTTTAGAGTATATATTTTGTAACTTCTGATTTAATTTTTAAAAACTAATTTAGTTCTTGTATAACATATTCATAAAAACTAATTTAGTTATTGTATAACATATTCATACCTGATGAACAGTTGTAAACCCACCACGAAGACCCTTAGGAGTGATTTCAGCTATGTATACAGGAACCTGATCATCGATTAACAAAACAATCTAGATGAAAGAACGATACAAAATCTACTGTACTATAGCTAGCAACAACTTTCAGCTACATAAATCGAAGAAGTTATCTTTTCATTGTGTTGTTCCTCGCATGCGCAATTTTAAGCCGGAATACCAGCTAGTAGTACATATGAAATATCATACTCTTGGGGGCAACAAATAGTTTCAACATATAATCTAGTATCTAATATGACCAATATAGCTTTCGTTTTAAGAAATTAACAATTGTAGAAGGCTAATGTTTATTGTAAATAGATATATAAGAAAAGTAGAGATATATTTATTTAGATCATTAGGTCACTCATCTTACAATTGATCATCGAATTTGTTTTCTTGTAATCACCACAATATTTTTCATTATTCAAGCTACTAGCTAGAGTTTATAGATTTTACCACAAACGAAAAAACGCCCATTCCATAACCAACCAAGAATCTCCCAACGTCAAGCCAAATTGCAACCTTAATAGACAAAAACCACATGGTAAATTTTAAGTACTTCTTGAAGAAATATAGTTGATGAGAAATACAGAGAGATATATAGAAAAATACTAAGCTAACCTTAGAAAGGTAGATTGCTAACCAGCCGAGAATGCAAAACATCTCCGAGAAACCCATAGTCTAATCACACACACACACACAAATAAATGATTTATTTACCAGTTTGACGCAAAAATGTAAATATTCGCTTGTCATGGAAAGAAAGAAGAACAAATTTTACAGCTCGTCTGCCTATCATATCGGCGATTCGTCCACTCATAGCTGCGCCGATCATTGCTCCAATTGTCAGAATCGAACCGAAGAGCGAGTACTGCATGTAGTTTAAAAACATTTATAGGTGATATATCTTGATTTTTACGATGATGTTTATATAATTTGTCATCTTTCGTAAAGGTATGCTTATTTCTTAATTTTCTACTAAATGATATTTTTTCCACACCTATAAACCTTAAATCAAGACGGAGAAAAAAAAAGAAAAAAAATTCTAACCGAAATAGAGATCATAATTAATAGCCGGACACAACTAATTTATCTCAACATGCAAGCATTTGGAGTAGGACCAGTACGTCTACAGTACAAAAATTCAATTCTCCACTCATTTTTTTTTCCGTCAATTCTCCACTCATTATTAGTACAAAAATAGTGAGATAATCCTTTAAATTTTAATTCTCCACTCATTATTTTCTTCTAGTATCATAACCCTTTCACAACTACTTGCCTCAATTAAAAAAAAAAAAAAAAACTACTGCCTCAATCCATACTCATTGATTAGATCAGTAACTAATACTATACACATAAGTTAAATGTACTTAAGTATATTTTACCTATCTAGCTAGCAAACAAAAACATATGGCATAATAAATTAAAAGACAAAAAAATAAAATAACAGTTTACCTCTGCCACAGAGAGATTCAACTCCTTGGTTAAATCCGACTGAACAGGTGATGAATATCCTATCTGCCAAAATTTTCAACGAAATTAGAAATTAAGATTCAAACACAAAACACAACACACAATTACTGAACAAAAGCAAAAATTAGTAATTGTAAACTCACAGCTGAGCCAAAGACAAAGGAACCAGACACGGCTACAAAAGTGGTGAGCAAGAGAGTAGTTGTTATTGTCGCCGATGAGTCTTGATTCTCTTTGTTAATAAGTGAAGTTTCAGGAGCAAGATTAGCTTCATCGATTTCTCCTCTCATTTTCTCTTTCCTTTTTGTGATTCTATCTTTCTTAGTGAAATACTTGAGTAAAGACAAAGTAGAGTTGTTGGAGAGATCTCAAGAACTAATATATAGAGAAGAGATAAGGTTATTTTATTATTTTGTCTTTGTCTTCAAGTTGTTATTATATATAGAGAAAAAGTGAAGAGTAATTCACAAATATATATATGCAAAGTAGTCAGTCGTATGTAGTCGTTTCATTTTCATGTGTAGTAAGTTTATGCGTTTGTATTTTAGTGGTTTAAACAACTAGGTTTATGTCTTCTTTTTTTTGTTTTTTCTTTTCTTTTTTTGTATTTTTAGTTTTGATTTGAATTTAAGATCCTAGAGCATATGCATTGCAAATATATATTATCTTTTAATAGGTCTATGAAACTATCTGAAGCACACACTCTATAGATGGGAACAAGCAAAGAACCAAGAAGAGAATAACGAGTTCGAGTAAGAAGAAACTAAGACCAGTAGCAATCGAACGGGTAAATCTCTCTTGAAAAAAGTTAGTCCTTCAACGAAAAAGAGGAAAGACATACGTATTTCATGAGATTTATAATGGTAATCGACCAGACGATCAATCATTTATCTACTTCTCCTTTAAGGGTTTGCCCAATCTGAATCGGTCGATCCGGATACACTTATATTTTCATATAAATACTATCATATAAGAACTAAAATCCTAAGCTTTTCATATATAGTTTTCACTTATGGTTAGTTGTAGTAGCTATTAGCAAGAGCTCCACTGCTCCGCCATCAACAGCTCCAAGATCTGAAATGAGATCGAAGCAGAGCTCAAGTTCAGCTAAAGAGTCAAAGAAAGAAAACGACGTCGCTCAGCTTAACAAAGGAAAATGGTTATTGGGCCACTCACCAAACAGGCCCAATGACAACACAACCAACACAACAACGAAGCCCAACAAGTGTTCTTCCTCTTCTCAACAGACAAGACCACCACCTGTGCAAGAAAACAAATCAGAGTGAAGACAGAGAAGAGGAGCGTCTGTACGGATCCAATCAACACAAAGAACAGATTTGGTTGTTTGGTGACCTCCGAAGCTTGATAAGACAGAGACAGCTGTCAGTTTACAATCATTGAAACCCTAGCATTGTTTAGCTATAAAAGGGAACCATGTTGTAACCTAAAGATTAAGTGAAATAATACAAAGCAAAGTTCACTCAAAACATTACCTAAAGTAGCCGTCTTGCTCTTACTTTCAGTAGCCTCTTAGATCTAAACTCTTTTGGGCTAACATCACTAACATTTATTCAATTGTTTTAGAATTTATTGATAATCTTTAGTTTTCTTACATTTTGTATTTTAATTGTCATAATAATTGAGTAGTCTCATTCATAGGTGATCGTTAGGCTAGATTAGGGTGTTTAATGTTTGATTCATGATATATAGTTGCATAGTCTCATCACTTAGAGAAGAGCTCAATGCTAGTTAAGTTGACCCCTGTTGATTTAGATCTTTCATTTCACGCCTAGAAGGTGTTAAATAAAATGCTTGAACACTTTCTGAGTAAACTGGATTCAGGGTAACCATCTTCATTTGGGTGTTTCCTTTCTCTTATGCTGAGACTCTTCCTGAGTAAACTGGCTTCCATGCTCTTTTGTCTCTCCATTGTTGTTGTTTCTTTTTTCTTCTGATGATCATACTCTTTCTTTTTGTTTAAGATACAGTTAAAGAGAGAGATAGAGTAAGAGACTTAAGAGGATATTGTCACTTATATTTGTGACAAGTACTAAGTTCAAAACTCTTCATACATTTATATAGGATCTTGAGAAGTTTTAGACACTTTTTTTTTAAAAAGGCTTGAAGATATCGTGGGTAATTAACAAAGGACGAAAAACAAATCAAGTAGGAGTGTAGGACAAAAAAACAGTAGTTGGCTTTTATTTTTAAGTTTTTTGGTGAAATTATTGGCCTTTATTTTAAAAGAACATATAGTTATATTAATGAAATGGTGTTCGTAAAAACGTGCAACTCTGACAAAATATTCTTTAAATAATTGGAGACGGGTAGACGCAAGATTTGGAACTGTTCTTTGGTCTCAACAAAAGTCAGTTAATCAAAGTTTACTAATAAGTTTTGGCATAGTTGCCTTCGTAACCAAGAGGGTGAAAACATGAAACAAAATAGTGAAAACACTTACAGTTATGTTTTAGCCTTGCTGTTTGATCGTAGGGTGGTTGGTATATGCATGGTACTGTCATTTTGGTGAATTTTATGAATTTGTAAAACCATATAAAAGAAGAATAAGATATATAGGAGCAACTTCCTTTTAGAGCTTTTTTTCATTTAATATATTACTAAACCGTGTGAGTGGATAAATACAAGTCTAAGGAATCATTTTGATTAAACTCATTGCTACTGAAAGAATGTGTGAGTTATAGGGTTATAACTTAAGTACTATATACAGATATAGTTTCTCTTGTTCGTCCATATTTATTTAATCTTTTTTTGTAACTTCTCAAATAATATAAGGTTATAACATTTTTTTTTTTGTCGTCTAATATAAGGTTATAACTTATAATTATCTTTACACGGGAACCACATTTTATTGTTTGTTATATAATCTGTATACTAACAACGACGTAATAAAACTCTTACTTCAATAATCTGACAAGATTTCGAATTAGTCACTCTTTAAGTCTTTATTAATGCATGTAATATAGTTGAGAACACATTGACTAGAGGGAGTACATTTTTTTAAATGGTGAACAGCAAATTCAATAATAATTAAATATATTTTTTAAAAATTAGGGGATAGCTTCTGATTAGCTAGAATAAAGAGGGTGAATGAAATTATAGTGTAGCAATTTCTAAAAAATTTAGGGTATATAATCTGATTATTCATGTTGACTAAGAAAAAAAAAAATCTAACCTAAAAAAGAAAGATATGATTCAACATACAAAGCAATTGATTACCCAAATCACTAGTCGTTGGGCATTAACTGCTTTGGTGCAAATGGGTCTAAACATGGAAGGCTTAGGCCTGAGGGATGCCTTGATTTTCTTTGAGTTGTGACGTGCAAACTAAAACCTATTTCAATTATACACCAAATAAGTAACAACTAGCCCTAGGACCTATATTATATGGAACATTAAGCTTGCACGATCTCTACATTTCTTAAACAATAAATAGATCTATTGTTGATTCAATTAATCAATTTGGTGTAATTTTTGAATGATAATATTTAAACATTCCCAAAAAAAAAGGTAATAATGTGAACATGCACGAGATAAAAAATACAAAAAATTGTTTGCTTACACAGCAATCTAAAACACCCGTAGACGCCAAAGCACTACAGTAACTCTTTCTTTTAGGACAGTGACTTTTAAGTTTTACTCAAAAACCAAATAGACAAAACAAAACTAACTAAAACTTAAAGCCACAAAGGCCCAAAGAACAAAACAAAAAGCAAACCCAAAAAAAAAAAAAAAACAGAAACCAAAAAAAAGCAAAGAACCGTTTCTTCTCCATCATCATCATCATCTTCTTCGCTTCTTCTTCTTCTTCCGTGAAGAAGGTCAAAAAACACACCACCGCTTAACCCCAATTACCAAAAAATGGCAAAGCTTCAAAATTTCTCAAATTAAACAATCTCTTTACTTATTCTTCTTCTTCGAAATCGCCGCCGGCTTATGCTGTTTCCGATCGTTGTCTCTTCTCCGGTGTATCTCCGGTGGTATCTTCCACGAAGAATTCATAATTACTATGAAGAGTAACTCCAAGGTCAACATCAACAACAACGGAGATAATCATAATCAAACGAAGAATAATGGTACTAATGGCTTTTTGCCCAATTCGTTAAAATTCATCTCTACTTGCATCAGAACTGCTTCCTCCGGTGTTCGCTCAGCTAGCGCCTCCGTCGCTGCTTCCCTCTCTTCTGATTCTCACGAGCTTAAAGATCAGGTTTTGACCTCAATTTTGATTTTCCCCAATTCGTGATTCTCTATTTTGGAATTTGGGGGTTTTTGATTCATTTTCCAATTGGGTTTATGTGATTTTGATCAGATTAGGAAAAAGTGTGAGTCTTTTTTATCGAGATAGGTTTGACTTGTTGTGATCCTTGTGTTTGGTGAAGCAGGTGTTGTGGTCTTCATTTGATAGATTGCACACAAGTGAATCATCTTTCAAGAACGTTCTATTACTAGGTTATACAAACGGGTTTCAAGTTCTTGATATCGATGATTCAAATGATGTTACCGAATTCGTGTCGAGGCGGGATGATCCGGTTACATTTTTACAGATGCAGCCATTACCTGCTAAATGTGATGGAGTTGAAGGGTTTAGATCATCACATCCTATACTTTTAGCTGTTGCTGATGAAGCTAAAGGTTCAGGTCCTATTGTTACTAGTAGAGATGGATCTGTTAGAAATGGTTATGAGGATCCTCTTGCACTCTCTCCCACGGTTGTGCGATTTTATTCGCTTAGATCGCATAACTATGTTCATGTTTTGAGGTTTAGATCTACTGTTTATATGGTTAGATGCAGTCCTCGGATTGTCGCTGTTGGCCTCGGTTCGCAGGTTAGCTTTTTATGTGCTTATCTATCTCTTCGATATGGAGTGCAAGTTTTCTACTGTCTGTTAATGCTTTTCCATTGTGATGCAGATATATTGTTTTGATGCGCTAACTCTTGAAAACAAATTCAGTGTCCTCTCGTATCCTGTACCTCAGCTTGGAAACCAAGGGATATCTGGGGTTAATGTTGGATATGGTCCAATGGCTGTCGGGGCTAGATGGTTAGCGTATGCTTCCAATAGTCCCTTGTCTTCTAGTATAGGTCGTCTGAGCCCTCAGAATGTTACTCCTCCTGGTGTCAGTCCATCTACCTCGCCAAATAATGGTAATCTGGTGGCAAGATACGCTATGGAATCTAGTAAGCATTTGGCAGCTGGGTTACTCAATTTGGGTGACAAGGGTTACAAAACTATATCTAAATACTGTCAAGATCTCAAGCATGACGGTCCTGGTCCTTCTCTTTCGTCCAGCCCTGGCCGGAAAGTTGGTCGGGTCGGTTCTCATTCAGCTGAGTCAGATGTTGTTGGAACGGTTAGTCTTTTAGAGAAAGCATCTTATCTTGATTATATTAAACCCTCGTTTTTTTGTTCGGTTGCTTGAGAATGGTATGCGTTGTGGAATGTTAAACATATGCCAAACCATTTATGGAGTATTGAGAACCTAGATTAGGATAGTAAATGTTTTATAACGTTTTGTCTTTATTTTGTTCTGCACTTTGGATATCTTAACACAAGGAGTATAACATGCTTATCAATATGACCTGTGGCAGGTAATTGTCAAAGATTTTGAGTCCCGAGCTATTATAGCACAATTCAGGGCTCACACTAGTCCAATCTCTGCTCTCTGTTTCGACCCTAGTGGCACTTTACTAGTAACAGCCTCAATCCACGGTAACAATATTAACGTTTTCCGGATTATGCCGACACCTACAAAGAATGGACCGGGTGCTCAAAGCTATGATTGGAGCTCTTCCCATGTGCCTCTTTACAAACTACATCGTGGCATGACATCAGCTGTATGTTTCTTATTCCTTTTTCTCTTGTAGCTATAGTTCATTTGGATGGTTATGTTACTGTAAACGCTGTTGTGCTATATTCCCACAGGTGATACAAGATATTTGCTTTAGTAGCTACAGTCAGTGGATTGCAATTGTTTCATCTAAGAGCACCTGCCATATTTATGTTTTATCCCCGTTCGGGGGAGAAAATGTTCTTGAAATACGAAACTCTCAATTCGATGGACCGACGCTTGCTCCAACATTATCCCTGCCATGGTGGTCAAGTCCGTCGTTTATGACCACCCATTTTTCATATCCACCACCAGCGTCAGTTACTCTTTCTGTGGTTAGCCGAATCAAATGCAACAATTTCTTCCATGCTGCAAGTTCCGTTGTAGGAAAACCCACCTTCCCCTCTGGCTGTCTTGCTGCTGTTTTCCATCAATCTGTGCCACAAGAATCGCAGTCGTCATCTCCTGCCTTGGACTACTTACTGGTTTACACTCCATCAGGTCATGTAGTTCAATACAAACTCATTCCATCTCTTGGAGGAGACCAGGCTGAGAGCAATACGCGAAATGGAGCAACTTCTGGGCTGACCTCTGAAGAGGAACTGAGAGTGAAAGTTGAACCAGTTCAGTGTTGGGATGTCTGTCGAAGAGCGGATTGGCCAGAGAGGGAGGAGAACATATGCGGGCTTACTTATGGTGGACGAAAAAATGCTGAGTTAACTGTTGATACTTCTGATAGTGAAGATCAAACAAAGCCTCTGGAGAAACACCATGTTTATCTTGCCAATGCAGAGGTGCTGATAAACTCCGGAAGAAAACCAATCTGGCAAAATTCAGAGGTGCCATCTACGTCTCTGCTGGTCATGTCTTCTTACTATATAGAATGTACAATGGCTGACACTCCCTTAAATTTTATCAATTCCAGATATCTTTCTATCCGATGTATCCACCAGACTCTGATGGCAAGAACCTGAATTCGCATCAAGGTGGTGGGGAGACAGAAATCGGGAAAGTATCTGCGAACGAGGTTGACATTAGGCGAAAGGATCTTCTGCCGGTATATGATAATTTTCACAGTGTGTATACCAGTATGCGCAACAGGTAAGTTACCTCGCTAACTGCATCACATCTTATAAACTGCGTCTGTCATTGATCCAATTTTGAAGTGGTTCTTCTTTGCTTGTAGAGGATTTTCTGGGGAAAGAGATTCAGATTCTTCTTCTTCTTCTGACCCTGGACAAGTTAAAGAAATGCATCCATTCAATGGTAATCAAATTTACTTTCTTAATCCATGCATTATAAGATATGTCAAATCTTAAAACTGAAGTTTTAGCAGGTATGGTTTACCCCGAAGATGAGGAAAGAAGAGGGAGTGCCCATTTTGCACTAACTCCAAACCAAAATCCTCATACCGGAATTGTAACATTTAAACAGCCTGTAGTTTCCATTTCTTCTGCTGTGAAAGACACTGATTATATAGACGACGACGCTCATGTCTTGCCAAAGAACGCCTCCCTGCCCGCTGAAACAAAAATTGAAAACAGCAGTGGGATAAGTGGAGATTCAAATGTAAGTTCTAACCGTTCTGATATGAGCATGAATGCAGCAGACGAGGGTGAAGGACCCATTGACGGCTCCCCAAACTTCGAGCAGTTTTTCGAGGAGGTGGTCTCCAATGAAACTGTTACAGAAACTGAGCATAAGGATGCTCCATCTGATGGAAAACTCGATGATGATGAGGACGATGACATGCTTGGTGGTGTTTTCGCTTTCTCCGAAGAAGGTAAGAAGAATACATCCCATAGCCTGTAATTTTTTTCGATGATTTGAATCCTCTTCTAACGGTATTATCTCAATATATCATCAACATTTTTGGATGTGTTACAGGTTGAGTTTAGTTAAACTATGGCCAAAGAAAGCTCTAATGGAGAAGGGGTCACATACTAATCCCGTTTGCTGCAACTTTTACTCACTGATGATCTTTAATACCCTGAAAAAATAACATTTAAAATCAATTTCTTTTATCATCTGTTTCTGTAAATGCTTGTAAATGTAATGTTCATTATCAACAGTCTCTCGATTTCCATGGACTGTTTCTTTGTAATCTTTTTTTTTCGTGTAACTCTCTCTATTCATTCATCAAAAAAAAAAGAGAAAAAAAGGAAAAAAGCAGGCAAAAAATAGAAATAAAGATTTATTTCGTTTGGGTTTTTACTAATTGAGTAAAGGCATTGTATATTTTGTTGCATTGCAGTGTTATAATCTCATGTTTCTCTGCAGGGTTAAGAATACAACACCGAATTTTCTTAATCGCGTCAACTCAACTCTTTCACATTCTCTAATCAGACCTTAATATTAAATATTATCATTTAATTGTGAAATAAGTTCTCATTTAATAGATTTTAGTGGATATTTAAAACTTCCAAAAATCATAACAAAGTAACACATAGTCTAAAGCAATCTTTTTTCATGTCACTTAAACCCAAAATGTTTCCCATGAATGGTTATAATCTAAATCAAGGTCTCGATGTTGTTTTTAACGGTTTTACCACTTGAATTTCACAATCAACGTTGTTGGTTTACCTTGACTATAAAGATCAAAATTTTGTAGAGGCTATCAAAGGATTAAGGGACCGAATATTCACATGTTCAAAGCAATGAAACCATTTAAGTGCATCCACAACCTGTTTTCATAGAAAACTTTGCCATCATCTTCTACGGTCATACCATCAATCTCGAGAATGACGTCATTCTTCTTCACAAACTGGTTACCAAGTGCATGCTGATTGACCTCAGTCACTACAACACCGGTCATGATCTTCTTCATCTTAAGATACTTTCGCATCATCGCATTCTTCATCGACTGTAGAGAGTAAACAAAACCCTATCTTGTCTCCTTCATCAATACTAGCTAAGAATAGAATAATTTTCTTTGTACTGTTATTATTTTGATGAAGATAAACACCCTTGTATACAAAACATATCGACCTTGCATAAGTCGCAACCATTCCATGTATGCTATAATTATTTGTCAATAAATTCATTAGTTGTAACATGTGGTCAAAGTTTGAGTTTTAGTTGTTCACTCTTTTTTTTTTTTGACATAAGTGTTTTGACTTTTTAAGTTTGACTTTATAAAAACATGCAGAAATGTACAAAGAATATATACATATAATTATCTTAATTAATTTAATAACTATCAATCTGTCATACTACACCACTATCAATCTATCATCATCACCACCATTATGCTTGACAGTCACTTTTTAGTTGGCCCATGTTAAAGCTGTTTGTGTTATTTGTTATTGGGCTTATCCTTCACTACCATTTGATTGAAATTTATCTCATGACCCAACAAATTGAGCTAATTTCGGTTCAACATTGGATGTTAATTTTTTTTCAAACCGAACCGAATTATAGTTTTGGTGCATTTTTTCTAAACCGAATTTTAACACAAATAGTAATCGTCTTAAAAAATTCACCGACTTGTTAAAAAGAGGCGGAAAAAAAAACCCGCGAGAACTTACAATGGTGCCACGCTGGCAATCCGCGTGACTCACAACTAACCAATCAAAATCCATTATCTCAACGCTATATATTTCAGAAATCACAACCTAAACCCTAAATCACTCCACTCACAAAATCCTCAGCCATCTCTAATCACATTTTACAATCGCCTCTTCAAATTTCCCGATAAACAAAAAATGAGTTCCGGCGCCGGCAGTGGAACAACTAAAGGTGGCAGAGGAAAGCCAAAAGCTACAAAGTCCGTCTCTCGATCTTCTAAAGCTGGTCTTCAATTTCCCGTTGGAAGAATCGCTAGATTCCTTAAAGCCGGTAAATACGCCGAACGTGTTGGTGCCGGTGCTCCCGTTTATCTCTCCGCCGTTCTCGAATACCTCGCCGCTGAGGTAACAAACAATCTTCTGTTTGGTATTTAGTCTTTTAGTCTCTATGATGAGAATCACTCGTAATTGATATATCACTAGATTTTTCGATGTTTACCGAATCTTTGATTTTGATTTGATGTTAAGGTGTCTTCTAGAGTCTGATCTCTTATATGATGTTGATATAATCATTAGGTATTGGAGCTAGCTGGAAATGCAGCAAGAGATAACAAGAAGACACGTATCGTACCACGGCACATTCAGCTTGCAGTGAGGAACGATGAAGAGCTTAGTAAACTTCTTGGAAGTGTAACAATTGCTAATGGAGGAGTTTTGCCCAACATTCATCAGACTCTTCTCCCATCAAAGGTTGGAAAGAACAAAGGCGATATCGGATCTGCTTCTCAAGAGTTTTAATTTTATTTTTTAGCTTGTAACATAGACATGGCTCTCTGTTCCACAATAGTTTTGGTATTTTCATGTTACTCAAAAACTGTGTTTGCAAATCCAGTAATGAATTCGGTTTGAAGAAGTGAAATAGTTAAATTTGATGTGTTGAAATAGCGGATTCAATGGCTTCAATACAAGTGCTAATAGGTTTGGCTTTAGCCATGGTTTCTGCAAGTGAGACTCTTGCTTCTTTGTGAGAATGTAATAATGAGACAGTGTTGGAAACAGCCCATTTGATATGAGCCTCCTTTTCTGATTCTGTGAAGCCGAGCCACCGCAGAACATCGTTCAACTGCAACACTCAAATCTCAAAAAATACATTAGAAGATTATAGTCTCATGACTATGAGTGGAAGGAGACTTGAGTTTGTATTACCTTGACAATATCTGAGTATAGCCCTTCTGAGTATCCGAATAGTATATGTTCTGTTACCATTCCTCCAAGTATCACACATGAAAAGTTGTTCAGTGTCTGCATTCACAGATTTGACCAATCATTACAGAAACAGCTTGAGCTAAAGAAAAACACTCATTACAGGTCCATTTGAGGAAATCTTACCTTGGATGAGATATTGCCTTGGTTCATTTGGCCGTCGACATCATCTTTCATAAGCTGGTTTGCAGCACCGACCTGCGGTGATAACATAAAACTCTTGTGGTTGGGAACATACACAAAGCTGACCATTTGTTGAGCAAACTACTTACTTGTTTGAGGAATTCAAACCCCACAAATTCTACTCTCCCGGTCACATTCGACACATTCTGCCTAACAGCTTCCAAAGTTGGTATTTCATAGTGTCTTGGGAGAACTCCAAGCAAGTAACCAACAAGAAAATGCCCTGATTCATGCTGCAGACGTCGCAGAAAATCAATTTATATATATTTGCCCATAAAGGTACACCACAAAAAGTTCTATTTGATTTGGTCTCATTACCAAACAACATTTGTGATAAAATTTCACTTTGCAACAATGTTAAGTTCTAGTTTTATTTGACAACTAAGAGATCTTCACCTGAACAACAGAGAACCAATCTTCTTCAGGTGAAGTTTTAATTTCCATCTCTTTGGATGTTCTCACTGAATCCTACAAAAAAAATAAAAAAAATTAAGGTACATGAAATTACATGTGTTTATTGGTAAAACACTGCAAAAATTGAAAGTACCTCTTGGACATAAACAGATTCAATACTTCTGGAGACAGAATCAATCAACGACCTGAGATCAGTTTTGCTACTCATGTCTAATTTCTTCGGAAGCTAATTAAAAAAAAAAAGGAATTAGAGATGATTTATTGGCAAATAAGCATTAAGAGAGAGATGCGAGAGAAACCAATTTAGCAGAGCCAAAAGCAGATAAGCAGCCATGTTTGCTCTTGAGTTGTTTGACGAGTGAGAGAGCAGTTTCGTAATTGCCTCTTAAGAGTTCTTTATCCACTCTTTCAAGTGATTTCCGGCGGCGGTCTACCGGAGATTTAGATCCGAGCACCATGACGCGGCTCGCTTGGAGATAAGAAGAGTTCATGTTGGTTTAGATATTCGAATTTATAAAACGTGAAGCATTGTAACTCAACAACTGGGGATGTAGCTCAAATGGTAGAGCGCTCGCTTTGCATGCGAGAGGCACGGGGTTCGATCCCCCGCATCTCCAAGTTTTTGGACAAATTTTGTATTTTATATTTCGTTCTAATTAGTAATCATCTTCTGGAAATTGTGTAGAAGAAAAAGATTAAAAAAGCATTGGGATTATGAATTCGAAGGCTTTTATTAGTGATTTTTAATTCGGTTTTTTTATTATATTTTTATTGACATTCTAGATTTTAACCCACTACAAAATTATAATCAATTTAAAAGCTTTTTTCAAATAGTTATTTAATTTTTATAGATTTCACATATTATATAAAAAAAAGAACAGCCTATTAAATAGAATTTACATTTTTAAAATCTACATCAAATGTTGAACTGTTTAAAAAACGAAGGAGTTTCAAATATGAATTTCTTTCCACTTTATTTGAAACAAATTTTGTTCCTCGACTCTTGATTATTATTTGCCTTCAGCAATCACAGCAGAAAACCCTTCTCCTAGACATTCCTCGGGGGCAGATCACACCACCTTGGAAACAAACAAATAGCACATGCAGGCATGCAGCAACACAGACAGGCGTTCATCCCTCACTTACCTGCATACATCATGGCAACTTGTTCCCATCTCACCAGTCACCTCACTGTAGCGAGTAACAATTCGGTCCATGTGCTGGCTTGGCATGGAAGGCAACCCTTTCTTTTTAATTGTTATGTTAATATATGTAAGAAACTATAATGACACTTACAATGATTGATATGAGGTAGGGGATATCATATTAGTGGCGCATATCATATTAGTGGCGCAATTAAAGAAGCTTTAATGTGTCGCCGCCATTTAAGCCTAATTCAACGGGCTGATGGACATAAAATATTAAAATGATTTTTTTTTTTGTTTTGTTTTCGTCAAAATATTAAAATGAATTGATTTTGCTCTTTTAGTAACCGAAGAAAATCTGTCACTTGTCTATTATTCCCTCAATTTTATTTGATTTATAGTTTAAAGATTTTTCATACAAATTAAAAGAAAAAACATAAAAACCTTCTTTAATATATCTATTTTTTATAAAATATTATCAAATAAAATTAATTCGAAAATATACTATTAAATATAATTAGTTAAAACTATTAAATATATTTAATTTTTGCATAAAAAAATATAAAAGCAACATTTATTTTGTAACAAAAAAAAACACCTTTAAACTAGAAATATATTAAAACAGAGGGAGTACTAGAAAAGTAAAATGGCCAATGTGTTCATATCTATCGTGTCGGCTAAGAGTCCCAATCAATGACTCATTTTTACACGCCTAAAAGAAAATACCATAGAAATAAACAAAATTAAGATAAAGGTTACTAAAAAAAGAAACACCAAAAGAAGAGAGGGAGGCTCATCTCCCTATATATGGCCTCTATATGTATCAAGTGCAGCCACAGTTTTACCAAAGCTTTAGAAAACCTTGAAGTGTGATTATAGATACACTTTTATTCAGAAAAAGAACTTAAGCATGCAGGAGCTGATAAATACTTTGTCAGCGCTTACGACTGAAGAAATATATCGGCCATTAGCGGATTTTCCGGTGAATATATGGGAAGATCCCTTGATCTCTTTTTCTGTTTTGGATCCGGTACGTACCCACACGACTTGAAGTCACAATTAGGCAAATTTGTTCACAAAACACTATGAATATACTCTATATTATGATGTCTTCTCTCGTGCCATTATTTTGATGTATATAGGAGAGTGAGATAAACGAAGAGAAGCTGAGTTCACTAAAGGAAACCGTAAGAGGATTGTTAATGGCTTCAAAAGAAGAGCCGATAGAGAACATCAAATTCATTGATGCTCTTTGTCGCCTTGGTGTTTCCTACCACTTTGAAGTAGACATCTTCACGCAGTTAGAGACGATGTTTGGTGTCATGGTTTTATGCAGATGATAAGAGGCAATGAGTTCGATTTATACACCGTCTCCCTCGTCTTCCAAATTTTTAGACAATTTGGCTATAAACTTGGTGTCGGTAAGTCACTCTAATGTTAGAATTATCGAGCGTAATATGTTAATTAATTTATCAGTATGAATAAGTTTCTTATTTATGTTTCCATATTTTTTGGGTTAAAAAAAATTTGAATTGATATTACTAAGAAAAAGTCATGAAAGAGAATGTTGCTAATTGTTAGTAGTATTTTGTTTTTGGTCTAAGAACTATATTACATTTTGGTTAATGTGAAAACTGACATAAGTATAGCGAGCGTATTTTTTCTTCTTTTTCAACTTCACCTAATTCGATCATATTAATACTGTGGAAGCGCAAGGTATACTCACTTTGTACTCTCTGTGCATAATGATTAGTAAATCTACCAAGTCAATGTTAATTATTAAACTTGATTACTAACAAAAAATTATATGTGTAAGATGTGTTTAACAACTTCAAGAATAAGGATGGAAAGTTCAAGGAGCACCTAGCTGAGGATGCAAGAGGTCTTTTATGCCTTTATGAAGCTGCACATTGGAGCACCCATGGTGAAGACATTCTCGATGAAGCTCTTGCTTTCTCTAGGTCTCATTTGGAAGGACTGGCTGATCAATCTAGTCCACCTATGTCCATCCGCATTAAAAATGCCCTCAAACATGCATACCCTAGGGGTATATCAAGGATAGAGACACGACAATATATCTCATACTATGAAGAAGAAGATCTGCACGACCAAACCTTGCTAGAATTTGCTAAGATAGATTTCAATCTTCTGCAAATTTTGCACCGCAAAGAGCTTTGCCAAGTCTTCAGGTGCCATTATGAGCTAGCAAGATAGATTATATATACATTTTAAAACTCTTATATATGGAGAGACTACCATAATGATTGTCGATTCTTCTTTTTTTGTAGGTGGTACTCAAATCTAGAGCTCGACTTGAAAGTACCATATGCAAGGAATAGGACTGTCGAAAGCTACTTGTGGGCTGTTGGAGCATACTTTGAGCCCCGATATTCTCAAGCAAGGATTAGATTGGCCATTGTTGTTATCTTATTGACTCTTGTTGATGATACGTACGATGCATTTGGCACGATTGAGGAACTCGAACCATTTCATTGATTATGTGGAATCCTAGCGGCATAGAAGGGCTCCCGGAGAGCATGAGGTATCTTCATCATGTGGTGTTAGATTTCTACGGAAAACTTGAGGAGGATATGGAGAGGGAAGGAAGGTCAGGATGCGGCCTTTTCGCTAAAAAATCGGTATTACTAAATACTTATATACACAACTACTTCAAAAGCACAAAACTAATTAGTAATTAAGTACTAAGTCTATGTTCATGTGTGTTGAATCTAAATGAAAAATTTGTTGGTTATATGTTAATAAATCAGATGATTGTAACTGCTAAAGCCTATCTTCAAGAGGCAAAATGGTTGAGTGAAGACTTTGTGGCAACATTTGACGAGTACAAAGAGAACGGAGTTTATTCATCGAGCTACTTAGCTCTGTTAACAGGATCCTTTCTAGGGATGGTGGATGAAGGCACCCTTGATGTGTTTGAATGGTTAAGCACTTTCCCACCCCTTCTTGTGACTTCTGCACTAATAGGCCGTCTCTGTGGTGACATTGCTAGTTGCGAGGTAATTAACTCACATTATTGTAGTGATGCCAATAAGTTAATAACCAGTCTAGTTTGACCTATCGGATCCTAAATGACAAAGATATTGCTTCTAAAAGATTATATTATTAACTAGATTTTGACCAGAGTAGCCATGAATCAGAAAATTTAGGAAAGATAGGAGAAAATTTATAGATTTCCACAAACAAAAGACAAAAATTCAGTAGCATATGTAGTTTGGGGAAAAACATGAAACAAATAATAATAACACAAAATCTGAAAGGAGAAAAAAATTAAGACAGGAGTTTTGTCAGTGAAAGAGAGATATCCGAAAGAATGAGAAAGAAATCAATGTCATTTAAAAAAAAACATGTCATACTGAAAGAAAAAAACAATGTCATGTGTAAAATTTTGTCTCCATGCTTTCGGAAGGAATAGCATGTGATCGTAGTATATAACATGTACTATGAGAAAGCAACATGTTACAAAAGAAAATGACACACATTACTACATTAGAAAAAGAACATGATATTTGACGTTGGACATTCCAAGAGAGATTGAGATCCAATTTCTTGTAGAATTCGAATTATAATATCAGACCTAAGAACTTAAGCTGTAGTTGACACTCTACATACAAATACAATTTTTGTCACCACGTTGGTGTAAAGATAATTTTAAAATCTGAGATCTATCTAATGCAGTTTGAACATAAGAGAAAGCACGTAGGAACATCCATTGATTGTTACATGAAGCAATATGGTATTTCATGGGAAAAAGCCGAAGAAGAGATCAAAATCATGGCATTGGATTCATGGAAGAGTCTTAATCAAGAACTGATGACGAGAGATCACTCTTTTGCTTTCCCTATCGTCATGCGATTCCTAAACCTCTCGAGGGTCGTCAAGGTTTTGTACAAAGACACTGACATTTTTACACATCCTGAGTTGATGAAACATCACGTGGTTTCTTTATTCCTTAACAGAATATCTATTTGAGCAGAACTATACGACAGTGCAAGTTGTTTTTTAGTTTCTCCGTTTTATGTTGTGTGGATGGATATTAGCCGTTTTCTAATATCACACTGTGCGTTTTTTTAATTTTTGTGTGTGTTTCTAATCTTCAATATGACGAAGATTAATATATGTATAGCTGTGTTTCTAATGTGTACATGTTGAATAAATATGTGTTAGTTTTATTTTCAATAATAAGCATGGTTTGATTTCTATAGTTTGAATTTATTGGGTATATCATATTAGACCACCTAGAATTCAACTTGAAAACATCCAGCGCTTAAACAATTTGACTTCACTCCTTAGGGTATCTCTTTTTGTTATTTGGAGATGTTAATTTTGTGATGCGGTACAATACGAACTTAAATTTTCATTTATTTTACTTAATTCATGTTTTATTTAATTTTTTTCATTATAAGTAACATTATATAAATGTGCAATTAATGAAGATTTTAATCTATATCAAACGACTAAAATCGATCCGAAGAAACCAAACCATATATACATGAACCGGAAAAATGAAAAACCAAAATTGAAAAACCATATCAAACGAAACCGAATCAGAATTGAACACCCAAAAGCCAAAACCCTAATAAATCGTTCAATCAAACCGTATATACTGGTTTTCTAAAAAATATTCGGTTTAGTATGGTTTTTCCCGGTCCGTACTTCTCAAAAGAGAAAATACTTGCAGGCATTGAACAAACAATGGAGAAAAGAGAAGAAGCAGGAGAGTATCATTCCAAAGATTTCGAATGGGAATTTCTCAAGAACATCGTCGAGAACGATCCTTCTCTCTCCCACCATCTCCACCACCACCACCAAAATCTCTCCAAATATTTACCAGATTCGCAGCCATGGCAAGATTTTCACTCCCGTCACTCCTCCGGAAAATTCTTCAAGGTACTACACACACATCACTACTCCATATCTTGTAATCAGCTCTTATCATTTACAATCGAAGAAAAGTTTGAATTAGTAGTAAAAATTTGCTTCTGAATTTTTTGAGATGTAGAGAGATTGATTAATCTTAGGATTTGGGTAAGAATGATGTTATTGTTGGAACATTTTAAACAAGTGGCTCCGGCCAACTTTCCGGTTTTCCGGTGAAGTTCATCACCGGAATGACCGGATCATGGAGTCTTTGGATTCCTTCGTAATGAGCCTTATTAGATGTAAAAATTGAAGTTATTTTGAATGAGAAATTGAGTGTTTTTAAATCTGGATTTCGGGGTCCTACATTTCTTCGTCTTGGCTGGCTGGTTTTCGTGTAGGAAAGAAGGTATCTGTTGAAGGAATTTCCTGAATTAGTTTCTTGTGGAGAGAACTCAAAACTTTTGGAAATTGGTTGTGGTAATGGCAGTACCGTGCTTCCGATTTTACGGTATAATTCTTTCGATCTTCGCCGTATTATTCTTCCGATTTAGCTTTTTGGAGTTAACCTTTATGTGTTTTATCTTTGTTTTTGTGTAGTGGAAGCAAGAACATTACTGTGTATGCTTGTGATTGTAGCAGTGACGCTCTTGTTAGGACTAAAGAGAACATTGATCGCGCTATTTCTTCGGTTGATAACTTTCATTCTTTTTGTTGTGACTTTTCGACTTCTGAGTTTCCAGATTGGGTGGCATGTGATCGTTGTCGAGACAAGTTTATGCTTAACCACTCAGGTTTTGGTCTCTCTGTAGCAATTTATCCATACACATTGTTCTCTCATACACGTCCTAGCTAATCTTGTATATCTTCATTAATAGGAGGGAGTGAGAGCAAACATTGCATCGGTGGGGTGGATTTTGTCACTCTGGTATGTGAACATCGCTCATTTAGTTAAGAGGAATAACAATGCTCACTGTAGGAAACAGTAATGTCAGATATTCTGCAGTGGAACTAGAGTAGTTGATCTCATGGTTTTTATAATGTGGTTATAAGATAGATGTGAAACTGAAATTTATGTTTCTAATCTTCTATGATCTGATTCTTAGCTATTAGGCTTTTTACAGATGTGTTATATGCTCTGCTATGTGAACATTTCTAATCGAAACGGTTGTTATTCCAACTTTTTATGTTATGTCAGATATTTACATTGTCGGCAGTGCCTAAAGAAAGAATGCCGAGAGCTATCAAGGAATGCTTTGCTGTGCTGAAACCTGGTGGTCTGCTCTTATTTAGAGATTATGGTAAGGTCACTATTAAGAGCTGTATCACATATGTTTACAAATAAAGAGAAACTAATAGGCTAAACACCTTGACAGGATTATATGACATGACTATGCTACGGTTTGAGCCAGAGAAACGTGTAGGATTTAGGGAATATGTGCGGTCTGATGGAACCCTTTCCTATTTCTTTTGTCTCGACACTGCCAGGAAACTATTTACTGATGCTGGATTCATTGAGGTAAACTTTCTTTTTTCAGTTTTTCTATTCTTTGTTGTGATTGAATGAATAACAAATCTTATGATATTTTGATTCTCGTGTATAGGTTGAGCTTGAATATTGTTGTGTCAAAGCAGTAAACCGGAGAAAGGGTAAGGACATGTACCGAGTTTGGGTTCATGGGAAGTTCCAAAAGCCCTTCTCTAATTAAGTTGAAACGCAATGCTCTATCTGTGAAGAAGATTGCAGAGTCTAGTGTTTGGATTATCTTTACACTGATCCTCTCATACTAAGTTCACGTTCTTTGTTCTCTAATTGTAACCTCACTTGTTCATATATTCAAAACCATATTCATAAGACTCTAGTCGTCAAATCATTGCAGATCAAAACTAAATTCGTTTTTTTTAGTGTAAGATTTTTCTTGCGAAACAATCTTTGAGTTTCATGATCTCTCTTCTTCAAGCAATTCACAATGTTCATGAACTTCATGTTGGTTTGAAGATATTGGAATTTTTGTTCTCAAGATACGCTAATGTTGAACTAATGTGCTTGATGATAGACGTCCTTGAGCACACTCTGTTATTGACAAACGTGTGACTTTTGAGCTAAGAGTAAGTTAATTATAATCTTTAAAGTTTAGATGAACAAATCCGAACCATACCTTCAAATTCACCCATCCCTGGTCACGAATCAAATTTGTAAAACTATATCAAAGAAATTGAGATATTTGATAAGAGAAAAATCATAAAAAGTATATTTTTTAAACTCAAAAATCTATTTCCAAACTTTAGGTAAAACTAAGATATTATTGATAATTTCAATAAACAAACAAATGAAGCAAATCAAGTAAATAATTATATTGACTGAAGAAAAAAGTAAGAAATCAATTATATAGTTATTTTAATGATGATATGTTCAACAAAAAAAATTGTTCTTTTAATGATGAGGCTGATTTTAAAGATTGTATTTGCTTATGTGGCAGTATAATAAATTTTATTTGATATATACAGATTTCCAAATCTATAAACAATTTAGAAGTAATAACTAATAACTAAACAATTAGTTAAACATGTAAGCACGCTCTCAATATTAATAAATAAGCAATCTATAAAATGAATTGTTGTTCATAGTCATAAGCTCTATATAAAATAAGCAATCAATATCCTTTTTTTTTCTTGATTTTCACCAAAATATATCTGTTTTGATCAATTTTCCTATGTCGAATCAACAATCATCACATCTCATTTCATTACACAAAGATGGTTTATACCGTCTAAACCTCAACGAAACCACGTTGTTGAAGCTAGACTTGCCCTTTACATTACCGGCCGAAACCGAACCTGTCTGTATTCTTCATTGTCGTGGAATGATGTGTCTGACCCTCAAAGAAAACAATGACCTAGCGATTTGGAAACCAGGTTCGGAGGAATTCAAGAGAATACCAATGGTTATACCGGGCCAAACCACAAATCTATTGGGATTTGGTTATGACCGGATTTCTAATGATTACAAGATTGTAACGAAAATTGGTTTCAAAACCTATATCTATGCTTTCAAAGAAAGCTGTTGGAGAGAAAGTGTACCAGATACTTCTCTTCATCGCAAATTCATAGACCGGACCGGTACGGTTGTGGATAGCAGACAGGTCTCACACCAAAAACCCCCGTAGGAAAAACACCATCCTCTGTTTCGATTTCGCCAAGGAAGAGTACCAAGAGCTATTATCTCCTATGCACACGGAGTCGAAATACAGTTCATGGTTAGGGGTTTTAAGAGGAGAGCTATGTGTTATCGATCATTACCCAAGTCTAAATAATGACATTTGTCTATGGCGTCCGCATAGAAAAGGCAAGGAGATCATGCATTGGAATATCGACCCGTGGAAGGAAAATGTTAAAGCGTTCAACATTTTAAATGTTGGTTTAGCGTGCTTAGATAGAAACGGAAATTTTGATGTTGGTTTTGCGTGCATAGCAAGAAACGAAGAACTCTTCCTAGTGGTGAAAGGTAATGGAAGAAGAGAAGACAAGGTTATAGTGTATAACGAGAGGCGAGAGGAGTTCACTGAAGTTCCAATTGGTGGTTCTTTGAAAGGGTTTAGATGTATGAGTATATATGACAATCGTTTCTAGTTATGTCAAGATTAAGGAGATTATAGATTGGTTCTAATTAAGTATGCAACAAATATCTTATGGTTATTTCATTCAATTTGAAAAAATAAACTGTATAAGTTTATGTATTTTAACAATTAATTACTGAGTAAAGACTATAAATATGATCCTATATATAAAAAAGTTAATTTGTGTTGTTTCGTATAAATAAATGATATATCGAACAATAAAAAAGCATTCCACTATTGTGCATAATCAGACACATGAAAACAGAAATAACAGATTCTAATAGATATTTTAAATTTTTTGATTTAAACGCTTAAGCCAAAAATCCTCTATATCTCGGTTAGATGTTTTAGGCAATAGGCGATGGATCACCGTTCGCTTAGCATTTATAGCGGTGAATCACCGTTAGCTTAACATCTAGCATTTGTTTGGAACATATTAATCCTATCATTACAAAAAAAATTGGTAAAAGAAATTTACTATCAAATTTTTACTATTCATATTTGGTAGGAAATTAGTAGAAAATTCCCTACAAAATAGTTGTAAAAATTTGGTAAAAAATATGAAAGATGCATTAATTTGTTTTAAGGTATAGAAATAACATGTTAATTTTTCTTACGTTTATGATTTATCGTGTGTTTTTCATAAAAAAAAAGTTAAGAAGGTTGTTTATTATAATTCCAGTAAACTATCGTAATTGACTAATTGTTTTATTTCGCTTTAAGAAAAAAAACAATATGTTTGGATTTTTTTTCCGAATTTGTTATTTCTCTACCTGCATCTGCCAAATCACCCACCTCACCTGACTTGTCTGTCTGAATTCTCTCATTGGAATCTCAGAAAAGTTTTTTTTTTTTTTTTGTTTAGGTTAAAATACTATAAAATTAAAAATAAGTCTCCCACTTGGATTCTTCACTGTGTCTCACATCTCTTTGTCTTCTCCGCCTCCTCCGATCTCACTCCGATCTCTCTACGATTCATTCTTCTATGGCTTCCATTGCTACTTCTGCTTCTACTTCTCTCCAAGCTCGTCCTCGTCAACTGGTCTCTCTTTTCTCTTCTTCCCTCGAATCTCTCATCTTTTTCTTACTGAATTTTTGTCGTGATTTCTCCCATTTTGCTATAGATCTGATCTGATTCATCTCGACCTAGTTGTTCTTCTTCTTCTTCAACTGTAGATCTAATTCGCAGAATCGTTTTCTCATCTCTATATTGATCTGTTGAAATTGCTCTGTAATTCATTTTTTGTCCTGTAATTTTTTTGCATTGAGGTAAGTTAGTTTTCGTTTTCTGGAATTTTAGGCTCTGTTGAACCTATTTTACTTAACTCGGTCGAATCACCGGAAAAATTATCCTATTCCTCTTCGAATTGGATTTGTTTTATATCTGAATTTGAATAGATTCGAACTCTTGGTAAGAGCATGCGGGTTACATAGATTTTAGTTGCTTTTGTTTCCTTCTTTTGGTTTGTTTCAGTGCAAATATATTGCTTTGCATTTGGAGTTTAGTTTTGTACTGATGGAAAGTTATATTCGAATATGATGGCAGGTGATTGGGGCTAAACAAGTTAAAAGCTTTAGCTATGGAAGCAGAAGCAATCTTTCTTTTAATCTTCGCCAGCTTCCTACCCGCTTGACTGTTTACTGCGCTGTAAGACCTTGTCTCTTCTCTCATATGATGTTGTTTCTATTTTACTTTTGATCTCTCGAGCCAATTCATCATTCACCATTGTTGATTGTTGATAAACAGGCAAAACCTGAGACAGTGGACAAGGTGTGTGCAGTTGTCAGAAAGCAACTCTCACTCAAAGAGGCTGACGAAATTACCGCTGCCACCAAATTTGCTGCACTTGGTGCTGATTCCCTTGATACGGTAACTACTTTCTCATGTCTAATAATTGGATTCAACTTTTGAAATGGGATTGTTCATTGGACTTATTGATGCATAATCAATGCCTCTTTAAACTTGTATCCTGCTTTCAAGCTCATATTGTCGAATGTTTAGATTGCAAGTCTTGTGAAGGATCGCTGCTTCTCCTTATACACACATCTCTAAACATGTTACTGAGATACACATACTCATGATTCTTGTTATATTGTTATGGACGTACTCATGCTTCGTGTGTCGGGGTTCCAGGTGGAGATAGTTATGGGATTAGAGGAAGAGTTTGGGATTGAAATGGCGGAGGAGAAAGCACAGTCTATCGCCACAGTTGAGCAAGCAGCTGCACTCATTGAGGAGCTCTTGTTGGAAAAGGCCAAGTAGAAAATCCTTTACTACATTAGCAAAAACGAAAAAAACCAAAACCCAAACCACTATCTTCTTATTGTTTGGTTAGCTAGAGAGCAATTGTGTCCGTTGAGATTTTATGCTATTTTCGGATAATTATTACAAGGCTTGTATTTTAATATTTACTTTCGTCTGAAACATTTTACTTTCACCTTTAAAATATTAGTACTTTCTGGTATTCAAACATAAGTTTTAAATAATATAATATGGTTGATGATCTAATGAAAGATTTGAGTGCTTGACATTTTTTTGTTTCTTTATAATCTAGAAGTTTTGTTGTCCGAAGATTCCAAAATTCAGGGGAAGGGGCATAAACATTTTTTTTCTTACCTCACTTCTTTTGCTATGCAAGTTTAAAAAAAATATTTTTGCTATGAATCAAACGAAATTAGAGATATCATCGAAATGTCTAGAGTAATGATTCTTTTTAGGCAATGAAGATTGACCACAAAAGAAGGCAACGAAGTAAGCGGAGTGGTAATGCATGACATGAGTCATCTAAAAAAAGCATTTGTTTGAATAACACTCTCATGTTAGAAGACTTCTGTGTTGCTTATAAATAGGATCACATGTTACTATAACTATTCAATCTATTACCTCTAATGTTTTGCTTCCAAAGAAAAAAAGAAACAATGAAGTTCTTGATTTACCTCGTTGTGTTTGTTCTTCTTTTCAATGGTTTGACGGCCAACAGAGTGGAAAACTCTCTGGTTCAGAAATATTGCAATCAAAGTTCAAAGTACGCGGAACGATATTTCTATAAGTTTTGCATTGCATCTCTCGAAGAGAATGCGGAAAGTCAGAAAGCAAGGAATAGCAATGATTTAACATTGGTAGGAACGAATAACGCTTTATCAAACCTAACAAACGTGAAAAGAATTGTGGAGAAGATTTTCAACGAGAGAAAATATAAGGGCAGGCTGAGTAAGAAGTTGTTGCAAAAGTGCCTTAAGCTTTATTCTGAAGGCTATGACGCGTTAACCTCAGCTTTGAAGTACATTAAAGTGAGAGATCTGTTTAAAGTTTCGGTTCATTTGCAGAAAGCAAAAGAAGCACCAAGCATTTGCGAAATGGGATTCAACGGCGACAATAAACAAATATCTCCGATGAAGAAAGAAAACGATGTTCTTTTCGACGTGATCAATATTCCTTACAGTTTTAATATGAATCGACATGGTTAGATTAGCGCCTGAAAAGGAACCGGAGGTTGCATGAGTTTTATTTTAATTGAAAAAAGTTATGAAAGACAAGCTTAGATCTGTTAATCAAAATGATATTTAGTATTTACTAAAAATATATATGTGTGTGCATGTGTTGAGAATGTTTTGTTTAGTTCTCATAATCAACATGATAATTACGGTTTAAATTAAAAGATTATATCCATGGATTAACTACTCATAGAATATCCAGTTCATATCATTTGCATTTTTTCCTTTTCTTTTTTGATAAAAGCAAATATTTTTGCTATATATTACAAAAGTATATAGATCAAATAAGTCAATCTAAAATACCTACAGTTTATAAATTATTATCTAAGAAACATTAAAAAAATACAAAAAGTTTCATATAAGTATTGAGATAATTTTAATGTTGATATTGTTCATCACTTTTTTAAGTGAAACATAAAACGCACATCATTCACTCCTATGATTTAATTAGAATTTCTAATTTTTTTATATTAACTGTCAAAAAAATATTTGGGATACTAGCTTCTAGCCAAATTTATTTTTGGGGTAGTTAGCAAATTTATTTTGATATATACTGTAAAATATTTTTTTAAGCGCCATAAAATATGATTTATAGTAACGCTGCGACCGACACTACTTATTGGTTCTCATGTCTTCTCCCAGTGTGTAAGACACATGATTGGTGCGGTACTCCAAAAAGTTTGACTTAATTAGTTTTACGACAAACACTATGAAAAGTATGTCTTTTTTTTTTTACATATTTGGATCGACAAGGCCAGATCCATAATCAATTCCTAGTACGCGGAATTACGCGATGTAATAGAGTCAAACTCCGACGAGAAATGCGGAGTCAAATGAACTTAATCACTTGACTAAAGGCATATATATACCTACAAAAAGATGTCTTTTGTCACTTATTTTGTATATTTTGAATTTTACCGTCTAAAGAATTAAAAATTGCTTCACTATTTACAAGATAAAGATAATTCTCATACAACTTTATGTTTTAGGGCCGGCTTTGTGGTTTTATGAGATGAAAAGTGTGTCAAAAAAATTTCATTTTAAATGATTCTTACATATTTTTTCATTAACACTTATTTTCTTCTTTTCAATCCTTAATCCTTATCTTTTGTGGTGAATGGAGCTAGATACCTAACAAAATTTGATAAACTAAAACTCCAAGTTTGTTACTTCTTTTACAACATTTAATCATTTATTAAATATTCATCGCATTCTTTACAACTGTTGAATACCTTTTTTTAACATATCAACTGTTTCTAGTCTAATGAGTTTATTGAGTTTTTTAATAATTAGAAAATGCCACAACGAATTTATTTATTTTATCTGTTAATCAAAAAATATATTTAAAATCCTACCCTCATTGATTTTTTTGTGATTTTCTATATTTTCTTTAAATAAATGTTGATAAAAGTAAAATTACTCTAGAATTATTTCATAATATTATTTATGTGCGATGTCATATTTTACAAAGGACAATCACACATTAAAATGTGTTACTAAGTTTGAATTTGAAAATCATAATACTCGAATTTAACATATCTTAATAAATGAGAAGTTTAGTTTTGCACTTTCTTTGCTCACAATCAAATTACAAGGTCAAACCTCGGTAAACTAAGTTAGCAAACTTTGCACCCTATAGAAGATTTTGCTATAAGACATTGTAAAAAGACTTTTGACTTCTATAACTCTAACATGTGAATTAAACATAGATTTGAAAAGTCTATATATACAAACTTAGATAAAAAAAAATAATGTAAGAATCAATTTACTGGGGTGATTGTTAATGGGATGTGAGAATTTTTACTTCACTACAAAAGTCTTTACAGTTTAATTTTATATTTTTATATCCAATCATACTTCTAAAAGTGTTAAGAAGTGCAACTGCCTATTTCTCTTTTTTTTTTAAAAAAAAAAATACCTAGAACATTTGAATAAACAACAATTACAATATGTTTCACTATTGACAAAAATAACATTTCAACAAAAATAAAGACATTCCAAAAGATAATAGTGGATGTTAACCCGAGTTTATTTTTAGTAGTCTTTAAAGAAATCATTCAAAACAATAATAGTCAATAAAAGAAATATTATATACAAAACAAATTAGCACAGTAGATAAAAAACTCTTTCTAAGAAGTTATTTATAGTTTTTTATGTCACTATAATTAAAAAATATATTAACATAGCGTCACTATTCTATAGCTTTTTAATTTATTGCTTTGTTGAACACATTACATATAAAATCTATTGCAGAATAGATATAAAGAACATATAAGATGCTTTACAATGATATTACATGAAACATGTTATTATAAAAAATTAAAGTTTTTAATTTGTCCCAAACATACATGTTATGTCTTCTCTCTCTCAAGATGTATACATAGATGATAATTAGATAACAATTTAAGCAATGTAAAGGACAAAAAAGAATCCAAGTAGAAAATTGATACCAGCGCTTCTATTTTTGTACATGAAGTTCTTAGAATGTTATTTGTGCATTTTGTCTTGTACTATGTTCCTTTTGGGCTGCTGCAATACACTCATGTGGAAGGTACACATGCGCGACAAGGGGGTTACATATGCATCAAACAATTCCTACAAAACATGTGTACGAAAAAAGAGTTGAAATAACGCTGATCACTACTACTTCTCTAGAACATATTTTACAAACTTTTAAAAAATCAACAAGACCCAATTATATATATGGAAGTCTGTGTCATTTTGCAAATTTTGTGATTAGGTAAACAATCAAGTCACTTTTTATTTCGGTATAATACTAATTATTTTATCTGTTTTGAACGATTAATGAAATTGAGAATACGCACATAACATTAAATTTTCATCCGAAAATAAGCTTTCAATTCCTTAGTTATGGATGACTATTGAGATGTTAATACATTCTTCATTTTTATGTCCAATTAGTCCCACTTGTATATAGCTGAAGATATATGACCTTGAACATAAAACCTCTTAGTAATTCAAAATAAAAAATCAACTCATAAAAACTTTTACTGTTACTAATTTAGTTGTTAAAAAAAAAAACAATTCTACATCATTTCTATTTTATTTATATTTAATTAATTATCTGAGTTTGACCCTGAACTGAAGAGAGATCTGCGTTCTTCTTCTTCTTTCTTTGTCATCTTCATTAATAAGAAAAATAAAAAAGAATTAAAAACAGAAGGAAATTAAATTGACTGTCTCAACCAAATCAGTAAGACCCAACCAAAAAAAAAAAAAAAACGCTCGCCTACTTCTCTTCTCTCTCACCATAGAGATAGTTTCAAGCTCCAAAAGTTCTTCAATCAGATTCTGGAAACTAGGTTTTTATTCGTATTTCAACTTCTACCTACTTTTTTTCTTTCTTTCAATGGAGTTCAAGATCATTAATTAGGGTTTCGTTTTCTTCGATTAGATCGACTTCATTTTATATAGTTGTGATGGTTTTCTTGTAGGTTGTTGGTAGAAGTTATGGTGAGAAATGAAGCTTAGATTGAGATTTAAGTTATGGGTTGTGTATTTGGCCGAGAGGCGGCGACAACAACAACAGCTGAAGCTAAACAAGCTAAGAGCTCTAAAGCTAGTAGTGGAGTAGTAGTAGTAGGAGAGAGTAGTGTGACTAAGAGTAATGGAGTTATTGCTGATGATGTAGAGAAGAAGAAGAATGAGGAGGCAAATGGTGATAAAGAAAGGAAATCATCCAAAGGAGATCGAAGAAGGTCGACAAAGCCGAATCCGCGGTTGAGTAATCCTTCCAAGCATTGGCGTGGTGAACAGGTTGCTGCTGGTTGGCCTTCTTGGCTTTCTGATGCTTGTGGTGAAGCTTTAAATGGTTGGGTTCCTAGAAAGGCTGATACTTTTGAGAAAATTGATAAGGTGATTCATGAAAAGACTCTTACTTTGTTCTTTCTGTTTTTGTTTTGGGTGTTTTTGAAGTTTCTCATTTGGAGATATCTTGTTTTTGATGTGGTAGATTGGACAAGGAACATATAGTAATGTGTACAAAGCTAAGGATATGTTGACCGGTAAAATCGTTGCGTTGAAGAAGGTTCGGTTTGATAACTTGGAGCCGGAAAGTGTGAAGTTTATGGCGAGAGAGATTCTTGTGTTGCGGAGACTTGATCATCCTAATGTTGTGAAGTTGGAAGGTTTGGTTACGTCAAGAATGTCTTGTAGCTTATACCTTGTATTTCAATACATGGATCATGATTTGGCTGGTCTTGCTTCAAGTCCTGTTGTTAAGTTCTCAGAATCAGAGGTTAGTTAGGCGTTTTAGTATCTCGCATTCTAAATTTATAGGCTAATAATATTCAGTCGTTTTTTAAGATCAGATTACTCTTTTACGTTGCAGGTTAAATGTTTGATGCGTCAGTTGATATCTGGTTTGGAGCATTGTCATAGTCGTGGTGTACTTCATCGTGACATCAAAGGATCAAATCTTCTTATTGATGATGGTGGGGTCCTAAAGATTGCTGATTTTGGACTCGCAACGATTTTTGATCCTAATCACAAGCGGCCAATGACTAGTCGAGTGGTTACACTATGGTATCGAGCTCCAGAGCTTCTGCTTGGGGCTACTGATTATGGTGTAGGTATTGATCTTTGGAGTGCCGGCTGTATTTTAGCTGAGCTATTGGCGGGAAGACCTATTATGCCCGGTCGGACAGAGGTATCTTATCAATCCATCATCTTAATATTTCCCTCCATATGCAAGTTATGTCCTCTATTTCCCTAGTATCTAAAATCTGCTTGTATGCATGCTTATGTTCATCATGAAATAGGTAGAGCAGCTACATAAGATTTACAAGCTGTGTGGTTCACCATCAGAGGATTATTGGAAAAAAGGGAAATTCACACATGGAGCCATATACAAACCCCGTGAACCATACAAAAGAAGCATAAGAGAGACATTTAAAGATTTTCCACCATCATCTCTTCCGCTCATTGACGCTCTTCTTTCAATCGAGCCAGAAGACCGCCAAACTGCATCTGCTGCTTTAAAAAGTGAAGTAAGTTCTTAGGTTTGATTTTTCTGCTAATTTACATAAATTGTTCTGATGATGCTGAGCAGATTTGAATCTGTTTACTCTGCAATTTTTCCTTTCCAGTTCTTTACAAGTGAACCATATGCCTGTGAACCTGCTGATCTGCCAAAGTATCCCCCGAGCAAAGAAATTGATGCAAAGCGACGAGATGAAGAAACTCGGAGGTTTGTAACATTTTCTCTGTAGTGTTTTAATCATCGCTAACCTCAACTGATAGCGTCTGTTTCTTATGAAACTAGAGAAATACATTTCTAATTCTTTCGGGCATGAATGACATGCCAATATGATTGAATATTCATGTTCAGCATATATGAATCTTACCATGACCTTTGCTGAAGATGCAAATGGTTGAAATGTTATGTATATTTTGGTGTACTCCACTTTAATCATGATTCATATACTATTTCCGGGTAGGAATGAACCACAAAAAAAAACATGTCCCACTTCGTATTTAGTTGTGCCTCTCGATTTTCTTAATGGAGAGCTTTTCCGACCATACCAGATACCAATTTAGGCTTCAACTTTGGCTGGATAGACCATCCAGATTTGTCAGCATGCTTAATTTTAGAAATTCCGATATTATTGTTGCGTTTACCATTACTTGTAGCTATTTTATACTGTATTTGTCAGCATGCATAGACTAACAGTTTTCTCCTGTGCAGACAAAGAGCTGCTAGTAAAGCCCAAGGGGATGGTGCAAGGAAGAATCGGCACAGAGATCGTTCAAATCGAGCTCTTCCAGCTCCTGAAGCTAATGCAGAACTTCAGTCAAATGTCGATGTATGTCCTTCCCAACTGTTTTCTTTTCGATAACGTCTCTTCTTTTCTACATTTATTCCTCTGACTCGAATCAGGTTGCTTCTAGGTGAGTACTGTTGTTATAGATAGGTTTTACTGTATATACTGGTGCATTTAGGCTATTGTCTACGTTAGGAAGTAAGCTGAATATTGGTTTTATACCACCAGTGCTTATGCTTCTAGGACAGTGATTCTTCACTAATGTTCTGCTTCTAGCATATCTACATACACACACACACACACACACACAAAGACTGATCCTTTTTTTACATAATCATTTCTATCTTTTGACTCTTAAAAAGCAGAGAAGGAGATTAATCACACACGCAAATGCAAAGAGCAAGAGCGAGAAGTTTCCGCCACCACACCAAGATGGTGGAGCAATGGGTGTACCATTGGGTGCCTCACAGCATATAGACCCGACATTTATCCCACGAGATATGGTCCCATCCTTCACATCCTCTTCTTTCAATTTTTCCAAAGACGAACCACCAACACAAGTCCAGACGTGGTCAGGTCCTCTGGGTCATCCAATCACAGGCGTTTCAAGAAAGAAGAAAGATAACACCAAAAGCAGTAAAGGAAAGAGAGCAGTAGTGGCCTGAGAAGAGAAAGTGTTTACTACTTCATGTATAACAATGTAAGTGTTTACCCTCTATTCTTTGTGGCTTCCTCTAAGAGAAAATGTTTTAATTCTTTTCAAATTTGCGTAGACTTTCATGTATTTGTAACTATATATTTATTATATATATACACTACTTCTTTTGTTGCTATTAGCTTTAAATATATCATTCTGTTCTTATCACTAGAAATTTGGTTTAGATTAGTGATATGGTCGTGATAGAATGAATAACTACGTTCGTGATAGTGGATTATTTTTCGTGATAGTGGATTATTATAACTTAATAGTCTTCACATAAACTGGTCAGAACAGTGTGATACGACGACATGACATGTGATATAGCGTCTTGGGATTTTGATGAGTTTGTAGATATATGTCATATTGTCGTTTTTCATAATAGCGCAAACGTAGAGAGAGTTTTTTTAGGATTGCCGAATTCTCAAGAAAGTACCTTACCAGCTCCATCTCTGAAGAATAATATCCCAAGATGGTCGTTTCGAAATCAACAAACTCGAGAGACGATAACAAACACTTGGGCGCAGATGAAAATCCGAATGAATTCATCAACTCCAAATGCTTTAAGCTAGCTTCCCATTTCAAGACAAGGGACTTCAGATTCGGACAGCTCTCGAGAAAAGATGGCAACAATTTCAAATCACAGAGAGTAACACACAGGCGAGACACACAACCAAATCGAGGCCGTGGTTCAAATCTCACATATTCGTGGATGAGCTTTATAGTCTTTGACCATATCGTCATATCTCCGACCTTCGAAATTCCGAGAAAAAAAACGGCGCATGTTTTTTCTCATTGATGGGAAGGCAAGAGAAATATCTAACTTGGCATTGAAATCCATATTGATTAATCTAAAGCTTTCTGGCAAGTAATCACAAATGCTCAAAAAGCATAGCTGAGGAGCATCAATCACAATTCTTGAACCCGAATCATGCCGAGAAAAGCGTATTCTTATAATGCGCCTTATCAATGACCTAGAGAGCACCCGAAAGACTTTCGCATTATGCTTCAAACATGCAACAATCTTTAACTCTTCCGAGAGGGAACAGGATGAGACAAGTCTCTCAAAAGTGGCTTCATTGGGATACATATTATCTTTTAAATGCATAGTCTTGAGAAGAGGTAAAGAAACAAACTCGACATCATCAAAGCTCACCCGAGCCAGTTTTAGGTATACGAGTGTCTTGCAGATATAAAAGGTTAGGGGCATCTCATGATACTCAAAATCTAGAAGATCAGACACTTAACATCTAGATGTGTGATGCTACGCTTTACTAGAGTATATATCAATCCATGATGTGAAATAAGACGTATCACCTACACCACCGTGGCTTTTATCAATAGTTAGCTTGACTTGGTCTAAGCAAAACACTCTATCAGATTCGAATACTTGTCACCATAACTCACAAAGGCATTGAAATCTTGTGATCAGGTGCGGCTGGATCGACTCAAGTACGTGTTGAAGGAAGGATTATTCGAGGAGGTCGATAACGACATGACTCAAGGAGAGACAAACGATTTCTTGCGTGACATCACTGAGCTCAAGAAGCGGGAGAGGAGTAGTGGTCTCATGAATGATAGGAAGAGGAAGACGAGTAATGATGATGAGCTCATTGGTGCTGAGAAGGAGGATTTGAAGCTTTTGGAAGAAGCTAATTTCGAGGATTTATGCGACGAGGACAAGATCCTTGTGTTCTGCAAGAAGCTGTTGCTTGAATGGAAGCAGGAACTTGAGGCTATGGAAAACACTGAGAGGAGAACTGCTATAGGGAAACAGATGCTAGCCACTTTTAACCAGTGTGCTAGGTATCTAACTCCTCTCTTCCACTTATGCCGGAACAAGGTAAACTAAATAAATCTTTTTTTTTCTTTTAGTTCCGTGCAAAGCAAGCAATTTTTATCTTTTGTGTCTTATTAGGGTTAATATATATAAGCAAAATTTTGCAGTGTTTACCAGCTGACATTCGTCAAGGTTTAATGGTGATGGTTAACTGCTGGATAAAGCGAGATTACCTCGATGCAACGGCTCAATTCATCAAACTAGCCATAGGGAACGCACCATGGCCCATCGGTGTGACTATGGTTGGTATTCACGAACGTTCTGCCCGAGAGAAGATTTCTACTAGCAGTAGTGTTGCTCACATCATGAATAACGAAACCACTCGCAAGTATCTTCAGTCAGTTAAAAGATTGATGACATTTTGTCAACGACGTTATTCAGCTTTGCCTTCTAAATCCATTGAGTTCAATAGCTTAGCCAACGGAAGCAATTTACATTCGTTGCTCGCTGAAGAGAGATTCTTTGCTGCTGATCGCGAACGAGTCTCCGAGGAGAGACTCTGGCTCATGCCTTCTCTGAACGAAATCTAGTGCTACGTACAGTTTTTTTTTTTTTAGTGTTTTTTGTTGTTTCAAATCTTTCTAAGATAATTGATTAAACGATGTATCTTTTTTTGTAACATCACCAAAGCGTAAACTTAATTCTATATGCCTTTAATCCTTTTTAAGTCCAGTATCTGTTCATCCTAATAAAAGTGTTACTGCTTACTAGTTCTTAACTTCTCTTGTGAAAGATGAGAACAAGAGATGGAGAAATTTACATTTCACCCCATCACCACAATGCTAAAGACTTTTTCAAGTTGCTGCTTCACCAGGAGAGGGGAGTTTTCGAAGGACAACAACAAAATTACCAACTTCACTTTACATGGGGACAAGTTCATTTGAAGAGACAATATTGTTAACGTTAACGCTAAAATGAAAGCTCTAGTCTTTTTTCTTAGCCCGTGCCTCGTGTACAATACACCCCCTTTCATTTCTACAAATCCCACGACGACACACAAGTTTTTTTACGTTGGAGCAATTACACTCCGAGGTTTCGAGTTTCACAGTTACTTCTCGAAACATTTCAGAGAAATAAGCAAAGGGAAAAACATCTTTATTTAGGAAATGAGACTACATAAGTTTCGTAAGAGAGTTTGATGAAGGCTGAAAGTAAAATGTTTTAGAAGAAAGATAAAAGTCAGATACAAGCCTTGTAATAATTTCCCCAAAATAACATAAAATCTTTCAACAGACACAATTGCTCTCTAGCTAACGAAACAATAAGATAGTGGTTTGGGTTTTGATTTTTTTCGTTTTTGCTAATGTAATAAAGATATTCTACTTGGCCTTTTCAAACAAGAGCTCCTCAATGAGCGCAGCTGCTTGCTCAACTGTGGCGATTGACTGTGCTTTCTCCTCCGCCATTTCAATCCCGAACTCTTCCTCTAGTCCCATCACAATCTCCACCTGAAATCCAAAACGCCGAGTCATGAGTATGTGCACACGTTCGAATCCATTTTGAATTTGATAAATGCATTGCTTGTGAAGTATGTGTTTGAGTATGTCCTATATATTTGCCTGTATCAGTAACAATACTAAAGAGCTGCGTATAAGGAGACACAGCGACCCTTTACAAGACTTGCAATCTAAAACATTCGACAATATGAGCTTGAAAGCAGGATACAATTTTTAAGAGGCATTGATTAAGCATCAATAAGTCCAATGAACAATCCCATTTCAAAAGTTGAATCCAATTATTAGACATCGAGAAGGTTGTTAAGCTATACCGTATCAAGGGAATCAGCACCAAGTGCAGCAAATTTGGTGGCAGCAGTAATTTCGTCAGCCTCTTTAAGTGAGAGTTGCTTTCTGACAACTGCACACACCTTGTCCACTGTCTCAGGTTTTGCCTGTTTACACAACAATAAAAAAATGGAGATATATATCAACCAATCACCCAAACGTATCAAAGAGCCTAATCACATTGTTGAACAGGCTCGAGAAAGCAAAAAACAAAGTCTTACAGCGCAGGAAACAGTCAAGCGGGTAGGAAGCTGGCGGAGATTAAAAGAAAGACTGCTTCTTCTTCCATTGCTAAAGCTTTTAACTTGACTAGCCGCGATCGCCTGCCATCAGTACAAAGTTAAACTCGTAATGCAAAGCATCAAACCAAAATAACGAAACAATCTACGAGAGAAGTTAAACAGAAGCAACTAAAATCTATGTGATTCAATTCGACGAGAAATCAACAATTATTCCGGTGATTAGCAACGGAGAATAGTAAAACAGATTCATCAGATCTACAGAGCCAAAGTTCCAGAAAACTAAATCATAGAGCCACCTAAACAAATCAACCTAGAACTCAGAAAACGATTCTGCAAATTAGATCTACAATTGAAGAAGAAGAACAACAATCAATCAGATCAGATCTACAGCAAAACAAGTAAAACAAGATGAGAGATTCGAGGGAAGAGAGAGACCAGTTGGCGAGGACGAGCTTGAAGGGAAATAGAAGCAGAAGCAGCAATGGAAGCCATAGAACGAATGAATCGTAGAGAGATCGGAGTGAGATTGAAGGAGGCGGAGAAGACGAAGAGATGAGAAACAGTGAGAGTGAAGAACCAAGTGGGAGAGGTTTTATAGTCACAAACTCGCAACAACCAAAACAAACAAAAAAATAAAAAATCTGAGATTCCAATGAAAGTGAACGCAACAGACACAGACAAGTCAGGTGGAGTTGGGTGCTTTGGCAGATGCAGGTTGGAAAATAAAACCTATTGACAAGAAACAAAATGCAAAATATTAAGAAATCTTTATATGTTTTTTTATCTGTTTATACATTTTATGCCTTTTAAATTTAATTTGTAAATTCTACTACGTCTTTTTACAAAAAAAAAAATCACAAAGATTTTTTACATTTAATTATGTTTTACTGTTTAAATTTTTTTTATACGAAAACAATTTCAGAAAATTTATTCGTGCAATTGTATAATTTTGATTACTATTTTATTGTGTTATTATAAAGTTTACGTTGTCATTTCTGTTATGTCTGTAATCAATTTACATTCATTTTGTACGCATCAATTTACTATGTGTAAATACATTTTTACCATTTTATTTTCATTGTATGTTGAATAACATGTAAATATTAATAATCAGACTATTCTCAACATAAATGTATTAATGTGCATGGGTCATAATCTTAGCGGTTTTTGTTAGTGTTGTTATTGCAATAACATCAACATTTGAACTCACGCATTGTATGTTATTGAAAAAATAACGAACATTTAGATAATTTTAAAATTTGCAATATTACAATCTAACTAATTAAATAAACCGAAATAACACTTTTTCAATAGTGGTTTACTACATTTGTTTTGCTTATTTAAACTGGATCATTTGTAACCTCTCTAGTCAAAAATTTCCGAAAATCTCAAAATTTTGAGTGAAAGTCTATTCATTAAACCCAGCCACGACTATATAAAGGTGTCTCACCGGAATTCTTCATCACCAGTGTAACAAAGACCTTACACCACTAGCAGCTTTCTTTGAAGGCTAACAAGGCTAGCAACTGAGAAGAGTTTGAGACTTCGACTCTTGAAAAGAGAAAAACCAACTGAGAAGAGTTTTTTCTTTTTTCAGGTTCTAAGTTTGTCTATGAGGTGTAAACTTAGTGGCTTTAGCTTATGGTAGACTGCTTTTTATTTTGTGACAAAATTTCTCTTTAGTGAATTAAATATATTTTTAATTAATAACTTATGTGATAGACTTTTTTTTAAAAAAAGGTATATGTCTAGGAATTTTCGCTCTTGACCTGAAAAACAATTTACATTTGTGAATAAAAAGCAATATAGCATCTCTTGGTGCCAATGTGAAATGTTTTTCTTATCTTACTTTTGCACCAGAAAAAGTAAGTGTGGTTCAACTTTCAACTGATGACATGAAGACAAAATCTCTATATTGTGGAACTATATGGTTTTGACACCAATGATATACATATACTAGTAAGTAGTAACAAATACACTTTAAAAAAATAAAATTATATAACAACATATTCGATCTGAACTACCAGCTAATGCAGAGAATGGTAAGTGTGGTAATTACGATCCGTTACAAGTTGAATTATATATGGCAAATGGCGACTAAAATTCTCGAAAATGTTGAGTTCATACACTTCATACAACTTCAATTTTCTTGATAAACATGTTGCCCAAAACTCTTATTATTAGGATATTTAATTTAATATGCCTCGTACCTGAATTTTCGGGTACGATTTCAGATTATAATTCCAACAATTCAACTATTTTATGGATTGCCAATTAAGTATATATGTATCTATTTAAATCATTTTAATAGTTGAAAAACGAATTTTAAAAAAATGTCTGACCAAAAAAGAAATAAATAAATAAAAAAGATAGGTTTTATTGAATTCTATATATTACAAAGGCACGCAATATACAGTATATATATATAGACATATCAACTTCCATGATGTAATATTACATGTAATAAACTTATAAAATTCACCCATCTAGAGTCTACACACATATATATGCCACCACACCCTCCATGGCTGAGTTTTTAATGGATGTTTTGAAACGACTGGCCTTGTTCTCGCTCAACAGTTGTCTACTTCCCAACTTGAACATTTAATTTGAGTTCTTATATATGTTACCACCAGCTTCTCTCAATAATTAATTATTCTTTTGTGGCTTGGAGCTCGAGGAATTTGGAGGTGAAGCCCACATGGCTCGATTTGGCCTGACCCATCCACCAGCGACAATCATAGTTGGTGTTTCATTGTTTTGCTTTTGACCTATCTTTCTCTCTGAATCATTATGCTTCCATTTTGGGATCTTCTTAGTTGTGTACTTCTGCTTTGATTCACCTTCATACTCCCTTGAGCCGGCCTGCCTTTGTGTTTGCCTATGACCTATAACCAAATTGACCGACTTCTCTACCCGAGCAACTACACGATCAGCTTTGAGATGATGATCCACCATTTTGCAAGGGAGTGAATTAAAAAGATGTCTTGTGAGTATCAAAGTTGGGAAGAAATAAACACACATCTCCCTTTTTTATATTGCTTACACTTGAACCATGGTAGAAGGCAAGATTCTACACTCAAGAATCATATTCCTCTACTTTTAATATCATACGTACAACAAAGAAAAGAGAAAATCAAATCGTACTTTCACAATTTGAAGTACCATATTTATATGCTCGAATCTTTTGCCATCTATATTTGCATGATATTTGAAACTAAAAGAATCAATTAATAATTCTAATTTAAGATCAAGAAAAACAAATTAAATATGTAAGTATCTTATACTCATTGTTTTATTTGATGATTAGAGAAATAGATATACTTTTCGTTTAGGACAAATATTATTAACATAAAAATATATTCAATTAATAAGTTAATGGGATTACTTAGCAAGATTTACTATTCCTCCATATAATTAAAGATTTTCGGTGTAAGTCACAAAAACACTACCATGGCGGACCCAACCCAAAGTCCCTTCTTGAAGATATCTTCAGACTTCATGCAAGCTAATCCTCAACGATCCGATCTTAAAGCGTCTTCTATTTCCCTTGACAATTAGAGTCTCACTTGCTTTTGAGTGGTCGAATTTCAGCATATTTGAAGTTCTCTAGTGAATACAAACCTAGTCTGAACCAACAAATCAACAACCAGAAATTCATCCCATGCAATTAATATTTGTTTATAATTTTTGGTAATAATATATTATTAATTGTGTATTATTATTACTTTTTAACAAAAATAAAAATATATATATTATCTCGTAAACTGCATTGGACGATACCACATTCATTTCCATGCACGATTTATTTGTCGAATACCCAAAAATAGAAAATGAAGAAGCATGTGAAGACAAGTGCATGGTACGAGATCAGTATGGACATGTGACCATAGTTGTTAAAATTGAGACGGAAGGACTTAAAGCAAGGAATATGAATACATCCAAGAATCTATGCTTCTTGCTTTGCTTCTCTTCCTTCTTTACCGTTAAAAACCTTGCGGAACCTATTTGAACACGTCTTTCGTGTGACCTAACCCACTACAAACACATTACACCAAACCTAACTTTTGTTTGTTTATCATTATAGTTAGCGATACAAAGAATTAATCTTATGAGAAAAACAAAAAGATATTAATCATAAAGAGAGACGGAATAATAGATAAACAATAGTGAAAAGCTTCTGTTTCTTTAGCGACTAGTGAATTAACTGCGTAATCTTGATAACGACTCCAAGAACAAATAAAAACCAAAAGAAAAATAGTTCAATTTTATATGTGAAATTAGACATCTCTGAACGTAGTTTGAAATATATTTCTTCATACAATTTGTTCTAGTGTACCTTCAAAAATAAAAGAAAAAAGTAAAAAATTCTTTATAGAATGTGAATCTGAGTCACTTCAGAAATTATTTTTTAGTTATTTTAGTATCTTATTTCTTACTTTTATTTTAGAGGAGATAGATATTAAATATTAAAAAATTCTTATTAATTATATTATTAGTTAAGTGAATATTTTTTTCTTCTTCTTAATTTGTAGATCATAATTATGGATACATATTGGATTTAACATGTATAAAATACCCATTTAGCAATTGACTAAAAACATTCTCTATTCCATATATTACAATTTTAAAACTTACCTATTACAAATGCTTTGTCTTTTCCCATTTTGTATTGCAGTACAGATTTCTTGCTATAAAGACATCATAATACTTTTTTTTTTCTGTGCACCACACAAGAAAGAATACAAAGTTCTTTATTTTTCCGTTTCAAGTAGTTTAGGTGTCTGATTGTCTACCTCTTGTAAACCCCACTTCCTTAATATGGAGGTTTGAAATTGAAGTCCGATGGAAATTTAAAAATTCTTTTCTACTAAAGATTTATTTTATTATTTTTAGCACTTTCTATGAAATACATTTCTAAAACGAAACCGAAAGAAAGAAGAAATATTAATAATCTTTCTTTTTTAAAAAAAATTGCTTTGTCTGTTCAAAAACTTTTGTAAGATATTTTTAAAGTTTCAATCTTTTTAAAATTATTTTTTATTTTTTGGTAATCGTTTCTAAGAAATCTCTCCTCCCGTTGCCTGTGGACTGCCTGAATCAAAAGACAATGGCAACATGTTCTTCAAGCTTATTGGTGTTACCAAATTTGAGATTGAGTTCTAACCAAAGACGCAATTTCAAGGTAAGAGCTCAAATCTCTGGTGAAAACAAGAAGGCGACATCATTGGAACCAGTGAACAACAACGGTTCGGTCTCTTTGTCTACTACTGTTCAAAACCAAAAAGGGGCAAATGAAGTGAATGGGAAAGGGAAATCCAAGAGAAAGATAGTGAGTGATGAAATTGAGTTGTTATGGGATGATGGGTATGGCTCCAAATCTGTTAAAGATTACTTTGCTGCGGCTAAAGAGATTTTGAAGGCTGATGGTGGTCCTCCACGGTGGTTTAGTCCCGTTGATTGTGGTCGACCTGTTGAAGATGCTCCTACGTTACTCTTCTTACCTGGTAAAACAAAATCAGTGATTTATAAGAATCAATGGTTTTTGAGCTTTGATTGTTGAAATTGCTTGACCTATGTGAGGTTTGTGTGTGCTTCATGAGCTAAAAATTTACTATTCTTCCAAAGTTTGAAACTTTGTATTCATTTTCTCACTTCTTTGTGTGTTTCATGGAGGAAAGGTTGAATCTGTAGGCTGTTTTGTTGAATTACTGTTTTCTTATCTCATGTATCTGATTCTAAATCTTCGTTTCAAAGTTCCAAGCTTTTAGGATAATGCTTTATTGTTTAGGCTGTATTTTGAATTCTAGTAATGGTTTTTTTTACTGTTTTTCAGTGTCAAGTATCTGACTCTCTGATTATCGCTTCAAAGTTCCAATTTTTGGACTTTCGTAATGCCTGATGGATTAATATTTTATGCAGGGATGGATGGCACAGGGATGGGCCTTGTTCCACATCACAAAGCTCTTGGCAAGTATGTTCACTATTTTTGTTAAGTCTAGTTTCTCTGGAAATGACATTGGTCTAAGAATGTGGAAATGTAAATATATAAACTTGAATACTTAATGCAGAAGCAAGAAAACTAATCCAAACAAACTGACACTTCATATTATGTTGAATCTCGTTTTTAATCACACAAGTGTTTGCAGTCTAAACTGTTGTTCTTGTATTTCCTCAATACAGGGCTTTTCATGTCTCGTGCCTGCATATTCCTGTACTTGATCGAACTCCATTTGAAGGTAATAAAAAGATAGCGATATATACATTTGGTTATGAAGATTTTATACAGTAGCTGTCCCTTTAAGATCATAGAATAGTTCTTCGCTGGCTTGTGTTTTCTCTTTTAGATGCATGTGCTGTGTATAAATACATTTCTACAAGTATATATGTACATACAACAATACTTAGATTACTTGCACTCAGTTCATTGTCTTTGACATCAAATAGAAGATTTTTACAAATGAATATTGACTTCCAAATGGATAGAAATATCTAACTAGTGATTCTGTATAAGGTCATTAGTTGTTTACTTGATTTTCTCTGAATGTTCTCTTCTGTTGGTTTTACCATAAAGGGCTTCTGAAAGTAGTCGAAGATGTTTTGAGGCAGGAGCAGGCTACACGTCCTAATAAGCCGATATATCTCGTGGGCGATTCCTTTGGAGGATGCCTGGCTCTTGCTGTTGCTGCTAGAAACCGTTCGTTAGACTTGGTGTTGATACTAGTCAACCCAGGTCAGCAAACATTTATTTAATTTTGTAGCTTTGTATCTAAACGCATACTTGCATATAAGCTTTTATGAATGACCAAACACGTTTTCTCCTTTTTTAGCTACATCATTTGATAGGTCACCGCTACAGCCGTTGCTGCCTATATTAGAGATGGTGCCAGAGGAGCTTCATTTTACTGTTCCATATGCTCTAAGCTTTATTATGGGTACATGAACTGATGTTTATTGTATAAGTTAATTAAGTCCCCTTTTGTCTTCTTAAATTGTCTTTACTTAAGCTTTCTTGGATTTATAGGTGATCCGATAAAGATGGCGACACTTGGTATCGACAACCAACTTCCAACAGGAGTAAAAATTGAAAAGTTGAGACAAAGGCTTACTAAAACAATGCTCCCGCTTCTCTCTGTGAGTGTTCTTTAAATGCATTTACTTTGTTCTGTTTCTATAAAAGATAACATCTTTTCTAACCATTCATTTTCAGGAGCTCGGTGGAATTATTCCACGGGAAACCTTACTTTGGAAGCTTAAGTTACTGAGATCTGGCTGTGCTTATGCCAATTCCCGCATCCATGCTGTTCAAGCTGAAGTCTTGGTCCTTGCTAGGTAATCTTCTTTCTTATGGTATAACATTTCTTCTCTCTTCTTTATTTGTGGTCTATGAAAGAAATACCACAACCTGGCTTACAATGAGCGACATATTATCAAGAAAATAGAAATGACTTCGGATTTCATCGACTTTCAGTGGAAAGGACATGATGCTTCCTAGCCAAGAAGAAGCAAAGCGGCTTCACGGGTTACTTAAAAACTGTTCAGTTCGATGCTTCAAGGACAATGGGCATACCCTTTTATTGGTAATTTAACATAGTAATTTACATACTAAATTACTCTTGAGTTTCCTTTTGTTCCGGATGGTAGGTGAAGCTATTAAGTAGTATTAGAGTAATTTCTTACAAGAAGAGAAAAACACAGAGTAGTATGACTATTTATTCATTGACATACTACCATTTATTGTCCCAGGAAGATAGCATCAGTTTGCTCACAGTTATAAAAGGTACAGGCAAGTACCGGCGGTCCTGGAGATATGATTTGGTTTCTGATTTCTTGCCTCCAAGTAAGGGAGAACTTGCTTACGCCCTTGATGAAGTGCTTGGGTAACTTTGCTAAGCCTTCCTTGACTCTATTTCTCTTAGAAAAAAGTTCCATCTACTAAATATTCAAAAACTTTCTCCAAAACAGTTGACACTACAAGTTAATGTGTCTCGTTCCTTGATCTCCTCAAATGAGCAAAAGAGAACCAAATGTACTTAGCTTCATGTGATTTATCTGGTCTGATTTTATTCCTTGTGATATGCAGATTCTTGCGAAATGCTGTTGGTTCTGTGTTTTTTTCAACTATGGAAGACGGGAAAATAGTGAAGGGACTTGCTGGTGTTCCAGATAAAGGTCCGGTGCTACTTGTTGGTTACCACATGTTGATGGGTCTTGAACTTGGTCCAATGTCCGAGGCGTTTATAAAAGAGAAGAACATTCTCTTTCGTGGAATGGCCCATCCGGTTCTGTATTCTGATAATGATCCAGCTAAGGCGTTTGATTATGGTGACTGGATTAAAGTATTTGGTGCCTATCCTGTCACCGCAACCAATCTATTTAAGCTGTTAGATTCTAAATCTCATGTCCTTCTCTTCCCTGGTGGTGCACGAGAGGCTCTCCATAACCGGGTTAGCCATCTTTCAATTCTTTTTTTTTCTAGTTTGGTTTAAGAAAAATTAGTAGCCAAAAGGAGAGTGGTTCCACCCACTTGACGGTGAAATCAAAGTCTTGACTATGCAGTTGAACCTGTTTAAGCTCAAATAATACTAAAATGATTTGGTTATCTGAGATCTTCTGTTTCTTTGTCCTAATAGAAGTGTGTACTTAATTTATTAACCTGGTGGTGTTGTTAGAATTTCTGATGATACATATACTACTTTCTATGACATTGCAGGGTGAACAATACAAACTAATTTGGCCTGAACAGCAAGAGTTTGTAAGAATGGCAGCACGGTTTGGTGCAACAATAGTGCCGTTTGGAACAGTTGGTGAAGACGACATAGCTGAAGTAAGCTTCCTGTCACAGAAAAACTTCCCAAAAAATTTGAATTTCGTGTGCTCAGTTATTGAAAATAGTCATTTATAAATATATTTTTCTTTTGCTATTGCAGTTGGTTCTTGATTACAACGACCTGATGAAGATCCCTATTCTTAATGACTATATCACGGAAGTTACTCGCGATACCAAACAATTTAAATTGAGGTAACATTGTTTTTCATATAACTGAAATAGATGCTAATGAGTGTAGTTGTTACTAGTCAAAGATTGATGAGTACTATTGTTTGTGATGATAGGGAAGAGTCAGAGGGAGAGGTGGCAAACCAGCCACTCTACCTACCAGGACTCATACCGAAAGTCCCGGGTAGGTTCTATTACCTGTTTGGGAAACCGATAGAGACAAAGGGAAGACCAGAGCTTGTAAAAGACAAAGAAGAAGCAAATCAAGTTTACTTGGAGGTAAAGGCGGAGGTAGAGAATAGTATAGCCTACCTGTTGAAGAAACGAGAGGAAGATCCATACAGAAGTGTCTTAGACAGATTAAACTACAGTTTGACGCACACTACCGCAACTCATGTTCCATCTTTCGAGCCATGATTCGAACAAAAAAAAAAGGGTAAGTTTAGTCTTGTTACATACACAAAAGAAAACAAAAAAATTGTTGTGTCATAATGTCTCGTATAGAATTTTTTATGTATATTCCATTTCTTATATAGATGAAAACATTATTTACTCGAGTGAAAGAACTTCATAAATTTACATTTGCTTGATTCTTGCTCGAATGTATTTCATATTACGTGATAATTTCAAAGTAAATAATTAGAAAAAATTTAATTCGTGAGCTAACCAAAGTCTAAAATCAATTTTAGCTTTGAAAAAATTGAGAGTGTGATTTGTTACCAAAATTAAAAAAGCTGAGAAAGAGAAGGATGAGAGAGAGTGTGGTGATGTGTGCGAAAGAAGAGACTCGATTTAGGGCCACGAATTGGCGCGAATTCGTAGGGAAGAAACACCGAACTCGGCGAAGAAGAAGAACATTATGCCACTCTCTGAATTTTTCATTCACTATTCTCTCTTCCCGTTTTTTCCGTTTTCTACACCTCTTTCGATCGAATCTCAGTTTTTTGGTGACTCGATTTCGTTTAATTTTGTTCTGCTTTACCCTAATTCTCGAGGCTCTGTGGACTTATGCAGTTGTTTCGTTTCGTTTTTGGGTAATTTGAGTGGTGTTGAATTGTGATTTTGGGGTTTCTCGATGTGTTTATTTAGGAATTTACATAATCTTATAGCTTCCTTGTGTAACAAGTCAGTTTCTGTGAAATCTACCCATGGATAGGGTTTCATTCAGCTGAGCATTGCATTTGAAGCTTCCAAATGGTATGTCATTCATTCATTTATTTAAAATATTGTTTATGCAACATTGAGATTCGAACCGGAGATTTTTCAATTTCTCGATTAGTAGCATGTAGGCTTGAAATCTAAGAGTGGAAGAACAATGAGATGAGAAATTCAGTGACTCTGTTCTTAGATTAGTATATTACTCGGTATTCACATTGAGTATCTAATTACTAAATGTCGTAGATCGCCTATCAAAACGCTAGTTCTTTGTTCATAAAATTGCAGGGAACTCCGGTTAACATCATTGTAGGCTCTCATGTTTGGATTGAAGATTCTGATGTGGCTTGGATTGATGGTCTGGTTGAAAAGATCAATGGACAAGATGTTGAGGTTCAAGCCACAAACGGAAAAAAGGCGAGTTAAAAACATATTTGAGTTTCCATATAATTGAAGCCTGGAATACACTGAAGCTGATTTGCTAATTTTTTGTTTCTGTGTAGATCACTGCAAAGTTGTCAAAGATATACCCAAAAGATATGGAAGCACCTGCAGGTGGAGTTGATGACATGACAAAGCTATCTTATTTGCATGAGCCTGGTGTTCTTCAGAACTTAAAGATCAGATATGAACTTAATGAAATTTATGTTAGTACCTAAATTTTTTCTTTACTTTTTGGATCTTAAGACTCTGCCTTTCTTGACAGTTTCTTGCATTGTCTTGACAGACGTACACTGGAAATATCCTTATCGCTATTAATCCATTTCAACGACTGCCGCATATTTATGATGCCCATATGATGCAACAGTACAAGGGAGCACCATTTGGAGAATTAAGTCCTCATGTTTTTGCAGTTGCTGATGTTGCGTACAGGTGCTCTTATTTGTCAGCTTTTAACCTTATTATATACTTGTGGTTTGTGTTGTAAGCTGAGATGCGATATTTACGTTCAGGGCAATGATCAATGAGGGCAAAAGCAATTCTATTCTTGTAAGTGGTGAGAGTGGAGCAGGTAAAACTGAGACCACGAAGATGCTTATGAGATACCTTGCATATCTTGGAGGTCGTGCTGTTACAGAAGGCCGGACAGTTGAACAACAAGTTCTTGAAGTATGATGTTCTAATCAATCTGGATTGTCTTTTAGATTCTCCTTTTACGTTTCTGCAATCTTGATTACATAATCTTTCACACACCGTGATAATACGCCTGTAACTTCTGCTTGCAGTCAAATCCTGTCCTTGAGGCCTTTGGTAACGCCAAAACTGTCAGGAATAACAATTCCAGGTGAAAAAACCTATGCATAATTCATTGTGTGGTCTTACAAAATTTTGTTAGAATTTGAGCTGATAGTTAATTTGTTTTCTCACAGTCGATTTGGTAAATTTGTTGAAATCCAATTTGATAAGCAAGGAAGAATATCTGGAGCTGCAGTAAGGACGTATCTACTAGAGAGGTCTCGTGTCTGTCAGATTTCTGATCCAGAGCGCAATTACCACTGTTTTTATCTTCTATGTGCTGCACCACAGGAGGTATACTCACCAGGAAGTCTTTGTTAATTCTGATTGTCATTGAAAACTCTTGGCATAACATTATAGAACTAGCAGGAGCTCGAAAAGTACAAGTTGGGTCATCCCAAGACGTTTCATTATCTGAACCAGTCGAAATGCTTCGAACTTGTTGGTATAAGTGATGCTCATGATTACATTGCGACAAGAAGAGCAATGGATATTGTCGGGATGAGCGAAAAGGAACAGGTAAGCTTGTGTATGAAAGTGATCTTCTGATGCATTTTGGTATTTATTTTGATCCGTCACCCTCTATATAAATCAACAGGAAGCAATTTTCAGAGTGGTTGCTGCAATTCTCCACCTTGGCAACGTCGAATTTACCAAGGGAAAAGAAGTGGATTCATCAGTTCCCAAAGATGACAAGTCGAAATTTCATCTTAACACAGTGGCAGAACTTCTCATGTAAGTAAATATTTTTGTCCCGAGAAGACTTGGTTGTTGTTCTCAATACATGCACTAACTAGACCTCTCATTTTAGGTGCGATGTAAAGGCGCTTGAAGATGCACTGTGTAAACGTGTTATGGTCACACCTGAGGAAGTTATCAAGAGAAGTCTAGATCCTCAGAGTGCTTTAATCAGCAGAGATGGTCTAGCTAAGACTATCTATTCTCGGTTATTTGATTGGTAAGTGGCTGGTTTAATAGGTATTTTGTCACTAGTAACACTACACAAGTATTGGTGATTGACAGATTTGATTCTAAGTTAACATCTCTAGTTATTTGCAGGTTGGTAGAAAAGATCAACGTCTCAATTGGCCAAGATGCGACTTCTAGATCACTCATTGGAGTCCTGGATATATACGGATTTGAGAGCTTTAAAACAAATAGGTAAGGAATGTCTACTGCGCCAAGGTTCAGAACTAAACTTCCGTTAGATTTTTGTGTTTCCACTGCTAATAGCGATCTCCTGCAGTTTTGAACAGTTCTGTATTAATTTCACAAATGAGAAGTTGCAGCAACATTTCAATCAGGTAATTTCTTGATTGTAGTGTAAACCATTTCCCCTGAGTTTCACAGATTAGGCTTTTGGGGTTTACAAGTTTCTATTGCTGTTTTCAGCACGTTTTCAAGATGGAACAGGAGGAATACACAAAAGAAGCAATAGATTGGAGCTACATTGAATTTGTGGATAACCAAGATGTTCTCGATCTTATCGAAAAGGTTATTTCTGATCAATATCACATTTTTGTCTGGTCTTTAAATTGGGACTCCGAAATGACAATGCAATCTAAATATTTCATCTTTCTCACTCAAAAAGAAAAATTTCCATCTGCAGAAGCCTGGTGGAATTGTGGCTCTCCTTGATGAAGCTTGGTAATATTAACATCAATCAACTTGAGTTGTGTATGTAACTTGAGTTATGTTCATTTTATCTTATTTTGAACAATGTTTCTTGGTTCTTCAGCATGTTTCCGAAGTCGACCCATGAAACATTTGCGAACAAGCTTTATCAAACTTTTAAGACACACAAGAGGTTCATCAAGCCAAAACTCTCTCGAACAGATTTTGCTGTTGCCCATTATGCTGGAGAAGTAGGGTCTTTTTTCCTTCAAAGGAAACTTAACATTGTACAACACAATCAACTGTCTTATAGGTTTCTTATTAGTACTTTTGTTTTGTGGAATATCATTTCAGGTCCAGTATCAGTCTGATCTATTTCTAGACAAAAACAAGGATTATGTTATCCCTGAACATCAAGATTTGTTGGGTGCTTCCAAGTGTCCTTTTGTTGTGGGTCTCTTTCCTCCGCTCCCGGAAGAAACATCTAAATCTTCAAAGTTTTCTTCCATTGGCTCTCGCTTTAAGGTAGATAGGCTTAATTCTCTGAAAGTATTCCAATGTCGGGTATTAAGTGTGCTTTCTCGATTGATGCAGTTGCAACTCCAGCAACTGATGGAAACATTAAACTCTACCGAGCCTCACTACATCAGATGTGTGAAGCCCAATAACCTTTTGAAGCCTGCCGTATTTGAGAATGTAAACATTATGCAGCAACTTCGGTGTGGTGTAAGTAATAGATGAAAAATGATTCCAACTGTGGTGTTGTTCTAGACTTATTGAGTATTACAAATTTTCATTTATCAAACAGACATTGTTGGTTTGTATTTGTGTAGGGTGTTTTGGAAGCGATCAGAATCAGTTGTGCGGGGTATCCCACTCGTAAACCTTTCTTTGAGTTCATTAACCGTTTTGGACTTCTATATCCTCGAGCTCTAGAAGGGAAGTAAGTGAATCCTTTCGTTCTGTTGATCCAATTATAACAAATATCTTGGAACTAAACAGTGTGTATACTGCTTGTTCCTGAACAGCTACGAGGAGAAGGCTGCAGCGCAAAAGATCTTAGACAATATTGGACTCAAAGGATACCAGGTTTTGATTTTAAGTGTCTTTTTCTTCGTTCAACCATTATCTAATACTAATGATGCCATGGAATATGGTTCAATGATCGTTGGGTAATGCAGGTTGGTAAAACAAAGGTGTTTTTAAGGGCGGGTCAGATGGCTGAACTCGACGCGAGAAGAACTATGGTTCTCAGTGCTGCTGCCAAAAAAATTCAGAGACGAATACGGACTCATCAGGCCCAAAGACGGTTCATTTTACTAAGAAAAGCCACCATATCTCTCCAAGCCTTATGCAGAGGTGAACCATCTGATTCATCTTATAGTCTCTTAATCCCTCTCTTGTGTACTTTCTCTTGGTTAGAATTTAGAAGCAAAAATGTTTTTCTCATAGTTTGATTGAATGATTTCTAGATATAAGATGATTAATAAGTTTCTATTCTTTGCGAAAATTATAGGAAGACTTTCTTCCAAAATTTTCGATAACTTGAGACGACAAGCTGCTGCTGTGAAGATTCAGAAGAATGCTCGGAGATTACATTCTAGAAAATCATACAAAAACCTCCATGTAGCGGCGCTTGTTGTACAAACAGGTTTAAGAGCAATGGCTGCTCATAAACAGTTTAGATTCAGGAAGCAAACAAAGGCTGCTACAACTATTCAGGTTTATATATCTGTGGGAATATACATTGGTCAGCTTATCTAATTTTGGGAGTTTTCTTACTAACGCATTAACATATTATAAATTGCAGGCTCAGTTCCGTTGTCACAGAGCAACTTTGTACTTCAAGAAGCTTAAGAAAGGAGTGATCCTGTCTCAGACACGATGGAGAGGCAAACTTGCAAGGAGAGAACTTCGACAGCTCAAAATGGTACGTGGGTGCACTTTGTACGTTCACTGTGTAATTGCCACTTTTAGGGACTTTTGAAGATGAAATAGAGAGTTCTTTATTTTTCTTTCATGTTTTGCCTATTGATAAGCTGGTTGCCATGTATGTGATCTTCTGGTAAACTATTATCCTAAGCATACTCATCAACACTTTTTGTTATCTTCAGGCTTCAAGGGAAACAGGCGCACTGAAAGAGGCAAAGGATATGCTCGAAAAGAAAGTCGAAGAACTCACATACCGTGCACAGTTGGAGAAACGCTCAAGGGTATTTGATACAGAAAAATGATTTTGATTGATAAATATATTTGTTTTCGGTAGGATGATATTGAAGCAAACATATAATAAACCTTGTCAGGTTGACCTGGAAGAAGAAAAGAATCAGGAGATAAAAAAACTGCAGAGTTCATTAGAGGAAATGCGGAAGAAAGTGGATGAAACAAATGGGCTTCTTGTTAAGGAACGTGAAGCTGCTAAGAAGGCCATTGAAGAAGCGCCTCCTGTTGTAACAGAAACGCAAGTTTTAGTTGAAGATACCCAGAAGATTGAAGCATTGACAGAAGAAGTGGAGGGTCTAAAGGTACTCCCTCCTTGTCCAAACTTAAATCTCGTATTCATTGGCGATCAGATTGGTTTATCCTTTCGCTAGGTTTTTTGTTGGTTATTAAAATGCCTGAATTCGACTCTTAGTGTATTGTTGCAGAATAATGTATGGAGCATTAGTAATCATTTGTGTAACAACAGGCTAATCTTGAACAAGAGAAACAAAGGGCCGATGATGCAACAAGGAAATTTGATGAAGCTCAAGAGTCTAGCGAGGACAGAAAGAAAAAGTTGGAAGACACAGAGAAAAAAGCTCAGCAGCTCCAAGAGTCCGTGACAAGGTAAGTCAATATCAAATCATTAATTTCTTAATAGTAGGAAGTAAATAATGGTATAGATCTTGGTCACATGTATTAATGGAAATTCGTGACACTGTTGCGCTGAAATTTGTAATCATGATGGTCAGGCTGGAAGAAAAATGCAACAATTTAGAATCAGAGAATAAGGTGTTACGACAACAAGCTGTGTCCATTGCACCAAATAAGTTTCTCTCTGGCCGGTCCAGGTCGATTTTACAGGTACGGATAATATACCAAGAAAACTGTTGGCCTCCATTTGTTTTGTTTTTCTATCTGAAGTTAATGACTTCCATATGTGCATAAAAACAAAACAGAGAGGTTCAGAAAGTGGTCATCTATCAGTTGATGCAAGGCCAAGTTTGGTAAGTACCTCGATATGTCTAACAAATATTGTCTTGCATGTTTTGTGGAGTTCTCTTAATCGTGCTATTCTTCTATTTGGGTTTCATTTAATTTGAATCAGGATTTGCATAGCCATTCAATTAACCGAAGGGATCTCTCTGAAGTGGACGATAAGCCACAGAAATCACTAAACGAGAAGCAGCAAGAAAACCAAGAGCTGCTTATTCGCTGCATCGTTCAACATTTGGGTTTCCAAGGGAAACGACCTGTTACAGCATGTATCATATACAAATGCTTATTGCAATGGCGGTCATTTGAAGTTGAAAGAACTAGTGTCTTTGATAGGATCATTCAGACAATAGGACAAGCTATTGAGGTTTGTTTGTGCTACTATACTATTTTGAGATACGAAAATGAAAGTTATGGATTTCGGACTGGTAGTGATTGCATTTTTTTTCTCATTCAGACGCAAGACAACAACAATATACTAGCATATTGGTTATCCAATGCCTCGACATTGCTTTTACTCCTCCAACGCACGCTTAAAGCTAGTGGAGCAGCAGGAATGGCTCCACAGCGCCGTCGCTCATCTTCTGCCACTCTCTTTGGGAGGATGACTCAGGTGTGTGTGTGGCCAACTAATATATAAACTTCATCATATCAGATGCATCACAAGTTTTAACTTGTCAATGTCAATCTTTCTCTAGAGCTTTCGCGGCACACCCCAAGGTGTGAATCTTGCCATGATAAATGGTGGAGTTGATACCTTAAGGCAAGTTGAGGCGAAATACCCAGCTCTCCTCTTCAAGCAACAGCTAACAGCCTATGTTGAGAAAATATACGGAATGATTCGTGATAATTTGAAGAAAGAGATTTCTCCACTCCTTGGATTGTGCATTCAGGTATATATGGCAATACATCAGTTACATGTTCAAGCAATTGCGCATTTCTTCACTGGATTTAAATCTTCTTTTGTTGGTCATATAAAATAGGCACCAAGAACCTCAAGAGCGAGTTTAGTGAAAGGGGCATCTCGTTCTGTTGGCAACACCGCAGCACAGCAAGCATTGATCGCCCACTGGCAAGGAATTGTAAAGAGCCTCACGAACTTCCTCAACAATCTGAAATCGAACCACGTGAGTTCCTAATCTAGTCATGTTATAAAAAACGGTGTTTGAGAGATTCCAAGACTTCAAATCATTTCATTGACTCTTTTTCTTAGGTTCCTCCATTCTTGGTCCGGAAGGTGTTTACGCAGATCTTCTCATTCATCAATGTTCAACTGTTTAATAGGTCTGTTGATTACCAGTCTCATTCTCAAAAGTTGCCTTGTTGTATCAATTAATAATGCGTTCTCATATCATCCTTACAGTCTTCTGTTAAGACGGGAGTGCTGTTCATTTAGCAATGGGGAATACGTAAAAGCAGGATTAGCTGAACTGGAGCACTGGTGTTACAATGCAACAGATGAATATGCGGGTTCTTCTTGGGATGAGCTGAAGCATATCAGACAGGCCATCGGGTTTCTGGTACATTTTCATGATTTGCTTGTAAACCTCAAGAGTCAGTCTCTGTCAGGGTTTATCAAAATGCAGTAATTTAATGTTGTAATAATATGCAGGTCATACACCAAAAACCTAAAAAAACCTTGGACGAGATAAGTCATGAGCTGTGTCCGGTAAGTGAATGAATTGTTTGATCTTTAGAAAGTAAGTAAATGTGGACAGTTTGATGAAATATGAAGTTGAAATTGCAGGTGCTCAGCATACAACAACTATACCGAATAAGTACGATGTATTGGGACGACAAGTATGGAACTCATAGCGTATCACCAGACGTAAGTTTGAAAAATCTGTTTTGAGTTATATGATGATAATACAGGAAAGATGCCAATCTTTGGTGTATTTTATACGATAGGTGATAGCAAATATGAGAGTACTAATGACAGAAGATTCAAACAATGCTGTTAGCAACTCTTTTCTACTGGATGACGATTCGAGGTTAGTACTCACTCATGTATTCGACCCCATATTTTAATTTCCTTTTATCAACTATGTACATGAATGATGGATTTTGTATTTTTTTGTTGTTGTTGGCAGTATTCCTTTCTCGGTTGATGATTTGTCGAAATCGATGGAGCGGATAGAGATCGGAGATGTAGAACCACCACCTCTTATCCGAGAGAATTCTGGTTTTAGCTTTCTATTGCCATGTTCTGACTAATAAAGATAAATTGGTTCAATAAGTTTACACCACCACTGTGTAGTTGTGATAATCCTACTCGATCTTTTGAATAGAGGTGACAATAAGTTCAACTTTTCATTATATACTAAGAATACAATCTTTTTGAAGCAGATCTAACCTGGTCTTATCAGAAATTATACCGTGCCACTTTTTTTTGTTTTGTTTGCAACATATTTTTCGGATCATGTATGAACTGCAAAGCAAATGTGCTGCAAAACATTTCAACATAAGTCTGTATAAAGAAAGCTGTTAAAAATAGTAAACTAAATTTTCCACGACTAAAATAAGTTCCAAAACAGTATACATACAAAAGATCTGGATTTATCGAACAAGCATATCTGGATAAGTTTTTTTTTTTGTTTTAGTTTCAAACTTGTCTAATTACCTCCTTTGACTTTCATAAGCATTCATAAACAAGTTTGAAATGGAATCAAATTGTTTTCCAATGGAGCTGTCATTGAATTGGATATAATGTCTAAGACCATTCAGTAAGCCCGAACTTTGCAAGAACTTTAAAATTGACCAATGCTAACTGAAAACTATCGTCTCGGATTTATAAATAGTAGTCACTCTCCTTCATATTAATTATAATTCAAGTCTTGCAATTTATGTAGCTGATCCCTCATGCATGCATTTGTTATAAAAACTTTGTTACTCTCTATAGATTAATTCCTGAAAACCCTAGATAAACTGTTCTCTGGTGATCTTTAGAACTAAAAGCAGTCTTGTTCAAAGCAAGAAACAAAAAAATCAGCCTTCATAGAAAATGAAACTTCTATCAACTATTTCTTCAACCTAAAAGCAGTCTTGTTCAACGCAAAAAACAAATAAAATGTTTAAAGAAAACGGACTAATCTTGCAGTTGCACTAAACTTGGAACATAAGAAGAGCTCACAAGTTGGCAAGATTGCAGCTGTGAATTGAAAACTAGTTCGATGTTGACAGCTTTGAAGTATCCACTATCTCCAACGATGCAAGCTCTCTGGTAGTACTGACAGGTCTCACGTCCTCTATATCTGTTTGTACCGAAAAGCACAGCGACCTTCTTCTCCTCATCGAAGAAAAAGCTCGTAGCATAAGAGTGAACAAAAAAGTTATCCGGTAAACCATTGATTAGTGTCATATCAATTCTCAAAAAAGTGGTCCATGATACTGCACTGGGATCAATCTTAGTCGAAATACAAATCTCTATTGTGCCAAATCTGTTGAGGTGGCTGTATAACACAGCGAGTTTCTCATTTCTAACACAAGATAGAGTCAAATATTCAAAACGACGAGATGGAGGTTTAAACAGCATAGGCAAACGTGGTCCCTTTCGACCAAAAAAGTAAGTATTTCCCTTCAAAGACACGCTATTGTGACTAAACAGTTCATGCCAATCTATATCAATATCAAGAACCCTCCATGAATCAGAGCTAAAATCGTAAACATCAATAATGACGTTTCTTGGACTCCCCTCATAAAGAAACCTCAAAATTTTGTGGTTACGGTTGTTGTCGTATCCAAGAGCAAACTTGTCATATCTGTGGAGTTTTTTTCTTGGTTGAATCAATTTCGTCTGCCCTAAATACGGATTCCATACCATAACACTCGAGTTGTCTTTGGCGATGCATAACAATAAGCCATCACAGTGATAGACTTGAGATATCTCGACTTGATCAACTTTATTAGGTATACTTATTTGCTTTATAGATAGATCAATCAAATCTTCTTCGCTACGGATTCCTTGAAGATCTAATCTCAAAGAACAAACCCTAGAATCTGTAACCATGAACTCCAAGAACTGATTCTTTGCTGCTGCTTTTTTACCTAAGATGTCATATTTCGATATAGCGTTCCACTTTTTACAAGTAGATCTCACTGCTCTTAGAGATGTCAATGGAACCCTAGAAAATATTTCTCTTACCAAATCATCCGGTAGATCGGTTACTGTCGCCATTCTTCCTCCAAGTTTTCAGCTTTCTCCACAAGTTTAATGTCTCATTGACCTATTCGGTACCCTAATATGTTTGTATATGTGTTTTGGTTGGGCTTGTAATAAAGTTTTGCTTTGGCACAGATTTTTTAAATGGGCCTATTATTTGGAAAAAAATAAACCATCGAATCCTTAACTATATCATATGGTAAAATTACGAAATCGTTTAGCAACTGATTTTCAGTTTTACTTAAAAACTACGAAGCTCTTGATTTAGTTCGTAGAGTGCACCACCACATATTTAGTAATCTCTTTATAGATCAGATGATATGTGACTAACATAAATTTCCAGAGTAGATGAGTGATGACTATATATTAATTGGGAAACTTTGACATCTATCACTTTTACGATTCCATTTCTCAAAATAAACTACTAAAGACTTTTTTTTTAAAAGGATGCAAAAGAATCCTAAGATAGAGTGTTTTGAGAAGTCTATTAGCCCATGGAACTAGAGTTTTAGCTAGCAAAAGCATATAAATTTATGGTTAGAACATCCATGGAAGGTAACTTTGTTTGAGAGTTGTCCTCTCAAAACAACTCTCTTCCTTCATCTTAATAAGAGTATCAATTTCGAATCATAGTGTTCTTGGTGACAACGAAGTAATATTTTCTCTATCAGTACCCTTGCATCATAAAGTTTTAATAATCTATCTAAGTTCTTAGTTTCTATCTTAATAAGTTTGAATCTTTCTTCTTTTGAGATTGCTTACAAAAAAATCATTCAAGAATCAATTTATAAAACCTTATATAACTTTATAAATATTTTCTATAAAATGTATTTAAAGAAATTATAAATCCTTTTGTGGTGTTTTTGAAAAAAAAAATTAGTGATAGTTATGAAATGTATCATAAAAATTGTAGTTTTCAAATTCTTCCTCAAGAATTTGATTATACGGGTTGTTGCTGAACATAGAGATGAACAAAAAGAAGATATGTGTTGAAAACATTGGAATGTTGCCAAAGTCGTCATCCTAACTAAACCAATATACCGAATGATTTATTGTTTTTGTTTTATTATCGAATTAAATACAAAAAGATTACTGTAACTGTTGAACAACCTCTAGTCTTTCTAATATATTCTGATTAATTCAACGTTATAGGTGAGGAAGGTAAGATGTTGGTAAAAGTCATGCATGGAAACAACTTCACAAGACAAAACTTTGATATAAAATAAAGTACATATAATACATGTTGGTGCATTAGTATTACTAAATACAAAGTTGTAGATCCATGGGAGATCAACAAAAAATTCACCCGGTTCTTCAAATGGAAGCCAACAAGACGAAGACAACAACACCAGCTCCCGGAAAGACAGTCTTGCTTCCGGTTCAACGGCCGATTCCGCCTCCTGTTATTCCTAGTAAGAATCGAAATATGTGCTGCAAAATCTTTTGTTGGGTGTTAAGCCTTCTAGTCATTGCATTGATCGCGTTAGCAATTGCGGTTGCGGTTGTATACTTTGTTTTCCACCCTAAACTCCCGAGTTACGAAGTCAACAGTTTACGAGTTACCAACCTTGGAATCAATCTAGACCTCTCTCTTTCCGCGGAGTTTAAAGTCGAGATCACAGCTCGTAATCCCAACGAAAAGATTGGGATTTATTACGAGAAAGGAGGTCATATCGGTGTGTGGTACGACAAGACAAAGCTATGTGAAGGCCCTATACCGAGGTTTTATCAAGGACATCGCAATGTAACTAAACTAAATGTGGCTCTAACGGGAAGAGCGCAATATGGGAACACTGTCTTGGCGGCATTGCAGCAGCAACAACAAACAGGACGTGTACCGTTAGATCTTAAAGTGAATGCACCTGTCGCCATCAAACTCGGAAATCTGAAGATGAAGAAGATTCGGATATTGGGGAGTTGTAAGCTTGTTGTTGATAGTTTATCAACGAACAATAATATCAACATCAAAGCTAGTGATTGCAGTTTTAAGGCCAAACTCTGAGATGTTCTTAGATCTAGGCGCTTTTACTTTTTATTGGTGTTAATTACTCAATTCATCATTTTCTTATGCATTTGATTCATATTTTGGATTAATGGTTTTATTCTCAATAAAAGATTGATTTTTATTTTTTAAATTACGAGAGATTTTTGAAATTTCAAAATATTGCAAATGAATGGTTCTTTTCCGCTTAACATAATTTCTATGAAGTAGTCGGAACGAGACTCTCTTCTAGAGAGAGAGAGAGTCATTCAGGAACCGACGTGCTTACATGGGAAAAAAACCTATTGCGATCTCATGTCTTTTTCCAAGGCAATCGATCCGCACATTAAAACGACGAGAAAGAAAATTAATACTAGAAGAGGGAAAAAAACATACAAGGGAACCAAATGTCGTCATCTCAACTACAAATGTTGGCTACACTGAAAGTTTTTCAATAGAGATAAGATCTTCACGGTCGAAAGCAAAAGAGCAACTCGTAACACCTATCGAGATTATAAATTCTATTGCCCATAGCATGGAATCAACTTCAGCATGAATGGTTTGGTAGTGTGAATCACATCTATACTATTTTTTCAATGGTAAAACTTTCGAAAATTACAATAGAATTGAAATATAAAATTTCGAGAAAATTCAAACGATCTCGAGTTTAATTCATCCCAAGTAAAAAAAGAAGTAAAAATCGAAGAAATTACAATGTAATCATTATCAATTAACAACATTAATTCATGTATATAAAATTCAAACATAACCAAATTATAAATCAAATTTTCCCAAAAGAAAAATAAAAAGCTCTAAATGCTTTAAAAAATCTCATCACTTGCCTTGTTTAGATTCATGAAGAACAGCTTTCATAATCAATCCATCATTATGCACAACCATAATCACCGGCGAGTTTCCGATACCTCTCGCCATCGCCGTCAAAATCTCTGCAATCAAATCCCTAAAATTTTTTGGAACCAAATCTTCACCGAATCTCTCGAAAATCGCATTGTACACGTTATCGGTCTCGTCTCCAGGAGCGACCTCAGATTCCACAGCTACCACATTGTTGAGACCTTGACGAAGCTCCGATGGAGACAACATTCCGTTTTTGTCTAGATCTAGAATCTGGAAATAGTCGTTGGTTATGGATTCGAATGATTTTGTATCGGAAAGGAATCCGATTAGAGTTTTGCTTGTGATTACTGTTTCGATCATCGTAGAATTCTCGAATTCGTGTTTTGAGATCTGAATTTGGAAAAAGTCTCTTTGAATTTTTTTGTTTTTCTTTGATGTTTGGTTAAATGATGCTACAAGATTCGATAACGTAGTAATATGTTGCGTGCATGTTTTGCCACAGAGAATATAAGCTACCTTTTAAAATTATGAGTTTTTTTTTTTTGGTTTTGTTTTTTGTTTTTTCTTGTTGATTTTATTTTTAAGCTTGAAAATTATATGATTTTAATGTTAATTTTCTGATAACTATGTAAATGTCTTCACATTTACAGTTTTAGTTTGCATATACACCTATTTTTTTTTAGAAGATTTTGTGTAGTTAGTTAAAATGATTTTACATGTTGAGTATAACAATGAATTTTTATTTCCTTACGAAATATTGATGATATTACAAAGTTTTTAAGTTAGACAAAAGTTTTTGATTTCACAAATACTAAATGCATCATTAATGGTATCAAATTTGATTCTTAATTGCCTTCATTTCCGGTTTAGGTAACCGGTCATAGAGGTTTGTGGTATAAAAACAAAGTTATGGTGTGTTTTACACTTTACAGAGTAAGAAACTGTACCGTCTAACAAGAGATTGGTTCTATTTGGTATTATCACAATGATTTACAAAGGCCTCAAAAGTGGGTAATCTTCAAGTAGTTCCCTTTCTGACAATGCGTCGGCTTCGTTCTGCGGTGTCCATAGTACTTCTACTGCCTGCAACATTTTTGTTTTACATCTTTCATTTACTAGACTAAACCTTTCCCATGAATATGTAACTTACGGGTACAGAATCTCTTACCATTATTTTGTTTCTTGGTATTGACCCGAGTTTCAGTAAGGCTTCCTTCAGATCTGTAGTTCCGTTTATTGGTGGCAGTTTATGTATACCCTCTGCAGCCATCAAGATGGTTACCTGAACATGTACAACACTTTTCTGTTAAACGGTTACCAAAACCAAAGAACAACAACCTATCGTTACAAGTTTATGTATACATTCAATTGAGAGTTTTAATAAGTTTACCACAATATATTCATTGCTGAAACCGCTAGCTTTCCGAATCTTCGAGCTTTGTCTCTTTATGCTATTCACGTTAACAAGTGTCTCCTCATCAAATTTTCCTCGTTCTTCAATGGAGAGTTGATTAAATCGCTTCTCTCCCTTTTCTATACTCGGCTTCACATCCACCTGAAAGAAAATAATACAAGCAGAGTGGTTAGGTTCTTCTCTGCATCCATGATTACTGAATGACCCTAGAATTTACTAGCCAAGGTAATGAACCAGGCTTAAATGGTGAATAAGCACGCAAATCATTTATGAAAGAACCAGTATACTTACTGATGAATAACAAGAGATGCAGTAATCAGGGTGTCTCAGCAAAGCTAATGTTGCCTCTGTAAGAAACAGAAAAATGAGTGGCAGGAAAAACATTAAAACCACATATATCACAGGAAAACGAGAGGTATTAATGAAGCGAAAGCAAACAGGTTAGGGAGAGAAATATGTAGTTCCGGAACATTCTAAACTGAGAACACACAATATTGAACGTGAAACCTTAAAGCTGTAGTTTTTACTTTAGCATTTATCATGAAACTAGCTACCTGAATCCTTAAGCTTTTACGTAGATTAAGCATGTTGACTCATGATAGAAAAATCATCCGTAATGCAAGTCAGATCAACATTTTTCACCAAATATAACAAATATTATATGCTAAAGCTATCCAACTAGCTCTAAATTTGCTATTTCTAATTGTTGGCCCTATCTCACAGGTTTTCATTCTATTGGAGTTCAAGAACACATTCGGTAAAACCACACAAAACAAAATAGTGTCACAACTAATACAACCAAAGCTGCAGAAACACACACAACATCTTTCTAAAACAAAAGAAAACGTCTTAACATTGTTCATATATAATGGAGTAATACAAATAAGATACATCAAAGAATAAGTTACCGGTTAAAACATAGCTCAGACCCTCCGGTGTGGATGTATCCGAACTTTCAGCAAGACGATTAAAATCTTGTTGTAGTGTCCTCCCCAAACCAAGCAACCCCACCTAAAACAGAAAGCAAATTCTCAATCTCATGTTCTGACCATACGTAACTATACCAATGAACAAATACCATTCCTTGAATATAACAAAGCTACGGAAAAATCATAACTTCCATAGTTCTATAAGAGCACAGTCTCAATCTCATGTTCTTATCATATGCTTAGCTATTCCAATGAATCAATAGCATTCGTAGTATATAACAAAGCTAAGCTATGGAGAAACTGTAGCTAAACCTGTAGCTTAATGACGCTAGTTTTCTGAGTATCTGTTAAAATGCTATCATCCTGTGACCGATCTGAGAGGAATCCAGAGACCAAAACAAACGCAGCGAAACCAACCAAAATCAAGGAGAAGCTCGAAAAACCACCAAACCCAAAACCAACCGCCGGGCCCACAAAACCCCCACCGAAAGGTGACGGTCCATAGTACGGAGCGGTCCTAGCAGAGTACGAAAAGCTCGGATTCGATGTTCTCGGCACAGAATACGATTGCGAAGAAGAAGAAGAAGAGCTCCGAGACCTCGACGAGAAGGAATTACCACCAATTCTACCACCAGACGCAGCTAAAGCCGAATTAGGATCATAGAACAAAAGCAAACCAAGTAAAACCGCAGCTATAGCAGGTTTCTTCAACGAATCTAACGCTTTTTTGACCTGAATCGCGATTTGTTCAAATGGATTGAAATTGGATCTCAAATCTGGATCTGAAGAAGATGTTGATTGCTTGTATTTGACGGAGATTTGGAGACGAATCGAATTTGATCTCCTTTGAGGTTTGGAGTAGAGAAGAACAGTACGATGATGGGGTCGTTGTGTGTATGGGAGAGGTTGATTCCATTGAAATGGAGTTAATTCCAGAAAGGTGGAAGAAGACGCCATGAACGATTGTTGGTTGATTTCTGGAGAAATCGATCGCTAGGGTTTATGTGGTGAGCGATGAAGAACATTTGGGGAAGAAGACGACAAAGATAGTGTGGAGAAAATATATTTGGAGGGAGATTTTTTTTCCGGTGGATTTTAGGATAAAGTATGGTTTTGCAATCGGTTTATGCCTCAAACCGGTTTATTATAAGTACCGACCTCCATTTGAAATGAGTCAGAAATTCTTTTTCTTTTTGTCGGTCAAAGTCCATTACCAAGCTCAATGAGCAATACTAAGTCCAATACAAATGAATATCACCATGGTCTTATGCTGCTTTTTATGTAAATAAAAACTCTGAAATTGAAAGAGGCACTCCAAGGCTAGTAATTAATTACAAACCATTAGATACTGCTTTAGGCCATCTTCATTGGTAAGATACTTTAAAAGTTAATGTAGTTTCTGTTCAATTATAAACACACACATATACAGATAGTTTCTCGATTATTACTTTCTTTGCAGAGAAACTATTCTCAATCTCTCTCATATCTCTCTTCTATTTTTATTATTATTTTATACTTTTTAGTTAATGAGAAACTATGTAAGAGACTACTGATGGAGATGCTCTTAAAATGTATTAGATATCCAATTCCAAAGATACCAACTTCAAGAACTTAGACTTCTTTTTTTGTAATAAACTTAGTTAAAAAAGATATATATATATATATATATATGTTTATTTTCATAAATATCTTAATACAGAACATATTAAAATCTAAAAATGTTAATTTATGTGATAAAAAAAAATGTTAATTAATAAGATGTTTATTTGTAATTGGTTGCTTAAAATCCGATGTAAACTGTCTCAAAAGCTTATAACATATTACATATTCTAATGATTAAAATCTATATAAATATATATAAACAATATAGAATTTATAGATATTATTAAAGTGATGGAATATATAAGAGTTTTGTGACATCACAAAGCCACCATTAATGGATCTAAATTTCTTTCACTTGTCCACTATCTCTCTACCAAATTTGTCATCTTCGTCCCCACTAATCACTCTCGCAAGTATCTTTCTTCTTTCCTTAAACTCTTAAACTCTCGCCATCAGATCTTTTTCTCTGATTTCTTGGGTCAGTATTCTTCTTCATAGATTGTTTCATTGTTTGCTCTGTCTTGTTGCGTTCTAGGTTTTGTTTGTTCTGTCTACCTCTGTAATTTCTCTGTTTTGCTCTCTAGGGTCTTTTTAATTTGATGCTAATTACATTATTTTTGCTTCTAAGTGGATGCAATTAGATTATTATTTTCATAGAATGTAATGATTTCTTCGGAGTAACAGCTTGTTTAGTTGAACAAATGGTTTTGTGGAATAAGTATTTGATTCTTTGGCCTTAAAGTTAATCTCTTTTCTAATGTAACTTAAAGTCATATCTTGTTATTTTCATTTGCTTAATCAAAAATAGAAACTTGACTTGGGGTTTACATTCTTGCGTCTTTCTAATGTTATCATGATGTATCACACTGTTATTTGTATTTTCCAGGTGAGAAAATAACAAAGCTAGCTAGAAATGGAACAGTATGAGTTTCTTGAGCAAATTGGAAAAGGATCTTTTGGGTCAGCTCTTTTAGTGAGACATAAGCATGAGAAGAAAAAGTGAGACATGCTATCTTCTTTTGCTGCCTCTTATTGTTTTACTTCAAGAAAGTTTTAAATTTTTGATGTCATGTATTGGTTTTCATTAGATATGTATTGAAAAAGATCCGTCTTGCCCGGCAAACTCAAAGGACCAGACGATCTGCACATCAAGAGGTTGGTGTTCTTCTATATACTCTCTGTATGATAAGCTTTTTTCTATGGTTTGATCTTAGTTTCATTTCTTTGAGTAGATGGAGCTTATCTCGAAAATGCGTCATCCATTTATCGTGGAATACAAAGACTCTTGGGTGGAAAAGGTAAGGCATACCTTATGACTTGAACAAAAGTATATATCATTCCACACCTTTTGAGCTAATAAGGATTTTGTATTCTTTCTCTTAGGCTTGCTATGTGTGCATTGTCATAGGTTATTGTGAAGGAGGAGACATGTTAGTTTTCTGTGGTTCAGCTTTTTTTTTTACGTAGATTCTGTCATTTTGGCTTCACTATATAGATGGTGACGCAGCCTCATATTCTTCTTATGTTACAGGGCACAAGCTATCAAGAAATCCAATGGTGTGCATTTTCAGGAAGAGGTGTGCATTTCTTTTCTCAGTGCTTTTTTCATGAACTTTGATTTGGTATAGTTATCATCCTATTTTGTGCCTTTTTCTTTCAGAAACTGTGCAAGTGGCTTGTTCAGCTCCTGATGGGCCTTGAGTACTTACATTCTAACCATATTCTTCATCGTGATGTCAAGGTATCAATCATGTTGCTGACTAGACAATCCAAAGCTTAAAGATGATACTTCCTATATGCTAATGTTTTGTATTTTTGTCCAGTGTTCTAACATATTCTTGACCAAAGAGCAAGATATACGCCTTGGTGAGCTTATCTTTCTGTTTTCTTGTCGACTCTTCTTCTGAAAGAATAGAATATCAACCTGATTATTTGCCGTTACAGGTGATTTTGGGTTAGCCAAGATTCTAACATCCGACGATCTCACATCCTCTGTGAGTTTTATAGTTACTCTATCATATGAGTGCATATCTACCATGCACCGTGTTTCCTTTAAGTCTTTTCTAAGATTATTTGTCCTATGAATGTCAGGTTGTCGGGACTCCCAGCTATATGTGCCCTGAGCTTTTAGCTGATATACCTTATGGTTCCAAATCTGACATTTGGTCTTTAGGTACGTTTTTATTGCATGTAGTAGTGGATTGTTAAGTTCCCTTATTTGCTACATAAGGAAGCAGTAATCTATCTCTTGAATTACTAAAGTTTCAAGCATAAGCCTGAAAAGATTACTGCAATTTAGTTTTCATGAGGTTTCTAAGAAGTCTTCATAAACCATAAGGAAGACTGAAGAGAGTTCTCAAGTCTTGTGTTCTTTTTGTTACTAGATCATTCTAAGTTGTCTAGTGTGAATTGGATCGTAGCGTGAGGGCCAGCTGTGTTATCTGATTAAATTTGTCAATTAGCTTGATGGTCTTTTTATAAATACGAGATGCAGAGAGATTGTGAGGGGTGTTAAGTGATCTGGGCTGGTTTGGGGGTATGGTGGCTTGGTAGAGTAAGCTACTCTCTCGATCTAAACTCTTGTTGGTTCTTTGATTCAGTTTCTGATGTGAGAAATAAAGAAAATCATTCTAAAATCTTAACAAAAATATTGCATGTGTCACAAATTATGTATCCTAGGATGATTTACTCACGGACACATGACCATCGTACTGCAGGGTGCTGTATATATGAAATGGCTTATCTTAAGCCGGCATTTAAAGCATTTGTAAGTTGCTGTGTAATAGAAACATATCCATCTTAGATGCATTTTCATTTTTAATACTTATTTAATTATCTTGGTTAGGATATGCAAGCACTGATTAATAAGATAAACAAGACGATTGTGTCTCCGCTCCCTGCCAAATATTCTGGTCCATTGTAAGTTTTGTTTTGCTTGTACCTTCATATATATCTTTGTTTGTTTACAGTAATATTTTCTGAATCTTGTTTTTAGCCGAGGTCTCGTCAAAAGCATGCTGCGGAAAAACCCAGAAGTTCGGCCATCTGTATGTATAACTTTACCTAGCTAGTTGATTTACTTCATTGGAAATATTTGTTAACTGCTAACAAGTATGAAACTATCACAGGCCTCAGATTTACTTAGACATCCACATCTTCAGCCTTATGTTCTGGATGTCAAGCTTAGGCTCAATAATCTTAGACGCAAAACATTACCGCCTGAGTTGCCGAGTTCCAAGAGGATTATGAAGAAAGCTCATTTTTCTGAACCAGCTGTCACTTGTCCAGCCTTTGGAGAACGACAACATAGGTCTCTCTGGAATGACAGAGCTCTGAATCCAGAAGCTGAAGAAGACACTGCATCTTCTATTAAATGTATTAGTCGCAGAATTTCAGATTTATCGATTGAGAGCAGCAGTAAAGGAACATTGATATGTAAGCAAGTTTCTTCAAGTGCATGTAAGGTCTCAAAGTATCCTCTTGCAAAATCTTCAGTGACATCCAGAAGAATCATGGAAACTGGACGGAGATCCGACCACTTGGTAATACTCCTTTTTGTTAGTGATCTATGCATTGTCTTGTAGAACTAATACCTTAGACACTAATGACCATGGTTGCCTTTTGCGCGGTATTCAGCATCCGGTTTCAGGTGGTGGTACCACCAGCAAGATAATTCCATCAGCTCGCCGGACTTCTCTACCACTCACGAAAAGAGCTACAAACCAAGAAGTTGCAGCTTACAACCCAATAGTTGGGATCTTGCAGAATGTCAAGTCTCCAGAATATTCCATTAATGAGCCACAAGTTGATAAGATTGCCATTTTTCCATTAGCTCCATATGAACAAGACATCTTCTTTACTCCCATGCAAAGGAAAACATCGTCTAAAAGCTCCTCTGTCTCAGACCGCTCTATAACAAAAGACAAATGCACAGTTCAAACTCATACGACGTGGCAGGGAATCCAACTCAACATGGTAGATAACATAAGCGACGGGTCATCATCATCTGATCAGAATGCAACAGCTGGTGCATCAAGCCACACCACATCCTCTAGTTCAAGAAGATGTCGGTTTGACCCATCATCGTATCGTCAACGGGCTGATGCTTTGGAGGGGTTGCTTGAGTTTAGTGCCAGATTGTTACAAGAAGGGAGATATGATGAACTCAATGTATTGCTTAAGCCTTTTGGTCCAGGAAAGGTGTCTCCCAGAGAAACCGCGATATGGATCGCAAAGAGCTTGAAGGAGAATCGAGACAAGACCAAAATGGTAGATCTAAATGTTTCTAGAGAGATACCACATGTGGGTCTCCTCTGACAGGCTCCACATTGTCATAACGTTCGGTTTAGTTCGGTTTTAGCAAAAAGAGAGAAGAGAAAGAACTGGGTTATGCTTCTGGGATTTGCAGGAGCTAGAGTTGGTTTAGGTTTAGTTTGATGGCTGACACTTTTAAAAGATGAGTAACAGTATTAGTAGGTTGCGTTGGATGGTCTTTGCTTTAGTCGAACCGGTAGCTTTGCATTTGTAATCTGTACACTTGATAGTGTTAACACCTTTTATAACTTGTATTACTATAGACTTCATAAAAGTTTCCAATCTCTATAATTTTTTTGTTTGGTAGGAAGGTGGGGAGACAAAGACAATTAGAACTAGCAGAACAAGTTTTGGCTATTGAAGCAGAATTATAAAATTTTGGATAGTCACTTAGCATTTGACCGGTCCACATATTACCGGTGGAGCGGTCAATTAGAACTAGCAGAACAAGTTTTGGCCTTTGAAGCAGAATTATAAAATTTGGATAGTCACTTAGCATTTGTGGTTCATCTAATATTTAATTACTCCATTTTATCTCTTAATCTAATAAATTTATCCTCACAAAATAAGTATACAAGTTTTTAATAACATTATATTTTAGTATAATTTTTCTTTGTCAAACCACAAGTTAATTAAATACTAACTCCATGATTGGTTACTAGAAAACAATTACGAATGATATATTTTAGTATATTTTTTTCAATCATGAATTAAATAATAAAATAGTTTGAGTTAAATTAATTATTGAACAATATTCATAAAACTTTTGGGGTGAGTAAAGAAATAAGATGGATTGAAAAAAGGCCACGTGGTTGTCACAATGCTTTTCAAAAATCTTATCCAAGCATAAGTCTCCTTGGTACCTCTCCTCTCCAATGGATCATCCGTCTCTAACAATGACCAAACTCCGAAATTATAAGAAGTAAAGACAACCATGGCGAGTGCTACCTTCTCCTTCTGTCCCCTCTCTCAATCCCATCCCCATTCTTCTCTAATCAAACCGACACCGTTTCTCAGATATGGCAAGAAACTACACCATCTTCACCACCACATCTTCATCACCATCTCTTACCCATCTCACCATTCTCGCTACTTGGCCGTTTCAAGAGACGATGCCGCGACGCCTCTTTCTTCTTCCGACCAAACCCAAGAGACAGAGACCAAAGAAGTGGAAGACACTATAGAGAAACGAAGAATGGAGGAGAAGTTTGCTGTTCTAAACACTGGAATCTATGAGTGTAGATCATGTGGTTACAAGTACGATGAATCAGCGGGTGACCCATCGTACCCGATTCCACCGGGTTTTCAGTTTGATAAGTTGCCTGAAGATTGGAGATGTCCTACTTGTGGAGCTGCTCAGAGTTTCTTTGAGAGTAAAATGGTTGAGATTGCTGGTTTTGCTCAGAATCAGCAATATGGACTTGGTGGTAATGCTCTTACCTCTGGTCAGAAGACTGGTTTAATCTTTGGCTCTCTTTTACTCTTCTTTGCGCTTTTTTTGAGTGGCTATTTCATTCAATGATTAAATATTTTCTCACTATTACTATGTTAAATCATGTTACCACCAATTTTATAATGTTTCAATACACCATTCTTCTCCATCAATTTGTACTACCACTTGCAAGCCTGGTCTGAAAAACCTTAAATCTAACAATGTTAGTCCAGAGGTAAGGAAATACACTTGAAAATGTTAAAACCAATAGCGAAACACGGTAGAAGAAACAGAGAGTCGAATAACATCCAATTGCCAAGAGATCTCTTAAGGACTCTAAACAAGTTTAATGTAATAAGTATATATAACAAAAGAAATGTCCAAAGGTACATTATACATTTGCCTTTAGCCAGAAATTTAAGAGAACTGATGGCAGATGATGCTACCATACATAAGACCATTGCAGCAAAAGAAAGGAACTCACCTGTACAGAAGAACCTCCTTATGCGCCTCAACTAATATCTCACAAGTTTGCACCTCGATGACTTGGTTGTGTCTTGGCCTGGTAAATTACTTTCTTTACCGATTTTCCATTTGTTTCACTGTACCCAACTCCATCCCTATAGTATCCACCGACAAAATTACCACCTGGCTGTGTACCGATCCATTGGGTGGGGGGTGATGGCAACGGGTTCAAATTTGCATTAGCAGCTTCTGTATAACTTGAATACAATTGTTTGCTTCTGCCGTTATCTTCTATCGATAAACCAGACATTCCAGCTCCAAGTCCACCACGGTTGTGCTGTTCTGCTACTATCTTGGAGTTGTAGTTCCGGTTATAGTCTTGTGACCCATTTGATGGATAAGGATATCTTGGACCATTGTTAAACGTTCCCTGTGTGCTATTGTTATACTTTCCATAGTAATAGCTCGAGTCATCGTCATAAGCTTTCCGGTAAGGAGACGGACCCGGTGCTCTTGGTCTATTGACTCCACCATAAGAATAATTACCCGGTACATTTCGGTAGTATCCGTTTGGGTCAATTAATCCCGAAGCCGCACCAGTAGAGGATTTCATGTTAAGGGTGTTTTTGATCAGACGATGAGCTGCTTCTCCCAGAGAAGGCCCTGCTATAGCTCCAACCACTTGCGGCCTGCACAATAGATATACCATATGGTTCTTTTAACATAATTCACACTATGATCTTCAAAATATCAGTCTGCAGTAAAATCTCCTTACCTATCTCGGGCTTGTCGGCGTCGGTTGCTATTGTCTTCATGCCATAAAGGAGGAAATGGCTTTATATCTACTGACGTCAAGATCTGCCAATTGAACTTTCATAAGAACACTTGTTTTGCAATGAATATTCAGCAGATAAATAGACTGGTAAGAAAACATAGACATTTGAGATGCAAGCAAGTAGATTCTCATAAACGCTATAAAAACCTAAGTTTCTATTTATTTTGATGCAGTAGAGATGGACTACTGTTCATGACGAATTCCTTTGAGGAATCATACCTTGTCCGGAATGATCGCTCCTCTGGGTGGTTCTGAGATATGAGAGTGTTTGGCAGGACACAGGTATGTAACATTTCTGGAAAATGTAGAGGAAAATATAAGTGAGTAAATCAAGACTTCATCAATTTCATGAACACTAACTTGTGAAGTACAAGAAACGCACAAGGCTCGGTTCTGCTCAATGCATGGCAAACCATTGACAGGGGAATCCACTCTAGTTTGGAAACCATTCCTTTCACTAAACCAAAGAAAACCGTTCATTCCTTGGCTGCAACAAACACAAACGAATTGATGATTAAGAACAAGCTCGATATCCAGAGTACACACAGCTTGTTAGTTATCAATTTAGCCAATAAAAACAAACCTAGAATTCGGGTCAATCATCCATGGAAGACATTCATGTGGTGGCATGTGCTGGTAGAAATGATAGTACTGCAGAATCCGCTGGCCCAGTGGATGAGCGGGGTGTACGTATAACAAATCAAGCATCACACTGTTGCGTTGTTGTTCTTCCACCTGAAAGATGGATCCATATTGTAGTTAATCATAAACTGCCATGAAAACTGATGGCTAGAGCAATCTAAGCTATAAAACTACTTTATAACTAGCAAATAAACCATCCTGCAGGTCCAAGAATCATCTTTCAGAAAGAATTATAGTTTCCTTTGGAGAGAATAAAGTTTTGATCAAACATTATGCATTTCGAGTCAAGGTTCAGTTCAAACCGTTAGAGTTTCTTCAAGCTTCCTTGTAGCAGCTAACAATAATTTCTCCTCAATGAAAGGAAGTTTTGCAATACCCTAGATAACAACAAGCGCAAAACACACAACATCAACAGCTGAAGAACAAAATACACAGTCTCAGCATGATAACATCAATACTATATCCAAAGAATACAAACAACCATGAACCTGCCAGGCGAAGCGCTTTCCATTCATGTCAAGCTCAAAATCTATAAATAGAATGATAGCTTATGAGTGTCAACTATCCAGCATGAATATATAGGAAAACAACAATACAAATTCAGTATCAACAATTACCAGCAGGGTAAAATTTAAGTATCGGGGATGAGGGATCAGTCATCAACTTCCGGTATTCTCCAGGCAGCGCATTTGAGCTGCAACAACCAAGAAACACAATTTACATCACCATAGAGGCCCACAATATTAATAATTAAGGTTCCAAAAAAAGGGAAGAACCTTGCAGCCGGCAGGGTTCCCATTAACTGGTCAAAAGGTTTAAAGGGCTCTCCAATAAAAAATGTGATTTCTAAATCAGGTAGATTCTTAAGATCTGAAGCAAATGGAGCATAATGGTATGGGTAAAACCTGAAACAATTAGAAGAAAGTGTAAGAAAACACAAAATTACATTTAAAATTTGCAGCTTAGTATTTCTCAGTAAGTGACATCAACATCAAGGTCTTTCCCGAGAAGAGACCAAGTTTTTGTTAGAATGCATGGCTCTCATGGGAATAACATGACATTAAGTTTTTGTAAAGTCAGACTTACCATTGCCAAGAGCATACACCTTGGTAGTAGTACCGGCAAACCCAGCACAAACCTTCAACATATTTCAGTACCTACAACGAAAATAGGTAATGAATGATCAGAATAGATAACTAGTTATTGTTCATCCAATTCCAAACTGTTTTGAGAGTCACTTCAATGAAGTAGTTCATATCGCGCTATAAGCCTCCATAAAAGAAAAAAAAAGAACTGTGAAAATATTAAGAGCTAAATTCCGTGGGCAGAAATTTTCAACATGAGGGAGTTAATAGGATGTTAAAAAGTCTAAATGCACACATAATCAAAGTAGCACATCGCCAAAAGATACCTTTTTCCAACTTTAGACTTATTATAACAAATCATTAGAGATTCAGAAGAGTGACAGAGAGCGTTAATTGACGTAAAACTCACCATGTCTTGTTTGATTTGCTCAGTTTCCTCTGGATTGGTCGTACTAAATTTCTCAGCATAATACCTCTCCTTGTAGCCTGGTTCTCCTAATTTAATCTACCCAAAATGAAAGAGCAGTTTTAGTCGTTCCTCCTACACTAATTTCCTTTTCAATAAATATATAAGAATCTCTCCAGCTCACAGGCACATATAAGAGTTCTTTGCAGTAAACTATTTTACCTTATCGTCTATCGGTTCAGGTGGTACCTCAGATGGGTCCCTTCTAGATCTTTGCTTCATTTCTTCATTGTTATCCATTGACTGATACCAACATCAACACACCATTAGCCTCATAAGGGTGTGAGCACAGTTCCTAAAGCCTCCAAAGGGTTGTGTAGGAAAATAGGGTAAAGGTTAAGATTACCTGTTTTATCCGCGTTCTTTTCTGAAATATTTTATCTTCATTTACAGCGACAGCTTGAATGAAATGCTCTACCCTATCTAGTAAAACCTATCAATGGAGAAAAAAAGAAGTTGTCAATGGGTTAACGATTAAAAGAAATGAAGCCCACAGATATAATGCAGTTCCGATTTTCATTAGTAATCATATAGCCAGACTAAATAGAAGCGAGAAAATAGTTTCCACAAGATAACTGACCATTTCTACAGCTCATACAAAATAGGGTATTGAGCAATGTCAAGCGAGAATGAAATGTGGGAGAAGATTAAAAAAAGAAACAATAACTTACCTCACCAGAATCTGTTAGATAGCCTCCCATAGCTGTAAACTCCTTTCTGTAAACATGCATCAGCAAGTTTATAGCCCCCTGAAGTAACAAAGAAACTTGGTTTAAAGAAACAGACTAATTTTTCAGTGCCTCAGTGGTATTGTAGAGCATGAAACAGGATATTTATCTTCCACAAGGCTATTACTATATTTTCTAATCTACACAACCATCACTTTACGAACAGCCAATCCTTTAAGGAATAAAAAGCTATACCATGTACATACCTCTCGAATTTCCAGTGTAGGCATATGAGGTAGGAAGTCATTACCAACAAAAAAGCAAAGGAATACAAAGTCGTCTATTATTCTCTCAAAGTTGATCATAAAAGGAGGATCTGGAATGGCCAATTCATATTGCAGATATTCTCGCAACACCCAAATGTTCAGGAACTATTTTCAAAAAAAAAATTACATCAGACAAATAAGAGAAAGCTCCAAAAGTAAAATAAAATAATTTTCTGTTGTTCACTGCAGCAAGATCTCTTGGAGATAACAAGGAAAACTACAAACCTGATATTTTTTCTTGTGGATTGGAATATCAGCTGCTGCATTATTGCTACCTGATTTTCCAGGGCAATCTGAAGCAAAGTGGCCAGTTTGTCCACACACAAAGCATTTCTCTTGCTGCCCAGGGTAAGTGATAACCTGGAATCAAAAAGATGACCCATCATTTGATCAACTGAATATCAAAGAAAATATAGAGCGTAGGGGTGGAAATCAGCTACCTCTCTTAAGATGGAAAAGTGAACTTCATGTGTAGCTAAGGAGAGCATTATCAAATCTGCATCCTGCATAATAATATACAGTTGGCAAATGTAATGTGCAAATTTTTGGACGAAGCACCAACACCTTATTTAAGAAAATAAAACAAGTACATTATGGGTTGACACTAACCAGACCATATAGACAATGCCGTGTATTTGGATCAAAACCAGGAAGATTACGTTGGAGACGAATGTATGACATTATCTTGTGTTCTCCTTCTCCCGGAACATTTGAATCAGAAAGAATTACCTTCAAATAATAATCCACGACTTCTTAGGGAGACAAATTACCTTTAAAACCAAAAGTAAAGGGACAACACCAAAAAAAAAAGAGAAACTGCAAGAATGCGAAAAGTCTTGTACAGTTTGGAAATAGCTGCTAAGTTAGATGAAACAGTATCACACCTTAACATATCTCCAGCCAGGGTTATGGTTTAACCTAGATTGGATGTAATACTGAAGAGCGACTGACAGTATAGCCATAAAAGGGGTCCCAGGAGTAATGACATTTGAATCACAGGTTTCAGCTTTCTCTTTAGCGGACAAGATTTGGCCCTCCATCTCAAAATCTTTTCTCAACCTCTCTTCCTCAGCTTCCTATTAAACCAGAAATAGTATAAGCAACAGTGACCCATGTAAAGCCAAGAGTAAATGTAAAAATAGAAACACAAAGAGAACATACAGCCTCTGCTGCGTCCTTTGCAGCTCTGAAACGTCGAGAACGCTGCTGATTCATCTTTGCTCTCGGCGCAACTCCATCTGCAACAGTATATTTAATCAACCACATCTCACAGAGCAAAACAGACAGATGATAAAAAGGAAACACAAGATCACCTATAGCCAAATAAAGAATCTTCCTCGGACGCACTAAAGTAAAAAGATGGTCAATGTACTCAAACATTGATTTAAATACATCATCGTACGTGGCAGGTGCAGGCTGCATTGTAATCAAAGTACGATTAGCTAGTAAAATCTTTAATGGAAATCAAGTATCACCATAACACGTATTGCTATGCAAACTCACTCCCTTCGATAATATCTCCTCAACTATAATGAAAAACTAATAACATCAGTGTCTTTTAATTTTCTAGTCAACTATTTTTATAAAAAAACTGACTTTAGACTCGCATAAGTGATACATGAACAAAATACACACAGCCATAAGCATCCAATTTCCCAAATAATATATCTAAATCACTTTCTGAACTGAACTTTAGATCCCAAAATCTAGTATCACAAAAATGGCCATTGCTTCTATTGACTTTCGGTAAGCAAAAATAGTCGGAAAGCAACAACTAGTACACTCCTCCCTTCCCCAATAAAAGAGCTAAATTATGAACACCAAAAAAAAATCATCTTCTCACCAAAATACCAAACTTAGTGATTTCATTTCTCATACGATCCATGTCTACTTGTTACTGCCTAATACAATCAACTCAAACTCTAATCATACACTTCAGAAAAGTTAGATACCCTACGTCTAGTATCACCAAGTTGGCCATCGCTTCCATTGACGTGCAGGAAGCAAAATCGAGGAAAAGCAACAACTAGTATACTTCTCCTTCTCTCATAACTGTACTAAACTACGAATACAGACAACAATAATCTTCTCCACCACCAAACTACTAAACTCATTGATTTCATTTCTCATACAACAAATCAACTCAAACCCTAACCAAACATTTCTGAGCTACAACATACCTTTCCTTCAGGATGGAAACAAGGATGAATGATACCATTCATATCGAGATACAAATTATCAAATTCGAAGCCGTTAGGGTTAGGTCTGGTGATATCAACAGGAATAAGGTCACCACGACCTCCATCGGTAGGTTCTTCTTCAACGACGTCACTAATTGACTTCGGGTATCGGTCAGCGAGCCATCTGTAGAACGCCGGTACTCCCATGGCGGATTCCGATCGGCGATTAGAGAGAGATCCGAGTGGTCTCGAGCTTGAAGGTTATCTAAATATTCTTCTAACTTAGTTTTTCTTTAGCTGTCACCAAAGTTGTTAGACATGATTGAGCAGAAGAAGCTTCTCTTCACCCCAAATATTTATTTTTCCGATTAACCTCTGAGTTCTTTTTTACCCTATCCGTGAAGTCTCTCCGGTTTCTAATTATTATTCTCTTGGAAATAAATGGGCTTTATTGGGCCGGATTTACTTTACCCACTTTGTTCAAACGGGTTTAGTTGTGGTCTCAAAGTGACGTAATGAGATTTTCTTGGTTTTTATTACCAAACTAAGCATTCATCTCTAGGATTTAGTAACTTAACACAATAAGCCACAAATTCTTAAATTTTATGAGATATGGTTTTCTTCATTAGAAATTTAGAACTCGGCAAGTTCCTAAGTTTCTATTGGGAGAATTATCTTTGCAAAATCATATCCCTAAACGATAATAACCTTGGCAATGAGTAGGGTTATCCAAATTAAAGTCTAAAACTGTACAATAAGATATGCACTTTGTTTCATCACCTATACGTTATTTGTCCGAAAGTATCTAGATACCACAACAAAGTTCAAGTTTACCCTCCTGCATCTAGCAATCAAGAATTTACTATATATATTACCCTTGTGAACTATAGTTAGTTACATACTCATTTAACCATATATAGTTATGAGTTATGATAGAGTTATACTTGTAATTGTGACAGTTATATTCATAGTTATGAGAGAGTTAGTAATTTAGTTTGGTGATATTAAGTTTGTCACCACTTTCATATCAACGTTTTCCCATTTCAATCAGACTCAAGTCTATCACAGCCAATACGGACTTACTATGTCACAACTATTTCTAAAAGTTGATTCCATTAATTAACAAATTTACTAGGACGTAGAATAAGTCTAGAGTCAATGTTGTGCTACTTTAGTCATTAATTTGTTACATTAACTATGTCGCTATGAAAAATAAATCCATTGAAAGAAACAGCTCTGTCGTTACCAAATATATATCTCTTAAAAAAAAATTGTTACTTACTTTTTTCTCTATCACTAAAAGAATAAATCTGTCAAAAAAAACTATCGATCGTACACAATAATTCTTCCATACGACTCATTACCGTGTATGGTAAAATCCAAAGCACACATTATTATTAACCATGTCAGGTAAAATCCAAAGCAATATAGTTATAGAAACACAATGGTACGTAAAAACTGAAGTGAAATGATTTTAAGGCAACATACTTTTGACTGAGGCGATGGAAGCATCGACAATGCGGAGCCATGCTCGACGCAAAGGACAATCAAAGCACATAAGTATAAAAATGCCTATCAATGTAGTTACATAAGTCGAAGCACTACTAAAATAGAAGGCCAACATATCAACAGGAGCTTCATCATCTTCTTCTTCTCCTCCATTTTCTGATTCATCTGAGGTCTTCTTAGCATCACAACTTCTATTGGTCGGTGGTCCACAAAGAAGAGGATTTCCCAAGTAGCTTTTCTCGTCAAAGGTATTAAACTGCCTTCCTTGGGGAATGATTCCGGATAAATTATTGTAAGACACATCAAAGACAACAAGAGAAGAAAGGTTGGTTAGTTGTTGAGGAATACTTCCTTGTAACATGTTATGCGAAAGGTCAAGGCTCTCAATATCCTTGAGATTGGAGAAGCTAGATGGTATTGAACTGGACAAGAAGTTGCAAGATAAATTCATGACTCGTAGCTTTGAGAGACTTCCAAGCTCTGCTGGGATAACCCCACTTAACTCATTGCTTGATAGGTCCATTCCATACATATAATCAAGTACGTCATTGTTGAATTCAGTTGCTCCAAAATAAGAATCATACCTTCGCTTCATTGAAAATTTGATTTCAATTTCTTGAAAACTAGAGGATATTACCACAAAATCCTCTACCACAAATGTGGATTCGTAAAACTTGAACGGAGTAATCTTCGTTATGGCTGTACCTACATATGAATTTGTATCCTCTGGTCCAAATGATAAATTATATAGACATGAAGGTATGAAGCCATTGAGCTTGTTATCTGAAAGATCTAAAAGTCTGATATTTCTCAAATCACAGAGCTGCCTTGACATAGATCCTGTTAAGTTGTTTCCCTTCATTAAAAGAATATATATGCTCTCGGTATTGACAAATTGTGGAATACTCCCAGAAAGTTGATTGTACCGTAAATCAAGTATTTGGACCTTTTCCAACAACGTGTCTGGAATCGGCCCCGTGAGCATGTTGTCGTGTAGGAACAATTTTATCCCAAACTCCCCACCAACACGTGACGGTAAGGATCCAGATAATAAGTTTCCCGATAGGTCGATGAGAGAAAGAAAGCCAATGGCTAGCAAAGATGGTGGTATCGTACCTTCTAAAAAATTGTTTGATATCGACAAGATAGTTAAACCAGATAAGTTAGACATCCAGCTTGGAATATCACCCGTTAGAAAATTGTTGGACATGTCAAGAACTGATAACGTAGTGTTGGAGCTAAGCAAACCAACTCCGATCTTCCCAGTGAATGAGTTGCTATCAACTCTCAACTCTTCCAGGGAAGTAAAGCTTGTTTCTCTTGGAAGAAAATGGCCACTAAAATTGTTGTGGGAGAGCTTCAAGTGTTTTAGTGAAAAACAACCAGTGACAAAGCGTCTAGGTAGCTTCCCGGAGAAGTTATTATAAGATAGATCAAGGGATGTAATGTTTACCATCTCACCCATAGAAGATGGTAAATGCCCTTGAAACCCATTTCTTGAGCCGTTCATTCGTAACAGATTCGGAAGCGCATAACCGATATTATCAGGGAGCAGTCCACTAATATCATTCACTGAAAAATCCAAGAACTGCAACTCATGCACTATTGTAGCAGGCATCTGGAAGATGGTAAATAAATTATCCTGCAACTGTAATACTTTAAGTTCCGGATTGTTTGCCAACAACCAGAAAGGAAGGGATTTTCTCCAAGCTGCAAACTCTTATTACAACAACACTTAGTTGAAATTGATATTTTGGCTCACTCTCTGTCTTGATTTGCAACATATCTGATGTTGATGAAAGTTTGAACACCTTAAGCTTTGTGAGGTTGGCGAGTGGATCAAATGAGAAGAAGCCGGTGAAGTTGTTATCTAATAATGATAGATATTCAAGGGACTCGAGTCTGTTGAAAGTAGATGGTAGATTTCCATTTAGCTGGTTGGATGACAAATCAAGAACCCTTAGCTTGTTTAATCTACCTAAACAAAGAGGAAGCTGACCTACAAATTTATTTTCACGAAGATCAAGCTCCCACAAATTCTTCATTTCACAAACTACTGCAAAAAAAAGATAGTTTGGAAAACAACAAAATGTTGAGAATAATAAGAGAATAATAGTTCATGAGACATTTCTTATGCATAAAGAAAGATTAAAAAGAAAGCTTGCCTTGCAATTCCATTATGCTCGAAAAAACATTGTTACTTAGATCCAAAGCTTTTAGCTTTTTCAGATGAGTCAACCCTGCCCCAAAACAAAGAGATACAAAAGCAAACACCTTATAGATATGACAGAAATGGATAAAAAACCAATTCAACAGTTATGTACAAAATTTAATCTATTTATAGATAGTGGTGATTGACGTAGATGCTACCTTGCATGGGGCCTTTTAGTATGTTTCTACTAAGATCCAATAGTTTCAAGTTTGTCAAGTCTTTTATTTCTGAAAGAAAATATAAGAATTAGTGATTACAACTAAAAGAAAGAGATAGCAAATTGTAGCCTTTGGAAACACACCTTCAAAAGGGAAAGGGCCTTCCATGGAGTTATTTTGAAGAGAAAGGCTTGTAAGTGACGTAGCAGCATTAATAAATGGAAGTATGTTGTTGTTGAATCTATTATTATAAGAGAGATCCAGAATCTCCAAATTTTTTAATTTCCTTAAGCTTTTATAACCTACAAACAAAAAGCGGATAAATAGAGTATATGAGAAATGAAAAATAAGTAGTCTACCCTATTCACTTAATTCAGTGATTTCAGGTATATATTATAACAAAATAGTATTAAGAGCCACACAGAGTTCAGGAAGAAGATTGACTAATGGATGTAATTTTGTGCTAGAAATGAGCCATATACTATAACCTTTTGATATGATGCAGGGGAATATGCAATTAAAGCATTAGAGAAAGTTGTTTCAGTATATAGTCTAGAATGTAAAAACCCTAGTATATATATATACCTTCAACATTATCAACGAAGCCATTGAGCCCAGCTGATAATTCTAGACTTCGAACCTCTTCAAAGGGATGCAGTAAAGAAATATTTAGTAGAGAATTCTCTTTTAAATTCGAAGCACCAACGTGAAGCCTGATAAGCCGCCCACTTGTAGGATTGCACATAATGCTCTCCCACTGGCAACAATCGCTCTTTGTGTCATTATTCCAAGTAGGGAAAACATAGTCCAAGTCCGATTCTTGCGTAATGGACATCCAATATTTCTTAAAATCCAACAAAGCTACTCTTTCTTTCTCAATGCAGCTTTTGCATTCATGGAGCTGCCCCAACAATAATATCACCCATATCAAGTATTGGCCCAAGAAACGCTTCCCTTTCATTGCAAATAACATTTAAAAAAGAAAGAAAAAGAGAAGCAAATGAATTAAACTCCAAAGAAATTTGAGAGTGTGAGTTCAATGCAAATACATCCATGGTTATAAGAATTCAACAAGATATGTATGTGAATGAGTCAGAAGTTTTTGTGGCACATGTAAGTGATTGCTATTGTTTATGATAGGCCAAGTGTAGATCGTAGAAAACACCCATCATCGAATGATATGTTTATGGTTGAAGACTCATATATGTATATACCACGTAATAAGTAAGTCAAGTCAATTCAAGTGAAAGAATACAAACTTCAGTTTGGGACATTCAAATATAGAAAAGGATACAGTGATACACACTATTTTCTTATTGGATGTGCGCAAATTTTCTACGGTATGTTTTTTATCGATTTTACATTTTCATTTTATTTTAATTAAATATAATTTAATCAAATCTATCAAGCAAATGCGGATTGCATAATTGGTTTTTAAAAGATTAGTCAATAAAATGCATAAAATTAAATCTTGATTGAGAAAATATCCACTATATAGATTCTAAAACGTGTGCATGTTACCACTTAGAATTGAAACATTATAGATAAGATTTAACATCTATTTCGTATACTATAGAAGCTTGAACCTGTTTTCAAGTCTAGCCGTGAAACTAGAGTCGTGATTGGAATGAATAAACCTCCACTGCCGATTCCACATGCGCTCGAGATTAAGGCAGCAAGGAAGTATAACACTCCAGCCACAATGGCTGCTAAAGATAGCTTGAGTTCTACAGAATTTGATTCTTTCAAAGATGTTCTCCATTGTTGGACCTTGTATAGCAGCTTTTGATGATATATCCCTGGATTATGTTGATTGATCTCTTCTTGTTGACTAGGGCTGATCGCAAAAACACAGAGGAGAAGAAGTAGAATAACAAAATTAGTCTTCATTTTGTTTTTGTCTGAAAGCTTGAAACTTTTTTTGTTTGCTTGTTCTATAATCATTGATGTTCTTTATATTGAAGGTTTCAAAGAGTGGGGAGCACATTTCATTTGCAAGTTGCTTTTGGATGATTAGGCTGCAAGTACTCTCATTGACTTACGTACTAAACAATGATATTTACGATATATTCATTGATTTATTGTGGCAATATACATAAGAAGCTGAAGAAACAGTTATTGTCTAAAACTGTGGAATGTGTCGGCTTACTACAAAAGATAAGGAGAACAAACTGTTATGTAATTGTTTTGGATTTGACATGGACCATGGTGAATGATTCCGTAATGTGATCCTTATGAAAAGTCTCTGTTTGCATTTATTTATTAAAACACATCTTTCTATCTGTTGTAAGGGACAAGTAAGATTGATGTGTTTTCACCAAAGCCTTCAAGCTTTGCAATGACATCAAATCTTCCAATTCGTTGATAAGGAATTCTTCTAATGATTATTGATTTTCTCATACGTGATCTTGAAAATTCTTCAGCTGCTTCGTTTTAAATACTTTTTTCCAAATAATCTGTAAAACAAAAACTTTTAAACCACAAATGGCAAAATATGCTTGAAAACCATTAATATATGAATTTGTATATTTTTTGATATTGAAAATATTATCGAATTTGGACTAAATAAATTATCCCAACAACACTAATTAATCGTGAATTATTGTAAATCAGTTGGACTTGATTAATTGTTAGTTATATGGATAATTTTGCAAACCATTCCAATTGATCGTAAAAATCTTTAGTAGACGTCTCAAAGAAAGAAAAACTGATTATGAGAGCATCAACAAACGCAAAACTAGCTAGTCTCATTCAAGTTTATACATGTTTTTTTTTCTAAAACTAGGTAACTCGCCAACTCGGTAGTCTTTACTATCAACCAACGTCAACTCTTCCAAGTCTTTTTAAGATTAAAGACTCTTAACTAAAGAGTTTTGGATAACTATTAAGTGCTTTCATATCATTTTCACAATGTTTAGTTTTTCTTCATCTTTCTCTAAATATATCAAAAAGTCAAAAAGTTCTAAATAAAGCGACACGCCAATAAAAAGGCGAATCTATTTGACATTCTATTCGTCCAAAAAAAAAGAAACGTATTTGTATATTCGTCAAAAAGTAAATCGATGTTGACAAAACAAAACAAAACAAATAAAATTTTATTAAGGGAAACAAAAATAAATTCCTCGAGAGATAGAAGTAAAAAAAAAAGAAGGGGATTTTCGCATTTGCCCTGAGCGAAAGAGAGAGAATGTATTTGACGAGTTCCAGGAGAAATCAGAGCTAGAGAAATCGTAAGAAATTTGAAATCTTTAATCTGTAATTTATCTTTTTTTAACAAAATCCCGACAAATGTGGTTCGATCTGTACAACGTTGTCCGATTTTCGATCTCCTTGGTCGTTTTTGTTTCCGCAGCTCAGTTTCTTAATCTTGTCTGAGAATTTACAATTAGGTTTCGCTGTTTCGCTTTCAGACATAGATTGTTCATGCTTTGTCTGTTTTTTTTTTTTTGGGATAATAAGTTTTGTTTTGTTTTGTTGATTCAGATAAATTCGATTATATCTGCTGTTCATATTCCTTCTTGGTGTTGTCTTAAATGTAAAATTTATTCAAAGATTTGTTTGGTAGATTCTCCCTTTTGATGTTTCGTGATAGTTTTTAATTGCACAATGTGTTTGTTTGTTGGGTTTTTAGCTAAATCTGCTAATAAAGTCTGAATTTTTTTGTGGGTATATAAGGCTCTAAGCATTTATGTATGTATACAATTTTGTTGTTGTTGTAGTAGTGGTAATGGGGAGAGAACTTGTAGACAAACACATGGATAAGAAAGCGAATAGTTTGACAGCTAGCTCGACGGGATCTTCAGATGATAATAAAGTCCCAAGTCCGTCTACTAATGAAGCTGCAGAGGTGAAAGAATGCACCGAGCAGAATTTGGTTGCGGATGATGCTCGTTTGAGGCAACAAGGGATAACTGAGACACCTGGATCCCATAAATCTTCTGTTAAACCTCGTGTTACTGCGAAAACAACTGTTCCAAAGCCGTTTTCCCTGTCGGCTGAAAAGCCTAGAAGAGCAGCGGTTGATAATAATTCATTAGGAAATGGTGCTAGCCATAACTCTTCTTCAGCATCAAGAGTTTCACAGGTAAACAAAAGCACACGGTGTTATGTAACCTGTTTTTTTTTTTTGCATTGTGACGTGTTGAAGAAATGAATCTTGTAGCACACTTCTTGTTTTCTTTGATTTAGTTCTGAAGGGATTTTCTGGTGATTGTTAAATGAGACTGAATTAGTTTTTTCCTCTTTGTGTTCAGCTAAACTCTCCTTTACCAACTAGGAGGATACCAGATCATAAGATGCACCATGATGAAGAAGATAGTTTTTCTGTTGCTTCCTCGTATCCTTTATGTGATAGTTAAACGAAAACAGAAACATTGATTTTTAATATCTAACCACTAAAGGACTTTTATCCTTAGCCATATATAGATCAGCTACATCCATAAGAAGTTTTAAACCCAAGATAACGATTGGAGTTGCTCCAACATTTAGTAGCACATCGCGACTGGAGAGACGAAGAGAGGTAATTTTTTTGGGTAGCTTATAAGGAAACGTTTTAAGGAAGCATGGCATTGCTTTGTTTCTCTCATTAGAGATGTCCTATTTATTGTTCCTTGTTCGTGTATCTATCACTCTGCTAATTGTCAGCATATTCTGGTTTCAGTTTTACCAGAAGTTAGAGGAAAAACAGAAAGCACTTGAAGCAGAGAAAAGAGAAAACGAGAAAAGGCTTAAGGTAAATGTTATATCCTCATGCATTACACTTGCATTCGTCAATAGATAATGTAGGAATCTTCTATATATTGTTTCCGTGTTAGTTATGACAACAGAAAAAGTTCTGCATACAATTCTTGAAACGAAAATATATTCAATATAATGTATATTGAGCAGTCTCAAAAATATTTGGATATGTAATTTATTTGGATAGGAAGAGCAAGAAGCAGTCACTAAGCAACTTAGGAAGAACATGGCTTACAAAGCTAATCCGGTACCAAGTTTCTACCAAGAGGGTCCTCCACCGAAACAACCATTGAAAAAGGTATGGAACGAAACCTCACTGTCTTCACTTACCTTTTTTACGCCCACTTTGATTCATTTTATTGCTTGTCCAAGACTGAAAACATATTGAATGATGAGATTCAACATTTAGTTTTCTTTTCTTGTGATCGGGTAAGATAGGCTTATCCTCACCACAAACAGCTTATCCTACTCAACTACGTCTATGGTCACTTTAGCTTTGTTTTTATTTTAATTTTAAGCAGTAACTCACTACCACAATTGTGAATTCACTTTATTCATGGTAACAGAAGTTGCTGAATTTCTGTATTCAGATGTTGGATTTTGGTTATATGGGCTCTAGTAGTCTACGGTAGGAATGATTCCAAACGCGGAGATTTTAACTTTCTATGATTGTTTGATTTGCAGTTTCCATTGACTCGGCCTAAGTCACCAAACCTTAACCGTAGAAAGAGCTGCAGCGACACAGTTAACGCATCATATCAGGAAGTGAAGGGGAAGCATTGTGCTCGACATCGTCACAGTGTAGGTGGTTGCAAGGATGAAGTCAAAACGAACAGTGTCCCAAGGACACCAAATAGCAGCAGCAAAGATCAGATGAGAAAGTCCAAAAAGGGAACACCAAAGTCTGAAGAAGTACATGAAATGTTTAATAGTGGCCATGATGGAGAGACTGGTGAGAATGGCGTTGGTGTTGTGGAGGAGTGAAGCTTCGCGTAGTTGTAGTTTCGTTTTGACTAACTTTGGTGAATGAGAAAAACAAGAAAAATGGTGAGAAGCAACTGCAAGGAGAAGAACAGGTTTTAGAGTGAAAGAACAAGTTTAAAGTTTGTTTGTTTGTTTGTTGTCTAATGTTCTGCAGATTGATTGTTCTAAATTTGATTGCTAAAATCAGCTGCTCTATTTTCGTATGATCTTTTCTTATCTGTTTGACAATTAATGTGAAATGTATATTAAAGTTGTTGTTGTATGGATCCCAAATTCCCAATTATTATAACTAGATTAATGGTTAAGCTGAGCGACATCTATTTATATAATTTCATTGTGTTTGTATGTTTTATTTTTCTAAGTACAATAGATATAAAAGTTTATGAGAGATGTAGAGATTTTGTAGTTTTGAATTCGTTATTCTTGAACCAATTGTATATATTTTATTATTTAAACATAAATATAAATAAAAAAGATTGCTTAACCATCGGGTTAGAGAATATTTATGTAAGTATATATAAAGAAAAATACAAATATAAAGATTTATTAATATAAGATTAACAAACAATGTATGTTTTTTTTTAATTATCAAAAATATATTTTTGATATGAAATAAAAAAAACTCTCGTGATTATTTGTTACATTGTTAAAAAATTAACTCTAAAAAAATATTTCTTCTTATAATCTTTCCTCCTAATTTAGCCTTTCTTATTAGTCACACCCAATTCAAAAAAAAAGCTAAAATATTTGGTAAATGGGAAATTCTACTATGATGCATAGAATCTCGTCTGCCTTGCGTTAAAAAAAACGTTATTTGGTTATTATGATGTCTATAAAATTGATGCTTAGCTTAGGCTAGCACTAGTTTAAAAAGAAAGTTGATAATGTCATGGAGACTCAAAATTTTAATTGCAAATGTAAGAAGCTTGTGATCTGTATTTGTTGCTCGACGTGCCAACTAGTTAATTAGTAGTATAGACTACACTAATATTAATAACCAAGTCAACAGTACAATTTTTTAGTAAAGTTCATCTTTTCAACATTTTACTAATTATAGTTTATTGACTTTTGACTGAAGAAAAAACGTTAATTAATAATGAGTGTGTTACCCTTTTCCTCTCTCTCTCCATCGACCCTTAAATTTCTGCAACTTTCAAAGCTAATCCTCCTCCAGCATCTCACGGATCTACTATACCTTTTCTTCCCTTTTTCTGAATTGAATCATATTTTTTTTTAATATTATACGATCAATACAAACACTGCTACAAATGTATCATAAATACTCTCTCACTTTCTCTTATCAAGCAATCTTGTTGAAGAAATAGGATTTTGAGAATTTGATCACAGTTTTGAAGGAAGAAAGATCAAACAATGGAGTCGATAACGTTAGATATAGAGCTGTTGCAGTTACCAGAGACATCGCCAATGTCGATGAAATCTAATCAAGATTTTGTTAAGAAGCTCTTTGATCAATGGCTTGCTCTTCCTGAAACCAATCGTTTGGTAAATGTTTCTTCCATTTTTCTTGTATCATAATATGTATTTTCTTTAATGGTGACATAATGACCGCACTAGCACAAATCACTAGAATAAGATGACTATGGAGATATGAAATTAAGAAATATGTGGGGTATGAATCCGGACGGTAACACAACGAACTAGCAAAAATCACTAGGAATATATGATTCTGGAGATATGAAATTAAGAAATAAGTTTTGTAATGTCTTTAAATTTTTTGGATGATATGTGCTTTTTTTTTTTGTTGAGTCCCAATGGTGACATAACGACGACATTAGTGCAAACTCGTAGGATAATATGTGTTTTGGTATATGGAACTAAGGAATATTGGTATGAATGATTACAGGTTACATCTTTGGTAAATGATGCAAAGGCAGGAGTGGCTTTGAATGTTATGTGTGGAGGAGGCTCTTCTGGCACGAATTCAGGGTCGAATAGTCCATTAGCTTCAATGTTTCCGGCACGCAATGGGCCTCCTCTTTCTCCAAGGAATTCAACTGGTTCTCCTCGGATCGCCAGACAAAGAACTGGACTATCAAATCTTAGTTCTCCTCTCAAAGTAGTTTCTGATCATGTTAAAGAACTCATTCCTCAGGTCTAACATTTTGATCCACCTTTGATTTTATTATCGTATATAGTCTCTCTCGGCAATTTTTTGTTGTACTAAAGTGATTCTATTATGTATTCATGTAATGTATAGTTTTACTTTGAAGATGGTCGGCCACCACCAAATGATCTAAAAGAGCAGTGCATAGCTAAGATCAATAGTCTTTTCTATGGCCACGAGGATGGTTTGCAACTCCAAGGTTGGTAATTAATTTCTCTTTTAATTAGATATATCTTCATATCTCATTTATAATGACTAATTTCCTCTTTTGTTTCTCAGAATTTAAATTAGTCACTACTGAAATATGCAAAGTTCCATCATTTTTTTCCACCTCCATTTTCAAGAAAGTTGATACCAATAACACTGGTTTTGTGAAAAGGTTTGCAAATTTTTTCATGTTTAGCTACAGAGTTTGATTAGTGAAACGAAATGTATATAAAGTTCAGAGATCATAATATAAATACCTATGAATTGTTTAACACATGTTATATATTATGCTTTTGCCAACTTCTTTGCAGAGAAGACTTCATTGATTATTGGGTTAAGGGAAATATGTTAACAAAGGAGATAACAAGTCAAGTATTTACAATATTGAAGCAGCCAGATCACAACTACCTTGTCCAGGTTGGTTTTTGTAGCTGCACTATATATATATCACCCTTTTTTTGCCACATTGGTAGATGATTTAATTATTTATCCTTCTCTTTGTATATGTATCAACTATTATTTTTCTGGAATTATACTCGAGAGTTCTCAACTTCTTGAGATATTGACAGGATGATTTCAAGCCAGTGCTTCAAGAATTATTGGCAACACACCCTGGTCTTGAATTCTTGCAAGGCACACCGGAATTTCAGGATAGATATGGTTAGTGCAAGAATATGAAGTGATCTTTAGTTCGGTTTGTTTTTTTACAGTTTTGCTGAAATAGTAAGATATGTTTACATTAGATAGAACAAAAATCTAAAATGAGATGTGGTGAATGTAAAGTTGAGTATATGATCCATTGTAATGTATTTGAAAAACTTTTGGCAACAGCTGAAACTGTAATATACAGAATATATTACTACATAAATAGGAGTGGAAATGGGCATCTTACCTTGAGAGAGCTTAAGCGAGGAAATTTAGTTGACGCAATGCAGCATGCCGATGAAGAAGAGGACATCAATAAGGTGTTGAGGTTGGTGTCTTAAGATTAATTAGTAATATGAAATTGGTGCTTATTAACGGCTTTTATTAAGACTCTCTACTGTTTATTAGGTACTTCTCGTATGAACATTTCTATGTCATATACTGCAAGTTCTGGGAGTTGGATACAGATCATGATTTCTTAATCGACAAAGAGAATCTCATCCGATATAGTAACCATGCGCTCACCTATAGGATTGTCGATCGAATCTTTTCACAGGTTAGCTACTCCACATCTGCATTTCTTATTTTTAAAAAACTTTTTTCTACTAGCTGCCGAATGTCTTTGTCACTCGGTCTACTTAATAGGTACCGAGGAAGTTTACTAGTAAAACCGAAGGAAAGATGGGTTATGAGGATTTTGTTTACTTCATATTGGCTGAAGAAGACAAGTCATCAGAACCTAGTCTTGAGTATTGGTGAGAATGGTGAATGTTTTCATACATATAGAGTCTTTGTGTCGGTGTTATTTGGTAAGAGCTATATTCTGTTATTAATGTTTGATGATATAGGTTCAAGTGCATTGATTTGGATGCAAATGGAGTTTTGACGCGGAACGAGCTGCAATTCTTTTACGAGGAGCAGCTACATAGAATGGAATGCATGGCGCAAGAGGCGGTGTTGTTTGAGGATATTTTGTGCCAATTATTCGACATGGTCAAACCAGAGGACGAAGGGTTCATTTGTCTAAATGATTTGAAGGGTTCTAAACTTTCTGGAAATGTCTTCAACATACTTTTTAACCTCAACAAGTTTATGGCGTTTGAAACGCGTGATCCCTTCCTCATCCGCCAGGTATCACAAAATATAGTAAATACCTTAAAGCTAGCTATACATACTTATAGAGATATTCATTTCTCAATGATTGATTGCTGATACATAGGAGCGCGCAAATCCGACATGGACAGAGTGGGATCGTTTTGCTCATAGAGAATATATTAGGCTATCAATGGAAGAAGATGTCGAAGATGCTTCTAATGGAAGTGCTGAAGCATGGGACGACTCACTTGAGGTCCCCTTTTGAGAATTTTATGGTAAGCTCTCACTATAAAAAGCGGACCAATAATGAGTAATATAATCAAAAAAAAAAAGGAAGCTAGGGTATGGGGCCCTTGATTTTCGGATAACATTATTTGGTTTATTAATTTGTTCGGTTTATGATATATAAGGGTGAATGGAAACTAAACACCATTCGGATTTGTTTGATACAGTTTTGAACTTTGATTTGGATTTTATATAAAAAACATATGAATCTAGGATCTCTAAAGAATCAGTAAAATGAAATCAAATTAGTTTACTTTTCAGAATTGTATTTTAATACTTACTCGGATCGGTTCGGTTTCAGATAAAGATCAGTTAAACAAACATAATGTCCTCATTGTATATATGTTGTTACAATGTTTTCACGAGTTTAGTTGTCAATGGAATGCAAACACCATCTCTCTCATCAAAACATTTAATTTTAAAAAGTTTTTCAATATTGCAACCATTGCCGGATGCGCCGTTTGGTTCCTACATGCAAGCCATTTCGCAACTTGGATAATAGATATAAACACGTCCGAACTAATCGTGGCCAGTATGATTTTCTATTATTATCTTTCAAAATTCGTATTTAGTATTTTACTGGTCCCAATTGTATCTCTAATGATTTCCTAATCTCTACAATAGTTTATAGTTGTTTTTTTTCTCATAGTTGATAGTAGAGTTTTTTTTTTTAATACAAAATACCGAGAAAAAAACAGTAATTGTATACTTAATAACTCTTTAAATTTAGATTCATATTAAAAATTAAATTAAGTGCTATCGAAACTAAGTTTTTATAGATATTTTGGTAAAAAACAACTTAGTGGCTTATATTTCGAGTTGAATTCTTGTTTCCAAAGATTTGTGGTAACTACGGTGTAAAAGAATTATTGAATCTTAATTTCTACTATATGATATCATCTTTCTGAAAGTTAAGTATTTTTTAGGTGATCTATATGAAATTCTAAGTGTTCGTGTCGAATTCCAAACTCCGTGTTCGAATTCATCTAAGGATTGCTATGTAAACTAAAAGTCAACAGAACAATAGTCAACAGATAACACTTTCGAACCAAAATCCATAGCTGGAGCAATACAAACAAGAGAGCTCATACAACAGAATAAAGAGGAGTAGAGTTCGGGGATAGGCAGTAGATCATGCATTCGAATGCCCATGGAGGGTTTAAAAGAATTCAAACAAAGACATTGCAACATTGATTAGAGAATCAAAATAGATACATTTAAGAATATTTACAACATTAATTAGCTAATTAACGTAAATCATTTGCATATAAATCTGAAACCCCAAGGCATGATGGAGTACATCGAATTTTGCTACAAAACTACTTTTTCCACATTTTATTTTCTACATTTTTATTCTATTTTCAATACATGTTTTGTCTTGTATTTTAATCTTAAGGGTTTTAACCCACAAATAAACAAACATTTGAATATGTGAATCCGATATCTACATTTAGGCACCATCTATGGGGACACTTAATTCTCAAGTTTTCAGAAATTTTAAGTCTCAAGCTCCAAAGAGGTAGATATGACTAAGAGAGTGCTACCAACCAGGCCATTACTGATGCATTGAGGAAGTTCGAAGAAACCTTCACCGGTGTAACTCAAAAGTCCTCAAACACAAAAAAAATCATAGCTGACCTTCAAGCTTCTCACGTAACACTTAATCGAAACGTTGATACAATTAACTCTTGTGTGGAAACTCTTAGTGCAGGGACCACAAGAGAGGCTCGCTGAAGCATGGTGTACTCTCATGTTTCATTGGCACGTAACGGTTCAATGGTAGTATGTGATATGTCTATAATTTGCATGATTTAAGCATTCATTCATCACTACTTTAACATTGTTTCATTAACGCCGCATCACATTTGTAGTCATTTTAGTGTGTTATGCATACTTAGGATGATTTTGCATTAGAGTTGCATATACATTGCATACTAGGATTGTTTTCAGGTGTTTTGGATGTTGTTGGTGTTCAAACAGAAGAGAAACAGAGCAGAGAGTCAGCATGCTCAATCGCACCTTCACTAGACCACTCGATCGCAACCAATGACCATTTTAGAGGCATCACTCAATCCCCTGATCGAGCAGAGATTGTAATGGTAACACAAACCACTCGATCACAAGCCGGAGGAACCACCAAATTAACACCACTCGATCGCCACTCAACCCATCTACTCATCCTTCACTCAACCCATCTAATCATCCTGCACTCAACCAGACAACCTGAAGATAAGGAAGAGACGAGAAGGAAAGACACCACTCTATCGCAAGCCGGAGGAACAATCAAATCAAGACCACTCGACTTCAACCTTGTTGGGCCGTTCAACCATGTCTTCACATCAGACTGCTCGATCGCAAGGTGGAGTTCATGAAGCCCAATCTAACCCGTCAGACCACTCGATCGCGACATAAAGATTTGAAGACCACTGTTTTATTTTCTTATCTATTATTATTTTTGCTTATGATTATATGTTAGGTCGGTTGAGGTGGTTATTTGGTGGTGAGAGCTGACCTAGAGACTTTTGATTGAGTGAGAAGTAATTGGTGTGGGTTTGATGTCTCAAAATGTTATTGAAAAATGATGAGAACAAATTAGACATATCTCTCAGCAAAAAATGGCTTAAGGTCATTTTTGGAGATTTTAAATATGATATTAAGATTTGTAGATACTTTTTTTTTTGTAAACCAAGGCTTATAGATTCAAGAATCATATTTCTACTAAGAAGTGTAAGATACATGAAACTTAGAAGTAGAAGGAATTCAAAGGAAAAGGGACTAAAGAGAGAGTATTTATGGTGGCTGGGGAGGAAGTGTGATAGATATTTGTGTAAGAATTAATGAATTAATGAATTTAATATGCAAGTTTACCCTTAAGTCAATTTCATTTACAAGTTTACCCTTCATGTCAATCTCGTTTACAAGTTTACCCTCTAAATCCGAATTATGCAAGTCAATCCCACAATCTCAAAAGTCACATGCAATACAGCTCTCCCATGTAACGATGACGTGACATTCGATAACTCTGTTTGAAAACATAAGGGTTTTGTGCAAAAAAAACCTTTATGTAAACTTTGTTTTGCAAGATAAACCTCCATGTCAAATAAATACAAATCAAACCACAATCTAAAAAGTCTCCTGCAATATAGGCCTATTGTGTATCGATGACATGACAGTCGATACTCATTCAGAGATTTTATAAGCCTATCGAATATAATACTTTACTGCATATAATTTAATTAAGTTATTGATTTAAGTTTTAAATAAAATAAAACCGAATCGATAACCAAACACTTAACCAAAATATCCAGAAACTTAGAAAATATCCAAAATTTATACCCATAACTGTAATTATAAACTCAAAATATTAATTATTTTTAGAACCAAAACAATCAAATACTTTAAATAATCAAAATATCCAAATAAATACTCTTTTACAAAATAGAACCAAATTTTAATTTTCTTTCTAAAATTTTCATTTTTGTATTTTTTTGGTTAATTACGGTTGTCGATTCAAAAATTTGAGAAAACGTAACCTTGATAATTAATGAATTATTTGAAATAATGGGTAAAAAGATGAAAGGAAACATCATTAATGCAGGTAAAACTAAATAATTTTTTTAACAAGAAACATTATTGAATATAATCTTTTCATATATTATTGGGAGTACATTTATAATGAAATTTTTTTTAATTAGGAGGCTTAGAAGTGAGGTCACAACAACAAACACCGCCATAACTGTATATTCGACATTCTCCTCCTTTCGGGTATCCCATAGACACGCATTTTCTCCAGCATGGTGGTGTGGTTATACATCCGTCTTGCTTACAGTCATAATATTTTTCTATTTGGTTCATAATAAACATATGAATATTACTTTAAGTACAAAATATGTTTTAACATGTTTATTAAATGAGTTTTTTTTAGTGAATTTGACTCAACCATTGAAAACAAATCTCAGTTTGAATGTTTCAAAGAATTTCAAGTTAAAAAATTTAAATGTTTAAGATATAATATATAATTTAACCAATAAATGTGTCACCTGGTGAACCCATGGAAGAAAGGATGATAGCAAACATCATCAATGAATGTAACAAAACATATGAAAACATCTTCGTAGTCATTAGTTATTCTCGATGATGCAACAACTCTTTGTGTAAATATCCTACAAAAAAACATTAATTATATTATAAATAAAAAAGATTCAAAATCAATGTAAAATCTCATGTATAGGACATATGTAATAAATATATTTAAGACATTTCTCAATATTTTGTATTTGACTATTTGATATAAATAGTTGTATTTTCTCATAAGAAATTTCTTACATTTCATATAAACTTGAATTTGTATGTTTAGAAATCGATTTACCTTTTTATTCTTCTTCAAATATTATGTTATTTACTAAGATCTGATTGTTCTGGTCTTGTGTGTTTGTTTGTTTATATACACAAACACATATAATCAACCTTCCATATTATATTAGTGAACATATAATTATGGTCAACAAATTTGGTCAATGAGTCTCAATATTTGATATGCTTCCATTTTATATTATATATACATGTAAATTAATTTATTTCTATTAAAAATAGAAAATTAATTTAATCTGGATGTATAAGTAAAATATAAATTGATGAGCAAATTTAAAATTTAATTACAACTGTATTGGCAATTGGGTACAAATTTTGACATCCCTGTACCTAGACAAAAATAAGACTTTATGATAAAAAAAATTAAAATTTAGTGGATTAAAATTGGTGTTTAGCAAGAACAAATGCAACATACATTGTAAGAATGAGGCGGATTTGCGACATACATTGTAAGAATGAGGCGGATTGGGCGCAATTTTTAACTATAAGCTAAAACCCACATAAAACTAGGAGTAGCCTTGAGGTTTCAACTGCTTATAAACTTGCAAACCCTTGAGCAAGAGAGGTGTCACATGAGAGAGGGAAAACAAGATATATAAAAGGTATAAGGTGCCACAAACAAGAAGTTAGATAATTCATGACTTTCTCAAAAGCCCACGGAAGTTGCTTGTCGACTTCCTTCAATCCAAACGGGGAACAGCAGCTTCCTTGAAACGGAACTGGCAGCAACATGACAAGCAGAACAGCTTTTGCTCTCGAAGGCATTACGACCCCAGCCAATTATCTTGATAGGCCCGAGTCTGATCGGGCTAAGTCTAAAACCCCCGTTAGCCCAAACGGGCTTAGACGGAAAGCCCGATTTTATATGGACACATATTTAAGGCTAAGCCTTATACTTTTCAGGGTTGGACAAGACTAACCTGCATGATTTTGCCTTAATTGACATGCCTACTCACCCCTTATGCTATAGTTTCTTTATTGTTTGAATTGTGATACTATATTCTTCACTATATTATCAAATATGGTTGTTTTTGTAATTCGCCATATATTTTACATATTATTGCTCATCGAAAAATATTCCTCGTGATATTAATTTCAAAAAATGAAACTATAGTTGCCCCCGTTTTTTATGTCTCCTCCGTTGTTTTCTCTATAGTTTATTAAACGTGTTCAAAGCTTAACTAGCTTTATTTTCCTCTTCAAACCTCTAAAATGTGAAAGTTTTTTGACCAATGGTGAAAGAGTTAAAGGTTTCTACACAAAGTATGAGATTCGACTCTTTAAAAATGCATTTTTTGCAGATTAATGATGGAATTATCATGAAGTACATGGTACCTTATGCATGTTGCAATAGAGCATATCCACCAAGGAGATGTCGTACATGAAGAACGTTCGTTATGGATCCGAGTGTTGTAGAGAAAACTACGATGAGATATCATTGTTTGTGAAATTTGTTCATCATAATCGCATATGCTGATTGCTGAAGGTTGTTTAATAGTATCATAATAAAAGGGGTGAACGACCTGTGTGTCCCTTGGAAGTTTCATATAGCACTAGAACTACACCGAATTCCAACCTCGATCTTGGTCCACACAAATAAAAAGTTTTAGTCCTATTTCTCCCTAATTTGAAAGTTCGAAACCTCAAAACACATAAAATCAAAATTCAAACCTAAAACACACATAAACATAGTTTATAATCGTTTTTTTGTTACCCAGACATCGTTAACCACATTAGGACTAAACTGAACCGGATTTAACCTGAGTAGACCCGATTTAAGATCGAAAATCCCCAAATCTCAGAATCAATGAACACTAGAATTTGAGAGAACCCAGAAATTTAATCAATTGATTGTTGAGGGAGAAATTCATGATGATGAAGACGGATCATATCAGCCACGTTGCAAATCATCTCAGCCACAACCACACGATAAATCAGATAGTTATTAGAGCCTTCTCAATGCATTATTTCTCCGGACAAACTTTCTCAAGACACTTTCAGTCAAGGATAAATAAGATTAGAAGATACAATGGATTTATTTTTGGTTTTGCTTTTTAAGATTATGATTAAATTGGCTTTGTTGTTTTGTTGTATAACTCGATTTACTCAAGCTCTACAATTTTTGTCTCTGTTTTACATTGCTTTTTGATCTCTGCAACTATTAAAATGTTAATGGCACAAAAACCGTGTCATAAGCTACAAAATGATAACGATTCACCAAAATGAGACAACAATGAGATTCCAAATCGTTGGGTTTGTCTCCTCTACGAACGATGTCATGGTTTCCCCTCAGGACTTGCTTTATTTCCAGAAAAATTTATTGAAAAAGAAGAGCAAAATAGAGTTTCAGTCAAAGACTAAAATTTGAGATTGACTTAACTCCAAATTCATATATCCGCAATGCTCTTTCAAATAATGTGTTCACAAATGATGTTTTTCCAAAAACAATGGAGGAAAATTCTTCAATTTCTTCTATAGACAACGAAACGGAGAATTTCAATTCCAAGAATGGAGATGTATATGTTGGTTTTGTAATCGGGAGGTGATGGCGGAGAAGGAGACGGGTCAAATGGGGTAGAAGGAGATGGGTCATATTTTTAATTTGGTTTAGGATTGGTTTAAGTGGTTTAATATCAGTTTATGTTATAAACCAATTAATCAAACGTTTATGTGTTTTGAGGTTTCGAACTTTCAAATTAGGGAGAAATAGGACTAGAACTTTTTATTTGTGTAGACCAAGATCGAGGTTGAAATTTTGTGTAGTTCTAATGCTATATGAAACTTCCGAGGGGGACACAGGTCGTTCGCCCTAATAAAAGTGGATAAACGTTTTTAGTGGTGTTGTAATAAACGCGAAAACAATGTCTTCTATAATTAATTTAAATTTGATCTATTTAATAAAATTAAAACCCAATCGTGAAGCCTAATCCCTATAACATTAACATCATTACCGCTTATAAGAAAGGTAAATATAATAGAAATACTCTGTATTTTCTTAGCTTTAGATTTTATGAGATTTCGTAAATTTAAACATTTGGTCTTGGTTTAGGAATTCTATATTTCAATGTTCTTTAATAAAGTGAGACAAACATCTCTATCATGAATCTCTTCCTTTCGTTGAAACTCTCACCCCTTGTTATTTATTTACTCGCTGGATCTCATGCTAGATCCCTCTTTCACTCACCAATATTACATCCGAAGGGAATAAATCTAAACCTCAAAACACATGTATTTTAAAAATAAAACATGCTATTAAAACTAATAGATCTATATATTACATATATTTAGCAATATATACCATGTTATTCAACAGAATCACATGAATTATTGAAAGAAATCTACATATTTTATCAATATTTCACGTTATTTATCAAAGTAACATGAAATCTTCTAAATTCTGCATATAAACCATGTTGTTCAATAGAGTCGTTTGAATTCTTGAAATAATTCTACATATTTATCAATACTTCATGCTATTTAACAAAGTCACATGAAATCTTAGTCACTGACGATGAATATGTGAGCTCCGATCTTTGTCTCTCTCTCCCTCCTAGTCATTGACGATGATGAGTACGTGAACTTATCCGTAAGACATCTGTTAGCCAATTAACTGAGGTATTTTTTTGTCATCGGTGATCCACCGAACCATGGTTGGAACTTGGAAATGAGATTAATGGACGATGATGTAGTGTTGTTGAGAAGTAATAATCATCTTAGCGTAGGAATAGTTTGGTCATTGTGAGAAAAGGTTAGTTACTTAATTTTCAGCATTTGGCTAGTTACTAATATTACCCTTTATAATATAGTAGTTCTTTAGCATGGTTTGTAAACAATAAAAACAAAAGTTTTTTAAAACATAATATTTTGCTCAATTTTAAACAAGTAATTTTAGTTTTGTTTATGAACTCAAGAGCGACTAAAAATTACAAAGTATAAACAATTATAAAAAAAATATTTCCATAACTCTCCAAAAAAATAGTTGTAAGCTGTGTTATATTTACATAGCATGTAGTGTTTTCTTTAAATAGTTGCCCGTACCCACTAAAAAATATGTCTGGTCCAGACAAGTCTGGATTTGCTTTCACTAAGAGCAATGTTTTGTTTCTGGTTAATCAAAAATTCAATTAACATATATAAAACATATGACTACCTGTTGTATACACATACAAGTCAAGATAGATTGTCTATTGTCTGAAGATACCGACCAAAACATTGCATAATGTACCACAAAAGCTAATGAAAGGGCTCTAAATGTTAAGAAAGCCACGTTTCATATTCATGAATCTCCTATGTTTCTCACTTCTCCTACGCATGTCTTCATCTTCTCTGCTTTCCGAGTCATCATCATCGTCTAACACAATAACCTCTGTATTACATGTCTTCGGCTTTTGAGTCAACGATGGTGATCCCTTCGAAGGCGTTTCCGAAACTCTGTCCAAAGCATCAGCGGCTTTCGTGCTCTGTTCATAAGACTCATCATCATCATCATCATCATCATCATCCACCACTATGATTACCTTATCTGGCTTGGACTTGGACACTTTGACCTCTTCTTTTACCTGCAACTTCTTTCTCAGCAGATTAGTAATGTAATCAATTGATACCGGTGTTTACAAATTTCTATGTGAAGTACAATTCTCACACTATATAACAACCTCACCTTGTTATCACTTTCAAACTTCCTCTTTGACAGCAAAACTCCAAAACCACTGCTTTGTTTCTTTGAATCATCCACACAAACCTTCTTCGAACTCAGAGAAGAAGCTGAAGCTTCTGTGCCTGTTTTCTCAATCTTAGGTTCGATATTCTTTTCAACCACCTAATTCAAGAAATGTCATAGAGCAAAGAGAAAATTTTCACTATAAATAATTACCAAGTGCATGCAATAATAAAGCAGTCATGACTCATGGCTCTTAAGTAACATCTCATGGTTTCGCACCACGAAACTACTAGACATTTGGATTAGCAATTAGCACTTGCAAATAAGTCTCCTCTAGTTATAGTATTTTGGCCCACATGCTATTGAAGGGTGCAAGATTTAGTTCCTAATAAACTTGGTTCTATATGACCTAATCTATTCACTCAAGCAAGTATCATATATAATCACTACTAATTGCTTTTCACCAAGCAGGTAAGCACATACCCTTTAACTAAAAACCTACAGTTTTAAAACACATATGTAAAGTTCTCTTCTCACACTATATAGTATATAACAACCTCACCGTTTTGTCACTTTCCAACTTCCTCTTTAACGGCAAAACTCCAAAACCACTGCTTTGTTTCTTTGAATCATCCACACAAACCTTCTCCAGACTCAGAGAAGACGCTGAAGCTCCTGTGTCTGTTTTCTCAATCTTAGGTTCTATATTCATTTCAACCACCTAAATCAAGAAAAGACAGAGCAAAGAGAAATTTTTTACTATAAATAATTACCAAGTGCATGCAATAATAAAGCTTTCACGACTCATGGCTATTAAGAAACATCTAGCAATCAGCACTTGCAAATAACTCTCCTCTAGTTATAATTTCTTTGCAAGTTCACATGCTATTGAAGGGTGCACGATTTAGTTCCTAATGCACCTTGTTTCAATCAAGCAAGCATCATATATATATGATCACTGCTACACCACAACTAAAACCTACGGTTTAAGAATACATATTTTTCAAAACATATCTACTCGATAACAGCAATCATTGCCAAAACCACTCCAGAATTAGAAGGCAAGCACATTTTTTTCGTACTCCTTATATAAACAGAAAGAAACCAAAAGGAGTTATACTATTAATTCATAACATAATAGATATCTTACTGTTTCAGGACGCCTATCTTTCAAAGATTGAACAACTGGCTCGAATGCCGCTGCATTTTGCATTGATCGTCTGATGACACTGATCACTGCGTCAAAATTACGCTCGAGGTAAGGAAGCTTTGACTTCAACAAACGGCGCAACTGGGCAACAACAATTGGCATCTCCTTGGCTGTTATTTAATAAAACGAGTTAGACCAAATTAGGAACCACCGACAAATATCCAAGAACCTGGAGATGAAATGGTAAATTATCTACCTATGTCAAAAAGAGTTTTATTTGGCAATACATAACCGGTGCTCTCATCATCTGCGCGTGCAATCCGATCCCGCCATTCACAAAGCCCCTGCAGCTCAGCAACTATTATGTAAGCTTCATATGGTAAAAAGAAAGGTAGATGAAGGGTGCCTTGTATCATTACGCAAATTGAGAGCATACCGCAACAATGGAAAGTTGAACCGCATTGAGATTACCTGTCTGAACCCTAACAAAATGCCAAAATGGAAACACATACTAGAGATTATTTTAAGTTAATAAGCCATGCATAAGATTTTAAACCTAATCGGGTATTGCTCTTCCATATAAAAGCACAAAAACGATTGACAGGATAGCCAAAGAACAGGTACACCAGGCAACAATTAAAACTAAAGCGTAGATTTTGATTCATGAGGGGGACAATAAGCAACATACCCATAAACGTGAAGATATGAATCCCTAGTCCAAAGCTCTTTTTCATATAGTTGCATGCACACGTCATAACTGCGCTTGTACACCTGTTAGCATTGATAACTTCGTCAAAATGGTTATCGAAAACTGAAAAATCCCAAGCATAGACCCACTCGACTCAAAAGAGAAGATTATGAATAGAAATGAGTTGATGCTTGATCTTCATGTGCCAACGAACAACCGTATACGTGACACAGAGACATCAGGAAGGATCAGTTAGAAAAATCAAAGAAACCAAAGTTAAAGCAGGGACCGAGGGGGATGAATTATTTTATACAGATCTTACTTTGGGCATAATATTTCTATTAAATATTGAAAGAGCAGAATGGTATGTTTGGTTTCTTTTAAAATTTGGGTGAAAGAGAAGGGAACAAGAGTCACGTCTAATTAAGTGGGTGTTTTTTTATTATAGCATCTTCTTTACTCTATCAGTCTCCCTTTAATCAAAATCTAGAAAAAGAAATACCAATAGAATTCGGGAGACTTTGATTGTTACCTCTACCAGAGGAGAGTCAGATTGCTCATCTTCCTTTGCCATTGTGTGCAACTCCATTCGCATTACATCATAAATGTACAAAAGATAATGTGTATCTTCTCTAGCATATCTGCCATTATATGCAAATGTGTTAGCTCAACTCAACCAATGCAAAGCAATCATGAGAGAGACTAGACAGAGAATATACTAACCTTTTCATTACATCTGGAAGGGGTCTTATTCTCCAGTCTGCTTTTTGGTATCTGCAGCCAATTAGCAAAACAGAAATTGAACGAAGAGTGAGATAATGAGAATGCAAAAAGAACAAAAGTTAACTAAGATTGGATTGTTATGCACTCTTTGTTTGCAGCAACTCCACAATAATGCTTCAGAAGAAATTCCAGACTATTTCTCTCCAGCTTTAGCACCCTTGAAGCCTGACAGAAAACAAAAAAGTACTGCTTAAGATTTAATAACACTTTAAACCTTAAGAACCTTCAGACCAAAGTTATCGTTTAATAGCCACAAGAATGTCACGAACATCATTAAAGGAATACAGGGACAGAAGAGTTATATTTTCAAATTTCTACTCTCTGGAGCGTAGACAAAAACAAAGGAAGAAAAATTGAGTTTCATTTTTTCCAATAAATTGTCTTCATTCTTCTACATTACTACCAAAATGGGTTCTGTTAAGGTGATCTCATACACCTCCAAGTAATATGACCATGTCAAAACAAAATAACCAGAAATCAAACCTGTCCTGTGTCAAAAAGATTGCAGACATAAATGCCAAAGTCCCGTTGAAGCCAAATAATATCTCGATCTGCTCCATGGATTACCTAGTTAAGTTAAATGGTTTCATATTGTATTAACTATATTCTAGGAATTCTGTAGAAAACACATTGCGCATTATGGAGAAAACCTTTTTCTTTTTAGGGTCTTTGAAGAGTTCCCTTAGATAAGGACCAATGTGATCCCAAAGCTTGAATATATCAACAATATAATCCTCGGTTCTAGTAGAGATTTGCATCAAGCATGTTAATCCTTGAAAAGTTCTATACTGATTATGCTCCAGATCGACCTACAAAAGGAATAAAAGACAACAAACTCAAGCAAGAACGATAAACAAGATATAATAAATAAGGAAAGAGATACCATCATCCTAACTCATAAATTAAGTTCTCTTTGTCTACTCAATATACTGGAGACAGATACTTTAAGGAAAGCTCATTCTCATTATAACACAAGCAAACTTCTAAGAGCCTCTACCAAAAAGTGCCACATTTTAACAATACATTGCACATCGGACTAAAAACAATCAGAGGAAGAAAATTTACAGCAAACTCTTCAACACTTTGCAATGCAGCAGCTAAGTCCTCAAGATCTTTGACTTCTTCAACTAGCTTGAATGGAGTCTCTTCCAATGGGAGAGGCTTAACAGGTCTCATCTCACTTAGATTTCTATCAACAAAGTCCATCACAGATAGTTCCTCCTACAATACGAGAACAGAGATGCAAACAAAATCACATACAGAAAAAGGTAACCTAAACAAATCAAAGATTACAGTTCCACACTCGAGATATTACATTATACAGCTACGAATCAACACAGAGACAACGAAACTAACCAGTGGATGAATGAACCGAAGACCGTCTTCACTCTTCTCCAACAAAACATGCTCAAAAGGATTATTAGCATTGTCTACCAAAATCTTATACTCCTCTTGAGGCTTCGTTAACGTCGGTATATGAAACGGAACCTCTGCCTTGCCAAATTTCGCGAATCCCTTATCACTCTCAGCCACTTTCACATCGATTACCTTCTTCGAATCTTCCTCCATCTTTCGATTCCTCTTGAACTCATCCATGGGATCATCAAATCTCATCGATTTCTTACCACCAATCGTCTCAAGAACAGACTGCGAGCTCCAAGCTAACTCATCGATCGGACGCTTGAACTCGTCGGACTTGGAGAGAGAATGGAAATCTCTGTTCGTCGGAATTGTAAGAGAAGACGAAGATAGTTTTGAGAGATTCTTCGGAGACTTCTTCACCTAAGCAATGTGATCTTCTTCACTCATTTTTGGATTCTCGCTTAGGGTTTTAGAATCGCCATTGAAGTCAAGTCTTAGTCAAGAAATGAGTCTTCGTATTAAAGCTTAATCATGATAAGGAGCTAATCTTCTTGATAAGCACCTAATCAATGTTGTGTGACATTTGTCAAAATTTTGTATTTGTTTTGGATTCCATACCAAATATGTACATGATGATTATTTTTATTTTTTAAATCCTATTTATTTGTTTTTAAGTTTTATAAGTTTAGATATATAAGTAGATTTTAGAATACTTATCAGAAAAATAAATTAACGGTTTATCATTTTATCTTAATGTATTTTCATGTTTACATGTATTTTTTAGAAAATTTAAATACAGTAAAACCTTTTTAAAAAAATTATCATCACACCAATTTTTTTAAAAAAAATACATTTAATAGAAGGTATATAAAAATTGTCATCATACCATATCATCTGCTTTATTATCAAATAAAAAGCAAAAAAATAATCTTACCATTATGAATAAATCAAAAATTAGCGGTAAAGATTAACGGTCATAAAGGACACAAGCTGTGGAGATATGAAAGAAAATAAATTTCGATTCTAAATATAATTGACATATCTATAATAAAATTCTAGCAATAAAAAGCACAATCAGTTAAGTTCATAATGTTGAAAGCTATTATAAATTGTCACTCTTATTGTATATATATACTATATTAATGACATGTGATTGTTGTAGATGTGAGTAGTAAGACATGTATTTATGAAAATAAACACACAATTAAATAAAAATATGTAGAAATTTTTATTAGAGAGAAAACTAAAGTGTCATGTTCGACACCTAAACATGTTTGTCTAACATCTTAAATTAAATTGTCCTGTTTGTTTATACATATGAATTTATGATCTGAAGATGGACCGAATTTTTTATTTCTTTGATTTATTCAGTTTACATATTAGAAAAGAAAATTTTCACTATTACATATCCTTTCTTTGTGCAAAGACTGATTTTTCCATTCATACGATAAGAGGAATTAGAGAGAATAAGGGTTCATCACAACCAAGACTTAAGACAACAAAATTTAATACACTGATTAGAGCATAATATAAACTGAATAGATACCTTGACGATAAATCCAACTTTCGGAGACATGAGCGATAAGGCACATAGACAAAAGCGAGAAAATCGTAAGTCGATACTACATCCACAAGCAAGTCGTAAATAATCATAGTCGATTGACAATTTGACTTTGAAAAGGAATCCAAGACCTCAATTCTCACCGGCATGAGACGTATTACTTCTTCTCCAAAAGATAGTAACAACTGGAAGAATGGACGGTTCCAGACCGGAGACCACATTGTAACAGTTTTCTTCATGAAGGAGGGTAAGGAGCAAATTGTTCTCTTTGTAAAGGAGGAGGGTTGCAGCAGTATGCTCTTCACAACGGAAAGAGTTGCAAGATGGGGACCCATAAGGTCAGTATCAGAGTCGAGTTCGAAGTATACAATATGGTTCATACACTTGAAGAAAGCATTCCAAAATTTTCAAAATATTAGAAGGCCAAGTCAGAGACTGAACATATCTCGCTTGATACGTATGGAATAGGGAGACGACGATATGTTGCAGATTGCAAATATAAGCCGGTAGACGAGAGGCAAGAGCCACAAATCGGGATAATCGTTTTTTCAATTGGTGAAACAAGTTTAGAGACGAAAAGTAGATAAATTTTAGCAAGGATTGTCAAAGGATAAAAATATCGGCGAAATGATTTCTATTTTATAATAACATTTTTACTTTCCATTTTATTACGGTAAAATATCTTCAATCTGTGTGACCAGTTAGTTTAAAAAGTGAATAATAGTATTATCTAATATGGTATGCATGTTTGCTTTGGATTATGTATTTCAAAAAAAATTATCCTCGTCAATGTTTTTCTTGACCTTTTTCGGTTCGATCTGTTGATTCCTTAAAGTTTGGCTATAGTGTTGTTGTTGGGCAGTTTTTGTTAGTCTCCTCCACCAGAAATTTTTGACCAAATAAATCTAAATTTGGTCTGATTTTACTTCTTTTATACTAAATCCATGTTGTTTTCACTCGACAAATTGATCATGGATCCTTTAGACGGTTTATCTTTGTCTCTTTCGAAGCTCCGTCAAACCAATTCATGAAATATATATTATTAGTTTTGAAGTCTAACTATCATCAACGGAGGACAAAAGATTTGAAGACTACATTTTGAAGATTCTATAGTGATATCAATTTTTCAAATCTTTGAAAAATATTGATGCATGAAAGTTGTTATAAATTTAAAAATTATATAATCGTAGCTTTCAATTTTTTTTTTGCTATTTCTCATATCTGATTTGTGTAACTGGTTAAATTTCTTGGGTTTATGTTTATAATGTTGTTGATGTTGTGTAAAATCCTCTCTTTCTAATAAATATTAATAAAAATAGTACAATTTAATATATATATATATATACATATATACTAAGACGAATGAAGATATATAATTCAACTACAGATAAAATATATTGCAGTTCAAATAATAATCATATATATAATAGCAGAGTTTTCTCTCCTCTAAAAGTGTCCACGTCACTACATCTTTTTAATGTGGAGCCCACATGTTTTTACTCTGTCTTCACATTTTTTTCTATGCGTGAGATAGATTTAGTGATGTTTATGGGGCACGATTTAGTGATGTTTATGGGGCACGATTTGGTCAAAAAGCCCATGAGCCAAAGAACCAAATAGACTTAGTGAGGTGTATCGGGCCAAGATTTAGTCAAAAGAACCAAATAAACCAGTATACTCCTTCTGTGTAGTCAATGGACGAACTGGCAGCTAGGCGAGGAGATAGATGAGTTGTGCACTTGAGGGACGAGCTGACGAGTAGGTGAGGAATTGGACGAGCTGACTAGCTGACAGCTAGGCGAGGAGATGGTCGTTGAGTGATGTGGAGCTTGAAGACGAGCTGAAGAACTTAAAGACGAGCTGGAGTATGGGGCACGATTTGGTCAAAAAGCCCATGAGCCAAAGAACCAAATAGACTTAGTGAGGTGTATCGGGCCAAGATTTAGTCAAAAGAACCAAATAAACCAGTATACTCCTTCTGTGTAGTCAATGGACAAACTGGCAGCTAGGCGAGGAGATAGATGAGTTGTGCACTTGAGGGACGAGCTGACGAGTAGGTGAGGAATTGGACGAGCTGACTAGCTGACAGCTAGGCGAGGAGATGGTCGTTGAGTGATGTGGAGCTTGAAGACGAGCTGAAGAACTTAAAGACGAGCTGGAGCTTTCCGTATTTTTCTTCCCCAGAAGCTCAAACATCAACAGTTATTCACTAAAAGGTACTTAAATACATGGCTTAATTCCTACAAAATTCCACTACTTGCAATTTAATTCATACTTTTAATATCTCAAATCGAAACTGTAACTGGAGAAAAGCAAAAACCTCCTATACATCTTCCTTTAAACTACTATAAAATCATCATCTCCCATCACCCCCAAACACAATTATCACTTTCCACCAGAAAATATTACACACTCTGAAAATGGCTGAAGTTGATGTTGTTGCAATTCCTTCTAAAGCAAACTATGTAGCTTTTGATGCTTTACGTCTTGGTCGCTCTACTCAACAGGTTGTTGGTCGCCTACTTCGTTTTTGGGATGCTCGCAACATCAAGAAAGATGGCCAATTCATGGGCATAGTCCTCCTGTTACTTGATGAAAAAGTAAATCATCTTAGATGTTTAATGCTTTTTTGTTTCATATGTAATTGATGGCTAACTAACACTTAATTTGTTTCATTAATAGTGCTCCGTAATCCATGCTTTTATCCCAGCAGCTCTTGCTTCACATTTCCGCCAAGTTTTGCGTGAAGGCATAATCTTCAATGTTAGTGGGTTTGAAGTGGGACGTTGCACGAAAATCTACAAGATCACTGACAATCCTTTTCTCCTCCGTTTTCTCCCTGCCACAACGATTATTGAAGTTTCAGATGTTGGCCCTACAATTGAGAGTGAAAAATTTATGCTACGTAACTTTGACAACCTTCAAGCTCTTGCTAACACCAATATTGAACTTCCTGGTAATATTTTTCATGATTCTTACATTTTTTAAACATGAACTATGATTATAACACCTTTGAAATGATCTAGATGTTGTAGGCCAAATCACTTTCGTCCAAGGGTCAAACTTGAATGATCCAACTTCTACTCAACGTTTGGTTTTGCGATACCGGATTGATTCGTAAGCTAGCACTTCCAAACCAAAAATAAATAATGAACAAAACTTTAAAATTGAACTGATACTTCCGTCTTTTTATTTTAAGGTCTGTTATTGTCTACTTATCACTATGGGATGATGTCGCCGCAACCTTTCGTGCCCATCTTAGCTCTGGTGATACAATTTACTCGGTCATGCTAATAACTACCGTCAACCCAAAGATGTTTGGAGGTTAGATAAAACTGATTTATTTCCAAATTTTACTCTCAAATTTTAAGATAAAAGATAACATATGGTCATTCTTACTGTTTAAGGTAACCTTTATCTCAACTCCACACCCGCAACAAGGTTTTTTTTTTACAGCAGCATTCAACCAATCCAAGAGTTTATCAAAAGGTTAGGTTCTTATCAATAAATCTCTCATAACTCACTTCTATAAACACATACGCTTAAAATCTTTCTATTGCTTAATTATTAATGGATGCAGGATGGGTATAAAAAGTGGAGAGTCTATTGCACGTGCTGATACAGCAGCTGGAATACGTAAAAAAGAAATGGTATCGATTCATCAGCTTCACAAATTCATATCTAAAACTGATGAACAGGTATTACAAATATATTCAACATAATTAAGTTCCAAAATTAACTCCAAAGAATCACTACTAATGTTTTGTTTACAATGTTCCATAAGTCACAGGATGCTGATTTCCTTTGCAATGCTAAGGTGTTAGATGTACTGCAAAAGAATGGGTGGTCTTATGTGTCATGTACTGGATGTAGCAGAAAATTGGAAAAAGTTGGAAATGTTTTACGCTGCTACAAATGTGTTACCACCAGAGCCACAACCACCACAAATGTTGAAGAAACTGTTAACAGAGTCTCCTCACTACCAGCGAAATATAAGAACATACAATTCTATTCTTGCGTTCACGTCAATGGGTGCGCAAATAGATAAGAATGTCATGCACAAAGGTGGTCCATTCACTTTCAGAATTCATGGTCAAAATCACCACAAGTTAGGATCGTTGGTGCCAGAAGAAGGAAAACCTCCAAAAATTTTACAACTCTACATCTTTGATACAGCTAACGAGGTTCACAACAGAATTTCAGCAGTCAAAAGGACCACAAAAGTTGGGGAGTTAAATGAGAAAATAGTAAAAGACCTTATCACCACAGTCGATACATTCAATTGTTTGGCAAAGGTTTTTAGAAAGGCAAGGGATAGATATGAAGCTGGTGATTGTCCGGAGTTTAGTATCAAGCTAATTGGCCAAAAGAAGAAAGGGAAGCAATATGATATGCCAACAACAGATGAAATTGCTGGTTTGATTGTGGGGGATTTTTCAAAAAATATTGGGGAAAGGGATGTGATAGTGCATCACAAATCATCTGGACTACAACAGATAAGCGATTTACACCCTTTGTTTATGACTCTACAATACCCTCTTTTGTTTCCATATGGGGAAATTGGATTCCACGAAGGAATACCAGTTGTCGAAAGTGAAGAGAATACTAGAAAAAGAACTTTCATCACCAAGAGAGAATTTTATGCCTACTAGATTCAAACCAGACTGACAGAAGGCATGACGATTGTCCGATCAAAGCGATTACTACATCAGTATATAGTGGACGCATATACGTCGATTGAGCAAGAACGATTACGTTGGTACAGGCTAAATCAAAAAAAGTTGCGAGCTGATCAATACAACAACGTAAAAGATGCAGTTGCAAGGGGTGACACAGATGCTAAGTCAATTGGGAAAAGAGTGATACTACCAGCAAGCTATACAGGCAGCCCACGCTACATGGTTGAAAAATATCATGATGCAATGGCTATATGTCGATGGTATGGAAACCCAGATTTATTTATCACTATGACAACTAATCCAAAATGGGAGGAAATATCTGAACACTTGAAGACTTACGGGAATGATGCTGCGAATGTTAGGCCGGACATTGAGTGCAGAGTGTTCAAAATAAAATTAGATGAGTTGTTAGCCGACTTCAACAAAGGTCTCTTTTTCCCAAAGCCGATTGCAAGTAAGAGAAAACTACATAATTTCATTTATGTTGCTATATCTATCTATTAATTTGTAATCTGTAGTAACTCTGTTTTGCTATTTAATCAAACAGTCGTCTACACTATTGAATTCCAAAAGCGAGGATTGCCACATGCGCACATACTTCTATGGCTACAAGGAGATCTTAAAAAGCCAACACCAAATGATATAGATAAGTATATTTCAGCAGAAATACCCGTTAAAGATAAAGATCCTGAAGGACACACACTGGTAGAGCAACACATGATGCATGGACCATGTGGAAAAGACCGTCCCTCCTCTCCATGCATGGAAAAAGGAATTTGCAGTAAAAAATTCCCAAGGGAATTTGTAAACCATACAAAAATGAATGAATCAGGATTTATCCTATATAGACGGCGGAATGATCAAAGATATGTGTTGAAAGGGCAAACCAGACTGGATAATCGATTTGTGGTACCTCACAATCTCGAAATTCTAAAGAAGTACAAAGCTCATATCAATGTAGAATGGTGTAACAAGTCAAGCGCTATCAAGTATCTCTTCAAATACATTACAAAAGGAGTGGATAAAGCAACATTTATAATCCAAAAAGGAAACAGTGTCAATGGTCAAGGATCTGGAAATGGTTTTGAGGAAAAACCAAGAAATGAGATAAATGAGTATCTCGACTGTCGTTACTTATCGGCATGTGAAGCAATGTGGAGGATATTTATGTTCAATATTCACCACCACAATCCACCAGTACAACGGCTACCATTACACCTTCCTGGCGAACAAAGCACAATATTTGAAGAAGAAGAAAATCTTGAAAATGTGGAATATCGTTACGGACATGAGAGGACCATGTTGACAGAATATTTTGAGCTGAATAAAATATGCGAAGATGCAAGAAAGCTGAAATACGTGCAAGTGCCAACAATGTTTGTATGGGATAGTACAAATAAAATGTACACTCGAAGAAAGCAGAGAGAAAACATTGGAAGGATTGTAAACATACTCCCAACGGCAGGGGATTTGTATTATCTTAGAATCTTGCTTAACAAAGTGAAGGGTGCAACAAGTTTCGATTATTTGAAAACTGTAGGAGGTGTGGTACATGAAAGTTTTAAAGCAGCATGTCACACAAGAGGGTTGCTAGATGGAGACAAAGAATGGCATGATGCAATGGATGAAGCAGCACAATGGTCAACATCATACTTACTTAGAAGCTTATTTGTCTTGATCTTGATATACTGTGAGGTCTCTGAACCACTAAAACTGTGGAGTCACTGTTGGGAGAGCATGGCAGATGATGTCTTCCGTAAGCAGCAAAAAGTTCTGAATTTCCCTCAACTAGAACTGAAAGCAGAAGAACTAGAGAAATACACATTGATCGAGATTGAAACACTCTTACGCCAGCATGAAAAGTCATTGTCAGATTATCCAGAAATGCCTCAGCCAGAAAAGTCAATATTGGAAGAACTAAACAACTCCTTACTTCGGCAAGAGAAACACATGCAAATTTATTCAGCAAGCTGAACGAGCAGCAACGGATAATTTACGATGATGTTCTCAAATCAGTGATAAATAAAGAAGGCAAGTTATTCTTTCTATATGGAGCTGGAGGCACAGGCAAAACATTTTTGTACAAGACTATTATCTCTGCTCTTAGATCAAATGGAAAAAATGTCATGCCCGTCGCATCATCAGCTATTGCAGCTCTACTCCTACCAGGTGGCAGAACTGCACATTCAAGGTTTAAGATACCAATCAATGTGCATGAGGATTCCATTTGTGATATTAAAATAGGTTCAATGCTAGCCAATGTACTTAGTAAAGTGGATCTTATTATTTGGGATGAGGCACCAATGGCACACCGCCATACCTTCGAAGCAGTAGATCGAACATTGAGAGATATTCTGTCAGTGGGTGACGAAAAGGCACTAACCAAAACTTTTGGTGGGAAAACAGTTCTTTTAGGTGGTGATTTTAGACAAATCTTACCAGTGATACCACAGGGAACCAGACAAGAAACTGTTAGCGCAGCAATAAATCGGTCATATTTATGGGAGTCGTGTCATAAATACTTGCTTTCACAAAATATGAGAGTGCAACCTGAGGAAATAAAATTTGCAGAATGGATTTTGCAAGTAGGGGATGGAGAAGCACCCAGAAAAACCCATGGTATAGATGATGATCAAGAAGAAGATAACATCATAATTGACAAAAATCTCCTGCTACCAGAGACAGAAAACCCACTAGAGGTGTTATGCCGATCAGTTTTTCCGGATTTTACAAACACATTTCAAGACTTGGAGAACCTTAAAGGTACAGCTGTTTTAACTCCACGAAATGAAACCGTTGATGAAATCAACGATTATTTGCTCTCTAAAGTGCCTGGTTTAGCAAAGGAATATTTCAGCGCTGACAGTATCGATCGGGATGAAGCACTAACAGAAGAAGGATTTGAGATGTCATACCCCATGGAATATCTAAATTCATTAGAGTTTCCAGGATTACCAGCGCATAGACTATGCTTAAAGGTTGGAGTACCAATTATGCTACTTAGAAATCTTAACCAAAAAGAAGGGTTATGCAATGGAACAAGGCTTATTGTAACTCATTTGGGAGACAAAGTACTTAAAGCTGAGATTCTTTCAGATACAACAAAAGAAAGGAAAAAAGTGTTAATCCCAAGGATTATACTATCACCACAAGATTCCAAGCATCCATTCACTCTAAGAAGGCGTCAGTTTCCAGTACGTATGTGCTACGCTATGACGATAAATAAAAGCCAAGGACAAACCTTGAATAGAGTGGCATTGTATCTACCAAAACCAGTCTTCAGCCACGGCCAACTATACGTTGCTTTGTCACGCGTCACATCCCCAAAAGGACTAACAGTTCTAGACACATCCAAAAAAAAAGAAGGCAAGTATGTTACTAACATAGTCTACAGAGAAGTTTTTAATGGTCTACCAGCAATTACAGGTAAAAAATCCTAACAATGACCGTCCATATATGAGCAGGAATTAGTTAAAACTGCTTATTGTCTTCAAAGATAGAAACTGACAACTATTTACATACTCTTATGTAGGTCAACAGAATGGTGAACACCACAAAAAGCCAGATATTTTGGAAACCTGAATTAGAAGCAGACACTTATGCAAGTAAATAACCCAAACATTTCTTACTCAAGTCAACAATATGTTTTTTTCACCACAATTTATCTAACATTAAACCTAATACAAGTTTCCAAACATTAAAATTCCATTAGGTGAAAATGAAGAATTCGAAGAAAAAGAAGTGCAAAATGCGAAACAAAGTAGCACCTCAGACAAATATATTTCAAAAGCTTTGAAATTTTCTCCACTATTTCTTAATGGATTCGTTACAAGTTTTACAACACACTTTGTATTGTTACGCATGTAACAACATTATCCACCCATCTCCAATTTATTTATTACTGATTTTTTATCAACAGATATCATCAATAAAAACATGAAATGCTAAAATTTGTTATATACTTACCACGGTCACATAGGTACTATATCCAATTTACACTGACGGACAGATTAAACAAAATAAGACGAAGCTCTACTAAATGATAAGGATAAATTCACTCCTCCACCAATTATATTAAGCGAAAACAACATCCACCAAATCAAATTAGCTCAACCATCTGCAAAAAAAACATATTCAAATAATGAGGAAACGAGAATCAGAAAACAATGAAATTCAATAACTAGATCTCTTATTCATTCAAATTTCACTCATCTGAAGTCTTACTTACATCTAATAGATTTGTAGGAAAAATAGCAAAAACGATGGATAGATTTCAACAGAATCAACTCCCTCTCAAATTGGATCTGGAGATAGTCGATTACATAAATTACAAACAGCCACGCCTGAAACTTTTAAAGGCCCAAGGACTTCCAAGCTATTGAGCCTCTGTTTTGGTTTTGGCCAACGACAGTACCACAAATAAAATTGGTCAGAATACGTAGTTCATATTATAATAAGTGAGCTAGGTCATCGTTGGAGGTAGGTCGTATATTGAGATAGGCAGTTTAGAGAGGAGGTGGCAGGTTGGTGACGAGCTGGCAGCTAGGCGACGAGCTAGCAGATGTGTGACGAGCTGGCAGGTAGGCGAAGAGCTGGACGAACTTAGTTACGAGGCGAACTGGTTGATAGACAACGAGTTAGACGAACTGAGTATTTGAGTGACGAGCTGGTAGCCAGGGGCCAAGCTAGACGAAATGTAGTAGAGAGACGAGCCGGACAAATCGAGTTCTGGTGAAAGTATAGACGAGCTGGGAGACGAGATAGGCGGATTGTGTAGTCAATGGACGAACTGGCAGCTAGGTGAGGAGATAGATTTATGCACTTGAGGGACGAGCTAACGACTAAGTGAGGAATTGGACGAGCTGACTAGCTGACAGCTAGGCGAGGAGATGGTCGTTGAGTGGTGGAGCTTGAAGACGAGCTGAACTTAAAGACGAGCTGGAGAGCTTAAAGACGAGCTGAGGAGCTTGAGGACCAGTTGAGGAGCTTGAGGACCAGCAGAGGAGCTTGAGGGCGAGCTGAAGTGCTTGAGGACAAGCAGAGGAGCTAGAGGACGAGCAGAGGAGCTTGAGAACGAGCTGAGAAGCTTGAAGACGAGCTGAGGAGCTTGAGAGCGAGCGGATAAGCTTGAGGACGAGCAGAGGAGCTAGAGAACGAGCTGAGGAGCTTGAAGACGTTTTAATATGGATTTCTTCCTCCTTTTTTCCTTGAGATGCCTCTCTATTTATAGAAAAACTAAGCTGGTGATATGGACCAACTTTTATGGGCTTTTTGGGATTGATGTTGATTAGTTTATTCTTGATTTGGGCCGAACTAAAATGAGGGGTGCAAATAACAAAGATATTCCCCTTTTAATCAAAGATCAGTAAAAAAAATCGAAGTTATAATTACATACTAACAAAACCAAAAACAAACCACCCCGTGCAACGCGCGGGTCTCCTCCCTAATGAAAATAATTACTTACATATATATTGCATTATTGTGTATACTTTTCAAAGTCATTCATATTATTGCCGACACAGCAATATATAACAAAGGATTCTGGAATATGAGAATATAATGTAGTGGCCGACCATATTTAGCATTTATTCATAGTTCACTACACGACAAATCATACGCGCGCATTTACCTTAACGGTTTTTTTTTTTACAACTTACCTTAACGGTTTAACCCACATGGTTTGGAACTTTGGATATTATTTTGGTCAACTTTTTCTTACAAAACGAAAAGGGTTCTATTTTCTAAGATGTATATGAATTGTCAAGCAAGCACCTATCACATTATGAAGATTGTCTTCATCCATTTCTCTCATATTTCTATGTTTGCCAAACAATATTGTTCTTTGAAATAAACTTTCAAAATCGAAGATTTTCAATTTCATTCGATATAATTGCCACTGGTTAAAATTCTTTTTTTTTCACGAAATTTTCACTAAAATTATAAAGACGATACGAACTGGGTAGTTGAAACTAAAGAGTTCAAACTTGAAGTCTATTTCAAAGAACTGGGTGGTTATTTTCTTGGAATGTAACCTTCACTTCTTTGAGATTAAAATGTGTTTCTAAGAGTCTAATTTGGTTGATATTTCATTTTTGGTTATAAATTTTACTAGATTGTTTCTTGAGACATCTTATTGTTTTAATCGGATTATGCATTTGAATTGGGTCGCAAAGTAACAAAACTATTTAAACAAATATATAATCACACGTCTGAGTTAGTTTGTTTAAATCCAAATTTTAGTTCTTTTAATCCCATCTATACTATATGCCTTCAAATTATATACTATGGTCCTAATATGGACATAGTCAGAATCATTTAAAAAAAATATCTAAAAGAAATAAAAATTGCAACCACATAGTAGTTGAAAATATCTAAGAGAATATAATATTTCTTTCTTTTAAAGGAATATAATCTACCCCAATTAATTGTATCATTATTTCCAGTTAAAGAACCAGTACAGCACATTGGAAGAATTAATCTTATCTTCGCCACGCCATATATCTTTCTTTCTACTATAAAGTAATCTCTAAGAAAAATACAAACCAATAATAATATCTCATTGATAGTGATAGATTAGTATTAATTATCCATTTTGGGCTATAAATAGAGACCCTTTGAGATCCAAGTTTATCGTCAAAGCAACCAAACACATAAAAGAGAGATTTAATACAAAAGAAAGAGAAAAAAGAAAGATATGGCAGGACTCATCAACAAGATCGGAGACGCACTCCACATTGGAGGAGGCAACAAGGAAGGTGAGCACAAGAAGGAAGAGGAACACAAGAAACACGTTGACGAGCACAAGAGTGGTGAGCACAAAGAAGGTATTGTTGACAAGATCAAAGACAAGATCCACGGTGGTGAAGGTAAAAGCCACGACGGAGAAGGCAAAAGCCACGACGGTGAGAAGAAAAAGAAGAAGGACAAGAAGGAGAAGAAACATCATGATGATGGTCACCACAGCAGCAGCAGTGACAGCGACAGCGATTAAGGTTTTTATAACTTCTTAATCATATACATAAATCATGAACAAATATTTACTAATAAGGTTTGGATCTTGGTTTACCAAAAAACAAAACGGTTTGGATCTTGAAAAAAAACTACGTGTTAATTAGTTGTAGATATAAGATTAAGGTTTTTTTTTCCTATACTTAAATAATCAAGATTTGGATCTTACAAAAAAAAAGACTAATATATTATTTAGGATGTACTATATTCAATAACTGTTTAATTTATTAAATGTTTGTTGATTTGTAGGTGAGGAAGTGAGGAGGATCGCTTGAATAAAACAGATCTGGTTCTGGCTATTATTAATTAATGTTGCTGTATGTTCTTATCATCTTAGAGAGAGGTTAAAGACAGGAGAACCGTGCATCTATCTTTGTTTGTTATGTTTCTGTTTTCTTGTCATGAAAATTATGCTCATGTATCTTATCTAAATCAAAAATAATAATTTGATGAATCATAACTTGTAAGACTTGTTATTTAATTTTAACTTGGGATCTATGTTTCTTTAGAAGATCAAAACTTTTATCTGTTGAAAAAAAGTGAGAAGATCAAAACTTGTTGATAAACATATATAGATGATAGGTTTCACGTATACTAAAAGAGTAAAAAAAATTTTTTTTAACAATACATACACCATTCAGTAAATGAACTTAAATGATTGTCAAATGATAATAGATGTTTGAGAAGAAAAAAACAATTAAAAAAAGTTTGATGTTTGACCAAAGCGAAATTATTTTTTTTCTTTAGAAAGAAAACTTGTTTTCATGACAATGGCCTTCTACAAGAAAAAGTATTTGTTAGTGTTTGCTCTCAATAATGTTTTCCGAAACATTAATCAGTTTTCTGAAAACTAAAAGTTTATCATCAAAAGAAAAAGTAAAAAGTAAAAATAAAACCAAAAGTTTATATATTCCTTTTTTGTTGTTGTCAAATAATAGAATCCAATGCCAAAAACATAAGCAAACCGACATGAGTTTTTTTTTCTCAATCTCTGATTCAAAACCTAACGTTGCTTCTTTCACAGTGGTTGGAATTGATTATTTCAACCACCAAAAATAAGATTCTACCATTTTCAATAAATGAATTGTCAACTAGTTTGAGGCTTTGAGCGGTTCGTTTACAGACGAGCTTTTATAAATGAAACCAATCATACATTCATAGCAATTATCTAAATCGCTTATCCTATTAGTCGATATTTCAATTCAAAAAAGAAATTCTATTTGTAATTCTTAACACACAAATATTGAACCAATTACGAAAAGACTATTTAAAAAATATATATCATTAGTTTTTTTTTTTCGTCAAATATATATATCATTAGTTAAATTTAACTTTTTTAACTACTATCTTAAATATATATTTTTTTTTACTTCCGTCACAATTATATAATAATAACTCAAGAAGGACAATTTATACTTATTTAGTTTTAATGAAGAAATAACTTATGTAAAGTGAAACATAATGAATATATGTATACATCATACCAATAATGCAAATACATGGTCTTATTAAAACTTGATCACACAGGTGATGCCATAAAATATTGGTACGCTTTAACAACTCCTAAAACTGCAGCAGCCACAACCACCACAGCGGCCACACCCTCAACTACTGTCTTCCTCCATAGTCTTTGCTTCAATGAGCCAAACTTACTATAAAATTCGCTTGAACAGTTTGCAACATTTCTCATACCCTCATCTGTTTTAGGGGTTTGATGTTGTGGCGTGGCTCCCTTCAAAGAAACTGAGAGACCAGCTGCTATAGGGATTGTCTTTGGCATCGTCACATACAAAACTCCCTTAGAGAACTTTGCACGAATCTCATTTCTTTTACAATCTTTTGCAACTTTTGTTTCTTTCATGAACCTGATTGTTTTGGTTTGGTCCACTGGACAGCCTCCTGTTATTGTTAGTACACCACTGTTGTTGATCTGTATTTTAAGATGCTCTTTCTTCAAACCTACACCAATTCCACTTTTCATTGATAAATAACTATACTCTTTAGTTCTTTCTTTTTTTTCTACAACCACACATTGAATTAAACAACCGGTCTAGCTAGAGATCCATACGGGGAAAATATTCTTTACATATTACTCATCTAAATTCGTAGACCTAGCACTACTGGCCAAAAGGTCCGTTTGGACATTTAAACAACGTGGAGCCAAAGAGAGTTTGAGAAGCAAAAGTAGCAATGTGGAATCAAAGTATACTTTACAATGGTTGGAGAAATAGAGAAACAAAGTAGCAATGTGGAAGCAAAGTATAATCAAAGCTTTTAACAATTCTCTCGTGCTGTGCTATATTTCGGTTGGAAAAGATATATATATATATATATATATATATATATATATATATATATCAAACAAAGTGCAATGCAGACTTACAATGCTATATATATATATATATATATATATATATATATGTATATATAGTAAACTAAGAAAAGAACTACTATGTATTATTTTTTATTTTTTTTGTTATAAATTTATTGTAGGAAATAATTGTTGTACCTGAAGGAAGATGTAGCTCAAGAATGTCGATGTCTTCCGTTCTTCTCCATCGACAAAAGGGTTCGATTTCATCGTAAAAGTGTGTCTGTGAACCTTCCATATTTACTGCCATTTCGTTAAAAATTTCAATGAACACGAAAAATAAACAAAAATATATTACTGAAAATCTCTCTCTTGTTTTCAATTTGTTGGAAATCAATATTGCCTGGTGATTGTGATGATGACCCATCTAATTGCTTCTATTTATATAATTTGTTCTGTGCATGCAGTTTCTTCTTGGATCTCCTATGTACTGAATGATTCGTTTATTACCCTTAAAGATTTGCTTTAAAAATTAATTTATTTCACTCTTTCGAGTTTATATAGTTTGTTGTATCTTGTGAAATTGGTGTTTCATCACATGCACATATCTTCGTCTATGTGGTTCCAAATATTCTTTTGTTCTTTTTATTTTACCATGCATTGCTTTATTACTTACACATAATGACAATTTTGCTGGTCATTGATTAGAACATCGTTTTAATATCGAATGGGATGTCGAGTTGAATATTTTGACAACGTTCGTTGGCTGGGTCATGAATGAAGTCAGAATACCATTTCTTTTTCATTAAACAATGCTATTTTTTTCCCGCAAAACAATGCTATTGGGCTCATTTTGGGCTTAAAATGTTTTGCGTAATCTCAATGTTTGTGGGGCTTTTAGTTTTTAGCCCATGTATGGTTTGATAACTTTAGTAACTCGTGAGAAAAAAAAAAGCTTCGTTCTCAATCCCAATTCGAAATCCTAGCTGAAGTCTATGCTCCATAATCAAATCCAGTTCATCAGAGATCAAAGATGGCTATTGCACGAACTGGAGTTTATGTTGATGATTACCTTGAGTGTAAGATCCATAATTTCTCTCTTTATTTGATAAATTTTCTCTAATTAGTTCGAATTTTAGGGTTTTAATTGTACAATTCGGAAATTCAATTTCATGTAGATGCAAGCACTTTCCCTGCAGAGCTACAAAGATTACTAAACACAGTTCGCGAACTAGACGAGAGATCTCAATGTAAATTTTTGTTATTACATTGTTCTCTTGCGTATGTTTCTTTGTGTGTTTCGTGAATTGATTATGTTTGTGTTTTGTTTGTCGTTGGAAGCGCTTATAAATCAGACAAGACAGCAAACTAAGTATTGCTTAGGGCTTGCTTCACAGAGTTCTAAAAAGGGTAATGGTAATCATTACAATAATGGTGGTCTTGATGAAGAGGAAACGATTGAGAAAATGCGTAAAGAGATTGAGTCTAGTCAGGAAAATGCGTTAAGTTTGTGTACCGAGAAGGTTTTATTGGCCCGACAAGCGTATGATCTTGTAAGTTATATATTCCTCTAAGGCTTCCTCTTGCTATTTAAGTATATTTGCTGCTGTGAATGTTTTGTTGTCTGTCACGAAAACATTGATGGATGTGTATGTATTAATTCAATCAGAATCTTTGTTGCTAAAGTCTGAATATAGCTCCTTTGGTTGTTTCAGCCAGTTTTGGTGTTGTGGTAATTATTATGTTTATTCTGGTTGTAGATAGATAGTCATGTAAAACGACTTGATGAAGATCTGAATAATTTTGCAGAAGATTTAAAGCAAGGTATGTGATTTTAGCTCAGGAGCTGTCTAGTTACTGTTATCTTAAGGGAATTGATTAGAACTATATTTTTCATATTCTAATGCTTATTCATGCTAATTATTCCAAGAGTTTTGTTAATATGTGTGTCAAAATTGATCGATTGAGGTTATTAAGTTCGTAATTGATTGAGCATGTATCCTTACGGCAAGAGTCAATCTCTTGTGTGGAATCCTTGTATACGTCTTGTTTTATCAATAAAAGGGTCACATGTGCTTATAACTCTTTTAAACTTCCTCTTGAACAACCCCTTAAGGGTTGGTAAAAACATGCGTTTCACCTGCATAAACTTTAGTCAGTGCACATCGATTAGTGTCAAGCTTCAGAGACACATAAAATGTTTATCTTCAGTCTTGTCAAATCATTAGTGGCATTACTTTCATTTTTCTATCGTGGTCATATGATAAACTTTTCAATGATGCATTGATGAAGTAGTTAAACGTTTTCAGTATTGGCGTTCTCTGTATTTATCATGTTTGTTCTTCTCTATCAGAGGGAAAAATTCCACCAGACGAGCCCTCTGTTCTTCCTCCACTACCTATAGTTCCTAAAGCGGAAAAGCGTAAGTCCTTCTATGGCACACCTCAGCCCAAGAAGATTGATTATAGAGATAGAGACTGGGATCGTGACAGGGATTTTGAGCTCATGCCTCCTCCAGGAAGCAATCGGAAAGACCTTATGCCAATTGAAGAGCAGCCAATCGATCCAAACGAACCAACTTACTGTGTCTGCCATCAGGTCCTGAATACATAAATTTTGCAAAATCTGTAAGTTGCCTGATCCTGTTGTGATCTTTGGTTAACATTTTCGTTATTTGTTTCAGGTGTCCTTTGGAGACATGATTGCCTGTGACAATGAGAATGTGAGCCTGCTCTCCCAGCATCTTATTATTTATTTTTTAATGTATAGCTGTTATGATGAAACCTTTTGTTCCTGTTTCGACAGTGCCAAGGAGGTGAATGGTTTCACTATACATGCGTTGGCCTCACACCTGAGACCAGATTCAAAGGGAAATGGTACTGCCCCACCTGCAGACTCCTCCCACAGTCACACTAATATCATTTGTACCTGTGAGAAGGTATTGCTTTACTATCATCAGAACTAAGCTCTCCTCCTGCAATTTCCATGCATTCTGTAGCTAATATAATACGTATGGAGATTTGCACGTACTTATGATATTAATTCTCATAGGTGCCACTGGCATCTTCTTTGGCACCTTCCCTTCATGACCAATGCCACCAAACTCATCTTTCTTGTTACCCAACATCTAGCAAGTGCAAGTAGAAGCAAACTTTAGATGGAGAAATCATCATGTTTTGTAAACCTCGGGTTAATTCGTGGAGCATATATTTTGTATATCAATTGTATTTGGGTATTGGTGGGCATTTTCCGTTTTATTCTACTAGTATCGATATTTACATCTGCTTCTTTCTTTCTTTTTTCCCCTCAAACCATGAGCCTTTGTATTGATCAAATGACATGTACAAAGGTTTTGTTCATCAGAAGGAATTTCACTAAAATAAAAAATTGCTTGATATTTTATTCTTGCTGTTTATATATGAAAAAAGAGAATCCATTGTGAGCAGCTGGTTTGATGTGTCTAGATCGATAGAGGGTGTACATATATCAGTGCTAGATAAGTTAGTTACTCCCTTAGTTTGAGAAGTACTACTTGTTTTGACTCTATTAAGGAATACTGATATTATTGTAGTTTAGAGAGGAGAGATGCTTCACAGAACAGACCCACTTCTGCTTCAGAGGCAATGCTGTGTTTGGGACTAGTAAACTAAACTTCTACAAGGCCAAATCGATTCCTAAACATATGTCAAAATGGATCCATTAGATTAGTCCTTTTTAGCCTTAAAACCATTAGTACAGTATAAAATTTGTGGTCGATCTGTAATCATCCTCTTAGTATAATAATCTCAAACTCAAATATAATAACACCACAGTAGCATTTATTTGTTCACGGATATTCACACACCGTCTCAACTAAAATAATTTGAAAATGCAGATCACTAGATCTAGAGACTTGAGAATGGGACCCAATGCAACAATATAGAGCGGTGAGATTTCGAATAGAGAGATTTGAATTTAAAAATCTCCGATCTATTTTTTGTTAAACACGAGAAAATATAATTATTTAATAAATAAAAAAAGACAAAAAGATTCATATTACAACAGATGGCGACAACTGACATTGAAAAAGACAAAACAGCTTCAAACAAAATAAAGAAGAAGCAGACACATACATACACAAACAAAAAAAAACTAAACCCCAAACATTTTTTGAAAAATGTGTTATCTGTTGAACCGCGGGATTTTTCATTTGTAAGGTTTCCGCCACACACTTTTTGATTTTCTCATTCCAAGGTTTCACTTTGCTACTTCACATCGATTTCATTTGCTTTTGAATTCTCCAAAGGTTTCATCTTTGTACGGTCAAACCAAATAATTAGCTGAGAGCTCCCAGTATAAGAAGCAGGTACGGATCTGTTCTGAGATTCATGGTTCTGTAATTTTTGCTATTATCTCGTGAAGTTGTCTGGGTCTCAGTTTTCTCGTATTGGATGTCTTTATTTCTGGTCTGAATCGAGTCTGCAAGAATGAGATTTGAAAATGTAGCTTAAAGTATTTTGACTTTAAGCAGAAATCTTACGATTTTAGTGTGATATTTCCTTCTGTTGTGCAGTTGGAATAATTGTTTTGTCTTGAAATTTTTGCTATTTTCTCGTGTAGTTGTCTGATTTGGAGTTAGTTGTCTGGTTCTCATTTTCCTCGTATATGAGTCTTTATTTCTGGTCTGAATCAAACTTGCAAACATGAAATTTGAAAATGTAGGTTAAAGTTTATGACTTTAAGAATAAACTCTATGCTGTTGGTGTTATTTGTCTTGTGTGTTGCAGTTGAAAATTAGCTGTCTGGTTCCCAATTATCTCGTATACGGTGTTTATTGGTTTCAATCGAGTTTGCAAGGCTGAGATTTGAAATATAGCTAAAGTTTATGACTTTAAGAAGTAGCCTTATGTTGTTGGTGTGATTTTTTCTTGTGTGGTGCAGGTTGAGTAATGGGTTTGAATCTGAATCCAATATTGAGACAAGAACTGGCTAATCTTGACAAAGACACAGAGAGTCGTAAATCAGCAATGAAAGCTCTTAAATCTTATGTGAAGGACTTGGATTCAAAGGCTATTCCTGGTTTTCTAGCTCAAGTTTTCGAGACTAAAGAAACCAACTCTTTGTCCGGTGAATACACGATTTCGCTTTATGAAATCCTTGCTCGTGTTCATGGACCTAACATTGTGCCTCAGATTGATACAATCATGTCCACTATTGTCAAGACTTTGGCTTCTAGTGCTGGTTCTTTCCCTCTTCAACAAGCGTGTTCGAAAGTTATTCCGGCGATTGCTCGATATGGGATCGATCCGACTACTACAGAAGACAAGAAACGAGTTATAATCCACTCTTTGTGTAAGCCTCTTACGGATTCTCTATTGGCCTCTCAAGAGAGCCTTACTTCAGGGGCTGCTTTGTGTTTGAAGGCTCTTGTGGATAGTGACAATTGGCGGTTTGCTTCGGATGAGATGGTGAACAGGGTTTGTCAAAATGTGGTAGTTGCGTTGGACTCAAACTCCAACCAAACACATCTTCAAATGGGTTTGGTTATGTCACTTGCCAAGCATAATCCTTTGATTGTTGAAGCTTATGCAAGGTTGCTGATACACACGGGGTTGCGAATTCTAGGATTTGGAGTATCTGAAGGAAACTCGCAGAAACGATTATCAGCAGTCCAAATGTTGAACTTCCTTATGAAGTGCTTGGATCCGAGAAGCATATACTCGGAAGTTGAGTTGATAATAAAAGAAATGGAGAGGTGTCAATCTGACCAAATGGCTTATGTTAGAGGAGCTGCTTATGAAGCAATGATGACTTCAAAAAGAATAGCGGCAGAGCTCGAGTCGAAGATGGAGAAAGGTTGTCGTTCTGTTACTGGTTCGAATTTCAGTCGAAGAAACTGTTCGTCCATTGTTCCTGATTACTCCTTATCACCTGAATCACAGACTCTAGGCTCTTTTAGCGGGTATGATTCTCCGGTTGAGTCCTCGCCTATTTCTCATACTTCTTGTAACTCTGAATTTGATCGGAGGAGTGTGAACCGCAAACTTTGGAGACGTGATGAGAATGGAGGAGTGGTTGATATCTCTTTAAAGGATGGTCTTTTCTCCCGTGTAACTAAAGGAAGCACCACTGTCTCTGATTCACCTCTTGTACCGTATGATACTTGTGAAAATGGAGATGAATTTGAAGGGTTTCTAATGGAAAGTTTGAGAAACACCACTCCTAGTCCTCAGGTGAACATCAATCCATCTTTGTTGTATGTTTGTTAGTTTCATTTATGTTAAACATTTCTGACTTTTCTGATACACAGAGACAGCGTTCACGTCGCATCAATGCTGAAGATTTCAACATCTTCAGCACTCCACGGAAGCTAATCAGCTCTCTTCAATATCCTGATGATGTTGATTTAGATCATTCAGACATCCAAAGTCCAATACTGAGAGGCGAGAGAGAGAAAACCATAGGATCTCGCAAGAATCCTAAACTCAGAAAGCAATTTCCAACCATGGTGGAAACAATGTCATCAACTATCACAGTTAGTGAAGACACAGCTCAAACACAGATGATAACCGGTAAGAAGAAGAAGAAGAAGATGAGCTATGCCAAACTCGTTATTGCGATATCTTTTGTTGTGGTGGCTCTCTTCGCAACTGTGATATTGATGGTGAATCAAGATGATGATGTTGGTTACTACACTGTCCCTACATGATTCACCTCTTATTGGTGTTAAGTTTAATCGTAGTGTAGCAGAGAGAGTAGTTTAGCTATTTAATTACGTGTTAGTTGTTTGTAATGAACTTGATACAAGATGTAGTAGAATCTTCTTCTACTTGTTGTTCTCATTTTGTTTTGTATGGAAATGTTAAGAATATAAACGATGTTAGTACAAAAGGCTTCAAAAGAGAATGGTGTGTGGAATTAGCAGATATGCGGATCCGGTATAATCCGGGATGAGAACACATTGGCTATATTTATACATAGAACCGGTTCAAGGTTGATAATTTTTTCCGGTTTAATCAAACCGGTTCGAGCAATTTATTAGCTTCGAGAAAAGGAACAATTTATTCACTCGTTAAGGGTTTTGCGCACATCCGCCTCATGATGACAAACTCCGATTCCGACCACTGTACTCCGGCGAAAACCTCAATTTCTGGGGATGGATTAGAAAAAGAGAGCGACTTTAAGAAGCAACTGAACTCTGAGATAGATCCACAAGCTTCTTCCTCGCAAAACGATGCAATAACTATGGAAGATGGAGCCGTCTCTGTAAACAATAGGGATCTGCAAGAGATAAAGGAATCATCCTTCTCTAAAGGAAGTGAGCAATATCGAGTTGATGGAGCCCTTGAAGAAAGTTTGAATTTTGAGGAGAAGGAACAAGAATCTGAAGCTCAGAGACTATTGGAAGCAGAGAAGAGAAGATTGCTGGCTGAAATCGAACTTGGGTCAATCTTTAGGAAGAGTGTTGATGTGGATACGTTGCCTAAGATCGAAGAGACGATGGATAATGATGTTGATAAGATTGAATTGGTTGATCATACTGCGTTGGTTGATGTTGTTCATCATCCTAAGAGACCAGGGACTGCTCAAAATGAGAAGGATACACCTAGAAAGCTTAAGAAAATTGGAGATAAGAGAAATGTTATTGAGGGGAGTGGAGTAGAAAACAATGGGAAGCAGTTTAGGAGATTGTACACTAGGAAACAATTGGAGTCAATGAGGTTTGCCCACATTGTGAATCAGAAGAACCTGTGGAGTGAGATGTATTCTAGGATTCTACCTGAGGTGGTGACTGAGTATGAAAGTTTAGTTTATGTGAAGAATTACAAGAGTTCAAAGTCTAATCGTGTTCGTGGGCGAACGGAGAGTGGCAATGGTAATCTCGATAACCTCGCAGATGCTTTGTTTGTCTCTTATTCCTTGCATTCTTCACCTGACTGTTTTGTTTTTCTTGTTGTTGGTTGAGAATAACTTTAGGTGTATCAAATTTAGATAGATAGGTCTAAGAAATAGGAGTAAATATGTTGCACTTTTCCGGGTTTTGTGGTGTTTTCTTTCTCAAATGGGTCATCACATACAAATCCAGTCTGCTTTAGTATCAGTGAGTTTCGGCAGTGGTTTTTCCTATTAAACAACTTCAATGGTTTCTTGTTGCTAAGCATCTTTTTCATGGTTTGGATGTCTGTCTGTTTTCCTGCTCGAGAGCTCTTTTCGTGTTTCTTGATCTGTTCTTCATTTTTAATTCTTCCGTCAGTTCGAGTACATAACTTGTCGTTTTGATAGGGGCCTCTTATTTTCTTTTCCACAGGTCCCATATCTGCTGTACCAAGACGTAACTGTGTGAATATATTTGTACATTGAGCTGTCAGCTGAAGAGATTTGTCAAAGTCCATTTTTCACCAATTTTCTCGTTTCTTAGACACAATACAAGTCCCTTTTTTTCTTTCTTTTTTCTATGAGCTAACAGCCTAATACCTCATACATTCATTCTGTATATAGATTGTTTTGTTCAGGTTATAAAGGACATAGGAGTTTCTTTTGGTTCAAATTATATAGGGCCATTAGTCTTTGGCTAAAGTTGTACATGTTCATACATTTTCAATAAAAATAGTGCATTCACACTCAGAACCTTAAAGTTATTATGTATTTTGATGGACTTATTTCTTCTCTGTTTCTATGCACGCTCATTTCTGTTGTGTTTAGAAATCCTTTTGTTTGTTCCTGTTACTTACCTTGTATGATTATTTCTTCAGAAGAAAATTTGGGGACTGAAGAAGGAACGGAGGACCCTGAAGACTACACTGACGATAATGATGATTACAATAGCATTTTGAGACCTGCGTTTGAAGTAGATGGAGAACCTGATTTTAGTACTGGACCACCAGAAGATGGGCTTGAATATTTAAGACGAGTCAGGTATATTATCTCTCTGTTTCCATCTTTCTGTGTCTTTACACTTTTAAACTTTTGGTATTATGGTTAAGTTGTTTTGTTTCCTCAATTTAGGTGGGAGGCTAAGGGAATTCCGAATGTAAGAGTAGCCAAGATAGATGAAAGCACGTACATAAAGAAAGAGCAAAGTGTTTATATGCCACTAATTCCTGAAATCCCCAAATGTCCAGAGTACCTGTTACCCATGAAGGAATGGGAGGACTCGTTGCTTTTGGACTTTGTACACCTTCGCCAGGTATTTTTTCCTGATATTTCATCTGACTTACATGGTTGGTTAATAGCAGTCTCTCTCTTAATAGACGAAAATGAAAGTAAGTGTTGTTATTTTTACAGACTCTAACACAAAGTGCCAACAGCTGTGAGGATGAGATAATATCAAGTCAGTGTGTAGAAGATTTGCTTGTGGAGATGTTCAATAAGCATCTCCACACAGAGGAGGATGAGTCTTTTGGTGAGGTGGTAACAGACATACAAGGAATGGACTCGGTGACGCGGGTATCAAAGCTGAAAAAGCGTATATGTTTGGTTGAGAAGGAGAGCGGTTTACAGAGTAGCGATTGCAAATGGGTAGTAGCGTTGTGTGCATCATTGGAGACTCCTTTGGATGCCGATACTTGTGCTTGTCTAAGGGGTCTTCTGAGGAAGTGTGCTAGTGTTCGTGCAGAGACATCATTAGAGGTTGGAGATGAAGAAGTTATCACCATGGCAAATATGCTCATCACCATCGCCGGCAGATACTTTGGCCAAATGGGACAGTAATAAGTGAAGAAGAGAGTGGACATGACATGCCCTTACTTTTCTCTCATATGTGCTTTTGAATCTTACATGAGCTTTAATGCCATTTTTTGTAGTGTCCCCTTTGTTATGTCATCTGTGATGTTCGGAATCATCGTATTTGTGCGAAGTAAGCTCTTTTTTTTTGGGATCTTGTTGAGGTTATTGAGATCTTCACAACTTCCGTGGATCGGCTAGATAGAGTCTTCTTATCATACCGAGTTCTATCATTGTCATTGTTGAAGGAAATTACAAGAACTACGTTGCTGTAGTGGTTTCAATTTGTTACAATTCAGTTTAAGTGCTCTTTGTTTCTTCTTCGTTTGGATATTGCACCAAATAGTAGTCAGATACTACGTTTGGATGCAATCTTTGATATTATTGTTACAAAGAAAAAAAGAATAAAGAAAAACATGTAATACATATGTAATATACTTCGAAACATATGTAATTTTGCAGTTCCCAAAACAATGTTCTTTTTGTTTTTGACATGGTAATATGAAATTACTTTTATAAACAGATGTTTCAAATAATATTTGCGAATTTTAATATTTTTGGTTACAGAATTAGTTTGTACGAGTATGTTAGTTCTATCTTAATTATTAATAATTTAATAGATAATCATATTTTATCATAACAGAAATATTTTGTTTTATAATTTAGATGATAACCAATTTGAATTACTGATGACAGAAAAAATAGCAGTTTGAATTACTCATCCAAGAAAATACTAGTACTTAAAAGACATGTAATTATTAGATTAATTTAGTTTAACGCATTCAGACCAATAAGTAGATAATCTTACTACATACTGCAGCCGGCCTGAAGAACCTATGCATTATTTAAGCTATTGCTTATAAGAAAAATTAACTGTGATTATGTTATTATCTACTGGTCTAATAATGTTGTATAATGCTCAGTTTGGTGGACATTGGTTTCACTCTCGTCTATTGATTTCAAGATGTTACATTGTATGTTGGTTGTCCTGTGATTCATATCCGTGTACCAGTAAAAACTCAAAAATCCTCTTAAACACACAGAGAGACATGGTGACGATAAAACGACGGCGTATTTGCGGTTTGACTCTTGTTCCCCAAAGTCTCAACTCTCAAGGTCGTTGGGTGGTCCAATCTCAAATCTGAATGGAGGAAGTGATGATTTCTCCGGTGGAGCACGACCCTCAGGGCCAGGTTAAGCAGCAGCAAGCGGCCGGCGTTGGTATACTGCTTCAGATTATGATGCTCGTGCTTTCCTTCGTTCTCGGCCATGTCCTCCGCCGTCATCGATTCCACTATCTTCCTGAAGCCAGCGGTTCGCTTCTCATTGGTATAATCCTTTCTCTCTTCCTTTGGCTTTTGCTCTCTCTCTCTTTGATTTCTCTTATCCCTAGCTTCTTCTTCCGTCGTAATTTTCAGGTTTAATCGTCGGTATACTTGCTAATATCTCCGATACTGAGACTAGCATTAGGTTTTGCCCTCCTCCAAGTATCCCTGAGTTTTCCCTTTTATCGTTTCCTCGCTCACTGGTTTGTTCTTTCTACTCTGTATCAGGACGTGGTTTAATTTCCACGAAGAGTTCTTCTTCTTGTTTTTGTTGCCTCCCATCATATTATATCCTTTGCTTCAATATCTGCATTTCATCCTTCAAATTCGCTGCTGCTATGCTATGTATAATGGATGTCATTTTCCTTGACATCATTCATTTGTTTGAACCCAGTCAGGTTTCAGTCTTCAACCTGTAAGTGCTTATCTTTCTTTCTTCCACAATAGCTGACTTGAACAGTAGCTAAGATCATTTTTGTATGGATGCAGAAACCATTCTTTTCTAACTTTGGAGCCATTGTTACCTTTGCTATCATCGGAACTTTTGTCGCTTCAGTTGTTACTGGTGGTCTGGTGTAGGGATCATCACCCTCTTCTTTCTTAGCTTCTTTGTTTTGCTTCTACCTTATCTGTTTTTCCCGCCTTTTTTGCAGTTATCTTGGCGGCTCTATGTATCTCATGTATAAACTTCCCTTTGTTGAGTGTCTTATGTTTGGTGCACTTATATCAGCTACGGACCCTGTCACTGTACTCTCTATATTCCAGGTGCTTCTGCTTTTCCTTTTACTATCAGTTTCCACAGGATACAAGTATTCGCATGTATTTTCCCTAAAATGATGCCTTGCATTGTGATGAACATTTATTTGATGGCAGGATGTGGGCACCGATGTTAACCTGTATGCTTTGGTCTTTGGAGAATCAGTTCTGAATGATGCTGTGAGTTTTTATTATCTGCTGCGATATTGGGCTCTTCCTTTTAAGTATATATGCAAACGAAAAACCACAACACTCACTAACTCCATCAAATGGGTTTTCGTGTATGTGGTGCGCCTCGTAGATGGCAATATCATTGTACAGGTCTGTATATCACATGATTCTTTTCCTTTTAGATACCTTTTAAGCAAAGTATTAAAGTACAATATAAAAACTTTCGATGCAGAACAATGTCCTTAGTAAACCGCCAGTCCTCGTCTGGGGAACATTTTTTCATGGTGGTGATCAGGTTTTTTGAGACTTTTGCTGGCTCAATGTCTGCAGGTCTGTTTGCTCTTATTCCTTCTTGATCCTTCATCACAGTTTTTATAACAATATTAGTCTCATCAAAGTCCCTCCTACCAAACTAGACGCACTATTATCTAAACAATGAACAAAAGACTAGTCGACTAGGTTTCTTTGTGAAGATTCATAGAACCAAAATAAGCAATAATTAACTTGAACTGAAACGGTCGTATTAGTTACCCTTTGAATCAGGGAATCTTTTTCTTTTAAAGTCCTTCACAGTCACATATACATCTACATATATAAGACCTGATTTTTTTCTATATATATAAGACCTGTTATTTTCTTCGTTTTCTTTTCTCCCAGAATAAATAGTTCTGCCAATAGCTTCTAACCGATTCCTTCATCGACTTCATATATTGCTTAAACATACTAACAGTCTTAATATTATTCTGCAGGGGTTGGGGTTGGATTCACTTCAGCTTTAATATCCTTCCTCGAATCCTCTATTTTTCTTATTAGATGTCACATGGCCAAAAATGTATTGTAAAATCTTAACTCAGAACACCTCTTTAAGTATGCAGGATTGGACACCGAGAAGTAAGTGCCATATCTTTTCTTAACTCTTTCTATACTGTTGTATTTACATTGTTAATACTCTCTGAACATATTGTAAATGTAATGTCTCTGTTTTCTCTTTTCTCTACCTCAGTCTTCAGAACTTGGAGTGTTGTCTCTTTGTACTTTTCCCGTATTTTTCGTAAGTAGACAAAACAACTCTCCTCCTGTCTCTTCGTATTTATGACAACACTTCTTCCCCCTAATGTATTCTGGTTATTCTGTAAGATACATGCTTGCAGAAGGTGTTGGTCTCTCCGGCATTGTTTCTATACTCTTCACAGGAATTGTAATCGCCGAGTCATTGTAGCTTTTACATCTTAGTTGATGTTAATATCTTGGAAAGACATATTTAGGCTGCCTAATATAGTGCTACTGTAGGTTATGAAGCGCTACACTTTCTCAAATCTCTCAGAAGCTTCACAGAGTTTCGTATCTTCTTTTTTTCACTTGATATCTTCGCTAGCAGAAACTTTCACGTGAGTCCAGAGCAATAACATCCATTGTTGGATAACAATTTCTACGCTTAAAGTTCTATTAGATTGATATTGATTTGTTTAATGCTTTTCTAGGTTCATTTACATGGGATTTGATATTGCCATGGAGCAGCATAGCTGGTCCCATGTTGGGTTTATCCTTTTCTCTATTGTATCCTCATTTACTGATCGTCAGTGATTGTATGCAGTGTTAGTCAGTGTTGTAAATCCTTGACTTTACCTTTTGCTTCTGCGTTTCATGACTGACATCAGTTGTTTATTGGCGTGGCTAGGTGACTAAATGCTTTTTTATCCTGGCTGATCGCTTCATTATCACCATGGTTTTCGATTCGGATTTACCTATATGTTCTGCAATGCTTTTCTCACGCAGGGCTGTCAATGTATTTGGGTGTGCATATTTGGTCAACCTATTTAGACAGGAGAACCAGAAGATACCTATGAAGCACCAAAAAGCCCTTTGGTATAGTGGTGAGTTGAGCTAATAGCTTTTGTTCTTGTCTCCTGATGCCCATTTTTATATCTACAAACTATTAAAACTTGTACACATATTGGCACATCGATAGGACTTCGAGGGGCAATGGCATTTGCACTTGCACTTCAATCACTTCATGATCTACCAGAGGGTCACGGCCAAATCATCTTTACTGCAACCACAACTATTGTTGTTGTCACGGTAACTTTCGTATTCTCTCCATGAAAAGCATCTATGTTATTTCCAGTGGTAGTATACATAAGAATCAGCGAGAGTTGGAGAATAATACATAGGCTGCGTTTCTTATCCATTGCAGTAATATTTCAGGTTTTACTAATAGGAGGTTCGACAGGTAAAATGTTGGAAGCTTTGGAAGTTGTAGGTGACGATCTTGATGACTCCATGTCTGAAGTAAACTCTCGACGATCTACTCTAATATCTTTGAAGTAAAGTTGTGTATGTACTTTTTCTAACGCTCCCAGATACGTGGTTAGGGCTTTGAAGAGAGCGATCATCAGTATGTCCCTCCTCCTTTTAGCATTGGAGCTTCATCTGACGAGGATACATCATCATCAGGAAGCAGGTTCAAGATGAAGCTGAAGGAGTTTCACAAAACGTAAGAATAAGAGAATGGCTTAGTATGTTTTCCTGAGTAAAAAGCGATATTTGCAATTTTTTGGGACTCACTTGACAAAACTTTGCAGCACTACATCATTCACCGCGTTGGACAAAAACTTTCTGACTCCGTTCTTCACAACTAATAGTGGAGATGGAGATGGAGATGGGGAGTAGCATGGAAAAGATGTGTATTTGTGGTCCAGGCCAAGCTATAATTAGAGTACACATATGTCTATGTAAGATTAACACTGGTTGATTTTACCTCTCGCAAAATGCCCACTATAAAGTTGACGATTTCCAAGACATTTCGAAATATTATATAGATGTATTTATTGTGGTACATACAATTACCATGTCAATAATCTATTACAAGAAGAAACTGAGCTCATGTGTGGGGGTGAACATAAGCATGCTCTCACCAAAATACTCAAAAAGAGGAAAGAGATAGTTGTCGACGTCAGTGCCTGCAGCAGCTGAAGTCTTCGGAGCAATTGTTGAGGGACTATTGTGGTGCCGTGCATCTGCATCTGTGTGGGACTGTTGAGGGACTGTTGTGGTTCCGCGCATCTGCATTTGTGTGGAGCTCATTTGTATAATTCCCCCTACTGCTATCTTCTTCAGTGGTGGTTGATGAGTTAAGTTGTCACTGCTTGCTTTGCGTTTACCTTGGCCGAAGAAAAAAATTATTTAAGAACGCGTATCTCCGTGTTTAGAACGCCAAAAGAAAAAAAAAGAATGAGACCAGATTTTATACTTTGCCTGGGGCTGGTGAGCTTTCCATTTGTCTTCCAGACAGAGCTAGTTGGAGGAGACAGCAGTGTCTCAGATGTTTTAAGCCGTTCATATAGGCATCGACCAGCTGCCACCTATGGAAAGTTAAAGTTTATATGCTCTCCTGCCTGTTTTGCAACACGAGATTGAAAGCAAACAAGTTTTCTAATTTCTGTATCAAACTAGAAAGCATACTCACCATCAACGCTCCATAAACAAGCCAAGCCCCATGCCTCTTAGCTTCTTCCTTCTGCTTCTCAAGTCCCATTTCAGGTAAAAGAAGCAGCAAATACGGCCCTAGGTTTGGGAGAACAAGAAAGCGAACCTAGACAAAGGTATAAAGCAAGAAAATACTTACGGACGACCAAAGGATATATATCTTAAGGTTCAATTGCAGGTTTAATAACTTTATCGAGGATGTCGGATCATGCTACTATTAGTTTTAAACTTATGCTTTCTTATGTAAAAATTCTAGACGCACAACCTAAAGTGCTACTCTTCGTTATGATAATCAAGAAGCATCAAGAGGAAGTACCATATTAAGCCCAAGGGCTACCATCCCTTGAATTGCCCCATAGTGTTGTGGGAGTGCCTTGGTTGGGTCCAAAAAGGTATGAAGCAGTGATCTTGTGACACGTGGCAACAAATTGTGATAAACGTGTCCAAACCTGTAAAAAGTTCACTAATGTGATTGCAAGTTATATGGTTGTATAAGATGCATGAAATCACAAAGCAAGAATGTAACATTAACCTTTTGCACGTTGAAGCAACTGTGCTGGCAGTGAAGTTTCTCAAGTCCCAGTGATTATCAGATGACCTTCTTCCTAAGCGCTTGGCAATAAGGCAAGTGATAATAGACGGCATCAACTGATGCAGCTGAACAGAATACAACAAGTTAAAAGTCAACAGAAGGAGGAGAAGGGAGAAGAGAAACAAAAAAAAACAAAAAAAAAGTGTGCGCACAAAACTTACATATGGCTCAATATGTACATGAGGGTTATGAAGGAGGCTTCTAGCAAGACGCATCAAAGCCAACAAGATTGGATAATTATCCATGTTTTTGACAATCTGGAGAAATTGCAAGCACAAAAAAAGTAGTGAAAATGTGGTCAAGTTAGAATAAAAGTCAAGACTAGAAGTGTTGGATTACAAAGACAAACCTCTTCAGCGATGAAAGAAGTGAAAAAGGGAACTAATGGGTGGAGTCCAGGATCAATTTCCAAGCTGGCGAGTGCTTGTCTAAAGAGGGTGGAGCCAGATTGAGTCAAAGCCCACTCCGTGACTTTGTCAAAGTAAATCTGCATCGAGAGCAAGCAAGGATTATATAGCATTCAAAGAGCGAGGTAAAGACCCAAAAAAAGAAGGGAGTAAAATAACCTGAAGGTCCTTAGAAAGCACCTGTCTAGCAGCCAAGCCATCGTCCTTATATTCCGATCGTTTAAGGTCAGATATGGCTACAAATTGTCATGGAAGAGGGATTAGAAGGAGAAGTAGTAGGTGATGCAAAAGAAGACAAAAGAAATACCTTGGAGAGGAGAATTCTGTGGAATGGAAGGTTGAATACCATCAATTGCCAACCAATGAGAAAACAGATGCATCAGGAGGTGCATTTGGTAGAGGAGCTTCGATAACCTGCACAAGAGACCATGAAGGGAAGCTTAATAACAATAAACAACATTTCACCATCTTCTTCATTCATGGCCAATCAATGAAGCTTACATTCTTGAGCTCGACATCTTTGTCATCGAAGAAGTATAGATCTCTGTTCTCAGGAGCTCTCTTGAACCGCATACTTTTGGAGCCAGAGGTAGGCTATACAAAAAAAAGTCAAAATCAGGGTCAACGGTATGAAATAAAAGAAGAAGAGAGGAAGAGGAAACCTCCAAATTCCTGAAATGAAGAGCAGAATCGACATCATGAGCCATTAAAGTGGTGCGTCGAGCATGACGCATGCATTTGATAGCTTCCTGGAGATTGCGACGACAAGTTAAAGAGGAGATTAGAGGGCAAAAGTAAAGTTGAAGTTGATGATATACCTGCATGACCTCTCGGACGCGATACTCGACATCGGGAGCAAGAGCGGCTGAGACGTCCGGAGAAAGAGTGGAGAGTCCAATGCTCTGAGCTATCACTTCAATGGATTCTTTCGTCACCATCCTCCTTGCGCCTTCTTTCTTTTTCGACTTTGAGCGACTGAGTCGAGTCAGTCGTGTTACATTTTCTCACTCTATCAGGCTTTCTCAAATGGGCCCATCGTTAGATTTATTGGGCTTATGATAAATACTCAGCCGGTTTTGAATTTTTAGCTCATCTCGCGTGTTATTTTTAATCAGAACTTCGTTGCACTCGTATCTGTATCAATCTCTCTATTTACTTGCATCTTCAGTCAACGTCAAGTCTGGTAGATTATATACAAAATGGACACCAAACATGTTTCTTATATGTTTCATGACACCCGTTTGCAGATTTACCTGCTGCTTCTGTCTCTTATGTAATCAATCAGGTTTTGATCAGCTTTCACTTGGCACCTCCTTTTGATTCAATCTACCGTACAAAGAATCTTGGGCATCCACGTCCTCTATTCGCCAGTTACGTTCATTGCTCTTCGGGTCTGCCGTTGAGATTTGTAAGATCTTGTTATGGAATTTCGTTAAAGTCCGGCGGTGGCCAATGCTTATATATGTAATGCCAGCCGACTGGATTTGCTGGTACAGGAACGCCTGGGCATCAAGAGGAATTTTAATGGCTCAACGCTACATGTACATGATATTATTCTAAATGATAGATGAGAGGAGAACCAACAAGTACCTCATTAGCTTCATCCAACGCACTGGTGGATTCATCCAGGAGCGCCAGCTTTGGCTGAGACAGCAATAACCGTGCAAAGGCAAGGCGCTGCTGCTCACCAAGTGAGAGAACACTGGACCACTCGTGTATCGAATCAAGACCACCAAAGCGATCCGCTATATGTCCAAGACAAACCTTCTCTAGAGTCCGCATCAGATCATCTGTTGTCGGCTTTTCATTTCCGTCCTCTCTAATCAGCAGAGGTGGTGAACCTAACAAAATCAACGCATTTTTTCTTCAGTCGATTTGCTTTTGGGTTCTATAATCTGCTTGCATAAACTTAAATGGAGTTGAAAGAAATGGTTGTTACTAGACACAAATTTAAACTGAGTACCGTCAATATTACTGCCACCAGGTGTCGTCTCCTCCACAGTTGCACTCCAGGTAGGATAAAGCAATTGCTGACGCAAAGATCCCAGAACCATATAAGGCCTTTGTGGAAGGAACAATACGTCTCCTCTTTTCCCTGAATTTTCCTGAGTATCAGATTTCTCCTGTGTAAAATCTACCTCAGGATCGAGGTAGAACGTGATTTTTCCTTTCCCTGACCTCCAAAGACCAGCCATTGCTCTTAGCAGCGAAGTTTTTCCACTCCCACTAGGACCCATTATCTGTTAAATGGCATTTTTAAGTAACTTCCAATCTACCAGTCACATGCTTTAAACACAAGTAGTCAAAGTGAACTAACCAGTAGGTGATCCTTGTCATATACATCTGCAGATAAGTTGTGAACCAATGTGGTTCCGTTTGTTGGTGTCTGAAGAGTAAGCTCCTCGATCTCCAGACGCTTTTGGTTCGGTTGGGACTTGATTGAACCATTGGTGTCCAGCAGTGAAGAGTTCATCTCACTCTGATATGTCAGCTCAATCTCGTCCACAGTGTCAGATGGATCTCTGAAGATGTTGTTATCCAAAAGATCATCAAATTCACCTGTGTTGGAAGAAGTCTTGATATTGTTAGATGCGTAAAAGGAGAATCCCAACCTACAGCAAATGCAGTTTTTCATTTAGCCGTAGAAGTTGATTTGCAGAAACAATGAAACTTTGTGAATATGTTGTACATAAGACATAATTTAGACCCAATTTTAAGCAGGAAAGTGAACAGCTGACTCGATCTTTTTGTCTGCCCATCACACTCTCAACGGTTACACCCGCATTTTTTTCCGGGTATTCACTCTTAGATATTATAAACAAAATCTTACTACTATACAGTCTAACTATTATCTATATATTCTTATCAAAATCCTACTATACACCACACTCTATACTGTTATAACACAAGAAAATAACTAACTACAGCGACACACTGCAACTTCTACTCTTCGATATTCTAAACAAAACCCTACTACTAAAATATCTATTTCTCACCATCAGGTAACAGAAATTATGGTGATGTGCATATTCTGCGTCTAATGTTGTTCGGTATTGATCTAAGGTCTTGTGTGATCTGTAAGCAACAAGTAGTATATATATAGAACATTAAAAGAGAGTGCAGAATACATAATTAATCTACCTAGTCGATCAATGACAGCAGAAAAAGAGCTGATAGCTTGAAACTGATAGACAACGAGCGAGAAGTCTCCTAGGATATGATTGAATGCAGACACTGACTGGTTAATGACACCAAACTCAATCTTCCCGGAGAAATACATTGGGGCAACAACAGCAACTGGAAGAATCTGAATGAGGTAGCGATATCCATCGGTGAAGAATTCTAGGTTTCTAGATGCTATCAGCAATTCCTGCAGGTGAAAAAATTGAATGTAATTTATTGTGCAATCTATAGATATATATATAAATGGATAAGAAAGCTCGAGAAATTTTACAGTTAAATTATCAAAAGCGCTTCTGAAACGCTGAAGCAGAAGCTGCATTTCATTCTGTTCGCCTCCATAGAAAGCAATAGATTCAGCATTTTCCCTCACTCGTACAAGGCTGTAACGAAAGTCAGCCTCTTTCTTCTCTTGTAGAAAGTTGAGATTCACTAGTCCCTGAACACAAGAGGGAATGTTAATGCAACAAAGCCAAAATCTGAAGCGGAACAGAATAGAGACAATCACACTGCTTAACGAGGCATTGTTGTACCTTGCCAAGAAAGACACTGATGGCTGTACCGCCAAAGGAGTAGAGCAAGAGAACGAGAAAGAGAGGAGGATAAATGGTGAAGAGGATGTTGCTAAAAGAGATGAGATCAATGGTGGCATTAACAAGCGTCAAAGAGAAAGACAAGGCAGTTCCAGTGAAGGAACTCAAATCGTCAACAAGGCGCTGATCAGGATTGTCGATGATAGACTGAGACTGGATCTTGTAAAAGGTTTGATCTTTGAGATAGCGCTGCAGGTAATATTTGGTCATCCATGATCTCCATCTCAGTGATAAAGTCTCTTTTGTATAATCTCGTAGCACAAAGAACTGCAAAATCCAGGGAAAGTGAACAACATCATTCATTGAGATTGGATACAGAGGGAGGAGCGTGAGGAAAACTCACCGGAATGCCGCCGGCGAAAGCACAGAGGTAATAGAACAACTGCTTGGTGAATTGCTCTTGGTCTTTGTCTATTGAACACAGAGAAAAGAGGATCAACAGAGCAAGTTGTTTTTGAAAAGTGAGAAATGAGAGAGAGAGTTGAAGAATTCGTACTGGCGAGAGAATTGTAGAAATCACGGCCGAGGAAATTGAAGCCGACGCTAATGCCGGTGGTGGCGAGAGTAAGGGCGAAGACGGCGGCGAGACGAAGCCTGGCTTGGTCTTTGTCCTCGGAAAACCAATAAGGCGACGCGACTTTGTAGAATTTCTTCCACAGAGTCTTCAACTCCGATGCCTTATCCGGACGAACCGACGGTTGCGGCAACAAAGAAGAACATGATACGGTTCTGAAACGTGGATTTTTCTTCCGATGAAAGTTTCCGATCGATGATTCATGGCGAAGCAAAGAAGAATGGCGTAGGAGAAGGTGAGGAGGACAAACGGGAGCTGTTATCATCAAAATCATCCTCCGTCGTCTTCTTACTAATCCCACATAGCCATAGCAACTTGAGGGAGCAAGAGGGAACACTTATAACTAAAGCTCAACCATTCATTTCTTTGCCAGATAAATAATACAAAGGGAAAGAGAAGATAATGACAACGAGAACGTAGCCATTTCTGTTGATTGGTAGCTTTTACAACAGAGATTATACAGAGAAAGAAGGGCTAAAAAGATTCAATTTTTAACGAATCAATGAGGAGTGAGTCTCGGCTTTGGGAAATCTGAGTTCCTCAATAAATTACCCAATTAGTCTATCTCCTTTTATTCATGCAATAGCCCCTTTTCAGGCTTTAAGTTCTACACCTATGAAAGAGCATCAAATCAAACATCACGCTGCTGAGACTCTTTGCTTTTCAGATTTCCATTCTTTCTTCTCACAACCTGGAGTTGTTGCCTAACAATCTTCTTTTTAACTCCCATGCCACCGCATCAATGAACTCTTCCGTATTCACATACTGATCCCTCCTAACCCTGTTCAAATAGTAGACAAAAACTTATCTTTAAACATTTTTTATTAAGTGCATCAACCTCATCAACTTTCTCTCAAGTTTTAGTCTTACTTGGCTCCGTGGATCAGAAGAGCTAGATCCTTGGTCATTTTGCCAGACTCCACCGTCCCCATGCAAGCTGCTTCTAGTTTCTCAGTATAGCTCAAGAGTGCGGCATTGCTGTCCAGCTTTGCCCTGGTACCATCACATACCAAACATCTTGTTAAGATGAACTCAACCAGTTTTCAGAGACTTTAAACTCAATTTATGCCAAAGGTAAAACGGTTCACATAGTTCAGTGATCAATTATAAAGAGACAAGTAATGACAAATCTTACCACAAACAATCCCTGATAGACTAACTCATTATTGAAGCAAGGGACTGGATTTTCTCCAGAGTAGCAACACGAATTACCAAGTATGAAAATGTTTAAAGACAGTGGAAATGCGTTACCTGTGGGCAAGGCCTCTGGACCAAGCAAAAATAGAGGCTATGCTGTTGGTGCTTGTTTCACCACCTTTCTGGTGAACTCTGTAGTGGCGTGTAACTGTGCCATGAGCTGCTTCTGCTTCAATGGTCTTTCCATCTGGACAAACCTGTAATATATCTCAAATTTAATACATAAAATATAATGATGCGCAGGAAACATGTTATCATGATAAAGACCAAAAACTTTGGCTGAGGCCCGCGTCATTTCATACCAACACCGAAGTCATCATTCCCAGAGATCCATATCCTGCAGCGGAGAGCAGAAACTTTGTTTCATAAGGAGAAATAAAATTGAAGTTTCTGTCCCCATTTAGATCACAAGTAAAGAACAAAGAACCATGATACAAGACCAAAATGCATTTGGCAGAATTAAGGTTTCAGTCCCTAGACAGATCTCAAATTTAAGAGGAAAAACCTTGGGCTAAGAAATCGCTCTGTACATCTCCATCGTAATTCTTGCATGCCCAGACGTAACCCCCTTCACTTTTCATGGCATATGCAACCATATCATCTATCAAACGATGCTCATACCTGGATTTCATTAACTTTGTTTACAAGTTTGCATGGTGTACTGTAATAGAATGTCGCTAATAACATGCACATCTCACCATATCCCTGCTGCTTCATACTTGGATCTCCAGTTAGCTTCATAAACTTCTTGGAATATATCCTTGAATCTGAAAACAAGATGAAAAGGTAATATCAGGGCAGTATGACTAGATGGTGAAATGATTTCGGTGAGACTCTAACAAGAAAGTATAAAGGCCAGTGAATTCACACCTTCCATCATATATTTTGAGGATGGTGTTTTTTGTGGAGAGGTAAAGTGGCCACTTTTTCTGGTAAGCTGTGTACATCGAGGACTCAGCAAATGCACGAATAGACTGTTCAAAAATGAAATCGGACCACCATATCAATAGATACTCTGTAAGTGTATTCAGATAGTGCAGACATGAAGGAGAGGACTATTTCAATAATATCTACCTCATCAGTGTTATACATGGCTAAAGCAACACCTCCACCGGTGAAATTGAAGACTTCGAATTCTGTTTTCTGAGAAGATCCACTTGGCTCTGCATATGTAAGATATGATTTTTAACGTGTATAAATAAACTTCCACAGGTAGGTGAATTCAATGACAATGATCCCCCATTATTCTCTATAATGAACAATTTAATTGAAGGGTTAGACAGATCCAGAACGGGAGGAGGAGATTACCAAAAACTAGTTTCAGTTTTCCTGGTTCATTGACAATGAGATCAGTGGCTCTATACTGATCACCAAAAGCATGCCTTCCAATACAGATTGGCTTCGTCCATCCTGAGGAAATGAAATCAGAGGGATTTGTTTTGCTCTACATGTTAAAGGTACAGAAAATGGCTAACTCATACAAAAAGAGCAGCCATTGACAAACCTGGAACAAGACGAGGGATGTTTCTGCAAATGATAGGTTCCCTGAAAACTGTGCCTGCATAAAAATAACAACATGATCTTAGAGCTTAGGAATTGAAGAAGGAATTGCCCCCTTTTTTGGCGAAGAAACTGACCGTTTAAAATGTTCCTTATAGTTCCATTAGGACTCCTCCACATTTTCTTTAAGCCGAACTCCCTAACACGAGCTTCATCTGTCGTTGAAAGCAAAAACTGTTGTTAGTAAGTGAAAGAAGCACACTTTTAAATTAAAAATTGCAAAGGTTTAAGAATACATACCCGGAGTAATCGTCGCACACTTAATAGCCACATTATACCTTCACACAAGAAAAGAAAAGAAAAAAACTTTAAGGCAGACAATATATTCTGAAACCAATAGCCATGAACAAGCTTTATTCACAGAACAACCTCAACACTAGAAGCAGAAAGCATGGAGAATATGATATCTAAGTATAAAATGTAAAGACGACATACTTTAAAGTAGCTTCAGCAGTCTCTATAGTAACCTTATCATCAGTGAAATCGCGGTTAGGCAGTCCAAGATCAAAGTATTTGATATCCAGCTCCAGGAAAGGGAAAATAAGCTGCAAAATTCTCAAGATTTTAATCACAAAAAGAATTCAATCTGTGATTAAAGATTTAAAAAAAAGTTAAGATTTTTACCTTGTCTTTGATGAATTTCCAGATAACTCGAGTCATTTCGTCTCCTGCTTGTGCACAGAGAATAAATAAAGAGTCAAGTTTCTGAATTTATTTCATAAAACTATAACATATAGAAGAAAAGAAAAACCCGGAACAGAGCCGATCACATATACTCCAATATAAGCAAATCAATCAATCAGAGTAACGAGAAACCCATAATCGTAATCATAGATTTGAGCTAATTGACTGTTCGAACACTTACCATCCATTTCAACAACGGGATTGATCACCTTGATCTTCTCGAATTCCATCTTTGCCCGCAGAGGTTGGTAATGATCGACGAGTGAAATTGAATAGTGAAACGATCACCTCTGCTCCGCCATGAAAGACAGACGATAACAGCTCTATATCTCTATGTTGGGCCACACTCTTCCAAAAGCCCAAATAATCAAGCCCACTTATATATGGGCCTGATTCTGCAATTTGAAACCATGCTTCTCTTTTTGTATACTAGCATCATCTTTGAATTCCCCGCAGTGATAGTCAGCTTTAACAGTAATCATCAAAATCTTAAAATTGAAGAAGATCTGCTTTGGCTAATTGATTGAATAATTAATCAAAATTTGAGATAACAATCACGAGGTGGTCCTGTAGGATTAGTATATTAAAAAGAGTAATGAGTGTGACCACTTTAACAAGGGTAGAAATGAGATTTAATGCATGGAGAAAAGCAAAAGGCAAATAACGCAAATGTTTTTGGACAGTGACATTGTTCTTCTGCTATAATTGAGATGCGTGAAAAAACATGAAAGCAAGAATCTCTAGAGACACAGGGATTCCAACTTGTATTATTTAAAGGCTTTTCTTTTTTCCTTGGATCAGTTTGTTTAGCACAAACTAATATGAGATGGAAAAAAAATATGTTTTGGAAACCGACATGTAGGGAATCAGATGCTACTTTTTCTGAACAAGACTCTTCTTCTCTTTTAGAAGAATTGTGATTGATGTTGATGTTTAAGATGATGTATGATCATTTTATTAACAAACCAACAAAAAAGGGATGATGTATGTATTATCATGATACATGATACATGTCAACATGTATATCGTATGTATGTATTATCATGATTCCCCCATAGAGTCCCGCCTTTGCCAATTTCGTCATGGATATATATACACGTAAAGTTTGTTTACTATTCATTTAATAATGTCACTATTGTGTTACGTCTAATTAATTAATGTTTATTTGATACTCTAGATATCAATACTATAAGCTTGAGAAAGAGTATAGGTACTTGATACATGTGAAATGGAAATATAAAAGGGTTGATAAGATAAGATGCTTAGATCTTAATTAGCTTTATTCGCTTCCCCTTAGATCGTATCAAAGGTTGCATGTCTTTAGTTAGGCTTGCATGTTAGCTTCCTCGTTGTCTTTATTAATTAATTAATCCACATTCCTTTTGCATTTGTGATACAACATTTATATATATAGTCACATTTTTTTTTATATATAGTACTCACATTAATTACTTGTTCATATAGACTTAGACTCGATTTGTGACCAAGAAAAACAAAGTGGTGAAACAATTGGGGCATGTCTTGTTGTTGTCGTTTGATAAGTTAAACTGTTAAAGCATCTTTCGCCAAAATATTTTTCAGTTGCTATCTTTTGTTTTTTGTATCTGTCACTCTCTCTCTCTCTCCCTAAGTTATTGGTGACCACATCTTAAAGCTTCCCTAAAATGTTATTGTTATTTCTTTCTCACGGAAAAGGGAGAGTTACTTACTTGAAGTTTGAATATTATACTTTATAAGAATGGAGGAGTTTTATATATGTCGCAACTTGTGGACTCCCTCAGTATTTGATCATTTCCTTACATAAAACGTTTGATTACTTCATTCTGTTAAATTCCGTTTACAATGTTCTTCGTCTACATGTGAATTATATATATTAGCAAACGAAAAAAAACCATGTAAACGAGACATCTAATATATGACATGAGTTATATATATCATACATGTGAAGAATGAAGATGTCCTTATTTTTTTAATTTATCTTTTGGATCGAGGCCGAGAGTCGAGGCAAAAGAGATTTGACCGGAAGTTAGTAAAATTGAAGGGCCGAGAGAAAGAGAGTCAAAGATTGTGTGGGAGTAATGATGTAAAAGAGCCGAACAACGTCTTTAATCCATATGTAAAAGGGACTAAAGAAGCCTCCCAACACTAAAGCCAAAGTCGACTTGGATGCCTCCTGCTTTTTTATTCTCCCATTTTTTAATCATATATATGAATTCAATTTATAAGTATTCTTATTATAAGACCATAACAACATAAAACAATATAACAAAACTGTCAAACCGAAAAAAAAAGAAAAGAAAAAGCCGAGTGTTTAGGTGTCGCCAGGTAGATTTGGTTTGAGAAGAAGAGATGGGTCCCCTAAACTGTTGAATCATAAAAAGCCTTCATTTTTGGTTTAAAGCAAACGTTATAAAAATCCCTCTATAATGATTCATGACCCACGTTAAGGTCTAACCGGAATTATAAGCATATACATTCATATATGTGAGTATTTGTGAGATGGGGCCTTCTTGCTAAAGCTTTTTCCGTCTCTCCTCCTACTAGGGTTTTCACACTTGCAGAATCTTCAAAAGCCAGAGTTAGGTTTTTATTTAAAATATATATATTGGTTTTAGAAAATATGTGTGATGAGTATCATGACAAACACTGACCAAAAAGCAACCCAAAGTAAGACAAAATATTAATCTCAGAAGATGCCAATCCCATGGCATACTTTTACACATTCCCATATCATATCTTCTTCAGAGTCTCATCTTTTTAATTATATATAGTCACCTTCATATGTCGTACGAACATCCTAATCACTTTAATTAATCTCTCTCATCTCTTTCTCTCTCGTTTTCTAACGCATACACTTTGAATGGCGCCCATGAGTTTGCCTCCAGGATTCAGGTTTCATCCCACTGATGAAGAACTGGTGGCTTACTATCTTGATAGGAAGGTCAACGGCCAAGCCATTGAGCTCGAGATCATCCCAGAAGTTGATCTTTATAAATGCGAGCCATGGGACTTGCCTGGTACGATCCAACTCTTTATATCTCTCTCTATATATGGTTCAGCTTGTTTATGTCAATCTGACGTTATAGATTACATATATTGGTCATGATGCATTCATACATATGATATTGGAGGTTTTATGAGTTATTTATTTGGATAATACGCGGAACAGAAAAGTCATTTTTGCCGGGAAACGACATGGAATGGTACTTTTACAGCACAAGGGATAAGAAGTATCCAAATGGCTCTAGGACGAACCGTGCGACCCGAGCGGGTTACTGGAAGGCCACGGGGAAAGATCGTACAGTAGAATCAAAGAAGATGAAGATGGGAATGAAGAAGACACTGGTTTATTATAGAGGAAGGGCTCCTCATGGCCTTCGTACTAATTGGGTCATGCATGAATATCGTCTCACGCACGCTCCTTCCTCCTCCTTGAAGGTAAATTATTTCCCATGCACAAACTTCTATTAACATATATATCTATATTCATTTCTGATCTAATTTTTTTTTTTTTGATAAACCATATCGACTAATATTAATGTTGATCTAAAACAGGAGTCGTATGCATTGTGCCGAGTGTTTAAGAAGAACATACAAATTCCAAAGAGAAAAGGGGAAGAAGAAGAAGCAGAAGAAGAGAGCACTAGTGTAGGAAAAGAAGAGGAAGAAGAAAAGGAGAAGAAGTGGAGAAAATGTGATGGTAATTATATTGAAGACGAGAGCTTGAAAAGAGCATCCGCGGAGACATCTTCATCAGAGCTAACTCAAGGGGTCCTTTTAGACGAAGCAAACAGCTCATCCATATTTGCTCTTCATTTCTCATCTTCTCTTCTGGACGATCATGATCATCTTTTCTCAAACTATTCTCATCAGCTTCCATATCATCCTCCTCTTCAACTCCAAGATTTCCCTCAACTTTCTATGAACGAAGCAGAGATTATGTCAATCCAACAAGACTTTCAATGCAGAGACTCTATGAACGGGACACTTGACGAAATCTTCTCTTCTTCCGCCACTTTCCCCGCTTCCCTTTGATAAATCCATATCTCATACTATCATCTAGTACTTCTTTTCTCAACTTATTTAAATATACTCGGGTACTTCATATATAGTATTTTTTTTTTTACTTGTTTTTTGCTTATGAATTAGTTTGACTGGTGAAAAAGGGTGAGGAGGTTTGTGGAATTATTTTTTCTACCACAAAAAGAAATTGCATTATTTTATTTTAATTTTTATCATTAGGTGTGTATGGTACTTAATCACTAGAGTTGGTTGGTTTTGTCATATATAGGAGGGAAAACGGAAGTAAAAATTGTGTAATCGATCGACATTACTTATTGGTTTGCATACTTGTAGACTTAAAATCTGGCATGGGCGTCATGGCAACGCAAATTTGGAAAACTTTTCGGATTATATATGTCCGACTGCGGATCAATATCTTATTTAACTATATATATGTGTTATGAATATGAAACAAAAGTTTTAAAATCTGAATGAATAAAGAAAAAATTCTCAAGAAAAGAAGCTGAAAACAAAGAAGAGAGAAAAATCGAGACAAATTTCACTACAAACAAAATAAATTCTTTATTAAAAAAGATGAGAATTACAAGACAATGATTAAAGACATCTCGAGTTTATGATACTATATATAGTTTGTGATTGATTTGGAAGATACAAACAACATTATCATGAAGAAATCTCTAGTTTATGATACTTTTAATTTAATTTAACCAAGTGATAGTGGTCTAATAGTTTTCACTTGAAGACGAATCATCGTTTTTGTCTAGGTCATACATTGATCTCTCTCAAATGCAAGATTATTTAATCATTCTTATTATACTATCCCTAAAACAATCTTACTATAAATGAATCTTTAAAATATATATATATATATATATATATATATTGCAGTTTCAAATCCAAACATATAATAAGATAATAATTTGTTCGTTTGAAATTCAACATGATCGTATATGCATAAACTTGCAATAAAACATACTAAACTTTTTAAATTTTGTATTCATCAATTAACACTGATCATAATCCCATCCTCTAAAGTATAAACTCTAGTAAAACCTCTATAAATTAATACTCGATAAATTAATAATCTCTATAAATTAAGAAATGTTTTTGGTTCCGAGTTGGGATCAGTATAAAAAGTGACACAAATCGATAAATTAATAAGATAATAATTTTTTTGAAAATCCTATATAAATATATGGTCTCATCAATATCATAAATTAATAATTATTTAAATGTATCAATTATATATATACATTATATGTAAGAAATTTCTTTGAAATATAATTCTAATATTTGTTTGCTTAAATTTGTATTTATCCTTATTTGAAATATAGTTTTAGTATTTTACTATATCAAAAACTTTTGGTGTTATTTTCTAAATATGATATTATTTTTTACTTGTAATTGATTCTTGAAAGATATTTTCTATAATGAAAAAAAATCTTATACAAATTTTTGAAAAGTTACTAAATTAGGAAAAATTTTCTATTAATTAATAAATATTAAATTATCGATAAATTAAAACCCCTCTAAATTAATAAAATTTTGCAGTCCGAACATTATTAATTTATAGAGGTTTTACTGTATCCAATATTTGAAGGAAAAACGTTCCAAATCAAAAAATTTGTAGAACTTAAAAACATTTTATGATGCATGGGAGATTTTGGGCTTCAACTCAACAAAATAGAGTAAAGCCCATTATAAAGCCCACAAAGTGGGCCTTTCATTTTGACGTCAATATGGGAATAATACCGGTTCTTTCTGTTAACGACGACGAATCTTCGTCTTCCCCTTGTTCTTCTTCTTCCTCTTCATTTTACTTTCTCTTCCCGATTTCTCTCTGTCCGATTCACCTTTTCCTCCGATCTCGGTCTCCTTAGATTCCGGAATAATCCCCTCAAGGCTTGGCTTAGTAATCGTCGTTTTCTCCGCCATGAGTTCCAATACGGCGTCGTCCAGCGCGGGGGCAGCCGGATCGGGAGATTCTTCCGCCGCTAGGAAGAATTCAAAGCGACCCAAGTGTATTTATCATCTTCCCTTCGCTATCTTCTTCCGATTATTCATTATGGCTTATCGTTGACTCTTCTGTCTTATTCGAATTGGATCAAATTCTCTCTGGACTTGCTAGTTTTTCAATAACAATTTGTTAACAGCTTTGGATTAGCTCAAATTCTTTGCAAAATTGTCGTTACAAAGATGGTTAGGGAACCATGGTCAAAGCTATGGCTAAAAGGTGTGATTTTGTTGGCAAATATCTTTTGCAGATTCGAAGTTCACACAGCAGGAGCTTCCAGCTTGCAAGCCAATTCTAACCCCTGGTTGGGTTAGATTTCTTTCTAATCTCTATTGATGTTTGAGACATCTGATTTCTGTACAAGGCGCAACTAAAAGCTCCTTTTTTTACATGTTTGTGCTGTTGTGCAGGTCATTTCGACATTTTTGATAGTCAGTGTTATCTTTATTCCCCTTGGAGTTATCTCCCTTTTCGCTTCCCAGGATGTAAGTAGTTACTAAAGCATTGCTGCTACTCATCAGATTCTCTTCCATATCTCACGTGTTTCATCTCCCATGTTTAGGTTGTGGAGATCGTTGATCGGTATGATACTGAGTGCATTCCGGCACCTGCTAGGACTAACAAGGTTGCATATATTCAAGGAGATGGAGATAAAGTTTGTAACCGGGATCTTAAAGTGAGTTACTTCTGCCGCCACGTTTGTTTTGTTCTTTGAGATTTGATAGATTTTTGCATTTGTTGTTTACTTTCTCTTTTTCTCCACTGGCATTCATAGGTGACAAAGCGTATGAAGCAACCTATCTATGTTTATTACCAACTTGAGAATTTCTACCAGAATCACCGAAGGTATATAACACTTGTTAGCAACTACGCCGTAGCATTATATAATTTTGTATTAGACCTATAATGAACAATGTGGGTTCTATGTGGAAATCAACACCGATATCATGGAGTAGGCGGGAACTAGGACTGATGTGTGTATCTAACTTAGATTAGTCAAGATTTTATAGCTCTAATGCGTCGATGGTGTCTTTGAAACAGGTATGTAAAAAGTCGAAGTGATTCACAGTTGAGAAGTACAAAATACGAGAATCAAATAAGTGCATGCAAGCCTGAGGATGATGTTGGTGGGCAGCCGATTGTGCCGTGTGGTCTAATTGCTTGGAGTCTTTTTAACGACACATACGCGTTATCAAGAAACAATGTAAGCCTAGCTGTGAACAAAAAAGGCATTGCATGGAAGAGTGACAAGGAACACAAGTTTGGGAACAAGGTCTTCCCCAAGAATTTTCAAAAGGGGAATATCACAGGTGGTGCTACTTTAGATCCAAGAATACCGGTAAACCCTTCAATACTGGAGATCAGTCCATTTTGCCATTGACATCACATGGATGCTGCTTAGCATATTGACCGCTGACATCTTTCTTCCTCTTTTCATATGTGCAGCTTAGTGAACAAGAAGATCTCATTGTGTGGATGAGAACCGCAGCATTGCCAACATTTAGAAAACTTTACGGAAAGATAGAGTCTGACCTCGAGATGGGTGACACCATACACGTTAAGCTGAACAACAACTACAACACGTACAGCTTCAATGGAAAGAAGAAGCTTGTTTTGTCAACCACTAGTTGGCTGGGTGGGAAGAACGATTTCCTTGGCATTGCTTACCTGACAGTTGGCGGGATCTGTTTCATTTTGGCCCTCGCATTTACCATCATGTACCTTGTGAAACCCAGGTACGCAAATCCTTCAAATGTAGTTGTTGTCGTGATGGTAACCTTCTATGCAAGACTTGTATTTCGGCTAAACCCTGGTTGTTTTGGTTGTTAAACTGTCTTATATATCCCAATATAATAATAATAAAATATTCGTGTACATATAGCCGCAGTGTGTTATGCTGAGTAACAAATGTGTACATTGTTTCAGGCGTCTTGGAGATCCGTCCTACTTGTCATGGAATAGAAATCCTGGAGGTCGGTAACAAGCTTGGAAAGGGAGAGAGAGAGCTCTAATCTGCGTGTGTAAATCTTATCCATCCATGTACACATACAATGTAATTTTTGCTTACATACTATGTAATCCTTGCTTGCAAAATGGTTTCTTCGGTGAGAGCTTAAATCCCACATAATACTTTGTTGTTGTTGTTCCAAACCAGTCTAATATATTACTTTTGTCCCCAAATCTGCCTTTTATAAGTCTTCTATGTATGGTTACAAACTACGGACAAAAAAAAGTTGAACTAACAAACCAAACTTCCGTGCGCTCACAGCACCCGAAGCAGAAGGTTGGAGAGATATTGGCCTTGAGGGTAAGATGGGTCGAGTGGGTGGTCAGACGCAGCTCCTGCCTCCCGCACCACTGTGATCTTCCTTCCTGACATTGCTGCAGCACTCTGAAGTATCCCCAAGAACTTCCCGCTCTGTGTCATTGCCCCTGAACATGAGCATGTCATCATAAGACCGCCACTCCTTGTCAATCGCATTGCCAACGAGTTGAGATTTCTGTACATTCCTGAAGCGTTGTGCAAAACCTGGCAACCCACATTGATGCAATCTCATTTATGTAACAACAAACTATGACAATCACTATTTTCAAGAAACGAAAGAAAGGTACTCTACGCCACCTTTTTCCGCGGAGCTAGCTTAGGAGGGTCTAGGATCACGATGTCCCATGTCTCTTCTCTTGACAGTGCACCCTTCATGAATTCTGTTGAATCTTGTTTAAAGAAAACAACCTTCTCTGGATCCATATTGTTGAGGATTACATTCTCTCTGGCGAGCTCCAAAGCAGGTAAAGATGAATCAATTCCTGAAAGTGTTTTGATCAGACGATTCACTAGACAATGCATAAGGTGGATCAGAAGGAGGAGAGAGATGAAATGTACCGATAACACTGGTAGCACCTCCTCTCGCTGCATTCAGTGCAAATCCACCACTATAGCAGCAAAGATCAAGAACTCTTTTACCAGCAGAGATGGTTGATATGAAGTGACGGTTTTCGCGCTGATCCGTGTAGAACCCTGTCTTCTGTCCCTCTAGCGAAATTGCGTATGAGATCCCATTTTCCACAACCTGGTATAAGAAACATTACTCAGCTCTCACCCCTGTAATGTTGCCATATTCATGAAGATATCTGAAGAAGAGAGAAAGACCTGATTAAGGGCACCACACACCGTACCATTGATCTCTGTGGGAGAGTAGATGATTGTGTCTGTTTCAGACTTGAGATGTCAAAACCATCTTCTTTAAGAACATCAAGAGAAGGTCTCCAGTTTATATGATTAATTCCGTCAATTGATCTTAAGCAACTCTCCACTTCAATCCTGTACTTTTCAAGCCAAGCAGCAGAGGATGCTACCACAGCTATATCTCCAAACACATCCACAATCAATCCAGACAATCTGCAGCAGAGCAATAAGACAGGACCAGAGAAAATGTAAGAAAATGAGTTTAAAACAAAAAAAAAATGACGGGATCAGTCAGCGAAATACCTATCTCCTTCACTGTTGACAAGACGATAAGCATTAGTATTAGCCGAGGGAAGTGCCAAACTCTTTCGCAACTGAACTGCTTCAGCGATTCTTGTTTGGAGAAGCTTCTCAATGTTCAATGCACAAGAAGGATCTCTACCACAAGCGAGCCAAGAAGATCAATCAAAGATTCAATTTTGAAAAAAGAATCAAACAGGAAAAGTGTAGAAATGGAAACCTGGTGGATTCGTGTTGAAGCTGCATAAGGCGAACACAGAACATAGAAACAGAGTTATACAAACCCCAACCAATGGGATTCTCAGTGCCATCAGCTACAATGACAACATCTCCTGTCTGAGGAGGTGGTTTTCCGATGATCCTGTCGACAGCTCCACTGTACACCATTGGACTTCCGTCTTTGAAGAGCTGTGTCTTGCCTTTTTTCAGAACCACTTTAGCAACACCTGAATATTTTCAATTTTCAAGTAAATAAGAGATAGTTTCGCAGAAACTAAAGAGACAGAGAGATATTGACCTTGAGGGCGAGAAGAAGCAATTTGGGAAGAGGAGTAAAAGAGAGAGTGATGGAGGCGGCAGGGAAGCTGGAGCACACCGAGCATCACCATCGTCCCGCATTTCTTGGCTGCAGCGCCTTGGGACTTGGGTAGATAGGACATAAACCCGCTAATGGGCCACCGGTATTGATATCTTTTATTGGGCCCATTTTCTACTTTTAGCCCATACCATCAATGCCAAAAACAACAAACCAAAAGTATAAAAAGGTATGGGATGATAATTAAAAGTAGGAGAAAAAGGGTGTTTATGTAGTCTACTCTAAGCTCGATTTAGTTATCTCCTCGAGGCTCCTCTCATTTGCCTTTTTTCAGCATTAAACTGTTCTATGGAAGTGTTATTCGACTGCTAGTAGGGAAGAATTTTTAGAGTTGTGGTTTGGGAGGCTTTATCTCTTACTTCTTTAGTTGTTATCTTTGTATCTCTTCTAAAACTTGTTCCTTGTCGATTATATATAACTCAGGCGCATCAAAAAAGAAAAATCTACACCTAAGATATACAAATGTTTTCCTGCAAAATGCCTCAACCTTTTTTGAAAGATAAGTTGCTTCGGGAGTTTTTTTTTTTTTGAAGTAGGAGTATCATGTCTGATGTTAGGAAACTAAGGTGGTTTTCGAAGTTCGGCATGGTTTTGACGTAATATAGATTTAACACTTACACTCCTTTTAAAAAAATAATACTAATTTTCACTAAAAATAAAACAAATTTAACACTGAAACTTGAAAAATGACCATCACCGCTACAATAGTCGATTGATGTGAGGCAGGAGCTAGCCACCGCTGCTGAAGAAGCCAGTCAGTGCTAGACGAGAGCCGACCACCACCACTATGTAAACGGAAAATGCCGGATTTACACCGGACGGCGAGAGATTTGTTTCCTTTCGAGAGAGAAAAGAAAGAGGAGAGAAGATAGAGCTAGGAACCTACTGTTTTTTGTTTGAGGATTTAATGCTATGGTAGCTAAAGGTTATTTTCTTAAATATGTTTCTCTATTATGTACACGTCAGCCTCCAGATAGTCACATCAGCTTTTACTTTATTATTAAAAAAAAATCCTAAAACTAAAAAAATGTCAGTTGGTAAAATTGTCAAACTTGTGGTGTGCAACTCAGTATTCATGTCAAACGAAGTAAGTTTTACTACAAAGGAAAAGGTTGGATTTGGTCGATGAGGTAACAATTTTGTCGACGACCATTGCCAACTTTTCAATAGATTTGGGGAAGAGACTTGCATGATGTTGAACAGTGGCTGAATCGAGGTGGACCTTGGGGGTCAAGAAAGGCATTTGTGAGAGAAACAGACTAACACAATAAGTTTTATGATGGATCAAATATAGGTATGTGGATATAGACTCATGTTTTGACTTTGAGGTTCAACAAAGCTCAAACAATGCTCTGGTATATTCTAAGTTAGGAGAAAAACATGTTCTAGCTCTTGAAGATAAATGACAACAAATGCTGCATTGATCTGAGCACACCGCCTGAAGCTAAATCCCCGCAGGTTCGAGACACAACTTGAACCAGCCTAATTATAAAAAATAAAAGCAAATAGTAGTAGAACCGAAAACAGACTTGTAATTAAAGTTGCGATTTCTGCACTTTATTTACAAGACTCAAGAGAACCATCATCATTGATCCATATCTCAACAAAACCCTAATTATGTCTACTGCTGAAATCTTCTTCTATGTTCATACCAGAACAACATGCTTTCTAGACACGATCCAGCCTGAGGATACTTTGGGACATTGTTCATGGCTGAAGACATCAATTTAGTTTGTGTATCAGGTACTGCATATGCTTGACTCTCAAGTATCTTCTGGATCTCGTCTTGGTTCATGTGATAACCAAACTGTGAACCGGTGAAATCGTTTTGCGTGTTATAATGCTCGTTAACCACTTGAGACGATGGTGGGGTAGCTTGCATTCCAAAGAACTCATTAGCAGTGTTATAATTCAGACTATTGACTGGACTATATGAGTTTCTTTGCCATCCACCGTTAGCCATGCTAAAGTTTCCTTCTCCCACTCCCACGCCACCAATTCCTATCAAAGTAATGGTTTTTTCTTCTTTCTTTTAAGTCTCTCGCTCAAAAAAAATTAAAAAAAATGATTAGCGTAAGGTCCAAGGTAAAGTACCTTGAGAAAAGTGATGTTGAGGGCCATTGTTGACGTTAAAGCCAACTGTGTGGCTGTGGCTGTTGCGAGATGAGTTGTTTTCAAAGCCACTATCGAAGTAACGAGATTCATGTACCGGGAAAGGGACTTCATAGAGTTTGGACCAGAAGCTGTCGGTTACAAGCTTCTCCAAGTTCTTTTGCAGAACTCCGGGAGGAAAATGAAGTGTATGTCTCCTGTTATATAGTAATTGTAAGGCTTTGACTCACTTTCAACGTTACTAAAAAGCAAACAAAAAATGATCCAAGTTAAAGCAGGAAACCTGTAATTAGAAGCATGATCTCCGGTGAAATCGTGATCCAATTGTTTCCATTGAGTGTGTTTTCCTGCCTGTGGATTAGTCTCTATGAAGAATGTTGGACGTTTTTTCAACTGCACATAAACATTCTCAAAGATCATTAATCAAAGGTCCTAACTTTCAAAATGTATAAGTATCTTTAATTAGTACCTCGATTTTGAGGATTCCAGTTTCATCACGTGAACTAATACTCTCTTCAAAAGATGAGACATCATTCCATTGAATCTCGATCTTACGTTTCAGCCTCAGCGTGTTAGTCTCTGGTTCTCCGAAGAGAAACTCCCATATAAGTTTCTTCTTTGCAAAATAGAATTTGGCCACAATGTCATCAGGGTTTTTGGCAACGACGACCCATCCGCCAATCCTGATCGTGGAGATTGGGAAATTCATAGCTTTTAGTTTCTCAGGGCTCTTAGGAAGAGTTGATCTCTTTGATGAGTTCTCTGTTTGTTGATGAGGACATGTGCAGTGTCCGTTGAGGTAAGATTCAATCTTGTTGATAAGTTCCGGACTTTTTGTTAGAGACAAGTTTAGATGTGGTCCCTGAAAAAACATAACTAACAGATCCAACGTTGAAGAAGAAGATGACGAAGAAACAAACGTTTTCTATTTTGTGAATGAATCTTAAATTAGATCTAAAACCAAATATATTTAGAGAATTTTTTCTAAACCCTAAAACCCTAATTCTTCTTCAGAAGAGACTTAAAACTATCTGAAAAAATTACTAAAGAAAGAACAAAACAGAACGAAAAAGAGAGCACGAGACAGCAGAGGAAACGCGAGACAACAGAGAGGGAAGAGCAAAGTAGATGTAGCTACAAGAGAAGAGTTGTTGTGAGGATTTTGAGGCTAAGTAATTCCAGAGAGTTGATCGGGCGGGAACAACTGAAAAAGAGGTGATCGGGCGGGAACAACTGATTGTAATTTGGGCTTCTCTGCTTGGCGATTTCAGCATCTCCCCATCGGCTCCATTTAGTTGGGCTTTGTTACGCCGTAACAAATATTTGGGCTTTGTTAAGGCCCAATACGTATTTCCAGATAAAGACGCAACTAGATGAGTGGGAGGGAATCGATGCCGTGCCGACTCGCCGACTATTATTTGCCGATTTAAAATATAAAAAAAGAAGAATATTGGTTCGAATTAAAACTTGTTCGATTTTGTAGCTCTTCCTCTCGTAATTTCCTCTTCTTCTTCTTTCAGACAGAAGCTTGCCTTTGTCCGAATTTAGGGTTTCCATTTTTCTTTCCGTTCTTCCTTCAATCAAATACTCGAAACCCTAATCTCTTCTTGATCAGGTGATACTTTCTCTCTTTCTGCTGAATGATTGTTTCCTGTTGATTTGCTTGTTCGAAAAAGTTTTTATTTAGAGATTTGTAGGTCATTTTATTTTCTGATCTGAATGCAGCTCTTTTTGGTTCAAAATATATACTCTGGGTTTTGTTTCTTCGCAAAATGATAATGTTTGATTGTTTTTTCTTTCAGAAGAAATTGACTCCAAAACTAGATATGTTATTTATTCTGTAGAAAATGGTATCGAATTTTAGATACAGATACTATATTTTTTGTTTTGATTTTTGATTTTGGAATCTTGTGATATGTTTACGCAATGGAGACTTTTGCAGAAAATGGTTTCTTTATTATTTGTTATATGAATCTTTGATTATCTGAATAAGACATTGCTAGGATAACCAGTGTCACTTTTTTTTACGTTATGTAACTTGAAATCATTTTTGGACTCGTAATTCTAACATTCTGTTTTTGTTCTCAGGCCTTGTCGATTTACTGTCCCTTGTATCAACTTAAGGTTCATGTCTGATCTTGAAGTTCAAGTCCCCACTGCCTTTGGTAAGGATTGTTCTGAAATTTGGCGGTTAAATTTGTTGAGAATATGATGATTATTAGATGATTCCACAGCATTCTTGTTTTTGGAATGGAGTATCTTCTTCTGTTATATGATCTTCTTATGCTTTGTGTTTTTTTTGGTGATAAAAAGATCCGTTCGCTGATGCAAATGCTGAGGACTCTGGGGCGGGAACAAAGGAATACGTGCACATTCGTGTTCAGCAGCGTAATGGTAGAAAAAGCTTGACAACTGTCCAGGGGCTTAAGAAAGAGTATAGCTATAGCAAGATACTTAAAGACCTTAAGAAAGAATTCTGCTGCAATGGCACCGTCGTCCAGGACTCTGAATTAGGACAGGTATCAAGAAAGCTACCATAGCTCTCAAGATACATTTTGGATTGCTTTTAGTTGCTAAATGACTTAATATCTTTGGTGTAGGTTATTCAGCTTCAAGGTGATCAGAGGAAGAACGTATCTACGTTCCTTGTTCAGGTAATCATCATTTTTTCGTTCTATCGGTTATTGGTTTTGAAGTTGGTTTTGTAGTGAAAAGATGGAAGCATTGTATCTATCCTGATCTTAGAAATGTTTTGAATCATCAGGCTGGGCTTGTGAAGAAGGATAACATAAAAATCCATGGTTTTTGAGCAATTCTAGAGATACTCCTTGTTCAGCTTGTATTTACGGGATCAGCCAGTCCCAAAAGGAATTTATAAACCATTACTTAAATGTATTAATGCTTTTATTATGTATTGTGTCAAAAAAATAATCTAATAGTTTGCTTATGAGCGTATATATAAATGTATCAACTTTTGGTATGCATTTGTACTTGTAGTGTGAGTTTATCAATAAAATTTGCTTTGTGAATTGAATGATGATGACCTTCCATGACAATACAAAGCGAGAACCGAGAGCTAAACCGGACATGAGCGAAGTTTTATGGTCTGATGCATAAATCAAACCGGTTTATGAACCATTTGCAGATTTGTAGATTTGCTCGTGTTCTTTTATTGGCGGCAAGAAATCATTGTCGATGGTACGGAATATCCCAGAGATATAGTATGCTATTCACATTTCTATTCAAAAATATAACAAAACAGAGATATAGAAGTATGCTATTCACATGTACTCATATGCTACATACTTGGTGTTGATTTTTAGCATAAAGAATAAAGTTTATTTGTTATCTTAATGTTGATTACAATGAATTAAAATTAGTCAATATATCATCATCCATCAGTCAGGCGAATGATTTAGCTTGGTAACTTTTTGCAACATTTACTATTTAGATGTAAAATTACATCTAAAAGAAATGTAACAAGTAAGTTCTTAATTTTTTTCACTATATTGTCAACCAGCTTTGGTAACATTTTGGACAGAAGTAATTAAGTTGTAAATTAAAATTAAATGTTTTGTATTTTTTTGTTTTCAGAAAACTAATTAAAAAAAATCAGAAATTACCAAAGTAAAAATAGGAAGCTGAATTATAGAGAGAAAGGAGGGTAAAAAGGTAAACGAAAATTGCTGCGTTGGTTTTGTGTTGCGGAGTCCGGAGAGACTGAAGGAGACAGAGAGAGAGAGAGACAGAGAGAGATTACCAGATTACCATTACCCTTCTCTTCCTTCTTCTTCTCCCTCCATTTTTTTTTTCTGTTGGATCTCTCTCTCTCTCTCTCTTTCTCGTTTAGCCACCACCACACCAAGCTTTTTTTTTTTTTTTTCGTTTTGTTCGTTCCTCAGGATCGCTTATTTTTGTTTACCAAAAACAAAAACGCGTTTCTTCGTGTTGATCATGAGCGACCCTCCCGATTTCAGGTAATCAATCTCTCTCGCTATGGAAGTTTTTCTCCAATCTCTATCTCCTTTAACCTCAATGACGTGACTCGATTCTCTAGATGTCTTGTGTTACAAGCTTTGCGAATTAGATACACCGAATTTGGATATTTAATCTCTGGATTACATATTGACAATCATCGTTTATCGAATTTTGGTTTTGAAAATTTGCAGCATAATCAAGAACAGTTAACGGTGTTTTTTGTCATACGATTGCGGCGAAGAGAAAAATGGCTCGACGTAGAATAAGATCAAGGATTCGTAAAAGTCATTTCTATACATTTAGATGTCTTAGACCTAAAACTCTTGATGATCAAGGACCTCATGTTATCAATGGACCTGGTTACACCAGAATCGTTCATTGTAACCAGCCTCATTTGCATTTGGCTACTAAACTCATTAGGTACCGTTCAAACTATGTATCGACCACCAGGTATAACTTGCTCACTTTCTTACCTAAATGCTTGTACGAGCAATTCCACCGCGTTGCCAATTTCTATTTCCTCGTTGCTGCCATTCTCTCTGTTTTTCCTCTGTCTCCGTTTAACAAATGGAGCATGATTGCTCCTTTGGTATTCGTTGTTGGGCTTAGTATGGGGAAAGAAGCCTTGGAGGATTGGAGAAGGTTTATGCAGGACGTTGAGGTGAACTCTAGGAAAGCTAGTGTTCATAAAGGGAGTGGTGATTTTGGTAGAAGAACGTGGAAGAGAATCCGTGTTGGTGATATTGTAAGAGTGGAGAAAGATGAGTTTTTTCCTGCTGATTTGCTCTTGTTGTCATCGAGTTACGAGGATGGGATATGTTATGTTGAGACTATGAACTTAGATGGTGAAACTAACTTGAAAGTTAAGAGATGTTTGGATGCTACTTTGGCATTGGAGAAGGATGAATCTTTTCAGAACTTCTCTGGAACGATAAAATGCGAAGATCCGAATCCGAATCTGTATACGTTTGTTGGTAATCTTGAGTGTGATGGTCAGGTTTATCCACTTGATCCTAACCAGATTCTTTTGAGAGACTCAAAGCTTAGGAACACTGCTTATGTCTATGGTGTTGTGGTTTTTACTGGCCATGATACAAAAGTAATGCAGAATTCTACAAAATCTCCTTCAAAGAGAAGCAGGATTGAAAAGAGAATGGACTACATTATATATACTCTCTTTGCACTTCTCTTGACTGTTTCCTTCATCAGCTCTCTGGGTTTTGCTGTGATGACAAAACTTTTAATGGCAGAGTGGTGGTACTTAAGACCAGACAAGCCTGAGAGCTTGACAAATCCTACAAATCCTTTGTATGCGTGGGTTGTTCATTTGATCACTGCTCTGTTACTTTATGGATACTTGATTCCCATCTCATTGTATGTTTCCATTGAGGTAGTGAAAGTCTTGCAAGCACATTTTATAAATCAAGACTTGCAGTTGTATGATAGTGAGAGTGGGACTCCGGCTCAAGCACGCACCTCGAATTTAAATGAAGAGCTGGGACAAGTTGATACTATCCTTTCTGATAAAACAGGAACTTTGACATGTAACCAGATGGACTTTCTGAAATGCTCTATTGCGGGGACTTCTTACGGTGTCCGTGCTAGTGAAGTGGAACTAGCTGCTGCTAAGCAGATGGCAATGGATCTTGAGGAGAAAGGTGAAGAAGTTGCAAACCTTTCTATGAATAAAGGCAGGACACAACGGTATGCAAAATTGGCTAGCAAGACGTCATCAGATTTTGAATTGGAGACAGTAGTCACTGCTAGCGACGAAAAGGATCAGAAGCAGAACACTGGTGTTAAGGGGTTTAGTTTTGAAGATAACCGTTTGATGAATGAAAACTGGTTAAATGAGCCAAATTCAGATGACATTTTGATGTTTTTCCGTATTCTGGCGGTTTGTCATACAGCTATTCCTGAGGTGGATGAAGATACTGGAATGTGTACTTATGAAGCTGAGTCTCCTGATGAAGTTGCTTTCCTTGTTGCTTCTAGGGAGTTTGGTTTTGAATTTACTAAGAGAACTCAATCTAGTGTTTTTATTGCTGAACGGTTTTCATCTTCAGGTCAACCAGTTGATAGGTGAGCTTTAAATCTTTCAAAAATATTTCATTGATCTTTCTTTGCATATAGATGTCTATTCATGTGGAGGTTATTTTACAGAGAATACAAAATCTTGAATCTGTTAGACTTCACTAGCAAAAGAAAAAGAATGTCTGCCATTGTCAGAGATGAAGAAGGGCAGATTCTTCTACTATGTAAAGGCGCTGACAGGTTTGATTGCATGACTTCAAGCCATTCCCAGTTGCTTAATTCTCACTTCTTCTAACCACAATTTAATGCTTTTTGCCTGCAGCATTATATTTGAACGTTTATCAAAGAGTGGGAAAGAGTATCTTGGAGCTACTTCAAAGCACTTGAATGTATATGGTGAAGCGGGTTTACGCACATTGGCACTTGGTTACAGAAAGCTAGATGAGACCGAGTATGCAGCATGGAACAGTGAATTTCACAAAGCCAAAACTTCAGTTGGAGCTGATAGAGATGAAATGCTCGAGAAGGTTTCAGATATGATGGAGAAGGAATTGATCCTTGTTGGAGCTACTGCTGTGGAGGACAAACTGCAAAAAGGGGTATGTAGCATAGTTCAAAATATGATTATAACTGAGAAACAGCCTTTCCAAAATCATTTTCAACTTACTGTTTGTATCTCACTTTAGGTGCCTCAATGCATAGATAACCTTGCCCAAGCTGGTCTCAAAATATGGGTTTTGACAGGAGATAAGATGGAGACAGCAATAAACATAGGGTTTGTTCTTCATTGTTACTGATAATACCACAGACTCCTAAACTGTTTCTGACTAGATACATTTCTAAAACTAAGTGGACTAATTGAGTTCTTTGGTTGATCCCAATGCAGATATGCCTGCAGTTTACTACGACAGGGTATGAAGCAGATATCCATTTCACTTACAAATGTGGAGGAATCATCACAAAACTCTGAAGCTGTATGTATTTTGTCGATGCTATAATTAAAAACCAACTTTTACAGCTGTTTCAGTAGAAACTTGCATGTGATAACAAAACTTGTTAATGGTCAGGCTGCAAAGGAGAGCATTTTGATGCAGATCACAAATGCTTCACAGATGATTAAAATTGAAAAGGATCCACATGCAGCATTTGCTTTGATCATTGATGGAAAAACACTTACCTATGCTTTGAAGGATGATGTCAAGTATCAGTTTCTTGCCCTTGCAGTTGACTGTGCATCAGTGATATGCTGTCGTGTCTCTCCCAAACAGAAAGCACTTGTAAGAATAGTTCCACAATTCTCAAAACATCTTTCTTGGTTTCAGAATATTACATATGCCATATTTTGTTTATCTTGGTTTTTGTAGGTAACAAGGCTGGCCAAAGAAGGAACAGGAAAAACAACTTTGGCAATTGGTGATGGTGCAAATGATGTTGGAATGATTCAAGAAGCTGATATTGGTGTTGGCATCAGTGGCGTTGAAGGCATGCAGGTTGCTTAAAAACTTTTCTTCAGCACAATGAGACATGGTTAAGTTTTGTTGGTTTTTCTGAGAGTAGTTGGTTCTGTTTCTTTGCAGGCAGTAATGGCAAGTGACTTCTCCATAGCCCAGTTTCGGTTTCTTGAGAGACTACTTGTTGTCCACGGACATTGGTGCTACAAACGAATAGCCCAGATGGTAATATATGCATTGATATAACTCACCAGAAAACAAATATCTATATATATACCTGATCTTGATTCGTCATTGTTGGTTTCACAGATTTGTTATTTCTTCTACAAGAACATAACCTTTGGTCTGACTCTCTTCTACTTCGAATGCTTTACCGGATTTTCTGGTCAATCAATATACAACGACTCCTACTTACTACTCTTCAACGTTGTTCTCACTTCTCTCCCGGTCATTTCCCTCGGAGTTTTTGAACAAGATGTTCCTTCTGATGTCTGCTTACAGGTTATATAAAGTCCTCTCCATCATCTTTCACATATATAACAAAACCTTCTTTTTGGATCTTGATTCATTTCTTGGCCTGTTTTCTTTATCTAGTTCCCTGCATTGTATCAACAAGGCCCCAAGAACCTGTTCTTCGACTGGTACAGAATCCTTGGATGGATGGGGAATGGAGTTTATGCATCCATAGTCATCTTTACACTCAACCTTGGAATCTTCCATGTTCAATCATTCCGCTCAGATGGCCAAACCGCAGATATGAATGCCATGGGAACCGCAATGTTCACATGCATCATATGGGCAGTAAATGTTCAAATAGCTCTAACCATGAGTCACTTCACTTGGATCCAACACGTAATGATTTGGGGAAGCATAGGAGCTTGGTACGTCTTCCTCGCTCTTTACGGTATGTTACCAGTAAAACTCTCTGGTAACATCTTTCACATGCTCGTCGAGATTCTTGCCCCTGCACCCATCTTCTGGCTTACTTCACTTCTGGTCATTGCCGCCACAACGCTACCTTACTTGTTCCACATTTCATACCAAAGATCAGTGAACCCTCTTGACCATCACATTATACAAGAGATCAAACATTTCAGGATCGATGTAGAGGATGAGCGAATGTGGAAACGAGAGAAGTCAAAGGCGAGAGAGAAGACAAAGATTGGGTTCACGGCTCGAGTTGATGCTAAGATCAGGCAGCTAAGAGGCAGGCTTCAAAGGAAGCATTCGGTGTTAAGTGTTATGAGTGGAACATCGTCTAATGATACACCTTCTTCAAACTCACAATAGACTTGATGATTAAGACCAAGTATGTTTTGTTTAACCACTTCATATATATTTCTGTGATTTTTTCTTCGGGAAATCATCAGATGGAGAAAGTTGGATTCAAGTTAGATGAAAGAAAGAGAGACTCTTATTTTATTTTCTTACTAATCTTATGGTTTATACAATTAGACAATGGTAGAAGAAAGAGGGGAATGTTGTATTTTGTGTTTGTCTGTGTGTGTGTATGTACACTAGTACTAATGAAAAGAAGAAAAAAGATATGTTGCTGATTAGACAAGTTTGACAAATAGTTGACATTTTTTCCTTTTTACAAATGGATTCACAAAAAAAGATTAGCATGGAAAAGCTTAAGTACTCTTACTTCCGAAATTGAAAAAGAAACTGTTTTCAAAGATATGAACTAAAGCTCTTGACCACTTCTTAATGTTAGGAATTATATAATCGCACATGACCCCAGTGAAAGATTTCTATGTAAGTGACATCCGAAACAGTAAAAACAGGTATAGAATTGCTGTGAATAGACTTGTAATTACGAAAGATTTTTGGATCATACAAGAGAAGAAATAAATATTGCATTTGATAAAAAAGAAATATGGTCAGAAGAGACATATATATGTTCGATAGAGTTGATGAAGAATACTAGAGAATGAAAAAGATGTATCGATGATTCAGAGAGAGAGAGACGGGTCAAAAATCAAATAAGAAATTTGCGAAACAAGCAACCTTTCTTCTTCTTCTTCTTCTTCTTCTTCACAGCAAATCAGCCACGTTTGAGGGAAGCTCCTCAACAACCACATTGTAGAATTTCTGAATATCAAACAGCATTCTCTGATCATCAAGAGTCACAAAGTTAATCGCCACACCCTTTCTCCCGAACCTTCCACTTCTTCCGATACGGTGAAGGTAATTCTCTGGCTGAGTTGGGAGGTCAAAGTTTATGACTAGAGAGACTTGCTGCACATCGATACCACGAGCCAAGAGATCGGTTGTGATTAGAACACGAGACGAGCCAGACCTGAACTCTCTCATGATGATGTCTCTGGTGTTTTGGTCCATGTCTCCATGAGTTGCTGAGACTGTGTGGTCACGGCTTCTCATTTTGTCTGTGAGCCAGTCGACCTTGCGACGAGTGTTGACAAAGATGACACTCTGAGTGATGGCTAGAGTCTCGTAGAGATCGCAGAGAGTCTCAAGCTTCCAGTCTTCTTTCTCCACGTTCACGTAGAATTGCTTGATACCTTCAAGTGTGAGCTCATCACGTTTCACCAAGATTCTCACTGGTTTGCTCATGAATTTTCTTGTGATCTCCAAAGCTTCCGGAGGCATTGTCGCAGAGAACACTCCAACCTGAATCTTTGGTGGGAGAAGCTGGAATATGTCATAGATCTGCAAATTCACCAGAAAACAACACAAAACCAAGTCAATATCAGAGATAACCACAGAGGGTAGATTCAAACTTTGAAGAAGATAACAAACCTGATCCTTGAAACCACGGGAGAGCATTTCATCAGCTTCATCAAGGACAAACATCTTGATGCAGTCAGGGCGGAGAGATTGTCTTCTAAGCATGTCAAAAACACGACCGGGAGTTCCAACGACAACATGAACACCAGCCTGGAGAATGCGCTGATCCTCACGGACACTGGTTCCACCAACACAGGCATGAACCTTGACACCTTGGTAGTCACCAAGGGCACGCATGACCTTCTCAATCTGCTGAGCAAGCTCTCTGGTGGGAGCCAAAACGAGAGCCTGGCACTGGAGAAGGGCATAGTCAAGCTGCTGCAAGACACCAGAGCAGAAAGTGGCGGTTTTTCCAGTACCAGACTGTGCCTGCTGGATCACATCAAGACCCTTGCAAAAGGGTACAATTCCTCTTTGCTGAATAGCAGAAGGCTTTTCGAAACCTAGAAAAAAATCAACCAATCAATCACAGGAAAGAGCACATACGATAAAGTTAATAGGAATCCCAACATAACAAACAAAAGGTTGTTTCTTTAAACCTTCTTCACTTACCGTAAGCATAGATACCCCTAAGAAGATTCTCTTGCAAACCCATGGCATCAAAGCTCTCATGGACCTCATCATATGAGGTGAAGAACTCATCCTGTCCATCGAGACTGCACCCAAACAAACAATAAGATTAGCAAATACAAAAAAAATCTCATCAAAAACGAGTAATGAAACTAAAGATCTTAGGACTTACACTTCATTCAGCCTCTGGTCAAACTGACGCGTATCAAATTGTGTTCCTTCCGGTGCGGATCCTGCCATACTACAACAATACACAAAAGAAACAATAGTTTAGAACCCAGATAGCTAGAGATGATTCTTAAATCTTATAGCCAGAGAGAGTTGTGCAAAAGTAAGAATGTAACAGAATAGCCAAACTTGAAGTTCCATATAGAGAGGAACACAAGCATTAATATCTGAATTATTCGATGTCAGGAGAGATATAGGAAATATGGTTCATCCAATTATCATAACAGATACCATTCAAAAACATCTATCTCTCCATGAAAGCATATAATATACACAAAGTTGTCCAAAATCGAAGATAAAAGCTTTGGATGATTTTAACATAAGTGTCGAAATCAAAACCTAACCCAAATCGATTTGAGATAAACGAATTGAAGGGTTTCACGGACTAATTGAATCCGATGACGAATTATAGATTAACAAGCGTCAATTTTGAAAACGACCCAGAACAAATTCCATCGCAAAGAGAGTAAATCAGACTCGAGATCCAATCGTTCATAAGAAAAGGAACAAATCGCAGAGAAAAGTAAAAAAAATATTTCCGAACCTTGGAGCTTAAGTAGTTGAATGAAAGATGAAAGCTTTGAGAGTAAAAGTGAAGAACTTTGTTAGAGAGCTTGAAATCTCGCGAACTTGGATCTGGTGGAGCGATAAAGAGAAGATTGAAGCAAATAATATAAATTGAGGTAGAGAGAGACTCAACCCAATACGTGTTAGCCAGTTATATAGTCCCCCTCTTTTTTTTTTTAGGGTTTTCCTCTTTCTAATTGTTCTACTTTTCCAAAATTTTTATATTTCCAACTTTACCCCCACTTTCCTCTTCCTTTTCGATTTGAGATTTTTCTCACCTCTTTATACTTTTCCTAAACTAGTAGGGAAAATATTGTTACCAATCAAGTTATTTTACACCAATGTCAAAAGAGACTATGAATAATGAATCGCAATTGCATACTAACACACACCAGAAAATATCAAATCACAATCACAAAATGTTGTTTTCAAGTGGAAATATGAGTAGTAGTGTTGTACTTCCATACGCCAATACCAAACTTTTTAATTAGAAAAAAAGACCAAATTTTCTTTTGGAAAAGCTTATTCTTTCCAGCACCTTTTGATGCTTTATGACGTAGCAAAGCATTCACAAGACTCCATAGACACGTCATTGTTTTTTAGCAAAAAAAAAAAAAGCTATCTTTTTATGAACAAAACAGTGAACATTAGTTCACCATTACAACCATATAAACCTGTGTTTAAGAACTACAAAAACAAAACTCAAGTGGTTAGTTAAGTAAAATATAGATTGAAGCAAACTAGATAGATACTTGGTTTTCTTTTACAGTAGAACAACCTCTTGGCCAAGAGCACCTGCAAGAAACAAAGCAAAAGACAGTGATGATCATGGTGATGATGATGGATTGATGTACCATGTGAGTTTTGTTGAGATTACATTGTTGGTGGATCTCTAAGCATAATTGAAGCATCGTGTGGCTTTCTTCTACTAACTTGTGCATTCGTTCTTCTTCTTCGACTGCCTCTGCTGCTATCAACCTTTTGTTATCTGACTCTGCTAGTTTCATTGCTACAACTTCTGGTGCTACTTCCAACACTTTGTTTTCTAATTCTGATATCTTGTAGCGATCCAATACCTGCAATTTGGGAGATTTTCTGATTTTAATCAATCATAAGAATTACAAATGATCTTGTTATAGATAGATGATGATGCATCAATAAATAGCTGAGCAATTAAGAAAAATATACCTTTTCCAGTTTGCCTTGAGAAACGAGAATTATCAGGCACTCACTCAAAAACATCCTAAAGTCTTGTTGCTCCTCGTACCAGTCTTGAAATTGATCAACCACAAGGGATCATATCTTTTGTTGCTATGATACTGTAAATTGGATGAGCAACATGTAATTAAAAGGAGTAAGATTACGTTGTTTTCTTTTGCCAACTCATTCATTCCTTCTGCTTCTCTATTTGCTGCTGGGTCTATCTCATGTGTTTCTTTTGATGTTAATATCACAGAAGTACTTGGTAACTCTGGTGGCTTCGTGGAATCTTTTGGACGCAGGGTGAGTGTTGGCTTAATTGCTTTCGTAACTGAGATTTTGTAACGATTTCGTACCTGCATTTATAAAGTAATTTTTGAGTTTATCATATAATATAACTCAGGTTTATTATTACTACATCTTGTCATATAGATATTGGGGGTATGGAGAAAAGTAGATAGGCTTGTGACAAACCGCGCATTAAGAAAAACAACACTAGTTACCTTTTTGAGTTTGTCTTGAGAAACAAGGATTCCCAGGCTATAACTCAACAGTTTCTTAAAGTTTTGTGGAACCTCATGTTGTCCCTGCAATTGATAAACCACAAAGATTAACTTCCAACTGGATTCAATGTAATTCATATTCTTGATGTTAAGGTTGAACGTAAATATAAGAGTTTATCCAAATGATATTTTTCAAAGCTTGAACCAGGATACAATAGAGAAACAGTAATAAGAGAATGTAATGCAGCAGCATTGGTGATAAAAAGGATTCATGCTTGGAGTCAAATGTTATAAGGAGGAAAAATGAAACCACAAGTTTCCTGGGTATGAATTTCAGTAACCTGGGCGGCGCAACAAAGAGGTTCCAACAGCAGTTAGTAATGCTATTCCAATGGTATCAGAGTGTTTGCAGTCATCATGGTTGTGTTAGAATACTCACTACATATATCTACAACCTCAGAAGTTACCAACTAATTGTCAGATAACTATCCTAAAAATCCTTATGTTCTGTCCATTGTGATCAGTTACTATTGACTCACTTCAGACTACACAATCTATCGACTCATTTCAGGTGAAAACTTAGCATTCTGTATTCAGAGAAGAGAGTATAATGAAACCCAAGGAAATAACTATGACAAGAAATTGAGATAAACTGACTAATGAATGTCAAATATAAACCATGAAAAACACAAAGGACTTCAATGTATATATCCTCTTCACCTCGATAAATCTGAGAATCTCTTTGAGATTGGAACCATTTTCATCATTAATTGTTGATACAGCCTCAAAAACCATCGCATCATACCTTGCAACAAGGTAAAGAAGAACCTGTTAGAACTTAGAACATACCAATTCTAAAAAATCTCTAAATATAACAAACCTAGCATCATTGCTCATATCAGATGAACTACTAGGAGAAGCCTCATAGCTAACAACAGAACGAGAAGTCTCTGAAGGTGAAGTGAAAATGGAGGTAGATTCGAGTGATTGTGTCCTTGATTTCTTTATATTACGCCATTTATCCTTGAAATTTGGGCAATAAGAATAAACAATACAACATTAATACCCAAATTTCGACCTAATTCCACATAATAAATCTCAAAAATCGATTTCCATGGAAGACGAATGGGATTTTGGGAATTTTCGATTACCTTGAGGTTAATGTTTGTGCGATCTAGAAGTTGAGCCGCGAACTCTGGATCGTCTAAAATACTTGTCCATTTTCCGGAACCGTGCTTGGCTAGTCCGGCGAGAAGGGCTTCCTTCTTCCACCGTCCATTTATTCTTCCGATTTTCTAGTTGTTTTTTCTTTCTCTTCAAGTCGAAATATATACCATTTAGAAGGCCTCATCAAAAGCTTTTATTGGGCCTAAACATGGCCCACTATACAGATTTAAAATTAAATCTTGATCTGTTCAGAATTTTTAAGACTAATCTCGACCGTCCAAGATATATTCTCCCAGTCTCAAAGAAGCAAGAACACAAACATGGACTAGAGAAAACACAAGCATGGATTAGAGAAAACACTCTATTTTTGGCTCAGAATCTATTTTTCGAGCTTTATTGCTTCATATTGTTGTTAGAAGATAAGAGTGTAGTGAAAATTGGTTAGAGAAGAAACAAAACTGTGTCCTTGACCAAAAAAAAAACTGTGTCTTTGTCTGTGTTTTTTGTTATGTTCTTGGTCTCAATTGCTTATCTTCATCAATAGCTTAGAGCTACAAATAGTACATTTCACCGGACCGGAGCAGTCAATTTGTGGAATGGGATTTAAAACGGAACGGAAAAACTTGCTTTTGCACAAGAGTTGCTTCATGAAAATTGCAAGAGTTGAAGTAGTAAAAGTTAAACATTAGATCAAGCTCTCTATTAATTCAGTTTTTATCCGAAAAAATGGCACCTCACAGCTTCCTCATGAGTAGGAAGAGCCTCTGGTCGAGTTCGAAGTGAGAAATGTGAGCTGGATCTCCCTTAAGCAACATCAGGAGGCCGCCAAACGAAACATATAGCTCTCTGGAAACACATAATTTAAAGAAAATAAAATAAAACATGATGGTTTGATATGTGAGTTGAATTGGATTGAATTATTTTGATATGGGGGGGTTATATGGGATTCTTACGCTTTTGGAGTTTTGCCGTCACGCTCAGAGATCTTGTAAAGCTTCCCGTGCATTATGTATTCATACTTATCGGCAAGTGTTTTCTTTGCTCCCTGTAATGTATCGAGATGAAAACTAGATAAGATTAATGTTTAGATATGCATACACATTCTTGGTTTTCAAATTTAGATCTTGAAGATTCAAGAACTAAAGCTTGTTAAAATTCCATGTCTCCTCTTATTCCTAGATAGACAGGCTTCTCGAATCAGCCAACAGAGTTATAATATCAACCATTTAGCAGCATTAACAGTTATATCCTAACAAAATCCAGATACGGGTTCAAAGTTACCATTCATGGAAATTTGGCCAAGCAAACAAGAGACTGTGTATATACTCAAAACAAAACAACTAAATAAAAAGCAGTAGAGTTTATTACCGGAGTAAAATAACCGGTATCAGGGGTTCCATCGAGATTCAGCGTAGGAGCCAACGCAAGTGTGAACTTATCACCAACAGCCAATGGATAAACCTCTGTATTAACATCTAAATGCATAAACATTTCCAAGTTGTGGCTCGTAGCTTGAACGCGAGTAACTGTAACCACAAACACAACAAAAATCATTGTAGGTTTAAGAGAAAGCCACTCAATCTGAAGACAGAACAAAACTTGGGGGAGACTAAAAACTTAAAAAGTTAAATTTTTCCACAAAACCCACACACTCAGACCAAAAAAGGATAAACGGAAGAACTCATTCACAATACATACATGAACTAAACAGCTATGAACAAACGTCGATGTAAGCCATGAGAAGTACTAGAAATCGTGAGTGAGGCTAATAAAGTGTATACCTTTATCGAACTTTTTGCCATCAGGGTCTAACTGATCGACCACGAAGATATCCTCGAACAAGATGATATTGCTCGCCATCTGCAAACACGGAAATTCAAACCCTAAACACTCTTTATTTCCTTGATAAAACCCCAATTAAACCAGTAAACAAGACCTATATGGACATCTAATGAGTACAAGAATCCGAACTCTGAAATCAACTTATAAACAACCAATCGCATAGGAAAGTAAATAGTTCCGAACCAGGAGCTTGAGTTGAGGGAGAGATGGAGAAGCTTGAGATCAAAAAGTTCAGACTTTAATCTCCCAAGCGATGGGCGATAGAAGAGCCAAAAAACAATTAAAGGGACAGACTGAGAACAAAAACTCATAAAAGTCCTATGTAAGCTTATAATGGGCTTACAATGAGGCCCATTATAAAATTGTAATTCTCATAACTAATTTTTTTCTTTCTTGATCAGTATTTGAAATTAATCTCGACCGTTAAAAATACTTGCTAAAGACACCATGACACACTTTCTTTTTTTCTTTCTTATGTTATGTATTAGAAAAACCTATTCAATTCTTAAGATTGGCATTATCTGTAAAAACTTGTATTAACAAAAACTAACAGAATAGTCTGTTGCCTTCACAACCAAAATCATTTAACCACAAAGTAACAAACTATGACTAGTTAGTCAAATGAAATCACATTTCATATCTACACTCTTTTTTTTACTCAAAACCAAAAACACTAAAAAGAAACCGGTGATCGAATATATCCACCTTGAACCGGACCAGAAGGTCAAAGCTTTTACAGCAGGAAAATCTTTTCACCGTTAGCACCTGCAAGGACCAAATCAAATGAAAAAGTCAGTGATGATGATGATGATAAAAGGTTAAGAGGTGGACATTACTTACATCGATTAAGGATTTCTACGGCTAACTGCAAGGTTATGTTGCTTTCTAATTTTAGCAACTGGGCGTGTTTATCTGCAAGTTCGTATGCCTCTTTTGCTTCCAACTCCAAGTGTTCTGCCTCTGCGACTTCTTTTGCTAATGCGATTATCCGAGGATCTACTTCTGTTGTTGGTGGTGCGAAAGAAGCACAAGTACTTGGTGTGTCTTGTGCCTTTGTGCCCGTGGAATCTTCTGGATCCATGGTTTCTCTTTGATTTGAATCTCCTACTGACACAACTGGAGTATCAAATACACCACGGGGGATCTTGTAGAGGTTTCCTACCTGCATTTACAAGTTTTTTTTTCCGTTTTTCTGAACTGATCAAACAAAACTACTGAATCTTAACATTAGTGTGAGGCAACTCTGAAAAACTAGTTACCTTGTATACTTGGCCTTCAGAAACTAGATATCTCAGCTGGTTTTCCAACCGCTCCCTAAAATCTTCCTGTAACTCGTTCCTTTCCTGCAATTTATATTAACCACAAGAACATGATGGTTAGTTGATCAAGAACAACGGAGGAATCAACAAAACCAAGACTTTAAAAGGAAGACTTTTAGGGGATGGAACATGAAGTCAAATTTTCAGATCCTAATGTTCCATTGTGTAATCCCGCTATTGACTCACATTTCAGAACCAATATACACTACTCATGAGATATGACCATGAAACACAGATACTTATAGAGACAGAGAGATCCTCCTAACCTTGATAAAAGTGAAAATCGCATCGACATCAAGACCATTATGATTCTCGTAGACTGTTTCTAAAGCCTGAAAGATCAATTCATCAGTCGTAAACCTGAAACAAAACCAACAAAAAAAGAGTAATATCAAAACATAGATAGACCAGAGAAAACAAAGATTGGTGGTTAAAGAATCGAGAAGGTCACAAACCCAGAGGGACCCCGGTCTTCTTCTGAATCTATCATCATGAGCCTTTCAAGCTGTTCACTGAAAATGAGATAACAAATCAATCAAAACATAACCAGAAAAGCAAAGATCAATTCTAAAAGATTGGTTCTAAAGAATACAATAAAATTCACTAACGCATAGGAAGAAGGTTCTGAAGAATCCGTAGCCGCTGGAGAAGAAGGAAGGTCTCTGAAAAAAAGAGAAAGAAATTGACATTATTAGTTGAAGCAGAGCTTTAAGCATCGATCGATCTCTCTCATTTCCACAAAATTGGCTTTGGGAAATACAAAAGTTCACGAACCCATAAGTAACGTTGTTCGCATCCGATTTTGTATCTCCAGAAACCATGGCCACTGAAGAAGGATCGTCGCTGAACAAAAAGAAAGAAACTGACACGTTAGAGATCAAGCAATTGAAGCATCGATCTTTTTGATATCTTCAAAATTGCCTTCGATTGAATAAAACTACGCCATTTTCGTCTTGAAATCGCATGATATGAGACGTATTTGGATCATTCGTGTAAATCTCAAATCGGTTTCCATGGAATAAAATAAAGATCTTACTCGATAAAGCTTGAATTGAATGGGATCTTCTTGAAGAGTATCAATGGTGATCTATCACTTATATACCTGCGCTTCAGAGAAATCCAATCGCAGTCGTCTTGTCTCGCCGGAGAAGACGATGTAACTAACTCTCTTTCCCGCCTTTCTATTTTTTTTTTTTGGTTTTAATATTTCCAACTGCACAATCGTGAATATATAGCAATCTAATTGGGCCGTTACAAGTTCTTAGAGGGCCTAAACCAGGTCTAGAGTTAAAGTCAACTTTAATTTCCCCCGTATTCAGAAAACCACATTATAAGCATATAATGGGCTAACAATAAGGCCCACTAATTACAAAAGTAAAATTGAAATTGTAGTCAACTCTCCTAAATTGATCACTGATCTCAGGACTAAAAACTAATCTCGATCGTTAAATATAATTCGTTTAGAAAGAGTCTCACACTGCTTTTTTTTTAATGTATTAGAAAAATAGATTAAATTCTACAAAAAAATTATCTGCAAATGCAATGCACAAACTTTTTATCAACAAAAAGAAAAAGATTACATTGTTGCCTTTACAATCAAAATCGTTTAACCTCTAATCTACACAGAAGTGACAAAATCGATCAGTTACAAATGAAATTTAAACACTTTTTTTTTTAAAACTCAAAAGCCAAAAAAGCTATGAAAGAACCGGTAATCGAATACATCCACATTGAACCGGACCAGAAGATCAACGCTTTTACCGCAGGAAAATCTTTTGACCATTAGCACCTGCAAGGAACAAAGCAAAAAGGCAGTGATGATGATGATGGTTTTGAATTATGATGATGATGTGGTTAAGAGGTGGACATTACGTACATCGGTTAAAGATTTCTACGGCTAACTGCAAGATTATCTCGCTTTCTAATTCTAGCAACTGGGCGTGTTTATCTGCAAGTTCTTGTGCCTCTTTTGCTTGGAACTCCAAGTGTTCTGCCTCGGCGATTAATTTTGCTACTGCGTCCATCTGAGGATTTTCTTCTGGTGCTCTTGGTACGAGAGAAGTACAGAGGAAAATCATTTGACCATTAGCACCTGCAAGGAACAAAGCAAAAGGCCAGTGATGATGATGATGATGGTTATGATGATGATGATGATGATGTGGATAAGAGTTGGACATTACATCGGTTAAGGATTTCTACGGCTAACTCCAAGATTATGCATTCGGAATTTAGCATCAAACTGTATCTATCTGCAAGTTCTTGAGCCTCTTTTGCTTGGAACTCTAAGTGTTCTGTCTCTGCGACTAGTTTTGCTACTGCTTCTGCCTGAGGATCACGTTGTGGCGTTGTGGAATCTTCTCTAGTAGCAGGAACACGTTGGGGCATCATCATCATGTAGCGGTTTCCTACCTGCATTTGCAAGTTTTTTTTTACTGAGCTGACCAAACAAAATTCTATAACGCTATCTCGCAACTTGCATTTGGTATTAGGCAATGTATGGAGTTACCTTCTCTATTTTTCTTTCAGCAACTAGTTTTTCAACCTCGCCTCTCAATCGCTCCCTAGAATTATCCGGTATCACGTACCGGTCCTGAAATTTATATTAACCACAAGAACAACTTTCAAACTAGTATCCAAACAAGCTATACATGTCATCATCATCATCATCATCATCTAAGATCAAACCTGAAAACGGATACTTATAGGTAGAGGGAAAGAGATTCTACTAACATTGTTAAATTTGAAAATCCCATCGACATCACGACCAGTTCCATCATGTTCATCATCTATTGTTGATAAAGCTTCAAAAACCATATCATCTAAACTTAACGTGTACCTGAAGAAACAAAAGTATCAAAACAAACCAGAAAGCAAAGATCAATTTCAAAACATTTCTGTTCAAGAATCCAAAAAGGTCACAAACTCAAAGGTAACGTTCGCATCTGCAGAATCCATGGCCGCTGAAGAAGAAGGCTCTTCGCTGCAAAATAGAAAGAAAGTGGCAAATTAGGGGTTAAAAGATCAAGAAATTGATCGCATATCGTTGTGATCGAGCTCTTTGATTTCCCAAAACTTGGCGTCGATTTTAATCAGAAATTATGCCATTTTGGATTTGAGATTAAAGAACCCAAGATTTCACGAACCCAGAGGAATCGTTCGCAGCTGATGAACTATCTTCAGAATCCTTGGCCACTTAAGAAGGCTCGTCTCTGAAAAAACAAAAGAAGAAATAAAGATTTTGATCATTCGCGTAAATGTCATTCGGTTTCCATGGAAGAAGATAAATATTAAATCTATATACCTTTGAATTTGAGATCTTCAAAAAAACTCAATCGCAGTCGTCTCGTCGGAGAAGAAGACGTAACTAATTCTCTGTTTCCCGCTTTTCTACTTCTTTTAATTTCCCAACTGCAAAATCATAAATATAGCAATACGATTGGGCCATTATAAGTCCTTAATGGGCCTGTCCTCAGGCCTATAATTAAAGTCAGCTTTAATCTCGACCGTACAATTATGCTCCGATGATAAAGTCCTTAACAATTTTGCTGTCTCTTGGTAAATCAGAAAGCTGAGAGCAACAAAAAAACAATTTCTAGTAATAAAGAGAAAAAAAAAACTAAACAGTCCAAACCAAAAAGTTTTCTTCTTCCATAGTTACTAGTTAGAGCTGCGAAACGAAAATCGTAACGATAGTGCATCAATGGCTTATGCGTCACGCATCATTAATCATTCCAAGAAGGTAACTGTTTCTCGATTACATTTTTCCTCCGTTCATTTTGTTATCTTTTTATCTTCTTCAGCGATCGAGTATTGATATTACGAAATTGGGTTATGACGAATTCTTTCTGCTTTTAGAAATTCAGTTGAATTGTAATAATCTAGAATTGTTTTTACTTACGAGCAATGTGCTAAAATTAGCTAGATTTAGAGCTCTATGATCATTTGTGATTTATGTGTCAGCTTGCTTCTTAGAGATGATTGAGATCTGTAACGCCACTTGTTTTAATTTTTTTTGTAATTGACAGTTGAAGGATGTTTCCACTTTACTACGCCGTGAGAATGCTGCAACGATCCGCTACTACTCGAATACTAATCGAGCTCCTCTGAACAGAGAAGGTAATATTATCCTTTTGAGGTAGAAATTTTCCATTTGTACTTTTGTATGGTTTTATGGTTAGTATCTGTGAGACTCTCTGCTTGTTGCTTCAGCTTTTTTTTTTGTTATGGTCTTCAGATACTTTCAATTCCCGTCTTGGTTATCCCCCACTGGAGAGGATTTCCATATGTAGCACCAGCACTGTAAGTTCCTTACTGTTCTCTGTAGCTGTGTAGCTGAGTCTCTTCTCGTTGAATCATGTTGACTAGTTAGCAGAAACCTTAAGAGTTTTACATGGTCTTGATGTAGTTACCGGTGTCCATTATTTTTTCAACTACGAGATCAAATCTAAGCAGTGCAATGGGAAGGCCAATATTTGGAAAAGAATTTTCATGGTTCAGTCTCATTCTCTTACTCTATGTGGCGGATGTGCATTAGCCTTAGCTGCCTGCTTGTATAGATACTTTTTATTCCTAACTATAAACTTTTTTTTCTGCATACCAGTTTGATGCAATCAGCTAGAGGATTTTCATCGGGTTCAGGTAGTCAGCTTTTTCTCCCTGACCTTTAAATTTGTTTTATGAGCTTTTGTTCACTTTACTCTTGTAGTTTCCACCTTGATCTTACATACATATTCAGCGACTCCATTTTAGCTAAGGATAATCTGTTTCACATTGCCATTCATCTGGTTTTACTTGAGCAATATCATATTTAATGACTTTGCTAGAAAAAGGTCATTCCTTCCTTGGATACAGTATCTGGATGACGGCTTTACTGCAAGATCCTACTAAGACAATTGCATAGTGCTTAATCAATTGCGTAACTTAAGAATGCTAAATGGTATGAGCTTTACATTGGTTCATTTTACCTAGAATTTCTGAAAATGTGTTTCAGATCTGCCTCCTCATCAAGAGATCGGGATGCCTTCTCTCTCGCCAACAATGACTGAGGCATGGATCTTTATTTACCTCTTGATCAAAACTTATGTCCGTTTTATCTTTATGTTCTAATAAGCTTTTTCCAATTTTTAGGGTAACATCGCCAGGTGGCTGAAAAAAGAAGGTGATAAAGTTGCTCCTGGGGAAGTACTCTGTGAAGTTGAAACTGTAATGTCAATGTAGATTGAGTCTCATTTCCGTATTTTTATTTTCATGTTTTGGAAATAACTCTGACTAGGTTATGTTCAGTAGGACAAAGCAACTGTCGAAATGGAATGCATGGAAGAGGGCTATCTCGCCAAGATTGTAAAGGCGGAAGGTTCAAAAGAAATTCAAGTCGGCGAGGTATGAAAATTGTCTGCTTTCTGTAGAGTTATGTATTATCATGGTTTCTCATGGGGCTACGGGTATTGATATTAGGATCCACAGTCCATTTGTGGAAATGTTAATTGAAATTATTTGGATAATGTCATTTTTTTTTGCTTTCAAATAGGTAATTGCTATTACAGTTGAAGATGAAGAGGACATTGGAAAGTTCAAAGATTACACCCCATCATCTACTGCTGATGCCGCTCCTACAAAAGCAGAACCAACTCCTGCCCCACCAAAGGAAGAGAAGGTCAAACAGCCATCATCGCCTCCTGAACCGAAGGCCTCCAAGCCTAGCACACCTCCCACAGGAGATCGTGTTTTTGCTAGTCCTCTTGCAAGAAAGTTGGCTGAAGATAATAACGTTAGTTTCACAGTGTTCTAAATATTCTGTTTTTTCTTATTATTCCTGCTTAATTTTTCTTCTTGTTTACTTTATTTAAAAAAACATCAGGTGCCTCTCTCAGACATCGAAGGCACAGGTCCTGAAGGACGGATAGTGAAGGCAGATATCGATGAGTATTTAGGTATAAGTAACTCCATGACTCGTCCTTTCCTTTCTTTTTCTTTCAGACCTTTCTTGCCTCTGTTTACAGTTATCACTCATCCTTGTGTCGTAATACATCTTCCAATGGTGCAGCTTCAAGTGGTAAAGGAGCTACTGCGAAGCCATCTAAGTCAACTGATTCTAAGGCCCCAGCTTTGGACTATGTTGACATCCCTCATTCTCAGATACGAAAGGTAAAACCTATATTACTCTCGCAGCCTTTAAGCCAGTTTCAATAGGTTCAACGATTCTGAAATCTCGTTCGTTAACTTTATAATTTTGACAGGTCACAGCCTCACGTTTGGCATTCTCAAAGCAAACTATCCCTCACTATTACTTAACCGTCGATACATGTGTTGACAAACTTATGGCGTAAGTATAAAGGTTTGGATGATGTATTTTGAGTCGCTGTCAATGGGTAAGCTAAACTAAGCGAATTTGTAAATGCAGTCTGAGGAGTCAGCTTAATTCATTCAAAGAGGCTTCTGGTGGGAAACGGATATCTGTCAATGATCTTGTTGTTAAGGTACATCTTTCTTGTGTATACTTTACATGCAAGCCAACAGATCTTCTAAAATATCCTACTGATATCATGCGTTTTTAGGCTGCTGCATTAGCTCTCAGAAAAGTTCCTCAGTGCAATAGTTCATGGACTGACGATTACATCCGCCAGTAAGTACATTGACAAACTTTTGAATATGATTGTGGTAGCAAACATTGTAACCTTTCTCTATAGGTTTAAAAATGTGAACATCAACGTCGCGGTGCAGACAGAAAACGGGCTGTATGTCCCTGTTGTGAAGGTGTGTTCAAAATAGTGTTTAACCCTTGGCTGTAGCACAAACTTCAGATTGCTGAATTATATAAATTTCTTGATTCCAGGACGCAGACAGGAAGGGTCTGTCCACAATTGGAGAAGAAGTTCGGTTATTAGCTCAAAAAGCAAAAGAGAACAGCTTAAAGCCAGAAGATTATGAGGTGAGAGAATTCATTATCTTACTCACTAATCATATCTTTCAGTAAACATGCTAATAATCTCGTTTTCTCAGGGAGGAACATTTACTGTCTCTAACTTGGGAGGACCTTTTGGCATCAAGCAATTCTGTGCAGTCGTTAATCCACCTCAAGCCGCCATTCTAGCAGTTGGATCCGGTATGCTCTCTCTCAATGCAGAAGAGAGTTTTTTTACTACTTTACCAAAGATCCAATAACCGATTCGTGTTGTGTCTGATTCTTAAAAAAAAAAAAAACAGCTGAAAAGAGAGTTGTCCCTGGTAACGGTCCAGATCAATTCAACTTTGCTTCTTACATGCCTGTTACACTGAGCTGTGACCATCGCGTAGTAGACGGTAATCCAGTTCATTCATCATCATTGATTCATTCATTCATCATCATTGTAGAAATCTAATATTCTTCTTCTTACTGCAGGTGCCATTGGAGCTGAATGGTTGAAAGCATTTAAGGGATACATCGAGAACCCTAAATCTATGTTACTCTAAAAGAGAACCAACCACGCAATGGAAAAAAACACATCAAAAGCTGTCGTAAGAGTCTCTGTACCAATTAGATTTTCTTTGTTTTCCTCTGTTTCTTTCGGGTTTTTCTAAAAAAGACTTTTGTTGTTTTCTGAATAAATATGGTGTGAGGGATTCAGCATTTCCACTGTAAACTGGATTTTAGGATATTCTTTGCTGGTTCTGGTTGTTCAATGTTCATTGAGGAGGGCTGTGAAATAAAACTCCCATTATTTTGTCATGTGAAGTACTACCCTATATGGGATGGGTTTTGTAACCATGCTTGATAGTTGATACAAGTGGATGGATTTGAGTGAGTGAGTGAGCTTTCGTAATCTCTATTTAAAATAATAAAAAAATCAAAACAACATTTTTACACTATATTCAACATTTGAATGGCAAAAGAGTCCATACCAATCCATTATAGTCTTGTTTATTGTTGTAAAAAAAAACTGCTTGTATTCAATCAAAGTCACTCTATTTATTATCCATTGGGGTTTTTTTCCATGTGGTAGCAGAAAGCCAGAAACAAATTAATGTTGTGATTTTGATTTGTCTCAATAACGGGAAACGGAAAGAAATTACGTTTCGATTGTTCCGATACATTCTGAATGTCACTTGATCCTAAATGCAAAACAAAATCCTAAGTTTTTTCCTAAATACTCAATCTCATATTTATTTATGGGTTTAATGATTTTTTCTGATTTATTTTATCAATAATGTTTCATACATAGTTATCTGATTAATTTATTCAGTTATTCACAGTTTTATGTTACACAGTTTTAAGTCTAAATCCATTAAAAATATCTTTTCAGCCATTATTATATCCCAAAAAAATCAATAAAAATCTTCAGCTAACTTCGTCGGAAACGAAATAAACAAATAATAAATAAAATAAAATTGAGAGGAACCAAAAAGAAAAAGAAAAAAACGTTAGACAACGAAAGCAAGAATCTCTCTTCCCGTCGGTCACGGTCGCGAATCTCTCAGGCAATCTTTCTCTCTTTCTCTTTCTCATTTTGTCTCTCTTTCTCTATCTCAGAGGCAAGTTTCTTTGAACAACTTTTCTGGTGATTTTTTTGTCCCTTTCTCGTTTGATTTTACTCTGAAAAATTCGTCCTTTTTCTCTCAGGATCAATAGTTTTTTCTTCTTAATCGCTTTCTTTTCCAGAACCCTCTCATCGTCTTAGGGTTTATATTAAGTTCGTTTTTTTTCATCTTCTGTATTGGATCATCATAATAATTTTTGGATATCGGAAAATGTAGCTTTTCTGAGATTTCTCCTGATTCTTATTAGCTGACATTTGAGAAAAAAAACTCAGCTTTGTCTTTTTTACATTTAATCATTTTTGTCTGAGACAATTTTCTGATTGAATGATGTTCAGGTTACTTGGTGAGAGGAAGTTTAATCGGCGCTACAAAATTGCACTTCTTTCGCCATGAATTCGAGTATGTTCACAAATTGTCCATTTCTCTTGTGACACCATTGTTTGTTTTTTATCTTTTACTATTTGAGTTCCTTGTGAATGTTGGACTCAGCTTTTTGTTTACATGATTCTTGTGACACCATTATTTGCTGTTTATCTCTTACTGTTTGTGAATGTTTGAATATGTTGTTAGCAGATTTAGAGGAACAAAAGAAAGGAAAGTATGTTCTAATCCGTGATGATGCTGAGGACTCTGAGTTAGGACAATTCTATAAGCCCCTTCCTTGCTTCGGTTTTGGAATCGGATGGTTCTCGTGAGTACTCACTCACTCTTTTTTCTTATTATTATCGAGGATATATTGTCTTGTTGAAGCAGAATCTTTTACCTCTTTATGTTAGGTTTCTTCTAGGATTCGTCTTCCCGTTTGCGTGGTACGTTGCTACATTTCTTTATTTGATCAGCTATTACCATAGAGATCCTCGGGAAAGATCTGGTCTTGCTGCCTCTGCTATAGCTGTGAGTTCTCGGATCCAAATGCATTTCGTTCTTAAAAGTGAGTAAAAGAGGATTTACCAACGTAATCTATTTTGCTTAAAAATTGTATGCAGGCTTTGATATTCTCTGTTGCACTTGTGATCACCGTGCTTGTGCTTGTTTTCTCGGGTCGCTAGGGTCTTGCTACAGATTGCATATTCTTTCTGAGTTTCAAAGGAAAACAGCTAGCTTCTAAGTCTGTTTCCACAACAAGTTAAAAAAACTTCAATTTGATGAAGAGAATTTCGGTTTCGAAGAGAGTGTACTGCTAGTCTTTTTAGAATCAAAATTTGGTTTGCTTTGTACATAAGTCAGTGTATACATTTAAACAATCGAAATGTGATATATAACTCTTGGAGATCTATGTATTGTAAGCCAGACAATAACCCTAGCCAAGGTTATGTACTTATGTCTGGTTCTTATCTTCCTTCTTCAAAGCTTTTTCTTTCTTTCTTATTGACCCTCAAGAAACAGAGAAAAGAATGGAACTAAGGGTAGAAGCTTTGACGATTAGGATTTGTATTGCCTCTATGTCGTGTTGTTTGAATCATCATCTCATCATCATCAATTATTTTATAAAAGCTGCACCTTGGAACCTCACATCCAAACATTGCGGAAAGAAGCCTTTTAAAGGACTATAACCGACGAAGATACTCGTGCAAACCAAACCATTTGGTGAATCAGATAGATCTTGGAAAGACAAACACATGAGATTTCTGAAACAATTTTATAAGAGAGTTAAAAAAAAAACTGCAGTTTCTTTCCTCCTAATACACTCTCATCTCTAATCTTCAATCTAATCAATGGCCTCAAATTAACAAAAGAGTTAATGTCAATCCACAAATGGTTACAATCTTAATTAGTGTCTTTCAAGCTGAGAAGCTGCTTTCTCTTGAAAACCAAGAATACAACAACAATAACCTGCAACATTGCTATTAACCCAACAAAGACTAGTCCCACCGTCTTCCCTTTGTTTAAACCATCTCTTTTCGGTTTCTCCGGAGACCGAGGAGGAGGAGGATGCCGCCGTGGCAGGTTCTTTTGGGGAGGCTTCGGAGGTGGTTGTGACCTCGGTGGTGGTTGAGGCGGCGGCGGAGAAGACAGAGGCTTAATCATATCCGTGACTGGAGGAGGCGGTGGAGGAATGCCTGTTTCGACGCTCATATTGACAGCTGGCGGAGGAGGTGGTGGTGGTGGAGGAGGAGGCGGCGGTGGAGGAGGAGGCGGTGGTGGTGGAGGAGGAGATTGTGGAAACAAAGGTGGGTCTTGTGATTGGACGAGGAGGAAACAATGAATGGTGAAAAACAGAGCGAGAATGAAAACATAGAGGCTCCGAGATCCGAAGAGAGATTGAAGAAAACCCATTTTTGATGAGATTGAATCAAAAAACGGTCTTCTTTGTCTTCGTCACCGAATGTGGCATCTGTAGAAAAAAGACATGACCTTGTCTCTGTTTTGTTCAAGTCTCCGTTTGAATCCAAGATTTTGTGACAAATTGAATTCAAAAGAGTCTCCAAAGAAAATGGATGTCACGATGGTTGATTGGTGGAACAATTGACCTAAGAAAATACTTTGAGAGAGGGTAAAATTTTCCCGGGAAAATTCAGAGGGAATAACGGATTAAGGCTAAATATGGTGAACATATAAAAGTTAGTTAATTTTCCGGGTAAGAAAAAGGTTTAGATTTTGCTAGTTAGTTATAATTCTAACAAATTGTTTATAAAAAAAAAATTAAAATACCAAAACTGTCCATTTGTTATATCCCAATTCCCAACAAAATCCTTTCATGGAAGAAGTACAAAATTTTTAACATATGATTTTAACTTATTGAGATAGTCCCACTGAACGTTATTTTAATAGAAAGAATAAACGTTTGTTCTATTTATTTATATTCTTTCAATTTACAAAGTGATAAACAATAAGCATAAGCATTGCATTGGCATAGATAACAAAGAGCAAGGCACAGATGAAATATGTTTAACGCTTCTTTGGAATCTCTGAGTACTGGAACAAGAGACTTTTGTTTAGCCGACGGAAAAATACAAAGACGAGACTAAAATCTAATGTTTTTGACGTTTGATATGGTCTTTATGTACATGTATATAGGGTAAAATTTTCAATTCCATTGCTTGGTTATGTACAGCAACTTTCATCTGAAAGGTCATCTTTCCAACAAAGCAAGCATCTAGCGCGAGCCTGAAACAATAAAGCTCAAGTTATAATCGACTTAATGGTGATACTCATATACCATGTCCTTTCACTCATCATCAGTTATGAAAAGATGTAACTTAGATTTTGGTTAAACTTCCAGAACTGAAGAAACTAGAAAGTTCAGTTGAAGTTCAATAGGAGAACACATCACATCAAAGTTTTGTAGATTATCTTTACCAGAGAAGAAAGAGAGTAACAGAAAAAGAAAATAATGTGCTTACACAGCTTTGAGAATTCTGTAGTCTTCAGTTTTAGCCCCATGCCATGGAACAAGCATAGTTAACCACCAGTTTACCATCAAATCCAAAGTTCTACACATACCAAACCAGCACCATGTAAGCAATAAGAAGACAAATTCAAAAGGTACTTGTGCACAAACAGTGATAAACAAACAAAGACTTACATTATAAAGATCAATGACTGATTCATCAGGGTTTGGCGAGAAAGCACTATTCACATAGACAAACTTACAAACAAAAGAGCAATGTCAGACCAAGATCATCGCATTCTAAACGATTCATACCAATAGAGGAGAAGCTGTGTTTTTTGTTACCAACGAATCAGAATGAAGCTGTCTTCTAAGAAAGTCAATCACTTTGGCAAATTTATCAGTCCCTGGAATCTATTTACACCAACATTCACAACACATAATGATCAAAAACTTAACAAGCAACGTTTAGCAAACATCTACACTCAAATTCTTCATCAAAACTAAAAGCCACCAAATTCAACATGAGAAGATCGATTATGGAAGATTAATACCTTGAACTTAGATTGTTTGAGTATAGGAGCACCTCCAGTAGCTCTTAGATGAACAACAACTGTCAGAGAAACAGAAACCCTAGAAAATATCAAAACGAAGTCCTACAAGAAATCTTCAACAGATATACGTAATTGAATCGATCAATTCATAGATTCCGTCGACACGACTGCCGAATTTCATCGGAGACTCACCTTTCCGAACAGAGCTCGGGGACGACGACTCCGTCGCCATTGATGGTTTTCGTAACTGAATGAAGAAGACGTTACTCTGATTTTTCCTCGCCTACTTGTACTTGGGAAAACAAATGAGGCTACATTTTGGGCTTTTAAAGCCCATGTTAGATTGGGTTTGAAATAAACTATTATCAGGCCTTTGAAACAATTTTGTTAAGGATAATAAACAAATTTCATATCAACTTTCTCTATCTGAATATCCACCAATTCTCTATCAAATTCTAATTTCATAACAACTTTTCTATTAGCTGAATCTGACACAAAATTTAGACGCTATAATAATGAGAATAACAATTTAAGTACTTGAACTATCATAGCCTTTGTGTCTGTAACACAACTTGTGGCATATGAAAGAAGGAAAGAAAAGACAAAATCAATAATTGTACAGATAGAGATGAATTTGGACTAATCAATCAACCAACAAACAGCAACAACTACTATTTTGTTGTCTTGATCTATCCAATGTTAATGCATCTGATATATAATCTAAATGTTGTTGTTGGATCTTTCTTGATGCAGCAATTATTGAAATTGCAAGTTAGGTCTAATGTCACGCGTGGAATAACCTAAATTATTAGGACAAATAATCTCGAGTACTGTGTCTAATGAAACAATATTGGGATCAATGTACAATACAGGGAGAGGAAGGTGAAGCTAAAGAGAAGTAGTTGATACGACGCCGTGTCGTCTTTGAGACAAAAAGCTGCAAGTCAGTGACTGACAACAATCATCGTCTTGGGCATCCAACAAAACATTCTTCTTTTTCTTTGTCATTTCTCGAGTTGTGCATTTTCCACATTTTCACATTTCCCTCTTTTTCTTTTAGAAAATATATTTTAAATATTATTTTCGTCAATTTATTACAAGTTGTAAGTTGTAAGTTGTAACAATTTCATCTTCTTTACTCAAAATTTTACTTTCTAACTATTTGAACCCGAATAAAAATGCTTTTTTAGATTTTAAGTTCATCTACTAATTAAGATAACACCGAACTGATCTAAACATAAAAAAAAATTTTGTTTAACTTAACTTATTTTGGGCAAATTTTCATGTAATATTTTGGTTTCCTTAAAGTTACTTTAGTTTTTGATTATATATAGTATCAATAAATTTGTACACCAAATATCAATTTTGATGTTGTTAAATTACTAAACTTATGATTAAAATAATTTAAACACATTAAAAAGCTTTAAAATTTGGTCTCACAATTTCGGCAAGGCTAAATTTTGAACATTCTTCTTGTGTAAAACTTTTAGTTCTCATACTTAAGTAGCAAACCCTTTACAAAAACCAAAAAAATAATAATAGTTATTTCAAAGAAAATAATGGAGCAAGAAAAAAATCTTAATGGAGCAAATTTTACTACTTCCTTTGCCAAATTTTTCTCGAGCTTATGGAGCCCACAGGTGACGTGAGGAAGGAAGATTATTACTGTATAGGGATCGGACAAAACAAAACAAAAAAAAGAAGGGGTTCACACGTGTGCACGCGCGACAACCACAAGACACAAACTGGCCACCCGTCACGTGCGGGCTAAAGTCATATCCACTTGTTTTGGTCTGTCCACGTGGTCTCTCTTTATTCGTTTCCTCTCATGTCTCTTTCATTTTCTCAATCAATTTCCCATTTTTTTCATTTAACTCAAAAACCATCACTAGCTATGTGCCTATATCAGATGTATGTCGGTTCGTAAATCGTAATACGCAAACGCACCATGTAGTTTTAAACACAATTTTGTATTTGTGATTATAAATAACGTGAGGTACATTATATTACACATATGAGTTATCTTTCATTTTCTGAAAACTATAGCGCCTATCAAAGTTATGAATTTGAAAGTGTTAGACCAGGTATTACTATTAATTTGTTTCATCCAATTTCTGATCTGATTAGATTAGTTATAGGTCAAAAACGACGAGTGTTTTTTTGGTAATAAAACAAAAAAGCCTCCAAAATCAATAAGTAGCACAATAGCAAATTTTCCACCATGCACTATTCTTCAACATATGCACATTTGGACATATATAGATATCTTGATTATTTTTTTTTATTTTTTTGCTTAATACACGTAAAACCTATAACATGTTTGGTCAATCTGATCCACCAAACAAACTGTTGATATCTATGCAGATTTAAAGATCCGCTATATATCAAAACCAAACCAATCGTCGTCTACATATTTTTGGAGCGCAACAACATTACATGTTCACATAGCTATGTTACTATGTATGTGGTTTACAATGAGTTAAGGCATTGGTGAGTGCATGAGAATGACGAGACGTCGTGCATGCAAGGTTGTTATGGAACATGGTATGCCCATTCACTCTTTATTATCAGATATACGTAAATTTATGGCATAGTTTTATATATGATACGTAGCTGTCTAATTGCTTTTATTGATTGACATGTTCACCAACTTCTTGCTTATAACTGCCCACCTGAAACTGAGAAATATAAATTTACATATATATATATATATATATATATATATAATATTTTTGCATTGATTTGTTAGATATTCAAAAGTTAAAAGATTATTGCAAATTAACCTCAATGGAAACATCGTTATAAGTAAAATTAGTATACCATGTCATATGGGATAAACTAATATGATACGATATTACTAAAATATCGTGTCATGGAGTAACATAACATGTTATTTGTTTAAAATACGGGTGAAATCAAAATCTTTTTAATAGACTACTAGTGCATAAATATATTTCATTGTTTCGAGTGTTTGCTCTGTAAATTTCGTCGTACCGGGATCATAATGGTTCCCATCATGGCATCATCCCAATAATTTCAGCATACGCAGATTCCCTATATATATATACGCAGCAGCCACACTTAAACATGAATTTATGACTAACTAATAAATCTGACTAAGTTTTTTCGTTGGTTTGATATATTGAGTAGTGCAAATCTAACTGTTTTTGTGAGCAACTTAAAAGAAGATCGTAAACCTAACTATGATGCATAAATAAAGAAAAATATTATTTGTTTTTTTTTTTGGTGAGAGGAAAATATGATTTGTTATGACTTATGCATGGTAATTCTTTGTTTTTAATATATAAGTGATCTTCCCATATGTGTTGCTACGAAAATATCCCTTTTTCTCTTCTTAATTGTTTTATATATACTTTAACAAAGTGTTTTGTTGTACTCTATAAAATAAGAATGTTTTAGTACCTTTATTAAATGTATCGTATCATTCTGCTATGATTAGGCGCGCTGTTACTAAACCTTTATGACTTTATATGTACAAATACGATGAATTCATATTTAGATTCCATGTTAATTAAGAACGCGCATTAATTTAAGATGCATTAGTATATAAAATATTTTGTTGAATTATATAAGCACACTCACGGAGTCACGGTAGGATGGTTTTCAAATATTAAGGAAAGGAAAGAGTGTATATTAGATTTTAGAAAGATTTATAAACGAAAATGATCATGCGTATAATCCAAATGTAATCTTAAAGTCGCAATTTGGACAAAAACAGGCCATGAAATCAAGAAAACAATAGAAAATAAAACGTTAGTAAAAAAGAGAAGAGGATCAAATAATTGGATACTCTTGTCCATGATATTTGAGACCATGTCTCTTTCACTCTTGTCCCCTATCTTACTGATGATCATAATTAGTAATTTAGTAACATCAAATCAAATATATTCTACTTTCCTTTCTTTTTTTTTATAATAAAGCAGCGTCAAAAAAAGTAATTCAACAAGAGCATTGGTTACTGAATTCCAATTTGGCGGAGATTGTGACTCGTTAAGTGGTTCGGGAGATTGAAAATGATATGGTTTAGTATATATTTTAAAATTTAACTCCATATTGTTTTTGGCAAAAAAAAAAAAAAATACATATCAATGATATAACCATTACCACCATCAGAAATATATAAAACATAAGTCCATATTGTTTTTGATTGGTCAGTATAACTCAATAAAACAATATAAGTAGAAACAAATAATGAAAATAGAAACCATAATACTATAAATATATTAATGGGTGGATCCCATCAGGTGACATGAAAAAAAAAAAATCAACTTCACATTGCTGTCCAAATTGATGACAAAGGTTAGAAAATCTGCCTTTTGCTTTTTTAATTTTCAACTCATCTTCAATGATCTTCTCTCTGGCGCTTCTTGATTTCAAAGTTGTATTTAATTTAGTACTTATCTATAATCAAATCTAAAGTAATTAGTAATACAAAACTCAGAAAATTTACTACTAGTAAAACACTATTAAGTCTATAACATATAACTCAGAAAATCGCTAATCCACCTCAAACCAAGTAATTAATTATTATAATCATCTAGAAATGATACGATTAGTGTTCAAGCGAGTTGTTTCGTAAACCGGAAGCTCCTCTCTATACCTATCGATTCCTATCGCCGACAAATTATCCAACTCGAACAGATCAGAGCTTGTGCAACTCAACGCATCATCATCGTCGTCTTCTTCATCGTCTTCGACGGAGACTTCAATGACTTCTTTATTCTTCTTCTGGTAACTTCTCAGAAGTTCTTTAGCTGCTTCGATTACACGACGATTCTCTTCCATGACTCGGTTCTCTAGAGTATGACGAATGGATTCATATTCACGTTCGTTGTTTCCGTACACTTTGTTGTTCTTGTTGTTGTACTTGGAGGAGTCTTCGTCGAAGATGACGTTGACGGGACAAAAACGTACGGATCTTTTCGATTTTTCGCTAGACGATGGCGTTTTGCTCAAGCAAGATCTGGAGAATGATGAAGCAGAGGAGCATGTAGTGGTTGATGACGCTGCGGCGGCGGCGGCGGTGGTGGAAGTGACGGTTGTGTTGATTTTGTTAAGTTTTTTAGTGTTTCCGGCGCCGGTGAATATGGAGTTAAGGAAAGTAGCGAGACGACCACCGGGAGAAATCGGTTGTTTCACTTTCTTCAAATCGCTATAAATCTTCAACGCTTTAGATTTCGTTTTGAGAAAGCTTCCATGTTCTTGTTTATTACTACTGTTAGGTCGGTGATTCTGAGGAGATCTTTCGAATCGTTCCACGGTGGTTCGTATCGGTTTAGGATGAGAAATCGCCGGCGAGGATTTAGATCGTCTGTAGAAATAATCAGACTCGGAAGACGAGAATCCGCTTGAGTCAGAGGAGCTTGAGCTTGAATGTTTGAAGAAAACAGGTTCTATGGTTTTAAGATTCTTGGATCTGTTGAAATCGTCGCGGCGGTTAGCAGAAACACGCGTGTCCTCGCGGTTCTGATGTTTGGTTTTTCTCATGGATGAGGAGTTAGTAGAGGAATCGTCGATGGAGCGGTAAATTTGGTCGAGGAGAGTAGAGGAGAAGGAAGGATGACGGTGGTCACGGCGGTTACGGAGACGGTGTTGGTGGTCTAGTGGTATGTTATAAGTATCCCAAGGATCCATTGAGAAGAAGAAGAAGTGATGATTCTTTATAGAGGAAGAAGGGAATGATAGTGTTGGGAATTTGGTGAAGAAGAAAGCTTGATGAGAATGATGAAGAAAGAGAGAAGAGGCACGCTTTGTTTCTTCTGTTTGATATGAGAGAGATGAGAGTAGTAGTAGTGTGTGTGTATGAGGAACAAGAAGAAGAAGAATTAAAGTGAAAGAGTCTTTATCAGCCAAAATAGTGTTATTGCCACGTGTTATTTTATTTACTGTTTTTGCGTAGGTGGAATTGGGTGCCAGACTGGAATAATATAGTTGTTGGCAACAACATTTCTATTTTTAATTTTGTCAGAAATATAAGTTTAATTTCTTTATTTTTCTCAATATATATGTAGTAGCTTTGTGGGAAAATAATTTACTTTCTGCATTTTTGTTTCCAGAAAAGTCAAAGCACAAAAATAAAACGTAATAAGTGCAATTTTTAGGAATATAGAAAAAAATTGATGTAGACAAAGAAAACGTTAAATTAAGTGAATTTTTTTTCCATATTTTTCTTATTCTATAATATTCATATTTATCGATGCGTATATATTTTCGTATACAACTCACACAGATAAATTACAAAATTTAGATCCAAGTTAAGATAAGTTGGTACTAGTATAAATAACTAGTAATTAACTTGTTATAAAACTTAGTCACTCCCATTAGCTATCACTACTTAGTTATAGTTAAAGTTTGGTTGTTTCTTATCTTCAGAAATATTATAAATACGATTGGTAATACAAAATTGTATAATTCTTTTAGTGGTAATGTTTATGTCTCTTGACAAGTCATTCTTTTTAAAAACAACAAAGAACAAAACTAAAGTACGTGTAATTTAATAACACGAAATAAACATAATCGTTGATTCATAACAGCAAATCAAATATTGATACTTGGGTCCATTACAGCTTTTCCTTTCTTAAATTTATATTCGTACGTAATGTTGATTACCAAATACTGGCATTAGTATTATACAACATTTACGAGTAGTTCCATACATATTTGTAAAACTCAACGACATCAATCCCATTGGCATGACTTTTAAGAATTTTAGATTTCTCTGGACAAATATATATTTAGTTCTTGAACCTCTTTCTGCTACAACTTTTTTTTTTCTTGATATTAACTGTATTGTAGTTGAAAGTTTAAAGTTAGTTCAATAATCTATATGATCACAATACACATTTCAAAAACTAATTGATGTACATTTTAAACAAAGAGGTAGAAACTCTAGTGTGTTATATGTATTGCAGGCAGTGAATATGTACAAATTGTAGGCCGTCTTGGATACAATCAAAAGATTCAAAACGGAAGCAATTTGTCAAACTTTGAAGAAAAAAGCTAGGGCAAAGAGACAAGAAAGTAATAAAGTATATATTTACAACCCTAGGACTATTATAGATATAGGACTTGCTTTTAGATTTTACATAAGTGAGCACACAAAAAAAAAATAATGCTGTGATGTGAAACAAAAATGGTTAAAAGAAAGACTTTAGACTTTAGAGAATGAATAGTCAAGTAATGCGGCTAAGACGCTCAATCACATAATTTGACCTAACACCAACACCCAAACACTTCTCATGAACAGAAATTATGTTGCAACCCACTACCTTGCCACACCGTTCTATTGCAATGTTTAGTTTTTTAAAAAAAGTTTATTAATTATATTAATGTTGTCATGTAATATACATTTATGTTTAGTAAACAGACATTGATCATGAACACTGATTTTATTATAGTCGGGGTATAAACCGGAATCTAAACTAATCTATCAATTTTTGCAAAGAACTTGATATTTTTTTTTTTCATTTTAAAACGACTAAATCGTTAGTCAAAATCACGGTAGAAAAAGACTCGAATATTAATATGGTTCTTATTAAGAAAAAGAATATTGATATGGTATATTTCTATTTATTCTAAAAAATGCGAGAAAGAAAAATTGTATACATAGGTTTTCTTTATTATTTTTTGCTAAGCTTACAAATATTATTATGAATAAACATTAAGAGAATACAAAAACGCATTATCTAGAATAATAATCATGGGAAAAAAAACATGGTTACACTAAAAACACATGGTACTTACAAAATGGAAATATAATCCAGTTACCGCATAAATTTCGAATGTGTATAGTCAAATAGTAACATATAGATTAACACACTCGATCATGTGAGTATTCAAAACTTTATCAACGATCGCAAAATTCAAAATTGATAATGTAGAAAAATTTACAAATACAACAAATTTAGCCATCCCACTTTGATTGTCTTCACTGTTAAAATCTCTATCCTGTCTTTTATTTCCGCAAAAGTAATTATTAATTTTCACCACATGATCATACTTTAAAATCATTCTATGTTCCCCAATTTCTTCCACCTTTATCGTTCCCTTTTCATATGTTAATTAAAATAATTGGTATTCTCTTATGCATTGATAATTATTGAAGTTGCCACATTAACTCGTACTTGATATATGGAGAAGCTCAAGGAGTCTATGTTAAGAGTAATTATGGCTTATTTTTGGGACAAGTATAAGGAAGTAAGTTCTATGTAAATCAAACGTGTATATATAGGCAAGACTTTTATCAACTTAGATAAAGTTGCTATAGAAGTAATTTTTTTCAATGAGTCTTTCGCATGTGATTACACCTAACGACCTAAAAGTATTTAAATACAGTTAGCTAACAGAAATAACATATTTTGTATCAAATGTGTATGTATTTTATTTATTTTTCTACTTTTAGCCGCAATCTCTTTTGTAAATTTAGTACTATGTCCGACCCCAATCTTTAATATAACAATTTAAAAACCTAATGAAACTAATGATACACCTTGCATGCGTTACGCGTATTCGTACTGTTTGCTTATAAATTTGTAAAAAATATTATACAAATTTTATCGACATTTGTACTTACTTAGTATTATTTCTTTTTCTGGTTGAGATACCTTTCTAGATTAAAATAAGTGGAAAATGGGAAGAATATTAATTAACGTAAATGAAAGCATGTTCAAAAAGTTAAATGGTGCTCATTTGCCAAATGATTACTCTCGTGGGATAAGTCTCAAGATTAGTGTTTTTTTAATGGGGCTGACATAAATTTAGAAACAGAGACAAATGAAAACTATTTGGGATGACTTAAGCTTTGATAAAGTATATATTTTGCATGAATTTAGAAAAAAATTGTTATGATTTTTTAAAAAAATCTCCACAACACAATTACTCAAACCATGGAACTAAATCCGACACAACCATTAGACCCACACACATTCAAAATAAAATAGACATACATAAAAGAAATGAGAAATTCATAAGCTTTTTCTTTTGGATGAGTTCTTCATAAGCTTTTTTAGATTTACTAGTTATTCTGTTAAAAAAACAAAACTAACTATTTGACAAATTTGGAAAATTCATTCAAATATATTAGTTTATATAAAATGATCGTCCCTTCGAATCGACGAAACTTCCCACTCATAACACCTTCTTTTTTAACCGGACCCATTCTCGTACACTTTTGCTGTTCTTCACTTTTACAACATTAATTAACTTTATTATTATATAAATTCGTATTCCTGTCTTAGATCAAACGAAACGATATTTAATTCTATACAAATCATATCATAAGATATGTGCTTAACGTGTATGAGTAACATAAATATGCTTAGAAAACGAGAACTTCATTAATATTTAGCAACTAGCATAAATATATGTATTACTAATTAATAAACTAAAAAAAATCATCAAATTTCTTCTATAAGTCAATAATATTTCTTCTATAAGTCTATTAGTATATTGGAAACACACAAAATTCTGAGTCGCAGAGCTTGCACGCATGTGTAGACTGCAGTTACAAGAAAATGACAGCTTCTCATCAAATCATATCGAGTTTTTGTGCATGCAGTAAAAGGAGATTCCATTTTATTCAACTTGAGAGAGATTTTATGAAAATTCATAAGAAAATTTCAGCAAGTTTAGAGTTTAGAATTAAGGATTTTAAGAGTTAAGGGGTCTTTAATTCCAAAACCAATGGTGACACTTTCTACTTTAGAATGAATTTAATAAATTCCAAGTGTATGACTTAATTTTCCATTTTAAGTTTAGTTTCATTAAGGAAGATAGGGGTCAAGTAGAGCCTAATTTTCCATCATTATATCCTAAGAAAAGACTTCATTATTTAAAGATAATGTCACCTAATCTAAGTCTAAACCCCCCCCCCCCCCCCCTAACTGATGAACCCTAGCTAGTCTATAGGCCTCTCAACCATTCTTGAGTAACATATAATTTATAAACTCAAAAAATCTTAGGAATCTTAATATACTCTGTAGTCAAATCCTTGACTCCAAGCTATAGTAATAATGAAGGTCGAATTAGTGATAACAACTAATGATTAATGAACCTTGGGAAAGATGAAAACAAAAAAGAGTATTAGTTACTCCAAATCACTCAATGGCAAGTACGCTAGAAGTCCATAGAGAAATCATTCACCAAACCGGTAAAAGAGAGATAACAAATAGGGACTTGATTATGATTCTATACCATTTTCTTAAACTAACTCTTAATTTTCCATTAACGTCAACAACACCATCAATTAGATTCTTGTTGGCATGTTGTCATAATCATTTAGTGTGCAAATAATATACAAAAGAAACCTTAGTAATCAAGAAAATAACCAAACTTATGGACTCATTTTCAAACGTTGTTAAGTTAAAAAGTGGTTCATATTCTTAGCGCAGAAGAAAGTTGGGTCAAGCTCAAGAACCAATGTTTCTTTATGAAAATCCGGGAGAGTATGAAAGAAATGTTTTGGGGATCCCAAGAAAAGAAGAAAAGCACACAAAAGAATGACACAGAACTCAAAGAAGAACAATGACAACACAATCTTTTCTATGAAACATCACTTAAAAACAACAGTAACTCTCACACCCCAAATCCCCAAAACCCTCTCATGGCGAAAAGAGAAAAAGAACAGGGTATTCTAAAAGAAGCACAACACTAAAACGACCAAGCACATGCTTTATAAGGTTCTCTTTCTGCTTTTCACAATGATTATGACTTAAACCAAAACTAGATTATGGCAATACGCGTTACCTTGTTTAAGAGAATTAAACTAGTTGTGTAATAGCCGGTAGAAGGTTAGAGTATACAAAAGCGATTCAAAGAAAACTGGGAGAACTGAGAGATTTATGCATTGAATAAAGAAATAAGGAGAGTTCGGCCGTTTCACAAGAAAAACAATATATTTTCTTTGGGCTCTCACTCAACAAGTTAGACTTTGTTGAGAAGTTTGCTCGCCAGTTAAGATGAATAAGGAGGCACGGACTTGAACTGGAGAAGGAGATGGAGCAACCCCAAGCCCAGCGTTACTACCAAGTCCAAGCCCCTTATGGTGTGCATTCGCCATTGGACCAGGCTCTGGCGAATGGAAGACGCCTTGAAACTGCATATGAGACGATTGGACTGGAGCAGAGTTAAAGCACCGTGAGGTGTTTGTCCAGCCATGTTGTAATGAGGAGAAGACTGAAGGCCTGAAAGATCTCTTGGTTGCCTGTCCATTGGGATGACATATACCCATTGGGGTTGTTGAAAGTCCACAAAACCCGTTGGGCCCCCTGTAGAGACTTGCTTGAATGGCTGGATTCCATATTTGAGTCCATTTGCGCTGGGATGAGAACTGCCTCCAGGCATCAGCACATAGCTATTGCCATTTAAAGGGTGAGCATATACTGCATGGGGATTCGGGGGACATAGACTGGAGAGAGGAACTGACGATATGGCATACCATTGGGAAAATGTGAAACATGAACCTGTGAATAAATCTGTGCCATCGGCGCCTGTGGCTGTTGCAACATTGGAGTTGTAGAGATGCAGGGGCATTATGGTATTCCATAAATTATCAAATCAGAAATGAATTGCTGAATATCGATCTATCTAATTAAATCTAACAAGAAGCAATAAAATTGAGAAGAAAGTCTTTGTTTAGCATTTGTTCAAGTAATCAAGTTATAACTAAAAAATGAAACCGAAAAGTCTTCTGTTGTTAATAAAAGTCTTCTGTTGTTGTTCTTTGTCTAATAGCTGCTCCACTTAAGTAAATCTATCATCAAGTCACAAGTATTGCTGTTGTATACGCGCTCTGTTTTGTTCCCACCATAACCTCGCATGTGTTTCCCCAAACTTGTCTCGGCTACATTACAAACATCGTCTCAGTGTTCAGAAAGAGAAGTATGTAATATAGCAGAATGGGTTCTTCAGTTATGTACCTGAATCGAACTCGCCTAAGCTCGCGATTTCCATCTGGTAAAGCTCTGATAGTAATATAGATACCAGGCTCATCTTGTTCTACCCATTCACTTTCCATGTCACTTGCGTTACTCACTGAGACCTCCTCGGATCGATCTACCGAGCTACTTCTAGCAGAACCATCGATAGATGATGTTTCAGTCTTGGTTCCGCTGATGCTAGAGAGCTTTGGGGTTGAAGCAAAACCAGAAGAGCCTGGAATATTGCGGTGAGGTCGCTCTCTTTCCAGCGGTGGAGTTACAGGACTGTCCTTCACGGACTGTATTTGTGAGCCCTGGCACACCATTGAATAACCGAAAGAGAGATATAACCCATAACGCTTTGGTTGTCAATTAATAGATTTGTGTGTTCAATAGTGAAATTGCATTACCCCATCTTCAGATACAGGAGGAGTTTGAAGCGGTACGCTCTGCTGATTGAACTGCACGTTGTATAACTCCATGACCTTCTCGAAATTCTCCACCCACCATTTTTGAGCTTGCCATTTATTAAACATCTCACGACTACAAGAAGTAACAATTTAAAAACATTACCATCTAGCTTCGAATCACCAAAACATCTTTTAGCTTAGCCACAAAGGGAAACAGGTCTAACGTGTAACACAAAAAAACTCAGCATCCGCAGAATACAAAAAAATCCCCAAGAGCTAGAGATACCAATTCTGGGGCCAAAATACCCATCCTTGACGGCACCACAACAGAAGCTGGTCTCGGTAATATGGAAACCTGGTGCTTCTTAATTTCAGCAATAGCATGAAAACCATTGCCAACGAAAGACTTGTTAAAGCTCAGGGTCATCTAGACTTCAATTGAATCAGAAACAATACAAGTGTTCTCAGTACAGTAGTCCCACAAATAATATCATCAACAATTGTACTACTCATGAGTGTTAAAAGAAGAAGAAAAAGAACCACTATTTCCAAATTCAGAACCTAACATGCCGTAACAAGACAGTAAAAGCAGATCAATGGGAAAACACAAAACATATATTCAGTTCAATATTGGCAAGAAACGATTACCTGAACCGAATTCTCTTAAGATCATTCCCTCCCTGAGGCAATGACACAAATGTGATGAGAACACCAGGCTCCACTTGAGCAACCCATTCCTTGACCTCATCATCCTCCATGAACACTATGGATTCTGTTCGACCACTCATAGACGTAGGTGTACCTTCTTCACTAGAAATCCCTTTTAACCTTGACTCCATTTCATTCCCCCAAATCTTAGGAGTTGAGGTTGCAGTCCCAGCTCTCTGGTATGAATAATGGAATCTTCCAGAATCTGAAGCAGCATCCGAATCAGCATAGTTTCGATTCTGATTCCGGTTTGTTGTCCCAGAACACGGTTTGCAGTTTTTGTATGCCCCTGAAGCCTTTACTGCCATGTCTTTTAGCTGAAATGAACAATAATTAGTTACTTACATACAAAAGACGCATGCTTTGACAAAAATTACAGATAAAAGAGTAACTGACAATTCATAGGAATAAATGTTTGAAGAATTATTCAAACTCAACCAAGAAAAGAAATATTGATTCAAGACTCAGAGTCAAGTCTCTACCAAACCATATGAGTCATGCTTTAACATGTTTTTTTTTGTTCTTAGCTCCCAAACAGAAACCAACAACGAAACTAGAATGGTCCCGCCATTTTCACTTGCAACCAAAACAATCCATGAAAGTGACTCAGCAGAAAGATTAATCTACCTGTGACGTCAGTGATTTAATCGCTTGCTTAGTCCTAGGGGTACCAATAACTCCGTGTTCTTCATCTTCTTCTCGAGTAGATCCGCCATTGTTGGTGTTAAGCTGCTTCGTGCAAGCTATACACGTCAGCATCTCTCACCTTCTCTTTTGACACTACTCGAACCCTATGAGATCAAACCAGAAACCCAAATCACATTTCAAGCAAAACCCAGAAGATCAAATCTAGAAATGAAGATACTTTAATACCCAAAAATCACAATTCTTGCACTGTGCAGATACAAAGAGGCAAAAAAGACGTACACTTGGAAGAGCTCCGAGATCACAGAAACGCAGCGATGAAGAGCTCAAATTGAAATGGGGTTAAATATGACCGTTACGCCAGAGACATAAATTAGGGTACACAGATCTGTATAGATCAAACCCATAAATTCGCATTTAACTCTGTCTCTGTCAGTCTCTCTCTCTCTCTTGCTGCTTCAAGCGACACAGAGAATGAGTGGGAGATAATGTCTGTATAAAGACAGAATCGATCTTTCTCTCGCTGTCTCTCTCTGTAGGAGAAGAAATACAAAGCTGAAGAAGAAGAATCTGCGGATTTGGGAAAAAAGTAATAAAAAGGCTTTGAGATTTGTTGGGCTTTTGAGTTCGTTGGACACTGCAAAAAGCTTTAAGAGTGTGGTCTACTGTGTTTCTTATTGATCCTCTGTGCCACTTGTCACTTTCGTTTTCTACTTTTGGGAAAATAATTTCTTCACAAGTCTGATTATTATATACAGTAACGCCAAACACATTAGTCATCTCTAATCTCTATGCTTAACTTTATGGTAACAAGTAAGAATATGTGATCAAAGTGGTGAAATGATTGCTCTAAAGTCTAAAGTCTAAACGAAGAACTATACTAATAGAGCGTGCAACTAAGCCTTAGCATTTTAATTTCTAAAAGCTTTGATTACTATAATACAAATTTTATAGACTTGCTCCCCACCTTTTTCTCTCTTCCTTGAAAGTTTAAGCCTTTTGATTAATTATGAGTTTAAGTACACCTTCCACATCATCAAGCAATGCATATCATGCCCTCTCAAAAAGTTAATCTTGTAGGGGTGGGCATTTGGGTACGCGAGTCAGTTTTTGGTAAAACCCGATCGGGTAAGTGTAGGTATAAATTTTTAGACATTTTTTAGAACTGATACCTGAATTTTTTGGATAAATACCCAGATTTCCCTGATCTTTGGATAAAATTTAGATAAAATTTAGTTATTTTCGGGTTCTAGTTGAGCTCGAATTTTTGGGTAGAAGAAGTTTAGGACCCAATAAGATAGATCTAAATTTTCAGGTTTGGTTTCGAATCCAATTTTTTGGGTCGGTTCCGTGTTGTTTTTTAAACCCTAATCTAGAGTTTTTTTTTTGTTTAATATGAAAACTTAGTACTTAACTTTCTCTACTTGTATTATAGACTTGTAAGAAGTTAATAACTATAAAATTCAATTGACAATGTTTGAGATATAATCTCTTTGGATATATCTCAATTGACAAATAATTTGAGATAATTCTAATAATGTTTGAGATATAATCTCTTTGGATATACTATATCTGAAGAAGTAGTTATTGAGATAAATATAGCTAATTAACTTTTGAATAACTACTTCTTCAGATATAATCTAATAATGTTTGAGATATAAACGTGTGAGATATAATCTCTTGTGAAGAAGTAGTTATTGAGATAAATATATCAACAAAGGTGTTAAGCCCAAACAAGTTAAAACGGATCAAAACAAAAGGCCCAAAAACTTAATGATACGCTCATCCGTAGGTGATCACACCCTCGTAAATACACAACACAACGATCTGTCCTTAAATTCCCTCAATTCATTGAAAAGTTTGCAACAACGAAAAAAAAATCAAATCAAAATCTCAACTCTAGAGATTTATTGTTGACCCGTTTACCGCGATTCTCTCCTCAATTCGCCGGTAAACCCCTAACTCTGTCGGAAAACCCTAATTCGCCGCGACGGAAATTACCAATACTCGTTTCCTCGTAGCATTGGATTTTTAAAGCTGTTGATTCCAGCTTTGTTGAGGTAAATATTATCTTCCCAGATATCTATCTTCTGATTCTGATTTTATTGAGGTAAATATTATTAATTTGATTCAAATTTTGAGAAGTTGGTGATTCAGTTGGTTGATTTAGGGTTTCATTTGGGTACTCTGTCTAGGCCAAATTCGTTTTGTATTGAAAATTTTATTCTTTGGATTGCAAAAAGTTGTCTTGTTTATTATTATTTGGTAAATTTGAATTTTTGTGGTTTGTCATGTTATTTGTTCTTTAGAGCTGTGATTATGATTTGTTATTTGATTTGATGTATGAAGCCTGCGCAAGTTTGTGTCTTTCGTAACATTGAATCACGTTCAATGTAACATATTTCATTGCAAAATAGTTATGGGATTCAAATCCTTGGTTAGTGGATAGAACACCAATCTTCTAATTTTACGTTTTGTTGTATGCCTATTGTGCTGGAAAATGGCTAGCAATATACATCTTATTGGCAGTTTTTGGTTGTTCTTCCCATGGCTCATAATCAGAGTTACTTTATGGTTTCAGTTCTATAGTTCATTGATAATTCATAGCATACTTTTTTCCCTCGGAATGTGCAGAACATTCAGGTTACTTCTCTGTATAGGGTTTAGTTGACGAACCCCTAGTAATATGGAATTGACTGTGACATTCTATCTAAAAAATATAACTTTTACATCGCATTAAGAAATCTAAAAGAAGTTTTGATGCCAGCAAGAATGCGAATTGGAGGGCCAGTTTGCATATTAGGCTCATCGTACCGTGAGACGGTTATCTTTATCATCTTATTGAATAACCCGTTTATTGATATTTTCGTTTTCTTCAGGTTAAAGCAACTATGAAGCCTGTTCTTCACTCGGGTTCTTCATCCAATGGATTTTCACACAGGAGATTTGAAAAGGAGGCATGGATGAATAACGCACAGCCTTCTGTTGACAATACAGGTTTTGTATATATATTTCGAGACATATACATATATACCTTTACTCTGATGTAGCACCAACATCATGTTCTGCGTTCTCTTGTTTGTTGATACATATGTGCAGAAAACGGTTGGGACGCTGAAAGTGTGGATACCCCTTCTCAGAAGCTGTTAGTGTATTTCACAACTTGTAATATTGGACATCAGGTAGAAGTTCATCTCAAAAATGGATCTGTTTACAGCGGCATATTTCATGCTGCTAATGTGGAGAAGGATTTTGGTAAGGCTCTGAATGAGAACCTGTTTGTTCCTTTGAGATGGTATATAATATAAGAAGAGGTCACATTTTTTTTATCCCTTACAAACTGCTATGAAACTTTCAGGAATCATTTTGAAAATGGCATGCTTGATTAGGGATTCACGAGGAACCAAATCCCGTACTGTCAGCAAGCCATCTTCAAAGCTACTCAAAATCCCTGCTGACGAACTTGTGCAAGTTATAGCTAAGGTATGTACTCCTTTCTTGCAGATGGGATTGGGTTTTATGTTCACATGAATGCAACAACATAAGACTACTTGGTGTTTTGACATTATTATTCTTTCGTCATTGGTCTATTTGTTAGGACCTTCCTCTATCCAGCGATAGCGTCTCAGATTCTGTTCAGTGCGAGAAACCTTTAGAGCTGTTGACAGACTCTCTGATATCACAGTTTTATAATGTTGATTTGGAAAGAGAGCTGAAACCTTGGGTACCTGATGAAGATGTTCCAGACTGTTCAGATCTGGAGAATGTGTTTGATGATCCTTGGAAGAGGTAATGATGCTATTCATTAAAGTAGGATATTTACCTTTTTGTTAGGATTTCTGTTTTCTGATATAGAAACTGTTTTCTCTATTTCATTTTCCTCTGTGTTTACTTTTGTGAACTAAGTTAGAAAGTGCTTTGGAGGTTGTATCGGGTTAGGCTGAGGGAGACAACATCGTTTTCTCGATTTCTATTCTTGGTACTATGATTCTTTTTTTAATAAAAAGAGTTTTGTATTTTATTCATGTTCTTGATTCTTAACTCTAACAAGTAGCCATAGATTTATTTATCCCAGTTCAATTCCTCCCATTGGTTGGTTAGGTTGTGTAAGCGGGCTACACCGCCTTGCAGTTGGTTGGACCAATATGGGGTTTTGGTGGGTTTTGCGAGTAGGCCTGTCGTTTATAAAATTTTCATTTTTCTTTACTTTAAGTTTAATTTTTATACAGAATCAAATAGAAATATAGTATATAATACATGTAATTTTCAAAATAAATATCATTTTACTTAGTAAATTGAATATAAAAAAGCTTTTTACATATATTGAAAATTACATGCGGGTTAGTGTGAGACCTCTGTCCGCAGTTAGTTAACCCTGTTCTCTTTTCTTATTCTTTCATCATGTACACTTCCTGGGTTAACGACACTTCTCATGACATCTTATATGTGTGTGATGATATCGTAGGGGCTGGAATCAGTTTGAGGTCAATAAGACATTATTTGGAGTAACAAGCACTTTTGATGAGGAACTGTATACCACAAAACTTGAGAGAGGTCCTGGAACGAGGGAGCTAGAAGAGCAAGCCTTAAGGATTGCGAGAGAGATTGTGGGTGAGAATACCCGAGATATTCACGTAGCAGAGGTGAATTATGGATGTCTTATGTGACACTGAATTTTTACGTTTTATTGTTGTACCATATTTCACCTCTAATGGTCATGCGTGCAATCATCTTACACAGGAAAGAGGGCTCCAGCTTAGTGGAAAGTTTGATATTGATGAGGAAACCAAATACTCATCGGTCTGTGCGACTAATAGATTTGATGATACGTGTTATGAAGACGATGAAGAAGAAGAAGAAGATATATTATTGGATTGCTGCAACAATTTGACTTTTGGTGATTCTTCTGCTTCTGATGGCAAGGAACCTGCTTCAACTGGCAAATTCTATGAAGATTCATGGGTATGGTTGAGTTCTTCACTCCTAGTAGTTTCTAGGAGAATCATAGGTGATATTGCCATTTTTTGTCCTTCAGGGTGACAGCCTGCATTTACGGAGTAACAAAATGGTAGATCAGAGCTGGTCGAACTCAAATAAGCATACTCGCCAGCTTATGTCCGAACTGCCATCCAAAGATTTTCCTGTTGCAGGAAACAACATCAGGTCTTTTTCCCTTTGAACATACAAAATATCTTTCATTGAACTAGTTTCTGAAACTCATTCTGATAGGAATGAGAGCCAGCTTGGTGAGCAAAGAAAGAGCAAATTCCTAGGGGCTTCCCTTTTTAAAAAGGTATAAAGTTAAACGACGCACCTTGTGTTGATTTGGCATTTGCTTAATGGAACATTACATATAACACTGTTCTGTTGGCTTCAATCTGTATTAACGCAGCCATCTGAGGAATCAGTGTCTGGTTTTGAAGGTATGTGCAACTTCAGCTTATCGAATCTATCTACTCCCGTTTCATCTTATATGTTGATACCAATTGAATTTCCTACTAAGTTTTTAATTGCCACCTCAATGAAGATGCACCACCACCTGTGAAGCCAAGTTTCATTGATGGAAGACTCGGTCTACTCTCTGACAGAGCAAAGTCTGAGAACTCTTCTGGGTGGCCTGGAAGCTCCATTTCTAGAAATTCAGAAAACTCTGCAGCTTCCTCAGCATCAAATCTTCCAATACTGTCACCAAGCTCTTCGGGTTCTTTATCATCAGAAAAATCCACACTCAACCCAAATGCTAAGGTTTTTTTCTTAGTGCTTAGGTTATCATCTAATATCTCCTTAATACTATAAGCTTTTTACTAACGAAATTAGGTCCGACCAGGAATTTAAACTGAACCCTAACGCAAAGAGTTTCAAACCATCTCCATCAGCAACACGTCCTCAATCTCCTCAATCTCCAGTCTTTGACGGATCATTCTATTATCCTCCTGTTCCACCCATGCCAGGACTACATATTCGATACGGAGTAACTTTTCTTTATTCTTTATCTAGTGATCAACGCCTAAATTACTCTTTAAGTCTCTGTTATTATGTTTCTGATTCACTAAGTTGAAAATTGACAGACGGGAGCAGCATTCCCTGGGCAACAACACCCAATGATGTATAACAATACAACACAGCTTAGTCCGAATCAAACATATTATTCTCCAAATAGTCCACAGGTTTGTTTATTGCTATTAATAGTCATTACTCTTGAAAACTCTTTACCTTCTCTCTATTGTAAGACTGAATTTTGGAATCAATGTTAAAACAGTACCCACAACCGATGATGGTTACTCAGCAGAGACCAATCTTGTTCATGCCGCCAACGCCATACCAACCGGTTTACTACTTTACTTCAAAATTCTTGTTTTGTCTAGTTACAAAAAAAAAATGATCAACAGAGTTAGATTTTGCTGACATCTTTGATTTTATTGCAGGAGATGCCATACAAAGGAAGAGACTCTTATTAGCTTTTGGCCAAAACCATGAATGGTGGTGGCACAAGAGAAGGTCTCGAGCTGATGGAATTGGTTTCATTTAATGTACTTTATTTTTATTTATTTCCAAAGCACCGAATCTTTTCATTTTTATTCTAAAATGAACACAATTGATGTGATGGTGATTTAGTTTGTTTAGGTATTAGACTAGATTTTACATTAGATTCGTGCTGATCTCATTTCTTTATTCACTTCTGTTGTGTCTCCCTATTCAAACTTTAACGTTAAATCTTTTAGTTGTATGACATATTCTGTGTGGAGTTTGTTTTATTTATATAAAAACAGTTAGGTAGGAAAAAAAACTTTTTCATTTGTGAAAAGGAAAATCAACGATTGTAGTTCAATCTTACATATACGTGTTAAGACATGGTAGGGAAAAAGTGGAGTGCGTCTATGATTGGATTTGAAAGCGTAATGTTTAAAATTTGGAACTATTAGATTAATAATGGGTTTAGTCTTGTCTTGTCCTAAAATGCATATAAATCTTATTGCGGTGTGTTAAGGATCGAGGTTAGGGGAGATTCGAAAATATTAACTTTGTCGTGTTTGAAAATATTAGTTTAAGTAAGTCTATAAACATAAACATAGGTAAATCAAATAATTGATTTCTAAGAACTTCTAGATACTGTTGATATATAATAATAATATTTGAAGTAACACCTGTAACTTCCCTCGTTCGAAGCATGATAGTTACGCATTTCTTTTCTCTAAAGCAAATAAGTAAAAGGTACGTGTAGCAAACAACAATTAATCTTCCCCACAATACAAAGTCTCGTATTACTTCAATTATTACTAGTTAAACAAAGTGTCATTGTAGTGAACTACAAATAGGTGTCCAAGAAATAGAAATGTTGCTATATACTATATTCTTTCTTTTGGAGTGTATTTATAGTGTTTTTTTGTCTTCCTTATAATTACTATTCAGAGTTGTGGATTAAATGCAGAGAGATAGTGCAGAAATTACGATTCATTGCTGCTTTGTGTTGGGGAAGCTGCATCAAGAAATGTGAAAAAGGGCTCTTTCGCTTTGCTTTGCTTTGCTTGACTTGCAATAATATCAATTACCCCAACTACAAATATAAAATATTTTTAATTTATTCGCTTAAATGCTACTATATTGATTGCGCTATAAAGAGATGTTGACAACCTTCCACTTAAACTTTTGCTTTTTAAATTAAAAAAACACCTTCTTAAACAAAAACAAAAACAAAAAGACAGAAAAAAAAAGTACGCTTAGATAATACATAATTACATATCTTCAACTATATAAACAATGTTTTAGAATTCTGCACATTTTTGTTATGAAACAATTAAGGAATATGATACTTCAGATACCCTCTATATATTATTTAGAATCTTTGAACCTTGTAATATATATGCTGAATAGAATCGCATATAAATTGATAAAACATCACTGATATGAACATAAAAATAAAGGTGTTAAACATCTTTGAAATAAATGGAAATATTTACCATAAACATTTTTACTTTGGTTTTTCTTGTCTTCTATTTTCCTTCCTAACATTTTAATACTATCATTTATATATTTAGATATATTTCTAGCCTTGTCTAGATTATACACGCGTCACACTTCTAAATTTATATCTATCTTTTACTAGATTTTTCTATTATTTATTGTTGCCTACATATTTCTATTTTGTTTTGTAATAAAACTAAACCTGATTTGAAAATTATAAAAGCACTACGTGACACGATTTGATTCGATATACTTAATTTTTGAAACATAAACAATATAAACAAAGATAAGAAAAAATACCACAAATAGAAATGTCAAACTCTGCAAATAAATTCAGAAATGGAAACAAAATAATATTTTAAAATATTTAATAAATTGTGTGTGAATAAATATGCATTTGTTGAGAGAAGAAAACCATAATTAAAAAAAAAAAAAGAGAAAAGGAGTCAAGATTAGTCTTTTAAGCCATAGCCAATACCCAATTTGCAGAGACAGAGGAAGAGAGAGAAAGATAGTGAAGAGAAAGAAACAACCATGTTCTGAGGAAGGAGACATGCATCATCATCATCATTCATCATCATCATCATCATCATAATCTCAAGCTTATTACTTAACTTCTTTTTCTCTCCATCTCTTCTTACCAAATCCAAAGCACCAAAGGTCTCTCTCTCTCTCTCTCTCTTCTTGTTCGCTTAATTTATTTGGTAGTGATGTTATGATTTGGTTGCTCAGTTTCTACTTATGATGATATAATTAAAAATAATAATTTTTGAGTTATGAGAGAAAAAAATCTTTTGGTTGGTTTCTCTGTTTTCTTGGATCATTAAGTTCAATGAGATTTGATGAGTTTTTTTATCTGTTCAAACTCAGAAATTTAATCTGTCGATTTTAGTTTTTGTTTGCATGTTGTGTAAGTTCTAGCCATGTTCAAAGTTTGAATCTTTTGGAACCCTTTAGATCATGAAACAATCTTACTGTGTCATTGAACCTGGAATCTGTGTTTTAGGATTGCTTTTATAATCTTTTGGTATCATTTCTCTCTTGTATTTGTTGATTATGTGGATCATGAATAATATCATATGATTTATGACTGGACTTGTTGGTTTGGACATTTAGTTTATTGAAGTAAAGATTTGAAGACAATGCAAGTGTTTCAAAGGAAAGAAGATTCATCTTGGGGAAACTCAATGCCTACAACAAATTCAAATATTCAAGGATCTGAATCTTTCAGCTTGACTAAGGATATGATAATGTCTACAACACAATTACCCGCGATGAAACATTCGGGTTTGCAGCTGCAAAATCAAGATTCAACCTCATCACAATCTACTGAAGAAGAATCAGGCGGCGGTGAAGTTGCAAGCTTTGGAGAATATAAGCGTTATGGATGCAGCATTGTTAATAACAATCTCTCAGGTTACATCGAAAACTTGGGAAAGCCTATTGAAAATTATACTAAGTCAATTACTACCTCGTCGATGGTGTCTCAAGACTCTGTGTTTCCTGCTCCTACTTCTGGTCAAATATCTTGGTCTCTTCAATGTGCTGAAACGTCACATTTCAATGGTTTCTTGGCTCCTGAATATGCATCAACACCAACGGTAATATGCTGTGAAGCCTTTTGTGCTTTTACTATTCTGAATCGATCTGGCGCATTGATTGGTTGATTGGGAAATCTTTTTGCAGGCGCTGCCACATTTAGAGATGATGGGTTTGGTTTCTTCAAGAGTGCCATTGCCTCATCACATTCAAGAGAATGAACCAATATTTGTCAATGCGAAACAGTATCATGCGATTCTCCGTCGCAGGAAGCACCGTGCTAAACTCGAAGCTCAGAACAAACTCATCAAATGCCGTAAAGTATGACTGTTTTCACTTTCCATTTTGCCTAAAACACCAAAGAGAAAGAGGGAAAACTAACTCAGAAGATCTTGATGATTTGATGTAATAAAGTTTTGTTTTCTTTTTCTGTAGCCGTACCTTCATGAGTCTCGCCATCTTCATGCTTTAAAGAGAGCTAGAGGCTCCGGTGGACGTTTCCTCAATACAAAGAAGCTTCAAGAATCATCAAACTCACTGTGTTCTTCTCAAATGGCAAATGGACAAAATTTCTCTATGAGCCCTCACGGTGGTGGAAGCGGAATCGGGTCTAGTTCGATCTCACCGAGCTCCAATTCAAACTGTATCAACATGTTCCAAAACCCGCAGTTCAGATTCTCAGGTTATCCGTCAACACACCATGCCTCAGCTCTCATGTCAGGGACTTGAGGCACATGAGAAGACCTTGCTCCGAGAGAACTCAGGCTAAACTCCGGAGACTGGTGATGATACATGACGGGAAGTCATCCTTGGCTACTTATGTTATCGGTTACAAAATTTCTTCCTTTTAAAAACTTTGCTTTCATATCCTCTACAATCTCTCACTCTATATTGAGTGACTTGACGAACTTTCAAATCATTGTCAAACTATTTTGTTAACTTCCGATTCTCTGAGAGTACAAATTGCATTACCCTATTACATACAATGAGAGAAGATTCAGGGTCACTAAGAGTAATATACACGCATAGATCCCCTAATGCTCTGAAGACAAACTGGACACTTAGGGTTTAACTCTCGTTCCACGGTTGAAGCACATCGCCTGCAACATACTACATGTCCACAGGGAATAAACGCAGGTACTCTCCTTCTTGACACGCAGATCACACACAATTCTCCATCTGGGATTTCATCTGCATCTTCGGGTTCATCATCGACCACAGAATCGTTCGGTCTCTGTGGCAGTTCTCTCTGATGGTTCCATTGTTTCCATTTATTCCAGGTCCTGAAGATAAGACAGTTAAACAGATTTCAAATCGAAACATTGCCCAAATCTAAAACCAAATCTGATCTCTCACAACTCCAGTACCTGACAGCAGCATAGCTAAGGATGCCAACAGACACAATGCCCAAGATAACGCTGCCCAAGAATATAAAGTTGGTCTGTTCCATAAGGTCCTCAATCATCTTGTCCTTGGTCATCTCTGATCTGCAAAGATTATTCATAAAGATTTATATATGAACAGCAAATAGAGCCTTTCTGCAACAATGGACTAAATCTTGTCAAATGATCAACAGATTGAGAAAACATAAAGAAGAAGATGAAGTAATAATTTGAGCTAGAACGCAGGCAGATATATAAGAACGAAAAATATTCAGATAAAATCTCACAAGAAATAAGGAAGATCTTGGCACGATTTGATTTCAGGAACTCCATTATTAAAACTGTAGATGCCAACAGCTGTTATATCTTTCCCAGGTGGTAAAATCTTCTCTATATCAAGCAGACCAACCTTGGAAGAGAAAGGATTACAAAGTTAGCCAAGAACAAGTAACCATCAGTTCCTCAAAACCAGAAATTTCTTTGAATATATATATACTCACAGGATAATCGGGGTACAAAAAGGCTTGAAGAAACGAAGAATTAATAGGCTGCAAGCGATTATACACAGTGGTAAGCGGAAGAGGTTGCCTTGAGCCATCCATGTTAACAGCGACAAAACTAGAGTTCGATTGCTGATCCTTTCCAACAATGACAAATGGGACCTGCACAAAGCAAAGGATACACAAAACAAGTTTGATCATGGATACAGAGCCAAAGTTGAAAGCTCTGAAGCTGATAGAGAGACTTTACCGTTCTCGTAAAATCAGCACCGTGTTTGCGCAATGATCTCTCCAACATAAACCGGTGACCAGTGGACTGAAACAATCTCTTCCATCCACTATACACATACTGTCAACAACAAAATGATGACATTAGAAACATACATTTCCCTTCTGAGATCACACCAGTACCAACTTACATAATCCTAACTTAATCAATCACAATGAACACCTAATCATGAAGAAATCATCCAAACTCTTTAACCTAAGCCTTTGATAAGAACACAAAGCAAAATTAGGTCAATGTCAATTGCAATTTGAGGGAAACATAAACACTTAGGGTTTAGAGCAACGTACAGTTTGCGTTCTCTGAATGATAAGAGCTTTATCTCCAGTCTCCGGAGAGATTAACACGTTGTTGTTCTTGTAACCCTCATCACCGGAAATTTTCGGTTTGACGACTCCGCGAACCACAACGATTCGCTGATCATTGCTCTTCCTGTTATCGTTAGTCTCTGATTTGTCTTCAGAAGCCGGAAGCAGTGATCGGAGGTCGGAAATGGAGACTTCGGGTGCATCTTTGATCTTCTTCAACGCGGCGTTGGTAGAAGCATACTTGAGAGCAGAACCGACGGCGCTAACAGCTAAAGTCAGTCCGAGGATTGCGCCGTCGAAGGAGAGAGCGATGTCCGTCAATAGATTCAAGAGAGCACGCTCCGGCGAGGACATTGTGGTAATTTCGATTTCAACGTCGTAGACACGGTCACACGGACAAGTAAACGGAAGAGAAATGAGGCTATTATCGGTATTTAATATTATACATTCGACCGTCGTTCTAATTTGGGTCTTTAATGGGCCTATGCACGAGTGAAATACAAAATACTAGTAATAAATAGCGTTTTAGTTAAATTACATTTACACCCTCAACGTTACAGCAGATTTACAAACCAAAACCATAAATATCAGATCTAGAGTGGCAGAGATTAGTATTTCCCGATTCCTCGCCGCCGTTCATCAATCTCTCCGTCGTGTTTCTGCCACTAGCTCTCCACCAAACTTTCTCTCTCGCATTAGGTATTTATCGCCTCTTTATGGCATATAATCTTGTGTTTTGGAACTTATTGATGAAGCTAGGTTAGAATCTCCTTTGTCTTTCTTATCTCCGATTCGTGAAGCTCTAATTCTTATTTATTCGATTTATGTAATGTGTTGCTGTTACACGATGTTTGCTTGTGAGATTCGATTGAAACTTGTGTTGTTGCAACATCAATTCTGTATAAGAAAGGTTCTTAATTTGACTCTGTAGCTTTACTTTTTTTTTAGTTGTTTAGGGATAAACATGGCAGGAGAAGGTGAAGAAGATGTACCTAGAGATGCTAAGATTGTGAAATCTCTGCTTAAGTCGATGGGTGTAGAAGACTACGAGCCTCGTGTGATACATCAGTTTCTGGAGTTATGGTACCGGTATGTGGTCGAAGTGTTGACAGATGCTCAGGTTTACTCAGAGCATGCTAGCAAACCCAACATTGACTGTGATGATGTGAAGCTCGCTATTCAATCCAAAGTTAATTTCAGCTTCTCACAGCCTCCTCCAAGAGAGGTATGCATTGTTGACGATTCCATGTTTCTTCTTCTTCATTGTCTGAGAAGAGATGCGATATGATCGGTCATTTGGTATATGTGAATCATTAGGGAATTATCACTCTTACTTATGACTTATGAACTGTGTGTGACCCTCTTGCCTCATAAATTGTATCACTGAGAACCTCAAGTTTTTGTCTGTCACATCCATGCCTTTTGGTTCCTGAATCTTGAAGTTTCTGTTTTTGATGTTTGATTTAGGTTCTGCTTGAGCTTGCTGCAAGTAGGAACAAGATACCTCTGCCAAAATCGATAGCAGGACCCGGTGTTCCACTCCCACCTGAACAGGACACATTGCTGAGCCCAAATTATCAGCTCGTGATACCGAAGAAGTCGGTTTCAACAGAACCTGAAGAAACCGAGGACGATGAAGAAATGACAGATCCTGGACAGTCCTCTCAAGAACAACAACAGCAGCAACAACAAACCTCAGACCTTCCAAGCCAAACTCCTCAAAGGGTCTCTTTCCCACTCTCTAGACGACCCAAATAAGTACCCAAATAAGTAGATAGACCAAAAAATCTATAATATTTATGTATCAACAAGTAGAAATGTAACACAATCAAAAATTAATGACCAGAGCCAGTTTTTATGGACCAGATCCAGATGTGTGGTTTGAAGATTTAGAATGTAAGAGAATCAAATATTAATGACCAGAGTCAGTTTTTTAGAACATATAGGCATATCTTATATACACTGTTGTGTGGGAATCAACAATACCGAAGGTACAACAAATCTTCTGAAGCATTATACTATATATGCAACTATAGTATATATACATGAACAAAGGTAATTAAGAGAATCAGTTAGCTTCCCCAGCCAACCATGGTACCAGTAGCTGCACGGTGAGGCCGTGAAAACGCAAGCCCTCGATCATACATCCGCTGAATTTCCTCTCTGTATTCAGTCAGAGACTTGTCAGGTATGGCTGGAGTCAGCTCCACCACATCTCCCATCTTCAGCTTGCATTTCAGATCACTTACAGGTGTCTGGTTAAGTCTTGGCCTTAGCTCTTCCTTTGCCGGGATGCTGTACATTGACCATCTCGAGCTCCCTGGTCCTGCTCTGCGTAACAGGTCCGACACGGTAGAATTCTCGGGAAACTCTTGCACAGTCATCTGCATTTTCGGGTTTATCAAATTATAACTCCAAGCAAAGAAACATCCTCAAAGGAGCAGAATTTGAAGGAGATATATAATAACTAACCTTCTCATTTTCGATTACAATCACATAGACTGGTCCTTCTTGGTTACCACTAGGCTTATATGAAAACGGACAGTCTTCTGCGTGAGACGGGAAACTGCACAAGGGCTCAGAAGAGCAGATCGACGATCCGTCTTTGCTCATGGTTTCAAAATGCCAGGTCACAACCCATCTTGCCCATTCAACCATTTGAAGCACAAACGATGAGTGTTTGCAGTCACCTTCCTTGTATCTCCAGTGAGCTGCAAACCCAAATTCAGCTTGCAAATGCATCTCCTTTGTCCGTATTTGAACTTCCAGCGGAATAGTTCCATCACCCATCACTACAGTATGCAAAGATTGGTACCTAAAATTCACAAAGCCCAAAGTTAGATAATTAGAGAAAGCAGAAGCCTGCATCATCTTAAGCTACAATCGGTTTGCAGAACCCACCCGTTGAACTTGGGATGAGAAATGTAATCTTTCAGCTTTCCAGGAACTTCAGACCATAGCTTGTGAACTACTCCCAAGGCCTTGTAACAATCTTTCTCATTGTCAACAATCAAACGTAAGCCATGAATATCATGAATTTCATCCATGGTTAGCTTTTTCCTGGCATAAAATGAAGTGTCAGTATTCCCGGTTCTCTCCTTTATCTTAGTGAAACCAGAAAACCAACAAGCAGTTTCGAATAGAGAGGAAATGAGAACTTACTTCAACATCTTGCAGTAGATACTATACAAACTCTTGTGCCGTCCAGAGACAACATGGTAAGAGATGCCTTCTTTCTTAAGCGCTTGCTCCAATTTCTCAATCGCAGAAGTAATCATAGCTTCATCGAATGAATCCTCAAGCATATCGGACATCTCATGGTGCTGATCAGGATGGAGATGCTTAAAACACAGATTTTCAAGCTTAACTTTCCAGCTAGAAATTCCCAAACGATTAGCCAAAGGCGCAAATATCTCTAGAGTTTCTTTGGCAAACCTTTGCCGCTTCACTGGTGGCAAAGCATATAGAGTCATCATGTTGTGTAACCGATCAGCTAACTTTATAAGAACAGCTCTGGCGTCTGCCATTGCAAGAAACATAGTGTGCAAACGATCTGCTTCTACGGTTTTACAAGCGGTATTGTTCTCCCGAGCAAGTTTACTTAACTGGCTCAGCTTAGAGACCTAATGCAATTTAGAAGACAGAATTCAGTTAAATCCTCAAGTCTTTAGCTGAAACACATTCATTGCTACTTCTTTACTTACCCCTTCCACAAGATCAGCAACTCCTGATCCAAAAGTTCTGAGAATATAATCATAGCTCATAAACGAATCGTCTAAAGTATCATGTAAAATTCCAGCTACAACAACAGTCGAATTAGCTCCAATGTCAGCCAACAACATTGCAGTCTCCACACAATGTTGCAGGTATGGATCACCAGTTGCTCTCATCTGATTCAAACACATCAATTAGCAAAATCAAAACCAAAATTATTGACAAGTTTTTGAGATTTACTTCTTCTTCCACACACCTGTCCCCTATGAGCTTTCTCAGCTTCGTAAAATGCTTTGATCACAGATTCATCTTCGAAGATTTTGTGTTTCAATTGAGCACGTCTAAGCAAATCCCTAGCATATGGTTGTCTTCTTTCTCCTTCGAAACCATCGTCCATGGTAAACGGTAGCTGCTCATCGACAAGAACAGAGTCTGTATCGTAATCAACACATGAACCTATCGCTTTCCTGACGAAACCATTGAACAATCTGCTAGATCCTACACGAAGAGCAGATCCACCATCTAAGTTCCGATCGCGTGAAATCCTCATCGGAGGACTGTTACCAGATGAAATTGGACCGTGAAGCACCGAGACAGGGCTTTGATGATCTCGTTTTAGGTATGAAGAACCAATGAATTTGCTCGGAGAATAACAGAAGGATCCGCTTAAGGTCCGATCCTCGCTACGATCATGGCGTATTGAAGCTAATTCCTCTCCTACGGATGGATGCGATGAGGAAGAAGAGGAAGATGATTTGACGGAAGCGCCGGAGAAAAGCAAAGAGAGACCTCCGATAGTCGGCGAACTCGTGGAAGAAGACGCCGATGAAGATCTAGAGTTCAGATCGAGGTCACATGAGATATGAGCGTTGATTTGGTGAGCTGTGGAACATACAGTGCTCGCTGGACTCGCGTAAAGCGCTATGGTCGTTGCTACCACCATTGAAACTCTCTGGTAAGAATTCAAAATGAAAACCTAAAGAATTTTTTTTCTGTTTTTTTTTAATTCTGGAATTTGAATCCAAAGCTTCGTCCAATTTTCTGGAGAATCAAAGAACTTTCCCTAGAAAAACAAACAGATCTACGAACCAATCGATCTAGGTATATATACAATTTCTAACAAGAGATTGAAATGGGAAAATCTAAATAAAATCACAGAAAACGAAGAGATTGTGAGAGAGAAATTGAGAATTTTTCTTCTTCTTCTTCTACTTTATAGATCCGAAGAAACTAGAAATAAACCAATCTATCCTTGGTGGTGTTCTTATTCGCCCGTTAAATCCAGCAATGGAAGCGAACTGAGCAATGCAAATTACTTAATTACCCTTTTTGTTTAACCATAGATTACTACTGACTTAAACTAAGATGATGTTATTAATGTTGTTACTAATGTCGTTATCCATTTGTGATTATGAAACTATAAATAACTGTTTTTTGGTACTTTGTAGTTTGTTCGATCAACGTAAACTAATCAAAATTTTCGAATTTAAACTTTGATTACAGTTTTTGCGCGAATTACTTCTCTAGAATTTAAAATCTAGAATTTAAAATCTAAATTGCGTTTTCTTTTAAAAAAATATCTAGAATGTATTTACGGAAAAATCAGCAAATGGTCGGAAGTGGGATCCACTGCATGATTCTAATGTTTTTTGTCTGGTTGGGATTTTTTTTGATTCAATGAATCTATTTGCGGATGAGGAATCCCTTCTTTTTTTTTTCTCCTCTCGTTTAAGAAAAAAAAATGTACAATATACTCCAAACCCTTACGTCCGTTGATCAATTGTGTAACAGTCATAGAGAAGGAGAAAATCAGAAATTTAACAAAGAATGTGAAAAAATTGGAATATGTCGAATGGTTTTTTCACTTTAATGTTCTCAATAATTTTGTTAGTTAACAAAATTATTAAATTTTGATGGTATTGCTTAAGGACAATACAGACATTTCAGCCTAAGTTATAGTAATTGCCAACTTTTATTTCTTTACGAATTCTTACATTTCCGATAAGGACACCGACGAACTCTCAAAGAAGAACCATCACTGCCAAAGAAAAACAGTTGCCACGTGGCCTAAGGGGACGGAGCTTAACAAGACACGTGTCTTAATTGGTGGCCAAGTTTTACATTTGTGTGCCAGGTCAGCACCTACGCTCAAGGCTCTCAGCCTCCGTGACTTGTGGGAATCGTTTACCCTATAAAATCGACGGTCCTGTTTGAGTCTTGCGATTCGATCATACCCGTCAAACTAATCACGACAATATACTGTTCTTACTTCTAAACGATCTTAAGTCAATAATATCAACACCTGTTTTTGTAATTGACTTTCGATAGAATGCAACAAAAGTTTGGTAAATAATACATCAATTTAATAACTTTTCTAACAATTTTCATGTCCAAATCAATTCAAATGAGACCTAAATTGTTGGTCGGAAACTGAAAAAGTCATGTATACATGAGTTTCTGAATATAAACGTTCAATATCGTGGAAATTAATTGAATCCAAAACAAAATTTAGAAATGGTTACGTTAGAAGCAAAAGTGTCAAGAGGCAACGTGCAAACTTTAGTCACCACGTGGAACTTCTTCTTTTCCACGCAACCACGTAATAACTAACGTACCATTCGTCACAACGTGTTTATTTTCGGTTTAGTCTGTAACGGGAACAATGTCAAACCGTAGTTTTTATTGGTCTGGCTTGATTTATTGTTGTTTCTGTGGACCGGTCGTGATCCTATGGGCTTTTCTCTCACCCAAAAATAAACGCAAAACGAGCAAGCTTTTAGGCCCATTTTTACTGCATTGGGCTATTAGTTATTGATCTGGCTTGAATGTAGTGTTGTTTTCGTAGGTTATGAACTTATGATGTATGATTTGATCCATCTACTAATAGAGGCTTGATATCTATCATATTTTACAAGTCGTGATATCAATAGCATATTTTACTGCGAGGATTGTTATGTGTCACTAAAGACAACACTAGGCTCGTGGGTTGGACCTTGTGGGGAAAACCAAATGGATCGAACCGAGAAGTAATAACCAAAATTTAGATAGGTATGCTCTCGGACATGATGAGAACAAGAACCACTAAATCTTTGAAGTATGACTGCAATGTAAAACATAAAACATTTCAGTGCCAAATCTACTATTTTAACTCGAATTCATGGTAGGTTCTTGATGTCGTTCCCAATTGGAATATATTGTTATATCCGACCGTACAATTTTATGCTATAGAGGAAGTATATAATATTTCATGGATTTCTAGCAGATGTTTACATAATGACTTTTTAAATTGTAACTGTGATAATAACTTAATACTATATGGTTATACAATAATTCAAATGTGTGGAAAACTGAGAATAATTCAAGTTGGTACTAGTAATATACAAGCATTGAGATTCTCGAATCTAAAGCAATCGTCGAAAGTCCAGATAAGTGTTAAAATATTCGAATTTTATGGGGAAACGACGAGTTTGTCATGTAAGAACACGGTACATGTATCAATATGAGATCTGAATATCAAATGATAATTTATTTAATAATTCATCGTCTGATGATTGCATTTCTAGCAACTAATGCCACCTTAACTCAATCACTTACAATACAAGATTCTAGTTCATCTCATTCCATGATCAATCACGTTACCAAGCCCAGACAATACATTCATTCAAATGTTTGTAATTTGATACTGTAAAAGAGGACAACGTCGTGTAAAAAAAAAAATTCATTTCTTTACTTATATGTTCTCTTATCTTTATCAAACTAGTATTTTATATACAGTTATCAACGGCCTTGAATGTTTTGTAGATTTTTTAAGAGTTTTTGGTTTTTGTTTTTCAAAAACTTATTTTCATACCAATCAAGATTTTAAAATTTTGGTTTCCCTACAATTTAAAAAAATAATTTTGTTGGAGTTTTTCATTCATGATTTTAGTTTTTTAGTTTTCCTAAAATTTAAGAAATCTAGTTTTTACTCAATCAACATTATTTTTCTCAAAAACCAAAAACCAATTTTTGGGGTTTTTGAAACAAAACTATAATATCAAAAAACTAAAACTAAAATCTAAAATCTATAAACTAAAATCTAAATCCAAAAACTGAATTGAAAATCAGCATCCGTTCAGGACCATAGTTTAATTATGAATCTCTCACTATTGGTGTTAACTTGTTCGTTTGATGACTGATGTGCATGTATGATATATAATATTTATCATTTATTGTAGAGAATAAAATTTGTCTTGTTGGTTACAATAACGAAATTTAGTTAATCTTCATCCCTCAAAAGTAAAAGAAAAAGAAAACTTTATAAACTTATAACAAAGTAAAGCAATTTTATTTCACCAGAGTGAGTCGTAAATAATTTGTAATTAATAGATGGAGAATGATTATTTGAATTGCAGATTTTCTACCATAATATTAGAACTATTTTTTTTGCTTACATGTCATTTACAGTTTATGAAATATTATTTTGTTAATATGTATAAATTTAACAAATCGTATTTAATAAACTATATAACCATATACTGATAACAGTTTCATTTTCCAGGGATGATTCTTTTTTTTTTTTTTTGACACAACCAGGGATGATTCTAAAATTTAACAAATTACAATAAAATAGTTATATAAGATACAACAGGAAAAATAATACAAAGTTACAAAGAATATAATTTTGGCTATACAAGAAAATACCGTGCTCGGTCATGGACTGAAAAAGAAGAGAAAGAGAGACCTAAACCGGGAACCGCAAACGCAGCCGCTTCAACCGCCATTCGCTGCTGAATCGCTTCAAGCTCAGCTCCTGCGTCTACGAACTCTTTAACCAAATTACGATAAAACACTTTTATCTTCTTCACAACTCTCACGTAGTGTAGCTTCAACCATCTCAGCTTCATCCTCCTTACCATCTTCTTTAACGAGAATCCGCCACGTGACACCGCACTGTTCTTCCCACCAAGACGTACCACCTGCGACTTACGGCGACGGATATGAATCTTTCGACGGCTCCTAGACCACCGGAACACGGGGATTGCGGCGATGCGTTGATCCATTTGGATAGTAATTTTTTGACAAGAAAAAAGAGAGAGAAAGAGAAAGAGAGTTTGTTATGTTTTAGAGAGGCCACATTGAGAAACTAATATATACAGACACACATACACGTATATAAAATTGTGTATATACATTTTAGTTTGGGGTCAGTGACCTTTCATGTGACATGTGACATCTTTCGTAAGATAGTATTATATGCAAAAAAAAAAATTTGTTTTTTTTTTATTTATAATTTAGTGTCCTGACCACACAGTGATCTGACTATCCACTGGGCCGAAGCCCGCGACCAGGGATTTTTGAGCCTCTACTTAAGGGTCCCCTGGAACTGGTGGTCTGAGGCGCCAAAGCAAATCCGCATGTTAATTCCCTGGTGGTCAGGAATCGAACCCGGGTGGCGGGCGCCTCAGTCGAGGTTCCTTTACCACCAGACCACGATGCCTGGGTTTTTTTTCTTTTTAGTATATGCAATTTTGATTTAAGGGATATGGCCTATATGTCACGACATTTTTGTCATAAAACTATACTGGACCACATATCAATCTCATATATGTATATGTGTTCTTTCGGATTCTATATTAAATTTACTCTTTGTGGATTCTATAACAAATACAAAATTTGTTAAATTATACTTTGAAAAGAACAAAAAAGATAGGGAGAAATTGAGAGGTATATCAATTTGATTAGAAATGGGCAGCACATTTATGTTTTGTTTTGTTTCCAATAATATTGCAAAAGAAAGACGATTTAGTTTAGAGGTCTCATGCAGAGAGCATGAACTTGTTTTCATGTCTTCCCTTTTTGAATCATAAAACAATTTCTGTAATTTTTAAACACTTAATAACATACACATGTCTTCTTATTTTTGTATATGCTTTACTACAATTCTTTGATGATAAGAAATTTCAATGATTGACTGAAGATAGGTCGCTGAGCTTGTCTTCAACTTAATGTTTATTAATTCGATATATATTATATTGTGGTCCACATAACTTGAGTACAATATAATATAACGGATACGTTTTCTATAGGGTAATATATCATTATCAATTGCATATAAAACTATAGTGTGTGTTTAATTCGACTCATTTTTTAAAAAAAATATGCTAAATATAAATTTTAAAATAGTTAGAAAGTTATTTTTTAACTAATGTGTGGTTAAAGAAAAAAAGTTCGAATCTACATATACATTTTTGCAGCCACTTTGTGAAATAAATCCTCAAGTTGGGACTTATTTACAGTGGCTGTCACTGACATTTAATAAATGTTTTTGATAATTAAAAAGTAAATATTTGAATTAAATGTTTGCATTTAACTACCTTCCCAAAATCTCTCTGCATTAACTATACGATTAGTTACTAAAATAAAACTTCCAAAATATTTAATATCATTTAAATACTACAAAATTATCATTTTTGATATTGCTTTTTTTTATGACTATAACAATTCGATTATAAGCAGCAAACCGTAGAGATATTTGATAGCAATTAATTACTACAAAATTACAAATTATTTAGACAATGGTTTATAAACATATCATAAATAAGATCAACATTAATAAAATAAATAGGTTTTTTTACGGGACGGGTTTGGCAGGACGTTAGTTAATAACAATTGTAAACTATAAAATGAAAATTTTTTATTGATAGATACAATTTGTAAACTTTTATATATACTAACTTTAAGAAAATAAATTGTCCCCGCGGTATACCGCGGGTTTAAATCTAGTACGACATTAAATCGAAAGATCAACAATAGCAATCCCGCTATATGTAGTTTTAAATTCGGTATTCTAAACATTGATTTTGTAAATATCAAAATAATATTACATATACTGAACTCTATGTTTTGTTTCTATAAACAAACAATTCTCTATTATTTCAGAAACCATAAGATTATGTTTTAACATTTTCTCACAAAAAGGAAAAAAATGCTTTGGTTTATCGATCATAAATTAATGTTTTTAGATCTGGTGATATATTTCACATATAATCTAATTGTTATGAATATTAAAGTTAAACTGGCCAGTAAAAACAACAAAATGGCATATATATAAACCCAAAAGTAATTAAACACAACCCATATGAGTGTCAGAGTTGTCTTTTTGCGAGAACAGAGCAATAAGATATAACATGTTCTTAGATGTCTTGTCCCGAGTTGAGCATATTCAAACACTATTATATAGTACCTATATAATGTTACGAGATTGTGATACACTATATGGTATCAATTCAAAATTCATAAATATTATATAGTACTTATAATAAGAGGGTGGTCAAGTGACATAAGGTATGACACAATACATTTACTTCATGCGCAAGAGAGAAATATATAAATGTGTATATGTAGTAGATAAGTCTCTACGACATGCCTAACCTTACGCCTTGGTCTCCACGACGGCACATACTTACATTGCTCTTTGGACCCATTTTGTTCTCTATTCACTTTAATGCGAGAGAATCATTTGGTACATGATAACTTATGCTATATACTGTTTATAATATAATTTGGAAACCATTCACCAAGAAAATGATTTATTTGCCTTCTTGTCCTTTCTTTTTTCTTTTTTCTTGTCGTTAACTTCTTGTTATTCTCTCTTGTCGATTAGTTAAATCTAATTATTAGCTAAGCAATAGTAATCGGTATAAACTATTTTAATAACAACGTATGTTTCTTTGTTACGTAACATGAAAATTGAAAATCAGATAAACAATTAATTTTTCCGATACGAATATCGCACTACCACGTGACGACGATGTACAACTACAAGTGGAAGCTAACGAAACAAGTGGGGCAACACTATTGAGTTAAGCCGTGGCCCATTTATACTAAGGCCCATTAGTCCCCATTTTCGAATACATAATCCATTTGTCCCAATCTACGATCGAGATCTACCACAACTATCTAGATCCAATGGCTCAGATTCATTCAGTTACATCAGCATAATAATACAAACAACATTTACTTCAGAACCAGTGGGCTATATCTCTAACAACATGATGTATACAATAAGCTGGCAACAATGGCGTTTCAAGAAGCCCAAGGTATGAATCCCATGGCGGAGCTAAGCCTGAAAGTGACGAATATCAGATACAGTGTAATAAGACCAATGCCCATCACTTTGTTCGGTCGCATTTCGTTGCGTGGGAGCATCACAAGAGACCAAATCAATCCGAATATTAGAAACCCTAGAGTGTAGAACAAGCTATTGTCCTCCGGGATCATGTAAGTCTCTGGACTTTTCGACCAAGCACCAAGAAACATCGACATACCTAACCCAACAAGCGTGTTAAACATTGGACCTGCGTAGCAACCAGACAACGCGATTTGTACCCCATCTCCACCGTTCATTGACAATGCGATGTTTGACACTAAGTCACCCATTGAGTTTCCCCAAGCAAGTACGGTTAGACCGAGTATTGACGGGTTGATTCCATAGATTCCACCAAATGTAACCAAAAGTGCAACAAGTTCGTTTGCAATCATGTAGAACCATACGATGCTCATGATGAATCCACCAAGTACCCAAGGGATTAAATATATTTGAGGTGGACGGTCGGGCTCTGTGTTTTTGAACGCGAGATATCCAAGAGTAGATCCAATCGCAATTCCGATAAAATAGGCTACAATGCGAGCTTGAAGACTCGTATCATCTTGGCTGCTCCAAAGAAAGGAAAGTAGGACAGGCGCCAGCGAGACACTAGCCACCGCATACGTCTTTGACCAGCTATCTTCCTCAATCAATGGGATTGTCAACCGTCTAGGAACAGTCAGTGGAGTTTCCAGCAAAGATGTGATTTTAGAACATAACGAGCTCTCGACTTCTGCACCATCTTCGGTCCACCCCCATGGAGGTCTTTCTTCATCATGAACATTGGCTTTTGCGAAATGGTTTGAATAGATGGCTACATTTGTAGCCCACATCCACTGTGGTAGAGAATCATGTAGCCGAGGTGGACCTTCACCGGTGTCAAGCTCCATCAACGGGCTGTACATAGGAATATCCTCTTCAACACTTGGGGAGGAGAACACACTTCCTTGCATTGGGAGCAAAGGCGTAATAGAATCCAGCTTCAACCTCCTGGAATGTTTCCTCAAAATCTCATTCGCAGCCACGAGAGAAGCATAAAACACATAGATCGAGACAAACGCAATGGCAATACCCACAGTCACCTTACCAACCATCAAAATCACCATCAAAGCCACCAATGTGAAAAGGAAGAAACTCAAGTCTCTGATGAAACATTTCTTATCAATCTTAACTTCTTTATCCGCAACACAAAGTGAAACAATCCCAACAACAACACAAGTCACAAACACTGCACCACCCAAGACGCTGTTGAGACCCACTTCCCCTTTATCTGAACCAACAAAAGCAGCTATACTCGCAAACACATCAGGAGCTCCGTTACCAAGTGGAAGCAAAGTAACACCAGCAACAGTTGGAGGCAACCTCAAAAGCTTAGAAAGCTTCTCCAACGAACAACAAAAGTAATCAGCAGCAGTATTACCCAACAGATAAAACAAAGCAACAAGCCAAACACCTAACAGTATATAACCCAAGATCTTAAAATCTCTGCAGGAGCAGTAAAAGAACTTGAGGTAATCAAAGAAGCCATCTGGAGAACAAATTGGATTCGATTTCAAGAATTCGCATTGATCAGCATAACCTCTATGTTCATGTAACCCAGAGCAGGATACAGTACTATCACCACTCAAGCTGCTATTACCAGAAGAGCCATTAGTGTCAACTTCACTCAAATGTCGACGAGGTACAGTAAACTGGCTAAACCCACGATTGAATTTACCACTAGAATCAACGAAAGAAAGATTCTTCAACAAAGGGTTCCTGTAAATATCGCTCTGATCAAAGAAGAAGATGAATAGGATTATAGCGCAAAGCCCATTGAAAATCCCTCGAAATTTGGGATTATTCGAGCTATACATAAAATTCACAGCTCTCATTTCGAAATCTGAAAACTTGAATCCTATCAACAACAACTACCCCCCACAGATCATAGCGTAATTTAGCTGCAAAACCACAAATCGGGAGAGAGACCTAGGGTTTTGAAACCCTAGGATCCTGGACGAGATTGAATCAAAGTTTTCAGATGCTCACCGATTTGAATCGACGTGATCTCTGATCAGAAAACCGTTTTCTCCGTACGAAACATCGATCGGTGAGAATCACTTGTGTCGGAATCTTAACTTGCTTAATTAGTATCCTAATTGAATTGGGTGGGTTTATTTGACCCGGAACCCAAAAGTTGACTCGTTGTATGAACCAAAGTCAAATGGTCAAGTTTTCTTTTTTCTTTCTTTAAAGTTAACGTCCAAGGGTCTGGTGAGTGGTGATACGAGCTATAGATATTAGATATTGTGGCTTAACAAATTGTATGATATAGAGACTGAAATAATCTTTACATGTCGCTAATTTGGTTTACACTAGGAACCATTTTCTATGTGACTCGGATCAACATGACAACCATGATGAACACACATGTCATGGCGAGGATCAAGAGCCACTGGAAGCAACTCGTCTTTGAGCTTTCTGAATAAATCTTTGTGGCTCTTACGGTTGCGTGTCCTGTGCTTGCTAAGCTTTGCTCAATGGCTTCCTCGGTAGAATCAAGTATCTGTTAATGTACCATCAACAACAAAAAAAAAACACAGAAAATGTTAAGAACAATGAAGCCAGTAGAAACAATATATGAACCGATATAGATTCTTCTCTTATCCCATTGTTGATGATAATTCATAATAGTAAGTATAATGGGTTTTGTAAGGAAAAAGGTTAGCATCTCACCTTTTCTGTATTTTGCACAGATTGGCTTATCATTTGACTTCTCTCCTTAAGTTGTCTCGCAAGTACCACCATTTCATCGGTTAGATCCTCTTGAAGCTTTCTGTCATCAAATGATCACCAATGTGACATGAAGTGGCATTTTCAACTCGAATTCAAAAGCATACACTCTTCACGATAATTTTGTTTCATTAAGGAAAGTGCATATACCTCTGCTTGTTAACTTGCGCTTGAGCTGCGGTGTCTAGTTTTATTGGTTTTGAGGGATCAGCGTCATAGCTTTGCTCTTTGGAACTTGCAGGCCTACCTCAATCAAGAAAGCAGCTAAGAAATGAAGGCAATATTTACAAGTTGAGAAGCATGTGAATAGTATTGCACGTACACGATTCTTCTTCTCAGCTGTGGAGAATTGGGGGTTCGTGTATCGTCTTCTACTTTGGGAGAACTATCGTTAGTAGAATCCTTTGCAAAAGCTTCATCAGATACCTCTGTGTGAGGCTGTAAATTTGGCAGGAATCAAAATAATTTGGTATTAGTTACAGAAGAAAAGCTTGAATTCTTGCAACTAAAAATGGTTGTACACCAAAACGTGCATGCCTGAAACTAAACTCATAGGGAAGTAAGAAAGCAAACTTCAAACCATTCTCTCAGATCAAATGCGGCTAGTAGTAAATAGGTAAGCATCATACAGCTAGAGCAGAAATATCATCTAATATGTTCCTCCAAATTTCTTAGCTGTAGAATCCAAATGAACAATCTCGTTCTAGTTCAGGTGACTTACCACTTGAGCAACTATTCGTGAAACAACAGCTTCAATCTTCTCATAGTACTCATTCACCTTAGCGTTTGTAACTCTGGTTAGAGAGATGAGCATAAGTATTTTGGTAGCATCAAATAGAGACACTCTAATTCGCCATATTAATTGAGAGCATATTTCATAATATTTTAGTCTTTCGACAATATCTCTACTTGGAACTGAATAGAATACCAAGCTATTCAATTAGAATCTCTAAACAGTTGATCCTAGTAGCAATCTTTGTGATTTCAACTCATTGAAATGTGAAAGATTTAAAATTACACAGCTGAAACAAGGAAGAGAGTAAGTAACCTGGGAAGCCCTTCAAGGGTCTTCTCTTCCGAGAGTTGTTCCAACTGTTCCCTCAAAGTAGCAACATACTGCAGATGGTTCACACATCAACATCAAAATCAAAATTGTAACAGTTAGAGAGGTTATAATAAGCACAAATTCTAATAGTTTATACATGAAAATATCCAAAAGAAGGTTACATGCATAAGCTTAGACTGGTTTTGCTGATTAGGTGCAGCTGAAAGTAATCTCATGAAATTGATTTCCGTTTTGCCGATTCCCATTTTAAGATATCTGATCATAGGAATGCCACATTCAGATGGAAGCCAGACACCAGAACAGAAACAAAGTTGAGGTAATCAAAGAAGCCATCTTGAGAGCAAAGTGGTTTTGATTCCAAGAACTCATATTTATCAGCATAACCTCTATGTTCATGAAACCCAGAAGAGCACAATACATAACTATCACCACTCAATCTGTTATTACCAGAACTAGCAGTGTTCAACTTCACTCAAATGTGGACGAATTACAGTAAATTGGCTAATCCCACTACTGAATTGACCTTCAAGGTAAACCCCAATCATTTGCCACTACGATCAACCAAAAATATAGATTCTTCATTCACTCTTATCAAAAGCTATACATGAAATTCAGAGTGTTCTCATTCCTAAATATGGAAAGTTGAATTCTATCAACACAATCAGATCATGCGACAATGAACTAGAAACCACGAACCAGAAATTGTTGGTAATCGTTTAGTGGACGAGATTGAATCAAAGGTTCAAGTGGTAATCGTTTTCTCCTGACGCAAAATCGAAAGAAAAAAGATCGGTAGCGTCGCATCCTAATCGGGTGACCCGGAAACCAATAGTTGATTCGTTTTAGTGGCGGTAAAACCCGGTTTGATGAACAAATATTAATGGGCCTGGCCCATACGAGGATGATCGTGGCAATGTCGATGATAACAACAACTCCTCTATTCGGGTTTATGTTGACCCGGAAAACGAAAGCATAGGACACGTGACACATGTGATGTGAGTGAAGCCAAAAATAATAATATTGGGAAAGGATGAACACAGCAGCTCAGCTTTCGTCTTCTCCGTCAATCCAATAAAAAAATCAGCAACCGTTGTTTGTTTTTAAGCTTTTTTTACAAAAGACGTACACGTCTCTCTCTCTCACTCCCTCTTTAAGATCAGAAGCTCATTTCTTCGATACGATCAACCATTAGGTGATTTTTTTCTCTGATCTTCGAGTTCTGATAATTGCTCTTTTTTCTCTGGCTTTGTTATCGATAATTTCTCTGGATTTTCTTTCTGGGGTGAATTTTTGCGCAGAGATGGGTTCGGCGAACAACGAGTACGAGTTTCTGAGTGAGATTGGGCTGACTTCTCACAACTTGGGATCTTACGTTGCTGGCAAATGGCAAGCCAACGGACCTCTTGTTTCAACTCTCAATCCTGCTAACAATCAGGTTTCTCCGCGGTTTCTTCTTACATGATTTTGAAAATGCCTATGAAAGTTTTATATAATTGAATGTTTCTGGAGATCAAATTGGTTTCAATCATTGAGTTTAGACCTGATTCTTGTGAACTTTCTAAGGTTGGTTTGTTTGTGGATTGAATTTTGGTTTCATTTTGTTTCGATGATGTGAATTGTTTTCTCTTCCATGTCTACTATGATATTCTGCTCAATAATCATTTTTTTTTGGTTTTTTACTGATGCAGCCAATTGCTCAAGTTGTGGAAGCTTCTCTAGAGGATTACGAGCAAGGTTTGAAAGCTTGCGAGGAAGCAGCTAAAATATGGATGCAGGTTGCTTTCTAACTTCATTCAGCGAATTTGCTTTGGTTATTGAGTGAATTTGCACCGAATAGCTAAGTGGAGTTATCTTTATCAGGTTACGGCTCCTAAGAGAGGTGATATCGTCAGACAGATTGGGGATGCACTAAGATCCAAACTTGACTATCTTGGTCGTCTTCTTTCTCTTGAAATGGGAAAGATCCTTGCTGAAGGTATTGGAGAAGTTCAGGTATCTTTACTCCGTCTCCAATACTTAGTTTCTTTTTCATTCATACATTTTGACTTTAGCTACTTTTTTCTTTGTGACACATTTTACCCAAAGGACAGAACCTATGAATCTATGATATAGCTAATATGAAACTTAGCTGCTACTTTTTCCATATAGCTTAATACATTTAGTGCATACTTTGCAGGAAGTAATTGACATGTGTGATTTTGCTGTTGGTTTGAGCCGACAACTCAATGGATCGGTTATACCTTCAGAACGTGAGTTCTTGCTTCTGTTAACATTTTGTTCCTAGATTAGATTTATCTTCCTCAAATATCTCCTTGAAGGCACTTGGAGTTGCAAATGCTTTTTTTTTTTATGTAAAGGATTTTCTCTAACTCATATCATTTTTTTTCGGTTGCAGGCCCTAACCACATGATGTTGGAGGTGAATTGCAAGTTTGTTTTGTCAAAGTTTTGTAGATCCACTTCTTAGGACATGATTAACATTCGGCTTGAACATTGTAACGCAGATGTGGAATCCTCTTGGCATTGTTGGTGTTATCACAGCGTTTAATTTTCCCTGTGCAGTTCTTGGTAAGTCTTCTGTCTAATTTCAAATCTTTATGAGTGCGTCACACAAAACATAGAAACAATATAACACTGATGTCTCGTGAGATTGCTCATTAAAGTCTGTCATGCTTCTTCGTAGCTCTGCAATTTCAGTGTCTATAATTCCCACATGAAAGTGGACACAATAGAGTTAGATGAACTAACTCGTATTGTGGCAACTAGATTTGCCACACTGGTTTTGCCATGTTGAGAAGTTTTATAACTGATAATGCAATGTGGAAATTTTTGTGTTTCTGCTTTCTTTTCCCAGCGTTAATGGAAATTTTTTGTGGTATTGCAGGTTGGAATGCTTGTATTGCTCTTGTCTGTGGAAACTGTGTAGTCTGGTAAATAACGACTTTGACACTGATTTAAGCTTTGAGAACCTAGTAGTTCCTGTAAGAGGTTAAAATTACTATAAGAAGCGGAATTATCGATATATACTTATTACAATTGCTGTCTATTTCCATTGATCCTCAAATGTTGCATAAACGTCTCCTTAATGTCATATAACATAGTGCTGACATATTGCTGAGAGACTGCGTTTCATAATAGTAACACAATATTAATCTTGACAATGAAAATTTGTATTGGTTTGATTGGTGTAGCTAATACTTAATACATCATACATGTGATTCCACAGGAAAGGTGCTCCAACTACACCGTTAATAACTATCGCAATGACCAAGCTAGTAGCTGAAGTTTTAGAGAAAAACAACTTACCCGGTGCCATTTTTACGGCCATGTGTGGTGGTGCTGAAATTGGTGAAGCAATAGCCAAAGACACACGCATTCCCTTAGTATCCTTTACTGGAAGCTCCAGGGTACTTCCTTAACTATATTCCACCTCCCAACCAAACACACTGAGCCTACTGGTCCATCATTGTCTTCTCTTTGAATATTATGCATAGGTGGGCTCAATGGTACAACAAACAGTGAATGCGAGATCTGGGAAAACTTTGCTTGAGTTGAGTGGAAACAATGCAATCATAGTCATGGACGATGCTGATATACAGTTAGCGGCTCGATCTGTTCTATTCGCTGCGGTTGGAACTGCTGGTCAACGTTGCACAACTTGCCGTAGGCTGGTAACAAAATCTAATCCCCTTAGCTTTGTTGCTACTACTATTCCTTTGGTTCAATACTCTAAATGTTGTTCTTGTATTTTAAGCTTTTGCATGAGAGTGTCTATGACAAAGTACTCGAGCAACTGCTTACCTCATACAAACAAGTCAAAATCGGCAATCCTCTTGAGAAAGGGACATTGTTAGGACCATTACATACTCCTGAATCAAAAAAGAACTTTGAGAAAGGAATTGAAGTCATCAAATCCCAGGCAAGTACCTCTCTTTCTATGCTTTGCTGCATAATCAAGAACCACTTAAAAAGTTTAATCTTTTCAACTGACACTTAAAACCAATCTTGCATTTGCAGGGTGGTAAAATACTAACGGGAGGTAAAGCAGTCGAAGGTGAAGGAAACTTTGTGGAGCCTACGATAATCGAGATATCAGCAGATGCTGCTGTCGTCAAAGAAGAGCTATTTGCTCCGGTTCTATATGTTCTAAAGTTTAAGGTACAAAAAGAAAAGTCTCTGAAATCATCTATTTTCTTCAGAAATAGACTTTTGAAAAGATGAGCTTTCTTTTGGACAGTCATTTGGAGAGGCTGTTGCGATAAACAACTCGGTTCCTCAAGGTCTAAGCAGCTCGATATTCACTCGGAACCCTGAAAACATCTTCAGGTGGATCGGGTAAGTGCTATAAAAACAACAACTTAACTCAATCTTTCCGACCAATATAATCTACTGAAATTAATTTTAATGTGATGGTTTTACTACTAGACCACTGGGAAGTGACTGTGGCATTGTGAATGTGAACATACCGACGAATGGAGCTGAGATTGGTGGAGCTTTTGGAGGCGAGAAAGCGACTGGTGGTGGTCGTGAAGCTGGAAGCGACTCATGGAAACAGTACATGCGTCGATCGACTTGGTAACAATCTTAAGCTTCTCTCTCTCTTTTCATAATTTCCGGTTTAAGTTTTTGATATTTGATTCTTTAATTCGGTTTATCTTTTGACAGTACCATCAACTATGGAAACGAGTTACCTCTAGCGCAAGGAATTAACTTCGGTTAGATTTTTCAGAGATTTACTCGTTAATTAATAATGTTATGTTGGTTCGATTTCGATACTTGTATTGTATGCCTTGTTCTCTCCAAGCCTTTGACTTAAGATGATTACGCTTTTAATATATATAAAAAAATATTGAATATATTTTGATTGTTAATTTGAAGATAAATTCGGACTAAATGACTAATCATGCGTGTAACATAAATCGTTTCCTGATGTTATAAATTTAGCATCAGTCATACTTTTAAAAGATGCTGATGCTGAGTACATATGTTTACAAATAACGGTTTGCAATAATAAAAGTATATTATTCAATTGTCAACTTAGTAAAAATATTGAAAATCCAAGTATACGTAAGAATAAGATACAAGAAAATCATCCTTTGAATATTACTAAGCATATGAAGAAGCATTATTCGTTTATGGTGATGCAAACGTTTATTTCGTGGATGTCGGCTAAATTTGTTGTCATTTGTCAACTTTAGTTTGAGAAAATTTTAAATTAGTGGAACCTTGAAGCTTCTCCTAAATTTTACGTTATCGATTTAATTAGACCATATTAGCAACAAAGGTCCCACTAAATCACAATCTTATCATTAGTCCATTCGGCATTCGCACATGCAAGATTTAAGAATCCACTTATAATAGAATTGTACTGTTATTCAACTAATGATTCTAAATCCAGCTTTAAAATCTAGTATTATTAAAACTCATATTTGTAAATCATGTTTAATAGATTTTAAAGTTTGGTGTTATTCAATTAAGATTTTAAATATTTCAGTAAAATCCAATGTTATTCAAAACTAAAAGATTTGTAAAATCTTTGTATATTAATTGATTTGAAACGAAAACTCTTTTGAGTTTCATGAGTAAATCATTAGAATCAAAATCTAAGACATATTATAGAGATTTTGAAATTCATACAAACATATTCTTAAAAGCAATATCAGAAAACAAATCTAAAGCTTAAAAAATTGACTTTAACTCCATAATTGAATAACACCACATTAATCAAGAAATACATTATCTAAACAAATAATGATAACAATAATTAGAAAACAATTATTACGTCTTTGATCTTTGTGGTGTCTGTTTTTTTTCTATTCATAACCTTCACACAAATCTTAGCTACAATAATAAGGAAATGGAAAAAATAATTATAATACTTTTTTCGTTTTATTACAATCCTTTTTTCACATTTATCACACAAATTAAGATAACAATTTAATTGTTCTGTCATACTTCTACAACAAAAGGGTGACTGTTAAAAGGAAAAGAAAAAGGTTGACTATCTATTAACAAATTATATAGTTTACATTTGTTGATTTTAACTTTTAAGTAGGAGTAAATTATATATTTCAACTACAAAAGATACATTGAAATTGTAAGACAATAGTGTCTTCTTCTTTTTGGGTCAAGAACAATGGTATCTTTTAAAAAGCCAAAAATAGTACAAAACAACACTTGTTAGTTAAGACCCAAAACATTTTTAACACACCAAAATTTTTCCTTAGTTACCACTCATATCAACATTTAACATTTTTACAAAACAAGCACTATACTAAAATTACAGATTTTGTTTTCTTTTTAACAACTTTTCATTTATTTACAGATGAATTTGTAACCTTTTTTATAAACAATATTTTCGAGAAACCTTCTCGAGTTCACACTTCCTTCTTCTCGGTTAGATACCTCGCCGGCAAATAAAGTATTCCGATCTAAACACCTCCCGACAAAGCAGGTAAACAGCTTCCAGCCCCACCAATCACCGCCGTACCACAAACCTCTCCACCGTCAACAGCCGGCGGCAACGACGCTGCTGACGTCAAGACACTTGGCAAATTCAGAATTAATCTTCTCTTAAATATCTCTCCGATGGCAAATATGAAATCAACCGTCGGAGACGGAGAAGCAACAAACTCGCTGCAAAACTTCATATGAATCGCCAAAGCCTCGTCGACGCCAATTCGTCTCTGTTTTTTTCCACAACGGAAAATCTCGTACTTAACTGCCTCAGAGCAGAGACCACAAATAAATTTCCCGGCGTATAGACACCGTACGCTCTCTATATAACCCGCCGTGTATTCCTCCTTCATACCGCAACATTCGCATCTTGCAAATCCTACCTCCGACGGCTTTGATTCAGCGATCGCCATTAAATTCACAGTCATATCTGTGTTATTACATAAACATCAAAATTAGCCATTTAAAAAACAGAGACGAATCTGATTCGTAGTTAAAACACTAACCTTTTGCTGCGAATCTGTTGTGTAACGTATGTATATTTATGTACACGTAAATATTTATGTAAAGGTTTTGCTAGCTATCTCTCTTTCTCCCACTCTGCAACTTGTACTTCGCCGTAAAAGAGCTCGAAAAACAAAATCATTTTCTAAGAAGAACTTCAAACCAAGCAAGACTCAGAATTCATCATTTCAGCGATGTTCTTTTTGTCTTTTTTTTTGCTTCAACTTTTGATCAAATCAAAGTGCAAGCTTTGTTTTTTTTTTGGAAATTTAGTGCAAGCTTTGTTAGACAAGAGAGCTTTTTGATCGAGTGGAGAGATTTCTTGATTTGGAGAGACAGATATCAAGAAAGAGAATCGTCGGAATTTAAAGGAATTTTTGTTGAAGAGACTCTTCAACAAATCCTTTGTGTCGTCCGTAAATAAAACATTTTTTTTTGGGTCGACCGTAAAAATAAAACATGACCACGACCAATTAATTAAGGAGAAAATAAGACAGTGTTGGTTTGTTAGTTAATACTCCACGTCTGCATATGTTTAGACCAATTAATCGCTGCCATTATTTGGAAATTACCAGTCATGCCAGTAATAGTTTGTCATCGCCAGCTAAGCTGTTGTTTGATTAGCAGCCATGTTAATCTGCAAACTTTAGTTTAACATGTTTAGAATTTTTGACTGCAAACATAATAATACTATATCACGTCTACAAAAACAGATAGATATTACATGTACAAAATCTTACGCACCATAGATTTTAGAGCTGACATTTTTATCCTAATTGAACCAAAATAAAATCTAATTGTATACTATTAAACTGAAAAAGAAGCGAAATTGAACTTAAAAACGGATAGAAAATTTAATTGAACAAGTTTTTTTTTCAAACTGAACAATTCGAAATAACTGATTTTTTTTGTCTGAACCTGAAGACACATCACAAATGGACAGGCTGTGTATCTAGACACCAAGTCACTAATTATCGAGAAGTTTGGAAAATTAACAAATGGGAAATAGACACGTGTACGAATAGTTAAAGTGTGCAAGAAACATGGGATTGAATCAGTGAAGTTTCTAAATTTGTACCAACAAGAATTGCTTGCCCCCTTGTAGAAGATAACCACTAAAGAAGGTTCGTATTATATTACCATTCAATAAGTTTATCTTATTTTTATGATCATGTGTTTGGCTAGTTTGGGAAGAGAAGGAAAGGAAGGCTTACGCTATAGTTTGGTTTATAACAAGCAAACCAATTAGTTGATCCTGATTCCCTAACTTGTGACTATTAACTCAAAGTCAAATAAAAAATCAAATTGCATTTAGATGGGTTTATGAAGGAACTAGTACAACAAAAGTCACAAAATACAAACATTTATATCAACAATGGAGTAATGAAATTTGGTAACAAACAAACAACACACAACAAATATGCTTACAAGTACAAAAGAGTGAGAGACTATTCACCAGAAGCCTGGAAAACAATCTCAACACTGCCACCACATGAAAATGGAATGAATTCAAAGAATGATATAAATGGTTAATTCTAATGTGGGCAAACCGAAAAGGAAAGTTTTATGGGGTTTTCAATCTTCTTCTTTCACTGAGACCGTCTCAAATGTGGGGCTGTGGTATATCCTTCGAAGAAATCCAACACTGCGGTTTCAAGATTTTCAACAGAGTATTTCAAGTAGTTTTCGGGATGTCTTCCGCTCTCTATATGTCCCCTGAATCTTCCAAGAAAGGATCTATAAGCCGGGATAAGATGCTCCGATAGAGATATCCTGAGTTCTTCTCTAAGCTGAGTATCCGGAACCGACCATGTCGATTGAATCCTGTGAACCTCTTCAAACATTGTATTGAAAGCTTTAAACCTCTCTCTTAAAGCACTCTTCGATACACCGGAAGAGAAGCTTCCGCTCACATGTAATCCTTCATCTCTCAAGCTATTCAACACCCTGACCCATGTAGCTCTCTGATACTTGGTAGCTGCTTGTCTAAATATCCCGGTAAGCTTCCTTAAATACTTGTCTCCTATCAACTCCATTAGCTCCGGAGAGCTTTTGACCTTCTGAACTATGTAATGGACATTGTTCATGACGAAGATGTGAGATAAAGGTTCGTCCCTGTAATGCAAAGACTTCTCTTCTAGATTGAATTGTAGCATCACCATTGTCCATATCATATGCAAAGCTAACGGAGATATTCCTTCAAGCTCAGAGATATCCATATCCGGATCGTTTCGATCATTGGTACATTTCAAACCCCGACATGGTTTCGTCATGACGAGATCAATCAACGTTTCCCTATAGTCAGAGATCAAGTTGAGGTAATTCATCACATACCTTGTCAATGGATGTATAGTTCCTCCAGGGACAGGAACAACCGAAGGTTCGCGAAACACCGCATTCTCAAACTCGGTAAGTATCCCTCTTGCTGCTTCAGCTAATCTTGATTGAATCTCTGTAGCTTGAACAAGAATCGACTCCGATGAACTCGAATCGAAAATCTCTTCCATATCAGGTAACAAATCTGTTATAGCATCATGTAAATCAAGAATCTTGAATAGTTTCTCAGGTGATCTTCTACTAATGCTTATAGCTTCAGGGAAATTAAAAAGCTGCAAAGCAGAGGTTTTAACAATCTCCATGAAACAAGTCTCTTCCATGGTTCCTTCAAATATCTGCTCACAGAGTCTCTTCTCGCTAGCGAAAACAACTCTAACGCAAACCTTCGCAGCACGGATCCATCTTCTGATCTTCACTTCTACAGCTTCCCAGTCAAGTCTCTGCACATCACCAATCCCTAGTTTCACAATCCCTAGCTGCTTAAAAATCATTTCCATGGCGGATTTTCTCACGTTTCCGTATACCTGAACACATTCACGAGAGTAACCAGCTCCGATCATCCTCTGAGCTATCGATCTCAGATCAGAAACAGCTTCCGGTGTTACAAGATCGATCTCTCGTATACTGCTTGTGGATTTGCTATTGCTTCTCCTACTCCTCGATAACCGTCTCGAACCGGAATCTGAACCGGAACCATCTGGTAAAACCAGATCCACTTGTTGTTGCTCTTCTTCTTCGTTACCGTCATCGCAAGTGTCATCTTCAAGCTCCGTACGAGAAGAAGAAGCGAAAGAGGAAGAAGATAACGATGAATCGAGAAGAAGAGAATCAGGTTCGAAAGTAGAAGTCTGAGAGATTAAGATATTTCTTAGCTCGTCCTCGAGTCTAGCCATGGCGATTTGAATCGTTGCTTTGACTTCATCGGAGATTGAGATTGAAGAGATGTGTCTTTGAACTTCATCTACAGCTTTCAAGTACCGATCTACTTCTTCTCGATCACCACCGCTTTGGAAAATCAGATTCTCTTTAGCTTCTTCAGATGTTGTTGAATCCCACCGGAGTATTATCTTCTCCGCTGTCTCTAAATCGGAATCAACGCCACGAGTCTCCGGTGTTGCCATAATCAGAATCTGAAACTGGAAAGTGTTTTGACTTCACAGATCGATTTAGGTGTTTTCTTTTTGTTTGTTCCTTTGAAATGAGATTTAGGTGAAGATTATACTGAGAGAACTCTGAAGTCTGCTTTGCCAATTTTTTAATGAAGAAATCAAAATTCGCCTTCTTTTTTTTTCGGGGAAAAGAGTCAATAGACTATTCAACGCTCAGCTCGTGGGGTGTGTTTTTTTGTTTTGTTAAAAAAAAACTATACAAATATTTGGATTCTCGCCGACGGCGTGAAGTTACCGGAAAACATAGATTACCTTAAAAGTTCTATTACTACTTTCACCTTGGAGGTAGATTTTTCGTTTTCAGTCACATGAATTTGGCAAGAAAAAAAGAAGAAGAAAAACTAACTACTTTAACCATAAACCTATAATATATTTTTTCACACTAAACTATAAATATATAATACCTATTTTACCTTTTATACATAAGTAACAACATCATCACAACTACCACTTTCACTATCATCACCACCACCGTTGTGACCATCATGTTATTACCATCCCTCCATCATCACTACCACTGTCATCAACGCCACACAAAAAAAAAAAACTCATGAAAATTATTGATAATAATCCATAAAAAGAATTTATACTTTTAATATCTAAATTTTACTCAAATCAAATTACCAATTTTCTTCAATGCGGATATACTAACATCATGTTATAGCCTCCATGCAGAGTTTAAGATGAACATTTTTGGACTGCAAGCCCATATATTTTGTTTAGCCGACTTTTTAAAGAATAAATTGAAAAACACGAAAGATTGACGTTGAGATTCGAATCGAGATGCATGATTACTTAAAACCAGCTAAGTTTCATAAAAACTAGACCGATTAATATCCTCTGAAAACCGCAACCAAATACTTGTTCGCTTGTTCTCATGGACGACACTACCTCCATGGTAAAACCTTAATAGAGTCTTGATGTAATAATTATTAGCAACAACCATCATAACTAAGACTATCTACATTGGTTACATGATGAATCAAATCTATAAGAATGACATTTGTGAGTATTTCGTTTCATTTTTTAAAGTGTAATTATCACTATCACTAATTTTGGTTTGGATAAATGATAGATCATAAATCTACTATTCTAAGTAAAATCTAAAATGGATTATTGGTATATGTAGATTTTAAATATTTTATTGGTTTATTGATTCTTAAATTCCATCCAAACTTCATTATTGTTGGTTCAAGCTTTTTTATATATTTTTATTCATATATTTTGTTATTATTGATATTCTAATTTTTTTTAAACCTATTGTTGTTACAATTCTCTGTATTTTGGCTCTCTAGTTATAATTGATATAAAATAACTTTAAATACTTAAAAATACAAATCTAGAATAAGAATGGAGAAATAAATGTTATTTATATCAATGAGAGAAGAGAAGAATGCACAAATAAAGAACATTGATATGTTCTTTTATCCACGTGAGAAAAAAAGAATTCATTTTGGAGTTAAAACATTTCCATCAATACATGATTTACTTTGAAAATAAAATGTTAGGAAATGGTTGATAAAATTCCATATAAACTCACTAGAAATCATCGGTAATAATATATAAGAAAAAATTATAAATTGTACACAATCAACTTACCAATAAGTACCATACTGTGAATTTGTGAAGATATTTGATCCTTTACAAGAATCTTGCTGACGTACAAAACGAACGATTAAATATAAGAGATAAACCAAACAATAAATTATATAAGAGGATAATTTTTATAATATTTAAATAATCTCTCCTATGCAGTTTCAGCTTAATCGCGTTGTAATCTCAGCTTAACTAGTATCTTACACTTGAAGATCAACAAAGACAAACCTGCAAGATGGAAATAATCCCTTGTTAAAGTGATGAACATATCAATATCCGCAACAACATCACCTTGAAGCACATTGCATATCGAGCTACAAACAAGAGTTTGGTCTAGGTGAGGATTTTCATCATCCAGATGAATCTTTAAAAAGAGGTTCTTTATACTCGACTTGATTTTCCGATTAAACAAACACTTCACAAAATCAATGAATTCCTTGATACTATCATGTTATTGTATAGCATAATCAAGGTTAAAACGCCGAAAAAGAACAAACACATTCTTTCACTTTCTGGAGAATACTGTCGTTGAAACAGTTTTTTTGTGGAAAGAAAAGATAAAATGTATGCAAAAACATCGTCTTGTAAAAAAAATCTTTTAAAATTTAAAATTTTCTAAATCGTACATAATCAACTTACAAACTTGTGAAAAAATTTGGTAATATATAACTTGTTTGTGAATATATTTGATCAAATACTCTAAAAAGTACTAATAAGTTTAAAAAAATCTTGCCGACAAACAAAACGAACAAACATAAGGGATAAAACAAACAATGAATTATGTAAGAAGATAATGTTTTTTAGTGCAGTTTCAGTCAATCAAAGAAAATCAAAATTTCTAAGTATATATTAGTTTGGGCTGGGCCGTCAACAATTGGTCAGTCACTGAAACGAATTTGTTCGGGCCTTGGGCTTGATCCGTCAACAACATCAAGGTTCAGAACAAATGATTGGTCAGTCACTAAAACGAATATCACAGCTGCCGTGAGATTAGTATACAGTCTATCTCTCTCTCGAAGAAATCGTCACACTCCTATAAATGGTCACTTGTTTCGTACGGCCTTTCTTTACTCCTTTAGAGAGAGCGTGCCATTTTTATTTTTCTCTTTCTTCTCTCATTTTTATTTTCTTTTCTTTTTTTTCACCTTTTTTTTTTCCTTTTTTTTTCTTTCTTCTTCTTCTTACTTGATTTTGAACCCTAGCTTAAGGGGAATTTTCTCGGGAAACAAAAGAGATATTTTTATCGCAGTGAGAAAGAAACACAAAAAATGCAGAATCAAAGGCTTATTAAGCAGCAACAACAACAACAACAACAGCAACATCAACAAGCTATGATTCAACAAGCTATGATGCAACAACATCCTTCTCTTTATCATCCTGGTGTTATGGCTCCTCCTCAGGTTTTTTTTTTCTTTCTTGATCTAATCTCTTTTCATTTTCTATGTAACCTCCTTTGATTCCAAATTAGGGCTTGTTCTGTAATTCCGATTGTGGGTTTTAATTCACTGAGCTCTGTTACCTAATCTTATGAATCTCTCTCTGTCTCTTTCTCTGGCTAATTATTATGTAAAGTTTTGAGCTTTTGATTGTGGGCTTGTGTTTTTTTGTTAGTAATTCGGTTTCTCTGCTGATTTTGTGTTTAATTTTGGTGGTAATGGTAGATGTTCGTGTAGAAAAGGAGTGGTTTTGGTACTTGTTTCTGCAATCATCTCTTAATGTTTTGTTTATGGTTTTGCATTTTTGTTGCAGATGGAGCCTTTACCAAGTGGAAACCTTCCTCCTGGTTTTGATCCAACTACTTGCCGTAGTGTGTGAGTTTTTTATTTCAATTGGTTTTTCTTTCTTTCTTTCGCCTTTGGTATAATGCAGAGTTTCAATTTGTAATTGTTCTTTTATGTTTTGCAGGTATGCTGGAAACATTCATACGCAGGTCACAGAGATTCTTCTTCAAGAGATTTTTGCAAGTACTGGTCCTATTGAAAGCTGTAAACTCATCAGAAAGGATAAGGTAGAGTTTTGGAACCCGCCCTTCTGTTTTTTATTCGAATGAAGCTTTTCGGTAGTGTTCTTTGAAAGCTAACTTCTAGACATGAATGTTTTACACTTTTGCAGTCATCATATGGATTTGTTCACTACTTTGATCGAAGATGTGCTAGTATGGCTATAATGACTCTTAACGGAAGGCATATGTAAGAATCTAACATTGATACTTCATGCTTTGATTAGTCAATTTATTCATGTGTTCTCTTAGATTATAATATTGGATTTCACAGATTTGGACAGCCTATGAAAGTTAATTGGGCGTATGCAACTGGTCAAAGGGAAGATACATCAAGTAAGTTCTTATGAGCACGGATTGATTGTCAAGGACTTTCTTTTTGTTCTTTGAGTGAGGCATGGTACTGAATGGTTTTGGTTTCATGAAATGCAGGTCATTTCAACATTTTTGTTGGAGATCTTAGTCCAGAGGTTACTGATGCAGCATTGTTTGATAGCTTTTCTGCTTTTAACAGCTGCTCGTAAGTTCTTGTGCTTGGTCTTCTGATTTTAGTTACTAGCTGGTTACAAAAATGAAAATCTTGTTACACAACTACGGTGTACGCATATATCACTATGTGTTACAAGATTTTCTTTAATGATTAAGCTTATTTGTTTAAACAGTCTATCAGAATCTTTGATTTAATATCTATAGTTCTTATTATAGGGACGCAAGAGTAATGTGGGACCAGAAAACTGGACGCTCAAGAGGCTTTGGTTTTGTTTCCTTCCGTAATCAGCAGGTTTTATATCCTTTTAATCATGAGTGACTTTTTTTTTAGCTCCATTCATTGTTTACATTGATTTTTAAATGTTTCTGTAATTTGCAGGATGCTCAAACTGCCATAAATGAGATGAATGGTAAGAATTATCATATACCAGCTTGTGGTTTAGAGCTTTAAGGTTCCTTATTGTGAACTTTGGTTTCTACATACTGATATTGTATGATGCACTTAGCTCTGTAATATTTGTTGTATCTAGAAAGGTGAAATTTGGTCAGGAATTGTGTTCTTGGAGCTTATTGGTTGGTGAACAACTGTTGAAGTTACATGTTGCTTGTGCCGATTATGATTTATCTCTATAATTGAGCTATTTATCTCAATTCCTAGCACTTGGTTTCCCATTACTAGAACCTTGGCTTGTTTTGTGTATTCTCAGGTAAATGGGTAAGTAGCAGACAGATCAGATGCAACTGGGCGACAAAAGGTGCTACTTTTGGCGAGGACAAACATAGCTCTGATGGAAAAAGTGTTGTAGAACTTACTAACGGATCTTCAGGTTTTCTTTTGTTTACTGTGCAACTTCTAAAATTTTTATTTTCTTCCTCAAAGCAGATTTTCATGGAGATTACATTGATATAATACTTGATTTTGCAGAGGATGGTAGAGAGCTGTCAAATGAAGATGCCCCTGAAAACAATCCTCAATTTACAACTGTCTATGTAGGAAATCTCTCTCCAGAAGTAAGTTGTCAACTTAACGAATTGTTCTTTATAAACACTGCAACAGCTCCTGGGGTTTTTCTTTTTGGCGCCTCGTGACAGTTGTCAATCTTGCAGGTAACTCAGCTTGATCTACACCGTCTATTCTATACCCTTGGTGCTGGAGTGATCGAAGAGGTCCGTGTCCAGCGAGACAAAGGGTTTGGTTTTGTGAGATATAACACTCATGACGAGGCTGCTCTTGCTATTCAGATGGGCAACGCTCAGCCTTTCCTCTTTAGCAGACAGATAAGGGTATTTGCTTCAGTTAATGTTACATAGATCTATCTGTTGTTGCATCTACGTAGACAACCAAAGTCTGCTTGTAATTGGTTTTTACCAGTATTCCCCTAAACCCATTTCCTTGTTTCTGTGATTTATTGCAGTGTTCCTGGGGAAACAAACCAACTCCATCAGGCACAGCCTCAAACCCACTTCCCCCACCAGCCCCGGCATCAGTCCCTTCTCTGTCTGCAATGGACCTCTTAGCCTACGAGAGGCAACTGGCTCTAGCCAAGATGCATCCTCAGGCTCAACATTCTCTGAGGCAAGCAGGTCTTGGAGTCAATGTTGCTGGAGGAACTGCAGCTATGTATGATGGTGGCTATCAGAATGTAGCTGCGGCCCATCAGCAGCTCATGTACTATCAGTAATAAACCCTCTTCACTGGCTCTGAGATACCTTTTTCTGTTTCTTTCTTTTTCTTCTTCTTAATTTTATAACTTTCTTGCTTTTTCTAGACCTTCCTTGTTCAAGAGTCTTTATGTATGTGTCTCTTTCATTTAAAGCCGTTGGTTTTATTTATGTATGCAGAGCTTTATGCTCAGTTTGTAACCTATAGGTCTTACTTGGATTGTAAGCCAAGCAATAAGACAACATCAAATAAAAGGGGATTTGGTTTTCTGGGGTTAATGTTGTTTGTGGTTCTGTAATGATAGGTTTGAAACAAAGTAATTTGTCTTTTATAAAAGTTTTATAGTTTCATTTCTCATGTTAGTACTTTATTTTGTCGGAAATCCAGTTTAACTAAGCATCAAGTGTTCTGTCCACGAGTGTCCTTTGCCATGCAGCAAAGTATATAATTAAGGTTTTTTTATTTGCCTTTGTCGTTCATAGGATGTAGTAGAGAATCTTGATATAGGCTTCAACATTTAAACGATTAGAGGAAATTGGCAGGGTTCAAATAATATTTTCAAGACCCTGTAATAGGGTACATTGATTCAAGAGACATTACATTTAATACTGACCTTATCAGTAAATATTTACATAATTACATGCATAGGTTATTTATATTTACACAAAAACCCCGTAAGATTTTTCTCTCTCGGCTTGTTCAACGGTCCAACGCGTTTATCACAATCCTGCATACGTACACAAAGCATATCATAAGTACACACATAAAGAGTTTGCCCACAACAACAAAAAAGAGAATTGATTAGGAAATGAAGTGATAGAGATGATAACCATTCATAAGTAGTTAGACTTGCTGCATCGTCTTCGCCAGAGGAAGGGATTTTGCCGGCAGTGAATGGTCCCAAAGCATAGCATGGTGTCCCAGCTGCATAAAAATGTGTTTGACCCAAATGTGAGTCTTAATTTTGTTATTGTTAATTTAGTTTAAAGGGAAGATGAGAAATATATACGGGTTAAAGGTGTCCCAGGGTTGCTGCTTGAACAGGTTGGAGAATCCGGATCCATTTTCAATTTACGGAGACCACGAACATTGTTATTCCCCTTGGTAACCATGATGCTTCTGGTGACTTGGTCGCTTGAGAGAGAAGGAGGAGAAGATCGGACGGTGGATAATGAATCGTGCTTTCTCAATTTCCCGAGACCATTGTCCGGCGTCGGTCCGGCCACCGTTTCATCCCACAGCTTGTGTAGGAACCCCATCCGATCAACAAAAATTTATCCAAAAATATATAACAATATTTTTTCAAATTATTTCGGGTTTTTATTTTACTGTCTCTATCTTCTTTTTTTTTCCTTTGCAATGGAAATGGTTTTATAGAGGTAGTAGAGAGGTAAGGATGAAAGAGAAGAGAGAAGCATTGAATATTTTTAGTGAGGTTAATTATAAGCTTTGGCTTAATTAAGGAGATTTTAATTTAAGGATAAATATGCTGACTAATCCAATCATTAGTCTCTAATCTCATTGGTGAATATTCTATAAGCTGTGTCTTAACTTAGAATCACAAACTACTAGTTCAGAACTCTACTTAAGAATCACAGAGGTTTTCAACAAGCTATTCAAGTTCAAAGCTTTTTAATTTGCCCATGTTTAAGACAAGAAGATGGATAACAATAACAACAACATGATGATAATCAGAGTCATAACTTCTCTACATTTACACATCCCACAAGGCAGTAACAATAACAACAACAACAACATCAAAACCTAAAATCCAGCTTATCATAGCAAATATCATAGGAACATTTGTGTGTTCAATTGTCAGCTACTTACATTGCCGTTATTCTTGCCATTGCGATCATCATCATCATCAACGATCCTCCTTTCTCCTCGCTGCCTGCTCCTCTCTTCCTCTTCTTGATTGTTCTGTGTTATCTCCAATTGAGTTTTCAAGAACTGCATTCTCTGCAACTCCATCTCTTTAGCAAATTTCATCCTCTCCTTTTCCAGTTCCGCCATTAACTTAAGCTTAGCAGTTTCCGCCTTCTCATAAGCTTCCGTAAATCCAAGTATCGCCCTCGCCACATCTCCAACTCCACTCCCTCCACCTCCACTCTTATCCACCTTCAACCGCTTTGGCATATGAAACGAAAGCGGTTGAATCGGTTGCAAAGGTGGGAGACTCTCAGCAGATTCCTCAGGAGAAGCCTCAGGTTCAGGATCAGACTCAGACTCAGTCTCAGAAGCACTACGTTTCCTAAAATGCCACCGCATCGAATCAGAGCCTCTCTTCTCTTGTTGTTGCTGCACAATCTGATTACCTTTAGTTTGCCGTTTAAACATACTCGAACGGCTATTCCCAAGAGCTCCTCCCATAGGAGCCTTCTCTGAAGCTTTTGAAGAAGCAATGAATGTTGTAGTACCACCAATCAAACTCTCAAGCTTCTTGAAGAAAACCCATTTACTAGGTCCATCACCAGAAGCAATCTTAGCTTTCTCTTGCTTATACTTCTTCTTCACCGTATCAATTCTGTTCTTACACTGAATATCAGTTTTAGGGTATTTGCATTGACGACTCTTGTTCACAATCTCAGCTACTTCTTTCCAATGTTGTTGCTTCAAAGTTCCTTTACCTGGTTCAGAGAATCGATCTCCCCAAGCTTCGATTAGAACCTTTGTAGCTTCTTCGCTCCAACAATCATCTCTTCCTCCTCCACCACCACCGCTTCCTCCTCCTCCTCCTCGTCCGTTTCTGTTTCCGCTACCACCACCACCGGTTACAGAAGGAGTATGAACCACTAACGCTAAAGCGTTCATGGACGGAGATTGAGAAGAAAGCCCCGGTTGTGGTTTCTTCACGACGGCCACCGTCACGTCGTTTGTTGGCAAAATCGGCGGAGAAGGAGGAGCTTGTGGTGAAAGGGAAGAATCTCCCGGAGATGGAATTGACTGAATCTCGTCGTCGTCCTCCATGAAAAATCGATCGATTCGGAGAAGGTAAGACGATCTGAGGATTTTGCAAAATTTTGGATCTGAGATTCGCTCACCGGCGAGGGGATAAGGTCACCGGATAGGTAATCTCCGTTATTGACCCGATGGATATGTTAAATGACGAAAACACCCTTCACTCTTTCCTTTAATAACAAAAGAACAATATTAGAAATTTAGAACCGTGACAGTATTCGAATGGTTTTATGGTAAATACTCAAATATCGCTATAAGGTATTTATGCTTTGGCCATTTTTTCGTTAGGAATATTGAATATACACACTGACGGATTTCAAAATTTCTCTAATATACAAAAGTATTTTTATTTTCTTGTCTATAGTATGGTTAGGTAGGTTGTCTCAAGTCTCAAAAACTCTAACTAAAATAAAACGAGATAAATCAAGTCTAATGGGCTAAGGCCTGGAATAACTTTCAAGGCCCAATAAAAACAGATATAAGAAATAAAAATACAAAATAGAACAAAGACATAAATCAAGTCCAATGTGCTAAACGGCCTATAAATAACTTATAAGGCCCAATAAAAGGAGATTTAATGACGTGGAAGCTTTTGAAACAACTCTCAAGTTCACTAGTTACTTCTAGAAATTTTCTCTGGAACTTTCTAGCTCACTGGTGTTTACTCACTATATATCAATGGAGTGAAAATTTCAAACCCCATACTATCAAATCGAAGAAGAGGAAGATCCAATTGGAAAGGGTTATCCTAATTCCCAGGTAATGATCCTATTCTCTGTATCGATCTTTTCCTGGAAAATTTCAGAATTGTTGATTTTTTTAACTGTTTTGTTTTCTGGCAGTCATTGATCGGAGAAGATGAGTGCTGTTGCGATTAACCACTTTTTTGGCTTACCGGAGGCGATCGAGAAGCTAATTCTCCCGATTTCTCGTTCCGGCGAAAGTAATAACGAGAGTCGTGGAAGAGGAAGTAGCAATAATATCCCAATAGACATTTTGGAATCTCCCAAAGAATACATATTTTATCTCGATATCCCCGGAATTTCAAAATCAGATATCCAGGTATTGATATAATCCCATAGAAATGTTGAATTGTTTATGAAATTAGGGTTTTTTTTTTAATTTAATTTATGATTTGGGGGTTTTGGTGGGAAATTAGGTTACAGTGGAGGAAGAGAGGACTTTAGTGATAAAGAGTAATGGGAAGAGGAAGAGAGATGATGATGAGAGTGAAGAAGGGTCTAAGTATATTAGACTCGAGAGGAGACTTGCTCAGAATTTGGTTAAGAAGTTCCGGTTACCAGAAGATGCTGATATGGCTTCTGTAACGGCTAAATATCAAGAAGGTGTTTTGACAGTTGTTATCAAGAAGCTACCGCCACAGCCGCCGAAACCTAAGACTGTTCAAATCGCTGTTTCTTGAGTAGTTTCTGTGTTTTGTTTTTGTGTGTGTTTGTTTTCTAGTTTGTAATTTTTCTGTGTTTGGATAAAAAGACTCTGTTTCTTTTATGTGTTCTCTTGTCGAAATTTTGAAATTGAAGAAATAAATAGGTTTAGCCTCCAAAACCAAAAACAAATAAAAACGTTGTCGACATTACCACCATAAGATACTCCTAAGGCACTGGGCTCTACAAAATTTTTGTGGATTCTACAAGATTAATGTTATAGGAAAAATTCTAAAAAAAATTCAAACTATTTTTTATTTAGAAGTTTAATACCCAAATGTTTTTAGTCAGAAAAAATACATATACAAATTAAAACATACAAGAATTAATATCTAAAATTTTATATGTTGTTATTTTTATACATGATTTTATGAATAATTAAAAATTTCAATTTTATCTTTAACTTTTTAATTAATTATTTATTTTAATTTAAAAAAATTATTTTGGTTCTCTTTTAACCGGATTAAACCAAATCAAAACTGGTTATTACCACCACCAAATTTTGTTCTTGTCATGTTAACCCGATGAGCTTTCCCAATCCAACAACCAACACGCCAATTGTCAATCTGGGCTTTATAAACTTTCTAGAGCTTCCCTCTTCACCAACACCATGTTAACCGACTCTTACCTTTGCAAATTCTTCTCTACGAACAAGAAGCTGGTTAACACATCGACGAACAAAACTCGGTGGTGGTGATAACCAGTTTTGATTTCGGTTTAATTCGGTAAAAAGAGAACCAAAATATTTTTTAAAAATAAAATAAATAATTAATTAAAGAGATAAGAGTAAAGTTGGAAAATTTTGATTTATTATAAACTCGTGTATATAAAAATAACAACACATAAATTTTTGGGTATTAATTCACATCTTTTAGTTAATATATAAAATTTTCTTCAAACTAAAAATATTTGGGTATTAAATTTCCAAATAAAAAATAGTTGATTTTTTTTTTTGAATTTTCATGTTATATGATTACTTTACAAACTTTCTACGATGGTTAATTATTATATTCGTTTTTTAGTCTTCTTCTGTTTAGATGAAATTCGGTTTTTGGTTTTCTTGGGTATGGATTGAAGCCATGATATTTATGAAGAAAAATGAAATAGTGAGGAATTAACGTGAAAATGAGCAAGATATATGTGTAGTACAGTGGCATGAGTTGTTCCAGAACCGTAATGATATTAAGTATTAATTTATAGAGGTCTCACTCTATTAGTATATAAATAACTTTCATATATGATTACATGTTTAATTAAATGGGTAGAAACCAGATAATATATTTTGTTTTTGAGTTTGAATAAAAAGTTTGCGAATGCGTTGTTGCTCTCTGTTGTCGAGATTCTGATGAATACATAAAATAACCATCAACAATTTTTTTTTGTATTATTGTTTTTTAAGCAAAATATTGTAAAATGCTTCTGATATATTAGAAGGACCACGTAATTAATATTCACATTATTACATTTAATATAGTATCTACTCTGTACCATACATTTTTAGTTGTCTAGCGATTGATTTCCTTCACCAGGACCACTTACACCTTTAGCTAAAGTCACAGCTGATAATTGATTTCATCAGGGCCTGCACAACTTCAAGTCCGCAACAACCGCGTGGCCAATAGTTGGGATACATCTTGTTTCCGATATGATCATATATGCATAATGTTTGCACAAAAAAAAAATCAAGATATATTTTTATAGCAAATTTCTTTTTTTTTTTCTTTTTTTTTTCAGCAAAAGCTCAAATTCCTAATTGTTTGATCAAACTTAGTGTTCCTTCTGTTTTTAGAAACATAATGTTTTGGATTTTACACAAATTAATAAAAAATAATTTTTTATTTTTTATTACTCCTTGTATCATAAAAAATGATTTTCAGAGGTTTTCATTTTGTATGAAAAAGATTGATTTTCTGTAAAATTTATCAATCAATGTTAATAAATTGTGAAATTTTAAAATCATTAATTGAGAAATTAAAATTTTGATGAATCACTATTGGTTAATAGTTATGACTTATGAGAAATGGTTTAGTATGAATGCATAGTACATTTATAACTAAACATTAAATGTTTTTCTTAATTGATGCAAAAACTCTATAAAATCAATATTTTTGATACAGATAGAATATTATTTTGTTAGTTTAATAATATTAGTTCCATTTTTCTTTTCTCTATTGGTCACAAATAATGTTATTACAAATCATCGATATCATGGAACAAGAGAAAACCATAACATCAAACTATTAAGAACATAAGGAATATGTAATTTATAAATTTCTAGTAGTTCATGGAGATAAGATTTCTAGTGTTTTTCTCCAATTAGCAGGTTTCATTTGCATAGCTGCACTTACTGGGATGCAAATCCCACAGCAATAAATATGTCAAAGACGTACTCTTAAATACTACATGTTTATATCGTGGTCGTTGCGTTATGTCATAGGCGACATCATGTGGGTTCTAGGGCTAGCTATTTATGCCGACAGCTGTCAACGTGAGAGAAAAAGAAGCGGTGGCCTACGGCATCTGATTTTAGAAAAAGATTAGGGGCATATATTTTAGTAATAATATATAGTTTATCCTTACCAAAGTTATATAAATATGGGCAAGTAATATAACTTACCATGTTGAAGTTTACATATAACTTAGAAAAAGATATGAGTTTCCACTTTCATCTACAATTAAATTTCAAACATTAGTTTCTAATACGTTAGTTTATTAAAGGAAAATGTAAATACATACGCTTATAAGTTATAACTAAACAATTAAGGGTTACAAAGAGATTATTGGTTTTCACTTTCCTCGTTATGTCTTTGGGATTTCCTAATTTTTTTATTCTAACGTAATACAGTAACAAAAACAAACGTTTTCTCACCAAATCATCTCTACTAGTTCAAAACTGAAATTAATCATGTATTTTACTTTACTTTCTTCTATTTATTCTGTTTCTATAAATATTTTCATCTTGCAACTAGTCATCGTAAAAAAAAAAATTCTACTACTGAAACGTCTTAAAAATATTTTAATATTTTATTTTGTCTACACTGGAGCATTTTTTTAAAAATAGCTTATGATACTTGTTACTCTTCGCACGGTTTTGGTTAGGGTTTTCCCGTCAAGAAAGTTAGTTCTCAAATTATTATTGAATTTTTTTTAATCTCCAAATTTTGTTGATTGTACCAAATTAATCATGATGTCAAAATGATTTGACGGAATGAATTAACGGGTTCTATCAAGCCACTTGTGACTTAATGGTGAAACTAATTTAACTTGATGAACAAACATTGGTAATTACCATGTAAAATCAACAAAATTCCAGAATTTTTCTTTACATTTTTCTATCTTTTAATTAAAATTAAATATATATGTATTACCTTGGTCTTCATTAGATATCTTATATTAGGATACTGAAGTCTAAATTAATCCTCTATCGTGGCAAAAATATCGTTATTAAAATTCGTTGTATCAAGTTTATATCAATATTTTATATATTAAAAAATTACATATTACATATTAACATAATATATGTAATGTCAACTATTTTGAACAAACATATATTAATTTTCATTGTAATAATAACCAGATGTGATCTTCCAATTACTTTCTCATAAACCAAAGAAAAAAATGGTTGAAATTTTCATACTGTAAAACATATGCAGTACTTTCAAAGAAATTTCAAAACATTTTTGTTTTATCATTGTCTTGTTAAATGTTCTTCAATACTAAAATAATGTAGAGTAAATTTGGAAAAATGCATTGTTTATGTTTATACTTTTGAAAAATATCCTCTTAATGTTTATACTACTAAATCTTATTTATTTATGAAAAAATTTCAAATTAAGCAACGTTTTCTTATATTTTTTTTACATTAAAAAAAAATTCTTTCAAAAGTATAATATGTTAGGTCACATTTTAAAAGTTTGCCTTAAGCGACAATGGACCTTGGCACGGCACCGAGATTCATTGATGCAATACAGAAAATTTTGATAAAGATACTAAACTATGATAAAATGTTGCACGTTAATTTGTGGGAAATGAGTAGTTGCAATAAAAGATATATTTTCCAAAGTATATATAGTTAAAACTGTGAAGATTGTCATTTATACGTGAAAACGTGCAAAACTAATAATTGCGATAAAGACAAAAACCGAAATATGTAGTTGGGATTAAATAACAACTCTTAGTTTATTTTATTTGTTTGTCTAATATTTAATTTTATTTATGTGTTGTATGCATATGACATAATGATTGGCTTAAATTAAAATGGGTGAACTTAAAACTTATCCTTATATAAATCAAAGTCCCTATGACCATTTACGACATTTCACGCTTAATATGTTGTCGGTTGAATAGTTAGAATGTGGGAGTACACACCGAAATACACACCGTTAGGCATGACTACAGTTACGGTTATTACGATTACGGTTTATTAACCACCGGTTATGGTTATAATTTTTTTTTAACTTTAATTTTAACCGTTATATATACGGTTAAAACGATTACGATTAAATACGGTTACGGTTAAATACGGTTATAGTTACATACGGTTACGGTTATTTGATAATTATGATATAGTTAATATATAAGACAAAATATTATATTTTTTAAACTTTATAATAAAATAAATAAATAGTGATATATCAAATAATATTTATTTTACGTGATTTTGTGTTTCAAATATTTATAGTGAATCAGTTATCTATTTTTCTTTAAGTAAACCAATGAATAAAAAAATTAATGATCATAATTATAATGATTGAATTAATTACATTTTCCAAACAAAAACAATACTAATGAGAAGATGTTGTGAACATTAAGAAACAGTTTCAAGAGTATAAATAATAATAATATGAACTACTTATAATTTGATTTATGGTAAAAAGAGTAGTGGAGTAACTTCGATCATAGTAGTGGACATATTAAACAATTTAAGTTACTATTTTAGTGAAATAATTATTTATTTATACACTATTATAACTATATTTTAAGGTTTTGAAAATACGATTAACCGTACGGTTTTGATACGGTTACGGTTAATTAACGGTTACAGTTAGTATATTTTCTTAACCGTAACAGATCTATTTTCACTGTTAACGGTTACGGTTATTAACCGTTTTATACGGTTACGGTTGGGTTACGGTTAATAAACGGTTCGGTTACGGTCCAAAATACCGTTACAGTTAGATTTTGGTTATGCCTACACACCGTAACGACTATTTTTCTCGAAAATTTACTTTTAATGTTTGATGAGAAGGTATTATTGTACAATTATAAATTTTAATATAATTTTCGTTTCGATACACAATATAATCTCCACCAAAATCTTTTTCATCATGGCTATAATTTAGTTTATAATTTTACTTACAAGAAATGTTTAATTGATATCTTGAGTCAAGATGAGTCTAATTAACTTTATAACTATATAAGATGCATCTAATATGTTATATAAAAAAAACACAACAAATGAACATAACTAAAAGAAAATCAAACATAACTTGTTAAAGTACTGTTTTAAAATAAAACGGGTGGGTACTCACCTAATTATTTTAAACCTACTCTTGACACTAAACTGGCCTATAAATAGAACACCATGGAAAGGAAAAGAGACACACACAAATAAAGAAAACGAAAACACTTTTATACTTATATTGCAGCCATGGCTCCGACTTTGCAAGGCCAGTGGATCAAGATATTTTAATTAGTTAATTAAAGTTTCAATTCAAATAAGTCCCTTCTCCGATGTGGTGCTCGAATTTGGGACCTCCATACTTTTCATATGAGTAGATGGAGGTTAAGCCGGTAGAACTACATACCAACGCCCGGATTATTCTATTTAAATTGATAATTCAACTTTTCGAAAGTTCATAATTTTGTACAAAAGACATTATCTAGGTTAACTTGGTTATTGCCAGTTTGCCACTAAATAACAGTACGTAGTATTCTATCACAAAGGCTAAATAATAGTACGTATATATCATCACGAAGGCTGAATATTGTTGATAGTCGTTACTTGTTTTTTTTTTGATAAGCTATAATATAACTTTTATATGCTTTCCAAGTTAGATCATGGTATTGATTAAAGAGATAATTAAGGATCGGATATCTGAATAAATATTTCTTTAAAATTAAAATTACCAATCATGTATATTCAAACCCTCATACAGATCGGTTTAAATTCGAATTTATTATTGCAATAGACATATTTTTAACAACATGTAATGTTATTTAAATTATTATTTAGAACAAGATTAGTATATAATATAGTTTTTCAACTTTAGACTTATCTTATAGTTATATATTTCTAAATTTTATGTTGATTGGATATGAATATTTTAGATTTGGAAGTTTGAATTTTATGTTATTACTTTTAAGAGAATACCATTATTGTTATATTAATGCTTTAAAATTTTGAATTAGATTCTTATAATTTTATGTTATATTTGTTGGTAAACATATTTTAAAGAATCTACTGTACTTTGTTTTGGGGTCAAGTACGGAAATTAAATTTTAGATATTTGAGTATTCAGTGTTTTAGAAATTTAGTGTTCATAGACGTAAGAGGAAAAGTTGATGATACTTGAATTAAGTAGAACACCTAAGCATAGTATTTAAAAGGTTTCCATATAGTTGACCAAAAAATTGAAACTTCTATTTTTAATCATTAATAATTCTATTTAGTACTGTGCACAGCCATTAACTAATAAGCGTTGAATCTAGTTTTTTTAATATAACATCTATATATACATTTTTGCAGCTATTTTATCAAATAAATTTTAGAGTTGGACTTATTTACAACTCAATGTCATTAGCATTAAATATTTTTTCCAAAATAATTAATTTTACATTAAATTTTTAATTTAAATTGTCAATCACATTATCAATCAAATTTAATCCAAACAAACTTCACATCAATCCCTTAAAATTAGCATAAACTTCACATTAATTATTTAGACATGAAAATATTTATTTAAAGATTTAAATCTTCTAAATTTTTGCTTTTAGAGTTATTATATCATTACCTAAAAGGCAAAAAATATTAATTTTTTAAAATATTATTATTTGTATATTTAAACTTCATAAAACATTATTAATATTTGAATTTATAAAAAGTTTAATCTATCAAAAATAATTAACATCATTATATAATATATAGAGTTTAAAAAGATCTCAAAAAAAAATTCGTCATATTTTGTGATTCGAAATTTTAAGAATGAACATATATTAACCAATTGGCGAAAAATATGTGGGTTCAACGTCCCGCAACGACTAAAATATTTTGACAATGATTCATAAACATATTATAAATAAGATCAATATTAATAAAGTAAATAGTTTTTTTTTTTGGACGGGTTTGGCAGGACGGGTTTGACAGAACGTTACTTAGTAACAATGGTAAACTATAAAATAATTTACAGATTTTTATATATATTAATTTTAAAAAATGAATTGTCTCCGCGGTGTACCGCGGATTAAAATCTAGTGTTACATAATTATCAAAGGAAATTAAAGAAACACATGCATTATCATCGTATGATTTATGTTGGTGATAAATAGGTGGGGCAGAAAGGAGGAACGGGACCAGGACCTAGAAGTTCACACGGCATAGCCGCGGTCGGAGACAAGCTCTACAGTTTCGGCGGCGAGTTAACACCAAACAAACACATCGACAAAGACCTCTACGTCTTTGACTTCAACACTCAAACTTGGTCAATCGCTCAACCCAAAGGAGACGCCCCAACTGTATCCTGCTTAGGCGTGCGCATGGTGGCCGTGGGAACTAAGATCTATATCTTTGGAGGCCGCGATGAGAACCGCAACTTCGAAAACTTTCGCTCCTACGATACGGTGACATCCGAGTGGACATTCCTGACGAAGCTTGATGAGGTGGGAGGACCCGAGGCTCGTACTTTCCATTCGATGGCTTCGGATGAAAACCATGTGTATGTATTCGGTGGGGTGAGCAAAGGCGGTACTATGAATACTCCCACGCGGTTCAGGACAATCGAGGCGTATAACATTGCTGATGGGAAATGGGCTCAGCTACCGGATCCAGGAGATAACTTCGAGAAAAGAGGAGGAGCGGGATTCGCTGTGGTACAAGGGAAGATTTGGGTGGTTTATGGGTTTGCGACCTCGATTGTGCCCGGAGGCAAAGATGACTATGAGTCTAATGCTGTGCAATTCTATGATCCGGCTTCCAAAAAGTGGACCGAAGTAGAGACTACAGGAGCGAAACCTTCCGCAAGGAGCGTGTTTGCCCATGCGGTAGTGGGAAAGTATATAATAATATTTGCAGGTGAGGTATGGCCTGATCTCAATGGGCATTATGGTCCCGGGACGCTGTCCAATGAGGGATATGCGTTGGACACCGAGACACTGGTGTGGGAAAAGTTGGGAGAAGAAGGTGCACCAGCCATACCACGAGGTTGGACTGCCTATACTGCTGCCACTGTCGATGGAAAGAATGGCCTCCTCATGCATGGCGGAAAGCTTCCGACCAACGAGCGAACTGATGATCTCTACTTCTATGCGGTCAATTCAGCTTAATGCGTGTCAAGATTTGTGTTGTGTGTGTGGCTCGTTAATATTTATTACTATCCAATAAGGAGCCCTAATGGTTTGCTGTATTATTACAAATTATCTGTGTGTGGGACTCGTCGAGCTTTTTTACTCTAATGAGGCCTACTCATGGTTGTGTGAGTGGTTCCTTAAGTATCATTGTCCAATAAGGAGCCAATTTATTTATGGCTGGCTGTTTTATTACAAATTATGTGTATGTGTTAATAATTAAAGATTGAATTATCTACAACTTTATCGTATTATCATTTATTTTCTCTCAATGGTTTTAACTTTTAAGTCTTAACATATACCGTAGCATGAAATTTGTGACTACGAGTTTGGGTAGAGGTGCGGGATTCCTTGTGGCGCAAGTCATGATTTGGGTGGTTTATGGGTTTGTGACTTCAAGTTTGCCTGGAGGGAAAAGTGACTACGAGTCTAATGCTGTGCAATTCTTGGATCCCGCTTTTGGAAAGTTGACAGACACAGAAGTAGAGAGTACGGGAGCAAAGCCTTCAGCAATGAGCGTGTTTGCATATGCAACAGCGGGAAAACATATAATAATATTTGGAGGTGAGATCTGGCGAGACCCAAAGGCACATTAAGGTCCAGCCGTCCAGGGACGTTGTCTACCGAAGGTGATGCGTTGAACACTGAGACAAGTCTGGGAGAAGTTTGGAGGAGGAAATGAACCGGAGATGCCACGTGGTTGGACCACCTACACCCAGTGCCGGCTCATACCATTTATGTGCCTTATAGCAAAAAATTTAAACATATATATTTTGTGTCTCTTTTGCATGTATAATTTTTTTTTTGTACCTCTTTGGTATATACAAAAAAAAATATTGTGCTCATTTTTTTTTTTTAAAGAAAATTTCCCGGATATAGGGCGGTCGCATTGTCCGCCTTTTTACTTAACCCGGCACTGCCTACACCACTGCCACCATCTATGGAAAAAGAGGTATCTTCGTACATGGCGGAAAGCTTCCGACCAACGGCCGTGCTGATGATATCTACTTCTATACATGCAGTCAATTCAGCTTAATGCATATGTTAAGGTTTATGTTGTTTTTGTGGTTAGTCGTGTTAATTATTAGTTTATTACTAATAAAGAGCCAATTTTATATAACCTGTTTTAAATTTGTTGTCATTGTAAAAATTACCATAAGTACATGCCAGTATGAGTCTTTTAAGTACGTGTTTAAGACAATACAGTGAAATTCCTACAAAATTGTCATTTGATTTTTCTCAGATGGTCTTAAATCTTATGTTTTAACACCGAATAAGAAGCCAAGTGGGCTAAATTGGGGCTACGGAAACTGAGTGAGACAATACTAATGGGCTATATTGGACCCATGGAAATGGTCCAGTAAAGCTTCTAATTGACTTAATAAGGTTGATTGTTTTATTACTAAACAAGAAAAATGGATGTTTCAGTTTTCTTGCTAGTTCTTTGTTACACTAGCTCTTAAACTCTCTCGCTTAAATCAAACTGTAACCACAATCTTATATCATAAAGGAGATAGCTTTGTCAACTTGATAAAGCCAATGATTATCCATCTCTGACTCCATCTTCTTGATATCATAGAGACTCTCAATGTTGCTCTGTCTCGGTCTCATGGCAGCCATAGCTTCTTGTATACCAGCTAAGATGACTGTAATGTCTAGAGGAAGGACCATAAGCTCCCTGATATTGTTCGGTCCAATCACTTCCGGATCTGCTCCCCACATCAAATGCCCGACCTGAAGGTTGGCTTCTTGCGTCAAATGCTTACCATCAAAGAAGATATACTCTTCAGGCTTGGCGCATACATTTTTAGCTGAGCAATTACTCCCGTTGATAGAGCCAGTTCCACAACAAGCAGCGTTTCCTGTCTCGAATGCTGCATCAGACAAGACAGATGTCAAAACGTTTGTAAAACGTTATCGTGACGATGATGATAAAAGGCTTACTATAAGTCTTAGACTTGATAACTCTGTTTTGGATCGAGCTAAAGAAGTCGTAAAACGAGTACTGGAAACCATTTAGTTCTCTTGATAGTTCAACCAAGAGCTGCAAAAGTTTCTTGTTATGCAAAGCAGCCATTTCCGAAGGCAATTTCACACATTCTTGAACATTTCCGCTTGCTTGTTTCACGGCCGGTAAGCAACCTAACGGTGCCAAGTTCTGGAATGCGAATTTCCTTCCGCCAGACCCGTAAACCACCTGAAATACGAAAACAAATAAAAAATATTGAAAACTGCTAATCAAAGCTTAGATGTTGTAGCTGCTGCGAGTTCTAACCTTTATTTCTGCTTTTATGGTAGTGATGACTTGATCAACAAAAGCTTGTTTCTGAGTATCTGATGGACTTGGATTACTCTTAGCATAGCTCAAGTAATCATCAGAACCAATGTAGATCAAGTAGATAGCTTCAGAACGTGTTTGATTTGTCCACTTATTCTTGTTTTCCGAGAATTTCTTCACTTGTTGTGACAAAGTCATCTGTATAAAAATCATTCAAAGATCTATTTTAACCTAAAACTCCTTCAAGATTTGACCTAACACTATACTTTTGCAATCTCAAGTTTTAGAATTTTCTGTTTTTTTTTCTCAAGTTTTAGATTGTTTCTAGATAACATCGGTTTTGCATTAGAGACCACAGAAGTCAAACTCAATTCCAGATTTTGACTTGGCTACAATACTTAATTCTAAAGTTGCAAGAATCAAAGTAAGAACCATAAAATGAAATCCAGCAAGTGAATTTAAATTACTACAGAGAAATTAGCGGTGGCAAAACAAAAAAAAAACTGACCGTCTCCGGAGGAGAGCCAAGAACGGTAGCGTCGGCGATGGCGAAATTAGCTCCGTGAGAAAAATCCGCCGTGGTTAGGAGAATCGGAGAGATTTTAGGAATTCCCATGAATTTAGCTAAAGGAAAAAAAAAAACAATCAAATTAAACACAAATGAATAAATAGTTATAGATATTTGAAGTGATCAATACAATTACCAAGATAATCAGGAACGATAGAACCATCGGACCACCGTCCGGTGGCTTGTCCTACAGTGACTCCATAAGGAGGAAAGCTTGCGTCAACTCGGTTCTGAGAGAGAAACTGTTTGTTTCCGGCGTCGTAAAGACCATCTCCGAACACAAAGAGCGTCTGAGCAAAGGAGACAGTGTGAAAGTGGAGAAGAAGAAGAGGGAAGAGTAAGAAGAAGTGAGATTTGAGAATCGCCATTGAAAGATCGGAAAGAGAAAGCTTCGACGGTGGTGGTTCGTTAGAATTTGCGGTGAAGGAAGGTATCAAAAGCATTGATGAGGCCTCGTGACCAACGTTTCTATTTTTTTAAAAGAATATTATTACAAGAAGACTATTCTTTCGTTAGTCCTTTAGAAGTGGCATTATTTTATTTTAGTCATATTAAATTATTTCATATTTTTAATTTATATATACATTTTTGCAGCCATTTTAGCAAATAAATCCTCTACTTGACACTTATTTACAATCTAATGCCATTAGCATTAAATCTTTTTTCCAAAATAATTAATTTTACTTTAAATTTTTGATTTAAATTGTCAATCACATTATCAATCAAATTTAATCCCAACAAACTTCAAATTAATCCCTTAAAATTAGCATAAATATATTTGCTAACAATATTTTAAAACAAAGTTTTTTGTTAAATAAATATTATTCTTACTAAACGTTTTTTGTTTAAATAAATAAATTTTGTATTTGAACTTATTTACAATGTCATGTTACTGACATTAATTATTTATCAATGAAAATATTTAATTAAAGATTTAAATCTTCTAAATCCTTGCTTTTAGAGTTATTATGTCATTACCTTATAAGCAAAAATATTATTTTTAAAATATTATTATTTATATATATAAAATTTATAAAACATTATTAATATTTAAACTTATAAAAAGTTTGATATATCACAATTGTTTAACATCATTATATAATATATAGAGTTTAAAAAAATCTTAATTTTTTCTGTCATATTTTATGATTCAAATTTTTTAAAATAAACATATATTAACCAACTGGCAAAAAATGTGTGGGTTCAACGTCCCGCATCGACAAAAATATTTAGACAATAATTTATAAACATATCAGAAATAAGATCAACATTAATATAAATAAATGTTTTTTTTACGGGACGGGTTTGGCGGGACGGGTTTGGCAAGACGTTCTTAATAATAATTGTAAAGTATAAAATAAAAATATATTATAGACAGATATAATTTGCAAAAAAAAGTTATACTAACTTTAAAAAGATAAATTGTCACCGCGGTATACCGCGGGTTAAAATCTAGTATAACTTCATTTTACATCCACTTCCATGTGAACAAATGATAAAATTATTATTTTATTTAGAAAAGTTTTATAGTATTTTTCTCATGTTTATTTTCAAAGATTACAAACAATTTTGAACTTGAATTTGAAAACTGAATTTGGAATCAAAATAAACCAATTATTACAAAAAATATTAGCTTATAAATTTCAAAACTTATATATATGAGTAATTTATATTTGAGGAATTCTTAGTTTCTCACAACAAAAATAAGTTTTGTTTCTAAAAATAACACACATTTGCAAATGTTCTACTAATAGCATAAATTTAGTGTTAAGAGATTAATATTTTTCTTTTAAAGATTAAATTATTTTCAAAAAGTTATATAGAAGTAATTTATATTTGAAAAATTCTCACAAATAATACAAAAATAAGTTTTGTTTCTAAAAATAACACACATTTTCAAATGTTCCACTAGTGCATAAATTTAGTGTTAAAAATTATTTTTTTTCTTGTTTCACAAAGATTGATGTTCTATATCACATCATTAATTTTTTTATTGCTGACCAATAAAAAGAAGAGAGATATATAGTTAATATTATTAAACTAACAAAACAATAATTTTAAAATATAAAAGTTGTTTTTCTTAATTTGTGTGAAAATCTCACAATATCAAATTTGGTGGAACAAATGGAGTAGATATTGTTCCAACTCAAATCACAAAAATGTTGAAAAATAATTCAATATTACGCTCAGAAAAATGTAAACTTATCATACTATGATGTTGATTTAGAATTGTTTAGAAATATTTAAATTAATTTAATTTTTTAAATAAAGATAACATAGTCATTGTATTATCAATAACTAATTTTATCTTTGACAATTTATGTGATAGGTACTATAAAATTTACTTTTATACTAGTTTAATATATATATATATATGTATATTATATTAATATATTTGTTTTATCACGAAATTGTCGCTATGTGGCCATATTTTTAATTTTTTTCGGTGGCCTGAGGGCATAAATAATTATTTTATTTGGATACAAGATTGTAACTTCATTCATGGATCAGCAGCTCCATGTGTTCACCTCGATAACGAAAACGATATTTTGAATTAGTCAAATTATTGATTGGCGATAACGTATTGCTTCTACGAATGTTATGGAATTAATTAATTAATTTCATGTACGTATCATATTTTCTTTTTTGAAATTTTGACTAACATTTTAACACTTTTTTTGGCCAGTAGTGAGCTGTTTTATGTTTTCTGATATAGTTTTTCTTTACAGCTTATTAAAAAATTTAGTCATGTGATATAGTAAAAATTTGCGTAATTATCTTAATTTGTGTGAAACATGTCATTATTAAGATAGTTTATCAAAAACATGTCATTATTACACTTTTTATAAAACATAATGAATATCTTACAAATCTACTATTTAAACTAAACTTATTCATAGATTTGGTCCATATCATTTTATACTTACTATAATTTTTATTAAGTTTACTTGATTTTAAGTTTATTGAAAAAGTGTGGGCACAACAACACACATGCATGTGTTGGTGGTGGTTGAGAAATAAAATAAAAATGTGAATTACAATAGCATTTTCCCCTATAACTAACAGGTTGTTCTACATGACTAAATATCTTCTAACCAGTGGCATTTTCATAGGCAATTATAAATAGTATATTAATTAGTGTAATATCTAAAAGAAAAAATGTATATAAGACAATAAAAATACATGTATTTAAAGCTAAATGGAGAAAAAAGAAGCAAAAGTGTTATGCTAGAGATTTGATCCCGGAGTTGAGGGTGTCAAGTGACCCCCCTTTTTCCTAAATAGGTCCGCCCCTGTTTCTAACTAACATATTTCTTCAAAAATGCAAAAACAAATTGAGATTTATCTTGTCGCAACTTTTTTTTTTTAATCATTATCATGTCGCAGTTTGATGGACCCGTGATTTTGAGTTTCTTCATTTTTTTCTATATCATTAATATTATATATATATATATATGCATATATATTTGAGTTTGAGTCAGATCAATTTATACTGATTAGTTGTAAAGAATTTGAAACTTTGAAGCATGGATAAAGGGTTTAAATAAGGTTTTAGGGATTTAGGAATTCATGTTTAAGATTCGGTTAGAAAGTATAGGATTCAGTTTTTACTTTTTAAGATTTGTAGTTTAGTTGAATATACATTGGTGCTCTTTTAATTATTTTTAACAAAAAGAAGAAGTTATTTTTAACAAGATAAAGACTATTAAAAAAATCTCTTGAAAATAAATGATGTTTTGGTTCAACAAAACTTGAATACATTAATTATTAAGGGTTAACAAAAAAAATTATTAAGGGTAATTTAAAAACTGTGAGAGAAAAAACATTAATCATTGCTCAAGTCTTTCTTCTTCTTTTTTTGGTCGCTCAATGCTCAAGTGTGTTCTGCTTTCTAGAGCAGCAACTTTTTGACAAAAGGAAAAAGAAAAACATCTTTCTCAACCTTATTAAAAATAGAACAAACGTGTCTAGGTAGAAGAACTGTAGAAACTAACTAGTTAGTTTCAATTGATATAAGACATAGCAAAAACGTGAGAGATTGAATATTCACGGCGTTGTGGTTTTCTTTTGCTAACAATGATTTTACATGACATTTTTGCGAAACGTTTTATTTTCTTAAAAAATTGTGTTACATAATTGTTTTTTTGTTTGTTCTATAATTACGTAACAGCTCTTAACGTTTACAATAAATATATATTTTCTAACGTTTATATTTTTATTAGATATTTTTTCCCCAAACTTTTTTCTTTATTTTAAACTGAGTTCGTTTAATCTTTAATTATAGAACATTCTTTTTTTTTTGTCATCAATTATAGAACATGTTAAAAGCTCTTTTATTTCCAAATATTTTACAATATAAATATATTAGAGGACCGAGGAACTTATTGTACCTCATCATTCTTCCTTCTGGTTAACTGAAAATGGAGTGTAGTTCAGTGAGTGTACTAGGAATATTACTGGTATTTCCTCTCCTTCATAACCTTGTCACCATCTCCGGGCAGAATCTTCCGGCGGTGGGTTTGTTCACTTTCGGAGATTCCAACTTCGACGCTGGAAATAAAAAGTTCCTCACAAGTGCTCCACTTCCTCAAAACTTTTGGCCTTACGGTAAATCTCGAGATGACCCTAAGGGCAAGTTTTCTGATGGCAAAATTGTCCCGGACTTTATTGGTAAGTTTGTAAATTTATCTCTATTTTACACTTTTAATTTTTTCAAAAGGAATCAGATTGTTTTATTATATCTTTCTAATCCCAAGTAAACATATAGAGGACAACATATGGTTTGTGGATTGATGCTTATTTGTTATCCTTCATGTTAAAATTCTGTCCCAATACAGTTGTTAAATATTTTACTTAAATCAATAAATGATTTTATAATGAGTTCGATTAAAAATAAGCAATTGCAACGGGTACTTCAATATTGCAAACTCTTTTATAATGTGTGAAAAGTTGGTAAAAACGTAACGGGCTAGTAATTGTTTTTTCAAAGGTCTCAATCTGAATCAGCCTGATTTCTTTAATATTTTAACAACGTATACAAGATGAACACGCTCTTTATAGGTATAATGCTATAATGCATATCATTTAACCATTAAGAAAACTAGCTACTCGTTTTTATAGGTACTCTATACTAAATGGAAATTTTGATTGGTAATTAAAGATATATGAAATTGATGAGGGGTGAATAAATCACAGCAAAATTCATGGGGATACCACACGATTTACCGCCGGCGCTAAAACCCGGCACCGATGTGTCACGAGGAGCCAGCTTCGCCGTCGGGTCCGCTTCCATTCTTGGATCTCCAAAAGATTCTGTAAGCTCACTTAAAATATTTGTTAATCAATCGTAAAGCAATGTCATAATAAAGATTCACATTTTTTTGGTAGTTGGCTCTGAATCAACAAGTGAGGAAATTCAATCAGATGATATCAAATTGGAAAGTGGATTACATTCAGAAATCAGTGTTTATGATTAGCATTGGTATGGAAGATTACTACAACTTTACCAAAAACAATCCTAATGCTGAAGTTTCTGCTCAACAAGCTTTCGTTACTTCTGTCACTAACCGGTTTAAGAGTGATATCAACGTAAGTATTTTCATCCAAAACTAATCAAAAATTAATACGAGTTAGTGATATAGATATGTTGTTATAATGATTAATTGCAGTTGTTGTATTCATCTGGAGCTAGTAAATTCGTCGTACACTTGCTAGCGCCATTAGGTTGTTTACCGATCGCAAGACAAGAATTTAAAACCGGTAACAATTGTTACGAGAAACTCAATGATTTGGCCAAACAACACAACGCTAAAATTGGACCGATTTTGAACGAAATGGCGGAAACTAAACCGGATTTCCAATTCACCGTTTTCGATTTCTACAACGTTATTCTTCGCAGGACACAAAGAAACATGAACTACCGTGAGTTACAATTCGCCATTCAAAGTTCCACACTATCATTAATATCGTTATATGCTTTTACTTTGAAGCAAACATTTAATAATACTTGTTGTTATGACTAATTAGGGTTTTCCGTGACGAATATATCGTGTTGCGGTGTTGGGACGCATTATGCATATGGTTGTGGTTTACCTAACGTGCACTCGAAGTTATGCGAATATCAAAGATCCTACCTTTACTTCGACGCACGTCATAACACAGAGAAAGCACAAGAAGCGTTTGCTCATCTTATCTTTGGAGCTGACCCAAATGTTATCCAACCTATGAATGTTCGTGAGCTCATGGTGTATCCTGTTAATGAGCCTATGCGTGAGTTTTGGGAGGATCCAATGGATGAGAAGTTATCGTTAGTCCAATACTAGTGGATCTGTCTACCTCGTTTAGTTCTTGAGCTCACTATTTTCTATCTCTAGATCACGTACGAGCTCTTGGAATTTGTAATGTATTGTTCTTAATTAGTTGCGAAGTAAAATAATTAATACTGTTTAAATCCTCAACTCTGCTTATTTTCATAAGAAAAAAATAATCAATTAATGGGTAATTTGATAGACCTGAGAATATAACCAAAGCATATATATGACCTGCTTTGTGCTCATATTAGACAAGTTTCGGGCCATACGCACTCATTAGAACGAAATGATTGAATTTGGTGGAATCATTTAAGACTTATGGATTTCAAATTACATAACTCACTTGAGTCATTTTATTTACTTTTTTTTTTGTTTTTTTTTGCAATTCTTGTTGTAATGAAATAGTGGAAATGGTTTCAATTTTTAACTGTTCCAAAATTATTTTATAATAAGTGTTGTTTTAGGTTTTAATATAAAATTTTGGTTAAAGTTCCAAATTTTATTTATACTGTTTTAATGTGTTAACTAGAATGAATTAATCATAGTAAAACAATTTTTTTTTAGTTTGTAGTATTTAAAAAAAACGAACACTTGATCTGAAATGCATGGAGTATTTTCTTAGTTACGTTTTCATAGGTGAGAGGTTCCATTTGACATGTTTTTTTATATATTTTATTGAAATATAGGAATATGCATTTAAATCTTCTTCTGCCCTCAATGCATGATCGATCTTCTTGATACTAGTAACAATAAATGTATCTTGAAAATTAAGAATAAATAAAATAGAAATGGGATACCAGTTGTGCATTAACTAGGTGTGTAGAAAAAAGAAAAAAATGAACCTCGAGCAACACGTTATCATATATTCATATTTAAATAACAATATTTTTCAATTGCTAAATTGCTTTTTTCTTAAAAACAATCTTTTTGATAAAAAAAATTCAGTTGCCAAATTGTGTAGTATTTACAATATAAATATAACGTATCGGTCTACGAGCTAAGACACAAAAGCAATCTTCTACTCATTTACTGTTCTGTTTCACTTTCTCTCTCTCTGTATACTCTCTAAATGATGGCAAAAAACTGTAATTTAGTCAGTGTTCTATGTGTATTTTTGGTATTGACCCTCTTTAACAAACCCATCACCGTCGCCGGGCAGAATATTCCGGCGGTGGGCTTGTTCACCTTTGGTGACTCCAACTTCGACGCCGGAAACAAACAGACTCTCACCAAAACCTTACTCCCTCAAACTTTCTGGCCGTATGGAAAATCCCGAGATGATCCCAACGGCAAATTCTCCGACGGCCTCATCGCTCCAGACTTCCTCGGTGCGACATTTTTTTGTTTGTATAACTGAAAGATCTTAATCCGAATTCTACAAAACATAAAACATGCAAAATGATATTTTTTATCATTTAAAACGTTAGTACAAATGACGAGTGTTGGATATTAGTTAATTACTAAAAATAACGGTTAAAATATTTTAAAAATAAAAAAGGTTCAGCTGGTATTCACTTTTCGAAACACATGGATTTTTTTTTGATTTTTTTTCGTTAACAGATTCGGAGATTATATTTGTATTATATGAAAACCTAATATATTTAATGTACAAAATGCAGCTAAATTCATGAGGATTCCGATCGTGATCCCGCCGGCCCTTCAACCGAACGTCAATGTCTCACGTGGAGCTAGTTTCGCCGTCGCTGATGCTACTCTACTCGGAGCTCCGGTGGAATCTGTAAGTCAACTTAATTTCTTACTATAATCATCTTATTCAAAATAAATGAACCATGTCTGTCTTTTATTGACCCGGTCATACATAGCCGGTCCTTAATTTACCTTCAGGTGGCCTTAGCACAATTGGAAGATGGCCTTCTTAATGATATAAAATATATTAAAGGTTTTACCAAATTACTGTTTTTATTTTTTTTGGCGAATGATTTAGTATATATCTTCTGGTCTAAAGCATGTGCTTGACCTGTCTTATGGACTAGCCTGGATCATACTAAACGGCATATTTTTGTTTTATTAAAGACATCTGACTTTAACTGCAATTATAATTTTGTCTTTTTGTCTTTTTTTGTTTTTTTAGTTGACTCTGAATCAACAAGTGAGAAAGTTCAATCAAATGAAAGCAGCAAATTGGAATGATGATTTCGTGAAGAAGTCAGTGTTTATGATATACATTGGTGCAAACGATTACTTGAATTTCACCAAGAACAACCCTAACGCCGATGCATCTACTCAACAAGCTTTTGTCACTTCCGTGACCAACAAGTTAAAGAACGATATCAGCTTGTTGTATTCATCAGGAGCGAGTAAATTTGTGATCCAAACCCTAGCTCCATTGGGTTGCTTACCCATCGTCAGACAAGAGTTCAACACCGGGATGGATCAATGCTATGAGAAACTCAACGATTTGGCTAAACAACACAACGAAAAAATTGGACCGATGTTGAACGAATTGGCTAGAACAGCTCCTGCATCAGCTCCTTTCCAATTCACCGTCTTTGATTTCTACAACGCGATTCTTACTAGGACGCAGAGGAACCAAAACTTCCGTGAGTTGGTTAATTATCATGGTTTAATTTCATTTTTAAATTTTTTTATAACTTCTAATACCATGTGTTTAATATTTGCCATTCTTAGGATTTTTCGTTACGAACGCATCGTGCTGCGGAGTTGGGACACATGATGCTTATGGTTGCGGTTTTCCTAACGTACATTCGAGGCTATGCGAGTACCAACGGTCTTACCTATTCTTCGACGGACGTCACAACACTGAGAAGGCGCAAGAGATGTTTGGTCATCTTCTTTTTGGAGCCGATACAAATGTTATCCAACCGATGAACATCCGTGAGCTTGTCGTTTACCCTGCCGATGAACCTATGCGTGAGTCTTGGGTGCCCCCAACGTCAGCCACCGTTCAACTCAGGGAGAGCCGCGGTTACGAGTATTACTGAGTCTCTAAAATCAATATTTAGGGATCGATCGGGGTTTCTATAAGGGTTATGAGTCAAATTATAACTGGATCAATATCGGAATCTTGAGTAGTTTTAATTTCCAATGTTTTCATGTTTCTCTAGTGAGTTTTCCTCCATAATAAAAGATTGATCTCTGCAACTCTTACCCCTTGCAAATCTTTTATTTAAAAGAAACAAAACTTTTACATAAATTTATTTCTTTTTTTTGTCAACCACATATTAAAAGGTAATTCCATAATTAAAAAAAGAAGGCACAAGAAGCGTTTTCTCATCATCTTATCTTTTGGAGCGGACCCAAATGTTATCCAACCTATGAATGTTCGTGAGCTCATTGTGTATCCTGTTAATGAGCCTATGCGTGAGTTTTGGGAGGATCCAATGGATGAGAATATCATCGTTAGTCCATGACGTCGACGTCGATGCTAGTGAATCTATCTAACTCGTTTAGTTCTTGAGCTCACTATTTTCCATCTCTATACCATGAACGAGCTCTTGGAATTTGAAATGCGCTGTTATTAATTTGTTGAGATTTAAAATAATAATGTAACCTCAACTCTGTTTTTTCCATAAGAAAAATCTCAATGAGTAACGTGATAAACCTGACAATATGAACCAAAGCGTGTCCAATGACCTGCTTTGTGCTCAGATTAGACAAGTTTCGGGCCACATGCACTCCATTAGAACAAAATGATAAATTTTGGTGGAATCAATTTAAGAAGGTAGTGGATTCAATTTGAGACCTTTTTTACCCTCTTTTTTTGTTTGCAATTATTCTTGCAAGGTAATATTCGAAATGATTGGCAACAAAGAAAATAAAAAGTAGAAATTATAAAGTTCCAGAAAAGATAAGTTTATACATCTGGCTTTGGGGCCGGCTATATTTACAGTTAATTTTCATATGAAATAAAACCAAAAATCATATATATAGATAATAGATGAACCAAACAAATGAGGCGTTCTTCATATAAAACTTCATCTTCACGTAAGCAAATGTGTTTTATTTTTATCTAGTTTCTGCACTCTTTTAGAAACAAAATTGTTCACCTTTCTGTCGTTCTAATGATTCCAATCAAATTGATAATTACTAGAACTTACAAACGAATAAGGACCAACTCTTCTGTATTTGATATAGACACTCTCTCAAAACTTAATCTTCTCTAATCTTCACTGTAAATCTTAAGGAACAACTCTCCACAAGTTTTTATAATTTATATATACATAACTAAGCTATTACCTATACTATTAAGATTGTGTCAACGCAAAATTGAGTTATTCTTTCTTATTTAAATTTGAACTATTAAAAATATGTAAATAATTAACGAAAATCTTTGTCAAAACACTATTAAGAAAATAATTTCAAAAATTAACATGATGATAAAATATAGATTGTTAATTGTTTTTTTTAATTGTTTTCAAGTAATTTAATCAATAATATGATGAGGATGATTAAGGAAATTACTATAATTTATCTTTTAAAGAATATCTTAGCATAGGTATGAGTTGTTTTTGCAAAATTTTAATAATTGATTTAAGTTATCTAAACGTTATTAAAATTATTATCCAAATTATCTATAATTATCCGAACATATTCGTCTCTTGTCTATTCTGGTAGTGATATTTTATGTATCTATATTATTCATATATCGTATCAGTATAATCTGACTTATTTAAAAATATCTATTTGATATGTATTTTGATATTAAAAATATTTTAATTCGAGTTGTGTACTCGTAAATTATCCAAAAGTTTTAGCAGAAATAAACATATCTACGTATATGTTGGTGTTGAAATTTTTTTGTTGAATTTGGCTAGTCAGCAAAATTTAGTTTTATGCAAATGGTTACTGCAGAAATTACTGAATCTGGTTTAGTGTTACCATTTACACCCTATATTTCCGTGAAATTTGTATGTTTAATTCTACTTCTTGCCTCTAAATGCACGATCTTTTCAGCACTTCGAAGAGGTTAAAGTGACTTTTACCCGATGAGAAGGGAATTGTGTGGCAGATAGAATTGCTAGGGAATCTCTTTCTTTTCTGAATTATGATCCCAAATTGTATTCTATATTGCCGGATTGGGTTAAAGCTTATGTGTATTCAGACTCTTGTGTAATTGTAAGTTGTTGTTGAACCAAAAAAAAAAAAGCACGATCTTTCTTGGTACTCGTAGTAACAATAGATATTTTGTTGAGAATTAAAAATAAAGTAGAAGAGAAACCAGTAATGCGTCAGACGTGATTAAGCGAACTATATAATATAATTGATCGATAATCGTTTGCTAGTGCGTTAAATAGGTGTATAGTAAAATGAACCTCGCGCTACACGTTATTATTTGTATAGTAAAATGAACTATTATTTTCATTGCCAAATTGTAGTACTTGCAATATAAATATAACGAATCGGTCTACGAGCTAAGGCACAAAAGCAATCTTCTTCTCTTTTCACAGTTCTGTTTCTCCCTCTCTCTAAATGATGGCAAACAACTGTAATTTAGTCAGTGTTCTATGTGTAATTTTGGTATTGACCCTCTTTCACAACCCCATCACTGTCGCCGGACAGAATAGTCCGGTGGTCGCCTTGTTCACCTTTGGTGACTCCAACTTCGACGCCGGAAACAAACAGACTCTCACCAAAACCTTAGTCGCTCAAGGTTTCTGGCCGTACGGAAAATCTCGAGATGATCCCAACGGCAAATTCTCCGACGGCCTCATCACTCCGGACTTCCTCGGTACGACTTCTTTTCTAATCGAATCCTACTCTAATCTTTAAAACATTAAGTATGTTAAAAATAGTATGATTACGTAAAAATAATCATAAACAGTAGTATTTATAAATGCATTTTAAGTATGCTACTAGTGAATTACTTAAAAAATAGTAAATAGTATGATTAAAAAAAAGATTATAAATGCATTGGTTCAGCGGCTATTCACTTTTCGGGACACATTCTATGAAATTTTATTTATTATTTTCGTCAACAGATTCGGAGATGTAGTACAAGGAATGATTTGATATTATATGAAAAACTAAAATATTTTTAAAATACAAAATGCAGCTAAATTCATGAAGATTCCGCTCGCGATCGCGCCGGCGCTTCAACCGAACGTCAATGTCTCACGTGGAGCTAGTTTCGCCGTCGAAGGTGCTACTCTACTCGGAGCTCCGGTGGAATCTGTAAGTAAACTTAATTTCTTATTATATAAGAGTCATGTATATATCTATAGTCAACACCTAATTCAAAGAAAATCAATTATATCTGTCTATTATTGACCCGGTCATACTAAGCGGGATTCTTTTTGTTTTACTTCACAGAAAAGCATGTGACTTAATATCAATAAGCTTTACTTTAATTGCACTTATAATATTGGTTTAATTTTTGTCTTTTTCTCTTTTTTGGTTCTTTAGATGACTCTGAATCAACAAGTGAAAAAATTCAATCAAATGAAAGCAGCAAATTGGAACGATGATTTCGTGGCAAAGTCAGTATTTATGATATACATTGGTGCAAACGATTACTTAAATTTCACCAAGAACAACCCTACCGCTGATGCATCTGCTCAACAAGCTTTTGTTACTTCCGTGACCAACAAGTTAAAGAACGATATTAGCGCGTTGTATTCATCAGGAGCGAGTAAATTCGTGATCCAAACCTTAGCTCCATTGGGTTGCTTACCCATCGTCAGACAAGAATACAACACCGGGATGGATCAATGCTATGAGAAACTCAACGATTTGGCTAAACAACACAACGAAAAAATTGGACCGATGTTGAACGAAATGGCTAGAAACTCTCCTGCATCAGCTCCTTTCCAATTCACCGTCTTTGATTTCTACAATGCCGTTCTTACTAGGACGCAGAGGAACCAAAACTTCCGTGAGTTGGTTAATTATCATGGTTTAATTTCATTTGTTTTAGTTTTATAACTTCTAATACCAAGTCATTAATATTTGTCATTCTTAGGGTTTTTCGTCACGAACGCATCGTGCTGCGGAGTTGGATCTCACGATGCTTATGGTTGCGGTTTACCTAACGTGCATTCGAAGCTATGTGAGTACCAACGGTCTTTCCTATTCTTCGACGGACGTCACAACTCCGAGAAGGCGCAAGAAATGTTTGCCCATCTTCTTTTTGGAGCCGATACAAATGTTGTCCAACCGATGAACGTCCGTGAGCTTACTGTTTACCCAGTCGATGAACCCATGCGTGAATTTTGGGTGCCTCCAACGCCAGCTACTGTCCACGCCAGCGACTCTAGCTCGTCCACTAGCCGCGGTTACGAGTATTACTGAGTCTTTTTAAAACTCAATCTTTAGGGTCAATCAGGTTTTCTACAATGGTCATGAGTTAATTTATAACCGAATCAAAATCGGAATCTTGATGTTTTTGATTTGCAATGTTTTCCTGTTTCTCTAGTGAGTTTTTCTCTATAATAAAAGATTGATCTTATCAACTCTTTCCACGTCCTGGAATTTATCGAGAGTTCATTAGTCTATCGATTTACTCTAATCTATTCGATATCTTATATTCCTTCTGTTCATTTTTGTTTGATTTTTTAGAAAAAACATAAATATTAAGAAAATATATTAAATGTTGCTTTTAAATGTATTGTTTTTTGTGATTTACAATTTTCAATAACTCTAAACCAATGATATTTACTAATTTGTATTGAAGTTTACAATTTATCAATTATAACTAATAACTATTGTATTAAAAATCTAAAAAATCAATATTTTTGAAATAATTTTTTTTCTAAACAATTAAACAAAAAGAAACAGAGTAAGTATAAATTATGTAAAAATATATGACTGATTCGTTTTATGACACCGAATTAAAATAATAAGCTAATTCCTTTTGGTTTCTTTTGACCCAACAATAAGCTAATTATAATTATAAAACGAATATGATAAAGTATCTTTTACCAGCTGGGAAAATATAATACTCCCAAACTGAAAATAAATATCATTACCAGTTGGGATTATTTTATTACAGTAAATACATATAGTGGGCATTAGTGATCTGATTTTGTGGATCATAAGCGACAGGAAAATAAAAATATAATAAGACCAAACAAATCTCATCCGCTAAATCTGGTCATAAGTTTAAGTATTTTTTTTCTATTTAAATAAGAAAAAAATGACGCTAAATCTGGACATAAGTTAAAACATACAAATTGAAATAGTATAATTTAAAAATCTCAATAATTGAAGCAACACACCGATCTTGACTTTATCTCTCCTTTATCTACGTTCAATGTTGATAATTAATTCCATAAAATAGTAGTAAAACGATTTGGATCCATCACATGATAAATATAGTAGATCCGTCTAATATGGTAACATTTTATTTGTCGTATATAATTGAAAAACTCAACTGTTTATATTACTATTCAACACGTTGGTGACTGCCGAAGTTTCTGGTTCACACTACAGTCTCACACATCAACACATATGAGGTCATGTACTTTCCAAATTGCAGTTTATACAATATGTAGAGAAAAAAATATGAGAAGACATGAGGAACAACTTTCAACAGCGACTAACCTCATCAAGGATATCGATCGAACAGTCCGATCTAAAGACTCACGGTAAAGGCAAGTTTGATGATGCTTTGTGTAACTGGTTTGCCACAAGACGTCTCTAATATTTCAAAATACAAACTGTTTTCCTAATTAAAATTTAAGCTCAACATTTAAATTTAAACAAATTATTGCATAATGTAAACAAAGTTGTTTTTGGTGAATCAAATTTACATTCGTACAAAAAAATTAACAATCGTCGTAGGGTTATTAATGGTTTTTCTCGCGCTGGCGGCTAATCTTCCCGTGCAAGAAAGGTCAACGCAAATAAGCCCTAATAATAAGGTTTCTGCTACGACATGCTTGTTTCTTGTGTCTATCTAATTGTCTTTGTACCTTAGTATTTCATCAAGTTTATTTACTTTCACCATAGAATTGTTCTCCTTTCCACACAAAAAAACTAATCGATTTTATTATTATCCTAACTCAAAAAATTACATGACTAACATTATTAGACAATATATAGTGACCTCGTCAGTTATTTTCATATACATACATATAGGCGATTTTTATGTAAGCCTAAGTTCAAATAAAGCTTTGAGATTATAAGGTCTAGTGACATTAGGCGGCCCGTTCCAAATCAGCTCTGCGATTTGTCGATGAGCCTTTTCCGTCAAATGAGAGGAATCATAGAACAAATAATCGGTAACGTTTTCGCATAGGCCGTAACCTTGCGACGGTCCTATTCTGTTTCCACACGTATTGATTCCTCTCAGTGGTCCGCTTCCACAACATGCCTTCTTCCCTTCCTTGAACCCTAAAAATTAACAAACATAACACAAAATGTTCTTAAAGGTAACCTATAGATCGATCTCTTACATATATGTAAATACCAAGTTTAGTAACCATATTTTGAAGGACTGTTGATTCTTTCGGAAAGAGAAGTGTGATAGTCATGAAGGGCGTATCTAAAACCCGATAATTGGCGTTGTAGCCGCCTTAAAACATCGGGAAACTTCTTGTTGTGCATGTCGATAAGCTCAGCGACAGGTTTGAAACAAGATCCTATCTTTGTTCGGTCTCTTATCAATGAATTTGGTGAACATTCGTACGGTCCCACGTTCAAAAATCCAAACTTTCTTCCTCCCATTTTATACACTTCCTAAGATCACATAACATATATATATAACTCAGTTTTAGAAAAAAGGTAAATATTTGAAATTATTTTCCGATTTTTGTTTACCTCGATAACGAATGTAATGTTACCGATAACAAAATCGACGAATTTCTCTTTGGAGTTGGATTTGAAAGTTGAGGAGTTTGCAGAGAAAGGATAAAAATAGTCGTTGGCCCCGATATGAAACAGATAAACAGCTCTTGAGAAAACCCTTTTGGTTTCTGCATCTCCTAGTTCAGATCTCAAGCTCTTTTCAACATCTTTGAAGTTGTTTAACTGTGTTCCCAAATTTATCACCTTACATGATAAAAAAGAAGAAGTGGAACATATCAATTAATCAAATAACACTATATATCATCGGTTAAAGTAATAAAAATTACACAATTGTTTTAATTTCTACGCCCTTTATTTCAATTTAAATATCTTTCTAAATTTTTTTCTCTTTCAAATAAATACCATTAACTAATATTTCAATATCTATTAAAGTCAAAATGAAAATTCATTAACATCAATTATGAAATAAACCAAAATTCCAAGAGTTAATAGTTTTTGTAAGTACATAAAAACAGAAACATTTAAGGTTGCGCATGAAGAATATCAAAACAACATTTCTAGTGAAATGGAACAGTAGTAAAAAACTGATGATATTTACCATTCCAAGAAAGGATTCGGCTAAAGCTCCGGCGCCAGCAGAAGCAAAACTTACTCCATAGGTAAATTGATTGTTACCGTTGTTTGGTTGTAGATTTGGCGGGATCGACGGCAACCATGCCTTTTCGGCTTCCAGGTCAGCAATTAGTGAATAAAAAAATGTTAAACATTCCTAGGAAATAAAAATAACAAAGCAGAGTAGTTTTGTTATGTTAACGATGAAGTCGGGAATCAAACGTCCATCGGATAATCTTCCGGTGGGAAACTTGAAATTGGTTTGACCGTACGGCCAGATATTAGACCGGAAACTTGAGACAGTATTGATGTAGTTGTTGTTTCCGGCATCAAAAAGAGAATCTCCGAACACGAACAAAGCAGCTTGATTTGTTACCAGATTATTATTGTCTATGCAGTTGATTGAGCCGATCGACAAGATTATTGTGTAGACGAAGAAGATGATCAAAACTAATCGAACCATGTTTAATCGTTAACGTTTATGTTCTGTCCACAAGCTAGCACTTGTTGAATATATATATTTATAATTTTTTTTATAACAGTTTTGTTCTAACAGTTTTTTTTTTCTTGGTTATAGAGTATAGACATTCTTAATTATGCATGGTCAAGTTTGTTGTTCTAAAGCAAAATTTTCCGATGCACGGCTTTAATCAAAATCGATATGATGTCTTGTTGATTAAAGTATGTAGGTGACAAAGACAACATACATGTTTTAATCATAGATTTTCGAATTTGTTTTTATTTATGTATATAGAAATATATAAGAACCTACTCCATCTAATCTAGAAAATAAAACGAGTTATCATACAAAAATAATAATCCGAAAATTAATACCAAATTGTTGTGGAAATGTGAGGATACGATCGAATGATTATGCGAACGAAATATTGTAGTCATATAGATTATTATAGTGTAAGTGTGATCGGTCTAATACAGCGACAATACCATATGACAAGTTAAACTAGTAAAGTTTATTGTAGCAATCAAAGTATTTTTTTTTATTTTTTTAACAATTTAATGAGGATAAAAACACAAAAGGTGTAATGGAAATTTCCAAAGATTTATCGATTTGTGTTTATATATTTCAAATCACGTGTTCGATTTAAATAAATAGATACGACGTTAAATCAAAACCGGTAAAACGTAACCTTACAAACCTTGAAAATCAACAAAAAAACTTAGAACAAAAGGGCTTGATAGTCAAAAGGAAAAGTAGTTGTTCTTCATATTTTCACACATAATCATTACTTACTTGATAATTTGATGATAATGTTTTGAAAATATTTAGGATTAGAAACAAAGAAGCTTTATGATTAGTCAAAACTTCAAATTAATACTTTTCTAGAATCAAAAGCATATGCATGTGTCACTTTTGACATGATAAAATAGTAAAGAATAGAGCGAACGAGCGACGTCTTGCCGCCAAACTGGACCGTGGATCGCGTTTGGTCGCAGCGACTTGAAAATTTCGATTCTTCTTCGTCACCGATTAATAGAAAATTTGGTTATATGATAACTTGTAAGTTTTATAATTGCCAAATGGGTAGTTGTTTTTTGTGTGTAGTAAAAAGCAGTAACTAACAAGTTTCTTTTGGAATAAGTAACAATCATCTTTTTGGGTCAAATAAGTAATATTATCATCTATTTCAAATAAGACTAGCCGTTTCTTTAGAACGGTAAAAACAAATATTAGTAGAATGTTAAACCATGGAGGGGTAATAAAAGGAAACATAAAAGAGACCTTGACTTAGCTGTCTCCAAATATATTTTTTATTCTCTTTAAAAACCTCCAAATTTCAAATATTTGTTCTCAGACTTTGATTTTGCTTTTTTTTTGTTTTTTTTTCAGATTCCTCGTTAGGTGGTGCAATGAAGATTCTTATCAAGACAGAGAAGGGAAAGACCATAAACCTAGAGCTTGAGGATAGCTCCGAGACAATCGACATCAAGATCCATGCAGAGCCGACCCGTCAACTGGTTTTGGGTCTGGGTCAGGGACCTCAGGGTGAAATGATGAGTATTTTTGTATCAACGCTTAAGGGGAAAACATTCAACCTAGAGGTGAAGGGATCTGAGATCATTCAACAAGTCAAGAACATGATCCATGACCAGGTCCCACCAGTGAAGAAGCAAGAGGCAAATTGATCAGCTCGGTGACTCGCTTAAAACAAGATCCTATCTTTGTTTGGTATACAATCAATGAGGCTGGTGCACAATCGTCCGCTCCCATGTTCAAGAATCCAAACTTCCTCCCTTCTATTTATAGTTCTATGATACACTTCCAAAGAAAAGAAACATAATCTCTTAAATTTCGGACCAAGATTTTTCATACAAGCAATTTTGTAGATAAACTTTGATATGATTTACCTCGATAATAGCGGTCGTGTTACCAACAACAAAATGTACGTACAGTATTTCTCTTTGGGATTGGATTGGAAAGTGGACGAATTTGTAGATTATGGATACAGAGAATCGTTAACTCCAATATGAAACAGATAAACATCTCTTGATATAATCATTGCATAATTGTGTTCTCAAATTTATCACCTTGAGTGGTTAAAAGGGTTTAAAAGGTCAAACAATTATGCAATGATCATTAATTTTTATTAATAATATATATACCATTCCGGGAAATGTTCCCACTAAAGCTCCGGCATCGGCGGAGGCAAAAATTTACCTCATAAGTATATGGTTGTTACCGTTACTTGGTTGTAGAACTGGCGGGATCAACGGTAACCATGCATACTTCGCTGCCACGTCAACGATAAGTTGATAACATTTTCAGAAACAAAATAAAATAACAAAACATAGTATTTTTGGTACCGATGAAATCAAGAATTGAGCGTCCGTCGGAGACTCTTCCGGTAGAGAATTTGAAAGTGGTTTGGCCGTATGGCCAGTAATTAGATCGAAAACTGGGAAGAGTATCGATGTAGTTGTTGTTTCCGCCATCAAACACAGAATCTCCAAACACGAACAAAGCGGATTGGTCTGTTACCAGATTGTTGTTGTTGTTGTTGTTGTTGTTGTTGTCTTCCATGTTTAATAATTAATATTGTGTTCTTGGTTTTACTGTAAATGCTCTGTTTTATTTGTATATGAATGCTTTGTTTCGTTCGTCATGGAATAGCAAGTGCTGTGTCAATTCGACTAAATAAAGAAAACTTGTGGTCAAATTGAAAATTTGGTCGAATTTATGAAGATTATGAAGTCATGATAGAACTTGTAAACCTTCTACATTCGGTCGAGGAACACAAAAATTGAAAATTTGAAAAAAAAAAGATAAAAAAGAAATCGAAGGGGCAGCATTTGGTTTCTTCACTGATCAATTAATAGCTTTTAATCAAAGACCACGTTTCCAAAGAAAAATAGTCAAAACAACGAATAAGTATTATTGGAACTGTAAGACAAATAAATCTCTTTGCAAAGTGGTATGTATAAAAAAAGACAGAGAGGAGAGAGAGAGAGAGAGATAAAAGTTGAGTTTGCTATGCATATTTCGATTAAGACGTTGGAGGGAAAGAGGATAAAGCTAGAGGTTGAAGATAGCTCCAACACCATCGACCTCAAGATCCATGGAGAGCCGACCCGTGAATTGGTTGTGGATCTGAGTCCAACTCCAGATACGGGTGCGATCATGATGATTTTTATTAAGACTCTTACGGGGAGAACCAACACCTACGAGGTTAAGGGGTCTGACACCATTAGAGAACTCAAGGCCAAGCATGAGGAGAAAGAAGGCATTCCAGTAGAACAGCAGAGGCTAATCTTTCAAGGCAGGGTACTCGAGGATAGTAAAGCCATATCTGACTATAACATCAAGCATGAGTCGACCCTTCACATAACGTTACATCAATGTGGTTGCTAAAATGTAACTTGTTTTCATTTCCTGTTTTTTTTGTTTGTTTTTTTTATCGTTTCTAAAGACTTGGTGTTCGATTTCCAATCAATAAAATTGCATGTTTAATTTATTCAATGACGTTACAAGGATAATGATTTATGAAACTCAACAACTATTTCTTTTAGCCCTGCGAATTAAACCCGACCCGGTTTGTCCACATCTGAGGTTTGGGAAAATCTGTTCGGGTTCGGTTATTTGATGAAACCGATCGGAAAGATTATATAATTGAGATCGGTTATTTCCTCGATTCGGTTACCTTAAAATCTTAACCTAAATTACTAATGAGCCGTAATTCTATCAAGGGTATGGCTCCCACACATCGTGTATATTATGACTAACTAAAATTTATTTAACGACTCTTATTACGGGCAATACACCATAAAATGCTGTGAAGCTCCGTAGCTATCCGATTCACCATTGGAGGGAAAGTATCACGAGTAACTTTTTGTTATCGTCGTACCGAAAAGGAGAAATTTGAAAAGGCGTGGACAACCAATTTAACCTCCTAAATTCCTTAAATATTGATTTTACAGAGAGTTTACTAACAAGTAACAACTGAAGAAAAACAAAAATTGCAAAAAGTAAATATCCGAAGAAAAAAAACACGCCAAAAGGCAGCATTTGCTTCTTCACAATAATAATAAATAAACGGTCAACATTACGAATAAATAATAACATGGGAAATTGTAAACAAATTAAATAACTCACTCTCCAAAGATGTATAAAAGAAAACCCCAAAGAGTCTAGGAGAATTCATGTTAACAATGCAGATTTCGATCAAGACAGTAAAGGGTAAGAGCATAAACCTAGAGGTTGCAGATAGCTCAGACACGATCGACCTCAAGATCAATGGAGAGCCGACACGTCAATTGGTACTGCGTCTCGGTCCGGCTGTACTCATGCGGATTTTTGTATCGACTATAAAGGAGAAAACATTTATCCTGGAGGTGAAGGGGTCCGATACCATTAAAAAACTCAAGTCCATGATCCATGATCAGGGAGGCCCACCAGTGGATCAGCAGGATCTAAACCATCTTGGCACGAAGCTCAAGAACAATGCCACCATATCTGACTACAACATCAAGCCCGACGCGAACCTTGTCATTATGCAGAATGGTTGTATCTGCTGATTTTTTTTTGTTTTTTCTAAAATAAAGCTACTTATCTGTTCTAAAAACATGGTGGTAGAGTTTTAAATACAATATTCGTGTTCCTATATATTCTCTCACTCTTCCTCCCTTATTTCTTTTCACGTTGAACCAAATAGTCTTTCACTAGTCCTCATCTCAACCATATAACTAAATTTTCAAATTTATAAAAAATGAGAAATGTTGCAATTAGATGCTAATAGACCATTTAGCAAAGAGTCCTCCTAAAGTCATCTTTATCTTTTCTAAAGACTAGGCATGGTCGATTTCTAATCCTAAATATTTGAAAATGAAAATGAAATCGATTTACTGGGAGCCGAGGATTTAATAAAATTAGTTAATAATTTATTTCTTAAATCACTTTTTGTTTTTCACACACCAAAACACGTCTTAAAAAGTAAACCAAGAAAATCAATTTCCCATGCAGGTTTTTTGCGGTCTAAGGAACAGTGATTGTAGTTCAATATTTTTTTTTTTTTTTCCAAACTCAATAAATTTCTTTTGAGCAGATCTTGTTTATATTATTTATCACAAATAACAAGACTAATAGCTAGGACTAGACAAGATATTTACCTCGTCTTTTATTTTCATACTTATATCATATATATACATCGACAAAGTCTACTTGAACTCAACCACTGTTTTGAGATTATAAGGTCCGGTAACATTGGCCTGTCCGCTCTAAATAATCCCTGCGATCTGTCGTCTGCCGATGAGCCTTCTCTATCAAATGAAATGAATTCAAAAACAAGTAATCCGCAACGTTTTCACATAACTCGTAGCCTTGTACTTGTGCCGAAACTCGGCCTCCACATGTATTGATTCCCCTCAATGGTCCAGTCCCACAAACATGTCTTATTCCCTTCCTTAAACCCTTCAAACAAAACAAAAACACAATTTAGATATCTTTTACCTAATTTTGAAGGATTGATGATTCTTTCGGATAGAGAAGCGTGATAACCCTGAAGTGCTTATTTGAATCCGGATAGTTCACGATTTACTCGCCGTTAAACATTGGGAAACTTCTTGTAATGCAGATTTATCTTCGTTTCGGTCTACAATCAATGAGGCTGGTGCACACTCGTACACTTCGAAATACAAGAATCCAAACTTTCTTCCTCCAATTTTTTTTTTTCCTCCAAATTTATACACTTCCTAAGAAAAGAAAGACGAACTCTCATTTGGAAGAAGACAAAAACAATTTTTGAGATAAATTTCGATACGATTTTGTATATAAGAACAAAACATAAGTGACTTTTCACCATTTTCTCTTCTCTATCCAATAAGAAAATCGTTTCAACTGCCAACTAAACAAATATACAAAAACCAGAAGGAGTGGGAGAATTCTACTAATATAGGAAAACACACTGTGCCAAATCTCATTCAATCTTTGACCAAGACAATCTCGGTTTACTCTGGTTAAATATCTCATCATAAGTAGATGTTTATCTTGGAAACTTTTTCTGACTTGACAAGGAAAAATGATGTAAGAAAACTGCAAGATGTCATACATATGGCCAATTTCTTATTCGATTCTTATTATTATTGTAAAGATTAATCAATCATTATGACAATAAAACACACACACTAAAAACATGAAAATCCAGGTGCAACTGGTGATTGAGCTTAATTAAGTTCAAATAGCGCTTGGAGATTATAAGGTTTAGTGACGTTGGTCGGCCCGCTCCAAATCAGCTCTGCAATTTGTTGATGTGCTTTCTCAGTCAAATGAAAATGATCAAAGAACAAGTAATCTGTAACTTTTTCGCATAACTCGTAACTTTGAGATACTCCCATTCGGCCTCCGCATGTATTGATTCCCCGCAATGGTCCGGTTCCACAACATGCCATTTTCCCTTCCTTAAACCCTATAAATCAAACAAAATGATTCACAAGGTTATACTAAAGACTCATTGGCTTATATGAGTCAATCTAATATAGTTGTTGACAAAAAAAAAGTTATACTAAAGAATCTGTTACATAAAATTGCAAAAGGTTTTGTTACCGTATTTGGAAGGATTGTTCATTCGTACGGATAGGGAAGTGTGATAGTCATGAAGAGCGTATTTGAATCCCGATAGTTCACGCTCTAGCCGCCTCAAACCACTCTCAAGCTTCTCGTTGTGCAGATTGATCAGCTCGGTGACCGGCTTAAAACAAGTTCCTATCTTTGTTTGGTCTATAATCAATGAGGCCGGTGCACAATCATACGCTCCCATGTTCAAGAATCCAAACTTCCTTCCTCCAATTTTATACACTTCCTAAGAACATAAACACAAGCTCACATTAACTGATCATCAACCTTGTCCACAAGAGAATCCAACCATCAACTTATGATTTACCTTGATCACGGCCGTTGTGTTACCGACAACAAAATCGACGTATATCTCTTGAGGACTGGATTGGAAAATGGAAGAGTTTGTAGAGAATGGATATTGATAATCGTTGACTCCGATATGAAACAGATAAACTGCTCTTGAAATAACCATCTTCCCTTGTGCTTCTCCTAACGTAGATCTCAACAATTTTTCAACCTTCTTAAAATTGTTTAATTGTGATTTCAAATTTATCACCTTGAGTGGTAAAAATGAGAGAAAAAATGAGTGTAGAAAGTCAAAACAGTTATCATTGATTCAACTAATAAAAATAAACAAGTTTGATAATTATTACCATTCCGGGAAAGGTTCCGACTAAAGCTCCGGCACCGGCGGAAGCAAAACTAACTCCGTAGGGAAATTGATTTTTACCGTTACTTGGTTGTAGATACGCTGGGATCAACGGTAACCATGCGTACTCCGCTGCCACGTCGGCAATTAGTTTTTAAAAAGCCGTTAAAAATTTACCGGGAAACAAAACAGAGTAATTTTGTTACCTTACCAATAAAATCAGGAATTGTACGACCGTCGGAGACTCTTCCAGTAGGGAATTTGAAAGTGGTTTGGCCGTATGGCCAGTAATTAGACCGGAAACTGGGAAGAGTATCGATGTAATTGTTGTTTCCGGCATCGAACACAGAATCGCCAAACACGAACAAAGCGGATTGGTTTGTTACCAGATTGTTGTTGTTGTTGTCTCTACAGTTGATAGAACCGATTAATATGATTGTTGTGTAAGCAAAGAAGATGATCAAAGTTGATCGAGAGTTTTCCATGTTTAATGTTGTGTTCTTGGTATTACTGTTTAGTGTTTATATAAAACAAATGTTCTGTTTTGGTCTTCATATAATAGCAAGTGCTCTGTTTTTGTTCTTATATATTTTTTGAATTTTTTCAATAGTTTATTTCAATAAAATTGGTTGATTGATGAGAATTGTTTTTTTTTCTTGTGGTCAAGTTGTTCTAAGAAATAGTGTTGTAAAATAGATCTTCTAACTGCCCATTTGTTTTGAATTTTATGTTGTTGTCGTTTGTTCTTATTTTAACCTATACTGTCTGAAACCTTATAAAGCAAGTGTTGTGAAAAAGTTAAGGATTTTGAGCTGTTGAGCAATCCAATCATTGTGGTCATTGCGTACGTGCAGTTATTGTTGTATACAATACGGCCACTAGAAACAGAACGTTTTAGTGTAACTACTTCTGATATTGATAACGAACTATGTTACAAGAGGGGATTTATATACCTGATTTAAATATCTCTATCAAAACCAGTACACTAAACCGGGGAAAAACGTCTTTGGTTAACGGTTCCCTAATCCCCTCGAATTCAATTTGGTGGTTAAGCTTTGTGTCAAGCTGAAAGTTAGTCTTAAAAGACAAGAAACTAGGGTTCTTGATGGTCGAGGGAAACTAGTATACAACAACAAGCAGGAATTTGGATTCTAGGCTCATGAAAAATAACTTGTGCTGTGGAAAACAAGTACTAACGGTCGAGGGAGCACAAAAAGTGTATAATTGCAGATCTCTTTTAAAAGAAATCGAAGCGGCAGAATCTTGGCTTCATAACCGAGTCGAAATAAAATTGAATGATTAATCCGAAGAAGAAGAAGAGCCTGGTTCTATTGAATATGAATCTGGTTCTTCTGATGAAGAGTCTGAGGAATCCAAACCTCTTGAAGAATCAAAGAAAGAAGAGCATTTCAAGAAGCCGGCTAAAACCAGTGTTGTGAGCAAGCCTTCTGGTTCTAAGACAACCACCAAACCGAGTCACGAGAGTACTAAGCCCTTTTGTCAAGAGTTCGTTTCTTTTGTTAAGGCTGAGAATCCGAATTGTTTTGGTATTGATGAAGCCAAGTGGATTGCAAGCTGGGGGAAGGTCAAAGATGGACCAAAGAAGCGAGAGATGGAAAACACATTGACGAAGATGATGGCTAAGCAAGCGGAGCTTTGTATGATGAGGATTTTATTTGTGGGTGACATACTGACATAGCATGCGATGATTAAACAAAACGCATCGTCTTCGGTAAGTAGATTGAAGAGTTGGTGGTATGTTGCTGGAATGTTTTTTTTTACCCTTTTTTAGTTTGCATTTTGCAGCTTTTTTTTTTTTTTTTGGTAACATTTGGAACTTTATCGGTGTGGTTTGGTTTTTAATTAAGACTTTGTTCTATCGGAAATTACATTTAAAATTAGTGGAGGTTTTCTTTAAGACTTTTGTTATAGTGGAGGATCCCACTAATTTCAAAGATGGAACCAGATAAAACACAGAGATGAAACCAAGTGACTGTTTGCACTGTCTATTTTAATAAAATGATGGAAAATAATTTATGAAACCTGCAAGATTTGTCCAATCTCTTCTTCTCTGAATAACTAAACGCTCTCGCCTAACATAAACGGATAAACCCATGATTTCTCTTCTAATACAGGTTTCTTGCGGTCTAAGTAACTGTGATTGTAGTTAAAAAAAATAAACATTTTGAGCAGATTGTTCATATTATTGCAAACGTTCATCAATTATTACTATTTATAAACAACATAAAGACATAAAGAACATGCATGAGTACATGACTAATAGCTAGGACTAGACAAGATAGAACCTCTTCCTTTTATTTTCATACCTATATATGTATACATCGACAAACTCTACTTCAATCCATTTGAGATTACAAGGTCCGCTAACATTCGATGGTCCACTCCAAATTCCTGTTGTTGAGCCTTCATGTGTGATGGTCTAGAAAGATTGAGAAATTTAAGTAAAAACTTTGATAATTTTTTTAAGAAATCACTGTAATGGAACTATAATAGATGTTTTTTTCCCACAGAACTGATAGGTCAATCGTAGTATCATAAACGGCCTGTTTTTGTCTTTTTATAATTAATGGGAAAACTAAATTTGTAACATCTCCGGAAAGGAAACCAAAGAGTCACGCACGACTTGGTTTCTTCACAACGGTTGATTACATCTCAGTCAAGAAGACGTTTCCAAAAAGCCGTCATAACAATAAATGAAATGAGTATAGGGAATTGTTAACCAAATAAATTCCCACAACGATCTATATTAACCCCCTATGAGCTTTAGTCTAAGAGGTGCTTAGATCTCATTCCCGTTTATTTTTTACCACCTTCGCTTGTGAGTACGTGATAGAATACAGATTTATCAGGAGACTATGGATGGGAAAACAAGGATCAACCTAGAGGTTGATAGCTCCAAAACCGTCAACCTCAAAATCGACGAAGACCCGACGATCAGTCAAAATATTCCACCGGACATTCTTCATGGTAAAGTCATGCATCTTTCTATAAATACTGTGGACAAAAACACAATGATCAACCTAGAGGTCGATAGCTCCAAAACCATCGACCTCAATATCGGCGAAAATCCAACCGGTGGATATAATGGGCCGGACTTTCGTCATGAAGTCATGTTTATTTTTATTAAGACTTTGACAGGAAGGAGAATCGTCTTAGAGGTGGAGAACTGCGACACTATTGAAAACATCAAGGCCAAAATTCAAGATAAACAAGGCATCCCGGTGGACCAACAGAGGCTGATTTTTAAAGGCAAGCAACTCGAAGATGGTCTCACTTTAGCTGACTACAACATCCAGAACGACTCGATCCTTCACTTGATAAAGCGTCTCTAAGACTTGGCGGCTAATTTGGAGGATTTATATTCGTATTTCTGTTTTCTTGTCAAAGACTAGTGGAGTTTTAATAAATTCAAGATGTTTTGTATCTTGTTTTTGCTTAATTTATCTCTTTAAAATAAAATAAAAGAATTAGTAGTATTTGTACCTTTCTTGTTTGTGCGTTATTCCATTGTTTGTTGCAATTGGTTTTAAAATAATGGCTACTTTTATTTTTCATTTCCTTTATTTATTTATTTATTTATTTTTGTAAAAATCTTCGATAATCTATTCTTCTCGCCAGGTATGTGTTTTTTTTTTTGTCTCGTTATGAATATATAAATTGGAGTTGATGTAAACATCCAAAAATGAAAGATATAAGCCCTTGTTGAACGGTCCGGAAGATAAATTGAATGTAATTATACAAAAATAGTTCACTCGTAGCGTGGTTCACTAGAGGGAAAAAACTTTTGAGCAACTTCTACCTAATTTTTTAGATATACTACATAATCTATGGGAAAGCTAGCTTTTCTTAATTTTTATCACTCTTAGCAATATAGGGAAATTCGTTCCGTCTAAATTCTTGTAATACAAATCATTTTCCATACTAACTAGTGTAAACCTGTTATTCTCACCAGTTAAACATGTTATTAGCTATATAGCACTAGAGACCGGGGAAAACATGACATCACATTTCATATATTGAATTTTGGATCCATAATTGAAAAAAAAGTTGTAAAAAATGAACACTAAATTGAATTCCATGTGTATTATAGTGTAATACATTCAAATCAAGGAATCTGAAATAAATTATTGATATTGTATGGACCAACCACTAGAGAATCTGACATGTGTCCACCGTTCCAAATTAAGTTTGCGAATTGGTTATATGTATTTTGTGTGAGATGAAGTGAATCCCAAAAAATATAATCTTTAGGATTCTCACACAATTGATATTCTTTCACAATTCTCTTCCCTCCACAGCTGAATACTCCTCTCCACTTCCCAGTTCCACAACAAGCTTCTTCCCCTTCTTTAAACCCTTTTATTTATCACAAAAATGGTATTGGGTTATGAACATATACTTTAATGGCCCCTTAAATGAATATCATAAGTGGAATAGCCCAACAAAATTCACAAAGAGCTCACTTACCAAATTTAGAAGGATGTTGCATTCTGAGTCTAAGGCTTTTGTTCATGTCAAATAGGGAGAATTTGAATCCCTTGACTTGTCTTTGCATTTGAAACAAGAGATTTGTCAGAGCTCTGTTATGCATGCTTGCTAATCTTGAAGCATCTCTTAAGCAAGAATCATCATTCTTCGGTTGTAGAATTCGTAAAGCCGGAAAACAACCCAAGTCAGGCACATTCAAGAACCCGAATTTACGTCCTCCAATCTTGTATATTTCCTGTTACAAAATCTTATAATGGATAAATGAATGTAACAAAAATAAGGTTTATATTATGATGATGATGAACTTACATGAATGAATGTAGTCAGATTACCAATGACAATGTCAACATGTTGAGACATTGAAATGGGAAGAGATTGATTGGTCAAGAAAATGCTTGAGTAGTCATTGCTCCCAATGCTTATCAAATAGACAGCTCTTGAGATTCTCTTCTTGCTTTCTTCTTTACCAAAGTTTGTCCTCCATAATCTCTCCACTTTCTTGTAGTGATCCAATTGTGTTCTCAAATTTATAACCTTACAATTATTAGGAATTGGTTACCACGTTGAACAACATAGAATAATATATCTGACCTAACCTTAAATTTAAAAATCTAATTGTCCTAAATAAGTAAGTGGGTACTACATATTTTGCAATTTAATAAAATTGAAAAGGAATTCTACTATCTTTATAAATAAATAAAGCATGTAAAAGGATACAACAAATCGTAGGTGGGACCAAAAAACTACATTTTAAAGAAGATTGTTCAATTAATTTAGCCACAATAATCGGGTCAAAACTCAAAACCCACTTCCATATGCAATCATTTAATCAACAATTTAGGTATAGAAAAGTTAACTACATTCAATCAAACTCATGGATCAATTAAGCAAACGAAAGTTACGAAACTCAATCAAATGATATATCTATTTTAAGATACATTATAATGCAAAACTATTACTAAAAAAATCCCACAGAAATTAAAATAAAATAAAGTAAAAGATAAAAAAAACGTACCGAACCTTGGAACGTTTCCACAAGAGCACCAGCACCAGCAGACGCAAAGTTGACGCCGTAAAGCTTCTTTTGACTATTTCCCGGTTCCAAAAACGGCGGAATTAACGGCAAATTCGCATATTCCGCTATCATTAACGTACATTTCCGTCAATATTATATCTTTAAATAAGACCACGAGCTAATATATGAATAATAAGAAATATAATCTTCTCACCAATGAAATCAGAGATGAGACGACCGTCGGAGAATCTTCCGGTGGGGAGGCCAAAGAATGTTTGACCATAAGGTGGAAAATTGGCTTGGTCAAGTGTAGTGGTGTTAATGTAATTATTGTTTCCTGCATCCAAGAAAGAGTCTCCAAAGAGGAACAAGGCCGTCACATTATTGTCACCGTTATGAGAAATTTTGGCCGAGGATTTTCCGGCGAGAAAAAGAATGGTAGAAGAGACGATAAAGAAGATGAAGGAGGAGATAGTTCTCCTTGTGACTTTCTCCATTAAAGTTGACTCTCTCATTCACCACAAAATTCTAAAGACTCGTGATGTGTGTGTTATATAGACCAAATCATTTGCTTTTTAAATCTAACTTATAGACATGTCGACAAGACTATGTATTTATTTATGATATAAAATGTGTGTCCACACTTATATACAAAGACTTTTGAAAAGAAGTCAAATGGTTTGATTAGTAATATTAATGCAAGTATCACCATAAGATAATTTCATTTCTTCACAATAATAGGAGAAACCAAATGTTATGTCAAACTTGTCATCACACAACTCAAAGCACCTTGACACTTACATTTTGGGCTACATTTTGACAGTAATACGGTAACTAACAACAATTTATATGAAAAATCAGTAGATTAAATTACCAAATACATATAAATATGTTTCAGTAAAAAATAAAGAATGTGTGCTAATGCTTAGATATTTATACAGAGTGAAAATGACCTAAAGAAGCAGAACTGTCCAGAAGAGTTAATTTACTCTCTTTTATTTTCTGTTATCATAAGGAAACGGTCACGAGAAAGACACAAACTCACCAGTTACCACTTGCAAAAAGAGAGTTCAACCTTTAGAGATTCTTCTGTCGTTTAACGTCGTCGTTTCAACGTTTGTTCCCTCTAGATTCATTGTACCACAAAATAACAAAAGTGGCGCACTTCTCTAGGCAATCACTTTGATGATCAGTTGATCACCGCTTTTTTTCTGATCACAAATTTACGAGAACCGGTTTGGTTCAAACTTAGCTTGTGACTTCTTTGTTATGTTCAACAGTTCTCACATACTCTTAGTAGCATACAAAGAAGATTTATTTGATTAAACAGATGAGAGGTTCAAACACATTATGACAAATGTTAAAGGAGTTTTGGGGCATAAAGTAACAAAAACAAAACACAAACGAATTCAAAAGATTCACTAAAACAAAAACTACCACAACCCCTAAAAATAAGCCTCTACTTAACTTCATCACAACTACCCTCAAGATAGAGGCTCATGGCTTCTCGCAATGCAAACAGGAACTCCTGAGAGAGACAGACAGAGACAGCAGAAGAAGATGCAAGTAACAGACATTAGAAAGTTTTGGAGGTTGATAAACGAACGATGCGGGAAACTCACAAACATGCAGCCTTATTTACATGAAACTGGATCTCTTCAGAAGACTCCTCCAATCATGGAATGAATTTCATCAATACTCCATAGGTCCATAGGGTTTGCACCATTGTCCTGAGTCGTTACAGCATCTTCGTTGAGGAAATCCAGTGAAGCGTCCCATTCAGTGTTGTTGTAAGGTGTCTCGAAATCCATAGACTTGAGCTTCTTAGCTGGATTGGCTTCCTCAAAGAACAGAGCTGAGTTGTTGTTGTTGATAACCGCAGAAGAGATGTCGGGAGTTATCGGAGCTTGATCGCTCCAACCAAACTCCGAACAATCGAAAGAATTACTACCCTGGTCAGAGCTGAAATACTGATACCCATTACATCCAGCATCAACGGAGTTTGTCATCCCAAACTGGTTGTTGTTGTTGTTGCTCACTTGGTGTTTCTCCTCCATGAAACACATATTTTCAAAGGAGATGTTCGAGTTCTGAACCAAAGCTGGACTTGGGTTAGGGTTAGGTTTAGCCACTGGTTTCTGAAGATTAGCCTTCACAGAGCGTTTCTGAGAATTAGCCTTCATGTTTTCTTCAGGGAAATTCACCTTAGCTTTAGATCCACGGATTCTCCGCGCTGCAGCATCGTAAGCTCTAGCAGCTTCCTCAGCTGTCTTGAACGTTCCAAGCCAGATTCTAGCACCTTCCCTTGGATCACGTATCTCAGCAGCCCATTTTCCCCAAGGACGTTGCCTAATCCCTCGGTACTGATTCTTCCTCTTCCTATTTGCAGATTTCTCAGCGTCCCCATCCAAGCCAGTAACTTTCTTACCAAAAACTGAACCTAGTAGTGAAACAACAACAAAACAAAAGAGTTCTTCTATAAATAACTCATCAACAATCTCTAATCAAATCTCATCACACAAATCAAGTCTCATCACTCAACCTCATATGCATATAAATATCACACAAATCAAACCTCATGCTTTATACAACAATCAAAATCGTAAGCAGATAAAGGTATCTATGAACAGAGCTAAATAGAATCGAAACTTAATTTCTAACCAATTCAATCGCTCAAACTAAAGTCAATCCCTAAATATTTACCTTCCGCAGCGGCGGAGACGGCGGGTTTTGGAGTCGAAGTGAAAACGAATGGTTTCACATCGGCGAAAACATCACCGACGTCGAAATCATCATCGCAATCGATAGACGAATCATCTTTGAAACCTTGGAAATCAGCTTCGAACTCAGCGTCAAAATCGAAGAAATTCGAACGATTCTTCGAGCTTTTCTTCGATCCTTTCAAATTCTTCTTCAGATCCGGCCAAATAAACTCGCTAGTAACACGGCGAGACCTCGGCGGTGGAATGAAATCGGATATTATAGCTCCTCCACACATGGCGGCGATTCTTGAGGGTGTAAATGTTCGAAAACAGAATCTTAGCGGCGAAAATGGAAACTAATTGATACTTTTGGGGGTTATATCTTTGCTTCTTCTTCTCTCTTCAACGCTTTGCTTTGTTGTTTTCTTCAGAAAGAGATTTTAGAGTAAAATAAAAGATGAAGCGAGTACGATGGTTGTTTACTATTATACCCTTATCTTGATGTACTATTTACGGTACTACCAGACTTTTATATTCATTTACTGTAGATCTATATTGTAAATTAGGATTTTATTAGTTTATTAATAGTTAGTTGCAGTAAATAAGATTAAAAATTTAGTCAGAGTTGTCTGCTGGTAGACAAAAATAGTCTAAACAAATTTTTACCTAACGTCAATTGATTTTTTCATAAAGTCTATTTCCCTTAGATCTAGTATCTATTAATGTGATTAGGCATTAAAAACACAACTAAATACTTTTGCAATGTTGTTTGCATTCAGGAGTAGCCAACGCAGAACAGATATTTAACATTTAAATTTAAATAATATTATAAATGAATTATGAAAATGTTTTAACATAGGCACAAAATAAATGAATTATTGAAAATATAATGAAAAACTATACAACAACTTTTGAATGTAATTTTGATTAGGAGAGAGGACCATTAAGACCTTATGCTGTTATGCATAAGGCTAAAATTGTAAAAGCATAGAAACACATTTATGAATCTGCGTGTGCAGGACACGTACGATATTATTGAAGCTTTTTGAGCAAGTTGATAGGATTTGGTTTTTATGACAAAGCTTTTGTCGTTTCGTGACAAACAAAAAAGTTATTAAAAATAATCCGAAAAATATATTTGTCCTTTTGTTTGATAACTAGCATTCCAAATCAATTACTAGTTTTCTTAAACTCAATTTAAAATTTCCTTGTAATTCTGTTTACTCTTAACTAACTTTATTAGGTCCAAATTATCAGGCATCGTAAATTACGGAATATTCAGTAGGTATGTGTTATGTGTATGTGTACGTGGAAACCATATTTTGTTGTTTTATGGTGAAATATATTTTATGGTTGCAACTTTCTAAATTATGTATAAACAACTATTGGAAATTCAGTTAAAAGAAAATTTTATTTTATAAAATTCAACTTCATACGTGTATAGTTATACTACATATAATATATATATATATATATATATATATATATATTAGTGCAATCATGTACTATATATTTATATATTAAGATCAAATTGTGAACGCAAAGAAAGACAGATGAATAAAATAGGTAGGGTCCAAATCATTTTACAGGATTGAGACAAGTTCCTAAATTAGCTTATCTCAAAGAAACAGATAATGATGTCAATATGTCATTCATGGAGCAATTATTTGTTTCACTATTTTAACTTTTAATAATTGACTATACTCGTTTCGGAACTGTACATTAGTACAATTTCTTTGTGTTTATAGATATAAACCTTATGTTTTGTTTTTCTAACCAAATTTATAAGAAGCAAAACAAATTCCAGTAGTTGATTTTTTGTTCACTAACTGGAATTCTTAAATCTGAACATAACTTCTCATTAATTGGAATCATTGGATGGATACAAAGTGAAATCATTTTACACAAGGCAAGTTGTCTTTTTGGGCCGAATCGCTAAGATAGTGGGCTTCATAGGTCGAGTTATAGGCACTTGCATTTAGTTTAATTGATTGGCCTTTTAATTGGGCCGAGACCACGAACCTGCTTAGTTACTCGTGACAGTGTGACACTATAAAACAATAAATTAGTTGGGGAATTGGGTTGAACAAAGTGATCACTTGACAAGTAAAACAATAATTCCAATTGTTTAAAATACAGTATTTTGGCCTGTACATATTCAACACGTGACTAAATGAGTTGTTCATATCTTCTCAACCAAAGAGTGTCTATGTCCCTGTCACATACATTTAAAATATCTCCCATACATAAAAAAAAAAGAAGCAAATCGAATAATTTATTTATCAGAGAGATTTTCTTCTTTAAAATAATTCTTTATCCAGTTCATATCCATCATGTCACGATCCAATCTGAATATTAAAATGTTCTTCGAATTAATCAGATTTAGTTATGAAATATGAGTCATATCTCATATGACACTTTGTATCATTTAATTATCTCACTAATTAACGTGTGACTACAAGTAATCTTTATTTTTGGTCAACAGCTACAATTAACCTAACTAATTAATGAGCATTTTTACTAAATCAGTAATTAAACCACCTGAGAATGAGATCACCACATAAACTGTCCAATTAACATTTAAGATTTTGAAAAATGACAACCGGAGATACAATTTAATTCTCTTTCTTTTACTAATAACTTTCATAAGATGTGTAACCAAAAAAACTATAATTAGATATTGCTTAAAGAAGCCTCAAGGAACTATAAATAATTGACGTCGTCGCCGGAGATCATCAAACAAATTCCGAGACTCGCTTTTTCCGGCGCCGTTATTACATCGTCTGTACGAAGCCAACATCATCTTCGTCGAAGCCTCTAGTTCTTTTCTATCATCAATCAACATCTGACTTTCTCTGCACTCTCTACTACAAAATCCCAAATCTCCTCTGTTTTCAACAAAAAAAAAAAATTGAGAATCAAGAACAGAACATCTTTCGTTTACAAAGAGTATATAATATAGTAATAAAAAAAAAAAAATATCGTACCTGTACATGTAAACATCTTTGTCTTGATGGAGTTGTTTATTGCAGAGATGACATGTTTTAAGGAAACAAAGCTCCGAGATGTTTGGATTGGATCGGTTTAGTCTCAGTGAAGATTTGATCACTATATTGTTTAGTTTTTCCCTCGAATCTCTTGTCACAAGTTGCAATCCAACAGAGATTTTAGTCATTCTCTCTATCTTTAGGAATTGGAAATCTGAGTGGAGAGAAATGTGAGAAGGGAGAGAGAGAGAGAGATGAAGTGGAAGCAGAAGCCGAATGGTTTTTGGGAATATATAAAAGTAGATATTTTACTGTATTGAGTGATGTGTCTTTTATGTCTCAATTAAAATGTGGAATTTGACTTTTTCGACATTGGCCAATTTCTTGTCGGGAATTACTACTTTTGCTATTCATCAGAAAATAACCCTAAGACCTAAACTCATACATTCAATGGAATGATTGGGAAAAGGAAAAAAAAACTCGAATTCAATATGTTATAGTTGTTGTTAAATGAACAAATGTAAAATGCTAAAAAAAAGTTTGTTGTAAAGTAATCTATTTATATTTTTAGTTTATACATAATCACTTTTCTAAAACGTGAAACTTAATCAAATGTTATAGACTAATGATATAAAAAAGAATTAAAATGTGGTGTGGACAGATATATTTGCCATCTTTAATGTCTTTACAAATATATTTTTAATTTCATTTATTGTGTTAGTATATTAGATGTTCCGAAATAATTTTATCTTTTTTCACCTTCCCGAATACAGTATACTTTTGTAAACAGTTGAGCACGAAGATAACAAAAAAAACGTGTATATGGGTAATTCCAGGAAAGAACGTAATATTTTTAAAAAAAACGTGGGATTGTAAGTGGCCGGTGTTTTATGAATCTTACAACGTTAGCAGTTAGATCCAAACATTAGCTATAGGCCTATAGCCTATAATAATATTCCATCTGTTTTACAATATAAATTGTTTTAAATAAAAACACGCAAATTAAAAATATTTACTTTTAAAAAATTCTACTAATCACAAAAGAGACTACATAACATAAATAATCATAAAATATTAAAATAATATATAATTTGTATAGAAACTTGAAAACAACTTATATAGTAAAACAAAAAAATTGTTCCAAAACAACTTATATTATGAAACAGAGGGAGTAGTTACTTAGACCAAGCATTAAAATAATACTAAGAATTTACCATCTTTAATTCTATCACGTTTCTCATGCTCTCATTTTCAAAACATCAAATCATATGATATTCCATGTTACATTATAGGTCATTTATCACTACACTGCAATAATTGCAACTTTTCAATATCCAGCGCATACCATACCATTTTTTTTTTTGTGCAAACATTTTAAAGTGTTAAAAGGATATATATACTTTTGCAAAAAAACACAAATGATTCTAACAATAATAAAACAATATAGCAATACATATCTCTAATCAAGAAATCAAAAACCAGAAATGATCATACTATAATATATACTAGTAACTATATATTGAAACTTGGGTGATAAATTTTGAGTAAAGATGACAAGTCACAAAGATCTCGCTACTACCAAAAAAAATGTGCATTAGCAGTAAGAATCAGAGACAAACTATGTCTGTGTATAGCCAAAAATATGGTGTTTTTGTTTTTATTTTTATACAAAAAATGAGAGATTTCAGACCAGCTATAGGAATTAGACAGCTTCACTTACAAGTAAAGCTGAATAAGCTCGTCACTTACTACAGATGGAGTGAGAACACCAAGATCAGTGAAGAGTAGAGTCAAGTACTGAGGAGGAGTGTAGTCCCTTGCAGATCTTTCTACCTCAACCTTAGGAGGAACAGGAACACTGAAATCAATAGGTCGCAAGGCTGGTTCTAAGTCCTTTTGATCCAACGGGTAGAGCCGTGCAAACTTCGCTTGCAAGAAAACAAGAAAGAAGATGATGGATCATTGATGTTTTTGCAATCAAGTTTTTAAAACTTTTAAAGTTTTGGGAGGTTACCTTGTAACTCTCTGCAGCTACATAGACTGGTTTATTCATACTCTGTGCGACTAGGGCGATTTGGTAAGTTCCCATCATGTTAATTATCCCGCCACTTTCAACTACTCCATCAGCTCCAACAAACACCATGTCTACTTCATCCATGCTATAGGCCACGGCTGAATCGATCAGAAGCTTCACAGGAATATCAAGTTTTGCAAGCTCGTTAGCTAGCAGTACACCTGTTTTATCTGGCCTTCCCTCTGTATTTTGTTTCCACGGATGCAACGGAAATGTGATTGTCAGTTAGGAAAATCAGAATGAGATAACTGGAAGATGTCATATCCAATTGATCTCTAAGTCTTAAGAAAAGTACCTGTGCACAACACTCGAAAGAGTTTCTTGTTTTGCGCTGATGTCTTTAGTATTTCAAACACAACTCTGGAGAAACCATGGACCAGAATAGTACACCCATCAAATATGAAATCTTGACTAAGCATTGCAATTATCGTTCGGGCCTGCAAAATTTCCAGTTACTGTTCAAACTCTTCTTCTACTAACTATTTATGTAAACAATTCCCGTTCGAAGAGAACACTGACCTTGCAAGATATTTCCCCAAATTTCTCAGCACGTTCAAGCACACGGGATTTCGCAGAGTTGAAGTCCTCAAATTCTAAAGCAGATGTTCGAGTCACATAGCGCATGAATAGATCACATCCCGCTGTTAAGGATATCGACGTTGTGTCCCATGACTGAAACATGAAGACAATCTTACATTTTTAGAGTTCTACCTCGAAAACACTGAAAGCTACTCAAATAATACCATCTGACACTCAGGACTAACGAAATCCATCAGCTACCAATTTCCATAGAGACATAATATTTCAAAGAAGTATAGCATCATAGAAGATGTAAATTAAAACCATAAACACATCATCCAGGAAAGATAAAACTTTCAACCTATCTTTCCCTTTAGAGCCACCAGAGAGTCTTAGCGATCAAGAAACTCGCAGAAATGCCAAGTACAATTCAGAACTCTACAAGTCAATGCAATGCCATAATCACATCTACCATTTTGACACAAACTAAACCTGATTTTTTGTCAAAATAATCAATGCTAAGTTGCAAACTAATAGCATGTTCATTAAAAACTGAAAGCTACGATTTGAGCAGGACTCAAATGTACAATCTGACACTCAAATCAAAGGAAACAACCAATTGCTCATTTCAAAACAAACAGAATATTTCAAAGAAGTATAGCATCACAGAAGAAGTGAAGTAAAACCAGAAGCATCAGCATCAAGATATCCAAAAAGATTAAACTTTCAACCTATCTTTCCAAATAGAGCAACCAGAGATTCTTAACACCATCAATAAAATCCACAATGCAGAGATTACTCGGACATATAATGCCAAGCAAAATTCACAACTCGACAAGTCAATGCAATGCCACGATGATGATCACATCTACCATTTACGCCGCAAGCTAATCCTAAGTTATCGTCAGGGCATGAACCAAAATACTCAATGCTAAGAGTTCGTTAAAGATTGAATCACAATACAGAGTCATCCAAAATTCAGAACCCAAATTTCAACACAAAGAAGAAAGTCTCTTACTTTCAGAGTATCAGAAGCTTTCTTGAGTTCAATTTCAAGTTCCATCATAGTAGTAGCTTCACTAGCCCTAATAACAGCCGCAAGAGCACGAATCGCCGCAACAGCCTCCGCCAAATCAGGTTGCTGTCTCCAACTATTAAAGTCCTCAATCACGCTAAAGGGTCTTCCCGAAACTAAGGAATCACGATCAGGGTAACGTCGAACCGCGGCTTGAGCCTGCTCCAACCACTCGCTAGTCACAATTCCATGATGCGCCGCTCTGGTTTGGTAATAAGCCGAAATAGGATTAGGGTTAGGGTTTTCATCCGCCATTGAAGCAGATGGTGGTGGAGGAGAATCAATTGAATGAGTTAGAGAAATGGGTTTGTTGTTCTGATGCTTATCGAGGATAAACGAAGCCGATTCTCTCCACATTTTGATGAATTCTTCGAAAATCTCAGTTTCAAGCTAGAGACTTTGGGGTTTATGCCTCATGCCTGTAATAACATTTAATTTAGCTTTAAGAACTTCATTAACAATAATATTATCATTTGGCTCTCCAAAATTGTATATTTACATTTACGACCCTAAAGTTTACACAATAGTTCAATCTCACCCCTACTAATTATCACAATTTACATTTGAGAAGACTATATGCTATAACAATACCCATTATTAAAGAGTGATCTACTTGTGGCTCCACCATCATTGTTAATACATCTTTCCCAAGATCTAAACTTTTGATATTTGATTGTTTCTTTTTAACTTCTGCCAATAATCTTCCTGATCCATCCTCGATTGTGAAAACCGATTTGCGTTTTACAATCTTATAACAAGATTGATGATCACCATCAACTATACGCGATCCCATTACAACTTTGTATGATGAAGATGAACCCTTTGGCAATATCTTGAAGTTTTTTCTTAGTTGAAATCTTGTCCCGGTTGAGTTATATCCTTTCCAAGATTTGAATAATCCCAATTTCTATAACCAAGAAAATAAAAGAGTTAGAACAAAATACTTTTAAGAAAACTATAAGAACATAAGATGATATGTTTTATTGTTTACCTTTTGACGTAATGTAAACAAGATTTTGCCGTATAAGTCCATAAGGTAAACTTCACTACAACTCTTGGAGTTATAATTATCCACTCGATAGATTAAGTTTCCTTTGGAATCAAAAACTGTGCAGCCTTTACTATGAAACACAAGAGATCTCATCCAAATCGTGAAACTCTCTTTCTCCGTCGTTAAGTACGGCGAAGTCTTGCCTTCTCCCACGCTAAAATCCACAGGAAACGCCTTGTCAGGATGAATCTTCACCATGTTCTTCGCCGGAGAAATCAGATTAAGTGAAAATTTGGTCCTCATCGTTCGGTTGTTGCTATATATTTGCATATGTATTGATTTTTTTTTATGTTTGGCTCTGAATGATAGTTATATGTCTTCTTCGCATTTATATATACTTTCTACTAGTAGTAGTAATTCAGTTTTTGGTGTGTCATTAGAAAATATATATATACGAAGGTCTTCGTCCACATGTTCAATGTGAGATACAAAATAAAAATAACAGAGAAAATCATGTAGCGATAACATGTATGGTCGTTTTTGTTAAACAAAAAAAAATGTATGGTCCTTTTTGTTTGTTACTACATGTCTGGTCGTTGTAACGTGACTAATGTGATTGTGAGATTCGATTAATAGAGCAAAAAATATTGAAAAAACTGTTCATACAATATAATAAGATAACTTCAAATTATTAGTTGCTAGGCTTAGAATCGGTCTTCAGTTGTGGTCCATTCCATTTGTGTTCTATCCGTTGTCCAATGCTGACAGTTTATCGGAATGATACTGCACAAAAGAATGTTTTGACAGGAAGATTAACTGTAAAAGCTATTGTTTATATTTGCAAAAATTGTGTTTTTTTTTTTCTTTGTATTTGCAAATAAATTTGATATCATTTCTTTTAGGGCACTTTCTTTTATTCTCTAGAACACTATAAATTAATTTCAATTCATTCGCATACCCAAAAAATAATGTCAAAGTGTCACAGGTTACGTTTTTTTTGTGTTTGAAAATTGAAACATGCGTAAGAAATTATATGTTGTTGCCACTTAAAACTAGGCGTGTACATCTTGATATCAGGACAGTAAAATAACACATAAATCGAGAGCAAGTAATTCACATAACAAAAAACATTCATGACAATTTTCGATAAGATAGGGACGAGAATTTTGGGTCGCGGAACGAGTTCAAGAAATTTAAGTAGCAAAATTTATTATTCAAATTCTTACTAATTTGGGTAAGGCTTGATGTCGGGACGGTTAAATTAAAGGTCACTTTCGATACGGGTATTTCTGAAAAACTTACATATTTAGATGATTTTCATTAATTTTATAAAAGCTGAATAACCAAACGAATAATACATATATATATCTCATTCTATAAACAATTTCAAGTAGCTATTTTTATTTTTTTTAAACACACAAATATGGGATAAAAATTGGAACATACAGTATATGAACAGTACCGAAATGGACAAGCCTATTTAAAACCATGTATGGAATATGAGATGGCTCATTCTGCTATTACAAATTACAATCTGATCACATGGTCCTTTAGTTTAATAAAATCGTATGATTGATATCTCTATTATCTTTTCATGCATTCGTATAACTTCCATGACCCCTTTACTATTAGTCTATTATCTTCTTCACCAATTCCAATTCTTTCTGCTGACTAAATTACCATCCAAATCTATTTAATTCAGTTTGATAAATATTTTAGTAATTCAATTATGGTTAACTCAGCTAGTTAAAGATATTGTTAACAGAAACATGACCCTAATTTCAAAACACTTTTGGTTTATGTTGTGGAATTGGTACTAGTATTAGTAAAACATACATCCGTATAAAAATCACGCTTAAAGGGTCTTCTCACGACCGGGAAAACGAGTAATCACGGTCATGATAGCGATGATTGAATGGCAGCTTGAGCTTGTTCAAACATACTCGTTGGATCAGTACTATTCCATGGTGCGCGGTTCGGGTTTGGCAATAAGCTGAAACAGGGTTATAGTTTCATCCGCCATTTACGAAGAAGTTGGAGGAAAAGAATGGATTGAATATTAAGTAAGAGAATTAGGTTTCCATACCAAAATATAAAAAAAGAGAGAACTGATTGGTTGTTTTGACTTTTATGAGGATGAACGATGCCGAGCTTCTCCGCATTCTGGTGCAATCTTTTCAATATCCAATTTCAAGCCAGATATTTGGGGTTTATGCCAACGTTTAATTAGCTTTAAAACATGCTTACCTTCAAGATTACCACCTGATTATCACAATTTACATTTGGTAAGTTTATAAGCTATAACAATACCCATTATTAAAGAATGATCTAGTTGTGGCTCCACCATCATTGTCAAAACATCATCTCCAAGATCCAAACCACTAATATCCGATAGTTTGTTTTTAACTTCTGCCATTAATCTTCCCGATCCATCCTTGATTGCGAAAACTGATCCACGATTTACAATCTTATAACAAGATTGTTGATCACCATCAACTATGCGTGATCCCATTACAACTTTGTAAGACGAAGATGATTCTCTTGGCAAAATCTTGAAAATCTTTCTTAGTCGAAATCTGGTCCCGGTTGAGTTATATCCTTCCCAAGATTTGAAGAATCCCAGTTTCTATATATATACATGCACACAACAAAAATGAACTTGCAAGGTAAAATAAAATAATAATTATAGGAACTTATAAATTCTTAGAAAACATTGATGAAATGTTTAGTATTACCTTTTGACGTAAAGTAAACAAAATTTTGCCGTTTAAATCCATAAAGTAAACTTCATTACTCCAACTCTTGGAATCATAATTATCCACTCGATAGATTAAGTTTCCTTTGGAATCAAAAACTGTGCAGCCTTTGCTATTGAACACCAAAGATTTCATCCAAATCGTGAACCTCTCTTGCTCCGTCGTTAAGTAGGGCAAAATCTTGTCTTGTACGACGTCCATATCCACCGGAAACGCCAGGTGAGGATAAATCTTCACCATGGTTTTCACCGGAGAAATAGGATTGTATATTTGCATATATTGAAAAACTTTTTTTTGGCACTGATAGATAGTATATATATAGATATCTTCTTCGTATTTATAGCCTCTACTAGCTAGTAATAATTCAGTTTATGGGTGTATCATAAAAATTAAAATAAAAAATACGAAGATCTTCATCCACATGTTGAATATGTGAGATAAGAGAAGTTTATAAAACGTATCTTAATTCTATTCAACACGTACATACACGTAAGGTCGTTGTCACGTGTGAGATTCGAGTATTAGAAAAATATATATCGTGCACATCGTCACATACAATATAGTATATAGTAATAGAACTATTAGTTGATAAGCTTAGAAATGGTCGTCCATTTCGGTTCATTGCATTTGCATTCTCGTTGCTGGTAAATGCTGACAGTTTCTTGATATGATAGTGCACAAAAAGAAGTTCTATAGGAATAACCATTGACCCCATGTTGCTAACGATGGTGCCAAGTTAGGGAGACAATTCATCACGTCCTCTTCAATTGGTCACATATTTTGGCTGCTTGAAGGATTTCCAACGTCCCGCTATATCATCAATTAATTAAACTATACTTGTTGCAACCTAGAAGACAATGTTGAGTCGTTGCTTTCACATTTTGGCCTATTTGGAGATACTTTGGAAATTAAGAAAATTACTTGAATTTTTCAGGATATATAAAAATCTCCTAGCGGATGTGAGAAAGGTACGAGACGGTGTAAAAGAGTGGACGAATGTGAATATCCCAGGAGATAAGTACCAAAACGATCTATAACATTCCCTTACAACGAATCAGGCAAATACAACTTGAACTTGGCACCACCCATCTAACGGATGGAGAAAATGCAACCACGATTGCAGTTTTAAAGAAGCAAATAATGCTCCAATGGGTTTGGGTTGGATAGCTCGAGACGACTTAGATGTCTTCATGTTTGCAAGAAGTTCATCTATTGGACATATCAAAGAGCGTAAATCCTATTGAAGCTAAAGATTTCAGTTTCCTTCACGCATTACCAATGTCTTTGATGTCAGGGAATCCGTTTGATCATCATTGAAGGTGGCTAGCAACAGCTTGTGATTTATGTTGAAGAAAAGACAGAAATATGTCAAACTTGATGGGTGTAATAATCGAGTAGCAGACAAACTAGCTAAAGCTAGAAACAGATTCAAGTTACGTCCATATCATTTCAGGATCAGGTCCATACGTTATAATTCATAATATTAGATGTTATAAGTTGTTGTTTAATCATATTTTGAAAATTGTGGTGTAGATTTTTCTCTCTAAAATCTATCTTTGCAAATAAATTTAGATATTTTTATTTTTTCATTTTCATTCACAGAAACTTAGCATTTTTCTTTCGTCAACGCTTTTTTGTCAACTAAACTTAGCAATTAATATTCATTTGTTCACATACAAAATTTTAACTAAAAAAGATCTTGCATTTTTTTTTAATATGATTGAAACATGTGCAAAAAAATATCTTGTTTTTTTACGGTGTTACCTGAGATGGAATAGCTCAACCAGTTGAACCCGAAGTTTTAAAGTTTTTGGAGAAATCAGATCTGGTCTTGAATACCAAAACAATCTACATTTTTATTTATGAAATAAATATATGGATTTTGGTGTGGATATTCTCAAATAATTGATCGAGATTCGCAACACCATTACGGGAAGGCGCTTTCGGAAGCGTTAGAGATCTCTAATGTTACTTTGGATCAGATAAATTTCTATCATCAATTCTAAGTATTGTAACCTTGTTTTTTATTTTCTTTTTGGCCAAGGTTACTCTAGTTTAAGTAATGCTTTTGTAATACTTCCACTTCATTTTCAATGTTATTTACAAGTTTAGCAGACAACAAAAAAAAACTTCTCAAATAATAAGAAAAGCTGTTTCTGAGATCACTCTACGGGCCCTTTATAGTCTTTATTAACCCATGGGCCTTTATATGATATTGTGATGATAATCATTTTACGAATATAGAGACAGGGGCCACATCTTTTGATGCATTCGTACTTCTCCCAAGAGTGAAGCGTCCATGACCACTCTATATACTACTACTCTAATTACTCTACTGTTATCTTCTTCACCTATTCCAATTCTTTCTTCTCTTTTTTGTTAAAAGGCTTACCTATTCCAATTCTACGGCGAGACCTCGGCGGTGGAATGAAATCGGATATTATAGCTCCTCCACACATGGCGGCGATTCTTGAGGGTGTAAATGTTCGAAAACAGAATCTTAGCGGCGAAAATGGAAACTAATTGATACTTTTGGGGGTTATATCTTTGCTTCTTCTTCTCTCTTCAACGCTTTGCTTTGTTGTTTTCTTCAGAAAGAGATTTTAGAGTAAAATAAAAGATGAAGCGAGTACGATGGTTGTTTACTATTATACCCTTATCTTGATGTACTATTTACGGTACTACCAGACTTTTATATTCATTTACTGTAGATCTATATTGTAAATTAGGATTTTATTAGTTTATTAATAGTTAGTTGCAGTAAATAAGATTAAAAATTTAGTCAGAGTTGTCTGCTGGTAGACAAAAATAGTCTAAACAAATTTTTACCTAACGTCAATTGATTTTTTCATAAAGTCTATTTCCCTTAGATCTAGTATCTATTAATGTGATTAGGCATTAAAAACACAACTAAATACTTTTGCAATGTTGTTTGCATTCAGGAGTAGCCAACGCAGAACAGATATTTAACATTTAAATTTAAATAATATTATAAATGAATTATGAAAATGTTTTAACATAGGCACAAAATAAATGAATTATTGAAAATATAATGAAAAACTATACAACAACTTTTGAATGTAATTTTGATTAGGAGAGAGGACCATTAAGACCTTATGCTGTTATGCATAAGGCTAAAATTGTAAAAGCATAGAAACACATTTATGAATCTGCGTGTGCAGGACACGTACGATATTATTGAAGCTTTTTGAGCAAGTTGATAGGATTTGGTTTTTATGACAAAGCTTTTGTCGTTTCGTGACAAACAAAAAAGTTATTAAAAATAATCCGAAAAATATATTTGTCCTTTTGTTTGATAACTAGCATTCCAAATCAATTACTAGTTTTCTTAAACTCAATTTAAAATTTCCTTGTAATTCTGTTTACTCTTAACTAACTTTATTAGGTCCAAATTATCAGGCATCGTAAATTACGGAATATTCAGTAGGTATGTGTTATGTGTATGTGTACGTGGAAACCATATTTTGTTGTTTTATGGTGAAATATATTTTATGGTTGCAACTTTCTAAATTATGTATAAACAACTATTGGAAATTCAGTTAAAAGAAAATTTTATTTTATAAAATTCAACTTCATACGTGTATAGTTATACTACATATAATATATATATATATATATATATATATATATATTAGTGCAATCATGTACTATATATTTATATATTAAGATCAAATTGTGAACGCAAAGAAAGACAGATGAATAAAATAGGTAGGGTCCAAATCATTTTACAGGATTGAGACAAGTTCCTAAATTAGCTTATCTCAAAGAAACAGATAATGATGTCAATATGTCATTCATGGAGCAATTATTTGTTTCACTATTTTAACTTTTAATAATTGACTATACTCGTTTCGGAACTGTACATTAGTACAATTTCTTTGTGTTTATAGATATAAACCTTATGTTTTGTTTTTCTAACCAAATTTATAAGAAGCAAAACAAATTCCAGTAGTTGATTTTTTGTTCACTAACTGGAATTCTTAAATCTGAACATAACTTCTCATTAATTGGAATCATTGGATGGATACAAAGTGAAATCATTTTACACAAGGCAAGTTGTCTTTTTGGGCCGAATCGCTAAGATAGTGGGCTTCATAGGTCGAGTTATAGGCACTTGCATTTAGTTTAATTGATTGGCCTTTTAATTGGGCCGAGACCACGAACCTGCTTAGTTACTCGTGACAGTGTGACACTATAAAACAATAAATTAGTTGGGGAATTGGGTTGAACAAAGTGATCACTTGACAAGTAAAACAATAATTCCAATTGTTTAAAATACAGTATTTTGGCCTGTACATATTCAACACGTGACTAAATGAGTTGTTCATATCTTCTCAACCAAAGAGTGTCTATGTCCCTGTCACATACATTTAAAATATCTCCCATACATAAAAAAAAAAGAAGCAAATCGAATAATTTATTTATCAGAGAGATTTTCTTCTTTAAAATAATTCTTTATCCAGTTCATATCCATCATGTCACGATCCAATCTGAATATTAAAATGTTCTTCGAATTAATCAGATTTAGTTATGAAATATGAGTCATATCTCATATGACACTTTGTATCATTTAATTATCTCACTAATTAACGTGTGACTACAAGTAATCTTTATTTTTGGTCAACAGCTACAATTAACCTAACTAATTAATGAGCATTTTTACTAAATCAGTAATTAAACCACCTGAGAATGAGATCACCACATAAACTGTCCAATTAACATTTAAGATTTTGAAAAATGACAACCGGAGATACAATTTAATTCTCTTTCTTTTACTAATAACTTTCATAAGATGTGTAACCAAAAAAACTATAATTAGATATTGCTTAAAGAAGCCTCAAGGAACTATAAATAATTGACGTCGTCGCCGGAGATCATCAAACAAATTCCGAGACTCGCTTTTTCCGGCGCCGTTATTACATCGTCTGTACGAAGCCAACATCATCTTCGTCGAAGCCTCTAGTTCTTTTCTATCATCAATCAACATCTGACTTTCTCTGCACTCTCTACTACAAAATCCCAAATCTCCTCTGTTTTCAACAAAAAAAAAAAATTGAGAATCAAGAACAGAACATCTTTCGTTTACAAAGAGTATATAATATAGTAATAAAAAAAAAAAAATATCGTACCTGTACATGTAAACATCTTTGTCTTGATGGAGTTGTTTATTGCAGAGATGACATGTTTTAAGGAAACAAAGCTCCGAGATGTTTGGATTGGATCGGTTTAGTCTCAGTGAAGATTTGATCACTATATTGTTTAGTTTTTCCCTCGAATCTCTTGTCACAAGTTGCAATCCAACAGAGATTTTAGTCATTCTCTCTATCTTTAGGAATTGGAAATCTGAGTGGAGAGAAATGTGAGAAGGGAGAGAGAGAGAGAGATGAAGTGGAAGCAGAAGCCGAATGGTTTTTGGGAATATATAAAAGTAGATATTTTACTGTATTGAGTGATGTGTCTTTTATGTCTCAATTAAAATGTGGAATTTGACTTTTTCGACATTGGCCAATTTCTTGTCGGGAATTACTACTTTTGCTATTCATCAGAAAATAACCCTAAGACCTAAACTCATACATTCAATGGAATGATTGGGAAAAGGAAAAAAAAACTCGAATTCAATATGTTATAGTTGTTGTTAAATGAACAAATGTAAAATGCTAAAAAAAAGTTTGTTGTAAAGTAATCTATTTATATTTTTAGTTTATACATAATCACTTTTCTAAAACGTGAAACTTAATCAAATGTTATAGACTAATGATATAAAAAAGAATTAAAATGTGGTGTGGACAGATATATTTGCCATCTTTAATGTCTTTACAAATATATTTTTAATTTCATTTATTGTGTTAGTATATTAGATGTTCCGAAATAATTTTATCTTTTTTCACCTTCCCGAATACAGTATACTTTTGTAAACAGTTGAGCACGAAGATAACAAAAAAAACGTGTATATGGGTAATTCCAGGAAAGAACGTAATATTTTTAAAAAAAACGTGGGATTGTAAGTGGCCGGTGTTTTATGAATCTTACAACGTTAGCAGTTAGATCCAAACATTAGCTATAGGCCTATAGCCTATAATAATATTCCATCTGTTTTACAATATAAATTGTTTTAAATAAAAACACGCAAATTAAAAATATTTACTTTTAAAAAATTCTACTAATCACAAAAGAGACTACATAACATAAATAATCATAAAATATTAAAATAATATATAATTTGTATAGAAACTTGAAAACAACTTATATAGTAAAACAAAAAAATTGTTCCAAAACAACTTATATTATGAAACAGAGGGAGTAGTTACTTAGACCAAGCATTAAAATAATACTAAGAATTTACCATCTTTAATTCTATCACGTTTCTCATGCTCTCATTTTCAAAACATCAAATCATATGATATTCCATGTTACATTATAGGTCATTTATCACTACACTGCAATAATTGCAACTTTTCAATATCCAGCGCATACCATACCATTTTTTTTTTTGTGCAAACATTTTAAAGTGTTAAAAGGATATATATACTTTTGCAAAAAAACACAAATGATTCTAACAATAATAAAACAATATAGCAATACATATCTCTAATCAAGAAATCAAAAACCAGAAATGATCATACTATAATATATACTAGTAACTATATATTGAAACTTGGGTGATAAATTTTGAGTAAAGATGACAAGTCACAAAGATCTCGCTACTACCAAAAAAAATGTGCATTAGCAGTAAGAATCAGAGACAAACTATGTCTGTGTATAGCCAAAAATATGGTGTTTTTGTTTTTATTTTTATACAAAAAATGAGAGATTTCAGACCAGCTATAGGAATTAGACAGCTTCACTTACAAGTAAAGCTGAATAAGCTCGTCACTTACTACAGATGGAGTGAGAACACCAAGATCAGTGAAGAGTAGAGTCAAGTACTGAGGAGGAGTGTAGTCCCTTGCAGATCTTTCTACCTCAACCTTAGGAGGAACAGGAACACTGAAATCAATAGGTCGCAAGGCTGGTTCTAAGTCCTTTTGATCCAACGGGTAGAGCCGTGCAAACTTCGCTTGCAAGAAAACAAGAAAGAAGATGATGGATCATTGATGTTTTTGCAATCAAGTTTTTAAAACTTTTAAAGTTTTGGGAGGTTACCTTGTAACTCTCTGCAGCTACATAGACTGGTTTATTCATACTCTGTGCGACTAGGGCGATTTGGTAAGTTCCCATCATGTTAATTATCCCGCCACTTTCAACTACTCCATCAGCTCCAACAAACACCATGTCTACTTCATCCATGCTATAGGCCACGGCTGAATCGATCAGAAGCTTCACAGGAATATCAAGTTTTGCAAGCTCGTTAGCTAGCAGTACACCTGTTTTATCTGGCCTTCCCTCTGTATTTTGTTTCCACGGATGCAACGGAAATGTGATTGTCAGTTAGGAAAATCAGAATGAGATAACTGGAAGATGTCATATCCAATTGATCTCTAAGTCTTAAGAAAAGTACCTGTGCACAACACTCGAAAGAGTTTCTTGTTTTGCGCTGATGTCTTTAGTATTTCAAACACAACTCTGGAGAAACCATGGACCAGAATAGTACACCCATCAAATATGAAATCTTGACTAAGCATTGCAATTATCGTTCGGGCCTGCAAAATTTCCAGTTACTGTTCAAACTCTTCTTCTACTAACTATTTATGTAAACAATTCCCGTTCGAAGAGAACACTGACCTTGCAAGATATTTCCCCAAATTTCTCAGCACGTTCAAGCACACGGGATTTCGCAGAGTTGAAGTCCTCAAATTCTAAAGCAGATGTTCGAGTCACATAGCGCATGAATAGATCACATCCCGCTGTTAAGGATATCGACGTTGTGTCCCATGACTGAAACATGAAGACAATCTTACATTTTTAGAGTTCTACCTCGAAAACACTGAAAGCTACTCAAATAATACCATCTGACACTCAGGACTAACGAAATCCATCAGCTACCAATTTCCATAGAGACATAATATTTCAAAGAAGTATAGCATCATAGAAGATGTAAATTAAAACCATAAACACATCATCCAGGAAAGATAAAACTTTCAACCTATCTTTCCCTTTAGAGCCACCAGAGAGTCTTAGCGATCAAGAAACTCGCAGAAATGCCAAGTACAATTCAGAACTCTACAAGTCAATGCAATGCCATAATCACATCTACCATTTTGACACAAACTAAACCTGATTTTTTGTCAAAATAATCAATGCTAAGTTGCAAACTAATAGCATGTTCATTAAAAACTGAAAGCTACGATTTGAGCAGGACTCAAATGTACAATCTGACACTCAAATCAAAGGAAACAACCAATTGCTCATTTCAAAACAAACAGAATATTTCAAAGAAGTATAGCATCACAGAAGAAGTGAAGTAAAACCAGAAGCATCAGCATCAAGATATCCAAAAAGATTAAACTTTCAACCTATCTTTCCAAATAGAGCAACCAGAGATTCTTAACACCATCAATAAAATCCACAATGCAGAGATTACTCGGACATATAATGCCAAGCAAAATTCACAACTCGACAAGTCAATGCAATGCCACGATGATGATCACATCTACCATTTACGCCGCAAGCTAATCCTAAGTTATCGTCAGGGCATGAACCAAAATACTCAATGCTAAGAGTTCGTTAAAGATTGAATCACAATACAGAGTCATCCAAAATTCAGAACCCAAATTTCAACACAAAGAAGAAAGTCTCTTACTTTCAGAGTATCAGAAGCTTTCTTGAGTTCAATTTCAAGTTCCATCATAGTAGTAGCTTCACTAGCCCTAATAACAGCCGCAAGAGCACGAATCGCCGCAACAGCCTCCGCCAAATCAGGTTGCTGTCTCCAACTATTAAAGTCCTCAATCACGCTAAAGGGTCTTCCCGAAACTAAGGAATCACGATCAGGGTAACGTCGAACCGCGGCTTGAGCCTGCTCCAACCACTCGCTAGTCACAATTCCATGATGCGCCGCTCTGGTTTGGTAATAAGCCGAAATAGGATTAGGGTTAGGGTTTTCATCCGCCATTGAAGCAGATGGTGGTGGAGGAGAATCAATTGAATGAGTTAGAGAAATGGGTTTGTTGTTCTGATGCTTATCGAGGATAAACGAAGCCGATTCTCTCCACATTTTGATGAATTCTTCGAAAATCTCAGTTTCAAGCTAGAGACTTTGGGGTTTATGCCTCATGCCTGTAATAACATTTAATTTAGCTTTAAGAACTTCATTAACAATAATATTATCATTTGGCTCTCCAAAATTGTATATTTACATTTACGACCCTAAAGTTTACACAATAGTTCAATCTCACCCCTACTAATTATCACAATTTACATTTGAGAAGACTATATGCTATAACAATACCCATTATTAAAGAGTGATCTACTTGTGGCTCCACCATCATTGTTAATACATCTTTCCCAAGATCTAAACTTTTGATATTTGATTGTTTCTTTTTAACTTCTGCCAATAATCTTCCTGATCCATCCTCGATTGTGAAAACCGATTTGCGTTTTACAATCTTATAACAAGATTGATGATCACCATCAACTATACGCGATCCCATTACAACTTTGTATGATGAAGATGAACCCTTTGGCAATATCTTGAAGTTTTTTCTTAGTTGAAATCTTGTCCCGGTTGAGTTATATCCTTTCCAAGATTTGAATAATCCCAATTTCTATAACCAAGAAAATAAAAGAGTTAGAACAAAATACTTTTAAGAAAACTATAAGAACATAAGATGATATGTTTTATTGTTTACCTTTTGACGTAATGTAAACAAGATTTTGCCGTATAAGTCCATAAGGTAAACTTCACTACAACTCTTGGAGTTATAATTATCCACTCGATAGATTAAGTTTCCTTTGGAATCAAAAACTGTGCAGCCTTTACTATGAAACACAAGAGATCTCATCCAAATCGTGAAACTCTCTTTCTCCGTCGTTAAGTACGGCGAAGTCTTGCCTTCTCCCACGCTAAAATCCACAGGAAACGCCTTGTCAGGATGAATCTTCACCATGTTCTTCGCCGGAGAAATCAGATTAAGTGAAAATTTGGTCCTCATCGTTCGGTTGTTGCTATATATTTGCATATGTATTGATTTTTTTTTATGTTTGGCTCTGAATGATAGTTATATGTCTTCTTCGCATTTATATATACTTTCTACTAGTAGTAGTAATTCAGTTTTTGGTGTGTCATTAGAAAATATATATATACGAAGGTCTTCGTCCACATGTTCAATGTGAGATACAAAATAAAAATAACAGAGAAAATCATGTAGCGATAACATGTATGGTCGTTTTTGTTAAACAAAAAAAAATGTATGGTCCTTTTTGTTTGTTACTACATGTCTGGTCGTTGTAACGTGACTAATGTGATTGTGAGATTCGATTAATAGAGCAAAAAATATTGAAAAAACTGTTCATACAATATAATAAGATAACTTCAAATTATTAGTTGCTAGGCTTAGAATCGGTCTTCAGTTGTGGTCCATTCCATTTGTGTTCTATCCGTTGTCCAATGCTGACAGTTTATCGGAATGATACTGCACAAAAGAATGTTTTGACAGGAAGATTAACTGTAAAAGCTATTGTTTATATTTGCAAAAATTGTGTTTTTTTTTTTCTTTGTATTTGCAAATAAATTTGATATCATTTCTTTTAGGGCACTTTCTTTTATTCTCTAGAACACTATAAATTAATTTCAATTCATTCGCATACCCAAAAAATAATGTCAAAGTGTCACAGGTTACGTTTTTTTTGTGTTTGAAAATTGAAACATGCGTAAGAAATTATATGTTGTTGCCACTTAAAACTAGGCGTGTACATCTTGATATCAGGACAGTAAAATAACACATAAATCGAGAGCAAGTAATTCACATAACAAAAAACATTCATGACAATTTTCGATAAGATAGGGACGAGAATTTTGGGTCGCGGAACGAGTTCAAGAAATTTAAGTAGCAAAATTTATTATTCAAATTCTTACTAATTTGGGTAAGGCTTGATGTCGGGACGGTTAAATTAAAGGTCACTTTCGATACGGGTATTTCTGAAAAACTTACATATTTAGATGATTTTCATTAATTTTATAAAAGCTGAATAACCAAACGAATAATACATATATATATCTCATTCTATAAACAATTTCAAGTAGCTATTTTTATTTTTTTTAAACACACAAATATGGGATAAAAATTGGAACATACAGTATATGAACAGTACCGAAATGGACAAGCCTATTTAAAACCATGTATGGAATATGAGATGGCTCATTCTGCTATTACAAATTACAATCTGATCACATGGTCCTTTAGTTTAATAAAATCGTATGATTGATATCTCTATTATCTTTTCATGCATTCGTATAACTTCCATGACCCCTTTACTATTAGTCTATTATCTTCTTCACCAATTCCAATTCTTTCTGCTGACTAAATTACCATCCAAATCTATTTAATTCAGTTTGATAAATATTTTAGTAATTCAATTATGGTTAACTCAGCTAGTTAAAGATATTGTTAACAGAAACATGACCCTAATTTCAAAACACTTTTGGTTTATGTTGTGGAATTGGTACTAGTATTAGTAAAACATACATCCGTATAAAAATCACGCTTAAAGGGTCTTCTCACGACCGGGAAAACGAGTAATCACGGTCATGATAGCGATGATTGAATGGCAGCTTGAGCTTGTTCAAACATACTCGTTGGATCAGTACTATTCCATGGTGCGCGGTTCGGGTTTGGCAATAAGCTGAAACAGGGTTATAGTTTCATCCGCCATTTACGAAGAAGTTGGAGGAAAAGAATGGATTGAATATTAAGTAAGAGAATTAGGTTTCCATACCAAAATATAAAAAAAGAGAGAACTGATTGGTTGTTTTGACTTTTATGAGGATGAACGATGCCGAGCTTCTCCGCATTCTGGTGCAATCTTTTCAATATCCAATTTCAAGCCAGATATTTGGGGTTTATGCCAACGTTTAATTAGCTTTAAAACATGCTTACCTTCAAGATTACCACCTGATTATCACAATTTACATTTGGTAAGTTTATAAGCTATAACAATACCCATTATTAAAGAATGATCTAGTTGTGGCTCCACCATCATTGTCAAAACATCATCTCCAAGATCCAAACCACTAATATCCGATAGTTTGTTTTTAACTTCTGCCATTAATCTTCCCGATCCATCCTTGATTGCGAAAACTGATCCACGATTTACAATCTTATAACAAGATTGTTGATCACCATCAACTATGCGTGATCCCATTACAACTTTGTAAGACGAAGATGATTCTCTTGGCAAAATCTTGAAAATCTTTCTTAGTCGAAATCTGGTCCCGGTTGAGTTATATCCTTCCCAAGATTTGAAGAATCCCAGTTTCTATATATATACATGCACACAACAAAAATGAACTTGCAAGGTAAAATAAAATAATAATTATAGGAACTTATAAATTCTTAGAAAACATTGATGAAATGTTTAGTATTACCTTTTGACGTAAAGTAAACAAAATTTTGCCGTTTAAATCCATAAAGTAAACTTCATTACTCCAACTCTTGGAATCATAATTATCCACTCGATAGATTAAGTTTCCTTTGGAATCAAAAACTGTGCAGCCTTTGCTATTGAACACCAAAGATTTCATCCAAATCGTGAACCTCTCTTGCTCCGTCGTTAAGTAGGGCAAAATCTTGTCTTGTACGACGTCCATATCCACCGGAAACGCCAGGTGAGGATAAATCTTCACCATGGTTTTCACCGGAGAAATAGGATTGTATATTTGCATATATTGAAAAACTTTTTTTTGGCACTGATAGATAGTATATATATAGATATCTTCTTCGTATTTATAGCCTCTACTAGCTAGTAATAATTCAGTTTATGGGTGTATCATAAAAATTAAAATAAAAAATACGAAGATCTTCATCCACATGTTGAATATGTGAGATAAGAGAAGTTTATAAAACGTATCTTAATTCTATTCAACACGTACATACACGTAAGGTCGTTGTCACGTGTGAGATTCGAGTATTAGAAAAATATATATCGTGCACATCGTCACATACAATATAGTATATAGTAATAGAACTATTAGTTGATAAGCTTAGAAATGGTCGTCCATTTCGGTTCATTGCATTTGCATTCTCGTTGCTGGTAAATGCTGACAGTTTCTTGATATGATAGTGCACAAAAAGAAGTTCTATAGGAATAACCATTGACCCCATGTTGCTAACGATGGTGCCAAGTTAGGGAGACAATTCATCACGTCCTCTTCAATTGGTCACATATTTTGGCTGCTTGAAGGATTTCCAACGTCCCGCTATATCATCAATTAATTAAACTATACTTGTTGCAACCTAGAAGACAATGTTGAGTCGTTGCTTTCACATTTTGGCCTATTTGGAGATACTTTGGAAATTAAGAAAATTACTTGAATTTTTCAGGATATATAAAAATCTCCTAGCGGATGTGAGAAAGGTACGAGACGGTGTAAAAGAGTGGACGAATGTGAATATCCCAGGAGATAAGTACCAAAACGATCTATAACATTCCCTTACAACGAATCAGGCAAATACAACTTGAACTTGGCACCACCCATCTAACGGATGGAGAAAATGCAACCACGATTGCAGTTTTAAAGAAGCAAATAATGCTCCAATGGGTTTGGGTTGGATAGCTCGAGACGACTTAGATGTCTTCATGTTTGCAAGAAGTTCATCTATTGGACATATCAAAGAGCGTAAATCCTATTGAAGCTAAAGATTTCAGTTTCCTTCACGCATTACCAATGTCTTTGATGTCAGGGAATCCGTTTGATCATCATTGAAGGTGGCTAGCAACAGCTTGTGATTTATGTTGAAGAAAAGACAGAAATATGTCAAACTTGATGGGTGTAATAATCGAGTAGCAGACAAACTAGCTAAAGCTAGAAACAGATTCAAGTTACGTCCATATCATTTCAGGATCAGGTCCATACGTTATAATTCATAATATTAGATGTTATAAGTTGTTGTTTAATCATATTTTGAAAATTGTGGTGTAGATTTTTCTCTCTAAAATCTATCTTTGCAAATAAATTTAGATATTTTTATTTTTTCATTTTCATTCACAGAAACTTAGCATTTTTCTTTCGTCAACGCTTTTTTGTCAACTAAACTTAGCAATTAATATTCATTTGTTCACATACAAAATTTTAACTAAAAAAGATCTTGCATTTTTTTTTAATATGATTGAAACATGTGCAAAAAAATATCTTGTTTTTTTACGGTGTTACCTGAGATGGAATAGCTCAACCAGTTGAACCCGAAGTTTTAAAGTTTTTGGAGAAATCAGATCTGGTCTTGAATACCAAAACAATCTACATTTTTATTTATGAAATAAATATATGGATTTTGGTGTGGATATTCTCAAATAATTGATCGAGATTCGCAACACCATTACGGGAAGGCGCTTTCGGAAGCGTTAGAGATCTCTAATGTTACTTTGGATCAGATAAATTTCTATCATCAATTCTAAGTATTGTAACCTTGTTTTTTATTTTCTTTTTGGCCAAGGTTACTCTAGTTTAAGTAATGCTTTTGTAATACTTCCACTTCATTTTCAATGTTATTTACAAGTTTAGCAGACAACAAAAAAAAACTTCTCAAATAATAAGAAAAGCTGTTTCTGAGATCACTCTACGGGCCCTTTATAGTCTTTATTAACCCATGGGCCTTTATATGATATTGTGATGATAATCATTTTACGAATATAGAGACAGGGGCCACATCTTTTGATGCATTCGTACTTCTCCCAAGAGTGAAGCGTCCATGACCACTCTATATACTACTACTCTAATTACTCTACTGTTATCTTCTTCACCTATTCCAATTCTTTCTTCTCTTTTTTGTTAAAAGGCTTACCTATTCCAATTCTTTCTGCTTACTAAATTACTATCCAAATCTATTTAGTTCAGTTTGATATATATCCTTCAATTTATTAAGCCAACCATGGTTTAACTCAACAAGTTTAAGTTCTTGTTTTTAAAACACGACATCTATTTTTATAAAAAAAAATAGGACTTATATTGCTACTAGTATTATCATTTATCAATATAAGTCCATAATTCTGTATATATGAAATGAGAACACGATTAAAGTGATTACAATATACATTTATTTTTCTTAGAGTCAAACATGTGTTTAAGTTTAAAGTAAACTATCAGAAAAATTTATGTTGTTTTAGAATTTGTTATTTTTGTTTGTTTGTTTAGCCATTCTACCATCTTCTTCTTTTTAAACATTGTTTATTATCCACAATTTTGTCATTTTATAGTGATGCATATCAGAATCTAAAGAGTAGTATAAAACAACAAGTTGAAAATGATAGAACAAAAAAATAAAGAATAATGAAAATCTAAATGTGTACTGCTATTTCATAAAACTAGTACCCTTTATAATGGTCTACTCTGAAAAACTGGTCAAGCCTTTTTCCTTCTATAGACATCTAAAAAGCAAATGCCATTTTCCTACAACTTCTCTTTCATCACTCTTCTAAAACCAATATAACAACAACATTAGATGCAGACAACAACTAAACCAAAATAATCCAACAGTGGTAGAAACAAAACAAAAGAAAACTCCATGGACTTCACAAGAAACAGCAACACCAAGCTCCATCCCCAAACTCAGCTTCTGTTTCCCCCTAATATGGTAAAAGAACACAATGTCTTTTGATTACATAACTCAGAAAGTATCTTCTTTTCATTGTTCTAATTGAGTCTCTCTTTGTTTGTTTGTTTACAGGAGAAAAACTCAAATGTTAGCGCCAACCCATTTGCAGAAGACTCACTTACAAGCAGAATCAATCTAAAGGAAACTACAGATTTCATCAAGTCACTTCCAATTTCATCAAACCAAAGCAGTAGTAGCAGCAATGAGATGGTAAACGAGAGAAGACCAAGTTTCTCATCACAAAAGAGCATTGGAGAAGGAAGAAGCAATGGACAAAGAAGATTGATGTTAATGGAGTCTCCTTGTACTCCAGGTAGAGGAGTCTTCAGTTTCAGTAGCAATGTCTCTGGTAGAAGAAGAAACTTCCCTTCTAAATGGATTGATGCTGAGAAATGGGTCACTTCCTCTGGTCATGACTCTCCAGCACATTCTCTCAAAAACAACCAATTTGATGGGTTTAAACACCAGGTTTGCTTCTGCAAGAACCCTTATAAAGTTCGAATCTTTAAATGAGAATGTAGCAGTAAAATTGAAATCAAGAATGTGTTTTTGTAGGTGGAAGTTGTATACTCAGAGAAATCTAGGGTTACAGAAGAATGTTTCCATGGATCTGTCTCATTATCTCCACAAGATCTTATCCTTAAAGGTATATAAAAAGAAGAAACTTTTCTAATAGAATCTTGAAAAGTTTTGATCATTTTGATGAATTGAAAGTTCTGTGTTCTTTTAGATAAGTTAGCAAACGAAGTTCCTCAGATTCTTCCATCAACGGAAGGGTTTATATTCAAAGATTCCGACAAGTTTCTCCGGTACGAGGAAGCTCAAGTTCAACACAGAGACATGGGAACAGAGATGACACCAATAGGAAGTGTAACGACTTCAAGATGTCACACGCCGTTTAAAAGTTCCTCTCCAGCGAGACACAACACGCCTTCTCAATTGTCTGGTCCGTTAACGGAAACCAAAAACGTTATAGATATATCCGAGTTCGAAGACAAGCTTAGACTCAGTGGGTCATCAACGAGTCAGTATTGTTACTCGGTGACGAGTCATTGGAACTCGAGAGAAGAAGAAGAAGAAGAGATATCGAAGAGTTTAAGACATTTCGATATGGAGAGTGAGTTAAGGAGAAGTGTGTCTGAATCTAAAGCTCCTTTATGGGATGATGAAGACGACAAGATCAAGTTTTGTCAAAGGTCTGAACTTAAAATCTTGACGATGGTGAAAAAAAAAATCTTGATGAAATTATGAAAATTGAAAAGTTGAATTTTTTTTGAAGGTATCAAAGAGAAGAGGCCAAAATTCAAGCATGGGTTAATCTTGAAAACGCTAAAGCCGAAGCTCAATCTAGAAAGCTTGAGGTATGTGTATGTGTATACGTATATTTTGTTGAGATATACGGTGTAGAAATACGGATTTTGTTATGTTCTAACGGAATTGTGGAGCCACGCGCCAATATTAGAGTAATGTTCGGAGTCCTTTACTTAGTTTCATTGACTAGTCTTTGTTGCTTTATTAGGCAAAAGTCTTTGAGTTTCTAATTTTAAAATTGGGATGACATCTTTGTAGCCTGTACTTGTAATTTGTGCAAGTCCCATGTGAAAAGATTGATTTACTCTCTTGGGAAATTGGAGTCTTAGATTAAATTATCAATCATCTATCATCTAGCTACATAATTTGGATTAAACTTTAAAAATAAATGTAGCTATATTGAAATGATTAATTTTCAAGAATTAATGTCTGCGATTTTGGTGGTTATGTAGTAGCTACATGATAGTCGTACTTGTAATTTGTGCAAGTCCCATGTGAAAAAATTAGTAATTTCCTCTCTTGAGAATTTGGAGACTAAAATTTAATTATTAACTATTAATCATAATTATCTAGCTATATAATCATAATTAATAGTCCATAAATGTAGTTGAGTGATGAAGTTTTAAATAATTAATGTGTGATATTTGGGGTGGTAATTATTGTTGTAGGTGAAAATACAGAAGATGAGATCAAATTTAGAGGAGAAATTAATGAAGAGAATGGATATGGTGCACCGGAGAGCAGAAGATTGGAGAGCTACGGCGAGGCAGCAACATGTTGAGCAGATGCAGAAAGCGGCCGAGACGGCGAGGAAATTGACAAACCGCCGAGGCTATTTGGTTACCGGCCGTAGCTCATGTGGTTGTCTACCTTGCAATAATACTTGTCATTAACTCAGTCAAAGTAAAAGAGAGTAAAATACACATAAACAAACACAAGAAATTACTGTTTATGTGTTTCAATTATCAACATGTATGTTCGTTTATTGTTTATGCAAGAAAGTAAAAAGCCGATATGGAATAACGAATCGCAAAACTTCTTTTCAAAAAAACGGATTTTTTTCTGTAAATTAATTTGCAGAATTAAACGAAAAAAAGTTGAACATAGAATTGTAATTTTGTGCGTTGAACTTGAGTGGTATAAAATAAGTGTACTAGAACTTTTTTTTTCTTTCATCTGAAACTTGTTTTGGAACCATGGTGAAATACAAATTTCAAACAAGGGAAGCTAAGCCGATGGACGAAAGAAAAGTCATCGGAAACTAAAGTCGACGTACGAGAGAAAAGTCCTTGAAAACTAAAGCTGGAGGAAAACGTAAATTTTTTGGAGTCTAAAACCCTATAAAGGGGAAACATGAACACATTACAAAACAGAAATTTTAAAGCCTAAATCGAAAGAGATCGAAACCAAAACCTAAACATAAGTGTACTAGAACAAATCACTAGAATATATAAGTTTTTTTTTTTTTTTTGGAGTTCTAAAATTGGTAGGAAAAAACACAAACACTAGTGAAGACTATTTCCATTAATATATATAAGGAGTTTTGTTCTTGTTGTCTTTTAGTAACGAAATTCGAATAGTTGTTATCATGCAAAAGTGTTTAGAGAAATAAGAGAGACTGACCAAAGACAAACTTTTGCGTCTGGAAGGAGAAGAAGTCTCGCAACAAGTCACAGCTTTTCATCGTTCCCATACTTTTACGAGACAACACTCTTTCAATTATTTTGTACTTTTCTGTTTGGTTTTATTCACTAAAACTAATTATTTCTAAAAAAAACATTTATTTGTGTACAGCAAAAAAATAATAACCTGGACTGCCAATTTTTGTCTTTTTCTTTTATTGTTACACTTAACTTCTGACATTGAGATAAATTGGAACATGTTCAAATTCCAGTCAGTTCTATAGCTGTCTCATAATTTTTCAAAAATACAAAGAAAGGCCTAATTGGGTGACCCAGGCTTAATATAGTTAGGCCCATGAAAGCCCATTATAAAAAACGCTGCGTTTAGAAACAATCTAACTTGTTCTTCAAGAAGAAGTGCGTCTTTGAAAGCTAAAAAGAGAGCAAAAGCTTCTGTTTATTCTCCGATTCGCAGATCAATTAGCTGGTTTGATTCTATACTCTCAACAAGTTCATTGTGATGATTTTTATTTTCTCTGAATCTCTGGATTAACTCAGATCCGTTGTTTTTCTAGGGTTTTGATTCCGTTGTGCGAAGGACTTTAAGAGGTTTTGCAGATCGAAATCGGAAGAGAAGAAGAAGATGTTTCTCACTAGGTATCTCTATCTACTTCTGGGTTCATTGAAATTTTCTTCCTTTACTTCAATCGTTTGTTTTGCTTATGGTGGTTTCTGATTTTGTTGTGCGAAGAACTGAGTATGACAGAGGAGTGAACACTTTTTCTCCAGAAGGAAGGCTATTTCAAGTGGAATATGCCATTGAAGCTATCAAGGTAACTTTTCGATTCCTCAATTTGTTAGTTTCCTATGGAAATCGAGAAATTTTGAAGAAAGGGTAATGGTTGATTTACGGTTTTCTTTGATTGCTTTAGCTTATTTGCACAAGTTCTAGCTCACATTTCCTTGTTTAATCGATGTAGTTTGCATTTCAAATTTGTAAAAGGGATTGTTGAATTTTGTTGAGACTCTGATGAGTGTTGAATTTTGTTGCAGCTTGGTTCTACTGCAATTGGAGTAAAGACAAAAGAAGGAGTTGTGCTTGCTGTCGAGAAGCGTATCACGTCGCCATTGCTGGTTTGCTTGCTAACTTTGAATTCTATGTTTTTCAGAATTTTTCTTGTGATTCACTATTTTGGAACAATTTGAATTGAATCTGATGATATGATCAAGCAGAAGCATATAAGCTTTCTATGTTAGTTATGGTGATATTAGCTTTCTCAGTATATGTTAAATGCTTTTTCTTTTTCCCCAGGAACCGAGCAGTGTGGAGAAGATTATGGAAATTGATGACCATATTGGTTGTGCTATGAGCGGTTTAATTGCTGACGCGCGCACACTTGTTGAGCATGCTAGAGTTGAAACTCAAGTAAGGTTTCTGTCTCTAGGGTCTTTTCTTTTAGCTTCAACAGGTCTTTTATGTGTTATTGACGGCTTCTTTTGCTCTTGTACAGAACCATAGATTCTCGTATGGTGAGCCGATGACTGTAGAGTCCACAACACAAGCACTGTGTGATCTGGCTTTACGGTTTGGTGAAGGAGAGGAAGAATCAATGGTAATAATCAAAATTGGAATTACTGATTAGAACAAAACCTTGATAAGTTGGATATCCATATTTAGTCGTTGTATTGTGTGTACTGATTCTCTTTGTCATTAATGTGACTACAGTCTCGGCCGTTTGGAGTATCTCTTCTCATTGCTGGCCATGATGAAAATGGACCAAGCTTGTAAGTTCTCCTTCAGTTGGATTTCTTCTACTGAAATGGTTCACTTGTGTAAGTTAGTTTATCTTCTTGTAAATGACTCTGTCTTGTTACAGGTACTACACTGATCCTTCAGGAACATTCTGGCAGTGCAATGCAAAGGCAATTGGTTCAGGTTCTGAAGGAGCTGATAGCTCTCTTCAAGAGCAATTCAACAAAGTAACTTGAACTTTTTCCCAATTGTTTTTCAATAAATTATTTGATTACATCACTTTATTTGCCATTAAAACCTTTAGTTTCATTAACTTGTTGCAGGATTTGTCTCTACAAGAAGCTGAGACTATCGCTGTATCTATCCTAAAGCAAGTTATGGAAGAAAAGGTACAAATTTTACAATCCAAAACTGTAAACAGAAGTTCTTGCTCAATCTAATTGTATTGGTTGGTGATAGGTGACTCCAAATAACGTGGATATTGCCAAGGTAGCACCAGCTTATCATCTCTACACTCCACAAGAAGTCGAAGCAGTCATCGCTCGTCTTTGATTGAAAAAACTCAATTTGGGTAATTTACCTATCAGCTTGTGTCACAAAACTTGTTACTTTTGTCTGTTAGATTGAGGATCATGTCACATTTTAGTCGGTTGTGTAAGAGAATCTTTTGGCTCCCATGTCATTCAATAACCTTTCGGATTTGTGACTTATAAAATTTCCTTTCCTACCACTTACGTTTTGTTACTTGCTCTTCGACTTGGCTTTGTCCTGACTATATGGATAGATTTATTCTGGCTTGCTCCACAAGTTAATCTTGTTTATTCTGGTTTTGTTTAGTGTGGATAGATTAGTATTGAGTTAGATTTTTGTTTAGGAGCCGGCTCCTAATTAATCGCCATCAGATAATTAGATTTTTATCGGATTTATGATCATCCCGTTTGTTAGTAACATCGTCGACAATGTCCCGATGACAAGGATATGAAGGTGAGTAATGGTTAGTAACAGTATCATCGTTGTGTTATAATTCGAGTTCAAGGTGTGAGCTACAAAAAGCGAGTAGCTTTGATAGTTCTACATCAAGAAGATATCGTATTAGGGGATACACAAAATACAACTATGTTGGAAAAAATTACAGATCATGCATAAGTGTCAAACAAATATAAAGTAGATCACAACCGGATGTTTTCAAAAACAAGCTACGAATCCAATTGTATTGTCACTATATTAAGATAGCTGATTGATCACTCCTGTTGCCGGTATCCAATCAGCTCCGTGTAAAAGCGTAGCCACTGTAAACTTCGCAGCCTCGGCGTCCGACATAACCGGTTTATATCCAGCCCATTTAACTCTCTGCGTTACATCTGAACCCGGGCCCGTATTCTTATACTCTCCGTAGACAATACTTGCTGGTGGATCAACTCCAGAAACCCATGACATCCACCCGGACGGTCGAACCACTGCTCCAATCACCGTCTCCATAATAACCGTCGTGGAAAACTCCTTCCACGGCCGGCCAAGATACGTGGGAGCAATCACATTGCCGTTTGCGGAGATAGTGCATCGTTGAATCGACATCCCCGAGCTTTGGTTCGGATCTTTTTTGCCCTGAGCGGTTATGGTGTTGAATTGGTTAGAAAGAGGCTGGCGAGGCATGATTTTGCAGCCTTGGAAAACGACCGCAGCACTTCCGAAAATGAAGTCGATTGTCCCAGTAACGTCGCAGTCACGGTAGAATTGGCGGTTGGAGTGAGGGTAAAGAGTGTCTTGAAAACCATCGAATGAGCATTGGTAATAGACTGAGAAATCAGAGCCTGATCGGAATGCCACAGCTTGGTGTTTTGCTGCTCCCGCGGTGTTTATGATTCCAATATCCTTCATTATAAATCCTTTGCCTTGTATAGCTGCATCAAAAGAGAAACTTAACAACCATAGCTAAATTGGTAAACTATGTAACAATGTCAAGTCTTTTTTGTTCTTACCTAAACCAAATCAAATTTGACCTCTTCACTAATCTTAACAACTTAATCAAAGATAATAATAAGGAACAAGGGAAGAAGAGGACTCACCAAACGTCGCCGTTTCGTAAGTAGGAGTCCCGTCGACGAAGTTCTTGCTGCCGGAAATAATGGTCTTCCCTTTGCCGTCACCGTAAATCATAACGTTCCATTTACTCTTATCCATCACAACATTCTCAACATAAGTTCCACTCTTCACATAAATCACAAACATCTTCAAACTCTTCTTCGGCACCTTAGCCACCGCTTCATTCACAGTCAACACATCACCGGTTCCATCACCCGCCACCGTCACATCAGGCTTTAAACCTGCCGTTTGCAACAACCTCCGTCGTGCCCATTTCTCAAAATCCACACTTTGCTGATGATGATGACTCATCAGTCTTCTTCTCCTGTGTATCGGAATCCCCAAATCGCTTAACGCAGAAAGAATCTTCGATACTATTGCAAGACTGTTACTTGTGAACTCCGTTGATCTACTCATTGCCGATTTCAGATTCTGAGTAATCGTCGAGTTCGCATACTCTGTTTTGTTCTGTTTCAACTCATCTAACGAATCGAAACACGTCTCGTGATCTGTTACCGTTGCGCTTAGCCAAGTTTTGAGATCTTCGATTTTGGAAGATGACAAAGTTTTCTTCTTTTCTTCGTCATCAATGGCGGAAACAGTGTCGTTGAGTCGATCTAAAGCATCTTCGATCAGATCTCCACAAACCCTTAACGCAGATTTGATTCTTTCGTCTTCAGTCTCTTTCGATAGCTTCTCCGGTAAATCGGAAATCGAATCAAGCTCATCGATGATTACTTTCAATGAGAGCTTGAATAGAGTCTCTGGATCTGTTGTGTTGGAAGATGGAAGCTTTGAGATACTTGAAATGCAAGATTCAGGGAAACGAGTTACACTGCAAATGGCTTTGAGTGAAGTGGATGGTGTTAACTCGGGAGGTGGACTCGGTGTTGACTCGTTTTTGTTCTTGTGAACGACGGTGGCGACTACGGCGGCGATTATTACGGCGATGAGAACTACGACGGAGATGGATAGTAGAAGTAGACGTTTTCTTGTCTTTTTCTTCAATGCTAAATCTTGAGCTTCGTCTACTTTTCCATATCCTTTGAAGGAGTTCACTGAATCCATTAATTCCTACAAAAGCAAAGCTCCTTTTTTTCTGGTTTTTGGGATTATTACTAAGATTGTTTGGGCTTTGTTATGTTCTGTTGTTTATGTTAGAGAAGACATGTTGTTGTTTGCCTTTTTAAGTGGGATTAAGTAAATGTGAATGATGAACGTGACGCGCTTGTTCCACGGTGACTTCTTGTCGTCTAAGTGTGTGTGTAGGATCTTGCATGTGAAGATTCATGATAACGTTGTAATTATTTTGATTAATCAACTTGATTATATTGTAATTTGGTTTAAAGACAAAAAATGGTTTTATGTATTATGTATATGTCAAAGTCGTCTACATCCGTAGTAGGTCCATAGAAAGCGAACATTCTTTACAATTCTATGGGTTCCTCGGTATATTTTTCAAGCATACACATTGGAGAGAACCAAAAAAAAACACATGAAAATGTCTACAAATTAAAAGAAAACAAAGAACATTATCTTAGCAAATATTAAAATGGCCATGTGCGTCTCTAACATGTGGCGTCCCTATCTCTATCTCTTTAGGGCTTTAATGCCGACAAGTGACACAACACCAACATTGTGTTTGATTCCCGGTTTATCTTAATTTATGAATTAGAATCAAGTAATCAACCCAATAAACCCCGTAAAGTCCGGTTATTTAGGCCTTAAAACTATACCAGCCCGAGTTATGCATTGACTTGGTTCAACTTGAGAATCATATATGAACATCGATTTAATGATACATGTAGATAGAGAAATACAATGTTTATTAAAATAATAAGTCAATCTTTTAATTTCAAAGACTTAACGAGAAAGGAAAACCGGTCGACGCTAACCAGCCTCCACCACCAATAAACTGACCAGCCGTAAATGGCTGAGCTTCTGTATCACTTGTAATTACCTTATAGCCCTTCCACTTCACTCTATTTGCAGTTCCTGCCCCTCCTCCTCTATTCAAATACTCTCTATAAGTTAGAGTGTCCAACGCAAAACTCCCGCTCCACTCATGCCATCCTTCGGGTCGGATCACGTCGGATATATCCGATTGCATTATCACCGTCCGTGAATATTCCTTCCAAGGACGACCAAGATACGTCGGGAACGTTCCTTTCACGGCCAAAAGATCCGACGTGCCACCAATACGACAATTCTGGATCACAATCCCCGTGTTTTGATTCGGATCAGACCGTCCTTGGGCGGTAACCATGTTTTTCTGACCGGAATTTGGTCTGCGTGCATTTATATCGCAGTCTTGTAAAACCGCGGCTGCGTTTCCGAAGATGAAATCGACGGTTCCGGTTATGTGACATTTCACAAAGAATTGACGATTTGAGTGGACATAAAGTGTGTCTTGATAAGCAAACATGTCGCATTGGTAAAAAGCGGAAAAATCTGATCCGACTCGGAGAGCCACCGCTTGATGCTTCGACGGACCGGCGGTGTTTTGGAATGTGATGTCACGCGCTAGAAACCTCTCGCCGACGGCAGCTACAGTCAATAGAAAACAGTACTATCATTTAACCGTGGAAATGAGTTACGATCGTGTCTACGTTATCATCTACCAACAAAACGTTACACATGCGTCATTATTACATTCTTTTTACATACAAACAAATGTGTATGTCAGTATGTGTTGTTAGCTATTACGTGATACTACTGTTTACTTAATTCCTTAAAAATAAAATCAAAGAAGAACAGTATTTACCAACAGTAGCGGAGTGGAAAGTGGTGCTTCCATCGACGACATTTCTACTTCCAGTGATAATAGTTTTGCCACGGCCATCTCCCAAGAACATTATATTCGTCTTCTTCTTCGTCACTTCCACATTCTCTCTATAAACTCCTGCCTTTATATGTATCACAAACCTCTTGTTACTCTTCTCTGGCGCCGCAGCCACAGCCGCGGCTACCGTTGTAAAGTCACCGCTTCCGTCATCCGCCACCGTAGCGTCTGCTTTAATTGTTGACCCTTGAAGAAGCCTTCTGTCTCCAACGGATAACCACTTTGGCCATCCATCACTGTCTAAGTCGCCGGTAACCTCCTTGAGCTTGCGGTTGTTGTTGTTGGTGAAGGTTGAAGACTTATCTCTTAGCTCAAAGTTGGCTATGTCGGTTTCTGTCATGTTCTTGATCATTGCTAATGCGTTGCTACACATGTGCTCCACGTGTACCTGTTTTGATACCGTTCAATATTATAAAGCTGTTACATATTAAAAGATTTCCTAGTAAAACAAATGTTTTGGGTACGTATTTGAAGAGTTAAGTGCTCTAATTATGGACCAACTATAATCACTACATTATTTTACCGAGTAAGTCGTATGTCGAAGATAATACTATAATCTAAACTTTTAAAAGAGTAAAACTATTTACGTACCTGACCCTTCAATAACGCCTTACGAACTTTCCTATCGGCGTCGTCGTAAGAGAAACCGTCAAGGCAAGTCCCTTGATTAGTAATGGCTGAGCTGATTAGTGTTTTGAGATCATCGGCATGTTTCCTCAGAGATTTTTGCTTAGGATACTGATGAAGATCCTCCACCGCCACGTGGAGCTCATCTAACGTCTCGTCGATTGTCTCCAAACAGTCGTGAAGCGCCGTGACCTCACGCGGTGTCAAACCTTTTCTCTTCGCGATCAGCTTCTTGACAGCGAAGTAGTTGTGTTTCACGGCTTTGGTAGTTAGGTTAAGTGACGCTTCGATGACTTCTTTCTGTGACGTCAGCTCTTTTCCTCCGGTGGCTGCCACGGCGGAAAAACAGAGCTCCGGGTATAGTGTTGAGCTGCAAACAGATTTTAGAATGGCGTGTGATGTCGAAGATAGAGTTGTGATTTTTTGGTTTTTGTTTTGGTTTGTTGTTGTGGCGGCGATTCCGACTATGGAGGCCAATAATAGCAAGGCTATTGCGGCGGAGGAGAGAATGAGTTTCTTGTTGTTTTTGAAATCTGAGAATTTGGATATGAATTCTTTGATTGGTGCCATTATTCTTAACAATGTTGTTGTTTGTGAGGGAATAGAAGATGGTGGAATAGGGTTTATATTGTTGAGTTTTGAGATGAAAAACTATATAATATAAATTGTTTAAAAGTATTTATTTTTTGTCTTTCTAATGTTTTACTTGCTTGGCTGTATGCATTAATTATTTGAGTGGTGCATTTTCAAACTTTTTTAGGTCCACATTTGATATCCTATGTTTATAAAATAATTAGCTCTTTACAATATTTGTAAATTATAATTTTCTTGATTTGTATGAACATGCGGTATTTTGATTTCCGATGAGGAAGAAGCGACCACTTTCATCCACGTTGATACTCATATAAGTCATAAACATGATGAGACAACATAATAAATCTAGTAATTTCTTATTCTTTGAGTAGTATATTTCAATGAAAGCTGTCCAACTTTTTAGTTATATGGATAACACACCGAAATCGAACTATAACAGCTTTTGAAACTTTTTGAATCATATCGAAATAAAACTCTTCTTAAAGAATTTTTGTCGTGTTTATACGTCTTGTGTTTATCATGAATAAGATGGTGTTGTTTTTCATACTCTAACTAAATTTATAACTATAGAAATAATAGAATTAATGTTTTTTTTGGTCAACAACTATAAACTTCAAGATATATTCCTTCATCACATGCTGTTTCCGGGAATTTATGCTAGGAAAAAAATATATATTATATATCTTAGATGTAACTGGAAACGACAAATATTCTTTAATAGGTGTTTTATTATAAAGATATCATTGCGACTAATAATAATATAGCACATAATATATCATTTCTTAATTTCTCCGTATTCCATTTTCCTCAGTAACTATGTTAACTTTTGTTTAATATTGTAGTATATCTTTTCATCAATAATATGCATTATTTGAGTTTAAAATTGAATAACAATAAAACTAGCATAAACCAATAGATATCATGTCATGACCAACTACAAAGGAAATTAGCAAATTAATTGTATTCAATATTTAGCATATACTAATAACTATTACAAATATTTTTTTAAAAAAATCGTTACAAAATATACATAGAAAAAATAAAAATCTGTGCGCGTAAAATGAAACGTTGAATTTTGTGGAGGAAAAAAAAGGAACGTTGAAATATTAGTGATGTTGTCGTTATTTTCCTTTTGTCAAAAAATCAGAATACTAACCATGCTTTAGATAAACAATTACAGAAAATTTAATATCTTAAGAAAATAAAATGCAATAGGTGTTGATAAACTTTGAAAGTAAGTGTCCTGAAACATTGGATCAATTTGAAAGTTATGGTTTAACAAAAAAAAAAAATGATAGGTAAATTGTAGTACTTGACTCATCTTTTTTGAACGATAAAACATATAGTATCTTTTTCAAAAAAAATAAAACATATATTCTAGTTGTCAACGTAATAAAAAAATCCATGATACGGAAGCAAGAGTATCGAAATAAAGAGTGAATGTTGACAAAAGAACCAAACAAAAGTGAATCAAATAACATTCGCTCTTGGCCTCTACTATGCTGCGCGCGCGCGCGCAGACTGTCACGGGATCCATGTTTTTTTTTTTTTTTTTTGTTAAAATCCCATGGTTTCTTATATATGTTAACTTCATTATTCATCCACAAAGACGTTTTATCCCTAGCTAGTCTCGTTTTCAAAAATATTTTGGTGACACAAATAAACTAACCCACGCGTATTAAGAAGCATAAGTATATTAAGAAGAAGAGGATAACTTATACATATAAATGTTGGGGTATTGAGAAAGAACCACGTGAGCGTTGCCTGTTGGGCACCCACATTTGGACAACGCCAGAAACATTCAGCTAAGCCAAATTCAACTTAATTATTAGAGACGACGACGACGACATTTTTTTTTTCCTGTTTTAGTCTAGTTTCTTTTTCTGACCATATATATAAACTGAATGTTTCTGGGACTAGCTATAAGTCCGAAATCGATCAGACTTCAGATATTTCAATTTTAGAAAATAACTTATTCTACCAAAAAATAATTTAAAGCCAAAATACAATAGAACCATCATTGTACTTAATACCATCCTTTTGGTTCCTTCTTTGATTCTTAATTTTAGAGTTATAGAAAATTAAAACGTTGTGATTCTGTTGGATTGATAGAAAATCAATTATTTCGCCGAAAAATTATGGGTGGTTGAATGCATTGACAAATCATCGTCGTAATTATTTCCGTATTATCATGAAATTATTAAATTTTCTCCATTATTTTTGCATTTTGTTGTTGTTATAAACATGTACGTGGAATTTTATAATCGCAAATATCTCCGTAGATCGCGCCTTGTTTATTTGCAAAATTCAATTACTAGACAATTTTGTTCATTTAATGCAATGTTACCTAAAACATAAATATGAGTATCTTTCTCTTCCTCTTTCATACTGTACAATTTTATTTATTATATTGATAATCAGAGATGATCCAGTTTTACCATCAGACTAATTCTTCAGGATGAGTGGTGTAACTTTCATTCAAAATTAACTTATTATGTAACTTACTAATGTTTTACTACCTTGGTATTAAAAATAATAATAAAAGAAATTATAATTAAAAATATAAAATATTAAAAGAATTATTTCGTTGAATAGATATTTTTAAAAATTATAACCTTAAAATCAGGAAAAACTATAACAAGTTTTCTATTAAATTAAGAACAAAAATGAAGGAATCAATTTCAAACCTAGGATTTTTTGAGAAAAATGTTCATCCTATCCTTCATTTTTTTAACAGTTCAATACAATATACCAAATTATACTAAGAAATGATTTAAACATATTTCGTATTTTTCGAAATGAAAAATTTATATTACCATATTCATTCTCAGTATGGTAAATGAACTGTTATTAATTTCTCGAAAAAAAAAATTCTATACTTTCACGAAAAATATTACTATATTAATATTTAATTCAATTAATCACTTCACTTCCAAGTTAAAAAACACTTCCAAATCAATTAATTTAATTAGTATCAAAATTTTGTTTATTTTAATTAATCACTTCCAAATCATATACATGATAAAAACAATCAGTTTAAGCAACACTTTTCAAAGACAAAAAATAATATGCAGCTCTACAATAGTTTTTTGGGATTTTTTTTTAAAGAATATATCAGAAATAACTATATGTTATATGTATTTGCAATGCTGTGTTTCTAAAATGAAAGCCCAAATTGTTTAAAAAGAAGCATAAACTTTCAACATGTTATTAAAGTCTTTTTTTAGAAGCGTCACAAAAAGTATATAAGCTGTTTTTAGCGAAACTTCCATGAAATCTAGAAAGAGCCATATACACGCAATTATATCCGAGAGAGAATGATTGCAATCAATTGATCCCAAAGCTGGCATTATATGGTGGCTCTCCATTCCAGATACATGTATCAATTATCATGCACGTTTGGTTCACATTTACTATTAGAAATTATTTTTAATATATATATACTCCGTTTTATATACTATATGGTAGAGATTCTAGTTTTATAGGGAGGTTTTGCTAGTTAAGTTATTGACGTTACGTTGATAAATATTGTCGAATATCGAAATTTAGTCAGGGGGCCTTAATTCATACACTATTAAAACTCCCAAAAAATGATAAGTTTATGAAGAATATTTTTAAAAAAGAGAAATTCTGAATAGAGAAAAAAAAAACAGAACAGAAAGATAGAGACATAAATAAAAACGTCATCGAAAAATGAAACATTTCATCTGGTTAGTGATAGTTTGCGCGCGGTAAATTTAAAACTCCAGAATCGATGCATAAGTATAAACTCGGATGTTTTAAGTGTGGTTTTGGTAAGGAGAAACAGTAACATATTATGTTTGAATGTCCTCCAACAATTTAACATTGATCTGAAATTTTTTAATTGGCCACATGCATGGGCTTGACCCACTTGGTTCAAGGGACGGTTCTGCTAGTTATTTCTCTGTTTGGGCATTTTCATATACAGCACAAGGAAATCTAAAAACAACTTTTAGAATTGGATTGTTTTGGACAAAAAATGGTTTTTATTTTTCTATTTCTTTTTGGTTGTTTTGGAACCTTTTTCGCATCAATGTATACTATAAAATCTGACGAACCATAACAATCCATAATATACAGAATATGGTACAGTATACTTACAATAACTAAGTAAACCTTTACCTACAAATATACGGCCCAAGATTAAAAAAACGTAAAAAAAAAAAAAAATTAAAAACCGTAAGATTAATGTCGAAGTTACTAATTACATAGGTACAAAAAGACTATTATTACAAATGGACCTGGCCGTATCTTTTCAAAACTAGGCTTCTTGTGTTTGTAATTCTTTATGTCGACTCACGAGGATTTAGCAGGAATGATATCATAATATTTTTATTTTGTAAAGGAAAAAAAAAAAGGTCAACACTGATCAACAACATCTGCTATTTGTATAGCACGTCTTTATTTCAATTTTCTAGAATTCGTACGTACATCTTTGCGATACTTGTTTTGAGTTTGATGATAACCAAAGAATATAGAACTTAAAGATTTCCTTCATAAAAAAAACTTGATATATAGAACACCTCTACTCTTGAATGTCAACACGATTCAAAATTACAATAACAATATTACAAGGTGAGTTTTATCAAGAACAAAAAAAGAGATTACAAAGGCCAAATACTAAAGAGGGAATTGATATATATATATATATATATATATATATATATATATATATATATATTACATAAAAAAAAAACTTAAAGATTTTTAGAGATCTCTGAATCTCTTCTTGATTACTTCCATCTAAAAATCTATCTAGCATATATGTATAGTGTAGACAAACTTGTACAATATGTAAAACCTGTTATAACGAGTTGCTACTTGTTCTGAGTAGGATTTGCGCCGCTACGTGGAATCTTCCGGAGACTAGGGTCTATTTGATCGAATGGATTCATTTTGGAGCGATTCCGAAATACTCGAGAAGATGACCCGACTAGTGTCGCAGATTCGGGAGCGGGTCGACCCGATAAAGTTAAAATAACAAGAGTCAATAGCACAATAGCGATAAGTTTCAAAGCTTCTTTCATGGCGGCTCTGAGCTAGTTAGCTTGTTTCGATGTTGTTGTGAAGATAAGTCTTTAGGGTTTTATTATGGTATCGATTTCAAGAGATATTTATACAAGCATATACTTAACTTAATACTTTATTGTAATTGTATACAATTTGCTCTTGAGCTTATACATTTTACATACTCACTAATATTTTATTATATGATCTTACGAATTGTCTATGTGAAATCATGTGCTCTTCTTTTTGACTACTCTCTCGTCGCCAATTATTCGTTCTTGGGCAATGAGCTCATGTGATACGGTCACGTGATATATGAATTTTTTCTGCTAATGTAAATACTAAATCCATATATATACGTATTTACCAGGGCCGGTCCAATGCTGAGAAACAAAATTGTGCTTTTTCTTAAATATTTTTTTGTTAATGTAGTCCTCTAAAATCAGTTTTAGAATCCAAAGTTTTTTTTGTTTGTTTGTGCTTTGGACCGGAATACATACTTCTATACAATATATGTAATATTTTGGTAAGAGAGACTAACATATATGGTCGAAGCGTTTTTACAAATTCCCCAATGGGTGATGGGAGCCTGATGACCCTGATCTACGTTTTGTTGGCCTGATTAATGGAACAGGTGAAATCGTATTGTCCTCGAACTTTCTTTTCAACCCTTTTTACGTTTTCTATTATAATCCCGAGAGGAACACTATTCGTAGAGTTGAAATACGAGGATTTGAAGCATCTCAGCATTCTGTAGTTCATGTCTTTATAGATTATGTAGAGAATGTGACACCTATGCTTAGAACTTCATAAAGTCGAGACTTGCTTGATCTGTTCCTTAAAATAAACCATTACTTTTCATATAGACATATAGTGTTATTTAATTTGCCATTGCAAGAATTGGATTTCAAACTATATTAACCATCGTAATCATCATCTCTCTTATAAGAAAACAACTAATGTAGATTTGAATCAAATCAAACTATACATGGGATGTTTATGTCACACTTCTCATATACAAAGATATATAACCAATTCAAAATTTCTCGAGATAATTCTTGAATGGGTTCAAGATTACCTATTTATTCAAACATTGTTGTTGTTGGTCTTCTCTCTACTCAAAACATTCTTAAGCAATCTTAACCTTGTGAACATCGGTGACTTAGGTTCTTCTTCGTCGATTCTCTCGGATAAATTCTCACTTGAATTATCCGGAATGTCCACCACAACCGCCGTCACTTCTTGTGATCTGGTACTACTAGATTCTTGTTGATGATCGTTATACGAAGCTGCAAAATTTCCAGAAGGAGATTCTTCAGTAACAACGAGGCCTGCACTTCTAACTTGATTCTGATCTCCCCAAACCAGTACATTTGTCGGAAAACTCAGAGGTTCTGTCGAAAACTCATGAACAAAGCTCTGATCTTGAGATGGATTATGCTGATTAGTCGAGTGCCCTGATTCAAAGTTTTGATTTTGAGGTAAACCCTCACTTCCTCCATGTGTCGTATCTTCCACGGAACCAACGGTGTTTCTACAGAGAGGACAAGTGGAATGAGACTGAAACCACATATCGATACAATCCACATGAAACCCATGATTACACCTTGGCAAAACCCTAGCTTTGTCGCCATCAACGAGATCAGAGAGACAAACGGCGCATTCTAACCCGTCTTTGAAGTCCGTACACTTGAAAACAACAACATGGATAGATTGGAGAATTTTAGAATCAAGTCCAGCGTTGTGAAGAGGATCTTCTTGACTTTGAGCGAAGACAAAACGACGTCGTCGAGGATTACGTCCGATGACTGTGGAGCCAGGATCGTCGGATTGGATTAGGTTTAGGTTGAAATGTTGTTCCACACGCCACCAAAAGAGTCTTGCGTAGAGATGAAGCAAGAGGAGGAATAGAATCCCTGTGAAAATCGATACGATTGAGAATAGAAGAACTTTTCCCATCGTCTCTTCTCCTTCGAATTTGCTGAAAAGAGAACCATTAGAAACAGATTCTTCGTCCATGTCGCTGAAAAATAGTGAAAACCCTAATTAATGAATTTGGATCAAGACTTTTTGCGTGGGAAGAAAGGAAAACGAAAAAGATTCTCACATCAAGACAAAGATTGTGAAGAGTAGAAGAACTGATCAAAACCGGGAAAATCGATGCTTTATTTAAAGGAATGAGTTGAGATAAAGAGAGGTTTTTGATGTTGAGTTCTGATTGGAGGTCCATTAGTTTTGAAGAATTTGTCACTCGCACACGACACAATGTCGATTAGAAGCAAGACTGGTTCAAGATTTTTTAAAAAGTTGGGACACAAGTTAGTAGAACACGCTTTTGGGGTTTTGACTTGGTTTAGTCAATTTCTCCAAATCATATTAGTGTCAAAATCAGCTTTGATAAAAAAATGTTTACTAACCTTAAAACTCAAGGTATTGGGCCTTAAAAAAGTCTATCTTATGGGGTAAGGTTGAAGCATATAGGGTAAGCCATATTTAACTGATAGAGTCGCGTACTTTGGTCACACAATTAGGGATTCGTCCATCGCAATGACAAAACAGAAGCAGTACGTCTCCGACGTAAACTTAACAGTATGTGGATCCAATAAACCGTCTTCAACACCTGGAAAAGACATAGAATACTTTGGTCTGATCCCTGTTGATCTCTTCATCAGTAATATCTTATCGAGATTGCCGCTGAAGTCTAAAGCTAAGTGTCGCTGCGTATCGAAGCTCTGGTCGTCCATAATTCGCCGTCCAAATTACAACCAGTTGTTCCCGATCAAGTCCCCAGCTCCGCGGATCCTTTTCACCATCGAATATGCAGGAATCTTGTTCTTTTACTCTTCACCTCAGCCTCACAATCCGGATGAGAACTCGTCTCTTGTAGCCACCCTTCATCAGAACACTGGTAACACCAAGTTCTATGAGATATGTGGTCCTGTCTGCGGACGGGTACTGTGTCGTCAGTATAATTCAGTTGGGGTGATTTATAATCCCATCACAGGAGAGTCTTCAAACTTGCCGAAACTAAGTTTAAAGGGGATTAATAAGTCAGAGTGGTTATGTGATAAAGCAAGATATTCTTTTGGGTATGATCCAATCGAGAAACAGCTCAAAGTGTTGTGTATCACCTGGTTGCGTACTGGCTCAGAGCACTTGTCCAATGAGTATCAAGTTCTCACATTAGGGACTGAAAATAAAAAAACTCTTTTGGAGAAAGATTCAAGGTTGTGCAATTCATTTTTTTTGGGACAATACTGAAGGCAAAATCAAAACATAGAAACGAAAGTTGAAGCTTACTATTTATACAAAGGGACAAACATAAAGAAACCCTAAGATTGAACGGATAGATGAACATCAGCTTGAATCAAGGGCTGAGAATCGATTGCTGAGTTTTATGGGAGAAGCAGAGTTCGTACAGCTCGAAGACGTCATGGTGCCAGCTCTGGTTTTGTCTGTATTTGGAGAAGAAGACCGTTGCTGCGACATGGGCTTCGGCTTTGACATTTCGTGGCCCAAAGGAGATTTCTTGGTGGGCTCACGGCCCAATGGCAGTTTCTTCAGAGATCCAAAACCAGAAGTGATGTCGTTTCTGTTGTTAGTGCTGATACACCCCCGCAAACTTGGTGTGGGAGGGAAGTCTACACCGAGTTTGAACCTTAAGCGAGTAAAAGCTTCAAAGGGCAGCGACTTCGTGAAGATATCAGCCAACTGGAGGTGACCTGGAATGTGTTTGACCACAAGCGTCTTCAAGGCAACACGTTCGCGGATGTAATGATGATCAACATCGAAGTGCTTTGTACGAGCGTGAAAAGCAGGATTTGCGGTGAGGTACACAGCAGAGAGGTTGTCACAAAATAACTCAGGTGTATCAGGCAGAGAGACACCGATTTCACGCAGAATAGAGCTCATCCATTTGATTTCAGAGGCAGTTTCAGACAACGATCGATACTCTGCCTCAGTGGAGCTGCGAGACACTGTAGGCTGTTTCTTCGAGGACCAGGAAATAATGTTTTGTCCCATGAACGTGCAGTATCCACCCACAGAACGACGAGTTTCCTTACAGTTCGCATAATCACTGTCACTGTAGGCACTCAAGTCATAATCACTTTCATAGGCACTCACAACCGAAGAAGAATTGCTGTTGTATTGAATTCCCATTGAGACTGTGCCTTTGATGTATCTCAGGATTCTCTTGAGAAGATTGAAGTCAGACACTGATGGTTGATGCATTTTCTGACACACAAAGTTAACAGCAAATTGTATGTCAGGTCTTGTTAAGGTAAGATATTGAAGTTTACCTGCAAGGCTGCGAAAATAAGTGGGATCAGAGAAGACTTCATCTTGGTTTGAAACTCGATCAAGCTGCAGTGGCAAGGGAGTAGGCATAGGGGAACAATTCGCCATTGAAGCAGTGATGAGAAGATCCTCTGCATACTTCTGTTGTGACATAAACAAGCCACCATCATAAGTCTGAATTTGAATTCCCAGGAAATAATGAACTTGTCCCATATCTTTCATGCGGAACTCCTTGTTTAGAGCAGCTAAGAGATGAGTTAAGGACTGAGAGTTATTTCCTGTGATGACCATATCATCTACATAAAGAAGCAGTAAGATCACATCATTGTTGCTTGAGTAAACAAATAATGAAGGATCAAATAAGCTGCAGATGAATCCAAACTCCAAGAGAAAATTGCTGAATCTATCAAACCAAGCTCTAGGAGACTGCTTCAGACCATACAAGGATTTGTGGAGAAGACACACATGATCAGGTTTACTTTTATCAACAAAACCTGCTGGTTGCCTCATGTACACAGTTTCAGTGAGGTCTCCATGGAGAAAAGCATTCTTAACATCCATTTGCTTAAGTTCCCACTTTAAAACTGTAGCAACATGGAGTATAAGTCTTACTGTTGGTGTTCTTACTACTGGACTATAAGTCTCCAAGTAATCAATTCCCTCTTCTTGTTTAAATCCCTTAGCAACAAGCCGAGCTTTTAACTTGTCCAAGGAACCATCAGCATGTAATTTGGTTCGAAAAACCCACATACTACCAAGCACATTCATGTTTGGTGAATATGGGACAAGAGTCCATGTTTCAGTCTCTTTGCAATTTCCCATTTCCTCTTGCATAGCATTGTTCCAACCAGGATGTTTTAGAGCTTCAGTCACTGTCTTAGGCTCAGGAATTGAAACTTTATGGGTGAGCAAAACATATCTCTTATTTGGTTTAGAGATTCCTTCTTTGCCTCTTGTAACCATAGCATGTTCATTTGTAACTGGAGCTTGGACTTGTTGTGCAGGAGCCATTTGAATCGGTGAGCCTTGAGGAGAACTTGCTGGGGAAGACCTCGCAGGTGAAGGATGAGAACTGTCTGCAGTTGGTGAATGGTAGCTGTCGCCAATAGAAGCAGAATCTAAGCCTGTCGTACGCTCAGGACTGCCACTCACCACTGAGATAGTTTCATTATCTTGACTAGTATCATCGGAAGCATTAGGACCTGCAGTTTCTGCTGCAACACTTGCTGGAGCTGCACTCAAGTCTGTAGTTTCAGGCTGAGGAATAGAAGAGACAGGGTACCTTGATTGATCAGGCTGAGTTGGAGTCACATGATGAAAACTTTTAAACCAAGCTTCAAGAAGAGGAGTTTTGTCTTGAGGATGGAGATGGCTGTAAATGGACTCAAATGGGTGAGTATTCTCATCAAAGACAACATGTCTGCTAATGTAAATTCGACCCGTTGGAGGATACAAGCAACGATAGCCCTTGTACTTCTCATTGTATCCAAGAAAAACACACTTTAAAGATCTTGGATCAAACTTAGTAGAGGCATAATCTCTGAGAGTTGGATAACAGGCACACCCAAAGACACGTAAAGCTGAATATTCAGGAGCTTTACCATATAACTTTTGATATGGAGACTCATTGTTGTCAAGAGATGAAGTAGGCAAGAGGTTTATCACAAAGTTTGCAGTGAAGAAAGACTCTAGCCAATACTTCAGAGGCAGTTTGCTTTGAAAAATCATTGACAGACCCAATTCAACAATGTGTCTGTGTTTTCTTTCAGCCATACCATTTTGTTGAGGAGTGTAGGGACATGACATGTTTTGTTGAATCCCATGATCTTGAAGATGCTTCAGAAACTGAGAGCTTATAAACTCACCACCACCATCACACTGAAAGATCTTGATTTTGTGTCCCAATTGATTTTCGACCAACTTTTGGAACATGACAAATGTTGAGAAGAAGTCAGACTTTAATTTCAAGGGATAAAACCAAGTGAATCTAGAGTAATGATCAATAAACACTACATAGTATCTGAATCCTTGAACAGAACTTGTTGGAGAGGGACCCCACAAATCACAATGGATCCTCTCAAGAGGTCTAGAAGCATTAAAAGTAGATAGCATAAAAGGAAGCCTAGTGCTCTTGCCTAGATGACAGGCTTCACACACAGTCTTCACAACTTTATTAATGATGATGATGGACTTTGAGCTAGCAAGTTGATGGAGTACTTCAGCATTTGCATGGCCAAGGCGTCTATGCCACACTTCACTACTTGCAGAGTTTTGACGCGTGGAGTAGAGGACTTGGAGTTTAGGTTCCTCCAACGAGTAGAGACCATCACGATTTCTTCCCATTACCAGCAGCTTCTTGGTTGCCTTATCATTTATACGAACACTATCAGCATCAAACTCAACAGAGCAAGGGTAGTCACTTGTGAGTTTAGAAACAGATAGCAAAGATTTAACAATATCTGGGCAAACAAGCACTTCTTTTAAAGGAATCTTACCTGAAGAAGAAGCAATACTACCTGAACCAGTGTGAGTAATGGGCAAGAAGTTACCATCTGCAACCATGATAGAGTCAGAACCGTGGTAAGGCTGAGACTGTTGCAGGACATGACGGTTGTTGGTAACGTGAGCAGAAGCAGCTGAGTCTGGAATCCATTCATGTCCATGGTGGTCTGTGACATCCGTGATGCGCATTGTAGCAAGAGCCATAGGTAAGTCTTCATGTTGATAGCTGTTATCGAACCTATGCCAACACTTCAACGCATGGTGACCAGCTTTTCCACAGATTTGACACACTAACCCTGAGTTTCCAGCTTGAGACCCAGAAGTAGGGGAGATTTGTTGATGAAAACCACGACCTCTGGTGGAGAAAGAACTCTTGCCACTCCCAGAGTTTGACCGTCCTTTACCTCTGTTGTTGTTATGGTAATAACCAGAATCTGAGTGAGTAACATTGAAAGCCACATGAGGAGAGATAGTAGGCTCAGTCACATAACTTTGAAGACGGTCGTCATAGCCCCTGAGCTTAGAAGCAACCTCATCAAGAGACAGACTTGGATTGGAGTCAACAGAGTTTTCAATGGTTGTTTTAATCGGCTCATACTCTCTTCCAAGACCATTCAAAGCAGAAAAGATTTTCATTTTCTCTGGAACAGGACTACCAACAGAGGCTAACTGATCACAAATGTGTTTCAGATCTTTAAGAAAAACTTCCATTGTGTTATCTTTCTTTTCTAGAGTTTGTAATCTTCGTTGCAGCTCAAACAATCTAGATGAAGAGACTCTGTTAAAATGATTGGCAAGAGTCAGCCATACCTGATGAGAGGTGAAGCAGTTCACCACCACACTGAGAATGTCTTCAGCAAAAGAACCAAGGAGCCAAGATTTAACAACCTGATCCGTTTGATGCCAAGTATAGAACTCCGGATTCGGCTCTTCAGAAGTGACATTGTTGTGTGTGACAGAACGAGTCTGCGCCGGAGCAGAGATCGAGCCGGTAACAAACCCGAGCAACCCTTGTCCTGACAGGAAACTCTCAAACTGACTCTTCCAAAGGATGTAGTTCTGTTGATTGAGTGTGACTGTGACACAGTTGGAAATATTGAGAGGTGGGACAGTATACGGCGCCATGGATCTTATTTCCATGAGCTCTGATACCATGAAGGCAAAATCAAAACATAGAAACGAAAGTTGAAGCTTTGATTTGCATTACGGCTTAAATGTTTTACAATGCTTAAGCTTACTATTTATACAAAGGGACAAACATAAAGAAACCCTAAGATTGAACGGATAGATGAACATCAGCTTGAATCAAGGGCTGAGAATCGATTGCTGAGTTTTATGGGAGAAGCAGAGTTCGTACAGCTCGAAGACGTCATGGTGCCAGCTCTGGTTTTGTCTGTATTTGGAGAAGAAGACCGTTGCTGCGACATGGGCTTCGGCTTTGACATTTCGTGGCCCAAAGGAGATTTCTTGGTGGGCTCACGGCCCAATGGCAGTTTCTTCAGAGATCCAAAACCAGAAGTGATGTCGTTTCTGTTGTTAGTGCTGATAAATACTGCGATATGCATCGATGGTGTTTTGTATTATCCAGCAATGATCTATAAGGGGGAAGGTACCATCGTTTGCTTTGATGTTAGGTCTGAGAAATTTAGTTTTACCAACATTGATCAAGATGACATAGCAGTAAAGATAGATTCTTGCACTTTAACGTTGATCGACTACAAGGGTAAATTAGGTGCTTGTAGTTTTAATATTAACACTAATCTTTTGGAGTTGTGGGTTTTGGAGGATGCCAAGAAAAATAAATGGGGTCAAAGTATATCTACGCAATATCTTATCCGTGGCTCGTGAAACCCAGTCATGTACGTCCTGCCGGAATGACTGGTAGTTGCGAACTTGTGTTATACCCAATCTTTATAGGAGGTCGTCATCCTTTCTTCATTTTGTACTACAATCTCGAGAGCAAAATCATCACCATTGTAAAACTTGAAGATCAACTTTTTAGAAATTTTCGTGGGTGTAGGATTCAGGCTTTTACAAACTATGTAGAGGATGTGAAGCTTATCTAAGTGTTTACTTCTTCCAAACAGAACTCACATGATCTTTGTCGATCTTTGTCTTCTTCTTTTTTTTGGTCTGGTATCTTTTGATGAGGTTTATTGGTAGTTCTCTTTGCTTTATTTCTTTGGTTAATTCTTTAATAATCGGAAAGCTATGAAGAATTGTTTACTAAGCTGAAACTCTGACATACAATTGAGTTATAGATACAATTGGCACATCACAAACTGGAAACTGCTTCTCTCAAGCATAAGAGATAAGACCAATATATAAGCCAAAATTTTGAATTACTAATTGAAAAATATGACTTTTCTCTGCTAAATTGCTACGACATTAGGCTGCTTCTGTGACTTCGACGAGCCTTCCACGAACCCACTTCTTCGTTACGTTTCCTGATTCCAAAGATGCAGCCTTTTCGTCAATCCCGTGGTAACCATTTGGAAGAGGATGATTCTCAGCAAGACTGATAGCTCCATTAGACTCTGCTGGTGGATGGACTCTCGTTCCGTTTGGTTGCCCAACTATCCCGAGTTTGATATCTTCTCTACCTCCTTGGGATGTGTTGGATTCCATATCAGAAACAAACTGGTTTGTAGTACCTTCTATAACGAAAGTCGGTAAATCGTTAGATCTCATGTTCATGTGAAGACTCTCTCCGTTGATCTGCAATGTGTGTGTTCCATTAATCTCTCCTGGTCGTTCTTGATCGTTTGTATCTTTGGTTTCAGATTCACTGTCATTAGGCTGAGGTGAAAGAAGAAATGGGTAAGTCCCATCTTCATCTGAAGCTATCTGCCTCATCTCTAAAGATTTAATCAGTTGTGTTGCTTCTGCTATGAGCTTTTTACTCTCTAACAACGATGCTTGAGCAACCGGGCTTTTCAAAGCAGCAATCTCGAGGACTTTCGCAGCTTTCTCAGCTTCCGAGATCAAAAGCCTGAGGCGAGAAAAGGTTAATTCTTGTTAACTTCTGCTCACAGTTGCAAACAGAGAAATATTAACAATTCTGTTTTAAGTGTACTGACCTTGCTCGTTCCACAGCATCCATCTTCTTTGATTCTTCCGCCACTCGTTTTGCTCTGATGCTTTTGATCATTTCCAGTTTTGAACTTGCCAAAGGATCTTTATACGCAGGTGTTTTGCGCTTCCTTACTTTCACCACTTGAACTTGGCTTTGACGTTCAAACTCTGAATCCCTTGTACTTTTCTTTGTAGGAGTCTTCTTTCTAGGTTCTGCATCGCTCCTTGGTCTTCTACGACGCCTCTCGACACCAACAGGTATACCGTGATATTTTGCCAAGCCGGAGCAAACTCTTTCACGGTAAGACTGATAAGAGAAAGCAAACTGAGTTAAATATGACCAAGAACAAAACATCAAACAAGTTTGATTTGATCAAGTGACTAGACAACTTACTGGATCAGCCCATTTAGCAGCTATTGCTTCTGCAATTCTCCTTCTTTGTTCAGGAGATTTTGGCGCTCTTCTGTTACTTTTAGCTCCTTTAATGGCTTTCCTCTGCTCAACACTTTCCAGCCATTCCAGTTGATTCTGTTGATCCAAGATGTTGTAAGAATCCCACTGAAGCTCTTCTTCGTCTGTATATCCTTGTTTAGCAGCCTCCGCTAACAAGTTTTGCCACTCGAAATGACATGTCTCCTGCACTTTTCTCCTCTCCTTCCTCCTTGCCCATCGCATCCGCACTCCCTCTCCAATCTTCATCCGTGTCTCCTTGCTGTAAAAATCATGCAAATTTGGGAAGATAGTATTATGATAACAAAAACCAAAAGCTCCAACAGGTTTAAAAGCAAACGAAAAACCGGTACTGACTTTTGTGCGTGCCCAAGATTCGCTAATTTCATCTTGATCTGCACAAGGACAAAGACACAAAGGTTCTATGAGGGGTTGAAAATTCTGATGCATAGAGCAAACATATAGAACCATTCTTACATGACATCACCTTTGGGTCTTGCATTGCAATCTTTGTCCTTTCTCTAATCTTCTGTAGGGTCTCTGCATAAACGCAAAAGAAAAAAGATTATGAAATGTTTCCAATTAGAAGCAACTGAAGATAGATTGCTGAAGATACGAATAAGCAAAAACTACTCACCTGGACTATGCTTCCTGCCTTTGTTCCAAGGAGTGTTCCCTCTATTTGCCTTAGAAATCCTCATCCTTCTCAACTTTTCTCTGTCATCCACTTGTTCTTCGCCATCATCAGCACTTCCATTTGAGGATTTCGAAGAAGCAGAAGACAAAGAAGAGCTCCGTTCGTTTTCTTTTTGAGCCGGATACTTGGTTTCAAGAGTGGCCACTGCAGTAATAAGAACTTTTCCTCTTCGGACATGACTATGACCCGTGTAAAATTTCAAATTCTTGGAGAAACAAGACTGTCTCCATGGATTAGGTAGACTTTTAGCATGGATAATACTCTGAGCCCCCAATGGAACAAGATGAGCTTGAAATGAAGGTTGGATAGTAGCAATATCTGCAAAGATTAAACCAAAGAGTCATCTCCATTAGCTAGTAAACATTCTCTAGATACTGTGCGAATCACTAGTCTTTTCTTATACGCATTTAGACCAAGATTGCAAATGCAAATAATTGATACTCAAGAATGATGAAATCCAATAGAAAAGAAACAAAATTGAGAAGAAAGAGAGTCTCAATACTGAAGTAGAATTCTAAACAGTAACCAAACACAAACCCAGAAAATTAAGAGGTAAATATCTGGAAACTTTACCAGAAAAGGTACCTAAAGAAGGCATTGGGAGCTCATTCAGACCAGGAAAACGAAAAAGGAAGAAACTTTGAAACACTCTTCTCTGCAACACCAACCAGGATGTCTTGTAAGATTATACGGAACAATACATTAAGGAAATATGTTCCTCTTACTGTCTGAGAGAGGCGAGAGTTTTTGCAGGAATTTGACAGACAAGGATAAGCCACACAAAAAGCAAATTTCAACGAAGATACTTGTGTCTGGCTTTGACGCAGCAACCAGGGAGGCGATGGATAACGAGACCCGGCTCGCTCTAATGACCCGACCCGGATCACTGCATATTGGGCTAATGGGCCGCGTTTCATAGCCCAATTCACACGTGGTATTATTTTCTCTGGCCTCTCCAACAAGGCACCTAACGTGGCCCTTACTTACTAGACCTTAATAACTCGGACAAAGTTGGTACTCTTGTTGGTGTAATTCGATTTCTTCTTCTCACATCTCAAATCTCCGATCAAAATCCGAAAAAAAAAAAAAAAATGGTGAGAGATATTGTAGACGATCCGCTTGACGAAGATGATATCGCTCTCGTCAAGACTTATGTAAGTGTACCCTTTTAGAACCCTAAATTTTGCTGTATTTTGTTTCTTTGCGAACCAGTTTGATGTTTTCTCATGAGTAATTTCGAGCTAATTGCTATTTTATGATCCTATTTAGATCATTTTTGTGCTTATATGACTAACTAGCTTTGGGTGACTCTGCCTCACTGTTTGAATAAGTCATCCAAGTGAAAAAAAAACGTTCATAGTTATACTTGGTTTGATATGTTGCGTCTCCATATGTTTTTTTGCTGACCTTGTTAAAATCTCAATCCTTCGCAGGGGTTAGTGCCTTACTCTGCACCTATCAAGAAAGTGGAGAAAGAAATTAAGGAACTCACCGAGAAGATCAACGATCTATGTGGTTTGTGCACACTGAGATAGTGGTGTTACTTTCATTAGTGACTTCTATTTACCGAATGATTAAATTGCATATACGGGTAACTTGCAGGTATCAAGGAGTCTGATACTGGTTTAGCTCCTCTCAGTAAGCAAATGATGCAAGAGGGGCAACCTCTCCAGGTGGGTTATGTTTCCTGTTTTAGATATATCCCGATCGATCTCCTCATGGATATCTTTTCGAGAGTTCCTGCAAAGTCTATAGCTAGGTTTCGTTGCGTATCCAAACTCTGGGAATCCATACTTTGTCGTCCTGATTTCAAGGAGTTGTTCATGACTATGTCTTCGATTCGTCCACCGTTGCTTCTTTTCACCTTCCAAGATGATGATGGCAATTTGTTCTTCTTCTCTTCACCTCACCCTCAGATTCCATGTAACGAGAATACGTCTCTTGTACCCACCCGTTATCATGTTCAACATACCACAGATTCTTTTTCTGAAATTGGTTCTCCTCTTTGTGGATTCATCTGTCGCCGAGGTAAGAGAAATCTAGATACTATGGTAATTTGTAACCCAGTCACGGGAGAGTCCGTATCCTTACCCAAAGTGGAACTGAAGAGTATTAATACTGAGACAAGACCTTATTTAGGATATGATCCGGTCCGCAAACAGCTAAAGGTATTGTGCATCAAGTCTGATGATATCCCAAATACGTGTGATGAGCATCAAGTTTTGACATTGGAGAATGGAAACCATTTATGGAGAACAATCCAATGCAAACCCCATTATCCTAAATCTGATGGAATATGCATAGATGGTATTTTGTATTATACAGCTGGGTTCGATATGCGGGCAAGGGTTTCTATGGTAGTGTGCTTTGATGTGAGGTCTGAAAAGTTTAGCTTTATCAACATACATGTATTCATGTTGATGAATGACTCTTGTACTCTAATCAACTACAAGGGTAAACTAGGTGCACTTCAGTTTACATGTTTGTCTCCAAAACGTCTTAGGTTCTGGGTTCTAGTAAATGCTGAGAAAAATATATGGACCAAATGTATCTATGCATTGCCTCCTTTGTGGAACAACTTAGTTCAGCATACGGAGTTAGCCATTGTTGGAATGACTGATGGAGGTGAAGTTGTGTTGTCACAGTACTGTCTAATATACGCATTTTACATTTATTACTTCAACCTTGAGAGCAAGAGTCTCACAAGAGTTCAAATACAAGATGTTGAAATGTTCAAACGTACGAGAGTTTACACCTCTCTAGGCTATGTTGAGAATTTTAAACTTATGTAAGTGTTCAACTATTGTTTTAATACTTGGTCTAGTTTATTCTTTCAGTTGATAAGTGTCTATCTTACATTCTTTTGTTCCAAGGACTGACTATGACAGAGGATTCAACACATTTTCTCCTCAAGGGAGGCTATTTTAAGTCGAGTCTGCCACTGAAGCTAGCAAGGTAACTTTCTTATTAGTTACAAAGGATCAACTTAAGTACTTAACATTTACGACTTGTAAATTATTTATGCAGCTTTTCATGGCTAGCAGTTTCACAGACAATTCCACAACTGAATAGATGGGCAGATTTTATCCTTTCACAGAAGCGACCACAACAAACAGTTCTACCTCCACCACGCTAAAGATCTTCGATAGGCTTTGTCTCCACTCTGAAAATATTCCTAGGCAAATCCAAGGATTGTAATTGGAAATTGTTCATCATTTTAACTTGGTTAATTGGATAATTTTATTCCTTTGTTGGTCATACTAGTCTGCTTTTCATTTTCAATTCTCTTGTATTTTAAATTGTTTAGGAATACTTGTCTTCGTTTCGACTTTGGCCACGCCAACAAGAAACATCTTATGTAATAACAGTCATTAAGCTACTTTATGTAAAAACAACCTTATACTTTATGTAAGACAAAACATATGGGCCCAAAAAGGCCCAATAATAATCATTTACATTGGTTCGTAAGTCAGTTTGATTTTTGTTTCCTCACCTCCCCGATCGTCGGAGGATGTAGAAGGTGGCGGCGGCGGCTCTCACCTGCTTCATCGCAGTTTAGAAATGACTAGAGGAGATCGACGTAGCTCCCCGAGTTTCTTCTCCGGCTCGAAGCGGAGTTGGCTAGGGTTTCACGGTGGCTCACGGTCGCCACTTCTATTGATTCCGAGCTGATAGATGATGGTGGCTCGAGGTCAATCGTGCGTATGGGTTTGCGGCTCCGATCATCCCTGTGACGGAAATCGAGCGGCGGATCCCGCAGCTGAGGGGTGATGACGGCTATCGTCGGAGGTATTTCGTGCTCGCTTTCTCTTTTCGGGAGTTTCAGCGACGGCGGTTCATGTGATGGGGTTAGGTCCTGCGGTAAGATACGGTTCCTCCGGCTTGCGGGATTGGTGGCTCCGGTCTCGGGTTGTTGGCGGTGGCTGTGCTCGCAACCGTCGAATAAGGGATAGCCTCGTTGAGAGAATATCGGTTTTATTTCCGGTTTAAATCTCATCAACAAACCATCTCTAAACCGGGTTGTACTTATGAATTGAAAACATCACGTAGTTTTATTATCTCTTCTATCTGAAAACAGCACGCATGTTATAGCATTTTGAATGATTTTTTATAAGGGATTATTTAGAGGCCTAAGGCGCGTAAAGAAGAGCTAAAAGCGTAACAGAAGAATCTCTCTCAGTCGCAACAGTTTCCGGTTACTCCAAGATCGCCGTCGTGCACCTTTCTTCTCTCGCTCTCTGGTTCTGAGGTTAGCTCGTAAATCTCATCGACCATCACTTCTTCTACTACTCGTTCCAATTACCATAGTACGAAGACATTGCTCGAGAATCTCTCAGTCGCAACAGAGTCCGACTACTCCAAGATCGCCGCCGTGAACCTTTCTTCTCTCGCTATCTGTTTCTGAGGTTAGTTCCTATATCTCATTGATCATCTCTTCTTATCCTACTCTGATTCAATTACGATAGTAAGACGACATTGCTCGCGAATCTTGGTCAGGTTGATGTTTCTTGTAACCGCAACTTTGCAAAGGGTTGGCTATATCGTTCCTTTGATGCTTAGATGAGAAATTTGATAGCTTTTCTGGAGAATTCCCAAAGGAAATCAGTGGAAATGAGATAATTTAGGGATTAAACTGAGTAATTGATTGTTGGAGATACACTTGTGTTTGGATATTCGATTTGGATTGTAAAGATCAGTTTATCCAGTAGTCTAACTTTTCAATTGCCTTCCACCGTTCAGTTTTTGGTTTCAGGTTCGAGAAATTAATAAACATGTCAGTTCTAATTGACACGGATTTAGGGATTGTGTTTCTTGATCTCTACACGGATTAATGCCCTAGCACCTGCTATAATTTTCTTAAGCTGTGCAAGTAAGTGTTCCTTTTGCCTATACCTAAGAAACATCTCTATCTTTAAGGGTTTTAACTTACTTGTTTTGTCAGGATAAAGTACTACCATCAGTGCCTTATCCACACTGTAAAGGATTTCATAGCAAAAACGGGTGATCCAACAGGCACAGGAACGGGTGGAGACTCAATATACTAGTAAGATGACGTTTTCTTACCTTCTGATGATATGTAGACTGCTTATCTATTTTGGTCATTCTTTATACTCTGTGTTGCCTAGTTGTGCTGCTACTGCTTTATATTTCCCTATGTTGAATTTCCAGACTTTTGGGAGATGACAATGCTAGGTTTTCAGCGATGAGATTCATGCCGAATTGAAACATTCAAATACTGGCACCGTTGCCATGGCTAGTTTTGGAGAAAATCTCAATGCTTCCCAGGTTAGTCAAAACGTTTTGCTTGAATTACCAAGTTCTTTGTGGGTCCGTGGATCAACTTTTGTGGTATTGCATGTCTTCATCTGATTTGTCTGTTTTCTTTTCAGTTTTATATCACACTTTGTGATGATCTAGACTGTCTTGATGGGAAATACACTGTAAGCACCAATTATTAATGATATGCCTATTCTTTTTTTTTATGTGTATATAATATGCCTCTTTTTCAGGTGTTTGGGAAGATTACCAGCGGGTTTGAAACTTTGACTTGTATAGCCAAAGCTTCTGTTGATGCGAAGAACAGACCAAATAAAGATATCAGGATACGACACACATATATACTTACAGATCCATTTGATGATCCCCCACAACTGGCTAAGATGATACCAGACGCTTCCCCCAAGGGAAAACCGAAGGTCGAGGTCACAGATGACATGCAACCCAGAGAGGATTGGGATATAAGGGATGCAGAATTTGACTTTCTGGAACTAAACGAGGCCTTCGCCGAAATGGCTGCCAATCCTGTTGAAGTTGCAATTAATTCTGTAAGTATCACCGATGTAGTTGCTCTCTTTTGATGATAAATCAAATCATGTTTAATGCTTTCTGTTGCAGATGATCATAAGAGATATTATGGAGGATCCTGAGAATGAGGGCCCCCACAATATGCGTTCAGACTTTGAACCTCTCTTATCGTAAGTGATAATTTTCATTGCTTCCTTATCCGTATGAGAAACTCAGTTCTCAGTTTTTTGGCATATGGTTGTGGTAGAGTGCTCCGCCTCCGGGATTACGAGACAGGTGACATCATAGAGTTTGATAGTACAGAGGCAAGTGAAGAAGCGCTTTCTGACATTACAGAGTTTGGGAGTACGGAGGCAAGTGAAGCACATTTTGAGGTGAACATTGAGGAATGCGTATTCGAACGTGCTTTACATATCTGGCAGAAAGAAGAATGGCATAATCATACTTCTAAAGCTTCAAAATCCTCATTCCTTAGCAGGAGCCTTACTCTGCACGCATAAAGAAAGTAGAGAAAGAAATCAATGAGCTCGCCGAGAAGATCTGCAATCTTGGTATGTTCGCACTCTTGTTGCTGAAGTTTTGGGCTTGCTTGGAGTTAGTGACTTCTGTTTAGGGCATGACTAAAGTGAAGCTTTCACTTTCATTGCAGGTATCAAGGAGTCCGATACTGGTTTAGCTCCTCCCAATCAATGGGATCTTGTATCTGATAAGCAAATGATGCAAGAGGAGCAACCTCTGCTTGTAGGCTTTTTATTCTTTTAGTTCTCTGAATTTTGCTTCTTCTCTCACGGCAACAATAAATGTGTTTTCCTATCCAGGTTGCGACATGCACACAGATAATCAGTCCAAACACTGAAGATGCAAAGTATGTCGTTGATATCAAAAAGATAGGCAAGGTAAACAATATCCCTACGTTGTGGTTGCTACACGATCAGTTCTGTGTTGTAGAACCTTTTGTTGTTCGGTTTATTGCTGATATTAGTTTTGCTTCTTAACTGCAGTATGTTGTTGGACTTGGCGATAAAGCTTCTCCCACTGACATAGAAGCAGGAATGCGTGTGGGGTATGTACATTTCTTCAGTTCAAATCCTATTTGAGGCTGTACATTTCTCATATGAATGAAAACTTACGAGAACGTTATGTCTCTGATCTGTACTTGCAGAGTTGATCAGAAGAAATATCAGATACAGATTCCTCTACCTCCAAAGATTGATCCTAGTGTGACCATGATGACGGTTGAAGAGAAACCTGATGCAACTTACAGTGATATCGGTGGCTGCAAGGAGCAGATTGAGAAGATTAGAGAGGTATATGTTTAGTTTAGTTATTATCCCGTGTTCAGATCTTCTCTGTTTAACACCTAGAGTTGTAAATTTATTGTTGTGGTATAGGTTTTCAAGGAAGAAGTTTTTTAAAAGTTTTGTCGTCTGTCTTTGTTGATTGTAGGTCGTTGAACTGCCAATGCTTCATCCAGAGAAATTTGTGAGGCTTGGAATAGATCCTCCCAAGGGTGTTCTTTGCTATGGTCCTCCTGGTAGCGGAAAAACCCTTGTCGCTAGAGCTGTGGCGAATAGAACTGGTGCTTGCTTTATCAGGGTTGTTGGCAGTGAGCTCGTTCAGAAGTACATTGGTGAAGGAGCTAGGATGGTTCGTGAACTGTTTCAGGTAGTCCAGTGGTAAAAGCTCCTTCTCGCCATCTCAGTTTTTTTCTTAGCTAATATTGAAATTGTATAATACTCGCTTTCTAGATGGCACGGTCAAAGAAAGCTTGCATTTTGTTCTTTGACGAAATTGATGCCATTGGCGGTGCAAGATTTGATGACGGTGTAGGCAGTGATAATGAAGTCCAACGTACCATGCTTGAGATTTTGTATCAGCTTGATGGGTTTGACGCACGTGGTAACATCAAGGTTCTTATGGCAACAAACAGGTTAGTCCACAATCCTGTTACCAGGGTAAAGCAAACTACACAAAAGCACATTAAAGCGCTTGACTTGACGCACTCAATGTTTCTGTTTTTCACTCTCTTTACTCCAGGCCTGACATACTAGACCCAGCTCTTTTACGTCCTGGACGTCTTGACCGCAAGGTTGAGTTTTGTCTGCCTGATCTGGAGGGCAGAACACAGATCTTCAAGATTCACACACGAACAATGAGTTGTGAAAGAGACATCCGGTTTGAACTCCTTGCTGGCCTCTGCCCAAACTCAACCGGTAATGATCCCAACCATCAAAAAGCTCCCATGCTGTTATTTGGGTGTCTCAATGAGATTTGTTCTGACTTGGGTTTTTGTTAATCTGTTTTCCAGGAGCTGATATCAGAAGTGTATGCATAGAAGCCGGAATGTATGCAATCGGAGCTAGGAGAAAGTCTGTGACTGAGAAGGACTTTCTGGACGCAGTGAACAAAGTTGTTAAAGGTTATCAAAAGTTCAGTGCAACACCCAAGTATATGGCCTACTACATTTAGAAAGGTAGAGAGAAGTCGTTTTATTTTCTTCACAAAGCTCCTGATGCAAAACTCAGCAACTCTTACCTTTTGTGTCTCTCTCTACCTTCAATCTCTTTGCAGAACTTGTATAGTTTTTTTTTTGTTTTTTGGAAACATATTACAATAAAACAGGTATTTGGGAAACATATTGTTACTGTTAAACATAATACAATGATATAAAAAGATGAGTTGCATAATGTAACACTATTACATGATCATCTTAGAACACTTACTACGAATCATACTGTGAAAGGTTTTTTTTTTTTTTTGGACAAAATCATACTGTGAAAGCTAAGTCCAATTTATCTTTCTCTAAAATGTGAACTGGGTCGTTCTATTTAATTACCAATGACCCGACCAATATCACCTTTTAAAAGCCACGTGGTGTGAGCCGGGTCGGATCTTGGATAAAAGTCTTAAGTGTAGTTATATGGGTTGACGGTTCCGGGTTGATCTCCGGCAACGACTGCGTCACTTCATCAATGGTGAAAGTTTCCTCGTCGACGACTTCTTCATCGTCATCGTCATCTCCAGATGAAGAAAGCGATCTCCAGAATCTCCTCGAGGAATCAGATTCTCAAATCGACCAATTTCGTATCAGCGACGAGGCGGCAGAGCAACGACCTACCTTCGATGTGGAGAGTCTCCGATCACGTTTACGACGGAGTTTTAAGCTCAATCTCACTAAGAAACAGTCCATTTTTATCTTCCTCCCTATCGTCATCATCCTCATCTACTTATCTACCGATTTCAGCAATTACTTCTCCGTCAAAGTTCCTAATTCTGCGTTCCGGTCAAATACATTAACGGGTCGGGTTCATGAATCGGATCTTCAAGCACTGTATCTTCTCAGGAAGCAAGAGAGCGATCTCTTCTCTATCTGGAACCACACTGTATCAAATTTATCAACGATCGACGACGTGAAATCTGCAGTTTTCCGGCAGATTTCGTTGAATAGACAGATCCAAAATGCATTACTATCGCCGCATAAAACTGGAAATGTTGATATCGGTGGATCATCAGATGGTTACTTCGCCGGCGGAAGTTGCCGGAAAGTGGATCAGAAGTTGAATGGGAGGAAGACGATTCAATGGAAGCCGAGGCCGGATAAGTTTCTATTCGCCATTTGTTTGTCTGGTCAAATGAGTAACCACTTGATTTGCTTGGAGAAGCATATGTTCTTTGCAGCATTGCTGAAACGTGTTCTTGTGATCCCTAGTCATAGATTTGATTATCATTACAGTAGAATCATCGATATTGATCGAATCAATACTTGTTTGGGAAGGACTGTTGTGGTTTCTTTTGAGGAGTTTTGGAAGAAGGATAAGAATAGGAAGAAGCATCATCATGTTCATATTAATAGATTCATATGTTACTTCTCGAAACCGGAACCGTGTTATGTAGATAAAGAGCATATTACAAAGTTGAAAGCTTTGGGGATCACTGTTGGAGGGAAGCTAGACACACCATGGGAAGAAGATATTGCGAGGCCAAGCAACAAGACAGCTGAGGAAGTGGAGGCTAATTTTAGATCAGATGACGATGTTATTGCGATTGGGGATGTGTTCTATGCTAATGTTGAGAGAGAGTGGGTGATGCAGCCTGGTGGTCCTGTTGCTCACAAGTGCAGAACTTTGATTGAACCAAACCGGCTTATTTTACTCACTGCACAGAGATTTATCCAGACTTTCCTTGGCAAGAACTACATTGCTCTTCATTTCCGCAGGCATGGATTCTTGAAGTTTTGGTATGATCTATTTTCTACTTCTCTGGTAGTAGCCGTAGATGGTAACTGAAAGTGAGAATTTTATGCTTGACCTTCACTCTTCTAAGTTCTCTTGTATAATGGTAAAGAACTTTGCGCATAGCTACACTCTACATTTGATGACAATGTAGGTATCTTAATCTTGATCAGATAATAGCAGTATTGGTATAGTAACCATTTAGAATTGCGGCTGTACTTTTGTGAATAGATAATTGGAGTTGCACATCTAACTAGCTTAGGCGAATTCCATTGACCAAGTTATCATTTATGAATAAGTATGAGCATTATGAGTTTATATCACTTGTACGAAGAATATGGTGTGTAATTGCTTCTTTTCTATATGGTGTGTAAGATGGATTGTTTTTAATTTTCATAGTAGCTTTTGGTGTAGCTCAGTTCATTTCATTACGAAGATTAAATCAGGAACCTTAGCTAAGAAATTTTCTTGGTGTGCCAGTAATGCCAAGAATCCAAGTTGCTTTTTCCCCATTCCTCAAGCTGCTAGCTGCATCACTCGTCTGATTGAGAAGGTCGAGGCACCGGTTTTATACCTTTCTACTGATGCAGCCGAAAGCGAAACTGGTCTGCTACAATCACTGTTGATACTGAATGGAAAGACTGTCCCCCTTGTGAAACGACCAGCTCGTGATTCAGCTGAGAAATGGGATGCATTGTTATACAGACATGGTCTCGAGGGCGACTCACAGGTGTGTTTTCTTTCCTCCTTCGTATTGAATGAATTGATACATATGCCAACAAAATGATACATGGCATTATCTTATTTTAAAGGTGGAAGCAATGTTGGATAAGACGATATGCGCATTGTCAAGCGTGTTCATTGGTGCCTCGGGCTCAACTTTTACAGAGGATATCTTAAGACTCAGAAAAGATTGGGGAACCGCTTCAGAATGCGATGAGTATCTCTGCGCAAACGAGCAGCCTAATTTTATAGCAGATCATGAATAAAAAGATTAACACGTAAATTAGTCTCTGTCTTGTGAGTTCTCATCACAAAACAGCCTAATTGTCTTCTTCTTTATGTGCATAGTTTACTAGTGTATATCATACAGTAAAAGCCATGCTACAGTTTCTTCTAATATAATCTGAGATTAGTGATGTGTCAGTTTATCATTGCTTCAGTTATAGCAAATAGTACTAACCATTTGTTATTACTGCCTTCTAATCTGTCATTAACCATTTGACATGATTGCAAATAGTACACCATTTGTCATTACTGCCTTTTAAAGAGACAACCTTTGTTATACCAAAATTTTAAGTCGATTTCAAAGACCCTTATATATAAAAACTTGTCCATATATGCCAAGAGACGCGCCGCCGCTTCTTTTCGTCTTTCCTCGTGAAATATTTTAGGCTTTGTCGGTCTCGTTACCTTAAAGTTTCGATTTTTCCTTTGAATATACGAAACCCACGTCGTTTAAAGCAATACCCAGATGACAAATTGACATTTCATAACTAAAGATCGGAGCTTTTTCGTAGTTAAGTGATCATGAGAGCGAGATTGGTGGTTTTTCCGATCAAAGGGAAGAAATGGTGTTTCAGCAGATCTGTTGACCCTTTCGCTGCTCAATCACCGTCTGGTGTTACTCCGACCACTGTACGAGGTTTATGGAAGAAGATATCATCTGAATCGAAACCCATCAATGCCAACGCAGAGCTTCTCGTCGATTTCATCTCTGACAAGGTAAAATTACATTGAAATTTTGTTCTCTCTATAGAATTCATACCCGTGTCTCTATGTGGCGTCTGAAACTTTTTTCTCTTTATAGAATTCATACCCGTGTGTTTATGTGGCGTCTAGTGAGATTTATTGGGTGTATAACATTTCGACCAATGAATAAGCTTTTGGTTCTGTTTCTGATTAAAGGTTTTTGACAACGAACCTCATTTAGGACCACTAGAAATGAGATAAAAGAATGGCTTTTTTTAATCAGTCTTCCTCCTTGATTTCTCCAATACTAAGTTTGAAGAAATGTTGTTGTTGTTGTTGTAATGGTTAGATGAATAAAGCTTGGGTGGGTCTTGAGAAAGCGCCTGATGGATCAATAAAGAACAAGATTCATGGGTTTGTAAAATCTCTACCTTTTTGTATTTTGAGACATTTCTTGAGGCTTTGGTCTTTGTTTGTTGATAGGCTTATTAATGTCAAGTTGTGGTTGGAATGTATAGGTTTGGATTGAAGCTTCTGGCTCGTGTTAAGCCTTCTGAGATTTTCTTGAAGTCTATATCTAAGGAGGTCACTTCTGTACAAGTCACTTATCCTCCGAGGTTCTATTTACTCTCCTTTTCTTGAAATTCTGTAAACTTGAGGATAAGTATCTCTCTTATGAATGTCTTCATGAGTATATATTCTGGTGAATTTGGATTGGTTATCGTTTTAGCTAATCCATGTCAAATGTTTTCAGTTTAGATCCTAGACTCGTACGCAGGAGACTACGGCACATTGCCATGAGGTAAATCACTTTGCTACCCGTTGTCTCAAATGATGAAACTTTATATCCGATTTCACGTGTAATAGATTCAGAATCCCTGTTCCTTCTAACACTTATGTTTTCTAATTGGATTTGCAGTGGAACAATCCTGCACAAGAAGTACCTAGTTGGTTCAGTTACTTTGCTTCCATTGACCAGTGCATTTATGGTATGTATAGTATGAAGCTAGCCCTCAAGAACCTTAGCAACTAACTCGTTTATTTTCATCGAATCTCATAACCACCAAACCCTTTTGTTCTTTCCAATTAGGTATTGCCATTACCAAACATACCATTCTTCTGGGTCTTATTCCGCACATATTCTCACTGGCGGGCTCTTCAGGTCTGTCATAACTTCTCGATACATACTTCCATTATCTAGAGGTTTATATAAACCCGAAATCATCTTTATTGACACTTCAGGGAAGTGAGAAGCTGCTTAAGCTCATCTCAAACGAGGCAAATCCTGATAAACCAGACTCAACTGATGATGCAGATGAAAGCAAGAACAGCAACACCAAGCCGGAACAAAAATCTCAATCTCCCACTTGTGTAAGCTGATCTATTTGTCATCAAAGATACTCAAATCAAAAGTTTTTTTTTTTGGTTCTTAATTGTCTTTGTTTACTCATAAACAGATTTTGCTTCCATCGGAAGAGTTATATCAGCTAATTCGTGAAGCTAGCGAGGAAGGACTCGACGAGGCGACCATAATAGAGATTTGCAAATCCTTTGATCTCAATAAGAACGATGTTCTTAAATATCGCAATCTAGTCTAACTCTTTTGGCATTTTAGGCTTCTTTTTTAGAACATAATTTTAGCTGTTTGAAGCTATAACTTACGCTCCAATTCTTTTTTTTTTTTGTCTTTTGATTCCTTGTTGCTTTAAAAACTTCTTTGTTACTTGGAAACAGTTGAGAATTTTGAACGAGTACAAGGTTACTCTAAACATAAAAATAAGTTTTCTCAGAACTATTGGAAAAAACAAGAGTCACAGAAAAAGGAAAAAAAGAAATGATACAAAAACAAAAAAAAACTCGAATATGGGCCGAAATTAACAGCTCAATTTACACGTGTGAGGGTTGTAGGCAATCCGGTTTATGGATTAGTTTCGGTTTAGTTAAATTTTTTTATCTAATAATTGAAACTATATAAAACCATTTGTAATTCAGTTAAGTTTGATGCAAATTCCGTTTTGGTAGGGGTATATGTTTCAATTTCGTTTTAGTTATCCGAATTTAGAAGAAGAAGAAGAAAGAAAAAAAATGGTTAACAAACAAATTCGGTTCAGTTTTGGTTGATTTGGTTGCGGTTTTTTTCGCTCAACCTAGTTTGACTGGCACGTGGGATTATTTTGATCTGACCTCTCCAACAAGACAGAAAATATGGGCCTCGCTTAAAAAGCCCATTTTACACGTGGGAGCGGCACGTGTGGTTCTTAGCTTATATCACGTCACCACGAGACTAAACGCAAATTAGAACTTCTTTACCCTTTCGAGAAAAAAGAAAAGAAAAAAGAACTTGTTTTCCTCTTCAGCAAGACACATAAATCGTAATCCATTTTCTCTCAACTTTAGGAATCTCAAATCTCCGATTTGGAAATCCGGCGACAATGGTGAGAGATATTGAAGATGAGATTAGAGACGAGAAGAATCCTCGTCCTCTTGATGAAGATGATATCGCTCTCCTCAAGACTTATGTAAGCCTTCCCCTTTTAGAACCCTAAGTTTTATTGGGGTTTTCGATTTTTACTCTTCTGATTCATCGGAGAATTCGGATCTACACTAGATTTTAGTTACTCGAATGTGAGGGTTTCGTCTCTTTGCAAACCAATTTGATGTTTCCTCCTGAGCTAGATATGTTCTTGATGAGCTTGATTTTTCTACTTGGTTCAGTTTTTTTTGCTAATTACTACTTATATGAGTGAATCTGCCTCACTGTTTGAATTTATTCCAAGTGGAAATATTCATAGTCATGCTTTGTTGTATCTGTTATCTCTCCATATGTTGTGTTGCTGACCTTGTTAAATCTCATTCTCTGCAGGGGTTAGGGCCTTACTCTGCACCTATCAAGAAAGTGGAGAAAGAAATTAAGGATCTCGCCAAGAAGATCAACGATCTATGTGGTATGTGCACACTCTTTGTTGCTCAATTGTTTGGGTTTACTTCGATTAGCTAGTGACTAAAAGGGTTATTGGTTGCTTTTATGGTTCAGGTATCAAGGAGTCTGATACTGGTTTAGCTCCTCCCAGTCAATGGGATCTTGTATCTGATAAGCAAATGATGCAAGAAGAGCAACCTCTGCAGGTAAGCATATTCTTTCTTTGATAATTCTCTGAATCGTCTTTTATTTCATGGTAACTATAAGAGATTAAAGGGTTGACGTTTTCTCTATCCAGGTTGCGAGATGCACAAAGATTATAAGTCCAAACACTGAAGACGCCAAATACGTCATAAATGTCAAACAAATTGCTAAGGTACATTAAATCCCTTAGCTGCATAACCAATTATGTGTTTTCGAACCATTTGATGTTTGGTTATACTGATTAGTTGTGGTTCTTAATTCCAGTTTGTTGTTGGACTTGGCGATAAAGTTTCTCCCACTGATATTGAGGAAGGCATGCGTGTTGGGTATGTCCTGTTCCTCACTGTATCTTTCTATGTTTTGTTTGCTTCAGTTCAATTCCTTTTGTCGTTGTAAATTTTTCATATGGATACAAATTTATGAGAACTTTCTGTCTCTGATTTATACTTGCAGAGTTGATCGGAATAAATATCAGATTCAGATTCCTCTACCTCCCAAAATCGATCCTAGCGTGACCATGATGACTGTCGAAGAGAAACCTGATGTAACTTACAATGATGTTGGTGGATGCAAGGAGCAGATTGAGAAGATGCGAGAGGTATGTTGAAATTTTGTTGATATCCCCTCTCCTTATCTTACAATGTCTTACTTAAGTTAGTGTGATGTAAGATGTTTTGTTGTCTTTGCTGATGCAGGTTGTTGAACTGCCAATGCTTCATCCAGAGAAATTTGTGAAGCTTGGAATAGATCCTCCCAAGGGTGTTCTCTGCTACGGACCTCCTGGTACTGGTAAAACTCTTCTGGCTAGAGCTGTGGCCAACAGAACCGATGCTTGCTTTATCAGGGTTATTGGAAGTGAGCTTGTTCAGAAGTATGTTGGTGAAGGAGCTAGGATGGTTCGTGAACTGTTTCAGGTAATTGATTGTGAACACTCCTTTTTGCTACTTGAGTTTGTCAAGCCAATGCTGCTATATTTTGTTCTGAATTGTATAATAATACTCTCTTTTCAGATGGCACGGTCCAAGAAAGCCTGCATTGTGTTCTTTGACGAAGTTGATGCCATTGGTGGTGCAAGATTTGATGATGGTGTTGGTGGTGATAACGAAGTCCAACGTACTATGCTTGAGATTGTGAATCAGCTTGATGGGTTTGACGCACGTGGTAACATCAAGGTTCTTATGGCAACAAACAGGTCAGTTACGATTCCCTCTTACCATCTTCAAGTAAACTACAAAACCCAATAATACTGCTTGACTCATTGGTGTTTCTGTATTAACTCTTCAATCCAGGCCTGACACACTAGACCCAGCTCTTTTACGTCCTGGACGTCTTGACCGTAAGGTTGAGTTTGGTCTACCTGACCTGGAGAGCAGAACACAGATCTTCAAGATTCACACAAGAACCATGAACTGCGAAAGAGACATCCGTTTCGAACTCCTTGCTCGCCTCTGCCCAAACTCAACGGGTATTGATGATCCCTTGACCATGAAACAGCTTTTCTGTCTTTTGGAATTTGTTCTGACTTTGGGTTTTGTAAATCTTGTCTTTTTGCAGGAGCTGATATTCGAAGTGTATGCACTGAAGCAGGAATGTACGCAATCAGAGCTAGGAGAAAGACTGTGACTGAGAAAGACTTTCTAGACGCAGTGAACAAAGTCATTAAAGGTTACCAAAAGTTCAGTGCCACTCCCAAGTATATGGTCTACAATTAGAGAGATTGAGACAGATAGAAGAACTCCGAAATAAAACTCCGAAACACTCTTTGTTCTTTGTTTGTGTCTCTTCCCTTCAAGCTCTTTTGTAGTACTTGTTTCACAACTTATTCCAGTAACTCGGGTTTATCTTCTTCAATGTCTACTACTTTTGGATTCATAAATTCTTTGTTAAGTTTTTTTTTTTTTGTGAATTCACGTCTTTTGAAATTGATAACAAGTTGATGATCAAGAATTGAACCAAGCCCAAATAGAACCAATGTAGAAGATTACAAGAAAGAATTTTGTTCATGTAAAGGATCTAGAAGCTACACCTTTGGAACATACAATTACAATAAAACAATGGGATTATACAATGTATGAGGTTGCTTTTTTCTATCTTCCAATTGTCTATGATTAACATCCGACGGAGCAAAGTGTTTGTCTTTTCTCTTGGTAGAGGCATTTACATGTAATCACTGGTCGTGTCGGCACTACCAGCACGTTGCGATGGATCAACTCCGACAGTTCTCTTGCTCATGTTAGCTCTCTGCACTAACACAACTAGAGCCTGCACAACTTCAGACATTGGTGGTCTAAACTCCGGCTCCGGCTGTTAAGAAACAAGACCCAAAATCAGTAAAAGACTTTCTTGAATTTGCAAGACTCGATTTGTGACCATTAGTTTACCTGGACACAGAGAGCGATAACATCTGCAAATCGAGAAAGGGATTTGACAGGATAAAGCCCTTTAAGAGCTGGATCAACCATTTTGGCTAAAGCATCAATGTCGTGAAGTTGTGGTGTCGCCCATCGAACCAGTGACTGCTCAGATCTTGACCTTGTGCTGCTCAAATTATAACCAGTTGTAAGATTCAAACAGAAACACATTTCTCAACTACATACATCAAGCCTAGTTTGGATCATAATAGAGTTTACCTGTCAAATGGTTTTCTCCCAGTTAAAAGTTCAAGCATCACTACTCCAAAACTGTAAATGTCACTCTTCAAAGAATATTGGCCTGACATTGATACTTCAGGTGCGCTATACCCTTCATCGGTTTGGTTTAATAACTGCACATATCAGAATGATCTAAGCAACCAAATAAGTTGAGAAATGGTAAAGAGTTTTGAGAAACGTTTGTATATCCAACCTCATTAGCTGTGGGAAGGAAGCTTGCGAGACCAGAATCTGATAAGTGAGGATTCAGCTCTGAATCGAGTAAAATATTAGCTGATTTGATATTCTTGTCCACTATAGACGGTGAGCAAACTTCATGCAGATACCTGCAAGAACAATACTTTCAGTTAACCAAAATACTCGTTTCTTTTTTAATAGTGAGCTAAGCAATGAATTGTTTATGGAATTTACTCCAATGCGCGTGCAGTCCCAAGAGCGATCTTGACTCGTGAATTCCACACCAATGCTTTACTTTCCTCTTCTGATAAGTGTAAGAAGTCATGTAATGATCCATTTTTGTGGAATTCATAGACCACGAGATGTTGTCCGTGCTCAGCACAGTAACCAACAAGCTTGGTCACATTTGGATGATCCAAATTGGCTATTTTCGATACCATTTCAATGAAATCATCGGTCATGCCATGTGGGAGAGCAGACGAATCAATTTTCTTCACAGCAAGAACCTAAAAGATAAGACGTTTTCCAACAACATTATGACATCATTCGAGACATAGAGATTAGGATTACATAACAATATTATAATATCTTACCTTTCCATCATCAAACTCAGCTCTGTATACTCGTCCAAAAGTCCCTTCTCCAAGAAGATTATCTACGCTGAAACTGCCAGTAGCAATTTGGAGATCTGCAACTGAATAGAGTCTCACATTTGAAGGAACCACCACTGTGGATTTCTTGACAGCAATAGGCTTTCTTGTCGAATCTTCATCATCAAATGATTTGTTTCTATCAATTGGTGGAGGTCGAAGATTAATAGACAATGAAGTGTCCAGTTTCTTTGTCTCAACTGATGAAGAACTCTGAATGGAATTGTTTTCTGCAACCATATGGAGTCTTAAGTTGATTTTTCTTTGTTTAAATCTTAAATTATGTTCCAAAGGCAAAATGTAATGTATATGTGTGCATACCGTGAAAGTCGTTTGAAGCAAGAGTGAAAGGCTGGTTATCGGTTTTCTCAATGTCCATGGGTGATGACCTCTTTGATTTTTTTCTTCTGAACAAGAAGAAAGCAACAAGAAGAGCTGTAACTACTAACAATGAAATGATTATGCCCGCAATTGCCCCCGCTCCGATTCCTGATTTCTTGGAATCTCCATTTCTGGTGGACTCATCACTAGACCGGCTTTCACGTCCTCCAGATTTACGGCTCGGGGAGCCACGGATAGGAGGTGTACCAGGTGGTGGTGGAGGTGCAGGTCCAGTATTGAATGAGTTGCCATCTTTTCTGTTTGCAAGAAACAAGAAAAGTGAGATTAAAGGTTTAAAGAAACAAGCAAATGTGTGTGAAATGAGAACTTACATTAATGTGATGCCCTTTAAAGAACTGGGGATCCACCCCGTGAAGTCATTGTTCGCAATGTTCCTGAGGAACATTCAAGAAGAACCAAACGTTAATAAATGTTTAAGAAAAACCAGCTTCACGTGTAATAAGGTTTAGTTACTCACAGAGTCTCAAGAGGAAGACCGGCTAAGACATCGACTGTGCCTGAGAACTGATTGTTCTGAAGGTATCTGTGAGAAGTTAAAAGCCACATGTTTAGTAACTGGTAAACTTTCAGTTCAGTAAGAGGTTCCTGAAAACTTACAGTGATTTTAAACTTGTTAGAGAGGAAAACGTTGCCGGTAAAGAGTTCGTGAAAGAATTGAAAGAGAAGTCCCTGAAACACATGTAATCTTGTCAAATATCTTAATGTGATAAAAACCCTTGAGTATCTTTACTAAGATCTTACAAGGTTGTGAGAGAGTCGAGCTTGGAGAAGTCGATAGCTATCTGCCCCTTAAACTGATTGTGACCAAGATTGCTGAATTGTTTGCACAAGACAAAACATTAATATTCACATCTTTATGAGAGATTTCGAGAGAAATGTGAAGTAAGGCAATTACTTACAGATACTTAAGTGGTGTAATCTGAGAAAGTGAGTACGAAGCAGCTCCAGTGAATTGATTATTCGCAAGGTTCCTGAAACACCGACGGTTATAAACTCGAGAGCACAGATATTACATTAGAAACCAAAACAAAGGAGAATTGATGGACCGTACAATCGTTGCAGATTTGGAGGAAACTGATATGGTAAATCACCTCCAAGATTATTGCTGCTTAGATCACTGCAAGTTCCATCAAAGATTACAAATTAGAAAACTCATTATCTCTAAACACGACTTCAAGTAATAGTTTGGAGGATTAGACAGAGGGTGATCTTACAGCTCGGTAAGAGAAGTCAATTTATCAAGCATGTATCCTCCAAGAGTTCCAGAGAGCTCAAGACCTGACAACTTTCTGCCAAGTAAATATAACACAACTTATGTTAGATATAAATCAAAGCAGGAGACAAGAATATTGATTACAAAAATCACAAACATTTGAGTAACTCGTGAGCCGGAACAAGTGACGCCTCTCCAATTCTGGCCACAAGGATCACCAGCTGCTGCAGTCCATTGTGTTAGCTGAGCTGGAGAATGCATACCACTGAACAATGTGTTCAATGCTGAAGCTGCACAAATTAGAAAACAGAGACCATTAAACCACAATCCAATCAACACAAATTTAACCACAAATCAGTTCCTGCTTTAAAGTCCACTTGAGATCATCAAGATTATATATAAACTCTATAATGTTTTGTTCTCAAGATTAGGAAACACACAGAGAAGTGAAAGGTTCAAGCTTTAGCCCAAAAAGACTGAACATATTTGAGATTTGGAGAAAAGCCATTACGCAAAGTACATATTTTTGAGAAAGGTAAAGATTGAAACTGTGGATGAAGAGAATCAATTGAAGGATATACGAAAAAGATAGAGACTTTGAACAACCCACTCAGCTTAAAATCAATCAAAAGCGAAATAAAGTGAAGAAGATTCTCAGAAGAAGAAGAAACTCACTGTCTGATGCATCAGTAGCTCCATGGATGAATCTAAGCTCAAACCCTACAATGCATAGTGTAAACAGAGCCACCACCGCCCAATTCTCCCTCATCTTCTTCCTCTCTCTAGAACGATAAGCTAAAGTCTAGTCTTGTGAAAAAGCTTAAGAAAGAAAGAGAAATCTAGAAACTTTTTTTTGTGTTTGTTTTGAATTCTAATAATTTCTTAAGTAAAAATTTGATGACAGATTATATAGTGTTTCGTTTAGCTCGTAGTAAACGAATTTTTACAGAGTAAAGCTGTCAAGCACGATTTTAGCAATAAGCTAAGAATCCAAACCCACATAGGAGATTAGGCTCTTTTGTTTCTTTCTGTTTAAGTCTTTTTTTTTTCCCTTCTACTCAATAATATGAACATTAATTACAGTATTATTATGTTCCTTCCAGATTTATCCACAATAATTTGTTCATTTGTTGGTGTATCATGATTATGGTTTGAGTTTGACCCATTATTTATTCACAATAATTTGTTCGTTGGAGGTTGTATCATTGTATTTTTGAATTTCATTTCTTTAAAGTTTTTAAAGGTTGCTTTTAATTTTACACAATGGATATCACTATGAAGGTTGGCTAATGGCTATGATTGGCTCTTTAGTCTTTAAATTGTCCCATCATGCATTTCATCGTGTTTTTTTTACTTTTACGTTTTTTTCTCCGGCTTTTTTTCTAAGTTTATATACTAAAGAAATTAAAAGAGGACGACGTTGTGTGTTTCCTTTACTAAAACTAAGTCAATGTAAATACGAAAAGAAAGCTAATTTGTTTACCAGAAGAATATGTGTAATTAATTTGTAGCTAACTTGCGAAAATAATATAAATATATAACATTGATACCAAAAGAAAAATACCAAATCCCTGAGGAACTCTTGAACTCAATTATAGTTGTTCTGCTTGGTCATACGTATCTTGCATAGTAATTCCAAGTTTGTAATCAATTTTATCATGACATTTAATCATTAAATAATAGTTTATCAATTATTTGTACGTGGTTTGCAAGTTGTAACTAATAATAATAATAAGTTGTAACTTCTTCGTTGAACATCTCGCATGACCATGTGTGTATCCGCTGTCCTTGATTTCTCTTGACTATTAACTTAATTTTTCTCATAATCGACGAGGCACACAAATTTTGTGTTAACTTATATTTTATCTCAGCTCGTATAGTCTTTTTGGTTGTCTCTGTTTCGTGTAAGTATGTGCTAATGTATGCAGTTGATTGTGTGAGAAACTTTTCAATGTTTATTATTCAGGCAGCTGAATCTTAACTTGAACTGTCAAGCAAGTGCCAGCGAGAACCGAGTATGGGTGACAAAGACATTTAATTTAATTTTATATAACTACGAATTCATATATAATTATTAAATTTTTCAAAATTCGTAGTTTTTGTTGTTTTCTTGTATATATGATACAGAGAATCTTAAGTCATCTTCAGACATTTCCATATATTGGTTTCAATATTATTCAGATAAATAATACAGAGAATATTATTCTGTGTATACTCACAGTTCAACTAGTTCTGTGTCACTCAACAAATACAACCATTTTTTGTGCAATTACGATTTTATGATCTAATGGTCTCTTAAAAAAAGGAATGTAACAATGTAAAAACTATTATACGATATATCAAACATGTTGAATAATAGACCAGGTTGCTTCCTAACTCACACGACAACTTCTCCAGTTTTGTCGGTGGGAAACTTTTTTTAATTCTCTCTGTCTATTATCATAAGTTAATTATTCATTTTTTTCTTCTGTTAATGATTATACTAATTACGACAGATGTGCTGTCGTTTTCCTCCAGCCAAGACATACGGCGTGCCGTTTTATTTCCCGTCAATAATATTCTCGTTATCCAAAACAGTAGGTGACCTAACTTCGCGTCAATTGGTTTGGTCGACTTTGAAGAATGATCATTAATTTGTTACATTACATAACGGTGTGTGTGTTTTTTCTTTTGCTTCTCTTGACTTAAAAGTTAACGTTATGCAAGTTAGTTTGAAAATTTATTGAATCTAAGAACGTGAAACTCATAACATACCGCAGATAACAACAAAAGACTCTTAGAAAACAGTTTAAAACATGACTACTAGAATTGGTTTGGTCTCTTTCTTTAACTGTTTTATCATCTAATGCCTCGGAACTTAATAGAGAGAATTTAGAACTTCACTAGTCAAAAAACTCAAAAGATACATTTCTCCGTAGTTCAAAAACCTCATTAATACAAATCCCACTAAACACTATAAACCTTAACCGCATAGAGCAAAAATGAGAAGCCCATGATTTCATCTATCCCTTAAAATGAGAAGCCCATGATTTCATCTATCCCTTCTCTCATGTCTAGCTTCTCTTCCATGTCTATCGTCTCTCTCTCTTCTCCTCTCTTTATAATCTCTATGACTCCGATGATCATCTTCGTCTCTCTCTCTCCGACTCTCTTTATCTCTAGACTCTTCACGGCGTCTTCTTCTTCTTCTGTCTTCATCTTCCCTACTCTCTCTTTCTTTTCTCTCTCTGTGTTTCCTCTCCAGTTCTCGTGCGTCTTCCCGATCATGCTGTCTTCTACCATCATCACGTTCATCTCTGTGCTGTCTTTTGCCTTCCCCATTACCATGAGGACTTCTCCTCTGAATCTTCTCACTCCTCTCCCTCTCATGACTATTATGCTTGGGGGTTTCATGCACATCACCCTCAAACACCATCTCATAGCCTTCACCTCCTCCGTGCTGTCTGTTTTGATCTTTTACAATAAACTTTGAAGACGGACCACCCACACAGTCCTTGGCAATATGATCCGTCGAGCCGCATTTGAAACACCCATTCCCTGTTTCATGTTTGCCAAGGATTTCATTACTTGTTTCGTCTATAGCAGGTCACTTATTCCATAGGGAGGAGAAAAAAAAAAAGATTTACCTTTGCCCTTTTGGGAGTCTTTTTGCCTGAACTGTGACCAAAGTTTGGACACACTCTGACTGAAATCCACATGTATCCGTCTATCATCGATCAGAGCATTGTCCATCTGCAAATCAACAAGTTGGTTAAATCCCCCTAAACAATTCGTTTCACAACTTCTCTACTATACATACTTGTCAGCCATTTGCCATTTACCTTAAAGTACGCTTGTTCGCATGACTCCTTGTTCTCAAACTCTAGAACAGAGACAAAACTCTCAGTTAACACCACAACTATATACAAAAATCATAAAATCCAAAATTTTCTTAGCAAAACAGAGACTTTACTCACCTATAAAAGCATAGCACAAACTGTCACCTGTCTTGAAATCCCGGATTACATCAGCCCTGCCACATTAATACATGATGATCAATACAACTGCATCAATTAAGTTTCTCAAACGAATAAGGAATCAAGGAACTATCACTCACGATACAACGGTTCCAAAGCGTGAAAAAATGGTATGGAGGTCTTCATCCTGCATGAGACAAGAAAATAAGAACAAAAATGTCACAAACAGAGGAAGGCTTTGCTTCGAATTTCAAATATCAAACACCTACCTCAGTCACTGGATTCAGTTTGCAGACGAACAGCACATTGTCAGGAGGTTTTACCTCAGCCTCGGGGATATCTCCTATCTGCACAGCAATACAAGGTCCATTAAAAATGATTTGATATAACATCAAGAAAGCTACAAGACAATTGAATCGGTGATACTTACACTTTCAAGTACAACAGCACTTGAATGGGCTGCCTTTTCGCGGATAACCTCCTCCAGTTCCTGAGCACCAAGTTCTTCATCCATTGGAACCCAATCATCTTCAAGCCGCACGTCATCTTTGACCTCTTCTTTCGGTTTTCCTTCAGGGGAAGCATCTGGCATCATTTCAGCCAGCTGTGGGGGATCATCAAATGGATCATCAAGTATATGTGTGTGCTTGATTCTAATGTTCTTATAGGGTCTGTTCTTCGGATCAACATAAGCTTCATTTATCCTAGTCAAAGTGTCAAACCCCTCAGCAATCTGTCCAAACACCTAAAAATGGCATAAAATGGCATATCAAAGGTGACCGATATATACCAAAGAAAGATTAGGCAGATCATTTATTATCTTGCACTTACAGTGTGTTTCCCATCAAGATAGTCCAAATCATCACGAAGTGTGAAATAGAACTGAAAAGAGAATAGAAAAGTTCACATGAGGACATATCGATCACCAGAACATTTCTTTTCCCAAGAGATTTCATAAACTTAGTAATTCAGGCAAAAATGATTAAGCTTACCTGGGAAGCATTGAGATTCTCTCCACCACTGGCCATTGCAACAGTGCCGGTCTTTGAATGTTTTAAATCAAGATGAATCTCATCTTTGTAAAAACGAGCCTGCTCACCGTACAGAAATCTGGAAATCCAACATAACAAGCACAAGGTGGTTAAGGAAAGTTCAAACATTGACCAGAGAAAACACGAACAAGGAGGTGGGAAAGCAACACATTAAATGACTCAAACGGTAAAAGAGTAATCAAAATATACAAAGACCACATATCAAAAGGTAAAATAACAGCAACTTACTTGTAGATTGAATCTCCACCAGCTCCCGTACCAGTTGGATCACCAGTCTGTGCTGTGAAATCCTTTTGCACAGTGTGAAAAAGACACCCATTGTAGTACTTGATCCTAAACCAAATAAGAAAGTTAAAACCCCGTAAAGACATAATGAGTACCATATAAATGTTTCTTACATAGATAAGCACAGAGACACTTACTTGCAAAGCTTAAGGAAGTTCTTGCAAGTCAAAGGGCATTTATCCGAGTGAAGGTCAATTACTATATCACCAAGGCTCGTCACAATAAGAACTGACATGTTTTACTTCTTGCAGAACCTAAAGAAAATCAATCAGAGTGAGTATTCATCTTTATAAACAATAACTAAGAACAGATATTAGAGAACAGAGTCATTCAACATGAAAGAAGCCCTAAATATCTCTCAAACAAACAATCAATCAATTAATCACTCACTCACTACTAAATCAAAACCCCTAAATACTTTCCCTAATGATGATTTCCTTAGCAAATTTTTACTTAATCGCTATCATCTTACTCATCTAAACATCAAGACGAACAAAAATACCTAAACCTATGCACAAAGAATCAACAATCGCGATTCGTGAGCAATGTCTTCGTACATCGTCAATGAATAGAGGAAAATAAAAAGATACGATCGATGAGAAATACGAACAAACCTCAGAAACAGAGAGCGAGAGAAGAAGAGAGGTGCAAAGAGGCGCTCCTGGAGTCGCCGGAGAAGCTAGAGTACTGTCTCGGCTTTGAGTTTTCCGTTTCGTTTTTCATTATTTCTTTGTTCGTCACTGTTCTAATAAGCATAGGCCCAATAACAACAAAAGTATAGGCCCAATATAAACTCGGCCCAGTAGTTTTGGAATAGCGCATTCATTCCCAAGTTTCGGCGTTTTTCGGTATACTCAAACGCAGCTCAGCGTCTGTCGCGTCTTGACCGCTCTTTTGGTCAACGACAACGATCATTAGATACATATCTCGGCGAAGCAAAGCCGAGAAGGGAGGAGATTCAGATACTCGGAAAAAATGAAACACCACCATAAGCTCACGGTGGCGTTATGTCTCATTTGGGCTGCGACGATCCTCTACGGAGAAATGTTCGCCTTCTGGGTTCCTTCTCTCTTCACTTGTTCTTGGCCTCACCATAAGGTCTCTCTCTCCAAAAAGTTTCCATTTTTTTCAGTAACGGATGCTCAATTTTGGAGATTCATTGCGTTTAATTCGACCTTGATTGTGTATTTGCTTATTTCTCTCTGTAATCATCCTTGTGTTGCTATAAATTGTATAAAGCCAAGGTTTTTATATTCTTATTCTTGAGAATGTAATCGTTCTCTAATCGAAAAATAGCTTAGATGCAACATTATTAGAAGGCCAATGTGGAAGAAATCTCTATGATTCATCATTTATTCTAGTCACTGTTTAGTTGTGATTACTAAATATCTGTTAGCTTCTTTGTGTTGCAGAGTGATGGAGTGGAGAGTGATGGAAATTTTACTAAAGTAGCCATTGTTACTGATCCACAGGTGAGCTCTTCAAATGATTTTCGATTTTTGTTGTGTGTTGTTTTAATGGAGTTTGATCATCTGATTATGTGTTTATTGTTGTTGTTTTTATGCAGCTCATGGATAAGACATCGTTTCGTTTGTCGTCAAAGACACTTGCTTTGGAGCTTGCTCAGTTTTATACTGATATAAACATGCGGAGATCATTCTTTCGGTCTGTCTTGCCTTTCAAACCCGATGTTGTTTTGTTTTTAGGTGATTATTTCGATGGCGGGCCATTTCTTTCCGAGGAAGAGTAAGCTCTCCTTGTTCTTGTCTTTCACTTGTTCTTCTTTCTGCTCAAAGGGTTCGTGGAAATGCTTAACTTCTTATTTTATCAGATGGCAGGAGTCTTTAAACCGATTGAAACATGTATTTGGTTTGAATTCAGAAGGCAGAGTTGGGGATATCCCTACATTTTACATCCCTGGGAATCATGACATTGGCTATTCTCGGGTTGCTTCCCATAAGCAAGGCGTAGTACATTTATCACTTTTTTTTTTCTCAAATGTATAACATATGTCAGCGACCTATATATTGATATACCTTCACAATTCAACAGGTGATTGATCGATACGAAAAAGTATTTGGGGTCAGAAACCGCAGATTTATGATTGGAAATGTTGAGTTCATCAGTATTGATGCCCAAGCTATCGATGGTTGTTACAAACTTTGCTCTGATCATTAAGATATTGTTTTACATGCTTAGAATTTCTCCTCAAAGAGAAACCAAGGATCTGTAACTGAAAAGTGATGTATATGTTGCAGGGAATTCTAAAAAGGATCTGGCCTCAGAAGTTTGGAAGTTTGTACAAAATGTCTCCACCGGTGTGTGTGTTATTCAGCTGCATCCTCTTCTGTATATACTATCTTTGTGAAGCTTATACATAAAATTTTCTTATCTTTTTTAGACGCACAGTCACATCCTAGAGTTTTATTGACCCACATCCCATTATATCGGCCTGATCAAACCCCATGTGGCCCTCATCGTGGTAGTTCTGTCATTGATCAGGTGATTTGTCAGCTAGAATTGTATGTAACTCAAAGGATTAACACTTTGTTTATGGTCTAATGTATACTGTTTCATGTACAGCGGTTTTGGCGCCATTCTCAAGATCAAGAAGTAATGTAAACTTCTACCTTTCCATTTCATCATACAGAACTTGAGTTAGCTTTAAAGATAGCCATTTTAACAGGGGACAACTAATTCAATGTTGACCTTTTTGTATTTTATATTCCTATGCAGATATCAAAATTATATCACTCCAGAATCATCTACGAAGTTACTGGAGTTGATCAAACCCGTAAGATAAAGTTCTTCTGTTTTCTGTTCGTGTGAATTACCATATGTGCTTCTATCTCTATTACTTCACATACAGCTCACACTAATCCCAAACCAATCATGACAACAACATTTGTGTTTTTTGCTCCAGATACTCGTTCTGTCTGGCCATGATCATGACCAGTGTACTGTAATCCACAAGTCGAAAGCAGGATCTGTAACTGAGGTAACAGAACTTTGTAATGGCCACAAAATATTTGTATTTACACTATGGACAATCTTTGATAGTGAATATCATATCACAGCATACTTTAGGTACTGTAAGTTGGCAACAAGGAAATATACATCCGTCATTCATGCTATTATCTGTTCCCAAAGCCTTCCATCGAAACTCATCTGATCCAGATAAAATGTTACACACCCAATTATGCTTCCTTCCGAGCCAATTATTCATTTACATGTGGTATGTTCCTGATCAGAGAGTTCTTGGCTTTATGATTATTGTCTTGATGCATGTTTATGAATTTTTGAGTCTAATTTTGAACTACCAGGTACCTTTCTCTATTCGTTATGTCCCTTCTTGCTCTCCTTCTTTGGCCAAATCATGGAATTAGCTTCTTAAACAACGCTGCAGACTGTATCTCAAATGTAATGAAGTCAAGCTTTTTAAGCAGCGTCACGAAGGAGAAGAACGAAGATGAAAACTGTGAGTATGAAATGGTATGGGACGCAGAAGGATCTATGCATCTTGTGAAGAAAGCTCTTCAAACTCCTGTGAAACGTCAAAGCGATAAACCTCTTGTAGAAAAGTAAGACGACCTCAACCATCCTTTAAATTCTCACTACAGACACAAGTTTTTATTTTCACCTCTTCTTATTTTCTCTCTAGGGGTAACGCGGTGATGAGATCAGCGGCTAGAAAGAACGCTAGCGAACAGATTGAGCTTGTGATGGACTCAGATGTAAATGCAAGTGCTGGTGGGTCTGATCCTCTGATGAGATCAGCATCAAAATCAAGAACAAAACTTGTGATCCAGAGAGTGATACGTACAATCATGATGGTCATCGTCATTGCGGCGTTAAACGTTCCCATTTACATGATGTTGCTGTTCAAGGATTGGATTGAGCAGGAGTGATCAACTAAAGATAAATCTTATTGACATGAAATTTTGGATTACGCAAACTATCATCTGTAGGATTTGTGGTGAAAAGTGAAAACTGTTGTATTATTAGAATATGAGAATCAAAAAAGACATGTTTAGTCTATATGGTTCAACATAAACCATAGACTTATTTATTTGGTCTTATTACATTATTAGGCAGTAAAAGAAGAACCAAAACTGAAATTTTAAAGAGGAAATGTCACTGATGAAACCAAAACAGTCTTCTCCGGTCCAAAGTGAAACCAATCATAAGGAACCCTTCAAAGATCTTCATTTTTCTTAAAGAATTAGCATCTCCACTGTCTCTGTCTCAGACACAGTAAAAACTCCGGCTCGCTTGGCGGATAAATCTCTTGTTCTCTCTCTCTCTGTCTTGTCTGATGCAAATTAACCCATGAAGCAAGCCCAAAAAAAACCCCTAAAAGAATGATCATTTAGGTTAAAAAACGACAGGCTTGTAAAAGGGTTTTGCACCAGAATATATCAGAAGAGAGAGTCAAGTTTCTTGTGAAAGGATTTTGCCAAGCAGCCAAAGGAGAGCTTCATTGTCCATGGAACTTCAAGAACTAGATATTAGGGAACTATATATATTTTATATATAGATTTATATATAATTAAGGAGAAGAGTCATCTCTTTACTCATCGCCTTGGATGTACCAGCAACAAAGCATGGTAGCACAACGACGAAGAATGTAGAGACGAGCTCGTTGCTCCTTCACCAAGGAAGCACATTTGCTTGTAAAGGCGTGACCTTTGTTTAACTTACTCTTGAACTCAGCCATTACAACAATCAAGGTTTTTTTGGTATTTCAATATATTAATTGAAGAGAACAAATAAAAACAGATTAAAACTTTGGGGTGTAGAATGTGATGAAGAAAAGAAAAAACCCTTTTTGTGGGTGAAAGAAGAGAGAGTTGATGAGAAGTAGAAAAGGGATGGAAGAGTATATATAGAGTGAAGAGAAAGAATAGAAATCTTGAGAGAAAAGGTTACTTGGATATGAAGGAAAGGAGAAACAGATGAACATGGTCTGATTTTTGGTTCATTAATTGACATTGGGATTTGCATGAATCCCTTTTTTGGTTCTCCAAGGAAGTATAGTTTTACGGAAATCAATAAAAATTATACTATCTTCTAGTATTAAAAACTTTTTGTAAATATAGTTCATTGATACAAAGTTTTGCATATGTATATTACCTTTGCCAACAACAAATATACAACCGCCCAAATCTTTTTAAAAGATCCCTCACTTATACTGTATACAACCGCCCAAATATTACTCTAAATATCGATCGGGGAAGCAAATTACAAATATACGAATTTATTATTTTATCATCACGGAAATGATGAAGATTTTGGTAATTCTATGAATAGAATAGATCAATAAATATAACATGCAAAAGAAAATCACACGACCACTTGCATGTCAATCAAACAAACGAGAGTGAAGTACTGAAGTCCAAGAAAGAGTAGAAAAGGAGGAAAGGTAGAGCATGAAAAGAGGATATTTGTGGAAAAGAAGACAAAGCATTGAATGTGTGTACTTTGCTTTGCTTCTGATTCTCTTAATCTCAATTTCCTAGTAAGTTGTAAACTTACAAGCTCTAGATTTAATCTAAAAACTAAAATCAAGATTGTTAATGTTTTGGTTTTCTTAATGTTTCTTAGTAAGTGGATGGTAACCCACGATTTCTCTAAGTGTGTGTGATTTCGACCCGGAATGGTCTATGGCCTGATTTTGGGACGTAAGTTGGCTGTAGTCATTGACTCCGGAGAGTCGAACAACTTTATCTCCGATGAGTTAGTCACTCGTCTCAAGTTGCCAATTAATTAGAAAGATCACCCCTGTTTCAGTTTCCATGGGGCACGGACAACACATTGAGAGTAAAGGAAGTTGCCTTGGGATCAGTTTGTGGATTCAAGAAGCTGCAATAGTTGAAGACTACCTTTTACTCGACTTAAACAAGACAGATGCTGATGTGATCTTGGGTTATAAATGGCTTTCGAAACTGGGAGAAACGATGATAGAAAACACTAAGACTTTCTACAATGACACTAGCTGGATCACGATAAATAACAAAGCTGATACTTCAGATGGAACTAAGAGAGGGTAAAAGTGGCCATCTTCCAGCGATTCAAAGTGTAGAGAGCCTAAATGGGAGAAAAATAGTCTTATGGGAAAAAAATCAAGGTTGGTTCTTTAGGGGAAGGTTGGACTTTATGGGTAAGACAACTGTTGCTAAAGAGGATAGAAGTAATATAGGTATGGTACAAGTTCTCTGATTCTGTCGAAGATCCTACATTTTTGGTTATGAGCGGCTTGAGTTGTAATATCATCAGCCAAGCTATTTCTGCATCATCTTGGAAACCTTGTTAAGTTGATGATACTTAACTTACCTATGAATTGTTTCTCACTCGCCAAGACCACCAGATTTGTCATATGGTGAAATGTTGGTACAAGAGGATATGGAAACAACTAATGAAGTCCAAAACACGTATATCCCAGTACAGAACACATTGTCTTCCCTCATCAGGTCAAGTTTGAAAATTCTTGGTGGAAGCACATCAAACTGTTGTTGTCGTCTTGTATGAGAGACACAAAGGAGATACTAACGAGCCACAACACTTATGGTACGAGAAGCGTGAAAGACAAGCTTGGTTTGTTGTTTCAAGGGTGCAGAGCAGTGTTCCTAGGAGCGGCAAGTTTTCGGAGCGGGTTGTCTCATAACCGGGGTCATCATTAGGTGCACAAGCAGCGTTGGGAATACAAGTCGAAGAGATGGGATGGAGGCAGTTTGGGTGTACTCAGGGAGAGCTTAACATGAGCTTAACATGAAGGAAGTTGCAGTTGCATTGTTGAAAATTCAATAAGGGCTATAATAGTATGCTTCTCATTTCTCAAGCAAGTGTAGTGTTCACAAATGGGCCTTATGATAGTACCATCTACTTAACAAAGCTTTCCGATATTGATATACGTTTCGTCGTACATATGGGAAGACAAATGCTACAAGCTAACAAATGTGTCCTGAATTCGTTTCGTTCGTATGATTTCACTTTAATTTGGTGATAGCAAAAATGTTAAGATTATAAATCATGAATAAGGAAATGTTAATTATAAATGAATTCAGAAACATGGAACAAAAAAATAAAAAAATGTCTCAATCAAACAAATGAGTCCTTTTTGTATACCCCTTCCATTTTTTTCTACCTCTAGAATTGTATGAGAATTTTTTTTTATATAAATGGTAAGCGCATTAAACGCTTTTGCGACTAGCGTTATAGCTTTTTACCCACATAATGATAGTAATTATTATTGCTCTGAATTTTACTGCTACTCTTGCTCAAGCTTTTACTACGCAGTAAATGCGATAGCGCCCACCACAACCACTTATTCCTCCGTGGCGTAACAGCAGCAGTCACGTGACCAGCATGTGCCTTCGTCTTCTTCACCAGACCCCGAATCTCCGGCGGCTTATAGTTTCTGATCAACGGCCACTTGATTCCTTCGAAAAACTCATGCCTCTTGATATCTTGCGCACCCCTGGCGCATCCTAGCCTCTTCCTCGGATCTTTCACTAACAGTTTCTCTATCAAATCCTTGGCTTCAACCATACCTTCTTCCTCTAACGTAAACGCCACGTCATCGTTTGATACTATATTGCGCAGGGTTTGTTCTTTTGTACCACCTTTAAACGGCGTCGTTCCGTATAACATTTCGTATAGAAATATCCCAAACGCCCACCAATCTACACCGCTTCCGTGTCCGTTTCCGGCGACTAGCTCCGGCGCTAAATACTCGTGAGTTCCTACACACGATTTCGAAAACGCCGTCACTGGCTCCGCCGCGAATTCCGCTACTATCTCTTCTCTCTCGTACTCTACCTCCGTGGAGAAACAACCGCCACCACGACGAGTCTTCCTCGGAGAAGACGAAGTTCTCCGGAATCGTCGAGATCGGAAAGTTGGAACTACATCGGCTTTGAAACAGAGATCGAAATCTGAGAGCATGATATGTCCATCTTCACGAATCAAGATATTCTCCGGTTTGAGATCTCGATAAACGATTCCAAGGGCGTGGAGATACTCCAAGGCGACGAGTACTTCGGCGGCGAAGAATCTAACCGGGGAAATCGGTAACCGGTTATTAGGTTGTTTACGGAGCAAGGAATGTAAATCACCGTTAGGGCAATAATCAATGAGGAGGCAAGTATAGTGAGAAGCATCGATACGTGCGTAGAGTGTAGGTAAGAACGGGTGGTCTAGCAAGGAGAGGATCTCAGCTTCTGTTTCCACGTGTGAAATCTTCTTCGCCGTAAGAACATCACGATCGATTACTTTAAGTGCGAATCCGGTAGGGTTAGGGCAATCACGGAGGTGACAGAGGAAAACACGGCCGAGATTTCCTGTACCGAGGTGTCGGACGAGTTTAAAGTGACGGAGATGGAGTCTTCCGTCGGAGGAGAGAGTTGTTGCGGCTCTGATTGACGTCCAGTGAGGATCGTAACGACGGTGGTGGAGTGTTGTTGCCGCGGAGGAAGTGGTGGTTGAAGGTGTTGTTGCGGTTGAGAGTCTGTCGTTGAAGCTTAAGGTTAGGCTTGAGCGTGCGAGACTCGATCTAGCGCTTGATGAGGTGAATGTACGGTCGGTGGCTGTGGAGGTGAAGCTGAGATCGAGATCAGTGTCGAGGTAATAACCGTCGTCTTCCATTTTTCCGGTGAAGCTTTTTTCGTTATTGTGTGTAATGATCTTGAAGGTGACGATGAGATATATATAGAGGAAGATTAACTAGTTAAATGATTGATTACTGTTTTTTTAATTATGAAATTTTTGAGTAAATTAGGGTTGACTTGTCTGAAAAGACAAATATGAGATGGTGGTTTGACCTCCCAATGGGTCACTTCTTTCATTTAATTTAAGGACTGGAATTATCATTGTTTTTGGGTGCAAGCACATGGGTTTTTTTCTCCGTAAAAATGAAAAATTCTTATAATTTTTTGATGTTTTCCCCTCAATGATGGACTATTGGAAACGGTAAGAGAAATGTTGAGTGTTTTGTTAAATGTAAGTTCGAAAGCTTTAAACAATTACAAAGTGGTAGCCTCGTAGGAGTACTAAAAAAGAGAACGTTGGTTTGCAATATTTATTAGTTGAAATAGCGGTTGATAGAGAAGAGAACGCTGGTTTGCATTTTGCAATATTTGCAATGTTGCATTGGGATTCTGTGGAGAGTAGTAACAAAAAAGTCATAAGCAGAATCCATTTAAAAAAAAGAAACATTAATGAGGCAGTAACGGCTTGTCGGCTTTAACGTCCTGAAGACTTTGCGTCTTAGGTCTTACTTCTTTATTTTATCAAATACGGATTAAGGAATCATCAAATTTTGTTGTTGACCCACAAAAAATGAAGGATTTGTAATTCTAAAACCAAATATGCATGATGTTGTTCTATGTGAAAGTGTTGGAACTTCTTCTAAAACCCTTACTTTTTTCTATAGGAAATACAAATGTAATCGAAATTTCTGACTCATAAAACCGTGGAGGTAAGAACAAAGGCGAATACAAAATGACACCAACATACATTTGACTACACAGCTATTCACTTCTTTTGTTTTCGTCATTACACAGCTATTCACTACTTTCCTTAGATTACACTTTTTATGTAATGCTCGATAGTTACATTTCCTCACATGTTACAAGAAAAAATATTAAATAGGATATGAAACGCTTATACATATAGATTATTTTATTTTTGTATCGTTGTCACAAACAACGTAGTACCTTTTTCGTAGGTGCGTCACTACTTACTATCCAACGTAAGCTGTTGAATTTCAACGTCAAAATCGTCTTCAAATGGCTTTGTTAAAAAAATTGATATAAGGCTACTAAATTTTCATTACACCATCAATTTTCAATATTTTTAAACTTAAAGAATGTACTTTTAATTTATTTGACATCAGTTAGAGAAATTTAGTTAGTAAAGATGTTTGATATCAGAGGAATTGATTTAATGAAGGATATTCTATCATGGAATATAGCGATATTGGGTTAATTTATTTCAAAGAAATGCATGCATGCATTAGATTGATAGTATTTCAAAGAAAAAAAAAACCGGGTTTCAATTAACCTTTTGGCAGTATCAATAATTTCAACTGCATTAATGCAGCTTCATAAATTTGTTTGACCGGATCATATAAAAGTAAATAAACTAAAAAATACATACAACAGCTATGAAATGGCAAATTTATAATTTTTTGATAATGAGCTAACGAATGCCATATTAATGGATTTTTAAAACAAAAATATTTTTGGCTGCAATGGATGAAAAACAAAGAAAGAAGAATTAAGCCACCGCCCAAAACAAAAGTCTAGCCGACTTTTACCTTAAGATTATACTTGGTCCCCGGCCCGTTGGCCCCTAATAAAAATATAATTATCAAGTCAAATATGCATAATATCTATTTACCAATAAAAACTTCTTAACTTTGTAATTGACATGAGTGAGTTATATTTTTTCTTTACAACAAAGGGGTTTTATGTTTCGTTGGAACATACTAGTACATAATCATTATTATGGTATTCACAAAAAAAAAAAAAAATGGTCAAAAGTCAAAACTAATTCGTACTCCATGTTTAATGGGCCATACGAAGGCCTATTACCTTAGTAGGACCCACGTTTGATCAAAATTTTATTTTGTCTGCCACGTTAGCAAAGGACCCACCTTTGTCGCTTGACATATGCTCTCTGGACCGTGGCTTAAATAAATGTAAAAATGTAATATGAGTAGAGATGATTATTAGAGTTAATTATTCTTCAATAATGACACCCATTAACGTCCTAACTACATATACCATTATTTTAAATTAGTTATTGACGACAAAAGAATTATGGACTTGTGGGCTGCTCGTGATGAGGTTGAACTAGTTACGAAAGATTAGTTAATTAATAAACTAAAAAATTTGGCAACTAAACGTTAAAACATAAAAATGGAGACTCTTATTAATAGTACTAATTCGAAGCAACTTATATATAAAACCAGAGTCTTACATATCACAAATGTCCTTTTATAATTATTTTATATGTTTCATCGTTTAGTTGTGAATTACTTAATTTATCGTTTTGAAAAAGTTTGACTTTATTATGTATAAACACTGCTTCATTTGTTTCACAATATAAATAGTTTTGGATCAACTTTTCTATTTCACAGTATAAGTTGTTTTGGAGTTTCTGTGCAAATATATAATTTATGTGGAATTTCATAGTATAATTATTTTAATAATTTATAATTATTTATATTATGCAGTTTCTTTGATAATTGATTTTTTTTTTTAAAGTAGATATTTTTAATCGGTGTGTTTTTAAATAATACTATTTATATTTATAAAAAGAGGAAGTATCAATTATCATCAGATTCAATCAATGAAGCAAATTAATTTGGTGGTTCAGTTCGGTAAATGTTCTTAGAACAAACACACATTCTTTTAGTATTTTACTTTTGTCTTAAATGCAATTTTGATGAAAGTTAAATAATAATACTCCAAAAAATGCAACTTTCATGAAAATTAGTATTCTAGTAACAACAACATTGTAATAAATTTCCCCGAGTAAACTAGTATAATTTTATGCTATGTACATTACAAAAACACGATGACGACCACCTGATGAAAGAAACGGTTTTTTGGATATAAACAAAGACATGTGGTCGTTTTGTTTTGGATTTAAACGTGAAGTCATTATTCACAGATATATGAAAAATTATTATAAGGTGGGAATTTATAAACACAAGTTGCAAAATATATTTCTATTAAGTAAATTTTAAAGCTAAAAGATCTTAGGAAAACACGAGGATCTTCCCCAAAATATTGTGCTAACCGATAATTGAACATAATAATAACACTTACGACATCATATTGTACTCAGCTAAAAGTTAAGTTAAAAATATTTGTTTAACTAACTTCATGTTCTGTTTATATATAAGTAGTTGACACTTTCAAAAATACACGAATTTGTAACACTAAGTACAATTTATATATATATATATATATATATATATATATATATCTGAAATGGTGTGCTAAAGAAAACAATTTTCGAAAAAGAAAATGTAAAATAATAGTAGTAATGAATAATGATAAATTAGAATGTAATATTATTACAATCAATAGGGTTTTATATATAGAATCCAAGCTCGATTAATAAGAAAAGTAATAAAGATTTAAATATTGAATGAATATGACCTTTCATGTGTTGTGTAGTTGCATTTTGTCACAACTACCTCTAACAGAAAAATAAACATTCTCTCGTCTATTTTTTTTTTTTGGACACAAATCAACAATCTCGTCTATGTATATATATACAATTAATATAAATAAGTATATTTGCCAAATTGAGATGAATGTATATGTAATGCAAGCGACCATGGAAAAATCTATGTTTTTTTTGGTGAATTGTTAAATTCGTATGTTTACACAACCAATTGTTGTTATTTGTAAATTTATTAAGATTTAATTAATGAATAATGTATAGAGGATTTTGTTATAGATTACTTTGGTTTTTCGTAAGTGACAAATATTGAACTATATTTATACTATACTCTTCAATAGTTTTCTTTAATTCCAAAACCAAATATAATAACAATGACATATAACTTATGTGGTATATTCTTCTTTGAGGTGCAATGAATAATTGTATATTGTCATTAGCTCTTTGGTAATATTCAGCTTAAAATATATTAATCGTTGATCTCCAAAACTTAAACCCCACATTTTGGGATCAGTCCAAATTTAAAGCATTAAACTAATAAATTTAGCAACTTTGAAATGGTCACATGTAATACCGTTCATTGAAATCAAAACATAACAATCATCATAAATGGTGCCCACCAAATAAAACTATACTCTAATTTTATAAAATAAAACATATCATATGGGTTTTAGATAGATACATTGAACTATATACCTTTTTCTTTCTTCAATGATTAAAACAGTTTTTTTTTTAAGTGCTAACTTATTATTTATTTATTTTTTTTAAAAAAAATTCTCAGCAGCCATTGGTCCTATTTGAAAATTAATATGGTTGTTACTAGTTATTGGTTAGTGTTGCATGAGGACCCATTATTTTGAATTTGCCAAATCAAAGGATTAGCTATATATAGAATTCATTATTATATATAGAATCTGCAAAATAGCAATTTAAAGTCTAAACTACCATTATATGATAACTCGTCACTACTATCGTCAAAACTGTAAAATTATGATAAATCATATACCAAAACTAAAATTAAAATTCCTCAATTTCATCCTCTTTGTTCTTCTCAATTTTGGATCTCTAATCTCGGTTATGTTTTTCTCACTATTGGAGCAAAATTATTTAAATGAATGTGGGTAAGTTGCTAGCAAATAAAATTTTGAACTTTCTTAAAATCTTTAACATTTTTTTTTGTTTTACTTTCATGTTATTTTGAAATTTTACTGTATATGGCTTTTAAATTTTATTTTAATCACAGCCATATATAAAAGAGAAATCACAACAAAATGTACCCATAATAATTTTTCTTATAAAATGAAAATCTATACAATGTTTTGACCTTTGAGACCCAATTTATATGGGCCCATATTTAAATTGTTTTAATTAAAAAGGCCATATCTGTGAGTTAATATGTTTGAACTTTGGAACCAGACACGCCGTTATAAATATCCTCGTCTGTCATTTTCTCTGTCTCTCGTTCTCTTCGCTTCTGTTCCTCGAAATCATCAAAAGCACTAATTCTGTATATAAACCCTAGTCCGGGTAAGTATGAACATCAATAACAATCTCAGAATTTTATATTGCCTCTAAATTTAGTCGCGCAAAAGATTCCAATCTTGTAGTCTTGTCCTTTCGCATTTCGAATCTCTTGAGAAAAAACACTGACTCAATTCGATTTGCATTGCATGTGTGTTGTTTCTTGACAGAGTCAATTTCGAAACCATGGATCTACAACAGTCCGAAACAGATGATAAACAGCCCGAACAACTAGTTATTTACGTCTGCGGAGGTAAAGCTCAGAAAATTTCATTTAACTCTGACTTTTTGGTTTATGAACCCTAATCTTTTAAGCAATTTCATAATTGGCTTTAGCTAGGAAGCAACAAAAATCAATCAGATTGTTCTGATCTATCTGACTTGAGGTCTTTTTGATTAGGAGCTTTGCTTTACTTTTAAATCAAGATGTTCCTAATTAAGCAGCGTCAGACATTAACATGCAAAACCCAAAACTAAATCATACGAAGATTTATCATATTTTTTTGTAAGTAATAGGTTGTGTTCTTTTTTTCTATGGTTTGCTTAACTTGTTTGTCTAAATTATGTTTGTTTTGAAGATTGTGGACAAGAGAACATTTTGAAGCGTGGAGATGTGTTCCAATGCAGAGATTGTGGGTTCCGTATTCTCTACAAGAAGCGTATTCTCGACAAGAAGGAAACCCGTATAGGTGGTGTAAATTACTAATCCTTAATCCTCCCTTTGTTTGTAGCTTTCTTTGACTGCTCTTTTTGTCTTGTTCTCATTTGTGTGTTGGATTGCTGATCTGTTGGTTTTCTTGTCATTTTGTCATTTTCTTTTCTTGCAGTTTAATACCCAGCTGTCTGAGTGCCACAACTCCTGAAGATTGTTCAAAATAGACTTATTGCCAGTTGTTTGTAATATGTATTGACTTGGCCTGTTTTGGTTTGGTTTGGTTTGATCACTATGAGTGTGACTGTAATCTCTTTGCGTTTTGGTATCCTGGAAAACTATAACTTCTCAACAAAGTTTTCTGATTGGTGTTGTAATCCTTGACTGGCTATATCTTCTCGAAGTTGTGTTCTCATTTGCCACTTAGACAAGGCAAAACATCTCTCTCTCTCTCTCTCTCTCTCTCTCTCTCTCTCTCTCTCTCTCTCTCTCTCTCTCTCTCTCTCTCTCTCTCTCTCTCTCTCTCTCTCTCTTTTGCTGCTTTAATTTGTTCTGTTCTTTGCTTCCAATGGGTCAGCTTCTAACTAGTGTCTATACGACGCAGAGTTAAAAGAGTGAGAGGAAGAGAAAAAAGGGTTCTTGCAAAATGCCTTGTAGGAATAGCTATTGAAAGAATGAATTAGTGCTTTAGTATCCTTAGTGGTAAGAGCTACGGCTGCAAGTACAAGTGTTGAATACCATAATAACCCGAGCAAATGCTATTACAAAAACGCCTATTTCAATGAAAGTACAAGCTGACTAGATAATAGTGCTAATGATGATGATGATTTATGGATATCTAGATTTTGACATCAAAAAGAAGGGAGGAATCTTTCTCAAATTAAGTGATTTGTTATTATTTGTTCTTTGTCAATAACTTGCCTACTTCACAAAGTTGACAATTCCGGATTTAGAACTGATTAGAGATGGTAATAAAAACTTCATTCATTAACATGTCAAAAGATACTATCCCTGCAAAAGTTTTGTATTTTCTTTACATTACGAAAGCTATATATAGCGGATCAAATGCCATTAGAACACCAAATACTTGGAAAAAATATATACATTTCAACGATACTACAAAGCAACCCCTAATCATGATGATTGATGAATGATGATGATATATATGATATGTGGTTAGGTATCTAGAGTTTGACATCGAAAAGAAGGGAAGGAAACAGAGCCAAAGTCAACTTGCCGGATACCATAATCAGTAAGATTCGTTGAGAAAATCGGCAAGTCATCCTTGGCTCAATCTCATTTTCTATTTTTCCATGCAAGACTCTATGATACAATTAATTAGTGACTCATCATCATCATCATTTTTTTTTTCTACCTCTCATATTCTCTAGTGATTTGTTATGGCAAAACCCTAACTCATGATGAAGGTATTTATAGGCATGTGTCGTGAGAAATGTGTAAATTAATTTAGCTGAAATTTAAAGTTTTTGCATAAACTTAATTATATGCAATTATCTATAGAATAGTCTTCTTATCCATGCAATTTTTCTTTAGTGCATGCAGCAAAGAATAAAAAATAGTAATGGAATTTTGACCACTATCCTATATTGAAGAATATAATCACTTTAGAAGATTGGCTGACCTTATATTACCATTTTCGAATTCCAATTTTGTGTGAGTAAATAATATTCGAACCTCACTACACCAAAGGCATCGTATATTAGACTATATAGTCTGCGACATAAATTAATCCCCCCACCTGTCGACGTACTAGATCTTTTTTTGGTATTAGACCATCTTTTCTTGTGGCTTGATCGACAAAATGAAGTATCGATTCTCTAACAAAAACTGAAAGATTCTTTCTAATATTCATGTGTAATGGCCAATTTACGTAGAGGTAGCAACTAAATAATTTGTAATTAGTATAGGTTTAATATTATGAAACCTTTTTGACAAAAAAAAAATTATCATGAAACTTTTTAACCAAAAACAACTCAATCTTTTTTGATGCTAATTAGTAAACGAATTTAAGCAATAAAGTTAATTTTTATTCTATCTATTGATAGATCACATCATGTGATATTGAAATGTCCTATTCAATTGGACAAATAGATACCATTTAGGTCAGACCAAAAATAAGATAAGATTGCTCGGAACATTTTTTTGCTGTCAAGATTCTTTAGAACATAAAAATCTAATTTTTGTTCAACTGTTTAGACACACATTTACCTCAAATGTTTTATCATTTTTTCTACTATCATACATATATGAAATTTTGCATTTGTACTAAATTGAATATCCTTGTATAGATTTCAAACATTGGTACTAAATGTTTAAGTTTACAATCATGGATATTAAACCATTTGATTTGGTTTCATGGTAAAAAAAACATAGAAGCAAAAACAATTGGTCCGAGTGAAACTAATGGTGTCAGATTGAAGTGATTAAGCAATTTTGAAGTTCCTCCATATTGAGCTACTGAAGGCGAAGAAAGACAATGACGATTGTAAAGACTGCAATAACGAAACCCCTAGTAGTGAGAAAGCCTTTCACTATCGCCCCGAAGAAACTAAGTTGTCGAGGGAATCTCAAATCTCAATACCTCAGTTACAGACTCCTCTACGACATGTGCAAGCGGCTCTTCGACTCACTCTCAACCCATATATAAGAAATCTTGATCATTCAAAAAACTAATACCGAAAACCCAAAACTTCTTTTAAACTAATTATTCTGTGACACTTAATTAAAAACAAAGATGATTTTGTAGGCATTTTTTGTTGTGAGACGATCGATCGATAGTTTTTTTTTTTTTTTTTACTATGAGTCCAATCATAAGAAAAGTACGACAGGTGGGTTTTGATGTCCCAGACATATACGATATGCCTTTGAAGACTTGCAGTAGTGAGGTACGAATATTAATTATTCACACAAAATTGGAATTCGAATATGATAGTATAAGGTCAGCCAATCTTCTAAAGTAATTATATTCTTCAATATACGATTGTGGTCAAAATTCCATTATCGTTTTCATTTTGTTTTTTTTTGTCTGCATGCTCTAAAACCCTGCATGGATAAGACTATTCAATAAATAATTGCATATAAGTTAATGCAAAAACTTTACATTTCAACTAAATTAATTCACACATTTCTACACTTAAGTCTATAAATACCTTCATCATGAGTTAGGGTTTTGCCATAACAATATCACAAGAAAATATGAGAGGTGCAAAAAAAAACAAGATGATAATGAGAGTCACTAATTGTATCATAGAGTCTTGCATGGAAAAATTAAAGAATGAGATTGAGCCAAGGATGACTTGCCGATGTTATCAACAAATCTTAACTGATTTTGGTGTCCGGCAAGTTGACCTTGGCTCTGTTTCCTTCTTTTCTTTTCAATGTCAAACTCTAGATATCTCTATCCGTTATATCATATCATCATCATGATTAGGTATTGTACGTAGTATCATTGAAATATATTTTTTCTATTTTTCTTTTGCAAGTAATTGGTGAATGCTAATGCTAATAGATTTAATCATCTATTTGTTTGATTTTTGTTATAATGATTGATTTTATAATTTTTATCATTCCTAGGCAGACAAATTTTATTGAGAAATAGAAAAAAATAAAAATAAACATCTCCATTAGACCATTTTAAAAGTCAATTATTTCTCAAAAAAACATTTTGAAATGCCAAAACAAAGAAAAGACAAAAAAAAAAAAAAGTGAAAACATTAGATGTCTTTGTTTTTATACCGCATTCATTCAACACCAAAAATCTGTCTGAGCTTAAGGACTTGTTGATAAACTTTCTCAGATTCAGGCAATGTAGCAGCAACACTGTTTCGTTCAACACATCTCTTTCCCCAAGCCACGATCTTCGGACACTCAGCTTCGACAGAGAAGTCACCACATTTCTCGAGTGCGTAGAACCAACTGTAAAACGGGACAAGAGTTATGTCTACATAACCAAATGTCTCTCCTCCAAAGTAAGATTTGTCTCCAAGCTCAGCTTCAAGAACCTTCAAGCTCTCAAGAAACTCTTTCTTGCCTTTCTCTTGTTCTTCCCCTTTCTTGTTTCCCCAAATCTTTCTTCCTCCTTCAAATGATATCTGCATTTTGGTGAATTTGATCAAAACCAAGTAGACATATAAAGCAAACCGAAACAGAAACAGATGAATTATAAACACTAATTACCGTTTTATCAGCGTAATCAGCCCAGAACCTTGCAGTGGCTCTAGATTGAGGATCAGAGGGCAAGAAAGATGCAGCATCAGTCCACGTCTCGTCGATGTACTGAACTTGGATGAGCGATTCAGAAATTGGTGTGTTGTTGTGGATAAGAACAGGGACTTTCTTGTGAACAGGGTTTGATTTCAACAACAGCTCACTCTTGTTCCACAGATCTTCCTCTTGAACCTCAAACTCAACTCCTTTCTCTCTCAACGCAACCTTCGTCCTCATAGCGTAAGGACTTGCCCAGAAGTCCAAAACAACAACTTTGCTATTTTCTTTCCCCATTGTTGGTTCTAATAGCTCCCTGACACAAAGCACTAGCCAAAACCATATATATACACACTCATGTATGAAATTAAGAAATGGATATGGTGAAGACGTGGGAAAGAGATTGGAGTAGATAAATTTAAGAATGTGCTGTCTAAGGAGATCGTGAAATCAACTCAAAGTTTAAACCTTTTGATGGATTATAGTTGACTTACATACAACGACTTAATACGAGGAAATACAGTGGATATAATGATACAGTATATTATGTAATATGAACAAATCCTTGTACCAGAAACTCTCAATCTCTTGTTTTCTCCAATGCGTTAAGTTTCAGAGCAGCACTACAAAAAGCACAAAAACAGGAACTTAGAGAAAACTCGAACAGAGTCAAAAACATTCTTGATCAAATGAAAGGAAAATACTTGCTTGGTTTCAGAAATATTGATATCTAATTTCAATTGTTTATTCACAAGTAACGATGTTCTGATACTCTTTTTGCAAATTTAATAAATAGATCAGGATGAATGATAAACCTGTTGAGGCAATATCGTTTTCCGGTTGGGCGTGGACCGTCGTCAAAGACATGACCAAGATGGGCGTTACAAACAGCACAGACAACTTCTTGTCTAGGCATGAAGATGATAGAGAGGTCTAGCTTTGTCTTCACATTGTTTCCAATTGGTTGGTAGTAAGATGGCCACCCTGTTCCACTATCAAACTTTGTTGATGAACTGCAAGAAATGATTACTTTGATCTGTTAATAACCATTCATTCATATGAATCATTTGAGAATTTTTGCTTCATTAGTTCAGTACAATTTCATATTTACAATAATAGAAACTTACTCAAATAGAGGTGTGTCGCAACATACACAATTATATACTCCAGGGGTCTTTGAGTTCCAATACTCCCTGAAAAACAAGAAAATACTCATTTGAGTGTGAACTCCAAAATTTCAGACAATAAGGTCATTGTGATGATGTTAAAAAGGCGATAATCTTCGATGAGCATTTCATTACATACCCAGTGAAAGCTCTCTCTGTGCCCTTCTGTCTAGTGATGTAGTACTGTTCTGGTGTTAGCCGTTTCTTCCATTCATTTTCACTTAGAGAAGCAAACTCATTCTTCTCAGCCTCTGCACCATGATAAAAATCTCTCAAAATGCAAAGGATTGTTCTAAAGAACATGGCATTGAAAGTAACACTGTACATACAAACAAATGCAAAGCATGGATTGGTGATATAACTTATAAGCTCTCAAATCTCTTTCACTAACTTCTGAGAACCAATTGAGTAAACTTGCTGACCTAAATCTCTCTTCCAAAACATCAAACATAACATTTGGAAAAAGACAAAACTCATTAACCTAAACCCACAAAGAAAGAAACCATTTTTACGCAAATTACAGTACACAACATGAAATGGGATTTATGGGAATCATCGGATAATCAGAGAGAAACAGAATCAATTCAAAAAGGTTAAATTTTTAAAAAGAACCTTGGACGTTGTCTGGTTTCGGAGAAGAACTAGAAGAACCCATAGAATAAACAGAGAGACTCAAGTTTCTGGGTTTTGAAAGAGAACGACAAGCGAACCCAGAATGATTTGTCTTGGAGACGTAATTGAGTCTTGTTCTTGCGGAGACGAAGCTTGATTGTATAATAGTTAATCTAGTAGAAGAAGCCATCACACAATCACAGCTTATAATGGTTTTCGCCGAAACTTGTTCAATTAACAATTTTGAAGAAGTCTTTTCTTTCTTCTGTGAATGGAAGAGAACACGTGGCATGTTGAGGATGTGAGATGAGATCTGGAACTCTAGCTGCCACGTCGAGACTCACTGGTGCCGTTATTGGGCTTTTTAACATCACAAGCCCATTAACTAAATCGAGAGAACATGAATTTTTATTTTTTCATTGCCAATTATATTGTCTCTTTTTTGGGTGAAAATTACATGGAAATCTGAAATTGTTATTGAGTTTTGTTTAATATAATGGATTTTTTTTTAACGTTTTTTAAAAATCATTTATATTAGTATAATTTCAGTAATCAAAATGAAGAAATGTCAACATGAGGAAATAACAAGAGGACATAGCCACATACTATAAGTAATAGTACCCCAAAAATAAACACTATTTGAGAAATGATAAGTGAATGATTACACTACATACACGTAAAATCACTGAAAAAATGCTTTAATCTTTAATATGATTGGAAAAATTCGAATATAGAGATAGGAACTAAACAAATATAGCCAAGAAATCCTTTAAAAATTGTATTCCCAGTTACACTCTCCTCGGACTTTCTGCTTAAGATTCCTTTATTTTCTGATGCTCCTAAAAAATTGTATGATAGATAACAATTTTCCTAAGTACAAAAATGGTTCTTTCTATATGTCATGTGTTACCTCTCTTATGTTGAAAAATGCTATAATGGGCCATCGGGTTTCTTGTCGGAGTTTTTCGGAGATTGAGAAACCAACGTTATGCTTTCACCGTTCTTTGGCTTATGGTTGTTATACGTAGCTACACCAACGATGGCTGCGAGTGAACAAAATTCACAAGATCACACTTTTAAGTCTTACAATCCAATGCTCAATTTTGTCTGAAATGGTAAACATAAGATGATCTTACCAACGGCATAACCAAAGAGATTGATGATTGTGAGTTTTGTCTCGGCAAAGAGAAGAGCTGAGACCAAAACAACCAACCAATCTTTAACCACGCCAGCAATTCGGATAGTAAGAGCACTTGTTCGAGATATCACAAGAAAAACCGACAAATTGAGAGCAAATGTACATAGCGAATTAAGACTCAAGACAAGAACATGAAAGTTCCATGTATCCATCTTCGACTTCTCAAGAAATATCCATGGTATGAACAAGCAAATCGCGCTGCAACACACACATCAATACAAGCAAAAAAAAAATTGGGATTCTTTTAAAAGTAGAAAAGTAAAAGTCCACAAAAGTTTAAAAAAAAAAAAAAAACTTTATTAAATTGGTGAATTTTATGATTTCTTCAAATTAAAAAAATAAATAATGAGAATAGGGTTCTTTGATTTTCACAATACCTGCATGGGCTCATGTAGTACATAAGAGAGAGTGGATTTAATTTGATGCCTTTCCTCTTAACAAGAATTTCCATTAAGATTAGCCTCAAGGCTTCTGAAACAATACCACCCATTTGGTAAACAACTCCAACCCAGTTGATGTTTAATTCACCATAAGACGAGACTAAAACGCCAAAACTTATGACTGACATTATCAAAAGCATCTTGCAGCTCATTATTTCAAGCCCAACACAAACTCCAAGTATAAACACAGCAACAGGCACTGCAAAAATATGATTCTTGATTATCTAAAATTTATAAGTAACGCAAATGAGATCAGGAAGAGCTTAAGTTCTTACTGATGGCTTTCAACATTTGGGAAAATGCAACAGTTATGTAGAGATAAGCAGTGTTTCCTAACCATAGAGTCATTGCAAACATTGCACCTATTGGAATAACTGATGTAACATATCTGAGTACATAGAGTGATGTTTTAGCTAAACGGTATTTACAACTCAAAAATAAATAAATTGCTTACAGAAACACTTTCTTTCTTACATTTCTAATGTCATTCCTTCCTCAACCTTCATGACCTTTTAACAAGAAGACTAATAATCAGAATTAAGCGTTTTTGTCTTATAAGCATTAAAGAAATTAAAGGTCTTCGTAATAACCAATGAGATACCTTAAAAACCTTCGTGAGGAGAAAACACAAAACAGAGGAAAAAGTCATGTGAAGTAATGTCAATCCAAGTGGATAAGGGAAGTTTATTTCCTTAGATGACAATACCCACTGCATCAGATTGAGTCAGAAATAAAAATTAGTGCTGGAAAAAAGAAACTGAAAGAAGCTAAAGAGAAATGGAATGAACCAAAATTTACAAAAGTTTGAACAGTAAAAAAGTTGTTTAAGCGAATAATCATTTGTGTAATGGAAGTACATAACTCACCATTGAACCATACATTTGAACCTACTGTTGTATTAACAAGAATTTTATTATTATTATATTTCTTGTCCAAAACCAAATCGCATTGTAACAGAACTTTACCAAGATTGTCAAAGTTAAAAGCTTTAAAATCTACTAATGTCCACCAGATCTAATAAAATCAAATCTTGAGCAAAAAGACTGCAAATAGAAAACATAGATCCAATAACATATGAATGTGAGATTTGACTTAAAACCTTATTGAAGAAGATTTGACCGCTAGAGAGAGTGATGTAGAGAAGAATGGAAGCATACGTCACATGTTCTTCTCTAAGAAAGCCTCTGATCCGACTTCGATCCGCCATTAGAGTCAACAATCGTTTTGGTCTCAAATCAGCAAAAGATATTGCGATTCTCATTTGGTATGTCTTCTTCTTGAATATTCAATAGTACCTCACTTTTCCATCTTCTAAGCAAACTCTTTAAAGTTGACTAAAAGTAACGAAGAAATTAGCGGATCCCTCTTTAAATAACTTCTTTTCTACGAAATCCGTTTTAATTTATAAAGATGGGTCGGGTACACGGGTCATAAACACATAATGAGAGACTATGGGCTTTTGTTGACCAGTAAAATTAAAGCCCAGTATAATATCATTATTTTTTTATTTTTTTTTTATATATATCATTATTCTTAAAAGGGAAATTTGCAAAATTGACTAACAAAAAAACTATAATTAAGAAACTAACCAACAAAAAAAACAGAGACATTTTGTATATAAACTATAATATATACTAAAGTACCCTTAACTATACAATCACCATCTCTTCTATGCTATTACAACCATTACCCTTGTAACCGTCATCATCATTGCATCCACCACTATTTCCACAAATGTCATACCATCATCACCATCACCACTGCAATCGTCACCACCATAGAAACTACCATTACGCTGTCATCTCTACCATCATCACCATTATTGCCGCCGCAATTGACACACGACCACTGCAACCACCAACACAAATATTACTACGACCTACACCATACACACCACCACCACCTTAATCACTTCTTCCTCTCTTCCATTGCTTGTTTCACCTCTCTCGCCTCTCATCTTTTTTTTCTACTTTAACTTAATTAAAACAGAACCGAACTATAGTTTTCTATTTTACTTTCAATTTTGTACCATTCTATTTGCTAGTTAGAACAAAAAAAAAATGAAAACGAAGACTCACAAGATCTTATTGAATATTTTCTGGTTTGATCAATATATAAAATTGAAAATCCTTAACACAAATTTAAACCCAAAATCGAATCGATTTCAATTCGCTTTAGGAAAGGAGAAAAGAGATTAAAAGTATATAAACATGATTTTGTCAGATTTCTAAAAACTGAAACTTGAGATGATTTCATTTAGTTTAATTATTTTTGTTTGGGTTCCATATATAGTATCTTAGGGTTTAGTTTTCTTAAATCAATAGATGTTTTTAAATTAGAATGGATTGATATAAAAAATTTAAATTTTCTGGAAATTTTCTGTTGGATGGAGAGAAGAGAAGAAGCAACGAAGAAGATGATGAATGAAAAAGGTCTGTTAAAAAAACATTACCTTTAAATCAATATCTGATTCACAATCCATTACCTTTAGAACATATAGAATATTACCTTTAGATCAATATCTGATCAACAAAACGAAGAAGATGATGAGTCATGGCAAATTGGAAAATAAGGAAATAATGCAGGGATAGACTTGTAATTAGTTAGAGTTTTTGGTTACTTGCTGAATTACGTAAATTATATGGCTATATTTTTAATTTTTTGTCCTAATATGGCTATACAGCTAATTCACCCTTCTTACAAAAACTTTTTTTTTTGGGTGCAAAATTCTTACAAAGCTTTGGTTAATCTTTTCAAATCCCCAACACACGAAGCTCTTATAGACCAACTCATTAATTTTAAACACTAAAACTCGTAATCTGAAGAAGTGAAGTGAGTTTAAATTTATGAAAACTCTAAATTTGTAATTTGAGTTTTGGTAAGAAATTGATAGTTTTTCTATGCAACAATAAAAAAATGCAAAACAAATTACACACTTAATACATCGTTGCAAAGTCTTACATTTTTTGTTTGTATTTTTTTTTCCTGACGAGAAACCATTCAAATTTTATATTAGAAAAACCAGAAAATTATCATATTGTTGTGTGGTTACTGTTATTAGGGATATCAATACAAAAGTAACTGCAAACCAAAATTGAAATGTAAAATAAAATAACAAAATAGAATAAAAGCAGATTATAAAAGTGGAACTATAAAATCCCAGCAATAGTTAAAAAATATATTAAAAAAAGGAAAAAATCCCCCAACGAATCCAAAGATTTATGGACTAATTATTATAACAATTGCTTGCAATTATGAAGAAAATAAAAGTTTATAAAATAATCAAAATTTTGTTGATGTGTCAAACTAACAGTATCTAAAAAATAACACATTTCAATGCAGTCCATATGAAAGACCACACCCTATCTAATATCCATAACAAAAATAATAACATTTTAACAATTATATTAAATAATAATATTAGTAATGTGTAATATATTTCTTAGCAAAAAAAGTGTACTAAAACTACTAAAGATTTTTTTCAATATAAAAAATGTAATAAACTGGTGTATGTGTAAAATATGTAATTATCTAAAGGCCCTCAAGAGGAACATAAAATAATAAAGAATCATAACTTTTCTTTTCTTTTTAATTTTACATTTGACGAAATTAATTAAGAAAAAAATCTTAGTCCGAAAAAAAAGAGAAGCACTCTTGTTAGAGAGTTTTGGTCTATTTGATTGAGCTAGAAAAAGGCCTAAGCAACAAACCAAAACCCATCATTCCTTCTTCTTCTTCTTCTTCTCATCCATCGCCACCTTCTGAAACCACCGCACTAGATTTATATATTGTCTACGATTAAGCATTCTCGTATTCTGAAATGGGTGTTCAATAAAACTCGATTAATCTCATCAAATTTTGCATCTTTTTTACGAAATTCGACTGAAGAGAGAAGGAAAAGTTCGCAACTTTTTCTTTCCTCTGTCTCTTGTTTTTTGTTGAATTGTGATCCTTTTTGTTGTTTTATATTTTTTTGGAATTTTCTGATCTAATTAATGGCTGCGATCACTGAGATGGCCACTGATTCAAATGACGTAATCAACGATGGTGGAACTGGAGACGGAATTGAGAAGAGCACGGATTCTAAACCGGAAATCGAATCGGATGACCTCAAACCCAAATCCAAACCGGAATATGATCAAATGAAGAAGCTTGTTGCCATGTTCAAGAAACTCAATCCTGAAGCTAAGGAGTTTTTCCCTTCTTACAAGAGGAATACTAATCAGTCTGACGATTTTGTGATTGCTATAAAGCCATCTGGTGAAGACAACAAAAAGGTTGCCATTAACCGGAGGGTACAATCTCTCTTCTGTTTCTGATTATATTTTGATTGGTAAAGTTTGGATTTTTGGTTGACCTCTAAATGAGGTTTCATTCTAAGTGGGTTTAGGTCTTTGTGCTGGAAAGTCTCTAGCTTGAAGTTTCATATAGAAAGTTTTGTTTTTTGATCTGGTTTGGTTGGCTAATAGTTACATTGTCAAGTTTTGCAACTCTTATATGATCGTTACTTAACATTTCATTAAGAGTTTTGGTAAATTGTCTGTTTTTTGTTTTGGCTTTGTGGATTACAGAGAAGAAACAACTATAACCAAGGGAGGAGAGTGAGGTTACCTGGAAGAGCTTCTAAGGCTCAAAGAGAAGATAGTATTAGAAGAACAGTGTATGTCTCTGACATTGATCAGAGTGTAAGTTACTTAAACCCTCTTTTTAGATTTTCAGAAAAAAGATTCAGTTTTTCAACATTGTCACCTATTTTTTTTTTTTTTTTTCAAATAGGTGACTGAGGAAGGCCTTGCTGGCTTGTTCAGCAGCTGTGGACAAGTAAGTTGAAATCTATAAGCTTTGTTACCGGTTTTCATCTTTTGTTTGTTAATTAATATTACATTCTTCTTCTGAAGGTTGTTGATTGTCGAATCTGCGGGGATCCGAATTCAGTTCTTCGCTTTGCGTTTGTTGAGTTTTCTGATGACCGTAAGTTAAAGCTATTGGATTTTACTTAATCTTCTTTACAAACAAAATTCAAGTGTCAAGTTTGAGTTACATTAGTATGAATTTGTTTTGAAAAACAGAAGGTGCACGATCGGCTTTAAGTCTTGGTGGAACAATGATCGGATATTACCCAGTTAGAGTCTTACCTTCAAAAACTGCTATTCTTCCAGTGAATCCCACATTTCTCCCCAGGGTAAAAAACAAGAAGTTCCATTTTTCTCAGCCTGCATAGTAGCTTACAGTTTTAGAAACAAAAATGATGGTTTCCACTATTTCCTTTGGTGTTTTATTCAGTCAGAAGATGAAAGAGAGATGTGTTCAAGGACCATCTACTGCACAAATGTTGACAAGAATGTAAATACTTTTTCTCCGTTAAAGTTTAGATTGCGTTTGCATACTTGTTCTCGGATTTGAGAGATTCCTATAAATTGCAGGCCACTGAAGATGATGTCAATACCTTCTTTCAGTCTGCCTGCGGTGAGGTCAGTCTAGAATCCGAAAACTTGCTTTTTCTGCTCTCATAAAGATAATATGAAATTTGTAAAACAACAATAACATTCAACTTTTTTCTATCTTCTCTCTCTGTACAGGTTACTCGCTTAAGGCTTCTTGGTGACCAAGTGCATTCTACTCGCATAGCTTTTGTTGAATTTGCCATGGTAAACTCCTGTTAAAACTCAGCTTCTGTGTCCTCTTTTGTTAGTGTTAACAAGTAAAGCTGAACTTTTCAAGGCTTAGTTTTTACTTAACAACTGAATATGCGTTTGTTTACGGGATAAAAAGGCAGAGAGTGCAGTTGCAGCGCTAAACTGCAGCGGAATAGTCTTAGGATCTCAGCCGATAAGGTACACACATTATTTCTCTTTTGTGACAAACCTTTCATTGAATATAAAAACAATTTGAAATGAAATCTTTTGAATTCTTCAGGGTAAGCCCTTCAAAGACACCAGTGAGATCGCGAATCACTCGATCACCATCGCCAAACTAGGAGAAAACAGAGGCTTTGTTGATGAAGGAGAGTGATGCAACAATATTCAGTTATTTATTCTTTTTCAGTTGTCTTTCTTTTTCTAGAGCAGTTGTTTTCCAATTATGTAGTTTCTGGAAAGACAACAACCATGAACATGCTTCTTGGATTTTGAGTTCTTGTTCTGAGTTCTTTGACTTATTGAGTCATATCATCTTTCTTTAAAGGTTTTTTTTTGATCATTTTTGTTGGTTCTTAACTAAAAAAGTTTAGAATTTAGGAGATTTTAGATTTTACTATTTATGTTGAAGTGTTGAACGCTTAAGTTTTGGCATAATCATTCTCTTCATAGGAGTTTTTGGGTCAATGGAAAAGTATATTTCATTTTCCGTCAGGTATCAAAATCCAGGGATGGAACTGCAAAATTAAATTTTGGATCATTTTCTTTGTAATGTGCTTGAATTTGGCCTAATGTCTATAACTATGGGGGATTTCGACAAATCGAAAAGTATAAATCTCTTCCCATCAGGTACTCAAACTACAGGGATGAATTTACAAATATGCAGCAATAAGTCAACAGAAACGGCGACGTTTCGGAAAACCCCCATTTTCCGATTAACACAGTAACTCAAAACCCTCAAATCCTCAATCGCCAGTGTTTACGAAAGTTCTTGAAATTTGAAGAGATCTCACAGATGAGAAGTGCTATAGGAAGAAGATTCTCAAACCCTAATGGCTTCACCATTGCATCCTTAGTCAAACAAACTCCATTTCTCACCCAATCCACATCTCATTTCTCCTCTTCCTCCGACTCCTCCGGCCGTGGTCGTGGACGCGGTTCCGGTGAAGATGGAGGATTTCCCGCCGCTGGAAGAGGACAATTCGGTGTAAATCGTGAACCGGTGGTTCCTGGACGTGAACCGTCATCTGCCGGAGGTTATGGTCATGGTCGTGGTCGTCCGATCCAATCTGATTCGATTTCTCCTGCGTTTACGTCATTTGTCAAATCAGATTCTCCTAGTATTGGCCGTGGAAGAGGATCCGTTGGATCAGACACCGTTTCACCTTTCGCTGCTGAACCTCCTCGCCAATCGCCGCCTCCACCGCAGCAACAACAGTCTCAATCGCAGCAACAGCGTTCACAACCACAACAGCAGCAGCCGCGTTCGCAACCACAGCAGCAGCCTAATGATGAATCTCAGGGAAGTCCTGTATTTGTGAAGCTGCAGGAGATGCAGGACGCAACTTCGTCTCCACCACCACCAGAGTCTAAACCTGGTCAAGCTGATCCACCTGATAACATATTCAATGCATTAGGAAACGAATTTTCACATCCTAGTGGAGCAGGTCGAGGAAAGCCTCTTGTGGAATCTGCTCCAATCCGACAAGAAGATAACCGCCAAATTCGACGCCCTCCGCCTCCACCGCAGCAGCAGAGAGTACAACCTCAGCAGAAGCGGGCTCCAACGGTCAAAGATGGAACTCCTAAGCCGCAATTGAGTGCGGAAGAGGCTGGAAGAAGAGCAAGGAGTGAGCTTTCGCGTGGTGAAGCTGAAGGAAGCAGTGTGGGAGGAAGAGGAGGGAGAGGGAGAGGGAGAGGAAGAGGAGCAAGAGGGAGAGGCAGAGGAAGAGGTGGTGATGGATGGAGAGATGATAAGAAAGAAGAAGAAGGTGAACAAGAGGCTATGCGTATATTTGCTGGAGATTCAGCTGATGGAGAGAAGTTTGCTGAGAAAATGGGACCTGAATTGATGAAAACGCTTGCGGAAGGTTTTGAGGAAATTTGCGAAAAGGCGTTGCCTTCTACTACTCACGATGCCATTATAGATGCTTATGATACCAATCTCATGGTAAATGTTTCTGTGTTTTATTTTCTCTATGAATTGTCTAGAAAAGTATACAACTTGCTACTGAGAATGGTAACACTGAAACTTCAAATAGTATTAGGAATATTGAATTCTCGAGTAGCAATAGTATTAGTATTGAGTCATACTCTATAATGTGGTAGAATTGGTTGTGGTGGCTTTGAAGTTGTTTGACTGAAATATGCACAATGTACAAAAGTAGGCCACCATCTCGTCTTGTATGATTTTCAGATTTATAATAGCCTCTATGGTTTTTGTTCTTTCATTGTGAAATCGGTCATTCAGTCAAAGGAGCGATGGAGAAAGTGCTCTTTTTGTTGGTTTTTGAGTCTCTTAGTTTTCTCTATCTATTTTGGTTTGCAGATTGAGTGTGAGCCTGAATACATTATGCCAGACTTTGGATCAAATCCTGACATTGATGAGAAACCACCAATGTCTCTGCGTGAGTGCCTTGAGAAGGTGAAGCCTTTCATAGTGGCTTACGAAGGAATCAAGGATCAAGAAGAATGGGAGGTAATAGTGTTCAATTTGTGAATTTGTTTTTATATGAATCGACGCAATATTTTGTTTCAGTTGATGATCACTTGAATTTCTCACTTTCTGCAGGAAGCAATTAATGAAGCGATGACACAGGCTCCCCTTATGAAAGAGATTGTTGATCACTACAGTGGTCCTGATCGTGTAACTGCTAAGAAACAGAACGAGGAACTCGATAGAATTGCTACAACGCTTCCCGCAAGTGCACCTGATTCCGTGAAACGATTTGCAGATCGTGCAGCTCTTACTCTTAAGGTTTGATCTCTTTAACTAAACACTCAAACTCTTCATCTAACATTACTCTCTTTCTATCAGATATCTCTAGAGAGGTATTGATGTTTTTCTGAAATACTTTTGGCAATGCAGAGTAATCCAGGTTGGGGATTTGATAAGAAATACCAGTTCATGGACAAGCTCGTTTTAGAGGTGTCACAAAGCTACAAATAGAGAACTCAGGTTTCAAACTTCTTAAAAAACTTCATCGCCGGTTGAGTTTATAGATCGTACTCTAGATCTTGCCTCTACTTAAAACGGTACCCATTTCTTTTGAACTAGTACTCAAAATTTGGGCGTTAGCTTTTTCGTCATACGTTTTGAGGGTTTCCGTAATAACGGCATTGTTCTTTCGATCTTTGTTACTGAGGAGATTGTATTGTATCCCTTTTCATCAATGGGTTATTAAGGGTTTAAGCCTGTTTTTGGATGTGTAATTGAAAAGAGAATGGTTCTTGAGTGTTGGTTCTAGTGTCTTATACATGCCGTAATAGAGAAGAAAAGAGAGAGAGAGTAGTGTATTTGTTCAATGAAATCTTATCGAATGAACAATTCCGTAAACACACATATGGTCACACTTGCGATAATTGCAGCTGCGGTTGTGGCCGCCGCTTCAACCGTAGCCATGAATAAATTACTTTCAAGTTTGAAGTACGAGTATTTTATTGAGTATGCTCCGAATTTCCAAAACGAAAATTCTTAGTTGATACATTAAAGAGCAAAAACCAAGAAATAAAATGTTGTGAAACGTAAGAAGTAATAAAAATCAATTATTACATTTTCGTAAGTATAATGGTCGATGGTAGTGATCAGTAATTAATTCGTTCTGTTTTGTATTAACTCTATTTTGGCTACTACGAGCGAGTGCGTTGAGAGAAATTGTGGTCAAAAATTCGATAGTGGTAGACTTATTGGACATCCAATAATGCATGTTGTATGTTATCCGAATATAGGACTACATTTATATCTCTATGATTTAGGAGTCTCAAAGTCCTTCCCGTAATTAGATTAAAATCACAAATTTCTGGTTTCCTTATTAAATGCTCACTAATCCCTCATTATGTCATATGCATCTTCCTCATTCATCATTAACTCTGCTAAGTTCTATAGAGATATTATCAGTTTTCCAAACGAAACAAAGAAACCATGAAATTCGATGATAAGTACAAACTTATTGTTGTAGGCATCAGCGGCGTTTTAGCGGGAGTTGTTGTCATAATGTTTATCTGTTGTTACAAGAACAAGAAGAAGAAGTTTCAGCTACCGGAGCCGCCACAGACACCGGAGTGGCAGCGACAAATTGTTTCTGCTCCGACACTTCAGACAAGAAACATTGATGTCGGAAATGGTACGAGAGAGGATGTTTCTTTTTTAATTTTTTTTAATCTTTTCATTATAGTGTCGCAGATTTGACGTTGATTATATTCATGAAGATCGCTTGTGGGGTAAAAGCGAAACCGTTGTGAAGAAATCTGTCATTCCACTGAGGCCAAACGCAGTAGACAATACCTTGCGCTATCAGGGGCCTAAAAATTTGGAGAGGCCTCGGAGACAGAGAGATGATGTGACGCCTGCAGCTTCTACTTCAGCATTTGCTGGTGATTGTGGTGGCAGTAGCGGTGGTGACAACGGTTGTGATGGTGGTCACAGTGGCGGTGGTGGGGGGATGTGGTGGTGGGGGAGGAGGAGGTGGATGTGGGGGATGTTAAAATTTGAGGTTCTCTTTAGATATAAGATAATGATATTTCTTTATCTCTTTTTTGGGCATTAGCTTCTTCGTCATATATACCTTTCATGGTTACCGAAATAACGCCATTGTTCTTTCGATATTTGTTAGTTGTTACTCAAGAGATTTGTATTGTATCCTTTGTTAGTTGTTACTCACGAGATTTTCTTTAATTTGTATCTATGTGATCGAAAAGATAATGACTCTTGACTGTTTCTAGGGTTCCAGTGTAAAATACATGCTTTAAACCTAATAGAGAAGGAAAAGAAAGAGAGATTTGATTGTGTTTGTTAATTGAAAATCCTTTTTGTTTGAACATTAATTCCGTATAAACATACATGAATAATTGCGATAATTGTAGCTGCGGTTGCAGCCGTTGATTTAACGGTTCAAACGTATGTTACCGTACCATCTTAGATGGTGGTGGCTGTTGCTTGGTGTAACAAAATGGTCTTAAATACGTGCATTCTTTTTCTTTCTTTCTTTTGTTCTTACCTTCCACCCAGGCCCGGCTCTACACATGTGCTGGAGGAGCTGATGTACAGGTCCACCCAAAATTTCTCTTTTTTTTTAAAGTAAATCTAGTACAATTACGATCCAAAAAAGAATTTGCATAACAAAACACAGGAAATGAGAACTATTTTTTTTTTCAGCTCTGGGTCCTTTATTATTTTGAGTCGCCCTACTTCCACCAAACAAACAAGCGTTAAGTGGTACGAGTACTTGTACCACACAATGTTTATCTGATTATATATACATTAATATACTATTAGCAATTAGCTTTAAAATATATGGGAACATATAGTCAAAAGAGAGTTATTCATCTCTCAACATTTTTGCTTAGGTATGTAGATTTTGAACGGATCTCCTATGTATTTGAAAGAAATAACGGTCACATTCGTTATGCGCATAATAGAATTTTTTTCCACAACTTTTGTATTGTTTAAAGGCAAATAGGGTATGAATATGTCGTAAGTTTATATATTTACAAAGTCAACAGAGATTGAGGGATATCCACAAGTAAAAGAACATCAATCATATGCATGTATTATATATAGACATCCTTTTTTCATAAAACAAGGAAAAACGCTCTTTATTAATTGTTATAAGCTGTGACTGAGTTTTGCTATACGATCTCGATGGTTCGTATGTTTTGTGGAATCCTCAGCCGGAAGAATAAAAAGCCTTCGTCGTCTCCGTCTTCACCGTCGCGAGATATTAAAAAGGGTAAGACGGGAGAGAAAGATGGAGGGCTTCGTGTGATGACGTCAGGTAGTAAGACCAGAACTAGCAGGGCTTTTAGCCGCGGCAATGGCTGCTGTTGTGGTGGTGGTGCCGGCTGTGCCGGCGGTTGTGGAGCTTAAAGCTTTCGTGGTTATGTAATAATGCTTTCTTGTTCGTGTGATCGTAATTTCCGTATACATGTAAGGTTTAGGTATGTATGTGTGATCATCTTTTGTGTGTGCGGAAATTATAGATGCTCTATTATATTGTATAATGAAATATATACGTAAAATTACTATTTTGTAGCTGTGAAATTTGTGAATTACAATAGTTTTTCTTTTTTCTTTTTCGAACACCTACAATTTGTTATTATTCACTTTATTTTACACATATATTTATGCTACATGGTAAATTTTCACGGATCAATAATGAGATTGCCACAAAAAACTTTATCCCATTGTTGGATGCAGCATTTTCTAAAGTGATTACAAGATTGAGTACTTTATTTTCTTTTGATTATCGATTTTACCCTTTTCAATTTAGCAAGTAGTAATATGCAATTTCAATTTGCAAACTGAATCTAGATCGCAAATTTGTCATCCGAGAAGAATGCATTCAATTTCAACTTGGGTTCCCTATATACTATCGCTTTAGGGTTTAGTTTTCGTGATTAAAAACGATTGAAATTTTCAGGGAAAATAAAGGAAGAAAATCGACAAAGAGAAGAAGAAACGAAGATGAACAACGAAGAAGAAGAATAAACAGGGGCAAAATAGTCCATTTATATATCAGCAAGTATCCATTTTCGTAAGCACATTAAAAATGTTCTTTCTTTCTAATTTCTGGGCTGAAAAGTACCCAAATCAACAAAAGCCCCAAACTTTCGCTATATCAACATTTTTATCAAAAACTTTGTGAATAAATAACATTTTTTCAAAATTTGTTAAGAATTTATATAATCACTAAAGGTATAGTATTCTATTAAACGACACTATTATTGTAGTGTACATATAGTAAAGAAATCTGCTTAAATTTTCCCAAACACACTTTCAATACTATTTGACTTTCTGCACATCCGATAATTCGAGTCATATTCACTGTTGATCATTTTGTTGTATGGTAATATTTCTTTTGTCGTTGTGTGGTAATATTTCAATTTCTAAAAGTATATCACTATCAAATTTAGGAAGTTAATTAAAAGTATCACTGTTAATTTTATGTCGTACGTTTTACCATGATTTTGCGGTAGAGTAACATACATTTTGCAACGGTTAAACTTATCATGTTAATTTCTGTGGTGAATTATATTGATATTGGATGATTTCCAACAAAGATGCTCTTTTCTTTCTTTTACCTTTTTTGTAGTGATTTAATGGAATGTTTCCAACATTTCCAGCATGCATGACTGATGTGTTGTGCACTGGGTAAAGTCATGCTTTCTATTTTTCGTACTTTCACGGGAAAAGATTGATTGGTCTTCGGAACAAGCTCAATACAACAATGATTACATTAAAATATTCATTTAAAAAAGATAATGTGAAATTTATATCAAGTTTACTTATTGCACACATGCCATCAATATATAATAATCCATAAATCTAAAAATTCAAATTTCCATGGAATTTCAACAACTCAATGTCTCAATCTATCACTTGGTTACTATTTTAGATTTGAACTTATAATATATGAAAAGTTAATAAACTAGAAAAATTCCACTTCTTTGCCAGTAGCTTGAAATTCCACTGCAAATACTTGTATTCGTACGCAGAAAATATTTAGATTACTGTTATAAGCCTTTTTTTTTAAATAATAAGATATGGGGCTATTTACCTAACTGAAAGGGCAATTTATCATTAATCATTAATCATTATACACTTCCAAAGTTTTTGTTTTGGCCATTAATTATAATCTTTTCTGGCAGTTTTCTGAAAGTGCATTTTTGTTTTTGTATAGTGTATGGTTTAGATTTTAGAACGTTTTCAACATTTCCAGCATGCTTGAGCATGACTGGTGTATAGACTGGGTAAGTAACGTGTTTCTATTTTTCTAATTTCACGGTAAAGCTTGTTTTGGTCTTCGAACAAAAGCTAACAATCATCTAATTCATTAAAAAAAAGAAGAGAATGTGGGATATATATCAAATGTAGTTGTTGCACACATGATATAGATATCTAATGAATATACAATCCATAAATCTATAAAGTCTTAATTCCATGGAATTTCAACTATATTCAATCGACTACTAGGATCTCATTTTATATTTGACTGTATTATATACATTTTTTTTCTTGAAAAGTTAAGCAACAAGAAAAGTTCCATGTCGAGCTAGTAGATTGAAGTTTCAACTGCAATTACTTGTATACATCAGAAAAGCAATAAAATTATGTTGTAAGCTTTATGTTTAATGTCAACGGATACTTAGACCTATTTATATATGGATGGACACTATTTCATATTTGCATCAATATTACATTTTCAGAAAAATTTAAAGACACAAAAAAGGTTCATAAGTATTGTTGCCATTATAATCCTTCTTTACCAGGCCATCGCGATGGGTGCACTCTTATGCTATCACAAGGAGGAGGAGGCGAAGTCATCTCCTCCAAAAGATAACGTCAAAAAAGGTGAAACGACGGGAAAAAAAGATGGAGGTCTTGTTGTTGTGTCGTCTTCGGAAAAAAGTAAGACCAAAGGCTGTTGTTGCGGCGGAGGTGGGTGTGGTGGTGGTGGTGGGTGTGGAGGCGGGTGTGGTGGTGGGTGTGGAGGCGGTTAGAAATTAGGGGTTCTGTATAGTTATATATATTAGTGTCATTATAATGATTGTGTGTGCGCTTTTTTTTCCTCGTATTGTGCGTGTGATTTAAGTGCATCTGAGATTCAAATGTATGCATATATTAACTAATCTATGATGTGATATTTATCTCTAAAGCTCACCAAAAAAAAATAAAAAATCTCACAATGTGCATCTCGTCCACAGTCCAATTCGAAAGCGTGGAATCGCGGCCAAAGATTCGCTAGTGGTCGGCTTCTTGGACCTCCAACAATGCTTATTTGTATGTTTACCAGATACAGACTAAATTTAAATCTATGGTTTATTAGTACTCTTAAATCATTTCTAGAACGTAACTGAATTAATCCACCTACATTATTAAATGATCGCTAATTAATATCATTATATAGAACAAAAAAAATTATGTTAATTCTTATTACTTGTAATCAATATAACGTGATTCCCATACCAATGGAGTTTCTGATGAAATAATACTATAGGAATATTTCACATACATATAAATCTATATTTAAGCCTACATAACGACCTTTATAAATATTAACTAGCTAGTGATTTCATTCTATGCTCAATCCAAATTTCAGGATATATATATTTCAAATCTGCCATATTTTCAAAAATTATCATGCAAACCCAGTTTTACAAATTTTCCAACTGATATATATCTTTTCAAAACATGTGGCAGTGGCTTTGGAGGTTGTATATATTAAGATATCCGTAGTTTTAATGTGATGATCATATTTCATACAATTTCTGCAACTTGGTAGTCCACCACAATTCTTTTCTTCCGTACTAAGAAAGGCCAAACAGTGTTAATACTTTTCTTTTGTTTCTTTCTTATCAACTGGCTTAATCTTTTTTATGGTATGTAAAATGGACCAAGACAACAGAGGAGATATAGATGATTAAAAATTCAAAGACTTTTACAAGCAATTTGATTAATCAAAAAGTCTCAGCTAGTTTCGGTTGGCGAAACCATTTGATCAACTTGGAAGTCCGTTTGCAATATAAGCAACGTGGCTCATGCCCGCAAGTATATCTACATACATAAAAAGTCAACGGCAAGATATTTAGAAAAGGTCACTTTGTCATATATATTCGTATCACTTCAGTTTTACATTTGACAAAGGATGGTGATGTTTCGTATCTTGTGTTGTTTCATCAGTTGCAGCAAGATAAAGCCGTCGTCGTCTCGGCCACAAGTGGTCGAAAAAGGAAAGAAAATTCCACCGTCGCCTTCACCGCAAGTGGCCAAAATCGACAAGAAAAAGCCTCCCTCGTCTTCGGCACAAGGGGGGAAAACGTACAAGGAAAAGCCACGGCCGAAACGGCGAGTGGTCAAAGAGCAACGGATTCAACTTCTTATATAAAAAAGGTCTTTTTTCTTTTCCTTTTGGTGTGTGAATAAAGTTTTACACTCTACAACAATATCAATAATGATTTTAAGGTGTGATCTTGATGTTTTCTTTTCTAAATAAGGTGTGATCTTAAAAATCGAATGTGTGTGTATGTATGTATATTCATGGAGAAAACGATTGCATAAATGTGAAATTTCTGATTTGCATAAAGTTTTGTTTATATGACGGATGCTCGACTCATCACATAGTATAAATTTGGCAGCAAAATCAAGGATCAAACTCCTAAGAGCTTTTCTTGAAACAAAAATCAAGGAAAAAATGTTTAAGAAGGAGATTCTAACACCAAATCATCCTCTTTAAACAAATTCAAATCGTACCCTTTTATTTCCGTGACTCAGTATTAAAGCTGACTATTTTACCAGCTCCCCTCCCATATATTGGTATGAATTAGGGTCTACAATTCATATCATTATCAAGATTCTTTTTCAAGCATGCAAGTACTACAACACATGACTTAAACAAAATCAGCGCCTTTTAATTCGACTTCACAACCTAACTCCAAGGCCTTTGTAGCTATTATCTCACGTATCATCCACGCAAAGCTATTCATCCTCGACAGTCACCAAGTTCTCCTCCCATAACCGATGCTCTGCTTTCTCTTTGGTTCTGGCATTTTCCATCCAAATCATCATCTTTCTCTGTTTTGTCTATTCCTCTATTGTAGTCTCAAAGATGTGGCGGCTGTTAAATACTATAATCGCTTCCGCCTATATAAGATGTTTATCTCCTCATAATAACAAGACGCCTAATTCCAATACTGAGAAGATAATTGTCACGGTTTTTATGGTTGCTTGCTTACCATGTCTAAGCCTTAACCGTTTAAACTACTTTTTAGAACACTGATATTTAATCGTTAGTCCGTTAACCAAATTATTTATTTATTTAAACCAATATACAGTAAACAGTCATTGATGAATTTATCGTATATATATAAAATCTAGATTTGGCATACATAGTCTTCTAAAATCCACAAAATCCATGTTAATATAACCTCTGTCGTCACCTAGCCATACTTGGCTATAGAATTTCTACAACTTGGTTGTCCACCACAACACTTTTCTTTCATACTTGCCTAAAGAGTTTTTAACTTTTCTTTATATCAATTGGCTAAAAAGACCATGTCAAAGAGAAAATATAGATGATTAAAAACCATAGACTTGTTTTTACAAGCAATTGGCTAAGCCTAAGCTTCAACTAGTTCGGTTGGCAATACCATTTGAGTTTCTTTTGTTCTTAAAAACCGATTTTTTCTTTATTTAATTCTGGACCATATACAACGAATACTCGGTTGAACTAGATAGTACGTAGTTTGGTAATTGTTTTTTTTTTTTAATTATGTTTTTCTTGGTTAAAGGAGTTTGGTAAATGTTATCTTGTATTCAAGTTGATTCCATTTATTTATTTACTATCCATTAAAATTTTAGTAAATAAACAGAGACATTGCCACATTTATTTGCAAACAAATTGATAATTCCTTTGCAATCTCTTGTATTTTTCAGAAGAATATGTATAAAGAGCCATGTTGCTCATGTCGGCAACTTTATCTACACACATAAAAGTCAACGGAAACTTGGGGCTATCTATATATGTAAGGTCGCTTTATCATCTATACGAATCACTACAAATACACATCACATTTATATTTCCTATAACGATGGTGATGTTTAGTATCTTATGCTGTTTCAGGAAAAAGCCGGCATCTCCGTCCCAAGTGGTTGAAACGGGCAAGAAGATTTCACCTTTGCTTCCACCGCCGCAAGTAACCAAAACGGCCAAGAAACAGCCGACTCCGCCGGGGCTAAACAAGCGTATAACGGTCAAAGATGGAGGACTTATTGTTTCAAAGTCGAGTAAGACTACCACCAAGAGTTCACTCCGTCGAACACGCTATGGAAATAACGCCGGCGGTTTTGGAGGTTGTGGTGGTGGTTGTGGAGGCGGCTGTTAAAATTATTAAATTATTAACTTGTGTCTTATGCGTAGCGTAATTTTTTATTATTATAATTGTGCCTTGCTTATAACTTGTGATCTTGGAAATTTAATGTACAAAGTTTTCTTTACATATTACGTGGATCCTCGACTCATCGCCGAATATATATTATAGTTATATGATAGCTAGAGTCCAAGTCGATGATTTTTGTTGGATTCACACAAAATAGGATCATTATTCTGTGAAATCTGTATACTTTCGAGCGACTCAATAGTACTACGAGGAGAATGAGATCACTGAACCATGCACAAAGAGCCTTAAAAACAAGTGTGGAAGTTAAGAACATGTAGGAAAATCAAACATTTCTTTTGGCAAGCCCTCTCAGAATGCCTAGCGACCTCTAGCAAACTCTTATATCTCCATTGTGGGTTAGATCGTACATGTATGAGATGCGATGGAGATAATCTATAAATCATCTTCTTTTTGAGTGCCCATTAGCAATGCAAGTTTGGGTTTTGTCCAATATTTCCACCAATCTGGGTGTCTTCCCGAGCACGTCAATCTTCACAAATTTTGATTTTTTTCTTTGGAGAACAAAGGATTTGGAAGCAACAAAGGAGGTTCTAAAATCCTTTCCATGGATTCTTTGGTATGTTTGGAAAGTTAGGAATGATAAGACCTTTAATAATAAAGATATTTGTGTCACCTGATACCCTACAGCTTGCAATTTCGGAAGCCACTAACTGGAGACTTCCGCAAATCATTGAACAATCAGCGGAAAACGAGGAAGAGAGTTCAACTTTGCTCTAAGCCATCCTGAACAATAACGGACAGCTCCGTTGTCAAGTGGATGCTTCTTGGGTAGCAGATGGTAACACATCCGGTTTCGGATACGTGATCGACACTCCATCAAGGAGCTTAATTGGCATTAGAGGTAAGACAAGAGCTCTCTCCCCCTTCAAGCTGAATTGGAAGCCCTTACTTGGGCTATGGACTCGGCGATACATAGAATTCTAGATTTGGTTTCCTTCACCACGAATTGTACTGAGCTGGTGAAAATTATTGAAGAGGAAAATCCGGAGCCGGTATTTGAGACGGAAATTGAATTCTTTAATCTTATTTATTATCGTTTTTGATGTTTTTCGATCTCACATTTTTCTATAAATTTGAATATCCGAGCTGGCATTCTTGTAAAAGGTGTTTGTTCTCATAATCTTATCTTTTTCCATGTAAGTTATAAGATTTCAGAATGGTTGAGTTTCTCTACCAACTTTTTCGAATCAAACTAATAATATATAGAATTTTTTGCTGTAAAAAAAAACTGCATAAATATTGGACTTTATGTCATAGATGTAGCAGAAAATAAAATTAACTGTAATGTGTTATTGACTTATTTTCTTGGAATAAGCTAAGAACTCACTCTATTTAATTGACCGTATAAATTTAATTCATCAAGACCAGAATTCCGTGTTATTCAGAGAAAAAACAAAATAAATATATATTCAACTTCACGGCATATATTAACGTGAATAAATTATATGTGAATAGTCTCAAATCAAAGATATTTGACTTGTATTGCAAGCTATCAATTTGTTTTTTCTTGTTTTGGCTATCTAATCTCTGTTTGCTGTTGTTTAGTTACATCCTCCTGTAATTTCCAGTAATTTTCTGATTTTGCAAAGTGCAGTCGAACAACGTAGATCTACGTACGAGAACGATATTGCAGAGTGCAGACGAACAACGTACAGATTGGGGAGCATGTATGAAAATATGAAATTGTTGGATCTTCACTCTCTAGTCGCATAGTTTTTTCACAATAAGTTTTGTTCTTTAATTGATTTCATTAGGCAGTCGGCCGTCCCACACGTCTTTTATTAAGATTTCGTCAAATCAATCGATTTCTCTGGAAAATTGATACCTTATTTCGACGTGGTTACGAGTCTGATAACTTTTTTTGTGATCATATAGCTTTAGTGTTTGTGATTAACATATCGCCCTTTCTTATAATCTTAAGATATATCCCTTCGTGGTCCGGTCTGCCTTATAAATATGTTATGTAACGAGTTCAGAAGCAAGCATTTTCACATAATTATTGCATGCTTTTGAGTTTTGGCTACTACAAGTTTTTCGACCGCATATATTAGCGTAATTTTTAAAGACCCGAGCTATTTCATGAAATAAATTAGGACCGCTGGGTAACTGAAATATCCCTTGCAATTTTATTTTTACTTTTTTTTTTTTTTTTCACCCTTGCTGCCTTATATGCAATTCTGTCTTTCAAAAATTACTAGGGCCATGTCATATAAGCATAAAATCTTTCATAAATGTTTAAAGATACGATTCGTAAGAAATGTTCTTAATTTTGACCCAATAAAAATAACTGTGACTAATGTATAATGTTTTCCGTGGACTTTTGTCAAAGTAAACCTAGAGGGGAAGTCTCATTTGCCTGCTAGCAGAAATGAAATTTCTTGCGCAATTTCATGTATTTCAGAAAAACAAATATTTTACGCAAGTCTATATTATTAAAATATCTTTTGTCAAAGTCAAAGGCAATTTGAGTATATATAAAAGGTACATATGGCATATGTTTACATCAGTATTCAGAACATTTAAAAACAAAAGCTTAGAATTTTTTTATAGGTGCATATACATTTATTGTTGACCTTTATCAGAAGGATTGCATTGCATTTGCTCTACAATCACGATGTGTCGAATTTTATGTTGTTGCTTTTGCCGCAAGAAGAAAAAGCCGCTAGATGTGAAAAAGGGTAAAAAGGGAAAGAAAGATGGAGGCCTTGTTGTTTTGAAGCAGACTAAGCCTAAGAAGAAGCGTCGTGATGATGTAGGAGCTGTATCAATAGACTCATGTTGCTGTTGTGGCGGTGGTGATGGTGGTGGAGATGGTGGCGGAGACGGTGGTGGTGGAGGCTGTGGTGGTGGTGGGGGATGTGGTGGTGGTGGTGGAGGCGGTTAAAATATGAGGTTTCTGTAGTTCAACATATAATGATCATTTCTTGTGTGTCATATGTTTATTTGTTTAAATAATTTATTTATTTATGTAATGTAAGAATTATTTTAAGGTGTGATCCCTTTGTTGGACTGGAAAATGAATGAATCATATATATTAATTTTGATGAAAAAATACTATATGATTTAGTTGGACTTATGCCGTTAGATCACTATATAACAAAAAGCTAATAAACAGATACAAAATCATCAGTTTCATAACTAAAAAATTAAAATAACAAGAAAATTTTAAACGTAAAAGAAAACCATGCTATCTTAAATTATATATTCATTATTTTGAAAGTATTATCATTTTGTTTTTCTTATTTTTTCGATGTGCATAACGGATAAAAATAGAATCATTTAATAAACCTTAAAAATATTTGTTTTAGATTCATCATAGGATAAATATTGTTTTTTAAAATGAAACGATAATATCATATTGATTGATTTAGTAATAATACATGTACAGTTTGGTCAGTTTTTATCATATAATTAAGGACACATAATATTATTGAACTTCCATCTTACGCCAAACGATCTCGATCAGCTTGTTAAGTCGGTGGCCGGGTATGTTTCTATTAAATAGCGTATGTATTGAAGAAGTCTCGCAGTCACATTACCTACCAGGTAGACATCGTAAATTTCCAGATATCTTCTTTTAGAAATGATGGTTTTTGATTTAGAGATGAAAACAATTAATATTATCAACATTGTGTTGGTATAGTGGTAAATTTTTTAAATGGAAGTTCTGCTTCGATGCTTATTAGAAAAATATTTCTTAACAAAAAATGAATTTAACTTTTGGTGTGAGTCCCACCTTTAAAAAATGCAGGACTTTAAAATAATGTTTCAAATATAATGTTTGGATATAAAAGCACACGCTTTCTCATGACCAAATGTATCATCCGTGGACTTTTTTTGATCACCCAACCTAATTGTGATATCTCATTGGTTATTCGATTGTTTGTAATTTTTTATATATCTATCCACAGACGACCCGTAATAGTAATACCGTTGATTTGTCAAAGATTATATTTATTTATTTTGGGTAAAGATTAGTTCGTATACCATGTCTTACAAATTTTTTTTTTCAAATACAACATTAAAATAGTGTACTTGGATCTCCGTAGTTTGAACATTAATAATTAGTTTCAAACATGTTGAAGTTCTCCGTTATGAATTTGCTAAATACTATTGACTATTGAGTCTAAGGAACGTAAGAAATAAAAGCTGATGTGCAAGAATTTTCTGAGCTAAAAATTGGTTTAGATGGTTTAGTAAATCCAAATGAGAATTTGATTTGCATGAACCTGGTCATTAGTTATGTTAGGTGAGAATTAAGATATTATTTAAGGAAAAAATTATTTATTATCAATAATGTTACTATTTTTAGTAATTAAATTTGGTTTGAGTTCATATCAATTTCTCAAAATACATTTTAGAAATTAGATTATCAGGGAAACCTTGTGTGTCCCACTTTTTCCATGAATTCTTTAATATCTGAGATCTCAGTTTCAAATATTTGTGGGTATGGATACTTGTTACAAATTTTAAAAGCTTTGTTGCATACATAGAACCATACTTGTACAAATATGGATAGAAATCACATTTTTCGAATGAAATTTCTGTGTAATGAATAATGATGTTGAAATATGTAATGATGTAATGATATCGGATCGAAATCACATCTTCTGATATAAAACTTTGAATATTTAAAAGATTTAGATTGGCCACACATATTAAAATAGAATTACCCGTTAAAAATAATGTGGTCCGAATATTTCTCGCATGTCTGACGTGTAATAGGTAAGTCGCACGTTTTCGTATTGACCAAGACTAACACTGCATAGCATTAGAATGATGTTACAAATGTTCAACCTATTATGGTGATCTCATTTTATATTTGACCTTATAAAATACACCGTACCGACCCCTAACTGTTGAACATGAATAAGCAATATTATTATCTTTATAACTAAAATAATAGAGAACCTGTAAGAATACTTACTTATTCTTTCCCCTACATTTTCTTATGTTCATTATAGCATTACAACCAATACCAAAACCATTGGTTTTTTTGTTTTTGTTTTTTAATTAATCATTTCTTTAATTAGTTTTGGAAATGATTTTTCTTTCTTACATCAAGTAAATACAGTGTTCACTACAAAAATCGTATCACACGAAAACAAGAAAGGGAAGAAATTATTAAAACCCTTTGAAAGACAAAATAAAACTTTGTACTAATTCTTGAAAACTGTAATCATAATTTTAAATAATATTCTACACGACGAAGAATGAATATTCTGCTGTATGGCTGTGTGAGCAGAAACATCTACGAAGTTGTGTCAGCGAAAAATTCAATGTATATATTTATTTAAATAATAAAACGCAAGTTTAAAATTTATGGAATTTCATTGGATTTATAAGAAAATAATCAAGAAAATGTCTAAATTTTTGCAAGTAATGTTGAAATTTCCTTTGCAATTTCGTGTATGTTTAAGAAACTAGAGAGGTTTATTTCATAACCTTTCTATATAAAAGGACACTATTCTTGCATCCTTTGGTATCAGTTCAGTTTCACAAAAAAAAGTTAAAAGATATAATGGAGCCTGTTGTTAATGTCATCATTATATTAGGTGCCTGTGTTATTTTCGTGTTGACTGTCATATGCTGTATCTCCCATAGGAAGAAAGAGCCTTTGTTTCAGCCGCGGGATTTGGAAAACGGTTTAGCGGGAATAAAAGATGGAGGACTTGTTGTTTTGACAGGAACAGCTGTTGTTGCTGCGGGTGTAACCACAGAACGTTCTGGCGGTTGCGGCGGTGGAGGAGATGGTGGCGGTTGTGATGGTGATGCTGGTGGAGGAGATGGTGGCGGTTGTGGAGGTTGTGGCGGCTGTGGAGGTTAAGGGTTTCGTATAGTTTGTGGGTGTGAAATTATCTCTTTATTAACTTTGCATATAAACTATTAACAAAAACAAATGTAAGATTTCAACTCTTGTGAGGTTGGAAATTGTATCATAACGTGAAGAAATGATCGTGTAAATATGATTCTTTGTTTACAAAATATCAATTCTTTTTGAAACTTTCTTTTCTCTTAATTAGAATAATTTGGATGAAAAAGGACACCAATGATCCTAACCGTTGAAACATATATTCAACCTCTTATATGATATACTACATTTTGTCCTCCATATACAGTTAAAACTTAAAATAGTAGAGAACCCATACACCTTTCTTATGTTATTTTTCATCAAATATATACAGTGTTCATTACAGAAAAAGAAAAAGAAGAAAAAGGGAACTCGAAGACAAAATCAGAACTCTATGTACTAATTTTAGAAACTCTAACTACAGTTTAAAATAATATTTTACATGACCAAGAATGAATATTCTTCTTTATGAGCAGTATGCGAAATACTCAAAAGCAAGTTGTAGTAACTTATGAATTTTTATTGAAAATGTCTTAATTTTACTAGAAAATTGAAATTTCTTTTGAAATTTCGTGTACCTTTAATAAACTAAACAGGTTTACGTCATAACATTCTATATAAAAGGACACTATTCTCGCCTCATTTGGGTATCAATTCAGTTTTTTTTTTTTTAACATTTAAGAAGAAATAATGAATCCTTTTGACGTTGTCATTATTATAGTATGTGGATTTGTTATTTTCCCGTCAATCGTCATATGTTGTGTCTCCTCCTATAGGAAGCCTATAGGCGGTGATGATGGTGGAGGTTGTGGAGGCGGTGAGGGAGGTTCCGGTGGCTGTGGAGGGGACTGAGTTTCGTATAGTCATGTCTTGTGTCGTGGGATTTGATAATGATCTCCTTTATTATCCATGCATGTATAGGTAAGATTTAAACTCGTGATTTGTGACCCAAAAAAAAAACATGTTATATAGAAGAAAAAAAATTGTATCATGAGCTGAAGATATGATTGTGTAAATGTAAATTGCTGATATACAAAACATTAATCTTATTATAAATTTTATTTTCTCTTTCATTTCGTTTAAAGAATGTATATGCGGACTGAGTTTCGTTGACTTTAGTCACTGACGTAGCATTTGTGACAAAACTTTCAACCTGGGCCGAATCTGAAAAAAGAAGGCCATATCCAATAGTGACCAATCAAAAAGTTTCATTTCTAATTTATATGTGCCGTTGATAAAATCAAATAAAAGTAATACATGTTTTTTTAATTAATCATTTATATCGATCGACCGAATAAAAGTTCGAATATCCAAGAATATCAATAATAAAATTCCGTTTGAAATACTAGTATGATCTATTTATATTTTCTAATATTTCTCGCATATCTGATGTTGATGTATGGGTAAGTCGCACATTTTCGTATTGACCAAAAGTAATATACTGCATAGTGTGTAGAATGATGTTTCAAATATTCAATCTATAATGCTGATCTCATTTTATATTTGACCGTATACATTACACCGATCCCTAACCGTTGAACATGCAAATATCATTATCCATTTATCCTCCTTATACAACTAAAATAATAAATAGCCTCTAAATAAAACTTACCTACGTTCTGTTTTTCCTTACATTTTCTTATGTTCGTTATAATATTACAACCTATTAGAAACACATTTGAGTTTTAAACATTGATTTATCATTCTATAATTGGTTTTGGAAAATATGTTTTCCTTATATCAAATAAAATATAGTGCTCATTACAAAAATTGTATAAAGAGAGAACAAGAAGGGGAATGAAACCCTTTAAAAGATGAAATCAAAACTTTTTACTAGTTCTAGAAAGTTTTAATCAATATTTTAAATTATATTTTACAAATAATGAAAAGTCTGCTGTATAACAGAAAGAACAACTGAGTAGGAAAATATACCAATTCTTAGGGGGTTGTTGTCATGAATAACACGTATGGGCTGTGAGCCGAAACATCAATCTGCTAAGTTGTGTAAGCGACAAAACACAAAATGATTTTTTTTAATAATAATAAAAGTCAAAGCAATTTTGAAACATATGAAATGTCATTAAAAAGAAAAAGTAATCAAGAATTTTTTGCTAGTAGAATTGAATTTTCCTTTGCAATTTCGTGTATCTTTAAGAAACTAAATAGGTTTATGCCTTAACCTTCTATATAAAAGGAAACTATTCTCTCCCATCATCTTTTTGGTATCAGTTCAGTTTCAAAAAAAAAAAAAGATATAATGGAGCCTGTTGTTAATGTCGTTATTGCAGTATCTGCCTGTGTTATTTTCGCGTTGATTGTCATAGGCTGTGTCTCCTATAGGAAGAAAGAGCCTTTGTCTCAGCCACGAGATTTGGAAACGGGTGTAACGGGAACAAAAGATGGAGGACTTGTTGTTTTGACAGGAAATGATGCCACCACAGCTGTTGTAGCTGCAGCTGTAACCACTGATGATTACAATGGTTGTTGTTGTGGAGGAGGTGGTGATGGTGGAGGAGATGGCGGCGGTTGTGGAGGTTGCGGCGGCTGTGGAGGTTAAGGGTTTCGTATATTGTGGGATTTGATAGTTATCTATATATATGCATATAATGTAAGATTTAAACTCTCGTGAGGATGGAAATGGTATCATAAGGTAAATAATGATCGTGTGAATATGAATTGCTGGTTTACACAATATTAATTTTCTTGTAAACTTTCATTTCTCTTTATATAATAATTTGGATGATATAAAGTATGCATGGACACAAACGGTGATGCACATATATATAGATAAGTAAATGATTAAAATTCTTGTGAGGATTTTTTTTTTTTTTACTATAATTTATTAATTTTGAACTAAGAGTAAAATAAAATTTCATAAATCCCTCGAAAATGAAAATTTAACTCTTTTTCTCATATTGTAACTTGTAAGTTATTTTTCTTATTGGCGTAAACAGCTTAGTAACAGCTTTTGAGATAATGTTTTTGGTTTGAAATTTCTGAAAATCTAAGCTGGTCATCTGTTACTCACCTATGTAAATACTGTATACATGCTTTAAATTAAAATAAGAATTCAAATATGATAGATATTCAGCATTCGAGGATGAAAGAATTGTGTGTGTTTGTGTAGATATTCAAAAATAATAATTTGAGGATGATGAAATTATTATTACTATCCTTTCAAGATAAGCTAAACAAACATATATATAATTATGAGATTATTGTAGAATATGGAGTGTTAGTTACAATATGTGCAACTTTGGATGTTTCCATGAATATGTACTTATAATTGAAATACAAAAGTCAAACAACAATTTAGTATAAATTAACACAAGTAGCATATCATCTGTTTACCTATATCTATATCTATATCTATATATACATCTTCATGTTTCCCTGTATGAGAATCAAATCATATTTAGTATGAATTAATTAAAAGAAGAGAGAAAAACTAATAGATCGATCATCGATGGGGAAAATGATTATGTTTATAGTCTTTATGGCAGTTTTCTTGCTAATCTTAATCATTTGGCTAATCCACTTTCTCTACAACAAAACTAAGAAAGATGGCGGCAAGATAAGAACCAGTTGCCACCCCTTCGGCTATGACGACGGCGTCTGATGTCACCAACAACAACCTTTGCGTATCTTTATGGAATGCATCATTAAACTCTACTCTCTTTGTGGAAACCATTATCCTAATTCTTATTTGTATAATTGTATGTAATCTATGAATATATTTAATATCATTATTTCAAAACCAATTACAGACCTAATTTAGCAAATGATCATGATTTAAAAAAAAATTAATCCCAAAAACATTCTCTGTCTGAATTAGGACAAACTCGATCGCTCTAAGCACTAATTAAGTTCGAAGAAATGTTTTTCTCCATTGTTTACCCAACACATCATACATACCGAAAATCTACTCGGAATGTCTATTTAACAAGAAAAGTTACGAAAAAATCAAGAAAACAGTTACTATGGTTTAGCCTATTATAATATCAAACGCAATCTAGTTGATGTTAAAGAATTAATAAAACTTCATGTAAAAATTGGTGATTGGTGACCATATAACATTTCATTAAAATTCTATAATTTCGAAGAATTTGTCTATTTCAAATGATACTCTTCGTTGGAGTATGTATTTAACTATATCAAGGTTATAAAAACATGACTTGTACTAATTGATTGTAATACACTAATCCAGGTATGACTTGGTCTCATGATTACTGTCTATATGTATGTTTTTTCGAAAACATATTTAATATCTCTACGAAAACATAAAATAAAACAAAGAGTGTATTGTGCTATCTATCTATTAACAGGAAACAAATACTAGGGTCATGATTAATCCGACACCTGACGAACATAATTTTCGGTTCAATAATCTTTTCGAAATAAAAATTCTAAATTTCATCTCCATTTGGGCTTGAAGAAAAAGCCAAAAGTAACGACTACATTAATATCCGAATATTCCGTTTGAAATTCAGATAAAACCTAACACAAAAGTCAATGGTTAACAAGATGACTTAAATATTAAGACAACGAGACTTTCATAATAAATGTCATCAATCTCTCTATATATATACATCTTGTTGTTTCCTTATCGGAGGAGTGAAAAACAAAATTAACAATCAAAAAGAAGTTAGTCAAATGAGTCCTGTGGCCATTCTGTTCATAGTGTTTGGGGCATTTCTCATGTTTTTGTTCATCTTGTGGCTCATTCACTTTCTCTACCACAAAGCTAAGAAGGATGGCAAGGAAAGCATCGCCTGTCTTGGCAGCGGTTACGGTGGTGATTTTGGCGGTTGACTTTAATCTTACTCGTGCATCGGTGCATGGAAACGTGTAGTTTCAATATTTTTGTTGGGATATATATATATATATATATTTATCCATACAAGTTCTTCGTTAATTGTATATCTTTTGAAGTATCATTCATATAATAGATTGTTCTAAGTTCGTAATTATGCAAAAATGGTCTATGCATGTGCTTGTGTATAACCGGGAAAATTGATTGAAAGTCTCTTCTTATTAGTCAACAGTTTACTTCAAAATATCCCTTTTCTTAAATCTTAATGAGTTCAATATATCAAAAATTGGTTAATGGATTGTATGAACAAATACAATGTGTTTCTTGACTTCTCGACTTCTTGACTTATGGATCTACTGTTGTTTAACAATCGGTTCATAACAGATATATTCTAAGATTTGATGCATGGCCGTATAAAAAATCACATATTTTATTTTTCACATCTTATTTGTCAATAGATAAACGATAACTTATAAAGAAACACATTTCACTTTACAGCTATGAAGAAAAAAAAAGAACATATATAAATATAGTGAAAATATTGTATAGATAATATATTTGTAATACCAATTCCATTCATGTGAAGTACAAGCCAAAGACTGAGACAAGCAGAATGGTTAAATCACAATTCTCAACTAGCTTAATTGGCACATTTTATCAAATCTAAATTCCCTTACTTATTATAATAATTAAAAAATAAAAGTCACCGACACAACTTCCAAAAATACAAAGTCTCCAAAATGGCTCACCTCCAAAAAAAAACTTGTTGTATATAATAAGAAACTACACATATCTATAAAGAGCAAGAAAAAGAGAAATTATTGTTTCTCTCTAAGAAACAACATCATAAATTAGAAATCAAGTAAAACAAAAACGAATGACTCCTTTGAAGATTATGGACATAGTGATTGCGGTAATATTCTTGATAATATTCATCTTATGTCTCTTCTACTTTCGTTACCAAAAGAGTCAGAACAACGGCCGGAAAGAGGCCGGTGGCTGTTGCTGAAGCGTCGAGGCGGCTACCACCGCACGACTTGTCACTCAAACCATTTCTTACAAAGATTTTTATGATTATATGTATTTGTTTTTGAAATATGAAAGATGCTCTATAGTTTGGGTTTGTGTGAGCAAGTTGTAGAGATGAAACAAACCATAGACATGAAACAATTTGTTTTATTGTTTATTTTACATCATATTTTATTATATATTGCAAACTACTAGATTTTGTATAATTTAAAATATATAACGTTTAATCGTAGAACATATATATATATATATGTAGTGCTAGCTGATATCTAACTTTGAAAACTAATATTAATTTGCAAATAATCTAAGTATTTTATCCCAAAAAAAAGGTAAAAATACAGGATTATGATATTCATAATTGTTACTATCATATTTATTTATTTTGGTTTGTGTAATGTTTTCTCAATCTAAATAAAATGTGTAACTTCTCTTAAATTATTTTCAAGTTATCAGATTATTGTTATTTATGATGGTTAAATAATAGTACTTATAAAATTGGTTGGATCAGCTTCAGCATTATCAGATATATTCAGTCCAACAAAATCGGCTGATAAAAGAAAAAGAGATTAAATCCAATAGAAAATAAGAAGAAAAAAATATATATTTTTACCCAAAAAACTATAGTAACGCAGCATCTAAACTAGAAATCGTTATAAGTACATAACTAACTTCCTCCTCCGTCGCCTCCACCACCACATCCTCCTCCACCACAACCACCACATCCTCCTCCTCCACCACCATGATGTCCACCACCACAACCACCGCCTCCATGATGTCCACCGTGATGATAACCGGCATGATGGTGGCGGTGATTGTCGGAATCGGAGATAGGGAGAGTCGACGCAGCAGCTGGATAAAACATGTAGCTACCATTGCTTGTTCTTACTGCTCTTGTTCTCTGGTTGTTAGGCTTTTGTGCAGATCCCTCATTAATGACAGTCTCCTTCTTCCCCCACTCCAAAATGCACACGATTATTACCATCAAAGCAAAGAAACCACAAATAGCTATGACACCAAAAAAAGGAGTTACCATGATCTCTCTCTCTCTCTCTCTCTCTCTGGAATAGTATAAATTTTCAAATAATCACGTTTTCTTCCAACCAATGCAACCGTATTTATACTCATTATCTGTTTTCTGGTCAGAAATTATTATTTATTTTGTATTTGGATTAGGTTAAGGACTTTGGGCTAGAGGCGTAGTTAATTGATGACTTACGTCCAATACTGTGATTGACCTAATTTATACTTAAAAGTTAAAACTAATAATAATGTTACCAATAGTGATTCATTAAAAAAATATTAAACTTTGAGATTGAACTTTGTTGATTTTACAAGTTCGAGTTATCCTCTCCTAAAATTATTAGATCAAAAATTGAAATCAATGAGAAAACTTATTGGTAAGGTGAATTAAGTTGAGTTATTGTACTGAAAGATAAAATTCGTTTTTTGTAAAAAAAAAAAAAATCAGTTTAATAAAAGAAAAAATAATTTTGGTGCATTTAACTTTTATTTGATAATATTAAGAAAGATAGCTATTGAAAAGGAAATAATCCAATAGAAAAAATAATTAGAAAGAAATAATAAAATCAACCAAACTATAGCAGACATCATTAGCTACAGTATATGGATTTGATAATGAAATTATTTTGCCAATGTGCTTTTTTAATCGATGATCCATTGCTCGAAGGAAATGGTTTTGATTAAAACAATAATAAATACATATCGGTAATTCCTCTGCATAACCACTTTACAGGCTTCACTGTGAAGCATATGTACACAAACACCATCCATTATATAAATGCATATGTGTGAAGTATAATCGAAAACATTAAAACTCATTCATAGAGGAGCTAAGCTAACAATGTTATCTTCGGTTCGTTCTAGGAAGACAAACTTGAGGCATTTAGTTTTTACAAGGCGATCAAGTGAGCTTCGTGATCTCTGTTGATGAAGTGAGAGATAGAAACCTCTACACCACTTTACTGTGAAGAATATATATAGACAAACCCATCCATTATTAGATGCATATGACCAAGTGAGAGCTTCTTGCTCTCTGTTGATGAAGTGAAAACCATGTGCTTGCATCTTGCTTCATTGGAAAACTGCTTTCATGTGATGGCTGACTCAAATCAATTCCATTTGATGAAGTGAGAGATAGAAACCTCTACACCACTTTACTGTGAAGAATATATATAGACAAACCCATCCATTATTAGATGCATATGACCAAGTGAGAGCTTCTTGCTCTCTGTTGATGAAGTGAAAACCATGTGCTTGCATCTTGCTTCATTGGAAAACTGCTTTCATGTGATGGCTGACTCAAATCAATTCCATTTCCTTTCTAATCATCTTCAATGTGAAACCTATCTCTTCAAGATTCAGCTGAGATTCATCTCCTGCAAGAAAATTATGTACTTCACCCTTTAAGATGATCCAGCTAGACCCAGGATCCTTCTTTATTCTTTTCGATTTCTTGATATTCATTATTCGATCACAATCTCTGTTTTTCCCAATAATTGAATATAGCTGGGACAATACCACGTAAGGTGTTGCACTATCAGGCTCAAGTTCGATTAGTTTCTTAGCAGCAAGCTCAGCTAGATCGACACGTAAATGAGTCTTGCTTGCACTAAGCAAGCTGCCCCAAACCCCAGAATGAGGCTTACAAGGCATTGTAGAGATCAAGTTAGATGCGTCATCAAGTAATCCACTTCTGCCAAGGAGATCAACCATGCATGCATAATGATCAGGTCCTGGTTCAATGTTGTAAGAGGATTTCATCGATTTGAAGTATTTCCATCCTAAGTCCACATATCCAACATGAACACAAGCTGATAACAGAGCAAGAAAGGTAACACCATTTGGCTCTTTTCCTGAACTTTCCAACATGGAGAACAATTTTAGAGCTTTCTTACCAAAACCATTATAGGAATACCCGCTGATCATCGTGTTATAAGAAACAATATTGGGCTCACTGATGCATGAAAATATCTTGTAAGCATCATTTGTGTTCCCGCATTTACAATACATCGATACCAATGAATTCTGAACAGACAAGTCATTCACTATGTTCATCTTCACAACTCTACCGTGGATTTGTAATCCTTCAATTAAATCCGCTAAACTAGCTGTTGCACTGAGGACACTACTGAAAGTGTAGGAATTAGGACAAACCTCTTTCTGGAGCATCTTATGAAACCAGCAAAGTGCCTCCTCATAATATCCATTGCTCACAAAAGCAGATATCATAGCAGTCCATGTTATGTTGTCCTTCTCAGGCATCATTCCAAATAACTCTACACATTTAGAGATTTCTCCTTTTCCAGAAAATCCCTTGATCATATCTGTCCAGGACACCATATCTTTACCCGGCATCTTCTCGAAAAGTTCATAAGCTTCAGAAATCTGTTTGCGCTGAACAAGACCCGTGATCAAGGAATTCCAAGAAACACTGTCTTTATTTTTCATCACCCCAAACACTGCTTTGGCCTCTCCCATATAACCAAGCTTAGAGTACATTGACATCAATGAATTCCCTAGAAACAGATCAAACTCCAGAGGCATTCGTGAAACTAACCCATGAATCTGACTTCCCTCTCGGTATCTGACAAAATCTCGACAAGCTTTAAACATGACAGCCAAAGTATTAGAATTAACCTTGACATCTCCCTCCTGTCTCATTCTCAGAAACAGACCAAACCCATCTTCAAAAAACCCAGCTTTAAAATACCCATCAATCATAGCAGTCCAAGTAATCACATTTCTCTCAGTCATTCTATCAAAAAGACTTCTCGCATCAACAATTCTCCCCATTTTGCAATACCCATGAACCATTGAGCTACACGATACCACTTCTTTCACAGCCATACCCTGAAAAACACGAACAGCCTCGTTCCATTTCCCTGCTCTCAAATACCCACTTAACAAAACATTCGAAGCAACAGAATCACGAAACTTCACAGGTGTCTCAGCATACAAAAATTCGGCCTCATCAAACCGCCCAGCCCGAACAAAACCGGTAATCATCGTCGCATAAGAAACCGCATTCTTCTCCGGTATATCACAAAACAATTCATAAGCTTTACCCAAATCACACTTGTTTTTAATCATAGCCGTAATCATCGCATTATAAGAAGTTGTAACTCTCACAGGCATTTCATCGAACACTTGCCATGCTTTACTCATCTTACCATTCTCTGCGTAAGCAGAAATCATCGCAATCCAAGAGACAATACTTCTATTTGACATCTGTCTGAAAATAGCTTCAGCTTCTTGGAGATTCCCATTTCTCGCGTGCTTCGAAATCTGAGAATTACATTGAAAGATAGCTGTGCTCGTTGTCGTCGTCTCCAGAAAGTTTCGTGTTTTCTGGGTAATGGGCTCGTGGTTAGAGACAGCAAGCGTAGAATTACATCTCAGACAAATATTGTGTCTGTAAATTAATCCTTTGTTCGAAATCGGTCTCATCACCATTGACTAGCGATTTCAAAGGATGCGAGAAGAAAAAAAAGCCGGGTAAATATTTAGGGTTTTAAAGCTTATATAATAATTCTGTTTATGTAGTTCACAAGTTAATTGACAATATAATTTTGCCACATCAGCCATAGAATGATCCAATTTGGGATAAACAATAACTATAATTATGAGATTATATACAGTTTCATATCATCCATGACTCATGAGATTTTTGTGTACCATTTCCATCCTATTAACGGTCAAATAGTTTTTAAACATCAATCAAACTAAAGACTGAGGCAACTTGGCACGACAAATGTATATAATGGGTTTGGTCAATACATTGCACGTCTCAACTAGCATATTGACATATTCCCCTAAATTATTTACACATTCCCCTAAATTATAATAAAAATCAAAGTCTATAGGAAACAACTTGTATTAGTGTATATATATCAGTAGAAATTGCAAATACAAAGTCAGAAAACAGCTAACCTCCAAAAACATTTTTGCATATGATTAGAAACAGTACAGTATATATTATAGAGTCGTGATCAAATCATTTAGAGATCAATCGATGGATCGAAAAATGATAGATTCTGTAATCTACTTAGCCTTACTAGGCTTTCTTCTTCTCAAGTATCATTATTTGTTCAAAACCAAAAAAATATCTTTAGTTGTGTCTTAGCTAGGTTTCGTCAATCGTCAAGCCTGGTTTGAGAAGAATGGTCGTGAAAACAGCACCACCGGTAGCTATGTTGATACGACGGCTAACACCGTGGCTTAATCATCGTAACTGTTTCTTGCTTCTCTGTTTTTTCGTCTCTAGTCATTTATTCCAATATCATGTGAATATGAATGTTATATGTTAAGTTTTTGCGTGCCAGAGATGATGTAATTAAGATTTCTTGTCATTTTTTTCTTGACACTGTTAAAGGTTTCGGAGCCAACTGACTTATTTTCTTCAAAGTTCAAACTATGAAAAAGAGCCGTTGTTTAACCATCGTCAAAGATTAGGGAAAAAAAAACAGATGATGAAAAGAAAAATTAGTTTATACAACAAGCTCAAGAACCTTCATTTGATTCGCAGGTTTCGAATTCAGTAAACACAGAAACATATACATGAACGTTAATGTGCATATGATATACGTTTTTACTTTGAAGATGATTCCTTTTCTTCCCCTTCTTCGATATTTTTAAGCGTGTCTCCTTTCTCATCTTCAGTTTTGATGTTCATGGCGGTGTCCATATCTCTAGTTTCTGACTCTGCTGCTTCCTTTAATTTCTCCTCTTTAGCTTCAACATCTGTCGAATCCTCTAATATATCACCACTTGAATCTTCCTTAGCGGTTGCTAATGTTGTTGAATCTACATGATCATCATCTCCTGTTCTTTCAATATTCCCATCGCGTGTAAGTTTTCCTGGTTCTGTTGCCAGGTTCTTTACACAGGTAAACGCATCATCATCATCAGAAGATTCAGAATCAGTTCCAGAATCAGATTCAGGAACGATTTCTTTATGCCCATCTCTTGGTTTCATGGATCCTTTACGGGAAAACGCATGCTTTATCTGTTTTGCAGATTTCTCAGCTTGTTTCAGAAAACTCTTTGCCACATCCTTCATATGGCCTTTACCTGAATTTTCCTCTGCATCCAAACTCTCACCATCTAAACTCTTGCCTGAAAGTGGACCCGAGAGATTGTCATCAACGATGAAGTTAAGTCCAACATCCTTTTGGTTTACTGCCTTCAGATTGATCCGAGGAGACTGAGACTGTGACTCTTCTTCAATGCTTCCTATTAAAAATTCTTCCTTTTTGACATTCCTGTGAAACATTGACCCGATTTTCCTCAATCCTCTACCAACAGACTTCATTGGATTCTTTGATCCCTCTTGATTGTCGTCAGTGCTGCTGCTTCCATTGCTCAATGATTCATCATTAGGGGTTCTTTGTATTTGGCTATCAAGACGTCTACTCTTACCTTTTCTTGGTTCCCAAATCTGTGATACTTCTGCTCCCGGTTTTTGAACCCATATTGCAGTCTCTTCTTGCCCGTCAATTTTTATTGGCTCAAAGTTATCCACAACACTTGGAGATTTGTCCGACGAGAAAGAGCCTAAATTTGTAGTATCAGAAGCAAAAGAAGTCTGTATGTCTTCCTTGTTTAGTTTCGCTTTTTTTAAGGGATCATCACTCGACTGTTTCAAAAATGAGAAGCATTTGACCAAGCTAATCTTGAAAAAATTTCGTATGTAAGTTAGAAAGAAGTTTTACCTTCGCATTGTCCTCAATTACTGTTATAGCAAGATGAAGCCTTCCCATTTTGATGTTCTGAAGAGACAACCACATATCGTTTCTTTGGCCGCCTCTAAACTCTTCAATATTCACTGAACATTCACTGCAACAAAACAGGAACTCAAAACAATAAACTTTTGATATTCTACTAGTTTGGAGTACTGAAATTGGGGTTCAGGAGCAAACCCAAGGGTATCATCCACAAATCGGTCTTTGTCTCCAACTTCAATGTTAAGTATACTAGGAGAATCCCATGTAAAGATTGGTATCTTAAACTCTTCGTGCCATTTCGGGGACAATGTTTTCTTCTGTATCTTGGTTTTGAATCGGTAAGCACCAAGTTTCCCTTTCACATAAGGATCAGCCAAACCTGAAACCAGAACATCCAAGTCTTTCAAACTGAAAGGAAAAAAAGACTAATGCATGTGGTAATATCAAAACTAACCATTTAGATCAGATGGTTTAAGATCTGATGCTTCAAAGACTTCAACTAAGACGTGTGCAACCGGTTCTTTCTCATCAACAAAGAACCAATTTTCTGGAGGCCAACGGAGAGAAAAAGTGATTTAAGTGCCAGGAGTGTAGACAGATGTTACAAGTGACTAAGTAACAAAACAGAAAATAAGATGGAAGCTAAGGAGTTGCTGCAATAAATACCTGACGTTGGGCTAACAAATTTCTCCATGTCAACAACAAGCATATTTGGCTGCAACCAAATTGCAGGGAAATTAAAAAATAGTAAAACAATATCTTTAGACGGATCCATTCTTTGCTTAACTACAAGAAGGGGATATTCAGAACAAGCATAGAAAATAACCCAACAAACCGTCATTCTTACCTGAACAAGGGTCTGTTCAAATGCTATAGAAAGAAGTTTATCCTGATTAAGAAATTAAAGAAAGGGGGTGACTTTTAGAAGGGAAAAAAAAAACAAATGCGTGCGAAGAAGAGATTCAAAACTCTTGTTAAGATTATTAGGCTGTGTAGTACTTACTAGCCATCCTGCGATACCTGGGAGTACTGCAACATCAAGCCCATGAGTGAAGATTGGTTTAACAGTCATCTGGAAATATGGAGGCTCTGCAAAACACACACGTAAACGCCCCAAGAAAGGCCACCGACGAAGGAACTTCACTCCGATCAACACCTTTTAAGAGTAGAACGCAAAAATGTGTTTACAAAAATGAAAAAGGTCCCAATCAGATAAAGAAAAGGCTGCCCTACCTTTCCTTCCACGTGCATTCCTGTCAAATGCAACTTTGTCCACATCCCAAAACCAAGCCTTTTCCTTAATTTCACAGCAAGTATTGCACTCATATCATCTGCTGCGAGAAAATTCATACCAAGTTCCAGTACCTGCATAAACTCCAGCATAAGTTCTACTATAGATCAAGGAGGGAAGAGGCCAAAGTATGATGTTCTATGAGGCGTTACAAATATACCAAGTGATCATCACCCGTAGATTGACGAAGGACCCTAATATCAGTCAACAGAGGTGGGTTTCTTCCCATGTAAAGGTGCTGTATCACAGCTTTTTTCTGCACATAAATCGTAATAGATGTCAATACCAGCAAGTGACTTCTTACAAGCCATACAGAGTTAAGACCAGAAGTAAATATTTCTTAGACACGGATACCGCTGTCCAAGGTCTATATTTTTCCAAGAACCAAGGTATGATTGGACCCAGAATCTTCTGAGACGCTATCTGTTCCATGCATATTGGCCATATCTTCTCCACAGCATAATTCATCCATCTCACAGATTCAGAATCAGATAGAACCTGAAAGATAGAGCGAATGAAACAAAAAACTTTTATGCAGGGTAAGGAAAACTCGGAAAAGAAAACACAAATCCACATGAGGTTAATCGCATACAGCTAATACACAGGCGAAAGCGAAAGAGTGAGTAACCTTAGAACTAAGTCTGTCCATAAACTGGCTAAAGTCTAGCTCTTTCACAGCTTCACTATACGATTTCAACCATTACAGAGAGGAAAAGCAACCTAGGAGCTTTGGAAGTTATAAGTCTAGCTCTTAATAACATTTTGTTTAGGGTAATCACTCTCTCAACCAAACTAGATAAACACCATTAACGGTTAACACACAAAGATAGAATCTTTCCACCTAAAGAAGAGTACAAAAAGTTACCCTTCTCTGATTTGCTTGCTTCCTCTCTTCGAACTGCAATTTTCTCTTCAATCTCATCACATACCGTTCGTGAACCTTTTAAAAAAGAAGATAAAGCAACAATCTTTACACATTCTATCAAAATCCTATAAGAAACATAACATGAAAGAAGCAAATTCCAGTACCAGGTAGAGATAAATGAGAGCGAGGAAATAGAAAAAGGCGTGGGATCGATTCAAGGAAGAGATGAACCAGAGTAACAGCAACACAATGATGATATGATGAATTAAAGAAGACTCCATCGTATCCTTTTCTATGATCAGAACCAAACCCAGAAGAGAAGAGCCGACAAAATTCTCAAAGATTTAAGTCTTTTAATCAAAATTCCAGAATCATCTGAATTGATTCGAACTTGAAAGGGAAAGTGGTTTCAGTTTAGAAAGATCGAAAAAGCCAAGAACACGACAAGAGATACTGTAGCGCGGAATGAAGCATTGATGGTGATTTACGATTATCCCTTGAGTTTCCCTTCTTCTCAAGTCTTAAAATCTTCAATTCTTAAGTTTGACTAATCTTGAGATTTTCTCTTGGGATGCTTCCCAGATGAGACGACGTCGTCCTCACGACTATACTGGAAATGTTTCATACTGTCATTACGGTTTGACATTAGAAAAGGGCTATTCTTTTGGTTAAAGTCATTTAGCTTAAAAACATTGTAACCACTTCAAGTTTTATTTTTTTCATGTTCTTTTAACGTTTTTACGCATAGATTAAAACATTACTTGAAATGTAAATAGATGTATACTCGAGGGATAAGGAAAGATAATGAAGCGTTAATCAACGGTTTTGTAAAATCTAACTATTTATGTTGAATGGAATTGAATAAATATTCCACTCCAAAATTCATTAAAAAAAAAAGTTCACTTTTCAACATATTCATTTCAATTTTAACCCTATTTTTGTGGACACGGGTAGAAAAGAAGAAAAAATCACTTTTCTAATCATATATCTCAATCGTTCTTAGTGTACTAATCGTATTTGTACCGCGGTATTTCCCACCATATTATTTGTTTAATGTTGTAGTTTTTGTAGTTTATGAGTTATGAATTAATAATGTTACTAGATCCTACTATATTATTTGGGAAGTACATTTTAAATGTAACCTTAATTTTTGTAAGTAATTACATAGGTATGCCATTAGAAATAAAATTTTAAAGAGTAAATTAATTTATCTCTTTAAGGATTAAAAAGTCAAATACTAATTTAATTAATTAAATTTAATTAAAAAACGAAATACATTATTAATTTCCAAAAATAATAACCAATCAAAATCAACATATAAGATTTGATATCTAAATTTTAATTAATTTAATTTAATTAGAAAAACGAAATACATTATTAATTTCCAAAAAAGTAACCAATTAAAATCAACAAATTATATTTGATATCTAAATTATCATATTAATTTTTTATTAATTATTATACTTCACTTCTCATCTTTATATGATTCTATTTTTGCGGAAAAATAATATCATCATTATAAAAAAATAATTAGAGTTTTTTCCCATATGCCATTATTTGAATTTTTAAAAACAAATATAAACTGTTCAATACATAAAAAAATATTATAACGGGTAAAAAATAGATTTAAGAAAATTTTCTACTGAGTAACGAGTCATAATTTGAAATATTTATATTCAATTTCATACATATTATATTGAAAATTTATAATCTTATATACTACAATAATTAATAACATATTAGATGTGATTCAATTTTTGATACAAGTTAGAAATCCTAGAATTGCATGTTTAGATCGATATTAATACAAAATGGTATACTATAGGTGAAACTCTTAAATTAACAATCAAAGTACAAGTGTATAATCTTAAACACTAAACAATATAGATAATATCAACAAAACATATACAACTCACAGTTTACTATACATTTAAAATCAAATAAAATAATATCAAATATTTTTAAATCATCTTTACAATAAAAAAATTTTAGTTTAACTAAAATATATACTGCAGGTTAATATCTAGATTATAGGGCTTATTGGATCTAAAGACGGATCATCAAAGATTTTTTAAACTGAAGCAAAATATATTGAATATTCAAATATCTATCTGTTACCAAATTATAAACAAATAAGTCAATTTAATATTTTATATACAAAATCAATTAAATCTTAATCACATAAAAATTAGCACAAAAAAAGTATTCATCAATTAAAAAATTATCAAATCTCTGTGTTATATAAGTTTTGATACTATATTCGAATAAAGTGTAATATACCTTTTCAATTTGTATTCTTTAACTAATTTAAGCTAACTAATATATTTGCTAATCTTATACCTATCAAAACTGACTATCGTTTCTTATCTCTATAGTATTTTTGCAAGACTTTTTTGGTGGATTTGGATAAAAGTGCATTCGGGTCATATGATACATTCTCCTATTAAATAAATATGGTGCACTCTTATGTTATTAGCTAAAATGTTTAGATTCTAATTCAGAGTCATACCATTAATAAAATTAATATTAACAAAATAAATAGCTTTTTGGCAAGACGGATTTGGAGGGACGGGTTTTTGAATCAACATTAATAAAAAAGTAAAATATAATTAATCGACCGTTTCAATACGGGTTAAATCTTTAATTTATTATTTTTTAAGACCACTAATATTAAACATATCAAATCATCCTAATTTAGAAAAGATTATATAAAACCAAAAATGTTATGTGGTATGTATAATGTTACTATATATAAAATTAAACTATAGATATAAATGTATTAGAGAATGATACAATTTGCAAAACTTTTCTATATAAAAAATTATTCTTAAATGTTAAAAATTACTATTTAAAAAAAAAAATCATGGGACGGTAAAAAAATTACAGAATGAGTTCTATTTTGGAATTGGGTTATATGGTGGATGTATTTGAATCAATATTTATAAAATTTAAAAATATTATTAATATACTGTTTTAATAGGGGTTAAAACTTCAGTTTTTTAACAATTATCTCATGGATTCGTGGTATACCGTTACTTAATAACAATTATAAACTGTAAAATATAAATATTTAATAAAAATAAAATTTGCAAGTTTTAATATATATTACTTTTAAAAAATAAATCGTCCCGCGATATACCGCGGTTAAAATCTAGTTTGATATTTATGAAGTTGTACTCAAACTCAAAGGTCAAAACCAAATGCTATAATTTCATCTTTGTAATGGACCTACAAATAGAATCATAACGAAGATCCTGACTGTTGACCTAAACCGTGGAGTCCACCAGACATATGACTTGTTGTCGGCAACACTTTGGTTTTTAGTTAAGATTAAGCCCAATAGCCCAATATAAGCCCATTAGTGTAGGCCCTATTAAGTCCATCTACACTCGAAAACTTCATCATCATCTTCAAGGTTTAAGATTGGCTTCATGAATCTCCAATCACTGTTCTCAGATGATTGTTTAATCTTATCTGATAAAAATCATTTGCTTCCATAATTGTTACTGAATCGTGCAGAACTGATCAATCACGGGTCCCACCACATTGTTTGTTTCAAGAAGCTATTAACGTCGGCTGATTCCAAATGGTGATGACACATTTTTCACGTCTCCGACAACTTCTTCTTCTCCAACCCAAATTCCTCTCTTCTCAACCTCGTCCTCTCCGTTCTCCTCCTCCAACATTTCTCCGATCAGTGATGGGTTCGTCTTCTTCTTTCTCCTCTTCTTCCTCGAAGCTTCTCTTTCGTCAACTCTTTGAGAACGAATCTTCCACCTTTACTTATCTTCTCGCCGACGTTTCTCATCCTGATAAACCTGCTTTGGTATGTTTTTGCTTCCTAAAGATTGAATTTTTCGACATGGGTTTTGGTTTTTTCGTGTCTGGTCTTTGTTTTTCGAATCCTAGTTCTGATCTTCATGATGAATAATAGGAACTGGATTCATTTAGTTTTGAAAAGATCATCAATTTTGGATCAAGTTATGTTCTTTGTTCATCTGATTTGTTGAATTTGGATTGTTTTATGTGATGTGATGAGCAGTTGATTGATCCGGTGGACAAGACTGTGGATAGAGACTTGAAACTGATTGATGAGTTAGGACTAAAGCTTATCTATGCTATGAACACTCATGTTCATGCTGATCATGTCACTGGTACTGGACTTCTTAAGGTCTGTTTTCTCTTGCTTGATGTTATTTGTTTATATTTCCATGGTTTTGGTTTAAATCGAAGATTCAGTGATCTATCTTTGTTTGCTCCACACAGACGAAGCTCCCGGGTGTGAAATCCGTTATTTCGAAAGCAAGTGGTTCCAAAGCTGATTTGTTTCTTGAACCTGGTGACAAAGTATCTATTGGTGATATATACCTTGAGGTATGAAACCACAATTTCAAACCGGTACAATAAATGAGAGGCTAGAAAGTGAAGAGTGTACATTTGTCTCAGGTTCGTGCTACACCTGGACACACTGCAGGATGTGTTACATATGTGACTGGTGAAGGAGCTGATCAGCCCCAACCAAGAATGGCTTTTACCGGGGATGCTGTACTCATCCGTGGTTGTGGGAGGACTGACTTTCAGGTACACAAAACAGAGAAAAAGTCGGTTATTAAGAACCATAAACCACAATGTAGATGCATAACATCTAGATTTTGTGTTTTAGAGTCTGCAATGTAGATGCATAAGATCTGATTTTGTATGCATAAGCTCTATAGATTCTGTAATGAGGCATCGTTTAACTGTACTACGATGTTTTCCTCGGTGTTTCAGGAAGGAAGCTCAGATCAACTCTACGAGTCTGTACATTCACAGGCAAGTGTTTTACATTCCATAGGCAAGTGGTTCATATTTTCAAGGACTCTGTTTAAACGCTTTTGTTTTTTCTTTTACCAGATATTTACATTGCCAAAGGACACATTGATCTATCCTGCTCACGACTACAAAGGTTTCGAGGTAATGCAAAACGCAAATTCATTTACATTGGCTTGTTTAATGGAAAATATGACTCATCCACGCAATGGTTTTTACATCGTTTCTGTTAAAATTCAGGTAAGTACAGTTGGAGAAGAGATGCAACACAACCCGCGTCTAACTAAAGATAAAGAAACATTCAAAACCATTATGTCAAGTAAGTTTCTTCTACTTAGTATGATGCTAAAGTATTCATCATCTCATAAATGACCGCCGTTTTTGCTCTTGACAGATCTGAATCTGTCGTATCCGAAGATGATTGATGTTGCAGTACCAGCAAATATGGTCTGTGGGTTACAAGATGTGCCTTCTCAAGCCAACTAAAAAAAACTCTTACATATAATGTTTGTCTTTTTATCGATGTCATTCTATATTTACCAAAGCCAATAAAAACTCTTGAGAGTAATTTCTACAATAAGATTTGCTTCCGTTGTAGATAAGTTCATTAGAAAATTGTGTAAATTAGATTGAACATGTGGAATTTGTTATGAAGATGAAGACAGTATTTGCGTGTTCGACTTTTGTTTGGTTTGTTGATTGATGTGTCAACTACTTTTCAATTAACATAAATCTACATGAGCTTTTTCAACCACCATTCGTTTATGTTCTGCTGCTACGTGTCGAAATTGCTAAAACCTTTTAATCTTAGTGATCAAACAATGACTCAGCGTGAGAGAGAGACAATCTTCCTATCTTTTTCTTAGTGGGAAACTTGAAAATTCGACCATCTCCTCAACTAATGTCAAATATCTAAAGGAAAACAAACATGAGTAACTAATTTACTTTCTGAAAAGTATATTCACACTGTAGGTTGAAAACAAATGGTTGAATATTATCTTTGTGTGACAACACAACTTACTATCTATACTTCTCACACTCTATAAACTTTGTATTCATTTTCATGTTTCTCTTTACATCTTTCTGTTTTCCCCCCAAATTTCTCCTTCTTGTTCCAAAAATCTCCACTTCTAGGAGATGCTCCACACACACACAACTAAGGTCTCATAACTTCATATTTCCCTGGGTGTTGAGAAGGAGAAGGCCAAAACTAGGGGTAGACACTGTTTTATACATGGTCATTGGGCCTTGTTTATAGTATGTGGCTTTCAGTCTCTCAATCTTTGCTCCATTTCTACACCAGTCTTGATCTCAATGGTGAATTCGGTGTTTGAGTCCTGAAACTAGATGGTTCCATCATTGCGTCTTTCTTCATCCTGAAAGGGCTTGCAGCAAACTCTGCTAGGTTGTACCCACTGTCTTGCCCAGGAAATGCGTAAGACGGGTGAGGAGGTGACAGGAAACAACTTTTGTATGCTGGCCCAAGTTGGCGTAAAGGGCTTGAACATGGAGATACTGGTAAGGATGTGATAGCTCTTACGTTTTCTCTGCTGCAAGAACCAAATACGAAATTAGTTGACACTTGACACGACCAAGTATCAAATAGATTGAGCTACAACACTTTTACCTCGGGCTCTTTATAGTTCTAGACAATGGCTGTTTTGCATAATTATCATGGCTCAGTCTCCCTGGATAGGGTTCCCTTGTAGGCTGCTAAAGAAGAAAGTCAAGTTTAACTTGATGGTAGGAAATCAAATTGACCCAGCCCCCAACATATGCATTATACACATACCAGTGAGAAGTTTCCATCATAGGAACGTGGGGGGAAGTCTTTGGGCAAACTAGTACTAGCCACTCTTGTTGTGTTACGTAGAAAAGGGTGTTCTAGAAGCTGAGAAGCTGTAGGACGTACTGTCGGATTTCGTTGCAGACAAAGCCTTATAAAATTCTTTGCATCATTTGAAAGGTGATCAGGTATTTCCGGGGTGTCTTTACTGTTTCCGATTTTGAAAATCGCAGCAACCTGATACAAATAATGGCACAAGATAACTTAGGAATTAGAAAAAATTCAGACTATTAAGAAGAAGAGTACACAAAAGATTATGTCCAGTCGTCAGTATCCTATACCCCTTCAAACTGGCTCCAAGGTGGCTTTGATGTTGCCATTTCCAGAATAGTACAACCCAAACTCCAGATATCGACTGCATGAGTGTAGCCATTTTGGCTCATCACAACCTGGAAAAGAACGGAAGCATGATGTGATTTTCTATCAGCTGCAACAACATAATGGCCTTCCACTGCACAACTTGCCAGAGAAAAGTTATAAAAAAAAAAGGTAGAATAGTAGAACTACCTCGGGTGCCATCCAGTAAGGACTCCCTTTAAAAGAAAGCATAGTAGAAAAGGCTGTTACCTGTTGCCGAAAAAATTGGCTATTAGAGCTTATGCATGCAAAAGTTTCAGGAACTATATGATAATAAGGCGATAAAACAATTGATATCTTCTGTTGCCCATTGATGACATTCTAGAGATCATTTTTATGAAGTACATAGATATACTTACATGTTTGGCCATCCCAAAGTCTGCCAACTTGATTTCACCATTCGGATCCACTAATATATTTGCTCCTTTGATGTCCCTGTTAGAACAAAATAACTCTTTATTAAATGTCCAAGAAGAGACAAATTGAATTCCATTCAACCTTTAAGATGTCATTTTGAATACCTATGTACTGTATTTCGTCCATGTAAATAGGCAAGCCCAGCAAGAATCTGCCGCGTGTAGTTTTGGATAACGGGTTCAGTGAAAGAACCATAATCCTTAAGTAGTTTATGGATTGAACCACCTGACACGTACTCCAAGTAGACGGACAAGGTTTCTTCACTCTACAAGCATAACAATGTCCAGGCCACGCTTCAATATTGGTTTCTATATAACAATATTACGCTGCCCAAACTCAACAAGCATATATGATCTCTTCTTTTCCTGAGCTCACAGATATTGATACATACCAGTTCACTTCCGTAATACTGGACAATATTCGGATGACAAAGCTGGTTAAGCAAATTTATCTCCTGCAAATAAAATAGAGTGGTTCATACTTTCGTTTTAATTCTGACATACACAAAAGATGAGGCGAATTAGATATACCTGATTTAGTTGCTTCAGACATTCTTTTGATGTTTGATCGTCAGAAATGACCTTGACCTCTTTAATAGCACACATTTTCCCTTTCTCACTGTAAGTTGGCGAAAACATTATACGATGGAAACAAGCAGTTTAGAGTTACAATGTAAAGAGCTAGCATAATAGAAACTTTTTCTTTCTATTGCCTTTATCTAGATTGCAGGTGAAGTTAACCTTAAATTTTGATCAAGTAATTGCAGACATGAACCATCAGAATTGTCCACACGGCCCACAAACATAACTCAACAGCATATCACAAGTAAGCCCTCTCAGGAGTCAGGAGTCATCACATATACACAAACCCATCACATGTAAGCATCTCTGGTTAAAGATAGCTATTGACCTAGAGATATATGTTAATGGCCTCTGGATCCACACGATACAATATTGTTTCCACCTATGGAGAAAGCTAGTATCAAACGCCCTATCTATCTGGACATCACACATTACGTGATCTAAAGAAGTGTGAAGGCTTTGCTACAACCAAGGTTAGCTATCTAACTAACTCTTGTCACCTAGAAACTAAGTCAACTCACTCACTTGATAAGATGTTCCTTATCTAAAACTATGACATTCCTTTAAGCGAATCAGAGTAGAAGAATCTGATTATCTCACCTGTTGAAACCAAGATAGACTTGACCAAAGGTGCCACTCCCAAGAAATTTCCCTTTTTTCCACGTGGAAAACCCCGAAGGAGAGGTCTCGTAGCCTCCTCCAATCCTGGAACCATGCACAGCAGAAGGGCTTGTAGGAGAAGTAGGTGGTCGAGGCAAAGGATGACACTCAGAGGAGGACCTTCCATCATCATTCCTCCCTGTAGAAGACTCTAAGCTCACAACTCCAGACAAACGCTGATGCCGTGGAGACGTGGGCCTAGTAGTAATAGTAGCTGCCTTTGGAGAAACTCTCTCAGGACTACGTGGTGCTGCTGCTACATTGAATTTCACATCACCACGACCCCTGCTATATGACTATTGAGTTATAACCACAAAACCCACAATCAAAGCAGCAAAAAGACGTAAACTTTGATTGATTAAGAGGTTCTGGATCCATACAAGTAGATGCACAGATACTAATAAAGGGGAAAAAGCGAACCTAGAAGCAACAAGTTGACTCTGATCATCAGCTGATCCAGATGAGCTAACGCTAGAAACAGATGTAGATCCAGAAGTGGATCCGCTTACATGATCTTGATGATGGATCGAAACAGGAGAGAGCAAAGGACGAGGAAGAGGGTGACCTTTCTTCTCGGTAGAATCAGAGTCAAAACCAGAGAAAGCAGAAGAAGCTCCAGCGAATTCACGACTGCAACGAGGTGTACCACCACGAGTAGGAGTGAGAGGAGGATCAACAACAACAGCAGAGCTCTTGATATCTCTATCTGTGGAGATGATTCCTCTGTGATTATCGTCCTTGTTCTTGCAGGACTTTCTTCCCCACCAAGTAGGCATATTAATCACAAAAATGGAAGGGGTTTTGAATTGAAAGGTGAGATTTTTAACAGAATCAATACAAGAGAGGAGATGAAATTTAGGGCATGAGAAGGAGGAGAGATACGAAAGATGAAGATTTCATCGGGAGAGAAGAGTGGACAGCTAAGCTCGAAAGGGTAGTTGGAGAAAGAGAGACACAACAAGTTGCGACCTTTTTCACTTTTTTTTTCTATCTTCTCGCCGTCGGATTAAACCACCTGCTCTGCCCTGGTGGTAAGTTACAATATGTTTTGCTTCAAGATGGGATTTTTTCCGGTCTTTTTTTAAAAAAGTTTTCTTACCTATAATTGGTATGTGTAAGAAATTTCGAGAAATGTATATATATTTTCATAAGTTTATAGAATTATTAATTTATGTTATTAATGGACTATATGTTTCTATAAAACTTTTAAAACAATAATGTCAATTTCTTATACCGGTCCCAAAATATAACCAAATTTTTTTATTAATTTATAAAGATTATTATTGTATATATGTTTCTTTTTTCTAAATCATTCAAGGGGGTTTATTGGTTTAGAAAACGAAAGTAAAATCATAAACTAGTTTTAGATAATTGGTTTCCAAAACATCATCAATTTAGATAATTAGTCTTTGGTTAATTAGTGTGCTAACTCTTTTCTTCATCATGTTTTTTCTACTTTGTTTATCGGATTTTTCTGATTCTATTGTGTTATATAGCAAGATGTGTTACATTTGTGACTGGAGATTAAAATTGATAAATGAGTTTAGGCTTAAAGACTATCTATGTTATGAACACTCAATGGAAGTGGACTTCTTAAGGTTTGTTTCTGTTGGTTGATGTAATTGTTTACATTTCCACTGTTTGCTTTACTATGTTAATTTTCCTCGGTGTTTCAGGGTAGAAGCTCGGATCAACTCTACAACTACGAGTTTGTACATTCACAGCCTGAGTCATAGGCAAGAGTGAGTCCATATGCAAAGTCACTCGTACTGTTCAAAAAATTCAATCTAAAATGCTATTGTTGATCTTTTTACCAGATAATCTACATTGCCAAAAGACACATTGATCTATCAAGCTCATGACTAGAAAGGTTTTGCGGTAATACAAAACACGCAAAATTCATTATGTCAAGCTAGGTTAATAAGATAAGATCGTTAGAAGAATGTGTAAATTAGATTGAACAATGAACATGTGGGATTTGTTACGAAGATTCGATGAAGACAGTAATTGCGTGTTCAACTTTTGTTTGGTTTGCTGATTGATGGATGTGTCAACTACTTCAATTTAACAATACCATAATCTAAATGAGCTTTTCTAACAACAACCACTCGTCCATGTGTCTGCTGCCACGTGTCTAATTTGCCACAACCTTAAATCTGATTAAACAATAATGAGATAGAGAGACAGAGAGATAGAGAGAGAGATAATGGGCAAAGAAAAAGACAAAAACAGAGGAGCTTCTCCTTCATCTTACGGCACGTTTCAAGGTGTCCCTACTTATCCTCCACCGTCCTATCCTCATCCTCCGTCGCATCATCCAGTCATCGGAATTCCTCAGCCGTCTCCACCTCCCGGATCACCTCATCACGACATTTCCGTTCATCAATACATTCAAGAACATCAAACCGTTGCTGGTAACTAACTCTCCGAATCTTTAAAGACCTTTGTTAGAGCTAGCCTGGAATCTTGATCTTCGAAATGAAAAGTTTATATTTTGCTTCATCTTTCGTCAACCCTTTTGATAGTATCTCCATGGTTTACTAAAGATGAAACTGAGACTATGCATGAGCTTGATACTAAAGTTGCCTCTTCTTTTCTTTATAAACCAACTGAGCTGGATTCACTTTAGTTTGGATCAATTGCGCAAAATAAGATCTCTGTAGTAAAGTTACTTCTCATTGACAAGAGTTGTAAGATTCTTAACAAATGATATCAGAGTTTATCTCTTCCAGAAGCAAAAGCTTAAAACTATATTCAATGTTGGGAAGCTCTCTCTGTTTCTACATTAGTACTACACAAAAAGTTAAAAGTAAATGTGTAACTAAATGTTGCAGGTTACCCTGTTTCTCAAGGAAGACCTGCAAGACAAAACCGTCTTCCTTGTTGTGGTCTTGGCCTCGGTTGGTTCTTGTAAGTTCTTGTTTTTCCCGAGCAATCTCAAATTAGACTTTGTTTCAATACATTTTGTCTGAAAAAACTCAATCCTTTTTTGGTAAAGGTTCATCATTGGTTTCCTCCTTGGTGCAATTCCATGGTATGTAGGCGTATTCATTCTAGTATGTGCTAGGATCGATCCACGAGAGAAACCAGGATACGTAGCTTGTACCATTGCAGTGAGTCTTTCACTAAAAGATAATCGTGTTTAATACATTAATCTTGTGATTTAATCACTTTTTAACACTTTATACTTTCACAGGCTGTTGTTGCTACAATTACCATAGTTTTTGGTGTCATGGGAGGAAGAGGAGTTTGGTCGTGAAGTGTGCAAATAAATACATTGTTCATCAAGTATCTTGAACTTGTATAGGAGAAACCTTTTTGGTGTTTTTAATGGGGATGATTTAAGTGTGGGAGTGCTTGTTGATTTAAGTGTGCAAATAAATACATTCTTCATCAAGTATCTTGAGCTAGTAACTAAACAGAGAAATATACAAAAACTTAAAAAGAAGCACAAGAAAACAAAGAGAAACAGAAAAAAAAGAAGAAGATAGATAAATGTGATTAGTTATGTTTGGGAGAAAGTAAACACTTAGATAAGCGTCACATTCTCTAAAAAATTTGAAAATGTGTAAAATAATCTAGCATAAGTAAACTGTTTAAGTATTGGTACTTGAAGTGTTACTCTTGTAATAATGTTCCTCTCGAGATTGTAGTAGTAGATGAAAGGATACCTTGCATCAGTACTTGTGTTAGCACTAGAGATTGGGTACAACAAAATTTCACCACTTGCAATCATTCCAGCACATTTTAAGTAGCTCGTTTCCTCCAGCCGTGATCGTGAATAGGGCATGTTGTAGATATTCTTTGACCATTTATGTTCCTCCGCGTTCTCTAAAACCCACAACTCAAAAAGAGTGTGATCACAAATACAAGCACCTAACTTACCCTTGTAGTCGATGAGACTAAAACTGAGATTGGTCATTATTGTCATGTCTTTATCAATACTAGTAAAACTGAATTTTTCAGTCATAACATCAAAGCAAACAATGGTATATTTTCTGTTATCGAGCCTAGCTGGATAATACAAAACACCATTGATGCATATACCACTATCTTCAAGTAGATAATGAACTACGCAACATTGAGTATTTCTCCATGAAATATTTCCAAACCCTAATGTCAGAACTTGATACTCACTAGACCACTCGTGTGAGCCTCTATGCAACCATGTGATACGCAATACCTTGAATTGTTTGTCAATCGGATCATACCCAAAAGAATATCTTACTTTTTCAATTATCGTCTCTGAATTCATCTCCTCCATTCTCTGTTTGGGTAAGGCTATATACTCTCCTGTCGTGGGATTAGAAATCAAGGCAAATAAATAATTCTCTTCGATATGCTGACTACATATCAGTCCATGGACAGGACGACATAATTGAGAGAATCTTGTGCTAGAAGTCTTCTGAAGAGAAGTGGCGACAAGAGACGAGTTATTCGGATTGAAATGCTGAGGTGAAGAGTTGAAAAACAACTCTCGTGCAACTTTGAAGACGAAAAGAAGACGCGGTGTAGCCGAAGACTTGACCGGGAACAACTGGTTGTAATTTGGACGGCGAATTATGGACGACCACAGTTTCGATACACAACGACACCTTGCTATACACTCCAGAGACAATCTCGACAAGATATTGATGACGAGATCAACGGGAATCGGATCAAAGTAGCACGTTTCCTTTCCAGATGTTGAAGATCGTTTATTGGATCTGGATACGATAAGGTTATCGTTGTAAACTTGCTGCTTACGTTTTCTCATGATGAATTAAAACCCTAGATTTTGGCTCTGTGATGTTGGTCACAGTCTGAAACAAGAGGTATGGAATAATAATTCCTACATATCAAGGAATTGGAAGACTCTGTCTTATATCTGATGCTTCATCCAAGCTCAATAAGTTGGGCTTAATTAGGCCCCGATACCTACTCATCACTAAATTAATTGCAGGCCCCTCCTCAGACCTAAAGTTTGAACATTGAAATATCACATTTGTTTAAACACATATGTAAAATACAATCTACATGAATTCATTCATCTTTTTGAATAGCCAGATTAATATTAATTAGACCAGTATATGGTTCTTCATGAAGTCTTCAATGTGTCTTGTCTTCATACCACTAAAGATCCACTGTAAGCAAATAACTCTCATCTACATGAATTTAAAAAATTGATCAGTTTTTCTTGGTAAGATATGTTAAGTTAATTCACTTTAAGGTCAAAACTACTGTCTTATACTAATTTTAATGAAATCTCGATTCGTTCTCGCAATAGAGTAACTGAGGGAGGCTCTTGTTTTTAAAGGAGGTTACCACCAAAGACTAGGGTGGACTTTTCGGTTTAACTTCGGGTTTGGGTGCGGTTCGGTTTATTTAAGACTTGTAAAACTCTAACCAAGCTCAACCGAAGTTAGTTAAGTTTGGTTTGTGTTTGGGGATAGTAACAGATGAAAAAAGTATAGATGACCACAACTTTGATACAAAACGACTATCAACTTTAATGACAATCTTGACAAAATATTGATGACGAGATCAACAGGGATTAGAACAAAGCATTATATTTCTTCTCATTTGGAGATTGTAGATATCGTTTATTGAACTAGATACGGTTAAGTTATCCTCGATAACTTGTTGCTTACGTTTACTTATCATAAATTCATAAAGGATGTCATGAAACCCTAGATAAAACTTAAACTGTCCGCTTGTGTTGCTTTTCTTTTGAGTCCTTAAATAGGAGAGATTACATGAACCCAAGTGCTAAATCATAGGATAGAGCCCAAAATCTACTCGCGAATTGTAGACCAATCTTTAACATTTGTAATTATCATTTGGCATCTCCGTTCAAATTATTGAGATAGAATGAGGATCTAGTTTTAAAAGCATCTCCATTCAGATTATCGTAAGTTAATGCTAAACCATAACTTATCCATGTGAATTACAAGATTTCTGACATTATTAGGTTAATTAAAATCGTCTTATGCTGATTTCATAACATGTTTGTTCAGCGTTTTCATTATTAACCAACTCCAATTTTGGCAGCAATCAATCACATTACTTCTTCAACCAATGTGAAAGATGAATCGAATGCTGCTTAGTCGGAGCTTGGTCCATACCAACTGAAAAATCAATTACAGTCATACTTCCACTATAAAGCACGCATTCACTACCATAAACCAGTCTTTGAAGTAATGCTACATATAAATTCATTACAGACAATTTTTTCTTTCATAGTCGAATCCATTTGTTATTAAATACTACACAAATAACTCAGACATCGAAACTTAACATTGTTTGGTAAGTGAATCAAACAAAACAGAAAAGATAAATATTTACGTCTAAGATCTCTATTATACGGAGATAAATTACAAAAATTGACGAATAAATTTTAGGGCAGAATCTCTGATTTCCGACATGAAAAAATATACATGTAGAGAATCATAAAAATAGAGAGACTGCTCCATTAAATTGATTTTAAATTTCGGCCGGGTGAAATTGGGAACTAATATAAAGATGAACGAACCCATTTGGATCGGCCATATCACAAACATAATCACAAAAACAACAACAAGAAGGAAAAGAAACGATAAGAGAGTTTGGTTCCTGATCAAAGAAATGTGAGATCTTTTCTTCCGATTTGCAGTAAAGAAGATTACTTGCAAGAGGAAGCAAAGAAAAGATCAATGGGTTTCGATTTATGCCCGCAACGGAACAAGAACAGCATTGTAACTCGCTGCTCTGATCTCTCAAAGGCACTTGGATTCTACCCTTATCGCGGCGATGTTTATTTATAAGCAGCATGAGGAAGAAGAAAACCTTCAGTATTGAATTGTCTATTTTACCCTTAAACCTAATTTTCAACCTATCTTTATATTGCGTAAAAGAGCCTTGACTTCAGAAGTTTTCCAAAAACGTACCTATAAGTTATCTATTAGCCCCATTTTTCTTGTATTGTCGTCACAACATTGGTTAAAAACATGACCGAACCGGTTCTCTTTTGATTAGCTAATGAAATGGGGAATCCTTGTAAATCGCAATACGTACTTCAAACAATCCGAGAGGCAGAAGTATACAAAGCACACTCTTATTAAGATTTTATGATAATGATACAACGAGATTCATGATTACAAGAAAAACACATCACACACCAATTATTTCACTACCATCACACATTTTTGGTCTTAAACAATTCCCTTTAACCAGAGATATCAATGGACTTAACCTCTGGCTTTTTCTCTGGCACCTTGGGCACGGTAACCGACAACACACCATTTTCCATACTGGCTTTGATTTCCTCCATCTTAGCATTCTCCGGCAGCCTAAACCTCCTCGTGAACTTCCCACTCGACCGCTCCACACGGTGCCACTTGTCATTCTTCTCTTCATTCTCATTGCTCCTCTCTCCACTTATCTGAAGTATGTTGCCATCCTCAACCTCCACTTTCACCTCTTCCTTCCTCAGTCCCGGTAAATCCGCCTTGAACACGTGCGCCTCAGGTGTCTCCCTCCAATCCACTTTAGCGTTTGTGAACGCTGCCACATCCATAGCGGGTGCGTTTGCCAATCCTGACGGCGTCAAGAAACCTTCGAACGGATCGAAAACATCCAGCGAGAACGGATCGAAAACGTTTGTTCTTCTTCCTCCGAAGATGCTTGGAATTAGAGACATCGTTTCACTTCCTCTTGTGATTGCTACTCTTTGCGTTTGCTCTGTTTTGAAGCTTTGCTTTGCTATGAACTCTTTGCTCCTTGTTGGTTCGTACAGCTACGAGCCTTCGCATATTTATAGGGAGAGAGTATGGAAAGTAAGATAGAACATTCTGCGAGTTTCTTGAAAATTATTTTGATCGATGGTATCCTTGAAAAATCAGGGATCTTCGTTTCTTTCTTTTAACGACGTTACCAGACTTCTCAGGTGCTTTCAAGAAGTTTCTGGTGTTGAGGGCTGAGACGACGTGCAATGCATCAGGTCGGCGAGTGAACGCCTTGCCGTTTTTTTGTTTTTTCTTGGGCTATAATATCGAGGCCCATTAATGATTTCGTCTAAATTTATTTTTTTGGTGAACATTGAACAATTGGCTTGAGTCCCCCAAATGAATCAAAACATCTATAAAACTTTGTATCAAGGACACAATTATCATCCCATAACGCACCAGCTTTTTCGATACCAACAATATGAATCTTAACATTTGATATTGAAGTTCGGGTTTCAGAAACAATATCAGGACCATGGCTTTTCTTCTATTACTGCCAAAAAGGAGAGTAGACGAAAATGCTTATCCCACATGAATGATACATTACTCGCATGAGTTACAGTGCAACAAAATCGTTGGAGTGATCTCTTGACGTATACAGTAGGCAGACAACCTGATTACCTGAATGTGTATGTGTATATAATCGTCATCTCAATGACCCAAAGTATTCTGGTGGCCAGACCTAGACAAGCAAACAGATGGTTACTGATGAGATTATTGTCATTGTTTCATAATAACTTCACAGCTAGAAATTTTGAGAAAAGAGTTACCCGTAGAAGAGCTTTTCCTTCAATGAGACTGTAAGGTACAGGCCCAAAATGACGTGAATCAGTTGAAGCATACAAGTTATCTCCCTGAATCCAAACATGACCTTTCGGAACCTATTGAAGAAGTAAACACATAACCTTTTATTAGACAAGCTTTAGTGCTGCAAAAACAGAGATTGGACGCAGTGTAGAGATGTAAGATAGCAAAAAGCATAAGTTTTTATAATTACTCTGAAATTGAGTTTCATTGAAACCAATAACTAGCAATGATCCACAATCTAGACCATCCCAAATCATCAATCATACACAATTGAAACCTAGCTCTAGATCTAGAAATTTGCAAATTGCATCGTTTTACCTTGAATCAGTAACTAGCAATGCTTTACCTTCTAGACCATCCCAACTCGTCAATCATACACCGCTTAACCCTTAACCCTAAGTTTGCAATTCCATGTTGTTTTACCTTAAACGGTTTAAGTTAAACCCTTAATGCTATAACTACTCTGAAATTGAATTTCATCGAAGCAATGCTTTGTATCCTAGACCATCCAAAATTATCAATCATACACAGACACTCTAAACCCTGGAGAAACTTGCAATTTCCATCTTCATTTTTACAGTAAACCCTTAATGCTATAACAACTCCGAAATCAGCTATACTCGAAACAGTAACTAGCAATGCTTCATCTTCTAAACCATCCCAAATCATCGATCATACACAGATAAACCCTAAACCCTAGAAATAAGTACATCCCATCTTATAAGCCCTAAAAGCTACTCTGCAATCGACTTAAATAAAAACCAGTTACTAGCAATGATTCATCTTCTAAACCATCCCAAATCGTTAATCACACACAGATAAAAACCCTAAACCCTAGAAATTTGCAAATTCTATCAATTGTTTTACCAAATGCAACAAAAGACTGAATTTTTAAGAGAGAGATTGGTCAATGTTCATACCAAAACGCTCACTGAAGCATCACCGACCAATGGGTCAGCAGAAAAAGTGAGTCTATCGCCTTCTAAACCCAAGATTCGCTTTGTCACCATCCTTTTTGGGTCTCTAGGAGATCGAACCAATACAACGTCACCGAGTCCAATCTTACCAAACCGGTGTGATAAATGTTCCGCCAATATTACATCGCCGGTTAGATTAAGCGTCGGAAGCATGCTCGGCCCGTGAACCTAAAACCCAAATCAAACAAAATCAGATTCCTTGGAGAATACGAAAGAGAAATAGATTCAGTTTCGTTAGGTTACAAACAATTACAGACGTGGGTCGTGGAGATTATGTATCGATCGGTGACATGAAGCAAACAGAGAAACTTGGCGACGATTGATACATTCTCGAATGCTTCTTTCGCTGTTCCACGCCATTGCTTCAGATAACTCAAAAATGTCATTCTCATCTCTCTCTCTCTCTGGTAAAAGCGAATCTCGTCAGAAGAAGTGAAGAACCAGAAAAAGGCCGAAGGCGAGACGAAGGTAGCGAACTCGGTCCAGTCTAGAGTTAAAACGACAAGCAGTTGGTTATTCGAAACCCTAAACGACACCAAGGTTTAACCTTTTAAAGTGTTTTTTCCATATCAATGTCAAAACTGTAAGTAGTTGAGTCGCGAAAATTACAAACGACAGGTTTTCTTCATTAATTACAACCAAAGCCACAACTGTATAATTTGCAGAGTGGAGTGGTTCTTCTTCTAAAGTTCGGACACTTAGGATTTATCGCCGGAGTTTTGAACATGGATGGGATTCTTGCAGCTGTTCCATCTGCAGTGTGTGTCTCTCTACGCATTTCTTGTCGGAATCTGGATAATGCTGAATCCATCTATCATTTTCCCGGCAAATCCTTGAATCGAGTTTCAGTGCTTCAAACTGGGAACTACGTCTCTCGTAAAGGCAATTCGTTGCTTAAAAACCGACATTGTGGTGAAATTTCCCGTGTGATCGTAAAATCCGCCGCTTCTTCAGGTAAAGGTTGAACCTTTCTTGTTGTTGTTTCAGAAAAACAGAATTTGATTTTGCAAATTTTAGCTGATTTTGCTTTGTAGATTGAAACTGAAACAGACAAGATCTTTGTGCTTCATTCTTGTAGAGATTGAAGAAACAGTGTTAGAGTTAGCAAAGGAATCGTTTTGGAAAAGAATTATAATGCATTTGAGTTTTAGCCCACTTTCATTTTGGTCTCTGTGGCTTGTGTAGTTGGAAATGCAGAGGACTACGCTGAAGAAACGGCTACAAGTGTAAAGTTTAAGAGATCAGTGACATTACCGGGTTGTTCTAGCCCGTTGTCTTTGCTCGGCACTGGTTAGTTTTGACTATATCTGCACTATTTTTAGCCTCGAAAATGTAAACTTTTTGCAACGGTTTTATACATCAATGTGGGATCTTGTGTAGATGAAATACGTATAAATTTGCTCTTAGCCTTCCATTAATGAATTTATCTATGAAAATGCATAATTTTTTTCAGGGTTTAGGGAGAAAAAGTTTGCTATCATCGGTGTCAAAGTCTATGCTGCGGGTTATTATGTGAATGAATCTATCTTGAGCGGGTTAAGCGCTTGGACAGGGCGATCTGCTGATGAGATCCAAAGAGATTCATCACTGTTTGTTTCCATTTTCCAAGGTTAACGAAATGCTAAAGATGATAGCTTTGTTTATCAACATTTGATCTCTCACTTTTTCTTCTGAATCTTTTTCCTCTCAACGTTGCAGCTCAAGCAGAGAAATCGTTGCAGATTGTTCTTGTGAGAGATGTTGATGGTAAAACCTTCTGGGATGCATTGGATGAAGCCATTTCACCGAGAATCAAATCTCCATCTTCTGAGGATACAACTGCTCTCTCTACATTCCGTGGGATTTTCCAAAACAGACCTCTCAACAAAGGAAGTGTCATACTCTTGACTTGGATCAACACTTCTAATATGCTTGTAAGCACATTTTTTTAAGGCTAATCGTACCGTTGCACATGACCTTTTATCGTTGCTTGTTTTAATATTGGTTCTTTTTGTTAGGTTTCTGTTTCGTCGGGAGGATTACCAACGAATGTGGATGCAACGATCGAGTCAGGTAATGTTACATCTGCTCTGTTTGATGTGTTCTTTGGGGATTCTCCAGTTTCTCCTACATTGAAATCCTCAGTGGCTAACCAATTAGCCATGACCCTAGTGTAAAAGTAAAGACCATGTTGTAATTGTATATCATGAATCTTGCAATGTGTTAATTAATCTCTCTTTATGCTGTCTTCTTAACCCCTTAAAGTTAGCTACCATGCTCAAATTAAATACTAGAAATCTTAAAATAGTATCAAAGCAAAGTAAACTATAAAAATGGGTTTTGATCCCTAATTTTTACATGTAGTCCAAACAGTTGGAAGTTAGGTAAGAATTAAAATTGAAAAGTTTAAGTCAAGATCATAGTTTCTACTTACTACAATGGGAAATAAATATGATTGTGGAGGACAAGAGAAGATGAATGAAATTATGTTGTTTTGGCCAAGTTGATCAAAGTGAGTCCTTTTCTTGGTGTGTGCCCTTTACCACATGCAACTTCTTCTCTCACTGGACCACATTTACACATTATATTTTGGTTTATTATTAGGATGCATTGTCTTTTATTCATCAACATTATTATATTTGCACTAATAATATAGAGTTGTTGGCAACCAAAAGTTAAGAAAACAATAATATATAGTTGTGCACAAATTATCATTATTTATGGGTGATCCCTTTTTTCTTCTATCATTATATATGGTTCATGGAATTTTAATAAGATGTAACTCAAATAAATAAACAAACAAAATAAATCTGCTTGGTGGAGATATTTTGGCTCCTCCAGTCAAAACTCTAAAACATACATACACGAAAAGCATGATTCATGTGATGAATGGTAATATTGTGTCCACTCTGTTGAATTCTGACTCATGATTATATATATATATATATATATCTTCGAATTATTAAACTTGCAATTCAAAATATTATATATATCATTTTGAAAAACCATTAAAACTATTTTAAAAATAGATATGCTGGTTATATATATTATGCAGAGCCTGGTCTAAATAGATAGAACCAGTCAACCATCATTTATATTTATCTTTGGCCGATAATTATTTTAAAATGCGCACTTAGTCAAAAGAGAGTAAAATTATGATTTTAAAACCGAAAGTAGAAGAAAATGAAAAGCAATGAAATATGCAAAAAGGATCAACTTTAGTTATAAGTTATAACGCCTTAAAATATTGACAATAAATTGACACATGCACCACCTACATCGTCGTATAGTGTGAAATTATATGGAGTATGATAATTTGAAATTATGATATTTTGTACTTTAGATAATGAACCAACTTTGGATTTGAATGCCTCAGATACAAATGAATAATAAGATGTTGGATTTGTTTTAATCAAGATCAGTTATAATATTATCATAATCTTCACCTTTTTGTGGATTTGCCCCTATTGTGATAAACTTTTAATATGAGCCAGACACTAAATATGTTGGTCTTTTCAATAAATACAAAAGCCAAATTGTGTAAATTGACATGTGAATATTAGTTTCACACGAATTGCAAAATTATTAATCTATTTATTTTATTTTATTTTCTATCAAATACTAAGTCATATACCAATGAGGATGGCAGTTTTTTTTTTTCTTTTGATTTTGTTTTTATCATCCCATAGTATCAAGCAAACAACTTGACACTTGGAAGGTCTTTTTCTCAAGGTTAGTTGATTTACATGGAATAAATGTTCATCAAAGATGGTATTTTATCCTAATATATTAATCGTGTATCGTCTTTACCAAAATAAATTAAAATCTAAGACAAATATCCTTCAACAATATTTATTTACATATGAATTAGTCAATTGTATATAGATTTTTCAATCTTAAAAATTTAAATCAAGGAATATAATAAGCAAAATTGAGATAATGTTAATAATATTCCTTTCAGTGGTACGAGAAATACTATCACGTGGGGGTTAAATTGACCACTTATCAAAAAGAATGGTTAGAATCAAAACAAAATTAAGATAGGGGTCAAAATCGGAATTTAAGAAAAATAAAACGGTCCAAGTCCAGCAACAGGTGTCTAAACCATTGGGTCATTTTCCAAAAAGGTCGTCCACAGACCACAGTGGGAGAAAACCAATATTTACTTTACCCTCAAATGTTGTCTAAAACTACGAAACTGCCACTATCTGGGATTTGTCACACCCGTACGCAATAAGTACCACGAGAAATTGCTAGAATTAGAAATTATTTTTATTCAAATTTAGAAAAAATATCTCAAATTCGGTATTTTTAAAATCCTCTCTCGTCTTCTTCTTCTTCGATCGCTGGATCTAGGTTTTGCTCTTCTCTGTATCGTCTTCTTCACAGACTGGGCTTGATTTTGAGTTCTTCTAGTTTTCGGATTCTTAGCAATCTAGGTTTTTTTTTTTTTTTTACTTTTCGAAAAGCCGATCCAGATTTTTGATAATTTTGAAGAAGAAGATGCAACAAAATCAAGTGAAGAAGGTTCGCTTCTTGCTCTCTATCTCTCTCAATCATGCTTTGATTCTAAATGTGGGAAACAGAGGATAAAGTCTTATCCTTTTACAAATTTAAAGACAAAAAAAATAAAATCTTTCCTTTTTCAATTGCAATTAGGTTTGGTTTTGTTGCATGAGCATAAATAAGATGTGTGGATAAAGTTTGTGTTTTGTCTACTTTTGTGATTCACTAGGGCACGAAAGAGATGGAGTTTTTCACAGAGTATGGTGATGCAAACAGATATAGGATTCTGGAAGTTATTGGTAAAGGAAGCTATGGAGTTGTGTGTGCAGCTATTGATACACATACTGGAGAGAAAGTTGCTATTAAGAAGATTAATGATGTCTTTGAACATATTTCTGATGCGCTTCGTATTCTCCGTGAAGTGAAGCTTCTTCGGCTTTTACGGCATCCTGATATTGTGGAGATCAAAAGCATTATGCTGCCTCCTTCTAAGAGAGAGTTTAAAGATATCTATGTTGTGTTTGAGCTCATGGAATCAGATCTTCATCAAGTTATTAAAGCTAATGATGATTTGACTCGTGAACACCACCAGTTTTTCCTTTATCAGATGCTTCGTGCTTTAAAGTTCATGCATACAGGTGTGATTCGTTTCATTGTTTCAGACCTGTGAATCTTGGCAGCATGTTTTGTATTTTTTCTGGTTGTAACTTACTGTTATCCTTTTGTTCATGCAGCTAATGTTTATCACCGTGATCTTAAGCCAAAGAATATACTTGCAAACGCAAATTGCAAGTTGAAAGTTTGTGACTTTGGATTGGCTAGAGTAGCGTTTAATGATACTCCTACGACAGTCTTTTGGACGGTTAGTAGCCTCGAGGAGGAGACCTTTTGTTTGTTAGCCGTTAATTTGTGTGTTTGATTTTTCTCTCTGACTCATTTAATCGCAATGCAGGACTATGTTGCCACAAGATGGTATAGAGCACCTGAGCTCTGTGGATCATTCTTTTCGAAGGTAGGTGTTACTGTGGATTTCTTCTATGCATTCTAATTGGCTATGCTTAGGTCTTATGAACAGATTAGTCTTCTTTAGTGTAGAATATATGCAGATTAGTGTTAATAGCTGATATTTGATGTTACTTGTATAAGTATAGAGTTGTGCCCCAGTGGGATATTAAAATAATTCTTGTTCAGGGATGACTTGAACTCTCCCCGAAGTTGAAAATCTATGAATCAGGTAACCTTGTATCAGGTTATGTTCATTGAGTGGTTTCTTTTGCATCTGCAACTTCATATTCATGGATTTTGTTTTTTCATCATAATCTGATTTACAGTCAAAATTATTCTGCAGTACACTCCAGCTATCGACGTTTGGAGCATTGGCTGCATCTTTGCAGAGGTACTAACAGGGAAGCCATTGTTTCCGGGAAAAAGTGTTGTCCATCAGTTGGAGTTGATTACTGATCTTCTTGGCACACCAAAATCAGAAACAATTTCTGGAGTATGATCCGTTTTTCTTCTTCACATTAATTTCTGGAGTACGTATATATATTGAACTGTATAGCTAAACATTTATTTCTCTGATGCAGGTTCGTAATGATAAAGCTAGAAAATACTTGACTGAAATGAGGAAGAAAAATCCTGTCACCTTCTCGCAAAAATTTTCCAAAGCAGATCCATTAGCACTCCGTCTTTTGCAGAGGCTGTTGGCTTTCGATCCAAAGGATCGACCGACTCCTGCAGAGGTCTCTTTTCTGTCTTTTTCACTTTGTAATTAGATTCTTCTTCGGTCCTCTTTGTAAAGCTGCCTTGCGTCTTGTGTGTATCTCTCTGCTTACTTTGCTATCTTTTTGTTTTTCGATAGGCATTAGCTGATCCTTACTTCAAGGGTCTTTCTAAGATTGAAAGAGAACCTTCAAGTCAGCAAATCTCGAAAATGGAGTTTGAATTTGAGAGGCGAAGGTTGACAAAGGACGACATTAGAGAACTAATATACAGAGAAATACTGGAGTACCATCCTCAGTTGCTCAAGGACTATATGAGCGGATCTGAGGGGTCTAATTTTGTATATCCTAGGTTTGAATTTCTTCCTACCTTTTATTATTATTTACCAAATGAAACATTTCTTGTTTCTTTCTCCCGTTGAATTTATGTCCAATCGCGTACCTCTGCCTGGCTTTTTATTCATGTTTTTACTTTTTCACTTGCAGCGCCATTGGACATCTTAGACAGCAGTTCACTTACTTAGAGGAAAATAGCAGTAGAAATGGGCCGGTCATACCTCTCGAGAGGAAACACGCATCACTACCGCGGTATGTTTTCTCATTCTTTATATACAAGTCGACTGTAGGGAATATGCTTATTCTTTTGTTCTTTCTTCTGCTACTGCTTAGCATTTGTGAAGCATATGGTCGAAGGCCTCAAGCAAACTTTCATATGTTCTCTACTCTTCTAATTCTAAAAACTTTCATATGTTCTCTACTCTTCTAATTCTAATAGATATGATTGTTTTCCACAGGTCTACGGTTCACTCAACTGTAGTCCATTCCACCTCGCAACCCAACTTGGGTGCAACAGATAGTAGACGTGTTTCTTTCGAGCCTTCAAAAAATGGAGCTTCTTCTGCAGGACATCCATCAACTTCCGCGTATCCTACTAAATCCATCGGACCTCCACCAAGAGTTCCACCATCAGGTCTCAATCATATCTCCAAATATTATTTCCTAAAGTTAGAAACTTCAACTAACTTTCACCCTATGTTTTACAGGTAGACCAGGTCGTGTTGTGGAATCATCTGTATCTTATGAGAATGGCAGGAACCTCAAAGAAGCTTATTTCAGAAGCGCGGTTTCATCTCCTCATTGCTACTTCCGACCAAACACCATGACAAACCCGGAGAACCGCAACATAGAAGCTTCGTCTTTTCCACCAAAGCCACAAAATCCTGTCCACCAATTCAGTCCCACTGAGCCACCAGCTGCTACAACTAACCAAGCAGACGTTGAGACTATGAACCACCCAAACCCTTACTTTCAACCACAGCTCCCGAAGACAGATCAATTAAACAACAACACACATATGGCCATTGATGCTAAGCTGTTGCAGGCACAATCACAGTTTGGTCCAGCAGGAGCTGCAGCGGTTGCAGTAGCAGCACACCGGAACATAGGCACAATTAGTTACAGCGCAGCATCATAGACAACACTTCAGACAGATCTTTAACCACCACATCTTCCTCCACCAGGTGATTCTCTAGTTTTTATGTAAGTATTATTCAGTCCAGGCTCTGATATGAACTACGTTGCAATGATATAAGAAAGACTTTTATTTAGTTGTAACTCTCCAGAACAAGATCGCCTTGGATTAGTCTGATTGCGGGTCAGTCCCGGTTATTGTTTCGGTTATCTTGTTGGCTCCATAATCTTTGAATTTGCCATAAGCGTAGTTCACCGTAGAGAAGAATATCGTGGTGATTATATACTTCTTAAACTTCTTAATCGGTCCCATTAGTCTTTATTGTTCTTCAACAAAAAAAGGAATCTCTTTGGTTATTGGAAAATATGGTCTTGATTGGTTAATATAGACAACATTATGCCGAAGAATGTGGAAGTAACAAAATAAAACATTGGTCCTTAGATTTTTCTTCTGTAAACCACTCTTTCTCAGATTATATAATTAGTCAATTTTATTCAATGGTTACAAAAAGAAAAAAAAAAACTTGCCAATGAAAAAAAGGAATGCTCTTGACCTCAAGACTCATCATGGTTAACAATGAAATTCGCCTTAACTTCGAAATTTTGACGCCGTTGAAATGTTTATAATTTACCCGCCAAGTTTGTAGGCCTGAGTTTAGCCCATTAAAGGTAATATTAGGCGTCCATTAATCATAACGAATATCACTTTCTCAATTTAACAAGTCATGAGAAAGTGTACACATTTGATCTATTTAATATTTATTAACCAAAAAGGAAGCAAATCAATTATTTCGTTACGTGACGGTGGCATTAAGCATCTTGCATTGAATGATCCGTTATATATAATCTCAGGTTTTTTTTGGGTTGAAATGATGATATTAAATTTTAGGTTGACATGTACTTATCTTTGTAATCAACTAATTAAATATTTGAACTGACATGTCTACGTTATATCATAAATAAACCAGGTGTTTTAATTAAATACCACGATTAACCTTCTAAAATAAGGAAAATCATATTTTATTCGTCAATCACTATAATTTGGAAAACGATGCAATATATTTATTTCTTTCTTTATACACATACTTAATTAATTATCAAAATTTCATTCTATTTTAATTGATCTGAAATGTCCTAATTTAGTAGAGAGCTAATAAATAGACTCACATTTATGTTGAAAAACAAAACAAGAAAGAGAAAAAGACATGAGTTTAATGTCGGACGCTAGACTCACGAGAAATCCGTAATATCTAAGACGATCAAGGGTAAATTAGTCAATTTCCTCCTACGGTTCTCCGTAACTGTCTCAGAATATAAGAGGCACATTGCTGAGAGAAGCTCCGTAGACCGTAGATTCCCTCTTCTTCTTCTTCCTCTTCCTCTCTACTGTTTTTTCTTTTCATATTTCTCTCTCTCTCTCTCTCTATAGTTGGTGAAGTTTCTATCTTTATCTCTCTTAAGATCTCTTTCTCTCTTGGGTTATCTGACTCTAACCAGAATTGTGTCGGTACGTGAAATTGTTTCTCTCTTTCTGTTTCTATTTCTAAAACTAATTTTGTGAAATGTTGTACGTGAGTGACAAATACATCTCTATGTTGTCTGTTTATGATCCCATGTGACATGTTTAAGATCTGTTGCTGAATTGGAGATCTGGATCTGACTTCTTTTTCATATGATCCGCTTCTGAATTTTCCATTTGATGTTTTTTTTTTGCAGATTTCAAGGATGGATGATACTACGTATAAGCCAAAGAACATTCTCATTACTGGAGCTGCTGGATTTATTGCTTCTCATGTTGCCAACAGATTAATCCGTAACTATCCTGATTACAAGATCGTTGTTCTTGACAAGCTTGATTACTGTTCAGATCTGAAGAATCTTGATCCTTCTTTTTCTTCACCAAATTTCAAGTTTGTCAAAGGAGATATCGCGAGTGATGATCTCGTTAACTACCTTCTCATCACTGAAAACATTGATACGATAATGCATTTTGCTGCTCAAACTCATGTTGATAACTCTTTTGGTAATAGCTTTGAGTTTACCAAGAACAATATTTATGGTACTCATGTTCTTTTGGAAGCCTGTAAAGTTACAGGACAGATCAGGAGGTTTATCCATGTGAGTACCGATGAAGTCTATGGAGAAACCGATGAGGATGCTGCTGTAGGAAACCATGAAGCTTCTCAGCTGTTACCGACGAATCCTTACTCTGCAACTAAGGCTGGTGCTGAGATGCTTGTGATGGCTTATGGTAGATCATATGGATTGCCTGTTATTACGACTCGCGGGAACAATGTTTATGGGCCTAACCAGTTTCCTGAAAAAATGATTCCTAAGTTCATCTTGTTGGCTATGAGTGGGAAGCCGCTTCCCATCCATGGAGATGGATCTAATGTCCGGAGTTACTTGTACTGCGAAGACGTTGCTGAGGCTTTTGAGGTTGTTCTTCACAAAGGAGAAATCGGTCATGTCTACAATGTCGGCACAAAAAGAGAAAGGAGAGTGATCGATGTGGCTAGAGACATCTGCAAACTTTTCGGGAAAGACCCTGAGTCAAGCATTCAGTTTGTGGAGAACCGGCCCTTTAATGATCAAAGGTACTTCCTTGATGATCAGAAGCTGAAGAAATTGGGGTGGCAAGAGCGAACAAATTGGGAAGATGGATTGAAGAAGACAATGGACTGGTACACTCAGAATCCTGAGTGGTGGGGTGATGTTTCTGGAGCTTTGCTTCCTCATCCGAGAATGCTTATGATGCCCGGTGGAAGACTTTCTGATGGATCTAGTGAGAAGAAAGACGTTTCAAGCAACACGGTCCAGACATTTACGGTTGTAACACCTAAGAATGGTGATTCTGGTGACAAAGCTTCGTTGAAGTTTTTGATCTATGGTAAGACTGGTTGGCTTGGTGGTCTTCTAGGGAAACTATGTGAGAAGCAAGGGATTACATATGAGTATGGGAAAGGACGTCTGGAGGATAGAGCTTCTCTTGTGGCGGATATTCGTAGCATCAAACCTACTCATGTGTTTAATGCTGCTGGTTTAACTGGCAGACCCAACGTTGACTGGTGTGAATCTCACAAACCAGAGACCATTCGTGTAAATGTCGCAGGTACTTTGACTCTAGCTGATGTTTGCAGAGAGAATGATCTCTTGATGATGAACTTCGCCACCGGTTGCATCTTTGAGTATGACGCTACACATCCTGAGGGTTCGGGTATAGGTTTCAAGGAAGAAGACAAGCCAAATTTCTTTGGTTCTTTCTACTCGAAAACCAAAGCCATGGTAATAATAGAGTACACATTATCAACATTCTCGAAAACCATATGTGTCTTTGTTCATAATTGCTCTGTTTTTCCACCAGGTTGAGGAGCTCTTGAGAGAATTTGACAATGTATGTACCTTGAGAGTCCGGATGCCAATCTCCTCAGACCTAAACAACCCGAGAAACTTCATCACGAAGATCTCGCGCTACAACAAAGTGGTGGACATCCCGAACAGCATGACCGTACTAGACGAGCTTCTCCCAATCTCTATCGAGATGGCGAAGAGAAACCTAAGAGGCATATGGAATTTCACCAACCCAGGGGTGGTGAGCCACAACGAGATATTGGAGATGTACAAGAATTACATCGAGCCAGGTTTTAAATGGTCCAACTTCACAGTGGAAGAACAAGCAAAGGTCATTGTTGCTGCTCGAAGCAACAACGAAATGGATGGATCTAAACTAAGCAAGGAGTTCCCAGAGATGCTCTCCATCAAAGAGTCACTGCTCAAATACGTCTTTGAACCAAACAAGAGAACCTAAGCCTTCAATGAACATCACACTCTTCCACAAGTGCTTACTTTAAACTGTTTTGTTTTGTTTTTTTTTCTTTTTGCCTTTTCTTCCAACAGATATATCTTTTTTATATTTACTCATCGTCTTATGATCCTTGTAGGTAGTTTCACTATATTGATTCTACTAAAATATGATTTACGATTATTAATATTTATATAGACGAGAGTTTTTCTTTTCCTCAAATACTACATTTTCCCTCAGATTTTTACTTACTAAGTCAGACAGCTTATAAAAAAGAAGAGTCACTTACTGGTTGTGACCATTAGGACTTCCACCTAGGCAGTTTCAGAACACTTGAACTTGATCCTTAAGCTATAGCCTGAGAATAGAAGCAACAAAATATTTTAGAACAAACCCAAGTACATGATGTGAGTTTGGTCTATTTTAAGGTTATAGTTTTCTACTTTTCTTACGTGAACAGCTGAGGGCGGGAACGAGAGAGCTGAGAACGTTTAATAGGGGAGAGAATAAGGTTTCGTAGAGTTGACTGGGGATTAGCAGTGCCACCACCACCGTATACAGGATGTCCTCTGCCAGCTCTTCTGTTTCCAAGATCGGATGGAATCGCAGGTGAGTCGGTGGAGATGTCGAATGGACCTGAGTTTGAACTGTTCTGTCTTGCTGGCCATATCTCATCTTTAGGTCCTGGTGTTGCAGGAGAGAAAAACGACCGGTCTGCACCAAATAAGTCAACTTGATTTGGAGATATTTAACCAAAATAGACTCAGGATCATATGAAGCACTAAGCTCAAGACACAGAAATAGTGTAGTTAAATTAACCTTTGCGAATGGTCTCTCTGTTCTCCATCATATTAACTGCTGGGTTTGAGAAAAAGTCGGGTTCTTGGTGTCGCGGGTAGAAGTTGTTTGCTGGTTGGATGGCTGTACGTTTAACTGACTCATACTCACTTCTTAGCTGGTCATACATCTCATCAAGCTTCCTCTTCTGTCTGGTAATTTAAAAACAATTAAGGTACATTGTTATTGTAGTTGAGATTAATATAGGGAACAGAACCAGGAAAACATATCTTAAGTGACTGACCTTGATTTCTCAGAGAACTTCTCTTGGAGCTCTTGCTTATCCTTGGTCAAGTTTTCTACCTCTTGCTCCATCATCTGACACCTCTTGCCCATCTTCTGATATGCTGTATGGACCTGCTCCATTTTCTCGCTAAACTTTGCTTGCATACCCTCACATTTCTGACGACACTGTGCAACAACTCTATTCATCTTGTACTGCATCTCTAAGTCTCTTTGGGCAATGTAAAACATTACACTTCGGTATGCACTCTTCATCACTAGATTCAGTTAAGAAAAACAGGAGGTTTTTGAACCTTAAACTGTTGTTTTACCAACTCTTACAAAGGCAAAAGAGATAAAGTTATACCACTTGAGTTTAGATTTGAGATACAGCGGGACAATTTTCAATTGAAAAACCATAGTTACAACTTGAAAATTCTACCAAGAGCACATCTATGAAAAGGATACGTATTTGTGGAGAAATTCCAGCCATCGCCATCTGATAACACATGTAAGCAACGAGGAGATGTAAGATGGGAATATTGAAAACTGGAAAAGAAGAAAAGCTATAGTATCCTTGCGTATTTCAGCTTAACCACTTACATTTATCCATTCTTCATTTGGATTGATATCCACAGGTTTCATTAAACTAAGATGGAAAGATAAAGACTAACTGTCAAATGGAGAATAAGGCGACTAGAGCTAAACTGAAGCTAGGCTAGGAAAGTTTTACCTCTTGGAGAGTACTTGATCACAAATGGGACATGCCCCATCATTACTGAGAATCTTGCTGGCATCTTCAGTACCTTTTCATGGTGTTAAGGTCATCTTATTCAAGCTCACAAGTGTTGCTACGCAAAAGAAAAGTAGAAAGTGTAAATAGGATACATAATAAGTGACCGCAAGTGGTGGAAATGGCCCTGCCCTCCAGGTCCCTCCAACACGCGTTGCATCTCATGTCAACCTCTAATATAAGTATCTCAAGCTGCTACGCACCTGCAAATTAACTTCATATCAAACAAGATGAAGAACCATGCTCTAAATGAAACTTCCATTCTCCACTGAACTAACTCATTGAGATCACCAATTAACTAGTATTCACAATACAAGTTTTAATTAACCTATATTCATTCTAACTACTGAAAATTGTTAAACTGCAAACACGAATGGGTACAAAGTAAGCATTAAGACCTGTCAAACTTCAGTAGTTAGCAGTTCATAGTCATCGGAGAGGTACAAAACTAACAGTAACTGTGATGATCAACTAGTTTCTAGTCATAAAAACGATTTAGAAAACGGAAACCCTAGAAATTGGGCATATGCATAGATTTCAGAGATCGGCAAAATTTCGACTGCACAGTCCCGAAATTAAGGGTTTCTACATCACAGCGATGAACTCAACTCAACAGTTAGATTCCGACTTACGATTCTTCAGAATACTGGAGACAAATCGGTTTATCAATCTCCCTGATTCGAGATTGACACAAACCTTAGAAATTGTAAAGAGCTTAGGTATAGCAACGAAATCGCAGCAGGAATGTGAAGATCTAAGAAGAAATTGAAGAAGCTTACCTGCGATTTTGACAGAGCGATAGAGAGAGAACGCGTCGCAGAAAGTGATTGAAGAACAACAAACGGCGATTAAGCTTACCGATCTGAAGTATAACACCAAAAACAGCAGCGAAGGATCTCAAAAATTGAAAATCGAAGAAGAGGCAGATGCAAATCCGAGAGAAAACACAAGAGTTTCCAGGATCGTTACCTCTCTCGCTGATTTCAATGCCGGCGCGAGAAACGAAGATTTCAAATTTCCAGAGATAATCAGCAGTAGCAAAATGACTTGAGTGAGCAATAAAATGTCAAAACGACATCGCAGTTTGTTGAAATGCACATCGCTAAACGGCGTCGGTTTGTTAAGCTAAGACTTCCTTTTTTTGGTTCATTTAAACAAAAACAACATCTTAAGTAAAATACAACAACAAAAACACAAACTAAACAAAAAACCCTAGTTCTCTCTCTCTAGTTAGCCGCCGCAAACCAGATCAAATCTTCAAACGCCGTTTTGCCTCTTTGGTGGTCGGTTTCGGCCGGCACCGTGAGAGGGCCTCTCTTCTCTTTTTAGTTTTTTTTTTCCTTTGTGTCGATTTTTTTTAGCCGGCGGCGGCTCCTCCTTCTTTGTGGCTTAATCAAAGAGTTTTAAGTCGACGGCGAGCGGAGATAGTTCTCTCAGATGGAGGTTCGTTGGTAGATCTACAATGGGGAACTATGACTCTCGACGACGGCAGCAGATCTGGTGGATTTCTTCGTCAGTCTCTTCGCGGAGGTACCTCTCCTCCGATGAACCTCCTTGGTAGTGGTGGCTCAGTGTTAAGAAGGTACAGAGGTAGGCGGATCGTGGTTTTCGAGCTTGGTTGTGAAGATCCTATCGATCCCGGGCAGATTTACATGATTCAAGGCGTATTAGCTATGCTGCCGTCAACGACTCCTGATGGAGAATTAATGAGAAATGGGGGAGAAAAGAAAACCATTTGGATTGTAGAAGAAGAAGGAAAGCTCTCCAATAAAGCCTCGACTTCAAGAAATTTTTGTCTCAGCCCGGTTGATCCGGTTGAGTATCAGTCGGATTAGTATGTCCGTTTTAGGCTTAGGACCGAAATAGTGAAAGCAGAGGAGTCAAAACCCTTCTGAAGTTGCGCTTTTGGCGTAGATGCTATTAGGACATGTTCTACACTCGGATCATGAGGGACTAATAGCTTGGAATTGGATTGGATCTCAGGATAGGATTTGATTTTCTTTGTGCTAGAAATGTTTTCGTGTCATTGGGTGAATTTTGGTGGTTTAAAAGATGATTTCACTTAGAGTCGTGGTGTAATTCATCTCGTTGTGGTTGGAAAAATACAGTGAATTTCGGTTGGGTAGCGTTGAATCCATCATAGTGTTTCAAGGTGATAATAGACTGATTCATTGTATTTGGTTAAAATATGTTTTGGTCGAATGACTTGTACCTTTGAATTGGTTAGTGGAAAGTTGATGTTGAGCCAAAAAAAAAAAAAAAAAGACAGAAACAACACATCTTATAGAACCAACTTGTAATCCGTGCTGGTGCAACACGGGTAAAAATTAAAATTTAAAATACTTATTTAATGTTGGACTATTGTTTGCTTTATAGTATAGTTTTAATCATTCTCTATATAATATAAATTCTTAATTATTATGTAATAGGGATGGATATTCGGTTTTTCAGTTTGGTTTTGGTTTTATAAAAACTAAAACTATATAGAAAACGTATGTAACTCGGTTTTTTACGATTCATTTTGAATAGTTTTTTGTTTTACATAAACTAAAACACCATATGTATCTTGAATTCTGGACTCATGCTACAACACATGTTAAATTTTGTTTTTGATAAATTTTATATATTATACATTTTAGAATAAAGTTTTGAGAGCTTGTCTTTTTTATATAGTTATTGTTCATCTCAGAGATCACCTTAACAATGAGATGCAAGTCTACGTTGGATGTTTTCTTTAATCGTCCAAATTTTAACTTCTAATTGCTTGTCAATATCTCCGGAAAGTCTCATATAGATGTTACAATATTGCTCTTTAATGTTATATTTGTGTGTCCACTCAGGGAACAATATCTTTTAGCAGTGATGTCTTCTTTGTTGCCTTGATTGTCTATCCTCGGAATGATGCTCGAGACCTTTGGAATTTCGTTATTCTTCAGATCCGTATTGCAGTGATTTCAGAGCACGTTTGTGCTCAGAACGTACCCGATCTTGATTGGAACATTCATCTACCATATATTAGAATGTGTCTTATTCAAAATTCACTGCCAAAGAATTTTATTTTCATGGACCTCCAATACCACACAGTTACTCAATGTTATCAATAACAAATAGCTCACACCCATGTCAGCTGCCCAAGCTAGATGAGATAGATGCATAACTCTGATCCATATATAGAAATAGAATTCTGTTTGGCATATCCAAATTATAAATTTATAATGGATAAATAAATGATATTGCTATTTTAGATATTGTGTAGGATGTTTAAAAAAAAATCAAAATCTCAATAAATCCTCATTCAGAAGAAAGAAATCTCATAGACCCCTAATATAGATCCATGATTCGCGATTAGAACAATTGGATTTTTCAAAAGTAAATTGACTTTATAAATTTTATTGATGTCAATTAAATTGATGGTTACAAAATTTTTTCCAATATCGTTATAACATAATACATATATTTATTAAAAAAAAATCAATGTTATACTTTTAAAGGTACTTACGTAACATTAATATAAAGATTCAAATGCTGTAAGCTTTTTATTTTATCGACTATAAGTCTATAACCACTCAACACAGATATACACAAAAGCAGACTCGCTTTTTGCAATGAAAATGAAGAATCCTCAAGTCCTTAAAACAATAAAAGAGAAAGAAAATGAAGACAGAAAAATCTCTCTTTTTCACTCACTGCAAATACCAAAAACACCAAAAAGTACTCAAAATTTTCCAATCTTCAAACACTGCGTTGTTGATTCCAGCTAGGAGGAATGCGATCAGAAGTGATGGGAGTAGCAGCAGGAAGACTTTTTACGTTGATGTTAAGAGGATATAACCGATATTCGATATCCAACTCTCTGCATAATCTACCAATCTCTTCAAGTAATTGACCTCTCCTCACATATCTCTCTCCCATATTTTGATGATTCATCTTATGTGTTGGCCACATTGCGATCTTCACACTGTTTAATCCACACATATCTCTAAACACAATCATCGGCGATGGATGCCAATGATCCTTCTTGTTATCTACATAGCTGCATAAACACATAAAAAAAATCATATTAAGTGATGTTTTTAAAATGTTTAGGATTGAGGGTTTAGGGTTTTAGCTACTAACCTGAGTATCCTCTGTCTTAAGGCAGTTGTCTTTTCAGGTGGAGTTGCTATATGGACAAAGAATTCAATGGCATCTTGCATATCAGGACTGCGGTAATAGTTAGCGATAGGTTTTGTTCCGAGAAGACTGTTTGGATATACAATCTTCTGATTATCAAATCGAAGAAAGACAGTAGTCAAAATGTTCATCTCTTCCACAATCATCTATACATAAAAAAAACAGAGGATTAGCTCTTTCTTTAAGTTTTGATGCATAACGACGGGTAAAAAAACAGAAACAGAGTTTCAAGGGACAAACCTGGACACCGTCTATTTCACACCTGTCACCGACATCAAATGGATGCATAACGAAGACGAAGATGACCGCTTCAAAGATGGTTTTACATGAATTTCCAAACACAAAGACTACAAGAAGAAGCTGAGAGCTTATGACAAGCAAGAACTTGGTTGTAGCGATTCCCAGAATGAGAAGCCAGATGATTAAAATCACAATGCTGACCAATACATCAACGATTCGATGAAGCCTGTTCACTGCTGTTTTTGTATCGTTTAATGTTAAAGCTAGTGCTCTTCGTTCTCTAAAGGCATTAACCTAGAAAAAGATTTAAGAATCTAGCATCATTGTCATACGTAAGAAAGTTTTTGAAATTTGAACTGAAAACAAACACTTACCACCCAATTCTTCAGACAAGATTTGCTGATTTTGTGACATTCAGAAGCTCCTTCAAATAGATCCATTGCTCTTTCAGACTCATCTTCGGACAGAAAACGCATAAAGTCTTCCATATATATGTACCTAAGACCCGGAAAAAAATACTCTGTTTCTATCTTGATCTCTTAACAAACATCAAATCAAAGTTGTTCATAAGATTATAATATATATACCTGGATCCAGGCTCAGCAACATTCTGAAAAATCTTCCTCGCTGCAAGTTTTGCTTCGAATTCACTTCTTATCTGTGTGGCCTTATCATCTTCCTGAGTCGTCGTGTCTTGTATCTGTTCATCTAAAGTAGAAAGAGTTCCTTTTTTGATAACATTCATCAGTTTCTTCATTTTCCAAGCTGAAACGTTCTTAGTGTTCATTCTCTGCAAATGATCGATCCGTATCCCTTCTTCCCCTCCTTCTTTCTTAGAACCAGACCGCGAAAGCACCGGACTTTTCCCAACTCTGCTTGGACTCTTCTGCAGCCTTCCGCTTCCAACAGTCACTTGTGGTGGAGAAGAAACCGCCTTTGGACCTAGAGGAGATAGCTTACGTCCAACTATCTCGAAGGTTTTAACATCATTTGCTACTTTCTCCTCTTCTATATGAATCTCAATACGAGGAGGTCCCGAGAGCGTCTCAATCACGTATTGAGTAAACAACGATTCTTGAATCCGATCGAAGTAAGTACTCATATGGAAAGAGGAAGCAAGAACTTTAACCAGTAAAGTCTTTATGAGCCAGATGATAACAGCAACAAGTAAACAGATTAATACTTTAGTCACATACTTAAGCACAGTACTTCGCATCTCTCTTTCAACTTTCTTGTCGAACAAGAAATGCCATGCGATCAACACAAGCCCTAGCCATAGACAATTCTGCACCGGCTTTCGAATCCCGTAAACGAAATACAAAACCTTTTTCCTCCAAAGAAAATTGCTTTCAACGAAGTAAACGAATAGCTTCACAATCCAACTAGAAACCAATCTCCCACATATCAAGACAAGAACCATCACTTCCCATTTCCATAGAGCTAGGTCCCAAAGTGTCTTGCCACGCAAGTAAGGTATGACTAGGCTACAAATCAAACTAGCAATGATCAAAATCAGAAATATCCATTCTATAATAACCCAAACACAAATCTTCTCCTTCCTTAAACCTTCAGGTAAATCCTCCTCTGAGAAGGGATCTTCCTCTTCTTCCAAATCCTTGGATCCTCCTTGGTTTGGAGTTCCCGGTTTAGTGTTTCTCCCACTAAACCCGGGATTTAGATTCCCGGACCTTGGAGTCCGACCCGAAACCATATCCGGATACGTCGGAGTAGGAGGATCCATCAATCTAGATCTAGTCTTCATCTTCATCAAAGTCTTAGTCCTCATCGTCGATCTATTAGAGGTACACTTCACAACCTCTGATCCATCTACTCTGTTTTCTTCATCTTCACTACTATCACCATCTTTAACAGACGGAGAAAGCGTGACTCTGTTCTGTCTCCGTCTAATCGCATCACCGGTTCCATTACGATAACTCGCCGTCACTGGCGCGGTTACTGGTGAAGCAGAACCGGAAACTGCCGTTGACGACAGAGGAGGAACCGTATTTTTTTGAAGCTCAGGCATGTTAGCTTCCATGTCGAGAGAGATTTCATCACCGGAAGCTTTTTGCTTGTTGAGAAATTGATTTATAAGCTTCGACGGTGGATCTGGCTCCTCCGATTTCTCACTACTCCGCCGCATGAAATCAAAGCTTCCGTCGTCTTCTTCACCTCCGGGTGGTTTAGAGCTCTTATCATTATGCCAGAAGTTAATGCTTGACTCTCTCCAAAACTTTTCTGAGTCACCATTGTCTTCACCGTCGATCCTTACAACAAAATCTCGCCGTTGATCAGTTGAATCAACGGCCATGTTAGAAGGAATGAAACTTTCTATAGTAAAATCTCGCCGAGATTTTTGTTTTTCTTCAAAGTAAAACGTTCGTTTATATATTTTTTTGAGAAAGAGGAAAAAGAAAAGTTGGTTCTTGATTTCTAGATGTAATGGTAATGTTGATTTTTCTAAATATTTAAATCTTTTTGATTGATTTTGTTTTATTTATTTTTGGTAATGTTGAACCATGTGAGATTGTGATGATCTTGCTAGGGCTAAAAAGACAATGTTTAAACCAGGTGATATTATCATATTTTCTATTTTCCGCTTCTGAATCATTTTAAAACATTTCACGACTACTCAGACCAAAACATAGACTCGTGTCTCGCTCTCACGCAAACTACAAAACAAAAAAAACACTCGATTAAAAAGTCAAAAGTAACACAATTGGTGTTGGAACTTGGAAGCTCGAGATTTTTTATACAAGAAAATAATTTTTTTTTTTAAAGTAATTTTGTTTTATTTTAAAATTAGTTATTTGTAAGCTAGTTATTTTATATTTTAAAATTGTTGAAGAAAAAATGGGGGCCATGTTCACTGTCGAGAAACGAAGCAGTTGAAGAAGTAATAAAAATTGTTGTACCACAAATTAACTAATAAATAAACCTATCGGATTGGTGAAACTAGCTTACGTGGTGAGATCTTACGGCGCGAATGTGATAATGAATTTACTAATGGTATATGAGTCAGGCACGTGGTTGGCTAATCTTTGGTCTCCTTGTAGTTTTTTTTTGTTTTGTTTTTGTGAGGCGTATATACGAATTTTAAACGATACCTAATTCGAAACAAGTAGAAAACGACACGAAAATGACACGTTTTTTGATAAAACGGCAGGTCGATTAGGATACAAAATGCAGCTTAGGTAACGTGTGAACAGAGACACATGGTTCAATAAGAGTGGTCACAGAAGAATTTGTTTTCATATACCCCGATAATTGTCTAATGTGAATATAAAATGTAATAATTATTACTGGCCAGATAAAAGAATAACAATGTATTGTGATTTTTTTTTTTTTTTTTTTTTGTGAAAGGGTTTATATTATTGTGAGTATTATTTTATTTGCAAATTTAAATGCATGAATCAGAAGAAAACAGTTTGATACATGTGACCAAAACATAAAATAAAAAGCTGTTTGATGCATGTGAATGATACAAATAGATTTCCTAGATTTGTTTTCCGAAAAGTGAAAAAATCATTAATTGTTTTAGATATTTTGAAAAAAGAAGATATAATGGTTAACTTTGGTCTATGGTTACACAAACTTGGGAAGGCATATTGGATCAATGATTTGTATCAATTTAGAAACATTCTAAACTGTAAATCGTCTCCTCGAATCATTTGTAAATTACTTTTGATATTATTTTATAAAGAAGGCCTTTTAACAAAAAAATAATAATATGATTTTATAACAAAATCCATGTTTTCCAATTAGGGGAGATTGTAAGTTTTTTTTTATAAATGACTAATCCAATATCTTACACCAGAAAAAAAAACTTTCCATATCTCAACGGGCCTAACTAGTTATCTTATTGGGCTCATTCAGTTCATTAAAATAGCCCAATATTCAACTCTTGTTCTATCTTAAAGTCCCATATCGCTTATCTTACAAGTGAAAAGAGTAACATTTATCATTAGAGTCGGTTTGACAAAAAAAAAAAAATCATTAGAGTCGAAGATGAGACTGTCACCTTCACTAAAGTTGGAACGATACAGAGAATATTAGCATGACCCCTGTGCAACGTTGACACCCTTTACTCGATAATTGGTCTAATTTTTTTTTTGAAAATTTTCTAGATCGACGATGTGCAATTTGTGCATTGTTTGCAACTCCGACGATTGGAAACCTAAATTTCCGGTACAAATTTAATTAAACCGGATGGTTTGGTTTATTATATGTTCTATATTATTCTGGTTTGGAGAATCATTTCTTCTCTTCTAAAACCCTTTGCGTCTCTTCTCTAGAGAATCTCTCGGTTGCTCCAATGGCTGGCTTATTGGTTACTATTAATCACTGAATCTCACAAATTGATTTCGCAAGCTGACTCCTTTGAAGCCATGGCGATTCTGCTCAGATCAATTCTCAAAAATCAAACTTTGTTTAAGACTCTCTTGAAACCTCAATGCGCGCCTTTGATTGTCTCCAGAAACTTTACATCGGAAGAAGCTTATAAGAAGCCACTCTCTGTTTTCTTCGAAGAGGCTGTTGGATTGAGACCCAAATCAGAAACGAGCGAAATCGAAGAAGAAGAAGAAGAAGGCAACGAGTTGAAGAGAAAGCTTTTGGAATTGGAAAGGAAACTCATAGAACTGAAGAAATCGGAACCTGTGAGAAAGAAAAAACAGAAGGGAGAGGTTGTGATATCAGAGCAAAACGAGAAAAGGCATAATCTTTACAAGTTGTTTAAGGGAGATGAAGAGAAAGAGGTAAAGAAACATAGTAAGGAAAAGGAGGACGTAATTAGGGTTTATAAGGAGCTTCCTATAGAGATGGTGTCGTTTGTGAGGCTTCTGCATAAAGAAGGGTATTTGAACAAGGCTAATTTCATTACTGGAGAAAAGTTGGATATGGGGAATCTTGATGAAGAGTATGCTAGAACTTTTGTTAAGTTTGCTGCCGAAAGATTTGGAAAGGATTACCAGGAGATAGCAAAGTGAGAATCTTTTTACTTCTGTATTGATCATATATTGTGTTTATTCTGTTAGATTGTTAAAATTTTGGATCAGTGATCCTCCTTAGGCTTCGTTTAGAGAAAATGTATGTGAAAAATGTTCATCTTCAGCTGAAAAACTTGTCAGTGAGTTTGCATTGTAGTATATGTAACATTTCGTGTGGAGTATAGGTTGGGGTTGGAAAAGGAGGGGTTCACTGCTAGTTCTTTAGGAATGAGGAATCTTTTGTGATGAATTGAGCTCTTGTAGTTTGATCGCACGCTACTTGTAGCATTGGTTGAGAAATTCTGATGTAAGAAGTTGTTAATACATTTGTAGATGCTTTAAATGGAGTTATTTGGACTGTCGAGTTTTAGAATCTCTTGTACGGTCTTGATTGCCATACCCTGCAGCATTTCATTTTATTTGCTCTTAGTTAAATTGTTGTTTGGAAAATTGATGGATAAAGATTAGGGTTCGTTTAGAGAAATGTTCTTCATGGGTCTCTGATGAAAAACTTGGGCATGTTCTGGTGAAAACTTCTCAGTACGCAGTTCATTTCTATACAGTGCGAAACTGCTTAGCGTTTGCATTGTTGCATGTTTAACATTTCTTGGGGAGTATAGTGGAGTTGGGAAAGGAGGGGTTCAGTGCTAGTTCTAATGGAATGAGGAATCTTATGTGATGAATTGATGTCTCGTGTTTCGGTCATAGGCTAGTTGTCGCATTGGTAGAGAGATTCTGATGTAAGAAGTGATTAATACATTCGTTGATGCCTCAAATGTATGGTCTTATTTGGCTTCATCCCTGAAGCAGTATTTTGTTCGCCCCTTAGCTATTGTTGCAGCTAGGCAGTTTGAAATTGATTCAATCATTCTATTGTCTCCACGGCTTTTTATAACCTCAAATTTAACTTACACAGGTGGTTATCAGGTAGTGACCTGAAGAAGATTGTGCTCTTTGGTTGCCCGAGTTTGGAAAAAAGGGCGGTATTCGCTGCTAAAACATTGCGCAACTTTTTCGATATCCATGAGAATAATGTAAGCCTATCACACACCACACTGTCTCTATCTCATTTTGTAACTCACCAACAGCATCTAACCAAGTCTTTTTTTGTTGCATAATAGGTGTGCGAGAAATGCGTGTTAAAAGAGAAGTGCAAGTTTCCAAACCAGAGTGTATGGGATGGCAAAACAAAGCACTTGCACTTGTCTGTTGTGATGAAAGTCATCACACTATATCCATTAGACTTGACTCATCCGAAGCTACAAGTTCCTCAAGAGGTACAAGACTCAGTTTCAAGATTGCTGACGGAGATTCAGAACCTAAGCCGAACTATCTGTACTCCTCTCGCATGAGTTAACATTATCAAATATTTGTTTGTAGTAAACATCAATCTAGTGATCTTGCAAATGGAAGTTGAACCAAAAAAGACTCTTATGAAGAAAAATCCTTCACTTCTACTTTCACTTGCAACAGCTAAGGGTACAGATCCCATAAGTAGTTAGTTATGTTTTCAGCTTTTATCTCGATTTTGTGCCCCTAAATCATCTGTTGAAGAAGATATTTTTTCACTGAGAACAAAGGAATATCATTGTGAACCTTATGGCTGAGCCAGAAACTTTCTGGATAAGTATGAAAGGAATGGGTCTTGTTCAGAAGAGACAAAGGCTTGCCTGAAAAACAAGCCTATCATCAAGAGCCACAGGCATTCCTATCAAACGTGGCGGTAAGGTGATTGATTTGTTTGCGTCTTTCTTCACTTTAAAGTTCACTCTCGCTAGATTCCATAGCATCTCCATACTTAGGATTTTTTGTTAAACTCTCCAAGAGAAAAACATAAAGTTCCAACCTTTTTAGTTTCCAACTTCTCTTGAAACCTAATTTTGATTACAGTGAGTGGATATCGTAAATTTGTGGCTTTCTCGAGTTTCTGAGATTTTGAGCTAAACACTCTGCTTAAACCTCAAGTTCTTACCTTTTTACTCTTAGTAGAGTTGCAAAGTTTAATCCTTTGATAAAATCTCCCGAGATTCCGAGTTTGTCTCGCATGAGGATTTGAATACCGAAGAAAAAATGTCAGTGGAAAGATCTTTGGAAGCTTGGGAAGAAGTTCAGAGACATGGACAAGACTTAGCTGACCGACTTGCTCAGGGCTTTAACGGTTTGATTCAAATCAACCCACCTTCATTTCCATCGAAGCTATTTGATCTTGAGTTCTCTAGTCAGCATTTCGGGATTAGGGATTCTAGGTTTTCTATCCACCAACCCATCAATGGCGTTTCGGCTATTCTTGATATTGGGAACAAGATTGGTCAAGCGGGTGTTGATTTTGGCTCTGGATTGAATGTGATGGTTCAGCAGTTCTTCAGAAGGTTGCCTGTACCGTTCCGACACGATGAGAACGTGTTTGTTTCTACTGAGAGAGATACTGTCACGAGGAGCCATAGGGCTTATGTAGACACAAAGGAGAACTCAGCGTTTTCTAAGACAGATACTGCTTCCTCTGGTACTGTGTATGAGGAGAAAGTTACAGAATTCGATTTAAGGACTATTGGATTACATAGGAGAGCAAAGGTACTTGTTGTAGTTCTGCAATTTCAAGTTTTTATTTTGTTTCTTACTGCAGAGATATCTAGATTGTATTTGAATGTAGGAGATTTCTTAGAGATTGAGAATGAGCATATGCAAAGTTTTGGAATTTAGGGGCTTTCTGATTACTACTACCTTGCGAAAATAGGATTGTTTTAGGCTATGGCTTCAATCAATAAGAGTCTGGAAGAAATTATTGATGTTTTGAATCAAGTTTAATGGAGTTCCTGCCAAGAGTGAAATTTGTTTACAGCTTGCAGTTTCTGCTCCTTGTAGGGAACGGTTGAGCTATCATCAAGTTATGAAACTAGGACAAGTAGTATGGAACATTCGTTAGCAGCCAGGGGAGATCTTTGGAGAGTAGAAGCTTCTACTTCAAATTCCCCTGTGAGAGATGATAGCTCGTCTCTCTTTCTACTCCAGCTTGGACCTCTGTTATTTCTGCGCGATTCAACTCTTCTTTTGCCTGTTCATTTATCAAAGCAACACTTGCTCTGGTACGGATATGATAGAAAGGTATGCTGAAAGCTTCAACACTTGTGTTGGTCTTCACATCTCGAGTTGCTTATTATTTCAATACTCGGGTAATACTCATATGGGAATCTCGTCTCAGAAAGGTATGCATTCACTGTGTCCAGCTTTGTGGTCAAAGCATCGAAGGTGGCTTATGATGTCAATGCTCTGCCTCAATCCTTTAGATTGCGTAAGTGTCTTTACTTAACAATCTTTCTATGTGTGTTTGTTTGCCTTTCTATATTCTTACATAGTGGACTAATGCTCGACGCTTTGTCTTTTTCTGGCACTTGAAACAGTCATTTGTAGACTTGCAATTCCCAAATGGACAATTAACATATGTTTCTGGTGAGGGATTGACGACAAGTGTCTTTGTTCCTTTATGCGGCGGTCTCCTTCAAGCGCAAGGTCAATATCCAGGAGATATGAGATTCAGTTTCTCTTGCAAGGTTGGTTAATAATGATCAAGTATAGTCACAGTTCCTTTATTCAAGAGCTTAAAAACCTGTTTTTCGCCTTTGATGAAACAGAGTAAACAGGGAACACGAATCACACCGATGATAAACTGGCCTGACAAATCATTGGCATTGGGTGTTTCTCAAGCCTTGGCTTGGCGTAGGTCCGGTGTCATGTTGAAACCTGCAATTCAACTTAGGTAAATTAAAAACCCGCCTTCTTTCTTACAGTCAAAATTATTTATTTTTTTTAACTTGCAAACATGGAAACAGTGTGTGCTCTACATTTGGTGGAAGCAATCCCGGGATTAAAACCGAAGTTATTCAGTCGTTGAATGATAATATCAATATGATATGTGGCTGTGCATTCACAGCTCATCCTTCAACATTTGCATCTGTTTCCGTAAGCTAATCTTTCTTTCTGTTTCCATACTCTCTACGGTTGTTATTTGCACTCATTTCAGTTTTTCTCTAAAACCGCAGTTTGGTCGGTCTAAGTGGAATGGGAACATTGGACGAACAGGAATAGTTGTTAGAGCTGATACTCCTCTTCCAAACGTTGCTCGACCTTCTTTCTCCATTCAGATCAACAATGCTTTCGAGTTCTGAAAATATGTAAGGGCAAGTTTTTGGTTTGTGTAGTCTCGTCAAAAGACTATATTGTATATAGTAAATTAAACTCATCAATCCAACAGAGAAATTTCACAGCGTAATAACGATTCAATTTTGAAAGTTGATATGTTGGTAAATACTGTTGTGTTTGTAGATTGAATAAAAGAATATATACAATTCATTACTCAATCTCCACATCAGTAAGATCATCTAACAGTCTCCTCGACGAAGATGATGAATTTCCTTCTTCTTGCTGTAATAGGCTAACATCTTTGCTCGGATCAGAGAAGGAAGAATCGACCCAAGGACCGTCCATCGAGGAGGAGCTTTTGTGTTCTTTGTTTCTTGTATAGGTTGAGACTTGTGACTCGCTGTCTTGTGACAAATGCTCTAAGGCCTTAAACCTCATTGCGGCTGAACCACTTGGATCAGCTTCACGTTTCACCAGTGGTGGTTGGACTTTGATTTTTCCTTGTAGCATACTTACAACAGATGACATCGGTGGTCTCAATGTTGGAGATGGGTTTGTACAGAGTAAAGCTATGTTCAACATCCTCATTGCTTCTTTCTTCGAAAAGCTTGTACCGAGATCTGGATCCACGAGTTCTAGAAGACTCCCTTGTTCTTGCAAGACATATGCCCAGTCAAGAAGGTAAATAAACTCTTCTTTTGGTCTGTAATTTGTGTTGCTCTTTCCGCTAACAATCTCTAAACAGACTACACCGAAGCTATAAACATCTGCTTTGTCTGTTAAGTAACCTCTCATTGCATACTCTGGAGCCATGTAACCTCTGCATCAATGAAATATTAAGTCGGTAAGTGTTAACCATTCACGATGAATATTACAAAAGATAAGTAATGAACACTCACATTGTTCCTGCAATCCTTGTGCTGATATGTGTATTCTCTTCTTCATCGAGTTTCGCTAGACCAAAATCAGAGATCTTAGCATTTAGAGACAGATCAAGAAGCACATTTGTCGCTTTAATGTCTCTGTGCACAATCTTCAGCCTTGATTCCTCGTGTAGATAAGCCAATCCTTTCGCAATCCCTATGCATACCTTGTTCCTCGTGGACCAATCCAAGTGAAGTCTTTGTTTCTCTGTGCCTGTTAAATCCAAGAGACTTTAGCTTGAAGATCAAGAACTTCGGCCTGCCTATCTTAGATGGATAGAAAAAACTAACCAAAGAGTGCGCGAGCGAGACTGTTGTTCTCTAAGTATTCATACACAAGCAAAAGCTCTTTCCCTTCGATGCAACAACCATAAAGTTTCACAAGATTAGGGTGTTGCAACGCAGATATCATACCGATCTCAGTCACAAATTCTCGGTTTCCTTGCTTAGATTTCGATGAAAGCTGCTTCACCGCTATGGTCATCCCATCAGCGAGAACACCCTAATAACAAAAACACATCAATACTTATAATCCAATCTTACAGAACTTATGAAGGTGTAAAGCCAAAGCAATCATCACCTTATAAACCGGTCCAAATCCTCCTTCTCCAATCTTGTTTTCTGGATCAAAGTTGTTAGTAGCACGTTTGATTTGCTTCAATGTGAACGATCCTGTCTGCAAATCGAGTCCCCGAAGCTCTTCTGATCAAACAAGAAAGTAAGAAACAATCAGGTCTTGAAAATGACAAAGAGCATTTTTGAACAAGAGAATGATGTTTTCTTTGTTACCATTTTCATCCACTTCTTTTCCACCTAAGTAACCTGTTAGCCTGAGGATTACAAGTACCAGCAACCCGAAAGCTACACACGCTGCGATTACAATGCCTGCAACTACTCCATTGGACAATGGTTTTCCGGTATCAACCTTGAAATCTATAACAGCAGGCAATAAAGATCATTCATTCATCCACTCAGTCCAAAATTATTTTGAACAGTTGAGAAAGATTGGACGGAAAACTCACTCGGTGTGACGGTTATAGCGGATATGAGAGGCCCGTAAACACCTCTTGTTGGTATTACGTTTGTGCCTTTTCCTGTCCACTTCAAATGAATCTCCAACGTACTTCCATTCACTTGAACTTCATCAACTTGCCTTAGGAACGGTTTACCAACTCCACCTGCTCTCTGTGCTATGTTAAAGTCCCTCTCCAACAAAATCCCCTGCACGAGAGAATCCAAAATCAAATTTACTTAGTGATATAGGAAAACCGAAACTTTCTTGTTTGTTCTGCAAAACTCACTTGAACATAAATGTCGAATAGTCGCCGCCCTAAGCTACTATAAGTCTGATCATTTGAGAACATTATCTCTGCAAAATAGAGCTGAACTTTGTAACTTCCTCTTCTCATGCATAGTCCATAGTACTTGAGTGATTGTGAAGCGAGACGGGCTGTTTTGTAATACTCTGGAGTTGATTCATTGATCAAGTTAAACGTATCTGTTGCTAAGTAAGTGGCACCGTCATTGCCTAACCAAGCTCCAGAACTACTGTATCCCCATCTTTCAGAGACAGAAGAGAATGTTGATGCTCCTCTTTTGTTTAAGTCATCCGCATACTCGTCTTTATCAACCTTGAGTCGGTTTCCTCCACAGTTAATGAACAAGGAAGAATCTGCAAGAAACTTTATAAGGGCTTCTTTTTTTCAAGAAATGTTTTGAATCTTGATGTGAGAGTTGGAATTTTCCACTTACGGTGTGCGTCTCCAGGACACGGAAGATCCTTTCTTAAGCACCATTGGACACTACACAAGTAGATATTATTTCTTTGTAAGTAATCTTTGGTTTTACGGGAACCGAAAGGAAAGGGAAAAGAGACTCACGAGTTATTGGTTACTGAGGGGTAGCTGGAGATCAAGTTACTGAAAGTTTTAACCAAAAATGCTGATTAGAAAAACATGTAAACAAGATAAGCTGAAAATCACTGACATGAAACAACAAGGAATGCTTACACATCAAGCTGATTACAGCTTAAAGTAGGTGGCTGAGTGAAATTGTTGTAAGATAAATCTCTGAAAACAGATCAAGAAATTAATGACCTTGATGATACCGAATATTCAACCTCGAGGTAGGTAGTTAGTTAGTTTGCTTACATGTTTTGTTTACTATCAAGAATGAACTGAGGAACTGGACCAGTCAATGAGTTATTATTCAGATACCTAAAGAAGCAAGAAAAGAATCAGTTTTCAAGTCACGGTTAAAAATATCATCTATATTGATAAACTTACATAAAGTTGAATGCGTTCAGACTCCGAAATGTGTCTGGAATTGTACCATTTAACATGTTTGAGCTTAAATCTCTGAACACACATACATACTTTAATGTGAGAACTTGATCAAAAAATTTAGCCTTTAGGCAGTAAGAACTAGCAAGAGAATTTTGACTTACAGTAACTTCAACATAGTCATGGAAGTACCGATGTACTCCGGTATAGGTTCCCTTATCAAACAGTTTCTTAGTACCCTGATGAAGTTCATAATAAGCAAAGAAGATATTCAAATGTTGGTTTGATGGAAACAGAGTTTCTTTAACTTCAAGTCAAAGTTAAAACTTAAAAACTTACAATCTTTCCATATTCGTCATATTTTGAAGGTCTGGAAAAGGAGAAGTTGGTCCACGCAAATCTGTTATCCTCCTGATAAACAGAGAGAGATTTTTTAAGCTCAAAAGTTTGGAAAAGATGTTAAATGTTAAGTACGGGTTGCTTACAATTCAGTCAGGTTTTTCAAGTTTGAAATCGAAGCTGGAATAGGACCTTCCATTGATGTGCCTTGGAGGTCTCTGCAAATTAACAACAATTCAGTCTTTACCAACAGTTTTCTTTTTTCTTGAGAAGAAGTAAGCTCACAGCCTAACGAGCCGAGTCCAGTTTCCAATAAAATCAGGTATCTTCCCAGATAGAGAGTTTCCATCAATCCGACTGCAAGAAACATACATATGAAGCTTTTAGAATCATTCCAGAGAATCAAATTCTTCACAGTATCTCTACTTACAAATTAGTCAAATTCTTGAGATTGCTCAAGGACTCAGGGATCCGACCCGTGATGTTATTTGAAGAGATTAGCCTGTAATCATAAATACACCATATGATGCACTAAGAAAAACTACAATAACAATGTATATGATAAAAACCAAAATATATAGTAAAGGATTTTACAATCTTTTCAAGCTTCTTAAGTTCCCTAGGTTTGGAGGAAGTTGTCCTGTGAATAAATTACTTTCCATAATCCTGCAAAAAAGAAATTCCATATTAGAATATCGTCAATTCTGGTTTGAAGAAAATAAGATTAGATATGTAACATTACACATCAGTAAGTGTAGTAATCTGTCCGAGCTGAGGAGGAAATGGTCCAGAGAGTCGGTTTCCGGTTACAGCCCTGTTAGTTGTAGAAACCAAAACAAAACCAAGAATCAGTATAACTTTATTATCATCACCAGAAACAATGAACCATACATGTATTAGAGAGAATGGTTACAAGATTTCAAGCGGAATTTGAGACAATGTTGTAGGTATTGTTCCACTGAGAAAGTTCAGCACAAGATCTCTGTAAGAAAAAACCACAAACAAAGATTGCTTAAGTTCCAAGCCTCACATTTTGGTAAAATCCATTGACAAAATATCAAGAGACAAAGATCCTTTTATGGAAAATGGTTCGTACATCTCTGTAAGACGTGTGAGGTTCCCGAATTCAGGCGGTATAATTCCTCGCAAATTGAAACCTCTAAGCTGTCTGTTGATGAAAATAAAGAAATTTCAGAACCCTAACTCTGTTTCTTGTTATGAAAGTTACAGAGATGTGAATACTTACATGTTTGTGACACGACAGACTGAGCTGGCGTTGAAAGTACAGTCGCAGGTAATGTTACTGGTTGGTAGCTTGGAGGTTGACTCGGCAACAAAGTTCCATTTTCTGTCCAAACAAGAAGTTCTTTCGATGTTCACTGTTTGGTTTTGAAGCTTTCTAAAGATCGTTCGCAATGTTTGAACTGTGCAAAATTGGTCAAACAATTTGTCGGTTGAGAATTAAAGTAAGAACTTTGATATAATAAATAATGAAAGTCCAACAAAATGAATAAGAATGAGAGATAAATACTATACAATAAAAAACATTTCTGTCTCAACGTCTCTATCGATCTTTTAAGTAAAATTTTTGACCTAACTGGCCAAATTGCACATGTATTGAAATACAATTATTAATAAGAAGACACGGGCTTACTGTTTTAATCATCAAAATAGTACCAAAAACATCATTTCTTTTTTCTTTTCTATTGGATTCTCTTACTACGGTTTATCACTTTTAATTATTTTGATATCATTTACCGCTTCTTCTACCGGATACCAAAATTAGTAGTGAATTTTGTGTTACCAATCAATTTTTTTATTGTAAAAAGATTATATAATATCGGAATGTGTAAATTATGTATGATATACTAGAACTAGCAAATCTTTAAATAAGTCAAGCATTTACAAATTGACCTACAATAGATTAGATAATTTTATGGATCTTATGATTCATGATGACCCATACCATTCAACAAATTTATTGATGACGACCAATATCCACACCAAAAAATATAATTTTTCTTTTAACAACTGATAACTTTCTTTCGATTAAGTTTTCTTTTTGTTTAAATCAAGAAGGAAGCATAGAATTAATTTTCTTAGAAATTAGAGTAAAATTGAAGAAAGTTAATTGCAATGTAAATATAAGAAAAAGGAAGGTAATACAAACCTTCATCTTCTGGCAAAAGTTGAGCATTTGATCCGAAAATATCCAAGCAAATGAAGATGATGAGAAGAAGACCTTTCCGGGTCGAGAAAAAGAAACCCATTTCTCTTCTTTTTCTTCTCGGGACAAACCAAAAAGAATCTCAATTCTCAAAGAGACCAAGCGATTGAGAAGAGAGGGAGATAAGAAGAGACTGAGAGAGAAAGAGGAAAGAAGAAAGAAAGAGATGGGAACAAGCTTGTACTGTTCGTACTTCATATGTATATGTAAAGTATTACAATTTCTCATTAATCTTTTTAAAACAAAAAAAATTCTAGCCGCCGGACATGAATCAGAATAATTGTGTGGGGGTTCGTCGACTGCTTTCTAATCTTGATTTTTGTTTTAAATTATAAAAGTAAGCGTTGTTAATTTGACGATTTATACTTATATAAGTGGATTTATCATATTTTTTAGATACTTATATAAGTGGATTTTTAAAAAAATACTTATGAAAATAAGTATGTTTCATGGATTTTTTTGGTAAGTGGGGTGGACCACTATGAGGCAAAGTCCCGCAAATAAAACAAACACGTCAAAGTTTGTGTTTTTTGCCGCTTACGCAATTCTTAGAAATATCACTGTAAGTTTTGATTTTCCAAAAATACCACAAAACTAAAATTTATTTTTAACTAGAAGTTGTCCACGCGATGCGTGTATTATATATTCGATTTTAGTTTTGAATATAAAATAATATTTATATTAAATTATATATAAAACTTATCTATAATTGTTAATATATCGCTCAAAATAATTAATTATAGCAATTTTGATGTTTACAAAATGTTTTTTACAAAGACATTTTAGTTGATTAAAAGTTATGCACTTAATTTTAAATTATTTTTTTGTGAAACAGTAAGTTTTTCTTCCAAAAAAATAAACATAAATTATTCAGTATTTGTTTTTTAAAAATGCAAATGCATGTATTACCAATTTTCTTGAAAGTCAAAACAATAGATGAACCTTCTTCACATTTAAAAATTTAAAGCCTACGATTTAAGATAACTTTCAATGAAAAACCCTCTAACTTGACTAAAGATCTTATATGTCGGCTCAAAAAAAATAAGTCATATAAAATCTGATAAATATATTGAAAGACGTTAAATTATATATATAATTTATTTAAAAATTGTTAATATATCGCTCAAAATTAAATAAAATTTCAATTTTGATGTTTACAAATTATTATGATGTGTTAAAAAGACACTTTAGTTGATTAAAAATGTTCAATGCACTAAACTGATTTTTTTTTTTTGTTGTGAAAACGGTATATTTTACTATATAAGAACTTAAAATATTCAAGAATGTATTTTTCTTTTTGTGAAAATGAATATGCATGTATTATCAATTGTCTTGAAAGTCAAAAAATAGATGAACCTTCTTCACGTTTAAAAATTCAAAGCCTATAATTTAAGATAAGTTTCAATGGAAAATCTACCAACTTAACTAAAGATCTAAGAATGTCAGTTTTGAGGAAAACAAAAGTCATATAAAATATGATAAGTGTACTAAAATAACAAGGAAGATTTGCAAAACTACCCTTTTTTCACTACCCTTTTGCAACAATACCCTTTTATGTTGTCCATTTTTAAAAACTACCCTTTCCCTTGAACAAAATGACCAAATTACCCTCATCTAATAGAAACATGTAATTGGAAACTGAACTTTTCCCGCCAATTTTTTGGCGCCAAAATTTTTTTTTCCCGCCTAAAAAAAAGTTTAAGCCAAACTTTTTTCCCGCCAAAAAAAAATTCCCGCCAAAATTTTTTTCGTAACAAATTTTTCCTCAGCCAAAAAAATGATTTTAAAAATCCTTGTAAATATTTTTTAGCGGCAAATAGATTTACAAGGGATTTTAAAAGAGTTTTAAAAGATTTACAAGAGATTTTAAAAGAATTTTAAAAGATTTACAAGGGATTTTAAAAGGGTTTAAAAAAATTTACAAGTAATTTTAAAAGGTTTTAAAATCCCTTGTAAATCTTTCAGAACACTTTTAAACCCTTTAAAATCTTTACAAATCCTTTGTAAATCTTTTAAAGCCATTTAAAATCCCTTGTAAATATTGTAAAACCCTTTTAAAATTTCTTGTAAATATTTTAAAATCTTTTTAAAACAATTTTAAACCCTTTAAAAATCTTTAAAAGACCTTTGTAAATCTTTTAAATCCCTTTAAAATCTCTTGTAAATCTTTTAAAACCTTTTTAAAATCCCTTATAAATCTTTTAAAAACCTTTTAAAATCCCTTGTAAATCACGCTTTTAAAATCTCTTGTAAATCTTTTAAAATTCTTTTAAAATCCCTTGTAAATCTATTTCCCGCCAAAAAAAAAAAAAATTGGCGGGAAAAATATTTTTGAAAACAAAATTTGGCGGGAATTTTTTTTTCGAAATTTTTTGGAAGTCGAAATAATAAATGAACCTTCTTCACATATGAAAATTTAAAGCATATGATTTAAGATGTCTCTCAATGGAAAATTCTCTTACTTGACTAAAGATCTCAGAATATCGGTTCAAAGGGAAAATTAAATCATATAAAATTTGATAAATATGAAAGACGTCATGTAAGTTAAATTAGAATAAATTAAATATTCTCTTTAAGAACTTAAAACAACAAAAAGAAATTGATATTTGATATTACATATCCATATAATGCATAATAAAATTAGGAGTTTAAAGTTAAACTATCATATTACTGAGTTGTTTCCTTAACTTTGTTTTGTATTATATTGTAAGAAAATTAAGAGCAAATAAAAAATTTGTCACCTTGAAGATTTTTTTTTACTGGATTTTCCCTCAAAAGTTATATTAAAACAATTAATACGCAGCATGTTTAATAATACATTTGATTCATGATTTTGAATTATACAAATTAAAATTTTTCATTAAGATAATTTGCTTTCAATAGTTTAAGATTACTGTTAAACTTTTTTTTATTTATCTTTTATTAGATATTTCCATGAATCCATTACACATGAGTTTCAATATGGGTTGAATAGAAATAAATATTTTTATTTTTCATTATAATAAATGAAATGTCAAACAATTGTTATTATTAGATTTCCAAACAGATAAGCCGGTGAAATAAAATTCTAGTTTTTGTTTTATTATTTAGCATAAATATAGTTTTATTTATGTTTAACTTCAAATGATGGGAAAAAGTAGGGAAAATATGTCTCTAAGTTAAATGTTATAAGCTTTTATAAATTGAAACCATAATGTTTTTATATAATTAATTTAATATTATATAACAATTGTTATTATTTATATGTGATGTAATGGCAACAATAAATGAAACCAAAAACTTAGGAATCATATATATAAAAGTAAGGTTTCACTCTCTCCTTAATGGTCCACTTGGCAATATAAGTTTTTTTAAAAAATTTATATAAATAATAAATAACTTATTTAACACACAGTTTAATATAAAACTGAAATCAAAAAAATATGTATCAACTATATTTTTCCACTCTACTTTATTCAACACACAATTAATTAAAAATTAACTCCCACAATTTATTTACAAACCTGAAATCATAAATATATATAAATTAATTATATTTCTCCACACCATTTTATTCAACACAAAATAAATTAAAAATTAACTCCCACAATTTATTTTTAAATTGTAACTTCCATCACTTCTCATCCTATAAATATATACATTCTCTCATTCTCTCATTTCTTCATCCCCTTCCACCGTATCTTAAATATTGTTTTGTTTAGTTTTAAGTTTTTTTCTTGTTGTTGTTATGAGTTTAAAAAATATTATTGTAAACACTTAATTCTAAATTTTAATTTTAGATTATGAACCTTACACTGTTATTCTTTTTTGTTTAAATACATCTCGATTATCAATTTTTCATTACCATCTTATAAATAATCATTCTCTCATCATTTTGCACTATATTCATGTATATATATCTTATGTTGTTATATGGGTAAAACACAATAAATTTAAAAGATAGAAGTTGTCCTTGGGGTTTAAAAAAAAAAAACTTTTATATTAAAATTCATATGATTTTATAAGAAAACAAATTAGTTTGTCACTTACAAAATAAAATGAATTGGAACTATTATGTATGAGTTTATATCAACAAATTATTTTGTAATTTACTTTATCATACATTTATTTTGTAAAAATTAGATATGATATGTTTATTAATATATACATGCATAAATAACATAGAAAAAGAAAAACTGTTAAAATATAAGCAAAAGTAAGATATCAAATTTTAACATATTTTTAATTTTTTAATCATATAATATTGATACAAAATTATTTTAATTAATTAAGGTTTTAAAAAAAAAACTAAAGATGGAAAATTTTCTTATAAAATTGGAGGATTATATATAGTAGTGAACTATAAAACATAATATCATGTCAAAATTTAAAAGATTTGATTTTGTAATTAGTTAAGGGAGTTGCAATTATGCTAGAAGAAAATTCATTTCAAAATTGTAGTTTAATATGTAGTAATTTCAAAGTTTAATGACCATTTTTCTAAATATTTAATATATTTATTAATAAATTATTTTAGTCAAACTACAATTAATGATAAGTACATGTGTCATCAAAGTAGAGTGCCAAATGTCGCATTAGTAGGCAAAGTTAGGAAAAACCTTCTCTTATTATATAAGATTTTCAAAACTAAACCCTCTACACCCTAAACCCTAAACCCTACTACAAATCTAAAATAGTCAGCCAAAACCTCATTGCAGCTGTTCTACCAAATCTAAGTGATTTTAGCAAATTGTTCTACCAGATCTTAGTGTTTTAGCAACAAAACTTAAAAGTATGATATTTTGAGAAATTTCTCCAAAACAAATATAGAAAAATATGTGGAAACGGGGTTTCTTGGTTTGTGTAGTCTGTACATTCTTTTGCTCAACAGAGAAATTTCATAGCGGTGATAACAAAACATAAAAAGAATTCTCTTATTGCAACAAGTAAATTCTATAGATTGAATTGAACCAAGAAAAAAAGAAGCAAAATTTGATTGGTCTGTTGGTAAATAGTGTTGTTTTAGTAGATTGAATAAAAGAATCTGATAGATTTAAAATTCATTACTCAATCTTCACATCGGTAAGATCATCTAAAAGTTTCCTCGACGAAGATGATGAACGTCCTTCTTCTTGCTGTTGCAGGCTAACATCTTTCCCAGGCTCAGAGAAGGAAGAATCTACCCAAGGACCGTCCATCGATGAGGAGCTTATGTCTTGCTCTCTGTTTCTTGCATATGTCGAGACTTGTGACTCACTGTCTTGTGACAAAAGCTCTAAGGCCTTAAACCTCATTGCTGCTGAACCACTTGGATCTGCTTCACGTTTCACCAATGGTGGTTGGACTTTGATTTTTCCTTCTAACATACTTACAACAGATGACATTGGTGGTCTCAATGTTGGAGATGGGTTCGTGCAGAGTAATGCTATGTTCAACATCCTCATCGCTTCTTTCTTCGAAAAGCTTGTGCCGAGATCCGGATCAACGAGTTCTAGAAGACTACCTTGTTCTTGCAAGACATATGCCCAATCCAGAAGGTAAACAAACTCTTCCTTTGGTCTGTAATTTGTGTTGCTCTTTCCACTAACAATCTCTAAACAGACAACACCAAAGCTGTAAACATCTGCCTTGTCTGTCAAGTAACCTCTCATTGCATACTCAGGAGCCATGTAACCTCTGCATCAATGATTTATCAAGTCGATAAGTGTTAACCGCTCGCTAAGAATTTTAGAAAAGATAAGTAAGGAACACTCACATTGTTCCTGCAATCCTTGTGCTGATATGTGTATTCTCGTCATCGTTGAGTTTAGCTAGACCAAAATCAGAGATCTTAGCGTTTAGAGACAGATCAAGAAGCACATTTGTCGCTTTTATGTCTCTATGAACAATCTTCAGCCTTGATTCCTCGTGTAGATAGGCCAATCCTTTCGCAATCCCTATGCAAATCTTGTTCCTTGTTGACCAATCCAAGTGAAGCCTCTGTTTCTCTGTGCCTGTTGTTACCCACAAGTGACTTCAGGTTAAAGATCAAGCACTTCAATCTATCTTTTCCAGATGGATAGAAAAAACTAACCAAAGAGTGCGCGAGCGAGACTGTTGTTCTCTAAGTACTCATACACAAGCAAGAGCTCTTTCCCTTCGATGCAACAACCATAAAGTTTCACAAGATTAGGGTGTTGCAGCGCAGATATCATACCGATCTCAGTCACAAATTCTCGGTTTCCTTGCTTAGATTTTGATGAAAGCTGCTTCACCGCTATGGTCATCCCATCAGCGAGAACACCCTAATAACAAAGCACATCAATACTTATAATCCAATCTAACAGAACTTGTGAAGGTGTAAAGCCAAAGCAATGATCACCTTATAAACCGGTCCAAATCCTCCTTCACCAATCTTGTTTTCTGGATCAAAGTTATTAGTAGCACGTTTTATTTGTTTCAATGTGAACGATCCTGTCTGCAAATCAAGTCCCCGAAGCTCTTCTGATAAAACCAAAAAGTAAGATTTGAAAAAAAAACAATCAGATCTTGAAAATGACAAGAGCATTTCTTGAAAAGAATGATGTTTTCTTTGTTACCATTCTCATCTACTTCTTTTCCACCTAAGTAACCTGTAAGCCTCAAGATTACAAGTACCAGCAACCCGAAAACCGCACACGCTGCGATTACAATGCCTGCAACTGCTCCATTGGACAATGGTTTTCCGGTATCAACCTTGAAATCTACAACAACAGGCAATGAAACAGAGAGAACATTCACTTACTCACCCAAAATCGGTTTAAACAGTTGAGAAATATATGAAAGAAAACTCACTTGGTGTAATGGTTATGGCAGATATGAGAGGCCCGTAAACACCTCTTGTTGGTATTACGTTTGTGCCTTTCCCTGTCCACTGCAAATGAATCTCTAACGTACTTCCATTCACTTGAACTCCATCAATTTGCCTTATGAACGGTTTACCAACTCCACCTGCTCTCTCTGCTATGTTAAAGTCCCTCTCCAACAAGTTCCCCTGCAGAAGAGAAATTTAACATAATGATCCAAGAAAACAGAAACATTCTTTGTTCAGCAAAACTCACTTGGACATAAATGTCGAATATTCGCCGCCCTAAGCTATTAAAAGTCTGGTCATTTGAGAACATTATCTCTGCAAAATGTAGCTGCAGTTTGTAACTTCCTCTTCTCAAGCATAGTCCATAGTACTTGAGTGACTGTGGAGAGAGACGGGCTGTTTTGTAATACTCTGGAGTTGATCCATTGATCAAGTTAAATCTGTCTGTTGCTAAGTAGCCAGCATCCTCCTTGCCTAACCAAACTCCAGAACTACTGTATCCCCATCTTTCAGAGACAGAAGAGAATGTTGATTGTCCTCTACTGTTCAAGTCATCTGTATAAGTGTCTTTTCCAATCTTGAGTCTGCTTCCTCCACAGTTGATGAACAGGGAAGACTCTGCGATAACCCAGGATAAATAATGTAACTGGTTAGGGATTCTTTATCGAAAAGTTTGAATCTTTATAGTACACACACAAAGAGTTTGAATCTTTAAGATGGACACTCACGTTTAGCATCTTCTGGACATGGAAGACCCTCTCTCAAGCACCATTGAACACTATACACAAGTAGAAATATTTTCTTTTGTAAGTACCTTTGGTTTTTTGGGTTCTATGAACCGAAAGGAGGGAAAAAAAGGAGACTCACGAGTTATCGGTTACTGAAGGGTAGCTGGAGATCAAGTTCCTGTATGTTTTAACCAATAAATCTAATTAGAAAAACATACAGAAAAGGTTCAGGTGGAAAATATGAAATAACAAGAATGCTTACACATCAAGCTGATTACAGCTTAAAGTAGGTGGCTGAGTGAAATTGTTGTCAGATAAATCTCTGAAAACAAATCAAGAAAATTAATGACCTCGATAAGCGCAGATGGTTAACCGAATATCCAACCTCGAGGTGGTTAGTTAGTTTTGCTTACAGGTTTTCTTTACTGTTGATGATGAACTGAGGAACTGGACCAGTCAATGAGTTATTATTCAAAAACCTAAAGCCACAAAAATAACTATCAGTTTTTCGAGTACATGTTAATGCCATCCATGCTGATAATTTGAAACTTACATAAAGTTAAATGCATCGAGATTCCGAAATGTGTCAGGAATTACACCGGTTAGCATGTTTGAGCTTAAATCTCTGCACACACACACACAAATACTCTAATGTGAGATCTTAATCAAACCATTAGCCTTTAAGCAGCAGAGTTTGACTTACAGTGTCTTCAGCTCACTCATGGAACCAATGTATTCCGGGATAGGTCCCCTTATCAAACAATTTCTTAGTACCCTAGTGAAGTTAGCAGACTGTTAAATATTGTTTGATGAAACATAGTATATAACTTGAATCAATGTTAAAACTTACAATCGTTTCATTTTCATTAGATTTCGCAGGTCCGGAAAAGAAAAGGCCGCTTGTCCACGCAAATCGGTTATCCTCCTGGTAAAATAGAGCTTGGTCAAGAATTTGGACGAGCATGCAGAAAATGGTATGTTACACTTGTTTCATACTTACAATTCAGTCAAGTTCGTCAAGTTTGATATTGAAGGTGGAATTGGACCTTCCATTGATGTGCCTTGAAGGTCTCTGCAGATTAACAATTTAGTCACTACAACTTTTAGTGTTTTTGAGGAGAAGTTATTTGAGAAATGATGGTTACTCACAGCCTCTCCAGCAGAGTCCAGTTTCCAATAAAATCAGGTATTTTCCCAGATAGAGAGTTTCCATCAATCCGACTGCAAGAAACATATGAAGCTTTTATAGAATCAATCCAAAGAATCAAAAGATTGATGAATTCTTCACAGTATCTCTACTTACAATTCAGTCAAATTCTTGAGATTACTTAAGGACTCAGGGATTTGACCCGTGAAGTTGTTTGCAGAGAGAAGTCTGTAATATAAATAGACCAAATCACTAAGTAAAGTGAAACAACAATATATAAGACAAAACAGAGTATATAGTAACTGATCTTACAACTCTTTCAAGCTTCTTAAGTTCCCTAGGTTTCGAGGAAGTGGTCCTGTGAATAAATTAGTTTCCAAATTCCTGCAATTTGTCTCTTACATATTAGAATCTTGTCAATTCTGGTTTGATGAAAAACAAATTAGATATTTAAACATTACACATCAGTAAGTGTAGTAATATCTCCAAGTTGAGGAGGAAATGGTCCTGAGAGACGGTTTCCGATTACAGACCTATTAGTTGCAGAAAACAAAACAAAACGTGAGAATCACTAAAACTTAATCATCACAAGAAACAAGTATGTGTTGCAGAGAATGGTTACAAGATTTCAAGTGGAATTTGAGACAATGTCGTAGGTATTGTTCCATTGAGAAAGTTCCGCGAAAGATCTCTGTAAGAAAACAAAAACAGAGATTGCTTAAGTTCCAAGCCTCAGACATTTTTGCTATGATCCACTGACAGAAACTCAAGAACGAAAATGCATACATCTCTCGAAGACGCGTGAGGTTTCCGAACTCAGGCGGGAATATTCCGGGCAAGCTGAAACTTTTAAGCTGTCTGTTGAAGAAAATCAAGAAGTAAAGAAAGTTTTTTCAGAGCCCTAACTCAGTTTCTTGTTATGAAAGTCACAGAGATGAGAAGTTTCTTTTACTTACATGTTTGTGACACGACAGACTGAGCTGGCGTTGAAAGTACAGTCGCAGGTAATGTTACTGGTTGGTGAGTTGGAGGCTGACTCGACAACAAAGTTCCAGTTTTGGTCCGAACAAGAAGTTCTTTCGATGTTCACTGTTTGGTTTTGAAGCTTTCTAAAGATCGTTCGCAATGTTTGAACTGTGCAAAATTGGTCAAACATTTGAAGTCAAAACTTTGGCATAAATGAGGAAAGTCCAATATAAATATCTCAAATCCCAACGTCTCTCTCATTGACCTAACTTGCCATATTGAGATATAATTATTTGTTTATTAACACATCCTTAAGAAAAAATATACATTATCCAAATGTTAGAAAAACAAAATTCTAAAGTAAATCACACATTTACATATTAACCTAGTATAGCATAAATCATTCAGAATTTGAGATACAAATGAAATTAACATCTTGCTTATACATGAAAAAACGGAAAACGCGTATATTCGTTTAGTCAAGTAATATTTATGTGTACCTAATTTTTTTAACTCTTGCATCGTGCAGCTACGACGACCAATACCATTCAATTATTGAGGTAGGTCCTCGAACTTGAATAAATCCAATATTTTCCAGCTTTTTATTTGTCAAATATGACCACACAAATAAAATTCCCATCTTAGGTTTGAAATGCGACTTTTTAGAGAAAAATCACGCTTATACCAAAAGGTAATAATGGAAAACCTTTTGACAACTTCATAAATCTCCCGTGGAATTTAATATACATATATTTTTTGAACAAGGACAACAAAAAATACAGTTAATTCGATAATTTGCTAAAGGATAACTTTCTTTCTCTAAAAGTTTCTTTTTTAGTAAAGCAGCATCTAAATTATTTTGCTTCGAAACTAAGTAGAATTGAGGAGTTGAAAATAAAATTGAAGAAATTTAGTTGAGATGTGGATTTAAAATAGTGAAACGAACCTTCATCTTCAGGCAAAAGTTGAGCATTTGATCCGAAATTTTCCAAGCAAACGAAGATGAGAAGAAGAACATACACAACTTTCTCGGTCGAGAAGATGAAACCCATCTCTCTCGTTTTTTTCTCGGGCAAAACCAAAACAGATTCCCAATTCTCAATTCTCCAAGAGACGACGAGGCGAGACCAGAAGATTGAGAGAGGGAGAGAGATTGAGAGAGAAAATGGAAGAAGAAAGAAACAGTTGGAAAAAGCTTTCAGTGTTCATACATATATATAAAAATCAACAAAATCTCATATGTCGGAATTAAAAACAATTTTTAAAAGATCTCATAAATGTATTTTTAATTTCTAGCCGCCGGAAATGGATTATTTATGTGGGGTTCACTGACTAATCTTCATTAGTAATATTTCAAATAATAGAAATAAATGTCGTATATATTTGGTGAATTTGTTAAATACTTAGATTTGTTTTCTTTTAGCATTTCGTTGAATAAAAAGTGATTTAAATCAAGGATCTACGAAAAAAAAATCAAACAAGATCTACGAATTTTTAAAATGATGTATAATACTATAATGTATGCAACATTTATATTTTTTTAAAATTTGGAATCCAATATTTGATAATAGAAAACTACTTTTTTAATTCTATATGAAATCCATTTGCCCATATTTACCGAATAGTTATCTCTCACGTTCCCAGAAGGATCCACGTTCTGCTTCCGCTGTTTCTGACGAGCATTAATTATTCTAGTCAAATACTTTAAGTAATTTTTTTTAACAAAACTAGAAATTAGTATATTTGTTTAATTACTCTCGCCATGCAAAAAAGTAAAATTATCTACTTTTATACGTAGAAATAGTAAACAATGAATAAAAGACATGCTTTTCTTGACTGCTTTAGATTTACTTTTACACGATAGCTTTTTTAACTTTTGATCTGTCTAATTTCATGACCAGTCCAAAAGGAATGGCTGCGATGTTGTCTATAAGCAGCCACACTTTTTTTTTGTGTAAAGAAAATATTTTTTCTTAAAGGTATAATTAGATATACTTATAAATACATTTATATAGAGAGTCTGAAACTATACATTTTGGGGTTTTTATTTTTTGGTTGAATGTTGAGGGTTGATCTCTGGAATTATATAGCAAAAATTAAATCATAATTTAGTTTATTAGAGCAACTCCAACCATTGACACCAAAACACCAAATTTTAACACTAAATTTGGTGTTTTGGTGTTCACATTTTTTTTCTATCTCCAACCATAAACACCAAATCTCACACCAAAAACAAAATTTTCATTATTATATTATTAAATTTCTTTATGTTTTTCAAATTTATCTATTGCATTTGGTTTTTATGTTTGTTTGGTTTAAATGTTGTAATTTTATGTTTTTAATGTTTAATTAAGCTTTATTATATATTTTTAATTTTAATTAATGTGATATTTATTTCAAAAATTTGTGCACTTTATCATTTTATATTAATTTAATTAAAATTTGATATTACGAAAACAAAAACATTCAAAAATATTGATAGTATACTTGTATTTTATTTGAAAACCAACATTTTAAATATAAAACTAAATCAAAAATTTAAATAAAATAATATATATATTTTGGTGTTTTGTGAATATGGTGTCACACTGTTCACAAAACAACAAAAAAATAGATTTGGTGTCCATTATAGTGTCACGTTGGAGAAGAATTGTCACTAAATTTGGTGATTTGATGTCTCCTTGGAGATGATTTTTGTGTTTAGGGATTATGTCGACGACTAAGGAATCCTAGGTAGCAAGTTGCTATTGGTTGAAAGGGAAAAGAAAGAAAAATTATGTCTTCTGTTTTTTTCATTTTGATTAAATTGTTTCTTTTTTGTAATCTTAAACTATTTTATAGATATGCCTTCAAATCTCACTATATGGACTCTCGCGCACGAGTTCGTGTTCGGGTTATGCATCAACAATTGAAAGAATTGAGCATATATGGCAATAATTTGACGAAAATCAAGAAAATAACTAATCGATATTCCATTTTCGATATTTTATACATATATTTTTATATCATGTATGTTTAAAATTTTAATATTTGTATTAATTATTCAGTTTTATTTTATATAATAAAATATTATAATTTTTATTTTAGTGATACTATTTTCTTTTTAAAAAACTCACTTAAAAACTCTACCATTGGACAAAGAAAAAATCAAAAGACCAACAAACACTCTTAGTTTTAAATTTCTCAAAATTTATTATTTAAAATTTTCGAAAACCCCTTTCAAAGACTCAAACCATTAGAGTTGCTCTTAGGACATCTCCAATCGGACGGTAAAACACTAAACACCAGACAAAAACTTTTAATTAAAACAAAAAAAATACAAACAAAAACTAGATTGATTAAGAAAAAAAATATACATATTAATCACTGAAAAACACAATATTACAAAATCAAAAGAAAATTACAAACATAAAAAAAAAAAAAAAATACAAGAAGAAAATTTAAAAGGACATAATATAAATTTATTATTACAATGTAATTTTGTTTTGTTATTTTCAATTTATCGATTGTAATCTTATATTAATTAAGTTAAAATAATTCAGTTATGAAATAAATAGTGTATATCAAACTATTAAAAAAATTAAAAAAAAAATCTTAAATTTAATAATATAATAATTAAAAGTAATATTTTTAGTGTAAAATTTGGTGTTGTGATTGGAGATGATAAAAAGATTGAAACACCAAAATTTTGTGTTTTGGTGTATTATGGTTGGAGTTGCTCTTAAGTCAAATATATGATTTTACTCTCGATACCCCTACCAAGTTAATTAACGGCTCCTTGCACAATCGTTACTCGTTACTATGCAAATCCAACACAATTCATTTGTTTCATTTTCTTCTCTGTTTTTTTCTGTTTTACTCTATTTTAGGATATTATTAAAAATATTAAAAAACAAATTGACAGCAATTACAAAGTATTAAATTATAGATGTATATCTATATATATATATATATATATATATATATATATTAGTAATTTCTGATTCAAAACCTTAATATGAAAAACTAAACCTGCAGGTTAACTGTATTTATACATTGATATTTGACGTTTTATAATGTACGAAGTTGTGACACTTTGCAAATCTAAATATATAGAAAAACTGAAGTAAGAAAATATACACACAAAAAAATCCTATTAACATTAATGTGATACGTGTCATACAAATATCTGGATATGTGTAAGAGATTATATATCTGGATATGTGTAAGAGATTATATATCTGGATATGTGTAAGAGATTAATCTATGTTTTATATATATTTATTATACATATCTATTATTTAATTGAAAAGAAAATAGCACTGTTTTAGAAAACATATAAAGAAAAAGAAAATTTTCATACATAGGCGAACAAAACTAAATAGGAATTTTATTTTCAATAAACACTCAAAGAAAGTAATTTCAAATGATTTGTTACTGTGACATTTCTTTCTTTTTGTTTTATATAAACTTGATATCTAAGATATGTAACTTCATCACCATGTAATAATTGAAAAAAATGCTTGTTTAGTAAAATAATTTCCATTTACTGTTGATGTTGTTACTAAATCCCTAATATGTTTTTGGTAGATATTATACGAGATCTAGAAAAAATGAATTTAATCTGGCTGAGATACTTAACAACTAATACTTTTTTATTTTGGTTAAATGACCATTTAACAAAAGATTAATTTCTTAAACTTGTTACTCTTCTCAAGATTCTCATTTTGTGCTACTTTTCATAACTAAAAGAAGCTAATTAGTTTATCTCAATTTCTGATTTCTTCACAAGCCTCTCTTTAATTATCCCTCCTCACAAACAATCCCACATATGATACAACAATCTAAGTTCTAATGTGAAAAAGCAACAAAAAAAATGTCGTTAAATCGGTTTCTCTTCACTTCCTTCTCGTTCTTTCTCTTCTTCATCGTCCATTTCGCATCGTCTGCAACTTTGCCAACACAAGAAGGTAGATATATGCATATATAATATGCTTTTAATATTCGTGTAATTTGTATCATTTCTATGATCTGTGTGTGGAATTCTTTGTAGGGGAGGCTTTTAAAGTTGTACTAACCACATTGAAAAAGACGAATATTGATTTAAATGTGGATCCATGCGAAGTCTCATCTACTGGAAATGAATGGTCAACCATCAGCAGGTGGAAAGACCTAGTAACTTGTGACTGCTCCTTCGTTAATGGAACCATTTGCCACATTACCAAAATGTTCGTCTCCCTTAATTTTATTTTATAAAATCTATTTGGTTTTGTTGAGTCAATTTTGTGATTTTTTTTGGTTGATATTTGACACAGAAATTTGAAGAGAGAAAATCTTCAAGGGTCTCTTCCAAAAGAGTTAGTGGGACTTCCTTTACTGCAAGAGATGTAAGCAAGAACCCAAAGAATCGATCGACGAAATTACAAAGTTGCATCTTTAAAAATGATATGAAGTAGTGTCATTCTTTTTGTTGTAGTGATCTCTCAAGAAACTATCTCAATGGTTCCATCCCTCCTGAATGGGGAGTCTTGCCACTTGTCAACATGTACATACACATATCTCCATAGCTGCTCATACCATTTCAATATATATTGGACTTACTTTGTTGATGAAATGCAGTTGGCTTCTCGGAAACCGATTAACAGGTCCAATCCCTAAGGAGTTTGGAAACATTACAACTCTTACTAGCCTGTGAGTTCAACTAATTTTCAATCTATTATAACCAATGTTTTCAGATAGTTTATGTTTAGAAGTAACTTAATCAAAAAAACTTATGATTTTAGTGTCTTGGAAGCCAATCAACTTTCAGGAGAATTACCTCTTGAGCTAGGGAATCTACCAAACATTCAACAAATGTAAGATTATTCGTACGAGTTTAAGTTTAGTTTTTGTATTGTTGAAACTTGAAACCTCGATTTGTCATTGTTCAGGATTCTTAGCTCGAATAACTTTAATGGTGAAATTCCATCTACATTTGCAAAACTAACCACCTTGAGAGATTTGTAAGTATTCTTCTTTGATTCATAGAGAATTTTTTTTTTATTTGCTACTATATATATGCAATTCTGATATTTTTTGCTAATGCATATAATTTTGTACATAGTCGTGTAAGTGACAACCAGTTGTCAGGAACAATTCCAGATTTCATCCAAAAATGGACTAAGCTTGAGCGACTGTAAGATCTTTGTTTACGGTTTGAGATTGTTACTTCCTTTAAACATTCTTGATTTAAGTAATTATAATGTTATGGTTACCTCAGGTTTATTCAAGCAAGTGGTTTAGTTGGACCAATTCCCATTGCCATTGCTTCTCTCGTAGAGTTAAAAGACTTGTATGTATAACTAACTACATTGGCGTCATGTTAGTTGTTAACTTTTCTTCAATGTATATTGACTTTATTATTCTTGTAAATGCATTTCTTAGGAGAATCAGCGATTTGAATGGACCCGAATCTCCATTTCCACAGTTAAGGAACATAAAAAAGATGGAGACATTGTGAGTCTTATAGATAAAACTACATTTGGAACCTTTTTGGACGTTGAAAGCTAATTCACAAGCTCTTTTTTTTTCTTGTGACATTGTAGAATTCTTAGGAACTGCAATCTCACAGGAGACTTACCTGATTATCTTGGAAAGATTACCTCCTTCAAATTCTTGTTAGTATATTTACAAGTTTATAGTCAATCTCTACTAGCTAGGATGAAATCAAAACTAAGCTAACTTTGTAATAATCTTTTTGTAGAGATCTTAGCTTCAATAAATTAAGTGGAGCCATCCCTAACACTTATATTAATCTTAGAGACGGAGGTTACATGTATGAAATCATTCTCTTCTTTCTTATTTTTGAGAAATTGCTGAGAATTTTGTTAGACTTGTTTCTTTCTTACAGATATTTTACAGGAAACATGTTAAACGGGTCGGTTCCAGATTGGATGGTAAATAAAGGATATAAAATGTGAGTTTTAAAACTTTTTTGTAGGGTGCATTACGAAAAAAATTATATGTAATTACTTCATAGATTATTAACATGTTTCTTCGGTTACTGGATTATATTTTGTAGTGATCTTAGTTACAACAATTTCTCAGTAGATCCAACCAATGCAGTATGCAAGTACAATAATGTGTAAGAAAACATTACACCTTGGAAACTCTCATGGCTATTTGTTTTTCGTAATTTTAAGAGACTAATTAAAAGATTAACAAATGTTTTGTTTGTTATAGACTTTCATGCATGAGAAACTACCAATGTCCTAAAAGTAAGTTTGTATACGCATTAATGAAGAGAATGAAATTTTAGTCGGTGCATGTGTTAGTCTGATTTATGCTCTATTTCTTGTGTTATAGCTTTCAATGCTCTTCATATAAACTGTGGTGGGGATGAAATGTCTATCAATGGGACAATATATGAATCTGATAAGTACGATAGACTGGAGAGTTGGTACGAAAGTCGAAATGGATGGTTCTCAAACAACGTAGGAGTCTTCGTAGACGATAAACATGTTCCCGAGAGAGTAACCATCGAGTCTAACTCATCCGAGCTCAATGTGGTTGATTTTGGTCTGTATACGCAAGCTCGCATATCAGCTATCTCACTCACTTACTATGCATTGTGTTTAGAAAATGGAAATTACAACGTTAATCTCCATTTCGCCGAGATTATGTTCAATGGTAACAACAATTATCAAAGCTTGGGTAGACGGTTTTTCGACATATACATTCAGGTAACTAGTAGGACAAAAATATATATTAAATGTCTAAAAAGCTTGGTCACATAATGAATTTTGATGAATCTTTGGTATAATAATGTAGAGGAAGCTCGAGGTTAAAGATTTCAATATCGCCAAGGAGGCAAAAGATGTTGGAAACGTTGTTATTAAGACATTTCCGGTCGAGATAAAAGATGGAAAGTTGGAGATACGATTGTATTGGGCCGGGAGAGGAACTACAGTCATTCCCAAAGAACGTGTTTATGGTCCTCTCATATCAGCTATATCAGTGGATTCAAGTAAACAATGTCACTTTTTTTTGGTATTTTTCACATTAGAGTTGATTTATTATCTCATTTCTAACGAAAATTTAATACGTTGATGAAAATAGGTGTTAATCCATCTCCTAGAAATGGTATGAGTACTGGTACTCTCCATACATTGGTAGTGATCTTATCCATTTTCATTGTGTTTCTCGTATTTGGAACTCTATGGAAAAAAGGTTACTTGAGATCGAAAAGCCAAATGGAAAAAGGTACTCATCACAAAGAATACTAATAAGTTATGATATTTCTAAGTGATTTTGTGTTTCTTGGTATAATTGTTAGAGCTTTGTTCTTCTCTCAGATTTCAAAAGTTTGGAACTCATGATTGCTTCTTTCTCGTTGAGGCAAATCAAAATCGCTACAAACAACTTTGATTCTGCAAATAGGATTGGAGAAGGCGGCTTTGGTCCTGTATACAAGGTAAGAAGAGAAAGAAAGATCACAACTAAGAACAATATATATGTGTATGGATGGATCAATTCTCAAAAGTTTGTTGTCTTTAATATGGTTACAGGGAAAGTTATTTGATGGAACAATAATCGCAGTGAAACAACTTTCGACAGGATCAAAACAAGGGAACCGCGAGTTCTTGAACGAGATTGGCATGATTTCAGCTCTGCACCACCCTAATCTGGTTAAACTATATGGATGTTGCGTTGAAGGAGGCCAACTTTTATTAGTCTATGAGTTTGTAGAAAACAACAGTCTCGCTCGAGCATTGTTTGGTTAGCAACACTCTAGCTCCTTAAATAAACCGTCAAAACTGAATTTAGTTATGATTTGTTTTCCCTTTCTTGATAAAGGTCCTCAAGAAACTCAGTTGAGATTGGACTGGCCTACAAGACGGAAGATCTGTATCGGAGTGGCGAGAGGGCTAGCATATCTACACGAAGAATCGAGGCTAAAGATTGTACACAGAGACATCAAAGCCACTAATGTGTTGCTAGACAAACAACTGAATCCGAAAATATCAGACTTTGGTCTTGCCAAGCTTGATGAAGAGGACAGCACTCACATTAGCACTCGAATCGCTGGAACATTGTAAGTCACAAAATCAATATTCAATGATAAAAGTTTATATGTCATGTGAGATTTGCTTATAAGTTATAGCACATCATCTTTTTGCAACATTTATGCAGTGGTTACATGGCTCCGGAGTACGCCATGAGAGGCCATTTGACAGATAAAGCTGACGTTTACAGCTTTGGTATAGTAGCTCTAGAGATTGTTCATGGAAGAAGCAATAAAATAGAACGATCCAAAAACAATACCTTCTATCTTATTGACTGGGTAATGATCTTTTTGATTGATTACATTTCACAGAACTATTGAACAAAAGATCTCAACTATATTTTGTTCTTGTTTCCCTAGGTGGAGGTTTTGAGAGAGAAGAATAATCTGTTGGAACTGGTGGATCCAAGACTAGGATCAGAATATAACAGAGAAGAAGCAATGACCATGATCCAAATTGCGATAATGTGTACAAGCTCAGAACCTTGTGAGAGACCGTCAATGTCAGAAGTGGTGAAGATGTTAGAAGGTAAGAAGATGGTGGAGGTGGAGAAACTTGAAGAAGCTTCAGTCCATAGAGAAACAAAGAGACTTGAAAACATGAACACGATGAAGAAGTACTACGAAATGATAGGGCAAGAGATAAGTACAAGCATGAGCATGATCATGAGTGATCGTAGTGAATCATCAGCAGATCATTAGCAGTTGTGTAAATAACATATCAAGATGGAAACCCAAAAAACTGTCTTTAGCATTTCAGAAGCAATCTAAGTAAGTACAAGTCAGAGGGAGAGAGATGTGGGAATCAATCTTTTTAATAAGTGTTTAAATAGACAAAAGCAGAGAATCCTAATGTAACTACTTACACACAAGATTTACATTTGGTTCTTTTCTTTTCTTGTCTTTTCGAATATTCTTGATCTTAAATCAATTTTCTTCCTCCAAGTTGGTAGGCTCGCTTAGAACATACTTAGGTAGCTCATACTTAGCACCTGCAGCGCAAAAACAGTACTAGTCAGGGAAATGAAGAACAATCATATGACGCAAGTAAAACAAGATTTAGATTTTGACCTCTCTCGTCATAGCAGACTGTGAGATCTGTGTTCTGAACAATGACTCCTGCACTGTCCACAATTGCTTGTGCAAGAGATATGTCAGCTTCTGCAGCAGCGCGAAGTGCGTCCCATATCTCTGCGATTACCAAGTGTAAAACACAACATGTTGACACTAAGATCAGATGCAACCAGCCAAAACACATAACAAAGCATATCATCTGACACTAAAGTTATATGATTTCCCTCACTGTGGTATAAAATTACACTGACACAATGTAGTTGCCCTGAAGTTCAATAGTAAACATATGAAACTCTCAACCTAATGAAATATTAATTGACAAGTGTTATGCAGAACATTAAAAGGGTCCTTAGCTCAGTGGTAGAGCAATTGACTGCAGATCAATAGGTCACCGGTTCGAATCCGGTAGGGCCCTTGATTTTTTATTTTTTTCCTCCTTCCATCCATTTGTCACAAAATCCCTGCAGAAGAATGACTACCTATCTATCCTGTTTATGTATAACTCATTCCTAAGGGCTCAAGGAATAAGTAACAATTACCTTTTCTACCACCATAATGAGGAGCAGTGTCCCAAAACTCTTCTCTAAGTTTCATAAGCTCAGCTTTCGTGATCGGTTGGGTATGCTTCCACGGTTTCGGCTTCCTAATTTTCTTCACTGACCCTGTAACCACACACGAAATTATCCATCTGATGCAATGCACAACCCAATAAAACTAAAGGATCTATATACATCATCAACCATAGGCATTGCCGCATTGATCATACTAGTTAGTGTCCAATTAGATTAAAAGTTAGTCCATTCGCGGAAACTAGCTTTAACCGTGTAGATTCTTCACTTAAATTTCTTTATATAAAGGAAAAAGCCAACCATAATCAGAGATGAACATACATAGACAACAACAATCTAAAACATAAAAATCCTTCATTGGAATTAAATTTAAACATCATCATAGATATCAAGTTCGAAGATAACATCAGCTCTTGCTACTGCCATAAAGATTCGAAACTGAAACAAAACTCAATCAGATCAGATAAAACCTAAACCCTCAATTTCAACGAACAAAATCTACTTTAAGGTAAGAAGAAGGGAACATTCCAAGCTTCCAACATACTGATTACACAACTAGGGTTTCTCTCACCGATTTCAGATAAAAAAAACGATTCCTTTTTTCTCCAATCCAACAAAATAAGATAGATTTGATCTTACCATCTGCTTGAGACTGTGTCGATCCAGCACAACCCATTTATGTTCTTGCTTCTTCTTTCAAACCCTTAAAGTAAAAAACACAAATTCTCTCGGAAATAAACCAAAAGGATTCAGACAAAACCCTGTGTTTGTCGAAGCTTCATCGAAACCAATCAAAGTCGCAAACTTTTCTTTTCCTTAATAGAAAGCAAAGAGATTTTTTTTTACGAATCTTCAGACAAACAAATTAGATGTCGGTAGAAAGACGAAGATCAAGACCGAGTTGAAGATGACGATGAATCGGTGTTGATGATTGTGACATTATTGTGATCTTTGGTATATAAAGAAGTAAAGATTTTTTTTTTTTTTTTTTTTGGGCATAACGAAAAGGAAAAAATGGGAATTTTGGCTTCGCTGTCTTCTCAATTAAAGGTAAAGGTTCTAAATCCAATGCGAGCCACCAATCATATGTTGCCACGTCACCATAATTATTCTTTGGATTGAAGAATCTATTGTGCACTTTTAATCTTTAACTAATAATGATCATGGCTTAATTAAGTTAATCAAGTTATCAGGTTGGGAAAAGAATAGCAATGATAATCATCACTATAAAAGTCGCTACCAGATTATTTTTGTTTTAGTTAAATAACGAATAATTCAATTAGTTAATTAATCCCATAGACAGTGATGGTATACATTAAAGTTTCTTCATTCTTTTCTTTTTTAATTGTTTGTGATTAAACAATAGCAAAAAGTATCAAAGCACTGAGATACTTGTTCATTTTGAGAATTTATGATTACAACTATTTTTGTCTTTTGTTATTAAAATTCAATCCAATAAAATGGACAAACTGAAAGATAGTAATTTGTATTTTAGGATCAATGATTAATTTTGGTAAATATTTAAAAGTAAAAGCAATAAGAGATGATAATTTTAAAAATAATTTTATGATCAGTAATATTATATTATATTTGTAAGATTTTATTAAGATTTTAAATTTATGATTCTTCATTTTTATTTGATTTTATTTTCAAATTATTTTGAATTATCATATAATACATATAATAATAAGGAAAAAAAAATCTTGATACATATATATATTTTATTCTAGATAAGTTATGATACGAAATTTTAGAAATTAATATTTATCACTCAATTAATTAGAGAAACTAATTCACCAATCAACAATCACAAGAAGATTGAAGAACTTTTAGTCATGTTTTAATCCCAAAATTTCAAGACCAAGCCAAGATTTTTTAAAGAGCTTATAGATTAGCTAATCAAACATGACAACACTTTCTCTTGTGTACAAAAACCAACAATTAATGATGATGCCACAAAAGACCTGAACAATAAAATTCACAACAAAGCTATAATCATTGTCAAATCTAACCAACCACAGAATTCGTGAAGCTCTTCTTCTACCGGAAGCTTCAGATACCTGCGAACTATAAGTGAATTAAACCCCTCAAGGAAAGATCTTTCTTCACTTCTTTTGAAGTATGAGCATCCCCACAAAGGCAACTCCACGAGTGGTCAAACCTACGAGAAGCAATATCATTATACACAGACTCCATTTATTAATGTCGTAGCCACTCTTCATAAGCGATCCACATCGAGTAATCATCCATACTCCATAGTACCTGAAACCCAATAAATGAATCAAACCCAGCTTTTGAGGGAAGAAATATAATTTATTTCTTTTTGCTTTTTATCCTTACTTTTGAGCATTTCCTATCACAAATGCTTCCAAAGCCCACTTTGGATAACTCAAATCAGCTATGATCCTGATAAGTTCACTATTCTTCGGTTGGGTTGCAACAAGTGTTAAAACGACTGGAAGAAGAACAGAAAACTGCAAAATCCCCAAAAAGTTCGTTAATTAGAATAAGTAGAGAGAGTATATGATTCTTCTATAAAAGGACACTTAAATAAAACTCACCAGCTGGGCTGTGCTCGGTTGGAGAAAGATAGCCAACGCATATGCAATACCGGTCACACAATATACGAGACAGACCAAAACAATATAGTTATCGAAAAATGTGGATCTTGGGTTCGTGAAGAAATAGAACATGGAGAGATAGACCAATGGCTTGACAAGTATATTGAAAATGTCTATTGTATCTTTGGCAAGGAAGCAGGCCGAACTACTCATCCCTGAAGCACTTTCTCTCCAGTAATGTAACTTGTCTAGTGAGAATGATCTTAAAGCTGCTATTTTGCAAAGAAGAGCTGACAGAAGAAGAAGAGGATCATAACATAAGATAGATAAGAACATAAAGAAACTCTCAAAAAATGATTAATAACAGTAATGATAGTTTAGTAAAGGGTTTAATCCAACTTACAGACTGCGATAATAGTATAAATATAACCAGGAGCTCCAAAGCTCTCATCACTTGCTTTAATCAGTGATCCTAAACAAGCTCCAGCAAGCAACAATATCAAATAGTCTGTGGCTTGTAATTGAGCTTCTCTCATTCGCTGCTTCGCTATCCTGAAATCAAGAACATTAATCCGCTTTATTCCAATATCCAAGAATCAATTGATCGTAAGTAAGTCATGGAGAATGTCAGAAGTAAACCTTCCAAGGAAATATTTGTATTGCAGCCACGTACTAGGGGTTCTTCTGTGGGATAAATCTCTAGACTTTAAGAAGTTATGCCGTATTTTATCACGACGCAACCTGAAATTACTCTTCACATCCCGCCACAGCTCTCTCGCAAATGTTTGTTCTGCATTATCTGGTGAATTAGTACCTAAGTCTGGATTCGTTTCAAGTCCAGCAGCACTGTTGTTCCGCATATCTAATGGAACCGAGTACCCTTTGTGAAGCATCCACCTTTGAGGAAGCTCTTTGTAACCAATACCAGAATTTCCCATTGAAATCACTACTCCTTCCAGAACATCGATGTAATAGTCAGGAGGGTTGATACGGTCTGGAACATGTATCCCCAGACCCGAGAAGTATTCCTCAACTTTGTTGACTGATCCGTGGTAAACAGTAAGGCCACCTTTCGCGAGAAGTACTAGATCATTGAACGTTTTGAACAAAGTATAACTGCAATAAAAGATAAAAACATTATGAATTAAAAACAAACTTTATGACACTTGCAGAAATTTCCTCTATGAGAAACTTGTTTTCAAGATACCTTGGTTGGTGAACAACCATGCAAATATTTACTCCCTCGAGAGCTTCATGCCGAAGTGCTCTAAGAAGAAGCTGTGATGAGGCACTATCCAAGCCAGAAGTAGGTTCATCCAAGAATAAAACCGAAGGCTCCATTACCATCTCTAAACCCACATTCACTCGTTTCCTCTGCCCTCCTGAGATTCCCCGCTTCTCTACAGTACCAACTAAAGAACTCCTCACAGCTTGTAGCCCCAAGGAGTCAATGATTCTTTCAACCACAAGAACTTTGTCTGCTTTGGATAGATCCGCAGGTAATCTGCATTTAGCATGGAACCAAAGATTTTCCTCTACTGTTAAGTTTCCATGAACAACGTCATCTTGTGGCACAAAGCCAATAATTTTTTTATATGAGTGGATTGATTCCTGCTTCCCATTTATAAGAATCAAACCACTTAATTTGCATCCGACAGCTTTCCCAGCCAAAGCAGAAAGAAGACTTGTCTTTCCTGCTCCTGATGGACCCATCACAGCTGTGATCCGACCTGGTTTCATACTTCCTGTGACACATCTTAACACTTGCTTACCATTGGATTTCAATGTAAGAGTTAAATCTTTGAAAGAAAGCTCCATGAGATGCCTCTTTCTCGTCTCAGAATTGGTAGCCATTTTGACTATTCCTGAAAATGTGAGATTTTTATTCTCTTGCTCCATGGCTTTCTCCTTTTCAATCCGATCATAAGCATACTTGAAGATTTGGCTTTGTGTTTTCTTAATTTTGGCCAAAGTCTGTCCTTTTACTCTCTTTCCTTCTATGCCAAGACTTGCTCTTCCATTACTCCCAGCGGCTGCATGATCCTCATTCTCATAACTAGATTGTGCAGCAGAGGAACTCGCAGGACTTGAACATGTGGACATGTCTATAGCTTCATCTATTTCTGAAGAGTCCCCACGACCCAACATCTTGTTGGTATCCCCATCTTGATTGGCTCTTTTACCTGAAAATGTCCGAGTTATTTGCGCACGGATCCCACTCACATGCTTTTTAGCAGCCTCTCTAGCAGCTTTCCATCTATGATGAGCTCTCGCTTTCTTCACCGCTGCTTCCCTTGATTTTGCCTGCCTCCTTTCCCTAGTTGTTAGGATTTGATCGGAACAATTGTAGATAATGAGTAGAATAGTACTCACTGCAGCCTGCACAAACAAATTGAAGGCCACTCTTTCAGTAGAAAATCTTAATCTTGGATTTACATTCATTAATATCTGAAAAAACTTACGATAACCATAATCCCAAATGCATGCATGTTCTGATTTGCTGTGTTAGGATTGCAGGACGTCAACTTAAAGCAGGCTGCAAAAGACAAGAAGTCATTAATAGATGACGAGACAAGCAGATGGAAATGGTAATGGGTATGTGACAGCACGCCATTATATAATATTCGAAGACTTACGTTTCTCAGAAGTAGACCCCATCCTGCAGTAGTGCCTGAATAACATAAAAGTAAAACCAGTTAAGCTAAAATCAATTCAAACCAAAATCTGACTATCAGCTTAATCATTATTTTGATATAGTATAGTAATACATCTTTGAGGACAATTTGGAGGGATGGAATGGAGTTTGAAGGGAAGTAAAAATGACTACCCACTATCACAAGGTACTTTTTGGGTTGTGGTTGGACAATATGATCCTGCGGAACAGAATACTTCACCGCTGGATCTGATATCGGCCCATACATTTGCACCTCCACAAGTGTGGTTTGGTCGTCCTGATGGTAATTGATAAGTATACCTATAGATTTGACATTTCAACATCTTATCACATGTATCATATTATAGTATCTATATGTAAGATGAAATGAAAAAAAAAACGTACGGTTCACATAAGCTTGTAGTTTTATTAAGGGTAGCTAAGGGGCAATGAGCACCAAGGGGGCAAGCTTTTCAAAACAGAACAGAAAATTAGTAGCAGCGTTAGACCATATATATGAGAAAGACTTACAAGCCAATGTAAGTGTTTTGAATTCCTTACGTATCATACAAGTGAGGCCACGGGGGCAGAAAAACCCTTCGCAGCAAGGCATACAGTTTCTTCTTCTTTCAGGAAAATCTTTGGAGTTTTGCAGATCGACTTGTTCGGTTGGATCAACACTACAGCCCCATCCAGGTTCACAACCAGAGACCCATGAAGTCAAGTTGCAGTTTACATTTGGTTTCAAGTAGCCCGGGTTATTCGTTTTATTGAAGAAACCATTAAAATAGAACTTCATCTCTGCTGCTGTACAGATACGCTTACCAATACTACCTATTCCAAACCGAAAAAGTCACAAACTTGTACATAAAAATGTGATCTTCGAAGAAACACATAAAAATATATGTAAATCATGTCATCAGATTTAACTCTAAGAACCATAAAAAACATGAGAAATATGCAACAAATAAGATATGGACTTCCTATACTATACAAGATCAAAATCGTCACACTTTCCGTCTTTTGTCAACAACGAAGTAATGATTTTGAGTGCTAAGTAAAAGTCCATTACCTTGGGTTTTCTTAATGCAAGAAGATAAGAAATTCAAGTTGGAGGAGAAATTAAAAGCTCTATTCCAATCAGCATCCCTGAGATTGTAAGTTCAATAAAAGGACAATCTGAGCAAATTATCTCTCAAGACTTATGTAAAATAAAAGAACACATTTCACCTAAAGCACCTACAGAGCAAATGAAGCTATCAAAGCATCAACTATTCTAAGCTCCAAGAATTGAAAATTACACAGCCTCATTAGAAAATATGATATCTTACCAAACAAACAAAACACTAAGCTGAAATATTTAGAAGAAAATGAGACATTTTTTTGCACTAGCGAAACAAGTTTCCAAAAAATATGAAACTCAACAATTAAAGAAAGTTGAAAGAATATAGTTGAAGAGTAAGAAAACTAACGGGTCTTTGACGCAAAACTTTGCTCTGATACCGAGCTCGCGATTAAGAGCAGCAGTGCTATTAGAAAGACTGCGGTAAACCATCTGAGTAACGAGCGGAAGAACAGCTGGATTGTTGAAGTCACTGGTGTCCCCAATAGTTTGACCATTACTAACATAACAAACCAACCACAGAACTAAGATAACCAATCTGAGATTACATCCATGTTTAAGCCAATTTCGCCGGTCCACACTCATCTTGAGATTCAAAAGCCTTAAAAGAACACAAAAGAGAAAGTTGCTAAATCAGATGCTACACATAAAAAAAAAAACTTTCTTGATTTATCAAAAAGAGAAGCTTTTTCAATTCTCTTTAAATGGAATGTTTGAGACATTGTGATTTGTGAGTGGAGAGGGAAAAAACGTGAAGGGAGTTGGAGAAACGATAGTGGTCTTCACTGTGTGTGAGGAACGTGAGGAGCAATGTGAAAAACGATCCATCTAATTCCATACATTATATTAATCAATTGTTAAGCTTGACTTGGGTTTAGCTACATAAAGGTTGAGTTTTTATTGGTCTTATTACATCACATCACAAACTCCAAGACAATCTAATTTCAAGAATTTGATAACCCAGAAACATAAAAGTGCTTTCTTTTTCTCCAGATCACATCAAACAAAACAGAGAAAGTTTTAATATTTCTTTCTTAGATTGCAGAATTCAAAGAACCCTAAATTACAGAGACTAAAAGAGTGGAACCAGGATCAATGGAAATGAAAGAAAAAAAAACGTACATTATGACTAGTGAAGTATTGAAGTTCATGACTTGGGAGCTGAAGAATCCATGAAAATTAAAGTTGCTTAGGGAAGCTTTGTTTACTAGTAATCTACAAAGCTTTGAGATGTGCAGGTTAATCCGCCATCTTTGACCTCGACAAGAAAGAAGGAAGAGGGAAGACGAAGAGAGTGCGTTGAATTATTCATTAGGACAAAAGGAAGGACATATAGACTTTAAATTATAATTACGGTTTTAAAGTATCTATAAAAGTGTCAATATTTACCATTGATTAGGGAAAATAAATATTTTATTTCTAAGTTTAGTCAAATTTTCTCTAAAGTATAATGATAGGAAATATTTGTGATTAAGAAAATAAAATTTCCGTTTTATAAGTAGTATCGAAATGCAGATTTCTCTTCCAGAATTCAAATTGTAATAACAAAAGTTTTCTGTAGAAACGTCATTTCAAAATTTGAAACCCTGACTTTTTTATACATTAAACTATAATTGATTGAGGAACATAATTTGTAAAATACTAATTTTTTCATGACTATATAATAAATGATAGAGGGAAATTTTGAATATTCGTCATCATGAGAAATTAAATTTAGGATAGATTGCAAATTGTGTTCATATGTTACAATCAACTGGTCCCATAGTATATTGAATTTACTGGTCCAAATTTGGAAGATAGAAAAGAATTAATAACCGAAATTTTAAAATCCTCAAAACAAGGTTGATTTTTCACGTTTTTAAAACTTGATTCTGTCGAATACATTTTACGGGACAACAGAACGTGAAAATGACAAATGATTTTTCAATTCATCTTATACGTTTAAAAATTATAACTAAATAAGATAAAATTCATTCATTAACTAAATTGTAAATTTTACGTTTTTAAAGTAAAATTTTTTTATTCAATATAAATTTGTTAGAGATTAAAAAATAAGAATAAACAAAAAAAATTATTATCGTTTTATTGATTTCATTATTATTAGTCATTGATCATTCCATTATCGTTTTGGTGGCATTACCAATCACCGAGACGGTTGATATAGACGATAGTAGAGAAAAAAGTAAAGTAGGATGAACATGAGTCACTGAGTCAAATGACAAAGAAAGTGATTGTCCATTTCTTTGGTAGTGGAGGAACTGAACCACAAAAAAATCTCAAAGCTTTTCATGTAAAAGACTATAAAAAATAAATCGTTTTTCGTTTTGGCATTTTTGCATTCCACCTTAACGCCTATGACGTGAAGAGCTAGACATATATTTTATCTTCTTGTTTTTTAGATTCTTTTCAGCAATTGTCCGTAAGATGAACAAAAGATCCAAACTTTTTTTCTCTAAAAGAAGAAAGTCCCAAGCCTCACCAATCGGAACCTGTTTCTTTATTAATCAAATCGAGCTGAGCCCGTAACAAAACAGATAAGCCCAATCAACTCACACTTTTACCTGATATCTTAGTTGGCCCATTAATAAACCCACCCAAGTCCATACATATTGCCTATTAGAAAATGACCAAAAACACCTTTCGCGCATCTCGAGATCTCTCCCTAAACAAAGTCGCAACGGCCGGTGTCAATAGCCTTTGCTTTAAAGGGTATTTTAGGAAAACTCAATTTGAATCTCCCAATGCTCGTCTTTGCTTTTTTACTCTCTCTGTCTTTTGTCCTTTTCCGTCATTTCACATTACTCTCTTCTTCTTCTTCTCCTCTCTGACCGTTTCTCATCTCCAGCTCTCATTTTCTCTCTCATCTTCAACCTTAACTCTCTTTTCTCTCTACTCTTTCTTTGGACGAATCTGTCTATTGTTTGTAAGTTTTCAAGGAAGGTAAAGAAACAGAGAGATCTAACTTCGGTGAGTGTACAAACCATTATTTTCACTTAAGCAAGTTTTGTTTGTTAAACTTTCATGCGGGTTTCTGGTGAATGATTCGATTCCATTATTGCTTTGTTTTTTTTTGTGTGTTTTCGAAGTTTTAATTTTTATTACAGTGGAAGGTTCATGTCGCTGGCCGTGGGCCTAATCTCCATTGGTGTTAGCTAATAACAATAATGTCTAATTTTTGTCGCATTTATTGTTTTTAGTTCATCTTATATATAAATAGTTGATTCTCTAAAAGGGTTTTAGGACTTTCTTCTTTTACACAACAAAAAGTTTGGATCTTTTGTTCATCTATTTTTTCTTTGAGTTTTTTTTTCTGTGTTCATCCTCTGTTCTATTTTTTTTTTCTTCTCATTCTTGGGTTGATTTTTGACTTCTGTTTGGGTTGATTTAGTCTGCAGGGTTTAAGCAGAGGTTGGTTTGTGGATTCTTCGATTTCTTCTTCAGATTTAGTCTACAATGAAGTGAGAATTTCTAAAGATAAACAAAGAAAAACTTGAGACTTTAGCAAGGTACGACCTTTGACTTTATTAGTTTGTTTGAAAACTTGCTCCTAAAATTTGAAATCTCATAGTTTTAGTAGTTATGTTCACATCATCAGGTCTCATTATCACTCTTTAACATTCATTTTCTTGTTAAGCTCTCTTAGGTTTAATTAAGCCATGGAGCTCTGTTCTAGGGTTTGTAGATGAGAAATGTCTTAAGGGTCTGTTTGGTTAGCTGCATAGCGTTTAGAACGCTGTTGCTAGTGCGTTCTAGAGTCTAAAACCACAATGAGACATTGTGGGTCTTGTGTCTGATTGTACTAAATGTATTTGGTGGGTTTGTCAGGCTTTGAAGTTGTCCTGTTCTTTCAAAGGGTTAATAATCAATTTTTTACCCATACATCTGGTTTTTAAGGTTTGTACTGTTTTCACGTTAGGGTTTTTAACATACTAATAGAGATTTGTTCTGTTTCTTTAATGGTAGTTCTTAGAGAGGTGAAAATAAACAAACATATTCTTCTGAATTATTCTGCATAAGTCATGTGTTTTTTGCAGAGATTATATGGGTGCAATTTTTTAATTGTTTGTTTGATTCTGTAGCAGCACATTTTGACTTATAGCCTCGCAGAAAGAGCAAACATATTCACATAAATAATAAGAAAGAAAAAAAAAAGTAGATTGGTTTCATTCATATAGAGAAATGGTATAGACACAAGTTGCTTATTCTTTTATTCCTTCTCTTATAAAAATAGCATTTTCCAAGCATAAACCATGAACTCTTCACAACTCTTGAAGAATATTTTAAAGGAGTATTCATTGTATATATGCATCCTGATATTTATGTGTTCTCTCTTTTATATGTTGATCACTATTATTGAAACATTCTTTTACTTTGAGCCTTTTTCATATAGTTCTTCACTAGTTTCTTTGATAAAGCAAAGTCCTATTTAGAGATATTACTAAAAAGATGCTTGGCCCTCCATTAACGGTCCTTGATCCAAGTATTAAAGCTTGTTCCTCTTTTTCTTTATGTATCGTTCATCATTGCAGTTCTGATTCACTCTCTTGCTTTTTAATTCCTTTTTTGGTGATTCTTGTCTTATTTTGTTACTGTGTTCTTGATACTGTTGTCTCCGTACTAAGCTCTTTTTGTAATGGATCTGCAGATGGAGACTGTGAGACCAATGGTTGTTGCTCCTAAGGGTAACAAACTCAGACGCAAGTTTGCTAAAGTTCTTAACATTCATAAGCTAACGGGTGTTGCTCCAGAAGGAGAAATGAAGAAGATAAAGTTCGATTCCAAAACCGCTAAGTTGTCTGAGTCGTTCTACAAGCTTGAGGAAGAGTATGAGAGAAGTCAGGGATTGGAAGCTCTTCTTGCGAAGCTTTTTGCTACGGTTTCTTCGATCAAAGCGGCTTATGCGCAGTTACAGCATTCTCAGTCTCCGTATGACTCTATCGGGATTCAAAAAGCAGATAACTTGGTAGTCGCCGAGCTTAAGACTTTGTCTGAGCTGAAACAATGTTTCATGAAGAAACAAGTGGATCCAAATCCCGAAAGAACTCTGGTTCTCGCGGAGATTCAAGAGCTGAGGAGTCTATTGAAAACGTATGAGATAATGGGGAAGAAGCTGGAGTCTCAGTACAAGCTTAAAGACTCAGAGATTATATTTCTGAGAGAGAAACTTGATGAATCGATGAAACAGAACAAGTTGACAGAGAAGAGACTTAACCAAAGCGGACAACTTTGCAATCCACTTGACAATCTTCACCTATCTGCGCTAAATCCAACACATTTCGTTACTTATCTGCACCACACAGTCAAGTCCACCAGAGGTTTCGTCAAGCTAATGATCGAACAAATGAAACTCGCTGGATGGGATATTTCATCAGCTGCTAATTCGATCCATCCCGGTGTGTTCTACTACAAGCAAGACCACAAGTGTTTCACTTTCGAACACTTTGTCTCCAATGTGATGTTCGAAGCGTTTCATCTACCGTACTTCTCAACTTCAAGCGAGTCAAGAAGCTACAAGAAGAAGAAACAGAGCAATGCAGATAGAGAAATGTTCTTTGAAAGGTTTAAAGAACTCAGGTCGATGAAAGCGAAAGATTATCTAACCGCGAGGCCTAAATCAAGATTCGCTAGGTTCTGTCGAGCCAAGTACTTGCAGCTTATACATCCAAAGATGGAGCAAGCTTTCTTCGGACATTTGCATTTGAGAAACCAAGTTTCTGCTGGTGAATTCCCGGAGACGAGCTTATTCTCTGGATTTCTTGAAATGGCGAAACGAATTTGGCTTTTGCATTGCTTGGCTCTCTCTTTTGAACGTGAAGCTGAGATCTTTCGAGTACCTAAAGGTTGTAGATTCTCTGAAGTGTATATGAAGAGTGTAGCAGAAGAAGCGTTTTTCCCGGCGGCGGAGAGTTCGCCGGAGTCTGAGCCACGTGTCGCGTTCACGGTTGTTCCAGGGTTTAGAATTGGGAAGACTTCAATACAATGCGAGGTCTATCTCTCGCTTTCATGATCGCCGTTTGATCTAAGATCCGAAAACGGACGGTGAAGATTCTTGGGCGGTTTGGTAATTTCTGAAAATGGTGGGGTATGTTTAGAAAATTGAGAAAAATTGTGGGCCGTTGGATTTGAAGTAGCGAACTAGAGTTGTGTTTATGTTTTTTTTTTTTCTGTCTTTTGAGTTTTGTCGATATTAGTTCAGAGAACACAGAGGCATCTTTTAGCTGTTGTCCATTGAATATTTATCTCTTTTTAATATAATATGTAAATATTTTATATGTTTTTTAGCCTACTTGGAGAAAAATAAAATAAGGAACGTAATGTTGGAAATTATCGAATTTTTAAGGTGTATAAAAGATTTCGTATATGATTGAAATTCAATAATATTTAATACTTGAAGTGTTGGTAAGATAGAATTTTATATAATTTGCATGTACATATAAGCATTGGATCCATTGTAAATGTATTGCTGGTCTATGAACCATCCAGCACTGTGTCTCCCTGTTTTGTGTTGGCACATGCACATTACAATTCTCGTCCACCATTTCTTCCTAGAAAAAAAAAATGAAAAGATTATAATGGTCAATGTATTCCTGCTTATTGATTAAATATATGAACACGAATAGAAGCCAATTTGTTTGAATATATTTCGTGGGGTTCATTTATGTTTAAATATTGATAAGGTGTTACTTATTGATTATCGAAGAAATTAGTTGTATTGACTACAAAAACACGTCAAAATTTTGTGGGATACTACCACAAAGGCGGTGGCGCGGTGCTATCAAAAGTTCAACGAAAAGACAATATTATTTGCATTAAATTATTGAGTTTACACGTAATGGTATTTGGTGTGCATTTATGAAATAGTTTTTTTTCTGTTTTTTTTTTTGTAAATTTTAGTGATGAGTCTGTGCCAAGAATCTAACATCAATTGACCAAATATTATGGTGGGGTTCGGATCTAAACCAAAGGACTGAATAAAATCTTTAAAAATTGGTTTCAATGTTTGTCGGAAAAAGCTCCTTTTTCACTTTTAACGTTATTTGGTGGTGCTTTGAAAGTGAATAACCTAGTCTTGTCTTCATCATTTTACAACCTCTATAAGTTAAATGAATGAGCTGTTTATATATTTTCCAAAATATAATGTGAATAAAATATAGTATTAGCGTACTTCCTAGAAGATTTATAACTGAAAATTTGGAATTTTACATGTAGATAGATTTTTGCAAAATCATTGATATATAGGCTCGTATGTTTCTGATAGATCATTGATGGCTTCAGAGCTTTGATACACAACGACACTTAGCTAATTTATACGTCAATGGCGATCACAGAGAATATATTGATCCTCCGAGACTTTCAAATTGTTCATGGCAGATGTTAAACCCTATTAGTCCTAAATAGACTGATCATGAACGAAATATGATATCCAGAGATTACTCATTGAATTGAATGTGCATTGTGTTCAGTTATTGTGAATGCATTCAAGAAGATTGGAGATTTCTTGATCAAGTTTTGTGTATCAACGAATTTGTAGATAAAAATATATCGGTCATACCATCGGACAAGAATTAAAATATGGTAACCTAAGAAGTAAGTCATAACAAAACGAATAGGATTATAATTATAATATAGAAGACACCGAGAAATTGAAACTTGAAAGAACTAGGTAAACTAAAATTAAACTTAATATAGCCTTGAACACACTTAAATCAACTTCGTATCCTCTACAAAGTCTAGAAAAGTGTGAACGCAATCAGCATACTTTTTAAATCCCTTGATTTGGACTCTTGTATAAGTCTTTCTCTCGATATTGTAGAAGAAAATGTAGAAAGGGTGTAGAGAGCCCCCGGATGGCGAAAACACAATCTCTCCCGTACAAGTAATTTCAACAATCCTTTTCCCGGAGACTACGGATGGCAATATGCATATACTTTTGGACCATTTATGTTTTTCAGCATCTTCTAGAACATGGAACACAAGTTTTTCGTTTCTAGACTGAACGTCATACTGATGTACACCTAATTTACCTTTGCAGTTGAACAAACGCAAATTGCACATGCCATCAATGTTAACAAAGCTGACTTTCTCAATCTTAAAGTCAAAACAAACTATCTTAGAAGATCCTTGATAATAAGCTTCAGAATACAAAACACCATTTATGCATATTGCATCATAATTAATAGAATAACGTGGAATTACTGGGTCGTGGATCGTCCGCCATAAACGTTCTCCAGTCTCCAATGTCAAAACCTGATGGATATTGGGTAGTGTTCCACAAGGTGACCATGTCACACACAACACTTTGAACTTTTTGCTGATAGGATCATAGCCAAAACTGAATCTCTTAGTTCCTATCGTTTTCAGTTTGGGTAAGGTTATGAACTCTCCAGTGAGAGGGTTAACAATCACCAGGGGTTGTCTGCTTAGAAATGTCCCAAGGAAAACCAAGCCACCGAGCGCGGTGCAGATTTCAGTTGGAATTTTTTTGGGAAAACACTTATAAGGAGTGGCTTCAACTACAAGAGAAGAGTTCTCATCTGGAATTTGAGGTTGAGGTGAAGAGAAAACCAATAACTCTGTATTAACTTTGAGGGCGAAAAAGAGCCTTCGAAGAGCTACAGATTTAGTCAGGTACAGCTCCGTGAAATCAGGACCACGAAGTATGGATTCCCATAATTTCGATACGCAATAAAACCTAGCTATAGATTTTGGGGGAAATCTCGATAATATATCAATAAGAAGATCAACTGGGATTGAGTCTATGTAGTTTCTTACCAAGTTCGACGATGGTGTGATCAAACGATCCTTTGAGAACTGCTGCTTCAGTTTTTCCATGGCGGATGTTTCAAACCCTAAGAATCACTTTACACGAAAGAAATCGACTTTGGCGGCTTCTCATCTTTATTTCAACTGAATTTATAGTCTAAGTAATAGGCCCAATTACTTTATCACCAAGCCCACACGTATTTGTTAGTAATGCGTAAGATGTAATTTTCCCAAAGATTACAATTAAGCAATTTGACTTTTACTAAAGACAACAAGGCCTTGCATTGTTGAAAAGGATCAGTGGATTGTAACAAAAACTCGCAAGATAAAGCCTCAAATCAAAGTAAGAACAAACGTCGTTTTTCTCCAAGTTGAATATAAAACCACCAAAACGTCGTTTTTGCTTCATTTTATAAATACCTCATTTAACTATGATCCTCCGAGTCCTGTTGCTTCAGTTTCAGGATCTCTTGGAGAAGAAGGCAGAGACTATGTTTGGTTTGATTCTGAGCGTTGACTTCCACGATTTTCAGCTTATTTTGCAACGCCAAACGATAGGCTCTGTTAGTATACCCATGATGGACGAACTGTTTTGGACATTGTTCATATGATTTCAAAACCTTACAATAGACTGAAGGGTAATAACTCTGGTGAAAAATGGATGGCCTGCAGAGCTTTTATCGATACGCAACGACACTTAGCTTTAGACTTTAATGGCAATCACGAGTGTATATTGATGATATGAGTTTTGGAGTTGGAAGATATGTGGTATGTTGCATCGAGAGATTTTTAGGTGATCCTCATAGAGTTGGAGATTGTTAAACCTTAAACAGATACATGTATAATATGGCATGAGATTACTTATTCGTTTTGTGAAAAAAAAACCTCGTGGTTTATAATTTTAAAAGAGTTTTAGTGACATGTACAATCTCTTGTTATTCTATCTAAGATTTTTTAAAATTTTGTTAAAGTTTTGCGTTATTCATTTAAGATTTGTAAAAAATAATCTAAAATTCTTATAAATTTGGGTTACTGGATTTATACCTTTTTTAGTAGGGGAAGGGGGAAACCCCCCAAATAGAAAACTAAAAACAACAACAAAAAAAAGAAAATAAACTACATCTGAACCGTACGTAACCGCACCGATCCATTAGCATCCTCCAGAGCTATCAGAGCAACCGACTTCGGCATCGAAGCACAAGCATGAAAACCCAACGGTAGAGAAAACGCATAATTGGTTAAAGTTTTGAAATACGGTAGAGAAAACGCATAATTGGTTAAAGTTTTGAAATACGGTAGAGAAAACGCATAGTTGGATTCATAATTCGCCTTTTTCCCAAAAAAAAAAAAAGATTCATAATTCGCCTTTCTATACACATGTGAAATACGGACTCATACTTTTATAAAGTCAGTAAAAGTTTTGTGTTATTCAATTAAAATTTAAAACAAAAAAGTTTTGGATTGTTAATGAACTAAATTATTATGTTATTAGTTCATAACTTTCTATATTTTTCTTCACAAAGTAAAGTCATTAGAAAATCATAATAAATATTATCAAAATATAGAGTTTATTTGAGAAACTTAACAAGATTATGAAAAACTAATTCACAAAATTATAAAAAAAAATCTATGAGTAGTTTAGAATCTTTCATTTATTTACTTTCAATAATTTGATTAAGCTCATCAAATTCTTTGTGAATTAGGAACCAGTAACACCCTCTTATTGTTACGAACAAAACATTATTGTTGCGAACAAAACATTGGTAGGTGGGAGCAATTTTTGAAAGCAAATTTTAGAAGTTTTTTTTTTTAATTTCTAGGCCTACACGACTTTAGATTTTTTGAATCCGGATGCATGTCTAGTTCTTGTATTAACTAAAGACAAAAAAAATACAGTAAGCAACAATATTGTAGAATTAAGTTAGCCTGTTTTTAATTAAGATAAACTCCAACCAATCTTAACAGGAACAATATTTTTAATAGTTGAAATCCAAAATATAAAGACTCAAGTTATAATTAAAGCCTTGAACGATCACTTACATAAACTTCGTATCCTCAACAAAGTCTAGAAAAGTGTGAAGGAGAGTGAAATTATGCTTAAACTCTTCAAATCCCTTAACATGCACTCTTGTACAAGTCTTCGTCTGGATATTGTAGAAGAAAATATAGAAAGGGCTGGGCATATAGCACGCGTAAGGTGAAAACACAATCTCTCCCGTACCCGTCACTCCAACAATCCTGCTGTTGTGGACTATAGGTGGCAATATGCATATACTTTTGGACCATTTATGGTTTTCAGCATCTTCAAGAACCCACAATACAAGTTCGCCGTTTCTTGAATATTGATGTGCACCTAATTTACCTTTGTAGTTGAACAAAGTCCATTTATAACTCCCACGGAACATGCCTTCATCAGCTATGTTAATAAAGCTGAATTTCTCAAACCTAAAGTCGAAGCAAACTATCTTAGAAGATTGAGATTCTTCAAAATCAGCTCCGTAGTACAAAACACCATTTATGCATATTCTATCAAAACTACGATAATGGGGAAGTATTGGATCTTGGATCGTCCTCCATAAACGTTTTCCAGTCTCCAATGTCAAAACCTGGTGAGTATTGGGTGTTCCATAACGTGACCACGTCATACACAACACTTTGAACTGTTTGGTGATCGGATCAAAGCCAAAATAGCTTTCTCCAACACCAGTGGCTTTCACTTTGGGTAAGGTTATATAATCTCCACTGACAGGGTTACAAATCACCCGCGTTTTTTTTCTTAGCCATTTCTGAAGGAAGACCAATCCACCGAGCGTTGTACAGATTCTGGTTGGCAAATATTTCGGAAAACGCTTATATGGGGTGGCTACAAGAGAAGAGTTATCATATGGATTTTGAGGTTGAGGTGAAGAGAAAAACAATAAATCTTTATTAACTTCCAAGGCAAACAAGAGCCGTGGACGAGACATAGACTTAGTCAGGGACTGCTCTGTGACATCAGGACGACGATGAATGGATTCCGATACGCAACGAAACCTAGCTATAGACTTTGCCGGGACTCTAGAAAACATTTCAATAAGAAGATATACTAGGATTATGTCTGACTATTCTCTTACCGAGTTCGAAGATTATGTCATCAATAGATCTTCTGAGAAATGCTCCTCTAGATTTTTCAAGGCAGATATGTTTCAAACCCTAGAATCACCCTTTCAGAGCAAAGTCGACTTTGGTTGTTTATTTCAATTGACTTTATTAGTTAAACGATCCTAAATGGGCTCTTTAGGCCCAATTACTTTATCATCCATTTTTATCCATTTGCGTGTTTCGTTGGTATTGAATAATACCAAAACAGATTCGGTTCATATTTAAACCAAAACCAATAACCCCTCCTTAAAAGGCTTTGATTCATTTGTTCATTCGGTTCAGAAATTTCAATTCTTCAGTTCATGAGTGTATATAATAAAGTCAGGGATGATTTTTGAATAGAAATCAATTTTAGATAAAATTAATAGTTAGTACAACAATTAAGCAATATGCCTTTTGCTGAAACACTCTTCTTTTGTCCAAATTTACATGTCTTATATATGTAAATCTTTTACAAAACCAAAATCGAAGTAAGAAGAACAAAACGTCAGTGTCTTTCTTGGACACAATCGAAACAAGTTTCACCTGCAACTAGTGGTCACAGTTGATAAATTGAACACTGGGAATGTGTTGGACTTTGTAGTAATCTTCTCCACCTATTACCAGTCTCTCAGTCCACTCCCTTTTCATTCTTTCTATCTTCAGTTCCTTTAAGCATGTTACGTATTTGAGCCCATCCGGAAGTTGCTTCAACTTCTTGCAATTGTCTATAGTCAGAGTACGAAGACATGGCATCGACCCTTCTTCTACTCTCCACTCTACCAACTCTTTTTTATACGACATTTTTAGAGCAAGTAGTTGAGGAAATCCGCCTTTCGAGCACACCATTCTCCTTCCCAAGAATGCACCGGATGAAAGATAAACCGATTTCAAATGAAGCAACTTCTCTAGAATCGGCATTGGATCTTCCTCCATGCGGCATCCGATTAGCCATATGTGGGCAAGGTGAGGAGGGAATCGGTATTGATCCGGAAACCTTGGCAGATGCATTGACAATGTTAAATCCTTTAGATGAATAAAATCAAGAACGAGGAGCTCTCCCCCATGATTTGCCACGCTGACTTTTTGGAAATCATGAAAACTAAGCGTCTCGAGATTTCTCAACTCACGAAGAGATAACAATAGAGTTTCGAAAGTACACTCGCCACTGAAAATCACGTTGAGAACCGAGAGCTTAGTCATACGGAGGAGGTCCGTCACACTACCGTGTTTCGTTGAGAAATTCGTCAACGACTCTAAGTTCACTAGATCACCTAATTCCAACTTGGTTTTAGCAGGCATTGAACGAGGTAAGCGAAGGTACCTCAGTTCTTGCATCTCTTTCAAAACATTTGGCACATGAACTAGTAACCGATCAGCAACACCTAAGTTCAAACAGAGCAGAAGCTTTAGATTCCCCAGAGAAGAAGGTAGATGAGATACTCCAGCCTCGTATAAGCTCAAGAATCTCAAGTGAATGAGATCTCCAATGCTGGATGGTAACTTCCCTCCTTCAAACTGTACGTAAGAAAGATCTAACACTCTAAGCAAAGGCAAACATTGGAAACCTCGAGGCTTCCAAAACTTTTCCTCGACTCCAAATATCAATACAGATCTGGCTTTTTTATTATCTTTATGTCCCAGCATATGAAGTGCATTACCACTATGTAGAACAAGTCTGCGAGATCTACAAGGAGATTGTGCATTGATGGTAGTACTTGTAGTTGTAGGGACTTTGACAACTCGAATAAAGTTCTCTTCTTTGGCTTTAGATAAACATACTTCTCTCATCATGTCATGCATTTGACAATACTCTATTCTCGAAGTCAAATAGCTTTCTTCAACAACAACCATATTTCTCCTCACTAGCTCTTCTAGATAGCTTTCTCCAGTATCTTGAATGGTTGATCCATCATGAAACGGCGTTATTATTCCTTCTGCAACCCAATAATTGAACAATATCTTCACATCTATCTTGTAATCTTCAGGAAAATGGGCCAAGTAAAAGAAGCAATGCTTTAACTGCATAGGCAAATCTTCATAACTCAGAGACAATACTCGGTAAACCGAGTTGGAATTGTCGTCACTTAAACCAGATTTTCCTACTATATGAGTTACAATATTGCTATGTACTCTTTTCCACTCTAGAACTGTATGTTTCTTAGCTAACAACCCTCCCAGCACTTTAACGGCTAACGGTAGTCCTCCACAATATGTGACCATCTCCTTTCCCATGGCTTCATCAACCTTGAATTCTGCTAACCAGGACAAAGTAATATGTTTACGATTAAAGCCCTGAATAGATTATAAATATCTAAAAGCGAAAGAGAAATTAAACTTCTTGGTATTAAGGATTCATTAGAGAAAATACAAGATTCTTGGTCTTGATTTATGTATGAGAGCGTACCAGTTTTGTCTCTCCTAGAGCTTACTATCCTCTCAAATAGCTTCCAACTTTGTTCGGGAGTAAGGATTCTTGGTCTAAAGGCAAAACATGTTGGATCCGCATGTAAACCAAGACCTTCATTGCGAGAAGTAAGTAACATTTTCCAACCTGCAAAATACTTCTCGTTTCATGATAGTGAATAAAATGCATCTATCACCAATGTATGTCAAACTTGCTTTCATCTCTCTCTTTTTATAAACACGTACTGTATAAGTAAAGTGCTTTTATGTATGTACAATTAGAGCTCACCTCTTTTATGTGGAAACACCGCTTTTATTCGGTCCCAGTCTTCTTCTTTCCATACATCATCAAGGACAAGCAGATATCTACCGCTTTCCAACAACTCAAAGAGTTCACCTTGGAGTGTATATTCGTCCATCTGTATAATGCCCTCATCATATGGTCTAAGATCTTGCAAGATCCTCTGCCAAACATCTTTTCGCGTAAACTGTTGCGAAACACAGACCCATGAGAATCCATCAAAATGGCGTCGGACAATGTCATGATGAAAAACTTGTCTCGCGAGTGTCGTTTTACCAATACCCCCCATACCAGAAACAGAAACCACTTGAACGCTATCATTCTCCACCAAATGATCAACCAGTTCTTCAACACTCTGATCCAACCCCACAAGATCACTCTCAGAGTTTCTAGAAAATGTTTGTCGGATCTCCCTTTGTCTTTCTTGAAGAGACAGTGAACGTCCACCACCATCAGCAATATGTTGTATCCCTAAACTCTGCATTCCCACAATCACCTCAGAGATCCTCTTAGTTATACCTTCGATATCAGAAGCAAATTTCCGACGATCTACTAAAAAGCAAGCAAGTGTTCTCACCTGCTTCTTGATACCTTTTTCTTTTCCTCTAAGTTCATTCAGAAGAAACGATTCAATTATATCATCAGCATCATAAACAATGTCCTTGACATCTTCCAAGAAGTTTCTCACCCTTTCTGTTTCATTCTTCTTAGCATCTGCATCCTTTAACAACGACTGTAACCTTCCCAGCTGACGCTTTAGTCCATCAACTTGCTCATCTATACCATTCAATCGCGCAGATTCTCGACTCAGAAGCTCCCAGAGCTTCTCAACTCCAAATGATACAACTGCCTCAGCCATACTACAACAAACTACAAAAGACAGATCAAAGCAAACCAAACAGGAAGAAAAATATATATATGAAACTAAGACAATAACAACACTCAGTTTGGAAGAAGAGAGATCAAATTTTTAAAAAGTCAAAGTCAACCTTATCCAGCTACCAATTCATTGGCTGAGTGTTGTCCACAGTAATCTCTTTTTTTGATTCTTCATTTTGATCAAATCGAATATATTCTAAAGGGTACATGAAGAATAGAGTTTACAAAAACCAAGACATTGGCAATGCCGTAAACCAAACCGGTTCAAATAGCCATTCCATACAAGAGCTAAATAGCCTGATTCATACAACATCTCTAGTTTAATGTAGTAGAAGAGTTTCTATTTCACCTTCCATTGCTCGAACTCCATGGAGTTTAACAAGAAGGAGCTTGCGTTTTTATGACCACCACCTCCGAATCGCTGTGAAACCGGTGTTGTGTCTTCTTCTGCAACACTCCTCAAACTTATTTTCAGTTTATTCTCATCTCCAAGCTCAGGAACTCTGTAAACAACAGCTCCAACACCTCGTAAACTCAGATTCTTACTCTTCTCAGCCAATTGATTCCCTAACTCGCTTCTAAGCTCTGTAATCTCATCAGCATTTACAGCTAAACACCGTCCAAACTCCTCATCACCTCCAAGAACAATCTCATATGACTGTTCCAACACCTCGTGAATCAGTTTATGTTTCTTGGACAAACTCTGTTTTCCTCTGTTGATCACACTTTCATGATCCAATGAGAGTAGCTGATCAAACAAAGATTGGTTCTTATTGAAGTCGTATTCAATCTTTAAGTCCAATATTCCACTGTTGAAAGCTTTGCTCTCTGGTAACTCCCACTTCCATATATCCGCGTCTTCAATATACTCGAAAACACGTCTCATTCTCTTGAAATCATTCATCTCTTTGCAACTTCCTCTACTTTCTTCAACCAACTTCTGAGTAAAATAGTCAAACGCAATAGTCGCACCACTTCTCTCTATATCCAAAACACTAGTAACGTTCTTGCAAGTCAAAGAGACATCACCTAAGCTATCAATAGCGGTTTTATGGTGATCGAGGATCACGACATTGTCGACTTTAGGAGAGACTTGGTGAACGAAACCTGGAGGTCCAGTGAAATCAAAAAGATAGAGATGACTGATGTCTTGAAGTGGAAGTTGGTTGATTGTGATTGGAGAGTAGACTGTGTTGGGGAAGAACAGTGAAGGGATTGACTTTGCTGAGAAGTAGAGATGAGCAGCTAAAGCTGCGAAAACACCGTCATGGCAAGGATAATGGTAAAGCACAGCCATCTTCTTCACTCCAAGATTCATTCCTGAAACCTAAAAGATCAATACTTTTTAATACACAGAACGATTAGCCGAAGAGGAGGAAAATTTATCAGACAACTAAGAAACACTCTGGACTTTATTTAGGGTTCTGATGAAGTGCAAATGACGAAAACACCCTTATATACTCGTTGAAAATCAGGTAGCATCCGTCAAAAAAAAAAAAAAAGAAAGAATATTAGATAGCGAAAGAATGCAACTTCATATGAAAAAATATCAATCAAAAAGTAGTAATAATCATATGCAACTTTTCTAATAAAAGAGAAAAATATATATATAACTTGTTATCTATATCATTATTTTTTTCCTAAATAACAATTAATTTTGATTATTTGTTAAAATTTCAAAGGATTGTCTCTTTAATATAACACAAAATGTTGTATTTTTTTTTTATCATAATGCTTTGTTGACTATATTTATAATTGTTTAAAAATTTGAAAATTGAGTCTATACTCATTATAACTATTCGTTTACTATATTTTAATTATGATCTCATATTTTCATTACAATGTTTTTTAATAATAGTATAAATCTTAATAAATGCTTATGAGACTTATGATTTTCTATTATAAATTTTTGATTTATTGTTAAATTATCTTAATCTATTGTGACTTTTCTTTTGATATTTCTTTATTTTTATTTTTTTCAAATAAATTTACGATGTAAAATTGACAGTAAGGTAGTTGGGTAGTGGTTGTCAGGTTGTCAGGTTGATGAATTAGGAGTGTCTATGGGGAAAGGATCATGTATCGTCCTTGGAAATTTTAAATAATGGAAAACTATTTAATTTTAGATTTAAAAAAAATGGAAAACTATTTAATATGGTATATTTTTATTCTCACTATAACGTTAGTATGGGTAAAATTGTCTATAAAATACTATATTCTTACGAAATGTGATAAATATAGAAAGAACTTTTAATTGTGTTATATTTGTAAAGGTTTTGTCGGTATCATCATGATATTTATCCAACTAGAAGCAATAATAACGTTGCAACTTGTAAAAAAACGACAAAAGGGGATACTTGTAGAACGTTGCCCTTTTGATCTCTGTTTTTGATTATCACGCTCGCAGCAAACACTTTGAGTTTGATTATCACTATGTCCGTGAACGTGTTACCTTGGGATCGTTAGTTGTCAAACACATTCCGGCAACAGACTGCTGATATATTCACCAAATCGTTGCCATATCAAACTTTTTGTGATCAAAAATGTGACACGTCGGATCAAACATTGGCGAGCCAAAAACTGCCGTTTACTTCAAAACAATGGTCGTCAACTGCAGTAAACGTCGGTAAAAGATCGCATGTGCTCCGAGTTCCACTATCTTACCACTATCATTAATATAACACGTTAACACGACACGAACAGTACTGTTATTGAAGGTTTTTTAATTTATTTTTTAAATGTTTCTCTATCAAACTTTCTAATAAAAAATAGATGATAAAAAGACTGTCAGACCGAAAATGGGAAAATAATAATTAACGACTTTTCTGTAACCAAATTAAAAATTATAATACATCTATCAAGCTTAGCTGTATACATGTATATGAAAGAGGGAGAGGAAGGAGAAGAAGAATATCACAACTATCCAAATATCGTCTTAGTAGCAGCCATGAATTCAAATTCAGTCGGTGAATTTCGTGAGGGAGAAATCGATGGAAACCCATTTCTCATATACACTTTGTTATCTCAAACCGAGAACCCTTCTTCCCGTGAAGCAGCTGTTGATTCCGATGGAGGGACTGTGGACGACCTCTCTGTTGAGCCTCTGATCCTCTGTCCTACTTTACGTCTCAAAGTTAAAAATTTAAAGCCATACACGAGTGATTCAGATCGTAGCTTTTTCCCGTTGGTTGTTTCCTCTCACTTCCCTACCATACAAAGCGGTCATCAACAACCCGAGTATATGCTTCAATCCTACAGCTGTAAGCTCCCTTTACTCCCTCTCTTTTGGTGCGACAATAAAAACCCTAATATTTACGATTTCATTTGCCGTGCGTGCACAACCATAGAGCAAGGCACAAGCTATTACGTTTGTGTCACATGTGGTGACCAGTTTCACAAAGAATGTGTTGGTGCTCCACTCGAGTTCAAACACCCTTTCTATCCATCTCTTTCTCTCCAACTTTATAGTCCTCCCTCCGGCCGCGTATTATGTTCATGTTGTCAAAAACCTATCTATGGCATGAATTATTATTGTCCTACCAGCAACTTCACTTTGCATCTGTTTTGTGCTTTCAAGCCAATACCCTTTGTTATAGATCACCCCAAAAGGCATCCCCATCCCCTCACCTTTTTTCCCAAACAATCTTTCTTACCTTGCCATGTTTGTAGCCTCATTAAAAAATTCATTCCAACCTATATTTGTATTCGATGCGCCTTCGTAGTCCATCAAGATTGTATCTATTTCCCGTATGTCATAAAAATATCTCGCCACCACCATCGTATCTCTTATACCTCCTCTCTTTCATCCGGAAAATGGTCTTGTGGAGTTTGTCGTCAAGAGGTTGACAACGACTATGGTGCCTACTCTTGCAACAAGTGTGATGACTATTTTGTTCATTCAAGATGCGCGTTGCGGAGAGACATATGGGATGGGATAGAACTCGAGGGAGTACCTGAAGAACTTGAGATAATTGTTGAGCCATTTATAACAATATCTGATGGAATAATACTCCATTTTTCTCATGGTCATCATCTGAAACTCGATACCAGTAAAGCTTACGATGAAAACAAGCTTTGTCAAGCGTGCACCCTTCCGATCTACGAGGGTGGCTATTATTCAGGTGTGGATGAGTGTGACTTCATCCTCCACGAAGCATGTGCAAATGCACCTTGCAAGAAATATCATGCGTTGAATCCTTATCCACTCACACTAAAGGTTGTCACTAATGAATATCATGACAACAAAGGACGTTTTCGTTGTGATGCTTGTCAGCGTGAAAGTTGTGGTTTTGTCTATGTGGACGATTTCAGAGGATGTTATGCTGATACAAAAGATTATAAATTTAAAATAGATATACGATGTGCCTCGGTTTCTGAACCATTTGATTATCTAGGTCATGAGCATCCCTTATACCTAGCTTTGAATCCAGAAGAAGAGGAGTCAGCAATATGTCACATATGCCAAGAAAGTAAAGATGAGTCGTTTTCTTGTAAAAAACTAAATTGCATTGAATGTGATTTTGTGATATGCTTCAAGTGTGCTACCTTACCATACAAGGCAAGGTATCAACATGACAAACATTTCCTCAAGTTTTATGAAGCGAAAGAGGCAAATGATCATTCAGAGTGGTGTGATGTATGCGAAAGAAGAATAGCAGATTTGAGAAAGAAAGGGTTCTATTCATGCGACGACTGTTGCACCACTCTTCATATTGATTGTTTGCTTGGGGAAGACATGTATATGAAGCCTGGTCACACCATAATGTATAATATGACGGGTTCCCGCAAACATTATCAGAAGAAGCTTCATATTCATAGCAACAATACTTTGTCTCGGCCATTTTGCAGTGAGTGCGGGGAGCGTTGTCGACAGAAAATAGTTTTCGAATACAAAGAAAAATATATATTTTGTGCTGTATCTTGCCAGAAGCTTGTAATTGATTACTCATAGGCCATAGCCAGACGCTTTGTAATATCTAATCTCTCCAAATTTCGTTATTAAAATGCAATGTCATCTTTTTGTTTCTTATCCTCTACCATATATATAATTTTGTTTATTTTCTTTTGGGCCGTCGATGCTATATATGTTCTCTGTTCTCATTTTTTGTTCTTTAAGAAAACCACCGTTAATTTTATTCTTTTCCTCCTCTGTTTCAAAATTTGGAGAACTTCCATGCTGCCTTTGGTTATGTTTATAAGCGTATACAGATAATACAAATTTGATCAAAGAGATGTTTTTCTTCAATTAAAAGGTCTTGGACTCTATAATGATGTTCTTGTTAAAGAGTGAATTTAGTTCTGATTCAAAGAAAACTGTAGTAGAAGAGAGAAAAACAAGTAGACGACTCATTCAAGAGACCATTGATTCTTTCGTTTTGGAGATCAACATTTTTAATCAATTTACAGGAAATTTGTTAAAGAAAACCCATTTGGAGTTCAAGATAACAGATTAGAAAAAAATTCACACAAAAAAAAAGGCTTCTCTGAAACCAAGCAGAAGCTAATTAATTAAGGACGACAAATCGAAAATGAATCCAAGTTTCCAATACTTTGGTTTTAGAAGAAATTTTCGAATTTATCTCTGTGTGTATATGATCTGTTACTAATGATCCGTTTAAGTCTGTTTGAATATGTTATCTCGTAAAAGGTCTTCATTGAGCCCACAATTACATTTCTTCTTTTATGGGCTGTATTGATAATACTTCGAGATCGGACGGGTCTCGCTAAATTGCAATGAAACTAGTGGCTCCGGCTATCACTGCAAGGAGTGCTTCTTCGTGGCGCATGAAGAATGTGTCAACTCACTCAACAAACCATCTCAAGATCTACGCACGTGGTTCACTCGACTATATATATGAGCAATGCCATATACTGCTTTTAGCCCTGTTCACTCGACTATATACGCACGTGGCTCACTCGACTATATATACTGCTTTTTTTAGCCTTGTTCTACTTTTTTTTTAGTCCTATACTTTATTTTTGTTAAAGGGTTTTCATTAATATAAAAAGGGTGACTTTGGCCAGTAGCCAAATCAACTAATAATGAACTCATGTTTGCCTGCAGATAATCCATCTTGCCCACCGGAACAAAGTTCTCAGCAACATTAACTTGCCCGACAAGTGACATAGCATTGAGGCATTGCTGATAAAGGACCCTCTTCCTTGATCTTTGCACACTGTGACTATTATAAACAAAACAACCAGATATCTTCAGCAACAGCATTCCTTCTATGCCAAGCTACTGACAACTTTACCGAGAATCTCCAACTTCCCACTCTTACATAGATTGGCTTTACATTGGTTACTATTTTTCTGAAACCAAAATCTCAAATCCAAACACAGATAGCATTCTATCCCTAAGTCCAAGATTCGGCTGTTGAAAGTTTTGCTCTCTGGTACTCAAACACCAGCCTCATTAACTTGTACAACACGTGACCTAGCATTGTGGCATTGCTGATAAAGGACCATCTTCCTTTACTGTGTTCAACAACAAATCAATAGAATCCGATATCACGGGTTCTTTGCACATTGTAGGTATCATAACCGACCACACATCTGCATCACCAGCAATCCCTCTATGCAAGCTACTAATAACTTTACTCAGAATCTCCAACTTTCCACTCTCACATAGCTTTTGCAGAAATCCCTCTAGCCTATCCCTGCGAGGCTTATAACCTTTGAAAAGCATTTCGTCTAAGATAACTGCAGCTTCTTCGAATTGTAAACCTTCGCAAAGCCCATCGAAAACTATCCTATACGATAAGGTATCAGGGCTGCAACCTCTTCTGGGCATATCTTCAAACAAGTAAGTAGCTTCTTCCCATTTTTTGATTCTAAAAAAGACACCAAGTATCATGTTGTAGCTTATAACATCTGGTTTCAAGCCCTTTTCAACCATTTCATCCAAGACTCGATTAGCTGATTCGGAATCATTCTCAACACAGAACCCGTTAATTAGTACATTGTAAGTCACTGTATCAGGTTTGCATCCTTTTTCACTCATTTCTTCCAAAATCATCGATACCTCATTCGACCTTCCAGCTTTTATAAGTGAGCTAATCAACGTAGAGTATATAGCTGCGTCTACTTTAATCTTTCCTTCGTACGCCTCATCCTTAAGCTTAAACGCAAAACTCAATTCACCAATTTGACAAAGCGCTTTAATCAACGACGCATAAATGTGTACCGTGGGACGCACTCCATACACTTTTAACATATCGTGCTTCATCTTCAGTGCTTCCTTCACCCTCGAATCCTTGCACAACCCGTGAATCAACGTCCCAAAGGTAACACCAGTGGGCTTCACTTTTTTCTTGACCATTTCATCGAATAGCTTCAAGGCATCATCGAAACACCCGCTCTGAGAACATCCATGGATCAGTATATTGTAAGTACAAGCGTCAGGCTTACCAAACTCATCAATACTCGAAAGACGTTCCTTCATTTTCTCCAACTCACCGCACTTTAAAAGCGCACTCAACAGAGAGTTCAAAGATTTCACAGTGCGTTGGCAACGGTATTGAGGCATTTCGTCGAACATGTGGAGTGCACGACTGGGTAATTTTCCACGGCCAAAGAAATTGATCACATTGCAAAATATAATCTCTGTAGGAACGATACGAGTATCGGTCTTGAGGTGGAGAAGTACCTGATCTAGCTCGTCAAACATCTTGGAGCCACCAAGTTTCGTGATGATGATATCGTAGCAAAGAAGCGAGTATCTGAAGGGCCTTTTTGGGTTCGTTGATTCTGGATCAGGGTTTCGGAAAAGCTTCATGGCGGCGGAAGGATCATTCTCACGGCGGAGGAGAGAGGCGAGCCTGAAGGAAGAGACAGATTTCACGGCGGACATGAGTTTCGCTTCGAAATGGGTCTAAAGTTGACTTTTCTTCATTTCAGAATTATATATACTTTCTGACTTTTCTTCTAAAAACACTGTTGATAAAAATATATTATATCTCCTACCAAAACAAAATATATTATATTTTATTATAAAAATATCTTTAATATTCAAATACCACTTTAAGTATAAGAAAAAAGTTATATATGAGGATTTATTCAGTGTTATCAAGGTTACTGATCATACCAGTTTTGACGAAGGGTTTGTAATGGACGAATCGTCTGCTAATTCTAGGGTTTCCATGAATGGAAATTTGTACTGGACAGCTTATAATTCCAAAACTGGTCAGTATTTCATCCAAATGGCTCGATTTTTCCAAAGAGACATTAAAGATGTTCTGTATTCTACCATGTAAGGCGAAGAAAAGTACTACTCATACTCGTATCCTCTCTATTTACAAAGGAGATCGGTTTTCAGTGATGGAACAATGCAAAAGAACAAGGGAGATTGAGATTTGGGTGACAAAGAATAAAATTGGTAATGGGGATGATGGAAACGATGTTGTGTGGATTAAGTTCATGACTGTCTCAATACCTAACTTCCCCATGGTACTTTGTCATAATTCTACAAGTTACTTCGTCGATGATAGTATCTCTGGGAAGAGCTTCGTTTTATGTTTTTCTACCAAGAAACCTAAACAAGCTTGGGTCTATATTGTGAGGGGAGATCTGTGCAAAAAGATTAAGATAGATGAAGTTGTATGTACGTTCCAATCCTGTGCCTATGTTCCCAGTTTGATCTCCATTCCTTGAGAGACTTTTGCTGAAGCTAGTGAACAAAGAAGAAGAAATTTTACAAGTTTGATTTTCAATTATGGATTTCTTGTTTTATTTATTTATTGGAGTTCGTTTTTATTCGTTACCAATCTTTCTCTTCACTTTATATAATGGTTTGTTTTCTAAGTCTCAACCATCTCTTACTCTGGTTTATATCATCATTTTCTTTCTCTCAAACTAAAACAACATCTAGAGAAATGGCTCCTTCCTTTTCATGAACATATAAATAGGTAAACTTCTCTTCGTTTTTCTTTTCTTGTATATTTTATTTTCTTACTCTTTTTTTTTTAGTTTCCTTCAAATTTTCAGGTCCAAGTTGCTTCATGCCCAGTTGGTTACTGCCATAGTGAGTGGTCTTGTTTTCAAGAAAATTACGAGAAGTAGGGATATGACATCAACGTGAACATACCAACTCTTGTTTCTCCATCCCCATGATCGAACCTGGAGAGGCCAAATGTGTGCCTAGTTATCTTTAGAGGCTTGTTTGTTTTTTTATCTAGTCTTGAAAGCTATTGAAATCACCATACCAATCTCAAGGTTTGTTTTCAAGAGTTGGGTTGATGAAATCAGTTTGTTGGTTGGAGGTCTTTCTTTAGTAGCTGTTGTGTCTATCACAAGTAATCAATTGCACTCAAAGTAGTTTTGCCAGCTTATGGTATAGTTTTGTCTAGGACAGTTAGGCTTGAGCGAGTTTATGTTTGATTTTATGTCAAATATTTGGAGAGGAAGAGAGATCTTAAAGTATTCGATCACTTGTCCATGACTTAAAATCTAGTCAATTAGCTTAGAGCTGACTAGCTCTAATTACTGCACGTAAAAGTGTTATTGATGCTTGGGATCGTGTCAACCACCATGCAAGAGAGTGGGATGCGAAGATAGTAGCTCAGGTGCCGGAAACTCATGATCAAAGCGGTGGTGTTACTAACGTTTATTTGGGCTAGTTATATTAATTATCTTATTGTTAGATATGACAGTTTATAGCATTAATAAACAATCTAAAAATCTATCTTTTTCTAAAACGTAAACAACAGACGTGGTACCATTACCAATATTGAATTTTATGAAGTACAAATGTTAAAATATATAAGTTGTACAAATGTTGGGTTGTGTTTTGTAATCCTTTTATTTTTTATTTTTTTGGTAGGATGTGTTTTGTAATCTTTTAGAACAAGTTGTAAACGTTTGTTTATTTGGTATAAAATCTTAACATTATAACCAAAAAAAAAAATCTCTAAGTTACAACTACACAAGCCCAAAAGGCAAAAAGTGATAAAAATAAATTACTAAATCCTAAACAAGTAATTTCATTTCAATAAAAATAAGGAATCTTCTAATATCACAAAATGAGTTATCATAAACCAAATCCATAATCTTAATTCTTAAAGATTGAACAAAATTCAGATTTAACAAATGTCGAAATGTTCGTCTATCAACCTCAGTTACACAAGTCATAAGATTTTTCTGTGTTACTTAAATTGAATGTGCTATGAAAAAATAACATCATGTATCCGGTTTAGTCGTCGTTTCCGGTTTAGATTTCTCACTTTTTCGACCACTTATAAAGTAGAGAGACGTGTCCCAAATAAAAAGATCTGTCACTTATTCGTATATCACAGCTGTGTCACTATTACCCAAAAATATCACTCCCTTCTAGATTTCGCACGTTGGTATTAATTATTATATAGATTTTTTTTTCCCAGAAACAAATCTCATCCCTTTCTCTCTCTTCCCCTCTTCTCTCTATTTCCAGATCGAAACATCTCTCTTCACAAAATGCCTTTGTCACGGTCCCTCCTTTCGCGGAGGATCTCGAACTCTTTTAGGTTTCATCAGGGAGAGACAACGACGGCACCGGAATCCGAATCGATTCCTCCGCCGTCGAATATGGCCGGTTCTTCGTCATGGTCGGCGATGCTCCCTGAATTATTAGGCGAGATCATTCGTCGCGTGGAGGAGACTGAGGACCGTTGGCCTCAACGTCGTGATGTAGTTACTTGCGCTTGCGTTTCTAAGAAATGGAGAGAAATCACTCACGATTTCGCTAGATCCTCTCTTAACTCTGGCAAAATTACTTTCCCTTCTTGCCTCAAATTGGTACGCCTTTTGTATTGATTTTACCATTTCATTGATTTTTGTTTCGTCAAATTAGGTTTCGTGTTCTCTGATTTAGGAATCGATTTAGGTGAATCTGTGAGTTTTGTTATCTCTTTCACATTATAGAGACACTGTTGAATTACCTAAATCAAGCTTCTTATAAGAATATTCTGTCAAGTTGATGGCGTTTGATCATGTCATTTGAAAGCTATTCACAGTTGTTTTGTTCGCTTAATGGTATTTGTTCTTGCTTTAGCTTAATATGCCTTTATAGATGCTATTGTGGCTTTGCTTTTGTTAAGAGCAATTGGAAAAAAAAATGGGATGAGAATTGAGATAGTTTAGTGTATTTTGAAATGCAGCCAGGTCCTAGAGACTTTTCTAATCAGTGCTTGATAAAGAGGAACAAGAAGACATCAACGTTTTACTTGTATCTTGCTCTAACACCATGTAAGTTATTTCAAAAGTATTACTTTTCCTTTTGCTTCATTCTTATTGTTGATTCAGTCAAAATTAGAAAAGTATATATGGCTTGAAATGAAAGTTTTAGATAGGCTTTTTAAGTGTGAAAACGATTGAATTAGTGACTTCCTAAGGTTGTCTCAGTCTTTTACCTAGTAATGCCTTGTCTTTGAAACAACTTACCAACCAATTGCCATTAATAAGTATTGACTTTTTTGTTGACCTTGGTTGATGATGAAGAAAATTCTGAGCTGCAGTCTAATATAGGAGTTGACCTGTGAAGTAGTTTGCTAGGCATTGTTAATCCTTTTATCTATATTCGGGTATCTTGACATCACTGAATGATATTTTGAGTTATATTTTCATTCCAAACTCAATGAAAATATCATTATATTAAATTTAAGAGCAAACTGCTTTGGAACAAGTTAAGTAAATTTTTCCTTTGCTGGCAAAAGGATCATTTTCAGGATTTATTAATTTAGTTTGTATTTTCTGTTCACCAGCATTCACTGATAAGGGAAAGTTTCTTCTGGCGGCGCGGAGGTTTAGGACCGGTGCTTACACTGAGTACATCATATCACTTGATGCTGATGATTTCTCTCAAGGAAGTAATGCCTACGTCGGAAAATTAAGGTATTGATATGTGCATTACTGAATATCCTAGGCGGCTAGGCGGCCATTTAATCTCTAAAGCAGGATTGCTATCTCAGAAGTTTTAAATTTGTTTTAAGGTTTGTTTTTTTTTGCTTAGAAGATGAGTGTGGCTTGAAAACTAAGGGTTCATGGTTTTTTTTTGGAAACTTCAACAGATCAGATTTTCTTGGGACCAACTTTACAGTATACGATAGCCAACCACCACACAACGGAGCAAAACCTTCAAATGGCAAAGCCAGTCGCAGATTTGCATCAAAGCAGATAAGCCCTCAAGTTCCAGCAGGCAACTTTGAAGTCGGTCATGTTTCTTATAAATTCAACCTTTTGAAATCAAGAGGTCCAAGAAGAATGGTAAGCACACTCCGATGCCCATCACCATCACCTTCATCATCATCCGCTGGACTCTCGTCTGACCAAAAGCCATGTGATGTAACCAAGATAATGAAAAAACCCAACAAGGATGGTTCCAGCTTGACAATACTAAAGAACAAAGCTCCTAGATGGCACGAGCACTTGCAGTGCTGGTGTCTGAACTTCCATGGACGAGTTACTGTTGCTTCGGTCAAGAACTTTCAGCTGGTTGCGACCGTTGACCAAAGTCAACCGAGCGGTAAAGGCGATGAAGAAACAGTTCTTCTACAGTTTGGTAAAGTGGGAGATGACACTTTCACTATGGATTATAGACAGCCTCTCTCTGCATTTCAGGCTTTTGCTATCTGTCTCACAAGTTTCGGCACTAAACTTGCCTGCGAGTGAAACCCAACAAAAGGCAACAGAAAAGAAAAAGTGAACTGGCTTTGCAAAAATGTAATGTTTTGATGTAATCATGTGTAAGTGTAAACACAAAGGTATGTGGAAAGGAGAAGCACATAAGTATTATTATGTAAGAAACATTATTTAAAACCCATAATCATAATGTATCTCTTAAGTATACCCATGTGGTTTTCTTTTATTTTTGAATAGAATTTGGGACTTCACATTCCTTCAAAGTAGGACTTCAATGGTTTTTTGGAAACATGACTTATTTGCAAAATATATACAAAAACAATGAATAGCAAGACTTTTTTCTTTTTGTCAGCAATGAATAGCAAGACTTAAGTAACATATTTTTAATTTTTGGCTTATACACAAGAAAAAAGTCGCATATTTTTGGTTTGGAACTTGAGCCGGTTCGATGTCTGACAAGTCGATTTGAAAAACTTCTTTATAATTTTTTACTTTTCGGTTTTATATTCTTTTGTATTTTACAACTGGATCTTGTTTATATATATCAATATATGTGAAATGAGCGTACTAGTACTATTATTGGTGTGGAATACTTTCGCATGCCCTAGTCTTAACTCTTAAGGATAAGTAAGGGCAGGTTTCTCTTTGTTTTCCAAATTTATCGTTCAATATTTCTTAAATTAGGATATAATGTACAATTAATCGTTCATTTCTTTTAATTAGAACCGTAGTTTGTACACATCACTACATAGCCACACTATAGTAATTAAGTGAAGCCTCATCAGAAAAGGAAAACGATCTATAGATGAAAAAGTTAAATACCCAAGAGAAGTGATTTTCAGTTAAAAGTATAGTTTTTGCTAAAAATATTTATAACGGCATTAATCACGATACTCGCGTAAGTAGTATACTCTACCATATACTATCTTTTAGTGAGTCGGAAATATGTCATAAGCCATTACGCGACCATGCAATATTGCTTCCGTAAGCATCCGCACTAGTAAAGTGTCCAAATGGATGCCGTCAAAACAACAAAAGTGTTTTAAAAAAGAACCGAAACAAGTTTTCACACTTGGTCCTTAGCTTCTCAAACTCTTCTTCGTCCTGATAATGGACTTTAATTATCATGTTATACGTCAACCAAGTTATCAGCTAACCATCATCACTTTATTAAGTATATGCAGCCTTGTGCTCATAATATTCATTATATTATACTAAAAGTCTAATCATATGAAGAAAGGAAAAAAAAAAAAAGAGGCTTGTTTATGAAATTAAGGAGTGCACGTAAGGCCATATTTATAATTCTATTTCAGAAAATGTAAATTCAAACACGGCAAATATGTTAGTTTCATGGTGCATGCATGATGCATTTCCAACTGTTTCTTTTTTTGGGGATGAAAATGTATTTCCACCGGTTAATTAACGAAGCTTCTATTTCATGTTTCCGTTTTCTTTTACTTTTTTTTTTTGTTTTTACTTCATATATATCATTTGACAAAGTTAAGGCTTTAAAATGGCAGTAGTTTCTTAATTTGTTTTTAGATTTTGGATTTATGGTGTTTAGTTCTTAGTTTTTTTTTGCAGTAAATTTTTAGTTTTATATAAATGTATGTACCCAATACATATCACTATATATTTTATAGTCCAAAAGAATTTTATGTGATGGTGAAAAGAAAAAAATGTGTGATCATTCGCTGAAATTAATAAATTTTGCAGTATATTAAAGAAAACTAGAAAAGTGAGTACCTAATATTCCAACAATTAGACTGTATCACTCATGCCTGTCGTCTGTCGACTGTTGACTTGTGTTATAATAAAGACATTTCAAATTATCCGAATATTCCATTAGCACATATGAAGATATCCAATTTTTGAATAATTGGAGTCGACCAATGTAAAATATTCATAACGTGACATCACATCACATACATGTACGACTTTGTCACTTACCAAAAATGATCTAGTTATGATAATAACATCATCACATGAGTAAGAATGATAAGGCATGATCTAATCAGCATCATATACCGCTACTTTATTTACTATCACATTTTCGTTCACAAGAGTAATATTATATTTGATTTTATATATGTCTAAAAATTTATCGTAGACTGCCGATTTTAGATTTTGGGAGGTTAGAAGAACTAATAAAACCGAAAGAAATAGATGATGGTCGGTTAAATACTTAAGTCCTTTATAAGAAAGAAAAATTAAAAGTCAACTTTATCGCTGAAAGTGAAAGTTAGGTTGAAAGTTCAGAGATTTATTCATCAACTTCCGTGCATTGACACATGCTCTTCTCTACATTCGCTCACGTGAATTTTAGAACAACAAATTATTTTACAAACACTATAATCTTCCGGTAATTTAACCACAATAAAGAGATAAATAATCTTTATATTAAATCGATCGAATTCTAATTCTGTAGGTACTGTGAGTCAAACATGAAAGTGTAAATTTTCAAAATATGATTGGTGTTAACTTAGGTGAATCAATTTTTGATGTTTTTTTGTTGATTATATAAATCAAAATTACGGAAGAATGCATGTTGTTTACATAAGTGATATAATTAATTTTTTACTGATATATTAAAAATAAAAATATTTTATGTTATTGTTTTGGTTATTTTTTTGTTCCACAAAAATTAATTAATCATAATATTTCTTTCTTGACTATCACTAGATTCAATGAAAATCTCTCTTTTATACATAAATAAAAATCTTCTCAATGCATTAATAAATATATATAAATTGAGGAAAAAAAGAGATAGAAATCATGGAAAAAAAGGTTAAAAATTCCAACTATAAGCGAGCATCACATATAGAAATAGAATAATGTATAGGAATCCATCATGATCTCACTCTCTATATATAGGTAAGCCAAGTATCTTATTTTTGGTTATGTATCTCTGAAATCTGAATCTGACTGACTTCAAAGGACACAGCTTTTACTTCTATAACTGGTTAGCTTCTCCACACACACACACACTTGTTAGATTTACTTTTCCTCCGCACTATCAGCAGATTTTTCTCATCTGGGTCTGTTTGTTTCTGTTGACTCAAAGTTTCCGACTTTCTTATTTTCTGTCTCCGATTTCATCGCCGAAATCTCAGTCAATTTTGTCTTTAGATCTTTAATTTTTGGATCCCTTTAATTATTTTGTTTGGTCTTACTTCAGAGCGAAGCAGGTGAAAAAATGGCGAATCGGAAGTTAGAGAAGATGGCATCGATTGATGTTCATCTTCGTCAACTGGTTCCTGGCAAAGTTAGTGAAGACGACAAGCTTGTTGAGTATGATGCTTTGCTTCTAGATCGGTTTCTCGATATCCTCCAGGATTTGCACGGTGAAGATCTCCGTGAAACTGTACGTTTTCTCCATTTTGGATTTGACCCTTTTGCTATAAGATCCTGAAACTACATGCTCTGTTTTGAGTATTGACTAAAGGTTTCAACTTTTTTTGATTCGATCATGGATTAGATTAGTTAGGGTTTTGAAACGCAGGAAGATTTAAACTTTATGTTAGTTTTGAGATTAGTAGTTTCATGTGATCTAATTTTGATGATCTTATTGTGTGTGTTGTTGTATATAGGTTCAAGAGCTTTATGAGCATTCTGCAGAATACGAAGGGAAGCATGAACCTAAGAAGCTAGAGGAGCTAGGGAGTGTGCTAACGAGTTTAGATCCAGGAGATTCCATTGTTATCGCTAAAGCTTTCTCTCATATGCTTAACTTAGCCAATTTGGCTGAGGAAGTGCAGATTGCTTATCGCCGTAGGATCAAGAAGCTGAAGAAAGGTGATTTTGTTGATGAGAGCTCTGCTACTACTGAATCTGATCTTGAAGAAACTTTCAAGAAGCTTGTTGGAGATCTGAACAAGTCTCCTGAAGAGATCTTTGATGCTCTCAAGAATCAGACTGTGGATTTGGTTTTGACTGCTCATCCTACTCAGTCTGTGAGAAGATCATTGCTTCAGAAACATGGGAGGTTAGTCTTTGAGGCTTCACCGGGCTTGCTTTGGATCGATGTTTTGATGTTAAAGTTATCTACTTTGTGCGGTTTTTCAGGATAAGAGACTGTCTGGCTCAACTATATGCTAAGGATATTACTCCTGATGACAAGCAAGAGCTCGATGAGGCTCTTCAGAGAGAGGTAAAATCTTATTGGATTCTTCATATTTACATGATTTTGGAAACTAATGGAAAAAAAACTTGGGTTTTTGTTAGATTCAAGCTGCATTCCGAACAGATGAAATCAAAAGAACACCACCTACTCCTCAAGATGAGATGAGAGCGGGAATGAGTTATTTCCATGAAACTATCTGGAAAGGTGTTCCTAAGTTTCTGCGCCGTGTTGACACGGCTTTGAAAAACATAGGGATCGAAGAACGTGTTCCATATAATGCTCCATTGATTCAGTTCTCTTCTTGGATGGGTGGTGATCGTGACGGTACATTTCTACAAGTCCTTCTCGCATAGCTCTCTTATTGCGCTCCCTCTCTTAATGGTTTTACTCATGTCACAAACTCACAATATATGTGTATTTGCAGGTAACCCAAGGGTTACACCTGAAGTCACCAGAGATGTTTGCTTGTTAGCTAGAATGATGGCTGCTACTATGTACTTTAACCAAATCGAAGATCTTATGTTTGAGGTTTGATCTCGAGTTCTTTTTTTGAGTTTAGTCTCCTTACTTTCTTTTATTTATGTATCACCTCATTTCATGATTACTGCTTCTTTCATAGATGTCTATGTGGCGTTGCAATGACGAGCTGCGTGCGCGAGCTGATGAAGTTCATGCAAATTCGAGGAAAGATGCTGCAAAACATTACATAGGTAAGAAAAATAACCGATTTTGAGCATTTTGTTTATGTTTAAGCTATGTGTCTGGAACCGATTTAATTTGGAACCTATCATTCATTGTCTTGATTGCAGAATTCTGGAAGTCAATTCCTACAACTGAGCCATACCGTGTGATTCTTGGCGATGTAAGGGACAAGCTTTATCACACACGTGAACGCGCTCATCAACTGCTCAGCAATGGACACTCTGATGTCCCTGTAGAGGCTACTTTCATTAACTTGGAACAGGTATCATTGCAATTAGAATCTTTTAACTCCCGGTTATGATTTGGTACTAAACCACTCTCTCATGCTATTTGTGTAGTTCTTGGAACCTCTTGAGCTCTGTTACCGATCTCTGTGTTCATGTGGTGATCGTCCAATAGCAGATGGAAGCCTTCTTGATTTCTTGAGGCAAGTCTCAACCTTTGGGCTCTCTCTTGTGAGACTTGACATAAGGCAAGAATCTGACCGCCACACTGATGTATTGGATGCTATCACCACGCATTTAGATATCGGATCCTACAGAGAGTGGTCTGAAGAACGCCGCCAAGAATGGCTTTTATCTGAGCTAAGTGGCAAACGTCCGCTTTTCGGTTCTGATCTTCCTAAAACCGAAGAAATAGCTGATGTTCTGGACACGTTTCATGTCATAGCCGAGCTACCAGCAGATAGCTTTGGTGCTTACATTATCTCTATGGCAACTGCACCTTCTGATGTATTAGCTGTTGAGCTTTTACAGCGTGAATGCCGAGTGAAACAGCCTTTGAGAGTTGTTCCGCTCTTTGAGAAGCTAGCAGATCTGGAAGCAGCTCCTGCTGCAGTTGCTAGGCTCTTTTCTGTTGATTGGTACAAAAACCGAATTAACGGTAAGCAAGAGGTTATGATTGGTTATTCGGATTCAGGAAAAGATGCTGGACGGTTATCTGCTGCTTGGCAGTTATACAAAGCTCAAGAAGAGCTTGTGAAGGTTGCTAAAGAGTACGGTGTGAAGCTAACAATGTTTCACGGTCGTGGTGGCACGGTCGGAAGAGGAGGTGGACCAACCCATCTTGCTATATTGTCTCAGCCTCCGGATACTATTAACGGTTCCCTCCGTGTCACAGTTCAAGGTGAAGTCATCGAGCAATCGTTTGGTGAAGAGCACTTATGCTTTAGAACACTTCAGCGTTTCACAGCTGCTACACTCGAGCACGGTATGCGTCCTCCAATTTCGCCTAAACCAGAATGGCGCGCTTTGCTGGATGAAATGGCGGTTGTTGCAACCGAGGAGTATCGCTCAGTTGTGTTCCAAGAACCTCGGTTTGTCGAGTACTTCCGCCTCGTAAGTATTATTACATTCACTCGGAATCTTTAACTCACCCCACAGAGTCTTAAAACTCACAGAATCTTAAAATCTGTTGCAGGCTACACCGGAACTGGAGTATGGACGTATGAATATCGGAAGCAGACCTTCGAAGCGTAAACCAAGCGGTGGCATTGAATCTCTCCGTGCAATTCCATGGATCTTCGCTTGGACTCAAACAAGATTCCATCTTCCTGTATGGCTTGGATTCGGATCAGCAATTAGACATGTGATCGAAAAAGACGTCAGGAACCTCCATATGCTCCAAGATATGTACCAACACTGGCCTTTCTTTAGAGTCACCATTGATCTAATCGAAATGGTGTTCGCTAAAGGAGATCCTGGTATTGCTGCTTTGTACGATAAGCTTCTTGTTTCAGAGGAACTCTGGCCTTTTGGTGAGAAACTCAGAGCTAACTTCGAAGAAACCAAGAAACTCATCCTCCAGGTAAAAACAGAGCCTTCTTGACTTCTTTCTTCTTATTATTATTGTAAGGTTTTGTCTGAATGGCTTTGCTGTTTGCAGACCGCTGGACACAAAGATCTTCTTGAAGGTGATCCTTACTTGAAACAGAGACTGAGACTTCGTGATTCTTACATTACAACTCTCAATGTCTGTCAAGCTTACACATTGAAGAGAATCCGTGATCCGAGTTACCATGTGACTCTGCGACCACACATTTCTAAGGAGATAGCGGAATCGAGCAAACCAGCAAAAGAACTCATCGAGCTTAACCCGACTAGCGAATACGCGCCAGGACTTGAAGATACACTCATCTTGACGATGAAGGGTATTGCTGCTGGTCTACAAAACACCGGTTAAGCTACAAAGAGATGGTTAAACAAACTTTGAATCTCTCTTTCTCTCTCAAGTCTCTCCTTTTTTTAACTACAGATTTGGAAAATAAGGTTGGATTCTGGTTTATTTTATGTATCCACCGTCAAAATGTTGATTTTCGTGTACGAGTACTTCGAGATCATTGAACACATGCTCTGTTTTTTTCTCAAGTTTAATAAAACAGAACAAGAGAATCTTTTCTTGTTTATTTTCTTATCTACACCACTAGACCAAGAACGGCACTGACTTAGTTGCTTAAAACACTTCGGTCTGGTTTGGTTCGGCTTTTTGTTCATCATTGTGTAAACAAACATGTAGTTTGAGTATGTTTGTGGTCCCGAAAAACGGCAGACATGTTTGCGGAAAGAGGCCGTTAAAAAGCAAAAATGGTTCGAAGAAAACGACACGGTGTTTGAGTCTCGTATATAGACACGGTGTGCATTTTCTAGTTCGAGTAACGTCCCAACGGCTCTGTATTAATTGTGAGAATTTATAGCGTACATGTACGGTGTACCGGTTTTTCACCAACGTACTTTATGCTTTAATTTAATTTCACTGAGGTCAAAAAGTTCACACTAGTCTTAGTCGGTGAGTGTTAATCACGCGCCTCCACTAATGATGCAAAAAAACAGAAATTTTATTATTATTAGTAAATTGGCTTTTCTGTGATATAATAATAATAATAAACTCAAATTTAGCTAAAAGTTGAAGACGACCAAACATATGTTATCCATCAAAATATAGTTTAAAATAAAAAGAGAAAAATACGTGTCAAACTACCACGAATTAAGGGCACCGACTTTGGCCGGCGGTAGAATAGCACCGGCTAACGACCATAATAAAGTTCATAACCTTCCAAACCTTTATTTTATTTTATACTATAGTGTAGTAATTATTATTAATTTTTGGGCGTTATGTTATTATTGTTTTCCCTTTTAAAAGTATTACAAAATAATAATTAAACAAAGGAAAAGAATTTATAATGCGCATATTTTGGATTCTCTTTTCTTTTTTGTTTAACCCTTAAAGAGAGGCAATTAACACAAAAGAACAAAGCGTTATTAACAACCGTCGCTTTCATTACAAACCAAATCAATCTCTAATTAAACCCGTATCTCCCTTTTTTTATATGTCAACGACTAAAGTATTAACACCCAATTTTCAAATCATTCACACAAGTCTCTTTTCTTAGGCTGACATGTAATTTTTAATAATAGATTTGCCATTTATACGTATTTTTTTTTAATAGGTAAATATTTCAGGATTCATCTATTACCAAAGTATTTTTAGATGCAAGTATCAAGTATGTATGAATTTGGAGCTGAATGTATGAAATAAAAACACTAAAACTTAGCAGAAAATGAATATAAGATATGTAACTTTTTATTGATGAAAATGTTGAGAAAAAAAAGAGTAGAATTGAAATGACAAGATGGTTCACTATCTTCTTGGTTTCACTAAGCCCTAAAAGTAAAAATTGAAAATGAAGAAGAATCCAAATCTTCCTCTTTGCCCTTTTAGTAGCCCCTTCTTCTTCACTCACATCCCAACTTCTCTTATGTACACACAGAGTAATCTCCAACCAGTAACATCTCTCAGTACCTAACAACAAGTGAAGCTAAAGGAAGAAGGAGCCAATGCAATCTCAATCTGTAGGGAAAAATGAATGGAGGGAAGAAGACAATAGAACAGAAAATACAGAGACAGAGATCACAGGGCAATGAAGAGGTGAATGAATGAACAAATCATAAAGACCTGATTGATACTCTACACTAATGGGTTCCCTTGTAATGAAGCATCTTATGAAGTAAAAGTGGGATTATTAAGCTTAAGGGTATGGGGAGGTTGCAGAAGAGTGAAGAAGAAGTTATTAACCGCTATAGTGTCTCACCGAGTACTCCAACACTTCTTTGCTTGGACAGACAATCTCCTTAACCCGACTACCGTTCTTGTATATCTTCACTGTCGGTACAACCCTCACATTCTCTGCATTACCTATTGAAGGACATTTATCGATATCCACCTGACCAGAAAGGTAGAATTTAGAGTCAATCTCTTCCCAGAGTTATATGAGTCACTACAATGAGAAAAGTTTTCATGTAACTTTTACCTTGAGGAAGTGTATAGATGGGTAACGAGTACATAGCGAGTCCACGAATGGAGATATTTGCTTGCATTGATGATCAGAGGCTGTCGAGAAATGGATAACCGAAACTCCTGTGTTTGATTGAAGTATCACATCCCAAATTCCATAAATTAGATCCAGAGTTCCAATCAAGAAAAGGTTTTAATGTGAGAAGCAGAGAAGCTATGTTTTACCTGGTAAATTCATGGCAGATTTAAACTGTTCAAGACTATAAATTTCCTCTACTTCGCCACCAAATTCCATATTTAAAACTTCTTCTCCACGAGATTTCTTCAATGCAACTTGAGCATGGAATAAAGATTCAGCAACTTCCTTGTCATGAGGAAGTTCTCTTATCAAGGCCTCATAATCACTCACTGCAGCTCCCCATCTTTCCATCTACACTTGGACAAAAACCTCGAGAATCAGAGTAGAACAAATTAGAAGCAAAACTAAGTCAAAAACGCGGTTTTACATGTATTATTTACCTTGCTATTTGAGGCAGCCCTCCGAAGAAGTGGCTTTGTGTAACTTGGTTGATAACGCAGCGCTTGGTTACAATCTTCAATCGAGCGTTCCCACATTCCAAGTTTAAACCAACAAGCTGCTCGATTACAATATAGAATAGCGTTGCAAGGATCAAGCCTAAGGCCTTCAGCATAAGCTGAACTTGCTTCAGTGTATCTTTCTGATTTATAAAGATCATTGCCACGAGCACGAGCCCTAGCAACCAATGTAACAGTATTATGTAACATAGCAACTTCGTTGCATCTTGGATCGATTTGGCTAGCTTTCTCAGCAGCCATAACTGCATTTTCAAACCTGCAAGGATTCATCATCTACTCTTTAACCCCTTTTTTAACTGATGGCATTCAATAGTTTACTTAACACAAGCATTTGAAAATGACTCTCTTATCTCACCTTCCTAAAGCCATCTCGATTTGAGCTTTGACAAAATATATATAAGCTTCACAAGCCATACCAGAAAACCGAGTCTGCGAACAAGATACAGGGAACGGCTCTACTTTAGGAACTTCTAATAGCTTTGACTGTGCATCATCAAGCCGGTGAAGTTTCAAGAATGCTTCTACTTTACACATAAATAGCTGTAGATACATATAAGACACAGCAGTTAAAAGATATTAAAGTTCACAAGGAAACATCTAATCCCACATAATTTGATTCTTACCTGTGGAGAAAAATCAGCTCCAGAAACAATAGCAGCATCTGCTTCTATCAAAACTGTTTTCCAATCAGTGACTCTTCGCGCATCAACACATTTAATCAAATGTTTCTCCACTGCTTCAAGCTTCTGCAACTCCATGGGATCTGATGGTCTCCCAAGAAAACAAAGATGCTTCCTTGCACTATTAACCTGACCTAATCTGCAATCCAACCAAGTAATTAAAGACCAGACACACATTGAAGTCTAAGAAACACATCACCAACAATGTATCAAGAAACGAATGCTTTACCTAATAAGCAATAAGGCCAAACGGTGATGAGCTCTTCCATAGTTAGGATCCGATCTAACAGCATCTTCACATTCCTTAACAGCTTCACCAATTCGAGACAAACCAATCAATGCGGCAGCTCGATTACTCCGGTAAGCAGCGTTAGTCGGAGATAAAGCTATTGCTCTATCATACAACTTCAAAGCCTCATTAAACAAACCTTTCCTATACATTTCATTCCCTACTCTCTTCACTTCCTCTGAATCCGAACCTAAAATCGCTTTTTTCCATATAGGAGTCTCTCCCGTAGCAACAGTACTACTACTTCTACTAGAGCTACCGACATTTACCGGCGAGTTGGATCCTCCTCCGGTGTTGGTAGGTTTGGCCGGAGATATACCACCTCCTCGCATTATACTTCCATGTCCATAAGTTCCAGTACCAGATCCAAGAACATCGCTTCTTGAACGGCTTTGAGTCATTCCAGTGATTTGGATCTTCCCAGAAGGACAAATGTTTCCGGTGGGAAGTACATTCGCCGGAGACGTCGGAGCTGGAGAAGTAGCAGAGGAGGAGGAGGAGGAGAGAAGTGGTTGTGAATGAGAAGAAGAAGAAGTTGTAGCAGAGTCCGATCTCGGTCTTAGATTATTATTCCCACTAGACGAATTAGATTGACTACGAACAGAATTAGATCTTCCGATAACCGGAGCATGTTTAATCCGACCCGTTACAGATCCGGAAGAGCTAGAACTACTGCTACTAGTGGTTGTAGTAGTAGTGGTGGTGGTGAGTCCACGTGGCTGAGAACGAAGCGGAGAAACCGGTGAACCAAGATCTAGCTCACGGAAATCAGGTTTGTTGATCTCGGAGGTTAGTGATGAATCACGGAGATGATCGGAGAGTTTGTCAGATTCAGAGATGGGTTTAACTGACTTGGGCATTTTGAGTGTTGTGGTGAGTGAAAGGAATGAAATTTGAGAGAATCGAAGAAAACCCTAAAATGGAGTTCCGGTGAGAGAAATGGTTGTTTGTTAATGGAGACGACGGAGAAGAATGGAGAAGGAGAAGATGAATGGAGGAGGAGGAGGATTAGATACTCTGTGAAAAGGCATCGAAAGAGAGATTGGGGATCTCGTGAATTAAAAGGTTGAAGCAAAGAATGAATGTGAGTGCCTAGAGAGAGAAAACTTGTTTTTTCTCAGTGAAGAGAAGAGAGAGAGGAGAGAAGGTTCACAGAAGAAGAGGAGTGAAGATGGAGAACCAGACCCAATATTTAACATTTTTTAATTATTATTATAAATTAAAAAAGTTATTTAATATTGACAAAGAAAAAGAAAGGTTATAATTAATTATTCTATAATTAAAAAATAGAAATCGAAAGCAGAGTTTAATAATAATAAATTTCTAGCAAAGTGAAAGAAAATAAATAACAGAATTGACTTTAACAAACTTTTAAAATTATGTTCAAAATCTACAACACAGTTCCAAATTAACAAAACTTTTTTTTCTTCTTGGATTAAATTTTTTCTTAAGCTACTTTTTTGGTAATAAACTTAAAAAAATGGATAAGAAAATTTCGGAAATGGTAATATATTAAATGTTATGCAAAAAAATAACAGTTCTTGTTCAACTGCTGCTTCACGAGACATGTTTTTGATTCTTGCTTTTTTTTTTCTCTCCATAATTTCGCTTTATCGTTGAATCAAAGAAATAAAAAGATGTTGACAAAAAATTCAACAAAAAAAAAAGGTTTAAGAAAATAATTGTTAATTTGTAATTTGTAAATAACTATACTTAAAAAAATCTGCTTACTTCGCTTTCGGTACTGTTCGATTTTTTTCTTTGTACTTTGGAGCTTACAACATCCTAATAGCCCCACTCGCGATTTATGGGAAGTGACGTCTACGCTCCTATAACATCTATACAAAATTGTGTTATGTCCGAAACAAAAATAAAAAAATAAGAGCAACTAAAATAAAATGTGGTAATACACTACAAACATTTGATATTTTTTATGTTTATGTTTATTATTAAACCTTTTTTAATAGTATCTTGTTAAGCGAAAAAATGCAAATAATTTAACCATTACATTATTTCTTGTAGTTATAAATGCATTTTACGGAGGAGTAGTATACGTATATTCAACGAACTTAATTATTTATTAATCGAATAAACAAATTCATTGTATCAACACTGCATCTAACTATAGTACGTAAAATCGCCTGATGAGTTTTAACATTTACCTGTACGGGTTTAATAAGGGAATTAACTAGTAAATAAACAAACTACATGTACAAATAAGAATTTTTGTACCGTGTACGAAACGAAATTTGTTCTAGAGATACATATACCAACTCTAAGTTTATTAACGTTTCAAGATCAATATATCTAATTCGTAAACAAAACTTTAGCTACTGAGAATCACATAATGTATTAATGGATGATACAATAGAAAATATGTAAACGAAGCTAGTAAGATAGATTTGGGTATGATAGGGAAAATCAGTAATCACATCAAGATGTAATAAGTGACCTCGTAATTTGCACTCATCTCTTATTGGCTTCTTTCGCACGAGATTTTTTTCTTCTTCTGGCTTCATCGTTCTTTTTTATTCTTTTTTTTTTACAGACACTTTCGTATACCCAAATTTACGCTTACACATTTACTTACATACGTATACATTTATCCCAAATTTATACATACAGTAGTACACTATGAATCCCAATATTATGGTTCCGATTAATAACAAATGTTATAATCGAAATTTTAACTTAAATTTAGATTTAAAGTATCAAATTCTACGGTTAATTGTTGTTGTTAGTTATTATTTTTCAAAAGTCTTGACTATCCAATTTCCAAATAAATATAACTATACAAATTTTCTAACATTTCTTAATAAAAAAAATTTCAGTCCTAATAAAAAATAAATAGAAGCGGTTTAGGCCGACGCACTCTAAACTAATCGATTAAAGAAAATAGCTAATACTTAATTCAAAAGCCTCATTTTTATTTTAATACATGAGTACTCACTACCAAAATCATATCACGATTCGTCGAAACTTTTAATCACTAGAATCAGACCCATCTTCAATTCGATGAAGAGAGTCACACGACGATGGATATGCTAAGACCCGCAAACCGCGTACACAACTCCGCTTTCCTTCTTCCACTCAAAGTACCATCAACCAAATCACATGACAACTTCCAATATGGAGCCAAGTCTCAAAAACTAAGGAGCCATGCACCCCTAAGTTTTCTAACATGCATAATAATAATAATAAAAACTTTTATATGCAAAAATAATCAGAAAATAGTAGCACTTGGCGACAAAGATTTATGCATTCTTTTGGCCTTTGCAATTTATTTCTCTTAAAGAGTCTTGTAATATTTCAACACTAAGATACACGTTCCGATATTAATATGGGATTCCATTCTTAAAATCCGGCCATATTATCAAATTAAAGATTCGTTTGTTAATTTAAAGTAGAGTGAGTGTGTGAATTTGTTATTTAACAAAAGCAAAATGTTTGAGTCGGTTATACGTATGCTAAAGTGTAGATTTATTGATAATGGAGCGGTTATATAACTCGGAGAGTCGGAGTAGTAGTGGGTTTGGTATACCGACACTTGCATTGCACAAGTATTATTGTGTATTCTTTTTGCTTTTTTGGTATCCATAAAACAATGTTTTATCAAGCATAGAATATTTTGTGACCTAAAAAGAAATATATGATTGTATTATTTCACTTGACTTTGTGTTATGGAGCATAGAATATACCGAAATCTTGCGTTATACTTCATATCCTTCGAACCACATGTTTTGATATGCGTATAGTTTGCAAATATGCCATTATGCATAAAACAGATGGTGGTTTCTTTTGGAGCAAGTTAGGTGATTAAAGAAAATAGCTAATACTTAATTCAAAAGCCTCATTTTTATTTTAATACATATATTTTCAATTTCGTCGACACTTGGGATAAACATGAATATTGATGTCATAAATTTCCTTTTAAAATTTATCTATTGGCGTGTAAAACTAAAATTTCTTAAAGTGTAGTTATGAATATTCAACTCGACAATTAAGATGTTGTGTAGTTGTCTTAAACATAATTACCCATTAATCTGTCGTCAAATATGAATTGATTGATGTTGATTATTGTGTATAACTACTTTATAGGGATGGGAAAAGGCATATTCATAAGCTTTTATGGATTGTATATTGAGTAAGTGTTCTATGAATCTTGAAATCCAACTTAGAAAAATTCCTTTAAATGCAAGTCTTCTATAAATCTTGAATTGGCTATTGTCTATAGCTATTATGGTAATGAATGTGACAAAAAGAAAATGGCGGTATAATGTGGTTATGTATGTCACCAAATTTATTTGTTAGTAATTTTTACTTTATCTATTAATTTTTTGATGTTTGTTTTTATACCGCTTATTAAGAGTGTCAGACGGGCGAGTTCGCGCTCAAACAGGCGCTCCGTGACGGACCTCGCTTCTCTTCATTCCGCGACGGTCTGGTCCGCCAAAGACTGCGGACGACAAAACGAAACCCATATCCGCTCTGTAATGCTCATTGATCTAACGGACCGGCCGGCATATCTAACGGAATAGACCCTCAGACTGGAAGTCCGATTGACATCTCTACCACTTATTAATTATGTTTGTTTTAATAGTATATTTTGCATTCGCTACATACATTGTTTTTTGTTTGGTCTATTTAATTCACTTGATTTGCAATTTTGAAAACCATAGGAGTTTTTTAAGATAAAAGGGTTCATTTTATAAACATCTTGTTGGCTTTTACTTGAATGTCAAATTTCATCGTAAATGATTTATAGTTTATCATTTAAATAAATATAGTTTGACCGACCGTTTGGTGGTTTGATCAAATCTTTCCCACAAAAATATATTTTTCATGCTAAGAATTTAAAGTCGACATAATTTTTTGTATGTTGCCTCAAGTAGAAAACTCGAATGTAAGACTAGAAAACTAGGGAAATAAACCGAGTAAATGTTTTGAGGCGAATGAACATAATAGTAAAAATTAATGGTAAAAGCAAAGGTAGATTTGGTCAAAGATGACGCTAGTCCATGAAAAGTGACGTCAGTGACTCAGAGTAACCATCATCACTGGTTTCTCTGTTAGATGTGATTACGCTGCAACACTGGCATGTCATTGTGCCAATGTGCCATTGTCCCAGAATCCAATTTAAAGCATGGTGCGTGAAAAAATTAGGTTTTACACGTTTACGTTTGTGACTAATCATTTATTTATACAAACACAAATTGTATTAACCCATAAATAAACTGATCCGTACTAAATATAAAACTTGACAAAGGAAAATACACTTGTAAATATGTGAAATACTAGGTCGATTGCTTTCGGATCGGTTTCATTTAGATTTGGTTTCTCGGTTATAGGTTTAGACTTCATTCATGTACTTTAATAATTGTCTTACCTAAATATATCTAAAATAATTCAAATTATAAAAAATACTCAAAGTATCAAAAAAATATATATATAACTTTTATTTTTCTTGATAAAAAATTTCTATTTTCAAAACGATCGGATATCTAATTCGGTTCTTGATTTGATTCGAGTTCGGTATTGAATCATTCAGATATACTAGTAATTTGGGTTCCGTTTGTATATTTATGTTGGTTTTGATTTGGTTTGGACGTTTGGTATTTAGAATTTGCTAAATTGAAAAATTGAAAACCAGATAAATGTGTGGGTGTATATATAGATTAAAAAATAGAAATCTAAAACTAAATCAGACACTCCTACCTTATTTATTATTATTTTTTTTCTTCTTCACACTCCTACCTTATAGTATGTGGATATGTATCATTTACTGATTTACACATATTCACTCAATAATGGATGCTAAAAGAAAATGTTGAAAACAAAAAAGGAAAATGCAAGTTCCAAAGGAGTGAAACTGATACATCGTCCAAAAGAGGAATCTAGAGATAAGCAGAAACGAAGAAATTCAGAAAGCCCAAATGGTTTCAGTCACTCTTATTAGAATGTTTTCTATCTTTTTCCCTCTCAAATCTTGATCTGTACGGACACCTTTTTTTTTTTTGTAATTCCTATATTATATTCAAGATATCAAAAATAATACAGAATTTCAAAATTTGGAAAAAGTGAATTCGTTCAGAACTTAAGATTTTTAGGAGACTAATCATAATGAATGCTCTTTAGATTCAGCACATGATAGTACAACAGAGGTCGAGCCACCCCACGTGGAACATAATGACAAAATCCTTCCTATTTCATTTTGTTTTTGCTTTTCTCCTTTTTAACTTATTACATTACAAGAAAATGTGTACTATACAGTAGTATTTTCTTACATTATTTCAGAACCCAAGTACATTATATTAAATTTACTTAACGATTCTAATTTCTGATATCACGTAAATATGCAGTTTCAAAACATTTAGACTTTCTTTGTTTTTGCTGTTGCCGCCATCGGAAAGAAAAGCAGTCATGATTTGGGCCTCACATGCCCATTTTGGAATGGTTCAGAATCCAACCCATCTCCAACTCTCTACTATTCACGAATTTTTTTCATGACATTAATAACAACATCGACTAAACGTTGGTTAACACTTGACACCGGTTGATTGTAATTTTTCTTATCCTCATCGTTGTAAACCATACTGCAAGGTATAGAGTTTATGGTGGCTCTTACTATATACTCTTTACTTTCTTCCTCGATGAAGACTAATAATAATCAGAATTTCACTCTTTGAAGACTAAAAGCAAATGGCACAAAACAATCTCATTTCGGAGTTGCTAAAAGAAACAAATCTACAAGTGAATTAGAGCTTCCACAACCACGAAGAGGTTAATAAAAATTAATTAGCATTTCTATATTTATTAGCTGTAAAAATTTAATCTGTCTACGTTTACAAAAAAATGATTTGTGTGCCTACTTATGTAATGTACCTATACTTTATCACTTTGGCATTTTTGAAGTATAATTTTTTTGGGCTAATTATATTTTCTTTTCACATGTGGGCTTTTTTTAGTATGCAAATTGTTTTGAAAGAGTTAAAAAGTCTAGGCTCGTCACACCCATATCCAATTATGTGGGCCGGGCCTGAGAACGGAACTCAAATAAAATTTGATACGCGAGGTCGTACGTTTCGAACATTTAGCCTTATGTAATTAATTAATTTTCTTGCTGGGAGGGGTTTTAATCCATGTGCTTATCTTTTGAGTTTGTTTGTTCGTTGGCCTGTCTTTTGCTGTTCAGCTCCCTCGTTTAAGTGAACTCTAAACTTGAATCTATGTGAAATAATCTCGTTGCAGGTTCGCTCGAAGAAATGAATCTGCAAGTGATAGAGCTTCGACCACTGAGAAGAGGTTTATAAAGACATTTGATAAGAGAAATAATATCATTCATCATCTGATGGCAAAGTTGGGCTTTTCGAGCAGCTTTCTTGCTTGTGAAGTTCCAACATCCTTTTCTCTGGGTTACAAAGACCTGCACCAGTTACAACTTATGATCAAATGGTTGTATAGTTTTATTATGATCAAGTGTTAATCATATTACTGGTTCACTGAACCTGTAAGAAATAAATACACAGAACCTGAGCATTTAGGGATGTCCCAAACAGCAACAGAAGAAGGTGAGCATTCTGGTTCGCAAAGGATGTGATGGTTCTCGTGGTTGACATTCATTGCCAGCATCCACGCACCTATTGTTACGTCCTCGTTGTTAAACATCCTGAAACTGCAGTTACAGACAAAATCTTTTATTTCTTTACTAAGCAAAACAGACACTATGATCTTTTGTCAAGTTATACAACAGAGCATGCCTGTTATTCTTGAGGGCAACCAAACTGGCTACCACATCAGCAGAGAGAGCATAAATCGGGCCATAAGCATGAAGAAAGTACTCTTTTCCCAGCAGATGAGACAATGGTTCATACCTGCAAAATTCCATTTTTGATCCCATTCCCAATAGTTTTCAAGCATACATTAGTTCTCAGTTTTGTACTTGCCTTCTTCATGTTAAGATCTGCGTTTCAACTTTTTCATACTTACCATTTGAGCTTAGGATCTGTGAAAACCGGACCCTTTTTCAAGCATCCTAGGTACGTCTGAGAGTGACTCCGCTCTTTCGCCAATAGCAGAGAGAGTCGATCTGTGGAAAACATGAATAAAACAACATAGCACCATTTAAAGGTCCAGATTCTTTTTTCCCCTGAAGACAGAGGATAAAAACTATAAGAGCTAATCACCTGGCCTCAAGTATATATCATCATCAGCTTTGACATAGAACTCAGAATCATAAAGCGCGTACGCAGCTTTGAAGAAAGCCAAACTATACAACAAAGAAGAACAACGACTACCACGGATTAGAGCCTTGTAATTCATATTGTGTTGTTAGATAAGATCTGAACCAAATCACTCTCACTAACGTTTTGTAAGGAAGCTTACTGTACTCCTCTTCGATATCTAGCAGTACGAAGTCATCATACTCTGCGATTTCTCTTCTGAGCTGAGCCATTTTCTCCTCACTTTTCGTTTTTCCTATCATAAACCTGATGGCTAACCCCGTAGATTCTTCCAAACTGCAAACAGCAGTGAGCAGTGTTACTCAGTGACAAAGTAAACACAAGCAGATCCATCTCTATCGTCAAAGCATCCAAGAATCAATTTTCTTGAATCTGGTGAGACTTTGGAAACTAAAGTTCACTAAGAAGCACCTAATTAGATTCATTTCAACCTAAGAATCAAGATCAATACAAAATCAAACCTCATTGCCTTCACTTCAATCTATTAAGTAAGATCCACATAAAACTCTCAGATTTGCTAATTCAAATCCAGATCAAACAAATTCTAAGTGATGCAATGATTCCACAGATATCCTGAAGCTAATTCAAACAGATGCTCACAAGAACAATGGCAAGAGAATGTAATTGAATCAGTTACCGTCGAAGACCTTCTGGATCTGACGGCATCCATGTCTTTCTAAGTGATCGTCTCCGGCCAGCAGATCCAAATCCGGTTTGAATACCAACGAATCCCATAACCTTATGCCTCTTCTTTTCGCCACTAACAACGCCATTACTATTTCCGGCGACGTCCCAAACGACTCGCACCGTCTTCGGAGGAGTGTTCGTCAAGCAATTACGACCGGTTAATCGGAGACCCGGTATAAGAATTACGGCGAGTCCAAATGTGAAACCGGCGATTCCAATAGCTAGGGAAGTTAATACGACAAGAGCCGTTGATCGGCGCGTGGCGAGTGATGACCGCGCGTGAAATAGCTTACGAGGAGAATGCATTGTGTGGTGTCAAGGAAGCTCGACCTTCGTTAATGGCGTCACGGGTTTGTTTTTTTTCCCTCCGATCCGGTGGATCCAATTATTCGGATCCGGTCACATATTTATACTAACTTGAGTTAATTATGATATTTACGTGTTTTTGTTGGAGGATAGAGAATTAGAGTTAGGTTCTTAATTATTTTTTTGAACTTTTAGTTGTAATTGTAAAGAAATTAGGCAACGTTAAATTGACTAAATATACCGCCAATTAAAATGAATTCTCAATTTCTCATCAATGCTATATAAAGTTGTTTGGATTCAAACGTAGATTAGTTAATTAAATTAAACAGTAGGTGTTGTCTACCAGCTATCGCATTAATAAAATTCAAAATATCGAAATTTGGTAACATTAAATATTAAAAAAACTTTTATGTGTGTTTGGCAATTAATTTTATGAAAATTAGAAGATTTGTAATTAAATGTATTTGGCCAAAAGGATTGTAGAATTAAAAAGAGAAAAAAAAAATGAGAATAATTGTGGACTTACCACATAAGCGCAAAATGATTTTTTTTAGATTGAAAATATTTATTATTTTTTTTTAATTTAAGTTATAAAATGTGATAATTGTGTTGAATAAGACACAAATTAATCCTCTATTTCTATTTTTTTAAAAATCATTAATAAAATAGGATCATTTGGAAAAATAATAAATAAATTTTTAATAAAATAGGATCATAAGATTTTAATATGGATTTGTTAGCTTTTCCCAAATCTTTTGTTACTCTATTGGAAGCCTTGTTTTTATCTTCTTCTTTTTTTTGGCCAAGGTTGCTTTTGTGTAGGCTTTTTTTTGCTCTTTGTAAAACCCCTCTTTCCTTTATATGATTTTTACATGTTTAGCAAAAAAAAAAAAAAAAAATTACTTGTGCATGATTCTCACCTAGCATACTAACTTTTTAATGAACATATATATAATTTAAAAATCTAATAAATAAAACTATTTATAAAATTTCATAAGATTTAGAAACTAGTTTTAAAATTAGACATTTCATTATTAAAGTAGGATTATTTGGAAATATAATAAATAAAACGATAATAAAGTAGGATTATTTGGAAATATAATAAATAAAACTACTTATAAAAGTAAACACTTCATTAATAAAATTAAATAACATAAGATTTACCAGTGCATGATTCTTACCTATATATATATATATATATATACAAAGTTTGTAGTGAACATATATATAATTATTTATACAAGAAAAAATGAGTATGAAAAAATGTGTTGTATTGATGGTGGTGGTGTTGGTAGTTATGGTGGCTATGGTAGATGACGTTGAAGGGCGGCTTTCATATGCTACATGCATGGATCTTTGCGAGACCAAGTGTAACTTTTTTTTTACACATCCAGAAAAATACTGTAAAGATAAATGTAACCGCAAATGTCGTAGACTTCAATCATCTCAGTAATAATCTCTTCATTTATTTTATTGAATTTCTTTTTTTTTCTTTTTATGTTGTGTGTATAAAATTTTTGACATAAATTATATGAAAAAATTGCAGGGTGGAGACTATAGGAATGAGAAACATAAATGGATAAATAAGTTGACAAAATAGTTGATATATTTGTAAACTTGATGAAGCTTTCATATTAATAACAATTTTTTTTTAGAAATTTAACTCTTTTTTTGCAACTATATATGTGACGTTTCAAAATTAAAATACATATCAATTCTTCATCCATTAGTAAAACCGTAATATAACTCTCATGTATATTATAAAAGATTGCAGAATGACATAGTTTTCTATAGTTACATTTTAATCTAAGAAATTGTAAAATAAGAGGTTCGAACCCTGTTTTAGTTTTAAAACTAATGGTATAATGATGTAACTAAGTACATATTTTAGCTATAAAACTTATAAGTACTTCCCGATTAATAGTATCAGATTTTGCATTAGGTGAGTTATCATTTTAAGCCAAGACATCTGTAATGAAATGTTCTTGAAAATCCGACAACTTGTATGTCTCTTTCATTATCTTTAAATCATAAAAAGTTGCTTCAATGTTAAGAGTTAAGACACAAAAGCAATCGTGTTATATCATTGTCTCTTGATTCCACACAAAGCCAACTCTCATATTTATTATCTTCATCTCCTTTCAAAATTAAAAAGAAAATATCAAAAGAAGATAGAGGAGTACAAACCAATTTTTTAGGGTTAAATTTTGTATTATAAATTATCGGACTCAAAATGTTCATCAATACAAAGCAATATATCATCAATGCAAATCTTTACTTTGCATCATTTTCAACATGCAAATCTCATCTTCACTTGAAAACCTTCCTTTGGTTCTTCTCCTTCATGTCTTTGTATGCAATATGGGACATTATACACATATTTTTTCATCGATTGAGTAATCTATTTTAAAAATATTTGAATCACATTATATGCATAAAAAATCTAATATTTTATTAACTATAAGTATTTTATAGAAATTTAAAATAAATTAAATAAATAAAGTCAAATAAAAGTGAAAGAAGAATCATATATTTATGTTTAAATTAGATAGATAGGTTTTAAAAAATTAGCAATTAATAAAAAAGGCAATGTTTGTGGAGTGCTAAATCTTTTATTTTGATATTTTTTGATATTTTTATATTTTAATAAAAAAGGCAATGTTTGTGGAGTGCCATTGTAAATAAGTTGAAAGGCTAAAGTTTTTTTTATCTCAAATATCTCCAAAATTAATTATATCATTTTAAAATATATTAAATAAACTATTTATAAAAAATTATAAGATTTAGAAATTAGTTCTAAAATTAAACATTTCATTAATAAAGTGGGATTATTTGGAAATATAATAAATAAAACTATAATAAAGTAGGATCATGTGGAAATATAATAAATAAAACGTAAACATATTATTAATGACATTAAATAACATAAGATTTACCAGTGCATGATTCTTACCTATATATATATATATATACAAAGTTTGTAGTGAACATATATATAATTATTTATACAAGAAAAAATGAGTCTTAAAAAATGTGTTGTATTGATGGTGGTGGTGTTGGTAGTTATGGTTGCTATGGTAGAAGAAGTAGAAGGGCTTTCATATGCTACATGCATGGACCTTTGCGAGACCAAGTGTAACTTTTTTTTTACACATCCAGAAAAATACTGTAAAGATAAATGTGACCGCAAATGTCGTAGACTTCAGTCAGCTCAATCATCCCAGTAATAATCTCTTCACTTGTTTTATTTAGTTTGATTAAAAAAATATTTTGTATAAAGAAATTGACATGATTTATATAAAAAAATTGCAGGATGGAGACTATAGAAATGAGAAACATAAATGGGTAGATAAGTTGACAAAATAGTCGAGATATTTGTAAGATTGATGAAGTTTTCATATCAATAAAAATATTTTTTAAATTATAAAACTTTTTTTTATACCAATTATAAAAGAAGCAAAGATTAAAAGAAGATAGAAGAGTGAAAACCAACATTTTTGGTTTACTTTTGTAGTATTATAAATTATCGGACTCAAAATGTTCATCAATACAAAGCAACATCTCATCAATGCAAATCTGCACTTTGCATAATTTTCAACATGCAAATCTCATCTACTCCACTCGGAAACCTTCCTTAATTGGGTTCACAACTTCATAAGTTCACATCATAGATCTGTGTTATTGGGCTGTTTTATGGCTTGTAAAAGTTGGACTAGACCCACTAATCATTATAGCCTGGACTAGGCATGTATTTTCTTTTCTTTCTCCTACAATATTATCTCTCATCAATACATCAAAACCACAACAAGTTTATGAACAAAACTCTGAACCGGGAAGTTGTTTTCTGATAAACCAAACTACACGCCGTCTTGAGTTGATTGATGACGTGTTAAAAGATTAATGGCTGATTGTCATTTTCCATCCAATCACATTAAAACACGTCAGGATAAAGCCCGTTTCATCACTGCTTCTCTTTCATCAAAAGTTCTTTAAGGAAAAAAAAAAACGTCAATGGCGTCGTCGTCGTTGTGTCATCGCTATTTTAACAAAATCACTGTCACTCCCTTTTTTAACACTAAAAAACTCCATCACTATTCTCCGAGACGAATCTCTCTTCGTGTAAATCGACGATCCTTCTCTATCTCTGCAACTATGTCTTCATCTACTAAGAAGGTACATCGTTCTCATCGATTTCGTTCTTATCCCTATCGATCCTGTAAATTTCTCTTGATAAATCTGAGTTTTCTTTAGGTTTTGATTCCTGTTGCTCATGGTACGGAGCCGTTTGAAGCGGTGGTTATGATCGATGTGCTACGGCGAGGCGGAGCGGATGTTACGGTGGCTTCCGTTGAGAATCAGGTCGGCGTTGATGCTTGCCATGGAATCAAAATGGTCGCTGATACTCTTCTCTCTGATATCACCGACTCGGTTTTCGACCTTATTATGCTCCCTGTACGTCTCTCTCTGCCAATCTGAATCCATTTGGTATCGAAATAGTTTCTCAATTAGATGTATTGATTTCATATTTGTTTTGGTGATGTGATTGGTTAAGGGAGGACTTCCTGGTGGTGAGACTCTTAAGAATTGTAAACCTTTAGAGAAGATGGTGAAGAAGCAAGACACTGATGGACGACTTAACGCTGCTATCTGTTGTGCGCCGGCGTTGGCGTTTGGTACTTGGGGACTACTAGAGGGTAAAAAAGTATGTGTGTAGTGAGTGATCAGTATCCAAGAAGTTTTCTTTTCTTTTGAGTTTGTATTTTGGTGTATAAATCACATACGTTGCTTGCAGGCTACATGTTACCCGGTTTTTATGGAGAAACTAGCGGCTTGTGCGACAGCTGTTGAGTCAAGAGTGGAAATTGATGGGAAGATAGTGACCAGTAGAGGGCCTGGAACTACCATGGAATTCTCTGTCACGCTTGTGGAGCAACTTCTTGGGAAAGAGAAAGCTGTTGAAGTCTCTGGCCCCTTGGTATGTCTTATCCCTGACTCTTCTATCAACCTTAATTTGGTCTCCAAATAATCGACAGATCTTAGAGGCCAGTTTCTGTTGAGAAGATGGCTCTCCGCAAAGAAGGATATATTTAGTAGCTGATTCGAGGGGAGCACTTATTTGATTTAACACTCTTTAAAGCACCCTAGTATTGTTAGTTCATGTAAAAAAATACAAATACGTGTTTTCGACCTCACTAATACTGTGATTTCCTTGAAGCCTAGGCCTGTGGCTGAATTTTTCAGCATTATTTCCCCTGTCCACTGATCAGTGACTGTTCTTGTGAGATTACAGACAGTTGAAAGCTATATAGGACACTGAAAAATTTAGGTTTCCACAAAGAAACAACCATTCCTTGGTAGCATAGGCTTTATTCCATGGTAACCTCTTAGTCTCTATTCTTCCCCTTTGCATATCAGGTGATGCGTCCCAACCCTGGTGATGAGTATACTATTACTGAGCTTAACCAAGTCAGCTGGTCATTCGAGGGTACCCCACAGGTAGCTTTCAATTGCCTGTCTGGCAAAATGAAAAGAAAAAAAAGACTGGCAAAACTTTTCACACTTGCTTTACTGAGCTCATGCGTCTTTCTTAATCAATCTTCCGTACACTGAGAGATCATGTTTTTCCTTTTCAGATTCTTGTACCCATTGCAGATGGCTCGGAGGAAATGGAAGCTGTTGCTATCATTGATGTCCTGAAGCGGGCAAAAGCAAATGTTGTCGTAGCTGCGCTTGGTAACAGTTTGGAAGTGGTAGCATCTCGGAAAGTCAAGCTGGTGGCAGATGTGCTTCTCGACGAGGCTGAAAAGAATTCGTACGATCTGATTGTGTTGCCTGTGAGTGCTAACTTCTTCAAATTACTAAAGTTTATAGTGTCAAGCAAGTTGAGGCCAACATGATGAACTTCTCTTTTTATTATCAGGGTGGTCTCGGCGGTGCTGAAGCATTTGCAAGTTCGGAGAAGCTAGTGAATATGTTAAAGAAGCAGGCGGAATCAAACAAACCATATGGAGCAATTTGTGCCTCTCCTGCTCTGGTGTTTGAGCCACATGGTTTACTCAAGGTACGAGAGTAATCACAATAGCACACACATTTGCTTAGATGTGTAGGATCATTACTATATATCCGATGGCATGGAGTATTCTGTTATCAAACCGTTATTTTTGCACTTAAAACTAAGGGAAGGGTCACAATTTTTAATGGATTTTTTTACAGGGTAAGAAGGCAACAGCGTTTCCAGCAATGTGCAGCAAACTGACGGACCAGAGTCACATCGAGCATCGAGTCTTGGTGGACGGCAATCTCATAACGAGCAGGGGTCCAGGAACCTCATTGGAGTTTGCACTTGCAATTGTAGAGAAGTTTTACGGGCGCGAGAAAGGACTTCAGCTCTCAAAGGCAACACTTGTGTAAACTCATGAGTATCTTAGGTAAGAGTGACTTTAATAAGAAAAAGGCTTTAGTATCAAACGATCAATGAGTGTACCGTTGTTGTGGTGAGCTTTGTACTAAGTGTGATGCTTAAAACTGTCTTATAAATAAACGAGTTTACTCTGTTTTTATCAGAAAGTTTTTTTGTTACTTTACATTGCGAATTTTAGAATATAAGAAAGTGCTGAACAAAAAGAAAGAATATGAGAAAGTAAAATTTCTTATAAAATTACAAAACAAATTGAATTATATCTGCAGATCATTGTTATTAACCTAGCTTCTTGTTCTGTAACATCTGTACCATAAGATGAAGAATCCAAGGACTCTGTACCCGACGATGAAACTTGCCATGATACCAAGATTGCTCCATTTCTGAGACTCTTTGAGGTCTTGTTGTTTTAAGAACACGTCTCCTCGATACTCGTTGATCATCAGGCATTCGAATGGATACTTGAAGAGGCTGAGATAATGCATGAACTCCCAGTAAACGGGGATCCTGTCCTTTGCAATGAAATACCCGGAGAAGAGGAAGAAAGATCCCATGAGACCTGAGATTACTGATGTCCCCATTATGAAGTTTGGGACAAGAGCACTGAAACATGCGACAAAAGAGTTTGACATCAGAAGAACAATCCATATCACCAATGAGAAGTAGAGGAAGCCGTCTAGCTCTCTTCTGAGACCGACCAGCCAATAAACCGGCGTAGCAAAGAGCATGCTTATGATCAACAAGAAGGGAATGAATATGAGAGTATCTGCTAAAACGTAAGACAAAACTCTGTAAGCCCTTCTCGATGTCTCTCTCATTAGGATTCTCCTGTCTTGCAAGAAAATTGGAAGTCCCTCTGTTGTGGAAGATAGCAGGAAAGTGAGGATAAAGGCGAAGAACCCGGTTCGCAAGACTTTCGCTTCTTTCTTTTGATTTCCTACGTTCAAGTAAATCGACCCCAGTATAAGACCGGCAATGGAAGCTTGTAAGGCTCTGGTTGTGAACAATTGCTTGGTTCTGAAGATGTTCTTGCAAGATCTTTGCCCGAGTATCTGCACTTCCTCTAACACTGAGTTGCTGTGAGAATCAGATTGATGAAGCTCTCCTCCTGCACTAATATAGCAACTCTTCCATGTTTTGCTATGACCATAACATGAGATTTCTCTGCAACTCTGGGTTCTGATCGGTTCAAGACTCCCTGCAATATCAATTGCATACTCCAAGACATTTACCCGCCTAGGAATCTGGTGACCGGAGAACTTAATCTTCTGATGAAGGCTATAAACTGATCCGTTTTGAACAACCATCCCGTTAGAGAGCAACACTATCCGGTCTATCTGCTCGAGTATGCGAAAACCAGGCTGGTGAATCGTCAGAACAATGGTTTTACCTTGTTTAATCGTCATATCTTTGAGAAGCGTCACAACTTGAAGAGCGGACGCAGAATCCAAACCAGAGGTTGGCTCATCGATCAATATAACATTTGGATCATGAACAAGTTCAACTCCAATAGAAACCCTTCTTCTCTCTCCTCCAGAGATTCCAGATCTTGATCCTTGACCGATCCTTGAATCCGCAACATGTTCTAGACCAAGCTCTTGAATCAGCCTCTTCACCTTTGCAGCCGCGTCTTTCCTCTTTGTCTTCAGCCTCAAGAGTGCGCTGTACGTCAGTGTTTCTTGCACCGTAAGAAACGGAAACAGAGCATCTTCTTGTGGCACAAACCCTGAAACCCTCCTGTACTCAGGACCATCCATAGGCCTACCGTTGACAAGCACTTGCCCTGAAACTTTCCCATGAGAAACTTTTCCGGCTAGAATCTCCAGCAACGTGGTTTTCCCTGCTCCGCTTGGACCCGCGATCGCAGTGATCTCCGCGGATCTTGCATCACAAGAAACATCCTTTAAGATAACCTTTTCCTCCTTCTCACTCAACAAACCACATAAATTAGAAAACTTTGGAGTGTTTCCGCCTATTCTATACGACAGATTCTTGGTTTCTAATCTATATGAGATTTCCCGGCCACCGGGAATAGGAGCTTTTACCGGCAATTCCATCTAAGAAAGAAAGAAGGAAAAAGAAAGCATCAAACTTTGAGAGATAGAGAAATCAACAAATTGAGCAAAGAGTGTGAGATTAAGTGAAGAATAAATGGTAGAGAAGATGAACTAACACACCAAACTTTAAGGAACCTCTCCTTTATTATTCAAACATTCAAAAGCTTCAAGACTTTATTAGCTTTCTCTTATTGCCTTCCATGAAAACCGAAAAGCACTTGACTATGACTAAATTAAACCAAAGATATTTATGATTCCAAGCTTAAAATGCTTAATTTGTTTTTCTTAATAAAGAATTTGTTCGTAAATAATATTGATACAGTTAGATAAATTTATATGAAATTAAACATTTGTTGTTTTTCTTGTATTTTTTAATTTCTAATGAAATTGGTTGACCAAAAAAAATATCTAAGAAATTAAGATATGTAGTTGGTTCTTTTTTTTTTTTTTTTTTAATTGGGTTTTGAAATTGTGAAGAGGTACAAGAAAAGCAAAAAAAGAATTAGTTAGAAAGAGATTTGGTTTCGTCTAGAGATTCTCAAATTCGGGTGAGCTGAAAAATTGACCGTGAAATGTTTGCCTTGTTGGTGAACTTGTTTTATCTAATTTATTAGTTTTTTCTAACAAAGAAAGAGAGGAAACCCAGTTTGGTTGTTATATATTACCTACAATATTTAATTACGTGTTTCGAACTCGCTTACGGAAATTCAGATGTTTAATTAACAAGGAATAATCACGTAAGAAACCTCACTAATTTAATTATTTTTGGATAATAATAATAAAAAGACGCATTATAAGATGTTGTCTAGGTGGGCATTCGGTTAGATGTGGCTGCAAAGGTGAAGGGGCTGATTCAAAGTTGTGACGAAAAAAATCGAATTTTGATTTGGGTTTGGAAAAAACACTTAAAGTTGTGACTAATAAACTTTAATTCGGTATAAAATTAAAAACAACTTGGACCAAACGTAAGCGGGTGACTGGAAAAACGATATTTTTATACCAGTACAATTTGCAAAGTATTGTTTTCTTATATAAAACATACTGTACAATGTTAATTCTTTACCCAAATTCATAAAAAAAAAAAAATTATATCCAAACTTTATAGGTCGCACGTATTTTAGGATCTGCAATAACAAATGTTAGTTAATACTAACATACGTCGACTCAAATGACCCATGTTTAATGAATTAGCATCATCTTCAATCAAACCATGTCGTTTTGATCACAATTTTTCTTTTTCTTTTTTAAACCTAAGATTCAAATCCAAAACTAAAAGTAAAAAATAATATAAAAACACGAAATGAAACAATCTCGACAATCCAAAGAGCAAACAAAATCTTCAAAGTTGCGAGAGAGAGTTTTTTTCTCTAGACCTAACAATGTGTATTAGCAGGTTTCTGCAATGGGTGTTGCCAATCTTCGTGTTATGCATTATGTGCATAAAGATAAGGCCTTCGCGTACTGGTCTTGTACATGTGTCTACGCACCTGAATCTCGGTATTGCTCTGAAGAGCACAAAAAGATGGCCTTAGCAGAACGGGAATATGAGCTACCACATAACTTTGCCAATGTCCATTTGCATACGAATATGGAGGATCTTGTCCTACCAAAGATTATAAGCTATTTGAGAGATCCTCAACTAGGTATCATTGAAATACCTAATCTACAATACATAGACGACGTTTTTAATGTCACTCCCACTGAGCAACCAGATATGTTCTCTACTAACCTCGACGAAAGAGAAGAATTCAACATATGGTTGTTTATGATGATTTCGTGACAAATGGGTTTCTCATGTCAATTGAAATAACAATGGGACGATTTTGAAAATAATGTAAAATAGTAATGATATGTACTACAATTTTTAGTTTTACATAATATCCTTGAAATTTGAAAGATCCATCTAAACCCATTTATGCTTGGGGTTTTTCCATTTTCACTAAAACCTCTCCATTTTTATCATCTTCCAATGGCGATTTCTCGTTCCATCCTTCACCGGCCAGCTAAATCCTTTTCCTCACTGTTCACTCGTTCCTTCTCTTCGTCATCTCCTCTCGCCAATTCCCCTACTGTTTCTCGATCTGCGTCTTCGTTGTTGAATCGTTCACGTTCTCTCGTTTCTGGATTCTCAGCGTTGGTCCGTGCCGGTGTATCTCTAGCTAGGTGTATGTCTACGCAGGTTACTTCCGCTTCGCTGAATGATCCGAGCCCTAACTGGTCGAATCGGCCACCAAAGGATACGATTTTGCTTGATGGTTGTGATTTCGAGCATTGGTTTGTTGTCATGGAAATCTCTCTAGAGACGAGATTATTGATTACTACATCAAAACCCTAGCTCAAGTTGTTGGCAGGTATATATATAGATCCATTTCCACAGTGTTCTTTGATCTGTTTCTAGAGTCTTACTTTGTTAAGTGTGTATCTTATTTTTGCGTTTTAGTGAAGAGGAGGCAAGGATGAAGATTTACTCTGTGTCGCACAAATGCTACTTTGCTTTTGGAGCTCTTGTTTCAGAAGATCTTTCACATAAGATCAAAGGTTAAAGCTTGTTAATTCTTTTGCTTAGCTTGAGTTTATTATAAGCATTGATTTCTTATACTTTTGTATGTGAACAATCCAGAGTTGCCTAAGGTTAAGTGGGTTCTTCCTGATTCCTACTTGGATGGGAAGAATAAAGACTATGGAGGTATGTTGTTTAACTCTGATGATTGTGCTTTCTAGTCACAATATACATTGTTGTAAGGGACACTAAGATTTGATCTTGTCAGAGAGTAGTAATTAGTTTTTGATGGGTTTTCTGAAATTTGATTGTTTCAGGAGAACCTTTCATTGATGGAAAGGCTGTTCCTTATGACCCAAAGTATCATGAAGAATGGATAAGAAACAATGCTAATGCAACTAATGAAAACAGACGCCCTCGCAGGCCTCGCAACTCGGATGGAGGCAGGAACGATAGGGGAAACCAAGACACGGGTTACAGACGTCCACCACCAAACCAAGGTATGGGAGGTGCTCCACCTCCACCGCCTCACATAGGCAACAACCCAAACATGCCTCCTCATATACAACCACCTAACATGAACCAGAACTACAGAGGTCCTCCTCCACCACCAAACATGAACCAGAACTATCAGGGACCACCAGCACCAAACATGAACCAGAACTATCAGGGACCTCCACCATCAAACATGGGTCAGAACTACCAGGGACCACCACCGCCAAACATGAACCAGAGCTATCAGGGACCTCCACCGCCAAACATGAACCAGAGCTATCAGGGACCTCCACCGTCGAACATGGGCCAGAACTACAGGGGACCTTCACTGCCGCCACCAAACATGAGTCAGAATTACGAGGGACCACCACCACCGAACATGAATGGAGGATGGTCTGGAAACTACCAGCAGAACGGTGGATACCAACAACAAGGTCAGGGTGGTGGAATGCAGCAACAGCCTTACCCACCCAATAGGAACCAGAGTTAAACCGTCTTGTGTTTTCATGTATAGGAGCGGATACCATTTTGTGGTCAGTGTTCTTCAGTTTGTCACTCTGCTTTGTGAGAGAGAGACTGAGAGTTTTAGTCTAATAAGTTCTGCATGAGTTATTGTAGCCAGCACTCGTCAATCTATTTATTTATTATATCCTCAAGTCAACCTTGTTTATTTATTTAGTGGCACAAGAAAAAAAGAGAAAGCTATAAACTAGGAGTAGAAAAGAGTTAATCAAAATCCATCGATTTCATGGCAAAAAGACCAAATCTCGATAAAACATCACTTCCTCGTTGGTTCTTAGCAGCTTGGATCTGATCAGCAAGTGAGATATCTCCTCTTGTTCGCTCTTTCCTTATCAAATCCAAATCCAGTTTCTCCAGTTTAGCTGCAACTGAAACAACCCTATCCGTTCCAATTGCGATCTTACCAAGACTTGTTTTCTTCTTGTGAATCTGACAAGACATTTAATCAAACCAAAGAATCATCAAGTGGGTTTCTAATATTCTTCAGAGTCATCAACGGAGTAGTTTTTTTATACCTTTGTTAGTCTCTTCTTTAGTTTAGAACGTGAAGCAATGGTTGGATTCTCCCTTTCCTGCTTTGGCTTTCGAATCTTTCCTTCTCGTCGGTCTTTCTCCTCACGTTCTTTCTTTTTTTCTGCAGCTCTCCTCATCTTCTCGGTCCTGGCTTTTGCAGCTTCTTTTGCTATCATCTTGGTTTGTTCCTTAGCTCTTGCTTTCTCTTCAGCTAACTGAAGCTGCTCAGATGAAAAATCTTGTTTTATTTTTTCATAGCTGTCCCAGTCAAGTTCTGCCTCGCCACTTCCTCCTTTCCTTGCAGCTTCTGCAATGTTTTCTGACCACGATGACATGAACTTCTCCTTTAATCGCTTCGATCTTGACCGTTCTGCCCAAACTTGTTTCACTGAAGCTCTTATCTTCTCCTTGGTTTCATTACTGCAAGAGACAAACTTAGCTTAGATATGGCTCTAGCTTCATTGTTCTCTATTCTACACTCAATACTTTACAAATCTACCTGTGTGGTTGTTGATGATCGGACATCTTCTTCCGAACCTGCAAGATATTGAAGAGAAGAAAAAGTTCTTTGCCAAATAAGTTTTCTTCCTTCACTTCTCACTGTAAACAATAGAAGATGGGACAACAACAAAATGTCCCTGAATTTGCATTGAATCTTACTTGACTTCACCTTGGGATTTGTCAAAGCTTCGATTGTTCTCTGCTTGATTCGTCTTCGAGTGTCTGTTAAAGAGTATCAACAATCTCACTACACAAAGCCTCAAAGAAGAAACAATGTAGAAAATCGAAGAAAAGATCCTTCTACCTTCACTGTGTTTCCTTCCTTTGTTCCATGGCACCTTTCCTTTATTAGCTAATCCAATCTTCCTTCTCCTTTCCTCTTCTTTAATCTTCCTATCACTATCACTATCAGCTTCAGTATCTTTGTTCATAGCTTTCACTTCCAAAAGACTTGAATTGACTTCTTTCCTATGAATCTCAAACACATTGTACAATGAACCTACAGATTTCAACTCCAAGTGTCTGATAGACCTCAAAGAAGCAAGTGAATTAGGTATTCTCAAAACGATTGGTTCTTTGAGAGTCCAATAGATTGAATTTGGGAACCACCAAGCGCATTGGAATGGAGCACGAGTTGATTGAAATGTGCATTTCATCTCCATTGATAAACCTCTGCAAAAACAGTATTTGACCAAATCGAAATCAAAATAGGTCAAATAAAATCAAACAACCAGTACCTGAACGATAAATCAATGAATTTCTACATAATTTTCATCAAATTAGAAATAGATTTTTATAAATCCTTGATTTCAGAGATGATTTCAAATCACAAGAGATAAGAGTTTGAGAATGCAGAAGCACTCACAAATTTAGTGACATACACGGCACGGAGACGAACAGGAGACAAGAGAAAACTCTGAAAAGTTTCCTTTTATGGTTTCTCAAACGCGAAAGCCATTGAAGAAGAAGAAGAAGAGTGCGCAGACACGAAGAGAGAGAGAGAGAGAGAGAGAGAGAGAGAGAGCGGGAGAAACAGATAAGGAAGATGAAGAACACTAATGGGCCGTGAATGGGCCTAATCTTTATTAATACCTTAAATTACAATTTACCCTATTTCAAAGTAAAGTACACCTTTGTTTTAGAGGTTCTCTCTCTTTACTACTATAAACTCGAAAGTGTACCCAAATGAGTATTATCTTCATGTACATATTAATTTATTTAGTACGGTTTTGATTTATCATTGAAATATGAGAGCTGAAGAGACCCAAAAAAATCGGAATAAATTTGAACACCACAATGTGTAAAGATTTTTTCCCTAAAATCAAAAACAAATTAGACGAAAAATCTTAAAAATTAAATTACGAAAAAGACCTGAAAGGATTAAAGTAAAGAGGGTGGTGGTATATCTCATCGAGTGTCTCGCCCAGCTTCTTCAGTCTTCACCACATAATATTAATAAAAAGCATTTTCTTCTTTCGATTGCTTCAGATTCGTCAGCTCACTCTTTCCTCTCCAGAAGAAACCCTAGACATCTCATCGCCAAAATGTTCAGATCTATGCTCGTCCGATCTTCTGCCTCCGCGAAGCAGGCGGTTATCCGCCGTAGCTTCTCCTCCGGCTCCGTCCCCGAGCGTAAAGTCGCCATCCTTGGTGCCGCCGGTGGAATTGGTCAGCCTCTTGCTCTCCTCATGAAGCTTAATCCTCTTGTCTCTTCCCTCTCCCTCTACGATATCGCTAACACTCCTGGAGTTGCTGCTGATGTTGGTCACATCAACACCAGATCTGAGGTATTACAAACAAAATCCCTTTTTGATTTGAATTGCTTCCTCGTTCAGATTTTGAACAGAGATGTATCATTTTGGCTTATTAGACTTGTGACTTGTTCACTATACTGATTCATGTGCTATGTACTTGTGTTTGATAGGTTGTTGGATACATGGGCGATGATAACTTGGCCAAAGCTCTTGAAGGAGCTGATCTCGTTATCATTCCAGCTGGTGTACCAAGGAAGCCTGGTATGACCCGTGACGATCTTTTCAACATTAATGCTGGAATTGTCAAGAACCTTTGCACTGCCATCGCCAAGTACTGCCCACATGTAAGCATATGATCTAATGCATATCAGAGTTGATGTTTCTTTTGGAATCATATTTCGCATTGCTATCTCCAAGAATTACTGGTTTTTAGGCCTCAGTTTTCTTATAGATGACATGTCTTGAGCGTGAATTTGCTCTCGCTTCTCCAAGATTGTTGATTTTTAGGTGTAAAAATGTCTCCTTTTGTTCTACTAAATTTGGTTTTCTATCAAAGGATTGACCTTTGAACTTACTCTTTTGCTGAATCAGGCGCTTATTAATATGATCAGCAACCCTGTGAACTCTACTGTTCCAATTGCAGCTGAGATATTTAAGAAGGCTGGTATGTACGATGAAAAGAAATTGTTTGGTGTTACCACTCTTGACGTCGTCAGGGCCAGGACTTTCTATGCTGGAAAGGCAAATGTCCCAGTTGCAGGTTTGTTTAGATGCCTTTTCTGCTCTTGTATTCATTCATAAGTTTTGCTTCGAAATGTGTTCATCTTATTAGCTGTGATCACAATTTGAATCCCGAGCCTGAGGCTTTAATTTGAATGCTTTTCGTGTCTGCAGAAGTTAATGTTCCGGTGATTGGTGGTCATGCTGGGGTTACTATTCTCCCTCTCTTCTCTCAGGTTTCCTCTCACTTCCTCTCTACTCAGACTGTGGTCGAATGTTTTATATCTTACAACTGCGGTTTAGCTCTGTTCGACTCAAAGTTATTCTGTTTGTGAAAATATAGGCAACTCCTCAAGCCAACTTGTCAAGTGACATACTTACCGCCCTTACTAAGCGTACCCAAGATGGAGGTACAGAAGTCGTGGAGGCAAAAGCAGGAAAAGGTTCAGCTACATTGTCCATGGCGTAAGTATTGTACTTCTTTACATAGTTGTTCTCACTTGGTAAATTTTCAGGATCCTACTTTTGATTTCTTAACTTCTTAAATCTGATAATCACAGCTATGCCGGAGCATTGTTCGCTGATGCATGCTTGAAAGGACTCAACGGTGTTCCAGATGTCATAGAATGCTCATACGTGCAATCTACAATCACCGAGCTTCCTTTCTTTGCCTCGAAGGTAATCCTCAAAACTTAACATCAAACACAGTATGTACGTCCTATGGTCTTGTGTCTCGGTTGATGAATATGAGGGTTTAATTATTATTCAGGTGAGGTTGGGGAAGAATGGTGTGGAGGAGGTTCTTGACTTGGGACCACTCTCAGACTTTGAGAAGGAAGGCTTGGAAGCATTGAAGCCAGAACTCAAGTCCTCCATAGAAAAGGGAGTCAAGTTTGCCAACCAGTGATTAAACCGAGTTTACTCGGTAATTTTTCCAATTTTCCAGCTAGAGTTGCCACCTCCTCCTTCATCGGGTTGTATCAATAAAAAATCCATGTTTGTGCCTCCATTAGTGAAACCATAAGGCTCTTTTTGGTTAATCACCAAACTCAAAGAAAAACTGTAACATGTCAAAGTTGTAATTCTTTCTTCCTTTTTGGAACCATGCGACTTTTTTTTCATGAACAAGAGATCATAAGTGTGGGTTGGTTCCTTTTTAATGCTGCGTCTGTGTCACCATACTTTCTGTTTCTCAGATATTACTTTCTTCTTTTTTGGGTTAAGTTTAAATTTCAGCCAAAAGTAAAAGAGATTTTTACAGATGTGATCTTCATTGGCATTTTACCAAAATAAACTCAAATTGAGAAGCTAACGTTTTGGAGGACTTGCATAGGTAGAGTTGATGTTAAATGGGTTCCATTTGATTGATCAGACGAGTTTATTTACTTCTTTTCTCGCTGTCGAGTATAGTTTAGTTTTTTACTTTTGTTAAAAATATGAGATTTCCAACATTAACCGCTCCAAACCGATTTTACATATTTTGGTTCGGAGTAGTTGATATGCCATGGGCTCCCTTTCGTCTTACATTCAAAAGGTTAGAGAAAAGGTCTATACACTTTCAGCCCAAATCATCAAAAACCAAAACTAGTTTGGTAACCCAAGTTTCATCTTCTTTTTTGCCCTCTCTTTTCTTCTTTTGGTTATTGTGACTTTTATTACAATTTACTTTTACAGTAGTTACACAAAAGTAACAATAATATTTTATTTCTAGACAAAAAGGGTACCAGAAAACTGAATTAAAGCATCGTCCTTTCACTTTTTTTTTTTTTAACATGGCACATGCATATTTATCATCCGTGTCAACATTCTTCCTTTCTTATATTTTTTTCACTAAAATTGCAAAACGGATTATTGGATCCACATTCGTCCTTTCTATATCCCTTTTCACGTAAACCAAATAATATGCCTCGATATATGATTAGTACCATATATTCTTTATTCTTTCTTTTGTGTACTCATGTATAATGTATTAGATTTATACAAGAAGACCCTAATAGACTCATTAACTCTAACAATTACCGTTAGTGTTTTTGTGTATTGCCCTTTAAAACTGTTCATGTTAGAGGAAACACTATTTGACCATCTAACTCTTGTAAACAAATCAAATAATCAGTTTATGTAAAATTATAAAGACGAATAAAAATAAAATATTTTACTACAATTCCCCTGAAAATGACTTAATACAAACTAATCATTTTGAAAGGGAATGGAAGAATGAATTTATAACTTTTCACAGTGCTTTAATTTCTTTTATTACGGAAAAAAATAAGACAATGGAAATAAACGAAATAAAACTAGGAAATTGACAGAAAAAATTGTGTTTATTTCTTTATCGGAAAAACAAGTTGACAAAAATAAATGAAAGGAATAAATATTGGGGAAAATAACTTAAGAGAGAGAGATAAGAGGAAATGACTATGAGGGTGATGGGGAGTGTACTTACTGACACACATGCGATCGAAAAACACTAAAAGCCTATAGGGTATATTCGTAAATTTATTTAGACTACACTTGGTTGAGTAGGTGCAATGGGAAACATTTATTTGAAATTTGATTCCATCTTTGCCTTACATATCGATACGTCATCTTTTTATGTGTGCATTGTCATTATTTGATGATCAAGAATATGGTACCAAATACATTATATATCAGAAAAGTTCGTATGACTACGGGTATTTAATTAAAAATACAGTACATGCATGGTCGGTGTGTATAATGGAGAAGTAGTTAGAAAGAGAATTTGTGGTAATGACAAAAAAATGGAAAACAATAATTGATTGTGTCCTAAACCAGTGAACCGTGCGATATTTCGTGCCTTTAAATTTGATGTTGCATGTCGTAGAACGATGTTTTGATAATTTCTTCTCTTGGGAAGGTAAAAGAAAAAATTATGGATTCAATGCAGATTGGCTCGATGAGTAGGAAACGCACTTACAAAAAACATAAATCTCCTATCTACAATCACATATTTCTTCTTATATCTCTCTTGAAATCTCTACATGAATCACACCTAAAATGTTCATATTTAATCACATACCATACTTGTATTAGTATGTCAAATGCTCGGGATTTCCTTGTTAACAAAAAAGAAAAAAAAAACTGATTGAGTTACCAAATTACGTATATATACACATTTTTATCTTTGTTTAAAGGAAATTCAAGTTAATTTTAAACTAAAACTATGTACAAGTATGTATCTCTATTATTTTCGTTTTCCATCTGAAACTTTACTACGTTTGGTTAATTAAAAGTGGGATTGACGAACAGTGGAGTTCGAGAACAGATAGTGGAAAGGAGCATAGACAATGGTTGATTATAGGGATACTGTCGAATCCTACGGATACTGGTGATGCATTTTACAGGGTGTAACCTCTAAAACCAATACAATTTGATTCGATGAAAATAATACTTTATTTGTTTAAAATAATACCATCAATATTAGTTTATACCGCCCAATTATTAGTGTCTCCAACTCTCCAACAGATCTAAAAGCTTTACTTTTTAGTTTTTATTATAAAAGAAATCTTCTTGTATTGTCTTTTTTTCCAACAACCCAAAACCTTTACTACCTCAAAAGTTCTGTATTAATATTTTCTAACACAGTACAGAACAATCTTTGACTTGGTAAAATTTGGGTTTATTAGTGCTTATAGTTTCTATCATCTTTAACAAAAAAAAATAGTGGTAGTCAGAACCAAACCTAAGAGGACTATGTATATGTGTTGATATTCTTACAGTAACCTCTACCAAAATATATCCATTGTAATGTATATAGCTAATACAATTCGAAATGTCATGTAAAATATTTCCACATGATGAATCGGACAAAAGCTTTTTGTTTTTCATTTAGAAAAACCATAAAATATATAATATAAAATAAGAAAACACTTTAAAAATGAAATAAAAGCACAAGTGATGATGATGAGTATCAGAGAGCTCTTTTTATGACCAAACACACTCCTTCCATTACCATTTCCCTCTCTTCCCCAAACCCCAAAATCTCTTCCTTTTTTTACCGTTACTGTAAATTTTCCGGCCAGAAACAAAAAATTAAAAAGAGCTTTCCTGGATTCTCGTTTAGTCAATTCCACATCTCTCTATCTCTTCTCTCTCTTCTTGCTTCCTCTGTTTTTGCTTCTTGAATTCTCAGAAACAGAGACAAATTCTAAAAAAGAAACAATCTTTAGACAAAAGAAGAGAAATTTAGTCATGGGTTAGTCTGCAAAATTCAATTACGTCTTCTTCTTCTTCTTCTTCTTCATCTTTGATTTGTTGGCGTGTTTAGGGTTTGGGATTTGGAGGAGAGGCAAAATGTTGAATTAAATAAATCGAACGACTCTGGATTCCTCGGCGGTTAACGACCGCCGTCGCCGCCGCCGTCATAATCCAACCACCACCACCATCAACGACCTTGAATTTCCACAATATGCTTCATCAATGGCACCAGATAACGACCATTTCTTAGATTCTCCGTCGCCGCCTCTTCTAGAGATGAGACACCACCAATCAGCGACGGAGAACGGTGGTGGTTGCGGCGAGATTGTGGAGGTACAAGGAGGTCACATTGTTCGGTCAACAGGAAGAAAAGACAGACATAGTAAAGTATGTACAGCGAAAGGACCACGTGACCGGCGCGTGAGACTCTCAGCTCCGACGGCGATTCAATTCTACGATGTTCAAGATAGACTTGGTTTTGATCGACCAAGTAAAGCTGTTGATTGGCTTATTACTAAAGCTAAATCCGCCATTGATGATCTTGCTCAGCTTCCTCCTTGGAACCCCGCCGATACTCTTCGTCAACACGCCGCCGCTGCTGCTAACGCTAAACCCAGAAAAACCAAAACTTTAATTTCTCCGCCACCGCCACAACCGGAAGAAACAGAGCATCATCGAATCGGAGAAGAAGAAGATAACGAATCGAGTTTTCTTCCGGCGTCAATGGATTCTGATTCGATAGCTGACACTATAAAGTCGTTTTTTCCGGTAGCTTCAACGCAACAGAGCTATCATCATCAGCCACCGTCACGAGGCAATACACAGAACCAAGATCTTCTTCGTCTCTCGCTTCAATCTTTCCAAAATGGTCCACCTTTTCCTAATCAAACAGAACCTGCTCTGTTCTCCGGCCAGAGCAATAATCAGTTAGCGTTTGACTCATCGACGGCAAGCTGGGAACAGAGTCATCAGTCACCGGAATTTGGAAAGATACAGAGACTAGTGTCATGGAACAACGTCGGAGCAGCTGAATCCGCCGGAAGTACCGGAGGATTTGTGTTTGCTTCTCCGTCGTCGTTGCATCCAGTTTATAGCCAAAGTCAGCTTTTATCACAGAGGGGTCCCCTTCAGTCCATTAACACACCTATGATTCGTGCTTGGTTTGATCCTCACCATCATCATCATCATCATCAGCAGTCCATGACCACTGACGATCTCCACCATCATCATCCCTACCATATCCCTCCCGGGATTCACCAATCTGCTATTCCAGGCATTGCATTTGCTTCAAGTGGTGAATTCTCCGGTTTTCGTATACCAGCACGGTTTCAAGGCGAACAAGAGGAGCACGGCGGCGACAACAAGCCGTCCTCTGCTTCATCCGATTCTCGCCATTAAACAAGTTCCAAAAACACATAAGATTGTGCAACACAACAGGTTTCTTTTCATATTCCAGGTTTGAAGTTTTTCGAAAACAACACCCATTTGTGAAAGTCTTGTCTTTTAACCATTCATCAAATTGATAACTTACATTGTTTTTAACGTTTCAGGGCGCTTCGAATGCGTGGAATAGTGAAGGCGGTTTTCGTTGTTGTGTGTTTCGAATATCCAAATGGCCTATAAATCTGATCAACAGTTTCAGGTTCTTCTTAAGTCTTTAAAAGCCTAGGCCTTGGTTAATTTGAATTCATCTTGTATCAATTAGAGAACGTTCTGTAAGTTCAATTCTGTTTTACAATGTTTAGCTCTAGCTACATGAGCTCACATCTTGTTTGTTGTAACTTGTTCTACAATTACTTGTCCTTTATTTATGTTCTTGTGTTGGAAACCTTTAACCCCACTTGAAGCTAAAGTCTTTTGTTTGCCCTTTATTCCATGTGGGTTTAATGCTTTCCCCAAGAAATATCTCATTTTGTTTGCCAATCCCAAAGAGGAACAGTGCTCTATCCATCTACATCAATCATCATATTGTTTGGTTTAGCGTTTATTAGAAGTATTATCTTCCCAATCTCTGTGGTTATAAACTTTCTTTTGACTAGCAAATGGAATTTGAAACAATCATTTCTCTTGTGTTTCTTAGTCTCTTCTTTTGGCCCCATAGATGAAGAGTCACTTTCCATAGACAGGGTTTGCATGTGTTGCTTCTTTTGGAGTTTAGAGTTTAGAATTATGGGTTTCTTTTAAAATTTGTTTAGTGGATGCAAGCTCTGATACTTAGTAAGAGTTTTGGCCCATGATCCACGGATCCCTATATAAATATCAGAGAAATGGTTTTTGACTTCTTTTCATAGAATCTTCCTCAATACTAGATTTCAAGATTTTATGAAAAAGGAGCAAAAGAGAATTTGATGTCTAGTGTCAAATAACTGTCTACTTTAAACAAGAGTGTAGGAGATCCACCGAACTTGAGTGTGATGTAGTCTTTAATAAGTAAAAAAGAATAGGACATTAGATTAGTAGATGAAGACACTCTTGTTGGTCTAAATGAAGGAAGTTGAAAGCAGAGCAAGTCTCTTTCTTTTCAGATCAATAGTGTGAAGGTATGAATTTTTGTCCATAATTTGTCGATTTTTGGCTATAATATCTTTCGGAAAGAAAACTTTGGTTTCTTATGGAGAAGTTATATAAAGAAGCAACACTTTACATGAGATGGGATAAGATGAGATTGGAAGTAGTGGCTAGACATCCGAAAGTAAATTGCAGCATAAAAAAGAAAAAGACAGCCTGAATCATATCCATTCTACATTTTAAAATTCTGTTATCTTTTCTTCTTCTTTTGTTCCTTCCTTGTAACCTTCTTGTTCAAATGTATATGATTGATGTACATACAATAAATGTAGCTCATGATGAATCTGGTTATGTGAAAAGATCAATGAGGTAAAAGAAACCTCTATGATTTTGGGGGCATGACAGAAGAAAAAGGGAATGTTGAAGAAGACATGAATGATAATAATAAAAAAGGATAGCAAAGTGTAAGAAAAGGATGAAACCAAAATGGGAAAAAAGGTTGTCACCTTTAAAGAATGGTCCCCTCTCTCTATTTCTTTCTATCTCTTGTCAGATCTCAAGGTTACATACAGCTGTCTTACTTTTCTTTGATTTTTCTTCATTCTATTCCATAGCCAATGATAATTTTCCAAAAAAAGAAGAAAAGAGTCGCAAAATGGCTCAAAACTTGATTGTTGGATAGTGGTCTAAAACCATTATTGTTAGTTTGCATCTCTCTTCAGAGGATGAGGTTACAACAAAAAGTTTTAAAACCGGCTCTTTTGGTTATTAAGTAATGAGGTTACTACGTTTGATGTTGTTTGAGTTAACCGGTTTCATTTACTGAATGATAAGAAGCCAACCAAATTTGATCCAATTTTCCTTATTGACACTAAAAGTTTATGTTCCTTCAAACACCATCAAATTCTGGCAGGCATGAATTTTCTGATTTACATTTGGTTTAGCTTCATACACAAAATGATGATATCAAGAGTTAAGGACCGAACCAAAAAAAAGAAGTTAGAGCTCGTCTTTCAAAAGGTTCTCCGGATTCATATACAGTTTTTGGGTCTAAAAATGTTTGTAAATAAGAATTCTATCGAAAATAATAAAGACTCAAGTTTTGGTCCCGGCGGGGCTCGAACCCGCGACCTTCGGCTCATAAGACCAACGCTCTAACCAACTGAGCTACGGGACCTGACGATAACATTCTACGTTAGTACATAATGAATCAATTATTCATCGGCTTATGGTACAATTGGCATTACTTGCTAAGTAAGTGTCATAAGTTGGTTCGATCATTTTTTTTTCCCCGAAAAATTAATAAATTTCAATCTCTAAATATGATGATTACAACTTACAAGTAACTTTTTTGGTTCAATACAAAGAACATCCATAAGTAAAACTATAAAAGAGCAAGCAAAAATAAAGATGTAGGAGAAGACTAAATAGACAGAAGAAACAAGAAAGATATTACTGTATTAGCTTCAATAAGACTCTGTTTCCAATACACAAATCTCAGAATTTAAGTTTTTACACTCGAGAATCCATATATATATATATATGTAGAGAAGAAACGAAACCACGCGCGAAGACACTCACTCATTAGAACAAACTCTTTGAACAGAGAGTGATATCTACGACCAGCCAAACCAGTAATCAAGAATATAGACCAGACCCAAGGAGAATGGGTAAAGCAAGTAAGCTATGAAACATGTCCAAAGAGGATAAGTTGTGCGGAAACTCGCGAAACCGCCCATCACCAGACAAACGATGAGAATCACCAACACTTCTGATGAGAAGTTCCATGTCAGTCCTCGAACGTAGACGATTGCTAAGAACACCGAGAGACACAGAATGTTGTTCATTGTCACTCCACCACATAGCTGAAAACAAACAAACACCAAGAAACGGGTTTTAGTATAGGAAATATAATGGGACAGAAAGATATAAGACTTGTGAATATGGATGGACCTCGGAGAAAGTTAAAGAGGCGGTTCTGATCTTTTTGCGGGATGCGAAGATGATGGCAGACACGGCTTCACTTGAATTGGTGGCCAAAGGCAAAGCGATGAAGGAAATGAAGAAAGACGGAATCCCTGTGGCTGCGGAGAAGTTGTTAACAGTGTCGACTAAAGGATCAGCAAATGCAGCTGCAATGGCAGCTCCTAACAGTAGCAGCAGAGCTGCTTTAATGGTGATCCATTTTGGGTCTGCAACCTCACCGCCTTCCTCATCATTCTCACCATTCTCGTTATCTCCCAACAAAGCATGCTCTCTCTTTGTTTGCTGCAAAACAAGAAAAAGGATAAAACTAATTGCGTTAGATTCCAGATAAGTTTTGTGACCCAAGTCTGTTCAAATAAGGTTTCAACAGTCTTTCTAACCACATGGAAATTGTCAAGGAATTTCATTGTTCGAGGGCCAGCTTCAGGACCAGATGGAGCACCTCCCATTGCCTGGATAAGCCATTGCTTAATTCCACGGACAAACTCTTCTTGATCAACTTGCTCATCAAGAGTCTTATCAAAATCTTGGAGAACTTTTCCCACAGCATCATCCTTGTCAAAATCTATATCCTCAAAGCTGATCCCAATGATAAGCGCCTTTAGTTCAGCCGCTGACAAGTGTCCGTCATTGTTTGCATCAATTGTCAAAAACAACCTAATAAACAGATAAACTTGAGCACAAGGTGAAACCGAGTAAAGTGCATTCTCCATGTAAAGAATATATGACTTACTTTCGAATGACATGTTCATCAGGCTGACCTTCATCATCAAGAAGCCTTCCCAGAGCATGTTGTTTCAAGTGCCTTAGTATTCCTGATATAACATGCTTGTGTTTTGCAAAAGCAAGCCGTCTCCTTTGGATCCATGGTTGGAATACCTAGATATCATCATACAAGGAAGGATAATCTCACAAAACAAGATGGAGAAAGCAAAAAAAAAGGAAACAAGTCTAGTAAATATTTTTCAGAAACTTCTGTCCTGAAGATTTTATGTTACCTGATATACACAGTAAGAGATCAACATAAGAACTGAAAGGATTAGAGCAATCAACACGGACAATTGTCTTCCAGAGGTTGAGCCCAACATCTGCGGAAGCTGGACAATGACGAACGGAATAACTGATATAGCCATTATTCTTGCAGCATAGCTGGTCCAAATATCAACAGTTACACCAGAATCTACAAAAACAGAGTAAACAACAATAAGGAACCCGCATATAGTAAAGCACAAATACTAAATTCTACTGTATTCATCAGTCCCTTATAAAAACCCATACAAACGAAGAATCCTGAAGGTGTAACCGTATAAGACACTTCCTTGTTACCTTTTAGGTGAAAGCCTTTGGTGTCTTGGTTGTTTACAGCAATTGAATCACGAAGATCACACTTGCCAACCACAGTACAAGTTCCCCAGATAACAGTGAGAAGCATAACAGTGGAACCAGCAAGCAAACCCATTCCCACAGAGACTTGGCTTTGAGCAGTTGCTGCATCTCCAGATAGTCCAGACACTGAAAGCCAAAAGACATTGTTTATAACCAAAGAAACACCAAACACATAATAAATAACCCATCAAGATAACAACTCCACAGAAAAAAAAGATAAGATTTTGACTAAAAAGCACAAAGTGACAAGTTATGAGTTCATCGGTTAACATCAGTGTATCATCATCATCTTTTCACAATTTGGTATCACAAAACCCAACAAAAATTCACTTTTTGTTAATCCCTGTATCATCATTTGATTCACAGAACCAATCAAATATTCACTTTTTTTGCTCTCTCAAAATTCAAAGAATCTTCATCAAAGCAAAACAAAATTCGTCTATTTCACTCAAAATGAATTTCAATTTCGCATTTGCTACATAACTCGCACACAAGCATGACACTTTATAGATCGAATTGAATCATACGAAACCTCAGGATCTAAATTTGAAACTTTGAAAAAAATTAATAAACATTTTGACATACCCATGATAAGCATAGCGTCAGGAAGAGCACCAAGCATCGGAAGAAACAAACCACCGACAATTCCAGGTCCAAGGATCTCAAGAAGAAGCTCACTTCCAGCAGAGAGATACGTCGCAGCCGTAAACATGAGAAATCCATAAACCAAAATCAGAAACACGTTTCCAAGAGCGGTCTTAGTACACGGCATAAACCCGTATGTCTGCTCACAAGCTTCCTCCTTTTCCTCAGCCGGAGCCGAAACAACCGACTTGATAACCGATCCGGAACCGGCGAGATTTGAACCACCGTCGATTCCATCGGAGATTAGACTCGTTGAAGATGGGTTTAGGGAGACGAATCGAGCGTAAGCAGATGAAGTGAAGAAGAGAAGGAAGAGGAGAGAGATGAGAGATCTGAATCTCATGATTGATTTCGAAAGAAGAAGACAACAAAAAAAGGTGAAATCAAAGGAGGACGTTGTTCATGGAGAAATCAATCAGTCGAGTTTTTGTGGATGAGTATGTATATATATACACACACACATATACGTGTACAGATAATAAAGTTGTGTGTGTGTAATTCGTGTGGGGCAGTTTTTTTTGTTTGGAGAAGATGATAAAGCTAATAAGGAAGACGAAGAAGGCAGTGACTAATTACCATTTTAGCCCTGTTAATTTGGCACTACACCATTATTTATGTAGTAAGTACCAAATCGTTTGATTTTTTCCAAGATTTTCTTCTGTTTATGTTTAATTAGTCAATTTAGGAATATACCAATAATACAAAATTTGGGTGTATAAGAAAAGGGGGAATATAAATTTGTTAGTGTAAGTTATTAATAATACAAAATTTGGTTACATCTAGAAGAAAGATGCCAAAATTAGTTGTTACTTATTAGGGTGTGTTATTAATAAATTAACAATATAAAATTTGCCCACTACAAAAAGTAAAAGTAAACGTATTGGGTACTACAAGTACTTCTTCCCTACATTAATGGGATTCCTCAAATTCAACAATGGATTTGTTCAGCATTTATTTATTTTCTTTTTTAGCATTTTGATATTTAAATACTATATAAATTTAAATACTCCACTAGTATAAAAGTTCAAAAACAGATAAGGTAGTCATCAATTCATCCGGATTTATGATGATTTTTTTTTGTGGGGTAGATATGTCTACTTTTTTCAAAATTTCGGTTATTTATGAGAGGCTGATTTTTTTCTATATATACAGCATAAATTAATTTTCTTGCAATATTTATTTATAGTTAAAAAATTATTTGACCTTAGTCTCAACTTAAAAAACTTTCGGGGTCAATCGCAACAATATAATAGGCAGAAGCTGAAAAAATGAAATAAAAGTAGGTAAGGGCGATTCGGGAACCGTACGTTTTATTTGCTTAGAAACGTTCGTTAGTCATTATTACCAGATTTGATTACGCGGCCACACTTGTAATAATAAAGCTTAAGAGAGGGCAAAAATCAAATATTTGTCAATTTTGCCGACATTATAGTTAGATTAGATACCATACAAAAATCATAACTATTTAAAATATGATTTGTCTGAATTCTGTATTTATAGAAAAATATCAAACGAAAGTGTTGACCAAAAGAGCGGTGAAGACGCTGACGCTGAGCTGCGTTTGAGTAATGTCAAAGAATCAAAACGTCACGTAGTTTTGTCTTTAAAAAAAACAACACGCATGTTTGGGTATTTTCGAATGAGATCAATAATTGGGCCTAGTTTAGTATTGGCCTAAAGCCCATAAAGAAAGGAGCGAAATCTGAAAAGTCAGAAGACATCTCCTTGCACCTTTCTTCTCTCTTGCTGTTTCTATGGTGGTGGTATTAGGGTTTTGGAAAACCCCTAATCTCACCTGAGAAAAGCTTCATCCTTTTGTGACTTTTAAACTTCTCTTACAAGTCTTCTTCGTCATCCTCCTCCTGGGTTCAGCAATTCTCGCCGAAATCGTAACCTCCGAGCTCACAGTTCTGCAACTTGTGGGTGTATATTGATTCACACCAAGATTTAGGGATTAAGGGTAATGGTGGAAACCGAAGAGAAAACTGATAAGCTTGAGAAGATTAAAGTGGAAACCGAAGAGAAAACTGATAAGCTTGAGAAGATTAAAGCTAAGCGTCGTCGCGTGAGTAGCTCAGAAATCGACTCTGATACACAAAAGTACAAGAGAATTCAACGCTGCAGAGCGAAACCATCTTATCTTCTATGTATTGGGCCAAAGTCAAGCCGAAGTGAGTACCTCAATAGATTACCAGGATTACTTCGTGAGCTACTTCGTAATAGACACTGGAATGATGCAAGCCGTGTGCTTTCTGTTCTGATGAAAGGGACAATTAACGATCCTTGTCCGAAGATGAATCGCCTCAAATACGAGGTTTGCTTTTATCTCTCAAAGATCGAAACAGTGTTTGTTGCTCTCTGTTTCTTATTGTGTTCTTTTTTGTTTGGCAGGCTCATATACAAATTGTGAGTCACTCGGAAACTAATAAAAACAAAGCTGATGAGATTGGAAGAATATATGATACTTGGATTGGGCAGATTGGTAAACAACATAAAGAGGTCCCTTTTTTAGATTTGTAATTCTTTAACTTGTAGTTATTGGACAATATAGCATTTTGATTGAATATTGCTCTATGGCTGGATGATAACATTGGTTTACTTGATCATTTGGACAGGAGAGGCTCTTGGTTTGGTACGAGCAAATTTGTCATTTTATTGAGCATGAGATGAACAATGAGGCCTATAGTACTGTAATCAGGTACAATTGATATCTTCTTGAACTAGTTTTAAATTGGATGTTAGGATTTCATTTTTAATGCATATGTTATATTGTAATGTGTATGATAGTTTTGTATGTTCAGCTAATTATCTGGAGATAGTCAGTCTTTTATCCACCAATGTGTAATTCCACCTTCCTGAGGGTGGTTTGCTACGTTCTTGTGTGAATTGGTTTTGATGATTCTCTTTATCTTTTGGTAGCTTAATGCAGAACCGTGATTTCGCAATGCTTCCACGGGCCAATCTGTTTATAGGAATCTCATTCTACAAGATGTGGTGTAATAAATTCTTGAAGGAGTTGCAGCCTGAAGATGCAGATGACAATGGAAGCGTATCCAACATATCGGAATCAGGATCTGGTAGTCTGGTTGAGTGTTCAGGCAGGGATGAGTCGGTGTGCTCTTTGGCGTCAGAGGTTTCTGCGAGAAAAGATTCAGAGACTTCCGTCATGAAAAATAAAAAAGTTTCCCATTTGTCTATCAGTGACTCGGAGACAAGGATGGATACGAAGGTAAAAGTGATGAGTACTCCCTATGTTACACCTCCACCACAACTCTATGCGATCTCTGAAGAAAACGAAGCCTCTTTGGGAGATGGAATTGTTGAATTTGATCCCACTGTTATTAATATTCTTGGTTAGTACTGAGAATTTCTTTATCTTGCATTGTGATATAATCCCGAACCAGCTCTGTTGAATCTATGGCTTCCTCTTCTTTCAATGTTAGGTGACATGGATCCATGGTTGCTTCCCTTTAAACCACCAGAAGATCCGGATTGCTACAGAAAGATTGTCAATGATTCTTATTATAAGGAAGCAGTGAAATATATGCGGCAAACTCTTCAGTCCCCGCCCCATGTATCTTTGGCTGCATTACATCCACTTGTACAGGTAAAACCTGAGATTACTATTTTTGCCTACGTGGCTCATAATGTCATCATGTTCCTCCCTTAAAGCTTTAATGTCTCACACTAATTAGATGTTTGTTTTTTCCTTATCTTCTGTTAATTCCCTTCTAGATTCTGTTAATCGGAGGTCATGTAGATGAAGCGATGAAAGTGGTCGAGGAGATGTGCAACAAAATACATGACGTAAAACCTTTCAGGTAGAAAAAGATCTCTTTCATTCTCTATTTCGTACCTGCACCCGTCGTAGGACTTTAGAATATGGAGAAGAGGAATTTCTGAAGTGATGTTTTGGTTCTTTTACTCAACTGTAGGATTAAGGCCCTAATGATGGAGAAATTTCATCGTAACAGTGACATGCTCGCAAAATGCTATGAAGATATCTTAAAGATTGATCCTTGTTGTATAACTACCCTAAAGAAGCTTATTGGAATGTGCTTAGAAGGTATTTAAGACCAAGCCCCATAAAACACATGTTAGTCTTAAGATCTTGAATCCTGCCTAAGCCGTCTCTAATACCGTTTGTTTTAATGACTTTCAGATGAGTATAGTAGAGAGTCGCTTACCGAAATGATAGCGTTGCATGTAGAAGCTTCTTTTCCTGAGCCTGAAATTTGGAAAGAGTTAGCCTCTTGCTTCAGTAACTTCTTTGAGAATCTTGATGAAGACCGATTGTCAGTATGCCTTGACGGATCTGAAGATAAACGGAATCCACAAACGTATTCTGTTCGATACAACCCAACACCAAAAACGTTCACCAAGACATCATGGACTCTTCGGGCTAAGTGGTGGCTAAACCGCCATTTCTCCCCGCAAATGCTAGAGACAGAAATAAAAAACGTTACATTGACAGGAGATTGGGAGATGATGACTTACAAAGCCGCTTGTGCAAGTTATATCTACGGACGAGAGTTCGGTTATGTTACAAAAGTGTACGAACTGTTAAAGAGTAGCAATAAGCGAGAGTTTTTCAAATTCTTGAGAGAACACAGAGTGAATGGGAACAAGATGTACAATTTTGAATAGTTTACACAAAGTAGAAGATGCCCATTTTTGTAGTTTTACTGTAATTGTGATTTTTAACATTTGTTTCTGAGGTAGAAATCAATATACGGACCTACCGGTTTTGAGGTCTTAAAGATTATGCATTTGATGTAGTTTCCATAATTTTGAAACTTAAGAACAGTAACAAGTAACAACTAATGAATTTGTAGAATAGTATATAGTGTGGCCTAGCAAATGACATAAAAACATGAAAAGTATAAGAACAAAAAGCCCTAGAAAAACCAAATTAGCCTGTACATTTTTCATTATCAACGTAGCCAAGAAACCAGATTAAAAGATGACAGTTTTTGACCATTCACACATTTTATGTGCACAAAAAAAAAGTACAAATTTACAGAAAATTCTTTTGGAGCTGAAAACAAACCCAAACTCTGTTTTCTTCTCTTCTTTAAAGTCTATAAATATATATATAAACCCAATAGATTAGAAAGTGCTTCTTCTTCCTATACCTTTCTCTTCTCCATGACCAGTGCCTCTGATTTACAGATTGGGCAAACGTTCTTCACAATCAGCCATTTCTCCAAGCACTCTGCATGATACTCGTGCCCGCAATCCAAAGTCGCAATCTTTTCTTCGTTCTTGAAGCTTTCCTGTAAAGATAATGAGAGAGTTGTTCAGAGCTCTAATTCCAAGCCTGTGCGGCCCATTACAAAGCTTTGATCATTTTGGCTAGTTTTTTTACCTGACATATAGTGCACGGTTCGGTTTCTAAATCTTTAGTTCGTGGGGACGACGACTCTTTTTCAAAGTTGATTCCAGAACATGTTCTTGTTTTCAAATGATTCTTAACATCTTCCTCCGGCAACCCAGTGTTTACTGTTCCAATTCGCTCACTCAAAGCAAGAAGCTCCTGTTCAAACCCCAGTGACAAATCAGATAAACAAAATCCTAACTATGATCACAGAAAATTGCATTGTGAATTCTCTGCTCATGCGAAACCCAAGATCTTCTCAGGGAAAAGATAATAAAAGACAGCAACTTTTAGCTCCTAACTCTGATAACTACATCGGTAAAGAGTAATGAAGGGCTCACCTCGTAAGACATTTCCTCGATGTCCAATCGCATATCTCGATGATGATCAATGTGATTATTTCCAGAACCACCAAGGAAGTCTCCAAACTCCAAAAGCGCAACTTCCTACACACATTGAAAGAGAACCAAAAGAAACAAAACCTTGAGCAACGACAAAAATGAAAAAAGATGGAGCAGAAAATTTGAGGAAAGAAAGTTACATCATCAGGCATCACTCTAAGCCGAGGAACTCCTCCACGGTGTTGTCTAAGAGTTGCTACAGGTACAGAATCATCTCGCTGATGATGCTGGTATATCCGAAACCCGGTTGGTTGAACCGGACCCATGTGACTCGAGCCCATCTCTGACCCCAAGGGACCACTATTCATTGTGTTCTGAGGAGTAAAACTCCCTGGAGGAACTCTGTATGAAGCAGAAGAAGCTGTGTGGGGATATAATGTGGCATTCTGGCCTCTCATGCCTTGTACAGGAGGAGGTGCCGGGTGGTGATGATGACTATAATAGTGGTCCCTCGGGTTTAACTGAGAAGGATACATAAATGATGTAGGGTTTCTGCTACTAGACTCTATGGAACCAGCGAAAATGTTACTACCTGAAAGGTCATTCAAAGATAGATAAATAAGATTACAAGGTTCAAAACTTTAAAAAGCGATTGTGTGTTAGTATGTACCGTGCATGTAAGGTGTGGGCCAGAACGAAGGTGAGCCATCAGATCTGCCGTGGTGTTGATCATACCACATTGAGCCAGGAGGTGGAAAAGGATGATGACCTGCATAGTTTCCTTGAATGAAGTTGTTTGGAGCATGAGAAGGAAGAACAGTGTTCACTGTAACAGCTCCTGGTCTGTTCCTAGCGCCTCCAAAAGGGGCTATTGTCTCCGGTGTGTTAAATGGAGCTGCTAAGGTACTTAAATATTGAGGTTGTCCGGGTATTCCTTCAGCGTTCTTTCGCTTGTATGTCCCTCTTGTGTGATCCATAAAATGAGCATTTCTTTCGTATTCATGATCAGGACTTACACCAACTACACCGTGACTGCTTGAAGATGGTAACTGACCCGGAGGAGCCTGAAATGCCACATAGGGAACATAGAAATTCGTTGGAACACGCTGGTGAGGATGATGATGATACTGAGGAAGCCCGTAGAACATGGCCGAGTTGTCATAAGTTGGGTCTTGAAGAGAATGAGGTTCTAAATTAGGAACGTGTGCAACCATAGCAGGCATATTATTATTATCCGGTTGTTGCGGAAAGCTGCCTAAAAGGATGCAAGGCTCTGCTTGGAGAGAAGCTTGAGATTGCTGCTGCTCCATTTCTAAATCAACATTCCTATTTCTTTGTCCCATTTCGCTTGCTGCAGAAGCCCTCTGATATAATTCGATCCATAAAGACATCAGCAACCATACAACGACTGAGTAACAAATCAAACTTCTTGATTCAAAGCACCAACTAATGCAACATTATTACATCTCAAGCTGATACTAATAACTAAGCTATCACATATGTCAAGTTCTAATTTTGGGGATAAGTAACGAAAGCAAAACATACAAAGCACATGTTCTCCTCGATTTAGCCTTAGAAACTGATATAAATGTCCCTTAAAGAAACCATATTCTCGGAAGATTACATTGTGCATTCTCAAACTCATGGTAACATGGTAAAGCCAAGATCATTTCCAATAAATGGAAAAAAAAGAATGAAACTTTAGCTGCAGATATCAAAACAATACCAATTCTTCAAACGCTAAAGATCAAAACTTTATTACATAAACAAAGAAAGGAAACTAGCCCATTACGCCTAACTACAATCAGAACCGGAGGAAGGAACAAAACTCTAACCTTGAGAACATTAAGATTGAGAGGAAAAAAGCTTCAATGGGGGCTATGCAACCAGCAGCAAAAGACAAAGACTTGCTAATTTTTCTGAGAATCCGAAACCAGAAGAAAAAAACTCCCTGCAAGATAAACAAAAATCAACAATCAGAGATTGAAATCATGAAAACAAACAAACCCAGAACAATGCAATTTCTTCAGATAAAGTTGATGATAACATAAATTCACAATCAAACAAAACCCACCAAATAAAAAATACGTTTTTTTTGTTTTTCCCAGGAACAAAATGAAACTGGGAATTCAAAAAAAAAGAAGCTAGAGAAGACGATTATGGTGATGATTAAAAGAGATAATTACCTGATTTTAGAGGTTTAATCAGGGAGAGAGAGAGAGAGAAGAGAGAGATCCGAAGCAGAGAAGAAAGAGGAGGTGAGGAAGAGAGAGACGTCGGTTTCTTGATTCTAAAATTTCTCTTCTTTTTGCACTCTCACGGAAGGTTTTTATTTATTTCGCATTTTATCTCTTTTTATTCTATTTTTTTCATTGGTTACTCTTTTTTCTTTGATTCATTTTGTTTTTTTATTGGTCATTTTTGCATTTGAAAATAATTTAATTAGAAATGTATATGGAGTTCTAATTATAGATCTAAAACGGTGTCGTAATTAGGTTATAATAAATGGAGGATTACTTAAAATTAATGACTTCAATTAGTGTACACTTTTGATCTCATATGTAAATGTTTCGTTTTTATTAGAGCTGATTTTGCTTTATTTTATGTTTGGTTGCTGAAGCATGCCAACCATTAATTAAGAATTGATTTTATTAGCTAAGATAAATAGAAAAGAAATTAACGCAAATGGATAAAATGTATTTTTTCTAATTTTTATAGAATGAACGAAAAGGTTTTTTTTCATTAAATGAGATGTTTTTGTGGTTTATTTACTTACTTCATCTTAATTTTCTTTATTAGATAGAATTTTGGAGCAAAGTTATTAATTATTTGTTTTTTTTTCTTAACATAACAAGCTTTGGGGAAGTGTCCCCATGTGCTTTCTTTGTTGAACCAGCTTGACACCTAATTATGCCCAATATTAATTTAGAATTTATGGCTTCACAACTTTGTGACCAATCTAAGAAAATGTACACACCACATCCTATCCAAAAAACTCAAACTCAAATGCGTTGTTATTATCGGGTTTAAATATATGTATTGGCGTTGTTGGTGAAACGGCGTTAAATTATGCTTGGAATTTGAAAATGTTGTTGCAATTTTTATAACTGAAGTTTCGTAAATTACTAATTTAAAAATAAGAAAAATAAATGGATTGGCACATATTTTTTAAAAACTATTTACAATTATAGATATATAATTTTAACACATTTTTCTAGATAATAGTTATTAATTTATTATCGATCCATGTTGAACTAAATCTAACAATGGTAACAAACATAAAACTATATTAATCCTCATAATTACACATACTAGAGAGGTATGTCAACATAAAACTATATTTAGTAGGCTTGGACGAGACCTACACATTCATCCTAATAATAATTATATCAATAATCTAAAATAAAGATAAATGAGATTAGAGTTAATACATTGAAGAACGTATATGATTGCTCAATGTCAATTTAACCAAACAATCGTACTTTGAGCTAAGATAGACGTTTGACTTCATCGTCAACATATTAGTAGAATGAATTCGACATACACTTAAATCTATGGCATCGTTCTTAGTGTTTCTGATTGACATGCCAACATTATATCTCGAATGCATCGTCATTTGTTTAAATCTATTTTATTTGTTCAATCTAATAACATTTTAATACGGTATACTATACTCGAAGTAGCCTTATAAAATAACACTAGCCATACACGTATGTGTCGAGAAAATCCCATGTAGCAAAAAAAGCACAAGTTTATAACAAAATAGACGATACTAACAAATAAAAGAACATACACGATATAATACAGTATATGTAAATTTGGGGTTATAACATTGCTTCCAAGTGTAGAGTTTGGATCAGATTCTTTCTACTGTCTTAAAACCACGAAGAGAATATGCTCTTTTATTCTTTTCTTTTTTCTCTTTTTCGTCAGTATTTAGTCAGTCAGATTAATGATTCGATTGCCCTATCGGGAAAATTTTGAACAACTATCAATTAACGTCCTTTATTGTAAGAAAAATATCAGTTAACGAACAAAAAATAAAATAAATAGAAAGCGATTTGTAGGTAAACAATACAATGAAAGCGGTAGAACGAAAACGAAAGCGATACCACCATCCATAACCATCTATTTTGTAACACTATTTCATATCACTTCAACACCATTTTACTATTTTTCTCTGATTGGTATTATCTAATAGGATTTAATGATTTCTAATATTATTACTTACAATAAAAAAACTTTAATTGTTTTATATGTACCACCAATCCTATATATCCTATATATATAAACTCATGGATTACACACATGGTGCCTATAGAAACAACAGTTTAACATATAGTTTTTTTAAATGAATGAAATAGTAAAAATTCATTTAGCAACAAAAAAGTGTAGTTTGATTAATGCCCAAACGAGATCATTTTGTTATCTTATAAGCATGACTTTGTTCCACTATCGGTTTCGATACTTGCGATTGAAGAATTTGAGATATTTGTTGGTTTCTTGATGTTAGGGTTTTTTGATTTTGCATCCGTCCCACTTCTTTAGGTGTAAGCTTCTCCAATCTCAAATGTATGACTCCTTTGTGTGTCTACTAAGTTCATCAACGTCCACGAGTAAACAACAGCATTTAGGGAATGGGCTAACTGACTGGGTTATTGGGCCTGTGATGACCATGTATGGGTTTTTCTGATTGAGGATTTCTAGAAAGTATCTTACGGAATCTTGTTTATGATTTTTGTAGATGAATAAAACTTCCAATTAAGAATTGGGAGCGATGTTGTCTTAATTTTTTAGTGTACAAATCGTTAAATACAAAATATACAAAGTACAATAGTGGTTTTAAGAAATACAAATTATGAATGATTAGTCACTTTTATTTTATTGAAGCAAAATAGGAGCTTCAACAAAATAATGGCCAACACAAAAAAAATACTGAAAAGAAGTTATCACGTAAGTGCAAAAAAAAAAAAAAAAAGAGTTGTCACGTCTGAAAAGATAAAACTTAGGCCATGAATGTTTGTAGGTTTTTAAATGGGTTTTGGATTTTGAATTTTGGTTTTTGGTTTTTGGTTTTTAGTTTTTGATTTTCTTGGTTTTTGTTTTTGGTGTAGATTTTAGTTTCTTAAAAACTTGAATGGTAATTTTTTTAGATTTTGGTTTTTATGTTAATGGATAATTTTTTTTTTACAAAAAAACTAAAAATAAAATAAAAAATGTGATTTTGAGAGATAGCTTTTGAGAGAGAAACTCCCAAAACATAGATTTTGGTTTTCTTGGAAAATTTGTTAAAACACTCAAAAACTAGATTCCCTATTTTTTAGGAAAAATTGTTTTTTCAAAATCTTGAATGGGTACAAAAGAGATTTTGGAAAAACTAAAACCAAAAACTAGTTTAAAAACCACACCCATTCAAGGCCTAATTTTTGACATGTTATATGTATACAAATATAATTCATGGCGCTATATAACACAGATCATAACCGTGCCAAATGAAGGTTTTCTGCAAAATTTTATCAAACGTATATTGATTGCACAGACGAAAGTAAGAATATTAAAAAATAAAAGTTAATGAGATTTTTTGAATCAAAATCATATTTAAAAGCTCTAACTGCACTTGCTAAATGAAGATTGTTACATATACAAAAGTAAGACTAATAAATTATTCTTGTAAAAAAGTAGCAACTCGTTTTGGGTTCGTATACACACCAATTGGCTACTTGTTTGTTAAATAAAAATCTACCTTTTCAGTTATTTTGTTTGGATGCTCTCAAAAAGTCATAATCTCTTCATTTTCCTACTTGAGATTTGACCCAAGACACTGTTTTCTGTCATCTGTTAAAGTGTAAAGTCTTGTGAGATTTGTCTTTAGTTACATGAGTTTCTCTTTTTTGTAAGGTAATTTGGTAGCAAAAATAGTAAAACTGTCATGGCCTGTTTATTGGAAGTTAGCAACCACACATCCTAACAATAATCCGTAATTAACGGTCTTATATTTCATCATTATATCATATAATTTTGTTGACAAAGAAACAGAAGAAAATGTGATGAGATTGTTTTTGTGTAATATTTTTAGTTTATGCAAATGGTTGACCTTATGAGATTTTTTTCACAAAATCTAATTTGAGTTTAGTAGTAATTAATACTTCAGAGCATGCTCAACTTACTACTTTTAATATTAACATATTGAAGTTGAATAAATGCGTATATCAATAGATTACTATTGTTTAGGTCTTACGAGAGATCTCTGCAATCAAGAACTGGTTCAATCTAGTTAGTTGCAACTTCCAAGTTATTACATTTATTTATTTAAGCCAGCATGATTCAACGTATTTTACGTGCAAAGTTAAAAATAGAATTAGATTATTTTATTTCGAATGCTTCTAGGAAAGTCTGCATAATTCGCAATCAAATCACAAATTATTATGTTCTTTCTTTCGGATAAAATACAAAATTTTCATAAAAATTTGATTATTATAATGTTCTTTGTTGTTGTTGTGTTTCTCAACCCCTTTTCTTCATCACAATCATGACTTTTTTCTTGCCCAAAAAAAAGAAGAAGAACATCATCATCACATAAACAGAGGAATCTCATTATTTCAGGAGGATCAGAAAAACAAAACACACAAAAGAGTTCAAGATAAGAATCATCTGTACGAAATACAGTTAATTAGTGTAAGAAAAATCTTAGCACTCTTGTCGGACATTAGTAGCTACGGCTCGAGCCCAAAACTTGATCTGATCCTTCATTTCTTTACTTGAATCCTTTGGAACCCTAGGTGGTGTAGCTAATCCACTTGCGACACGTGGCTCGACCAGTTGGTCATAACCTTTCAGCCTTTGAATCTCTTTGGTTGTTTCTACGCTGCTTAACGTTTTACGCAGCGTTTTGGGACTTGAGCCACCTTGTTTGACCATAGCAGTGTCTTCTAATCTCAAGCTTCTTGGTGGTCTCTGCCTTTGATTGTTTGAAACCTGCACCAATATTCCTTTTCAGATTCTCAAAAACTATTTTCTTTTACATAAGAATGAATCATTTATTACCTTTGGAACATAATGTGAACTAGCCAGGGCTTCACGGATCAAGAATCCCATTCTTGAGTCGCTTTCTTGATCTTCAAACTCGTCTTCCTCGTTATCTTCTTCTCTTCCCATGTTATTTGGCATCGTTTGAGTTCTTTGCAAACTGATCTTGACACTACTATAACTACTGCTACTTCCTGTTTTGTTGCTTCTAGAACTTTCAGTAATCCCTTTGTCTCGAGCAATAGTTTCCTTTTTCTGCAAGAAATGCTCACCAGGCCTCGTCGGTTCTAGAACCCTAATCTTCTCAGAGAACTGCCTTGTCAGCTTATTGATCATCTTCTTTGCCTCGCGGTCCATCTCTCGTTTTTCTATCTGAGGCGGCAAAGAAGGTGCCCGGATCAAACCACGTTTTGTGGAAGCTTCTTGAATCTTCCCCGGAGCCGAACGAGATCCAGATTTAGGAAGAACCACATGTTCCTTCTTCTGCAAGGAAGACCCAACTTGTCTCTGTTCTTGAACCCTAATCTTTTCAGAGAACCGGCCCGTCAGCTTCGTCTGAGATCCGCCTTCTCTACTATCTATAGAAGATGCCCTGATTAAAGATCGCCCTGTGGAAGCTTCTAGAACCTTCCCAATATCTGAATCTCCCATTTTTTCAGGAGAAGTCGAAGTAGAAGAAGAAGAGGGGTAAGGATCTGAGTGACAATACCTTAAGCCTCTCGACCTTCTTGTAAATAAGTTCTCAAAGAACCAGTAATCCTCAAGAAGATCATCAATAAGTAACTCACTTGAACTTACATGATCCATTTCTTTTTCAGACAAGAGATTACAAAAGAAAGTTAAAAAGAAGAAGACAAGAGATTCTAAAAAGAGAGAAGTTGTGTGTTTTATAACAAAGATCGGGTCTTCGGATTTTCCTTTGTGGGTGTGTTTGTTTGTTGAAGTTTGTTCATATCTGTGTTGTTTAGTAAACATCCAATGTATTTGAAGCATCGATTCTGGAGATTTATTTGGAAGTGCCCACATGGGCAGCCTTTCTTCAATTATTTCTTTTATAAGTTTTTTATTATTATCTATGTGGAGTGAATATATTGGATTTTGCATAGAATATTTTAAGGATTTTCCCGGTGAAAAATAATGCTGAAATTGGAACTTATTGCAAAATAAAAAATAATTACAATTCTAGAGCAATAGAGTCAACTATATAAGGTATATTGAAACTTATGTAAAATTAGAGGTATCTAAAGTGGGTAATAAAATACATAATTTTGGCAACAACTATAAGAAATAAAAAAAGATTCAACAAAACTATGATTGCTTAAGCGATGACATAATAATTAATCAATGTCAGGACAGTCCACAAGCCATGTGATTTCTCTGTTTATATACATTAGTATATTTTGTAGTACGTAGTCTAATAGTAAGAGGATTTTAAATATGTGTATATTGGAGAATATATACGAAGATTTTGATTAATTAAATCAGTAGAGAGAGAAAATAACAATAATCACGAGTACTGGATCTCCGTCAAAAAGCCGCAATGTTAATCTGTGCGTGACAAGTGGTTCAGTTACTGATAAGAACGAACGATAATATTATATTCTACTATGAATTGAATATATTATGGATTGATTGTTGATTGTTTTATTTTTGTATGCAATCACGTGGATATTATTAATAAGTTAAGATACTCAAAATATTTGGTCAATTTCACTTTTTCCGTAGTTATACGCCTACTCTTTTGCGTGTTGCAAAATCAAGCATTAATATGGTATCATCCTCTTCAAAGATAATGGAAATGAAGAATGTTTCATAATAATCCTACTTCTACGTATTAAAAAGATACTTATACTAAGGATAATAAACTTACGCCGCAAACAATGCTATTAAATTTTATAATGTCAGTTTGTCACATTGACATTAAAATATTTCCAAAAGTAAAATCAGTTGGGGTTTTTTCCCTCCCACTTGGAAAGACCTTTCACATGATTTGCTCTTTGGAATTTTCAGCAATAAAAGTGTTACTGCTTTAATTTCTAGTTATGTGAAGTCTTTGATTACTTCTTATCAAGAAAAAGATTCTTTGATCTTACTTGTGTCCAAATAAATTGGCCTAATAACCGACTAATACTTTACTGGGTAAGTAGAAATGTGGTAGCAAGTCTCTCCCAGAAAATTCCAAGTTTTCCATCATTACGTGAGCCTATTACAAGTCTCATAAGCATTATTTAATTAAATCACAACTAATTTAGTAAAAGATCAACACGACAACACCCACTAGACTATTTTCTTCAACCACACGGTTTTTAAAACTTAAAATCGGAGTTGAAGAGTTTACAAAAAAAAGGTTATGTTTCTACTTCTAACAGTAGCTAAACAAATTTTCCACTTAAGTTACGTTGAATAAAATAAAATAGAAAATAGAAATTGAAACATACCTATCAATTTCTTATAAGAAAATATGTATATACTTATCACGAAAGATTATAAACTGATAGAAATCGCATGCCACTCAGAAAGCTCTTGGATTGATAAGATAAACTCTGAACAATTCGTATGCAAATTTTGATGTCTAAAATAGTGAGACAAAATATAACTTTATATAAGATATAGTCCATCCTAGTGCTTTCAACGATCCAAATAAAAAGAATAGACTATGTTAGCTAATAGCTATGTATGTTGTCGCTAACTCTGAGCACCCATTAATACCACTTGGATATCTTGCACGTGAACCTTCTTAACATTCCATGAACCATTTGCCATGAATTACTTATTTTGGAAACAAGTAAAACAACCATATCAAAATAGCTTGTGCGTGACCATGCAGTCTTTAATTTCCATATGTTATGTAGGCTAAAAACAAGATGGTGAATCAGGGAGTTCACTGGTGCCTGCATATATAATTAATTATGTAACCATAAAATGTAAGACTTGTAATATACTCATTTTTTCACACAATTAATCGTCGGTGGAAAAATAAGATATTCAGGAAGACATCACTAAAAAAAAAATAAAGATCTCAAGTGCATGGCTGGTTCTTGGAAGATCTTAATTAGACCATGCTTTGAAGTTGGTGTGAATTTGTCTGCAAGCGGATGACAAAACGGTGCTATTGGGAGCAAAATGTTAGAGGTGGAGTTTTTTTCAATTGCATTTAGAGATGTAAACTCTAATTTAAACTACATTAAACATTCTATCACATGATATAGAATGTCATGATTTTGAGACGTATTGCTTTGAAATGGTCGTATAGTATATGACTGAGTGGTCAGCTTTCTCTAAATTTTTGAATGAATTTAGTTTGCTTCGATTTAAGTTTGATAAAAACATTTTTTCTCCAATTTAATGTTTGGTTAAACTTCAAGACATATTTGTGCCGTTATTTTAATAATATTTTTCTCTTGGTTGGACAATCTCATATAGAGAATTTAAATGAGTTCGTGGCTGGAACAAAAGAATTAATGGGTGCAATATATAATGTCAGTTTGAAGATCCATTACTTGTTTCTTTAGTCAACATATGTGGCATATCGACTAAAGCACGTAAAAATATTCGTACTCGATCAAAACTCAAAAGTGCAGAGTTTTCTTTTTGTATAGAGAGTGAAAGGAAAATTGAATGGGCTTTTGATTTGATGTAAAAGCCTGCGGATACTTCCATTTTTTTGAGTAATCGTATGTGATGTTTCTTTGGGACACATGACTCGTCGAGATTGTGTCCGTCCATTTCTTGATGCGATTGTCTCCTCGGATTTGATGCATCCATACGTACGCTCCTCTCTCTTTTTCTTTTCTTCTTTATAGGTGCTTATAAGTTTTAAATTTTTTTGGTTTAATATATAGGTGCTTTATAAGTTCATACTCCTATTTTGTAAAAATCTCATATATTCCAGGATCTAAATTTAACCAAGAAAATAATACGGATGAATTTTGTATGTATATATAATTGTGTTTCAGTAACGTAAGGCACCTGAGAATTTCCAATGATGCATGCTCAGACCCTTGAATATAATTATCAGTTTGTTATCATTTTTGATGTATTCATCATCCTCAAGGTTTGTCAGAACATCATATCAATACGTAGTAGAATTGCTGGAGAAAAAAAAATAGAATAAAGAGAGGAGATACACTTCTCAATCTTTCAAAAAAGTTGTACGTTTTCTACAAAGAAAGATTCCATATCTTTGGGGTTTCTTGGAAACCTTTTTTTTAATAAACGTAATGGCACATGGAACTAGTTCCATCCTACAGATGAAGAACTCATCAATCACTATCACTTCAAACACAGTCATTGATTCCAATTTCTCATGTGTAACCATTTCACAATTTAATCACACCAAGTCTGAGCCTAGGGAGAAGGACCAGTCCTCCCTGGTGATTCCCAAACAAACCCTAGTTTATAATATTCTTCTGTTCTTTATGTCTTAATTAAATCATTTTTTGTTTTGTAATAATTCTAAAAGCACTTCACATTATTATTTTTTGGTAATACATTGAGCTAGAGAATGCGTAATTTAGTAATGATGAAAAGAAAGGGTTTTTCTTTACATCAAAAGATGAAAGTTGCCAACAGGACTGATGATAAATATGCTAGCTAGTTATTAGAAAGCTAACAGAGAGATCAAAATCTCAAAGACACATTCTCTAGCAAAGAATCTAGCTCGATCGGAAGTGAGAAAGGAAGGATAAACTGAATAATCGTCTCATTAATTCAACAGTAATCTGTACAATGAACCATATAATATACAGTTATACACTTACATATTTACCAAGTAAAACAGCTAACTAATTAACAAACAGTTAACAAAAGAATGGTAATTAACTAACTAGTCAAATATTCGCTTTTAGGGATGAAGAAGACTCTTGTCTCCTATAAAATCATACTAGTTACTAAAGAAGATAAGAGTGATTGGGCTATGCATCAATATCATCTCGATAGCTAATTCTCTTACCATCACATTTCCTCTTTTGCCTATATTTCACAATTGTGTGTACTTTATATAATACGTTTATCCGTATATATGTATGTACGAGAAATATAATGTTCCTCTCCGGAATGGTAACGACAATTATGTAGATTGATATTGTACATGTGATTGCACGCCTTATGACCAGAAAAATGTTAACCATGCTATTTCATTTAATGTTTGACTAATATGTTAGATTAGATAAGTAGTGAAATAACGAGACAGTCGACGGTACCACTTTAACTGGGTTTTTTTGTTCCCGAAAATAGCGATGAAATGTTTAAAAGTTTTTACCCAAAACAAACATTAAAAGTTGGTTTTAGTAAATTAATAACATTTATTTTTACACGTTTTTAGTATATTACGCAGTTTTAATTTTAATTTTTTGGGGTTCAAAGCACTTTATGTTCTTAGAAACCTGAAAATGTGTTTTTACCATTAACTACATATATAATTTCTTTTTTTAGATTAACAAATTATTTTGTATTATACGATATACTCTAATCAGAGCCAGCCGGTCCAACGTTATCAAAGGTCCTAATCATAATTATTGTTTGTTGTCACTTTTGAATGTCATAATCTTATAAACGAAAAGAACATGGATGACCAAAAAAAAAAAACGAAAAGAACATGAAATGGTAACGACAAAGAAAAATGTTAATCATCAAAACCAGACTACAAAAGCAAATTTTTGAATCCAAATCTCATCATTTCACCCAAAAAAAATTAAAACACCAATTCTAACTTTCAATGATCTATAAAATTTTGGGCCATAATCCTTGGTTTATGTGACTTATGCACTATACCGGCCTCGACTCCAATTTCATATTTAGATAGTTAATCTGATTGTCATCTTTTGTGTGACGGATGGATTCTTCTGTGTAACGTTTGCATGCATGAAAACCCGCGGAAATTAAAAACATGAATATTCGCCGCGCGCTGTGGCAGAGTCATCGTAGCATTTATCTCACTGATCCTCGCCGGCTCAGGCACATCCATTGAGCACGTGTCATGTTAACATGTAATCATGTCATTGACTTTGTATTTTGTTGTTGGATTAGGAAACTGATGAAATTTGTCGGCCAAATTAACTTGGTTATAATATCATATGATATCAAGTCCAGTCTATAGTATTAAGGATCTTGTATTATCACTCATATAATTAATTAGCTCTTATATTCCCGTAACTTTTTTCTTTTAAAATAAAACTTGTAGAGAAGCAAATCTCTAGAAACACTTGTGTGGTCTAGTTATCGGTTGAGTGTAAATTTAAACCCCAAATCTCTCTTAAAATCTTTTTCGAACACGTGGTGTTACTCACAAAGATTATATTCTTTGGTTCGATAATTTAATTATGTAGATACAGTTTGTAGTATAGTATGTAATTTAAATTTGCTATGGCATGAAATTCTCAAAGGTTTAATTATTAATATCAAATTGTTTTACTAGTTTTGCTTTTAGGAAACGAAAAAAAACTTTTTTGAATTCAACGTGACATAGAAGTAATTTTGAATAATTAACACAGACTAATGATGATGATGTTTATTTCTTTTCGTAAATTACCAATTTAATCTGTGGACACACACAAAAGATAACCAATCCATTAATCAAGGCGTAAAGATCCAACAAGTAAGGTGTGAAGTGTCGACTGTTGACCAAGTCGTTAAGAAAAGAATTTAAAACAAAAAACAATGAACGAAAGTAATAAAATGGATAATGACGTCACTGTCTTGGTCTTCTCCTGCCGTCAAATTAAATTCCGTCTTTACGAAACTGAAAAAGAATCGACTTGACGGTGGTCCCACCTTCGTTAAATTTGCGGTTAACCGACGCGGGTCTCCATCCTTTAATCTTGTCCCACGTGTCTTTATTATCCACGTGGCATAAGAGAATCCAGAATAAAAAAATGTAGAGATTTTGGGTTTTAGCGTTAGGGGCGGCTGATTTTAGCTTATGTCACCGTCAAGAAAAACGTTATAACGCTCTTTTGTCGAAACGGCTTACGTGATCGTCACGCGTTATCATTAAAACGCGGTTCCTGAGCCGCGCGTCCTCGTGATTGTGCCACGTTTCTGAAGAATTCTCGCTCGGCTTTTTGATGCGCCGCTGATTCTTTGTTGTTGTTATTAAATTTAAAGTTGATGTTGTTGTTGTCCGTAATTTTCCAGATTCTAATGCCAATATCTGCGTCTCTTTAATTGTGAGAGGAGAGCTTTTAATTTCTCGCTTGTTGTTGCCAATTTATTTCCATCAGAAAACACTTCAGAAAAAAAATGTTCGTAACATTTGAGTATGATGGCATCTAAACTAACGCACTTTATATAGCAGATCGTCTTATAGGTTGTTTGGTAGTACAATCAAGATTAGGAAAATAAATGGATTCATTGTGTGATAGTATGTTTCCACCGTGTGGAACTTATGATGCATTGATTAATCACTCAATTTTATAACCTTTTCTGTTACAAACATGTGCTTTGCCTTGGAGTCTTCCTATTCTACTAGATTATACTTATTACTTAACAGTAGTTGACATACAATAGTCTTCTAAACTACAAAAAAAATACAACAAATGTATTCGATAGTATTCTTTTTCTTTTTACCAAATAGGCATGTAAAAAACGATCAATTGGGTTGGTTATATGTCAAAATAGGGAGACTCAAGACAAAACGAGACTCAAAACTCTCGGTTAAAGAATGCCAATCAACATGAATAGAGATGTCAATCATTAGGCCGACAGTAGGTCTTGGTGGCCTAGTCAGGCTCAAGAGGCAGTCGATCAATACTCATTCATGGTATCGATCGATTTTGTCGACAAAATGGAATTGGCATGATGAAATATCGATCAATTATTCAACAAAATAAATTGACTTGTCTTGCCTCTAACGGGCTGTTGATTGATGCAACATAGAAGCTATCGATCAACACCTTCATTTCTTGTATTTTTTTCCTTCAGTTTTGCTCCAAAAACTTTAATCTTGTTCGAATCCAGTTTTTATCTAAACTGACTCTATAAATACCAGAGATTCTTTATAACACTGAAAACTTATTGAGTATATTAGATTTAGAAGTTTAGTAAATATTCTAACACCTCAAAGTTTGAGACAGAATTTTTAAGTTGATCAAGTTATAACAGTATTCTGAAAAGTGTATTTTCCAATCTTATTGATATGTTTCATTCACGATTTTTTTTTCTCCTTTCTCTTATCCCTCGACGATTGAATTTAAGATCAGATGTTTTAGCCCGTCTAGCCAAAATGTTTTTTGAAGACATTGGCTTTGTAAATTATACTCATTTGGTTTGAGCGATAATCAAGAAATTACTTTACAATTTAAGTTTGAATTTGGCAAAAAAAAGTTTTTGTTGTGCGTTTATTTGACTAGATTATATTATACTTTACTCTAACTACAATCATATATATACATTGGTAACACGATAGACAACATATATAAAAGTCTTTTAAACTATAAAAGCCAACATATATATTCCATAGTATTCTTTAAAACAAAAACAAATATGCATGTAAATAATAGATTTGTCTTTTTATTGTTGTCACTGTAGCGACATTTTTTTCCGTCACTGTAACAACGTATATTTTCTCCACAGAACTAACAAATTCGAATCTATTTGTTTGATGGTGTTCATTTTTAATCCAATGTACATATGCAAGTAGTAGATATCTCTTTCTTTTTTGTATATACACGATATATAAAATAGTTCACTAAGTTATAAATCTAAAAATTTATTTTGATAATATTTTGTTTACCAAATAAATACACAAATAGTATATATGCGTTGTTCGTCATGATATCGTCATATATAAAATCCACTACAATATAAAATTTTGGTCATTTTGTTTGATAATATTTATTTTTCACCAGATATAAGCATGTAAATAATAGATTTTTTTTTTCTTGTCGGCTCGTTAACGACATTTATAACGGAATAACGGTATACTAAAGTACAAATTTTTATTCTATTCCCTTTATACCAAATAAGCTTTCATGGTAACATCCGCTAAATTATATATTGTCATCATGGTAACATCCGCTAAATTACAAATTTCAAATAATTTTTACTTTTACCAAACAGAAAAGTAAGAAATATTTTTTTGTCGACACTTTAACGATATATATATGTAACGGTATATAATTTACAAATTCAGAAATTTTGTTCGCTATATATTTTCTTACAAATTTTTTTTTTTTTGTTTATGTGTTAACAACATATATAACTACAAATTCGATAATTTTGTTTGAATATTTTTTCTACTAGATACACACACAATAGTTTATATTATATATATATATATATAAATCTTGACCTAACTAAAACATATAGTTTAAAAGGGTGTTATTAGTTCTTAATTAATTAAAAAAAATTCAAGAATCTGATAAAATCATAGATTGTAAAGAAATGAAAGTTTCTAAACTATTATTATAGAGTTTTCTATAATCTTGTTGATTAGTTTTTCACAATTTCTAAATTTTCTCAAACAATCTTTCTTTTTTAATGATACTTTTCGTAACTTTATTTTGGAAAAAGTGTAGAAAATCATAAACCAATAACACAATAATTTAATTCATTGACAATTATAGATTCTTTTGTTTTAGCTAAATAATATAAAATTTATAATAATTTTATAAAAGTATAAATCCAATAACTATAGATTTATCAAGATTTTAAATTATTTTTTACAAATCTTAATATTTTAAATTTTTTTAATTGAATAACAATAGATTCTTTATAATATTTTAAGTTACTAAAACTTTAATTAAATCACAAACTAATAACACTCTTTAATAGTGTATACTAGTATTATTGTTATGTCATTATATAGATTTAAATCCGCATATTACATTGCTTTAATAAGAAAAATTACTTAAAATTGCAAAGTGGCGATATAACATGTTTTATAGATTTAGTACAAATATGTTCCTAGTTTAAATAGGGATAAATGCAGCAAAAACCAAATTATATTATATTCTTAATAGGCAGTAACTTAATTTATAAGATTGTGATTTGTGCAGTCTTTGTTACAAAGGTGAAAAAGGGTAATAAATAAGATTCTTTTGGAGAAAGAGAAGTGAACACGTGGCAAAACATAAGTGGATATAATAACAAAAACCAGTTTTTATATGAAATAAGAGAAGCATGAGAGAGAGATAATTAAACCATCTCTCAAAATGGCTTTGACTGTTCACAAGAAAGCTCCCCAAAAGGAGCGTTGCTTTACTCTCCTATAAAAAGAAGCTCTTCTACTTCTTCTCGTTACCACAAAACTCTTTCACCGATCTTCTCGTTCCATTCTTCTTCCTAATTACACCATGCCCAACATCACCATGGGTTTGAAACCCGACCCGGTTGCTCCAACGAACCCGACTCATCATGAGAGTAATGCTGCCAAAGAGATTCGTTACAGAGGCGTTAGGAAACGTCCATGGGGAAGATACGCCGCTGAGATCCGAGATCCGGTTAAGAAAACTCGAGTCTGGCTCGGTACGTTCGACACCGCTCAGCAGGCGGCGCGTGCTTACGACGCAGCCGCGCGTGACTTTCGTGGTGTTAAGGCTAAGACCAATTTCGGTGTTATCGTTGGTAGTAGTCCTACTCAGAGTAGCACCGTCGTCGACTCTCCCACGGCGGCACGGTTTATAACACCTCCGCACCTCGAGCTCAGCTTAGGCGGCGGCGGCGCGTGTCGTCGTAAGATCCCGCTTGTGCATCCGGTTTACTACTATAACATGGCGACGTATCCAAAGATGACGACGTGTGGTGTCCAGAGCGAGTCTGAAACGTCGTCGGTCGTTGATTTCGAAGGTGGAGCTGGGAAGATATCTCCGCCGTTAGATCTGGATCTTAACTTAGCTCCTCCGGCGGAATAGGCCGTGAGTTTTTTTTTTCTTATGTCGTTTCTTTAGACAAAAAAAAATAACGTTTCCTTTTTTTTTCTGCCTAAGAAAAAAATATTATCCGTTTTTTAGAAGAAAGTGTAGAAAAGCTCCAATATAATTTTTAGCTGCCGTGAAAAAAAAGTCGTTATGTATATATTATTATGAAACCCTATTATAAATCGACGTAACATAAGAGGATCTTAAGCTTTTTTTTTTTCTTTAGTATTTGCCAAGGAAATGCATCATCGTAAATTCGTAATTGAAAAGATAAAGTATTATAGAGCTTTTTGGGGCTCGTGTGTAGAAGAAATAGATAAAGAATGGTAATGTTATTATTATAAGACTAAATATAGTGATGAGTATCGTCGTCGTCGGCTTGAAAAGACAATGGTCCAAGTGTCGTGAAGACACGCACCAATCGTGGGAGGACCGGACCCATCTTCTCTGGCTGCGGCGTACGTTAGAAGAATACTTCTTTACGCTTACGTCATTTTCACAGTTTGGACTGCTTTTCTAACTTTTGACTTTTGTGTTTTGCATCAACTCTTTTAACTCCGATGATTTATTAACAGATGGTTAAGAGTCTTGCTTAAGTTGAATAGTATTCGATTTGAAATGGTAAAAATGTTTTAAGGAAGTTGAAGATAAGAAGAGCGGCGGCTTCATAATGAGAGACAAAGGAAGGATGAGATTTGATTTTGATTCTTGTCGCCAACTTTGTGATCAAAAAACGTATAAAACAGTTATGCTCTATGGTCGCAGATCCAACGGCTGGAATCGTCATCGTTACCACGTGGACGCTTAACATAATTTAAATTCTTATTTCATATTTTTTTAAAGAAGTTAGTATGTTTTAAAATATATATATATGCATGCGTACAAAATCGTGTTAAGGGTTATAATAAAGGGATGTAAAATTGGGGCCTCTAGAAAGTTGAATAGTTTCAATTAAGCCCTTATCTTAACGACATTTAGCCCCACTCAACCAAATATACACCCATGTCATGTCACTACGCACAACTATGGATCACTCCCATAAGTAGATGTTTTATATCAATTGACGATTGCAACTTTTTTACGTTACAAATTTAATGCTGGACCGAAGGCTACCATACTAGGATCCGAAAGCCCGATCCACGTGTGGCGTCATCAGGACAATGTTTGCGACACGTCGGCTGAGGTGTTTGGCGCGGTGTTTATGATAACGGCGTTTACACAAACCTCTGTTTATGAGCTCTGTGACTGTGACTGTATGATTTTAGTAAAATAACGAAAACAAATACTAGGTCCTTTCGTTCTTTGACCATTTCTCCGACCAAAAAGGGACCACTTACTCATCTACGTATATTGGATAATACATTGTATTATCACCTTTAATGAATACGTGTCCTCTGTGAAGCTTCAGTGACCCAATGAGAAAACAAAAATGCTGATTTAGTGTGACCCCAAATTTTATTTATTTTGTACGTAAACAAATGTTTTCGTTGACTAAAGAAACTTTGCCATTGGGCGATGGCCTTTTATTTTGGATGAAAACTCAAGAACTTTTGTTTTGCTAAATTTCCTTGTTATGTTTAGGCCTCAAATAGAAAACTTAGCAAAACTAAAGATCTTGAGTTTTCAATTTTTCATCAAAAATAATGGTCCTTAGTCTTTTGAGTTTATATTGTGAGAAAGAGAGTCACGGTTGCTATTTATTTCTTTGTATGTTGCTATTTCCAGAGTAACGATTGAAAGATATACTCAGGTTGGGACTTAATCATCTAAACCAAGACCGAGCTGGTATTCCTGAGCATATGTTTGACTCACTACAGGTCCTCTCATGGTAATAACCCTTGTTAGTCAATTTTTTTAGTTTACAGCTGCATTGAGTTGTCTGATTCATGAACCACACAAGTTGCCACTTTTGTAGAAGAATTAACAACAAAAGATTGATGACTTTTGTCATATGAGAGAGTTAAGAGAAAGAAAAACAAAAATAATGATTATGAGTACTGGTATATGAATGAAATGGTAAGAGTGATTACATATTATCACAGATAAAAGGCAAGCCCTTAATTATACAACTAAGAATATGCTTCCTCTCTAAAAAAAACCAGGAAGGAAAAATAAAGATAAAACTAAAAAGGCCAAAATAAGGTAGAAAATGCCAATTAAAAAAAAAAAAACTTAAAATTTTATAAATACACCCTTTTTCTGAAAAAAAATTATACACATAAATACCAAAATTCAATGCATCAAATCAATGTAAGAGACACACAAACAACATTCTTATGTTCTGTCTTCTGTGAGTTTCTCAACTTTGGTTAAGATCACGCGATGTTTGACCTAGCCATCTGCAAAACACAGAAAATTAAATAAACATTGTAAGTTATTACTCAGTTTTCGTTTCAGGAGAAATGTTTAATGCTAATCACATCAGTCAAACCTTGAGAATAAGAATCTTGCAAGTGGACTAAAGTTTGCATTAGAACTAAATTCTTTGCTAGCTTGCTTTCTTTTGTTCTCTGCATCATTGTTCATTGTCTTAGCGAACACACGGATCGCCATGTCTTGCACTTCTTTCACTGACACTTCCTTTGTACTGTATGACCATTTTCGAGTTTCATTAGATCAAACCCAGTATTGCCAATATAAAACAGACTGATACTGTATACACAAGTGTGTGTATATGTTCTTTTATAGTTACACTTACCTTCCCAACTGTTCGATCAGTTTGGCAATAAAAGCTTCAGAAGAACCAGGCTTTTCGCGTTCCATTTTAACTAAGGATCTCGAAACTCTATGTCCAATAGTTCCTTTTGAGTCGTCACCCCCAACAGCCTATATTATTTGCAGCTTCTAACTCAAGACCGAAACTTTTTTTTCTCTAAATTGAAGATGACTCATAACTCATTGAGAGAAGTAAGATGGCAAATGTGAGCGTAGTTTATAGCTTACCTCTTTTAGGGATGGTAATAGCAATAGTGACAATGATGCAGACAATGATGCCAATTTGGAGTCATCTTCTTCATCATCACTCACTTGTTGTGATCTCATGACTGGTCTTTGTTTATCAGAATGATCGCGGGAATTTCTGCAAGGTAACAGCTTTCATGTCAGAAATAACCAGACAACTCCTTGTGACCAGCAGAAGCCTTAGTATACATAAACACACTAACCTCAAGTAATCAGAATTATCTGTTGCTTGCTCTCTTCTTTTGTTAACCTTCCCATTACCAAGTCTTTCCCTAGCATTCCCTCTTCTGAAACCTGCTTCAAGTGCTAATTTTGCCTGAAAGAAGAATAACGGAAATGAATAAGAACACAGGAGAATAACTTGTAATCTCAGAGACAACTTCAAAAGATTAAGTTTCAAACAACCTCTGCAAGATTTGAGATGCTATCCTCTGAGGCACTGGAACTTCTTTCTTGAAGCCCTAGTCTAGATCTCGGTGTTCGAGGTGATCCAGAATCATCATTCTGCCCACGGACAACAACTGTTCCACTTGTAGAAGCATCATCAAAAGACGTATACCTGGTAGACTACACAGAAGAACTGGAATTAGACATACTAATTGTTGGAACAGAATGATAGGACCAAGGCAAAGTACACAGACTTGCTTTATAAGTTGAAAAAGAGAGAAAGAATTTCCAATACCCCAGAGCTTTGATCACGAAACATTGAAGATGACTGAGAGCTTCTCGGCGATCTTATGACAACAGTTCCAGAACCACTTGAATCATCCTGAAAATTCAGAATGACAAGGATGAGAAAAGTATGATCAACCTCGATCCAGTTCTTTTTATTCTGAAGATGTGATAATCCTCCAAGTGAAAGAAACTTAAATCAAATTGAAAAATGGTTAACTTGAAACACAGCAGATCATGATATATTTGTGAAGTTCAAGAGGATTTTCCCGTGCAATGTCTGCTAATAAGAAAGAATGGGACTGCATCTAGGCACACAAGAGGCAAAGGAACTTACTTCTTCTTGATAGTCATTCTGATAAGAATCTCTTTTATTAAAACCTCCTTCAGAGATTTCAGGGACACCAAAAGTGGATGACAATTGACTACCACTGGTTCGTGATGTTTTTTGAGAAGTCTGATTAGAATTAACTTCTTGGCGCCTTTCCCTGGCTTGTGGAGGTTTTAAAGCTCGAACAGTTCCAGCACCCTGCGAACCCCCAATGCTAAAGTCCCACCCCGCATTTCTGACAGTTTTTACCTGAAAACTGTAGCTCCAAGTTCTTAAGATTTTGACGAACAAGAAAGAGAGAAGAAATCCCAAGAATAGACCATTTATCCAACCATTTATCCAACCTAGTTCCAGAAGTTCCCTGGCCTCTCTCATCTTTAGCCACTCTAACAGTCCCAGATGATTCAGCCGGAGCTTTTGGACCGTTTGTTGGAATCTCTTCGTCCTCTTTTACTTGGTATTTTGGCCGCTCTCTTCAAACAAAAGAAAAGAACAGTATTAGAATCATCCTGTTCTGTATTTTCGTTTGGCATAAAGCAGATCGGAATAAATGAATCAACTGAGGAAACAATAAATAAAAAAACGCATAGTTAATGTCACACAGTCAAATAAGCGGAGTAAATAAACTGAAACCACAAACCAACACTGTTGGGAGAACAAAGATCACACCTTATTCTTTCAAGTAGTTTCGGGCTTTTCCTAGCATTCTTTATAAATCTATGTTTGAGAAGTTCTTTGGCATTTGGTCTCTGAAAGTATAAGGAAGAGTTGTATGAGAGATTTTGGCATGTCACTGCTGACAATAAAGATCAGAGATTGCACTACAAGTACAAGTACCTCAGCCGGAGCCTTTTTCAAGCAGAACGAAACAAATTCCTTCAAAGGACGTGAAAAATGCTCATCTAACTGTGGAGGATATAAACAAGTTAAATATCTAGCTCTGAAAGGTGGCTTCGCAATCAAGACATATGGCAGTATTAGGTTCGTCTCAAACAATGCATTCCAACTATCTAACAAGCCTTTCTCGTGCCAAAACAATATTTAGAATATGAAACCTGAGGAGGGCTTTCCCGGGGAATGATAAAAAGCACTCTCATAGGATGAAGGTCAGCAAGGGGAGGTTCTCCTTTTGCCATCTCTATCATTGTTATTCCAAGAGACCATATATCTGCCTGGAAAAGACCAGAAGCAGAAACCGACAAAATTAGAAAGGGCTAGAAAACAAGTAAAGCCAGGGTATACACAGAAGATTGGGTAAACTAGAAGAACAACAAAAGCTACAGCAGATGGACGAGATACCTTCTCATTATAACCTTCGGAGTTCTGAATCACTTCTGGTGCCATCCAAAATGGTGTTCCTACAAATGTCTGTCAACTTTATATCATTAGCAAATACAGTCCGAAAGTTGTATAATAACACCAAACCATCACAGGCGAGAACTCAACATAATAAAATTCTTAACAAGTTCAAACATTTGAATGACAAGACTATGGAAAAGCATGCACAAAATTCTGTGATGTAGTGCATGGGAACTGGAACTGCACAAAGCCACAGCTATAAGGGTAATAAAGTGAGTGGGTCTATAAGAGCACCCCTAATTACTGGATCAGTAAGCACAATAAATGATGAAGAACGAAACACGATATAGAGTCAGGAGATTCATTAGTATAATAAGATAAGTACCTTTCGCCTTGATATAGTCCGGGTTAATTGTGCAGAAACACCAAAGTCTGCAACCTAATATGCGTGAAAGAAGTTCCAACTAAACCACTCGGATATAAAAGAAAATTTAAGAAATTAATCAAATAAGTTTAAGAAGTAGAAAATACCTTAACATCACCGTTCTCACTCAACAAAATATTGGCGGCTGCAAAAATAGGAAAAAAAAATAGTCATGCAATAAGCGATCAGAACACACAGTATCATGAAAAGCCATAAGATGTTAAAATATATAAGTAGAGAAAACCTTTAATATCTCTGTGGATTTTTCCCTCAGCATGGAGATATTCAACAGCATGAAGTAGGTCGCGCGTAATACAAGCAATTGAAATTTCATCCAATGGATTACCCGGTTGAAGCTACACTCGCAATATAGTTTTAACAGATTATTATTTGCACCAACGAGAATTAAAGGATAATAACTCCACAGAGATGTGTGCATCACTACACAAACAATTTTATATCTCAACTCAGCAAAGAAGTGAAATAACATACAAGGTCAGCAACTGAGCCACCAGCCATATATTCCATGATGATCCATAACTTGGTCTGGTGAAGGTAAGAACCATAGTATTCGGTAATATATGGGCAACGGCATTGTGACAATACTGAAATTTCCTGGGGTTCATAACAGAATGTGAACACGACAATCTTGCACACTACTACTTACCAACAAAACTAACGTCAATTCAAGAGATACCTTCTGTATATCTTCAATCTCGTCTTCTCTGTCACATATGAAGTAAAAGGGCTAGTTAGAAAAGGGCACTGAGCATTGTGGTATTCTTGAGACAAGGATACTACAGCTGGAAACTAGAGCTATTTTATAGAGAAAAAACAAATGTAGATTAATGACTTTAAGAATCACAAACAAGTAGCATATAAAAGATTACCTTTGTTCAATTTAATTACAGAGCAAACGAAATACTATCCAAAAATTTTAAGTGGAGACTACATATTTGATACTACATAAGACTATAAAAATACAAATACTTACGATTCTTCCAGATCAATAACTTTAATGGCAACGTCTTTGTTAAGCTCCGTATCAAACCTGATACGCAGAGGCAACAGCTCAGCATATAAATAAGGTAGACGCAACTAATCTTAGATAGTTATGATTGGACAAGATAGTAAACTAATGCAAATCAGATTCCACAAAGAAACACACAATTTTCAGTTGCTTTCTAGTGGGTCAGATTAGTGCTCACATATCAGTATTGTTGTGTGATAACCAAAAAAGATGCTTTCATGAATATTTATATTCAAGATGAAAGCACATCTATCAGTCTTACTCTATTCTTTAAAAGTAAAGAAGCTACTGACTGCAAAATCTTAAGAACTCAGAATGAATTTTCAGATACTTACGCTTTGTAGACATCACCAAACGATCCTCTTCCGATTAGCTCAAACTGGCTAAATCTGGTTCCAGCTGCCTCTTGTAAACCAGCAACATCATCCATTTCCACAACTAAAACCACCTTCTTCCCCCTCTGCAAATACTTGATTACATCAATAAATTCGCCAATTACAAGCACAATCTCACTTGCAATCAAATTCCCAAAATTGAGTCAACCCTACAACTATTACACTACGCATTCCCAAAAACTGAGATCTATAACTAAAATCTGATAATCACAATGCATATAGACTCTTTACTCGATTCAAGCAAAAAAACCAAAGACTAAAATTTTTTCCCACTATAAGATAGCAAAAATTTGAACATACACGTAATTTGAAACGCCTTCATTGAAATATCTCCAATTCGATCAATCACCAAAGCATACAAGTCCAATTTCTTCTACGATAACGATGTCAAAAATCAGAGAAATTCTAGGATCGCATTCAGATTACCTTATATAGTTGAACGAAGAAGACGCGTTGAATATATACAGATCTTACTTTTGTTCTATCACCTTCCCAAGAAAATTCTCTATCCAATGCTTCTCGAGCACCAAGAGATCGAGAAGATGAACAAGAACTTCGATTATCAAGTTTTCTCGATTTTGATTATTCAATTTTTCATTTTTTTGTTTTCTACTTCTGTTTTTTTTTTTTTTTTAATTTCCTAAAAACAATACGAAAAACCTTTACGACGACCCGACCCGACCCGACCTGAACTTCACCAGTTTACTATCCAAGTAAAGATAAACGACCTGGCCCGAGTTATCATTACCGCTTAGTTTAACGTAGACCTAATCTTAACAAGTTATAAGATAGGCCCAGCCCAAACTTTGACGAGACATTGATTTTGTGATTTTAATTATTTTTACGATTCTGAATAGTAATTAATTATTATATGTTTCTAAATTTTAAAGTTTTTTTCCTTCTAATTTTAAAAGTTTTATGATTTTATTGCTTCTTAATCTTTCATCAATAATCAAAAGAAAAAAAAACTTTGATTACTCTAGGTATTTTTGGCTTGGAGTTCCCTAGTTATTTTGATCATGTTTTTACATCGTCACTAATTAATCGTTCTCTGTGGGTTTTTGAAGAGAAAAATGCAAAAAGACAAACGTTAATTTATGTAAGATAACATCGTTTGGATTGAATTTTTTTGCAAAAGTTTTGTCTCAAATATTTTTTTCCCATAAAGTTTGTTTATATTAGCAGAAAACACAAGCAAATAGATTAGAGAAACATTGAAATTTTGATTATGGACATTTAATAATCTTCTTTTTCACACCAGCATCATCATTTACAAGTATCTGATGAGGCTCCATTGCATGACACTCCCTGCAAGCAAACACCACCGCCTTTAGAATTCTCTTCCACCACTTCATTAACTTACTACTTATTCCTCTTCTCTCCTCCGCCTTCTTCGGCTTCTTCCTCCTCGTCGACTTCTTTTTCCGTCCACCGACCTTAATCCCTCCTCCCTTACTTTTCACCGACCCTTCTCTTTTAAAGACCGGAGTTATATGCTGCCACCGCCGTGAATACGACCCGTAAAGCTGAGCCGTTACAATCTCCGTCGCTTTCTTCCTCTTGCATTGCGGCAAATACGAAACCTTATTTGTCGTGTTTACGGCTTTACCATTTTCCACCGGTGGTCTCTTCTTTAGATCCAATATTAACGATGGTTTGTGATAGTATTCTTTGCTGATGCAAGTGTTTGTTTTCTTTGAAGAAGTTGCGGGCCTTAGGCACATAATCTCTTCGGACCGAGTACCAAAACATGTTATATTAGTCTCTTTCCCATGACCGGTACTAGAACTTGTGATCTTGAAGATATTACAAGTGCTTGTTCTTGGAGTGTAAGATGTCGGGCTGCTACTATCACTGCTTCGGCTGCTCCAACTATCGCTCCGGAAAGTGTTTTCGCTGGTAGTACGTGACACTGAACGTGTCGTTATCGTGCTCGTTGGAAAAGAGTGTGGTAATAGACGGCCGTTGAGGAAAAGATGATCAGCGGGAGAATTTTCCGAGAAGGGGTCTTGTGATGGAGATGTGGGAGTCAATGATCCAAACTCGAAGTCTGATGATAGTGACGTCTCCAGGGACGTCTCTGGTTTGGTCTCGCCGGAGTTTGGGGTAGTTTTCCGGTTATCCTCCATCTTCAAAACGTTTCTTACTTGTGTGTGAATGTGTTTAACTGTTTATTAGTTGTGTTTTTATAGGAACAAAGTTAAAGCTGTACACGTGGCGGAATGAGTACGGCAGTCAAAGACTTGCCAGATCAGTGTTTGACTTTTCTGTGGGGGCATAGGAAGAATGAGATCCAAGTGAAGTAATGGATATGGTGTTCATGTCATGATTTTGTCTAAAGTGTTGTGGATCCCTAAACGATCCCACATGTTGCATCTATAATTAGATTTTTAATAACGAGGCATTGTCTAGATAATTTCATAAATTATATAGGTAACACTATACAAAATTTGATATTAAATTAGTGTTAATATAATAGATTATATTTGTTGTTTGATGATTTTTTTTTTAATTGAAGTCTACAGCTCACAGTCAGAGCCAGAGGTACATACTCTTTGAGGTTATTGTAGTGAGGGACACGGTCTCCCAAAAATACTCTTATAAGTTTTAGCAGAAAGCAACAATGGCTTTATGGAAGTTTATTAAAAAAAATAGTTAAAGGCAACTAAAAGAAGAGAAAACAAATTATCTACTCGTAATCTAAGGTATCATATGCAAATGGAATCTATAGTGCATATGGATTTAGACCTTTGTGGTCTAGATTGAGACACACTTTATTAGTACTTTTCATACAAAAATACACACATTTGCTTAGTGATCAACTTAAAATGTTATCTACATTTATGCACATCTAAGAAATATGACACAAAATTGCTTACAAATGAAGATGGAAAAAAATATTACTTTAGGACTTACGCGCAAAATCAAATATATAATTTTCAATATATTGATTTAAAGTTTTGAACACATAATATATTTTGACCAAAAAAGATACGAACACATCATATATTATCAAGAATATTTTTTTACAAAAATATAAGGCGCATTAACGCATATCCTTCATTAGATAAGATATTCGAGTTATGGATTAACCATAGTAAAACATAATGAACGTAGTGATCAATTCTTTCTCAATCCTTTTCAAAACTCTATCTGATTTTTGTCTCTTTTATCCGATCTTACGAGATCATTACTTTGACACTTTGTACCTTACTCAACAGACATTTTCACTATCCAATACAATTTTTTTGTACAGTTATAAATCCAAACTTCTAATCATGACTACCATAATCACCAGCTTCCAACAAAACTAGTGGAAAATTTAGCTATTTTTTGCGTATCAGTTTAATTTATGTATCTATCTTTGTATAAAACAAAATAAAAATCTAAAATATGTAATTTGGAAAATGGAGAGGGAGTGATATTTTGACCATAATGTTCCACTTAACCCTACTAATTATACTAAAGCTTAGTCACAAACACACCAACTGTATTTATTATTCACAATCTTAATGTTTGTTCCAGCTGATATGAAGAAGAAAGTACACTAAACTGAAGCAAAATTAAAGACAAAGATCTCACTATGTGGCTTGTTGTCTCCCATTCGGGTCTTTCTTTAGGACACATCACTGGCCCATTCTCTAGGGATTAGTTAGGGACCACCAGTTATCATTAACACCCATGCTTAATAATCTTTTACTTTCCTTTTTATTGTATACTCGTCGATTTTGCTTAAAGTTTAATGAACCTTTGACGTAATTATGATTCGGTAATTGGAAGAAGTTGGTTGTGTAGTTTACGCCAATCAAAGAACACACTTAAGTGATAACAAAACCAATACATGCAAGTAGTTTCTATAGTGCTATATATTATGCGTTGTTGGTTTCGGAGTTATAAGCGACATTTTTGTTTTGTAGTCGTATCTATCTGCAGCACAACTAAATCATATTCGTTTCGCAGTCATCGACGACATCGAAAAACTAACTGCGTTTAGTTAAAATTTAAAATGCTAAAAATGTTAACGTTTAAAAGTTTTGGACACTAGTCGCTAAACCAATAACAATATAAGTATATAACAACCAAAATATTAAATTTTTGTTGATTATTAGATTAATCATTTTTGGTGATTAGGTAAATTCACTAAATTGCTAATTGTTGTCGTTTGTCATTGTTGTTGTCAACAATAAAACGAATAAATTTTTATTTTAGCATAAGCAAAAAAAGAGAAAGAAAGAATCATTTCGATATATGATAATGAGATAAACCCACCATATGTTTGGGCTTAATTGGCCCAATTAGGACATATTCTCGTTTTCCTCTCTCTCGCTATCTCTTGTTGCATTTTCGAATTTGGCTAAAATTAGAGTTGTGAAATAGGCAGTTAACAAAATTGAGAATATTACGTAATTAGGCACTTTTTGGAAAGTTAATTCCTAATAAGACACTTTGAAAAGATCAAACACTTTCGATAGGTTATTTGACTCATTTACCCTTTAAATATATTTCTTTTTTGTTTCATTTTATTTGTCTCTCTCCTTCTCCTCTCTTTTCTCTCTCTTACTCTCACAATCAAGCGAAGAAAATAAAAACTTTTACCATGATTTTGATCTCTCTCTCCCCCTCTTCCCATCATCAGTTAACTTATCAGTTCGTTCCTCAATTTTGTTATAATTGAATTTCTAGGATTTTGTTGAAATCTGAGATTCAGATTTTGCTCTTTCTCTCTCTCTCTTTACTGCAAAATTAGAATGAATCTTTGCTCTCTGGGATAGCTTCATTAATCAAGTTTCGGATTACAAAAACGATGTGAAGCAATCTGTCACCATCTTAAGGCGTAACATCAAGCACATCCGCGATTGGCTCGAAAAAGAATCCTCCGCTACCTTCTCATAGTTAGTACTCTCTCTCTCTCACATGATTCCTATTGATTTTCATGTCATTATCTACAATTCTCCATCTAACACACTAAGCACATGTGTTCATGTCTTTGATTTATGTCATTATCTCCAATGCTCCATCTTACATTTCTTCAAATCTTTACTTATATCTTAGATTCGTTCTCCAGTTAATTCTGGGTATCAATTTGATATAAGAAATTGATTAAAAAAAATTGTTTCCTTTTTTCATTGTTTTTTATGTTTAGCATCTAGATCTGCAATTGATATTGGTCGAATTTCGTAAAGATCACATTTTTACGATTTGAATTATTCCAAAAGTTTTCGTTTTTTTTCCCATCGAATCTGATTCTGGCGATTATCGTTCATATATAAACTTGTGTATTGAAATGAAACGACCCCGTGAGTCATTAGATGACCACATGGACTAAACCTGTTGGACGATCATCAATGGACACATGTTATCTTTGATTTGCTGTGAATTTGTTTTATCTCTCAGTAAAATTATCACTTTCTTGTTTATGCTTACAATATATTTTATGGTTTAGAGTTTTGTTTTACGATTTTGGATTTAGTGGATAAGTATTAGGAATTGAGGGTTTGGGTTTAATTTTAGGGTAAGGAATGTAGGCTTTAGTGCAGAGCCTTAAGGGTATAAGGTTTACACACCACAAACCATTTGCTTGTGTCAACGATATTGTCTCATATTCTAAAAAAAAGTTTGTTGATGGACCTTGTATTGATATATATAAAATGAATTGTTTGGATAAGTTTATGTGGACAATATATATTGGATACGTTAATACGTAATTAGGAACATAGTTTAATATCTGATATTTGTTCGGCATATATAATACTACTTAAGCTAAAATATTTTTATTTGATTTCAAGCATTTCATATAATGTTTACGTGGACAATATATATTGGATACATAATTAGGAATATAGTTTAATATATGATATTTGTTGGGAATGTATAATACTACTTAGGCTTAAATATTTTTATTTGATTTAAAGCATTATATATAATGCGAACTGTTTGGATATGTTTACGTGGACAATATATATTGGATGCATAATTAAGAACATAGTTTAAAATCTGATATTTGTTGGGAATATATAATATTACTTAGGCTTAAATTTTTTTATTTGATACAATATTTGATTAAACTAAATTTTTACAGATTTGACAATTAATTTTTAACTTGTTATCTCCATCTAATGCCACGTATATTGCTTTTAGTAATTGGCAACAAAATTAACTCATCTACAGTTTTTTTTCCTTCTCACGTTTGTAAAGGGTAAATTGGTCACAAAATCAATAAAAAAAGGTGGAAAAGTGCTCACTCACTCAAAAGTGTCCCAAACGTCCAAACTTTTGTTATAAGTGCCTTATAATGGAACATTCCCTTAAAAATTCTACCTAGTGAAATCTCTCCAGGAAAGAATCCGTCAAGGTCTAAAACCACTCGTTACTACTTGAATCGGCGCATTTAGTTCGTCTTTCTTTGCCTCTTTGTTGTTTAGTTCATGAGAATCGGTTCATTTGATAGGATCTTAGGTTTAACATGATGTTTCTCTAAGAGTAGTTATTAGGAATTTGGAGTAGTAATAGATGTTGGGGGTTAATCTGATAATTCATGTAAAATCTTTCACTTAAATGTTAAAACTTGTTAGAATTTAAAGTTGCTACGATTATTGGTTGTAAAGATCATAGCAGAGGATGATTAGGTCGGTTGCAAATTACATTCATTTCCAATTACTTGTGCAGTTGTGCTCCAAATTTGTTTGAGAACATCTCAAAAGTCACATTTTTTCTTGTTTAATAATTAATCCTGTTATCTCTAACTTTAGTATAGTCATATGTATTTCTGATTCAAAATCAGGTAATGTTGCAAACTGGTCATGCATGCCAAGGGAATAAGATAATTATTGATGACGTCTAAGGAGTCTCTCATCATAGCAAGTGATGGACCCTGAAAGGTTTGCTTCCACTATAATCTACTCTCAACGATTTACTAATAATGGTAGGTGTTTATTCAAATATTCTATTCTACTACTATGTTGGCAAGGAAAAGCTAGGATGATATATCTCCTTCGTGGCTCTGAAACTTCAGAGTGACCGTGGCTTTTGGTTAGTAGTTTCCCTGTGCTTTTGGATAAGTCACACTCCTTACTCGTATCTGTATTCAAAACGTTTACCAGTTAGCATTCACACATCGACTAGGTAGAAGTATTACACATATCATTAGCCATATCTTTGAAACATACAAGATAACACTCAAGGTTCAAGTATAGTCTTAGCGTTTGCATATAGCTGATAACATTAGAGAGTACTAGAGAGAGTGGTAGTTATTTATTTCTCTATAACATTGTTAGATACCACAATTTTAGGATTCTAAGAGAGAAGTTTAGATGACAGAAGAGAGAGAGCAGACAGCTTCTCTATCTAATCTGTGGTCGCTTGAATGATGAGTTTGGCATAGGAAGTGTCATCTCTACCCTTGATCTTTCTTGATTCTGCATCACCACCTGACCATTGATTCCTCTCCGACCTGATCCTTCTCCATAAGTACTCTCACCAGAGCTCTTCCTTCTTCGCTCATTGTGTCCAGCTAAGCGCCTCCTGCAACTTCTCTTAGCTTCATCAAACTCTTGGAGGTCATGAAACCTGTTTCAAGAACTCAAAAAAACCATTCAAAGATCCAGACAAAAAGTTTTTTGAAGGGTAAATTAGGTTGTACGTTACCTACTGCATTGTTGACAAAAGCGTTGGTTAAGTCCTGAGAGAAAGACAGAAGATGCCTTTGCATGAACTTCACACACTTTGTGTCTCCGGTGATACAGTTTTGCCTCTTTCATATCAGCTGTGCATCTATCTACTTGGCAAAGCCGCAACGAGCCACCACGATTGATGCTACCTCTAGACCCTCTAACTCTATCCCTACCTACTTCCTCTTCTTCATCCGTATCAGTCTCCATATCTTCTTCCACAAGGTAAGACTTCTTTTTCATGTAACCTTGTCCTTGTGATCTCTTACCCTCCATTTTGGAGTCTTATAAAGATGGTTTGTTGGAGGAAGGAAACTCTAATAGGTTAAGCAATGTTTGAGGAATGGGACTTGATGATATTGTTGACGAAATTGAAGGGTTTAAAAGGTGAAGTAAAGTCGGGAGATGGACCACTGTGTTCTTGTACGTTTCTCTGGTGGAATAAGTGCATGATTACGTTGATGTGCTAGCTCAGAAAAATAAAAATTAAAGTTTGGGAAAGAAAGAAAAAGAGATTTACATAGATAAGTATTAAAAACATTTTCATTAGTTTGTTTGATTTAGATTCAAGAAATAATTGATAGTAATATGAAAACTAAAGATCAGTTTTCCTAGTTTAGTGTTTGAAGTTCAATCTGAAAATTTGTTTCAAATTTAAGATCTTTTTTACCATGATGATATCATTGGTTGCCTTTAAGAGGAAGTCTTTATTGGCCTGCCACTGTGTGCAATAGTACATCAAGGTCCATAATTTACACATAGGCTTAAACTCATAACAATCTTTTTGTTGTTTAGGAACAAAACAAAAAGTACTCCTAATAAATTGATGTGACTATTGAATTCGTTTGCTTGCAACCTTGAGGTCTTCTTTTGGTAGACTCTTATTGGAAATGCATTTACCGTAACTTAGGATCTGATCACTGTTTTTTTGTTTGATATATATTGTTTTTTAGACATGGATAATTATCACGTGTATGGACCAGGACAAACAAACGAATAGAGTAGATGCTTATATACGATCTAACCCTTTTGATTTCTTTCTTGTGTTAACATTTATTATTATCACTATTGCTTATATAAAGATTCTATGTAGAAGTGGAGGAATTACAGATTGAAAGATGGAAATAGAACAAATGAGATCACTTACTTTAATTAAAGTGTTGATGCAATAGATATCTGGAACCATTTTAAGACAGAGATTTGTTGTGAGTTCTAATGCATGTTTTTCTTTTACTTGTTATCACCATGAAAGTAATAAAAGCCTCTCACTTTTACCTTCCTTTCTTTTTTACAGTGTGTTGTGTGGAGAAGCAATCACTGACAGATTCCACTGGCATCATCATAATTAACTCTCTGTGAATAGTCAGTGAAACAAATGAAAGTAACTTTGAATCTTTGAGTTGAATAGGTAAAAAGAACCAACAAAGCAGGAAACAGATAAGTTCACTGATTTACTCAAGTGTGTAATTTTCCTTAAACATTTTACAGTGTTGTTGTCTTATTGTTTCTGAAGTACTAGAATTAGTGGGTAGTGAAAGAGACAAGACACAAAGGTTTCACATGCGACATTGTACTCTCTCTGACTTTCTGCCTTGCCTTACCTTGCCTTACCTTGCCTGACGCAACTTAGCTTTTCCAAAGCCAAAAGCTGCCTTTTTTTTTTTTTTTGCATAACTGAATAAACTTTGTCCCTATGAGTTTCCGGTTTGGGTTGTTCCTGAAAGATTTATTTAGGTTGATTTTCAAACCAGAATTAGATTGAGATGTAATAAACAAATTAAATCACACATTTCTATATTCATTAAACATTATAACAATTCGGTTTCGATTTACAATTGTTTCCTTTGTTTTCTGTTTGTGAGTTGTGACTGTCCATGTGTCACATCTCTCTTATATATGTGCAATTGTAAAATTTGTGTCATAAGTAACTTACATAACCTATGGGTAAAAACAAGTGATAACAATGATTCACTTCTTGGAATGTTATAATATGTTGGAACTTGAAAGTTTTTGTTAGTGTAAATAAAAGTGGTACTCTTGGAATCATCTCAAGTAAAAGGTTGATATTCAAGTTTTGGACTATCTAACAAAAAAGGTGATTCCAAATTGTGACCTGGAAACTTTACATATGTATATGATCCACGAGAAGAAGAATATATATTAAAAACAGTTTTTTTTATATAAAAAAAAATCTTTCAATCTGAGTGATAAGAGTATTATGGATGATACTAATTTGTTCGCATTAAAACTTTTACAAATGTTGGATTCTTTCCTTTATTCATATTCTGCATTTACTTACTTCGTTCCCCCGCGTCGCTCTTTTTACGTTAGCAAACAAAACGGACGTAACTATCCGTAGGACCTTGTCCGTAGCTACACACCTCCATTGATTTTTTTTTTAAGATGCCTTTGGTTTTAGAATCCAAATTATATGATTTGTCGAGCTCAGTGATCAATTTTGTCAAATTTATGTTTTGCCACGTATCAAGATTTGCATGGGTTATAATATACAACTAGCCAGTTAATAGAATTTGTTCAAGACATATATCATCAAGATTTGCATGGATTATATGGCTAGTTAATATTTTTATTCGAAAACATTTTAAGGTATTTAAAACTATATATGCGTAAATATTATATTACTTCTCTACAACGTGTATAATCATTTAGATCAAACTATTAAAGATTTCTAGTTTAGGTGCATATTTATATTTTTTATAATGTTTATTCTAAATGAGTCGAATACATTATACATGAATTACTCATGCTAATAATAATCCCAGAACCGGTTACAAATTTATGGCAGGCCTTACTCAAAAGTCAAAATTATAATTTTTGTAATCATTTTTGAATGTAATAAGCTTATAAGTGAAAAGAACGTGAGAAAGTTTCATAAAATTTAAGTCAAAAAATCAGAACAAAAACAAAACAAAGTTTAACTTTCAATAACCTATAATTTTTTGAGCCCTAATCGTTGATTGGTTTATGTGACCTCTGGACCGGCCCTGAATAACCGTGATAATCATACTTATTAATTAACCTTCAATATAGAAAACAAAAAAATAAAACCAAATATCTGAATATTGGTCCATTAACTTTTGGTCCACTATCCACAACATTGCTAGAGTAGTAATCTTCAACAATACTAGAGCATCTTTGTGTATGCTTGTGAAAATAAAGTTTTGGAAGTAGTACCAACAGATTTCGAATCGATTCCTGTGAGTGCCAAAAGCTATATTATTACTTTCGATCACACGAGGAATGAGATTTGTCTCTTCGTTTATAGGAATTTCAACGGAACAAATCTTCTTCTCAGATTCTTTCATATATCTAACTATGCGATCCAGCTATCTCTTTTACATACACCAACAAAACTATATCCATTTGCATTCTCATTTCTTACGTCATAAATATTTACACTTGACAAAAACAAATTTAAATTTAAATAGAATATATTCCAAAACGCCATCTTGTATTTATCCGATGTTCAAAATTCCGCTATACGCTAATCGAATGTTTCGGAAAAACCTTATCAAAAATCCCCCTATGATAATTCAATTTGAAATTAATTTTGATACGGGATTTGATTTTTTTTTTTCTTATAATTAAATGATGTTTTTTAAAAAAAACTGAAAAATAATAAATACATTAATCGATGCTTAAAAATATTAATTAGACAGACGTCTAAAACATCTTGTAACCAATTTATTTCTAACATTTTAAGGAAAAAAGAAGAAGAAAACAATAATATAATGAGCTCGATGATGAGTGACATGGAGGAACATCTGGATTTATGCATGTGGACACTTACTATTATGTTATGTTGTGTCTCGTTACGCCATCAAGTTTCACCAAATCTTTTTGTTTTTTTCTTGTTTTTCACCATTTTTTTTTTCTTTTTATATGTTTGTTTATTTACATATATCTCCTATACGATTACAAATTACAGATAAACCCATATATTTCTAACAGAGCCCTCCTTCAATTCTCATGTTTTACATATTCTCCCGAATCCCATATCTTTATCGGCTTTCCTGTATAAGGAACATCATTTGGCCCTGTATGGAATTCAGTGTAATAACCAAGTTTCCGGATTAGTTAAGTCGGTTCTCGGTTATGGTTAACGATTCTGGTTCAATTGGTTAGTATACTCGATTGTGACAAACTTTTCCAATCAATGAAGCAGAACTGAGCTTATACAAGAACAATTTGACGTTTCAAGAAAATTATCGTACGTTGAAATTGGGAATAAAACACCAGCCATGTTACATGAGAAGAGAACACATCATAGAGACAATGATCGTTCATTTCATTATAGAGAACGAGCCACCGTTTTAAACTCAGTCAAGCAAGATTGAAGAATCTTTTGACGTTTCTGAAGCTGTTGGCGTTCGTTTTGTAGTACCACAATGGCTCCAGGAGCAACGAACATGTCCATGAACTTGTCGTCATTCACTGCAAATAGATCCAATCCAAGTGCCACCACTAGTCTGTCTCGGCTGCAAAAACAAACAGAATATCAAATCAAAATGTTTCCTTCCTCTACTAAGAAACTAAGGACATTCATCAATAGAAAACTCACCAAGGAGTTAGAAATCCTGAGTTTAGAGTTGATGTTACGCTTCTTTCGACAAGCACTTCGCGAATTCTAGCAAAATGTTGTGCGGCTGATGAACATATCTCAGAGTAAGCAGAGCTTGATTTCATTCCGTTATCTGCATTAGCAAACATAAGCCCACCATTCTGAACTCTAAATGGCTCTATGTTCCTGTTTCCAACCATTCTCGCCATTCTTTTTCTAGCTCCAACACCATCAGGACCATTTCCAATTTCTTTCTTTACCAAACCATACACTATTTCACATGGTTGGTCCGGTGAAGGAGTCTCAGGGACTGTTATGTGGCTTTCCCCTCCTTTTCCTGGTGTTGTCTCTTGGCCATTGTTCTTCTCAGGAGGAATGTTTTCTTGGTCTTTCATTGGCTCATCACGGCTGGTATCAGAGAGCTCGAAGCAAAACGAATTAGGTGAGGCTTGGTTGAATTTGTTATAAGCGCCAAAAGCTCCTCCTTGGTGGTAGTTATTCTCATAGCACGCCATGGAATATGGACTGGTCACTGAATCAAGATGGTGTCTTACTAATTGCTTACACTGTTTTGCAAGATTCTTCACAAAACGGCTGTAACAGTTCCGTACAGCGGCATGAAAACCCACGTATCCATCCATATTTTCGGTTTTCTTCTCATCTGCAAAGACCATTTAATCATGAAATGCAGGGACACTAGCAGAATTTAAAAGATCCAAGGAAGCACTGAAAGGTTCTTACATTCTGAGTTTTGGTTCAGGTTTCTTTCTAGAGCAATTTCAAAGAGACTTCCTAATACAAAGGCAAGTCTGTCGCAGGCTGTGTCAAGAAGAGGAGCAAGCCATGACCGTGCAGCGGTTCGAGCAATTTCTGCTGAAGCTTCTGTTACTCCTCTACCACCTCCACGCCCAGCATGAGCAAGCAGAATGTTTGCTACCTGCTCAATTCAGGCTACTTGTTTAGCTTTTTCATTTCTATGAAAAAGTAGAAAATGCTATTTACTGAGAAAAGGTGAAGTGTACCTTCTCTCTTGACACTGGAGGGCACTCGATTGAGTAGGCTGCACAACGGAATTCATGAATCACTCTTTCAAAAGCAGCTCCTCCATAGAGTTTAAGAACGGCATTGGGTGGCTTGATATCCACACTTACACCTGGCCAGCTTCCAATGCCACTTTCGCCACGTTCTTCTTCAGTTGTTTTCCCCCATTGTTCAGGTGCTGGATTTGCAGCTCCATCAATCAAAGCTCCCTTTTGAAACAAGAGCAAAACATACAGCAGGTTAATGTAAACATTTCAAAGTATGTATCATTGTTAGTCTTAAAAATGGTGCAACAATAACTGTCTGTTACAAACAACTCACCACATGATTGCTAATAGAAGCAGTGTATAGCATTGCCGCTTTTCTGAGATGAGCAACATCAGAAGTAGCTTGGATTTTCATATCCATTCTCAGCATATCATCGGTTACCTCAGAGCAGCGTTCTTCAAGCAAAGCTAGTGTTGCTGGTGCAGCTTCCTTGTATCTCTTCTGCAGCTCAGACTCTAAGAAATCTCTTAAAGACCCAAAACCAATACAGGACCGGAATTTTTCTTCATCAAATCCTCCCTTAACTCCCTCCCGTAAATGCCTTATAACTTCAGTGTCCACCTGAGATATTTGTCGGCGAAATTCATCATTTGAGATAGTGCTCCTGTCTTTTGGTAATGCCACGAAATAAGGACGAGTGTTCTCCCCAAGGTATCCGCTAGCACTCAGATAACGATCAACTTCACCGCGATCACTAAATTCCTGCAAGTGTTGGATAAACAAATTAAGACTAAATCCAAACAAAGTAGTTCATCTCCACTCTTGATTGTCACAGCATTTAAGAGTACCCGGGATAGAGGACAAACTGCAGTATATGTGAACTAAATGAAAACTAATTGATTGTAGTTAAAAAATTTTGTACCTTAAGGCGATTATCAAACTTGGACACAACAACAATAGTCCTCCGAAAGCTTGAATCAATCTCACGAACAGCATCTAACCACAAGGATGAGCACCACTCCACACTACTCTGCTGAAGGAACAAGAGAATACGATGTGGAGGACTAGCCAGTGACTTAACCATTGACAGAATTTCATCAGGTGTAGTTTCAGGCTCTCCTTTCTTAGCCTGCTCACACACAAGAATTAGAAACTATGCAATTGACAAACTTTGACACAGATTGACAAAAAACGAGAAAAAGCTACTACCTTGAGAACAAAACCAGGAGTATCAATGATAGTCAGATTTGGACAATGAGCATACTCAGCTCTCATCACAATCGGCTTTGGCGAGACTGCAGTTTTCGTCTTCTTCAAAAGTGCCTCTGTTCTAGACCTAATTACATCTGCTACTGCTGTAGCCGAAACAATTGGACTTCCATATTCTTCAGAATCTTCATCCTACCAATCAAACTTACCAAATCAGTAATCAAAATCGCCAATTCAACAAAAAAAATCCTAGAAATCTAAATCAAAAGCAGAAGTAACGAATTACAAAATCGTCTAGGTTTGATTTACCTGGAATCGACACCGTGGTTCTAACGCTGATAAATCATGAACCATCTGGAGAATCAAAGGGCGTCGAGTGCCCATTTCAACTTCACGGACATTGAATCGGAACCCTAAAAGTGCTTCGAGAAGAGAGCTTTTGCCGTCTGATTGACCACCAATGGCTACAATCTCCGGTATCGGAAGTTTCTCTCCGAAAGCCACGGCTGCTGCTTGAAGACGATTGTATGCCTCGAATCGTGACCTAGATTCTGCGTTTATCGGATCCTTGGAGTGAGATTGCATCTTAGATTGACTCTGTTGGTTTCTCCTTGAAGATGGGGTTTTAGTCGGTGTGGTTAGGTATGTGTTTGAATTCGCCATTGACGAAGGAGAGAAACAACGGTAAGAATTTCGCAGAGATGGAGAAGACGGAGCGTAGTAGAAAGAAAGTTGGGGTTTAAAATTTGAATTTTGAATTAATGGGCCGTATTGGGCCTCACTTTAATCTAGTAGGCCTAACATTAACCGCAAAACGTGGACGATTCAGGACCGTCCGGTTGGTGTATCTGATGGATCAACGGTCAATCGAGTAATTAGTAACCGTTAAGCAAAACGCGTTCGCTGCGAAGACCTAACAAAAACCGTAATCCTGAAGGTTACCACTTACGTTTTGGGTCAAAACCCGTAATCCTCTCAAGCACATAATATAATGTGGTTTTGTCCCAAACGACAGTTATTTTAAACGTAAAAGAGACTCCAATAGTGTAAATTAGGTAGTATTTGTATCGCGTATTCTCTAAACCTTTGGTTTATGAGTTCAAACATGTGAAATGCCATTCTCGAATCATGCATCATACATTGATGATTAGTATGTTATATTCTAGGATATGCAATGGATCTTTCTTGATCTCCTTACCAAGTTTTCTGTTTTAGTAGCACTTTCATCTTTTGGTTGAGTACCATATTCAAAACTCTATTTTCAATATTTTTTCGATTCTAGGAACTGTAGTTTGCGATCATACTTGTCAGATTTGGAGCTTCTTGACTCTCTCTACTCTAGTACATTTATATACAATAATACAAAATCCAGTTTTTGTATGTTAATAGGTAAAGTAATATCATAGAAAGAGTCTCTTAGGTTATGTTCTAAAAGACAGGGACATTTGTATGTTTTTTTCTTCGTCATTTATTGTTTGTTTGCTCGTTTAGTATTGAAACAATGTTAGTTTTGTTGAAAATCAATGTTTTATGTGTGTTATTAGCTTACAGTTCTTGCATTTTTGGTTGGTTGTTCCAGTCTTCTTTTTGGTCATTCTTTGGATGATACCATATTTACTCTCTTTGCTTATGTATTCTTGGAATGCTTAGTGTGGTAAATGGCTTCAATATCCTTGTAAATATATTAAATTATTGTACCCAATTACGGATCCATCCTGGGTAAATACTCAAGAACCGAAAAACAACAACGTCGAATGGAACCAAACAGAGTCTCAACTAGATTTTTTAGTTATTTGGTTATTCGATCAAGTATTTTAGAATCAGAGAAAAAAGATATTCCAAATCGGTTCTTGATTCAACTATATTCGAACATGCCTAAACTGAATGGTACTCGAACCAAAACCGAATCAAAATTCTTTTGATTTCTATACTGAAGCTAAAGTTGAGATCTTAACAAAACCAAAACCGGACCAAAATTTATTTGGTTTCTATATGGATCCTAAAGTTGATATCCTAAAGAACGAGAACCGAATACCCAAACGTCTAGGACTATGTCCATCAATGCCTATGATTGGTTATGCGTATGGAGGATAGTACATGACTTGAATCTTTTGTTTAATGCATAGTATTTTATACACTACTAAAACTAATTTAGCTAAATCGAGTTAGTTTTTTCAAAGCTGCCCGTTAAAAAAAATAATTTAGTTTTGTCAAAGAAAAGCAAAGATGTATCCTGAATTATAATGTGGAGTAGGAAAATATCTCGTTTTGACATATTGCAGTTTCCATATGAAGATGTGAGACCGAAATATGATGAGTTCTACCCTCTACATTGAAGGAAAATTTCGTAATATAGTAAAAAAAAAAGTTTATAAACTAAACCATTAAATAATTATCATTAATTATAAACCCTAAAACAAATTTATTAAACTCTAAACTTGTAAAGATATAAACTCTCAATTCTAAAACTTGAAGTTTAAACTGCAAAATTAAAAAAAGTCATAAATCCTAAAAATTAGACTTTAATAAAAAAAATTATGAGAGGATTTACAACCAAGACAACCTTTTTCTTGTAGTGATATATATATATATAAATATATATATATATAATTACAATTATGAGATTAGTGTTCAAGAAAGCTAGACGACGGCCGTGGAGTCGCACATCTATGAGATTCGATCTCTGGCTTCGCCTTCGGCTAAAACGCGGCTTCGGTAACTAAACCAATTCGATTAGTAGTGTAAAATATTTTTCATTAATTTTTTCACATAAGTTTTCTATTATTTGATTTTTGTTTTTATGCTAATGCGTATTTTATATTTTTGTCAACACGTATAGGCTTCATAGCTTACATAGCCTTTGCATGTCATGTGCGGCATAGAATTTAGAATCAATGATCAGAATATATAATTAATGAACAATACATGATCATTATTTCTCACATATTTCAATATAAGTTGTATATTTATAAGATTATAGTATCATTATTTCCTCCAACTTTTCTGTTGTTGTTTAGGTCAACGAGCTAGTAAAAAAGGGTTAATGGTCAACGGCTCAACGTTATGGACTTCACGGTCCGAGTAAGTTAATCAACTTAGAAGGTGATGAAACGACTGTCATGAACATTTGATAATGACACGTAGAGGTAGAGAGAGCACATTACAGTCGCCAGGTTCCGTTGCGTAGTAAGCGTAACCGGTGTGTGAATCTTACCGGCTTTAATGGCAACAAAGAAGGATCTAGTTCCACCGTCACCACACGTGCAACGTTTGAATAAAACTTTTGTTTTAAGAGACAACTCATGTACATGCACTTTGATGATTTCAAAGAGCACTTGTGCTGTTTTGTTTCAGTCATGTGTGTTGTTTGTTCCATTATGGTTTTTAGCCTAAATTAATTAGTTTGACTCTCTTTTCTTATTGTTTTCGTACACGAAGTCACGAATCTAATTCATACTCGAGATCAAACAAGTTTCAAATTTACATAATAAAGGTATTATAATACAACAGAACAAATGTAACCTTTTATCATCAATAATATTGATTCAATTATGATATGTATTGAAAAATGCATTCACGTTCTTGACAGTTATACATAAATCGTATGTAACAGAAGCAAAGGAAATGGATTGGTAGTTTTGTGTCTTGACGGTAATGCTGATGTTTCTGAAAAAAAAAGTAGCAATCAACAAAGTCATAGAAAAGCTAAAGTGACAGAAAGTAAAAATACGTTAGTAAAGATAATAATGGTACAATACTCAAGTATTTTTTTGTTTGTGAACCGAAATTTATTAATGTTCGAATTTTTCCTTTACGATTTTACTCATTGCTGACTACTATATAGACTTCAACTCCATATATACTCTCTACAAAAAGTAACATAAGATTTTCAAATTATATGAAAACTAATAGTAGATGAGAAAAAGCAAATGGACCGTATTGTTCATAGTACCTATATGTTTAGATCGACATGCTATTTTCTAGGTTTTTAGGCCATTCACTTAGTTTAAGTTGTTTACTTTTCTGTTTTTATGTTATAGTTATGTAAGGTATTTCAGAAATATTTTCACAGTCGATCTTATTATTTTATATGATACTTAATTACTAAAATCCTTCATATCTATTTGTCAAATTAATTTGTCTTTTAACCATAACGAAAGATTCAAAGAACTGTTTTACCATACCATTGAAAACCTTTTTCGCCAATCAGATACAAAATTGTATGACGTAATCTAGACAACAATCACTTGTGGTAGCCTAGATTTGAGGAAAAGTCAATTCATTTAAGCAATTGCCTGCAAAAAGACAATTTCTTTTAAAAATAAAATAAATTCGAAGTTTCAATAATGTTTTTGCTGCCTTAAAATACCTCTTCAATCGCAAGAACACAGATCTTCACTTAAGTCCCACTCTTTCTTTTCCTTGCTTCTTCTCAGCTCCAAAGCCAAACTCTCTTTGGTTACTTTTTACTTAAAACAAAATGGTCATTAAGATCCCTAATACTTTCATTAAAGCCACTTCACTTCTCTCATTGATCCTCTATTTCCTAATAATAGCAACATCTAAGTCTAACTCGGTTTTAGCCGATGAAGTTGTCGACCAAGAAGATGACCCGGAGTACTACATTCTCGACGAAACTCCCTCGATACTTTCAAACGTGACAATTTCATCCAAAACTAGGCTACTAGTTTCCCACTACAAGAAGATCAAGAAAGGAATGAGATGTCACGTCGAGAGTTACAACATTTGCAATGGCGTAAAAGCGAATAAAGGGACGAGCCTCTTGCATTGCTGCAAGAAGCATTGTCGGAATGTGCTAGGAGATAGGAACAATTGTGGTCGATGCGGTCACAAATGCGGTTTCGGGCAACGTTGTTGCGGTGGCGTTTGCACTTACGTTAACTTTAACCCTAACCATTGTGGGAAATGCACTAGGAAATGTGCGTCCGGGGTTAAATGCGAGTACGGGTATTGTGGGTATGCTTGATTTTTATAGAAAAAAATGAAAAAAGTGTTATATCGTAATTTTGAGTTGTTATATTTTTGGTTTTTTTTGAAGAAACTGTTATTAGCATACGTAAGGATTTCACGTATACAAAATCTTCATGCATACGCATGTAATGTAATGATTTTGTGAGTGAGAGTATACATATGTAAACACATACATGATTATTTAATAGAAATAAATAAATAAATTGTTATAACTTTGTAGATTTTTTCGTCGGTTCTTTTACATTAATAGAGATTAATTAGAACTAGTCCAAAAAAAATAAAAAACTATGAGAAGAGAAGAAAAAGAATGATTGATAATTTGTTTACAGCTTCTTTCTAAAGATATCTGATGATTTCAACTGCAAATTTACCTTTCTTCGTTTCATTGATCTCTCCAATCTGTGATTGAACACAAAAAGGTTAATGTTATTGAAACTAATCAGTAACTAAACTCACTTTCCAACAATCTTTCTTACCTTGAGTCTCCCTTTCCCGCTAACGGAGACAACATCACCAGTCTTCACTATGGTTCCGTTCTTTGTAACGGTTGCCCAGTTAACCCGAACATCCTTGCTACTGCATACAAAGAAGAATTTTCTTTAGCAAATATGAGAATGCAATGAAAGATCAAATGGAAAAATAAAGCTTTTTGTTTACCTAATCAAATCAACTAGCTTTGACCGCGAAATCTTGAAACCAGCACTAGCTACTGCATCAATTCTCAACGAGGCCTCCACGGTTTTAAAGGAATTAGTCCTAACAAACAAACAAAATCAAGCCACTGCAAAAAAACTTCCAATGCAAAAAGAAGGTATGTTTCTAGGAATTAGAGCTCATACCTAGGCGGTTCGTATTCAAGAGCAAGCAAAGGTATCTTACTACAAGTTACACCAACATTTCCAACCTATGAAAAACAACACAGTGTCAGAGTAATGCAGGGCAAGATATTGGCTAATGGGTTTTACACAAACTAGCCAGAAAAGTTTAAACCTTGTCAAGAGCGGTAACAACAAAGTCAACTAGTTCAGGAACTATCAGGACTTGGGCTCCCTTTTCTTCCTTCAGTGAAGTCAAACAGCCAAAGAAACAATGTTAAAGGAAATATTTTGTAAATGGAGCTGACAAATTTTTGTTAGACAGGATACATCAGATGATACCTGAATTAAGATATCTCCAAGTTTTTCCCTGGAAATTCCCGTGCCAAGAATAGCACCAAGGAAGTCACCGTGAGAACAAGGTTGAAACCCGAAATTCCCTGTGATACTAGAAATACAAACATAAACATACTCAGACTCATATAAGAACAAAAACCTCAAGAAGAGAACATTACCATTCATGTCCTGTACCTCAAAGCAGCAACTATATCTGGATCACTAGTTAGGACATCAGGATGTCCAATCGAGATCCTACACCGTTCAGCCTAAGAAATATACGAATCCACACAAAAATTGTCAGCTTAAAGTTCAACATTTTCAGAGGAAATTGTTCTTTAAAGATGAAAGAGCAGACCTCAGGGTAACCTCCTTGAGCAACTATCTTAACATCAGCAAATTTTTCCAATAGTGAAACTGATTCCTTAACAATAGGTGGTGTGAGAAAATCTGTATGAAGAACTTCTCTTTTTGATGATGCACGTCTTGCCTAATAAACAAATCACAAATCCCATTGAGATGATGAAGATGGAAGACTCTCAATGACGAAAAACAAGGTCGAGAATATACCATTTCAAGAATTTGCTTGACTTCTTTGGCAACAGCTTGGTCTCCAACTCCTTTGAGGAGAAAATCTACATCTCCTTTTATAGCTTCTGCACTGTAACATCTTCTCAAAGCTGCAATTTTTATTAGAGATTTCATCAGAAAAAAAACAAAACTTTGATGAAGTTAATGCCCTAACCTCTAAATTCCCAAAGAAAAGTTGCAAACTATCATCATGAAGAGAAACTTTCATCAATTGAATAAGTACGATGGTGAATCCAAAATCAAAACTTCGGACGAACCTGACTGTCGGAGAGGAAACGAAGTGGGAATGGAGAGATTCGTGATTAGGGTTTTTTGATTTGTGTGGAGACAAGAAGAAGCTGCTACTGACCGGAAAGCTAGTCTCAAGATGACCCATGGAGGAGCCAAGCTTGTGACAGCCATAGCCTGTTCTCGTCTCTGAACTGAAACCTGTGCTTGGAGAAGCCTCTAAGTCCAGTAGAAGGTTTCTCGTCATATAATACAACTCGAAACCTCCCTTTGGTATAGAGGGTTTGATCCAAGCAAAATTGGCTAATAAAAACGTTGGTAGCTTCTGTGTTAAGAACTGTTACATGACTGAGTTGTTTCAAAGAAATAATTGAACCAGATAAGGAAAACGAGAACAAATTAATTAGTGTTTCAAAGTTTTCCGATCACATTTTCAAGACAAGAGACTTTGACTGTACTAAATGGTCAGTCCACAAGTTGTTGTGTTTATCTAAAGATAGTAAGAAATTCATGAGGTCTCTCTTCCATGTACACACATTCTGAAGCTACTACACAAGGACTAAGAGGATGCTTTTTAGTTCCTAAGACTCAACTAAGAGATCAAAACATATTAATTATGAAGTGACTGTGTTTGGAGTCATGGTCAAGACATTTGCGTCCATGGAGAGTTGTTCGAGGTCCCAAAGTTGACTTGATCCTTGTGCAAGAGCTTCTCCAGGTCATATGTTCAACCGAATCAGCTATGTAATGTCAAACATATCTCATCATGGAGGTGAATGTCTCTGCTACTCTGAAATATATGACACCAAACACGACTGTTCAGTCTACTCCATCTTGACTATGACATTATTGCCAACGTCATTTGCTTCTAAACTAACTTTAAACCTTGAACCTGTTTGCTCATCACTTAAACACTCCAAAATTCAGAGAAACCTTTTCATGTTTCTTCTTCCTCTCATCGAACGTAATAGAAGACAACGAGGAGAGCGAGTGGGAGAGCAACTGCAGCGGAGGAAACAGTCCAAACCCATAACCTATAAGCTTTTCTACGCTTTATGATGGCTTTAAGGACAGCGTCATTTCCTTTTCCGTGATATCTATAATTATAACTTCTCTGTTTTGGAAACACTGATCTCCCATTTAATAGCTTCTCCTTTTCTGGTTTTGATGCCTCGCTGACTGTCTCTGTTGTTCTGTCTACATCCACAGAAGAAGATTTACATACAGCCTTCTTCTTCTTCGCTCTCTTATCAAGCTCCTTACGTTTCTTCTCAGCTTCCTTCTTAACTCTTATGACAGCTTTAGCAGCAGCTTTCTCATGTAGTTTCCTCTTCCTTTCCATCGCTAGTCGAGCTTTCTCTAACTGCTCTTCTCGTTTCTTCTCCTTCAACGTTTCTTCATCAATCTCTTTTTCCTCCTTTCCAAGCTTCTCATACACCGGGATATCAAAATCATCACTCTCCTCCTCAGTACTAAACCTCTTGTATTCTATTGCTTTTTTCACCACTGTTTCATTTCCATTCTCAGTATCTAGATTGCCTTCTAGGTCCCTAATCTGCACATCGCACCTCAGCTTTCGCTCGTTAACTGAAGGCAAGATTCTTTTCTTGTAATTATCCCTAAAAGCCTTGTCATTGTTCCAACGAGACATAAATTTCTCAACCTATCAGAAAGACAAGACACAAAGAAAAACTATGAACAAATGCTCGAATCTCAGATACTCTCACACAATAGACTGACAAGACAAACCTCGGAATCAGCGAGCTCTTCAAGATCTCTAACATTTCCAGAAGCAGCCAATTCTATAGCTTTCTTCATAACAACACGGCTCTGGTAAAATGCAGCATTCTACAAAACAAAACACACCTTATAAATAAACAATCTTTAAGAACCAATTGATGAAGAAAGAAACAAACTTGACATATAAGGAGATTCGGAAAAATCTCACCCCTTTATCTCGTTGCATCCTCAAGAACTTAATCCTTTCAACAGCTTTATCTCTTTGATTAAGTACACAAGCCATTTGAACATCCAACAACTCAATTTCCATCTTAATCTCACTTAATCGTTCACCTAACCTGTAAATCCTCCCTCTAACTACTTCTTGTTCCTTCTCTACTTCATTTATTTTCATACTCATCAAAGTCTCCATTGAGGCAACCAGAGACAATCTCGCAGCCTACACCAAAAACACACACTTTCTAATCAGAACGTTTCCAAAATGTAATAAAATAAACAAAACCAAAAAAGGCTTACCCTTTTGGATTTCAATCTGTTAGCAATGTGAATCCGGTCAGTGTTACAATGATAAACCTCATGATCAGCTTCATCAATCTTGGCTTTAATCTCAGGGTCATCGTAAGCGAATTGCTTAACGAAGTAAAAACAGTAAGAACTCTCTCCACACCACTCTTCACCGGAAAACACAGCTTCGTCGTCTTCCTCGGTGGTCACCGTCGATGATTCATCACCGTTTAATTTCCCGGTTAGAATTCGACGCACATCGAAGCCGTCACACAGTAATATCGACGCACTCATTTGGTCCTGCTCCAAGAAACACCCAAAGATCAGACCTTTAAGAAGATCTTCCCAAGAATCTTCAGGGTTTTAGCTGAAGAAAAAAGATCCAATTTTTAAACGGAAAAAATGAAAATTTACAAATATGAAGAAGAAAAAAAACAGATCTTTGAGAAATCAAGAAAGAGGGAAGACAAGTTTTTGTTGATCCCATAAGAAGAAACTGAGGAAAAAGAAGATTAAAGAGTTCTTGTTCATGCGTTCACATTTCAATTTATGTTTCTTGTTTCTTCTTGAAGTTTTTGTTTTTTTTTGGTATGGAAAATTATTTATTAATTTATTTCTAAACATACTATTATTATACTCTTATTGACTCTAGTCTTTGGTTTGGTAGGTCCTTTAAGGTCAACAGTCAAATTCTATGTGTTAATCTGAACTAATCAAAACTACTAATTGCCATTGGTCATTGGTATTTTCTTGTGTTGGAAGATTTTTTGTTCTATAAGCAAAAATAATATTTAGATTTATTGATTAATTTTGTCAGGTATAACCGTGGCCTATACGGACCTTACTATATGACTTGTTCTAGTACAATTATTGCAAATTCAAAACAAAACAGAAAAAATTGGTTTCCTAATCGCAATAAATTCCACCTAAAGTTGTTTGTATTTATCACATAGTTACTTAGTTAAGTTAACCATTATTCAATCGGTTACTAAAATTGGTAACTTTAAATAAAATTCTATAAATTTTATCCAATTTTAGTAACCAATTTTATTTATTACTAATTAATAAAATTCTATAAATTTGATACAACTTTACAAGCTAAAGAAATAGAGAATTCTTCTTAATTATGGCAACGTATTAAGAGAAAAGAAAAAAAAGAGAGAATTTGATACAATCTGAAGAAATAGAAAAGTTTAATGGAATTGGCAAAGTACAAAAAGAGAGAAAATGGTAGTGTTGTTAGTTCAAGTGTTGTTATCACATTTCCTTAAGCGTATGTTACATTTGCATAAGCATAACCCAATGACTACGGAATATGTTACATTTATACATTTTTATATTAATTTTTTTTTACAACATTTTACAACAAGCTTATGAGATTGAATCTGCTATACACGTGCATCTACAAACAAACATCATCCGCTAGATTATGTAAACAAAACTGTTTGTTTTTGTTTTTGTTTTTTGGTGAAGATATTTTAATAATCGATGATATCGTTTTCGCATTGCAAGATATATTTGATATTTTTTATTTGTTTCCGATTTCGTGTAGTAGCTTCACAAATTGGATATAACCTCTACGAAATTTCCACTTCTCTTTTGATGAACATACAAAGGTTTTGTTTTTATTTTTGGCATATTTTCATTTTCATTATTCATTCTCTCTCTATTATATAATTCTAATTCACACAATAGTGTTTTTAACTGTCTTATGTTTCTTCACCAAACGTATCAAACCAAAGCAAAGTTCTTTCTTCTTCTTCTCTTGCACCAATACAGACGAAAAAAAACTCAGGTTCCAATCTCTCTATTCCTTCAATTCCTAGATTTGATTTTGCTTATTGAAATACTCTGTGAGACGTTTTCTTGTAACTTTTTTTTTTTTTACTTTCTTATGTGATCATATCAAACCTTAAAGCAATTTCCAACGATTCTTTTTTGTTCAAATCTCTTTTGGAAATCCATAAATGTTTGTTTTGTGTGGTTTTGGTGAAGAGTTACTTAGTCTAAGGTTAATCTAGCTGTTTAGTTGTCTGATTGATTAATTAACTCATAAATTCTGATCAGAGATGTTTTAGAGGACAAAAACATTCTCTGTTTCTGAAAATTAATGCACTTAAAGTTTATCTGAATCTTAATTTTGTTTAATAGGAATTAGTGTCTGATGATGCTAGTGGCCTAATTCGAGCTTGAGCTGAGGATTTTGATTCAGTTTTTGGTGTCATGCTTTTGTCTCAAGATCACAAAATTCTCTTCAATGGGGTACGTAAATATGTAATCATGGAGAAGAAATATGTATTTTCATTTGTTATCACATCTCTTGTCTGCGTTGTTCTCCTTGCAACTTCCTTCAACATTGGTTTAATGTCTTCACTTCGACCACCGATTAATGGAACTTTATCAAGTTTCCCCAAAAATGATTCGAACGTTGTAGGAAAACAACCTCGTGAAGACGACAAGCTCCCACGTTTCGCTTACCTTGTTTCAGGATCTAAAGGAGATCTTGAAAGCCTTTGGAGAACTCTTAGAGCATTGTACCATCCAAGAAACCAATACATTGTTCACTTGGATCTTGAATCACCGGTTGATGAGAGATCAGAGTTAGCTTCTCGCATTTCAAACGATCCTATGTATTCAAAAGCAGGAAATGTATATATGATAACTAAAGCTAATCTTGTGACTTATACCGGACCAACAATGGTGGCGAATACGCTTCACGCATGTGCGATTCTTCTTAAAAGAACCCCGGATTGGGATTGGTTTATCAATCTTAGTGCTTCGGATTATCCCCTCGTGACTCAAGATGGTAAATGCTTCAATCTTTTCCTTGTGTTCTTGATATTCCCCTTGTTAAGACTATCAAAAACTGTTCTATGTTTATAGATCTGATTCATACATTTTCGACATTGGACCGGAACCTTAACTTTATCGAGCACACAAGTTCCTTAGGCTGGAAATAGTAAGTTTTTTTTCTCTCATTTTCTGAATTCTTTTAGTGTTTCATTAGTTCTAAAGTTTCTTGTGTCTCACGGTGAAGCAAGAAGCGGGCAATGCCATTAATAATTGATCCTGGACTCTATATGTTAAACAAATCAAACGTTTTATTGGTTAGACCTAATCGAAGTTTACCTTCTGCTTTCAAGTTATTTACCGGTAAGTACTGTTCTTCTAATCCTGGTTTAAAAACATATTTTACTCTGTTCTTGTTAGCTTGAAACTTTTTTGTTTTGTGTAGGATCAGCTTGGATGGCTCTATCGCACGCATTCGTGGAGTATATCATATACGGTTGGGACAATTTACCAAGAACTTTACTCATGTACTACACCAATTTCGTTTCTTCTCCTGAAGGTTACTTCCATACAGTCATATGTAACGTGCCTGAGTTCTCCAAAACCGCGGTGAACCATGATCTTCACTACATCGCATGGGACAAGCCACCGAGGCAGCATCCTCGTATGTTGTCTCAAAGAGACATGGGAAAGATGATTTCGAGCGGATCTGCATTTGGTCGGAAGTTCAGAAGAAATGATACTGTTTTGGATAAGATTGATAAGGAACTGCTTATACGGATAAACGAAGACGGTTTTACTCCAGGCGGTTGGTGCGGTGGGAAACCAGAGTGCTCGGTTGTCGAAGATGTGGCTAGGATCAGGCCTAGCTCAGGGGCTGTGAGGCTCAAGGAGCTTGTAGATAGGTTAGTTACAGAGGCTAAATTAGGTAAGAATCAATGTGTATAAAGAATCAAGCAGCTTGGAGAGAATCTTGCAGTTCTATACACACCACAGCTTGATTGTATAATTCTTTTGAAGTAAATAATTATTACTTGTATGTTAAGTTGCCCACCTGTGTCATTAGGGTTTACAATAAGTACTATACAACAAATAGAAAGATATCATATATTTTTTCTATATACACAATTCTTTAGTAGCAACAATATTGTTTTCACTTTTCCTACTTTCTCTCCCAAAAATTGTTTCCTATACCAATCCAAACCCTGGAATATTACCATTTTGCTTCTGAGCCACTTTATATTGGTTCATACCATCTCCAAAATCTTGATATTGCCGGTGGAGTTTGCAGCAACTAAGGTCGACGACTGTCCCCGCCAGCAGACTGAGGATATGAACTGCGAGGCATCGTCTACTTCGAGTTCCGACACAGGGTCTATAGTTTTGAACTTGTACGACAAAACCGGCATTGGAAATGCCTTGTGGTACACAAAAACCTGTCCAGTGAAGCACACGAAATTCACGGTTTTTATTGACAAATGGGATCAACAGTTCTTCTTTTGTATATTTATGAAGTGAGAGTAGACATACCTCGTTAGTCTCAGAGCCTGTTGCTATATACCCGTCAGAGACTGATAATCCAACAAAGTTCTACACACAATGCAAGAACAGAAATGTATTTGTAATCTCATAAAGCAAACTTGAAATGAAGCAATAGAAACGAATCTCGAAAAAAATATACCTTAACATTAGTGTGTCCCATGAATGAGTGAAGAGGCGTTTCATTAATACCGGAAATAGACATTGATAAGTCCCATAGCTTCAGCGTGTTATCCGTCGAAGAAGAAACAAGTGTTGATGAATCTACAAATCTAACATAACTCACGGTCTTGTGGTGACCAATCATTGTGCAAAGAGGAAGCTTGGGGTTCCTTAGATCATAGTAGTAAACTTTGTGATCTGCTGAGCCAAATGCTAAAGACCGACCCGTCTCTGATGGAAACTGAACACAACATATGTTTGCCTTTGTCTTGATGGTTCCAATACTAACCCCCTGAAACAGAGGAAAACGAACTCAACCGTTAAAAACACATCCCTCAAAAGAACTATTCTCGCATTTCCGAGCATAAATACGTTTTGGTTTAGTTTCGAAGTTTGCCTGATTGATACTCCAGAGCTTAACCGAACCATCATCACTACCACTAGCTAACAATGTTGGATCTGCTGATGAATAATCGATGGACCATACACGCTTCTCATGCTCCTTCATCTCTGTAACCAACTGGTTTCTTGCAACATCCCAAACCTATGAAAATATTAGCCTTAGTTATAAGATTTTTTTTCATACTTTTCATTGATTAATAAGGTTGAGAGTTTTCTTCTGAACTTACTTGAACCACGCCTTCAAAGTTACTTGATGCGACTTGGCTCTTAATGTAACTGTTCCAACATATACCACTAAGCTTAGACCGGCTAGCAAGTTCCACAACAGGGTAATGAATGTCCCGGCCATCTTTTATTATCGACTCGCATTCGAATATCTTGATCTTTTTGTTGACGCCTGCCGTGGCGAAAAACTCTCCATCACGATCAAACCCAATTGCGCAAACAAGGTTAGACGAGTTCAACAAGTCTCCTTGCTTCAAATCTGCTTTCACTCTTAGCTTACTAAAAGACAAATACTTGCACAAACCCTCGAGGAATGGATCGATCCACCCGCCTTGTCTAGAATCATTGATAGGATCTTTTGATGGTTGGCTCATTGAACTCTTTTCTGAACTTCTACCGTTACAACTCAATGCCGAATAATATCTAGCCAACGGTTTTTCAGCAGCAGTAGCAGCCTTGATTTGTCTGTATCGTGTTGCAAAGTAGACTGATTCCAGTTTCTTCAAATTTCTCATTAATCTAGAGCTTTCAAGAAGTGTACTTTCTAGAGTATCATCAAGCTTAGATTCCTCATCAATGCTATTATCATCATTTTCTTCCTCTGCTGCAGTGGTCTCAGCTCCTTGTCTAATCCGTTTTCTTGAGGCTAAGAACGAACGGACATCTCTCCCTTTTTGCTGTAAAACCAACTGTCGCTTTACGACTTGATCGATATCAGAAGAGAGAAGCGATATTGTATCCTGCAATTTGTCTGCAGCTTCTTGTTTCCTCTGTTGAATCAGAAACAAGAACTCGAGTAATAACTCTTGTTCCTCGATTCTATCCCGTAGCTCCATTGCAGCTTCACGTTCTTCCAAATTCTCTCTAGGTTCGTTGATAAACTCACTTTGTAGCAACTCACTGCAAAAGTAAAGACAAAGGAGACAATACTCTTAATTAAAGGACAAAACTTTTCCAATTGAAACTAAAAACATCAAAGAGAGAATCAATCATCACCTCATCGATGGTCGACAGCTAGGCTCAGGATGCAGTAACCACAAGCAAAAGGAAGCTTCTTTAGGCCAATTGAGTAATATCTGAGGGGGAAGAACACGATGTCTTAAACTAGACATAGTTCTTGACTTCTCTTCTCTTGAGGAGACAGGGCAGAATAGCTGCACAAAGACTAACATTCATCAAATCAGTTTTCTCAAGAAAACAAAGCAGTTAAGAACAAAAATCAAATCTTCTTACGCACAAACCTCAAAGAGAAGAACACCAAGACGGTAAATATCAGAAGCACAATTACACAGAGAACCATTATCTTCTTCATGACTTGTATACCAACTCATCTCCATTGCTAATATCTGTTTCATAGGGAAAGGTTGCTTCTTTACTTCCTCTTGTTGTTTGCTTCGTCTCTCTGATAGAATCTCCTCTTGTCTCGAGCTACCAATCTCTCGAGACTTTGTTGTTGCATCCTCATCAGACCCGGAATCCGAACAAGAAGCGGATTCGATAAACGAAACATTGTTAAACGAAGACATAACGAAACAAGAAGGCCTAACATTATGAACAACAATGCCTTGAGAGTGAGCTGCATTAACAATCTCAACAATCTGTCTGAAAACATGAAAACACTCAAAGGCATCAACGGATCGGTCTGGATTGTCTAACCACTGACGCAAGCTAACATCCTCACATTCCAAAGCTCTGACAATAGAGTCATCATCAAGTCCTCCCAAGTTAGCTTCTTTATGTGAACCAAGTAAGCTTCTGACATAATCAATGTGAGACAAAGACTTAGAACCATCTGTACAAAACTCTGAAACACCAGAGGTGTTGTTTAATCCTCTGGAACTAGATTCTGAAGAACCCTTCATTGATTACCAAACAAACTCCTCTGGATTCTGCAATACTTCATTTCATGATCCCAGCCCAAAAGCCCTAAGTTAGAATCGAAATAAAGTAAAGAAATTTAGAACGAAAGTTAAGATTTTTAAAAGACCCTTTGACAGAAAACACCAAAACCAGAAAATATATTCGAATAAAAATGCAACCTTTGATTACATAAAGAGACAAACACGAGGAAGCTTCTTGACCACTAAACTCTCTCTATATATAAAAGAAAAGCGAAGAAGAAGATAAGAAGAAGAAGAAGTACTTGAGAGACTAAGAGGCACCGAAGAAACGATCCTTTTTTGAGAACCACACATCGCAAAAACTGAGTTCGTAGAAAAGCAATAATCAGATTCATAAAAATTAAATTCTCGGCTAAGAGAAATCTATTTTGGGCCTACGATTTTTACTTCACAGTGAGGGTTTTATTTTTCGCTTTTTGATAATCTTCACTTCTCTTCTCTTTCCACGCAAGCAACGTGGTTAAACGACGACCTAGGAATCAAAAGAACGTAAAGCTAAAACCTTTTTCGTATTTTGGTTTTGGGCCATATATGTAAATATAAGTAAACCATGAGGTCAAAGTGAATTTTGTTCTTTTTTGAAGTGACCAATTTTCTTCAAGAGGAATGTTTAAATTATGTTGTGGTCCAAATAATATAACACATTTTTGTAAGGCTATAATAGGAATTTAAAATGACCAAAATAATTTTTGAATAACATATTTGAAGCCTTATTACAAGAGAAAGTACCTAAAGAAATGATTGTACTTTGAAAATCTTGAATGAGAAAAACAAAATTGTTTGTATTATTGGTTTTGGTGAAAGGAAAGAGAATGTATTGGTGGGAGCATTTAATAACCAGAGGGGAGTTTCCATTTCCATGGAATGGATTGAGACAAGTCGACAACGTAAGTGGTAAATTACAAAATCACATGCGTCCGGACACGCCACGTGTTTTTTCTTTTTCTATGATTAGATTACATACACAAATTTATCAATGAAAAAAAAAAAAAAACTCTGTTTTTTTATTGAAACCAAACCATCTGAAATGTAATGCAAGATTTTTGTAGAAAATGATACGACCTAGAAACTGTGATAGCTTTAACCTTATATATCGTGGATTTGTCAATATTTTAGTTTTAAATTTTAGTAATATCTTTTAAAAACTTATGTTAAGAAACTTGTGACATGAACAAACTGATTCAATTTGATGAGGACGATGACCACAATACCACGTGGTTGTGCTTTGGCTTTTAACGAGTCTTTATTTATACAAAATCAATGATGCATGTCCAAGAAGATCATTGACGGTGATGGTCCGGGACAGTGTGCATGTTTTCTTCTCAGGATTTTTTTTAATGGTTTAATCGATCAAAGTAATTTTAAATTTGATTTTGACATTTTATACGTACTCTCTTTTTAACCACTTTTGAATAAAAATCAAGAGAAAATACATAATTGTTAAACCGGTAACAAACATAAATCAAACCAAACAAGACCAAAATCAGAACTAATTGTTTTTGGCGGTGTTCTCAAAACTCCAGCTCCAAATGTCGTGACGCTCGACGCCACGACCCATCGAACCGGAAAAGCCGGTATACATAGTCTCAAGAACCACCTCCGAGAGATCAACTTGTGTTTCGATCAATGGCCTCTTCGGTTTCTTTAAATGCGCAGGTGCAAGCCAAACAATGACTTTACTGTTCTTATACTCAATCCAAGCTTTGTAGTTGTCTCCGCTACTAAGCTTCACTTCCTTAAACAACCATTGATTCTTCCCTCTAGTTCTTGTCTGAATCCAATACCCAGCTTTCTCAGAAACCTTTGAGTTAACAGAGTTAATATTAACACCAACATGATTATCATTAATATCACCAAAACGTTTGTCTTGGAAAACATCGAATTCGACCGCAAAGAGATGGTTATTAGGATTGCCATTGGTTGTGAGGTTAACTAGACCGAGGAAGCCGCGGGTTGAGTCTTGGTCGTACTCGTAGGCTACGGTTGGGACCACGATGAAGGCGATACCATGACCAGGGTTAGGGTTTGACCGTCGAGGAGTGATGGAGAAAGTGAAAGATGTTTTGAAAGAGTAAACAGAAGAAGATGTGTTGTTGGAAGATTTGAATGGGATTGGATCTGTGTAGAGACCTTGACCATGTGAGAATGGAATGTTGTCACGGGTCATGGAGAGAGCTCCGGACCGGCTCATGCCATCGGTTGCTGGTCCTAGCTCGGCGTACCCGATGAAGATTAGATTTGTTCCGTCGAAACGGTTGAAGTTGAATTTGACGGCGGAAATGGTTTTAGAGCTTAACAAAGATATGAACAGAACAAAAATACAGAGTTTGTGGATCTGCATTATGCGTTTGTTGTTTACGTGTGTATGTTTTTGTTTTTGGTGTTATGGAAGTGGAAGTAGTGCTGTAATATATAGTGTGACGAAAGCCAGTGAACTTCAACTATGACTTTTCAAACATATATAGAGGTCAAATATGATAGCGCCAACTGGGCACACGAAAAAGACTATTTTTTAGTGATAAACCATTGATTTCTGAATTCAAGATGGATGGAAAAAAAAAACTAAAGAACAAAACAATTATTATGAATCGAAAGGATTGTTAACTCTCTCTCACGACTTTACACATTAGCACATAGAGTTTGCCACATAAACTTCATAAAATAAGTAATAAATAATTAGTAATAAATAATTAGTAATAATTTAACATAACAACTAAAATAAGAGGATATAATTAATCAGAACTTGAACCATCACAGTTTTTATATTTTTTTTAATTCAATATATCCTCTTTAATTTTGAGATCTACTTGAGTGGTTAAAGTGATCATAAAATCCAAACATGTTACACATATTCCTTGCCTAAAAATTAGACGATTATTATGAAAGAAACTAAATGAATATGCAGATTAAATATATCTAAGCTTTTCGAGAATTATGCTAAGAAACAAGTATTTTGAAAGATGTTTGAGGAGCTATCCTTATAACTAATATGTAAGATATAAGATTATGACAAGAACTTAACTAAACTTTCCAAGAACATCAAGTTAAATATGATTAGATTTAATATGCAAAGACATGGTTAATAAAGACATGTTATATTTTTAGTATAAGAAACAAATTTTCTAAAATTTCACCGTCCCACAATCTAAACATATAACAAAAAAAACAAGGATATATAAATTTTAAAAAAACTGAGAATCTAGAACAACAATAAAAAAAAACAACTCAAGCATATTCGTTTTTCATATGAACTAATATAGTTGGACTTTTCAAAAACAATTACAAATCATATTTATGTTTCAAAACCGATGCATTCAACTTTACTTTATGTTATATGAACAAACATTATATAAAACAATTTGTAAATAGTAATACATAAACCCGCACGTAGTGCGGGTACTCATCTAGTTTATCATTAAAGTCGAATAAACACAATAACTCATAAGAAAATTTATCTAATCCTTACTACTAATTATATTTCCACTAGAGCCGGTCTTGATATTTAAGGAGTCCAAACGCAAGAAAAGATTGTTCTGGTATTTTTTGGACTAGTTATCAAAGAAATGACAAAACATTTTAAAAAATTAGAGTTCATGAAGGCTTTGTTATATTGCAAAGGGTCCATTTTTAGATTATTGTTTTGTTGATGAGGCCGAAAACTTTGGAGGTCCTAGATCAATGATTCCTTTCGCTTGTCGCATGGTCACCTTTGCCTAGCACGATCCTCCACCAAAAACACGTCAAATTCTATTCTAGCAGATTGATGATTGTAGTCAAATCACATCGTCGTAGGTAAAATTATGAGATGCTGTCTGTCCAAGCCTCGACAACGAGGACACACTCTTCAATTGGATAAAGCAAAAACACTAAAAAAATATCTCACTGAAAGAGGGAGAATACGAAATAGATATGAGAAAGAGCGTATATACAACCACGATATATAATCTCAAAGAGCATTCATCTCTATCACACTTTTACAACATAATCTGAAAGAAACGAGACAACTTTCCGACAATTCATCAAGTCCTCCTTTCCTTCGTTCCTAGATCTCTCATTTTCCAAGTCGCATCATGGAGTGTTATAATCCACTTGGCATGTAACATTTCCTCTTTAAAAGTCTTCCACAAAACAACATAGTTGGTAGTAGACTCTTTTTTTCCGGTAAACATGTTAAGATGTTTTAGACTATTTTGATAGTCCCATAACTACGATCTCCACATTTCTCCTATAAATCTGATTCTCATCTAGTCATGTTGGCCAATTTTGATAGAATGTAAAATCATTTTTTCTTTTTTTGTCAACGAGAAATGTAATTTAAAAGTGACTAACATAAAAGATTAGGAACGAAACGTCCTTGATTTCTACTAATCTGACAACAATAATACATCAAATTGTCGGTAAGACATAAAATGAGCAATTATTTCACTTCAATTATCACAAGCTGAAGGCACACCAGGGTAAACCAGAAACATAAACCAAAAGAAAACCGATGATCTCGAACCAAACCAAACCTGTTTTCTTAATTCTGGAAAGTCCAGTCCCAAATCTCGTGACGCTCGACACCACGACCCATCGAACCAGCAAAACCGGTATACATTACCTCGTGTATGACCTTGGAAAGATCGAATTTTGCTTCAATCAATGGCCGGTTCGGTTTCTTCAAATGCGCTAAACCAATCGTAACAGAGACTACTTTATAATTGTTGTTGTACTCAATCCAAGCCTTGTATCTATCTCCACTACTTAGCTTCAAATCCTTAAATAACCAACCGCTTCTTGTCATAACCCAATAACCGGATTTCACAGAAACCACCGAATCAACCGAATTAATATCGATTCCGACATGGTTATCGTTCATGTCGCCAAGAGATTTGTCTTGAAAGACATCGAACTCAACGGCAAAGAGGTGGTTATTAGGATTACCGTTATTGGTTCGGTTCAGAAGACTGAGATAGCCTAAACCGGAACCGGCGTCGTTTTGGTTACTTGGGACGACGATGAAAGCAAGGCCATGACCTTGATTAGGGTTTGTTTTAGGAGTAATGGAGAAAGTGAAAGAGGTTTTAAAAGGGTAAAGAGCTGAAGCATTAGGCTTGAAAGTGATTGGAGTGGTGAAAATGGCTCGACCATGAGAGAAAGGAATGTTGTCTCGAGTCAATGCGATGGCTCCGGACCGGCTCTTGCCATCAGTGTCAGGACCATACTCAGCGTCTCCATGGAATGATATTGGATCGGTGCCGTTACCAAAGTAATCGAATTTGAATTTGTAAGCAGTGGTGACTTGAGAGGTGAAGATAGCTAAGAACAGAGTGGTGAAACAGAGTATTTGGATCTTCATTTTTTAGTTCTGTTTTTGGGAATTTGGGAAGTGAAAGTGGTGAACTTTAAAAGATGTGAGTGTTGAAAAGATCGAGAAGACTTAAAATAATTGAGAGAGAAGAGAGACAAAGAATTTGAATTATGGCATTAGATGACAAAAGCTGTTCTCGAAAGTGCACAAAATGGTTCTACTTTTTCTGTGCCCACAATGCTGAAAACAAAAACGTTATGAGTGTATAGGAGGAAATTAAAACTAGTATTGATTGAATAAACTTATATATGTATATAAGTTAGTCTGTCCTAATATATAGGTTAGGAAAGATATAAGTTAGTCCACATTCATGATCAAATCTATCATATTTCATTAAGTTATACCAAAACCAAATTTTTCTTAATTAACAATATACTATGTGTCCTTTATATATTAAAAGTTTTTAGTGCTTATGTGACAATCCCACATTTTTTCTCTCAGCTTTTTTACTATTTAATTATTTTGTTATAACTATCAATTTGTCAAACACATTTTTCTTTATCCTCATTCTCTTTAAACCATTTAGTCATTTACCAAACACATTTAAATTTTTTTCAAATATATAGAGTTACCAAATCATGTATTTTTAACTTCTCTTATTATCACCAAATTAACAATTTCCATTATGTGTATATATGTATATTAAATGGTTAGATTTTTCTTTAATGTCATTCAATTTGATTATGACCTAAAAATTAACAAAGTTTGATACTAAAGAAACATTTGTTTACTTTTAAATCACTCCATTTAACTTTTAAATCATCACCATTTAGTTCTAAAGTTTTTAAACCAAAATAGAATGTCTTAGTAAATAATATAAAATAAAAAAATAAAAAAAAAATATATTAAAAAAATCAACCTAACTTATAAATATACTTTATTGATAAAATATGTATATATATTATTGGATTGTTTTTGTTTAAACCATGCAATGAAGTAATCATTGGATTGTTTTTGTTGTTGCAAACTTGCAATGAGGTTACAAAAAGGGAAAGAAGACGAGACGACTCGTCCAGAAAAAGGTCGGAGAAATTTTGAGATGAGAGCCAAATCAGGCGAAATAGGGCTTACCCGACTTGATGATAAAGAAGTATCATGATATGGTTGGATGTCATACGTATGTGTTCAAATTTCCTTACTGGTACATTTTTTTTGTGTGTGGAGAGTAGTCTATTTTCATGGTGTGATTAAGTTTGTATACCGAGTTTCACTCAATGAAACGTATTGTGTGAGAATATGTTTCAAATGACGAATATTTGTAGTTAATTCTTGACATAGATCGTTGCAGGAAAGGATCTATGTTGAAGCCTACATAGGCACATGCCTTACTGGTTTTTCAGCAATTTACCGTCTCATAGAAGATTACGATATCTAATAGTTCTTACTATGGAAATGGATCCTTTATTGTAAATCTTTCTAGAAATCTGAAAGTAGATACATGGCACGTTAGGCCATAACATAAGCATTTATTAGCCTTCAACTATCACTAGCCTTAGCATCACGAGATTCACGACAGAAAACGAAGCTGCAAAACCAGTAACAACTTTGACATAAACAAAGCTGAAGCAAACCGGTTTATTAGTCTTTGGCACTGTTCTCAAAACTCCAGTCCAAGATCTCGTGACGCTCGACGCCACGTCCCATTGAACCGGCAAAACCGACATACATTTTCTCGAGAAAAACCTTAGAAAGATCGACTCGTGCTTCGATCAATGGCCTCTTCGGTTTTTCTTGTGAACGTCCGATCGTGACTGTCACTTTCCCGTTCTCGTACTCAATCCAAGCCCTGTATCCGTTTCCACTTAGCTTCAATTCCTTGAACAACCACCGGTTTTTTCCTTCGATTTTTGATTGATACCAATAACCGGCCTTCTTAGATACCGTTGAATTAACCGAATTATTGTTGATTCCGATATGGTTATCGTTAATGTCGCCAAGAGACTTGTCTTTAAAAACATCAAACTCAACCGCAAAGAGATGGTTCTTGGGATTACCGTTGCTAAACCGGTTCACAAGACTGAGATAGCCTAAACCAGAAGCGGAGTCGTTTCTATCGTTGGGGACGATGATAAAGGCGAGGCCATGACCGGGATTAGGATTTTTCGGGCGAGGACTAATGACGAAATAGAAAGAAGTTTTGAAAGAGTAGACAGAGGAAGAAGTAGAACTAGGCTTAAAAGGGACTGGATTGATGAAAATGGCTCGACCATGAGAGAATGGGACATTGTCACGGCTCAATCCAATTGCTCCTGACTTGCTCATACCATCAGGCTCTGAAGCGTACTCGGCGTCTCCATGGAATGTCATCAGATCAGTTCCATTTCCGAAGTAAATGAAGTCGAAACTGTAAGCAGAACACGTTATGGCGTGAGAGCAAAACAGAGCAAAAAACAGAGGAATGAAACAGAGTGTTTTGATCTGCAATTCTGTTTATTTTTTTCTTGGATATGGAAAGTATAAGAGGATAACAAGATTTATATAGTGAAAGAGAGCCAACAAAGTTTGACTCGACAAGATCATTTATTTTTCACAAGTAAAGATCTCGTAACACCTTTCTTGGTAAATTTCATAAAAAGTCACAAATTAAAAAGTTCAACTTTTGGAACATTTTCTAAATTATGATATATAACTCTGTTTCTACAGCTTTCTTATAATAAAATAATATCACATTACAGGGAAGCTAAAACGTGAAAAGATTTGATTCTATGATGATATATAATCTTTGAATCAATAAAATACAATTATTTTTCACTCAAAATACGCCGTGTTAAAAGGTTTCAGGCAAATGAGGTTCGGTTTGATCATTTACTTTTGCCTCACTGATGGATCAACGGCTAGAAACAGATGAGGGATGATTGGTTGCGACTTGTTGGCTCGAAGCTTCGTCAGCTTGAAGTTTCTTGACTCGAGCCTTATCGATTCGTGCTCTTCTCACAGCTTCTTGGATATGTCGGTCATGGTCTTTCAACACTTGATCCATGTTTCCTGATGGAACCACTAACGGTCCTGAGTAATGAATCTTGTGCCCTTTTGATCCATAACCCAACTGCAAACCAAACCATACAACTCAGAATATTAACATTGCTAGTCTTCTAAAATTAGCAAAGGAGGGACGTTTAGGGAACTTACGAGAATAGGGTCTTTCTTGTTGCTTCGACCATTCTCTTCCTGGTTTGCTTCTTCAGACGTTTCCTTGAATGAACCTGGAAGCCGAGTCATTCCTCTGCAAGTCTCTTGTTGTGGTGCGCCTGTTCTTGTTGCGGCAAAACCAGGCATTGCTGAGTAATCAGCTATGGATGAAACCTTTTGAGAATCTTGGTAATTCCGTCTACCCTTTGCGGAAGCAGATCTACGTGATAGAGGACCAGAATGTGAAGCTCTCTTGTGAGGAATTATATTGCCCTGAGATTCTCTGTTTGGTTCAAATGCTTGTGATGACGGCCTTGGTGGATCGATTGGGAAACCGGATGCAACTTCTTCAGGATGTGGATTAAACTTCTCGCTTCGACTTCTATTAGTAGACTGGCTCTGCCTTTTCTGCAATGACATAAATGCGAGAGGGTCAAAAACGTTGAATAAAAGCAAAAAGCTTTAACATCGAAAGAAATAGATTTTTTAAGATTTTTTAACCTGCATTGATGCAACCAGCTCTGCATTTGCGTCAGGGGCTGGGATGGCTCGAGATTCCTTAGTTCCTCTTCTTTCTTGGTGTCTTTGGTCCCTGTTTCCTCCAACTTGTCTACAAAAACAGGAACTAGATTAAAGCATTTCTATAAATATTTCTTTTTGCGTTAATGATACTATGCTATCGTAAGAGCATTGCAGGATAAAAGTCACATCAGACTAGAAAATCTGGATGGCATACCTTCTACTTTCCTCATCCCGCATTCTTGCATCGAGCTCTTTGCTGGGAGGATATTTAGGCAAGCTTGAAGGATCACATGGAAGAGGTCTGGTGGAGAAGAACTGAAAATAAAAGAATGATAATTTGATGTTACAAAAGCGATTACCAGGAAATACAGACGCATAAGAACACACAGCTTTTACTGCCTGAGTAATGCCAGTACCTCACTCTTGAGAGCTGCAGTGGCAGTTCCACGATCGTCAGGATTGACTGAAAGGAGAGTTTCAAGAAGGGCTAAAGCTGGCTGAGGAAACTCCTTGAATGTTTCACCCACTAAGCGTTTATATGGTTGAGTAGGCTTGAAAATTGTTGCATGAGGCAACCTTGATTTTACCCAATAGTCCTCGGTAGGCGAGCCACATAGCTTGAAAATCTTGTGCAACTGTTCCACCTGTAACACCATAAGCATTACCAGAGTCACCTTACGAAACCAAACTAGTCTAACATAAATCAGAGCAAACACTAAAAGAGAAAACAAAAACTGTAAATCTACCTCGGTTCTACCAGGCATAATAGGCTTGCCTGCATATAGTTCAGCAAGAATGCAACCTGCACTCCACAAATCAACTGCTGCTCCATAGCGAGTTGCTCCGAGCAAAAGCTCAGGTGGACGGTACCAAAGAGTTACCACACGACTGGTCAAAGGCTGAGTTTGACGAGGATCAAAGAAACTAGCTAATCCAAAGTCAGCAATCTTTAAAACTCCACTATTATCTATTAGCAGGTTTGAGCCTTTTATATCCCGATGGAGTACACCACGACTGTGACAATGGTCTAGTCCATGTAATAGTTGCTGCAGGTAGCACTTAACCTGTATGAAAAGAAAGCCCAGCCTCAGAAAATTGTACTGAAAGTGGTGCCTAGGTCATGAAGATGTTGAATAGAAACAAAAAAAAGTTACCTGTGATTCAGAAAATTTTATCGCGGGATGCGAGGCTAGCCCAGCTAAATCGTGTTCCATGTACTCGAAAACAAGATATAAGCTGCAAGACATTCTTGACGTAACTAAGCCTTCTAGCTTTATGATATTAGGATGATCAAGCCGGCGTAATATCTGGATTTCTCTAGCCATAAAACGCACACTTTCTGGCTCCAAGTTATCAAACCTAACTTTCTTCAAAGCCACAATTTTCTTCTGATCCAGGTCGCGAGCCCTATATACATTACTATAAGTGCCCTGACCAATCTGCATAAAACAATTAAAACCGCTGCATCAGGGATCATTCTTCACAGCTATAAGTTCAAAACCTTTTCAGGTCATGTTATATAGTTTTAAAAACCATCAACTGAAAAACAAAATCCACTTTCAATAACATAAAAGCATCATTTACTGCAACCCATATCTTTGGAGCTTAGGATATGTTTCTAAATACGGAAACATGCCACTATATGTCATGCAATCAAAAGAGTCTATTTAACAGTATTTTCAAAATGAATGTATATATACAAAGAAAAGAAGATTACTTTGTCCAACTTCTCAAAAGAATCCGCACGCCGAGGAACCCATCCCCTGATAGCTTCTCCAGCTACAGAAGCCAGCCATGGAGGCCAACCTGCAGCTACATACTCTCCTTCAGTTGCTTTAGCTATGGTAATACTCATTGCAAGAGGTGAAGTAGCAGCAACATTCTCAATCCTCTTCTCTCTTCTACTCAAATTCTCTCCACGCAAATGCAACGAAACATTGGATTGCTTATTACTCAACACTGGTCTTACACTAACAACATCAGACCGTTCCTTAATCCTAAGCGGCTCCTCCCTTCTAGAAGAAGCAACCGGTCTTGAAACTCTAAACTCAGAAGAGGATTTGCTTGAGAAACGCTCTCTTGGACTATCTTTGCTATCTTCAATAGCAGAAGGCTTACCACAAACACAACCCATCTCCCTCAATTTACCCCCAAATTTTTTTGATACTTAGAACCAAAAATAATCTTTACACAATTCATCCATCTTCTTCCACTAGCTAATTAAATGGACCACATGAAAAAACTAGACCCATTAAAACACATAAAGTCAGAGACTTTCCAAAAAGGAGAAACGAAATTAAGGAACCCTAGAACTCGAAGAACAGTGTATATAACCCAGAAAAAAAAAGGAATGATTTTTACTCAATCTGCAAAATGTACCCAGATCAAGAAGATTGTTCAGGCATTAATAACTACAGTGTAGTACAAAAAAACCCAGGATTATAACTTTTGTGCATAAAGCAAGTACCTTTCAAGAGATTGAAGAGAGAGAGAGACGACTAAAAAAACCAGAAGCAAAATGGTAAAATTGAATAATTTGCAGGAATAACTAATAAACAATGGAGCTTTCGAGAATAATTATGAGGAGAAATCAAAAGGGTTTAAGAGTGTTTGCTTGAGAGAGAGATGGATCTGGGGCGGAGAGATTTCTGAGAGACGCATGTGTTGTTGAAGCACAATGTTGAATGAATTAAAAAACCTTTGTAAAAATTGGAAACTCCAAAAAGTAATATTATGAGCATTTTAATAATAATAAATACGTTCGGTAGTGTGAATTTTTTTTTCACTTATGTATTTATGAGTATAGTTGTATTTCGCAGTTAATAACTTATTTAATAGTTGAACCCAAAAAAAAACCTTACCATTTAATTTACTTTTTTGTGTGGGACAAAATCGAAACTGGATAATGAGAAAGACATTCTCGATGTGATTCGTTAAAAAACACTTTTTCTAATCTTAAATAATCATAATTAAAAAAACTAATCAAACCCTTATTTTCATATTTGTTTTCCAACTCATTTAAAATTTTGAACTAATTGTAAAATAAATTCACCAAAAATTAAATACATTATACAGTTTACGTAATAAATATCATTATATAAAGAAATAATATCGTAAATCAGTGTAACGAGTATCAAAAATATCACTATAACACGGTTTATGTTTTTAAAAAAAAATACATTCTAATAAAATTATATTATTATAATCTTATGACGGACAATTTGTTACATATTCATATTACAGTGAATTGTAAGAACTAGTATTGTATTTGTCTTTTTTAACTCTATACAAAACTAAATTTTTGTTCTTTACGAAGTAAAGAAAAACAAGAATAGTGAATCTATAGACTATAATTTAATATTCAAAGCGCGTAAACTTCATGTTCATGCAACGAGAGTATTGAAATTTTCTATTGAGGTAAACGTCAAAAGCCTTTTCGCTTTCGCTTCCATCTTCCATATGTAATTTATTTTTAATTCCCATAATCCCTGCACTAATGAAATTAAGATAGATTTTTAAATAGGGACGTTATAGTTTGAATGAAGTAATTATACAATTTTAGTCTCCAAGTCATTTCTATTTTGCTATCTACCTGACTTTAAGATACAGTTTTCTGAATCAGTTTTTCGTTTTATTAAAAGTTATCTAAATTTGCTATTAATAAAATAAAAACAATAATTGCATGAATGGTCAACTAATTATAGTTTACACCGTATTCTATAGTTTAAAAAAAATCTTATCGCATACAATTATGAGTATAATTAATGTTCACATTACTGGCATTAACAGTTAGAACCCTGATTAGAACTAACACTTTTTTGAATGATATCAAATTCTAAGATTTTTTTTTATTTAAAATAATACTGTAGTTATATGATATGAATGAAATGATTTTCAAAGATATAAGAAAAAAATAATCGTCAGCATCAGTTCGTTTACCTAATAATTGGAGAAGAGTGATTATCCACATTATGCTTACAAGTTACGACCGAATTTAATAGACTTGTCATCTTCATTTTAGACAATAAAACAAATTTGGGCCCATTCTCTTAGAGAACTGATATATACTATAAAATCTTCGAAATGATCACATGTATTATTTCAGAGAACGGCTATAATATAAATGTGTACCACATATTATTATCAATTCATACACCAACCATACGAATGATACCATACCATTGTACTAAAACTATTTAATCTTTTAATATTTTTGGATTTTTTTACTAAAAATATATGATTTGTTTGTTGTATTTTCAGATGCTATATGCAAATGGTGCGGAATAAGACGAAACACACATAACAAATTAAACAAACGCACCAGAAAATGGTTTGAATAATGATTTTCATAACTATCAAAATGTAACTATTTTCGTCTAACATTTTGAATCACCGAGACATGTTTTAAGAGGTAATTTTAAAACAATCTTACAAGCAACCAAACACAGTAATCGTACGCAAAAAACCTTTTCTAGAAGTGTTGCCAAATGCACATCTTTCTAGTTAGAAAATATATAGAGAACATTTTTTGTATCGAAGAAAGATGTAAAATATATTTCCCAAAGAAACAAAAAAAATAGTTTTTCATCAGCAAGCTAGTTATGTGGCCGTGTGGGTGAAAAGTATTTTGTTGGCTAAAGAATTGGACAACTGGTAGAATTATGCATTCAATATAGGGTTGGTTCGGGTAATTTATTTTGATCGAGTAAGAGCTTTGGATACTGGATTCCAAACCAACACCAGCCAGAATAAAGAGAGTAAATTTCCATCTTCACTTGATTGTTAATCAGTTAATCGATCGAGTTACTAAGAAGTAAAACATCAACATGTTGAATGAGTTCGTTGATAGAAAGAATATACCTATAGCACGAGGTATTCTACTATATTATTTGAGAAGTACATTTTAAATATAACCTTAATTTTTGTAATTAATTACATAATAATGCTATTAGTATAAATTAATCAAAAAAATCATTTAATAACGTCATTAAAGTTACCAAAATTATTTAACGACAATATTTATCTCTTAATTATAGGGTTTATTGGATCTAAAGACGGGTCATCAAAGATTTTCTAAACTGAAGCAAAATATACCGAATATTCAAATATCTATTTGTTACCAAATTATAAACAAACTAGATTTTAACCCGCGGTACACCGCGGGAACAATTTATTTTTTAAATAAATATATATAAAAGTTTGCAAATTGTATCTATCTATAAAATATTTTATTTTATAGTTTACAATTGTTATTAAGTAACGTCTTGCCAAACCCGTCCCGCCAACTCGTCCTGTAAAAAAAACTCATTTATTTTACTAATGTTGATCTTATTTATGATATGTTTATGAATTATTGTCTAAATATTTTGTAATTTTGTAGTAATTAAATGCTATCAAATATCTATGCGGCTTGATGATTATAATTATGCCGAAAAGCAATATCAAAAATGATAATTTTGTAGTAATTAAATGATATTAAATATTTTGGAAGTTTTATTTTAGTAATTAATTGTGTAGTTAAGGTAGAAAGATTTTGGGAAGATTGTTAAATGTCAAATATTTAATTAGAAGATTTTCTTTCTAATTATCAAAAACAATTATTAAATGCCAGTGGTAACGACTGTAAATAAATCTCAACTCCAGGATTTATTTCACAAAGTGACTGCAAAAATGTATATATAGATAAGTTCGTAAAACAATTTAATTTTTTATATACGAAATCAACTAAATCTTAATCACATAAAAATTAGCACAAAAAAAAAGTATTCAACAATTAAAAAATTATCAAATCTCTATGTTATATAAGTTTTTATACTATATTCGAAGAAAGTGTATTATACCTTTTCAATTTGTATTCTTTAACTAATTTAAGCTAACTAATATATTTGCTAATCTTATACCTATCAAAACCGACTATCTTTTCTTATCTCTATAATATTTTTGCAAGACTTTTATGTGGATTTGGGTAAAAGTGCATTCAGGTCATATGGTACATTCCCTTATTAAATAAATATGGTGCACTTCTATGTTATTAGCTAAAATGTTTAGATTATAATTTAGAGTCATATCATAAATAAAATTAATATTAATAAAATAAATGGTTTTTTGGCAAAACGGATTTGGAGGGACGGGTTTTTGAATCAACATTAATAAAAAAGTAAAATATAATTAATCCACCGTTTCAATACGGGTTAAATCTTTAATTTATTATTTTTTAAGACCACTAATATTAAACATATCAAATCATCCTAATTTAGAAAAGATTATATAAAACTAAAAATGTTATGTGGTATGTATAATGTTACTATATATAAAATTAAACTATAAAATATAAATGTATTAGAGAATGATACAATTTGCAAAACTTATATATATAATAAATAATTCTTAAATTTTAAAAATTACTACTTTAAAAAAAAACTACGGGACGAGTAAAGAAATTACAGAACGAGTTTTATTTTGGAATTGGGTTATATGATGGATGTATTTTAATCAATATTTATAATATTTATAAAATATTATTAATATGCTGTTTTAATAAGGGTTAAAACTTCAGTTTTTTAACAATTGTCTCATGGATTCGTGGTATAGCGTTACTTAATAACAATTATAAACTGTAAAATATAAATATTTTATAAAAATAAAATTAGCAAGTTTTAATATATATTACTTTTAAAAAATAAATCGTCTTGCGGTATACCGCGGGTTAAAATCTAGTATTGATAAGAAAATGTCAAACGGTGAATGATATCGACTGACGTTTCACGAATCTAATAGATACACGATTAAATCGAATATACTTAGTAGTGTGAATGATATAAAAAAATATACTAATGTTTTACTATTGATCTAGCCCACTAACCAAATCAAATTAACAACTAAATGTAAGTAGGATAATTTATGAGAAAACTTAAAACCCTCGAAAAGATAATCATAATTGTTAATTTATTACTATTAACATAAGATAATTATAAATAAAATAGGACAGATATGAAAAGTGTTTATACATCACAAATCTACCTTTCACATTCTTATTTTTTGGGGCAGCAACCTCACAGATTCTTATGGAACACAAATGAAGAAACGCTCAAATACAGCGTTGAGTAAAAAGTAAAAACAAAACAAAACACAACACATCTCCTCCACTGTAATAAAAATAGTATTAAAAAACATAGTAAATGATTTTTAATTAATCAACCCTCAAAAATAACGTAGAGATCGAAATACACTGAATCGTTGACAAATCCCAAAACATGCACTAAATGTTTTACCGCAGATCGAAGAAGGGATCATCAGTGTAAAAATTTGGCGTCGCATTCACAAAACTATTTATCGAAATCCCAGAAACGAATTTGGAACATAGTGCGTTAATCATTCAAAAGGTATTATCTTTTTCTCCGAATCTTATGCAAAAATTTCCCCTTTTCCGTATCAGGGCTAGATTTGGATTTGTGGGTACTGTTCAATTCACGAATCGCCAATGATTGGTACTTGCCCTTTGAGTGTTAACACTTTTGATTGAATCGAGATTGTTATTAAAGTTTGATCCTTTTGATGCCAATGCAGGTCTTTGTTATTGAAAAATCGATTCTTTGTTCTGGTAATTACTTTTGTCAATCGATTCTGTTTCTTCTTCTTCTTATGCAATGTATGTGGAATTTGAATTCTGGTTTTTGGTTAATGTTTGTTAGGTTTGGATCTGAGAAAGTGTCGATATGAGAGTTCGATCTAGAGGGTTTAAGAGACAATGAGTGGAATGTCCTTTGGACTTGAGAGTTATGGCTTACTCAAACCTTGAGCTTTTGAGTCTGCATTATCTTCTTCTTGTTTCTTCACAATGCTCACTTCTAATTCTAAAGAGAAGGAAAGGTCTCTCTCCTTCTTATGTTGCTGGTACTTAGGTCGTCGACGAGTTGCTATGCTTCTACTTCTCAGCCTTGCTTTTGTTGTCTTTGTGTTGGGTTCCTACACTATCAACAAAGGTATTCTCAAAATGTCTTATGTATGATGTTGGTTAGATATTGGAATCTGTTGGTAATGATGCCTTGCATTGTGATTACAACAGAGAGCAATAGTCCAAATATTCATCAGAGTATTGAGACGATGGATTTTGGAAGCAACCAAACACCGATAAGTAGAGAATTGACTTCTTTCTATACAAAGGAGTCTGATAATGATCATGTTAGAGATCCTTTTTTGTGGAATGGCATTGGAGGAAGTGATGTAGACGTCAACCATCCTCCTCCATTCTTACCTTCATGGCATCACCATCCGTGTGATAGTTTTTCTTTTCCTCCTCCTCCACCACCTGGAATGAGAAGGCCTGGTCCACGCCGTAAGCTCTTTCTTCGATTCAATAGTTTTTTGCTCTGACCCTGCAAGAACTCGTATTTACCTTTTCCGTTTGTATGTTTTGTTTTGTTCAGCTTGTCCGGTATGCTACCTACCTCCAGAAGAGGCCTTAGCACATATGCCAAAGTATCCATTTGAATCTCCCTTGCTCAAGAATTTGACATATATACGTGAAGAGAGTCCTGTAAAACCTGAAGAAAGTGAAGGAGGCTCTGAATTCGGAGGTTATCCTTCTCTCGAGCATAGGACTAACTCTTTTGACATAAAAGAGTCCATGACAGTGCATTGCGGGTATGCTTCTAGGCTTAACCCCGTGGTTTCTTCTTCAGTCATCGAGCTTTACTTTCTGATTCCTGTATTTATTTTTGCAGGTTTATTAAAGGAACAAAACCGGGCCACCAAACTGGATTTGACATCGATGAGGATATCCTTCATGAGTTGGACCAGTCCCATGATGTGATTGTCGCGTCAGCGATATTTGGTATTTTGCTTAGAAGAGAAATTCATTGTGTGACATTGATTGTTTAGATATTCTTACTTCTCTTACAAAGTTTCAATCTATTCTCAGGAAAGTATGACATAATTCAAGAACCGGTGAACATCAGTGAAATGGCGAGGAAGAACATCCCATTCTACATGTTTGTTGATGAAGAAACACATTTATACCTTAAGAACACGTCGAGTTATACAGACGATAACAAGAGAGTGGGATTGTGGAGGATCATTGTTGTACATAATGTCCCTTATACCGATGCACGGCGTAATGGAAAGGTTAAAAGAATTGAGAATAAATAGCCAAGATTTGAATGTTTCCTGATTTAACAAATACGATTTGGGTAAAACGTTTATGCATTTTTACAGGTTCCGAAGCTTTTATTGCATAGATTATTCCCAAATGTCCGGTACTCTATATGGGTTGATGCAAAGCTCCAGCTTGTTGTAGATCCATATCAAATCCTTGAAAGGTAGAGAAATTGACTCCTCTGTCTCTCTCTTTCAACATATTTTGTTCCAAGCAGTTAGCTTTATTTGTCTTCTCAATGTTCAGGTTCTTGTGGAGAACGAATTCTAGTTTTGCAATCTCGAGACATTACCGACGTTTTGATGTGTTTGTAGAGGCTGAAGCGAATAAGGCCGCAAGAAAGTACGACAATGCCTCAATAGATTACCAAGTAGAGTTCTACAAGAAGGAAGGTTTAACACCTTATACGGAGGCTAAGCTTCCAATAACAAGTGGTAATGGTTTTAACCATATGAGGATGATAAAGTTCCACAATTTTCTTCTGTTCAATGATCACAATTGAAACATTTCAAATCGTTTGGCAGATGTCCCTGAAGGTTGTACCATCATAAGAGAACACATACCGATCACAAACCTTTTCACATGTGTATGGTTCAACGAGGTAGATCGGTTTACTTCAAGAGATCAGCTAAGCTTTGCAATTGCGAGAGACAAAATAAGAGAGAAAGTTGATTGGAGCATCAATATGTTCTTGGACTGTGAAAGACGCAACTTTGTGAAACAGGTAAAAGCAGAGGAAACTACAGTTTTGTTTCGGTTTTGATTTGTGAAAACCTGAGACTTGTTTATCCTTGATGACAGGTATATCATAGAGACGTTTTGCTGACCATGAAACCTCCTCGAGCTTCTTCTAGAGTTCTTCCCGAGCCACTGGTTTTACCACGTGGAAGATTAGCCGGTGGTAGAGCCACGCCGGGTAAGAAGACTCCGGGACAACGCGGGAAAAGGCGTCACCGGAAAGTTTCAGCCGGTGGCAGAAACATGTGATAGAGAGAGAGATTCCACACTTTTTCTTCTGCAAGATTTGTTTTTGATGCAATATTTTTTGGCTCTTATTCTATTACATACAGTTCAAAGTAGTTTTTTTTTTTTTTGTGTGTGCACAATTTCAAAGTAGGTAGAAGAAACAAATCTCGTGAGTTTCTGTCAAAAGAACCAAAGTGTGGTTTTCAAATTTTGCCCTCTAACTAAAATTAACTGATAAATATTTGGCCAATTTGATTATATATAATTTTTGTAAACCATTATTATTGTTTTTTTTGTTCATGTTTGTAGAATTTTGTGCTCCTTTGATGGATTTAGATTTAAGACTACTATAAGTTGTGTGAATTGATCAATATAGTCCAAAAATTAGAACCGGTAGGACATAAACCTTAATCTGAACCGGTGAATACTTGGTTTGTCGGCTATGGATATTAACTTTGAAGGTGGGGTCATTGTAGTAGTAACTGATGAAGTCCTTTCCACTTGGCATTAATTTACTCAACTATCATTCTGTAACTAATTATAATCATTTGATATTATTTTTTCGGCTCTTTTAATATAAAGGGGATATATTTAACCTTTTTTACCTGCTTTATTACTTTAGAAAAATTGAGTATCATCAACTATGTATAAAACAATTAAAAAATAGAAAATTAAAATATAAAAAGTAAGAAGAGAGATTGATTCAACTATATAGATATTTTGTAATTTCCTCATTGGTGCAGTGTATGTCGACCCAGTTATTTTCCTAATGCACAAAAATATCTTTGAAATAGAATAAAAGGGGAAAGATATTTACAAAAATTTCAAATCCAAAATATACAAATGGCTCCCACAAGTCTTGTCCATGACGATAGGTTCTTCGACCATACAAAGATTTATTTCTTTCAATTATTATTCTTTTGTATTTTTGCCTAGAATCTTTCAATTATTTCTCCACCTCAAATTTCAGAAAACAACTATAGCTTGACCCGCACATACGTACGGGGTTTCATATTTTTAATTTAATATAGATAATTTTATTATTTTGTGATATATATTATAATATAATGTATTAGATTTGAATTCGCATATACGTTCAAAATAAAAAATTGTTTAATTGATTTTAAAAATAAATAATATTTTGTTATGAGTAAACTTTGTAATAGTATAGATATTATAAAGTTAAGAGTAATGATCGAAATTCAATTGCGTTTGTGTATAGTTATATTTTAAGATCCGGACTCACAGGATGAAATTATATTAGTAAGATAAAATTAAGATATAACTTAATATCAGTTTGTGATCCTATTTTCATTTCACTCCATTAAAAGTATGTTCCAAAATTCTTATTTGCTTACCTTTAAATACATGTTATATATGACTGAGTTTTACGGATTAACATATATGATGTTAAACTTTACAAATATAACATAAATTAAAACACACAAATACCTTTTCTTGATTTTTTTTCCTTCTTCAAATTCAAAAATATAAATAGCATTTTAACAAATAATTTTTAAAAAATTTAATATGTTTTTAAATAGACGGGCCTTATCTAGTATAGTATATAATTGGATATCAAATCTTAGTTTTTCAATTCTTATTGGTTAACATATTTTAAGAAATAAATTTTAAATTTTCGTCCATAATTTAATAGGAAAGAGAAAGTGAATTTAATTTTGGAAAACTAATAAGTATTCAAAAAGATATTCCATTTTTTATTATTTAAATCTATTAATTTTGTGATTACTATTGTATCTTTAATGAATTTATTTAAAAATATTAAAAATTGTTTATTTTTAATGATTCCCAATTAATAGTATAGATTATAAAAATTTGCAACCCTATATGTAAAAAATTACTAAATTCTTATTAGCATAATTAATATAATTAGTTGGGACGTGGGGATTGAAATTGTCTAGCTTTTCTAGAGGAAAAATAATAATGAAATTTGTCCAAAAGAGTGACCCACATTAAACCAAAAACCTTACAAATTTTCATAACTTTATAGTATATTAAAAGAACTCAAAAATCATGGAATCTATCAAAGTCCAAATCCCTAAATGAGATCATCTCTCTTCCCAAAAGCCAAGTCCATACCTTTCCTCCATGGCTTCTTCATTGCTTTCCCAAACTAGTAAAATCTCCTAGCTTTCCATTTCCACAATAAACCCGTGATCCAAAACTTGCCTTTTTCTCCTAAAGATCTTCTCTTTTTAAGTTTTGGTTTCAGATACATACATAACAAAGTCTCTTCCTTTATTCATCAATGACTACAGCAATATCGATGAATCCATCTTTGTTTCGAGTAATCTGTATACTCCATTCGATAATTGCGCTTACTAGTGGAACCTTAATGATGTTCTACACAGAGAAAGCTTCAATCTTTGGACCAGGAAGTGAGATTGCTAGCAAACTAAAAGGATCAACACCACACGATGAACTACTCATACAGATTTCTCAGTCATTCTCTGGTTTGCTTCTGTTTGCAATTGGTTTGGTACTGTTCATGGTTTCGTTTGTGAAAGACAAAGAGTTTCATAGCTTCTTCGCTGGTGGGTCCGTGATTCTGTATGTGTTAATGGCTATGTGGAGGGTTTTGTTCGAGTGGAAAATTGAAGATCTTGCTTATGAATGGCCTAAACAAGCTCTTGGAGACATTGCTTTGGCTATTTCTTGGGTTTTCTTTCTTGTTTATTCTTGGAGAGAGAAGTATGATTGATGTTTTTGATTTTCTCTTTTCTTTAAAAAAAAAACTTGTGGGCTAAGCAAAACCAGATGATGTATTATGATATTGTTTTTGATCTTCAGATTTGATAAAAGAGGAAATGTGAAAAAGCTTTAGATTCAGACAAGATCAGAACAAACAAAATCATAGTTTGGGATTCATGAATATCAGAAGATCAAGTGTTTTGTCTGAAATTAATGGCAACTTTATTGATGTCTTTGTTCTTCGATTGTCCTATGTGTAGATCCTATATTTGGTAAATCCATTCAACTCTTTGTAAAAGAAGAATCAGAGATTCTTTTCATTTGGGTTACTCAATTGTGAAAAACTTAAAATGAGTAAATGGGCCTGAAAAGCCCATCAACAGCCCATTAACTATAAATTGTTGTGAGCTTTTACATTTCTCAGTTCTTTCTTTCCTTGCTCGCCCAAGATTCTTCATTGTTCTACGTTTCTTGACTCTTCCTCATTCAAGCCGATCAAAGGGTCAGTTTTTTTCGTTAATCTCTTAAGTTCCCTTATCTCGCCTATCGGAAGAACATATGATTGTGCGAATGAATTTATCAAAAAAAATTCCTGAATTTTGTGTTGATTATCTGTTTGCTTGATTTGAGGTTCAATAGGATTAGAGTGTTACAAAATAAGCTTCTAATATTTCATTGATGAGATGGTTAATTTCACTAAGGAATGAGAATTTGTGATTTGGGGTTCGGGGTTTAAAGTTTATTTTAGGGTTTTACCTGATTGCTGGTGAAAACAAATCAACATGAATTTATCAATCACTCAAAAAAGATTTAGAATCCGTTCGTTGTGTTTGGTAATTAAGTGTTCCAAAATTTATCTCTTTAGTAGCTGATTCATGTAAAGCTTGTTTTTTTAAGTGGAACCAAGTAAGTTCATTAAGAAGGATTGTCTTCAAGGATTATCCCTCTTTTGCATTGTGGATGAAAAAGCAGTTTTGTAAATTTCACTTAGAAGAGCATTCAGGTTGATTGTTTTATCTGTGTCTGGTAAATGATTGAGTGTGAGGTTTTAAACTTCTTGGTGTAACCAGTAACAAAAAGAAGCTCTTATTAAAGATTATCACTCTTTCGCTTAATTTCTGAAACACCTGTGTATCGATTAATCTTAGAAGATTCATATGATTAGTGTTTAATGTTTATGTTTGTGGATACCAATGTTCTTGTTTCTTCTAATTGATCATTGGTTTTGGTTATTGTCTATAGCAATTCTTAGAAGAGCATTTATTCATCTCCTGATCTACCCTTTGAAGCATCAAATGTTTTAACCGAAATTACTTTTTTTTTTTTTTTTTTTTTCACATCCGAAATTACTTTGATAATGCTCTTTGGTTATTGTTGAATGTGGTTTCGATATTTGGCCTAACATTCTGAGATTATGATGATAGGTCGGAGGGATGAGTGGTTTACAAGCACAAGACAGTGCGTGTTCTTTGGACAAGCCAAGCAAAGATGTAGTTGCCACAGAGACAAAACCAAAGAAGAGGATATGTTGTGCTTGTCCTGATACAAAGAAACTTAGAGATGAATGCATTGTAGAACACGGTGAATCCGCTTGCACGAAATGGATCGAAGCTCATATTTTGTGTCTTCGATCAGAGGGTTTCAAAGTTTGAGAGTAATTAAAAACAGAATTTCATGTATCAAAAAACATATTGTTGATTTTATTCTTTTTGGGAATTTAAACAAATGGTCATGTAATAAATAGAGCAACTAAAAGGTTATATATTGGTCAAAACTCTAGATACACCAATATATTTATTTCTGATTTTTGATATATTTAACTTCTTTATTTAATTCCAAATTTATCATTGAAATAGTAAAATCAATTATAAATTTACTTTATTGGTGTTATTATCTTCTAATCTTCCATTTTGATTTCCAATGATAATTCCTCTGTTGTTAGCCGTTGGATTGATTATAAAAACCTATCCTCATATCCAACGGGTATAAATTCCTAGCTTCACCTTCCTAATCACCCATCAGAACCGTCGATCTTGCCACGTCAGCAAATTAAGGATAATCGACGGAGACCTTTTGATTGACTAAATGTTAATTAAATTAAGAGATTAATTTGGAAAACAAATATGATTAAAAGTTAATTAAATTAAGAGATTATTGAGAACTCGACAAAAAAAAAAAAAATAGAGATTATAGAGTATGAGAAATTTTGGAGTGGCGTGTTTAAAAAGAGTCGATAGAGTAAAATCTTCACTGTTTGGGTGTGTGTTATATATACTCCGGCGCGAATTGTGAAGAGACAAAACCTTCCCTATAATCCCGAGGCCCAAATCTTTCTCTTTTCTATAATCACTCACTGTTTGGTTTTTTATATTTGTTTTCAAAAACTTTGGGAATTTCGTCAATGGAGCCTGACGTGGTGGAGATCCCTCCTCCTCCTCTGATCGCTTCGGGTTCTAGAACTCGTAAACCCAGAAAGGTTCGATTTTTATATTTCTATGCAGAATTTTGCTGATTCACCTGGATAAAGGTGGAATTTTGTTCGCTTATGATGCGTGAATGATCATCTGGGTGTTTTAGGGTTTGGTTTTGATTTCAGGGTTTATGTGGGGTTTGGTTAATCTATGCTTCAACTGTTTCTCTTTGCCGTTTGATTGATGGGTTTTGTTCTTCATGAATTGTATTGATTGTGTTCTTAGAGTTTCATAAGTTTGAAAGTGATCAGCTTTATAGCTTATGTGAAATCAATAAGCTTACGTTTAGATTTTGTGTTTGGTTCGTCTCTTGTGAATGTTTGTGAAATTTCAATTGTTTTCTCTGTTTTTGATTTGTTTATCAATCGTAGTTGATGGTAAAGTTTGTTGCTTTTATCTTGTTGTAGGCTGTTCCTGAAGTGATTGATGTGGAAAGTTATGAATTCCGCAATGTTGGTGTTGTTAAGGATAACAATGTTGTTGATAAGAAGAACAAAGGGAAGGCAATACAAGTTGACTCCTTTTCTTTCAACAACGTTCAATCTCATCATCATGGATCGTCGCTGCTTAACTTAGAGACGTTCCAAGACTATTATGGTCATAAGAATATCCCTTTTAGTGAATTTGCTAATCAACCAATTGATGTTGATGACTACTCAATGTATCAAGACGTTCTAGATCCTAAGGATGTTCCAGCTGGTGCAGAGGTGACGGTACCTTGGGGTTTAAATTCGAGCAGTAAGGGAACTGCGAAATCAAGTATAAGCATTATGAGAAGTCAATCCATGAAAGGATATGGAACAGTATCTCTGGCAACGACTAATGTTCCTCAATTATGGGATTATACTTTGCCTCAGCAGAATCAGGCTATCTATTCTTCTGTATCGTTTTCTGCGGTTCAACCTCAGACTCCTGATGTAGTGATGGTCACCAATCCTACTCCAAACCCTTTTAGTTATGATGCTTCTGCTAGTTCTTCTCATCCTATAGCGGCTGAGCCTATTTCTTCAGTTCAGGATTCTTCCAATGCTAGGAAACTTAAGGAAGAGTTTCTGAGGGATTTTAAAAGATTTGACACCGTCGAGGATTTCTCAGATCATCACTATGCTTCAAAGGGTAAATCTTCAAAGCAGGTGATGATATATTTATTCTCTCTGTTGTTGTTCCCTTAATCTCTCTTTCATATCACCAACTTTAATGTTACCTGCGGCTTCTCTTTTTATCTTATCAGCACTCGAAGAATTGGGTGAAAAAGGTTCAAGCAGATTGGAAGATTCTTGAGAATGATTTGCCAGGTTGGTGTATACACTTATGCAGATCAATGCTTGCATCATTTGTTCTTTAAATTTAACTATTTTTGCCAACAGAGGCAATATCTGTCAGAGCCTGTGAATCAAGAATGGATCTTTTGAGAGCTGTAATTATTGGAGCTGAGGGAACTCCTTACCATGACGGTCTTTTCTTCTTCGATATTCAGTTCCCAGATACTTATCCTTCAGTGCCACCGGTATGTCCTCAGGAACAACTTCGTACTTGTTCTGTTTTTCTTACTTCGAAACCTTAATGACTCCGGAAGTTCAATTTGTTGTTGACAGAATGTTCATTACCATTCTGGTGGGCTTAGAATCAACCCGAATCTATACAATTGTGGGAAAGTATGCTTGAGTCTTCTCGGTACCTGGGCAGGTAGCGCGAGGGAGAAATGGCTCCCAAATGAGTCGACAATGTTACAGCTTCTTGTCTCAATCCAAGCACTCATCTTGAATGAAAAACCATACTTTAACGAACCTGGCTACGTACAGAGCGCGGGGACTGCATCAGGCGAGTCCAAGTCTAAAGTTTACAGTGAGAACGTATTTCTATTGTCGTTAAAGACTATGGTTTACAGCATAAGAAGACCACCCCAGGTAAATAATTTGTCAAATCCTCATACGTTTCCTGAATAGGCTGAAATCTTCTTGTTTTCCAAGCTGAATTGGGTTGTTCTTTCCTGAAACTTGTTGTGATGAAATGTGCAGCATTTTGAAGAGTATGTTCAAAACCATTACTTTGTCCGGTCTCACGACATTGTGAAAGCATGCAATGCTTATAAAGCTGGAGCTCCGCTTGGATCGATGGTTAAAGGCGGAGTCCAAGACCTTGAAGAAGCTAGACAGAGCGGCTCCAAGAAGTTTAAGACCGATGTAGCTAGCTTTATGCAGACAGTGGTTGATGAATTCGTCAAACTAGGAGTCAAGGAGCTTGCAGAAAAACCAGAACCGCCTATGAGCAATGCTAACACAGAGAATCAGAGCAAGAAAAAAACCCGTAAGAGAAGCAGATCATCGAGGTGAGCCAAATCCACCAAATGTTTCATGCTTTTCATATCTTGAATTAGAGAGGAAAGACAAGTAATTCTCGTATGTACAGTTTTACTTGATAAAAATTTTATGACTTTCTCTGTCTCTCATGTATTTTTCTTATTATCATTTGTAGTGTTTGATTAGGAATGGTGATTGATTGTTTTTTCGAGTTTTAACTTAGGATTTTATCATTTTGTGACAATTGTTGTTTTTTGGCATTTTGGTATAGCATCAAAGAATTTCTAGCAAATATTGGACGCTGCGTTTTTCAGTAGTATCAAGTTGAAGATACGAGAAAGAAGACTTGGTGGTGACTAGGGATCTAACATGGAGTAGTAGATCGAAGACAAAATTTAGCCTTCTTCTTTTTACTATTTTTGATATATGAATGACTATTTTTTTTCCGGTTTAGAAAAGTAGTTTTATAATTCACATTCGGTTTTCAAAGGACAAATGGTTTTGATAATTGGTGGGTTCACATTATTCTTTTCTGATTTACAAAGCTAGAGATTCTTTTGTACTAAGTTAGAGTTAGCAATGTCCACCTCGGTTCCAAAGTCCACGACCTTTGGAGAATGCTATCATTTCCATAGCTTTAATGGATAGTTTAACCAATCTTTGATACGATATTAATCTCAAGTCGGAAGGAGTCATTTGATCCATCAGTACACGACTACACGAGTGGCTGTCTAAATCAAGTGTATCCAATTCTGTCGAGCCTAATGCCATAACCTGGTTTTTATCAAGTCACTAAGAACCTCTATGTCACCACCAAACTGGAAAGATTTCTTTTGCAAAAGTACACAACATAGGATACTGTCGTGTCCACGAAGCAAGAAGTGGATTTACTGTGTGGGGAGACACCACCAATCGTTACCTGAGTTGATAGAATGATAGTGTTTGATCCTCGTCACCGATGAAAAGAAACGAAGCGAGGAAAAGAGAAAAACAAATTAGGTTTTTCATCGATGCATGAAGTTTTCATATACCAATGTGAATTTTATGAATAATATATAAAGGTATTTATAGAGTGCTTTTTTTTTTGTAATTATTTATAGAGTTACAAAAAAGAGAACCCTGAAAGAATTTATGTGCGAAAGATATGGAAATTATACATATATATCTAAAGGACTAAGATAAAGATATATGCACAACAGAAATTTCTCTTTTCACAACCGAAAGAATCCATCTTGCGGAATTTAGTCAAAAGGAGCCTGACATGGTGGAGATAAAGGTTCGATTTTTCTCTTTTTCTTTTTGTTCTGTAATTTCAGTGGGGTTTTGGAGGAGATTAATATGTAACAATTTTGGGGTTTTGTATTGATTTAGGGTTTACGTGGGGTTTGGTTATTGATCTTGTTTCTTTGTTTGCTCACGTTACTATATATGCTTCTGCTGTTTCGCTTTGCCCTCGGATTGATGAATCATATTAAAGTTTGTTAAGTTGTAACAGATCAGTTTTAGGTAATGTGAAATCAGAAGCTTACTTACCGAGGTTATATTTCTCTAGTTCAGGATTCTTCCAATGTTAGGAAACTTAAGGAAGAGTTTCTGCGAGACTTTAAAAGATTTGACACCGTTGAAGATTTCTCAGATCATCACTATGCTGCTGAGGGGAGTCCGGCTAAACTTTCGCTTTGGCACCTAAAATTTAAAGGGGTAATATGCATAGATGACAATATTTGGGCTTAACATGGCTTCTAAAATTCGCCATAACCCTTTATATATTACTTGATAACTTCTCAAACTTCCGATTTTTATCGGCTTTTCAGCGGCCGAAGAATTGGGTGAAAGATATTCAAAAAGAGTGGAAGATTCTTGACAAGAATTTGCCAGGTAGGTGTATAGACTGCAGCAACACTTATTCACATTTGTTCTTAAGTTTCTATCCCATTTTTTGTTTGGCAAACAGAGACAATATTTGTCAGAGCATGTGAATCAAGAATTGATCTTTTGAGAGCTGTAATTATTGGAGCCGAGGGAACTCCTTACCATGACGGTCTCTTCTTTTTCGATATTCAGTTCCCAGATACCTATCCTTCAGTGCCACCAGTATGTCCTCAGAAACAATATGTGTTCTGTTTTCTATTTTTTACTTGGAACCCTCAATGACTCTGGAAGTCCTTTTTGTTGTTGACAGAAAGTTCATTACCATTCGGGCGGGCTTAGAATCAACCCGAATCTATACAAATGTGGTAAAGTGTGCTTGAGTCTTATCAGTACCTGGACCGGTAAAAAGAGGGAGAAATGGCTCCCCAAGGAGTCCACAATGTTGCAGCTTCTTGTCTCAATCCAAGCACTAATCTTGAATGAAAAACCATATTATAACGAGCCTGGCTACGAGAAATCCATGGGGACTCCATTAGGCGAGTCCTATTCTAAAGATTATAGTGAGAACGTATTCGTATTTTCGTTAAAGACTATGGTTTACAGCATGAGAAAACCACCCTAGGTAAATAAGTAATAAGTAAAAAAATTGGATTGTTTTTTTTTCCATTAAATTTGGTGTTAGAAGTTAGAACTGTTGTTGCGATGAATCTGTGCAGCATTTTGAAGAGTTTGTTCGTAGCCATTTCTTCGTCCGGTCTCACGACATAGTGAAAGCGTGCAATGCTTATAAAGATGGAGCTCCTGTTGGATCAATAGATAAAGGCGGAGTCAAAAAACAAACTAGACAACGAGGCTCTTTGAAGTTTAGGATCAATGTAACTAGCTTTATGAAGACAGTGGTTGATGAATTCGTCAACTTAGGAGCAATAAGAGAAGCAAATCATAGAGGTGAGCCAAACCCAACATTGTTTTCTTGTTTTTTTTTTTGTTATCTTGAATTGATTATTTGTAGTGTTTAATTCTCTGAATAGTGTGATTGATTATTATTCAATTTTAAGTCTAATTATTTTATTTTTATTTTTTTCTCAGGTTTTCTTTATGGGATCTCTTTCTTTATCACAATTGTTGCCTTTTTTGGCAGTTGGTATAGCATCAAAAAAATTCTAGCAAATATTGGTTGCTGCATTTTTCAGCAGTAGGATTTGAGTCGCAACGAAGACTCGAGAAAGAAGACTTGGTGAGTATGAGATATAACATGGAGTAGAAGACAAGATTTTAGCCTATTTTCCTTTGAACTATTTTTTATTTTTGTATTACATTTTTTTTCAGATTAAGTAAAGTAGTTTATAATTGACGTTCCATTAAAAAGTCAAAATGGTTAGACATTTACGATTTTTCTGTTTTGGTTTACAATTTTTCTTTTTCCTTAACATCCTGTTTTATTAGTAAGAAATTACAGAGTTATCAACGAACACTCGTATACAACAAAATTAAGGTAGAACAAAATAGTCGAAAAACTAAAACATTGTTTCCTTTCGCACTTAAGGCTTACATGGTAATAGATTACCAAATGTTATTTTCCTTGACAGTTTTCTCGATCTAAGTTGGTTTTCTTGTTTGGCTATCATCTTTTAGATAATTAAAATTCTGATAAATTATTAGAAAATCATTGGTTGTGTATCTGTTACATCGCAAATCATACAAACATCTCTAACTCAAGCACATGATACTGTATATAGCATATTTCTTGGTTGTAAATAACACCCATGGTTTTTCCGTATGGTAATAAAAATTCCTGATATATATATATATATATATATATATATATATATATCCCATCTATATAGCCTCCAATCTCCATTATTAGTATGTATCCCCAACATATGTCTAATACTTCATATATATATATATATATATATATATATATATCCCATCTATATTGCCTCCAATCTCCATTATTAGTAATTAGTAGTTAAATATACAATGCAACAGTAAAAATAAATAATTTGTTTTATTTTTGAAAGATAATTTCTACTTACTACGTTATTAATAATGTTTTTGATAAATTTGATTTTAGTTTTGAACCCATTCATCCGATGGATCCGTATCTAGTGTATATCTAAAATATAGGGAAAACAAAAAAGATATTGAAATATGCTAACTCTCTTCTAGACCCCGAGGAAAAAAAGTTCTCTTTTCACATCAGAAAGAATCCATCTTGGGGAATTTAGTCAATGGAGCCTGACGTTGTGGAGAAAAAGGTCGCGATTTTTTATTTTCTTCTTTTGGTTCTGTTAATATCAATGGGGTTTTAGAGGAGTTAAATATGTAACAATTTTAGGGTTTTGTTTTGATTTAGGGTTTACGTGTGTTTGGCTGATCTTGTTTCTTTGTTTGCTCACGTACGTTTATTATATATGCTTCTACTGTTTCTCTTTACACCTCGGATTGATGAATCATATTAAAGTTTATTAAGTTGAAAAGAATCAGTAGTTTAGGTTATGTTAAATCCTAACTGAGGTTATTTCTCTAGTACAGTATTCTTCCAGTGTTAAGAAACTTAAGGAAGAGTTTCTGCGCAACTTTAAAAGATTTGACTCCGTTGAGGATTTCTCAGATCATCACTATGTTTCTAAGGGGAAAGCGTCAAAGCAGGTGATGATTAATTTATCCTCTTCGATAGGGGTTGTTGTTTCCTTAATCGCTTTTTTCATATTCAACCGCTGTAACTTTACCCGCCATCTCTCTTTTTATCTCTTCAGCACTCGAAGAATTGGGTGAAAAAGGTTCAAGACGAGTGGAAAATTCTTAACCAGAATTTGCCAGGTCGGTGTATAGTCTGCAGCAACAATTTTCCACATTATTTGTTCTTTCGTTTCTCTCACATTTTTTGTTAAACAGAGACAATATTTGTCAGAGCCTGCGAATCAAGAATGGATCTTTTGAGAGCTGTAATTATTGGAGCCGAGGGAACTCCTTACCATGACGGTCTTTTCTTTTTCGATATTCAGTTCCCAGATACCTATCCTTCAGTGCCACCAGTATGTCCTCCCAGAAACATCCTCAAAATGTGTTCTGTTTTTAAACCTTAATGACTCTGGAAGTTCATTTTTCTGTTGGCAGAATGTTTATTACCATTCCGGTGGGCTTAGAATCAACCCGAATCTATACAACTGTGGTAAGGTATGCTTGAGTCTTCTCGGTACCTGGCATGGTAACGCGAGGCAAAGCTGGCTCCCAAAGGAGTCCACAATGTTACAGGTTCTTGTCTCAATACAAGCACTTGTCTTGAATGAACAACCATACTTTAACGAACCTGGCTACGGCCTGATCAAGGGGACTTGGTTAGGCGAGTCCAAGTCTAAAGTTTACAGTGAGAACGTATTTCTATTGTCGTTAAAGACTATGGTTTACAGCATGAGAAAACCACCCCAGGTAAAGAATTTGTCAAATCCTCATACGTTTCCTGAATAGGCTGACATCTTCTTGGTTTCCAAGCTGAATTGGGTTGTTCTTTCCTGAAACTTGTTGTGATGAAATGTGCAGCATTTTGAAGAGTATGTTCAAAACCATTACTTTGTCCGGTCTCACGACATCGTGAAAGCATGCAATGCTTATAAAGCTGGCGCTCCGCTTGGATCGATGGTTAAAGGAGGAGTCCAAGACCTTGAACAAGCTAGACAGAGCGGCTCCAAGAAGTTTAAGACCGATGTAGCTAGCTTTATGCAGACAGTGGTTGATGAATTCGTTAAACTAGGAGTCAAGGAGCTTGCAGAAAAACCAAAACCGCCTGTGAACAATGCTAACACAGAGAATCAGAGCAAGAAAAAAACCCGTAAGAGAAGCAGATCATCGAGGTGAGCCAAATCCACCAAATGTTTAAAAAATTTTATGAAATTTATGACTTTCTCAGTCTCTTATGTATTTTCTTATTATCATTTGTAGTGTTTAATTAGGAATGGTGATTGATTATTTTATCGAGTTTTAACTTAGGATTTTATCATTTTATGATAATTGTTGTTTTTTTGGCATTTTGGTATAGCATCAAAGAATTTCTAGCAAATATTGGACGCTGCGTTTTCAGTAGTATCAAGTTGAAGATACGAGAAAGAAGACTTGGTGGTGACTAAGGACCTAACATGGAGTAGTAGATCGAAGACAAAATTTTAGCCTTTTTCTTTTTACTATTTTTGATATATGAATGACAATAGTTTTTCCGGTTTAGAAAAGTGGTTTTATAATTGACATTCGGTTTTCAAAGGACAAATGGTTTTGATAATTGGTGGGTTCACATTATTCTTTTCTGATTTACAAAGCTAGAGATTCTTTGGTACTAAATTAGAGTTAGCAATGTCCACCTCGGTTCCCAAGTCCATGGTTTCCACGTCCACGACCTTTGGACGATGCTATCATTTCCATAGCTTTAATGGATGGTTTAACCGATTTTTGACACAATTAATCTCAAGTCGGTTGGAGTCATTTGTTCCATCAGTACACGACTACACGAGTGGCTGTCTAAATCATGTGTATCCAATTCTGTCGAGCCTAATGCCATAACCTGGTTTTTACCAAGTCACCAAGAAACTCTAAGTCACAACCAAACTGGAAATATTTCTTTTGCAAAAAGTACACAACATACGATACTGTCGTGTCCATGAAGCAAGAAGTGGATTTACTGTGTGGGGAGACACCATCAATCGTTACCTGAGTTGATAGAATGATAGTGTATGATCCTCGTCACCGATGAAAAGAAACGAAGTTGCCGAGGCTCAAGGTAGCCCGAAGCGAGGAAAAGAGAAAAACGAATTAGGTTTTTCATCGATGCATGAAGTTTTGATATACCAATGTGAATTGTATGAATAATATTGAAAGAATATATAAAGGTATTTATAGAGTTTTTTTTACAATGAGGACATATTCTTATTGTCGTTAAAGACTATGGTTTACAGCATGAGATAACAACCAAAGGTAAAATAATTAGTCAAAATTTGGTTTAAAATAGTGATGAAAATGCAGCACTTTAATTAACGACTGTTGTTGTGATGAATGAACAGCATTTCAAAGAGTTTGTTCGTAGCCATTTCCTCGTCCGGTCTCACCACATAGTGAAAGCGTGCAATGCTTATAAAAATGGAGCTCTTGTTGGATCAATGGTTAAAGGCAGAGACTGAGTCCAAGAACGTGAACAAACTAGCCAGAGCGGCTCCAAGAAGTTTAGGACCGATGTAGCTAGCTTTATGAAGACATTGGTTGATGAATTCGTTAATTTAGAGCGAAACCAAAACGAAAACCAAAACCATCTGAGAGCAATGCTAACAAAGAGACCCAGAGCAATAAAACAAACCTTAGGAGAAGCAGATTATCGAGGTGAGCCAAAGCTGCCAAACCAGCCAAACTGTCAAATATTATTTAAATATAAATTTTGAATATTTTTTTAGGATGATCTATGGATATATGATATCAAATTTATGGTACACCGCAAGACGATATTTTATAACTAAATATTTAAAATTTTAAGTTGTATTTGTTTTGCTAATATTGTTTAAATTGTTTAATGTTTAAAATTGTGTAATTGTATTTTAATTGTTAATTTTAGGATTTCACCCGTAGTATACCATCCCGTATTAATATTCACTCAAACCCGTCAATTCTAATATTTCATCTGTTGTATAAAGTTTAAATATTTATAATATTTAAACTTCTTATAAAAGAATCGAGATGCATCTGTTGTATATGTTTTGTTAATATTGTTTGCGAGATGCATCTGTTGTATAAGTTTTGTTAATATTGTATGTTTTGTTTAGTATTTAAGATTGTATAATTATATTTTTGATTCTTAATTTTAGAATTTTACCCGTAATATATTATTCTGTATTATTATTGATCCAAAGATCGTCAATATATGATTTTATCAGTAGTATAAAGTTTAAATATTTATAATGTTTGAATTTCTTATAAAAGAATCGAGTGAACTTCAGATCATATAAGAGGAGCTTCTCTCATAATATTAGATGAGAGGAGCTTCAAACAACATGTACTGAAATTTAAATTTAATCCAAAAGTAACCTGATATGGGTTAAAACGGAAGTCATATGAGTTGAGATAAGTTTGAAATCAAAGAGTTTGAGGCATCGTGGGAGATGATGGATTCAGGGAAAGTTTGTGGCCGAACGTTTTCATATGCGAAGAGACGATTTCTTTCTCTATGTTTTAGGTGACCTGGCTAGGTGTAGGTGTGGCATCCTCTTACATAATTTTCATTTTGCTTGAGAGACCTAAAACAACTACTTTTATTAGTAAGAGATATAGATTATTCATGTTAATAAATAATTAATTAATTACTATTCATAATTTTGAATTTAATTTTTGCAATTAATATTTATATTAAAACCAATTTAATTAATTTTATAGAAAAATCGTGAGAAATAATTTATAGGGAATTGGTAGAAGATAGCTTTTCTACAAAACAATTGATAGGAAATCGATCAAAACATTTCTTTCTGGTTCCTTGCACTCTTTCCTACTTCTGAAATTTTGTAATGACATCTGTTTTACTTAGGTTTGGTTTCGAATGAATTGCTGGTTTTCTCGAAAACTTTTCTCCAAACCGGGTTAGCGGGGAAAGATATGGCAAAAATCATAGATTTAATGACATTACTATTCCTCTGCAATTTATGAGAAAATAGGACATTAGTGTTCTGTTTCTGACGAAACCTCCCATATGCAAACCAAATTATAAGGTGAATCAATGATAGGTTTCATTGGCAAATTGGTTTCAATTAAATAGATATCTCTTGAAGAAGAGACAAAATATCTATGTACAGCTTACGCAACAAAGCTAGGGACTTGTCATGATTCTGGTAGATCTTTACGACAAGTAGGACATGTGAGATGATTCTTAAGCCAAGCGTCGATACAAAGCGCATGATAGATATGTCTGCAAACAGGAAATACTCTGCATTCTTCATTAACGACATAACCACTGAGACAAATCGCGCATTCTCTTGATTCTAGTGACTTTTCTTCATCCTCCTCATGGTTGCCTTGTCCAACAAGCAACTTCGGTAGTAGGGTTTCGATCACGCTTTGTTTCAGCCCGCGCTTTTTTCCTTCTCTCTCGAAATCTGGTAACCGTAGACCGGTCGAGATGATTGTGTGGTAGGTAACGATTCTAGCACGTTGTTGGCCTCTTTGTACTCCGATTTCGAGATCTAGGTCGAGACATGTTCCTAAGAATGGTCGCAGAATGCAATCGATGATGACGTAGATTACAAGAATGAGAGCTGAGGTTGCAATGAGAACAACGAGCAAGATGCAGAGACCGATGAAAACAGCGAGACCAAGAACGCTGATGAGACTAATCGCATCATCTTCTTCTGAGCTCATGTTGATTCTTACAAGAAACAAGTTCCAAGGGTTTTGTCCAAAATGGTGATTTTCAGGTGACAACCTAAAGATTTAAACAGCTATATATTTTTAGTCATGATAGCTTGTTGTTTAGGATAAGGCAGTGAGGAAGGATTTGTGTGTATTCTAAGTTTAGGGTTTGGTTTCAAATTCATATCTAAAGTTTTCTGATTTTTTTCTCTCAAAATTATCCTAAATCGTTAGAAAGAGTTCCATTCCATTTGATCTGTTATTTGCACACAAAAGTCCTACATGTTTTTTAAAAAAATATAAATTATGTTGTGGATTTGGTCAAAATTTCTTTGGTGATTTGAAAATTTTTCATTTTATATTTAAAAGGTAATATTTTCTTAATGGTGATACATATGACCAAAATAATAAAAGGATACATATATGTTGTTGTTTTTTAACACTGATACATATATGTTGTTATTCTTTTCCTTTGTGTCTGAAAATATTTTCACTTTATTTTTGACAAAATATTATTTACGCAAAAAGTGTTATTAATCCAATTAGATTCCATAATTAAGTTATTCAGCAAATTGACCTTTGTAAGGAATTAAATTGGTCATAAAGTCTAATTAAACCGGTCCAAACCGGTTCTGTTCTCGCTGGCTCGGCCACCGCTTTTCAACAGAACAATCTGTCTTTTTCTCTGTCTCACTCTCTCACTCACTCACCGGAGCAAAGTGATGTCGGTGTGTTCTTCGTCTTCTTCTTCTCAGAAAACATGGATTGTTAACGGGATCTTGGCCGGAACAGCGATTGCAGCCGCAATCGGCGCACGTGCTTATCTGGGTCGATCCAAGAAATTCCGGAGCCGGGTCGTCGGAATCATTCCCGCACGTTACGCTTCCTCTCGATTCGAGGGTAAGCCTCTCGTGCAAATCCTCGGCAAACCCATGATCCAGGTTCCTCCATAGTTGTCTCTTTTCAGTATCTCTGTTTATTCTCTGTAATATCGCTGTGTCGGATCTGGCTTAGTTTGGCAAATTTTAGTCGAATTTTTGTGCACTGCCTTTAAGTTTTCAGATCACACATTCAAGTTTATTTTTGTTAAAAAGTTTTCTACTTTCGTTAACTCTCAATCTGGTGTTAGATAAAGTTTGAATCTTTTGTAACTATATATTTTGTGTTTCTCATTTTTGTTGGTTCGTTCTTGAGCAGAGAACTTGGGAGAGGTCGAAGTTAGCTACTACGCTTGATCATATTGGTAATGTTGTCTCATAATCTTTATATATGAAAAATCTCTACTTTATGCATCTAAGATCTCTTCTATGAACTTTGCCTTTGGTTTTGATTCTTTCTTTCAACTTGTGATTATTCAGATTACAAGATGTCTGATTTCTGTGTGTTATTAATTTATCAGTTGTAGCCACTGATGATGAAAGAATCGCGGAGTGTTGTCGTGGATTTGGTGCCGATGTTATCATGACTTCAGAGTCTTGCAGAAATGGTTTCTTTACTGTTTTCTTCATAATTTTGGTTTTTTATTTGGTGGGATATAGAGCCTCTGGCTTAAGCTCTGTATCATTTGGGTGATGTTTAGGCACTGAGAGGTGCAACGAAGCGCTAGAAAAGCTGGAGAAGAAGTATGATGTCGTTGTTAACATTCAAGGAGATGAACCACTTATTGAGCCTGAGATTATAGACGGTGTAGTCAAAGCACTTCAGGTCTCGTAAACTGCTCAGTGAGATGATGTCTTATATGTTTCATCGTGGATTATGATCCTACTACTTAGAAGTCTTTCGAATGCTGTTGAATAGTGTTCCTATGGTTGTGGTTTCTAGGTAACACCGGATGCAGTGTTTAGCACAGCGGTGACATCATTGAAACCAGAAGACGGGCTTGATCCTAACCGAGTTAAATGTGTGGTGGACAATCGTGGCTATGCTATCTATTTCTCAAGGGGTTTGATTCCTTATAACAAGTAATTTCTCTTTTCTTTTTCTTTTTCTTGTGTGTATTGGTTATATGAATATCTTATTCATCCTCATACGTTCATATTGATCTGTTTGTAATGTTCATTATTGATATGCTTTTGCGGTTTAGGAGTGGTAAAGTCAATCCAGATTTTCCGTACATGCTTCATCTTGGAATTCAGGTACTGAGCAACCAATTTCTGTTTGCTTTTCTTTTTTTGTTGTCATGATCTAATCTCGGTTATGTTTTTATCCTCAGAGCTTTGATTCGAAGTTTCTGAAGGTATATTCAGAGCTTCAACCAACGCCATTGCAGCAAGAAGAGGATCTAGAACAGCTCAAAGTTCTTGAGAATGGCTACAAAATGAAGGTAATGTAAAAGTATCGCCTGTCAGTATATCATCCTACCAAAAGAAATGAGTCTTTTCGTAGAGAATATAGAGAGTAGGCACTAAGGTCTAAATGTTTGGTTGTGTACAGGTTATAAAGGTAGATCATGAAGCTCATGGAGTTGACACACCCGATGATGTCGAAAAGATTGAATCTTTAATGCGCGAAAGAAACATGTCCTAGTCCACAAAATCATTTTCCTTTCTTTTCTTTTTTTCCCTTTCATTAGGAGTACGTGATAAACGCCTTGAAAGAGTTGTGGCATTGTGTGTGAGACATCGAAGGTTTACTGATACGACATCGAAGGTTTACTATCATTTACCTAAAGAAAGTATCGTGTTACTTTTTGATAGTATCGATCTTTTTATTTTCCCCTTAATTCCTTTTTAGTATCGATCTCCTTTGTTACTCTCTGATATTGATGTTTGTAAACTTTTGAAATCGATGATTACGCTCCTGATTACGTTAGTGTTGACTGTTGAGATCCTCAAAACGATTGAGAAACAGGAAACGGTCGAGTTTGTGCATTGCATTTGTAGAATATATCCTTCAATCAGTTCCAAAGCAAGGAAACATAAACTTTTTGAGTTTAAAGGTGAATCCTTTTATTCACCCCATCTTTTTCTAACCAATTAGAATATGTCACTTAAAACAAATTAAACTCATTTAACAGTATAATCTAGTTCCTAATCACTCTTTCGTTATAAATACTGTATATATATCGGCTAGGATTTTTGACACATTAAAAATATAAAAACATTTGGTTTTACTTTTTATTAGTTTTTTCTTTTGCAACCTACTTCTTATTAACATATGATATAATTAATTATGTTAAAAATGGCTCAGAGTGATTGAGAAATATATTTATATATATATATATATATATATATGTACACGTGGTTGTTCAGAATAGCCTACAGTGGTAATGTAGTGAAACTAATCATTTGGGGAAGATTAAAGAAAAAAGAGAAGAGAGACGTGTTTAGTTTGTTTGTTTTTGTGAAAAGAAAGATGTTTAGTGAAACACGTGTTAAGTGTCATGACCAAGAGTTGGGGAAGATAGAGAAAAAGACAAAAACAGCTAAGAATAATAATGGCTATGATGTGGTGACTCTATAGTCTATATTAGTTCTGGGCACAAATATGGAACCGAATGGAACCGAACCGAACCAACCCGAAATTAATGGATATGGTTCGGTTCGGGTTCTATTGAAAAGAGTGATCAGATCTTGATTCAATGATCCATGGGTATAGGTTTGGTTCGGGTAGGAACCAATACCTATTCGGGTACCTAAAAATTAAAGCCCATTAGTCAATATATTTTTTATAATGATAGCCCATTAACTCATATTTCTTTTATAACTCATATTAATCTACTTAACTAAACATAACAACCCTTGATCCAATCCATAAGCTCACCATCTATTTCTCTTACTAACCTCTGCTCTCTCTTTCACTCTCATCCGTAACCTAATATTTGAGAAACCCTAGTTCTCTCTTTCTCAAAGACGAAGATAAAAACTCCTCGATTCATTGCAAACCTAAGAGGCAAAGACAAGCCTCTTATTGGATTTGTAATCGTATGATGACTAATATGTGATGTTTTATTGCATACTTGGATAATTGCTTATGAGTTTTGCATTATCTTTTATTGTTTTGTTTCGGTTTCAAAAATACCCAAAATAAATTGATTCCTTCTCGGTTCTATTGGTTAATATCCGAACCAAACCGAATCGAGTAGGATCCGAACCGGAACCGAACCGATCTTTGTTTGGTTCCAATATAGTTCCTAAATCTCAGAACCAAAATAATTGGAACCGAATGGTTCGATTCTAGAACCGAACCAAGGACTAGTCTATATCTCTAACTTATTTGAAAGGAAGATTGAATAATGTCTTGAAATACACGTGTACATTTATCAAAATAATGGTGATTGATAATAATAATAAAAATAGAAATAATGGTGATTGTTTAGGTAAGCCATGGACGATTATATAACAAGAGTAGAGGTCCTTGTTTCCGACACTTAACTAGAAAACGGTTTGAGAGATTACAAAGTATCGATGGAGAAACTTAGGGTTTTGTACCGTTTGATACTGACGATAACGTGCTTGGTGTGTTACGGGTTTAATGTTGGGAAGTGTTCAGAATTCGATTTCTTGATCGAGACTTACGTGTCATCATCATCAGTGCCGTCGTGCCGGTCCGACAGTTGCGAATGCCCTACGCAAAGCTTAGAAAAATGTTTTTTTATATACTACAAAAACCATAAACAAATATTCTTTTAAAAAACTATTCTCAAATTTGCAACTTTTTCAAAAAAAAAACAATTTGCGAAATACAAAAGGAAATAAATTCAAAAACAAACAAACAACTCTTCTAAAAATAAATATGATTTCAATATAAAAAAAAAAAAAAAAAAAAAAAATATGATTTCAAAGAGTAAAGTGCAACTATGATGCTTCTCATCATGAGGGAGATGTAGTGTCCGGACTTGGATGGCTAATACGGAACTCCCAAGGGACGGTATTAGAGTGCGGCATGGGTAAATTCCAAGGCCGAATGACACCGGAAGAGGCTGAATGCTCGGCACTGATATGGGCAATACAAGCCACCTCCGCTTTTGGATATACAAAGGTAATATTTGAGGGAGATAACAGTAACGTTAATCGTCTGATAAACACAAAGTCAGATAACCCCAGGCTCAAACATTATCTCGATACCATAAAAAGTTGGATTCCAAGCTTTACATCAACGGAGTTCATCTTCACACACCGAGAACAAAACCAATGTGCTGATACGCTAGTTAAGAAGGCTATCAAGTCTTCTACTCAATGGTCTTTGTTTAATTGTTGTCCTCATTTCCTTTATCCGTATGTAAACAATGATATTGCTTAAACTATAAATGAAGATATTAGTTGGAAAAAAAAAAATATATATGATTTCAATTGTATAAAAAAAGCAAAACGACTATTTTTTTGTATTTGGTCTAATCTGTGCAGAAGTGGTATCACGTAAGTTCAAAGAAAAAGCGTCGTTCAACGTTTTAGGTCTATTAAATAATTTTTTTTTTCCTTAATTTTGTTATTATAGATATAATTTGTCTTTCTCTAAAATCCCAAATTAATTTCTAAAAAAGACCCTACATTAAACATAAATAGTTTTACAGTATAACTACGAGTCTACGACTTAACAATTTTTTTGCTTAAAATAGCTTTAATTTTTTGGGCCCGAATCATTGTCTTCAGTGGCTTGGCCTCTAGGCTGGACTTGATCATCCTCACTAACATCTAACAATGATTTGGTGTATTACACCCGAATGGTGACTTATTGGTGTTGGGAGACAAACAAACTTCCCGGAAGATTAGAAAATAATCTATATATACATTTTTGCAGCCATTTTGTGAAATAAATCATGGAGTTGGAACTTATTTACGATGGCTGTCACTGGCTTTTAATTATTGGGTTTTTCAGCAATAAATTGATTAACAAACGAAAACATTCCAAATATATTCCAATCCCATATATCACGCAGATTTTTCCAAAATTTGAACAAAATTTTGGCAACTATTTAAAACAAAAAATGTTTGACAACCCAAAAGACAATTGCAATCCCTTAAAATGAGCAAAACGCAACTAAATATATTTCTTATCAATTCACTAAATCTTATTTCTCCAAAATTTGAACTAGATTTCGACAACTATTTAAAACAAAATTTTGTTTGACAAACTAAAACACAATTGCAATCCCGTAAAATATTTATTTTAATTATAAATTTAAATTAACGGGGTACCGCGGTTTTTTTTACAGGACGAGTTTGGCGGAACGGGTTTGGAAGGACGTTATTTAATAACAATTGTAAACTATAAAATAAAAATATTTTATAAATAGATATAATTTGCAAAATTTTATATATATACTAATTTAAAAAAATAAATTGTCTCCGCGGTGTACCGCGGGTTAAAATTTAGTTATTTATATATAAGTGAAGTCCAACCCCAATTAATATAAAGTTTTTAGAAAAAAATCCATGCAGACTTGGTCACTTGGTCCTTTACTACTCAATAGAACTTGAATAATATTTTTATCATTTGGTTTGAGACTAGAGATCATTTGTTATTTCATTACCCTGTATGTTCTCAAATCTAGAGCATTGTTCTGTCAATACTAGGACAGCCACATCTCAATTTTGCTGATTGGTCTGGCCTCATTGCGTGGTTACCCCTCCTCCTACGGATTACAGAGCTTAACTCTCAAACGCCTCACGGTACAAGTCACTATCTTCTCCATTTGGAAGGAGAAAAACAATAGGCTCTCCAACAAAAATAAGCTTTTATACACATGAGCGCTCGAGCTTGAACATGGAGCTGGCAGTCCCCTTTTTCTTTGTCATTGGTTTTATTTTTCTCCCTAAAACATGCTATATGGTAATTTCCATATAAAAGATTTACACGTTACAGATTCTTAATCATTTTGTAATTTTTTGAGTAAAAGTGTTATATTTGATCATTTTGTTATTTTGCTAGGGTTTTGGTTTACTTGTGACTCTCATCTCAATATGGGCTAACACGTGTTCAACAGATTTCAATGGTTAGACGTACGCCACAGTAGCCATTTCAAAATATATGGTGCTGATAAGAAAAAGGAGTGATAATGTGGGGACCCTTATCTTTTCTTCAACGTGATAATAAATTATTTGATAAGTGAGCTGTATCATTTAATTAGTTACCAAGTGAACTAGAGTTATGTTCCCAGTAATGGTTATGTTCACAGCCCGGTGGTGCGGACCGTGTCGTGACATGATCCCCATACTGAACAAAATGGACTCGGAATACAAGAATGAGTTCAAATTCTACACAGTAAACTTTGACACAGAGATAAGGTTCACAGAACGTTTTGACATAAGTTATCTCCCGACCACTCTCGTCTTTAAAGGCGGTGAACAAATGGCTAAAGTCACCGGAGCTGACCCAAAGAAGTTAAGGGAACTCGTCAAGAAGTACATATGAGTTACCTTGGCTCGTCCGTTCATATATTTGCTTCTTCATTTGTCAAAACCTTTGCTTTTACTATGTTGTTGAGTGTTGTTTGTCTCCTTTACTACTACAAATAATTATCTCCTTGAATAATAAACTATGCTCTCTACTTTAATCATTACTTCTTGATCATGGTAAATTATGACTAAAGATGGATAATGCAATTGGACCCATAATGATAAATAGTTTTTGATAAGAGTCTCACTTTTGAGTTAATTAAGACAAAAAAAAGTTTACAAGTAACAAAAAACAAAATTTTGCATGTGTAACCAAATTACTCAGCAGAATCTGACTCGTCTTCTTCATCATTTTCTGACACTGCGTCCTCATCTGCGTCAGAGTCACTTTCCACTCCATCTTCCGACACCGCGTCCTCATCTTCTTCAGCATCAGTTCCGTTTTCGGCGTCTGTTTCAGTTGACTCTTTTGCTTTCTTATCATCCTTGAGGTCTTTCTCGTCATAGAAGTCCCTTTGGACAGGAACATCTTTCTGTTGTTGGGTAGACATGATTCCAGCAATGGCTTTCAATGCAGCAGCTGCCTGACTGTTATCAGCTATGGCTTCTTTATCTATGCCTGGCACTATTACTTCTGATTCTGAGGCCACATTGTCTAGCTTAGGAGGTGGGACAAAGAAGGGAATACGACCTCTTTGCCAGTCATGGAGTATCATCTTTGCTCCTGTCATCAAATCAGGCTCTCCACCCTGAACAAGGTTATATCAAGTTCAGTTATTCTTACACGAAAACAGAGAAACCTTTTTAAGATATCGATCTCTACTTATTGAACAAAACTCGTAGCCTATTAAAATTACGAGACATACCTTTAACAGTTTGCCAGAAGATTTGCATAACTGAAGAAGGAAATCATGATCGTCCTCCCTGTATATATCGACCCCGGAAATAAACACTTTGTGGCCAAAATAGGGATGACTAATAAGAAAATATTGAAAAGTGAAAAATTCCCATACCAGTCCTTTATTTTATACGCTCTCTGCAAGTGCTCTTTCTTGACACGCCTCAGTACTTCACCAATGTGCTCAGATGCATCTTCCAGGTTTGTAACTCTTACCTATAAACCAAAATTATGAATATGTAAGATAATTAATCAATGGGTTTGAGCAAAGGTGAACCAAAAGTTTTCAAGGCATTTGCGTGTAATACGTGGAAGAAAAGACTGATAATACAAGATACATACCACTCCCTTGAGAACAATATCTGTCTCGGTATCACGGCTCTGGTAAACAACTCCAGGACAATCAATCAAGAAAATCCTCTTAGTGAGTGTGATGTATTGCCAGACCTTAGTCTCTCCTGGAATTGGAGCAACCTTGCAAACCTAAAGAAGAGACAGAGGAAGGAGATATGTGAGCAATAGTAAATTGGCAATTAGGGATTCACTGAAGTAGCAAAGAAGTTCATACATTTTTAGTACGCAGCGTGTTGATAACTGATGATTTCCCAACATTCGGATACCCAACAAATCCCACAGATATGGCTTGCTTGTCACTCTTTAGACGAGCAAACTGCCTCAAAACTGAGAGAAGTGACCCCTGAAATCAGCCATCATTTGGTGAACATACATTAAGAAAATAACATAGGATGATAATAAGACTTCAAAAATATAAAATACAAGTCAATGATCAGAGGATCTTTAAGGAGATAAATTATCGATGAAGTACCTTTCCGAAAGACTTGTTAACACTTGCATGGAATGCTAGAGTTGGATATTCCTTTGATAATACTCTCAACCATCCTTTAGTGGCCCAAGCCGGAACCAGATCACACTTTAAGAAAAAGACACATTAAGATAACTAGTAAGCATCTTTCACACTAGGAACAGTCAACTTAAGCTAGCTGAGTTTCCAAATATGAAAACAACTAACCTTGTTCAATAATAGAATCATGTGTTTATGCTTGTGATGCTCTTTCAAAGTTTTCTCTAAATGATGACACCTAGTACCTTGTGGATCCCTAGCATCAATAACCTGTCACACGAAATACAAATAAGCCAGAGAAAGAAAACTACAAAATCTCTTTCATTAACTTGAACCGTGAATAGAAACATACCTGGACAATTACATCAGAGGAGTCTATGACTTTGTAAAGTTCCCCCCAAATACGCTTGCTCTGTCCCTTTTCAAACATAGTATGCCTCACAAGGTCTCTAAACCCGTCCTCTTCTTCTCCTCCTTCACCAGAAGGACCTGCCCCATTCTTCTCCTCAAATGCATCTTCAAAATGAACCAAAATGTCCCAAATGAATACATAATGCATCATTTTATTACAACAAGGTCAAAAATAGCCCAAATTACCCTGAGATTCAGCTGCCTTCTTCACCAAGGCTTCATAATCAGAAGCAACCAGCTTTGGTCGCTTTCTTTTAGTCTTCCTTCCAAAAGCATCTTGAAAGGGCTCCATGTCCAGCAAATGAACTCTCGATTGCTTAACAAAGAAACACCAAAACCAATCAAAAATCGAAACTTTAACACCTTTGATAATCTAAATTCAACAAAGTTAAAAAATTTACCTTCTTGTTATCAGTTAAAAGAGACATAGGCAACTTCCTCTCCTTCAAAATCACATTGTAATTACTAGACATCTTAGTCTGAAGCTCTTCTCTAAAGTACTCAAGCTCTTTCTGATTCACAACACGAGTGTTCCCTATACAATAACACATCAACAGAAAATCAGATGACTATGAAAATCAATTGAGTGACATAAATTCTCACGAAAATCTGAAACTCACCAAACCATCGTCGATCAGGTGCGATTCGTGAGTTGGGTAATTCCTTTGACTGGTACTCGTTGCTAAGGATTTTACCACCGGCGTTTCTCTTAGGTCTAGTCTTGTACATCTTAAGCCGGTTAACTGTGGATTTGGACCGGGTTTCGGTGGTTTTCTTTTTGCCATCAGCACGATTCGCATCGAGCGAATGCTTTGGTTTACCGGAAACATTCGCTTTCTTCTCCTTCTTCACCATCTCTGATTTTTGTTTTCCTTAACGGCGAACGATGGAAGAGAAGAAAGAAACAGAGGAGGAAGAAGAAACAGAGTGGCTTCGAGTGTTTTTGCTAGGGTTTGCTGTGAGTCTCCTCTTAAAATGGGCTTCAATGGTTTTGGCCCAAAAGGCCCATAGGCCCATAGGCCCATTATAACACAAAAGCCCCTTCTAAGTCTATGCATTTGGCGTGAACATGAAAAAATGTGTATAAACTGAAATGTGACTTAATTATTAATCAAGTAAGTAACATATGTAAACATGTCAAAAAAATCAAACAATCCTTTAATGACCAGAAACATAAAAAGCTAGTCGTTACTCGTTACAAATTAATAAACCATTAAAAGGCTACTTCGTTAAAGCTTTTCTTCTTCATTACAAGAAAAAGAAAATGGAGAAAGCAATTCTCATAACGTTTCTCATAGCCACCACATCGATGGTTTATCAAACTATTGGTCAAGAAGAAGAGATCAGTCCAATATCTCCTGAATCATTGGCATACGAACCCGCTGCAGCTTACGAGTACGACCACGAACTCCTAAGCCACATGACGACCCGGCGCATCAAATTTCTCCAAGATTGTTCGGATAAAATGAGCTCGAAATGCAATGTTGAGATGACGGAAGGATTGATCGACGACAAGCCCGTTTCGGAGGATTGTTGTGTGAACTTTTTGAAGATTGGAAGAGAATGTCACGAAGGATTGATGACTTTTGTGTTCGCCACTTATGAGCTAAAAGATGTTGCTTCTGCGATTCTTCCTAGGAGCAAACGGATGTGGAATAAATGTGTTGAGACCACTGCTGCTAAGATTGGTGCTCCTCTCGCTTTTGAAACTTGATTTTTAAGTTAATGATCATAAAAAGTTATATTTATCCAATTATACATACACTAGATCATAACCCGTGCTATACAGCACGGGCATTAATATTTTTCATGAATAAAATTGAATACTTTGTTTTAATTATCTAAGTGTAAAAGTGATGCTATAATATGTTTTACTTTTATTACTATTTGAATATAATGATTAATGTTGCATTAGATTGTCTTTGTTTTAAAATATCGTATTTATATTAAATATATAATATTTAGTTTATATTAAATGTGAAAATTTTGTATCCAAGCTATATTACGTATTTTATTTGGAAAGAAAAATGATTTGTTTGTTTGAGAACATATAGTTTTTGGCCCAACTTTGAATTTGTTTATGTATTGTGTGTTGGTTTTAGTCGTGGGCCTAATATGGTCTAATGAAGATATATAGGCTCTAGATTCTATTATGTCTAATTTAATTATTTACAAATTTAATAAATAAAAAACTATACCTAAAACTGAATGGAATGCTGACAAAAAAAAATTGTTTGGAAATTACATGACTTCCTATGACTGCGGCTTCTTACGACCATCAAAATCCAATAGCTCTATTTAAAGATTATACATGAAAGGTAAGTAGTATATTATATATTGCTGTTCGAGAATCCAATTACTCTATTTAAAGATTGAAAAAGCTACTTATATGTTTAAGACAGCTTAAGGTTTAACTTGTTATATTATCAAGTAAGTTCTCTTAAGAAGAACTCTAATCTGTTACAAATTTAAATGCAGGTTTGCACCAGCTGAAGCTTTTGGATTAGTGTAAATCTATATAAGAAGGACAAACTAAACATGAAGTAGCAGGCGACATCAACTTCAGATCCTAATATGTGTATAAAGGTTAGCACCTGATTCCTAAAATCTTATTTTGAATGGATGATGTTGACTGCGTCATGTATTTATATAGTAAAGAAATATTCAATCTCATATTCGAATATTAGACATAATCAGAGTAATAAAGAAATTAAAAAACCATAAGTTTCTTTCGAACTATAACATAGTTAAGAAAATCCAACAATTTTTTTTTACTAACTCTTATTCCATTTAACACGTCCTGACAGTGCTTGAGCATCTTTATTCCTTGATTTGATGCAACTAAATCTGAAAGATAGAATTTGTTAAATAATTTCATTAGTGCCAAATATTACGTTGAATGTAATTCTATAAAAAAACTGAAAAACGTTTTTGATTTCTTAACTTATTAACCTGGTTGAATAGGAATCCCATAACTTTCTTTCCATGACTGTCTTAGTGTAGGTTTTGAAACACTTCTTTAAAAACAACATTCATTGTTTTTTTCTGTGGTTTTCCTTTCTTGTCTGTTATAAGAATCTTCAAACCTGATATAAATGGAAGATTAATAATCGTATACATATTATAGTAATTAAAATGGTGGCTTAAAAAAACTTCGTACCAGTTTTTGACGTCACTCTAGAGATTGCCACGTATAGTTGCCCATGTGAAAACACAGGCCTAGGCAAATAAAGTCCAACAGACTCTAGTGTCTGCCCTTGACTCTTATTTATGGTCATGGCAAAAGCTACAGATAGAGGAAATTGCCTACGCCTCATTTTGAAAGGTAATCTTGTATCTGATGGTGTGATTAACATCCTAGGAATCAGAACAATCTTACCAACTCTATTACCTGTAATAAATCTAGCTTGTATTACAGTATCTGCCATTTGAGTGACCTGTAATCTTGTCCCATTGCATAAACCTTTATTAGGATCCATGTTTCTCAACAACATGACCGGACAACCAACTTTCAAGCGCAAGCAATGGTTCGGCAATCCAGAAACTCTGACACTGTTTAAAAAATCAGCTGAATAAGCATCATTATTCGCAGAACTTGTGTCAGCAGGGTCTATACTATCAGAACTTAGGTAGATTCTTTCTTCACCTACAAACATAATGAATACCAAATTTTAGTTAAACGCTATTTGAGATTAAGTAATTTCAGCGAAAATACAATAGTTTTTGGTTAAAGTTTAACATACCATCTAACATACTCATCATATGCTCGTTTATGGAATTCACATCCTCATTAGTAGGACAAAGAATCGCTCTTCCTTGAAAGAACTTTGGGTCTTTCTCCTCCATAAAAGTATTTCCGTAAACTGCCTCTATGATTGATTCCACCGGATCATTATCCCCATTAATAAGAAATTCTTCTGGGATATCAATCAAAGCAATTCCATCATTGGGCTGTGAAATTTTCCCATCCCCAACATCTAGTATCCACTTGGAAAAATACTCGATATCTCGCTTTTCATGCTCACTAATGTTTGCAAGAAGTCTCATGTTCTTTGTTAGCTCCAAAACTTTGCAGTGCTCCCAGATATAAGAAGAATTTAGTGCAGCAAAAACAATCTCTTCTCTACCAGCACCATTTATCACCGGTAACACTTGTCTGAAATCACCTCCAAAAACTATACCCTTACCACCAAAAGGTTTGTCTCCTGGATTATTCATAATATCTCTTAAAGTTCTATCCAAAGACTCAAAGCAATGCTTACTCATCATAGGAGTTTCATCCCAAATAATTAGATTTGCTTCTTTGACCAACTCACCAAGATCTGAACCACGTGAAATGTTACATGTAGAGGATTCATTGGGGTTTATAGGAATACCAAACCTAGAGTGTGTTGTTCTGCCGCCATCTAAAAGTAGAGCAGCAATACCGCTAGATGCGACGTTTAATGATATGTCTCCTTTTGATCTAATGGCAGCAGATAATAATTTCCATAGAAAAGTTTTTCCGGTGCCTCCAAAACCATAAACAAAAAACACTCCGCCTCTGTCATGTAACACAGCATCCATAATCTCATCATATATCTTCTTTTGCTCTGAAGTCACCATAGTCAACCATTCTTCATGCTTCTCTATCAAATATGCACGGTCGTACTTGCGTTCATCTAATATAAAATGGTTGCATTTTTCAACGTGTTCATCTGAAATTTGTGGCATCTGTTTCCATTTTGAAAGTGAAACTCCGTTTTTGGTAAGTAGCCTAGCTATCTCTTGCAAACAATATTGTTGTCTTTCCTCATCACTTAGTTGAAGATCTGCAAAATTTATAAAAACATTGAACGTTAGTCACACAACCAATATAAATGTCTATGAATCGTTAATGCCATATAATCTGATTTATATATAATTAAATATATATATTGAAGAGACAGACCTGGTCGCTTCCATTCTTTTCTTTTTCTGCGCTCAATATCCTCAGATAGAATCCTCCAAGTTTCGTCCCATACCATCTCTGGTTTGGTTAAACTTTCCGAAAGTAGCATGATGACAAATAGCCTACGAACATACTTGGCAGAGCACCAAAACTTTGCATCTTTAATCCCGTTGATGTACTCTTTGTCATCGTCAAGCAAGCCTAAAGCAAAAACCGCATCTCTGAATGATTTGTGAACTACACCTTTCACAGTTTTTAGATCTTTATAACTTGTAACACCTCTTTTGATGTTTAAGAGAATTCTCAAATAATAAGCATCTTCTATTGTCCGTGGAACAAAGTTAATCCTTCCAATAGCAAATCCCCTTTCTCTGATCATGAATTTCTTTTCTTTGCTGTTCCAAGTGAAGTGATTTGGAATTTCTTCAAATAAGAGCTTTGTTGGATCTGGAGCTGCTTTTGGTAGTTTTTTGGCATTAGCACGAATTGTTCTACTTGGAGGCTTCTTGTTAAGCTGAAACCATGCCAAAAATTGTGTTGCTTCACTACTTAATCGATCCATTACACTCTCCGTTGTTTCACCTGGAATATAACAATATCTTAGTTACACGTACATAGGTAAATTTTAATTAAACAATTCATCTCCAAATTCGGTAGAAGTATATAAAGTCATTATAATCTCAAACGTCTAATAGAATAGAACTCTATATATGTGTCATCATACTTCCCAAATAATGGAAGTCAATATAATATATATGTCTGACCTGGTTTATAATAAACTGGTTGTTTTCCTTCTTCATGAAAGAAAAGTTTAACAACTGGTGTTGTTCTATAGTGTATGGGAAATTTGAAAATTCTCCACATAGCTTCACAAGCTGAAACGTACCTGTTATAATTAAAAAAGAACTGCAATTAACAATGTGAAGTATAATAATAATTACTTTATGTGTCTAAAAGTAATCCAAATACTAAAGAAATTACCTGCAATCAAAGTAATCCTTCACTTCGTCCTTCTCCTTTTTAGCAGTATCTTGGTCATTTGGCTCAACAGTCACTGTTACACGGTCATGTCCTTTATGAACATATTTAAAAAGATACTTTATTGAACCTGATTGATTACACAATTCCACATTAATATGAGCCTGATAACGTAGAGATACCTTTTCATTATATGGGATGACGTAACGATTATCGCATTGAAAACCGTTCTTCTCGACGTAAATACCAGTGTCACGTCTTCTATAAACTGGAAACCCATCATTATCAACCTTAGTAGTGTCAGAATAGCTTTTGGGGAAATACTTTTTGCATTTTCCATTCTCCATACATGGTGAATTTGGATGACCAACACCACACGGTCCATGAATCATACAGTCTTTAACCACTGCATACAACCCTGGTTTCTTTTTCTTATCAGGAATTTCAGCAGTTATAATTTTGTCAGTGTCTTCGGCTGTAGACAACTTACTGGTAGGATGCATGAATAACAATATGTGTGCATGGGGAAGTCCTCTTTTCTGAAATTCAATATTGTCAGTGTCGGTGTTCTGATAATTAGCGTCTCCAGTACCTGATCATGGATAATAAGTAAGCTGTATAAATTATGTGTTACAATTTAAGTGTAGTCTTAACAACATATGATAGTTAAAACACGACTTACATGATACGCTTTCTTCTGTAGGTGGAACATGATTTTCATCGGTTACAGTCGAGGTTGGTCTTTTTCTTTTTGGTGTTTGAGTGAGCGGACTTGAACTTTGACCCCTTGCCTCTCTCTTTTTTTTCATTTGAATTTGACTTTGCTGAGGAACATATAAGAATATAGGTGTTTTAGTAAACAATTTGCAAATATATATGACACATCTCAATAAATCACACGATTCATCTTGAAGTTAATATACATATAATATATGAGTACCTTGGAATGTGTTGGAAAGTTTGTGTACCTTGTTAAATTTCAGCTTTTCATAAAGGATTGATTGTGTTTCTAAGATCTGTCTTTAGGAACACAATAATTTTTTTTGTTTATGAGTGTTTGATGTCTCGAAGGTGGAGCATTATTAAACTCAATGTAAATATACTACTACCGAACGTCTGGCGTCAAAAGATTAATCCATATCTCTAGATTATCAATATCTCCAAAATATTGGAAAGTTGATTGAGTTAGTTAATATTTGTGTATATCAGTTAGTAACTAAATTTATGTCTTTATTTTCAGAATATTTCAGGAATAAAAGCCAAGAAATGAGGAGCAAGTTTGGTTAATCAACTTTTTGTTCAGGTTAGTATTATATTGACATCACTATTTCTATTACGTACATCACTATAGGTCATTGTCCCACTCTTGTATTTTATACGTATACTAAGTTTTTGTTCAGGTTAGTATTATATTTACATCACTATTGCTGCCATTAGAAATAGTGATAAGTGATTAAACATGTGAATTATAAGGGATTTTTTTGTAGTCAACTCACAAAAAAATAGAAATTCGATTTGGCCATATGCACTCACCGTATAACTTGTACGGTATACCTTGTATAACATGTTTCTTAAAAATAGAAATTCCATTTGGCCATAAAATCTAGTATAACTTGTAACAATTGATTCAATAACATATGTTGGTCTCAAATCTTGTCCTTTGTATAATCTTTATGTTATGATGAATCAATGATACGTTTTTTTTGTTGTCTTCAATTTATTGCAACAACTGAAAAAAAGTAAACAACTTGTGTCTTCAAAATAAAAGAAGAAGGATTTGACTTTAAGTCAAAGTAATTGTATCTAACGGCTGAGATTCTCTCTTCTTCATCCTCTTTCAGATCAGAATTCGATCTCTATCTCTCTTCCTCACTCAAGTTGAGGGGCGTCAAAAAAAAACCTTTTTGACAAAGAGGGAAAACAAAAGTTTTTATTTTTATTGGTTTTGTTGGGCGAAATCGATTTGACAAAATCCCGAATTTCAGTTGGGCAAATTCTTCTATTTCTCAATCTGGGTCTTTCTCTCTGGTCGTGATTTGGTGACCGTACGAGCGATTCGCTTGTATTAGCGATTCGCTTGTTAAGGTCATATAGGCTTATGCATAGCAGAAATCTCGAATTTTCAGTACATCTAAGTTCAATTGTGCACTTTTTCCTGTAGCTGGTTTGAGAAGTATGTGTAAGGCAAGAAGAGTAGTTACCAAGATGTTGTTGTGGATCTAGGCAACGAATTGGTATTATTACATACACCTCTAGATTTTTCTCTGTGAAGTTATTACTCTGTTTCTTGAGTTCTTACAGTTTTATGTTCACCAGATGTTTGTGAATATGTTTCTAAGTGTTTTTTTTTTTTTTTTTGCAAATGGAGAGCATTTCCTCTGTTTTCTACTTTGAAAACGTTTTTAAATATGTCATTTTGATCACTCAAAATGATTCTTTAATTTTTTACTGAAATTTGCTCAGATTGACTCTAATTTTAACAAAAATAACTAGAATGACTCCTCTTGGCAATGATTAACTAAAATGACTCCAATTTTAAGTAAAAAGACCAATTAACCTTAATCAACCTTAATACCATATTTTTAGCAAAAAAAAAACGAATTATGAATCAAATAAATTAAAAATATAAATGAATAAGATCCCGAAAAAAACTGGATCTTATTGATATGAAAAAATATAAATTAAGAATATAAATTGAAAAATATAAATTAAGATTATATTAAAAATATAAATTAAAAATATAAATTGATAAAAGGAAACGCAATCAAAAGATCTTATTGAAATAGTTGATATGTGTAGAATAAGGAAAAAAACCAAAAATTTTGATTTTAGAAAGATATACACTTTATTGTCAATTTAATGCATTAAACATCAAATATGGAAATAACATAAACAAATCTGCCGTAAGAAAACCCTAGGCGTTACGAGAATATTCCTTGACTCAAATATGGTAATATTTCGGAAAAATCTGTCAGCTAATAAAAGTCTGTCGTAACGTTTTCAAAAAAAAAAAAAAAAATCCAGTCAAACCGGATTTAACATACAATTAGACCAGGAAATAATTTAATTGAGGGCTAGCTAATAAATCTCATATAACAAAAAATTTCGAAATTTTAAAAATAAATCTGCCAAAAAAAGTCTGTTATTACTAAAAAGGTTATTCTAGTCATAAACAAATCGGCCATAACATTGACATGAGTAAATCTGTTATGCTTTGACACTGAAAAACAAAACTGTCATCACTAAAAACAAATCTGTTATCACTATGTGACTGTGTAGTAATTTTCTTTTTTAACAAAAATCTGTTGTAAAACACCAGATTTGTTAACAAGTTAATTAAATCTGTGATTACACAAAACAACTCTGTCATGCCTATATAACATTTTTCGAGGTTAACAAATCTGTTATAACACAACAGATTTTTGGGTGCAAATAGAAAATCTGTTGCCACCATAAAGAAAAATCTGTGGTCCGGAAAACAAATCAGTGACAGATTTGGTTTCAACATTCTTACTTTTGAAATTTAAATAAAATCTGTGGAAACTATATGAAACAAATCAGTCACGGTTAAAAAATCTGCGAAAAAAAAAAGTCTGGCGTAACATAACACAGTAAAGTCTGTGGTACAAGACAAGTCTGTTGTAAAAAATCTGTGGTTGACCAACAAATCTGTGATCGATAACAAATCCGTCGCAACAAGAGCCACAAATTTACCAAAAACGACGATGGCATTTTCGTAAATAAATATGGTTTTATTGCCTTGCTGGAATTAAATAGTAATGGCATTTCTGTAATATTGTTTTTCTCTGCAAAGGAAAACAAGGATAATTTAGGTATAATTATTACTCAAATAACTCATATTTTTAGCATTCCTTTTGGGTCATTATGTATAAAATATGGGTTACTCTAGTAAATTTCCCAATTTTTTTTCCCCTTCTATCATATTCATCTTTTTTTATTTGGAGCCCACATAATTCCGCATGGGAATGTTTGTCTCTAATTTGATAGTACAAATAGAGTATCTTTGGTTTTGATTTATTTTCTTAGCTCATTTCTCAAACTATCTGTAATGAGAAAGATGGTTTACTCTGTTTCGTTTTCGATTACAGGTTTTAAGGAACATTGATCTAGGTTTTAAGGAAAAATAGTGGCTAACACATGAAGGACATGTCCATGTTATAACAGGTATATACGCTACATAGTTTTCATTTCTTTTACTGTACTCATATAAAAAAGTTTTAAAACACATCGTTTTATTATAAAATGATCAATATGCTTGAAAAACATAAGGAATGGAGAACATAAACCCTAAATTCTGAAACTTAGCAAAACAATTTGGTAGAGTGAAATAAAACAAAGGACATTAAGATACTTATTGAACATTGAACAATTCCTAGAGCAGTTGGATAATCCATTGTGGTGTGGACAATAATCACTTTGGAGCGTTTTTCCCATCAATCTTCTCAACTTTAATGTTCTTCAGAACAATCTTCTCTCGTTCATGTTTAACTTCTTTGAGGTTTCCTTGCGCTGCCTCTTCAAGTTTATGAAAGAACTTAGGCTCATGCCAATCATTAGGATTGTCTACATCAATGACTGTTACATCTGTGACAGTTTCATCACTATCTTTAGTACATTGCTTTTTGCTTGTGGATGACTGATCAGATCCGTCGTCAACAATTTCTTTCCTCTTTGATAATGGGGTACGGCTCAATGTCTGAGAGTTGTCCTCCTTCTCAGAATTATTAGTCAACATTAACACCTAAATCACCAAGAAATAAATAATTACGCATTCAATAAATGATAGAGGTAAATATTATAGATTACGACAATAACACTAAGAATTAGAATAACCTGGTCATTGGAACTGATTGAAGAATGATCCACAGGGTTTACAGAATCATTAATAGGTAAAGCTTGATTGATGTTCTGACTTGTTAAAACCTCAGCGACTTTGTATTCATCATTCCCTCTAGAGATGTTATCTTGCTCTACGCATACCAGAAATTGGTATGTTTTCCCAATGATGTTCTTAACAACATCGGGCAATGGTTGGGGTTCATCAATCTAATAAGATATGAAATACTGTAAGGATCATTTGGTTATTAACTCATCCAAAAAATTTGTTGAATAATGTATTAAATATAAAACAAAAATACCTGTTCATTTGTGACATCCAAAAGTTCAGTAGCAGGACACCCGATGATTGGCTCGACAAAACTATCAAACAACATTAGTTTGCTTTCACCTGTGTTATCCATAATGTCTAAGTGGAGCCAATACCTAAGATAATAAGCCTCTTAGTCATTTTAACTTGATGTATGTGGTATATACAAAATGATCTAATAGGTAGATACGCATTATAAATTTCACAATTACCTCGCTTCAATGCTGGTTACATCAGTAGCGCATTTATCACACCTGTATATTATCTTCTTGGCACCAGAGCTTAGGGTTTTTTTGCTTTTGAAAACCTTTTTGTTACATTTGATATGAGCATAATAATACCAGGAATAGTCCAAGTCAATGGACAAAATGGAACAAATTATTTTGACTTTTTCAACCTAATAAAATAACGAAAAGTCTCTTAAGTTAGATAACTAAAAGTCTACTAAACCAAGAGAATATATAAATTATGATGTATCATTATACCTCAAACGATGCCTTAAGCTCTGCAATAGTCTTCCTCTCAAATTGTTTAGATCTCTCTTCACGCACCCTGAGAGGCTGAAATCTTGGTTTAGGTTCCATGATTGTCAAGGCAAGCCCATCAGATGGAAGTCTGAAAAAGTGAATTAGTAAAAGTTCTCACTGATTTATCATGTAGGTCAAAAGTTACAACGTTTAGATGTTTGTTCAACACTCACAAGTTCTTAAATTCTTCAACCTCTGTCAAGATAGGATTTATGAAAACTTCAGAAGCGTCAAAAGCATTAGAAATACTCCTTATTTCTGAAAAAATAAAGATTACCAATCAGACTTTTTTTAGCACGTAATATATAGGGTAATAAAACTTTAAGGAAATGTTATACCTTTGTAATGACCCAGCTTGGCCCATCTGATTAAACAAATCACGATCCCACCAACAGACTCCTTTGAAACTTTGTGGATTTGATCAGCAAATTTTCCCCATAGAGAGCATGGTAGACGGTTATCGCTATACCAAAAAAAGTTAAATGACAAACAGTTTTTGATCAAATATGAAACTCCTAATAGATTGATGAAACAGCAACATTAGCATACTACTTACTCAGTGTCTCTTAATTGGAAATCAATCTTCTTGGTAGGTTTGCCTTGTACATCCAAGAGTTGGATTTCTCCAACATTCACAAGCTGACCAATTACATCTATATAAAGAGTAATATACAAAGTCAATAAATGAGAATAATAACTAATCTATGTTATATATAAAAAGATTAAAAGAGTTCATTATATCAAATTTCACTCACTAACCAGCTTGTTTTGATCTAAAGTTCCACTTAGCACATCATTAAAATTCACCAAATCAAGCCAAATCTCGTCTGAAATTGTTGGCGAGTTGGAGAATCGAGTAGAGCTCTGGATATTTATTCTGTATGGATGAGTTGTTGATCGATATAGTCCCGACGCCTTAGTCACTGAAAATTCCTCGATGATTGTCCAGTGTCCTATCTTCACATACCTCTGTAGTTTGAGTAGATGTTCCTTTTTTATTCCTGCTTGAATTTTATTTCCCTGAAAATAGCATAAGAAAACGTGAATGCGAGAGTTAAAAACAATTAAAGACAACCATTAAGATTATAGACAAATTGTAAAGTCTAAAATACTTACATCCTCATCTGCTAACATCATTTCATAAGACATCCCAGAACCTTTGGTATAATGATTCCACGCATGAAGAATTTTAACTTGAATACACCAAGAGGTTTTGAACGGTTTCAAGTTTTTGATAGCTGTGTATGGATTCACTTCATCCATTTTGTTTGGTTTTGCAGTGAGTAATGAATTGGTTTATGAGAGAAGGCACATTGATATCGTGAAGGTATTCCTACTCACGTTTATTTATAATAAGTGCTGGGTGGATTAGATAGATAGAGATCTTCGATTTAGATAGAGATCTTCGATTTGATAAGTGTGTTTCGATTTGTTATATGGAATATTATTTGTTAAGAGGAAGATATACCAAGAGAAATAATTGCGAACGTATCTTTGCGAGAAATGCGTTTACCATAAATTGTTCAAAACAACAAAAGATACGTTTTGCATTTTCTCAAATAACAATATATTGTTTTGAGTCGTCGAGTGTTTTAATTAATATTTGTGATAATATCCTAACCTTTGCAACTTCTCAAACAACAATATCTTGTTTTGAAGTCGTGGAGTGTTTTAATTAATATTCGTGATATCTAATATCTAATATCCTAACCTCTCTACAAAATCTATAAGTCTATAAAGTAGAAAAATATTTGTTAAGATTTTGAAAATTTTTGTTTAAAGTAAACTATTATGATTATCGTAGAAATATATGGTATATACCCATTAGAAAAATATTTGTTTGATTATCCATTTACCCGTGGTTTAATAAATAGATATTGTTGTTTTTAGAAAATAAGGTTGAATTGATTTTTCCAATGGCATTGATATGTAATTAATTTACAAAATCAAGGTTATTTTTAAAATGTACTTCCCAAATAATATAGTAGGATGTAAACCATTTTGAAATTATTATGTTTTTAGGAGATCTTTTTCTTTGACCCGTTTACAAATGATATTTGATCAAAGTAAAAGTGATGCATTATCTAGTACAAATAAAGATTTATTACGCAACAACAATGAAAAACTAGTGAAACCAAACCTGATGAGTCTAAAGTAGCCGGTTGGGTTGGAGGTTGGCGTCTGTAGCAGCACGTGCTCCTCACGGCGTTTGGCAATGGGGATCCACGTGCTCCTCACGTGGGTGGGACAGTGGAGCCCGTGACTCTTGCAGCAAGTTCTACAACGCCCGTGCGTGCACCCTTTCTTGGCTTGGTTTCCATACTCTTGAGTCTTGACAGCTTATCGTTAGAGATCTCGATGACGTGGTCAAATCACAGACCTCGATCTGACCCGGATATAGATCGAGGCTTGGCTGCTGCCATATCTGATTGTTGTGGCTCGTACTTGGGTTATTATTGGTGCTTCTGTACCAAACCCAATTTGTGTTTTGTTGATTGTCTTCTTCGTTGTTTCTTGATGATCCTATCCATAACTCCGGCCGCGTTGCCTTTTTCTTCTAGTGACCTTCCTCTCCGATCATATTATGTGCTTTCATTGCATGACTAGTTTAGTTGTTGTGGTGACAAAAGCGAGAAGAGTAAGAAGACAGAGAGAGAGAGAGATTTCTCCTTAGTATCCCTCTTTAGATGTGAGTTATAGGCTTTGTGAATCCAAAGTGAAAGCAAAATGCCTCTGGTTCTTCTGTTCGTTTGTCTCTCCCTTTGTCTATACCTCTTCTATATTTTCTATCTTCTCTTTATCTTTTCTCTTTAACTCTATGTTCATCACTACTACTCATCTCATGGACTATAGCTTGCCACAAGTATAGTGGAATTATTAAAAGAGAAATGATTTTCACATTTCGTTAATTTAAATAAATTTAAGGAAAATAAGTTAAATAAATGTTGAAAGAACAATAAAACACTCCACTAGTCTTATTATTAAAAAGAGAAACAAAGATTCTTAAAAGAAACCAAATAAGCTCGACCCTAAATTGTCTCTTCCTCCGGCAAGTAGTATCTATTTTTCAACCAAATAGAGTCTGCAATAACAGCTTCGTCTTCTTTATTTCTATGCCAAGTGTAATGTGCATGGGTCCTGTTTTTTATTTCCAAAAGGGCGTGTCCGAAACTCGCCTCCCTAAACGCCGAGTAACTTGGTTGGGGATCGGTGAAACTATATGAAAAATAAATAATCTTAATCAAACAATTCACAAAACGAAAGCTTTAGTCAAATTCACTATATAAAGCTTTTTTAACATGTTAGCGATTCCTTCTATGTTGCCTCCATCTCCAATGGTTATGTAAACCGGAGCATTTTGATCTTTCACCGGAGTACTCATTCCGTCAGTGATATTGTACTGAATGTTGGAGACTCGCTCTGATCGCTCGTAGGCATGAACATGACCAGCAAAGACGATATCGACTTTGTTTTCGACGAACCATGGCTCAAACGTAACTCTCATGCTCTCACCTTCCATATAGTGATAATTATTGCTGTTGTACCATGGAGCGTGAACCAGAACAATCAGCCACGGAGTCTCTGATCGGTTAACTTTCTTGAACTCATCTTGGAGCCACGAGTTTTGCGGTGTGTACTTGTCTATGATAATGTGTCACAAAAGAAAAACATTAACATTGTAATATAGAGTAAAATATAATAGAGTGTGAGTCTTAGATCATACCATAAAGAGGAGAGTATGATGATGTAAGCCGAGGCTCGTTTGATTGAGTACCAAAGTGGAGATGTACTCTGTGAGGCTCTATACGGAACATGGTAACGGTTCTTGTACGGTTTAAAGGGTTGAGTCTCGCCCTGTAAGCAGATTTAATGATTTAATACTGAACCTAGGAGATAAACATATAGATTGGATCTTACTATGCTTTGGGCGTAATCTATCTCGTGGTTCCCTGCAGCCCAAATCCAAGGCTGATATGCGGCGCTTGGTTCCACAAACCGGCCGTATGAATCCCATTTGCTTTGGTCGTGGTTAGGATGGTCATCAGCATAAGACAAATCTCCGGCAAAAAGCACCGCTTGGCCTTTCGGGTTCGACATGTAGTTGTACAATGTCTGGTTAGAGGCATATGTTTGTCCAAGATCACCTTAAAAAAAAAATAAGATTACTGAAATTAGGTTCAAAATATTTAAACTCATAGTTAAAACTTGAACTCAAAGTCTATTCACTAAATTAAGAAATACTCGTCTACGCCTCTAATTTTAGAACAATAACAAGTCATATTTGTTAATACATCTAATTATACTAAATCAACAGTCACTTTTACAATAAATACAACATTCTCCTCTTGACACCTGTTTTAAGTCCTAATTTTGACACTTTCAGATTTTTAATTAATTTTTACTATTCGAAAGAAAAATAATTACAATTAAAAAAAAAAACTCCTTGCAACTGCTTCACCTCCCTTCACACCCACGATCTCAATATCTCCAGTTTGCTTCTCTTCTTCAACAATAGAACATCAACATGATTTCATACAAAAAGCTTCCAAATCATTTTTTCTGATTCCTTTTTCCTGCAACAATACAATACTCTTCGTGTCTCAAAGTTCAAAGATTGGTGACCTGAGTTTTAGTTCTTAAGCGTTGTAAATCAATAATCATCTTTGTGTCTAAATTTCTGTCACGATTCTCTTATAAGTTTACATGATTATATTGTTTATGCAAATAAAATCACATCCACATTCTTCTTCTAAGTTTTGATGGAATTTTCTTATGATTCTTTTTCTCTTCAGGTTGACAAGTTAAGAAAAATCAAATAGCAGGTTGGTGACAATGAACCTGTAAGTTTTACTTACCTATCTTTTGTCATTGAGCCAAAACTCTTTGTAAGACTTGACCTGCGATTAAATCCAGTAACCAAAAGACTTGGGATTGTAATTTTTCTAAAGATTTCTAAATATTGTTGGTTTATTTATAAATTTGGCTAAAGTTTTGTCCCGTACATAGTACGGGCTTAATACTAGTAATAGTATATTTGTGAAGTAATAACGTTCATATAGATTTTTACAAGTTTAGAAATGTATGCATTTTTGGAATAAATGAGAGTAGTAGAACAAGATACATTAAATCACTTATTGACTTTGAGTCTTTAATATCTTTTAATAACATTTACAAAATCTTTGAAATTGTTAATCATAAAATAATTAGGCTATATGTTATGGTTACTATATTTAACTTTCTACATATATCTTTAAAAACCCAAAGCATAACTCTGTTACATAGCCGTGCCACTTCAATAAAATAAGAAACTTTCGCCTACGACATCTGATTTTATTTTAAATGTAGAATTATGCCCAACTTACATTTTATCAGATTAGAACTCGAGTGATGATACGACGATAATAATGAAACACTAACACAAATTACTACATGTCTTGGTTACTAACAAAATCAATTCTATTTTTCGAAAAAAAAATTTTGACAAATTGTTTTGTGAATTTTTTTTTCTAATTTTATATCTAATTTTTTAACATTAATTATATATTTATTTCGCTTACAGTATTAAAATCCAGGCACAGCTCTATGTTGAAACTATGAATTTGTAAACTACGTACCTATAACACCAAATGTATAAGGAACATCTGGACCGACTTTTGGAGGAGTCAAGTTGAATTGTCTAGTGGAGCGACCTGTTCCAAGCTCGTAAAAGTATTTAGTTTTATACTGAATGAGGAAAAAAAAAAAAGAGGTTAATTTACTTACAAACCTTGTTTAAGTATATATATATATATATTACTTGGAAGATAGTCAAATAAATTTATAATACCTCAAGCTCTTTTATGATGGCATGGTGAAGATAACCAGATGTGTAATCAAAATATCTATAGGACGAAGTTGTCGCTATAACACTCTTATTATCACTACCATCACTACTTGCGATCCAATATGTTACGACATTAGAACCATCCTCATTTAATGACGTTACCCACGAGATGATCATACCTCGACCATTGTGATCTCCTTGCGTTATGTGAACCTGAGAAAAGAGCAAGAGTGAAAGCTCATAAGTCCCAAGTGGCGAAAGAAATAAATAATGAGAGATTTTTATAAGTTTACCAAATTCTATAATGAATTTGAAAACTACACTCAATTTTTTTTATCGTAATTTGAAAATTACTCTTTTTATATTAAAAATTTACCATTATCACCTTTTATTTAAGCATTATTTTATCGTTGAAAACTACACTCGATTTAACTATTTTTCATTCGTAATTATTTATTAATAATAAAATAAAATAAAAACTTATTTACAATTTTTAGAGTATTCATTATCTACAATTTAAACAGATAAAAATAAAACTATTCTTCTTGATAATATTAGTAAGATTTGTAATTTACTAAACATTAAGTAATTCAAAATTATATAATTAAAATTAAAAACAATTATTTTTCTTATTATTTTTTGGTAAAATTTTATTTTGTTTTATATTAATTATTAAGTCGATCTTTTTAAATTATCGATTTATTTTTCAGTACTGTTGACTTTTTCATTTTAGTCAACTCATTTTAAAACAGGCGATTTATGTTTTGACTAGTTGATTTATAATATAATCGATTTGTTGAACTATTGACTTATTTATTTTGTTGAATGATTTATAATTTTTTGTTGTTGACATGTTTATTCATGGTAGATTTAATTTATTATATGTTGACTTATTAATAAGGTCAATTTTTTGAACTGTCAATATCTCTATATTATTAAAAGAGAAGTACAAAACGGAAATGAGTCATTAAAATCAAAATTAAAAATAAATTGACCCGAATAATTTCAATCGGATAATTTAATTTCATTTTCGATTTTAAGTACCCAAACAGTATTGACCATAACAAATCCGATTTATAAGGTAACTTAGTTATTTTTTGTTTAACAAATTGATATTATCTAGGAAAAAGTAAAAACCAAATGTTTATGGCAACCAATATATTATCCGAAGTTTATGGTAGCTTTTCCAAAACGATAAAAACAATTAAATTCCAATTTTTGTGGTAACAAAAAACAATATTGTAACCGATTTATATGCTACCATAGTTATGGGTTATTCTATAGAATATTTTACATTTATTAATAATTCCATTAAATCTGTGCATTTATATTTCCCATAATTTAGAAAATAATAAATTCTTTGGTTTAAAATAAATCTAACGATTGAAATTCTACGATTCTCAAGTTACTCTTTTATCACCAACAACAAACGTTTTAGTTTTTTTTTTGTCGATCTAATGCTAAAGCATTGGCTTGTGTATTATTATAATACTATTATATCTGAAACCTATAATATGATGATATTTTAAATATTTTTGTATATAGGGATGTGTTGCGTATGTCTTGACTCAATCGTCTAACAACAAAACCGTGAACGATCATCGAGACAATAGTTTCATATCTATTTGATAATGATCAAAACAAACAAGCAAGAAACCTCTTGAGACATTCCAAGTTCCATAAACAAATTCTCGTACGTTGCTAATATTTTATGTTGTCTAGAGGTACTGTTATTTATTTCTTTTTCAAGAAATTATATAAATGTTTGTTTAATCAAATTTTGGCTTTTACTTATTTTGTTGTTCACTAAAAATAACATAAATATATTACGTGATAAAAGTAAATTCAGGCTTTTAAATTTTGCTCTATTAAAATAACACTGAAATACCAAAATCGAATTACGTTATATAATTTAATATTCACAATCATGATGTGCAACTTAACCATAATATTTTTGTTTAGAATGTGGATACTTTAAATATATAACCTGATTTGCTCAAAATAAGAAAGATATACCATAGTTATTTGCTATTACCTCAATATATACCAGCAAGATTGGATTAGTTAGTAGTTAAAAGAAAATAATCAATTATCTATACTTTCTTTCAACAACTTTAAATTAAACTAGAAATACAAAACTAGAGTTTTCATAAGCATTATTACGGTAGTTAAAATTACCCATATTATTTAAATTACCCATAATAGTTAAAAAAAAATAAAATAAACGGGTCGGTGCAAAGTAGATCCAGTTTCAATAAACTTTGACCCAAACATTTAATCCCACATATTCAGTCAAAAAATCCGATAACAAAAATAACAAATCAAATCTAAATCTTTAAAATCTTATTAATAAATAGTTATTAAAATATACTATTTTAAAAAATATTCTGTAAATTTTCATATTATGGAACAATCATTATAAATTAGACTAGATTATAACCCGCGGTACACCGCGGAGACAATTTTTCTTTTTAAAATTAGTATATATAAAAGTCTGCAAATTATGTTTATCTATAAAATATTTCTATTTTTTAGTTTACAATTGTTATTAAGTAATATCCTTCCAAACCCGTTCCGCCAAACCCGTCCCGTTAAAAAAAATCCGCGGTACACCGCTAATTTAAATAAATATTTTACGGGATTGCAATTATATTTTAGTTTGTCAAACAAATTTTTGTTTTAAATAGTTATCAAAATCTAGTTCAAATATAGGAGAAATAAGATTTAGTGAACTGATAAGAAATGTATTTAGGTGCGTTTTGCTCATTTTAAGGGATTGCAATTGTATTTTGGTTTGTCAAATATATTTTGTTTTAAATAGTTTTCGAAATCTGGTTCAAATTTTAGAAATAACTGCGTGATATATGAGATTAAAATATATTTGGAATATTTTTGTTTGTTAATCAATTTATTACCAAAAGAGAACCAATAATTAAAAGCGAGTGGCAGCCATTGTAAGTAAGTTCCAACTCCAGGATTTATTTTACAAAATGGCTAATTATTCCAAAGCTATATAAATATTTCGAAATTTGACTAATCTTTTTAATTATTAAAATAATTAATAACATTTTTAATATATAAACAAAAATAAAGTTAAAAGTAGATAAATGATAATTTTTTTTCCTTTCCGAAATGTATTAACTCAAAATGAATTGTTTTTCTTTTAAATTATTTTCAAAAGAATAATCAAATAAACCCATTTAGGTGCATCTATTCTGTGAGATCTTATTTTGGAATTTTGTATATAAAAGAGTCAAACATAAAAACTAAGAATCAATATTATACAATTAAAATTTAATTGCATTAGCTAACTAAACTATATAAACATTCATTATCTACACAACTTTGTCCATTTATATAAAACATTACATCTGTATTTTGATTAAATTTTAAGTATATGAAACTATAATACACATTTTACATAATATCAGTATGTACTTTTCTATCATCTATAGGATTTTAAACTATAGACGTCCTAAATCAAAATCACAACTTTTTTAATTAAAATACATCAAAATATATTACATTGCGGTAATTTTAAAATACGTCCGTTATTAAAAACAAAATACGTACAAATACACATTACATAAATACAGAAAACTAAATTAGTGTGGGTCCAATCCTAGTATATTTAATTTTTGTCGACTTAATTTATTTTATATCGACATATTTTGAAACAGTTAACTTATATTTTAGTTGATTGATGTTTACATAGTCGATTTTTTATAACTATTGACTTTAATCAATTTAACATTGATTTGTTGAGAAAATTTGATTTGTTAAACTGTGGATTTATATTTTATTTTTGTACTAAATTTTTATCTACATTAACTTATATTAAAACAACCGATGGTTAATTGGTTTTTACATTCTAGATTCTTTTTTACTGTCAATTTGTTTTTTTTAAAAACAAACATATTTTTGTGATAACGTTTAAATTAATAATTATATTACAATAAATAAATTTTAATTATTGAGTTTATATTCGTAATTAATTTAAAAATCAAAATAGTGTAATTATATACATGTCTCTCAAAACATTTGTTAATGAAAAAGATTAATAAAATAAATTTGAATTATATATAACCGTAGTGAATCATTATCCAAAAGATTTACTAAATTAACCCAAGTTCAGGTAATTAATAATTTATTTCGTAATTGTTAGTTTTAGTTTATCATTATTTAAAATTTTCTCAAAACAAAATATAATTTTTTGAGTATATAATAGTGTTTTAGATTTTTAATAATATTTGTAAATATTAATTAATCAAATTATTTTATATACATTTTTAATTTTTTTAATTAATTATGAGCAAAAATGTCATTTAAAAATAATAATTAGATATATCACAAAATTTAAAAAATTATAGTGTACATCTCAAATCTCTAGTTAAATTTAGGGCATACAATCCAATTATTCTACAAATAATAAGTAAAAAATGATTTTATAAAGAAAAATTGAAAATTACTTGTTCAGGAGCGTTATAACCGGCCGGAGGAGGAAATGTTTCGAGTGACATTTTTTTAGATGGCTCAGATACTCGGACATGGGTACTGGTGACTCTAGCTTGGCTAACGACAAGGATGCTTAAGCTAAGTGATTGAACGTCATTTCGTTTTGAAAAAATTCTAGTAAATATTGCTTTGTAAATGATAATTTTTATGATGGGATCGATGTGCTTTTATAGAGAAAACAAAATACTAGGTATATTCTCTTGTTGAAGATTTTATTCCAAAGATAATAAGTTTGAAAAATATTCTAAGAATTATTCTTATTTTTCATTTTCAAACAAAAAAATCAGAGAAAATCCTACAATTTCCTAATTTTTCTGCCAACAATTATTCTTATAATATTATAATGTTCTAACTTAATGATCGGTACAACAAACAAGAAGTATAAAAAAAATATAGAATTATTAGTTCATCAATTAAGAAGTTTTAAAAGAAAATAAGAAAATGGTTTTAAAAGAAAATAAGAAAATAATTTTCGTGAATCAATTTGACAAACTGATGGTAGACTAAACTTTAGCACACATTATATTTTCCTCGAACTCTAAGCTTTGGAAATCGAGCAAAACATGAATCTACATAGAAAAGAGAGCAATAATGAAACAAAACATACGTATTTATGATGAAAGTGGTAACAAAGCTTGAGCTTACAAAGAAATTCTCTTTCCATCGATCTAGTAATCAATACATTCAATTTTAATTATATACCTTTTACAAACACTTACATTTATAATACGTGCATGTGTCCAAGAAGAAAGCAAAGAGATATAAACTAATAATTACAACTCCATACAGAGATCATAGATAGGTCATTAAGAAATCACTGGTAGAAAAAAAAATACTTTGAACACATTAACACAAACAAACAAACAAACAAAAAACTATATTTGCAAATATTGATGAACTTAAAATCACCAATTACGAAACCTTACCAGAATGGTCGATCATAATTCGTCTTGCTCTGATTCTGTTTCCTTTTTCACCAGAATTGGCCTTAGTGTATGTGAGACCTACCAAATACATAGCTTTCAGAAAACCGGAAATATACCTGGCATAGATGACCATCGTAACTAAACGAATTCGTAAACATTAACTTTGATTGGAGAAAATTGGTCTAAATTGTATTGAACCTCTAAAACAGTAATTGGAAGACAAACATAACTAAATAATAATAATTAAAAGAAAAGAGCAAAGCACCACTTACATCTCATAATGAACTTGTGTAAATAATTAGTATGGAGTCCACTTTAGTTTTATGAAGTGCTTATGATTCTTTTGCTACTGCCATCTGCATATACATCAAATCTAAGTTAGAGGACGTTTGTGATTTTAAACATGCAATCAAGACGAATATACTAAAGATGAGTTTGTGGAAAAGAGTTTTAGAGAAACGAACCTATGGTAGTTATTTTTCAAAATATGATGCTAAAACAACAAATAATTACAAAATTTTTACAAAAGAGATAAAACAACTAGTATATGTAGCTCGTAGAGTGTGATTTTAGAATGTGAGTTACGTTAAGCATATCAAAAAACCAACGAGCTGTTGGACCAGTGGTAAAATCTCTCAGGTGGAAGTTCGAAGCATGTTAGGAGGGATCTCTTTTCTAAAGGAGATGAATTTAACCTGGTGTGGATCCCGCCTCTGGGAGATGTAGGGCCGAGTTCTTCCTTTAAGAATAATCAACTTGTAAACTTAACAAAAATAGAATCGACTTTCTTACACTTAATGGAATCAACTTCCTGCTTCCGACTAAAAGGTATCAGATCACGGCCTTTAATCTTCGCTGGAACAATATGAGCAACGTAGAACTGAGATTTTGGTGGATCGACAACACTCTAACTGATTTAAAGAACGGAAAAAGGGAGATCGATGGTCCATTAAACGCTAAGGAGAGAAGACGATGGGTTTAGGTTTATAGTTGTATGTTCACATGAGGGAAAAGGCGTTTTAAATACAAGACCTCGACATTTAACACAAAACGCAGAGTTTAACAAAACATAATAGAATAACAGTAGAGGAAAGCCTCTACTTCGTTCATAGTCTTTTTGTTCCTTTAGCCACTTTTCTTTAGTAACTTCCTCAAGTATCTCTCCATGGCCTTAGCCTTTCTCCCTCCAGACCTCATCCTCTTTCTCATACATGCTAAAGGAACACTTAACCTATCAAATTGAACCAACATGACCTATTCAAATCATTGGCTGATCACGCTGCCGCTAGTCGATGCTTAGAGCATCCTATCTACGATGCTTTGTCTTTGAAGAAACAGGACGAACTCGTTGCACGATGCGAGGGAAACTGGAAGCAAGTTTTGAGTTTCATGCAGTCCATTGATGAATCTTGTGCTATGGTGAAGACTTCAAGAGGCAATGTAATTTTTCTTTTTCATAAAAGTTTGGAAATTGTTTTAAAGAGCGTGGCTTGTTGTTACATACCATTTGGTTATGATATAAATCTCGGGATTTGGTGAAGACTTGAAGAGGCAAAATATTGTTTCTTTGATAAAGACTTGGACTTTTTGCTTAGATTTGTCAGTTTAGTTAGATGATTTTGGTAAGTGTTGCAGTAGAAATTGTTTTGAAGAGCATGAATTGTTATGATGCAAGTTGCTTCACTTTTGCAGATGCAAGTAACCACGGGGGATAGATTCACAATGGTAACCAAGGACTCAAAAGTATACTCTTGTGGTACAACTGCGTGGGCTCTTGGTCATGGGAAGGAAACTAGACGATGTCATGAATTGAAGCATATAGATTTACCGTTTCTTCTTTCTTTAGCCATAATAGAAGCTCTGTTCAAGCGGAGGGATAAAATTTAGGAAATAGAAATGATCCAGATTTAGGATGGTATATCGATTGAGCGGGAGTGCATTCTCTGCGCAAGTGATTCAAGTATCAGCCTGTGACTATACAATAATGAATTACGTCTCTTTAAATAAAAGAAAGATAATGAAAACTCTAGCCTAAAAGCCCAAATAAACATTAAGCCCTTGAGAAACAAAACCCAAATAACGAGCTAGCCCAAACTTGAAGAACGATTTGAGATGCGCTGCATCAGAGATGTTGATAATCAGTTATATGTAGAACTAATTTTAAAGGCGATGCTTGTGCAAAGATTAATAGCGTTCAGAAGAGAAAGTGAAGATATGATCCTGAGTTGCTTGTTCCTTACTTTCAATGATGTCAAGAAACTTAGAAACATATCATTGCAAGACAAAACTTTGTTTATGTTTGATAGTGAGCGAAAACAAGACAAAACTAAAATAACAGTAAGACAAAGTGAAGTGATACAATTTTCCTGAACTCTGATCATTCATCATCTTTCCACATATCTGCAAACTCATCAGGCTCCAACGGGTTTGAGAGCTCATGCATCTTTTTCCTCGTCTTCGCCTTGATCTTCTTAGCAAATTTCCCAGCTTTATTTCTCTTCTCCAATGCTCGAATCTAAATACATTGATTTAAAATTTGCTTAAGGAAAGTTCTAAGATTCATTTGGTTATATCTTTTGCTTGCAAATAAGAGATTAATCAATGATACCTGGTTTGGAGATACGTATAACGGGTTCTCATAAAGAGTAGGACCTCCAAAGCTGCCCGCGAATATCTTGATTGGATTCAGACAAAACCTTGGACCAACCTGTTGTCAATAGTGTATCCATTTCAATCAAAAACCATGGTCGAAAGACTATTATTAAAAGTTTGTAACTCTTTGTCCACAAACCTCGATAAGGGTCATTTTATCCAGGCCACCTTTTGCAATTTTATCTGACTCATTGTGAGGAACCGAAATCTGGTAATTTCGGAACCATATATGCTCATCAACAATTGAAAAGACAAATACATGGTCATGGTAAGGCTTAGATTTCCTGTGTTCCTTAGGAATTCCGAAGACCTGAGAGATAAACAAAACAAAACTAATTAGGATGTGAAAGTCTTGAGAACTAATGGACCAAAAACATTATCCAAGGATATGAATCTGGCAACAACCTGAGTAAGCATCTCCTTCAAGAGTTTCCAGTGCGCATCTTTATCAAAATTGGATGAGAATGTCAAAAGTGGACGTGACCCTTTGAGATGATTTCCAGTGAGTTTCATCTCTTCCATTGCGTGCACTTCAATATACAGAGAACAAAAGTAAAAATCCTTTTACCAAAAAATACATAGTTACAGAAACAGAACTCAGATATAGAACAAGACACAAGCTGATTGAACCCATCATAGCTAAATACGTGACTAGATCTATCAGCTCTTGCCACTTAAACTAAAGTCAGAGGATCTCGACTCTTACCAGCTTTAACCAAAAACTTCACAGATGGTCCATTAGGGGATTTGACCATCCACATGTAAAGATCTTTATGTTTCCTACACTGAAAATGGAAACATAAACAAATACAAATCAACCAATACATTCAGAGATTGTACATTTACATCAATATGCATATATTAAGCTTCCACAACAAACCAAACCCTAACAATTTGGGATAACTATCAAATTTTGATGACATGGAACAAATACTAAATACCAATAGAGTCAAAGATTGTCCATTTGCATCAATATGCATATACATAAGCTTCCATCGAGTATTCTAATCACAAGTTTCTGAGGTTTGACTTTTGAGTCAAACATTCCACAGTAAAGGAACAAATCTGACTACATGGAACAAAAACTAAGCCTAGAAATAAGTAAGATGGAAACTTTACCTCGAAGAACAAGCAGGAATTAGAATTCTTAAGCTCAATGAGCTCATTCAAAGTCGCGCCTTTGCTACTCTTTGCTTCAACTTTACTGTCTTTCTTACAGTGTGGTAGAAGTGAAACAATGTTCAACATCAAACTCCGATACCTTCACACAAAAATCCCCAATAAACAAATCAATTTCAAACCCTAAAAACGAAATCAAAACCAAAAGAAAGGAAACAAATTTAGCAATTTAAACTCAACCTGAAACTGATACGACGAGAACAAGTCACCAAAACCTTCTCTTTGTTCTTGAATCCAGATGAAGTCAAAGCTTTAGCTTTCTCAGCTTCACCTTCACTCTTATCTTTCCATCCCAATAGAGTCCTTTTGGGTCTATCCGGAGCAGGCTCATCGCTCTTTTTCACCGGCGCCGGAGCTTCCGTCTCACTGTGCTTCCGCTTCCTCCCCATTTTTTTGTTTTTCCGCGTAGAGACGTTTTCTCTAGGGTTTTAGCAAGTGTTTTAAGGTCAGAGACGAAACAGAGAGAAAAAATCATGGGCCGGTCATTATTGGGCTTAACTTAAGGCCCATTAATAATGGTAACGATGTGTCACTTCGTCACTTCGTCGTTAGTCTCTGTTCTTCGCGGTCCTCTGCAGCAACCGCTGAGAGAAAGAGAGATATGGGAGAACGGTTTTTCCGAAATGAGATGCCGGAGTTTGTACCGGAAGATTTATCCGGAGAAGAAGAAACTGTTACCGAATGTAAAGATTCGTTGACGAAACTGCTATCACTTCCGTACAAATCATTCTCAGAGAAGCTTCACAGATATGCTCTAAGCATCAAAGATAAAGTAACTCACTTTTCAATTTGATTATATATGATTTTGAGTTATAATGAAGTTATGTAGTTATAATGAATTTATGACTTTTCTTTAGTCTAGTGAAGTTGTGTTTTCTCTTGTTTGTGTGGTGATTCTGTTTTAGGTAGTCTGGGAGACATGGGAACGATCTGGAAAACGTGTTCGAGATTATAACTTGTATACTGGAGTTCTTGGGACAGCTTATCTCTTGTTCAAATCTTATCAGGTTACTAGAAATGAAGATGATCTTAAGCTATGCTTAGAGAATGTTGAAGCTTGTGATGTAGCTTCAAGAGATTCTGAGTAAGTGAATTTTCTTCAATGATCCAATTTTCATGAATTCATTTCGGGGTAATGATTGTGGTTTCTATCAGGCGAGTGACATTTATATGTGGCTATGCTGGTGTATGTGCTCTTGGTGCTGTTGCAGCGAAGTGTTTAGGTGATGACCAGTTATATGATCGTTACTTAGCCCGTTTCCGAGGGGTAATTACTAATTACAGTTTCTTTTGCTCTAGTGAAAATAGATAACTTGTTCTATACTTTGCTTGAGTGTTGCAACTTTGATCTGTTTAACAGATTAGGCTTCCTAGTGACTTGCCATATGAGTTGCTATATGGTAGAGCAGGATACTTGTGGGCGTGTTTGTTCTTGAATAAGCATATTGGTCAGGAGAGTATATCATCTGAACGAATGGTATAATAAAGTTATAAAATTTCTTTGGTTAATTGACTTACTCAAGAAAGTTCAAGATTTTATGATATCTCTATATCTTCAGAGATCAGTGGTTGAGGAAATCTTCAGGGCAGGAAGACAACTCGGGAATAAAGGAACTTGTCCATTGATGTATGAGTGGCACGGGAAGAGGTACTGGGGGGCTGCACACGGTTTAGCTGGGATCATGAATGTTTTGATGCATACGGAACTTGAACCAGATGAAATCAAAGATGTCAAAGGTACACTAAGCTATATGATACAAAACCGTTTTCCTAGCGGGAATTACCTATCTAGTGAAGGAAGCAAATCAGATCGCCTTGTTCACTGGTGTCACGGTGCTCCTGGTGTTGCTCTCACACTTGTAAAGGCAGCTCAGGTAATCATTTGTTGATTGAAGTACTCTTATCAGTAAGTAAAACCACAATGCAAAACTCATTTTCTGGATATCGTCAGGTTTATAACACTAAGGAATTTGTAGAGGCAGCAATGGAGGCAGGAGAAGTTGTGTGGAGCCGTGGATTGCTTAAACGAGTAGGAATCTGTCACGGTATCAGCGGAAACACATACGTGTTTCTTTCTCTATACCGGTTAACAAGAAACCCAAAGTATTTGTACCGCGCTAAAGCTTTCGCGTCTTTCCTACTCGATAAATCAGAGAAGTTAATCTCAGAAGGTCAAATGCATGGAGGAGATAGACCCTTCTCTCTCTTTGAAGGTATCGGAGGAATGGCCTACATGTTACTCGACATGAATGATCCAACACAAGCTCTGTTTCCAGGTTATGAACTCTAAAATGTATAAAACTTACACTGTAACAATAAGCTTAGATACTGAAATGTAGAATAGCTGTCTATATTAATAAGATTTTATACATCACAAGAAAACAAAAAAAAACAATTGTGATACAAGCAAGAAGCAAAATGACTAACATCATCAAATTTTAATATCCTATTGATCAGTGAGTGGATAAATGGACAAACTCATTCAGGGTTTAGCTTTTCTTGTTCTGGATCTCACTACTCACTAGTAATGTGGGGTTTGGTAACCGTCTCGGGCACGAGAATAGGAGATGTAATAGAACTGAGAGACAATAGCAGTGAAGAGAGCAAAGGAAGCACCAGCAGCAAACACTCCTTTACGGATCACTTCACAGCTAGGAGGGTTTTCGATGTTCCACATCCTTCTGTACGTAGTGTGGTACGCGTTTCTGATTGATCCCGCGAGCAAACATACCTCAGCAATCAAGAAAAACACCCTGTTCAAAACCAAGTGTAGAATGATGTGTCAAGTCAAAGTCATAAATTATAGAGATTGTGTTAAGTATAGAGTTTTACCAGCAAATAAGGAAGAGCATAATGCCACAAGCTCTTGAACCACCGGGTTTAAGAGCTTTGCCGCAGCAGAAACACCGACTAGCCACCATAATAATGACTTGACTAATGAAGAGAAGCACAAATGCACCAGCTCCATAACTTGTAGCTATGTCTGAGCCATACTCACAATGCTCAAATTCCTTCTCACCATCCGGAACAACCTTACCCTGCAAAACAACAAACAAAAGAGCCCAAGAAACTTAAGCAAAATGATAGATCTTCAGCCATTTTCTTCTGCATCAAAAAACCACTAATCTGAGATCTAACAATGTAGTAAGCTACGCTTATCTACAAAGGTCTTAAAGTCTACAAAGATCTTCAAATCACAATGTGAAGCTCCATATCGATCAAGAAACAAGATTCTTGAATCAGATCTGAGAAAGAGTCCACTACAAGAAATCGCACCGACACATATTTTTGTACCAAAACTGATTTGAAAGTCAAAACACTATATCCTACATATGTTCCAAATAAAGATTACAATCTCATCACCAAAATTTGACTTCAAGAGAACAAGAAATCTAAAAGAGAGTAAAGAAACAAATTAGAGAGAGAGAGAGAGAAGTGATTCTTACGACACTTCTTCTTTGTTCGGCAGCAATGGCTAATCCAACAGCAATGAGATCTAGAATGAACACAATGATGATCACGAGCTTTGAAGCCATTGCGATTATTCTGAGAGAGCTTTTCTTGTGATCTTTCTCTTTCCCTCGAAGATGGATCGTTTTCTTGATAATACTAATATATATATAGACGAAAATGTCAAGAGACTTGTGACCGAATTAAAGAAAATGAAATGACTATTTCTTTACTAATAAAAAAAAAAAGACAACGCAAATTCGTTGCCTTTTACAACACGATTTAATTAAAAAAATAAGTTTCACTTAAGTATATGAACTAACGTCAATAGACTAATAACGTGGTGCAGGTGGGGGGTTTCATTTGCTTTATCTACGGGTTAATTAAAGGGATCATATATAACTTGTTTAATAATTAAAGCTCTTATACTAATTTTCCCTAAACAAATATAAATCGTTAAGTTTTTAAAAACTGGTTTTGTGGGAAAAGAAACGTAAAATTAGGAATGTTAACGAAAGATTAAAAGAAGAGTTATAATGAGAATTAATGGAATTGAATGCGATATTAGATAATCATAACAGTCACCAGTCTAAAACGGCGGATCTACCGTTAGCGGTCATGTAAATAAATGTGCAATGGTTTAACCGGAATCCGGTTTTCCAGGTTAGGCACTCCGAGTTGCATCCTCATATAGGGTCCACGTTGTCGATGATCTTTGGACTAGTATTTTTGATTAATCGATGCACTCCGATGCTAGTATTTTTCCAGTATTTTTGATTCAACAAACCCGGATCTTGCATCCGCACGCAATCAATATTACATACATGGGCTTTTCGAATTTGGCACATTACTTTGTTGTGTTCCCTTGTGTTTTTTTCGTTGTCGAGTTTTGTCTTTGTCAACGGAGGAGACTCTATTCTCACCTCTCTTTTTTTTCGTCAAGACTCTATTCTTAGTTTCATTTCTTGAGAAGAAGTCTATGATAATTACGTATCTTATTAAATGATAACTACTGCACGAATTCAATTCTTCATGCGTAGTGACTACAAAAAAAAAAAAAAACCAAAATATAAAAAATTGTTTTCTTGTCTTCTTCATGTCTAGATTCTCAGGGTATTGGTGGAAAGTTTGTAACCTTAGTCGGCTAAACTATAACTAAAAGTGAACTACTAAAAAATATATTAATGGTTTTTCATATTAATCAAGTTGGGTGGACTAATGGTTTTTATTTGAAGTGTGAAGTTTTTACATGAGTTTACATCAGAGATCAATTCTCTTTAGATATTTTGGATCAATATATTGCGAGTTTGCTCCGAAAAATTAGGCCTGGGAGTTCGGTTAAACCGGGTTATTCGGATCGGGTTATTCGGTTTGGTGGAAATTCGGTTTTCTAAAAATCTCACCGAATAGACCCGAATTGAAATTCGGTTCGGGTCGGTTCGGACGTCGGTTTGTTCGGGTCGGTTATAGCCTAAAAAATATGTTCCGAATATGAACCAAATTCTTTTTTTTCTTCGGTTTATCCGGTTTACACATTAAAAAAGAAATTGGTCTATTACAAATACAACAAAATAAAAGCCCAATACACTTAACAAAACCCAACATACAATCAATAAGCCCAACCCACAATTAATAAGCCCAGACTTGTAAAAATTTTAGGGTTTTGAAAAAGCTGTGTGTAGTGTGACGGCTGCGACTCCGACTATGAGGCTCGGGCGATGACGGCCTCGTCCACGGCGATCTCAAACTTTCTTATTCCAGCTTTAAGCGAGATTGCATTAAACAAGGTTGATGAGTCGGTTTCTCGCTTTCTCACTGAAACAAGAAAGAAAACAACTAAATTATTGAAATAAACACAAGCCTAAGATCTAGAGAACAAAGACACGAGACTACAAAAAAAAACAAGTAACACCAATAATCAAATCTGAACAAATCTTACGTTTAAGTTCGTCGAGGACAGATTTAGACATGAATGATTGAGTTTTTAGAGGATAAAGATGAATAGATGATAATGAATTGATGAAGGAGAAGAGATGTGATGATGAATAGATTGGAGAAGAATGTTTTTTAGATCGGAGAAGGACTCACTTGGTTTGTAAGAGGCAGTGAAGAAGCAAAATAAAACAAATTAGGGTTATTGACTAGGGTTAAGCTTATATATGATTGCATATTTTAATAAACCGATCGGTCCGATTGCCGAACCGACCCGACCCGAAATCCGAACACCAAAATTAAATTCGCCGAACGGTTAGTTACAGTATCTTCGGTTTTCGCCGATAACCGAAATTATCGGTTTAATCGGGTCGGTTTGCTCGGTTCCTGCCGTAATCCCAGGCCTACGAAAAACTGTAAAAGTTGGATCCACATATATATCCACAATACACATATATATCCAAAGTATTGAGGAAGGCCAATTGCCTTGCGGTATATTCATGGTAACACTATTAGTTTTCTTATAGCTTTTTCCGTCAAAGTTGCTTCTTTAGTTGTTTTCATTTTAATTGGTTTTCTTTCGTATTATCATTTGTTTTGAAGATTTTTAGTTTTCTGTATTTTTTCGTTGTATTTCAAGAGAGTCAGGACTTTAGTGTTCTTGGGTAATTACCAATTAGTAGTTCAAAACAAGTAAACCAAAATTTACTGATCTTCAAAGATCCCAGAAGTGCCAACTATAATAAAATATTGATAATTTGGAAATTCTGCTTTCTTAGTTGCCATGAATAAACAATATAAAAACTCATGAGGTTTGCTCACAAGTCATAAACGTGCGTACACAATGGAAATTTCTAAAAATATAAAAATAATAATATTTTAATTTTATATTTATATTCTAATTATTTAATATAAATAGACCAATAATTGAGTTATATGTGTTTTTGATTTGTTATACTGTCTTTTAGCTAAGAGTTTTTAGAGCATCCAAAACAATAATCTCTTATTCTATTTTTTAAAAATATTAAAACTATTATTTAATATTTAATATTGCTAAGAGATGACTTTTATATAAAAGCCAAAATATAATCTAAGATTCGTACACGTGTCAGTATTTCATAGGTAGAAGAGAAATATTAAACGAAGTCAGCGATTCGATGCGTTTCAAATATGTTTATGTCATGTATGTTTAAACTTTTATATCATGTATATTTCAAATATTATGAATTTCACTAATTATTAAGTTTTCTAAAATTAAAATGTTTATATTTCTCATTTTAAATTAATCTTTCTTTTTAGAACACCAACTTAAGAGTCTACCAAAAACTGAAACTCTTATCCAAACTCTTAACTTCAAAAGTTTCAAAATCAATTATAAAAATATTATTAAACATGGTTCTTAATAAAAAAGACAAAAAATATATATTATTTAAATATTAGATGAATCTCTTAATTAAGAGTATATGATTAAAAATATTATTTATCTATAGTTACACTTTGATGTTTTTTAAAAAACTCATGTTTAGAAACTCTCATTGAGAGTGCTCTTAAAGTTTTTCTCTCTCTTTTCTCTTAATTTAATTATTTTTCTTTTTTTATTGTTAAGAATTCTATCAAGAAACTAATGTTAAAGGTACTCTAACATTTTCTTTGCATTCTATTACAAATATTTTCTAAATATTTTTTGTTTTAATTAAAATTAAAAGCTTGTCTAAATGTATGTAGTTATTATGATTGATTTTTATCAAAACAAAATGTTATTATGATTGATATCATCGTGTTGTTAAAAACCTTATATGACAATATTCATATTCTTTTTTGGTAAGCCACAATATTCATATTCTTTTGACAAATTATTGATCACTTATAATTATAACTGGTAGCAACATAATGTATATTAGAGCATCTGCAACGGTGGTCTCTATTAATTATGTTCTTCCAATAATAAAAGGAAAATAATGAAAAAAGAAGAGAAAAATGAGAGAGGGGTTCTAAAAACCCTTATTTAAGGGACAGTCTGAGCAACAAAGATACACATGTAGTTTTGTTAGTAATCAATTTATATTTAAAAAATTAAAATATAATTATAAAATTAAATTATTAATATTTTTTGGTTTTTAGGGATTCTCATCATCTCACCCGTTAGAAGTAGTCTTATTAGTCTAAAATTTATGCTTAGAGTTTTTAATGTGCACCAATCATGTTGTATTTTAGTTTTTGAGATTCAGGATTTTGATCGAAATTTCTAAATTTAATTCAAAAAAAAGAAGAAGAATATGATGTTCTATAAGTTAAAAAAATATATGTATATAAAATATCCTAACTATTGTTCTAGTAACTTGAATTGATTTTGGACTGAAAGTCTGAAACTCAGACTAATCATCGAGATCTGTAGAAGTCAGATATATTCTTATAACTTAGAACATCTATATATTGGTTGACTTAATTTCTTGAATAATTCTTTTAAGTTGGAGATAGAAAAAAAAAAAGATTGTCTGATACTTCAAAATAATAGAGACCACGAAAAACAAAAGATTTTAATTAAAAAATCTCTCTTTTAACTCGTATTGCGAGGAAAAGAATTTTCACGCACATGGTTAGCTTCTTTGACGGGAAATGGTCAAACCTATTTCAACGACTACTTAATTATTTTACCACCCCTTTTTTATTCTTTATTCTTTTTATAACCTAAATTCAAGTCTAATATTTTTACTTTAGAAATATTATATATTGATTTTTTACTTTATAGTAACCAAATTTACAAAACAAAAAAAAAGATTATTCATCATACTTGTTGTTTATGACATTTTTATACTATATATTCTTAGGTGCTTCTCTGTTTCGATTGCGAAATATGGATTTGTTTTTATTTTTTCTATACATTTACTATTGTCTAAACATAATAGTCACATTATAACATTGTTTTATTTTGTAACTTTTCTTTGTCATGCAAAGTAATTAAAAGAAATTTGTATGTAGTGAATCTTTTAATTACTTGAAATTTCTATGACTTAATCTTATTGAGAATTTGGTTGGAAATTAACAAATTTCTAACCTTTGGAATAAAATTGATGATATATTTTCACTCACTATAAAATAATAAAATATAAAATGAACTATTTTTGTTGACTCGGCCAACGTCTATTAAACATTCCTCTTATGTTGTTCAAAATCCACCATTCCTCTTGTCTTCTTCTCTGATTCAAGCCCATTAATCCACGAAATTTTTTACTTCAACCCCTATATATATACATACATAAACATACATAGTTGCACATACACTTAACATAAGATACTCAAAGTCCTATTCATCATCCCAACTTCGATCTAATTACATCGCACGAGGAAACCATGATCTCTAGGGTTTTCAACTTCATGAAACAATCCGAAACAGTTCAGCTAAACAACAAACTATTTCTCGATCTCCTCTCTTCCTCGTCATCGGCCAAACCCAAAATTTTGCACGACGTGTTCATCAACCACAGAGGATCCGACACAAAGAGAAACATCGCAACATTGCTTTATGACAATCTCAAATCTCGTAACTTACGTCCATTCTTGGATTCCAAGAACATGAAGCCCGGAGATAAGCTTTTTGATCATATCAACAACGCGATTCTCACTTCTAAAGTCGCTGTAACGGTTTTTTCTCCTAACTACTGCGATTCATATTTCTGTCTGCACGAGCTTGCTCTTATAATGGAGTCCAGAAAAAGGGTCATACCGATATTCTGCGACATCAAACCTTCACAACTCGATGTTATGATCGAGAGGGTGACATGTTCTGATGATGAAATCCAAAGGTTTAGATGGGCCCTTCAAGAAGCTAAAGATATCGTTGGACTCACGTTTGATTCCTACAAAGGGTAATTTATTTTTTCTATCAAATCTTTTTATTAACTATCTCTGTTTTATTATTATTGTACTTTTGTTTATTCAGTTTCTGATTTAACTCAACATTCATTTATTTAGGAATTTATCGGAGGTTGTTACAGTTGCATCGGATGTTATCGTCGAGAGATTGGTCGAGTTAGAGGCTAAAGATGAAAATCTATAGGCGTTGGAAAACATTTAATTAACTCCAAACTAAATGCTTCTCTAAATATTTGTTTTTCTAATCCTACGAGTAATTCATTTAATTGATTTTATTCATGCATATATATCTCAAGTCTCAACATACATATATCAATGGTTGACAGAATTGAGGCAACAACTTCTTTCCTTTTTGAGGGTTTATTATTTGTAGATTTTTCTTGTTTATAAGTGGCAAGTAATTTCTTTGTAAGTTCAGATATATAAAATAACATTTTCTCTTTCTAATACCGAAAGTTGTTTAGTCTTTTACACCGAAAGTTGTTTGTTTGTTTTCAACATCACATTTCCAAAATCATTTTAATTTATTGTCATCTCCAGACTCTTAAATAAAAACGATATATGTGTGCATAGAAATACATAGACCTTTTTAACAGGTGCATGGGTAATTTGAATAGTCAAACATGGTTCCTATTGAAATACCTATATTTTATATAATAAAGTTTAAATATACACATAAATAAATAATTAATGGTTATAACTTATAACTATATTAAATAAATAAAAACACTGTCCACATTAAACATATGTCCAATACAACTTTTAAACAAAATCTAAACATAGTTTGAGATGACCCTAAACAAATACATTATGATATCCATATATTCTCAACGAGTAAAATAGTAAATGATGAGTGTTAATGTCAAGAGCTTGTTTCGTGGGCTTAAAAAGAAAAAGAGCTTGTATTGTGGGGGTTGGCAAACGTATTTTTGCGTCGATATCTAGTCTCACTTGTGAAAATTTAATGTGTCTAAAGTGGGTTTGGGCTTAAAAAAAAACCCATCATATTTAACATTGTTCTTCAAGCAGTATGGGGAGTCAAAAAAACCAACTCAACACAAATCAAATCGAACAGTTCCACCGAATTTGATATTTTTTTAAAGTTCACATTCACACCTTTAAATAGAAGCTGGTGATACATTTCCTAAGGAAGTGATTACCAGAATATCCCACTCACTTTTTTCTTTGTTTTAAGTTCCGAGAATAGTCTTCAACTATTATTATCAAGTAATGTTTAACTTTCTATTATTTAAAAATAAACTAAAATTTTTTAGCATCTACTTACTGATAAACGTAGTCACCAGTCATATTAGTTCTTTGATAGAAACGTACTTTAGTGTTTTGAGACGAGATTTTTTTTCGAAGGACCACTATATTATTTGTTTCGAGTTTAAAATATTTTCTAACTAATGCTAGAGAGTAGTCAAGCCAATCCAAAGTAAGTTATCTTTCAAAACTCTGCTTAATTTGTTTATTAACTAAATCAGATTCTGTAAACTTTTTTGTACCATGGTGGATTTAAATTTCAGCTGATAATTTTAAATGTTACGGAAAAAAATTCTGGATCAGTTTTAAATAATAAAAGAAAAAAAAATACGAATACATTTAACAAATATATGTCATCGAGTAAGATAACCTAAACTTTCGGATACACACACGTGTAAAAACAAAAGTACTTTGTTCAAATTCCAAGAAATTATTAACTGGAGAAAAACAAAACAAAGGATAGCGAAAATGTTATAGATAAGGCAAATTAAAAACCAATCTTTGACTACCCATTCGTTGTCATTTGATTAAATGATAAAATATAAATCATTGATTTAAAATGAGAGATAGAGGTAAAACAAAATATAGAAAAGTAGCATCAAATGGCTGTTAGCACGAAAACTATTGAGTGAAAGAAACCCTAAATCTTTAAGTTCCACTATAGAATTAGATAACGATCATAATATAGTGATATATTTGATATCTCGTCTCTGTGACTCCGTCTAATCTTTTGAAATGATGTCCTCTTCCTCACTTCACTTCATCAAAAAAAAAAATGTCATATATATGTATGCTTAAACTTTCATAAAAAATTTAATGATTTCAGTAAAATGTTCTAGGGTTAGATTATATTATAATATAAATTTCAAGAAAAATTCATTCGTAAATTTTTTTCATTTATGAAATACCACAACTGCATGAAAACTAATCAATGGATAAATACAGACAAAAAAAATTACATCAATACGTGATCTTATAAAACAAAATCTGAATATATGTATAGGGTCTATAGCTAATTTCAATTTCGATTATATTATATGCAAACTTGATGTGGATTACTTATTTTTCGGTTAAGATGTTTTATCTATGGTGGATTTACATAAAACTCAACAAATAATTTTGCTAAGTCCTTAAATTAGTTAGACATATTGGTGAAACCGACACTAAAAATGTAGATAAAAATATTAATTTATACATTATCCAACAAGGATTTTATCCAAATCGTGGTATCTATGTGATCTAATGGTTATAAGTGGAATTTAGGTGTTCTAAACATGCTCAATTAGTCAATTATATACTTCACTTTCCAACTCAAAACAGCATATTCCGAGCGAACAATATGGATTTTTATACTATAACACCCAATTTCTAAATTAAACAAAAATTGCGACCATTATATATGGTTCTATCTTTTAAAAACCATGGAACTAAATGATGAAACTATGAAGTTTTTTTTTCACAAAAAAAAAAAAGAAACTATGAAGTTTTTTACCCTATATTTTTTTTAAAAAAGATACTATGAAGCTTTGAAGCAGCTACTACGAGTTGTGTTTGTTAATGTTTCTGAAAACAAAAATAAATTGAAAAAATCTTTAGTCAACATCAACTCGTGTTTTTTCTCTTCTCCCATCGTTATAACGTCTTTTTGACAAATGACAAATTGCGCCTAACTTCTACGATAGACACGTGGACACGTGTCGTCATGATGTAGTTTTGTCCGTATGGAAAACGCTTTCCATGTTGTAACCTAAGATACATTGAACAGTTCCTTTGTCCTTTCAACTTCGCTTTTTTCGAAGCTCTTTCCCTTACCCTACCACAACATTACGCGTGTCCTTCTTATTACAACATTTGGCACATATACATTTCAGAAAACCCGTCAACAAAAAACACGTGAAATAAAATATCTCTTCCTTTACCAGTTCACATATTTCATGGTTACTGTTCAATCATTTCGCCAAAAAATCTTTTTTTTTTTGGGTACAAATTTGGCCAAATAATTGTTCCTTTATTCTGAAATTCAGTCCCCTACACGAATATATAGACCACCAAAAAGTACATGGACGGTTCAATGTTGATTAAATCGACCAAGATAAAGTCAATAATGTTTTGTGGTTTAGATGTCGTCTGGTTACTATATTGACAATAAACTTTGTAAATAAAAAATATCCTTAAAAAAAAAAAAAAAATCCTAAAAGGAAAATCGAAAATCATTTTTTTAATTTGTTTTACATTACTTAAATAATTAAATAGACAATCCTAGGAAAAAAATCTCGATTAAATTAAATATTATATGTGAACTCCAAATGTCTAAGCAGCAAATTTCCAAACATTCATTTGAATCTTATTTTGATTGGAAAATACTTTTAAATTTAGCGGAACATTATTGATAAATAGATGAATAAACAAATGTTAATAAAAAAAACCATTTAAAAAAAATAGTACGAGGAAGAGCTAAATCTACTCATGTAGGTTCAATGAACTCAAGGGATTGCATAAATCACGACGATCTAACTGACACACGTGTCAGAATTCAAAAGTGTTTATAGATAAACACAAAAATGGGTCCCATATTCAGTACACACGTTAATCAGCGGCGGTGGATTCACCTATACACTGCGTCCATATATAAGTAGCACGAGACCCAAACATTATTGTCAAAAATAAGAAAGAAAGAAAAAAATATGGGTATCCAAGAAACTGACCCGTTAACGCAATTGAGTTTACCACCGGGTTTCCGATTTTACCCGACCGATGAAGAGCTTATGGTTCAATATCTCTGTAGAAAAGCAGCTGGTTACGATTTCTCTCTTCAGCTCATCGCCGAAATAGATCTTTACAAATTCGATCCATGGGTTTTACCAAGTAAGTATATACTAATTGAAACCCTTCTCAAAAAATGTTTATTTTTCTTAACAGAGATTCATAATTTTCTTGGTTTTTCTTCTTTTGTGATTTATAGATAAAGCATTATTTGGAGAAAAAGAATGGTATTTTTTTAGTCCTAGGGATAGAAAATATCCAAACGGGTCAAGACCTAACCGGGTTGCCGGATCGGGTTATTGGAAAGCTACGGGTACGGATAAAATAATCTCGACGGAAGGACAAAGAGTTGGTATTAAAAAAGCTTTGGTGTTTTACATCGGAAAAGCTCCTAAAGGTACTAAAACCAATTGGATCATGCATGAGTATCGTCTCATTGAACCTTCTCGTAGAAACGGAAGCACTAAGGTAACAAATAAAATCTAAACATTAATAAATACTATATCTTATATTTTCTTCTTGTAGTGTTTTGAATGACCTATAATTAATATTCTTGTTAATTTTCTTTAGTTGGATGATTGGGTTCTATGTCGAATATACAAGAAGCAATCAAGTGCACAAAAACAAGTTTACGATAATGGAATCGCGAATGCTAGAGAATTCAGCAACAACGGTACTTCGTCCACGACGTCGTCTTCTTCTCACTTTGAAGACGTTCTTGATTCGTTTCATCAAGAGATCGACAACAGAAATTTCCAGTTTTCTAACCCAAACCGCATCTCGTCGCTCAGACCGGACTTAACCGAACAGAAAACCGGGTTCCACGGTCTTGCGGATACTTCTAACTTCGATTGGGCTAGTTTTGCCGGTAATGTTGAGCATAATAACTCGGTACCGGAACTCGGAATGAGTCATGTTGTTCCTAATCTCGAGTACAACTGTGGCTACCTGAAGACGGAGGAGGAAGTCGAGAGCAGTCACGGGTTTAATAACTCGGGCGAGTTAGCTCAAAAGGGTTATGGTGTTGACTCGTTTGGGTATTCGGGGCAAGTTGGTGGGTTTGGGTTTATGTGATGATGAAATGCTGACGCAATAAAAATAAGTCGTTAATTTTTGTCCCGTGGCAAATCTTATATGTATTTGAATTTCAATTCTTTTGGGTTAAGAGGGAGACTCATAGATTTAGATGTAGATTTGTAATCTTTCATGCATAGAAAATTTGACGAATAGATTTCGTAACTTTATTTTGTTGCTGTTTGGTTATCTTTGTATTGGTATAAATTTAGTGGATTGAAATTGCATATTGATATATTGTTTAGTTGTGGCTAGCTATACATGTAAGTTTAATTGTTTGAGCTATCCAAAAGAATATATTTAACTATCTCATGCATTTTTAATATAAGCATACGTTATGTAATCATAAACCTACATACAAATCTTTTCTGTTTACGAATATATAGTAACACACCACAAATTGAGAGACTTACTGTATATACTGTATTTGAAAAAGGAGCGTTGGGTTAGCTGAACTTAGGTGTGTAACGTGGGCTTGCTTGTTTGACCATCTTGACAAGAGATTGTAGAGAAACAGTTTATACCGTACAAGTTTCAAACACATGTTTATTGTGGGTCGACTAAATGCGTTTGCAATTAGGGTATGAATGATAAGAGTAAAACACGGAATACTCGATTTTTTAACTGTACCTAGGAAAATCCGACCTAATAGTTTAAATTTAATTTCTGACATGAATCATGTAAAAGTTTAAGAACATCTCTAATAAAGAGTTTTCAAAACATTAAAATAACGAAATAAAGAATTGAAAGTACCAAAAATAACCATTTAGTTCAAAAGAGGATGAGAATACTCAAAAAGGGTTTTAAACTATTCGAGATGTTCTTATTTTGATTTAGAGTGCGCGTTAACACAATCTCTAGTACACATTAGCCACATTGTTACTGAATATATGTGGTTCGCTGATCATACAATATAATTCTATCTCCTTCCTTTTTCTGTATCCTCCATGACCATTACTGCTTTTCAGAAGCTTTGACCATCCTTTGAGATATGTCTATTTTCTGATATTTACCAAATAACAAAGTGGATCGTCTTGACGAAAGCCCAAAAATTAATTATCTCTGTTTTTTTCTCCTCTAATAAACTAGTCTTCTTCCGTCGAGTCATGCACTCATACTGATAATATCATTATTTGAGTGTGGGAAATCTTCGGGAGGAGAAACTCATATTTGTCTTTCCTTAGACCTTGTTGATTTTGTTGATGTGAGAGGTAAACGACACCCGGAAAATGGTCGAATGAACGGATTTTTTTACAAACATCTACATGACCTTCACTTGGTTCGTTCTCTATTAGTCGAATAACATGACATACATGCATCATAATTAAAAACACACAACAATTGTATTTATTTTGTATTTACAAGTTCCATTAAAAATTTAGATACTCAGATTTGTGGAATGTAAAATTCCAATAGCAAACTAGTGTATTGATTGGCCCATGGGCCAAATGCCCAAATATTAATTTTCCATCTATTTGGTCATTACTCAAAAAAACCTCTAATTAAGGTGTAACTCAGAAGAAGGAATATATAATTGCATTCTTTAAAAAAAAAATCATCTAACTAAGGTTAAGAGTTATAAATTTGAATAAAAAGACATTCAATACAGAAACGTGGAGGTTCGTAGTCACATATTGTCGCCAAATAAAAAAAGACAGTACATACAGTTTTTGTGAATTTACTAATCAAATATAGAACTTGTGTCGGGTTTTAAGCGGATCATGTTTTATAATTATAGAATTGTAATGTGTTATTGGTTATATTATATAAATTTCCGTTATACCTAGCTATAAAAATTAGATATAATCTTAATATTCTTTTCTAGACTTCATGTCTAGCTAAAATTTTAAACTGAAGAATAATCCTTACACGATTTATAATTTGAAATGGAGGAAGCATAAATACAAACAAAAATGTTTCCAAATATAAATTTAACAACAACAACACACACAAAAAGGGTTTTGGCTTTAAATACACGAGGGGTTTGTATTTATTAATAAATTGTGGCTAGACTTCAAAGCAAACGCAATATCTTAAATCATAACAATGACATTTGTGATTAGAATAAAAATACATTTAACCGAGACATAAATTTTTATTTGTTTGGTGGTATTTGCACATGCGTGATCTACGAGTGGTTCGAAAAGCTCACTAATTATAGATGACAAAGCAGATAATTAAGGAGCGGTCCTTAATCACTTTCCTAAACAAGCTTTAAAACAAGGCTCGATTAGTAAAAGCAAACGACTACAAGAATCCAGCCTTTTTTTTTTTACGGAAAATATTTAATTAACTCTGGACATAATTACTGTAACTTGCTATACTCAATACATACGCATGACGTCACAATGTACGTGTTAAAAAATTAATTGTTTTCTGGTAGAATTCATTTCGAGGACACACTTTTTAAATGTTTATTTTTTTCTGTTACATTTTTCTTAATAAAATTCTAAGTTAAATTATTCCACAATTTATTTATTTTTGTCAAACAATTATTCCATAATTTCTACGGAAATTAATCTACGTCATTGTACTATAATAGACGTCAGAAAATCAGAATATGACTTGGAGAAACACTATAATTTTTTTTTTGTTCACATGGATAAAAAACGATAAGTATTGTTATAAAATTGGTTAGCGAGATTAGGCGCAAAAAGCCTAAAAAGGGTCATGCAGAAAGAGCTCTACTAATCTGTTACGATGGAAATAAAAAAAATTGTATACTCCTTGTCATAAACTCCATTTATGATTTCTCTTAACTCTTTTTTTTTTATTTAAAAAAAGGGGTCATCTCTTATATAATAAAAAACTGCAATCTGCAATAAGTCATAGACTATGGCCTTCTTAAGTACACAATATATAAGTTGACGTTTTTAACAATATATATAGTTGACGTTTGCATATATCAATTTTGTCAAGAAAATAGCTGTAATCATAAATACAAAATAAAAATAAAAATCAAACATATTTGAAAAGAACATATACAATAACTTAACAATTAAAGATATAAAAAGTACACAATAACAACATCCTTTGTGAAATAATTGACATAAAATATGTTTTCCAGTAATACGACGGCATTGATTTGATGAGTCACGTTAGATAAAGTCTTAAATTATTTTATATATTGATCGATTATGTGACATATAGCTAGTGACTTTCTAATTATGGAATCAAAGTAAATCATCACATGTTCAAAGCAACTAAGGTACAAAAAGTTATACTTGACCACATTCTCCGATTAGAGCACTGATCACTTGGTTGCTTTTTATTGCAAAAGTTATTTTTATGTGGAAATCTCACCAGGATGATTAAAATCATATTATAAAGTTTGAAGTTAGGTTACCATTGTATATAAGGTAGTGTAAAACTGAACAAATTCACCGTCATATGTTATATCTATTTTTTATGTATGATTTATTTGTTAGTATAGATATATTATATATATATATATATATTTATGTATGTCTGCATGTGTATATGCATATGTATCACGTATGTATAATTCAATGTATTTAACTATGTTGATAGTAAAACAATTCTTGAAATACTGAGGATCTAAGAACATAATTTTTTTTGGGTACCAATACTTTTATAAATAAAAAACTTTTATACATAACCACCTCTTTGGACATGCACACCACCGAGGTTAATCAAAACCACCTATTTTTTAGTACACTGAAGTAAAAAAAACATCGAATTTTGTTGTTGGTATATATCTATTTGATTATGGTTTTGATTGGTAATATAAATCTGTACAAATTTTTATCACTTAATTAGAATGGTAAGCTGTTGTGAAATATTGTTAAATTATACTCTTTTTGTTCCTTTTTGTTTGATTGTTTAGAAAAAAAATTTGTTTCTAAAAGATTGATTTTTTAAGTTTTCCATGTAATATTTATTGGTTAGTATTGGTGAATTGTAATTTTCAAGAAAAATAGTTAATTATCATTGGTTTACAGTTATAAAAAACTGTAAAACACTAAAAATAATATATTTATAATCAACATTTAATATGTTTTTTTAATATGTGTGTTTTTTCTAAACAATCAAACAAAAAGGAACAGAGGGAGTAAAAAAGAGCTGTATAAAAAAAACTTGAGAGTAACGTTTTTGATAACATTTTTGATAAAAGTATTTATGATTGGTAAAATAAAAGTTATACAACTTTTTTTTTGTTTATCAATCAAAGCTTTAAAATATTAAGGACCAAATTAAATATGGCTTGAGCTATAGGTTTACTAGCTGTAAGAAAAGAATAATTTGATTACTTCAAATTTTACATTGTACAAGACAAAAAATTATCTAAAATTTCTTAAAAAATTATGTTTATGACAAAAACAAGAGAAAATTTGAAATGAAAAACAAAAAAAAAACTAATCCACAATACTTTAAAATAGTATTCTTATTATTTCTTAAAATATAATAACGACAATAATTTTTGTTAGAATCATTATAAATCATATTTATATTTTATTATCCTAAATAAAAAGGTGGAAATAATTTTATTTATCTATTTGGGGTTTGTTTTCTTCTACAATTACCAACAAGATAAAAGGATAACGAGGAAAATGGGTGACTTTTCTCAAATATATATGCTGGTGAGACTCCTTTTTATACACATTCTTGAATCCTAAATCCAACATTTGGGCTCCACATTTCACAATACCACATCGTTACTTTATTACCTATTTATTAATTTCCCAACCATCTCACATTTCGAAAGCTGGCAAGCTGACGGTGGACAATATTTGCTGATCGTTCTAGTTTTCGATAGAAAACTCGTATTTATCGTTTGCATAAATATCTACTTTATTTGCACTAAGTCAAAGTTTAGTTTTTTTTACTTTTTAGTGACGAAAAAAAGTTCATAAGATCCGTTCATTGCCACCCTCAAATAATCCTTTCATTATCTCTTTATCTATTTGTATAGAAAATTAGTTTGTGAGAAAAACGCATCAGGTCTGATATATATATATAAACCAACGATTAAAGGTTTAAGAAATAATAAAAATTAGAGTGTGAAAATAATAAAATTTCGCATTACTCAAACAGTTGGTAATTCTTGCTTATATTGTTATGTAACTCATAACCAAAAATAGATATATTAAATAATATATTGTTATATATTAATTATCAAGATAATTAATTAATTTTTTGTTAATTGATGAATTTCTTTATAAAATTCCAATGGTCACAAAATACAAAGGGAATACAAAAGCGTGATATGACATTTGAAACGTAAAAAAGCTTTTTTGAATTTTCACTTTGTTGCCTTGTGTGGCACTTAAGCGGGTCCCATTTTACAGCTTGCCACGTGTCGACGTAATGTACTCAGAATAACACGGTACTATTGGAAGCATGCACCTTCAGTTATTTGTCCACACATGATAATCAAAAAAAAAAAGTGATACGTAGAAGTTTTTGCATTGGTAAAAAATATTTTAATTTATATTCTGTTTTCATTAAATTTTAAATTATTCTATTTTAAAGTATTTGTTTAACCGTTAAAAGGTAAAACTATATAGTATACCACTTAAGTTTAGGGATGATGAAAAAAACTACCACGTAAAACAATAATAAATCGGTTGGTTGAAACCTTGCAAGTTCCATGTAAATTTATTAAAGTATATATTATTTTAAAAATATTTTATAGATAAAAAAACTAAATTAATAGTGCCGTGCACTTTTCTTATATGATTTTTGTTATTATAATTTTTTTTAATTTTTTTATTATAACTTACTATAGAGACAAAAATATATATATGCTTATTGGATGAAAACAATCGCTATCGTTGTTAATGGTCGCTCGTGTCAAGCCACACTTTGAGCCTATATGAACACAGACGATAATGCATGGTTAAAGAGGTTAAGAAAGTCATTATCGACTCCGAAATCACTATTTTACCCTCCTTTGCCTTGGTTAGTATCGTAATTTAAAAAGATTCGACATGATTAGTCAGACTTTGTATATGTGTCGAATTGTCGCCACTCTTTATCTCCTTTTAGTACAAACCAAACCACACTAAACTCGGCTGAATTATGGGAGATTATGTATTATTATTGATTGCCAACAAATTCTAATATTCCGGGTCTAAAATAATAAAATATTATTTTTTGGGGTACAATTGTTAATTACAAACACTAATCTGAGATTAACAGTATTTTGTAGGTCAAACAAACTTTACAAAAAACAAATGGTTTTATCATCTTATGAATTGAAATCTACAGAAGATGAAAGATAAACTACGATTTAATTCTAGCTAAGTACATATAGATCAAATTAATTAGTGAAAAGGATCAACAAAGCAAATTAAATGTACTCTCTCATGATTCACGAAGATAAGATAGCATCATCTATTTTAATTTGAAATCAATGATAGAAATCTCTTTACCTACACCTTCCTACACATATGGGTCAAAACGTTTTTTTTTTGGTATGACATTTTATTCCTTTTTCCTGTTGCTAATCTACATATATAACTACATAGCGTACAGCTATACATATTAAATATATTAGATCTCTACAATAGGTTAAACTGTAACACAAACTATTGATTTAGATAGCTACGGTAATTAATACGTTTTGATCGTCCATATTCCACAAATATAAATAGAAATACCATTTGATGTGTAACAAAAAAATCTCATAGACATTTATGGTTTTAATACAAAAAAAATTCTCAAAAATTGTAAATAAATACGAGTGGATACGATGGTCTACGTACAAAAGATTCCAGAGGATAAAAGCCATTTTGATTTGTCGTTTTAATGCCTTCCATTTTTAAAAAGAAAGATTACTAACGCCGACTCTCTAAAACTCTCTCAAACCATAAAAAATATTCTCCGATCATCATTTTAATGGAGAGTACAGATTCTTCCGGTGGTCCTCCGCCGCCGCAACCAAACCTCCCTCCAGGATTCCGGTTTCATCCAACAGACGAAGAACTTGTAATTCATTACCTCAAACGCAAAGCAGATTCTGTTCCTTTACCAGTCGCGATCATCGCCGACGTTGATCTTTACAAATTTGATCCATGGGAACTTCCCGGTAAGTTGAAACAAGACCAAGATCATAATCCGATCAGATCTGTTTCATTTTTTTTTTTACTGATTTTTGTTTTTTTTTGTGTTCTTGATTGTGACAGCGAAAGCTTCGTTTGGAGAACAAGAATGGTATTTTTTCAGTCCAAGAGATCGGAAATATCCCAACGGAGCTAGACCTAACCGAGCTGCGACTTCCGGTTATTGGAAAGCGACTGGTACAGATAAACCGGTGATTTCAACCGGCGGTGGTGGTAGTAAAAAAGTGGGAGTTAAAAAGGCTCTAGTGTTTTACAGTGGTAAACCACCAAAAGGAGTTAAATCAGATTGGATTATGCATGAATATCGGTTAACTGATAATAAACCTACTCATATTTGTGACTTCGGCAACAAGAAAAACTCTCTCAGGGTATATTATTATAATATTCTTAAAATCTTGATTTTAAAAGAAAAGTTTTGATTGGCTAATTTTTGATTCTTTTTATTACTATGTAGCTTGATGATTGGGTGTTGTGTCGTATCTACAAGAAAAACAATAGTACAGCATCTAGACATCATCATCATCTTCATCATATTCATCTAGATAATGATCATCATCGTCATGATATGATGATTGATGATGATCGATTCCGTCATGTTCCTCCTGGTCTTCACTTCCCGGCGATTTTTTCTGACAATAATGATCCGACGGCTATATATGATGGTGGCGGCGGCGGATACGGAGGTGGAAGTTACTCGATGAATCATTGTTTCGCATCTGGATCAAAGCAGGAGCAGTTGTTTCCACCGGTGATGATGATGACTAGTCTAAATCAAGATTCCGGTATTGGATCGTCGTCGTCACCTAGCAAGAGATTTAACGGCGGCGGCGTTGGAGATTGTTCGACTTCTATGGCGGCGACGCCGTTAATGCAGAACCAAGGTGGGATTTACCAATTGCCTGGTTTGAATTGGTATTCTTGAAAACAATTTACGATGAAGAATTTTTAAAATTTGTGTATATATATACGGTTTGAGTGATTAGGGGGCATTGGGGGATTTATTTACGGTTGATTATTATTGTAGTGTTATAGAACTAAGGAGATTAAATTAAATAGATTGGAGGAGAGGTATAAGGTAACATATAGAAATTATACAACAATAGTTTAAATATTCTTTTCTTTTCTTTTTCATGTTATTATTTTTACTAATGTATAGGTGATGATTATACTTAGATGTTTGTAGCTTGTATAAATTAATGCATGCATATATATAAAAATATATTAACAGTTATAGAAACTAGATTACCCTTGTGCTTTTCTTCAGCTATTTATTTTCAGTACTATCAGCTTCAACATTCGCATGTTTTGCTGCAAATTTTATTTTTTAAAAACATGATTTTAAAGTGACATCAGAAATACTATTTGGTAGAAGACCCTAACTTATAAGAAACAGACGATAATGAAACTATCTGGCGGAGCTTTTATTTGACTTTGTCGAAAACATGTTCGGAACCAAATCTTGGCAATCAAAATAAGTGGAGATAAAAGATACGACAAAGGGCCTTCAAATCTGGTTTGAATCAATAGTTTTAAACTGAAAAGTTTTAATCTTTTTGTTAGATCAAACAAATGTTGCACTTGTTGTAAAAACAATGTTCAAAAAATAAATATGATGTTCATAATTAAATTCGAATCGAATACATGTAATGGACATCTTTAATCATTTTTTTTTTCTTTTCTTTTCATAATGATAAATACAAATTTGATGCTGAGTAGAATAATAAAAAACACAATATTACGTTTATATTAAACAAAAAAAGGCATACATATCCATCTCTTTATATTATATTTATACCATCCTTAACCAAATTTGATTTCCAAGAAAAGAGAAGCTATTCCCATGGCAAGTAATGAAGTTCAAGCTAATCAACTCGAAAGGCAGAATGCTACTGTCAGCGATGTGTTAGCCGATCCTCTATGCACATGTTGGTGAGTTCATAACACAATTTAATTACTAGTTTCCAAAATTTAGTGTCTCTCTAATATATATGTTCTTCTTACATAATTTTTGTTTTGAATCTGTTTTATTTTCACTATGCAGTTGTGATACATGGATTTCTTACTTCATCATGCAAAAGATCTCCCTTAAATTAAATTTGTGTTTTCTTCTTCTTTCTCGTGTCAATGAATTTTTTTAATTTTAATTTTTAACAAACAAAAAAGATCTTGACACTGTGAATAAAAGACCTAGTGCTTATTGAATTTGTTATGGTTTCAGATTCTATATTGAACAACGGGTTAGAAAATTCACAACGATCTTTTGTTCTTCAAAATCCCAAATAAACAAATCATGTTTTTTTGTTACTTTTTTTCTTTCGTGTTTAATTATTAGAGCACTGTGATCAAATAAAATTGTTTCTATTGTGTATTCAAGATTCTGGTTATTTTTCTTACACATTAATAGATACATCCATTTGAATATCTCCATCTCCTCTGTATCAATCTCAAATCTCTGGCCACTTTATTGGCTAAACTCTGTATATATACAATATGATGCTGATAAGACCCGATTTGGCTTTTCTGCTTTCTCATTCCTGTTATAAACCAAAGCCATAAATTTGTGTTGGATCAATTTTCTTGTGAATCAAATGCGAAAGGTAATAAAGTACCTTAGAGGGATCAATGGTTGTAGTAGAACTCGAAGAGGTCTCAATGACAGATTCCGAGATTCTAGCTTCTGATTTCTCGTTCGAGTAACTGAAATCAAGAAAAGAAGAAGATACCACAGAAAAGAAAACGATAGATATTAGAGACGTTCTTCGTCTTCTCAACCCAAGAATGTAACAAGAGAGTTAAAAGAAGATTGATACTCACGTCGAAAGTATAGTGACCCAAATAAGCTCCACGCAATCTACCCAGAGAAGTCGTTGTTCTACTGGGACCAAACCGTATGTGATCAAATGAGCAAATGGCCAAAGCTTCCAACCTGCCTGCATTCATATCAAAGTATGTTTAATCTTGAATCTTGAAGATACAGATGAAATACAGGAAGGACGGCTACTTACTGTTAGCATAGGCAAGAACGTAGCTTTTAGTTCTTTGAAGATGCTGATAGGCGATTCGAAACGCAGGAAACCAAGAACCGTGAAGTAAATACTGTTCCATATAGCTGACCAGACTGTTTGATCAAAGGCAACTTTCACAGGAACCACCCACCAATCTTGAAACGGGAAAAGCTCTTCACAGAACTGGTAATAGAAATGCGATAACGAGCCATGGAGAGTGAAACCTACTAGTCCTGATCTCAATGTTCTTGCTCTATCAATTTCAAACAACGGTTTGCCTTCGTAACACTGGACAGAAAGATCACAAATGTTATCAAAACGATTCAAATTCATAGCAACAGGGGAAAGAAGAGAAACAAAACAAAACAAAAACCTGAGCTATCCAATCTCCTACAGAGTAGACAACTCCACTAATGACCATTTTTGCTAGAACCGGGTTTTGCTTTAGCGCTTCTTCGTAAGCAATCCAGTTATGTTGAGGAGCATATCTTAGTATCTCAAACAGAGTCCATCCCTGAGATTGCAAAACCACAACAAACAAGTTCAAATACTCATACAAATCAAATCAAACATAGTACTCAAATAATATTGTAAACAGTGAAGACGAATAACTCAAAAATATCTAAGTCACAATCTTTGTGATGGAAAACAAAGGAGCATCAGGGAAAGTCACTCAAGCAACATCAAAGCCACAATCTTTGTGATGGAAACAAGAGAGCAATAGCACTAATCACTCCAAAAAACATCAAAGTCATAATCTTTGTGATGGAAACAAGTGAGCAATAGCACTAATCACTCAAGCAACATCAAAGTCACAATCTTTATGATTGAAACAATAATGCAATAGCACTAATTACTGAAGCAACATCAAATTCAATACTTACATGCCAATAATCATGATCGATGGTAAGCAATTTGGTAATAGCGTAAGAACCAGCAGCTAAAACAATCGTAGCGTTAATGGTTCGATCGATCATCTTCTCCATTTCTTCGTTCTCTCTTCTCTTTTCATCTCCTAAATCAGCTCCCGAAGAAGAAGAAGAAGGAAACCCTTCTAACGAAAGCTGACCTTCACTCGTCGCAGCACTAAAACCTACAACAACCGATTCATTACCATCAACCGCCGTCTCAGTGCTCATCACTACCACCGAACCTTCCTCATGGTCGGTCCGATCTCGGCTCTGAACCGGAATCAGGTCGATTTCGTCACGGATCAATGCGCACGAAACGCAATTCCTCTGTTTGTTTCTCAGTAGAATTTGGGAACGGTGAGGTTTTAGAGATGGTTTGGAGAGAGGAAGGAAGCTACGTGGTGAGATTGAAGTGTGGAGTGAAGCAGCAGCCATGGCGGAGACAGAGTTGACTCGGTGGTGACGACTCAGAGAGTCAGACTCGCTTCGGTTTCTCCGAGTTGGGGGAATTTGAAACGGACGTTATCTTATATTTGTGTGAGCCGTGAAGATTCCACCACGTAGCTTATGTTCCGCTACGGTTATATTACGGTGTTTGAACTAAATCTAACGGTTGTGATTCGTTTTTTGACTTATCAATATGTTTGACGTCGAAGATGAACGGCTACGATTAATAAATTCTGGAAAGTTTCGGTGTGATCGAGAAGTTCTTGTTTTAACCGAATAGAAGATTCTTCGGATTAGAGGATGAGAGTACTACTGTGTCCACAAGTACTCTTACAAGATTCTTCTCAATAATAATAATAATTATTTTTTGTTGTGCAAATGCTGAAAATATTTATGACCATAAGATTTTAAATAATATAATATCCTTAAATCAATATATGTGATAAAGATAAATAATAATATCCTTAAATCAATATCTGTATCATGAACCCAAAATTCAAAATTGGAGGTAAATGAGACTTTTATATTGTTTAAGGATATTATATTATTTAAAATCTTATGGTTATAAATAATAATGAGTTTGTTAACACTATATATAAATGTAAATGTCACGTTATTGCAATACCGACCTTAGCTCAGTTGGTAGAGCGGAAGACTGTAGTCTTTGACAGATAATCTTTAGGTCGCTGGTTCGATTCCGGCAGGTCGGATCTTTTTTATTTATTAAATTAATGTATCTCTCTCGTTTGGCCCAGTAAGGCCCAGCCCATCATTATGGTTATTAACTTAGCTAGTCTTTATTTTCGCAAGGATTTAACTATTTAACCATAGGCCATAGCAAATTAATAAATCTATCAACTCAATTACATCTGACAGGTTTGATGCGATGATACAAAAAATAAGGTAAACAATATTGATTTCAGAATATTGTTCAGTTTATGTGGTAGAACGAAGAAGATTAAACTAGTCCCAACTTTATAAGATTTACGAATTTAAACGAAATGTTTCTTGCCAGATAATTTTCAATCTTTTTGACCTAGACGCAAACTATTTTAACATAGATTGAGGTGACTGATTTATGTAATGCTGGAGAATTATCAATAAACACGTTAAATCAAGTGGTTGTAATAGTATAGTCATCGTTATTAATTGTATGTTAGGTTCAACGTTTTATATTTCCTAAATGATGATTTTTCTTTGAAAGCAAGCAACCATATTCATACAAAAAATATCGTCATTAATAGTTTATGGTCTTGTTTTATATATTTGTCTGCATATGACATAGTCATAGTCATTTATGGAAGAGAGGAGACTTAGGATGGGCAAAGATTCAAATTCAACATTTTCTAAATTAATTAGTACAGAAGCTATTGCCACAAACTGAATAACAAAACTAAAGTTCTCAACTATAATGATGCAGACATTTGCACAAGAAATTAAACCAATCATATTATCTCCATAACCATAAACCACTACTTGAAACACATTAGCTTAGAGACATTTTTTTCGTCTTCTTGATTTTAATATGATTGAAGTTTCGATTCTAAATTTATAATACATATTGTCCTAACCTTTTCAACATCTACATTGAATGTTTTAATAATATTCAACAATATAAAGTTTGCCATTACCTGCCCGGTTGCCGTTTATCACCGAAACTATATTGTACTATGAACTAATAAATGCAAATATTGTTGGTGAAATGAGGAAGAAAAAACACGTAACTAATCCATCAATAACAAAAGATTGAAAATTGAGGAGGAGAGTTTTTCTCATGACCCATGTTTCTGATAAGGGCAATGGCAATGACAATGACATACTCAACATCCAACTGTTTTGTCCACGTGTCTGCTACTCACACTTTCTTCATGACACAAAGCCTTTGCCGCTAAGGAAATTCATAATGTGACAATTAATACGGAGCTAGAGACTTTGTACCTACGTACCTCCTTTTCCCTATAATATTATTACATAACAAACTACAATTATTTTACGTTACAATGTAAGTATAAGTGTGTAACAGTGTAAGGAAGTAGAAAACTGAATTTTGTTTTGCAATCACTGTAAATGAGTAATATACTACACAACACAACAATTAATGTTAGTATTATCGCAAACTATATAAGAATGCAAGTACTAATTTACAAAAATATTTTTTAGCATTTTAGTTCATGTCAAAAGTATTATTTTATTTTTTCTGTATATATGTCCAAGACTCGAATCTCTCAAAATTATTTACTTCATTTATTTTTAAAACTCTCCCCACACGAGTGAATGATTTAAACTTTAATTCATTCCTCGTCCGTTTTTTTTGTTATTTATAGCCACAAAATTCCAGAACTCATAAAATCTGCAAAACCACATTAAAGAAAGAAAAAAAGAAGAAGACACAGAGAACATTCTTCCTTCTCTGATAACAAACCTGGTCGTATCCAAAAGAGAGTTTTCTTTTCTTCTCTGATTGGTCTACATATATCAGAGTTTTCTTCTTGAAGAAGATATGGTTTGTTTCTGTTTCTTGGTTGATCAGACAAGGAAAGTGAAACGGAGCAAACCGGCGGCTGGAACTTGCTCACGGTGTGGCCATTGTGCGAGCATCGCCGACATGAAGACTTCGACTAGATTCTGTTTCATTCCTATTTATTGGAGATCTTGGAGAGCTGTTGTTTGCAGTTTCTGTGGCTCTGTTCTTAAGTCTTATCGTTGAACCAGATTTTCCAAATTTAATTATCAACTCACTTGTTTTTTTCCTTAATTTCTTTAATTTAAATGATGATCCTCTCTTAATTATTAGCAACAAAGAGTTATATATATTATTATAAAATAATATGTAATAGCGATCATAGGGTTTTGTTGAATCTGCTTCGATTCTATCTACTTGCAAGAGGATTTTATTGTCATGTTGAATCCCTTCTAATTAAACGGAAATTATATGGTTCAGTGTTAGTGTATATATATAATGTTGTTGTTGGTGTGATCGGTGTGTTGAAGATGTTATCTAATTTTTTTGACTATTTGTCTAAATCAATAGAACAAGTTGAAACATTTTTGTTTTATTTGTTAATTTTGAAATTGTTGGAGTATCCAAAGAAATTTTACTTTTGTTTGGAACAGTTGATTAAACTTCTTCATATTATCCTAAATTAATCTATGTTTATTAAAAAAATGATGATAAACCATCCATACAGTTCAACTACAATAACCATCCATACTAGTATACTACTACTTAATTATACGATTATGGTATATTGTTTTAAATACATGTAACTTAAAATCGTAATATGATACCACATTTTCGCATGATCATATATACATAACATTTCCACTTTCTGCATGTAATTTTTTCCTTACCGATTTCAAAATTTTAATTGTTTTCTTTTCAGTAGTGAAGTTTTAGTTCTTAAGAAAATGGGACGAAAGAAGCATAATTTGGCTGTCTCCACTTTCACGCTGTGCAAGCTCTTTTATTTTCTTTTAAGCAAGATATAAACAAAACAGCCTACCCAAAAAAAACAAAAGAAAAACAAATGTTTGATTTTGTTTTACAGAATTTTGTCACTTCATTCATGTCATTTTCTCAACATCAATAGGACGTGTATATGGAATCTCACAATTGGAATACTTAGATCCAATGTAATCTGATGAGAACATCAACACCATGTGTAGTGTAGCGGCGTAATAAATATCGTACCAAGTTTTCCATCAGTGGTTATATTACAAACACATGGACACGTTTCTTGTCTCAAGCCTTCTGAAAGAAACATCTACGATAGATATTTACTAACCTTTGTTAAAGCTTTTTGGTAGAACCAAAGTTTAGGAAAAAAGAAAAGAAAAAAAAGAAAGAACCAAATTTAGGCATACGTTAAGACAAACAAAATATAAGATTTTTTTGTAACGTGATTTATGGGGGCAAAGACTATAGTCTATATAAAATAAATGAGAACCTAAAGCCATTAATTTGACTATTAAAAAATCTGAAATGGTCAATGATCAATAATAGTGTTCAAAACATTTGAAGAGTTATAAATTCAATCCGTTGTATTGGCAAAAGCCAAAAAGAACTGTAAAAGATCTCATTTTCTCACTATATTCCTCTATATCGCCAATGGCTAATAAGCTTTTGTATTGTGTAATTTTTTTCATGTTTTTGTTGCTTACAATGTTACGAGTTTGGCGAGAAACTATGAATGGACCGCATGGTTTGTATAACAAGTTTATATAGATTCTATTTTTGTATAGATTTATCGTTTGTTAAGACTTAAAGAGTATATAGATAATATCTGATACAATAGCTCTTATGTTTTGCAACAGTTTACAGCCGAAAAGAATGGATTGAAAGGCTTTTCGAATCCGGATTTACTTGTCTTCGTGTGGGATTTCATGAAGATCAAAAGTACTTTAGGTCTCATTTTCTACAATAGCTAATTAGTACATATACTAATCAATGAAGATAATATGTATACATGACTTGCGTGACAATGATTTATTACTTGTGTTTTTGGTTGTTCTGGCTTCCTTCAAATGAAGATAACCATATTCTTAAATAATTCATGGAAAAGGGTCTTTTTATGCAGATCCGGGTCGATCAGAAGTCTCATGTCTTGGAGTCCAACATATAGAGCCTAGCCCCCATATTTAACTCAAATTTACTAATTAAGAGAACTTTTTTTGTGTAAAAATTTTAAATTTAATTAACTAACTAAGAAACTTTGAACATCATAAATTTAATGATATCGTTTTTCCTTTAATGTAATGATATCATAATTTAATGATATCGGAGTTGGAAAAGATTAAATTCTAGATTTGAACCAAAGTTTTAGACTTTCGTTGTAGCCCCTATCACCCGTTAGTCGTATATTATGATATCGTTATATATAACCTTTTAATATAAAACGAATAGCTAGGATTTAGGAACTTAATTAGGATGATGTAAACTGTAAAGTATAGGTTAGAAACCGTGATGATTAAGAGACTGATACACGATAGCTAGTAAGATATATCATTATGCGTAAAACCTTCATACATATTTTAGTATTAAACTACAATTAGTCAAAAAAAGAACTCAACTTTCGGTTGATAAAAAAAATCAAAGTTCCTTCAAATAGCAGCATTAATTTGATGAGTAATTTCACTTTATCAGGGTCGATTATATCATTAGACACGCTAATGCATCCTCAAAACACTCTTAAGAATCCTAATTATTATTGTTGGGGTAGTGGTGTCTTCGTCCTAGTTTATTTTTCGGTTGGATCGAATTGTATATTTAATTTCATAAGGACATATTTGTCTCAAATTTTGGGAGGTCTGAAATTCTCCATTAAAGGCTTCGGCAATCCAAAAATAAATCAATTATTTTCATAGCTTGTTTCTTATCAATAAGAAAATAAATTACTATCATTTTATTATTACTGTTATTATTATGATCATATTTCCTGCGTATTAATCAAGTATCTACCTTAGAAAAGTTATTTGTCTCCTTATTTTAATCATTGTACACTACAAGAAAACAGGCGACTTGCGACGGAAGATTTCGTCGGTAATCCCTCGCAAATCGTTAATCGCGAGAGATTTGCGAGGAACAGCAGTTCCTCGCAAAACGCGTCTCGCAAATGGTTAACAGTAGTAATTCCCTCGCAAATTTTGCGACGAACAAAATCTCTCGCAAACTAGTTGCAATTTGCGAGGGACAACAACGGTAGCAATTTAAACAGGTGTCGCATCTCCCTCGCAATTTTTGCGATGGACTTGCGATGTGTTTTAGCTTTAGTAGCAAATCCCTAGTAACTTTTGCGACGAATTTGCGAATTATTTGCATCACACTGAGTTTACTAATTAGCGTAATTACTGTTTTGTTTAGCTATTAGATTTAGATTAAATCTTTATATTTGATATTAAACTTAGATTATTTGAAAACTAATTGAAATTGAAAATGAAACTTGAATTGAAATTGAAAGCATAATTGTTTATAGAAACTGAAATAAAGATCCAAGTATTCAACACATAATTAAACAAACCAAAAAAGTCTATGTTTCTTGACCCAAAGTAATGCAAGTTATAATCTTAGAAAGCTTGAGATGGAGAGGATGATCCTGTGGCTCCGACTACCTCATCTCTGATCCCAGCAGATGGAGCAGCTGCGGTATTGGGCTCCTCCGGTATCGGATTGGAGCTGGTCGGCTCAGTCCTTGTAGAGGTTCTGGCTCGAAAGAGGGCAGCGAACTCTGGATCCTTATCGGCAAGATAATCGAAGTAGACGTCAAAGCTAGTGATCTTCTCAGCTTGGGTTGCAATAGTAGCTTCAGCGACAGCCAGCTTTCGAGAGAGAACAACCGGGTCTTCCCCAGGCAGCACTGGACCAGCATGAGCTGAGGAGGCTTCTATCTGCAATGAACCAGCCCCATAAACCCTGCCTTTCTTTTTTGGAGCAACCTGTAACAAACTCAAAACCAAAAACACAACAAATCATAACAGGTTCACATTCACTATGATATAATGCAAGCCACAATTGCCAAATACTAAGGAAAACAAAATCACGAACAAAATGACATAATCATAATCGTTTCATATTCAGTATATCATAATGCAAGCCACAACAAACACTGAAAAAGACAATGGCATGAACTAGCTACCCAAGCCATGCGACAATGACAAAGACAAGGACATGAACAGACAATGACATAACAGTTTCATATTCACTATGATTTATTGCAAGCCACAATAGAAAATACTAAGGAAGACAAAATCACAAACACAATGACATAATCATAACCGTTTCATATTCAATATATCATAATGCAAGCCACAACAGACTTACACTAAAAAAGACAATGACAAGAACTATCTACTCAAGCCATCTGACAATGACAAAGACAAGATCATGAACAGACAATGACATAATCCAAGCCAGCCAAAACTATATTGAAGTGAAAGACAAATGACTGAACACAATGAAATGTTGCAAGCCATCCAAAACATAATGCAAGTAACCCAAAACACAATGACAAAACAAAAATTTTACCTGAGCATAAATCTTGTTCTTGGCCTTAATAGATAACCCCCCAGAAGCTGTGCTCTCCGTAGTGTCCCCTGAACACAGCTGAGACTCCTCCTCTTGAATCCTCGAAGAAACTTCTTTGTAAACCTCCTCAGACTTTCTATCAATGAAAGTTCCATCAGATTTTCTATGTGTCTCATCTAAGAGCACAAGAAAATCTGGACAAGTCTCTCCAGTCATCTCACACTACAACCAAGTTCGGGCAGTGAGTCACATGTTGGAGCAGAAAAAAAAATATGGTTAGTTGTTTGTTCAACAATGTAAATAAAGTAAAGGTGCGTAGGTACTTACACGTTTGCGAGCACGGGCTTTGTAAGAAGTCTGGCCAGAGCGATGTTTATGTATCCCGAGGCCATCCGGATCATGGTATCTTGTATTTCTACTGTTGATACTCTTTAATTCCGACTTAGGATCCTTCCAAAACTTAACAAGACCTGCCCACACATCTGGATCAATCCACTTTGGTTTGGCCTCATCTCCCTTTTCCCTCCACTTTCCCTTCCACCGACAGACTTGATCAGACATCCTATCCTTCAGCTTTGCTTCAAACTCATTCCGCACTCTCTCATTTATTGCAGCGTCCCAGTTATACACTTGCTACAAAAAAACAAGACACATCAGAAATAAACAATTCCAACAGCTTTACAAAATAAAACACAACTTGAAAAGACTTACAGCAAATGTCTCAAACCAGCGTTTGATCACTGGTGCTGGTGTCTGTGTCCAATTAGCGTGAGGCTCTTTGAAATCTCTTTCAAAAATGCTCCGGACAGTGGCTGCTACTGATGTGTCATCGTCAAACCTACAAAACAAGATTCCATCAGACAGAGACAAGTGACTTATCATTATGTAAATTAACTTAGAATGCAAAACAAGTGACTTATACTTACCAGAAAGTTCCCGGAGGACGGTTAGGATCTAATCTAGGCAAAGATGCACGCCCAGGACTTTCAAGCAACTCTTCTAGTGTCATGTCGTTAAGCCTGGCAGTTAGAGGATTCGAATGATTGACTGAAGGTTGAGGCGAATGATTTTGCGGTTGGGGAGCAGAACCATCCGGATGATTAGAGTTCAGATCGGTTGGCATCTGTTGTGCAGAGGAACGACGAGTACCATTAACAGCTGAGGTGTTCCCTTCACTTACACTCGTGTGCGGACTCTGTTGCTGCTGAGACAGATACCTTGTATAATCGTTCCCGGAGAAGCTCATCTTGCAAATAAAAATAACACATTAGTAAAGAGACAATCAAACTCAAATTATGAAACCCTAATAAGATCTAAAGAGAAAATCAAACATTAAAATGAAACTCTATTATAAAAGAATCACAATTAGTCGAGATATCCTGTGGGATTAAACTAAAAAATTTGCATAACCAACAAAATATAAAGTTGTCTAATGCTATACACATGCTCATCATTTAGTTGTTTGTTAAACGAAACCCTAATCAAATGAAACATAACAAATCGATTGAGTAAACGAAACCCTAATCAAATGAAACATAACAAATCGATTGAGTAAACGAAACCCTAATTAAATGAAACAGAACAAATCGATTGAGTAAAAGAAACCCTAATCAAATGAAACATAACAAATCGATTGAGTAAACGAAACCCAAATCAAATGAAACAGAACAAATCGAATAAGTAAAACTAAACCTTACTAAGATCTGCAGAAAATCGATAAGGTTTCAAATAGAAACATTTCTTTACCTTGCAGATCGATGTGAGAGGAGAGGCGGCAAAGAAGACCGAGTTGTCGTCGGAGAAGAAGAACGGAGACGGAAGAGACTCGATTTCAAACCTCCGAAATTAGGGTTTCCTGGTTAGCGGCGGCTATCTGGATCTCCTCGTAGAGGATGTGGCACGACGGAGAAGAAGAATGGAGAAGAACAAAGGAGAAGAAGAACGGAGAAGAAGATCCGGAGAAGAAGAACAGAGAAGAAGAACAGAGAAGAAGAAAATTTTAGGGTTTCGGTGTGTGCGGCTAGGTTTGAGCGCAGCTCAAACACGGTTGCAGTGTATATATATATTTAAAAAGCCTCGCAATTCCCTCGCAAATTTTGCTACGGACTTGCGAGGAAACGACTTATTAGGGTTTTCAACTTATTTGCGAGGGATTTGCGTCTTTCATCGCAAATCCCTCGCAAATTGCTAGGGATTTGCGAGGTCAATAGCAACTCCTCGCAAAGTATTCAAAAAACAAAAATTAATAAAAATATCCAAAAATTTCAGATATTTAAAATGAGAAATTTATTAAGAATTTATAAGTTTTGAAATTACAAAAAATCTTTAAAATTATAAAATTGAAAGTATATATAAATCATTTTCTGAATTATTTATTCATTTATTTATTATATTTAGTAAAAACATCAAAAGTAAACAATATAGTAACATTTATTCTTATTCATTTTCTGAATCATTACTATCATTTTTTTACTCAACGCTTTCAGCAGATTTGCTGAATTCGTCTTATTGTTTTTCTTCTTCGGAACCGTCTGTGATGTCTTCTAATTGTCTATTTTGTAGGTCAATGTGGATAACATCTTCTGTTGTTATGTCTGGTATGGAAACTTCTCTGAGACTTTCTTGTTACATCACAACATCATCAACTAGGCCGACTATACGGCCTCTGGAATTAACTTTAATAACCGATAACCACACTTCACGCCTAGGCCTCACACGCGGGTAAGATAGAAAGCTTGTGATGCTAGGATAAATGGTTTGAACTTTGCATAAGTCTTGTTTGCATTGACATCGACCACGAATGATTTTGCGGTTGTGATCTTAGATCTTGGTTCTTGAACGATCTCATACAACCAAAGTAGTAAAAGTTCATTTTCACATCCGTTAGTAACCTACATAAAGTAGATTTTAATTAAGTTTATCATTTCAACATAAGTCATTAAGATATCAAAATTTCCAAATATTACTTACATATAATTTTAACCATCCAGCGAAATCACGATCTTTGTAAGTTTCGTCGCAAAAATTCCCACAGAACAATATTTGTACTTGCAAGTCCCTCGCAATTTGCAATGACTTTGCGAGGAATTTTTTCGTCCTCGCAAGTTCCTCGCAAATTTCACGCAATATTGCGAGGGAATTATCCCTCGCAAAATTTGCGACGGAAAAGCGACGTGTCTTCTCTCCCTCGCAAATGTCTCGCAAATCTGTAGCAATTTGCGAGGGATTGTTTCCATCGCAAATTGTCCTCGCAAATCGCTTGTTTTCTTGTAGTGGTATTTGGAAGTTTATAAGGTTTATCAACTCCAACTTAAATACTTCTTCCGTCTTTGATACTAGATGTTTAAATGTTTTGCACACAAATTAATTAATCATTTATTTTTATTTATTTTTTAAACTAAAAATCATTTATTATGTACCTAAATACGATTCAACAAATAATAAAACAACCTACAGAACTTAAATCGTGAAAACAATTAAAAAAATTTACATTGAAAGTTGAAAACATTATCTAGTTTAAAACACATTTTTTTTCTTCTCTAAAATATGAAATATATAAAAATATCAAACTGAATCATTCTTTTTTCTTCTTCTTATGATCTCTGTCTTTCTGTTAGATTATATATATGAGAATCTTATATTTGTATATATCTAATATCTTAGGAACAGATTTATGCTTATCTCATGTAACCCTATATATATGTTCAATACATAACTCTCCATTCACGGAGATTCATACAATTACACTTTCATTATCATCACACTTGTAAATACTGAATTTTATAGTTGCCTTCATGATTTCGAACTAGATATATATTCTGTTGGTTCTGATTACATTTATATACATAAATTTATTCCAAGTTGCGTGTTATTTATTTGATCAGAATTAGTATATGACCCAAAAATAAATATTCAAATCAAAGTTCATGCGGTTTCATCATTTAGCTACGCGATGTAGGAACATACTTGACATCTTATTTTTATTTGGTCGTTCTTCTCTATGAATCACGTGGAAAAGTATACCAAATGATTTTTGGCAGATACGTATTACTAAAGTATCCGAGATTAAATATTAATACACTATATAGAAGAATTAATGGGACATAAATCATAAATGCATGGAAACATTGGTGAAAGACACTTAACACTTGGGACGACCAATGTTGTTTGATATGAAGTGAAATTAACGCGTCTGCCTAATTGTTATGGTTCATATTATGTCACATGGACCAACTTCTTGTTCTTCTTCATTCAAGAACCAACTCACGTACACGTTTTTTCATTTTCTTCCCTCAAATATCTAGCTGTATATTATATTGCAAAATCCAGATTTGAATATGATCGATGCAAAAGATTGTTTATAGAGTAGAGTAGTAGACTAAAGAACCAGATTACTCTTACCTATTCAGATTATTTGTGTTATATTTTGTAACTAACTTAGGTCACTAAGTAACGAATTTAAAGCTAAATGCATCTATTCATTCTATCACAAAATCCAGCCGTTATTTTTTAGAAATGTGAACAAATATTAAGCATTAAGATATTTAAAATAGGAAAAATAATAGCCACAAATAAAGTAAATTAAAGAAGAAAAAAAAAAACATTAGTGATAGTCCGATGATAGACGTGTCCTATTGATTACATGTTATTTCCCACTCAACTTCCTTAATTCTAATTCCAATCCTTGATGTGAGGGTTTTTTTCTTCATTGATTCTCAAATCTACATTATGTGATTCTTGATGTACCTGTATGTACAATTTGTATTCAACTACCAAATAAAAATGTGAGCAAGAATAGGCTAAGAAATAATACTAATACAGTATCCTTAGAATACATAATTGTATATTATTAAGGATAACACATGTAATGTTTAGGAAAGATGGCCAATGATAAATCTTATAAGAAACCTAACAAATATTAACACCGGTAAGATTTGTTCTCTTAAAACAAATCCTATATAAACAAAAATGAAGAACAAGGACCCAACATATGTCTCTCATGTGACCGACCAACACATCCTCAGTTGACCTGTCTTTGGTCTAACCTTGTCTTCCTCCACAAAGCTAACAGAAATAATTATGAATGTTAGTCTCTTCCATGTGTCAGTATATTATTGGATCTTGTTGGAGCAACTTGACAACATATAAAAGCACGAGGCAGCTCAATACTATCATTCCAACAAGAGAAGTGCTTGAGAGAAAAAAAAAGTATCAAAACTTCATATAGCCAAATTTAAACAAAAAGAAAAAAGAGAAGAAATAAATGGCAAAGGAAGGTCTAGCACTCGAGATCACAGAGCTTCGATTGGGTCTTCCAGGAGATAATTATAGCGAAATATCAGTATGCGGATCGAGTAAGAAGAAGAAGAGGGTGCTCTCGGATATGATGACCTCATCAGCGTTAGATACTGAGAATGAAAACAGCGTCGTTTCATCAGTTGAAGATGAATCACTGCCGGTTGTGAAGAGTCAAGCGGTGGGATGGCCACCTGTGTGTTCTTACAGGAGAAAGAAGAACAATGAGGAAGCATCGAAAGCTATAGGCTACGTGAAAGTGAGCATGGATGGTGTGCCATACATGAGGAAGATTGACCTTGGTTCGAGCAACAGTTATATTAATCTAGTCACGGTTCTTGAGAATCTCTTCGGCTGTCTTGGCATAGGTTAGTAATGGCATGGACTAATTTCCCGTAACGTTAGTTAATAGTTACATGACCATGTTTATAATTGAGCTATAAACTTTATATATACGTATTGTTAGGGTTTCTATATATATTGGAAGTGTGAAGAGAGTAAAACACATATATTAGTTGGAACTTTATGAAATATAACACATGTATATATAAACTATGCAGGAGTGGCGAAGGAGGGTAAGAAGTGTGAATACATTATTATATACGAAGACAAGGATAGAGACTGGATGCTCGTCGGAGATGTACCTTGGCAGTAAGTTTATGTTTAGCTTGCATTACAATGCTCAATTATCAAATTTACCAAAATGAATATAATTAACCTCTTACAAGTCAAAAATTTGTAATTTTATTTTTTAAATTGTAAATTTTTTTTGTCGGCAGGATGTTTAAAGAATCATGCAAGAGGCTGAGGATCGTGAAGAGATCAGATGCAACTGGTTTTGGTCTCCAGCAAGATTAATCATACTAGCTAGTGTTGATCATCTTTAATTAACCATAAAGTTTGAAAACCGTTGAGTAATTTTTTTTCATTATAATCATTTTTCAAATTGTAAAATTTATATGATAATGATGATATATACGTTTTCTTCAAATGTATTTCCTTACTGGTCGTATCATACTTTAATGTTTTATGGCTCATTAAAGGTGTTTCTTAGCCTCACAATACTTTTTTTTTTCGTCTGAATGATTCATATGAAATATAACACTTGAAATTGTTCACAAAAGTACAAAAGGAAACGAGGGTAATCAACTACAAAAAAACCATAACAACAAAGTAATGCCTCACAATAGTTTGCTTTAGTAGTTTTCTAGACTTACTATTATTTTCTCTTAAAAATCAAGTGGTACGTGATTATTATAACTTTATAAATCCTCCGGCTAAATCATCTTTTTATCGCCGATCCAAAGATAGTGGAAACCTATGAATCTTAAACGGAGCTAAAAATAGTGAAAACCTAATGAATCTTCCCAACTAATTTAAGAAAGAATGAAAAATGTTAAATATTTGTTTTTTTCTTTCACCAAGAGCCAAATTAAAGCTGGCTTATTCCTATATCATATCAAATGTAGTTTTGGGTGAAGATTCTAACCACTTTGTCGGTCCAAATAAATGTTGCCATATCTTCCGTATTAAATGATCATATCAGTTTGCAGGTAGCAGATTTGAAGTCTATATATATACTACATCCAATTAATCCCAACCCCTAAAGTTATCAAGACACTCACGCAAAAGAATGAAGGCACCGCCACAACAAGAAATGACTTACTATGACAATGTCAAGAAACGGCAAGACGAACAAGGCTGCTTATTCGCAACGTCCGTACCAAAATATAATCTCTTCTCTTTTCATTTAGTATCTGTATCGTAGACCCTTTTGTATCATTTAGTATCTCTTCTCTTTTCTTTTTTTATTTATCGAATTCGGAGTTCTTGATTATTTGATAATCTTTTAACCTGTTGTAGGTTTTACGCGTTGTTCTGTTGCTGTTGCTGCTACGAGAAGTGCAAGTGTTGTTGCTGCTGCGTTTGATTTCTATATATGTATCATCATCTCAACATTACTCTCATTAATTGTGTCCCTCGCATCACAATTGCTCTTTTAGATCTACTTAGTCTTGCGAATAAAATGTATATGTAATGGCTCAAGAACTCTAAAAGTTGATAAGATTTGAGTACTGTATATATTAATGAACAAATTTTCACTTATCAAACCGGGCGAAACCGGGCCAACCAGTCAAATTTTCTGTATAATTCGCTTTCAAGTTATGTTCACCTAAATTTTGAACCGATTCCAAACAATACCAAACCGAACAAAATCACAAATGGTTTTATTGTTTTATAAACTGACTGATAAAACTAGAAACCAAAATTACCGCCAAAATCAAATATTGGTTTAAAACTTTAAATACACAAGTTTTTTTTTTTTCTTCTTCTTAAAATACATTAGAATTGGTTTCGATTATTTTTCAATTAATCGGATTTTATAAATAAATTCAAATTACCTTTGGTTTATTTTTGGTTCGGTTTAGTTTTCTTTCTCGATTTTTTTTTTAATTATTCAACAATTGTATTTTACTTTTTATAAACATTAGCGTTTGTCGTCGATTTGATCCACTTCATTGTCACAGTTCATCAATTTCAATCCAAAAAACCCCAAATTAATCAAGACCCCTAAAAGCTTGCTCATCGTGTGTTCTATGTGAATCACATCAAGATATTGGAGTCTCATACAAATGTCATCAGTAGGAACATCAAAGGGGATTCTAGAAATCGCCAAATTCGGTGTATACGTCGCAGTACCAATCGTCCTAATCTATACATTCGCCAACAACAGCACCAACATCAAGAAATTCATGGGCAATCATTCATACGTTGTTTATCCTAAAGAAGCTCCTCGTCCTCCTTCACCTGAAGAGCTACGTGAGATGGCTAAACAACTTGCCCTCAAAAAAAAAAAAAATCCCTTCTAATTGATCTATTGCAAAAAAGGTAACTTTATGTTTTTGATTCCTGTAAGATCATATCGAAAGTCACAGACTTTGGTTGAAAGTTTTATACTTTTGGTGAAATTCTTCTTATTGATGTAAAAGGGTACTTGGAAATGATTGAGAATTGAAGAAATGAGAAAGCTTTTGTTGATTTTAGATTCCACAGTAAGTTTTGAGAGCAGATTGAGATCTTTGTCCAGCTTCTGTGTAGTAGAACTGGTGAAATTTTCTTACTTTTGGTGAGTTTCTTCTTATTGATGTAAAAGGGTACTTTGAAATTATTGAGAATTTGAGCAAATAAGAAAGCTTTTGATGTTTTTAGATTCCACAGTAAGTTTTGAGAGCAGATTGAGATCTTTGTCCAGCTTCTGTGTAGTAGAATTGAAGGAATTCGACATGGTCAAAGGGCTTAAATAGTCGAGGATGCTCTTCGTCAACGAGTTCATCTGGTGAACTCACAATGTGTCCTGCTTTTGGTATCGAGAATAATCCGAGGGAGTATCTTGTCTCTGTTCCCGTCATCATGACACGGTGATAAGGAGAGTGTAGTCGACCATTTAGCAATGCCTGTGACATCAAAACATTTGGGTTGATCTTGCTTTTTCAGGAATTGATTCTGTATTTGAAGGAAGTATAAACAAATGGCTTACATAGAGAGAATCTCCAATCATGACGGTGAAAGAGTCTTGTGTTGGCTTCACTTTGATCCAGTTCTTGTCTTTGGTCTGCACCTCTAGACCCTCAACATGGTTCTGGTAAAGTATAGTGACTATGTTTTTATCAGTATGAGCGTTTAGCCCCACTTTTGTTTCCTCTGTATCAGGTCCTTTGTACTTCATTACTCGCAGGAGGTAATTCGTTGAGTGAAGATGTTCATCGATGTATTTATCGAGTCCGAAGCTCTCCATGATCATTCTTCTGATAGTTATGTCTAGCTCTGATAACTTCTTAGAAAACGACTGGATTGTTGTGCTGGTAGTAATAGAATGTCTGATCAATATATGTCAAACTAAACGATATAAGGAGAGAAAGTTTACTGACCTGAAACTGATGTTGCCTTGAGGCCATAGTTTTTCTGTAAAGGCGTCTACTTTCTCTGCAATATCAGAATCATCAATCCCCATGCTCTCGTACAGTGGCACCATCGGGTACTGACCAACGTATCCATGGAATGGTTTCTTGGACACGTTTCTCAGTTTGGTCTGCAAAGGTAAGTCGAAAAGCTCTTCCAAGGCCCCGAAAACCGATTTCCGTAGCTCAAAAGGGATTCTATCGAAAGAGGCCTCGAAGTAACCATAGTCTTGTAGAGCTTTCTGGACATCAGCTCTGGTTAAGTCCCATTCGGGCTCTCCTGGTTTGAGGTTTTTGTTTGAGAAATCGATGACCGGAAGGCGAAGGGGAAGAAGAGGAGTTTCGGAACCCATTTACTGAGACAAAAGAGAGATAGCTAAATATGAAGTTACTGAACTGAAATGTTACATCCCATTTATATATGTCTTGATATCAGCCTCAAGGTATCTATATTCCAATGATTCTCTGCGCAAGATGACAAGTTCATCAAGCTGAAAATCATTGTTTATTTTTAAACTAGAGAATTAAAAATTACGTAACGCCATTGACATAATTGGTCCAAGACATTAAGATCAATTATTTGCTTGTTAGATACCATTATATCCTATGTTAACTCCATACCATATATATACCTCACGGCGATTTTATCACATCAAATCAATACAATAACACTAAACCCTTCTTTTTTTTCTTTGTTCTAAAGTTTAATTCTTTGCTTTATCTTCTTTTGGCTTTTATTCTGGAGGATGGGGAAAAGTAACCTTTATCAAGGATAGTTCGGTGATATGATATAGTTATTTTCTGACAACACCTTGCTTTTGTTTGTAACTGTGTAGAATAAAGCAAAGAAGACAAACTTATTCTAGGGTTTACAAACTCCATTTTTGTTTGATCATATAGCATTCAGAGACTAGTTTTGCCTAAAAACAAACAGAGTTAGGTTTCAAAACAGAGCAACAAGAATGGTTCTGTTTGAGAAACTTGAGTTAGGTACATCAGAAGTTCAGAGCAGAGTAATCTACCTAAAGTCTATCTACTTTGGTGTTCCAAGGAAAAGTAATTTGAAATGAACTCATATCAATTCTGCAAATTATAAATTCAAACATGTGACGTATAGATAACGTCTCCTTATGGTTTGGCAATCAAAGACATAAAAACATCACAAATCAGTTCTGGTATGAACATAATTATATCTCAAACTTAATCTTCACACTGAAACGTTATCTTTAAATATTTTGATGGAGATGGGTTTACATGGAAAGTTGGTAACAGCAAATCAAACAAGTTTATTCTTAATCTTATTTTTGGGGAAGACGTTATTTTTGATATTCTCAAAGGCCACAGTAAGTTCTGAGAGCAGATAGATCTCTCCTTCCAGGTCCCTCAATGGTATATCGAAAGTATGCTTCAAAATCAACGGGCTTATATAAGCGAGGATACTCAGCGTCAACCAATTCTTCCGGTGCATATATCAAATCCTCTGTTTTCGGAACAGAGAACAATCCGGCTGAGAATCTTATGTTAGCTCCCATCCTCATCACTCGGTGAACACCGGTAAGCACTCGACCATTCAGAAGTGCCTGAAAACATGTTTTACATTAAAAAAGATCGTAGAAGCTACTGTGTTTAAGAGGAAGATTAGTTTAAACTTACGTGTAGCATAGCTCCACCAAGAACGATGAATGAAGAATCTTGAGAAGGATTGGCTTTGATCCAATGCTTATCGTCTTTAGTTTTCACCTCGATTCCATCTTTTACATCGTTCTGGCAAAGTATAGTGAGCATGTTTCTGTCTGTATGAGCCTCCATGCCTAACTCCTCCTCTGTATCTTCAACTCCTTGGTATTTCCATCAACCGCACGAGACATTTCGTCGAATTCAGATGTTCCTTTATGTAGCTTTCATCGAGCCCGAAACTCTCCATAATCATTCTTCGGGTCATGAAGTCCAGTTCTGATACTTTCTCAGCGAATGACATAACCGCCTCGCTGCAGAAACAAGAGAATTTTTAGAGTTTGTATATTTCAAATCAAAATTTTGAAAAACCAAAATCAAATACCTAAAATTGTTGTTGCCTTGTGGCCAAAGTTTATGAGTAAAGGCGTTGACCTTATCTGGATTTTCTGCAAAATCAACGCCCATGACTTCAAACAAAGGTAACGTTGGGATTTGACCCACATATCCTCTGTATTTTCTCTTTGACACAACTCTCTTTTTGGTTTCTAAAGGTAGTTGGAAAACCTCTTCAGAAGCATCGAAAACCGCCTTTCGAAGTTCGAGAGGGACTTTATCGAACAAGGCCTCAAAGCATCCATACTCTTCTAAAGCTCTCCGGACATCGGCTCTCACCGAGTCCCATTGGATAGTTCCCGGTTTTAGGTCTCGACTTGTGAAGTCGATAACCGGGAGCTGAAGAGCAAGAGTGGTTTCCAAACTCACCATTTTCCCTTTTAGAAACTTGTTCTGTTTTAGATGTCTCTCTATATATTTGTTTATAATATAACGTTTTGAAGACTACTAGAGTTTGATACATTTATGGTTTCGACAAGACTCTCTTTAATCTTTGTAATATAGAAAGAATGTAATTTAGCACTCTTATTGTTGTAATACGCAACTTCAAAATGGTTTGATTGGATCAAATTGTTGAAAATAATTTATACTTTTTATCCTATCATAATGAAAATGAAACGTTGTACGGAGAGAACCAAATTCATAACCGTTTAATTGGATCAAATTGATGAAAACGATTAGAACTTTTTATCCTATCGTATTGAAAATGAAACTTTGTACATTAAGAACCAATCATGTAAGGATTTATAAAACATTATCACTTTGATCAATGAAATAATATTCAGATTTGCATAAGATTATCACTTTGATTAATGAGATAACATTAGATTTTGACCCGCGGTATACCGCGGGGCTAGGTTATTAATAAAATTTGTTATATAAAATGTATATGTAGATATTTGTTTTATTAATATTGTTTGCTTTTTTAGTGTTTATATCTAGGATTTCACCCGTAGTATATTGTTTCGTATTACTATCGATCCAAACCCGTCATACCATCTAATCCTGCACAGTGAAATTAAACGTATCTAATGGATTTCACTTGTAGTATACCGTCTCGTAATACTATCGGCCAAACCCGTCCTACCACTAACCCCGTTCAGTAAAATTAGACATTATTTTGTTATTTTTGTTTTAATAATACTTTAATTTAAAAAATATTTAATTCAAATCAATTTAAAAGTTTTCTTTCAAATGGTTATTTAATTGTTGTAAAGTTTATATATTATAATATTATAAACACGTTCTCCCATCTAGTCCTACTATCTAATCCTGTTCGGTGAAATTAATTTTTTGTTTTTTTAATAATATTTTTATTAAAAGATTTATAATTTAAATCAATTTAAAGTTTTCTTTCAAATGATTATTTAATTTTTAAATATTTAAACTATTTTGGCAAAAATAATTAGGCCATGGAATAAGAGCATATTCCTTTGAATAAGATTTGCTTTGATTTGATAGTTAATTGAATAAGCCAGTGGCAGCCATTGTAAATAAGTTCCAACTCCAGGATTTATTTATCAAAATAGCTGCAAAAATGTATATGTAGATTCAGATTATCACTTCAAAAAGACAGCATTAGGATTCAAAACATAGCAATCTATTTAGCTACTTTGCTATCCAAACCAAAAATCCAAATTTGAAAGGAAACCTAATTTCTTTCTCAAAATTTCAAAGGAGTTTAGATTTTAATTTAGTTTGGGATATATAAAACATTTTCATTAACTTGATATTATTTTGGAAACTTGTAATGGCAAAAAAAGTTTCTTCCGATTGAGTTACAAATTTTTATGTTATAAGTAATTTGTTTAAAATAAATACTTAAAGAGTTGTGGTTTCAATCAAATAAAAAACATAACAATAATGCCATGCATAAATAAAACAATCTTCTAATATTTTTGTAAACAATGGAAAGAGAAAACTAGTTTTACTTGCTCTAGTCCCAGTCCGAGGGGATTATGGACCAAAAGCCCCCAACCTCTTTATCTCTTAGTACATATATATAAGCACTAGAAGAGGTAAAAACTTTTTTCATATGATATTAAAAGTTGACTATGCAAGTAGGGAACCAATAAGATACACATTCAAACAAAAATATTGTCAACCTAATCAATCATATGGCTGTACAGATGCTTTTTAGATACCACAATATGCTTTGAGAGTCGAGTTTGCTTCACGCCCTTCTTTGGTTGTATAGAAGTTTATGAGAGCGATGTTATCGAATGGCTTATACATAAGTGGGTGTTTGTCGTCCACAAGCTCCTCAGGAATGGAAACCAAGTCTGTGAGAAACGAGAAAAGACCTAAAGTGTACCTCGTCTTATCTCCTTCCATTGTCACTCTATGTTCACAAGAACGTATCCTGTCATTGCTCCAACCCTAACCATGGGAAAAAAATCACATCAATAAAGAAATCAAGAATTCACATACTTGCATAGTTAGGTGAAATTGAAAACTTTAGGCTACAAAAACTGCAAACGCCAAACACAACATTTTCATTTATAATTAGCAAAAGAAATTCTATTGGTTTATATAATAAAACGTTTGACTTACCATAGAGATGTCACCGGCCATGACTACGTATGACTTGGGTGGGAGTTGAAGGGAAATCCATTCACCGTCTTTTGATTTCACCTCTAAACCATTTACATCATTTTGGTGAAGTATTGATAGAAAGGTCTTATCGGTGTGCTGAGGAAAAGCTGGCATCGAGATAGATTCTGGTGGAGCCAAGTACTTGAGGAACTTTAGTAGGTAAGTCTTTGACCCGACGTGCGATTCGTAGTGTTTCTCAACACCATAGTTCTCAAATATCATCCTCACCACTAGTCGGTCTAATTCCGCAACTGCGTTTGAGAAAGTGTGCACGGTGTTGCTGCAAAGGCAAGATACCAATACCGAGTTAGGGTTTCAAACAGAGCAATCTATTGACCTAAAGTGAGAAAATATAAGTTAGAATTGGTCTAAGTCAAAAGCTAATTGGCGTTGAGATCTTTGGTCCATATCTCTTATATATTACTTTAGTTCTTGGCTTCATTTGATATGAAAACTATAAATAATCGAGCTAAGACATACCAAAACCGATCGTTTCCTTGAGGCCACATGAGATGAGTGAATCTCTGAGCAATTTCTTTGTTGGTAACATAGTCAACTCCAAGGCCTTCATGAAGAGGGATCACAGGCATTTGACCAACGTAGCCATGGTAAGGCTTCTCGTTTACGTTTTTCTTCTTTGTCTCCGTCGGTAGATCAAACAGTTCCTCAGCAGCGGCGAAGATGGAATCGTCTAGCTGCTGTGTTACTCCGTCGTACACGGCCAAGAAACAGCCGTATTCCTCCAAGGCTTCACAAGCTTCTCTTGAAACAGAACGCCACGTGGATGTGTTTGGTTTCAACTCTTGTTGGCTCGTGAGATCAAGAATAGGAACCTTAGTAGTCTTCAAGATTGAGGCCATATGGGATTCTTTGTTTTATTATTTTAACACTCTTGTGTTAACCAGCAACACTTGCTATTTATAGAGATTTTTTATTTACAACAATCCGCTACAAACCGAATCAATTTTTTTAAGAAAATCTCAAAACCGAATTGGTTTTTCATATGGATGGAATGGTTATATCTACTCTATATTCGAAAAATCGAAAGAATTGAACCAAACAAATAAAAATTCCGAAAACTCAATTCCGGTCTGAATCCATACCAGCTGGTTAATTCATATTAGCTATTTGATTTAGTTTAATAGCTACTTTCTCAAAGAAACTATCGGATATGTTAGTTTATAATGTGGTCCAAAGATTCAGATGACGAATAATATTACATTACAGTGTGGTCCATGTAGATTACGGTGACTAGTAATATTACATTATAGCGTGGTCCATGGATTCGAGTGACTAGTAATATTACTATATATTGTGGTCCATGGATTCCGGTGACTAGAAATACTACTATAGAAATAATTTGTTTTCATTCAAAAACGGATAGTTGAAATCTAAGAAGTAAGATCCCTTCAACATTTGTTTTCTAATGGACATTCAAAATCCATTTTCATCTCAGAGATTATTCCATCATCCACAATAGTCTAAAATCCATGTCTAACTTTAACATAAGAGATTATATATACATATAAGGTATGATTCACCACATAGGCAAATTAAAAAAAAAACGTATCAAAATCTTAAAAGAAAATAACAAGTATCAAAATGTCCCCTAAGATTCCAACCTTAGATTTCTCAAGAGAAGATTTGAAACCAGGCACAAAGTATTGGGAATCAACAAGAGAAAACATAAGACAAGCACTTGAAGAATATGGATGTTTCATCATAGATCTTAAAGACAAGACTCCTTTAGATCTTCTTGATCGAGTCTTTGGTTCTTTGGTCGACTTGTTTGATCTTCCAACACAGACCAAAATGAAGAACAAATACGATAAGCCCTTAAATGGCTACGTTGGTCAGATTCCAGCTCTTCCTCTTCATGAAAGTCTTGGCATTGATAATGCCACTTCGTTAGAAGCAACCAGAAGCTTCACCGGTTTGATGTGGCCACAAGGAAATGAACATTTTAGGTATGTATAAAAGGATCCAGTAACATTTTAGAATCCTCAACTATCATTGTCCGATATTTAAACATTCAACTTTGCTTGGTTTATATATGTTAGTGAATGTTTGTATAAGTATGCGGAGTTTGCAGCCGAGCTTGATCAAATGGTGACTCGGATGGTTTTCCAAAGCTATAATGTCGAGAAATACTACGATCCATATATCGAATCAACCACTTACCTTCTCCGTGTGCTGAAGAATCGTGCACCGAACAACGAAAACCCTACTTTAGGATTTGTTACACACACAGACAAGAGCTTCACAACAATACTTCACCAAGATCAAGTCAATGGGCTAGAAATGGAAACTAGAGAAGGAGAGCGAATCAATATCAATCTATCATCACCTTCACTCTTCATGGTCGTCGCAGGCGATGCATTGATGGTTAAGTTAAATCATAATACAAAATTACAATTCTGTAACTGAGAGAAACATAAACTGAAGTAATCTAAGTATATACCTTTAGGCATGGAGCAACGATAGGGTTTGGTCTCCACGACACCAAGTTCTTGTGAGCGGTGAAACAGACAGATACTCTCTTGGAATGTTTGCATTCAACAATGGAACTCTTCAAGTACCAGAAGAGCTTATTGATCATCAACATCCTCTCATGTATAAGCCATTTGATCATCTTGGTCTTCTTCGATTCTACCGTACCGACACGGGTTACAAATCAGAGTGCCCTATCAAAGCTTATTGCGGTTTTTGAACCGCTTCTATTATGAATGTATCTACTATTTAAAGCTTCATAAATGCGGAATGTAATACTCTTAAAGTGACAAAATAAGTGTAATCTTACTCAAGAAAACATATATACTTGCATGGTACGTCACAACAAGGACTTGATCCATATCTAATACACAAAATCGAGTAAAAATCATTCTTCATCACCGCGATTTCCATTGACACGGGCTCCCGAAACCATTTCGGATTCGGACATTACTCTCTCGTACTTAACAGAACGAGAAGGGAGAATCCTAAACCGTCCAAAGGATAAAGCTTGTGAAAGCTTGTCATAGTCCCATCTCTGCTGAACAAACACAATGACAGCAAGTAGAATCGCGGTAACAGGTATGGCGATATCTCCAAACTTAGAGAAGAAGTCGAAATTCGGATTAACAAACTCATGTTCTTCTCCAATGAAGTAAGGATCAGGAACAGAGCCAACGATGTAGTCATAGGCATGCGGGAAAAGTCTGACAAGTGTGATCCCGAAGTAATATAGCTTCCTTAGTGGCTGCCGGGAATCAATCTGCCACATAGCATTAGCAATAACCTGAGGGAGCAAGAAGAAATCTTGAACTAAACCAATATACTCCTCTGTTTCAGTTTGCCACCAATTTGAAGCATTAGATCCGTAACTTCCACCAACTAATCTATCTGCTCTTGCCGGATGTCGAATCAGCGCGACAATGTATCCTAGTGCGTGTAATATCAAGACAACGAGAAGCACACGGCGATCACTTGGAACTTTATGCGGTTCTTGAGGTGTTCGAGTGAGCAATCTGGCACGGGACTTCCACACTTTCTGACAAAGCCTTAGAGTAAGTAGAAAGCAGACCATCACGAGGAGCTTCACAGTGTAATCAATCACATTGAACCATTGACTTCTCTGTAGATCATAAGAAGGTGTTTCATATGTTGTTGCTGAAGCTGCTTTTCTTTTAAAGAGAGCCTCTGCTCCGGTGATCAACGGCAAGCTATAACCAAGAGCTTGAACTCCAAGCATTACAAGGGACACAAAAGGAAGCGAGTCGGTATTGCTACTAACGTAAAAAAGCAGGCTCGTGATGCATCCGATAGAGAATGTAAGAGTGAGAACCCTGAGAATCCCTTCAACGCCTGCACGAGAAAGAATGTCTTCGCGTTGCCTTCGGTAAAAGATAGGAGTTGTTTTGAGCTTAATAGGTTTAAAATAGAGAGGATCATCTTCTGGTCTGTTGCTAGATATTGAAACTTTAGCAGTTGGATCAGCCAACCACCGTGATTTGATCGGTGGATAAGAAACCACCACGTCGATCAAACAATCTAGCCCAGCTTCAAGATCAGGACTCTCAAACAAGATTTTCCATGAGGCTCTCACGTCTCTGCATCCAACAAGATACATTTTCCCAACATGCTCATCGTAAAGACCTTCCAAGTAAAGAACAGAGAAGTTACCGAAATTTTCCCCTGTAAGTGAGATTTGACCTGATACGTTCAGAAGAAGCTGTTTCTCAGTGTATTCAGCTTTTGTGCGGTAAGGAGTTGTCTGATCCGCGATGGAAAAGTTCGAAGTACGCCAGAAAAGTCCGAATAAAGGACCGAGCGAGAGAACATCCATGCCGAAATTAGTTCCCGAGGCCCGTTTCTCGGTAAATGCAGGTGTATGGAAAGTCAAGTCCTCAGCAAGAAGAGAAAGGCTCGAAAGCAAATCATCAGAGTCTTCTAGTTTCGGAAAATGCATTACCGACTTCTTGATTATAGTTCCGAAAGAGAACTCTTCGTTTCTCTCAAGGATAGCACCAGCATCATCTAACTTCGAGTAACTATAAAACGGATGCGAAGCCGAAGAGTGGAAGTAATTCTGCATATCCATAGGCTCCACAAGCTTCTCAAACGACAAAGGGAAGAAAGACGGAGTCAAATTCTTCTCAGTGTTTAGGCAGGAGAATGTTCCTACAAGTATACTTCGCTGCCTTATCGAAAAAGTAGTTGGAATATACAAACAAATACGAGCGTTGCAGCCATCGACTTGGCCTCGCCTGCAACCAACCATACATAACTGCCCGCTAGACGGTTTCCAAATCCCTTCAGCTGTAACAGTCATATTGTCTATCCCTGATCTCATCCCTGAAATGTAAAGATTCTCATTCGGATGAACCGCTCGAAAAACCGCCGAGACTTTTGTAACAGCATCGGATTGAGACCGAGCTGCGGTTTCCTCGCAATGTACGTTTTGCATATACAACTTCACATCTTTAAAGCTACCATCCGTTGATTTAATATCTTTGTCAAACGCAAACGGACCTAACTTGCTGCAGTACTCATCTGTACCGTGGCATTTCCAGTTAGGTACAACGGTTAGAGGCGCGCGGTTAGTAACTCTTTGAAGAAGATCACAGAATCCTTTCTCTTTATAGACATTGATACCACCACTTCCAGAGCTCGTAAAGGTATCGTTTTTATAAGGATATGGATCGCAAGCCTTTGATACCAAATCATTAGAGACGAAATCGTAACGAACAGATTTCCCAAGCTGAGAAAAGAGATGGATCTTGTCGAAAAGCTTGAGACTAGGCTTCTGGTTTAGACTTGTAAGCTCTCCTTGAATCACTCTTTTAGTCAATGTGAAGCTTTTCGGGTACCGAAGAAGAAGCAGAATCATATCATCTTGTAAAAGAGGAGGCGTGTCATGTTCTTTAACCCATTTCCATGGATTAGAAGAATCAGATTCATCACGAGAAGGTAACATTGTTTCACCAAGCATACACAAAACTCTTTCATCATCATCATTCTCAACGTAAATCCCTTGAAACGAGATCTTAAGCTGAGTATGACTTGGCCATAACTCAAACTCACGGAGCCCATAAGATCTTAAGCTTGGTAATTCGCTAAACATTGTGATCGCGAGAAGCAAAACACCATTGACGCCTATGTATTTCTTGGTTCGATGTGGGAGATCTAGATCTGTGACTGAGAAAGAAACAAGATTCATAGGCTTCGTCGACGAGTTTCTAAGTGTGTTCGTTGAATCAAAAGGTAGAATCGGAGAATCACCAGAATCTTGATTCCAATCTCCGTATCGAAAACCAAGATTCCTTTTTGATTTTCTAGGAGTTCTAGAGATATCTTCAAGCTTTAATTCAGAAGCTGAAGATAACACTGATTTGCACTTTTTCTTCACATCATTGATACGATCGTAACTAATCTTAGGTGCGGATTCATCTCTGTGTTCGCCGATTGATTCAAACATAGGTACGGGCTCCATTTCCGAGAAGGAAGCAATTACTAGAGAAGAGAAGAGGAACCCAAATGAGAGAAAGAGCAAAGGAAGGAGATTTATTACCGTTTTCATACTGACAAGAACAGAAGAAGCTCTTGTTGTGGAGAAAAAAGACAGGAACTTGCGAGTCGCGACAATTGATTTCGGGACAAAGATGGAAACTTTGATTAAAGGGTTCGGAAGAGAAGAAGAGGAAGTTGGGAACAATGAGGATTGATGTATGGGTTTCTCTGTAATATTCGATTTGGTGAAGAAGTTACATCACTAGTGACGATGACACAGATCGAGAGAGAGACAATTACACTCGAAGTTAAGCAGAACAGTGAACAGAGAAAAGTCTTTGGAATTTTCTTTTAATTTATTTGAACAATTAGTTCCCCTTAATTATTTTTCTTTTAATTTACTCCAACATTTGCATTGTTTTTTTCCAGTAAATAAATATTAATGCTGAAAATAATTATATATATATATATATTTGATATTTTTCATAGACCCTCAACTAATCATCTCAGATGTTTTCCGTTGTCTAACTATATAGTTAATAAGAATGAAAAAAAATTAATCATTAACATTATATTTCTAAATTTATATCTATATTTAGGTCATGTTAAAAAATACGAAAAATCCTGACTAATTGGTTAGATATTAATAGTAATTAGCGCATAACAAAGTTTTGAATAAATAAAATGATTTATCTAAATATAAATGATTGTTATCACAATTTTTAGTGGTTGGTTCAATAAATTTATGCGTGAGTGGTTGACTTGACTTTAAAGATGGAAGAGGCGTGTTCGACGGGATATGTTTTAAGTGAGATCCCATTAGTCATTGACCTCGACTTACTTTAGTTTTCTTCTCAAGTCTTTGTTGTTTTCTTCGAACCATAAGATACGTCAATTTCATTCGTACATATATAGAAGATAATTTAGAAGTAGCCTTTTTCAACGACAAATATTTTGGGCTTGATATTGTTTGGGCCGAAATATTTGGCCCAAAGAGCCGCTATAGCTAATGCAGGTTTATAGATAGCAGCTGAGGCTGAAAGTGAAAGACAAAAAGCATTAGGAAATTGAAGAGGAACAAACCAAGACAGTGAGAAACCAAAGAAAATGTCTTAAAACCTATTGTAGACTTGTAGTGTTTCGAAGATAAGAAACTAACTGATGATAAAACAGAGAAACAAGATGTACAAGAATCTAAGATTCTAAGAGAGTCTTGGATAAGATAAAAACCATTGTGAAACTTGACCCACAAGCCATCGATATGACTATATGAGCTTACAAAATGTACAAAATATTAGATTCAGACACAAAGACTGAAGAACAAATGCACAAGAAGGCAACAACAAGAACAGAAACTAAAGACGGTTTTTCAAGACATAGATTTTCTCCACCTAGAAGGTGTTCTTCCTTTAACAAGCTTTGTCATCATATTACCAGGCGTTTGAGTCACATACTCAAAATTTTCACCTTCTCCATTATTACCAAACTCTTCACCATTCGTGTTTTCCACAACGCTAACGCTTAAACCGCTCCTAAATCCCAACTTCTTCCACCTAAAAAAACCTTTATTCCCACTAGTACAAGTTCCTTTCTTCTCAACCAGCTTATGTAACTGTGTTTGCATCGCTTCACACTCGCACTTAAGCTTCGCCATATCTTCTCTCAATCTTCTTATCTCTGCTTGCTGAACATTAATCTCGCGTTTGGACGTACACCGCGCAGGACCAGAATCTGAGTAGTGTGAACCAGAAGGATTAGGGCTGCTCCTAACGCCACTGAACGATGAACCACTCCATTCAATATTGTTGTGGCTGCGATGACTCAGCTTTGCCTGTTCAGAGAACAAAACTTGAATAATAGTTCTAACCGGTAAACGATCGTTCTGTGCAGCGTGAAGAGATGCCTCCATTGATAGCTTATTGCTGTCTATTAGTCCACAAAGTCTCTTCCTTTCTTGCTTGGTCACGTTAGGATGTGCCTAAGTAACATAACCAAAATTCAATTTGAATAAAACCCATCACAAATTATATATGCTTCAAATTTTCGATTTTTTTACTTCTACTATGTAAAATAAATATAAATGTGAGACGGGCCAGTCCATTCATTACCAATTAATTTTAAGTCGTGAAGCTCATTGAACTTAACATTTACCTTGAGATAAGTGTCAATTGCACGGTATAACCCATCTTCGGTTACACGAGCATGGTTAGGGAGAGCTTCGACGAGAGATATAAACTCCGAGAGGGTTAAATCGCCGTCTAAGGCGGCTTCTGCTAAGTAAGAGTCCACGAGCTTCGCTACTTTAATTAGGGAAGCACCGGATTTAACTCCTTCGTTGTCTAAGCCAGCAAATTTCTTAACCAACCGAGTCATGAGCTCGACATCGAGCAATGTCCCACACGTGTGACTAAAGGAAGGTATCATTAGCTCCTTGAGTGAAGCTTGATCAAGCTGCCATGAAATCCTCGCCTCGAGCTCCGCCTTGTAATTTGCATCTGCTCCGACCATGTTCGCGGTTCTGAGTAGACGGAGGAGGAAATCACAAGGAACGGAATCTCTCTCAGGTGGGATGATTCCGATTAGAGTTTCGACGAAGGAACGTTTCTTCATCACAAACGCAGTAACAGAGAAGCTCTCTGACTGCTGCTGCGGCTGCGGTTGCTGGTCATCGGAGTTTAGGACGATGTCGGAGAGGTCAGGGAGCCATTGGGAAGCGTAATGAACGATGATGGATCCAATGAGATCAGGACGAACACCTTTGGATTTGATTCCGGCGATGGTTTTGACGAAATAATCAATGCCAAGAATGCAACCATCGTCGAACCAAGAACACTCCATTTTTCCGGTGGAGGTTGACGGAGATTTGGTGGAGATGGTGGCAGATTCCGGCGAAGATGTTTTGTCCATGTCTTTGTTTTTTTCACGGTGGAAGTTGTAATGTGTGTAAAGTGGGTTTAGTTAGTTTTATAGAGTGTGTAAGCAATTACGTTTGCTCTGTTCTTGAAAAGTCTTACATTGAAACGTCGTCCTCTCATCATGACTCAAAGGTACAATTCCAAAGGAAACAGCAAATTCTTGCCATTTCCTATAAAAACAATCAACTTAGATTTTAGAAATCCAAAAACAATTATGAGATTTTTGTAGGAAAATTTAGGAATTTTCAGGCCCTAGAAGAAGTTATTCCAACAGATGATGTATGATTTATTCGTTATGATTTATGAATGAAAGAAACAAACTTAATATGATTATGTTACGTATAACTCAAACTTAATAAGCTAGAAGACTTAAACAAGTTGATTTGTTTATAAAATCTTTGGGAAAATTTCCAAAAAAAACCCGAACTATTTAAAATCTGCTAGAAAACTAACTGAACTTTTTTCGTTGTCAGAAAAATACACAAACTAATTTTGGGTGGAAATAAAATACACGATTTATTATGTTTTTCCAATTACTCCTTTCGCCGTAACAGACCGTTAACGACGTTAACCAAATCGTCAAATACTGTTAGTTTTATTTACAAAAAATTATTGGAAAAAAACCTAACTTATTTAATATTTGCCAAAAAAATACATAAACTTTTTTGTTGTCATAAAAATACACAAACTAACTTAAATTAGAAATATAATACACGATCTATATTTATTTTTCGATTTCCCTAACCAAATTGTCAAATGTTGTTAATTTTATTTACAAAATATTCTTAAAAAAGCTTGACTATTAAAACAATCCCCTAAAACCTTAAGTTCTTGAGTAATATCAACCAAAATCATGGTGTTGATGGGTATGTTTTATCCTAAATTACTAAAATTGTTTTTTTTATATCTATCATGTATCTAGATTCGATGTAAGCAACAATAAATTAAAAAAATACCCCCTTTGTTAACGAAAGTTCTTTTTTTTTAATTTCTTCAGTTTATTGTGGTTAATTTCTGAAATGGATATATGTGTTATGTTAACACTAGGATTCAAATAGGTTCACCATAGATTATGGGTTTATATGGGTTTAAAATCGGCTTTATCGCCACTCTTATTTACCACGTGCAAAGAAAATGAAAAAAAATTGTATTTTTATTTTGTTACCTTTTTGTAACCATTACGACAAAGTGAGTGAAATTGGAACAAAAAACTACTTCATACTCTTTATTTCAACTTTAAACTAGTTTGTATATATTTCTGGCAGCGAAAAAAAGTTCGGGTATTATTTTGGCAAATATTAAATAAGTTATGTTTTTTCCAGAAATTTTCTATAAATAAAATTGAAAATGTTAACCGATTTGGTTAACGCCGTTAACGGCCGTTACGGCAAAGGGAGGTAATCGGAAAAAAATAATAGATTGTGTTTTTTATTTCTAACCCAAATTAGTTTGTATATTTTTTTGACAACGAAAAAAGTTCAGGTAGTTTTCTGGCAGATTTTAAATAGTTCGGGTTTGTTTCGAGAATTTTTCCTAAAATCTTTTGGTGGTGATTGATATATGAATATGGGAATAATAGAATAGTATGGGAACATTTGACCCAAACAAATTTGCTGAATAATTACAGAATGTTAAGAACTAGTTTTTGTAGATTTATTATTTTAAACATGCATACATGAATCATTTTTAAGAAAACTTGCTAAATATTGTTAATGATGAAAAACAACGAAATCGCTATTTGAAAATGTGAAAACTTGATGAATGTTGCGAATGTTGAAAAATCACGACATCACATTTTAAAAACGTAAGAACTTGATAAATGTAGTGAATGATCAAAAATAACAAAACATACTCTTCAAAATGTGACCAAATGGTATTATCAAAATGAATATTCACATTGTATGACAGTATGAATCCACAAATTTTATATGATCACGGAAATTCAAGCCTTGGCAATTAAACGACACAGAAACATTGAGATATTTTACATGTATAAAAGATATGCGATGGGCCATATCTCATATAGCTGTTTGGAGAATACAATCCTACCGTTGGAGAGGAGGATTGAGAGGCTGAGAAGAAGATAGAGATCATAAAGAGAAAAACAAAAATCGAAAAATGTTTCCATTAATTCCAAAAAAAAAACATATTTAGAAAATATACATAATTTCACAAAGGGAAAACGTGGGAAAAGATGGACGTGTCCTCAATATATATTTTCTAGGACAATCAACGTACGTGTGAATCAAAAAGAGTTAAGAAAAACAAACAAATGACATTAAACATTTTTTATTCTTTAGTTTGATTATGAAGGCCACATAACATTGTATTGTATGGTTTCTGTTTATACGATGACCTTTGTCCCTTGTCCTACTGTTATTATACATCGCAACCATAACCACTAGCCAAAATTAACAATTACTTCTATTTTGTTTCCATGCATGTTTATTGTCTCAGTAACATGTTACTCTGATAAAATAGGATTTCTGTAATCTTTTGATATATTTATGATATTACATCACGAAAATAAAGTTCTTGGATCAACACAAAGTCACAAACAACAAAACAAAGCCATAATCTCATGGATCATTTATATACAATTCTCTACATATCATGTAACACAAATGTAAGGTTGAAGCAGATTTTGTTGGATCAATACCTCTTAACACACAAAAAGGAAACTAAGTCATGGATCAAAATATGAACCAAGTTGAAGGGATAGAGGAACACTCAAGTCTTGGCAAATAAGAAAACACGAAAACATTGAGATATTTTACTTGTGTAAAAGATAAGAGACTGGCCAAACGGCTGGTTAGGGACACAATCCTACCGTTGGACATGATTTGAGAGGCTAAGAAGAAGATAGAGATAAAGAGAAAGACAAAGTCTTCCCCTCCTTATAATGCCAAAAGATATAACATACAAAACTTTACAATGGTAATACGTACAAACATAGGAACGTGGACGTGTCTTAAATATTCTCTAGGACAATAATGTACGTGTGGATAAAAACAGAGTTGAAAACACCGACGAAAGAAACTTAAACATCTTCCCTTTTGAAGATGAATCCTAAGCACACTACACAACATTGTATTGCATGGTCCCGTTTTTGATTATAAATATGTTTTGCGTAACACTTGTGTTCACAATCGCAGCCATAGCCACAAGCCAAAAATTGAAATAAAGATTATATCTTTTATGCTATGTCCATGCTCATTAAACATGTTAATCTTGTATAAGTACTTAATCCAAGGTTTAGAAATGATAAAAGGATTTCTGTAATCCATGATATTATAAGTTCTTACATCAGAAAATTCATGTTCTTGGATTACAACAGACAACAAAACAAGTCAAATCGACGATACGGATCATAACATCAATATACATTTCTCTTCAAGTTCTTGTAACACAAATGTAGCTTTGTTCAAGCGGTTTTAGATCCATACTTCTTAACCTTCTCATCGATCCACTCTCTCATATCCTTCAAGACTATCTCAGCGTTCTCGTCAGGCTCTCCTTGAATCAGCGAGTGATACATCCCTTCATAGATCTTCAACGTTTTATCAGCGCTTGACGCTTTTTCGTATAGTAGCTTCGAAGATGTAGGACATGTTACTCCATCCGCTGTCCCGTGCGCCGTAAACACCGGAATAGTAACTTTCCCGAAATTCTCCTGAACGTATTGAGTCTTCCTCAGTAACTCTCTCATTGTTCCCACTCTAGGCTTCCCTGTATATCTACAATGCAAAATCCAAACTTTTATAGCTTCCAAAGTAAAGTCTCAAGCTTTATACTATGTTTGCTTCCAAGAAGTTTAATAGTACCTTTGCGGGTTAGAAGCGATGATCTTAAGCTTTTCAGGGTCCTTGATAGCCTTCCCAACCATCTTATTATCCGGCATTGCAGCCCACGTATCAGCCAAACCAAAGAGGAGACCATAAGCAAAAAGATGAGCCTTGCTTGGTTTCATATCCTCAGGGATAACAAAGAGAGGAGCCGAAAACATCAAACCGGTCCAAGTCTCAGGTTCCGATTGAAAATACATCAAAAGCGTCACAAGACCTCCCATCGATTCACCAAACAGAAAAGCCGGAAGATCCTTATATGGATCACTACAACGAACATGCTTGAAGAAAGCCAATGATGTTGCTGCAACTTTCTCCATATCACCTAATAACCATAAAAATCCAATCTTTAATCACCTAAAGATCGTAAATTATCTTATCAATTACACAAAGATGGAAAATTTATCTTATCAAAACAGAGGAACGAAGTAAACGAACCCATGTAGCAGCGGATACCATCGGAACGGCCGTGACCGAGAAGATCGGCGGCGAAAACAGCGTAACCCCAACTAGAGAAACTCATACAGATCTTCTGAAACATCCAGCTTGTATCGGATCCGTATCCATGAGACATGTACACAGTGCCTTTGATTTCACCATCTAATGGTAAGAAGCTCTGAGTGAAGAGCTTGCCGTTTGGTGTTTCGAAGTATGATTTGCTGTTACGTACTCCTTGTGAAGTGTAGTACTCTTCCTCCGGCATGGTTCCCCAGAAATTCGGTGGTGGTGGCGGAGTTGCCGGAGCTGAATTCGCTGAGCTCTCCGCTTCCGACGGCATCGTTTTGATGTGTTTTTTTTGGCAGTGAATTTTGGTTTTTGGTGGTGATAAAGTGAGTTTTTCAAGAGGAAGAGAAATGAGTTTATACTTAATATATACGGCATTAAATACAATTAATTAAAGAAAATGTCATTTATATTATTTTAAATTTTGTATAATGCAAAAATAATCCATTTTGTCCTAAAGATTAACCCATTAGCCATAATAATGTATATCAAAACTATGTGAACATTTTGGTTTTAGTCAAATTATATTTTATTAATAAGATTGGTTAGCCTTCTGATTGGTTTAGACAACAATTAGTATACTGTCTAATAAAGTTCGGCTCTTTTTAATAAAAATATATCACTGAAAATAGAAAACATACCATAAATATATTTAAATTTTTTGTATCTTATTATTCACATTACTTAATTATATATTTATAGTCCTACAATAAGTAAATTATTTATATATAAAAATATTAGTAATTCGTTTATGTAAATTTAAAATTTATAATAAGCATACAATATTTAAATAAAGATTCATTTTTCACATTCTAATAATTCAATAAAAGTGTAAAACTATAAATTATCATCTGGTTTCAGTTGCATATTTTTTTTATGTATTATAGTATGACTTTGTGTCGTTATTACAGATCATTTTGGTTCGTCATTTAGCAACTTTACGATCTTATCCATGTGATTTAAATGTAAAAAATATATGATTAAGAAAAAATTAGAAAATGATTAGTCCTTTCACCAACCACTATGGGGGTTGGTAGGGTCAGTAGAGAGTTGGTGCGAAAAGTTGGTGTAAGGATTCGACCCGACCCGATTTGGTTCATGTCGGATAAGACTTCACCTACCCCCGGTTCGGTTCGCTCGTTTCCCTACCTACCCCAATGGATTATACCGTCCGTCCGGTTTAATCGTCAATTTTCCCCACCAATCTAGTTGAAAACTTGAAAGAATTGGTAAGTGGGCATTGTTTTTTAAAACACATTGGGCCTTCTGGTAGTTAAACTATCGGCCCATTTATACTTCTCTTCTAGACAAAATGTATACAGTATTCCTAATTGTGAACCACCAAATGCGTAATACTAATAAAGTAATAAGTCTAATATACATTACGATTTCTATTATTTTGGCAATAAATTTTTATTAAACAAGAAGCTTCCGAGCAATCATGAATAATAAACAAAATCACAATGATTTATAGATAGATAAATTAATTTGATACGAGAAAGATGTGTAATAATAAGAAGGATGACTCATCTAATGTTTATGAACAATTGAACATATAAGATAAATCATAGTATATACATTATTAAGTATTTCTTTGAAAGAAAAGAAAAAAATAGATTATTAAGTAGTTTCCTCGTATTGTATATTTGTATTGATATGCAACGTACATAAATCGGTGTACCATTTTTATTCCAATGTTTCTGCAGTAACATGCATGGGAACATAATTATTAAAGTATTGATTTGTTATTCAATTATGCATTATAAGAAGATTTTTGTTTACTTTCTGATATTAAAGATCCCATAATTATCTAGTCATAATTCATAAACAACATCTTGATTTCTTCTGCCAGATCATTGCTTCATAATTATTGCATCTCAATTATCTGTAGACAGCCATATTTTCTAGTTTCTGAAAAGTTAAAACCTTTTTTCCTTTCTTTGCATACATAACAAAAATGGATATTCGTTATTTATAGAGTAAACAAACAAAGAAAATTAGCAGTCGTGATTTGATAAATTACGATATGATTTGTTACCAAATTATTTAATAAAAACGAATTTTAGTAAAAACAAAAGGTGTATACATAGTAAGTAAGCTAAACTTTTGGGGGAACAAAGACAGAAGAAAATGGCTGGAAGAATATTATAAGAGTGAACCTAACATTCACATGCTTCTATGTGCCACTCTTCCTCCAAACACACTTATCATTTCTTTGTCTTTGCTGTCTTTTGGTCCATTAATCATTTAATATTTCCCACTCATTTATTTACTTTATCTTATACAACTCATTACTTTATTCTGTGTACCAATAATATTTGAAAATTGCATTGTTTTCTATAATATATCAACCGTTACAAAGTTTTAATTACATAAAGCTATAACGTTTTGTCTGAATTCGAAAAAAATGGTGAAGTTGTTTTAGCCACCACCGGATTTATAGATGGCGGCGTGGAAGTCATGGATTGTGGCGGAGAAAGCACGAAGATGTTTAAGGACGATGTTCTTTGTGGCAGCAATGACGGCGTCTCTGTTAGCTTCTTCATTACCGGTTCTGATCACGGTGGCTGATGTGGTAGTTCCTTGTCTTATCGTCTCTAGCATCACGTGCCTCACGTGTCACTCCCCTGCACAACATTTTCGTCAGTATAGTTTCAAGACCTCTCTCATTGATGTACCACTCGTCTCGCTCATTAGATCTCTCGTCATTATCTGTAAGTACGGACTCATTAATTCTCTCTTACTCAAAACACAAATGTTAGCATTCTGATTCATTGAGCTTCTATTGAAACAGGTCTCTCTTGGTTATGTGAAGACACAAGATTAGCTTATGGTCTGTATCTTGAAACAGTAATGTTATCTTCCTTTGGAGGGATTCTTCTTCTTTTGGTTAAAACTTGTGTTTTCACTGTGAATTCTACTCTTGAGGAGGCTAAGGTCTATCACCTCAAGATCTCATGGGGAATGCCGGTTTTGTTACTATCTTCTGCGGTTTTCGGTCTAGCTCATGTCGTGGTAGCTTATCGAAAAAGCTGTGGAGCAAGAAGGAAGCTAATGTACCACAAGATTGACCAAGAAGCTGTAAAAACACTGCTCTCCTGTTCTCACTTATTAGCTTGAGATATTTGTGGTTGAAGCTCATCTCTTTTCTATGGTATTTTGCAGGTTCTCTCATGTAAATCGGGTTTTTCTGGTTACAAGAAGGCTCATCGTCAATCTTTCACTCGATCAAACTGCAAAATATTAACTTTTGCCGGTGAATTTAGACAAAAATCTTTCAGGGGAACATCTTTGGATAGAGAAGAGCTGCTACAACCAAGACTACTTGCAAATGCAGACAGTTTATTCATCAAGATTCAAGGCTTATATGTCCATTACAAGCAGCGTACCTCACCGTCTGTATCTTCCTTCGTTATTATAAGCGATTCTGCAGCGGAGATGAATGCGAGAAGATCAAGACTATTAGACAAGCAGATGTCAAACTTAACCTCCCAAACTCAGAACAGTCATTTTCATCGAAGCTACACTATTCAGCCCGATAGATCATCGTTATATGATCCTCTCTTAGCTAGTCACAACACTACACCCATTAGCTTGTTTGATAAGGATGGTGTGAATCAAATAAATTCTATCAAACTCGGGGACGATATGGAAAAGGATGAGAATACTGGTATAGTTCTAGTCCATGGATTTGGAGGAGGAGTTTTCTCATGGAGGCATGTAATGGGAGAGTTGTCTCTTCAGCTCGGTTGCAGAGTCGTTGCTTATGACCGGCCTGGTTGGGGATTAACCTCTAGACTTATCCGGAAAGATTGGGAGAAGAGAAATCTAGCTAACCCTTACAAGCTTGAAAGCCAAGTAAGTTTCTTTAGATATGTAACTGTTGAAAATGTTCTGTATATAAGTTGTATACGCTTCTTCTTCTTCTATCTCTTTTTTGACATACTTGATTCACAGGTTGATCTACTACTTTCATTTTGTTCTGAGATGGGGTTTTCTTCGGTGATACTCGTTGGCCATGACGATGGTGGTTTACTTGCTCTCAAGGCCGCTGAAAGAATGCAAGCATCTACCTCGAAACACAATGTAAGAATCAGTTCCTTTAGAGGCTTCTCACTTTGTGTTACTTGTCACTGACAATATCCTTGTTGCTTACAGATCACAATCAAAGGGGTGGTTTTGATAAACGTTAGCTTATCAAGAGAAGTAGTTCCTGCCTTTGCAAGGATACTACTTCATACTTCACTTAGGAAGAAGCACTTGGTCCGTCCTTTATTGCGAACCGAGATTACCCAATTGGTGAACCGGCGTGCATGGTGTGACACCACCAAGCTAACTACTGATATCACAATGCTGTACAAGGTAGTCACTAGTTTCACTTTATAACCAACAAAATGCCATTAGAGATTAGGTAGTTACATTTTACTCAACGCCTTCTTGTGGGATTAAATATTTTCAGGCTCCTCTGTGTTTAGAAGCTTGGGATGAAGCACTCAATGAGATAAGCAAGTTATCATATGAGATGATACTTTCACCTCAAAACGCATCAGCTCTTGTAAAATCCATAGGAGATCTTCCAGTTTTAGTTGTTGCCGGAGCTGAAGATGCTCTTGTTCCTTTGAAATCTTCACAAGTTCTGGCTTCAAAACTCACTAATTCTGTAAGTTTCACCTCCTCTCTCAACAAGACTTTCATAACTTAGTTTCTGCTATCTTGAATCTAAGTCTATGTATTTTGTGTGCGCTCACAGAGACTAGTAGAGATCTCTGGTTGCGGCCATCTGCCACACGAGGAGTGTCCTACAACACTTGTTTCCGCTCTCGGCTCCTTCATTTGCAGACTGATACCTAAACTACCAAACTCCTAAAACCACACAAGACCATCTCAAAGAAGAGTTTGATGGAAACATCTGCGAGAACATCAGGAGCTCTCTACACAAGAATACGATTTTTCGTGGTTCCATCCATCAGCGTAAATCAGGCATCAGTGTATTCTTAAAGGGATTAAAACTCCCACCAGATTTGCTACAAAGAACTTTGCTTCAGAATCACATCGACGTCAACTAGGCCAAGTGAATATTATCAGCCTAATTTTCTTAAACACAAACCTGTGATTTTTACTTATGTATGATGTATATATGAATTCTATTTAGAGATAATACAAATCCTTCCCAATGAATTTGCTTTCAAGCTTCTCCAGCGAACAAACCAGCAAGGTAGGTAGTCAGAAATGGTTTTTGGATAATCATTCGAATACATTTTTAAAGATAGATAAATCGACTGGCGTCTCTAACACAAAGTACGCTGATCGAACGAACAATAGCAAACGATCCTAAAAAGAGCTTCTCTAGCATCTTATCAAACAACAACTCTTAAAAACATTTAGAAAACAGAAAAGCAACACAGAACAAAGCGGGTAACTAAAAAAGTCCTATTCCTTGGCGGATTTGTTGATGAGACTCTTGTGGATATGAGGGATGACTCCACCACCAGCTATAGTTCCTTTGATGAGAGTATCGAGCTCCTCATCTCCACGAATCGCAAGCTGCAAATGCCTCGGCGAGATACGTTTCACCTTCAAGTCCTTGCTGGCGTTACCAGCCAACTCCAAAACTTCTGCAGTCAGATACTCCAATATTGCTGCTGTGTAAACAGCTGCAGTTGCTCCAACCCTTCCATGAGCAGTGGACCTTGTCTTTAACAGACGATGCACCCTACCAACTGGGAACTGCACACAATGTAAATTCAATTAGCCACAACAATGGAACCTAAATGAATACTCAAATCTCAATTGCTCCCAGAAACATTTCATATATGACAATAAATCTCTACAAAAAAAACTCCGAATTCAATTCACAAGGTAGCTGTAACAACAAGACTCCGTGAAATCAAAGATCGGGTTCAATATCAACCATAAAAGCTTAATGAAACAATTCTCCAGCAGATAACACAATAGAAAACCAAATCTCGCATCCCAATGTCTCTAATTCTCAGCTGAAATTACCAAATCTAGCTCAGAATCTCATCGATCTACCACTTAAACGCGATCTACTAATCGTTCAGGTGTATAAGACCATTTCGATTCCCAAAGAAACAGACACGGAAGACTTAGAGTGTGAGGGAGATTATAATCTACCTGGAGACCAGCTCGAGAAGAACGAGTGATAGGCTTCTTCTTGTCCTTATCCTTGTCGCTACCGCTGGGTTTCCCCATAATCAAACCTTTAGCACCTTTCCCCGACATTTTCCCGCCAAATATCTCACAGTAAAATCCTTGGAGATTGAAAGAGAAAGGAGATCGCACAACCAAAGATAAAAAGAGAGAGAAGAAGATGAGCTCGAAGAGGAGTCTCCCGATAGACGTTTTCCCCAGATAGAGAGAGACAAGTCGGTCTGTCAAATGACGATTTTACCCTTATACCCCAACCTGCGAAAAAAGCCCAAGCCCAATCTAAAGTCAAATAATCATAAATCACAAATTCGTCCCTAAATTTAGTTCAATATTGAAAAAGACACTTGAAAGAAAACTATTAAATTTTAACACCCATGTTTTGATTCAAAAGAAGAGAGGGAGATCTTTGTTTGTTTTCTCTGTATAATCATTCAGTCTGGAAACAAAACATAGCAAATCATGAACTAAGACATATAGAGGCTTTTTGTACGCTCAGTTTAGCTTAAGTATCAGATGGTTTCTCTGCGGTTTTTCCTTCTTTGTTGATGTGAAAGCCTTCAATCTTCTTTGAAACTTCATCCACGCTATGCTTCACTCTCCTCGAGCTAGTTTCGTTCTCTTCGGGATTTGCTGGTGTTGTTTGCCAGATTCTGATTGTCCCGTCTTCAGATCCCGAGGCATAGGATAAACCAGTGGGAGTAAACCTAACGCAGTGTACTGGACCGTGATGTCCCTTGTTGCATCCTAAGTTTCAGACACAAATGAAACAATCAGAAAACCAAAACCTCGCAGGAGCTTAAAGAACCATGCTTCAAAGATCTATTAAGCTCTTCACTCATGGAGTTTATAACAGAGTCAGAAACTCCAATTAAGCTTGAAGCTATCTGGAATTTAACTTGGACGACAAAAAGGTAATATGACAGTGTCTGATTTGGAATATGATAGCATAGATGTTTTGAAAGTCACTTACCAATCTCTTCGCCAGTGTAGAAATCAAACACTCGGACCCACATATCCTCTCCACCAGCAACAAATTTTTCACCAGACTTTGGCTCCAACGATGCAGATTCAATATTGCAGGGCATGTCGTAACTCTTCACTAGTCCAAAACTTGGAAGAAAAAGCAAGGGGCAAAGATGGGGTTTGAGCAAGATACAAAAGGTAATTAGAAAATATTTGATTCTCTTCCTAGAATGAGAACTTACTGGTTAGCGTCCCAGAATTTAACAGTTGACCCATCAGCAGTTGTTATATACCGTCCATCTTGGCTCACTTCAGCACTGGTGACAGGAGACTTAGTTTCTAACGTTTGCACAATTTTCCCACTCCTCACATCCCATAACCTGTATAAGATAGCAGTAGAGGAGACGGAAAAGCAAACAAAACGTCTATCAAACTATGCCTTTTTATGTGCGACAATGTGTATTTAGTCTGTGTCTTGTTTAGTTCATACCTTACACCGCCAATATCAGTACATGAACTTAATATTGTTTGATCACTGTGAAGCCATGTGAGGGTTCTGATAGAACCAGGAGATTTATCAACTTCTGTAGGAGGTGCATCCAACCGATTCATGTCAAAAACACGAAGAATTTTCTCAAACCCTCCTGTGAGCAACGATTTTGTATCCTAGTGAAAGAAAAATGTCATTCAATTAGTGACGATGCATAAAAGCGGATCGACACCATCCACAAACAACAAATGTTTAAGAATAGTCCAATCTGAAGAACAATTTCACTATCACCTAATTAAACAAATCCTCAAAGCTTTTTACTTAAATTCCGTGCAGTTGCCTGAATAAGAGCTATTACATAACAACCTGCCCACAACCGATAATCCAAAACACAGAGATACAAAAGCTTATGCCTATAAAGACAAAACAGGATTAAAGTATTTCAGTAGATAATTCCAATTCTTTTAGCCTACCATCTTACAAAACCCCAGTTGACCAAATCGAGAATCTATATGGAGAGAGTAAATAGGTTGAACGAACCTCTGAGAAGGCGCATGCTCGGACAATATGCTTGTGCTCAAAAGAATGCAGCACATCCCCTGTTAACGCATCCCAAAGTTTGCTGAACAAAACAAGATAACAAAAAATTGGATAAATGTGCTGTATCTAAGAACATAAAACATACGCAAATAATGACTTAATGAACCAAAAAAAATTAAACACATACGCTGAAAAATCGGCAGAAGCAGATGCAGCACGTAATGCATTGTTATCCAGACAAGAACTCCAAACTGCACCTTTATGCCCTTCAAATGTACCAATCCAGTCTCCAGTTTCCCCATTTCTCAACATTGGATGCGAATCTAAACCATCAAGACATGAGTATTCTCAAAACTCTATGAACTACGAAATAAGTATTACTCAGAGAAAACTCAAAGACTTTTGTAAGTTCTCAATTCGATCAACATGAATTTTTGCACAGTTCTAGTAACTAAATTGACCAAAAAAATCCAAACTTTTGTAAGAAACCAAAAGTATTATCACCTTTGCTAGCGCTGATGAGGAAGAAACCGTCAGGAGTAATTGGACTGTAGAACAAATCAACAACAGGTCTTGAATGGCCATGACACACTTGTGGAATCGTCACCTTCTTCTTCTCCATCTATCCTAAACCCTAATTAAGCGACTCTTTGAAATTAAAGGAAAGGGTTTTCGATTTCAAACGATTCAAGGTAGACTCAGAGTAGCTGAAAATCTAATTTTTTTTGTAGTAATTTCTACAGAAATATTGGGAGAAACAATCCCGAATCTATAAAAGTTCGATCGATCTACAGTTAATTAGAGAAACCAGTAGCTTACAGTGGAATGCTGATTCCTGGGAATTCTACAGAACCAAAGATGAATTGAAAGTATAAAAGTTAAAAAAAAAAGGGGACAATTTGTAGAGGAAAGCGTAGGAATTGGGTGGTTTTTATTTGTACAAGCCCCGTATGCAAAACAGTAGCAAGTTTTAGGGATTTCTACATCTAGACGGGAAGGAGAAGACCTTTATTTGTATTTTTTAATTTAGTTCCTATACGTTTCATATGTTGCAATAAGCGACCCTATATTTTCGTAATTGACAAAACAATTCACAATACCATTTGTAAATAATTTATTTAGAAAAAAAAATCGTAAATCAGTAGTGTATTTTACTGTACGTTTTTTTTTTGTCAGCATGATTTTGAAAATAAAGTAAAACAAAGTATGATTCTTAAATAAATAAATTAAAATTTCGTTTGGTGGTTTAATGTTTTGTTTTTTAAAGTTTATAATGTTATATTCAATAATTGGCCAAATCCCAAATTGGCCCAGGGCTTTTACTAAAGGAAAATCGGAAAGGCATTGCCGTCACCGGAGGAGCGCATCTGATACTGGTGACTACCGGAGGCAGAGAACCAGTTTGGAGGTTTAATGTTTTAACATCTAATTTGAGGTTTGATTCTAGAAAATGTGAATTGTGGAGAGAAAAACTTACAAGAATGAATAATAGATCACAGACACTTTACATTTTGTGGTTCTTCATTGAACATTATAAAAAGATCTTAATAGAGAGGAAAGATGTATCACCACTACATTGAAACAACGAGACGACTATATTAAAAGATTCGACACAACCAAATTCACGATCATCGTTAAGAATAAGATCTGGAGTGGTTTTAATTAGTGTTGGCTTTTCAGTGAGAAATGTCACAAAATATTATAGTTCGTCTATGTGGAATTTGTAAAACAAGACCGAATTCAAGTTGTGAAGTAGAAAAGCTGTCCGAATTCAAGTTCTGAAGTAGATAACCGTTGAGAAAATGTTATATTTAGACATTTTCAGACCAAAGTCAAGTTCTGATGTAGATTTAGAGAACACAATGTCTTAAATTTGAGATAAGATAAAAGAGCTAACTAGGGAACACATGTCTAAAAATAACAAGTGGAAATCCAACGGTTGATTACAGAAGAAACAGAAAGGGAACTAGAGTTTACAACACACAAAGACCAAACACAAGCCAACGGTTCAAATGAAAAAGGAGCACCGATAGAAGATGGTCTGCATCCTACAAGAACACTGAATTAAGAAAAAAAAGATTAATTATTCATTAATTGATTCGTCTCCAGATCTGACCCGAATCCGTTTCAATCCTCGACTCGGCCGGTGATATCAGACGCAAGTCGAGAAGCAATGGCGGAGTGATACATTACGTCATGGAACGTGGAAGCTTCTGCGGTTTTCCTCCTCAACTGCTTAGCTTTCTCCTCCGTAAAACAACCGCGACGAAACTTTTGACCCGACCCGGAAATATCGGTTTTATCCGGATTCACGGTGGAGCATGAGCTTTCGATGTTGAGGTAATCTGGATCGGAGGGTAAACCGAAGAGAGGAGCCCACCAAGCAGCAGATTTCTTACGGTTTTGATCCGGGTTAAGGGATCCGGATCCGGAAGATGCTCGGATCGTGGGTAGAGCGGAGCAGGTGATAATCAAAGCCATTGAAAGTGAAAATGTAGATAGAAAAGTAACGTGAAGATTTAGGGATTTAAAGGAAGAAGATTGATGAGAGAATGAGATAGATTTTAGGGTCAAATTTATATGATTAACAAATTGAAAGTGGATATGGTTCGTTGGATATGTAATCAACGTACAAGCTTTTTACTGAATTTTGCTTGTGTAGGGAGATTTAAAGGTGGACACGCATGCATTGGATTGTTAACCTAGGGAGATAGATAAGTCTACACGCTTTTTTTTCTTTGTCAGATTGCAATGTCTTGATATGCACTTTCTCCGAAATACAATTATTTTAAACGTGAAAGAGCCATTTGATTTATGCAATTTGCATACAAAACAATGATATTTTAGAATGGTGACAGTGGTCGGTCGAGAATGATTATGGACAAAATCGTTTTATTTTTTTGGTTTAATCTTCAATATTGCCCAACAAAGCTTGTGAATATTAATTAGAAACTTAAACAAAATAGCAGTTGGATTTTATTGGTTCTTTATATACTTATTTCTAAAAAAATATCAAGATAGATTTTTCTTTGCTTGTATAATTTATCGTTAAAAATGTGATAATTCTTGTAGTTAAGACCACATTTTTTGTTTCTTCCTATAGTTATGATTTTAAAAAATTCCTAGAGTTCAGTAAATTTCATCCAGTTACTGAACCTTAGATTCGCATGTGCGAGTGTCTCACACGTGCCAAGTCAAATCGAAATTGAACAATTCTCCCACAAAGGTGAGTGATAAGCTCGGGACTTATCTCTTAAACTAAACAACGTAAAAACATAAGAAAAACAGAGTAAATAAAGTAATGCGCCGATCGTCGACGGAGAGTATGAGATGAGAAGAGAAATTGATATTGATATTGTTTGATATCTACTGTAGATGATTCGTCTTGACAAAGAGTATAGTGTACTTCGATGTTGCTTTCGGAGATCAGAAACTTAGTTTTGACTTTTTTTTTGTGTTCTCCTTGTATAGGGAAGGAGGCTGCTTGACATCGACCACCCTGAAAGTCCTTTTGGTACAAAGGTTAGTCGATTTGAAGAACATGAGTAAATATAACGGGTTGACTTTATTATCTCAACTGAATTTCACTGTGAAGTTTAAACTTTATCCGTATTCTAAGCATAATGTCAAGTTTACATTTGTTCCATAAATTGACAGTGTACCTAAATCAAGCCTAGCCACACAGAGTCCAGTTAAATTGAATAATTTGAATTAGGAGAATTGGCCTAATCTAGATGTTCAACATGATCTCGGAACAACATGATCAGATCTTCTGATGCTTATTGTCTGGTCATTCTCTTTGAATTGGTTCTGGGTTCTTGCTGGTTTTTGGACCTATTTGGATCAACTTGTATCCTCTGATCTTTAGGTAGTTTTTTTTAGTCCTTTTGTCTAACTTTCTCAACTGAGCTCCAATTAGCATTAGTTCCTGCGGGGTTGAGCATTTCTCTTACAATTAATAATATGGAAGAACTGCCCTGGATGAATCAGTAACTTGATTTTGAACCATTTGTTGTGGTAGGTCATGTAAGCCATTTTTACTATGATACTTGACTGCTGACTCTATGATACATTCATTTGTAGTAATGTTGTTTGAATGGTGTGATTCTGTTACCTAACCATTGATTTCACTGGTCACGACTCCTTATGTTTATTGATGTTGACGAAAATTTCCACAACTCAATTGACTTATTATGTGTCTAATTCAGTCTCTATATGCTAAGATTAATGCAATTTTTTAGGATTGCATACTGTATTATAAGGTATAACATAATCTTGATATATTGGATGTTCTTCGTTTTCTTGTATTACTCTTTCTTTGTGGGCTCTTTGCGAATTGTTTTGGAGCTCTTTGAGTTTACTATTATGAACTTATTTTCGTAACCTCTTGATTTCCAAATTCTATCATCTCCAGGAATCTCCTGCTGTCGTACAGTCCTACTTTGACAAGAGAAATATCGGATGCCGTGGTGGTGAAGGCGGTAAGTTATCATTTTGAGGTCATATTCTTTAATAGATTTTCTTAGTAATTGATTTGATAGCTGCTGGTCGTTGTATCCATTTACCAATCATTTGTTGTGTTCTTATATCTCCTGAAACTGCAGAGGATGGACACGACGTCGTTTGGTTCTGGCTAGATAAAGGAAAGTCATTTGAATGTCCAGTGTGCTCCCAATACTTTGAGGTAAGTTAAACTTGGCTTTCAATACTCTTAATACTTATTAGAATCTAACTAAATTTCATGAGACTATGAGAGCACGAAAATGGTGGAGATTTCAGATTTTATTAACTTGGTTCGACATTGATTATACAGCACGGACCACCAGACGGTCATGGTGACGATGAAGACCACCACCATTGATTCCGGTCTTTTCTTAACGGCGAAATGTTTTCTTCTATTGTAGTGAGTGGAATAAATATTTCTCGTTGGTGAAAACACTTAAATATGTTTTTTTTGATCCTCGAGAAGACACCACCACTTTATTTGCCTCAGGCTCTAACCCTTTTTGCTTTCTTGAGACTTTTGTTTTTATGAATGATTCTCGAGTCAGAATCATTCTTCTTTTTTTGAATTATATAATATATAGTTTTTGGTGTTCACGGTGTGTATGTTTTGTGGTAAAAAGTAAAAGCCTAGAGAATGTTCTTCCCCCCTTTAATCCAAATTGGCTTGTCGTCGATGTCGACGTACCGATTTTTTTCATAAAAGCAATAACCAGCTAACACAACACAGCCGTCATTAGTACGTGTGGCCTCTTACCATATAAATAAATGAAATCACACTTTTAATCAGGAACCTTTAATACCCAAGTCTTGATCGATAAGTTGATGACTTTTAGAAAACATTTGATTTCGGATAACAAAATTTTCAAAATAAGGGAGTAGGAAATAAGGGATATATGTGTGTATAATATAATGGAATAAAAAGAAATCATATATAATTTGAAAACAATAAAATATTGTGCTTGGTGATTTAATAGGCATCGTTCAGAATTTCCAACAACAACAACACCTCTAACATCGCAACGAAGCGAGCAAAGATGCCCCGAACCAAACAAAAAAAGAAGAAACTGGATTTCCAAAATTGGTGAGTACTAACTAAATCAGCATCCATTTTCTTTTTAAAAATTTTATTATAGATTTATAGTAATACCAAAAAAGGAATATGAAGAACAAGAACATACGACGTTTAACATCAAAAGCCGTTTTTATATTCTCCAATACAAAGATGTATTCCTAAAGCTTCTCCCCTATATTTTTTTAACAAATATTTTTCCTTTTCTACGGCTAAAAACAATTGAACATAACCAATGTTTGTAATGGTTAGATTTAGTCGAAGCATGCGACTAGTTTTGGGATCGTATATATTTTGATAAATATATTTCCGTAAACCCACCATATGTATAACGTTTAGACATAAATCAACGTAACCAAATGACCCAATCAAACTCATAATCGTAAAGTCTTTGGCCCTAGACCGAATACTAGTGCCACCATACACTAACATTTTTTGTAATATGGATAGCGTTCATCTGATTTGATTATGTAGAAATATTAGATATATTATGAGATAAAATTATATACTAAAAAGTGAAAAAATATTTGGTAATTCTTTTTTCATTTACAATATCGTTTTATGACACCGTACCGTATGAACCCAAAACAAAACCAAGAAAATATAAAAAATGCTTGAAGAATCAATTCTGCCAAAAATTCGAAAAGTCTAATATCAAAAACAATCTCAAGAAAACGATTGTTGGAGTTTCTATTCCCTTTCTATTTTAGACAAATCACCATACTTCTTTTAAAGATCCACACAGCTTGCTCTCATTACTAAATCTCCTTTTCATACATACTTTCATTTATTTTGTTCATATGAATCTTTTGAAAGTTTTTACTTTAACTCGGTAAGATGTATTGGTCTAATAGCATTGCTACAGACACACATTTGGTTTCTGTGCACAGTGCACTGTGTTTGTTTTACTTAAAGAGTGCTTTAGTATGTTAGAAGAATTCAAATCTTAATCTAATTAAGCTAATGAAATGGGATGATACAGAAGAGTTAGATCACTAGACTACTCTAGATTAATATAGGATTAATATAAAACTTATAGATTATATATTGATTTTTTTGTACGTGCTTAAATAATAATATTCTTTAGCTAAGATTAGTTTTTTTTTTAAATTGGTCTAAAAACTAATTAAGCATAACTATGGTAGGAACTCTAGCTAGCTACCTTACTTTGGTTCACAAACGTCTACTCAATAAAGACAATTGAGCAATGAGACATATACTTCGCATAACACATTAATACTCTTAATTAATGTAAATCACACACTTAAAATTCTTAATTAATCTATCATGTGTCTTAATTAGACACGCAACACACATTTCAAAATTTTATACACAAGCAACGTTTGTAAAATTTATCAGTATGTCTTGTAAAATTTATTTTTTCGATAACTCAGATGATTCTAAAGGCTTCTTAAACCGAAAGACTAATTTGGGACGCGGAGAAACCATGTTAAATTACTCGAACCCCGATAAGCAATACTACTCAAACCAGGTGATGGGAATTAGCTCCATTTACCACTTGACCAAAGCAAGATGGTTTTCTTGTAAATTTTACTTGGTATTTTCATTATTTTTTGTATTTTTCATTTGCTCATATGGATATTAATTTTTCTCAATCCATCACACGTATACATTATTATATCCACTAAGTTTTGAAAAAAATAAATAAATAAATATATATATATATATATATATATATATATTTTCAAATTATTTTAAATAAAATGGATAAACTTTTTTTAAGCATAAAGTTTAGGCTAAATAACGCATAAACTTACAATGGCCTTAATTAGCCTTTTAACCATACGAACAAGCAAACACTATACACCTTTAAATACCATTAACGAGTTAGCATTGTAGTGCCGAAAGCATCTCTTCTCTATTTTCTCAACTTCAATGCAATTTCAACAAAATATAATAAATCATGTTACAATATAATATTATAAAAGTTAAACTCATGGACTTTTCTTATCTCGGCTTATCCTTTACTCCAACTTAAGTTATATTTTTTTCTTAAGATAATGGTGGGGGTATAGAGTTGACTAAAGAAAAATATTCACTGTATACATATAATTAAATTGCAAATTGTTTGACATTCGCTAGAAAATAAACTAATTAATCAGATACCGCCATTGTTTAAGCAAAAGGTTAATGTTATTTTCCACTAGTTTTTGTTCCCTATAAATTAAGTCAACCATTTCCATAATTATTTTCAGGTAACAATTACTCCAAAATGCTACTATCATTCAATGATTCTAAATATGATAGTAGCATTTTGGAGTAATCATTTTCAGACATTTATACGTCAAAAAAATAAATGTAAAAGAGGATTAAAATATGCAATCATTACGTTTATTTATCTAACTTTCTGTTTGATATTTCGATAATTTTTATACACAATTTCATATATGAGTAATTTGCAGTAAAAATGTCACGGTATTTACTTTCAAGTTTGTTTAATTATATAAAAAAAAAGCACACAATTCATTTACGGTTTTACCTTCTTTTTTTATTTTGGCTCTCCTTCAATTTTAGAAAATTTCCTTAATATATATATTTTGGCTCTCTTATAGCTATTTAGAAAAAGTCATTAGTAGAGTAAACAATCACTTTCATTACTATTTCTGATTTTGATAAAAATAAATTCTGGTACTGAACCACCAACTTCAAAGTTTATATCAATCTATAAAATAGAGAAAATGGAAATGATGGGTGATTGGGGCATGAAGAGTGGATACTATATGTGACACATGCATTGTGGTGCATGTGCTCAGACCCACTCACCTTTCCCATTATTCCTTTATCAGGTCACCTCCTTTTATATTTTTGATTTATCAATTCTGAGGAAAGAAAAATTAGATGTGTGATAAATTAATTCTTAGAAAAATCTAAGAGCTAAATTTTACTAGTATTTTAATGTGTTTAAAAGGTTTTCGTTGAGTTATAAAAAGCTAATTTTTATATTACGTTTTACTTTTGCACTTCTTTTCAATTTTCTTTTTAACATCTATTCTTTTTACAAGGTTTAAACTGCAGTTACAGTATAAGATCTTAGCATTAGCGTTTAATTTTTGTATTAAAATTTTAGAAGCATACATTTTTTTAGAAAGATTTTTTGCCTAGGATACGTTAAAGTTTATAGTTCACAATTCTAGAGTTTAGATATTAAAAAAAGTGAATCTTCAAATGAGGAAGATGAATAAAGTTTCTTTAAGGTACACACATTGATTGTTAAAAATTTATGAATTAAAAAAACTTGTGAAAGATTCAGAAAACTAAAGAAAATTTTCAAATTTGTAAGAATTTATTTTATATTATTAGTAACATTGACTTAATTTCCACAGTTTAAACTAATGAAAGTTTATAAAAGCTTCTAAAAAACTCTTTAAAAACTTTCTAAGTGTCAAAACGTTTTAATAGTTTTAATAAATTTATATTTTGTATTACTATAAACTCGTGATGAACATATTCCAAAAGTTTTAATCTAGCATGTGGCCGCTTAATGGTAAAATTTGGTTGTATATTGTAGATGAAAGAAACTATAGTTGTGGATTTATTATTTTAACAAAACGTTGGGTGAAATGGGCTCCTCAGTCCCTGACTCACCGGTACTGGAAAACCCAAAAGATTTGAATCTATTGGTGGGCACTGAGCAATAAGCATTATCAATGGCAAAAAGAACACAGCAATGAACAAAGCGTTGAAATTGATGAAAAAGATTTGTGTCTTTTTCTTCAATATCTTCTTCACCCCACCTGAAAAATCCAGGTTGGTCTCTTGTGTTTTTTTCCACACTTGCCATCATTTCGGTAGATCCAAATCTTTATTATATATCCAAGTACCCTTAGATAAAACAAAACCATTAATTACAAATCCATACTTAGTTTTTGTAGGATTTTCTCACAAAGTAGATTTCGGAGCTTTCTGATCAATGGGTATCAATCAATCATCTAATCTTTTTTATTTTATCTATGATTGAATAATGAAGTTTGTCTTCTTTTACAATTTTGGATTATGCCTTAATGTTTCAGGTAAAAATATGTATAGTATGAGAAAAAGTTATTTGGTGTTTCTTTATTTTTCCCCTCCACCACTCTGCCCACAAGGCATTGATTCTCTCTCTGTTTCTTGTTACCGCTAGCTCTCTGCTGTGGTTTTTTATTTTATTTTTTCCTATATTCCTTGTGTTTCCCAAAAGATTTCTTTCTTTTGTTGTTTAAAGAAAAATACTGAATTTTCTTTTCTTTAATCTTATTTAAGTAATCCTTTTCCATGGATGCTACGTCTATAGTTTCCTCCTTCATTCCCTTTCTAGTAGTTTTGGTTAGCTGTTGTACACATTGAAGCATCCTATAGTGAATGATTCAGATTCACTTCTTTTATTTTATTCCACATTTTCACATCAACCCTTTAATTTTGGTGTATAAATACACATTGCCTTCTCATATTTTTACGATCATCACTTGTTTGTATTTTGAAACTTTGAAAGCTCTTAAGAAGACGAATTACAAAACCTTGAGAGGATTCAATACACTTTCAACAAAAAATGAGTTACTCTCATCAAAGCATGGGTTCTGGTTTGTTTCTTTTCCCCTTCTTGATTGTTCATGTTAATGTTATTTGTACTTGTTATGATCAAATTTTTTTACCGTATGATAATTTAGATAGATTCCACGGATTAATTTGGGTTTTGGCCTGAAGTTTCTTTTGTTATTTGAAAAAATAAAGAAATTCTTTTTGCTTGAAACTTGTTTATGACACTGTATTTGGTAAAATCTTTGAAGGTAGTAGAAATGCAAGGGGATATGAATTTGGAAGGACTTATGTTGTGAGGCCTAAAGGAAAGCATCAAGCCACTCTAGTCTGGCTTCATGGTCTTGGTGACAATGGCTCTAGGTTACACTCTTCACATGGCTCTTTCGATTATTATGCTTTTTTTTTGTGTCTTAAAAGAATCAAACTAACATCTTGAAGCATAAACTCCTCCGTGGTGCTTGCTTTCCTTGTCTTAAGTATAAATATGTTCTAGAAAAACACTTCAACTTTTGCGTGTGTTTATATGGAAGAAAAAAAAGAGTTTTCAAAAGTTGAATTTTGGCATGTTCTCTAATACCAACTTTAGAGAACAAAATGTATGTGTTGCTTCTTTTTTCTCTATTGAAATTTTTGAAGCATCATTTGTAGATAAATGTTGTAGCGCCGCAAATAATTAATTGATATTAACATACTGAACTTTTCCTGTCAAATGTCTTCTCTTATGTGAATATTAAGTTTAGTTCATTAAAGTTTGTAACTAAAAAAAAAAATTGTATATACTTTTGAGGGACCACTAAACTAGCCTCACTTAACTAGTTCTGTTGCTGGTAGACAATTAACAAGACAATTATCTCGTGTCATATAAAAAAGAATATTCCATGTTTTGTGTATTAATCAAAATAAAAATTTGAAACATACATGCGTTTCTCACATTTGTCTCTGTTTTGCCACAGTTCATCTCAGCTCATGGACAGCTTGCATCTTCCAAATGTAAGAATCTATCATACATGTTTTGTTATAAGTCCACCATTAAATGAAAGTGCATCTCTATTGAAGTCTTTAATAAAAACATATGTATGCTATGCACAGATAAAATGGATTTGTCCAACCGCTCCTTCGCGTCCTGTTACAAGTCTTGGTGGATTTACATGCACTGCTTGTAAGATCAGTTCTCTCATTTGAAAACTTCAAGAATCATTCTTTGTTGTCTCTAAAGTAATACTAGAAACTGAATTAACGGTAGTTACGTAATCAGGGTTTGACGTTGGGGAAATTTCTGAAGATGGTCATGATGATTTGGAAGGTTTAGATGCCTCAGCTTCACATATTGCTAACCTTTTGTCCTCTGAACCAGCAGATGGTAAGCCAAAATCATCTTAACTTGAATTTTCGAAAATGTAATATGTATTATCACATCCATCATATCTTTAGCTCAATCATTGACTTGCTCTTCTGATTTTGATAGTTAAAGTAGGCATAGGAGGTTTTAGCATGGGAGCAGCAATATCTCTCTACTCCGCGACTTGTTATGCTCTTGGACGTTATGGAACTGGCCATGCGTATCCTATAAACCTACAAGCTGTTGTAGGACTCAGCGGCTGGCTTCCTGGTTGGAAGTATTACTCTTCAAAACCTCCTGTTATACAAACTTTGTTTCTTTTACTTAATGTTACCTGGTCTTTCTTTCTTTTTTATTTTAACTGATAGAAGGCTAATATAACTTTGTAGGAGCTTAAGGAGCAAAATAGAATGTTCATTTGAGGCTGCAAGGCGTGCTGCATCGTTACCAATTATACTTACACATGGAACTTGTATGTGTACACAAGCTATTTTGTAAAATATATTTTCTATTTTTTTTTCCTTTAGTAATGACTGCACTAAGCTGATCTTATCTGAATTTTTTTTTGTGTGTCACAGCCGATGATGTGGTTCCTTATAGGTTTGGAGAGAAATCTGCGCAGTCTCTTGGCATGGCTGGATTTCGACTAGCCATGTTTAAACCATACGAAGGGTAATAAAACTTCAATGAACGCGAAAATAATTTGATTTAATTATCATTTGTTGGAACATACTTATAAAGAGTTTTGGGTTTATGCCAACGTGCAGACTTGGTCATTATACCGTTCCCAGAGAAATGGATGAGGTCGTTCACTGGCTCACAACGATGCTCGGACTTGAGGGCTCGCGCTAAACTTTACAGACTGCGATGCATGTAGCTATATATGCGATATGTACGACACAAGAACAAATAATAACCGGGAATGAAGAGGAATTGGTGGAGAACAGAAAACTAGTGTAGACTTGAGATAGTAGAATGTATAATGGTTGGGTTTCTTGGGGGTATATATATGTCAAGGTTCGTTATTTTGTTGTATGTTCTTTTGTCCATGTTGGATTCTTGGTCTTGAATAAAAGGGTTTTATATTTATCTTATTTCTTTTTGGAATTCCAATACTTCCTAATTGTTGTAATAAACTGAAAATGCATTTTCAGAAGGTAGAAGACTACCTAGCTGAATATAATTTTTATTTTTGTAATTAAATTTTCAAAAATATCATATATATGAAAGTTGGCTAAGTTTGTAAAATTTTTCTCACATCATCACATAGAAAGATATTTTATTTGCACGCCGTAGAATGAGAAAATTCACCGCATTTCGTATTATTTGGGTAAATTTCAAACCTTAGTTATGATATTAAGAAAACTAGATACGTGCATAGGTTTTAAAATATACATATATTATCTTATTAACTTTTCAAAAAGTTTTTTTTTTTAATTGGTCCAAATTAGGACAAGAAATTTATTATAATTTTACTACTTATTTAGACATCCATGCATTGAGAAAAATATTGATAGTTTACTAATTTATGGATACTTTACTACCAAAGTAATTGTTTTGGTAGTTTTGTATTTCAATAAATAATTAAAAATATATCTAATTAATTACTACTAAAGTTATTCTGTTTTATATTAAATTCTGTCTCCAAAAAAGTTATTAAGATCTGCCATTACAATGAGATGATCTAACTTTTATTAATAAGATTTTTTCATGCATCCAATTTTCAATAGCAAGTTTTTTTTTAATGCACCCAACTTTAATTTTAATAATAAAACTTTTTCTTCTTAACACTTCTTTCATTATAAATCCACAATACCTTCCCCTTACATATTCCATCTCTAGTGCAATCTATAAGTTTTTGAAAGAAATTAATATTCAAAACATGGCTTCTAGTATGTGTTTCCTTGTTGATTGTTCATGCTTTTTTTGTAGTTATGTTATATCTCTGGTTATAATACATTTTTACAATATATACAGGTAGTGGAATTGCATGTTGAAACACTCAAATAGTTTACCCTACAGGAATTCACAAGGCCACTATAGTCTGGCTTCATGACATAGGGCAGAAAGGCATCGAGTAACACCATCACATTGCTTTATTTTGTAAATTTTGCATGATTCATTTTTTGCAGGTATCAAAATAACATATTCTAGTAAGTTATACATATGTTTTGGAAAATCTTCAAACTTAAAGTCTTTCTTAAAAAAAACAAATGGAAGTAAAAAGAAACTGAAAAGTTTTTGAAAGTTGAATTTGGCATGTTCTACAAATATTAATTACACAAATTCTCGATTTGCCTTGGTTGCCCTAATAACGAGTCTTTATATCTCTCACTATATATATGTCTATTCTTTCTGCAGCTCAACTCAGTTTGTACGTAAATTGAATCTTCCAAATGTAAAGATCCATGAACATGTTAATTTTGCCATGAATCTGATGATTTTCGTTTTAGCCAAATGGAAACTTTATTGAAGTTTCTAATACGAAATTTTGATTTCTACGTATAGGTAAAATGGATTTGTCCGGTCGCACCAACACGTCCCGTTACTTCCTGGGGTGGAATTGCAACCACTGCTTGTAAGATATAGTTGGCTTTAAACACTTTTTTTTGTTAAAGAACAGACTATTAATATTGTCTTCTAAAATTATTAATTATATATATATTTTTAAATTATTAATTATTAACATTTGTATTTAAAATCATTTTGATGAATTAGGGTGCGATGTCACAGGAATTTCTGAGAACATGGAAGATGATTTGGTTTCCATAAACTCAATAACTGCATTTGTATTTAGCCTTTTGCTTGACGAACCACAAAATGGTAACCCGTAATGATTAATTATATATACGTCACATCCATAGTTTATAGTATGCATCAAATTTCTCTATCAAATTTGTTAATCCTATTGGCTTGATAGTCATGATAGGAATAGGAGGTATCGGCTTGGGTGCAGCAGTAGCTCTCTACTGTGCGACTATTTATATCTCTGGTAAAAAAATCAGAAACCTAAGTTTTATTGTAGGGATCAACGGCTGGCTTCCTGCTTGGAGGTAGGCTCTTGAAACCCTAATGTCATTTATTAGCTATTACTATTTCAGTATTTCTTAAGGAAACTTAAATTGCAAACCTTTAAAACATGGAAACCTAACTAAATCTTGCAGAAACTTACTTCACAATCTCTCATATGATTATGGGGTCCCAAGTCTTGCTCCATCAGTATCAATCTTACTTACACATGGAACTTGTATGTGTATACATTATCTACTTTACGATTTAGATATCAATTGCGAGATGATGCTGATTCTTGTCTTTTATTTTGTGTGTCACAGCTGATGATATAGTTCCCTTCCCATTCGGACGCAAAAGTTCGGACATTCTTCGCAGGGCTGGATTTCAAGTCACGTTCATACCAAACCAAGGGTCTAAACATGAATTAGCTTCACTTTGTTTTCCGTTAATTACCAATAGATTTTATTGTTCTGAATCTATATTTGGGGTATTCCTTGTGCAGGTATCATCTTCCAATCGTTCCCCAAGTAATCAATGAGGTTCGCTTATGGATCACATCAAAACTCCAACCCTAAAGTCAATGCTCGACACTGCATAGAGAAAGGAATTGGGGAGCAAAACTATCATATAATATATATTTTAAAATATTTTTGTCTTATTATCTCTTTTTCTAGTTCATAATCAATTATATAGGCGATGTCTCTTTGTTAGGAGTCTGAAAAATGTATATATTTCTTCGGTTAATGTTATAATAAATAAAAGATTTACTTAGATCTTAACAGATTTTTTTTTTGTGAAAAGTTTTTTTTTATTAATATTTATTATACATTTGAACTTGAATTATGGCACAGCGATGACATTAACACAAACCATTAGATTACAAATTTTCATGATATTTAATGTTTTGAAAGATTAACAGTATATAACTTGCTTAATCAAACTGAAAATACTTTTCTTAAAAGAAATAGATTCTTGAAGAAAGTAAATCTCATGAGAAGTTTAGATACATTTTACACTCACAAAAAAATAGAAATTGATCTAAGTTTCCCAATTGGTCTATTCATAAAAATGCAATCTTCCTAAGCTAAGATAATAAAAAATATCGACAATAATCCTATAATTGAATATCGACGACGGTTTGTGATTTTCCATAGGTCTCTCGAATGATCAAATGGTCTCTTCCTAGCTCCTTCTTTCGAACATTTTTGGCTTGAACAAAGCTTATAACGCTTGAAAACATCCTAATCCCGCATAAGGATCTAAAACATGTACATAATTTAAGACACGATAGTAAAGAATCAAAGATGGATTCCAACACGACAAATGACTAAAAACAAATACTACACAAGGGAAAAAGATACCAAAAAAAAAACACAAAATCTGAAGAATATAAATTGCCTAAAAGTAATTAAAAAAAACTAATTAATTTTAGATGGAAAGTTGAAACCATACATTATCTAATTTAAAACATTTCTTACTCCTAAATCATCAAAATAAAATAAAATAGCAGGAGTATTTAATAAAAGATTTTACCAATTATAGTTTACAATTATTGGTTTAGTTAGTTGTAGTTGATGATTTTTTATGTAAAAAAGTAACTTTAGTGATATTTTTTTAAGTATGTGTACAGAAACCTTAAATGTAATAAATGGAGTATAAAATAACATATATTGTTTTCATAGAAAATCAAATCATAAATCACAAAATCAAAATAAAATTAAAAAGCTGATGAGACCTTAATGTGATTTAAGTTCTGTCATGTGTCAAACATATAGTTATTAATTTTAAATAAATTTAGGTTAGTATTTATTAAAAACAAAATCCAGTGACTTGGTGGGTTTATTATGTTTATACGTGTATTAATTAAGGTTTTCGACAAACAAAAACAAATACTATAAAATGACAAATTCTGATTTTGTTTTAATAGATTTTTATATCATCTTTTGTTAACATTATCTGAATTAGTTAAGGTGCTATTTAATTTAGGGAAAAGTTTAAAATTAGATAAGAAATATTATATTGTACCAACTACATTTAAACAAAACTAATTAATCATCCAAAGATACAAGTTATAAAACCTTTAATAACAATTTTGATGAAGTGTCAATTATCCTATAGAGGGGGGGGGGGGGGGGGGGGGGGGTTCCCCCTTCGAGTATGATCTATAGATTATTAGATTATGTTACACCCAAATCTGTTTTCTGTTGTTGTGGTTGCGCTTTTCATTTTGTAAGCCAATTAGACAATTACTAAATCAACAAAATATTAGTAATTTTAAAAAATAGATTATGCCTCCATTAATTAAATTGTATTTCACCCAATTAGTATATGATTTTTGCCATCCACCCAACTTTTTAAGGATGAGATTTTGTCAACTTTTAATACTAAGATATTTTATGTCATAAGGCTCCTTTGGTGCTTTAACAAAAAAGAAAGAAAGGAAACACTCATTTCTATTATAAATACACAATACCTTCCCTTGCTTTCTCTTATATCTTTCATCTCTAGTGCAAGTTAAAAACTAGTTCTTCTCACCAAAGCATGGCTTCTAGTATGATTTATTTTCCTTGGTGTAATTGTTTATGTTTCTTCCATAGTTATCTAAGTGTTTGACAATTCTGTAATATGGTTTATGTGTGGAACTCATTAGTGAATTTGCGTATAAATAACTCTTTAAACAGGTAGTAGGAACCAAAGTGGCAGAAAAGTTGGAGAAACTATTTATTACTCTATTCCGCCCACAGGAGTTCATAAAGCCACAATAGTCTGGCTACATGATGTCGGATTCACAGGCCACTGGTAACACTCTCGCGCACATAGTATATATTGTATCTGTTTATTACACACATGATTTGGACGTACTACAACTTTAACTCTTTTCTTGGGTTCTTTTTTTTTTACTAATAATTTGAATCTTGTAGTTCCGCAAATACTTAATTAACCGCTCTATGGTTTTGATCTTTTGTTTGTATATAAATTTTGTAGCGCTGCCAAGAAATGATATTGAGTTCATTTCACTAAAGTTTTATATTTACATTATTATTATTATTACTAAACAAAATGTAATTATTCTCCCTATATATATATATATATGTCTATTATATATGCAGCTCAGTTCCGGCTCTCGAAAGTTTGAGACATCCCAATGTATGGATCTGTTAACATACATGTTTCGCCATGCATGAACTTGATTTCCTTATAGCCAAAATTTAATTTTTTAATTGAAGTTTCTAATCAACATTTATGATTTGGCATAGATAAAATGGATTGTCCCGACTGCTCCTATGCGTCCCGTTACCTCCATAGGCGGGGAGGTAACCACTGCATGTAAGATTAGTTGTTGCTTAAAATTTCAATTGCCAAAAATGATTTGATGTAATAATAGGAATACGAGAACTGAAAACTACTAACATGTTATTTATAAAACCTTTATGATTAATCAGGGTGCGACATGACAAAACCTTCTGAGAACATGCTAGATGATTTTGAAAATTTAAATTATACAAACTCATTTATTACGAGCCTTTTCTCTTCTGAACCAGACCATGGTAATTTCTAAATAATCACTTCTTTTATAAATACACAATTATTTGATTAATATGTTAATTTTGGTTTTGGTAGTTATGAAAGGAGTAGGAGGAATCGGCTTGGGTGCAGCACAAGCTCTATATTATACGAGTTGTTATGCGTTTGGATGGGTTCCCATTAGCCCACAAATTGTTATAAGGATCAATGGTTGGCTTCCTGGCTGGAGGTAGCCTTTTCGAGCTCTTAGTATCACTTTTCACAAATTTTTAAAACTAATAATAATGGAAAACAAAACTCAATCTTGCAGGAGATTAGAATACAATATGTGTAACACTAATTTTGGGACTGCAAATCGTGCTGCAACATCAAATATTTTACTTATGCATGGGACTTGTATGTGAAACAAGTTAAATATAATAGTATTAGATAATAATTGCGATATCATACAAAATAATTAATTCTTTCATATCTTTTTTTGTTATAGCTGATGATGTTATTCCCTCTGCATTTGGATACAAATGTGCTGACTCCCTTCGAATGGCTGGATTTCCAACCTTGTTCAAACAATGCGGAGGGTCTAAACAACGATTACTTTACTTTGTTTTGATTTGATTACAATTTTCATAACACATATTTCTGAATCTGAGTTATACCATGTGTGCAGGGATCATGTAATGAATGAGATCCGTGTTTGGCTCGGAAACCTTGGGCTTTGAGGATATGGTTAAAACATGCATAAAGAAATCAAGAAATTGGGGAGCAAAATTATCGTACAATATATTATAAAATATTTTATTTTAGCTTTTCATTTTTATGTCTATGCTATTCATAATCAATATTTAATGTAATGTTCGTTCGAAAAAAATTATATTTATATGGTCATTTGGTTAAATAAATAAACATGATGATGCGTCGAACTGCTGAATATATATATATATATATATATGTATCATTATAACATATTATTTGAGATTGCAAATAATTACATTTCCTTTATGATGATAACATATTATTTGAGATTGCACACAATTAACATCACAATTCACAATTCTCTCTCTTTTTGGTATACGTTTTCAACATGTATATTTTTCCGTTTTTTTTTTAAATAGCTTATGTATTTCTAAACGCTTTTAAAATATATATATATATATATATATATATATATTAATAAATTCAAATGGGAGAGTTACACACATTAAAAGCTGATGAGAGAGACCTCAATTTAGTTTAAAGGATTAATTGATGACAGGTTCTTTTTCATAAAATGTATTTAAGTTTTCTCATGTGTCAAACTTATAATTATTGATATTAAATCAATTTAGGTTAATATTTCTTGAAAACAAGCAAGTGACTTGGTGGCCTTATTATATTTATATGTGTTTTAATTAATGTTTCCCCAAAAATAAATAAAAATTAACACAAAAAGACGGATTTAGATTTATTAAGATTTTTATATTATATTTTACATACTTTATTAACATTATATCTGAATTATTCAAGGTGCCATTTATTTTAGGTAACAATTTCTAATTAGATAATAAAAATTAATTTATATGAAATAGATTTAAACAAAACTAATTAGTCATTATAAAGTTATAAACTTATAAAACCTTAAAAATAATTTTGATGAGGTGTCAATTTGCCTATAGAGTTTTTTCTTTTCTTTTATTCATAGGATATATAGATGATTGAATTATGTTCCACCTATATATGTTTTAGCTTTTTGCGCTTTTGATTTTGTAAACCAATTAAACATGCAAATACTAAATAAACAAAATATATTATTAAATGTTTTAACTAAATTATGCTTCCAATGAAACTTTTTTATGAAGATTAGTTCTAACTAAATTGTGTTCCACCAAATTTAGTATAGGATTTCTGCCATCTATCCAACTTTTTTAAAGGTGTGATTTTGTCAAATTTTAATACTTAGAGATCTTTTCTGTCATAAAGCTCCTTTGTTTTACAGAAAAAAAGAAGAAGGAAATACTCATTTCTTTTATAAATACGCAATGTCTTGGGTTTCCTTCTCTTCTATCTTTCATCTCTAGTGCAAGTTAAAACCTTCCGAAATAATAATATAAAAAAAAAAAATATTCTCATTAGAGCATGGCTTCTGGTTTGGTTTTTTTCCTCCTTGTGATTATTATCAAAATCGTTTGATAATATTCTCTCAAATATATACTCTCTATGTGTGTGGAACGTAACTCATTAGTGAATTTACGGATAATTACTGTATATGCAGGTAGCATAAACGTAAGTGGCTTGGAATTTGGACAGATTAATACTGTTTACCCCACAGGAATTCATAAAGCTACTATAGTCTGGCTACATGACGTAGGAAACACAGGCTTCAAGTAACATTCTCACATGCTATATTGTTTATCGTTATATATGCTCTTTTGTTTTGAACAATCAAAGATTCTCATTAAAATTAGAAATATGATTTGGAAGTACTTCAACTTTTAAGTTTTTTGTTATTAAACATAAAAATAGATATATACGTACTTTTAAAGTCTTTTAATATGTGAAAAGTTGATTTTTGCCATGATATGCAAATACTAATTTTGTCAGTTCAACATTTTTTTGGATGAACATTTCTTTGTATATATAAAGGTTATGGCGCTGCAAAGAATAATGATTTTTCTCTATTATTTTACATTCCTCTGAACTTTTATTTTCTTGTAAGATATTGAGTTCATTTCACTAAAATTTTACAATATATACATTTTTTTTTTTTTTTTGTATTCGCAATAGACTTCCCATTATATGTATTTTTAACTGTCTATTATGACTGCAGCTCACTTGAGCCTCTGCAAAATTTGCGTCTTCCCAATGTACGCATCCACTAACATACGTATCTTTAATGAACTTAATTTCTTTATAGCCAAAATGAAAACTTAGCTGAAGTTTCTAATCAACACTTATGATTTGGTGTAGATAAAATGGATTTGTCCGACTGCTCCTAGACGTCGTGTTACTTCCTTGGGTGGAGAGATAACCAATGCATGTAAGATTAGCTAGATTAAAAATTTGGAGACATTAAATCATTGAAAATTAATAAGTATTTGATATCTCTAAAATAGTACCAGAATTAGAAAACTAATACTTGACTTCATAAACCTCTATGATGAATCAGGGTGCGACATCGCAAAAGTTTCTGAGAACATGCAAGATGATTTTGGAACTTTAAATTATGTAAATGAATATATTACTAGCCTTTTCTCTAATGAACCACAAAATGGTAATCCTGAAAATATCTACACTTTTTTTTTGGTGATCAAATATATCTACAATTAACATGCATAGTTTATACTATCTACATCAATTATAAATATACACATATATGATTAATTAAGTAATCTGTTAATGTTGGTTTTGGTAGTCATAAAAGGAGTGGCAGGTCTCGGCTTGGGTGCAGCACAAGCTCTTTATTATACGAGTTGTTATGCCTTTGGATGGGTTCCCATAAACCCACAAATTGTTATAGGGATCAATGGTTGGCTTCCTGGCTGGAGGTAGGATCTTGAAGCTCTTATATCACTAGTCACAAAATTTTAAAACTTATATTACATGTACCTTTAAATAATGGAAAATCAAACTCAATTTTGCAGGAGATTAGAATACAATATGAATAATACTAATTTTGGGACCGCAAATCGTGCTGCAGCATCAAAAATCTTAATTCTGCATGGAACGTGTATGTGCAAGAATATATATTATCATCTATATATCTAATTTGTTATCTAGATATATAAGAATCACGAGATCATATATGCTAAAATTTTGTTTTTGTTTTTGCAATAAAGATCCTTGCTAATTAATTATTGAATTTTTTTGTGTCACAGCTGATGATGTAGTTCCCTCTTCATTCGGATACAGATGTGCTGACTCCCTTCGCATGGCTGGATTTCCAACCTTGTTCAAACAATGTGGAGGGTCTAAACATCGATTACTTCACTCTTTTTTTTTTTTTTTTGATTACTATTTTCTTAACATACATCACTGAATTTGAGTTATATACCATGTGTGCAGGGATCATGTAATTAATGAGATCCGTGTCTGGCTCACAAACCTTGGGCTTTGAGGATATGGTTAATTTCTGCATAAAGAAAACAAATGGGGAGCAAAACTATTATCGTACAATATAATAAAGTGTTTAGTTTTGAGCTTTCGTTTTTTGTCTTTGTTATTCATAATCAATAGTTAATGTATTATTCTTCGTTCGAAACCGTTAAAAAGGTGAATTATATTTCTCCATTATATATCTTAGTAAAACAATTTCCTTATCTGACCAGCAAATTCTCAAGGAATCAAAATTGCTTCGGAAATCCTAATACTGGTATGCATAAATCAAATTAACTTTCAAACAAAACTTTGTGAAATTTCCTGAAGTAACAGTATTGAAAACCGTTACCCCCATACGAACGTTACAGAGAAAACTATTTTTTAAAGAAATGATTGAATAAATAATTGAGAAGTAACAGGAATATGTTTTAGTCAAGTGAATAGTGATTAAATTTGACTCCGTCTTCCAGAGTTTGACTCTGTTAAAACGTAATAGAGATGGACTAATAAATTAGGTCGAAAGATGTAAAATAAAATAAAAATAAAAAAAAGTAACGAAAACAAGTGCATGTTGCGAAAATTTATGATGTAAATGTCTTCGTATTAGGCAAAGTTTAAAACGAAAACTTTATAAAATACCAATTATGTAATTTCCGTACTAATCACCCGAAATAACTAGTGTCCAATTTATAAAAGAAAACCATTACATGATAATACGTAGAAGTACATTCAAACCCAATAAACAACAACAAGGATCGGCATAACCTCACGAACGCAACAAACACTAATCAAAGCAAACAAACATGAAAACCACGAACACGAAACAAATATTTATCCTCTTCACTTCCTCTGTGTCTCACGAGTAGTGGTCGTAGTAGTAGTACTTGGAGCTGAAGAAACATGTTCTTTGTTTCCTTCATCAGTGCGAAGCCCTAAAGTGTGCTTCACCGCATCAGTAGCTCCCATAGCCATCTGTTTCACCTGCTCACCGGTCTGGCCCAAGATCCCACTGGTCTTCTCCTTACCTGCTTCTGCAGTCTCTTTGGTATATTCAGCTGCATCGTGTGCCTTGTTCTTGATTGCTTCTCCAGTTTCCGACATGTAGCTTCCTGTCTTGTCTTTGGACTCTTGAGCTCTCTCTTGAGTCGTTTGTGCAGCTTGAGACGTCTTGTCTTTAGCTGACTGAGCTGTTTCATGAGCCTTTTGTTGGGCTGACTGGGCTGTCTCTTGAGTTTTGTCCTTAGCTGCTTGTGTTTTGTCCCCCATCGTTCCCATAGCTTCCCCAGTTTTCTCCTACAGTTCAAGATTGGATTTACATTATAAAAAATACTAATCAGCTTTTTTTTTTTTTTTCTAAAATCAAATAACACGAAACATCACAAAATTGAAAATAATAACTTTCAAACTCATTTTTGTTTTTTCACATACAAACAATAGTTACTTTTTAGGTTTTGTTTAAGTTTCTAAAATTAAATCATTTAATGCTGCTATCCAAAATGTATTATAGTTATGCATATAAATCGTTTAGTACCTGAGCCTTGCCTCTGGTTTCACCAGCTTTGTAACTCTGTTCTTGATGAGACGCCATTTTCACTCTTCGAAGAAATTCGAAACCAAATTTTTCTAAATGATAAAAGCTTTTTTTTTTAGATCTTGTGTTTTTTGTGTGTTTGGAACTGTGAGTTGTCTCCGACTCGTTAGTCAGAGTTATTTATAGCAAGTCTTGGTCGGCGAGAGAACAAGATAGGTGTTGCAGTTTCGCGACAGGTGTGTAGGTACGTGCCCCGATTAGGTTGATGTGACGAAGTTTCGAAACTTGGAGTTATGTGCGAGTGTTAAAGTTAGGTTTCTCGTTTTCATGATGACCTATATCTATGTGACACGTCATGGTAAAAACGGAGCTACGGAAGATGTTAGACACGTGGTGACTCACGTTATCTTGATATTGGATATTCATCTACTCAAGGCATATATTATGCAACCGCCATTACTGCATAGATATTTACTTTTTTCTAAAAAGAACCAATACACAATTCTTACATGGATTCGAAGTAATTTTAATATAGCTATAAATTCTTGAAAATCGATCGGATGAGTTTTTATTGTATTCGTTATTGATATATTACTGATAATATATTTTTTGACAACAATAAAAAGTCATAAATAATTGTCACCGGAAAAAAAGGTTTAAGATCTTCCTATTGCCTGTCATCCTACTTCACTTCTTGACCAAGCAACGTTAGGGTAATAAATCCTCAAACTATTCACCTCCACAAAAAATTAGCCATGTCAATCGTCAATGGTATGTTATTTTCCACGTGTTAGTGTAATGCTTAGATTTAGGATTTTACTAAAATATACACTTTCTAATTATATAAATACCATTATAATGCATATCAAATCCCTTCAAGTATTCTACAAGCTTACAATCTTAATTAATTAAGACATTTCACAGAACAACCAAGAAGATGTCGTCGAGCCAGCAGTTGAGCCACAGCGCCGGAGAAGTCACCGGTCAAGTTCAGGTACATACAACACACAAAATAGCGACATTTGTTTTGCTTATATGATCTGAAATTTGACAATTTTCGAAATCTGATTTTTGTGATGAATGAACCATCAAATATATGTTTATTTATAGCTGAAGAAGGAAGAGTACTTGAACAATGTATCACACGCAATGAACCAGAATGCTGATCATCACACCCACTCACAGTCACAGTTACACTCAGAGCATGATCAGAACAATCCTTCCCTAATTTCTCAAGCCTCTAGTGTCATCCAACAGGTTAACGATTCTTCTCAAAAATTTTGTTCATTATTATTAATTATAGACAATTATATGCATTAATTATGATTTTGGAGTGTAGACGGGTGGACAAGTGAAGAACATGGCACAAGGAGCAGCCGATGCTGTGAAGAACACTCTCGGGATGAGTCCGGCTACCAACAGCCCTAGCAGCCCGGCTGGCACGACCCGCTCGAACAAGCCCGGTTCCAAGATTATCTAAAAAGGAGTTATTTAAGAAATATTGGCTCAATCTTTTCCAATAAAACAAAAATGAATATTGTTTTCTGATTGCTTTGGTTGTTCAAATTTCTGAATTTTGTGGTATAGTACTGTATGTTGGAGACATTTCTACGTGTCTTATATAACCCCTAGTAAGGGTTTTTATATAATAAATTAGTCATATACAATAAGATTATTGATTTCTTATATAAGGAAAACAAATTAAATCTCAAATATGTACGTATGAATTGTCGATCACAAGGTGTTGTGGTTTTAGAAGAATGAAGAAATCTCTTATACAAAGATTAAAATATTATTAAACTTAACTGTTCTTGAAAGTTCTCAACTCTTAAGGATTCTACAAAAAATATGAGATTACCACCGTATGACAGATAACTTAACTTGTAATTCTAGACTCAATCCGGATTACTCATTCGGTTTTGATTTATGATATGTTTTAAACTTTTAATCAATTATTTGTTGGAAAAAAACACGAGATTACTACATGATTAATCGATCAAATTTTTACTTTTTTTACATACTCGATTGAAATAGAATCATGTTATTATAGATATAATATTCTAAGTGTATATTTTCTATTGAATAAATATTTAATATAAATACACATCTATAAAAAAAAATTCACCAAAAAAAAATGTATATATATATATATATTTAAAGAGATAGAGAGAGCTTAAAATAAACAATGAGTCGATTTATACTTTGAAAAGCTGTTGTTGTGGTAATAATGGGCTTTGTGGACCAAGTAATGGGCCCTAAAACCCAAAGCAAATCCAGTTTGCTCCACTCTGATTGTATCGAACAAGTGAACCACTGACTGACTCTCATCAAATTCGATTTCATCGTCGTCACTCGTCAATCGCCAAATCAACAAAATCGTCTTCCTCGTTCGTATCGTTCACTCAGCTTTTTTCCCATCTTCTTCTTCGCATCACATATTCTTCATTACTAATATATCTCCTACTCCAGTCTTCCTCCATGAATTCCTGTAAGTTTCTCTATCTTGTTGCCTCATGAATGATTTTGTTGTTCTCGTGAATCCTTGTTTTAATCTGTTCTTCGTTGATACTCAAATGGGTTTGAACAAGAAGAGTTATTTTTGCAATGTGATTAGTGTTGATGCATCTTCGTTTCAAGATAATGCGTTTAAAGCTTGTACTTTATAATGCTATTGTTTCTCTACTTGTTTCAAGACTATGACTTGCAATGATAAATTATACATTGAAACATGTATAGGTCAAGGTAAAAGGGATCTATGGAGGAGTGTTGATAACTTTTTGATTCTGTTTCAGGTAGCTTAGGAGCTCCTAAAGTTAGAATTTTTGCAACAAATTTCAGTAGATTAAGATGTGGAAACTTGCTGATACCGAACAATCAAAGACTATTTGTTGACCAAAGCCCTATGAAGTATCTGAGTCTGAGAACGACTCTGCGATCTGTGAAAGCTATCCAATTGTCTACTGTCCCACCTGCAGAAACAGAAGGTATATAGTAATCTGTCTGTGTATTTCTGTTTCACTTGATTGTGTTTTACTGTTTGTCATAAAATCCTTTAGACAATGTTCAGATTTGTGGCTTATGAAGTGGTATCGTTTGCTTGTTTTCTTCTTTAACATTCTTCACTACAGCTATTGCAGACGTAAAAGATTCTGACGAGACCAAATCAACTGTTGTGAATACTCACCTCATGCCCAAGTCCTCCGAGGTAGGTGTTACTTTCCTGTTTAACCTCTCATATTCAAGACCAAGTATGATGCACAACTGTTATATAACCTTAGGGGTTTCAATTTGGGATTGTTTTGAGAAATCACAAAAGTTAGAAAGTTGCATTTCAGTGCAATAGCACGATACTGTGGTTCTTTGTTATTATGATGCTAGAGAAGGAAGAATGTGTGACCTCGTTGAGCTAGCTTAGACATGAGCTATGTCAAATCTAATCATTATGTTACATTTTCATCTTCTAGGTGGAAGCACTCATCAGCGAAATCACCGATTCCTCATCCATTGCAGAGTTTGAACTCAAAGTAAGCCCCACTTCTGATTTCTGAACTCATAACTATGTTATTTATTGTTGCTCAGATCATTTACTTGTCTCTGCTAAGTTTTTTCATAAAATCGTGTCTATGATAGAAGTAGTTTTACTATTGACTTAAGTTTCATCTTAACCATGGTTTATTGTGAAAGTAAACCATGGTTGGTTTAGCTTTTCTGGTTTGGTCAATGTCCTTATATAGCGTCTGAGAGATATGTGAGAGTTTTATCGAGTATTTGGTGAGTAATCTAGGGGAGTGGGAGGAGCTCCATTAATCAAATTCCTCAAGGTCTTGTAATTCTCGATTGATAAGCTATGAAATATCAGTTTCTATAAGCAAATCGTATCAGTCTAATAATTCTGGTTTCTCCCATTTGCATATTTCTAATAGCTGGGAGGTTTCCGCCTGTATGTAGCAAGGAAATTAACTGACGAAAGTAGTCCACCACCTCAGCAAATTCAGCCTGTGGTTGCTGCAAGCGCAACTCCTGAGGGGGTTCACACTAATGGCTCAGCTACTTCTTCGTCATTGGCTATCACAAAAACATCATCTTCTTCGGCAGACAGACCACAAACACTCGCTAACAAAGCTGCTGATCAGGGTTTAGTGATTCTCCAATCTCCAACGGTTAGAGACTAGATCATTTCTTTGAAACTGACATGAAATGATTAAAATTCATGATCTCTCAACTGGATGGATAATTATTTGTTGCAGGTCGGTTATTTCAGGAGATCCAAGACCATAAAAGGGAAACGCACTCCTACAATCTGTAAAGAGGTACTTCTTCTCCTATGTTTTGAACAAGTCTTTCAAAATATCCATCTTCAAGGAGCATTTGGAATCTCTCAATTGATTATATATTTGCTTTTGGTTATTCTACAGAAAGACATAGTGAAAGAAGGTCAAGTTCTATGCTACATTGAACAGCTCGGTGGCCAAATCCCAGTTGAGGTAACAATCGTAATCCCTTTCGGTTTCTTTACTTTTTTTTGCTTTCTCAGTCTTCTTATTGTGTTCTTTCTTTCAGTCTGATGTTTCCGGAGAGATTGTCAAAATACTCCGCGAAGATGGCGGTAAGACCCTATTTGCTATATGTCTTTGAATCGGTACTCATATAGCTATCAATTCTCTCTACTGACTTTTGTTTTTTTCTTCTTCTGTTTTGTGATTCGGCAGAGCCTGTAGGATACAACGATGCTCTCATCACAGTACTTCCCTCATTTCCTGGCATCAAGAAGCTTCAGTAAGAACTGATTTTGGCTTAATTGTGTTTGTGCTTTGTGTATTTTGCTTCTTAGTTTTTCTCCACATAGACAAAAATAAGCTCTACTCCAAAAAATCTTTGTCCGTACCATTACCTTTGTTTTACCAAAATTTAATTGAAACTTTTTTGTTTACCACTGATATTAGAACATTTCATTCTTATACATGATCGATGAGAAAACCACAAAACAAATACACAATAAAGAAGGAAAAAAATCAAACAAATTCTTCAAAAACAACCTAGCAAGTAACTTCAAACAAATACATTAACATACTCCCAATTTAAATTCCGCCTCTGGTCTTGACCTAGTTCCTGTCCAGTAACTTTAGAACTGTTACAAAACAATAAGTTAAAATGAGAATCAGTTAGATATTCAAGGATACTAACCTGTACTGAATAAAAAAAATTGATCAGTTTAAGAAATTTGACCTGAGAAATTAGGAGGAGAGTTACTCAAGATGTACAAGGCGTCACGCCATTCTTGAGGGGTTTTCTTGGAGGCCATGGCTCGGCCAATGGTGACCAAAGCTAGAGGAAGACCGTCGCACCTGGCTGCAACCTCTTGAGCCACTTTGGCTATGTCTGGGTGGCTCTTTATAGTATCTTCTCCAACATTCTTCTTAAACAAGTCCCAAGCTCGTTCCCATGCCAATTTCTCTACTTTGATCTTTGTCTGTGCACTCATCTCCTTACAAACTTCTTCGGAACATGTCGTGAACACTATCTTCGACCGGTTCTGCGCATCCGGTGGCGGAACTCCAGCTTTCACTGTAAAAGAAAAGCAGATCATTTATATCACAAGTAATATAAACACTATTGCTTGCACCGTAAGTAATCTTTATAAACCCTTACCAAGATCAACTTTCTCCCAAACATCATCAAGAAACAAAGCGAACCGTCTCTTACTCAAGATCTCAAAGATCTTCGCAGCTTTCTCTTCCTCGGACTTACTCGTCCAAGTCCTATCCAAGAACCCAATCTTCTCCCTAATCGTATCTTGAATCTTCTGAAGATTCAGGTTCTTGGACACAAACACCCACAAAACAAAATCAAACCCATTTGCTTTCTGTTGAAGCAACCTGTTATTAACCTGAGTCAAAACAGTCGTCTTTCCAACACCTTCCACACCATATAATCCAATAATACCAGTGTTCTCCATCGTCAAACACCTCCAAACCAAACCCGAAACCGCCTCTAACCCAATCGTCTGCTCATCGCTATCCTTAATCGTCAATCCGCCGCCCGCCCCTCCTCCAATGCCTCCAGTGCTCTCAGCAACAACTTCAAACATTCCTCTGCTCTTAATCTCCTGAACCTCTTTCAGCTTCTTGCAAATCTTCTTCTCCATCTTGTGGCTCGACGATATCAAACCAGAAGAAGAAGACGAAGAAGACATCAAGAAATACTCCTCAGCTTCTTTAATAACAGTGTCGGCTTGTCTTAGCCATGTTTGGACTTTGTCAAGCCGCTTCATCTGTTGCTGCTCCTCACAAAGCTTGACTCTTTTCATCACGTTGTTTCCAAGATCTTTGAGCTCCTCCGTCGCGATTTTCAGCTTCTTTGCATTATCATTCATCTTCCCAACATAGATGCATCTAGTAACCAAACTCTTGAAATCTTTTCCCATCTTTCAAGATTTTCCCAAAGTAGATTATCGAAATTGTGTTACTTTGTGTGTGCATATATATGAATGTGTTTTATTAGACTGACTTGCACGTTGTGATTTTTTGCCAATGTCTAGTGACGGTTGTTGGAGAATTTAAGGTTAGTTAACTAAATAAAAAACCTAGTTTAAACAGAGTAATTTGGTGTGTGAATATTTTATTTTTGTTTTCTTTGCCGTTTATGGAAGTGATTAATACATGTTCTGATGAAACTCAGCACTACTTCTCGCCAATTAGCCATCAAATAACAAAGCAAAGGAGACTTTTGTTTGTATACTCAATTAAAATATTTATTCTATTCATTGATCACCCTTAGGTCTTAGTGGTTATCATGTTATGTTAACTCTGACATCTTTGTAAATCTTACTTACAAGTTACAAGTTACTTACAATCCTGAAAAAGACAGATTACAGATATATATCTTTGATTGCAACTTAATTTGTAATCTGTCTTTTTTAATTAGTCCAAGGTATACTTTGATCATCTCCATTTCCTTTCCTCGGAATCCTTTGATCTGTAACTTCTTCACTGGAAAAGATTTATAACAACCTTTGTCCTCGTGGAAAATTGAAAATTCAGTCACAAGCTTTCCCTCATATCTTCATCACATCGTGTAAGAGACCCTGAAAACAGAGAGACCGCCTAAATGACATTTTTTTTTTTTTTTCAGAGACTTCATTGTGCAGTTCACTTTCTATAATCTATACTATGAATTGCGTTACTGGTGTAGGAAGATAATGCCAGCTTGAGGCAGTTTTTCTTATCATGGAGTAGACAAGCCACTTGGTTTTCTGTTTTCACTACATGTTGCACACTCGAACCATAAGAAACTTTGTTTTGTTTCTAGGTCGGTTATGACTTATTGATCAGATTATGTATATGAGAATACATTCTTAAGAGAAATACTCAACACATTATATGACATTATACATGTTCAAAAAAGAAGAAGACTAGTTTCTCGATTGGTTTAGTTTGAAACAGTTTCAAGGAGACATGAGCAATATTTGTTCTTTAGAGACTTCATTGTGTAGTCCACTTCTTACACAAGTAACCACCCACTAGGAGCTGGACATTGCAACTGGATGATTTTTCGTAGTGTTCCATCATCTCCGCGATATATTGAGACACTTCAGGGACTCTGAGCTGTGTAGGACCATTCTCTTCCATATGGATTTTTATCTCTCTCAAACACGGAAAATGTTCCAAGAAATGTTTTATCGTGTGCATCTCTTTGGTTGTTCCTTGAAACCCTTTAATCTCTAACACTTTTACTTGACAAGATGTGAGTGAACGACCTTTTTCTTCTTGGGAAACGCAGTCACAAGCATTCCTGCATTTCTCTGTGACATGGTGCAAGAGACCCTGAAAGCATAATAAAGGAGACAAATAAGGTATTCAATTCAAAGTAAGAACTCTATATGTGTACACGTTTGGCAAATGACTTGTTACTATACCTCAAGGACTAGAGTTTCTAGATGTGGACAGTTCCTTAGAAGAACTGGCATTGCTTGCCATCCTCGCCTCTCGTTACTCTCAATAGTTAACGATTTAAGGTTGTTGAACAGTGGCATCGATTCACAACACTTAGAAAGTACCTGAAACCAAAACCAACCACAATTAGACATTTTGCCCTTACATGTCTCAAAACAAGAACTACCCTAACTGACCTCGAGAGTATTAGGAGACAAGTTGAGATACTGAACATTCCGTATGCCTTTCATGAGCTTCCCCACATTAACTAATCGGAGAACAACATCATCCTCAACCCAATAGATATTTGGCGCTCTTGCTCGCTCGATCTGATATTCAGTTACCAAAAGGCTGATCCTAGCCTCAGATAATTTTTCCATTTTAGCTAGAGGGTAGTCTTTAGCAACATGGTCAGAGAAACAGAAGGAAACAAGACTAGGTGTATCAAGCGAAAGAGTGCCTAAATAATAGTTGAACTTTATTGTTAGGGTCTTGATGCTCGCATTTGACACAGTGACATCCCTATCTCTCCAGCTAACAGCAAACAAGACTAATTCCTCGAGCGCAGGCAAAGCACGAAAAAAAAACTTATCAACACATAACTTAACCGAGTGTAGAACGAGAGTTTTAAGCATTGGTAAGAATATGTCCCCAGCCAACCAATCAATACCAAGACTGTTTATTTTCAGAGTTACAAGATTCCTGCTCTTGAAACATTTTGGAGACAGCGGAAGGAATTCTGCTCCATACAAAATGACAAGCACATCAAGTTCGGAAACACCACGAGCCAACACGTTACTTATCCAAGCATTCACTCGGTGTGAAGCAAAGTCAGTTCTAAACTTGAGGGAGAATTTCTTAATGGGAGAATTACCCTGCAATGCCAATACTCTATCAACAAACTCCATGAAGCTCTGCTGAATTTCGTACCTTTCCTCCTTACCCTCTTCGGGATGGAGAAAGACAGAGTCATCAATAACGAGATTAGGGACAAACGCGAGGAGATTGCGCCATCTCTTGCAGAGAATCGAAGTCAAAGCAGCTTCTTTTGTGGTTAGGAAAGAAAATATATTGCAAAGAACACCTTCTGGTAGACTGCTGACATGATCCATCTTCTCTGCAAAACACAAAACAACGCAAATAGAAACTTTGAAGTAAGAAACACCAAAAAAGAAAGAAAATGAGTAAAAGCTTCGACATCTACCTATATACTTCAAGACCCAAGTTTTAGGGATTTCAGTGAGAAACTGCAAATACCCAGTGAAAAGTCTCAAGCTTTCTTCAGTTGGACAAGTTTTGCAAATGCTTCGTAGAAGCCGAAACATCAAAATTTTCTTTCTTCTCTTGTCTCTTTATTTGCATCTGGCGATCTTTTAACTCAAGCCGTCCCGGTTTACCGAATCTTAACCGATCCCATGAATATTGATCTAATCTTGCGATAAATTAAGTGGGCCTGATAAATTAAGTGGGCTCACTTATAAATATACAAATCCAATGGCTTTGTGTTTAAAACTCAAATTGGCTCCATTGCTCTGTTGAATGGCGATTCGAACAGTCTCTTCTCTTGTTCGCGCTCTTTACCAAACCCCTAAATCTCAATCATTTCGCATCTTCTCTACACTTCTACACGATCCACCATCACCAGATCTAGTAAACGAGATCTCCCGCGTCCTGAGCGACCACCGGAACCCTAAAGACGATCTCGAACACACTCTTGTCGCTTACTCTCCCCGAGTTTCGTCAAATCTAGTCGAACAAGTATTGAAACGCTGCAAAAATCTCGGCTTTCCTGCTCACAGATTCTTTCTATGGGCAAGAAGAATCCCAGATTTTGCACATAGCTTGGAAAGTTATCACATTTTGGTTGAGATTTTGGGTAGTAGCAAGCAATTCGCTTTGCTTTGGGACTTTTTAATCGAAGCTAGAGAGTATAATTACTTTGAGATTAGTTCTAAAGTGTTTTGGATTGTGTTTAGAGCTTATAGTAGAGCTAATTTACCTAGTGAAGCTTGTAGAGCTTTTAATCGAATGGTTGAGTTTGGGATTAAGCCTTGTGTTGATGATCTTGATCAGCTTTTGCATTCGCTTTGCGATAAGAAACATGTGAATCATGCTCAAGAGTTTTTCGGTAAAGCGAAAGGATTTGGGATTGTACCTAGTGCGAAGACGTATAGCATTTTGGTTAGAGGTTGGGCAAGAATCCGAGACGCGTCGGGTGCACGTAAGGTGTTTGATGAAATGCTTGAGAGAAATTGTGTTGTGGATTTGCTTGCTTACAATGCTCTTTTAGATGCTTTGTGTAAATCTGGTGATGTTGATGGAGGTTATAAGATGTTTCAAGAAATGGGTAATCTTGGACTTAAACCAGACGCGTATAGTTTCGCTATATTCATTCATGCGTACTGTGATGCGGGTGATGTTCACTCGGCTTATAAGGTACTTGATAGGATGAAAAGGTACGATCTTGTACCCAATGTGTACACGTTTAACCATATCATCAAAACACTCTGCAAGAACGAGAAAGTTGATGATGCTTATTTACTGTTAGACGAGATGATTCAAAAAGGAGCTAATCCGGATACTTGGACTTACAATTCGATAATGGCGTACCACTGCGATCACTGCGAAGTAAATCGAGCAACAAAGCTGTTATCGAGGATGGATAGAACCAAGTGTTTACCAGATAGACACACTTACAATATGGTTCTCAAGTTGCTTATAAGAATAGGGAGATTTGACCGCGCTACAGAGATATGGGAAGGAATGAGTGAGAGAAAGTTTTATCCAACGGTTGCGACTTACACTGTGATGATTCATGGGTTGGTGAGAAAGAAAGGGAAGTTAGAGGAAGCTTGTAGATACTTTGAGATGATGATTGATGAAGGGATACCACCGTATTCGACAACGGTTGAGATGTTGAGGAATCGGTTAGTCGGTTGGGGACAAATGGATGTTGTGGATGTTTTGGCAGGGAAGATGGAGAGAAGCAGTTCTTGTTCGGTTCAAGATATGGCGGTTGAGATGAGAGGGAAGAGAAGGAGATTGGGACGTAGAAGTGAAAATAGTGAAGATGATGATGATGATTTTGAGCTTGAAAGAGACACTATATGAGAATATACATTTTAACATTTGAATCATTTAGAGTTACATGAATTCAAGATTTTGGATGTGCAATGTTTAATTTGTTTAAGAACAATGTACAGAGTGTGTATCTGGGAATTGGAAATTAATAATTTCAACCGGTTTGGTTAATCAAAACCCTCTCGATGATTCAGAGGGTTCCGAGTTTTATATTGTTCTCCTTCTTCCTCTGTGTTGTTTCTTCTCTGGTGAAACAGAGTTAATTTTGGCACCGACGACGGTAGTGTGTGTGGAGCTTTTTATAGATAGATCTGAGAGACACTTTACAAATCTGAAGTTGCAATTTCATAACCTAATCAAATGATTGGATCTCCGGTGAAACCACTGTTCGTCTTCGTCTTAACTTTCTCTCTTCTCCTCGTCGTTATTCTTCTATCCCCGTCGCCACATATTCTGCAGATTCCGTTTCCTTCCGGTTCATCAGTGTAAGTATTCGTCTTTACTGCTTCGAATCGTATCACACGGTTACTGTATTGAGAAGTAGTCAGATGTTTGATCATATAGAAACTTAATCAAGTAAAATTGAATTGTGTGTTTCTCTGCTTCAGGGGTTCTTCTGATATATGGAGTGTGAAGAGGATAATGGAATGGAGACCTTGCAAATGGTGGTTACAAGGACACCTCACTCGTATGCACTCGTCTCTTATCATTTATTCTAAGTTTTCACTTTTAGTTCTATGCTGTTGAAAGATTTTGTGATGGGTCTAATTCTAGAAAGTTCTGTTGATATTAGTAATTTGCTCACTTGAATCTGGTTTTTTTAATCCTGTACCAAAAGCTTGGTTTTGGTCGTTGAAAAGAGAAGACTTTGCAGTTGGGTAGAATGTAGATTGCTTGTAGTGAGTGTTACTTCTCTGAACTTTTGTGATCGGTCTTTCATTGCAGACAACTGCTTTGGTTTTTTGTTCAAATCCTGCAGCTCTACCTGCTAAAACTAATGGATATATACGCGTTGATTGCTATGGCGGCCTGAATCAGATGAGACGCGATGTAAGTTTTAAACAAAAGATCGACCATTTCATGAATCAGTGCACATGTTATTCATCAGGACTTCAACTTGTATTATATCTGCCTTAGGAAGTAAATCATATGATGATGTGATGCTGCTTGCAGTTGTGTGATGGAGTTGGGATTGCCCGTTTGTTGAATGCTACACTTGTTCTGCCAAAGTTTGAGGTAGCTGCCTATTGGAATGAGTCAAGGTACTCCTACTTTCTCTTGAAACTTAGATAACACAATTCCAAGCGTGTGCTTCGTTAAATTAATCAAGGAAGAGACTAATCAGTGATATTTGTTGATGCAGTGGATTTGCAGATGTGTTTGATGTAGACTACTTTATTCAAAAGATGAGTGGTTATATCGAAGTTGTTAAAGAATTGCCAAAAGATATTGCATCAAAAGAACCATTCAAAGTAGACTGCAGCAAAAGGAAGGGTCAATTTGATTACATTGAAAGTGTTCTTCCACTGTTGTTGGAACATCATTACATTTCTTTTACACCAGCAATGAGCCAACGCAGGGACAGGTGCCATTCTAATAGACTATAAAAGCCTTTGTCTGTAGTTGTTATTTCTAAAATATTTCAAGTATCTTACTCTTCTACGTTGATAAAATACATTTTCAGGTATCCCGAATATGCAAGAGCCACTCTGTGTCAAGCCTGTTATTCGGCTATACACCTTACTAGTTCCTTGGAGAAGAAGGCCGTCGAGCTTTTTGATGCTATTCCCAAACCCTTCTTGTCGCTTCACCTCAGATTTGAACCTGACATGGTAGCGTACAGCCAATGTGAATACCCAAACCTCTCTCCTTCATCTATCGCTGCCATTGAAGCTGCTCGTGCTGATAGGAAGCCATGGACTGGAGAACTAGCTCAGACATGGAGAAAGCGAGGCAAATGCCCTCTGACTCCTAATGAAACAGTGTTGATGCTTCAGTCACTTAACATCCCAACAAGCACAAACATATACTTAGCAGCTGGAGACGGTCTAATGGAGATGGAAGGATTCACATCCGTTTATACAAATGTGTTCACAAAGTCTGTTCTACTTAACCAAGAGGATTTCACCAGAATGCATGGAAACACAAAAGCTGCATTGGATTATCACGTGTCCATCAATAGTGACGCATATGTGGCTACGTACTTTGGAAACATGGATAAAATAGTTGCAGCTATGCGAACATATAAACAGATGCATAATACACTGTTCCTGAGCAGAAAAGCATTTGCGGAGCTCACTTCTCAGGGTCTTGAAGGTGCAGAGTTGAAGAAAGCTCTCTGGGAAGTTCATAAAAGCGATTTTGCCATTGGCAGAGGATTTGCTTTGCCCGACTGCTTCTGTGAATTTGAGCTGTAATGCTGTTTCTTTTCTTACCACATTCTTGAGCTGACACAACTTTTGTAATGACAAAAATTTGTTCATGTACTATGGCATTTTGAGAGTCGATGAGACGCTCCTGTCTGGAAATACAAGAAACTAGTATACATTCTGAAATCAGTTTCTTGTCTTTATTCAGCAGCAAATCATCTGTCTTTATCTTACGGAGATTCTACCGGTTCTTTGGTGTCAGCTTTTTCAACCATTGCATGCAAAATAGTTGAAGCCTCGCATATCACTGGTTGAGGTAAGTGTTGCTCTAAAACCTGCGAATACCTAACAGCTACTTCAAGACCCTTCTCACCCAGATTGCAGAAGTCCATGTTCCTCCATTGCTTTGAGTTCCCAACCACACAAAAACCATGTAAAATAGCAGCAAATGAAACAGGATCAGGAGAGAAGCCTTTCTTCACCATCTTATCCTGAAACATGCATGCGGTCTTCACCATTCCATGTACACAGAGACAAACAAGGGCAGAATTGTAAGCAGCAGCGTGGTCCGACCACCCATCTGATTTCATTCTATGGAAAAACTCAGAAAACAGAGAACTTTGTCCATGATTAGAACCATCCGGTTCAGCAAGAACTTTTCCAGATGTTTTCTTCACAAATCCCTGAAGTAGACAATTGAAGGTAACTTCATTAGGAACACATTTGTTTGTCATCATTAGCTCCCAATAGTAAACTGCTTTTTCAAGGGTACTACTCTCTTTAGCAAGACTTCGAATAAGTGTTGTGTAGGTGACAACGTTAGGCACAAGGTCCCGCAATTGCATCTCTTTGAAAGTCTCTTCAGCCATTTTGAAGTCTCCTTGGCAACAAAAACCATTGATAAGTGATGTGTATGTTACAACGTTTGGCTTACATTTATTCTTCTCCATGTATCGAAAAATCTTTATGGCAGTAGCCATATCCTGTTGCTTTACATATCCGTCAATAATTGTGGAATAAGTAAACTTATCGGGTACAAGGTGTTCTTCATTCATCCTATTCATGCACGCCAATGCCTCATCCAACATTCCAGATCTGCAAAACCCTTTTATCATAGCATTGTGGTGCACGACATCAACCTTCACACCCTTTTCGACTGAGAGACTGAAAACTTTCCTTGCCTCATCAAAATCACCACTTCTGATGAATCCATCTATGAGCGTGGCATAAACATAAGCATCTGGTAAGATATTCCGGTCAAGCATCTCCGAGAAGAGGAGTTTGGCAGGTAAAAACCTACCGGTCTTGCACAATCCACTCATCAACATATTGTAGATGGCGGCATCCGGTGAAACTCCTCTATCTATCAATTTAACTTTCATATTAACTGCATCATCCATATGGCCTGAAACAACAAGACCATGGATAAGAATTCCATACGTAACTATATCTGGTTTGCATCCTCTTTCAGCCATCTGTAGAAGCAACTTAGAAGCAATATCATACTCTTTACTTTTGCAATAGGCTTGTATCAGAGGGGCATAGCTTAAATTGTTTGGAATCAACCCTTTCTTTGATGCTTCATCCAAAAACCCAACAGCGACCTCCTTTTTCCCTTCTTTACACAAGCGATTAATCAAAATGTTATATGTTGCTACATCAGGCTTGCAGTCATTAGCTATTATCCATCCTATACTCTCAGCAGGATCAACCTTATAACCGTGCCTATACTTAGCATCAATGATATTATTAAGGAACCAAACACTAACCCTTAAACCCCTTTCTTTCACTTCACTCAAAAGTCGATCACTCGCCACAAAATCCCCTTCCTTGCAGAACCCGTTAATCATTGTACCAAAAGTTTCCAAAGTAGGCATAAATCCCTTCAACTTCAACTCCTTGAAAACTAAATACGCATTTTCGATATCGCCCAGCTTGCAGTATCCACCAATGATTGTGTTGTAGAACACAATATTCGGAATACAACCTTTACCCCATCGACCTTCAATCAGCTTTCTACCTACTTCTACCTTTCCTTCATTACACATACCCTTGACCAATATACAAGTACTGTAATTATCAACACTATCACCTCTATCACACATTTCGTCATACACCTTCCGTGCATCTCCAAGTCTCCTACTTTTCACCAATAAACTCAACAACGAGTTACAAGCAATAACATCAGGCACAGAATCATATAACTCAACAACATAATCATAAATCTCCACTGCTTTACTTAAACTTCCAGATTCAGCATAAGCGTGAAGAACATGACTCAATGCTTCATGTGTAAGCTTCACATTTTCGTTTCTGAGATTACCCAACACATCTTCAATCTCATTGAAGATCCTATACCTCGCTAAGAGCTTCAGAAACGAAGAACAAGCGAACCCATTAGAAAAGAACTCATCTTTCTTCTCACTCGATAGCCAATCAAAAAGCTTAACGCCGATTTCAACATCCTGGATTCGATCGAATACGAAAGGTGAAATGTCGACAAAGCGGACTTCTTCATCAGCGAAGCAATCGTCGAGAATTTGAGACCAGTTTTGTTGGGTTTTGAGGATGGATACAGTGTCGCTGACTAGTTTCTTGATACGGGGAGTAATCGGAAGATGAGATCGGAAGGAATTAGATGCATGAGGATTGGAGAGAGGTTTGATGCGAGAGAGAAGGGTTTTAGACATTACAGACGACGGTGAGTGGTTTCGTCGTCAACGGCGTTTGATTCAGAAGTAGAGAGGAATCAGTTAGGGGTGGGGAAGAAGAGAGAGAACCGGAATAAACCAAACCAAACCAAACCGAAATCGAACCAACTCTGTTTATGAAACACTCTCATTACGTTTTCTTTTGAATTATACCGAATCGACTTTTAAAGAAAAGCTAACTAAATAGCACCAAATGGAGTTATAAATTGTTTTGTTCTATAAGTTGATAAGACCGATGGTTGGTTATTAGTTATCATCAATTGATTACGCTGAATATCTGAATTTTGTCTGTGTATCATCAATCAATTGATTGCTTGGTCAGGATCTATCGTCGTAGAGCCGGTGAGTCGGAGAGTCGAGTTTTCTGGGAGGTTTGTGGCGGGTTTGGTGAGTCGACGGTGAGGTGCATCGTCGGAAATTGGTTTCTTCCGATGGTGGTTTTCAATCCTTCTTCTATGCCTCAAAGTCGTGGACCTTGAAACCACCGGATCTAGTGCGAATGGTTCTCTGCCACTGGGAATCAACAAGTTCCGAGCTTCCGTTCTATTTTCTGGTGACATTTTCCGATCTCTTTTTTGTATCTGTTTCCAAGTTTGTATGGCCCAAGGCCCAGTCCATTGAGATTTAAAAAAAAAAAAAAAAAAAAAAACTTTTTGGATCTATTGAAGATACATGGCCCGGTTAACATTGGTTATCCTGATCTTTGTTTGATGTTCTAATTAATCATGTATATAAGTAACTACATATGTATAAGCTTAGAGAACCAACTCTGTTTATGAACCACTCTCAATTTATGGATTCTTCGCCCATTCCACACACTTGCCTTGCCTAATTCTTTTTTTAATTAAATATTACCATATTTGAATTCCAATACATAAACTATTATATTAAAATATTTTTACTAACGTAATAGGTCAATTTTTTATTTTATTTTTTGTGCACCACGTAATAGGTCAATTAAACTGTGAATCACCATGACCGTCAAATAATCATATCTATTTTACTTTGATTACGTAAAATATCTGAATTTTATTTCTTCACATCGTGTGTAAATTCTTTTTGGATCAGCAAGATTGTTTTGTCTTTTGTCCATATGTGCCACGTGGACCAACGCGTCTGTCACCGTTAGTCACTGAATCTTTTGAGCCTTACAAATCAAATTATATGTTGTTATATAGTCCAATAATTTTTTTCATAATTTGAAAACTTCTCTTAAAGGATTTGTTTTCACTAGTATCTACAAGTATTGAAATTTAAGTGAACAAAACTTCAGTATTTTGTTTTAAAATCCTGGCTCCAATCATATTAAGCTTAGGTTGGTTTGTTGTAATTAGCTAAAGAAAAGTAATGACAATATCGAGTTAATAAACAAAATAAAAATAGGGTGGCATAATTCTAGTGAAAAAATTGCAGTATAACGTTTTTTTCCACTTGATGCATTGAATCACAATCGGAGCCGAAGTGTTTGTGAAATTATCTAAACGAGGTAATGTCACACTATTATGATGGGAGTCCCGTCAAATGACCTCATTATCTATTGGGCCATATGAAAAGGTTTTCTTATTTCATACGATACAGTATCGATCGTTTCCTTATATACAAGAGAAGACATTAGTCTTACGACTTAACCTAATTCCAACATATGGACTAAGTTAATCGAGGCCCATATGGCCCAATATTATCTTCAGTGGGCCCACCCTGCTTTTAGAAGAAAGAAACGAAAATGCTCGTCGTTTCACCCTCTATCAATCACGCCGGAAAGCAGTTCGCCGGTGAGTAGAGTACCGGAGTTAAAAAGTTACTATCTTTGTAGATAAACACTAATTTGTTTTCAAAATTCGAAAATGTTTTGAAGTTCCGAAATAAAAACAAAAAAATTCCAGTCGTAAGAAAAGTTGTGACTGGTTAGTAGTACTCTTGGGCAATGCCAGATTGCCAGCTAAGGGAGGGAGCAACGGCTCGAACATATACCACAATCTCTCTAAAAAGCACATTTGCAGTCATCTTTCACTCATTTGCATTCGTCCAAAACACCGCAAAAAAAAAATATTCACTCATCGGCAACAAAGAGAGAAAAGATGCCTCCTCGGTCTGTCCCACAAGCCAAGATGCAAAGGTATTTCGAAATCATGTTCTTCTTCTTCTTCTTCTCTGGTTTGAACTCTCTCTTTCGTTACTTTTCCAAAAATCGGTGTTTTTTTTCTAATTTCTTAGCATCCTCTGATTTAGTCTCTCTGTTTACTGTGTGTTTCTCTAACTTTACTCTTTTTGTTTAGTTTTTTCAAAATGATATAGTATTCCAGTTTCTCTTCACTCATTTTTGCAATCATGTTCGTTTTCTACTTTTTTCTACATGTTCATGTTTGTTTCTGATACAGCTTTATTCTTCCTCTGATTTCGTTAGTTCTTCCAAAAACCTGCTTTTTTCTAGATTCTTAGCATCCTCTGATTTAGTAGTCTTCTCCGTTTGTTTTCAGGATCCAGAACGTCTACCTTGCACTACATGTTCTCTTAATCAACGCCATTGTCATTTCGTTGGTGTTCACGGCAATAGCTGCCGGTAGGGATGACAACGAAACAATTTCCGAGTCCAACTCCAACAACTCAACAACCGCTGCTCCTCCTCCTCACAGAAACATGCCCGACCGGATATCGGTTTGTTCCTCTTCGGGATACTTTTCGTAGTATATCTCATGGTGAAATCCTACCAACTTTCTCTTGATGACATCTGGTTTCCTTTCAAGAAGTTCTTAGATGAAATTTCATTGTGGCTTGGAGTTGTGTCCCTTGTTGTTCTCCTGCTCCTTACCACTACAGTGTTTACAATCTACATTGCAGTCCCTTCAGTCATATTGGCGATAGTGGGAAGGTTCATTTTTGGGAGACCCTGCTTTCTAGAATTCGGCTACATCACCTTCCTACAGATATCAAAATGGATTTGTTATCTCTGGCTTCTAATCGTTTTGGGATGTGCAAAGCTTAGAAGGAATTTGTTTACAGGGACTTCAGAGGAATCCAGAATGTTACTAACAGATAGGGTTACTAAATCGGGGAATGCAAAGGATTCTTCCCTCGTGAAGTGGAACAAGAGGATTGCCGCTGCGAGAGCTCGCGCAACCGCTGAATCTGACAGAGTGGCCAAAGAGAAAGCCGATATTGAAGCCGATGAGGACGCTGCCGAGACAGCCGAAGTCGAGCTCGGCTTGATGGTGGCTCCGGTCAATGCCCAATAAGGCCCACTTTAGTTTTCCCTCGTTCTCTTTTTTATGTCGCTTGAGTTTTAAATAAGGCCCAGTTTAGCCAAACCATAAGACCCAATCTAGTTTTTTTTCCTTCGTAATATCGTTTTGTGGGCTTGTTTTCTTTTTTAGTTTTGGATAAATGGACTTGAGCTTGTTTCTTCTTGCATTACATTTATTTACACATCTGTTTAGTTTAGTTATGCAAATTCCACCTTTGTTTCATTTGAAAATAATCATAGAAAATTAAAACAATGTTACCTTAAAGTGAGATTATAGTTGATCTGAAAATGAATATAAAGGAATCTGGTTTGTTCGCTTCGGTGTCCTTTTAAGAATGAAATTAAAAAAGTCTTATTTACTTTACAAACTTGAGATTATAGATTGCCAAACCTTCTCAAGTCTTACCACCATATTATAGTTTGAAATGGATATCGTGATCATCAAGCAGAATCACTAAATCTCCAAATTCATTTTTTTTTTTTTGTATTCAACCACACGTACGTACCTATGAGCCACTCTTGAAGAAAATTGGGTAGGGGGTTATAATGTAAAAAAACAGATTTTTTGTTATAATTAATTGGTAAAACATTTTTGGGAAAAAAGCTAAAAAAACTCTCAACTAATTTTAATTTTGAACTTTAATATCCAATTGTTTTAGATTGGAAAATAAAAATCTAAAGTAATAAATCGATATATGAAAAAATATAATTTTTTTTTGAGTAGTTGAATAAAACATGCGGGTTAACAGACGTTAATTTTGCTAACAAAAACTTTAAACCGAGGTTAATGGTTAACCAAACGTGGTTAATTTGGCTTTGCGAAAGACTAAAATGTCCTCGTTCGTTTTCCCCAAAATCGATTCGTTTTCACCAAATTTCATTTGGGATCGCGAAAGAGAAATCCCAATTTCTCTCTATTCTGATTTCACTCTATCGTTTTGTCTCCTTTGATAGAGTGAGAGGTGATGATTGTTAGCGTTTGATCGGGTGAATCTATGTTTGAGTCTGTTCGTAATCTATCGAAAAGATGAGGTATGTGGATTTGTGTCTGTCAATTCGAATTTTTAGGGTTCTTAAGCTTCTAAAATTTTTAGGTTTTGTTTGAAATTGGTATAGGGTTTAGGGATCGATTAGGTTTTACTTTGTTTACCACCACTAACTAGTTAATTTTATCTTTTCCAGTGATTTCGAGTGTTTGAAACTCAACATAAACTACAGAGGAGATGTATCTCTTAAGGACCAATCATTCAATTACACTGAAGGGGTCGAAGTTAAAGACTTGTTGATGGATCCAGATCTGATGACGTGGTCAATCTTCGAGAATTTTTGCAAAGAAAATGGAGTTAATGGTGAAGTCGAAGCGAACTGGTACAAACTTCCACAAGAGAACAATAGTTCAACAAGAGTTATCGGCGCCGACAAAGATGATGGGATTAGGGAGTTAAGTCGTGAGGCTGTGATAGGCGGTGAAGTTGATATATACATTGACAATGACATCTCTGTACCTGCACCTTTTTCTCTTCGAAATCGTGATGATGATGATGAAGTCAATGAGGAAGGAGTAGATGATGACGAAGAGATTGATGAGGAGACTACAGCTGAAACAAATGGTTATAATCAAGGATTACAAGATGATGGAAAAGATCCTATAAAAGAAAGAATGCACGATAATCCTAGGTTTGAAGCTTTCTATGAAGAAATTCATAATGGTACAGAAGCTGCGGAAGCTATGGATGAAGAGAGTAACAAAGTTCCAGAAGATACAGTTGTCGAAGAATCTGATGATGAAGATGAATTTGAGACGCAATGTTGTGATGCAGAGCGTCCAGATCATGCAATGGGCACAGATGATGAATGGGATGCGTATGACCAAGCAGAAAGAGTATCATCACGAAAGAAGTTCTCGAAGGATAAATCTCCTTACCTTTGGATGTTGCAGAACTTTAATAGTGGTGAAGAGTTCAAAGATCAACTCTTGAGGTATGTTCTAACGATAAATTATGATGTGAAGTTGTGTAGATGGGGTGCGACAAAGTTGACAGCTATATGCAGTCATGACAGTTGCAATTGGAAGATTTACTACTTCGCACATAAGCGTACATGGAAATGGATAGTGCAAACTTATTTTGATGAGCACCACCATTCTAAGAGTGGGAAAGCAAGAATATTAAAACAGGGGATGTTCAGAGATGAAGAAAGAAGACGACCTTGTTTGCGGTGGACTGACATCAAAGATGAGATAATGATGAGGTACACACTTTCTATGTCTAAGTGGATATGTCTAAAAGCAAGAATATTGGCTTTAGATATGGTGATAGAAACACAAAAAGTGTAATTTGCTAAGTTATGGGATTACGAGGCTGAACTTTAGAGTTCTAATAAGCATACCCGCACAGAGATCGTGACAATTCCTAAAGCGTGTGATAAACAACAGTTTGGCAAGTTTTATGTTTGTTATGAGGCTTTAAGAAGAACATGGGTTAATTGTTGTCGGTCTATCATTGGCCTTGATGGGGAATTTTTGAAATGAAAATTAAAGGGTGAGATTCTAGCAGCTATGGGGAGGGATGCATATAATAGGATCTATCCTATAGCTTGGGCTGTAGTTAGGGTGGTGGACAATGAGTCATGTGCTTGGTTTGTGGAGCACCTGAAGAATGATTTGGGTTTAGGTGTAGGTAATTTGATAGTGATTTCGGATAAGCAGAAGGGCTTGCTCAATCTAGTCGTTGACTTGCTTCCTCAAGCTGAACATATGCATTGTGCCAGATACATCTATGCCAATTGGAAGAAGGTCTACGGGGACTACTGTCATGAGAGTTACTTCAGGGCCATTGCATACAGTTCAACAAAGGGTTCTTACAATTACAACATGGAAGCTTTGAAAAGTTATGATGCATTTGCATATGAAAATTTGCTTAAAACAGAGCCAAAAACATGGTGTAGAGCTTTTTTCAGTGGGCATGCTAGTTGTGAGGATGTTTGCAACAACTTGTCAGAGAGTTTCAACAGAACAATAAGGGATGATCGGAAGAAGCCGGTGATGTTAGGCGACAAACCATGAAACGTATTTCTATTAGACGTGACAAGACTGCTAAATGTAACTCAAAGTTTTCACCTCATATAATAAGAATACTTGAAGCAAATCGCAAGTCAGCCAAGTTCTGTTCTATCCTCAAAAGTAGTGAGCACATATATGAGGTGATGGAATGTAGTGCAAGCTTCAGAGTCAACATACCTTGTCCACATGCAATCTTTGTCATCAACGAACACAACCGTGATGCAGAAGAGTAAGTGCATCCAAATTCGATTGTTAATACTTTTGTACTTTGTTGATTGATATAATTTATCTGTCTTTGTAGCTATGTTGATAAGTATTTACTGACAAGTGTTTGACAATCGACCTACAAGAAAAAACATTGAGCCAGTGAATGGAGAGATGTTGTGGAAGCAAACAGGAAAAGACACAATTTAAGTTTTGATAGAAGGAAGAAGAGAGGACGTCCTAAGAAGTTTGTTAGGATGCTAGAACCAGGTGAATCAGTAACTATTCCATCAAAGGCATCAAAAGCAGGAGGAAATGTGACTTGTACAAACTGTAAGCAATCAGGTCATAACAAAGGAACATGCAAAAATGTCATAGTACAATTACCTCCTCCACGCAAAAGAGGGAGACCAAGAAAGAGTCTGGTAAGTTATATGACATTTTTATGTTAGTGTTTTGGCTAAATTTGAACTATGTCGGATCTAAGTTGTAAAACTTGTCATAGGATAATGATGATCCATAGAGCATAAACAATGTACCAAGAAGGTGCAGCAAGCTCAAAGTCAGTCCAGACCAACTGGTGCTCAAACCCAGTCCACACAAATTTCTCAACATTCAAGTGCTCATGCAGCAAATCAAAAGGGTACATGACGTGCTAGTGGACGTCCCCCGGAAGTGTAAAATGGTGAAGGCAAGACTAGTGGCAAGGGTCGTGCAAAGAATCTGATGAACCTCCTAAGCCGCCTGTCTTTTTCATGTCTTTATGGACTAACAAAGTCTTTGATGTTTGGCAACCTAACAAGCAATAGTCCTCGATCATGTCTTTTAAGGTTCTTATTGATGTAGGATGATGTTTAATTAACTATGTATGATAATCATTAATCATGTAGGATGGTATTGTGTGATCCTAGTTTGTTTTTTTTGTTGGGATCTTTATTTTTTTTCTTAAACTTAACAACTCTTTTGATTTAATAGAATGACTATTTATGTTAATTTTAGATTCTATTACTTTAAGCAAGACAACAACTTACATACCACAAAAAAAAAAAAAAAAAAAAATTCAAACAATAACAAAACACTACTTCCCCATTGCAAGCACCAAGTACCATCCCAATGACAATAATGAAGCCTTCCCAAGACTACACAATAAACTGACGAAGCATTTTTTTTTCTCTCATTAGCTACCATAACTTCATTTTCAAGCTTCTCCTTTTCTTGCTCGTCGAGTTTCACCAACCCACGGTTCATAGTTGTCGAACCACTCAAATCTTGGCAACTCATGGCCTTAAGAGATTCTTTAAGTGCCTTGATTTCCTCTTTCTGTTGACGAATCTCATCCTGGCTTCTAATAAGCTCACTTTCTGCCAACTATATGCCTTCTCAACATCTGCCCAATCAAAGAACCCATGAGCACCACATCTGAAAAATCTTTTTCCAGGATTTTCGTTAGTCCACGCTTTCACAACCGTCGTAGCTCTACCACAATTGCAAAGAGGACCCCAATTCCTGCTCGCCGAATTTGCATTAGACTCAGAGCTATGACTAACCATCGTAAATAATATAATTGAAATTAAGGTTGTAAGCTTTCACGATTGTAAACTAGTATTTGGGGAAAACGAACGAGGATATTTTAGTCTTTCGCAAAACCAAATTAACCACGTTTGGTTAACCATTAACCTCGGTTTAGAAATTTCGTTAGCAAAATTAACGTTTATTAATTTACACATCTTATTCAACTACTCAGATAAAAATCATGTTTTTTCATACATCGATTTCTTATTTTGGGTTTTTATTTTTCAATTAAAACAATTGTGTATTAAAGTTTTAAATTAAAATTAGTTAGGATTTTCTTTTAGCTTTTTTGATATTATTGTTCATTTGTTCTTTGTTATTGTCGTAATCTTGATATCATTATTGTTTGTCGTAGTTTTGATATTATTGTTGTTGGTTATTGCCGTAATCTTGATATTATTGTTGTTTGTTATTATCGTAATCTTGATATCATTTTGATATTTACTTTGTTTTGGATAATCTCTTAACTGCGTTTCTGACGGAAAAAAATAATAAGAAAACCTAACTAAGTTTTTCTTTGCTTTTTACAAATTTTGAATATAAATAATAATGACTATAATATAAATACAGCACTTGTATTTATTACGAAACCAACTAAACGTTTTTTGATAAACATATTTCTGATTTGTTATTGCAGAGAGAGAGAGATCATGGACCCTGTTTATTGGTTATTAATCCTCATTGCTGTTTCGTTTGTAGTGGGACAAATATTGGAGTGTTGTTTTCCATACGGGGTGTCGACAAAAGATACAGACACTGGGCTGACAAAGAAAAATAAAGATACACTCACTGGCGGTGCCGTGGTGAAGGTGGTGGTGGTGGTGGTTTAGGAGGATGTAGTTGTGTGTGTAGTGGTGCCGTGGTGAAGGTTGTGGTGGTGGTTGTGGCAGCGGAGGACGTGGTGACGGCTTAGCTAGGTTTCCCCTCTTTACTTTTTCTTGGTTATTTCAAGATATTTGTATCAATATTGGATTTTAATTTCTTCAAATTTTCTGTTTGAATTTAATCGTTTGATTCTGTTGGACTAGATATTATCTAAATTTCTACATCTCTTTAAAAAAATCTAGATAATATTAACAATAATATTAAGTAAGGATATCAAAATAGATAACCGAACTCAACTCAACTTATAATCAAATTAGTTTAGGGTTAAATGAGTTATGGGTTGACCAACCTATTTTGTTAAATGGGTTGAGTTGTTAAATGGGTAACTAGTAATTTAACTAATAATTATTATAAAAAAATAATAAATAATTATCATTATTAATAATTATTAATTCATTATCATCAAAACTTAGGATATTTATGGATTTCACTTTTTACTAGTTTACATTTTTGGCGTGAAAATTACGGATTTACGTTAATATTATTAACAAACCAAATATAACTTTTTTTTTTTAAATGCATCTTGATTCATTTTCAGAAAATTTAAACATTATAATATTGGTGAAATCTTAGAATTTACGAATTTGAGTCGATAATAATATGGGACGGTATACCATAGGTGAAATCCTAGATTTAACAATCAAAACATAAATATACAATCTTAAACACAAAACAAAACAAACAATATCAACAAAACAAATACAACTTAAATTTTTTTTTTTTAAGAAACACATCTCGATTCTTTTATAAGAAGTATAAATATTATAAACATATAAACTTTCTAGTACGGGTAAAATAAAATATTATTATTTTTTAAATTAATTATATTGAGATCTTATTTTGTTGGGCTTAAATATTAGAAAATAATTCCACTTAAGCAATCAAAAACATTATGTTCATTTAATTAATATAAACGTAAAGCATTAATAATAATAGGACTCGGACCCCTGCGATATTGATATAATCCTATTTTCACTGATTTTATTTATGTTTTAGGTATAGGATTTTGAGTCTTTATGTTATTTCTCGAGTCTTTTTAGTGTCTTTTCAAGTATTCTATGCAGTGGGACAACAATGGAGATGTGGAGATATTTTGGAGTAAAAACTAAAGAAAAGAAAGCTAAGGACGATTTTGGACTCAGGAATCAAGAGGAGTACATAAACGAAAAAGATAATTGTCGATATTATAACGGAAAGTTGTAATAAAGAGGCACAACGAAAGAAAATAACCCTAAATATTTTACATAAAGTTGCGATAAAAAGACACAAATGGAAAAATAACCATATATAAAAAAGTTACGATAAAAAGATACGAATGTAAAAAAGTAATCATCAATATTTTAACAGACACAATTGTTTACGATAAAATACAGTTCTACGAGAAGTTGCAATAAAAAGACAGTAACAGTAAAAATAACCGTCAATATTAAACAAAAGTTACGATAAAAAGATACGAATGTAAAATAATAACTGTCAATATTTTTACAGACACAACTGTTTACGAAGAAAAACACGAATGTAAAAAAGTAACCATCAATTTTTAACAGACAAACAATTTACGATGAAAATACAGTTTTACGAGAAGTTACGATAAAAAGACATTAACGAAAAAAATAACTGTCAATGTTAACCAAAAGTTACGATAAAAAGATACGAATGCAAAAACATAACCGTCGATATTGTAACAGATACAACTGTTTATGATGAAAATACACGAATGTAAAAAAATAACGGCCAATGAGAAGACACGAATGTAAATAAATAACCGTCAATATTTTAACAGATACAAGTGTTTACGATGAAAAGACAATAATGTAAAAAAGTAACCGTCAACAATTTAACAGATACAACTGTTTACGATGAAAATACACAAATGTCAAAAAATAACTTTCAATATTTTAAGAGACACTACTATTCAAAAGTGTAAATAACATTTATTATTAATAGATTAAAAAAAATAAAGAGAGAGCCAGCTTTTAAGTTTGATCATAGGTTGTTTTTATTATTTTATTTTTTTAGATTTGGACCATTTTTTTATTTATGCGTGTTATCCTTGGGTAGGAACCATGGTAATCTTCTTTGTATCGTTTCAATTTTATCGGATGACCCCGAAGGAACCGATCATAGGATTAACTTATCTTAATATTTTAGGTAAACTCATTCTCCAGTCTCCACAACTAAAAATTAACTTTCCACTGTTTATAATTTAGTTTGACAGGAAAAAGAAGATTCTACTCTTTAAAATTATCTAACCACAAAAACGAGTATTTAAATTGTTTGTCTTTTTCTTTTTTTCCATTGAAATAACAAGACTTTAAGGGTTTGCACTCTGCAGAGTCCACTCCTTTCCAAAAGACTCAATCCTTTGACGTTATAACGAGTAAACCCAATGCACCTATGAGAATATACTGCAAGAAGAGAAGATACAAATGTAGCGGTCACAAAACCGGAAACAAAAAGCGAAAAATATTCATTTTTGATTGGATCAAAGAGTGAAAATGTACCTTGATGATAGGCTTTTCTGTCATGATAATAGTCACCCATCCAACATAAGGCAAGAACCTAAATCAGACAAAAAGGTAAAACAATTATGAGTCACGGAAGAGCTTTGATTTAAGTATTGCACAGGTATTGAGAGTATTGTGACTCAAGTATACTAATTACCCGACAGCACGACCCATTATATGATGTCGATGAAGCCAAAGCTGTCCTTCAGCATACAGAAGTCTGTCATCTCCATAGTTATTGTCACCTGGTAACATAAATTGAAATGTGAATGTGTGTATCCACGAGTAACACTAAAAAACAACTCACAGTACCTTTCGTTAGAACATCAACTTCTCCTGTATTTTCCCTTTCGTGAACCTATAATGTGATAAACGCCCAAGAATCAGTTAGGTTTCTACACCAATCTTTTACAACATACGTACCAAGAGATAATAAGAGGAAGTCTAGAAAAATGTTACCTTAATGACACGATGGACAATGGGAATATCACGACCCTGAGGAGAAGCATGATGCAAAGAAAAACCGATTAAGAGGAAGACCCACGAATTAAAGGAGAGAAAATGAGACAAAGAGAAATGGGAAACTTACATCAACATTGAAAACAACAATTTCACCTGCTCGAATCGGGTCTTTACTCATGTGCAAGAACAATATATCCCCCTATAAGATATCACATTCAATACAATTTTGAGTTAACAAACAGAAATATGCTGACCCTCAAATAGATTATTAGTAGCTGATTCATCCACAAAGAGAGAGTAAAGGCGCTGTAAAATCTTATGTATCCCGAAAACCTAAGTCCAATTACCCTCTTAAAACCGGGTTCCATGCTTCCAGAGAGAACAACCACCACCGGAGATTCGCTTCCAGTGACACACATCAAAGCTTTCCATATGATCAAAGCAGATGTGACAATCATCCCTACCAGAATTCAACACAGAGAGCAATTTATCATTCACTTAAGACACAACTTCTGTCATATAACTCATATTGAAAACAAATAATTCAACCACCAATAAACAATCAGGTGTCTAATCTTGTTAGCTAAGAACAAAAAAAAAGGTCACAAACTTTAACAATAACATTTCCCCTCAAAAGACTATATACTTCAAAATCGCATGTAAGACTAGTAAACGATCTAATGAAACACCATCAACTTCATTAATTCTAATAACCAAAGGGGTCTCTAATTTTCTGGAAAGATCTCAACTTTATTCAAATAACAAAACGCCACTCGAACTGTAAAATCGGTCACGGAAATCCAAATTGGACTGAATTCGATGAGACGAAAACACAGAAGCAGAATCATATTGAAAACCAATAATCCAACCACCAATAAATCATCAGGTGTCTAATCATGTTAGCTCAGAACAAAAACAAAAAGTCTCAAACTTTAACATTTCGCAAGTAAGACTAGTAATATACTCGGAATTAGACCTAATTTTTCAGGAAAACAATCACAAATGGAACACCATCGACTTCATCAATTCTAATTAACCAAAAAGGTCTCTAATTTACTGCAAATTTTCAACTTTGGAGCAGCGAAGTTCATACATTAGTGAAACCTTAAAGCCAATTCATCGATATAAGGACACAGAAATCCAAATCGGACTGAGTTCGATTAGATGAAGAACGGAGAACGAACCTAGACTGATGGCCTGAGTGAAAAGCTGACGAATCTGAATAGATTTGATAGAATCTACAGTTTCTCCGATCCAACCCATCTTGAACCTTCGATTATTTCGATTCTCGCACGAAGTGTTATAATTCAGATCGAAGTGACGAACTTTGTCTCAAAAGCGTTTGCAGTGAAGAAGAAGAGTTTCTCTCAGAGTCAGCTTTAAGGCACGACGAGCGTTTTCTCTCAAGATCGGTACCAAATAAGGAAACCGGTTTACAAATTAGGACCGGTTTAAGAAAATTCTTTAGTGACGTGGTTTAAATCTTTGGTTGGCTGCATTTTGATGACGTGGTTGGCTACTTTTTAATGACGTGGCATATCCTTTACCCCTAGGATCAATCCTTATTTACGGAAAAACCACTTCTCAAGGAAACTAAAATCAAAGCTAAGCCAAACTCAGTGGCTCTCCGGTGAAGCTTTGAGATGGCGATCCTTATTCCGGCGAGTTTCGGGCGATTAACAATTACGTCGCGTGCACAAGTTAGAGTGAGAGTTTCTGCTTCTGCTAACCAACGCACTATTCGTCGCGATTCAGTGGATTGGGTTAAGGAAACTTCAAGCTTTTTCGAAGAAGATAAAAGGCCGATCATGTTGTTCGACGGTAATCACGTTTAGTTGATTCTTTAATTTCAGTGTATCGACATCAATTAGTAAAATTTCATTTATATTGTTTTAGTTGTACGATTTTTTTCAAAATTTTCACTTATGCTATAGTTTTATCATACGCATATAACTATATAAGTTTTGGGTCTGTAGAATGTATCAACGTAGTGAAGTCGATGTTTATCTCAATCTTAGTACTCTTGTTCTTATGTGATAGGTGTTTGTAATCTCTGTAATGGAGGTGTGAAATTTGTTAGAGACCATGATCGAAACAGGTTAGTGTTCATTTGAACTACAAGTTTCATTTTTTCACTGGAGAGTCAATAAAGAACTGAAATGGAAGGGAAAAAACTATGCAATTGTTTTCAGGAGCATAAGGTTTGAAGCATTACAGAGTGAAGCGGGCAAGAAACTGTTATTGCGGTCAGGAAGAGCTCCTGACGATATATCGAGTGTCGTACTAGTCGAAAACGATAGGTACATTGACAGTAACATTTATGTTTTGATATGTAACTGTAAAAATCTTTGCAGGGCATCAATTGAGTGATATATTTTGTTTTTTCAGGTCTTACATAAAGTCAGAAGCAGTTTTGAAGATCATGAAATACATTGACTTACCATTTCCACAGCTTGCGTTCTTCTTGCAGTTTGCTCCTCTGTAAGTTCTCGCTTAAGGTTTAAATAGCAGAAGGAAACGCCGCGATGTGATTGATCTTAATAAGCATTTTTCTTTTGACATGTTGCAGGTTTGTGAGAGACTTTTTGTATGAAAATGTTGCAAACAATCGATATGCAATGTTTGGTCGATCTGATTCATGTGAGCTCTAAGAATACATATGTGATCCTACTTTGCCACAAAAAAAAAAACTAGATATGTAATCCTACAGATTAATATAAGCTTTTATACAGATGTATAGTTTACAACAGCCATTAAACAATAGATACATATGTACTACTTTTCGAATCATGTACTCGTCAAATGTATAACCTTTCCGACGTTGATATTTGTGTTATATATATGGAAAAAAACTTGGGATTGTGTGAAATTGTCTTTTTTCAGAGAATGTCTCACTGGTCTGCTGGCTACAAGCTGCTAATTGAAATCTCTGAATGGCATGCTCTGTATGGTATGTTCTCTAAGAAGCTTAGTGTATCCCGCAATGAATCTGCAGAAATTTCAAGGAAAATTTCAATTATTTACAGGTAAGGGATGAAACTTTTCACAACACTGAGGGTTTTGTTTATGTGTTGATGGAGAATTCGGCTACTTTTGAACAATGGTTCATTAAATCTCTTTCGTTAACTTACCCCGCAAGAAGGATAGCTAGAGATGTAAATCTGAAGATGTGTTGATAACACTTGTGTTTTGATTTCTTGTGTTTCATGTCATAACCAGGAGGAATGTATTTTGGGTTCACGTATCCGTACTGCGGACGGAGAAGAAGGACGAACCCGAGGAAGAAACCAGCTAGGAATCCTCCAAAATGAGCAGAATTGTCCACACGTGGTAAGAATCCGACGCTTAGATTCAGTACAATGATCAGGATTAATGTCATAAGTGCGGTGCACTACAAAAAAGTTTGAGATCAGCTTTCAATAATGCACCATATTGAAAATGAATAATCTTTTTACCTTATTTTCATAGATTGTCCAGTTTGTGATGAGCTCTGAGAGCATTGCACCGAGTAATCCGAACAAAGCACCAGATGCTCCGACTGATACCCGTTCTCCTTGGGAATCTGTTAAGCAAGACACCAGGCTTCCTCCAAGCCCGGAGATCACATACAAAGCTCCGATTCTCACTGTAACACCAAACTCTTAAATCAGATCACAGAAAATTCAGGAGACGGAAAATAGAGGGGTTTAAAGGGTCTTACTGAATCCAAATTCTTGTTCAAGGCGCATTCCGATACACATGAGGCTGATCATGTTAGCCATCAAGTGAAGGAAACCACCATGAAGCCATATGCAAGAGATGAGACGCCATCTCTCACCTTCCTCCACAAGTCTCCTTTCGAGAGCTCCGAGTTTTCTCAGCCTGAATCAACAACAAAGATGCATTCTGTAAGTATTGAACCAGTTTTTAATAGATTCCTTGTTCTAACCGGAGAGAAAAAAACCATTATGGAATCAAGAAATCCTTCCTTACGTGGGAATAGAAGGACCGAGTAGCATATTCTCCTTAATCGGTTGAAACGAAAGCCTTCCAAGGACATCAAATAAGAGACACTCATCTGATCTTGCAGGGCAATCGTTCACATACATGGTGGTAGCGAATGTGACGAAGTTGGCTGCTAAAATGAGAGGCACAAGCCACGCAACCCATGGCACGGGAATGGGCGGGCGAAAATGTGGTCGCGCTGGTGGTGGTGGTCCGTTTTCGATATCTGGTGGAATCGGCGGTCTCTTCCCCATTTCTGGAAAAGAGTATCACGCGCGTTTGCTCGTTAGCTTTTTGGTTGAGGTTTGAGGATTAGATTGGACCGATAAACTTGGGGAAAATTGTGAAGCTGAGAGAGAGATCCGGACTATCTTGTGGCCAAAGTAAGAGCTTTTACTTTCTCTCTCTCCCTCGCTCTCTCTCTTTTTTTAATTACATTAGGCAGTTATGTTCGGTAAATCTGTTTGGTACCAAACAGATTCCTATCAAAACCAGGTTGGAAATTAAAAAAAAAAAAACCATTGATATACCTGGAAATGTAATTCTCATGTGTATGTTGTCTGCAATAATTAAAATGCTTGCCAACATTAATCTATTTTTAGTTATTTTTTTCTGTGACCGATTTACAATCATTAAGGAATTTTTGAGAGCGATTTTAGTATCATCGTTAATCAGTAATCTCGGTCATTTGGACACGTAGCAATAGTCTTAAACTCAAAGCCAGTTTTTTGTTTTTTTTTGCTTCATCTTCTATTAATATCACAAAAACATTCAGCAGCTACACACACAAAGTAGCTTCCTTCTCGGATCAAACCTGAATTCTTCCAAACAAGCTTCTCTCTCAATCTCTGAGAAATTTTGCAGGTAGTTTCGTTTTCTCTCTTCTTCCTCTTCTCTGCAGATCTTTTTCCTTTTTAAAACGTTTATCTTGGAGATCACATATCGTCTGGTTTCTGGTATTCTTGTTGTGAAGCAAGTGGGTGTATAAAATGTTTATGAAACTCATAAATACTTTGGTTAAAGTTTAAACATTCGTTATATGATTGCAGTATGTAATTTCTCAGTGTTTTGCTTGCCTCTCAAACTGTTTCTGTGATTCGATTTTGTTTTGATGGAGATCAGTTACTTGAGATTTAGAGTTTCTTCTGTTTCCTCGGACACTGATTACGGTTAATGACTTTAGCTTGTAGATTCGTCTCTCCCTGCACATAAATTTACTTTACATTTTTAAACGAAAAATATTGTTTACAGGATCTGTAAAATGTGAATTTACGTATTTTGGTAATCTAATGTATGAGTTTTACTAATATTGTTATGATGTTACAGGCGGGAAGAAAAAATGGAAGAGTGTTTGTTACATGGAAGATTGCACGCGACAATCTACGAAGTTGATCATCTCCATGCTGAAGGAGGTAGATCAGGTTTCTTAGGATCGGTATTGTCTTTTGTCTCTCTCTCATTTATAAGTTGTTTAGAGATACAACAACAAAAGGTTTCCTTCAATCTGTCTTTAATGTTCTGTTTTTAATCTTTCCAGATACTAGCAAATGTAGAAGAAACAATCGGTGTTGGCAAAGGAGAAACTCAGCTTTACGCTACAATCGATCTTGAGAAAGCAAGAGTTGGAAGAACGAGGAAAATAACAAAGGAGCCAAAAAACCCAAAGTGGTTTGAGTCTTTTCATATTTACTGTGGTCACATGGCTAAACATGTTATTTTCACTGTTAAGGATGCTAATCCGATTGGCGCGACGTTGATCGGAAGAGGTTATATTCCTGTGGAAGATATTTTGCATGGAGAAGAAGTTGATAGATGGGTTGATATCTTAGATAATGAGAAAAACCCAATTGCTGGAGGATCAAAGATCCATGTGAAACTCCAATATTTCGGTGTTGAAAAGGATAAAAACTGGAATCGTGGTATCAAAAGTGCTAAGTTTCCAGGAGTTCCTTACACATTCTTCTCTCAGAGGAGAGGCTGCAAAGTTTCTTTGTATCAAGATGCTCATATCCCTGGAAACTTTGTCCCGAAAATCCCTCTTGCGGGAGGGAAAAACTACGAGCCACATCGATGTTGGGAGGATATTTTCGATGCAATTACTAATGCTAAACACTTGATTTACATTACTGGTTGGTCTGTTTACACTGAGATTTCTTTAGTGAGGGACTCGAGGAGGCCAAAACAAGGAGGAGATGTGACTGTTGGTGAGCTACTCAAGAAGAAAGCTAGTGAAGGTGTTAAGGTTATTTTGCTTGTTTGGGATGACAGAACATCAGTTGATTTGCTGAAAAAAGATGGACTTATGGCTACTCATGATGAGGAAACTGAGAATTTTTTCAGAGGAACCGACGTGAACTGTATTTTGTGTCCTCGTAACCCTGATGATGGTGGAAGCATTGTCCAAAACTTGCAAATCTCAACTATGTTCACTCATCACCAAAAGATTGTTGTTGTAGACAGTGAAATGCCGAGTGGAGGATCAAGATCCAGAAGAATAGTGAGTTTTGTTGGTGGTCTTGATCTTTGTGATGGAAGATATGACACTCCGTTTCACTCCTTGTTTAGAACGTTGGACACTGCCCATCACGATGACTTCCATCAACCGAATTTCACTGGCGCTGCGATAACCAAAGGTGGTCCTAGAGAGCCATGGCATGATATTCATTGTCGTCTTGAAGGACCTATTGCTTGGGATGTCTTGTATAATTTTGAGCAGAGATGGAGTAGACAAGGCGGTAAAGATATTTTGGTTAAAATGAGAGAACTCGGAGATATTATCATCCCGCCTTCTCCCGTTCTGTTCTCAGAGGATCATGACGTGTGGAATGTTCAGTTGTTTAGATCCATTGATGGTGGAGCAGCTGCTGGATTTCCTGACTCCCCTGAAGCTGCAGCGGAAGCAGGTCTTGTGAGTGGAAAAGATAATATAATTGATAGGAGTATTCAAGATGCTTACATTCACGCGATTAGACGAGCTAAAGACTTCATCTATATCGAAAACCAGTACTTCCTTGGAAGCTCTTTTGCTTGGAGCGCGGATGGAATCAAACCAGAGGAAATCAATGCTCTGCATCTGATTCCGAAGGAGCTATCTTTGAAGATTGTTAGCAAAATCAAAGCAGGAGAGAAGTTTAAGGTCTATGTTGTTGTTCCAATGTGGCCTGAAGGGATTCCTGAGAGTGGATCAGTCCAAGCTATATTAGATTGGCAGAAAAGAACAATGGAGATGATGTACAAAGATGTAATCAAGGCACTTAGAGAAAATGGACTTGAGGGAGAGGATCCGCGAGATTATCTGACATTCTTCTGCCTCGGTAACCGAGAGGTCAAGAAAGATGGAGAGTATGAGCCTTCAGAGAAACCTGAACCGGACACTGACTATATCCGAGCACAAGAAGCACGCCGCTTCATGATCTATGTTCACACTAAAATGATGATAGGTGAGTGTTTTATAACATTTACATAATTTATAACTTTTCAATACTAACCAAATGATTCAACATCAAAATTTTCGCAGTTGACGATGAGTACATTATAATCGGATCAGCAAATATCAACCAGAGGTCAATGGATGGTGCAAGAGACTCAGAGATAGCAATGGGAGGCTATCAACCATATCATCTCTCAACAAGACAACCAGCTCGAGGTCAAATCCATGGATTCCGCATGTCTTTATGGTATGAACATTTAGGAATGCTCGATGAAACATTCCTCGATCCATCGAGCCAAGAATGTATCCAGAAAGTCAACCGTGTTGCTGATAAGTATTGGGATCTTTACTCAAGTGAGTCACTTGAACATGATCTTCCTGGTCATCTACTTCGCTACCCGATCGGTATTGCTAGTGAAGGGAACATCACTGAGCTTCCCGGATGTGAATTCTTTCCCGACACAAAAGCTCGTATCCTCGGTGTCAAATCTGATTACATGCCTCCAATTCTTACAACCTAAGCTCAGTGGCAGTAATTATGGGTAATAAATAACATTTTATCCTCTTTCTTTTGCTGAATAAGTTACAAAACCATTAGCCCTATCCTATTTAGAGCCTAATAAGTTATTTTTTCTTGGTTTTGGTTTTTCATTCGGCTACTGACGATTCAGAAAGAAGAGAATATTTAGTAGTTGTTTCGTTTGTCCGTTTTGATACTTGTTTTGTTGCTAATTACTGTTAAACTCAATGAATTTATCTATTAATCATATTTTATGCTATGTGAAACTTGTAAGGGTGAAATAGATCGTTTTCCAAAAATATAAACTGAGATCATCATTAAAATATATAATGATTTTTTTATATATAAAAAACATTGTTGAGATCAACATCATGTATGAGTGAAACTTGGTAAGAACCATTGAACTTTGGAGAATAAATCCGTTCTGGTTTCTTGAGGAATCCTGATGAATAAACCTTGAAAACCCCGAAGGACAAGGATCGATCCCTAGCTCTATACCATCTTTCAACCTTGAGGACATTTCCTGTTATGGTGACTACAAGTTGTGTGGCACGAATGCTCCATGACTTACTTTGTAGACGAAGTCGTCTACCTATCCGAAAGAGTTCCACTCGAACACAAGATTGAAATGTTTGTTGTGGAGTCTCTCCACGAGGTATCTGAAGGCTCATACTCCCAAACATTTGGTTCCACGAGGTACCATCTTTCAATCTGAAGTTTGGGGGATTTGGTTCCACGAGGTATCTGAAGGCTCATACCCCCAAACATTTGAACATGCATATTAAAATTACGAAAATCATATTAATATTCATAGATATATCATATATGCATGTTCTGATGGGTTAGTCCGGTCTCGTTCTGACACAATCGGTTCAACTAAAATTGATTTACAATGTTTGGAGACTGTCAAATCTTGAAATGTTATGGATCAGTCTATCTCTTTGGTTAACCACTATATGCAAAAGGAACAAAGACAGGTTTAATGGATTTATTCGATCCTACTTGGCCCGTTTCCGGTAAGATGGGTACTATACATGTATCAGATTGGACCTCACCTGATTATGATTTTTTCCAAAAGCTCAGAAAAATAAATCCGATTTTGACATAACTGGATTAGGGAAGTCCACAAATTTTTGGCGTACCAGAAACATCACTAATCTTGGATAAGTGTGAACATATAAAAGGAAGAAATTTAGTTAACATGTGTGGTTGACGTTATTTAGTCCATCAAAGTCAAGCAACCATGTGACGATCTCTTTCTTCTTTACGTTCTATCAAAACTTTAAGACCTTAACTTCTTGTGATGTCTCTCTCTTAAGTAGTTTGTGTTTAAAATACAACTAGCCGTAAAATGATAGCTTCTTGAATCTATACGAATAATTTAATTTTGCAATTTATGTATCACAAATTATATACTATAATATACTATAAGTATATAATTTGTGATACATAAATTGCAAAATTAAATTATTCGTATAGAAAAACGACTAAAAGAAAAACTCTCATCGAAATTACAAACTCCTTTTTTGTTAACCGAGGAATCTCAAACCAAAACAAGACTAAACCTTGTAACTTTTTTTTTTTTTTTGTTAAAGAAATAGTATTAGAATCGTGATTTGAATTGCAGTGGGAAAACTCCAACTCCTCTAACGCGTTAGATACTTAGAATGAATCCTTCAACCACTAAAAAGTCTCGACCATCATGAGTTGGTTACAATTACAAAAATTTTATTTAACTCTAATTAATTCCAACAGTTTCTCCACAAATTACTTATATATAATCATTCATGTTGAAAGTTATGTAGAACAAGGAAACAAATATAGATAAGAAAGTCTTTTTTTTTGGGTAAAAGAAAGAGAAAGAGAAGTTGGTCTAGTCTTCTATATCACAGTCAAACAATTGAAGAAGTTTCGAAAGAGTTACATGTTGGCTTCTATAATTGGCTAGTTAGTACTCTTTTCAATCTCATGCAAAACATGTTCGTACCGTATTTGATTAGGTTTTTATGTACAAAACGCGGCAATATTAGGTTTTGAAACAAGACACGTGGCAAAAGCCCATGTTCACGTAAACACCAAGGTTCTGGATCATGTTGAATGATAGAGATTTGTGGAAGAGATTCATTGAACTCTTTAGAATCTCTCTCACTCAATGCCTTGTCCTTCTTATATTTCTCTTCATCACAATTTTTATCTCCCTGATTTTTAGTTATTTGTATTAAACGCGTAAACATGCAAACATATTTTTTTCAAAAAGAAAACAAAAACTTTCAAACATAAATAAATATAAATACTCTCCATAATTTACTACTAATATTATCTTGTATTGTTTATACAGCTGTGAATTTTTCATATTCCCCTTTGATTTTTTCAAAAATAGACAACAATCTGGCAATCATTCATAAGAAATGATTGAAAAGTAAAATTAAACCACGTGCATAAACCAATTTTTAATTTAATAGATACGTTCAAGTTCTGAATTAATATTTAGTTAAAGTTATTTCCTTACCTTTTAAAAGATAAACACAAATAATTTGCACCAAAGTATAGTATTTAACAACTATTAAGAAAGATAGTGCTTCTGCATTTTTTACTTTAATTTTTGTTTCTAAATAAGTGTGGTTAAAAGACCATAATTTGCAAAAAGCAATGGATGTTGTATGTATCACTCTTGTCCTAGCTTTCTTACCAATCTTTTAAACTATGATTGTCAACATGAAGCTTAGTAAATTTTTTGGAAGGAAAAATAATTAAATTAACTATGATTTTTTATTTTTTAAACAATTTTTTGGTAAAATTTCTACTCTTATCTCTACTACTTAAATGTATTGATCAATGAAAACAATTATATAATGTTTTAGTGCTATTCTAAGGTATTTCATATTTAATTATGGTGGGAAATTTGATCATATTTGTTGACAAAAGTTATAAAATATTTCTCTTTATCTTACTCTTATTCATAACAACTCTAGACACTGAATCTAGTTATAAATATGGTCAGAGACTAAAGACAGTCAAGATTCAACTATGAAAGAAGTTTTTTTTCCCAATTTCCACTTGATTTTTGAGCCTGTGACTTAAACCAAACACCAATCTTTTTACACACCAACTCCCTCTTTAACTTTTTCCAACAGAGTACAGCACACAAAATAACTTCCAACTTTTCTATTATTGTCAGAAAACATTTTTTGCTAATTTCTCACAAACTCATTTCTCAAATAAATAAAAAACTTTCTTCTTAAATTCTTATTGACAAGAGAGATCTCTCACCGTTCAACTTCAAACAGTACTCTCTTGTGGTACAAGTACGAAAAATCTCTCTGCAACATAACACATGCTTCTCTTTTTTTCAACACACACATATTCATCATTCATCAGAAACTTTCTCTTTCTCTCTTTCTCTTCTGAATCTTTTATCTTTCAAACACTATGACTTGTATACTAAGCTGTTCTCATGGCGTCGTGATCGCAACCGCCATGGTTTTCTCAAGCACTGCTCTGTTTCTTGCGATTTCCCGCCAATTTTCTGGAAATCAGACATCAGATCAACAAATCCTCCGTTCTTGTCTTTCTTCAGGTACCCTTTTCCGATCTTTCTTCTCCGATCATCCTCCGGCTAAGAATAATTTTTGATGCAGAGGAAAAGAAGAAACAGAGGAAGAATAAGAAGAAGAAAGTGAAATTTGCAGAGAATGTGAAAGAGACGAAAGGTAACGGTGAAGAGTATCGTAAGAAGAGTCTTCGGCGAATTGTACCGGAACAGATGATTAAACCTGAGAAAACCGGTTCGGTTTGTAGAAACGACATGCCTGCTAACCGGATTGCATTGTACAATGGGATTCTTAGAGACAGAGATCATCGAATTCAGTGCTCCTATTGACTTTTTTTCCTTTTCTTCTTTACCAGCAACTATGAAAATGTAGAAATGAAAAGAAAAGTAATTATAATTAATTATTGTAGATAATCACAATTAGCTTTTCGGATGATTCTCTGTATGTAATTTTAGGTGATTGACATGTGAAAAATACTAAATAGAGTTTTTAGCGACAAGAAAAGAGTAAGAAATTTAAAAGACTCTTTCTACATTTGATTATTATAACTTTTCTCCCACATGAAAAAACATATTTTTATATGTTTAAAAGGTTAAAAATCAGCGAAATTATGTTTTTAATCAAGATTAAGACTTAAGAAAAGAAAAAAAAATACTGTTATCAGAAAAATTAAATTAATGCTATCAAATTTGAGAATCTTTGTATAGAGATATGATTTTATGTTTGTGGAACCATCAAGATATTATAAAATTCTTGTTAAGAGTCCAAAATTCTAGTTATAACGTCGAAAACTTCACGATCAAGTGTTATCACTCTAAAGTCTTACCAAATACTGTTTTTTTGTCGTTTATAACATATAAAAATTTAATAAAAGTTTTACAATATTATTATGGCTTTTTTATATATCTAATCAATGTTTTGCATAAAGTGAAGAATAGTGTAAGCATGATTGTATATATTTCGAATATTCGACCAACGACTAGACAAGTAGACATGCACACATAATCAGTGATACAACTTTAGTCTTTAGCATAACATTTACCATATAAAAAGATTAGGGCTTCAACAGATAACACATGAGACATGTGAATGATCAATTGTTAGTAATTAGTATTCTTTACAAAATCGAGTGTTTCTTGTATATATTGAGGCAGAAAAATACAAGACTCCTGGACAAGAAGCCATATTTTGACCAATACCAATTTTTAACTCAAGTCTAGCCACATGTGGGGTTTGGTGAACCGGAACAAACCATAATGGGTCACTGTGTAGTCTGTAAACGAAACAAACCGGCGGTCCAAATTGCTAACCGCCAAAACCACGTGACGGTCCAATCGAAAATTATACGTTTCTTGTCTAATATTTTGACTAAATTATTGTAATTAACTATGCTAAATTTCAAAACTAATCGGCTTCATATTCATATATCACTGATTTTTTTAAGTTATGTATACCAAACTAAATAAAAATCGTTCACAGTGTTTTGGAAGTAATTTGGACAATCTTGTTCGAAACTTATTGACACAATCGGGAGAAATAATGTATTACTAATTAGCTATTTCTTTTTTTCTCACCAGAAGCTTACCTACTAACCGTAACCTAACTTACAATTAGTTTTTGAAGTATTTAATTTGGTTAAATGTAAAGGAGAATAAAACAAAAACACTGAGAGGGCACTTAAAAGCCAACAACGGTCCAAAGATGGATAAGGTCGGTCCAAAAGCTAATAATTCGACAATACTCTGGACACATGGGCTTTTTTGGTCGTAACCGGTCCCATTTCTGTTCTTAGAGAAAATCAGAAACGGTTTTTAAATAACAAAGTAGATTGTAGTTGCAAACCGAAAGCATGGTTCGTGCCTTTGCACTATTATTTTCATTTCATCCCTTTAATTAATAGCTTGTCATCAAAATGAAAGGCAAAACTTTTACTAATTTGTGTTATTTGTGAGCGTACAAATAGAGGATCCAAACCGGTTATATCTATATTTCAGTTCTGATAAATAAGATGAAAGAATAACTTTTCAATCGGCATGGAGGAATCTTTTGATCGCTTTGGAAGCAATCTTGATAGTTGGCGTTTTTGTTGTGACGGCTTGTTTATGGAAATGGGCTTTGACATGCGGGGTAATTGTAGTTGCTTGACACATAGCCTACTTGATTATGATTTTTGAATTTGTCATTCGTGGTCAGAGTCGGTCCAAAGACTAATCATGTTTAAAGCTCAACAAAATTTGATGTCCATTTACAACAAATAAAAATAGAAAATTGTTTTAATATTTTCGATTACCAAGGATCGAACCAATCACTTTCTACCTTCAAAGCACAGAAAACCAATAGATTATAAGACGTTTCATAAAATTTGATGTCTTTTAAAATATATATAAAATTTGCTGTCTAAAGCATCTATTTGCTGTTTACAAAAAAAAAAAAAAAAGCATCTATTTGCTGGGTTTTATGTTCCGGCCGGCCTTCAAGACACCGCAAGCTTGTGGATAGCGATGGTTTTCATCATCATGCTGTGGTTTATATTCATCTCAAAGTAGGCTTTGACATGCGGGGTAATTGTAGTTGCTTGACACATAGCCTACTTGATTATGATTTTTGAATTTGTCATTCGTGGTCAGAGTCGGTCCAAAGACTAATCATGTTTAAAGCTCAACAAAATTTGATGTCCATTTACAACAAATAAAAATAGAAAACTGTTTTAATATTTTCGATTACCAAGGATCGAACCAATCACTTTCTACCTTCAAAGCACAGAAAACCAATAGATTATAAGACGTTCCATAAAATTTGATGTCCTTTAAAATACATATAAAATTTGCTGTCTAAAGCATCTATTTGCTGTTTACAAAAAAAAAAAAAAAAAAAAGCATCTATTCGCTGGGTTTTATGTTCCGGCCGGCCTTCAAGACACCGCAAGCTTGTGGATGGCGATGGTTTTCATCATCATGCTGTGGTTTATATTCATCTCAAAGTAGGCTGCAAAAGAGCGGGAGAACGGTCTATTCCACTCCAAACTTAGTTACTTTATCGTATCCATACATAGAACTTTGAAGTATGCTTTTAACTATATGAACTAACTTATAATTTGAATTTACTACATAAACAATCAAAATATGGCTGAAACCAACAAATCAATAGATGCCGTTAGTTAAACCGTTAATGTAGCTGACTAGGATGCCACATGGATAGACTTTACAAAAACGAATCTAAACAACTTAAAAGACGTCGTATCTGTGACATCTACTGTCTCTTGAACTATTGTGTTCAAGGGACAGTAGATGTCACAGGTTCGATATGTTTAGATTCGTTTAGATTCAGTTTACTTCTAAGAAAAATATAATATTTTTTTTTAAAAACATATATTTCATCAAGCAAACCTGAAATAGCCAAAAAGATTTTTTTTTAAAAAGCCAAAATAAAAAAGGAAGAAAAAGGGTTCCATAACAAGAAAAGAGAAGAAAATTAAAAGGCTAGTGACTAAAGATACATTTTCATAATAAAAGAATAAAAGAATTTAAAAAATGTATATGAGCAAATCATAAGCAAAATATAAGTATTAAACAATATCAAATAGGTTTAAATTAATTTTATTACACAGAATAAAATAATTAGTAATCATCAATAATACTAAAAACATATAGTAGTACAAATAAAAACATAGTAGTACAAACTCACGGAGGAAACGGGTGTCTAACGTAATTAATTTTTCGATTCAAACCAATGATTCATCGCCTAAGATTTTTGTGCCGGTCTAGCGACACAACCCACATATTTTTTTCAAAGTTGATTTATAAAGTTCTATGAGTTGTAAAACATTATTACCTTAGCAAAGAGAGACCTGCGGAAGAATCTGGATGTTGTACAAATATTCAAATTTCCTATATTACCACCTCGTTTACAATTTATTAATGGTTATGATATATATGTTTGTGACTCAGTTGCTTGTTAAGTATGAACCGTCAATAATTAAAAAGTCATTTTAGTAGAAAAACAAAAAAAATGTATAATTGTATAACAAGTTAGCAACCCACATATGTTGCAGAGTTGATTTATAAAAAAAGATTGGGGACAGAGTTACCATTAGAAGTTTGGATCGAAACAATTGTTTTTTTTTGTTTTTGATAAAATATTGATCGACACAATTGTTTGACATTCATTTAATGTTCTTAACACAAAACCAAAATCCATATGACTATATTTATATTAATTATGTTGTTAGTTTTGTTGAAATAAGTTATCCAAAAACAAATTTCAAGAATAATTTGAAAGATTTTGGGTCTTTCTACTTTCTAGGAATTGCAAGGTCAAGGCGGTTGGTCTTGTGTCATGATTTTCTTCGTTTTAACTATTCAAAGAAAACAAATATTGATAATAAAATAACCTTGTTGTGATTATCTAGAAAAAGGGCTGTAGAAGAAACAAGAAGCATCTCTGTTTTATGTTCCCAAATGAACCAGAAACTCTTAGAAACTTCTAACACCTCTTAGAAACCAACCTTTTAGCATAAACCCTAATCCCATCTTTATAAACCAAACACTTCTTGCCTTTTTCTTGCAAACTCACAAAAAAGAAGACAAGAAGACAAAAATTAAGAAATTTACCGATTTGAAAACAATGGCTCTAGCTCGTCTGGCTTTGAGAAACCTTCAACAAAAACTGTCTCCTAGTTTGATGGGTCAATCTTGTGAAAGAGGTTTGGTCGGAAATCGACATAATCCAATGAAGCTAAACAGATTCATGGCTACTTCGGCTGGTGAACAAGAGGATAAGATGAACACAGAAGTGAGTGTGTCTGAGAAGAAATCTCCTCGACAGAATTTCCCCCGGAGACGTGGCCGAAAAAGCCTCTGGCGTAACACCGACGATCATGGCTACTTCACTCCCACCCTAAATGGTACGTTTGTCATTTTAGTTCATTATTGATATACCTATTTAGCAGAAAATTTCAATAGTGTCACAATAATAATATTTTCGAAATAAATTATATAAAAAAAATTCAACATTTAAGTGTAAAATATATCCCATAAAAGAAAAATTAAGAAGAAAATTTGAAATTCTAGAATCATAAAAATACATCAAATTTTAAATTTACATTTTCATTGCATTAAATCTCATGAAACATAATTAATGTAAACCTCTATTTTTGCTTGAATTGAATTTTTTCTTCTTCTTAAAACAGAGTTCTTTCCTCCGACTATAGGAAATACTCTGATACAAGCAACAGAGAATATGAACAGAATTTTCGACAACTTCAACGTGAATCCATTCCAACTAATGGGTCAAGTGAAAGAGCAAGACGACTGTTACAAGCTCAGATACGAGGTTCCAGGGCTAACCAAAGAAGACGTGAAGATCACGGTAAATGATGGAATCTTGACGATTAAAGGAGATCACAAGGCGGAGGAAGAGAAAGGCTCACCTGAGGAAGACGAGTACTGGTCTTCAAAGAGTTATGGTTACTACAACACGAGCTTATCGTTGCCTGATGATGCTAAGGTTGAGGACATTAAGGCGGAGCTCAAGAATGGTGTGCTTAATCTTGTGATTCCTAGGACGGAGAAGCCAAAGAAGAATGTTCAGGAGATTTCTGTTGAGTAGAAGAGATACGGTGTCGTTTTTGTGTTCTTTGATGGACTAAGCAAATTAATGTTGTACCTTTTTTATGTTTATGCGAATGGAATCAGTTATTAAGTTGCTAATTAACTTAGTTCATTTGCGCAAACAAAAGAAGCTAGAAAATACATTATAGACTAATTGAACAAGCAAAGAATGAACCAGTTTTGTGTTTGTAATGAGAATGGAATAAATTGTTATTCAGCATAGTTAATTTTCGCAAAAGAAAGAAGCCAAAATTAATTAAAAGAAGCAGCAAATGTTGTGTCCCTTTTATGTTTTCTATGCGAATGGCTCAATGGAGTAAATTGCTAATTCACGTCATGAACACAAAAATGTTGATATATTAAACAAGAAGTCCATTTTTGTACCTCATATCAAAATTTTATTTGTAAATTTTGTATTAATAATTGTGGATTTGCTATACTATACTATGAAATATTTTTCTTTATAGACAAGTTATGTTATACATTAAATTATTTATTTATTAATAAGTACAGTATTTTAGTGTATTGTCAGAGTTCAGTTTCTTTAAAGAAAACACAATATTTTTTTTTTTTGTCGTCAAGAAAACACAATATTTATGTTAAACAAAAATGCATGATATTTCAATAGTTTGTGGAAAATTATAGAAAATATTTCATTTTCCTTCTTTTAGTTTGGTATTAAGAAGGAAAAAACCAAAAACATTTTTTTGATAATGTATACATAAATTAAAATTAAAATAATGAGAAAACAAAACAAGGTCCAAAATACCTTGTGAAGAAAATGGCGACGGCGTTTGCCAACACGACTTCAAGCTCCAACCTTTACCTCCATCGCTGCCGTAAAAACCATCCTCTTCCATCTCCGTCGTTCTTTTCACCGTTCCGGTCGTCTCCACTTCCTTCTCAGACCCTTTTCCTCGTCCCCACTCCAAAACCTGTACGACGCATCGCGGTCGCTCCTCTCGGCCCTCCAACGCCGCCTAGTCCCGACCCACCTCCGCCTAAAAACACGACTGAGCTCACAAGTTCGTCTTTCCCTTCTTACCCTTAAAACTTCAATGTTTCAACTCTGAGTTCTGATTTTGTTTACTGCCAATTCTATTTTTCAATCTTTCCTAATTCGATGAAATTGCATTACGGAATTCGAATTAGGAGAATGAAGGTGGTTTAACTGCTATTGATTCGTAGATAAAGATGTTAATCTTAGTCCTCAAGATCGATTACTGTTCATTGCTAAAGTTTTGATCTTTGTGACAATTTATAGACTTTTACTCTTGTTAAGCATTAAGGATTTATAAATCTCCTCCTTTTACAACTTGTGAATGTCTTCCAAAAGTTCCACCATTTTCTTTTCCCTACAGGTTTAGTCATTGGTTGCAATACGAGAGCAATCTTCTTAACAATTTGGATTCATAGTTGTTGTTTGGTATCACATTTTGTGTAGGTCTTGTGGGAGTAGCGTCGATGATTCAAGACCGTGTAAAGATCTTTCTTTCAGTACTAATTTGGATCTCTCTCTTCTTTTGGGCTTCGGCTTTACAAGGAAGAGGCAGCAAAGGTAATGGTAAAGGGAAGAAGGGTTCACGCTTCAAATAGTATTAGTTAGATTGGTGTGGTGATGATGATGATGATTGATGAAAACTCCTCTACACGTTTGTGTATATATACAGAGGAAATATTCTTCCAAGTAAAGCAAATTTCTTGTCAGACTACAGTTTTATACTAGAAACTAGATTGTTCTCTTCTTACGATATCTCTAGCTTAGAGCTATAGAGATTACTCTACTGTGATGAAACTAAAGTAGTTTGCATTTAAGTCAAAATGCCAAATCAATATCATTGTTTATTGAAAGCTGTTTCAGATTGTAAATGACTAGATGTGTTTGGTGTGTGCTTGATTCAGCCAAACGGTAAACCGCACCGTTTCTTTGATTTGAATGTTTGTTGTATAAAATGGGCCTTTAGATATGTTATATAACTTGTTTGGGCTTCAACATACTCTTTTATTGGGCCTCTCTATATAATATAATATTTCCAAAGTTGTATTTAATTATTATTTGATTTATATTTAAAACAGTGGTTGTTTATTCATGATATGAAAAAAGAAATAACTGGATTTAGGTAAACCTTATTCAATACTGGGACAATGAATTAACCAGCTCATGATTAGTTGGACCTGTTTTGGTTAAAGGCTGGTAGTAAGTTTAGAAACAGAAATTTATGATAAGAGCCTAACATTTTGTTCTGACCACACTGAGTAATTTAACAATCTATCTAAATTAAGATTTTATGCTATGTTTAATTTATATTTGTTCTGATTATAGCAAATAAATTTCCATATCTAGAGATCTTCTTCATACACAATAAAAAAAACTAGTATTTGAACTTTTGTATGTATTAAAAATTGCAAGATTTTGTAAGTACAGATTCACCAAGGTGAGGTGTGTGATTAGGAAACTTTGATTAGTTGTCATGTGTCATCAACAGGCCATGAAAAGGAAATCTTTGAAATTCAAAAAACAATACCTTTTGATGAAATTATTACTATATAAATACTATATGTGACTATGTGTGGATATGCACAATCATTCCCACTAATAGTTTAATAAAGTGTATAATTTTTTTCAAATTAAAACAGCTAAACACACACAACCACATTCAAAAAGGGGTTAAGCATTGAAGAATATTCTAAGAAAATTTGTTTCTCTTCTTACAGAAGTAAAAGCGACTCTCTCTCTCATTAAGCATCAAAGGAGTTTCGTTTTTCTTGCTTTGCTGTTACATTCTTCAGGAAAAAGGCGTTACCTTTACTCTCTCTGCATCAACGAGGAAGCGTGTAGAGCTAAAGGAGCTGAATTTGAGAGATTTTTTTGTTTTGTTTCTGGGTTTGTTCAAAGATGCAAATTTTTAGTTGTTTCTGCTGTGGAAAAGGATTTGATCGGTATGTATGGAGTTTTAATCTTGATTTTCAACTTGATTTGCTGGTTTATGGGTTTTATCTAGTTTCTCCATTGTTTTGTTCTTCAGAAATTTGTTCTTGCTTTGATCCGTTTTGCTATTCTTCTTTATTAGGGTTTTGAGATTTATATCATTTCTCGAGCCTATTCATGTTCAAAATTTATTTCTTGGTGTAAAGTTTGGAACTTTCGAACAATAATCTACTGTTTGATAAGCTTAAGTTGCAGATTTGATAAACCCAAGAAGAAAGTAATGTTAATTTGGTTTGATGTGACAACTTTACACAGGCAAAAGAAGGTGAAAACGGAGCCATCGTGGAGGATCTTTTCACTCAAGGAACTTCACGCAGCAACAAACAGTTTTAATTACGATAACAAGCTCGGTGAAGGCAGATTTGGCAGTGTGTATTGGGGTCAGCTATGGGATGGATCTCAAGTAATGATTATCTTGAACTTACTTGATATATAGAAATCTCTTCTTTTCCGGGTCAGCATTGTATTGACTTAGTTTGTCGAATCACAATGTGTAGATGTGGTCTCTTTGATCTTCATACTGTAATGAGCTTTTGTTTTTGTCTGTAGATTGCAGTCAAGAGATTGAAGGCATGGAGTAGCAGAGAAGAGATAGATTTTGCTGTAGAAGTCGAGATTCTTGCTCGTATCCGTCACAAGAATCTATTGAGTGTACGAGGTTACTGTGCAGAAGGACAAGAACGACTCATTGTATATGATTACATGCCAAATTTGAGCTTGGTCTCTCATCTTCATGGTCAACATTCATCTGAGTCGCTTCTTGATTGGACTAGGCGGATGAATATTGCTGTATCTTCTGCTCAGGCGATTGCGTAAGTTTTCGGGATCAAGAAAAGTTCATATAAATTAGCAACATCTACTGTTGACTGATTTATTCGTTTCCATTTTTTTTACAGCTACTTGCATCATTTTGCAACACCTAGAATAGTCCATGGAGATGTGAGAGCAAGCAATGTGCTGCTAGATTCTGAGTTTGAAGCTCGGGTTACAGATTTCGGATACGATAAGCTGATGCCAGATGATGGAGCTAACAAAAGCACCAAGGGTAATAACATTGGGTATCTCTCACCAGAATGTATCGAATCTGGAAAAGAATCAGACATGGGAGATGTGTATAGTTTCGGTGTTCTTTTGCTGGAGCTTGTAACTGGTAAGAGACCTACAGAGAGGGTAAACTTAACAACAAAGAGGGGTATTACCGAATGGGTTTTACCTCTTGTTTACGAAAGAAAGTTTGGTGAAATTGTGGATCAAAGGCTGAATGGGAAGTATGTGGAAGAAGAGCTGAAAAGGATAGTTTTGGTTGGTCTCATGTGTGCTCAGAGGGAGTCAGAGAAGAGACCAACAATGTCTGAAGTTGTGGAGATGCTAATGATTGAATCAAAGGAGAAAATGGCTCAGCTTGAAGCTAATCCACTCTTCAATGGAAACAATGATGGTGAAGTTATAGATGAAAGCTCAGAGATCATTTCTGAAGTGAGAGATCATCAATAACAAGAACAAGAATGTTATTCAAATTCACGCATTCTTGTTTTCTTTTGCTAGAATCTGGTTTTTGGTTGTGCTTGTTTTTAGAAGAGTGTTTGTGCTTGTTTTTAGAATAGCGAAGTTGGGTTTTAAAAGTTTATTGTGTATTTTTTTTCAGCTTAAGATTGGATTTTGATCATTGATATTTGAGCTTGTAAGAGAGTGTAGTGGTACATATTTGGTATTTATGAGAAAGTTTTTCTGATAAAAGCAAACTACAACATTTGATTACATAAACCTTGAGTAAACCTGATGAAGATTCAGTTGGACCCTGGGTCAAGCACGGGAAGTCGGCAATGCAAACTGATTGATTTATCGGTTTGACGAGTTCCGGGAACCATGAACTGGAAGATCACTGTCAAGCAAGCACCTTGAGGAGCAATCCCATAGAAAGTAGAATCTGGTTTAGTTAAGTGACATTGAAGGCTCTTTGAAAAATGTTTTACACTCACTTGCACAGACTGAGCATCTCCTCTAGCAATAGCTCTCTCTGAACGAGCCTGAGCACTTAAGTTCCTATCTTCAACAGGAGCCTGAGATTTCTCACCAATAACCGAAAGCCTCTGGAACTCAATACCAAGCCTAATCAAAGTCGTTGAGACTTGCACTTGCAGATCACCGTGCTTGCTTATCGTGACATTAAGAACATCACCAACATGTCTCATATGATCAACAAAGTTCTGTAACTGATTCGAGTCTTGAACTTGAACAAGAGTCGGAGGAAGGTCTTGAGCCGAGTCAAGAGCAGTCTGCAGCTCGATAACTTGAGACCGAGATAACGGTTTCGTAATCGGAACATCTTGAATAACTGCAGACTTGTATCCTTTCGTTTCAAACGTGAGGAAAGGCATCGGTTGTGTACAGTTAGGAGGGAGCTTTTTGACAAGCTTGATCTGCAGTCTGTTTGAAGCTAATCCACCACTGAACTCAGTACAAATACTAACACTGCTCTTCACCGCTCGATACAGAAGAGCAACATCTAAGGAGAAAGCGATACGGTCCTCGTTCTGGCTCGAGATACGGTAATCATCAAAGAGAACATCTTTGCGAAACTGAGCAATGCATTGAACTCCATCACCATTGAGAAGGTTATGGAGGAAGAACAAGTGTTCTTTAGTGAGAAGAAGATGACAATTCTTCCCCATTTTGTCAAACGCTGGAAGAAACCTCTTCTCTAAGAGATTCACACCATTTTCAGTCAGAAACGCCTTGAACTTCATTTCACTGTTACAAAGAAACAAGACGATGAGTGAATCTTTAGTAGAAATCACTCTACGAACTCAAATTTTGGCACAGATTTCGGAGAAAAAGCGATTCTTCAAAACTAAAAGACCAGATTCAATCAAACACAAGACTATTCAAATTTAGGTTAAATTCGAATGCAATCAAAACATCGGATTGTATGAAATTGAAATAATTAAACGATTGGAGAATCGTGAATTGTTAGAATCGTTTCAAGTATACAGTTCATAAACTCACCGGAATCAATAGTTTGTAATATTCTGACCGGAGATCACCGGAATCGTCTGCTGGATGAAGGAAACTGTAGCTGCGTTGAAGAAATCAAACAATCTATATCAAAATTCATGAGCACAGTAGAGAAAGATGACAGATTCAGAGAATTTAGGAATTCACCAACTAAGAAATTTTCTGAATTTTTGCGCCAAAAACAACTCTGAGATTGAAGGAGAGGGAAACTGGTAGATTTTTATTTCTTCTGAAATTTTGTGTACCAAGCCCATTACCATTAGTGTCATATGCATACATGCTCAAAAGCCCATAGGGGTAAAATGGGAAACTGGTTATAACTTTTTAAAGAAAAAAAACTTAAGTTTGAAGAACTTTTGAATGATCAAATTTATTTACCAAGCTGCCTATTTGCATTATTTTTGGCTTCATTAATCTGTTATTACAGCTCTATGTCAAGATATAAAATTTTACAGCAAACAAAAATTAAAATAAGCTCCTTTTCTTTATATACATACAGATATAGTTTCAGAAATTCTTCTATAAACACTAGTCTTGTTTTTCTTCTACACTATGAACTTTATCCAAAGACTCTTGAAGAACTTGCATTGCGACTTTATAATGATCCAAAGATACCGCTCCTTCTTCAACTACCTGAAGAGAGTTTTTATACAACTGGTCAAACCATTGAACCCGGTCCGTACCATCGACAAAACCAGTCAAGCCGTTATCAGCGAAGTGGAGGCGTTTGTAGTCTTTTCTCCACCGAGGTAGAATATACCGTAAAGGGATTTCTTCAACGCCGTTGAAATTGAGAACACATAGAGCATGTCTGCATAAGTATCCGTAGAAGTTGAAGCAGCTACAAATGCAACGTACTTCGCCAACTGATCTGTTGTACAGAACTTCGAAATCGCGGATTTCTCTTCTGCTGGATTCGCCTCGGACCCGTTCTTTCACAAGGAAGATCACGAAAGGTCCATCGACATGGACCTGCGTTGTGCTGAAACATGAGTACATTTCTTCTACCTCTATTTGGAATTTCTTGAACATGTCTCTCGTGTAGATTCTCGAGAGCTGTGTCTCGAAAGAACACTTTGTTTTAAGCTCCGCGGTGTTCAAGGTTTGAGACTCTATGTCGCTGAGAGTTTCTTCCCTGTGCTTCTTCTGAAGAGCTAGCTCGTACTTATCGAGAAACTCTTTCAATGGTGTTTGCTTGTGAACATACCTCTCGAAAAATGGTTTCAGGGTTTCTCCAGGATGAGCAGCGGCGATTCCTGCAAAAAAAGTGTCTTTGAGATAAACCGGAGCCCATTTAGCTCTCTCTTCATACAAGGAACGGAGCCATTCATTCTCGATAACCCCAAAATTGTGAACCATGAACCCCCAAGCTGCTTCAAACTCAACAACTTTTAAGGTTTCGTAAACTGCTTTCGTAAATGCCTTCCTCACGGCATCATAATTATGCAGCCCCCCTAATTTCTCTGGAATTTTCCTCATTATATGTGTCAGACTGAATCTCTGATGAGATCTTGGGAACACTTGAGAGATGGCAGCCTCTAAAGGCTTGCATCTGTCTGTGACAATAGTTTGAGGAGAACGCTTCATGACACTGAGCCATACTTTAAGCAACCAATGGTAAGACTCCATTGTCTCTCCAGCAAGAAAACCACAACTAAGCAATGTAGTTTTCCCATGGTGATTCACTCCGGTAAATGTCACCAGTGGAATCTCGAATTTTCCTGATATATAAGAACTGTCGATGAAGATGACATCGCCAAAGTAACTGCAGGAAACTTTAGAGAAAGCATCTGCCCAGAATACATTCCGTAGTTGACCTTCATCATTCACATCCATCAAGTAAAAAAAGTTTGGATTTGTCAATTGCATACGGCAAAAGTAGTTGTAAATGGCTGCAGAATCTCCTCTCTTAAGGTTCAGCAAATCAGGTGACCCAGTAGAATTCTGAAACTTCTTGTTAAGAGTCGAGTTTGGGTTCACATTGCTCCCATTATCCACCACACAAGCTCGGTACAGCTTAATCGTCTTAGCGTCTGAGACTGGACTAGATACACACTTCCTCTTCCTTTTAACCGATTTATATAACTTACAACCGAGTAAATGGTTATGATCAAGTGTAACTTCAACTACCCGCCACCTCTTAGAATCAACCTGTCTCATTCTTATCATAGCAGGACAACCAGTTCGAGTTTCCTTTCTAACACGATTCACATCGTTAATCCTCTTAAAACCTTGACTACTACAACAAAGCACCGCACCATACTTCTCTTTACTACGCCGCTTAAACCACGAATTCTTCACTCTTACACGAAACCCAACTTCACTAGCATAACAGTTATAATAGTTATAAGCATCATCATACGACTCAAACTCCATTCCAACCGCAGGTGCATCGAATTCTTTTCTCTCATCAACAAGTAAACCACTCTGTTCATCAAACCCTCCCATTGTTTCTTCTTCACTCTTTCTTTCTTCGTTTTGACAAAATCCAACATCAATCTCATGCTCACTACTACAAACTAGAGCTTCTTCTCCTATCCGTAAAGTATCTGACATTGGATCATCTCTTTCACGAACCTCGTCGTTCTCTAAATATGCAGATGCTTGGACCTGTAATAACAAAAAGCTATAAACTTTGATTCTAGCAAACCCTATTTACTCAATTGAGGCATCAAACTTGTGAAGGAGCTGAACAAAAATGATAATCAACCCAATGAAATCAAATGTAACATCATCACAACCCTTGTGCGAATCGATTCATAATCTTCACAAAATCCAGAATTGAAAAGAGGAGTTTTAGAGTTAAACACATACATCTTCATCAACGGACTCACTTCTCTCCATTGGAGGTTTGGTTCCTCTTCCTTCTTCAATTCGCGGGTAAATTTTGATGAAAGCACTTGACTTTATTCGATTGAAGGAGAACACTCGTGAAATTGATCGGTCCGGGATAGATCCGGACGGGTCTTACACGGAAAGATCCGACCCGAGAGTGATCTTGCGCGGGTATTGACCTTTGAAAGCGGTTAGGTAGTTTAACTTCTTCTTCTGACGGTGAGGTGGTCTTTTGGGGCTCGACTGGTGACTCTAGCATTTTCACCAACATAGAGACACCTTAGGCTTAGGGTTTTCACACACAGGTTCAAAGCACGTGCTGCAAACGTCGTCGTTCGCACTTAAACATATCATTTTTGTTTTTCCTTCACTTAAGACACTTAAACGACAATTACACTGAAACGGAGGGAATGCTATGAAATGAAATCCAAAATTGCATTACATAGATTCCCTGAAATGAAATCTATGAGTCTATGACATTAGTAAAACGCACAAACTTGTGAATGTGATATTTATGAGCTTATAAAACAGCATATATAAAAAAAAAATATATCAATTTCTAGATTTTACCCACAATCTTAATTTATGTCATCATTAACCACTAATTTTTCAATATTTTCTCTCTCTTTCGAGGCGCATATATAAATACAGGAAATACGCTTTTTTACTTACCAATCAAAAATGTCTTTGCTCTCTCCTCTTCCTCTGCTCCACTCATTCTCCTCCACCGTCGCCACAAAATCCACCGCCTCTAGAATCACTGCCACGCCGTCGAAAATCCGCTTCTCTGTCATAAACGCCACGTCGGAGAATGGAAACAGCGGTGGTAGTAAAAACGATCGTGATGAGGATCCATCTTTTAACCCATTTGGTTTCGTTACAGACAACCCGTCTAGCCGGAGTGCAATTCAGTTACCAGAGTCTCCGGCGGAAGACGGCAATGTCGGCCAAATGCTCTACGTAAATTTCACATATTTACTCAGTTCAATTTTGAACTGTGATTGAAATTGAAAAGATGCATGGTTCATATTTGCTTCTATTGATTTCAAATTCCATTTTTTATCATAGTGTTATATTTTTGTTGATTGTTATGTTGTGGGTTTAGAGGACTGAAGATAAAGGTAAAGAGTATGGCTCAACTATCAAATCTGGGAAGCTTAGATGGTTTGTGAGAGAGACTGGTAAAGACTTAAGTTTTGTGTTTGTTTTTTGGATTCAAGAAGAGTTTTTGATCACTGATTAAGCATTTTCCTATTTTCCGGTAGGATCAAAGGAGAGTCGTCGAGGAACCATTGTATTTGTTCATGGAGCTCCTACTCAGTCTTTTAGCTACAGAACTGTCATGTCTGAGGTGCTACACTGAATCTTGAATCATGTGTCTATATGGGAAACAATTGTTTCTAATGAAAGACTCTTATGATTTCCAATGAATCATGTGTATGTATATGAAGCTTGAGTGGATCTTTTGTGTGTTCCCAACAATGTAATAGTTGTCAGATGCTGGATTTCATTGCTTTGCACCTGACTGGATAGGATTCGGATTCAGTGACAAACCGCAGCCTGGATACGGTTTTAATTACACAGGTTCGTTGATGGTACATTTAATAGTTTGTGAACTGCAAAATCAGTGTACATGGTTCTTTGTTCTAATAAGTTTTAAATCTTCTCAGAAAAAGAGTACCATGAGGCGTTTGATAAACTGCTTGAAGTGCTAGAGGTCAAATCTCCTTTCTTTCTTGTTGTTCAGGTTCGGATGTGTGTTCTTATCCCATTTGTGTATAATATGTTAATAATTCATCAAGACTGAATATATATCTTATTTCTGCATTTGTTGTGGTCTCCCAAGGGATTTCTTGTAGGTTCATATGGTTTAACTTGGGCTTTGAAAAATCCAAGCAAGGTTGAGAAACTCGCGATCCTTAATAGTCCGCTGACCGTTTCATCCCCAGTTCCCGGATTATTTAAGCAGCTGAGGTTCAACTCTTTTGCCATTTTGACCACTCTAAATGCTTGCAATACTCTGTGAAAGCACCAATCTATTTGTATCTCTTGGCTTTCCTCATTTTTTTTCTGATGCAGGATTCCCCTGTTTGGTGAATTCACCTGCCAAAATGCTATCTTGGCCGAGCGGTTCATTGAAGGAGGTAGCCCGTATGTATCAAATTAACCATCATCTTCATTATAGAGATGAGACATTATATACTGGCTATTCTCCTAGCTCAGCCTCAAAATGCATGTGTTTGGTGATGTTGATAGAGGCTTCTACTGACAATTGTCTTACTCTATATCTGTTTTGATAGCTACGTCCTGAAGAATGAGAAAGCTGATGTGTATCGTCTACCATATTTGTCAAGCGGAGGGCCTGGCTTTGGTACGTCTCTAAACCAAATTCAATGAATGGAGCATGATACACACCTTACTCTTGATTCTTATGATGGTTTAATCTATTATCTAAGAGACTTCTCATCCTGAGATTCTGATGAATTAGCCTTGCTCGAGACTGCGAAGAAGATCAACTTTGGAGACACATTGAGTCAAATTGCAAATGGGTTTTCATCAGGCAGGTAAGTGCATTTCAACTTTTTACAAATTCACACGGCTACAGATAGGTCTTTTACTTTGCTGAGGTTTTGATCCTTCACAGCTGGGATAAACCTACGCTTCTGGCTTGGGGAATAGCTGATAAATATCTGCCTCAGTCTATAGCAGAGGAATTTGAGAAACAGAACCCCCAAAATGTTAAGCTTCGACTCATCGAAGGTGCTGGGCATTTGCCTCAAGAAGACTGGTATGAGAATACACATACTGTTCTGGTCTGCTTTGATTCTTATAAGACTCTCTGAATTTTGAACTTTGTATACAGGCCAGAGAAAGTAGTTGCTGCCCTCCGAGCATTTTTCTGACTTCCAAATACAACAAAAAAGGACAGAGGTAATCACAAAGCCTTGTAACAGCCTAAATAACTAATAATAGTAGAATATCACATAGCCTTGTAGGCATCCCACATTTCCAACATACTTTCTTACAAAAAAAATGGGATAACTGTTAGCTGCCCACAAAAACTATCATCTTGGAAACATAGGTTCTCAACTTTTTCTTCCTTTTGGCTTCTTACCAGCTTGGCTAGTAGCTTTCTCTTCAGACTTCCTCTTTATTGCAGGCTTTGTACCACGGCCTTTGGGTTTCACAACTTCTTCTTCAGCCTCGCTATCATCTCCATCATCGTCGCTCTCTTCTGTTTTTGTCTTCGATGCAGGCTTCTTACCACGACCACCTCTGGGTTTCTGTCCTTTCTTCGATTTAGCACTCTCATCTTCTTTCTCAGTTTCTTGTTCATCTTCTTCCCCATCTCCATCGTCTTCTTTGGGTTTCACACCTCGTTTAGCCGGTCTAACCTTGGCTGCTTTCTCTGCGTCTTTCCCATAAAGTTTCTGCAGTTCTGGAACATAAGCTGTTGTCTACAAAAGAAGAAAACCAGACACAGAAACATTAGTTCAGTTCACTACATGAACCAATCACCCACATTATAACAGTGCCTAACAATGCATACATATACTTACCCTTCCACCAGCAGTAATGAAATCAATCTTCTTCCCTGCAATAACCAAAACAGTATTCATTACCTACCACATAAATCAGATACATCACGATTCACTCTCATAACGTTTAAACCATTATTATGGGGATTAACAACTGCAGTTGGAAGTTGAGAGAACAACAGATCCAACAGTTTTATGAACTTTTGCAGGTAGATAAAGAGTTTGAGTGTGAAATGTGGGATTCAAACCATCAACAAAGGCCTTTCCTGGCTTCTTTTCCCTATTATGAAAAATCCAGTAACTAGGAAACTGACTACTGTCTGCATCAACTTCCACAGCTTTTTCTATCACCTGCAAAACCCCAAATTCTGCTTCATCAAATTTATAGATAGATGGTGGGAAAGCTTACCATTAACTTTCCCTGCTTTTTTCCCCCACCGAAAATGAAACAACCATTCAACAGGAAACTCTTTGCTATCAGCATTGACTTGAACTGCATGTTGAATGACCTACAAATGCGGGTTTTTTTTTTCTCTCTAAATCCCAATAAACAATGCATCATATGCATATATATTAACAGAGCCTTTGTAATCCCATGTTTTTTAGGTACTGTTTTGGTGGGGTGTTTAGAGTCTTACCTCTTTGATGGATGTGTGCAAAGCTTCACATTGCTCTTTGGAGAGGCTAGAAGCAGTCTGCAACGGGTGGATTCTGGCCTGCGAAAAAAATAAACTAGAATTAATCGTACAGCATGTAAACCCGTTTCTTCTGTCGTCAAATGTACAGAAAACAAAAGTGGATACTTTGTGAATCAAATGAGTGGTTACATAGATGCTTTACTTCATTTCAAATGTAAATGTGTAAAGATCACTTACTTGGTACAGCACTTCATCAGCGATCCAATTCCCAATACCTGAAATATATCCCTGCAAAAGGGAAGATATACATAATCATCTAAATGCGAGCTTTTTATATAAAGAAAAGGAACAAAACTTTGCCAAATAAAAGAAGATCATTTCTGCAGCATCTATAATGTCATATATAGCCAAGTTCTAGATATTGTGATAGAAGTGGTAAGGACAAGAAAGAGCTGAAAGATGCATAAAAGTGAGAGAAAATGAAATTTGATCTCTGAACCTGATCAAGTAGGAGAGGTTTTATGGTTATTTTCTTTTTAGCTAAGCTTTCTGCAAATTCATCAACTGTCATAGGCTCCAACAATGCATCAGGACCAAGCTCTGATATTGGACTCACAGAAGTAGGCTGCAATAGCAAACATAAATAAAACTATCACTAAGTATCCACAGAGAAGCTTAATAAAATAAAAAAAGCAACTTCAGAGTTATGCATTTATACATTTGCTAGAAGTCGAACTTTGGCAAATCTCCTCTTATCAGTAAATGAAAGCTCCAGACCATCATCAAGCTTTAAAAAAAAAGCATACCTCATTGTGATTGAAACACATTTTTGGGTTCACGATCAGTAATAAAAAGATAACAAATTGCTTTACCTCGACGAAGAACTTTGAATACTTAGATGGCCACTCCTCTGAGTCCTTTACAGCAGACCTGCATAAACAATGTAATACATATCAATATTTGTTCTATAAATCTTACACTTAACAAAGCAAATGTAATAATGGTACTTCATAAACCTCACCTCTTATACTTAGTAACTGCAACGCCTTTGATATAAATAGCACCAGCCATACCTGAAGAAAACACATAAACCAAAATCAAAATTTCGAAGAAACAATAAAGCCAAACACTTTCACTCTTTTTTTCATAAATCAAAGCAAAAACAGTCCTGCATTTTAACAGATGTTCGATTTTGATGAAATTATTCAATCAAGTCCTGAATTTGGATAAAATGGAAAAGTAAAACCCTGAAATTAGATTCCTCAAGAACACACATTAAAGCAAAACCAAAACCATTTATAAGTTCAACGAAACAATAAAGCCAAACACTTTCACTCCTTTGATAATGAATCACAGCAAAAAAGGTCTAGCATTGAACTATGAACAGTCCTGCATTTCGTCAAATTTCCAATTTTGACGTAATTGATTTGATTCCATCTAAAGTTCTGATTTTTAAGATGTAAAACCCTAATTCTGTTTCAGAGAGAACTTACCGAATTGAAAAGAAGGAAATGGCGGGGAATCTAATTCGAGCCAGAGGTTTTTGCCCTTTCTACGAGCAGAGATGATGGTTTTTCCGAGGATTGAGGTCTGGAAATCGGACGGCGAGATTCCATGGATCACTTTGTTGTCGTCGGCGATAATGACTCGCTTAATCTTTTTTCCAAGACAATTTTCTTCTATTGCTCTCCTCGCCGCCTCGACCTCTGGAAGCTCCGGCATGGTTTTTCTCGTCGGCGAAATTAGGGTTTTGGTCTCTCCGGTTCCCCTTCGATTCGCGCCTTTTATTGCTTCGTTTAGTTGTTCCGCTTTAGTTGTACTCTCTCTAAATTTTATTTTATTTTAATCCAAGCATAAATCTTCTTTTGAAAATTAATAGACACAATTTTTGTAAAATAATTGTATCCAAAAAAAATTTAAACGAAAATATCATTGAATGAAGAAACGTAAACATAATTTCAAAAAAAAAAAATATCAAATATAATAAGTAACAAAATATTTCAAAAAAAAAAATATCTCTTTAAACTGTGAATTTTTATTTCTGTAAATTTCTGAATATATAATTTTCGCTAACCATGTTGATAATTTATTTATGAAATAATTTATCATATATTCATATATATCAGCATGGTTTGTATTTGTATTTGTATTTTTCTAATACAAAACAAGACGTGGTTCGGACTTCGAAGTCTTTAGTGTAAAACGGCACAATGTCTTTTTGTTTGGTAGGAGAATTGGTTTAGCAATAATAGCACATTAAACCCTAATTGTTTTCTTCTTTGGTAACCAAAACCCTATTTATCGAACACAATATATTCAATCCTTTTCTTCGCCGTTACGATATCTTCCCATCTCCTCCACTCTCATTCTTCACGCTTTTATCTTTGTCCAATATTTCACAGATCAGTTTTCTGATTATTCTTTTGAGTGTCAGTTTAAGTTTTCGTAGACCACGCACCGGCTACATGTTTAGTGTCAATAAAAGAACGCAAGCCTTCTCTGTCTTTCTTTTCTTTTTCTCCGTTCCTAAAGTTATCAGATATTTGAACAAGCAGAGATCATTAAAAGAGGAAGAAAAAAGATTGGAAGAGTTTCAACTACTTTTATCAAAATTAAAAGATGTTCATCTACCCCTTGACCTAATTGTGGAGATACTCAAAAAACTCCCGACAAAATCTTTGATGAGGTTCCGATGTGTCTCAAAGCCATGGTCATTCATTATAAGCAAACGTAGAGACTTCGTTGAGTCGATCATGGCTCGGTCTTTGAGACAGCCGCCTCATAAGCTTCCGGTCTTCATCTTCCACCAATGTGATCCTGGAACTTTCTTCACCGTGTCGTCTACATTCTCTCAAAGCACAAAACCCAAAGTATCAATAATGCCTGGACGAAACCACTATAATGCGTTCAGGTATCAATACGTTCGAGGCTTTATATGTTGTTCTTCATCAGTATATGATTTGGTTACCATATACAACCCTACCACGAGGCAATGTCTTCCTTTACCCAAGATCGAATCAATGGTACTCTCACCAAAGAGACACAAACACTGTTACTTTGGATACGACCATGTCATGAATGAATACAAAGTGTTGGCCATGGTTAATGACTCGCAAGAGTTGACGCAAACTTTTCATGTTTTCACATTGGGTAGAGATTGTCCTCAATGGAGAAAAATCCGAGGCAATATTGATTACGAACTCATTTCAGTCAGCCGGGCGGGGGTATGCATTGACGGAACTATTTACTACGTAGCAGTTAGAAGAAAAGATAATGAGAATTATGGTGAACTTTTCATGATGAGTTTCGACGTAAAGTCGGAAAGATTTTATCATGTCCGCACTCCTGAAACATTGTGGAGTCCCAAGTGTACTGAGCGAGGTCTTTTTAACCACCAAGGGAAGTTAGGATGCATAAGTAGCAACGAAAACAATATAAGTATGTGGATTATGGAGAATGCTGAGAAGCAAGAATGGTCCAACATTACTTTTGGCTTGCTTGAATACCCTGGAGGTGATTTCAGAACTTTCTCAGGTATCACTCCTGCTGGTGAGATATTTAGTATGTGTTATCCTTTTTATAATATGCCATTGTGTGTTCATTATTATAACGTGAAGCAAAAAAGCTATAGAAGAGTTGAAATCGAAAGTACTAGGCTAAAGACAAGAAAACAACCTAGAGATATTATTCGCGTATTTGCCATTCATGATTTTGTCGAGAATACAATGTGGTTGTAAGACTTATTTGTATTATTTTAAACCTTTTAATACAAATCGTTCCTTTATTTTTTATTTTTTCTTTGTTAAACAGCTAGGTTATAGTTATCTGATCAGGAAAAAGTTACTATGGAGTAAATCAAATATATATATTGTATACGTTGAATATGATTAAGTCATAAATGCAATGATGATGATTCATTATAGCGCCAGGTCTTTATGTAAAATATATAGTGTCTCTCTTAATGGTGTTAATTTGAGTATTTCCTCGTAAATATTGATGAAAATGGTGAGACTTGGATAGTCTGTCTGTGTAGTATATATTTGAAATAACGACCCAATTAAGAACTAAAAAGATATTTCAATATCTACTACCAAACACCTAATGTCTTATTTGATTTTTATGTCTATAGTGTTCTATTAAATGGTAAAAAGATTGACACCTAAACTTGATTTTTCCGAGGACTGAGATTTCATTAATTACTTTGCTGATGTTCAATTTGGGCCATATTTAAACTATCAACTATCAAGTGGAAAAATTGTTGATGTTGGGGATGCGTCAATCTTTATATCTTTAAAGTATCTTTATCTATACCAAGTTACCAACACATGGCTAGTCTTGTATTTTCTGATACAAACGAGAAGTTGTTAAGAATTGTAAAACGGCACGATGTCTTTTTTTTTGGTCGGAAACTGTTGAGATTACTTGTGGTTTTGGGAATATTTCTCTAATTGTTTCAAATTTATGTAGAGTATTTAAGAAATTATTTCCTTCTTCCAAAGGGATTAGGAGGAGTTTTCTATGGTGTTAGACCGAGGGAGTTCTCTTGGAAGTTCTTTTACTCTGTTCTTGTTATATATGTAATCGTTAATTATTTCGGTTTTTAACAAAGAGACTCCTGAGATTACTTGTGGTTTTGGGATTCTTTAATTTTCCCTAAGAGTAACTTACTTTTTCTTTCTTTTAAGAACAAAACCCTAAAGTCCTAAACTCGGCCGTCACGATATCTACATCTTTCACAATTCTTGTGAGTTTCCAGTTATGTTTCCTAGATTACCGTCACGTTTTATTTGTTTACAAAAGAAGGAGAAAAACAGAGGTCATGAGAAAAGGAAATGAAGAGAAGAATTACCGTGAAGAAGAATATTTGCAACTCCCTCTGGATCTCATTGTGGAGATACTAAAGAAACTCCCGTTAAAGTCACTTGTGAGGTTCCGATGCGTCTCAAAGCAATTTTCAACGATTATCTGCAGCCTAAGAGACTTCATCGAGTCGGTGGTTACTCGACATTTAGCTCAGCCGGGGCAGCAGCTTCCCCTGTTGGCGGTCTTCCACCATTGTGTGCCTGAAACTTTCTTCACTGTCTCGTCTAGTTTCTCCCAAAGCCTCAAACCCGCAGTATCAGTCTATGGACACGACAAGTATTTGTTTGTATATCGATACATCAGAGGCTTGATCTCTTGTTCTTCGATTTTTCTAAATTGGTTCAGATATACAACCCTACCACGAAACGATCCGTTGGTTTACCTGAGATCGGACCCCCAGTAACAGGGTTCCGGAAATGTAACTGTCTTTTTGGATACGATCCTGTCATGGATCAATACAAAGTGTTGTCCATGGTTTTTGATTTCCGAGAGCTTACGCAAACTTTTCATGTTTTCACATTGGGACAGAGTCAATCTTGGAGGAGAATCCAAGGCATTAATGATGGGAAACTTTTTCCAAGCGCCGTGGGGATTTGCATCGATGGGACTTTCGAGTTCTTGCGATTCAAGCGTGACCAAGATTGTCTGTTTTGCGATAACGAAACTCAACATATTATAATTTAGGATTCATGGATCATATTCACGTTCATACAAAGTCAGTTTTTTTTTAAAATGGTAATGGACGATATAAGAGAATCTGAGGGAGAGAACTGTGGATTTATACAACAAAAAGATAAAATATAAAGTTGCATGGAGTATATATACACATGTTCCAGAGGTGAAGATGTTTGGTAGGTCACCAGTAAAAGATGTATCATTTCAAGAACGAAATTATCAATACATTTGCTAACCATATAGGCATATACCTTTGTCGTAAAATTTTGCATAGGACAAGAAAAATGTGTGACTCAAAACCATATTCTCATTACCAAATTGGTGTACTACTACTATATTAACTTAAGTTCCTTATTTAATTTATTTCCTATATATATATTAACTTAAGTTCCTTATTTAATTTATTAACTTAAGTTCCTTATGTACTACTACTACTCTTATGTTTGAATAAGTGGTTTGACAAAAACGAAATACTTTATTTCCACCTTCTTTTTTTGCTATTTTGAAAAAGGGTACCACAACTTGATAACACCAAACAGGAAAATGTTCAATAAAACAATAGATTAATCTGCAACCATACGCCCAATGTCTTATTTCTTCCTGATTCTACTTTTCTTTTGATACTTTCTTTCTGATTCTTAATCTAGTCCTAGTTCTGTTAGTTATAACATGGTGAATTATTTAATTAAAAATTTGTATAGAGAAAGGAAATTTTACAATTAGTAAAATTTGAAATAAATGGCTTATAAGTAAGAATTATTTATTTATAAATAAAAAGTTACCACAACTTGATAGTACCAACTCACGCTATTTTACTCATAATAAAGAAAAGAAACGACGATAATAAATCACTAGACAACGTGCGGTCTTTATCGTAGAGGTGAAGTTTTGGTGATTGGGAGACTCAGTTCCAGCCAGAGTTTGAGCATATCTCTGATGTCTAAATGATGTTCATGTCGAAGCCTACACATTCGCATACCCAGAAACTTAGACAAATACGTTCAAACAAAAAAATAGTACATTAAACAAAGTTAATTAGTAAAATGATTGATGTTTATATACCATGAGTATATTAAGAAAAAGACGTCTCCAAAACCAGCCTCTCTAAGGGACTCAACAACTTCTTCTTCACGGGTGTAAGGAAGTAGACGATTCTCTACGACAAAAACAACCATAAAGACTAAAGACTTAGCATTACCTTGTGACCATTATCTAAAGAGGAAAATAAAGATTACCTGCTCCACGTGTAAAAAAGATTTTCTGTGATGCAGCACGAGCTACAGCCCCAACTGTATATTCTATGCTGCTTGTTATGCTCCTGGCGAGGTTTGAGTAATTAATAAATTTAAATATTTCTTAAAACTTAATAGAGATAAGTGAATGAGTAATAGAAGATAAATTATATACCCCGTAATAGAAAGCCACCCATTAATTCCAACAACAACTCGGGGATTTATAGGATAATGTCCAAGAGCACAATTTGTTGCAAATTGGAGAGCTACTACTGCACCCATGCCAAAGCCTCCTACTCCTTTTACGACTACATAAAAATAAAATGTTTAGTGATCATTAATTAGCTAGAGATCTGATGCATATCAACATGTTAGATGTGTAGAAAAAGAGCCTTATATTTATATTTTCAAAGATTTTCTAGAAAGCAAAAATACAAAATAAAAAAGTAAGGACAAAAATTATATCTATATGCTGATAACATTAACAACCCATTTTAAAAAACAAAAATTAAATAAGCCAAAAAATTAATAAGGCCAATTTACCATTTAGTGGTTCACGCAATAAAAGATCAGCAACAAATTTAGCTGCGGAATCTAATGCCTCTCGATCATCTTGTTTGATATTAGATCCGAAGTCGTACGCTGAATCAACAAAGAGCATAATGTTTACTAGAAAAACTGAGTACATATTATGTTATAAAAAAGAGGAAAAACTGAGTACGTATAAACCAACTTATCTCACATGTATTTGTGTAGACGATAGGTGGACAAATCCAGTTGACCTGTTTATATCTAAAATAATTATTCATGTTGTTAACAAATTTAAAAGTTATTAGTGGGGTTTTAAACTTACATTTTTAAGTTTTAAACTTTTCACAAACTGCACTGAACTGCAAACAAATTAATAAACACAGTGAGTAAGAAAATCAATACAAATTCAAATAAGAGTTAAGAAGCGAAAGATCATGAAGCTCTTATGCTTAGTTTACAAAACAGAATATTCCGTTCATGTTAGACGAAAAAAGTTTCTTTAATTTCATAATTAACTTAGATTAGAAGAATGAAAGATATGTAACAATACAAAACAAGTCATGTGATATAAACATTACTCAGTGAAATGCTCATCCTTATCATGCAGCCATACTATACTGGCCCTTTGATCTCCTTGAGGTTCCACAAAATGACTGCATTTTAAGTCAAGTACATTTGCTCCATTTCTACTACCTGCAAATATTTTACCATTAGAAAAGTCATTAACCAAACAAACTTTTTGAGAGTAGTAGCCCACAAACTTAATAAGAACTACAAAAAAATAAGAAAAAATAAGCAACATGCACCAAACATTTCAGAATAACAAAAATATGAAAAATAAACAAAATCATGCTTTTGTTGAAAATAACTTTTGGAGACTACAAAAAAAAGGATCGGAGAGTTCATTTACTTCATATGAAAATTTCAGAGTTGCACACTATATTGACGGGAAATGGAAGAGAATGAAAAGGAGAGAAATGTGAAAATATACACCAAAGAGTGATGTGAATATCTACGAAGATATAACCTCACAATAACAACAAGAAAAGAAGAAGAAGAATGAACTAACATAACATGAATAATCAAGAAGGAAACAAGACATACTAGAAGCCGCCATGTTTTGATGAGAAAAAACTTGACTAGTTCTTTTATTTTTATTTTTTTACTTAGCAGATTTTTCTATATCTGTTTTTTGTTAAAGGATTTTCTTTTCTATATTTTTGAGAGGAGTTTCGGAAGCCAGTGATGGTGGAAATATGTGAGGAACGATGTGTATTTATACACCCAAAAAGCACAAACCTGATGGGAGAGAGAATATTCCATTTCTTTTTTTCTATCTCACTAAATCAAAATGTCAAATATATTGGTTGGTCACTAATTAATGAAGGAAACATAATCAGATGTTTCATTATCAATTTTTGGAACCACACCTAGGGACTAATTTTTTCTTCTTTCTAGTTCTATGAAAAGATATAAAAGGAAATTGAACTTATGATATCATCGAAATCATAAGTAATAAGTATCATCGAAATTGAACCTATGACATTGATATCTTCTGTGTACTTTAGCTGGAACCAATTATGTATTTCATATTATTTGTCTTAGTCTTACTTTGATTAATTGGTATACAGCTATATACATATTTGGAAAATTTACGATATCTATAAATCTCATAATTAGTAGAGGTTTTAGAATTTTACACGTAGACTAATGTTAAATCTTAAAAACCAATACCATAATTCATTTTATAAATACTACACTCTACAGGGCATGCATCTATGAATTTTTTTACTAAATAGTTTTACTTTAGTTGGTACACATTTTGGCAAGATATTTGATATGGGATGAGTCGTTTCAAATGACGAATTCAGTCATTAGTGGTCCAAACTTAAAGCAAAAGTATAACTAATTAAGGTATTTAGGAGCTGTAAAATAAAATAAAATAAAATTAGGTATTTAGAAAATCTTAGTCGCTTCAAATTTCTAATTGGGGCATAAGTGTGGTCCAAACTTAAAGAATACGTACACATAAATGCAAATTACTAACAAGTAACAACTATGAATCCCATAACTAGTATAGAGTTAAATTAAGGAAACCACACAGGAAAATAATCTTGACTATGAGTACAACAACTTCAAATATTTATAGGAAATAAGTAATTCCAGATGACTAAGTGAGTCACGAGTGCGTTCCAAACAAAAAGAATTTTCAATCCCAACACGTAAACTTTAATATTACATTCTCATTGTGGAGCACGTAAACTTTAATATTTCAATTTTTTTTTTAAGTCACACAAACTATACCTTCAAATCTCTAGACGTGAGATGTCGAAGCTATCTTAAAACCTGATTATCAATTTTGGTGGTTTCTAAAAAATATATATAATAAAATTCGGGTTTGTTAGAATAAAACAAAAGAACGTCATATAGAGTTATTTTCCTTCCAAATCTTATAGACAGAAGCTTGGAGGAATAACTTGCAAATATGATGTTGAATATGGTGTTTCTAGAAGCTACCCAAGCAACAACATGCACAAGGCTAGAAGGTGGAGAGTGATATATCAGAAGGTCAAGATGTTCGTTGGTCACATTATCAATTTGGTGTTCTAATTAACAACATCTTTGGGTTACTAAATTACTCATTACGTTTGAAAAAAATAATACTTCAATTATTACCATCTCTTTCTTCTTGTTGCTATTTCGAAAAAGGTTACCAGTTAATAATCGCCAACCGAAAAAACTGAAGAATTAGGAAGGAAAACAATAAAATTAATTGAAAGAAACAGAAAAAATTAATCTGCAACCATATACCTAATGTCTTATCTGTTTCTAATGCAACTTGATAAATGATAATGGCTAGTTCGAGTTTATATTAATTAACATATGGTGAATGATTGAAGTAGTTTGTATAGAGAAAGGAAATTGACACTTTCAAAAACTAAATTGTATGGATGTATATCTATCATCTAATCACATACTTTCATTACCAAATACGTATAGGTTTATCAATTTACGTTATATCTTGGCTTAATTCAAATATATATTACTCATGTATACTTATAAGAAGATTGCAACATAGTTAATTAATAATTATTTAATTGTTAAAAAAGGTTGCGACAACTTGATAGCACCAACGGGGAAAAAACAAACTACCGTAAAGTCTGAAAAAACCAATAACTTAGTCATAAGTCATAACATGAGTCACGCTAATTTATTCAGGACAAATTAAACAAACGACGATAGTAAACTACTAGTCACTAGCTAGATAGATGAAAGTCTTTATGGTAGACATTCTTTTGCAAGCACAACATCGAGCGGGAGCTTCTCTTCTAACCAGCTTTTGACCATTACGTTGCGATTGATCTCATGAGCGATCGGTCCAAACCTATGTCACATATTCATAACCCAATAAACTTATTAGACAAAAAAATGTCAAACCAAAAATGCTATATAGAGCTAGCAGGGCTAAAAAGTAAAATATTTGATGTTTCTATACCTTGCAAATGGTAAGAACCTGACGTCTCTAAATCCAGCCTCTCTAAGTATAAAAGCAGCTTCTTCTCCACAGCCACATAGGTGAGGAACATGATCTCCTGCGAAACATATTATCATATATAAAGATTTAATTAGCATTCCCTCTGTCTAAAGAGGAAAATAGATACATGAATTACTTTGTCCATGTGTAAGTAAGATTGACTGCGATGCAGCACGAGGTGGAGCCTCATATGAAGCAAATTCTATACTTCGTTTTAGGCTCCTGCAATGTTGAGTAATTAGTCTTTCATCATTCAATGGGATGTGAAACGTAACCTTACTTAGTTTAAAGAAATTATTTGAGTATACTTCGCCTTAGAAAGCCACCCGCTGATTCCAACAACAACTCGGGGATTTATAGTATAATGGTTAAGAGCACAACTTGTTGCAAAGTGGAGAGCTACTGCTGCACCCATGCCAAAACCTCCCACTCCTTTTATGACTATATATATAAAAAAGTTTTAGTGAGCACTTATAAATATATATAAAAGAGCACTTTTTTAATTTTTGTTATATTCTCTAATAATTATGCATAGGTCGATATTAGGTCATTCTGCATTACCATTTTCTGGTTCATCCGAGAAAAGGTTAGCAACACGTTCAGCTGTCAGATATAATGCATGGTTGATATTATATTCGGGTTTGTTCCCTGATTCATCAAAGAGGACGGTACCACCATTTTAGCTGTTTACATATTCTAATTATATATAATCAAATAATGTTTACAAGAAAACTGATTATAAGCCAATTTATCTCACTCGAAGTTGGGAGCACGAGAGATGGACATATCCATTTGATCTGTAGTAAAATAAATATTCATGTTAACAAAACTAATAGCTATTAGCTAGTGGATTTTAACATAAAATGTTCAAGGATGCTTACATTATTAAGATTCAAAATTTTCACAAACTGAACTGAACTGCAAAAATTATATAAACATAATAAGAGAAAACAACGAAAATACAAATCAAAAGTAAGAGTTAAGAAGCGAAGATAAAGTTTCTATGATTAAAGTACCTAACAAAAAATAATATTCCGTTCATGTGAGATGAATTTTTTTTCTTTTGGATTAGAAGAAATGTAAGATATGTAATAATACAAAACAAATCATGTGATATAAACGTTACTCAGAGAAATGCTCATCCTTATCATGCAGCCATACTATAGTGACTCTATGCTCTCCTTTAGGTTGCACAACAAAATCTGCTCTGTTGCTACTACCTGCAAAGATTTTACCATAAAACAACGTCATTAACCAAGCAAAATTGTCTGAGAGTAGTAGCCCACAACTGAATAAAAACTACATAAAAGAGAAGAAAAATATCATCGGAGATTTTTAATATTCATTCGAAAATTAATATCAGAGTTGCACAATATATTAATGGGATATGGAAGAGAAAGAAAAGGAGATCAATGTGCAAAAACACAACAAAGAGTGATGTGAATATATAAACAAAATTTACATCACAAATTCACAATAACAACGAGAAAAGAAGAAGAAGCAGCAAACTAACATAACATGGAAAATCAAGAAGGAAACAAGACATACTAGAAGCCGCCATGTTTTGATGAGAAGAACGTGACTACTCTTTTTTCTATACTCAGCAGTTTGTTGTTCTAAATTTTAAGAGAAGTTTTGTAAAACCAGTGATGGTGAAAATATGTGACGAATAATGTGTATTTATACACCCAAAAAAGCACACACATGATGTGAGAGAGAGAATATTCCATTTATTTTTCCATTTCACTAAATCAAAATGTCAAAACTATTGGTTGGTCACTAATTAATGAAGGAAACCTGATTTATTAGATGTTTCATTATCATTATGTGCAACCACACCTAGGTTTTAATATTTTCTTTCTAATTCTATATGAAATGATAACAAGGAAATTGAACTTATGATATCTACAGTATACTGTATACTACAGCTGATTACCAATAATATATTTCATATTATTTGTTTTAGTTTTCATATAATTAATTGCTAAACAACTATACATATTTGGAGATTTAATTACGTATAAATCTCATAACTAGTAGAGATTTTCGTATTTTACACGTTGACTATCAATGATGGATCTTAAGAACCAATATACTTCATTTTCTAAAATACTATTTCGTAAGGAATGCACCTACACATGTATATATGAATTTTTACTAAATAGTTTTACTTTAGTCGGTATACAGATTTTGGCAAAACTATAATAGTTATGTAACCCGCAAATATTATAGATTTAAATTGAGGAAACAAAAACGGATTAAAAAACTATATGAGTCGTTTCAAATGACTAAGTGAGTCATAGGAAACTTATTAGTCGCTTCAAATTTCTAATCTGTGTAATCAAAGAATACATACACATAAAAGCAACTTACTAACAACTATGAATCCCATAACTAGTATAGAGTTAAATTAAGGAAACGACGAAGAAAAAGAATCTTGACTATGAGTACAACGTAACAACTTCAAATATTTATAGGAAAGAATAAAGTAATTTCAGATGACTAAGTGAGTCACGAGTGCTTTACGAACAAAAAGAAAGTTACATCCACATTGTGGAACACGTAAACTTTAATATTTCATTTTTTTTCAAGTCGTCCCACAACTATACCTTCAAATCTCTAGACGTGAGATATCAAAGCTACCTTAAAACCTGATTATGAATTTGGTTATAGTACTTGGTATTCTTCCTTTTCACATTTTGGTGGTTTCTAAGAAAAATAAATTTCGGTTTGTTATAGAACAAAAATAGAAGGTCATGTAGAGTTATTTTCATATATTCATATCTACTATTGACAGAAAAGCTTGAGGAATAACTTGCGAATATAATGTTGAGTTTGGTGTTTCTCGAAGCTGAACAAACCCAAGCAACAATATGCACAAGGCTAGAGACTGGAGAGTATTATTTCAAAAGGTCAAAATGTTTGTTGGTCTCATTATCAAATTGGTGTAATAATTAACGTTCCATCTTTGGGTTCCTAAGTTACTCATATGTTTGAAAAACTGGCTTGACAAAACCGAAATACTTATTTTTTTCTTTTTGCTATCTTGAAAAGGGGTTACCATGTACAACTTGATAACACCGACAAGAAAAGTGAAGAATCAACAAGATAAAACAATAAAAATGAATTGCAAGAAAAATAGATTAATTAATAACCATATACCTAATAGATTATAAATCCCTTCTAATCTGTAATAGAGATCAGAGAAAAATTGCTGTGTAATTAAATTAAGTAAAATATCACAGAGAAAAACAAATGTCATCATAACGTGCGTACATTTGATGTGGTATACATTTCATTTTACTTGTTAACTTCCGCTTAGTGTTTTGGTTCAACAAGCAATTTAGTTTCACTTGCATAGTCTTTTGATATTATTAGTTAAATTGATCAAAATGGCAAATAGATGAGTTCTATGTTCAAAATAAAAATATGATCATATGAATCCGTGAGCTAGTCCCAAAAACAGATATGGACCAACCACATTTAACATGTTATATTTCTACTGTGACTAAAGTCAGTTTTAATTCTATGACATAACTACGTAACACATTGATACTATATATCCGCTCATTCACTCTACAATGACTCTCATCTCAATCGAGTCAATCGCCACAATTTGTTTGCCAACTAATTACAAACTCACTAGATATATAACATTCGAAGTCAAAAGATAAAAAAAAATGTCGCTTATATGATCTTACGCATTTGACAAGAATGTCGCTATATATCTTGTATACATATCTAGCTTCATGGGCACGTTTCTATGTCCTTCACTCCCCACTTGTCTTTAGTTGATAAGAAATTAATGTTATACAACATCAAATGAATTGAAAGAAAGCAAGTAGTATATTTTTTCGGAAACTTGAAATTAATTTACTCTATCCTTTTTGAAATGTAAGGATGTTTCAACTAAAAGCACAAAAATTATAAAGTATAATTTTTTTTTTCCAAAAACATCATTACTATTTAATTAAGATTCAACCAATTATATATAAAAAATATTGCATAATAAAATTGTTGCAAAGTACTCCTTATGTCAGTTAATTTGTTGCAACAATATGCAAACTTTAAAATTATTTGATACTCCAACAATTTGCAATCAACCAATTATTTTAAAATCAAATAATTTTAAAATTTTGCATAGAAACTAACCAAAAAAAAAAGGTAACAGCTGGAAGGTTGAGATTGGTTACAAAGACGAATTATTTATTATATTAAGCCCCAAAGCTACTTGATTTGTCGAACAACCTCTGGTCTCTCTGATCATTTCAAGTCTGAATTTTGTTCATCCCCAACATGAATACCATTATATATCCAAGTCTCTTAAGCAAAACCCGAAGATTCAGACAAATCCTGGGTTTTCTTTTGTTTATCTATTCCTGAAAATTCACAACTAAATCGAAACAGTGTAGTGTAGTGTACTACAGATGTTGCACACAAGGTGTTCGACGAAATTCCCCAATACTAAAAATTGTTTTTTCTTTTTCTTTAAACCAAAGCCTTATGTCACGTGACACTCACGTTATAAAAGCCAGATTTTTCTTCGATACAATTATGTTATTTTCTCGTTGCTCTTTTTTCCCGCTTCACAATTTCTCTCTGAAGCAAGAAAAGCCCTCGAGAGACACAAGAAAGCTTAAAGAATCTTGAGAATCGTCTTCAATGGAGTCTTCTTCTTCTATCAAGGAGGGGAAACTCTACAAAGATGCTAAAGATCACATCGCTAAAGGAAACTACATCAACGCATTGAAGATACTTGAAGATTTGATTCGAATCCATAGAGAAGATCAAAACGCATGGCTTATTCGTATCAAACAAGGTCAAGTATTCTTAAAACTATCGCTAGAAACAGAGAATTCTGATATGGAATTCACATACTTGTTAGGTTCTGTGGGATGTTACTCGGAAGATGAGAGGTTATCATCATTTTGTGCAAAATCGCTTCACATGTTGGCCAACAAGCTTGGATCTTTGATGTACTACAAGAAGTGTTTGGTGAAAGCAAAACAAGCTTTATCTGTTACTTTCCCAGATATCACGGATTCTGTTGCTCGGCAAATACGAATGAATGAAAAAAAGAAGGAGATGTTGAGCGTAATCAAAGATGCAGAGTCTAAGATTGCTTCTCCGGAGACTCTAGTTGCTTCTACTATGAAACAAGTCTCTAAACCAAAAGTTTTGGAGTCAGAGAAAATTCCAGACACACGTGAGGGTGTGGTGAAAAGATTGAGGTCGTTTTGGGTGCGATTGGATGTGAAGGTCAAAAGAGACTTTATGAAAGTAAACATTGCAAAGCTTTTATCTTTTGTCGAGACAGTCCGTTACAGAGATGGGCGAGATGTTTTGGAGAAAATCCTTGCTTCTGCAAGGAAAGACATGATATGGACATTCTGGATGTGTTGTTCGAAGAGGTTCTCTAGTGCTGAGGAATGTAAGAATCATCTTGAAGAAGTACATGCTGCAGATTTTCAACCTGGTACAAAAAAGGATAAGTTCCAGAGAATAGGGAAGGACTGGGCTCGTAAGATATCAATTGGAAGTTGGGAACCAGTGGATGCAGCGGCTGCTGTTGAAATGATCAAGAATCAGCTCGCAGATGTGAAAGCGTTTGCATCTAAATGTAAGAATGGATGGTCCAAAGAATGGCCTTTAGCTGCAGATGAAGAGCGCGGTAAGTTACTCAAGGAAATCAAATTGCTCCTTGTGTCGCTTTGTGACCATAAAACGTTATCATGCAGTGTTCGAGACTGGGTGATGCATTTTCCGGTTAAGCATCTTGAAAAACTTGAAGTCTCTGCACAGAGTCTTGTCTATTCTCGACTAGTGGAAACACCTCAGAGTATCTGTTTTTTGGAATGTCCTGAACTCAATCAGATTCTAGACTTTCTAAAGAAAATAAAGTGTAAAAGGAATGATGGTGCAGAGCTGGTTCGCAGAGCAGTGGACAGTTTCTTGGATCGTACTCGGGTTAAAGAAAAGATCGACTTTGACCCTCAGTTTTCATATCTGCTTCTGGATAGAAGACTGCTGAAAAGCAATAACGCTCCATGTGATGATGAAGGGACAATCAATGTTTTTGATCCCATTGCCCACTACGCCAAGGCACATGCTCAGGGGGATGATATCATACCTTGGTTATATGACTACAATTCAGTAGATAAGATCTTTCCCAAACCTATCAGGGAATACAATCTTGATATATGGCTAGCTGTTCTCAGAGCTGTTCAGTTCACATGTAGGAATATGGAAACCAAATATACAAATCAAAAGTTGTTCTTAGGTTATAGCGCAACTCTTACTATAATCGAGAACATATGTATGAGTGAAGATGAAAGGAGAAGGAATCTTCAGGAAGATCAGTGGATCAGATATGCATCTATTCTGTGCGATAGGTGTGAGGAGATAGTCCCTGAAATTTCCCTCGCTAGAAAAATATTTGTGTGTGCAGTACGAGATGTTTTCGAAGGAGCATTGCTTCCAACATTTGATGTCCCTGATTTAGATGACTGCTTGAATCTTATACGTGAGCAGAAAACACGTAGTGACGATAAAGTGCTGGAGTCCATAGGCCTTCTGAAATTAGCGGTCACCTACAAGGTTCTTTCATGACTGTAACTTTCATTATTAACAACAGAGTAACATATTCATCCCATCTTAATAAATTATCGACATGACTTGCAGGTTCTTCTAATCGAATCAAAGATTTTGCTGATTGATAATTCAAGGATTAGTTTGCTAAACAACCTCGCCAGGCTTTCTGTATTTGACAACCGCACTTATATTCTTCAACTGATGAAACCTTTCTTGCTGGTTGGTCTGTCTGACTTGGCCTTTATATTGTTTTTTATATGGTTTCATATCTCTTCTCATCTAGAGTGCAATAATGAATATGGAACGCAAAGCCAAGGCAGATGCAGTAGCAGCAGATCTTGCACTCGAGGAGGAGAAGAAGCCACAGTCAAAGAAGAAGAATGATAAAATAAACAAGGTCTTTCAACTAGTAATATTCTGTGAACAAGTCAATGACGCTTTCCTATCTTATTGCGATAACATATCTTCCATTTTGACTTCGTTTCCTTACTTTTAGGATTCCACTTCTCTGCTTTTTGTATACCTGTAATGTCCACATTGTATTAATGAGTGGTCTTCATGGTGCAGCACAGAGCTTCAACGAGCAAGTCTAGTCCCTTTGATCAGACTGTTGAACAGTAAGTACCTTAAAAGTCATTTTCTTATGTTATTTAATTGTTTTCGGGTTTTCTCTGAGTTTTTACATGTACAGTAAACCTCCTGTCAACCTTGAACTAAAAACGGTGGAAGAAGATTCTATGGAACCAGAAAATGCTCTTGCAAGTGAGAATGGTCCATTGGAAAGTTCATCCAAAACTCAAAATCAAGAGGAAGCTACTAAAGATGGCCCTGCAGGTTGTTTAAAAGCTTCTCAATTGACAAATAATTTGAATCGTCTTGTTTTGAGATGCATTATTCTTATATCTTTCATTCGCCATTTTCAAGAGATGCTAGACATGCCTAAAGAAGATTCACTGTCGGCACATTCAGAGTCAGCAATTGGAGGAGCTGCAGCCAGATACAATTCAGCTCTTGACATGACGCTGAAGGTAAAGCAGTTTCCAACCAAAGGAAGATTGAATACCTAAACTCTCATTTACTGATTCAACTCATTCCACATCTCTTCATTTCCTTATTCCTTTTGATAGTTTCACAAAAACATGTGGTATTGCAGGCTCTCTTGAACATTAAAGTTCTCAAAGAAGATCTGAAGAACAATACACAACGATTTCAACAAGTTCCTTCTGCACTGCAACATTTTTTTAATGCTTTTGTGTCAGAGAGCATAAAAACTGAGGGAGTCTACAGTTGCATCTTGAGCGACTTACTTAGTTCCCTAGAAGAAGTTATTTCCAAGGTTCGTCATTTGTGTGGAGAAGATATGCATCTAAGCATTGTATTATAAATTGTTTTTGTCAATAAGCTTAAATGTTATTCTTAAGGTTTTTAAATATTTTACTCTTTGCAGTCGAGTGATGCTGCTAAGGTAGTTGTAGCCATCCTTGAGTTTTGGTTTTGCTGGAAAAATCCAGAAGGAGAAAGCTTGGTAACTCGCCTTTTTACGTTGGCGGAAAATGAAAGAATGAGTTGCAGAAAATGCAGATGGATTACAAATTATCCAGAGAAAAGTTCTTATACCATTGTTATGCCTGCAGATTCAATCAGACAACTTAAGGTATGTTTCATTGATTTCTCTCTTTATTGTTCCTTCAGAAACTGGTACCTCCTCTTATAAAGTTGTCTTATGCTTAAATATATACAGTGTGCTTTTGAGAGTATGAAGTTTGTGGACATACTAAAAGTGATCCGCATGGAATATCAAAAGTCATGCGACATTAAAACAGGAGGTTGTGGAGAGTCAAACTTTGTTCATCACTTTATAAGTAGATGCCCGCCTGTCTTCACAATTGGTAAGTTTTGACCACCATGATTGTGTTCTTATGTACACATTTCACTTATAATGCTTATAATAAAACTTTGTTTGTGTTTTGTCGGTTTGCAACATTAGTCTTGGAATGGGAGAAGAGTGAAACTGAGAAAGAAATATCTGAAACAACAAAGGCTTTAGACTTGGAGTTAGATATCAGCAGGCTATACGTAGGCTTAGAACCAAACACTAACTACCGGCTGGTGTCAATGGTAAAATCTTAATCAGGATCCCAAATTTTTGTCCTATTGTTCTTCTGTATCTCTCTGTTACAGTCTCAACGTATGTGATGCAGGTTGGTTGTGGTGAAGAAGAAGAACACATTTGTTTAGCTTATGAAAACAACCGGTGGGTCAATCTGGGACGAGAGTCTTTAGCAGGAGAGGTAAGAAGAAACAGTTTCCCTTTGTCTTGCTTGAGTTGAACTGTGAATTAGGATATGCCAGACATTATTGACACATATGTGGTGATGCTATAGGATGTCAGTCACTGGAAGAGTGCGGTCATTTTCTTTGGAGATTTTAAGGTCAATCTCAGAGAAGAGTCTTTATCAGGAGAGGTAAGACGAAACAGTTTCCCTTTGTCTTCCTTGAGTTGAATTGTGAAATTAGATAGGCTAGACATTATTGACACATATGTGGTGATGCTATAGGATGATGGCAACTGGAAGAGTGTGGTCAGTTTCTTTGGAGAAAGGAAGATTCGACCAGAGATTCTATTTTATGAAGCTGTCGGATCGATGGCCTAACAAGTGTATCAATATAGAGGATCCCGGCATTGATGTAAATAAAACAGTGACATGCTCCAATTCAAAAGATGTTGTGCTCTCTATTCTATAATATTTTGTCTTGGAAACTACATTTGTTCATATACAGAGAGTCCTTATCATATATACATGACTAATTAGTGAGTCACGAGTACGTTCCAAACAAAAAGAATTTTCCATCTCATTGTGGAACACGTAAACTTTAATATTTCCATTTTTTTCAAGTCAAATATATAGACGTGAGATGTCGAAGCTACCTTAAAAACCCAATTATCAATTCCTTTGCATATTTGGTGGTTTCTAAAAAAAAAGAAGGTCATAACTTGCAAATATGATGTCGAGTTTGGTGTTTGTAGAAGCTGAACGAACCCAAACAATAATATGCACATGGCTAGAAGGTGGAGACTGGAGCATAATATATCAATAGCTAAGGTCAAAATATTCGTTGCTCTCATTATCAATTTGCTCTCATCTTTGGCTTCTTAAATTTTTTTTTTTTTTTTTGTGTCGAAGTCCTTCCTAAATTACTCTTATGTTTGAAAAAACTAAATACTTTTTTCCTAAATACTGGAGCATAATATATATAATTTCTTATTTCTTTTTAATGAAACTTTATAATAGCTAGTTCGAGTTAGATGAATTAACATGGTAAATGATTGATAGTTTGTATAGAGAAAGGAAATTGAACACTTTAAAAAACTAAATTTTATATACGATATGTTTATATATCTGTCAGACTTATAAGAAGATTGTAACATAATTAATTCTAAATAATTATTTAATTATTAAAAAAACAATGTTGCGACAAATTGATAGCAACAACGGGAAAAACACAAAAGCATAAAGTCTGTAAAAAATAAAAACTTAGTCATAAGTCATAACATGAGTCACGCTAATTTATTCAGGACAAAGAAAACAAACGACGATATTTAGTAAACTACTAGTCACTAGATAGAGGAAAGTCTCTATGGTATAGTAACATCGAGCTGGAGCTTCTCTTCCAACCAGCTTTTGACCATTACGTTGCGATTGTTCTCATGAGCAGTCGGTCCAAACCTACATCACATGTTCATAACCCAATAACTTATTAGACAAAAAACAAAATTCAAACCAAAAATGGTATATACTATATAGAGCAGGGCTAAAATGTAAAATATTATTTGATGTTTATCTACCTTGCAAATGGTGTGAACTTGACGTCTCTAAATCCAGCCTCTCTAAGGGACAAAACAGCTTCTTCTCCACAGTCACAGGGGTGAGGAACAGAATCGCCTGCGACACATGTCATCATAAAGATTTAGCATTGTCTCTGATCATTATCTAAAGAGGAAAATAGTTACATTGAAAGAGAAGCCGGTTAGATTTACATATTCCATGCGTAATAAAGATTGACTGCGATGCAGCACGAGCTGGAGCCCCATGTGAAGCAGATTCTATACTGCGTTTTAGGCTCCTGCAATGTTTAATAATTAGTCTTTCATCATTCAATGAGATGTGAAACGTAAAATTAATTAGTTTTAAGAAATTATTTGAGTATACCCCGAATTAGAAAGCCACCCGCTGATTCCAACAACAACTCGGGGATTTATAGTATAATGGTTAAGAGCACAACTTGTTGCAAAGTGGAGAGCTACTGCTGCACCCATTCCTAAACCTCCCACTCCTTTTATGACTATATACAAAATAAAGTTTTAGTCATTGAGTAGCTGTAACTAGTCACAGATTAGATATATGTTAATTAAGCATATTCAAAAAGGGAAAAGCCCACTTAATATATGTATATAAAGATTGGTAAGACCATTTTTTTAATTTTTGTTAAAGTCCCAAATAATTATGGGTCGATATTAGGTCACTCTACATTACCATTTTTTTAATTTTTGTTAAAGTCCCAAATAATTATGGGTCGATATTAGGTCACTCTACATTACCATTTTTTTAATTTTTGTTAAAGTCCCAAATAATTTTGTGACATCAAATAATGTTTACAAGAAAACTGATGAGTATAAGCCATTTTATCTCACATGAATCGGGGAACACGAGAGAGGGACATATCCATTTGACCTGTATGTCAAAAAAATTATTCGTGATGTTAACAAAATTAATAGCTATTAGTGGGTTTTAATTAACATAAAATGTTCATGGATACTTACATTTTTAAGATTCAATTGTTCCACAAACTGAAGTGAACTGCAAAAAGAATATAAACATAATAAGAGAAACAACGAAATAAAATAAAAATTAAAAGTTAAGAAGCGAAGATAAAGTTTCTATAATTAATGTAAGAAAATATTTCGTTCATATGAGACGAATTTTTTTCTTTCATAATTAACTTGGATTAGATCAAATGAAAGATATGAAACAATACAAACAAGTCATGTGGTATAAATGTTACTCAGAGGAACGCTCATCCTTATCATGCAGCCATACTATAATGACTCTATGCTCTCCTTTAGGTTGCACAACAAAACCAGGTTCATCTGCTCTGTTGTTTCTACTATCTGCAAAGATTTTACCATAGAAAAACGTCATTAACCAAACAAAATTGTTTGAGAGTAGTAGCCCACAACTTTAATAAAAACTAAAAAAAATAGTTATTTTATTTATTGAAGATTTCTTTTATTCGTGCGAAAATTTCAGAGTTGCACATTATATTGATGGGAAATGGAAGAGAATGAAAAGGAGAGCAATGTGCAAATATACACCAAAGAGTGATGTTGAATATCTAAGAGAAAATATACATCACAAAAGCAACGAGAAAAGAAGACAATATACACCAACGAGAAAACAATAAACTAACATAACATGGAAAATCAAGAAGGAAACAAGACATACCAGAAGCCGCCATGTTTTTATGAGAAGAACTTGAAAATAGTCTTTTTTCTATACTCAGCCGATTTTTGTTCTATATTTTGAGAGGAGTTTTGGAAAAGCAGTGATGGTGAAAATATGTGACGAACAATGTGTATTTATACACCCAAAAAAGCAAACACATGATATATTTTTCTGTTTCACTAAATCAAAATGTCAAAAATATTGGTTGGTCACTCATTAATGAAGGAAACCTAATTAATTAGATGTTTCATTATCAATATGTGCAACCAGACCTAGGTTTTAATGTTTAATTTCTTTCTAATTCTATATGAAATGATAACAAGGAAATTGAACTTATGATATCTACAGTGTACTACAGCTGGAAAGTGGAAACCAATAATATATTTCATATTATTTGTTTTAGTTTTGTTTAATCAATTGATAAAACCAACTATACATATTTGGAAAATGTTAATATGTATGAATCTCTGAACTAGTAGAGATTTTCGTTTTTTACACGTTGACTATTAATGATGGATCTTAAAAAACAATAATATATATACTTCATTTTCTAAATTACTATTTCGTAGGGCATGCACCTACACACGTATATATGAATTTTTACTAAATCGTTTTATTTTAGTTGGTATACACATTTTGGCAAAACTGTAATAGTTATGTAACCCGCAAATATTATAGATATAAATTGAGGAAACAAAAAAGAATTAAAAAACTATGAGTCGTTTCAAATGACTAAGTGAGTCATAGGAAAACTTAGTCGCATCAAATTTCTAATTGGGGCATGAGTGTGATCAAAGAATACATACACATAAAAGCAAATTACTAACAACTATGAATCCCATAACTAGTATAGAATTAAATTAAGGAAACGACAAAGAAAAAGAATCTTGACTATGAGTACAACAACTTCAAATATTTATAGGTAAGAATAAGGAATTTCAGATGACTAAGTGAGTCACGGGTGCTTTCCAAACAAAAAGAAATTTCCATCCTCATTGTGGAACACGTAAACTTTAATATTTCCTTCTTTTTTGTTTTAAGTCCCACAACTACCTTAAACCTGAATATCAATTTGGTTAGCACTTGGTATTCTTCCGTCGCACGTTTTGGTGGTTTCTAAGAAAAGTATAATAAAATTCCGGTTTGTTATAGAACAAAAAAAGAAGGTCATATAGAGTTGATCTTTTCGTTTCAAATACCATTGACAGAAAAGCTTGGAGGAACAATTTGCGAATATAATGTTGAGTTTGGTGTTTCTCGAAGCTGAACAAACCCAAGCAACAATATGCACAAGGCTAGAAGGTGGAGAGTATTATTTCAAAAGGTCAAAATGTTCGTTGGTCTCATTATCAAATTAGTGTAGTAATTAACGTTCCATCTTTGGCTTCCTAGATTACTCTTATGTTTGAAAAAACTGACTTGACAAAAGCTAAATGCTTGTTTTCTTTTTCCTGTATTGAAAAGAGGTTACCATGTACAACTTGATAACACCAACAGAAAAAAAGTGAAGAATCAAGAAGGAAAAACAATAAAAAGTCATTGCAAAAAAAAAAAATCGATTAATCTTCAACCATATATACCTAACAGATTACAAATCCCTTCTAATATGTAATAGAGATCAGAGAAATGTTTTGATGTGTAATTAAATTAAGTAAAATATCACAAAGAAAGACAAATGTCATTACTTGCACGACCTTGTGGTACAACAATTACCAAATTCGATGTGGTATACATTTTATTTTACTTGTTAATTTCCGCTTAGTGTTTTGGTTCAACAAGTTATTTAATTTCAATTTCTTAGTCTTATGATATATATATATGTATATTTTTTTTTGGTGTAAAATCACCAGCCCCAAAACAAAATCTAGCAGTACTAGCTTAGGAATTCAAATACTAAACATGGAAAGACAAATGAAGAAGAAGAAGATCTAACGAGAGGAATCTGAGTCTCTAGTCTTATGATATTATATTATTATTTGTTAACATTGACCAAAATGGCAGAATAGATGAGTTAACGTTCTAATAAAAATAAAAATATGATCATATGAATCCGTGAGCTAGTCCCAAAAAGAGATATGGACCAATCACATTTAACATGTTATCATTCTACTGTGACTAAATCAGTTTTAAATTTAAATAAGAAACAAATGTTTTTAATTGAAAATAAGAAAAATTAAATGATTTTTTAATCTATGTGGGAAAATTTTAAACATCAAATAAATTGAAAGAGAGGAAGTAATATATTTTTTAGAAATTTGAACTTAATTAATATAAGTTTCCGTTTTAATATAAAAAAAAACAATTGATACTCCAACAATGTGTAAGCAACCAATTATTTTAAAATCAAATAATTTTTAAAATGTGCATAGAATCTTTTTTTATATATAAAAAGGCGTAACAGCTGGAAGGAGGAGATTGGTTAGTGATGAAAAATGAAAAGTTTCTAATTACAAAAGACGAAGATTTGCAAAAGCTTTTAATTGTTTATGTCCCAAAGCTACTTGATTTGGTGAACCTCTGTTCTTTGATCATTTCAAGTCTGATTTTCGTTCATCCCCGACATGAATACCATTCTATATTCAAATATCTTAAGCAAAATTCGAAGATTCCCAGAAATTCTGGGTTTTCGAAGTAGTGGAGTGCTATGGATGTTGCACACAAGGTGTTCGACGAAATTTCCCAATGCTATTTTTTTATATATCATTCTTGTGTCACGTGACTCTCACGTTATAAAAGCCTTGTGTCACGTGACTCACACGTTATAAAACCCAGCTTCTTCTTCGATGCAATTCTGTTATTTTCGTTGCTTCTTTTTTTCCCGCTTCACAAATTTCTCTCTGAAGCAAGAAAGCTTAAAGAATCTTGAGAATCGTCTACAATGGAGTCTTCTTCTTCTATCACGGAGGGAAAACCCTACAAAGATGCAAATGATCACATCGCTAAAGGTAACTACATCGAGGCATTGAAGATACTTGAAGATTTGATTCGAATCCATAGAGAAGATCAAAACGCATGGCTTATTCGTATCAAACAAGGTCAAGTATTCTTAAAACTATCGCTAGAAACAGAGAACTCTGATATGGAATTCACATACTTGTTAGGTTCTGTGGGATGTTACTCGGAAGATGAGAGGTTATCACCATTTTGTGCAAATTCGCTTCACATGTTGGCCAACAAGCTTGGATCTTTGATGTACTACAAGAAGTGTTTGGTGAAAGCAAAACTAGCTTTATCTGTTACTTTCCAGGATATCACGGATCCTGTTGTTCGGCAAATACGATTCAATGAAAAACAGAAGCAGATATTGAGAATAATCAAAGATGCAGAGTCTAAGATTGCTTCTCCGGAGACTCTAGTTGCTTCTACTATGAAACAAGTCTCTAAACCAAAAGTTTTGGAGTCAGAGAAAATTCCAGAGACACGTCAGGGCGTGGTGAAAAGATTGAGGTCGTTTTGGGTGGGATTGGATGTGAAGGTCAAAAGAGACTTTATGAAAGTAAACATTGCAAAGCTTTTATCTTTTGTCGAGAGAGTCCGTTACAGAGATGGACGAGATGTTTTGGAGAACGTTCTTGCTTCTGCAAGGAAAGACATGATATGGACATTCTGGATGTGTTGTTCGAAGAGGTTCTCTAGTGCTGAGGAATGTAAGAATCATCTTGAAGAAGTACATGCTGCAGATTTTAAACCTGGTACAAAAAAGGATAAGGTCCAGAGAATAGGGAAGGACTGGGCTCGTAAGATATCAAATGGAAGTTGGGAACCAGTGGATGCAGCGGCTGCGGTTGAAATGATCAAGAATCAGCTCGCAGATGTGAAAGCGTTTGCATCTAAATGTAAGAATGGGTGGTCCAAAGAATGGCCTTTAGCTGCGGATGAAGAGCGCGGTAAGTTACTCAAGGAAATCAAATTGCTCCTTGTGTCTCTTTGTGACCATAAAACGTTATCATGCAGTGTTCGAGACTGGGTGATGTATTTTCCGGTTAAGCATCTTGAAAAACTTGAAGTCTCTGCACAGAGTCTTGTCGATTCTCTACTAGTGGAAACACCTCAGAGTATCTGTTTTTTGGAATGTCCTGAACTCAATCAGATTCTAGACTTTCTAAATAACTTAAAGTGTGAAAGGAATGATGGTGCAAAGCTGGTTAGCAGAGCAGTGGACAGTTTCTTGGATCGTACTCGGGTTAAAGAAAATATCGACTTTGACCCTCAGTTTTCATATCTGCTTCTGGATAGAAGACTGCTGAAAAGCAATAACGCTCCATGTGATGATGAAAGAACAATCAATGTTTTTGATCCCATTGCCCACTACGCCAAGGCACATGCTCAGGGAGATGATATCATACCTTGGTTATATGACAACATTTCAGTAGATAAGATCTTTCCCAAACCTATCAGGGAATACAATCTTGATATATGGCTAGCTGTTCTCAGAGCTGTTCAGTTCACATGTAGGAATCTGGAAACCAAATATACAAATCGAAAGTTGCTCTTAGGTTATGTCACAAGTCTTATGATAATCGAGAGAATATGTATGAGTGAAGATGAAAGGAGAAGGAATCTTCAGGAAGATCAGTGGATCAGATACGCATCTATTCTGTGCGATGAGTGTGAAGAGATACTCCCTGAAATTTCCGTTGATAGAAAAATATTCTTGGGTGCAGTACGAGATGTTTTGGAAGGAGCATTGCTTCCACCATTTGATGTCCCTGATTTAGATGACTGCTTGAATCTTATACGTGAGCAGAAAAGTTGTAGGGACGATAAAGTGCTGGAGTCCATAGGCCTTCTGACATTAGTGGTCACCCACAAGGTTCATTCATGACTGTAATATTCATTATTAACAACAGAGTAACATATTCATCCCAACTTAATAAATTATCGACATGACTTGCAGGTTCTTCTAATCGACTCAAAGATTTTGCTGATTGAAAATTCAAGGATTAGCTTGCTAAACAACCTCGCCAGGCTTTCTGCATTTGACAACCGCACTTATATTCTTCAACTGATGAAACCTTTCTTGCTGGTTGGTTATATATAGACAGCTTTCATTTTCTGTCTGACTTGGCCTTTATATTGTTTTTTTATATGGTTTCATATCTCTTCTCATCTAGAATGAAATAATGAATATGGAACGCAAAGCCAAGGCAGATGCAGTAGCAGCAGATCTTGCACTCGAGGAGGAGAAGAAGGCACAGTCAAAGAAGAAGAATGATAAAATAAACAAGGTCTTTCAACTAGTAATATTCTGTGAACAAGTCAATGACGTTTTCCTATCTTATTTTGATAACATATCTTCCATTTTGACTTCGTTTCCTTACTTTTAGGATTCCACTTCTCTGCTTTGTGTATACCTGTAATGTCACATTGTATTAATGAGTGATCTTGATGGTGCAGCAGAGAGCTTCAATGAGCAAGTTTAGTCCCCTTGATCAGACTGTTGAACAGTAAGTACCTTAAGAGTCATTTTCTTATGTTAATTAATTGTTTTCGGGTTTTCTCTGAGTTTTTACATGTACAGTAAACCTCCTGTCAACCTTGAACTAAAAACGGTGGAAGAAGATTCTATGGAACCAGAAAATGCTCTTGCAAGTGAGAGTGGTCCATTGGAAAGTTCATCCAAAACTCAAAATCAAGAGGAAGCTACTAAAGATGGCCCTGCAGGTTGTTTAAAAGCTTCTCAATTGATAATTAATTTGAATTGTCTTGTTTTGAGATGCATTATTCTTATATCTTTCATTCGCCATTTTCAAGAGATGCTAGACATGCCTAAAGAAGATTCACTGTCGGCACATTCAGAGTCAGCAATTGGAGGAGCTGCAGCCAGATACAATTCAGCTCTTGACATGACGCTGAAGGTAAAGCAGTTTCCAACCAAAGGAAGATTGAATACCTAAACTCTCATTTACTGATTCAACTCATTCCACATCTCTTCATTTCCTTATTCCTTTTGATAGTTTCACAAAAACATGTGGTATTGCAGGCTCTCTTGAACATTAAAGTTCTCAAAGAAGATCTGAAGAACAATACACAACGATTTCAACAAGTTCCTTCTGCACTGCAACATTTTTTTAATGCTTTTGTGTCAGAGAGCATAAAAACTGAGGGAGTCTACAGTTGCATCTTGAGCGACTTACTTAGTTCCCTAGAAGAAGTTATTTCCATGGTTAGTCATTTGTGTGGAGAAGATATGCATCTAAGCATTGTATTATAATTTTTTTTTGTCAATAAGCTTAAATGTTATTCTTAAGGTTTTTAGATTTTTTACTCTTTGCAGTCGAGTGATGCTGCTAAGGTAGTTGTAGCCATCCTTGAGTTTTGGTGTTGCTGGAAAAATCCAGAAGGAGAAAGCTTGGTAACTCGCCTTTTTACGTTGGCGGAAAATGAAAGAATGAGTTGTAGAAAATGCAGATGGATTACAAATTATCCAGAGAAAAGTTCTTATGCCATTGTTATGCCTGCAGATTCAATCAGACAACTTAAGGTATGTTTCATTGATTTCTCTCTTTATTGTTCCTTCAGAAACTGGTACCTCCTCTTATAAAGTTGTCTTATGCTTAAATATATACAGTGTGCTTTTGAGAGTATGAAGTTTGTGGACATACTAAAAGTGATCCGCATGGAATATCAAAAGTCATGCAACATTAAAACAGGAGGTTGTGGAGAGTCAAACTTTGTTCATCACTTTATAAGTAGATGCCCGCCTGTCTTCACAATTGGTAAGTTTTGACCACCATGATTGTGTTCTTATGTACACATTTCACTTATAATGCTTATAATAAAACTTTGTTTGTGTTTTGTCGGTTTGCAACATTAGTCTTGGAATGGGAGAAGAGTGAAACTGAGAAAGAAATATCTGAAACAACAAAGGCTTTAGACTTGGAGTTAGATATCAGCAGGCTATACGTAGGCTTAGAACCAAACACTAACTACCGGCTGGTGTCAATGGTAAAATCTTAATCAGTATGATAGATGTTTGTCCTATCGTTCTTTTGTATCTCTCTGTTACAGTCTCAACATATGTAATGCAGGTCGGTTGTGGTGAAGAAGAAGAACACTTTTGTTTAGCTTATGAAAACAACCGGTGGGTCAATCTGGGACGAGAGTCTTTAGCAGGAGAGGTAAGAAGAAACAGTTTCCCTTTGTCTTGCTTGAGTTGAACTGTGAATTAGGATATGCCAGACATTATTGACACATATGTGGTGATGCTATAGGATGTCAGTAACTGGAAGAGTGAGGTCATTTTCTTTGGAGATTTTAAGGTCAATCTCAGACAAGAGTCTTTATCAGGAGAGGTAAGACGAAACAGTTTCCCTTTGTCTTCCTCGAGTTGAATTGTGAAATTAGATAGGCTAGACATTATTGACACATATGTGGTGATGCTATAGGATGATGGCAACTGGAAGAGTGTGGTCAGTTTCTTTGGAGAAAGGAAGATTCGACCAGAGATTCTATTTTATGAAGCTGTCGGATCGATGGCCTAACAAGTGTATCAATATAGAGGATCCCGGCATTGATGTAAATAAAACAGTGACATGTTCCAATTCAAAAGAAGTTGTGCTCTCTGTTCTATAATATTTTGTCTTGGAAACTACATTTGTTCATATACAGGGAGTTCTTATCATATATACATGAATGGTTCAGCTACCAAAAGACACATTTATCTTTACTTTATTGTTATGAGTTTTCTGAGATCAGTATGATCCAAGTATATCTCGGCAAAGACGGTATCTCACAATTCACTATCATTGGAACAAATATAGCACAAAAATTTGATTTTGGTAAACAAAGGGCTTTTTTAAGGTCTCATGCATTTGACCAGAACATCGACGAATCGCTTGTACATATGTTGCTTCATGTACATTTTCTCAACCATTTTGCGTCCTTCACTCCCCAATCGTAGCCTCTCGTCTGGATTCCTAAGTAGATACAAGAGATTATGAGCTAATTCTTTGTTACCGGATCTCCCCATTGAGTGAAGTAGACCAGTCATGTTGTGTTGAACCATCTCTTTGGTTCCTCCTGCATCTGTTCCCACCACTGCAAGTCCATAAGCCATTGCTTCGATTGTCACTCTACCAAATGTTTCACCAACTCCCTGTAAAAAATCAAGGTTCAAAATAAATAAACCGAACAAAATCGAAATGGTCAAACCGAAATCAAAACCTACATTTTGAACAAAAACAAAACTGAAATGTTTTATCCAAAACCAAACTGAAATCAATCACAAATTGGTTTATTTGATTCAGTAATTCAAGTTCCTATAAAACTGATAAAACTAAACCAAAACCTAACTGTAAACTACTTTCTAGTGGAAAACTGCATATGCATCAAATAATGTTTTTGAGGTGTGAGGAGGATTACCTGGGAGTTTGTAACGTAGACATCTGCTGCAGAGTATAATGAAGCAACACGGGTTGTTGCAGGAGTCCACATTACCGACTTAGATAAGTTTCCGCTGTTTGACAAGAAGCTTAACATCTCTTTAACGTATCCAACTTTGTTGCTCTTTGAACCCACGGATCCTAAAAGAACTTTAAGTTCTTGCTTCTCTCTTCTTAAGCCATTGTCAAGTGTGAGAGAAACACTTTTCATCTGTCGTGATGAACCTCTTAAACGATGTTTGCTGGAGAGACTAACCTTTTCTTTCCTAATGATCCCCTTGTGATTCCTTTGAGATTCTTGTCCTCTCTCAGAAAGAGCCAAGGCAATAGATTCAAGGAGAAGAAGTTGTCCCTTTGTTGGGTTTATGCTGCTAAGAGACATCACAAGCATATCTGAATCTGTTATTCCTAACTCTGTTCTCACTGATTCGCGTAATATTTGTCTCTTCACCCTCATTTTCTCTGGTGAAAGTGTTGGTGTGTTGAGTGAAGAAGGAATCCCCGCTACAAAAGCTAACTCATCATTAACAGATAGTGGAACAATCACTGGTTGTGATCTAAGCTTTATATGCTCCTCCTCGCACCATGTTAACCATTGTCTGCTCTGTGATTCAGATAAGAAAATCAGCATTTTCACTCGGTCAAGAACTGGTTTCGCTCGATCAAAGTATTCTCGTCGATTCTCCATTATCCACCAAGCTATTTGACTTCCACCAGCTGGATGATGATTCATGTATTGATCTGCGAGAAAAGGAAAAAAAAAAAGTAATTAAGATATGCTTTCCTCTGATTGTAAATTAGTAGTCTAAAAACTGCATAATGAATTCTTACCTATCCATGAGGTACACACTGCTGATCCTGCGATGATCAAATCTGCTTTCATGGCAGTCTTGAAGCTGAGTTCTCCTTTGTCTTCAACAACTTTGATCCTTCTCCTACTGAGCTCTTGCATCAATCCACCTCTCCTGCTAAGAACTACTGCAGAGACTGTTGCACCACAGCTCAAAAGCTCTGAAGCCAGCTCCATCATAGAAATTGGAGCACCAGTCATTGATAGCTCGTGGAAAAGCAGGACGAATCTCCTTGACCAAACAAGGCGTTTAAAATCTGATTTCCTGTCGCAAGTCCCAGATCTTCTATGCGGGCTCCATTCAAGAACTTTATCCTCTAGTGATCCAAAGGGACCAAGAAGCTTACCATAAGTAGCATTTGTCAATGGAAGTTGTGGATCTTGCTCATCATCCAAATCCTTAGTCTCAAGTACCTCTTTAATCACCTTCTGCTTAACACGGATCTTACTACGAGAAGTCCGGACAGTTTTTCTCGTCTTCTGCTTGGAACTCAAGCTCCGTCGAGAAACCCCATCATCTTTCTTGATCAGACTAACATCCGTCCTCTTATTCGAACCAGCATCATCTTTACCAGTAATATTAACCAAAGCCTCAGAATTCTCATTAGCAACAACATCCAGTCCTTTAATCTTCTCCATATATAACTCATCCTTTCTCGGTCTGCCTCCAAACCGTAAAAACTCAACTTTGCTTTCATTATCATGTGCCCACCTAGACTGAACATAAAATCCAAGATACGTCCAAAGCGTAATCAAAAGCAGCCAATAAACCAACCGGCTACTACGAAACCACTGAAACGCTCCTCCTCCACCATGACCTCTACGCGGAGTCCTACCAGAATACACTCTAGGTGTACCCCTTGGAGTAGACCTCCCTGACAGTGAAGACTTAACACTTGTCTGTCTCAGCGGCGATAACCGAATCTCCTCCATAATTTCAAGGCTATAATCTCATTATGAGTAACATATCAAACACAAAAGCAATCTGAAGTAGAAAAATTCAACCGCTTCAATCCACCATCACAAAATTGGGCAGCTCACATTAACATCACAACCTAAGACAGATAAAATCATTCAATCAGTCTACAACACATATCAAAGATTAGCATGCAATGATCCCTTCTAATTCCAGTACATCAAACTCTAATTTAACAAAAATCTGATACTAGATGAACTATAACTGTTTAGAATTCAGATCTAAACTAGTCTTACGACCTGCATTTAGGAATTAATCGCAACTATTTTAAACTAAATCTGAAGAACACTCCAGAACTTTCTCAGATTACAAAGGATTTTCAATTCCAGAGCCACAAAACAAGCATTAGAACTAGAAAATTGCGTTGGATAAATTTGAAGACTGAAGCCAGAAATATATCTTCTGGTTACAAAAAATTCAAAATCACATCGATCGGTCAGTGAACACTTACCAGAAGCTGAGTAATTACCGACTTGGATCCGCCGATTCTACAACGTTGCAGCTTCCGAAGTACAAAAGATCGAGAAAGCGCAGCTAAATTGACGCGAATTCGCAGCAATCTATGATTAGAAAACAAAGAATCAACACGAAAACTGAAGTCAATGATTATCATCGGAAACTAGAAACGGAAGGATAGTGCAGACTAATTAGAGAAAGAGAAGATTACTTTTGTATAGATTAAGTCTTCGTCTTCTTCAGAGATCAGAGCTGCGCAAAAGCTGAAGCAAAGAGAGAGAGAGAGTCTGCTTCTTCTTCTGCTTCAGCTTCAGCTTCTTAATTATTAATCTTCCACTTGTTTCCTTAATCATATATACTTTGCGCTCCTTAATTATTAAGGCTTCTTTTTTTTTTGTCGTTATTGAAGCTCCTTTTAAAACGGCACAGTTTAGCTTTGAAATAACTAAATAAACATATTATTTTCATAGTGAGCTTGGGCCTTGATGTATAATTTAAACCAAACGACATGGTTTGGGATAGCCCACCGGATTCTAATTTTCCTGGCAACATGTTCTTTTTTTTTTTCCACACTGGCAACATGTTTAGATGAAAGTACTGTAATCTATGTTCCTAGCATTTTTTATTTTATTTTTACTATAAAGGATGAATAAAATTCTAATTTTTTTTAATATGAAATTGCCAAGTTTTATAGAAACTAATAAACATATAAAATGGGGAGTCAGGTAAATAACTAAATGACAAAATTTAAAATTGAAGAAAATAAGGTGTCGTCAACCATTTCAATATTGTTATTTTTACATTAATGTATATCTAAAATGTTCATTTAGTGCATACTTATGTTACTTATAATTAATAAAAAAATTAACTAAAAATTTTACTTCCATTTTAAACATCATTAACACATTCAAAGTTTTTTTAAGTATTGTTTTTACTATTTTAAAATAAAATAAATGAAATTTTAGGCTAAGTCATAAATATTTTGGTTTGATTTTTTTTTTTGCAATACCCGTAAATTTGACTCAATGATTTATCTAAAGATCAGTTTTTCATTGTATTTCTTTCAAACTCCTTAATCTCTGATTTTGCTACTGATTTCTTGATTTTGAGAAAAGGAAATTGACGGTTTAATGCAAACCATAGCGAATTTTATCCGATTACCGTAGTATATTTTTGATAATTTTCTTTTTACTTTTTTTTTTTCTTTTTTTTTTTCTGTTTTCCTTTCTCTGGTTGAAACAACATTTTTAAGCCAAATTTAAAATATATGAAGTCTTTTACCGCCAAAAATAAAATAAATGAAAATAACAAATCGCAACAGCCTTAAGATACAAAATAAATTTAAGATACAAAATAAATTTAAAATATATGAAGTCTTTTACCGCCAAAAATAAAATAAATGAAAATAACAAATCGCAACAGCTTTAAGATACAAAAGAAAGATGTTCTTCGTAGTTCTTGTCGGCTTTAAGTCTGCAATACTCTGTAGAAACAGAGAAACAAGAGACAAATCGTCAGCCTTTTAAGATACAAAGGAAATCAAGCATTTCACTTTTTGATTAGAGATATCAAATCCGGTTTAATCAAATCAGAATCACACCGGAATATCGGTTTGGCTAACAAATTTTGGTAGATCAAAGCAATGACACTTACAAGCGCATGTGTGGTCTCTAGACATGGGGAAGCCAGAACTGAAATGGCACTGGTCGGAAAGAGCCAAAACATCTGGCTTGAGGTTTTTGAAGGCTGTTGTCAGAAACTCCAAACATCGGCAAAGCCTCCGCCTCTCCTTCGCATACTTACGCCGGCTACTGAACCAGCGGCAACACTCAGCAGTGGGCGGAGACTCCTGATGGACGAAGAACATTTTGCACTGCTCCACCATCACGTTCGCCACTTCTACGCACTCCGACGGCCAAGGACGGTACACTGCATCGGCGATTGTGACAGCAACCAGAAGACACGTCATTGCAAACGCTACTTTCATCATCATCCTAACCATGTAGCAAATTTTTTGTTTTATTTGTTTGGTCTTACTATATCTCTCTACCTAATAAACGTAATCGTAACACTATCTTATATACTTTTAACAGAAAATTCAACTTAATAAACGCATGCGAGATTTTAATGCATTCGGCCGCGTGTGAATTATTTAAAACAAAAAAAAAACGGTGAGTTGAGCGTTTCTCGGATTCAACTAGTACGTTTAAAAAAAAAAAACACTAGTACGTTTTAGTTTAGAGTATTTTAATTAGTAGGTCAAACTATAACTAAAATTTCAGAGTAAATCAGAATAGATTAGAAGTGAGAACTTCAATGTTCCTTGTAAATTCAAATTGACCGATCATTCTAGTTGTTTTTATAGTGGACACCAAAAACCATTTTTCTATCTCATAGTAAAATACTTTGCCAATATTGTTATTAAAGGCTTAAAGCTATTTTTGTATTTTTAACCTCTCCCAGTTGAAATGATATAGCAAGTAAAAAAAAAATGATAATCATTTACCTATATTTTACCTCATCGTTATTTAGTAAGAATAGTCAACAAGAAAAAAAAATCATTGGAAGAGAGGAGAAGAATGTTACAAATTTACAATACAATGTATGCAAAAAGCTTATTATTTAGATATCTGAAAAAACATTATTAGTTTTCGCAGAGACTCTCTTTCTCTCTATCTCCCAGCCTCTTTCTCCTGATACAACCAACACACAAACTCTGAAACAGAACATCATCACAAAATACATAACAAGAACCAACAAGAGCTCTAGATTTGCTCTTAACACAACCAAGAATCTCAATTGTTCTCTAAAGAGAACTAAGAAACTTAACCCAAATGATCTCTGCACTTTGCGTCGCCTCTTTCGCAAATTCCTCAGCCGCTTGCTCGTCTTTCGCCTTCCTCACCGCGCCATGATACTCTTCGTAAGCCTCAGAAGCATCAGCCAGAAGATGAGAAAGTTCTTTCACAGTCTCCTTAAACTTTCCATCAACAGATTCTTTCTCTGCTTCAAGTTTCGCCAACAGTTTCTTGATTGCGAAGATTTTAACGAACAACGCGTCTCCTTCTTGAGCAAGCTTTTTAGCGGTTGCGAAATGAGTGTCCACGGCGGTTTGCTTCTCCGTGGCAACTTCTTTGAGCATTTTTGCTCGTACCTGCGCGATGTGAACTCTCTCAGAAGCTTCAAGTCCTTCTTTGATGACGTTTCTGTATTTAGCTAACCTAGAAATGTAACTGATTGGAGCTGAACTTAGCTCTTCAAAACTCGCAGCCGTAATGAGAATCTGACCGAAATCTTTACGTGTCACAAGCTCACGAGCGGTTAAGCCGCGAAGCTCATTCAGTTTAGCCCTTAGGGTTTCTACAGTCTCTGATGTAGCAGATGATTCGCTTGTGGAAGAAGCTATAGAAGGAGAAGTGAGAACTCTGTGTCCGAGTAGAGATTCCTTTTCTTTCCTGTGATTCTCAACGAGTTGAGTCAAAGACGCGGTGAGACTAGAAGTCTCTGTTCCCTGAAAAATCATGAAAACATAGGAATTAGACTTTAGAGATTGTGATTCTGATCACTTTCTTGCTGTTCAAGAAAAGGTTTAAAACAAAAACCTGGACTGCAGATTCTTCAGAGAGGATATCTTCTATGCTATATTTTGTTGGTATAACAATCGAGGAATCTTCGTCTTGTTTAGAACAGCTACAACCACCTGACTGTCCTAGTCCAAGAACCTCTGGTATAGCAGAGCCACTCTGTTTCTTTGCAGCTGTGAGAACAAGAATTGTCTTAGAAAAATATTTTGAGACAGTGAGTGAAGCAAAAAAGTTAAAGACTTTTGGTTGTTTCTTACATTCTTCTTTGTCAGCCTTTGCATTAATACCACTGTGTGCTTCTGCAGAACAAGAAGGTTGGAATCAGAAACTGTCAATCTATACTTTCTTTACTTAGAACTTAGAAGAGATCAGTAATAGAATCTTGGAGTACCTTCAAATTCACGTTCCATCTCTTCCAAAATTATCTTTCTCTTAGCAGCTGAAACAAAAAATTATAACCAAAACAGTTACAAATTTTGTATGAGAAGGTTTTAAAGAGAAAAAATGGATCAGAGAGTTTACATTCTTCTTCAAGATTTCTGGAATCATCAACTTTGATCTGTTTAAGACCTCCAATAGCAGCTGCAAGTAGAAGATGAAAACAGGTTCAAGATTTCCTCTGAAGAATATGAGCTGATGAGACAGATACTTATATGTTGACATACCTTCGAACTCGCGTTCGATCTCTTCAAGCATACTCTTTCTCTTTGCAGCTATATAACAAGAGATAACTAACTCTGTCTCAGAATACTGTGGTGAAGAAAGTGAATCAAGAAGAGTTTTTGTTGTTTCTTACATTGTTCTTCATTATTATTGCCTTCAGAGAAATCATTAGCCTTTAGTTGTTCAAGACCTATTGTAGCAGCTACAAAATTATAAAATTACAGAAAATTAGGATCTAAAAAAGAGTGTGAGATAAATGGTATGTGAGGATAGATTACCTTCAAATTCGCGTTCGATATCTTCCAACATTTTGTTTCTCTTTGCAGCTGTAATAAAGATCAAGATACAAGAAGAATAGGCTCAGAATACTGTAAGGAAGAAAAAGAGTCGAAAACCCGCAGAAAAAGAAAGATATTTACATTGTTCATCATCAGCACTGCCTTCAGTGAAATCATTTAGTTGTTTAAGATCTTTTGTTGCAGCTGCAAATAGAAGACAATAAACACATTCTTAAAAACACTATTCTCCATGTTTAGTTTTCTATATTTGATATTAAAGATAACCTTCAAATTCACGTTCAATCTCTTCCAGCAGACTTTGCCTCTTTGCAGCTGTAACTACAATACATTCAAAGCCTGATTCAGATAACCATAGAGAAAGAATAGCAGATAATAAGAAGAAGAGTGCTTTACAGTGTTCTTTGTCTTCAGTAGAATCATCAACTTGAAGTTGCTTAAGGCTCTCTGTAGCAGCTGCAAGTGATAAATGTAGATATAAGACTCTCAGATATTACTCAGGGTTGGGATGTGAACTAATTAAGACTCTTAGTAAATGTTATGTAGGAGATACCTTCGAACTCTCGTTCGATCTCTTCTAACAAACTTTGTCCCTTTGCAGCTGTTTTTATGACAGTATATTCAATCTGATTCAGAAAACTGTATGCAGGAAAAGGAATTAGATAAAGAAGATGGGACAAACCGCAAACGTTTCATACCGTGTTCTTCTTCGTTATTGTCCGCGGTTGAATCGCTAGCCCTTAGTTGTTCAAGACCTTTTGAAGCAGCTATGAGAAACAGAACACAGAAACATATTATTAAGTAACACACAATTTTCTTTACGAATCATATGATTAAGACAGTTTGTGGTATATATACAAAGTACCTTCAAATTCCCGTTCGATCTCTTCAAGCATACTTAGTCTCTTTGCAGCTGTAACAAGATAGCAGCTTCAGTGGAAATGGATAAGAGAAAACCAAAAAGGACTATATGTGACTTTACATTGTTCTTCATCATCTCCGCTTCCTGTGGAATCAGAAACCTTAAGTGCTTCAATGCCTTCCATAGCAGCTGCAAGTAGGAGATTGAAATAGAAAATCACACAAACAAACTCTTAGATGATACTCAGATTGATTTATAATGGTTTCTGCATTCTTCTTAGAACATATTGAAACATACTGGTGTCTCAAGATACCTTCAAACTCGCGTTCAATAGCTTCAAGCATACTTTTTCTCTTTGCAGCTGTAACAAAGACACATAATCAGTCACAAAATACTCAAATAGAGACAAAGGGAACAGATAAATCTGAAATTGAAGAGGTTTATTACAGTGTTCTTCGTCATCTTTGTCCCCGGTGAAGTCATTAACCTTTAGTTGTTCAAGTTCTTTTGTAGCAGCTAAGGTATGAGATGAAACAGAAGAAAAAGCTAACTATTAGATTCAAGATTTTATCTCAAAACAGAGGAGCTATCTAAGACATGTATGTTGAGAATATACCTTCAAACTCACGTTCGATCTCTTCCAACAAACTTTGCCTCTTTGCAGCTGTAAGTGTAACAAGTGATACAAAACCTGTTTCAGTGTATCATATTATGGCAAGGACAAAATGGAGTCAAGAGAAGGAGTCTTTTACAATGTTCTTCATCATTTCCTTCGTTTACATCATCAGTCTTTAGTTGTTTCAGACTATCTGAAGCAGCTGCAACAAGTAGGAGAAGCAAAAGAAGTCAGATTAACAAACTTTTTTTTATAAGTGAACTAACTATAAGCTAGCTAGATGTATAATCTATGAGACAACCTTCAAACTCATGTTCGATTTCTTCCAACATTTTCTGTCTATGAGCAGCTGAAACAAGACACAATAACAACTACATCAGCAAAAGAAAGAACTATTGAAGAAACAAAGAATTTCATAGAAGAAAATCTTACATAATTCTTCATCATCATCCTTGGATTCAGCCTTGACACCATCAGATCCAGCTTGGTTAATACTATTGTGATGAGCTGCAATTAATCATGATACACAATTATATACAAAAACTTTACTAAACATCAATTTCTGATTAACTATATAGTAAAATAAATAAGGGCCTTTCATGTTTCACACCATAAACACAATCACTAAGATCAAGATCTTGAGATACCTTCGAATTCAAGTTTGATTTGATCCAACAGACTCGAACGTCCAACGCTTTCATCACTAACAGATCCAACCTAAACACACACAGCAAAGACAAAAATTCACCTTAATTAAGTTTACAAAAAACTACTTTGCAGGAATCTCTTTATTACTTTCATTAATTAGAATCCAAATCTAAACTTAAAGAGCAACGCAACAAAAGCTAAACCCTAACCTCAGATTCATCTGATAGAGATAGAGAAATAGTGTTCTTATCAGTCACTGTAGTGTTATTCTGGTTTTCACTCTGTATCTTTGCAGCTGAAGACACACAGAAACATAGAAGCTGTCACAAACATAACAAAAATAGAATCAAGAAAGAGATATAGAGAGAGAGATCTTACACTGATCTTCATCGTCCTTGCCTTGAAGAGCATTGACACTATCTAGAAAGAAAAAAAGAGAACCTAAAATCAATCCAAGAAAACAAATAAAAAGAAAGAAAACCTTGGATAAGTGTCGGTATTTCTGAGAATGTCCTTACCTTGATAATCACGTTCTATTAGATCCAAATTACTCAAACCACTACCATCATCCTAAAAAGATACAAGATGCGTTGAAAATTATTTTTAAGGTTGAAAGAAAAATAATTAAAAGACATGTTTTTTTCTACCTGACAAGAAACCTCATGGAAGCTTGAAAGAAGGATACACAAAGACAAAGCCAGTACAAGAAAATTCGTTTTCATGGTGTAGATTTCCATTACAAGAACGAGGATACACAAAATCTTTAAGCTTGAAGAAGCATCACATAGCTATGGATACGCTTATAAAATAAAACCGTTGTAACTAACTTAAACGTGGATTTCATTCTTTTATCTCGTGGCTCTTCTTCTAGATAACTCATTTTGTGTGTAGCAAAAGTTAAACAGCTAGATGTGAAATAATATAATTAATATTAGTAAATGTGACATTTTATAATTTTATTGAAAATAATAATATCATGGAAATAGGAAAAAAAACAAAAAAAAAACTATTGATGGAATAACTAAGATAGAAATATTTATTTTAATAAAGTCAATTTTTTTAAAAACACATCTCTTTTTTTTTTGGTTATGCCTTCCATTCCCAAATCAGATTGCTCAATAGTTAAGTGGTCAAGCTCGTACAAATTCGTTTTTGAACATCTCATTTTTTTATGTGTTACGTTGGTTTGTTTTCTTATATTTTTTGACATAGTAAAAATACTTTTATTAGTTTTCTATTATGTAAATTAAATTTTTTAAAACTATTATTACGTAAAAAAACAAACTCACAACTCTAAAAAAATTAATGACTTTATATTTCATTTTGTCAATATTGTGGAATTTCGATTTTTTGCGTTAATTCTGTCTAGTCATGAATTTGGATATCAATCCATGGACAGACTCATCCTCCATACTTAATTTTGTGGAGAATGCTAGCTAGGGTCATTATTATTAATGTCTCTTCTATATGTTGAACCAGAAATAAAACTTGAAACCTTAAGAAGATTTTAGAACCTCTTTTTTCAGTATATATAATCACATTTAAGGGATTTTACAAACTTTTCATAAAATTCGTGTGAAAGTAGGCATTTTTCAAAGGCTATAATTATAGAAATAGGGACTTTTTCACTGTTCAAAATGATAAAACCCTGAAACAACTTTAAAACTCCAAATAAAATAATTACTTCTTGGCTTTTGAAAAAGTGAATTAGTGCCTTTAAATTTGAAGAACTCATAAGTTCGCATTACATGTACCCAAATGCAATCTTTCTATAATTAACTTTATATTTAATAATTGGAATATATATTTTTAATTCTCTATACGACTCTATCCAAAGTAAAGAATATTATTGTTGTAATATCGCTTTTCAATTTCTATTAACTATTAATAAGTGAATAATTTAAACTACGCAATAATTTTTTTTTCTTCAAACAATAAATTATCCAATAGTGTCTCTAGGTTTGATGGTCCCTTGATGGAATAGTTAAATGCATGGCTCCCGTGTGACGTCGTAGTCCAGAGCGGACAAATATAAGTTCAGTACTAGTAGAAAGATATATGTTGTCTCAACGTGCAACATGTGATATATATCGATTACTAATATTTTTTTTTTTTTTGAGATTAGTATTATGTTATAAATATATAAAAGTTTATATATCACTAGACAGTAGTATATGAATCAGAGAACACGTAAATATATCGTCTCAATTATAACCCTTTTTCAAACAAAATATATATATTATCAACTATTTTGCTTTTATCCGTGAAATGATTGTACATAATTTTGGAGCATGCATGTCTTCTCATTTCTGAATAATTCAACCTACATATCAATGGGTTAAAACACGTTCGGGAAGTTCTTCTACCTGTTATTAAAACCATTATAGGATGTGTTATTTTATTTTTATGATATGCTTTTTATAAACATTAATTCATTTTATCAAATAAATTTCCATATCCGCCATATACATATAGACATAGCATGCATGTCTTCTTGGTTCTGAATAATTCTACCTATACATGTCAAGTAGATTAATATGGACTTCTAATCAGCGTTCTCCTGTATTACAAACAAACAAAAATAACAATTCGGTACGTAACTACTTTTCTTACATTATATAATAATGCACACTACGAATGGAACAGTCCTAATAATTGTAAAACCACAGTGGGAACAAGAAAAGTGGCCCAGGATGATTCAGATCAGAGAAATAAGACTTTCAGTTCCAAGTATAATAATTGAGTTCTCCACTAGTTCTCCAAAAAGAAAAGTCATAAAGAACACAGTGGGAAAAATATAGATATATGATGCTTTAGTTTTTTTGTGAAACTTTTACAGAAAAAAGCTTCAAGTAATTATCTTCTTTTTTACATCATTGCCGAGCTAATTTTATATTTCTTGCAAAGTGTGAGTTTTAAAAGTTATATTCATAACATGAAACTTTCTATAGAAAGTAGGCTTTGAATGGTATTTTGTGTTGGTGTTTTTTTTTATATAGTTTTAAGCTTATTATATATTGCATTTATTCAATTCTTATCTTATTATTACTTGGGATCCTTATTCATTTATATGTTATAATTGTAAATAGTAACGTACCACATTTATTGTACGCTTGCAAACATTAAAAAAAAAAAAAAAAAAAAAAAATTGATTGCGATTCAGAGCTATGATAAATTGGTGACTTAATATCTTGGAATTATTTGCCAAGTTTATTTATATAATCGGACAATAGAACGAACGAACCAGTTGAGTGAAGGAAATAACTTTGTAAGGTTTTATAGTGCTTGAAATTAATATGATTTTTGAATGAACATTGATATTTGGTGGCTGAGCTCTATATTTTATCTGTTCTTTTCGATAAGCAGATTTAATTATTAACTCAACATATATTAAAAAAGAAGACATTTATTGATATTATTAAAACTCGAACAACTCACAAGTCCTTCTAACATAGGAAGGACCGGTAGATGAAAACGATCCATAGAACACACAAACTGATATTATCCTCAACAACATCTTCAAGACTCTTGTACTCAATTATTTTGTCCCGATAGGATTCTTGATCATCTAGAGTTCTTCCCTCAGCTTGGAGGTTGGAAACTGTGGTTTGAGGAATTCGGAATACCATTTGCCCGAAACTTTTTGGTGACGGGTCAAGTTGTTCTGGAAATCGATGTAGTAAAGTCCGAACCTCGCCTTGTACCCATCTTGCCACTCAAAGTTGTCCATCAAAGACCACACAAAGTATCCCGTAACGTTCACTTTGTCCTTGCTAATAACCAGTTAAAATATCATCAGATTAATTATTTCGGGATTCAATTATGTTTTGATTGTTTAATTTGAAGTTTTACTTACCAAATGGCGTCGTGCATACTCAAGAGATGCCTTTGGATATAATATTTTCTGTTGTGATCTTGTGTCCCAAAGTTTACGTCATTGTGCTTCTCTCCAAGGTCTTCTCCGTATCCTTGAAAACCAAAAGAAAAATTCAAACTTCGTTTTTCATCAAAAATAAAATAATATTGAAATTTAGGAAATGAGCTTTGAGTATTTTCTCTAACCATTCTCGGCAATGATAACTTCTGGGTCGCCATAGTTATCCTTAATATACTTCAAAAGGTATCTCAAACCTTTTGAATACACATCCAGTTTACCATTAAACGGCTAATTCAAGGAAAAAAATACACTAAATTAATTACGTGTTACCAAACTATGTTAATATCATAAAAAATTATACGTTATAAAAAAAGGTAAGTGTGGAAGAAGGAAAAAAAAGAAAAAAAGATGCAATTACCTTGCTACCAATTTTGTATCCATCCACACTCTTGCCTAGTTAATAAACAAGCATTAATAATGGAATAATATTAGGACAATGATAAGATATATAACTAAAGACTATAAAATTTAATATCGAATACTTAGTACTTACTATCCCAATCAACAAGAGAATCAGTCGTCCAACTCGGACTCTTAGGATCAGGGCTAATTTCTTTTGCAAACACTGAAGTATAGTAATTCATTCCTACGTAATCTGTAGAACCCTTTAGCAACTTCTTCTCAGCTTCTGTGAATTTTGGCAATCTATGACCGACACGATCCTTCATCGATTGTGGATAATCTCCATAAGTTGTTGGAGCCAAATGCCTGATTAAAAAAAAAAAAAAAAAGAACTTATAAACAGTTAGAGTTATAATATATCACATTTTTCATTATTGTAATTATTTTACCATCCTAGGATGAAATCAAGCACACGTTCAATGGAACCTCCAACATGCTCAAGGTCTTGTGGTTCGAACCAAGCTGGACTGTGTGCAATTCCAATTTTACCTCCAGCACACTGTAAAATGTTTAACAAAATAAATGTTAGAAAACTATAAAGCAAAATAAAATAAAAACTTATAGAATGTAATTTTAGATAACCTGTTTGCAGTTTCTGAATGCGTCAACAGCGTAAGCATGCGACAAGAGTAAGTTGTGACTGACTTGATAAGCTTCGTATCCAGACCGCCCATCCTGACAATGCTGTCCATAACCGGGGATGTACGGCGAACAACGTCCCGGAGCTTTCTTTCCGTTGTCGTAACCGGCACGACTAAACACCCATGGCTCGTTAAATGTGATCCAATGTTTCACTTTGTGTCCATATTCGTGGAAAGTGAAATTCGCATATTCGGTAAAATCTTGCACGATGCGACCACTTAAGAAACCACCATATTCATCTTCCAAGTCTTGGGGAGTATCCCAATGAAAGACTGTAACTAATGGTATTATATCTAAATTTCCAAAGATCAAACATAAAATAAATTGTTAGTATATATTGATATTATGAATTTTTTATAATTAACTTTTGTTTGTGGGGGATTACTGTTTTTGAGAAGCTCATCGATGAGGTCGTGGTAGAATTGGACTCCCACTTTGCTTATTCCCTTAGACATCCTTCCATCTGTTAATTATTTCATATTTTCCAACCATCTTAAAACTATTAATAATGTGAATAATCAATTATAGCCACTAATAATCAGTTTTTTTTTTTTGTGGACCAACCACTAACAGATATATATTGATCAACTATTAAAAAAAAAAATAAACTTACGGGGGAATATTCTGGGCCACGCAATAGAAAGTCTAAAAGCATCAGTGTTAAGGTCTTTCATCAACTGGATATCTTCCTGTTAATATTCATTTTAAACTATATTATTAACCATCAAGAAAACATATTTCAATCATAAGAAAACGAAAAAAAAAAGAAGAAGATAATTAATTACCTTGTAACGATGATAGAAATCCACAGCAACATCAGCGTTATGATTTTCACATCTATCTGGAAAATGTGTTTAAACATTCATATATCGATAAAATGTAAAGTATCCCACTCAATACGAAAAAAAAAACAATTACATACGTGGGAACTTCTTAGTGAAAGTATCCCACATGCTTGGACCTCTGCAACCTTCATTAACAGCTCCTTCAACCTATATTACAACCACATAGTAATAAATAAATGATCACTAACCATAAAACGATTTTTACCCAAAACAAATTAAAATCATATGATCTAAGAAATAAGAGTGGACCTGAAATGCTGCTGTTGCGGTTCCCCAAATGAAGCCTTCAGGGAAGTTTAATCTGCTAAATTTGTCAGGCAGGCCTGCACCGCAAACAGGTCCTTGGGCTTTGGTCGGAGCTCCGACCAGAGTTAGAACCAGAGCTAACCCTAACACTAAATGAACCTTCTCGAACCTCACCATTATTGGGTGGTCTCTCTCTCTAGTTTCCTCACTCTTTTTTTCTCTCTAGCTAAAGATATTGGTGTAGGAATTTGTTGAGGATGAAATGAAGGAGAGCTCATGGTTATATAGAGAGTTGTGTCAGTGTTATAGTGTGTGTGAAATGTGTTTCAGTATCATTACCAAAACTTCTGATATTAAATTAAGTTAGGTTAATACAGTTAACTAGTTAGTAGCACGTGATTCTTTATAAGGGTACCTGAACCAAATAGAATCCCATTTTTTCAATTTTCTTTCCAAGTGGCAGCAAATAATTAATAACGAATTGTTGTTTGCCTATTTTGTATTTTGATTAAGTTATTAACAGTTTAATTTAATAACACGAATGGTTTACTTAGCTTTGTATACTATGCGATTATTTCTTAAAACTTTTTTTAGCACTCATTAACTATTTTTATAGTCACTACTTAGTACATTAGCATTAATTATCACACGAATAGTTACTTGTATAGTAGTACGATATATTTTTTATTATTTTTTATAAGAAAAGAACATGCATAAAATGACTTGCTTGTTTGTAAGAAACTAGGGAAACTATATAGCAAGTTTCTCTAATGAGGAAAGTGGTTGTTGAACGCTTTCACGTCGGACTCATATCTTTTATTTAATGAAATTTCTTGCTGGTTGTAAAATTGCAAGTAAGGAAAATGAATGTGGAGTTCATTTAAGTTACAGAAATATTCAGAAAACAAAAATGAAAATTGCATGAAAAAGGAATTTATACAATTATTAAGACAGTTCTCAATAATTGAGCTATTGTTCACTATATCAATTTTCAGTGATCTCCATGTGCCTCAACACACCATCCACATTTCAAGCTTCACACTTTACTCTGCTTTCTAGTGATTTTTTTTTTTATTTTGATAAAAAAAATTTAGTTTTACTTTTGTCTCATTTAATCAGTAAATTAATTTTGAAAAATAGTTCTAATTAACCATAAAACTGCTTTGTTTGTAGATATTATCGATATAAACTGTTAGCCTTGAATCTTACTATCTATTTACATTTAATCAAAAACTCAATACGTAAATATATGAATGAAGAACCAAATTTCCAATTGCAAAACTGATATTTCTGCCCCACAAATTTATAGTTTTAGACTTTTAGTTCTTGACTTAAAATGTAACTACTTAAGAATCTTTTTTCTTTTTTTTTGACAGCAACTACTTAAGAATCTATTGTGGTATTAATAATATATATAAAAAAAAACTTATCTATGTTATCTTAATTTATTATATTATTATGATTAACCTTAACTTCGAGTTTTTAAATACCGGTAATAAAGTACTTCTATAAGAGATGATTTAAATAGTTTAAATCAGAGTTACTTTGACACATATATAGATGCAATTTCAATTATATCGACTTTTTTGAAATTGATTTGCCATTATCGAAGCCTTTAGTCATTGGCTTTCAACAAAACTCTATTTCTCTACCACGAAAAAATTCGGATTTCAGTTTATAGATCAATCATATATATACCAAAATCGTAATGCAACTTCAAGTTAATAACAAAATCGTGTCAGTTTTTTTTTTTGTTTTTTTTTTGTTGAAAGTAATTGTGTAAGTTTTATGTCCATATTCAGTCTTAAATATATGAATTGCAAAAGCACTATAACACTTATTGGCTTTCGTATTGCGTCAGAAAAACATTTACTGGTTTACTACAGGGAAAAAAAATTGATAACTCAAGAATAAATACATGAGCTGGAATCTGAATGATAAAAATTTAAATCATAATATATATGTCACAATCTTTATTTAATTCGAATTCCATTCATTATTTTTTCCAATAATAGAAATTAATTTAAGATTTTAAATCTAAACCAAAAAAGCTGATCATATATTTATTGAAATTTAATGTCAAAAAAAAAAAAGATGATTGAAATTTTGTCCTAGAAAAGCTGGTAAAGACCGTTGTGAAATAAGGAAAATGTGACAATTATATGTTAGTTAATTGTTAACTACCATATAAAAAGAGGGAAAAAAACGTGCCCAAACAAAAACTCACCTTCATTTTTAGTTACAAAGGCAATCTAGTCATTCGTTATCTCCATTGTCCCAACGGAATAAATTTTGTAGCCCAATGATAATGTCCTTTATCGAATAACGATGGTCCTTACACGAGACATGTCGATTTTTTGGATTTCCTTTTCTAGATTGTTGGCTTTATATCTATATATACAATATATAGGTATAGATTAAGGTTTTTAAATTGGTAAAGTTGTGTTTGACCAACAAAGATAAATGGTAATATTAATTTGTGATTCACAACTTGTGAATGATGTCGATGTTCTCACAGCAAAAACTAGATTAAACTTAAAGGCACGAGCTGTTGGAAGAAGTGTCTCTATATTGTGGTAAACAACATTTTATTTAATACGATAACAGCTTATAAATGACTCACAATTCTTGCTAACGAGTAGGCTGCAATGTTTTGTTTGCAATGCCTGATGATGATACCACTACACCATATGGAGAGTTTGGAGTCTCCTTATATAAGGACGACAATGGCAATGTTTCCTTAGCACTGCTGTCTGATCTATTATATCAAAAGTCCCAGTAATGTCTTGTCCAGACCTATTTCATGAAGAAAAAGTACTTCAAAATGTGTATTATACAATGCCTGAAACGTTTATTCAGAATATCAAGACCTCTCTTGGAACAAAGGATGACCTCTTAATCTTGGCTTATGTTGCTGATGAGAAAGCTATCATTCCCATTCCAGAACCACATCAGTTTCAGCCAGGGCCGGCTCAACAAAACGTGGGACCCTGTGCTCATTATTTTTTTTTCTAATTTATGTTCTATATGTTTAGATTTTAGTTTGATTATACACTACTGTTTGTATAATGGACCGTGATTGCTTAAAGAAAATGAATGAAAAAATAAAGGACCTTGTGCACTAGCACCAAGGGCACACCCTCTAAGCCGGGCCTGGTTTCAGCGGACAAATATACATAACTTACTGTGATGATGGTGGACATTGTTTGCTGGGCTGTGAAAAATGGTTCTGCGGGCCGAAACCTGTTGTTAATCGCGAATGCCAGTTCAGAAGATGATCAATTCTGGCCATTTCTTCAAGGTTTGAGATATAGAGGTTTCAAACTTTTTGCAACAATCCCTGATAGGACTTTACCTGATGATGAATGTCTGACGGCGGTAATGTGTGCTAAGTACATAGTGTCTTGGAAACACCTTTCACTGTGTAAGGGCATAGAAGATACTGGTTCTGATGACTAACCTCTGTGCGCAGCAGGTCTCAACTACCCCCTGGTTTGGCAACAATGTTTCATCATTCTATGTAACTCTCAAAACATTGACCTTTCATCTTTCTTCTGTTAAACTTTTGCTGTTTTATTCGTGTTTCACTTCTATTTTCAGGCTCTGCTTTTCCCAACTACTAACCTCTTTAATCAAAACACTCTAGCAACATAACTACAGTACTAACACATGTCAAATTTTCTCAGTAACCCAAACCCACCAACTTTGTACTCTGTGAATCTTAGATCAATTTTATACCGATCTTTATAAACCCAGCTTTACAAATCCAGATTAATTGACAACACGATTAATCTACGATTTGAAGAACACATCTTAAGCCCTTAAAATCTCAGGACCAATTTGAAACCTATCTGGTCCAGTCACATTCATATGGTGGAACATAAAAAGAAATCAAGGATGCAGATTTAAGTCATATATGGTTTCCTTCTACAAACAGAAACATGTAACCAAAAAGTCTCAACAACTGTGTAAAAAAAACAACAAACTTCTCCAAATATTTTAGTTTTCCTCTGCCTCAAAATTCAACTACTTGGAAGTAACAAGACAAGACAAAAGACAAGAGAGACGAGAGAGACGAGAGAAGTGTTTCTACATGTTTTTTCTTTTTTTCTTTTTACCTTTTCTTCAAGTATCTGTAGCTGTTGGAGAGTTCTCAGGTGTCTTCAGAGGAAGAGCTGATTTTTCTGCTGCTTTCTCCATTGGTTTACTATCTTTGTGTTTGTCAATGGCTACACGAAACTCTTCAACAATTGTCGGGTCTTTGAACTTCAGTGCAAATGTAGAGAGACCTTCTTTGCCTTCGCTTACACTATTCACACAAGCGAATGTGATTCCCTTTTTATCCATGTTTGCAAGTTTCATCTCTGGGTAAAGACTCGCGTTTAAGATCAATCTGTAGTTTCCTTTAGCTCTCATAACTAATCTTGCTTTACCATCATTACTGGAGACGTTTACCTTGAGTTCTCCTTTTCCACGCTCTTTCCATCCTCCATCAAGATATTCGAACATGATCGAGTCAGCTGAGAAGGCAACTTTCTCATTCTCTTCACCTGTTTCTGTGGAAACCTCTTGCTTTGGCGGAAACCCACTACCTTCACTCTTCTTGATAATGGACGATCCAGTTGCACCGAATATAGAAGAGCTATTGCTGCTTGGAAGGCCAAAGCCAAAGAGAGACCCAGTACCAGTTGAACCATCCTGAGAAACCAAACCAAATGAGAACGAAGACCCTGAAGCCTCTGTACTGGCAAGTCCGGTGAATGCGTTTTTGTTACTTGAATGCTGTTGGAATGAGCTGAAAGCACCATTATCGCCATTCTTATCTGCTTCCTCAATTCCGTTGCCTTCTTTTTCTTTTTTCTCAGCCTGATCACCTCCTGAATCCTTCTCAAGAGGAAAATCAGTTTGGTCTGTTCCTTCAACAGCGTTGTTGCAAACGTTTGTGTCACATGAGACCATCTGAGCTACTTCTGTAGCCGCAACTTGGACATCAGCACTCTTTCCACAATGATTATCATCCTTATCTTTAGTCTTTTCAGTCTCTTCCCCAACAGCATCTTTGACATCAACCTTCTTACTGTCAACTTCATCGCCCTCCTCAATATCACTTGCTTTTTGATTGTCCTCAACTACTGCTTCAGCTGGAGCCAATTTTGACTCAGCCAGAGGTGCATTTGTTCCCACAGGGGTTGAAGCAGGTGCAGTCGTAGGGACCAACTGAATTCCAGCAAATGGATTGGATGCTGCAACTGGAGCAGCAGATGGCTCTTTGCGCTTAACTCTGACAATTCTTCTACTAGCCAAAACCTCATCACTGGCCTTCTTGAAAGTTCCACTCTCAAGTTCAGCTGAATCATCATCATCATCAAGACCTGGATTATCACGAGACAGCTGCTTCAAGGCACCTCTCTTTTTTGAAGGTTGCTGAACGTTTTCCGAGTCACCCATTTGAATTGTTATGAGAGAATGTCAACACACTTGTCAAATACCTAATAAAAAAACACAGACAAACAAAGAAAGTCCAATGAAACAATACCCTTCAAAGATAATAACAGATAAAAATCCAATTTTTGAAAACAGAGATAAAACATTACAATGCAAAACACCGTTCCAAAGGTAAAACACACACACCGGATCAGTTTGCAGCCACAGATGATGATGAGTAATGCCAAATCTAAGAAGACAAAAGCTTTAACATGACAATGCAATGGAAAGTGAAAACTACAGAGGCTGCTCGTTACCTTATGCAAATATCCAGAAAGCCTTAAAATGTATTCAAAGAAGACAGCTAATTATATGTTAACACTCCAAGGTAAGGAACAGAAGAAGTAGGGCTAAACTTAGATATAAGAAATGCAAATACAGTGACTTATAAATCTAAAACCAATGAAAAATTCAACATCAGTGACTTTGTTATTATCCTCAAATCTATAAACCTAGATGAAAAGAGATTTTAAATCGGAGGAAACAAAAACCCAAATTCGATTTTAGGAACCTATCAAATTTAAGAGAAACTCCTGTTAGCTGCAACAATCGAGTAAACCCCAAAGCATCTTCAGAAATTATTCGATGAGTGAAGAAAAAATCTGAAACTCGATCTCAACACGAGTTAAATACCAAAAACCCTAATCATCAAAGCAACTATCAAGAACCAAAATAAAAGAAATGACCGGAAACTATTTCCAGAACAAACAAGAGCATGACAAAACCCTAGAATCAAAGTAGCTAACCCTGAGACAAACCATTTCCGATAAACCCGATAATGAAGAAACCTAAGATTCGAAGAAAGTGACCGGTGACGAGAAAATGGCAAGGACTTACCGTAGCAGGAGCCGGAGCCGCAGCAGTAGCAGAGAGGGAAAAAACTAACGCCGGAGCCAAAGTGGTCAGAGACGAAGAGAGAAAGCAAAAGAGGTTTATAGAGGAAAAAACATCCAGCTCTGTATCTCTCTCTCTTTCTCAACTTTTTTATTTTTATCGACATTTGTGTGTGACTTCAATTATTTTATTTTATTATGCACAAAAGGTCACATTGAAAAATATGTTATTCGTGTTAATTATGTTTACAAGATTACAGTTTTCTTCGATTCATATAAATTGAAAAATGACTTTTCTTTTGGTTCCTGTCTCTGGCAACATATCTATTGAATGGAATAGTAACCAATTACCGATACAAACAAGTACCATAAAAGAGAAGCTCTCGTTACAGTTGCCGGAACAATGATACTTAGTGAGACGGTACCAACTCAGATGACCTGTGATTGCCTTTGGTACCTCTGCGGTTCCAGATTGGACTTGTCTCGATCAACTTGTGTGGTACCAGCTGTCTCTGCCGCTTGTTTAGCTTCTTAAAATTGTGAACTTTCAGCCTTGCAATCTCAGCTTCTTCCTCTGCAGTCGTCTCTCTGACTATGACTGTTAGACGACACCTGGGTATTGATATTATCCCGCTTCTTCCTTTTGCATGGTAAGCTACCTTCTTCCCAAAGAGTCCCTTCCCAACAAACGCTTCCGCTGCATCACACATATCAAAAGAACTTAGATGAATTATACATCCTTCTCTGACATATATCATGTTTCCTTCTTTAGTGTTGCAAAACAAGTCAGTCACAGATCCGGTAGATCAGTAGTATACATACCAACAAGGAGACGGTCAGGATCTAGTCCATGGTTATGAGTAGCATTTGCCCGCGCAGCATGTATAACCTACATTATGAGACCAAGTTGTATGCTAAGTATCATTAGATGAGGAAATGTATCAAATGCCTCGAGAGGAGAGTAGACCAGACACTCTAAAAGTGATTTGTTTCTGAACTCGAATCTCAGAGATTACCCGGTACACAGTTTGTGAAGCTCGTTTGACCGTGACCTGCAATTGCATCAAAGCATCTTCAACACGCATGCCACGGACTAGTGCTGCAACCAAGTTGACCTTCTTAGGACTCTGCAATAAGTAAGGTTTGGGCACATTATATAGCGCATATAACAAATCAAGATGTATACATATCATCTAAAATGTAAAACTGTACTAGGAGTTAGAGAGAACACACCTGCTTTATGGACTTGAGGACAGCCTGAACTTTCTGACGCTTTGGGATAATCTTCTGCTCTTCTTCTTTTCCACTACCCAGCAGAGCTGGAGATGACAAAGGTGATGATACAGGCTCCTCACCCGCCTGCAATTGTCTTGAGGTAGAAATTCCCTGAAAACATACAGATTTAGATCAGAGAAGAATGAAGCAGCATACCCATAGATAACATAGTTCTCCACAGATGAATGGTTTCAGGAGATGTGTCTTTTCGCATAATTCAGATAGATAACAGATGTAGTCATTCCACTAGCACATTTAATCACTTCCCCTATCCCACTAACAACAATTTTGCTATATTAAATTACTAAAGCAAATTTATCAAAGAGGAAACGAGAAACTCCAGTCTCAATAGAAAACAAAAGAAACATCGATTCAGAAGCATTACCAGTTGTTGTAGATGATAATACAGTGGTCTTGAGGAATAGGTTGATCTCAAGAGACTCTGCAAATAACCTAGTTCAACAGCAAAAATTGAAAAAAAAAAAAAATCATCACCCACTCAACTCAAACACACAAACACTATATTAAAACAAAAATCCAAGATAACACCTGACATTTTGAAATTTCACTAAGAACACAATAGATTCAGAAATGATTTAACATTATCTAAACCGAAATGATCAAAACTAAACAGCTTCAAATGGTATAATATTCACCACCTTGTGAGAAAGGGGATTCCAAATTCCGTGTGGAAGAGTAATTTGCCGTGGAAATGTGACTGTCCTTAACTCTTTTACCAACTTGACGAATAACAATCTGTAAATTCTTCTGCCAACCCGCCATTATATTCTACCCTAAACCTTAGTCTATGCTTCTTCTGCAGAAGATGGTAAAAAAACAATCTTGAACAAAATAAGTAGAGCTAAACTTAGATGTAAGACATGCATTAGAGACTTTACTAATAAGTAATGAAAAAATCAACATGAGTGGATCTACTATTCTAAATCTATGTATAAGATTCAGACAAAGGAGTTGCACGAAAGGGACCAATGCACTAGTGGAGTTGATTCAAATTCAAATTGATTCTAGCTTTCAACAATATAAGAACCGAGTAATCAAAGCAACGCACCCATTATTCGAAGAGATTTAAAATTCGATCACAACCCAAATGGGTCAAATACGAGTTAAATTCTAAAAACCCTAACCATCAAAACAAACTGTCAAGAATAAAATAAAGAAATGGCCGATAACTATTTCCACAACAAACAACACGACGAGAAGAAAAAAAAAAAAAAAATCAAAGTAACTGGGGATGAAGATAACCTAAGCTTAGACGAAAATGCCCGGCGAGGAGAAAATGGGAAAGACTTACCGCGAAGGAGCAGTAGCAGAGAAGCGGAAAAAAAAACTAACGCCCTGAGCCAGAGACGAAGAAGAGGTTTAATAGAAGAAGAGCGTCGACATACGTCTCTCAACATTTTATTTAACGAGTTCAGAATAATTTTGTCACATTTTAGTGAAAAAATACTCAACAATTACATATACTTTTAATTTTGTTTTATAAATTTATAATTAGTTACGAGATTATAGATTTCCTTAATTCACATTGTATACTTGAGACTTTTTATTAGACATAATCCTCGACCGAATTCAACAAATCATATTTAACTCAAAACATTCCTATGTTCAAAAATTTCAAGTGTTAGTAGAACATGAGAATAAATATATTTTTAGAGATCAAGTCTTCAAAAGAATTATATATGCAACGATGAAAAGTGAAAAAATCATGTTACAGGCCAGACAAAAGAAAAGGAAAAAAAAAAAACAATCTGATGAAATCTAAGTAGATATTTGTAGGAAAAAAAAAAAAAAAAAAACCATATGATAATAATAATAAACCTCCCTGTGAGTGCAAAAGACAAAAAGGAACGACCACACTTGCTTAAAAACTCATCAGCCTCTCTTTCATCTAAATCTTCCAGTCTCTCCAGCAAAGAACTGAGTCCTACTCGATTTTCATTTTCTTAAGAAATTCAAACTTTTATTACAAAATGGTTTCAAAATGTGGTTCCAGGCTGCTCGGATTTGACCTTTCAATCCTCAGTAAAAGAATGAAAGTTCTCTCACCTCTCTCCATTGTTGCTGGAACTTTCACCATTCCCATAAACTGTAAACTCTACTGACGCGGTGTAAGCACTGCAAAAAACAAAGAAAATCCACATAAGATAAAACAGCATCAGCAACCAATAAAACCCCGAGACACTGTTAGTTTATATAAGAAGATGAAGCATGTATACTCGGTTTTTAAAGCCTAACTCATGTCGCGAAAAAACAAAATTGGTGTTATGTTCCTAAGGGTTGCTATGAAATGCAATGACTTGAAACCAGACACACATCAACGGAAAAAGATGTTAGAAGGCGGCTTTTCGGGGAATCAAATTAATCACCAGAGACAAAATTTTCAGACTTTTCAACATTGGCCTTGACCGACTTGCTATTAGGCTGATGGGTTTCCTTCATTATTCGTACCCCACTCTTCGTCAGCCTCACTTCCATTAACAAGTACAGCTCCATCCGTAGAGTCTCCATCAACAATTCCCTCTTCTTCTTCTGCTTCTTTCTCTTCATGATGCTCCTCTACATGCTCCGCTACATCATCCTCATTCCTTTGTTCATTTCCATTTTCTTCTGCTACTACCTCCTGAGAAAAGAAAAAATAAATCAGTTGTTGCTTACTAAAACACGCAAGATAACTAACAATAGATGTAAATAACTCAGTCAATTGGAAAAGAAAATGGGTCACCTCGTGATCCATATCTCCATTTTCAAGTGATTCCTCTTCCTCAACTTGCAAGTTTCGGAAGGCTTCCACGAGGGTCATGGAAGATTTATCAGCATGGCTAGGATAATCTTTTGCACCTGTGTAAACTCCCCTGTAAATGGAGAACAGACAATTTTAAAGAGAGGTCTGAGAATGTCGCTATCTATAATCCGGAGTTATCACTACGTGGATGCAGTAGGTATTAACGATTCGCTGCTTGATTCAAAAACCATGGAAGAGAAAAGCACACTTGAGCAAAAAAAATGCAGCGATTACCTTGTCTCTACAGCTTTAGCTTCCACAGAAAGAGCAACTTGCCAATCTTCAAAAAGATTTGAGTACTCCTCAGGATCAGCCAAAGATTCTGCTGCTTTTGAATTAACCTGTATTCAAGTGCAAGGTAACTTAAACCCACAACTTGTCTCCTTGACCACATTACACTAAAACCTAAAAAGATTTGAAAGGAACCTTGCTGAGATCTTTCCTCCAAAGAGCTACTATCTCAGAAACTTTGCTCGGAAGATATGATCGTGCCATCAGAGCAGCTTCTGGTATCCGGTTACTGAGGAAAAAATATTGTCACACAGTTAACCAAAGGTGCATAAATTTGATTTTCCAAACTCTCAAGTGACTACTAATGAATTACCTCTCCACCAATAACTGCAAACAATCTTCCAGTTTACCCAGCATGAATAGGCAAAGAAAGGCGACATTGTTCTTCCCTTGTTCTTTAGCAAGTGTTGCAAGTTTTGTTACACCTTCAGCATCTCCCAGAGAAGAATAAAGAAGTAACAAACCACTCAAATCCATCGCATACTTCATGCATTCCTCAGCCATTTGCAGCTGTCATGATGACATAAAAACGGAAAGAGTTAGTTGGAAATCCCCACATCAAAGACAAATCCAGGAGACGAGAAACAGAGATTTTGCTGTTGCTCCCACATTTCTAAATAAATGTCAGAATCATAATGTAAATCATAAACCATTTAGTGGAAAGGTTATTTTGTGTCTCTTATCATTACAAAACATTAGGACGAAATACAAAGACAAATATATACCTTTCCGGAGGACATAGCTAACTCTCCTAATTGTTTCCACTTAGATTCGCTCTGTACTTCCACAGCGATTTCCTACAGGCATAAATTAAAAAACATGTTTAAATATTGCCACTATACAAGAAGTTAAAAAGTATCTTAGTCATCACACATTATATCACCTGTGCAATTTCAAGTCTACCCAGTTGTATGGCCAACTCAAATCTGTAGTCAGGATCTGTTGCAATTTCCAGAGCATCTTCAATCATTCCCCGTGACTCCAAGAAATGAGCAACACTAACAAGTCGAAAATTGTCCGAAAATAAATAAAGAGAGTTGTCCACGAAACACCCATTGATAGGTGTGCAACTATGTTAAACAATAGAGTCAGTAGATCTAGACACAGCATATTTGTAAGAGAAAATAATCATAATATTCCTTCCTAAAGAAATGAAAAACCTAAGACATATCACATAACAAGAGAAGTGCGATAAAGAATGAATCACAAGCACACACAGAAGTTAAGATCTAGCATACCTGTTATGCTGATCTTTAGGAATTGTAGGTAAGATTTCACTGGCTTTGTCTAAATCACCCCGCATCACAAGAGTCTTGTACTCAATCAGGCTTAGCAACAAGGTGTACCCTATAACACTGCATCCACAAAACAGGGGAACAGCATCAGAAACTTCTAGAACAATCTCAATTATATAAACACACAAATCTAAGCACTTACTTGAATTCTTTGTCTACCAAGAAAACCCGACTTTGACTTGCAAGATATCCCAACAAATACATTGGGCGGTCCAAATGATACATTGTGGTTACCTAGTATTACGATGTTAGCAACCATCATTAGAATCCAGTTCATAACAACTTCCAAATCAGAGTAACCAACATATATGCACAATACCTCGCCTCCAACACAGTAGTTAAGCTTCCAGGAAGAGTTGTTGTAAATGAAACAGTCACCAACCCATATACCTGTCCTAACACGTTCATCATTTTCATGGAGAACCTCAAAAGCATCCTCAACACCTTCTTCCTCAGTAGGTCTTCCGCTATCAAAATGTGAGGTAACTAAGTCGCGCTGTATAACAAGAACACCATGTTAGCACTTGGACAATCCATGAATCGCATATAGAAATTCACAGCATAAGAGTGTTTGTTGGACAGGATCCTCACGTTGAATTTCAAGATGTAGAATGATGTGTCACTAGCAATGGCTACTAAATCACCACTGTCAGCCCAATATAGATTCTGCAAACGTTATGTAGCAACACTACAAATTAGAGAAGAAACAAACGAGGAAAACCTCAAACTGAAGGCAATGATATTAGTTTCCACTATTCCAAATATGTCTTGAAGTAAACTTCTTACAATAAACTGAGCCAAGTTAACTGGGATACCTTTACAGTGACGTCAATACGTTGAATCAGCCTACATTCAGCCCAATCATAAAAGCAGATGAAATCACTTGAACACATAGCTAACAAGGTTCCTCCAAAGATCTTCTCAGCTGAAAAAGTAGGGCGGATACTCCTCTTTTCCTGAAAATGTATTTTCTGAATGAGCCAGATCCGAATATAGCTATCTCCATGACCAGTATCAATAATACTTCCAACAACCATAGATACAGGGTTGAACAGAACGGCTTAGATCAGAGAGAAAAAGATTTAGAAACCTGGAAATTTTTGCTAAATATTTTAATCTTTGATGAGCTTTCTCTAACCGCACACTCCCCCTCGGATGACCAAACAAATTCCAGTCCAGAACCAAATGACCTATTTCTCCAAGCCAAAGCCGTGTAGATTATATATTCTCCGTCACCACAGACTACGACAAACCTCCCATTAGGGTTGTGCTTCAAGCTCTGAGATTCAAGAGTACCCACATATGAGACACAGATCAAGTGAGAACAGATATATATTCTGAAGACGCGGCTTAGCGATACCCATAACTTTGAGGCACTTGCCAATCATACCAGCAACGCAGAAAATGTTTTTCCGAAATGAACTATATAATAAGCCACAACATCATAAAATCATTGGACCGAGTGCTGTAGTAACACTCACTTGTGGATAAAGATCACAGGTCCCCAACTCTTTAACACTCAAGGGCAACCTTTCTCCATCAGTAACCTAAGTTACAGAACAAAAACTTATCATCAGGCGAAAAACAAAAAACAAATAGGTCATCCTATGCCACAGTATAAGAGTTACAAGTATGGCGTGTACCTCGTAATCTGCACCAATACTTTTGATGTTTGCAGTTTGAATTTCATTATGCTTAGCCCATATGATTTTTCCGGTATTGTCCATGCTAGCGACAGGAATTTCTCGTCCAAGTTTAACCATGATGGTTCCTTCATCATATCCGATCACAACCCTGTGAAATGAGAATGTGGACAAGGTAAGGTTTTGCAGGACAACTCAATGGAGTACTAGAACCAGGTAGACCTCTCAATATCATTTCTAACAAATCTAAGAATCCAAGGTTTTACAAATCGTCAAAGTTCAATGAATGGTATTTCACTATCAAATGAGAGGGAACATCAACTCCCGGATAACAGTTCGGACAAGCATCAATTTATTAATAAGAGAAGGGAGCCAAAAACTAATAACTCACCGGCGTGAACTTTTAATGTAACCAATTGCCCAGACTCTCTCAAGGCCATAATTCAATGTGTTCTCTAGCCTGCAAGAAAAAACAGACATTAGGAAATTGGGATTACAAATGGAAGGACAATAAAAGAAATTGGTAATGGTGAAAAAGTGCACAAGAATGAAGCCAAAGTGGAGATGGTTTAGCCAAGGCATACAAGAAGCGTTTACTATAATATGTCCAACAAAAAAAAACTGTTTAATATTATAATACCTGTATGTGGTTGCATGCCAAATGCGAACGGTGCCATCTTCAGAACCTGTGATTATAATTGGAAGCTCTGGATGGAAACATACTGCAGATACATTGTGTGTGTGCCCCTCCAGGGTCTGTACACAACTTTTTGTTTGGTAGTCCCAGACCTGATTCACGAAATTCAACTAGTAAATAACCTGAAAGCACATAATGTCCAGTAGAAATGTATCAACTAAAAGACCATTGAACAGGAGGCATACCTTAGCAGTGTGATCATCAGAGCCGGTAATTAAATAGGGCTTATCACCACCGGTGAAATAATCTACACAATTTACTCCTTTCTGATGGGCATCCAATGTAAAATTTGGGTCTGGGGAACCAAGATTCCAAATCTGAAGATGAACATGCATGTAAACGTAGAATGAGCGGACTAAGCGGACTAAACCATAATGATGTTTCAATGTTAGACCATTTCAGCACCTTTATGGTACGATCAAGGGATGCACTGGCAAAAGTGTTGGTGTCTTTTGGATTAAATGTGACTTGCATCACATAGTGTGAGTGTCCCTCGAATATCTGAGTGCAAGCCCAACCCTTTTCCCAGTCCCAAAGCTTTATGAGCATATCATCAGAAGATGACAGCACATATGGAAGGGTTGGATGAACAGCCACACACCTAATGTAGTCTGAATGAGCCTCAAACACTTTAACCTTGTCCATGGTGTTGTAATTGTATACACGGATATACATATCATCAGCTCCTGCGACAACCCATTGCTTTCGTGCTACAAACTTGGCTGACCGAACTGCAAAGTCATAATATAAAAAAGCAGAATAAGTAACAAACTAGACACGAGTACTTAGTACATACAACAAAAACTTGAACAATATAACAAAAGACACAAAAGAACAAAAGCCGTATACCTGGTAATTCAGTCACCTCAAAGGATTTTGCCATCACCTGATGATTATCAAGCAAGATTCAGATTAGAAAAAGTTCCATGAATCATAAAAACAGCCTAAGAGTCTGTAAAGTCACTACAAAACCTCATAATTACAGAAAGATATTAATCTTTCAGTAGCATTTTTGGTAACCCCATTTCACAAATTGTTCACTGTAACATACATAAGGACACAGATGACGAAAATCAAAATAATTCACCCACCTGCGTCTGGTAGTTCCAAATACACAAGGTTCCAGAATACAAACTTGCAAGAATCCTGCAAACCAATGTTTTTACCATCCCAGTCGTTAGTAGCAGAAATAACGGTACAAAAGTATGAAAGCAAAGCGAAAGCTTGAAATTACCATGGTTCTGTAGGATGAAGATCCACAGATTTAACTCTCTCAGACCTTTGCGCTAATTTTCTCTGAACCAAAAACAACGCAAAGAAATTATCAACACAGCGAAAAAAAAACAGAGCGAATGACATAAAAAGAAATCCCTCAAAAAAACTAAATGGAAATCGAAACAATACCTTGATCTCGAGTCTGAGCGGCTGTTTCAACCATAAGAAAGAAACCAGTAGTCAGTACTTTACCAAAATCCATCAACCAGGATCAACAAGTTAAATTCAACCAAACAAAATATGTACGCAACAGCTAAGAGCATAAAACCCAAAAACTTCAGATCTTCTCAAAATGCAACAGCCATGATCATTACTCAATTCCACACAAAAAAATGTCATGAGACTACACTCGAATTCACGCCATCGGCAGGCAAAAATTCGAATCAGATTAGACAAGTCGAAGAGAAACATGCGATCTGAGATTCCAAGGTCTCACTCAAATTACGGTTAATCGCAGAAGAAATGTACGAAATCGAGATCGAAATCGTACACGGATTCACTCGAGATCTGAAAACACAAAAGTGGAGGAAAGGTTCCAGAACTCACCATAGTTACAGATTAAGCGTAGAAAGGCTTGTGAGCCCCTTGGGATCTCGTATTATCGCTTAAATCTGCAAATCGGAGATCGAAGAACCAACGACGTTTAGCTCGGTGTGATGAGAAAAAACTTAAAAATCAGAAAATGGGAAATTTTTGCTTAAGAACGACTTGAGTGAGACATTTACGAAATTGCCACTAGAGTTTGGGCCTCTCAAAGCCTTAATTATTAATCAATTAAATCGATGACCCAAGCGATTGAAAAGAGTCCATTAATAAAACGCCTACCAACACCTAAACTAGAATTACACATCAATCATCATTCCATCACTTGAAAAATACTCTTTGGGGAGTGTAATGGAGGTGAAAAAAAAAAAAGGGAGTGTAATGGAAAAGTTTACACAAGTCACAGATTATAGAGTCAATGGCACTAGGTGGACTTCTTCTCACTATTGATGAAGCTATTTCTGATATTTCATATATCAGGTTATCAACATAAAAAAACTCATTAAGACTAATCTTTCTTATTAAGTCTTAAATAATCAAAAGAAGCTCAAAATGTTACCCTAATCTAGAAAGCAAAAAAAAGATTTTATATTTCATTTGCCATATAGTTGACTACAAGTTAATGGTAGAGAGAAGAGCATCCACCCCAGTAAATTCCGACGAGATGTACCAATAGAGACATCTGAGAGAGGCAGCCACCCAAATGTAGAACTTAGCTGGGGTTAAGAACAGAAGTATTCAATAGTTATTCTAGGCTATATTTAAGTATTTAATATTACGAGTCATAACAAATAAGACCGCATAGCGCAGTGGATTAGCGCGTCTGACTTCGGATCAGAAGGTCGTGGGTTCGACTCCCACTGTGGTCGTTTTTCACCTTTCACTTTTTCTATATTAATTACCAGCCTTATTAGTGACTTTATTTATGACTATTATTTTATTTTTCACAAAATTACAAACCTTTTTATATTGAGAAAAAGTATATGAGAAGAACAAATGACAAATCATATGATTAGATATTTAGAATGATCGTACTACAAAAAATGTTAGATTTTTTTTGTCATTTTCTCAAATAGAAATGTTACACTGTAATGGACTTTCGTTAAAAATACGTCCTAAGAGCATCTCCAATGGAGAGAGCTCTCTCCATTTTTTATTGATTAAATTTTCAAAAAAAAGTAAGAGAGTTTTGTGTTATTTTTTTTCTGGTTTTTCATACTCCAATGGTAGGTTCTCTGAACGGAGTTCTCTGGAAAAAGATATTAATATAAAAATTATTTTATTTATTTCATACAATTTAATAATTATTTCAAAGCATAAAATATTAAACATACATTATTTTGAAATATTTTAAAACAGATGTGCGGAAAAAAAATTTGGAATACTGATCAGTTATTCTGTTGATTGTTGCGAAATTTTATGATATATGCTCGCATAATATTTGGAACCGAGCTTACAATACTTGATTTTTTTTTATTGTTTGATGGATGATGATTTTGTGGTTTAATAAGAAGAACAATTTTGAGTTTTGTTGATTGTTTTACTTTGAGATATATGAGAGAAGAGACTTGCATTCATTATATATTATTGTAACAAGAGCATTTTATAACTTAAACAAGAGCATTCATTATATATTGTAAAAACAATAAGAAGTATTCTTTGTGTCTTTGTAAACAAGATGAACATTTAGTTTTGTTTGAAACAAAATGTACAATCATTCAATATATGGTCATCCGTTTCGTTCAAGTCCTATTAAAACAAAAGAACCATTCTATGTTCCATGTCTATAACATAACACATAATGCAAGCAACATCTGGATCAACAAACTTCTTTAAGTAACGGACAAGCAAATCTGCTTTCCTCGGTCCTTGATACTTCATTGGAACTCCATGGTCATAGAGCATGAGAGTCGAAAATGCACTTCACAAAAGAAATGCAGAATACTCTACTCAAATTGCACCTGATCCACAAACAAAGGATATACACGATTCTCTTACTCACGAGACACACAAGTTTATTAGAAAATCTGAATAAGTGTTGCAGACAAAGACATCATCCTTTTATAGACGTGAAACAGAACTTGACTTAAACGATACAACCATAAGAGTTATAACTCTTCACTTATGTCTCTTAAGATAACTACCCTTAAGGCAAGACACAACTCTTAATGTATAAACTTAACAAACATAGTTAATTGTATAAAACAAGCGACCAAACTCAATTAACCTCTAACACTTCAATACCACTAACTAATTACCTCTAACACTGCAATACCACTAACAAACATAGTTTCATTCTCAAATCAAGTAAGTAGCTTTGGTTGAATCCAGTCAACAATGTAAGTATCATTAGATAGATAAAAACAGAACAAACCAACCAATACCATTATAGAGCAAAATCCAAATCTACGACTAATTGTCAAATTTATAAACTGAAGAATCATGTATAAGGTTTCTCCTTAACTCACAACCCTAATAAACCACCAAATACAACATCTAATCACGATATAATGACGAGAATTGATTCATACCTAACTTGGGGAAGGCGTCGGCGATTACTCTTCGAATCCGATTTGCTATTTTCCGATTTCGGCCAACTTCCGCCGATGTGAAGCACCTGTTGCCTTGATGAATCCGGCGTTGGAAGCCTCAGATAACACATCAAAAGACAAACAATCACCGGCGTCAACTCATCGGATTATCAATGATCGAGCAATTTTTTTTTTCCAATGTCGCGTGAGAGAGACAGAAGCAGAGAGAGAGAAAACGATTTTGTTCGTACAAAATAATGAGATGTGCAAATTTTATTTTTTCCTTTTGTTTAAAGAAGACAACCAATGAATGTATGACACGTGTCCGCCTCTCTGCTTCCCTCATAAACTCTCTACACAGAGACGCCTCTCTCGTTTTTCTTTCGATTTGATTATTTTTTAATCAAAATAATCAAGAGAGCCTCTGCAAAATATCAACAGAGCCCAGCGTTGGAGATGCTCTAAAGTTAATTAACTAAATAGAATCTTTCACTATTCATATATGTTGCTCGGGAGGTGTTATAAGATATAGTTAAGGGGCATGGTTTTGACGTCATAGCTATGGTTATCTAGGCATGTGTACTTGTGATTAGTGTCCGTAGTATTGCAACATGGGGTAGGATTTAGACTGTTCTTTGCACTCAGGTCCCTTGCGTGCACTACTTAAATATCTTTATTTTTATTTTTAAAACGATGATTTTTAGTTTAAAAACCTCTTATTAGAATAGGAAATTTAATCTTGTTGGTTTATATTTTATTTTTAAATTTAAAATTAAAATATCTAATTTTTGAGGTTTACTATGGTGGACAGTGTAGATGTATAAACTAGAAAGTACTCTCCCACTAGATATATTTGGAACATAGGGAAGAATTCATCTTTCTATACATTCTAAATTTAGACATAATGAACTATTCATTAGCCTCTCTTTCTATTTTCAGCAAAACCTATTTTGGAGGTTTTAAAAAATTATGAATGAAACATAAAACGTCTTCCTATTTAAATTCTCCATTGTTTTTCATTTGTTCTTGTTAGTAAGAATGGTGATGGATAGAGAAGAAAGGAGAAGAAGAATAATGGAAAGAGGATCAGATCGTCTAGCTTTAATCACAGGCCAATTACATAATCTTGATCCTTCATCACCGTCGTCTTCTTCCTCATCATCGGCTTCTCACAACCGCACATACAGCGAATCTTTCATGCCACAGACTAAATCTGATCATCATCAAATTCTAGAAAGCCCATCTCTTAAGTATCAATTCAAAGGTACACAAATTTAAACTATATTTGCTCTCTCATGTAATATTGTATGATACATATTGTTTTATTGCCTTAACATGTTAAGAAAATATATATATATTAACTCAAATTTATAAAGGAATCAAAATTGTAAATCAGGCATAATACAATATAACTCAAACTCAACTTCTAAAAAACTTAGATCAATTCTTATCAAAAATAAGAGAAAAAGTTGTATTCATTGGTAAGAAAAAATAAGAGAAAAATTAGATATGAGAAGCACATGACAGTTTGGTTTGCAACAAGATAAAGAGGCTGGGTTCTCTTTTATTTTTTCAGTTTCTGTAACTTTAAAACGATTAAATTTCCGTTGCATTTGATGTAAACACGTTTTTCCGAATAAATTTTACAATTTATTCAAAACAAAAATGAAAAAATTAGTTAATTATGTAACTACATCCATAATTTAAGTTACCAATCACACATAAATAATATTTTTTTGTAGAAAATGTGAAACTATAATTTTTAGTGTTTTAATCAAAGTTACTTTGTAATTTGTATAAATTCATGTTGTGTTTCACATATGGCGTATTTAAAACTTTAGAATTAAATTTTAAGAGAAAGGTACTATTTGATATTTTCACATATAGACGCTTATTATATGCTAATTTTCATGTATTAATTGATTGCACAATATGCGAGTGAAACATTCAAGACTTGAAATTGAATCGTAATGATTTTTGTCTCTGACATGACATGCATGAATGCAGAGGAAGTAAAGGCAAGATCAGAAGAACCAAAACTCTCGACTGTTCTTCACAAACCCTTGAAAATTGAACCAACAAAACAAGAAGAAGCAACAAGATCACAAAAGAGTCAAAATCAACGACCTATATGTTTCTTCAGCTCCAAGAAACTCAATGCTAGCATCATTAGCTCAGAAAGAACTCGGAGTTTAAGCTCTCTCACAATAGCCGCATTTGTGGTTTTACTCCCGAGATTGAACATTACAAGCTCAAACACTATCTTAGCTTTGAGACCTCTTTGGTTGCTTATTCTTACAGATTGTGCCATAGTAATGTCTCATCTCACTACGGAAGCTTCTGGAGGAGGATTGAGCCATGAGATGGAAGAAGATGGAAAGGGAAGAGATGGTAATAATGGAGAAAACTGGTCTGATGCAGAGAGGCTTCTAGAAAGAGGAGTTGTTGTGTATCAAGCTCTTCGTGGAATGTTCATAGATTGTAGTCTTTATATGGTTGTTGTTGTTATTTTTGGAGCCTCTCTTTTTTAAGTTTGTTTGTTTTCTGATTGTTATTATCTAATTACGATTTTGTTTGCCTTGATGCTCTTTCGTTACAGAAATTTTTTATTTGAACTAGTAAATTTTTATATCAATCCGCTCACATTTTTTTGGAAACTAAATTAATATACCTTCTCTACTTCCATTCCAATGTTTTGGAGTTTTTTACAAAGATTAGGGAGGCTTATTGCGAGCAGGATATTTTATAGTTTTAATTTTTGTAAGAATCCACTGTTTATAGGTTAACGAATTCCAAATTCTTAGTAAAATCCATTGTTATTAGTTTGAAGACTTTGAAATTCCTTTCTAAAATCTCTAGTTATTCAAAAAAGTTAGTTACCATTGATTATCTAATTAATTCTTTCAAATATCAAATGTTATTGGAATATGGATTCTGTACGTCTCAATTATTTAGTACAAAAGTCATATTGTGCATGCATTCATATTGGCTTTTTTTATTTCTTTCTTATTTTTAATAGGTCTACTAAGAAGTAATAATATCAAGATCAGAAGAATCATATCCAAAAGTAAGAAAAAGTAGGCCAAAACTTTCAAAAGAATCATATCCAAAACTAAGAAAATATAAATATATCTAGTCCTTTTAATCTTGATATAAATGAAATACAATACAAACGTAAAGTTATTCAAATCTTACAAATTTTGGTGTTTTATGAAAAATCATTTTGTAACGAAGAAATCTTGAACTTTTAATTCATAATCTCTCTGGATTTAGGATCAACCATTAGTAGGAGATGTTACGTAAAACAGTCTTTTGCACATTCTTGGTTTGATAAATAACATATTTAAACTAATAACGTTTCAAATGATTCAATCGCGATATTTTTCTAACTATAAGATAGTTTTAGTTGTTGTGAATTTCTGATTGATATATGACCTCAAAAGTAGTAAGTTTATCTAAAGAAGATGAGTGACAATGGGAAGCCCAAAGAGAAAGGAAGTGATGTCGTAATCGGCCCACTCCCACCGCTTATCCTCTCCAATCACTTCATTTTCTCTTTACCATATAAAATCTCCAAACCAATTTGTTTCATCCAAAGAGTTATGGTCCACCATCCACATCTTTCGCAAGAAAAAACTTGCTTTAATAATATTCTTTTCTTTCTTTAGCTAATTAAAATCCATAACAATATTTCTCTCGTCATCAAATTATTTCCTTAAAAATTTATAAGATCGGATATACACTAGAACAAATTTCTGACCTCATGGTTTCTTTCTGAACACAAATCTCTAGACGTGCATCAAAACCATTAGCCACGTGTGACGTTTCGAAACTTTGTTTGGCGACATCTCTTCTACGAAACACCTAAAAGATAAATATGTAACTAAAATAATTTAATTTCCAAAAGAGTGACTAACATCTTTTTCTTTTTTATTTTTGTTATCAAGAGTGACGAGTATTTATACTCGACTTTTCTTTTGGTAAACCACACACACAAAATCTTAAATAAGAAGAATCTTTTAAATTTTTGTGTTGAGTGTGAAACAAAAAAATATGTGTTACAAAATTCTTCTACCTCTTGTTATTCCTCCGGAGAGCTTCCACGAAAATACTCCGGTGGCAGAAGTGACGGTGGCAACAGATGTGGAAGCCACCGCTGGTCACCGTAGCGGTGGTGACGGTGGCGGTGGAAAGAAGAAGTGTGTGTGTTCACCGTCGAAGCATCCAAGATCGTTCAAGTGTAGGTATCATCAACATGAATATCAATGGCTTCCTTCTTCTTCTTCTTCTTCTTCTTCTTCATCCCTCCACAAATAACACATATCATCAATTCATCATGTAAACAATAATTATATTTTTATTATTCATGGTTATTTTGATTCGTTAAGTATTTCAATCAAAGTAGAAATTGTGTTGTGGTTCTTGTTTTTCTTAAAATGCTTATTCGTCAGAATCTTTATATAACGATGTTGTTTCATCTCAAAGTACTAAATATCGGCAGCAATAATCTTTTTAAAGGAATACGTGGTTACTGTGATTTCTGTATAACTTATTAGCTTTTTCGCTTAAAAACGGTTCATAAAAAAATGATGTTACGTGTCGTGACTAATTAATCAACCGTATGAGACTATACTTCTTCACAATTATTTACGCATTTTCATATGGTTTTGGAGTTTCAATTTTCGAGATACAACTTTCACTAGAGAAATATCGGAAAACATAAATTACATTTGTGAAAATTCGTAGAAACACATGTGCGAAGATCAATCATGACCCATGAATGAATGTAATCGATCTCACGGATGATCTACAGAAAGTGAAACCACAAATAACCCAACACTATACTGTAATTCTGTATCATGGACGGTTTGATACGGTTTGGATTTCGGTTCGATTACGAATCATAATTGTATCCTTAATTTTCTAAATCGGATCGGTTTGGTTTGGTGCAAATTGGATCGGTCTAACTTAACGTCTCTAAAATCCGCAAAATGTGCTTATAGTCAAATCCGTTAGTCTTTTATTGGGCTTACAATTTAAGGCCCATAAAAACCCAATGACGAAGCAGGACTTGCTTTTTGATAGCCGTATAGAGACCGACACCAAATAGCCGAGAAACAACGCAAACTCCGATTGAGAGGTGTTTGCATGATTCCTGAGCTTGTCTGTGTCAATAGTGAGGCACTACATCGAGGAATAAGAAAGAAGATCTAAGGAGCTAAAGCTATTATGTCAACGAACACTGAATCTTCTTCTTATTCTTCTCTTCCTAGTCAAAGGTATAAGCTTTCTCCAACTTTTTCCTCTGATCCAACTCTTTTTGTTTGATCTTCGTTTACTTTACCTTTTTTTCCTTCTTGGGTCATTCTAAATACTGAAATTTTGTTCTTTGAGGGTCAAATTAACAGTTGATAATCAGACCATGGAGTTTTTTCAGTTTCATGAGTGTCTTTGCTCTGCTCACGACAGATTTGAGATCTAGTCATGGTTCTGTTTGATTTATTGATGTCAAATCTTGAAATGTTTATGATCTCTAGGTTTCAGTCTCTTTGCTTTTTATTATGATCTTCAAACATTTGGATTAGTTTTATCAGTTCTGATTCAATAAACTAGTGATATACATTTGGCTTTTGTTTACAAATCTCTCAACTTCAGATTTGTTATTTTGTGTCCCATTTGATTCATCTTTACCTCCTTTGCACGTTCTGTTTCAAAACTGGATTTGTGGTCCTTTCTTTTCACCATTGTAGTTTTGTGGCCCAGATCTTTTTTTTTTTATTTTGTGGCCCAGATCAATTTATGAATAAAGTTCTTTTTTTTTCTGTTGCATTTTCTTTCACTGGTCTTAAGTTTGATGTAACATCTCAACCTTATTATTAGGAGACTATGGTGCGATTGGTTTAATCCAATTTAATTACTTGCTTTTAATCTCTTGTGTTCTTGATGTGACAGGCTTTTGGGTAAAGTGGCATTGATCACTGGAGGAGCCACAGGGATAGGTGAGAGCATTGTTCGTCTGTTCCACAAGCACGGTGCCAAAGTCTGCATTGTTGATCTGCAAGATGATCTCGGAGGTGAGGTGTGTAAAAGTCTGCTTCGTGGTGAGTCCAAGGAGACGGCTTTTTTCATCCATGGCGATGTTAGAGTGGAAGATGACATTAGCAATGCGGTTGACTTTGCAGTCAAAAATTTTGGGACGCTTGATATACTTATCAACAATGCAGGATTATGTGGAGCACCGTGCCCTGATATTCGTAATTATAGTTTGAGTGAGTTCGAGATGACCTTTGATGTGAATGTGAAAGGAGCTTTTCTAAGCATGAAACATGCAGCTCGTGTAATGATACCGGAGAAGAAAGGGTCGATAGTTTCCTTATGTAGTGTGGGAGGTGTTGTGGGAGGCGTTGGTCCACATTCTTATGTTGGTTCCAAGCATGCTGTTCTAGGCTTGACTAGGAGTGTTGCAGCGGAGCTTGGACAGCACGGGATACGTGTGAACTGTGTTTCGCCTTACGCGGTTGCAACTAAACTCGCTTTGGCTCATTTGCCGGAGGAAGAAAGAACGGAGGATGCATTTGTTGGTTTCAGGAATTTTGCTGCTGCAAACGCGAATCTAAAAGGGGTGGAACTGACGGTTGATGATGTAGCGAACGCTGTTCTGTTTTTGGCTAGCGATGACTCGCGGTACATAAGCGGAGATAATTTGATGATTGATGGAGGATTCACTTGCACTAACCACTCCTTTAAAGTCTTCAGATGATGCATTTTGCTAAAGAATGTTGTTTAATGTTTATTGTCCGCCAATTTATCATGTCTATCAAATAATTTAACTGTGGAGCTTATTGTGGTTTTAATTGTTACTTTTAGCATTGTAGAAATGTTTGATGTTAACTACATTTCTTACTGGTAGACATTGAACAAAATCAGATTCTCATAATGATTAAAAAGATTGAGTAGCAAAAATATCATAATGATGTATTGATGTTTCTTGAATTAGAGAGGACTACAACTTTGACGAGAAATTGTCTGATTAACAGTATCTACTAGAATCCCACATGCCACTTTTGCCTGTTCATCAAGATAATTATAAAACAAAATTCCATTAATCTGATTAGAAACTGCATACATTTTCTATGATTATATAATCTAGAAAGTCAAATTCAAATGATGAGAAAGTATAAAGTTTGATAAACCAAATAATTGAGTAAAAACTCAAGTTCCTTACCTTTAAAGGGAAACGGAAGAACAAAACGCCAAGTTTCCCGTTAGTCTCCGTAACGGTGTCAAATTCAACGGAGCCTTTAGCTAAATCGTGAATCAAATGAATGACGTCAGGAAACACCATGACGCCGTCAAGCTCAGCCTCCGCGTCAAGGTAAGAAGAACCAAAAGCCGTCACGTGCCCGCCATCAGAACTCACGTGACCTAACGTCTTCCCTCTATAGTCAATCGTGACGTCAAGATCCGTGAAGTCAAAAGAGTACACGTCAGCATTTGATACCTTAAGCGTAACGAGCAACGTCATGTCTATAGACGGCACCGGACGGCGGTGAACGTGCACGTGGGAAATTTTGACCCGTATGATCTTGATGCGTGGATCGGACGGCCAGAAGATGTAGATGAGGATCGAGGCAAAAGATATGAGAAATATAGAGATGATGAAACGGCGTCGTGAGGGAGGAGAAGGATGTGATGAGATCAGAACGGCGTCGTTTAGCTCGTGACTTGATGATGAAGGTAAAGGCTTGTAGTCTGGTAATGACGGAGTTGCTTTAGGATCTTCTTCTACCGTCATTGTTCATGAGAGAGGAGATGTTTGGTAAGGTCGATAAAAATATATATATACGTGATTGTATTTTTTTTGTTTGTTAATTAAGGTAATAATTGAAGAGTTTATTATTAAATGATTTAATCATCTGTAGGGGTTAGAAGAACTTAAAAGGTTGTATTTTCTTAATAAGAAATTACTTTGGACGCAATAGTATTAATCAACTTAACTGATGAATCTCCGGCTGATTCATGTGCATGACTCAAAAACATCTTAGAGATTTTAAACTGTTTATTTAACTTTTATTCATAAATCACCACATTTACTATCCAAACCTTTTAAGTTTATATATGGCATATAATATGTCACGTTATAATGTTAACCAATAAATTTTGCACTAATTTGACCCAAAAAAAAACTAATATTAGAAATGGCATATAATATGTTACGTTATAATGAATTAATGATGATGATGATAATGATGATGATGGTGATGATGATGTGAGTATCATACAAGATGATACAGAGACTGATCTTGTCAATCTCAGGAGGACAATTTATCAAACCATAATGTCAAGTCTTGATTTCGAGGAAGCAGGGCATAAGCTGCTCAAGATAAGACTAGAACAAGGTCAAGGAATGGAGCTTTGTGTTATGGTGCTTGAATGTTGCACTGAGGAGAAAACTTATCGTTCCTTCTATGGTCACTTAGCGCACTGGTTCTGTCTCAAAAGCAGAGTTTATAGAGAATGTTTTGAGAATCTGTTTGTTCAGAAATATTCTATGGTACACCGATTCGATACCAATAAGCTGATTAGTGTAGCCACGTTCTTTGCGCATATCCTGGCCACTAATTCTCTTCCTTGGATATGTAATATGTTCGGTTGACAGTTGAAGACTCAACTTCTTCATCCCTTATCTTTCTCAAAACCCTTTTCCTACAACTCTCTGAGCTATTAAGAATTAAGCTTTTGAATGAAAAGCTTCAAGATCCAACCATGGAGGAGACATTCGAGTCCATCTTCCCAAAGGACCATCGAAAAAACACGTTGTTCTCCATTATATTTTTCACCAAAATCGGCCTCGGTGGAATTACTCAAACACTAAGGCAGCTCATCGCCAAGCGCAAGGAAACTGATTCAGAGGACGAATTAAGAGATGAGATGGTGATGAAGCGTAGAAGAAAAAGAGGTTGATCAGTAGCATCTATTTAAAGCTCTCTTGAATTGTTAGTCTATATTTGGCTTGATGATCGAACAAAGTTACAGAATACTTGTTTTATTGGGTTGATGATCTAATTTCGAAGCTGTCTTCTATTTGCATACATAATCTTCCTTTTCGTATCTGATGCTTTGTTTAAGACCAATTTATGTCAGAGCAAGAAGAGCATAAACTTGTCAGCGTCACACTAAATCGAAAACATCACAGTGAAGTTTAGATGCCTTTGTTATAAACTAAAACACACAAACCAAATTATAATTATAAACCCTTAGTTTGATGATGTATGATAAAAATGAGTTTCACAAATTACAGGGATTCATCACTATACAAAATTAACAAATGCAACTCTATTTCAATACACAACTTTCTTATTACTCAACAGAACAGTTCCTTAAGAATCAAACACTATATGAATCTCATATGTAAGAAACCTTCTTACAAAAGCCAAAACCTTAATATAAGAAAGCAATGATAAAGATTTAGCTATACGTTGTATGTATGTGTGTGCTTAAATATTCAAGATCAAAGAAGAAGAAGACATTACTCTGATCTTACATTAGTTCTTACGAACTCTGTCCCTGGCTAGGTTTCTGATGCCGTTCGCTTTGGCTTTGCCGCTTACTCGCATACGTTATAGCTCTATACATATCCGAACATGAATACGCAACCTCGGACATTGCCTGAAAAAGCTCGGGGAGGCGAGTTCGAAGACTAGCCAGTGACTTCTCTCTAACTTGATGGCTTTGTCTATGGTAAGCTTCTTCTTCTTCTTCCAACCTCTTCTTAATTTGTTCTACATTGAATTGCCTCACAGCGACCTCATCATTATGATCGTTATCCGCTTCATCCGGATTCATCCCCTCCGGTCCTCTCTTCTGGATGTATTTGTGGTACCAATCCTCAAACTGTCTAATTTTTCTTCCCAATTCTTTTCTTGTCTCTTCGCATTTGTTTCTGAGACTTATCTCGTCTTCTTGCTGCTGCATTATCGTGCTTACAACCGCTGCGAAATTGATTATGGCACTTTTAGCCATTTCGTCGGGGATTTTGTCTAAACGGTCATACCAAGCGTGGAGGAGTTTTTGGATTGCGGGATTGGGAACTCGAGGAGGCGAAGATACTTTCTCCTTGAGTGTGCTTTCGATAGGGATGAGATTTAGCTTTAGCCATCCGCCAAGTGCTTTTATGTATTCTTTCTGATGATCTATCATCCTGCAAAACTGCGTGTGCCATTCTTGAACCACTGCCAAGAGCTGGATGGTGCGTTCGTGATGATGATCATTTGTTTCTTTCACCGCTTGTGAAACATCTAGAGATCTCAACACCTTTGAGATCTCAGCTTGTCTTTGATGATGTATTTGCATCATTTCCCACATCTTCCCCATCCTGCAAAAAAATTTGCATAAGAACTCAAAATCAATTTGTCTAAAACATCATAGGAAAAAATATCTACCAAGAAGCGAAACTTACGCCTCAACAAGGTGAACGAGCTTTAGGTATAGTTGTTCATCCCTAAGACGATTGATTTCTGAAACTGTGGAGTCCATGGATTGCATATCAACTATATATCTTGTATGCAAATGACTTACTGCTGCTTTAGCTCTCTCTAATGAATCCGAGTGGCCACCTCGTTTCTTCACCCGATTTAAATGAGCAACCTTTTTCTGGTACTCGATTTTCATGAGTTCGCCAGCCTATATCCAACAAGAAGTGTATCCCAAAATTAGACTCTCAAGAGAAAAATATATCATTTTTGCTCATAAAACTACCCAAAACAATCAAAGGGGCTTTTCTCAGGAGAGAAGATTACCCAAAAAGACTAAACATGGTTGCAAGAATCTTTCCTCAAAAAGTTAAAATCTTTCAGCTTCACTAAACAAGCACAAGCATAAAAAAGAGACAAGTTTTGATATAGTTACCTTGACTTCGTCATAGAGCTTCTTTTCCCATGCTAGCAATTTGTCAAGAACAGTAGCATGAGTTTCATTCTCTTCCAAATCAACATCATCTTTCCCATCATCAGCATTTGGTATTCCTCTAAATGATCTATTCCATGTAATTACACGCATCACTCTAGCAGAGTGATCAATATGTCCTGTTACAACAACAACACATCAATCTTAGCTAAACCAATCATTTTGTTTCTCTCAGACATTTATCGAATCAAAATTACCTCGGTTATCTGCAAAATTAGAATGGTAATGGAGCCTAGTAGCTTCAAGCATCTTAGAAACATCATGAGCACTTTCAGAAGCTTTCAAGAAATTATCATCAAGCTCAATGAATACATTCGCCAAATGCGTCGCAGTCACCGGCATTCGCATTCCTCTCCTCTCTCCGGGAATCCCTATCCCTTTACTCTTCTTCATCCCTCTCAAATTAGTAACTTTTTCCAATTCAATCGTCACTTCCTCTACTCTCTTCGGTCTTTCCTCCACCAGTGGTTTCCGTTCAATCACCGTCTCCTCTTCCTCCTCCTCTTCCTCCTCTTCCTCCTCCTCATCTTCGTCATCCTCAGTAACGACTGGTGAATGTGGTTGAGGAGGCACAGGCCTTGTTGGTTGTGGTTGTGGTTGTGGAGGAGTATCTTCTAAAGTAGTTCCAGGCATATTCTCAACATTAGGGAAGAAGTAATCGTAGAAAGGTTGTTGTTGCTGTTGCTGATGTTGATGCTGATGCTGACGTGGCGGCGGAATTGGCCGTGAATTCGCCAAAGGGGGAGGTGGCGGAGCTTTCTCCTCCTGAAGATGATGATCTTCAATCGTCGTCCTATTTCCTCTAGTACTACCTCCACGGCTTCTCGATTTCCTAATCAAACGATCACGATTCTCCATTTCAGAGTCATCATCATCATCATCGTCATCATCATCGTTATCTAGGGCTCCATCTTCTTCAATTCCGTTGAGTCCACTACCAGCATGACCACCACCGGATCTACCGTTCATCTCCGGCATAGTAGCAGCACGTTGAAGAGGAAGCGGTGGTGGAGGAGGAGGAGGAGGAAGAGTATCAGGAATCGGCTGAGGAACCGCAGCGGAGGAAGAAGAAGCGGTTGAATTAGAAACCGGAGCGGTGGAAGAAGGAAGAGGAGGAGATATAGCAGTGGGAAGAGAAGAAGTAGAAGCGATTGCTGCAGCTGCGGAGGAAGACGAGTGATTAGAGACTAAAAACTCGCCGTGAGAGTAATCGGAAAGAGCAGCTCCGGTGTTTTTAAGAGCCATAGCGTAAGCTGAGTGAGCGGCGGCGAAAGCGTTACGAGCAGTGACGGCGTCTTTCATCAATTGTTTTCGTTCTTTGCAACGAGTAACTGCTTCTTCGTTCTCGATCTTTGATTGAGCACAACCCATCTTCTTCTTCCTTAAGAAGCTCTCTTACTTCAGATCGATCGGAGAAGAAGAGATTGAAGAATACTCGAAAGCTTTAGAGTTAAGTTTTAAGGAATAATAATAGAGAGAGGATTGAACTGATACGTCGTCGTTTAGTTGTTAGAAAAGGCATTAACGCTTTCTCTAATATTTTCCGTTTTTTGGGTTAAATTTTCCATTTTTCGTTGGGCTACTCTCAGGGGTAATGACGTGGATAAAGTTAAAAAAGGTAACAAGCGAATATAACGTTTTCTGTACTTTTGAATTTTTAAACTTTTAACGTATAAAAAATCTTTTGTATCAGTCACTACTCACTAGTAATATAAGGATTATAATGCTTTTTTTCTGTCGCCTAAAACTCATATATAGATTTATCCAATACTTATATACTATGTAGGATGGTTATTTTTTTATATAAAAAATATCAAAATATATTTACAAAATAGTCAATTTTTTGAGGATAATTAATAAAATAATCATATATATAGTATTTTGTTGGAAACATGTCAAAAAGTACATGTATAATTACATAAATTTCTGTTATAACATGTTTTTTCTCTAATTATATGTGATAGCATAATCTATTTTTTATGTTATTTTCTCGTATTACGTGTTATTTATAAAAAATACATGATCTTTCTTGAAAAAATATTATATTTAGTTTATATCTTCTTTATCGTGTTATTTTGTAGAAATACATGTTTTGTAATATTAAGATCAAATGTGATTTGTTTTAAAAAAATTATTAGTTTTTAGTAATAGACAGTTTTTATTAAGATCATATGTGATTTTGTTTTTAAAGAACTATTCAAGTTAATTTTTTCGTAACAATATATTTTAAAAAATATTTACTGTATTTTTTAAATATCAATCGTTTAGTTAAAAATAACATGCAAAACTTAATGTTATATGCTATTTATAAAATTAAAAAACACGCAAATGTTTTGTCTATTATTGATCTTGCAACAAAGGAATGATGATTTTGTAATTTCGCTTCTTCTCATAACATAGGTTCATAGCTATTACGCAATAAAAAAAATTTATCTCTACTATTTTTTTAATTTGTGTGCTTTATTTAGCTATTTTTTAATATTTTTTTATTGGGTTAATCCGTTAATACAAAAATGTTAGCCGACAGGATAAATGATAATAAAAATTAAAAAGATATAGTACAACTTTTATTTTTGGCAGTAGACTACAAGTCGATACAAAACAATTGTTAATGTCCGCTTGGAACAAAAGATTATTGAACATCAATTTGAATAAAACAAATTGTATACTTTTAATTTTGCAAAAGTTGAAAAGGTGCTTATCAAAACAAACGGCGAATATTAGTCCAAGAGATTGAAGGAGATAGTGAAAAGAGAAACGGAAATGTGGAAGAAAAAAGGGAATTGACTAAACAAATGAACAAAGTTATGGCAGGGAATCACATTACATTGACCAATAGAAAGAAAAGAAAACACAAGCTTGTGTATTTAGAAAAAAATTCAACTTATCATTAGAAAAAAAAATCAATTTTGGAAGTTTTTTTAGGAGTCAAAGTTCATCCATTGAACTATCAACCTTTTTGCTGCGAAAAGATTCAACTACAGACTGGACTAATTACAAAGTCATAAAGATAATTACATATTCTCAAACGAAAATTCTAATTAGTAAAAAAGTAATTTTACCAATATAAACTTAACTACGACGAGAAATTAAGAAACCCTTATAATTACTACTTTCTTATCTCCGGCGCAGAGCTGCAAGACGAGCCACCACATCATCATAATCAAGGAGGTTAGGTCTTTGAAACGACGACATTCTCTCGTTCTCTCTTATTGTGGAAACTTCGTTATTGCTTGTACTTGTGAGACTCCTACTACCTTGTATTCCAAGTAACCTTGAGTTTTCTTGATCAGCAATCTTTCTCTTCTCTTCTTTCTCCTCTTGTGCTTTCTCGTCGTTTCCAGCTCCTAGTTTCGTGTCTGGAGAAGAGATTATTCCGTACGGTAAAATCTTCTTCCCCTTCTTCTTCCTTACAGATACCCTTCGAAGAGAACTCGAGCTCGAGCTTGAACTAGAACTCAAACTGCCTTTGGACAATGAATCTATTCTCCAACTCTCAGAAAGAACCGATTCATCATCACTATGTTCATCCATGAAACTTTTCTCTGTATCTTTGTTCAGATAATCCGCTCTTGTCTCGACCTTGTCCTTAATCTAAACAATTTTCAGACATTAGAACAACAAAATGATGTTTTTCTCTAATCAAATCCAGAGTACATATTTTACCTGCAGAGCTGAAGTCTCTCTGAGCAGCATCAGTTTCAAAGGTGTAGGATCCCAGTTAATCGAAAACTCATTCGCAACATCTTTCACTGTTTGAATCTTGAGTTCCCGTGAAGGTGGCCTTAACAATTCAGTTTTCTCAACAAGCTACAAGATTCAAAAAGACAGATACTCTCAGTGCAATGAAATGTGGCAAAAAGATTAGACCATGTAGATTCAATAATAAACCAACCTCATGATTTACAGATGAAGCAATGAAATTCCCAAATCTTTTCGTAAACACGGCTCTAAGATCCTTAAGTTCAGGAACATCAGGAACCCATGCCGTTGCATATATCAAAGAGGAAACAGCTTCTCTGCATTCTTCAGGACATTCCCTAAAAGTAAAAGAAACAAAAATGTTAGTAAATTGTTACACCTTCTGGAGTGAAATCTAGAGATTAGAAGTAAAAGTGAAAACCTTTTCTTCAGCATTAGTGAGAGATTTTCAGAGATACAATCGCAGAATCGCTCGATGAGATCGTAGCACGATATTATTCTCAGCTCTTCGAGTAAAAGTTCTGCCTGCAGTAACAAGTATTGACACATTTAAAAAAAAAAACTTAACAAAGCTTAGAAACATAATGAGAGAAAGAAGAAGTGTTAATTACTCTTCTATAAGCTTCAGAATCTTGGCCATTCTTGAGGAAATTCACAATATCTGTTTTATAATTTCTAACCATTGCAATCCTTTTTCTCCTAACTATATCAATCCTAATCTTCATGTAGCTGGTTGTAGATTTGCTGCATTTCACCAAGAACAATGATTAGTTAAATTTCTCATAGACAAACATTCAAAACTTAAAAGTCAAAAACAGAGTGATAAAAGACTAACACCTTTTCTTGTAGAACTTGGGTTTGAAGCACCTAAGAAACATCTTGTTTCCGATTTCTAGACGCAAGAAGATAGTAAACAAAAAGATCAAAGCTTTATATGAAAACACAGAAGAATCTAACGGTGGTTTAGTGAATGGAGTTGAAGTAATACTCAGAATCAGAATATAGCAAAAGCTATGAAGCAAAGTAACAAACCAAGAAGTTTCCTCTTAAGAGAAAGTAAGAGATATATGTAAATACAAAAGATGGAAGACTTTCCTTGGAATGCTTTGGATATAGTCTTTATATTATCTGAAGCGTATTACATACTAAAAATGTGAAACTTAGAGAACAAGTTTAAAATTATAGAGAACTACTTAGTTAACAAGAACTTTCTATAATAAGACATCGTTTTAGGCTCTAACATTTCTTTACTTTTTCCATGATAAGTAATTGGACAATGAAATGTCTCCTAAGATTCTATTATACAGTCAAACATTAAGTGATTTATTAAGACTAATGAAATGCTTTGGATATGGTCTTTATAAGTTCTCTGACGCTTAGTTTTTTTTATTAATATTAAACATGTGAAACTTAGAGAACAAGCTTGAACTTATCCAGAACTACTTAGTTAACAAGGACTTTAGCTCGAATCCTTTATAAACTTCCAAGAACTTTCTTTAATACGACATCGGTTTTGGCTCTAACATTTCTTTACTTTCTCCATGAAAAGTAATGTGACAAGTCTCCTAAGATTCGATTATACAGTCAAACAAAAAGTGTTTTATTAAGACTTATGTTAATTAATTAACTACTTAACCTCTAAAGGTTGGACCAATTGCTGAAGCTGATGAACCACATGTGACATCCTTGGACGCATTGATGGCACATTCTGAGTACAAGAATAAACCAAGTCAACAACTTTCTGAACCACACATGCTTCCGGTAAACCGCATGTAATAACCGGATCAAGAATCTCTAACCAACGGTTAGCTTGAACCAATGGTGTTGCCCATTCGAATATGCTCTGCCACCCAACTGAAGAATTAACAGCCTGAGTTGGTCTACGACCGCTCACAATCTCAAGCAAAAGGACTCCGAAACTGTAGACATCGCTCTTCGTGGTTAGCTCGTTTCTGTAAACGTATTCGGGTGCGAGGTAACCGTAGGTTCCACCCGCCATTACGGTTCTCTCTTGCATTACTTCCCAAGGAACGAATTTTGAGAGACCAACACCCATTAAATGAGCTCCAAACTCCTCATCAAGTAGCACGTTGCTAGCTCGGATGTCGCGGTGCACCACTTGTGGCTTGACCTTGTCGTGTAGAAACCTGTTTTTTTTTACGTTTTAAATAAGTTTGAGGTCAAAAGAAACTCAAGTATATAAGATTGGACTTACGCGATTCCTTGAGCAAGAGTTGTGGCGATGTTCAATCTCATGTTCCAGTCCAAGCTTCTACCACCTCTAGGCACATGGTGTAGCCATCTATCGAGAGGTCCACTAGCTATGAACTCATAAACAATGAAACGTTCTCCATGATCATAGCAACAACCTTTTATAGCAACTACATTCGGGTGATAAAGTTTAGCTGCTCTTCTAATCTCGGAGTAGAACTCTTTCTTCCTCTGAAAACTAGACCTTTTCAATCTCTTAACCGCCACTTTAGTCCCGTCTGATAAACCACCGCTATAGGTTCCACCGGTTTTCGCGTCCCCAGCTAGACGGTTTGCTTCACTGAAGTTCTTCGTCATTGATCTCAGTTCTTCACTAGTGAAGATCTTCCATGAAGGAGGAACTACTGATGATGATGAAGCTGGATTAGATACTTTTCGTGATTTTCGGCGTTTCTTGCTTCGCTTATAGACAAGGAGCCATAATATAATGGCGAATGTCGTGAAGAGAATCAAACCGCTGACAACAGCGAGGATAACTAGATATTTGTGACAATTGCGACATTTGATATCTGCAAAGAAGATAGCAATTATAAGGGACTAAGTAGTACAATGACAAAATACAGAAGAAAGAGAGAGAGGTAGTAATAGAGAGGCCATTACCAGAATCAACAGCGCAAACAAAAGCATGAGACGCATTACATCTTTCACCGAATATTGATGATGAACCATTTGTCACGGCTATACATATATTAGCACGACACGATGAACTGCCGTTGCCATTGCCACAGCGGGTGCGAATTGGAACTTTAGGAAACATGGATTGGTTCCATTGAGGAGTCTTAGGATCAGACCAGCTCCAACGGAAACCTGAGGTAGAAGAATTCATACTTCGTCCTCCAATCCAACAACTGCTAACATTTCCATTGCATAGTTTTTGAACAAAGCTGAGTTCTTTGCTCGATGCAAGCGATGCTAAGTGACCACCATAAGTTCTACAGAACATTTCTGACTTCTCCCATGAAGTAGAGTTTTTAAAGTAAGCATAGCACTTGGTTTGGTTCGGTCCAATGATCCAATCAGGAGGGCAAGAAACTGTACATAGAGAATCAATAACGAAGTGACTATCACAACATTTTCACTCTTTTTCTAGTAAAGGTGACAACTTTTTACCTGTCTGAGATCGTTTCTTGAAGTCAGTAGCATTCTGAGTTGATTCACATGATATCTGAAAAAATCATTTCACCTTAATAGATTGACTAAAGAACATTTAGTACCACTACAAAATCAGTTAAAAGATTCAAATTTTTAGCAGAGAATTCAAAGAGAAGAAGCTTCCAACAATTATAAAGAAGAAGTTCAGAAACCCTAATTCTTGAATCTTTTACACTTACAGTATCCAAGGACGCGAGACAAAGCAGAGCCAGACAAGAGATCAAGAACAGAGATTGTTTCCGACAAGAAACCCACTTCAGCTCCATAACTACAGCTTCATAAACACTGAGAAATTAAACGAATTTAGTCTCAGTTTGACAAATCAGAATCCCGTTTACGCGAAAGAGAAGATTCATCAGCAGGAAAAAGGAATAAGGAAAGTGGAAATTACCCGATTAAGTCATAACATCGGGAAGAAAGACTCAGACTTTACGCTATATGAAGAGAAATGAAAATGAAGCTTTCGTAGCTCATAACTTTTTTTTCCATACGATTTGCAGAGTCCCCGACAGAGAGAGAAAAAAGGGTTTTAATGGCGAATTTAATGGAGGAGACAGTAAACGGACTTCGGACAAGTCAGTGGGTAGTTCGGAAAATGAAAACCTTATTTTCTTGTTTCTTCCCATATTTTCATATGAAATTTGTTCTTGCCACTATATTATCTGATATTCCAATTTCTCACCATATATTATCATAATCTAAATTACAACCTGAAACCTCAGTGTACTTATTTTTGGTTGGACATTTCATCCGATTCTCTTGATTAACAAAATTTCAGCCTTCAATAAAAAACACTTTGAGTTATTTCGGGCCAGGTAAGAAAAATAGTATTAAAAATTAGAAAAAAATAATATTAAAAATAATATTAGATGTTCAAAAAAAATAATATTAAAATTTTAATTTAAAAACAAGTGTTAAGATTTATGGTTTATGAATTATGGTTTTGCTTAGATCGTAGGGTTTTGTTTTTTGGGTTTATGATTTATAATTTGGAGCTTATGGTTTGCATTTGGACTATTTTAATTTTTAATTTTTTAAATAGATCTTTTATTGGTTTTGATCTAAAGAGTATTTTCATAATTTTCTATTGAATCCAATGGTAAATATTTTTTGTCTTGTCTAATAAAATGTTTTTATTTTTCCAAGAGATTTTTCAAAAATTGTAATTGATGTAGTGTCTTTAACATCATAAAAAATTAGAAAACTAGCATAAACATTTTATAAAATATACTATAAATTGGACAAGATAATCATTGTCATCGAGTATAAATTCACGGCCGGTTAGTCTTTCTACTTGAAAATTCCGGGGAATATTACCACTGTAGAAGAGTAAGATGGAAACGGAGGCCACCGGTTGAGCCACCACTGCAGCCACTAGATTCACCATTGAATTTAGTAATGGGACAATCACCTAAACGACACATAAAAATTAAAACAAATCAAAAACAAACAATTGATCAAATTCTTAAGAAATAAAAAAGGTGAATAACATACATGTAGACTTTTATCACACCAAAAAAAACACACACACATGTAGAGAATTTTTGTGGTATTTTGTCTTGTCCTCCTAAAATCATATGCTATGTGAAAGTATAACATCGACTTGAATATTAGAAAATTGGGAAACTCAAACAACTAGTATATAAAATATTTTGTATGTGAACCATTGTTCTACTTACATGTTGTGATTGTAAAATTTATGGAGGCAAAGAGAGAAAAATGTACCATGAACGAGGAATGATGGATTAATGGTTCCTTGACTTGAGAAGAAGGTTTATGACTCTATCGTGTCCAAAATCAAAACTTCTCTTGACGATCTCTTGGGAGCTTCTTTTGAGACTCAAAGATATATTAAAGGAAAATACAAGCTGAAAAAAAAGTAAAAATCAAAATCCCTGTAATCGACGACCAAAAAAAAAGATTTATTGATACTTACTTGGAGGAAAAAACCAACATTTATGGAATAAATTGTTCCCCAAGTATTCAATTAATACTTCAGTTGTGAAAATTTGAGACTCAAATCACAAATTTTCTTAATATATTTTTTTTTTTATCATCCGATTTTAATCTGAGGAATGTTGTTTACATAAATGATAGGAAACGGTTTAGTGCAAAATTTTCTCAATATAATTGTTATTGCAATTAGTTTTTTTATTTTTTATTTTTTATTTTTGGTTTAAAAGTTAAAACAACACAATTTAATAAAGTATAAAATATAATACTCACCTAAATTATTGTTACAAATTCTATTGTAAACCGGCACAACAATGGTAAAAAGTAAAAACAAATCGTTTCCTGGTTAAGTCTTCGAAATGAGTCCCGCACAAAAAGGCTTATTAAGTATTAAGGCCCATGGGCCTGACTTATCGATCCAATAAAGAATTCACAACCCTAATAAAAAGGACGAAACCCTAGCTTTATATAAACTTTTGTTAACCTACCGTCGTCACTTCCTTCTCTTGAAGCCGGAAACCTTAAGGTTTTATATCTGGGAAAAAACTCGCATCCGCTTCAATGGTGATCTACGATTCTCCTCTCTATCTTTCTATTTCATCTCTATGCTTCGTTGATTTCATTACTCTGATATCTGTTTTATCGCTTTGTTTTTGAGATTCTCAGACTAAGGGAACGGGAAGTTTCGGAAAGAGAAGAAACAAGAGTCACACACTCTGTGTCAGATGTGGCCGTCGCAGTTTCCACATCCAGAAGAGTCGTTGCTCTGCTTGTGCTTATCCCGCCGCTCGCAAGAGGACTTGTACGAATCTCTTCTCTCTCTCTCTTTCATTTGCTTCGTATTCGCTTGATTTAGCCGAAATAGATCATTTCTTCGTTTCAATTCGTTATATGTTTTAGTATTGCAGATCCATTGATTCTCTATCAGAATTAGGGTTTGGTTAGGGATTGAATAAGTCTTTGTATGGATTCGTTATTTCTCTAGAGCTTCCTAATGCATATGAATCCCATATATCGAATAAGAACAATAGTGTATTGTTATGCATAGTTAGGCTCTTGTCCGGTATAAACCATGAGTGTAATTGAAATTACTATGGTTCTAGTCGAATATAAACTTTAGTAAGAATTTACATAACTTAGTGAAACTTCTCTTTTTCTCATGTAAATGGCACTGTCTTCTACTCAGAATTTTTTATATGCCATTTGTGAATTTGTTTCTAATTGATGTGTATAATGATGTTGGTAGACAACTGGAGTGTGAAGGCAATCCGTAGAAAGACTACTGGAACTGGAAGGATGAGGTATCTTCGCAATGTGCCTCGCAGGTTCAAGACCGGTTTCAGAGAGGGTACTATATTCCACCATTTCCACTGAGTTTTCTTTGGTTTTCAGTTAATCAGTTTGTATCTGTATGAAATGGCTTTTGTATAATTTAATTGTTGGACGTTTTCCAGGTACCGAAGCCAAGCCAAGGAACAAGGGAGTTGCTTCATCAGCTTAAACTTGTTTTTGAGCATCAAGGGAGAGAGAATTCTGAGTTTGTTGTTCACAAGATTACTACTCTTAAGTGTCTGATTATGACTATCTTTTTGTGTGGTCTTTGCGTTTTTAAAGTTTTGGACATGGATGGATTTCAATTTGCAAGTCTTTTAATTCTCTTTATTCTAATCATTATGGTTCCTTGCCAGTGGTGTGTCCGTCCGACAGATAAAGACTTGGTAAAGTCATTATACTCTACGGCCCACTTATATCGAATACGTATTCTTAGGTTCACTAACATTCATAATTAAGGTGAGTTGCTTGCAAATTTGCTCATAGGAATTATGGTGTTTCTATATGTATAATATGATACTATGTCTTGCAGCCAAAATTTTGAGACGAGTGTCGAAATTATATGTCTAAGATTAACATAATATCAAACAGAAAATCTTTGAAATCATTATAAACTTGAAGTTAGAGCTGAGAAGTCGGACTCGTAGACTTAAATTGTGGAGATGGGCTTATGAACGAAGAAAATGGACTTGTGAACTGAAAATATGGGCTTTTGATCTTAAAAGGTAAGGAGATGAGCTTATGAGTTGAAGACTTGAAGAGATGGGTTTCTCGTATCTAGGTTTTTCTACACTTCAGTGTCCTCGTCCACGATGATAATTGGGTCACCTTGACGGATTGCGATTGTGGTCTTACTGTCTTAGTCTGCATGAATGCTTTGATTTTATGAATTTCCATGGACACCAACAATGTTTTTCATGCAATTTGCTTAATCAAGGATAATATGCTAAGAGTTCTATAATATGTATCTTTGTGACCAATTAAAAATGTGGTATGTATTTGGTTGAACCTAAGTGATCGTTACAAAACATCGAAAACATTTATTTTCTTTAAAACCTAAAATACATTTGATCTAGTGATAGCGAAGCGAATTGTAGAATAAGCGGATTAAATAATAGGGTGTGATTAGTTTTGAACAAGCGAAGTAGAATAATGTATAAAAGGTAAGAGTAGTTTTGAAAATGGATATTCTAAAAATGAAATTTCTCAAATATTCTACAAAAACTTATGTAAAAAATGTTTTTTTAACACTGGATGACAATTCTTTGAACCACACCACACCTAATTTTTTTTTTCTTCCTCGTTTTGAACGTAACAAAAATTATTTTGCATAACTCAACCTATAAAGAACCAACAAAAACAACCATTGTGTGAAACCCAAGAAAAAAAAAAATGCATTTCTTTGTTGACTCTTGGTTATCACAAAATGGTTCGTGTTGTTTGCTGTTTTGCAATTTACTATTGAGCTGTGACTTGAAATTTGATATGGTTTAATTCGAAGTTGTTTTGGTTTCTATTCGTACCAAAGACAAATACGATTATTTTTCCCAATTAACCTTATCATTAAAATGATCTTGAGATTGCATTGCCAAATCTATATAAATTTTTTTGATGCATAACAAAGCAATGGATTTCCATTATTAGTAATCCTTGATTCACAGATTTTGTCTTGAAAACATTGTTGGATGAGATTTCGTTTTGTGTTTTTCCTTGTGAAAACGTAATTGTTTTCGGTTATTATATTTCTTCTGTCAAATATATATGGTTCCTGATAATTGCTTCCATTGATTACCTACTTGTCGTCCGTACCCTACCACATTAATTGTTTTTCTTTTTATTATGTAAATGATTAACATAAAAAAAACTCCGGAAGCATAGGATTGGTTAATAAACCGGGTATCTGGCTGGCTTCACCGCGTACAATTTATTGAGCAAACAAAAAATAGAAGGAGAATGCATATACCAAGATACAATACTTGGAAAATGATGTGGAATTAGTTGTTCAAAGAATTCAATAATTCTCAACTTGATGGGTACCTTAGGGAGAGATACAATCCACAAACCAAAGATCACGGTAAATAGTAGTACTAGTATGTTTTTTCATATCTTTTGTTGGTCCCTTTGATTCTTTTTTACTTTTAAAGACAAAAAAATTAATGGCAGACAAGACAATGTGAATATACTTATGTAGTCGTGCTTGTTTTTATACAGTAGTAAGTATAAATTTGATTAGATAATTTTACTATATACATTATAATATTAATTTTACAAAATAAATTTGATTTATAGTTTTAAAAAAATTTTAGTTATAAAAACACCATAAAAATTAGATCTAAAAATTATTTTCATGAAATCGGATTTTTCCGAAACAATTTTACTGTGGATTAGAAAGTCGGAATTTGATTCCATCGATTTTTTATTTTTTTATTTTTTGCAAAAAAATCCGATCGAATTGAATATTTACTAGACTAATTTTTTTTGGCTGGACTAGTTTTTCTCTAAAATTAGTCAAACTTGAAAATATAGGCTAGTTTAGTCCGTATAAAATAAGTTCTAATTTGACATATTGTATCGAGTCATCCAAAATCATATAAAAAATTGTGTATAAAAATTTTAAAATTTTTTTTTTAAAAAAAAAAAGCAAAAAAGTTGACTTATATGGTAAATTTTTCTTAAAGATTCTAAAAATCATTAGTAAATTTTATTATTTTAAAAATGTTGACTTAATGATTATATTTTTAAATAAAAAACATAAGATGAATTTGGCTCTTTATTAGTTCTTCTTTTGATGGTTGGTAAGTGTTAACTGACTAACTGAGAAACAGAGTGACGAGAGAATTAAAGAGACACTTGCCAGAAGAACAAATCTCTCAAGTGGGACGGGACCCACCGCATGTCCCTTTCTTCATTCTCCTTCGTCTTCGTCTTCTTCGTCTTCGTCTTCGTCTTCACTTCCGCCATGAGAAAAACCTGCACACACGCCTGAAAAACCAAATCATCCTCATCATCTTCTGATCTAATGTCTACCGACACTATCCCTTCCCTCTCATCTCCACCGGCGCCGGAGTTTCCTTCCACCACACCAGACACGGCGACGTCACCAGCTCCGTCTCAGCCATCCATCATCGGACCTTCTTCGTTGGCTCCGTTTCCGGAGACAACAACAAACATTGATGGAGGCTCGAGAAATGTAGCATTAACTGGACTTATTACTGGAGTAGTTCTCGGAGCTACGTTTGTCCTACTCGGAGTTTGTATCTTTGTCTGTTTCTATAAAAGAAAGAAGAGGAAGTTAAAGAAGAAGAAGAAAGAAGATATCGAAGCTTCTATTAACAGAGACTCACTAGATCCCAAAGGTACTTTATTTAGGGTTTCTTTATTTCCAAAGACTCAATCTTTTTTTAATGATTATTCAATTCCTCTGTTTTTGTAGATGATAGCAATAATCTTCAGCAATGGAGTTCATCAGAGATTGGACAAAACTTGTTTACATATGAAGATTTGTCTAAAGCAACTAGTAACTTCTCCAACACTAACCTTCTTGGACAAGGTGGGTTTGGTTATGTTCATAGAGGAGTTCTTGTTGATGGAACTTTGGTTGCTATTAAGCAGCTTAAATCTGGAAGTGGACAAGGTGAACGAGAGTTTCAAGCTGAGATACAGACTATTAGTAGAGTTCATCATAGGCATCTTGTTTCTCTTCTTGGTTATTGTATCACTGGTGCTCAAAGATTGCTTGTTTATGAGTTTGTGCCTAATAAGACTCTCGAATTTCATTTACACGGTGAGTTTTTTTTAAAAGACTTGTTTTCAGTTATGCTTGCGTGAATTCCCGCAGTTTTGTTTGAATTATGGTGGTTGTTTTGTAGAGAAAGAGAGACCGGTAATGGAGTGGTCAAAGAGGATGAAGATTGCTTTGGGTGCAGCTAAAGGATTGGCATACTTACATGAAGATTGTGAGTATAATGTTCTTGTCTTTGAGTATTGTACAACATTAGTTTCTGAAGTTTTTGTCAAGGAGATTTTGTTTTGTTTCAGGTAATCCTAAGACAATACACCGCGATGTCAAGGCTGCAAATATTCTAATTGACGATAGCTATGAGGCGAAGGTATTCTTGAACTTGTAAAACTATATAAAAATGTTGTTTAGACTGCACTACTAATAATGCTGAACTTGGTTCATCAGTTAGCAGATTTTGGACTTGCCAGGTCTTCTTTAGACACTGATACTCATGTCTCCACTCGGATTATGGGAACCTTCGGGTACGAAACACTCTTTTCTATACGCAACCATAACCATAATAAGTTCATAACATACTAACAATCTTTTAAACTTCTTTCTTGTGATGCAGTTACTTGGCTCCTGAATATGCTTCTTCAGGGAAACTTACTGAGAAATCAGATGTCTTCTCAATTGGAGTGGTGCTTCTTGAACTGATAACCGGACGCCGTCCTGTTGATAAATCACAGCCTTTTGCTGATGATGATAGCATCGTTGATTGGGTTGGTTATCTTGTTTCCCTTACCACCACTTTTAATAAGCTTTTAAACTTTACCTCATGCTCTAGGCAAAACCTCTGATGATACAAGCGTTAAACGATGGAAACTTTGACGGTCTTGTTGACCCGCGGTTAGAGAATGATTTTGATATCAACGAAATGACGAGAATGGTTGCTTGCGCTGCTGCTAGTGTCCGTCATTCAGCTAAACGTCGCCCAAAAATGAGCCAGGTACTAACTATCACATCAAAACCTTTTGGCAACATTCAATCTAACACTAGGATAAAAAATGAAACTTTGTGAGTTCAATGGTGTCATTGTTCTTTGGACAATTGCAGATAGTTCGAGCATTCGAAGGAAATATATCTATAGATGACCTAACAGAAGGAGCTGCCCCAGGACAAAGTACTATTTACAGCTTAGACGGGAGCTCAGATTATAGCTCAACACAATACAAAGAAGACTTGAAGAAATTCAAGAAAATGGCGTTCGAAAGCAAAACATTTGGTAGCAGCGAATGCAGTGGTTTGACTAGCGACAATGGTCAGAACCCATCAGGCTCGTCTAGTATCACCGAAGGCCAACGTACAACGCAGGAGATCGAACCGGAGAAGAATACCAAGGACACATGAACTTTAAACAGAGGATTCTTGGTAATAGTTAAGTCTTATCATTTTGGGGTAGGACCCGTAGGTTTAGGTGTAAAACACATTATTCATTAGACGCGCTTTCACTTTTAATTATTTCCATGTGTGGCTCTAATCGAAACTGTCATGAGCCTGATATTGCACGTGAATATTATTTGTTGGAGATTTTTTTGAGTTTGGTGTGAAGATATTAAATTAGATTCAATCAAAGACTTTATGATTCTTAATTATTTTTTGGCCGTGATATATTATTTGAGTGGAAAGTTATTTTTAACATCTTTGATTCTTTTTTTAAAGCATGTTTTCTTTTGTTATCCATGCAACTTTGAAGAAATTGTTTTTTTTTTTGCAAATGAAATCCCATATATATATTAACCGATTTTAGATTCAGAGAAATAATATTTTTATAAGCATGGTGTTTGATTTTTGGTTGAAGGAGTAATTATTAGTATAGTTAGTACATAAGTCAATGGTAATTAACAAAACATTTGATAAAGTAAACATAATTAGACCGTTTGAAGATTTCTTCAAGTATAATTAATTAATTTTTTAAATTGTTTATAATAAGATTAGTTAATGACTAATTAAAGGAGGGGCAATTTTGGGAAAATAAAAGATTTTAAAATAGTAACTTTGCTGTTATTTAGCTAATACAGTATATACTTTTTCTGTAAATCACACGAAGAAGAAGAACCAAAAGAGAGAGATTGTGAAAGAAGAAAACAGAGACAGTTTCTTCGCTGAAAAGAAAAACCAAATCAGCTAAATCCCTAAAAGTTTCCGTCAATGTCTTCTCGCCGGAGAGTTCTTCTCAAGGTTATCATTCTCGGTGATAGCGGGTAAATTCTCTCATCTCTTCAGATTTCAGATTTGATGTGGTTTTATTTGTTCATTGAATGATGAGATTTTGATTCTTTTTTTATGGCCAGTGTTGGGAAGACTTCGTTGATGAATCAGTATGTTTCTGAAATCCAGATCTATGTGTCTCTTACTTAGAACATTGATAAATTCCTTATGAAATTTGATTTTGATTGATTCTATTTTGATAGGTTTGTGAATCGAAAGTTTAGTAATCAGTATAAAGCTACGATTGGAGCAGATTTTTTGACTAAAGAGGTTCAAATAGATGACAGAATCTTCACTTTACAGGTATTCTTTGAATCAATCAAACATTTTGATTCTTAGAATGTGATTGGATCTTAGGTTCCTACCTTTTTGGGTTTATAATGCAGAAAAAGTCAAAATCTTTCTTTGTTGAGGTTCAAATTTGTGTGCTTCTTAGGAAGATACAGTGTTTTTTTGGTTGTCTATAGAGATTTATAGAACTATTACTAATACAATCTCTTGGTACATTATATAGATTTGGGATACTGCTGGACAAGAAAGATTTCAAAGTTTGGGAGTTGCGTTTTACCGAGGAGCGGATTGTTGTGTTCTTGTCTATGATGTCAATGTTATGAAATCTTTTGATAATCTTAATAACTGGAGGGAAGAGTTCTTGATTCAGGTAACACTAATCCTCTTTGTTTTTTTCTTTCTTATAGAACTTTGTAGTTTGAGAATTGTATTGCTATAAACCAAATGCTTCTTTGTGGTGTCATTGTTTAGGCTAGTCCTTCAGATCCTGAAAACTTTCCATTTGTTGTGTTGGGGAACAAGACTGATGTTGATGGTGGAAAGAGCAGAGTGGTGAGACGTTATCTTCATTTCATGAAATACTTAAGTGTCTAGAGTTTGGTTATGCTAAAGTTATCCTATATTTGTCAGGTTTCTGAGAAAAAGGCAAAGGCATGGTGTGCATCTAAAGGAAACATTCCTTACTTTGAGACTTCCGCCAAAGAAGGATTCAATGTAGATGCGGCTTTCGAATGCATTACCAAAAATGCTTTCAAGAATGAACCTGAAGAAGAACCGTAAGTACAAACATATCTTACTGCTTTTTTTTTTTTTTTTGGCAAATTTGCATCACTTCAAGTCGTCGTAGTCTTATCTTCTGACCGTCTCTGATACCTCTCGTAGGTACCTTCCCGACACCATTGATGTTGCCGGAGGTCAGCAACAAAGATCAACAGGGTGTGAATGCTAATCAAGCAAAAGTTTGTTGCAGATACATTGTTTTGTTTGGCACATTTTGATTTTGTAACAATATATTTATAACTTCCAGAAATGTATTTTCAGATTCATTTTGAGTTACAGATTGTAATGAATTGGGTTCCTTTTTCTTTTGGACTCTATACTGATACCAAAATCCAACTTAATTTCGATTCTAGAAGGGGTTTGAATTTGAAGGATACATTGGACGGTTTTTGTGGGATCTTGTCTCTGAAAGCGATGAGAATTTGAAGATCGATCGTCTCTCAGCGTTTTTACCAATACAAAAAAAGTTAAATAATAAATACGGGTTAAGCGTATCTGATTGGGGCAATGTGTAAATATTATTAACTCTTAAACTAAATGTGTAAATAAAAATAGTTGACTTTGTCAAATATAGATAACACAACTGAGAAAATCAATTTCCTCTACCGGTAAGCAAATCATAAGAAAACTAGGAAGTGTCCCCAAAATCATAGCATACACTATATTTGTAGCTTATTATATATTCTTCAATAAAAAAAAAGTAGCTTATTATATATTGAGAAATGTTTAGATTTTTATGGACAAGAATCCAAATTAATATGACATAGCATGTTTACATATCAATTTTCTCATAAATATCAAAATAAAAATATATATCTAAAAAAAAGGTAGTAAATTTTAAAAATATAGATGTTTTTTATAATAAATAATTCATATATCTTGATGTATAATTTTTTTTTTCTGAATGTGTAGAAACTTATTTAGTAGTATGTATGTATATGGAAGAAACAACTTAAAGATAATATGTGTATTTTAATGTTAAAAAGTTACTATTATAACAAATGGATTAAAGTTGATATGTGAATTTGTAAGCCTTAATAAGTAATAACCATTGAAAGGAAACGTTACTTATTGGACTTTAATTGATTGACTCTAATAAAATTACTATATTAATTGTGCTTTGATGAGAGACTAAAACGTTTCTATATTAAACTTGAATACTTAACATACACAATTTATTACACTTTTTCCATGCAGTTAAATGTGTGATAATTAGACCATTACATTCTAGTATTTCATTTCTCATCTTGGCGGTACTACTACGTGTTCACACTCACAACTTTTTCTTTATTGGTTTTCATAACATTGTTGTTTATTTCTTATTATTTTAAACACTCACAACTTTTTTTTTTTTTTTTAATTTACATACATCCTACTATATTATTTGGGAAGTACATTTTAAATATAACCTTAATTTTTGTAAGAAATTACATAGGTATGCCATTAGAAATAAAATTTTAAAGAGTAAATTAATTTATCTCTTTAAGGATTAAAAAATCAAATACTAATTTAATTAATTAAATTTAATTAAAAAACGAAATACATTATTAATTTTCAAAAATAATAACCAATCAAAATAAACATATAAGATTTGATATCTAAATTTTAATTAATTTAATTTAATTAGAAAAACGAAATACATTATTAATTTCCAAAAGAGTAACCTATTAAAATCAACAAATTAGATTTGATATCTAAATTATCATATTAATTTTTTTATTAATTATTATAGTTCACTTCTCATCTTTATATGATTCTATTTTTGCAAAAAATAATATCATCATTATAAAAAATAATTAGAGTTTTTTCGCATATGTCATAATTTGAATTTTTGAAAATTGTGAATATAAACTGTTCAATACATGAAAAATATTATAACGGGTGAAAAATAGATTTAAGAAAACTTTCTACTGAGTAACGGGTCATATTTGAAATATTTATATTCAATTTCATACATATTATATTGAAAATTTATAATCTTATATACTACAATAATTAATAACATATTAGATTTTTTTATGTGTATGATGTGATTCAATTTTTAATACAAGATAGAAAATCCTAGAATTGACGGGTTTAGATCGATATTAATACAAGATGGTATACTACAGGTGAAACTCTTAAATTAACAATCAAACTACAAGTGTATAATCTTAAACACTAAACAATATAGATAATATCAACAAAACATATACAACTCACAGTTTACTTTTAATATTTTATATACAAAATCAATTAAATCTTAACTAAATCTTAATCACATAAAAATTAGCACAAAAAAAAATATTCAACAATTAAATTTTTTATCAAATCTCTGTGTTATATAAGTTTTGATACTATATTCGAATAAAGTGTAATATACCTTTTCAATTTGTATTCTTTAACTAATTCAAGGTAACTAATATATTTGCTAATCTTATACCTATCAAAACCGACTATCGTTTCTTATTTCTATAGTATTTTTGCAAGACTTTTTTGGTGGATTGGGGTAAAAGTGCATTCGGGTTATATAGTACATTCCCCTATTAAATAAAAATGGTATACTCCTATGTTATTAGCTAAAATGTTTAGATTATAATTCAGAGTCATATCATTAATAAAATTAATATTAATAAAATAAATGGCTTTTTGGCAAGACGGATTTGGAGTGACGGGTTTTTGAATCAACATTAATAAAAAAGTAAAATATAATTAATACACCGTTTCAATACGGGTTAAATCTTTAATTTATTATTTTTTAAGACCACTAATATTAAACATATCAAATCATCCTAATTTAGAAAAGATTATATAAAACCAAAAATGTTATGTGGTATGTATAATGTTACTATATATAAAATATAAATGTATTAGAGAATGATATAATTTGCAAAACTTTTATCTATAAAAAATAATTCTTAAATTTTAAAAATTACTACTTTAAAAAAAAAAATCACGGGAGGGGTAAAGAAATTATAGAACGGGTTTTATTTTGGAATTGGGTTATATGGTGGATGTATTTGAATCAATATTTATAAAATTTTAAAATATTATTAATATGCTGTTTTAATAGAGGTTACAACTTCAGTTTTTTAACAATTGTCTCATAGATTCGTGGTATAGTCTTACTTAATAACAATTATAAAGTGTAAAATATAAATATTTTATAAAAATAAAATTTGCAAATTTTAATATATATTACTTTTAAAAAATAAATCGTCCCGCGGTATACCGCGGGTTAAAATCTAGTTGTTGTTTATTTTATATTATTTTATTTTATGAATGCAGTATATAGCCTAATGTACATATTTTGTGTTGCTTGATTCCAATTAAGTGTGAGTAAAGTTTAACGAGATGGTTCCTCAAATCGTCACCTGATATATTCTTGAGATTAGGAAGTCGTAGAGATCGCATGTGTTTGACATATTGAGCCAATATGTTGAAGATAATAAAAAATTGATTGACGATGTTGAAGATAATGAAGAAATCAAGACTCTTATACTCCTTAACCATTTTCCCTCAATTTTGTGATATAGATATGTAAAGTACGATTAGGTCTTAAGGTTGAGTATTAATTGATTGGAACTGAGTTAAGATTTTGTGATTAGAAGAAAAACAGATCATTTATGTGAAGATGTTGATAATGCGAATTTGTTGACATGATATACATGTCGGCAGTGAGATTTTAGTTCCTGAGTTTAAATTTTGTGATTTATTTTTTTGTGTGTTAGATATATGGTCTATTCATATTTGCTTAAGGGACCCTATAATTTTGTTGTATCAAGAAGATTATAATAAATTTTAGCTAATATGGTGATTTTAGTGGGCCAATAGCAAGATTATAGTCATAGACATCATAATTTATAATGAGCCTAAATTGAAATTGAGCCCAACAACTGAGTCGGCTAAATTGAAGAGGCGGGAAATAAACACGCACGCCAGTATCTCCTTCTATATAAACCCTAATCCACAATCTTCTCAATCAATCATTCATCGTCATCCTTTTCTCAGTCTCTCTCTCTCTTTCTGAAATAAACACAATGACGACGCCCGTGAAGAAAAGCCTCGCCATTAGACCGGTGGCGTTCTATAGAAACGGGCTTCCTCGTCCTCGTTTCTTCGATAATCATAGGTTCAACTCTTACCGTGTTGATACTCCCCTTTCTGTGCTAGATCCACTTCTCTCATGGGCACAGCTGGAGAAATCTAGCCCTGCTGCTCCGATTGTGCTGAAACGAAGAAGGTACTTAGATGATGAGGAAATCGGATCTGAAGATGTAGGTGTGGTTAGAATCAGGAGAAAACTCTCTGATGATTTTGATAGAGTCGCGGAAGAGAGCAAGACCGAACTTGTTGAAGCTAACGAGAAGAAGAAGATCGAACAAGACAAGTTCAACGAGGTTATCTCCAAGATTGTTCATATTTAGTCGCTTCAATAAATTCTTGTTGGTCGTAATTGAGTTTCTAATGTTTGTAATGTAGTTAGTTATTAATCAAGTGTCGTGTCTGTTAAATAATTAAGTTAGTTATGTTTGTTTTGTCACAAGAAAGAAGAGTTACAACTCTTGACTTTCATGTCTGTTGGATTCTATTTAAGTTCGTTGTTGTAAACCTTGTAATACAGTGTTTCCCATTCAATTAAAGTCAGTTTCTCTTTTGCTCTGATTCGATTGTGTATCTCATAAGAAACAGAACAACAAGTAAACACTTGTTTTGTTCTTTGAGACAATAAGAAGTCTTTGCTTCTAACAATTCTCTCTAGGGTTTAGATTTTCATGAGTATAGTTCATAACAATGCTACTTGGTTTGTTTGTTTTTGTGCTTATAAATATGACTTTATCCATCAACTCTGACAAAGTAACTTGTATGCATCAAAATAATTTTACTCATTGACTTGATTAATCAAATTCATGACTTTCATAGATTTACACATATGTTCAAAAAAGGAAACAGAACAAAGCAAAACTATGTCTACATTTCCTAAAGCTTAAGACTACAATTCATCTTTAGCAGACCCATTCTTCGGTTTCAACAACTCTTCGTTGATAAAAACAGCTATGTCCTTCGCGCTCAATTTCGTTGATAGCTTTAACTGCAAGTGAAAACCGGGTAAGATACACTACCTACAAAGCTTATAAGCAAAAACAGAAGTAATGATGTCTAAAAGGGATTGAGCTAGTGAGCTCTTTCAAAATGGTTATTACCGGTTTCTCCTTTTCGCCAGATTTGTAGAGCAAGATTATCGGATATTTATCATCAACCTGTCATCAACAATCAATAAGTTTATCCCGTGGTTCGGGAATTGCTAGGCTTGTTGCAGGGTAAGATTTGACTCACCTGTAGTTTAGTATGCTCATTTGCAGATGCATCAATTCTTGCAAAAACAAGATTCTCAAAGCCTTTGAAATGCTTAGCCAATTTCTCGATTTGTTTGCTTAGTGCCTCGCAGTTCACGCACCACGGTGTATGTACCTGTTTTCAGTTTCAACCACAACATCCACTGCTTTAATGTCGGTTTCAGTTAGTAAAAAAGGTTTGGTTTAGCAGAAAGGTTATTTGGGATAATAAACCTCAAGAAGAACATTCTCGCGGCTGTTTAATACCAACCCATCAAAAGTCTTTCCTACCACAGTCACTATGCTTGCGTTTTCCTGCAGATTACACCAGGTTATATGATCTTAACTCGTATATGTTACAAGTCTCTTCAGACTCGACAATATCACAAAAAGAACATCACAAGAGGATTCAATATCTCATACTTACATTATCAGGAACTGGCTCTGACCTATAGTAACGTGAAACAGTTCCATGAGCAAGTCCTGAACAAAACTCCTAAATTACAAATCGAAAATAGGATCACATGAATCAGTTACCATACGAATACTTGATAAGAAAAGAAGGAAAAAGGTTAAAGCAAATTCATACTTCTATACTGTTTGGTGATGGATCTGACTCGAGCAAATACTTGGAGTTCAGGTTGTTATCAAAAGCAGCAACCTGTTGATAAAAACTATAGATTAGTCCCACATAGGCTTGTAGCTTTATTAGCAGTAGATCACAAAGATTCAATCAAACATACTGAAACAAGTACCGGTAACTTACAACAGTTTTATTCCCAGCTTCAATTCCGAATAAGATCAAGAATGGCATTGCAAGGTTCTCATTTGTTATATCGACATATATAAACATAAGCTGCAAGAAAGATAATAAACAGTTAAGAGAGAGTCTAAAGTCTAAACACAAAATTTTGTCTAGTCTTTAAGATTCAGCATAAGAGAATTACCTTCGATTTAAATTTCCTTGCAATATCTTCAAGAGGCTGAGCAAGTTTCTGAAAATCATCAGCCTTGGAGAAGAGCATAACCTGACAAAGGAAGAAAAAAAACAGAACTATGATTAAAACATAATCAAAAGCAAAGAAAGATACAAACTCAAAACATAAAAACTTCTAACCTGAAGCTTAACAGGACTAGAGTAAACCCAAACAGTATTGGTTTCAGTCAATTTTGTAAACAATGGAAACTTGTTGCTGCCTAGAAACTCTAATATCTTCTCCATTTTGTAAGATCCATCTGCATTGCAGACCCGTGTTACCGCTTCTCACAATACAGATAACAGGAAAAAGGTATGATAATAACAAGAGAGGTCTTCAAAATCAGCAGCCAGCAAGCTTACCATATACAGTGTACCTTTCAGCCTCAGGTTTAACCAACCCAATAAACACATTATTGCTTTTAAGATCAGGAAAAAGAAGTTTCGCAACATCGCTATCACGTGTTTCTATAAACTGTATTTCATCGTCTGATTTAGCAGCTTTAACAAATTCGTTATGCTCAGAACCCTAAGCAAACAAACAACCTCATATCAACACTTTACATTCAAAACCCACTCTACACTAATGATATCCGAATATACCTCAAACTTCTCAAACAGACCAAGAACAAAAGTATGATACTTGTCAAGAAATCTCGGAGCTTCATCAACTGTATTAAGTGTAATGATTGGTGCACCAGTCTTCTTTTGCACCCAAATGACTATATCCTCCCTGAAACATTGACCAAAACATATCTCAAAAACGGTTCAATCAAAATCAAAACTTTATCACTAGAGAAGCCAAATTAGGGAACTTACGCAGAAGATCCACCATTGTAAGTAAGAGAAGTGCCATTAACAAAGAGAAGAAGCGTAGGGAAACCTTTAATCTCAAGCTCCGATGCAATCTTCGAATACCTATCACCGTCAATCTTAGCCATCAAAACCGAACTCCCAATCTCTTTCAAAGCCGTCGCAGCTTCCGCGAATCTCGGCATAAGCTCCGCACTTCTCGCACACCAAGGCGCGTACCCTAACACCATCACGAACTCGTTTCCATCGATCACTCGCTTCGTGTAATCACCGTTGAGCTCTAGTACGATTCTCTGAGCTTTGCTTACTGTTTCGGCTTCTGATTGTTGCTCAGGTCGATCTTCTTGTAGTTGCTCGTCTACTGCTAGAAGCTGGTCTAGATCGGAATCGAATCCGGGTTCGTTTGATTCGACATTGGAATCGGGTGATGAGTAAGCGATGATGATTGTGAAACTGAGGAGTATGAGGAGAATGAAGGTAAAGGTAGAGACTTTTGATATGGGTTTTGGAATTAACGACATTTTGATTTTGGGTTTTGTTTCGTCCGAGTTTGGACGGTGATTGATCGGAGAAGAGAAGCAATCGTCGTCAAATGAAAAAAGCCTAAAATCTCACCAGGATTTACGGCGGGAGCCAAGAAAGAAGACTCGCATGTTTTAGTCAAAAAAACAACAAAGGAAAACTAAATTAAAAATATTGTTGCTTTTTGGTTTTTAATTTTGGTAAGAAAAATTGTTGCTTTTTGCATAGTAATTGATAAATGAAAGTTATGAAATATTAAAGAAATACCAAAAAGAGAGTGGAGTTTAGTAGCATTGTTTGACTAATGTTTTTAGGATTTGATAAAACAACTAGTATAGGAAAGGAAATTATGATACATATTTAGAGTATACAAGGTAAAATGCAATTTCATTTTATTAGAAAGTATATAAGAACATTTCATTTTATTCAAAAAAGTAAGAAAAGAAAAACACATTGATAAATTATCAAATAGTTATGGACTTATTGCCAATACGGCAATACCCTATGATGGTAGTATTTAAAGAACAAAAAAGTGATGTAAGTGTATAATTAGTAACTACTATAGACTAGTAATTGTGTTTTCTAAATTAAACTATAAAATAAATTCAATTTAGTCATTTTTTGCCACTACAACTTAAGCATGCATGGTAATTACTCTAAATTTTGTTTTCTATCCAAAACTCCAATGGGCATAAAAAGATTAAACACACCATTTGCATTAAAAAGTTGAGAATTCTTCAAGAACTAGCATAGGTTGCTAGCTAGATCAATGGGTCCTAAACCTTCTTAATGGGCTTATAAATCCCAACTGTTACACCGACATATTTACGAGTTTTGTGGAAGGCTTAGCTAATTACATTTTTTTTCTTTCACATGTTAGCTATTTAACTAATTAATTATGCACCTCTCCATCGTTATCCATTAAACGTCAAAGACAAAAAATACTTGGACACACGTAAGAGAGAGACACATATATCTGCTCAAATGAGTCATTACACCTTATTTTATTATACTTTTTCTTAACTGTCTTGTTCCTTTTTTTAGTCTTCAAATTATCAACTTTGTTTCTTTGATCAGCTTTGTCATCTTGAAATTATCAACGTTTTGACTAAATTTAAAGAACAGTTGTGTTCGTTCGTGCCATTCTTTTGAATGCTTATACGTACATTTCTTCTTGAAAAGACTTTGAATCCAAGAACCCGTGAGGAAGTAATCCCAGTGAAGAGAAGACGACAAAGAAAAAGGTTAGGCACATTTTCCCATATTTTTCCTCAAAGAGGAGACATTATTTATCTTTGTATGGGTTTTCTTGATAAAGATTAGATATTGAAGGAATCTTTTTTTCATTTTGTGTCTTTTAGGAGCCTATAAAGATCCAAAGCTTCCCTTGTCTTTAGTTCTCATCAAAAAAATTGAAAAACGTTTGGAGTTATTGAGAGAGAGAGAGATAGAGAAAGATGTTGGAAGGCAAAGCAATGGTGGAAGATTCAGACATGCCAGTGAAGATGCAGATGCAAGCTATGGCATTTGCTTCTCAAGCTCTTGACCTTTTTGATGTCTTTGACTGTAAATCCATTGCTGGTCACATCAAGAAGGTATTAGTAATGATTTTCTTCAATTCTATTTATAAGTCATAAATACATCATTATCATCTATATATAACTACTTGGTTAATTTTGTTTGTTCTATAATGAATTTTCAGGAGTTTGATGAGAGATATGGGAGTGGATGGCAATGTGTGGTGGGATCAAATTTTGGGTGTTTCTTCACACATTCTAAAGGGACTTTTATCTATTTTCAATTGGAGACACTTAAGTTCCTCATCTTTAAAGGCGCTTCTACTCCTTAATTACACTACCCTAATCATGGGGATGTTTTTTTTTCCTTTTTCTTTTGCTTCTATGAAAATCTGAGAAAAAAAAATCTTGCTAAGACTATCAAGATCTTTAGCTTTGTTTGAATTCTAAGTTTGTAAATAGGCCCAAGCTAAGAGAGGAAGTTGATTTCAATGATGTAAGATTTTTCATTTTTACAAGTGTTTGCTTTTGTGATCAATAAAAGTGAAATGCAGAAGATTTTTTATATTTATATTCTTTTAGTTGAGATGCAAACAATTATAATTGCCCAGCCACAAATAGAGAATTTCTTAGACTGACTTAGACTAATCTATCATTAGCATAATATAAATTTATTTTAAACTTTTACTTTGATAGAAATTCAGAGAGAGGTCAAAATTGAGGAAAACATTATCATCCATAATCCTTAATTTAGTTGAGAAACTGAGATTTTTTTAATACAACAAGACATAAACAAAAATGATATTACAGATAATGTCAGTAACATGTCCTCCCTACATCTCAATGTTTGATTTAAAGAAAAAGATTGAGATTTTTTTTATGTGTGTGGAGAAATTCAACTTTCAAATAACGTGCAGCCCACATTCCACCAAGTATCAATTTATAAATAGTAAAACATTTCAAGAAAATTAAAAATATCCTCTTATTTTTTTCCCCTGAAGAATCTGACCAAATTCACTACTTGTTTATGGTTATGGACAACGAATCATAATAGTTACTAAAATAATCAGGTTAAAACTAAAACCATTAACAGAAGTCAAATGATGGTGTTCTGTATTTGCTAAGTCTGAAATTAAAATCAAACACCGTTTTTTGGTTAATTAAGTTTGTTTTTTCTTCATGATCTCCTAAAACTCCTCTTTATTACACGAAGAGGAGAACAAATGGAGATTAAAAAGAATTTTCAAATCATAGAAATCTTTTCATTTTTTTTATTGTTTTGATTAACTAGTAATTAATGGTAAAAGCAATGGAGCAAGAACAAGAGACTTACAAATCAAGATTGTTTCATTTCAAGAACATGAACGAAAACTCAGCTTCAAGACATGTTAAAAGCTGGAGCTCAGATTGTGCAATGAGAATGGATGGTTCTGACAATTTGGATGATGATGATAATGACATGATGATGTTTAGGAGTCAACCCGGAAAATGTGGCAGCGTTGACCGACCTTCTTTGCCTATAGGCGGAGTAACGCCTAATCGCAATGACAAGCTTCCGAGAGTCTCTTCATCGGATTCCATGGAGGCACTAATAATATTGCAAGCAGGTAAAATCTAATGAACTGGCTCATATCTTCTAGGTTTCTTGGATTGCAAGTTAGGGGCAAAGTACTAATCTTGGATTATAAGTTAGGGCAAAAACTAAAGTATATGTTGTTGTTATTACAGCAATGGAGCAAATGAAAGAGAAATTTTCGAAATTGCTTCTTGGAGAAGATATGTCAGGAGGAGGAAAAGGTGTTTCATCGGCTTTGGCTTTATCTAACGCCATTACCAATCTCGCAGGTAAGATCTTTTCCCAAATCTTTCAGTTCCATGGAAATTTTCAATTTTATCACCAATTTGATGTTAAGTTCTGTAATTTTTTTGTTGTTGCAGCGTCTGCGTTTGGAGAACAACGGCGTTTAGAGCCAATGGCGGTGGATAGAAAAACGCGTTGGAGGAGAGAAATTGGATGGCTTATCTCTGTGGCTGATTATATAGTTGAATTCGCTCCAACACAACAAACAAACAAAGATGGTACTTCAATGGAAGTCATGTCAACAAGACAAAGAACAGATCTTCTCTGTAACATCCCTGCACTTAAGAAACTCGATGCTATGCTTCTCGTAAGAAGAACAAACAACAACAGCACAAAATATACTAATCAAAGGCTGTTAAATAATTAATCTCACATTTATAATCATTCTCTTGCAGGATTGTCTTGATAAATTCAAGGATCAGGATGAGTTTTATTATGTTAAAAAAGATTCTCCTGATTCTTGCGAGACAAGGAACGATGAGAAATGGTGGTTACCGGCAGTAAAAGTCCCACCTAACGGCCTCTCAGAGATATCAAGAAGGTTTCTACAGAGCCAGAAGGAATGTGTGAATCAAGTCCTTAAAGCTGCAATGGCGATAAACGCTCAAGTTCTGTCTGAAATGGAGATTCCTGAAAGCTACCTTGAGTCACTTCCTAAGGTTATTTAATAAACACATAAAAACATTCATCAAGAATCTGTTATTGATCTAGTCCTTATCGATGTTTTCGTGTGTTGTTGAGAACAGAATGGGAGAGCTAGCTTGGGAGATGTGATATACAGAATGATAACAGTAGAGATGTTTGATGCAGATCAATTCCTAATTGAAATGGATTTATCATCTGAGCACAAGATTCTTGATCTAAAGAACAGAATCGAAGCATCGATTGTGATATGGAAGAGGAAAATGGTGCAGAAGGACACAAAGTCTCCTTGGGGATCAACAGTGAGTATTGAGAAAAGAGAACAGTTTGAAGAAAGAGCTGAAACCATCTTGCTACTATTAAAACAAGGGTTTCCCGGAATCTCACAGTCCTCGCTCGATATCAGCAAGATTCAATTCAACAGAGTAATTTAAAACTCTTAACTTCCAAATACATTTTGATTGTGTTTTCTCTATGGTCATGAGAAAATCTCATTATTGGATAATTGTTGTTGCAGGATGTAGGACTTGCGATATTGGAGAGTTATTCAAGAGTGCTTGAGAGTTTAGCTCACACCGTGATGTCGAGAATAGAAGACGTGCTTTACGCTGATCAGCTTACTCAAGAACCTACAAATAATGCACCTTCTAAGAACAGATATAGCTTGAAGGAGAATGAGAAACTAAGAGAGGAAAGACTAAGTTTCACAGAGGATATGGCTTCAGGAACACTTTCTGATGTTATGCAATGGGGTAACAAAAACAATGAAATGAAGAAAGAAAGCTTTTTCGGAGATAGAGAGAAACCGTTGTTGTCGAAAGTCACAGGTATAATGACTAACAACAAGAAGAGTTCTTATCTTGATAATCTTGGAGCTATGAGGAGTCCAACCGCAAGATACTCCTGAGAGAAACCGGTTTCTTTTTTCCGTTCTTGTTAAATTAGGGCTTCTTACTGCATTTTCAATCTGCTTAAAGATTCCACAAAATGCACCATTGTGTGTTGTAGCAGACTTGAAATGCAATTTCATTGATTCATCATAACTGATTTTCAGAATCACTAGCTTACAAAGCAATTAACACAACACAGTACAATATACATAAATAGGGTTCATAGAATTGGGGAGAAAGTTTCTGACTTTTTGAAAGATTTTAGAAAGCTAATTTAAAGCTTGCCGCGAGGACCGAGCTTAGGTGGCTCTTGAGGACCTCTCTTAATCGGAAGAACATCGCCGGTAGAGTTCGCACTAACATATGTAAGCAAAGAGCCTCCTCCAAGAATCAAAAATTTGAGAAGCAAACCTCTCTTTGTGAAAGGAGCAGCAAATGTCTCAAAGAACTTGCTCTGCAAGCAACATAATCACAAAGTCTTAGAATTTGAAGAAGCATATAGATCTAAAGATTTAAGAGTGTACAAAAACCTGAAGTGGGTTATAAGGAGAAGGAGCATCAGATCCATACACATCCCATTGTCCTGTTGTGTTACCCAAATCTTCTAAATCAAAGTATACACTTTTGTCTCCATACTTAGCCACCACAGCACCAGCTCTACACAAACAATCAAAAGTAACATCCTTTCTTTAATACCAATCCTCATCAATGTCAATCCAAGATTCCAAATTTCAAAGCTTTAAACTTTACCTGGTGGATTTGGTTTTGAAGCTTTGGCGAGAAGGTTTGATGAAGAGCTTAGCTCCGGCAAGAGAGCTACCTCCAAGTCCTTTCACGGCGGCAGAAGGTTGTACGGCGGCGATGGTTGCAAAAGACGCCATGTTAATTTCTCTCTTTGTTGTTGTTTGTTTGTTGCCAAAGTAAGTGAGTGGATTGATGTAATTTGTATAGTGGAGAATCTTCTTCACTCATTTGATAGATCTTGTTCTGCCACGTGGCGAATTGGGTTGTCATCTTTGAGATTTGATATGCCACTTAGGAAATGCCACGTGGATTATAAAAAGATAAGGCTATCTCTAATCCATAACCAAAAATTTCTTCGTCTCTGTCTCCAAAATCGAATCAAAATCTCTAAAGTTTCAATTTTTTTGTTCTGTTCTTTTTATTTTTTTAAAGAATGGCTTCAATTTCTGCAACTTTGCCTTCGCCATTGTTACTCACACAGAGAAAATCCAATCTCACATCGATTCAAAAACTCCCATTTTCTCTAACTCGAGGTACGAATGATCTTTCTCCATTATCTCTTACTCGAAACCCTAGCAGCATCAGTCTGATGGTGAAAGCTAGTGGAGAAAGCTCAGATTCATCGACTGATCTCGACGTTGTTAGTACGATTCAGAATGTTGTGAGTCCCTAAATCTCTATAAACCCTACATTAGACTCTGTTCTCAGTTACATATATGCCTTAGTTTTGATTTGGACATTTTTTAAATTTGTAAATTATTGCAGTGGGATAAGTCTGAAGATAGGTTAGGTCTTATTGGTTTGGGTTTTGCTGGTATTGTAGCTCTTTGGGCATCATTGAATCTCATCACGGTATAGTAATGAAAAGACTCAAAACTTTTATCTTTTGTTGTGCTTAATTTTGTGAGACTTGATGACAAAGACTTGTTCTTTTTCTTCGTTAGGCAATCGACAAATTGCCCGTTATCTCGAGCGGATTCGAACTAGTTGGTATCTTGTTCTCCACGGTAAGTAATAAGGCTTGGTATCATCTCAATAAGTATAAATGTTATGATCCTTGATTCTTCTAGCATTTGATATCTCCATTTCTGCAGTGGTTCACATATCGATATCTCTTGTTCAAACCGGACAGGTAATTTTTTTTTCTTTAAATGCGGTTATGAAATCGAATGCTGGTGTTTTTGTTTAACCTAAGTCTTTGTTTATTTTTTCAGACAGGAGCTTTCGAAAATTGTCAAGAAATCAGTAGCGGATATACTTGGCCAGTGAACCTTGTGTGTGTGATAATACTTCATCTTTGGAAGATGATTTGTTTGCAAGTTTGTAAAATTACATGACAGGGTGGTTGTTGTTTCTAGTCCAATAATGTCATGCATTTGAAACCTGTAAATACTTTATTGTTGGTTTTTGGTTGTGAGCAAAATCAATCTTTTCTAATTTCAAAGATTCTCTTTTATGATTATACGTTTTAAATCAGGGTTTCAATTTTATTGTTTCCGCATATCAAAAGCCATAATTTTTCAAGTTCAGAGCTTCAACAAATTTGTTATTTCTCAAATCCAAAAGCCCTTTTTCTATTTCACGATTCTGGCTTTTGTTTTGTTTTCAGTTTTCTGGTACATAAACCCTAAAATCAATGATTAAGGTTCTTTTATAAATCTTGTTTGCATAAACTATGGTTCTTGCTGGACTGGAACGTAACAGCTTGATAAAACTATTCAATCTTCTGCATGATGATGGGAATAATTAGAGCACCAACCAAAAGAAATAACTAGGTGTCACCTTAGCAGAACCAAACAAGCTCTCCCTCCATAAATTAGTATTTGCGGCAACCATAATTAGGTCCCTGGTACTCTCAAGCTGCGAAGAATTTTCCTTCAGACTTGGAGAAGCCACATCTCCTGTGTGCATGTCTTTCTTCTCACTAATAGGTTCAATATTCTTTTCCATCACCTACAATTTAAGAAGGCCACATTTAAAACAGACATGGAGGATAGGGAAAACAGTTGAAACCAATAAGTATCATATGCACTCTGAATTCGAGACATTAGGTGAGGTTTCAGAACTAAACATTTGGATTCACAAATCACAATTAGTCCTTGGCTTTAAATAATAACCCTAAAAAGAGAGGAATCATTCATCAAGAAGAAGAAGAAGAAGAAGAAGAAGAAGAAGAAGAAGAAGAAGTAATGTTTTTAAGATGATCTATAGATATATGCTATAGGGCTGTTGTATTTGTCTTCAGGCGGAATGTGCTTAACATGCATTCACAGGTTCAAGGGTCTTCATCATCATTTTTAGTTTAAGGCTCTCTTGAAAGTTTGTAGTCTTTAAAGTTTAAACTGATTTTGATCTTAACTTTTGAATATTTAAGATTATTTATCCAGTTATTAAAAACAAATCTCTCAATTTCGTCGAAAACTAAAAAAATTTAGATTTGGAATTATGATTTTATTTCTGTTTTTTTTTTGCGCTTGAGTATGATTTCTTTTCTTTTTTACTAAATTTGATTCGTAACTTTTTTAGTTCTGCTTTTAGTTAATACATTTATACTTGCTTTAAATGAAAAATTGATTGATGTGATTTTTTTTTTATGTGTGTTTATATTACTAAAATGAATACCTAAATTGTATCAATAAGATCTGAAAAAGAATAACTAACAGAGTTTTTACAAATAATACAAAACATTGATATGTAATACAAAAGAAGTAATAGCTAGGGATGAAAAAATAATATTTTACCAAACTTTGCTCTCTTTTTTTTTTCCCACACAAAACTTTACTCTCATATAGCAAAAATGTTGATGTTTAATTAAAGTAAAACATTCATGGATAATAACAGAAAGTTTAAGGAGAATCCCATATATGTAGGATGGTTTCTACTTTTTCATTGAAAATTGGTATAAACTTAAAAAAAAACTCTATGATCCAAAAACAAATTTAAACACTTGAAACATTTCTATGTCAGCCTTTCTAAATTTGCAAAACTTGGATTATTATCTTGTAGATTATGCAACATATCTTGCTTGATATTCCTAGTCTTGCTTTCTTCACAACCTATACTGCTCTGATTCTCTTCTGGGCAGGAATTTACCATCAGGTAATTAATTAATTCTGACTCTTATGATTCTTTTTCCTTAATTCTTAATTTGGTTCTTATACCTTACTCCATACTCTTTGAGTGGATAGGCGCGTGCAGAATCCACTGATGGACTAATGTCAATCTTCTTCACAATTAATGCAATTGTATATGTAGTTCAGGTATATTGTTATTATCGTATAATTTTTTTTTGTGAAATCTATAAGAAGTTTGTTAAAATTCAAAATGTAATTTTGTATGTATAATTTAACTTTCAGATATCTCTTTGGTTGCTTTGGATGTGGAAGCCTGTTGGAGTTATGCTAATTCTATCTAAGATGTTCTTAGCAGGTAATTTACTTCATTTGTCGTGCTATATAATATATGGTATTTTACTTGTCTCAACTCTCTTATGAATACAATTGTAGGTGTTTCATTGTTCGTCGCCCTTGGATTTTTACTTTACGGTGGAAGGTAAATCTGTCGTCGCCACTTGAATATGTACTATATTTGACATTTGAAATTGTTTTGCTAAGAGTCACCGTTGAGGAACGAGTCATCTTGTTCTCCTCTAATTCATGACTAGACTAGATTCTCTTGGTGTGCTAAAGCCAGAGTACATTTTCGTACGGTTTAATATGATCATGCATTGGAGCTTAATTTAGTGTCCTTGTACGTCTATCTTCTGGCAGGCTTTTCCTAATGTTGCAACGGTTTCCAAAACAATCTAAAGGTCGTAGTTAAAAAGGAAAGAGGTGAAACATCAAATTGTACAAATTCACTTTGTGACAATCAAGTTTTACTATATGACGCTTCTTGACTCTTTACACTATTTCTCTCTTATGTATGGTAGGTTGGTTCTGTGACAACAATATGCTTTACGTGTTTCCTTATCCGGTGTATCATGGTAAAGACACACACACACACACACACACACATGTTTGTGTTGATATCTACCAATCCTTACCTTCTTGGTTAGACTTTAGAATGAACAACTAACCAAAGGTTTTGTCATTTAATATGGTTTAGATGTGCTTTGCCACTTTCTATGATGGAGCAAACCTTGATGTGATGGATAATCCAGTCCTTAATCTCATATATTACCTGGTAAGCTCTCTCTTAAACTAACCATATAATCTGATCATGAATCTTACTGTGATACATAATCAAACCATTGTTTCTGCTTGAAACCTAATGTTGCTTAATTACAGTTGGTAGAGTTAATACCATTTTCTCTGGTCCTCTTCATTGAGAAAACGATTCTGAATAATGTGTTGTTTATTAACGGAGGCTGAGCCTTCTATTTATACAAGAGAGTATGTGCATAAAACCTAATCGAATATCCCTTAACTAGTTACAACATATATGTATAGAGAATATTTACTAAGATATGAGAATATCAAAGATATTCTCAATACCCTCCCTCAAGTTGGAGCATGGAGATCCTCAATGCCCAACTTGTCCCGAAAAACATCAAACTCCCGACTTCCCAATGCCTTAGTGAAAATGTCCGCAAGCTGAGTAGTCGTTGAAACATGAACTGTGGCAATAGTACCATTCTGAACTTTTTCGCGAACAAAATGACAGTCTCGTTCGATATGCTTCGTACGTTCGTAGAAAACTGGATTGGCCGCAATATGGATAGCTGCTGTACTATCACAATACAACGTCATTGGGCGAGAGAGAAACACAGCAAGATCTTCAAGCAAAGCTTGCAACCAAACCAACTCTCGTGCAGTAAGTGACATAGCACGATATTCGGCCTCAGCTGAAGACATACTAACAACCTTTTGTTTCTTAGTTCGCCATAATACTGGAGATTGACCGAGCTGAACAAACCACCCTGTTAAAGAGCGACGCGAACGAGGGCAGCCAGAGAAATCAGAGTCACACCACCCGTATATGTGAAGATCAGAATTAGCTCGTAAGAGAACACCTTGTCCCGGAGTTCCTTTGAGATAACGAACAACACGTAGTGCCGCTGTCCAATGTTCTTCACGTGGTTTCTGCATGAATTGAGTGAGAACACGAACCGAGTATGCAAGGTCCTGTCTAGTGACATTAAGATAAACGAGCCGACCAACAAGACGACGATAAGATGCTAGATCTGTTAGAAACGAACCGGTAGCAGAAGCAAGAGTATGGTTTTGCTCAATGGGAAAACCTGATGGTTGTGCTCCAAGAAGAAACGTGTCTTGAAGAATATCAAGAACATACTTCCGTTGACATAAGTAAATACCATCGGGGCTTCTAGCAACCTCGATACCCAAGAAATACTTCAAAAGACCAAGATCCTTCATGTGAAAGCATGAATCAAGATACTGCTTAAACTCACTTATCGCCGTAGTGGAGTTTCCAGTAACAATCAAGTCATCAACGTAGACCAAAACGTATAAAGACACACCATCACGGTTGAATGAAAACAAAGAGTAATCGGAATATGATTGTTGAAAACCATAATTTTTAAGTGCTGTTGCAAATTTTGCAAACCAACATCGTGGAGCTTGTTTCAAGCCATACAATGACTTTCGAAGACGACACACTTTACCTTTGTGTTGGGCAAAGTATCCTGGCGGTAACTTCATGTAGACCTCTTCTTCGAGATCACCATGTAAGAACGCATTATGAACATCCATTTGGTGCACCTCCCAATTCCGAGCAGCCACAATCGATAAAAATATACGAACCGAAGTCATTTTCGCAACCGGAGCAAATGTCTCATCAAAATCAATGCCCTCTTTCTGTCGGTTTCCTAAAGCAACTAACCGAGTCTTGTACCGTTCCACTGTCCTAGCGATGCTTAACCTTGAAGACCCACTTGGAACCAATCGCAACTTTTCCTAGTGGTAAATCTTCAATATCCCATGTGTGATTCAAGACAAGAGCATCAATCTCTTCTTTCGTGGCATCACGCCATTTTGGGTCTGCAAAAGCTTCTGCATAAGTTGCCGGTTCATGAGCTAATGTAATAGCTGTAAGAAAAGCTTTGTGAGCTGATGAAAAACGAGCATCAGTGAGGACATCACTAATCGGATACGGAGTCGATGATGAACCACATAGAAACGTCGTTTCGTAATCGGCAAGGTAAGCAGGTTGACGTCGTTCACGAGTAGGTTTTGGATCCGTTGGTAGTGGAGTAGTAGAAGCAGAATCTGGTAGAACCAAATCATCATTAGGCAAATCAACTTTCGAACCGGAATCTGCTAAAGATATTGGTGCAACACGAAGTGGGATAACAGGAACCGGTGGAACCGAGACGGAGCATGTCGTTGGACCATTGTCATCATCATCATCGTCGGAATAGAAAGGTGTGAGTGAAGACGTGGTATCCAAAGTGAGTGGAAGCGGATTCAAATCATTATGAAATGGAAAAATCCCTTCATCAAAGACCACGTCTCGTGACACACAAAAAATTTCTTTCTCGAGATCATACACACGCCAACCCTTCTTAGCATATGGATATCCAACAAAAACACATTTGCGGCTGCGACTAGCAAACTTATCTCCATGATGATCTTGATTATGTATATAGCATAAACAACCAATGGTTCGAAGATGATCATAAGAAGGACGTTTCCCAAAGAGAACCTTGTATGGAGTCTTTCCATTAAGAACCATCGAAGGAGTCCGATTAATAAGGTAAGCCGCATTCAACGCACACTCTCCCCAAAACTGAATAGGAAGAGATCCTTGAAACATAATTGCTCGTGCAACATTCAAGAGATGACGGTGTTTACGCTCAACGCGACCGTTTTGCTGAGGAGTACCCACACAACTCGTTTCATGGACAATACCAGATGCAAGAAAATAAGATGTGAGTGACAAGAATTCACCACCATTATCACTTCTTAGAACACGAACTTTCTTGCCAAATTGCCTATCAACCAAAGCAATAAAATCACGAAGCTTTGTTTGAGTGTCACTTTTATTCTTCATAAGATAAAGCCAAGTACCACGAGAGTAATCGTCAACAATTGTCAAGAAATATCGTGCTCCAGAAGAAGAAGGTTCACAGTAAGGACCCCAAATATCACAATGAATCATCTCAAAAATCTCAGTAGTCTTATTATTGCTTATCGGAAAAGAAGAACTAGTTTGCTTAGCGCGGATACAAACGTCACACGCCTTATTCGAAAAATCCTTATGACTAGAAAAAACAAAATCCGGTAAAGACTCGACTACTTTCAAAGACGGATGCCCTAAGCGTTGATGCCACAACTCCAAAGATTGTTTTGGAACACCCTTCACCGCAACAGCAACCTCCGTGCTTCGAAAATAGACCAACCCTCCAGAGGGCTTACCTACTCCAATCAGCGTCCTCGTAGTGCGGTCCTGAAGAACACAAAATGGAACACTCAACTGCATTACACAATCATTCTCCTCCATCAACTGAGTAACAGAGATCAAATCAAAACCCAAATCTTCAATATAAAACACATTGTGTAACTTCAAGTGTTTATTCAATGTCACAGAACCAACCATGTCACCCATCACAATCCGATTATCAGCAAGAATAATTGGAGTCGAAGTCGATTTTCTAACATTTTCAAGTATATCACGGCGGCATGTCAAATGATTTGTCGCACCTGTATCCAAAATCCACGAAGTAGAGGAAGACTTACCAGAGAGTTGCTCATCGGAGTTTCCTTTAGTTGCATTTATGGCCCGTTTGACACTTATCCACTGTTCGTCGGTGAGATTGAGCACAGCCGCACGATCGGCATCTGTGATAGCAACATTGGCATGAACAACTTCTGATGACGATGCTCCCTGAGCAACATTATCTCGTGCAACAACTCCACCGCCACGTCCAGATCCATTGGATTTAGTACCACAACCACGTCCGTTTTGATTACGAGGCCTATCTCCCCACCATTCTGGAAACCCAAGAATCTGAAAACAGCTTTCTGCCATGTGACCAGTTCTCCCACAGTTGGTACACACGGTTGTCGAAGAAGATCTTTCCCCGGGTCGTACACGAGACGCGTGTTGTGCTGCAAACACCATCCCGTCGGGTCGAGAGTCACTGACTTGCTTGTGAGAGCGAGAATCCTCATCTTGAGTCACCTTAAGGTATACATACTCAAGACTTGGTAAAGGTTCTTGAATCAAAAGAGACGAGCGGACAGTGCCATAGGCTGATTCATCAAGTCCCATGAGAAAATCATGAACCTTGTCGTGTTCCCTTAGCGTCTCCAACACGGCAAGACAATCACATATGCACTTTCCACAAGTACACACAATACGTGGTCGACAAGCATCCATGTTGTCCCACAACTTTGTTAGTTTGCCGTAGTATGTCTCAATCGAGAGACCATCCTGACGACAATTCGATAACTCCTTGCGTAGTTGTTGTACACGAGGACCGTTCGAAACGCAAAAATGTTTCTTGATATGTTCCCACAAGTCACGCGCAACAGGTTTGTGTGAGATGTTGGAGCGCAGATTCGGTTCGATTGTCATCTTGATCCATGAGACCAAGAGGGCGTTGATTGATTTCCAATCATCAAAGTCGGAAGAGTCTTCTTCTGGCTTCGAAATTCGACCATCGAGAAAACCAAACTTCTTTCTCGAGGCAAGAGCAGTCTCCAAGTTGATAGCCCATTCTTCATAGTTATCACCTCGGAGAAGTGGATGGGAGATGACATGTCCCGGATGATCACTTGCTTTTGAATAATAATATGACACAATATCTTCAAGTGAGTAATGTGCGTTTAATGGGGATGGAATTCAGATTAAAGTTTTAAAATTATGTTTTCTTGTTCTGAAACCAGATATGATACTAATTAATTGCTGGAGTAGTAACATGATACAATTAATCGTAAGACAATAAATATGCGGTCGATTCATAAGAACCACGTCTGATGCTCTAAAGATTTGTGAGACTCGTTTTTATGTAAAGCATAAATGATATTTGTTTTGTTTTCATAATTGTATATAAAAATGCAAAGAAATAAACGATTTAAACTACGAATTAAAAACACTGGGTCATACAGTAATTCAGAGATCAATAAAGAATGAAACAACAAAACAGAAATTCAACAATTAAACACCATGACTGGATAGGGGCATGCAGAATCCACTGATGGACTAAAGCCAATCTTCTTCACAATTAATGCAATTGTCTATGTAGTTCAGGTATATTGTTATATCGTATAATTTTGTTTGTAAAATCTATAAGAAGTTTGTGAAAATTCAAAATGTAATTTTGTATGTATAACTTTACTTTTAGATATCTCTTTGGTTGCTTCGGATGTGGAAGTCGAGTTATGCTAATCCTACCTATGATGTTCTTAGCATGTAATTTGGTTCCATCCAATTTCACCAAAAGTATATATTTGTCTTGCTATATCATATATGGTACTTTAGCTGTCTCAACTCTCTTGTGAATATAACATAATTCTAGGTGTTTCATTGTTCGTCGCCTTTGGATTTTTACGTTATGGTAGAAGGTAATCTGTCGCTACTTGAATATATACTACATTTGACATTAGAATGTAAATATGCTCATCTTGCTTGCATTCTAGTTCACCCCGCTAATGCATGGATAGACTAGATTCCCTCTTGGTGCTAAAGCCGAGTACATCTACGTACCATTTAAAATGATCATGGCATGCATTGGTTTATCAAAAAAGAGCTTGATTTCTTATCCTTGTATTATGTCTATCTTTTGGCAGCCTAATGTTGGATCGGTTTCTAGTAGAATTTAAAGGGCATAGCAAAAAAGATGAAAGAGGTGAAACATCAAATTGTACAAAATCATAACCAATCAATATTTACAATATGACGCTTCTTGACTCTTCACACTCTTTCTCTCTTATGTATGGTTGGTTATGTGACAACAATTTGCTTTACATGTTTCCTCATCCGTTGTATCTTGGTAGAGACACACACACATACACATGTTTATCTTGATATCTATTAATCCTTACCTTCTTGGTTTAAATTTTAGACTGGACAACTAACCAAAGGTTTATTCATTTAATATGGTTTAGATATGCTTCGCTGCTTTCTACGAGGAAGAAACCCATGATATGATGGATCATCCAATCCTTAATCTCATATATTACCTGGTAAGCTCTCTCTTAAACTAATCATAAAAATTGATCATGAACATCTGTCTCATACATAATCAAACCATTGTTTCTGCTTGAAACCTAATCTTGTTGCTCAATTACAGTTGGTAGAGATATTACCGTTTCTCTGGTTCTGCCCACCTTGAGAAACCTGCCACCAAAACGACGTGTACACGAAAGTTAATGATCCTTAGACCAGTTTAATCCCATAATTTCTCTGAAGAATCTCAAGCTTTCTATCTCATTTGGATGTTAGCTTCAATAATCTAAGCTTTAAATCTTGATGGTCTAATCTCCATTTACATGCTTTTGAATAAATCTGTTTGACACAATTTTTTCAAGTCTAATGCGGTTAATTAATTGATTGACCCCATCTGTTTTGACATAATTTCTTCATGTCTTTTAGGTTTTTTAACCAATTATGATACAAATTTTAAATATTGCTACCCCAATGTCTTTGTTTGTAACTTTGTGTTAAAGGCCGGATCTACCAAGATAGCCCTGTCTAAATTTGATTTATGTTAGTCATGTAGGTGATGTATGATATCTTATAATGGTCATGTAGGTGATGTATGATATCTTATAATTAATCATGTTGGAAATCACCCCCACAATAATATATGTAAATATATATCTTAATTATATCTTAAAATATACAATTATGGTAATCAAACTTAACCTACTAAAAGAAAAACATTAGATGATAATAATGGCATCTTTGTAATATTTGATAAAAATAAAAGTTGTTATAGTCTATTTATTTGTGAAGATGTATAAAATATTGACATTTCTCTTCTCTATATACGATTTTCATGTATCTTCTCCTCATACTTAATTTGATTATAAGTTTAAACACTTGCTGCAATTACAAGGAAAGAAGTTGACAAAGTGGAATGGTCAATCCCTATTGGCAAAAATAGATATTTTATATCCAGAACATCCAAAATGGAATTCATAAGTTTCCGATTAAATTTTGAGTGTTGACAAAAATAGATATTTTTCTATATAAAAAAAAAAAATTGGTATCTATCCAAAACACTACTTGTACCAAAATATTATATATATATATATATATATATATATATATACTATGTATTGATGAGTATACTAATGAATCTAATTAATTTGTTTTTCCTTGCAACTTGTTTTAGAAAATAAATTATCAAAAGGATAGGTTCGAGACGTTGACTTTGATTGAGACCTTTACTCAGTATTATTATGGGTATCCATTGACTTTAAACATATCGACCGTTGAAAAGTCAAAACTTAAATGTGAACTACGTCATTCAAAATTTCTTCTTTCTTTTCAGCATAGAAGTTTATTCGTTAAATCAAAAGAAAAACTCAATTTTTCTATTGAATATTATTTGATTAATTTCATGGCTTAAGGAAATATAGAATCCTTCTCCTTCTCAAATTCTCCTATAAATCAACCCTTCACGTCAAAACTAGCTTGCTACACTTAACATATCAACCAATGGGTCGTGTCACTACTCCATCCGAGGAGGATTCAAACAACGGTTTACCGGTTCAGCAACCCGGTACACCGAACCAGCGAACCAGAGTTCCCGTGAGTCAATTCGCGCCGCCGAATTATCAGCAAGCTAATGTTAACCTATCTGTTGGGAGGCCATGGAGCACTGGTTTGTTTGATTGTCAAGCAGACCAAGCCAATGGTATTGTATCCCAAATACACTTTTAAACGAGATTATAGATATTTATATTTCTTGCAAGAGATTCATAATTTAATTGACTCACTAATCTTTAAAAACTTTGTTGTGCAGCCGTTTTGACCACAATTGTACCTTGTGTAACATTTGGACAAATAGCAGAAGTGATGGATGAAGGAGAGATGAGTATGTTCTGCTTTACACAATTTGAAACCGAAATCAGATTCTTCATTAAATATGATGTTTTTAATAGCAAATATTGCGTTGTTTATGCAGCTTGTCCTCTTGGAACTTTCATGTACTTATTGATGATGCCGGCTTTATGCTCTCACTGGGTGATGGGATCAAAGTATAGAGAAAAAATGAGGAGAAAATTTAATCTTGTGGAAGCTCCATATTCAGATTGTGCCAGTCATGTCCTATGCCCTTGTTGCTCTCTTTGTCAAGAATACAGAGAGCTCAAGATTAGGAATCTTGATCCTTCTCTAGGTACTAACTCAAAACGTCAGATACAAATCTATATTTATGGTCCAGGAATTTTATTTGATATAAGTGTTCAAGTGTGGTGAGTTTAATCGATTACCGGAAAACTATTTGGTTATATCATTTATGATTTTTATAGTATAAACATGCATGAACTCCGATCATAGTTATATAACAAGATTTGAGTATAAACATATGTGCATAGAAATGCATGGTTTTCAATTTGTAGATCCATCACAACTATATGATATATTAATCTGTTTTCGAATCTATTGATAATATTAACCAAACACAGAGAAATTTCTTAATAATCAAAAATGATATGTATTTATAAATTTTGAAATTGTGTAAAACTTTTGTTTATAATTGCAGGTTGGAATGGGATACTTGCTCAAGGACAAGGACAATATGAGAGAGAAGCACCAAGTTTTGCTCCTACAAATCAATATATGTCTAAGTAAACATTTGATTTTAGTTGACTTCCATATTTATTAAAACATTATTTGTGGACCATTGTACAATGAAAGTGTGCTATATTAAAATTTGCAATGCAAGTGTGAGATTGATAATATTTTTCTTTTCGTTTTGTGGTAGCTATCTTATAGAATAATTACATCTGTATTCTTTTGAATAGCAATAAAAAGGTATATTTGTGTTAGAAAAATGAATTTCGATAATTACATTAGTGTAATATTTTTTTTCAAAGTTACGAGTTTGGACTATATAGAAAAGACTAGTTAAACCTGTTTTAATCATCAAAAAGATTATGGATCAAAAGTCGAAAATATCTTAAGGTTTCAGTTTTCAAACTATTATTATTTATATCTGTTCATATAAACAATCTTAGAGGGATCTTCCGAGAAAGTTCAAGTGTTTTGAGAATCCATATTTTGATTTTGACTTTCTCTAGTTTTCGTCTCTGTTTTGCATTGAAGTTTTTTTCTGTTGACAAAAAAAGAAAGTATCTTCCAAGAAAGAAAGAAAAAACTTACAAAAGGATATATTGTGAATGGAGTCCATGAAAAAAAGTCTGTTGGCAAAACTATAAATTATCCTTTCTAAATAGCTGTTTAGAGGAAACACCAGGAAAAGAAGAAAGAAACAAAACAATGTAATCTTAGAGGCAAGCAAGCCAAGCAACCTGGCCTAGAAATGCATCAACCATCTTGTTTGATATTCGAAGAGCATCTTCAGTTTTCCCGGCTTTTAGATATGCATCAATCATTGTTGTGTATGTAAAAACATCAGGAGGCACCAATCTGTCTGAACACATTTCTTCAAAAAAGTACTCTGCTTCAAACAATACCCCTTGCTTGTTAAGCGTTGTGATAATGTTTCTGTAACATGTAACATCTGGATTCTTCAGCTTTAATGCTTTCGTCTTGTAGAAAATTTGGATTGCCTGGTCAAACCGACCTATCTTGAAACACTCATTCACCATGATATTTAGCGTATATTCACCCATATTTTTCATTTCCTCGCTATACAAAACCTCGTCGAATAAGGACCAAGCTTCTTTTTTCTTACCATACTTGAGAAAAAGGGCCAAAAGCTAGTGCGTTAATAGCGGATTCAATGATTAATAACTAAATCTAAGATAGATTTTCAGGGAAATATATATATATATATATATATATATATATATATATATATATTTTTGGGAAAATTGGAAAATAAAAGATGTTTAAAATTGGAATTGTTTCTATACATTTTTTTTAAAAACTAAATTGTCACTTATTAGTATTAAAACAAAATTTAAACCAGTTTTAAGAGAGATTTTTTGAAAAAACACTTTGATATATGAAGAAAATTTAAAGAATAAATTTTGTGATTATATCGAAAATAAATAGCTTTTAGATTGTTGAGATTCCATATGCAAAGTTTAGAATAAGTTTTTTTATATATTTCGAATAACTTCTACAAATTTTAGATTATATATTCTATACATTTTATATGTTCTACGACTTTTAGAATTGATATATGTTCCAAAAAATTTAGAATTCATAATTTTATATGATATATTAACTGAATCTTCTGTTTTGTTGGATAACAATATCAACTGAATGTAAGATATATTTTCGATTCTATATATATTTTCAGCCTTAATTAAAGCCATTCTCACTTTCCAAGTTTCATCCTCGAAGGCCTTCAAGTCATCCATGTTGGAAGAGGGATCGTACGGTGTAAATTGACAGTAACGCATCATGTTTTGGTAAATTTATTCTACCCTTTTTCTGTTAGTTTTTTGTTTTGTTTTCTGTGTTCTTTTCATTTGCTGGTGTTTATGTTTTTCCTTCATATGATTTTAATGTTTTAATTGCTTTTGGTGGTAAATTTATTCTACCCTTTTTAATGTTTTTTCTTTTCAATGTGCATTATTACTCTTATAAGCTAGGGAGAACAAAACAATATCCGAGGACATTTAAGCAATATGTTCTAGTATCAGTTTATTACATGATACGGTATTTTAAAATAAATAAAAAATTTATGTAATAAAGTATCTTTGATGACAAAACATTGTTTTTGGTCATAGTATTGACGAATGCCATAATTGTATTATACGGTTATATTCAGAATGAAGACGGGACCTTACACACTGCAGCGATTGGGGTTCTGATGGAGTTGATGGGAGCCATCGCGATCTACTCGGCTGGAGGATCCCATACCTCAGTTGATCTCAACTATTCGTTATACTCGACAGCCAAGATTCAAGTTCGACCTCTTAATTATGCTAATATTTGATCAGATAGTTTTAAAATTATACTAGCATTTTCATAACGTATAAGGAAACTCACAAAATATTATTTTGATAAATTATAACTGATTTTCTTTTGGTTAGGTTTGATAGAGTCTGTCAGTCCGGCTTGGTTACGGATTTAATTTTTAAACAAAATATCATTTAGTTTAAAAATGTTAGAAAAAGAAATATATATATATATATATATATATTGATCAATTACTTACTTGAGGTTTTTTACGACAAAAAAAAACTCGTTTTATTTCTACTTTTTCGATGAACAGTTGTTTACTCTTATATATGGGATAAAAAAAGTTTGATTTTCGTTGCTTTGTGTTGATTGAACTATTATGGACATACTGTATATATATCTAATTTGATAGAAACATGCACCGTTTTCCACCCAGTATATATATTTTAATGTGGTGAATAAATCTAGGAAGAAATAAAGATAGAAGCAAGAGTGGTAGGGAAGAGATCAGAGAACCTAAACTCAGCAATAATTGAGATTCGAAGAGAATACGAAGAAGAACTCATTGCCACAGGTAGACTATGGATGAGCCTGTTGAAGACACCATTTAGCCTAAATGTCAAACACAATGGTGTTGATCAAGTTAGCAAGCTTTAATGTATCTCTCATGAAGCATGTCCTAAGCATGCAAAGTGGTATGTAAGATAATGTAATTTGGATGTCGATCAGTCTTATGACTCTTATCATATAAATGGCTTTATCATCAAACCAAATTTTAGTGTCGATGATATATGTTACGTTACTAATTCTAGATATGGTGTCATGGTGAAGCAATGCAAGTGGTATGACTATGAATTGCCATGGATTTTGTTTTTTTTTGGTAAGGGGTGAAGATTATCATGGATTTTAGTAGTCCGTTTTATTGTATGGTATAAAAATTTGCTATTTATAAGATGTTGTGATCTAATGAATTAAATAGGTACGCTTACATTTTTAATTACAATAACTTCCAAAATAAGAAAGAAACAAAAATTCATGTTTTTTCATTTTTTAGACTTCGTCTGATATACAAAGAAGATAACCAAAATATATACACAAGACTCCTTGAATTGCAATAACACGAAAAAAAAAAATACAACAAACACTTTGGCTTGTATACAACCAAAAACCATTACCTTTTCATCAAAAACCCTAATGAAAACCCAAACACATAATTCAATCTAATTACAAATCTATATAGACTTTAATTAACACTTAATAACACCACACACCAATGCAATAAAATATCATTTCCTATAGTTTATCGCTCCCTTTATAAACAAAATACAAGCTTGCAAGACCTATTGTTCCTTAATTGGTTTTAACAACTGGACTTAGATCTTCCTTCTCGAATCCTTTGCCAACAATGTCAATCAACTCCTCTTCCTCTCTCACACCATTAACCCTACCATTCCTTACCTGGTCGACCAAAGGACCATACGACCAGCTACATATCACGTAGTAGATCACATTGATGAAGCTCATTATCGCGAGTACCCAATAGTAATAGTTGTAGTGACCCTTGTTAATGTTGTCTGAAACCCAACTCTCTTTACCATTTCTAGAAGTTAGTTCATTGACCGCATTGAGGACCACGCTTGCCAATAGACTAGCCACAGCCATTCCTAAACCGAAGAGAGAAGCCGCGATGCTAGACATACTTTTAGGAAACTCGGTGTAGAAAAACTCAGTCTGTCCTATTGCGGTAAGAGCCTCTGCTAAACCATGTAGAACATATTGTGGCACAAGCCACATTGCTGAGATGTCTACCACAGCATTTGAATTGTTTGCATATCCTTGGCTTATAGCTTTTTTCCTTCTGAAGCTTTCAACCATTGCGGAAATTGCCATTGCTAAGAATGACATGAATAATCCTAATCCCATTCTTAGCTTAACGCTAAGTCTAAAAGGTCTGCCTCGGATCTTGGAAGCTAATGGGATAACCGCACGGTCATATAGAATGACCCATAGGGCTAGAGCTATGATTGTGAACATACCGAATGATCCAGCTGGAACTTGAAAGCTTGAACCATGGCGGCTCAGACGCCTGTCCATGGAAGTCGCTTGCAGTAACTGAAACGAACTTTGGCTAGTGTTTATGGACATCATTATACCTGTGGACCATATGGGTATGACTTTGATCAATGCCTTAAGCTCCTCTACTTTGTCTGTTGTACATAGCCTCCATGGATTCAAAGCAAACCCATCTGACCCAATCTCCTCCTCACGGTTACTTATTAAACAAGCTTTATTCAAAAACCTAACCAAGAGAAAATTAAAATCTATCATGTCTCTTGTATAACAATTAACAAAGCTCGTTTAAGAACTTAATCAAGAGAGAATCAAAATATAAACAGGACAATATCACAGGGTTTGTTCAAAAAACCTGATCAAGATATATTATCCAAGTAAAGAGAGAGCATTATATTTCTCTTGTACCAAGAATTTTTCAAAACCTATGATAGTAAATATCAAAAGTGAGAAAAATGCATTGATCATGTTTCTTGTATAGCAAGCTTTCTTCAATAAACCTAATCAAGAGCGTATGGTCTTTCTTGCTTGTAAAGTAATCAAAACTCAGGAGACTTAAGAAGTACATGTATATATAGTAGTTTTACCTCAACTTTTGACTTGGAGCTTTGATTTCAGAATCTTTCATGTGATAATAACAATCAAAGGAGTCATGATGATCTGGTAGACTTAGCTTCCTCTTCTTGTAAGCTGCAACAATCGCTTGAGCTAAACCGGTGAAGAGACTCTTGGTCACACCACGTGTAACATAGAGAGGAGACGCAAGAATGAATAGCAAAGCAGCGATCAACATGAGGACCGCAGGTACTCCAAACCCGATTTTCCACCCGAGATGCTCCTGAATGTATACAATACCCGTGAACGCGATGAGAACCGCCACAGCTGAGGAAGCGTAGTACCAACCAAAGAAACTCTCGAGAACTCTTTCATTTTTTGGGTTCTCTTTGTTGTCTAGTTGATCAGCTCCAAATGCTAAGGAACATGGTCTGATCCCGCCTGACCCGATCGATATAAGGGCAAATGCGGAATACAAAAGAGCCAGCTGAGATGCGGTCGAAGACCCACAGTGGCTTCCGGCTGCTGTGGGATCGCAAGGCGATGGCTTCACTTGTGGTAACATTGCAGTTAGCCATAAAAGCACCATTCCCTGTGGTATGAATCAACAATGATCATTAATTAATTTACTTTGGTCTATAAATCACTATTTAATTTGAGCTGGAAGCTAAAAAAACATTACATGTCGTTACACTAACAAACATTACATGCTACGTTTCTATATCCTTAATTACAGAAAAACTTCCAAGAAGAAAAATCCATTATTCATATCGGCAACAAACTCGTGAACATGAGCACACGTTGGTAGGTCGAATGTAAAGTCATATGTCACTAACCCTACCAAAATTATACTAAATTTTGTTTGATTGAGATGAATAATTGTACCAACATGTCAAATCAATCCATGTAACGAAATTGAAACATTTGATTTGCATTATCGACTTCGCCCAAGAATCGGACAAGTTGTAAAAAGTATGGACACGGTTCAAAAATAATTGCTTAAGCCTATCACCTATCTCTGTGTCGTCTACATACTATATAGCCTATAAACAAAATCGAGCTTGGCCCCATAACGAAAATAATTCAAAGACGTCATGCGTTGTGAAATAGAATTGTGTCCAATCCGGTTTACATAGATTTCAATCGAGAAAAATCGTAACAAAAATTTGGGTTCGAATAAAAACTGTTTTGGTGTTGTTTATTCAAACAATTCGTTAAAAGAAAGTAAATCAAAATTAAAAATAAACACAGGTAAGTTCTTGATCATTCTTGCTGACAAAGGAATTCTATGAAAAACTGAAGTGAATGTTAACCGGACCAAAAACTGAACCTATATGCATGCGTATACACACAAGTCACAAATAAAACATATCTTGTATATAATTTTATAACTCTGTCTATATATAGTATTTGAAGTTACTATTTATGAATCAAAGCAATCACAATTTTTAGAAGTGCAGTATACTTATAAATGGAATATTGTCACATCTGAAATTATGGTTTCGATTTGTGGTCACTCACACCACTTGCCAAGGACATTTTAAATTAGCAATTATTTGTTTTTTTAGTAGAAAATTCAGAACACATGGAACTGGCACGCTATGAAATTAATCTGAAAAATGACATTTAGTGTAACACAAACATAAGAAACCAATAATGCAACTATGTTTTCCATAGGTTGAGTCCTAAATGTCTCACAAGTCACATAGAAAGTGTGAAATTGCTAAAAATGTACAATATATTATTACTGTATACTAGTATATAATAGATATTTCTAACTGAAAATTATATAATATTAATAAAGAACTACCTATTCAATGGTAACGATGAATATGTTGGAAATGAAAAAATCCGGTCCATTATTACTTTCGAAATTTTCTTATAAAAATATAACCTGAAAAAAACCTCGTACCACCATCCTTCAATTAATTCATTTTTAGATGTTGTAAAAATATTAAATTCTTTTCATATAAGATAATAGTATATCTTTTTCTCTTATCAGTAATAAAATACTATCATATAACGGAAAAAGTATATACATGGTAAGAACTTTTTCAAAGGAAGTTGTCCGTTTTTCGAAATCAGTAACGGATTCTTATCAGTCAAATGACAAGTAGTGGAATTTCACACTAATGAAAGCTAGCTAAACCAAAAATTTCACATCAGGTTTAGAAGTATTTCACACACCAAACCGGATAAATAAACCCAAAATTTCAATTCCAAAAAAAATAATCATCAAAGAAGTGTCAAAAAACCGACTGGTTAAGTTAAACCAGTTTGGTAAATGGAGAATCAGAGAAGAGAGGATGAAGATTATTTACCAAGAAACTGGAGAGAGAAGCAATGGAGATGGTGAGGAAGCGACCAAGATAGGAATCAGAGAGAAAAGCACCCAAGAGAGGAGTGAAATTTGATGCAGCAGACCACATGAAAAGCACATTTGTTCCTTTTGCTACTCCAAATCTATAATCTCTGATTAAGTACATAATCATGTTTGGTAGTAATCCATAACTCGCCACTTTCTCAAACGCCTCGTTAGCTTCACCATAATAAATTAACAAATATTATTAATTAAAGAATTTTTACAAGAAAATAAATGGAATTGGAGATTTTAAGAAAATGTAGTTATACCTATGATAAAAGGCATAGTGATGATTCCACCCTTTGTTTTTTTGCCTTCATTGGTTTGGATTTGCTTAGCCTCGGTTTCATTGGGAGGGTTCTCCATTGTTGAATGTGATTTGATCAAACACTAAATCTAGTGATATTTATATAGAAGAGACTCTAGAGGGAGACAGAGAAAGGCAAAAAGGAAGAGGAAGAAGAAGAGGAAGTGGAAGATCTTTGTCTTTGCAAGTGATTTGAGAGAGAGAGAGAGCGAGGAATGTGTGTTACATTTCCGCGACGAGTGGACAATTAATACTAGTAACTAACGCCTATAGGGGACAAGAGGAAAAAACATTAAGTGAAAAAATAATAAATTATGAAAATAATTTTTAATTTAGACTGTGTTAACATTAATGACATCAACTTCAATAATTCTTTTTGCTATTCGGATAGAATTTTCTGTTGTTATAGTTGCTAAAATTATATGCTTAGTTACATCAAAGGGAAAATATTATTGAAACTGTTGTTACACTAGCTAAAATTAATATTTTGTTTTATGTTAGTGGTATCGCTACGTTATTACACAAGTTTTAACCCATATAATATAATATAATTTGTTAACCAAAATATAAGAAAATTCACATTTATAGTATATAATAGTTTAATCAGGTTAAATGGGTGAAATTTGGTTGAAACAAAAAACGCGACGAACAAACCAATATCACAACTTAAGTTTGTGAAATAATTCTCAATAAATTCTTATTCTAGGTAAATCTTTGAATATTTCAAAATAGCTCACATATGACTAGTTTAATTTTACGAGTCAAAACATTATTCTTTTGATAACCTTTATTAATATAGTTCTTGTTAAATCGTCAGATAATTAATTATCCATTTGTTCTATTAGTTTTTTTTTTTTTTGTAATCTTATTCAAGAATATGTGAACCAGAGAAATCGCATGCATGTTATTCAATAATTTTGAGTTATCTTTAATTAACTAAATCTTTAGTTCGGTCATCTTTGTTATCATTTATTCTCTTAACTAATTTGTCAAATTTCGTCACACAATCACCATTAATTTGTATCATCATCATTTTTTGCTAAATTCTGTCATTGCCAATTATACGCTTATTTTTAAAACAGAAGTTTTGTGTATGCCATAGTTTTTTTTAAAGTGATCACGGATGTTCACCGTTTCCATGCCGCATTAAACGCTGCTCCAAATCCTGATAGCCAAAGAACTGTTTACTTTTCACATTCAGATTGTAAGAATTCTTCATCACTTTATACAATAAACGAAGTAGATAGCTTTCACATCCGATTAATGAAAAGGAATGGAACAAAATCATATCAAAAGTTCGAAATAATTGAGCAAAGCCAAAACATCCCATGAGGTTACCAGCTTTTCTTTTCTTCGCTGTCTCTCACTTCTTTTTCTCTTTTTTTTTTTTTTTCTGTTAAGGACTTTTTTCTTGATTATTTATTCTTTATCTTTTATAGAAATAAAGGACACGTTAAAGTTAGTGCAATCATAATTAAAATAGCTTTTTATTCTGGTTTCGACCCATCAGTCATTTATTCATATCATAAGTCAATCTTATTAAACAGTCTGACAGAAAAAACTCATACATTGATGAATAAATTTAGCTCAATAATTTATCCTTACACATTGTCGATTAACTGTATGTGTTTGTTATATTATAACATAACCTAGTAAACTAATGTGTGGAAGTATTCAAGTAAATATACAATAATGCAATTCATTGAAAAAATGGTGAATAAAAAAAAGTGATAATGATGCGAATGAATGTGGGAGTCTTAAAGAGAAAAATATTTATTATGACTTTATTCATTCCCCTTGCACGTGGGTGTCGGATACTCTGAAAGCTATTTTTCTTTTGGATATACTATAACTTATTCAATTATTTTCAGTTCGATAGAAATATATAATATGTTATTATACCTAAGTAACTAGTATTCTCTATAGTAGTAGTAGTTCGAGTCATTTAATTTAACTACTCCAATTAGTCTCCAACGTTAGAAAAGACGTATTTATGACAACTAACGTATAGGTGAATTGGTATTCAAAAAAAGAGGAAAAAACCTAGAGGTGATTTAGCACTGAATGAGACATTTTTACTAAAAAGAATTGTGAAATATCACAAGAAAATGCATAGCTCGTAGCAATCTAATTCGGATTATGTAATTTTAAGTTTTTATGTTAGAAAACATCTTCATATAATGTGAAATGAAGAGAAAAAAAAAGAAAGAAAGAAAGAAATGAAGATATAGAGACTAATAAAGGGATGATAAAAAAAGAATTGCGAATAATTACGAGAAACTCATAGGCATAGCTCACATTAGTCTAATGTTTATGCTAGAAAATATCTACATCTATAAACCGAAAGAAGCTAAACATAAACTGATCTTTAAAAAAACTTTCATATTATAGATTTTGTTTGTTAAGAAGCCCAACTTAAGCAAAACTGTAACAGCTTTTCTATTTGGTTTTTTTTATAGATTATTTCCCAACCCAAAACGATATAAAATTGTTATGGCTTTGTTATTATCTTGTGTAATCAACTCCTCTTTCAATGGATGTAACCTATCTATAAAATCTTGTTTGTCCAAACTAAAAACTGATATAAAACTGAAAACTTGATTAGATACTTTTTTAATGGGGGAGCAGAAGTCCATATGTGTGGGTGGGTGTATATATTATATTATATATATGGTAATGTTTGTGGATAGTTCGTGGAGAAGACTGTAGTATATGAATAGTTGAATACATTATCACTGAGAGATTGCTTGAATTGCACGTTAACCCCAATTTATTTCATTGCAACCAAATAATAAACAAAAGTTGTGTCAGAGTTCATCAGACTCATATTTCCTTCATTGTTTTACTCAAAAAATTAGATTTTTGTCGGTCTCATTTCTTCTAAGTTCTGACTCAAATTTTCACCCACTCTTCTGCAAACATTTTTTAAAAAAGAATTTTCTCTTATTTTTTTTTAATATATGTTCAATACTTCAATCACTTGACACTTTCTCCTTCTACTCACAATAATGAGCTTATGTCTTCTTCCGCTTTTGTGCTCATGCGTCTTTGTGTGGTGGTGATACATTCTATGATTCTAAGTGACCAATTGGTTACTTTCAAAATAGCATAACGACGTAATTGTATACTGTATTTTTCTAATTAATTCATGGTTGATGGATAATAGATATTCAAATATTTCAATACACAAAAACATAATTTGTGTATAAAAATTATCATTTTAGAATTAATGTTTAGAATGTTTCTAATTCTATTATGCACAATTTTTATTTTATTTTTCACGATTCCAACTGTTTAAATATATAATAACAATAAGTAGATATTTGTTAGTACTTGTTAACCTGATTAAACCTAAACCCAATCTCTTTCTCCTTCTTTCCTCTCCTTCTCTTCTTCACCCTATTTCACGTTCTGGGTTTTTTCAAAATTGGAATTCCACTTTCTTTTTGTGATTAAACCACTAATGATTAAGATTTCTATTAGCCAATAACCTAGAAACTCTATGAGATATCTTAAATGATTCAAATTCATGAGCGTCTTTTCTAATACCAATTATGAAAGCTGCTAGATTCCAATCTATGTGATGTTTTGCAAATTGTAATGTCATTCACTTCAATTCCGATGATAAAGATATATATATATATATATAATAGATTAATAGTGCTATATTTTTTCCTATTTCTTTGAATACCAATTACCCATACAATCTAACTCTAAGATTCTCAGACGAAAGCTTGGCTGCCCCTATAACTACGTTTGCTAACCAATTAATCGGAACAGTTGTCGTTGGATGCATAGTGGAGAAGCTTTGAAATTTCTTCTTGTTCTATCAAGCATTTCAGATTTGAAAACCCATAATCTCATAATAATAATTTCATAGCTAAAGAAACACAAACCCATAATCTCATAACAAATCTGTTGAAAAACCAACAAAATCTCATGTTGCTCCATGAAAACTTCGTCGTTCCCACCGTCGTCCAAGATCGATCATTGATTTCATGAGGCAAAAGTTAATGGGTGAAGAAGATTTCCATGTGAAGAAGAAGTCGTATCGTTAATGGGTCGGCCGGTTCGGGTTAATTTTTGATAATTTTGGTTTAGTTTTGGTTAAAGTTTGTTTTAAGATGGTTAAAACTGAATTGCTGTACATTAAACCGTTAAAACCCAGATATATGGGTTAATAGATCTCGAAGTATTAATTCGGGGAGATTTAGCTGTACAACTTACGTTTCGGGGACAAATAGGTTGAAAACATTTATTTTATGGATATGTAGACCGGAGTTGAAGTTTAGGCTCTATTTGGCGTGATGTGATACTTCTCGTAGAGAAATATACCGTTTTTCCACTTGTTCATATATATACATCAATGGAACCTAATTTCGCACGTAGCAGTTAGTGAAACATTGTATAATTAATTACATGGTTTAAGGGTATATATTCTCTTTTTACTAATAAAGTCTTAATTTTTAGTTATCACGATTTAGCACATATCAATCTATAGATTTGATTTTTCTTTTATTAGTTCTTAAATTTTGATTTGAGACAGTAACTATTCAAATAGAATGCTATTGTAATCCAGAATCCGAAAGAAACGAATCAAAAAAAAAAAAAACGAGTCTTCATAGTAAAAATCGATTAACTAAAAAGGATGGAAACAAAAAAAAATTACTCAATGTAATTGAAATGAATGTATAATTTTGATACTTCCATTTTAATTAAATAAAACATAGAAAATGTTCTAATGTATTTTTAAAACCAAATGGACTCTTAGTTTGGTTTCTAGAGTTACAGTCAAATAAGATATATCAAGAATATAAAGGCTTAATAAGAGAATTTATATTTATGAAAAATCAAGTTTATATTAATAAAAATGAAATTTCTATTAAATTTCAAAATGAAAATTATTTATAAAGAAAGTTTCAGAGAAATAAGTGTATAATATTTTTTTTTATACATGAGTTAGCAGGGTAATTCATCCCCACTGGCCACTACCCATCACTCTATTAACCCTTTTTTAAATGGTGGTCCAAGTAGAGAGTAAAAGATATTTAAAATAATCGTTTAATTTTACATCAACTAGAAGTTCAGAAGTAATATTATATATGTGGGTCCATATCATTTTATAAAAAGTTTCATCATCGAAAACGACTATATGTTAGTGTATTGATAACAAAATCGTAATAGATGTAAAACTTATGATCGGAAAGCTAGATCCCTTCCATTCTTTCATCAAAATTAGTTACAATTTTTTTTTTAATTAGTTACAGTTCTCTTTAGGTATGCATCAATGGTTGTATTAAAAAAGATTATGTAAGTATTTTCGTGTTAAAAGTAAAAGATGAGGATGAATTCCAAGAAAACAATTGAATTTTATGCGTGTAAGTGTATCAAGTGAAAAATTGTATGCTTGCCCAATGTGTTTGTATCCATCTATGATCATAAAAAGTATAAATTTATATGAAAACTTTTTGACAAAATACTTCAATATAAAATTTTTGTACAAATTTAAATTCTTAATATGTAATATTTCAAAACACTATTATATAACATATTCACTGTAGCAAATATTTTAAAAGATACTAAGAGCAGGTCTATTGGAAGCACTTTGTGAGTTTTTTAGAAGAAACCTAAAGAAAAAAGATCAAAAATTAATTCAGAATGGTGATATTAAGCAAGGTTCGCACTTTGCTTTAGGTGTTTTTGGGTGTATAAGGTGCGATGACGTGGCATAATTTAATTGGGTGACATAATAAACAAAACAAGTTGCTTTTTTCTTTCTTGGTGATTTTTTTCTTTCATTCAATGTTCTTTCTCTCCTCTCTCTTTTCTTGTTTTTTCCGAAGATCAACCTCAATGGATCATCTTCTTCATCTCATGTTTTCTCAGTATGATGTATCCGATTTCGCACATCCTGAATCAGCTAGTTCTTCACAAGTAGTTTTCATATATTCTACAGACATGCCTTCAAATCTTGGTAATATGATGGTCACTCGAACCCGACTTCGTGATCGGACTAAGCATGAACACTTAAAAGCTGATTTGGTTGAACATATATGGCAAAAATTTGGTCAGAATCAAGCTTAATTCTAGTCGTCATTCAAGTTTTTCATTTAATATGTTTGTTTTGTTTTTATGTGATGTATGTTTACAATTTTAATATTTTTAATAATTATTATGTTTTGTAAAATAAAAAATATTATAATATTTTTTTTTGAATTTATTTTTTTAAGAAACCCGCTCAAGGATTCCACTATTGGACAACAAAAAATATAAGGATTCAACAAAAACTCTAAACTTTCATTTATTCAAAATCTAATAATAAAAAATTCTAAGGATTCCTTAAATAATATACTCCAATGGGGATGCTCTAATGATTAAATTTCTGTGTTGGGTTTCTTCCATACATTTATCCTTCATTCCTCTTACTGTATCATTTAATTTCTTCATAACTGCGGTTGTTCCTCTTCTAAGATTTTACCAAAACAAAGAAAAGCAAACATTCTTTAAGCAAACATTTTCAATGTCAATATTTTCGCTTGAAGTTTTTTCTTGTAGCAAAAAGTTAAAAACGCTGGAGCTTTGTGATTTCGAAACAACGAGAAGTAAAAAAATAACGTGCATTTGTTTTGTGTTCTTTTCCTTGTCCTTCGTCCAAATGCACGAACCCATGTCTTTGACTTTCAACTCTCGTGTCTTGATCTGTTCTCGCATTAGTCATTTCTACGGTCAATTACTATATCTTAAAATTATTCTATTTCCTGGACGTTTTATATTGTCGACATCTATAAACCAAATATTATATTATACATAAAAGTGATGTTACAAAGTATTTTGGTGGAAATGACTATTTAACAATGTCTTACAAACTATTTAAAAACTAGACATTCAAATTGTATAATTGTTTGGTAAGGAACAATTGGTCGATGATATTGATTTAACTTGTGATGGTACATAGTCTTACACAGTGCGTTGATACATATCCTAAAGATTTACTATTTCTAGTAGTTCATTTAATAATCCAATTCATTCAAATCTATTTAAATTATATGAATGTATATGTGTTGTAAGAATTGTCTAGAGATCCGTGGTTTTGCATGTATTTCCTGATTATACTATACAGTTCCATTTTGCAAGGGGTGCTTCGACATAAACGTAGTCATAAATATTGTTTCCAAAGTCGTTAATTTAGACATTCTTTGTGATTGATTAAGTTAATAAAAGGACGACAAAAAGATAAGAAGATTCTCTTTCTTGATGGGCTCTAATATCCTGAGTGTTGTCACTATAAAGTGTTTGGTAAAATGGATTTTCAATAATAAGATCAAATTGGAATATTAGTCAAACGACTCAAACCTAATTAATAATAAAGGGACCCTTAAAATTCAAATGGTGCAAAATGAGGCAAACACAGTGGATGACAACAAGAGAGAGTTGGTTAAGGATAAGTGTTACTCTTCTACACTAGCCCACACCACGTACATTGTTTTCTTTTTGTTATAAAAGTTTTTCACATACCACGTATATTATATGGGTTATATTGTTATACTTTTATTTATTTTTATATCTATATTAAGCTGATAAAAAAAATTCAAACTAATATGTTATTTAATTTCTATCATAGATAAAATATCAATACAAAGCTCAGTCTCACAAATATTTGTAAGGACATTAGCAAATGCAGAATGTAGAAATTATGGAAATTGCATTCTGTATACATGGAAGATTGCAAAATTAGGTGTCAGAAAAAACTACTGTTTGACTTTCTCTCTCTATCATGAAAATAATCTTATACCCATATACCATGTTTGCTCTTGACGTTAAATATTTTGTTACCTTTTAACAATAATGTTATCATCTTCCCATAATTATACAATCTTTGAAATCAAATCGTTAGTTCAGTAACTGGTAATTTGTTTATATCGTAAATAAGTATGATAATATATAAGTTATCGGTAAAACAATAAATTATCGGAGTAAATAAATAGGTTACTTTATAAGTTAGCTGATAACAGTTTTTTAACACGATAGATTTAAACATACATTGTATAAATTACACGTTAATATATATATATTATCCATTTATCAAATATTTTACCATGTTCATACAAATATTATTCCGATTTTTGTAAACTTATCGCGATATTATATTGTTTATGATGTGTAATCGGCATATTAACGTATCAAAATGAACAGTATTATCCGTATAATAACCATATTGTAGCTATGGCAATTTTGTAATTAATCCAAATATGAAAGATACTTTTGGTTAATATTTTCTTTCTCTTTCATACTTACCTAATTTTTAAATTATCTCTCCTATTTTCTTAATTTCCACTTCTTCTGAGTATATAAATTTAATTCACCCTAGAAATTATTGATTAAAATAAAGTTTGTATATAAGAAAAGAAACGTATACTTTTAGTGGTGATGTATGATGTATGAAACATTAAATGTCATCTAATTTATTCCTTCATTAGTTGAAGAATCTAGTTGCAGTTATTGCAACAAAAACTAGAATAGTTTGACCACAAAAACACACACTAGAATAATGATAATGGACGTAGACGAGCAAACCATGTTGAGAGTTGAGACTTGGAAAAAAGAAAGCGAGAAAATAAAAAGTTGCAAGAAGATTAATTAAAAAACATAAAGGAGAGAAAACAGAATGAAGTTTCAAAATGAGTAGTTTGAGATTGATTTTAGATTTTTGTTGGTTTTGCCAGAGACTTGACAATATGTTAAGATGGCACTGATATAACTTTTTGTGAAATTTTATGAGATTTCACCTTTTAATAAATAGAATGGCGGTTGATGAAGTAAGCATATTCATAGGTGTTGCTTCTCTTACTGTTTCAGTCTGGTGGTTCATAAACAAATTTACATACCTTGAAGCTGTTCCAACTTCCAACGTATGTCTTAGTTACTACTATCATACTATATTACTATGTATTGGAAAACTTTTGGTTAGAACCTGTTGGGAGGAAAGGGTTTATGTTCTGGTTCATTTTACGTGTACTAAGTACTTATAATTAAGATTAAAAGAAACATTTACAGCTTCACCCTCTGGTCGATGTATGTGGGCTGTGGGCATGTGGCCAATCTCTGAAGCGTTAGGTAGAGCAAATATAGAGTTGAGAGTTGCTTAAGTTAGTGAACGTGAATGACTAAAAAGATATGTTGCATTTAAATCGTATTGGGCCTCATCCCATCTAAAATATAGTAGGTGTAGGCCTTTTAGGTTAATTTGAATAAAATCAACCTTTTTGTAAGCAACATCGACGATTGTCACATTTTTCTCATACACATAGGTGTAATCTAGCTTTGAATGTTTTCTCATACACATAGGTGTAATCACCGTAATTATCATTTGTGAAGATATATGTTTTACCAAGTGGTTTGTATTGTCCATATATACTTTACCACTTTCATATTAACATATAATGTTTTTGTAAGTATTATACCATAAAGGATTGGTTTCTTAATATTATTAACAAAACGCAAAAATTCTTTTAAACGCAGGCGATTCCAATCCACAGCGTTGCGGTTAGAGTAGGATCAACACAAAGAGTAGTGATGGAGATCATAATCACATTCGCATTGGTCTACACTGTTTACGCCACAGCCATTGACTCCAACAATGGCACTCTCGGAACCATCGCTCCACTTGCTATCAGACTCATCGTTGGTGCTAACATTCTTGCAGCCGGCCCATTCTCTGGTGGTCCAATGAACCCTGGACGTTCTTTTGGATCATCTCTTGCCGTTGGAAATTTTTCAGGACATTAGGTTTATTGGATTGGTCCACTTATTGGTGGTGGACTTGCTGGAGTTATCTACTCCAACGCTTTTATCACCAAATCCAAGCCCGAAACCGTCAAATCATAACGCATTCCTCTTATTTCCTCTGCTTAAAATATCTTTTCATTATGAATGTTTTTAATATTTGGTTTTCTTGTGTTGTTTTAAATATTTGCTTGTTTGATGTGAGTGTATCCTTTTTCTTTGTGCTAATTTGTATGAATATCATCAATTGATTGGAGAAAAATAGAAAATACAAAACAAGAGTAGGACGGAAGCAGCATAAAAAACACTTTATAAAAACGCTAGAGAGAGGGGTCGAACCTCTGACCTTGTGGTTAACAGCCACACGCTCTAACCAACTGAGCTACTCCAGCTTGTTGTTTTCATTACCGAACACTAGTTTAATAATCATTAATTAGTCTTATTTTGACTAAGGCTCCTAAAACCCTTCTGGCGAAAGAGGAAAGAGTTTTGAGTTTTTTTTTTTCTATTTCTCCAGAGGGAGAGAGATGATAAACTCAATGCCCTATTTACACAAAAACCTACGCCTTCTTCGTCTCCTCTCTTCAAAGTCTTCTCCTTTCCCTCTTTCTCTCAGACCCTTTTCTCCACGATCCTTCTCTCTCTCAACCCTCTTCTCTTCTTCTTCATCATCGTCTTCAATGGAGAACAACGAAGCAACTAATGGCTCCAAGTCTTCTTCTAATTCATTCGTGTTCAATAAGCGAAGAGCTGAAGGATTTGACATAACCGATAAGAAAAAAAGGAATCTAGAACGCAAATCCCAAAAGCTTAATCCCACTAACACTATTGCTTACGCACAGGTCATCATCATAGACTTCTTCGTTTTTTTTTCCAATTTTGGATTCTTAATCTCTCACAATACTTAAAAATCCGATCTTTCAGATACTTGGAACTGGAATGGATACACAGGATACATCATCTTCTGTATTACTCTTCTTTGATAAGCAAAGATTCATCTTTAATGCTGGAGAGGTAAATTAAAATCGCTTACAGATTTTTCAGCAGTTTAAAGTTTGTTACTTGATCACTTACTTGTGAATTGAATGTGTTTTTTAGGGCTTGCAACGTTTTTGTACAGAACATAAGATTAAACTATCAAAGGTAAGTTTCCTCTGTTTTCTCTTTGTATGTGTGATGAGGTGAGTTTTAATTTTGATGATTTGGTGAATTTTTTTTTTACAGATAGATCATGTATTTTTGTCTCGTGTTTGCTCAGAGACAGCAGGAGGACTTCCAGGTTTGGTTCCAGCTGTGACTTTTCTCTTTGTTGCTTGACCTTTTTAGTTTATGGTGGGTGATGCTAAGTTTTTTCATGTTTTGATTTGAATAGGTCTTCTACTAACTCTAGCTGGTATTGGTGAAGAAGGGCTTTCGGTGAGTATTATTGACATATTTTTGTGTGTTTCTTCTTGTGTATGAAATTGCTGAAGTATTGTTTTTTTGTTACAAAGGTGAATGTATGGGGTCCTTCGGATCTTAACTATTTAGTTGATGCAATGAAGTCGTTTATTCCACGGGCAGCTATGGTTCATACACGGAGTTTTGGTCCCTCGAGTACTCCTGATCCTATTGTTCTTGTGAATGATGAAGTTGTGAAAATATCCGCCATTATCTTAAAACCGTGTCATTCTGAGGAAGACTCTGGCAACAAATCTGGCGATCTCTCAGTTGTATATGTATGTGAATTACCTGAAATATTGGGAAAATTTGACTTAGAGAAGGCTAAGAAGGTTTTTGGTGTTAAGCCTGGTCCAAAATATAGTAGACTTCAGTCCGGTGAATCAGTGAAGTCAGATGAAAGAGATATTACGGTATACCTGCGATTACCAATGACTGTTTTTTTCCTCTCTCTGAGTGGAGATATTGTATGAAATTGTAACTGACTGTTCATGCTTTGATCTTAGGTTCATCCAAGTGATGTTATGGGACCTTCACTCCCTGGTCCCATTGTTCTCCTTGTGGACTGTCCAACAGAGTCGCACGCTGCAGAACTGTTCTCACTTAAGTCTTTGGAGAGTTATTATTCATCTCCTGACGAGCAAACCATTGGAGCAAAGTTTGTAAATTGTATTATACATTTGAGCCCATCTTCTGTGACAAGTAGTCCTACTTACCAAAGCTGGATGAAGAAGTTTCATTTGACTCAACACATTCTTGCTGGCCATCAAAGGTTTCTCCCTCTTCTTATAATTGTTTCTCATCAAAAAACTGTTCGGTAAATTTGCTCCGTGCTTATGTTGCGTTTTGTGTATATTATTCAGGAAGAATATGGCTTTCCCAATTCTGAAAGCAAGTTCAAGAATCGCTGCCAGACTTAACTATCTATGCCCGCAGTTCTTTCCTGCTCCTGGATTTTGGCCTTCTCAACTTACCGATAACTCGATTATTGATCCCACTCCTTCGAACAAGGTTGCTTATTGCTTTTCTCATATTAAGTTGAGATAAGTTTGATTTGTCAAATCTAATTAAGTAAAGTTCTGTATTCTTATAGTGCTCAAGTTCAAATCTTGCTGAAAGCATTTCTGCTGAAAATCTCCTCAAGGTATTGTCATTCTCCAACACTTTCGGTTTTGACTTTTGAATCTATCTTTAGCTCTGTTAAATTTCTCTGTATATTGTTGGCAGTTCAATTTGCGTCCCGTGGCTATTCGTGGGATCGACAGATCGTGTATCCCTGCTCCACTAACATCCTCAGAAGTAGTGGATGAGCTACTTTCTGAAATTCCGGAGATAAAAGATAAAAGTGAAGAAATCAAGCAGTTCTGGAATAAACAACACAACAAGACAATCATCGAAAAGCTATGGCTGTCTGAGTGCAATACTGTTCTTCCAAACTGTCTTGAAAAGATTAGACGAGATGACATGGAGATTGTTATTCTAGGCACTGGTTCGTCTCAGCCTTCAAAATACCGAAACGTTAGTGCAATTTTTATTGACTTGTTCTCTAGAGGTAGTCTTCTCCTAGATTGTGGTGAAGGAACCTTGGGCCAGCTTAAAAGAAGATATGGTTTAGACGGTGCAGATGAGGCGGTTAGAAAGTTGAGATGTATATGGATCTCTCACATCCACGCTGATCACCATACAGGTCTTGCGAGGATTCTAGCTCTTAGGAGCAAGCTTTTGAAAGGAGTGACTCACGAGCCAGTGATTGTGGTGGGGCCGAGGCCGCTTAAACGCTTTCTTGATGCATATCAAAGACTTGAGGATTTAGATATGGAGTTTCTTGATTGTAGAAGCACCACAGCAACTTCTTGGGCTTCTTTAGAGAGTGGGGGCGAAGCTGAGGGTTCTTTGTTTACTCAAGGAAGTCCTATGCAGAGTGTCTTCAAAAGATCTGATATCTCGATGGATAATTCTTCGGTTTTGCTGTGTTTAAAGAATCTGAAGAAGGTTCTTAGCGAAATTGGATTGAATGATTTGATTAGTTTTCCTGTTGTACATTGTCCTCAAGCGTATGGTGTTGTTATCAAGGCAGCTGAAAGAGTAAATAGTGTTGGAGAACAAATCCTTGGATGGAAAATGGTTTATTCGGGCGACTCAAGACCTTGCCCTGAGACGGTCGAAGCATCACGAGATGCAACAATTCTTATACATGAGGTAAAAGTTGTTATTTAACACAATTCTACAAGTTAGATTTCGACATTCATAAACTGATTGTTTTTGACAGGCAACGTTTGAAGATGCGTTGATAGAAGAAGCTTTGGCGAAGAATCACAGCACGACTAAAGAAGCAATCGATGTGGGATCTGCGGCGAATGTGTATCGGATTGTTCTCACACATTTTAGCCAGAGATATCCGAAGATTCCAGTGATTGATGAGTCGCATATGCATAATACCTGCATTGCCTTTGATCTGATGAGTATAAACATGGCGGATTTGCATGTGCTTCCTAAGGTTTTGCCGTATTTCAAAACTCTTTTCAGAGATGAGATGGTTGAAGATGAGGATGCAGATGATGTTGCCATGGATGACTTAAAGGAAGAAGCTTTGTGATGACTTAAAACAGTGCAATAGATCTTCATTATTGTTCGTTTGCTCTCTTGTGGTTGAAAGAAAAGTAAAATGGAAAATTTTGAAATTTGGGCTATAGTTTTGACATATTAATTGTGTTAATTTAGCAATTGTTTTTCGGGAAAATCATATTTTTACCTTCAAAGTGTTATTGGTAGCGCTTTAAACCCAGAAAGAATTTCATTAATATTATGAACCACCAAAATAATTTTGCTAACACTTTAAATCTCCAAACTAGTTTTCATGTTTGCACCGCCACGAAAAATGATAAAACAATTAATTTAAGTTTTTTAATATGAATTTTTAAATTTAATTTAAATTTAATTAATTTATGAATTTAATTCTGAATTTATGATTAGTAAAAAGTAAAATAAAAAAAATAACAAGTCATCATCTTCGACTAATGGATTAAATGAGTTTGTCCAGTTTATAGTTTTTCTATAATCTAAATAGCTATCAAATACTGAATCACGTTTTTGACCCAAAAAAAATACGGAATTATGTTTTGGCGGAAATTACGAAATTATGTTTTTAGCGGAAAAATGCGGTAAAATTAATTTCATGGTTTTAATAGTTAAATCATGTTTACTTCGGTTTATTTAAATCGGTTTAGACATTTGATTCGGTTATCTTTGGTTTACACATTTGATTTAGATTGTTTACTTTCCATTGGTTTGGTTATAGTAACCCACTAATCCATTCTAATCTAACCCATATCAATCCAATTCATTAAACCCATTAACCCATTATCCATTAAGATCCAAATTCTCCACTCAATTAACCCATGGATTAGATTGGTTTGGATTGATCCATACACTCAATTTAATCCACTAAATCTCTAGTTTGTGTTCTTGATTTGGCCAATCCTTAACTAACCAAAATCCTAAATACCACAACGTAGTAATCCTTTCAATAACATAGATTGACTAATTCAAGAACACAAACTAAAAACTGGGCATGGATATGTAGAGTATGTGGAGAAGAGAGATTTTTTCTTAAAAGGATTTGGAGTTGCTTTCTCTAAATGTTTCTTTTGTTTCATTTTGTGAAGAAAAAGATGAAAGATTTGTGTTTACATTTTCATTTGAAGCATTATACTAGAACTAGTTTTTGCATCTATACAAATTTTATTCCTCTATAAGATAAGAAACCCCAAAATGTAAATGGAAAGAGAGAAAGGTAGTTGCTGAGGAAGCATCTTGTCTTAATCAGAGAGAAACTTTGTCAATTTTGGTGATCTTTCACTCTCTTTAGGAAGATGGATAGAGGAAAACATTGTATCTTTTGCTTCTCTCTAAATGCTATCGCGGATGCTGAATTATCACTAGAACTGAATCTTTTTGCTTTTCGTAGTTTGAATATGGCATTGGCTGCGAAAAGAGATTTAAACACAGAATGAGTTTACATAAAACTCTGGCTTGATGATCCAATGGAACAAGAGCATAAATGAAATGACTTACCACTCCGATGTTCCATTCTTGACTTCTGAATTCTTTGAAAGATTTTGCGTCCATTTCCTGATATTTTGGTATATAGATTTAGCATAAGTAGAACATTACTCAAAACCAAAACACATATAAGCAAAGCAAAATAAGCTTTATGTTTTGGTTAATGCAAGATATTACAAGGCAAAAGGAAGTTTACATTATGTCACTTACCATGCTATAAATCGGAGGAATAATTGTATTCTCTTTCGGTTTTAGTGTAGGCATTACCGAGAAACGCGGTGCCATATCCTGAGACCTGAAAGTCCAACTGCCAAAGTATATAGTTTGGAGCATTGTTAGTTCTTGACCAAAGCAAGAACAGCGAAATGTACTTGAAAAGTGGGATCATAACTTACCCAATATAGAGAAAAATGCAGAACTGAGCCCATTCTCGAATTAGTAGCCTGAGCCAATAGTTTTGTGAGGAGTTATCCATGTTCATGTAGATCTGCATAATTTAAAGTGAGTGTGAGTATAAACAATGTAGCAGTAAATTCAACATGATGTCAATCAAGAAAGATTTGGTCATACCACAGTTTCTGCCATTGCTACAATCTGCATAGCTCCTTGGAATTTTCTGAAACCATAAACATAAATAAAAACTCTTAGCAGATTATCTACTTCCATCAACCATCAAACCTGAGGGTAATGAAAAACGTACTTGAACATGATGTATTTAGCATATACAGCATCATGCATAGCTTGAACATTCTCATCTTCGATAAAACTCAGCTGTTCTCGTAACACCGCTAGATTTTGCGATATGTGATGGAATATAACATAGAATGAGATCATGTAGTTAAGTATCAGAAGCACCTGGAGGAGCAAAAAAAGATTGGTTCATTCATCATCTTGTAAGTAAGTAAAAGATTAGCTTTAATGAGTAGGTGAAAAAGGTAAAAACTCACTGCAAAATAAGGAACAGAAGCTCTGTATCCAACAAGAGTCAAATAAAAGACACAACCAAGTGAAGCTGTAGTTCTACGTTCGGTCAACGAGAGCCGTTCACAAGTGATGCAATAACCGTGAGAGATAAGTAAAAAAGACACAAATGAAGCTGTCTGAAACAGAACACCAGTCACATATACACCAAAAGACATCCATAGAGAGCAAATGTGATGGTGAAAACATGAATGCCTGCCACCAAATAACAGATTAATCAACTATAGAGACTTCGAAAACGATCTTTCGATAAAAAGGTTACTGAGAAATAATTTCTCAATATGACAAGGTAACATTAATGGAAACAATAACTTCACAAAGAGGACTTACCAAAAGAGGAAAGATAGTGTGAGCTGTAAGGCTTTGATTAATGGAACTGAAGCAAGAGTCCATTGTAAACTATTTGTCTGCTCTAAACAAAAACACAGAACCAAAATCAAATTGTGTTTCTTCCTTAATGAAAAACATAAAAGAGACAAATCAAAAACAGAATCGTCTGAATTCATGATTAAAACAATAAATCCCAAGTACCATTCTGCAAAAAAAATTGATTAAATTTTGAGTAATATTTGGAATTTGAGAAGAAGTTTCATAAACCCAAGAGTGAAAAATCCAAAATTTATCGAAATAAGATAGAGAAAAAATAGGAGATTTATTGACCTGAAAGTGGCGATTTTTGAAAGTGTTAACCGTCCAAGAACAAGCGGAGAAAGACCAGATCGTTAAAAAGGTTAAGTAGAGAATTGGGAGATGACGATATGAATCATCGACGCCATTGATGCCCTGAGATTCTTCCATTACAAAAGAGAAAGCTTTAATCTCAGAGAAGAACGAAGACAAAATTCTGTTTTTTTGATACTTACTTTTTTTTTGGAAGCTTCACATTTTTGTTGGGGTTTCTAATTCTATTTATGAATCTCTGTACTATTGACACTTGTCTTTTGCACTAATTAATCTTGGTTTTTTGGATAAACCAATTAATTGAGACTTAACTGCCCTTAGATCAATTCCACTAATATCTCCAACTAATTGCTTAGTTTCATTTAATGCAACTAAAATTTGTATACTCATAAAATAATCCGAATATTTGTATCATTTTTCTGTTTTCTATATAATAAAAATTGCTATTAAATTTTTAATAAATTATCCTGAATAAACTTTAAATCATAAACTAATTAATTTTAGTTTGTTTTGTATAATTAATAATAAATAAATGTGGTGTTTATTGTTTTGAACTTTTGAGTCGTCGGGAGAATAGGGGAGCATAAAAAGAAGGTGGAGAAGAGAGAGCAGACATGCGAACAAAATGGTCATTCAACTAACCCACTCTCTCCTTTTTGTCGTTGAGTTTTGATCACCAATACCCTTTTTTTTAATTTATGTAATTTTGTTGGTCGTTGTGACTTTTTCTTGATTTTGATATTTTATATGTTATGTATTATCTATGTAGTTCGTTGCTATAATTTCGTGGTGCAGTTTACCACTTAAATCATATGCTTATTTTGGTTGTTATAGAAAAAAAGGAACGTGGAAGACACTACAAATCAAATTAAAGTCAAAACATCAATTTCGTGGCATATGTAAAATAAAAAAATTGTAGGTTGATGATATATATTCGGACAAGTATCTGCAAGAAGATTAAAATATATAACGGGCAGAGAGAAAGATTCACGTAGGGAAAGATGCAAGCATGTCACTATTTCTTAAGAATGTTTATATGTAATCAACATTATCCATTTAGGTTTACTACAATCTACATTTAACAAATGTCTTTTTTTCCCATAACAATTAACAATGTTAATTTGATCAGAATAACATTTGATGTTAAATCTCAGCTATGCTAAACCTCTAAGTCTAAACACCTAACATCAGATCATCAAGTCGACGAGCTTTGAGATCATTAGAGAAAAGGATCTTGAAGCAAAGCAACAAGAACACCTCCATTTTGACTACAATAATGAATTTATTCCTAGTTTCATTTGGGTCAAGGGTCCGCTTGATTCTGACTTGCCGAACAGTGATATTCGTTCCATAACTATGGAAAAACATTTCTTTTATAAGATTTAGCATCTGACGAAAGATCTGATCCATCTTCCAAAGTATACAGGCCATAATGTAGATACACCAGAAGCTAAATCTTGAAAAAGCAGAGAGATTGCTTCACTAATTTGGCAGTTGCATGAACCGAAGCAAGCAATCAACTATAACCAGTAGAAAAATCTCCTGCAAATATAGCAATCTTTTTTTGTTATGAGTAAAAAAACAAACGAAATTAATCATTCTATTTTTCCAAATAGAACAATCAGTGGACAGATTGAATATCAGTGACCTATATAGCCTATATGAAACAAGTCCACCAATTGCAACAGCCGTGATACATAATGGACTGGGCTGAATTTAGGCCCGATATGAAGATAGCGGTCCAACGTTTAATTAAAACAGTCAATTCTACACTTTTTTGTGTGTACGTACTCTATAATGAAAATATATTGGTAATTGAAAAAGTTAAGACTTGAATTGAAACCACTTAAAGAAGAATTGAATTCATCATGATGAACAATTCAAATCAGTAGTATAATACAATTCTTTTACAGGCATTATTGGGAAAATGAAGGAATAGTACTAGTTAAATTAAAATATTTGAAAGAGAGTTGACAAAATAAAAGAAAGAAATTTGAGAATAGAGAAAAAGAAAGAAGGAAAGAAAGAAAGTGAAGCTTCAGCTTTAAGACGGAGGAGACGCATGCAAAGAAGGTAATGATGTTGTCTCTGTCTCCTACGCAGACCTCTCTCCCACGCCTTTTGTTATTTTTTATACGCCTCTGACCTTCCCCATTCCTTCTTACCTTTATTACCCTCCTATTCACTCTTTTACCACTCGTTTACTACTAGTTAAAACTTAGAAGTAGTAATATTTATTGGTATAAACCTCATTAATTTCATATTGTGGGCATAAATGTAGGAGTATAAGATTAGCATCCGTTAGAGATTAGTCACAAACATTACAACATTAAACGTTAACATTATCTATGTTGTTTTCCATGATTAGATCGAAGAAATTGCATGACCATATCAATGTGCTGTTAGTTCAGTGATAAATCTTTTAGGTGGAAGTGCTGAGTTCGAAACATATTGGGATGAATCTCTTTTCCATAAAAGATGAATTTAACCGAGTGTTTTTGAGTCTGAATTTTCAAATATTAAAAAAAAAAAGAAAATTGCATGACCATAATTTTTTTATTTATAAATATAAAAACTATAGTATAATAAAAAAACTATAGTATAACAATAGGTAATTTTCACAAATAGCAAAAAAATAAAATTTATTACACTAGTATAAGCATTTGATTGCCTTTCTCTTCAATTTGACTGCCTTTTTCTCGTTTACAATTTTCACTGATTATATATTTGAGAATGTTTTAAGCTTTAATTAACCTTTTTTTAACCTTTTGGAACAATTTTTTTGACAATTATACCTATTTAGACCATTTTCGTAGAGTAAACAAGAGAAATTTGGTTTTCCCTCGAGGTGTTGTTGTTTGTTGGTTTATGAAATTGAAATGTGCCAATCATAAAAAAAAACAAAAGAAAATGCCAACGAAAAAGCTAATTTCACAAACGCAACAGCACTATCAAATCACATTATTAAAATAATATTATTATTTTAAGGCCAAAAAAAAAAATCAAAGTTGCCATGAACGAGCTAGAGGAAAAAAAACACACAAAGTAGATAACATCTAAAAACAACAAAACAGTACAGTAGCTCCATGATTCGTTTTCTACATACATCTCTTCTTCATCCTCTCTTCTACTTTCCTCTTTCCTCTTTCCTTCTTCGAATAAATTTCTAGGGTTTTTCTTTTCTCTAAAGTTTTCATTTTTATTTCAATGAGAGCTCGAAGAAGGAGAATATGGGTTTGAGAACTGATAATATTATGGCTTCGTTTCGAGGTGGAATCGGGGTTTCTAATGGCTGAGTCAACTCGGTGATTCTGTGTTATAGTCACGAGCAAATATAAAAAAGTTTGTAACTTTCTTGTTTTTTTAGGTGTGTGTGTTCAGAGAAAAGGTCGAATCTTTTTTCGGTGTTTGTAAAAGGGAAAGTTGTAATCTTAAAGTCTGTTTTTCTTTCTTGTGTTTTGGTATTTAGCTCATAAAAGCCGAGGAGTAATATAAAGGATAGGTTTTGTCTTTGTGTGCCCTTTTGAGATTGCATGAAGAAAAAAAGCCTCTAGTGTGTTTTGAAGGAAACAGAATTCGATATTTATGCGGTAATGTGATTTGTGAAGCTACTCCAAGTGCTTAGGATTTGAGATGGCTTAGATTTGGTAGTTGTTCAAGCTGTGGAGTTTGTGGTGGACTAAGAAGCTCTCTGTCTCCTTTGTTTAGTATGTTGTGGTTATCTTCTGTTTAGAAGGATTTAGTTATTCATCTGGAGGGGGTAGTAGGGTCATTTGTGAGATTCTGTGATTGTGAAATAAGAAGAGTTTTGCTGAGGAGTAATGGCAATGTCTTGCAAGGATGGTAAGTTGGGATGTTTGGATAATGGGAAGTATGTGAGGTATACACCTGAACAAGTTGAAGCACTTGAGAGGCTTTATCATGACTGTCCTAAACCGAGTTCTATTCGCCGTCAGCAGTTGATCAGAGAGTGTCCTATTCTCTCTAACATTGAGCCTAAACAGATCAAAGTGTGGTTTCAGAACCGAAGGTAATAACAATGTTCCTTGCTTGGGAATTGTAGTGAATGGAAGTTTCTGTGGTGTTCTCTCTATCTACTTGATCTAATCTTTGTTTTGTGTTTCTGTTATGAACTTTAGATGTAGAGAGAAACAAAGGAAAGAGGCTTCACGGCTTCAAGCTGTGAATCGGAAGTTGACGGCAATGAACAAGCTCTTGATGGAGGAGAATGACAGGTTGCAGAAGCAAGTGTCACAGCTGGTCCATGAAAACAGCTACTTCCGTCAACATACTCCAAATGTGAGGATTCTACTCCTGCAATATCTTCATTTTTCTTATCTTAATAATCACTAGAATGTTTTCTTTAAGAATAATAATATCCTTTTAATGGTATGTGTATCGATTTGTCTTTTTTTTTCAGCCTTCACTCCCAGCTAAAGACACAAGCTGTGAATCGGTGGTGACGAGTGGTCAGCACCAATTGGCATCTCAAAATCCTCAGAGAGATGCTAGTCCTGCAGGGTTGGTTCTTTAATTGGAATATGGTTACTCTGTTAGTTAAAAACTACACTTTTGTCATATTTTTCTGAGATTCATTGATACATGTTATGTTTTCAGACTTTTGTCCATTGCAGAAGAAACTTTAGCAGAGTTTCTTTCAAAGGCAACTGGAACCGCTGTTGAGTGGGTTCAGATGCCTGGAATGAAGGTATTTTATTCCTCTAGTTTTGTTTTTGTTAATTGGATATAGTTATTCTGCTTTTTCCTCAATGGTTGTTTTTGTATTTTCCGTAACAGCCTGGTCCGGATTCCATTGGAATCATCGCTATTTCTCATGGTTGCACTGGTGTGGCAGCACGCGCCTGTGGCCTAGTGGGTCTTGAGCCTACAAGGGTGCGTTTATAGAATCATTCTCATCGCTGATTTATACAATCTTATACTACTCTACATGTGTCTACATATGTAACAACATTCATCTGTTTTCACTATTTTACAGGTTGCAGAGATTGTCAAGGATCGTCCTTCGTGGTTCCGCGAATGTCGAGCTGTTGAAGTTATGAACGTGTTGCCAACTGCCAATGGTGGAACCGTTGAGCTGCTTTATATGCAGGTTAGTTTTAAACCATAAGTGCTACACAGTTAGAATTATTTTTCTAAAGTTGAAAATAGTAACCATCATCCTCTTCGTAATTGCAGCTCTATGCACCAACTACATTGGCCCCACCACGCGATTTCTGGCTGTTACGTTACACCTCTGTTTTAGAAGATGGCAGCCTTGTGGTATGTAGCTTTTCTTTTCTGTCAGTGTTCTTATTCATGTTGATCCATTTCACAAGGTTTAAGAAATCTTATAGGTGTGCGAGAGATCTCTTAAGAGCACTCAAAATGGTCCTAGTATGCCACTGGTTCAGAATTTTGTGAGAGCAGAGATGCTTTCCAGTGGGTACTTGATACGGCCTTGTGATGGTGGTGGCTCAATCATACACATAGTGGATCATATGGATTTGGAGGTAACGAGCCTCACTCTGCACCAATTCTAATGGTCTTGGAAATGTTAACCAAACTGTTTGGATATTTGTTCACTTAAATAGGCTTGTAGCGTGCCTGAGGTCTTGCGCCCGCTCTATGAGTCACCCAAAGTACTTGCACAGAAGACAACAATGGCGGTATGTTAATTAAACTCATTTATTCCCTAAAGCTCATTCTGATATTGAAACTACTGTTCTCAAATGATGCATACAAATCGAATTTGTCTCAAAGGCACTGCGTCAGCTCAAGCAAATAGCTCAGGAGGTTACTCAGACTAATAGTAGTGTTAATGGGTGGGGACGGCGTCCTGCTGCCTTAAGAGCTCTCAGCCAGAGGCTAAGCAGGTTTATATACAATTACGATTTGCCTCTTCTTATTGGTGGGTTTGTGTCCTTTATATTTGCCTCTTCTTATAAAATTTTTCCCTACAGAGGCTTCAATGAAGCTGTAAATGGTTTCACTGATGAAGGATGGTCAGTGATAGGAGATAGCATGGATGATGTCACAATCACTGTAAACTCTTCTCCAGACAAGCTAATGGGTCTAAATCTTACATTTGCCAATGGCTTTGCTCCTGTAAGCAATGTTGTTTTATGCGCAAAAGCATCAATGCTTTTACAGGTCAGTGCACCATTTTTTTTATAGATCAACTGATGATTGTTTCAACACTTTTTCACCTTCTTTTTATGGGATTTTGCACCTACAGAATGTTCCTCCGGCGATCCTGCTTCGGTTTCTGAGGGAGCATAGGTCAGAATGGGCTGACAACAACATTGATGCGTATCTAGCAGCAGCAGTTAAAGTAGGGCCTTGTAGTGCCCGAGTTGGAGGATTTGGAGGGCAGGTTATACTTCCACTTGCTCATACTATTGAGCATGAAGAGGTTAGTTTAATTTTCTTCGATGAACTTAATGTTTTTCTTTTATCTCCATAATATAAGTTGAATAATGGTTGGTTTTTTTTCATTCAGTTTATGGAAGTCATCAAATTGGAAGGTCTTGGTCATTCCCCTGAAGATGCAATCGTTCCAAGAGATATCTTCCTTCTTCAAGTAAGTACTTTAGGTTGTCTATTTTGCATAAGGTTTTAATGTTGGTCTCTAGTACCTGAAATAATTTTTTTTTTGGTTATTAGCTTTGTAGCGGAATGGATGAAAATGCTGTAGGAACCTGTGCGGAACTTATATTTGCTCCAATCGATGCTTCGTTTGCGGATGATGCACCTCTGCTTCCTTCTGGTTTTCGTATTATCCCTCTTGATTCCGCAAAGGTAAATAAAAGTTATGTTTTCTGTCCAAGTCTTCTATTATTCAGATTCTTAAGCTTTTCTTGAACCAAAAAAGCAGGAAGTATCTAGCCCAAACCGAACCTTGGATCTTGCTTCGGCACTGGAAATTGGTTCAGCTGGAACAAAAGCCTCAACTGATCAATCAGGAAACTCCACATGTGCAAGATCTGTGATGACAATAGCATTTGAGTTTGGTATCGAGAGCCATATGCAAGAACATGTAGCATCCATGGCTAGGCAGTATGTTCGAGGTATCATATCATCGGTGCAGAGAGTAGCATTGGCTCTTTCTCCTTCTCATATCAGCTCACAAGTTGGTCTACGCACTCCTTTGGGTACTCCTGAAGCCCAAACACTTGCTCGTTGGATTTGCCAGAGTTACAGGTATAAACCAAACTATCAAATATGTTCTAATTTTCCCACCAAATCAACAATGTTTAGTTTACTAAGATGACTCATTTACCCATTGATAATAGGGGCTACATGGGTGTTGAGCTACTTAAATCAAACAGTGACGGCAATGAATCTATTCTTAAGAATCTTTGGCATCACACTGATGCTATAATCTGCTGCTCAATGAAGGTAACAAACACAATGTTAAACACATAAATGTGTATTCGATAGGAGTACTTGACTCGTGTATTCGCTGATCTGTTTTGGGATTTGAACATCGGTTAGGCCTTGCCCGTCTTCACATTTGCAAACCAGGCGGGACTTGACATGCTGGAGACTACATTAGTTGCTCTTCAAGACATCTCTTTAGAGAAGATATTTGATGACAATGGAAGAAAGACTCTTTGCTCTGAGTTCCCACAGATCATGCAACAGGTTCTTAGAAACATTTTCTGATCTTCATTCTTATCACATATGTTTAGTTTTATCGACTTACTAGGATCTATTTTTTCAGGGCTTCGCGTGCCTTCAAGGCGGGATATGTCTCTCAAGCATGGGGAGACCAGTTTCGTATGAGAGAGCAGTTGCTTGGAAAGTACTCAATGAAGAAGAAAATGCTCATTGCATCTGCTTTGTGTTCATCAATTGGTCCTTTGTGTGAGATTTATTGTATTTTGTATTTTCAGACTAAGCTTTTGCCTTTTGGCTGTATTGTAAAACGGTCATGTTGTTGTTGTTGTTGTTGTTGTTCTTGATGTTGCTGTGAACACGTAAAACAGTGTTTTGTTTCAAAACTCAAGAAATGCTTGCTTAATTTGTAGTTTGATTAAGAGTGATAATGATGATCTTTTTCTTTTCTTGTTATTAGTACATTTTAGCTTTCTAAAGTTTTATTCGACTTCTTTACAAAGAAATTTTGCCCATCACACAATTTATCTTTTTTCCTTTCCTAAAATGTATGACAATCATTACACTCAACCATGACCATCTCTATCTGGTGTAGGTTTCCACAGCGACAAATTGGATTGTTTAGGATAAGGTTGAGAATTTTTTTTCTTATAAAGAAAAATAACCAGAGAGATATTAAAATCTAGACTTATCTTTGGAAGTTCTGAAGAATTCGATATTTATGGTGTTTATAGGCTAACTCTATAATTTTGAGCTATTCATTTTTGCTTGAGTGAACCATAAAGTTGGTTCCATACTTCCATGTCTATGAAAACTTGACGAAATGAAAATTTCAAAACACGGAAATAATTCAATTTCAATCAAAGGAAAAACAACATTAATGTCGGCCATTAGTTTAGGATGAATATTGTGTGCCAATAATAGAAAAAGAGTTATTTGTTTTTAATTTGAAACTCAATATCCTCATAAAGATATTAAGAAAAGGATGCAGCAATTATTTAACACATAAAGCAAGACCTATAAAATCCGTATATAGATATTATGGCTATCATACATAGTGCAATCTAAAGTACAAAAAAAAGTTGATATTTAAGAGTTTATTATAGCTCTCTTCCACCTTAAATTGTATTTTTGTTTCTACTTTTCCATTATTTGAGTTGAGTAATATTATCTGAGTCTTACCAGTGGTTACATGTTTGTACGTATTCAGAAAAATTCGTGATTAGATGTTTGTTTTAATGATCGTATGATAATGACATATTGACATAGTAGGCATGTCGATTTGATACCGTATGAATCAGAATCCCTAAGCCTACCTAACTTGATTACATCTAAATATCCTAAAAAATATATTAGATTTTGTATAGCTATCGTAATTTCATTCTTAGAACAATTCATGCATATTGCATGCGGACGTTGACACTAACTTGCTAGATGCATGCAAACGATTCACTTCGATTCAATATTAATTTATTCGAGTATTAGTTCAATTTCATTCATGGTAACTCATTGTGAACACACTGAATGGTTATATATTTTTACCCGATTCTCATTTATTAAAAATTATATATATCGGAATATCGGATAAAACCTTGCAAGAAAACTACTTAGTACTTACCCTAGAATCTTGATTATTTCTAATTTTAATCAGAGGCTGCAATAATTCCTACATAGCTAGTGTTTTTTCTTCTTCTTTAAAACCATGAAATCTAAGATACAACAATTGGTCCTTGTTCATTATATTTGTTTTTCTTTTAAAGTTACATGGATGCAATAATTATGCTCCAATAGTAATACATAAGCTTTTGCTTTGTCTTTCAAATCTTTTTATAATCTTTGCACGTTTTAGTACCACTCTCTCTCTCTCTCTTTCGTCCTTTATAAACCCCTCACATTTCTTCTCCTTAGCTCATAAGTAATCAAATTCCAAAAAAAATAAAATAATACAAATCTCTCTTTTTCTCTCTAAAAAATCTTGATATGGATCAAAACGTACCAATAAGCAAGAAGCTATGGAACATCGTACGTTTTCTCTTGTACATGATCCGCAAAGGCGTCTCAAAAAACAAACTCATCGCTGACTTCAACGCCACTCTCAAACGTGGCAAGAACCTCATGTTCCACCAACGTCGTCGTGTCCACGCCGGTTCCACCGCCTCAGCCGCTCTAAACGCTACTTCAGCCACCGCGTCATCGCGACAAGAGTACGAGTTTAGCTGCAGCAACACTCCAAACTATTCATTCCCTTTCTCTAATATGGCTTTCATGAGGAAAAAGAGTCACAATAATCTCTTCACGTGTGGTCAAACGCCTCAGACGCTTGACGACGACGTAGCCGCCGCTAGAGCCGTTCTTGAGCTTCTTAACGGCGTTGGAGAGAAAGGAAACGTCACGCCGGCAGATTTAACGGTGGCTTTGTCTCCTTATTTCCCCGGTTTTGGACAGACTCCATTGGTTAGACCGTTAAGAGTAACGGACTCACCGTTTCCGTTAACGCCGGAAAATGGTGATGTGGCTAATGGACACGTTGACAAAGCAGCTGATGATTTTATAAAGAAGTTTTATAAGAACTTGAATCAGCAGAAAAAAATGATTGAGTTCAGCTAAATATTAATCCGAATTGTGTGTATCTTCGTCATATTTCTCTTCTTCCTTAAATATTTTTTTACCCTTTTTTCTTTCTTTCTTTTTTTTCTCTCGTTTTGTGCTGATTAAAATCCAAAGATGTAATGATATTTTGGGGGGTTTTTATTTTCGATTCCTAACACAATTGGATATTATGAATAAAAAAATATCATCGGTTCTATTAGTAAAATATGTATTGTTATGTGGAATTTGCAGTGACGAAAGCAAAGTTAATCCTAATGAAAATTAATCAATCTCTGAATCAACAAACTTTCATAACGACACCAAAATTTGTTGCAATTAAACTAGTAATTGTATTTTCTAATGAAAACTTTTTTTTCCCACTATCCATTATGTTACACACTTCAACAAGAGATCTCTCTAGCTTTAACTTAAAAGTAGTAAATTTAAAACTATCTAACACTTTGAAATGAAGTTATAAGCAATTTTTTATTAATTAAATGTGATGACTGTAATATCTTTATCTACTATATATAATTTAAATACTTATATTTCAATAAAAACAGATATGAATCCAATAATATTTTTATTGAATAGCCTGATGACATACTAAAAATTTCAAAATTTATTTTTGTAAGTGACAATCATTATAACGATATGCAAAAATTTATTCTTATTTTATCATATGACTTTAAATTTGATTTTGTATCTGTTTTGTTGTCTCAAATAAAGACATATATAGGTACATGTGTATTATTCTCCGTATCGTCCTTTCATTAGTATCTACCATTTCGTACGGCTTGAATCTTATTAGGGTTTTAATCAATTGCTTGTAATGACCCCAAAATAGACCCAAGAGGTTTACATTTTCTTATTTGCAGATTACTTTATTACATCTCTATATATTTTTGTTTTTAACCACCTCGAGTTTACAATCTCATACAAAAGCCCGAATTTTTGTATAATGATTATATGAAGTTTACGGTAGTTTAATATTTGCAGAATCACTTTAAATAAACATTAACGCACTGAAAACATGCTAAGAAATTTTTTCTTGTTGTAATATATTTTGATATACACCTTTAGTGAAATGAAACATGAAGTTATAAAGAGGACATTGCAAGCTGTTTGGCTCTTTCCCTAAAGCAAAAGAGAGAAAAGTGCTTTGGTTTCCAGCTTTTTTTCTTTAATTTCCTTTTACATCTTTTAATTTTCTTAATAATATATTCACAAGTTTGAGTTCCTAGTCATAGCAATAAGCCAATTACGTATCAAAACAACAACTCTACCACTACCAAGAAAAAAGCTTATATATGACAGAGTCAATAAAAACTTCTGTAGTAAGTCACTATTTTTCATCTTTTTAGATTCTAAAAATCCAGAATGAAGATCAAGGTTCTAAGAAATTCTTTCCTTAGTTGGGAAATAAAAGTGATTAAGACAAGTATACAATTATACATGTGTTTGATACAAAAACATCATCTATAAAGTTCGGTCCGGTCCTAAGATGACTATAAGATTTTCCGAGTTTTTACGAGTATATTTTTGAGAAAAAAACATAATTATAAGTTTTTAAAATCTCTTAAAAATAATGAATATATGTATAAAATGAGCCAATGAAACCACACTAATATTCATCAAACACAACTTAATTTAAAATAAAAGTTTAAAACCGAATAAATTGTTTAAAACTATACCAAATAAAACATAAAACACAATATTTCAAACTACATTATGTTGTAGAGCCAATATTTGAATCCGCTTTAATGCATTCTAAAATCTTCGTCTGCTTCAATATATTTTAATCACTGTAAAATGTTTTTGGAGAAAGAACGTTTTATTATTAATGCTAATTGAAGATTATATATGCTGTCCTAATCGTTTATGTATATTATACCTTTTTATATATTCGATATAAATTAGCTAAAACTATTTTCTAAAATGGGGATGGTGGAGACCATAGAAACACAAAACACAATATTAGCTAAAACTATTTTCTAAATTGTTTAAAACTATACCAAATAAAACATAAAACACAATATTTCAAACTACATTATGTTGTAGAGCCAATATTTGAATCCGCTTTAATGCATTCTAAAATCTTCGTCTGCTTCAATATATTTTAATCACTGTAAAATGTTTTTGGAGAAAGAACGTTTTATTATTAATGCTAATTGAAGATTATATATGCTGTCCTAATCGTTTATGTATATTATACCTTTTTATATATTCGATATAAATTAGCTAAAACTATTTTCTAAAATGGGGATGGTGGAGACCATAGAGTACCAATAGAGAAGAGCTATCAGAAGTTAGTATTGACCGGAACTAATCTAGAATTGTGAAAATTATACACACACACACACACATACTAATTCGAGTACAGCTGAAACATTTCAATAGAAAAAATACCCAATGATTTAAGAGAGAGCTGCATTTTAAATTGTTACTTGGAGGACTACGATGAAGTTATAAGTTATTTGGATAATCTAGCTCATGTAGCAGCTTTTATGCTGGCAGGGCCTTTTTAGGGTTTGGTTGAACATGTGTGAGAGACATACTTTCAAATGATTTCTGAGATTCTTATTGGATAAGGACACTCTTCTTCCTATTATTGTTTGTGTTAATCATCTTATATTGAGTTACCTTTATGTAATAGTTTTTGATAATGTTTATAATATGAGTATGAAAAGAGTGGTTCTAATCTCATATGGGTTTCCAACTTATTTCCAACAAAAAAAACAAAACCAGAAAATGGATTAAAAATTAGTAATGGGCCGGCACAGCCCATTAGGTATATTCACCTACCCAACATGTTGAACCAAGTTAACGACTTATAGTAAGATTAACTAACATGAAATAAAACAAGGGTGAGTTAAAAATCTATAAATGCACCAGCAAATAATTAAAAATTTATATATGAAAACTATTTATTTAGGTAACATTTTTAATTAAAATCTATATGACAAATATACTCTTTCAAGGAGATATGATAAAAATCAGGATAGTTAGCATATAAACGCATTATCGAGATAATATTGTTAGCGAAATATAGATAGAGTTTGATGGATGGATGAAATGACATTGAGTACAAACCAACTTAATATGTTAATAATATATTTGACGATATAAAAAAATTCTCAGTTATTGAACCAATGTTTAGATTTCAAAGACTGATATATATGCGAAGCGATAACATTATTATTTAAAGGTAACAAAATATTTAGCATGAAAAGCAAAAAAGTTGACTTGCGACTGAATAATCATGTAGAAAAAATACATGCATCAGAATAGTTAGCATATAACGTATTATCAGGATAATATTGTTAGCGAAATATGGATACTTGGATAAAGTTTTGATGTATGGATGAAAAGACTTAGGATACAAACCTACTTAACATGTTAATAATACAGTTGACGATATAATTAAATTATCAGCTATTGAACCAACGATTTGATTTCAAAGATTGTATAATTATGGGAAGATGATAACATTATTATTAAAAGGTAACAAAATATTTAACGTCAAAAGCAAATATGATATAAGAGTATAAAGGTATTTTCATGATGGAAAGAGAAAACTCAACAGTAATTTTTTCTTGGACTTAATTTTGTAATATTCTGTGTATATAGAGTGATAATACCCTTGAAATCCACATATCACCAATAAAATGTATATATATAGCCCCTACTAGACTACTAATCTTGTGTAACTTATATGATTTGTCTATTACAACTTTAGAAGTATTTGAAAATACAATTTTGCTAAATATGATTTATATGATTTATATGATTTATCGCTTTTTTAGTGGAATCGAACTCCAACAATAAAAAAAGCAGAATCAAATAGATTTAATCACTCGACTAAATACACATCTCCACGTAATTTATCGTTTACATATAGCAAACGAACATTATATCTGACGACCAAACCTAAAATAAATACAGATGGACATATTCGGAAACATAATATACCAAAGCAAATAGTATTCTAATCGTACAGTATTAAGATGACTCTAATACACATTGACTTCTTTAAATAATAATATAATTTTATATTAATATTTTAAATCATATGTAATGTATAATATTAAGATGGTCTTATATCTTATTATATAAAGTATGGTTTTCAAAGTTACTAATTTATAGGATCGTGCCACGTGTCAAGTCAAACGATCGGATTTTTACATGTGTCATTAAAAATTTAACTTATGATTACACCCGCCTAAATAATTTATTTTTGTATCTTACACTCGCCTATTTAGGCGGGCATTATCTAGTTTCTAATATACATTAACTAACTAGTAACTAGTGGTGAGAGTCATAAATAATTTGAAAAGTGCCAATTGAGACACATGCATCAAAGGGGAGTCATGTAAAATACTTCGAAGATTCATCTCAACATAAAATAAAATAAAATCAATTGATTCGTCTTCTTATCCTCCAAAACATTTTATTTTTCTTCGTCAATTAATTTTGTGGAAACAATTTCCTATTCTAATATTTTCACATTTAACCGAGACTAAACTCTTTTTCTCTCTCTCTTCCTCAAATAAACTACTTCTAATTTTTGTCTTCAACTTAAGAATTATAACAATTATGAAAGACCTAGTCAGTTTACCGGCGAAGCTCGGGTCGTATATTATATTTTAGCAAAGACCTTAATTCTTACATTTTTTAAAGACCCAAAACAAATATTTTTAACCAAAAAAAAGTCTCTCTCCATATTCGTATACAAATAAATACCTTTCATCCATCAGCTTATAGAGACCAACATACAACAATACTCTCTGTTCTTCATCTTCTCTATCCTGCAACACCAAAGGTTAGAGCTCTCTCTCCTCCCTCTCTCTATACAGATTTGCTTTAACTTTTATCAATGTTTTGAGCACTATATTCTTATATAAACTATTGTAAACGTAAAGAGCATAGTCTGGAAAACTATAGAGTTCTATTGTCTTCTAAGTTCTAATTAGATAATTGTTTTTTTGGGTAAACAATAGATAATAGTGGTAACGGCTTCTTTATTCACCCATGAAATTTGATCGTTTAAATGGCCTTCTTGCTTCACTCTAGATCTTGTTTGATCATCGGTTTGAAAATGGTTTTATCTTTTAATAATTCCCAACGTAATGAAACACATATTGCTTTTGATGCGAATTACTGACTAAGTAACACAATATGCCTTTATGTCTCAAGATACAAATCTATCCGATATGACCCAAAAGTTGGAATCGGTAGGTTCCGAGAGAAAGTCAAGCGAATATATGTGGGATGATGGATCCGAACATGATGATGTGACAAAGATATATGTACGAGGTGGTACTAAAGGCATAGAATTTATCAAGTTTGGCTATGTCAAGGCCGGAGAATTGTTAGATGGATCATTCCATGGTTATTCAGACACAGGTTTCACACAGATGGTATGACTTGGAAATATGCTTATTAAAATTCCCTTTATTCGTGTTCATGTGGATACCTTTGACCATTTTTTTCTTTTCTCTAACCAATGTTTTCGCAGTTTGAGATTGATCATCGAAAAAATGAACATCTTTTATCTGTCGAGGGTTACTTTGATTACTATAACGATATAATGTATGCGATTCAATTCAAAACCAACTTGAAGATCTCTGAAATAATGGGCTATGAATATTCTGGTCACAAGTTTACGCTAGCAATGGAGGGCAAAAAAATCATTGGGTTTCACGGTTTTGCTGATGTTAACCTCAGAGCTCTTGGAGCATATGTTACTTGGATAACTCCTGCAAGAATGGAAGCCAAAGGGGGCAAAGGAGGCAATGAATGGGATGATGGAGGTGACTATGAGGCTGTAACAAAGATTCATGGACGAAGTGATCATAAAGGTATAAAAGACATCATATTCGATTATGTTGACAAGGATGGGCATCCCAAAAGTGAAACCCATGGTCCTACCTCGGGTCAGGGTTACGTACTTGAGCCGGTATGTGTGACTAGGAAATAAAAATAAATCTCCCAAGATATTTGAGTCCACAAAAGATTTTGTAAATGGTTGTTGATGTATTGTTTTTACGTGTTTTGTTGTAGTTTGAGATTAACCATCTCGACAAGGAATATCTGATGTCTATTGATGGTTACTATGATGATGCATCCGGTGTCATTCAAGCACTGCAATTCAAAACCAACATGAAGACTTCGGAACTTATGGGCTACTATGACGATGATGCTGTGAAGTTTACAATTGGATGCACTGTTAATAAGATCATTGGGTTTCATGGACATGCTGGCAAGAACCTATATTCTCTCGGAGCATATTTCACAACACTTCCTCTAACTAAATTGGAATACGAAGATAGTTTTCGTGAAAAGCTTCCTAAGAATGGTGCTTCAGGTAACCTTTGGGATGATGGTAGTTTCCAAGGAGTAAAAAAGGTGCATATATATTATGATGGATATAGCGTGCGGTGTGTTCGGTTCGATTATGATGACGACGGCAAAGTCGAATCCCGTGAGCACGGGCCGAAAATTGTTGCCGCAGTACAAGAAGGAGGGGTTATAATTCCTCAACTCTAAATATTTGTCTCTATCTATCTATCCTTGTTCTTGAATAACGGCTTATACATAATAATCTTTTCTGTTGCAGTTTGTCCTGGACTATCCAAATGAGGTTATTACGTCCGTGGAGGGCATTGCCACTGTCGTTAATACTGGACTCAGCTTTAGTACTGGAAATGTGATGATTAAATCGTTGACTTTCAAAACATCAAAAGGTAGAACCTCTCCGACATTTGGTAATGTGTTTGGTAACTATCTTTCAGAATTTAAGCTTGAGAGCCAAGGCTGTGCTATTGTTGGGTTCCATGGACGGTCTTCTTATAATTCTATTCATGGTCTTGGAGCATATTTTTTCCCGATGCCTCCTTCTCATGATGGGAAAGCACTGGAAGAACAAGGTGGTGATGGTGGTTTGGGCGGTGTTTGATCACGTTCTTGTAGTGATCTCCTATATATCTTGCACTCTACTATGTATTGTTTTGGTTTGTCTTTATCAATCTCATTTTATGAGACATGTTTTTCTAAGAAATAATAAAATCCCATGTTTTTAATCCCTCTTTTGGTTGTACTTTAACTGATAGAAGATAAACATAACGAGTTTGCCCACTTTTATGCCTAAAGGGTATATATATTATTCTCAAAAAATATAGCTTAAAATAAACAATATTTTTGAATCCCACCAGGACTACTTTCTCAGTCACGGATCATTGGGTCGACCATATTCGACCATTGACCAATTGTTTAAAATTTACTTAATATAATTTATATTATAGGAATTATATAGTTTTTATAAATATAAAATAAAAATAGTCATACTACATTAATATTAATAACAAGGTGATTAATTTTTTTAAATCCAACTAAGAACTAAAACCGTAACAAATATTAAAGTAGTAGGTAAAAATAAACGGATAAATATCGCGTATTCAAAACAACAAATCTCGGTTGTCTCTCTTAATATTCTATTTATTCTCTTAAGACGGTATTGTGTTTGAGAAAAAAAAAGCGGCATTGTAAAGTTTTCCTCAAAATCTAAACCATTAAATAAGTTTATAAACTAAAAATATATTTAAAAAATTGCTGAATATAGTCTAAACTCTATATTTTATTCTGAATTAAATGAATTTTGTAAAATCATACTTAACCGATTCAAACGTTCACCGGATCACAAGTTAATGATAGATTTTTGTTGGTTTCTCCATTTTTAAAATTTAGATTTTTTTAAAAACTTTTCCAGTTTTAAAATCATATTTTTTGTTTCTTTAATGAAATGCAATGGACGTCGGTTCCATTACATGCATGATGCACGCCTATTTGTCTAAATGACAATTTTATAAAAAAAACAATTTTTGAGATAGCGTGGGACGACTTCATATAGTCGTTTAGAATATGATTTCATATTTAAAATTGTATAGACTCTATTCTAAGTAATACCATTTAAGATTGTATAGACACCTTCATGACTTCATCCCTCATTTTCTCTCTTTATATTTTTCATATTAAATGCAATGGATAAATCTGATTGGATACCCTAAATGGGAAGATGTCTCTCTCATATACACAAGCCACAAGGACAAGGTGTGAATATGTCCAAAACGTAATATGGAAAAGATGTCTTTCTCATATACACTGCATGGGTTTTAGATTAATTATTAATGTTTTAAGTTGGCTCTATATATAGTATATTAACGACAATGATTGAAACATTTTAAACATTTTAAAACAAACTCAATGTTTTAAGTTGGCTATATATATATACTATATTAACGACTATAGAAGCAAGAGTTTTATAGTAATTATTAGATTTGGACCTCATTAAAATTATACCGGAAAAAAATCCAATAATTTTATATTAAAATAAAAAATATTTTGGTCCACCTTTTTATTCTTGTTCTTTTGGTTGGCAATCATACAGTTAATTAAAATAAAACTCAAGATTGGGGGTTTCCAATACAAAAGAGAAGGGTATGCAACAATAACATTCACATATCTGATTCTGATCAATCAAGCTGAACAACTATCAAACAATTTAAAGTACAAAAAATGAAACAAACAAAATAAAACGAGCAGTAAAAAACATATAGTGGCTGAAATTGTCTAAAAAGGTTTTAAAAAACGGCAATGGATGGAAGCTAAACCAATTTGATCAATTCTAATTTTTTTTGTTTTGAAGCTATGACAGATTAGGACTTTAACATGAGCTTCAACTCAAAATCAATTAGGAACGAGTGGAGTGGTTTAAACCTTTTATATATTACTATTTAATTTTTCTTACTTTCAGGAATCATTGGTTTTGAAGCGCGGGCATATGTGGGAACAACATTCACGAGGTGGTTCGATATGGGACTTTCAATAACACCCTCTCTCACGCTCAGGCATAAACATTTAAAGCGTAGACATATGTGGGAACAACATCCACATGATGGTCCAACGATTGGGTGACTTTAATACCATGAAAATGTAATTTTAACATGGACATTCAACTCAAAACCAATTGACAATAAATGTTTATATATCACTAGATAATTTCTCCAACTTCCGATGTGAGACTTTCTCTTACTAACAAATTATCACCAATATATCTCTTAAAAAGTCATGATTGACATAGTCCAAATTAGAGTTTCGAACTTTCACCAATGGAGAATGACTTCTCATTTAACAATTTTCTCTAATAAAATACCTAGTTGTATTTTACATATTTATCAAAGACCAAATTAATAAAAATAAATAAAAAGACCCAATATTCTCTATTTATAAAAGACCCAAAACTTGTATATAAATAGCCTCCATCCATAGGGTTAAAGACCACCACAGTACTATCTATTCTTCAACTTCCACTTCACCATTAGAGGTCAGCTCTCTCTCCCTCTCCTTATGCATATTTGCTTTTATTTAGTTAATGTTTAAGCCTTGTATTCCTAGATTTTTCTTTTGTAAACGTAATTACAATCTAGAGCATGGCTATCTCCTGTTTTTACTTATAAGGTAATATATGGAATTTGCCCCTTTTCACCCAATAAGCTTGATCTTCCTTCTCTGTATTTTTGCAAATGGTCTCCTTCCTTCAATATATTAGCCTGTCTGTTCCTTGTCCGAAATGTTTTCCCCCCATTTTGATTTTTCTACCTAATGAATCACAATTGGGTATTGATGCAAATTATTAGCTATAAGCAAAGCAATACAACACCATGTCTCAAGATTCGAATGCGTTAGAGATGATCCAAAACGAAGGGCCTAAGTGGGACGATGGATTTGACCATGATGATGTGACAAAGATATATTTGGTAGGTGGTAAAACCGGCATAGATTTCATCAAGATTGACTATGTCAAGTCTGGAAAACCGAAAAATGGACCATTCCATGGATATTCGGGTGGAGGATTTCTGCAGATGGTATGACATATCCCTTTATTATTTTATGTTAATGAGGATAATTAATATTGACTTTTGTTTTCACCAACTTTTACACAGTTTGAGATTGACAATCTCAAAAACGAATATCTAGAATCCGTTGAGGGTTACTACACCAACAGAAGTGGCGAGTTCATTGGAGCAATTCAATTCAAAACCAACTTGAGGGTTTCCGAAATCATAGGATATTCATATTGGGGTTTAAAAAAATTTAAACTGGCAAAACATGGAAATAAAATCATTGGGTTTCAGGGATCTGCTGAGTATCGCCTTAAAGATCTTGATGCATATTTCACTCCCATCACTCCTACAAGAATGGAAGCGCAAGGGGGAAATGGAGGAACAAAGTGGGATGATGGAGGTGACCATGATAGTGTAACAAAGATTCAAGTACGTATTAATAAGGAAGGCATACAATATATCAAATTCAATTATGTCGACAAGGATGGAGATCCGGAGAAGGAGCAACTCCATGGCTCAGAGACGGGTAGAGGATACACGCTAGAACCGGTATGTATGACCGCATAACTTAAATTTAAATTTGATGACAAGCCTCTTGGTTTTCTACTACCGCAATATGCAATGTTTATTTTTGTAGTTTGAGATTAACCATAGCGACAAGGAATATCTGCTATCTATTGACGGTTGCTACGACGAAGATTCTGGTGTAATTCAATCACTGCAACTCAAAACCAACATAAAGACTTCAGAAGTAATGGGAGACGATGAAAAGGGTACTAAGTTCACACTTGGATGCAACGGCCATGAGATCATTGGGTTTCATGGATCTGCTCAGGATAACCTAAACGCTCTTGGAGCTTATATCACAACCCTTACTCTAACTAAATTAGAATACATAGGTGAAGGAAGTGACATTTGGGATGATGGTACTTTCGAAGGTGTAAAAAAGGTGTCCTTTTATCATAATGATGGTATAGTAAGGTGTATCGAGTTCGATTACGTTAAGGACGGCAAAATCGAAACCCGTGTGCAGGGGGGGAAGAGGGGAACGGGTGATTTTACAAAAGAAGAGGTTATAATTCCTACAACTCTGAATATTGGTCGAACACATATGTTTTTATCTATATATATGCGTGTGTGTGTTCTTGAACACTGCTTATATGTAAAATCTCATTTTGTCGCAGTTTACAGTGGACTATCCAAATGAGTTTCTCACTTCTGTGGAGGGGACTTATAGAGACAACCCTGGCGGCACTCTTATAACGTCGTTGACTTTCAAAACATCAAATAATAGAACCTCTCCAATACTGGGAAAGGCATCTAATAAAACATTCTTGCTCGAGAGCAAAGGTTGTGCTCTTGTTGGGTTCCATGGAGCATCTTCGGATTTTTTTCTTTATGCTTTAGGAGCATATTCTTTTCCGATGACTTCTCTTGCTGAAGCGGGCCGGGGAGCCATACACACAAGCTGGTGATAGAGGAGCTTCCCAAGACAACGGTGGTTTCGACGATGTTTGATCATCTTCATGTTTGAGACCAAATGAAACTTTCTCCACTAAGCTTTATCATGCTCTTTAATGTATCGTAATCCTCTAAAACAAATAAAAATAAAAAAATAAAAAAAATACATGTATCGTAATCCTGTATTCTACTTACGTGTGTGCTCTTAATATCATTTAATAAGACCAATGTTTTTCTAAAACAATTAAGCTTCAATTTTTCACTTTAACAATTTTGTGAAACTTTCTACAATAAGTTTATCATGCTCTTTATATCTCTTAATCTTGTATTCTACTTACGTATTTGCTCTTATGTTTTTTGGAGCATCAATTTCAATATCATTTAATAAGAAAAGTTTTTTACGAAAACACTTAACTCCAATTTTTCACTTTAACAATTATGTGATTATATTTTGGAGGAAACAAAAGGGTTTTGTGTGACAGAAACGGTTAAGACCACTGAGTTTTTAATTTGATCATCAATCGTATATTGAAAATATAATTGGGCATAAATGAAACAATATATATTTGTCTGGACGTTCGGGTATTCATCCGGTTCCGGATAGATCTATTCAGTTTCTGTTATTTTGGGTAAAAGAGTTTTAGGATCCATTCGGTTATTTCAAAATTTTAGTGTAGATTCACTTTGGTTCTGTTTAATTTAAAATATTGGATTAGGTTCGGTTTGGTTTTGGCTATTTTCAGTTTGGTTCTGAATACCCAAAATATTGAAAATTTATTTTTAATAATGGTTATGTTATGTTACAAAAACTACTATTATGTAAACCCTTCACTGAGCAAAGACTACACTAGAGGGCATATAGACTCGCAAACCAGGAGTCATATACAATAATTTCTAAAAAAAAGATTGATATCTACACAAAGTAAAGGAAAATACATGTTCATATATGTCAACTATACTATTGTATCTTGGGCTACACAAAATAGATGTATTACATGACCACATATATAAACTATAGAACATCATGTGGTTGATAAAATAAACATACAATTCCGGTAAACCGGTGAGTTAACTCCGGCGTTGACCAACCAAAAAAAATATATTTATATATTTAAACTAGTTTAATAATAAAAAAGAAAATATTTTCTTTTGGTGTTATATACTCAAAAATAAAATTTTATATTCAATATAAATATATTTTTAATGCATTAATTATTATAATAGTTTGTTTTTATCAATTTCAAAATTAAATTAATAGTGTAGGAAAAACCATTAATAATTTTTTAAGATACTATCCAAAATGAAAATCGGATTTTATTTATTAAAATCAACTAAATAAGAGAATTGCTTATTTTATACATTGTCATTTTTGAACCACACAAATTATTTCTTACAATAAAAATCATTGGAATCAAATCTAATACATATGAATTTCACTATGAAATAATATGAAAAATTGACTATATGACTCTTTAATATAAAGTTTGCATGATAAAAAAATTATAGTTTTTTACATACTCTCTAGTCTAAATATGTTTTTTGTATATCATGTATTTCACTTTTATAACTATATAATATTATTAAGAAAAGTTCTCATAATAACACATAAACAACCAAACAACTTGCAAATTTTCCTTTAAATATATATAAAGATAGAAAATCAAAGAATTTTGATTTTTTAGCAAAAACGTTTGTAAAATCAAATTCGTATTACGTTTTATTCTAATAATTTTTATTGTAGGAAATAATTTTTGTGGTTGAAAAATATTAAATTATATAAACATTTGTATAGATATAAATCAAACAAGAATTTATGGTTTTTATTGACAATCTAAAGTAAGAAATTTTCTTACTTAATTGATTCTAATAAGATTTTCTGGTTTAAATTTAAATTTTAACTAGATTCTGAATCGCATATACGTGCGGAGTTTCATATTTTAAGAAATGTATTGGAATATATTTTTAGTTAAAGATACTATAGTGTATAAATTATAATGTGCATATAAAAGTGTATAATGTTATTTATAATATAATACCTAATTTTTTTTATTAATTTATATTATTTATGTCTTATTTGTATTTTGCATAGTAAATAGATTGTTGTATTTGTTTCAATTTGCAGAATATTATAGAAATATTTGGAAATTTGTGTATTTTTGTTAGTTGATGTATATATAAATCAGTTGTTTTTGTTTGAAATTTGATCAATTAGATGATATAATGTGAAATTTACTCTGCGGTACATCGTTAATCGATTTTTTTGTAACAAAAAATTCGAATTTTAAGTTATAGTTGTTTTGTAAATATTGTTTATTTTGTTTAGTATTTAAGATTATATAATTGTGTTATAATTGTTAATTCTAAGATTTCACTCGTAGATTATCGTCCTGTATTAATATCAATCTAAACTCGTTTTACCATATAACTTCATTCTATATAATTAAATATTATTTTGTTACTTTTTAATATTGTTATTGTAATATAAAAAATCGAGGGATTGACATGTGGTACATCTTGGATTAATATATTTAAAACTAATTTGGGATTTATAAATTTATGATATTGTAGTATATAAAACCAATTTTTATTGTAAACCTTTCAATAAGATGTAGTTCTTATAATTAAAGTATAGTAGTATTTGGTTTTATATGGTTAAATATTTATACAAATGAGATCATGTTATTAAGTAAGTTGTAAAAAGTTGTTCATTGCTTATATAATTTCTTATTTAATCTAAAAATACTAACGTTTTCTTTTCTCATAATTGTTAAAATAATTGTATATATTAAAAGTCAAAATATATATAAATTGATACTGCAACCTTATGAAATCGTAGGGATTTACCCGTAGTGTACCACGGGTTATTTTTTTTATTTTTTAATAAACTGATATATTTGTTGATTATAGTTAAAAATAAAAAAATTAAATTAAGTTATATTTGTTTTGTTTATTGTTTAAGATTGTATAACTATATTTTGATTGTTAATTCCATGATTTTATATGTGGTATAATATTGAACAACACCCCGCTAGTTTCTAGTTTCTGGTAACATGAAGTAATTTACTTATGAATATCTATCTATTATTTTAAAGAATCGATATTATAGATTGATTCTGAGGCAATGTGAATATATGCATAACATTTATAAGAGATAGATTGTACTCAAACTTATTTATTATATTTCGAATACAATTAATGATCTGTCAAAAAATCATATTACTGTTTGTTCCAAAAAAAGTCATTCAAATTTGAAAGAAAAAAATAAGAATATTGGTGTGAATCAATATTTTCTCATTTTGAATATTTGCATTAAAATATTAGTATTTAAATTTTGTTTTACTGTTTAAAAAAAAAAGAAATAATCGAATTTAGAAGAATGAATATTCCAAAAGCTTGTAACTATTATAATACGTTTAAAAATATTTTTTCTTTTATATAATTCAGTTTAGCTTATATATTTTTGAAATAATGAAAATTACCTGTTTAAAAAATACTTTAAAGGTTTATATCATTTAAATTCTAATTAAAATGTTAAATATTTTAATCTATACTGAAATTTTTTTTCTAGATATTTACAAAACTAAAATCCAAAAATTATCTTTTGAATATGCTAAATCGTAATTTAAAATCGTTTTTATGTGTACTAATTAGAAACAATTAACATAGTTTTGTTAAGGAAATGATTTAAAATCCAAACTAAATGATAATTTGTTATTAATTTAGACTGAAGTTTCTGAATCATCTAATAATATATTACCAAAATAAATAATTTTACATATATATAATTCGAATTAAAATAGCCTGATATGTTATAGAAATGTTTTTAAATGATTTCCGAAAATATTGGGTAGTTATTAATTTTATTGATTTAATTCGTTTTAAAAAATAAAAACAAAATCCAAGATATTTATTTAGTTGTAGTAGTTGTTAAGTTACTAAATTACACATGCAAAAATTCATTTAGTTAGTCTTAAACTACCTTTACAATGTTGTAGTTCACACAATGCTTCCCAATTAATAATATAGATAATGATTTTTATTCTATTTTTAGTTTAGTTTTAAATTGAAAAAAATAGTTCTTATAAGATTTAATGCATACAAATATATAAAAATATATTTGTATTGAATATAAAATATGTTTTTTGATTATAATACATCAAATAAAACTTTTTAAATATTAAAGTAAATAAATAAAATTTTGAATATTTTTGTTGGTCAACGTTGGTCAATATTAGTCAACGCCCGAGTCAATTAATCAGTATACCAAAATTGTATGTTTATAGTGTTAACTACAGGACAATCTACCGTTCATATATGTTGTCATATAATACATATAGCTGAAAATACAATGTTTAACCATGTATTCTTTTTTCCTATTCTTTTATATTTCAAATAGGTATCAATTGTTTTTCTAATCTATATATATAAAGAGGCACGTCCTACCCTCAACTTACAAAACAAGATAGCAGTCTCTGTTCCTTCTATTACAATATCTCCTCCAGCAAGGTCATCTATATATATGCAGGAAATTTGTATTTATATTTCATTATAATCTTTAACAAAGCCAAGGAAATAAATGCAAGGGTTGACAAAATAAAACAAACTTAATACAATGCAAGTAGGGTTCCATACTTCCATTATTTGCAAAATGTCTATCTTTTTGATTCGTGAATCGAATTTACCATCCTGTAAACGATATTCGCGGGGAAGACTTTGTAAGCTTTTTTTGTTTTTTTTGTTTTTTTTATCACGACTTCGTGTAGTCTTTTAAAATAAGAATTTATTAGTATTTTAAAGCAGACTTATTTAATCTTACAAAATGACATTATAATATATTAATGACCACCGAAGTAGGAGTCTTGTAAAATGATTCAATGGTAGCTATTGAGTCGAATTTACAATCCCGAAAACAATAATCGCGGGACGGCTTTGTATTGTTTTTTTTTTGTGTACGACTTCATTTAATCTTTTAAAACAGCAATTTTTATATTTACCCCAAATCATTTTAATTATACAAAAATGATGACCAGTTTTCAGTTCTATTCCAGAAAACAATTTTCCATGTTTAATCTATTGAATTAAATACGCTGTTTTTCTTGTTCAAAAGGAGAAATGGAAATAATCCCGAGTTTCTGTAGAGAATAGTTGGTTAAATATTGGGTTGAATTATAATTGGTATATTGTAAATACACAATTAATAAATTAACCACAAATATATAAACCAAAATAAGAAAACACTCTAATATTTATTTGTAAATCACTCACAATACAAAGTTTATAACTTAATAACAAATACACTCAAATCTCACACCACTCTTTATTTTTCTCAAACCTCACACTCTATTTCTACGTTGCATGATATTGCAACTTCTCTCTCTTGTATTGTATGTTATGGGATAATTGCTCTCGTTTAATTCCTCTCAATTTATAGAGAGTTCGCAGCCTACTTTTGTTGACTAAATGAGCAACCACCACTTCTTATTTTCAACAATAAACACTACTTAAATATTCAACAAAAAACACTGCTTTGACTAAGAGTTACCGCATGTGAAAGTGATGATGCAATTCTTTCAACAGTTTCATCTCTTCTTCTCTATTGCTTCCGTTTTTGTTTTTATATAACGAATTAAACTCAAAAGCTTGTGTTTACTTGCTTTAATTTAGAACTTGAACTTTGGCTGATTATTGAAGAGAATCTGCGTTTTGTTTGTCTCCCTCAACTCAATCCATGATAAGATTCTAGAAATCCAAAATGTCCACTCGACGTTGAGATTCTTAAAAAGATGAAAACGTGAAATCTACCAAATTCTAATGCTTTTACAAGGTTTTAAAATATTTTTAAATGTTTCATAAAAGTGATTATAAAACTCAATTCTTCTTGTTTTACACATTATATAAAAGGTATTGTTTTAAAAGGTCTTAAGAAGATTTTAAAGGTTTTATAAATATTTTAAAATGTCTTATTTTTGTTACCCGGTTCTAAATTTTTTAAAAGGTGTTTGGAATTTTTTATAAAGATTTTAAAATAAATTTGATAAAAATAATTCTCTTATGTCGTATACCATACGCTAGGTCAAATCACCCTAGGCACCGCCATAAACATCGAAAGAAATTTTGGATTGTTTTTTTGTGAATTTTATTTTTGGTTTGTATCATTTGGAAAAGAGGCGTTGTAAAAAAGAATTTAAAACATCATTTCTTATATAATTAAAAACTATTCAACCAATAAGAAAATATGGTGAATTATAATTTCGCCATTTGTGATTTTTTAATCTCATCCAAATAATATTGTAAAAAAGACTAAAATTTGTGTATAAATAAAGGCCCATTTGTAGAAGTCCCTTTGCTTAATGTTTGACCAAGAGTTCATTAATGCTTCTACACTAAAAGGTCTGGGGTTCGAGTTCCAACTACTGCGTTTTATTAGCAGATTTGCAGATTAATAGAGGCAAGTGTGCAGGAGATCTACAACGATGTACAATTATAGTCGTTCGCCAGGATTCTACGCAAAGAAAATATTGAAGATGTCTATCAAGCGTATGAAGAAGAAGAATGAGATGTCGTCTGTCGTGGATCTAATAAAGATCGGAAGGAATTGTCCGTAGGAAAATCGTTTATGTAACAGTTTTCATAATTTGTATAAAATCATAAATCTAGACGGCAAGAAAAATAAGACCCATTTAATCCTTTCCATATAGATCCGCCATAGTTCAGTCGGATGTCTCTCTTTCCTCTACCATCATAGGTCAACGTTTTCTCTCTAAGGTACATTTCTTTACATCAATGTTTCAGAGCTCTATATCTTATCTGAATTATATTGCCAACGTAATGAGCATCCAAGATCACCAAAGGTTACTTAGTATTAGATTATAGTTGCATCTGCTTCCTTTTCAACAAGAATCTTGATCTTCTTCCTTCAATAAATAACTTGTGTTGATCCTCTGCTAGAAAAGGTATATAAACTTTTTCCCTTTTTAATTAAAATCCCAAACCTATATATGCTAATTACTGACTAAGAAACACAATTCCCATCCATATGTGAAGATTCTAATCTGTTCGAGATGACCGAATGATTGGAAGCGGAAGGGAGCAAGCAGAAAGGCTTATATATGTGGGATGATAAATCTGACAATGATGATGTGACAAAGATATATGTACAATATTCTCCTAAAGGCATACAGTCCATTCGGTTCAGCTATATCAATAGTGGGAAACCCATTGATGGATCCCTCCATGGCCAATCGGATAATACTTACACGCAGACGGTATACGAATTTAGAAGAGATTACATTTTGTTTTTCAAATACTTTACTCGAATTCTTGTTGTCATTTTTTCACCAAATTTTTGCAGTTTGAGATAAACCATCTAAAACATGAACATCTTGAATCTGTTGAGGGATACTACACAGATGACACTGGGATCCAAGCACTTCAATTTAAAACCAACTTAAGGATTTCTGAACCGATGGGATATCATGACGGGTGTACTAAATTTATACTAGCAATAGAGGGGAAAAAAATCATTGGGTTTCACGGATTATCTTTTGAGGGGAGGAGGGTGTACTCTCTTGGAGCATATTTTACTTGGATTACTCCTACAAGAATAGAAGCGATTGGGGGCAAAGTAGGCACGAAGTGGGATGATGGAGTCGACCATGCGGGTTTTACAAAGATACACGTACGAAGTGGTCCGAAAGGCATTCAGTACATCAAGTTTCTGTATGTTGACAAGTATGGACATCTGAAAGATGGGCCAATCCATGGTTCTATCTCAGGAAAAGGTTCCATACACTTGGTATGTATTCATGTCATGGAATAATATTAGTTAGAAATATGTTTTTTTTTCAAAACTGAACCGCAGAAACTAAACCGAATCCAACTGCTGTGTGGTTTGGTTGCACCGAATAAGGGTATTTTGGTCCGAAAACGATTAAAAAAACAAACAGTGAAAACCATATCTCACTTTGACAAACTATGAGAGTAATTCTTTTTTCATCCACTTATGTGAAAGTTTCTTATAATAATATTTTACGTTAATTGTATTTTTTTTAGTTTGAGATCTAACATGTTTACAAGGAATATCTGGTGTCAGTTGAGGGTTACTACAATGATCATGACGAATCTGGAGTCATTCAGGCACTTCGATTCAAGACTAATATCAAGACCTCTGAACTAATGGGATCCAACACGGGTAAGAAGTTTAGACTTGCAGCCAGTGAAATGAAGATTGTTGGGTTTCATGGATACGCTGGGAAGAATCTAAGGTCTCTTGGTGCATATTTCACTCCGATTACTCCTACAAAATTGGCATGGCAAGGTACTGCTCTAGGCACACTTTGGGATCATGGTGCTTTCCAGGCTGTTAGAAAGCTTTCCGTTTTCGAGATTGGTGGTTATATAACGTGCCTCGGTATAACCTATGACAACGATGGCAAAGTAGAAAAGCGTGACCACGGAATGCAAGATGGTTACCCTGGAGAAGAAGTAGAGGTCAGAATTCCTATAACTATATATTCGTTGTTTAACAGAAAATAAAATAAAATACATCCCTCGACCATATATATACATATATTGTTGGATAGCTTATCTGAAGCTCCTTTTATTGCAGTTTGTGGTTGACTATCCAAATGAATTTATCACGTCTGTGGTCGGGACCATGAGTACTGATAGGGTAGCATCATTGACTTTTAAAACATCAAAAGGGAGAACCTCTCAAAGATTTGGAGACAGAACTGCTAATTTAGTTGAATTTGTCCTTGAGAACAAAGATTGTGCTATTGTCGGATTTCATGGATGGTGGACTCCTAGTTATCTTACGGCTCTTGGTGCATATTCTTTTCCGATGCCTCTTTCTCCTGCTTCGGAAAAGCTAGAAGCACAAGGTGGTGATGGAGGAGCTTCGTGGGACGATGGCGGTAATTTCGAAGGTGTTAGAAAGATATGCATTGGGACAGGTGAGATTGGTATCGTTTCTGTCAAGTTTCTGTATGAAAATGACACTCACGAGATAGTAGTGGGAGATCATCATGGGAACAAGAACCTGATTAAACATGAAGAGGTGATTACTACTTCACTTTTCTTAATTAATTGTTCAATTACGTACCCTAACTTAGTTATATAATTGAGCTTGATATTATTATACTTGATTTTCTAATTTTTATTTGTAGTTCGAGCTGGATTATCCGGGTGAATACCTCACATTAGTGGAAGGTAGTTATGACATAGTACCTGGAAGTGAGGAAACTGAAGTTATAATCATGCTCATGTTTACGACCAACATGCGAGCCTCTCCATGTTATGGACTCGATGATAACCCAAGCTTTGTGCTCCAAAAGAGAGGTCACAAGATCGTTGGATTCCATGGGAAATCAAGTAAAATGCTTCATCAACTTGGGATCCACGTACTCCCCATCACCCACCCTTGATCATGTTTATATGACTTAGAACGAAACATTCTCCTCCTATGTTTTCATTAACTTTGATTCGTTTCTCCTCTTTCTTTTTTTCCCTCTGTTTTGATTTTGTTTCTTTTTTCTTTGTTTGAACTTTTGAATAATTCATGTTCTAAGAAAGTGTATGGAGTTGGAGTGAAGCTCATTGTGACTTATATATCTGTTTTCAATAAGTTGTTTCCAAAAGCAAGAACCATTTTGAAGATTCCACGAAAAAAGGATATAAGCTAAATTTGTTTTTTATGAAGTTCATTTTTTTGGTATATAATCGTCGGTAACACAATTTCATCAACAATTTGTTGGTAGAGTACTGATAACAAATGCGTCGGTAATTGTTGTTAGGTTACTACATGCCAGGAATTTTTTGGCAATTTGTCGACGTGAGTTTCCAACAACTAATTAGTAAAACAACTTTCATACTACTATTAACCATCTCTATGAAAATCCTAAAGATTATGTAGTGAACTTAGTTAACTTAAATTTAAATTATTTAGTTGCAATCTAGATTTTTTTTTTTTTTTTTTTTATGGTTCTAATAATATTTTTATTAAAAGATTTATAATTCAAATCAATTTAATTTTTCTTTTTAAAATAGTTATTTAATTTTATAAATTTTATATATTATATATATTCTAAACGTTTTTCGTCAAATATTCTAAATATTTTATAAATTTTAGATAATTATAATATTTATTTTTAATAAAATATAATATTAATAAAATTTTAAGACTTTCTTTTCTAAAAATAGTTAGAATTGATATAAATATATTAAATAAAGAAATATTAATAATTATAAATATTAATTAATTGATAATAATTAATGCGAATGACATTCTTTTTAAATAAGTTACAGATTTATTTGCCAAAACCTGTTGTTAAATAATAATGTTAGATCGTACGTTCACCACGTTACGATGTTGTTCCACGTTACGATGTACTATTGTTCCACGTTACGGTAAGACTATAAACATGTTTAGATGTTGGAAGTTTAAATTGTATGGCCTCCCTCACGACACACGAGCAAATAAGAAGATGGTAACTTAATTAAGATTATTATATAGTCTCGTTGGACCACGGATGATATAAATTCAAAAACCTTATCCAGACAGTAAGAACATTAAAACTTTATATAATATTGGTCTCTCGTGGATCACGATTCATATTTAAAAAATCATTTCTAACAATGAAACTGTGTATAAAAAGGCACCTTCACTAGTACCTGCACATCACTCAGCATTGTTCTTCAGCTCTCCTTATCGCTCTCTAAAATCCACTATAAGAGGTTCTATCTTCTTATAATTTGGAAAGTATATAGCATCGAAACACTTTGAATGTAAAAATATATACATATTATAATAGTTATGCAGTACTTAAATATGCTTAGTTAATTAGTTTGATTAAAATATGTAGCTTAGTGGTTAATATTAATATTTAGATTGGGTTACCACTTAGCTTAGATTCAAGCTTTCAACACTACGTCAACCCACGTAATATATGTTGTTAACAAAAAACTTAGTTTTCTTCAAGAAGTGAGTGTTTCATTACTCTTGCTTTAATTTGTGTATGCAAAATGATTTTGCGTTTTTTCCTTAAGTAATAAAAATGAATTTATATATGGCAGATTCGTAACCGTAAGTGATGGCCCTCAAGGTGGAAGCTAAAGGTGGAAAGGTAGGGATCCAGTGGGATGATGGATCTGACTATCATGATGTAACAAAGATATATGTACGAGGTGGTCTTGAAGGTATTCAGTTCATCAAGTTTGAGTATGTCAAGGCTGGGAAAAAGGTTATTGGACCAATCCATGGTGCTTCTGGTCGTGGTTTCACAGAGACGGTAAGAATTGTGTTTGGGAAATATACAAAATTTATATTCTTTTATTCGATTTTTTTGGGGTTATAATCTCATAATTTTATTACTTCTTATATTGTTTTTACACAGTTTGAGATCAACAATTTGGAAAAAGAATATTTGTTATCTATTGAGGGTTACTACAACGCATCTACCGGTGTGATACAATGTCTTCAGTTCATAACTAACAAGAAGACTTATGATCCAATCGGATACAATGAGGGTGCTAGGTTTACACTTAGCGCTAGCAGGAGCAAGATTATTGGGTTTCATGGATTTGCTGACAAGTATCTCAACTCTCTTGGAGCATATTTTATCAAGATTCCTTCAATCCAATCAGCAATCGAAGGTGCTAAAACCACAGGAAAAGGTTTTGATGATGGTGGTGACTACGACGGCATAAGAAAAGTGTACGTTACAACTGATGGCTCTGCAATTAGGCATGTAAGGTTCGACTATGACAAAGCCGGTCAAGTGGAAACTCGTGAGCGCGGGGCGAAGACCGGAACACAACATGAGGTTGTCATAATAATTCCTCATCTTTAATTGATATTAAAAATTTATCTACTATATATGAGTGTTTCCAACTATCATGGACGGGAATCAAAGTTTAATTAGTTCTACTTTTTGAGTACATACTTAGATTTAACATCTAAATGTATTATTTTTTTCTGTTTTTCTTCAATATAATTAACATCTAAATGTTGTTGGTATCCAAATTTACTAATTTGATTTTGTGATAATTATTGTACTATTATTGTTGCAGTTTACGGTCAATCATCCATATGAATATATCACATCTGTGGAGGGAACCTACGCTCATACCCAACCTTACAATTGTGTTGTTCTTACATCGTTAACTTTCAAAACATCAAAAGGAAGAGCCTCTCCAGCGATTGGAAAAGTGACTGGTAGCAAATTCAAGCTGGAGAGACAAGGTGATGCTATTGTTGGGTTCCATGGACGGGTAGGCTCTTGTATTGATGGTATCGGGGTGTATTACGCTCCACTTCCACCTTCTCCTCCTCCTCCAGAGAAACTCCAAGGCCAAGGTGGTGACGGTGGAGATTCTTGGGACGATGGTGCTTTCAAAAATGTGAAGAAGATATATGTAGGACAAGGCGATGTTGGGATTGCTGCAGTCAAATTTGAGTACGAGACTTACACTAGTGAGGTGATTCTGGCAGAAAGACATGGAAAGGAAACATTGCTCGGATACGAAGAGTTCAGTTTCTCTTTACCCTAACATTTTATCTCAAAAAACCAATTGAAAATGAATGGATATTATATTTACATCTTTTATATTAAGCATGATCTCTTGCATTTCTCAAATGTGAAATTCCTAACATTTAGTTTTCATCTACTACACAGTTTGAACTGGACTATCCGAGTGAGTACATTACAGCTGTGGAAGGTTGTCACGATAAAGTAATTGGATCTGAAACTGGAGTTATAACCATGCTTAGGTTCAAGACCAACAAACGTAACTCTCCACCATTTGGACTCGAATCTGCGTTCAGCTTTATACTTGAGAAAGATGGGCACAAGATCGTTGGGTTCCACGGAAAAGCTAGTACCTTGCTTCATCAGATTGGAGTCCATGTCACGGCTATTGCCTAGTTACCATATATATCCTTAAACCAAGTTTGATTATGCTATAATGTCTTTTTCAATTATGCAATATTAATGTGTAATAAGGTTTTTCAATTATGCAATATTATTGTGTACGTAAGGTAATGTTGTATCAATCCGATTTCAACTTTTCACATAATAAAGAGCAATTATGTTTTTTGTCTTGGGCAACAAGCCATTTTTATATTAGGTTTGAAAGTTTAATACTCTATGCCGTTCGTTACAGATTTATGTTTTAGGATTCCTAAAGAATGACTGTCTAGCTTGATTGACCAAAAAAAAAAAGACTTTCTATTCTAGCATTTTATGCATAGTTGGTTAATTATTGTTAAAAATTGTAAAGTTCGAAATATTAATTTAGAAGATTTGAATCTATTGAATTATTATTGTTGGTTCATATTTATGAGAAAATAATTGGTGTGGGAATATGGGGGTATGCATGCATATATAATTAAACATCGATTATTTTTTGATTTATGTAAAAACTAGTACGGGAAAAAAACAAACTACTTTGAAATGTTATTTTATTTTGTTGTTATTGATAATCATTAATCAGATTTCTTAAAACATTAGGATGCATAATTTCCACTGAAATATATATTTTCTAATATTGAGATTGTCAGAGAACCCATAGACATATCATGGAAAATTTTTATTTTTAAAGGGTTTGAAATATAGAAGTGGATTTGTATTCTATCTAAAAGTCCTAACTATTTTTCTGTCTATAGATAATCTTTAAAATTTCTAAATTGAAAATTTATAAAGTTAATTAAAAAAATATGGTTAAAAACTACAAATTATTTGTGAATTGATTAATATCTTGATACATGTCCCAATATTAATTGGTTAAAGGTAAAGTAACTCATTTTCTAATATGCAGTATCCCATTTATAAATTTACAAACACTCAACAAAAATATGAAAAACACTTAGACCACATTAATTTTGTGCAACAAATAATTTACAACAAAAATGCAATTTTTTTTTGTGTGTTTGTAAACATATGAAATTCTGAATGGACAAAGGTCGAGCTATATGACCTTTAATAAACATATGAGCAACACATGGTTTCAGACTCTCCTCGTTCATTGATCTTCTTCAACTTGCTTCCTCAATGTCCACTAAACATTATAAAATTAATACAAAATTGTAAAAACATTAAGATAAGTATATAATGTAAAGATATTTATTTAAGATAATCAAATAAACATATGAAAATTTGTAAATTCAAACTTACTCAACAAATAAGAAAAGAAAAATTCAGGATTGGACGGAGGAAGCGATGCTTGGATTCCATCTTCATGTCCACAATACAGATTATGCAATGTTTAGTTTTACCTGTTTTAATAAGATTAAAAAAAGAAGAAGTTACAATGTGCTTTGAAGCTTAATAAACATGTTGTAAACACACAGAGATGTAAACAATCCAGCATTTGTGAAACAGAAATAAACATGAAAATCTCTTTTAAGACAAAATGTTGGTGTACCTTTCCATCCACGAATAACTTGGATGCTAAGAAATATATCAGGTTTATTTTTGGGATGAAAATCCCATGTTCAGGATATAAGAGCTCTGCTCTTCGATTCTTTTTTGAAGAATTGAGATTGCTACCACAAAATAAACGATGGAGATTGAGAGGAATACAAAGGAAATAAAATAGAGAAGAAGTTGAATTAAATTGGACTTAAATAGAAGATGAATCAGTTATATATTGTACCATGATCTCAGTTTGAGTTAGTGTGAGCAAATTTAGGGATTTAGGAAATGGTACAGTTTTTTTTTTTTTGAGATATTTTTCGTCAGTGAATTAAGAATAAAAATTATGTATTTTGTCCAATTAATTATGATGCCCAAAAAAGAAGAGTTTTGAGCAGTTTTTTTTTGTTTTGTTAATTATCAGTTTTTTTTTCACTTGCACAATCTTGATTTCATTTTCATTTTAGAATTATCTTTATTGAATTTAAATATTAAAAAAAGAAATTTATGTGGAAACTTTGATTGGTTAGGTGACTTGTGCTTTATAGGATAAAGGATATATAAAAATAAATATGTAATCCTTATTTTTTGGAGATAACATAAATATATATCATATTTATATCTTGTATATTACAGATTTAAGATAGTGATATAATTATATATACAAAATAGATATATTACATAACATAATTTAATAGTATTTTGATTTACAATAAAAGTATTTACGTTTTATAGGGACTTATGTAAGAATAGAGACATTTTCTCTCAATAATTAGAGAAGAGGAACTTTTAAAATGAGTTTCTGGAAAAAAAAAAAAAAAAAAAAGAATGAACTAATGGAAATGGGCATATATTGGCAAGGGATAAGACGGTTTTGTCCCTCGTTTTAATAACACAATCGACAAAAGTTTCGAGCAACCTAAAATCCTCAATCCTCACTTCTCACCGCTGTACTTGTTTTATTGACGTCATATTTGTCAACCCCAACACTTTTAACCAATTCTCTCTAACCAACACGTCTTCTCCAATTAACCCAATCAATCAAAATAAATTATGGGAATTGGACATGTTTAGGCACTTCTACAAACTTTTATTCCTTTTGAGGCACTTCTCACGTACAAGGCACTTTTCCTTGTTTTTGAAAAATAAATGGACAATTATATCCCCACTCATCTAAACCAAAAATTTACTTAACCGGTTAGAAATGTTTTGTTTTGATTTGGTTCCCTTCTAATAAATCGACAGTTGATATTTACATATGAGAAAAGGAAGTTACCTTCGCCGAGTGAAATTATCTCACAATATCGATGTCGATGGTTGTTAATTCTCACAGTGATAATTGATTGTAACACTGATAGCTAAAGGCTATATCGAAAATCAAATCTGACGGAGCCGCGCAGGACCTGACGGCGGAGATGGATTTAAGATGCGATGAAACGATTCTCCTCCACATAATGGAAAATTAGGAAAATTAGATTCTTCGGGGAAAATTAGGAAAATTAGATCCGGACACGCGGTGAAGATTACTGAGAGATTAGAGCTCTCAGAGGAGATTCTCCGATCTACGATAGCAGAGAGTGATAAAGAGTGTGACAGAGAGTAAGAGAGATTTGGTGGAGAGGCTTATTTGCGTCGATTAGGAATCTCCCCCTGAATTAGTATCGGCCTGCAATAGCCATTTTTTATGCCAAAACACTATCTCAATTAAGGTTTGAACACTTAAAATGAAACATTCGAATTAACCTGCAACAGAAAAACACTATCTCAAACCTTCATGATGTTGTTTGCAGCTTTAGAGATCTTATCCGATGATAATTCTTTAGTCGTTGCATCAATGGACAATATATTCGCTCTCATCCAACGCCGCATAATAGCCATTTTTTTACAGACTTTGAAAATCTTAATATGATGGAAGTTGTAGTTATCTGAAAGGTTTAGAATAACTAGAGTGGAGGGTAGAGATATTTTGTTGCTCGAAATTGTTGTTTCCTTCCAACACCCAGACTTTAGTCGGCTTTATTTAATCACATGAGTTGATTAAAGAATTGTTTCAGGTAATTTTCCTGGTTGCTTTACCCACTGAAACATGAAATGAATCCCTTGTTTTTTGTTGATAACTTGACATAGCTGATAAAACAATTGTTTCAGATAATTTTCTTGGTTGCTTTACCATGAAAAAGGTGATTGTTGCCATTTCTAATGCGTTATGCATCGTTTGCAGGAAAAATATAAAGATAACTATGTACATAAAGCATCTAAATCATAATGGGCTAGAACATTCCAGTTGCGTTCATAAAATATGATAAATCGTATCAACCTCAGTAGAGTCCATGCTGGGGTTTGACTTGAGCACCATTAAACAAGAAACTCGTATGGAAAAAATTTAAGAAATTGTTTCGGCAAAAAAACTAGTATCCAACATATCAAGTCCAATAAAAGATAAACTGCAAAATATTAATGTCCACTTCTGTATGTCCAACTATTTTATCATATTTGTTCACTGATAATTGTCCAGTATCGTCGAATGTTTAAACTGTTATATTGATTATGTTTGATGTAAAGGGATGTAAATTATATCTTTCATGTTTTTGACCTTAGTTCCTTCTTGGACTTTTTTTAGACAAACCCAAAAAATATAAAAAAGAAAACCATGATTTATATTGGTTAGTGATGTATCTGTTTTTGTTGTAGGGAAAAGAGGATTCCTAATAATTTGGTCTTCTATCATATTGATGCTTCTCCCAAAATGTTCAGCTCTACTTGCACCTCTGTGAGTGTATACATGCAAAAAATGAATTGAAGATTTTATTTGATTATTCAAAATTTTTCCCACAATGTTTTATGTGTTTTGGTTTGATTTATTTTTTGTTTGCTGATTTTTAACTTTCCATTATACTGATTGTGTTCTATATATCCACCATTATACTGATTGTGTTCTATATATCCACAATATTATGTCCACAATATAATGTCCAATAAATCCAAAAAAAGCATGTAAAATTGATGAGTGTTTCATACTTGTGTATTGTTGAGTGTCCAATATGATCAATCAATTAGTTAACCGGTTATCTTGCTTAGGTTTGTAGCGGTATCTAAAAAAAACGTATCCACTCAGTGCATAAAGAGACGGTTGAGATCTTCACACAAAGAAAGGAGTTACTTGACGATTACAGACGGTTGTAATGCAGTCATTATTTCGATGTCGACGAAGGTACAATGAAAAAATATCCTTAAAAATCGTAACACGTTTACGATACTCAATTACACTATTAGGTAATTAACGTGAATGCTCTGTTTTGTTTTGGTTAGGGATTGATGGATGAGTTTTGTATGGTAATTTGTGGAGATTGGGTTTGTTCGTCGAATGGAGAGTGGAAACTGGAGATCTGTAACAAACTGTTTTCTAGGGTTGTTCCAATTTCTGAGGGAATGACACTGGGAGCGTTTAAGTCAGCGATTTCGAAAGAGTTCGGAATTAATGGTGTAAATCCTTTGTTGAGTTATGCTGCACCGGATAAGGATATGTTCACAACAAAGGAGAAGACTCCTCCAGTTTTGGTTACAAGCGAGGTTGGCCTTCTGTACTATCTAAGTGCACTTAGAGAAAACAGAGGTCTTAATTTGTTTGTTAGAGAAAACAGATTGTTCTTTTTGGCTTAGGTTTGCACTTGAGTCAAACTGATTGTAAAGTACAGTAGTCAATTTTGTGAGAATCTATAACCTGTAAAATAAAGTGTTTGATGTGTTGTGTTTGTATTTTTGTACCTGGATATTTCCCTCATCATCTGCTTCATGGCCATTTGGATCTTTTAGAATGCACTGAGATGCTGCATTGCCCTGTGGAGAATTACAGTCTGGAGAATTGGCTTGTAAATGTTTTTTTGGACAAGGACTGAGTGATGAAGCATCCCTCACTGGTGTCCAATAAATCAAGGAACTAGTTGAAAATGTATACCTCCATAGGGTCATCGGGTTGCGGCTCCACCACTGATTGAGATGCTTCACCCGCCTCCAAATTGACCTGAATGTTGAAGTACACTCGTAAGTATCCACAAAATCCTGTCCATAATAACTAAGCAGATGTGCAATTATTATGTTTACGGTCTGTGATGCACCAACCATTTCCGATGTGTTGCACCAAATGATGTATTAACTTACCTCCATAATATTGTGTTCCTCGAGAGGTGATTGTTTTTTGTTGCTTACGTTTGCACTTGAATCAAACTGATTGTAAAGTAGAATAGTCAAATGTGTCAGATCCTATAAACTGTTAAATAAAGTGTATGATGTGTTGTGTTTGTATTTATAAAAGTACCTGGATTTTTCCCTCATCATCTGGTTCATTGTCATTTGGATCTTTTGCACCAGTGTCATAAATTGGATTGTCCTCTATTGCATCATCCTTTTCAGAATCCTGTGATTCATGTGGAGTATGATTGACATCCATGGGGTCATCAGTAATCACCTGAAACAAAATATTTTGACGTAAACAATTCTACCAAAGAGATATTGGAAATTAAATATTACACTAACCGTGTTTGTCAAAGTTGTTCTATCAATGGATTCATCTTGAAACTTCTTGAATTCATCATCTTGGACTATCGTAGAAGGGTGAGAAAGAGGAGGAGAAACATCCCATGAATCATCCTTTTGCTCAGATTGATGCTAGCAAGATTGATAAAAATTGATTAAGTACATATAGATGTGGTAACAGAATAAACATTAAACACATAAGGTTAAAACAGCAGACCTCAATATCAAAATCCTCATTCTGTTCATCAGACAGCGTGTGTGAATGAGATGGATTCTATGAGGAAAATAAAAGTTTTGTTATGCGTTAAAACTTGAAAAATGTATAAGTAGATGATAAGGTTCAAATATTATAAACTGTTTGAAATCTTGATTACCTCAGAGGCTTGAGATTGAGTAGGTACCTCCGATGACTTCTTGCGCTTTGATCTAGAAGATAATGGAACAAAACCGAAAGCCAAATTTCTGGACCGCTTGAAGGTGACAGTTTTTCTTTTCTTTTCAAGCTTCATTACACGATTTGATAGCTCTTCCACCATGTTTTGTAGATCAACGATCAACCTAGACTTCTCATCATCAGATAGCCTTACAACTTGATTAAAACGAGTTGAATAACTATGCTTGGATTTGGGAGGGTCAGACTTCACCCGTAGTCTCTTCTTACGATCCACAATATGCTTTTTGTGAACAACAGAAGACTTCTCCTTTGGAATTTTAATTGATGGCAATGTAGCATCACCTCCTGGCCAATCACTTTTTTTGAATTGATGAGCTGTCAGTATCAAACCATTCATGTAAGAAACTTTCCTGTCTTTCACCTCGTCATTCCACTCTGCCCAACTTTGGTCAACATTAATATCTTCACCTATAAGCGGATCCACAGGTCTCTGTTGAAAAATAGAATGTTATTATTAGTAAAGAAGACTGGATATATAGAAAGAGAATATTATAGAGACCATATAAAAACTTTTGGGTTAGAAAAAAACCTTAAGGTTGCTTTCTAAAGAGTGAATCTGAGGAAGAGTAATTAGTTGTGTTGGATGAGTTAAATTCTTCCAATGAAGGATTGTCAAGGAGGTGTCATCAAACTTCATTAAATCCACCATTCCAGGTATGTTTCGAAAAGCTAAGAGCTGCAGGGCATGCGGGAAACCTTTAAGACGGAATGTGATCTGCTGGAGTTGCTTCACCAAATTCTGAATAGGATCGTTTGTGAGCTGTCTTTTACCGGTGCTCTTAGCGAGAATCCGTTTCTCGGGTGTCATCGCTTCAATCGTCTTCATAAACGACTCTCTACCCCAAGGAAACGAAAGGAATTTCTCTAAATCTGCCAACATCTCTACATATTTAAATGTAGGCCTACCGGTTTGGTTAGATGCTATGAGGACACCATCTACAATGAGTAGGAAAGCGAGCTTCAGTTTGTGGTCAGAAGACAGTTTACTGCGTTTCTTGGTTAGCATGGCAGATATATCCCCTAATGTAACCGTCTTGTCTGGACCAATTAACTCATTCCAGTAGCTCTTCTTGCCATCATCATAAACCGGAGAATCTTCAGGGTCATACTCGTCAGGAAACTCCCCACAAGGTAAGCCAGTCACGGAAGCAAATTCTAGTAGTGAAAATCTCATTGGGTGTCCACCAAAAACTGTCCAAAACTCATACTTTTTCTTAGTAAGCAACTGTCTACATAACAAGGCATGAATGACCTTACCCGAAGTCGCAACCCTACTAACTGGCAAATGGAATAAAGGACCAAAGCAAGACTGAAGTATAAAATCTAATTCCTCTGTCCCATCAAAAACCTTCTTGATAAAGGATAGAATATCCGGTCTAGAGTATACGTTCAGCCTTCCCCTCGGATAATGATCGGTGGCGAAGAGTCTATTTGGAAGGTTTGAATCCCACTGAGAAGATGGTTCCTGAGATGTCGACCCTGTTCATTGGCAAGAAACCAGTTCAAGAGATAACAATTAGATTAACAAGTATTTGTACAAACTACTAAAACCACAAACGTCTGTGCTTAGCTACAAACAATTGAGAAACATTTTTTGATTCAAAAAAAAAATTGCAGAAACATTCAGTGAGAAGAGGATTTCTTCTTCTGAGTTAATTGGACCAAAATAAGATGATTGGAAACGATTTGTACCTTCCATTGAGTATTCCGATCAGTGAGAATCAACTGGAATGCTAATGAATCTGGCTTACGAGAACAATAAATCGAAATCGAATTCGATTATTGCAGAGATTTGGGGGAAATTACTATTTGGTTTTTATTCAGCGAGTATAAACTCGCCTGAGTGGTGGATTGATGGACAGCGACGGAGGAGTCGCCGGATTCGGAGCAGTCGCCGGATTGGGAGCAGTGGCGATGTGGAGATACAGTAAATTAGGGTTTTTACTGGGTAACCGTTTTTTTACGATCGTGTTGGTAAATGAAGATTTAACCCAGACAGTAACTGATAATACGTGATTCAACCGGAACCGGATGAGAGAAAACCGGCTAAATTTGTTATGTTTTATTAAACCAACGATTTCAGGGTAAAGGGATAATTATACTGAGTTAAAGTGACTAATAGTTTTAAAGTGTTCTATTGTGGCCAAAGTTTTGAAATATTGCCTCTACGTGTAATATTCTCATAAATTATTTTCAATGGAAGAAATCCAAACCCTAAGGATACTATCTAAAAAATCCTTTGATCTAATCTTAGACACTGCTCGAATCAATTAATCTCTAATTCATCACTAATTTTAAATCAAATTTGTTCATTATTGTCGAAATTCATCATCGTCGTCACCAACTAATAACAGAGGATTTGGAAGAGTAATTCTAAACCAAATTTGTTCGCGATGTTTGGACGACGATGCTAGCAGAGGATCTGGAGACCCAAACTACCACCCTTGCTTCTCACGCTTAATTCACCATCATCGCTGAAATTCACCATCGCCGCCAACGCTAATCGGAAGTCAAGATCTTGCCGTCTTTTTCATCACAAGACATGATTCATGAGTCACCATCGCCGCCAACGCTAATCGGAAGTCAAGATCTTGCCGTCTTTTTCATCACAAGACATGATTCATGAGTCACTGCCCTTGCTTCTCACAGTCTTCAAAATTTTTGTCATTGCACGAGCTCAATCATCGCCGTCATTTGTAAACAAATTCTTAAAAAAAGAAGAAGGAATGAAAAATTAGTCTTTTAGAGAGATAAAATACTCATTTCTATAAACATTAGAGAAAATACATGTTTTCACAATACCCTAAACAAAATTGTGGTTTGATCCACGTTTTATATGAGATAGCAATATCCAACCATGAAATAACATTGTTGTAGTATTCAATATTGAGAGAATGATATCCAAAAAAGAAATAGAATTTCAAGTCTCTCTTGGTGTAAGTGTTTGGACTAGCCTGGTCACAAAGGATGAGCTCTCTCTCTCTAGGATTATTAAGAGAGAGAAAACTCAATCCTTGTTCCACCATTCGGTATGCTTATCGGCTTTCGTTGTCCCGATTAGAACCGACTTTGTTTTTGGTGTGGTCTGGCTCTGTTTCCGGTGTGGTCCGGCTCATGTTACGGCTATTTGTTGCCGCTTCTTGTCTTTCTCATGAATAAATTGTGCAGTCTATATCAGCATCATGGTTTTAGGCTCATCTTCTTTGCCTAAGATCAGGGTTGAATGAAAGGAAACCTATATTTGATAATTTCTTTGAAGATTGAAAAGTGCTTGATTGAAAAAGAAGATGAAGAAGATTTTCAAATTTAGTTTGTGGAGTCATAATCTCATCAAAGCTAAAATAGAATTTCGTTTTGTTTCTTTGAGCGAAGATTGAGATAAGTGGATTGAATAATTTTCCGGCGATCTTGGCCGAAATTGAAGCTTTCCGATCAACTAATACTCCCACATCTTCAACTTTGCACATGTCAACTAACATGTTTCCGGCTTACCACGTGTCTAATATGTTGTGTTAGCTTTTCCTATAGTTTAGAGTTTTTTTTATTTGGTTTTGTTTTGTTTTGTTAGGTTTACTTGTTTTAATGTTTGTAAAATATAGTCATGTTATTTTTTTTTATACTAAATAAAACACACTTGTGACAAAAAAAAAGGGTATTATCATTGTCTATACTCGGAAGACTCCAAAATTAAGTCTTCGAATTTTCAACTGTTATCTGCTGAGTATAATAACCTTTGTGCCCCTATATTGTGTCAGACGGCAACATAATATTTTTTGTTTTTTTTTTTGTTTTGATCCAACATATGTTATACGTTCAGTTAAATATTAGCATATACTAAATATTTCTTGCTAACCCTGTTCCCGAAGAAGCTATTACCGTTGTTCACTAACATTTAGATGCTAACCATTTTAATAAACCATTTATTTTTTAATAATGTTCTTTTTGAATTTCTCTTTCGGATTGATGCTAACTATTTTTGTTCCGATTCAAGGAACTGTTATTCGTTAATTTACGTATTAACATAACCACATTAGTAGATGCTAACTCTGATTCAGAACACATGAATTCAACTTTCTAATAACCATGTCTTTTTGGGTGGATTTGATCAATAAATAACATTTATTCGATAACTTAAATTTTAGCATACACTACATATTTGTTGCTAATTTTGCTCCAGAAGAAACTGTTACAATTGTACGCTAATATTTAGATGTAAACTATTTAATAAACCATTCGTTTGTTTTATACTGTTATCTTTGATTTTTTCTCGTTGAGTAGATACTAACTATTGTTGTTCCGATTCAAGTAACTGTTATACGTTAATGTAGGTATTAACCTAAACATTAGCCAATTATTTTTTGAAGTGATCAAGTTGTTTTTACTTGTTTTGGCAGTTCGAGATGGAGTATCCGAGTGAATACTTGATATCACTGGAGGGTAGTTATGATAAAGTTGATGGAAGTGAAGTTAAAGTTTTACTTATGCTTAACTTCAAGACCAACAAACGAACCTCTAAAGCCTTTGGACTCGATATGATTTCAAATTTCGTACTCCACAAGGAAGGTCATAAAATGGTAGGGTTTCATGGAAAGCCAACAACATGCTTCATCAAATTGGTGTCCATGTCCTACCCATTACCAACTAATCATTTTTCATATCTCCTCAAACAATATCTTCCCAAACTCTGTTCAACTCTGTAATGTATCATGTCTCCTATGTTTGGATAAACGCGAGTGTCTTTCGACATCTACAATAACATGTCATAAATTAAGTTTCAATGCTCCTCACCAAGCGTTACTCATTTCTCTCAAGCTTCATATCAGATTCTCTCCACTCTTTTCTTATGTTTTGATTCACAAATTTACAAACTTTAAGCTATATCTATATACACATACATGTAGCTTTAGGCGATGCGTGTTACAGTAACAAGTAAGTTAGTGTTTCTACTTACTTTCAGAAAAAGAAGGACACAGATTTCTTATGCAGTTTCTTTGTAGAACGAGATTTCGTAAGCGCATCTGCTAATTTAATCAGCTCTTTCTTCCCGTTTTGATCTGTTTCCAAACAGTGTTCTTCTCCATAAGTGGAAGAACCTGCTGCTTCACTCTTACGACGCAGCATCACAATGTGATTCTTGAAGTCTTCTTCCTCGTCTTTGCCACGCATCAACATTTGGAAGTCCATTGAATGTGTTGATCTAAGCTGCCTAGGAGTTGAATGAACACCAGTGTTTGAGCTGCTCGGTTCCGATGAACCAGCTCTCTTCTTGCTGTCTTTAGTATCTTTACCATGTAAGATCTTCATTAACTTATGCATCAGCTTCTTCTTTCCTGTCTTTTTTGTTTTAGTTGCAAACAAAGTGTCAACAGAAGAATCATCTAAAAACATTGAGTCAGTGATCATTGATGACTCTTCCTGCGAAGATGACCATCGATCATAATCAGTGTTATCTTCGCTATGTGCGTATTCGAGGATCAGTTGCTTTGCTTTCTCCTCTGAAGTAGGACTTAGAGTAGTACTAAGATCCCTAGCAACAGTTTTACCAGCAGGAGGCTGGTAAGTCCTTAGCTCATATCTTAAGCAAGCATTTATCCATCTGAGATAAACGAGCTGCTCGAGGTCAGTACATCGATCCCCTTGAAGCTGCTCGACATCCTTCTTTAACTCTTCATTTTCACTCCTCAATCGGTTACAATCTTCGCGTAATGTCTCAATCTGTAACAAACAAACGTTTTGAAATCAGCATTCAATATTTTGTAGGAAGTCCAAAAATTTGAGGTTATACCTCCTCTGGTTCCTCCAGTTTTGAATTTGCTATGATTTGAACAGACTCCAGCTTCTCAGAAAGCTCAAAATTCTCAAACTGTAATCTCGTGTTAGTATCCGTAAGCTCGTTGATCTCACTTTCCAAATCCCTTAACCTCTGCATCATCTTATCAGCTTCAAGATCAGGTAACACAGCCTTGATTTCTTCTTCTTGCAGCCTCGCCACTCGTTGTTTAAGCGACAAGATCTGCGCTACGTGTTGTTGAGTATTGATGTTCAGTTTCTTCTTAAGCACTTGAACCTGAGACTTAGCCATATCCAGCTCCAACAAAACTTTAGAATGCTCAAAACATTCAGCCTTAAGTTTTTCGTTCTCTGCTTGCAACTTCTTGATCTTAAAATTGAAAACTTTAGTCTCCATCTGGTTTAGCTTCAATCTACTTCTCAGTTCCATTGCAATCTTTTGCTGCTCCTTAAGGCTGTAGTATTCTAACAACTTATCCTCAAGACACCTCTCTCTCTCACGGAGCGCTCTCACCGTGTTTCTCAACCGGTTAATCTCATTCTCATGATCAGCTTCCTCTTCGCTAGGAAATGCTAAAGGAGCAGTTATATCTGACCTCGGTGTTTCACAGTCATCACAAACCAACAAATCTAACTTTTTAGCTTCCTCTTCAAACTCCGGTAAAAGAAACACATCTTTTTCATCAAGATCACATTCCCTTCGTGGCGAAACACCAATTAAAGTCTCTTCATCCGTCTTCTCCGTGCCCTCATCTCGTCTCTACCAAAGAAAACAGAAAACAGAATCTGATCAAAATTCCATTAAAATGGTCTCAATTCTCAAATCTACAGTAACTTCAAACATTACTGATCACCATTATAGCAACAATCTACAGATCATAAGTCAAGGCTAAAAATAGCAACTTCTACCACACACTGTTCATGAGACTGAGAGATGTTAACTTACATCAATGGATTTGTTGGAATAGTCTCTGTATCCATTATCTGAAATTGACAAAACCCTCTTTACTCATTAGACTCAGGGACTGCATAAATCAATTAAAATCTTCTATACAAAAAGCAATAAGACAGAAACACAAACCAGAAGAGTGAGGTGGAAGAGGAGGCAAAGTAGGTCCAATTCTTTTTGTATTCTTTCTAAATCGGGCAAAGAGAAATCCAGCAAAAGATACAGCAAGAGCTGCTCCTAATTGAAGCACCAACAAGTTTATATCTCTTTTGTGTGTGGTAATAATCATGACTACCAATAAAAAACAACCACCCCAAGATTCTCAATTTGAAGAACGACTAAATCATATCTCTTCTTCTTCATCGACCTCCATCTACAAAAAGTAACAGATTGTAATCAAAAAGACAAACTTTTGATGATGGGATCAAATAACCACCAAGGATCAACAGTAATCTACTCACTACAGAAACTAAAGATCTGATCAAAACGAAAAAGTTTTGATTTTTTTCCCCTTTCTATATCTAATAGTACAAAAAACAGAGCTTTGGGAAGAACCCAAAACATAAAAATCGAATCTTTGTCTTATTTGAAGGAGATAAATTAAGTCAAAAGAACAACATAAACAAGTAAACTCACCAGAAACGCCATGAAAAAATCGCTTAAAGATTTGGGTTTTATGTTTTTTTGTTTTTCCCGAGAAAAATTACAGGAAGTTGGTAGCAGATACGAAAATGGTTAATGGGTTTAAGAGAAAGAGAACAAAAAGGAGTTTGATTCTGTCTTTTTGAGTGGGTTTATTTCATTGTCCGATGATCAAACACGGAATGTGATGTTTCTCAACAAATTGGAGAAGCAGAGATTTATGATTTGATTTGACGGCGAGAATTTTGATGACTTGGAGAAATATTGAACAGAGAATGATGAAGGAGTCGATCACAAACATCACCAGATGCATAGATAGGTAATCAATTAATTAATTTAATTTAATTCATATAGACTGGCTCTTATTGTGTGTGTGTGACTCAGTTTTGTATCGCTGTATGTTTATTATTAAATTTGATATTTTAATGCTACTAAAGATGCATGTCAGTGTCATTAACTCGTGATATGTGTTCCTTTGTCAATAAAAAATACAAGGAGAAAAAAAATATGGACAATTTATGGCCCAAATCCATGTTGGGAGAACTTGGTCCAACAGAAAATTTCAGCCCATGTTGATGGCAGAGAGCCTAAGAGCCTAAACAATCAATCCATCTAATCATCGTGACAATCGATCTAGTAAGACAAAGGCCTTGATTGGGAAAAAAAAAAAAAATACAAAGGCATTGAGAATGTTTTGTAGTTTTTTTTTTTTTTTTTTTTTTTTTTTTTTAAATAAACTTATAGATTTATCTAGTGAGTTTCAGTAGAAATGTACCAAAGTATTTTAGAGTGGACTTCTCTCTAAAAGCCCACCACACCGTCGGTTCCGATTTTGAAATGCTTTCTGACTAATGTCAGAGGTAGCCAAATCGCATGTTACTGAATAATAGGTAAATTACTTGAACTTTTAGCTCAAACTCAAACTTTCGAAACATATGTGATTTTTGTTTGTAAGGTGGATTGAACTTAGGTTAGTTCCTTCCAACATTTTCCCAATTCTCCTTTAACACTAGACCACAGTTGTGTGGGCGGTTTTTGTTTTTCAAAATCTCATTTTCATACCAAATTGTTAATAATACTCAAGAACACCTTATAAGCTAGATAGATTACAATCTAAAGTTGCATGATAAAAGTGGAGAAGAATCGGCTGATAAAAGTGGAGAAGAAACGGCCTTAGACTGAAACTGAAACTATAGTTCAAAGTTTTTCTATAATTAATTAGGAAACAAATTTTATAGTAATCTTCCAGTCATGATGTTAGATTTTTATTTATCCTATTATTTAGGAAATCTAGTTCTACTTCATCTACGTTATTTTTTCTCAAAAAGCAAAACTTTTTTTTTAAAAACAAAAATTTAATAACAAAAACTAAAACTAAAATCTAAAATCGAAAAACTAAAAACCAAATTCAGAAACTAAATTAAAAAAACAGCATCCATTTCATGGCCAAAACATTAGATATTAATGCTTCTAACTGTCTATGAAGAGTGAGATATACCATGAAGAGGTTCAAAGTTAATAGAGGATGGGTGAAGTCTCTGGTTTGGATCTCGTCTTTAGATGGCCTTATTATGACTTTAAGTCATCTTTGTACAGTTTTTAGTATCAAATGATCTTAAAATCTATTTCTTAGCTTTACTTTCACCAATCTAATGTGATATTCCCCATCTAGTCCCTCGAAATAGTTTTTCATGCCGAATTTTTCATATATAGTATATCACATTATCCAAAGAAAAACTTTCGAACCAACCCTAAAAGCATCTATACCAAAACAGATTCCCCATGAGCCATGAGAAACTATGTTGACCAAATCTATGGGTTCTTAATATTAATTTAAGATTCTGATTTTCCCTAATTTGTGAAATCAACGTCTTCTGCCCATAAATCGAACCTCGAAATCGACAATACTATTATATATAATTAAATCGTTATGGTTCCACTTTACGGTGAAGTTAGGCGAAAAAAGAAGTAGTTAAGTGTCATAAACTCAAGTATGAACAGAAGGGGAGTACATATTCAGGGGAGTAATTAACTAATTAAGTGTTATAAACTCATCATGAGGATTTGTGAAAGTGTTTTCCAGAACATGCATGTGTGCATATAGAAAATCTAAAAAACATATAAGTCCACGTACGATATTAATAAGTTTAATTTAAATGTTACACAATTAATCAAAACATATTCATTTGTTTTCAAGCTCAAAAACGTTTTGGTTAAATGTAAGCCTGTATATAAAAAAAAAACACAACTTGTAAATTAATTTGATATCCAAGCATTATAAATCCATGTTTTTTAAGAAATAGTTTCTTTCTATATCGCTTGAATCGACGTTATTTTAAAATTAATGCATGCGTGTAAGTGTAGCTAAATACTTTTAAAAGGCGAAAATAAGAACTGATAAACATTTTTCTATAATGCCTCATAGGCCACTAGTTATAAACTAGTAATTTCCATATGTGAAAGACCCAGAACTGTGTGTATAAATAAGAATCGTCAGCCATGGCTTCTTCACCAATCACCACAGCACAGCGATCATGGTTATCATCTATATATTTCTTTTTCTCTCCTCAGCCATTATAGGTAACTAAGCTCTCCTTATCCACACTTTTTTATTTACACCACTGATGTTTAATACTAAGGAGATCAGCTTCCTTATGATCCACTATTTACACACGCCAATAGTCTTATTCCCTCTTCTTCACTAAAATATATATAACACTATCACATAATGTTATAATGAGATAATAATTACATATGAACATAACACTATATATATAGTAAGTTTTGAATATGGTATGAATTTATTTTGTTTGTTTTTTGGCAACATCAAATATAGGTTTGTTATAAATTTTGCATAAAATTTCCAGGCAAGCCATTCCTTCTCTTTTAAAAACAATTGGTGGTGTCTTGGTATATAATATTTATTTTCGAGACAGAAAGTATATTGAATATAATTAGAAAACACAATACCCTAATTTAAATTTTATGTTGAAAGATTCAACTGGGTTGGCAAAGGCCCAAAAGTTGGATGCAATTGGTGGGAAGGGAGGCAAGCAGTGGGACGATGGAGCTGACCATGACAATGTAGCAAAGGTTTATATAAGAGGTGGTCTTGAAGGCATACAATACATCAAATTTGATTATGTCAAAGATGGAAAAACTATAGATGCATCTATCCATGGTGTTTCGGGTAGCGGTTTCACACAGACGGTATGTTTTAATGTATAAATGTTTAAGTCTAGTGACCAATGAAACTCAAACTTGGATCTTATTATGTCGTGGTTTCCCATATCACATATATTTAGGTTATTGGCTACTGTGTACAAAGTCCTTATTAATACAATCACCATTTTTGTTTGCAGTTTGAGATTGATTATCAAAACAGTGAATATATTGTATCTGTTGATGGCTACTACGACAAATCTGGTACGATGCAAGCACTTGAATTCAAAACCAACCTGAAGACTTCTGAAGTGATTGGATATCCAAAGGGTACTACAAAGTTTTCACTCGGTGGAGTCAATGGCAAGATGGTGATTGGCTTCCATGGATCTGCTGGGAAAGTCCTAAACTCCATTGGAGCATATTTAACAACAGCTCCTCCTACTAAGTCACAACTTGTAGGTGGTCTAACCGGAGGCGAACCTTGGGATGATGGCTCTAATTATGATGGCGTGAAAAAGATATCTGTCACTTACATTAGCACTCTTATAAGGAGTATCAATGTGGACTATGAAAAGGACGGCCAAGTTGTAACACGTTACCACGGGATGAAGAATGGAGATACAGAGGAGGTACTGAATTCTTATCTCTTAAACATAACATTCTTAAATCTTAATTAGTCCATCGATATATTTAACTTGTTTATATATAAAAACCAATTACACTCACTAGGCTTTGATTAATTTACGCGTTTTTTATTACAAATTTATTGACAATAAGTCAAACAGTCAATGTATCACTTAAATACTATATCAGATTTTAAGTATTCTTATAATTTCATTGTAGGTTTACTAACGTTTTTTTCCCCTTTATTACAGTTTGTGATAGACTATCCAAATGAGTATTTGATATCAGTGGAGGGAACCTACAACATACTCCCCGATGATAACGTTTTGGTCATTAGGTCGTTGATTTTCAAAACATCAAAAGGGAGAATCTCTCCCACATATGGGTTTGTGTCAGGTACCAAATTTGTGTTGGAGAGCCAAGGTAATGCTATTGTTGGATTCTATGGGCGGGATGGTGGTGCTTTCGACGCTATCGGAGTTTACTTCTCTCCAATTCCTTCGTAATTCGAGACTATAAAGGCTATAAAACCATATGGTTAGATGGAAATATAGTCACGAACTTCATCTTGTTTTAAGGCTCTCATATCTACAATGATTTACTACCTACTCCGATGTTTCTTTAATCAGTAATTTCTTTCGAGTTTACAATCTCTTGTAATAAAACAAGGTTTAATTATGAAACCTGTATTTCAGTATTTAAAAATAAAAATATTATTATAATTCTGAATTAAATGCAAACAAAACTTTTAAAGCTCCAATGAAACCGTGGCACTTTTCGCAACGTTTTTGACGTGATATTTTTCTTTGTATGGAGTATTAAACTTTCTACTTAATGCATGATGCTTAGTGTTGGTGACGTTGTTCCTTTTTAAACTTATGTTGTTGTTAGATTTTTTAACAAAGAGTTAAGACCTTGAGTTGTTGTCAGTGATTCTGCATATGTTTGTTTATCAAGCTGACTCGCAATGAGTGTAAAACTTATATTAAGTCATAAAGAACCACACGTCTAAAGAAAAATGATAACTAAAAGAATATTCAAAGGCATGTATCAATCCATGTACTAATAATAACTCCAAAGAAGAGAAATATACGATAACCAGTAGGCTATTGCCAGTCATACAATTAGATTTAGTTTGAGATGGACCGAAAAACCTAGGCGACTTTGAATTCCTCATATGAGATCCGAGGAAACTAATTAAATTAGTGTATAGTTTTTTTTTTCTAGAGAGAAACTCAAATATAATGTTTTCATCACCTACACTTAAGAACTTTAAACATATATACATTTATATTGAAATTTCATTTGTTATTAAAATTAATCTAATTCTTAGTTTTGATAAGGTGAGAATATATATATATATATATATATATATATATATATATTATAGTTAAAAGAACAATAGATATGGATAGCAACTGGAAAAGTTAAAAATTACTGGCAGCATTCTTTGTTTCATACGATTCAACAAAAAATAGCCTAACTCGGTTCCCGTTTTTTCTTCTTCTGAGTTTACTGAATGTGATGATTATTAAATTAGCATAACCTTTTTAAATAAATGTATAACATGCTATTTACATGCTGTAAACTTCAAACCCAAAACAAAAGATTCTTTAATAAACAAACAAGAAGTAAATATCAATCTTGAGCTAAGAAACTTCAAATCTTACAATCAAATATTCAACACATGAAGAAAGCGGCCGGAAAAAGCGAGAATATATTGTCAAAAGTCAAAATTCATGGTTCATTATATTCATCCACCAGATCTGAGAGTGAATTAACTAAATACAAGTAGGTATTATATATCTCTTTCGTAAAGATAAATCGATTCAGATATATATTTTGGGGTGAAGGCATATCTCGTATAGGCATCTCCACGTTAATTACATTCTAAACCCCATTTATCACTGACACATGCTTCAGGTGATTATTAATCTTAAAAAATACATATGTTCAACAAAAATGCATCTCTAGACACAAATATAGCATATGTACATGTTTCAAGATTACAGAAGTTTCAACCATTCTTCCCCATGGTTACTTCTTAATTCATAATTATGAAGATAATAAAATAATAGGGTTCCATGGTGCTGTAATAACAATCTCGTATCTGTTATTTTTAATTACTTTCCTTTACTTGTTGTCTGTGGATGTGCCTCAGATGTTTTTAACTTGCGATGTTTTCTTTCCTTTCTGAAATCTCATGTAATAAAGCAACGTTTGATTATTCAAATCTTTTTAATGTTTCTATAATAAAAGAGCTATTGGTTTGGATCTATTACAAAAAACTGTATGTGCAAAAAAGAAATTGTAAAACGCTACCATTATGCATCACAATTAATTTATCAATTCCTCAAAGTCAAAATTAAAACACTTAATCTTGAAGCAGTCTGATATCCGGTCCATGCATTACTTTCTTATATTTCCGACACCATACTGTTGCTTATCTAAATTTCCTATTAAGTATTAACCATGTTGGTAAAGTTGAACCTAAACTAACATTTTTTTTTCTTCTAAATATCTGGAAATTTAAGCCTAAAGGCCCTATGTATTTTTCAGGGAAGACCCATATTCAATTAAATTTAACTTTTTTGGAGAAGAAATCATTTCCAACTTACGTTGAACCAATCATATTTATTTGGGAGATTTACCACTAGACCAACAACTCGTTGATAACTAACAACTTTTTACCCTAGTATAATTCAACTAATCGAACTATCCTTGACCTCTAAGAGTACTGGAGTACTTGATATTAAGCTTTCTAAATCCACTGTTCCTGTCACAGGCTAGGTTAATTTTGTTTCTTTTTGAATAACTAATATTTTCTATTGGTTAGGTTAAGTTACTGATTCACTATCTAATTTAATTTGGACGAATTATTTGACATTTACCCATTGTGGGGCCTTAAACTATATAAACTATTAACCGAGGAACATTCCATATGAAACCGTTTGGTAAAACATGAGTTTGGAGTTCCATCAAACTTATTAAGCAGTCTTATAATGGTTGACTAAATTCATAAAAATTTCCTCAAAAGTCAAAACTTGATTCCTTTTTGTTTGGCCTCACCGTAAAGTGGAATCATGAAGATCATTAAATTGTCGTAGATCTCAAGGTTTCATTTTTGTTGGTCAAATCCTTAAGTAATAAGATCACTCTTTTAGGGTTTCCACGTTCCATGAGACCGATCAGAAAATGCAAAATCAGATTTGACTATTTGAGATTTCGTCTTAAACCATACAGATTTAATAATTTGGTCAAACCATATTCCCTCATATATAAAACCGTTTTTCTAACATTAAACAACTATCACCGGAAACGTATGTCTAAATCGATTCATGATTACGGATTTTGTAAGTTTTGTAACATCTGCGAACTTTCATTAAACTGTAAACGGATAATACAAGAAGTTTACTATCCATGGAGGTGGTGTATGAAAGAATTGATACAAAGAAGCTAGAGAGGGGAAATTAATTATAAATGTATATTCGTGATATGTGTTAAAATGTCTTGTTAATATTTTTATTTGTTAAATACAACCTTAATCATGCTTGGAATCAGTGGTCGAGCTCGAATAATATGTTATGGAGGTCATATATTATATAACTGAATAATAGTATTAAATTATTTATTTTTAAGTAAGCTTAGAAAATAAATTTTGTAAAGGTTATGGGGTCGTTGACCCCCTCCTCATTAGCTAGCTACGCCACTGCTTGGAAGCTGGAATGGCCACTAAGGTAACGATATATCATCATTATGCATACTGATCTGGTAGGAGTTATTTGGCAGTATTTTGGCTCTTGGGTTACTCTAAATTTTTATTTTTTTTAAATATCATCGATAATTTTTGACTGTATATTTACAGTCTTAGAAAGTTGTTGGAACTTTCCGACGAATTTCCGACTAAAATTTTCAAGTTTCATCAAAAATAAACAGAAAATTCTGATGCATGCCTATCCGACAAACCTATCTCGATACAGATACCACGTTTAGTTGGAAACTCATCGGAATTTTCGAACAACGTTTTGACAAAATCTCTCGATGGAAAAATGTGGTTGAAACTTTCTCCAATATTATTTTAACAATATTTTTTTGACATCTGCATCGACAAATTTCTGGAATAATCCTAGTTTCCGACCATCGTTTGCCAATGCACACCATGTATGGAGAGAATATAATGATTGAAGACACTAGAAGGATGGCCATCCTCCATATCCCAGCCCATCTACAAGATTGACAAAAATGTAATTGTAGTCTTATCAGCTCCCTTCAATACCACGAATCAAACAAAACTCGAGGGACTCCTTACGGGTTTGTTCAGTACAAGGGGATTAGCTAAAACTTCATCTCCTTGATGCTCACTTTTTTTCTTATTTTCGATCATTCAATTCTATTTTCTTTCGTTAGATTGTAAATAAACCTTTTTGATGAGCAATAGATTTACATTTAGAAAAGAAAGTATATTCATTTTGGTAAGAAAAAAAAAATATATAGGTCAAATGGTAAATTGAAGCAACTTGCCCCTCCTAAATTCATGATCAAATCCCACGTTAGCTATTATATGAAATGTGGATAAATATTATTATTTTTTCCTATTTAGAATTTAAATAATAATAACATAATTGTTTGTATCTTTAAAATTAGTATAGTATTTTATCCCCTGCATGTAAATTTTATTTCTAAATCCGCAACTGCATGTACGCCTTTAGGTTAACTTACTTTGATATCCAAACATTAGCATCCATATTGTTCTTTCATTAAGATTACGTTTACGAGTCTATTGGTTCAGTGAACTTTCTTTAAGAAATAGTATTAGTATATATAACAAACTACTTAAAATGATGAAACTTGAGAACTGAGAAACATTAATCTATTGCCTTAGAGGCCACTAGTTAAATATACTAGTAATATGCATTTGTGAAAGAGCTAAAACTTGGTGTATAAATAAGCATTTCGATTTCAGCTTCTTCATCAATCACCATAGCACATCGATCATGATTTTCATCTATATATTTCTCTTTCTCTCCTCAGCCATTATAGGTAACTAAGCTTCCTTATGCACCGTTTTCATTCACACCATTCATGTTTCAGATATTTGCTAGAGAGAACATAAAGTACACTTTTCCCCTATATTTTAATCTAAATTATGTACATAATTGTGTATATGTGGCTCCAAACGTTAGTTGGATAATTACAACTTTCTTTCTTCCATTTTCTTTAACACATTGATGCTTGGCTAGAAAGTTAATGTTCTCAGTAAAATTAATAATGACAAGAAGATTATATAACACAATAATAGTATTCAATTTTTATGTATAAAGATTCAAATGGGTTTGCAATGGCCCAAAAGTTGGAGGCTAAGGGTGGGAAAGGGGGCAAGGAATGGGATGATGGAGCCGGCCATGATAATGTAGCAAAAGTTTATATACGAGGTGGTCTTGAAGGCATACAATACATCAAATTTGATTATGTCAAAGATGGACAGTCTGTAGAGGGATCAATCCATGGTGTTTCGGGTAGTGGTTTCACACAAATGGTATGCTTTAAAAATAAATATTATTATATATAGAATCTTTAATACATCGTTTTAATTGTAGTGGCGAGTGAAATTCAAAGGTGAATTCTGTTGATGTTTTGGATCCACATGTCACATATTTAGCTTGTTGTCTACGAAAATCCTATTAACGTATCAACCATTTTTGTTGGCAGTTCGAGATTGACTATCAAAACGGTGAACATATTGTATCTGTTGACGGTTACTTTGACAAATCCGGTGTGATGCAAGCACTTGAATTCAAAACCAACCGGAAGACCTCTGAAGTGATTGGATACCCAAAGAGTAATACAAAGTTTTCACTTGGTGGGGTAAACGGAAAGATGATCAATGGCTTCCATGGATCCGCGGGGAAAGCCCTAAATTCCATTGGAGCGTATTTAACAAAAGTTCCTCCTACTAAGTCAGAACTCGTAGGTGGTTGGGGCGGCGACTACTGGGATGATGGTCCTAATTATGATGGCGTAAGAAAGGTGTATGTTACTTACATGAACACTTGTATAAGGAGTATCAACATCGACTACGAAAAAGACGGACAAGTTGTGACAAGTTCCCACGGGAACAAGGAGGGAGAGACAGAGGAGGTCCTAAGTTCTTATAACTCTTAACTTAAAACATTCTTAGTCCGGACACATACTTGAATTGCTTATATTTAATTAATAAGCCAAAACTTACGTTTATATATCACAACCATGTAGACTTATTAGGCTCTGATTTTACGTGAAAATTCATTTTTAATTGTAAAAAAAATAAAAAAAATCAATGTAGGTTTACTAACATTATTTTTCTTCATTGCAGTTTGCGATAGACTATCCAAATGAATTTTTGATATCAGTGGAGGGTACGTACGACTCAATCCTATTCCCCGATCATTACGTTTTGGTCATTACGTCCTTGAGTTTCAAAACATCGAAAGGTAGAATATCTCCCACATATGGGGTTGTGTCTGGTACCAAATTTGTGCTGGAGAGCCAAGGTAATGCAATTGTCGGATTCTATGGGAGAAATGGTGGTGCTTTCGATGCTATTGGGGTTTATTTCTCTCCGATATGATTTCTTCGTAATATTAAGCTATGAAGGCTACTAAACGTATATGGTTCCACTGAAAAACTTACCAACAACTTCACCAATTTTATCATGTTGTTTTATAATGCTCACATCTATTAATAAATATTTACTATATGATGTTCCTCATCTTCTTTAATTTCACATTGTATTTCGAGTTTGCAAATCTATGTAATAAAATAAGGGTCTCTATTTCGGTATTATATAAAATATTTTATAACATTGGATAAAGTGTTAAAAAACAAAATCATCTCTAAGATTATTCTGTTTTTGTGCGTAAATGTTTATATATCAAGCTAAAACTCAATGAGTAAAAATGAGAAAATCAAAAATTTAAACAAATTGTGACATCAAAAGTATTTCCCATTTGATGTAAAATAATTGATTAAATTATACATTAATTAACTTTAACGTTCATCATATCTCCATTTAATTGAAATGGAGTAACCGTTGGGGTATTAATGCCAGTCCTATAACTGGAACAACGTTAACTAGCCTTGGTTCCACGCTAACAAGGGCACAACTAATATTAACATATACAAGTGAGTCTAAGATATTCTTACAAAAAAAAGTGAGTCTAAACGAATATATAAAAGACATTAACCAATTTATTTAGTGCCAGTTAGTTTTGAATTTAACCAAATGAGCTTTACCAATATATTTATACTCTTTAAGGTAAAAGTGTGAACGTATCATCTCTAACTAAAACTAAAAAATTGTTTCTAACACTGAGTATTAAAAATCGCCCTACAGTTTAAATTGCCAGAAATAAAAGAAAACGAGAAAGAACTAAACCGTTTAAATATCAACATTTGAGCTAAGAACTTCAATCTTACAATTAAACACATGAAGAACGCGGGAAAAGTAAGTAACCAATTATCTAATAGTCCAAAGTCAAAATTCATGGTCTTTCGTATTCTTTAACACACGATCTGAGATTGAATTAATCAAATACAAGTAGGTTTTCAGTATATATATATTTCGTAATCATGATTCGATTCAAATAATACGTTTTGCGGTTTTGGTGTGAGACTTTTTGTTAAGAGATATAGTCATATACATGTCACATGTGTATCTGATGAACTGATTTGGGCATACTTCATGCTCCAAGCATTTAGGCTTAAGATATCAACATTTTGAGATCTATAATTAAAGCAAAGAGATGTGAACCTATTTCCTATTGACCAGATTACATGGTCCTTATTTATTAATCAGATCGATCTGATATTGAATCAGATTAATTAAATGCAAGTAGGTTTGAATTATATCTTTCATAATTAGGCATTGATTCAGATATACGTTTTGGACTTTTGGGGATGTGAGAAGACGCAGTGACAAGATTACCGTAATTGTGTGGCTTAAGAAAATTGTTTTTTTTGGGATTGTTAAGCCACTCTATTAAAATCGTTATAATTTTTATTTCCATCTGCAAGTATTTTGAAGATGTTGAATGACACTATAATGAACACTAAGAAGTCTAAAACTTAGATGTTTTTGGGTAATTATATGAAACAACACAAATGCATAACAATGAATCTTCTCGACCACAGAGTCGAATAAGAGTAAGAAGACAGAAAGGGAAGTATAGAATTAAATCTTCTCCAACATGCAAACTCATGCTAGCTCATCTTAACTAATCCAGGTCAGCAAAACAATCTAACGCAACACTCCAATACAATCAACTTCATGTGATAACAAAATGATGATCTAAGTTTCTTCATCTCGAAATCTGAAATCACGATAAAAATGTATTTAGTCTACTGAAAATAAAATGAAAATAAAGTACTTTAAAAAAATAAATAACAATTTCACTATTTCAATATTTAAATTAAAACTCGAGTAGGTATTAATTAAATTAAGAAAGAAGAAATCTAAATTACTATTTGATATTTCTAGTTGACTGGTCAATGATAAAGTTCAAAATAAATCAAAGTATAATACTTCATAGTCACATAAAGTTTTGTTTTGTTTCTTATAATGGTTTTAGGTCAATCTCAGTTCACATTGTTCAAATATCCTAAAGTTTTTAATTCAATTGGTTAAAGGATTTTTAATCAAAGATTGTTTCTGAAGGTTTTGTTAAAACACTATAAATACCTTCAAGAAGATAAAAATTTGATAATTGAGGAACATTATTTTAAAATGCCTAATGGCCACTAGTCAGATTTTTATACATACACTAATATGCAAATGTGAAAGAGCCAAACTGTGTCTATAAATAAGCATCTTCATCCTCAACTTATGGATTCATCAAACACTAACAGCATAATTATCGATCATGTTCATCATCTATCTTTTTATCTTTCTCTCATCTGCCATTATAGGTAATTAAGCTCGCTATGTCTCTTAGACCATTAATGTTTTTAGATGAAAGAGAACAGCTAGAATTCCCTATAAAGCTCCAAATTAATAATTTTCTGTTAATTGAAATTTCTGCTTTTTTATCATGACCTCAAATTCGGCTTTGATATAAAATTTCCAAAGAACTTAAAACGATACTTCCTTCTGTTTAGAACAAAGTTGATGATTGGATTAAAAAAACAGTTGTTTTCTTTTGAATATTCATAGTCCCAACATAAAATAATACTAACGACTATGAAATAATAAAACAAAATATAACCTAAATCAATTATATGTTTAAAGATTCAAATGGGGTTGCAATGGCCCAAAAGATCGAAGCAATTGGTGGGAAGGGAGGGAAACGGTGGGATGACGGTGCGAATGATAATGTAGCAAAGGTTTACATACGAGGTGATCATGAAGGCATTCAGTACATCAAATTCGACTATGTCAAGGATGGACAATCGTTTAATGGATCAGTCCATGGTGTTTCAGCCGACGGTTTCACACAGACGGTATGTTTCAATTCATATATTCATTTTGGTAAATATAAAGCTAAGTAATGGGTGGAGAGTTTTTTTTCAAAAGGTATTATACACTTTAAAAAAAAAAAAAAAAAAATCTAGCCAAAATTAGATTTTAGTTTACAACCAAAACTTCATTATTATTATGATTATATATGTAATAAATCAAATACTTACATCTTCTCGTAATTTGCCATATTTGGTTTGCAGTTTGAGATTGACCATCTCCAGTATGAACAAATTGTATCTGTTGAGGGTTACTACGACTGGAAGACCGGTGTGATGCAAGCACTCCAATTCAAAACCAACCTCAAGACTTCAGAATTTATTGGATATCAAAAGGGTACTAAGTTTTCACTTGGAGTCGATGGAAAAGTCATCGTTGGCTTCCATGGATCTGCTTGGCGTAGCCTCCGATCTCTTGGTGCATATGTAAAGACTGCTCCTACCAAATCAGAACTCCAGGGTGGCATAACCGGAGGCGAATATTGGGATGATGGTCCTAATTTCGACGGTGTAAGAAAGGTGTATGTTACTTTTACTGAAACTCATATAAGGAGTATGAACATTGACTATGACCAAGATGGCCAAGTGGTGACACGTTATCACGGGATGAAGAATGGAGAAACGCAGGAGGTAAATTCTCTATAGCCCTTGGTCGGTATATACAATAAACTGAACGAGGTTTTTATAAATAAATGTTTCTATTTCGAATGGTATATGAAATAAATATACTAAGCTTTTAAGTTTTTTTTTGGGGTATGAAATATCAAATACACTAATTGTGTATTTATTGCAGTTTGCTGTGGACTTTCCGAATGAATATATGACATCTGTGGAGGGTACATACGACCATATCAGTGAGGGTAACTATTTGGTTCTTACGTCATTGACTTTCAAAACGTCAAAAGGGAGAATCTCTCAGACATTTGGATTGGTCATTGGTACCAAATTTGTGTTGGAGACTAAAGGTAATGTTATCAGTGGGTTCCATGGAAGAGATGGTGGTTCTTTTGATGCTATTGGAGTATATTTCTCTCCAATGATATCTTCCTAAGCTACAGAAGTTTGTTCATGCATGGCTTCACGTATCTTTTACTACTTTAAAATACTTATCGATTCCGATGTTGTCAACTATGAACATCTATGTAACGAAATAAAACTTTATCCAAAACTAATTTCAATATGTCATTTAAAATATTTTCGATCTATATTTTATAATAAAACTTCAATTTTACAATTTTCTATGATAAGAGTGAAAATAAATCTTTATTAAAAACTTTTCCCACAGACAAACCAAACTAAAATTAGGTCAAGGGAGATAATAAATTATTGCGCCTTATGTGATTAGTGGTGTCCGCATTCGATGGAACTTGGCTAAGATCTAACGAGTCTCTACTCGAAAAAGACCGAGCCACCGGAGCTCCAAAGCCCTGAGTTGCTCTCCGAGAACTTTGCCTGAAGAAGTAGCCACCCTACTCACACCAGAGAACAAACACTACCAAAACCACTCACCACACGATGGCTCCCTCGTGACCAAATATGAAAGGATCTTGCCTCACCAAGTTGGAATCTTCGACGGAACAATCGTCATAGGAGCCGAATTGCCATTTTTAGAGCAACTTCATCACATTAGGGGAGAAAATCATCCAGAGGTTAATCGCGTCAAGAATTTCTACTATTGTTCCCAGTCTCCTAGAGCCGTACGTCTTTACAAAATTCTAATCGTTTCAAGAAAATACATGTGAATAGGCGCATAATGGCCGCTTTATGGTTTAGACATGTAACCGTGAAATACATCTACTTCATGTAGGTGACTATATAATAGTATAGTTGACATATGTGATCATGCATTCTCTTATATTTCGTGTAGCTAGCAAATTTTTCCCTTTTTATTTTTATTTTAAAGTTATAGCTTTTTCTTGTGTAGCCACTGCGATGGTTAGTACTATATATAGTAATTGTTAACTGTAGCTGTTGATATATCAAAATAATGATATGATCATATATGGAATTATGTATATTAAAATGAATTTGTTTATTTGTATGAAAAAGGTAGTTTATTTCTTAATGACATAATTTTAAACTATATAATAACACAATGTTTACTCTAGATAACACTCCAATTGAGAAGTCTTACTTTTAACTAATAATAAAATTTCTATATTTATCTAAACATTTTCTGTAAAATTAATTATCTTATTTGATCTAACAATTTGGTATCTATCTAATTGATCCATTTGACAATAACTAAAATATTGATAAAATTAAAATAATTGAGATTTACTTTTATTAAGAAAAATATAGACTTATATAGTCAGTCATACAGAAAGTTTGATGGCATATTATCGTTAGGTGCACATAGATTTTTGTCATATTTTGTTTGGTGTAACAAATTCATTGGTTGCTTGGCCTTTTCTCTTCTTTTTTTCACAACGTGGAAAGCATTTTACTACAAATGTAACCGTTTTCGATCGTTACAACCCCTATCATTGTCACAATGACAAACTGTTTATAAAAATATTCAAAACAAAACATTAAAACTTATATGAGAACAAATTGTAAACGCGAGATAATGTTTTTGACAAATAAGTTATAATAACATTAACGTAAATTTATCTCCAAAAACATAACAAAATAAAGAAAAAAAAAACTTATCCCGAAAAATAGCTTAATAAATAGGGTAATATTAGTAGATAACCAAATAAAACATATAAATTAAGAAACTAGCAGAGAGAAAGTTTTTTGTTACAAAATAACCATGGACCTACGTTGTCGGAAGAAAAGAAATAACAAAGCTACCCTTCATTTGTTGTAAGATGAACAGTAAACGAAACACATCTGTGTAATTTTTCAAAATAGCATGTAACATTAAAATTTCACATGTTATATTTAGTTTAAAAACATGTTATTTCAAAAAACGTTATGAATTTTTAAGAAAAAATATTATTATGAAATTCTTTTACATGAACAGAATCTTTAAAAAAAAAAAATTACATGTGATTTTAATAAAAACCATATATTACTAAAAAATAAGAATATATTTTTAAGGAAATCACGTGTGATCTTAATAAAAAAACGTGTATTACTACAAAATATCATGATAAAAAGAGATATTAAACTGAATAGAATGTTTTTTCCAAAAAATACCATGTGTTTTTTATAAATACTATGTAATAAGAGAAAATAACAAAATAAAAAGAGGATATTATGTTATCGCATGTATTTCGGAAAATAACATGTTACAAAGGACATTTACGTAATTACACGTGTTCTCCAGCATGTTTCCGACAAGATACTGTAACTCAAGGTTAGTTTGTACATTCTTTTCAAATCTATAGTCATTTATTATAAATACTCTAATAAATATCACACCATTCGCCTCCGCAATCCACAACCTCGCAAGTAACTCTCATCCTCGCTGTACTGATCAGGTTACTCTTTGTCTCTCTTCTTTTTCTGGTTTTCGAGTTTTCTTTAGTATTATGCATTCAATATATCATATCAAAAAAATGCATTTACAGGAGTATACTAGTAGTAAAAAGTAATAGCTTTTATAATTTCAGAAGAAAAAACTCTGAAAGATGTCGACCGGAGGACCCCAAAAATTAGAAGCACAAGGAGGAAAAGAAGGCAAAGAATGGGATGATGGAGCCGAACACGATGGTGTGACGAAGATATACGTAGCAGCTGGTGGTCTTGGAATTGAACAAATCAGATTCGATTATGTAAAGAACGGACAACCAAAGGAAGGATCTTTTCATGGTGTGAAGGGTAGAAGTACTATTTCTACGGTATGTTGTCTTTTTTTTCTTTCTCTCTCTTTAATGCTACTATACCAAGTTAATGTGTATTCTAGCTAAGAGTAGTAAAAATATATGTTTAACTGAAAGAACCGAATCTATAGTTTAATCGAAACCAAAGCCATATTAGTGAAATATGGTTTCACTAGAAATAGATCCACTATAATGAAAGCTGATAATTAGTGAGATTCGTAACCGTCTTAATCGTCTATCTCTAACACACTTAACCGCTAGTTTAAGATATAACTTTGATTTTATTTTTTAAACGTTGGGTATTCAATTTTTTAATGTGGAATCTCAGTATATTTTTTTGCTGGTTTTTAAAAGATTTTAGTATTGTTTTTGGCATTTTCCCCTATAATCATTAACTCTATTTTTCAGTTTTTACCCTGAACTTATTCCAAACCGAAAGCATTGTTTTTGTTTCTGTTTCAATGAAACCTAAAACAAACCGGTTGTCCATCCTTAATAAACTATTGACATTTTTTTTCTATTTTGACAGATTGAGATTAGCCATCCAGCCGAGTATCTTATTTCCATGGAGGGTTGGTACGACTCTACCAATATCATTCAAGGAATTCAGTTTAAATCCAACAAACACACTTCCCAGTACTTTGGATATGAATTTTTGGGAGATGGTACACAATTTTCACTTCAAGTTAATGACAACAAGATCATTAGCTTTCATGGGTTTGCTGATTCTCATCTCAATTCTGTTGGGGCGTATTTTGCACCCATCTCTTCCTCCTTGACTACTACTCCCAACAAAGTGGAAGCTCAAGGAGGAAATGGTGGAGAAACATTCGACGATGGTGTTTTTGATCATGTAAGAAAGGTTTATGTTGGTCAAGGTGAGTCCGGTGTAGCTTATGTCAAATTCGAATATGAGAAAGATGGGAAAAGAGAAACAAGAGACCATGGGAAAATGACATTGTTAGGAACAGAGGAGTTTGAGGTTGATTCAGATGATTACATCACATCAATTGAAGTTTCTGTCGACAAAGTCTTTGGTTATAACAGCGAAATCGTCACTGCTCTTGTGTTCAAGACTAGTAAGGGTACAACCTCACCGCCTTTTGGAATGGTGACTGAGAAGAAATTCGAACTTAAAGATGGTAACGGAGGAAAACTTGCCGGATTCCATGGGAAAGCTAGTGATGTTCTTTATGCTCTTGGTGCCTATTTCGCTCCATCGACAACTTCGACTACTCCATCTACTACCAAGAAGCTACAAGCAAGAGGTGGTAATGGAGGAGCTTCTTGGGATGATGGTGTTTTTGATGGTGTTAGAAAGATACTTGTTGGTCAAGGAAACGATGGTGTAGCTTTTGTCACGTTTGAGTACAACAAAGGCTCTCAAGCAATCCTCGGTGATGGTCATGGGAAGAAAACATTACTTGGAACTGAAACGGTTCTTTCTTCTCTCTAGTCTGTTTCTAGTTTCTCCAAAAAAAAATATTTCTTGATCTAATGTTCCTCTTTTTGTCTTTTGTAGTTTGAGCTTGATTATCCAAGTGAGTACATCACTTCAGTGGAAGGTTACTATGATAAAATTTTCGGTGTTGAAGCTGAAGTGGTGACGAGTCTAATGTTCAAGACTAACAAGAGAACGTCTCAGCCGTTTGGAATGACTGCTGGGGAACATTTCGAGCTTAAAGAAGACGGTTACAAGGTCGTTGGGTTCCATGGAAAAGCGGGTGATTTGGTTCATCAGATCGGAGTCCATATCGTGCCCATTTTCACCAATTACAGAGTTGCTATTTAGGTTTTTTTCTTCTGATGATTCCGTAAAATAAGGTCCATGGACCATGCATGCTTATGGATTAGGGTGTGTGTTTTAGCGTCAATGCTTCTATGCGAACATGTAATGTTCTGCATTCATGTGTCTTATCATCACTTGTCGATTTTAATAAAGGATGTTTCTTTTTTATCTCTTTTTTGGTCTTTCTATCATAACTTGGAAGAGCCACTGATGGAACTTGTGCAGTTTTAATTTCTTGCGACGAATACTTTGAACGATAACCAATACTAAAAATCACAACAAAAAAAGAAATAACATTTTTGATCATTTGTTAACTGGTAATTTTTTTCGAAAGAAACAACGTGTAAATCTGCTTCTTACATTCTATTATCCTGTGTGGGGATGTTTTAGTGTCAATGATTTATGCGAACATGTAATTTTCTATTGTTCTGCCTTGCTGGTGTCTTGTCTTGTCACTTGTTGATTTTTCATAGAGGACGTTTCTTTTCAATTTCTTTTTAGATCTTGGTTAGTTTTTGTGTATGTTTTACATCTAAAAAACTGCAAAAATTGATGTCAAAAAAAAAGATGTCAAAAAAAAAACTGCAAAGAAAAAGCCATATTTTTAAAGTATTTATATTTTTAGTTTTTCATAAAATATGTTCTTAAATTTCAAACGCCTAATGGGAAAAATGTTTTATTTGCTGCAAAAGTTTATTCATAAAATAAGTAACAGAAAATATATGCTGAAAATGTTAAATGTTGTTGGTTAATATTTTAAAAAAATTACACACCAAAAGCATCATCAGCGAAATTAGACATTCACTTACTTGAAGCGTCAAAGGGTTAAATGTTCGAACCCTTCTTCCTTCATATCACTTGATTTTAATTTTTTCTTTTTTTCTTGCTTGTAACCCATTAAAACCAGGGCCACTATGTTCTGGCTTAATGTCTTGGGTAAGATCTTTCTAGTTGTACGGGCCATAAAATCCAGTATCACACGCTTTTGATGGCCATGACCCATGAGGCCGGTGATCGGGTTACCTTGTGCCGTCCGTTTGACTTTGATTGATGATTTCTTAGTCGAACATATACTGGCCGTGTTTAATATATTGGTATCATATACTTCTTGGCTTGAACAGTGGCCGTGAAGCTCACTCACTATGGGCGCTATAGAGTCTGACCATGTAATAATCCTTTTTCTAGGGACCCGAAGCTTTTGCTGTCTTGCTTATAGAACAATTTCGTCGAGATTTATCGACGTGTCGCAACCAGATTGATAGACAGAAATTCACCCCAAGAAATATAGGTTTTAATAGACTGGTTTAGTTATATTGCAAATTTCCAAAAATATGCGATGCATAAATTTTTTTGATGGATATTAAAAAAAATAGGTGCCTATTGATTTTTGTTACTTTTTGGTTGGTATAACAAATGTATGGTTTATTGGCTTTATATTTGTTAGTTGGACCATGTGGGAAGCATTTCTCTCACGTTTAAAAAGGAATGTAACCGTTTCCTTTTCAAGAATTTATAACTCCTCTCATTGTCACAAAGAATATAAAGACTTTGTCTAAGTGAGGTTTTCACTTTCACATTATATAAGAATTTTTTTACTATTCCTTGCTATCACTATCCACAAACTCGCAAGTTACTCTCTCATTCCTCATCGTACCCTCTTTACTCAGGTTACTATGTCTCAGTCTCACTTCTTTTTTTGTTTTACTCGAGTTTTCTTGAGTATTAATCAGCGAAAAAACGTATTTTGAATATTTTATGTTTTGTGTTTCTTCTCTAACTAGTGACTACTTCTAGATTTCAAAGAACTTATAAACAAATTATTATATTATTTTCTTTTTTCTTTCCAATTTTGTATTTCTTCCTTCTTAACAATAGCTTTAAGCTAGGCTTCTTTTTCTCTTTATAACGTCAAAACTGATTAGTTTGTTAGGAAATTGCAGAGGCAAATTAAAGTAATGATAGTGTAAACCATGAATTTGTCAAAATCCAGAAATTTTTTCTAATGATTTCCTCTTGTTAAGTATGTAAAAATAATAATTATGTCAAAGACTCAAAAGAAGACAAAGATCTGAAAAAGTATTTCCTGAATCATGGAACCTGAGAAATAATATTCAACAAAAAAAGTAATTAATTATCTAGGGTTATAACGTTTTTTGCTTCACAGTTGTGATAAGTAAAAAAAAAACATAGTTTGTGTTGCTTCCTCTTATTCTGTTTTTCATATGAGGAGACCATTCGGTTCTTTGTTTCTTAGTGTGTTTCTATGAAAACGTTTCCATCTTTCAGGTATTTTCTGAAGTTAAAAGATAGAAATAATGTCTGAAAAGGTGGGAGCGATGGGTGGTAACAAGGGTGGAGCATTCGACGATGGTGTTTTTGATGGTGTGAAGAAAGTAATTGTTGGAAAAGACTTCAACAATGTAACTTATATCAAGGTTGAATACGAAAAGGACGGAAAATTCGAAATTCGTGAACACGGGACTAATCGCGGGCAGCTAAAAGAGGTAATGAATAAACCATGACTTTGTTATTATTCACTTGGTTCTTATGAAACTCGTAAAATTTTTGTTTTTAATGGAAAATGAAATGCAGTTTTCAGTGGATTATCCGAATGAATATATCACAGCCGTTGGTGGAAGCTACGACACTGTTTTCGGTTACGGATCAGCGTTGATCAAGTCATTACTCTTCAAAACCTCTTATGGAAGAACCTCTCCAATCCTTGGTCACACGACATTACTAGGGAATCCAGCTGGGAAAGAATTCATGCTCGAGTCCAAATATGGAGGAAAGCTTCTTGGTTTCCATGGACGTTCTGGTGAAGCTCTTGATGCCATTGGACCTCACTTCTTTGCTGTGAACTCTTCTCTTAAGCACTTTAAACCGCAAGGTGGGAATGGAGGGAGTGCTTGGGACGATGGTGCTTTTGATGGTGTTAGAAAAGTGCTTGTTGGGCGAAATGGTAAGTTTGTGAGTTATGTCAGGTTTGAGTATGCGAAAGGAGAAAGAATGGTACCACATGCTCATGGGAAGAGACAAGAAGCTCCACAAGAGGTATCTTCATAGAAATATTTGTGTTGTTTCTTGTTTACTAAGATTTTATTGGTCTCTTTTGACTGGATAAATTTTTGAATTTGGTTGTAGTTTGTAGTGGATTATCCTAATGAACATATTACATCGGTCGAGGGAACAATCGATGGTTACCTTTCGTCGCTGAAGTTTACGACATCAAAAGGAAGAACCTCCCCTGTTTTTGGGAATGTGGTCGGTAGTAAATTTGTGTTCGAAGAAACAAGTTTTAAACTTGTTGGGTTTTGTGGTCGATCCGGTGAAGCTATTGATGCTCTTGGTGCACATTTTGCCCCTCTTCCTGCTCCCACTCCAGCTCCCGCGCCCGCGCCCGCGCCCGCTCCAGCTCCAGCTCCCTCGCCCGCTCCCGCTTCTGCGCCCGTTCCAGCTCCCGCACCCACGCCCGCTCCAGCTCCAGCTCCTCCTAACAAAGTGGAAGCTCTAGGAGGAAATGGTGGAACAATATTTGACGATGGTGCTTTCGATCATGTAAGAAAGGTTTATATTGGTCAAGGTGATTCTGGTGTAGCTTATGTGAAGTTCGAATACAGAAAAGATGGGAAAAGAGAGACACGGGAGCATGGAAAAATGACAGTGTTAGGAACAGAGGAGTTTGAGGTTGAGTCTGATGATTACATCACATCAATTGAAGTTTCTGTCGACAATGTCTTTGGTTTTAAGAGTGAAATCGTCACTTCTCTTGTCTTCAAGACCTTTAAGGGAATAACCTCACAACCTTTTGGAATGGAGACTGAGAAGAAATTGGAACTTAAAGACGGTAAAGGAGGAAAACTTGTGGGATTCCATGGGAAAGCTAGTGATGTTCTTTATGCTCTTGGCGCTTATTTCGCTCCAACAACAAATTCAACTACGCCATCGACTCCTTCTACATCTAAGAAACTACAAGCAAGAGGTGGAAATGGAGGAGCTTCTTGGGATGATGGTGTTTTTGATGGTGTTAGAAAGATACTTGTAGGTCAAGGAAACGATGGTGTAGCTTTCGTTACGTTTGAGTACAACAAAGGCTCTCAAGCAATCCTCGGTGATCGTCATGGGAAGCAAACATTACTTGGAACTGAAACGGTTCTTTCTTCTCTCCAGTCTGTTTCTAGTTTCACCCAAAATTTGATTTCTTGACCTAATGTTCCTCCTCTTCTTTTCTTTTGTAGTTTGAGCTTGATTATCCAAGTGAGTACATCACTTCGGTAGAAGGTTACTATGACAAAATTTTCGGAGTTGAAGCTGAAGTGGTGACGAGTCTAACGTTCAAGACTAACAAGAGAACGTCTCAGCCGTTTGGAATGACTGCTGGGGAACATTTCGAGCTTAACGAGGACGGTTACAAGATCGTTGGGTTCCATGGCAAAGCTGGTGATTTGGTTCATCAGATCGGAGTCCATGCCGTGCCCATTTTCACCAATTACAGATGTGTTTTCTAGTTTCTTTCTCTGATGATTCCGTTAAATAAGGTCCATGGACCATGGTTATGGATTTGTGTGTGTTTCACTGTTTTAGTGTCAATGCTTTATGCGATCATGTGATGTTATGCCTTCATGGTATTTGATCACTAATAAAGGATTTTTCTTGTCAATCTCTTTTTAGATTTTTGTTAAATTTTCGCATATGAAAATAAAAATTAAAAAATAACTCATTTTTCAAAAACAATATTTCTAAAATTTCAATGAAATATTGCAAATCATTTTGTTTGCATTGACAACTCCAAACCTCTTTGAACAAGCGTGGGTCTATCACAAGTTATTTGTTGCGACGCCATACATACCAAACCTATCAATATCCAGAAGAAAAAAAAAAACCGGTGTTGTGTGAACTCCTTCCATGAGTTCCACTCTTTTTTTTTTGCAGCAAAAATGGTCCACAAAAAATTGTTGTTTCTTTCTCAATTTTTTCAAAAGAAATTTTCACAGAAGTGGACGAAAAAAGATTTGCTTTCACCGTTTGTCAAAGTGAGAACTGGTTTTCACGTTTTGTCTTTTCATTCAATTTCGGACCAAATTACTCTGGGAAAACTTAATAATGGCACAAACCAAACTGTGCAGCAGTTCGTATCGGTTAAGTTGACGACGTAAACCAAACCCTACAGCAGTTGGTTTCGGTTTAGTTGATGCGGTTCAGTTTTGAAAAAGACAAAAAAAAAAACTGAAACGAAGAAACCCGAAAAAACGAAGAAGAGAAGAGAGTAACGGAGAGATTTGAGAGAGAATCAGAAAGCGAAACGAAATTCAGTATCCATTGCTTCAAAATTCGACATAACTTTGAATTGTTGGGTAGTTGAATTGAGCCACTGAACTCCCACATCCGGGGAAGTGAAAGTTACTGTTTTTCCCGGCGAAGCCAAGAGAAAGTTACTGTTTATTCCGGCGAAATTTGAACCTCCGGCGAGATAGCATCTTTAGCTATGGCTGGGAATAAAGCTAACGACGAAGTCCCGAGGAAGCAGCATGGTCCAGGGAAGGAGAAGCGGGTATTAAGAGTTTCCCCGCAGAGAAAACGCTCTGCGACAAAGGCAACGGAGGAACTGGGTTAGAATCTCTAATTTACCGTTTGTTGTCTTTGGGTGTATCAGAATTGTAAAGCTTATTTGATTAAAGGGTTAGAATTTGTCGGAATTTAGCATATCTTTAGGACGAAAAATTGAGAAGTAGAATTGGAAATCTCTGTTTCCGCCAAAAATATGATTTTGAGTTATAATCTGGAAAATGTCTGTGTACATACACTACTTCGGTTTGCTTAACAGTATATGACTTTTAATTGCAGGTAGTCCAAGTGTTGCTCCGACTGAAGATCTTACAGTTGAAGAGTTACCACCAAGACTCTTTGCTCTAGACCGGTATCCTTCCGAGACGAAGATGAACGCGTACTCTAAACCGGAGTACATTTCTGACATAGCAAATGTACTAAAGGGGAAACCAGAGATGCAGTTTCTTCTCGATTCTCCATTTGGGGAACTTTTTAAAATACCCAAAAACAAGGCATCTTTCAATGCTAAGCTTGTCCTTGGACTAATATGCCGTCAGTTAGTGACAAAGAAGGTGAATGAGATGTGGATTGTATTCGGCGGTCATCCAATCAGATTTGGATTAAGAGAATTTAGTATCCTAACTAGGCTGGAATGTGGGAAGTATCTCAAGAAGAAAGACGTTGATGATGTTATCAGTGTGAAACCTGAGTGTGAGAGTGTTTGGAAGACTCTGTTTGATGAGAGGTTTGGGAACACGGTTCCAACAATTGCTGATTTGGTGAGCTGGCTGCAGGAGGAGGAAAGCATGGAGGGGTGGAAGCAACTGGCACTATCTCTTATTATTTTGGTTGACGGTGTGGTAGCGGCCCACAGTAACCCCAACAGGCCTACTTCGAAGACTGTCGAGATGACTAAGAACCTGGAGTTCTTCTGCAAATACCCATGGGGAAGGGTGTCCTTTACCCGTACTTTGGGGAGGATAGCAAATTTCCAAACTCCTTACGATGCTCAACAACTAATAAGGGGTTTACTTGTAGGGTCTTATGCACTCCATGGCTTCCCATTAGCTCTCCAGCTTTTAACTTTCGAAACAATCCCATCAATTGCTAAGCTAGGACCTGATGATGTACCTAACAGGACATTTGCTGAGAGGTCTATCCATCGTCTTGCCTCTCTGCGAGCAATCCGGACATCTCGCATTTTGGAGTGTGAGACTGCTGATGAGGTGTGTTAAATTGTGTATGTACGTACATAATAAGTAAATGTACATTATCTATGGTTAACATACTTATTTGTGTAGGTTGAGGTCAACTATATTGTGAAACCAGCTGATAATGTTTGTCCTCCATCTCTTTCATGGGATGATGAAGTTGATGATCCAAGGGTTGATTACATTGAGGCACTGTTGATAGATGGGCACCAGTGGCAGGAGGATGAATGGGTTGGAGGCTATGCTAGAGTACCAAAGCAGTTGCGCCCACCATAACTAGAAGAGACAGGTAAGTATAAGTATAAAGGTTGTTTACAAATTTTTTTGGTATTGCATCCAGAAGAAAACCAATTAATAGCAGCAACTGGTCTATTGTAGATGTTAAGAGGAAACGAAATGCACCGGGCCCGAGCCCTAAAGAACCTACTATGAAAAAACAGAAATCTGAAATGGACTGTGATAAAGAAGAGAATGCTGAGGATTGTTTTGGAGAGCCTGTGCCTGAGAGGTTTATTGTTGAAATGAGGAGGTCTTTCAAGGAGCTGGAAGACCAAATGTATCAAATGCATGAAGATATGAAAGACTTTGTCCGTGACCAGATACGTGCTGCCCTTGATCCAAAAGGCAAAAGGCCAGAACAAACCATACCTTCCCATGATTCGCGGGAACCACCTACTTCTATGGATAAGGGCACCGGTTACTGCGAAGAAGCCATCGAGAAGGATGTCTACAAAAGGAAGCACTGGAACGAGAAAGTCTTCAAGGCTGACTCGTGTTTCTCATGATGTGGACACTCCTGCACTTTCTGTTGGCTGTAATTCGAAAGAGGAAGATTTGGATGTCCCTGGAGTACATACCACTGCTGTCGGCGGAAGAAGAAAACCTTCAAAGCCGAAGAAAAATGTTTCTTTTGCTGTTGACACTACTGAGCTACCTGATTCCAATAAGGAAGATATGCAAGGATTCGTTGATGAACAGGTAAGTCATGTACGTACATTGCTAAATATTTTATAATCCATATGTATAATTGTACTGTCTGTTTCGATACAGTATGACGCTAATAATGAAAGTGATTTTACTGCAAATGATGGATTGGATTCTTCGGCCGCTGAAGAAGAGATATTAGACACTGGATTTTTAATAGTTCCTTATGCTGGATCCACACAATCCCATCTGGTATGTCGTCTAGTAATACTCTTAACAATCTGTTTAAATGGTGTACGTACATATTCGCTTAAGAAGTTAGTTAAACTATGTTTCAGGATAGAGGAAATGTTGTTGTTGGTAAGACTGTCTTCTTAGGTTCAATGTCTGGGACTGTCTTCTTAGGTTCAATGTCTGGGACTGTCTATGTTACACAGAAAGAGAGGCCTGTGGAAGAAGCTACTGTTGACACCGAGATGGAAGAAGTTCCATCTAATGTGTCTGCAAGAGTTTCAGAGGTAGATCTTCTGGTAATCGTTATATACAGATTTTCATGACTATATGCATATATATTACATTAATTTCTCCACTTATCTAACGCTTAACTCTATGGTAGCCTATGTTTCAGGATAATGGACCAAAGGATGTTGCTGAACCTGGCTTAGTTGGTACCCATACAGGGGGCGATGAAATAGCTGATGCTGACATAGAGATGGTAGACAATCCATCAGGTTTACCTTCAACATCTGCACAGGTATGTGTTAGTCACTTGTTCCATATGTGTACGCCCATAAGACTTTGCAAATTATTTTTGTTTCAGGGAAGCAAGAGATGCCAGTGCATCGACTGAAGCTAATGGCAGCGAGTCAGAAGACACTTATGAGCCTTCTGATGGAGATACAGCTCACGTACCTGGCACAAGTGTACGTACATTTTTGTCACTATATTCTGTGTACATATATATTGTTTCATACATTACTAAAAAGTTTCTTTCCGATGATAAATTCTACAGGTTGAGGCGGCAGGAGAATCCAAATTAGTGACAGGGATGGAAGTTGAAATACCTGAGAAGACCCACAGTGATCCCCCGTCACCATTTCAAGTAGTTAACAATGTAAGCTAATTCTTGCAACAAATAAAATGTACTATTTACTGTTCAAATGTATAAAATTTATATTATGCAGGTCATACGGGAGTTGGATACTAAAGCCGTTGGTGATTTGGCTGCAGCTACTGATGTGGAGGTAACAATTTGTGTGTTTCAATTCCTATTTTCGAAATAGCATACATAGGATTATATGTGTACATTATATAGACTTGTGTACGTTAACTTGCACAGGTAGTCATGGAAGAGCACGGTATTGTTGAGGGGTCTGTAGGAACTGAGGATCCTAACCCAGGGTCAGATGAAGCAGACAAGACCGATATTCCTAAAAATAATGTATGTACCTATTTTAAACATAGAAAAACGTATGAAACTGTTGTTGACAATCATATTTGTTAACAGGATGAATCAGACAATGCTGCTGCTGTCGAAGCAAAAGAAGAAAAAAAAACGTCTCCAAAGGTCCCAAAAAAAGTGAAGAAGCAACTTGTCTATGAACAGGATGATGCCCATCCTCATGGTTTTAAGGCAAAAACAGTCTTGGTGCCCGATGTACCAACTCAACAGATAGAGGTTGTTATCAGGGCTGGAAATGTCTCATACAACCCCTTGGACATGGTTGACCTTTCAAAAGTAGAGGAATTCAGCAATATCATTAAAGGACCCTCTGTGTAAGTACATTATATTAAAATGGATTATTTTAATATCTCAATCATCATTTTTCCAAGTCTTAAGGTTGTTATCAAATATTTTTCTGGATTTACAGGATTCACACTCTTTTCGGGTTTCGCAAAGTGCCCAACGAGTTTTTTGCGAACCTTCTAACACCTGGTGAATGGGTCGAAAGTTCGGTATGTTGCATTTATATACGTACATTCCTTGTTATAAATTGTACATAGATGATTAAATTTTTCGTGGAAGTGTACGTACACTGATATATTTTTTGAACATTTCAGCATTTAGAAATGATGGCAATGTTGATGTGGCACAAGAACGGGGAACAGATGATAGCAAACAGATGTATTGTATTGGACATGATGCTGACGCATCTACTTACCAAGCGGGTGGGCGACTTCAAGAAGTGTATCAATAAGAACGGGTTCAAATGGGGTAAATTACTGTCCGACATTGCTAATGGAGTTCACATAAACCGTGAACCCAATATGAAGTGGCTGAAGGATGTCGATGTTGTGTATGCTCCGATGAACTGGAAGAGTGAACATTGGGTTGCTTTGGGAATCAACCTTAATGAACGGCTAATAACTGTGTATGACGCTTTAATATCGCACACGCGTGAGTCGGCTGTGAAGGCGAGAATGACTCCTATTTGCGAAATGATGTCGTACTTAGTCAGAGCGATGTGCTAGGATGTAATGATTTCTCCGTACTCAGTTGAACCTTTTGAGTATGTGCGTTGTCCTACCGTTGCTCAAAACCCAACTACAGGAGATTGCGGGCCATACACGATGAAGTTCTTGGAGTTGCTTGCGTTTGGACACCCTTTTTCGGAATTGATAACCATTCGAGAAGTAGATATGGTCTTCTACCGTCAGAAATACTCGGTTGACATCTACGAGCACGACAAGCGGGAGGCCGGTACTGTGCACTTGCTTTAATCGTCCAAGAACAATATTCTTGTTCTTTGCAACCAATTATTATGAACAAACCTATCTTAGATATATGATTGCAACTACATTTAATTTGGAGATTGTCAGAAGTTAATTTAGTGTCCTCTATCATATTGTCGTACACATCGTTCACTTCTAATTACATAATGTAAATGTGTACGTACATATCGATATGTCTCGTACACTGTATATTAACTTTATAACATAACTCAAGTGATAAATTGATTTGACAGCCAACGCTTACCAACACAAGTATGACATTCATTTCAACCGTAATTGCCCCAACCAAATTCACAGTAGTGGTTATTAAAGTGAAGAAATTACTGACGATCTCTGACTATCTCATATCAAACATGGTTAACCCGACTCTTCTCGACGATTTACTCTCGAAGATAGCTAAGAACCTGGCTGACCAATGCTGGTCCAACCTTGGTCCACTGGTACGATCCGGCACCCGTGGAAGAGACATTGTCTACCGTCCGGATGTCCTCAAAGATGCCAATATTCTCACCTTGTGTAACTCGCCCGATGACTTCCAAGCTGGAGGGGGCCACAATCCCTCCGGATCCGCTGATGAAGGCCGACATCGACCATTTTTCTTACGGTGTTTTGCAGCTAATAATCCCACGGCCGTGTATTACGAAGGTATTCGTGTTCTAACGAATGATCGAAACATCAATGGAGCCATCAGGCTCTTACAGCGTCATGCTCTAGTACGAGCAAATGCAACACTTGCATGCGCCATTGTATTCTATATGCTGGGTATGATTATATGGGCGGCTTGTTTCTACAGCTCTTCACCTAGCATCTTTCTTCCTCCTCGATGCGAACCATCGCATTAGGACATCCCGAATGAACTCGATCATGTAAACAATCGGATAATTTTTTGCTTTTGTTAACACATGATTCATGGACTCAGAGTTGTTGCCAGACATGATATTGTAGCGTTCTCCTCTACAGTGAGCTCTTGTCCAATGCTCAAATCCTATGTCCTCTAGGTATTTTTCGCATTTAGCACTCTTTTCCCTTAACAGTTCAAAATATTTCTCGAAATCCCTGACCCTATAAGCTTTGGCAGCGCTGAAAAATAAAGCAGACACACCAAACTTACCATAATAGGTGGAGAGGTTTCGCTCAAGGTGAACAGCACATGCTCCATGATGCGCTCTCGGGTAAACAACACTTAGGCCTTTGTATATAGATGAATGTCTGTCCGAGACAATCAATAAATCGTCACTGTCTTGAACAATCTCAGCTAACTTTTCAAAAAACCATGCCCAAGAAGCATCGGTCTCACCATCAACAACACCAAAAGCTATTGGGAATATTTGGAAGTTCCCATCTTGGGCACATACAATAAGGAGACATCCTTTGTAAGGTCCGACTAGCTGCGTTCCATCTACCACAACTACCTTCCTCATATATATCAGACCTTTGATAGAAGCGCCAAGAGAGACAAAGACATACTTGAAGCGCTGTTTACCATCATCTTCTGGTGTATAGTGTAGGTGTGTTATTGTACCCGGATTAGCTAATTGGAGAAGATACAGATAGGTCGGCAAAAACCTGTAATTTGCTATCTCATCCCCCCTTACATTTTCCACTGCAACCTCTTTTGCTCTCCAAGCGGTAGAATATGAAATCCGCACATTCAGATCATTTAGGAGCAGCTGTGGTAAATCGACAGCTCGCGGCCCACCCTGCGTAGAACTGTATCTGCTCCTCACAACTTCCCCGAGGAACTTATAATTAGCATGTTTATTGTAGTTCTTCCGAGAGTCGATGTTACACGTATGTGTCGTAGCATACGAAGTGATTTTGAAACTTTCTGAATCCTTCACGACGCGAGCAGTCAATTGCCATGGACAAGTCTCATCAACGCACACCATCTTCAATGTTTTAGGACATGACTGAGGTTGCTTGAAGCAAAAGCATTGCTTTATCGCTTGAAGAGACATTGTTTGTTGCAAGACTTTTCTATTCTTAAAAACACTTCCAACAAACAAAGTTTCGCCTGTGGTGCTGATTTCAACCTGTGTCTCATCAGCTCAAAAATTGAGTAAGTCATCGAACACAGGAGCAGCATCGTTACCGAGATTCGCCAACTCGCCACCATGTAACTTAGGAAATTCATTATACACTTGGTAAGCCTCAGCTGCGGTAACTACACCATTATCATTCAGTGTCCCAGTTGAGGAAGCTCCAATACCGTCGATCACTTCATCCCCGGTGACTTCGTCTATACAAATAAGATTGGAATCCCTTTGCCCTTCGCAGCGTGTACCGTAACCCAATGGAGAAATTGTTTCTTTGTCAGGTACATTAAGACCAGTGTACGTACACGTTTCCAAGAGACGACTGAATTCCCCTGTATCTCCGCCAGGTACACTAACACCCGTGTACGTACACGTTTCCAATAAACGACTGAATTCCCCTGGATGTTGAGCAGTCTGTTGAGTGAGACTGACGTCTTCCTCAAGATTTCCTTGTACATATTCTTCTACTATTACATCGTTCCACTTGTTGTAATCGTATTTTTCGCCAATACCTTCACTACCGTCTGTGGTAGGATACAGGGTACTTCCCCCAATAGATCCATCCACACCAAGATAATCATCACACCCATCATCATCTTCGTTGCCCTCCTCCACTTCATCCTCTTCTGTTGTATCGTCTTCAACATCGGCTTGCTCCTCTGCATCCTCATTATTTTCATCAACATTTGTAGCACTATCAAACACACGGTCACTTTCAGAAACTTCACCATGAGACCTAGAGACAGTATTCCCGAACGCCTTCACTGTATTATTGAAAGAGACGAACAAGTTGAGAGAAAGATACCCACCACGAACCAAAAAAAAACGTTTCGAGACCCATCTGACTGTCAATGTATACAGGAGGGTGTTTAGTATCTATCAGCACTGACATTTCTCCCAGCATCCAGTAGCTAATTATGGGATTGATCTCGGTGGACTTCAAACTGAAAGCCTCTCGGAGTGTACGGACAAAGTCCGTGTACGTCATGGTTTCCTGAACGCGTACACAACGACCAAAGATGCCTTCCTTAGGTTCAAATTTCCATTCTCCTTCTTTGCATTTCCACTCACCGACCATAGTAAATACGGGAATATCCATAACCCACCTGCATCATAAATTCAGGAGACACACATTAAATGCAACTGAAAAATACTATACATATAAAAAACAAATGGAATGTCGATACTACACATTTATAAACCTAAATACCAATTATCATTTGACTATTTTAAACAAACAAATATAGATTTTGCAAATTTTCTGATAAAAAAATGGAGTTCGAACACAATCAAGATCCTAATATGACATAACAAAAAACTTCTTAAAAGAACTTCATTACTTACACGAGCAATGCTTGTTTTGGCTCCAAACTTGGTACAAAAACAAGATCAACACTTCTTCAGCAGCAATGTCCGTTCTCAATAATTCTTTGTTCTTGGGTTCATCTTCTTTATCTCAACAATTTTTTTATTAATTATTATCAATAATTTTTTTAATATTATTTGATGTAATGATGATTTTGCATTAATTGTGACAATAGTCACATCTAAACTTTTTGGGGGCATTAAATGTTGATGTCACTTCGGAATAATGGAAATAATCTCACTTGTAACGGAACCGAATCGCGTCAACGTGAAACAAAAAATCTTTAACTGAACCGGAACAGTGTACGTAACTAAACCTACTAAACTAAACCGTACATTTCAACAATTACTAAGAGAGAAGCGCAAGGGCAGAAACGTCATTTTGCAGACGAAAAGACAAATGATGAAAACCACATTTGACTTTGACAATCCATGGAAATAAAACATGGTCAACGGGTGTGACCTACAATTTACCCTTTTTTCAACCTTCTTTTGTCATCCATTTAAGAAATTTTGGCAAAACGTTTTTTTTTTTTGTGGGTGAGAAGCATATTCTATATTTTTTTTGTAACCAAAAATGTTTAATATTGCCATGTGACAAATAACAGTAACTAACCTTATCCCGAAAATGGCAATAAATATGGAACCATTACCCACCCTCAATTATTGCAATTTACTCTCCTCCAATCATCCTCCACTCAGGTACGTACTCGCTCTCTCTTCTCTATCTAATTTCGATTTTTCTTGAATATTTTTATCCATCCCCAAATTCTGTGATATCCCCTACTAAAGTTTAAGTATGTAATAAACTTTCAAGCATTTATGAACAAATCAATTCTGTGGCTATGTTGATATCAGTTGCACACACATAATAAGCTATAACTGTATAATTAATGTTTACTCTTTTTATGATTTTGATCCATTACATTCCTAGAGAGACGTTTTTATGTTCATTAGTAACCAATTAAAAAAGGATAAAAGAATTTACGTTTTGTTATAATTTTCAAGTGTATAAACTTCTAATTTGGATGAATTTGTGTAATAATTTTCAGAAGATATCAAACGGAATTCAACGGCCACGATGTCTTGGGATGACGGAAAACACACGAAGGTGAAGAGAGTTCAGCTTACGTTCGATGATGTCATCCGATCTATCGAGGTCGAATACGACGGAACCTCCCTTAAGTCCCAGCCACGTGGCACCGCTGGCACCAAAATTGACGGAGTTAGTAAACAAAGTGTTCACATTTTAGTAAACATTGTTGTTCGTTAATCACGTAACGTTTTGTTTTTCCAGTTTACACTGAGCTCTGATGAGTATATAACGGAGGTGAATGGTTACTACAAAACTACGTTTTCGGGAGAAGTCATAACGTCGTTGACGTTCAAGACGAACAAAAGGACATATGGGACTTACGGAAATAAAACCAGTAGCTACTTTTCTGTTGCCGCACCCAAAGATAACCAGATTGTCGGTTTTCTTGGAAGTAGCAGCCATGCTCTCAACTCCATCGACGCTCATTTTGCCCCTGCTCCTCCTCCTGGTAGCACCGGAGCTAAGCCCGGTGCTAGTGGCATCGGAAGTGATTCTGGTAGCATTGGTAGTGCCGGAACTAACCCTGGTGCTGATGGCACCAGAGAAACCGAAAAAAACGCTGGTGGCTCAAAACCTAGTAGTGGTAGTGCCGGAACTAACCCTGGTGCTAGTGCTGTTGGCAACGGAGAAACCGAAAAAAATGCTGGTGGCTCAAAACCTAGCAGTGGTAGTGCTGGAACTAACCCTGGTGCTAGTGCTGGTGGCAACGGAGAAACCGAAAAAAACGTTGGTGGCTCAAAACCTAGCAGTGGTAAAGCCGGAACTAACCCTGGTGCTAATGCTGGTGGCAACGGAGGAACCGAAAAAAACGCTGGTGGCTCAAAATCTAGCAGTGGTAGTGCTCGAACTAACCCTGGTGCTAGTGCTGGTGGCAACGGAGAAACTGTTTCCAACATTGGAGATACGGAAAGTAACGCTGGTGGCTCGAAAAGTAATGATGGTGCTAACAATGGTGCTAGTGGCATTGAAAGTAATGCTGGTAGCACTGGAACTAACTTTGGTGCTGGTGGCACCGGGGGAATTGGAGATACGGAAAGTGATGCTGGTGGCTCCAAAACTAACTCTGGAAACGGCGGAACTAACGATGGTGCTAGTGGTATTGGAAGTAATGATGGTAGCACTGGAACTAACCCTGGTGCTGGTGGAGGAACAGATTCAAACATCGAAGGTACTGAAAATAACGTTGGTGGCAAGGAAACTAACCCTGGTGCTAGTGGCATTGGAAATAGTGATGGTAGCACTGGAACTAGCCCCGAAGGTACCGAAAGTAACGCTGACGGCACAAAAACTAACACGGGAGGCAAAGAATCTAACACCGGAAGTGAATCCAACACCAATTCTAGTCCACAAAAGTTGGAAGCACAAGGAGGCAATGGAGGAAATCAATGGGACGACGGAACCGATCATGATGGTGTGATGAAGATACATGTTGCAGTTGGTGGTCTAGGAATTGAGCAAATTAGATTTGATTATGTCAAGAACGGACAGTTGAAGGAAGGACCCTTCCACGGTGTCAAAGGAAGAGGTGGCACTTCAACGGTGCGTAAATTTTTATTATTATGGCTCAATTACGTTTTTCGAATAAGTGTTAATTCAAGATTATTGATCTTCATGATTCTGCAGATTGAGATTAGCCATCCGGACGAGTATCTTGTTTCCGTCGAGGGGTTGTACGACTCTTCCAATATCATTCAAGGAATCCAGTTTCAATCCAACAAACACACTTCTCAGTACTTTGGATATGAATATTATGGAGATGGTACACAATTTTCACTTCAAGTTAATGAAAAGAAGATCATTGGTTTCCATGGTTTTGCCGACTCACACCTTAATTCTCTTGGAGCTTATTTCGTTCCAATCTCATCCTCTTCTTCCTCCTTGACTCCTCCTCCCAACAAAGTTAAAGCTCAAGGAGGAAGTTATGGAGAAACATTTGACGATGGTGCTTTCGATCATGTAAGAAAGGTTTATGTTGGTCAAGGTGATTCTGGTGTAGCTTATGTCAAGTTCGATTATGAAAAAGACGGTAAAAAGGAGACACAAGAACATGGAAAAATGACATTGTCAGGAACAGAGGAGTTTGAGGTTGATTCAGACGATTACATAACATCAATGGAGGTTTATGTCGACAAAGTCTACGGTTATAAAAGCGAAATCGTCATTGCTCTTACCTTCAAGACCTTTAAGGGTGAAACTTCTCCACGTTTTGGAATAGAGACTGAGAATAAATATGAAGTTAAAGACGGTAAAGGAGGAAAACTTGCTGGTTTCCATGGAAAAGCTAGCGATGTTCTTTATGCTATTGGTGCTTATTTCATTCCAGCAGCAAATTAGAGAGTTTTTGAGTTTCATTCTCTCTTGATTACGTACGTATACTAAGTTCTTGCTTAGGAATTTGTCACTCGAAGTTTGAATAATTAAGCTTTTTAGCTTTTACTATGTTTAGATATATTTTAAGTTATCATGTGATGTTTCTACTTTGATGGTGTGTTGTACTTGTCAATAGTAATAAAGGATCTTTGTTTTCAATTTTTTGGCCTTTAAAACACCAAATTTTGTATGTATGTTTACTTGTGAAGTTTTTTACATGTTTTTAAAAAGTATTTGATATTTTTCCGTATTTCATGATATTTTAATTACATATTGTCGCTTAATCGTGTCTTTCCTCTTCTATAGAATTTCTTTCCGATCGGTGATATCATCATTAGGATGGTTAGACTAATTCTCGTGTTTCTTTAGTGAACATTTCCAAATCTAGGATCTCATACTTACGATTTTGGATAACTAGTACGTACTCCGTAGGTTTCATGAAATTTTGCCGGCGCCCAGGCGCCCACCCACCCAACGATTGTTGAGCTCAATGTTATAGAGGGGAACAAAGAACTTTAATCATTACAAAACACGAGAATGCCATCTTTAGTTTCACTTGCGAAGAATATCATGGAATTACATCAAAGTGTAGCATGAAAATACAACTCAACATAATTTTTCTTAAATTATAACTTCAAAGAAGTCATTTCAATTAGGATATAATTCAATGATCCAATAAGAATACGCGCCGTAAATAATCTTTGGGAGCTTAAAGCCAGCTTCCTTAGCTAGATCTTCAAATTCCTTTTTGGTTCTCTCTTTGCCTCCAGACGTTAAGCTCATCATCGTCAAATCTGCACTGAGTGAGTTCTTGGTTGCAAGATCGGTTTCTGATACCTCTCGGGGTACTATCATTTCAATTACAATTATTCGCCCAGTTTCCGGTAATGCTTTCTTACAGTTTTTTAGTATCTCCACACATTTTTCATCGTTCCAATCATGAAGTATCCACTAAATCATACAAAAAAAAAAATGTAACATGATTAGTATTGTTAGAATTGTATCATCAACCTCAATTATGAACAGTCACTTAAAAAAAAAAAATTGTTGCAAGTATGAAATTGGTACTTATGTCTATGAAACTGAGATACTTATGTACTGTGAAATTGGTAGATCCATTCTGACTCTACTTTGCATATAGTTATGGTTTAAAAAAAAAAACAACAATGGAATTCAAATTGATATACCTTCATCAATATAACTTCGCCTCGTGGAATTTCATCAAACATATCACCACCAATGTGTTCCACGCCTGGAAAGAGTTGATTTAATCATCAAACAAGTACTAGTAGCTTTGTAATCTATACGTTTTAGATGATCTAGGAAGCGATAAAACGGTTCGCGATGAAGGCACAACCAATTTCTTTGTTTACTACTGACTAATCCACCTAAAATCAACTAAAACTAGTTTTTAGATTTTACCTTCTAACGTCGTCTACCGTATAGTTTTAATATTAATCTTAAGAATCACTAAAGAAAAAGAAAAGACAAAAAACTAAATGACAATTTAAGAATAACAAAGAGACAACAAAATAAGTTACCATGAATTTGGGGAGCTTCTTTGACTATGTGAGGCAAGTCGAAGTTGATGCCTTTGATATGTGGGTACTTGGAGAGGATTTGGGCAAGATTACTGCCTAAGCTTCCTCCTACATCTACAAAGTCACTCACACCTTCAAAACCAATGTAATTCTCTAGTATTTTCTTCATTACTATTGATGTATGATTCGTCATCGATTCATTGAAAATTTTCTTTAAATTCTCATTTTTCTTCATGTATTCAAAGATCAATGCCTCATTAGCTCGCTCCCATGCCGATGCTCCGCCTTCTTGTATTGCCTCCGTAAGGTAAGACCTTTTCATGCAAAGAAACTCGTATTAGTACAAATTAATAAACATTTATGTTACATACCAAAACAAAAGAGAACACCTATTTGGAACATGTTGTACATTATACCATACACCTCCCTTGGCTTTTGTACAGCCAGCTAGCACATAGGGCGCAATTGAAAATCCGTCTTCATCCTTAATCAACTTCTTTCCAACTTTTCCTAATCCGTATGCTCTAGACTCTCGTCCTTCTTCATCTTTCACCAACTTACACGTGCACACCGAATATGCCACAAGGAAACGTAGCAATCTATCAATCATCATTGGAGCGTGTGGATTTTTCGGCGCAGCCATGGAAGCCAAATCCACCGGTGAGAGATAGGACCCTAAAGGTCTGGCCTTAGCCATAATCTCGAACAAATCTAGTTCTCTAGCAGTTTTTACAATGTACGGGACAAAGTTTAGCCCGCCTAGTTGTATGGCTAATAACATATCTTCTTCTTCGCTTGATCCTCCGGAAGTTTGTAGAGAAATCATATGTAACTATTGTTTCGGTTGAATAATGTGATTGCAAAATGTGGAGTGTTGGAAAATGAAATTAAGTAATGTTTTTGAAGTGTACTAACAGCCTATGGGGGGCTTACTAACTGCCAGCAGGGTATTAGATGTTTATAAAAGTCTACACCAACTCCCACCTCATTTCTTTTAGAACGAAATTTAGATTCACTTCTAGGGGTAAACCATTTTATTCACCTTCTTTTGTATTAACCAATAAAAACATGTCATATCAAATCCTATTTAAATTACATAATAAATTAAAATTATAATTATAATTCAAACTGATATATAATCTCGTTTAATTACAAAATCTAAACCCTAATTCTCTTTTGTAAACTCAAACCGCCATTTAAACTCATTTAATCGTAAAAAAACTAAACCCTAATCGTATTTTTTAAACCCAAACCGATATTTAACCTCGTTTAATTGTAAAATCTAAATATGTTTATACACCTAAACCTATATTTAACTCGTTTAATCATAAAATCTAAACTCTAATCGTACTTTTCTAAATCCAAACCGATATTTAACTTCGTTTAATCACAAAATCTAAACCCTGACATTTTCTAATAAACCCAAACCGATACATCATTTCGTTTTAGTAGCAAATTAAATTTTATAATTAAATTAATATTTATTATTGTTATTAGGTGTCAGATTTTAATTGACTAAAATAAAATAGGTGAATATAAGGGTTTACCCCTAGTAGTGAACCCAAATATTTTTCTTTCTTTTAAAAGCATATAATAGATTTCCAAATTAGTAGGTACATAAATTTTTCTTTTTTATATAAGAAATTATTAAAATGGACGACACCTCAACCGGCTCAGCGTATCACAGGATGTGGATAAACAAATTCGAAATCAGATTTCAGCAATTCGGCTTTCAGATGACAAGCGGTATAATGAGGCATACCATCACTGGATTCAATCTCGGAGCTAGATATCTTTGATGCACAACTTCGTTTAATCATTCTCTGAAACTTTCAAAGTTATTTTGATTTCTTGTTTTCAAATTCCGATACATAAGTTCTAAAACTGTATATATATTTCTTTTAAATATCATTTGACATTACATTTAAAAAAAAAAAGGCCAACACCAACTTCCGTTAGTTTTTTAAAAGAAAAATACTCTACAATAGCAATTAAAAACGTGGTTGCTGGAAAGAGAAAGTTGGTTTGGCTGAGGAAGAACTTCACGAAGAAGCAATTAAAAAACGTTTTGTGAATAATTATATACCACACACTTCACGAATGAGTATCAATGAGTTTACACAATAATTATTTTATTTTTATCTAGTTATGTAAAACAATAAAATAAATTATAATTTGAAATAGAATACGATCGCGTTAAGCGTCAACTAAATGTTAATATATATTAGTCTTTTTGATATTATTTTTGTTAATTTTAGAATTTTGAAGATTATGTGCTAAATTTGATATCAAAATTTATTTTTGTGCTATTTGTGAGAACTGACTTTTTTATTCAATGTATGATTAAACGTAGAAAGCTTGTTAGGATTGCAAAAGTTTAATATTCCAGATTTTCTCATCTAACTAAAATTTGAAATTAAAATTTCTGATTATAAATTTTATTATTAGTAAAACGTTCATATAAATTTACTGATATATTGTAAGAAAGTACATGTAGAAAATAATTAGAAGAACATTTTACTGTATTATTTGGGAAGTACATTTTAAATGTAACCTTACTTTTTGTAAGTAATTATATAGGTATGCCATTAAAAATAAAATTTTAAAGAGTAAATTAATTTATAAGGATTAAAAAGTCAAATACTAATTTAATTAATTAAATTTAATTAAAAAACGAAATATATTTTTAATTAACAAAAACAATAACCAATCAAAATCAACATATAAGATTTGATATCTAAATTTTAATTAATTTAATTTAATTACAAAAACGAAATACATTATTAATTTCCAAAAAAGTAACCAGTAAAAATTAACAAATTAGATTTGATATCTAAATTATCATATTAATTTTTTATTAATTATTATAGTTCACTTCTCATCTTTATATGATTCTATTTTTGCGAAAAATAATATCATCATTATAAAAAATAATTAGAGTTTTTTCGCATATGCCATAATTTGATTTTTTAAAAACGAATATAAACTGTTCAATACATGAAAAAATATTATAACGGGTGAAAATAGATTTAAGAAAACTTTCTACTGAGTAACGGGTCATAATTTGAAATATTTATATTCAATTTCATACATATTATATTGAAAATTTATAATCTTATATACTACAATAATTAAAAACATATTAGATTTTCTTATATGTATGATGTGATTCAATTTTTAATACAAGCTGGAAAATCTTAGAATTGACGGGTTTAGATCGATATTAATACAAGATGGTATACTACAGGTGAAACTCTTAAATTAGCAATCAAACTACAAGTGTATAATCTTAAACACTAAACAATATACATAATATTAACAAAACATATACAACTCACAGTTTAATATACATTTAAAATCAAATAAAATAATATCATATATTTTTAAATCATCTTTACAATAAAAGTTTTTAGTTTAACTAAAATATAAGTCTACCTGCGGTATACAGCAGGTTAATATCTAGATTATAGGGCTTATTGGATCTAAAGATGGGTCATCAAATATTTCCTAAACTGAAGCAAAATATATTGAATATTCAAATATCTATCTGTTACCAAATTATAAACAAATAAGTTCGTAAAATAATTTAATATTTTATATACGAAATTAATTAAATCTTAATCACATAAAAATTAGCAAAACAAAAAGTATTCAACAATTAAAAAATTATCAAATCTCTGTGTTATATAAGTTTTGATACTATATTCGAATAAAATGTAATATACTTTTTCAATTTGTATTCTTTAACAAATTTAAGCTAACTAATATATTTGCTTTTTTGGTGGATTTGGGTAAAAGTGCATTCAGGTCATATGATACATTTTCCTATTGAATAAATATGGTGCACTCCTATGTTATTAGTTAAAATGTTTAGATTATAATTCAGAGTCATATCATTAATAAAATTAATATTAATAAAATAAATTGCTTTTTGGAAGACGGATTTGAAGGGACGGGTTTTTGAATCAACATTAATAAAAAAGTAAAATATAACTAATCCACCGTTTCAATACGGGTTAAATCTTTAATTTATTATTTTTTAAAACTACTAATATTAAACATATCAAATCATCCTAATTTAGAAAAGATTATATAAAACCAAAAATGTTATGTGGTATGTATAATATTACTATATATAAAATTAAACTATAAAATATAAATGTATTAGAGAATGATACAATTTGCAAAGCTTTTATATATAAAAAATAATTCTTAAATTTTAAAAATTACTACTTTAAAAAAAAAATCATGGGACGGGTAAGAAATTACATAACGGATTTTATTTTAGAATTGGGTTATATGGTGGATGTATTTGAATCAATATTTATAAAATATTAAAATATTATTAATATGATGTTTTAATAGGGGTTAAAACTTCAGTTTTTTAACAATTGTCTCATGGATTCGTGGTATAACGTTACCTAATAACAATTTTAAACTGTAAAATATTAATATTTTATAAAATTAAAATTTGCAAGTTTTAATATATTACTTTAAAAAAAAATCGTCTCGCGGTATACCGCGGTTTAAAATCTAGTAACAAAATATTTGAAGTACACACTAAACCAACTCAGTAATCTAATTAAGTAAATACAGAATGGACATATTTTTTGATAATTTTCAATTATTATTAAAATTCTTCAGTAAACAGATTTTTAATGAAAAAGATGATTAGATGATGTTTTGACGGTTGAAATTGGCTATAGGTTATATAGTTTAGATTTGTTCAGATTGATAAATAGTCTAAAAACCACTTTGAATAAATATTAGGATTGGGCCAAGCCCATAACACAATATTGGGTCAGATTTTAGTACATATTATGGGCCTATGTTAGCAAGATATCACCGAGTACGTAGCAACTTAGATTCTAAAGTCTAAACTAAACAAAATCGTAAATAAACTGAGAAAAAGCCTCCGTCTCCTCCTCTCTCTCTATTCATCAGCCTCAACCTCTCTTTCGTCGTCGACTCAGTTTCCGATTTAGGGTTACCCAATCTTCGCCATGTATCGCACGGCAGCTTCACGAGCCAGGGCTCTTAAGGTACATCCTTATTCCTTTTTACAATTTTACCCTTTTATCCTGTTCCTGGAAGATTCTGGAACGATTTGGTCCGATTCAGTGAATTAACAGATCTGGATTCAAATTCTTTCGTTTGTAGTTACTTCTATAGGTTACAATGATCTCTTCTCTGATTGGTTAAAGTCAATCCATTGGTTTAGATTATAACTCATCTGATTTTCGATTTAAGAGAAATGATTTCGATTATGATTCTTCTTATTGTCCTTTGATTGATACCATAGAAAAGATTGGTTTCTTATTATGTGATGTATTGTGATTGTGTGTTATATAGGGAGTTCTTACTCGTAGTTTGAGACCAGCGCGTTATGCTAGTTCTAGTGCTGTTGCGGAGACGAGTTCGTCAACGCCGGCTTACTTGAGCTGGTTGAGTGGTGGGTCTCGTGCTGCGCTTACTTCATTGGATATGCCTCTACAAGGTGTTTCTCTTCCTCCGCCGCTTGCTGATAAAGTCGAGCCGAGCAAACTTCAGATCACTACTCTTCCAAATGGTCTTAAGATAGCCTCAGAGACGACTCCGGTAAATAAAAGAACGAATTTTAATGTCTGATTTCACTCCTGAAAATGTGAACTGAAGAAAGTTAATGTTGTGTGCAGAATCCGGCAGCTTCGATTGGTTTATATGTTGATTGCGGTTCTATTTATGAGGCGCCTTATTTCCATGGAGCTACACATTTGCTTGAAAGAATGGCTTTCAAGAGCACGTTGAACAGAACTCATTTTCGTCTTGTGAGGGAAATTGAGGCTATTGGAGGCAACACATCCGCTTCTGCGTCTCGAGAGCAAATGAGTTACACTATTGATGCTCTTAAGACCTATGTCCCTGAAATGGTTGAAGTTCTTATTGACAGTGTTAGAAACCCTGCTTTCTTGGACTGGGAAGTGAATGAAGAGGTAGATCATTTTTTTTTTCCTTTTGTATTATTCTGATAACTGTGTTGAAACTTTTATGTGACTTTTAGCCATGTGTCGATGATCTTTTCCGCAGCTACGGAAGATGAAGGTAGAGATAGCGGAACTTGCAAAGAACCCTATGGGTTTCCTCTTGGAGGCCATTCATTCTGCTGGTTACTCTGGTCCATTGGCAAGTCCTCTGTACGCACCGGAGTCTGCTTTAGATAGATTGAATGGGGAGCTCTTGGAAGAGTTTATGACTGTAAGAATGCATGAGCTTTTGTGAACCATCTACGTCTCAGCGATTTCAAAATTACAATCCTATTTATTTGTCTTTTTGACTCAATTTATCTGGGAATTTCAGGAGAATTTCACTGCTGCACGGATGGTATTGGCGGCAAGTGGAGTAGAACATGAGGAACTTTTAAAAGTTGCTGAGCCATTAACTTCTGACCTTCCTAATGTACCACCCCAATTGGCTCCAAAATCTCAGTATGTCGGTGGAGATTTTCGCCAACATACTGGTGGAGAGGTAGGTATTCATGACAGATTTCCCATCACTGGACAAGTGTGTCTGAGATGAAGGTGTTTCTATGTCACATTTCTTATTGAGCTTTTGTTGTTCCATTTTCAGGCTACACACTTTGCGGTTGCTTTCGAGGTGCCTGGCTGGAATAACGAGAAAGAAGCAGTCACCGCCACTGTTCTCCAGGTGTCTAATTGAATTTTACTTTTTGGTTGCTTTAACTTTCACTTGTTTCGATCAAATTTTTTTTACTGGCGAAAAAGTAATAAAATGTAATCTAATTGCTATTAGATGCTTATGGGAGGAGGTGGCTCATTCTCTGCGGGAGGTCCTGGAAAAGGAATGCACTCGTGGCTTTGTAAGTCAAATCTTGTATTTCTTTTTGGCCTATTCTAGTTTTGTTTATTGAACTAGTTCACGGACCATACTCTCGCACTGCTAAGCTATCAGTAATAGTGATACAAGTTCTTATGTCTGGTTACAGATCGCCGTGTTCTAAACGAATATCAGGAGGTTCAGTCATGCACTGCATTCACTAGCATCTTTAACGACACCGGGTTGTTTGGAATCTATGGTTGCTCGGTAAGTTCAACAATCCTGATGTCGCTTTCTATGTTTTTCCTTTCATTACTTATCCACATTTTTCTATTGATGAGATGTGTAACAACGGAATACCAATTTTTGTGGTTAAGCTTAAGAAATATTGACTTTGAGGTTAAAGTGATGTCCAAGTTTTTTTAGCTGAAAAATTCATTGCCGGATATGTGTTTCGGTAATATGTGTTAGCTGATAGGGGATTTGTGTCTTTGAGTGCAGAGTCCTCAATTCGCTGCAAAAGCAATTGAATTAGCAGCTAAAGAACTCAAAGATGTTGCAGGAGGAAAAGGTTTGCAGTTTTGTTTCTTCCATTATCACTTAATCTAACAAGTTGAAACCATTCTCATACATCTATGAAACATTTTCCTTGTGTTCTTATGTTGGACAGTTAACCAGGCACATCTTGATCGTGCCAAGGCAGCCACAAAATCTGCAGTTCTGATGAATTTGGAATCTCGGGTATATTTTTAACTCTCGCACCCTCTACTTACATAAAAATACTTAAATGTTGCCAATTTGTTTAACTTGATCCAAACCATTATATGTTATGAATGTGTTCAAACGGTTTTCCTGTGCCAGATGATTGCAGCAGAAGACATTGGTAGACAGATACTTACATACGGAGAGAGGTATGTATACGCAGAACTTCATTTGAAAACCCGAAGAAGTTCACTAGATCTCCATAGTTTTCTTCAATTCCAGACACATCATAATTTGTGGTTTTTACAAAATCTTGCAGGAAACCAGTTGATCAATTCTTGAAGTCAGTAGACCAACTAACCTTGAAAGACATTGCAGACTTCACCAGCAAGGTTATTTCAAAGCCTTTGACAATGGGTTCCTTTGGAGATGGTAAACAACTTTCACTTTTTTCTTATCAATCTTTTACAAACCAAGATCTAGTGTCTTAATATTGTTTATCGTGTTTTTGTTTTTGGCAGTGTTGGCTGTTCCGAGCTATGACACAATAAGCAGCAAATTTCGTTGAAGCAAAACAAACAATTTGCCAAATCAACAATATTTTGGGACTTGTAAAATAAAGAAGATCTTGGGGAGAAGAAGACCCAACCAATTTTAATTTTAATTTTTTTTTTTACAATTACAGTTTCGTATTTTTATGAAATGGATTTTGTTTCCATCGACAGATATAAATGACTGGATTTTGTCCGGTTTGTCTCTCCAATTTTCAGGAGTATTTGTATTCCAATAAATAATCTTTTACTACGTGTAATGCAAACAACTTCAGTGGTACAATTAGAACTGTGTCAGTTTTTATGCAAGTGTTCTCAATTTTGCATATATGTTACCGGAGAATGTTGAGTAGACGTAAGGAACGGGGTTACTTTGCGGAGATAGTGAAATCAGATAGCTGCTTGGAGAAAGTGAAGTCTCGGCTTCTTAATGCAGTGCGGTTTTAGCGATAAAGCAGAATGAATTAAACTTGGATTTGGAGAATGGAAAGAGTTTCCAGGGAGGAGAAGGTAAGAAAAGACTAAGCGTGTCTTGCGGGGATTGATCAGGAGGAGGCAAAGGAAGGCAAAATGGGACGAGGAGGAACAGTAAGAAGCGAGAGTTCCGGGATTCCAAGTTTGTTCATGGTGGTAGGAGAGGGATGAGCAAGCATAGCACTGTAAAGAGTTCGATCATCTACAACTTCAACACTTTACAGTTATAAACTTTCGTTTATGTTTTTAGAAAGTGTTATTTTTTTGGGATAATTGTAAACTTCGAACGATGGATAATTTAAAAATGAATAGAAATTGTAATGTAAAAAAACACACGAAATCAGTGCTTTTTGTCTTAATTAAAAAGACCAGCTTGCAAAGTCACGCAACGTCGAAGCTCTAACTTTCTCTTCTAAAAGTGGCTTACTTTGGTCGCAAAGACACAAATTTTAAGGAAGAAAAAAAAACAAAACAAAAGCCAGATAATTTACTTGGGAGAAATAGGTTCGATAATTCGATTTTTTCGATGAATTAGAGTAACCTTGGGAGCAAAATGCGACCACGCTTCGTCATCTTCTACACAATTCCAAGAGAAACGAGTAGAAATCGTCAGTTTGGGATATTTTGTGGTTTTATGATTTATAGGAACGGGTTGAATCCTTAAACTGTTGAATCCTTGATATTTGTTTGAAGTACTCTTCATCTACTTTCCTCACAAAAATCTACTTGGCATGTAGATCTTGAGAATTCTAGAATGTGGATACAGTTGAAATGAACCTCTAATTATTTTTCTTAGAAATCACTTGAACAATCCGGTGTGGATGAGTAGATATATACTACATAAAAATAAAATCTTTCAAGTCATGCTTGGTACTAAATCTCTCTGCTAATTTAGTAATACAAATTAATCAATAAGTTTTGACGTATAACACAATTTATCATGCAATTACACATAATTAAAGTAAAAACCTTTTTTGATTTTTTTTTTCAACTTCATTATCAAGTATATATTATGACGTGTGATATAATTGTTGTATTCGAAGAACTAAACTACAAAAACGAGTGAAATTAAGAAACTCTGTCAATTTCATGGTTGGTACTTCAATAATCTCTATGCTAATTGGCCAATAATTATAGTAAGTTTGTGTAACTAACATTATTCCATTTGGAAATATAAAGTAAAGATGTACGCGTTGTACGACTCACGTGATCACCCAGTCACTCACAAGTCAAAACCTTAGTAACAACCTCTAATATAAATATATCACATTTCACATCAGTGTATTTCGAAATTTGATAACATAAATAATTTAAATTGATTTTGTGGATTGACGACTTGCATATGAACTAAAGTTAAAGTTATTTGTCTCTGTTAATTAGTCATATAAATTAGTATGTTTTGACGTGTTTATTCTTTGAAATTGTGTACAAAAAAAACAATAAATTGAAAACCTTTTAAGAAAATGTTAACTTGTTATATATATTTTGACGTGTGATTCTGTTGTAATGGGAAGAGCTAAACTACGTAATAAAGCAAATCTGTCAGTTTCATCATGCTTGGGTATCCAATGATCTTAATGCTAATTGGCCAATAATTTTAGTAAGTTTTTATCGTGTGGAGCTAGGTGAAACTTCTTCTTTCGTTTATTTTAGATGTACGCGTTTTACGACTCAACAAGTTCAACTAATTAAATATCACATGTGTGTTTAGTAGGTCTCTATCTCTCAAACACACAAAAAATCACTAGAGAAGAACAAGAATGGAGAATCCAAATTATTTCGATACATTTCCTGAACATCTACAAATGGAGATTCTGTCACGGTTGCCTGATCTACAATCCTTGGGTAAATGCGTATGTGTCTCAAAGCAATGGGCATCTTTAATCAGCTCCCAAGAATTCATAGATCTTTACTCGAGCCGATGGATGTTTAACGATCTTGATCACAAAGCGCTACTTGATCTGCTACTCACCTAGACTAACCTTGATTAAATCTTCAACGTGAGATCTGAAGAGTTTAGTGTCATTGTTCGTCTCATATATTTCTATTGTCCGTTCATTAATCTTTAATTATGCAAAATAATAATGTTGTCTCTCGAGTATATATCTCTTATTGGGATTATTTGAATCCATTTCTATTGTCGTACGTTAATCTTTGTTATGTACTATAAATAATAATCTTTCATCGATCAATTCAGATGTAAAATTTAATAACGTGATAGATCGGTAGAGTCGATGAAACTTTTTTTTTTCTCTAAGTAGCCAAATTGAATTCGAATAAATGATTTTCTCAGCCTGTATGGTTAAAATTTGAGATATAAAAGGATGGGAAAATTGATAAAGAAGAGAACAGAAAGTGCATGCCAATTGCTGCAAATTGTAATGTTACTGTTTTAAGTTGCAACCTGAAGTTTAAGTTACATAACTATGCAACAAAGAGTCTTCTCCCCGAAGACTCATTTAACTATCCGATTTCAAATCCTAAAGCAATCAATATCAGTAAATACAGATCTTAGATACCAAAACTTAAGAAACAAAAGATACTTTCCTATGGTTAAAACTTAAAAGATGACCATTTACAATGCAACGACGTGTGATAAAGATGAAGCCCTAAAAAAAAAAAAAAGAGAAGAAAATGAAGCCGTAAACTAACTATTGGACATCTACAAGGTACCTGTTGTCGGCGATGTCGTCTGATTTATGGGCTTTTTTGTTGTCAGGCCCATTATCGTGTTTGCTTCATTAAACCCCATCAGTTGAAACACTGTCGTTTCTCTTGTTTGAGTTGGCCGGAAGGTGTGGTGCTTTGTGGTAGTGGAAGTTTCGAGAAGAAGTAGAGATTGACCAAAATTAAGTTGCGAGTTCTTTTTAATATAAACAAAAATTAAACATATAGAAATTTAGCTATTAGGAGTTTTAGATTTTAATTTGATAATTTTCTGAGTTTATTAAGTTGTTTATCGATTCATTTAATATTTTTTGGTAAAGGTTAACTATTTTAGGTCAAAGTTGTTAAGTCAACCATAAGTTCAAAAATATTGTGCATACGATACTTGAGGAATAAATGTGTTGATTGCAAATACTTGAGGAATAAAATGTGCATTTTCCCCTGTTTTGCTCATTCATTTATATTTTCAGTTGAATTTCATATTTCTGCTATAATTCTAATAGGTATGCAAATATGCTGCATTATTCAAAGAAGAGTGAGAAGAACAGAGTAACATATGGCCAACTTCATTTCATCCCCCAACCTAGTAAGCTCCATGTCTTTTGTTAGATTTTGGTTTCTTGATACCTTTTGTAACCAAAAGACTCTAAATTATCTTTCTTGTCTTTTTATTATCTAAGCTTTAGTCGTTCTAGAATAATCCCACTTCTTGATGATTTCTTTTATCGCTCTTATCTGCATTTTGATAACAATATATCCCATTGTTTATACACTTTCTAACGTACTTTTCAGCTTGTAAATGCTGCAGTGATAGTTGATCCTTCTTTTAGGCGAATAATAGCTTGGGAAACTGATCAATTCTATGCATCATCTGCTCCCTGTGACATGACTAGCGCAGAGACCAGGCCCTTCAAGGAAACAGGAGATATATGCTTAAATGACATACTTGAAAAACAGAATGGTTCATTGTATGTTGTTGCTATATCCCTGGCAATAGAGTTTGCAGTTGCATGACACTGAAAAGTGTGTAGCCAATGCAATGGCATCCTCTTAGGCATGCTTCTATTTTTTCTATGGCGCTTGTGCATCAAAGAATAAAACGGATTTTATATGCTTTTCCAAACTCCACGGAGTTTGAACCATCATTATGCAGTGTTAAAACTTTAGAGTGTTGCATTGTTGAAGGTTATTAAGTGTTAAAGAACAGAGGAGACATGCATCGTTGTATACCACGGTTTACGGTCTATTGCACATCTGAAATGTCATAATCTAGTTAATTAGGATAAAAAAGTAGATATCAAACCTTTTTCAAGAAATTTTGGTATAATCTAGTTAATGTCGTAATCTAGTTAATCTAGATGAAATTTTAAAATCTAGCAAGGTTCAAAATAAATTACAGACTAGTTATCAAACAATTAATTCTAAGGGATTAATTGCTAAAGAAAATTAAATGAAAGTATATTTAATCATAATCTGTCTCATTTTATTTTCATTATTTTTAGGAGTAACATATACATATATTAATCAACATTTATTATTTAAAGGTTATAGCATATACAAATACATGTTTATTTATTTACTCTTTATTATTCTAAAATAAATTAATAGTGTTCTATCTCGTTTGCTACAATTAATGTTAAATCTAAAGTTAAAAATCCAAGATTAGATCATAATTTTCTTTATATATAGAGATATACAAACCGACTCCAAGAATCATCATCGTTGAAAAAGAATGGAGAATGATAAACATAATAATTCCAAGACAATAATTATACCAGAGAATATAGTTGAAGAGATCTTTCAACATCTTCCAACAGCATCACTGGCTAGATTCAAAGTCTTATCAAAAAAATGGAGATCGATAATCAAATCAACCTACTTTTCCCACAAACGACTCATTCGTACAGGCTTATCAACCCCTAATGTAAAATTTTTTTATATTGCTCAACATTTTTCAGCGAATTTTGTTGAAGAAGATTCAAACTCAATAACTTTTCTTTTAGAGACTTTTTCTAGAGATGATCACAACAACGGAAAAAAGTGTCCTTCTTCTAGTTACTACACTTTTTCTGATGATCCAGTTGACGAATCTCAAAACAAAACTATTCAAGTATTGGGATCTTGTGATGGATTGGTCTTGCTTCGGATCCATGAAGATTTTAAGTACATTTACTTGATCAATCCGACAACTAAAGAACACATGAAACTTTCTCCCGAATTTACGCAATGGTCATTTACTCTTAGTTGCTTTACCCCCACAGTGGCCGATAAACCATGGAGACAACTTTCTCAATCAGTCTTGCATTATAACCTATTTGGTTCGTCAACTTTCTTGTTCTACGGTTGATTATAGAATTGCATTTCAATTGTCACATAGTAATTTGTTATATACTTATTTATCAAATGTAATTTTATCATGAAGGTGGATTAGTGAAGAGAATGCCGTTTCTTGCTGGATTTGGCAAAGATATTGTTACAAAATCATATAAGGTGATTTTGATATATTCAAGAAATAAAAATTATGACCATTATTTCATGGCCAAGGTTCCATCCCTTGATAATGGTGAGCAAAGAGACGCTGGTTTTTATAATTTACATCATTGCATCTTCTGCGATGAGCAAACATCAGTCTACGCAAACGGATCCCTCTTTTGGTTGACATTGAAGAAGCTTAAGCAAACATCTTACCAAGTATTAGCTATCGATCTTCACACTGAAGAATTTCGATGGATAGTATTACCAGAGTTTGACACCAAATATGCTACTAGTATAGAAATGTGGAATCTAAATGAACGTTTGTGTCTATCGGATGTGCTAGAATGTTTAAATTTGGTCGTTTGGAGTTTACACCAAGAATATCCTACCGAAAAATGGGAGAAAATATATTTTATTAATATTGAAGTTATAATAACCAACCAGTTACATGAAAAGTTTTGGATGCTTGGTCTAGCGGCGGCCTATTTTTCAAGTATTAGAAATCGTCAAGATCAAGTGTCTTTTTTTAGACAAAGAACGATTTCGTATTCGCCAACAATGATTTCTCCTTCAAGTTTGATGCTTTGATGTTATTTATATCTTCATCATATAGTAAACTCAAAACTCTTAAGTTCTTAACAATATTACATATAAATTAAAAAGAATGTTTAAAAATATGTTTATATATTATATATATATATATATATATATATTTTAAAGTATATTGTAATTTCTATTTAATTGAAATTATGAGCTACTTTTAAAATGGTTTGTTTTCATTATGGTTTTTTCTCTTTTTCTTTATTATTTTTTCCTTATGTTTTATTAAAGATAGATCAAATTCTTTTTAATTTTGCCAATATATTTATATATTTGGATATAGTTATGATGAATAATTACAATATTTTGAACCATTTTTTGCAAATCCAAGACAACAAGTTGGGATAGTTAGACACAATTCTTTGAAACGAAGAATTACGGTAAAAAAAAAAGAGATTGACAAAAATAGCACTAAAACGTTTTTCTTCAAAAAATAGCATCTATTTTGAAAAATTTCACAAATAGCACTCAAAACTTTAATTAAATTTTAAATATAAATAAAAGAAATTCCCACAAATAGCACACTTTTAAGTTTTTTGGACAAAATTTGCATTAAAAAGTTTTTTAGACACAAATAGCACTCAAATAATTATTTTCTATTTAATTATTAAAATTAATGACTAAAACAATTCATAAATACCCAAAAAATTCATTACCAAAAATTCCCGACAATATATTCCCGCAAAAAAATTCCCTACAATATTTTTTCGTCAAAAAAAAACCCGAAAATATTTTTCCCCAAAAATAATTTTTGTCAAAAAAATTCCGCCTAAAAAAAAAATTCAAGACGCATATTACAAAATTTAGGAAAGATTCTAAGTAATTCAGGAAGGGTTTCACGAAATTTAGAACATATTTTTTTTGTGAAACCCTTCGTGACATTTGTAGAATTATTCTTGAATTTCGTGGAATCTTTCAAATAATCATTTTCTGAAATTTAGAAAGGATTCTACGAAATTTAGGAAGGATTTCACTAAATTTAGGAAAGGTTTCACGAAATTTTTATTTGTGAAAGCATTCGTGAATTACGTGAAATCCTACCCGAATTTTGTAGTTGTCTTACTGAATATTTTTGACAGGAAAATTTTGACAAAAAGAAATTTGGCGAGAATTGTTTTACGAAAAGTTTTTGACAAAAAAAATTTTGGCGGGAAAATTTTGACAAAAATTCTGACGAGAAATATTTACTTTTATTTATTTATTTTAATTCCAATAAATAATTAGTTATTAGAGCTTGTTCCTGCACACATTGCAACAAATTGTTCGTCTCACTTTCTCTTTTTGGCATTTCTTAGATGGGAATCCATAGAGTGTTAGTTCTTCCCAAGAAGTTTGATCACCTATAGATTTGGATTTCCATAGTGATCGATTGACTTGATTGGTGCAGAATTACCACTGACCATCCTTGGTTTGAGATATTGTTCCAGCCAAGGCAAACTATGGATAAAATAAGGTCCAAGTTTTGTTCCTTTGAGACTAAACACGCATATGTGATTATCTTATAAGCGAATCTCAAAGTTTGTTACTAGCGTTGTTAGTCATTCGTAAAACTAAAACGCCTAATTACATCTAAAAAACGAAAGAAGAAACTTCAGCTCCACACCTAAAAAAATAGGAAAATTATTGGCCAATTAGCATGGAGATCATTGGGTTGGAATCTCTCTTTATCTGCCGCTTAATCTTTTTCTTCTTAATTTCCTTAGCTTGTCTAGATTCATTACAAAGCATATTTATACTGTACTACTTTTAACCTACTTAGCTTAATTGTTTTGTCTTAACACCACACAAGACAGCCCACTTAACATTTGGGCTTAACATATAACACATGGCCCATTTGTGTCTTTCTTCTTTGTACTTCTTCAGTTCTTCTTCTTCTTACGACAAAGCTCTCTCTTGTACATCTTCATCTTCTACGATCTCTTCTTCTTTCTTTGTTGCAGTCTCTTATCATCTTCTCCACTCTTCTCTTGATCTCATCTCTCAAGTAGGGTTAAGTATAGGATCAATTTCCAACACATTGGATACCTAAGCATGTCTCTCTCCATTTTTCAAGTCAATAGTATTTGTATTCCACTAAATAATATTTTATTACGTGTACCGCAAACAACATCAATGGTACTAGAACCGTGTGTCAATTATTTTGGATGTAAACGAAGTTTTTGCTAATTATTAATTTGTTTTTATTCAAGAACGAGACGTGTAAAAAAGAAATGTAAAACTTCCACATGAATCGTACCAAAGCGTTTTTGGACGAGAAAAAAATAGAAATTGTAAAACTATAATTTTTGTAGTAATGTAAAACGATTTGTGTACATATAAACATAAACGGTAAGTCGGTAACATTCGTATAAAGAAAACAAAAGATTGTAAAGTTTGAGCAAAATGTTTGAAACACCTGTAGGATGACAAAAATGTAAACTTCTTAAACGGAAAAGTACTAAAAAGCGTAACAACTGAAAAAGGAAAGACTATTTTGATCGGAAAACTATATATAAAACATAGGTATGATCTTTATTTCTCAATCTCACTATTAACATTCACAAATGAATAATTAAGATTCCTATATTTTAGCAGGGATGGCTCAAGAACTCGATTTGGAATTGGGTTTAGCTCCATATGATCCATGGGTTCTAAAGAAGAATTTAACCGAGAGTGATCTTAATAATGGTTTTATTATTCTACCTAAACAAGATTTTGAAAAAATAATTCGGCAGATGGAACGTGGTTTGGTCAAGAATTTGGGAAACGGTGTTGAAGTGAAAGTCCATATTATAGAGGAAGGTCCTGAATCTGATGATTACACATTAACACTGGTCAAGTGCAGAGGCAACTGTATGTTCAGAGGAGGATGGTACAATATGGTTAAAGCTAAATGTTACAAACCAGACGATGAAATTGGACTTATGTGGGATAAGTGGTCTCGAAGATTTTTATTTCACCATATTAACTAGTTTTCTCTTTTCAACTATCACAGAAGATATTTATTTAGGGGTTTTAAATTTTAATTACAGTATTTTATTTCTTTTTTAAGTTATAGTCATCATAATTATTCGAAACAACTTGCAAAAAGAACAAAAAAAACAACCAATCTATAGCAATCTCACCTAAAACAATTTGCAAAATTTATGATGTGAACTAAATATCTCAACTTCTCTCAATAGAACAATGAAAGAAAAAGAAAAAAAAATCCAACATGTTACAAAATAAAACAAATCGTTTTTGTAAGGCCCATTAATTTCAATGCTCTAATCAATTTTAAGGCCCATTTAAACGAAAAGATTCATCTCCTTTACCTCTCGAGTTTCAATTCAACTGAAGAGAGAACTCGTATCCTTCTCCGCCGCAAAATGAAGCTTCTCCGCCGCCGTTTCTTCAACTCCGTCAATACAATCACCAGACCTAACCGACGTCACTATGCCACAAAGTATGTCGCCAAAGTCACTTCATCATCTCCCTCCGGCCGATCTCTCTCCGCCGAAGTTTCTCTTCCTAATCCTCTTCCCGCCGACGTACGTGGCTACCCTCTACCTCGCCGTCATCTAATCTGCCGAGCCACAAATCTCATCACCGGAGCCTCTAATCTCTCCGATGCTTTCTCTGATCTCTCTGATTACCTCTCTTCTCTCTCACTCTCACTCACACCCGACGAAGCTTCAGAGATTCTCAAATCCCTAAATTCACCTCTCCTCGCCGTGGAATTTTTCAAATTAGTCCCTTCTCTTTGCCCTTACTCACAAAATGACCCTTTCCTTTACAATCGTATCATCTTAATCCTCTCAAGGTCAAATCTTCCAGACAGATTCGATCGTGTTCGTTCGATTCTCGATTCCATGGTGAAATCAAACGTCCATGGAAACATATCAACTGTGAATATCTTAATAGGTTTCTTTGGTAACACGGAAGATTTACAAATGTGTTTAAGATTGGTGAAGAAATGGGATTTAAAGATGAACTCTTTCACTTACAAGTGTCTCCTTCAAGCTTACTTAAGATCTCGTGATTATTCTAAAGCTTTTGATGTGTATTGTGAGATTAGAAGAGGAGGACATAAACTTGACATCTTTGCTTACAATATGTTGCTTGATGCTTTAGCTAAAGATGAAAAGGTACTTGCTTTTTGAGAGAGCTCTCACTTGTTTTTTCACTCATAGAACTAACTCTCTTAAGTAAAGTTTTGGTTTTTATGTATAATTGTGTGCAGCCTTTTGTCAGATTGATCAGGCTTGTCAAGTTTTTGAAGATATGAAGAAGAGGCATTGTAGAAGAGATGAGTATACTTACACGATTATGATCAGGACTATGGGGAGGATTGGGAAGTGTGATGAAGCTGTTGGTTTATTTAATGAGATGATTACTGAAGGGCTTACGCTTAATGTTGTTGGTTATAATACTTTGATGCAAGTTCTTGCGAAAGGCAAAATGGTTGATAAGGCGATTCAGGTTTTCTCTAGAATGGTGGAAACGGGTTGTCGGCCGAATGAGTATACGTATAGTCTTCTTTTGAATCTTTTAGTTGCTGAAGGTCAGCTTGTGAGGTTAGATGGAGTTGTGGAGATTTCGAAAAGGTATATGACTCAGGGGATATATTCTTATTTGGTTAGAACGTTGAGCAAGTTAGGGCATGTAAGTGAGGCTCACAGGCTGTTTTGTGATATGTGGAGCTTCCCTGTGAAAGGAGAGAGAGATAGTTACATGTCGATGCTTGAGAGTTTGTGTGGTGCGGGTAAAACCATTGAAGCGATAGAGATGTTGAGCAAGATTCATGAGAAAGGTGTGGTAACTGATACTATGATGTATAACACTGTGTTCTCGGCGCTCGGGAAGCTAAAGCAAATATCTCATATTCATGATCTCTTTGAGAAAATGAAAAAGGACGGTCCTTCTCCGGATATATTCACCTATAATATACTTATCGCTAGTTTTGGCCGGGTAGGAGAAGTTGATGAGGCTATTAACATATTTGAGGAGCTTGAGAGGAGTGATTGTAAACCCGACATTATTTCTTACAACTCTTTGATTAATTGTTTGGGGAAGAACGGTGATGTTGATGAAGCCCATGTGAGATTCAAGGAGATGCAAGAAAAAGGATTAAACCCTGATGTGGTCACATACAGCACTCTGATGGAATGTTTTGGGAAAACAGAGAGAGTCGAAATGGCGTATAGTTTGTTCGAAGAGATGCTTGTTAAAGGGTGTCAACCAAACATTGTAACGTACAACATTTTGCTTGATTGTCTAGAGAAGAACGGGAGAACCGCAGAAGCAGTTGATCTATACTCAAAGATGAAACAGCAAGGACTCACACCGGATTCCATTACCTACACTGTGCTTGAACGGTTGCAGTCTGTCTCTCATGGAAAATCTCGTATCCGTAGGAAGAATCCGATAACGGGGTGGGTTGTCAGCCCTTTGTAGTCAGTAAAATAGTGTGAGAATGATCCTTAAGTGAAGAATGAAAACTGCATAATCTTGAGTTTCTAATGCGCTATTCAAAAATCATGTCTTCTCCGTATTGCTCTGTTTGATGATCAGGTTAGTATTATAATCTGCGCTTTCAAGTTTGTGCGAACTAGTACTCGAAACTGAAAATTTTGAAACAGGAGAATAACACATTGGTGTTTGAAGGTTTTTACTCTTACGGCTATTGTAATGTTATCTTTAGATTGATGAGTTTTCAGAAGAAATTAGAACTGCTTGATGTTTGCTTGTTCTTAAATTAGTGACATTAGAACTTCAGAGAACAAGGTTACATTTGCCAACAAAAGGAAAGGAAGATTAAAAATGGTAAAATTTATCCATGGAAGTTAAGTTAAAGCGGATCACAGGAACAAGAATGGCGTGGTGGATGCTGATGCGACATACTCACACCGCTAACGCTACTCTTAGAGGCCATAACTTCATCTAGCGACAACCTCTGCCTCTCAGATCGCTGGCGCGGTGCGCTGTGTGAACGCACTTTTGCCTTAAAGGACTTAGTTTTCTCCATGTAGCCAGGAGTACTCACACTGCTTTCATAGTCACACAAAGCCTTTCCACCAACACTCTTAGCTGGAGACTGCATTACATAATAGCGATTATTAGCAGAATGGTGATGCAATAATCTCGGCGTGTTCTGCGCGGTAGCAAACTTCCACTTCTCATCCGAGAAACACAACTCCAAATCATTCCCTTTGTAAACAAAATCGCCTTCATAGTCAGACATTGAAACAACATTGTGCACTTGTCTAGATCTTGATCTTGAACTTGATCTTCTCATGTATCTATCGTCCTTCTCTACAATCTTTGTTCTTCTGTCATCGAACGTTGCTTCATCAAACTTATCCTACAAACAGAGGACACACTTTAAGTCTTGTTTTGGCTTAAAGAAAAAAAGAGAGCCAATGGAAATGAGAATAGTTCTTTACAAAGGATTGTCGAGGTTGAAACATGTTGTTGTACTCTTTGTTGAGGCTGCGATTGATGCGTTTTGATCGCATAGCGGTTTGGACTCTGATCAAAGTTTGTATGCTCTGCAACATTGCGGCCGCGCGTTTCCTTACTAAGTATCCTCTCACTAATGCTTGTAGCTTCACTATACCTTTCAAAGCTCTTAATGCTTTCCTCGCCTAACCATAAAACCAAAAAAAAAATGAAATTGACAATTGTTTTCAAACCAACTATTCCACTTTTAATGATTCACATTTGCTAAAACTGTAATCTATGAAGAAAAACGTTCAAACTGTATCATAACCAAAAATTCGAACTTAACAAAACCATTTGCCAAAATTTTAGAACATTTTGAAGATGCAAAAATTACCAAAGAGCCCCTGAAGACTTTTTGTATTTTGACCGCAGCCCACCGCTCCTCCTTCGTGATGATGATATCTCCCGCTCTTCCTTCACTTGTCAGTCTAACCACAGCCGCCGAAACCGCTGCGTCTGCGGCAGTGGCCGTAGCGGTTGCAACCGCAATTGCGTTCTTGTTCTGATCTTTCTCTGTATCCGTCAAAATAGTTCCCAACAAAACAGAGTCCCTAGGAACATTGAAGTCGCCGGAATGGTCGCCGCCTTTGACGGAGTCTCCGCCGGAAACGTGGCTTCTATCTTTACTCTTCTTCGTGCCAAACATGCCCTTAAACCATCTTGCTGCTCTGCCCATCTCGATTTGGAAGAATCAAGAACACTTTTGTTTTGGTAGTCTGCGATGTGACGATTCGAAATGTTAAAGAATGAGAAATTCACGTATAACCCAAAAAGAAACGTTTTGTATGCAGAGAGAAAAAAACAAAACTTCATTGCATTTAATTTGAAATTTTATTTACTTTCAAACTTTGTTTCTATCACTTGTTAAAAATTTCATTTTGTCTTTGGTTATATTTCCTCACAAAAATCCAAAACATTTTACTATAGAGCGTTGATATGAATCTAGCTAAAAGAAGAGTATTACTATGACCAAAATGGATAAATATATTATTTTTCTTACACTGTAATCATTAGATAAACAGAAAAAATTGAACAGCAATGAACTGACAATACTTGTTATCAGTCTATATATAAAAAAGTAAGAATCATTATCCTATATTCCTATTAATTTAAAATAAAATCATACAGTATATTTTATCATTAGATAAACAGAAAAACAAGCTCGATAAATTGATAATTTATTCGAGTAGAGGATGATAGTAAAGACAAAACATATCACAGTGTGAAAGATTTGGCTAGTAAATAAATGTTGGCAAAAAATATTGTTTTGAAGAAAAAGAAGATCATGGTTTGAACAAAATAAAGAAGGAAGGTTCAAAATACAGAAGAAAAAAATCTGACAAAAGCCTCGTGAAACCTGAATTAGAAGACAAAACATGATGTCATGGAGAGACATATCAAAAAAAATTATAATTATTTTTTATTGGATTCTTTTTAACACAATCCATAAACTTCTTCAAATACAATGGAAAAAAGAGGAAAACATCGTGAAACCAAACGTTATGGAACAACAATCTGCAGACAAAGAATCGACAAAAGAGTAAAACAGAAATGTTAATTACACTTAAAAAACGATTAAATAAATAAATTAAAAGTAGCACTCGCCTGCAAATGACAAAAGTGGTTTCTCTGCCTCCTACAAAATTTGTTTCTCACAGAAATAAGAAAACAAATAGTGCCTTAATGTGTTAAGAGTCACCGAATAAAGAATGTCACATTTCACTCTATAACTCGATTTAATTAAGAACGCTGATTAAGAGAAGATTTTTTCCTTCTTAATAGCTAAAACATAATCAATGCACTGATTGATCGGTTAAAATGGGGTAATTGAACGTTTTTATTTGAATTTTTTGGTATTATTACCAGTATAGACATTTGACCAAAGTATCTCCAATAATGGCAATGACTCAATTAAATGGATTACACATTTTCAATACTAACACATACACACACACCAACTTTATTATGTATGTGACCAAACTTGTGAAAATTCATCTCTTAAAGATTTGTTCACTATACTACTCGATTTTTTCCAAATACAAAATTTCTGTTTATAACACAATATTTTAAGTTTGTGAACATAAAATGAAATCAAATTATTTTTTACCAAAGTAAACTCAATAATTAAAGAAAATTAATTTTATATCTTTCAGAAAAAATCTTCAACATTAAGATAAATATCTTTTAAATGTTAAAATGCTTATTGAAATATATTTTCTTATTTGGAATATTTATTTATCTATTTATTTATCATTCAACCATTACATTCAGTAAAGTTAACTTATTGAAAACGAACAGTTTCACATTAAGTTAGTTACTTGGAACTTGATTTCAAACAAGAATCTGAACTGTCTTGTAAATACAAAGTGGTAGCGCTACTAAACGTCGGTTTCCTTAGGTATTGATGTTGGATATGACTTATCTTCTCCCCGATCTCTCCTTTTATAGACCGATGTGAAACTCTAGTTTCATTCGAATTTAGAATGGCATGTCACTACAAAAGCATACCTTAGAATTCGAAGTTTCTAACAACTCCATATCTCATATCCCTGTGGACTAGTGTTTCTCGACAACATCAATTCTTTTACCCATTCTGATTAAGGCTTTTCTACAGCAAACAATGACCTTTAATTAGTATTAACTATTAAGTCTCCTTTTCTTTAACTTGGGCTTTGCCATTGGACATTTTTCCTTTAGAATTCGAAGTTTCTTCCGCATCAGGTTTCTTTTCCTTAAATTTAGAAATTTCCGCTAGCAAATACAAGTTTATTTTCTTTAGAATTCGGTTTTATTCTATCGTTAACTCAATGATAAATTTATTTGATCCAAACAAGTTACTACAGTACAAGAGTAAACGTCGCTTATTACTTGAACTTAAAACCAGAATATTAATTTTTTGGACTAGATAGAGTGGTCCTAAAATGTTGAGAGGACAACACAATTGGCCATCAATATCACTGTAGACTTCAAAAGAATATAGAATGAACATTTTCGAAGGCAAAAGGAAAAAAGTAACTATAAGGTCTCATATTGCTGCTTCGAATAGTTAGGCAAGACTCTCAACGAAAAAGACTTCTCTTCAATTTTTCTATTTTGTACTCTCTTTATCAATATTCCATACCCACCAATTTTTTCTTCCTTTTTTCCTTTTAAACGATTTGATCGTATGAATACATATGCTTATGAACAACCCTTTATTTTATATATCTATTCTACGAAACACAAAAGCTAAACTAGAAACATAAATTTAGAGATGATTATACATAGAAACTATATCATATCAAGTATTATCAAATATGTAGATCAATAATCAGAAGATGATAATCTAATGATGTCTGTAATTTTGTTGCCCAAGAGTCCAGACAAAGATGAAAGATGTGGTTAGACAATGGTTTGAATATCTGTCCTAACAGCTCATTTAAAGAAAAGTTGTTCAATGTTTTAAAACCTTTCACTCTCATAGTTCATTACAATAGCGGATACCCTAAGTATAGATTTAATAAAAGCTAAAGAGCTTTTTGGCAGAGAAAAAGATTGTTTCTTTTCTCCGTTTTTCGAAAAGGATGCTTTGCTGACATAGGGAGAGTTACATTACTTAAAAGTGTTGATCAAGTGTGAATAATCATTACCAAAACTTAAAAACAGAAGACTATTATAATATGCCTAAAAGGGTTTGTAAATTTACTCAAGACCCCAAAATCATCATTGCACTGTTTGGTCTTTGAGTTCCAACAAAACTCTATGATATCTCAAAAGCCAAAAGAAGATGTAACAAACCAGAATGTACATCAGACTTATATCAGAAACTTTTCCAAGACCAAAAACTCATCAAAGTTTAAAGGCAAAATGCAATTAATAACATCTCTCTACTTCTTTAAAAGCTGTAAAAGATCTTTTTCTTCATCTTCTCATTTTCTCTTGCTTACCATTTCCATCTGCAAATTTCAAAACAACAAAAAAACATTCTAAGAACTTCACTTAAAAGAGTCACCAAAACAACTAAAAAATGTTATTAAAATCCTACACTTACATGTTAATGCTGAAGAAATCTCAGAAGTTTTAATCACACGCAGCCTCTTCACCGAAGACACAAACATTCTGACAATTTAAGAAATAATCAATTTTAGTGATCAAAAAGTCCACAATCTTTAATAGCTTAACCAAACTAAGTTTGTTATTAATCAAACTGTGATTAAGATATAATAAATATGTGACTAGGAATCTAATACTTCTCCTTTAGATAGAACAAAAAGCTGACTCAGATTCAGAAAAAAACGAAAAAGAAAAGAAAAGATTCTTACTGCCATGGAACATCTCCTACAAGCATCTTGTCTCCTTCATTGTCTTCATATGTAAGAGTATATTCTCCATTCCCATCTAATAATCCAGTGATTGGTTTTTCATCTTCTATGGATGATGGAAAGTCTCTTTGAGCTGATAAAATAAGAACAATTAGAGTTCAAAATTCAACCCTTTTTTAACCATAATCAATAGAGAGACAAAGGTTTCAAATTTACCTGCAAGAAGACCTCTGAAGAGCTTGTCAACTGTGAAAGATAACTGCTCATAGCTATTATGAGCACTGAGATCAACTTTACGACCAATGGGAACACCATACATGTTGATCTTCACAAACATGCCTCCTTGTCTCTTTGGTTCTGTTGTCTTAGCAGCAGCATCACACTTTTGGTTCTTGAGGGTAACACCATTGGAGGTGGTTGAGTCATTTCCAAGCTTTGAAGAACTTCCACTAGCTAAATTCTTCCTGAAGGATCGAACCGGAGGCCATCCCACCACTGGACCAGGAGCAGTTCTTTAAAACACAAAGGCATCAAAACAAAACTTGTTAGTAAGACAAGAACAATCTCAAGGTTAAAAACAGAGGAAAACTAGGGCAGTAAAAAGACTGAAACTTTCAGATGGGAAAAGGGTAAAAAGATGAAAAGTTTTGAGATCCAATCTTAAGCAGACAAGAACAAAGTTTATGCAGATAGATGGGACCTTATTGGCTAATAACAAGTGAATATCATCATGTGAGAAGGATACAAAACAGAGAAAAACAAAAAGTAAGAGATGAGAAGTTTAAAACCTTTTATGGGATGTGGTTTTGGTGGAAGAAGGAGAGAAGTATTTGCCAGCGAGAGAGAGGATAGATTTGTCTTTTGGTTCTTTCTTCATGTGTCTTATCATCGATTCATCATCATCTTCTTCACCAGGTGGTCCAAGCTTTAGCTCAAGCTTCTTCTCCTCTGTTTTGAAAACAGAGTTTTTCTCATCGTGAAACCAATTTCTTCTCTCTTGTGGAATCATCAAGTCAAGCAGCTTCGGAGAGATTTCACCGTTTCTTGAATAACCCTCCATTAGGATTTTTTTTAGAGGAACTACAGAAGAATCTTGCGTTCTTTGACCAAAAGAAGAAGAATTTCGACAAGAAAACACTTCAAAAAGAAAATCTGTCTAGAAGTTGACAACTTGTTCACGCAAAAGAACAAAATTTTATAAACCCATTAGTTAAAATCTCTCTGCTACACTATCCAAAACTCTTGAAGCAACTTAGAAAACAAAAGAGAGGAGATGGAAATGGAATGAGAAGCTAGAGAGGTGATTAAGTGGGACTTTTATACAAATCAAAAGCTTTCGCCTTTTGAAGGGAAAAATGTTAAAACTTTATGGTGGGTTCTTATCTTTTTTCCCACTTTGTGTTCTCTCTCTCTCTCTATCTCTAGATTCTTGAAGGAGAAGAAGTTGGATTTTATACCAAGGAAATGCAGTGAATAGGTTAAAACCAAAGGAAGAAAAATAAGGGGTAAAATTGGAAATTATTAGAAGTTAGTAAATTTGGAGACCAAAAAATAAAAATAAAGGGATTTATTGGTGTGAAACACACGCAATCAATCTTTTTATCTCTCTCTCTGCCCTTAAAGGAAGTTTAGTGGAGGAAGCAAAGCATGCTATTTTGTTTTCTATCTTATTATTCCAATCCCATAGGCCTTTTTTCACCTTTTTATTTAAAACATATTTTCTTTTGACCAATTAAAAAAAATACATACAACAGAAAAACATAAACAAACAATTACTTTGTACAAGTAAAACTTGTGGTGTTGTGTGGTTGACCCAAACAAAACGAGAAGTGTAACTTGAGAATTTGTTATGTTTTTATAATACTAGTAGTGTCACAAAATATGGATATAGGACTAAACAAATATTTAGACCAAAAAAGGAGGACTAAACAATGTTTTTGTAGAGACTTTACACTTTTACAAAATTATTGGGAAAATGTAGAAAAAGCATATTTATATTACGCGAAGTAAAAATCACACCCAATTAAATTAATAAATAGTAGTATATAATTAAAATATGGTTGCCATAAAAAGAAATGGAGGATTCGACGATCTTTCTCTGGTATGTTAGGATCACACCCCTATCGACTCTGTCCTACTCCTATGGGACTTACACATATTCCAATGTTTGGGAAAGTTCAAATGAATTTGGAGATTTTACGAGAAACCCTTCTTTTTCTCTCTCTCAGTCTCTATTGAGTCTCTATTGGGTGATTTAGCTGAATAACCATATTTGACAAACAAATTAAAAATATAGTACCATATATATAAAAATTAAGAAAATAGCATGTAAGGATAAGGAAAAGACAATTTTAGTGTTGAATTGGAGGTAAAATGATTTAGTAACATTTAGTTTAGTTTTTCACCTATTTGTTTTTTTTTTGTTATATATCTTTTCCAAAAAATAAATTCCAATTATAAAATTTATTAGAAAAAACCTATATTTTTTCTACATACAAAATAGTTTGAATTTTTAAAATCGGATTTGAATTTATAAAATAGTAAATAGTGTTTGTAAGTAAAAACATGTACTATTTTGGATAGAAATAAAATGTTGTACTATACTATTTTGGATGTATAGAAAAACTATACCCTAAGATACAACCTTGGCAACTCAAGCAACCAGATAACATAAGTGGTATCTGAAAAATCTATTTTGTCCTTCTCGTTTGTTTGTTATGTGATACAAAAAAAGAAAAAAAAAAAAGATTGAGAGAAGAAAGAAAAAGAGATGAGAGGTGAAGAGAGAAGGAGGGACTTAGAATGAGGTGGAGAAAAATGGGTAAATATACCATTATTATATATAATATAGAGAGTATATCTGTTTTTTTGTTTTGTGTTACTTTCTTAATTTATAAGTTTTTGTTAGTTATTCTTGCAAATTTTCTTCCTTTATTTCGTTTTGTCGTTATTATTTTATAAATTATTACTATTGGCTTTAATTACCATTTACCATCCCATCATATATTTAAACCCAAATGATACGAGGAATTTTTTGTCATCTTATACTTTAGATCGATAGAATTCAGTAAGCTCCAATATAAACTCTCTTTTTTTTTAATCAGGTTAGTTTATTCTGCGTTTTTTTCAAATCAGTCACTAAACAAATAAAATTATTGATTTTAGATTCGAGTTTTGTGTCTACCTTTACATGCAAATAAAAAACACAAGAATTATTGTGTTGCTTTAAATGAACTTAATCACAAGAAGCGTATGTTACCAAAAAAAAAAACTCAATCTTATTTAAAAGAGTAAGCTTTTGCCACACCAAAAAAAAAAGAGTAAGCTTTTGAAAATAATGAACCATCGGACATGGTTCTTCCACGTGTGAGACCGATATGACGGAAAAGCCGAACCAACCAAGAGTCGGGTAAGAGTTTTGGTCAAGGAAGGAAGGGTAATATGGGAATTTTCAAACAAGATTATCAGAGGTCAAATCTTGTCTCCGTATTACCAAACTCGTTGTGAGTTTTTGGTCAAGTAAAGATGGGTATTTTGGGAATTTTATAATATAAAAATGGGATTATCAGAGGTCATTTCTTGTCTCCATATTACCAAACTCCCAAATTTCTTCCTTCATCGGCTACAATGCTGCAGACAAAGACTGACAGACAACCTTAATCACGGTTCCTTAATTTCTCCATTTTAAATCATTCATGTGTTAAATTAAACCCTATGTAATTATAGTTATTAAACCGTCTAACAAGAAACACCTATTGTGATTAGTAATTACTGTGTAATTAAACGTGTACACAGTGTTTGGTAGATCGCGCGTTTTGATGATCTTCTTTTTTGTTTATGGAAGACACGTGGCAATATAGATGAGTAAAACAGAGACTAGAGACCGAATCTCTCTCTGACTTTGACAGTACTTTTCTCTCTATCTGGACGGTAGACAAAAGTTGTACAGTTTCAGATTTTAGATCTCCTGATAAGCTTTCAATCCCAACCGTTGAAACTCAAAACAAACCACAACCAACGGCTATGATTATCACCGTACACCAATTAATAAGATAGCTGACTCCAAAAAAGAAAGTGAAAAGGAATAAAACAAATCGTGAAATTAATGTCAAATCTGAGGAAAAAGCAATAGTTGTGGTAAAATCATAAATGATACTCTTCAATCTTCATGGGTCGTATTTGATAAGGCTCCACCTAATAAGATTATCGAATTATTTTCCTGCACTTACTATTTGTATCACTCAATTTCGATAATGTTGTGTTGTCAAGTCTAATCTCATGATAAAAGCGTATCTACATGTATGTGTCAATTATTTGTATGCATTTTTCATAGTGCAAAGATTCGTTTCTAAATTCCAACGTGATAATTGTTTTTGTGTTGAGTGTTTTTGTGGAAGCTTCATACACTATTTCACTGGCGTCGCTTTTTGAATGCATTGCTTCTTTTTGTTGAAACTTTCATCATGCTTTTATGATTTTACCAGTGAGATGCAAATAAATTGCATTTACTATTTGATGTAGTAATAGTAATAGTGTAATACTAATAGCATCTAGAAACAAATTAGTGATCCAATGATCTTGGTAATATCCAAAAACTGTAATTTGTAATTGTCTTGGATATTAGTATTTGAATCCTCAAATAAGCCAAATACTGTACATTCTTAAATTTGTTGATATCTCTCGAACAAAGTCATTATTCTTTTCAAAATCATTTTCAAAACTTGTTTAACAAACAATTTAACAACTAAATTAATGAGAGAAAACGGTTGCATCAAACTTTTATCTCTCGATCGATCCATGGACCATGATACTCAAGATATTGAATGAAATACCATACTCTATAAAATGTAGTCAATTCTTTAATAAACTACTCTCTCTCTTCCTAATTATTTGATGGTTTAAGTTTTTTACTTGTTCCACTTGTTGTCCCAAATTTTTTTTTTTTTTTTTAGTTTTGTACAAAATATCATTATTATTTTTGTTTGTGACCAATAGAGAAAGAAAAGAAGTAAAATTAATATTATTAAACTAGCAAAATAATAATTAAAAAAAAATAAAAAATAAATTTGTGTGTAAAACTCAAAATACCGTTCTTTTTGGAACAGATGAAGTATATATTTTCATATACATAATAACTATTTTAACTTTAGTGTTTATTCATTAAAGTTTGAATCACAAAATTGAAACTACAGATTTTGTTTTCTTGACTAATATAATGTGGATAGTCTATTTTCTTATACCTTATGTCAAAACCAACTAAAAATATAAGCATCTAATATTCGAATGTATATTTACATTTCTACTCCTATATTTTTTAATTTTTTTACTCGACCATGGAACCTAAGGATCTAATTATGACATTCACAAAGTACTTTTAAAACGAAAAACTACAACTCTTTGGTTAAAAAGTAGCTAGCATGCTTAATACTTAACTCTTATTGTGAAAATAATCAGAAGCATCAAGCCAATTCAAAAGATAATGGTCACAAAGTTCTCAACCACAACTCCAACTCCAAAAAAGTGAAAACTAAAAGCTTCTTTTGCTTTCTCTAATGTTCATTAAGGAAATTAGAATCTATAAAGGCTTTAGAACAATTACTCATTAGAGAAACAATAATAGATGTGGAAACTGATAATCAATACCTATATGAACACATAAAGGATTCGATTTCTGGAAATATGAATTATGCAGATAACTGAAAACAATTTTACTGAAGATTTCAAGTGTGGTGCAAATAGAATTTTTTTATTTTGGTCTTGTGTGTTTAGGAAAAAAAATCCCATCATAAACGGGGTGTAAGTAGAATCGTTGTTCATTGTGGAATAGTTCGTAAAACCAATCACTATCAAAGTGTTGTAGGGGTATAGATCTACTCTTGAATGATAAAAACATTATTTATAATGAGATAGGATCTAATGTCAAGAAAATAGAAACTAGAATTAGCTGATAAATTATGTCCCAAAAAAGCAAGTAAACTATGTCAAAACAAAACAACAAGTAAACTATGTTTTAATGTTTCGGCTACAATCATTCCTATGATGGTCCATGGACTCACATGAAAATAAGGTGGCCCAATTAGTAATCAAAGCCATTGAAAAATGTATTGCTTTAGTTGTGGTCCATTCCACAAAACCCGCATAATACACACTGGCAAGACTAGTACAAGATGAGCTCAAGAATTGTGGAATCTTATACAATTGGTTGTAATATTGTGGGTGACAAAGGAAAATGAACTTTTTGATAATTGATTTTCAATTTACGAGTTTGCTAAATTATAATCGAGTCAGAAATTAGAAGAATGGGTAGCTTCAGTTAACAAAACTCTGTCTTGACTTATAGAGAAGGCCTACGATGGATTAGAAAATGTTGTGATTCTTTAATGATCTTTTGTTTTACTCAACTCGGATCAAATTATAAATCTTCTCTTGCGTCAATTTGACTCTAAAATAATTTATGAAAAGAAGACAAAAAGTGTGACATTCTGTTTTATTTTTTGTTGTAACTTTGGAGTATATAAGCAAAAATAAAAATAAAATCACTATCAAAAGTTCCAAAATGTGATCTGAGAGGTGTGGTGGGACAGAACCAAACTGTCTTTTGTCAGTAACAGCTCATTGTTCTCTGTACCTTCTTTTTAACTCATCACTTGCTAAATCTTAATTAATAAACCTAAACTGTCGTTTTCTCAAATCTTTTTGGGTATTATTATTACTTTGAAACGATAAAGCACAAAATCTTCTAAACTTTTGCTTAATTAATCCATTTCTAAATGTTGACCATATTTCCTAATCCATATCTTCTTTTTTTTTTGTTTTGTTTGTGGAGATATGTCATTTTCTTCTACTTTGTAGCCTTTTCCAGTTTCCCCCCATGTTCTGTTTTTTTCAACACAACAATAGATTTCTTCTTAGCTCTAGATTTTACTGTGTGCAGTTAATGCTATTCAATGCAGTATCTAATATATATCGATTATTATATTAAAAAGCCAGTAAAAAAATAATTCTCCCTTTCATTTACACAAAAACTTAATTTAAATATAAGAATGAAATTAATAATTTTTTTGTGAATCTTTAAAATATTTAGCTTCCAATACAATTTTAATTAAACAAAAAACAAGTTCCTAAATTAAAAACGAAGTTCTTAAACTTTCAACCAAAAAAAAAACTACATTCTATAACATTACTATTTAACAGATAAAAGAGTAAATTCTCACTAATAAACAATTTATTAGATTTACTAAACCAACCACTGAACACCAGTTTTTAGAAAGTAGAAACACAAATATATTTATTCTTCTTTGACCTTGAAGGCTTGAGAACAGAGATACTGATCAACCTCAAGTCTAGACAATATAATAGTCACACATAAGTATTAGGTATTAAACCAAACACATAACCTAATTGACTCCTAAATGTCTAATTAATTCACAAAAATTCCTTCATATAATAATATTAATTTTGGATTATTATGATTTTCAATTTTTGACAAAGAACATGGTCTTTTGGATATTAAAAATATATATTTTGGACATTTCCTCTTATCAATTAAGATTTTATTTTAGATTTTTTCAGTCCGACAAGAGAGTGTGCGCTTCACTCCTTCCTCCCATGGCTGATTTCATCTCTTCTCTACTTCTTCCTCTTCTCCATTAACCAAATCAACCAATACCCATTTCTCAATTCACCATATCTTCATCAAATCAAGATTCTTTCTTCCTTAATCCCTAAAAAAAACCTTCTTTCAATTCTGATTTTCACTTAGGTTTTTCTCAATTTCTACTTCACACAATGAATCTTACCTTCTACATCTTCTTCTTAAGTCTTTTACCAAGTTTCTCATCTTCAAAGCCAATGAATTGCTCTGACACTACTCGTCTCTGCAGTTCCTTCCTTGCTTTCAAACCAAACCAAAACCAATCTTTCTCTGTAATCCAAAGCATGTTCGATGTATTACCACAAGACATAACCGCCGACATCTCCGGAGGTTACTTCTTTATTAAAAAGAACTGTTCTTGTCTTACTACGACTCATCAATACACAACAAACACAACATTCACAATCAGACAAAACGTTGGATACGTTTACAATGTTACCGTCTCTGCTTACTCTGGTCTCGCGTTTCCACCGAATACAACTAGAGCAGCTCGCGCTGGTGCAGTGGTTTCTGTTCAGCTTCTTTGTGGTTGCTCTAGTGGTCTCTGGAACTATCTTATGAGCTACGTTGCTATGGCTGGAGATAGTGTACAATCTCTCTCGAGCAGATTTGGTGTTAGTATGGATCGAATTGAGGATGTTAATGGGATCTTGAATCTTGATAATATCACAGCTGGTGATCTCCTTTATATCCCACTTGATTCCGGTAAGAAAGTTTCGATTTTTATGCTAAAGTTAGGGTTTTTGAAAAGAATAATTTGATGATTTTGAATTTGTTTATGAAGTACCTGGAGAGCCTTATGAGACAAGTAAGATAAATCCACCAGCTCCTTCTCCTGCGCCTGCATCATCATTAGCTAATGGCAATATCTCAGGTTTGGTTTCTGTTATTATCTTGTTTTGTCTGATCTGAATCTCAAGTTTCTATTTTTAGTATCATGAAACTTAAGTTTAGATGTTTCTGTATTTGTTTCCAAATTTGGAAAGATGACCAGGTGAATCACACTGCAAAGAGTGGTAGTCATGTGCCTTATATATGGATTGTTGGTGGTCTTGGAGTTGTGCTTGCACTTCTTGTTCTGTGCATACTTGTATGTATCTGTTTGAGATCATCTAGTTGCAGTTCCAGTGAGGAAGATGGTAATGGACACAACTTCCAAATCCTTAGAAAATCCGGTTTCTTTTGCGGTTCTGGTCGGTATAACTGCTGTAGATCAGGGGATTTTAGACAAACCAATGGTGAAACTCAAGTTGTTGCTATTCCTAAAGGTTTGGTTTTTGGTTTCATCATCTGTGGTTTCTCTTTTAAAGAGTTTTCTTTTTTAATTGTTTTACGGATTTTTTCTCTTGTATGAATGTAGCTCTTGGTGATGGAATGTTTGAGATAGAGAAGCCTATGGTGTTTACTTATGAAGAAATTCGTGCGGCTACGGATGAGTTTTCGGATTCTAATCTTCTTGGTCATGGAAACTATGGTTCTGTATACTTTGGTCTACTTAGAGAACAGGTTTGTTTTTCATTTCCTTGTTTTGAGTTGTCGTAATGGCTTTACTTGATGTCATATTTGGTTTAACTTATCACAGGAAGTTGCTGTCAAAAGGATGACTGCTACAAAAACTAAAGAGTTTGCAGCAGAGATGAAAGTGCTTTGCAAAGTTCATCATTCCAATCTGGTAAATTCCCTTTGTGTGTATATCTTTTTTATTAGTCTAAAATCATTCGAGATTATGACTCTTATGTTTGCTTTTCGTCTTGTCAAAGGTAGAATTGATTGGTTACGCTGCAACCGTTGACGAGCTTTTCGTAGTTTATGAATATGTCCGAAAGGGAATGCTGAAAAGCCATTTGCATGATCCTCAGAGCAAAGGTAAAGAGACTAATATTAATACCCGACAAGAACTAACAAGAAGATGATATAAATGATATATTTCTTGATGTTATTGAAGGAAATACCCCACTTTCTTGGATAATGAGGAATCAGATTGCACTTGACGCAGCAAGAGGCTTGGAATATATTCATGAGCATACTAAAACTCATTATGTTCACCGAGATATCAAGACAAGCAATATTTTGCTCGACGAGGCATTCAGGGCTAAGGTCTTAGTCTGAACTTATGAAATCCATTACATGTTCTGATTCTTATAGAGGAGAATTTGGTTGATCTTATCTTTGCATTGTGTTTAGATATCGGATTTTGGACTTGCAAAACTCGTTGAGAAAACTGGAGAGGGAGAAATATCAGTAACTAAAGTAGTTGGTACATATGGTTATCTTGCACCAGAGTAAGCATTTGAACACTTGAAGAAGCTACATTGAGTTTTAATACAAGAATACTTTAGTGAATTCTTATCTGTGACTTTTCTGTCTTTTCTTTTGCAGATATCTAAGCGACGGTCTTGCCACCTCGAAAAGTGATATTTACGCCTTTGGTGTTGTTCTTTTCGAAATTATATCCGGAAGAGAAGCTGTTATAAGAACGGAGGCGATTGGAACTAAGAATCCAGAAAGACGTCCATTGGCATCTATTGTAAGTTCTTGGAGTTTGTTTATAAAGATTGAACCATTACACTTCTTTCTTTGATGCAACATTCATTCGCAAAGCCCTTTTTTGTTGTTCTTGCAGATGTTAGCAGTGCTAAAGAACTCACCAGACTCTATGAACATGTCGAGTTTGAAGGAGTTTGTTGACCCCAACATGATGGATTTATACCCGCATGACTGTTTGTTCAAGGTAAACTAAGAAACAAATGCTTAATTAGTAGTTGGAAAAATGTAGTAACCATATGATTTATTTCATTGTAAATGAATTTTGTGGACAGATTGCTACGTTGGCAAAGCAATGTGTGGATGATGATCCGATTCTAAGACCAAACATGAAGCAAGTGGTTATATCGCTCTCGCAGATACTCCTGTCTTCCATTGAATGGGAAGCCACTCTTGCTGGAAACAGCCAAGTCTTTAGTGGTCTAGTCCAAGGAAGATAAAAACAATAAAAACTTAGAACCCTTTCTTTATTTTCAATTTATGAATGTCGCCATTGCCTAGAAGAAGCTTAGTTTGTCTAAACCAAAAGATCGTTCGCAGTCTAACTAAGTAGATAGTTACAGAGACAAATCTCTATATGATTATTCTTTTGGAGAATCAAATGAAGAGATGTATGAGTTTATATGCTTAAGATATGTTGCAATCTTACAAACAAAACATCACTTTATAATCTTACAAATTACAATAGATTGATGATGATGCATGACACAGAACCATATAATTTTTGGACATAATCAATACTTTGTAAGAGAAAGTGTGAAGGTCTGAGAATCTATGAAGACTTAGAGATAGAAGGTCACTGTTGTAATCTTTTTCGATTCCCATACTAACTCTGGTTTTAGCTTATATAATACAAAATCTAAAAGCATAAAAGGCTTAACGTAGTAAGTAATCTTGGCCCAGCATAGGCCCAATAAACCACATTCAGATCGTATCATCATATTCTTATTTTTAATTCAACCAAATTATCTTGTGTTTCAAACCAATATCTCCTTGATATTTTTGTAAATTTTTGTGTGCGCAGATAATGATTTCTCAGTGATGACTATAAACTCTATTTGGCATCAATTAAAAGTTTTGACCAAGGGTTTCAAACTAAACGACGTCGTTAGGGTTCTCTTGGGATGCAAGCATGTGTTTTCACATGATTAATCCAAATAACAAAAGGAAAAAGAAAATAAAACTCAAATCCTAATTCCTAATGGGAAGATTGGTTTTGATATTATAAAGTAAAATAAATCACGTTTTTGATATTTCTTCTGGTAGGAACGAACGAAAACGTAGTATTCGTGAGGATGGATACTATTGACGAAATTCTCATTGGTTTCTCCATCATCGGCTTGATCGTCATCGTGATTGCTAACTGTTGCGACAATATAGATCCCCCTCCCACGAGATTACCTCCCGAGACAATCCATCAAACTGTACAGCCTCAACAAGACATTGAAACCGGACAGAGCAAAGCCCTAGTGTTCAAAGATATCAAAGAAGAAGAAGGAGGAAGAGAAGAAGAAGGTGGTGGTAAACGTTTTTGTCCAATTTGTTTGGAAGAGTACGAGGATGATCATCAGATTAGGCGTTTAAGAAACTGTGGACATGTTTTTCATCTTTTGTGTATTGATTCTTGGCTTACACAGAAACAAAACTGTCCAAGTTGTCGCCGTTCTGTTGATTTGATGAGTTTAGGTCTTTAGACTATTAGGTTTTATTTATTTATCATTACTAAGTGAATATAGTCATATCTTTTGGTTAAGGTATCAATTATATTTACATTAATCAAAGTTTTGGTCAATGGTTGAAAAATCGAACTCAAGTTGACTTTGAAGCTTTTTTTTGTTGTTGTGTTGTTGTTATTAGGACATGTGAACAGAGAAACATGGACTGCAAAAGACTTTTTTTCTTATTCTTATTTTTTTTTTGGGTACCAAGTCAGGCTTTTTTATGTTACATTTTCATGGAGATTGAGAGTGGTGATGAGTTTGAGTGACAATAGGAGATGCACAACATCTGCAGCAACTTCCTAGCGGAGCTGGCTCACAACACACACAAGCAGGGCAAATCGGTCTTCTCGAGCTAATAGGAGCTGATGTGAAATACATACCAAGAAAGATTGATCCATACAGATCACTTTACTAATCTAATATTGGAAACTATTGTAGGTATATATAAAGTTTAGTTTGATGCCTTGAGTTGTTACCTCTTGGGATACGAGTAGCGTTGCTTTGAGACAAGGGAAGAACAAGTAGCAGAAACAAGACAAAGAGCTTCAAGAAGATGGATTTTCCACTGTGAAACGACGCCATTGATGCTTTGGTTTGTTATGCTTTGTGTTCGTAGAGGATTAAGGGTAATCATATTTATATGCGTTTTTAAAGATGACTTTTCCACAGACCATTCTAAGATTCAAAGTCTCTATTTCTGAGTTGAATGAGAATTCAAAGGTTCCTCAAACATTGACCGATCCACTTTAATAATAAGTTTAAAACGAAGCTACAAGGCAAACAAAACATATAGAATACTTTTTTTTTTATCCTATAACAATCAAAGTAGAATGGCCTGAGTGACAAGATTCATACGGAGTCTAATCTTTTGATTGCTTATTCACATGTAAATAAGATCATATTAAACACATGACAAGGTGTTAGACGAAATCAAAGTCGAAGCTTTTAGGGATTTTTGGGGCATCGACATGGGCAGCAAGCACCTCGTGGAGCCGGTGCACAACACACACACGAAGGACACACGCGCCTCAGCATACGCGTTTCAGCTATAAGAAAAAGAAAACAATTCACCTAAGAAAACTGCGATGTATTATATATAAATCCCAAAAAGATTAGCTAACCATCTAGATGCGCTCGAGTTGCTTGACATGGAAGGATTGGAGATAAGACCAAAGCAAGTACGAGAACGGAAATGAGCATGGTTGAGAATCGCTCGGTGGCCATTGCAGCTTTCTGATAAATGCTTAGAAACTTAATAAGATTTCAGATGCAGTTTGAGACCATAGTAAATGATGTTTATATTAGTCAAGAAAAAAAATATTACTCGTTGGATGATATCTATTGAAAGTTCAGAAATTTAAGTTTTCCTTTTCTTTTCTTTGTCCACTAGTTTTTATTTGTCTTCCTTTCCTTTATCCACTAGTTAATGGGATATTTATAGCTACAATTCTAACACCATAGATTTACTTTTACTTGTGAATTGTTAATTTTCATTAAATTTTGACCATTTTGCACATACACATTCACATATCAAACACATACATGCTAGCAGAAAGCAAAGTCACATCCTTTGGGGATTGTTGGTGCATCGGCATGGGCAGCAAGAACCTTTTGGAGCCGGTGCACAACACGCACAAGCAGGGCAAAACCGAATTGGCACTGGTGCTCTCAGCAGCATATGCCCTTCAACTATCATAATAATAAAAATTAAAAATGAAGTAAATTCTATTCAAGGGAAACTACGATGGATTGTTAATTCAAGAAGATTAGCTTACCATCGAGATGCACTCGAGCTGCTTGACATTGAAGTGTAGGAGAGAAGACCAAAACAAGTACAAGAACAGAAAGGAAGAGGATTGAGCTTGATCGCTCGTTTGCCATAACAACTTTTTGACTTCAGATAACAGTTTGAAACTATGGAAGGTTGATGTTTATATAGGCCAAAAAGAAAACTTGCAGCAAGTTGGTCCAGAAGACTAACAATAAAATAATATTGAATAGGTTTTTATGACCATTGACCATATAAGTAACTAGAAAATGTCTCACGCGTTGCGTGAGTTATATTAATATAGTAATGTATACAATATTATATAACTATATATATATATATATATATATTACAATAAAATTTGATGTTTTGATATTTACATTAAAAACATTTATAGTAAATATTTATTATATCTTCCAAACATAAAATTTACGCATAATGTATATAACTCAATATGGAAATTTAAAAAGCACAACGAAAAATAATAATTTTTTAATAAAAATGAAATAATATAATAATATATTGTGTGAATATTTATTTATTACAATAAAAAATAGATTAAAGAAAATATATATACTTTTACTCAAAACTTAAATCTAGAATGAGATGTTATTTCTGGTAATACATGAATTTTCATCATAAAAATTATTTAGTAATATTACAATTAATATAGTAATATTTTTTTATTATATAGTTGTTATCATATTTTGAAAATTTTAAAAAGTTTCTTTACTCCATGTTTATAGGAAAGAACAATGTCGATATATGTGGTAAACATTAAAATAAAACCAATAATATTTAAACAGAAATGAAAACTGACAACCATCTATAATTTTCTTTATGAGAATATAAGTTATTTAGTAGAAAATAATCTAAAAATACGTGGAATTAGATAATAAACCAAAACCTATATATGTGAACTAAACACTGTATTAAACTTTTTTTTTTATGATAAAACATTTTTAAAAATTGTATTCAATGAAACTAAAATCCTTAGCAAAAATTATCCCTGAAAGAAGAAGAAAAGATGTGAAAATTTAGAATACATTTGGAATACAAAATTACCAAATATGAAATTTAGCTAGATAAAAATAAACTCAATTGAAAAAAAAAGACTGAAAATAATTTCTTAAAGACTGAAAAATAATAATAATAATAATAATTAAGTGAAAGACATTTTTTTGTTAAAGATGAGAAAACATATACACATATACCTATACTTGTAGCACTCACAAAAATGCAATGCTAATTTTCCAACGAATCCCCCAACAAAAATTACATTGGCTCTGATTTACCAATTTGTTTATCAACTCATCAACTTTAATTTCTTTTATTTTTAGTTAGTGTCATTCCTTCATAATCCATCTAAAAAGGAGAAATTCATTATAGTTGTTAAACGTATACAACCATCCTTGGCTAAAAATATTAAAGATATCCTCCTCTACTAAAAACTTGTTTTATCACATAGTATGGAAAGCATATGATGAGAAAGAAAAAAAGAGATTATAAAGTATAAGAAAAAAAAACTAACATGTGAAACACATTGAATCATGACAAATTATGGTTTTCTCGGTTGCAATTGTATCAACGTCACCCGCAAACACAACAACCTCAAGAATATCTAAAACATAGTTCCCGTATATTTAGCTATGAAACATTCTAAATAAAAATAATTCATATGTTTCTATTGCAATAATATCAATCCCACCAACAAACTTCGACAACTTCAAAAAATATAGAACATAGCTCAAGAAACCCTATTAAATTTGGAAAAAAATACCAAAAAGATTTTCGAGGGCTTAACATTAAGCAGTTTAGATAAGAACAAATATCTATTAAAAGATAAGAAATAAAAGAAGTGATCTCATTTTAGTTATTCGATCTACTCTCCCAGCTAAATCATCACTTATATATGTAGCAAGAAAATCACCTCACAACAAATTTGGTCTATCTATATTAATGTGGTGATTTTTTTTTTCATTTACTTTATGATTTCTTACAAATGGTAAGATGCATGCCACAAACGTTTTTTTAAACAATTGAGGAGATACCTCTCTTTGAGTTAAGTTTAGGCAATTCAAGACCTTCTTGAGATCCATCATTTCCACCAAAAACAATCATAGCACCTGCTCAAACAAAAAGTCATATGTAAGATATTAATGACATATACATTGAAATGGACCGATAACAAAACTGTTAAACTAATTCAGAGAAATTTATACTTCGCATACGATTCAACCTCATAATGTGATGTTGGGTAGAAAAACAAACCGTATTGCAGCTTCTCTCGCTGTAAAAAGGTTGGGCTTTAATTTTTCCAGCATAATGTTTCCAAAAATTTAATAATTGAAATAAGGAAGTTTCAACTGAGCCAAAAAGTAGAAAGTAAAACGGTCATTAAATAAAAATATTGGACATACGATCTTATAATGTATATGTTTAAATTATTTTGTAGTCAAATAGTTTCATATATCTTTACTTTTGCTTTAAATTATATTAAAAAATAAATATCTAAATAACGAAAAATGTATATTGTGTAAATTGTCTTTTTAAAATCAATGCATTTAAATTTATTAATTATTATAATAAATACATTGGATTAAAATTTAAAAAGTGACAAATGTCGAAAGAATAGAATGCCAAATGGCAACTTCTCAGAGCTTGTTTTGGAGAAACCTTACTTTATTATATAAGATTATATAAGATTCCGCTGATATTTTCATATTTAATCTGGTATATATATCTTTTGATTTCACACTATAAACTTTAAGTGTCCCTAAGAAATACGTTATAATGTGTTGACATTAGATCTCTTGTTGATATGCAAAGCCAAGGAGACAAGCCTTGAGGAAGTGAGAACTGTATTGATCATTGGATCGGTTTGAGACTTCTGTAGTAATTCTGGAACGTATATTTCTTTTATCCTGACCATATCGTAACAAACAAACTTTTCTAAGTTACAACAAATTCTATATATTCTATATCGGCAACTCAAAATCAAAAATCAATAACGAAGAGGTGAAAATAATACCATGAGGAAGAAAATATGAAGATTTGGAACAAAATATTGCGAGAGAGAAGAGATGGATTGGATGCTTGAGATTTTGACAATAGTGTGGTAATACAAGTCTGAAATCAGCATATTCGAGCTATGAGAACGATAAGGAATCATGCCAGTCATCACGAGCACGTTTCTATCTATATGTCTCTAATTTTCTCTAATTCGAAATTGAGAGCATGTTAAAGCCGACTCAAAATTCCTCGATAAGATCTATTTCCTCTTTGAAATTTAATATCTTTGATTAGAATAGATTTGTCATGATTTGATTTTTGTAGTGGCTGACGCATGTTCTTTTGGGATGTCGCGGTTTTCCCAAACCTACAATATCTATCGAGTTATCACAAAAATCAAAGAAGGTCTTGTGGTTAATAGTAAAAATGGGAAGGTGTCAATCCGGCAATTTTAATCAAAAATATATTACTTTATAATTGGTTAATTAATATCAAAACAATTTTACTAATAGATAAGAGAAATACATGTATGTTCAAACATATACATATTTTGGTAATTAAATTTCTAATATTTTGTCAAAATATATATTTCTATGTAATTGCTTTACTAATAGCAAAATCTTTAGTAATATAAAAAAGTAAAAGACAATGATAGATAATATTTGTAATATGTTTTATATCAAATTTTATCCTATAATATTTTTCCTTATATAAATAAAATTTTGATAGCATAAATGATACTAAATATATAAACAAATGAATTTGTATGTTAAAATAATATTAAAATACATTATAGTAGTTTTGCATTACTAATGTCAATATATAGCTACTTAAATGATTACTTAGCCAAAAATATATTAAAACAACTGATAACAACAAACACCGCATAACAGGGGTTAATAACCTAGTAAGGGTTAATACTTAATAGATAAAAGAGTTCTAACAGCTATAGGGGTGTTTTTCTTCTTCTTTAGATTGTCTATTATATCATAACTAAAATATTTAAACTAATCATATCATGATAATATTCAACTACCTGCAGCAAACTAAATGCACTTCCCCTCGTAACAAAAAAAATAGGGTTGAAGATAGTAAAGTGTGTCCCAAGATCTTTGTATCAGATCTCTTTCTAGATTTACTTGTCGCTTTATTCCAAGATCAGCTAATGTGTTGGCTGATTCCTTAGCAAAACAGGCTCTCTCTCTATATGGTTCATGTCTCTAATGATTTTTTAATATATATATATATATATATATATATATATATAATTGGTAATAAAGAAAAAAACAAAAAGATAGTAAAGTGTGTTCTTCTCCATTTAAATTTTCTATTATTCACTCACTCAAAAGAACTGTCAAAATTTGTAAGAAATGTGCTAGAAAGTAAAAATAACACCAAATTTTGGAAGTCAAGATTTTTTTCCTTACATAATTTGGAATTATTTTTAACAAAAAATAAATTATGATTTTCCCTATAAAAGATTTTTTTGTATGACAGATTTGGATTATTTTGACAGAGCAATATTCTCTGCATCTATCTCCCTTTGTTTCATTCTATTTCCTTATATTTTTATTCGACTTCTGCCATAATCTTACAATCCCCTGATTAATCTAAATCAGTGCCTAAAAGTAATCAAGAAAAAAAAATGAAGACTATGAATGGGTTTTTGCTTCTCTCGACTATAGCTTTTGCCGTTTTTCACTTAGTCCAAGCTCAATCTCAATCAGGTTCTTATTCTGTTTCATAATAGCTTGATGTTTCTTACGAAACCCTTTCAATATATCTTATTGAATCATGAACAGGTTTTATCAGCTTGGATTGTGGACTAATTCCTAAGGACACAACCTATACCGAGCAGATAACGAACATAACATACATATCAGACGCGGATTACATCGATAGTGGATTAACCGAAAGGATCAGTGATTCATACAAGTCACAGCTTCAGCAACAGACTTGGACCTTAAGAAGCTTCCCTGAAGGTCAAAGAAATTGTTACAACTTCAATCTCAAAGCGAATCTCAAATATCTGATTAGAGGAACGTTTGTGTATGGGAATTATGATGGTTTGAATCAAATGCCTAAGTTTGATCTTCATATTGGTCCTAATAAATGGACTTCTGTTATATTGGAAGGAGTAGCAAATGCTACCATCTTCGAGATAATTCATGTCTTAACACAAGACCGTCTCCAAGTTTGTCTTGTCAAAACAGGACAAACGACACCGTTTATATCGTCGTTGGAACTTCGTCCGTTGAACAATGATACTTACGTCACTCAAGGTGGGTCGTTGATGTCCTTTGCCAGAATCTACTTTCCAAAGACTGCATACTTCCTCAGGTAAAGAAATTGAGGCTTCAATTTTTTCAAAAACAATATATATGTTGTGTTTACATGAGAGAAAAAGAATATAAACATTTCCAGTTTTCTCGTAAAGTATTTTAGTAAAATGAAAATGCAAACAGAACTAGAACTTTCCGTTTGCATTTTCCGTTTTACGCTTAACTTTTCTTGATTCTTAGGTTTACAATTAGTATTCGTGATGAATAAGTATACCACTTTTTCATGCTATGGAAACTTGTTTTGCTATTTTTTTACCACTCCTAACATTGAACACATATTTACATTTTTGCAAACTGATTTTCCTATATCTTATTCTTATGTATGGATTTATGTTTCATGATTATTTTGCAAACTTTTTATTGAGCTAAAAATGAAGCCTCTTTGTCTCTCTCTTTAGGTATTCTGATGACTTGTATGACCGAGTTTGGGTTCCATTCAGCCAGAATGAAACAGTGTCGTTAAGTACCAATCTACCGGTTGATACAAGTAGCAATTCCTACAATGTGCCTCAAAATGTGGCGAATTCCGCAATTATTCCGGCGGAAGCTACTCATCCTCTCAACATATGGTGGGATCTCCAAAACATCAATGCACCGTCATATGTATACATGCATTTTGCAGAAATCCAAAATCTTAAAGCTAATGACATCAGAGAATTCAACATTACATACAATGGTGGTCAGGTTTGGGAAAGTTCCATTAGACCTCACAATCTCAGCATCACTACAATCTCTAGTCCAACAGCTTTAAATTCTTCAGATGGGTTTTTCAATTTCACTTTTACAATGACCACAACCTCTACTCTTCCTCCACTTATCAATGCCCTCGAGGTTTATACACTTGTAGAAAATTTACTGCTCGAGACATATCAAGATGAAGGTAAAATTCATTTAACCTCATTCTTTTAACCACTTTGTTTTCTTTCAATTTTTTCAAGAAGTTAGGAAGTTGTACTAGTTTGTGAAAAATATTTTCAAATCCACATGAATTTATTTGACTTAAGAGTACATTCAAATAATCAGATTTTTCTAAGTTGACAAAAAAATAGCATGTTTAAAAATGATTTCTAAAATTTGTTACTGTTATCTAATAAACCATATGCTTTGCTGTTTTTTTTGTTTGTTTGAGTATTATAGTTTCTGCTATGATGAACATCAAGAAAACATATGGATTGAGTAAAAAGATAAGTTGGCAAGGAGATCCATGTTCTCCTCAAATATATAGATGGGAAGGTCTGAATTGCCTTTATTTGGACTCTGATCAACCTCTGATCACATCATTGTATGTTATCTTTTCATTTCATTTATATACATTTCATCACTCCTTTTTATTATATTTTCGGGGTTTCGAAAAGATTCTAAACTCTTTAAAACATTAGGAACTTGAGAACGAGTGGATTGACCGGTATCATAACACATGATATATCTAATCTAATACAATTGAGGGAACTGTAAGTATCTAACAGTATACAACATAAATAAACTTTTACTATTTAATGTAATCGTTTTCTTTATCTCTACAATGGACAGAGATTTATCAGATAATGATTTATCCGGAGAGATTCCAGATTTTCTTGCTGATATGAAGATGTTGACACTAGTGTGAGTTCTAGTTATTCTGCTCTGGTTTTCTTGGTTTTGTTCTTGAAAGATTCTGTCGATCGCCTATCGCAGAAACTTAAAAGGAAACCCGAAGCTCAACCTCACAGTTCCAGATTCTATTAAGCATAGGATAAACAACAAATCTTTAAAACTAATGTAAGATATTTTTTCAACTCTTTTTTTTTCTGTCTTAAGTCGTGGAAAGTATGATTACATAATCTCTCTTATTTTTTCCATTCACTTTGAATGATTGCAGTATAGATGAAAACCAGAGTAGTGAAAAACACGGTATAAAGTTTCCTTTGGTTGCTATCTTAGCATCAGTGGCTGGTGTGATCGCATTACTAGCTATCTTTACCATATGTGTCATTTTTAAAAGAGAAAAACAGGGAAGTGGTGAAGGTATAAACATAAGATTAGGTCTTAAACATTAGTGGAAAGTAGAACATATTTTTGTAGATTTGATTAATTTTTTATTTCTCGTTTTGACCATATTATAACAGCTCCAACTAGGGTTAATACTGAGATCAGATCATCCTATCAATCAATCGAAACAAAGGATCGAAAATTTACGTATTCCGAGATACTAAAGATGACGAATAACTTTGAGAGAGTTCTTGGTAAAGGAGGATATGGAAGAGTGTATTATGGAAAATTGGATGATACTGAAGTAGCTGTGAAAATGCTCTTTCATTCCTCAGCTGAACAAGATTATAAACATTTCAAAGCAGAGGTAACATCTAGATCAGAATCATTAGTCTTTTCATTTTGAAATGGAAATTAAGTTTTTGATATGTTTCTTAGGTTGAACTACTTTTAAGAGTCCACCATAGACATTTGGTGGGACTTGTTGGTTACTGTGATGATGGAGATAACTTTGCCTTGATTTATGAATACATGGCAAATGGAGACTTGAAGGAGAATATGTCTGGTAAACACACTAACTTAGAGATTATTATTTGGTGGAGTTCGTAATTATAACAATTGAAATTCGGTATAGGAAACCGCAGTGGACATGTTCTAAGTTGGGAAAACAGAATGCAAATAGCTATGGAGGCAGCACAAGGTGATGAAATAACAAAAAGACTTGCTTATATTCTGATTTTTGATGAATAAAAAATTGACATAAAATAATTTGTAACAGGATTGGAGTATCTACATAATGGAAGTAGACCACCTATGGTCCATAGAGATGTGAAAACTACTAACATTTTATTGAATGAGCTGTATCAAGCGAAACTAGCTGATTTTGGGCTCTCTAGATCTTCCCCGGTGGATGGTGAATCTTATGTATCAACAATCGTTGCCGGAACACCTGGTTACTTAGACCCTGAGTGAGTAAATCAATCAATTATCTTACTCATGATAGAATATGAAATGTAATATTTTTAATACTCTTTTCAGGTACTATAGAACAAACTTGTTAAGCGAGAAGACTGATGTGTACAGCTTTGGGGTAGTTTTATTAGAAATCATCACAAACCAGCCTGTGATTGATACAACCCGCGAGAAAGCGCATATTACAGATTGGGTTGGATTTAAGCTCATGGAAGGAGACATTAGGAATATTATTGACCCGAAACTGATTAAGGAATTTGATACAAACGGTGTGTGGAAGGCTGTGGAGTTGGCTTTGTCTTGTGTAAACCCTACGTCAAACCATAGACCGACGATGCCACATGTTGTGATGGAGCTAAAAGAGTGTCTGGACTCTGAGATTGCCAGGAAACAAGGTAGTCAAGACATGTTTTCTAGAGATTCTATTGAATTAACCTTCTCTCCTACTGGATTCTCACCTGGACCGAGGTGAATTGAGAGCATTTGATGTCTTTATGAACCAAAATAATCCATTGAAATGTGAAGTTATCTCTGGAACTTAAAATACCGTCTTTCTGCATTGAGTGATTGGTTTTGTTTCTGGCCTTTAGTATTTGTAAACTAGCTTTCTTGTGTCACAAGAAATCGTTATTTTGGTAGTAGGAAACCGACAGAGACAATATATGTGTTTTAAAATTTAATACTATCTTTTTTTTTCATGTTCTGTCCGACTGGTTAATCTGCGATCCATACATTTTTTTTCTTTGGAGTTTAATGCTAATATCCGCCAAATTTTAAATTGAAAACCTATAAATTCACGGTAACCCGTAATCCGGTGAACCTGTTTATCTGCGAGATAACGATGCGAGATAACGATTCAAGATAATTTATTTAATTTTGGGATAAATATGTTAGTATTTATGTTTACTAACATAGCCCGTACTATGAAATTTTGTTTTGGTTTAAGTTGGATTAATTTTTTTTTTGGTTTTAGTTGGACTTCATATTTTGTTCAACCTAATATAATTATTTTTATTTTATATTTATAAAACTATAGAAAAAAAAAATTGATTCGTGATCTAATCCGATTGACCAAGAAATCCAATGAGACGGTGACCTAGGTTTATTGTCTGGGTTAGATTTAAAAATATAGCAAGAATCCCATGTAGTTTTGAAGTCTGAAATTTGGTAGGACTTTAAGAATTAATATCGGATTACACGATTCGAGATTTGAGTAATGCCACTAGATGATTTAAATATTGACAAAATAATATTATCTATCAACTATGATTAGATGTTTTATAAATTTTGCTACGTTAGTTTATCGTAAACAAAATAATTCATTAATTCGTTAAATGTTGTTAAAATAAACAATATTTTTTCTTTCAAGAATCTTAAGGTCAATTTGTTTATCAAAGAATTGATACAATATAATTCATTTTTATTAATGGAAATTTGATACAATTGTTTAAAATTAATTTTGGATTACGATTCGAGATATCCTTACCGGTTGAACAATGCGCCACTAGAAGATTTAAACTTTAAAGGAGAACAAAGTAATCGTATCTGTTAATTGTGATTTGATATTTTGTAAAATTTATAAGATTCACGAGATATTTTAAAATAAAGTAAAAACAAGAAATTATCAAAATCGTAGCTTAATCCTAAATAAAAAAACGAGTGGGAGATTAGAATAACCACGCTCTCTCTCTTAAAAAAAATACGCCTTACTTGCAAAACAAGCCTCCTTATTGGTTTAGGATTTGGTAATGTATTTTTCCTATTCCCTTTCAATCTTGGATTTGCTTTGGGGGTTCCTTATAAAACCAACATCGCTCTCGTTGCTGAAACATATCACAAACTCAATTTTAATCATGTTTGGTTTCTCGTTCTCTCGACGGAGAAAATCAAACGCTTTCACATGGAAAGTTTTGAAACAGCTTCAATCTCGCCTTATGCTACTCAAGTCCCAGAAGTACGCAAAATCTAGACACCTACGTGCTGATATTGTTGACTTCATCCGAAGCAACGACTCCAAGAGTGCACTCTTCCGAACCGAACAGCTCTTGCTCGTCGAAAACGCGATTACAATCTACGGTTTTTTGCTCAAGTTCACTGATTTCATCCTCCTCCGCTTCTCCCCCAGTAAAAAACACAGTTGTTTATTGGTTAATGATGATACTTCCGAAGCAGTTTCGAGTCTGATTTTTGCATCGGTCAAGTGTAGAGAAATACCTGAACTGCTAATTATTAGCGAGCTGGTTGGTCAACGTTATGGTCAACGTTATGTAACAACTGCTATTCAGGTCCCTCCCGGGAATCTTGTAAACACTGAGATCAAAGAGAAATTGAAGTCAACTTCAGTAGTATCCGAAACTGATAAGTGTAGAGTAATGGAGGAGATAGCCAAGGAGTCGGGTTACCGTTTAGAAATTCTAGGGCTGGGATATAAATCTGAGATTGACAACGAGGTGATTGTTTTGTTATTATAAATCAAGATCAGTACATATATATTTTTGTTTTTCTTGGTTTCATATGTAATATTTTGGACTTTTGGTGTTTAGGTTTTTGACTTGGAAGAAAAGAACGTAATGGATGAGTCACTACACGAGGTGTATAAATTTTGCCTCACCGATGTTGATGAGAGAAGCAAGAAAGAGACATCAATGAAAGATGATTACATAGAACATAAGAAGTCTACTAGATTGTTGGCTGAAAATGCGAAGAAGTCCGGTCACAGTTTAGAAATATTAAGGCCGGAATCTAAACCTGAGACTGAAAAAGAGGTGATTTTATTTTCTTGTTATATAAAGATTCGTAGACATATATTTGGTTTTTCTTTGGTTTCATAATATTTTGGACTTATGTGTGTTTAGGTCAATGAAGAGGAAGAGAAGAGAGTAATGGATCCGGATGTGGATATTAGTTGTTATGAAGAGTCACCACACGAGGTGTATAAATTTAGCCTCACCGATTTCGAAGAAGAGATAATGGAAGATGATTACAGAGAAGATATGAAGTGTAGAATGTTGGATGATATAGTGAAGAATTCCGGTCACCGTGTAGAAATATCAAGGCCGGAATATTATAAACCTGAGATTGAAAAACAGGTTTTATTTTTTTGGTTATTTTGTGATTAAGATCAGTTTTTTTTTTTTTTTTTTTTGGTTTAATAATATTTGATCTTGTGTGTGTTTAGGTATATGAAAAGGAAGAGAAGAAAGTAATGGATCCGGATATCTATATTAGATCTTATGAAGAGTCACCAAACGAGGTGTATAAATTTAGCCTCACTGATTTGGAAGAAGAGATAATGGAAAATGACTCCATAGAAGGTGTGAAGTGTAGAATGTTGGATGAAATAATGAAGAAGTCCGGTCACCATTTAAAAATATCAAGGCCGGAATATAAACCTGAGATTGAAAAACAGGTTAGTTTTTAATAAAAAGATCACTAGATATTTTTTTTTATTTTTTTTTGTTTTTGGTTTCATAATATTTGACTTGTGGCATGTGTTTAGGTATATGAAGAGGAAGAGAAGAAAGTAATGGATCCAGATGTGGATATTAGATGTTATGAAGAGTCACCACACGAGGTGTCTAAATTTAGCCTCACCGATTTCGAAGAAGAGATAATGGAAGATGATTACATAGAAGCTTTGAAGTGTAGAATGTTGGATGATATATTGAAGAAGTCCGGTCACCGTTTAGAAATATCAAGGCGGCAATATAATAAACCTGAGATTGAAATACAGGTGATTTTTTTTTTTTATTATTGTTGTTATAGTAAGATCAGTAGATATATATCTTGGTTTCATAATATTTTGGACTTGTGTGTGTTTAGGTCAATGAAAAGGAAGAGAAGAAAGTAATCAATACGGATATGGATATTAGATATGATGATGAGTCACCAGAAGAGGTGGAGACATATTCTAGTCTCACGGATGATGAAGAAGAGAGAAGCAAGGAAGATACATCAATGGAAGATGTGAAGTGTAGAATGTTGGATTAAAAAACGACGAAGCTCGGCCACCTTTTAGGAATATCAAGGCCGGAATATAGACCTGAGATTGAAAAACAGGTGATTTTATTTTGTTGTTAATTGTATTAGTAAAGATCAGTAGATATATATTTGTTTTTGTTTTTCGGTTTCATAATATTTTGGACGCTTGTGTTTAGGTCAATGAAGAGAAAGAAAGAAAGTAATGGATATTAGATCTGCTGGTCAGTCACAAACACGAGGTGTACAAATTTAGCCTCACCGATATCAAAGAAGAGAGAAGCAATGAAGATACATCAATGGAAGATTGTTGCATAGAAGAGGCTCAAGTCGGAAAAGATCAAAGAGTCTTCAGATTCAGAGAAAGTAGTGAAGAGAAGAGAAAATCCTCATCATCACCATTATCACCACTAACAGAGTTTAGGGATATGGAGAGTTTGACGTATTACATGAGGCAAAAAGGGATGCATCGAAGAAGAAGAAGATCATCAACATCACCACATTGTTGCCATAATGTAGTATACAATGAGTTTAAAGTGACGAAGGAAGAAGAAGAGGAAGAAAGACAAAGATTAACAACCAAACGTGTTCATTCTAAGCTTCATGAATACGAACAATTTTTAACTCAGTTTAAAAAGAAGAAGGAAGAAGAAAACGAGAGACGAAGATTATCACCCAAAGACTTTGAGCCTACGCTTCCTGATTACGACCAAGTGATTACTCGCTTTAGAGTGCTGGAGAAGGAAGAAGAAGAAAGACGAAGATTAGCAACAAAACATGTTCATCCTAAGCTTCCTGATTACGACCAGATTGCTACTAAGTTTAAACTCCTGAAGGAGGTAGAAAAAGAAAGACGAAGATTATTAACCAAACACAGTTCATCCTAAGCTTCCAGGATGAGACACGAAGATTATCAACACCAAAAGGAAGATGAAGAAGACTATAACCAAACCACTAGGGTTTTTTGATTCGGAGTCGGACCAACCTTAAGGTTGGAAAGCTAACTAAAGCTTCGCCTCTGTCTTTTTGAATTTTCCACAGTCCAATTTAGGATTCAAAGTCTCTTTTTGTGTTGAAGAATGAGAGACGAAGATTATTAACCCAAAAAGAAGAAGAAGAAGAAAGACGAAGATAATTAACCAAACCGCTAGTTTTTTTTTTTGGTTTTGATTCGGAGTCGGACCAACTTTAAGGTTGGAAAGCTATTTAAAGCTTCAGCTCAGTCTTTTTTGAATGAAGTCTTAATTGATGTACTATATAATCGAAAATGAAAATAGTGTATATGAGATCTTTAATTTTGTTACCGTATAAAATATGTTGATTCATTTTACCAATTTGGGTATATCTTACAAAAAAGTTTATGTTACTCGTTTTTAATTAAATAAGCAATCAAATGACTTAGTCATAAAATTTAGTGAAAATTATCCAGATTTGAGTCATGGATTTATAAGGGAATATTATAGGCGACGTCAAAAATCAAAATCACCTAAGTTGACTTATTAATTTCTAAATTTTTCTTCACTTTATTTTTAAAAAAGAATTTCAAACTCATCGAAATTTGTCAAAATAATTTCAGATAAATATATACCATATACGTCAACGGACTATAATATCGAGTTTTTTTCCACACTTAATATTAGAAATTTCAGAAATGAATATTATAGGCAACGACGACGTCAAAAATCAAAATCACCTAAGTTGACTTATTCTTTTCTAATTTTTCTTCACTTTATTTTTTAAAAAGAATTTTAAACACATCGAAATTTGTCAAAATAATTCCAAATAAATATATACAATATACGTCAACGAACTATAATATCGAGATTTTTTTCACACAAAATAAAAGTACGATTGTTTAGTAGTTTATTTACGCTCTCTTTTTGTTATTATAGTTGCTTTTATTGGAAGCTTGGAAGGCAAGTTGGGTATTTTTGTTTTGTTTAAGCAAGATTCTGCAACTTTCTTTGTTTGTATCTTTCCATTCTTTATTTACTTTCGTTTGATTTCTCATTTTGTTTTTATATATTTGCCACCAATTCTAGTTTGAACATTTCCACAAGACACATAATTTCGTAGGCAAATAAGAGTGCTGTTACAATCACCTGAATAAGTCTAATGTTGAAGAAGAAGACTTGGCCATCTTAATTGACCAATACTTTGCTCTTATGTCAATCTTTACCCACCAAGAACCTATGAAAAATGAATAGCCTCCTCTGATTCAGAACAAACATCCCCAAAAAACATGAGGTTTTTGTCTTTCTTGATCTTCGTTTTCGCAGTTCTTGGATTGGTTCAAGCTCAAGACCAATCAGGTTATTTACTCTGTTTTCATGAAATCTTGATGTTTTGTTTCCTTTTCAGATCAACAAAACCTCTTAAAAGTTTGTTTTTTTCGATCATAAACAGGATTCATAAGCTTAGATTGTGGTTTGGTGCCTACGGAAATTACTTATGTGGAAAAGTCGACGAATATAACATACAGATCAGACGCAACTTACATCGACAGTGGAGTTCCCGGGAAGATCAATGAAGTGTACAGAACACAGTTTCAGCAACAAATTTGGGCCTTGAGAAGCTTCCCTGAGGGTCAAAGAAATTGTTACAACTTCAGTCTCACCGCAAAACGTAAGTATCTAATCAGAGGAACCTTTATCTATGGGAATTATGACGGTTTGAATCAACTCCCGAGCTTTGATCTTTACATCGGTCCAAACAAATGGACCTCTGTTTCGATCCCCGGAGTGAGAAATGGTTCAGTCTCCGAGATGATCCATGTCTTAAGACAAGACCATCTTCAAATTTGTCTTGTGAAAACAGGAGAAACTACACCGTTTATTTCTTCATTGGAACTTCGTCCTTTGAACAATAATACATACGTCACAAAAAGTGGATCGCTTATTGTGGTCGCAAGACTTTACTTTTCACCCACTCCACCATTTCTCAGGTACAGAAATGAGCCAAAAAGGTTTTATTTTCATACTAGTTGTTTTGTTGTTTGTGTTAAATTATCAAAATGAGCCTTTCTCTCTAGGTATGATGAGGACGTCCATGACCGAATTTGGATTCCATTCTTAGATAACAAAAATTCCTTGTTAAGCACGGAACTCTCTGTTGATACAAGTAACTTCTACAATGTGCCTCAAACTGTAGCGAAAACTGCTGCTGTCCCTTTAAATGCTACTCAGCCTCTGAAAATAAATTGGAGTCTCGACGACATCACTTCACAGTCATATATATACATGCATTTCGCTGAAATCGAGAATCTTGAAGCTAATGAGACCAGAGAATTCAATATTACTTACAATGGTGGCGAAAATTGGTTCTCCTATTTTAGACCTCCAAAGTTTCGTATAACAACTGTATACAATCCAGCAGCTGTGAGTTCTCTAGATGGGAATTTCAACTTCACTTTCTCGATGACCGGTAACTCTACTCATCCTCCTCTTATCAACGGCCTTGAGATTTATCAAGTTCTAGAGCTTCCACAGCTTGATACATACCAAGATGAAGGTAAGTTAAGCATGTTCTTAAACCAATTCTTTTACCAAGAGTTCATGTCTTTGAAGTTTTTGAAATGTAATGATTGATCAGTTTCCGCTATGATGAATATCAAGACAATATATGGATTGAGCAAAAGGTCTAGCTGGCAAGGAGATCCATGTGCTCCTGAGTTATATAGATGGGAAGGTTTAAACTGTAGTTATCCAAACTTTGCGCCACCGCAGATCATATCCTTGTATGTTTTGCTTGTTAATCTCACAATTCTTTAGTTTCGAGTTTTTTTTCTCAAGTTCTAACTTTTGGACTCTCTATTAGGAACTTGAGTGGAAGCAATTTGAGTGGTACCATAACATCTGATATATCCAAGCTAACACATTTGAGAGAACTGTAAGAATCCGAAACTGTCACACACTAATAAACTTAAAGTATATGATATGGTGTATTGTGTATAACAAATTTATTTTTTTCCTTTAATGCGCAGAGATTTATCAAACAATGACTTATCAGGAGATATTCCATTTGTTTTTTCTGATATGAAGAATTTGACACTCATGTGAGCTACTAAATGACTAATATATTTATCTTGGTTCTTGGTCGCTCTGCTCTTTGTGTGCTGTTCTCAAAGATTCATTTTTGTCATTTGCAGAAACTTGAGTGGAAACAAGAATCTAAATCGCTCAGTTCCAGAGACTCTTCAGAAGAGGATAGATAACAAATCTTTAACACTAATGTAAGATTTTCAGTGGATTCAGTCTCAAGCTTTTCAAGTCACGGAAAGTATTTCAGAATCCTATGAAACAGTGTCTAACCTTCTATTCGATTCCACATCACCTTTAATGATTGCAGTAGAGATGAAACCGGAAAAAATAGTACAAATGTAGTTGCTATCGCAGCATCAGTGGCTAGCGTGTTTGCTGTGCTAGTTATCTTGGCTATCGTTTTTGTCGTCATAAGGAAAAAACAGAGAACTAATGAAGGTATGATCACTAGAATAGGTCTTGAAAATAATGAAAATGAAAGTTGTCAGATTTATACTCACTTCCTTTAGGTTTTACAGCTTCAGGACCCCGATCATTCACTACTGGCACGGTTAAGAGTGATGCAAGATCATCGAGTTCATCAATCATAACAAAGGAACGCAAGTTCACTTATTCGGAGGTACTAAAGATGACTAAAAACTTTGAGAGAGTTCTTGGTAAAGGAGGGTTTGGAACAGTGTATCATGGTAACTTGGATGATACTCAAGTAGCTGTGAAAATGCTTTCTCATTCATCAGCTCAAGGTTATAAAGAGTTCAAAGCAGAGGTACTTTAACAAGAAATGGATATGTTTTTTTTTTTTTTAATAAGAAATGGATATGTTAGTCTTAATTGTTTTTAAAGTGCATTAGGTTCCTCAATCATGAATGGTGATTTTGTTCTTTCTTAGGTTGAACTTCTTTTAAGAGTTCATCACAGACATTTGGTGGGACTTGTTGGTTACTGTGATGATGGAGACAACTTAGCTCTGATCTATGAATATATGGAAAAAGGAGACCTGAGGGAAAATATGTCAGGTAAGCACTTTAATTTAGTTGAATCCATCTCCTTAGACAGTTTGAAACATTCAAAGCCTGGTACAGGAAAACACAGTGTCAATGTCCTAAGCTGGGAAACAAGAATGCAAATAGCTGTAGAGGCAGCACAAGGTGAACTAAATTATGACTTATATACTTTTCATTCACAACAATTTGTGTGGTAGTCTGAAAGCAAGATTGACATAAACAATAACTATTTGTAACAGGATTGGAGTATTTGCATAACGGATGTAGGCCTCCTATGGTACATAGAGATGTGAAACCAACCAACATTTTATTAAATGAGCGGTCTCAAGCAAAACTAGCCGACTTTGGGCTATCGAGATCTTTTCCTGTTGATGGTGAATCTCATGTCATGACAGTCGTTGCAGGAACACCTGGTTACTTAGATCCTGAGTGAGTGAATCAATCTGTTTCTTGTACTGAAATAAGTTATGAAGAATTGGGAACTGTAACCTCTCTTTATGATACTCTTCTTTTCAGGTATTACAGAACAAACTGGCTAAGCGAGAAGAGTGATGTGTACAGCTTTGGTGTAGTGCTTTTAGAGATAGTCACAAACCAGCCTGTGATGAATAAAAACCGAGAGAGACCTCATATCAATGAATGGGTTATGTTCATGCTTACCAATGGGGATATCAAGAGTATTGTCGACCCGAAACTGAATGAAGACTATGACACAAACGGTGTGTGGAAGGTTGTAGAGTTGGCTTTAGCTTGTGTAAACCCGTCTTCAAGCCGTAGACCGACAATGCCACACGTGGTGATGGAGCTAAACGAATGTCTTGCTTTGGAAATAGAAAGGAAACAAGGTAGTCAAGCGACGTACATAAAGGAATCTGTTGAGTTTAGTCCATCTTCTGCTTCTGATTTTTCCCCTTTAGCTAGGTAAAAGTCTTTGTGTTATCAAGCTTTGTTGTTTATTATAATCGATTGTTCATATTGAAATGTTTAAGATAGTTCTGTGAATTTTCTTCAAAATGTATTAGCCTTTATTATGTGTAACATTCTTGGATTCCAAGAAATTTATATCTTTAATATTAGTTTATGTATGAGTCATCAACGCATGGTCTTGGATGCTCTTTTTTGATTACTCTGTTCTCATGATTTTGAAGTAAAAGTTTGCAAGAAATTCGGACTCATACAAATTCAAAGTGAACGCATGAAAGCGTTGTTGGAGTCAAATGTGACATGGTCCGTGTATAATTCACTAGAGTTCATATCACATACAAAAATAAACGTGCCTCCATAAAAATTAAAATTTACTATCTGATTTAAATTGACTGATTCATTTAAAATCTGCTAAAGTTTTTTAACCTATAAATAATGTAACAATTGATTTCACATCTTTTTTTAGAAGTCTACCTAATAATATACATTTGAAAATTCTCCAACGCCTGAAAGCGGAAAGAATGTCGTAGACACGTAATGTGTTACTATAATAATCACCTGAATAAAATAAAAGAATCTAATGTTGAAGACTTAGCACACAGCTTACACAAGCTATGAATGCCAAATCAATTGACCAATATAATGTTATCTCAATACTTGCCAGTCAAGAACAATGATCAATGAATAATCATAACCTCCCTGAATCAGAGCACTCACTGCAAAAAAAGAAGAAGATGAAGTCTATTCATGGGTTTTTGCTCTTCTTGATCACAGCTTATGTCATTTTGGAATCAGTTCAAGCTCAAGATCAATTAGGTTCTTACTTTTTGTTTCTTCGATTACTCTATAGATTAAGAAACCCTTTTGGAATTTGTTTCTTTAAATTTGTTATTTTGGTGTTGATCGTCAACAGGATTCATCAGTTTGGATTGTGGGTTAGTCCCTAAGAACGCAACTTATACGGAGAAGACGACAAATATAACATACAAATCAGATGCAAATTACATCGATAGTGGATTGGTCGGGAGGATCAGTGCTGAGTACAAAGCGCAGCTTCAGCAACAAACTTGGACCGTAAGAAGCTTCCCTGAGGGTGAAAGAAACTGTTACAACTTCAACCTTACCGCTAAAAGCAGATATCTCATCAGAGCAACCTTTACGTATGGGAATTACGATGGTTTGAGACAAGTCCCCAAGTTTGATATTCACATTGGTCCTAGCAAATGGACTTCTGTTAAGTTGGATGGAGTAGGAAATGGTGCAGTCCTCGAGATGATTCATGTCTTAACACAAGACCGTCTTCAAATTTGTCTTGTTAAGACAGGAAAAGGGATACCATTTATTTCGTCGCTGGAACTTCGTCCGTTGAACAATAATACTTACCTCACGCAAAGTGGATCGTTGATTGGGTTCGCAAGAGTTTTCTTTTCAGCCACTCCAACATTCATAAGGTAAAGAGGTTTTTTTTTTTTTTTTTTTTTCTTTTGTATTTTTTCTGGTTCGTTTCTGCGTGTAGATGCAAATCATGCAATATCTTGATGTAAAGTGCACCAGATATTGCTAGCTAGTTTGAAAAATTTGGTATTTGCATTCGGATTTTCGGATGCAAAACGTTTTATCCAAATGCAACATGCATATGGAAAAAGCGATTTTAGAAACGAACAACATTAACGGCTAGATCTGGATGTTGCATTTAACGACGGGACTTTCTTTTTTTTGTTATTTGTTTTTGAGTTAACAAAAACAAGTCTAGTGGCTTTTCCTCTCATTTCTATAGGTATGATGAGGATATCCATGATCGAGTCTGGGTTCGACAGTTTGGTAATGGATTGAAATCGATAAGCACAGACCTTTTGGTCGATACAAGTAACCCCTATGATGTGCCACAAGCTGTGGCAAAGACTGCATGTGTACCTTCAAATGCTAGTCAGCCTCTGATCTTTGATTGGACTCTTGACAACATCACTTCACAATCATATGTATACATGCATTTCGCTGAAATCCAGACTCTTAAGGATAATGACATCAGAGAATTCAACATTACTTATAATGGTGGTCAGAATGTGTACTCCTATTTGAGGCCTGAAAAATTCGAGATATCAACTCTATTCGATTCAAAGCCTTTGAGTTCTCCGGATGGCAGTTTCAGTTTGTCTTTCACGAAGACCGGTAACTCAACTCTTCCTCCTCTTATCAACGGCCTCGAGATTTATAAAGTCTTAGACCTTCTAGAACTCGAGACAGATCAAGATGAAGGCAAGTTTAGCATGTTCTTAAACCCATTTTTTACCAAAAGTTTCATGTCTTATAACTTTCTTTTGTTTTTCAAATGTGATGATTGATCAGTTTCTGCTATGATAAACATCAAGGCAACGTATGATTTGAGCAAAAAGGTTAGCTGGCAAGGAGATCCATGTGCTCCTAAGTCTTATCAGTGGGAAGGTTTAAACTGCAGTTATCCAAACTCTGATCAACCTCGGATCATATCCTTGTATGTTCTGTTTCTTGATCTCATGGTCTTTCAATTTCAAGGTTTCACATATGCTAACTCTTTTGGATACTTTATTGTTTGACAACATTACATTAGGAACTTGGCAGAGAACAAGTTGACCGGTACCATAACACCTGAAATATCCAAGCTAACACAGTTGATAGAGCTGTAAGTGCCCTGACACACCGATTTTATTGTGGTGAGAGAAGTATCTAACTCTTCAAAAACTTTGCTTTCTGTGTCTAATGGACAGAGATTTGTCAAAAAACGATTTATCAGGAGAGATACCGGAGTTTTTTGCAGATATGAAGTTATTAAAACTTATGTAAGCTTCTTTATCAGCACCCTCTCTCTTCCATTTTTTTTTTTTTTTTTTTTTGGTTCAGAAAGCTTAATGTTTTCATTTGCAGAAACTTAAGTGGAAATCTAGGTCTCAACAGCACAATTCCAGACTCTATTCAACAAAGATTAGATAGCAAATCTCTAATACTAATGTAAGATGTTTATATTTCACTTGATTCAATCTCAAAATTTCTGAGTAATGAAAACAATATTAAACTTCATATCTCTTTATTTCTTGTTTCCGGTTTCCCAACACTTTAATGGTTATAGTTTGAGTAAGACTGTTACTAAAACTGTCACCCTGAAAGGCAAAAGTAAAAAGGTTCCAATGATTCCTATCGTAGCGTCAGTGGCTGGTGTGTTCGCTCTGCTAGTTATCTTGGCCATCTTTTTCGTCGTTAGAAGGAAAAACGGGGAAAGTAATAAGGGTACGAATCCATCAATCATAACAAAGGAACGCAGGATCACGTATCCCGAGGTACTAAAGATGACTAATAACTTTGAGAGAGTTCTTGGTAAAGGAGGATTTGGAACAGTGTACCATGGAAACTTGGAGGATACTCAAGTAGCTGTGAAAATGCTCTCTCATTCGTCAGCTCAAGGGTATAAAGAGTTCAAAGCAGAGGTACTTTAACAAGAAATGGATTGGATCGGTTAAGTCCGTTTTATTTTAAAACATTACTTTCTCAATCGTGAAGTTGTCATTTTATTATATTTTTTAGGTTGAACTTCTTTTAAGAGTTCACCATAGAAATTTGGTGGGACTTGTGGGTTACTGTGATGATGGAGATAACTTGGCTTTGATTTATGAATACATGGCTAATGGAGATCTCAAGGAGAATATGTCAGGTAACATTTTAAATTTAGAGACTCTAATTTAATCGAATCCATATCTTTCTGCGGTTTAAAATATCCTAGTATAGGAAAACGTGGAGGCAATGTCCTTACCTGGGAAAACAGGATGCAAATAGCTGTAGAGGCTGCACAAGGTGAACAAAATTATGACTTGTTTTCTTATTACACAACAAACTGCGTTTGGTTATCTTAGAGAAAGATTGACATATACAATAACAACTTGTAACAGGATTGGAGTATCTTCACAATGGATGTACGCCTCCTATGGTCCATAGAGATGTTAAAACTACCAACATCTTATTGAATGAGCGGTATGGAGCAAAACTAGCCGACTTTGGGCTCTCAAGATCTTTCCCAGTTGATGGCGAAAGTCATGTCTCGACAGTGGTTGCGGGCACACCTGGTTACCTTGACCCTGAGTAAGTGAATCAACCAGTTATCATCACTCATGTTAGTTGTGTTTCTCAAATAAATATTCAATGATGTCAATGTAATATTTCTATTCTCTCTCAGGTACTACAGAACAAACTGGCTAAGCGAGAAGAGTGATGTGTACAGCTTCGGTGTAGTCCTATTAGAGATAGTCACAAACCAGCCTGTGACAGATAAAACAAGAGAGAGAACTCACATCAATGAATGGGTTGGGTCCATGCTCACTAAAGGGGACATCAAGAGCATCCTTGACCCAAAACTGATGGGGGACTATGACACAAACGGTGCCTGGAAGATTGTTGAGCTGGCTCTTGCATGTGTGAACCCGTCTTCAAACCGGAGACCAACAATGGCACACGTCGTGACTGAGCTAAACGAATGTGTGGCCTTAGAAAATGCAAGGCGACAAGGTCGTGAAGAGATGCACACAAGTGGTTATGTTGACTTTAGTCGCTCTTCTGCTTCCGAATTTTCCCCTGGAGCCAGATAAATTGAGAGAATATCTTCCGAACTTCCAATGTATTTATTGAATAAACTATCTACACTCTATAATTTCTTTTGTATAAAACTGAGATGACTATGACACAAACGGTGTGTGGAAGGTTGTAGAGTTGGCTTTAGCTTGTGTAAACCCGTCTAACCGTCTTCAAGACGTAGACCGACGATGCCACACGTGGTGATGGAGCTAAACGAATGTCTTGCTCTGGAAAACGAAAGGAAACAAGGTCGTCAACTCAAAGGATTTCTGTTTCTGATTTTGCTCCTAGAGTGAGGTAAAATGAAAGTATTTAATGTGTTTGATATTGAAATGTTTAAGATAGCTGTGTACATAAGACCCGATGGTTGTTCCCAAAAAAGCAATAGCCTTTATCATGTCTAACTTTCTTGGATCAAAAGAAATTATTTTAGGTTATGTATGAATCAACCCCTATAACTAATCCAGACAGGTATTTCTAAAAGAATTTTTATTTGAGAAACTTGTTTGAAATTGATATTTTACTAAATCAAAATTTAACGGGAGTGTTTCACCAACGAGAAAAGTGAGGTAATGGAACCCTAAACATTCCATATATATTTAGAATTGAAAGAGATTTTTGACTTATAAATTTTAAAAAATCAGCGCAACAAACTATACGTCTATACCAAAATAAAATTAATAAATCATTGAAATTATGTCAAGAGTGAAAATTTTGCTGTCAAGTTATCGGTGATACAATCATAAAGTAAGATGCAAATACATGGACATTCTGTGGAACAGACAAGATTCAAAAATCAATTTAATGGGTTTCCGTTACTGTCTGTGCCTAATTTATTTTATCTGTTACTTAAATTTTCTATTTTTCTTCTATTGCGTCGAATGTACGGTTATTCAGTCCTGTTTCATATCAGTATGAGTAACAACTTGATACAAAAATGCTGTGAAGCGAAAGAAAGCAAACATAGTGATGGTGGTTGACGCCCGGAAAAAATAAATAGGGAAAAGAAGTGAATGTTTAGAGAAGGAACAATGGGCCGGATTTATAGTTTAGTTCCTGTTTTAATTTATTTTAGTTAAATATTAAATATCAAAGACAAAATATATACTGTACAACTCAATTACGCAATTAACGGTTTTCTCACGTTTAGACCGGAACCGTGACAAAGAGGACTAAGATGTGGGTTGCAATAGCTTCTTAGAATCCAATCGAGATCAAAATTAACCGGAAATTTACAAGATATTGGAAGAGATCAAGAGGGGGAAAATTTATCCTTCTCAACCTCTTCCTTGTTGAGATTATGAAGCCAAGTATTCAAATAAAAGTCACATCTAGTATCGGGAAAAATGTTAAAAAAATCACGAACTTTCAAATATGGGACGATTTAATCTTGAACTTTACATAAGACAAATAAATTGTAAAGTTTTTGTTGACTTTCGAAATAAATGACAAAGTTTTTGTTGACTTGTCATTTGAGTCATGTCGTTAAATAGGTTAACAAAAAAAATTTACGGCGTTAATGTCTCGTTTATCTACTCTGTTAGAACAAAACAACGTCGTTTATTGCAGATCATTTTGTCTGTTGAACTATTTCTCGTTTATCTACTCTGTTAGAACAATTTTTTTTGTTCTAACAGAGTAGATAAACGAGAAATAGTTCTACAATAAACGACGTCGTTTTGTTCTAACAGAGCAAATAAACCAGACATTAACACCGTAAAAAATTATGTTAACCTATTTAACGATATGACTCAAATGGCAAGTCAACTAAAACTTTGTCATTTATTTTGAAAGTCAACAAAAATTTTACGATTTATTTGTCTTCCGTGAAATTCAAGATTAAATCGTCCCAGTTCGTAATTTTTTTGACATTTTTAGCATCTAGTATCCCATATGTTACTCGCTGACACGACCTGTTTGTTTAGGTCTACCCATGATTAAGAAATAACTATTAATAATATACTCATGCATGTTTATTTGTTTATTTTCTTGGATAATTGAATGCCTTGAATCACTAAAGAAATAGTCACATAGCTCTCTATATTATATCATGGATAATAGACAATAGTAGATGTGTACATACATTATATATATAATTAAAGTCAGCTCTTTGTAATTGTAGGTAACAACGAAGTCACAGGTTATATATAACCCAAACTGAAGATTTTAAAATTGGATTGATTTTATTTAAAATTAATAAAAAGAAGTAGTGACAATATGTATTCGCCAATCAAACATAAATAAACATATTAAAATAAGTCAAAATAGAATAAAATAATGTCAACATAAGTGAAAAAATGAGTTGATAGTTCAAAAAATCGACTTTATTAATAAACCAATATATATTGAAATAAATCAGCCGAATTTCGAGGAAAACAACTAAAATAAATTATAAAATTTTGAATTATTTACTTTTGAAAAATTACAACTCTAGAAATATTATTATCAACAAATATGTTTCATAGTTTTCTTTATTCATAATTTTAGATAACTCTAGACATAGTAAATATATATATATATATATATATATATATATCTTTCCTTTCATTATTAATAAATTAATGACGAATGAAATTTAATTTTAATTTAATTTCTATTATTTGAAAAATATTTAATTTAACAAATAAAATGGGTATTATGATAAAGTTTCAATAAGAAATATTAGTTTTCAAATTACTATAAAATTGTATGTAATTTTTAAGTTTTTTTTTATAAACTTTAGTGTATTTGTAACGATTTTCCTAAATTGACTAATTCATTAGACAACCATTCAAATTTGGGTTATGTCTTTTTTGAGTTTTTGTAATCCATATAGGTTATATTTAATGCAAAATGAAGGTTTAAATTTGGATTCATTTTCTTTTAAATTAATTAAAGGAACTAGTGACAGACTTTTCTCATTATTCTCCCTTTTCTCTCTATATTTATGTGCTATATTATATATTTTAAATTATACTTGATTTTGCATTATTTAATTTTATTTGATCTTAGTTATATAATTTGAACCCTTCCCATGCGTGAAACTGAAAGAATGTTGTAGGCAAGTAAGGTTATTGTTGAAGACTTAGCACACAGTTTACACAGCCCCTTAGACCCAAATAAAAGACCAATTTTATGTTATCTCAGTTTATAATTTATACTCATCATCAGCAACAATGGAAAATGAATAATAGCCTTCTCTGAACCAGACCACCTACCAAAGAAAATGAAGTCTCTTCATTTTTGTTTGCTCTTTATGATCGTATCTTTTACAGTTTCGAGACCCGTCGAAGCTCAAGATCAAGCAGGTTCTTGATAATATGATGATGTTTTTGTTTTGCAGGAAAAAAAAAACACAATTGAATTTTTAACCATTCTTTGGAAAGTGTTTTATATTTTCTATTGTTCATGATGAACAGGATTCATCAGCTTGGATTGTGGGTTGGTGCCTAAGGAAACCACTTATGTGGAAACGTCGACGAATATAACATACAAATCAGACGCAAATTACACCGACAGCGGATTGGTCGGGAAGATCAATGATGCACACAAGACACTGGTTCAACAACCGCTTTGGGCCTTGAGAAGCTTCCCTGAGGGTGAAAGAAACTGTTACAACTTCAACCTTACCGTGAACAGCACATATTTGATCAGAGGAACTTTTTTGTATGGGAATTATGACGGCTTGAATCAATCCCCAAGCTTTGACCTTCACATTGGTGCTAGCAAATGGACCTCTGTTAACATAGTAGGAGTAACAGATACCGTAATGCCCGAGATAATCCATGTCTTAACACAAAAACGTCTTCAAGTCTGTCTTGTTAAGACAGGAAAGACGACACCGTTCATTTCGTCATTGGAATTGCGTCCGTTGATAAATAACATTTACATCGCGGAAAGTGGATCAATGGTCTTGCAAAATAGAGTATATTTTCCATCTGATTCAACATCTATCGTCAGGTAAGAAATAATAAATCTTGTTAGGCAACCATAATTTTTGTCTTCGTTTTGTTCTTTGTGTGTGATACAAGACTGGTTAGGATGATTAGGGTAGTCTTAGAACGTTTAAATTAATTTGTTTTGGTGGTTTCTTTTTAATTTAATAGCAATTACGTATTTCTTTTTGACATTAGGTTTAGGGTTGGTGATTTTTCTTTTTGACATTAGGTTTAGGTATAATTCTTTCTGATGATTAATAAAGAATTAAACTCCAACAATTAACCTAATTCTCAAAGAGGGAGTGGGGTTAAAGGGAAGCTTTTGCTTAACTCATTCTTGTCTTTTACCTTTAACAAAGGTTCATATATAATAGTGTGTTTCGAGTTAACTTAAATGAGCATTTCTTCAGGTACGATGAGGACATACACGACCGAGTATGGAATCCAGTTTCAGATGATGATTCCTCATCGATAAGCACGGACCTCCAGGTCCAAACAAATAACTTATATGACGTGCCTCAATTCGTAATGAAGACTGCTGCTATCCCTAAAGATGCTAGTGCGCCATGGAGCTTAGTGTGGACTATAGATAACACCACTGCTCTGTCATATGTATATATGCATTTCGCAGAAATTCAGGATTTAAAAGCCAATGACCTTAGAGAATTCGACATTACTTACAATGGTGGCAAGCTTTGGTTTTCCCAGTTTAGGCCTAACAAACTCAGCATTCTAACGATGTTCAGTCAAGTCCCCTTGACTTCATCAAATGGCGAGTATAATTTCACTTTCGAAATGACTAGTAACTCAACTCTTCCACCCCTTATCAACGCCCTCGAGATATATACAGGTCTAGAAATTCTACAGCTTCAGACAGACAAGGATGAAGGTTCGTATGCCATTCTTTGATCGGTTTAAAGTTTTTTTTTTTTTTTTTTGGTTTTTGAGATAAGTTTGAATATGATGATCAGTTTCTGCTATGATGAACATCAAAACGACTTATGATTTGAGCAAAAAGATAAGCTGGCAGGGAGATCCATGTGCTCCTCAGCTGTATCGGTGGGAAGGTCTAGATTGTAGTTATCCGGACACCGAGGCATCACGGATTATATCCTTGTATGTTTTGTATTCTTCATGACAAGGTTCTTTAGTTTCTGACGCTTTCACTAAGCCTAACCATTATGGATACTTGTTTTGTTTCGCAACCATTAGGAACTTGAATGCGAGCGGGTTGAACGGTACCATAACATCTGACATAACCAAGCTAACACAGTTGAGCGAGCTGTAAGTATCCGAATTGTAACACTGATAAACTTAATATTCCTTAATTATGCGTTATTGAGATGTGAAAAAGTAATAACTCGTGCATTTTCTCTGTTTTAATGAGCAGAGATTTATCAAATAATGATTTATCAGGAGAGATTCCGGAATTTTTTACGGATATGAAGTTGTTGAAACTCATGTGAGCATCTTGTCACAACCTCTCTCTTCTTGTACTTGCTCTTCTTGTCACAAACTCATATGAAGTTGTCTTTTCATCGATAGAAACTTAAGCGGAAATCCGAAGCTCAATCTCACAGTTCCAGACTCTCTTCAGCAAAGGGTAAACAACAAATCTTTAACACTAATGTAAGACTATCATACTCCCTTCAACAGTTCTTTTATGTATTGCAACAATATACATCTATCTAATCTCTTTTTTTTTGGTTTTTTTTTTTTCAAATCACTTTTAATAATAACAGTTTGGGTGAAAAGGTTAAAATGAATCCCACAGCCAAAAAAGAGAGTAAAAAGGTTCCCATAGTTCCTATCGCAGCATCAGTGGCTGGCGTGTTTGCTCTGATAGTTATATTGGCCATCTTTTTCATTGTTAAAGGAAAAAAAGGGAAAAGTGCTGAAGGTATGATATGAATGAATCACTAGAGTGGGACTTGAGAATTAATTAAAATGAAAACTTTCTGATTTAGCTTATTCATTTTTTTTACGAATTTACCTACCAGGACCACCCTTATCAGTCACTAGTGGTACAGCTAAAAGTGAGACAAGATCATCCAATCCATCAATCATGAGAAAAGATCGCAAGATCACATATCCTCAGGTATTGAAGATGACTAATAACTTCGAGAGAGTTCTTGGTAAAGGAGGGTTTGGAACAGTATATCATGGAAACATGGAAGATGCTCAAGTAGCTGTGAAAATGCTCTCGCACTCATCGGCTCAAGGTTATAAAGAGTTCAAAGCAGAGGTACTTAAACAAGAAGTGGATCCGTTAGTCCTTTTTTTTTTCTTAAACATCAAGTTTCTCATTTTCTTATCTTTCTTATTAGGTTGAACTTCTTTTAAGAGTTCACCACAGACATTTGGTGGGACTTGTGGGTTACTGTGATGATGGAGATAACTTGGCTCTGATTTATGAATATATGGCAAATGGAGACCTGAGGGAGAATATGTTAGGTAACCCTTTTAACTTAGAGACTCTGATTTAATCGAATCCAACTCTTTCCATGGTTTAAAAATCTAAACCTGGTATAGGAAAACGTGGAGGCAATGTCCTTACCTGGGAAAACAGGATGCAAATAGCTGTAGAGGCTGCACAAGGTGAACAAAAATCGACTTATTCCCTCTACCATTGTCTGAGTCATTACGAAAAAATATTGTTTCTTGATGTTATTCTTTTATGATGTCTGAAAGCAAAATTGACAAATACAAGAACTACTTGTAACAGGACTGGAGTATCTGCACAATGGATGTACGCCTCCAATGGTCCATAGAGATGTTAAAACTACTAACATCTTATTGAATGCACAGTGTGGAGCGAAACTAGCCGACTTTGGGCTCTCTAGATCTTTTCCAATCGATGGTGAATGTCATGTCTCAACAGTCGTTGCGGGTACACCTGGGTACCTAGACCCTGAGTGAGTAGATTTATTAATTTTTTCAGATTTTCTGGTTGAGACCAAATAAGGGTATGAATTTTTTTATTCATTTGATACTCTCTTCAGGTATTACAGAACAAACTGGCTAAGCGAGAAGAGTGACGTGTACAGCTTCGGTGTAGTGCTATTAGAGATAGTCACAAACCAGCCTGTTATAAATCAAACAAGAGAGAGACCTCACATCAATGAATGGGTTGGCTTCATGCTCAGTAAAGGAGACATCAAGAGCATCGTCGACCCAAAACTGATGGGGGACTATGACACAAACGGTGCATGGAAGATTGTGGAGCTGGGTCTTGCCTGTGTGAACCCGTCTTCGAACCTAAGACCAACAATGGCACACGTTGTGATTGAGCTAAACGAGTGTGTGGCCTTTGAAAATGCAAGGCGACAAGGTAGTGAAGAGATGTACACAAGAAGTTCTACTAACTTTAGTCACACGTCTGCTTCCGAATTTTCCCCCGGGGCAAGATAAATATAAAAATACCTATGATGTGATTTCATGGAAAGCTATCTTATTTCCTTTTTTTTTTTTTTAATTTCCCTTGCGAATTTCCCAATGTAAGTTTTGAAGAAGCAATGAACATTCTATAATCTCCTTCGTGTAAAAACTATTTGTACTCTTACTTATATATTTCAATTTTGCGATGACTGGTAACCGAACTCTTCATTCTTATAAATGACCTCAAGATATAGATATATAAAGTCTTAAACATTCCACAGCTTAAGACAGACCAAGATGAACGTCTTAAACCCATTCTTTAAGCAATATGTTTTCTAATATTATTTTTTATTTGGTTTGTCATATGATCAGTTTCTGCTTTGATAATTATCAAGCTGGAAGATTCATGTTCTTCTCAGATATATCGACGGGAGAGTGTAAACTGCAGTTATCTTTGTAGATTCTGTTGAATAATCACAAGGTTCTTTATGTGTATGTTTTGGTTTATAACTCTAGTTTGTTGCGCTGCTCAATACTCTGTTTTGAGTACTCTGCCCTGATACTTAGTTTATATTACTCTCTAACACTTTTGGTATTTAGAGATTTCTCTGAGAAAATAAAGAGAAATATTTGTCTAAGAATTTTTTTTCATAAATCTTAAATACTATAAATCAGAAGTCAACGGCTAACTAAAATCATTGGAGTTGGAGGTAGTATTGGCATATGCAGATTTCAACTGGCATGCACAAACCATATGATAAATAAAACTCGACACAATTCGAGTTTCAGAGATATAACTTATAGTTTTAAGAGACTTCTTAAAGAGACACTACGAAGACTTTTTATGCTCGTTTATTTAATCACGAAACTTCATCCATACAGAACCAAAAAGACACAAAGAGACAGACAGACAGATCAAACAATGCAATACAAAAGTCAACGTCAACGAGTACGTAAGATCATTCTTTGAAGGTTGTGGTTTAATAATGCACGTCTCTTATCTGGAAAATAAACAGCCTCTTAATTTTGAGTTGACTTAGTCAACTGTTTGGTGATCTAGACTTAAAACGACATAAGAGAATGTTTTCGACCACTAAATAACTCTTGTCATTTGTTGATTGATTTTTGGTTTAGCCAAAAAAAAGAAAGTGCAAGACTCTGCAATCCAAGTGACACGCTGTACTTGTTCTCTTTTTTTCCTTGTTTAATATTTGATTTCACATTTTTCTGTGATCTTAGTTTACATAATTGAAACTTTCCCACGCCTGAAACCAGAAAGAATGTCGTAGGCAAGTAAGGGTGCTGTTATAATCTAATGTTGAAGACTTTTAGCACAAATTGACCAATATTATGTTATCTTCATTCTTTGTTCATGAACAGCAATGAACAATGAATAATAACCTCCTCTGAATAAGACCACCTACCCAGGAAAATGAAATCTCTTCACTGGTTTTTGCATCTTTTGATCATAGCTTTTACCGTTTTGAGATCAGTGGAAGCTCAAAATCAAGCAGGTTCTTAAAACATGATGATGTTTTGATTGCTCTGTTTTGGTCACAATTAGATGTTTTTAAGGGTTTCCTTTGATGATTATATATCTTGTTTTGATCATGTACAGGATTTATTAGTTTGGATTGTGGGTTGGTGCCTAAGGAAACTACTTATACAGAGAAGTCGACGAATATAACATACAAATCAGACGTGGATTACATCGACAGTGGATTGGTCGGAAAGATCAATGATGCATACAAAACTCAGTTTCAGCAACAGGTTTGGGCCGTGAGAAGCTTCCCTGTAGGTCAAAGAAACTGTTACAATGTCAACCTCACGGCAAACAACAAATATTTGATCAGAGGAACCTTTGTGTATGGGAATTATGATGGCCTGAATCAGTTCCCAAGTTTTGATCTTCATATCGGTCCTAACAAATGGTCGTCTGTTAAAATACTAGGAGTAACAAATACTTCTATGCATGAGATAATCCATGTCGTACCACAAGATAGTCTTGAAGTTTGTCTTGTTAAGACTGGACCGACGACACCATTCATTTCGTCGCTGGAGGTTCGTCCATTGAACAATGAAAGTTATCTCACGCAAAGTGGATCATTGATGTTGTTCGCCAGAGTATACTTTCCATCCAGTTCATCATCTTTCATTAGGTAATATTTGTAGGCAACGAAGAGTTTTTTACTTCTTGTCCTTTGTGTGTGTTATAAGTTAACTAAAAGATCATCTCTTTAGGTATGATGAGGACATACATGACCGTGTTTGGAATTCATTCACAGATGATGAAACCGTCTGGATAAGTACAGACCTCCCGATCGATACAAGTAACTCCTATGACATGCCTCAATCCGTGATGAAGACAGCTGCTGTCCCTAAAAATGCTAGTGAGCCATGGCTCTTATGGTGGACTCTTGATGAGAACACCGCACAATCATATGTATATATGCATTTCGCCGAAGTCCAGAATCTTACAGCAAATGAAACCAGAGAATTCAACATTACTTACAATGGTGGTCTACGTTGGTTCAGCTATTTGAGGCCTCCTAATCTCAGCATTTCAACGATCTTTAATCCAAGGGCAGTGAGTTCTTCAAATGGGATATTTAATTTCACATTCGCAATGACGGGTAACTCAACTCTGCCTCCCCTTCTCAACGCCCTCGAGATTTATACAGTCGTAGACATTCTACAGCTAGAGACAAACAAAGATGAAGGCAAGTGTGGTCTTTCTTTAAAAGAAATAGTACTGTCTTTTTAAAACTTTTCTTTTTGGTTTTTGTGAATAGTTTTCAATGTGATGATCAGTTTCTGCTATGATGAACATCAAAGAAACATATGGTTTAAGCAAAAAGATAAGCTGGCAAGGAGATCCGTGTGCTCCTCAGCTTTATCGGTGGGAAGGTTTAAATTGTAGTTATCCGGACTCCGAGGGATCAAGAATCATATCCTTGTATGTTACGTATTCTTTATCACAAGGTTCTCTAGTTTTGGTTCTTTCACAAAATTCTAACAATTATGGATACTTTTCTTGTTTCACAAACTTTAGGAACTTGAATGGGAGCGAGTTGACAGGTTCTATAACATCTGACATATCCAAGCTAACACTGTTGACAGTATTGTAAGCATCCGAACTGCAACACCGATAAACTTAGTACGCTTTATTTCTATGGGATTCTGTAATATAATAGTTCTGCTAAAACTTTGGTTTCTCTGTTTAATGAACAGAGATTTATCAAATAATGATTTATCAGGAGATATTCCAACATTTTTTGCTGAGATGAAGTCGTTGAAACTCATGTGAGTTTCTTTTCACATACTCTCTCAGTCTTTCACTGCACTTATTGTTTTGCTTTGAAAGATTTAGTCTTTTCATTCACAGAAACTTAAGTGGAAACCCGAACCTTAATCTCACAGCAATTCCAGACTCTCTTCAGCAAAGGGTAAACAGCAAATCTTTAACACTAATGTAAGATGACCACACTCCTCTGAACAGTCCTTATAAGTTATATGTAGTGCTACAATAACTCTATTCTAATCTCTTTTTTTGTTTTCTTTTCTGTTTTCCATCATTTTTAATGATTACAGTTTGGGTGAAAACCTGACTCTGACTCCCAAAAAAGAGAGTAAAAAGGTTCCCATGGTTGCTATCGCAGCGTCAGTGGCTGGCGTGTTCGCTCTGCTCGTTATCTTAGCCATATTTTTTGTCATTAAAAGGAAAAATGTGAAAGCTCATAAGTGTATGAATCTCCACCAGGTCTTGATATTAGTGAAAAATGAAAACTTTTGCTCTTTCATTTCACATGTTTTTATCTTATTTTACAGCTCCAGGACCACCCCCATTAGTCACTCCCGGTATAGTTAAAAGTGAGACAAGATCATCCAATCCATCAATCATAACAAGGGAACGCAAGATCACGTATCCAGAGGTACTGAAGATGACTAATAACTTCGAGAGAGTTCTTGGCAAAGGAGGCTTTGGAACAGTGTATCATGGAAACTTGGATGGTGCTGAAGTGGCAGTGAAAATGCTTTCTCATTCATCAGCTCAAGGTTATAAAGAGTTCAAAGCAGAGGTACTTCAAGAAAAAATGGTTTTGTTAATCCTTTTTTTTAAAATATTACTTTCTCAGTTATGAAGTTGTCATGGGACACTTTGATATCTTTCGTAGGTTGAACTTCTTTTAAGAGTTCACCATAGACATTTGGTGGGACTTGTGGGTTACTGTGATGATGGAGACAACTTGGCTCTGATTTATGAATATATGGCAAATGGAGACCTGAGGGAGAATATGTCAGGTAACATTTTTAATTTAGAGACTGATCTGAGTTTTTTTGCCAAAAAAAAGAGACTCTGATATAGTCGAATCTTCCGTGGTTTAAAAATAAAATAGGAAAACGTGGAGGCAATGTCCTTACCTGGGAAAACAGGATGCAAATAGCTGTAGAGGCTGCACAAGGTGAACAAAGTTTTGACTTATTCTCTCTACCTTTGTTTGACTCATTACCAAAAAATATTGTTTCTTGATGTTCATTTTATGATGTATGAAAGCAAACTCTACATAAGCAAACACATTTTGTGACAGGGCTGGAGTATCTGCACAATGGATGTAGGCCTCCTATGGTACATAGAGATGTTAAAACTACTAACATTTTATTGAATGAGCGGTGTGGAGCAAAACTAGCCGACTTTGGGCTCTCGAGATCTTTCCCAATCGATGGCGAATGTCATGTTTCGACAGTGGTTGCGGGTACACCTGGTTACCTAGACCCGGAGTGAGTGAGCTCAATCAAATTTTAAGAGTTGTGTTGTTGAAGCCAAATACTTATATGAAATTTATATTATTCATCTTATATTATTTTCAGGTACTACAGAACAAACTGGCTAAGCGAGAAGAGTGACGTGTACAGCTTCGGTGTAGTGCTATTAGAGATAGTCACAAACCAGCCTGTGATAGATAAAACCCGGGAGAGACCTCACATCAATGACTGGGTTGGGTTCATGCTCACTAAAGGAGACATCAAGAGCATCGTTGACCCGAAACTGATGGGGGACTATGATACAAACGGTGCATGGAAGATTGTGGAGCTAGCTCTGGCCTGTGTGAACCCATCTTCGAACCGGAGACCAACAATGGCACACGTTGTGATGGAGCTAAACGACTGTGTGGCCTTAGAAAATGCAAGGCGGCAAGGTAGTGAAGAGATGTACTCAATGGGTTCTGTTGACTATAGTCTCTCTTCTACTTCTGACTTTGCTCCTGGAGCCAGATAAATTTGAGAAATTCTTTTATGTGATTTTATGGGAAAGCAATCTTGTTGTTATTTTGTTTCTTTGTGTATTTCCCAATGTATGTTTTGAAGAAACAATGTACATTCTATCTTCGTGGGTGCAGGTGTTTTGATTACTCTGTTTTGAAACTTTTTGTGTGTTACTATATAAATATTTTTCTTAAAAGGATTAATTATGTAATACTCTTTATTTTAATTTTTACGTATTAATGCATCAAGCTAGTTAACAACTAGTGACAGCTCAATTTTCGGAATCATACACATTTAGAAGTCAAGGGCTGACTAAAATCATTGGAGGTTGCATTGGCATGCACAAACATTACAGGCCACGCCCACATTGATATAGGAGACTTCTCAAACATGATCGTTGACTTTTGACGTTGGATTCATCCAGGACGCCAAAGACACAAACAAAGAGACAAATCAACCAACGAATTGCCATACAAAAGTCAAAGTCAACAAATTCATGAGAACATTTGTGGATTAATAGTAATAATACACCGAAATTACATTATGTGGATTGATAATACACCGTTGTTTTGAGTTTACTTATAGTCAACGGTGTTTTTTGTTCTAAAGAACATAACAATAATAACTCTTGTCATTGTTGACGAAAAACAAATACTACTTCTTATATCATTTTCACTCAACTTGCTCTATCGAATCATTTTGCATCGTGAAAACATATTCTCAATCAATTAATTTATTCAATTTCAATTATGTTATAAGCAGTTGACTTGGACTTTTGAGTAGTATAGCTCATATAGTCATATTCTCATATGCATAACTTGCTATCTTAAAAAAAAGCTCTCCTGTGGACAGTAAGGAGAACAATGGAGAGACATTGTGTGTTAGTTGCCACTTTTTTGCTGATGCTTCATATCGTTCATGCTCAGGATCAAATTGGTACGTACAAATTTGTCACTTCAATCAATATATGTATATACGGTTTCATAGATTATAAGTCATTATTTCTTTAATTGTCTTATTAGGATTCATTAGTGTGGATTGTGGTTTGGCACCTCGTGAGTCTCCTTACAATGAAGCCAAAACTGGTTTAACATATACATCAGATGACGGTCTAGTCAACGTTGGGAAACCCGGTAGAATCGCCAAGGAATTCGAACCGCTCGCCGATAAGCCGACTTTGACACTGAGATATTTTCCAGAGGGAGTACGAAACTGCTACAATCTAAATGTCACCAGCGACACCAACTATCTGATCAAGGCCACATTCGTATATGGAAATTACGATGGTCTTAATGTTGGGCCAAACTTCGACCTTTACTTCGGTCCGAATTTGTGGACTACGGTGAGTAGTAATGATACTATAAAGGAGATCATTCATGTGACCAAAACCAATTCTTTACAGGTATGTCTTATTAAGACTGGAATAAGTATACCTTTTATAAATGTTTTGGAGCTACGACCGATGAAGAAAAACATGTACGTTACTCAAGGCGAATCACTGAATTACTTATTCAGGGTGTATATTAGCAATTCAAGTACTCGTATAAGGTAAGAACCGACTGAAAGTTTCATGTTATATACTCATAAGTCGATTGGTCATTTGCATTTATATACAGTATGTTATAAAAATAGAATAAAAATTCTTGACAAGAACAAAGCAATATTTTACATGTCATGTTGTTGCGTTTAAAATGATGGAAAGTCATATGTCAGATTAGTAATGTGATCTAATACATGATTGTGCAGGTTCCCGGATGATGTCTATGATCGTAAATGGTACCCGTACTTCGACAACTCATGGACACAAGTAACTACGACTCTCGATGTAAACACAAGTCTTACTTATGAACTACCACAAAGTGTAATGGCAAAAGCCGCAACGCCAATTAAGGCTAACGACACCTTGAACATTACATGGACAGTAGAGCCTCCTACTACAAAGTTTTACTCCTACATGCACTTTGCAGAGCTTCAGACTTTAAGAGCCAACGATGCAAGGGAATTCAATGTGACGATGAATGGAATATATACATATGGACCTTATAGTCCTAAACCACTAAAAACCGAAACCATATACGACAAAATCCCTGAGCAATGCGATGGAGGTGCATGCCTTTTGCAGGTTGTGAAGACACTTAAATCTACCCTTCCACCTTTACTTAATGCTATCGAGGCTTTCACCGTGATTGATTTCCCGCAGATGGAGACTAATGGAGATGACGGTATGTTGATTCTTTACATTATTGATCTTATTTACAAACTTTGTTGTGTTTATGTTTTGATTCTTGATATCACCAAGCTTTACAGTTGATGCAATCAAGAATGTTCAAGATACGTATGGAATTAGTAGAATTAGTTGGCAAGGAGATCCATGTGTCCCCAAACTGTTTTTGTGGGATGGTCTAAATTGCAACAACTCCGATAATTCGACATCACCAATCATCACTTCCTTGTGAGATAAATTAATCAATACAATTTTTATCAATTTTGAATCATGTCAATTTTATACTAATATCTTACACTTTTGTTCTCTAGAGACTTATCTTCAAGTGGACTAACTGGGAGCATCACCCAAGCCATTCAGAATCTAACTAACCTGCAAGAACTGTAAGTATATCTCAAGCTAATTTTTTGTTTGCCTTTGGAAATGAATCTTATTTTGATGGCTTGGTTCTTCTTTGTGATCGGTACGTAGGGACTTGTCAGATAACAATTTGACTGGAGAAATACCTGATTTCTTAGGGGACATTAAATCACTCTTGGTCATGTAAGTTTATAATAAGACACTACAAATTTTATTTTTTATTTTGGTTAGATTTTTTAAAATAGTTTTTGACTTTTTTCTACTCCAACAGAAACTTAAGTGGTAATAATCTAAGTGGCTCAGTTCCTCCCTCACTTCTTCAGAAGAAAGGAATGAAGTTAAAGTAAAAAATTTTGTTTCTTTCTTTTTGATTGTTATCACGCCGATTGATGTAATTATTAGGTGTCTTTAACATCACACACATTTTTGCAGTGTCGAAGGAAACCCTCATCTTCTTTGCACAGCTGATTCATGTGTGAAAAAAGGAGAGGATGGACACAAGAAAAAGAGTGTCATAGTGCCAGTTGTTGCATCAATTGCTTCAATAGCTGTTCTTATAGGTGCATTGGTTCTGTTTTTCATTCTTAGAAAGAAAAAGTCACCAAAAGTTGAAGGTATATTATCAATAAGCTCAAGAGTAATCAACATACATAATTATCAAAATTAAGTACTAAGTCTGACTACATGTTTTTCTTGAAACCTTAGGACCACCACCATCTTATATGCAAGCATCAGATGGTAGATCGCCAAGATCATCTGAACCGGCAATAGTGACAAAGAATAGAAGGTTTACTTACTCACAAGTTGCGATAATGACAAATAACTTCCAAAGAATCCTTGGAAAAGGAGGGTTTGGAATGGTTTATCATGGTTTTGTGAACGGTACAGAACAAGTAGCTGTTAAGATACTCTCCCATTCATCGTCTCAAGGATATAAAGAATTTAAAGCGGAGGTAAGCTCTCACCTTCATCTTAATCTTGAACTGATAGAACTTCTTCTTAGAGTTGATTCAACCTTTTCTAAGCTTGAACATGTGACGTGAGTTCTGGTTTGGTGTTTAGGTAGAACTTCTTCTTAGAGTTCATCACAAGAACTTGGTCGGTCTTGTTGGGTACTGCGACGAAGGAGAGAACATGGCTCTTATCTATGAATACATGGCCAATGGAGATCTAAAAGAACATATGTCAGGTATAAAACAAATATGAGACTGGTTTTTTTTTCTTAGTTATGTGGAGATAACATTAGAATTTGACATTTTCTTTTAATAACCAGGAACACGTAACCGGTTTACTTTGAATTGGGGAACTAGACTGAAAATAGTCGTCGAGTCTGCACAAGGTTTGTTTAGAGATTACCACCTTACATTTTCCATTTTTTTTTGTTTATTTGCTATAAATGAATATGATTGTTGTGGCCTAGGACTTGAGTACTTGCATAATGGATGCAAACCACCAATGGTTCATAGAGATGTCAAAACCACAAATATATTGCTGAACGAACACTTCCAAGCCAAACTAGCTGATTTTGGGCTTTCAAGGTCATTTCCAATTGAAGGTGAAACTCATGTGTCAACAGTTGTTGCTGGAACGCCTGGATATCTTGATCCCGAGTAAGTATTATGGCTTAAAATATTATTATTGTTTTTAATGAGAAAGAAAGTTTATAATTTCCTCGTATTTTGTTTTCCAGATACTATAAAACAAATTGGTTGACAGAAAAGAGTGATGTTTATAGTTTTGGGATTGTATTGTTGGAGCTTATCACAAATCGACCCGTGATCGACAAAAGCCGTGAAAAGCCACATATAGCAGAATGGGTAGGAGTAATGCTTACAAAAGGAGACATCAACAGTATCATGGATCCTAATTTAAATGAAGATTATGATTCTGGTTCTGTTTGGAAAGCTGTTGAGCTAGCCATGAGTTGTCTCAATCCTTCTTCAGCAAGAAGACCGACCATGTCCCAAGTTGTTATTGAACTAAACGAGTGTATAGCATCAGAAAATTCAAGGGGAGGAGCGAGTCGGGATATGGACTCGAAGAGTTCCATAGAAGTGAGCTTGACCTTTGATACCGAACTGAGCCCAACGGCTCGGTAGTTTACATAAATTCATATTTTCGCCATATGTAACGTGGATTTTTATTTATTTTCTATTTCATGTAATGAAATTTGTCTATGTGATATATATCTTTGTTAATGAGCAATGAACTTCTTTATTAAACATGTGATTATAAGTTAAAATCGGTTTTCTTCCCTCATATGATACTTACAGTTCAATTTTAGATGAGAAATTAGGAGGTGAAGGCAGATAAAAGAAAAGTTATCGTAATTTTTACAGTTCCAACCACCCCCATTAGTCGATGTATGTATAGTTAAAAGAGAGACAAATCATGCAATCCAGCAATCCTAAAAAAGGAACGTAGGATCACGTATCCTGAGGTACTTAAGATGACATAATTTTGAGAAATTTTCGGGGAAACGAGGATTTGAAAGAGTGTCTAATGAAAACTTGGAGCAGTCTACTCTTATATATAGCGCGACCAGAGAATTATCAACAGCAATTAGGTGGTTGGTACTAAAAGCTCGCGATAACAACTGTATTCAATGTAATGAGTTATGAAAATTTTTAAGACTTTCAAAATAAAAGGTCACAAACTCTAATGTTTTGTCAATAAATTTGACAAAAAAGAAATATGTGACACATGTAACAAAATCAATTCTTTTAATCGTGCCTCATCACACCTCTATATTTCTAAAAATCTAGGCATTACAATCACCCCACTTACCAAGACCTTCACAAAGGCGGTGTGAAGCTACTTGAAACCACACATGTCTAGGCTCGGCTTTGATACCACGCATTCTCTGGATTTGTGGGCCCTACTCTCGTACGAAGACCCATAAATACACTACTACAGGAGACTGGAAATATTTACTTATTGATATTACAAATCGAAACAAGATATCTTCCCGTACTTTGTTCCTACACTCACACGATAACACGTTTTGGCATGTCAGCCAACCTTAAATGATTAAATCGCTCCACCTCAAGAATACCTAACTTTAGAAATCTGTCAAGATGTTCGACAGAAAATATAGGTACACTTAATTTGGTACCCGAATCAATTCTCTTAAATACTAGTAAAGTACCACCATATTTTGTAAAATCGAGGTATAACAAAATTTAAGTTTACTTCTGCGATGATTAATTTTAAACACTCAACTGCTATTTTATACTCTCTTTGTTCCTTTTTGTTTGTTTTAGGAAAAACACAAATATTAAGAAAACATATTAAATGTTGCTTTTAAATGTATTATTTTTTGTAATTTACAATTTTCAATAACTTTAAACCAATGATATATAATAATTTTTATTAAAATTTACAATTTATCAATTAAAACTAATAAGTATTGCATTGAAAACCTAAAAAATTAATCTTTTTAAAACAATTTTATTTTCTAAAAAATCAAACAACAAAAAACAGAGGAAGTATATAAAAGGTCACAAGCTATTTAAAGTCTCAAACAATCCATAGTTTGAGATTATGTCATTTTGATGAATGTTAAGTTCTCAGATTTATTGATGGGAAGGTGTAATTAAGCTGCAATTATCTAAATTTTTTATAAATTGTATTCATCAAGCACAACTAGTGAAGGCTACAGTTTCGATCTGGTCAACGGCCGACTTAAACCAGTTGCGAAATTTCATGTATCTAATAGACTAGTACATATAAGGTTGCCTAGACGTTTTGTCCACTTAATTTTTAATTTGAAATTAATTCATTTTCCTGTCTGATCATTTTAAACTTGTATTTTCAGTGACTATCTACTGTTTTAAATAGTAAACATCTACATTACATTTTTAAAAACCAAGCGAACTTTTATACTCTTAATCAACGTTAAATGTTTTTCTTTTATATTGAATATATATAGTATACTGCTTTTCTTTTGACTTATAAAATGTTATTTATTATTCTATTGTTTATAAATCATGTTATTTAATGTAGTTTACTTGCTATTATATATACAATATACTAATTTATGTTAAAACACCTAAAATATTCTAAAATGCTCAAATTCTAGCTGCTAGGTGGAGGTGATACCCTGATAGGTCTCCTATTTGAAAACGATATATTTTGTCTAAAAACGTTGAATGTAATATATGAACTACTTGTATGAAGTATTAAATTCATCAAGCACACAACTAGTGAAGGCTCACTTTTTGGTCATACAAATTAGAAACAAATACGAATTTTGACTAAAATAAAATAATATCAGCGAATATGTCGGCTACACCAAAATTTCAGCGTGTAATTTTTGAGTTGAAACAAAAATTTATGTGGAAGGTTGGATCGTCAACGGACGGTTCTAAATATACGACAATTTCGTGATGGACAAGCTTTCATCGTAACACTCAAGACCACTACCAATGATTTTGCATGCGGCATTCTGAATCTTTGGTTAGTTTTGCACTTCAAGAATTTGTGTTTTCTAGGAGTTGAACCCCAAACCTAGAGTAACAATATTAATCCTTGAATCTTGATCAACTACTGGACCATGGGGATTTCCATGTTTCCTCTGATATCTTATACAACTTCTTATTATTATTCTTGGTTTTAGTCTTTTAGATATTCATTTTTACCTTACCATCATATTATCATATGTAATATTATGAAGACAAGTACTCTCTTCATTGTTGTTAACAGATAAGATTTTGTTTTTTAAAACACTTGTTAATTTCTCGCAACTCTCTCTATCAAATGATTTTGTACCGGTAAGGAAATATTCTCAATTATTTCTTTATTCAATTCTTTAATCTTATAATGAGTTGACTATGAATTTTGATCATATAGTTGTATGCATAGTTTGGTATCGTAAAAACAAAAAGCTCTCATGTGGACAGTCAGGAGAACCATGGAGAGACATTGTGTGTTCGTTACCATTTTTGTGCTAATACTTCATCTTGTTCAAGCTCAAAATCAAACCGGTAAGCACAAATATGTTGGTTTCTTTTATGTGTTTATGTTCTTCAACGCGTCTAAGTTTATCAGATTATTAACTAATAATTAATCTATTATCTTCATAGGATTCATTAGTGTAGATTGCGGTTTATCCCCTCCCGAGTCACCTTACAATGCACCTCAAACAGGTTTAACATATACATCAGATACCGGTTTAATAAACACTGGGAAGACTGGTAGAATCGCCAAGGATTTCGAACCATTCGTGGATAAGCCGGCTTTGACAATGAGATACTTTCCAGACGGAATACGAAACTGCTACAATCTAAATGTCACCCGCGACACCAATTATCTGATCAAGGCCACCTTCGTTTATGGAAATTATGATGGGCTTAATGTTGACCCGAACTTCGACCTTTACCTCGGTCCGAATTTATGGACAACGGTGAGTAGTAATGACACGACAGAGGAGATCATCCATGTGACCAAATTCAATTCTTTGCAGATATGTCTTGTTAAGACGGGAATAAGTATACCTTTTATAAATGTTTTGGAGCTCCGACCATTGAAGAAAAATGTATACGCTACTCAAAGCGGTTCATTGAAGTACTTATTCAGGATGTATGTTAGCAATTCAAGTCGTCGTATAAGGTAACGATCAAATTTTTTATCTTATATATAATCATATGTCTCAATGAATTGTTTGGATTTATTTCTATATACATGTGTTATATAAAAATAACTAGAAAAGGTCCCACGCGATGCGTGGGTAAATTTAATATAATAAAATATATAAATATATATTAGCAAACCAAAAAATATTTGTAACTAAAAGTTTTTCTAAAAAATTAAATTGTAACCCTTTGACTATTAGATATCTAAGTCAAAATTATATATATATATATATTTCATTATATATAGTATGTGTATAACTTGTAAAAATGTCATTGTTCTATAAACTTGGTCATTGGTAGGAGTGTCAAAATGGGTCAAAATCATGGGTCAACTCAACTCAACTCAACCCATGAACCCTAATGAATTGAAATTTTTGACTCAAATGAGTTGATGGGTCAAATGCGTTGACGAGTCAATTGGTTTCATGAGTAAAATGATTTGGGTTGTAATGGTTAATGGTTTGAATGAGTTACCCAATTAACCCATCAAGTTTTGTAAAATTGAATTAATACAACTAAAATCTCTAAACCAATGCCAATTTAAGTTTAACCAACACATCTAAACCAATTTAATAAAATTAATATTTTTTCAAATTTCTTAAATATACAAGCGATAAAATTGAGAAAAAGTAAACTTGTAATTTTTCCACCAAAAAACATAAACCCGTGATTTTCCCGCCAAAACGTAAACCCGTGATTTTCCCGCCAAAAATGTAAACCCGTGATTTTCCCGCCAAAAACGTAAACCCGTGATTTTCCCACCAAAAACGTAAATCCGTGATTTTTCTGCCAAAAACGTAAACCCGTGATTTTCCCGCCAAAAACGTAAACTCGTGATTTTCCCGCCAAAAACGTAAAGCCGTGATTTTCCCGGCAAAAACGTAAACCCGTGGTTTTCCCGCCAAAAACGTAAATCTGTAATTTTCCCGCCAAAAACGTAAACCCGTAATTTTCCCGCCAAAAACGTAAACCTATAATTTTCCCGCCAAAAACGTAAACCCGTGATTTTCCCGCAAAAACCGTAAACCCATAAAAAGTGGAATCCGTAAATATCTTAAGTTTGATGATAATGAATTAATAATAATAATTATTTATTATTGTTTTTTATTTATAATTAATTAAATTATTACTTAAATGGGTTAACTCATTTAATAACTCAACCCATCAAATGAGTTGGGTCAACCCATAACTCATTTAACCCTAAACTCATTTGATTATGAGTTGAGTTGAGTTGGGTTACCCATTTTGACATCTCTAGTCATTGGTGATCAGAATTAATACTTGACTTTCTTTGATTCAATGTAAATTAAAATGTTACAATATAACAACTTGAAAAAAATATTAACACATGAATACATATCATTGTATAAGCTCCACGCTCATTATAGGCTCTATACCACGTCATCCATGTCATTTCTATCGAACTGTAGTCTTGGTTTAGTCTGGTTAGTGTCTACTTGCTTCAATATAAAATAAGTAAGTCATTAAACATATGAAGCATAATAAGCAAAAAATGACGTAAAATCATCCTAATGTCAATTATGAACACTTGCCTTGGGTTTAGAAGACAAATTACTTTATCTAAATTCATCAGTTGAATTACTTTTGGTCTTTTTTGTGAGATCTAAGAAAAAAAGAGAATACTTTTGAAGACTAACATGCATGCATATTAGCAACTTAACTAAGAACTTCATCAAACATCGCTCAAGATCTAAACAACATCTACAAACTTTAAAAACATTAAAAAGAAGCAGAAACTGAAAGGAAAGAATAGAATAATATACCTTGTGTCTTATGTTTTAGATCTTCTCAATCAATCATAATTACCTTTCACATGTCCACCTATAGCACTCACCAAGTTTTTTATTATTTTTGGTCACATTTTTCAGTTGGCATGAGTTAAATATAGAACATAGTAAAAATATATATTTTAAATAGAAGGAAGAGAAAAGTAAATATTTACCTTTTGGAGGACAACTACAACATAAATGTTTTGATGAAGGCTAGAAAAATAATAGCGGCTCCTGCACTTCAGCTTGTTATTACCTTAACAGCTTGTTATTACCTTAAGATGATCTGATAACTAAACTCTAAACATGAATGATATATTACCTTTGCGATTGTTAATGTTTGTGTGAAGTCGTGATGGCCTTGGTAGCTTGTTATTACCTTGAGATAAATTGTCTTTCATTGATATTTATTCTTGCTTCCATCATATTGTGTGTCATTAGCTAGAAAAAACGTCACTATTTATAACCTATGTGAATTAAGTAGTAGGGTTTAAAAGGATCATGAATTTTCCAATTAATCCATACGTTGTAATTTATTTATTGAAACTATACGTTAGCTTAGCAAAACTATACGTTACAAAAGTTGTGTATTTATTGTTTTTGACTATATTAAATATTTCTATTTGTATGTTTGATAGTAGTATTATGTTTTGTAGCAGTTGAGAATTGAGATTTTTGTAACCTTGAATATTTCTGTGTCATTTTTGTGTTATCAATTTAATTTTCCCTAATCCCAACGTCTATTTGTTGTGACATAAATGTTAATAATTGTAGAAGAACATTTGCAACATAAACGTTACATGCATGGTGTTGTGTTTATTTCTGACATAAATGTTTATTTGAGTTTAGTCATTTGGATCTTTTATACTAAAATATTATAAATACTATTTTTTCTGTTTTCACTAAAAATATAAAGATGTTATGATATTTAATAAATATTTAAAAATTAAAAATAATAATTAAAAGACAATCCCAAAGTAGGTATGATAATATTTATTTAAAAATTCAAAAAATAATTAAAAGACAATCCCAAAGTAAGATAGGTATATTAAATCATATTTTTAGTATATATTTTTCTAAGAATATTATACTAAATCATATTTTTCTAACAATGATTAATATTTTTTTTTGTTTTAAAGTAAACATTATATACTATAGAGATTACAAATATAATAGAGTGAAATAGAAAAAATTTAGAATATCAAATTAAAACTTAATGAAGAGGACACATGTCACTAAAATAGAGCGCCAAATGTCGCATTGTTAGGCAAAGATAGAAAAAAACCTTGTCATATTATATAAGATTTCTTACACAATATTTCGTATTCTAATAAAATTTCTTTGGGTCGTCAAGAATGTTTAAAAAAAAAAAAATTTTTTTTTTTTTTTTTACTTTATGTGAATAATAAAAGTTTTGATCCTATAAACTGCCAAAACAGAAAGAGAAACATTGTATTTATGTTTTCATTTATAAATTTCCAATGAACAGAAAGCTACTACAAAACTATTGGCTTACAGTAAAACATATTTTTTCTCTCTTGAAAAATACCAAAATTTACATGTCAATAGTTTTTGCTTTTGAAACGATAGCCATATGTCAGATTAGTAATGCGATCTAATACAAAAATTATGACAGTTTTTTTTATAAACGATTGTGTCAGGTTCCCGGATGATGTGTATGACCGAAAATGGTACCCGATCTTCCAGAACTCATGGACGCAAGTAACTACGAATCTCAATGTAAATATTAGCACTATTTATGAACTACCACAAAGCGTAATGTCAACAGCCGCGACGCCGCTAAATGCTAATGCGACCTTGAACATTACATGGACAATAGAGCCTCCTACTACACCATTTTACTCCTACATTCACTTTGCAGAGCTTCAATCTCTAAGGGCCAATGATACAAGAGAATTCAATGTGACGTTGAATGGGGAGTATACAATTGGACCTTATAGTCCTAAACCGCTAAAAACCGAAACCATACAAGACTTAAGCCCCGAGCAATGTAATGGAGGGGCGTGTATTTTGCAGCTTGTGGAGACGCTGAAATCAACTCTTCCGCCTTTACTTAATGCTATTGAGGCTTTCACTGTGATTGATTTCCCGCAAATGGAGACAAATGAAGATGATGGTATGTCTTTTTTACATCATTGAGCTTATCTAACAAGTCCTTGTGTTTTATGTTTTTTTTTTATATATCATTAAGCTTTGCCAATGCAGTTACTGGTATCAACGATGTTCAAAACACTTATGGATTGAATAGAATCAGTTGGCAAGGAGATCCATGTGTCCCCAAACAGTATTCGTGGGACGGTCTAAATTGCAACAACTCAGATATCTCTATACCACCAATAATCATTTCCTTGTGAGAAGAATCATTTGATAATTTATATTATTTTAAATCATTTTTTTGTTTCATATCTCACACTTTATGTTTATAGAGATTTATCTTCAAGTGGTTTAAATGGGGTCATTACACAAGGCATTCAAAATCTAACCCATCTTCAATACTTGTACGTGTCTCTGCGGCTGACCAAACCTCAAATTCTTTTTAACTTTGGAACTGAATCATAGTTGATATGCTTTTTCTCCTTTCTTAATGGTAGGGACTTGTCAGATAATAATTTAACTGGTGATATACCTAAATTTCTAGCTGACATACAATCACTCTTGGTTATGTAAGTTTCCATGCATGGGCCATTACATTTTTTCCCCTTTTTCTAACTTTTGAATTATTGCTATAAATTTTGCGAGAACATGATTGCTTATGTTTTGGCTCTTCAACAGAAACTTAAGTGGTAATAATCTCACTGGATCGGTGCCTCTCTCACTTCTTCAGAAGAAAGGATTGAAATTAAAGTAAATTTATTTTGTTTTCCCAGCTTTTTCTAATTGATTAATATGTCTTTAACATCATAAAATGTTGCAGTGTCGAAGGCAACCCTCATCTTCTTTGCACAGATGGTTTATGTGTTAACAAAGGAGATGGACATAAGAAAAAGAGCATCATAGCACCAGTGGTCGCATCAATTGCTTCAATAGCTATTCTTATAGGTGCATTGGTTCTGTTTTTTGTTCTTAAAAAGAAAACGCAATCAAAAGGTAATGGTGTAATTATTACGCTCAAGAGTAATATCACTATATACATAAATATCAAACTTAAGTTCTAAGTCTGACTACCTTTTTTTCTTTTTTTTGTAACCTTAGGGCCACCAGCAGCATATGTACAAGCGTCGAATGGTAGATCCCGTAGATCTGCAGAACCAGCAATAGTGACGAAGAATAAACGGTTTACTTACTCTGAAGTTATGCAAATGACAAATAACTTCCAAAGAGTGCTTGGGAAAGGAGGGTTTGGAATTGTTTATCATGGTTTGGTGAATGGTACTGAACAAGTAGCTATTAAGATACTCTCCCATTCTTCATCTCAAGGATATAAACAATTCAAAGCTGAGGTAAATTCACACTTTCATCATTATCTAATTGAAACAAAAGCATCAATGATTCAAATATTTTGAAGGATATATATCTATAACTTCTGATTTCTGGCTGGGTATTTAGGTAGAACTTCTTCTTAGAGTTCATCACAAGAATTTGGTAGGCCTTGTTGGATACTGTGACGAAGGAGAGAACTTGGCTCTTATATATGAATACATGGCCAATGGAGATTTAAAAGAACACATGTCAGGTAAGACAATAATGACTAACTGTATTTTATCAGTTCTATAGTGCGAATATAAGACTTTAGCATTTATCTCAAAGTGTTCTTTTTAAACACAGGAACACGAAACCACTTCATTTTAAATTGGGGAACTAGACTAAAAATAGTCGTTGAATCTGCCCAAGGTTTGTTTCGTTCTTTTCTTTTTTCATATACTTGAAGTTTTCAATATTGTAAAAAACTAATGTTTGTGACATAGGACTTGAGTATTTGCACAATGGATGCAAACCACTAATGGTGCATAGAGACATCAAAACAACAAATATATTGTTGAATGAACAATTTGATGCCAAACTTGCTGATTTTGGGCTCTCGAGATCATTCCCGATTGAAGGTGAAACTCATGTTTCAACAGCTGTTGCTGGAACTCCTGGATATCTCGATCCCGAGTAAGTATTACCTCTTAATTAAGGGATTTTAGTTTTTCCTTCAATTACAAAGCAACCCACATAAAATTTGTTTTCTATATTATTTTCCAGATACTACAGAACAAATTGGTTGACTGAAAAGAGTGATGTTTATAGTTTCGGAGTCGTATTGTTAGAGATCATCACAAACCAACCCGTGATAGACCCAAGACGTGAAAAGCCACATATAGCAGAATGGGTTGGGGAAGTGCTTACAAAAGGAGACATAAAAAATATAATGGATCCAAGTCTAAATGGAGATTATGATTCCACTTCTGTTTGGAAAGCTGTTGAGCTAGCGATGTGTTGTCTTAATCCTTCATCAGCTAGAAGACCGAACATGTCTCAAGTTGTTATTGAATTAAACGAGTGTTTGACATCTGAAAATTCAAGGGGAGGAGCGATTCGAGACATGGACTCAGAAGGTTCTATAGAAGTAAGCTTGACCTTTGGTACCGAAGTGACCCCATTGGCTCGGTAGTTTACATGAAGAATTCAGCTTCTTTTTGAATTTTTGAATGGTTTCTTCTAAACACCATGTGAGAATAAGTCATCCACATATAACCATACAATGTTTTTCTAAGTTTTCTTACTCTCAAAATTTTGTGTTCAGCTTGAGGTTAATCGAGGTATCCTAGTGGTTAATCGAAGTATACTTCTTCAGTGATTTTTTCAATTAAAACTAATAATTTTACATAGTTAATGCAAACTCCTTTTCAATCCGAACGGTATCATGTTTTGAGATTGCCGTTTTTTTTTTTTCCATTTTCGTCCGTCTTGCTCTTGTAAATGAGTAAATCCATTTTTGGCTCCCACTTTTTCCTTTTCTTATGGTTTTTCGGGTGAACACGCATAATTTTAATTGATCATCCTGACTTATTCATCCATAGCAAGTATCCACATTCTTCTTCCATATCATAAGGAATTTTTTCAACCAAAAATCCAACAAATTATACATATAAAATCATTGGAGATTGAATTGAGATGCAAAAACACTATATATTTTTATTTTTTTTGTTCAAAGCAAAAACACTATATATGATGTATAAATTCGAAAGAATTCGAGTTTCACATATACAAGCCTTTTGACCAAAAACACACACTACAAGCTGGATGATGGTTGACTTCTGACGGTGGAGATTCAATTACGAAAACGCCATATCCATCTAGAACGAAAGACACAGAAAGACAGATCAAACAATGACGTGCCATATAAAAGTCAAATTCAACAAATCTGTAAGATTATTAACTAGAACTTAGAAGGTTATGGTTTAATGCACGTTTCCTTTCTAGATATTATTCCTAGTTTTTCGACGTCGACAACATCAAAATAAAGCGTGTTATTTTGCGTTGACGGTTTAGTGGTCTAAAATTAGTAAAGTACATGAGAGTGTTTTCGACCTCTTGTCATGGTTGACCAAAAAACTAAAGAGTTTGTCATTTTCTCACAACTTGTTCTATCGAAATCGAATTATTTTCCATCCTGAAAAAAAAGGTCTCAATTATCTATTTATGTAGCTGACTTGAGACTTTTAAAAGTGGCTCATAAAAATCATATATCCTTATATGCATAGCTTGATATCTAAAGAAAAGGCTCTTTCTTTTGGACAGTAAGAAGAATAATGGAGAGACATTTTGTGTTTATTGCCACCTATTTGCTGATATTTCATCTTGTTCAAGCTCAAAATCAAACAGGTATGCACAAATTTGTTGTTTTAATCTATATAAGTGTTGTTCAACCTTCAACGGTTTCTTAGATGAAACGTTTATATTTTTTCATCTATTGTCTTATTAGGATTCATTAGTGTGGATTGTGGTTTATCCCTTCTTGAGTCTCCTTACGATGCACCACAAACGGGTTTAACATATACATCAGATGCCGATTTAGTAGCTAGTGGCAAAACCGGTAGACTCGCCAAAGAATTTGAACCACTCGTTGATAAGCCGACTTTGACACTGAGATACTTTCCAGAGGGAGTACGAAACTGCTACAATCTAAATGTCACCAGCGACACCAACTATTTAATCAAGGCCACATTTGTATATGGGAATTACGATGGTCTTAATGTTGGGCCAAACTTCAACCTTTATCTCGGTCCGAATTTGTGGACAACGGTGAGTAGCAATGACACTATAGAGGAAATAATCCTTGTGACCAGATCCAACTCTTTACAGGTGTGTCTTGTTAAGACGGGAATAAGTATACCTTTTATAAATATGTTGGAGCTACGACCGATGAAGAAAAATATGTACGTTACTCAAAGCGGTTCACTGAAGTATTTATTCAGAGGGTATATTAGCAATTCAAGTACTCGTATAAGGTAAGCTCCCATGAAAATTTCATGTTATATAAGCATATGTCTCGATTAGTTGTTTTCATACATTTATTATCTAAAATTTATTTTTGCAGTTTTTGTATTGAAATTTTTCGTTTAGCAAAAACTGCAAAAATATGCATCGGATGCATTTATTGCAAAAATAATTGTTTTTTTTCTTAAAAATTCTTTCAACCAAAGATGCATTTTTTGTATTTTAGGGGGTGTTATTGGTTGATTGATTTCTAAATTTATATAGAATTTGAAAATTTCTATTAATTATGAAATCAAGATATATGGATTTTGAAATAATATGTGTTTACCCATATATTTGAATCTTTCTATTTTTCTCTTTCAAATCCATTCAATTCTATTTAAAACATAATTTGGATTCTCAAATCCAAAAACAAATGACTAAACGAATAACAAAGAATTTTAACTAGTATTTATAAATCATCGAATCAATAACACATGATTTTAATTAGAATTTTAAAATCAATATTGAATAACAAATGATTTTTGTTTGGATTTCCAATTCCTTATAAATCTATAAACCAATAACCCCTCCTTAGTTATTTTGGTGAATAGAATTTTACATTCATACAAAAATAGCAACAAAAAAAAAAAAAAAAATGTGCAACATTATATTATTTTGTGTTGACAATTACTATATATTTTCTTAAATTATTTAAAATAAATTATACTTCTTGACAAAATAATATTAAAACAATATTTCACATGTCAATAACTGGTGCGTTTGAAACCATAGAAAGCCATATGTCAGATTAGTTATGTCATATACATACATGATTGTGCAGGTTCCCGGATGATGTCTATGACCGTAAATGGTACCCGCTCTTCGACGACTCATGGACACAAGTAACTACAAATCTCAAAGTGAACACAAGTATTACTTATGAACTACCACAAAGTGTAATGGCAAAAGCCGCAACGCCAATTAAGGCTAACGACACCTTGAACATTACATGGACGGTAGAGCCCCCTACTACACAGTTTTACTCTTACGTACACATTGCAGAGATTCAGGCTCTAAGGGCAAACGAGACAAGGGAGTTCAATGTGACACTGAATGGAGAATATACTTTTGGACCTTTTAGTCCTATACCGCTAAAAACCGCATCCATAGTCGACTTAAGCCCAGGGCAATGCGATGGAGGGAGATGCATTTTGCAGGTTGTGAAGACGCTGAAATCTACGCTTCCTCCTTTACTTAATGCTATCGAAGCTTTCACCGTGATTGATTTCCCGCAAATGGAGACAAATGAAAATGATGGTAGGTCGATATTTAGATTCTTTATCTTATCTACAAATCTTAACGTTTTATGTTTTGATTTTTGACATCATCAAACTTTACAGTTGCTGGGATCAAGAATGTTCAAGGTACTTATGGATTGAGTAGAATTAGTTGGCAAGGAGATCCATGTGTCCCCAAACAGTTATTGTGGGATGGTCTAAACTGCAAAAACTCGGATATTTCTACGCCACCGATAATCACTTCCTTGTAAGATAATACAATTTTTATTAATTTCTAATCATGTCAATTTCAAACTGTTATCTCACACTTTTTTTTTTTTGTCTCTAGAGACTTATCTTCAAGTGGATTAACTGGGATCATCACGCAAGCCATTAAGAATCTTACTCACCTGCAAATATTGTAAGTATATTTGTGGCTAACCAAACATCAACTTTTTTTTTTTTTTTTTTTCGTCACCAAACATCAACTCTCTTTGCCTTATAATATGAATCATATTTGATGGGCTCGTTCTTCTTTGTGCAGGGACTTGTCAGATAATAATTTGACTGGAGAAGTACCTGAGTTTTTAGCTGACATAAAATCACTCTTGGTCATGTGAGTTTATATTGGGACACTGCAAATTGTTTTTTTTTTTTACTTGGTTAACTTTTGGTTAAAATATTTTTGACTCTTTTTGATCCCAACAGAAACTTAAGTGGTAATAATCTAAGTGGCTCAGTTCCTCCCTCACTTCTTCAGAAGAAAGGAATGAAGTTAAAGTAAACTAACTTTTTCTTTCTTTTGAATGTTATCATGGCGATTGATGCAATCGGGTATCTTTAATACTTACATTTTGCAGTGTCGAAGGCAATCCTCATATTCTTTGCACAACGGGTTCTTGTGTCAAGAAAAAAGAGGATGGACATAAGAAAAAGAGTGTCATAGTGCCAGTTGTTGCATCAATTGCTTCAATAGCTGTTCTTATAGGTGCATTGGTTCTGTTTCTAATTCTTAGAAAGAAAAGGTCACCAAAAGTTGAAGGTATATTATCAATAAGCTCAAACTTCATTCCTTTGTTAACATCACATACATAAATATCAAATTTAAGTACCAAGTCTTACTACATTTTTCGCTTGAAACCTTAGGGCCACCACCATCTTATATGCAAGCATCAGATGGTAGATTGCCTAGATCATCTGAACCGGCAATCGTAACGAAAAATAGAAGGTTTTCTTATTCACAAGTTGTGATAATGACAAATAACTTCCAAAGAATCCTTGGGAAAGGAGGGTTTGGAATGGTTTATCATGGTTTCGTGAACGGTACAGAGCAAGTAGCTGTTAAGATACTCTCCCATTCATCGTCTCAAGGATATAAACAATTCAAAGCTGAGGTAAACTCTCACATTTATCACTTTCTCAGAGAAACACGTCAATGACTCAACTATTTCTAAACCTTGAACATGTGAGTTATGGTTTGGTGTTTAGGTAGAACTTCTTCTTAGAGTTCATCACAAGAACTTGGTTGGTCTTGTTGGGTACTGCGACGAAGGAGATAACTTGGCTCTTATCTATGAATACATGGCCAATGGAGATCTAAAAGAACATATGTCAGGTAGAAAACAAAAGTGTGTTTTTTGTTTGTTGTTGTCTTGAGGTAAAACATAAGACTTTGACAATAATATGTTCTTTGAATAAACAGGAACACGTAACCGCTTTATTTTGAATTGGGGAACTAGACTAAAAATAGTCATCGAGTCTGCACAAGGTTTGTTTAGAGATTGCCCCCTTGTATTTTTCAATTTTTGTTTTTTTGTATTAATTAAAATTATTGTTGTGGCCTAGGACTCGAGTACTTGCATAATGGTTGCAAACCACCAATGGTACATAGGGACGTCAAAACTACAAATATATTGTTGAACGAACACTTTGAGGCCAAACTTGCGGATTTTGGGCTTTCGAGATCATTCCTGATCGAAGGTGAAACTCATGTATCAACAGTTGTTGCTGGAACTCCTGGATATCTCGATCCTGAGTAAGTATTACTGCTTAAGAAATACTTTTTTTCTTTAGTAATAAAGAAACTTGACAAAAAAAAAGTTATAATATTTTGTTTTCCAGATACCATAGAACAAATTGGTTGACAGAAAAGAGTGATGTTTATAGTTTTGGGATTCTATTGTTGGAGATTATCACAAACCGACATGTGATCGACCAAAGCCGTGAAAAGCCACACATAGGAGAATGGGTAGGAGTAATGCTTACAAAAGGAGACATCCAAAGCATTATGGATCCAAGTCTCAATGAAGATTATGATTCCGGTTCTGTTTGGAAAGCTGTTGAACTAGCAATGAGTTGTCTAAATCATTCTTCAGCGAGAAGACCGACCATGTCCCAAGTTGTTATTGAATTGAACGAGTGTCTGGCTTCTGAAAATGCAAGGGGAGGAGCAAGTCGGGACATGGAATCAAAGAGTTCTATAGAAGTGAGCTTGACGTTTGGTACTGAAGTGAGCCCAAACGCTCGATAGTTTGCATCTTATATAATAAGAGAAGGTTTTTTCAAACTTTGCCTACCAATGCGACATTTGGCACTTTACTTTGATGACACGTGTATTTATCATTAATTGTAGTTTGACTAAAATAATTTATTAATAGATATATCATATATTTAGAAAAATAGTCATAAACTATAAAATTACTACATATTAAACTACAATTTGAAATGATTTTTTTTTTACCATAATTGCAACTCTCTTAACTAATTACAAAATCAAATCTTTTAAATTTTGACATGATATTATGTTTTAGACTGCACATTAATAGTTAACAACTATAAATAGTTCTCCAATTTTATAAGAGTTTTTTTTCCGTTTTTAGTTCTTTTAAACAATAATTAATTAAAATATTTTCTCTAATATAAATAGCAAATATTTACACAGATACAACACACACATATTCACAAGTGCGTTTGTTTCCTTTGACAATTGAAGTTACTCAATTACTGAAAGAAAAATGGAAGATGGCTTGCTGTATCACCAACATTTACGGTATCACCAATGTTTACGGCAAGAGTCATAACCTTATCAATTTGTCTCTTTCATTTAAGGTTTGGACTCATATTAGCTTTCAGTTTTTTTTTCTTTTTCTTTTGTTTTTTGAGAATGATTTCAGTTTCTAAAATGGTTATATTGAGTCTTACTTACATGTTTTTGTTTTGTTCTAAATGTAAATCGAGAACTTTTTTTTTCTTTTTTTTTTTTGTAGTAGGCATCAAATGCACTTCAAACCATAAATGTATATGAAAGAAGAGGCAAAACGGGCAAGAGTCTCAACCTTATCATTTTGTCTCCTTCATTTAAGGTTTGGACTCATAATAGCTTTCAGATTTCGTTTTTTTTTGTAAGTTTTTGTAAATGATTTCACATTGTTTAAAGTTTCTAAAATGGTTATATTGAGTCTTACTTATATATCTTTGTTCGTTTTTTTTTTGGTAGGCATCAAATGCACTTTAAACCATTTAAATGGATATGAAAGAAAAAGTTAGCATACTAAGTTTCTAAAATAGTTATATTGAGTCTTACTTATATATTTTTGATAGTTTTTCTTTTTGGTAGGCATCAAATGCACTTTAAACCATTTAAATGGATATGAAAGAAAAAGCTACCATACTATGGATAGTAGAGTCAATTGCAAGAGAAAACAAGAATCAAAGTTTTGATCATTCATAAAATACAAAAATTGAGGCAAGCGTTTTAGTTAAGTCTCAAAAAATGATGGAGCGATAATAACAGGTATGACCACAATAATTATATAACTATTTATTTGTCTTTCCAAATTAAATATTATCTTTGTTAATTAAATTAAATTCAAATTATTTATACCTTCTATTTATATTTTAAAATTTTTAAATCAAAATTATCATTCATTTACCCAATATCGCTATAAATAGTTACTCCCTCCGTTTCACGATATAAATTATTTTAGCTAAAAGCACGTAAATTAAAAATATTTACTTTTAAAAAGTTCAGCCAATTATAAAAGAAACTGTAGAATATAAATAATCATAAAGTATTAAAGTAATATATAATTTGCATAGAAACTTGAAAACAACTTATATTGTGAAACAAAAAATTTGGTCTAAAACAACTTATATTGTGAAACGGAGGGAGTGCCAAATTTTGTTGACTTATATGCTCTCTAAAACAAAACTTAATTTTTTCTGTTTTTTAGTATAAGGAAGCTCAATTCTTAGTTTCTGAAGAAGACATGATCAACATTAGTTCACTCATATTAGGAAATTGTTTAATTGTTTTCTATCATTACTTACATTTAGTGACCTTTCCAATAATTGTCTCTATAATACAAATTACAAAAATCTATGTCTATAATACACATTAGAAAACTATATTTAAGACCGAATAATACATTATAAAAGACTCTATTATATTGAAGCAAAAAAAATAGATTCTTTTATATGAGTGACATATTGAAATGATTTAAGATTTATCTTCTCCAAGTTTATATTTTCTTAAATTTTAGTTTTTTTTTATATAAGAGTATTTGAGAAGTCATCATGTACAGTCTTTTATCTATATACACTATATCCTTAATTATATTTTAAATTTAGGTTGTTTAATTTTTCTATCGTTTATTTAATGATCTTTCCAATCATTGTTTTAAAACCTATAAGTCAAAATTATTGAAAGGCCCTATAATACAAATTACAATAATCTATGTTATATACACATTAAAAAAAAGTTAGGACCAAATAATACATTATAAAAGACTCTATTATATTGATGCAAAAAAATTAGATTCTTTTATGTGAGTCACATATTGAAATGATTTAATATTTATGTTTTCCAAGTTTATCTTTTCCTAAATTTTAAGATTTTTTATATAAGAGTATTTGAGAAGCCATCATGTGCGGTCTTTTATCTATATACATTGTATCCTTAATTATATTTTAAATTGAGGTTTAATTATATATTTTATCAAGATTAAATAAAATGTATCTTTTTACGAAATATGAGACAAACATTTTTTCTATATTTTTCTCTAGATTGGCAGTGTAGTTACAATTACTTTTGGGTAAACTGTTAATGTATAGTGGTGTGCTTGACATGCTAAAAATGTGTAGATATTTAATATAAATATTATTCTATATTCAAAACTAAAACCGAATATAAAATCCACGCATCGCGTGGATAACTTCTAGTAAATAATATATTGATCATCTTTGTTATATATCGAGCTATAAACTCCATATTAATACATGTTACACAAAATCTTTTTTTGTCTTAGTGTGATACTTCAGTTTAAATTCCGCTGAGATATTAGTGTTGAAAGAATTGCATCATCACTTTCACATGCGGTAACTTTTAGTCAAAGCAGTGTTTTTTGTTGAATATTTAAGTAGTGTTTATTGTTGAAAATAAGAAGTGGTGGTTGCTCATTTAGTCAACAAAAGTAGGTTGCGAACTCTCTATAAATTGAGAGGAATTAAACGAGAGCAATCATCCCATAACATACAATACAAGAGAGAGAGAGAAGTTGCAATATCATGCAACGTAGAAATAGAGTGTGAGGTTTGAGAAAAATAAAGAGTGGTGTGAGATTTGAGTGTATTTGTTATTAAGTTATAAACTTTGTATTGTGAGTGATTTACAAATAAATATAAGAGTGTTTTCTTATTTTGGTTTATATATTTGTGGTTAATTTATTAATTGTGTATTTACACTATACCAAATATAATTTAACCCAATATTTAACCAACTATTCTCTACAATTAGAATGTGAAGATGAAAAGTAAAAGTTATTGTATCTGAGGAAAGAAAAGAAGAGACAAGGACTTTGTATTCATAATTGAATGGACAACCATGTGTCGTTAGCTCAACTGGTAAAAGTTTTAGGCGAAATTTAGAAGTCGCAGATTCGAGTGATGTTCGGGACGAAACTAATATTACATGCTATTGTTTCAGGTCTGTGGAGATTACGGGCTATAACCTAAAAAAAATTGAATGGGCAAATTTAAAGATAAATTACAGCAAAATAGAGTCTCGGTATCAAACAGAGTGATTTGATGAAAACAGAATGGAGAGGCTCTGCAGTTGCTAGCGTTTGACAACAATCACGAAAATTGCTTTATAACGTTTTAGACCAAGAGAAACCGCTACAATTCATAATCTCCTTTTCCTCAACATCAAGGTTTGCGTTAACCAAAACATCCCAATTCTGAAAATTTAAAAACGAAAACAAAATCATGACGGAGTTAGCGTTTGAAAGTTGTATGCACGTTCCAGTGTCTCTCTTGAAAAACTATTGAGAGCTCGTAATCTCTCAATATACCAATGTCTACATGTAATTGACATTTTCAAACACTTAAAACCTATTTTCCTAACCTGCCGTACATTATTTTTTTATTGTCGTACATAATCCTCAAAATATTTTAACATAGATTAAAACTATAGGAGTCTAGGAAGGTTGACAGTACACGAGAGGAAGATGAAGTTGACTTACTTAATGGCACCAGCATGGCACAATAGTTTTCTATCCCAAACCTGTACGAGATTCTTATATGTGTACGGATTTGTTAATTTTGAAAAAGGTGTGTAGAAAACCTCAAAGTTTGTAAATTTTGCGAGATAATTAAGCCTTAATTCTTTTTTTTTTTGAAAGAATGTAAAATTATATTCCACAAGAAAACTTGTTTACAATGAATGCATCTGTTTAGAAAAAAATTTGCGAGATAATTAAGCCTTAATTCATTATGAAAAATATATTAAAAAGACAACATGTGTCCGGCAAAAATTGTAAAATGCATAGAAAACCCCAAGTGTTCCACGTCTTCGTGCATATTGTCAGAAACTTTATCTGCCTAGTTTTCTAGTTTTATGCTGTTGTCAACTACAAGTAGGATTATACATTTTCTAAATTAGAATGGTGTCGCTTCGGTTTAGGTTAAGACATGATCATTTGTTTTTTTTCCCTAATAAAGACCTTAATCATTCGTTCGTTTGCATTTACTGTTACATTTAACGTGTACATTTTTCCATATTTATGCCACATAAAAATGGAAGGAGATCCTGCTGCTTGCATTTGTATTTTGGAAAGCAAAGTAAAATATATTCTACAAATATAAAATTAAAAAAATGTTCACATCGATCGGTTCAATTTGGTTTAGTTAGGTTAATGGAGATGGATGGCCTTTAATCTGAGAACAAGTACAACGTGTAAGCCTAGGAATAAACGTGAGGGATTTAGAAGGAAGAAGTAGCTGGAACATAATTGTTCAATGAGTCAATGGTCTTCTATTAATGTGGACATGAGATAATCTTCGAGCACTACTTTGTGTCATCGTTGAAGATTAAATTTCTCCCATTTTGCTCTCTGCCGTTATCAGGTTGCACAAGGAATTTCGTATTTTTAATAACTCATCAGTGTGTTAGTTTTTTTTTTTTAATATTCCCATTTGGGAAGTGGCTCATATAATATCCATGGATTGATATTATAAATTGAAAGCTAATCTCAGTTTGTTAAATGTTGAAATCTCCTTTTAGAAAGTCAAGCAGAAAAATGGAGAGACATTGTTTGTTCTTTGTGATTTTTTCCCTTATACTACATCTTGTTCAAGCTCAGGACCCAATAGGTACGTAACCTGTACCCATATTTGTTTATCGTAGTGATATTGATTTAAAGTTAAGTGAATAAATGACAAAATACAAAGATTTTTTTTAGGTTAGTTATTGGCAAAACACAACACATTATATATTATTAAATGCACTTCTAAACCAGATTTATTTAGGAAAATTGGTTTTAGCGTGCTTGCATATAGTAATTCTGAATATATAAAGATCACATATTTATGTGGCGTAGATAGATACTCCCTCCAAAAAAAAAAAAAATAGATACCCCCTCCACTTTATAATTGATGATTTAAAGAAAATAATTTGTTCTAAATTATATGATGTTTTCAGTTTTTAATACAAAATTAATTAACATGTGCAGATTTTTTTTTTTTATTATTGGTTATATTCTTAGATGGTACATAATTGATGTTTTAGTTTAGAAAAAAAAAATAATTGATTTTTAATTTGTACACAATCCTAAAACATCAATTATAAAAAAGATATCGATTTAATAAATTAGATGTCCATATATAGAAACAGGTACAGTAAAAAAAAAATGACATATTCTGCAACACTTAAATGACATGAACAAAAAGTCAAAAACTTTTATCAAAACTATATTTGACAAATCTCCAATATATTAATAGAGAAACACTTAAAACACACAAATTTTATTTTGATTTGTTATTAACGAGAATGTCATGCTAACATGTTGCTCTCGCAATGATTCTTCGCCAATTTCAATAATTATCCAACTTTTACTAGATTATTTACAGATTTTGCCATTAGTCTTATATACAAAATTCTAATAAAGAGTAACAATTAAGCAATCTAATCTTTCCAAAATAAATATATTACACAACCTTAAGCAAAATAATCAAGTAACTAATCCTTTCTTTATAAGAAACATAAAACAAAGGTTATGATTACTTGATAAAACATAAAAGATATGAATTTGATTCTTAAAAACATAGAAAGACATATTATCATAAATGGTAACATTTTGTCAATACTTTCTCCATCACGTTGAAGTTTTATTCCATGTTCAAATATTTATAGGTAAAACATATTCTTATAATAAAAAAAACTTTAATTACATGTTATGGATCATAAATAATAATTTTACTTGAATTGTTTTATTCCGCACAAATTGTGCGAGTTCTTATCTAGTTAGATATTATAAGTAAAACAAATAACACGTTGCAGTAAAAGAAAAACACTCGTCCGAAAGTGAAAGAGGTAAAATTTTCAGTCAAAACAAAGAAAATAAAGAAAGCGGTAACATCGTCCAAAATGCTCAAAATCCACTATTGTTCAATGTTCACTACTTGTCATTTTCCTAATACTTATTGCGTATTCTTTAGTCATAGGAACCTAATAATCGCCTATTAATGTAGTCTCCTACATACTATAGGATTCATCAATTTGGATTGTGGTTTGTCAATTCAAGGCTCTCCTTACAAAGAATCCTCGACCGGTCTAACATATACGTCAGACGATGGTTTCGTCCAGAGCGGGAAAATTGGTAAAATCACCAAGGAACTCGAGTCATTATACAAGAAACCGGAGCGGACGCTAAGATACTTTCCTGATGGAGTAAGAAATTGTTTCAGTCTGAATGTCACAAGGGGAACAAAGTATCTAATCAAGCCAACCTTTCTCTATGGAAACTATGATGGTCGTAATGTCATCCCGGATTTTGATCTTTACATCGGCCCAAATATGTGGATCACGGTGAATACTGATAACACTATCAAGGAGATCCTCCACGTATCGAAATCAAACACTTTGCAAGTGTGTCTTGTTAAGACAGGTACAAGTATACCTTATATAAATACATTGGAACTACGACCATTGGCCGACGATATATACACCAACGAAAGTGGCTCCCTCAACTATCTTTTTCGGGTTTATTATAGCAATTTAAAGGGCTATATAGAGTAAGAATCGCTTGCTTGATCATTATATTTTTTGCTCTAGAGTAGACAAACATATTATGTTTAATGTAAGTTTGTGCCAGGTACCCCGATGATGTCCACGATCGCATATGGAAACAAATCCTACCTTACCAGGATTGGCAGATTTTAACTACGAATCTCCAAATAAACGTTTCTAATGATTATGATCTACCCCAACGTGTAATGAAAACAGCTGTAACACCCATTAAAGCTAGCACAACGACGATGGAATTTCCCTGGAACTTAGAGCCTCCAACTTCACAGTTTTACTTATTCCTTCACTTTGCAGAGCTTCAAAGTCTACAAGCCAACGAGACGAGGGAATTCAATGTGGTGTTGAACGGAAATGTTACATTTAAATCTTATAGTCCTAAGTTTTTAGAAATGCAAACAGTATATAGCACAGCACCAAAGCAATGCGATGGAGGGAAATGCTTGTTGCAGTTAGTGAAAACGTCAAGGTCCACTTTGCCGCCTCTAATTAATGCTATGGAGGCTTACACTGTGCTTGATTTCCCACAGATAGAAACAAATGTAGATGAAGGTATGTGTGTTTTTCATATACTTATATTCTTTTCGGGTTTTAATGTTAAGCTTTAAATATATACCGAACTTGAATAGAAACTAGACTAACCATATATATAGTAGCTCAAGAAAGAAAGATAGAAACATGGAACCTTTGAAGACAGTTACAAAATATGAATATTGATATCAACTAACTTTATAAATAATTACTAGTGATTGCTATCAAGAATATACAATCTACTTATGGATTGAGTAAAACAACCTGGCAAGGAGATCCATGTGTACCCAAAAAGTTCTTGTGGGATGGTTTAAACTGCAACAACTCGGATGATTCTACGCCACCAATTATCACTTCCTTGTAAGGACATGATTTCATCGTTTTCCTACTTTTCTTTTGTACACTTAACATACTCATTATTTTTTCATCACTAGAAACTTGTCTTCAAGTGGATTGACTGGAATTATCGTGCTGACCATTCAGAATCTCGCCAATTTACAAGAACTGTCAGTATCAGATAACTATATAGATAAGCATCATTAGTTTTTAAAAAAAAAATGTTGGTAGAAATTACTAAGATGAATGGTTATTTTATCTTAATCGTTATAGGGACTTGTCAAATAACAACTTGTCTGGAGGTGTTCCTGAATTTCTAGCGGATATGAAGTCGCTCTTGGTCATGTAAGTTTCCCATGAGAATGATGTCTATTAGCCCTTGATCCTTGTGCTTGATCTATGTCTCTATCTAAACAGAAACTTAAGTGGGAACAATCTCAGTGGTGTAGTTCCTCAAAAGCTTATAGAGAAGAAAATGTTGAAATTGAAGTAAGAATTTGTATATTGTATTTGTTTGATACTAACATGTTTTTTTATGATAAACTAATTTTTTCTTGACTTGCAATCCAAAGCATTGAAGGCAATCCGAAGCTTAATTGCACAGTGGAGTCATGTGTAAACAAAGATGAAGAGGGTGGACGACAGATAAAGAGCATGACAATCCCAATTGTGGCATCAATTGGTTCTGTTGTTGCCTTCACAGTTGCATTGATGATATTTTGTGTTGTTCGAAAGAATAACCCGTCAAACGATGAAGGTATTCACATTATATTCATCGATCAAGATACTTATGAATACACACACATTAAACTTGCATAGTTTCATTGAATGTTTTCATCACAACTTTAGCTCCAACATCATGTATGCTACCCGCGGATAGTAGATCATCTGAACCGACAATAGTGACGAAGAATAAAAAATTTACGTATGCGGAGGTTTTAACCATGACAAACAATTTCCAAAAAATCCTTGGAAAAGGAGGATTTGGAATTGTATATTATGGTTCAGTAAACGGTACAGAGCAGGTTGCTGTGAAAATGCTTTCCCATTCATCAGCTCAAGGATATAAGCAATTTAAAGCTGAGGTATTCATACCACAACTCATAATGGAATTTTGTGTGAAACATTCCAGAGTTTCTTTCAAAGCTAATTTGGTGTATCATTATGGTACGTTAGGTTGAACTTCTTCTTAGAGTACATCACAAGAATTTGGTAGGCCTTGTCGGGTATTGCGAAGAAGGAGATAAATTGGCTCTCATCTACGAATACATGGCCAATGGAGACTTAGATGAGCATATGTCAGGTAAACATAATATTTGTTTTTACTAGAAAGGCAACATATTTGGTTTTCATAACAATACATCATGGTGAAACTATAACATACCAAATGGTAACTCTTTAAGAAAAAGAAAAACAAATAATAACTCAGAATAATATATTTTTTTGTCATTTACAATTCACTCATTAGTTATTTTTTTGAATATAATTTTGAATATTTGTCTATTGAATGTAAGAATCTAACACACATTAGTTATTTTTTTAACAATACATAGGAAAACGAGGTGGTTCTATATTAAATTGGGGAACAAGGCTAAAGATAGCTCTCGAGGCTGCACAAGGTTCGTATTGATTTCTCAAATACCTAACCTCATCATATTCTTTCTTTGTTTCTTTTGCTTTGACTGACTGAAACTTTGTGAAAATAATATTTTTCATAGGATTAGAGTACTTGCATAATGGATGCAAACCCTTAATGGTTCATAGAGATGTTAAAACCACAAATATATTGTTGAATGAACATTTCGATACCAAACTTGCTGATTTTGGGCTTTCGAGATCATTCCCGATAGAAGGGGAAACTCATGTATCAACTGTTGTTGCTGGAACTATTGGTTACCTCGATCCCGAGTAAGTATTACTTCTTCAATAAGAAAATATATTTTGTAGATATTTTGTCTCCAATGATTACGTAATATTCTTGCACTTTGAACTATTTTATAGATATTACCGAACAAATTGGTTGACGGAGAAAAGTGATGTGTATAGTTTTGGAGTTGTATTATTGGTGATGATTACAAACCAACCCGTGATAGACCAAAACCGCGAAAAGAGACATATAGCAGAATGGGTGGGAGGAATGCTTACGAAAGGAGACATCAAAAGTATTACTGATCCAAATCTCCTTGGAGATTATAATTCTGGTTCTGTTTGGAAAGCTGTTGAACTAGCAATGTCATGTATGAATCCTTCTTCGATGACAAGACCGACAATGTCTCAAGTTGTTTTTGAACTGAAAGAGTGTTTGGCCTCTGAAAGCTCCAGGGAAGTGAGCATGACCTTCGGAACTGAAGTGGCCCCTATGGCTCGGTAGAGGTCCTGATTATATTTCCTATTGTATCGCGTGGATCATTATTTTACCCTATATATCCTTTACAACTATCCTAAATTTTGTGCATCAATTTTATTTTTTGTAAGCAATGAACTTCTAATTACAATAGAAGTTCAAAGTCTTTTTTCCCCCATGTTTCAGTTTATTCCAACTAACCATGAATTAAATAATGGGTGGTGGTGCATGTTTCTTTTACCAAAAATAACCATGAATTAATAACTATAGCATTTGCTTATGACCCTTCAACTTCTAACATGCAGAGTGACCTTTGTATATAAGCAGCGTCACCTAAGAGATCCAGTCACCAGTACGGAAACAGAAGAAATTCCTGACAATAAAAGAAGCAAACTCACCTCCTAGCTTTTCAAATTACAAAATTGATGAAATTTGGTTTATAGATTCTCTTCATTGGGGCAAATCATAGAAATAGTTTGGTCGACATTGGGGCAAAACATGGAATAGAACGGGACAATTTTGGAAATAACAGATTGAGAGCATCAGCAACGGCAACTTCTCAACTTCCGATTCTCAATATATGTGTGAACATAAATATAAGTGTGAACACAAATATTATTAATATTTAATTGGAAAGTATTTTAATTAAACCAATGATTGAATGACAACTGTGAGAAACGTTGTCGATGAGTTTTTCTTGGTTTCTCTAAAGAAAACTTTCCCTTACCTCTCTCCTCCTTTTGACATTTTTTTCTTATTTTATTGGTGAGAGATTTTATGAGAAACTCCCGTTGGAGTTGGTCTGAGTGTCCTTCAAACATTTTTAAAATAAATATCACACATTCACACTATAACTGCTTATTCTACTTTTAAAACCATAAAATGATTGCTCCAAGCCATTGGGAATATAATCAAATATATATACTTAATCCAAAAGGTACATAAAATTTGGTGACAAAAATTTACTTTTTGTTGGAAAAAGAAAGTATCTGAGCAGAATATTGGACGGAGCAAAGAAACAAGAGAAGGATATCAAGTAGCACAACTTGACAAATTGACAAAGGATCAAACAAGATTCATATGTTGTAATAATCTATAGTCAACTAAGGCAACACATTGCTTACAAACTACAAAGTGAAGTCATTGTCATTAATGGTTATCAGATGATTACTTATGTCCACATAATATAGAAAAAAGCATATCCTTGACAATATTGAAGATAAGAAAATTCAAGGAGAATCTAAAGACTGATTGTTCTTTCGAGTTGACTTAGTCAACGGTTTTGTGGTTCCAACTTGTAAGCTGTAATTACGGCTGGGCAAGGTAACGGACCACTCTTGTCATTTTCTCTCAACCAAATCATTTTACACCATCGAAATAATATCCTCATTAAATGTGTTCCCTCAATTATTTGATTCATTAATGTGACACTTATAAGAATTTGACTTAGGACTTTGAGAAATACCTCATATACATAATCATAAACTTATATGCATAGCTTTGCTAACTCAAAAAAAAAAACAGATCCCTTCTTTGCATAGTAAGGAAGATATTAATGGAGAGTCATCGTGTGTTCGTTGCCACTTTTATGCTGATACTTCATCTTGTTCAAGCTCAAGATCAACCCGGTACATACAAAATTGTTGTTTCAATCTATACATATGTGTTCTTCAATGGTTTCTTAGACTATAAGATATATATTTTCCATCTATTATTTCATTAGGATTCATCAATGTGGATTGCGGTTTACTCCCTCGTGATTCTCCTTACAACGCACTCGGAACCGGTTTAGTATATACATCAGATGTCGGTTTAGTTAGCAGTGGGAAAACTGGTAAAATCGCCAAGGAATTCGAAGAGAACAACAGTACACCGAATTTGACATTGAGATACTTTCCAGACGGAGCACGAAACTGCTACAACTTAAACGTGAGCCGTGACACCAACTATATGATCAAGGCTACATTCGTGTATGGAAATTACGATGGTCATAAAGATGAGCCGAACTTCGACCTTTACTTGGGTCCAAATTTATGGGCAACGGTAAGCCGCAGTGAAACTGTTGAGGAGATCATCCATGTGACGAAATCCGATTCGTTACAGGTTTGTCTTGCTAAGACGGGAGATTTTATACCTTTTATTAATATCTTGGAGCTACGACCATTGAAGAAAAATGTGTACGTTACAGAAAGTGGCTCACTCAAGCTCTTATTTAGGAAGTATTTTAGTGACTCAGGTCAAACGATAAGGTAATACTTGTTTGTTAAAAATTCTATTGTAAATTTAAATTTACCATTATATTTATAGTTTACTAGATTATATCCCACATGATACGTAGATAATATATACAATATTTAGATTCTAAATTGCTAACCCGTATAAATAGGTTTTAAACTAAAAACCTCTTTTAGTTATCTGTAAATTATGTTTTATAATTCGTGATTATTAAAATTCAAAAACTACCCATATTACCCTTAAATAATCCCTTTAGGTGAATAAATATATATTTTTGAATATTATTTTCTGAATTTAGTTGTTCTAACATGCTGCAACAAAAAAAAGAAAAAGAGAAAAAAAGAAAAAAAATCTAACGATTGAGAAATGTTTTGTTTTAATGTAATAAGTCAGATTTAAAGTTATACCCTGAATTTTTGTCATGTAAGAATTCTAAAGCACACGATAACAAACTCTTATTTTCTAATTTTCTATATTATGAGTCTTATGTAAATTTTATAGTTTACATATTTTCAATTTCTAGGTTCTATATTTTTATATTGTACCTTACTTTTTCGATTTGATTAGTTTTCATTTTTTCAAATCACAATTTCCTTTCAATTTGTTTTGCTGTTCTGTCTATTTAAAATTAAAAAACTAATAATAATTAGAAATACTATATTATTACATTGACAGTAAACATAACTTTTTATTTGTGTAATGTGGTCTAACATTTACTTGTGGCAGGTATCCAGATGATATCTATGACCGTGTATGGCATGCATCCTTCCTGGAAAATAATTGGGCACAAGTATCGACGACTTTGGGTGTAAACGTTACTGATAATTATGATTTATCACAAGATGTAATGGCAACGGGCGCAACACCTCTAAACGATAGTGAGACATTGAACATTACATGGAACGTAGAGCCTCCTACTACAAAGGTTTACTCCTACATGCACTTTGCAGAGCTTGAGACACTAAGGGCCAACGATACAAGGGAATTCAATGTGATGCTGAATGGAAATGACTTGTTTGGACCTTACAGTCCAATACCGCTAAAGACCGAAACAGAAACCAACTTAAAACCAGAGGAATGCGAAGATGGGGCATGTATTTTGCAGCTTGTGAAGACGTCAAAATCAACTCTTCCGCCTTTACTTAATGCTATAGAGGCTTTCACCGTGATTGATTTCCTACAAGTGGAGACAGATGAAGATGACGGTATGTCAATTTGACATTCTTGATCTTATTTCAAAATGTTTAGCGTGTTGTGTGTTGATTCTTGATATCATCAAGCTTTACAATCGTAGCTGCTGCTATCAAGAATGTTCAAAATGCTTATGGATTGATTAATAGAAGCAGTTGGCAAGGAGATCCATGTGTCCCCAAACAGTATTCGTGGGACGGTCTAAAGTGCAGTTACTCAGATAGTACTCCACCAATAATTAATTTCTTGTAAGATGAATCATTCAATAGATTTTCTTGATTTTTTTAATCATGTCAATTTTGAACTAGATATCTCACAGTTTCTTTCTCCAGAGACTTATCTGCAAGTGGACTAACCGGGATCATCGCGCCTGCCATTCAAAATCTTACTCACCTAGAAATATTGTAAGTCTATCTCAACTGCTGACCAAGCCAAAATTTTTGTAACCATTGGAAACAGATAATGTTTAATGAGTTATTTCACTTTTGTTAATGGAAGGGCCTTGTCAAATAACAATTTGACCGGAGAAGTACCTGAATTTCTAGCTGACTTAAAATCAATCATGGTCATGTAAGTTTTTCATGAGACACTACAATATATTCTACTCTTGACATTCTCCTGAACATGTTTGTTTATCCTTTAACTATTTTTCTACTTCAATAGAGACTTAAGAGGCAATAACCTCAGTGGCCCGGTTCCTGCCTCACTTCTTCAGAAGAAAGGATTGATGCTACAGTAAGCTATATTTTTGTTACTTTCAACCTGTTATATATATATCAGGGAAATTGATGTATTTTGTTTCTTTAACAACACTCACATTCTGCAGTCTTGATGACAATCCCCATATTCTTTGCACAACTGGTTCATGTATGCACAAAGGAGAAGGCGAAAAAAAGAGTATCATTGTACCAGTGGTTGCATCAATTGTTTCATTGGCTGTTATTATAGGTGCACTCATTCTGTTCCTTGTTTTCCGAAAGAAAAAGGCATCAAAAGTTGAAGGTATCAATAAATAAACTCAAGATTAATATTAGAGCATACATGCACATCAAACATAACAAGATTTTGCCTTATATAACCTTAGGGACACTACCATCTTACATGCAAGCATCAGATGGTAGATCGCCGAGATCCTCTGAACCAGCAATAGTGACGAAAAACAAAAGGTTTACTTACTCACAAGTTGTGATAATGACAAATAACTTCCAAAGAATCCTTGGGAAAGGAGGGTTTGGAATCGTTTATCATGGCTTTGTGAACGGTGTTGAACAAGTAGCTGTTAAGATACTCTCTCATTCATCATCTCAAGGGTATAAACAATTCAAAGCTGAGGTAAATTCTAACTTTCATCACTGTCTCGAATGAAAACATCAATGATTCAACTATCTTTAAAAGCTTAAACATATGCATTTTGGCATGGTATTTAGGTAGAACTTCTTCTTAGAGTTCATCACAAGAATTTGGTTGGTCTTGTTGGGTATTGCGACGAAGGAGAGAACATGGCTCTTATCTATGAATACATGGCCAATGGAGATTTAAAAGAACATATGTCAGGTAAGCAAACAAACATGACCTAACCATATATTGCTGTAGATTTATCGTGATAGCATCAGACATTGATATCTTTCTCTCCTTTTAAAACATAGGAACAAGAAACCGATTTATTTTAAATTGGGAAACTAGACTAAAAATAGTCATTGACTCTGCGCAAGGTTGGTTTACCTAGTATCCCTATTATTTCTCTTATATATGTTTTTTTGCTTTTCATTTGATTGAATTTTATGGATTTTGTTGCATAGGGCTTGAGTATTTGCATAATGGATGCAAACCACTAATGGTACACAGGGACGTCAAAACTACAAATATATTGTTAAATGAACACTTTGAAGCCAAACTTGCTGATTTTGGGCTTTCAAGGTCTTTTCCGATTGGAGGTGAAACTCATGTGTCAACAGTTGTTGCTGGAACTCCTGGATATCTCGATCCTGAGTAAGTATTATTATTATTATTTTTTTATTATATATTGTATTATTTTGGTAAAAGAGAGTAAGTAATATAGTTTAAAAGAATTTTGTTTTATTGGAAAGGTAAATTGATAAAATTCTATGCTCCTAAATTCTCCAGATATTACAAAACAAATCGGTTGACAGAGAAGAGTGATGTATATAGTTTTGGGATTGTATTGTTGGAGATGATCACAAATCGGCCAGTGATAGACCAAAGCCGTGAAAAGCCATATATTTCAGAATGGGTGGGGATAATGCTTACGAAAGGAGACATCATTAGCATTATGGATCCAAGTCTAAATGGAGACTATGATTCTGGTTCTGTGTGGAAAGCTGTTGAACTAGCAATGTCTTGTCTGAATCCTTCTTCAACAAGAAGACCTACCATGTCTCAAGTTCTTATTGCATTAAACGAATGTTTGGTATCTGAAAATTCAAGGGGAGGAGCGAGTAGGGACATGGACTCAAAGAGTTCCCTAGAGGTAAGCTTGACATTTGATACTGATGTGAGCCCAATGGCTAGGTAGATTACATGAAATATTATCATGCGGTATCACATAAATTTGTTTATATGTTTTTATTTACAGAACTATCCTCAAATTAGTATCTCTCTTATAGGCCACCTTTGTTAATGAACTCTGAACTTTTTGTCATTGATACATGTGTGAATAACAGTCCAAAGTCTATTATTGTTCCGCCGTAATGTATCAGTTTCAAATCAGTGCATTTTTTGTTTGGAGAATTTAGATTTACTCTTGTTCTTGATTACTATTGGAACACCTCCACTTCGGAAGCTCCTACGTTGGAATGAAATCACCCATTTCTATGTAATATAGTCTCCACCATTTTTACCATAGGGATAATCTATCATCATTTGACGATTTATCCTTTTCTTTGATTTCACACCATTTAAACAAACTCTAATGCGGATTATTTATCTATATATTTGGCTCGAGTTAAATTTTCAGATTTTTATTGGTAATTTTCTCTCTCTTTTGATTGAATCACCAATAGTAAATCTTGATATTTCAATTTAATGTTGTAGTTAACAGAAATAATTGTGTGATTCTAAGACTTTCACGTACTTAGTTAGAAAAGCAAAAAACTAGAATCAGTGGAGAACCTTGGAATTATGACAAAATTGAAGGAGATGTACTAGAAATAGACAAATGTAACTTTTGTTATAAATACTCGTAAGCTTTGTTCATGTTTATTAAACTTTTAAAACATCAACAGTTTTTCCATTGAAAATGAGAAGTAAACCCAATCCTCTCTGGGCCACCATTATCACTATCTTCACCATCCTTGTTATAGGTTTGTAATTGTAGTTACATTTACAACTATTTAAATGTTTTTTGAACAGCGTTTAAATAATTTATTTATTATCATTCGAATCTAAATTAATTGTCGAAAACATGTTATTTTTCTCTATATAAACAAATTCAATTATCTTATGTTAATTTTTTTTTTATCTAAAACGACGGAACTCTTTTTTTTTGTCATCCGATATTAATTAGAGGTCAAAATTCCTGAGAAATATTGTTTATATTGATATGATGTAGTTTGACACAAACTTTTTGTGTCAAATTATCTGTTTTAATATTTGCACTAAGTGAAATAAAAGATAAATAAAAACTTTTGAATTCCTCTTTGTCACTCTGTAATTCCTCCAAATAGGCTGAGAATGTTGGTCATCTGGTTGGGGAAGACACTATCTTCACCAGATCTAAACAGTCTGTTAGAAAAACTGCTTCTTAATTGTTATCGGTAATCATACACTTTATCGCCCAGAGAAAAGCTTGCACTTCTGAATGTAGTAGAGATAGACTTTTTCTGGGATTGCCAGCTCCCATTGTGGCGTCTCTCCATTTAATGATGTACAATATCATCATGTTCCACAGAACTTCTCTTTCTTTCCATGATCCATCCATATAGCATCGATTTCTTGAATAATTGATATCGTTTGAGATATTCCTCACTCGATTCCAAGTTTCTAAATTTGAAAACCATGATTTTTATTATAAAACTCATTTTGAGCTAACTGCCACGATTGTGCCATAAAATGCTTTTCACATTCAACTTATGATGCATCTATTTGGCATCCCCTATTATCGAATATATATATATGGTGATCGAGAACATACTTTAACGGGCTTTTCAATACCAATTTTTTGGTAGCGTCCACCAAGTAAAACTCAAGAGAGTAATAATTGATGTTAAACTAATTTCTATATTTTTTAGAACATTTAATGAAAAGTCCCTCATGGGCTGATTAAACCCTTCAAGTATCAATCTATGCAATTTAAACCCTTGCACTAAATTTTTTTGGTAAGGAAACCCTTGCACTAAATCATTAGTGAAAAAGCCTTTGTTCAACTAAAGACCCATTACAAAAATAAGCCTTTGTTTGTATTATTGTCGAAATACTTCCATTGAATCAATACTTACATTTTGGTTTTTTAAAAGCTGACGATTATAGTTTTCACAAAAATAAGAGAGAATGATGTTTGGTTAAAATACATCATAAATATGATTGAAAATCTCAAACGATCATGTCAATGTAACTATGATATCACTTCATAGGCTGCATAAAACGACTGTTACCAAATCCATCTACAGTCTTAGAAATTCAGCGCATTTGAAGAGAAGAAGTATAAGAACGATATACGGTTTCTACTTTCTCACAAAGGTTTATGTTTTATATATCTTATCTAGAATTATATGATTATTGTTATTATATTTCTAGTGATATATTTCAACAATCAACTCTATATGTGTGTGTATTTTACTAATATACACAAATTTAGTTAAATATGTATATAATATATTTGTTCAATTGTCAAAAAGAAAAACTGATATTTTTTGTGTTAAATATTAACCATAATAGGGTTGATGGTAATGGAAACAATGGGGCTGAAACTGTGTTTTGAAGTTCTACCAAATACATATGGGATTATGGGGTATCTTTGAGTTCATCAACATGTGTCATTCAATGGTGTGCCATTCAATGTAAGAGGAAAGAAGCTAATGGGATCGGTACTTGCAAGCCAAGGCCCAATCAAGGGAAAATACAATATAGAAAACTAAAAGAAGAATGCCACTGCGTTTATAAATGTTCATAAAACTATATTAAATGGTGAACATTAAATCACATTTTTGTTTATTTTATAAAAAATCGTAATATTTATATTTATAATACTAAATAAGTAGACCGCCAATTTTGGTATTCTGCCAAATTAAAATTCTGAAATTCGTACAGATTTCCGATTTACTGTTGGAAATATCCGATATTTTTAAATGAACATATTTTCGTCGGACAATTTTATTACCAAGACCGAGTGAACATCTCCGCACAACCTAAAATCACTACAAAAAAAAAAAACAGTGCGGCTTTTCTACCGAATCTCGACAGACATCAATTTGGCAAAATTCTAATGATTTACCGACAAAAATATGTTCATTAAAAAAGAAAAACCTAGAAGTTACCTCATATAAAATTTGAAGAACCAACACTGTGGGGTTGGGCTAACTCATATATATACTTTCAAAATTTACATACCTTGTTCTTTTCACTGAAAGAGAAACCTAGTAACCTCATATAAACTTCTTTGGCTAACGTTTCATGAAGAAAAGTATTGTGCTACTATAAGAAATATTTGTCGTCATTTTCACCACATACATCTACCAACACTAAATTTCATTCAGATTATATAAAAAATAAAATTTTAAATAACAAAGAACTATAAAAAATAAAATTTTATATAACAAAGAACCGGAATAGAATACAAGTAACACTCACTCTGTTCATCACAAACAGAACAAAAGAAACGTGTGTACGAAGAAACTTCTAGCTTCAAACAAATTATACATAAGATTTGATTCATCTAGCTCCTGGATTAAGCTCTGTTGTGAAATTCATGGACAGCTCAATTGAAGAATCATTAGTTGAATCCGTCATACGGCTTCCCATGTTTCTTGCCATCTCCATGTTCAGACATTCTTTCAGATCCATTACGACTTGAGTCATTGTCGGTCTCCGTGAAGAAGACGGATTCAGGCAAGTCATTGCGGTCTCAACAACTTTCCATATCGTGTTTGGATCAAAGTCTCCTTGAAGCTTAGGATCTACAATGCTGTTAATGTCTCCTCTTGATAGCATCAAACCTACCCATTCAGCTATGTGTGATTTTTCTCTTTTCATGTCTATCACGGGTTGGTTTGTTACTAGCTCTAGTAGAACAACACCAAAGCTGAACACATCACTTTTCTCGGTCAACCAATTAGTTCTGTAGTATCTGGAAAATAAAAACAAGAGAAAAAGGAAAAGCCACAATGTTTAGAGTTAACACGAAAAAGAAAAATCAATAGTTGTTTTAAAGAAAAGTGTTTAAGGTTTACTCAGGATCAAGATATCCGGGAGTTCCAGCAACTATGGTTGAGACGTGAGTTTCAGTTCCAAGTGGAAAAGACCGTGAAAGCCCGAAATCCGCAAGCTTAGCTTGAAATTTCTCGTTTAATAAGATGTTAGTAGTCTTAATGTCGCGGTGAACTATTTGCGGTTTGCATCCATTGTGCAAATATTCCAATCCTTGCGCTGATTCCGCTGCTATACGAAGCCTTCCTTCCCAAGTTAGTATCGACGGTCCACGCTTCCCTGAAATCAAATTTTTGAAACAATATATATCAGAATCATAAAACTAAAAACCACAATGTTAAAACATTGATTTTGTATAAAAACCATACCTGATAAGTGCTCTTTCAAGTCACCATTCGCCATGAACTCATAGATTAGAGACATTTTATCTCCTTCTTCACAATATCCAACAAGACATGTGAGATCTTTGTGATGAACTCTAAGAAGCAACTCAACCTAAAAAGTAAACAAAACAAAAACAGATCCAAGACGCAATCAAAACACCATTTCTAATAATAGTTAAGAGAAACATTTGGTTCAATCTGTTATTACCTCGGCTTTAAACTGTTTGTAACCAAGTGCAGTGGACTCAGTGAGCATCTTTACCGCAACTGGTTCATTATTCAAGACGCCGTAATAAACCACACCAAAACCACCCCTACCAAGAACCCTCTCAAAGTTGTTTGTGATCTTAACAACATCAATGTAAGTCAATTTCCGGTTTTTCGCTATAACGGGAGGTTCAAAACCGTGGTGAGACCTCGAATGTAACGGTGTTGTACCAGTTCCTGAATTAGGATTCAAACCAAGCTTGGTTCTCTTCTTCCTCTTGAGGATAAGGAAAGTAACGATTCCAGCTCCAATGAGGAATACTGAAACAAGTGATGCTGCAACAGGTGCAATAACAGTGTTTTTCTTCTTCTTTTTCGTGGTAGCGCATGATGTAGATGAACAAAGCCCGGTATTTCCTTCGATACTAGAGTTTTCACATAGATTAAAATAAAATTTTGATTATTAGAAAACTCATAAGCATTTCATTCTTCTTTTGATATTTGTTTCCTCATAAGCACGGATTATTACCTTAACGTAATAGATCCTCGTCGTTCTTTATCAAGGAGAGTTGCAGGGATAGAGCCATTTAGCTCATTTCCAGATAGATTTCTATACAAAACAGAGTGAATATAGGTTAACGTTTGTTAACCTTTTGGTGTTAATAAAATGCGTTTGAGCTTACATGAGTTTTAAGGTTTCCATATTAGCTAGAAACTCTGGGACTGAACCAGTTAAAGAATTGTTAGACAAGTCACTGCAAGAAAATCAAATGTAACCCATCAAAACATACGACTTAAAGCAAAACTTTAATGCATTTTCTGAGCATGTTAACTACTTACAGAACTTCTAAACTGGTAAGGTCTGATATAAATTCTAAGATCTCTCCGGTCAAGCCACTTGTAGACAGATCCCTGTTTCCAAAAATCAAAAAACAATTAAAAACCTTTTGTGAAAATCATATGAAGAAGAACAAATCAAAACTCTGCTTTAAAAACAGAACAAACTCTATACTTACAAAGAAATGATCTTTGGGGTCTCATTGTCAACATAAGTGCAATTAACACCAGACCACTTGTAATCCAGCGGCACGCAAGGATCTCCTTCCCAGTCAATCTTGTTCACGCCGTAAGCCGACTTGATGTTCATCATTGCATCAACTGAAAACATATTTTCATTAGGTAAGTAAAAGTTTGGTTCTTAATCAACAATAAAGAAATAAGTTTTACCAACCTTCTTTTCTATCAGTTTCCTGTTGCGGCAACAAGTTAACCGAATAAATCTCCATAGCGTTGAGCAGAGGAGGTAAAGTCGAATTTCCTGTTCTTTGAAGCGAAAATATGTACTGCCCATTTGCATCGGCGACAACTTCGGTAGGTGTAAATACGGAAGACGTGGTGAAATTAAGTGGTCTAAAAGGTCCATAGATATGCTTGTTATTGTACATGATGTTGAACTCTCTTGTATCATTGGATTTGAGCTCTTGAATCTCTGCAAAATGCATAAAAACGTAGAACTGCACAGTACGTTCCACCCCGACTAGCGAAATGTTCATAGCTGCGTCCGGGTCTGTTGGAACAGAGGCTGTGACCATAGCAATCTCTGGTGGTTGATAGTCATTGTTTATATTCACTGACTGATTGGTACTAATCTGTGACCAGTTTCCGAAATTATACGGAGTCCAGACACGATCAAACACATCGATTCCGTACCTAAGACAAAGAAAAACAGAGTATATTTAGAAGCCTTTTCAGACTAACTTTTAACATTAGGGTTTTGAAACTTATAAACCTGTAGCCTTGGTTAACAGTCGCGCCAACGTCTGCTCTGATGAAGGTCTGCAAGGAACCTTGTCGAGTCAAGTAAGTTGTGTTCATGAGTTTACGAAGCTCTAAAGCGGAGATAAAAGGCGTTGCGTTTCCTGTCTTGACCAGACAGATTTGTAAACGATCAGTGGTCAAGATATGAATCATCTCAAAGATTGATGCTTCGGTCTCGTTCGTGGTTGTAACTGTAGACCAAAGATTAGGTCCGAGGTAGAGCTCGAATTGCGTTGAGGGTTTGTCGTCATAACCGCCGTGAAGGAAATTGGCTCTGATTAGATATTCGTCGCCTATGGTTAGGTTTAAGGTATAGCAGTTTCTTATGCCTTGTGGAAAACTCCGTAGGTTCCTTGTGGAAGAAGTAAAAGTGTTAGGTTTTAAGATAACATTCATTGATCTTGAGAAAGCTATTTATTATACCATGTTTGTTGCTGAAACTGAGTCCGGTATCCTTGTTTGATGCTTCCACCAACACCGGTATTGATGAAATTCGCATCGGAAATGTAAGTAATGTTTGTTGTTTTCTCACGAAAGCTAGTTTCTCTAGGCGAACCGCAATCCAAACTGATGAATCCTGAGAACAAAGCAAAGAAAAAGCTTTAGAAGAAACTTTTGAATCAATGAAGATGTTATATTTTTTTACCTGACTGATCTTGAGCAAGACAAAGAAGTAAAGCTGAGAAGATTTGCAGAAGAACTAAGAGAAAACAAGAAGAAAACGCCATTAATATTCGTCACTTTGGTTTTAATTGTTTCCTTGTTTTTGTGAGACTAGAAAGTGAAGAATCAAAAGAAGATATATGTGGTGTAATTAAAGAAATGAAAGATGGAATTGTTTTCTTTTTGTCTGAACCGCGTTAGTACTGGTTACTATTATGATGAGCTCAAAGTCAACCTTTTGGTAGAGGTGACCAATTGTGAATTTTTTTACGTTAAGAGGCGTTGACGTATAACAAAAATGCAGAATTTCTAAATTCGAGTTAGACAATGACATTACGGGGAAAATTTAGCTAATCTTAAAATTTCACCAATAATTTCGATTTTAAAATATTTAAACTATTGTTTTAACTAAATATTCATCTGGTTAAGTCATTGAAGAAGATTGTCTTTCTGCCAATAAGCTACACTTCATTGATCTGTAATAAATCTGACGAGGGTATGGAGCTTACTGAAAAATATATGTTGATTGTTCACCAGAAAAAAAGGCAAGAAAAACATTAGAAATATGTTTTGATTTAATGAAAGTTTATAAGTTATAACCATAATTCAGTTGAATTTTTTTACGAAAACTAAAACGAAACGAAACATTAAATTTTGAGAAGTCAGAAGGAAAGTGGTTGGTGACTTGGTGAGGAGCTAATAATACATGCACCAATAAAACAACTCTGATTATGGAGAGACGACCACGACTTCACTGAACCAAAAAAAAAAAAAAATGAGAGAAAAATATATGGTCAATATCAATTTGGCATCATTATTACAAGAATCATAGCCTAGTGGGGCGATATACATGCATCTTCTATATATTAATAGACATGTAACAATTGAAACAGTTTTTTAATTCGTAAATGTCTCATGTTAATTATTGATATTTAGTATAAAGCTGCTGTAAATTAATTTGTATTTATATTGAAAATATTACATAAATAGAAAATATTTCTTAATTTAAATAATTTCCTTTAGAGAACTCGAAAGTTATAATTTTGGTTGTAATTTATTTTCTTCTTTACTATATTATCATCATAAATATCCTAATCTAATCCTACTATATATAGTAGGATCAATCATTCGGATTTCAAACAATTCCACGATGTTCAGTTTTCTCAGCAAAACGTGATCTTTTACTGACGATTATTATATACATGTGTCATACCAACGATAAACAGTCTTATCTCTAGCATTTGTAACCACTCTCTAATGTAAAAACCTCTAAAACTTGAGTACCGATCAAAGAGGCTTCCACAATTGGTTGTTTATTATTGAAAATTAACTACAGTAAAAGATTCTCAAAATTCACCATTAAACGTATTATTGTCATGAGAATATTGTTGAAGAAAAAAAAAGTCATGAGAATATCAAAAATTCAAATATACGAACTTTAAAAATCGATTAATTTTTTATTTATTACGATATGTTTAACTACATATGTTATCTTCTTGTTAATTCTATAGTGAAATCTTTTTCAACATATACTAATGTATAAGTAATTAATTTAATTTATTTTTTTGGCAAAAAAGTAATTTTTATTTTGTTACGAACTGTTAAATCATGCGAAAAATCTATTTTCTAAAGAAGTTGGTATCTCTACATTTTCTGAGAAAATGATTTAAATCGATAAATTAATCAATTTTTAAAAATTTGTGGATTATTTTGTTCGAAAGAAAAAAAGATTTGGATCTTCTAAACCCTACTGATTCCGCACTAGCTAATAGCTTTTAGATGCCCTAAACTGCTTTAATTTTATTTAAAAAATTTTCAGCCACGACACATTTATTATCAACATGTTTAAAAGAATATATAGTTATACATAAATACAAAAGGAAACAAAAAATCAAAAACCAAAATCAAGTGGTCTAAATAGTATACTTTTGGACATGATCGGCGAATGTCGATATCCGATTTCCAAATATCTCGAGAAGAAACGAGTGCACATGGCCTAACCTTATTAAGGTTTGACTGTTGACTTTGGTTTGTTTTGATGTCAGCCGTTGACTTTTCGTTTTTTGTTTCTTTTCCTGAAAACAAAATTTAAAGTAAATTCTATAAATGTATGTTAGAACTGATTATGCGTATTTGCTTAGCGACGCGAAATCTTGTTTATGGACTTTTAGTTTCTTACTTCTAGACTTCTAGTATAAAATATCTTATTTAGAAATAATAGCATTTTAGTAGAAAATGTTGAAGTAAAGAAAAATCATATCATTAGCTGTTGAAAAAAAAAAAAAAAAAAAAAAAAAAAAAACAGGTTTTGACCAAAAAAATCATCATACTGTATTACTGTACAGTGTACATGTACTTTAATTATAAATCAGAATCATGGATGATTCGATAAATAATACTTTCTTAATATGCATATATCAAGTAACAGGAGGAGAGGAGACTTTAATTTCAATGGCACAACGAGTCCATTGTCTACGATGTGGGACAGATTAGCCTAAAGGTATGAAACAAATCTGAGGGTGAATTTCTGAAAACAATGAAAACTATGAGAAACCCTGATAGCCATTACATTCACAGGACGTCCAAGTGGAAGAATGACCTGTTTTATAACATGGAAGTCGCTCAGGAATCTATGGATCCAATACTGCTGCACCTTTCATTATCGCTGCCACGTTTTTCTTCTTCTCCTCTACTTGTCTTGTCTTCTTAACTTTTTTGTGTGTTTTTATTGTCTTTCTCTTTAGGTTTAGTTGCAAAGCCTCTTGTGAAATTAGTAAAGACATTGTGAGAATAATGGTTGTTTAAGGATGTACGAAGAATCCTATGAGACATAACTCCAGCACCTGCTGGTGAAGTCAAACCACAACCGGTGGTGAAGACCTTTCTCATCAGCCAAAAACGTTGCAAATTCGCCATTATTCCGACAGACTTCAGGAGAAGGAAAAAAAAAGTAAGCGTGTAGCTAGGTCAACTTACGTGAAGATCTTAATTAGGTTTTCTCTTTTGTACTAGTCGTAGGCATAACAACTTTTTTCTATCAAAAAAAGGAAATTTGCAAGAATTTACAAAAAATAAACTAATCACTTCAAAATAACCCTTAATTTACTACAATTTTAACTATTTTCGGTATCAGAATATCGATTTGATACAAATTCTCAGCAACAATCTCCCTTTATATTGATTCTTCCGACACAAGTTTCTGATTTACACACCATTTACCAAGTGGTTTTGTTCAAACAAATCATGGTGCAAGACACTTTTTACCCAATTGTCTTGTTAGGTTACAAAGTTATAGATTTTCTGACCCATTTTTTACAGAACAATTACAGAGTAGAGAACCCATGTGAACATAAGCATTTTGTTTTGGTCAAACCAAAGAAATTAAGAAAGTCTCTGGTTTTTGTCTACACATATCGTTGACTTGTTCATTAACATATACACAAGTTATCTAAAGAAATCAACTAAAGAAAAAACAAGTTGGCTTTCTTGTTGATTAGTGTTCTACTTGCTGTTAGATAATGATTTATACGTTGTGACTTGTGAGCACACAAAATTGATATCTACCAAAGAGTTGACATTGTCTTCAAGTTGTTGACTTTGAACCCAAAAAAAACTCTGGTGTTTCTCAGAAATGGATAAACCAGTTTTAAGAAATAGGAGATGATGGTTGTTTCTGCTGTTTGAAGAACCGAAATGATGACATCGAAGGCGAAGGCGCTTACGTTCATTTGTTGTGTGGCTCTTCTCAATCTTGCCATTGCCCAGGATCAATCAGGTTTGGTCAAATTATAGATTATGCTCTTCTTTGATCTTTTATCTACATGATGAAAAAACAGAGAAATTTTAAGTTAAAAACTGGTTTTTAAACATCTGAATAGGGTTCATTAGCATAGATTGCGGGTTACAACCAGAAAATTCCAGCTACACGGAAACATCGACCGATATTAAGTATGTTTCGGATTCAAGTTATACGGATACAGGGACAAGCTATTTCGTTGCGCCTGAAAATAGACAAAATATGAAGCAGAGCATGTGGTCCGTCAGAAGTTTTCCAGAGGGAATCAGAAACTGTTACACTATTGCTGTTAATAGCAGCACCAAGTATCTGATCCGGGCGGATTTTATGTACGGTAACTACGATTCGAGAAACGAGATACCGGGTTTCGATCTTCACTTAGGTCCAAACAAATGGGACACTGTTGAATTGGTGTCTCCTCTGCAAACAGTGTCCAAGGAGATCATATATTATGTGTTGACAGATACAATACAAGTGTGTTTAGTGAATACAGGAAATGGTACGCCTTTTATATCGGTATTGGAACTTAGACAGTTGCCGAATTCTTCCTATGCAGCTCAATCTGAATCACTTCAACTATTTCAACGGTTGGATTTTGGATCAACGACAAATCTAACGGTTAGGTATCCAAACGATGTTTTTGATCGGATTTGGTTTCCCGCCACGCCAAATGGGACGAAGCCGTTAAGTGACCCGTCGACTTCTCTCACAAGCAACAGTACCGGTAATTTCCGTCTTCCACAAGTTGTAATGAGAACTGGAATTGTACCAGATAATCCAAGAGGATTTGTAGATTTTGGATGGATTCCAGATGATCCGTCTCTTGAGTTTTTCTTTTACTTGTATTTCACGGAACTTCAACAACCTAATTCCGGAACCGTAGAAACAAGAGAATTCGTGATCTTGTTGAACGGGAAGTCTTTTGGGGAACCGTTAAGTCTTAACTACTTCCGGACCTTAGCCTTGTTCACTTCAAACCCTTTGAAAGCAGAGAGCTTCCAGTTTTCTCTTCGTCAGACTCAGAGTTCATCTCTTCCACCTCTGATCAATGCTATGGAGACTTACTTTGTAAACAAACTTCCACAATCATCAACGGATCCAAACGACCGTAAGCTCTCTCATTCCTCTGCTTTTCCATTTCAGACCTCTGCATTTTCTCATTCTCCCGGTCTTTTTGAATGTTTATAGTTTCTGCTATGAGGAATATTAAGTCTGCATATAAAGTCAAGAGAAACTGGGAAGGAGACGTGTGTGTGCCTCAAGCTTACACATGGGAAGGTCTGAATTGTAGCTTCAATGGCACAAACATGCCAAGAGTAATAGCATTGTAAGTGTCTTATAAACAGTTTCCTTCTCTCAATCTTGAGTGAGTCTCAGAAGTTATTAGCTCTATGCAACAGAAACTTATCGTCCGCCGGATTGACTGGAGAGATAACGTCTGATATATCGCGTCTTTCGCAGTTGCAAATTCTGTAAGTTTATTCTCTTATTGGTATAAAGGTATGAAAAATAGTAGAAGTTTCTCATATATTTAACTTTCAGGGACTTATCAAATAACAATTTGAGTGGACCTGCAGTACCAGCTTTCTTAGCGCAACTCCAATTCCTGAGAGTCCTGTATGTATTTTCTCAAAGAACTAATCTTAAAAGAACTCACAGCTTATAGTATGTAGTAAATGACATTATCTACTGTGGGTTTTGTAGACATTTGGCGAACAACCAGCTTAGTGGTCCTATACCCTCTAGTCTCATAGAGAGACTAGACTCGTTTAGGTACTTCAAAAAAAAAACACTTTTCTTTCTCATCCTATATATGTTTTGAGAAACCGACGGTTAACTCATAATCCTTAGTATCTAATGCAGTATCAGTGGGAATCCAAGTATTTGTTCTGCAAATGCGTGTGAAGAGGTCTCACAAAATAGATCAAAGAAGAATAAACTTCCCAGCTTTGTCATTCCTTTAGTTGCATCACTTGCAGGGCTGCTTCTTCTTTTTATCATATCTGCAGCTATATTTTTAATCCTCATGAGAAAAAAGAAACAAGGTATGTTTTAGTGAAGTTACATGTTTTCAAGTTTATGGGAAGAGGTTGTTGGTGATGTGTATGGTTTTTGCTGCAGGTCGAACGATTAACCGGACAGTTACAGCTACGAGTAATGGACCGTCATTACAGAGGAGAGATACTGGTTCAATGCGTCCATCTATGCAGCGAAGAGAAACCGGTTTTTCAACAAGACCATCTTTACAGAGAATAGAGAGCGGAATGACAGACTACGGAGGGAATGAAACAGCGGTTGATGCGTTTGATTTGGAACCATCAAATAGGAAGTTTACATATGCAGAGATTGTGAACATTACAAATGGGTTTGATAGAGATCAAGGGAAGGTAGGATTTGGAAGAAACTACCTTGGAAAGTTAGATGGTAAAGAAGTAACTGTCAAGCTTGTTTCTTCACTATCTTCTCAAGGCTACAAACAACTCAGAGCAGAGGTATATGCTCTGTTTACTAACCAATTTTTTTGTTTTTTGTTGAGAGTTAATGAAAAGAGACTTAGAAGAGTTTATTGTAGGTCAAACATCTTTTCAGAATTCATCATAAAAACCTTATAACCATGCTTGGTTACTGCAACGAAGGCGATAAAATGGCGGTTATATACGAGTACATGGCTAATGGAAACTTGAAACAACATATCTCAGGTTTTGAAATCTTGTTCTGCCTTACATACTTCTTCAAGTAAGACCAATATCTCAGTTATGATCTTCTCTTGTGCAGAGAACAGTACAACTGTTTTTAGCTGGGAAGATAGGCTCGGTATCGCGGTTGATGTCGCGCAAGGTTAGCATTTGAAACTCTCTCCTGTATTGGACTGAAACAATTTCTATTTGGAGTTCTGTTTATAAAACATGTTCTGTTATTGCGACTGAATTATAGGACTTGAGTATTTGCATACTGGTTGCAAGCCGCCGATCATTCATAGAAACGTCAAGTGTACAAATGTATTCTTAGATGAAAGTTTCAATGCGAAGTTAGGCGGTTTTGGCCTTTCGAGAGCGTTTGATGCAGCCGAGGGAAGTCATTTGAATACAGCTATTGCTGGGACTCCTGGATATGTTGACCCCGAGTAAGCTCAAAACTTCGTAAAATAATAAATGTTCTTCCTTTTTTTGGTTTTCTTCAAATGAAGATTGATCTGTCATTGCAGGTATTACACATCAAACATGTTAACAGAGAAGAGTGATGTGTACAGTTTCGGTGTAGTTCTATTAGAGATCGTTACTGCGAAACCCGCTATCATAAAGAATGAGGAAAGGATGCATATAAGTCAATGGGTTGAGTCTTTGCTTTCAAGAGAAAATATTGTAGAGATTCTTGACCCGAGTCTTTGCGGAGACTATGACCCAAACTCGGCATTCAAGACCGTGGAAATAGCCGTGGCTTGCGTTTGTCGAAATTCGGGCGACAGACCTGGGATGAGTCAAGTGGTGACGGCTCTTAAGGAGAGTTTAGCTGTAGAAGTTGAGAGGAAAAAGCATTTGCCGGTTGGATCAACAGATTCACTTGAAGAGCTTGCACTTGGCTTTGGATCTAATCCACCTCCTCGTTTGAGATGATTATTTATTGATTTTGTTTTTTGTAATGTTTTGTGGTCTCTGAAAATAATTTGTTATATATGTCTTCTTCTTTTTTTGTGAGTTGATATAACCAAAAAAATCGTTGTGCATACAGGCTTGATCCAGATATGAGGATTTTTCTTACCGTTTATAGTTTGGGTCTGACTAGGGTTTTGTATGGGGAAATTTTGCAAGGCCTTTACTTGTGACCTAAGGAACTTCCAGTTTTCTGTCCTCCTCTGTTTCTCTTTGGTGACTTAGACTCCGTAACTAATAGAACTTGACACTGCCGTTTATTTTATTGATTGACAACTGAGAATTACAGGGAATAACTGTTACCATGTAACCATGGTTGACATTTTCGATAGGTACATGAGATGAAGAAGAGAGATCCAAAGTTGGCATCAAAGTTCATCTTTATTTGGCGATGAAGATGAGTCAAGAAGATATCTTGTGGCCAAAGAAGCAAGAAGGGAAGCACCATAAGGGAGTAATTCTTCATTAACTTCAAAAAACGGAGAGTGAGGGTTCGCCATTGGTGAATGAGATTTGTTCTGCATCCCAACAAAGCTAAAATGTCCCGGGATTGCTTGTTGGTAGAAAGCAAAATCCTCTGATACCATCACTGGTAGCGTCTCAACATAATTCTCAATCCCTAACATATCCACTGAAACGTTCTTGTAAAACAGGTGCAAGGTTTTATTGTTCACAGTCGGCGGGAAAGGAGGAGTCTCATCTTCAAGAAAGTCAACTGTTGCATTACACATATTTACGCTTGCTTGCGTTGTGATAACCTGAAACATTGGATCTCGCGTTTTAAAGTTTGGTCTCGAGAGGAGAGGAAGACACATCAGAGTGCAAAGTTACTGACCTGAACAATTCTTTGCTTGAGTTGCTCAAAACTTTTAGGTAAAAGGGCTCGGAATGTGCCACCGATAGTAACAGAGTCGGGAATGACATTAAAAGCATCACTGCCTTCAAATGTAGCAACTGTAACCACCTGTAAGCACTCAAATCAACCAACATCCTATAATATAAGAGACACTTTTCTTGAAGAGCCAAAAGAGTAACTATATATACCTGCGAGTCTAAAGGATCTGCCTCTCGTGAAACGAGGTGTTGTAAGCTCAGAATAACATTTGAAGCTGCCAATACTGGATCTATGGCGAATTGAGGAAGAGCTGCATGACCTCCTTTCCCGCTTATCGTAGCTTTGAAACGTCCACTACCAGCCATCAATAGACCCTCTCTTGAGCTCAGTTGACCTAATCCCAATAGATTCGAAACATGTAATCCAAAGATTGCACCCACATTCTCCAATACTCCAGCCTCCACGATTTTCTTTGCACCTGCTCCTCCTTCCTCAGCTGGTTGGAAAACCAGAATCACTGTACCATGATGAATAAAATGTCCAACAAGTGTTAATAAGAAACCAAACAACCTGATGATTGCAACAGTTTGAAAATGTTATTAGCTAAAAAATACAGCACAATACAATACTAAACCTGTAGCTCTTCTTGGTGTTCTTTGAGCAACTTTGCAGCACCGAGGAGCATCGTAGTGTGAGCGTCATGTCCGCAAGCGTGCATCTTCCCTGGAATCTTACTCTTGTGTTCCCATTCCACCATTTCCTACACAATTCCATCATTACCATGTTCAATAAGAATCCACTAGCTTGCAACTCAAGTAATTTAAAATCACATAAGAAATCTGATCCATAAGTCAAATGATAATGGTTATATCTTAAATGCCAGTTAGTATTGTTTGTTGTACTAAAACAAATATTCAGAAAAAAAACAAATTTAAAACATGACACCATTTCGACTAGCAAAATATGATCAGTGATTAAATAATTTGGGCTTGAAGGGAATAGATTCAAAAACTTTGTAAATGAAAACCTTATTATACCTGAATAGGAAGTGCATCCATATCAGCCCTCAAAGCAACAAAGGGGGCATGGCCAGTTCCAACATATCCAATAACACCAGTTACAGCAACTGGATTCTTATAAGACACACCCATCTTGTCCAATTCTGTCTTGACTAGCTTAGATGTCTCTACTTCCTCGTAACCTAACTCTGGGTTCTCGTGGATCCTCCTTCTTATTCCAACCATCCAATCGAAAAAATCTTCTCTTTTAGCTAGACTAAGGAAATTTTTAGGAATTTGAGACAAATCATTCGAGGAACATGAAATCAGACACGAGTTTAGTAAGTGAAGGATCAAAACAAAAGAAACCAATTTGCAGAAACTCATCGTGAATCAAGAGATTGCGTGATGATGAAGTAAGAAACCATGAAGGAAGAAGCGGCATTTATAACCAAGAACTCACATAATAGCAAGCGAAATACAACACGGAAACTTAATAAAAATCTTCATATCTTTTGTAATTTTCTTCGGTCCCAAGTCACCATAAAATATATTCTTTTCCAAATTGATTACCATCAACTACCGAAGGTTTCTTGTTAGTATCTCAAATTATTTTGACGTTGGACAGAATTTAAATATTTCATTTTAAGCGCTCAATAAATATCGGTTCGAGTTTGAACCCAATAAACATGTGGAACATATTTCACCGTGAAGTTGAACCTAAGACATTAATTGTATTTTCGGTTAAAATGTAAATCTGCTTGTTTGCAAAGTAATTAAATTATAAAATGAAATTTAAAGGATTGTTTAGAAGATACACCGTAAATAAAAGTTTCGAGTTATCTGATTTGCAAGATCTTTCCTCTTTTGTTTGGAAAATCATTTCGTTTTCATTTCAAGTTTTCGTGACACGTGAAGAAAAAAGAACTAGAAATTGAACGGTTGTAGTTGTTGGACGGTGTGGTGTGGTACATTTGCTCTTGCTACAAATAGCTATAAAGCACGGCTATAACGTGTTTGATGGATTCTTTCATAAAATTTATTTCCGTATTTAAAATAAATACATTAAATAAAATAGAAACATTTTGCCGAACCATTTCCGTGATTGGTTTAAAATGCTAGCAATCAGAGCCGGCTCTGACCTGAAGCAGCTAAAGCTCATATATGCTTTAGGCACATGATTTTCTTCGTAATTTTATGGGCATCTATTTCCAGTTTTGATCGTAGAATCATCCGTTATGCGCCGCATAAGTTGTTTAATTAACAACATGGGCCTATTGGGCTACTCTCTTTTTTCTTTTGTTGCTTTAAATGGGTTATTTTGGGTTCTTAATTGTTTTAAATGAGACTGAACTTTTGGATTTGGTATTTTATAGTTTTTTATCCCTTAAATCCAAAAGTTCAGTCTCATGCATAGTTTTTGCAAAAACAATTCCAAATTTTATAGTTTTTGATCCCTCTAATTGCAATCACTTTTCCTTGATACCATGAGAAAATGCAAATGAAACATGCCAACACAACAACATTTAGAAGAAAATGCCTTTACTCTTCTTTAAAAAACGAGTAATTTTTCGACTTCTAAACATAGAACAAGAGTAACGGATGCTCCTAGGGGCTGAAAAGAACTCAAAACTCCCTTTATTCAATAATCTGTCATGTCAAAAAATATGTTTAACCTTCACAATACCTGTAATATCATTGTGAAAGAGGAGATTAACTAATGATCAGTTCGGTCCATGATCATACTCTAAACTCAAGAACTTCTCAAAACAAATACCAAGAGTGACGAGTGGAAGATATGTTAGAGCCTAACTCAAGAATCTTGGGTGCAAGTTGCAGTAAAGGCTCCAATGCGCTTGGAGCAAACTTTCTGGCAAAGAGATAACAGATTTGAGACTGATGATCATTGTAGAGGCAAGATTTGGCTCCTGTAAGCTTCTTGAGAAAACTTTCCGTTACATCAGCCTTACCAAAAGTAGCTGGATGAGCACCACCACGTGACCAATCTGTCCATGTCAATGTCCTATTAGCAAGCAAAACCCGATGTTTCATAGACAACATTGTTGGGAAGTAATGTTCATCTACATAGCATGGAGGTCTACAAAACTCTTTGAATTTGGGATAGTAAGTAGTGTCTTGAACAATCTCAACAGCGAGTTTCCGGTTAATTTCAAACCACTGAGACCCTTTTCGCCACTGGCTTAGTGTGATCTCAGGTTCCATTTCTGTCCTGTATCTGCCTCTTCCATCAGGTCCTTCCTCATCAGCAGCACCCATAAAACTATATCTTGATTCAGAGACATAACTATAGATAAAGCTGAAACCTCGCAGAGGAATGCATGATTCAGACAGCAGAACAAACCATTCATTAGAGATATCAAGCAACGCATTAGCCAAAAGCCTCCTCTCTGCTTCACCCATACTCATCTCTCCCCATGCCACAGCCTATAACACAGAAGAAACTAATACTGTGAGAACACAAGAAACAAACACAAAACAAGATTTTCCTCTGAAACATCAATGACAGTACCTGACTAGGGATATATCTTCTGTAAAACACAGACGACCTCGAAAAATCCGATTTGTAACTAGGCAACGAATGAACATAGATAGAATAAAGACCCTCATGTCCTTTACAGAACTTCTCCCAAAGTGGAGCAAATGGTAAAGGACCTTTGGCAAGAAACATGAAAGCCAATTTAGGGACACGTCTAAACGGATAACCATTTCTTTGCGGCTCTATAGAAGCACGCCAAAGCAATTCACTATCATTCATTGTGTGCCAAACATTGGAAGGAGGTCTAATAAAGCTATCTAAAGTAACACTCTCATGATTATACGTAGAGAGCAAAGTAATTGGAGCCACAGGATCTAAACGTTGAATCTTCAAAAACTTGATCATGTGTATACTAACAACAGAGATCCCAAGAGTCAAAACAAGAAACAATAACAGAATCTGAAGCAGACGCAACGGTAAGAGAGCTCTAGATTGGTTTGTGACTCTAGATTTAGGTGTTGATGAACCATTTTCTTTAACACATTCCTCCATCTCCATTACCATCACTTTCATCTAAAAGCTTCTCACTTTCTTAGCTATCTTCAAATGCTTACACAAAAATCCAATCTTTACGGGAAATGTTTGTACGACAACAACAAAAAATGGGTTTTTTATAGAAACCCAGAAGAAAAGATTTGTGATTTTCAAAGAAGCAAAGATCAGAACTTGAATCTAAAGAAGAAGAAGAAAAAACAAGAAAGAAAAATTGAATCTTTATCAGTTAGACATGTTAACAAGCTCTCGAATTTTAGCATTTGTTTATGCGTCGAATCTTCTGAAATCTCTCAATCTGATTTGTTTAAATTGACCGTTTCAGCTCTCTCATTGCAATGGCCCAAATCTGTTTTTGTTTGCAGTAATAACATTTCTTGGATTTAATAGAAGCTTGACACTGCATAACAATTTATTAATCTTTACATGGCAGGCTCTGTAAAAAAGAAAAAACTGTTACCATGTTTTGACATTTTTCAGAGTAGAAGAATAGGAGAAGCCAATGTTTGTTGGCATCAAAGTTCATCTTTTTTGTTACTCTTATTTAGAGTTGAAGCTTTTAGTTCAAGAAGATATCTTGTGGCCATGGAAGCATGAAGGGAAGCACCATAAGGTAGTAATTCTTCGTTAACTTCAAAGTACGGCGAGTGAGGGCTCGCCATTGGTGAACGAGCTTTGTTTTGCATTCCAACGAAGCTAAAATGTCCCGGGATTGCTTGTTGGTAGAAAGAGAAATCTTCTGATCCCATTAATGGTTGCATCTCGACGTAATTCTCAATCCCTAACATATCGCCTGAAACGTTCTTGAAAAACTGGTGTAAGGCTTTGTCATTTACAGTTGGTGGGAAAAAAGGTTTCTCCTCTTCAATGAAATCCACTGTTGCATTACACATATTCACGCTCGCTTGCCTTGTGATAACCTGAAACATTGGATTTGCAAAGAGAGTTAAAACAGTTCGGTAAGACAAAAGTTTACACATCAGAGGGTAAAGTTACTGACCTGCTCAATTCTTTTCTTGAGTTGCATAAAGCTTTTAGTTGAAAAAGCTCGGAATGTACCACCGATAGTAACAGAGTCAGGAATCACATTGAAAGCACCACCGCCTTCAAATTTAGCAACTGTAACCACCTGTAAGCACTCGCATAGATAAAATCAATCCACATGCTATATAGAGACATTTGAAGAGCCAAAGATTATATTTATTACCTGAGAGTCTAAAGGATCTGCCTCTCGTGAAACGAGGTGTTGTAAGCTAACAATAACATTTGAAGCTGCCAGTATCGGATCTATGGTATGCTGCGGAAGAGCTGCGTGGCCTCCTTTCCCGCTTATCTTAGCTTTGAAAAAGCCACTACCAGCCAACATAGGACCCTCTCTCGAGCTCACTTGACCTAATGCCAATTGATTTGTGACATGTAATCCAAAGATTGCACTCACATTCTCCAACACTCCAGCCTCCACAATCTTCTTTGCACCTCCTCCTCCTTCCTCAGCTGGTTGGAAAACTAGAACCACTGTGCCCTGATCAAGAAAATGTCCAACAAGTTTCAAGAATCCAAACATCATGATGATTTCGACAGACTCAAATTTTAAAACTAGGAAAATCCAGTGTCAAAACTAAACCTGTAGCTCTTCTTCATGTTCTTTGAGCAATTTTGCAGCACCGAGAAGCATCGTAGTGTGAGCGTCATGTCCACAAGCGTGCATCTTCCCTGGAACCTTACTCTTGTGTTCCCATTCCACCATTTCCTACACAATCCAACATAATCTGTCCAATAAGAATCCACCCAAAACAAAACAACACTTACCATAATTCCACCAACAATTCAAGAAACTGCAAATCACATCAGAAATCAGATCCCACAGAGAAGTAAACTCAACAAATCTTCAACTACACTATAGATACATATAACCAAAACCGAAAACACAAAACTTCAAGTATCAAACAGAAAAACAAAAACAAAAAAAGCCACACTGTTCCATGAGAAGCTAAGAGAACAAGTCAATTCCAGATTTTGAGAGCAAATACCTGCATAGCAAGTGCATCCATATCAGCCCTTAAAGCAACAAAAGGAGCATGACCAGTTCCAACATACCCAACAACACCAGTAACAGCAACTGGGTACTTATAAGAAACACCCATCTTCTCCAACTCTGCTCTAACAAGCTTAGATGTCTCTACTTCCTCATAACCTAACTCTGGATTCTCATGGATTCTCCTTCTGATTCCAACCATCCAATCGAAAAAATCATTCCTTTTAGCCAAAGTAAGAAACTTTGAAGGTATTTGAGATAACCCATTAGAGGAACATGAAATCAGAGTCGGATTAAGCAAGTGAAGGATCAAAACAAAAGAAACCCATTTGAAGAAACTCATGACTTATCTCGGATTCGATTGATTGATACTTGAATCAATCGAATCGTGTAGAGAAAAAGAAGAGATCGAAGAAGTTAAGAGAGGTGTGCGTGATGATGAAGCAGGGGTACAAGAAGCAAAAAAGTGGTATTTAAATCCCAAGTAGCCAAAGCTCAAAGCCAAACACAACTTAACTTCGTCTCTATTTTCTCATGAAGTCTTTCATTTTATTTTATTTTATTCTATTTTAATTTTTTTTTGGTAATTTTCCTCGAATCCCAAAATTATTTGTAAGAAAACATTCGTTTACGTGACTGATTTAATGATTAATTTGATAACTTTTTTTTTGTTGAAAAGAGTGATGGGATCTTCTTTTCTTTGGATTAAAACTTAAAAATTGTAAATAAGCCAAACAAGCCACCATTCTTTCCCTACATGTCTCTTGTTGAAGTTTCTGCATTTGGAAATTGTGTAATTTTAACGTCAAAGAAATTATTATCTCACTGTTTTATACAAGTAGCCAAATTGAAGTAAGAAAAGTAGCCAAACTCAAATTATATGAACCGTAAAGATTATTTTTTAATTATTAAACATAATAAGAAAAAACAAAACAAGTTTGTGTTTTTGATAAAGTGCATTTCACTATCGTGTACTAATTTTCAAAATCTTTTTTCTTTTGGATTGGAGGAATTATTTTTCGTTTTCATATTCATTTTTAAGTTCTTCTTGTGACACGTGAAAAAAGAAAAGTATAACATTGAATGGTTCTAATCTAATTGGTGGACGGTCCATTTTGCTGTTGGTACGAACAGCTATAACGCACGTGGAGAACGTGTTTAATAAATTCAATTTAGTGTTTTTTTCCTTCTCTTTTTTGATAAAAAGTTGATTTTTCTGTTCTTCCCATATTTAAACAATAATATATTGCAAGATTAGTTGACGTAATAATCCACTAGCACTAGAGCTTGAATAATTATCCGAGTTCTTATTCGATCATGAAAATAAGATGTCTATAGTGACCGGATCTTAGATTGTAAAATCATGGATCCGTCGAAACAAGTTCGAGATCAAGATAAATGAACCCTTATTTAGGACAATTAAATATTTTTATACAAATTTTCACTCTTAATCTTAAATTTCCATCTCATGTGGTAAGAGCCGCCCCAAGAGATTTGAGTGTCTAAAGCATTTTTAAGTTCATACATTTAGAAAAGTCACAAAATAACAAAATTGAGATTTAAACTATGCACCATAAAAACAATTATCTACATTTAGAGCTAACCACTACACTATAAAATGTTTTCAGAAATTGATGCCCTTTGTACTACATATATTTTTTGGCGCCTAAAGCAAAGCCTTTACCAGTTTTAGGCTAGGACCGGCCCTGTATACGGTAATGCATTTCAAAACACAAAATAAATGATTAAAGATGGCATGATGCCCATATCTGTATCTGGAACTAGAACGAGAACTCTCGTATTTAATAGCAACAAACCTACCAAAATGGGTTGGTAACCTAGTTGTAGCTCAAGTGGTTGATTCCTTTGCGCTCCGGATTCAAACCTTCTTTTAGGACGGAAAGACATTTATTAAATAGTAATGAACTCAAAATTGATTCCAGACACTAAAAAATATATAAGGTCAAAAGATCTGAAATTCGCACAATTTAACATAAAAGAAAAGAAAAAAAAAAAAAAGCTTAGAAGAATCTAAATAAGACTTACAATCAATGGAACGATATGCGCCTTAAGCTCAACTCATTGATTGCTTTGAGAGTCTACATTCCGGAGTATCATCATTTTAGTGGAATGATATAATCAATTAGCCACTTTTGTCCAAGCTGGATGTAATCAATCATCTCTTAAGGTTATACCCAAAAAGTTATACCTCAAAAATTCTAGATCCTCTCAAAAACTAAAATAAAATATTAAAATCTCATGATCAATAAGTAACAATAATAGAATTCAAAAGGAAATAGGAACTAGGAACGTTACATCTGCGAAAGTGTAACACAATCTTAGACCATTCAACATATATTTCCAAAGCTCTCCTACACCTTCTTGTCTCTTAAACGAAATCTTGGCACACCAAATATGTGTCTTAGATTCGCGACTTTGATCGCAAGACACCATCACCACCATCGACCAAACTATCACTCTTCTTCTTCCTCCGTCAAAATAAGTTTTAAGACATATCTCTGAAAGCACATATGTACATGTTCTATCCCGTCCCGTTCCATTTCTTGTTTTTCCATTCCCCAATTTTTGCAAGTAAACCATAAATGCATACTTTATTTATTTTTTTGAAGAAAATGTCAAATTATATTCAAAAAGAAAAATAACTTTTTACATCAGCTTAATCTTATGTGAGTTGAAATAGTTGTTTTGATAAGAAATTACAATCTGAGAGCTTAACAGAAAGAGCAGAGAGAGTCTAGAGCCTTGTCGAGAACCAGACTTGTAATCCGTTCTCGTAGCGGCGGTCTCCTGTCGAGATTATGATGGAGAGTTGATTGCGAATCTGTTTGTCCATCCAACTAATGAGATTGGCTGACGTTCTAGGCTCCTCACCATGGCGTCGATCATTTCTCTCCTTCCAAACCGTGTGTACTGTGAGTTGGAAGATATATCGTGACAAAAAGCTCCGAATTCGATCAGTTTGAGTCTCTGAGATGTAATTCACTATTGTCTGCCAATCTGTTGAGAATCGATGTTGTAAAACATTCTTTGCAATTGCAGTCCAGATCGCTGAGGCATAACTACACGAGAAGAACAAGTGGTCTCGTGTTTCAATAGATGTGGAGCAGAATGTACACTTCACATCGGAGCCATTATTCCAAAGCTGCATTCGATATCCCGTTGATAACCTATTACGCAAAGCAAGCCAAGTACAGAACTGATATTTCGGAGTAGAGTGACTGAACCATACCCCTTTATACCAAGCCACCTCGTTTGATTTTTTACGAACCTGATTCCATGTGTCTTTGGTGGAAAAACTTGTCTTAAAAACGTCCCCCTTACCTCTCCATAAAGTTGCATCTTCTCGAAGCAAATTGCGTGTCTGATATTTCTGGTTTAAGGCTGCCTCAATATCATTTAGCTGTTCTGTTCGATGTTTCCTTCTCCTTCTATTACTCCAAGCCTCTGCCACTGTTTTGTTCCGGCTTATTCCAAGGTCTATTTGCCCCCTCTGTCCTGTTACATCCATCAAATGGCCCATTCCCGACCAGTTATCAAACCAGAACGAAGTCCGAGCTCCATTATTCACCTCTACTCTGCTAAACGGCTTCGCTGTTTCTCTATACTTCAACATTTTTTTCCACATCCAAGATCCTAAGCTTGAGTTGGGCGTTAGAGACCAAAAAGACTCTTGTTTAAGCAGATTCATTTTTGACCATTTAACCCACAGTGAATCATCATTCGAGGTTACTCTCCATATCAACTTTAAAACACTCACCACATTCGCCTCTGTTAAAGACCGCAGACCAAGTCCTCCTTCTTGTTTTGGTTTGCAAATGTCATCCCATGATACCTTCGCCTTTCGACGATGTAGCTCTGGTCCTGACCATAAAAATGCTGAACAAATACTGTTTATCTCTTTTAGGCATGCACTTGGTAATCGAAATGCACTCATCCAAAAGTTCATTGTACTCCATAAAACAGAACTTATAAGATTTAAACGACCTGCAAAAGAGAGATAACGTGAGGTCCATGTTCCAATTCGATTGCGTATCTGCTCAAAAAGGGGGGAGAGGTCTTCTTTGGTGAGTCGTTTGGTTACTAGTGGGAGACCGAGATATCTAACCGGGAGCTGACCCAAACCAAATGGGTAGCGACTGATCATCATGTAACGATTGTGATCAGAGACTCCAGCTGTGTACAATGTTGTTTTCTCCATATTGATTTGTAACCCTGAACGTTTAGCAAATAGGTTCATAACTTCGACAATGCCATCTACTGAACGGACTTTACCATCAGTAAGTATCATGAGGTCATCGGCAAAACAGAGATGAGTGAGTCCAAGGTTTTTGCATTTCGGGTGAAAACCAAATCGTTTCCCTCCCGCTGCCTGATCTAACATCTTTGAGAGAACTTCCATACTAATGACAAACAAATATGGAGATAGCGCGCATCCTTGTCGGATTCCTCTTGCACTTCTGAAATAACCTGCTAACTCACCATTGACCTGAACTGAAAAAGATGTTGTAGTAATGCAACGAGATATCCAGTGAATAAACTCGCCAGGGAAATTCATAGCAGATAAAGCATTGATAAGGAAGGACCATTGAAGAGAGTCGAAAGCTTTCGAGATATCAATTTTCATGGCACAACGTGTTGAAACGTTACTCTTATGATAATCCTTGACCAATTCCGTTGCTAGAAGTACATTTTCAATGAGAAGTCTATCATAAATGCATACTTTAATCTAAGCTTTCCATAGATATTATGTAAGAACAAAAGTATTAATGTTTTCTATTTTCTCATTCATTGTTTACCAGAATGTTCGTGTGAATTGTGATTGTAAAGTTCCTCTCCCATATATATAATCCATCTCCATCTTTTCTTGCACTTTAAGCCAACAACATACATCAACAACTTTCAAATTAATAACCTAAAAGAAGTTGCAGCAAAAAGTGATCGTTGAAACGAGTTTTGGCTTTAATGCCAAGATTGACACTGAACTGAAAATGTCACTTTTATTAAGAGTTTATTTGCCCTTGTGAGGGTTTTAAGGAATCAAAGATTCGGTGAACTTTCTGAAATAGAATGATAAACACAGAGCAAGAACAAGAACAAGAACAGACTTTCTTCCTCATCGACAAGAGAACTTGAGAGTACAAGAAAACAAACAATTTTGAGTTACCTGAAACAAGGAAAATTCTTTCTAAGCAGCCAACAATCTCATATCACTCCCACCTAATCTCAAGCTTTTTTATCAGTTTTACATCTCAACCACTAACTACTGATATATTTACATTTGCTCACTTCCAACTTCTCCAAAACAGTCTATTTTCATCTCAGTTTAAGCTTCGAAACCCAGACAGATAGATGACGAGAAAACAAAAAAACGTAAAGCCAGCCAAAAATCTATCTTCTCTGTCTCTCATGTTTTGGCTGCAGAAGGCAATGCTCGGTGCTGTGTTTGTCTTGCTGACCCTTTCAACACTTCATTTATCCTACTGAAAACTACTTTCAACGGTATACAAGCTACAACCGTTTCCTTTGCCTTCTCTGTTGTCTGCTTCTTGCTTCTTTCCGTCAACCTCTGGCTCGTTAGAGTAGAGAGCCGCCTAGTCTTTACTGACAGGGAAGACGATTTCTTCTTTGAGTTCCATGAAAAACCACGGGACTTCTTCTTCTTGCCATTCTTTTTGGGCAATGACTTCGCCTTCGCAACAACTGGAGGCATCACCATACCATTGGAGTAGTCTTCTTCCAAGATTTCAACACTTAAAGGATGTCCAACAATAGCTTTGCCACTCAATTCACTCATACGAGACACCAGTGGAACTCGGGGTTTGGTATAGCTTGCTTTTACCTCAATCTTCACCTCATACAGCGTAGAATGAGGCGTAGAACTGTTGTTATTAGCTTCTTCGCCGTACACATTTCTTCTCTCTTCTTGTTTCTTACTCATCTGCCTCGAGTTCCTCTTTCCTTTCAGCTGCCACTTAGAAGTGTTCTTCTCAATCCCGCTCAAAATACAGTTGACAGGTTCTGAAGCTGGTGGACTTGTACAAGCTGATCCGTTACTTGCCTCATTCTTAACAAACACATTGTGACTATTCCGACCACACCGCCTGGTTAAATCAGTAACAAGAGCTTTCCTTGGTGAGGAGATTCTACAAGCTGCCGGAAAGCCTAAAATATTACAATGGATGTCAGCATAAATGACAGTGTTCACAAACCAAAACAGAGGAAAACGATTCTGCCATAAGAGCAAGCAACTAAATTAGATCTAAGAGATCCATACCTTCAGATCCTAAGAAGGTGGAGAAAACACAATAATAGCAGATTTTGAATGCAGAAGCAATTTAGTGATAAAACAAGTCAAGGCCAAAAATATAAAGAATGCAATTTAGCTATAAAACAAGTCAAACGTTAGGAAGAACTCTAGAAAATGGTCATTGAACCTCTTTAATCTATCATGTAACCATTAACAAGCTTTTGGTCCTTTTACTTCCAAGAAGAGGAGATATGCAGATTCATGAAACTAGAGCAGCCAAAACATAAACAAAGACTTAAGAGAGGTTTAACCACTTATACCTTCTGAGTGGTTTTCTTCTCCGGTTAGTGGAACATCAAATAATCTGTCAGAAGAATCATCCTCTGCGGAAACAGATATGCTGGAAATCTCACTGTCTTTTGCCTTGTTGTTATGGGAGGCTCCGACAACATTTTCATAAGCATCCTCACATGACACCCCGGTACTGTCCGAGTTATTGTTGATTACAACAGAAACGCTTTTCATGGATTCAACAGACTCCATTCCTGATACTTTGCTGTCATAAATCCCTTGACAATCCAAACTGACACCTTGGTCACAGGTAACAGGGACAGAGACCATAGCTGTACTCTCTAAAACCTTTGTCAATTGGCGGCGTCGGTTTTTCCTTTTAGAGCACTCACTAACATTTCTTTTTAACGATGACGGGGAGCATACCTTGTTCCCATTGGCAATAGTATTTCCATTCGACACTGAATCACTGAGGCCTACAGCACAGATCAAATCCAAATCTTGCTTATGCTCGACTATACCACCAGCCTGTTCTTTCCCAATATCCTCAAGCCCTCTCATTCGCTTGACCCCTTCAGTCCCATCATCTTCCGAGTCATTTGGTGTTCTTCTTCTCTTTGACTGCACTTTAGAAGCTCCAACGTTATTCATTTCTTGGGAAGATATACTGGATTGCAATTGCTCTGGCGCTGAAGCCAACTCATCATCTTCAGTCTCTTCTGCATCAGAGGAGCCCGAATCTTCATCCTCTTTGCCAGAGAGACACCTCTTAGAATCTTCCTCACCAGATAAATTACACAAATTATCATCTTCTTTTGCAAGATGTTCATTCTCAATCTTGAGAGCATTGTTAATGGCATCTTCTCGGAGAGTACACTTGCCAGACCTCTTCTTACTAGAGCTCGCCTTTGCCTTCTCAATGCAAGTATCATACTCTCCACAACGAAACGCCTTCACCGTCTTGGAATTTTCAAGAATATACCAATCCCTGGAGTCATAAAGAACAACACTTTTAACCGCAATTTCAAACTGATTATTCTACATATCGGAAAGGCATAAAGGCAAAGAGAATGCGATTGTGGAAAAGAGAAGAGACTCACACGCTAACATCGTCACGACCTAGAAGCTTTATTGGAGTGCCGACTTTGGGACCAACCAAAGAGTTGTCAGGAACTTGGTCATGAACCAAAGTCTGTCCAGGCCACCAAGACCCGTTACGGCGGCGAACCCATACCAATCTTCCTACTGACGCATTAATAGCCTCCAAGTTTCGGTCATCATTACTCTCCATTACAACAAAAACACCCAAAACTCTCAACCCCTCTTAAGGACAAGACAGTACACAAAAGAAACAGAGAGACAAATTGCCACACAAAAATTCCAAACTGACCTAAAAATCAAAACTTTATAATTTGAAAATCTCAATGAAGTGACTTTCTTTCACTAAACAAAAGTATGCCCCCTTCTTGAATCCTGCAACCAACAAAAATCATTGGAAAAATCTTAAAAGAGAGAACATGCAACAAAGAACTCAGAAGTTGAAAACAATTAGCTAAGCTGGTTAAAAACAGTTTCTTGAGAAAGAGAGATCTGAGAAGAAGCAGAAATCCATGTACCTCTTTTCACTACTCTGCGGCGTTAGGAGGTTTCTATCTGTCTATGAATCAGATAGCATTAGGACCGCATTTGTCTTCGGGTTGTGAGAAAAGGGTTTTTGCTCCGGCGGTTTAATGAATGGAAGACAGAGAGAGCAGAGGAGAGGAGAGAGAAAGGGCTTGTTTTGGATGGAGAGAGAGAGAGAGACTGAGAGAGAAGAGGAGGTCAAAAAAGCACATCCAAGGTGAGAGAACTCTAACTAGAAGTAACTTCAGATGCAAACGACACCGTTTGGAGAACTTTTGTCCTCTCTTTTAGGTTTATTTATCTTACGTCGCTACTTAGGCCACGAGGCAACTGTTTAGTTCTATATTCAGACATCTGATCTCAAAGGTGTCAAATTTGGTAATAAATGAACGTGAGTTGGATCAAAGTACTGTACCTTCCAAAGTCTCATTATTTTTGTTTTAACATTTAAACCCATTTCCAAATTTTCATAATTTATAGTTAACAATCAAAATCTACAAAAACTGTGTGAAGTTGTTGTTGGAGAATGGTTTTTTAACTGTACCAATCCAAGAACAAGACGGAGAAAGTAAGGACGAAGAAAAACAGTAAGAGAAAGGTTCTGCTGCTGCTGTTTCGTTGGATTGCTTGAGAAAGCTCTTTGTTTCCAAGCTCCACGTTCTTTGTTGCCTCAACTGCCTGCATTTAGTGTCAAACTGAGTGAGAAAAAGGGCCTCAAGACACACACACACACACATAAAGAGAGCCACCAAGTCAGTCATAAGCTGTACGTTTACAGAGTAGGAAAACTGCAAAGCCCCATAAACTAAAGTATTGGGAATGGCATTGAGTCATTGACACATTCAAATGGAGTTTTAGAGACTTTACATAGCTAAAAACATTAACCGTTCCATTTCCTACCACTAAATTGGAGAGCAATTAAAATTGGACCAATACAAAGTTTCTTTCCCGTCTCTATACCTAATTTAGGTGAATGTGACAAGGAAAAGTTCTGAATACAATAAGCATCCGAATTTAACTTTGAGATAGCAAAGGAGTGTAAAGAACAGTGAAAGCCTAACAAAACAGTGTGTTGACATGAGAGCGTTAGAGAAGTTAATAAGTCCTAACCTGGTCATAAAGAAACTCTATCTGTTGGGCTTGCTGCAGAACATGAGTTGCCATCAAGTGGTTTAATGCAGACATCTCCACCATCTTAGTTTCTGTCTGCCTAGCACCATCTAAAAGATTACTTAGCTCTACCTGCAAAAATTATCAATTTCAAAATTTAGCATAACTACAAAACTTATGCAAGTTTTCGAAGATCATGTATATTTGCCTTGTTACCTGAAGGGCTTGTGTTTCATCGTCTAGAAGTTGTTGTTGTTGTAATCTACGAGGTTGGGCCTGGATTTCATCCGGTTCTATGGACTCCGAATTTCCCAGAGTTGTATTAATTGGGGTAGCTTCCTTTATGACCCTCTTAGGTTTTCTTCTCGGCATAGCTCTGTTTATAATATCTTGGAAACGAGTAGCTCTAAGCTGATCAAACTGGGCAGTGACTGAATGAAGTTTCTCACTCAGAATCAAAACCTGCATACAAAAAAAATTACCATTACTTCTACACATCTAGATACTTTGAAAGAAAACATAGTAAAAAAAAACCAAAGTTGGCTTACTACATTGGTGCATATCATACCACTCCATGTTTGTGTGCTATAGAATCAGCATTGAAGTTATCTGCGGGGAGGCCAAGCCATCCTTTGGAGTTTGCTTCTTCATTTCTAATACTGTTTATGAGAATATCGATCTGTTCTTTGCAAGCTTTAATAAAAGCAGCAACCTGCAAGAGGGAGAGAGAGAGAGTTTGATGATATTACACAACACATAAGTAGACATAGTTCTCGATCAAACACTGCAAGAGGTATAAGAATACAAGATCCAAGTTCCTCAGTGTCACAATATACTAACTCCCTCGCTATCTAAAGTAATAGACATTAATCTTCCTGAGTTATCTCAATATGAGTTGCTACATTTCTTATGATTCCATAGTTCCATATGTTCAATCTCAACTCAAGCATAGATTTATCGCAGTAACTTCATGAGTTCAGATATATACTACGGGCAAGCCTAGCTCAGAGTACTTACTTCTTGTTCAATACTATCCTTTTCCTGTTCTGTAGTCCGGTGCAGATCAACATAATCCTTTCGATGCTTCAACATAAACAGTTCCAACTCCTTGATGCTATCAAGCTAAATCAACCAACATAGACAAGTTGGTAGCAACACCACATCAGAATCATTCAATAATGCAACAAACATATTTCAGATAAAAATGCTGAATCACTAAAGGTACCGTTTTGAAAGCAGCTTTCGTGAAAGGCGATCTCTCCTTTGGCTTATGTATAATAAAAGACGCCATTGTTGATGCCACTTTAGACTGCCACACAAATACAAACGAATCAGATAAATGTTAACAAAAACAACAATCCAAAACCCTGAAAACCCTAAGGAATGATCATAATTGAGATGCAAAAAAATCCTCTCTTTTTGACAAATAGCTTCGATCAAACGAGATTGAAGACGAAAGGTGACTCGCGTACCTCATTATAACCTATCGAAACAGCGGAATTCCGAACAGAATCCTTGAAATCCTCCGTCCTGTCTCTGAATCTCGACATCTTGTACCCAAAATTCAGATCGATCAATGCTTATTCTTCCTTATCAATCAATCAGTCAATAGCTTCAAAAAAACAGTCTCTTTAGATTCAAAGAAGGGTTTTTTTCTCCGGCGATTCGGAGAAGAAACCCAAAGGAAATCGAAGAAGAAGAGGGTCACAGAGAAGATCGGAGAGGAGAAGAGAAGCGAGAAGAGAGAGAGAGAGAGAGAAAAAGGCCTTTCATTTTTTTCTGTTTCGTAAAAAATAAAATAAAGTGAGAAATCCATTCGACGACACCGTTTTGGGGATCGTAAAGTTCTGATTCTCTCCTTTAGGTTTATCTCTCGTTAACGTCGCTCTTGGTCACGAGGCGACTCTCACTGTGGAGTTCGATATTCAGGCAATCTCAAAAGCTTCCACGACAAAGGTGTCAAATTTGGTCATCATGACGGGTGAGTTCGATCAATTTACTTCAAAAGTTTCTTAATTTCTTCGTTTAACATCGAATCTTTGATTCCTTAAGCTTATCATTAGATGGGAGAGTAATTAGATTCCGATTGATCTTGATTTCTGACAGATTGATTTGAGAATTATTGGGTGTTATGTTGTGTCTCTTGTAGAGTATAAGCAGGAGCAGGAAATGGAGATTGAAGCTCTTGAAGCTATACTTATGGATGAGTTTAAAGGTGAGTTTTTTTTAGTTTCCTTGTATGTTCATCATTGAGCCGATGATGAGAGCATTGAATCCTTAACGACTGTTTTGTGAACAGAAATTCATTCTAGTGAAAGTGGGCTTAATACTTCGAATCGATGCTTTCAGATTACAGTGACTCCTCAGGTAGACAACACCATTCATCTATTTCCTTCACTTTGTTTGTCATTTGTGAAAAGCTTATGTGTTATAAGTGTAGAAATGTCAACTGAAATATCTTCTGCTTCTTCTTTGGTCTTTATAGGATGATGAACTGGAGGAATTAGCAATCCCACCAGGTTATTGGTCTTTAAAGAAGATACCTTGTTGTATCATATGCCTCTCCTGTACTTTCTCAGTCTTATAGCTCTCAATTTGTCTTGCAGTTCAGCTGGCTTTGGTTTTCTCGCACACAGAAAATTACCCGGACGAGGCTCCGCTTTTGGATGTTAAAAGGTAATTCTTGGTTAACCAATTTTATCAAGCTAAAACAGATATATGATGATGACACTCATGTGGGTAGAGTATTCTTCCAGTATTCGAGGAATCCATGTTAGTGACCTCACCATCTTGAAAGAGAAGCTTGAACAAGAGGTAATATATTTGTACAACTTTATGGCTTGTTATAAATTTTATACATGAAGTATAAAACTGGAAGGCCTCTGGTCTATGCTGTTTCTACACCGAATTGCATGCCTGAACACAAAGCTATTTTTCACAGGCATCTGAAAATCTAGGTATGGCCATGATCTATACACTGGTCTCATCAGCAAAGGACTGGTTGTCTGAACACTATGGGCAAGATGATGCAGCTGAATTTGCCGAAGTAGAAGCTGCCAAAGAGGATGAGGTATTGTTGTCTGCTCAGTATTTCAGATATAAGCTGCAAAGAACCTCAAGTCTTTTTTGCATGATATATGTGTCTGCCTTCGTATCGCTTGTTCTCTTCCTGTCTAAATTTTATTTTTGCAGGTAATTGTCCCTCATGGAGAACCTGTTACGCTAGAGACATTTTTGGCGTGGAGAGAGAGATATGAGGCAGAGCTTGCACTTGAGCGAGCCAAGTGAGTAAACTTTCCCTGCATATTCTTCTTGTTTCCTTGCTCTTATATACCATTGAACACTGACTGAGTTATTAATTTTTTATCTGTGGCCGTGAATTAATTTCTAAGGTTGATGCCGGAGTCTGCTCTTACAGCACCTAAGGAGAAGAAGCTTACAGGAAGACAGTGGTTCGAAAGTGGGAGAGGGGTATGTCTCATTCTTGTTTATTATCGGACTCATGTTAGAATTTCATTATCTAAACAAGTACTATTGTTGTTAACTGTCTTGTTCAGAGAGGAACGGTGGTCATTGCTGATGAGGAAGATGAGGAGGAAGATGAGGAAGACATCGACTTTGAAGACGAAGACTTTGAAGGTGAAATAGTCTTTCTTTTTGGTTTACACGCGATTATCCATAAGCAACCAATGGTTCTCAAGAACCGCTTTGTTTTTTTTTGATACAGATGACGAAGAAGACATGCTTGAGCACTATTTGGCGGAGAAATCTGATTCTTCCGCTCCCCCAACAAGGACATGAAGCTAAGGGAGAGCCTTATATACTGATAATTGAAGCTCTTTTCTGGATAGAGATCATGATGCAAGATACTGACCTTGCATTGAGAAGCATTTAATCTCCATATCTTCAGTTTTCCGAGTTTTGATCCACTCAAGAGTACCCTGAGAATTACCATTTGTCTTAAATCTATAAAATTTACCATGTCATCTATAAAAACACTGTAGGAGAGAATGCCACTGATTTTGTAACTTTTTTGTTTAGCATCAGCTCAAAGCAAATCTCTCTGTCAAAAGACAAATAGTTAAAATTTGGACCCTTGCAACCTTGTTTAAGCTCTGCGTTATCAGTTTCTTCCATCTTTGTTAGTCACATAACTTAAGTTAACATACTATGGCTGAAAAAGGTTTATTCCTATCAGAGTATGTAATTTCTAAATAATGATATAGATTTCCATCTAATATGTTACAGAGAGTCCAATGTTACTTCATTACGTTTACAGAACTCCTGCCGGTACTTAAGATGCAGGGCCATTTTGCTAGACACAACCTTGGTCCGTCATGGCTTGAGCTATGTTCAAAAATGCTGCAATCGTTGCTCCATGAAGTAGTGCCCTGACATCAAAACCGAATATTATTCCAATCCTTTGGATTCACAATAGTAACGAGCACGAGGAAGCTACAGAGCAGCTTAGGCCAACATAGTACAGTAACTGTTGGTTTATGACGAGGAGAAAAACTTACTCAGGACTTTCTTTTTGATAACCGAAATCATTTGCTGCTTTAAGAGCTTTTTCATAAGTCTGCTTCAGTGCTTCCTATCAATATCAGAGCAGTTATCTTAATAGGAAATTATCACAGGCCAAAGCTGTAAATTTTTGAAAGAAATATGAGACATGTTGTTACCTGTAATCTAGACTCAAAATCTTCTGCTGACCATTGCATTGAATTAGATTCACGGAGTACTTCGATTTCACCAGCAGCAACCTTCAACAAAGTTATACAATTTAGCTACCATTTTTTATACAATCTAAGAAACTTTTTTGTGTTTTGGGTTCATACCCCGCATAATACAATCAAAAACAAACTGATACAGCTCTATTGGACTCTCAGTAAAACCACACTCCTACACATTCTTTTATGACAGCAGCAGAGAATTCCTCTCCAATGCCTTAGTGTTGTAATTTAATGATCGGAAGACTAATAAAAAATACTTTAAATTGTAGTATCGATGTAAATGCGTAAAAGAAGCAACTCACTCCTCCAGCTCCAGCAGCAATGGCAGGAGCAATCAGAACATTCGCCTTTCTGAAAACATCGACTGCTTCAGCTGTACACGGCATGTTTGAACCTGCACAAAAAACATCCATACTGCTTAGGATAAGGTAACAAAAGAACAGCAAAAACCTAACGTAAACACAAAACGAGAGGCCCTGAAATAGTTGCTTGATATAAGAAATCTCTACCTTCTACCAGTAAACGGCATCCTGCATTGACCAGATTAATGGCATCCGCTTGATCAACTTCATTCTGAGAAGCACAAGGAAATGCCACATCACACCTTTCATTCCAAGGCTTTAATTCATCAAAGTATTTCGCCCTTGCATAGGTCTTGGAATAGTCTCTGCATAACAGACACATGTACAGTTGGGATCTATATGATTAACCAAGTGACAAATACTATAGTATTCTAGGACGACAAATACCTCAGACTTCTCTGTTGAGATTTTATATCTCTCAAGAATGCAAGTTTCATATAATCAAATCCATCATCGTCCACCAAATATCCTTTTGAATCTGCAGGAAGTTTGCATCAGCAAAAAAGTTTGCTTTCTATGGAATCAAATTGCAAACCGAAAACCAAATCATTTTCACAGAAAGCTAATCCTTGAGCAGCACAATACGTCACAGACAGCTGAATTGACTTCTTACATTGGCCTAACTAATCAAGATCAATTGGCAATAACTAGAGAATTAATTTGAGACCTCTAAGTCTAAGCCCTTGGCCTAGAAAAAGAAAATTATACGTACAAGCCACTTCTGACCTTTCATCTGGCAGACTGGGCCTTAAATTGATTCTCAGCTCAACTAAAAGACACCTTAGAGATGGTGAAAACAACAAAAATGCAGAAAAGCTATACACTTGAGTTGCTTCAAATCTGGAATGATAAGATGAGTGGATTACCTGAAACAGTAACCGGATGGGCTCCACAAGCAATTAGCTTCTCTACAACATGCATCGCAATCTTCCCGCAACCACTCACGACACATCTGAAATAAATTATAGAAGAGTTTATGGTTTCATAAGATGAGAGTCACAAAATTGTACACAAGTCACACAGCTTCAGTGTTATGTGAGAAGCCAAATATTGACAGAATAATTAGCAAGAACTAAAAAAGTGTCGGAAGAGGAAAACGAAAGTAAAATGTATCTTGCTTATTAGATTAACTCAGAGATCCAAAACAACATTGGTACATATTTAAAATGATCAAGAAAGAAACCTTAGTCCCTTTATTTCCTTATTCATATCTGCAAGTATAAGTCGTGCAAAGTACACCTGAAAGTATGCAAGTGATTTTTAGTTCATACAGAGTCATGACATGTTGATAGTGTTCTTCATATTTTTTTATTAAAAAATTATCCTTACCACGCCATAGCCACTAGCTTCAGTTCTGAGGCTAGAAGCAGCCCAATATATCCGCGGTCCTGTAAAACTTCCCTGCATAAGTATTGACACAAAGATATAACAGCCAAAACTCTTTATTCTCTCCCAACAGCAAAAACTAATGCAAATAAATGACTATAAGAATAGTATAGACGATGACATTTGGCACTGAAATGTTCCAGAAATGAGAGAATGAACACAGAGATCAGTAGAGATATATTCTTCCCTCCAAAATCACAAATATTACTCCCAAAAAGGATAAAACAAATAAAGACCAACTAGATAAGAAATAACTTATAAAGGAATGAGAACCAAATCAAAAATTTACTGCCATTTTGTTGCCAGGAAAAAAAAAAGGAGGAGGCAACAGACTCTCAGTACCTGAAACTGACCAGCAAGTCGTCTATATTGTCCAAAAAGATATCCCATTTCCCGAGTACCAACACCAACCTCCTCTGACGGAAGATCCTACAGTATAATAGATTTAAAAATCATTGCAGAAAGGATGTACTTGCTAAAGGGTAAAAAACATTCTACTTACTTTGTCAGGACCCATATATCTGTACATCTCATTCATGAAACTTTGGCAAAATCTCATAATCTGCGATGTTGCAAAACAACATATCAGAACACCTGTAAGAGATCACTTGCAGGGAAAAATGCAAGGGGCGAAGATATCACCTCATTGTCACTTTTTCCTTTAGGATCAAAGTCGCTTCCACCAGAAGCCCCTCCCAGTTTATATGGTGACAGAGCATTCTTCAACGTCTGCGAAAGATTAAAAACCCATTACAATTCTGAATCATAAGAACAGTTAAGGTGGCAACCGGGAAAAAGAAGAAGGAAAATGACAAACAGTATAAGGTGAAAAATAAGAGAAATCAGAGGAAATATAATGGAATATAACTGATGGAAATCACAGTACCTGCTGAAAGCCAAGAAATTTGGCAATGCTTAAGTTCATGGATGGGTGAAATCGGATACCTCCCCTACATGGACCCAGAGCTTGGTTGAACTGAACTCTAAAGCCACGGTTTACATGTGTTTCACCACGGTCATCAATCCATGGAACTCGAAAGACTATCATACGTTCAGGTTCTAGTAGCCGCTCCATGATATTGACATAACTGAAATTAATCAGCATGGAACAGTGTGATTTGAATGCGGTTTCCAGAAAACTATTTTACAAAGATGAGAAGAAAATCGTAACTTACTGAGAATTTTTTGCAATCACCCGCTCTAGAGCATGCACAGATTCTTGTACAGATTGAACAAACTCAATTTCATTAGGATCTCGTTTCAGGGCACCCTCAACAATTGAACCAGCACTCTTTGACATGACAGCTTCATTGAGAGGAAAAGTGCAAACAGTTAAAAAAACAATAAGCAGGAAAAGGCACTAGGAGTAAGACCAAAAACAGAAAACCAAGGAGTCAACCTTTTTCTTTCATATTAGAAAACGAAAAAGACAATCTATCTCTTGATCACAAAAATATTAAACTCCAAAAGCTATGGAAAGCAGCATACCAAGAATGTACAACTTGCGAGTTAAAAAAAAAAAAAAAAAACTACAACTTCCTCCCTTTCACAAAACTAACTGCATCTAAGCCTCTGTTAGTAAAATATTTCCTATTAAGAGTTGCTTCTTTTTCATCACTCAAGCCTGGAAAGTTTACTAATATAGGATATAAAATTGGAGAAAGCTCAAAGATATCCAACATAAATGCAAAGCATATGTTAACACACTGTTAGCTGAAAGGTTGTTCAGTGCAGGTTGGTCAGATGAAACAAAAGGAGTTGCAAATGATCTTGACTCACTACATATAAAAAGAAATCAATCACTTGAAACAATAATGTAAATAACTTACTCTTCACATAAATGGGCTTGTCAACAACAATCTTATCTTTGGAAGCCGTTTGGAGACGCAGAGCCTCTTTGTGTAGCAAACTATTGTTGTGTTCCTCTAAAGCACTCATCTGCATGTTTCTACTTCCTTCATTTCCGTAAGGATTTCTTCGATGTTTTCTACCATATTCTCTGCAAATAGAGCAGAATATCCTAGCTGTACCATCCTTCATATCAACATAAGCCCACTTGTACGTGTCAGCCCATTCCTCTCTCCACCGTTTGACAACTTTTTTCTTTCTCTTCGCCGGTGTACCCTTTGAAATATCCTGATCCTCACTGGGAAGGTCAGATACCAAAACCATATGCTTTGTTTCATCATGTTCCCCAGTGGAGGGCTCCCGTGGAGGCCCGCCAATCAATGAATTGTTAGCAAAAGCAGCATCATCCTCTCCAGGTCCAATTTCCAAATCAATCTCTTCCCCAAGATTACTTACAACAAGCTGATGCCTTTGTGCTTGCTGGATTAAGTTCATATCATCCATTGAGGGATTCATCCCCAACCCACCTGTTGGTCCAAACATTCAGCATCACAGTTTTAACTCCCCCTTAGCTTCACTTTTGCTGACTACCAGCAACTGTATCTTACACTTGGTACGATGCTCGAAATGACAACCTAGTGCGCAACAGATATAAACGGTCCACCATCAGAACAAAGCCAAAAATTAATATAGATACAAAAAAAACACCAGCCATATTTCAGTACTTTTCAGCAGATAGCAATGGCATACTAGACTTCATCTACCAAGAAATGCACAATATAGAGGCATCAAGCAAATAACATGAATACTACAAAGGAAAATTTCCCAGAAAATGATGTGAAATCAAATCAGAGACCAATGAGTTAAATCATTTTGAGTTAAATCCAATGAGTTAAATCATTTTGATCATCCATCTAAGCTTGTGAACATATTTGGGGGAAAATTCGTTCCAGACAATGAACTTATCACTTGGAGAATCATCCAAACATCAAGACTCAAAAATTCAGAACCAGCTCGTAAAGTATGAATCTTTGCCACAAGAAACAATTCCTAACTCAAAAAAACTTCAATCACACCAAAATTTACTGAATACCTAACAAGCCGCAGCACTTGAAACATTTGATCAAATCTAACATCTTTCACAAAATCAATAAGCTAACTTTGGCATACCCAGAGGTTGGAAACTTCAATATAGTGAGAGATACTTGCTGATTTTAGCAGATAATTTCGTAAAGCTAAAATGAAGAAGACCCAAAAAAAAAGAAAAAAAGATTACAACTTTACTTTGCCTGTAGCGACGGGTCGCCGAAAAAGAGAAACCCACAAAGACAATTGTCGCTTAAGACTAAAGAGACATAAAGTCTGTTCGGCTCGAACTTGTTGATAATTTTGGTGTCTTCGCAGATTCTGATGAGAGCTTTGAGCGGGGATAAAGATAAATCGACCAAAGCGATTGGTATTGCAGACGCAAAATAATAAAAAACCAACAAAAAGAGAGAAAAATCCCAAATCAAAAGGTTAATGCGTAAGAAGTAAGAACTACTAACTTCTTAAGGGTTTAATCTAGTTTATCTAATTTCTTTTTTTTATTAACTCATTTAACTATTTGTTCTAAGAAAATAATACGCATTTCCTTTAGAACAAATATTCATTCTTTCACCAAATAAAAAAGAACAAATTACAAATATAAACTCAAGAATAAATAATATGTTCAAAAAATTCTATTAAATAAACTAAATAATATATGTTTTTCATCAAAAAAATAAATAAAATATCAGGTAAATTTCCCTAATTCTTTATATATTATGCAAATTATAGATTGGCTACTATACATTTGTTATCATAAAGTGATAGTAACCAATATAAATTTTTTAAAAAAAAATTAATAAAACAGTTATTCCGTATAATAAGGATTAACTATGGACTGGACATTGTGGATCCAAAGATGTCAAAAAATATATATATTTTTTTAAAAACATATATATATATATATATATATTATTTCTTGGTGCAAAACAAATAAAATTCTACTTAAAAACTGAAATTGAGTGGAAAAGAAAAATAAAAAAAAATAAAAAAAATCATATGCCTTAATCGATCATATGTGTGTAGACAGAAAAGAGATGATCTTATGTTAACCCAAATTTTCAACCGGTTTAATTAGAATTGAAGTGACATATAACCGGAGGGAGCTGATATTTAGAACCGAGATTCAAACTAACCGGACAAACCCGAGTGGAACCGGATCCAACCCCAAACCCGACCCGCTCCAAAAGGAAGAGACGGTGACATATATCGGAACTTTGTAGAATCAGACAACAAAAAGCAAAATCTAATTTCGTTGCCGTCTCTCCAAGCAAGAAGAAGCCTCTCAGTTCTCACAGCGAAGATGCCTACAGGTTCCTTCTCTTTCGATTTCTTCGATAACTAATGCTTAATCGATCTATTTCTCCTCGTTTACTTCTTCGAATCCATTTCTCTGTCGGTGTTGTTGTAGATGTACTCCTTTCGAGTTTTCGTAATCTGGATTCCGATGATTAGGTTTTTGATTTTGCCGAGAGTTGATAGTGAAGTTTGTGTCGTCTGGGATAGTGGATGATGTTTGGATTTGACTGATGTAAATCCTAATTTGTTGTTGATTTTTGTTTGATTTTGACAGTAAGCGTGAAGTGGCAAAAGAAAGTGTTGGATGGTATCGAGATTGACGTTAGTCTGCCTCCTTATGTTTTCAAGGCTCAGTTGTATGATTTGACTGGAGTTCCACCAGAACGCCAAAAGATCATGGTCAAAGGTGGTCTCTTAAAGGTAACGTTGGATTCATTGGTTGCTGCCCGGGTTTTACTGAATGCTATATTATGATCTGTGTGTCCTAGATTGTTTATTGATGTTGATGATAAAGTCTTATCTGTTTCAATTGATGCAGGATGATGGAGATTGGGCTGCTATTGGTGTGAAAGATGTAAAGCTCTCTCTCTCTCTCTCTTTTTTTGCATTCATTAGCACTTTCTTTTACATGAACTGCTTTGTTGAAATGATGGTTGTTGATTTTTTGTTCATTCTAGGGTCAAAAATTGATGATGATGGGAACTGCTGATGAGATAGTGAAAGCTCCTGAGAAGGCCATTGTTTTTGCAGAGGATCTACCTGAAGAAGCGCTAGCCACTAATCTGGTATTTACTTTTGACTGCTGATTATGAGTGTGCACGTGTGTAATCGTTGTTGTTAACTTTTACAATGTTTGGACCCTAGAGAAAATGCACGTTTCATAGAGTTCCGGTAACAGAAGATAGACCCAAATTTTTGTTAGGCATTGTGAAAACTGGTTTTGTTTGTACTGTATATTCAGAAAATTTATGTATCCTTCCCAACTAACAAACATTACAATTGATTTCAGGGTTACAGTGCTGGCCTTGTCAATCTTGGCAACACGTGTTACATGAACTCCACGGTGCAGTGCTTAAAATCTGTCCCAGAGTTGAAATCTGCATTATCCAAGTCAGTTTATCTCTTATCCTTCTCTGTGCTTAACAAAAATACCCAGGAAATTCATTTTCTTTATTCAGTATCTTTATCTCATACAAATAATTTCCTCTTAATAGTTACTCACTTGCTGCCCGAAGCAATGATGTTGACCAGACTTCTCACATGCTCACAGTTGCCACACGTGAGTTATTTGGTGAGCTTGATAGAAGTGTCAATGCTGTTTCGCCTTCACAGTTCTGGATGGTTAGTCTTTTTCCATATAATACTTTCTAATATTTGTGCTTCTCTTTCCATGTAGCTCATCTGGACTATTTAAATCAGAGAAATAATTACCCATCCAAAACAGTTGATCCCTTCAATTGCCATGACAGAATTTAACTTGTAATAGAAATATTTGCATAGACTCTAAATAGGTCAACAAAATTCATCTTCAGACTCATCTATGATAGATATACAATCATATATCTGTGGGGTTGTATGGAAGCGTCAACTCAAATGTCTTTTGCGAGTTTATCATCAGTGTCCATAATTCATCATAAGATTTGGAAACTTCAAGCTCGTGGCTCATTCATACCAACTTTGGTCTTGATGCAGGTATTACGAAAAAAGTATCCTCAGTTTAGTCAGTTGCAGAATGGAATGCACATGCAGCAGGTTTGTTCTTATTGCAAACTATGTTGCATTAAGCTTTTTCAGTTTTCACCTTTCAGTGTGTGAACTCATGTTTTAAATGTCTGACAGGATGCTGAAGAATGTTGGACACAACTGTTATACACCCTTTCTCAGTCCCTAAAAGCACCAACTTCCAGCGAAGGTGCTGATGCTGTGAAAGCTCTATTTGGTGTCAATCTCCAGAGCAGGTATCTGAGCAAATTTCAAATTTCAGTGTCATATCTCACTTATTTTATCTGTATAAATCATGCATTTAATAAACAATGTGAACAGTCTTCTGCCGTAAACTCCTCCTCCATACCCTTGCGGGGTATCCTGATTAGCTGAGTAATTTGCAGAACAGAGGGAAATACTTGAAATTTTGTAGTTACAACATTTCACTTTGTCATTTTCTACCTCTCAGGATAAAATTAGGTGTGCTTGATAATGTTACAGACAGTACTGTGATATCAAAGTGCACGTATGTGGGTGTGTCTGCATGTAGCATATATTTATTGAGGGTCTTCCTACAGGGAAATATATCAAATTTTGGTTGTGATGTTTGTCCATGTGAAAATTGACAACTGAAGATGTAAATACTTGAGTGGTGTTTTTCACCTTGCTTAGTTAATTTAATTCGGATTGGTTCATGTGCTGTAGGTTGCATTGTCAAGAAAGTGGCGAAGAAAGCTCAGAGACAGAATCTGTATATTCTCTAAAATGTCATATATCACATGAAGTGAACCACTTGCATGAAGGATTAAAACATGTGAGCAACTTTTATAATTCCATTATAGACTTTGTTTCTGATTTTTCAGCATGTTTCTCGGATACAAAAAAAATAGGACAGCGTTTGCTATATTCTGCTTATTATAAATTTTTTTTTTTTGATGAACGGCTTCAATTTTTCTGGTTTACTGAAGGGACTGAAAGGGGAACTTGAAAAAACATCTCCTGCTCTTGGCCGTACTGCACTCTACGTCAAGGAGTCACTTATAGATTCCTTGCCAAGGTGATCAGTCTCTGCTTATTGTTTGCGACTTTTATTTCACCTCTCAGTTTTCTGTAACCCTCTTGTGGCATGCTTCATATTCAGCATGCACCAGAGAATGTACTTTGTCAACTTACTAATGTAGTGCAACTTCTAACCTTTTACCACTGACACGAAGTTTCTTTCTCTTATTACTGATCTTGAAGGTACTTGACTGTTCAGTTCGTGCGGTTTTTCTGGAAAAGGGAGAGTAATCAGAAAGCAAAGATCCTCAGGGTACGTTTGCTTTCTATTTTTGTGTCTTAAGCAAAAGTCCAGATGCTCATCATTCTTATGGTAATGTCTCCAATTTGTTGATCTTTGAAGAAAGTGGATTACCCGCTGGTGTTGGATATATTTGACCTTTGCTCTGAGGATCTTCGGAAGAAACTGGAAGCTCCTCGCCAGGTTTGCTCTGTCTACTGAGGTGACCTCAAATTATCTGAACTGGTTAACCAAATCAACTGACAGCTGTGTCTTTCAGAAACTTAGAGAGGAGGAAGGTAAAAAGCTTGGTCTTCAAACTAGTGCTAAGAGTGGCTCAAAGGACAGTGATGTGAAAATGACTGATGCAGAGGTACAATATCTATTGGACTTAGAGATCTTATATCAAGTCCAATCTTCTAAGAATATTTTTTGCTCTGCATTTGTTTGCAGGCGTCTGCAAATGGAAGTGGAGAATCATCCACAGTAAACCCACAGGAAGGTACATTATCTAAGACCCCCTTTTCAACATTTTTCTTTTCTGGCTTGGAAAGAGCGGTAATTGGTTTGTGTAAATACTTTGATGATTGTTTGTCTATCTATAGATCTCATTTCAAAGCAATCAAGAACCTTGTCAGAGCCTAATTGTGAGGAATCTAATTCTGTTATATAATGGAACTTTTTAGGTACTTCTTCTGAGAAGGAAACTCACATGACTGGAATCTATGACTTGGTCGCTGTGTTGACCCACAAGGGCAGGAGTGCAGACTCTGGTCATTATGTTGCATGGGTCAAGCAAGAGAGTGGTTAGTTCCAGTCTCTAATAAACTTTACCTCTCTCACATCTCTCTAGCATTTACAACAATTCACATGTTTTACAGGCAAATGGATTCAATATGATGATGACAACCCGAGCATGCAACGCGAAGAAGACATCACAAAGCTATCTGGAGGAGGTAAACTCGATAACTTTAATCCACTTCTTTTATAACTCGCATACAGTAGTTCTCGTGATTTATTTCTTCTTTCTCTGCTGGTTTATCTGATATTCACAGGTGATTGGCATATGGCGTACATCACAATGTACAAAGCCCGCTTCGTCTCCATGTAATCTCTCTCTTTCTTTTGATGAATTTAGTTCTTGAAACATTCAGATCATTAAAAAGCTTATGTAGACCACCTCAGAAATTTCAGTTTTACATTGTTACAAAATGGATTTTGTCACTAAACTATTAAGACCGAAATTTATTTTATCTTACGACTCTTTTTACCCTTGTTTCACGTTATGGCTCTTTATTTTATCCTCGATTTAGACTACATGTACTGTAGTAACTGTACTGCTGAAAATAGCCTTCAAAAATGACCAGACAAGCCCCCGAATATATATTGTGGTCCATAAAATCAAGGAATATAAATAGAATGGCCCATCAAAAGAGGAGTTATGGGATGAGAGTTGTAACAAATATGGTTAAGCATTGTCAAATCAAACTAATCCCAATACATAATTGATAACAACTCATCAGTCATCATTTCAAATCATTTTATAAACTAGAAGCCTAAGAAGTGGACTACATTGATTTCTTGAGACTTATCCATCCACTTGGACCACATTTTAATATTTCTTTTTGACTTTTCCTTCAATTTTTTTGCTCATTCACATAATACTTGCTAGTAAGATCAGGTGTGATCGTAACTACATAGATTTGTGATCATAGAATCTGTATCATACATGTAAACGCGGTGACTTTTTATTATATGTTTCCTTACAAAGAAATAGAATATATGTCAACTCTTAATTTCACATTAGGACAATAATATAATTCCAAAAGAAATAGATATTCATCAAATACTTATCATCATATAAAACTCGCTAGAGTTTGCGGAAATGTTTTTTTTTCTAAATAACACTCACTAAAGCCAATTTGGGTGGAAAATGACGAAAAACAAAGTGAAAAAAAATGACTACAGCGCTAAATGGACCGACATCATTTGTTGTTATGTTTGACTATGAGATGACTAAAAAAAAGACATCTATGTCAAATTGACCAAATTACCCTTCGCCTCTTCAATTCTTCTCCATTCTGTTCATAGCTAAGTCAGTCCACGTGTCATCACTCCTCCGTACCGAACCCAAACCCAAATCCATACCTGGTAACCAACGCGACCCGGACTCGTAAACAAGCCCACCCATCTGCATATTCGACGCCAACAACGAACTAAAACTCGCACCATTCGGATCTCCAACTGGTAACCCGTATAACATCCGGGTCGGATTCATTTCTTGACCCGAAACTCTCTCTTCTTTTTCTTCTGACCCGGACCCATGATGATCAGGTTTCTCAGCGACGGTTTGGTTCTTGAGATTACTAGACGGAGAAGAACCGGATCGTTTGTTGCTTTTCCGAGTTCCACCACCGACGGGGATGTTACGAAGAGCACCGCCTTTAGTCCAGTAACGACGACAGTTTTTGCAAAAGTGACGGGGCTGTGACAGATTGTAATTGTTGTAGTAACAGAATTTAGTGTTAGGTGAGTCACAGCGAGGACACTTTAGCTGTTCTTGTTCTGGTAACTCTGGTTGGTTCTGTTTCGCCGTCGTCATCATCATCGACTGATGATAATACGCTGCTGCTGACGTCAGATCCTGCATTTTTCTTTTCCCCGGGAAAATTTCTGACTCTGCACACAATCTTTGATCGGAAAAAGTTTGTTTCTTACGTGAAAATATTGGTTTATGAAGAGAGAGAGACCTTTGATGGAATCTTTTTTGGTGTGGGAAGTTGCAAGTTATAGGAGAAGGAGGAAGAGAGATAAAGAGTGGAGTTATTTGGTGGTGGGTTTATTTTCATTTATAACCACAAAATGACAATTTTTTCAAGCCTTTCTAGATTTTTTTTTGTGTTTTGGGTATATATATGGAGAGAAAAGAGAGTTTGTGTTGATGAAGATTTCAAGATTTATTTCTTGTTGACCTTTGTTTTCTATTTTGTAATTTTGCTAATTGTTTTTTACTTTATTTTATAGTCTTGGCTTTATTGATTTGGTTCTATTTCTTATGTTAATTGTATTTTTATTATTTTTACGAATGTAAATATATCATAGAAATGAAAACAATCCTACTATATTATTTGGGAAGTACATTTTAAATGTAACCTTATTTTTTGTAAGTAATTACATATGTATGCCATTAGAAATAAAATTTAAATAGTAAATTAATTCATCTCTTTAAAAATTAAAAAGTCAAATACTAATTTAATTAAAAATGAAATACATTATTAATTTTCAAAAAAGTAACCAATTAAAATCAACAAATTAGATTTGATACTAAATTATCATATTAATTTTTTATTAATTATTATAGTTCAGCTCTCATCTTTATATGATTCTATTTTTGCGAAAAAATAATATCATCGTTATAAAAAAATAATTAGAGTTTTTTCGCATATGCCATAATTTGAATTTTTAAAAACGAATATAAATTGTTCAATTCATGAAAAAATATTATAACGGGTCAAAAATAGATTTAAGAAAATTTTCTACTGAGTACTGGGTCATAATTTGAATATTTGTATTCAATTTCATATATATTATTTTAAAAATTTATAATCTTATATACTACAATAATTAATAACACATTAGATTTTTTTATGTGTATGATGTGATTCAATTTTTAATACAAGGTGGAAAATCCTAGAATTGACGAGTTTAAATCGATATTAATACAAGATGGTATACTACAGGTGAAACTCTAAAATTAACAATCAAAATACAATTACATAATTTTAAATACTAAACAATATAAATAATATCAAAAAACACATACAACTCGCAGTTTACTATACATTTAAAATTAAATAAAATAATATCATATATTTATAATCATCTTTGCAATAAAAGTTTTTAGTTTAACTAAAATATAAGCCTACATGCGGTATGATTTACTACCTAATAGAATAATTCTAAATATTCGGGTCTGGTTCGGGTAGGATCCAGTTGGGTTTGGGTTAGTTTGGATAAAAAGTTTCAGACCCTAAAAATACCCAAAAAATAGAAACAGGAATTTTGTATGTAGATAGCGGGTCTCCAAACAAAAAAAACTTTTAAATTTGTTAAGTTTTAATAAATTTAATTATATTTGAATATATTTTACTAAATTTTGACAAACATAACAAATAATTTTTGAATAGTTTAGTTGTTTTGGATATTTAGGTCCAAAATTAATTGACATATTTAGATTTATAATTATAATCTTAGATAATTAGATGATATTACGATTAAATATAATTAATATTTTGGATATTAAATTAATGTTTGGGTTTTTGAATACTTTTTTTGGGTAACGGGTAATTTTTGGACCAATCGGATATCCACGGGTTTACTAAAACTCTACCCAATAAGGAAATTTCCTAAAATTTTAACCCGCCCTAACCCGGTTTTTTGGTTCGGATATTGGGTTGGTTATCGGGTCCGTTTCTTCGTCAGCCCTATCAAAGATAATCTAATATAGGCCCTAATTAGATCTACAAATATAACCAAAATACTATACAAAGACTAATTCTAAGTTAGGCCAAAAATTAGATCCTCTAATACAAAGGAAACATGTTTCTTACCAAAACAATTTGTATACAAATTTTACACATTAACTTAAAACTACATATGTTGTATTTATTATAAACATAACATTTTTAAACAAAGTCAATCTAATGCAGCATTATATGCAAATAGTAAAAACATTGAAAAATATTATGAAATTACTTTTATACTATACTATTTCTTATGTAATTCAAACAAAATATACAATTTAATTTATACAAAATATTAATACCCGTGCTATACAACACGGGTTATGATCTAGTTTAGGTTTACAATTGATAAATATATATCTACAAAAATAGTTTCATGGCTAAAAAAATAAAAATATGAAAGTATAAACCATAACTAAAATTTGGTCCTTCCACTCAACCAAAGCAGTGAAACTAAGGGAGTTAGATAAAGCGATGCCAATTTTGATTGCTCTTTCCGAAATTGTTGCTGGAGAAGAAGGGTATAATGCAAGGAGAAGGAGCTTAATTGCTAAAGACTATATTAGAAGTCTTTCATTGGACATCTGAGATTGAGTTGTCAACGACAAATAACTCAAAATCTTCAATCACATGCATCTCCTCCGGTATGTGAAAGCGATCTGAAAATCACATTCATGAGCTTTCCCAAAACAAAACCTCGCGGACCAACTTATGCAAACGCTGCAAGCTCCCTCTATCAAGTTCAATCTCGAAGTCTGCTAGTACAGAGGAAGATAAAACATTCTAATATTAATTTTGTTTACATATTATATGTATTTTTAAAAATAAGTGTTGTTTTAAAATTTTTTGATGTAGTTTATATGTATCGTTATTTTTTATGTAAATAATAATAAAATTTTGAAACTTCTGTAAAACAACATCACAATAATGTTTTTTAAATCACAATAATGTTTTAAAGATAATTGTGTTGTGAATTACATCAATTTATATATTGCTTCTAATATGATAATGTTCAAGAATATTTTGGGATTTGTCATATGGTTGTTTTGAATGTAGTCTTTGGGAGGATGAATGAGAGGAGTTCTCCCAAAATTAATTATGAAACAAGTGAACTTTCTTAGAATTTTCCTCCAATATGTTCTTCTCACAAAATTAGACGCGTTGAACTTTATCATTGACTTGTTGACTTAACAAATATCGTAGAGTTTCTTATTCCCTTGACTTCAACTTTATCTTTTTAATTAATTTCAATTTCCCATAACGTCAAACGTGTATAGATGTAGCTTTCATTTCTTTGACAAAATCAGACAAGTTTACAGATTTTTAATGTTTTTTCCACCAATTTATAATCAACGACGGCACACATAACTCAGTGGCTATGATATGATGCTCTGATCCCACTAAGGCTTGAGAATTAGCAGACAAATATAAGATATAGCGTGCGTAATAAGCAAATTCCTATTTCTTTGGATCATGAAAAAGTAAAGAAAAAAAAAGGCATCATTATTACACTTGGAACCCCACCTTTGGGAAATTGAATCAGCATCGTCAATTTTGTACTTGCTCTATCGTGGTACACTGAACCAGAACCACACAAGTGGCACAAACCAGGTTTGACAATCGCGTTAAGCTGCCGACTTCCGTTATTGCTGACCGATCTTAACGTCACTTCTACGGCTACGATTTATGGCTCTCTAGGAAGACAAATGTATGGCTCGGGTTAAGTGTTTAAGTCATAACTCATAAGATCAACTGCAAATGATATTTGTGTTGTGATTCCTTTGGACACTAGAGGTCTTTGATCTACATAGCGAAATCCTCGACCCATTCTAACAAGTCCCTGAACCATACGACCACACTTTTGGTTAGGTCTTAATAACCTTGTTTGATGAAATAAATCTCCATTAGAGAAGCCACATAAATAAACAAGTAAGAAGAAAATATGTAGATGAAATGTATTATTTTAAGAAGTCAAGAAAGTAGAAACAAGTTTAACAAAAGAATCAATAAAACAATGATTACACAACAGACCAGGAAAGATTATAAAAATCTAATCTATATCCATCCAAAAGTCATACGAGATGATTAGCTTACTAAAATCACGATTTCTTCCAATCGGATTTTCTTTGTTCTTTTTTCTTGGCCTGTAAAGTAGTTTCCAAGTGCACAAGTGAAAAATTCTACACTTAAAACGAAAAAAAGAAAGAGAGAAAATGATTGGTTTTTCACTGCTTGCCTTCTCCCCATGCCATTCCCCCATAAGTCCACGATGATGATTACAGATCATGTGTGAGTGACAATCATGATGATGTATATAGCAATCCCCATCAATCAAACCATACGGAACCAAGAAAAACAGAGTCTAGAGCAAGGAAATGCGCCTTTTCTGCTTCTTCTTCTTTTTTGCTGAGTATTGAGTTAAGCATAGTACATGTACAAGCTATTTGCAGCGGCGCAAGCAATTGAGTTCTCGTTTGGATGCCAAGCAAGATGCAGCAGCTTTGTTGTGTAATCAAGAGCATTAGTATTCCCATCGACTCCCGGACTCTCTGATCCTGTTTTACAAATTTCAGTATTTATTCTATTCATGCCAATTTTTTAATAATGCTTAAACGAGCGAGATGATAGAGAGAGAGATACCGACCTCTACTTACGACACGCGTTATACTGCTTAGTGCTCTGGATGGCCTCGACGGAATTGGGACATGTCTCCTATGATAAACCACAACACAAATTCCATTTCACCAAGAGAGAAAAAACAGAAGAGCACACTACTGTTAATGGCTTTACCAAGTTTACCTCATTGGGTTTCTGCTTGCTTCTAAGGTTGCCGTCTCAGTACTTCCGGGGGCAACACCAAACACACGGAACAGATTGCTGGAAAGTGTATGAAACCGAACAAATGATTTATACAAGGAATCATAGTCATTCGAAAATGCGAATAACAAAATAAGATGCTCTGCTTCTTGGCATACCTGTAAGAACCTGTAGCTGCTCGCAAGCCATTGCCACTTATACAACACTCGAACTTGTCAAAGATGGAATCATTTTCATATAAATCACAGAGCTGAAAATGACCACAAAGGGAATACCATTCAGCAAAGCACCAACTCGCCAAATGTATCTCTCTCAAAATATTAGGAAACTGACCTTTGGTTTCAAATATTCATGAACCTGGAAAGTTGCTACTGGACCTGCGTCCATGTTGATGTCCCATAACTGGCATGTAAAACATAACATGGGGTCAGTTTACCTTACACGAACAAATCGAAACCAGCCACTGATAACTTCGAGGGGATATCATATTGAATGATGAAAACAGTGAAAATATGGACCTTAAGTGTCATATAGTCACGGCTAAGTAGATATCTTCCTTCTTTTGCAAATTTGATGTCTGAGACTGAAGCAATTATCTCAGTAAAGAACGATTTAGGACCTGCTTGCTCTGGTTCCTCAAACCTGCAGAAACAAGCAATATTAGCCTTTGCTGCTACCACAGGTTATCAAATCCTACAAAAGAGTAATGTCATTAATTTGCTCTCATGCAGCTTTATCCATCTCAATATTAATTGAGTATTACATGGTATGATGCTATAAACTTATCTCTCATGTTGGAATAAAATGTTTAGCAATCAAATTTTGATGAAATAAAGAAGTAATTGAGATGATTATACAAGTTTTTAGATCCTCCTTTCAAGATATACTGGACTCTAAAAAAACTTAACATAATTGCCAGTCTCAAGACTTACAATTTTGAATGTGAATCACATAAAGCTGACTGGCGCAGATCAATCAGGCGAATTGAACCTTTCGAACTGCTATAGGCTAACATATTGCAATGGGTAGGATGAAATTCTGCTGATGTGATAACCTCTGCATGAACGAATATGGTCGTAAATTCGAAGGATATCGCATCCAATTGCATGATAAATGGGTACCGTATAAGAGAACATATTAGACTGAGATAACAGTAGACCAAGGCTTACCAGATAGATCTTCCATTTTCGCAGGCTTGACATCAACAATATTGAAACTTTGATTGCTAATTTCCAGATTCCAAAGATTAATTCGCAAATCATCAGCAGAAATAAATGTTTCGCCGTCGCTAATTATAAGAGAAAAATTATTAGGAGCAGAACATTATCAATGAAAGTATAGAACTCGAGCTAATATCAACAAGGTGTCCGTTTGGATAGGAACTTGAAAAGGTGCATTGATTATCTGGATAGACAATGATTTATCAGACGACTTATAGTGACATCATTGAATTTTTTGCGGACAAATAAAGCAGTTGCTAGTAAGAAGGAAGCAAGTTGAATTCCAATGGGTGAATAACCTACCTGTTATTTGAGATTGAATTAATATGATAATCATGAGCATGAGCATATACTCTTCGACATCTAGCCACAGGGCTCGACTCATGGCTAGTTACCTGTATATGTCAAATGAACTATTAGTCTACAAATGAGCAATATTAAGTAATATTGCATGACTTAAGAATCAATTCCTAATCAGTGGTAGTGAAGGCCATGGAATGGGAAAATGCACAAGTACGAAAAACACAAGTCCAGCACCAATGAACAGTAAATTTGAGCAAAGTGTATCATTTTTCTGGACGCATATACTACATGATATGATCTATATTACTTCGACTCAATTGGCGCCAATGCAAAACCCTGCATTTGAGTTTTAGCAATCACCCAGAAAGAGGTTAGATAAATGGTTGGCTCTATGATGCAGGTTTTACTTAAGTTAGTGCTGAAACAAGCATAAATATTTAGGAAGACACAGAGAATAAAGAAAACATATTGTTCAGGGTACAACTACCACTGGTAATCGCAGCGAAGAGATGCCTCCTGCTGGCAATGAGAAGTCATTACATAAGGAGTTGTTCACTTCAGATACTCCTCCATTCACAAGGCATGAGTTTGTAATGTTTGAATTGCTCGAGCTTGCAACGGTTCCGTTTCCTACAGTTCTTGAAGGATCTGAATTCATATCACAGATTTTCTTGATCTTCTTGTCTTGAACCTGTTAAGACTCTCACATAAGAAAAAGAGGAAAGAAACTCTGTACTAATTAAGGATGTAGAACCATTTAGATACACACCAAACAATGTCAACGCCAGAGAGTTCAAATTTCAACGTTCTAAAGATTGAATATGAAAGTATCAGCTTTACACCTTAAATATCCAGAAGCAAACAAAAACTTCCTATCTTAACAGTATGTCATTCAGAGGCAAACAAACGAAATAGATGAAGTTTTCACCTTCCAAAACTTGATGGTTTTATCATTGGTCGAGAGGAGAAAAAGAGCTCCATTTGCTGTTTGACACCATCTAATTTTGTTAATTTTCTCCTCTATCTCCAAACTCTTGAGGTAATCAAACTGGTAAACAAGGATAGAGCATGAAAAGACAGATAAAAGGTATAGCCAAATAGCTGAGTAAGAAGAAAACAGAGTAAATCAAATACCTCAGGGTCATGACTCTGAAACTCTGTTTTATAACGAAACTCTGGATGCCTCAGTGGATAATCAGCTTCTTCAAGCTCTCTTCTGGTTCCACTGCTCTGTAATCCACAGCATGCAACAACAACATATAACCAAAATGATCCAAATCCCATATCAGAAAAACGATTACAAGGTAAAGTGGACATACATTATTGGTATCGGTTCTCTCGAAAAGAACAACACGTCCTCCACGGTCCCCAGTAGCAAGATGGTTTCCAGAATTATCAAATTCAATCGCTGAGATTATATCAACTGCAGAGGAAACACCAGCTACAGTTTTTAAGAAATTTCAACTAAAATTCAGAATAACATCGATTCAGCAAAACGAAAAACGACTATTGAATCTAATTCAACTACAAAGCTTACAACTTTCAATTTACCCAGATACAAAGTAGACCAAAAATCAAAACTTTTTCATTGAATCGAACAATCAAAGAACACCCAATAGATCTAACATATCCAGATTCAAAAACCCCAATTCCGAATAGATCGAATAGTGAGCTGATGAAAATCAAAAGCACAGAGAGACAAAGTCAAAGAGAGATGTGTAACCTTCTTGAACTTCTTCACCAGCGCTTCGTTCACCGAAGACCTGAGAGAATCTCCATTCCAAAGGCAGAGATGGGTCTGCCGAAGCTGCGACGACCTCATCACCACCGTTCATTTCCCTCTCTCTCTCTCTGTCTCTCGCTCTCTCCGATTCACACACACTCCTCTCCTTGGGATAAGATAATCTAATTGATCCGACGATGAGGAATTAGCCGGATCGGGAAATCAGAGATTCTGATTAGGAGACAAACCGGATGGAGCTCGTCGCCGATAGATGATTGAAGCAAATCGATGAAGGAGGAGAAGAAGAAGAGTATCAGATGATTCCCAGATTTCGACAAACAAATAAAATCACACAACACTCTCTTTTTTTTTCTCTCTTTATTAAAAAAACAAAACTAAAAAATGTTAATATTATTTGGTATTAATTTTTTCTTATTTTTGGTTTTATCACTTTTTCTGGAATTAGTTCACAGCTTTTAATATATTACTAATTGTAAAAATTTAATGCAGGGAAATCTCATTTATTTTCAAACTTACATTTTTCTCTAAACGACTAATTTGAGATAAAAACAATATATTTCTTTTTTTTCACAGTGTTGAAATTTAGTGGATGTAGATTTTTTTCATTTTTAAGCTTTCTTTTTTTTTTTTGGATAAAGATATGTGTTCCTACATGTTGGAAAAAAGAGAAGAAAATATATACTGTAGTTCCTACTTCACAATATACATTTGTCTTTATCCATTTAAATTACAGTTTCACATGACAGTTTGTGTATATAAAGATCTCACTAGTAATGTAAGGGTCAAAACAAAAAGTGAGAGTTATGTCTTCTCTGGAAACTTAATAATATTTTGATTTTAAATATGAGTATTATAATTTTAAATAACGATATAATAAAATTAAACTTCATCATGAGAAAATAATAGTCATATCTGCTTAGCTGTAAATTGGCTTTTTTGGTTGTTGATATAATTCCACAAAGGAAGATAAAAAACAAGACCGTTTATTTTCGGTTAAGAAAGAAACAACTAACACTCTTCTTCGCTCTACTTTGATCACATATCACTAACTGTGATTCTATGAACACAGTTTAAAACAACGTCCGCCGGAATCTTAGGATCATATGGTACGCGATGGCGGAGCGAGAATGTGGATAACTGACCAAGAAGTCTCTCCAAAAACTATGGTGTAATCAAGCAAGGAAGATCACTAATTAGCTTAATTATATATCTTTCTATATCTCAATACCCTGAATCTCAATCATGATACGATTAAATGTTCATCGAATTTCGAATTTTTAATCTAATTTTACATTTGTTGTTTTAATCCCTAATGTGGTACTTAACGAGTAGCTATATAATTAGTGATCAACATAGAAAATGAAGGCTTCTACGAAGAAAAGAATGATGGTTCACTGAATCTCTTTAAGCTAGCCAGATGCAGCATAGATACAAAGCACAATTCTTGAGACTAGTAGATTAGTAGTGATTCACTTGTACTTACGTTCATTTTAACGTACAGTAGCAAATCTGCGAGAAAACCGTTGATTTTATTGTTATAGACTTGAAAACTATTTTATAGCTTGTGGATGTACATTGAACCTTCATTAACTCATGTTTGCCTTATGCAGAGGGATACTCCGTTTTTTTGCTCTCTTGTGCATTAAAACTGAACACAAAACATAGATTTTTCGCATTATTGTCCATCCACTGGTAGCAGTTTAGTTGCAGAGCTTTAAGGTAAGAATACAAACAGAGACTAATAAACTGTAATGATTTGAAGGACTATCAAAAATATAATAAAGGTGAAAAATCAGTATCTTGTAACAGTTTTGACTTTTGAACTATGATGCTTTACTTTAATTGGCCTTTTTCAGTGGTGGCTCGCTAGGTCAAGTGGCCTCTGTTGATGATTTCGTATACGATTAGGTGACTGATAACCGTTGCATATTTATGAAGATTGTTGCTGACTTTGTTTTTTTTATGAGTAGATAACATTTTTTACGTTCATAAAAGGTGAAACAAGGTTTTCGCAATGTGTTCGAGTTTAGTTGCAAGAAAATGAGATTTGAATTTATCAAGATTGAAAAGTGTTACCTGTCTCTTGAAAAATTCTTTTGCTGACTCCTAGAAGTGTTGCAGCTGAAGGTACTAACAAGCAAACAATCAGCAAAATAAACTTTATTTCTTCAATATTTTGATTCATTTTTCTGGTTAAGAAGACGAAGTAAGGTGGTTACACAGATAATGACACTAAACAATAGCACATAAGATTTGGATTATGAGAGGAGTTGAGAAGTTATATGATGGAAACTGAAAAGTAAATCTTTTTGCAGAGCTGTAGAATCAATCAACATTTGATGACTTGGACTTCTTCACCATGTGTGTTGGTGTGGACCATTGAATTGACGGTTTTGCCATTCACCAACAACAGCATGAGTTTTTGAGTCTTCATGTTTGGTAAAGGTTAGGCTTATTAGGAGACACGGGTAAGAGACTAGAGAGAGACATTCTCCAAACCTTTCTTTTGCATGTTTTGTAAGAAACATTTCCGAAAATGAAAGAAATCTTACACAACATTCATATAATTTGTTTGAAATATAACAAAATGATAATTTATACTCTCAAGTAAAATGCCTAAACTTTTATCAATTGGAAAAGACATCACACACAAGCGTGAAGCGTATCTTATTACCAAACCCAACTAAGCATGGGTCTCGATACTTGCCATAATTACTTTAATCCATTCTCTTTTTGAGAAATGTATAAAACATGACTTTGCATAAATAGTCTTTTACTAATTACTATGTAAATAATTCCTAAGACTGGTTTCATGGTACATATTATCGTTTTATCCTTGTTTTAAGAATATTCAGATGTTTGGTCTATGGAATATAGTCTATTCTTCATGTTTAAAACTATTATTTGATAAGAAAATATGTACTAATATGTTTTTGCATACAAATGTTGATCAGTTCGTAGCATTTGAATTAATACATTCTCAATCACTTTCAAGCATTATTATGTAATAAATGATTCATGTCGAAAAGTAATAGTATCACTGTCCATTACATTTGGCATATATATTTTTTTGTCAAAGCCTTACATTTGGCATATTGACGAAGCAGTTTTGTATTCACTTATATTTTGACATCGCTTTCACAAAAATAAATAGCTATATATGATTATTATCCATTAATTGTCTCTTTTCTTTTGCTGACACAATTGGTTGTAAATGCAATGCCAATATCCATAGCATTTGTGTGGTGAATCTTTTTCTAAGCCTAATAGTAAATAAATCTCAATACAAGAACCCATTTACGAACAAATCAAACCAAGTTGTGATGGGTTAGTACTTAGTAGCCCGTTTGAAATGTAGAATTTTTGATGAGATTTTACGTTTTATATAGATTTTTCTCAGAAAACAAAAAATTCTTGCATCTTGCATTTTGGTCATTTGTAAATATTTTTTTAGTCTTAAAAAAGACCCAAATTCTTATTAATTTCAAAATTTTCGGTCTCTAATACCTCCGGTTTTAAAAAAAAACATATCAGTTGAAGGATGAGTTTGGTGAAGGCTATATTGTCCATTGATTTTGGAGATATATGTATTATGGTCATGATTATTACGATTTTTATATAAAAGAATATTAAAAATGGTGGGGTTGGTGAAGAAATGAAGATTTATCGTCAAATATTTCAATTTTTACTTGGACTATTGCTTCGGTTATATCGTCAACATGGGCCCACTCTTCCACCAAAGCCCAATCAATATATCTCTCGCTATCTTCACCAACCCACTCTTCTTCTCTTACCAAACCCATTTCCTTTATTTCCAACCCTACCCCTTTATTTCTCAAGCTTTACACTTTTAGCCCATAACTTTCTTTTTATCCAAATGGATTTGACTGGTCTCCAAAGTTGAATTAAATGGTTGTAGAAATAAAATAAAATTATACGGGTTCAATTGTTCAATTGTTCATATACCGTTGACGTTCAATTGTTCATATACGGGTTCCGTGGTCGTTGGTAATATATATGTCTTTTATGGAACCAAAATAGACCAAATCAACAACAAATGAAGAAATTGTTAGAGTATGATACACTCATATATACCCAAATATAGCATATATTTATAATATAACTTTTGGCTATGTCATTTTACATGATTTTTTTGGCTTATCTATTAAAAGTATCATACAAACTGTTTTTACTTCTTTTTTTTCTTAGAATATATATGCCCAAAATGGAAAAGAACATATGCCAAGGTTGATTTTATCGCTTATATGGTAAAAATTGGAAAAACATACAAATCATTACTTTATTTAATTAAATCATGTGAAGAAACATATTCAATTACGGTAATACGTTATCAAAACATTTTTTTTTACATTAATTGTTACATTTTTTTTTTTTGCAAATATTCTTAAATAACCATTCTTTTTTTATTTACTATAATTAACATAAAAATAAATAAAATATAACATTTCAACAAAGAAATTTGCTTATGAAAAATACAAAATCCAGTTAATTTTTCAGAAAAATACAAATTTGCTTATAAATATATTACCACTAGTTTATGTGATTTTAAAAGAAAGAAATGCAGCTTACCAAACGCAACGTGAAAATTTGAGAAACCCATACTCAAAAAAGATTAAATGACAAAATCACCCTCAGCAAAATCATGAAACAACAACACTAACATTTTCACCAACCCCACCGTCTACTCCGGTGAATTGTCTATATGAACTCCTCCGATACAACTCCTGTTTCCTTCAGGCCAAAGCCTAAAATTCACACAACCAAAAAAACCAACCTTTTTTTTCCACCTAAATCTTTGAATATCACAATATTTACTATTTACAATGGCGCCACAAGAACAAGCAGTTTCTCAGGTGATGGAGAAACAGAGCAACAACAACAACAGTGACGTCATTTTCCGATCAAAGTTACCGGATATTTACATCCCGAACCACCTATCTCTCCACGACTACATCTTCCAAAACATCTCCGAATTCGCCACTAAGCCTTGCCTAATCAACGGACCAACCGGCCACGTGTACACTTACTCCGACGTCCACGTCATCTCCCGCCAAATCGCCGCCAATTTTCACAAACTCGGCGTTAACCAAAACGACGTCGTCATGCTCCTCCTCCCAAACTGTCCCGAATTCGTCCTCTCTTTCCTCGCCGCCTCCTTCCGCGGCGCAACCGCCACCGCCGCAAACCCTTTCTTCACTCCGGCGGAGATAGCTAAACAAGCCAAAGCCTCCAACACCAAACTCATAATCACCGAAGCTCGTTACGTCGACAAAATCAAACCACTTCAAAACGACGACGGAGTAGTCATCGTCTGCATCGACGACAACGAATCCGTGCCAATCCCTGAAGGCTGCCTCCGCTTCACCGAGTTGACTCAGTCGACAACCGAGGCATCAGAAGTCATCGACTCGGTGGAGATTTCACCGGACGACGTGGTGGCACTACCTTACTCCTCTGGCACGACGGGATTACCAAAAGGAGTGATGCTGACTCACAAGGGACTAGTCACGAGCGTTGCTCAGCAAGTCGACGGCGAGAACCCGAATCTTTATTTCCACAGCGATGACGTCATACTCTGTGTTTTGCCCATGTTTCATATCTACGCTTTGAACTCGATCATGTTGTGTGGTCTTAGAGTTGGTGCGGCGATTCTGATAATGCCGAAGTTTGAGATCAATCTGCTATTGGAGCTGATCCAGAGGTGTAAAGTGACGGTGGCTCCGATGGTTCCGCCGATTGTGTTGGCCATTGCGAAGTCTTCGGAGACGGAGAAGTATGATTTGAGCTCGATAAGAGTGGTGAAATCTGGTGCTGCTCCTCTTGGTAAAGAACTTGAAGATGCCGTTAATGCCAAGTTTCCTAATGCCAAACTCGGTCAGGTATATTTTTTTTGGGAAATACGGAATCATACGAATTTGGAAAATCGAAATAACTATACGGAATGAAATCTCATAATTAACTGAAAAACATAACATAAGTAAATACCTATATACAGTTTGTATTTTGATCAAATAAAGTAAAACCAAATTATTCAACTGTGTGCGATTTTTTTATATTTTCTGCATAATCACATTTTTGGCTACTCAGATGACATATTTTTATTTATTTCTTATAGTAAAAAAAAATATAAATGTTATACAAAATTTGACCAAAAACGTTTTTAAGAAATTTGCCACTTCAGTTTTAAATTTTACGTAACTAACTTTAATTTATTAAATGATTAGGGATACGGAATGACGGAAGCAGGTCCAGTGCTAGCAATGTCGTTAGGTTTTGCAAAGGAACCTTTTCCGGTTAAGTCAGGAGCTTGTGGTACTGTTGTAAGAAATGCTGAGATGAAAATAGTTGATCCAGACACCGGAGATTCTCTTTCGAGGAATCAACCCGGTGAGATTTGTATTCGTGGTCACCAGATCATGAAAGGTTACCTCAACAATCCGGCAGCTACAGCAGAGACCATTGATAAAGACGGTTGGCTTCATACTGGAGATATTGGATTGATCGATGACGATGACGAGCTTTTCATCGTTGATCGATTGAAAGAACTTATCAAGTATAAAGGTTTTCAGGTAGCTCCGGCTGAGCTAGAGGCTTTGCTCATCGGTCATCCTGACATTACTGATGTTGCTGTTGTCGCGTAAGTTCAAATTTTTAACCGTTGTTCGTTTTGCAGTCGCTAATTGAATTGCGCCAAAATATGTTGTTGAACCAACAACTACAAAACGGACATTGTTTGATCATGACCAAATAATGTTGTTGGTTCAACAATATATTTAGGCTAATCTATGTTCTGAGTACTAATCTATTATTAAAGTATGTTGTTGAACCAACATGAATGATTAAAACATAATTTAAGCATAATGACAAAAGGAGATCAATGATATCAATAACAGAGCCGATCTTGATTTCTCTAGCATCTCTGTTTCAAACTGCTTACACTTTTTGTTGTTACGTGTATGATTAAACAGAATGAAAGAAGAAGCAGCTGGTGAAGTTCCTGTTGCATTTGTGGTGAAATCGAAGGATTCGGAGTTATCAGAAGATGATGTGAAGCAATTCGTGTCGAAACAGGTAAAAAGTGAATTACAAAGCAAGTTCTTGATTTTGATTAATGCATGAGAAATGAATCATTATTGATGCAAACTTTGTATATATCTGAAATCACAGGTTGTGTTTTACAAGAGAATCAACAAAGTGTTCTTCACTGAATCCATTCCTAAAGCTCCATCAGGGAAGATATTGAGGAAAGATCTGAGGGCAAAACTAGCAAATGGATTGTGATGGATGATTTCAACCAAAAAGCAAAAGATGATTTCAATGTGTATATACATACAACTGTTTGACCCAACCAAGGAAACAAACTCATACGAACCATTGTCTTTTGTTGTTGTTGTTGTTGTTGTTGTTGCTGTTCTTGCTTGATTCATGTAATGAGCCTTTGTGATGAAGGTGGTTTCTTTTTTGGTTTCCTATCATGTAACTTGTGCTGGAGAAAACAGCACACCTTTTTCATATAATAATAAATTTACTCGGATTATGCAACTGAAGATTGAAACTGAAAAGTTTGATACAAGCACCATCATAAGCGAACAGTAACCCAAAGATTCAATAAGCATAACAATAATCGATCATCCCAAACAAATATGTCTTTAGAAAGTAGAGATCTCAACTTCTCAACTTATCACATAAAAAAAGTCTCCTGAAAACATGCATTCTTAAACAAAGTCTTCCACTAGTAGCATGTTGTTCTCTAGATAGATAGATATTTCTTGCTTAATCGATGGATAGGCGTGGAACACAAAAGTCCACAAGCAGCACAGATGGCCCTACGCCCGCCAAATAAAACATCCTGCTCAAAGCCACTTTGACAACTACAAACTTCTTCTTGTACCATACCTTCACTATTGCCATGGACTTTCCTTGGATCTTCTCTGTTCCAACTACTATCCCATCTCTAAGTCCAACGTAGCGCGCATACTCACCTGACGAGGCAAGTAAATTGCCTAGCACGCAAAACAAATGAACATATATTTTAGATCAGATGTATATCTCTCTGGATCATTTTATATTGAATTTTAACTAACAGCTATAGCACTTACGTCTTGTTGAAGTTCAATGTGTGGAGTGAACACATGCAGTTTTGCTCCCACGGCTGATTGATGCACCAACAACTCAGGTACTTCGTCCATATCCTTAGGCTCAATCACTTCTCCTTTCATGGAAACGAGAGCAGGTTCGTACGATGATGGGGTCTTTGACTCAGATCCCAAAGGTGGCCAATCTTCTGCTCTCGGTATGCCGCCTTTCTTTAACGCAAAGTTAAGGCAGTCCTTGACAGTGAGCTTGCGCCTGCGCCTGAGGTTGCGTGAGCCAGCTTTGTCCACCAAATACTGAGCTGAGTACTCAGTGCGGACACTATCCAGCTTAAGTGCAAGCCGTGCAGAGCTTATCAGCTCAACCGCTACGATAGCAGCAGAAGCAGATTCATCTGCATAGACAAAACACAAAATGGAACAATAAATCAAATCTGAATGTATTCCCATCTTACAAGATACGAATAGGATCAGAATCAACTGTGATATACTAACATAATCCAGGCTATAACTAAAGCAATGTGACAAAAGCAGTGGATTCAACACAACATCCTAATTCTACAGCCACAAAATTTGGCTGATTGATTGGTCAAATGACTTAAATCTCACTGTTAACATAAAAGAGAATCTCTGAAATCATGAAAAAACGTACAAAGACAACACACATGCTATCAATATCTGAGAGAATCTAAAACCTATCTTGGCAAACAAGTTATCAGAGCCAACAACAACAAAACTTAAGACATTGGTGTAATTAAGCACATGACCAGAACTGTGATAACTCAACATAATGGGTAAATTTTGTCCTGCACTAAATCCAGGCTAAAACTAAAGCAATGAATCAACACAACATCCTAATTCTACAGCCACAATTCACCATTCCTAGGGATTAGATCAAAATCTGTTTTAAAACCAAGAAGTGAGATACTTTTATGAGTAAATTCTATACAGTAACAAGTTCTTACCGTGCTCTGGGTCATTCTCAAAGACATTATCGCGTCTACCGTATGAAAAAGCCAATGTGAAATTCGGATCATAGGGAGGGAGTGCCATCTGAAAATTTGCAAAGTTTTCAATAAAACTACATTAATGGATGTGAATAATAAATGCAAAGAACATTAACAAGGGAATTAAAGTGAAGCGATTTTTCACGAAAGAAAGGAAAAGCAAGAGGGACCTTTGCTTCCTAATAGGATCGAAGTTATAGCAAAAAGAAACATTTTTATCAATGACAAAAAAACAGATCGATGAGTATGTGGCTAAATCGAAGCAATGTGACCAAACTAAATGAAGTTTAAACGCTAACAACCTAACCAAAAGCTCCTCATTGTTCACTAATCACACTGAAATAGTAAAAAGATGACATTTTTATCAATGACAAAAAACAGAGGAAGGAGTTTGTGGTTAAATCGAGCCAGTGTGATGCTTCTTTACCAAAGAATGACAAAAATAAAGAAGGATCAAACGCTAAAACGTAACTACTCACTAATCACACTGAAAAAGGAAATGCACAAGCAAGCAAAATCCGTAACAAAAAAAAAAAACCCTAAAACGTAACTAAAAGCTCCTACAAAGGCAAATGCATAAGCAAAAATTGTGACAAACCAAAGCAAGCTACAAAAATCTCAACAACTTAGAAAAAAACTCTAAAGAGTAACACTGATTGCACTTACAAAGAAAAACTCACAAGCAGAGGAAGCAACCAAAGGAACCTAAAGGATTTAGTATTTATAGACAAGAGTATGGGTGACTCGAAAAACCCTAGAGATAGGACAGATGTCACCATCCTCTGTCATCAAATCGTATCAATGGCTGCGAGAATCGCTACTTTCTCCGTACAAGCTTTCAATTCATCACCACTGCTCTGTGTTTTTGTTTCTTGTCGTTTTCCAACTTTGGAGATGACCGTTTGACCGTTGTTGTGCCTTAGACGACGTCTTTTCAACATTGGGCTTTATCTTTAGCTGGCCCAAGTTCCTCTTTTCTTCAATTAGACCCACTTTGCTAAACACAGTCGTTTTGCTCTCTCGGATTGAGGAATTGTCTTAAACTCTTCCAAGGATGTTCTAAACTGGGACATCAACCTGATTAGGTTTGAGAAACGATTCTACGATCCGTATATTTTGCTTTTTCATGATGGTAATAAGCTTTACAAGGAGACATTTTATCAATGACAAAACTAAACACCGAGAATGGAAACGAAACGGTCCTTTTCGTCTTCAAGATGCAAAATTGACGAGCATAAATGACAAAAGAAAAACCAAGGCAAAAACTTTTATGAAAATTCAACAAAGCTACATTGGGGATACATGCACCATCATAAGCATAAGAATATTATCATTGTTCTCTTTTACCTTTCTAGAAAACAATAATCCCAAAAACCCTCTCTCGAGTTTTTTACTCCCTAATAAATGTAAAATTCAGAGACCCTCCATGATTAGCAAAAAATTGGACAACAGACTCAAGAACAGTAGTAACACAAAAAATATGAGTTGATGAAGGGAAGAAGAGAGAAAACGCTATGTGGTTGGAGAAGAAGACGAGGACAGAGGACGAGGAGGAGGCAAGAGTTGATGTAGATTCTGAGGAGACCTGTTCTGGCTCGGACTTGCTCTTAATATGAAAGGATGCTGCAATAGCTGCATAGCACTCCTCCTTTTCCCCGGTTCTCTCTGCAAGCAACACGAGATAAAATGCCGAAACTCCGGCGACGCAGTCGCTGGAGCTTCTGGAGGCTGAGACATACAAATGGCACACATAAGACTAGCCCAATCACCTTGTCTACTCACAGGGAAAGGAAACCTCCCCAAGTAAAACTCCAAAATGCTAACACCTAAGCTCCAAATATCTCCAGCATAACCATCATACTTTCCCTGATTCAAATCAGTGTTAATCCTCTCAGGACTCATATAAGCAATGGTTCCAACAGATGAATTACACGGATCCATAGTCTGAGCCAAGATCCTACTAACTCCAAAATCAGCAATCTTAACGTTTTTAGCAGAGTTTATCAAAAGATTCGATGGTTTGATATCACGATGAACTATGTGACGGCTATGGAGATAAGCTAAACCACTAAGAATCTGACGAGATAGATCAGCTAATTGTTGCTCTTTCCACACATGAGCACCTTCTAAAGAACCTTTATCCATAAACTCAAGCAAAACCTGGATCTCACCGTTCTGATCAAACATCTCGTGACATTTCACAACGTTTGGATGATTCACATCTCGTAAAATCTCGATCTCTCTACAGATCTGACGTCTCACAGTCTCCTCGTGGTTACCGTATATCACCTTAAGTGCATATAGACGAGAACTCGGACGGTGAATCACTTTGTATACCGTTCCACCTGCTCCGCTTCCGATACGGTTACCTCTCACTAAATCCGAATAGTTCTTCGCTTCTATGGAGCTGTTAGTGTTCGTTGAAGACGCCGAACCACCAGAAGACGGCGCAGATCCACTAGAGCCACCGGAACCACCGGAAGTAGGTGGGAGAGGAAGAGGTACAGCGAGAGAAACATCGCGTTGAGGAAGCGGTAAGGTAAGATCAGGACGGCGACGGGGACGGCTTTTCACCGGAACGGAAACTCCTGGAGGCGATTGAATCGGTCTCATCGCTTTTGGAATCAAAAGTTCGATTTTCTTCTACGATCTGAAAATTTAAAAGCTCGATTGAAGATTGAAGTAATGATCTTCGTCGTTTATAGTAGTAGTCTTCTTCGACTTCTTCGTCGTCGTGCGTTGTCGTATTCTAGGGTTTGTTTGTGGCAGGCTTAAATTGATTCGTTCTTCGAAGCGATCAAAATCAAAAGAAATTGAGAAATGAAGTTTCGTCGAAAGAAATTGAAAGGACACTGAAAAGGGAACGTTAATTTTTATTTTGAGAAAATTAATTAAAAGGAAATAAATAGCAAAATTGTTAAAATCGAGAAAAAGGTATCTACGCGATGTGTAAAGCGCGTGAGGATCACTTTCAAGCACGGAAACCATTTGTGACTTTGTGTGGTTGGTTCACTGGGCACTTCTGGCTCTGTTAAGTTTTTTTCAGACTTTACGCGGTGTCGTTTTGTTGGTTTTGTGATATAAACCAAGAAGAGGAAATCGAATTTAAATCAAACAAACGCGTAAAAGTGACATTGGAGATGGTCTAACCTGCAAATATGCGTACTGCGATTCAAAATACATGATTCAGAAAATCAGTTTGTATATTCTCATGTTTAATATTAAGTATGGTCTTCTCTCAACTTCTGACAGTGTATTGATTCTCCACGTATGTGCTTAGTTTTATGCTATTCTCACTGTTCTGTAACAATCAAAAGAACTTGTCTTTAGCCAGAAGAGTCTTTAAAGGCTTTTTTTCATTGTTCGCATACAAAAAGTGAAACAGAATAGCAAAAGAAGAAAAGAGATACACAAGACTCAGTGTGTCATTATTATGATCGGAAATGAGTTTTTCACTCAAGCTCCATTGTTGACAATAAAAAGAAAACAAATCTTGGTAACTCAGTTACTTTTGAATCCCTTAAGAACATAAGCTCAAAGTTGACTTCAAACTTCAGGTGTGTCTGACCGCAAAACTGTCAAGGAAAAACAAAAACATGAGAGAATGTTAGACAAATGGATCAACAAGAAGAAAGCTGAACCATTTTCAGATAGACTAAATCTGGAATCATTGTCTCAGTAAACCCTATTTGAGAAATGAAATCATTCCAAATTCAACAATTTGAACATAACAACAACTTATGAGAAAACAAAATAGAATGAAATTAATCAAATCCAGAAGCAGAAGAGAGACAGATTAAGCGCAAAATCGATGGAGCTTGTTAAAATGATTCATCTTCCTCTTAAATTCAATAGCTTTCCCAAAATGACCTACTCTGATATCTACGTATTCCAACAATTTCAATGACACACAACAAGAACATGAAGAATTCAGATCCAAACATAAACGAGAAAAGACATCTAAATGCAATGTTCCCAATCAGCTTTCCATCTTCTTCATGTTCTTGTTTCACACATACTACTAGTTTTGTTGTTTTCTCTGAAGCTAACTCTAAATGAAAAATTCAACAATTTGGACATAACAACATTGTATGAAGATAGTATTGAACTGATCAAATCCAGAAGCAGAGGAAAGGTTAAATGCAAAATCGAAGATCAAATCCAGAAGCAGATGATTCACTTTCCACTTAATTCCGATAACTTTTAGGAAATCAGATTATTCCAACAAATTACTCAAAAACAAATCAGGAATCGAGAACACAAGAACGTGAAGAATCCAGATCTAAGATCCAACATCGACGATTAAAGGATCGAAAAGGCTTACCAGGTTTCTGGGGCTTTCCATCAGCCCATTTGGAGAGAGAGAAGTGAACCTTCTCGCGAGTAAGAGCTTCAGCTTTGTGTGGCTCCTTGAGACAGTTCCTCACGATATTCGCACAGATGTTTGAATACGATATATATGTCATCCCCGCCGCTCTCCAGAACGGAACCGCCGCATTCGATGCCATCTCCGATCTTCTTCCTTGTCTTCCTTCTTCGTCCGTTCCGATTCTAAGGAGAAAGTTCGCGAAATGGGACAGAGACCGATTCTGTGCCCTAGTAATCCTAACACAGTTTAGACCCAATGGGCCTTATTAAATATTTTAACGGCCCATTAAGTAGCTAACTACACGAATCTTCTATCCAACTTTCATCTACTGAAATCTCTCAACTTTTTTTTTTTTTTTGGTTTCTTGTCTTTTTTATTTGTTTTTATGATTGTTTCTTGGAGTTTACGCGAAGACTGAGCCAAACCAAGCTTTGCTATTTTAATACCTTGATTAGGCAATTAGAAATTTAAGCGAAGTTACATAAAAATAGGAAAACAAACAAACTTATTTCCAGGAGTCTCCACGAAATTTACTCAAAACTTATTCTCATTTTCAGGTAGATTGAATTTCGTGTATATGTCTGCATAATTTCGTGTAAATGTCTGCTTTTCTTTGTTTTGTTTCGTTTTGTAGTTTTTCAAAAGTTAATATTAAATGTGCAACAGAGAGAAGACACCAATCTCATTGACTTGTCAGAAACAAAGAAGAGAGAAACAGTTTAGTTTCAGATAAAGATGGTTGAGCTGACTAACAAATAAAACAAGACTTTGGGTTTTGCTTTAAGTTAATGATTATATGTGATCTTGTTTTGGTTTATAGAAGTCTTTAGAAGAAGAACACTGGTAATTACTTATTTTGGTGGGTTTGGTAAGAAATTTGGTTTATCTTCCGAGGATAAAGGATTGTTATCAAATCCATATATAGTTGTTGAAGCAACAATCATATCCTCCTCCACTGAGTAAGCAGCAAAACAATGGCTGAATCAAAGAGACTTGAGAGGCTTAAAGCAATGAGAAGTTTATTGAAGAGTGAGATGGAGAAATCTGAAACCTTTTCATTGGTTCTTAACAAGACTGGATCCAAGATTGAAGAGATCAACCATAAGTTGTCGTCTTTAGAAGCTGATCTTAAAGTTGAGAGATGGAAGGCTTCTCCTTTCTCTGATCATATCCGTCACACCATTGCTCCAATATCCGCTGTCCTGAGAGTCTTTGCTACGGTTCAAGAGCTTGAGAGATCTCTCGTGTCCTCTGATGGAGTCCTTGGTTATGTTTCGGATGTTAAACGTCTTGGAGAAGCGATGAAGCTTCTCTCCAGTAGCTGTGTTCTTGCTCTTAACTGGCTAGAAGATACGATCGAGTACCTAACCGAAAAGGGAATGCCTGAAGATCATCCTTGCGGTTTGCGGTTCAAGACTTCCATAGAGCTTCTCCGGGAATTGCAAATGACCGAGTCTCGTGCTTATCTCAAAGGAGGTATTCTTTACACAGCGCTGAAGAATCTTGAAACAGAATTCAAGCGGATTCTCCAAGAGAAGCCGGTTTTCTCAGAAGACAACTTGAGAAAGTTGCAGGCTATCATCAAGAGATTACATGCTCACACGCGGTTAACAAGCTGCGTACCAGTTTACATCAAAGTCCGCACCAAGGTCATTCAGAAACGGTTTGAGATTAGTTATCTGGAGAAAACAATCACAGAAGCTGATAATGTACATGATATTGAAGGCGATATAGATCAATGGAGATTGCATATGGAGATAGCTGTGAAAGAGATATACGAGTTTGAGAGTAAGCTCTGCTATGACGTATTTGAAGATATTGGAGAAGATGTTCCCTTGCGTTGCTTTGGAGAAATAGCTTCAAATTCAGTGATCCTTCAGCTTCTCAGATTTGGATCAAGAATCAGCAAATGCAAGAGAGAGCCACCAAAGCTGATCAAGCTCTTAGATTGTTTCTCTACAATGGACAACTTTCGGATAGAGTTTAACAGGCTATTTCGAGGGGAACAATGTTCAGAGATACGCAGAGTTACACGGGAGCTAATCAGCAATCTCGTTAAGGGTGTCTCCGAGATCTTCTGGGAGTTACCTTGTCAGGTAGAGCTACAGAGACCAAATTGCCCACCTCTTGATGGAGGTGTCCCAAAGCTTGTAAGCGTTGTGACTGAGTACTGCAACAAGCTACTGGGGAACAACAACAAGCCAATCTTGTCGAAGGTCCTAGAAATTGATTTGGGATGGAAGAACGCAAAGTATCAAGAAGAGCTTCTCACAGGTCACATCTACAACATACTGAGAGAGATTGCTTTGAACTTGGACGCATGGTCAAGTTCCAACAAAGAAACCGCTCTTTCTTGCATCTTTATGATGAACAATCACTCCCATTTCTGCGGCTTGAGAGAGACTTATCTCGGGGAAATGATGGGAGAGTCTTGGTTAAACGCACACGAGCAGTACAGAGACTATTACGCTGCACTTTATGTCAAAGAAAGCTGGGGACATCTCTTGTCTCTACTCACAAACAAAGCTCAAACCACTTCATCATCATCATCATCATCATCAGAATCATCTCCTGTGAAAGGAAAACGAGCCCGTGAGTCCATTAAGCGAACATTACAAGCGTTTTGTAAAGGATTTGATGAGATATACACAAAGCAATCAAATTGGGTTGTTGAGGATGACAAGTTGGTATGGAAGATATGTCAAGCAATGGTGAAAACAGTTGTGCCAAGATACAAGAGTTACCTACAAAGCTACATAAAGCTTCTAGTAGAAGAAGATCCTACGAGTGATAGTAAGCATTTATATTATACTCCAAAGGGTTTAGAGATGAAGCTGAAGACAATGTTTCAGAAGAAAGAAGAAACAGAGAAGAGAGACAAAGATTCTCACTTTGTGAACAAAGTGATGGATTTGGAGATTACTCAGAATTCTCGCTCGACATTAGAAGCTATATGATAATACTTAGACAAGATCACGAAACTAGACACTCGTTTCTTAGTGAAGCTTAGCCTAACATAGAGAGGTGTGAATTGTATAAAATTGGTTGTTGTAATGAAATTGAATCCAAAAGATTATAGGAAACTACGTACTCAAGTAATTTGTAACTTCGAGATTGGTCAAACCAAAATTAAAGTTTCCAACTTTGCAACTTTACAAGAAAAAAATTGAGACTTTAAACTTGAAGAGCGAACCTTCTTGAGAAGCAAGAACGAAGAAGTTGAACGCCGTCGTAGGTCAATGTTAAATAGAGTTCTTACGGCAGGGGAGACTTAAAAATCAACGGCGGTCAACGACGGGTCCGACGGAAGAATTGTACCAATTAGACCGGAAATTAAATCTGTAAACGTTACCGATGATGATGATTCATTCGATTCTGGCATCAAAAGCAGAAGGGCTTTATATGGGCCTGGGCATATTATCTATTCATATAGTGGGCTCGAAAGAAAAAGATTTGTTTTAAACTCATTGATATATAATTGTGTGCCCATCAAATGAGAATATAGTTTGATCTCTTTGAGTTAGATTTATTGAAAAATTACACGAGTTCAAGAAGAGTTCGATTTAATCTCCTTAGTTTTAAAGACCTTGAAGCTCGATTTAGATTTGATGATAGCTTGGTAAAATTTGCCTCATCATATACTACTTTGATGCTACTAGTTACATTTTCTTGTAGAGAGAGAGATTGATAATTCCAAAATCTTACTAATGAAAAGTATTATTTAGAGCAAAAATAATAAGATTATAATTCTTTTTTTTAATAAATAAATTAACATAATAACTTTCTTAACCATTTTTGTAGTTTTCATTTTATTTTCTTTAATGTTATACTAATATATTTATTTTTATCTACAACATGAATTATGTGACTTTGGATATATATATATATATATATATATAAATAATTTTTGTTAACTAGAATGATAGACTGATAGTATATTACCACAAACTACGAAACTATATGTCTCATGATCTAAAATCTAACTTTTGATTTCTTCACCCGAAAAAAAACGAATTTGAGAAAGGTTAATGCTTGGTAAGTCTAACAAATACATAAAACCAGATTCATACTTTACTACTTTAGTCAGTTTCATGTCATCTTTTTCGGAGATAATCCCGGAAAGATATCAAAATATGTCTATGATGATTATGTCAGCAATTTGACCAAGAAATCTAATTGCTAAAGTGTTGCCAAATCTACTCTATTATTTGAGACGTACGTTAAGTGATTTTCCGTTAAAATTATTTTTACTTTTAAATCATATGTTTAAAATGTTAATGTCATGAAAAAGATTACCTTTTACTGAGAATCACTTAAGTTACGTTATAATCTTGGCCATTCGTTTGAATTGTTTTTACCGCCCGATCTCTCGCTTTCACTTAAAAGTACGCGGATCCTTATGACCCGGGTTTACAATTATTGGGTCATACGTTATAATCTTGGCCATTCGATTGAATTAATTGTAACCATTGATTTTTTTTCAATAAATCCTACAGCAAAAATTTTGGAGAAAGAATTTTTATTTATTTCTAATTAATATATTCCCTTATTCAATACTATTCATAATTACGTGTGTTTAAAATTGGAAAACTAATTATACTCATATATCAACAATATTTATTATATTCTAAAATATTACTAATCCAATTATTTTTTTAAAAATATTTTCTAATCAAAGCTGCTTTATTTATAGATATAACATTATAAATATCGAATTAATATGTTTGAATTCGAAATTGGGTTAAATATTCTAAATTTATTTAAATAACTGGAAAAATAATTTTAACTAAATTATTTTTTATGTTTGATAATTAAAATAGAAAAATATGTTTAAACATTTAAAAATAAGATTAATTACATTTTTGGTTTATATTAATTTTTGTTAATTATATTAATTTAATTCCCTTTTCAGCAATTGAATCATATTAATTTAAAATATTCAATGCGTATATTCCTTTCTTAAATTTGAATATCGCTTCTCCATAATTATAGGTAATCAAATATTTAGTTGGATATTCATTTTTGAATTAACATAAAGTTTCCGAACAATTTCCATAATTAAATAACTACTTATAAGATAATTGCTAAACATTCTCCTATAATTATGAGATTCATCATAATCATTAAACTTGAGTTCCACAATTTATTTTATGCATACTTTTTCCCCAAAAATTTATATCTTATAAATACTGTCTCATTTCAAAAACTCACTCAGCAGTTCCTATTTACTTTTACTCTCTCGCCTCTTTTTTTATTCTAGCAGAAGAAAACGAGACCATGAAGAAAACTGAAGTTGTGGATCAACGAGTCCATGGAAAAAGCAATATATCGAGGTGTCCTCTCACATTCTCTGTTTTTCTCTATTTTTCATGTTTTTCTCACATCTGTTTTTTAAAATATTTATGCAGGTAATATGGGAGATTAAAATGTATACGCACACATGATTTTGTTAAAGTATGTCTTGCTTTATAATTATTTATCTTTTATGCAAGTAAGAAGTTAAGCTTTTTTTACCTCTCTATATATTTATAAGATGAGTAATTCTGATTGAATTTTTTGATAGGGATTACAGTCTTTTTCCTGTTAATTTGCAGAAACACGATGATGATTTATAATTTGACTACTATCTTCCAATGAACAACAAAATTATAAGGTATGTAATATTTTTTCTTAAATCTGATCGATATATTCTCTTTCACTAATATATTGAGATTGTGTAAATATTTTTGACTGTAGTTTAGATTTCAAGAACTCACTCAACAGTTCCTATTTTCTTTTACTCTCTCGCCTCTTTTTTTATTCTAGCAGAAGAAAACGAGACCATGAAGAAAACTGAGGTTGTGGATCGACGAGTCTATGGAGAAAGCAATATATCGAGGTGTCCTCTCACACTCTCTGTTTTTCTCTATTTTTCATGTTTTTCTCACATCTGTTTTTTAAAATATTTATGCAGGTAATGTGGGAGATTAAAATGTATACGCACGCATGATTTTGTTAAAGTATGTCTTGCTTTCTAATTATTTATCTTTTATGCAAAGTAATAAGTTAAGCTTTTTTACCTCTCTATATATTTATAAGATGAATAATTCTGATTGAATTTTTTGATAGGGATTACGGTCTCTTTCCTGTTAATTTGCAGAAACACGATGATGATTTATAATTTGACTACTATCTTCCAATAAACAACAAAATTATAAGGTATGCAATATTTTTTCTTAAATCTGATCGATATATTCTCTTTCACTAATATATTGAGATTGTGTAAATATTTTTGACTGTAGTTTCGATTTTAATATATTGGTATTGTTAATTAAATTAATTGAATTTTAATATAAGTTTCTATTAATAATTCTTTTAATTTTTTCTTCTAAAATTCTGGATTTTGAGTAAATTTATTTTTGTCTTATTAATTTGTCAAATTTGATAATTAATATATATATTAATAAAATACACTAAACCCCGACACACCATGTATACAACTACATATACTAAATATACAATTATGTATTCAAAAGGATACATCAATTTTGTAATAAATTCAATAGTATCCATATTTAAATGATACCAATAATAAATTGAGAAACTTTTAAAATTTATAAATTATACAAATAAACATTTATAGATAAACAGAATATATGAAATTCGTAATATATAGAATTGAAACTGATAAACTAATTAAAACATGACTACGTTAAGTGATTCTAAGTTAATTTTTTTCCGAAGAAAACAGAATATAGTAAAAGCATTTCGTTTTCCCATTTACTTAATGCAAGTTTTTTTAATACTAGTGGAGAATTATGTAATCTATTTTTTTTCTTTTTAGTTATGAGTTTTAAGTATGAAGAAAGACATTTTCCAATTATTATTTGTCAAATTTTATAATTCACTTACATGTTAATGACATACATGAAAATGTATAAATTTTCTATGTGTACAACTACATATACAAAATATACAATTACGTACCCAAACGTACATACTAACTATAGACATATATTTTCAAAACTACATATATTAAACAAAATATGGTTTGACCAGACTAAATATATTTAGTTGGTACCAATAATACATGATAAACAACTATATGTTTAAAGATAATAAAAATATAGTAGAGTTTCTGTGGAATACACAGAACTGAGATTTGATGATTGATTAAACCAAAAATACCGTGCGTAGCACAGGTACTGACCTAGTACCCATTACTTGCGCCGTCCCTTAATTTGCTTATCCACTCCAACACTAGAGACAACGACCAAAGCAAGAGTAGTTTTGTTTGTCTCTATTACACTTTTCGTTATTACACTATTTTTTCCAACTAACATGCTATTACACCAAAATTTGTAGGAGCTTATAGTTGAAAAATGAATAAACTGGATTAGGTAGACCAATTTTCGCTTAAATATTTTTAATACAATATACAACAAACATTAAAACACTTACCACATGATGTAGTCCAAGCTAAGAGAGTTTTGGAATAGGAAAAAATAGTTTGTTCTTAGATTTCTTTCATTTTATTTTCAACAAAAACCCTTCTCAACAAATTTATCTTTTAGAGTAACATGAGACATGATTAATGTAATAATGGTTTGATAAATTGGGAAATAAACGGCGCATAAAAAATGACCCACAAAAGAATCAGTACACAATTTTGAGATTAGAAAAATAAACACTTGAACACCTCGCAAGGTTGTACTTGTACATAATTAATTAAATATGCCTTTTAGTGATTATATCAAAAAATTAATAATTCTTAAAGGTTTAAATCAAGATACTTTCTGTTAGAGAAAATAAATTTGTTCAACTTTACTCACACATTTTGTGACTATGTGCGTTACATCTAGTATGTTTTATTAATGGTATTTAATAATGTAATCTTATATATTTTTATTTATTTTAATAGTACACGGATTCTTTATTTTCTTATATCTTGTAGTTGTATATAACGATTTTATAATCAGTACTGGCATAAAACAAATAAAATTTCACAACTATCTTGGTATACTAATACCATTAGTGACTTTATTACTTTTAGATTTACACACTTCTCTACACAATTTGCTCATCTATTCACGTTTTTATTATGAAATTCTCGAAATTAATTGTACTTTGAAACCAACAAGAAAAGAAAACTTAATTGTACGTAGGTACTCTATTTGTCAATAAATTCAGTCTCGCTTAAGAAATAGACAGTAATTAAATAGTGGCAACTGGCAAGTCACTTGTCAAATTTGAATTAATAATTTGACATGGTATACAGTAAATACACTTCAATGAATCATTAATATATTCCTTGACGACAAATCAATTAAGGAAAATAATCTAAACCACCACCACTTGTAAGTAAAGTAACAAATTGACATATACAGATTAGATTTGTTGACTAATTTTGGTTCGATAAGGTACAAATCCGGTTATCTAACATCAAAATCCGGTTAACAAAAATAAACCATACCAAAATTCACGGCGAGAGTGTCGGTGGCTGTGTTGGGTTCTTAAGGCAAAGCTTGAGAACACTGACAATATATAACCCCAAAATAAAAATAAAAAGTGTGGTCTTTTGACAAAATCATCAAAAGGGACTCAGATTTGTGAAATCTTGTCTCTTTTTCTTTATCTGTTTTGTTTTTAACGATTCGTAATTCTCCTCAATTTCCGTGAAACCCCTTGGAAAAACCCATTTCTCGAGAGAGAGAGAGAGAAGGAGAGTGTAAGAAGAAGAAGAAGAAGAAGAAGGAGATGGGTGTGGATTTGAGGCAAGTGGTGGCTGGAATACTCACCATTACCATGTTTGTGATGCTTGGACAAATGCTTCATAGAGATTACTTTGATGCTGTTCAGGTATTTTAATTAACCCATATGCGATAGTGACTGAGCTTAATTCAAGTGATCGTTTCTTTGGATCTTTCTCTGAGAACCAGATCTAGTTAGGTTTTCTTCAATAAAAAAAACCCAATTTTTATTCATTTTGGATCGAATTTGGATTGCATTGATCATAAAGGTTCAGACTTTGGAGAGAATGATCGATTCAGCTGTTTGTTCTTCTAAATTGATTGTGAAAGCTTCGATCTTTATGTTTCTATTGGCAGCTGAAATCGAAATGCTGATCTTAAGTTTTTTATTGTTGTGATTTTACAGGAGAAAGTTCAAGGAGATGCACATGATATTGAATTCCATGGATCAAAAGTAGCTGTTGAAGATGGACTTGTTAGAGCCTTTGAGGCTGGGACTAAAGGGCCTTGGATGGAAGATAGTCATGAACTCAAACCTTGTTGGTCAATTTCTCAATCTGGTATGTTCCCTGAGTTTGTTTCTCAGATTAGTTCTGTTAATTATTGTTAGTGTGTGTTAATGATTCTGGTGTTTCAGATGAAGCGGTATCGTCAAAGGGTTACGTTACATTCTCCTTAACAAATGGTCCTGAATACCATGTCTCTCAGGTATCCTTTATATCATCAGCTCTAAGATTCAAAGATCTGTGAATTCAAATCTGATTTTTCTTTAGATATGTTCTCTTCTTTATTCTGATGTTTTATGTTGCTTAACTTCATCGTCTTGTTTAGATTACTGATGCCGTGATGGTGGCGAAGCATCTTGGAGCAACTCTTGTGCTTCCTGACATTAGAGGAAGCAAACCTGGTGATGAAATGTTAGTGGTGTTTGTATCTTCACAAACATTTTGGTTTCGGTGAATTGTTTGTTTCTCTAAGGAGGTTAATGAATAAATTTGAAACGCTTGACCAGGAAATTTGAAGATATCTATGATGTGGATAAACTCATTAAAACCTTGGAAAGTGTCGTCAAAGTTGTAAGAAAATTGCCGAGCCACGTATCTCTAAGAGATATTGCCATTGTCAAAGTTCCTACCCGAGTTGCAGAAGATTACATCAAGGAACATATTGATCCCATCTTCAAATCAAAAGGGAACATAAGGGTTACAACCTATTTCCCTTCTGTGAATTTGAGGAAATCTTCGCAGGGTGCTGAAACCGACCCTGTCTCTTGTTTGGCAATGTTTGGTTCCTTGGAATTGCAACCTGCAGTGAATGAATTGGTTGAGTCGATGATTCAGCGGTTGAAGACACATAGCAAGAAATCCGGTGGCCGTTTCATAGCCATAGACTTGAGGGTTGAGATACTTGAAAAGAAAAACTGCCATGAAACAGGTGCAGTGGGATCCAAAACATGTTACAACGCACAAGAGATTGCATTGTTCTTGAGGAAGCTTGGATTTGACAGCGATACAACTATATATCTGACTCAGCCAAGATGGGAGAGCAGCCTCAATATTCTTAAGGACATTTTCCCAAAAACATATACTAAGGTGCGTAAAACCCTTCATTATTTAGTCTCTGAAGTCTTCACCCATTTGCTAATCTTGACTTTTTTCTGCAAATGGCAGGAGGCGATAATGCCGTCAGATAAGAAAACGAAGTACCTTGAATTAGAGAATTCTGAATATGAAAATGTTATTGACTTCTACATAAGTTCAAGGAGTGATGTATTTGTACCAGCCATTCCCGGTCTGTTTTACGCCAATACAGTTGGAAAAAGGATAGCTTTAGGCAAGCCTCAAGTTCTCGTTCCAGCCGAGATCTCAGGGACATCCGGTCTTCCCGCTAATTACATATCTCCCTATATATCAAAGAAGAACCACTTGGCGTATTCATGCTTTTGCTGAACTTCTCTGGTGTAACTTTTGAGGGAAATATTTTGCTAAAGTGATCTTGTAGCCAAAATCTGTTGAAATGGTCTTCTGCAAATGTAAGCCAATATAGTAACCAGGTTTTTCCGGTTGTTTATTGATAAGTTTAGCTCGATACCAATTCGATTTTTAGTCAAAAGTATTCTCATTGGGGTTGTCTTGTTTAGGTAAAGAAAGTAAACTGTTGAAGTTACAATTTGATTCTATTGGCTCATATAACGTTTGCATACTATTCATTTCATAACCATATGGTCGACTTGAGAGAGACGTCATAGTCAAAGGAGGAACTTCGAAGATTCGGCGAGACATTGTTCGCTGTTCAAACATTACTGAAAATGAACAGCTATAAAGTGGAAATGCAGCAACCATGCGTGAACAATGCAATGTACGATCTGTCTTTTCTTCTTTTAGAGAGAAAAGAGGTAAGAAAAGATACAATGAAAATGTTGAGATAATTGAACTCATGGTCATCTGTTGTTCACTGAGTCTGAGTTGTCTCCCCAGTTCTTCCATTACTTCGAGCCATCTCTAAGGCTAGACACTCATTGAGCTCTATAACAACCTGGCTCATGCTTGGCCTATTATGAGCACGAGCTGCACAACTGCATGCTATATCCATAGCTTTCCTGACCGAGTCGCGCTCAAAGTCATTGTTTAGCCTGAGATCAACAATCTCTAGAGTATCGCCTTTCGCGACCTTTAAATCGACCCACTTTGAAATGTGAGGACTCTCACGCTTGTTGTCAACTACAGGCTGGTTGGTTATCATCTCCAACATAACAATGCCAAAGCTATAAATGTCGCTCGTTTGGTTTAACCGGTTCGAGTTGAAGTATCTGCAATATCCAATACGCACAGTGAGTAACATTTTCGAGTCCATTAAAAGTTCTGACGAAAAGATGTATCTTTACTTACTGGTGATGCAGATATGGATCTCTTCCAGGCTTGACATAAATCTTATTTGACGCTTGTATGTCAGGGTTGGTTGGAGAGGATCTAGACAGCCCGAAATCAGCCAGTTTCGCTTCAAAGTTTTCGCCTAGTAGGATATTTGTCGGCTTAACATATCGGTGAAGGATTCGCAACTCGCTATGCAAATACTCCAGACCTGTGAATGCACTTTACAAATATCAGTTTCTGCCATGAATGAGAAACTCTGTTTCAGTCACTGCAGCTTAAGTTACCTTGTGCTACTCCTATGATGATTTTCAACCTGGTTTCCCAGCTCGGGACATTACCAAACTTCCCTGTTACATCGAAAGAAAATGCGGTTATTGTCTCGTATATTCGTACAACTTGAAGAACAAGCCAAAACTAGAATGTAGTTTCATTCATACCAGATAGTTGATCATTCAAGTCACCATTTGCCACGAATTCGTAGATTAGGGCCAAGTGCTCACCATCATCGCAATATCCAATGAGGCTCACCAAGTTTTTGTGACGAACTTTTACAAAGTCGTGAACCTGATCGACCAACAAAACATTAAACCTTTTTAACCAAGGGAAACAATAGCTGTTTTTTTATCCAATTACCTCTTTGGTAAACTGTACAATATTGTAGATGGAAGCTCGGTTTAGCATCTTTACTGCTACTTGTTGCTTGTTTAAAACTCCACGATAAACTACACCAAACCCTCCTTTGCCATGAACTCTATTAAACTTGTTTGTAATTTTCGTAACCTCGGCATACGAGTAACTATTCGCTGGAATGTACACATATGGTTCATATTCAATAGTCGAATCGTCTGCATCACCTGCAAAGAAATGTTGGGGAAAAATGGTAAGAAAAAACCAAGTTACTGGATATAAACTTAAAGTTCATAAAAATGGATCTTGTGCATTGGACACACAGCAAATGAACTTAGAAAAGAAACGCCTCAGGCCTGTCGCTTCTGTCATCGCCTAGAATGCAAACTGGTTTATCTGTTTCCTAGAAACACCAATACACACCATGGCCACAAAATACAAAAGAGCAGCAGAATTTTTCATAGTCAACTTCTTAATGTCAACTTACGCGTTTCCACTAAAAAACAATACTACAATTTTCATTTCAATGTGATCGTGTAAACTGTAAAGTTTGACCAAACAATTATATGGACTTTTGGGCCGTTGGTATTTTGTTTTTTGATTTGGGTTTAGTCATGAGAACAGACATTATGTATGTCTTAGCCGAATTATCTGAATACGGAATACGAAATACCAAAACACTAGTATCGTGTACATATAAAATAATATCGATCTTACATCTCAATGTTCCTACAAGTAACAAGCTTTTTTTTTGTTGTTGTGTGCATAGAATATAACATCAACAACACTCATGAGAAGAATCCATTTGCAAATTTTTCCCTATCACACAACTGTAACACTTCTATTTCTCCAAGAGGCCAGGATTTACCACAATCTTACTTGTGGCTTGCATTTCTTCAGGCCAAGAGAATGGAACAAAAGAATGTATCGATAATCCGACCTTGAATTAAGCGAGTTTCTTTATTAGATCAAAGAGATGGGTCTGTGGGTGTGGGGTTGTGTGCTTCAATGTCAACATGCTGGATTCCTGGGACAAGCTCTTGGATCTCTTTCTCTAACCGGTCTACTTCGCTTCCTAAAGCCGTGACAACTTCCTCACCTGCAACAGTTTATACAGTTTGTTTTCAAGCTTGGAACGTAAGCTATGACAATTCCAGAAGTCGAACATTTGCATACCGTAGTTTGACATAATATTGAGCATTGCAGAATCATCTCCGTTCTTTGCAGCCTCGCGAAACTGAGTAAGTACACCATCAATTTTCAGAAATTTTAAAGTAACTAACCACAAATTTGACTAATGGTAGTTAATAGATTGTTCATAAGCTAAAAAGACACAACTATGAGATAAAGAATGCAAATTTGGATACCATTTTTGCCCACTCTTCACGCCCAGTTCTCTTCAAATAGTTTTGGACAACCATCTGCCCGTTGAAATCTGTTTAAATACAACAATTAATACAGTGCCCAATGGAATCACTCAAGAAGTTCAGAATACGATAGAATGATCTTCACTCGCTAAGACTTTGCCTTTTTCCTTCTTATTTTCAAGCATAGGGAACAAATCAATTCTTTGAGAGCGAATAACAGTTCAAAATACGCACCTATTTCAGCTTTAAATCTGAAGGATCCAGGACCAATCACTTCACTTTTGCAGTCATATAAAGAATCTACAACCTACACAACACAATATTTGATTCTGAGCCCACCTCTACATGCGTCATATATGAGATTTCTAAATTATGATAAGAAGAATTTGTACCGAGTCATTTCTCAAAAATTTAAGAACTTTACTCATGTCTTGATCATCCATTGCTCTTCCAATCAAGGCATGTCGGTTTCGTTGAATTAGAAATATAGCAACCTAGTCGAATTGCTCTTTAGTTTAGAAATGTAATATAGAGTAATATAATAACAAGTTAAGGAGAGCACAGACACAGACATACCATTCCAAGTAAATTTCCGACTACAATTGATCCTATAGGATCATAGATAGGATTTCCTGTCATCCTAACAGCGACAAGAGATGCGGCAGCAATTGCCAAACCTGCCACTGCAGCGCCATCCTGTGCATTTACAATAGTCACAAACAGACAAATAAGAACATAATACAATTTAACAGTGTTTTCAACGACTCTAACAACATTCCTTTACTTGGTTTCTACATATGTTCAAATCAGATCCAAGTATAAAGTAATACCTCAGTCATAACAGCAACAGAAGTAGGATCATGACCACGCCATATATAATCTCTTATGGTCATGCCTTCTTGAGCAGCTCCTTTTTTGACAGATTGAATTGCAACGAGTAAGGAAGCGCCTTTGAGACATAAAGATTAACAAACGATATTCAGCATGTAGGCTTGAAGTATAGCTCGACCAACTTCAAGAATATTTCACATAACAAGATGCACAAAGATCAGGAGAAGTTGATACCTTCAATTAGAAAAGAACCACCAATTACCACAGCAGCTAATTCCATATTCGGAGGTGGCTGAGAAAGATAGTCAAAATTGATGAACAACCAAGGAAATGTACAAAGAGTATCTAATAATCCAAAAGATCAAATAGCAGATAACGTCAAAGTCACAAGATATGCCGAAAATTACCGAAGAAGTCCACAAGTTCTGTACTCCATTAACTATGGTAGCACCAGACCCAAGGCAAAAGATGCCAACAGCAGATATCAAAGACCATACAAATCTTTCTTTTGAGTAGCCATAGCTGAGCAAAGTGAAAAGGCTGGTCTAAGTACTTCTTCAAACAAGAGAAAGCTGTTCTGTTCTACCATACAGTATACAAGATTACTAGAGAGACTCACGGATGAAGAGCATCTGGGGCACGCCTTGAGCTACTGAGCCCATAAGCAAGAAGTGCCTACAACATCAATATATATATATATCAGTTTTTTCCTGCACCCAATAGTCAATATATTAAACTGGACACAAAAGCAGCAAACAAGCATAACAGCAACAAACCTGGTTAGCAAAATCAGCTACGGAGTGAACTACTTCAGCCATTATGACATGGCTAGAACTTGTCCACCAAACCCCAAACTTGAGTGAAAACACGAGGAAGTTGCACCATAGTGCAGTAGTGACAGCTCTTTGACTGCAAAATGTTCACGAAAGCATAACTCAGAAGTTAGGAAAAACTCACAATAAAAATATAGCTCAAGGGCTTCACAAGATAAGACACCAAGTACATGGAAGAATTTCTCTTCTCATGACCTCCCTTGGCTAACTCAATGAACTTCACCAAGCAACAAAACTAATAAAACCACAACAAAGGCCAAAACAGAAGCTAGCTAACACTGTATTCTACCAAAAAAAGATACCAATCTTCATGAGTATACAAGAACAGATAAAATTACCCAATTTTGGAACCCAAACAACCAGTAAACAAAATGTATTTAGCAAACGGCAATTCAAAAGAACTTGTTAAACCACACATAAACAAAATGATCAGACGATAATACTACTCACATTACAAGAAAACACAAACTAGAACATTACCTGTGTTGATCATTGATCTCAATTCTCTTCACTTGTTTCGCCCGAGTGAAGAAATCTGTAAACGAGCAAACACATTGACATTTCTCCAAACTAAGTATCAATCACTAAACCATTAAACAACACAATATACAAAAAAGGTGAAAACTTTAGGTCAACGAAAAGAAGACATACTCCGGTGAGAGGAGTAGGTATCAATTAAAGGTGTTTCCCTATCAAGCGAAACAGAACATCGCACACCAAGACCTTTATTTAAACAATTGGTGGAGATAAGCCCTCTTACGTGAGAACTGGAACGGATAAGAGAACTAAAACTCCGATGAGTAGTATCTACAAATCCATTGTCTTTCTCGTCGAATAGCGCCAAAAAGTGAACAGAGCCACCGACACTTGCTCTGATGTAACCTTTTCTAGGAGAATGAAGGAGGCGAGACAAAATTCGATGCGATGATTGCATTTCAGAGTCTTAAGAGCATGCAAGTATTGATTTTTTTTTCTCCGGGAAAGTTAACAAATGATTCCCAAAAAAGGAGAAAGCTGTGTCACGGAGAATTGGGATTTGGTGTAATCTGTTTATGAAACTTTGAAAAGAAAAAGAATTGGTAAGAAGAAGATTTGGATTGAGAAAGGAGGAAGATGATTTTGAGCTCAGAGTGATGATAGGGCTCGGCGGAGGTCTTCTGTTCTCTGCGTGTTGTCCATTAACTTGAAGCTAAGCAAAAGATCTTTCTTTTTCCTTTTTTTTTTTTTTCTAAATTTTATTTTTAATTTTGGAAAATTTAAAAAATCCCAAAATTCAGTGAAATTTAGTAACAAAAAGAAAAATTAAAACTTTGAAGATATAACAAAAACCCAAAATCAAAATCATCAAAAAGATCTTTTACAATTTTCCCTATTTTCGAAGATAATAATCTTTTGTCCACAAAGATTATAAGAATATTCTTTTATACCATTTATTTCCAAAGCTTAGCTCTCATAAATTAACTAATAACATTGTAATGTAGTTTATCAGAAAAATTGAAATGTAATGACTGGTATGCTAAAAAGTCAATATAAATATTATTAAAAAATGAAACTATGAGAAGATTTTCAGATTTTCATGATAAGATGAGACAATTCACTAGAAGAGAAAATGCAAGAAATAAGATTTTGTCTATTAAGCTAAAATAAAAACAAAAATGGAATCTAAAATATCTCTCACAAATTGGGATATTTTAAAGTCTCTTTTTTTTTTTTTTTTTTTTTTGATCTAAGGGATATTTGAAAGTCTTTTAGGCAAAATTCTGTGTAAAAATCTTTGCCACTGAAAACAAAGGAGCAGTCACATTCGCACTGAACCATTTTAGTTTGTCTCCTTGTTTTGGCAAGTTCCTTTGGCAAGTTCCTTTGGCTAATAATATCACAATTCACAAGCCTCTTTTTGTTTCTTGACTTAGAGAAGCATGAGGCATTGAACATGGTTCACTTTACATGAGGCTACTAAGTCTCCAAAACAACCCTGTGGTCATAAGGAGACTACTCTTTTGGTGAGTTCTTAAATAAAGTTAGTTTGTCTTTAAAATAGGGTAAAACACAGACTGCAACTAGACGTTACATCAGAGTATGGACCAATGCAACAACAGTCTATAAAGCATTTTTGAATCATAAAAAAAGAAGAAGCAAAACATTGCAGATCATTATCACTCAGATTACATTGTCATAGATCAAATCCTGATAACCTAAATCGAGTCAGATTCTTTCAAAGGGAATGATAAAGCTACAGAACCTGAGGCGATTCAAACTCTGTTGGGATCTTTCTCTTGCTTGTAATGGCAAGAGCCAACATGTCCTCACTGTGAGTTGCTTATGTCATTGGCCACTGTTATCATTATTTGATGATCAGTCTCAAGATTTGCATCCTGCAAAGATAGATCAGACATGCACAAGTTATGATAAAGACGAATGGATTCCTTTTCGTACAACAAATTGTTTGGTCAAAACATGATGTTGCTTACTTCATTCTTATTTAAAGGAAGATTCTGGGCTGTTTGAGGAGAGGCTTTGGATAAGTCCCTAAAAGCACCCTGAAAGTATAAATGTCGTCCTCATTTAGACAGACTAATCATCGAATCACTAGTGCTACAAAATGAGCAAGATAAAGAGAGTTGATCAAATTAAGAAGCAAGTATTGTCTTGCCTTGTTTGCCCACATAAGTCCACATGCATTGCAAAGTGTTCTTGGCCCGGCAGGTCCACGTCGCATCATTGGAGTTGACTTCTCGCCAATTCCACAGTGCCGACATCTTACAGGTATCAAGCCATTCAGAGGAAGTAAAATCAGATATGTTCTTACCAACTAAAGTAAGGCTATCAAGAAGAAAAACTCAAATCTACAAAGACTTAAACGACAATTGTCTATTCCAAAGTTATTATAAAAATTCTCAGTTCCAGGATACAATATTAGTCATCACAACCTGTCTTAACCAATCATCTATCACAGAAGTCATTTTGCTTCAGGCATGGAAGAGCTTTTATATAATATTTTGTCTGTATTGGTCCTTCAATGTTACCAATTCGTATAGGTCCATGCTCATGTTAAATATTACATATGCAATGTGTATGTCTTGATATTGAATCATTGATAGGTTTCAGAGTTCTAGTACCTCTACAACGTTTCTGAAACCAAAAACAACATCTAAGATGCTTAATAAACCTATCATCTCTACATTAGGATGGTTCAGTTTAATAACTAAGTCAGATGCTACATTAGGTTGGAAGCAAAAACAACTTCTAAAGTTGCTTAGCAAACCCATAATAACTACGTTAAGTTGGTTCAAGTTAAAAAGTATGTCAGGAACTCGCAGTTTACTTTCAAAGCATTTCTAAACTTACGAGATCTCTTGATGCTGAGCCTCACTACTTTCTATGGCCCAGGTTTGATTCGACCCCCAGCTAGATCCAGCAGATGCAGCTTCATCATTGTTTGACTTGGCAGATGTGAACTGACCTTTATTGCGTTGCATCCTGTATACCAGAAAACAAAAAGTAATCAAGATGCGAACCTTAATTTTGGGAGAGCAACCATAAAAGAAGTATAACTAGACCAAGTTGTTGATTTAGACATCAATGTACCTCAAAGCTACCTCCTTGCGGACTGTATACCGAATCTTCTTATCAAAATTCCTTCCTTTCCGTTTCTCTCGAAATCTGACCAAAGAAGCTAATCGCTGCGGAATACTAAACCTTTGAGGAGTACCAGGTAAACTCTGTTTCATTGATTAGTCAGTCAGTCAGTCAAGCAATGTATCAAGGAAGGGAACTTATGTCCCATAAATGCCATCATATATTTTATTACCGATACTCTGTTGTTCTGATGAGGTGATCCTAGGCCAGGAGGGGCTGCCTGAGGTAATTCACGACCACCCAATAATAGAAGCACAGCTTGAACCTGCAACAGGCGTCGAATAGCAAGAGGCACTCACACATTAGAATCAATAGATGGAAAAAACTCAAAGCTAACTAGATCCTTCAACCACTTGCTAAAATGTGGCTTGGAGTAAGAATATAAATTCTAATGGAATGAGACAATCAACGAACCAACTCAGTAACAACTTAACTCACCTTCTCAGGCAAGACACTGTCAAAAACGTAGACTTGGCCCTGAAAAGACAATGTTAACTGATCTCCTTGTTCACTACCACGGTCGACCACTTCACCACGATTGTCAGTTACATTTCCAGGGTGAGAAGGAATGTCTGTTTCCACACCCTCACTCATCCCACCAGCATTGCCATCATCAGCCTGGTCATCAACCATACCGCTTCCATTGTGGATGTGATGCAAAGCATGATGTTCAAATTGCACATGCATTGGATCTTGAGCTTCTCTAATGTGCATTCGAGCATTGCTTCCATGTAGGTCATCCATGGTTGCTTTTCATCAATCTACCTAATGATAACAGTGAAAGTAAAACAAATTAACATTAAAACTGGAAACTTCAAACAAAAACACCTAATCTTCATAAGCACGATTCATGGATGACCAGACAAATCAAATCAGCTCTAAGCAAAACATGATTCACATACTATATAACCTTACTTCCTCGGTCATTGGAGCAACTTACATATAAGTTCTAACTAACACTATACATAAATTCAGGAAACCTTATGGATCAATGCTTGTTTTCAAGAGATTAACACAGACTTCTAACATATTTGCATCAATCAGATTCAATCCAAAGTTTCAATATTTCCACGCTCTAAGCCTTACATAAACCATATTATACCAATTCCACAAACTCACTTATAATTTCAACAAACAAAATAAACCCTAAGAAACAAAAGCAAATCCTGAAACAAAGCGACATCCAAAACCATTGAAATATAGGTTCCTCATTACGACACACGAAACCAATATAAGAGTTAAGATGATGTTACCTGTTCGTGGGGAGCAACACCAAAAAGAGAAGAATGAAAGATGTTCGAAAGACCCAAACGAGAAACACCAAATAACACGACGGAAACGATGAAGATGACAATTGAACCGATGGATAACGCCACAAATAGAAGAACAGAGACAAACCAAACCCACCAGAACACCAACGAGACGAAAATGGAAACCAGATAGAAAGAGAAATCGAAGAAAGAGACGAACCAGTGGGGGCTAAAGAGACTCGATTGATTATTTTATCATCAAAAGAATAAATAAGCAAAAGTGCCGGAGATATAAATAAATACTTTTCTTTTGGTTTTTGGGTAAAGTTTCGTTTTTTAATTCTTTCTTCGTCTTCCTCCTTCTAACTACTAAAATCGGATCTATAACTTTTGTTCTTTGAGAGACTTATTTCTCTCTCGGTTTCTTACTCTTTTCGGATCAGAAATTTAAAAGCTTTTAACTTTTGTCTTGCTCTGTTTCATGGACACTGATTTCTCAATTGGTCTCTGTTTTTGTTGAGTGGGTTGAGAAGAGAGATGGCGAGAAGTAGATCGATTAGTGGTTATGGGATATGGAAATATTTGAATCCTGCGTATTATCTTAGAAGACCGAGACGTTTGGCTTTGCTTTTCATTGTCTTCGTCTCTGTTTCTATGCTTGTCTGGGATCGTATTAATCTTGCCCGAGAACATGAGGTATGTTTTGTCTAATGAAATCTGGTTAGACTCTGCCTAGGAGTAGGAGATAGTTCTTGTATCATAGCTTATTGGTAGGCCAATTCGAATTTTGGTGAAGTAGGTTATATGGTTTAGGCCTGGAATGGTTTGATTGCCTTCATAGCTCAAGGTCTATAAGTAAGACAGTTGGTGTTTTATTTACTAGAAAAGAGCTGTAATTAATATCTTCTGGACTCAATTCATGTATTCGTTTATAAGAAGCTATGTAACCAAAATAAGAAAAATGTCAAGGAAGTGAACAATTTCTCTTGTGATCATTCTCTCACTTGTCCTGCTTTTTTTTGTCTTGCAGGTTGAAGTTTTTAAGCTAAATGAAGAAGTTTCACGGTTGGAGCAGATGGTAAGATTAATATTTTCCCCTCACTCTAGGCTCAGATAGTCTTTCTAATGTTTTAGCTAACTAACTATATTTTCCGCTAGTTAGAAGAGCTTAATGGTGGTGTTGGCAATAAGCCTTTGAAGACTCTGAAGGATGCCCCAGAAGATCCAGTTGATAAACAGCGAAGGCAGAAAGTAAAAGAGGCAATGATCCATGCTTGGAGCTCTTATGAAAAGTATGCATGGGGGAAAGATGAGCTTCAGGTATACAATTATTTTCCAAAATACATTTCACCCTTGTGAATACGAAATCTAGTTTACGACGGACTCTATGAATCAAATTTTATTTTGACGTTTAGTGCCTGCTCTTCCAGTATCCTGTTGAGCCTTTTATTATGAGCTTATCTGAAGTTACCAGGCCTACAAAGATTTTGTTAAGAACTAAGATTATTTTCTTCCTGAACTCTGCAAAAAAAATATTGGTCTGAAGCTATTCTTGTTTCTTTCCTTTTTTTATTGTCAGCCTCGGACAAAAGATGGCACTGATAGCTTTGGTGGCCTTGGAGCAACTATGGTAGATTCTTTAGATACACTCTATATAATGGGTCTAGATGAGCAGTTTCAAAAAGCCAGAGAGTGAGTAATTGCAGGCTCTTCATTTATTCATATGTAACTGTTTTCGTCCCAGTTGCAAATCCAACTTTTTACTTCTTCATCTTTGCTAATCTTCATTTGCTTATTGTCTTTTATTTGCAGGTGGGTTGCAAGCTCATTGGATTTCGACAAGGATTATGACGCCAGTATGTTTGAGACAACCATAAGGTGGCTTTAACAGGTTTACTGTGGTTGTTTTCTGTAATTATCGTAGGAAGAGTCAGTTTATTTGCGATTATCAGTTGGTGACATAAGATGGGGAACGGATATTGCATCTGCTTATATTCTTTTTCTTTATCTGCCTTCAGAGTTGTAGGCGGACTTCTTAGTGCGTATGATCTTTCTGGGGACAAAATGTTCCTTGAAAAGGCTAAGGATATTGCAGACAGATTATTGCCTGCATGGAATACTCCAACGGGTATACCTTACAATATTATCAACTTGAGAAATGGAAATGCTCACAATCCTTCATGGGCGGCAGGGGTGAGTCCTAGATTACTGAGTGCCGTGTATGTTGTATTGTGTCATCTTGTGTCATGTAGATCTTTTTAAAGCCTAACCTTGGAATCCAATGATTGGATACAAATCTTTATTCGTTTCTAGAAAAAATGGCTCCTGAAACTCTGTGCACTTGTTCTGTAGTTGACTTAGGTTCCTGATTATGTTTCTAAAGGACTCCTTAGAGTCTATTTGATAGCTTAAATCCAAGTTCTGACCACTTTCTTAGATGATTCAACCCCGTATAAAAACTAAGATCTGGACTCGGCAGAAACAGCCAAGTTATGGTTTCTCTGTATGCAACAATTAACATTCTTGTTTGGGGTCTAGACTTTTAAACAGGTGTTACGTTTAGAGTTTATGGTAGCTATAGTTTCTTAACTAACTATATATTCACTAGCAATCATATGCAGTGTCTTTGAAATGAGTACCAAGTGTGATCAGGTTTAGATATGTTTCAGTTTCATTGAGGACATGTGCTGTGTCAGTTTTACTGATTGCTACACTTTTTTTTTGTTTTACTAGGGAGACAGTATTCTCGCAGACTCCGGCACTGAGCAGCTCGAGTTTATTGCCCTTTCCCAAAGGACAGGGGACCCAAAATATCAGCAGAAGGTAGATACTAATTTTGAGTTTGTCCAACAGATTTTCTTTATATCCTAACTCGGTGTGAAAAAGTGGGCAATCAATCTGCATTAATGCTGAAGAAAATATTGGCTGCTCAAGATTGACACGTTTGCTAACTCATGTCTCTCAGGTAGAGAAGGTTATTACAGAACTGAATAAGAACTTTCCTGCTGATGGTTTACTTCCCATCTATATAAATCCGGATAATGCTAATCCATCGTACTCTACCACAACATTTGGTGCCATGGGAGATAGGTAGTTTCTTCCTCCAAATTTTCATTTTGTGTTGGTCGGGTCTTGTGACCATGACTTTGCTCTCTAACTTTTAATAATAATTTGGTTTTACAGCTTTTATGAGTATTTGCTCAAAGTTTGGGTGCAAGGGAACAAAACATCTGCCGTGAAACCCTATAGGTAAGTAAAGCTCGACGCTGTGTATATACACCCAAGTAATTCAATATCAGCAATAAAGGATAAGGACTAAATCTTTCTTAATGTATTGAATCAGAGATATGTGGGAGAAATCAATGAAAGGTTTGTTAAGCTTGGTCAAGAAATCAACACCTTCATCATTTACGTATATATGTGAGAAGAACGGAAATAATTTGATTGATAAGGTAAAAACTATTCTAATTTCAACTCTCTACTTTGAGAATTTTGTTGGTTTTGACATAATTTCAACATTCAGATGGATGAATTGGCGTGCTTTGCTCCTGGAATGTTGGCTTTAGGAGCTTCAGGTTATGGCCCTGATGAAGAAAAAAAGTTTCTTTCACTTGCTGGAGAGGTGCCTTAGAATCTCAATTGTATGTTGAGTATAACTTTCTGCTGTGTCCTTATTGCTGTTTCCCTCACTTTACTGCAGCTTGCCTGGACTTGTTATAACTTTTACCAATCGACACCAACGAAACTTGCTGGAGAGAACTATTTCTTCACTGCAGGGCAGGTTGGTAAATACTTTTTGCGCATCTGTTTGTATGTTAGTTGGTTGGTTATGTCGTATCCATAAGCACATGATTGTTTCAGGACATGAGTGTTGGCACATCTTGGAACATTTTAAGACCAGAAACCGTTGAATCACTGTTTTACCTCTGGCGATTAACTGGGAACAAGACATATCAAGAGTGGGGATGGAATATATTTCAAGCATTTGAGAAGAACTCTCGCGTAGAATCTGGATATGTAGGCTTGAAGGATGTAAGTTTCGAGCCGGGCTGACCTTAACCAATCAGATACCCTCCTCGAGTGGGCCTTTCCATCTTTCGGAAACACGTTGTTAACGTTTGCTTCTTCATTTTCAGGTCAATACAGGTGCTAAAGACAACAAGATGCAAAGCTTCTTCTTAGCTGAGACTCTTAAGTATCTATATCTTCTCTTTTCGCCTTCATCTGTTATTTCATTAGACGAGTGGGTTTTCAACACAGAAGCCCATCCGCTTAAGATTGTGGCACGGAATGATCCGCGTAAGCCAACTATAGCACTACGCCAGAGGAAGTTTGGTCATCAGATTAACGTTTAGTAGACAGTTTCTGCTCAAATGGAATTTGATATTATTATATATTACCACAAAGTTTGAGGCACATTGTTGTATCAGTTTAAAGAACAGATGGACAACGTTTTTGCCACAGCAATTTGTAGAGGTACTTTACTGTTTCCTATGATTTTTGGATTTGTAGAAGAGCTTTTTTTTACTATCATGTTAAAATTGTACACACTTTGAAAAGAGAGCAATCAAGATTGACCACAGAGAATAAAAGCATGAAGAAGGCTTTGAGCAAAGTGAGCTTGATCCGATGTGCCTGAGACAACCACCAGTCCTTCTGTAGTCCCTGCCTTTGGATCATGCACAACCACATTCGCTCCTGATACCTAGTTGATTAGGTTTACAAACGGTAATCAGATGCAGCCTTTCAAAATGACCAGCTGCTCATATATTATCGGCAACATACCTGTTTGATGTAATTCAGGTTACTGCAGTTCTCACCATAGACATGACCTAAGTATGCTTGAGGAATCACAATCTCCACATTTGCACTTGTCATTACTGGATTCTCGCTGCCAACACCATAACCAAAAGGCAATAATGTGAAATTAGTGGATAAAATTCCTTCGTACAGTTTCTGGCATTTCAAAGTCATTTAGTTTTAAAGTGAACAAAGACAGCGCCGGGAAAGTGATACCTGCCAATGGGCTCATTTCTCAAAGCAAATCCATGGTTCACATCAGGAGGAACCATACCACCGGGATGGCCATCGATTCCCGGCTGGCGATTGAGAAATGTTGAATTAGAAAGAAATAAAAGGACATGACAGCTAACGAAGGAATAAAGATCATTGAGTTCACATACCTGCGGGGTCCAAGACATTGGGGAAGGTGGCCTGTCAAATCCAGGACCAGGTGGCCTATCAAATCCAGGACCATGACAATGCCTCTCTGTATCATATGTAACAAGTAGACATTATTAAGAAACTGAGATTGATGCATGTATCAACTGGTGATCATGGGTCGGAAATTGATGAAATACCATGGAATGGTCCTACTGGAGAATGGTAACGATCTGGAGAAGCTGGATATTGTCTCGGTCCAAATGGGGGAGGCGGTTCTGGATACGGACCCATGAACGGCGGAGGTGGACCACCCATTCCTTGAAAAGGAAGTCTTCCAGGAAACATTGCTTCCCGAAGCCTACATAATATTTGGAACAAAGCATCTTGAACAGTTTTCAAATTACCAATGACCTGCCAATCCAGCAAAAAGGTGTCAAATAACAAGAAAACTACAGAGTTGAAAAACTTATCGAGGCCGCGGATGTTATATAAAATTTACCTGAACAATCTCATCATGTTGTGATTCATACTTTGTAGCTTGATCTTTCGCAAAGACGCGGATGCTAGCACCAGTTGCTCTCCTCATTTCACTTATCAAATGACCCCCTTTACCCAATAGACGTCCGATATATGGAGAATGTACAAGAAGCCGGGCAACAACAGCAGCACTAGGTTCAAATCCAATCTCAACAATTCTATTATGCACACGCATCACACCATCTTGGGCAAGAGAGTGCCTTCTCTCCAAGTTCTACAACAATGTAAACCAATGAGACAAAGTATCCAATGATATACATAAACCAAATCCATGGAGCAAATCAACATACCTCTCGTGCCGATATCACAATAATCCGCTCCTCTGAATCATGAGTTGGATCCGAAACCTTGATTGACGCACCGCTTTCGTTTTGCAGAGCTCGCACCACAGCTCCACCTTTCCCAATCAAGCTTCCAACTTTATCAGCCGGGCATAACAACCTGAACGCAACCTCCTCTTCAACAACCGGTCTATTAAAGGGTCCAACATCTTCAGGCATTGGATTAGGAGGAGGATGATCCCATTGAGGATGATACTCCATAGAATGATACTCAGGCGGATAACCAGGCTGCGGAAACGGACACTCGTCCCATGTTGGAGGTGCACCACTTTCTTGAAGACAGTTTGTAACCAACAAAAGCGCCTTCTTCACACTCGAAAACTTTCCATTCATCTTCATACAAAAACATTACTAAATCAGCCAAAAAAGCTCTATAAATTGAATAGCCACAAAGACACAAGAAGCTGTGTATACCTGAATCACAACATCTCCAGGGAAAGCACAAGGAGGAATCTGATCAGTAGATGAGATCCTAACAATAGCTCCACTATCTTCTCTAATCTTCTGAATCATCTTCCCTCCTTTACTCATCAAGTAATCTACTTGATTACCTCTAACAATCATCCTACACAAACCTTCACTCTCACCTTTATCCAATTCATCACCATCAACCGTAGCAGCGTCATCGCCAAACACTATTCTTTCGAAAACCCTAAGTAAAGCCATCTGCGCCGACGACGGCGCTTCCTCGTCATCTCCACCACTAGTCCCCGCACACTCGCTCCCTTTCTCTTGCTTAGGCTCTTCAGAGCCAGGGTTTTCGGAATCACACACATTCGATTCGTCCTTCTTCTTTCCACTAGGTGCGATTATCAACACTACACGCTCTTCTGAAGGAACGGGAATATCATCGATGACGCGGATTTTTGAACCGGTTACAGATTGGAGGTGTCGAATGACTGAGCCGCCTTTTCCGATTATTGCACCAGTTCTTGTTGCCGGACAGAGAAGACGGAAATGTACAGACTCCGCCGCCGTCGCTGTCGTCGCCGGACGTTTTGAGGTAGAGAACTCCATTAGTCGAATAAGCTTAACAACGTCGTTTTGAGTTTAACTCAAAGGCTCTTAAATGTTTTAAAATCTGTTTTATAAAATACCACTAAACTATGTTTTTTCTCTTTTCCAAAAATATTTTAATGAGTTTATTTTTTCGAAAATACTACAACAAAAATTTTGTTCCAAATTTATTACAAACACCAAAATTAATTTTTCAAGGTTTATAATTTAAACTTTTGAGTTTAGAATTTGTTGTTAGGATTTAGAGTTTATTTTTACGGTTTAGGATTTAGTTTTGAAAGTTTAAAATCTAGTTTTTGTTTTGTGGTATGTTTTGAGAAAAAAACTAGTGACAGTATTTGTGGAACAATAATACTCAATTTAGGTATTTTTGAGAATTGCCATAGTATGTGAGACTTTTGAGTATTATTTGAAATAAAAGTTCTATTCATATTTTCGTACTTAAAAAAGGAGAGAAAGAAATAAAAATTTATATTGTGTAGTCCTTTTCAAATCAAATTTCATGATTATGAAGAAAATGTTTTTCACTTATTGGCCTTTTTTTTTTTCTTTCTGCCAACTCATAAAATCATTTTGAATTTAAAACAAAAATCGAAAAGAGCAAAAAAAAAAAAAGCAAAAGGAAGAAGAAGACAAGAAAACCTTCACCACTCTACTTCAATGTGTTTTACTTTTCTCTCACTACAGTCCTTTCTCTCTATCTCTTTCTAAAACTCTCTCAATGCTTATCTTCTGATTTTACGAGGAAGAAGAAGAAAGGATTCTTCTTTACTTCTTTCTTTTTTTGGGGGTTTAATGTTAAGCAGATTCTGAGATTTCTGGTGTAAATCGTTTTCTGGGGTTGTTTGTTTGTTTTGAAGATCTAACTTATAGATCTAGTGTTTCTGAAAGAAGAAAAAATCCAAACTTTACTAGTTTCAAAGATGCAGAGACCACCTCCTGAAGATTTCTCCTTAAAGGAGACAAAACCTCATCTCGGTGGAGGCAAAGTCACCGGAGATAAGCTCACAACCACATATGACCTCGTCGAGCAAATGCAGTATCTCTATGTTCGTGTCGTAAAGGCTAAAGAATTACCAGGTAAAGACTTAACTGGTAGTTGTGACCCTTACGTTGAAGTTAAGCTTGGTAACTACAGAGGAACCACTAGACATTTCGAGAAGAAATCTAATCCTGAGTGGAACCAAGTTTTCGCCTTTTCTAAAGATAGGGTACAAGCTTCTTATCTTGAAGCTACTGTCAAGGATAAAGATTTAGTTAAAGATGATTTGATTGGTCGTGTTGTGTTTGATTTGAATGAGATACCTAAGAGAGTTCCTCCTGATAGTCCTTTAGCTCCACAATGGTATAGATTAGAAGATGGGAAAGGCCAAAAAGTTAAAGGAGAGCTTATGTTAGCTGTTTGGTTTGGTACTCAAGCTGATGAAGCTTTTCCTGAAGCTTGGCACTCTGATGCTGCAACTGTTAGTGGAACTGATGCTTTAGCTAACATCAGATCTAAGGTTTATCTCTCTCCTAAGCTTTGGTATCTTAGGGTTAATGTCATTGAAGCTCAGGATTTGATACCGAGCGATAAAGGGAGATATCCTGAAGTCTTTGTGAAAGTGATAATGGGAAATCAGGCATTGAGGACTAGAGTGTCACAAAGCAGGAGTATTAATCCGATGTGGAATGAGGATTTGATGTTTGTTGTAGCTGAGCCGTTTGAAGAGCCTTTGATTCTAAGTGTGGAAGATAGAGTTGCGCCGAATAAAGATGAAGTCTTGGGGAGATGCGCGGTTCCGTTGCAGTATTTGGACAAAAGGTTTGACTATAGACCGGTGAACAGCAGGTGGTTTAACCTTGAGAAGCATGTTATAATGGAAGGAGGAGAGAAGAAAGAGATCAAATTCGCCAGCAAGATCCACATGAGGATTTGTTTGGAAGGAGGGTATCATGTGCTTGATGAGTCTACACATTACAGTAGTGACCTAAGACCAACTGCAAAGCAACTGTGGAAGCCTAACATCGGTGTGCTTGAGCTAGGGGTCTTAAATGCGACCGGTTTAATGCCCATGAAAGCTAAAGAAGGTGGTAGGGGAACCACGGACGCGTATTGTGTGGCAAAGTATGGGCAGAAATGGATCAGAACTCGGACAATTATTGACAGCTTTACCCCAAGATGGAACGAGCAATATACTTGGGAGGTTTTTGATCCGTGTACTGTAGTTACAGTTGGTGTGTTCGATAACTGCCATCTACACGGTGGTGACAAAAACAACGGAGGAGGAAAAGATTCAAGAATTGGAAAGGTGAGGATAAGGCTCTCTACTCTCGAGGCTGATCGAGTCTACACACATTCATATCCTCTTTTGGTGCTACATCCTAGTGGAGTCAAGAAAATGGGAGAGATTCACTTAGCGGTGAGGTTTACTTGCTCTTCATTGCTCAACATGATGTATATGTATTCTATGCCTCTCTTACCTAAGATGCACTACCTCCATCCCCTCACGGTTAGCCAGCTCGATAACTTAAGGCATCAAGCAACTCAGATTGTGTCGACAAGGCTAACACGAGCAGAGCCGCCTTTGAGGAAAGAAGTTGTTGAGTATATGCTTGATGTGGGATCTCACATGTGGAGTATGCGTAGAAGCAAGGCGAATTTCTTCAGGATAATGGGAGTCTTGAGTGGGATAATCGCTGTAGGGAAATGGTTTGAACAGATCTGCGTATGGAAAAATCCGATAACAACGGTTTTAATCCACATTCTCTTCATTATCCTTGTTATCTACCCCGAGCTCATCTTGCCCACCATTTTCCTCTACCTCTTCTTGATTGGAGTTTGGTACTATCGCTGGAGGCCGAGACATCCTCCACACATGGACACACGTCTCTCACACGCTGACTCAGCACACCCTGATGAGCTCGACGAGGAGTTTGACACTTTCCCTACTTCCCGACCATCAGACATCGTCAGGATGAGATATGACCGACTCAGAAGCATTGCTGGTAGGATTCAAACAGTTGTTGGTGATCTTGCAACTCAAGGAGAGAGATTTCAGTCGTTGCTAAGCTGGCGTGACCCGCGTGCCACTGCTCTCTTCGTCTTGTTCTGTCTGATAGCTGCAGTGATTTTATATATAACTCCCTTCCAGGTTGTGGCTTTTGCCATTGGCTTGTATGTGCTTAGACACCCGAGGCTCAGGTACAAGCTCCCATCAGTTCCACTTAACTTCTTCAGGAGGCTTCCAGCAAGAACTGATTGCATGCTCTGAGTTACTTAAGATTTCTCCATTTCAAGAAAGACTCCTCTGTTCTAGTTTGTTATCGTTTTGAAGTCCTTACCTCTTCTTTGTGATGTTGGATGATCATGTTTTTTTCTGTTTGACATTATTTATGTTTATGTCCTTTTGAAAACTTTCTTTGGAAAGTGGTAACTAGTAAGATAAGTTTGTGTTTTTGGATTCTCTTCTGTTTAGCCTCTCTCTCTCTCTCTCTCTCTTTAAGTCGAGGAGATGCCAAGAGGAAGAAGATAAATGCGGAAAGTATATTTTATAATGTAACCAAAATTTCAGTAAACCGTACCAAACCAACTTAACTTCGGTTTAGTGTACGTAGTGGCTAAATTTCTCGAACCAAACCGAAAAACCAATTGTTCAAGCCTATTGAAAATCATTCAGACAATTTTTGCAGGGGAATCTAATAAAGTTGGGATTTTTTTTTTGGTTTTAAAAAGAAAGTTGGGATTTTTGAAGCGATCTTGTTTCTCTACCATGGATGCTGCTATCTTTACTTCCGTATACGTTTGCAATATACCAAAGACGAAGAAGGCTTTCTTCAACCCGAATCCGCCTGCTCTATCTTCGTCTTCTTGTTGGCTCTGCAATTCGCAAGCCAAGCAAATCATAAAACTGAGAATCAGGGAAGGCTCGAATCAGGGGCTTCTTCGTGTACATGCTCTGTTTAACAACGAGGAGGCATCAAGTGAAAGTGAAGATAAGAATGGGTTTGGTTTGCTACCTGCGGATATTTTCTCTTTGCCTCAGGTAAATGAGGTTATTAAGTTGCTCTTTTCTAATTTATATGTGGGTTTATGGTGTTGTATGCAAATTAAGAGCTTTCAATTGATGAAGAAAGCTTGAACTTGTGCATAAGATTGATATGGTTCATTATTTGTTTGTGAAGGAGAAGTTTGGAAGTAATGTAAGTGGTGAAAAGGATAGTGAAAATATAATTGATGTAGAGACATCTCTTGCGGTTCCTCATGGTGGAGGAACTCGAGCTGGGCTCTTTAGAACTCCGATTTCTGGTGGTGTTCAAAGCGCAACCTCTGCTCACGGTTTACCTCGACCTGCTTTAGCTGTTAGGAACTTGATGGAGCAGGTAAAACAATCATTTCCATTTGTTCTCATTTATGTTCTCGATGAGGAAAGATGTTAAGTTTCTGAAATATTTTAGTTCTTGGTGTTACTGGTTATGGTTTCAAGGCCAGGTTTGCTCATCTATGCACTGTGATGTCTAAAATGCACCATCGTAGAGAAGGGTACCCATTTGGATCGTTGGTAGATTTTGCACCTGATCCGATGGGGCGTAAGTCTTTCCCTTGACTATGTCTCTTTGTATGTTTAGTTTATGTGTTTGACGGTGGCTTCTTCTTCTTTGTGTTTCTAGACCCAATATTTTCATTTTCACCGTTGGCTATTCACACTCGGAATATCTTAGCTGAACCTAGATGCACCCTCGTTGTTCAGGTACAACATTATCAATCGTGCTTAAACTATACAAACATATTGGTGTTTACTCCCTTTTTTGTTCTCTGTGAATTTGGTATTTTCAGATACCAGGATGGAGTTGCTTATCGAATGCAAGAGTAACATTATTCGGCGATGTCTACCCATTGCCAGAAGAGCAGCAAGTGAGTGTCAATATGGAACAACACAGAATGAGTAATACATGACCTGTTCAACACTGTTATTCCTGTTTCTAGTTCATTGGTTCTCTTGTTCTGGATTTCTAGGAATGGGCCCATAAGCAGTATATGTTGAAGCATCACCAAGGACCTTCCCAACAATGGGGAAACTTTCACTATTTTAGAATGCAGAACATAAGGTTTTTGTGTTCTTCTTGAATTTCAGCCATTCCATAGTGTACTTATCAGAAAATAATACCAAGCTTGATTTTTTCTCAGTGATATATATTTCATTGGAGGTTTTGGCACTGTCGCGTGGATCAATGTCAATGAGTACGAGACTCTTCAGCCAGATAAGATAGCTGTTGATGGAGGTGAGCAAAATCTGAAGGTGAGTTTTCTTTTCCTGAAACCCTTTAAATGATTGACGAGCCTGCTCAGTGATTCTATGTGGAGTTGTAATTTCATACTAAATTATGATAGGAACTTAATGCAATCTTCTCAAAGCCACTTAGAGAGTTATTGTCTAGTGAAGCCGAGCTAGACGATGCTGCTATCATTTCTATAGATAGCAAAGGGATTGATATAAGGGTTCGTCAAGGTGCTCAGGTAATAAATCTGTAACAACCTAAGAACATTTCTACTACTATTCTGAAACAGAAGCTCTCTCTGAGTTTGTTTGTGTGTTCAATATGTGATTTGTGCAGTTTAAGATACAAAGGCTAGCCTTTGAGGAAAGTCATGGTGTTGAGACTTTAGAAGAAGCCAAATCTGCACTGTGGAAAGTGATAGAGAAGGGCAAGTTGCACAATTTGCAGAAATGACCCAAACGTTTCATGGATTTGTGGAAATGACACAAAGCTTTGATGAAGAGAGCACCATGCAAAATCTCAATTTAGCTTTCTCGTTGATTAAATGGAATATAGACTAGTAGACTGTGATAAGAAGTATGTAATGAGATAATGGAAAAAATGTATTTTCATCACGAGAAGAAAATGCAGTTATTGAAGTGTAGGGCTAGAAACAAAGGCTCTCAAAAATATGGGGGTTGGTTTCAAAGTTTCGAAAAGTTTTGTGATTTGTGAAATAGTTGGATAAATATGCAATTTATTTTATTATCAGGCTCGAAACAGAAGTTCTCATAAATATCGGGGCGTTAAATTTCGTGAAAGGTGACAATAGTGCAATTTATTGAAACATAGGGGTCGAAAAAGGAGATTCTCAAAACTATCGGGTCATTTCCAAAGTTCCAAAAAGTTTGAAATTTTGTGCGGGCATTTTTTATCCGAAGATGCAAAGGAAAAAAACAAAAAAGGAAGGATTTTTATTTTTTTACCGTGATAGTAACGAACGAGACAGTGACGAGACAACAATCATCATTCCCAATAATTCTTCTCACCAAGAATCTAAAATCCTTCTCCGATTTCCTCTCATGGCGGCGGAATCAACCAGAAACTCTTCTCCGCCGTCTACTTCTCAGTCTTCAAGCCCTATAATCAATTTACCCGATGACCATCTCTTAACCATCTTGCTTCTTCTTCCCGTAGATTCAATCCTCTCCTTCTCAATGACCTGCAAGCGATACAAGTCTCTAGCTTGCTCCGACAGTCTCTGGGAAGCTCTGTGTGAACGAGAATGGGGACCAACATCTGTAGATGCTTTAAAGTTGTCATCTTTACGAGATGGGTTTTCATGGATGTTGATGTTTCAGCGAGTTTATAAGATGGATTCTGTTTGCTGTCACAAGATCTCAGACCCAGATGATGATGATGAAGAATCTTCTTCGTTTCCGATCCCTAGAGCTTCTCATTCTCTCAACTTCGTTAATGATCATCTTGTTCTCTTTGGTGGTGGTTGTCAAGGAGGTTAGCTTTGCTTTAGCTATATCATCTTTCTCAATTCTTACCTTGTTGAAAGCAGATTGATTTTCGATATTATCGACTCGAGTTTCTCGGTTACTTTTCGGTTAGCTAGATGAGTGTGTCAAGCACACGACAATGATGCTAGTTGGATTATTAGGGAATTACTTCATTAAATTTGAGATCTTTGTGTATATTGCTTTGTTAATTTTCAGGACGCCATCTTGATGATACATGGACATCATATGTTGATAAGAGCAATCAAAGCATATTGAAATGGAAGAAAGTTAAATCAGGGACTCCAAGTGGGAGATTCGGACACACCTGCATCGTTATAGGCGAGTATCTACTCTTATTTGGAGGTATAAATGACCGTGGAGAGAGGCTAAATGACACATGGATTGGTCAAGTCTTTTGCCACGAGGGACTCTCTTGGAAACTCCTCAATGTTGGGTCTTTGCAGCGGCCTCGTCCTCCTCCTCGTGGTGCTCATTCCGCCTGTTGTATTGCTGAGAAGAAGATGGTTGTACATGGAGGAATCGGGCTGAATGGAGTCAGGCTTGGAGATACATGGATTCTTGAACTTTCTGAAGATTTCAGCTCTGGGACATGGCACATGGTGGAGTCTCCACAATTACCGCCACCGCGCTCAGGGCATACTTTGACCTGCATTAGAGAAAACCAAGTGGTTCTATTTGGAGGCAGAGGATTAGGATATGATGTGCTTGATGATGTTTGGATCTTGGATATTCAAGAACCGTGTGAAGAAAAATGGATACAGATATTCTACGATTTCCAGGATGTTCCCGAATACGCATCGTTGCCTCGGGTTGGTCACTCGGCGACTCTTGTATTGGGAGGTCGAATCTTGATTTATGGCGGTGAAGATTCTTATAGGCATAGGAAAGATGATTTCTGGGTGTTGGATGTTAAAACCATTCCTTCATCAGGTTTGAAACCACAAGGGCTTAGCTTAAACGGATCATCAGTGTGGAAAAAGCTTGATCGAATCTCATATGGACCAAAAAGTCGGTCTTTTCACCGTGCCTGCGCTGATTGTTCAGGGAGATTTTTATATGTGTTTGGCGGAATGGTTGATGGTCTTCTTCAGCCTGCAGCATCGTCTGGTCTAAGGTTTGATGGAGAGCTTTTCATGGTGGAGCTTGTTCTTGGCTTCTCTGACCTAGACCATCAACAAAGACCCGGAAAAAGCATGTAATAGTGGTGGTTCCTTCTTTTGTAAATTAGCAGATTTTGTTTAAAAGCATATCGAGAAACCAGAAATGGAACCCACATGATCAAATCTCTGATTACAGAGGAACACAAAAGATGTGTTGAAACTGGAACTTTCTTATAGATTCTGATTCAGTTTACAATATACAAAATTCCATGACAGTGGATGTAAATATGTAATGTAAGGACTTGTTTGAATTAGATACAAAGAATGCAGAATTTTGTGCTATGAAAAACAAACTTGCTTGCCTCATGGGTTGAGTATCAATTTGGTTCTCCACATCTCTGCCATGACCTTCCTCGGGGCGGGATCATCTGGACCTTTGTCTCTTTGTCCTGAGGTGAAGTATAACTGTCCATCCCAATACCCAGCCAGCGTTGTCTTCACACGGTATGGTAATTTCCCAATCACATACCATTTCTGTAGAGGAAAGGCAAAATCATTAGCTTTGTCTCTTGGACAGGTTTGAGTAAGAAGGCTTTAGGATTTTACCAGTGTATTTAAGTTGAACTGGAAGATTTCACCAACGAGAACCATCTTTTTGGTTTCAGGATGTTTCTCTGTTGTGCCTCCAACGATTACAATGGAGTTATTAACGACTTTCCAAGCAAATTCGATATGGGAGTCCGGTTTTGGCATCGGCGGCATAACTTTCCATTTCATTTCCTCATCCAACATGTAGACATCACTGAATACCACCTGAACCAAACTTAAAGAACTTAGTTAACAGAATAATAGCTTAATTTGCTTGGCTAAGACATTAATCCAGTACCTCCATACGGCGTGAGCATTTGAAGATTGGAGATCCAGGTTTAGCCATGAAATCACCTTCTTGACCACCAATTACAAATAGTCGGTCATCAACTACTACACATGCCCTACAATGGCACACAGAACACGATGCTATTTCGTCAAATGTTTTATCCATAATAGTTGGTCTAAAGATCATTGTAAGATAATAACCTGTGAGGTCCTCCACGAGGGATCGGGATTTCACTTCTCCACTCATTTTCCAAAGATTTGCCATCTTTCACTGCGATGCTCCAATGTTCAAGTCCTGGTGTAAATCGATTCTCTTTGCTTCCACCCATCACATGAAGTCTTCCTCTCCAAAGCTGAGTAGCTGGTGCATACCTGAATGTTAAACTTGTCAACATTGACCATCATCGAAAGAGAAACACAGAGCATAATATAATCCAATACCTAGGAACTGGTAAAGGAACAAAGTCCTTCCATGTATTTGTATCAGTATCAAGCACAAATGTTTTAGCTGTAGGACCTCTGCATTGTGGACCAAACTGACCAGTAACAATATAAATGTATCGCCCATCCGTTACCATCCCTAAATGAGAATGCGCCATATCTTTTGGCATATTGAATCTTCCTCCCCACGAGTTATCAGTGAAATTGTAGATATCGACATGTGAATGCACAAGATCAATGGTTCCATATCCAGCAAATACATAAAGAAGATCCCTAATCTGAATTGCAGCTCCGTCTAGACGAGGTACAGGTGAAGCTGCCATCTTCTCCCATTTCAATTCAGGAGCAGGCAAATCTTGAAACGTATTAGACAGTTTCCTTTCCTTCACACTATCCTTCTTCTTCTTTGTATCTTTCTCCTAAAACCAGTAAAATATAGCAACTTAACACTCAAGCAATTGAAACTAGGTATAACATTGAAGTAAAAATCATCTTTTGAAGCTAAATTCAGATGTTGAGATCTAATTATATCAATAACAGATCACAATTCACCTGGCCAGGAACGATTACGGTGGTAAGTGAAGAAGGTAGAGATAATCCGGCGGAGATTGCGGCGGAGGAGAATCGATGAGAAGTAGCCCAGAGAAAGTCGGCAATGAGTCCGGTTGCTAGAAGCGCGATGCAAGAAACCAACACTACCTTCCCGTACTTCTGCTTCCTTACCATATCTATCTTTGTTCTGTCTCTTCTACCTTGACATAACCCTTTTTAGGGTTTCACGAATTTCAGATAAATTTGAAACCTTTTGGTGTTTTTCTGACGAGCTTGATGAAGAATTCAAGCACATAACAATGTCAGATCTTGATCTCCGAGATACTGCTTCACCGTCAGAGAAACCAATAAAAACCAAATTAATTAAATCGAACCAAACCATAAATTAAGTGGTCCACCCAAACCAAACCAAACCAACACATATAATAAACCAAAATTGACCGATTCAAACACATTTCTCTACGCAACAATACATAATAAGCCTTGTGTCTGATAAGTTCTCCACATAGATTACTAATTGTGACATTGTTGTGTTTGTTTCCTTAAGAGATCCTCTTGAAAAATTTCTGATCATTAATAGTTAAGACACAATTTGTTAATACTTAAGCAGAAACTCTATGATTGGTCTGGTTGCCTCTGGTTTTCCATTTTCTAATCATTGTCAAACTCTTCTCAACCTCCATAACACGTGTCTCCAGCTTCAATGCTATCTCCTCTATAGCAAGCTTTCTCTGTTTCAATCTTTCATCAATATCTTCTTCTTTCTCAGCTTCACTGCACAAATTCTCATTGCTTCTTTGCTTTTCTTCATCTTCATGGACCAACTCTTCTTTCTTGCTTCTATCTACATGAAGCTCATCATCACACGTTTGCCTTGTCTCTGATGGTGACACAGAAATGTCAATTATACCTCCATTAGAATCAACAAGAGGATCTGAAGAGTTGTTTTCGTTAGATGGTCTTTGAACCATACTACTCTTCTTTCCTTTGCTTCCACATTCATCATTCCTTCTAGATTTGATCATCTGAGCGATGGTAACGTCATCATCTTTGTGATCCATAGAACTTACATCATCCTCACGAGCTCGCTTCCGTCCCTTGTTTTTCAAATGCTCACTTGTTCTCTTCATCACCTCCTTTTTAAACAACTGACTAAGTGGTAATTCTGTTGAAGCTGATGCACCACCATCACCAATCTTGTCTTTATTTATCTTGAATCGATGATTTTTAGCTAGCCTACGCGCCCTACATCTTTCGAGTTTCTTAAGAAAGCTCTCTCCAAAATTCTGAAGCACTTGACCCAAAGGCAGTAGCTCATCATCCTCATCATTATTATCATAATGATCAATTGTGTTACTTGCATCAAACGTTTCAGTTGATTCTGAAGAATCCAGAAAAAACTTTGAAATAGATTTCAACCACCAGTCACGATATCTTTCAGTAACAGAAGTCGTAGCGACACGAGAAGGTATGTAAAGCATTAAACCATCAAGAGACTTATTGTAACCATCCCATGCTTCTTTTTCTGTGAAGCTGCTATGATCAGTAACCAAACCAGGAAGATCTTGAGCCAGCCCGAACTGCATTGCCACTCGGTTTGGATAGTAATCCTCCACAATACCAACCCCAACAAGCTGAGAAACTCTCATACATCGAGCAAAGGAAACGAATCCATCATCAAGATTGTCATCAACAGTCATCCACATAGCTTCTTCAGGGTAAAACCGAGGAGGGTTCCAAATCTGTAAAGGTTTAGTGTAAGGACGCCAATCAAAATCAACAAGATTCAATCTCACATTCTTAGATGTTTGTGAGTGCCACCGAGATATCCTAGGTTCACCTTTTGGTATCACTCTAGCTTTTGGACTGGTACTCTTGAATCTCTCCCATGCCCAGAGTTGGACTAACTTAAACAGTGATTTCAGAGTGACATTTGGAGTGGACTTTTCTCTAGCAGACGCTTGAATTTGACCCAAATCTCTGTATAGTCTAGCTAGAACAGCAGGAGCAAAAGCAATCCTTTCGCCTCTAGCTAAACGAACAGCCATAGGGAGAACTTTTGTCGAAATAGAACGACGACACATATCCGGAAAAACGAACTGCGAAAGCCAAAATGCAAGAAAAGCTTCATGCTCCATTTGATCACCTCTACCCAAGAAGCTCGAAACCCATAAGTTTTGTCTCACTAGCCCATCCTGGCCTCTATTCTCCAATCTAGCTTTCTCCAGTTTCTCTACGGAATCTCTCATCTCTGAGCTTTCTAAAGGGGCAAAAACAGGAGAACCCTGAACAGAAAACCCTAAAAGCACAAGCACATCCTCAAGCGTTATCGTTGCTTCACCCCAAGGGAAGAGGAAAGATTTGGTTTCAGGACACCATTTCTCAACAAGAGCTAGAAGCAAAGACTGATTTTTACGGATTTTGTACATCGATGCCTTTATTGCCTCAAAAATCCCAGCTTTTCTCCAAATGGGTTCGTGCAAAGCTTCCATTTTTTTAGCCCATGATTTGAAATTGGGTTGTGCAGACCAAAACCCATTGAAAGAAATCCTAGAAAACGACTCATTTAGGTCTGATGAAGAAACAGAGAGACGGTGACGAGGAAGCTCTGCTACAGCACCATCAATGGAGGTTACATAGGGTTTTAGAAAATGGGTTTCAATCAAGCTACTCTCTTTACTTGAATCCATCATCAAGTAGCAGAAGATGAAAGCAAAAAGGAAAGCTTTTTGTATTTATTTCGAGATCTAGAAGATAAATTGGACAAGTTTTGTGTCTTTTCTTAACAAATGTCAAATCACAAAACTATGTTGCAGATACAGAGAAAGATAATGGCGCTGGAATGGAACAACTTCTTTATATGGTTACTCGAAAGAAATTAATAGTTAAAGGTATCATAATTAAACACGTTTAACCCCAATTGAGTAATCTAACCATGTCTTAACCGGTCAAATTAAAAGTAAACCGAAGAGAATAGCATTTGGGTGATTCGGTCCGGTTTATTCCATAACTTGGTTCAGTTGGACTCTAATAGTTTTCTCTATTCAGCTCTGTTTTAGTTCTGTTTCTTCAGTGTAAATACTATACTTTATTAAATTTAGGCTAGTCACACTTCAAATCAATGCGTTGAATAAGTGCACATTTACTTAAAGGTGAAACCTTTCACACAATTTTTGAGCACCAACGAAAAAAGCAAATGCATTTTATACAGTCATGGTAAGTAACAGATGCAGACTTTGTCCAAACAAACAGGACTTGGATCCGATAAGGTAAAAAGAATTTACCACAAGGAAACCTACTTATGAGTTTCAATTACTGTGTTGATCTGAGTATTCATATGTTGTAAAATCCTATTTTGTAGATGACATAATATCCTGAAACTGTTCTCTTTAACCTTCTCTTTGTGTTCCATGTTATGTACAACCTCTTTGCTTTTTCTATGTATAGACACTTTTCTTCTACTTCCTTCTTTTCTGCATATCAAAGATGAAACAAAACAAAAAAACGAAATGGAGTTAGAAAAGAAAGTAACTATTTTTGACAGGAGTTTCAGGTTGTTTTCATGTTCGAAATTGCTTACTTTTCATTTATACATTTATACACTTGTTTCTATCTGTCTATAGTGAGCCTGAAATTTTTTGGGTTAATGTTGTTGATGACTATTATGACTTATGAGATAAAAAAAAAAAAGTCTGATCTAGAGATATTTTGAACATACCCATACTAGGCTGATTGATCTAGTGAGGCCTTCTTAGTCTCCTCTATATCAGACTCGGTTTGACGGGTTTCGCCGGATTCTTTTGTGGAACCAAACGAACTATCAGGAAGAGTATTCTCCAGACTCTTCTCTTGCCTAGAGAAATGATAAATAAACTATTTGTTAGAACTAAAGTGGCATATTTCAGTAACAAGAAGAATTTAAAAAGCTTTGATTCTTATCACTCATTTTACCCTTGATGTTCTTCGTTGCTGGTTTCTACTTGTTCAAGATCTTTCTCACCTGTACCACTACCGCCTGACCAAAGGAAAACAAGAGAAGAAAAGAATGAATAAACACCAAGAAAAACAAAGCTTGAATGTAGAGAGCACAATAACAACCTTCCCTGACTTGAGATGGGAAATGAGCGTGAGAACCAATAGAAGGACTAGGCTGATGATGGTGAATAGATTTATTCTCCATGCCAGGCAATTGCAGATTCGATAACCTTCTTATTTGGTCTTCTACTTCTATGGCTTGTTGTGGATCAGCTTGCTCGGTGTTTCTTTGCAGCATCTCATGTGTCTCGTTTCGAAACCTCCTTGGTCCTGGTAACGAAAAGAGAATGAGGGAGTTACTATGTCAGTAAGAAAGGAACAACCACTCGGTTTTCTCAAGTCTCTTTTAATAAATTGAAACTAACCAACGCGACATCGCTCCTTTGGGTCCATTCCCGACAGAAAAAGGTTCTCTCCAACCAACACCTGCTGTAGTTGCTGCCGCTGTCACCTGCTATTGTTTAACCAAACTCTAATTAGAAACCAGACCCAAGAGACGCAAGGCAAAAAAAAACTGAGAAAAAGTCAAAAGAGGGATCTAGCATTACTTTGGAGGGATTGTTTCTTTCTTCTGTTATGGTCTAACGTTCACAGGTGATTCACCGATGAGATGAGGATTTTCTTGATCCAATATGGTTGTCACGGTTTCAGCATTAGCGAAAGAGACAAACCCATACACCTGTTCCTTCTGATTTGGAATCCTTACGCTTAGCACAGGTCCAAAATTGCTATACATTAACAAAAAACATGACTGTCAAAACAAACAACAGAGCCTTCCTCACATAAATAACACATATGCATAAATGTTTTACCCGAAATAAGTTGAGACGTGTTGATCAGTGAAGGAGCTTTCAGGTGGAAATGTCAAGAAAATCTAATGAGAGGCTGGTGGATATCTTCTTTCCTGCCTTCCTTGTACTCCGAATTGTCCAGATCCTTGTGTAAAAGAAGAATCACCATAAGCAAAACCAAGCCCCAGAGCTCAAAACTTCTTCTTTATACAGAAACACCAGAACAAACAAACACCAAGTTAAACAAATTGGCCTCAAGCTACAATGCTACTCTACATTTGTTGCGTAAAGTCTCTGCCTTTCTTTACTAGTAGCCAAACATATATCAAGAGAAATCAAACAAAAATCCCAATCTTACATGTTCGACATTCGAGAGCCAAAATCCCCCATGAACTGAGGAGCAATCATTCGTTGTTGCTCACTCGGCGACCCAAAACCACCTTCTATTCCAAATTGTCCTGATCCTTGTCTAAAAGAAGAATCACCATAAGCAAAACCAATCCCCAGAGTTCAAAACTTCTTCTTGATACAGAAACAACAGAATAAACAAACACCAAGTTAAACAAACTTGCCTCAAGCTACAATGCTACTACACTTGTTCTGTAAAGTCTTTGCGTTTCTTTACTAGTAACCAAACATATATCAAGAGAAAGCATCAAGCAAACATAAATTATAATCTTACATGTTCGACACTGGAGAGCCATGAGTAGCAATCATTCTTTGTTGCTGATTTGGAGATATTCTCTCACTGGGAGGACCAAAAACACTAGGAGGAAGAGCTAAACCGCCTGGTGGAAACTGATAATCGGGTACCCAAAATCTGGGAATTGGAAAATGGTTACTCCATTGTTGTTGTTGCGACGAACCGTCATGAAAGTTAGGGTAATATCCTAATGTATTCCCAGTTAACGAAGGATACAAAGGGTAAGGGTTTCTGGAGAAGTCCAAGAACTCATTTCTTGGGGAAGACTAAGACAATGAATGGTGATGGAGATTGAAGGGTCTCGAAAGACCCAAAGCGGATTTAGCTTTTTCACAGTGACCTTGTAATGCAATGCAGGGCAAAAAGCAAGTCGAATCAATTCAGTGTGTCCAAAGTCCTGAAACAGAATATAGCCAATGATTTTCAAAGCGTGCTCTGGTTCCAAAGTTAGGATCCTTTTAATGATAGTCGCAATTGCGTCGCCGGGTTGCATGGTGGCCGAAAAGTTTTTTATGTTTACCACAGAAGATGATCAAGAAGACGAATTACCAGAAAGAAACTAATCATTAAATTTCTCTGAGTTCTCTTAAATATACAACAGATTCTGGTTTAATCAGATTGATACAAATCTAACCATGCTTAACCGGGTCCGATCAAAAGTAAACCGAACAGAATCACAACATTTGGATGATTTCAGTCCGGTTTAGTTCAATTAAAATGTGCACCTTTAACTTAAAAGTATCAACCTGTCAAGAGAGCTTTAAGAAAAAACACATGCATTTCATACAACCATGGTAACTGTGTTGTATCCGATAAGGTAAAAAGAAATTACCAAAAAGAAACCTACTTGTGAGTTACAGTTACTGTGTTGATCTGTATTCATATGTTGCTGAGATTAGTGGTAAAATCCTATTATTGTAGATGATATTATAATCCTAAAACTGTTCTCTTTAACCTTCTCTCTTGTGTTCCATGTGACCTCTTAGCTTTTACTATATATAGACAATTCTTCTCTTCTACTTCATTCTTTTATCAGTCTTCTACACCTTTCTGCAATTAACAAAAAAACGAAATGGAGAGTTAGAAAACGTGACGGTTTTAGGAGTTTCAGGTTGATCCATGGCGGAAATTGTTTACCTTTTCATTCATACACATGCTTCTTTCTGCCTATATGGAGGCTGAAAAATCTTGAGTAAATGTTCTTGATGACTATTAGGAGGTAAAATGACTAGGGATTTTAAACATACCCATTGCTACGCTAACTGATTTGATGAGGCTTCCTTATTATTATGCTCGGTATCAGACTCGGTTTGGTAGGTTTCGCCAGATTTTTTTGGAGAACCAAACAAGCTATCAGGGAGAGTATTCTCCAGACTCGTCTCTTGCCTAGAGAAATAATTAGTTAACTGTCTGTAAGAACTAAAGTATCATATTTCAGTAACAAGAAGACTTAAAAAAGCCTTGATTCTTATCACTTCATTTACCCTTTGTAGAAACCGTTATTGTAACCACGTTCTTCGTTGCTGGTTGCTACTTGTTGAAGATCTTTCTCACTTCTATCACTGTCGCCTGACCAAAGGATAACAAAAGAGGAGAAGAATGAATAAAGACCGAGAAAAAGAAAGCTTAAAACGTAGAGAGCACAACAACAACAACCTTCCATGATTTCTTCGTTGTTGTTTCCTGATTGAAAGAGAAGACTATGATTGAATCGAGGTGGGAAATGAGAGGGAGAACCAATAGAAGGACTACGCTGGTGGTGATGGTGAATATATTTATTCTCCATGTCAGGTAGTTGCAGATTCAAGAACCTTCATCTTTGGAGTTCTACTTCTATGGCATGTTGTAAATCAGCTTGCTCGGTTTTTCTTCGCAACATCTCCTGTGTCTTCTTTGAAAACATCCTTGGTCCTGGTAACGAATATAGAATGAAGAGTTACTATCTCAGTAAGAAGGAAACAAGAAATTGTTTTTCTAAAGTCTCTTTAACAAATTGAAACCAACCTAAGCGACATTCATATAGTTCCCTCGAGTCCTTTCCAGACGGACTTGAAGAAGGTGAATAGTTCCCTCTCTCCAACAACTCGTGTAGTTGTTGCTGCTGCCTCCTGCTATTGTTTCACCAAACTATAATAAGAAAACGCCCAAGAGAAAGAAAAAAACATGATAAATAGTAACAAGGACCAAGCATTACTTTTGAAGGATTTTTCCTTTCTCCTTGTATGGTTTAACGAGCACACGTGAGTCACATATGAAATGAGGGTTTCCACGAGCTAATATGGTTCTCACAGTTTCAGCCTTAGCAAAAGTTACAAACCCATACATCCTTTGCTGCTGATATGGAATCCTCACATCATCCACAAGTCCAAAATCTCTACACATTAAAAAAAAACATGACAGTCAAAACAAAGAAACATGACTCCCTAATCCAAATGTACACCAAACAGAGTCCTTCCTTACATCTATAACCCGATTATATCACAACACATGATTTACCTGAAATAGGTTGAGACGTCTTCATCAGTGAAGGAGCTTTCAGATGGAAATGTCAAGTAAATCTGTTTAGAGACTGAATCCTCTCTTTCATGCCTTCCTTGACTAAAATAGTTACCACATTCTTCTCCAAAATGTCCTGATCCGTGTCTGCAAAGAAACAATCACCATGAGGAAAACCAAGCCTCAGAGCTCAAAACTTCTTGATACAACAAAACCAAGAGAACAAACCAAAACCATCTAAAAAAACTTGCCTCAAGCTAAAATGCTACTACTCTTGTTGTGTAAAGTTTAAGTCTTTCCTAACAGAACATACACAGAGAAAGAAAACAAAAAATCCCAAACTTACCTATGCAACATTGGAGAGCCACAAGCCGCCATAAACTGAGCAGCAACCATGCTCTTTTGCTGAGCTAACTTCATCCTCATCATCCCCTCAAGCATGTAATCCATCTCACTCGGCGATCCAAAGACACCAGAGGAACCAAAACCATCAACTAAACCGCCTTGTGGAAATTGATGACAACCATTTCCTCCTCCAAACCATGGTTCCTCTGACTCAAAACAAGCATCGTTAGCAGAGAAACTCCTCTTGTGAGAATTGGCAAATGGGTCCTCGTCGTTTGTGAACAGAAAGTTGTTACTGAATTGTTGTTGCTGCTGCTCATCGCCGGAAGAAGAGGCAAAAAGTGATGAACTTTCACGAAAAGGACTAGAATTGAAGTTAGGCTTATTATCTCTGAGTGTGTTCAAAGTTAACGAAGAAGACAAAGGGTTACTAGGGTTTCTCGAGAACTCTAAGAACCCATTTCTGGGAGAAGACGAGGACAATGACTGGCCATGGATATTGATGGGTCTCGAGAAACCGTTCGAGGAAAAACCTAAATCGACTTTAGCTTTCTGACAGAAAGTCTGTATGAGAGAGTCAGGACCAAAAGCAATTCGAATCAAATCTCTTTGTTCCATGTCTTGCAAGAGAAAATAGTCAATGACTCTGGAAGCGTTCTCAAGTTCGAAAGTTCTGATCTTTGAAAAGATTATTGAAGTTGGGTCGCCAGGATCCATGGCCGGAGAAGTTTTGTTTTTCCCCACAAGATGGTGAAGAAGACGAAGAGAAAAAAGGTGAAGGCTCTTTTTGGGTTTGCGTTAAATCATAAATGTATGTTTCTTTTAGAATTTTGTATGATTTTGTCTTTGTAAAAAGCATTTAGCAAAAAAAACAATTTTTTTTAAAAATCGAACCTTTTTTGTTTTTATTGTTCTTTGAAACTGTTATCGATTTTTAGGGATATTCAAGTTTCGTAAAGAGCGAGATTAGAATGGAAAGAAATCATATATATTGACCTGATTATTTTGGCAAATTAAGAGCATTAACAGATTTTAAAAAGATTGTAGTAACAGATTTTAGTAGGTATCAACACTATGTATTCCCTTTTTCATGGATAAAGTAGCTTTTTCAATACATTGTTTTCGTTTTTGTTTTTTTGTTTATTAGATTGATTTGTTAGAAGAACAATTTATATTTGCAGTAAAAGATTATTGGAGATAATTAAATTATTTAGTTAAAATAATTTATATAAAGTAATTTTTTAGTTAACTAAATTATTTGACCCCAAAAAAAAAAAGAAATTCTTGGTCTGCCACTTTCTATACTCTATACTAATAAAGATTTTAGTTTCTTCACCTATAGTAATGGGAATCACTTGGTTCCAACAAAATTGATAATTACAACTGTTTGGTGGATTTAATTTTTTTTTTCTCCCAAACTCTTTGGCGTTACAACCTGCAAGTAAAAGGGGAAAAATGAGGTCAAAAACTCTATCAAAAAACAAAACCAAATGAATAAGGGCCAGGCTTATCCCTGAACATAGCTAAGTGAAAACTAGCATTGTGATGTATAGATTATATAAATCTTAGGACCTGCCCGTAAAGAAAAAGTATACTCTATAAATATTAGGACCTGCCCGTAAAATATTTTTTGCCCTTAACTCTCATGACCGGGCCAGCTAAAGACAAACGGTCACTTGAACTGTGAAGTCTACTATTTTTAGTATAGGGCTCATCGACAACAATTACCCTATCCCATCCCATAAAACAAAATTTTGTCAGGCAGCTGTTCTTTTCCCCGTCACACCAAAACTCGCGCATGACATTAATTTTTCCTCAACACTGTAACGAGTGTACGGTCTTCGGTTACTTCATTTCCAAATCCTACCCGTTAAGATTATCTTTAGATATTATATCAACGGTCGATATAGCTTCTTTAAGGACACGTGTGTTGTTAAATAGTTGTCGTAAATTGACCAGAGTTTTGTACTACTTTAGTCAACAGAACCAGACAATAAATGTTTTCCAAATTAATGCTCTCCCCTCCTCTAAATGACGTAAGTAATTATTGGCGACGAACTAAGATTTGTTTTCTTTAAATGCTTTGCATCTCTCTATGTTTTCTTTCTTAGAATTTGGTCGAACATGTTGGACGAGATTTATTTGAGATTAGAGTGGGAATTAGAAAGCAATATTCGACTATAATGATTGTATGCAAACGGATAAAACAATGATGATCACCATCAAAGAGATGGACCAGTATCGACTGTAAAGTGTTAAATACCACAATATGATTGATAGTATCCTAATTATGAAGTGATACAATAATTTGACATCATGAATGCTTAAAAAGGTATGCCATGATTCACTCTCGACATATGAAATTCAGATAATGTAACATTAACAAGAGAAGTTTTCATCAAAGGCTTAAGCCTGTTTTGTAAGAAACCTAAAAAATCAAAGGCTTAGCTTACTCTGAAGCGTGAAAGAATAAATAAAAAAAGTAAGAGCCCAAAATAAGCCCACTAACATTGACGAGAGGAGTTTAATCAAAGCCTGTTTAAAAGGGAAAAGGAAAAACTAGCGTGAGAAAGAAATACAAGCGTAAAAGCCCAAAATAAGCCCACTTAAGGTCCAATATATTCCTATAAACAACACTGGCAGAGAAATATCTTGATAGAAGAAAGAGCTCCGTCCCCAAAAACAAAGGAAACAAAAAATCAGTCGGCGAAACGGGAAGAGATCTATCGGAAATCTTACGGCGGCGGAAGTCATGGCGAACATAGAATCAGAAGCAGTCGATTTCGAGCCAGAGGAGGATGACCTTATGGACGAAGAAGGTACAGCTATTGACGGAGCTGATGTTTCTCCACGCGCGGGACATCCGAGGCTTAAGTCGGCTATTGCCGGAGCTAATGGCGAATCAGCAAAGAAGACCAAAGGCCGTGGGTTTCGCGAGGAGAAAGATTCCGATCGTCAGCGTCGTCTTTCCTCACGCGATTTCGAATCACTTGGTTCAGATGGCCGTCCTGGTCCGCAGAGATGTAATTTCACTAAATCTCTTCCTCTTTCGCTGTTTTTAGTTAGGTTTTAGTGTTGGCATACTGATTCTTCGCGTTGTTGATTTATTTGTGGTAGTAATTTGTTCTAGGGTTTCTCATAACCCCTTGTGTTTGGGATTCAATTTGACCTAGAAGTTTTTTGAAAAAAATTAGATTGGTTTAGATTTAGTTTGTAACCATTATAAAAAATGTAATGGTTCTAGAGTCTGTGAAGATAGAACATAGTTTCTTTGAGGGTAATGAAGAATTGGGACTGTTTTGGATGAATTTGTTTGTTGTGTGTGTTTATGTGTAGCCGTTGAAGGATGGATTATCTTGGTCTCTGGAGTTCATGAGGAGACACAGGAGGAGGATATAACCAATGCTTTTGGTGATTTTGGGGAGATTAAGAATCTAAATCTCAATCTCGATCGCCGTAGTGGTTATGTCAAGGTATGGAGTTTTGCCTTTGTTTCTTAGTGGCTCTTGATGTCATTATGCCTTTTGGTTAGTTATTGTGAAGCTAATTTTTTTGCTTAGTTATGTTGATATCATTTTGCCTTTTGGTTTGTTATAGTGAAGCTTGATTTGTTGGATTGTTGTCATGATGTAATTTAGAGATGAATGCAATACTGTTTTGTCGTAGATGTTGACTTTACTCTTTGACATGCTTTGTGTTAATCAATGTAATACTGAATATCTGAAATTGAGAGCCAAAAATGATAAATTTATCTTTGCAATGTTACATTGCTTTTAAGAGGGAGATGTAATATTCTGTAAAGTGCAATGCTGTTCCCTAAGGACACTTCGTTTAAGTTACTTCAAAGTGTCAGAAATGACGGGTCGAATAAGATAAGCTGTCTTCTAGATGCGAGTTTAGGAATCAAATATTATTTTTCTTTAGTTTGCTTGAGTTCTCATGGAAGTGGAAGTAACACTTTGCTTTTGTTTTTTTTGATAAGGGATATGCTTTGATAGAATATGAGAAGAAGGAAGAAGCACAGAGCGCTATTTCAGCAATGAATGGTGCTGAGCTTCTAACACAGAATGTTAGCGTTGACTGGGCCTTCAGCAGCGGTCCCAGTGGTGGTGAATCTTACAGGAGAAAGAACTCGAGGTTTGTATCCTAATCTCTTTTCTGTTCCGCTACGACTTGTCTGATCTTGTGCCGATATGAAGTCAAGAGTGTCAAAAAGTATCAATTAAGATATAGACTTAGAAGTTTTAACAGTTGACAAGGTAGTATATTGTACTAAGCACCTACCAAACTTTACTGTCTTTATGCTAATGAATCGAAATCACTTGTGACTTGTCAAGTAGTTATACCTTTCTTTAAATCATCATCCATTGATCATTGGGGTTTTACAGGTATGGGAGGTCGCAACGTTCAAGAAGTCCGAGAAGACGTTACTGATTGTATGATTTGGTGGAGAGTTCTCCCCATATCTCTCTGTATTAGGGATTCCCTCTCTTATCTGTAAGGTACTGATGCAAGACGCTGAGTGTTGAACAAATTTTTTTCTGGGGTTTTTGTAGGGTTTGGCTGCTTTTGCATTGGTTTATCTCTTTATGCATTTGCATGGGATTGTTGCGTTTAAACACCATGAGATCTGTTTTAATGCTTTGTATTGGTAAAAGAAGAGAAACATTGGATGAGGAAGAATGTTTTAATTTTCATTCTCTTATTGATTCATATTTAGGTCAGACAGAATTTGAAAATCAAAGACCTTCCATTACACTAGAAAACCAAATATGATTATATAGAAAAAATCAAAGAATTTTCAACCAATGGCATTATTTCACACTGGTTTATTATTCTAGGCGTAACTATTGGTAACCTAAATATGTTAACAGAAATCATCAAATGACTATTAAATATTTTGGCTGAAATTTTCCAATCAATGGCAATATTCACATCGTTTGTTTTTATAGGCGTAACTATTCGTATCCTAAATATGTTAAAAGAAATCATCAAAGGTTTGATGATTTGAGATAGAGCATGTACTTTCTTGCTACTCACAGGTTGCATGATTTCATTTGTACGAATCAATCATCTATACTTTGTGCATTGAGCCAGTCCCACATTATGTTTATGTATCCATCTATTTTAAGGGCTCTCATATACTAACTTACAGCTGAAAAGTATAAATATGAAACAGTTGGAACAGTTATATAAGTTCTGCTTTTGTTGTCACCAACAAAAAAAATGATATGCTTTTACATGATTCCAACAAAAAAAAAACAGTTTTGTATTCTTGTTAATGATGGTGCCAAAGGCTTATAAGACCATACCTTAGATTCTGTTGAATTTAGAATCTGGGTTTCTATCTCTTTTCTGGAAATCTTGTTTCTTTTTGTTTTCTTTTTATACCAAAACTTTGTGAAATCTTAGGTACTTTTGTTTAGTATCAGTTTACTCGTTTAAAAAGAACCAATAAACCTACTAGATATAAATAGTAAGAAGTCTATAACTTAGGGTTGTGTTAAATACTAAACAATGCTTAAAAATGTGGTTAGACATAGCGCTATACTAAAGCTAAAAAGCTAAAGATAACCATAAAATCATGAAGATAATAAATGGACGGATAGACCAAAAAGAAATAATGAAGCATAATACAAAAAAAAAACTATATCGGTTCCAACTACCACACATTTAATTCCTTTCCCTTTTCATTTAACACCTGTGAAGACTCGTTGCGAGGGTTCTCTACCTCTTTATGTCATTCAAACTTATCAATTATCAAGTCTCTTGATTTTACATGTTCAACCAAACACGATTTTTCAAACTTAATTTTATATATCTTCTTCATTAATTATCGAATATCACTTCTCTTGCTTATAGTTACAAAAACTAATACAATGATAATTATATAATTCTATGTGTGAACAAAACGATAAATTTGTCAAAGTATCACTATCAATCCCTTGGAATTAGTAGACAACCAAATATGGATCCTTTAATTGATTTGTGATGTTTCTATTCATTTCGAACTAAATGAAAACATCTCATCGTAAATAATCACACTGTTAAATTTCATTTCACAAAAATATCATTTGATTTCTGTGTGGACGAAATTTCTTGTTAGTTGGCAAGAACCGACATAAAAAATATATTTCATACGTATAATAGTATGTCAATAAGTAGGTGGTTGCTTACTAGTTACTACTACACATGGACGATTGTATAAATATTAGACCTCATTCACACAACTCTCACTCTCTTACATTTAATGTGCAAGAAAATAAAAAAAACTATATACTATAGACGTGTATCTATATATGGTTATGATATTAAAGCCATCCATTAAATGTAATTAGTTGTTTGTTGATTGTTGCTCTCAAGTCTCACCTAAAGAAAACCTTAGGCCTACAAAAATTAATCACTATCTTTATAATTCCATCTCCAACCAATATAATAAAAATAACCTAGACGAAGAACAAACAAAACTCTCTCTTTCTCTCTCTCTCTCTAATAAGTAAGGTTTTGATCTTTTTCAAGATCAAACAAAAACAATGGAGTTAGAGAGTACGAGCAATGGCCGACGTCCGCCGCCACCGGCAGAGATTGGCCGTGGGGCGTACTTGGCGTGGGAAGATTTGACGGTGGTTATACCAAACTTTAGTGGTGGTCCGACTCGAAGATTGCTCGATGGATTAAACGGTCATGCTGAACCAGGTCGGATTATGGCCATTATGGGTCCTTCCGGATCCGGCAAGTCCACGCTTCTTGATTCTCTCGCAGGTTCGTTTTCTTTTTGGTATTAGTGTGAGTGAGATTTATTTGATTATGTACATAAATATTTGTTCTATTTCATTATTTTGTTCTACATAATTTACGTATCTAATTTATGGATTCTTATTATACCTTATGCTAATTCTAGTTGTTAAGTCACACTCATTATTCGTTAAAAGATAAACAAATAAATCATATCTTAAATAATTTTAAATAATTGTTCAGAATTATCCCATGTATATAGGTAGACTCGCAAGAAACGTGATTATGACCGGTAATCTTCTATTGAACGGAAAGAAGGCAAGACTAGACTACGGTCTCGTCGTAAGTATAATCTAATATCAAAATTTAATTCGATTTTTTTTTGGGAATTTTAGAATTTTTATTGGAATTATTACTATGAATAGGCTTATGTAACACAAGAGGACATTTTGATGGGAACACTAACGGTGAGGGAGACAATAACATACTCAGCTCATCTACGGCTATCAAGTGATTTGACCAAAGAAGAAGTCAACGACATTGTTGAAGGAACAATCATTGAACTTGGTCTTCAAGATTGTGCAGACAGAGTCATAGGTAATTGGCATTCTAGAGGAGTGAGTGGCGGCGAGAGGAAACGCGTCAGCGTTGCGTTAGAGATCTTAACGCGACCGCAAATTTTGTTTCTTGATGAACCTACTAGTGGTTTGGACAGTGCTTCTGCTTTCTTTGTGATTCAAGCGCTAAGGAATATCGCTCGAGATGGTGGTAGAACCGTTGTTTCATCGATTCATCAACCTAGTAGCGAAGTTTTTGCTCTCTTTGATGATCTTTTTTTGCTCTCTAGTGGTGAGACTGTTTATTTTGGTGAATCCAAGTTTGCTGTTGAGGTAAAAACAGAGCCCTTTCTTGGGTCTCAAGAAACACATTTTCTGCGATTTTCTGATCGCTAAATGATAACTGTTTTGTTTGCAGTTCTTTGCTGAAGCGGGGTTTCCTTGCCCGAAGAAACGGAATCCTTCTGATCATTTCCTAAGATGTATCAACTCAGACTTTGATACCGTTACAGCTACACTCAAAGGATCTCAAAGGATTCGGGTGAGAGATTTAAATCTTTAATACTTTTTGAGGAACACTGCAAAATCGTTTAGTCTTTTGACTCAAGAGTTAATCTTTATTGTAGGAGACACCAGCTACATCAGATCCTTTGATGAATCTAGCAACATCTGAGATCAAAGCTAGGCTTGTTGAGAATTATCGTCGTTCAGTCTACGCTAAATCTGCAAAATCTCGCATCCGTGAATTAGCTAGCATTGTAAGCAAACTCTTCTCTGCCCCAACCATTTCAAGAATCTTGATAAGTGTTTATTGAAAATTTACGTGTTCTGTTTACGGTGTTTTATAGGAAGGACATCATGGGATGGAAGTGAGAAAGGGAAGCGAAGCGACGTGGTTTAAGCAGCTAAGAACTTTGACAAAGAGATCATTTGTGAACATGTGCCGCGATATTGGATACTATTGGTCAAGAATTGTGATCTATATTGTGGTATCATTCTGTGTTGGGACAATCTTTTACGATGTAGGACATAGCTACACATCGATCTTGGCTCGGGTTTCTTGTGGTGGATTCATTACCGGTTTCATGACTTTCATGTCCATTGGAGGGTTTCCTTCTTTCATTGAAGAAATGAAAGTGTTCTATAAAGAGAGATTGAGTGGTTACTACGGCGTTTCGGTTTATATCATATCGAATTACGTCTCTTCTTTCCCGTTCTTGGTAGCCATTGCGCTCATCACAGGGAGTATTACTTACAACATGGTGAAATTCCGTCCTGGTGTCTCGCATTGGGCTTTCTTCTGTCTCAACATATTCTTCTCTGTCTCCGTCATTGAGAGTCTCATGATGGTTGTGGCTTCTCTTGTTCCGAATTTCTTGATGGGTCTTATCACAGGAGCTGGCATCATTGTAAGAAACACACTACCTCTTATTTCAAGATCCTCTGTTTTTATTTCTTCCTCTTTACTAGCCTATGAACTTATAAGTAGAGTTCTTGATTCTGTTTTTTTTTTCTATAGGGAATCATCATGATGACTTCTGGATTCTTCCGTTTGCTTCCCGATCTGCCAAAGGTTTTCTGGCGCTACCCGATTTCCTTCATGAGTTATGGTTCTTGGGCTATTCAGGTATTTTTTTTTGCTTTATTGATCACAAGAACCATTCAATACAATTGTTGTAGCGTTTAGCTTGTAACTATTGCATATCTCACATTAAAGGAAATATAGTTTTGATACGAAGTTCGTGAATCTTTGGTAGCTAAGCTCATAAATTCCAAATAAATATATAACTAAAACAAGTTAGAGTCCGGACCAAGATACCTATTAAACTTAGTATAAAGGTTATAAAGTTAACATGTTTTTCTTCTTCTTTTATATTGCAGGGAGCATACAAGAATGATTTTCTTGGTCTAGAGTTTGACCCGATGTTTGCGGGGGAACCAAAGATGACAGGAGAGCAAGTGATAAACAAGATATTTGGAGTGCAAGTCACACATTCTAAGTGGTGGGACTTATCAGCGATCGTGTTGATCCTTGTGTGTTACCGCATTCTATTTTTCATAGTCTTGAAGCTTAAGGAGAGAGCAGAGCCGGCTTTGAAGGCGATACAAGCAAAGCGAACGATGAAGAGTCTCAAAAAGAGACCTTCTTTCAAGAAAGTTCCATCTCTATCATCACTATCTTCAAGGAGACACCAACCTCTACATTCACTTTCTTCTCAAGAAGGTCTTACCTCTCCAATTAATTAAAGATTATATCTATTTGTGTATACACTTTGTTTCTTAATTTGTTTTGCACATACGATAGTTTCAACATTTATAAATATGTATCATTATCAGCATCTAATGATTCTATGATTCAGCATTGTTATTTTTGGAGAATAAACATGATACTCTGTATCTTTCGTCTATATAGTTGCAAATAAAAAAAAACGAAAAAACAGAATGATTGGTATGATTTGTAACCTATAAACATAGATGATAATTTTAAGCACTTAGATGCAGTTTGAAATTAAAATTATAAAAAACAAAATAACTAAAATATATTCACCAAATCTTAATTTGTAGGCTATAAACATTATTATAAATAAGCTTACCTTCTTTCAGTTGCATCTCGAAACTTTCTTTGATGCTTATAATTTGTAAGCTATAGTTTGTTAGCTATAATCTAGAAAAAGATTAAAGAATTTTATTATGTAAGTGTATGATAGTAATTACATTCAAACTTAAACACATGTAATTGATGTATATCTATGGCTTCCACTTATTTTGCAATGAACCTAGAGAACCATTTTCCAGAAGCTTTTTCTCTTCGATCAGCAGGATTAGTGAAGTTGACCCAATTCATATCAAACCGGAGAGTGTAACCATTTCCGAATTCATAATTGTCCATCAATGACCATGCAAAATATCCTGCTACGTTGCATCCATCCCTATTAAATATTTAAGAAAATAGTTTTGATATGAATATAAATTTATAATTCTCCGAAGACAGTAAATCACATAAAATACGAATGATATATTAAACTCACTCAATTGCGCATTTGAGACAAGAAAGATGGCTGCATTGAAATTGAATTCGTCCATTATCGGCAAGAGCATTTGCGATCAGCATCAGCAACTCCTACAAATTGACATAAGATTTGTAACTAACACAAAATAGTTTTTTCATTGGTTAAAGTTAAACATTTGAATGCAACATATACCGTTTTCGGTGATGTAGGTTAATGGATTCTTGTACTTGTTTTTGATGTGATTTAGAATCTGACGGAATCCTGGTGGATAGTAGGAGAAGCTCGACAAATAAAAAAAAATCAACTAAATGTCGTAAATCTTTCACATCTGGGAAAAAAAATATACGAAACCAAAGTTGATACTAGCCTTAACACCAATAGAAACTCCATTTCGCTCAACTGAAACCAATTATAAAAAGATTAGTTTTGGTGATTTATATATGAAAAATCCACCTAAATACGACAAATGTTTGACATACATCCAATTGTAACTCCTGAATCGGTTAAGACACTATGTTGTGTCGGCATTGGAGGAGGTCTGTAGGTTGCATATCTTGTAACGTAATAGTTCAACCCTAGAAAATCAAGTGATCCTTTAAGTAAAGCTGATTGCTTGGGCGTGAATTTTGGCAATCTATCTCCTAGTCTCTCATTATCTTTGGATATTGTCCGTACACCAGTGGATCCAAGAACCTACACATATGTAAGAAAATATACATAAATTAATATTGCACAGCATGTTTTATATATACATAATTAATGTTTTGGTAATCCATGAGTTGAACATATATACCAGCCAACGGAAAAATCGAATTCTCGTTTTGCAGCAGCCTTGTCGAGATCGTTAGTTTCATTTAGTGGGATGAACCATCTACCGATCAATGTCGTTCCTATCTTACCACCTTGAAATTTCTGCGTAAGTAGTTCTTGATTATAGACTCAAATATACCACAAAGTAGTATCGACGCAAAGAGAAATTATGAGTTTACGGTATGTATACCTGATATCTTTTTCGGTATAAAGATACAGCTTCCATATGAGCCAGAAGTTCGTGATGTCCAACTATATAAGGTTCAGTTCCAGAATCTCCTCCAAATTCACAGTCAGTGCACCTTCCCGGTGGATACTGTCCATCTCCATAACCTTTGACAGCGAGAGAGTACGGCTGATTTAATGTGATCCAAAATTTAACTCTGTCTCCGAATCTTTGGAATAGAAGCTCAGCGTAATTTTTGAAGTCCTCCCTATTTATGTATCATACATATTAGACAGACACATATCTGATGCGATGTTACATATATCTAAGCTAAAGAAGAGAATATAGAACACACTTACACTATACGTGGGCTTAAGAAGCCTCCATATTCGTCTTCTAAAGTCTTGAGGAACATCCCAATGAAATATAGTCACAAATGGTTCTATGCCTGTATTCATGTAAGTTAAATGTTTATATATCACAAACATACTAAAACGATTTAAAATATGATTAATTAAGCACTTGAATTTAGAATTTACCATTTGCTTTCAACTCGTTAATGAGATTGTTGTAGTATGTGATCCCATTCTCGTCGACTCCTCCAATTAGTCTGCCCTCTAAATTTAGCATTTAATCACAAATTAAAGTTTAGTGATGGAATGTAAAATTTTACGAATTCTATTTATAATTAGATGAAAACATGAAGATCCATTTACTTGGTAAGACCCTTGACCATGCTATTGAGAATCGGTATGCTTGAACGTTCATTCTTTTTAGTAGTTTAACATCATCCTGTTCAAGGTTATATGAAAAATCTTTAAATTAAATTAAAACTAAGAAAAAATTGAACAAACACCATATGTACACATTCGTCATTGATAGCCTTTCACCTTATAAAGATCATACGAATTACAAGCAAGGTCTCCTATACTGCGATCTGAAACTCTTTCTGTATAACAATCCGAGATATGAATATGAATATATATTTCTTATATTTATACTTTTACATACATGAAGATGCATGTAATAAATAATAATATTAAATGATGTTTATGACCTGGATATCTATGAGTGAAATAGTCCCATCCATTAAGTGCTCTATGTGCTGCACCTTCAACCTGATAGAACAAAGCGTTGGATATTGTAAGGAAGAAAGTATATGGAAAATGTTATAGCTAGAAATCAATCCCCTAAATCTATCATGGCGAAGATATATGTAAACCTGGTATGCAGAGGTAGCTGCACCAAAAGTAAAATTTTTTTGGGAAATCCATTTCGGTTGAATGCAAGAGTTTTGTCGCAGTTGAAGGGTTCTTTGGCCTTGCATTCTGGATTGCATACTTTTTGGCTCCTCGAAACGGCAAAAAGAACGACAATGATGGCTAAAGAGTAGTGAGCTTTTGGAATTGCCATGCTTTCTTTTTGCGTTTCTTGATGGAGCTTTTCAGCGGGTAATTAATATGATGATGGTTGATTAACTTGGAGGGGTTTATATATAAGGGGTTTGACGTAACAGAAGTACAACAAAGCAAAGGTAATGTTGAATTCTAAGAATATCCATTGACAAATCTTTCACAAAGCCGTTGAATTCTTAAAGATGTCCGGATTTACGGGTAATTGAGATAATTACCTCTTTTGGTTTTTATTGGTTTATCCAAAAAAAAAAAAAATGATTATCCACAACAAAGCAAAGTTTCGATTTATAGAACCGTTGTAACATCAATCCTAATAAAATAGAAATCCCAAATATGAAAGAAAACACACAAACAAAAGAAAAGAAAACTCAAACACCAACATAAAAGATAAATCCTATTGGAGATTAAGGTGGAGAGGAAGGCAAAACAAAATCTTAAAGAATGAGAGAGAATATTGAAGTGATGAAGATGAAATAAGAAACTCGAAACCAGAGATGACAATGGAATGGTGCAGCACTGGGATGGTGACCCAGCTGTGAGAACCAAAAGTCACATAGAGATGTTGCACCCTGCTTGTGAGATGTCCTGGAACTTGAAGCAACATGACGACACCGCTGCAAGCTTAATGGTGATCCAAAGTCCAACATCTGATCCAGTTTTCAACCCGGTTCACACCATTAAGCAATTTGGGGAACGTTACACCCAAGATTTTGTGATACGTGAACGTGATAAGAGTTTTGGTGTTTTGATTCATTGGTATAATTTACCCTCAGATTGAGTGATGTATCTACCTAACTCCATATCGGAAACCCTTTCTGGTAGCTACGCTCAATGTATTTAAAAGAAGAAGAAACAAGAAAAAAAAAAACACATAGTATTAAATATTGATTTATGAAAATCCAGTTTTAATCACATTCATAACAATTATTTACGTAAGGAACAAAAGATTACATTATTCGTAATAATTATTTACTAGATTCCCTTCACTAGCAGAATGAAAATTTGAATCTAATTGTATAGATTTAATGTTTGTATGGGTCTCTTATTAAAACCATGCATGATGAGCTTTTAGAGTTAAATTGAGTGAATATGCTTAGTATTTTATGGCTGACTAAATTTCATCTTTGTGGATATCAAACTTCTGACTTTTTCTTGAAGCTACCACTACTTTTAATAAACTATTTAATCTCATTTCAACAACTATTGGTGACGGTTGCAGTTTCTTGGAAGCTGCCACTCTCAATAAACTAATAGTAATTGTTGTCTGACTTTTAGTTTTTTTGATACAGTACATGTATTCACGATTGTATTCCTCTTTCTCTTCTGCCTTCTCTCGTGTTGTTTCCTGCATCGCCTTGTGGCAGTAATCTTTGGGGTTTCTTTCTTGAAGTTTTTGCAAAATGGCGGATTGGCTTCTACTAATACCCTGGAACAAGATCTTCACTGCTGCATGTGGCTGCTTTTTTAGCGATAGAAACTACATTCACAAGATGGAGGCAAATCTCGATGATCTGCACACAACTATGGAAGAACTTAAGAATGGACGAGATGATTTGTTAAGAAGAGTTTCCATAGAAGAAGATAAAGGTTTGCAACAGCTTGCTCAAGTCAAAGGATGGATTTCAAGGGTAGAAATTGTTGAATCTAGATTCAAGGATCTGCTTGAGGATAAATCAACTGAAACTGGAAGATTGTGTTTGTTTGGATTTTGTTCTGAGAATTGCATATCAAGCTACAATTATGGTGAAAAGGTAATGAAGAATCTGGAAGAAGTTAAAGAACTTCTATCTAAAAAACATTTTGAAGTGGTGGCGCATAAGATTCCTGTACCTAAGGTAGAGGAGAAGAATATCCATACCACAGTTGGTTTGTATGCAATGGTTGAAATGGCATGGAAAAGCCTCATGAATGATGAAATAAGAACCTTGTGTCTTCATGGTATGGGGGGAGTAGGAAAAACCACACTCTTAGCTTGCATCAACAACAAATTCGTTGAACTGGAGAGTGAATTTGATGTTGTGATATGGGTTGTGGTATCTAAAGACTTTCAGCTTGAGGGTATTCAAGATCAGATTCTTGGTAGATTACGTCTCGACAAGGAATGGGAAAGAGAAACAGAAAATAAGAAAGCCTCACTCATAAACAATAACCTTAAGAGAAAAAAATTTGTGCTGTTGTTGGATGATCTCTGGAGCGAGGTAGATCTGAACAAGATAGGAGTTCCACCTCCAACTCGTGAAAATGGAGCGAAGATAGTTTTCACCAAACGTTCAAAGGAAGTTTCCAAGTACATGAAAGCTGACATGCAAATAAAAGTTTCTTGTTTGTCACCAGATGAAGCGTGGGAATTGTTTCGAATTACTGTTGATGATGTCATATTAAGCAGCCATGAAGATATTCCTGCACTCGCAAGAATAGTTGCTGCAAAATGTCATGGCTTGCCACTTGCACTCATTGTCATTGGGGAAGCCATGGCATGTAAAGAGACTATACAAGAATGGCATCATGCGATTAATGTTCTGAATTCGCCTGCAGGCCACAAGTTTCCAGGTATGGAAGAAAGAATTCTTCTCGTTTTGAAGTTCAGTTACGATAGCTTGAAGAATGGTGAAATCAAATTGTGTTTCCTATATTGTTCTTTGTTTCCTGAAGATTTTGAAATAGAGAAGGAGAAGTTGATAGAATACTGGATTTGCGAAGGATATATAAATCCGAACAGATATGAAGATGGAGGTACCAACCAAGGTTATGATATAATTGGCTTGTTAGTTCGTGCACATTTGTTGATTGAATGTGAACTCACCACCAAAGTTAAAATGCATTATGTGATACGTGAGATGGCTCTTTGGATAAATTCTGACTTTGGAAAACAGCAAGAAACAATCTGTGTGAAATCTGGTGCTCATGTACGTATGATACCGAATGACATCAATTGGGAGATTGTAAGACAAGTGTCTTTAATCAGTACTCAGATTGAGAAGATATCTTGTAGTTCCAAATGCTCCAACCTTTCAACCCTATTACTCCCGTATAACAAGTTGGTGAATATTTCAGTTGGATTCTTTCTGTTTATGCCAAAACTTGTGGTCTTGGATCTTTCTACAAACATGAGTCTTATTGAATTACCGGAGGAAATTTCTAACTTATGTTCTCTTCAATATCTTAATTTATCAAGCACAGGGATAAAATCGCTACCAGGTGGTATGAAGAAGTTGAGGAAACTAATCTACTTGAATCTGGAGTTCAGTTATAAACTTGAGAGTCTTGTTGGCATATCAGCAACCTTACCAAATCTGCAAGTGTTGAAATTATTTTATTCCAATGTTTGTGTTGATGACATATTAATGGAGGAACTACAACACATGGATCACTTGAAGATTTTAACGGTAACCATAGATGATGCCATGATTTTGGAAAGGATACAAGGTATTGACCGATTGGCGAGTAGTATTCGAGGTTTATGTCTAACAAATATGTCAGCACCTCGTGTAGTATTAAGTACGACAGCTCTGGGAGGTCTTCAACAACTTGCAATTCTGAGCTGCAACATATCTGAGATAAAGATGGATTGGAAAAGCAAAGAAAGAAGGGAGGTTTCACCAATGGAGATTCATCCATCTACAAGTACAAGTTCTCCAGGCTTCAAGCAACTCTCCAGTGTTAATATAATGAAATTGGTAGGGCCAAGGGATTTGTCATGGCTGTTATTTGCTCAAAATCTAAAGAGTCTACATGTGGGCTTTTCACCAGAAATAGAAGAAATTATAAATAAGGAGAAAGGATCGAGTATTACCAAAGAAATTGCCTTTGGAAAATTGGAATCACTTGTAATATATAAATTGCCTGAACTCAAGGAAATTTGCTGGAATTATCGGACTCTTCCTAACAGTAGATATTTTGATGTCAAAGATTGTCCAAAGCTACCTGAAGATATTGCTAATTTTCCCATGCATGCAGAGGAATAAGGGGTGGAAGGGTGATGACAAGTGGTCATTAAATAACGCGATGACCAAACCGAGTGAAGAAATCGAATGGGAGAAAGATGTTTCTAGGTCTCTTTGCATCATCTCAGTTCTTAATTTGGTTTTATGTAATCCTTTTGATTTAGTGACCTCCTGTTATCCAGTTACCTTTCTCTAAGTTTATACATTCCTCTTGTCAACATGTGAATTTAAAGGTTTGTTGGTGTGTTCATGTTCTCTGTTGTCTTCTGCATAGATGGGTGGGGCGGAAGTAGTTAAGGATCATGGGGTTATATGACACTCACGGAATTTTGAAATTCAGTTAATTTTTAACTAAAGTTTTTAAATTAAAACCAATACAATTCATAAATTGACTCCTATAACTACAAGTTCTACCTCTGCCAAGATGTTATACTTGGCAAGAGTTTAGAACAAGAACAATACATTTTTATTTATTTATGAACTGACCCCGAATTAAGATTCGATTATTACAACATTAGTAACAACACACAACAAGGTATAGGTAGTTTTAAAAAGATGAAATACATACAGTGCAATTGTTATTACATTCGAGGTTTGGATTTATATCTAGGGCTTCCACTTATTTTGCGAGGAACTTAGAGAACCATTTTCCAGAAGCTTTCTCTTTACGATCAGCAGGATTAGTGAAGTTGACCCAATTCATACCAAACCGGAGGGTGTAACCATTTCCGAATTCGTAATTGTCCATCAATGACCATGCAAAATATCCTGCTACGTTGCATCCATCCCTATAATATATTTTAGAAAAGTAGTTTTGGTATATAATTAAGATTTAAAGTTGTCCGAGGAATGTCTATCAAATAAATAAAATAAGAATTAATACTTACTTCATGGCGCATTTGAGACAAGAGAGATGGCTGCAATGGTTTTGAATCCGTCCATTATCGGCAAGAGCAGTTGCAAGCGTTACGTTTCCAAGATCAAGATCAGCAACTCCTAAAAATGTTACACAAAATTTATAATAAACACATCTAGATCGATGGTTCATTGGTTAAACTTTTTTTAAATGCAACATATATAAAATGATATGTACGTACCGTTTTCGGTGATGTAGGTAAGTGGATTTTTGTAGTTGTCTTTGATGTAGTTTAGAATCTGACGGAATCCTGGAGGATAGTAGACGAAGCTAGAAGCCTGTAAAAAAAAAAAAAATAGAGCCAAATTAGTAATCTTTTTAAATATGAAAAGGATTTGTTTTTTTTTTTCAAATTTAAGTCGATACTTGCCACAACACCAATAGGACTTCCATTGCGGTAAACTGAAACAAAATAAAGGAAAAATGAATATTGATAATAGAAACTAATTACAAATAGACACACGCAAAAAGAAAACACAAAATTAGCTTTACTTACATCCAAGAGTAACTCGTGCATCCGTTATTGCATTAGGTTGTGTCGGAGGAGGTGCGTCAGTTGCATATTGTGAAACGTAATAGTTCAACCCTAGAAAATCAAGTGATCCTTTAACTAAAGCTGATTCCTCAGGTGTGAATTCTGGCAATCTATCTCCTACCATCTCTCTCATTATTGTTGGATATTTTCCGTACACCAATGGATCCAAGAACCTTAATTCATGTAAGAAAAGATTCATAAATTAGTGATGCAAACTAAAGTGTGCTTTTCACACAAAATTTCTGACTGAAACTTTCTCTATAAATGTGTGTGTCTGTTTGTGTTTTGAGATTCATGTAAGTGCTCATATATACCATCCAACAAAAAAGTCGAATGCTCGTTTTGCAGCAGCCTTGTCGAGTTCACTAAATTCATTTAGCGGGACGAACCATCTCCCGATCAAGGTTGTTCCTATCTTACCACCTTGAAATTTCTGCATAAATATATATAGGTTATAGACTACAAATATGCACCACATAAAAGTAAAATTGACGCACCAAGAAGTTATGAGAGACTTTACAGTATACACGTACCTGATATCTTTTTCTGTATAAAGAGACAGTTTTTGCATGAGCTAGAAGTTGGTTATGTGCAACTGTATAAGGTTCAACTCCAGAATCTCCTCCAAGTTCACAGCCGGTGCACCGTCCTGGTGGATAAGATCCATTTCCATAGCCTTTGAGTGCAAGAGAGAGAGGCTGATTTAAAGTGATCCAAAATTTGACCCTGTCTCCGAATCTTTGGAATAGAAGCTCAGCGTAGTTTGTGTAGTCCTCCCTATTCACGTATCGCACATATTAGACACAAATAGATTTGATAGCGGTGTTACAGAGCCTAAACAAAAGAAGAAGAAAATAAACTAAAAAACTTTGAATCAAAATCGTTAATGCACTTACACTATACGTGTGCTTAAGAAGCCTCCATATTCGTCTTCTAAAGTCTGGGGAACATCCCAATGAAATATAGTAACATATGGTTCTATGCCTGAAGTATTCATGTAAGTTAAATGTTAAATAAAAAAATATAATAAAATTATGAAAAATGTATGGTTAAGTACAAGTTTATATATATATATCGAATTTACCATTTGCTTTCAACTCGTTAATGAGATTGTTGTAGTATGTTATCCCATTCTCGTCCACTCCCCCAGTCAGTCTTCCCTCTGATTAAGGATATAATCACAAAATTTTGGGTCATTGAATTTTAAATTTAATTAACCAGTTATTTTGTTAATATAAGATGAAATCATGAAGACTATAGGAGATGTGTTTTTCTGTTTTTGTATTTACTTGGTAAGACCCTTGACCATGCTATCGAGAGACGGTATGCTTGAACATTCATTCTTTTTAGCAGTTTGACATCATCCTGTTCAAGGTTAAGTGAAAGTTGTAAAATTAGATTGAAATTACAAAAGTACTGAAAAAATATCAAAGCTACACATTCATCAATAATGATAGTCTCTTCTCGCCTTATAAAGATCATACGAATCACAAGCAAGATCTGCTGAACTACGATCCGGTACTTTTTCTGTATATAAATAACAAAAAACATGAGTCATGACCATGCATGAATAACTCTTTTTAACATCTAAATATAGGTACTATTTTCTCGACATCGAAGACCATGGGAAAAAATAATATGTTAGATGACCTGGATATCTATGCGTGAAATAGTCCCATCCATTAAGTGCTCTATGTGCTGCACCTTCAATCTGGTAGAACAAATTAAGTCATGTTGGATAAATTATAACAAAATAATAATAATGGAAAATTCTATATCCCAAAAGCCAAGATCTATATACTTGATAAGCCGAAGTAGCTGCACCAAAAGTGAAATTTTTGGGAAATCCACTACGGTTGAATGCATGAGTATTATCGCAGTGGAAGGGTTCTTTGGCCTTGCATTCTGGATTGCAGACTTTTTGGCTACTCGAAACGACGACAAAGAGAAGGACAAGAACTGCTAAAGAGTAGTGAGCTTTTGGAATTGCCATGGTTTGTATTTTCTTTATTGATGGGCTTCTTTTGGTGATGATTAAAACGATGACCTTGGAGGGGTTTATATACAAGGGTTTGAGTGCATGGGACTTGCATGGAGATTCAAGTAAACTCGTTACGTATATTTGCATTGAATTTGGTGTCCTCCATGTTCTCCACCTCGCTGTCTTGTTTTCTAATTAAAAATTTCTGAATCAGCACTTTAAGATATACGGTCTTATATTCCTCTTATATCTGAGAAATATGTCTAAATCAAAATTACAATTTATGTAAATTTCATTTAATACTAATTACATTTTTGATATTAATTTTTTTTTTTATATCTCTAGACTGTACGTAGCTAGCTCGTTGCTTATTTCTTATATCTCTTCCAATAACGATTAAAGAAAAATAATTGTTGGAACTTGGAACTGTTAGTTCCGTGTCCAATATCACTTAGCTTATATCACAAAACTTATATTATTCGTTAATACAGCAACCGTCGTTCCATAAGTAAACTATGACTTGTTACATTGGCAAATCACGACAAGTATCGAATATTTTATTACTAAATTTGAGACCCTGTTTTAAAGAATAACTAGATCATAACCCGTGCTGTATAGCACGGGTATTAATATTTTATATAAATTAAATTGTATATGTTGTTTGAATTACATAAGAAATAGTTTAGTATAAAAGTAATGCCATAATATTTTTCAATGTTTTTACTATTTGCATATAATGCTGCATTGAATTGACTTTGTTTAAAAATGTTATGTTTATAATAAATACAACATATGTAGTTTTAAGTTAATGTGTAAAATTTGTATACAAATTGTTTTGGTAAGAAACATGTTTCCTTTGTATTAGAGGATCTAATTTTTGGCCTAACTTAGAATTAGTCTTTGTATAGTATTTTGGTTATATTTGTGGATCTAATTGGGGCCTATATTAGATTATCTTTCATAGGTCTGACGAAAAAACGGACCCGACAACCAATCCAATATCCGAACCAAAAAACTGGGTTAGGGCGGGTTAAAATTTTAGGAAATTTCCTTATTGGGTAGAGTTTTAGTAAACCCGTGGATATCCGATTGGTCCAGAAATTACCCGTTATCCAAAAAGAGTATTCAAAAACCCAAACATTAATTTAATATCCAAAATATTAATTATATTTAATCGTAATATTATCTAATTATCTAAGATTATAATTATAAATCTAAATATGTCAATCAATTTTGGACCTAAATATCCAAAACAACTAAACTATTCAAAAATTATTTGTTATGTTTGTCAAAATTTAGTAAAATATATTCAAATATAATTAAATTTATTAAAACTTAACAAATTTAAAAGTTTTTTTTGTTTGGAGACCCGCTATCTACATATAAAATTCCCGTTTCTATTTTTTGGGTATTTTTAGGGTCTGAAATTTTTTATCCAAACTAACCCAAACCCAACTGGATCCTACCCGAACCAGACCCGAATATTTAGAATTATTCTATTGGGTAGTAAATCATACCGCATGTAGGCTTATATTTTAGTTAAACTAAAAACTTTTATTGTAAAGATGATTATAAATATATGATATTATTTTATTTTATTTTAAATGTATAGTAAACTGCGAGTTGTATGTGTTTTTTGATATTATTTATATTGTTTAGTATTTAAAATTTTACAATTGTATTTTGATTGTTAATTTTAGAGTTTCACCTGTAGTATACCATCTTGTATTAATATCGATTTAAACCCGTCAATTTTAGGATTTTCCAGCTTGTATTAAAAATTGAATCATATCATACACATAAAAAAATCTAATGTGTTATTAATTATTGTAGTATATAAGATTATAAATTTTTAAAATAATATATATGAAATTGAATGCAAATATTCAAATTATGACCCAGTACTCAGTAGAAAATTTTCTTAAATCTATGTTTGATCCGTTATAATATTTTTTCATGAATTGAACAATTTATATTCGTTTTTAAAAATTCCAATTATGGCATATGCGAAAAAACTCTAATTATTTTTTTATAATGTTGATATTATTTTTTCGCAAAAATAGAATCATATAAAGATGAGAGCTGAACTATAATAATTAATAAAAAATTAATATGATAATTTAGATATCAAATCTAATTTGTTGATTTTAATTGGTTACTTTTTTGGAAATTAATAATGTATTTCGTTTTTTAATTAAATTAGTATTTGACTTTTTAATTTTTAAAGAGATGAATTAATTTACTATTTAAATTTTATTTCTAATGGCATACCTATGTAATTACTTACAAAAAATAAGGTTACATTTAAAATGTACTTCCCAAATAATATAGTAGGATATCAATCTATAATCATATCAGTTAAAAACTTTTACTAATGATGAAATTTAATAATATATATACATGGATGTTGGTGTCACATTGGGGTTAAAATACATTAAAGAAAAAATTATAAATGTTATCGCAAAAACCAATTTATCTTTCTTTATAACCTAAAGAATACTAAAAATGTATGAATCCAATGATTTATGTAAAATTGTGTGTGAGTAAGTTGACTCCTAAATTAAAACAATTTGTAATATGAAAACTATTAATGAGACAATTTATTACTTTTTCGTTTTTGATTTTTTGTTATTGAAACGTACTTAAAAGTGTAAAATTTAAGAGAAATTTTTGAAATGGTATATTTAAGATGTGAGATAGATCTTCAAGTTTCTGTTAGATAATGATAGAAGGTATTCAACATATTTTGGACTTTAAACGATAATGTAGAGTTTCGTTATAATATATTATCGCATTCATATATAACTTTTTTTGTTGTTGCTTAAGGCATTCATATATAACTAACTGAAATTATATTATATTTGATCAATTGGATGTTAACTAAAAAAAAAAAAACCGTTATAAAATAAACTATGTTTGGAGAAAATATTAGGAGCTGTATCTTATAATTTGGTGGTAGAATCTTTAGGGACTTGGAGAAAGTTTTGCAAACTCTACCAAATTACTCGTCTCTTTTACATATACAAGGTTGATACTTTGAACTCGTTTGAGTATGATACTTGGTGTGTAATGGGTCCTCTAATTGATGTGTTGGATCCTTTTGGTCCAAGCGTCCGGTATTGCTTTGGATTATCATGTTCTTTTGGTTATTGACTCTGGAACATGTTTATCGCTTCCCCCTTGAAAGTGTCACCTTCAAATGCAAATGCTGAGGGTTCTTTCTTGCTGTTAATTTTTCTTTCGGATGCACAAGACATGTTCTATTTTTTTTGTTTTATAGTTCTATGGAAATTGGAAGGAACGCAACGGTCACTTTCACTATGCGGGATCAAAGCAGATTATGATGAGGAACCGGCTAATTAAGCCCTCTCAGTCCGTACAGCACTATTTTTCTTAGCTCTCTCAATCTCATATATATCCCTAGCTTCTTTCTCTTTTACCTAAGGTGTTCTTTCAACATTCTTCTTTATAACTAGACCGTAAGATCACATTAAGCCCATAAAAATCAAATATTGTTAAATTGTGGTCGCATCGCACTTTTGGCAACTGCAACAACTAAGAAGTTGTGGTAATAAAAAACCAACGAACTTACAAGTAGATAGTTGAATTAAATTAAGGTGTCAGGGATACGCAGTTCACAGTTGAGATGGAAGTTAATATAGCAAAGGTTACAATTCATTTACCAAATATAGTACAGAATGTTTACTCTCTTGTATTTATTTCGGATCTCATAACCAAAAGTAGATTTACTTAAACAGTTTTTTTTTTTTTTTTGCATTGCTTGTCCCTCTTGCCTTCATTTATTGGCACTCTCTTAATTATAAGACTCAAAACAGTCCTTTTTTTGTTTTCAACAAAAACTCAAAACAGTCTATTAAGCAATGAAATTTCCATATTTTTGTAATGTAGGCTGTAAATTGACAAATAAACAGTACTGCTTCAAAAAGAAAATAAGAACATGGCTTCCCATAATTAGGGCTTTGGAAATGTTATTAACGGATATATAAATGTCCTTAGATCGAGAACCCCTTAATTAATAATTAACAGTAACACAGACTACTTTTTTCTATGGACTGCAGAATTTTATGGTCAAACCCACCCAAATTAAAAGCTAATTATATGTAAAATTCTATTGCACATATATTTTATTAGGATATTTCTAGCATTTATGGACCACAAGAAAATAATTATAGTTGTTTTTTTTTTGGTTAAACAAAAAATTGATTATAGTTATGATATGGAAAAGATGGAAGAAGTCATTTAATAAGTTTATCTAACAATCTATGATTAGGTTATCGCAGTAATGAATTTTCTTTCTTAGCAGAAATGAATAATTTAGTCACACTAACTACATAGCTTTAATTTCTGTTGATACAATTGAAGACAAGAAGACATAAACGTTGAAACAGTGTATTTGGTACTGTGTATGTGTTTGATTAGCACGAAACATGGTTAAAAACATCACATGGTTAAAACAAATCCGTCACCATCTGTTTTTTTTTTTTTTTTTACAACATACTTGTTTTCCATTCGTCATATCCGAAAGAGAATAAATTTGCAAGCTCTTCAAATTCATGGTTCGGTATTATAATCTTAAAAAAAATATATAAACTTACAATATAAATAGAACGATAGGTTTGATAAACAATAAAAATAGATGATAGGGGGCCATAAATAAAAACTCGAAAACAAAAGTTAAATAGCAAAATGCAACAAGCAAGCTCATGATGTGTCGAATACACTTCTGCAAACAATTTGGGGGAGATTAAAAATAGTCACTATAAAAAAAATCTTATGACGTTGAGAATCCGTCTTTTGCCTCAAAAATTACCAACACGAACCACATTGAAGCAGCAAGGAACATTGGACGGTTTCTTTCCAGAGGCAGAAACTAAATAGTATATCTCAATAAGAAATTTAACATACGACCAAAATTAATTGCTTTATAAAAATAATTAAAATATTAATGATAACCTTTTCCGTGGTTAATTTTCGGCCATTATGATAAAATAATTGATCCAATCATATGTTTACACAACATACTTAAAATTCCTTATATACTCTCTTGATTACTTTCTTACCAGTTACATAAACTCAATATGCAACAACTAGATTACTTTAATCTAAACGTTCTGATATACGGCCTTATGTCGATGTTAAGTTATATATATCACGTTCACAATGTATATAAATAATTCAAATAATTTTCCAAAAGTAATGGCGTCTAAATATAGTTGAGTTGAATAGTATAGACTCTCCTCATGGATTTGAATTTCCTCTGTGATTCGTTTGAAAAAAAACAATGTTTTGGAGTGCTATACTAGTTGATACACCCAACCAAATCGGAATTTTATAAAAAATTTGGACAAAATTACCAGAAAATAAAATTATTGCAATTTACGTGATATATACCCTAAAGTGTTATGTTTCCTTAAATCGTGTAACGAAACCATAAGTTTCTTATCATGCGGATGTCTGTAGCTCTCGACATATATAGTACCGAACGGGTCCAACGAGTAAATGAATATAACATCAAACGTCAATTTTTCTGTCACATGCCTCGTCTATGCATGCATGATAGTGTACATATATAATAGTTTCCTTTCTGTCTTTTACACTATTCTTAATCCACTTTTCTGTTTTGCATGGGTAGATATTTTGTTTTGGTTTCATAAAATAAATAGAAACCAATATCATTTAGTTTGGTTCGATTTTTCTTCGGATTCTAAATTTTTTTTATTTTATTTTAACTAAACTATATGTTTTATTTATTTTTAGTCATGATTTATTTTATATATCAAAAATATGTAACCGAATTTATTACATCTAGTTTTTTCCAATCACTTTCTTTGGTACAGTTTCGGTTTGACTCAAATTAGTTTAAACCAATTTGGACCACCCTAATTTATACATTTTTTTTTTCAAAGACCCTAGTTCTCTTAATACATTCACCGCACAACTTTTTATAACTATAAATAAGGCCACAAGCATTCACACACATTACACTTTTCTCTCCCAAAGAAACAAAAAAAAAAACTCTTAAGCTAGAACAAGTTTAAAACTCTTCGCTCAGTTTTCGATCTATCTAACAAAAGCATACATGACTACGCCGGAGGGGGCGATGTATGTGGCGTGGGAGGATCTTACGGTGGTGATACCAAACTTCGGTGAAGGAGCAACTAAGAGATTACTGAATGGAGTGAATGGTTGTGGTGAGCCAAATAGGATCTTAGCTATTATGGGTCCTTCAGGTTCAGGCAAATCTACGCTTCTTGATGCTTTAGCAGGTCCCTTCTCTCTCTCTCAGACACACACACCCATACATGTCAAGATTAGCTCGTCGTTTTTATTATGTATTTCTTTTATTGTTAAATGGTTTTCCTCTATTATATAAATCTCAAATAAGCTGAAGCAACATCGACCAACAATTAAAAGATATAGTTTTTAGAGGAATTTAACAACCAACCACATTTAGCTTTGAAACCAACATTAAAGGATGAGACTTACCCACTTTGAACCTAGTATTTAGTGAATCGTTCTATGTACTCTATATATATATATATATAACTATAATTAACAATATACATGACGTTATGTCTTTCTTTTAAAAAATTGTCCAAGGAAACTTTCTCAATATACTATGTAAAAAGTGTTTCACTTTTGGAAAATAAGAAATTTCTGTTTTCTTACATTAAAAAATATTCACAAATCTTTTAGTAATTTTTATTTGGAATTGATAAGGATTTCTGCCATTCGTAGTTAAATTTGAGAATATAAGTTAGAATTTATTTGTTAGATATATATATATATATATATATATAGGTGTATGTCTGTGCGTGGGTGGGTGTGTGTCCTATTCAACATAAAATATTTAATTATTATTAACCTGTAAATTCGTATGTAATCAAAATTAACTAATATGATACTTGATTAGTTTTTTGTATATTGGAAAAATACATTACTACAATAAAATTGATAACTTTCCTATTTGAAAGCAACAAACTATGTACATACTGTATCAGTATCACAATTTGGTGAAATGAAAATATTAACTGAAGTTTTTGTACTCTTCTGTAATTTTTTTTTTTTTTCTTCTGTAACTTTGACCAAACGTAACATATATATATGTAAAAGAAATTTGAGAGCATGATATAACATATTTATGTATCAAGATATTTATAACTATTGAAAAACAGTGCTATATTTATATCTAAGTTTCATGTACACGATGAGACATATATAGATATTTCTAACTTTATATTTATGGATTCTAGCTACCAATTTTATTTTTTAAGTATAGCTATATACTATCGGAGTACTAAATAAATATTAAAAAAAAAATAGTTGCAATTTTCATGTTCTTAATTAATAAATTTACATCGTCGTACATTTAGTATTGAATAAATTGATAGTTACGTTTCTCTAACGTAGACTATGTACAGAAATTTTGCAGTAACATTTCTTATTAAATCATATTTTAAATGTTAACCAACTACCAATCACCAATATTCTGACACAAATATTTAGGATTGCACGATCGTATCTTCATACCGACTTGCGATCTCTTCACAAGTTGAACCCGGTTTGGTGACTGGTCGGACTCTTTGAGGGATGTTACGTTCAATCCAAAAACAATCCAAATCGATTATTATTTTCTTGACCAAACCTAAATTTGATTGGATTAAGAAGATCTTTATTTTATGCTTATGACTAATCGAAACCAATTTAATTTTACTGTGGCTAATATTCTTGTAAAAGCGAAAAACCCAAAACCGGGTTATAAGATTGTTCTATCAATGCTATAAGATTGTTCAAAAACATGAAAGATTTAACATCTAACATTAAAAGGTAAATTTGGTGATGGTACAGGAAGATTAGCAGGGAATGTTGTAATGAGTGGCAAAGTACTTGTCAATGGCAAGAAGAGAAGACTTGACTTTGGTGCTGCCGTAAGAAAATTTATCTTTTCTCTTTAGTTTTTACCCTTTTACACAATCAAACTATTATTATTCATGAATGTCCTAAACTCTCAGGCTTATGTGACGCAAGAAGATGTGTTGCTAGGAACTTTGACAGTGAGAGAATCCATATCTTACTCGGCTCATCTCAGGCTCCCTTCAAAGCTTACCAGAGAAGAGATCAGTGACATTGTGGAAGCTACAATCACTGACATGGGTCTTGAAGAATGTTCAGACAGGACCATTGGAAACTGGCATTTGCGTGGAATAAGCGGAGGAGAGAAGAAACGGCTTAGTATTGCCCTCGAGGTCTTAACAAAACCAAGTCTCCTCTTTCTAGACGAACCAACTAGTGGACTGGACAGTGCTTCAGCTTTCTTCGTGGTTCAGATTCTTAGAAACATAGCAAGCAGTGGCAAAACTGTGGTTTCTTCGATCCATCAGCCGAGTGGTGAGGTTTTCGCCCTCTTTGATGACCTGCTACTTCTGTCTGGAGGAGAAACTGTTTACTTTGGCGAAGCAGAATCTGCAACAAAGGTAATAAGATAGAGCATTGGCAAGAGTATATAACCATTATGCTCATTTGTGTTGTTGTTGCTTCGACATTGCAGTTCTTTGGTGAAGCAGGTTTTCCTTGTCCAAGTAGACGGAATCCATCAGACCACTTCCTTCGCTGTGTCAATTCCGATTTCGATAATGTCACAGCGGCTTTGGTTGAATCTCGGAGAATCAACGTTTGTTTTCCTCTGCCCTTCTTGTTTTTTCATGAACTTACAATACTCTCAAGCTTTTGACCTCGACCTTTTACATCTGCAGGATTCATCTTTCTCTCTTCACCAACTACATGAAACTACAAACACATTAGATCCTCTGGATGATATACCAACTGCAGAAATTAGAACAACACTTGTCAGAAAATTTAAGTGTTCACTTTATGCAGCAGCTTCAAGAGCAAGAATTCAAGAAATAGCATCGATAGTAAGTTACGGTTACTACTTCCCTTAAAACTACAATGTATCACATAATGAGAGTCTCATAAGCACAGTTATAAACCTTGTGCAACAGGTGGGGATTGTCACAGAAAGGAAAAAGGGGAGCCAAACTAATTGGTGGAAACAACTCAGAATACTTACTCAGCGATCTTTCATCAACATGAGTAGAGACTTGGGGTACTACTGGATGCGGATTGCAGTCTACATAGTGTTATCCATTTGTGTCGGGTCAATCTTCTTCAACGTCGGGAGAAACCACACAAATGTTATGAGTACTGCAGCTTGTGGCGGATTTATGGCAGGCTTTATGACATTCATGTCAATAGGAGGATTCCAATCCTTCATTGAAGAAATGAAGGTAAAGAGCTAAACAGAGAAAAATTCTCTTTCTTCACCTAAAAACTTATCTTATGTTTTAGCATCTTTATTCCTGAAAACAGGTGTTTTCTCGCGAAAGGCTCAATGGACACTATGGGGTTGCAGTATACACTGTGTCTAATTTACTCTCCTCATTACCTTTCATAATCCTTATGTGCCTCTCCACCAGCTCAATCACTATCTACATGGTGAGGTTCCAATCCGGAGGTTCTCATTTCTTCTACAACTGTCTCGACCTTATCTGCGCGATTACAACTGTGGAGAGTTGCATGATGATGATAGCTTCAGTAGTCCCTAACTTCTTGATGGGAGTCATGTTGGGAGCTGGTTACATTGTAAGAGTGGCCTCTGTCGCTCTTTCACCTACAAGCTTTCTTATATCTCCAAAAACTATTCTAAATTGAAAACCGCTTTATCCTTCATCTCATAGGGAATTATGGTGTTAAGTGCGGGGTTTTTCCGATTCTTCCCCGACTTACCAATGGTGTTCTGGCGATACCCGGTGTCCTACATAAACTATGGTGCATGGGCACTACAGGTAACCAGGTTTTCTCAACTTTAAGATGCAGACTATATCGTCAAGTAGCTATCTTAAATGAGCATACCTGATAAATTGCAGGGAGCATACAAGAATGAGATGATTGGGGTGGAGTATGATTCTCCGTTACCCTTGGTACCAAAAATGAAAGGAGAACTCATTCTTCAAACTGTTCTAGGCATAAATCCAGAAAGTTCAAAGTGGTTGGATCTAGCAGTTGTGATGATGATTCTCATTGGGTATAGGATTGCCTTCTTCGCCATCCTCAAGTTCCGGGAAAAGGTTTTCCCAGTTATTCACATGTTATACACAAAGAGAACTCTGAGCCATATCCAGAAAAGGCCTTCTTTCAGAAGAATGACACCTTTCCCTTCCAGGCGATACCCTGTTCACCATGCTCTCTCTTCTCAGGAAGGACTTAACTCTCCACTGCATTAGAAGCATATACAGCAGGATGCAATTTCCATATATTTCAATATGTCAGATGTCACTCTCTTCAAACTTGATAAACTGTTTGTAGCCCGTTGTGTAAGGAAAAAAAAAAGAAAAGAGAGATACTATCATTCTGACTAATGAGATTTGTTTAGCATGAGGATGGTATCTATCAGAGATACATATATTGGAGAAAAAAGATAAGCATGGCTACATTATCAGATTACAAGTGATGCATGCATGAACCCCTAAGAGAGAGTCTACCAACGAACCACCGTAAATATATCAAATAAGGCACTTCGTTTGCTAACATAGCTTCAGAAGAAACTGTGTTATGGAAATCAAATAAACAGAAGATGGTATGGAGATTTGTTACCTGGCTGGCAGTAGAACACTGGTCCTTGCTTGATAGCACCAGTGACGCAAATCTATAATCTGTGCAGCACAAGAACAGAACAGACCAGGCATATTTGACTTTTATCACTAAGTGCCATGAAATCTCCTCTTTTAGCATATAGTTGATAGGGAATAGAATCAAAACTAACAAAAGTAACCTCCCAAAGGCGTTTGTTGAACAGATAGAGAACAAACAACGAGATACTTAAAACCTTAAAAGTGTAAAACCAAGCAAAAATGGTAAATTTTCAACTTTGGGAACCCAAATATAAGCTCCCAGAAATATTACATAGTAAGGAAAAAAAATACACAAACAATCAATAACTTTAAACAAATATGGCTAATCCAGTTGTAAAATCAGAAAAAACCAGTCTGATTATTTTAGAGTAGACATGTACAGAACTCATTTGTTGTTCATTTGCTACCCTATGACTGTTACAACTAAACTCATCCAAATCTGAACCAAGAACTAGTTTGGGAAAACTGTGTTAAAATGTCAAGAATACGCCTGCTGGTTCTGCCTAACTCTTCATATCCTCAGAACCATTAGTTTCAAGTCTACCATTAAATCCATGATATGGAACCTCCCACATCGGCCTCGGGGTAGCACGCCCACCAAAATCCTCAGGGAAAAACTCAAAACTGGGGCCAAAATTGAACTTCACAAGACAATTTGACTGGTCGGGAAGAGTGTACATCGAAGCAGCAGGGTAGTAACGACCGCCAACAATATCTGTGAAGGCCGCTCCCTGACATACACCATTTTTGAAGAACGATATTTCACTGCCTGCATCAGAAGTAAAGGTATCGTTAACGAAAGATTGGTCATTAATCTTCCAGAATTGCACAGATACCATCTACATCATAGATGTGGAGGGTAGCAAAAACAAAACTAAGGCATTTATCTTTATGAAGAATCTCCACTATCTATTCTCTACCAAACCATGATAAAGCTACCATCACAAGCAACAACATTCATACACATTTTTAGTCTACTTAAAACATATGCGACTACCAAAAAGCAGAAAAGTCACCCCACAAGAACACGAAAATTAAAGAACAGGTGACGCATGACATACCTGGTACAACTTTAGGAGGCTCCTCTTTAGCATCAGGTGCACAAATATATCTCTGCCCTTTATAAAACACATAATGAGGAGGCTTTGGAGCAAAAGATTCACCATCAGGAAGATTTATGTAGAATCCAATAACATCACCTTCCTTGTACCCTTCCTCAGCATATGTCTCCCTTAAAGCCTTATGTATCTTACACCCATCAATATCCCTAAACCCAAAACTATTCCCATCATACCCAACTGGAGCCTGCAAATCCCCTTTATCAGTCGACCACCCGAGTCGTGTATGACCAGTCTCACCTAAACTCAAAACTTTAATCTCAAAGTACCAAGCTCCTTCAACAACTCCTCTTGTAGCTCTCACCATCCTATACCCTTTACTACTTCCTGCAGTAAGTCTATCTTCACTTATCTCAACTTTCTCAGCTTTGTATACTTTAGAAAGGCAAATTTCCAAGTCAGGTGTATCGTCTCCCTTATCGGGAAATCTAGGCACCGGAGTTATCAATACCTTATCTTCTACAGCTGCTGGATTCGGCGTGTTGGCTTTACTCTTCTTCTTTCCCTTACGTGTGCTCTTAGTCACCCATACATTATTGTTCTTCTTCTTCGATTTAGATTTCTTAGCCGCACTCGCAACCAGAGTCGCCGCTTCCTCCACAACCATAGCTTCCGATGGAAGCACTTGCTCTGGCTCCTCCTCTTCCTTAACAGCGACTGAAGTAAGACAATCTAGCTGCTTAAGCTTCTTATGCGGTGGATCATCTTGCTCTTCATCTCCTTCGTCTTCTTCCATTGCGCTACCGTTCTGATTAGCCACAGAATCCAGTTTCGGAGATTTAGGGTTATCGGAGGAAGAAGTAGTCGGAGCTTCTTCAGAGAATGAATCGGATTCAATTTTCAAATCGGATCCGGGTTGATCAACATCCATAGCTACTACATCTAATTTCTCTAAATCAGTATCGATTGGTTCTTCAATTATACCGGACGATTCCAATGGCGCTAAATCATTCTCTTCAGAAGGAAGAAGAGCGGTTCCGGTGGTAGTTCCTTCGAGAAGAGAAATTGATACTTCTGCTTCTGAAGCAGTTTCGATTGATTCTTCGACAGCATCGGATGATTCCGGCGGCGCTGAATCGTCCACCAGTTCGGAGGGAAGAAGAACTCCGGTAGGTTCTTCGGGAAGCGATACTGAGACTTGTGCTTCTTCAATTTTGGGATTTTGTTCAGCTTCTTCAATTTTGGAATTTGATTGAAGAGACTCCATTGAAACAGAAGTTTTTTTTGATGCAGCCAGTTTGTGGCACTCGCCGACTTGCAAATTTTTGAGAGACTGGCGGATGGCAGAGAAACAGTGAATTATTTTTTTTAAATGTTAGAGACTTATGTGGGCTTTATGAGGCCCAGTAAGAAACTAGGGTTTGGATAAGGGGTGTCCATGTTTTCTTAGTAGTTTAGTCCATTTAAAAATAAAAACGGTTTATGCATCTAACAATAGATTATTTGGCTTTCTCATATATTTTTTTCTAAACTTTTATACTATTATTTGGAAAGTACTATTATATAGAACATTTGAAAATAGTTTTACTTGATATTTTTAAAGAATGTCATCAATACTTAATAGATCAAAAAGTTAAAAAATTATAAGTACTCTAATTTGATCTTTTTATAATAGATATATTTATAATTGGTGGTGGTTAAATATAATGTATAATACGATGGAATGAGTTATTATCCTTATTCTTTACTAAAATTTGTTTATCCTATCGCTTGCATAAAAATATACATACTAATAAAAACTTCCGATTACTTATAAATTGAGCCAAAAACCAAATGCAAGTATTAAAACAACCACAAAATTTCAAAGAAGTAGGCATACGTCGTACAAAAAGTTCACAGCCTTCTTTATTTCTAAAGACGAGGTATTCTAGTCATCCAACATCTATTCAATCCCAATTTTCCAGGGAACCTATTCGGAATAACTCTTCTTTTGCTGGATTATTACCAATATAATCATAAAACAAAATTTTCAGGAATTTTAGCTCAAGCTTCTCGTAAAATATTAATAAAATCGATTTTTTTATTGTAATAAACTTAAAAATTAATTTCATATTATTTAAAATTATTAATTAGTTGAGAAAGGTCAAAACATGAGATTCATTGATGCATTGTATGGTGATTATGGGAAGGAAGTCACTGAAATTATTAAGAAGGATCCTAGTCTTGATTTAGCAAAACAAAAAAAAGGATCATGGTCGTGCATTGCCTACAATGATGAAGAAGAAGCAAGAAGAATGGAGTACATGCCTTGCTGAATTCAAGGAGGTATGGACTGAGATATATATGAAGAATTTTATCAAATTAATCCCTTGATCACAAAACATATGACAAGGAGAGCAAAGCTCGAGTGGTTAAGAAGGCTGAGAGAAAAGAAGGTTGAGGTTAAAGCACTTTCTGATTCCTCAATGCATGATGTGAAAGATTTAGAGATCTCAATGGACAAAAAGAGCTTTCTGTATATTCATGAGTTACGATTTTCAAGTATTTAATTAGATTACAAAGTCATATCTTAAAGAATCTATCAAAACTATCTATATATAAACAACTTTAACTCGAAAGATATGGAACAACTTCTTGTTCTGTTTATTGTGGAACATATCGCATTATCTGTTAATATGATGACAACTCTGAATCCTTTAATTCCTGTCGTGCGCATATTGTAATTGTTATATCATATTTTGGGGAACACAGAGATTTATGATTATTATTTTTTCAAGTGATACACGCACTCAATGCCCTCTTAGCATGCACTTTGTTGTGGTCCACTTTTCTTCCACGTTATATTTGTACGAATTTACCGCTTAACTTTTAACCAATGAAAGTTGTATTGGATCTCTCCTAAACCACATATATACGTGATATCATGTAACCACATATTATATATCTAATCATAGCTTATACATGACAGAGAATGGGGGATGGTGATGACCTCCATAATTATAGAAGTTTAATTAAATCATTAATCAAACACTAACATACTCAATTTATCAAACGTGATCCACACATTAATTACGAAAATATTTTTATAACTATTTATATTTAATTTTCGACTTAAGTCGTTGTGGGTTTAAAATTATCATCGTTAACCTTCCCAAGAACTTGTTGAAGATGATGAGCGATATCCTCCGGTCCGTGAGGTTCAAGCAGTGGTCGGTCCGGAAGAACCCACTGTCCATCGCCGTTCTTGACCATACCTTTGTTCTCATCTTGTCTCCAACAAGGCGGCACATGGTACTCACCTCTCAAGAAATCACAACTCTTATTCACTAAAGCTATGTCTCGCTTTGTCACCAAACAAAATCTCTTCTCTGCTTCTTCGTCTTTTCCATGATAACCATCCACCAAATGAAGCAAAGCTTCTAGGTTATGTGCACAACCCAAATCCTTAGTCGGTTTCAGAAATGGGCTTTTCTTGTGGTCCAAGGCAAGCTCCACGCCGACGTGCGCGTAGCTCCACGGGAATGATGTTTTTTCTTCCACATACTTCTGAAACTGAAACTTCTCGTTTGTGAATATCCCTGGAACAGAAGGTACCTTGTCGTGTACATTAACGACTCTCAGAACTTTAACCCCTAGTTCGTCACATCGTTCCTTGAACCTCAAGTTACCTACTCGAGGTCCCGAGAAGGAGAAAACAGTAATTGGAATTTTATAGTTGTTCTCCGGTACGTGATTCAAGTTTAGCTCTGCGATATCATAAGCACTGACCAAAGCCAGAGAGGCGCCGAGGCTGTGCCCTGTCACGGTGATGCTTGTCTTGTGACCTTCTTCTTCGGTACCGTAGTACTCAATAAGCCGTTTGACTTCAGCCAAAACCTGTTCCCGAGCCGAGAAGGAAGAGAATTTGCAAGAATCTTCTTTCTTGGTGTATAAGTCATGAAACCCTAATTCAATCTTGATAGATGGGTCGTCACCGAAGTTAGCTGAACAAAGAATGTCTTTTAAGTCATAGATCCATTCGAGATAAGTGACTGTGCCTCTCCAAGCAATGACTATGTCACGTCTCCCGAGCCGACTCACCTCTTCTTCGTCCGTAGCTACAGCAACAAAACCCATCCAGTTCGCGTGTTGGCTCCAAATCGAGCTGAGTTTTGATTTCTGGAAGAAGTTTGGGAGGTTTATGTTGGATGTAGCGTAGAGGTAACGTGTTATGGTGTAGCCTTTGTGGAGATGTAGGTCAAGGTTTAAGAAGAAATCAGAAGGATGGTATTTGCAAGAGCCACAGTATTTAGAGTGAGGATCGAAGTCGAATGAGTCATAGCAAGCTTGAGCAAATTCGCCATAACGTATGATCTCTCTTCGAAGATGATTGTTCATTGGATCTAGTTGTCCTTCCCAATTATTGCAACCTTGTACTTCTCTCCAAATTTCTCGAAGACTAACTTCTTTCTCTTCTTCTTCTTCTTCCGCTTTTTCTTCTCGTTTGTTGTCTGACACATGGGTTTGTTTATTTGACTGCTTCTGTTGAGTCGTTGAAGAGCTTATGCTTGTGCATGAAGATGAGCAAATGATGGAACAAGTCTTGAACTTTGTTGTCAAAACTAGGGTTTGGGGTTGGGTTTTAAAGATGTTTTGAGGAGAAGAAGAGAAGAATCTTGGGTTCTTGAGAGTTATTGGTAAAGATAGAGAAGCCATTTAGATTGGGTTGTTTGAGAGTTATATTTTTTTTTTTGTTTTTTTTTTTTGTGTAGAGAAAATCAGAGAGCAAGTGAGTATATATGTATGCATATGACTTTCGATTAAATTTGCTTTGTTTTTTTTGTGTGGATGATCATGATTTGGTTGGGTTACAAAGATTGATGATGAGTTTGGTATAAGTGCCTCTCCTTATTGTTGTGTATTTAATGGGGTCGGTGAAGAAGAGAGAGACATACACTTAATGGATGTTTCTTTCTTCTCCTTTAATGGAGTTCTCAATTCCTTCTTGTACAATATGGCCACACATCTTTTAACATGTATTAAATATGTGAATAGACCAACTCAAGAAACAGAGAAATATTCCACTTTGTATTGCGAAGTAAGAATCTATTCAAGTGATCCTAATAAGGGAGAAAGATATCTATAGGGTTGGGATTTTAAGCTTTATTTAGCTAGTGGTACATCATAATGATGAGTTTGAGAATGTAATGATTTTTCTTTGTTAAGGTGCAAAATTTTATTAAGGGATCGTGGATGGGTAATAATTAGTACAGTGGTTTATGCAAATTTACTAGTTAGCAATGATAGTCAAATTATCAATGGTTGATATAGTTTTGTTTTTTTTAGTTTATACTTTTTTGAAAAGCCAAATTTCATCATATAAAAAAAAAAAAAAAACGTTTCACTATCTTCAAAGTAACCGAAATAATAAATTGAAATATTTGGTGTGAACGAAACCTCATACCAGACACAAACGAGGAAGCCAAACATATATGAAACATGGAACATATTACTATTTTGGTACTCCATGCTTACTCCAAATAGACGGTGTCAACTCACTCACTTTCACAAAACTTGGTCCTTTAACTTCGGCCTTTAGAGTCCAATTCTAACTTTCAAACTGAACCGAATCCAATCTTAATCTTCCTAAGGACTAAGAGCATGCACATAGGTGATATTTTATGAGTATCATTAACAATTTTTTAGTATTAGTTTTAATGTTTCTTTATTGTTTGAGATTGTTTATGATACTAGTACTAAATATGTTTACACATTGGTAAGACTTGTTTAAATATCATAAAACAAAAAAAATTGTCGAAACTGTTTTATGATTTCTTGAATCATTTTGAAATTGTTATTCCGATATGAAAACCTTGTTGAAATTAGACCTATCAACAAATTATGAGTTATAACACAACGTAACCAAAATTTTATATGTACACCTTAAACAGTACTGTTACAAACTCCAGTACACCATAAAGAGACATTGAAACACGAACACCAACAACACACAAGTAACACATAGGCAAAGTGCGTGAAAGACCTTATTTACCATTTACACACGTAAATAACAATTTCTAGAACAGAGCTTTTTTTTAGCTCATTTTTATTAGACTGAGACTTTGAGAAAATATTAAAAACTTCACTTGAAAATGGGCTTGACATGGACTCCAACTTGGTGAATTATGTCTGCACCCGCTTTGCCATGGAACCCGACGACCTTGTGGCCATCTTCTTTGAGTAGGACGCTTTTGGCACTTTCAAGTCCAAAAGGCGGAGAGGTTCGTTTGTTCGTCGTGAATCTAAGCATCGCTACAATTTCACCAGCGAGAAACAGTGTACCTTAATAGGCTGAGTGAATCAGATAGCATTCCCTTGATAGCTTCTGAATCAGCTCCAGAACCATCCACAAAAGCTTTGTTATCTGATATTACAAACATATCCAAAGGCCATTATCTCTTAATAAAACAGTTAGAAATCGAACAAGAAGAGTAAACTGTAAACAGTAGCTACTCACTTGCAGTTATGCCAGTAGTCTCATCACTGCCCACACTCAAATCTATAGTTTTATGGAACTCCCTATTACCAACCAAGCAACTTAAGATGTGATGCAACATCATAAGATGAAAACGCAAAGAATAGAAAATAACCTTTTCTCCTTGATCAATTCTTCCATTTAGCTTATAAACTGATCTCTGTATATCACAAATAGAATAAGCAATCACCAAACAAAACCCAAAGTTTGAACTAAACTAATCAAGATATTAGAAAACAAAAATCACATGAGTAATCCTTTCTTGTTCTTTATTTCGCCAACAATCATGTCATCAACAAAAATTCCAGAATATCAAACGAAGATATCAACCTGCAACCATAAGCACTAAAAACTCAAATAAACAATGTGTGGCCAAACCTTAAGAGCATCATCTTCAATGCCATTAGTAGAAACTTCATCCTGAAGAAGACTAATCCTTGCCTGAGAAAAAAAAAAAAGAGGCACAGTTTCAATCTCATTAGGCACCAAAACTTGTTAATCATCCCAAAAACCAAGTAAGATCAAAGAAAAATCAAAACCTCCAGAGATTGAATAGTAAAATCGTTCAAAGACAACTCACCTGTGTCTCCAGGGATTGAATAGTAGAATCGTTCAAAACCCGAAATCTCTAGAAAACAAACAAAATGTATGAAGTATCTTACCTCCACGAGATCTTTCAGAGTGAAATCGCGGATCAGAGAGAGAACCTGCTTCTGCGTGTCGATTACCTGATCGGCATAGGAGCGATGTGATCGAAGAAAAAGCGGCGTAGGAGGTGGAGAAGAAGAAGTATCGCGGTGATTTTTTTTTTTCTGATTTGAGCAAAACGCTCACCAATCGGGTGTTGCCACGTTACCCGATACTGAGTTCAAAGATATCAGTGGATTGATACGGATCAGGCCCAAATACATGGTTTGATCCATTAAAATATAATTTTTAGGCTACTAATACCCAAAATAAATTACCTATGTACATGGTCTAAGTGAACCGAATTGAATCTTAATTTTTGTTCAATTTGGTAGGCCATGGACCCTTCAATCCTAATACAATAGTACTGTTTTCATTTTTTCTTCCCTTCCAATCTCGAGAGTATTCAGGATCTCTAGATCTCAATTTTTATTGAATTACATGTGTTATTTACTCTACTTCGTATTTTTATTTTAGCAAGTACTTTTTGGATGATCAAGACCAATTCAAGATATATAGTCTGGGGTCTAATTTATATTGCTCAGTTGAAGTTTTTTTCGGTTAACTTGTACGTGACATTATCAGCGTCCGTGTAGCCAAAACTGCTGTAACTGTTTGTAAAAACTACATAACAAAACATATTAGTACATGACATATATCTTTTGGTGTATCATTGAGTGTCTGGGTCATTCGTTTAATTCCAAGAATGAAAAATTCATATGATAAGGACTTTCCTTTAAACTTACCAAGAGTAAAGCATATTCGTTGGGGGTCTGGTTTCATCCGTTAAGGCAATCAATTTCACATTCAACCAATTAGAATAATGAGTTGGGCTGAGTTATTACACTCAATGAAACTTTTTTTTAATTTGCGTCGAACAAATTAGCCATGTTTGTGAGAAAATCATATGAAGTTAAAATTTTATTGAAAACGAAATGTTAAGATTTAACAGATACAAGAAAAAATATAGAAAACTATTATACACATAAATAAAATTTTGTATACACATGCATACACACTTAATATTTTCTTAACTATTTTGGTAAATTTTGAATTAACTTCATTTTCCAATTTATTATTTATTTTCGTTAAATTGATAATATAGTTTAAAAGACGGGAGAGAAATTGAAAATTTAAAAGCACACTCAATTTAAATAGGAGTAAAACATATATTTTCAAAAAATTTATATATATGAAAAAATTGAAAGAATAAAAATGAAACTCAATTAAAAAAATACAAGAATAATTTTTATTTTTAACACGTTGAAATTGAAATTAGAGGAAAAAGTTTTATGTAATAAAACGAATATGTCATAATTGTCATATTGTAAATATATACTATTATTTAATTAATTAAATAAGTACAACAACGTGGAAAAATTGACAACATAAGTCATAAACAAAATAATATTTCGTGGAAAAAAATAAAATAAAATAAAAAAAGTTTAAATTAATATGAGGAAAAAATTGACTTGTTCTTCCCCCGCTCTGCTCGCTGCGTTAGCACTCTTGCTCTCTCAAATTCATTCTCATCACAAACCAATTCTTGCTTTCGCATTCCTCAGGTTTTTCTCAATCTCAAATACCCTTTACCTCTAGATCTTATCGTCAAAGTTTCCTCCTTTTACGAATCCAAATCTGCTGTGATCTTTAGGTCAAAGGAACCCATTTTTTGAATCGTTTCCTTCGATTTGATATTAAAAAAAACTTATCTTTATGACTCCAATGATCTAAAGTTTATCTAATCTTAGATTGTAATGATGGAGCGGTTAACATCTCCTCCTCGTCTAATGATAGTCTCCGATCTTGACGAAACCATGGTAAAAACGCAAATCTTGATTCTTCCTCTGTTAAGAACAGAACAACGATTTTGAGTTTTTTCTTTTGCTTTTGATTTTGCAGGTTGATCATCATAAAGATCCTGAGAATCTAGCTCTATTGAGGTTTAATTCATTGTGGGAAGACGCTTATCGACACGACTCTCTTCTTGTTTTCTCAACAGGAAGAGCTCAAACAATGTACAAGAAACTGAGAAAAGAGAAACCTTTGTTAACCCCTGATGTTATCATTACTTCTGTAGGAACTGAGATAGCTTATGGTAACTCAATGGTTCCTGATGATAATTGGGTTGAAATCTTGAATAAGAAATGGGACCGAGGAATCGTCCAAGAAGAAACCAGCAAGTTCCCTGAGTTAACTCTTCAGGTACACTTTCTACTTAAACATAACAAAGTCTCTATCTAAATATTTACTCAGATGTTTACTTGTCCTTAGAGTGTGATCATTGAATGCAGGGTGAAACAGAACAGAGGCCACACAAGCTTAGCTTTAATATTGACAAGAGTAAGGTTAAGGCAGTGACGAAAGAGCTATCTCCGCGGTTAGAGAAACGTGGGGTAAGATTGTTTTGCCTGATCTGTTGTGATAATTTGTTTATTATTTTACACAACATGTTTGCGTTATTTTTCAGGTTGATGTCAAATTCATTTTCAGTGGAGGAAACGCTTTCGATGTTTTAGCAAAAGGTGGAGGAAAGGGACAAGCTCTTGCTTATCTGCTAAAGAAGCTCAAGACTGAAGGAAAGCTCCCTATCAACACTCTTGCTTGTGGGGACTCTGGAAATGATACTGAACTATTTACCATTCCCAATGTTTATGGTGTCATGGTTGGTTTTACGCAGTCTTGATCATCCGTTTTGCAATTCTGTTTCCATGTTTTGAATCTTCTCTTGTATTCATAGGTAAGCAATGCTCAAGAAGAGTTGTTGGAGTGGTATGCTGAAAATGCGAAAGACAATGCAAATATAATCCATGCGAGTGAGAGGTGTGCGGGTGGGATTACACAAGCCATTGGTCACTTTAAGCTTGGTCCAAATCTTTCTCCAAGAGATGTTTCTGACTTCTTGGAGTGCAAGGCGGATAATGTGAACCCGGGTCATGAGGTTGTGAAGTTTTTCTTGTTCTACGAGAGATGGAGACGAGGTGAAGTTGAGAACTGTACGACATACACATCAAGTCTCAAAGCTTCATGTGTGAGTATAATAACCTTGTTTCTCTCTGTATCTGCAAATTCTTACTTTATCGACTAAATGATTATTTTATCTTTTGTCAAACCACTTCAGCATCCTTCTGGTGTCTTTGTTCATCCATCTGGTGCTGAAAAGTCTCTCAGAGACACCATTGATGAGCTTGGCAAGTACTATGGAGACAAAAAAGGGAAGAAGTTTCGTGTTTGGACTGATCAGGTCTTGGCAACAGACACAACTCCAGGGACTTGGATAGTAAAGCTTGATAAATGGGAGCAGACTGGTAGTTAAAGCTAGAAATCCTTAATATGTTACACTCACATCCAATATTAATATCTTCCGTAATCAATGATATTGTGGATATTGCAGGGGATGAGAGGAAATGTTGCACAACAACTGTCAAATTCACCTCAAAGGTAAGAGATGATTAAGAGCACTATTAGTATAAAGAGTAGATTCTTCTGGTTCTTGAGGATTGAAACTTATATTGAAATATTGCAGGAAGGAGAAGGGTTTGTGTGGGAACATGTGCAGCAAATATGGTCGGAGGAAACAGAGATTAAGGATGATAGCAACTGGATCATCTGAATCTTTTTTTTTTGTTAATTCCCTTCATTACAAAGAAAAATAAGCCAAACTATATACTGGAAGACTTTTAAATAAAAGTAATTTAAAAAAAAAAGAATACTGTGGACTATATTCCTTATATAAAAATATAGTCCTGAAACTTTCATATATCTGTTTTTAGTGTTTTTCATAAATATTGCTTAAATTTTATGTAAGTTTTCAAATTTTGAATATGCATAATTTTTATTTCAATAGTCGTATATGCTTTTTAAATACAACGACTAGATTTTAACCCGCGGTATACCGCGGGACGATTTATTTTTTAAAAGTAATATATATTAAAACTTGCAAATTTTATTTTTACAAAATATTTATATTTTACCGTTTATAATTGTTATTAAGTAACGCTATACCACGAATTCATGAGACAATTGTTAAAAAAACTGAAGTTTTAACCCCTATTAAAATAGCATATTAATAATATTTTAAAATTTTATAAATATTGATTCAAATACATCAACCATATAACCCAATTCCAAAATAAAACACGTTCTTTAATTTATTTACCCGTCCCATGATTTTTATTAAAGTAGTAATTTTTAAAATTTAAGAATTATTTTTTTTATATAAAAGTTTTGCAAATTGTATCATTCTCTAATACATTTATATTTTATAGTTTAATTTTATATATAGTAACATTATACATACCACATAACATTTTTGGTTTTATATAATTTTTTCTAAATTAGGATGATTTGATATGTTTAATATTAGTGGTCTTAGAAAATAATAAATTAAAGATTTAACCCATATTAAAACGGTGGATTAATTATATTTTACTTTTTTATTAATGTTGATTCAAAAACCCGTCCCTCCAAATCCGTCTTGCTAAAAAATCATTTATTTTATTAATATTAGTTTTATTAATGATATGACTCTGAATTATAATCTAAATATTTTAGCTAATAACATAGGAGTGCACCATATTTATTTGATAGGAGAATGTACCATATGACCCGAATGCACTTTTATCCAAATCCACCAAAAAAGTCTTGCAAAAATACTATAGAGATAAGAAAACATTGATATTGCGATAAAAAATTAAAAACTAATTTTTATGTGATTAAGATTTAATTGATTTCGTATATAAAATATTAAATTGACTTATTTGTTTATAATTTGATAACAGATAGATATTTGAATATTCAATATATTTTGCTTCAGTTTAAGAAATCTTTGATGATCCGTCTTTAGATCCAATAAGCCCTATAATCTAGAGATTAACCTGCAGTATACCGCAGGTAGGCTTATATTTTAGTTAAACTAAAAACTTTTATAGTAAAGATGATTTAAAAATATATGATATTATTTTATTTGATTTTAAATGTATAGTAAACTGTGAGTTGTATATGTTTTGTTGATATTATCTATGTTGTTTAGTGTTTAAGATTATACACTTGTAGTTTGATTGTTAATTTAAGAGTTTTACCTGTAGTATACCATCTTGTATTAATATCGATCTAAACCCGTTAATTCTAGGATTTTCCAGATTGTATTAAAAATTGAATCACATCTAATATATTATTAATTATTGTAGTATATAAGATTATAAATTTTCTATATAATATGTATGAAATTGAATATAAATATTTCAAATTATGTCCCGTTACTCAGTAGAAAGTTTTCTTAAATCTATTTTTCACCTGTTATAATATTATTTCATGTATTGAACAGTTTATATTCGTTTTTAAAAATTTAAATGATGGCATATGCGAAAAAACTCTAATTATTTTTTTATAATGATGATATTATTTTTCCGCAAAAATAGAATCATATAAAGATGAGAAGTGAACTATAATAATTAATAAAAAAATTAATATGATAATTTAGATACCAAATATAATTTGTTGATTTTAATTGGTTACTTTTTTGGAAATTAATAATGTATTTCCAATAAGCCCTATAATCTAGAGATTAACCTGCAGTATACCGCAGGTAGGCTTATATTTTAGTTAAACTAAAAACTTGTATTGTAAAGATGATTTAAAAATATATGATATTATTTTATTTGATTTTAAATGTATAGTAAACTGTGAGTTGTATATGTTTTGTTGATATGATCTATATTGTTTAGTGTTTAAGATTATACACTTGTAGTTTGATTGTTAATTTAAGAGTTTTACCTGTAGTATACTATCTTGTATTAATATCGATCTAAACCCGTTAATTCTAAGATTTTCCAGATTGTATTAAAAATTGAATCACATCTAATATGTTATTAATTATTGTAGTATATAAGATTATAAATTTTCTATATAATATGTATGAAATTGAATATAAATATTTCAAATTATGTCCCGTTACTCAGTAGAAAGTTTTCTTAAATCTATTTTTCACCTGTTATAATATTATTTCATGTATTGAACAGTTTATATTCGTTTTTAAAAATTCAAATTATGGCATATGCGAAAAAACTCTAATTATTTTTTTATAGTGATGATATTATTTTTCCGCAAAAATAGAATCATATAAAGATGAGAAGTGAACTATAATAATTAATAAAAAAATTAATATGATAATTTAGATACCAAATATAATTTGTTGATTTTAATTGGTTACTTTTTTGGAAATTAATAATGTATTTCGTTTTTCTAATTAAATTAAATTAATTAAAATTTAGATATCACATCTTATATGTTGATTTTGATTGGCTATTATTTTTGGAAATTAATAATGTATTTCGTTTTTTAATTAATTTAATTAATTAAATTAGTATTTGACTTTTTAATCTTTAAAGAGATAAATTAATTTACTTTTTAAAATTTTATTTCTAATGGCATACCTATGTAATTACTTACAAAAATTAAGGTTACATTTAAAATGTACTTCCCAAATAATATAGTAGGATTGATTGATGTAACTATTTATAAATTTTGAGTTTATGTATATCTTTTAAATATGTGAATTCTATAATCTTTGTTATTCATTGTCAAAAAATATATTTTCTCTTCTAAATATTAAATGTTTAAGTCTAAAACTACAAATTTTAATAACATACATCCAAAGCATATAGAGGTTTTACTATACTATTTGTTATTTGTAGAAATGTTAAGTACATACATGTAGACCTTATAATTTTGCTAAGACTAAAAAAATAGATAAAGTTAATAAAATTGACAATTGGCTTTATTATATTGTAACAACTTTAAAAAGGAAACTTCATTCCAATACAAATTCCGAATGAAAATAATAATAATTTAATTCCATCAGTCCAAGATGATGAAATAATGCTCATAATATCAAAGGCAACACACTCCATATTTGAATTAAGTTATAAAAAATAAAAAATAAAAATAAATAAATAAATAAATAAAAAACTTGGGAGTAAAACACAAACATATCCAAGTCTGGTTCTGGCAGGTTTGAGTTTTCGTTTTGTGGATAGAACTCAAAATCTGATGAACCCTTTATCTCTCAAGCTCTCTACAGTCTCTTTAATGCTAACTTCCAATGGCACAAACTCAACCCCAAGAGACTCTGCTTTCTCTTTAGACACTTTATATGTTGGAATATATATCTTTTCATCTGCACACCTACAACAAAAATTTTAATTGATTATTTTCAAAGATCTTGTCTTTTAATTATCAATTTCTAGAAAGACAAAAAAGAGACACTAAAAAGAAACACTAACTTCTCAGGGAGTTGAAAATCAGGGTAAAGATCATGCAAAATGTTAACAACTTCAGAGTAATGAGCAACTCTCTCCACTAAACAGTATCTCCCATCAGCATCTGGATTCTCAAACGCTTGAATATGAGCGTTCGCTACATCTTTAACGTTAACCCACCCGAACGTCGCATTAGGAAACGTTTGTGCTCCTGAAAATGTAAGCCAATGTTTAATATTAGGTAAGTCTTTGAATCAAATCAATGCTTATGTATTTTTTCTTTACCTTTGATCAAGCTTAGTACTGCAGCAGCACTAGTGTTTAGCGTTGGCTGTAAGAGAGGACCAATCACCATAGCCGGATTTATCGAAACCAGCTGTAAATTGTTCTCTTTTGCGAATTTCCACGCTGCGTTTTCAGCTAATGTCTTCGAGAGTACATACCATAGCTTTTGAGACGAAGAAAAATAGTGATTCAGCAAAAACAGAGTGATAACTTCAACATCACGCAACCAGAATTCATTTTGATTTACCTTGGAAGCTCTGCAATAGTCAGGATCGGCGAACCAAGTTTCGTCAACTATGGTTTCGGGTGTTCGAGGCATTCCATTGAAAGCAACAGCTGCTATCGATGAGGTTAAGACGACTCTCTTAACCGAGGAAGTCTTCAAACAAGAGCTTAGAACATTGATTGTTCCTTTCACTGCCGGATCAAGTAACTCAGCCTGCGAAAAAACCAAACCACAAATCAATCAAAAATGGTAGATCCATAACAAGAGTATGCGCCAAAATGAGGGAGAGAGAGAGACACCTGAGGGTCCTTGACGTCATGATAGAATGGCGATGCGGTGTGGAAAACTCCTTCGCAACCATCGATTGCTGAATCGAAAGAGCCTTCTTCTAACAAGTTTGCTTTGAACAATTTAAGCCTTTCCTCTGCTCCTTCCAATGCAAGCAAATGCTCTGTTTTCCTTGGATCATCTGTTCCATTGAACCATATATACAGAGTAAACAAATCTATGAATCTTGAATCATTTGAAAATTACAAGATCTTTAATTGTTTCTCATCTTTCTTCAAATTTCATTAAAAAATCTAAATCCGAATCATGAACATGACTCTTCTATTTAAACCTAAGAGAAACTATATTAGATCCGTTATATACAAGATTTGGAAGAGATTGAATAGAGAAAAGAGACAGACTTGGATCACGAACAGAGGCTTTAACGGTGTAACCACGGAGAAGAAGAAGCTTAACGATCCATGAAGCAATGTAACCTGAAGCTCCTGTCACACACACTGTCTTCTCTTCTTCGCTGCTCATTCTTCTTTCAGATTTATTTTCTCTCTTTTTCTTTCTGTGTTTGAATTCTTCAAAACTTAGATATTCTTAGCCTCTCTGCCTTTTTATTTTTCCTGTTCTGTTTTTGGGTTTCAAGCGCGCCATTTTTAGGAGAGTTCGTTAGAGTTTTCCAACGGGACATTTCTCAACCAAGTGTGTGACTCTGACTCCTCTTATTCTCTCGTCCGTACGTTTATTCATTAACAAAAAACCAATACTTGAACTCAATTCGTAAATTTATTAACCAGAGAAACAAAAACCGGTTTTTGTCAGAAAAAATAAGGTTACATTTTCATGATATTGGAGTTTCTCTGCCTTGCTATGACTGAACTGTTCTTAACTTCCCTCAAAGGCGGTCTCGAGCTCGACGGTTTTGTTGTTCTTCCTTCACTGTACTTGGACCAATCTCCATTGTTGCTATGTCGGTTTTCTTTTAACCGACAAATCAATACCCTTTTCTCTGACTCTGATGGCAATTTGTTCTTCTCTGGTTCTAACTTATCTTCCTTTCTCAGTCTCTTGATCTCTTCTTGTAATCCGCAAACCTCTGCTTGTAGGTTTTTCAACTTTGCCTCTGATGATAACGCCTTTCTTCGCCATCCTTCAACCTAAAACAGAGTCAATAATAAAGGATTTCAACATTAGTTGAGTCACCGACTTATGCTATATGGAGAAGAACCTATGGTGTGTAATTTTTATCTTACAGAGGAATGTAGATTTTGTATCTCGGAATCTGCTTCGAGGGCGCGGTTTTGCCAGAAATCACGACAAGATTGAAGTTCCTCCATTTCTTTTCTCACTTGATTCAACATCTCTTGCATTTGTGACCATTGCTCTGCTTCAGCTCTTACTTCATCCGCAATCTTCCTCATAACTACTTTGCAGTGTCTAGAACAGTCTTTCTTTTCCTCATGCGCTTTAATTCCCTGCAAAACGTAAACATTAACCTTCACAAACTTCATTTGAGCTCATATATAGACTAGAGAATTCGTTTTCACAAATTTACCTTACAATACATGTCTTGTACAGAGCTTGAAGACGGTGCAACGAGACTCGATCCATATTCTTTCTCCATTCTTTCCAACAAAACCCCTTTTGACAACGCCTCCATTTTACTACTCAATGTATCTATCTGCAGTCAAAATATCAAAATCAGAACCATGCTAAAAAGGACTTAGGCCATTTAGAGAGAATTGTTACACTCACATTTCCATTATTGTTCCTAAGAGCGTTTTGATCAGAATGGACGGAGAAGCTAGCCTCTGCCATTTTCTGAATCCCTTTGACACAAACCTCTTCGGAAACTGCTTCATCGAACCTCTCTAGCTCTCTTCTTAAAACAGAAGCTTGCTTATCAAAATTATGTTTGAAGTTTCTAGCTTCCATGTCCTTAACCTTTGGAGACTTTAACTCATTCAGTTTCTCAACCAAATAGCTTATCTCATCTTCCAAAACCTTGCTCTCTTTCGTCCCTTCAGAGATTCTCTCTTTCCCCTAAATCAAAAAACACCAACATAGAACAGCTTCAAACTCAAAACTCTCACACAACACAAACACAAACACACAAACCAAATTTGACTTACAGATAGAAGAGTAAGAACAGCAGATCTCAGCGTCCGCTCCATTCGCTTCTTCCTCCTCTCCATCTTCTTCAAAGCAATCTCTTTTTCTATTCTTAACAAATTACACTCTGATCTCAACATCTCCGCTTGAAACCTCCACTTAGCTTCCTCAACTTCATCAACCGCAGAAGAAGAAGACAACCCAGACACACCAATCTCTCTCCCATCTGCAACTTTCCCTCTTCTCCTTCCCTCTTCTTCATCCTTCTTCTCACCACCATTATCATTCACCATCACAATCGATGCCCCCCGATCAAAAGTCCTCTCTTGATGAAACAAAACCTCCAGTTTCACTCTCCGATCCTTCTGAGACGACGAAGAAACTGTTGTCTTCAAGCCCTTTGAAGCATTTCGTCGAACACTATGCCTCCGTGGCAACTGAAGAATCCTCGGCGTCGGAGAACCCACTTGTGGGTACTGCCACTTCGATTTCCTAATCATCAACGCTTCGTTACGTCTCTCCATTACTATTCACCGCCGACTTTAACAAATAAAGCAGAGAAAGTCTCTTTCTTAGTCGTTGTCTTTGTCTCTATATCTGATGATGATGATTGTCAGAAGAAGAAGAAAGCTCTGATCTTTCTCTGTCGGATTTTGAAAAAAGAAGAACCCTTTTGTTACCGTTGGAAAATAGAATCACTCGAAAGCAGAGAAGAAAAGAGACAACCTTGGAGAAATCATTCAAAGATTGTGCTTTTTTATAATCCAATGTGTATATTATATATAATGGTGTGATCTTTGGGTCTGGTTCTCGAGTAAAGCCTACGGCGAGAGAGAGAGATAATGGAGAAAGAGAAGCCTCGTGAAGTGGAGCCATTTTCAAATAAAAGCTGTCTTGTGTTAAGTTCGTGATGAAACCGCTGCTTCCCTCTTTTATTACGACTCTGCCATTTACCTCATTGGATCTTTTTTACGATATCCATTAATTAATACATAGTGACTAGTGGGTGTCTCTTTTCTTATTTTGTCAACGACTAGTAGTGGTTGTTTACTCGAGTCATGTTTTCTTTAGAGTCTATTTCAATATTCAAAATATAATAGTGATATGTGAAAAATTATTTTTGGGAAATGAGGTTTTAAAAATTCTCAACTTCTTATTTTCAAAACAGTGCCTAATTTTTGGTTTTTGTATAAGGTTAAATTTTGTGTAATGGTATTTAATTTTCCTGCATAAATGACAAAACATGGTAAATAATAAAATATATATGTTTCTTAAGAATTATTCGTGTTACATACAGTATAAAAATTTCACAAGTTCTTCTTATTATAGATATGATTAATTTATAAATTATATATTCATTTTAATTAAATTGTCTTCTTCATTTTTTTTTTTGATGAATTCTACAAAGTACAAACCATCAATTTATTCTTTAACAGAATGCACATTTTCAAAGTCGTACTTAAAAGTTTCATCTCTGACATCATGTTTGAAAGATAAAGTCTCGATTTTTTTCTGATCAATTCATCATTTGTCTCAACATGTTTGCCTACAACATCTTCTCTTCGGAAGCAATGGCATGCTTACTTTGTAAAACATTGAGCAATAGCCAGAAGCCACATCTTCTATCATAATTTTTATAACCACAAGCTATGCCACATTTGACAACTATTTTTCTTAGCTATTTCAGCTAATTTTAGTGTTAAGTGTTTTAACTACAAGTTTGATCTTTATTATTAATACTAGGAGAGTATCCACGCTACGCGTGAGTTTATTTTGAAAATAGTTTAAAAATAATTATATTTTAACTATTTTTATTGGTAATGTATGTTCATATTTGTGTATGTTATTATATAGTTAATAAAATTATATTTATTTTCTATAATTATTTTTTTTTAGTTAGATTTACCTTTGATTCAAAAATCAATTATACTTTTTTCATGTATAAATCTTCTTATCTATATATCCAAGATTATATTCTTTTTTAACTATCATAAAATATTACAACAACAATATATAATACAATGTTATGCAATTATATTACTTATGTGGTTTGAAACTTATCTAACTTGATTATAAGCAAACTATTCCTTATTCCATGTATTTTCCTAATCTAGTACTCTAGTCACATCATGATAAGCTCATGACTAAATATTGAATTGTAATAATTTGAATAACAAATGTATAACTATCTACTCATTTATTTCAAAAGTTTTATACCAAAAGAGAAAACAAAAAGCAAAAAATTAAAGAGTCATTTAAGTCAACACTTTTAGGTATCTCTCTTTGCATTTACATATACCCATATTGGAGAAAGTGTCTTGTATTGAATTCTTTGGTATATATAAGATCACAAAAAAACTTACTTGAAAAATGTGTATGTCATTATTAATGTTACCAATTTATCATAAGGTACAAAAAAAATCATATATCATGTAAACCAAAAAATGTAATAATAAGAGAAGATTAAGTTAAAATACTAAACTAAAAAATGTTAAATAGCAAACAGCTAAGTTACAAATATCAGATAATGACTATAAAAAATAGCAAAATAAAATAAAAGTAGTGTTTGATACATTAACATGATTTGTATTTTTTTTCTTTTATTTTGAAGATAGTTAATTAAGAGTGGGATTGATGGATGGTTTAATGCAATATGAGAACTTTAATTTTTCGTCACTAACTTTTGTTAATTGTTAAATGATATTAATTTAGATGAGTATCCACGCTACGCGTGGATTTATTTTGAAAATTGTTAAAAAAAATATATACATTGATTGATATTTTTGCTAATTTTTGTTTATTCTTTGTTTATTCTTGTATTGTTAATAAAATTAGATCCATAATATTTAGTTACAATTTTTATGGTTAGATTCATTTGTGACTAATTTATTTATAAAGCTGATTATTTATAAAATTTTAATATTTTCACTTCATGAATACATATAACATCAATATCTGATATTCTGATAGAATTATGTATAACTATGTTACTTGTGTGGTTTAAAATTTGCTTAACTCGATTATAAATAAATCAATTCTTTGTTTTATGTACTTCAACGATATTGTGATAGGCTCATGATTAAAGTTTGGATTGACATCAACTGAATAAAATCTGAAAAATATTCATATGTAAAAATAAGAAGATGGCAAAAATTGAATATCATTTAAGTCAACAATTTTAGATTTTCTGTCATTGCATATATCAATATTAGAAAAATGATCGTATCTTGGATGATTTGAAAATTGTCTAACTTAATTACAAATAAACTATTTCTGGTCTTATATATTCTCTTGATATAATAATCAACAACATTGTTATAAGCTCATGATTAAATATATAAAATTGATATAAACTAAACAAGATTTTAAGCGTATTCATATGAAAAAAATAAAAAGAAAGCAAAAATTAAAGTACATTTAAGTCAATATTTTTAGATCTTCTCTTATTGCATATATCCATATAAGAGAAATAATCATGTATTAAATTATTTGGTAGGTCTAATGTTTCAAAGGTTTATTATTTGAAAAAACTTGAATGTTAATGTTATCAAAGACTCAAAATAAAATTACTAAACTAATAAGAGGTTAGGTAGCAAACAACTTCAACGCAAAAAAATTTAGTCATTAAAATAGTGATTATTGATAATAAAAAATTAGTAAAATAAAAATAATATAATGTAAGTAGTGCTTAATTTATTAACAGAATTTTTATTTTTTATTTTTATTTTGAAGAAATCAATTAAAATTAGTATTGATGATACATTTAATTTGCTTATTTAATTTAAGTTTTAATTTAAAAAATATAAAATAACACATGTCATTTTCTTGTGTGATGACGTGTCATTCATATAGAGAGAGTTGGCCAACTTTCATATATATGATTATTTATCTTTTTGTTGTCATATTTTTTATATTGTTAACTAAAATTTCCAAAATAATTGAAAATCTTCCATTTTAAAATTTAGTCGTAGTCGAATCATTGGCACAACATTGTTTAGAAGTGATACAATAGCTTCGGGAAAAATATTTTCATTATCGACATGAAATTCTATTCGTTCATCATAATAAGAAGAGTATAATCATGAAGTAATTTGATCGATATACCAAATCTTAGACTGTTACTAGAGTGTAATAATTGTGTATTTGAATTCTAAAAGACTAAAACTCTTGCTAGTAAATCAAACTTATAAAATAAAATTGCTTTGTTTACTACAATTTATATTTTATACAGTAAACTATGCATATACAAGGTTATTTTAAAAAGGCTCGAAAACAAAACTATGTTCATTTTGTTAATGTTTTGTAACAAAACTACTAGTTTTGCTCTAATAAAAATGGGTAACCTTGTTAAATAAAAAATAAAAAAAAATGGGTAACCCTTAAAAAATAACTATGTACTTTTTTATATGAGTTAATTGTCCAGGAAACCACAAAAACTTGAAAAAATATAGATTTAGGTACTTTCGCAATGACTTACGAATTTGAGGACTTTTGCTAAGATGAGATTACTTCTTTGCCCTTAGTGAATCGTTTGGATAAATTGATTATCTTTATTATTTTCTCTGTTGCAGACAAAACCTCACGTTTATGTCGTTTCTTCAATTTCATCGTCATTGTTACTCTATCGTCTTCGAACTAGTGAACGAGCTAATTGCAGACTAAAACGGAGAGCTCTGTTTATAATTCCAGACTAAAACGAACTGGCGAATCTTAGCCAAAAAATTTCCCAGATCTATCATTCAAAGGTCAGTTCTACTACTCGATTTGATTTTAGTTCTTACTGGTCACATAACAATTATATTGAACAAGAACAATGTCACAGATCCAGATCTATCATCTCCACAAAGCAACAATTGCAAAAGAGTACAGAGGAAGCGATAGATGACATCAAAACACTAACATCTCGACGAGGAAACGCAGCGCCTCTGTCTCCTGCGAAGCTCATCTTCTTCTTCTCTTCTCTATCACAAAATTGATTTGATGAAAGTCTATGATTAGAATCCATGGGTTCCATATACATTATCTTAGGGTTTAGATTTTTTTATGAAAACTCCTTTAACTGGATTCATTCAATTGATTGGAATTCAATTGTTAAATTCAATTTCAAACCGAAATTATTATCTTGTCTTCACTATTACGAATCGAAACGGAAGATCCACCAAATATTTTGTTTGGATTCTCTAAATTTTAATGATTAAAATGGATTTACAGTTTCTGGAAAAAAAAAAAAGAGAAGAAAGAAGAAGAACGATGAAGAAGAAGAAGCATGAAGAAGAAGAAAAACTCAAGGGCAAATTCGTCAATTCAAATACATGAAAATACCTATTCTTGTAAGTCAAATAGACAAGTGCCTAATTTCAAATTTTTTGTCTAAAAAGATCCTATTTTAGCAATAACCCCTTTTTATATTGTTTTGAAAATGGAATAATAGCACCTACCTAATTTAATTCTATTAGTTTCTGTTTGGGCCAGAAAAAGGTCGTGACCACTGACTGACTAAAGTGACTACTCGTCCGTTTTGGCTTTCGAAGAAGTGAATTGGGCTTTTGACCTTTTTTGCCCAAGAATCAAGAATGGACCTAGTTCTTCCGGACACTACAAGAAAGAAAGCTTCTAGTGTTCATTTTGTTTGGAAAATAAGGATAGCACAGAGACACGTGGCAAAAACCCATTTGCTATAAATTCATATTTTGGATAAGGAACTGGATCATCCCCAACTTTTAAAACACAATCCATCACCAAGTCATCAGATAAACAAGAAACAGAGAGAGATAAAGAGATCACACGTGGGAATCCAACTTACCAATTGCAATGGCGTCAATGACCATGACATCTTCATTTCTCCCTACCGTCTCAAACCTTCCGGCAAACATCTCCAGCAACAGCAGACGAAGCCTCACGGTGGTCAAAGCCTCCGGGAGTGAAAACACAACCAGCTTGGAGAACAAGAAGCAAGAACAGAGCATGAAGATGAGGAGGGATCTTGTCTTCACAGCTGCAGCTGCAGCTGTGTGCTCCTTAGCTAAGGTGGCAATGGCAGACGATGAGCCAAAGAGAGGAACAGAAGCTGCCAAGAAGAAGTATGCTCCAGTCTGTGTCACAATGCCTACCGCCAAGATATGCCGTAACTGAGTTTGCTATTTAACCAGCAACTGTATCTATGTCGTATAACTATTCTCAGTGTGGTTTGTAAGGATCATATTTGATTAAATCTATAAAACCCGTTGTTAATGTATTGAATCATCGATGCGATCACAAACCTTATATAACTTCAAATCAGCAAAAACTTCTACTTAACTTTGTGCAACAAATCTTTACCCTTTCAGCTACACTTGGTGAACGCTCACTAGAAGCCATATAAGTATATAACCGTAAAAATTTCAATTATTGGGTTATATGAGACAACTCCATGTTTTCCAGTAGTCTATAGTTTTCTGAGGCTTCCAGGTTCAGGAGAAGACAAAACTAATGTACCTCTAGTTTATTCTTCTTCTGTATATTGAAGAGCAGCAACAAATCTCAAGTTTTTTTGTGATGCATTTCTGTTACTCTACTCCATTGGACCAGAAGATGTTCCCTCCTCTTCACCATCGAATTCTTGCTCAACACCTTTGACCTGTGTTTTGCACAAACGCTTTGGTGAGTAATGATTAGAGAACAAGAGTAGACTATTAACAAGATCATGATTCTCCCTCAACAGCAAAAGAATAACAGAAATGATAAATGGTAGGACATCTCCTTATCAGCTTTACCTCGGAAACATAATGCATAAGCATATTCTCAATTCCGGATTTCAAAGTAACAGATGAACTTGGACAACCGCTACAAGCTCCTTGCATTCTAAGCTTCACTATACCAGTTTCCCTAACCAAAACAAATAGCTTTGATAAAGATAAATCCGATCTTATTGAACATTTGCTTTTAACTCAAATAAAAAACTTACGTATCGAATCCACAATACTCGATGTCCCCTCCATCATCTTGGACTGATGGTCGGATACGCGTCTCCAAGAGTTCCTTAATCATTGCTACAGTTTCAGAGTCATCCTGAGAAACAATCATTGATTAGTATTTGGCTTTTTAAAAGTCTAAGTCTAGCAAACATTGGCAGCAGCCTACCTCATGAATAGCGGTATCCTTGGCAGCTGTAGCTTGTGAGTCGAGAAACAAAGGCTGACCAGAAGAGTAAAAGTCCATTACCACTGCAAAGATATCAGGCTTGAGTATATCCCATGTTACATCATCTGACTTTGTTACAGTAACAAAATCTGACCCATAGAAAACTCGAACTACACCTGCATCAACAGAGACAATCTTAGTCACAAAACACGGATTATATGAGGAGGAAACAATTGTATGTTGTAGCAAAAGACGAGGAATACCATCAATGGCGAAAATGGCTTTAGCTAAAGGTGAACTCATAGCAGAGCGAGAATTAGGGAAGTCAGCACTTCCAATCTCCATAACTGGTTTACCAGGACTAAACATTAGAGAAGAGGGGTTTGGTGTTGATTGTGTTTGGATAAACATTGTCCTCCTTTGCTCTGCTCATTACACCAATTTCAAGCCATCAGATTTCATTTTCAAGAATCATGTGACAAAAAGACTACTCTTTTAACATTTTACTGATATACAAATGTGAAGATTAGCGACCTAGAAATTACCATACCGATCCAATTGAAGGGAAATGAAGAAGATCTCGAACAGTTACGAGAAGCATTAGTTGTTATCGACTCCGAGAAATTCACCGGAAAGTGTGTCGCCGCCGAGATAAACAGAGAGCGACGTGATATCAGAAGAGAAGAAGAAGATGGAGAACAAGTTACGGAAGCTGTATGTCGCGAAAGAGAATTGAGAAGCCTCGTAAGCCCTTTCATGATCTTCGTCTTCGTTGCCTAAAACGGATGGCGAAAGAGAAGCTTAGTACGACGTGGAAATGGCGATCAGAGAAACTTCCTCTGTATACGGAGACGCCGTGGCCGTGTATATATCTACCGTCAATTGCCGTTACCGTTACCGTCAATTACTTTAACCGGATTTAACCGAACCAAAATTTCTTACTACATCGATAAATTCCATCAAACCAAAGCATCATACAATTTCTAAATGAGAACAATTTTGGATTCATCACGAAGCCTTTAGCCAAACACAATTTGTTGATTTTCAGAAAATAAAATAGCTACAATAATATTATTTTGGTTGGTACAAAAGAAATGACTGAAGTGAGGTATACATTTTCAAAGAGCTTGTGCCTAAGTCTAAACCAATGGATAGTTGAAGAACAAAACTTCTTTCAAAACCGATTCTATAACTTCAGCTTCAAGGAAACAACATCTTTAGACAAGATCAGCTGGCATCTCGCGGATTTTAGTACCGTAATGTCGCTCAATATCCTTAAGATCTTTCATATCCGAAGATTTTACAAAGTTAATGGCAACACCTTCACGACCAAAACGACCAGCTCGTCCTATACGATGAATGTATAGCTCCGGGTTGTTGGGTATATCATAATTGATGACATGAGAAACCTAGTTACATAAAGAGTTTTTAATGTCAACATGGAGTTTCTTTGTGACATTGATAGTTAAAAGACAGAGAATGAGAGAAAGAGAGATCATACAGTTTGAACGTCGATCCCTCGTGCCCATACATCTGAGGCGATTAAAACACGGCTTTTAAATGACCGAAACTGGTTCATGATATCATCTCTCTCCTTTTGACGTTTGTCTCCATGCATTGATGAGACTATGAAATTGCTACTCCTCATCTTCTCAGTAAGCCAATCAACCTTTCATATATATAAAAAACGCAGATCAAAGGTATAATATTATCGACAAAAGTGGAGGGACCAGAGCTTAAGAACAAGAGTCTTTTACCTTTTGTCTTGTGTTGCAGAAGATAATAGCTTGGTTAATAGTAAGTCTTCCATAAAGATCGCAAAGAGTATCGAATTTCCACTCTTCTTTATCAACATCAACATAGTATTGTTTGATTCCCTATAAAACCAAAGGTTGATGCATTTCATGATAAAACTAAAACTTAAAGCATAAAAATGGCAGAAGGAAAAACTTACTTCAAGAGTCAATTCATCAGGCTTCACAAGAATCCTCACAGGATCTGTCATAAACTTTTCTGTCATCTCCAAAATCTCTTGAGGAAGAGTAGCAGAAATCAAGCAAACCTATAAACCAACCGTATTAACTTCATATTATCATAGAAACTAGGATCTACTAATTATTACTACTGTTTAAACAATTGAGATCGAAACCTGAATATCGTGTGGAAGAGCTCTGTAAACGTCATAAATCTGGTCTTTCAAACCTTTACTCAGCATTTCATCTGATTCATCCAGAACCAAAAGTTTAACAGCTTTAGTTTGTAAGCTTCCTCTCTTTATCATATCGTAAACTCGACCAGGTGTCCCAGACACAGCGTGGACACCACGCTCTAGCTTCTTGATATCTTCACCGATGCTCTTACCACCAATGCAAGCATGCGCCTGAATATTGGTATGTGCCCCAATAGCCTGTATAGTCTTCTCTGTTTGTGAAGCCAGCTCTCTTGATGGAGACAACACCAAGACTTGAACCCTTGAAACAAAAAAAAAAATACCACACAGCCTTAAGTAAACCTTCCTCATCCTAATGAATCTAACCATTTAATTAGTAAAGCGGTAAAAAAACAGATCTTGCAGCCTAAAAGTAAGTGTTCCTAACTAATCATAAAGTAAGATCAGTAACATGTAGTAATAAATGGATTTAGTAAATCGGAAAACAAACATTATAGTGTCAAGAAAGTGTTCCTCACTAACCATGTGTTACATACCAAATAAAATAGCAAACTGGAAAACAGATATGGCAGTCTCTAGTGCTCTGCATCTTAATTACAGAGCAAGATCATTAACTATGTATTACCAAGTAGATTAGCAAATTGGAGAAACAGATAAGTGTTCCTCAACTCAATTACAAAGCAAGATCATTAATCATGTAATTCTGATAAATTTTAGTGACCTAAATTGGAAATCTGAAAAAGGGTTACTATTTGTTTTCAATCTCAGGGGAAAACAGAGACGTACTTTCTGGAGGATATGTTGACGATTTGGCAAACGGAGATAGCAATCATAGAGGTTTTACCAGTACCGGACTGAGCCTGAGCTATGACGTCTCGTCCTTTGAGAATCGGAACCAAAGCTCTCTGCTGAATCTCAGATGGTTTCTTGTAACCGTAGTCATAAACGCCGCGAAGAACTTTATCATTCATCCCCATGTCATCGAAACTCTTGATTGGTTTGATACCTTTGGTGGTTTCGAAGACTAGATTCTCTTCATCTAAAGTTCCTTCCATAATATTCTCCACTCTGAATCTCTCTTTCTTCCAAAGTCAGATAGCCGTTTGGGATTTGAAGAGGAAAGTGTCGGGAGAAGAAGTGTCCGGAGAGATGAAAAGGGTTTTAGGGGTTCTGATTTATTACTTGTACGACGACGTTTAAAATCATTGCAAATACAATAGTACCGACGTCAATGGGCTTCAAGCAAGAAGCCCATTATTTGAGCTTCCAAATGTGTATTAATATACGGTGGCGACGACTGTAATCGACGAAATCCGCCGTCGAAATTACACCGGAGACATAACCCGTTTCAAATTTCGGTACACTTAGATGTCTCGGATCAAAAGTTTTGAAATTTGAGCTCCTCACTATGATAAAAATGGTGTCATTTTCATTTATGAACGCAATAATTAAAAAGGAAATAGATTCACAAGTACTTTTTTGGATTTGGTTTTGATAAGACTACGAATAGATTATTCAGAGGAACCATAAAGTAGGTAAGAAGAACAATCCAACTCGTAATTAACTCAAACCAAAATACAAATAACAAAATTGCAAAGCTAACAAGCCTGAAATGTAAGGAATCACCATGCAGTTACAAAAATACAAAATAATTATCCATGGGAGCATACAAAATATTTGACAGCGACTTGGTGGAAGTATCCATCAAATTCGAAACAAACTTGGTGATTGATGATTATTACATGAGCAGCAACCAGCATAAGAAGGACTTAACTGCAAAATTTACATGTGGCTCAAAGCCTCCGAAAATCAACTAATTTAACGACCAAAAGATTGACCTTAAACGAAAAGTTCATCAATACCTTTCAAGTAATTAAAGAACAAGGACTACACATGTGCTAGAGCATCTTGGTATTGCAACGAGTTCTGTAAGGAAGGCACACTTTGCCTTCTTCGTGTAGTAAACATTGAGCCTTAATTTCTTCAGGACTGTTGAATTCGTCAGGACATATCTTACTAGCTCCATTTCTCCTTCATACCTTGGGATTGAACGTTTCAATTCCACAAACTTGAGCGACGATACCAAACACCAAGGCACTGTTGAAACCATCACATTTGGTTCTCGCTTCTCCCCATGACGTCGCGTGGATTGGTTCTTGACCATTTCCTGCAAAAACAGGAACAAAAGAATAAATAAAAGAAAACAAATTGAGTAGAGAGATACATATAAGAGGTTATCTCAAACAATATGTGTAAATAGGAGCTCTCAAGAAGGGTTAAAGCTACTCATTACCAATATGAGAGATTCAAGTTTTGGGCAGCTCTCAAGAAGCGTTGGCAACATTTCAAGATCAGATATATAAAATCTAGCATTCAAATGGGATATGTAACGAAACTGGAGCAATGGTCTTGACTTTGAGTATAGAAAGAATTCCTGGTAACATAAGTGAACAAAAAAATGTTACGGTGAGAAACTTTTGTGGAGGAATATTTTTAAACAAATATGCTCAAATGTTAAGATGTATACCTTCCAAGTATTACTACTAATAACTAGATCCCTGACCCTCGAAATATCGATGAGGATATCTTCAATCACTTTTTTTTTTTGGTATCTCCCACCAGTATTGACGAAATCAATATCTAGTTTGGCAGGGAAACCCGAACTGATGATCTGAAAGTTCTTTGTTGAGTACATCTTAGCCCTCAGACACTGGAGTAGAGGTGCATAAATCACAACGTCAATAAACTCATTGATATCGAGTCTCTTTAGCGTATCAGAGCGCAATTGTAAAACGTTTCCCTTAGGATACATAGTGCTGAAGAGTATTAATTCTTCTAGAACTGGAGAGCCTGAGATAAGTTTCTGCAACGTGGTCTCATTGGGATAGCTAACATTTTCAAAATGCATGATCTTCAGACAAGGTAAGGAAACAAACTCGGGATTAGTCAAGACAGCCCAACGGAGTCGTAAGTGTACCAACGTCGTGCATGTATATATGCTCAAGGGTATCTTATTATCGTGAAAACAATGAACATCAAGATGCTGAATCCTACGCGTAGTCGCAGCATCAATCCATGACATGAGATCATACTTATCATGATGATAACCCAAATCTAAACGGAGTTTGCGTATCCATGAATCCCTGTGGGAATCAAAAAAACTTTCAACAAAACTCACAATTGTATTGGTATTTGAGGATGCGTAGGGGTCTAAGTCCAATCCAGGAACCGATTGCCAAAGATATCTCCATTTGGTAGACAAAGCGCTTGTTCTGACAGAGTCCTTGGTAGAAAGATGAAAAAGTATTTCAGATATCAAAGGTTCCGGTAACTGGCTTATCCTATCTTCCTCATGTGACACTTTGTCACATATCTTGGTTTTCTTCTTGCCACCCACCATTTCTCTTTTCTTCACGCAATTATATATAATCTGCATCATCAAAATTTACCAAGACTGAATATTGAAAGTCCCACAAACAACCATCTAATTTCGAGTGAAAAAACGAGATAAATTGTATCAACCTAATCTGGATGCGATTCTCAAAATACTGATAAATTGCAAAATACTCCTTTTAAGTTCCAGTTAAGAAATGTTAGAAATTTTCACATGAAAGAAAAGCCCTTTGAGAGACTCAAAACAGATATCGTAATGGAAAGAGATAGAACAACTAAAATTAGATGTAAGGGCTTCCTGAAGATTACTAAAAATCAAGAAACAGTTAAAAGAAGAAGAAGCATGAACTCACCTAATTGCAGTTTAATTATTACCTCGGCAGATCAAACCTATTCGTCTTCCTCTACGGTTATGTAGCAAGATGATGAATGAAGCCTAAGGCACCATCGATCCAAGTGCCTTTAACCACTGTGAGAATTTCAATTGCGAAAGCCTTGCCGTTTATCTCTCAGTTGGGGTTGATGAAAACGGTGTGTAGTGTTCGTGCTTCTAGTTTCATCTTAACTCTTATGAAACCGAGTTGGTCTTGGTCTAATATGATTAATACCGACGTAAATGAGCTTTTAAATGTGTTGAATAAAAAAAGATTTTATTTAATACATACGGCGGCGGCGGCGGCGACGACGACTGTAATCGACGAAATTACACCGGAGACCAAACTGGTTTAAAATTTCGGTTAAGGAATGAAATTGGAGCATTTTACAGGTACACTTAGAAGACTTATGAAGAAGACGGCACATTGAACTCAACAACAATGGTATCATCAACATAATCACGAATCTTATCATTCTGCAACTTCATCTGATCATCCACAGCCTCAATTTCACCCAAATCCCTAAAATACGAAATCGATCCAATAGAGAAATCTTTAGATCTCCCCGGAGAAAAGTTTTCTCCAACAGTAATCTGATCAATTCCTTCAAATTTCTCCTTCATCACTTCCATAATCTCCAATTTCGCTTCTTCCATGACATTCTCTTTCAATTTAAGAAGCGTGATTTTACCAATTGAACCAAGAGGCGGTGCTAGGGCTTCCGGAGCTTGTTCGGCGATCCAATCAACGGCCATGATATCTTCGCGAATCGATTCTGATTCCTTGACAACACGAACGTGATCGGGATGTATAGCGTAAGCGTTGAGATCTTCTTTGGATCTGTAACGGCTATGAAGGACGTGAGTGAAGTCGGAGGCGGTGGTCGTGATAAGGCGGTGGATTGAACCGCAGTAGAGGTGAAGCACTTGGTCGAGATTGACTAGTTCGTTGATTCCGTTGACCATGGAGTTGATCTTGCCGGAGTCAACGTCGTCGTCGTTGAGCTTGAATAGAACGACGTGCTCGACGATTGAAGACATGGTTACGACGACGGAGAAGAGATTGGATTGGTTTCGTAACTTTGGCCACTTATTTTTAAATTTGAAACAATTTGAGAGAAATTGATATTTATTGTAATTGGGCCTTAATGGGTAACTTACGGATTGTTACAAGCCCATTATATTTATACACTTCACATGTAGTGTTTGTTTGTAGGGGAGAATGGAACCTAGGATTCTTGTAAAGTTTGATTAGCTTTGACATAAACGTACGATTAGCTTTATTTATTTGGTTACTTGATTATCTTAGCAATGTAGTTAATAATATTTTACTTTATTTCATAGTTTAATGATTTTTTGGTGTTTATTTTGGGACGACGTATAATTTAATAATAATACAAAGACAAAAAGAGAAACCAAAAAGAAATTGATACGGACTCGAATCAAATCCTCATTCCAAGGTGATTTGTAGCTTTTAGGTACCTAATTGGATTTTTGTTTGTACGTGTGTGATAATATGCACCCGTGCGAGATCTTCCTTGCACACAAATATGTATACGAATACTTTTCTTATACTAGCTAGTAACTAGTACTCCCACCACCTATACGTAGGTTTTTTTTAACCTTAAAACTACTTTATGATGAGAACTAGTATAATATTGTACGTAACCTATGGAAGAACTTCGTTGAGTGTGATTTGAAATTAGGCCACCTTAGCCATATGAGCCTACATACTTGGGACTTGGCCACTTATTAGGAGTAACCTCAGTTCCAAATACGCCGTTAAAAATTGTTTAAAATTTTTACTTTTTATTTTGTGAAAGTACTTTGGATAAAAGGTTAATTGATTGACATTTAACACGGTTTCATGTACGGAAGAAATGTTATTAATTGATAAACACAAGAGTAAAATATTATGAAATAAAAATCAACAGAAATACAATAGTTAGAGTTTAACAGAACTTAATTATGCAGAAAATTCTTAAGGTAATCAAAATTCCATCTGTTTAAATGAATATATTTAACACATGTAACAAAGCTACTCGTTGGAAAAAAACGAAAAAAAAATAATAATAAATATTGCAAGTGTAATATCTTCTAAAATATATTAGCAAAACATTATGATTTTTCTGTACTGCAGATTCTCCCATCTATGTTGTACAGTCTCAAGTAACCTATTAATTGACGTCGAAACGAATAAATTATGCACGTAGAGGTGTAAGTTTCTAATTCTCAATCATGAGATTCGTACGTCATATGTTATCATTTATCCACATTATTGAAGTCTGAAGATTTTGTGTAGCAATAATTCGAAAAGATTAAAATGATGGGAAAGACGAATTAATAATTCACGTAGATATTATCAACGTAGCTATTGTGTCGTCTTCTTCTTACCTACTCTATATATAGAGATATAGTTTTATACATTCGTTATAACTTGTAATTATTAACTTTGCTCTTAAAAGGAATTGTGTGGAGAAAGAAAAGAAAAGAAAAGAGAAAAAATGATGAAAAAAGCCGCACGAGTCCTTTCATTGGATTCCCTTCGGAGATGTTATCGTCAGCTCCGACCACTTTGGCCATCCCTTGGTTAAACTGACATATCCTTCGTCTCTTGTTTTTTTCTTGTTTTGTTTTAACACTTTTACTTATTAACTAAATTCAGTTTATATAATTACAGTACTTATTATAAGGTAATTTCTTTAATTTCCAAACAAATTTGAGATGTAATTTTTTCAATCTTTATGAACTTTATATCCAATAAGAAACAGTTGAATCTTTTTATAACTTTGGATTATATCCAAAACTTTTGTGTACATATTATTCTGCATCCACTATTTTTTTGGCTTTATAGACCTTTTTTCTTCTTAGGAAACTTGACATATTTTGAACTCGGATCAAAAGTTTTGAATTTGAGCTCTTCACTCTGATAAAATTGGTGTTCTTTCATGAATTTCTGATGTACCCAATAAAAAGGAAATGGATTCAGAAGTACTTTGTATGGAAATTGTTTTTGATGAGATTACGTATAAAGTATTGAGGTAAAATGCAAGAAGAACAATCCAACTCCTAATTAACTCAAGCCAAAATACAAACCCAAAATAGAAACTGCAAAGCTAACAAGCCTGAAATGTTAGGAAGCACCATTCACTTACATACTTAACTAAAAAAGAGATAGGGTATTTGATTAATCATACCCTACCAGAAATTCAAACCCACCTAATTCAAAATTATCGAAAAAATTAAAAAAGAGCCAAGGAGGGAGAAAAGCAAAATAAGAAGAAGAAGAAGAAGAAGAAAAGAAGCAAAACCTCACACTACACTCTCTATAATATACTTTAAATATTATTGTATTTGAATCAAACTAGAAACTAGATATTGATACCATGATAATAATCACAAAACCCTAATTATAAACTTAACTTATTTATTATTTTGTTGACCAAGTGCGAAAACGAAGAAGAGCTCTACATCCGGAGGAGCAAAGAAAGCGATTTGTCTCCTCCTTAAAGCGCAGTTTTGCGCCACCTTTTGCTTCTTCGGTGCCGGTGGACACGTCAGCATCTCCGGTATTCGTGACTTCTCCGGAGTACAACATCCACTCTCTGCTGAAACCGGAGATGGCGTGGCCGTTGATGTGGGTGAAGTAGATGTTGATGACGTTGAAGTGACGTCACTATTGATACTACATGGAGGAGATGGGTTCTTGAAGTGGCTTCTTTTTCTTCTTCTTGTAGTTGTTCTTCTTAGTGGTTTCTTTCCTTTTGATGCCATTTTTGAGACCAGAATAAGAGAGAAGAGAAGGGAGAGAGAGAGCAAAAAAGAAGAGAAATGGGTGAATGTGAATCTATATATGAAGAGTGTGTATAAACCTTAGTGGGAGTTTTACTTTAAAGTTATTAAATTTGACTGGAAAAAGTTTCTATCAGAGGAGAAGAAAAAGCCAAGAAAGAAAAAGGTAAATAAAAAGAAGAAGAAGAGATTGCTTGGTATTTGGAAACTAAAGAGAAAGGGTTTCTTTTTGATGGACGATCAATGCATGAAATGTGAAATGGGTACGCTTTATTTTCTTCTTTTTATTTAAATATTCATAGAAGAAGAAATACATATGATAAAATAATATTGTCTTAGAAATTTAGAATTGTCAATTATCTCGTCATTAGTCGTTTTTCTAACTTTCCATCCTTTTTTTTTTTTTTTTTGTCAAAATGCTATTTATACGATTAACGCAATATGATTTTCCTTAATAATAAAACTATTTATCAAGATTTTTTTTCCTAATGATAGTATGTTTTTAAATGATATTTGAAAACGGTATTATTTAATTGGTTGTCCCCTAATAAGCTAAAAGAATCTAGATGAATATATCAAAAAAAGAAGATAAAGAAAAATAAACCAGCATGTAGATCTCCTTTTAACATGTACCAATACAATCTTTTCAACAATATTAAATTAAGAAGAAAACCCTTTAATTTTCTCAAAAAAAGATGGAATCAAATTACGGAAGAAATTATTTGTTGTGTTGTTGTTTCAAATGCATTTTAAGTTTGCGGTAAAAGACAAACACTATATATCTCTGATATTAAACATTATGTGTAAGTTATATATATTCAAATGCATGTGAACACCGTTAGTTAAAAGTAAACTATATAACAAAAAATTAGTTTATACTGCGTATAATATTACTCATATATATGTAGGCATGCTGTCACATACATATACTATTTTAAATAATAAAATTCAATTACATCCACAGCTTAGAACATTTAAACCTCTATGTATTAGTTAACAAAAAACAAGACAATTACAGTCTCCCATTAACTAAAAATGAGAAAGAAAAATACTTAAAAGAAGAGAGAGTTCCCGAGAGAAGAGTCTCACATTTGATGATTACGATATGTTTGTCTTCAAAAACACTACCTATTGGAGGTATTAGGTGGTAACTATAATTGCTACATATTGTTTCTGTTTAGCCTTAAGATATTTTTTCTTAATAAAAAGATAAAAAAACTGCATAATACAGGCGGAATAAAATATCATTTAACAAAATACTTTGATGCAATAATATAAATTCACGTGGGGTGGAATGGGATTTAAATTTAATGCATAAATGCATGGGGTTCTTTACACTCCAACTAACCCTATTATTTTAACCAAAACCAACTAACCTTTTTTGGGTTTAGTTGAGATTCTTGTCTCTGCAAATTTTAAAATGTGTATATACAAGTATGAATTTCTACAATTGTGGTAACTGTTCGTAACCATTTTTTTTGTTTATACGAGAGAAATATTTATATCTTGCAAAAAAAAAAGCTTATATCCCTAAAGAAAGTACACAGTGGTCGAGGCTGGATCTCATCATGGGATCCAAAACATAGGATTCACTGTGCACATACGGCGACTCGGCGAGTTAGATTCTCAAAGGCCATTTTACATAAAGACAAACATATTAGTATATTACAGAGCTAGTCTTTTTCTTCAAAACCAAGTTCAAGTTTTAGTAGTTATATAGACGTCTCTATACCATTTGTCTGGTTTATGACAAAAAGTTTTAGACGGTGCAGTAAAAAAAATTAGCGGTGCACTGATACAATAGCTCTCAAATTAAATGACTACAAGACAGAACATCGACAACAAATATACTCAATGTAGTTGTTGTTTTCTACTGCTTATGCTGCCAAATTCTAACCATTTCGGTGGTTAAAAATACATTGAATAAAGGGTGTGTATAACACCTTTATATGTAATCGCAGTATTATTTATATTTCAATTATTTGTAGTAAGCCATTTTAATTTTATGTTTTGCCACGAAAGTTAATAATAGGTCATGCGTGATTTGAACGCCAAAATGCCAAAATAAAAGATTAATTTGGGACATTGGTATCGACGAGGCAAAGAATTATTACTGATACAAAAAACACAGATGTTTTTTTCTATAAACTGAGAGATTTCAAACAATGAAACAAGTGAAGTTTTCTCAAGGCAAAAAATTAAAAGAAAAACAAAAATGTGGTGGATCTAATCTAAAAGTGGCACAAGTAAAGTAATAGTACAACTCCTTCTCACTGCTTTCACCTGCACACATAATACAAAAACTGTTTTGTTAAAAAGAAAAGAACATTTTCAGAATTTGAAATACATAAAATCTCATTTAACCAATTTTGATCGAGAAAAAAAGATGGTATAGCAAATGAATAAATCCTAGCATTCTGCTTTCAAAATGCTCTGATCAATTGTTTGGTGTATGCGGTTCCAGTTACGGTTGGTTCCAGTTACGGTTATGGCTATTTTGGGTAACCAGAAATGAACAGAACAAGCCTGAGAAAGCAAGTACCTGTTGAATCATAGGTGTGTCTCTGGAGCAGGAGAGATAATAGACGAATCATGATCATAAACTCTAGGCTCTGTCTCTCTTTTGCTATATGCTGAAAATTGAATCAAACCTAAATCACTACTGATATGTTCAGTGTTGTATGGTCTGTGTGTTTGGGAAAAGCAATATCGCTGTGTTTAGTAATTATCGCCAAAAGACATGGACTGGCCTAATACAGTCCTGATGCGAATCTGCAAAGCCAAAGAGATTGAAATAACATAGCTGAGTCAATGATAAGAGGTAGAGTATACAAGGTAACTAAAAGGGTAATAAATTTGTACCTTAACATCGAGGCAAGCGTCATTGACCATGTTTTTTAACTGGGGAATGATACCCGCATTCCGTAATTTCACATGCCGATCAAATGCACCGGGGCTTGAAGGACTAATGAGGTTTATGATTGTCCAGACTGCTGCTGACCGTAACTGGCTCTCGTCGCTCTGCAAAAACTTAAGCATGAAATTCTCTGATCCAGCTTTAGCTTGAGGAAACAGTTGCTCCATAACCGCTTCTTTATGTAACTCAGTCCCACTCGCTACATTCGTGAGCACATACATTCCCTGGGGAAAGAAAAACATTTTATATCAGAGATTTTGTTAATCTATTGATAAGGTATACTTTTTTCAATTTTGTCACCTGTATTGCCATTTGTGCCTGTGGAGCTTTCCTCAATTGCCTCCCAACAGTATCTAAGATAAGACCATCTTCATCAAATACAAACTCGATAGAGCTGATACATCCATCAACAAGATTACGGAGGAGGGCCAAAGCTTGCTCTTGCACTGGGGGCTCAGGATCTGAGTGCAATGAGTTTGTTTGTTAGTTAACAAAAAAAATCATACAGATGTATCATATGATTTTGGTTTGAAGACTCGTAGAATGATTTACCACTAATGAGACAAGCAAGTCCTTGAGCCTTAACGTCTGAATAAAAGAGTTCTTTACGTTTAATGTCGGCAAGGAACATGAGGTTCCTTAAAGCCCGCAAAGCGCTACACCGAGTATTTGGATCCATTGATTTTGACAACTCAGTAAGCTGTTTTATCCCTCCATACTCGATAAATGATGACTTCGGTGATGAAAAATCCATTACTATATTGTTCAGAGCACCAAGAACTGCAACCTGGTCCACAATATATAGGTACATATACATTCAAATCGACTGTGCCATTTGCTTCTAAAGAAAAAAAATCACATGGGAGACTAAGTCAAAGAAATGCGGCATCTTATGTGACACAGTACCTGGACAGAGGAAGATGGATCATGCAATAGCTGAACCAAAGGAAGCATAACATGATCGCTGTTGAATCGTCCTGCACTCAAACTCTAAATGACATGTCTCAGGGAACTTACCACTTAATACAAAACCTGCTGAAATACTAATAACATGCGAAATGTATAATGTTAACTAACCTTGACTGATCGAGCAGCGTTTCTAAAGCAAATGCATGCCGCAGCTCTTACATCAGCATCTTTGTGTCTTAGCGCATCAGTCAGCAGGTCTAATACCTAGTAGAAGGATAAAAAGACAAATCAATTTAGCATACTATACAAAATTAATACTAAACTTTGAGCACAATTCAGCTAGATATCATATAAGAAAACGGCATGTGGAAACACACCTGCAATGACAGGAAGCTACATCTGCAATCCTCTAGCTTTGAGCACAATTCAGCTAGAGACAAAAACAAACCCTGAAGACGTTTAGACTGGAGCTCACTACCTGTCTTCAAGATCTCAACAATATTCTTGATTGCATCGGCCTCGTAAGCTAACTGTTGTAAATCCTCTTTTTCCGCAATCAGACAGGATAAACCCAAGGCAGCATCATCTCCAGATTGACCAGGGTCATTAAGAAGCTCAAGCAGAGTAGTTATCAAACTTGATTTGGTTCCCATGTTTATGAAATAAGATGGAGAAGTGTTGTATATGACAACTAAGCAAAGACAAGAAAGCAGCCTAGTCCTCGGATACCTATCCTTTGTTAACTCAGTCACAGAATTAAAATACTTCCCAGACTCAAGTCCAACAAAATCAGAAACAGCTTCAGGATTATTCTTCAAAACCGTAGCTAAAGATTCAAGACAAGCTTCTCTTTGGCTTAAAGAACCATCAAGAAGGATAACAAGCTTCTCCAAGACACCAGCTTCACAGAGAACCCGTTGCTCTACACTTGTTCCACAAGCATGAGCGATAATACTCGCACCAAGCCCACTAACGTTCTCATTCTCACTATTCAACAACGAGAAAAGAAACTCCATGTTTTTCTCTTGAAGAAAATCATACTTTGGAGCTTGATTAGATTGAAATATCATTCTAAGCGAACGAGCCCCCGCATCTACTACCTGAAGAAGAATCATAAATACGAAACAGAAGCAATAAGGAAGCCATAAGAAAGCAAGACAAGAGAGGATCCACAAAATTCTAAAGGCCAATGCTTTAATTCCTCAGATGCAGACAATTCAAAAAGGTGAAAACTTTAACCACAAGTCCCAAACTAATAAGATTCAGACAAGAGTAATTCTAAATCGTTCAAGCTTTCTTTTCAAAGACCCACAAGTAATTCTAATGTCATTTCGAATCTAGACACAAATTTGGGGGAAAAGGATTAGACTTTAACAAAAAAAAAAGTCAATAGATTTATTCAAAATCAAACCTTTTCGTCAGTATTAGTGAGAAGACGAAGAAGATGAGGGAAAACGCCGGCGTCAAGAACAGCTTGAACACCGGCTTCAAACCCACAAGCGAAACTGCCAAGAGCCGCCGCAGATTGCACGAGGATGTTATTACATTCATCAGAATCGTCAGCATCAGCGAGAACAGAAGCTATGGCGGGAATAGCTCCGAGTTTGAGAAAAGAGAGCTTTTTTGTACGATTTCCGATAATCTGGTTTTTGACCTCGCGAAGGGCCTTAAGCTTGACTTCAGGGTCAGAAGAAGCGAGACGAGAGAATACATCGGATTGACGATTGTTACCGGAGGCAGAGGAGGAGGAAGAAGCGGAGGAGGTGGTGGTGGTAGGCATGGCGGAGATTTAGTTTCTCCGGTAAATCGGAAAAAGGGTAATTGAGTTTTGGCTTAGATTGGAAAAGAATGGCAGAGGAGTTCCGTAAAGGTTTCTACTTTTTTTTGTTTTGGTCTTGTTTTTAATTTTGCTAATAAAGATTGGAATTTTATTTTTGGTTTAAAGTAATAATTGAGGGTGGCTATGAGCCAATCATGTTGAAGAAAAGAGTTTTCTAAACATAGGCCTTATTAAATTTTATTTTATTTTATTATTTGCAATTTTTGTAAAAAAAATTGTAGATCGGTTGAGATTCAATTATACGATATTTATTCTTATAAGTTTGGATATTATAGAAATATATAATATGTGACAAATACCTCCACTCTTTTATTTTATAAATGTTTTTTATTAATGAATTTTCACGTATTTTAGAAATGTCAAACTATTTATATTTAATAGATGATAAATTTTATCAATCTAGTTAATAAACTGAAGTGTAATGTGAATAGAGTTAGCACTTTGTTTATAAATATGTATTGCATATTCAGAATGTGTTTTTTTTTTCTAATGAAGAAAAAAACAAAACATATATTTTTAAAATGAATTTTCTTTGATAAACTCCTATCCAAAACTAAACCAAAAAGAAAAGAAGAAAAATTAAATCAAAACTCTTATATTCAAACAAACCATATTTCTCACGAAATTCACTCAGTTTATTTTTTAATTACTTGTTTTAAGAAAGATGAATCTGATTTGAAACCACTGTTGTCAAAACCAAACCAGCTGATATATTTTGTATTTCACGAACCACAAAATCTGAAACAAAACCAAACCAAAACTGACATCCTAATTATATCATTTGAGAAGTCATATTCGAACTACTTGTTTTGAAAAAATTAATCTGAAGTTCAACACTATAGTCAACCAAACAAAAATCAGTTTCTATATGTTCTATCGATTTTCTATATTTAACTACAATATCTGAAATAAAACCTCCAAAAATTGGACTAACCACCTCTAATTACAGGATACAACTTGAATATTTACAAGAGTAGCAGTAAAAATCGCATAGAATTATTTGAATCTCCAGACTTGTACTCTTGGTATTTTTATTTAGTTACACAACCTCATTAGAAATAAAGGTTTAAGAACAGTTAAAACATGCTCTTCCCTCTAAAATTCCTTCTTCAGCTCCTAAGAAAAGACCAAGGTCCTGTTCCTGTCCCAATCCTGTTACAGTCACATTTACATTCTGTTATAAGAAAGTTGGAAAAGTTTTTACATTTGTACTACAAGAAACAGAGAGTTTCACAAAGTTTTACCGCCAGAATCCAACGGCTGCTCTAAGACTCATGTAAATGGTGAGACCAAACCAAAGTCCAATAAAACCATGAGTCGATGAGAGGAAGAGCAAACACAAGATGCTAACTATAGCCACCATTACTAATGAAGCTGCGGCGTAACCGAAATCGGATGCTCCAAAGTTAACTCCATCGAACACAAACGCTAAGGCATTAATTGGTTGTGTCCCTGCCACAAACTTTAGGAAACAAGAAATGATTTTTAGCCAAATTAATGTTACGTAATAATATTGATCCTGATTAGTGGTTTAATGGGAAATGATTAGTTACCGGAAGTCCTATGCTAATTAGGTGTAAAACTTTATCGTCTTTTGTAAACACTCTTGCTCCAAAATGCAATCCTGCTCCAAGTATAACCGCAAGTACAAAACCGAGAACCAATCCCAACTGTCACAAGATTTAGTTCTTTAGCTTTAAATTGATCTAGAATCGAATCTTTATAAGCTAAAGTACACATAGGCCTCCATTGTTTGTTTGCCTTTGAATTACCTATTATGTATACTTTCTGTGTATATTTTCTTCATATAAATCCAAAATCGTAAACATAATGTAAACGCAAACACAAATGCATAAATTGTGTGTACCTGCAGTACACGAGAGGCGGTAGCTGCTGCTCTTTTGTAGTCTTTTTTGGCAAACGCGCTCGCTAGTATTGCCTAAAGGAAAAGACATTTGTTAAAACTTTAAACCACGCGCTTAATCGTAAAAGGATGCAATGTTAGAGACATCATTATCTAAAAACCTGGCCAGCTACGGCGTACCCGTCTGCAAGAAGTGAAGTAGCTAACCAAACCTGCAAGCAAACTTGGAAAGCTGCCATGGAAGTTGATCCTTCTCGTGCAGCTAGTGACGCGGAGAGAGTTACACAGAATGTTACTGCAATTACTCTCATCAGCAAAAGAAAGCCTGGGAGAGAAATATTTCACAAGAAAACAAGAACCAAACAGTGTTATTTTATCAGAGATTTCATTGTAAACACATTGAATTTTCTTTGAAGTATTTTACAATACCATTTTTCATGAATCTACAGAACTGAAGATGTTTGGTACTCATGTTGAAGATATCAACTTGACCCATCAGTTTCCACAAGAGTATTCCACACATAAGGTATCTGAAAATGAACATAGAAACCACTAGTCAATTAAAGTAGAGGCCATTTTGAGATTATTCAAGGTTCACATGCAAAACTAAACTCACTGGGATATAACATGAGCAGTGGCTGCTCCTGTTACGCCTAGGCGGAAAACAAATATGAAAATCGGGTCGAGTATTATGTTTGTTACATCTCCAATCACTACAAAAAAAAAGTGGATCATTAATCATCAAACAAGAAAAGTAAAGTGGATCATTAGCTTTGTTCTGTTTTAAGGATTTTGAACATATGAAAAAAATAGTATTACCAGTAGCGAATAACGGAGTTGTCGTGTCTTTAAATCCGCGGAAAACGCCTTGTGCCGCAAGTGAGAGTAGAACAGCTGGTGCACCAAGTGATCTTAAAGATAGATATCTCTGAGAAGGTCTCATCATTGGAGAATCCTGAAAAAATCAAACCATGTTAAGTGATTTTGAATCTCATAACATCATTTATAGAGAACAAAAGATCGATACGTTACGTGTTTTACTCCCATGAAACTCAAGAGAGGTTTGGCTGCGGATATAAGAAACACGGCTTGAAAAAGGCCGAGAACGCCTCCAATGATTAAAGCAGATGAAGCTGATGGTATGTTTCTTTTCTTGGCTGGAGGTTTACTAATACTAAAGATACTGCTACTGGTTTTAAATTCATCTGATAAAGAATCTGAAATAAAAATGAATATACTTGTGATTATTACCACCACAAAAAAAAACAGAGGAGTGATTATGTTAGCAAGAACAAATATATACCTTTATGTTTTTCAGGAATCAATTCTATAGTTTCCTCAGTTGGATTGTTGATACCAATTTCAATACATTCTTTATGATCTCGGACTGTGTCTTGCTGAGAACTACAAGCATCTTCTTCTGCTACAAAGGAAGTTGTGATGCTAACAAGTGGGAAAATAGCAATTCTTGAAACTTGGTTGAATAAAGCAATAGAAACTCCAACTGCAGCAAGCTCTACAGGACCTATCAGTCATCACCACAACAAGAACCGAAAATTACACCAATAATTTTCATTTATAAAATAACAATAAACAAATGAAAAGAGTTGTTGTTCTTGTTGTTACCAATTTGGCCTATGAAGGCTGTGTCAACTAGAGATGCAATAGGATCAGCTGTTAAAGCAAGTGCTGCGGGTAAAGCAATTCGCGCTATCTCTAAACCGAGCTCATCAAATTTCAGAACTGATCTGATACATCAAAGAAAAACCAATTCTCAAGTTTCACTTCTTGAGGCCATGACCTCAAACAGAATTATACAAGAAAATATATTTTACCTGAAATCACTAAAGAAAATGTATAGAGGGTTTCTTGGAAAATCTGTGTTGTAGCCATCTTCAGACATCATTAAGAGATGTTACTGAAGCTTCTTGAGTCTCTTAGCGTCACAAGTACATATAAGAATATGTATACAGAATCTAGCAAAGTAAATGATTCTCGGTTAGGTTGGTGACATTTCATTAGGTGCCCCCTAGAAAAAGATAAAAAGAGAATTATTTCATTTTCAGGAATAAAGTTGTGTGGAGGCTAATAACCACATATTACAATTACCTTAGAATTCAAATAATTGATGACTTTAAGTCAAACTCCAATTTTGTGTTGCCTCCAGAAATCTAGAGGGTTCCAGAAAATCCCAAAATTTGTTCTAAGAACAATTTAGCCTTGGATCATAGGCTGAAACTTTCCCCACCTCTTCATATACCAAAAAGTAAAATATAGAAAAACATCAAAAGAAATAAGAAGAGATTAAGAAGAGAAAGTTGGTTATAACCACAAATTTTCTATCACTAAAAGTTTGGTTAATGTCAATTACCAAAGAAAAATCGAAAAACTTGATTTTAATTAATGAGAGATAGCTACCCAACAATTTGACGAAACCTTTATGAAAAAAACAAACAAAAAAAGGAATTTTACTTTATTCCAAAATGTGTAGAATTTGAAAAAGTGATTAAGAACGAAGATAGCAAAAGAATGTAACGTAAAAGAAGAACCCACCTTTTTTTCTGAACCAAGAAGAGAGGTCAACAATGTCTCTTTACTTTTTTCTATTTTCACGAAACAGTTTCCAAGCAAAACTTTTACGAAACAATTTCCCAGAAATTACAAACCAACAAAACAAATCCTCAGTTTATGTTCTCTAGCAGTTTGGCGAATGTTGCACTCTGTTTTGGACTTTGGACCAAATAAATAGAGTCAAATTCAGATAGGGTTTTGGAAATAAATCTCGATGGATTCGAATGATATGAAAAAATGGAAACAATGAAGGAGTAGGAAAGTTGACAATAACAAAAAGAAATCAAAAAATGATTTCGAAAAACAAATGGTTGAGACTAAGCAGATGCGTGTAGATGGAAGGTGGAACGTGTTTTAAGTTTAAACATTCGAGAACATATTAATTATTTTCTTTCTTTTAAAAGGAAAATATGTACTTTTAGAATATAAAATAAATATTTTGTCCAAGAAAAAATAATAATTAAAATCGTGAACCATGACTATTACTTTCCCAAAAAAATGATTTAACTGGTGAAATAAGGTTTATTTATTTAATTCCACATATATATTTTATTTTTTGTTACAATTATACAATTTTCATCTAATATATATTGATTTTTTTTTTTTGTAAATCACTTTTTTTTTTGTCAACTACACTTAATTAAAAATAACTCCATAATTAGTTGCCTAATAAGATTTATAAAAAAAAATTGGTCAAACTATCCGATGATTCTTTTAAATAAACTTTGAATATGATATGAAAACATTTAACTTAATTGTATTTACAAAAACGATTCAGCATGTTGAATATATACGTTTTTCTAAACAATATTTGTCATATATACCCTCCTAGGATATGCACTAAGATGCTTAATTGAGTTTAGAAAATGTGAAACTGCTAATAATAATAATATATTAGATAATTTTACTTTAATCAGAAATAACCTTTCCCATAGGTACCTTTCCGATATGCACCTCTAAGCTATGTCCTATGTGAATTAAGGTAGATTTAGATTATTTTTTATTTTTTATTTTTTATTTCCTGTATGTGGTGGAGAATCAGAATTAGTTTTTTTCTTCCAAAGTAATAAATTTAAAAATCTTTGCAAAATAGGAAGGTAATTTGTTTTTTTTTAAGAAACAAACAAAATATAATTGATTGAAGTGCAAAGCGATTGGTGTTAGAAAAAAAAGGAAGTGCAAGAGCGATTTGATGATTTGTTTTGGACATCTTTTTTCGGTCATTGTTCAAAATTATAATTAATAAAATATATACTCATTAGAATCAATAAAGTAAAAATATTTGGTTTTGTTGAAAAGGGGTTTTAGGCCGACCACACATTACAATTTACTTACATCAAATTATTGATGACTTGAAGTTAATGTTGTGTTAAGTGTCAACATGACATACGATAGATTTTCGAGGGAAAATGGTAGTTCACATAAGCTGGATTAAGTTTTTGTGTGAGATTAATTGTGCATCTAGTAGATAAAGAATTCAAAATGTCATTCCAAAAATCTTTAATGGTAACATGAGGAGAGAGTATGGTTCTGTTTCCGCGAAATCGCTTCCGTTGTCCTTGTCGAAGGAAGCTAAAGAGGTGGTCCACGCGGCAGTCAATGGAGTATAGATAGAGAATTCACTTTCGTGTAGTCCCAGGTCCAAGGATCTCTTTGAGAATTTCTTCAAGCTGATTTTGCTCAAGTTGATTTCCTATCTTTTAGGTTTCGAATTTCTATAAATAAATTAGGTCAACAGATGTTTGACACTGTACACTTAAGTGCTTAGAGAAACTACATATATATATATATATATATATATATGTGTGTGTGTGTGATCTTTGGTTTGTGGTATTGTGTTAATGGTTTTTGTTGTTTTGAAGGCCGAGGAAGTGCGTATGGAGGTGAACTCGTGGGCTTTACGTCACACCAATGGTCTCATCAAAAATCTTCTACCTCCTGGATCTGTTACAAACCAAACCATTAAGATTTATGGAAACGCACTGTACTTCAAGGGAGCTTGGGAAAACAAATTCGGTAAGTCAATGACGATACACAAACCTTTCCACCTTGTCAATGGCAAACAAGTACTTGTGCCTTTCATGAAAAGCTATGAAAGAAAATATATGAAGGCTTACAATGGTTTCAAGGTCCTTAGAATACTACAATACCGAGTAGACTATAAGGATACAAGTCGCCAATTCTCAATGTATTTCTTTCTACCGGACAAGAAAGATGGATTGGATAAGCCTGTCGAGGAAATAACATCTAGTTATGGATTCTAGGACAGCCACATTCCGAGATGGAAAGATAGAGTTGGTGAATTCAGAATTCCAAATTTTGAGATTGTTTTGAAGCTTCAAGAGTTTTCAGTGACATGGATCTTAATGTTTTGATTGAGATCGATGAAGAAAGTGCAGAAGCTGCGGCTGCTACTGCTCTAGCTTGCACAGTTGCACTTGTGTGGCTGCAGCGCTATTATGCCGCCTCCTCCCATAGATTTTGTGGCAGATTATCCATTTCTTTTCTTGATTAGAGAAGACAAACTTGAACTGTTTTGTTCGTTGGCCAAATCTTTGATCTTTCGGTATCTTCTTCTACTTAGGATGGCATTAACCGGATCAGAGTTTGGAATTTTAAGATTTAGTTCTTCATGTAATTCTTCAATTTTTTTTAACTCTATCTTTTCATTTTTTTTTATCTTAATATAATCAAAGTAATCAAATTTGTTTCAACTTTTAATTTACTCTCATTGTGATTTTAGTTTTATTTTTCCATTTTGAAAATAAAATAAAATATTTTTAACTTTTTTTCAATAGGCGTATCCAAATAAGAAATTTATCCAAATTAAACCATTCCGGATTCTTTTATTTCACATTTCAACTACATAAAAGAAATATACATTTTAATAAGTTCATAATCTTATGCTACTTAATTTTATTAATAATTTTGTAAATTGTTTCTTATGCTATTTAATTTTATTTTAATTTTATAACAATTAAATTTTATGCTATTTAATTTTAAAATATGTTAAAGATATTCAGTATTTCCGAATATTTGCTATTTGTTTTTTGGTTGACTGAAAAATTAAATATTTTCCTTAAAAAATCTATGAATTGCACAATTTGATAGCTCTAGAAGTTTATGGAAACATTAATTTATGTAAATTATGTGTACAGAAATGAAGAATGAAATCTCAGATGATAGACTAACTAAGTCATAAATCATTTTATCCCTAATTCTTTTTTCTTAACAGGTCAGTCAATAATTTGAATTTTCAAATTTTATTTTGTTTGAATCTTGATTCTACAGCCTTTTTTTATTTTTTTCTTTTGTCTAAAATCTTGATTCTACACCTAATTCATCAATTTACGATCTGGCATTCTGGCTCAATCATTTAAATGTTGGGTTATTTCATGGGATCCAAGAACATTCCCAAAACAATTTAGAACAAAACCATTTAAAAAAAAATTCTCCTTGAAGGAATGGAATAAGAGAATTCATCTAAGTTTTATAGAAGCTAGGGGTGTCAAAATGGGTAACCCAACTCAACTCAACTCATAATCAAATGAGTTAAGGGTTAAATGAGTTATGGGTTGACCCAAGTCATTTTGTTAAATGGGTTGGGTCAACCCATAACTCATTTAATTTGATGGGTTGAGTTGTTAAATGAGTTAACTCATTTAAGTAATAATTTAATTAATTATTATAATAAAATAATAATAAATAATTATCATTATTAATTCATTATCATCAAATTTAGGATATTTACGGATTCCACTTTTTACGGATTTACGTTTTTGGCGGGAAAATCACGAGTTTACGTTTTTTGGCGGGAAAATTACGGGTTTACGTTTTTGGCGGGAAAATCTCGGGTTTACGTTTTTGGCGGGAAAATCACGGGTTTACATTTTGGCAGGAAAATCACGGATTTACGTTTTTGGCGGGAAAATTACGGGTTTACGTTTTTGGCGGGAAAATCACGGATTTACGTTTTTGGCGGAAAAATCACCGGTTTTGGTTTTTGGCGGGAAAATTATGGATTTACATTTTTGGCGGGAAACTCACGGTTTTACGTTTTTGGCGGGAAAATCACGGGTTTACGTTGTTGGCGAGAAAATCACGGATTTATGTTTTTTGGTGGAAAAATTACGAGTTTACTTTTTCTCAATTTCATCGCTTGTATATTTAAGAAATTTGGAAAAATATTGATTTTATTAAATTGTTTAGATGTGTTGGTTAAGCTTAAATTGATATTGGTTTAGAGATTTTAGTTGGTTTAATTCAATTTTACAAAAATTGATAGGTTAATTGGGTAAACCATTGAAACCATTAACCATTACAACCCAACTCATTTGACTCATCAAACCAATTGACCCAATAACTCATTTGACCCATCAACTCATTTGAGTCAAAAAATTTAACTCATTAGGGTTCATGGGTTGAGTTGAGTTGAGTTGGCCCATGAATTTTGACCCATTTTGACACCCCTAATAGAAGCTATCAATATTATTTTGAAAGTTGTAGAGAAAGCTAAAAGATTTTATTCAATAACAAAGTACAAAATACATCCATATAGTTTGTTCTATAACCAAACATAATAAACCTTAATTCTTGTTGTCCTCTTTGACCCGGGAAGGCCGAACCAAACTGGGGATATAAGTATGGAAGTGCGGGCGAGAATAATCAGATAGAACCTCATACTGATCTATTTTGATTTTCTTGAACATATCTCCTTTTACAATGTAGATGTAAGCCTGATCAGTTTCATCATAACAACAAATGACAAGCCTCTTAGCATCATCGTTGTCGAGGAAGTAAGTTAGGTCAGGACGGTTATACCAATAAAATGAAAATTTAGGGAAATTAGGTATTAACACTGTCATGAGGTTTATCCACACCACGTCCTCTTCTAATCCTACCTCCCTATCATTGATATTATTCTTTGTCAACCAAATCTTTATCTCTGATGTTTTATTGCATAAGTTTAACAATGAAAGACGATCTTTCCTAAAAACCGCAAGGGCTAGAACATTGTCGTCATCGTACATAAACGGTAGACTACAAAAAGTTCTTGGTTTTTCTGTTGAAAAACTGAAGCTTCTAATGAAAATACCATTGTTAACATCTACACCAGCCCAATACAAAGTTCCATTCAGAGATACGCTATTTGATTGGAAAATTGACCAAGTACTATCAGACTCCAAATCTTTAACTTTCTTTGAATATAACCCAATCTCATAAATTATGGATTTTATTGATGAGTCACCTTCACATTTATAATAATCGAGCATCTTGTATTGTTTTTTGTTATCATAACCTATGTCATATGTGACTGGATAACGATGTATGGATGGGAAAAATCTAGTTTGTCTCAACCAGGGGTTCCAAATCAAGACCCCGTTAAAGTAGCTAGTACAAAACAACAAGCCATCACAATCAACATAGTCGTGTAGCCGTATCGGCATCTCAGATTTCAAACCAGGAATGGCTAAGGGTAACTCATGGACCTCTATCCGTGGACCTTTGAAATTTACGGCTACCGAATAAATCTTAGACTCGGTTCGGAAGATTAATTGTGGTTGTGATTGAACAAAGTGGTCGTTGACAAACTTATTATCATCGAAAAGAGAATTCCATTGCTTACATACGGTTCTGAATTTAACAAGAGATTGAGGTGGAACCCTACATAGGATCTCTTCCACTAATTCCCATGGAAGGTTGACCGACACCATTAGCTTTAAGATGAAAATAAAGATTATACTTGGGTGTGACAAAATTTTCTAAATTATAAAACAACAGTATATATGCACTATATATATAAGGTCTCTCTCTTTGAACAAAAAAAAAAGGTCTCTCTCAAAATAAAATTATATGTATATCTAAATAATTGCATAAGGTAATGTACAAAAAATAAGTTAAAACAAAGAGATTTTTTGACTAAATAATATTAAATTTTGGAAGAAATATTTAAAATGTATTAGATGCTTCCAGATAAAATAAACTGTACGTAGATATGCTATATTTATTTGGATTTGTTTCCTTATAGCTATTTTAGTGTTTCTAAACAAAAAACAAATATATATTATCGTCAACTTAATCATTTAGTGGTATATGAATTATTTTCACTTCCTAGATTGACACATTTCAAAATGAATTAATTGTTTTGATATGTTTTTGTCAAACTAAAAATATTTTACCTGTATCAAATAGATGCTTTTAAAAACAAAAAAAAATACAAATAATTGTAATGATTAAAATATACTCAAATAAAATGCAAACATTTTGTTGAGCAAAGATATTACAATTTATGAATTATGATTTAAATATAATGTAGAAATCAAAATATAGTAAAATATTGTATATACTATACTAGATAAGACCATTCTAAATATGCGGGTGTTAGATATAAATGTAAATTTTTTTGACAGAATTTGATTTTGAATAGTAAAATGGTAAGCTACACATTTTTCGATATTTAATGTAATAATTTTGGTTTTGAACAAAATTTGAGTCTTATGTATTCTATGTTATATACATTGTAATTCTATATACAATCTTATTGATGATATTTGAATTTGAAATAGTAATTCAAACACTTTTTCTATATTCAATTTAGTATTTAGAAAGAATTTTTTTTTACATCTTACCCATAAAATTTTGCTACAACTTAACTATCAGCTAGTTCATCATAATAAACTCGAATTTTACTTCTACGTACTTCATCTTAAGCGAAGCATGCATCTTAAGATAATTTGTTTTTGTCAAATAGCTTCCACCATTTGTTTTTTCAAATTCATTTATTTATTGGGTGTTATTGAAGCATGCATTAAAAGAGATAAAGTAGATGCCATAAATTGAAGAGTATAACAGTTCTACTACCCATAAATTGCACAATGCACTACATTAGTTATTTAAGCTGGTAAAATCACTAGCTACCAGGATAAACCACATATATATGAAACGAGCAAACTAGTGCATCATATAAAACCTACCGAATTTACAATAAACTGTCTAAACCCTTTAGTGAACAAAAGCTTTGATCGTACTCATTTGTTATTGCTAAAGTGTCCATAAGGCTTTAGCTAATATAATTAAAACTTCTAAAGAATACACTTCATAAAAAGTTGAAAATATTTATAATATTAAGACTTTTATGAAGTTTCAAATATTATAAATATTTTAACTTTAGAAGAATTTTAAATATTATAAATATTATAGAGTACCATAGCTTCAGAAAACAATATACAAGAGTAACATACCTTCAGTATCTCGATCAGAGCTGTGGATATGTGTGAATCAGGCTTCTTAGAGTCGTTAAAGTTGAGCACATATTGCTTCATTAACAAATAGAAACCCAAGTGTCAGATATAAAAAAAGGAAGGAAAGCATTACGTAAGTTTCAAATAAAAGAACCCGTTTTTTTTCCTCTATCAGAATTTAAAATTCAGTACTCACCTTGGTGTTGCGGAAGCCTAATTCATCGATTCTTAAAATTTGGGTGATATGTTCTTCATGTTCCTTCAGCTGTGTGAGGACATCGCCCATCACCCGAACAACAAATTTTACAAGTCTATATTGAAAAACAGTGTCAGATTCTATTGAAAGACAAAATCTATATTGAAAATGAGAATGCGATAAATAATCTTCTATTTGACTTACCCACTGAAAACACCTTGTTTGGCTTCTAAATATTCCATTCCATAACGAACTGGACGTTGGAATAGACGTTGGAAAACATACCACTACTTTCTTCACTTATACATAACTTATGTTAGTGAATCATCTTGCGAGAGAAAATCATACAGCTTTTGAAAGAATTAATGACTTTACCAGGTTTTGATCCATGGGCAATAGCAAATGACACAATTGTTATATGATCAACAACAATTTCGTATGCCTTGGTCACATAGCTCATTTTTCCATCATATTTCGCAGCTCATGTGGCCTAATATAAAAAGGTCTTAATGTCTAGATGATGAAAATTATTTTAATGTTTTAATATAAAATTTTTTACGAGAAAGGCTTCTATTTTTTGGATAAAACTGCAACCCCCTATTCTCCCACGATCTCGATGGAACAACGACATGGCCTTATACAAAAAGCTTTCAAATTTCTTCCTTTCAAATTTATATTTCCTCCTTCTCTAATCAGATGTTTTTTAAAAAATTTCTTACATATTCAGATTTTGGAGTTAATCAATAGCATCTTTCTTCTAATAGCAATCACTACTTCTATATCAAAATCTTTCAATATACAAATTATGGATTCGAAATTTTCTAATTGCATCCAATTTTCTATTTTACGATTTGTTCTTAGTCTTCTTGACTTTTAATTTTACACTTTATTTGTATTTGCAGGTTCTTATTCCATATTTCATTGAAATATATGCCAGAGAGATAAACAATGATAAACCAGATTTGTATTCAACTTACACTTTGATTTCTTTGATCTTTGTTGTCTCTCTCTATCTCCCAATCTCTACTGAACCTCTGTTGTTTAATTTGGATCAAAGGTAAACTTTTCGACTTTTAGATTCTTGATTAGAATGAATATTGATTTCTTCACGATTTGATTCAATTTTGCCGGTTCTTCTGTTACCATTTCGCGTTTTGATTGTAGATTAGTGTTCATGTGCCACAAAAGTTTTTAATTTCATTTATTGTTTGCTTCGGATAAATAGAGTATAAAGTGAATATTCAAATCTTTTTAAAACTTAAAATTGATAAGTGATTGAAAATTAAATCACTTACAGAGTTAGAACCATGAATAAACTTTGGCTCGTGGTAGTTATTCAACCAGATGCTTACAAGGCACTATATAATGTGTTTAGGATGATTTGTTAAAAACAACCACTTGGGTGTTATTGATGCAAGTATTCATGAGACTGTCACGCTGTATGCCGTCAATAAAAATGAGCCTGATAAATTTAAAAATTTGTTTGCTTCGGATTATACGCAGCAAATGCTTATACTATTTAACAGTTTGTTCTTTGATTTCTTAATTTTAATTTAATATATTTGTTTTGATTTGCAAGTTCATATTCCAAACTTCATTCTCCATATATGCCACTCAACATTAGATTAAACAAATTTATAATAAACAAACAAAAATGGATTACTCCGTCATATTTATGACGGTGCAAACAGAAAAGCTAATTTGAAGGTTTAAATTATTCGTAAATTATTTTTTGGTGGTTTATAATGTTAGTGAAAAATTTTCAAAATTTAAAGTGCTACCTAATAATATTTTGAAGGTTAAAATGTAATTTTCTCAATGTTTAGTATAAGTCTATAACAGAATAGTTACCATTTGAGGGAAATACTAATTCATTGATTCTATGGAGCAAATTAACATTAAGCATGCAGTTTTTGTTCAAACCGATTGGCACAAACCACCACCGAATTCGGTACTTTATTAACCAAAATAAACCGAAAGCCAACCCAAGCAAACAGAACTATTCGGCTAATTTTGGTGGCATCGTCTGGTAACCGAAGCAAGCGGCTCGGTTCATTTTGGTTAACCGAACCAAATGATAACATAAAAATGTCATTTCGAGGTTTTTGTCTTATAAAGCAAAACAGTGCAGATAAGATAAACCCTCCGGTTTTACCCGAAGGTTCAATCGCCGGCGAATTCCGATGTTCTCCGCCGTCGCCAAACCCTTCCTCTCTCCCTCACCACCGCTATTTCGCCTTCCTCTTTCCTCTATCTCAATTTCCTTCCGCGTTTTCCCCTCATTCTTCTCCTCCTCCTCTTCCTCTCAATTGCCGTCTCCACAATCTTCTAACCCAATCACGCCTCTCATATCCTCGAACCGTAACTATAGCCGCCATGCCTTTATCGTCGACCAATACCTCTCATGTTCCATGCCTGAGAAGCCTCTTCGTGTCGCCGTACTCCTCAGTGGCGGCGTCGATAGCAGTGTCGCTCTCCGTCTCCTCCACGCCGCTGGTCACTCATGTACCGCTTTCTATCTCAAAATCTGGTTTCAGGTGTGCTTCTTCTTCTTCTTCGTAATTGCTTGTTGGAACCATAGACATATGGGTTTGTGATTGTTTCAATGTTGTGTAGGAAGGCTTTGAGAATTTCTGGAATCAGTGCCCTTGGGAAGATGATTTGAAATATGCAAAACATGTTTGTGAGCAGGTACTGTTCTTGATAAACCATTTCGATTCCTGTTTCAAAAGCTTCATGCTTTGTATACTTTTACAATGAAGGGACGATGTTTACTGTTTCTAGTGGTGCCATTTTTACAGGTTGATGTTCCTTTGGAGGTTGTGCATTTAACAGATGAATATTGGGAAAGAGTTGTAAGTTCTTTCTTCGTTGCTTCTTTTTAGAATGCTAGTAATTGGGTTTCTGATTGGGTTTCTTACTATATATCAGGTTTCCTACATTATTGAGGAGTATCGATGTGGACGTACACCTAATCCGGATGTTCTATGTAATACTAGAATTAAGTTTGGTAAGCTCTTAAGTGCAATAGTTTGTGATCAAGGGTTTTCGCCAATGAAGAAAGACTTCTGCTTTCAGTTGAAGTGTATATGCTAATTTGACTAATCAGCGATAGTTTGACCTTATATATTCAGGTGCATTCATGGATGCAATCAGTGATATGGAGTATGACTATGTAGGTTCAGGTCATTATGCTAAAGTGGTCCATCCTCCTGCTGACCAAAATGATGCATCATCTGTTTTGGAACTATCACAAGACATGGTACTTACTCCAGTAAAATACTCTTGACTTAATCTGCCGGTTATTTCTGATCAGCATGTTTAATGTTTGCATTGTACCTATTGTTTTTGGCTATAATGCTTCGTAGGTGCATTTCTTTTAATTTCAGTACCTCTACCATTTATAGTCTGTATTTTTCTATTGTTTAGGTGAAGGATCAGACCTACTTCCTCTCACATCTCTCTCAAACCCAGCTTAAGCGACTGCTTTTCCCACTTGGTTGTGTAAAAAAGGTACTCGAGGAAGTTTGTCCCACTTGGTTGGGAGAGCTTTTATTCCCATACCTCTGCTCGATTCCGAAAGAAAATTAATAACGAAAACATTTTGATTTCTTCGTGGTGGTTGTCATACTTTTTTTCTGGTGTACAGGACGAAGTTCGCAAACTAGCCACACAATTCGATTTGCCAAATAAAGATAGAAAGGATTCGCAAGGAATTTGTTTCCTTGGGAAGGTATGTTTTTTAGTTTGCTCTTCTGATTAATGGCTGTTTGTCTAGTGCAAGTCTGAAACATAAGAACATGGTTTTCTGTAATAGATAAAGTTCAGCGACTTTGTCTGTAGACACATAGGGGAGATGGAAGGAATTATATTGGAAGCCGAATCTGGGGATTTTCTTGGTAACCACCGGGGATTTTGGTTTTACACAATTGGACAACGCCAAGGCTTGCGTTTACCCGGTGGCCCCTGGTATGTTTCTTAAAAGATGTATGAGATTCTTAGCTATTTTTGTCGTTGGTTGAGATACCAGCAATTGGCTCATATGACAATTATAAGCAGCTTCTGGTTCTTAATATATGAACACTTCATTAGTGTTGAGAAGACAATTTGGCTGAACGCCAAGTATAAATTCTTTTGGATCTTTAATTTTGGTTGTGATATCCCTTTATCCATGTACAGGTATGTTGTTGAAAAGGACACCAAGAACAATGTAGTGTTTGTCTCCAGAAATTATTACTCAATCGACAAGAGAAGGCGGATTTTCCGTGTCGGCTCCTTAAGATGGAATAGTGGGAAACCTTCAGGCAAAGTTAGAGAGCTCCGTTGCAAGGTAAACAATATGATTACTTTCTACACATGATAGTTTACTTGGCACTGATAAGTTGAGAGCGGCTTTTATAGGTCCGACATGGGCCTGGCTTCTACAGCTGCAGTTTTGAAATGGAAGGAGACGGAGATGTTGCAGTTGTGCACCTAGACGAAGACGATCAAGGTCTAGCTGCTGGACAGTTTGCAGCGTTTTACGAGGGAACCACTTGCATTGGTTCAGGCGTAATTCTGGAGTCATGGGATGATCAGTGTTTCCCGGTCTGTGCAAAAGCCCTTCAACTCGCAGCATTGGAAGATAAAACCAAACTCGGGAAACCTGTCAAAATCATGACAATGCCTACTATGTCATCTGTTGAGGCTGATACAGGAGAAGCCAGTGCAGAGCAAAAACTAGTCAACGCATAAGAGAAGCCAGTGCTCTCACAAACTCTGTAGGTCCGAGGCTTTAGCTGAGAGGCTTTAAGCTTCAGCATTTGATGAAATGCTGTATCATAAGGTGTAGTGTTATACAGACAGAGGCTACGCATTGTCTTAATTCTTTTTGTAACTGAATGGTTCAACCATATGTATACAAAAACGTGCCTTGGTAAAGTGTAGCACTGGTTCCAAGTAATCTCAGGTCCAAGTGATTGAGTTTCACTGTCATCAGCTTGGTTTTCATCAATTTCGCTTCTGTCACTAAAGAGGAACAACAAATCCTCATTAGCTCTCTGCTCGTTTAGAAGGTTTCTTGTTCTTAAGAAACAAGTTCTGTTCTGACTATACCGAGAACAGATGAAAGAGACAAACCATAATTTGTTGGAACAGACGTTAAAGCTTTCTTCCAAAACCATGGTCTGTTATTGTTCCCTTCAGTGTCTTCATATCCTCTGAAATAACCTTGTAAAATATATGAATTACTTGAAAACTGCCTTGATCCATACATTAATGCAAATGCAAATGGTCGAAAGAGAGTATCAATAGTATTACGATTAGAATGTCTATCACTGATATCTACTATTATTATAAGTAATTTCTGAAATGATCTCAATCATAGAAATTAAATATTTATTTCATTTTCATTTTTAAAAAGAAAGAAATACAGCATGGTATATGTTTTTTTAGAAATTTATTAATTAGTTTGACTTTTTTTATTTAGAAACGGACAGGAGATTCAAGATATTTTGGATATCTGAGTGTGCAAAAACTTAAAATGCTAAATGAAAATACCATAAAATCCAAAATATTAATAACGTTAGATGATTTTTGACAATTAAATTAATATATCAGTTTTAAAACGTAATTATGTACTTTATCAATCTTGAAAAAAGTTAATGAAATTCTCGCAAGCTCACTGTAAACCAACAAAACCTTCTCTTATATAAATAAGAATTCTATGGTGTATATATAAACTAGATGTTGATAAATAACTCTTGAACTTTATCAATAAGTGTGACTTAGAAAAATAGTAGCTTTCAGCTCTTGCCAACCAACAGAGTCGAAACTTTAAGGTTGTGGACCTTTCTCAGCAAAAGATTAGAGATATTATAGATAGACGATGGTAATATTTTTCCTTGCAATGAAACCTTTGTTAAGTTACTTCATTATTTAGGGAGCTAATGTGTGTTAGAGAAAACCTACAAATGAATTCTTGTGTTTTCAATGTATCTCCATTGAATGATAAATCTGTATATATATTATTACTTCTAGTTACAGATTAGCTCTTGCTCTTTGGCATTTTTTTAAATTGTTTTTTTGTAGTGACTAAAAGTTATATTCAGAAATAATTTCAATTAAGTTGGTTTGTTGAAGTTACCTGAATAATCACCAATCAATATTTAAACTTCATGATCTGTAGTGATTCACAAGTTGTTAATAAAGAAGAATGTTGCTATTATATGAATAGAAATAGTTCACACCATTTTCTTAACCTTCCCCCACTTTTGAATAAAAGAAGCAGAATGAAAAAAAATAAAATTTGTTAGCATTATTTAATTTTAAATTTAAATTTTGTTGAACCAGAAGCAAAACTTATAAATTCTTCCAAATAATAATGATCAATGTATTAGTTTTTAAATATGAATCTCAATTAAAATTATTAGACGTTGTTAAAATAATTCTTGCAATGAAATCTCTTGTTGGTTTCCTTCATTAATTAGTAACCAAACAAAGATTTTGAACTTTTGATTCAAGGGAATAGAAGTTGTCCGAAACTATCCACATTAACCTCTTTTTGTTATTGTCATTTCTAGTAAAAGGTTGATGAATACAAACTCTCATTTCAAACTGAACTATTTATGGTTCACAACCCATATGATATATACATGCACTCTGATTCTCACCAAAATTATCACATATATATATATATATATATATATATATATATATTTTAATCTTAAAAAAAAAATCTTGAAAAAAAACATAATCAAAACAAAGAAAATAAAAAAACCCTAGAAATTTCAAAAGAAAAAGAAGCAAAAATCTAAAACCACCTAGCTAGCTAACAAATACCTGGTGTGTTAGAGAAAAACAAATTAATTCGTCAATTTTCTATTTATTGCCATTGAATCATAAATCTGTATGTGTTTTCAATTTATTGCTTATTGTAGTTGTATTATAAGTTATTTTTAGAAATAATTTTATGTAAGTTACTTTGTTGAAGTTACTTGAATAAAAACATAGTCATAATTTTCTAAAACCTATATGGTTTGCACCATTTTTAAAACTTCCACCACTTTTGGATAAAAGAAGCAGAATGCAAATGCTGAAAACTTTGCATTTTTTCAGTATTCAAATCTTTAATCTGGTTGAACCAAGAGCACAAATTATAAATTCTTTGAAATAGTATCTAATATATTTCAAATATGATGTCTCAATTAAAATTTTAGTCTGAACTTTTTCCAATTAAAAGCACAATTTTCAGTTTGTTTTTGTAAATTAAGTGACTGGAGCATATTGAGTAATAACTATTTTATATAAGAAAAGTTAGATGACTGGAGGTAAAAATAGTAAATGAAATTTTCATAAGACTCTGTACCTTTATCGAGAGGGTTATAATTCTTGAGTTTTTATCAATAAGTGATTCAGAAATAAGGTTGCTTTCAGCTGTTGGTAACCACATATTCGAATTACTTAAGGTTGTTATGGGCCTTTTTCTGAAAAATAGCAAAAGATTAAAAGTATTAATTAGCCGTTGGTAAATTGCAATGAAACCTCTTGTTAGTTTCCTTCATTAATTAGTGACCAGGGAAATTTTTTGACCTTTTGATTCAAGGGAAAAGTGTAGAGGAAAAGCAAGCTAAAGTCTTCAACCTTCTGTCTCGTATACCCAATTGTCTTTTATCATTATTTAAAAGAAAGTTATATCTTGTATACCCAATTGGTCTATAAATTACAACTTCACTCAAACCTTCGCTTACATTTTCTTTTCTTGTTTCGTTTCAGGGATCCATAAGATAACTTCAAACTTTTTGAAAGAAACTCTGTAAAGAGCGTTTTAAAAAAGTCATGGCTTCTGGTCTGTTTTCTTTTCAAAAGAGCATGGCTTCTGGTCTGGTTTCTTTTCTTGTTTCGTTTCTGATTGTTAATATTTTGTTATCCTGAAATGTTAGCTAGTGTTGTTTCCTGTTGTTGTTATTATTATGTCATGAGAGAAACATTGTCATTAATTATTTTTGTTGAAATCATTTCCAGGTAGTACAAGGGCTAAAGTTACCGCTGAGTTTCATTCAAAAAAAAAAGTTACCACTGAGTTTGGAGACACAGTTACTGTGACGCCTAGAGCAAGGCATCAGGCGACAATAGTTTGGCTTCATGATCTCAACGAATCTGGCTATGAGTAAGCAAAATTCTTTGTTTTGCTAGCTTCTTTGTCTTGAACTAGCTGTGAAAAGATCAAAGCGATCTCTTGTTGTCTCACATAAAAGTCAAAGAACGAAACTCCATCTTCTCTCTTAACTCTCATATGTGTCTTTGTTACAGTTCCTCTGAATTGGTAAAGAGCTTCTCGCTTTACAATGTAAGATTTCTTCAATATATTTTCTATCAACCTCACCAATTAATGTTTTTATCTTTGTTAACCACACATATTTCTTTTATTCATAGGTTAAGTGGATCTGTCCAAGCTCTCCTCTAATCTCTAACGTGGGTTTTGGTGGAGCACCAGCAAGGGCATGTAAGATCAGTTTGCTTCAAAACTTCAAAGAAGAACATGCAATTAGTATTCATAGAGGTGAAAACATTTAAATTGGTTCCTACGGTCTTTACTGAATCAGGGTTCAAGGTCAACGAATTTTCTAGTCGCATGCCTGATCCCTATGAGATGGAGGGTTTAAAGAATTCAGCTGCACATGTTGCTGGACTCTTAAAGAATGAACCAGAAAATGGTAATCTAAATTATCAAATCTAAAATTTGTAGGTACATTACATTCATCTCTAGCTAATTAGTATTTCACTTGTCATTCTTCTTGTTTTGGTAGTGATGAAGGGCGTAGCAGGTTACGGTATTGGTGGAGCACTAGCTCTCCACATAGCGACTTGCTATGCACTTGGAAGTTTTCCTATTCAAATACGAGCTGTTGTCGGCATCAACTGCTGGCTTCCCAATAGATTGTATTTCTTTTCAAGCCCTAACGTCATTTCTCTATATGGTTTTCTTCTAATTATTAAAACCTAAATATCTTTTAACTGATGTAAGCGTAAATAAAATTTTCAGCAAGTTAGGAGATCAAATAGAATCTATACCTGACGCTACATCGCGTGCTGGAGAGCTTTCGGTCTTAGTTACGCATGGAAATAGTATGAGTAACATTGATTTTTATATATACATCGATTTCTCATTTATTAAAAATATTAAGCTAATTATTGTCGTTGGTTTGTGTTAAAGATGATAAAATGGTTCCTTATGAAACTGGAAGATCATCTGCTGAAAAACTTAGCAAGGCTGGATTTAAACAAATCAAGCTAAAAACAATTCATCTGTACAAACCGTCAACTACTTTTTTTTCTTCCCTTTTATCACAACTACTTTACTTCCGTTTGCTATATTATTTCACTAAATTGATCTCTTCATGTGCAGTTGTGACCATGCCATCGTTTTCCAGATAATGACCGAGGTCAGTCTCTGGTTGACAAGGAAGTTCGAGCTGGAGGGGGAGCCAGATACTACAGTATAATTTAGCAAAATACTAAAATAATACGTACTAGCTTAATTATGTTTAAAATAATAAGAAACGATTATATAGCGAATATATTTAAGTGTTTGTTTTCTTTCTAGTATTCCATTTGTTGGCTTGGCAGTTTCTCATCGTCGTTTGTCCTTTTGTCGTTGTCGGATTCTCGTTTTTGAATAATTTAGTGCTTTTTTAATTAAAGTTTTCTTCTTACCAAATGCAAAGACTTTTCACTTGCCATGTGACTTTTTGACCATGAGATTATCTTATAAGTTCAATCGCAACCGAACTTTTTTTTTTTTTTTTTTTGGTTAAACGGCCGCGTACAAAACTGGCTCGTATCCTATTTGAACTACATGAATCTTTTCGGTATTTAGACAAAACAAAAAAAAAAGAATCTTTTTGGTTTTATAATATTCTCTCCCACACATTTCAGATTTTTTTTGTCAGGACGGATGATTCAAACAATACTTGATGAATACATATCTTCAGGTTCTTGATTTATGGTATATCCATATTTGTGGTTTTCTATCTTGGCCTTTGAGGTATTGGACCATGATTAAACATTTTACCCAAAACAAAAACCTAATTAAACTTTACAAATTCTCGAGGGTATGGATATCATAAAAAAACTGTATACCCTAAAAGTTTTCAAGGAAATGCGTATCTTATGCCCACTGGCCACTAATGACGACCCAACAACGACGTCATTGCCCTATATATCTCATTTTTAATAGCATCCTACATTCTTATGAAGTTTTAATATATGAATTTTCAAATTTAGTTTTATTTGAAACTTGAGTCTAATTCATCAATTTGAGATCGTCCCCGTGCAGTTAAATGTTGGTTTATTTCTAGGATCTAAGAACGTTCCCAAAAAAATCAAGAACAAAACCATGAAAAACAAATTTCTTCTTGAAGAAATGAAATAAGAAAAATCATTTAAGGTTTTATCGAAGCGATCATTATCATTTCGAGGTTTGTTAAAAGAAAAAGCTAATTAATTTTATACAATAACAAAAGCCGTCATGTCAAAGTTTTATATAAGAAAAATATCAGACTATAGATAAGAAAAATCTTGGATTGAAAAGAAAAATATGGTTGTTAACGAAATACCAAAGTACAAATATATATTATAATACATATAGTTTGTTATTGTCCTCTTTGACCTGGGTAGGCCGAACCAAACTGGGGATATAAGTACGGAGATGAGGACTAGATTGATCAAGTAGATCCTCAAAGAGATCTATTTTGATTTTTTTTACAATATTTCTTCTTACGATGTAGATGTAAACTTGTTGAGTTTCATCATAACAACAGATAACGAGCCTCTTAGCATCATCGTTGTCAAGGAAGTAAGTTAGGTCAGGACGATTATACCAACGAAATGGCAATTTAGGGAAATCAGGTATTAACACTGTCATGAGTTTTATCCACACCACGTCCTCTACTAATCCTATCTCCCTATTATTTATACTATTCTTTGTCAACCAAATCTTTATCTTTGATGTTTTATTGCATAGTTTTAACAACGAAAACCGATCTTTCCTAAAAACCGCAAGGGCTAGAATATTGTCTTCATTGTACTTCAAAGGTAGGCGACAAAAAGTTGTTAGTCTCTCTGTTGAAAAACTGAAGCTTCTAATGAAAATACCATTGTTAACATCTACACCAGCCCAATATAAAGTTCCATTCAGAGATACACTATTGGATTGGACAACTGACCAAGAACTATCAGACTCCAAATCTTTAACTTTCTTTGAATATAACCCAATCTCATAAATCGTCAATTTTGATGATGGTTCAAATTCATAATCAAGCACCTTGTATCGTTTCTTATTATCATAACCTATGACATATTTCGTTGGATAATGATGATTGGATGCGAATAATCTAGTTTGTTTCAACCAGGGGTTCCAAATCAAGACCCCTTTAAACTTGTAGCTAGTACAAAACAACAAGCCATCACAATCAACATAGTTGTATAGCCATATTGGCATCTCACAATTCAAACCAGGAATGTCTAAGGTTAACTCATGGACCTCTATCCATGGACCACTGAAATTAACGGCTACCGAATACATCTTAGAATCTGTTCGGAACATGAATTGTGGTCGTGATCGAACCAAGTGGTCGTTCACAAACTTGTTGTCGTCAAAAAGAGAATTCCATTGCTTACATACGGTCCTGAATCGAGCAAGAGATTGAGGTGGAACCCTATATAGGATCTCCTCCACTAATTCCCATGGAAGGTTCACCGAGACCATTAGCTTTAAGATGAAAATAAAGATTATACTTGGGTGTCACAAAATTTTCTAAATCATATAACTAGTACTACGTATATAAGGTCTCTAAAAAAGGATAAAAATAAATAAATTATTGCATAAAGTAATATACAAAAAAACAAGTAAAAGCAAATAGATGTTTTACTAAGATTACTAAATTTATGAGGAAATATTTAAAATGTATTAGATACTTCCATATAAAATTAACTGTAGATAAGCTATATATTAATTTGGAGTGGTTTCATCATAGCTACTTTAGTATTTATAAACAAATATATGTATATATCTATATATATATATATATATATATATAGATATACTAGAAATGTATTATTGTGTACTTAATCATTTAGTAGTAGTTCATGAATTATTTTAACTTTTTAGATTTACACATATCCAAATGAATTTATGTTTTGATATATTTGTCAAACTAAATAATTTTACCTGTATCAAAATAAAGCCTCTTAAAAGGGAATATAAAAATAATTGCAAAGATTAAATTTTACATGAATAAAATGCAAAATTTCTGTTGAGTAGAGATATTATATTGATGAATAATGATTTAAATGTAATGTAGTATTCCAGATATAGTAAACTGTAATAGATTTCTTTTTCAAATTCATTTACTTATTGGGTAGTATTCAAGCATGGGTTTTAATGTAGTTATTTTCTTACATCTTATGTATTTACTTAATTGGGATACAAGAGTTGGTAAATCCAAAGTACAACAAAATATACTACTTATACAAGGACAAATAGAATCATGATTAATTAAAGACTATGCACTATAGACGGGGTTTCAACTATCTGTTAATTTTAATTATATAAAATGAAAATAGAATATTAAATTCCTTAAAAATATAAAATTAAGCCAGTAGCAACTATGCAAATATAACAGTCTTAAAAAATTTAATATCCGAGTGAGAAAACTAAGTAGGAGATAACCAAACTATAAACGTGAAAGATTCAAACTCGAACAAATACATTGTTGCAAAAAACAAACTCGAGTGATGTACTTTTGAAGAAACCTTATGGGAGAGAGATATCAATAAAGTATGGAATTTTAGCAAATCATTTATGGGAGTAGTGAAGCAAACATAGTTTGTAACCAAAGGGCTGTCTCTCAGGTCATGATCATCTAAAGATACGTTTGCTGTCTCTTGCACAAGAAAACCTACGAAGTACGAACGCTTGATATATATTGTGGTACCATCGGTCAATGTTAAACGAGGAAACTTCCATGGAAGATGATCTTTGAAGAAGTTGTCTGCTAGAGAAAAAAAAAAGGATAAACGGGAGACAAGTCCAAATCTTCTAAAGGTTGTAGAAAAGAATGCCCCAAAATGTAAGATATGATAGTATCCTTAAGCAAGGAAGAGGTCATGCGAGTCGATAATAATTTAAAAAGAAAACAGTTTTTACGTAAATTTTTGAATATATAAATGAAGAGATGTAAATTTAAATTAATCACCGGAGACTATCAATTTTCACAAAAATAATTTTCATAACAATGAAGATTAATAAACTAAATCGAACCTGCCTGATATATACATTTGCACCTCTTTGCTCTTCTTCGACTCCAAAATCTAGGGACTAGGGGTCATATCAAACTCTTCTCATTCTCCTTCGAACGTTTTGCTAGTCGTGGTGGAAGTTTCTTAGAGTTCTCTTTCCTCGGTACCAATCTTGATTAGCACTTTCTTCACTTCCTCAACGATTGAGTCGACAAATTTGCTCTCATTACTACACACCAATGAAAACATTTACACAAAATTTAGTTGGGTATATATATATGTCATATGATATAAGATTCGATTTCATCATTAAAAGGAACTGATAAGAAGTCGTTAAACCTGTCATGTCAGAAATCTCAGAGAAGAAGTTGAGAATCAACACTATATACAGAAATTCACTAGTATGATCCATATTTTTGTTTATCAAATTATACCTTCGTATATCCGACGTCAAGCCTATGTTACTGAAAACTGATGATAAAGCTTCCTTCCATTTCTGTATTCTCTCAGGCTCACTCCGGTACTCCCACTCCAGATTCCTCAAGTTGTCTCCGAAAGCTCCCATGAATCTTTTACACGCGGTGGCGTTTAATCTGTAGAAAACGGGAACCACCACGAGTTTGCCTTGTTCCATCTGCTCCTTCATCTTCACAAGCTCATCCAAGCACCAGCATGATTCTGTGTACCTCTCGGAGAAGATGGCCACCGCGACTCTCGATTCCTCGATCCTCCTGAAAAGATAATTTAGATTTGTACCCCTCAACTCAACCTCGTCAGTGAACACGTTGATCTTCTCCAATCTCATGGCCTTTACAAGAAACCCAACAAAGCTATTTCTCAGCTCGTCTCCCCTGAAATTGATGAACACTTGGTACTGCGGCAGAGTGATGCCGTGATCGTCCGTGGAGGAGGCAGCATTGGAAAATAACGGAACCAACAAGGATCTTAGCATATCCTGAAGATGGGAGTAAAAGAAGAAAAGCCATCAGGACAAAATTGGGATGGATTACTTTCCATTTCATAGTCATAGAACCTAAAATTAAACAAGGAAAGCAACACAATTACAAAAGGAAATGTATACGTACAACAAAAGCTTCAGAAGCATTCCCATTATCTGAGACAGAAGCTCTTGGTGAAGAGCCCTCTTCTGTTCCTTCTTGAACCGGTGATGGTGGTTGTGGTGGAGTAACATACATAACTTTCAATCTAGTCTCCTCAGCTGGATGCCCTGCCTCTTTGCTAAACTAGAGTTTTCATAAGAAAATAAACCAAAAGCCAAGTTAGAAAATATCAGAATCATATTTTAATCCCGATGATAAGAATGTCAATACCATCTCAGAAGTAACATCCTTGGCCGTGGTTTCTGGTTCCACCACTTTACACTGAAACAATAACTTGTCTCTGCACTGCATATCAGCCGGAGCTTCCTTTAGTGCTTGCATGATCACTACGTTGGAGACAAGAAACTCATCATGATCCCAAAACCCTTTTATGGCGAACGATCCATTAATTACGAAAGTAAAAAAGATAAGTCAAGAGTATCAGAGAGATACCTAACACTTCACAAGAGGATCTTGGAAGAACAACACCAACATTAGGCCTGACATAATACTTCTTTGCATTGGTCGTTTTAGCCTAAGAAAATTGACCCTTGAAACCTAAGATACACAAAATCTCCAACATGTAGACAATTATAATGTATTAGTTTCACCTTGAAGGCCACATAATTTTCGGTCTTGTTAGTCAAATTGAGAGAGCAAGACACTTTCTTGTTCAGTTCAACTACATCAAAATCAAAAGTCAACCGATCAACAGAGTAAAAAACTAATCTGAATATTAGGAGAGATCGAGATCAAGGATAAATAAAAGCGTACTAGGGAATTGAACGTCGACAGGATCGATGATGAGAAGCTCGTCACTCATTCTGATTAAATCTACGATGCCAACGGACGGTCCCTTATCCGTACATTAGAGAAAGTGAGTGGTAGATGGTCGTCGATCAAGAAGGGGGTATACTAGAAAACAAGGAAAGCAATACAAAAGGAAATGTATACGTACAACAAAAACTTCAGAAGCATTTCCTTTATCTGAGACAGAAGCACTTGGTGAAGAGCCATCTTCTAATCCTTCTTGAACCGGTGATTGTGGTTGTGGTGGAGCAACATAGATAATTTTGAATATAGTCTCCTCAACCCGATGCCCTGCCTCTTTACTAAACTAGAGTTTTCATCAGAAATTAAAAGAGTGTATTATATAACCAAAAGCCAAATTGCCAAAATAGTGTTAAGAACATATCAGAATCATGGTGTAAATCCCGTTGATTAGAATGTCCATACCATTTCAGAAGTAACCTCCTTGTCCATGGTTCCTGGTTCCACCACTTTACACTGAAACAATAACTTGTCTTTGCACTGCCTATCAGCCGGAGCTTCCTTTAGTGCTTGCATGACCACTAGGTTGGAGACAAAAAAAATTGATCACTAGGTTGGAGACATGAAACCCATGATTCCAAAACCCTTTTCCGGCGAAGAACAGTCCATTTACGAAAGAAAAAAAAAGTCAGAGACATACCTAATACTTCACAAGAGGATCTTGGAAGAACAACACCAACACTAGGCTTGACACAATACATCTTTGGTTTCGTCGTTTGAGCCTAAAAATTTGACCTTGAAAATCTAAGATACACAAAAGCTCAAATATGTAGAAGAAAACAAAGACAATTATATTCTAATGTAGTAGTTCACCTTGAAGGCCACATAATTGTCGGTCTTGTTAGTCAAATTGAGAGAGCAAGACCCTTGCTTGTTCAGTTCAACTGCATCAAAATCAAAACAACATTCGATTTAAGGATGCATTTATTGTAACAAGGTTTTTCATTTTTATGGTTGAATAAATTCTACATTCATTAAAAAAAAAAAAAAAAACTACATCAAAATCAAAAGTCAACCGATTAACATGTAGTAAACAAATCTGAAAATTAAGAGAGATCATCAAAGATATATAAAAGGGTACTAGGGAATCGGATGTCGACATGATCGAAGGTGAGAAGCTCGTCAGTACTCATTCTGAATAGATGTCGATAAATTAAATCTACGAGGCCAACGGAAGATCCCTTTTCATGGTGGATGGTCGTCGATCAAGAAGGGATATATGAGTAAATACGCGGAAGAACAATTCGTCCTTTCGTCGTTCTTTCCTCTGACAGTGAGAGGGAAATAATGTCATTTTCAAAACTATATATCAAAAGTCAGAGTTCTTTTTATTCAAATATTTATCCACAACCAGTGATGCTTGTTAGTTTGTTGAGAAATGGTCAAAAACTCAATACTACATATAAAAAATATAATTTTAGTTTTATTTAGGTGAAAAAAAAAACAATTCTCTAGACCATGTAAACAATAATCTATTCTTTAAATATATCATCTACTATAATATATAATTAAATATTATATATATATAAACTTTAACTAAAATTTCTGGCTCCCAGAATACTCATATGCCCAGACCTAAATAAGTAAATATATTGCTTAAATTTTTGTATTATATTTCTTATAAAATATTTAACAATAGTTTACAATTTTCTACAGTTACCATAAATTTTTATATAAACATTCAATTAAATTTGACCATATATTGCTTGACCAGGCTTTGGGAAAATTCAAATATTGAATTTGTTTTGGAGCTCAAAGTGCTAGTAAGAACTGAACTCCCTTATGTAGGGAGAGGACATCCATCGGGGTTGTCTACTTGATTTGATTGTCAGATAATCACTAGCTCCCTCTATTTAGTCTTCCTTGCTTCTTATTGACTGTAGTTTGAATCTCATTTTTTGGCGGTTGGTGTATATAGTATGTACATTTTTGAATCCCACCAAGTACTGTACCAAAAGAAAAAGAACATGAAATTAATTTTCTTACTTTGGCATTAAAAATTCTAGGCACACCTTTGGTTCTACACATGTTGCGGTTGTACACCTATTTGAAGGTGGTCAAGGTAGCACTCTAGCTGCTGGACAGTTTGCAGCATTTTACAAGGGAACCACTTGCAATGGTTCGGGCGTTATTCTAGAGTCATGGGACGATTAATGTTTTTTGATCTTTGCAAAAGTTTTTGTGGACAAAGATCCGACATTAAAAAGATGATAGGTAACTTGAGTAGTATAGAAGAAATGTAGGTCTCTCAACTCATTGCCAATTGATTTTTAATTGAAAGTCCATAAACCCGAATTTAACATTGTATCAGAGTCCGAACACACCCTACCCTGCTAATCTGGCCCAGAAAAGAGACCTGATCACCCTCACTAATTGATTGTCCAAAATAAAGCCCAATTCCGTGAAATAGCTAGAAACGAGCATTATCTCGAGAGGTATGATGGATTATGTCGAGATTAGTGGCTAGAAGAGCCATTATTTCGAGGGGAATGGGGATGTATGGAGAAAAATCCCACATTGGAAGGATGGGAAGGGACTTGAGTAGTTTATAAGAAACGTGTAACTTTCAAGACATTGTTAGTTGATTTTGAGTTGGAAGTTTATGAAACTTAACATTTGAGAAAAATCCGACGTTCGAAAGATGGGAAATGATTTGAGTAGTATATAAGGAACATGTGCTTTTCTACTTTTTGTCAATTGATTCTGAATTAAAACTCCATAAAACTTAACATTGGAGAAAAATCACATATTAGAAAGATGGAAAAGGACTTTAGTAGTATATAAGGAAGGTTGATCTCACCACTTATTGCCAATGTGAAATCCGGATTTAACAACCGTGAAGTTAAAAATAAACTCAAAAACCGCCAAAATCAAATTTTATGACATATGTGAGTTTTGCTGTTTTTAATTGCATTTTACTCTATTACTTCATGGGAGAGCTTTACATGCGCACATGTCTCCATGTGTTTGGCAACCAAATATTGTAAGAGAGAGAGACATAGCTTTGATGGGCTTAAAATAGAGCATGAAAAACGCTCTTGCGTCAAAACAACAAGGATTTTCCTTATTTTCAATTCTCTAATCTCCCAAAAAGAATTTGAGAACAAAGATAACAGTCATCCTCTGTTGGTGTCTTCTTCAACAATTTTTCATATTCTTCTGTTGCTGCTTTGTGTTGTTCCTTATCTCTCTCAGACATGAAGATCCCTGCGGCTCTTGTCTTTATCCCTGTTGGTGTCCTCTTCTTGATCTCAGGGCTCATCGTCAACATCATTCAGGTCATCCATTTTTGTTAAAACTTGTTTTGCTCTGATACCAAAAGAAGTCTATCTTCATTGTATTGTCTTCTCAATGGAAGAGACATAGCTGAAACATTTTATGTTCTATAATGTCTGTTATAAAATCGAAACTTGTGTCAACTAAAGGTTTTTGGACACATTTTCTCTGTTTCCAGCTTGTGTTCTTCATCATTGTTCGTCCATTCTCAAGAAGTTTGTATAGAAGAATAAACAAAAATGTTGCGGAATTACTTTGGTTGCAGCTCATATGGTTGTTTGATTGGTGGGCTTGTATAAAGGTTGGTGATTTTCATGAATCTTGTTGTGGTTTACATAGAGGTATCATAGTCTGATATGTGATTCGTCTTGTTGTTGCTGCAGATCAATTTATACGTCGATGCAGAGACTCTAGAGTTAATTGGTAAAGATCAATTTATGCAACCTAGTCTTCAGTATTTGAATATAATGATTCTTTTTAATCTTGATATTAAATTTCAGGGAAAGAACACGCACTTGTCTTAAGCAATCATCGAAGTGACATTGATTGGCTTATTGGATGGGTCATGGCTCAGGTGTTTTTGTCTTTCACTGAAACATGATTTTTCAAATTTGGAGAAATATAAACACTGTCTCTGATTAATCATATAACAGCGTGTAGGTTGTCTTGGAAGCTCATTAGCCATCATGAAGAAAGAAGCCAAGTATCTTCCAGTGAGTTCTTTTGATCTTTTGTTGAATTTTCCTGTTTTTAGTTTACTCTCTTTAATGATTTACTGAAACATTACAAGTCTTTCACAGATCATAGGTTGGTCGATGTGGTTTTCGGATTACATTTTCTTGGAAAGAAGTTGGGCTAAAGATGAGAATACCCTCAAGGTTAATTTTGCCTTGTTTTCTTTCTTGAGCTTAAATTTGATTCTGTTTCATGTGCTTGAAACATTTTTTTTGTCTTGCTTCTTACACAGGCAGGTTTTAAACGACTTGAAGACTTTCCAATGACATTTTGGTTAGCTCTTTTCGTTGAAGGAACTCGTTTCACTCAGGAGAAGCTTGAAGCTGCTCAAGAGTACGCCTCTATCAGAAGCTTACCGTCTCCTCGAAATGTTTTGATTCCTCGTACAAAGGTGAGTTTCACCAACAACTTGCTTTTTTCAGGTTATTATGAGCTTTACTTCACTTGGATTTACATAATTTTATGCAAAATCAGGGATTTGTTTCGGCAGTGTCTGAAATACGGTCATTTGTTCCTGCAATATATGACTGTACCTTAACCGTTCATAACAATCAGCCTACACCAACTCTGCTTAGGATGTTCAGTGGACAATCATCTGAGGTTAAAAAAGTTTCAAATGTGTTTGTGTTTTTTTTTAACGTATACAAGCCTATGCTCACTATATCGTAAACTCTTTGTTTCTTTTTTCTTGAAGATAAATTTGCAGATGAGACGTCACAAAATGAGTGAGTTGCCAGAAACCGATGATGGCATTGCACAATGGTGCCAAGATCTATTTATCACCAAGGTTCACAAACAATATTTTACTCATCAAACTTTCCTATTTACGCTAAAACTCATGCCACTACATTGCTTACTTTTAAAATCAGGATGCTCAACTTGAGAAATACTTCACAAAAGACGTTTTCAGCGACTTGGAAGTTCACCAAATTAACCGGCCAATCAAGCCATTAATCGTAAGAAACATCACACATCGAAATGCTATTAAATTGATTCTCTTATAAATTCTGGTAATGTTGTTGGAAACAGGTGGTCATCATTTGGTTAGGTTTCCTTGTATTCGGTGGTTTCAAGCTACTGCAATGGCTTTCAATAGTGGCCTCGTGGAAGATCATTCTTTTGTTTGTGTTCTTCTTGGTCATTGCAACTATAACAATGCAAATACTAATTCAATCGTCTGAGTCACAACGTTCAACTCCAGCCAAGAGACCTCTACAAGAACAGCTTATTTCTGCTTAGGACAAAAGAAAACTCTATTTAAGCCACATATTTTACACTGCATTGTTCCTTCACTCAAATGTAAACATAATTGTTTTTGTTAGTGTGTAATATGTGTAATAAATGTTAATCTAGTTTGATCATTTAGTCTTGTTGTCTAACAATTGCAACCACATTTCATTGTCAAATCTATGTATAATTTTATGTTTCCAAACTGTTATTATTTCAAATAACCATGAAATTTAATTTTGTGAACTTTCGACTCGTTGTCATTACATAGCCTTCTAACTTTCCTTTGAGCCTATTGTTTTCACAAAAAAGTTCACTCTACAAACGTTTATAGAATTTTTCAAAATATTGATCTTTTGTTTTGCTACAAAATGAGTTACACCAAGAAAATTTTATCACTAATTTGTGATCAGTCACGCATGCAGACTTCAATATATATATTACACAACTATTGGAGATATATATGTTTTGAGAATTTTCTTTTATATAGGCGTTTCGATATTTATTGGAACCAAAGGTCAAATATTGCATTGTATACCTAATATTTTTCTTTCTGATTACGTACGGATAAAAATAGCATGGTAATGGGTGGACTAAATTATCAAAGTCTTTTCTTTGTTCAAGAAAATTATCAAAATTCTTGTCGATTGAATTAAGTAAAACATCCTTTTGTCGTTAATTAGGGATACACCAGCTAGCAACAAATGTGTAATTTATTTACTTAATTGTTATTTAGTAATTGTAGAATTTTTTTTGTTATTTAGTAATTAGAACGATGTCACTAATTCATCGCAAAACAAGCTTTAGGTCTGCGAGGCTACGACACAAAAGTGAGGTTTTGAAAAATCTTTTTTTTTTTTAGCAAATTGAAAACTCATTTATTAAGCATTGTGCCACATCTATTCTGAAGTTCTCGACAGACAAAAAGACTTGGATTATCGAGTATTCGAAGACTAAGCGAATTTTCCATATCTCTCGTAGCTTCAAGTACTACACCAACAATTATGTTTCAGTCGATAAATTTACTGCCTAAGTAATCTAATTGTTTTTCTGGATTTTGTTAAACGTATACTTTGGCTTGGTTTTCACTTTTCATGGTGATCTATAATTAGAAAGAATTACTCATTTAGTTTAAATCTTCTAGGCCAATCATACTTTTCTACATTAGATTCTTGGTTGATGTTTGTTTTTAAATTTAACTTATGTCATTAAAAGATCATTACTAAATACAGATAATATGTCTGGAGATAAGAAAATTATAAATACTACATCTTGATGTCTTTTTTACCACAAAAATTTATCTGTATTAGATCCTAAAGATGGATCATCTGATATTTCTTTTGTTAGTTACAACTATGTATTTTGGGATAAATGAAGCTTGCAAAAAAAATCATGTAGTAATTCATAACGAAATCGGTCCTGGTATTGATCTCAACATTGCATGCCGGCAATTCAGCCCAAAACGCACACCTTCAATGTTTCACACCCTAAAGTACAAAGATCCTTTTTACATCATTGAGTTCGCGGACAACAATCAGCTACCTCACGGTGAGAAATGGTATTGTCTGATTAGTCACGGAACAAGACCAAAATATTGGTTTGATATTGAAGTATATCGTCAAGGCTATTATCCTCGATGTGGTCAGCTACGCTCATGGATTGCTAGAAAGGATGGGATTTGGTTTACAAGAAAATATCATAGTCCACCAGGGCACGTACTTGATTGGAAAATCCAGTAATGTTCTCTTGCTTTTATTCTCCCTATAATTAACTAATGTTTATGTAAGTGGTTTTTGTTTTGTGTCATAATAAGTAATACGCCGTAAAAGCTAATTAAGTCATCAACATAAATTGGTGGTAGACTATATGGCAACATGTTGTATCAAAATATGAGTCCATTTGATGTCTATGTATTTTGCATCAACGTTAAATAATAAAACAATATACTTTTATACTAACTTTTTGAAAGGATGTTGTATGATATTTTTACAAGAAACTGTCATCTTGACTAGAAAATTAAATGTGGAATATCACTAGTTTGTTTTTCCATTATTTAATATAAATTTAAATATATTTAATATTTCCAAATCTTGTCTATTAAAAATCTATGAATTATAACACTAAAATTATATGGAGATATGATTTGATTGATTTCATTCATATTAGGTATACAAGAAAAAAGAATGAGATCTTAAATTAATTTACTTGCCTACTATTTTAATATATATTAAAGATATATTTCCATATATTTTCAGTTATTTTTTTGTTGACTGTAAAATAATTTATGTTCCAGAAAAAAATCTAAAAATTACATAACACTAGAATTATATGGAGATATGAATTCATTCAAATTAAATGCAAAATGTCAACGAATGAGATCTGAGATGATAGACTAATATATTTTCCCTTATATTTTTGTACGTTTAAGATATATTTCCAAATATTTTCTGTTTCTTTTTTTTGGCTGACTGCATTTCTCTATATTTACTGCAATAAGTGTTCGATGCTCTTTGTACTTCTGAATTATTTTATATCATAAAAAAATGGATTATCTCATAATGTTTCTGTTAGTTACTACTATGTATTTTGGGCAAAATGAAGCTTGCAAAAAAAATCATGTAGTGATTCATAACGAACTCGGTCCTGGTATTGATCTCAACATTGCATGCCGACAATTCAGCATAGAGCGCACACCTTCAATGTTTCACACCCTAAAGTACAAAGATCCTTTTTATATCATTGAGTTCGAGGATAATAATCAGCTACCTCATGGTGAAAGATGGTATTGTCTGCTTAGTCACGGTACTAGACCAAAGTATTGGTATGATATTGAAGTATATCGTCAAGGCTATTATCCAAGTTGTGGTCAGCTACGCTCATGGATTGCTAAACAAGATGGAATTTGGTTTACAAGAAGATATGATAGCCCGCCAGGACATGTTCTTAATTGGAAAATTCAGTAACTAATGTTTATGTATGGGGGTATTTCATTTTGCTGTCATATGTACTAAGCTGTAAGAGCGAATTAAGTCATCGATCTAATTCGGTGGTTATATACAAGTTCATTTGATATATCTCTATGTATTTTGCATCAACGTTTTCAATAATAAAATAGTATATTTTTATACTATTTTGGTTTATATGTTTGGATCGGTATGGTTTTTTACAAGAGACTATATTGTTCTATTTTGAAAACGTTTACAACTTTCGTTATCATATTATCCATTGGTTTCTGTAACAAATGGAAGTGTTGCAACTTACAACCATAAAATTTGCGAAAACAGAGGGAGTTGAAAAGACGAAAGCCAAAATGTGAGGGTATAGCGTTACTATTCTTCTTTGCTTTTTTGATCTTATTATTTCTTTTTTTCTTTTTTTATTTTGAATCCTAACACAATCTTAAAGCACCTCCATTGGTTATCTTTTTTGGGTGTCTCAAATATCATTCAAACATAAATTAATAGTAAATTTTAAAGACATCATATTGTTTTGGGTCTAAAGTGTCACACAATTTTTTACTATTCAAAAACACTCTTCATTTTACTCTTCTTTCATTATTTTTATATTTTAAAGACACTCCATATTTTTGACCAATGGAGATGATCTTATGCACCCACGCAGTGGCAAAGCTAGAAATAAATGTTACGGGTCAATATTAATATGTATATAAGTAATTAATATTAAATTATTTATTAGAATACAGTTTTACAGCTAATTTTTTGTTTAAATATTACTAATGTTTTAAATAAAATATTAGAACCAAAATAATGTCAAAATTGTTGTAATCCTCACAAATGATGTAAATTAATATATAAGAAAGATGGAAAAAGTTAGACAATATGCATAAATAAAAGAAATATAATAATAGAAAGGGTGCAAAAACAGGATTTGAACATAAGTTAAGGGGGTCAATATTAATATTTTAAACAAAATTATCAACAAATACCAAATAATTAAGCCTAATAAAAAGTTTCCTAAGAGTTATGGGGGTCAAGTGACCCCCTACTAACACCCTACCTCCGCCACTGCACCCACGCGAAAAGGTATCTGCAAACCTGTCACAAATGTGCGAGAAATATATGAGGAGATTAAATTTCCTCGCACGTCCACTCAAATTTAAAAAATTCGACTTTGATAAACTAAGCTTTACATGAACTAAAAATGTCAACTTGCCGTTGCAAATCCCTTAACTATCTCTCGCAAAATTTTGAATATTTCTACCAAATACTCGCAAACATTATTGACAAATTAGTAGCAATATTTTTACAAGCTCAGTAAATAAAAAATGAAGGAGACACAAGTTTGGAAGAAAGAAAAAGGTACAGTTTGGAAGACAAAAGTTTGTTATATTTAGTTCGGTTATTAGTTAACAAAAAATGTATGCGGAACACAAAATATATGCATTTCAATGATGGATATACAATAGAGATCCCGAAAACGGTTAAGTGCCAAAAGAGTTTCGCAGTGGTTTTGCATATTCATAGTGATGGGTCCGAAAAATATTTTTATGAGGATCATATTATAAAACTTTTTTAAAATATATATCGTATAATTTATTGCGTAATAATATTATAAAAACAAACATAAGGCAAACAGAAAAATATGTATATATATATATTTATTTATATGCAAAAAAGTACTAGATTCAAAGTTATTTAACCAGTTAGAGTAAGAAAGAAATGCTTAGATATCCCGCGGAACTAAAGGAAGTAGACATGTTTGTAAATTAAAAGAGTATAAGGAACTATAAATAATAGAATTTCAAAACCCAATATGTATTATAACCAAAAAAAAAAAAGAGAATCAGAAAAAACATATAAAGTAGTCAAATCTCTTTGTAAACTAATAATGATTAATTTCTCGATAAAATATTACTTTTATAAATTAATAAAAATTTCCAGACTCAATATTATTAATTTATAAAGGTTTTAGTATTGTATCTTTATGTTTTAATTAGGTAAAATCTAGGAGAAAGGAGACAAAAAAAAGTCTTGGTCCTCTCTAATTCAGCAATTTAGATAAGTCTGTTGCAGAGAATACCATAATTTTCTTGTTTGCTAGCATAAAGCACAATTTGTGTATACTCTTTCGTTTTGTTAGTTATCAGCAGCCTTTTGAATTTTTAAATATACCTTTAATTAAAACTGAACGAATTTCTAATACCCAATAAGAACGCTTTTGTAATCGACTTGGTATGGAAACATGAGTTGGGCTGATTCTCAAACTAGACTTCTCATAACGTTAAAACCTTATTAAAACACGAGTTGGGCTGATTTTCAAATATTAGGCTTAACATTAAAACATGAGTTGGACTGATTTTCATGGATTGGACTTAACGTTTAAACCTCACATGGACATATAGATCTAAAGCTCTTTAATAATAAGATGTTCAAGAATAATTAATGGAAAAATAATTCCTTGCAAGACTTTGATAGCCACCAAAATAGGTAATCTAACATAGAAAAAACAATCCATCTTGCTGACCAAAAAAACAAAATCCATATTGAAGAAGGTATCTTATAATATTTATTTTATAAGATTTCATGCCTAGAGACATGTAAACATTTATATTATCTACTTATTTTGTAGTGGGATGTATCAAAAAAATTAAGTGTACAAAGAAAGAATGAACTTTAGATGATAGAAACAATTAATAGAAATTTAAGATATATTTCCAAATAGATGATACTACCTAGTGTTATTATATCTTATACAATCATACATTATATTCTTTTTGAGTGAGATGGATTTAAAATTCTAATTTTATCATCTTGATTTTCTTTTAATCTAAAAATGTTAATGGTAATCTATATTTTTTTCCATGTTATTTTATATTTACATTTAGATATATATCTATAGCCAAGTTTTTTATGTTTGTTTTTAAATTAAGCTAATCATAAAAAGATTATTTACTAAATGAATAACAAAAATTGTCACACAAAATAATTATAAATACTACATATTGATGTCTTTATTCAAAAAAGTTCTTAGACCCCAAAAAATGAATTATCTCATAATTTTTATGTTAATTACTACTATGCATTTTGAGCTAAATCAAGCAACACATTGCAAAAATCATGTAGTAATTCATAACGAGCTGAGTCCTGGTATTATTCTGAACATTGCATGCCGAAAGGGTAGCATAGACGATAAACCTACAAGATTTCACAAACTAAACTTTAAAGATCCTTCTTATGTCATTGAATTCGAGGATAATTATCCTAATGATGAAACTTGGTATTGTTTGCTTAGTCACGGAACTAGACCAAAATATTGGTATGATATTCAAGTATATCGTCAAGGCATTCAACCAAAATGTAATCAGTTGCGCTTATGGATTGCAAGAATGGATGGAATTTGGTTTACAAGAAGATATGAAAGTCCACCAGGGCACGTACTTGATTGGAAAATCTAGTAATGTTCTCGTGCTTTTATTTTCCCTATAATTAACTAATGTTTATGCTAGTGGTTTTTGTTTTGTGTCATAATAAGTAATACGCCATAAAAGCTAATTAAGTCATCAACATAAATTGGTGGTAGAATATATGGCAAAATGTTATATCAAAATATGTGTCCATTTGATGTCTATGTATTTCAACATTTTAAATAATAAGACAATATACTTCTATATAAACTTTTTAAAAACATGTCTGCATCTGTATGAATTTTTTTTCTCCGCCAACTTTTCATAAAAGCTAATTAAGTCATTACAACACTGACATTTAGAAATCACAAGAGATAGTAAAAGGGGAATTTTGACATTTAACCTTTTTAGTTAGAAGATCTGCTACGTGGTTTTCACTTCTACGAGTAAACTTGAAGCTATATGAGCTAATAGTCAAAGAATTAATATCATCCAAATACGATATGAATCATCAGCTAGGTTGGAACTTCCGGCTTGAGCTAGTAGCCAGGGGTTGGATGAAACTGTTTCCTTACATTTTCCATGTACCGATAGAGGGATAGGGAATCACCACAGAAGATGACATTGTTGTAATTAAGACGTCTGAGATGGAAAAGATCAGCTCTAAACGCATTGACCTCTGCATCAAGAACTGAATTAGCAGGGTCAACGGATGAAAAGCCTCGGAGTATACTTGTTCAGTTTTTCCTTCATTTCCTTGCACATTAAGTAGAACCCATCCTATTCCTGCCCTTGAATTCGGATCATTCCATGAAGCATCTGTACAACACACAAAGGATAAAGTATGTTGCAGAATTGCTTGTTGGGTAAGCAGTATTTGTTTGTTATTCTCATGCTTCAGAAGATATGCATTGGAGTCATTATGATTTTTTTTTTAAACTAGAAACTGCATCTTTTGAAAATCTTTCAACTTTCTTTATCTTATCGCTAGTTTTCGTAAGAAAAAAAAATGTTACAAACTTACAATCATTTGGAAGACAGTGATTATAAGGGACGGAAGATGAAACGTGAGGGTATGTATATAGCATCATTGATCTCCCTTTTCATTTCTTGTCTTATTGTTTCTACATTGTTATTTTAAACCCATAAAATTATTTTTCATACTTCATAGTAAACATTTAGATTTATAGTTTATTCAAAAATAAGTAATTTAAAATTACATAATTTATAATATTAACTAATAGACAAATTAAATTAACATTCATAATTTTTTCTCCATATATTCAAGTAGAATTTATTTTATTCTATCTTTAATAAGATCAATTTTTTCACATATCGGCTTATATTTAATTTTTGTTTACTTAATTTTCTTCTTCATCGACTTATTTTAAACGTAACATTAGATTTTCGTTTTGGCTAGTCAAATTATAAAATAGTCGATTTGATCACAGGCGAAGTTCAATTATCCTTCCAAAATTTGGTATACTGCTTCATGATGGCAAATCATATTGTTCCAATTTATGAAGTCAAGAATGAGCGACCCTTTACGAGTCAAGCAATCGGTACAACTATTGCACCCCATGCGATGAAACTGGCTATTCAGATGAAACAAGATGCCTTAGCAGCAGGGATAAAAACTGTTGTTTTTGTTTTCTTTTTTGCAACAAATTCCTATTATTTCAGAATTTTCGTTTCTTTTTGAACATGACTTATTTTTTTTATCTTTATTAAGTTAAACATGGCAGTTTGTACGAATATTTCTTTTGATATCTACGCTAGAAGCTGATTCTAGATATTGTTTTGTTGATGTAACTAGGTTTCTCTTTGGTTGACTTTCAGGTTTGGACAGTTACAGTGCTTGAGAAACAAACTAAGTAAAAAACAAATGAGACTGTAGATGTAGATTCTGGAACAGGTGGATGTTGGGATCATGAAGTTGCATCATTAGACGACTTAGCTGCTAACAAGGACGCGTGAGCTGAAGTGGTAGAGTTGGAGTTGAAGGGGTGATGAGCCAAGGATTGTTATTGAATGGGCGGTGAGATAAAAGCAAAAGAAGTTGTGACGGTTTAGTGAATAGTTTTCACAACAACTAAGGAAAAATATAGGCTTGACGAGCAAATAATTTCTCTAGAATTTGATTTTTGGAGATTCTAGGTCCAGGGTTTTCGGTTAGTATATGTATTCTAGAGCTGGTAAGGAGCCGCAGTTAGCACTCTAGAATATTGTCATACGATTTTAAACTGTGAAGCTAACAAAATAATTTAGAAGATGAATATATTTGAACTTTCTTTATCTTTAATAGTGTGCAAGAAAAATAAAAATAAAAGAGTTATGCTTACTTTGTTCTTAATCGGAATTGATTATTTAGGTAGAATAAAATTAAGTAATTTCAAGAAAATAAGAATCGTTGTAAAATATCACTTATCAACAAGAACAAGTACAAACTGCTGGATTTGACGCTTTCACTGTGTGTGGAATCCTCTATACCTTCTCAAAAACAACCAAAAACTAAAATCACCATTCATGTCTTTTAATAACTAAAATCTTTTACAAAAGATAAAACCCCAAAAATCAAAAATCAAAAACTATAAAAGCCATTTAAAAACCCACAACCATTATTTATGGCCTACATGTTAATATGTTATGCTCACATTTATGCATATATAAGTCACACCTATACATATATAAAGACGTATATCCTACTATAAGTGTGTACTATGATACCAAACATTTGTAAGAGAAAATGAAAAGGAAAAAAGAAAATTTGGTCAACAGAATATCAATTAGTTGTATTAATATAGTGTGGTGCATAGATAGATAAAAATGTTTGAAGAAGAGAGAACAGCGAAGAAACAGAAGACAAGAGACGGTTTGAAAGACCGAACTGATGCAATTGCAAAGTGCAACCACAAAACATTCACACTCGTGCTATCTCGGGAACATCTCATGTCTTTATATTCTCTCATAATTAATAATATCAGAAGTAAACTCTGTGTCAATATAATTTGGACTTTTATCCTAAGATCATCGAGTTCACACATTAATTACGACCAACAGATTTTCACTTTCAAACCCACGATCTTTGACCCATATTCACATGTTTGATATTGCAATAAGCAAATAGTTTGAAACTAGTAATCAATGTTACAATACAAGTAATATTGATTGTTATTGTATATCTACTGAAATTGTTTCATTTGGTTAAGATTCTCAATCTCGAGAAAAATGTCATTGAAAAAATAAAAACTAGGTCTTTTCTCTAACTACGTCAATGTGATTTTACATATACAACGAATTAGAAACAATTTAACCGAATTAAAAGGAAAAAAAAAAGTTGATTAAATATATTAGTTTTATTGGGTCGGTAGACTAACTCAGCTTAAAAGGATATTGAACTGATTAGTTTATACAATTTATTTTTAAATAAGTTTCAATCTGATTTGTTCAGATTTTCATTCTTATTATACATCCCATGACAATTAGCAACATATAAATAGTCTATAGAGGACCATATAATAGTTTTTTGTATCATGGTTACAAAGGCGAGAAAGAAAAAAGGTATTTCAATATTGTTTTCTTTTCTGATAAAAGAATATTTCAATATTGTTACAATCCCATGATCGACTTCCTTAACATTCCAACTCAAAAAAGAAAAACAATTATGTATTTTGTTTTGTTAAAAAGCATGTGTTAGAAACGTATATATGCATGATTAAGAACATAAATATGGTTTAAAAAAAACATATATGTGAAAACAATATATATATTTTTAAAAGCAGCAAATAAAAATTGAAATCTTTATACAAACCAGTAAAATACACATTTACATGTAGATGAATTATGAAATTGGAATTACCATTCCCAAGTAATATGTTTCTGAAACGGAGCCGACATGGAGACGAGACCACCAAAGCAAGTGCTGTCTTAGATCACAACTATCTCCTTTCCCAAAGCCATCAATATATTATCCCCACAACACCTAATTGTTTTATCAATATATAACCTCTCTCCGTAAATAGGTATACACACACATAATTATCGGTATTCGAAGTTTGAGAGGTAGAGAACAAGCATCTATATCCTTGATTTATGTATGTACTCAAGGATAAAGAGGATTAATTAGTTTGTGTCTTGGGGACCAATAGCTTCACGTACTATTTAAATTTCGAAATTTTATACCAGTACTTTATATATCCGATACTAGAGGGGATTTAGTGACATAATAGAAACATATGTATATTCGTAACCTGCATGCATGCATGGAGACGTTGTGGTACTTTATGATTGTTAAATCTTACAAACGGAATTATTATTATTTAATTTTAACGAACGACTTTTGATTATAACTGAGAAAAATAATTAAATTCTTTTATAATTTTTTTTTATAAATAAGTTACGCTAAACAACTTCACTCTAGATAGTAGACACCATTGAAGCGGTTGCTAAATGCTAATGATATCGGTCCGGTGATAGGCATTGCTTGTGATCCATAAAATTTCAATACAGTAAATATGTAATGATCTGGTGGTTTTCTTTTTTTCCTTGAAAGTTTAATCTTGTGTTATTTGATGTTTCCAATTCATGTGAGACCATCCTACACGAAATAAACTTTCTAATCACTATATGTTAGTTAAACACGATTATACATATTTATCTCCAATTCCTATTCTTGAATTTTAAGATATAATATTTCTCACCCTGAATCTTAAGTACAAGGATCTAATATTTGACTTTAAAGTGCATAACATACATACATATCAACCATTGCGAGTCCCGAAGATGGTTTCTTTATTGCTTCTTCAACTTTCTTCTTAGGTCTTTTCTCCCTCTACCTTCTCCGTACCCTTTTCTTATCATAATGAATAATCTTCCACCGCTTCGTCACATCTCAAACGTTACATATATACATACATCTATATATATACACTCACACACTCATATATATATATATATCTATCTACACACTACTACTCACATCTCATCTCTCTCTAGCACATACCCATCAAACCATATAGATACGGTGCTTTTATTCTTGATCTTCTTCTTCTTCTTTGTCTTCTCCTCAGAGTCATGTCTAATCCAGCTTGTTCGAATCTCTTCAACAATGGATGTGACCATAATAGCTTCAACTATTCCACTTCTCTCTCTTACATTTACAACTCTCACGGTAGCTACTATTACTCTAATACCACAAACCCTAATTACATTAATCATACTCATACCACTTCCACTTCCCCTAACTCACCCCCACTAAGAGAAGCTCTTCCTCTTCTTAGCTTAAGCCCCATAAGGCACCAAGAACAACAAGACCAACACTATTTCATGGACACCCATCAAATTAGCTCTTCAAACTTTCTTGATGATCCTCTTGTGACTGTGGATCTTCATCTAGGGTTACCAAACTACGGTGTTGGTGAGAGCATTAGGAGCAATATTGCTCCTGATGCAACCACGGACGAGCAAGATCAAGATCATGACCGAGGAGTAGAAGTCACAGTTGAGTCCCACCTTGATGATGATGATGATCATCATGGAGATCTACACAGAGGTCATCACTATTGGATTCCTACTCCTTCTCAGATTTTGATTGGTCCTACACAGTTCACTTGTCCTCTTTGCTTCAAGACATTCAACAGATACAACAACATGCAGGTATGACACCATTAATTCAAGAATCAACTCTAAAGACTAAACTCATTTCAAGATTTGATTTTTATTGTTCTTGAATATAGATTTGAGTCTTGTTTTGTGGGTTTTTCTGTATTTTTGTTTGGGTCGTCTAAGTACAAACTCGTTATTGATTCATGGATCTTTAGGGGTATCATTAATAGTGGTAATTAACAAGTACTAGTACTTTTAGTAATTACTAGTCTACTACTATGGCTTGTTGTTTAGTAACTAGAGAATAATCACCTTTTAAAAATTTGATCGTACACGTCTAATCAGTTTCAGGGTGTTGAATGATGATGGCTATGTAAGAGCGACCTATCAACGGGGTTTAAGTCGGAAGATTTTCTTTTCTTTAACCAACAGTCTTTTTGTCAGACTGACTCTTTATAACCCTGAAATATGCTTTTAGTACACCTACATCTTTATTGTCTCTCTTGAATTTTGTGAACTCATAAAACCCCAAAAATATTTCTTAAAAAGCTAAGGCAGAAGATAAATGTCTAGCAGATTATTTCGGAATAGAGACGTTGTTTTGTTTAAATATATTCCGAAGATAGATACAGCTAAAATTTATTCCATGCCTAAAGAAATCTGTTGACATGAAATAATGAAAGCTAATGTTAATATCTACATCTCCAACTTCACTTAAAAGTGTTTAATATTTCACATTTATATCTTACACCCTTTTTTTTGTTAAAGCACATTTATATCTTACATAAGGTTGGATTATTATTTTTGTAACATGTTCCGCATGTGTTAAAATTATTTAGTTCACTTTTAAATAACAACATAACATTTAATGTTTAATGAAATAATTTTTGGAAAATATTACATAAGCTATAAATTTTAAAAAATAATTTTTTTTATAAATGCTTAATGTTGATAATAAGTTTGGCTTTAAATGTCGATGAAAAAATGATTTGACTACTATTCATAAACATATGTATATTTTTTCATATCTCTTAAACATATACACTTAAACCAATCTTACTTTTTGATTTTTGATCAAAAACAACCAATATTACTTTAAGACTGACATCTTTGTTGTATCCGTGATCTGAAAAACGTTTTATCATAGATGCACATGTGGGGACACGGCTCACAATACAGAAAGGGACCAGAATCCTTAAGAGGAACCCAACCAACAGGAATGCTAAGACTACCATGTTTCTGCTGTGCACCCGGTTGCAAGAACAACATTGACCACCCACGAGCCAAGCCTCTTAAGGACTTTCGAACCCTCCAAACACATTACAAACGTAAACATGGGTCTAAACCATTTGCTTGTCGTATGTGTGGTAAGGCCTTTGCAGTGAAAGGAGATTGGAGAACGCATGAGAAGAATTGTGGAAAGCTTTGGTATTGCTCTTGTGGCTCGGATTTTAAGCACAAGAGGTCGCTTAAGGACCATGTCAAGGCCTTTGGAAATGGTCATGTTCCTTGTGGGATTGATAGTTTTGGAGGAGATCATGAGGACTACTATGATGCTGCTTCTGATATCGAGCAATAAGATGATAGCAACAACAATGAGTGTTAATTAGGGGTTTTGTTTATTTTTCCTCTCATGCATTAGTTGATTGTATGCACGTGTTCTTTAGTTTTGTTCTTCGGATCTTTGTTTTATTTTGTTTTGAGCTGTTTTTTTTTTAATTACTAAGAAGTTAATTATCATCTAAAGATTTTCAACCGTTAGCTTGAGATACTTTTAAGTAATAGAACAAATTAAAGACTTGTGGTGCAAGCTTAAATCAAAATGGCAAAGAAATTAAAGCCTAATTTAAATATGTAATTTTCAATTCATTTTTGGAAAAAATGTCGAAAAAATCGTGAACTTTCAAATTTGGGACGAACAAAGCATAAACTTTTAAAATGCCATAAAAATCCTAAACTTTACTTTGACATTTTGAAAAATGACCAACTTTCGTTGACCAAGCCGTTTTGAACATGGGTTGTAGATATTTAGGTTTTGAAAATGCACCCATAGGGTTTGGTATCTCTCCCTGTTTTAATGTTCCAATGATTTATGAAGTTGTATCTGAAACCCAATTTTTCGCTTTGTATCTGCTTATTAGATAACATGAGGGTTTTAAATCTAACTAGCTCCCTCGTTAATTTATACTGGTTCAAAGTTTTGTAATTCTTAGTGAGACTCTAGCTATGTAGATACTTGATACTTTGACAATGAAAACACAATTTTGTTCATTTAGAACTCTTTTTAAAAGCTTATTCATTTAGAATCATATCTTTAGAGAGCTCAATTCTTTGACAAGTCTTTCTAAATCAACACTAGAGCTTCCTCCTACTTCAGTTGCAGCTCGTGCCTTCTATCCCATCTCCTTAGCCCGAGCACGCGCCTCGCCTCCACTCTCACCCATTGTGTCAGCGATAATCCGACCCATCTCATACGGGTCAGGCACAGTCTTACCCCCTTCACATACACTAACCGCCACACCCATATGCTCCACTACCAACCTCGCATCTACAAACTGGTCTGCTTCCATTGGCCATGCCAAGATCATTGTTCCGCTAGCCATCGCTTCCAGCACCGAGTTCCATCCACAATGGATTAAGAACCCGCCAACCGCCACATGACTCAACATAGCCACTTGAGGAGCCCACCCTCTCACAATCATTCCTCGACCTGCGACCCGATCCTCAAACCCATCCGGTATCGGGTCTTTCTTAACCACCCATACGAATCGGGTCATACTCTTCTCGAGACCAAGAGCCAGATCATCACACTGCTCTTTGGTTAACACCTTTTGACTTCCGAAGCAGATGTAGAGCACTGAATCATCTGGACATCCATCTAGCCAACTCAACAATGCCTTTGCGTCTACATTGGATACGGAATCTTCCTTACTTAACCCGACTGAAGAAAGCGGACCAACACCGAAAACGCGGTTCTCACTCACTTTCTGCTTCACATACTCCATGTAATCCTCTTCCAGACACTCACAAGTATTGAAAATACAACCATAACTCGAAAAATTCATGGTACTGTCTTTAACACTTTCAAGATCTTGCGATAATGGAGACTGAGGGATTAAAGACGGGAGATGCTCTGTTTTGAAAACAGGGGAGCGAGGAAGATCCGATAAACAGACAGGCTCAGTTGATTCAAAGAGATGAGGCTTGTCAGAGACAAAATGGAGAATCGAAGCTAAGAATGCTCCAGAACTGAAGAAAGCAAAGCGAGGAATACCAAGATCTTTGGTCCATCCAAGGAAGAAATCAGAAATGAGAGCGACCGGTGGATTTGGATGAGAACTTAACCAGTTGACGATAGGCTCTCGAAGCTGACGAAGAGAAGCCATGATCAAGGGATTTCCGTAACCACCTAGATCTTTAACGTTTTCAACCCCGGAAGGGATTAAAGGATGGTGAGGGAAAGGTAAAGTGACGACGGAAACAGCGGATGGATGAGCGGAGAGAAGAGGAGAGAGGTAAGGAAGGTTTTTAGGAGTGACGATGATGGAGACTGTGAGGCCACGAAGACAGAGTTGATGGGTTAAGTCGAGAAGAGGAAGCAAGTGGCCTTGTGCTGGATATGGAAACACCATGATGTGAGGTTTTAAACTGCCACGTATAGTTTCCGGTCGCGGCTGCGGCATTGCTCTGTTCATTTCTCGGTTGTTGTTTACGCTCGGTGGTGATATTATAGAATGATGTGTGTGTTAATGTACGATGATATGTGCATTGGCATTTTATATGTCTAGATTTTTTGTTGACCAAAAAAAAAACACGAGTCTAATTTTTTTTATCTTTTTTTGAAGTGTGTTATATACTTAAATTGATGAGATTATGTATGCCATGTGTATAGTTTCAATTTGGATCCAAAACGCGAAAAAAATATCAAGTTAGTTGTATCCTCTAAAGTCTAAACTAAATAGAAAGAAATCTACGTAAAACTAGAAACAAAAATTAAATGCAAAATAATGATTCATGAGAGTTGATTTTCATCTATATTTAACAATGACATTTTGTTCTAATTAAAAAAGAAATAATAATTGGTAAGTTTAATAATATATTATTTAGATATTCTATATATTTTAATTAATTTGAAGAAAAACTTCAATTAGAAAAAGTAAAAATATATGGAAAATCATAAAATTTCTTGTATTTATATTTGATGATGAGATCAAACAAAAGTAAAGAAAAAATAGTAAATTTTATTGTTAATTATTACTATTATTTTGTTATTATTTATTATTATTTTAATTTTTGTTTTTGTTGTTCTTTAACAAAACAAAAAAAAATATTGTTTGGTATTTTGGTGAAATCAAACAAAACTGAAAGCGGAATAAGTACGTAGAAGATGCGGTGCTGGGGTTTATGAGGAAAACGAACGTACGCTTGATTGTTTGCCAAATCTTGCGGTTGAGATAGTTACATGTGTCTCTAGTGAAATGGTTGCGGTTGAGAAGGAGTTGCGGTGAAGCAAAAGCGCATCAGTTATCACTATCAGTGATGACTCATCAAAAAACCGGTAAAATCAGATAAAACGCCGTTTGTTGTGTAGGCAATGAACCAAACAGTTCCAAACATTTTTATACGATGTCCTCAGGAACTAGTATATAGTATGGTGACGTTTAAAGCAACTCCTACGATGCCGTTTAGAGCAAGTTGATACGATGCTTACGCAACTTGATACGACGTCGGTTTTTCACATAGGACATGTTGTAAAGCAAGTGAGGACGACACCCTTTGGAGCTTTTGTCTCCTTACGATCATCTCCTTCTTCTATGGTTATGGGCGTTCGTACTCAGAACAGGAAAAAGCGAGCTCTTCAGTGTTTATCGACCCATATATACACATATATAGTAAGCTCATGACTTTGCAAAGTTACATAACTCACCAACCAGAGAAATTGAAAGGAATCACTGATTGAAGGACAAACACAGGCCTTTTTAAATAAGCTTCATGTAGCTACAGAGACAATCTCAATATGATACAGACCAAACAGGAAACAATAACACAGTGCTCAAAAATAGTAGAAAGATAAACACACAAAGCATTTTTTTTAAGAGCACGTTTCTCTGCTTGCAAACACAGATAATAGAAAGTTCCACACCACAGAGAGATGGAAGACGCTAAAGATCAAGCACGCTTTCATTCGACCTTATATAAAACCTTTTTAACATGAGAATACTTGAACCAGACACAGACAGGAGAAGGAAACACCAGGCCACCTGATGAAACCAGAGAAGTTTACTTAGATTTTCAGATTTTGTCAAGCTTCTCTGCTTTCACAACCGGGTTTGCCTTAGCTATCGCCTCTTGCGCAGCAGCATGGTAATTGAAGGAGCAGTCATGTACGTCTGCATAGCGGTGTGTTCCGCAGAAGAGGCTCCCACAGCGACATTTGAATCCAGTCAGGCCAACCCGCTTATTGCAAGTAGTACATCGGCTTGGTCCCTTTGGTTTCGCAGCTTCTTCTGGTGCTACTACCTCTGCAACGACTTGGACAGAGGATGGCTGTACAGAAACAGTCATCGGCTCAACGGATTTGGTTTCAATATCGACCAACGCAGCGGTAAAGGTTTCCTTTATGATGTTGCTGGATGACGATGTTCCAGACACTGCAGATGCAAACTTAGCGCCCTGCTCCTGTTGGAACAACATATCCTTGTGACACTTAGAACACATGTTCATTGTGGCAGCGCTTCCAAAGAAACCGCAGTTGTTAGTACATAGCTTGGGACCTTCAGGTGGGCTTTGGCATCCTGTCTTGTCGTGGTCCATTTCTACATTTAAAATCAGCCATCTTCAGTCTCAGTGACATGGAAAAATAAAACAAAAATTCGCAGAAGATTCACGATGATGAGTACATTTAAACCCAATCAGTATCATCAGTTGCCTTAGAAAATCAGTGCAAAACATACACATGAAAATAAGCAGATGAACAATTCTTTTCATGAAATAACTTATCTGGATACCTTACACATGATCTTCATAGTTTATAACCACACTACCTATAAGCACCTTCCTATAATTCAGGATCTTTAACTAAATAGAAAGAAGAGAACAAAAGCAAGCCTAGAGCCATTTCTCTGCTAACTCTAGAACCTGAAACAGACAAACAAATCTTGCTGACCTGTTTTCTAACAATAAGCTACCCAACCAAACAGAAGTGTCTAGGTTACCTAGCACCTAGTACCACATTCATTAGGCAAATTAGAATCATAAATGAATCATTTTAAAAACATTAGAGCAGCTAATCTTATTTCTATCCAACACTACTTAGAAATTAGCCTCTTATATCAGCGTAAAGCTATAAACTTTCAAAGCAATTCATTTCAAGCTTCTAAAACATGCAAAACTCACATACTAATCTAATTTCCATCTAACACTACCTTTCTTAGGTTACAACTTTTCATAGCAATTCATTTCAAAATTCAAAAGCATACAAAACCCACATAGCTAATATCACTCATATCCAACACTACCTCTCTCCACAGAAATGAAAATTTTCAAAACTTAGCCTTTTAAATCAACAAAAACAAGAGTTACAACTTTTCACATCAATTCATTCAAATTTCCAAACACACACAAAACCCACATGCAAATATAACCAAACAATCAAATCATTAAACAATCGAGAACCATAAAAAAGAATTCACATCAACAGCTTACAAATGAACCCTAAATAAAACCAAATCCCAAAAGCTAATTCACCTGTTTGCCCTTGAAGCCTTGATAGATCGGTCCCTAATCAATAAAAAAGAGACAAAAACAGAACACATAAGTTGACCGAACAAAGGCCTCCCACACAAAGGAGGAATCGAATCGAAATGGAAATGAAATTAGAAAACAAAATCGAGACCCAGAAAAGATTATAAAGGTGAAAGCAAAATAGAGAAGAAGAGAAACCCTTTACCCTACGAATCTCTCCGAACAAGATCGTGTCTGCTGGAGAGATCCAGCAGAAGCTGAGAGGTAGAGGAGAGAAAGAAAGAAAAAAGGTCGGCTTTTTAGGCTTTTTTTTGGTTTGTCTCGACGATTTTTTTTGTAGCGACGTTTATATTTTCGTTTCACACCGTTTGTGCTAGAGTCGGCTATGACGTGTACGTATCTTATTGGCTCTGCTTTTGATTTTTTTACTCATTTCAAATTTCAATTCATTTTACTTTTTTGAAAAAAAGAGTTAAGGCTTCCAAATGTTAACTCGCTTTTTTGAAACGGAATTAGACACTACATTTTTCAAGAACAATTAGTTAATTACCAATAGTTTGAAAATGATATTAAGCTTTTTGGTTAATATCTAGAATATAATATATTCTTTTTCCAGTTTTATTATGGTTATTGTTTGACAAGTGTTTGTAAACTTCTTAATTAATAATAATCTTTTATATTTTAAAAATTTATATATTAAGAGGAGATGGGTAACATAGTTGTTGAGGGAAGAATTGGGCTTCCTCCAATTCAGGTTTTAATTGGAATAAACTCAAGGAATGGACAATGTCCAATAATAATTAAGGTAATTGGGTCTATTTTCAACTTAAAATTCGTTTGGAAGAAAACCTAATCGATGAGTTAGCGTCTATAAAAAGCCGAAACCATGTCAATAGGTCGGAAGGTAGATCCACCAATTTACTTTGACATATGTCCTATCTTGGTTCTTATAAATACAAAATAGCAAGTCTTGTCACAAGATCTACACTTTATGTTGACATAGAGAGAGTGCACTATTAGCTCGTCCTCAAACCCATCGAGCTTGTCCAATATTAGTCAGCTCGTTTTATATGTCGTTTGGTCCGCCTCTTGTTCATACTAGTCGTTTCAACAGGACAACCCTTATAATTCGTTCACTTCTCCTAAATTCGGACTCGTTTGATTAAAGAAAGATTCTTCTTACTTTTTTAGGGATTTTTATTTTCTTACTAATGTGTTTTGTGCATCATCCATAATTTCGCATATTAATTTATGTAGTATGACATATAAATTAATGTTAATAGGTGATAGTATATGTTATGAATCTAATTTTGTGCTAGAGAGATACATAGCATACAATATATATGTAACTCATAATATATAATTTCATTCCTTATGTAAACTGAGAATTAAAATCATCCATACATTGCTATTAAATTATATTTTTGTGAGATTTCTACAAATTTGAATAGAATTTTTTTGAGTAATGTAATGAAAAATTACAGATTATGTGATCATTAGTGTTATTGATAATGGATTGTGTATCAACAACCACTTATATAATTTTGGTGATAATTGCCAATTAAACAAGATTCTTTCTCGAAGAAGTATCCGACAAGAAGATCTAGCTATGTTTAGCAAATTTTAATGGATGCAAGATAACTCATAAGCAATTGTATTATATGAATAATAGATAATTCATGAAATGAAGTCAGAGTCTTGAAATAATTTTTCTCCTACCACTAAACAACTTCTTCAAAGACATATTGGAGCCACTCACATCCTACTATGAATATCTATGATCTCATTTTTCTAGATAAGAGGCTATAAATTTGACAGAGATTTAAGCAATTGTTAGACAACAAAATTATTAATAAAAGAATGGTTCTTATTAGTTCAAGTATCTACAATGGAGCATATACAATCTCATGGATCACATCTATGAGAAATATATACGGTTGTATATAGTTATAAACTATATAAAACTACAGTTTCACTTCTCTAGTTTATGTTTATTTTATTTTAAAGTCTTAGCAATCATTTTAGCAAAAAAATTATCTAACTATTTTGAGACGGTAATCATTCCAAAAATCAAGTATTTTTGTTTAAATGTCACAATACAAGAGTCTCTTTGTTCTGAAGAGTTGTATACTAAACAATTGTAAGCTGATCTAACATGCGAGTTTTATAAAGACATGTCTAAGGATAATCAAAGTATGGTTTCCTAATGTAAATAATAAGAGATATTTTTAAATTACCACTAATTATTTCTCCTACGGATGATCAACTCTTTAAAAAATATCAATTATTAACTTTACTTTCTTTCTGAAAGTCAACAACCAAGACTTTTTTTTTTGTGTGCAACTCAACAACAAAGACTATTCTTACATTATACACATAATATGTACCTGCATATCCGTGTACTTCAATTGAATCGATCAAAAATGCTAAAACTTCCCTTGTGTCTCTTAGATTTGTAAAGTCTAGTACTTGTAACATTATCATTAATTGTAAGCACTACAAAAATCAGAGAAAATACATACTTTTGGGTTTGAGCAATACTTGTATTTCACTGTCTATTCTCTAAAATCATAAGCCAAAAGCATTTTGTTTGGCTATTCAACAAGTTAAAATGCTAGTTTATTTCTTTGTCATTTTTCAAAGTGAATTGAACTCCTTAATTAGTCAGTTATATATGAAACAAAGAATACAATATATGTTATTTGTTTTACTTTACATGCAATTTTGAAAAACAGAATATTATACAGTTATGTGAATAGTTATCTAAGAAGCTTTCTCTTAACAGGTTAAGTCCTTGATTGTCGATTTTAGTATGGAAAAAATCAATGTCAGTAAAAAATAAATCCATTTGTTGATTAACAAGCATGTAAGCTATACAATCATACCTTGAAGGGGTAGAATCATTTCTCACCGAGAAATAGTCTTCTGAAAGTGATGATTTGATTAAAATCTCTAAGAATGATCCAAGATTTGGTGTTTGGAGAAGTGGAGGAAGTTATACACTACTAATTTCGTACAACGTTTTGTTCTACCAGCATTTTTTTTATAGATCAATGCAACAGTGAAATGAATGTTATTTCTATGTGAGTAAACGCATAATCACAGATCTCGAGCTACCCATATTTTTTCATTCTTGTAACGACCAGAAACTCAGATAAGTATGTTTTTAAACTCCTTCCCAAAAGGCATATGCTTTGTGACCCAAGAATTAAGCTTCTTTCCCCATTATTGGTTGTTGAGGGACTTGAGAGTTGTAGTCCTTCCAAAAGAAACCTTTCTAATAAGCAAAAATTATGTGCACACTGACTAAATAGAGTTAAAGATTATGTATAGAGACATAGTAAGCATTATAATTATGCACAATTTTCACTTAAATTCATAAATCTACATATACATTTTTGCATATATTTTGTGAAATAAATCATGGAGTTGTGACTTATTTACAATGGCTGCCACTAAATTTTAATTATTTGATTTTTTTAATTAATGGTTTGATTTTTTACGGCAATTAATTGTGTAACAAACCAAAAAGATTTAAAATATATGGCAATCCCATATGTCACGCAAAACATAATAAATTATCTTCTTTTTATCTCACCTACAATATTCATTAAATCTTAAAACAACAAAAATTTGAACTATTTGAATTATATGTATTAAATTTTGGCAATAAATTAAAACAAACATTGTGAAACAAACCAAAATACATTTACTATCCCGTATGATGAACAAATCCAATTATATGTGCACCTAAAAACATTCATTATCTTGGTTTGAATCTTCCATGGAATTAAAAGTTCATAATTTTTTCGGCATAAAATCACAATCACAACTAATTCCACAACTAATATTTAAACTTATAAAAAATTAAAATATCATGAGACGAAAAATATAGCCGGACGGGTTTGGATAGATATGAAATATAGCAAGATGGATTTAAATTAATATAACACAGGTTAAATATTTATTTTGTTATTTTATCATCATTAATTTTTTTATTTACAACATTAATATAAAATTATATAACTTTAATACTAAACTAAAACCGTAAAATTTAATATTATTATATATATGAATAAAATATTTGCTACGTGGTGTACCATGGGTTAAATCCTAGTAAGTATGTATAATCAAATAAAAATATAAGAACAATAAATCTTCAATTATAAATTACGAATACAAGTTTGAAAAATTAGTCAGAAGGGTTAGCTTTTAAACAAAATTCGGGTACTTTCTAATGTTACTATAGTACCCCTAAAAAGACTAACCCTCGAGGACTCTGATAACCGCCGTCTACAAGTTTTATCATCTTCGCCGTCAAAAGTAAGAAAATAAAACACTAAATCCTCTACTAATCAAGAAGACTCCAGCCGATCCTAATACTTGTGGAAATTAAAGTAGCTAATTATTCCATACCCTACCTTGCCTCGCAAAAAACACAGAGAATTCATCTTTTATTCATTCCACATCGTGAAAACACCTCCTGGATTCGATCCTTGAGCAGACTCTCCACTATTCCATCCTCCATACCCTGTAGCTCCACCGGAAGGAGGCATATCGTAATCGACTTTCACGGCTGGAAACTCTTCCTCAGCCGATGATCCAACGGTAGAGCTTGACCCAATACCAATCCCATTGTTTCCAAGAAACCCTGAAGTGTTGTTATTATCAGAGACAAATCCATGAAGCAGACCAGGGTTACTCTGAAGATAAGCATTGTAGAGCTGTGAAGTGTGACTAGAAGACTGCAAGTAATTGTTGGTTTGTTGTTGGTGAAGATGAAGCTGCGTCTGAATGTAACTAAAGGAATCATGATACTGAGAGATATCGTTGTTGTTCTGTAGAGTAAGTAAAGGCTGATGATGATGAAGATGCTCAAAAGGTTGTTGAATGCTTAGAGGGTAAGGTTGAAGCTGAAGCCTAGAGCTGGAAGCAACAGAGCTCGAGCCGCTCGCTGCACCATATTGATGGAAATTTGATCCGAGGGCTATCATTTCCTCTCGTTTTCTTGATGATTCTAGAGCTTGAGCTTCTTTGAGCCGTTTAGCCGCACCACCTCCTATAGGAAGTGTGTTGCTCTCCAGGATGGCTTTCACATCATACCGATTTATCTCAAAGTTTGTAACCGCGTTTAGACCTCGAAACTTTATCGCAGCTATGTCATAAGCTTCTGCTGCTTCTTCCTCCGTGCCTGAGCAAAATATATGAATATAAGCATGACCATATATCTATTTAAGCTTGTAAGTGGTGTTAATTCACATAATTTTCTATAAAATAAAACTGAATTATATTTTTGATATTAGATTAAACTTAATATTTATATCTAATGATCTCTATATAGTACTCACCAAAAAAAAAGTGATCTCTATTTAGTTTGAAACGGTCTTGTATATCATTTAGGAAGACATGATTTGAGAGAATTATATATAAGCATGGTTAATATTTATTCTTACTGAATGTTCCCAAGTAGAGATCTTTGTTTCCAGCAACTCGGCCGATCCTTGCTTGCCATCTTCCATGTTGATGATGCCTTGTTACTCCACGATACATGGATGCACCACGCGAGAATCCGCTACTTTTCCTGCAATTGTTTACGCGAGGTTCTTTAATTAGAAAGTTTTTTCATAGAATTATCTGATTAGAAAGTTCCTACTTAGCTTCTATTTGAAGTTTTACATTCAAGGTCCGATTAAAAGGAAAATCACCTTCTTATAGAAGCCACAAACTCTTGTCTCGTCATGTTTTTCATCTCCTCTACTTCCTTCTCGTAGTTAGTTATCTAAAATACGCAATCAAATAAAAATTACGGAGGAACTAACGATATTATCAACAATTATTACAATTACAAATATTCATGAAAATTTGAAATAACTTACCGGAAAGTTGGTAGTAGTAGAGGGACCCCAATATTTAAGTGCAGCTAGATCATATGCTCTGGCTGCTTTCTCTTCTTTGTCATACCCACCTGAGTGCATAGTCCGATTAAACAAACCATTCTTCAGTATATACATTACTTTAAATCAAATTATAATCAATAACAAAAGAAAAATGAAAGAATCATTTATACTCACCTAAGTAGACTGTAGAGATTTCGAAGAAGTCCAAGATACAAACATCAAGAAAACATAAGAATGATGAGGAACATAATTAGTCCGAAATTAAGATTTCGATCGAGACAAGACCGAAAGAGGAAATAAAATGAAGTAATCAATCAAATAAATGACTACACTTACCTTGTCTTCCTTTCCTTGATTGTCCTTCTCTTCTACAGCTATTATCCCAAAGATGAGCTTCATATCTACCGGTCCATCTATGTCTATATATAACACCCCAAAAAATTAAGTAACAAATTTATATACGCATTTTATTATTGTCACGCGAAAAAATTGAGACATCTTAAACACCTTGTAACTCCACGATAGATAGAGGTTCGTTGTCCAAAAGTTTCCAAAGTCCGTCTCGGTGTAGCCTCAACGATGGCTCCTCCACTTGTGTTGGTAGTGCTGCTACTATTATCGGCACTAGTCTCAGCCGGCGAGGCTTTCACAGTGGCGACTTCTGCAGCGGCAGCTCCAGTACTTCCCATAGAGAGAGTGAGAGATTGCAAATTGTGTGCACTCTCTTGAAGCTCATAATTATTAGGAGCATTAGAGGCACAAGTGACGACTGTAGGTAACAAGCTATTGGTTTGAAAGTAGTAGTCGGAGGCGTTGGTTTGATGAATGTCGTTATAAGGTACGAGGTTGTGATCGGTGTGATGATCCCCCGATTTGCTCACTCCTAAGAAATCAGCCACTTTTGGAACCTCTCCACCTTCGCCGCCTCCACCATGTGGATTGATCATATTCCATCCTAATTAGAAAGAATATAATTAATTATTTTTGTGGTGAAAACACAAACAAAAATTTGTAAAAAAAACAAGAAAATATATGAACATAACAATCTTAAAACATGTGCAATGATGCTTTCGATTTTACATGTCTTAATATTTGAACCCTTCGTTTTTAAAAGCTTTTAACATAGCAAATAGTATATGTTTAATAAAAGAATTGCATTAAGGCCTTGAATATGAACATACATATACATAAATGTGAGTGCACATACCTTGGTTTTGAAAAGGGTTGTCGATATTGTCGTTGACCAAACCTAGATTGAAATGAGAATTTTGTGAAGAGTGAATGTGAGGCGGCAAAGAAGAGTGAGTTGGTGATAGAGGGAACGCGAGCCAGTTGTTAGAATTCATTTCCCTTTTCTTGGAATCAAAGCTTAAACCAGTGAGGTATATAATTTGATCTGAAATGATAGGAATTGGAAGAAAAAAAAAATGATTAGAGACGTATCACAAGATATATAAGTCAAGAGATTTGAGAAACGCAAGTTTGGTAAAGAGAAATCATGAAGAGGTATTACTTGTCAAGGATTGAGAAGAGGAAGAGATCTAGTTCTGCTTTCTCCAAGTATGGCTGCAAACAAAATCCTTGCCTTACGTTCTCTCTCTAGAAAGTAAAAACTATATATATATATCTCTCTCGTAACTTGAAGGTTGAAACAAAGGAGAAGAAGATTTCTGTTAAAGTCTTAAAGATAATTTTTAGGAAGCTAAACAGGTTTTTTTAAAGTTAAACCTATGGCTCGCTTTAAATGTTTTTAAATAATCCTTTTATGATCTCATCAAGGAGGGACTGATGTAAATTAATTTAGCAACCATTAAAAAGATGCAAGTATATATAGAAATAAAGTAGAATTTTTATGCACAACCACATTTATAAATAAAATAATACTACATTGAATGGACTTTAAAATAATGTTGGCACATAAAGTGACTAAAATGAATACAAATGCACTTCTTTAAAATATCTGTTTGGCAGATCTGTATATGATATTGAAATAAATAGGGACACGAGTGTCGTAAATAAGACAAATCTACGCTTCCAACTAGAAAAAGTCCAAACCCTAATTCCCTCTCTCTCTCTAAAGTTTAAACCAACAAAAAATTAAAATCACCTCTTTCTCTAAATTACCCACTTGGATTATTGGAACTCACGTCCCTCGTTTAATGCGATTAATGACTCCCCTAAGCCCAGCATTCCCACACTCCGCAAATCATCTCTTACCATTGACCATATTTTCTTCCCTCTGATCTCTACATACTAACATACACATGTACATACATATCCATATACATGTGTACGCTCACGGCTACGTATTCGTATACGTCTACGTGTTCACATACATGCAATCTCATTGAGAGAGTCCAAGATATGAAGATAATATACATAAAACAACAATTGGATCGATCCTCTTAAATTATAGTTTATTTGTAGATCCCCGAGTTCATTGCATGTGTGTACGGACATGCAATATTATATGAACAGACGTAATTAATTAAATATCAACAAAGCACATTTGGTAAGAGTAAAAGTCACTCTTCGTTCAAAATAATTTGAATATAAGTGAGACGGAAGAAAAAAGGAATAACATCCTATTAATAAATATTTTTCTCCTGTAAAAAGAAAATTAGTAAATGGAGAAAAATTGGGGTGGGATTTTGTTTTGGCTTTCCCGAGTTAAAATCTGTTGACCGATTAATTGGATTTCGCACCCGTCAAAGTGAGATAGTATTGTTAAGTGATTTGAATAAATAAAAATAAAACAATATTTAAGAGTTAAAAGATACAATTACTTATGTCCTAGGCACACTAGAAGCTCGTATTGTGCTAGGAGCCAGGTCTTTGTTTAGTCGCATGCCTTTGTGTCATCCATAACACCGTTCATATTAATGTATATGTACATAATAAATACTGTATAGCTAATTTTTTGTACATTCACCGTAACAGAGAATCGGTCAATATTTAACACTAACCACACTATACATCCTCTTCAACAAGAAAAAAAAAACTCAAGTTCCCATTTACATTATAGAATTTATGGCATTCGTTTTGGTTCTCAATTTATAATTTTGGTTTAATATTCTACTCTATAAGATGAATTATTACCTTTATAGATATCCGTAATATCATTATATAGATATCCAATAATCCACATTTTTAACTGAAGAACAAACAAATCTCACGTAGATAACTATATTATACTATTGCTTCAAATGGATGAAATATAGTTGAATGATTGAAATTTTTTTAGTTGAAAAAAAAAAAGTTAAACATCATTCAGCTCATTCATCTGCAAAAAAAAAGTTAAACATCATTCAGATCATTTCAAATGGTAAAAACTGAGATGAATAGTCATTCAACATTTTCAACCTCTTATATAATTCAAAATGAGAATAAGTTACTATCAGGCATAAGTTAGTAAGTTACTATCCCAACAGTAAGACAAAACTCTAAACCTTTCAAGAAAAAAAAAATATATTATTTAATTTCAAAACAAAGTACCTATCACGTCTTGCTTAAAACATGCAAATCATAATTTCAAAGATTTACTATGATATAAATGCAAACAAATAAAACCACAATACATGGATAAAGTTACAACACATGTTCGAATATCACATTATTTTTGAAGAAATGTTTTTTTAATTACTATGGACAGTGATGATTATATATATAATATATAGATATATTCCTAGCAAAAATTAGTGAGGAGAGATCAATGAGTTGAGGAAACATGATATCATTTTAACATTAAACATTTAATTTCCATTGCCAGAAAAAAAACAAAAGAGGGTTAGGGCTCACCCAAAATATATTTATATAGCAATAGGCCCGCTTCAAAGTTTATACATCTTCCTTCTATATTGCTTCTTATATATGTGTATAAAAAATGTCTATATTAAAAAAATTCTATTCAAAATAAATTTCCTTTTTTGCTTTCCTCAAACTGAACTTACTCAGAGTTCAGACTGCTGCCTCTGAAATAATTAATGCTCCTAGAATCTAAAGAATAATAATCAAATAACGATATGGTGTCTAACAGCGATCAACTGATCATATGATTAAATATGTAAGGAAATAGTGATCATATGATTCATAATATTTTTGAAGATTTTAAGTAAAACAAAGGACAAAAAAAAGGAATCACCTGTTGCCATTTTACAACAATTTCCCGCCAAATTAATGACTTTTTCCTAAATATAAGATTAAAGAAACAGTGAGTTTGACTAAGAAAAGGTAACAAGCCAAATTGCATGCATGTTTAGCATAATAAGATCTAGCAAATTACTGTCTACATTGATAATTATTCTCGACAAATTACAATTTACAACTGCGATTATATGCAACACATATCCGAATATAGTAAAGTGTCTATGTTCACTTTACTTTCTTGAAAGTCTTCAGTTCTGTTTTCACAGATGTCATTTTTTGTAAAAGTACTCACCAAACCAAAAAGAACAACTTTCATTCAGATCCACAACCAAAAAAAAAAAAAGGATGAAAGGCCATAGTAGGAATCAGACAAAAGAAGAAGAAAGTAAAAAACAAAACTGAAAAAGGTGTTATGACAGAAATAAATAAATAGAGTGATTAGGTAAAAGAGTAACTGATCCATTGAAATGTATACCTAAAAATTATAGAATTATTACAATAGATTAAAGCGAGTTATTCAGTATATAGAAATAGTTCTTCAGGTTCTGGTCTAAAAATAAACAAAAGATTAAAAAACTTACAGAAATCCGGAAGAATCTAAGACCAGCAGTAATGGTGGTCTCTCTTATGAATCCCTTATAATAAAAATAAAAAAAAAATAATTAAAAAGAGAAGGACAGAGGAGAGAAGAGATCCAAAAAACCTTATTTAAAGGACAGTCTCAACCCTAAATATACACGTGTAGTTCTTTTAGTAGTCAAACTCTATTAAAAAACTAAAATATAATAACAACATTAAAATATTATTATTATTTTGGTTTTTAGGGACTCATAAGATAGACCACCATTCATGTTGCTCTAAGGAGTTGAAATGTGTGTCGAGAAGGGTAAAGAGAGGTGCAATTTGTTGTCTTTAGCCACCGGATATCACCGGTCATTACTTTTTTTTTTATTGGCAACGTTTCAGATTTTGGTGTCTTGTTCTTGTAATATCTCCACCGTCACGTGTCTATTTATTCGATCAAAAATATTGTCAATTTATGTTCTGAGTTAGGTTTGGCTTTGCATGCATTTTATAAAAATGAACAGAATTGACAAAAGAAAATTGCATATAGAAGAAACTGAAATTGGTAAAGAAGAGTTTTGGCCGTATCATTAAGAAACAAGAGAGAATTATATATAGTATTTGGGCATACTATATATAGATCTAGTAAAATCAGAATATTGTAGTATATATATACTGTATAAAACAGATCTGGTAGGGCTAAAACAATATTTTTTTAATCAGTTACGTTGGAGTAACTTTTTTTGGGAAGTATATAAGACTAATTAATTTTCTATTTCAAATCTTACACCTGGTAAGATACTTTGAACCAATTCTACGGATAGTAGTAATTATACATACACTATATTCGACGTATGCATGCATCTTAAATGCACACATCAAAGGATGTGGAAAAGCTTATATTTTAGTGTATCTGGATGATTCAATTCTAAACAGTGAATCAATGTCAAAGCTACGTAAATATGATTGGTGAAGTGTATACATCATTTCTGTTTTCAACTTTTTTAATTTCTCGAGTACTAAAATGCAAGAAATATATATACAATGTGCTACCATTGTATACATATCTATAAATCCTTCACTGATTAATGCATCTTAATGCATGCATACACATATTTTATCTGTCTATGCATGTTTTTACGGCATTTTCTAATTTGTATATTAAATATGGTACTTAAGAAAAGAAACATTAACATTTATTTTTTAAACTGCATAGAACAGATAGAAGACGATAATTTTACAAACAAAGTCATAATCTTGATCAAACCCTAGACACAACATAAATAAATATAATCTTTAAACTATTGTTATATAGTACTGGCAAAAATAATCAGAACTTGGGCAATAAAGGACATGAAATCTTGGGAAGCTAGCATAATTAGAATAAAGAGGTAATTAATCAACTTGGGGTACTAAATAATGAAACACAATAGCACTCCATAATTTATGTTTCGTGTTTCTCTTAGTTAGCGAGTACATTATATAATTGTGTCCTTGATGAATTTCATGCTTGAAATCTTGTGCAAAGAAACCACTTAATTTAGCCACCATAACAAAGTCGATCGGAACGAAATCCTAAACCCAAATGTTGTTGTGCAGTTTTAGTCGGTTTGGGTATTAGAATGCCACTTATTGAAATCATCGACTTTACTCGAACAAATCGTTTAATTTAATGATGTATAACTTACCTATATTGTCTATAATATTCTCTCTATGCGGTAGTCGGTGAAGAAATTAATGAAACAATTTCAGCATGTGGTGTCTTTATATACATATTTGAATTATAGGACACTATAAATATTGCACAAATTCGAAATGAGATAAAGGATAAATATATACATATAATTGACATACAATTTACCGGGTTAGTTTATGTCGGGTAAATTTTTCTCTCCGTAGAGTTTTATGTCAAACCAATTACTAACAAAAAACAAATGTTGAATCGGGTAAATTCAGAAGTTTTAAAACTATGTAGAGAGAAGTTCTTTCTAAACTCTATTTTTCTTTTGATTTAATTTATGCAATCTTATTCAAACATGCTTTCTATTTCTATGATCATATTTGAGTATCTTCTTAGGTTTAGGTTTCTCATTAGAGATTTAGATAAATTAGTAGATCGATAACCTGTTAGGATTTATCTTTACAGTTTTTCATCTTTAATTGTTCTTAATTCTAGTTGTAGAGTAGCTAACTAAAATTTGTTCTGAAGTTAATAGGTAAAATCCAAGAGGGCTCTTGTTGTTAGAACTATCATAAATGGGTCTAAATAGCTAGATGCGGATAGGTTTGATTTAGATACGTAAGTAAACTTACCAAACCAGATATTAATGTTTGCTTAATTCTAAGAATCTACATATAAGGTGGGGTAAATACTATTGAACATAGTAAGTCAATGCAACGAGAGTTGATTGATTATAGAATTGAGATTTGCAGTTCTAGAACGGTGCAATAACAATTTTAAGTAACTCATAGATCTACTATTTGACTATTTCTTGAGAATTCTCTAAACCTGATATTTTAATTATCTGAATTTTACGTCAATTTAATTTGATTTTTTGTCTTTTAATTTACAATGACTTGATTTAGCTTAATTTCAAAATTTAAACTTACCTTGTGAGTAAAAGAGGTTTGTAGAATTTGACCATTAAGTAGTAACTGTGGATGTCGGATTCGGCCCACTTCGGCCCAATCCGCATTCTATGGGCTTCAAGATGAATTGGGCCCAATTCATAGCCCAGTATGAGCCTGGCCGCTTAAAGGGTGATCCGACATTAATACAGAAACGGAAGGATCGCGACTTAAACTGCGCATTAAAGTCCCGAGTTGAAGATTCGTAACGTACGACGTAAATAAGGCGAGATCCGCAGCGTGAAATCAGCAAATAGTTTAATACGTTTGATCCGATGTATTGAGTATAAATACGAGTTGATGACAATTGTAATGGGGACGATTCATGAAATACTAATACTATACACAAAATTCACAAACACATTCTTCTCTTCTCGATTCGATCATTGTTCGTTTAACAAGACTAAAGATCCTCGTAAAAACAACCACAAGATTCTAATTGCGGATTCCGACATCCACAATTTGGCGCTAGAAGGAGGGGAATAAAGTCTTTTACTTCAGAGCAACGATCAATCCACCATGAGCAACACCGACGATCAGAGTTCCGGCGGCCAAGCCTCCACCCTCGACAACATCAAGCAGCTGCTTCAGCAGCTATCCGAGAAAACCGACAGACAGCAGCTCGCCGTAACGACACTCTCCGATAAGTTCGTATCTTTCCAAGAGCGTTGCAATGGCCAGCTCGCCGCTTTAGCTGTAAACCATTCCGAGATCAGGTCAACACACAATGCATATGCCGAGCGGGTTGATTCTCTGCAGGAACGGCATGGACTACAGGTGTTCGAACACGACTCAACTTTCAGCGCGCCGCGAGCCCAAGCGTCCAGAATTCGCAGGAAGCTTCTGGTCAGCAATCTCCTTCACCTCCGGTTGACGTCAGAGCAACATCGACACAAAATCCAGTCATCCAATCTCCGTCAGCAGGTCTTGCTGCAGTCTCAGATGAGACAATAGCTCGGGCGCCGGCTCCACTGGATCCCGCCATCAGACTCCCGAATTCTAATCCCCGACCAGAGCCGAGCACAGTCAACTCGGAGCTGCAGAACCTTCAAGATCAAATGTGGGCAATGAACGCAAAGGTTCATCAGGCTACCACGTCGGCCCCCGAAGTGGAAAAAGTTATTGAAGCAACAAGGAGGACACCTTTCACTTCGAGAATCTCAAAGCTTCGTATTCGCGATTTCCGAGATTTCAAACTCCCCGGTTACAACGGCAAGGGAGATCCAAAAGAATATCTGACTTTTTTCCAGGTCATCGCAGGTCGAGTCCCGCTTGAGCCACATGAAGAAGATGCAGGGCTCTGCAAGCTATTCTCAGAAAGTTTGTCAGGTCCCGCACTTACCTGGTTCACCCAGTTAGAAGAGGGTTCGATCGATAACTTTAAGCAACTCTCCACTGCTTTCATTAAGCAGTACGGGTACTTTATCAAAAGTGACGTCACTGAGGATCATCTTTGGAACCTCTCTTAAGGAGCTGACGATCCACTTCGAACTTATATCACTGCCTTCAAAGAGATCATGGTCCAAGTACCCAACCTGTCTGATTCGGCAGCTCAGTCCGCCCTCAAGAACGGTTTGTGGCATGAGTCGCATTTCCGTGAATCTCTAACTGTAAACTGCCCCGAATCGATTCAGGACGCCCTTCATCAAGCAACGAACTGGATCAATGCCGAAGAAGAACGGGCTTTTTTGGCTACGAAGTTTAACGCTGCACCAAAAGCCTCCCCACCTGCAACCTCGAAGAAACCCTCCGAGCTCCGAAAGCCAGCAGCAGGAACTTTTTCTGTTGAGAAGGAGCCGCTCAAAACTTCCCCAAAAGCGTCACCATCGAAACCGCCTTTCTCTCCAAAAGGCAAGAATGGAGCTCTCCCGAGCAACAAATGGGTCCGAGATCCTAACGCATACTGTGAGATTCACAAAATGAATGGTCATGCGACAAAGGATTATAAGGCTTTGGGAAGGTTGTTGGCTGCAAAATTTGCTTCGGGAGAAATTCATGATATCGATGTCACAACAATCGATTTGGCTCAGACAGCGTACGACGTGTTAGATTTCGAGATATCTTCACCTCCCAACAAAAAGCAAAAGAACGAGCCAGCTCCCGTCACTCCAAAAGGCCCGAAGAAGATGGTCAAAGTAATTATGGGAGGATCTAAACTCTTTCGGGATTCTGTCAGCGCAATTAAGCAGCACGAAAGGAAGGTGGTCGCTCCGGTGGCGAAAAGGCCTAAGACCAATCAAATTGACTGCCCTGAAATTTCATTTTCGGAGGAAGAAACCTCCGACTTAGATAAACCGCACGACGATGCCCTCGTGATATCGCTCGACGTGGGGAACTGCGAGGTGCAAAGAGTCCTCATTGATACTGGGAGTTCTGTCGACCTAATTTTTCTGGATACCCTCGTACGTATGGGAATTTCTAAGAAGGATATCAAAGGAGCTTTGAGTCCTCTCGTTTCCTTCACGAGCGAGACTTCAATGTTACTCAGAACGATTACACTTCCGGTCACTGCTCAAGGGATTGTGAAAATGATCGAATTCACCGTTTTTGATCGACCTGCCGCTTACAATATAATACTTGGAACACCTTGGCTTTACGAGATGAAAGCAGTCCCTTCGACTTACCATCAATGTGTCAAGTTTCCAACTCCCACCGGAGTAAAGCAAATCTTGGGAAGTCAGCGTACATCTAGAATGTGTTATATGACTGGACACAAGCTCAAAGTCAAATAGCAACCACAGCTCGAGGCCGCTCCGAATCCAATTAAAAAAGTAGGAGACGACCTCGTAGAGCGGGTGATAATAAGCGAGGAGCATCCAGATCAGCTTGTCGGTATCGGAGCTAATCTAGGCGAAAGTTTCCGAAGCAAACTTGTTCTTTTCCTCAAGCGAAACAAGGGAACTTTCGTCTCGAGCGTTGGCGAAATGACCGGGATCAGCACGGAAGTCATTTCGCATGAGTTAAACGTCGACCCAACTTTCAAACCGGTCAAGCAAAAATATCGGAAACTTGGTCCGGACCGCGCGGAAGCAGTAAATGCCGAAGTCGTCAGACTCCTCGAAGAAGGATTAATCCGCGAAGTCAAGTATCCGGAATGGCTTGCAAACCCCGTGGTGGTCAAGAAAAAGAATGGAAAGTGGCGTGTCTGTGTAGATTTCACCGACCTCAACAAGGCATGCCCGAAGGACTGTTTTCCACTTCCCCATATTGACCGACACGTGGAATCAACTACGGGACACGAAATGTTATCTTTTATGGACGCATTCTCCGCATACAATCAGATCCTGATGAACCCGGATGACCAGGAGAAAACTTCCTTTATAACGGAACGAGGAACATACTGTTCAAAGATCTCCTCGGCAAAACAATGGAGGTTTATATCGACGACATGTTGGTGAAATCGGCTTTCTCCACTTCGCATCTCGATCATCTTCAGCAGTGTTTCGATATTTTGAACAAGTTCGTTATGAAATTGAATCCCTCGAAGTGCACTTTCGCCGTTCCCTCAGGCGAGTTCCTCGGCTATATTGTGACTGAACGAGGTATCGAAGCGAATCCAAGGCAGATAAACGCTTTTCTAGCAATGTCTTCACCTCGGACAATAAGTGAAGTCCGGCGTTTGACCGGTCGAGTAGCTGCCTTGAACAGGTTCATCTCACTATCTACCGACAAGTGCTTGCCTTTCTAAACTTTACTTCGGAAGGCGAATAGAGGTTGCGAAGACGCTTTTAAGCAGTTAAAGAACTACCTTTCGGAACCTCCAGTTCTCGCAAAACCCGAATTCGGAGAAAGACTCTTTCTCTATATCTCTGTCTCGGTAAGTGCGGTAAGCAGCGTCTTAGTACGAGTCGAACGAAGTGACGAGCGACCTATTTTTTACGTTAGCAAATCCTTTTCTGACGCCGAAACAAGATACCCGATGATGGAGAAGCTGGCTTTAGCCGTCGTAACTTCAGCTCGGAAACTCCGGCCATATTTTCAGTCTCACCCAATCGTGGTTTTAACATCTCTGCCACTTCGGGCCATCCTTCACAGTCCGTCTCAGTCAGGACGGCTAGCCAAATGGGCCATCGAGTTGAGTGAATTCGACCTCGAATTTCGTGCGCGGACAAGTCTGAAGTCTCAAGTTCTCGCTGATTTCCTGATCGAACTCCCTCTAGCTACTGCTGAATCCGATGTTCCGAGTCAACCCTGGATCCTTCATGTCGATGGCGCTTCATCAAAACAAGGCTCTGGAGCCGGAGTTCGCCTCAAGTTACCTACGGGCGAAGTCCTTGAACAATCTTTCCGGCTCGCTTTCAACGCCTCCAATAACGAAGCAGAGTATGAGTCTCTGCTAGCCGGTCTTCGCCTCGCTATTGGAGTTGGGGTTCGAGCCCTACAGGCTCACTGCGATTCACAGCTGGTTGCAAGCCAGTACTCCGGAGACTACGAGGCTAAAGATAGTCGAATGGAGGCTTACCTGGATCAGGTTCGGGAGCTGACAGCAAAGTTCGAAAAGTTCGAGCTGACGCTCTAGCCGCTTTAGCATCTACTTCCGAAGTAACCGTCACACGGATAATTCCTGTCGAAACAATAGCTTAGCCAAGTATACATCTCGAGGAAACGAATTTTGTCACCACTCGAGCTATGCGCAGGCGACTTGACGAAAAAGCAGGCAGTCCCGAACCTCAACAACCTGACGACGGGGATGACAGTCCAGAATTTGTACCTCCCGTTGCCGAGGACGAGGTGCCCATAACTGATAATCCCGAGGTTTCTAATCAGATACCTCACGATTGGGGGGCAGACTGGAGAGAACCAATTCGGAATTACATCCTCCACGGAGTGCTTCCTCCCGACAAATGGGCAGCTCGTAAATTAAAAGCTACTAACGCGCGTTTTTGCATAGCAAATGACATCCTCTACAGGAGACTTATTTCGGCTCCGGACGCTATCTGTATCTTTGGCGAACAACCCCGAACCGTCATCAAAAAAATTCATGACGGGACTTGTGGAAATCACTCCGGAGGTCGTTCTTTGGCGTTCAAAGTCAAGAAATACGGGTATTTCTGGCCGACAATGATGGCAGACTGTGAAGCGTACGCACGACGATGTGAGCAATGTCAAAAACATGCACCATACATCCTGCAACCAGCCGAACTCCTTACCTCGGTGTCTGCACCTTATCCATACATGAAGTGGTCAATGGATATCATCGGGCCGCTCCACGTTTCAACCCGGGGCGTGAGGTTCTTACTCGTTCTGACCGATTACTTCTCAAAGTGGGTCAAAGCTGCGACTTATTCAAACATAACTCAAGTTCAAGTCCGAGCTTTCATTTGGAAGGAAATCATTTGCAGGCACGGCTTACCATATGAGATTGTAACCGATAACGGACCTCAGTTCATCTCCAAACATTTCGAATCTCTCTGTGTACGTAGGCAGCCCGTACTTTGGGTCTGACTTGATCCCCACCTTTGGGTACGTAGGCAGCCCGTACTTTGGGTCCAGTCTCTTCATTATTCAAATAAAAACAAATTTTCTTTCTTGAAGCAAAGATTTTTTATCAATTTCTATTTCCGAAACAAGCCTCGGGTGGATATCTACACGTTCAAACCCTCGCTTCGAATATACCCGAACTAAGTCCGAGACTTGGGATTCGCGGTCATAAATGACCTCCCTACTAACACTGAGTCTAGCTCGTTAGGGAGGTCATCTTTGTTTTGCTTAACTCAGTTTTTTATACGAAGAGTAAACCGAGCTCAGCTCGTAATTCGGAAAATAAACTAGCTAATTCAATTAAAATAAACGGTCCCAGTGACCTCCAAAATCAAGTACTTAAAAACAAAAAGGCCTCCGTGCCCAACGTAAAGTTAAGTACTTCGAACAAAAGGCCTTCGTGGCCAAATAAAGCAAATTCGAGTTTTAAAAGAAAACAAGTGGGGGTCCACTTCGGTCCAAAACAACCCCATTATTCCGCCTGCTCGGACTCTTTTTCAACATCGACCGGGAACATAGCCACGATTCCAGCCTCCGAGGTCGAACCCTTGTTGGAACCCCTTTCGTTGATCGCTATCGCTTCATCTTGAGTAGCGTTTTCCGCAGTCATCTCCGGGGGAGTGTCAGCTAGGAGCAAGGTAAGCTCAACAGGGTCAGGTCGGGGAGTCTTCTGTTCGGCAGCTCGTTGCACGAACTTTGCTTCGTCAGCACGAACCGACTCAAGCTCCACATCGATGTCGGGGATTTCCCCCTTCTGAATCTCCTCGAGCAATTCCCGGTTTGCTCTGGTCTCTGCTACGCGGACCTTTAGCGTTTTAACCTCTTCGGACTGCCGGAAGAAGTTCCCATACTTCGATGAGAACTCGTGAAATCGAGCTTTGACCTTCTTCCTTTCTTCCTTCCTGGCGACGTCAATTTTCCCGGCCTGCTCCTCTTCAAGTTTCCTTAGCTTCTCCTCGCAAACGTTGAGTTCAGCTCAGGCCTGGTTCTCGTTGTCGGCTGCAGCAAGATAGGCATTTTTACCTACCTCTAGTTTCGCCATGAGGTCAATGTTGTTCACCTCGAGTTCCTGGATCCGGGGTTCAACGTCTTTCATACGCTTCAACACTCTGCTGGCCCTCTCCACCGTATGAGCGTTCTCGTCTTCACTTCGCCTGAAGTTGTCGAGTTCGCTATCTTTGTCAGAAAGCTGATCTTCATGACTGTAGAAGACGGAGTTGAATTCCAGGATTAGCTGCAAAATCAAAGGGTGATATTAGTCTCGGTTTTACGTCGGATTTCCTTGTAAACCAGATGAAGCTTTTACCTTGCCGAGTTTCCCAGCGAAGCGAAGGTAGTTGTCCTTGTTCACCTCTTTCATTTCATCGAAGGGGGCGATGGCAGAACCAGGGGCCACGAGAGTCCTCATGATGTCGGCAAAGGAAGACGGGGGAGCTATAGCAAAAGCATAGAAATGTGAGATGCCATAGTGTATCCTGTCATGTCAATTCGGAATAAAAGTACGTTACCTGGAGGAGGAGTGCTACGAGGTTCCGACCTGCGAGCTTCAGATTCCTGAGACGAAAGAACTACGAGGCTTGGAGGAACCTCTTTCGGGTCTTCTTTAGTTTTTCCCGCACCAGTATTCTTCTCTTCAAGACGGGGACAAGATGAGCGAGGCGAAGGGCAGGAGTCGTCTTCAGGTTTCTTCCTTTTCTTTTCGGCTTCCCGCGTCGCCGAATCTTTGCTTTGCGGCTTCTTGGCAAGGCTCCCTGCTTCGGAGGTCGGAGCTCCGGAATTTTTCGTAGCAGAAGTCGGGGTCTTTCCAGGCTCCTGGCGAGATTTGACCTTGTTGTCGGTCACCAGATGCTTGGCTTTCTCCGCAGCTCGGAGTTTGCTGTCCTCAAGGGTCCCCGACATCACGACCCTGTCAGACAGGATCCTGGCCTTTTCCTGGTCAGCTCTTTCCCTCTCACGCTTCTTCTCAGCTCGGTACGATGGTCCAGACATCTCAGCTTTGCAAAATATACGAGGAGAAAAGGGAGGTGAAGAGATAGCAAGGTCAGGACGGGTCCGAAGTCGTTTGCCAGATGCTCGGATTCGATCCGAAGTAAGAGCTTCCCAACCAAGGTCATGACGGCAAAAGTTCGAGAAGTGAGATGCAAATGTGCGAGAAACGGGAGGAATGGTAACCTTCACTGCAAAAACGAAAGCAAGGAAAGGGTTAAATCGCTGAAGTCGGGGTTATTGATGAAAGAGTTAGTTCAAAATGGTATCCTAAGCCAAGCTAACTACCCGCCCGAGTTGTCCAGTCAGATACAAATAAATCAGACTTCTCCTCGTAAGTGAGTTCATTCACAGGAAAGAAGAAGTAAGACTTTCTCCAGTGTTCATCTTTTTCTGGGAAGTCTTCGAAGACTCGAAAACCTTTCCGAGGTGATAGGAAAAAAGTGTTGTTAGTCCGACTTTTCTTCACTGCATATAACTGAAGGAAGTCGGACAGCGCGAGTCGGAAACCATCTTCTTCCGCCAGAGTAAGAAGACATAACACTGTCCGAATTACGTTCGGACATAGTTGAGGGAGGGCGATCCCGAACTCGTGCATAAGATCGATCAGGATGTCGGGAAGTGGAAAGAAAAGCCCACATTCTGAAAAGAAAATTTCGAAGGCGCAAGTGTGTCCCGGAGGTGGAGATTCAGGGGAAGTCTTTGTACCAGGAGAAATCAACTTTATTTGGTGAGGGATCTGGTGAGCTCCTCTTAACAGCGTAAGTCTGCTCGGAGTTGACAGCGAAGTCATGTATTTTCCAAACTGACCGTCAATCGAGAACACTTCCCGTGAGATCTGTCTCGGAGGCATGACAAACAGCGCGACGTCACCAAAACGAATAAAAGAAGATCTGAGGAGAGTTCTCTGTTGAAGAACACTTTGAAGGTCTGCTGAAGATCTTCCTCAGAAACGAAGAACACTTTGAAGATTTTTTCGCCAGAATCCGGCGATCTGCGACAAATAGCGACGGCGAGTTCAGGTCGCGGCGGAATTTTACCGGAGAACGGTGAACGGGCGGTGGCGAGAACTGAAAATCCTCGTTTTTCTGAATTGAAAATCTGAGAAATTAGTAAGGATTTCCGTCCTAAAAACCGCTGGCTAAACCCTAAAAGCGTTCTCTAGTCCTAACAGAATTCAGAGGTTCTCTAAATCCTATCAAAAATTGAAAGCGAGAACGAAGATCAAAGGAGGATTAGAGACGGTTACCTGAAGCGAGAGGGGAGTCCGTTTACTTATAATCGTTGGGCAGAAGGCGAAGAGATCGTCAGTTTATATAATGGAACGGATGAGCGGGAAAACTAAAACCCTAGGATCCCGAAGCGTCACACTCTATTTGAGGAAAGTCTCGGTAATCGCGCGATTCAGTTTCCTTTTCTCACGTCGAGGATATTCGCTCTCGAGTTGACGTTCCGTGATTCTTGGAACTGTACGATTCGGAATTTCTTAAGTCCCCGATCTGGATCACTTCGAGGACTTGGGGGGCAAATTGTGGATGTCGGATTCGGCCCACTTCGGCCCAATCCGCATTCTATGGGCTTCAAGATGAATTGGGCCCAATTCATAGCCCAGCATGAGCCTGGCCGCTTAAAGGGTGATCCGACATTAATACAGAAACGGAAGGATCGCGACTTAAACTGCGCATTAAAGTCCCGAGTTGAAGATTCGTAACGTACGACGTAAATAAGGCGAGATCCGCGGCGTGAAATCAGCAAATAGTTTAATACGTTTGATCCGATGTATTGAGTATAAATACGAGTTGATGACAATTGTAATGGGGACGATTCATGAAATACTAATACTATACACAAAATTCACAAACACATTCTTCTCTTCTCGATTCGATCATTGTTCGTTTAACAAGACTAAAGATCCTCGTAAAAACAACCATAAGATTTTAATTGCGCATTCCGACATCCACACTAACGACAATCTCTTATTTGAGAGAGTGATCTTAAGGCAATGTGAATTATATCAATTTGCTAAGAGAACTGATTACTTAAATTTAAATATTTTCAAACTAATATAAAGATTAAATTTTGAATAAGTAATTAATCAAACAGTTATTAAAATTAAGTGGGATGCCATGAAAGTATCATGCTCGAACAATTTATCACAAAGTATTATTTTACGACTCCAACAGTTTTATAGTATTAGTTAAAATATATGAATTTCTTAAAAGATCAATGTAAGTGAATAACACGAAAACCGGTGGAAATTTCTTGGGAGGCAAAAGATAAAGAGAGAGGTTCACGGGAATCCAAAGAAAGCTATGGAGAGTTTCAATGGTGCGTAGTGTGTGGTGGGAGGAATCGCCGGAAAAGTGCTCGTGTCGCCTCGAGATGACCCTCGTTTGTCAATTCTTTACAATTAATAATACCAAATTATATCAGCTTTAATATTTTTTATTTTTGGTTTTGTTCTTGCAATGTTGAGAACACTTAATAGAGTTTATAGGGTTTGTCTTTGTATGAAACATGATGTCGCATCATAGTTGCTATAGAGTCTTAGATATCTATTTTGCCTCTCTACTATTTTTGAATGATCCCCAAAAAAATGACCAATGTTGGCGACTTGACGTTTGTGTTTGTTTTTAAGGTTTTTAATTTTAAGGTTCTAATGTGTACGTATTGGTGGGATTGTGTTATTTAAAAAAAACAAGGTTTTACAGTCAAATATCAATTCTGGTAGATTGTAGAAAACATTACTAAGGATGTTACAATATGCGAAATTGTAGTACATAGTACAAAAAAACAATTTCACATTACAAACACTTGAATACAAAAATGTTATAAATTCGAATAAGAAAATTTTCAGAATGAGAATTAATGAACTTTTTGGTTGAGTGAGAATTTTTTTGGATTCCACCAATTTCGTTTCACATATGAATTTTTGTATGTACGAAGTGGTAACTGCTAAGTAACTCCCAATCCCATAACAACATAATAATTTCAAACTTCTGCAGGCTTTGGACCCAATTTTCCAGACTCAATCTAGCTTTCTCCAAGCCCATCAAGTTCACTAAGTAATGAGGTCACGTAGGTTTTTCATATGGGCTTATTTTACATAATTCTTTTAGCCCAAACACGTAATGCAAAAGTTTAAGACTTTTGAGCACACACAACTTTTTCTTTTTAATGACAAAAAAAACTTAATATCAAAATGTTAGGTTATTTTTGGCCAATTAAATAAGTAATTATTTATATGATGATTTTTTAAGTGCTTTTTGCATGGTTCCCACTATAAGTCATATTTCAATTCCGATGTGAAATTCGTAACAATAAAAATTAAAAATTATATTCCAAGAGTCAACTTATTTAATTAAAGTTATTTTAGAATTTTTATATTTTGATTTGTTCTGGATGATACTTATTTTGAAGTGTTAAAAGTTTAGTATCTTATTAATATTTTATCATGAATATCAAAAAGTTTTCCCAACACATGATAAATTTTATTCCATCAAATCAAAATCAAATATATTGATATCAAAAAGTGTTTACAAAATACAAAAATATTCCAATATAACCGTTATACGCAAATATGGAAAATTGATATAATTTTGATGAATGAGTACAAGTAACTCATCTATTCTTTGGTATATATTTTTTCTAACTCATCTATTCTTTGGTATATATTTTTCTAAAGTAGTAGGAATATTGTTGGCATTGATGGTGTGAAGTTTTGAGGACTTGTTTTGCTTGCAGCAACTCGCAGGAATTTTGAGTTCATGTTGCTTTACGTAAGTTTTGCTTTTATCTTTTTTTTTGTGGTAGTTTTATTATATCTCGTCGTTTTTAGCGTTTTGTTCGCATTTGTATACTTGTTTGTTGTTATGTTTTTTTTCCTTTCATTTTCTAGTTTGTTAGTCTTTTCTGCTTTTCCTATCCTCTGTAATCCTCAATCACAAAAATTAATTTTTTACCAAAAAAGTAATAAGTATATAATGCGAATATGTAACACAAATTTTAAATAGAAACTAAGAGAAATTTCTTTGTGATACGAATTTTTCTTCTAATATTACTAACAAATAAACGGGAGGGTGTGTATGTAGATTCGGTATTTCGGTTGAAATATTATCAACTAGTGTTATTTCTTTAAAAAAAATTTTGGTTACTAGTGACTAATCAGACACACTAAAACATATTACTATTACACACACATTATGTGGGGTTGATTATGCATACGTTCACATTACAACCTTAGTGTTTCTTCACTTTGTTGTCGGGATTAAATTGTGCCATTAACATAAAATATTTTCATCTTAGCATTAAAGTTTAAGCTATCCTTCATTTTTTCTCATATGTTTTTGGTAAATCGTTGTAGAAGAAATCATGGCCGACAAGCGTCATCATGGTATCGAATTCTCTATTTTTTCATATTTTTTGTTCTGTTTATCTTGCCAATAAAATTTATAAAAGTATATTCTTTTCTTACTTTGATAATGTGAGTGGAATCATAAGAAGAATGTGATTCATGTAATTCCATTATCTCTTTTCTATCTTTCTTTTATGATTTTAACTATCATTCCGTGACCAAAAACCGTGACCAAAAAGCTTTTCTTGTCATATAAATTCTCTTTATTTTTATGACTTTTAGGTGGAAACTTTGCACTCTCTTTTTGGAATTTGGAAAACACCACTGAAATTTTTAGAATATTTTTTTCTTCAATTATAGTCTCAACTCACTAAAACTTTTTCATGGTGAAGAGTAATATAGCTTGCTTTACATGAATTTGCAATGAGGTAATTAAAATAAAAAAGTATATAAATGCATATATATAAGAAAAACTCTATACATACTACAAGACTTTGATTGAGATTTGATCAAAATACTTTCTACAAATTCATATATCTAATAATGACATTGCCAATCCATGAACCGTAGACTAATATAAAGTTCAACAGATCTAATCGAAGAGAAAAAGTTTGTGGGGGTGATAATATATGCTTCATCATAAGTGAGAATAATAGTGGCAAAGGCACAAGAATGTGCCCTAAAGTTATAACTCTTTATCAATTTATATTAACCTCTCTCAATTATTCCAAAAACACATCATTAGTCTTTGTATGGTACGTACGGTGACATCCCACGTGCCCCGACGCTCCCTTTCGCTAACATCTTTATCTTTATAATAAAACGAAAGCAATTACTAAACCATATACATACATATATAGAGACTAATTAATCAGCTTGAGAAAATAATAAGAAGAAGAGATGTTAATTAGGTGGTGGGATAAGAACAAGAGAATTTTGCTGTCTCGTGGACTTAATTGGTTGATTAATCTGATGTACGGAAGGAGTCAATCTTGCATACTACGAAGTTTCCACCTTCTAAGTTCTTTTTCTTTAGATCTCTTTGGCTCTAATTAACCATTTTTCTTTTCTATATTTTAAGATTTTTAAGTAGATATGTATGTATCCAAAATAACCAAATGAGAACTAGATGTCTCTACGTGTAAAAGATCTAGTTTGCTCTTGTTACAATCAAAAGCTTAAATGTAACCTGTTGTATAACTTTAGCTTGCATACATTTATGCATGGTGGATTCCTTAAGTTCGTAGGGTAAATATTTCAACTAAATGTAGTTAGTAAACTAAAATTAGATTTGTTGTTTTTAACGATTAATGCTAATTTAACATCGCATTCGACATACAGAACATCTATGTAAATTTGAATTCTAGTTTTGCTAAACATTACAATTTCGTAAGGCGAATCAGAAATTTTGCAAATTTTTAAAAATCTAGGTCATAAACACATTTAACATGTATTTTATTTGCCAACAAAAGTTTAAAACTAAGAGAAATCTAAGAAAATGAACTCTTAGCAAAATAATTCTCTTTTTAAATGACAAAAATATTAGCATTAAATTTGTGGGCGCCATATTTCTCATCATGTAACAAACACTAGTTTCTCGATTTGTTATTTCAATAAATTTATGTGCACACACTTGAAACTTGTTTCCCAATTATTGGTTGGTTGGTAACTTCGTATTAGCTTCCGGTTCCAACTGATTCGGTTTGTGAGCTCTAGATTAAACATATAGTCAAATTTTGTGTATGGCTGGTAAACACTCTTTGTTTCTCGTTCGTTTAAAAATTAATGCATAAAATCCTTTAACTAAACAAATTTTCCTTCTTCTCTTATAAACTTGAAATTATAGTTCAAGAAGACAAAATTTCCTTTAAATGCTGTCATGTTAAATAAGTAAGTGCCGGATCTACCTACACCATCAACGATCATAAAAGCTTTTCTAAATATGTTCAATTATTGGTTAGCTTCTTTAGGTTAGGTCTATCTAACTAGTAATTAGTTTTTCCACTAATAAATCATCTCTAGGATTCACATGTAAGAAAAGGTTACATCCATCAACATTTATAAAACACTTTTATTACCAATAATAAAATACAAAAACAACTCACTCTATGAAGGTGAGTTAGAAAACTGATAAGTTTGATGAGAGTAAGAACACAAAAGTGTTTAGGGAAGAATTATATTAGACTCTCATGAAAATAATAGAATAATTTACATTCTCTTATATAGAGATTAGGATAAACAAAAATGTAAATAATATAGTTAGAGATAATGCTAAATTTCCTAAACTTCAATATATTTTCTAGAATAATATCTTTTTGCCATATCTTGATCTTTTCATCTCGACTGTCGATCTCGATCGATCTTCGGTTCTCCATATCCCAATACCGATTTTCGGTTCTCCATATCCCAATAAAAACATTCATTATATAAGTAAAGAATAATAATAATTGAAATAATTCACACAAAATAATGAAAGTAGGTTAATAATTGCAGCAAGAGATTAACACTTTGCAGATTTACAGAGAAATGATACAGCTTTACATATAAATGTGGTGGTTGCGACTATCCAGTTTGGCTTGTCGACACAATTGCCCTCTATTGCATTGATCATTATGATATCGCACGTGTTCCATTCATTTAAATCTTTAGAATGTATTGGGAGGAAATAAAATATTACTATATTATAAACAAATACATAAAATGAAAATTAAAAATAAAGTTTATAAAAATACTCTTCGAAATGATGATATATCAGTATTAAAGTTCATGAGATATATATGCTTTGGAATGACTTGTTTAACCCAAACCAAGCACTTTAGTTTACCCTGGCATATACACTAAAATTTCACAATATTGATACTTTGAAAGAAGTGTGAATTTTTTTCCATCATATATAGTACTGTACTCAACATTATCGAATTATTGGTGTCCGTCAATATAATATGAGTAATATGGTCAGCAAGTTGCTTGATCCTCACATTGCGATAAGGGGATAAACTTTACTGTATTTACCTTGAGTCATATCTCAGTGTATACAAATTTCTGGGATTCCAAAAGTACTAGGTCCATTAGACCACCTCCATTGGAGGGACCTAGAGAGTTTCTTAATGAAATTCTAATGAAAACAAGTAAAAAAATAAATCAGAATTGTGTGAAATCCTAAGGTGCGAACCTTAGCTTAGGTGTTTTGTAACGTGTAAGGTCCGTGTACGTGGCACACCCACTTACTACTTTTTATTCAGTTTCTGTTGAAATTTGGTTGCTCTTCTGTTTCATTTTAGTTGCTCTATTTTTATTATATTGCTTTTTTGTTTCTGAAATTATACAAGTATCTTTTTCTTAACATCAAATCATACGTAGATATTGAATACTAATCATATGTATACGTTTAATCTCTAATATCAGAAAAATTATTTTGTAGGCAAATGATTAATAAACATATAAAAACTAAGCTGTGTTGTATTACATTTAAAAATGAAGCTCTTCTCTCAAGTTTTTTTTATCATTTTGTTAATTGGGATGGTGTAGTGTGTTCACATAATTGTATACCTCTGTTTATCTCATTGAGTACTAACCTGATATTTGATGGTGTTATATGTTACCTATTATATCCCCCTGGTTCTATTTCTCTGGACTGTTCTCTGCTTTTAGCTATTAGTTTTGTCTCCAAAATTTCACAAGTTATGATGATGGATCAGTCACTTTTGGTTTTGTGGAATTGGCACTTTTGTCACTTTTGGAACGGAAAAAATGTCGAAGAAGAACAATTTAGCGAAGAGAAAGAAGCAGCACGAGTACAACCTTCAAAGTAGGTTGTTTCAATTCATTTCTAAATATCGAAGAAGAACTCTTATCGTCATTCAAGTTTTTTATTTCTATATTTTTGTTTTGTTTTTATGTTATGTATGTTTAGAATTTTAATATTTTTAATAATGATTATGTTTTGTGTTTTAAGAAACCAATTTAAAGACTCCACCATTGGACTAAAAAATATAAGGATTCAACAAAAAAATCTAAATTTTCATTTATTCAAAATTTAATCATATAAAATGTTAAGGAGTCCTTAATTAGGTGTTCCAATGGGGATGCTCTTAGATCCAACAAAATGATACATGCGGTCCAGAGATCTGTCCAAAAATTTCTCTTTCTACTGCTGCCAACTCTAGTGTGGATGGTGCTATATAGATCTTCTCTCCAAATTTCAGTAGCTTCCAAAACCATCGTATGGATATATAGGTGCCGTTAATGACTAACCCTAGCTAGCTACCCTAGAGTGAAAAATAATATCTACGGAAAAGAATTAAAAAATTTATCTTATTATATTCCTCAATTCATAATCTATATTGTTTTTTTTATCTAGAATTATAACATCATAAATTTGGAGTTATTCGAGATGCAAATTATAGAACTGAATTTGAGGCGAGTTTAATTACGTAATTGACCATAAAACCAATACTACCGTACCAATCTGTAGGAGGAATTTAGATAGTTCCATACTTCAATCTATATATCGTCGTTATTATACAGAAATAAACTGATTACAAAGTTGCAAGAGAACCTTAACTTTAAAAAATCTGATGTTCAAATCTCAAGAGAAGAAAAGTATATCATATAAGATTCAAACTCTTTTTTTTTTTTTTGTAGTTTCCCTTAATGCGAATTAATGAGAGACAGTATTAATCGATCGTTATATATAAAAATAAATTACAGAACCATTGAATAGTTGAAAACAATAAAGAAGAAGTTCTTAAAAAGCGTTACACTCGAAAATCACAATTGTATATAAAAGGGACACGAGGAGACATAAACGCAACGTTTCAGACCCACTCGTCTCCTTCCTTCTCATCTCTCTCTTTCTCTCACAATGGAGACAAGACCATCATCATCATCTTCTCTTTCACCGGCGACGAATCTTAACCTCGACAGACTCAAAGTTCTCAAACTCCTCGGAAAAGGCGCCACCGGAACAGTCTTCCTCGTCCACGACTCTGTTTCCGACTCCTCTGTTTCTTCTCCCTTTGCTTTAAAACTCGTCGACAAATCCTCCGCATCTTCTCTCCGCCGTGCAAGGTGGGAAATTCAGATCCTCCGACGTCTCTCCGATGACACAAACCCAAACCCATTTCTCCCAAAACTCTTAGCTTCATCAGAATCCTCTGAATTCATCGCATGGGCTTTACCTTACTGCTCCGGTGGAGATTTAAACGTCCTCCGACAACGTCAAAACGACGGCGTTTTTAGCTCCTCCGTTATTAAATTCTACTTAGCTGAAATCGTCTGTGCGCTTGACCACCTTCATACCATGGGGATCGCTTACAGAGACTTGAAACCTGAGAATATACTTCTTCAAGAATCGGGTCACGTGACTTTAACCGATTTTGATCTCTCTTGTAGTCTCAATAAACCCACCCGACCCGAATTCTATCATCTATCCGACCCGGAACCGGATCCGAACCCGGAATCGAATCTCAGTCATAATAAGAAAAGTCTGAGAATTTTCCGGCAGAAGAAGAAGAAGACGAAGTCAGCTCGTGTTAACCCGATTACACGACGGAGACTGAGTTTTTCCGGCGGTGAACGGTCAAATTCGTTTGTTGGGACTGATGAGTATATATCGCCGGAGGTAATTCGCGGCGACGGACACGATTTTGCCGTCGATTGGTGGGCTCTCGGAGTTTTAACGTACGAGATGATGTACGGAGAGACACCGTTCAAAGGAAGAAACAAAAAAGAAACTTTTCGTAACGTGCTGGTGAAGGAACCTGAATTCGCCGGGAAACCGTCGGATTTAACCGATTTGATCCGTCGGTTATTGGTTAAAGATCCGACGAAGCGGTTTGGTTTCTGGCGAGGCGCGGCGGAGATAAAGGAGCATGCTTTTTTCAAAGGAGTGAGGTGGGAGTTGTTAACGGAAGTGTTGAGACCTCCGTTTATTCCGTTGAGAGATGACGGAGACTTGACGGGGAAAGTAACGGAGGAAAGTGGGTTTGGTATAAAGGAATATTTCGAGAAACTGAAAACGCCGCCGTTACCGTTACCGCACGAGTGTTCTGAAAACAATCCGTTTGTTGATTTCTGATCCACGCGTGGGAGAATCTATCACACGTATAATAGTTTTTTAGATTCTCTTTTTTTTTTGCTTGTTCTGTTAGCTTTTCTGATTTTGATGTGTATAAACAAATAATTGTTAGAACAAAAATCAAGAAACCGAAAATATAATAAACTTTAAACTAGTATTGTTACAAATTATTGTTATAGATAACTGACGGAAGCCAACAAATTAGCTGAAGAAAAATACGTTGTGATAGATATATATACGTCACCAGTATCAACAAAAGTTTAAACAACGTTACTAGGGGAAATAATTGATCCTGATAACTAAGAGGAAAATAGTAAAAGGACTGTTGATTCATATAACCCACACGGTCTAATTGTTCCGTAAAGCATGGTACTTGATGATTACGAGTTTACTACGATGTTTAAACGACACAACGAATGTCATTTGTGTTATTGCAAAGGGACAGTGGAGTATCTCTTTGTAGTATGCTAATAGAAGGATAAAAAAGAAGAAGATCAAAGAAGTGTAATAAAAGCCACAATGAAGAAATTGGTTTCTAAGTCATCAATAACATTGATGGGAATATATTTTCAATCAAATATAAAGTTGGTGACATGCATATCAATAATCTTAGCAATATAATTGATTTTTTTTATGAAAGAGAAAATATATATAAACATTAGATATGAGACAATGTGAATAGTAAAAGTTGTTCACGAGTTGAAGTTTATCTTGATTTATGTAATTAGGAGATGATGGATGATACTATATAATTGGTGTAATTGATTGAAAAATGTTTCATAACGAAATTTTTCAAACAACGGATTTCGATACAATTATTTCTTTACTTTTCTAGATACGTCGTATATGAATAATTCTTGCTTGATGACTATTCTAATCCCCTATTGTTAATCACTTAAATTATAGGCATCGTTTTTTTCCATCATATCAAATCATCTAAGATGCTAAAATGGCATCGGAGGAAAATCTAATATGTCGATGTGTGGCTACAATGGATCAACTATTTCCCCTACTTTTATAGCATGTTGAAATATGGGCGAAAAAGGTTTAGGTGCATATGAGCAAGTCACGGGTAAGATGAATGAACCTTGGCAATATTAAGAACACACCTACAAGCTTATAACTTTTCTAAGGTTTTTGTTGCAAATAAGGTTGTCCTTTTATAAGTTGTTCGGCCAAATTTGAGCAACAGTGAGATACACTCGCACACATGTACGAGCTAGAGTTAGATTCTCTTAATGTGAAACATCAAAACGAATTGAGAAAACATAATATATCATTTGACCATTTAAAAAAGCTTGCGATTACTATATTAATTCGGATATTAGTCAGGAATAATTGATCGACAAGAATTGATTAGAATACTTTATCCTTTTTTTCAGGGCTCACTTTTAATAAGATTTTAGAAAGAACTTCCACCATTGACTTGGTTATGTAGTGAGAGAAGACAAAAAGGAAGGAGATAAAAAGGGGACAAAGACTATTGACATTTACGAAAAATGACAAAACTAATATTTGATTTCGAAGAAAAAAACCTTATAGAAAAAACAGAAGAAATAAAATAGTTAGAGGAAGCAAAAGAAAGACAAAAGTGTTTAATGCTTAGAAAATCATCTCACGTGTTGTGTCCTGCCAAAACCCATCAGCAGCCCAACCCCCAAATGCAGCTATTAAGGAACTAAACATATAATATTTTCTGTCTATAAAAAATATTAAAATTCAATAGTTTGTGTGTTTTGATATCCAACTTGAAAACGATTTCATAACGACCATGCATTTTTTTGGTTTGTTTTTTGCTGCAAGTTACAGATAACATAAATTACATAATTACGGGTTGGTGCTTCATGTCGCATTTCAAGATTTGAGTAAACCATGAACATCATTGATAGCAAGCCAATACAGTGGAGTTAATAAAAAGGGTAAACGAAACATAGATTTGCAGAGAAAACAGTCGAACTCAAGATAAATCTCTCTACTACAATTCTCTCTTCTTTTCAGAGATTGTTCAGACGATAGTTCTGTTGAAGGAGAGAAGTTCCAATGGACAAATCTGTAATGCACACACTAAGAGATGCTCCTTACGTACTGGTCAAGTGCAGTGTTGAACAACTCCGACCTTTAAGACCAAATGGAAGATAGTCATGGTTTGATCGATGCAATAAGATATTATAATCAGAAATATGGTCAAGATGCAACAGTGGAAGATATGTGTGAAGCTTACTTGATTGGAGATCCTGGGCTGTATATAGGATTTTTTACGACATATTCAACGTATAAACTGTAGATGTACTTCAAGGATTCGCGTAAATCTCCGGTCTTTGGATGAGTTACTAAGATAATCTGCAAAAACATGCTGTGGTTAAAGTATCTAGATGTCTGTTTAGTACTGTGGTCAAAACAACTCTGGAATCTAAGCTCATGTATACAAGTAAAGTTAGGTTCGAGCTAATAAAATGGATCAAGGCAGCCAATACCAGTTTCCTCTGGTTCTTAATATTATAATGGTTAGCCGACCAAAATCTTACCAAATCCTCTAAATTCTAGGTTCTGTATCAACAATTATCGTGCGCCAGGGGAAGAATTATACATACAGGGCAACAACAAGCTTCCTGTCCCTTTGATTACATTTGTGACTAGACCCTAAATTTTTATCTTTTTCAGCTGACCTTAACTTACATATGATTCAACATCTAATACGAAAAACGATGACCATCAATGAACCATCTCCTCATGCTTGTTCAAACATATCAATATCTGTTGAGACATAACTCAGCTACTTGGGACATCAACTTCCTATTTGCCAATTGCCATCTCTCATACACGACAACATGCTTAATATTTGTTTGAATGTAAGCACTCAGCCTACTCCTTCTTACTCATCTCCCTGGTTCTCATTTTCTTCTATATAGATTCTCCTAAACTCTCAATGTCCCTTAACTATACACTAAGATAATGAAAAGAGCCAGTTCTTCCAATCATTCAACATCCTTAAACAATCAGCCAGGTTCCAGATTATCTTATACTTCATTCACCCTAATGAAACTAAAACTTGGGACATCTAAGAGCAATGAAAGCTAACCTTAATACCAGAGGGAGTCTCCATGAAACTTAGCTTGTAAGTATTCGTACGGAAACTATGGAAAGAGCAACCTTGTCCTGGCAACTGTGGAACCCCAAGATTTCCTTTATCCGCACTACAAAACCAAAATCAAAATCACAAATCATAAGATCTACCAAATCACAAATCGAAATCATCAAACTATACACACAAAACACAGCCATCAAAATCGAGCGAAACGGATCAAATCGAAATGGAAATGTCAGATCAAAGGGAGAAAACTAACTTGACTGGATCCATCTTAGCGGTGAGAGATTTGAGAGAGAAGAGAAGACCAAACATGAGCTTGTGATCTTGCTGAGGATTAAGTGTATGAAGAGGCCGATTCCATTCTTTGTAGAGAAGACATACACCGTTACGATTGAAAACGTACATCATGTGCGCGTTGTTTCCACTCGCCGTCGGAACTGGCGGCGACGGACTAATCTCAGATCCACCGAAGAACTGCATTGCTTCCGTCGTCTCCGGGAGCCGTTGAATCAAAAGATCAGAGCTGAGACCTTTTTATCAGTTAGCCATGAAATTCACAATGGTATTAAAGAAGTCACATCTCTTAAAACTCAAGTAGATCTACTAGCAGAAGATAAGTGGCTATAAAATAGATTTGCACTTGAATTTGTTAGATTCAAACAAACAACTCTCAATACCCTCCCAGTCGATTCAATCACAATATACACTTTGTAAATTAAACCATAAAATTGACAAAAATCGACAACAAGATTATCAATCACAACAAAAAAACAAATTCGTAAATCAAAGAATGATCACTGCGGGATGCAGATTCAATTAACGATCTAATAAGCATGAAATTAGAAATTGGGTGAGAGAAAAATGCAAGCTTACCAAATAAGAAGCAAAAGACAAGTTTTTGGCGATGGCAGAAGAAAGAGAGAGAGAGAGAGTAGTTGCTTGATCGCAAATTTTATTTTCCATTAGAAAGTTAGAATCTTTTCTGTTTAAATAATTGGGCCTAAGCCCATTGGACCTTTTTCCCATAGTAAAAAAAAAAGAGAGAGCTTAACAGATTAATTATGTGCTACCAGAATCTATAGTTTCATTTGATTATATAAAAGCCTTATATTAAAATGTTAACAATTTCCATTAAAATCTTTAAAAAGATTTGTAGTGTAATTATTATGGATCGAAAATATGAGTATCAAGTAAATGATATATTTATGTATCGTTAATACGAGTAAACATAGTACTTAACAAGAACATGTTGTTCCGGTCTGTTCATCATATTGTGGCTAGGTTCAGCAACTCCACGAGCACTCCGATTCATCGATTTTTCTATTCTCCTTCCCTTCTTCGTCGTCGTTCGTCTTTTAATGCTTCTTTGATATCTCGTTGTTGTTCTTCTGTGAGCGATGTTGATGTGGCTCGAGACGCGGTGGTGAAGATCTTCTCCTTTTCTAGAGAGCCAAATGTTGTTCAACCTTGGCAAACAACTGAGAAAGAATACTCAAGCTCTGGTATTCATAAACATCTCTCTTTCTCTCTCTCTCGTGTGATTTCTTTATTAGACTTCCAAATTTTAAAAAATCGTATGGTATTGTTCGGCTTTGGAATATCTATGTTAGGATTTGCAATCTCCGGGAGGAGGATTCTTACAAACGCTCATGTTGTGGGTGATCACTTATACCTGCAAGTGAGAAAACATGGTTCACCCACTAAATACAAAGCTGAAGTTAAAGCGTTTAGGTATGGATGTGACTTAGCTATCTTAGGTATTGATAGTGAAGAGTTTTGGGAGGATATAAATCCTTTGGAGCTCGGAGGCATACCTTTTATCGGTGAAACTGTCTACGCTTTAGGTTATCCTCGTGGTACGTCTTGAACAATGCTAAATTTTTTTCGCACTGAGTACAAATTAGCTGGCAAGAAAAAAGCTTTGACATATGTGGTATTGAGAAAAGAATAGCAACCATGATTCACTTAAAGAAAATGAGTTATTATAGTTATGTTATGCGCAAATACAGGTGGTGATACCATATCGGTCACAAAAGGTATTGTAACGAGAGTTGAACCTCAAAAGTATTCTCACAGCTCCATTAAAATGTATGTATATACCAGTGGCGGATCTACAAACAAGTTTTATAGCGGTCAAATAAACAAAAAAATTTATGATGGACGATAAATTAAAAAGTTATATCAACTAAAGGGGTCATTTGGAAGTTAGAACAAATTTATAGGGGTCAAACCCTAATTTTAACCAAGTATTTTTTCAAATTCAATCAAATTTACATTAAAAATAAACTAATATGTAAAATTTATAGGGGTAAAGAAGAGAAGAAGAGTTGTGAAAGGAGAAGAAGTGGATGAGTTAGGTTGTCGTAGAAGAAAGCAGAAGATGAAGCAAAAAGATCATTGGGCCATGAATCTTATTAAGGCCCATAATGCTAATGGGTTTCGATATTTAAGTTAAGAACAAAGTAGTAAGCCTAAGCTCATTAACATTTCAGTTGGTTTAGTGAGTTTATTACTTTGGTCGAAATGAATGTACATTATATGTGTTCATTGAATTATAAGTTTTTAAAACAAAATTATGCATGCACTTTTCTAATCAATTGTAACTACACTAGATATTGACCTGAATATAGTTCAATGAAACTGAAACTGTTATTTTAAAACCATATATAGATTAATCAATGCATACTAAGATTTCAAGAAAAAGGGACTAAATGTGCTGAAAAAAGCTAAAACCAAAAAGACTTTTTGAAGACATTTTTTTTATAAACAATAAGAAAGTGAGAAAGATTCTAAATTGGTGGCTTACTATTTCTAGGAAGAGGATCTTCACGCCTAAGTTCCACGTGAGATTGTGCTTCTTCTGTTGTATTCCACCTCGATTCTCACATTCTCAAACCTTATCTTATATTTATGGGTATTGTTTTCTTTGTTCCAAAGTAACGAGTACTTTCTTGACACCAAAATGTTTCCTTACAAACAAAATATAGAAAACGATTAGAATTTATATTTAGCTTTTGCTCTGCAGTTTCTATTCTATGTTAACAACCCAGATCTAAAAATATAAAAGTTGCTAAATTCATTGCTGATTTAGGATTTTAAAAATACTATATAACAGCTTCCTGAATTCATTAATTAGTTTGTGAAAGAAATCCAAAATTTGTTTTTTTCTTGAGGATATCACCAATTTTTTAAAACTGAAGTACAGATAGATTACAAGCGTTTGATATTTTTAAGTATAATTAACGCCCAAGGCATTAATCGGTATCAAACTATTTTGCTGCATAAATATTTTGTTTTTTGATCCACTAACACAAACTGTTAAAAAAATTAAAATAATTCATTGGTTGGAATTGAATCTCTTACTACACTACAATAACGTTTAGTTAAAATGACGCTCAAATTACTCATACAATATTTTTCTTCTTAATTGGGCAACCAATTATAAAATTATTTTTCAATTAATATGTGATTAAAAAAATTACTCATGTAGTCATATTAATTTGCCGTGTAAAACTCTTGTTTCATGGATTGTAACTATGGCCCGACTCTGATTATGTCCCTTAACATGAATATAAGCACTTTATCGATTTGAATTCGGTTTGGTCATGGCCGGCCTTCCGCATAAGCCACATAAGCGGCAGCTTAGGGTCACATTTTTTTCCCCTTTGATTTTAAGGTCCACTTTTGATGAATCAAGAAGTTACATTGCACTACCATGTCATATATATTCACATTTCTGATTTTTTCTACACATATTTATATAAGTATTTATCTTTTTTCTATTAACCAGTTTGTATTTCATCGAATAGCAAGAAAGTTCAATACTATTCGACTCTCAAGTGTTTTTCCAAATCAAACACGCAAATACGACATATTAATTGAAGTGGATAATGAAATTTGAATTCGGATATGTATTAGTAGTTGTTGTTATGTACAGTATTTTGTAGATTAAATAGCACTTGGTCTTTAAACTTTAAACAAGTACTAGTATTATACAAAAACGTAAGTACAATACGTGTCCTATATTTTATGCGGAGGTACATACGTGTTTAAACGTGAATAGTTGGATTAAGTCGCTTGAAAGGTTCCCTAAAATTTGGAGCCCTAGACTGCCATATCAACAACACCTGTCTGATCCTCCAACTATTTTCATTTCATTTTATTCTTCTTTTTATATTTTTGGATTTTATTTATTTTTTTATAATTTATTAATAAATATTATAGTTTGTTTTTCTTTTTAAGTTATCCGTCATTTCAATATACGTCATATCGACATATGTCCTTTTTCTCAGCCATTTTTATTGCTTTATAAGTCAACAGCTTTAATTCCCACAATTATATATAGTCGTCGTTTTATTTTATTAAAAGTTCTGAATCATTTCAATAATTGCTGATTTTAAAATTCATTTATTAAAATTAAAAATAAGATAAAGTCCAAAAAACATTAAAAAAAAGCTGCTGATATTTTTCTTTGAAAAACGAGAAAAATCATTTAATAGCCACACTGATTGGAAGTATACCAAATTTACAAAAAATAATAATCACATCGAAAAAAAAAAAATTGACATCAAAATATTTTTCTCGAAAACAATATTTATTTTTCACTGTTACATAACATTATAAAAATGTTAACGTGGTCCCCACGTGGCCTACACGTGTCAGCATCAAGGGTTCCACTCGTAATAAGAAGACACCATAAAGGGTATTTTAGTCAAATCACAAATAAATCCCAATCTCTACCTGCCCTCTGTTGTTTCTTCCTCTCCTCTTCTCTCTTGCACATAAGTTTCTCTCACGTTCTCTTTTTTAATTTTAATTTCTCGCCGGAAACAATCTCATCTCCCGGCGAACGAAACTTCCGGTGTGGTACTGCAAACGGAGAAAAAAATAACCAAAGAAGAGAGAAACTCAAAAGCTACTAAGATGGAATCAGAATTCCAGCAACATCACTTCCTTCTCCACGATCATCAACACCAGAGACCAAGAAACTCAGGATTGATTCGTTACCAATCAGCACCAAGTTCGTACTTTTCGAGTTTCGGTGAATCAATCGAAGAGTTTTTAGATCGACCCACAAGTCCTGAAACTGAGCGAATCTTATCTGGCTTTTTACAAACCACCGACACAAGCGACAACGTTGATAGTTTCCTTCACCATACTTTTAACAGTGATGGAACTGAGAAGAAACCTCCGGAAGTTAAAACAGAGGACGAAGATGCTGAAATTCCGGTGACTGCGACGGCGACGGCGATGGAGGTTGTTGTTTCCGGTGATGGTGAAATCTCAGTGAATCCTGAAGTATCGATTGGGTATGTGGCTTCGGTTTCGAGGAATAAGAGACCAAGAGAGAAAGATGATCGGACTCCGGTGAATAATCTAGCTCGTCATAATAGTTCACCGGCCGGATTATTTTCATCCATTGATGTTGAAACAGGTTTGACTCTTTTCTTTCTAGTTTTAATTAGAAATTATTTCCTAATCTGGAAACTTTTTCTGGTAACTTTTATGAGAATATACTTAGGATTTTGATAGGACTATAATGATTTTAAAGCAACTTGCTTGTTTTGGTCTCTGTAGATTGGATTCTATTGATTTGCTATTTATTACAGATATTATCTGCAACTAGTACTTTGTTAATCACTAAATTTGGTGATGAATGAAAAGTGAAGTCTTTTTGAATCTTTTGTTCTGTTTTTTCTTGGAAATTTTGCAGCTTATGCAGCTGTAATGAAAAGTATGGGAGGTTTTGGAGGAAGTAATGTGATGAGTACAAGCAATACTGAAGCTTCGTCTCTTACTCCTAGAAGCAAGTTACTTCCTCCTACTTCTAGAGCGATGAGTCCGATCTCTGAGGTTGATGTTAAACCCGGTTTCTCGTCTAGATTGCCTCCTCGGACGCTTTCCGGTGGGTTTAATCGTTCTTTTGGGAATGAAGGGTCTGCTTCTTCCAAGCTTACAGCTCTTGCTAGGACCCAATCTGGAGGTCTAGATCAATACAAAACCAAGGTATGAACTTATAATGAGAGACGTTTTGCCATTGAAACCAACTTCTTGCGGTTGAAAATTCATTCTGCTATTGTTCTTGTTTGATTGATTGTACTAAAGAAATTCAATTTAACAGGATGAGGATTCAGCAAGTAGACGTCCTCCTTTGGCACATCACATGAGTTTGCCCAAGTCTTTATCAGATATTGAACAGTTACTGTCAGATTCTATCCCATGTAAGATCAGAGCCAAGCGGGGTTGTGCAACTCATCCTCGAAGCATAGCCGAGAGGGTAAATCTTTCCCCTTACTATTATGCTCTCAGTGGCATTGATTCCATGATGATATAATATCAGTTTCTCCAACGATTATATATGTTTCCAAAATGTTGTGGAACAGGTGAGAAGAACCAAGATCAGTGAAAGAATGAGGAAGCTGCAAGACCTTGTTCCAAACATGGACACGGTTAGATTATGCGATCTTCCTCTCTCATATTCGTACTTTCATGTTCTTTGCTCAATGTATTTATCATCTTCAATTGATATGCAGCAAACAAACACAGCAGACATGTTGGATCTTGCGGTTCAATACATCAAGGACCTGCAAGAACAAGTGAAGGTAATGATCTCACTAGTGTTGCATACTAATCACTCTTGAATCCCTTTGTTCACTCTGTAAGAAACTGAATACTTTTATTTTTGGTCAGGCGCTCGAAGAGAGTCGGGCAAGATGTAGATGCTCTAGTGCGTGAAACTAGAAGTGGGAGTATGCGCGAGTGCTAGCCAGGGAGGGAGTTGTGCATAGAAGTATCGGTTCGGCCTTTGGAGAAAAGTCGAAGATAGCAAAGTAGAGAAGAGATCATGAACAAAGCTAAATTTGGTGGTGGTGGTGAAAAGGGTTTTTGTAAAGTTGGAACCTTTTTTTGGTAGGGAAGAAAGTAGCAAGGTTGTGTAATGGTCCGAACTCCAATGCTATTGTATGTTCTTACATCCAAAAAAAAGAAAAGCAGAAGAGAAGTGATGTACAATGAGAAGCTTATTTTATTGTAACTCAAGAATAATTCAGGTAATTAGTTTATTTTCTTTTGTTAGAAACTTAGAATCATCAACAATTTCATAAATCTTGAACATATGACTATAATGGTAAAAAAGACCAACTAACTAAGATAAGTTGCTAGCTTAAAGATAATTTCATAAATCCACAAACTTTTATCTTAGATAATCAAGTAGGTGCTCGAAACATGATACGACGATTCAAGAGTTTGTTATTAAACTTTTTGTATTCATTTTTTCTTCATCTAAGTATCCAAAATCGAAGTTTAGTAGTCTCCAAGATCTGTGGAAGATGTGGTAGTCATATTTTTTACTATTTAAATTATTTACAATGGTTGATCTCCTTGACATGTGGAAAAATGGTATCTTACAAGTTACAATTTAAAAACATTCATAATGGTCAATCATGATATTTGGAATGAATCATTAAAGCTTGAATCATACATTAACTTCAAATTTTTTTTTCTTACTCATTCTTCTTTGTTATAGAGCTGAATCCAAAACTACATTTAAGACGTTCTATGTGAACACACATATTCGCTCCACTTTATCCGTTTTCTTCGTTCCTATTGTTCATATGATAATCTGTATAAAATCAAGGAATATTCTCTATATTTTAGAATTAAATTTATCATTATTAAAAATGTTTACATATTAAAACTTAAAGTTTTTGAACGAAACAAAATCTATAATATTTCTTTTAATTTGATGTTATGAATCGACCCTACGAAGCATATACATCACAGTCCTTAAGTCTTGTCCAAACAAAAAAGATGGGCAAAATCTTGCCAACATTGATTATTGTTGGGGACCATGTCTTTGTTGTTTCTTTCTTTGCTCTTTTTAGGCAGTCATGTGAAGGTGCACTAAGTTGTGGGAGTGACACGTGACAAAGATATTGTAAAATTTTGCTTCTTAAGGTTACAAGTGTTAATCATCAGCTTAAAACCAAAAAGGTTCGTTAGGTAAAAAGGTATTACGATATGATTCCTAAAACGATAATGCGCATATTAATGTGTTGTGTCCTTCTGAAATGCTCTAACATGTCCATTATCAAATTCTTATCCTTTTCACATTACCACATAAAGATAACACACCCTTTACGATTACTTTTTAGTCACGATAAACTAAGTTGATTTAGTTATTCCATCTTTGGATCGCGTATACAATTCACTTGTTTTTTGCAATTGCCGGATATTGTGTACCTACTATTTATATTATCTGCTTCCGAGCTTTGAGGCCATAAATTATTGTCAATTTTAGACAAATTAAACCAATGTGGTACAACATATTTTTTTAGTTATGAATTAAAAATATGTAACAAAATCTAAAATTCGTAACCTTTATATTTATACGGTATAAATTCATAACTAAAAAAATATGTTGTACCACATTGGTTTAATTTGTCTAAAATTGACAATAATTTGTTAATTTGTTACATATTTTTAAGTCTAAATACAATAGTGTAAGTAAATTTTTACAAAAACCTATGACGCTTAACAGCGACAACAATACAAATTAATTATACTTGTCAAAACGATTTGCAAATAAATGAGTGATTATGATTAACCATGAGATGTTTAATATACAAGAACCATAAAATTTTCACAATTCAAGGTCAGGCTCAAATTTTGAATTACAGCCCAACAACAACTAAATAGAACAGAAGGCCCAATAAATGTTAATTGAGAACCAAAGCTGAAAATCCCAAAGCTTCGCAAGCACGATTTAGTTGGAATTAGATACTTTGCTAATTGCCTAACTATTTATGGGCTCGGCGGGAAAATCATCGAATTAATTTTCTCTTTCTTCCTTTTTTCCCTCAAAAATATCAAAAATCCCCAAATTCAACCTGCCGTTAGGGTTTTCAATTTCTCCACTTCTTCTTCTTCGTTTCGCTTCTTCAACGTCTCTCCTTGTTCGACAGTTCTAAATTCACCATGAGGAAGACGGTGAAGCGAGAATCGGAAGCCACCGGCGGGAAAAGAGAAGCCGACGACGAGCCGGAGAAGTTGAGGTCTGTGAAGAAAGAGAAACAGAGAAAAACCGAAGCTGACTCCGTACGACCCGACGAGCCTCCTCCGCCTCAGGAGGAAGAACAAGGAATATCTGATCGGAGAATTCTCAGATCCAAGTATCTCTCTCTTCAAAACGAAATCAACGGTACCATTTCTGTCTCTTACTCACTCTTTCTTTATTATGTCCCATTTGATTCGTTTTAATTTTAGGGTTTATCATTTTTTGTTTTGAAGATTGTAAAGATGATTTGATGAAGATTGATTCTGACAAATTCTCCAGAATTATTAATGCAGTTGAAAACTTGCACCAACAAGGTAAAATCACATGCTTTAACTTAGTGAAATTGATGTCTTTTGAGTTAACAAAGGTTGCAATAGACGAGGAGCTTATGATTTTCTCAAGTTGTATTGTATTACTAACGAAAAGACCTTTTTTTTTTGGTTTGGTTACAATGTTTCTTGTAGTTCGGAAGCCTAGGGAACAAATTGCAGACGCAGAGGCACTTCTGGATATAGCAAACACTTTAATGTCATCGGTGAAGTCTCAGTCTGCTCATGGGGTTTCACCGGCTGAGTTTGTTAATGCTTTGATCAGTGGGTTTGGTCAAGGTTCTTTGGGGATTGATACTGATGAAACTGCTCAAGTATCTTTAAAGTGGAAGGATCTTGGGTTTGCTGTTTGTTCTACTGTTTTAGTATCATGTGGTTGTTCTACAATGTGAGTTCTCATAATAACTATTTTATATTGATTTGCTTTGCTGTAATTGAGTATATTCTGTTTAAACAAAGGTTTGTTTACCTGTTTTGTTACCAGGTTGGGACCTATGGATACTGAACTGAAGCAAAGGAAAAGGGCACCCAACAGAAAACGTACAAAGCCTGGTGAAGGTGTTCGTCCAGATGAGGTAAGAAATGTTTTGCAGACCCCATTTTGTTTGAGTTTATCAAACTGATTCCACTTATGTTGTACCTGTAGTCCTATTCTCCTTTGAGACTGCACATCTTAACACCTTGCCTAGATTCATTGAATGCTTTTCTTATCCCAGCCTGATCGATCAGTGGTGTTTAATAGTCGTTTGCATGATATCCAATGTGAAATTGTATATAGTTGATTTGAGTACAAAAAACATACTGAAGTTAAAAGCCCTCGCCATCTGTGAAATATGATGCGATGCTTTGTGTGGAGCTTGTTGATTGTTATGTAGTTAGGGTTTTAATAAGAAATAAACAAGCTGATTTGCATACGCATAATAATAACCAGGTAGATGATTCACAATCAGAAGAAAAAACTGATACAGACAAGAATATGACAATAATGTTTAACATCTTGGGGAAAAAGAAGCGCGTGCAGCTTGAGAATTTGGTGCTCAACAGGCGGTCATTTGCACAGACTGTAGAGAATTTGTTTGCTCTATCTTTCTTGGCCAAAGATGGACGAGTTGAGATCATTGTCGACAAAAGTGGTTCTCATTTCGCCAGTAAGATCACAAGTCCACTCTCTTGTGTCTGGTTTTGATATTTAATTCGTTTCACTTATACTTGATCTCCTAATGTGTCCTCAGTGCCGAGAAATGCACCTGATGCAAACGTGGTGATGTCGGGTGAAGTCATTTATAACCATTTTGTGTTTAGATTAGATTTCAAAGATTGGAAGGTAATAAAATAGAATCTCATTTCGTTCTCTAGATTGTTAAATTATGTCCTGAAGATGTCTGATTTATGTTGATGTGATGATATATGTCAAACAGTTGATGTCTGAAATGGTGCCACTGGGCGAGGAGCTAATGCCACACAGACAAACTGCAGTTGCTTCATCTTCTTGTCCCGCTGCATCAGCCCCTGCATCAGCAGACTTCACACAAGATACTCAGACAACACCAATAAGAAAACTATCGAGAAACCGAGGGTTGGTTGTACAAGAAGAAACTGTTGTAGAAGATACTCCTGACAAAGAGGGCGATGGGACTCGAAGGAGATGTAAGCGGAGACTCACCTCTTCTTAAGGAGTGTATAGAGAGAGAAGTGAGTTGTATCTATTTCATTTTGTGACATTAACTAAATGTCTTTGTTAGGATTGTTTAGTTCGTTGTAGTTTGTAGCAGTTAAGTGGCTTTTGTCTTAACTCTTAAAAGAAGAAGAATTTAAAGCCTCTTTTGGTTTTTCTTCTTCTTTTTTTTTTGATCTACTCAAGAGAGACAATTTATCTAATTAATGTTAGATATCAAAATCGAAGCATCGAGTTTGTAAATAAAAAAACTATGTAATACAAAAGCAAATAAAAACCATACTCTAATTAAGTTATAATATAAAAAACCTAAGAACCAAGTAGCTAGCTATTGGATCCTAACACCAAACAGCATAAACCCTCCTTTCTTCTCCTCTGATTTGGTTTCTTCTTCTACCTTCGAGGTAAAGAGGGTTTCTGTTTTCATCTCTTCATCAGAAATCTCATGAACCGTCTTGTTTACTTCCTCGGGAACCACGAAACCGTTGCCTGAAAAGTGATGAACATCAATCATCAAGAAGGTCTTGCTTTGGCCTTCTAATGTCTTCACATTGTTGGGGACATCGCAAGTGTAAAAGACAATAATATCTTTCTCCTTGAGATTCTTCTCCTTCACGAAACCATTCCATCCTCTGGTGAAGACAAAGCTCTGGCTACTTCTCCAGTAACAATACCTAAACTTCCATTGTCTCATTGCTCTGTCGTAAAAGACAACCTCCACATCTTCTACTCCTTCACTCGTCTCTTTCTCGCTTTGATCATCGCTTATGAAAGGCATATACTTCACTGCATACTTCTTAGGTATCACAAGCCTATTCAGTTTCCCTACATCGCTCGGTGTCAGTTCTTTCTGAAAAAGCTGCGTGCACGAGAAACACTTGTTCGATTCTTGACCACCTTCTCCTCCTCCTAAGACTTGTTTTGATCCCACGATGTTGATATTCGCAACAATCTGAGACCGGATTCTGAGAAAATCTCTGAACTTGTGTTGATAAGAACCGTCTCTGATCATGTTCAACACAGCTTCTGTCGTGTAGCACTCTTGAAAGTCCGGTTCATGGAGGGTAAAATCAGACCAAGGGAAGTTCCGGTGCGAGTTAGCATCAAAGCTTCGAAGCTTAATCGATGCGCTATCGTAAGCAGCAGCGGCTTCATGAGCGGATTTGAAAGTTCCAAGCCAAATCCTTCGATGGTCTGCGTAAATCTGAGCACCCCAATGACCGTTCTGTTGCTGAACAACTCCTTTGAATTTCGTCGTGTTGGACAAGGCAGGTTTTGTGGTGGTCGTAACCTCAGTAGGTTTCATGCGTTTCGTGAGGCTCAAGACAGAGTCAGTTAAGCCTGAAGTCTCTGTCGTTGTCTTGGCTACATTGCTCATCTCGTCCATATCCATAACAAAAAAATACAAAAATCAAGAAAAGGACAAAAAAACAAGAAACAGAGGAAGAGAGAGAGATGTTCGCAGGGAACAAGCAAAATGAAAACAGAAGAGATTAGGAAGAGTATTTGAAGGAGAGATTTGAGGGAGTAAATCCTGGAAAATCAGTATTATGTTTCTCTGTTGGTTTTGTTAACAATGAATCTTTTAGAATGTTACAGTTTCCATGTTTTGTTTTGTTTTTCTAGTTTTCTCTCGGTGAAAAAATGGCAATTTACAGAGTAATTAATGCCACCAGAAGCTGTTAGTGGTAAGTTTCCTTTGTTAGTGAGATATTCGTATTTTCTTTGTAGAAAGAAATATTCAGTGAATTTGTTTAAGATTAAGACAAAAAGTAAAGTTTTCTTAATGTTAATTTTGTCTTAATTTAGACATTAGTAGCGAAAATTATATCATGTGGTTTCTTGTTTTTTCTGGTTCCTGTTACATCCAAAAAAACTAATGAACAGAGAAAATTTAAACTATCACCTTCCATTGTTGTAAAACATTTGACAGTTTCTTACATACTATTTTTTTTCATATGTTCAAATAAGAGGTTCTGATAGAACAATGCAGCTAAATTTCTCGGATGTGCACAAAGATAATGTTATCGAATCCTCGGCTTATCCTCATCTTCTCATCTGTGTACCTACAAACATTAAAGTAAGCATCTCTGTATTAGCAATTCAAATGCATTATTATATGTTGTGATTTGTGAAAGTAGTAGAAGAAGAAGATAGAGAGATCTTACAGAATTTTTAGCTCGATATTGTTTGTTATATCGACCGGATATCCAAATGCACCGCCTATAATTGCTGCGTCGTCCATCTTCAAGTCATATGTACTGCTTTCTGATTTTCTGCAAATCATTCATGAGACCAGTCAAGAAACAAGATCACAAAAAAGTTAGCAAAATGACTAATCTAAAAGACAGAGACTTACATGAATTTGCCTTTCATGGAGAATCTAAATGCCGGAATGATGTTAACTTCAAACTTTATCCTCCCATCCTTCTCAATGATCTGAATAAGATACTCGATTTCGCTAAACGAAGCCAGCTGAAGCAACAATAGACTACCTAAGACATTCTAATAAAATGTTTACCTGTCTTCCCATAAGACCATTTGCTGCATTTTCAATCCAACTATCTGTATACATCTGCAAACACAAAACCCGAAAAATCGCTTATCCAAACGAATATAAGTGCTTGTTCAAGACAAAAGCTAAAGTTATCAGAGAAGTGACCTGTGAACTCCAAATCATTTGCCAACTTCCTTCTAAAAGCTCATAATTATCTTCCGCGGAATTAGAATTAGACGCAAGAAACTCATCGATAGCCTGTGTTTATACTAAACGATCCATTGGTTCCATTTCAAACCGAAACTATCGATTGTTTTCAGATTTCTTGAAGGCATGACACATTACCTCAGCTACTCCTTTGTCTTGAGATATGGTGGCTAACAATTTCTGCCTAGGCACGGTTTCTTTCTGAAGAACAAACGTTGTTCCCTGCGCTACAAATATACAGCCTCATGGATAAAAATGCTATAAAGCTTTAATTTTCTTTTTGAGAATCAAGAAACTCATTTACCTTGTTTCCCCTAGAAATCCTAAGGTTACCTGAAGGCGACAAATAAGTAGTATCTAGCCAACCTTTTGCTTCATCACCAAGAAGTCTAAAAGGAACTGGATATGGAACTTTGAAAGGAAGGAACTTCAAATCAAAAGCGGCTCTATCAAAACGGAATAAAACTCGTTTCCCATCTTTGATCGACGCAACTGCCTGTAAAATGAAACAATTCAAAGTATAAACATCTCAGTCTTTTGATGCAAAGACTTTAGTGAAGAAACTCACCTCAACTTTCAGCTCTCCAATGAAATCAGAGAATTTAACAATGTTTGAAACACGAGGATCGTTTGTTGCCTTCAAGTATACATCTTGAAACACAGTGAACACATCAACTCCTGTAAATGTTCTCTGCAGAGACAAATCCTTCCATTGCTCTTCTTCTTACACACAAATTACAATCATCTAGAAAAAATGGAGATATGATGATGAATGTGTGAGAAGAACTGACTTGGATTGGAGATGCAGTTCCAGGTCTTGTGGTGAACATCAATCGCCAACGACCTTCGATTAGGTCAGAATCTGTCTAAACATTTAAACAACATTCCCCAAAAGACAACCAAATGAGTCAAAGAACAAAACATAACAGAATTTGGTAATTTGAAGATAAAAGGATTCACAAGAAAACATTTCATACAGGATTTTGAATGCCTTCTAAACCTTCAAGAACTTTCACAGCAGATTCAACATCCTACAACAGAGAATCTCTCAAATCATAAACACGACGGAAAATTAAAGAAAGTTTAAAGTTTTTACACACATTGAGCTGTTTAGGAGAAGCAGATTTGCCACGGCCTTGAATTCCGATCAAAGCGTCAATGAGTTTCAACTCAGCATCATTAAAAGACGATTGTTGAGTTTGGTCAGTGACAGTAGATGAAGATGAACAACTGATTCGCAGAGTTCTACAGTTTCTAGACAAACCTAGTCTCCTGCTTGTTGTGTTAAGAAGATTGAATCTCGGAGAACACAATGAAAGAGAAATCGGCGATGATGGGCATGGACATAAACATGGTAGCGACATCTCTACAGCGTAGAATCTGACTGCCACCATTGTTGCTGTCTACTGCTGCTTGTGAAGCTTTTGTTAAAATGATTAAACTTTGCATTTTTAATGTGTGGTGTACAATAAAGCTTGAGTCTTGGTGAAATATCTTGAAATATGAAACTAGTGGAAGTAAAATTTTCTCAACTAATTAAGTTTTTTCCTCCCAAAAACCCTTAAGCTTCCTCACAAATTGCAAAACCAAAAGCATGAATCTTTGTTTTGATTCTTCACATGAGACTCTCATCTTCAATCCTTCTTCTACCATTAAAGTAACAGATGAATGATCCAGAGATGATTACAGAACCAAAAAAATAAGATCTTTTACAGATGAAGAAGCTCTGTTTTGTGTAAAACTATAAACAAAATTCATAGACTTTTGACTCAATTTGCAAGTAGAAGAAGAAGGAATTAGAAAGAATTAGCAACAAGAATAGCTTGTCGACACCGAGCTCTAGCTTGTTCAATCCTCTGACTCAAAGTTTCATCTTTAACAGAAGCTTTAACCATAGCTAAATCCATCTCCATCAATTTCAAAACCCTAAAAAGCTCTGTAACCATTCTCTCTTCAACTTTACCTTCATCTCTCAAAACCTCAGCTTCTTCTCTAGCTCTCTCTGCAACAATCTCACCAGCTTTAGCTAAAAGCTCCTTTGATCCAAACTCTCTCGCCATTAAAGCTTCGAACTTTTCTAAGAAATCCATTATTACATAACCTTTAGGTTTCTCCAAGTTTATCTCTTTTGTTCTTTTCCAACCGATTTCGAAGTTTGGTGGCTCTGGTTTCTCGATTCCTCTTTGTGTTCTGTCTCGTATGATCTCTGATCTTCTTCGTTTCTCTATTGGGAATTTCTCTGCGCTTGTTGTGTTGATTGATTCAGGTGCTGGTGTGAGATTGATGAATTGATCCTTTGACTCTGGATTCGACGAACATTTTGTTGAGAACTTTGTTGTTCGACGAACGAAGCTATTGGTTCTTATTGGGACTGCGATGTGAAGATTCTTAGAGGAGAGAGATGGAAGAAGAAGTGTGGAAGTGGAAGCCATTGATTTAAAAAGCTTAGAGGAAGAGTGTTAAAGAGGGTTTTGAGAATTGGAGAAAGATAAGGCCTTCTCTGGAGTTACAGTACACTATAGCGTCGTTTAAGTGTTTCAGACAAGAACGTCACGTCGTTTTTAGTTTCCGTTTAAACGGTGTCGTGTGGAGGTGTAAGCACCACGGCTGCTCTTTTCACAGTAGAAAGAAACAGTGTCATCTGTGGATAAGTAAACTGTAAAAACATAATAGTTGAGTATTCATCGACTCATGTCACTCATTGGAGAGGCCGGTCTCAGAGTTTTTAGTTTCCATTCTTTCGTGCTAATATACTTTTATTTTCTAACAGAAACTATATTTTTATGCGAAAAATCTTACTATTTGTATTTTACTACCAAGAAAAGAAGAGCAAATAAAAGTTGTATTAGAACCAAAACGTGATATACACAAGAAACAAAACCCTGTAGTGTTTACATACATAAACGAGGACTCGAAATAGAAATACTGGTAAGACGAAGACAATTAAAAATAACTTCGTGTAGTTATTTATTTGCTGGTATATACTATAGTCTATATATGAGTAGGAGGAGACTTGGTTCAGTGTTTCACATGATGGAGCATCCTTGAGAGTTCATATCTTCGTGGCAACATTGTCGTCCACCTCCCCAGCTCTCGTAAACGGGCCTTCCATAACATTGGTACTGTTGGGCCTCGTAATACGGCCCACAATGATACGGCTGCCACATCGGCATCGGTTGAGGAGCGGAAGACGAAACAAGAACAGGAACCGGAGCCGGCCGAACAAGAGCTGGGGCTTGGGCTTGGGCTGGGGCTGGGGCTGGGGCAGTAGGCTTCTGAGGTGGTTGAGGCTGGGGTTGAGGCGGTTTGGGTGGCTCAAGGATCACGATGGACTTGATAGAACCGTCTCCTTTGTAGCAAAGTTTGTTCATTAGCCTCTCAGGATCGTAACAAACTACTTTGATGATGATCGTGTTGGACTTCTCATCAAACAATTCGTCTGTTATTTCTATTTTTTTTTGCAAAACAACACATACCACAAAATCGTATCCATTTATCAAGATTCAGAATCTTCTCAACCCGCAATAATTCAAATGAACAAAGAAACTCAAATTAAAGAAAGAAACTCACGAGGGAATTTGCGGATAGCTTTCTTGACCTTTTTGTAGCATTTGGAACAGTTTAGATCCACTTTCAATTTCATCATCACTACCTGTTTGTGCATATCATATAATTTCATGATCATTATTACCTTAATTAGTAACTCTATTAGAGGGTAATTATGGATATGATCAATAAAAGAGAAGTAATATGAAAATTCAGATCTTGGTAAAGTACCTTCTCCGCCATAGCTTGGGAGTCTTGCTTGAGTCACCAAACAAGTACAAGAACACAAGTATTTTATGTGTATTCCTTGCATGATTCAATATATATAGAAAGTGATATAAAGAGAGACTTAAAATGAGAACAAGAAAGAAAAAGTTTATTATTTCTTTCGGTTTTATCAAATGAAAATATCTAATTTTGTATCTAAAATGACGTGTATGAATTTATGAAACACGGTGTATCACACATAATTTCGAAGTTTCTGAAGGTGACGCCGACATCAATTACGCACACAGCTGAGAATTACCAAAACGGGCTCACATTAGTCAGTGCACGACCACAGTTCAAGTGCTTATAGTGGTCCAAGTTTTCTAATAATTTTGGGTTATTCTTCTGTGGTGCGAAATAATGAGCCGACATGGATGAAATGGTTGTAAAAGGACTGTCTGAATTTGATGTTTCCTTTAAGACTCTACCAATCAACTAAAAAAAATCAGTGACTCGTATTTGTATATCAAACAAGAAAAGAACAATAGGACGACAAATTGATAGAATCCAATTTTCTTATCTGAAAAAAATGAAGAGAAAATGTAATGCGAATCTTATAATCAATCGTGAGATCCGTCCTCAGATATTTCTGGATTTTACATGTCCTAATTCCTGATTTTTACTCTCATATTTTCTAACCTTATATTCCACTGGCGAAACTATAAGTAACATTGGAAAAGTGAGTAAATCCAAAACAAATGGATTCAAGTTCAAAATAGTTTAATCATGTATATATAAAAATAAGGTCTCATTTTTAACAACCAATTTTTCAAAAATAAAAATAGAATAATATTTATCTCCAATTAACCCACAAAAACAATAAATTTATTCACATTTATTAATCAACCATTGAATACTAAATTGTAACTATCATACTAATTGTGTATTAATTATATTCTTCTTCACTCATTGTCATTCAAACAAATTAGAATTGTAACTCATGTAATTTAGTTACATTTAAAAGGTAACTTCAATCACTTTTCATTATGTAAATAATCATTCTCTCTCATATTTTTCTACCATATCTCAAATCCTAAATATTTTCTTTGTTTTTATGTTGTTGTGTGGCTTGAAAAATCAACTGCGATTTCATTGAAAATGTTTGATTCTAAATTTATATGTTTAGAGACGATATGGTATATATATATATCTTAGCATGGTTACATATTGTGGTGGCTCTAACTCGTTGTTTGATCTTATGCATTTCTAAGATCTTAATCATATTTCATAGAGACACCAACCATTTGATGATATTACCATTTTATGTAGCATCAGTATCACAACTACAACAAAACCGCGTCGAAAGGTTTCTTTCAAGATATGTGTTACAGGCAGCAATATATAGTATCTGAAAAGAAATAGATGGGAGAAGACATGAAGGCAAGAAAAACTCAGTCATTACTCTAATCAGATGGACTGACAAGTAGATTTGAAACCAGTTCAAGTAGACAAACGGTACGACGAATGACACCAACTGTTATTCGGGTTAAGACTTTAAAGCTCTCGGCTCTTCCACTTTCTAATTACTTGAACTGTTTTAAATATTCATATATTCTCTACAAACCTTTGTATTTAATGTTCAAACGAATATTTTTCTTTTGAATACAATTTAACATTCTCTTCTAAAGAGATATTACCATTTTATGTAAGAAAAATTTCTATGTATGTCCATAGAGAAGCAAAAGAAACTTATTCTCCTTTCCAGTTTAATCAACTTCCCGTTGCCTACAACAAATAAGATTTTTTGGATACCAAAATAGACTAACATAATATATTATGGAGTTAAAGTCAATTTTTTAAGCTTTAGATTTGTTTTCTGATATTGCTTTTAAGAATATGTTTGTATGAATTTCAAAATCTCTGCAATATGTCTTGAATTTTGATTCTAATGATTTACTCATGAAACTCCAAAGAGATTTCATTTCAAATCAATTAATATACAAAGATTTTACAAGTCTTTTAGTTTTGAATAACATTGGATTTTAATGAAATATTTAAAATCTTAATTGAATAACACCAAACTTTAAAATCTATTAAACATGATTTACAAATATGAGTTCCAATAATACTAGATTTTAAAGCTAGATTTAGAATCATTAGTTGAATAACAGTAAATTAGTGTTGAATTTCAATTCTATTAAAATCCATTAACGAATAACACCCCCTAAATGTATTTTATAGGATTCAAGAAAAAATAGACAATATTTTGGGGACACAACAATGAGTTTCTCGGTGGTCTTGTTCCACAGTCCTCACTCTGCTGCAGTAACAACAAAAACCATCTTCAGAATCTCATCATCATCATCTTTCAGACCAAGAAGAAATCTTTCTTCATCTAATGGTATCTTCTCCACCAATCAGTCTAAACCCTTAATCAAAAAACTTCAAATCATCGAAACCCTAGCCGCCAGAGACACAATCATAGACTTCGGCAAACACAAGGGCAAAATGCTTGGTACTTTGCCTTCTTCTTATCTTAAATGGGTCTCAAAGAATCTTCGTGCAGGAGTTTTTGAGTATTGGGCAAAGCTTGCTGATGAAGTGCTCGAAGACGATGTTTATAAAGATAGAACTGAGTGGGAATTTGCAGAGAAAATCCTCCATGGAAGTGATGAGAGCATGAGAGCTTTAACTTCTGTAAGGAAGAGTAGAGAAGAGGTAAACTCTGTTTCGATGTTGTTGGAGATTAGTGAGAGATTTGGTTGGGATAATGAAGATAAGATTGGTTGGAGCAAAATCAATTTTGAGCTTTTAGGGACAAGCAAAGGTGGTCGGATTCCTAGGTTAAGGAAGGCGAACGAAGAAGAAGAAGAGAGAGGAGAAATGGTAAGAAGAAGAGAGATTAAGAAGAAGGAAGAAGAGGAAGATGAGAATGGATGGAGGAGAAAACAGAGGAGAGAAAGGATGAGACAGAGTCTTGGGAGAGATGATGGCAAGACAGTGAATAGAAGTGAGCAGAAGGGTGTTTTGGGAAAGCTAGAAGATGTAGAGAAGCAACTTGAGCCAAAGATTCAAAGTCCTTTTCCTGGTCGTGAGAGTCTGTTGAAGAAAGTCATGAACAAGAGAAGGTCTCAATGAAAAGTTTCTTTGGGTTAAGAACATTTCACAAAAGGAAGCAAAAAGCAAATCCTTTTTGAGTTTGTGTAATTGAAAAATACAAACTTTGCTTTTATATGCTAAACTTGAATCAATCAATCAATTCAAAGAAACTTCCTACACATTTACATATTCCTCTGAATCCACAATCTGTAAAACAATGATTTCCAAATTATCCAACTTTTTGCACAATGAGATTTGATTTTTAGTGCAAGCTTATTTCAATTTTACATTTTAAGTTGCAGTGGACTATGTCACCAATCACAGAATGTGAGAATCATTACATCAGAAAAAAGCGCGTAAGAAGTAATCTTACAGAACCGTTAATAGTAGTAGAGAGAAGCAGCAGCTTTAAGCAACTGGAGGACGAAGGACATGGTCCTGTGAGGTATCAACAGCAGCAGGAGGCATGAATTGCCACATTGCAAAGCCGGGATAAGTTGTGAAAGGGACAAGCTTGCTTCCAGGAGCTTGAGCTTGAGAGAGTGTTTGCGGATTTGGTAAGAAACAAGGTTGAGGCTGAGGCTGTGTCTTAATAGCTTTCAGTTGCTGATCGATTCTCTCCTTCTCGACCTTAAGCTTCTGTTTCTCATCACGCAGCTCGTTCTTCTCATCCTACATATTGGCATATACATAAGATCAATGGACAAGCTAAAGATCTTGCAGGAGTTTTCAGTTTTTACCTTCAACTCCTTGATTTTCTCCTGGAGGCTTGAGTTCAAGTCCTTTAGTTTCTGCGCTTCATCTCTTGCTTGATTCACCATGCGAATTGCATCATTGATAATAGCAACCTTGTCTGTTTTTGGAGTTCTCCCAGGTTCCAATACGGAACTCAACTCCGTAAACCTATTGACAAAGCACCATACCAAAAGATTAAGAACTCAAAAGGTAAATGATAGAAGAGAATGACGAGAAAGCAAGAAAATACTTGTCATTTAGTCTATCACGTCTTTGTTTCTCCCTACAAGCTTTCGAGTTAGAACCAGTGCAAGATTCAGTTTTGATCCTGCAGCAGTAAGAAGGAAAACTTTACAACAGGTTCCAATATTGCATAGCAAGAACAAGAAAGTCATTAGTTAACGCAGGTTTGACCAAATAGCGTTTGATACCTCTTCCTTGAACTTGGTTCTTTGATCACATCTGCATCACAAAGGAAGCCATCCACTTCAACACTGTGAACAGATCACATCAACACAAGAGGAAGGATCAATTACAAAGATTACAGCCAATTTGTAGAATTCCAGAATAGAAGCAAGATTCGTCTACTGCTTAAGGAAACAGAGGAATGGATGCAAAACAGAGAGAAAAAGCATTATACTTTAGGTTCTCAGTTCTTTCATATTTCTATCACAAGAAGACCATTTAATAGCAATCTGAGTGATCAACAAGGTCAAACTCCATAAAGAACTTCTCCAGATACTAATTACAGAACCTTCCTTTCGCAATTGGTAGAGATCTAGATTCGTCTACTTCTTTAGGAAACAGAGGAACGTAAGCAAAACGGAGACAAAAAAAAAAACAGAGGATTGATTTATGCAGAAGTCCAATATCTCTATCACAACAAGAGCATCTAAAAACCAACTGAGTGATCACACATCCATAACAACTTCTCCAGATATAACTACCAATCCTAAAACACCAAAAGTCCAAAGCCAAGAAACAAAACTAATAGATGGTGAAAGAAACAAAACACAGAACCCAGAAACCCTTGAATCTGATTAACAAAAAACTAACCTGACAGTAGCTGAGCCATCTATCTGCCAAGGGAAAGTGGGGTTCTGATCAGAGAAAGCACCTTCAATCAAAGGGTAATCACTAAGCCAGTTCGTATTCTCCGGAGACACCATTCTCCTGATTCCCCGGCGGCTACTAAAAATCGTTTCTTTTGAAAACAAAGGGTCAAATCTGAAAAAGGGAAAGGTAGAGACAATGTGTGGAAAAACGGAAGAAAAAAGAGATATGGTATAGTGCTAGGCATGGATTCTCTTTCTCTCTCAATCGGTTTCTATTATATAATTTTGATCTTTCATTTTCATGGATGTTGTACATTATTGGCCCACCAATCATCATCAATCCTTCAGATCTCTTTTAATATATGTCATAGTTGCTCAATTATACACCTCTCATGATGTCATTCCCAGTAGCTTTCCCAAATTTAACTCAAAAGTCCATTCTTTATGTCAACCAATCAAAAATCCCAAGTCTTTAGTGATTTATAAGACTAAGAATTTCATCATCATAACTCGAAAACCTAGAAAAGTTAAAATCTTGATTCCATAAGAAATTGAAAGCATATGAACATTCAATTCAATTCAAAAAACACAGAAGATAGATTCTTTCTTCACCATAGATCTAATCTAAATTACTCTTAAAAAGCCTTAAAAACTCAAAAAACACAAGAGAGTGGATTTGGTTGATTAATCAATCGTCTTCAGCAGATGGCTTGGAAGCACCGGTCTTCTTAGGAAGAAGAAGATTGTGAATGTTAGGCATCACACCTCCATTAGCAATAGTCACATCTCCAAGCAATTTGCTCAATTCTTCATCGTTCCTCACCGCCAATTGAATATGCCTTGGAACAATCCTCGTCTTCTTGTTATCCCTCGCTGCGTTTCCAGCCAATTCCAATACCTAATTTTTCAAAATTTCCCCAAAATCAGTCAAAATTAGGGTTTATAGAAATTGAACTAAAAGATCGAAAATTTGAAGAATAGGGAAGAGGAATTACCTCAGCGGCGAGGTATTCGAGAACGGCGGCTAAGTAAACCGGAGCTCCGGCACCAACACGTTCGGCGTATTTGCCTTTCTTCAAGAAACGAGCGATACGACCCACAGGGAATTGGAGACCGGCTTTGCTGCTTCTTGTTGTTGCCTTCTTCGCAGACCCAGATCCGAGTGTTTTACCACGACCCGCCATTGAAATCGATTAGAATACTTTTGTGTAAAGATGAGAGGGAAACAGTTATAAGAATCGAATTTGTTGTTATGGACTCTCTCCATCTTCTCCAGAGTTTATATACTGTTTTAGATTCGTCTTAACCAATAAGAAGAAACTACGCGGATCGCTGTTTATCACCGTTAGATAATGTTATAATCAACGGTGAATAATTCGAGATTCAGGATCCGCGTCAGAGTGAATTACCAAAATATCCTCTTTGCCTCTTTACAGTTTTGTTTTTTTCTTCTTTTTTCGGCCCAAACGTTTTACATTTTACCAAAGAGCCCAATTTTCAAAAATTGAATCCGGGTTCTTTGTGAAATTTGTGTGTGAAGATTTGAAAAAGTCCTCTTTTTTTATTCATCGAGTAACAGTTTTTGTAACCTAGTGTTGTCTGTTTTTCAAATCTATTTCTCAGATTTTGTTATGAAGCGAGGAAATTTCGAATCTCCCTCAAGCTCTGATCTTCCTTCTTCATCACGATTCAAACTAAATCCCCAAGGTTTTGTTCCCGCTTCATTCCTTTTTGATTTTCATAATTCGAATTCAGTTTTTTTTTTTCAATTTTGATTTTATATGAAGTTTCCAGTAAGTGATTGACATTATATGATATGAATCTTTGTGGTTTGTAATTTGCTTTCTGAATCAAACTTAAAAGTTTCAATCTTTTATATCTGAGAGTTGTGTGCATTGTGTCTCTCTGGTTTTTCATCAGGTGATTCTGAGATTTTAAAAGAGGATGATAACACAAAGAATTTTGCTCGTAAGGTCGCTGATCATTATAGTAGAAGAACAAATCAAACTTTAGAAGAAAGAGAATCAAGTCCCATCATTCATTTAAAAAAACTTAACAATTGGGTTAGTTACTTACTTAGTTAATGACTGATCTTTATCTCTTCTAATGGAAATTTGTAATAGCAAAAGGAGTTATGTATTCATATCTTTGATTAGTTTTTATATTCAGATTAAAAGTGTGTTGACAAGTTTCTAGGATCTCTTGCTTCAACCCAATATCTTTCTCTGTGTTCTGTCACTTCAGAGGTACAAACTTTTTTGGTTGTTAGTCATGAATCTAGCCTTTTCTATTTGAATTCTTACTCTCTATGTTTTGCAGAATCCGGATCCGTATCCTCCTACTGGGACTTCCTTAGTCTATCTTGACCATCTGGAGCTATGTTTATGTTCTACGGAGTGGTGGAACTTACTTACCTGTATACTCGATGATGCTCCAAAACTTCGAGTTCTCAAGCTCAAATTGGTATATGGTTCCTCCCTAGATTTCTCTGCTGCCTTTTTTGTATCATGTTTCCACTTTCTCCAAGGCCTATTGACACTGACAGAATGTATATTTTCTTTGTTCTGTAGTATCGAAAACATTGTGTCGAGTACAACGAGTCGATGGAACCATGGAAGCAACCAGATTATGTTCCCATATGTTTATCATCATATCTTGAGATATTTGAGTGGAGGCAATACAATGGTGAAGAGCAAGAGAGAGAAGTTGCAAAGTACATTCTAGAAAACGCGAGTCGTCTAAAGAAGGCGATATTCTACTTAGAATCTGCAGAAAAGCATGGGATATTGAAGGAGTTAGAATGTATGGCCAGAGGTTCAAAGAAATGCCAGCTTGTGTTTGATTAAACGCTTGTGTTATTAACAACTTTGTAGCTATTTACAAAGAGAATAATATGCATCTTTCATTGATTCAAATAAAGACTTTGTTCTACTTTGAGTCTACTCTGGTTTATCAATAAATTTCTCGTTTGCTTCTCAACGCCTTGTTGCAAATACTGAATTATGTCGTATCCAGCAGTAGTCCAATTGTTATAAGCATCGGTACAGACAAGAATCATAAACATAACTATATGGCTCGTGAAGTCACCATCCTTTTGGTTCGAGTGACGCTTGGGACGAAACTAATATTAAATATATATATCTAAGAAAACGAATAATATAAACTAGACAAACCAATACACAAGACCAGTTTCTATCTATATCACTAGGCCAGTTCCGCTACAAAATAAGATGTGAAATCATATTCATAAAGATAAAACTAGTAAGTGTTAATATGATAACTATCTAGTACACAGAGAGACAATTAAAAAAAAAAACTAATACACTGAGACAAAAATGAAGAAAAGCTTACAAATGAAATCCTTGAAAAAGTTTTTAAAAAACATGAAATTTTGCGACCAAAAAAAAAACAAAATGATTAACAAAAACTAAGGAAATGGCAAATTATGAATATGCATAGTTCTACACATGATCCTTGACTATAAGATATTTTAATGTAAGCCTTACATGACAGTTCCATAGTAGTTGAAAGCCTAGTTCATCCTCTATATATATAGATCGATAGCCAAAGATTGAAAATTTGCAATCGTTTATTGTGGTTGTGTAGATAACTGAAACCTTTAGATGACTGATCATCTTTGACAATATATCTTGCAAATCACAGTTTTTTATTTCAGCTCTAATCTAGAGGACTAAAATCTTTAACAATATTTGAGATATTACTTGAAAGTCACGGTTTTTTATTTTCTTATATGATAAATGAAAATATTTTGAGGAATAATCGTATTTATAGTTGAGGGCGTAAAGTAACAAAACAAAAAGAGTTGAATGGTAAATACCAAATATTGTGATTGGTGGTTTTTTTTTTTTACTAAAACATTTGGACTATTTCTCGATTTGTGCATGTTATATTTGCAAAGAAACCAACAATAATTTTCTCTCGCTTCCAACTTTTTGCCGATATCTTCGAAATTAAAGGATTAATGTAATTGGTGATTATTTTTGTATAATGGTATTTTCTGATTGGTTAAAACAATTATTTGCCAAAATTTTCTCATAAGGAGGTTTGTAACAAAAGAAACACTTAGGGACAAAAAAAAATAGATTTCTAAATAAATCTAGTGAGTACTTTTCGTGAACTTTTCACTTTTCACCGATTTGTAATTATGGCTTCAATCAGTGACTTTTCAGATGAATTGTTATTGAATATACTTTCTTCCCTTCCAAGTAAAGATGTGGTAGTCACAAGTGTCTTGTCAAAACGATGGCGATCTCTTTGGAAGGAGGGGAAAACATTAAGGTATGATGGTGAATCCATAGGTAGAACTTACTGAAAGTTTGTGCAATTTATTAGCAAAAGACCAAGCGTTGAGACCATGCAGCTCAAGATGACTCCTCCTTGTCCAAGTAGAGACATCAAACCTTTGATTAACATCGCAGTTGCTCGATCTTTGAGAGAGCTAAAAATCGAGATGGTTTTTAATTCCTTCGATTTGCCTAATAGCTTTTACATGTTTTCACAACTTGATACTGTTACTTTAGAGAAACTAAGTTTGAAGGATGTTCCACGTGATGTTCGTTTGATCTGTCTCAAACGTCTCCACTTAATATTGGTTAAGTTTTCAAGTGATGAATCTGTGAAAACGCTTCTAAGCATATGCCCAAGTCTTGAAGATTTGGTAGTGAAACGAAGCTCCCTTACCAATGTTATGATATTTACTATCGATGTGCCTATGCTGAGGATATTATCTTTCATTGATTCAAATAAAGACTTTGTTTTACTTTGATTCTACTCTGGTTTATTAAAAAAATTCTCGTTTACTTCTCAACGCCTTGTTGCAAATACTGAATCAAGTCATATCCAGCAGTAGTCCATTTGTTATAAGCATCGGTACATACATTAATCATAAAGAGTGCAGCTTCACGTTCGCTCATTTCTGGGTGGAATCTTTTCCTAAGATTACCTATTGGATCTCCTCTGCTAAAGCAAGGCAATCCACTTTCTAGCATCATTTGCACCGTGCTAATGATTTCGTCCATGTACCGGCGAGCAGCTAAGTATCCCTTGACGCACAAGCTCACAAACTGATGCCATGTTTTGCTTTTCATAACACCTGAAGGATCTAGCAACTGGGTCATTTCGTGGCTCAGTTTGAAATGAGCATTTTCGAACCTCATGTTTCCACCAGGTGAAGTTTCCAAAATGAAACCAAAGTCGATGTGGACAAGTCTTCCCACGCTGCAATAGCATAACACATGGTAAATACATATATTTTGTCCATAGAAAGTTTTTGATATTAATTTTCATTGCACCAAGTGAAGAAGAAAAGGAAAGTGCAAAATCGGGAGCTTACTCATCGAAAAGGAGATTTCCGTTGTGTCTATCTTTGGGCTGGAGTAAAAGACTAGCCACAGCATACCCGGCACTGCTTATGAGGAAGTTCGCTCGTGCTGTTTCAAAGGTGGTTGAGCCAACGAGTCCATAGTTTTGTTGAAAAATCTCATACAAACCCCCGTCGGTTGTTTCACCCATTTGACTTCTGCTTCGTGTATTTGGCACAACCTGTTATAAAAGAGGAGAAAAGAGAGATCGAAAAAACGTTTGATGCCTGAAAATAAATACTTATACAACCATATCTATTTTATCCAGCCATGGAAATGGTGTAAGATTCAACATTTTAAATTGAGTTTTACCTCAATAATACCCTTCCCGGACAGTTGGAAGTACTCCATATGGAAAAAGATAGAGATTAAGACCAACAGCTTGAAATATGTCTCCAAGAAGAGATATCACTTGCAGGGCAAGAACATCTTGACGGCAATCATCTCCAACCTAAAGAATATATCATGCATACGGTTATTTATGTTCCTGAATTGGCTCTTACTATGTAAACAACATCATAATATAACAAATTTCATGTCAACTTCAAGAATATAAAAAATAATGCTGAGAGCTCACCTTGAAAATACAAGCTTGAGGTTTCACATCATTGTGGTCACCATCAAGATCAACAACGTTAAAGGTTATCATGATAGGGACTTTGGCAGCTGATTGTAGGGGTATTCCACTGTCTACCTGAATAACCCTGACGAGCTTGTTAGGAGCAGTCGGCAGATAAAGATCTTCTCCTTGCATTTTGATTTTCTCCAATTCCCTGCAACAAAAAATATTATTCGCTTATCTTGCATTTAACTTATGCGGACTCATTTGTATTAGCTCCTTATACAAAAAGTACAAATGATAATGCTACCTCCTAATACCAGCTACTCGTTCTTCCTTTGGAAGAGGAAGTAATGCCCCAGAAATAGATGTGACCTTTTCAAAGAAGTCAAACTCTCTACTGAAAAAATTCAAGGCCTTGGGAGTGAAACCATCAACGATATGCTGCCGAACGTCTGACAAGATTTCTTGGAATGATGCATTCTAAAATATAATAGAGACAATCCCATGGACAGAAAATGTTACAGAGCCAAACAATACAGAGCTGTAGAAAACATTTTCTGAGATTATCTATATGAATATACTACTGATTATTTAATGTTTTATGACTCAAGTATTAACGTTGCTATCTCCAAAAGATTTTACCAGGAATAAGCCATGCAAACAAAAAACTATAGACCATCATGAAACAAATTTTTAAATATCTTGGAATAATTTTCATGTTGTGAAAGATCGTGAAGCCAAATCTTATCAGTTACATAGTTACTATAGTAGCCAAATAAAAATAATGCCAATATAGGCACAAAAGGGTAACAATGACAAACCTTATCGAAAGCACCATCTTTCACTATTTCCTCAACAGACTCACCCTGGTGATAGAAACAGAGTTTAGCAATTTAATAAAAAAAAGTCTTATCTTTTGGTTCCAAGAAAATTGATATCTTTACAAACACGACGAAGTCAAACTCACCTGTAAATGCCAAATGAGGGTATGAGCAAATATGTCACTTCTTTGGGCAGCTCTAAGAAGATACCCTTCAACCATCCTCTGTTAGTAAGTACATTCAAAATATGAGCAAACCTTTTGAATTTCATATAACCAGTAAAAGTACAGAACAAGTCAAGTAACACATCACACAACATCAAGCCCCTGGATATATGAATTTTCACAACTATTGAAAATTAAAACATACAACTGAGAGAGACACGAAACGTAACCTAAGAAACTGCAATAAAACGCCGAAATCGACTCCAACGATAACGAATACGGCCAAAACGAACGGTGGAACGATTTCGGAACAGTCTGGAGGAAATCTAGCACTACGAATTTGGCGTTTTCATCGGTCGTGTCGACGATTTTGGAGAGGATTCGAGTCACGGCTAAGATCGCATTGAGATGACTTTGAGAAAACCTAGGCGATTCGGCACGAAGCAGCTTCGATTGTGGACATTGTTGGCATATCCAAGGAAGCTTATCCAAAAATTGCTTCGGATTCTGCTCTATGATGTCGCAAAGCTCATTCAATCTCTCCATCTCCGACGACCGGGAAATTCTACGATCAAAGTCTCCGATAGACAGAATCAGAATCTCCGATGATCAAGCACTGAAGAGGTTTTGTGCTCATGGACAAGTGTACTTATGTATTAAGTATTATCAATGTTTTTTTATAAATTTATTAACAGTGTTATTTTCTGAAACTATATGCGTTTGGTTCTCATAAATATATCTCTATATATATATATATATGGTATATTTTTGATCAAAATATATATACGGTATCAAAATTAAGTTATTGGTTTGAATATTATTCAGAGACTTTTTAAGAAAATTATCTCAAGGTATTTAATATTATGTGTTGTTTTAATATTATTAAACATCTAGATTATTATCAAACCTTAAAAAAGAAGAACAACATTTGTAAGAATAAATTAGAAGGTAAAAATCTGAATCATATATTTAGGTTTGGTGATCATCTACAAGAGAGAAGGCACTTGACGTCGTTTTATTAAGACTAGAGTCCATTATGAGAATTAAAAGGAAAATGAATAAAAAGGAACAGAAATGAGAAATGAAGAGAAATATGTCATTGACGAAAAAAAAAAAAAAAAAAGAGAAATATGTCGTCTAGATGAGGAATTGAAAAAACTTTCATAGTAAATGGTAACCAAAAAAATTGACTAAATATTTAATAGAAATGTCTAAAAAATATATTTAATGGATTATATTATCTATAGTATAATTGTTACTTTTCTGCTCTAAGAGTAACTACTCGGATCCAAATGTGGTCATATGTCCTTTATCAAGACTTTTTTTTTTGTTAGTGAGCATTAACATTAAAACAAAGAAAAAAAGTCTATTACGTTATTGTATCTAGAAATATTGATAGGATTGTTTATTGATAATATGAGATCATATGAACAAAAACAAAGAAACTAGTAATTTATGACAAAGGGAATCGTGTGACCTAGAGTGTTTTTTTTCTCCCAAAACTACATTTATTTTTAGTAAACACACTGCAAGTAGAATATTAAGAACTCGACTTAACTTAATACAGATTTGATGATTATGTATAACTTGAGTTATATATTTTTAATCTACGAAAGTATTAGATAAATTATTAACCCTCGTGGTACTATATAAGATATTTATATCTTCTTCGATGTATCTTGGGGCTCAAGCCTCAAGGCAATGGGATCATCATCGTAGTGGATTCTCTCGTCTTTGTCATCCCCTTCTTTTAGGGTTTTCTTTAGGTGACCTCTGATTGAGACAAATCTCTTATGGTGGATTTTCCAAAAGCTCGAAAACGATCAAGAAAGAGAGTGATTCATTTTGAGGGTGTGTGACTCATAAAGGAAAAGAAGAGAAACAAAATGTATACTATAATTTTACATACATCAAAATCAATTTCTTTTTTATCTCGTGGGTTTTATAAGATAAATAGTTTGGTTAACGAAACAAGATGCAATAATGACGATGAAGCTCAATAAGCAACAACTATATTCACTAATATTTAACGTAGGCAGAGAAACAGGTTGAAAATAATCACTGTATTAAAATCAATAGAGCCATATAGACAGACATATATAATTCGTAAAAAGTTGTAATCCATTGTCAAAAATTTAATTTTGCTACTGATCAGTAAAATTAACAATGGCGTTATTTTATAGTATTAATAATACTGTATGCCTGTTAATCACAAAAAAAAAAAAAAAATACTGTGTGCGTGTTACTTTTTTAATTTGCTTCATACTAATTAAACCAGCTAATTACTTCCAAGTATAGATATGATTCGTTAAAGTCATGGGTTTGTTATCAAGACTTTATTTTATTGCCGATCAGAAACATTTGACACGTAAAGTAAAACAATTATTTTCCCATGGTATATTCTTCCCCAATTTCATTTTATACAACACAAAGATATTTGCTAATGTTCTCTTTCCGTACGTATAATGATTTCATTTGGACTAATTGCGTTCATTATAATTTTGTGTGTTAACATTTTCTATGTATAAATCTAATATTCTAATATTTTTGTGGTTGATTTTGTTTTTTCAAACTTGATTTAAAATCAAATGCCTTATGTTCGTCTACATTCTTTTCTTTCTATTTGGAGGTATTTAATTTATAGCATACAAATACAATAGTGAAAAAATTAGTTCATTTTTGGACCTAATTTAGTAAATATGACGAAAGAAAACGTGTTGCCAAGTGTGTATATTTGTCGCAAGTTTTCTTCTAATGAATAGTTTTAAAATTTATAGAAGACATAAATGGAGATGAAAGAAAAATAGTCATATATAAGTCAAGACCATTTCAAACTCGGTTGAATATCTTAATCTTTTTCAATTTTTAATAAAATTGTAGGAATTAACAGAACTAGAACAACCAAAACCATATACTTAATTTATCTAAGATTAGATGATTATAACTTGGTGAATATTTTCCTTTTGATCTTACTAAAAATCTAATAAATTAATATTAGCGTCTCTTATTTCTTCTTCGGCGTCTCTTGGGACGCAAGGCAATGGAGTCATCATCATAATGGAATCTCGTCTTCACTTTTTTAGGATTTCCCAAATATCACTTCTTCTGAGACAAATCTCTAATCGGGATTTTACCAAGAACTCGACAATGATCAAGTAATGAGACTGATTTTCAAATATTTCTCTTTTTCGATCCCAAGAAACAACACGCTTTAGAGGATGTGAGTCTCATCGACTTATAAAGAAGAAGAAGAGAAAATGGCACAAACAAATGCATAAATTATTATATAGAATTCATTAGAGTTTAGAGACAGCAAATCTCAAGTATTTATTTACAAGAAAGTCTCACTGGACTTAAATAGTTCAAGAAAAGTAAAATAATTAACCTTTATTTATTTACGTACAAGAGATCTTTATTAGCAAAGTAAAATTAACCTTCTTTTTTTGGGTTTTCAGCGAAAGCAACCATTTTCTTCATAACTTCTTTCACCTTCTCGTAGAGCTTTTCCAAATCCATTTTCTTTTCATCCAGCACCTTCTTAGGTTGAGCAGCTTCATGATTACTCACTAACTCCGCACATTTGTAATGAAACTCATATTTCGCCTGGTTCAGTTCATGAACCAGTGTTGTAAAACGATCATGGTCAACATTAACCATTTTTGCCACAAGATTTCAAACAAATAAAAAAAGATGATAAAATTATAAAACTGCAATATATGTGAAAGAGTTTTTCTATGTGTTGGAATGTAAAACCTCTTCTTAACATCTTTATTTATAGCTGAGACAAAGTGAAAATGTTGAGTTGCGTACTTAACTCTCTTATCTACGTACGCCACTAACAAACTTACAACTTCTCTCTTAAGTCTAAGGTTAATTGAGAAAATAATCTCACTTTGGAGGTTACGTTTTTTCTATTTAGAGGTGCCTTTAGGGGAGAATCGTGAAGGTTGGTTTATCTTTAATATGTACGTAATGTTAATGACAATGCAACAAACGAAGACGAAAATAATTAAATTATACGTAACTCTATCCCTGTTTCGGTCCATCGATTAAAAGAAATTTTGAAGGCGGTTTGAACAAACTTTTTGATATACAATTAACAATGGTTGTGATGAATTAATCAGCCACTCATTTTTTAAAATGATTTTTGTAACCAATGTTCTTTAACATTCTACCCAAAATACATCTCAGTTTGGTTGTCAACAGAGATGCTTTGATTTACTGTAAAAAGTGTTGTTACTACATGAAATGTGCTAATCGGCTAAGATGTATAAAAATTTATGTACTAAACAACTAATAATATTAACTAATCAAAATCATTTTAACCTCTTTCGTTCAAAATGATAGATAATTTGTTGAAAAAAGGAAAAACAAAATCATTAATATGTAACGCATGACGAGAAAACAGATTGACTTAAACACATGTATAGAAAAAATATATTTTTTGTTAATATGATAGTTACTATTATTCGTAAAATGTGGTTCCATCGTCAAGGCAATTTTTTTGTTATAGAAGTAACTAAGATTTAACACGCTACAACAAAGTTGTTTATACGTTAGGTATTAAGCACCCAAAACTTTTACCTTAAAGGTTTAATAATATATAACTTAACACGCTACAATAAAATTATGTATACATTAGGTCTTACAGCTATTAAACGATCAATTATAGCTATTATTCATAATATATATGTGGATCCATTGTGAAGACACATTTTTTTGTTATTGAAAGTATGATTTAACACGCTACAATAAAATTATGTATACATTAGATATTACAGCTATTATTCGTAAAATGTGAATCTATTCAAAAAAAAAAAAAATGTTATTGAAAGTGGGATTTAACAAGCTACAACCTACAACAACATTATTTATAGTTTCATACTTTAGGTCTAAAACACCCAAAAAGTTTCTGTTAATAATAAGATATTAATGTTACTCTTTCTGCTCTAATTTAATGTGTTTTTTTTAATAATTACTTAAATCCTTATCAAGATTTTATTTTTGTTAACGTTCTGAACATTTCACACGCTTTTTAAGCACGTTAAAACAATTATTTTCTCAATAGTATTTTCTTCCCCAATTACATTTCTAAAATTTCCAAGCAAATAATTTCACTTTAACGTGTACCAAGAGTGTTTCTTTCTCGGATCACAAAGAATTCTTGAATTTTCTGCTCAAGTTCATTTATTTTTAGTAAAGAACTCGAATTTTCAATGAACATATATGGAAATGAAAGAAAAACAGTCTTGGTTTTTAGCTCCAATTCAATTCATCGGTCAAGGCCATTTCATTGTCGGTTGAAACTATCTTAAACTGTATTATATTGTAGAATTAAACATAGATACATGATTTAAAACTCTGGACTTATACAGATTTTTGATGATAATGTATAAATTGAGTATATATTTTCTTCTTTTTAGGGTTTCCAATAGCTGATTTCTGACTGAGACATTCTCTTATGTGAATTTCCCAAGGACACGAGATTGATCAAAAACAAATGAGAGGTTCTTTTTAATCTGTATCTGTTTTGATCCCAAGAAAAATATACTCTTTAATTTAGAGGATGTGACTCACAAAGAATAAGAAGAAGAAGAAGAACAGAAAGACACACATTGAAACAATTATTTACTTACATGAAAGTCTCACTAGACTTAAACAATTCAAGAAAAGTAAAATAATTAACTTGTCTATCATTCATCATCAGAGTTTAGAACACAAGCAACATCTCAATTATTTATTTATCTATAAGAGGGAGCTTCACTGGAAAAGTAAATATAACCTATCTCTTTGGGGTTTCCTCCATCTCCTTTATAACTTCTTTCATCCTCTTAGACAGCTCTTCCAACTTCATTCTCTTATCAGTTAGCTTCTTCCTGGCTTCTTCAATGGCACCAAAATCAGGCCGACCAATTGGCTGATTAATTTGCTCCACGAGTTTCATAATTTCATCGTCCATCTGCGATATTTCACGATACAGCTCTGAAGAACGAGTAGAGACACTATTGTTTTCAGCATTAGCCATTTTTTTGCCAAAAAGATTTTAGATTAAGAAGATGATAAAATTGCAATATTACGAAACTATAAAGGAGTTGTTTTATGGATCTCTATTTATAGCTGAAAAAGGAGAAAATGTTGAGTTGCGTACTTAACTCTCCATCTACGCCACTAACACAAACTTACAACTTCTTTCTTAAGTCTATGGTTAACTAAGGTAACAATCTTACTTTAGAGGTTACGTTCTTTCTCTTAGAGGTGCCTTTAGGAAAGAATCATGAAGGTTCGTTTCTGTGAAAATTCAATTTTAATAAAATTTCAATGAAAGTAAACGGTGAGAAAAATAATAATAATATAGATTTTAAGTAACTTTACCTCAATCCCAATTAAGCCCACCGATTAAAATCAATTTCAATGGCGGGTTCGAACTAATCTTATTCTCTTTCGTATTTAATAATGGCTAGAGTATAGTACATCATTATACTTCAAATTCTTTACTAGAGTATAGTACATCATTATATAATCTTACTTTCTTTCTCTTTCTTACCTGAACTAATCTTACACGTTTTCCTTCGTCATAATTAATAGATCTCTATTTATTATCACACCAATGTGCTAGAGTATATTACTCATATTATTCCGCCCCTGTTTCATACTTTCGTTGATACATAAAATATGTACTAATGTCTATCATGCATACAGAAAATTGTGTGCAAATAATACATATATCAAAATCATGTTTAACCTCTCGGGTTTAACAAGCTAGATAGTTGTGTTAACAAACAAAAACACAATGCAATAATGACGATGAAAATCAATAAGTAACAACTAAATTAACCAATATGTAACGTAGGCAGAGAAAGAGGTTGAAATTAAATAATCACATGGTATTTAAATTAATCGTTAGAGATTAGAGATATAATTTGAAAATAATTTGTGGGTAATACACAAAACAGAAACTATTAATTATGACGAAGGAAAACGTGTTATCAAGAGTGTTTATTTTTCAGATCAAAAATAATTCTTGAATTTTCTCCACAAGTTCATTTATTTTTAGTAAAGAATTTTGAAATTTTCAATGGACACATAATGAGATGAAAGAAAACCAGTATTGGTTTTTTTTACCCCATTCAATTCATTGGTGAAGACCATTTCATTGTCGGGTTAAAATATTTCAATCTCTTTTAATCTGTAATAATTAACATACATTGTAGGACTAAATTTATCTATTTAAGACTCTAGACTAAACTTATACAGATATTTTGATGATAATGTATAATAACTTGAGTAAATTTTTTTTTTTTTTTAGGGTTTCCTATATAGCTGATTTCTGACTGAGACATTCTCTTATGGGGATTTCCGAAGAACACGACATCGATTAAAAAATGAGAGTGATTTTAAATTCCTTATCTGTTTTGATCCCAAGAAAATATCCTCTTTAGAGGATGTGACTCATACAGAAGAAGAAGATATTAAAAGAAAGGCACACATTGAAACCAACCATGCATACTTATATATAAAGTCTCACTAGACTTAAACAATTCAAGAAAAGTAAAATAATTAACTTGTCTAGCACTCCTCATCAGAGTTTAGACGCATAGCAACATCTCAATTATTTATTTATCCATAAGAAGGAGCTTCACTGGAAAAGTAAAAGTAACCTATCACTGTGGGGTTTCCTTCTTCTCCTTCATAACTTCTCTCTTCTTTTCACAGAGCTCTTGCAACTTCATTCTCTTATCAGTTAGCTTCTTTCTGGCTTCTTCAATGGCACCAAAATCAGGTCGACCAATTGGATGATTAAGATGCGCGATCTCCCTCACGAGGTTCTGAATTTCATCGTTCAAATTCAAGATTTCAAGACACAGCTCTTCAAAAGGAGTAGACCCACTAGTGTTTCCAACATTAGCCATTTGTTTACGCAAAGATTTCAAACTAAGAGAAAGATAATAAAATTATAAAAATGTGAAAGGGTTTTTCTATGTGTTGGAATGTAAAACATCTTCCAAACATCTCTATTTATAGCTGCAAAAGGTGAAAATGTTGAGTTGCGTACTTAACTCTCCATCTACGCCACTAACACAAACTTACAACATCTCTCTTAAGTCTATGACTATTAAGGCAATAATCTCACTTTTAGAGTTTAGAGGTTACGTTCTTTCTATTTAGAGATGCCTTTAGGAAAGAGTCAGGAAGGTTCGTTTTTCTGAAAATATTAACAATTCCAAAGTAACTTTTACCCCAGTTTCAGTTCAGCCCATCGATTAGACACCAATTTCAGTTGTGGTTTTTGAACTAATCTTACTCTATTTGGTGTAGAATAAATGGATGTGATTACTAAATTACCACTCTTTTTTTGTTATAGAATTTTCCTTTTACACCAACAATGTTCTAGAATATACTACTCATATTATTTATCCACTGTTCGTTTTCTTTTTACACCAATGTTCTAAAATGAGTTTGTTACTAATGCCTATTATGCATACAGAAAATGTGTCTAAACTTCTAAAGTAAAATAAAACACATGTTATGTATACTACTGATAATACATATTTCAAAATTGTTTTTTATATACTACTAGATCCCTTTATTTATGTTAACGTTCTTGAACAATTAGCACGCTCTTTTACGCAGGTTGAAAAATTATTTTCTCGATCAATGTTTTTTCCTCCCCATTTTCATTTCTAAAATTTCCAAGCAAATTCATTTTCCTTTTTATGAATATATATTCAACTTTGATGCTACTGAAGTATCATTCACAAAATTTTTAAGAGAGATCATATCACATGGTATTTAGTATATATAGGTGAAAACTTCTTAATAAAAAAAACAAAAAACAGAAAACAAAAAACCACTTATGTTTACCTCCATTTCAGTTCATCGATTAAAGACAACATTATCTATAGAGTTTGGATCTGATAAAAAAAAATGGTATTTAAAACTCCGTTGAACTATCTTAATCTTTTCAAAGTTTGCACACAAAAAAAAAAATATTTTCAAAGAAAACAATTTTCTCAAGAACACAAAATTGATTATCAACAAAAATAAAAGAGAATTGTTTTTAAATCTTTATCTGTTTTGATCCCAAGAAAATATCCTCTTTAGAGGTTGTGACTCATATAGAAGAAGAAGAAGAAAATAAAGGCACACATTGAAACAACCATGTCTATTTAATTATATAAAAACTCATAAGAGTTTCCCAATTATTTACTTACAAGAAAGTCTCACTAGACTTAAACAATTCAAGAAAAGTAATATAATTAACTTGTCTATCACTCCTCATCAGAGTTTAGATGCATAGCAACATCTCAATTAGTTATTTATCCATAAGGAGCTTCACTGGAAAAGTAAAAGTAACCTATCACTGTGGGGTTTCCTTCTTCTCCTTCATAACTTCTTTCTTCTTCTCATAGAGCTCTTGCAACTTCATTCTCTTATCATTTAGCTTCTTCCTGACTTCTTCAATGGCATCAAAATAAGGTCGCCCAATTGGATGATTAAGTTGCGCGTTCTCCCTCACGAGGTTCTGAATTTCATCATTCATCTGCGTGATTTCACGACACAGCTCTTCAAAACGAGTAGACTCACTAGTGTTTCCAACATTAGCCATTTGTTTACACAAAGATTTTAAACTAAAAGAAAGATAATAAATTTATAAAACTGTGAAAGAGTTTTTCTATGCGTTGGAACGTAAAACATCTTCCAAACATCTCTATTTATAGCTGCAAAAGGTGAAAATGTTGAGTTGCGTACTTAACTCTCCATCTACGCCACTAACACAAACTTACAACATCTCTCTTAAGTCTATGATTATTAAGGCAATAATCTCACTTTTAGAGTTTAGAGGTTACGTTCTTTCTATTTAGAGGTGCCTTTAGGAAAGAGTCATGAAGGTTCGTTTTTCTGAAAATTCATTTTTAATTAAGAATTCCAATGAAAATAAACGGTGAGGAAAAAATGATTATAGATTTGAAGTAACTTTTACCCCAATTTCTATTCAGCCCATCGGTTAGACACCAATTTCAATGGTGGTTTTTGAACGAATCTTACTCTATTTTGTGTAGAATAAATGGATGTGATTACTAAATTAGCCACTCTTTTTTTGTTAATAAATTTTCTTTTTACACCAATGTTCTAGAATATAATACTCATATTATTTAGCCACTGTTCGTTTACTACATAAAATGTCTTTGTTAGTAATGCCTATTATGCATACAGAAAATGTGTCTAACTTCTAAAGTAAAATAAAACAAATATTATGTATACTGATTATACATATTTCAAAATCATTTTTTATATACTACTGGATCCCTTATCAAGACTTTATTTATGCTAACGTTCTTGAAAAATTAGCACGCTCTTTTAAGCACGTTGAAAAATTATTTTCTCGATCAATGTTTTCTCCTCTCCCCCCCCCCCCCCAATTTCAATTTCATTTATAAAATTTCCAAGCAAATTCATTTCCCTTTTTTATGTATATATATTTAACTATGATGCTACTGAAGTATCATTCACAAAATGTTTAACAGAGATCATATAACAGAAAATATTGTTGTCTTTAAAAAGATTAAGATAGTTCAACGGAGTTTCAAATACCATTTGTTTAAATCAGATCCAAACTCTATAGGTAATGTTGTCTTTAATCGATGAACTGAAATGGAGGTAAAGATAAGTTTTTTTTTGTTTTTCATTAAGAAGTTTTCACAATATTCCCAAGAACACGAAATTGATTATAAAAAAAAAGAAAAGAAAGAGAATTGTTTTTAAATCTTTATCTGTTTTGATCCCAAGAAAATATCCTCTTTAGAGGTTGTGACTCATATAGAAGAAGAGGAAGAAAATAAAGGCACACATTGAAACAACCATGTCTATTTAATTATATAAAAACTCATAAGAGTTTCCCAATTATTTACTTACAAGAAAGTCACTCTGGACTTAAACAGTGCAATAAAAGTAAATAATTAACTTCTCTATCACTCCTCATCAGAGATTAGACACAGCCATATCTCAATTATTTATTTTATCTATAAGAGGGAGCTTCACTGGAAAAGTAAAAGTAACCTATCACTGTGGGGTTTCCTTCTTCTCCTTCACAGTTTCTTTCATCATCTCTAAGAGCTCGTCCAACTTCGTTGTCATACCAGTTATCTTCTTCCTGGCTTCTCTAATGGCACGAAAATCATTCACGTCGATCTTCTGAATTTCTTCATTCAGCTGCGTCATTTCACGAATCAGCTCTTTAAAACGAGTAGATACACTAGTGTTTCCAACAATATTAGCCATTTTTTTCTATGTGTTGGAATGTAAAACCTCTTCTAAACATCTCTATTTATAGCTGAAAATGGTGAAAAAGTATTGAGTTGCGTACTTAACTCTCCATCTACGCAACTAACACAAGCTTACAACTCCTCTCTTAAGTCTATGGTTAATTAAGGCAATAATCTCACTTTAGAGTTTAGAGGTTACGTTCTTTCTATTTAGAGGTGCCTTTAGGAAAGAGTCATGAAGGTTCGTATTTCTGTAAATTCATTTTTTATTAACAATTCCAACGAAAATAAACGGGGGAAAAAAGTATGAGTATAGATTTTAAGCACAAATTCAATTAAGCCCATCAATAAAAATTCAATTTCAATGGCGGTTCTGAACTAATCATACTCTCTTTGGTATATAATAGTGGTTGTGAATACTAAATCAGCCACTCTTTTTTTATAAATGAATTTTATTCTTACACCAATGTTCTGGAGTATAGTACTCATATTATTCAGCCCCTGTTTCGTTACTACATAAAATGTGTACTAGTGTCTATTATACGTACAGAAAAATGTGTGCTAATTACTTCTATAAAAAAACATGTACTAATAATATTTATATATCAAGATCACTTTTTACCTCTCTGGTTAACAAGATAGATAGTTTTGTTAACAAACGAAACACAATGCAATAATGCAGGAAATTGTAGGAAAATGTATTACGTATATATTGCTTTGCTAAGGTCATGGGAATTTTGTCAAGACTTTCATGAGCATTAAAATTTAACCAGGGAAGTTAAAACGGGCCTGAATCCTACGGGCCTAAACGGGTACTGTGTAATATTTTGGAGCCCAAACCCGTTTTCTTTTTGATTTGCTTTTACACGGGCCTTTAAAATATGAACCCATTTATGTTTTATAACAAAATTGGTTTAACAAAAACAAATGGGTAACCCGTTTTATTTAACAAAACCAAAAACAGTTTGTAATCTGGAGATACTTATGTAATCGAGTATTGTTAACACACCAAAAAAACAGTTTGCTACGTTTCCTATCTGGAGATACTTATACAATCGAGTATTGAAAATATGAGTTCATTAAGGGACTTAATTTGAGGTGATAAAAAAGAAAAAAAAAACTACTAATTATTAAGAAGGAAACGTGTTACCAAGAATGTTTACTTTTCAGATCACAAAGAAGTCTTTGTTTTTTTTTAGCCTCAATTTTCGATGGACAAGTAAGGAAATGGAAGAAAATAAGTCTTTGTTTTTTTAGCCTCAATTCATTTCATCTGTCAAGACTCAAGACCATTTCATTTTCGGTTGAACTAATTTAATCTGTAATATATTGTACGATTAAACATAGCTACAAGATTCAAATCTCTACACTTCTACGGATTTGATGATAATGTATAACTTGAATATATGTTTGAGATATTTTTAGGGTTTCCTATAGCTGAATTCTGACTGAGACATTCTCTTTATGTGAATTTCCCAAGAACACGTAATTGATCAAACACATGAGAATGATTTGTAAATATTTATCCCAAGAAAATATACTCTTTAGAGTTTAGAGGATGTGACTCATATAGAAGAAGACGAATGTAGAAACTAGAAAAAGGATTTGGAGAAAAAACTTTATTACTATGTGTTACTGATCTCAATAAAATTGATACAATGTATAGATAGAGACTAACTTATAATTAACCTAATTTGAATAGGAAATATATACATGAATAAGTAAATTCTTTTAATCCTTATCACAATAGTATATCTAGATTATTCTTTTACTTAGGCTTCACAGGCTTCACGGACTTGGTCTGCAAGGTGTGTTTTGCTTCCCAAGTTACCTCAATACTTTTCCGCACGACAAACATGGTACGCAAAATGTAAAATTTGCAATCACAAAGCAGAACATGTATGACATGACAAGTCGAGGACAGACAAATCATCTCAACAAACGCCTCATGGATAAACTTCAATCTTGAAAATAAGGGTGGAACTTCAGCTCGTCTTTGGTCTTGGTAAAAACAAAACTGGACTAAACTATGCAGCTTCACAAAGAATCATCCTTATCTTGGACGGTCCATAACTTAGACTAAACATGATTTAAAAATATGAGTGTTTCAATAGAATTTCTTTATAGTAGTAAAACTATTACTAAACTCTCCGTAATAATCGAAGCTATAATCAAAAGACATGTCTTGCTTCCCAAGCTACCTCAATAAAGAAGAAGAAGAAGAAAAGAAAGGCACACATTGAAGAAACCATGCATACTTTATTTAAAGAACTCATCAAAGTTTCCCAATTATTTACTTACAAGAAAGTCTCACCGGCCAAAAAAAAGACAATCTTTATGGAAGGATATCTTAGAAACGAGACTAAATTTAGAGTTCTTCACATCTTCCTCACTCTTGGTCTCAGCTGATGAGGAAGAAGAAGAGGAGAGTTTGCCTTGGGCCCCAAGAAAATATCAAAATACACAATGCAAAGATATAATATTTAAACAAAACCAAGATTCTAGTTGGTAATTCCAAATTTTTATTTATAACAGGAAGCAAAACTCATCAGAGTTTAGGGATCGATTGGTTCTTCCGGTACCACTCATAAATGTTGTTGCGGTTGCTAACAGTTTAAACCAGTCTTACAAAATGCTTTAAACCGCTCTAGACAACTCAAAATCTTTGAATTTCAAAATTTTCTTCTCGCGAGTACTAGCAGTTGGCCAAAAATAATAATTATAAAACCATGTATATGTTAAAACAAAATATACATAAACAACAGATAAATTTTTAAAATATTATCAAACCCCTATTTATATTAACGTTAATTCTCAAAACCATAATTATTTTTGCAATTCAAAATCATGGCGTCAATTCAAACTGAAGAATGGCAAGACACGAATTTCAGTATTATAATAATATTATTAATCCTGAAGGTTTTAATTTTTTTTTTTGTTTATAATTTTTTTTTTGTAATTTGTCATATTAATTGATGCTATTTTTTCTGAACCAAATGCATGAAGTAATACGCATTTAACTATGAAATTCTTTAAAAACATTTATTATGTAAAATTTTATAAAATGTTTTTATTCTTATATTTAAATTGGTTTATATTTTATCATAATAACATAAATATTTGTTTTATTACTTTGTATAATTAGAAATTATATTTGTTTTAGTCATTTTCAATTTAATCGTTGTCAAACTCTTGCAGTAGCAACTAGCTACATTTAAACCATTTAGGTGCTGAAAAACATAGCACTTTCTAAATAATTTATTTACATAAGAGATTTTGAAATAAAAGTATCAATAGTGGGGTTTCCACGTACCAATCTAATAAGTGTTTAGAGATAGAGAAAATTCTCAATTATGTATTTACATAATTAAGAAATCATGATTAACCTATCACTGTGGTTCTTTTAATATATAAGAAGTCATTTGTACCATCGAGTTTTCCATCTCTAAGGATAGCCTTTTCAACTTTTTTTTTTCTCATATTCAAGGTTCGCAATGGCCACTACAAGAGCAATTTCATCGACTGGACGTCCATTTACTGGATAAGCTTGAGGATAGTGACGTAGCAACTGCTTATTCAGCAGGACGTTCTTCAATCTTTAGGTTCATTTCACCACTCACTTCTGCAAGGCTCTTTGAAGACATTGTCTTTACACAAGATTTCAAATAAAAGACAGAGAAACAAATAAAATTGTGCGAAAGAGATAAACAAAAGGTTTTATATGTTGCAAAATGCAAAGTTGAGTGTAAGTTATCAAACTAATGTGACTTAATTTGTTTTTAATGCATATAATTTTGTTTTAATGTTAAACAATTCTTAGAAATTAAGTTAAAAAAATTCTTAAATCAACACCAAATCTCTCATTGTTTTTTATGTCTCAACACACCTTATTTCTCTAATTTCTCTGACTAGTGAACTAGGAAAAAAATAAAATAAAAACTAACAAAAATAAGAAAAACATAAGCAAAAAATAAGCATAACTAGATTTTAATCCACAATACACGGCATCAAGATTTGTTTTCTAAAAATAGTGATTCATAAAATTTAATGGATTATTTATTATATCTAAAAGTTTGTAAATTTTTATTATTTTCTAAGATATTTATATTTTATTGTTTACAATTGCTAGTAAGCAACGGTATATATAACGTGACATTTTTAGTTTTAGACAATCTTATCTAAATAAGACTTATTTGATATGTCTAATATTGGTGGTGATAAAAATTAATAAATTAAAGATTTAACCTTATTAAAGCGGCGGTTAATATAATATTGTTATTTTTATTAATATTGATTCAAACCCGTCCCGCACTATAATCTTTCCCTTTTTATTTTTTATTTTTTCAAATGTTTATAATATTAGAAATTTTTGTTAATGTTAGATATATCAATTATATATTTAAAATTAATTTCCGGTAAAATTAAACAGTTAAATATGATATCCGGTGTAAGAGTTCGGTTACTTATAACCCAATCCCAAAAACAATTTATAGAAAATTCGGTGTAAAATTTTGAAATACATTTTGTGCCGGGTCGGATACCAAAAGTCAGAGATAAATTTTTAACCCACCTGATACAAAAAATACTTCAAAAATACTAATTAAGATAATGTGTGTTGAAAGTTTAGACATTTTCTAATGTATATTTGTTTTCATATACATCCCCGATTCACTATGGACATCATTGCTGTTAGTTAATCCAAATATGCTTTGTAGTATAATGCAATGTGTCCACCTTATGAGCCTCTCTTATCTTCCAAGATCAAGGCTTCTTTTAGCATGGTAGCTGAATCTTCGACCATATTCAGTTTGGAAAGAGCCACGGCCTGAAGGTAAAATGCAGTTGGCCAGTCCGAATAGACACATTGTGCTTGCATCGCGTCTCGAAGTGCTGCATCTGGTTGGTCGCAGAAGAGATAGCACATGCTTCTTCGTGCATAAACAGTGGGAGAGATCATGATTCCTATTTCTATGAACTGAAAAAAAAAAAAAAAAAAAAACATTATTAGGAAAAAAAGTGGATAAAATTTTCAAGTGAGTATGGATTGTTTGTTTTTGGCCATGCCTGAGTATATTTATCAATAGCAGATTCGAAATGTTTGTTCCGAAAAGCCGAATCGCCTTGTTGTCTAGTGTTGCACACATCTTTTATCTGTTGAGCCCATTGCTGGAAAGAGAGCTCACAAGTAACTTCATCTTCTTTGTACTCCATTGCTTCAAGAATTTGATGAAGAGCTGCAAGGTCCATTTGGTGACATGCATCGTAAATTAAAGATTTCGGGTGTTCCATTTCAAGCTTTTCAAGTTTTGAAATTCCAAGCATAGTATAGGACGGAACATCTAGTTTTTGTTGAAGTGTAGTGATAACTGAGATGATATCTCCAATTTCTGGCCGTTCATTAGGGTTATTGTGAAGGCATTTGGAAGCCAAATCAAACACCATGGCTGCGTCTTCCTCAGGATAGTTTCCTTCTAAATGTGAATCCATCAAGACATTTAAGTTTTGCTTTTGAATTGTACCAACCGCCTGAATAAAGAGAGTGCAATAAAAGACACGTCATTTTGGAAATAGAAACCAAACCAATTTGCAAGGTAACTAGATGAATTTTTGTCACTCACATGACTTGGAGGAATGTGTTTCCCACTAAGAAGATCCAAAAGAAACGTCCCAAAGCTGAAGACAACACTCTCTGGAATTAACGTACCTACAATATTTATATACATCATGTGCCACAAAAAGGCACAAAAGTCTTATAATGAACCATTATCACATCATTCATATATTAACGTTTTAAGGGCAATACAGAAGAGTTAATAATTGAAGTCCATAACTCATCAATCATCAAAATAGAAGACACGTTTCGTATGTGCTTGTTGGACAAGCAATCTCTAGATTTATTATTTTTCTCTTCTTGTTCATTTTTTTTTGGCACAAATGGGAAGATGAATATACTAATGAGAAGTTGACTAATAAGATCATATCAGTTTCGTAAAGAAGAGTACTGAAGAACAAAGACGTTACCACTTCTAAGATATTCGGGCGGTGTATAAGCAAGATTTGTGCTGAAGTTCTTGCCATCTTTGCTATTTTTCATCCATCCAAAACATGAAAGCCGAGGACTTCCATTCTGCATGACATGACAAAACAACATCAACACCAAAGATAAAAAACCTTCGATGATTTTTTTTTGTAAAAACCATTAACTTTTGTGCAATGGAATTACCTCATCAAAGAGAACCCGACAAGTATTGAGATCATGGTACAATTTGAGTCCACTCTGCCTACAATATTCTAAAGCTTCAGCTACATAAAGTGCAACTCTCAATCGCATAGCCCATTCCATGGTTTGTTTCTCCCCTGTAATTCGAGGCAAGAAATGCAAAAAAACTCAAGTACTTGTACCCCAAGCAAACAAAAGAAGGTAGGTTTTGGGATACCATACAATGAAATAGATGTTTGGTTAGGCTTTCATTAGGCATGTACTCCGATACAAGCAACCTTTCATCTCCTTCACAACAATAACCTATCAAATTCACTAGTCTTACATGCCTCAAACTGCCGATAGCCCGAGCTTCTGTCTGCATAGGAGAACAATTAGTATAACCTCTTGGATACAAGAATTTGCGATATGAATAATTTCAAACACATACAGCGAATTGTTTAGGATCAGGCCATGTTGTTTTGGAGAATTTTTTAACGGCAATAAGACGTTTATCTTTGTCGCTCCTAATGCAGCCTTGGTAAACAAGGTTTGGTTCTTGATCAGAACAAACTGATACGACAGCGTTTTTGTTGAAATTATTTGTAGCGTCACGAAGAACCGATGCCGAGAACTCGGAGAAGTCTGGCACGTCGGAAAAATGCCATCCCCTGCCTTCATTAATGTTAGCATGACGGTGGCGATTACCACGTTTGGCTCCTTTTCCACGGCGGCCGGATAAATCGTCGGAGGTGATTTTCTTGTCATGCAATGACGACGGTTTCAAGAATGACGATTGACAACAACCCATGAGTCAACTCGTCATTAACATCAACGTTTTCTTTTAGTGTTTTTTTTTATTTTGTCTCCGGCGGCGCTTTGACGTCACCGTCGTCGCCGAGAGAGAGAGAAAAAAGATTGGTCACTTTGTCATCTCCTCTTCTTTCGCTTTTACAACTTTCTCAATTCCTACGTACGTCTTGCAATGATTCGTTGGTTTCAACAATATAAGGGTAGTCTTGTCATTTTCTTCTAACTGAACATTTCAATTCACCAATTTCTCGCTCGATATTTTAGGTTTTAATTTGTTTCAGAAAAGAACTTGAGTCAATTAGATCATTATCCCTAATCCCAAATATCTGCTTTTTTCTATATTATAATTTGATAATCCCGAGTTCATTTCTTTTAAAAAATATATTGAACTTGCCATTTTCACATTTCTATTGGTTATAGGACATGTACTTTATTGTATAAGGGATATAATTTAAATTACTGTAGCAAATAAAAAGTTTATTAATTTGCTCTCTTAACATTTAAAAGTTTTTTTTGTAGATTTTATAGGAATGTGCCACTTTTCACATTTCTACTAGTTATATTGCTTGTAATTATATCCTATAAAATATTAAATTTTTAAAAGTAATATAGCTATTCTATTTTTTTCTCAAGGAATTGTTCTGTTTTAATTTTAAACCTTTTATATAATTTTATACAAACTTGCCACTTTTCACATTTGTGCTTTATCTTATATGTAAAGGATTTATCTTGAAAATATTACAGAAATGGACAGTATTATATATTATTTAGAGAAATCTAATGATGAGTACAAGATTTACATTGATGATCCAAAACACTACAAAAGAAACAATTATAGTCTTAAGGTTGCCATCCGAAATAGAGAGCAAAATGGCGAACAAGAACTTTTCACTAACTGTGTATGATTCTGAGTATATGGAAACTAACAACAAAATTTACCAGGAAAACATGGAGAAGAAGATTCGGACAATCAGCGAGTTTCCAGATAAAGTGTTGTTGAAGATATTATCTTTACTTCCTAGTAAAGATGTCGTAGCCACTGGTGTCTTGTCAAAACGGTGGCGATCTCTTTGGAAGGATGTGAAGACATTCAGGTATGAAGGTGAATCCTTAAGTAGAACTTACTGGAAATTTGCGCGATTTATTAATAGAACATCAAGCGTAGAGAGCCTGCAGCTCAAGATTAATCCATCTGCTACGAATAAAGACATCCAATCATTGGTTAATATGGCAGTTGCTCGCTCTATGAGAGAGCTGAGAATTGAGATGATTTGTAAGAACTTCGAGTTGCCCAAAAGCTTTTACATGTTTTCACAACTTGAAACTGTTATACTCGACAAAGTAAGTTTGATGGATCCTCCACCTGATGTTCATTTGCCTTGCCTCAAACGTCTCCACCTTTTATCGGTCAAGTTCTCGGGGGACGAATCTGTGAAATTTTTTTTTAAGCATATGCCCCATTCTTGAAGAGTTGGTAGTGAAACGAAGCTCCCTTACCAATGTTATGATATTTACTATCGATGTGCCTACGCTGAGGATATTATCTATCGATAATACTTCTGGGAAATCTCGGCCTAAAGGTGTTCATGGATTTGTGATAAATACCCCTTCTTTGAGGTGCTTTAGCATTAGGGACAACTTCAGCAACTATTACAGTTTGAAAACATGCCCGAACTAGTCAAAGCGAGTGTCAATGTTGTTTTTGACAACCCTTACAAGTTTCTAGCACCTCTTGGCTCAACCCAATATCTTTCTCTGTGCTCTGTCACTTCACATGTTTTTAATTATTGTTTGTCAAATATCTAACATGTTTTAGTGCATGGTGTCACTGTAATCCATACTCTTTGTGTTTTGCTTGAATTGCAGACTACATATCGTCCTGCGGTGTTTTCCTTCATCTTTCTTGACCATCTAGAGCTATGTTTATGTTCTGCGGAGCAGTGGAATCTACTTACCCGTATACTCAACTATGCTCCGAGACTTCGAGTTCTCCAGCTCAAACTGGTATGTGGTTCCTCCTTGTAATCCGTTACTACTTTTTTGTTGTTGCATCTATTGTGGTTCCACGTTCTTGTAAGCCTAAAACTGACACAATTTATGTTTCTGTCTTGTAGTATCATAAGCACTGTGTCAAGGACACTAAAAATCTGATGGGGAACCAACCAGATTTGATTCCTAAAAGTTTATCATCTCATCTGGAGATCTTGGAATGGAGACAATACAACGACACAGCGCAAGAGAGAGAAGCTGCAAAGTACATCCTAGCAAACGCGAGTGGTCTAAGAAAGGCGACATTCTACACAGAATCTACAGAGAAGCATGGGATGTTGAAAGAAGTTAGAATGTGTGGCCAGAGGTTCAAAAACATGTCAGCTTGTGTTAAGTAAACACTTGGTTTATTCATGGTAAAATTAATATGTTTCTCAAATCTGTGTTTATTATTGTTGAGTCAGGGATTGTCTATCTCAATGTCTATGCATATCCGTTTAATTGATTACAAAAACATTCTGTTTGTCTGTTGAATTTCTTACAAAAGAAAAAAACATAGTTCCATATATACAAAAAAAAAAAAAAAAAAAACATAGTTCTATCTTTCAGATCGGTTGCTTTGAAAATAGCTGATTAAAATAAAAAAGGATGCTCTGTAAAATTTACAAATTCATGGATTGAAGAGTTTCCTGAAGGGACGGTCTTTGGCAGCTCCAGTAAGAGCATATAACTTCATGAAGCTAGTGGTTGCAGCTGAAGCTGCTCTGGTTAACACTTCCTCACTGTTTGCTTTAAACCGGACAGCTGGAGCCACATTAGTGAGTGCAAGTGGCAGTGCATGTGCTTCTGGCGTTTTCGCTGCAACCGAGAGTTGTGTGATTCTTGAGCTATGATTGTTGAAATCATCAAGTATACTCTGCTGCTCAGCTTTCGTAAGACCCTGTAGCAACAATAGAACATGTTTCACGACTAGTTGCAGATTGGATTGCGAGTGATCTTTTTGTTCTAAATTGGATTAAGAATGCTAAAATTACCTTAAGTACCAAGATGCGTTGAAACTCCATTGGTGTTTCTTCTGGAAACAGTGCACGATAAGTGTCTATCACTGTGACGATTGGGGATGCTATGACCTATATGATAGTTTTATGAGAACAGAGAAGCTCTAAAAGAAAAAATTTATAAATGGTGCTCAGGCGAATACCTTTAGGACTGCTTCAGCTCTTTTCATTTGATGGTTCACAAGTTTGACATAGCTCGCAGTTGCAGTCTGCAATCATATCATTGAGATAAACCAAAACTCAAAGAAAAAACTGAGCAGATTTGGTTTTAAATAGTATCATAAATACTCTATAACTTTGACTAGTAAAGCCGATGCTTCAGGCTTAACAACAATAAACAATCTTAAATCTTAAATACAGAGTCACCAGCAGAGGCACAACAGTTTACACAGATGAGCTAACCTGTCTGGCAAGAGATGGAACTTTTAAAAGAATCATCTTCATATCATGCGCATCTAGCAACATCTGTGAAACCAAATGACGGATAGTTCATACTCTATAGCATCTGAAAAAGAACTCAGAAACATAACATGGGAGAGAGATCTCAACGAGCTATATAGGTTTTTTTTCTACAAAGCATGAGATGGATAATCCTAGCATGAAATTAACTTACTCGTAAATATATCGAAAATAAAACATAGTTACTTTAACAATGGCAAATCCAGAAAAGCTGAAAGAAAAATATGTGATGGCCAACAATAACTAAAACCACCATATTAATGCTACTTGAATACAGGGAATTAGGACGCGATGTTAGACCAAATTAAACTAGGTAAACAGAATTTTCAGAATGACAGCCTAGTTCCTCCTCAATATCCCATGTTTCCTCCTGACAGAAAGAAAAAGAAAATTAGTAACCTTGGGCGTAAACGTTAAGCAAAAAAATTAAATTACCTGCACAACTTTCTCCAGGAGTTGCATAAGTTCCATCTCTTCCTTCTCAATATATATGGTTAAATGAGGCTCGAAGCAAGAAGATATCATTCCACGGAAGTTAAACTGCCAGGTCAAGTAACTAGTGAGCAATGGCTCAAGTGGTCACTGAGTGTCATAATATTAGTAGAACCGAAAAAGAAGAAGCAATGTCAATACAAATCCCACTTTCTGACTATTATTTCCCCCTCCACCAATTATGTCATCTCCGATACTCCCACCACCACCAAATTTCATTTCAAGTTCCCTTTCAAACTCTAGCGTCCTTTTCAGTTCCTGATCATTCAATGATATCAAAATTTAATAGAAACCTGAGAAATTTCACAATTTCCGGAAATACAACGTCATTGTGATAAAAAGAAACAGGAAATAAGAATTTCTAATCATCAGAAATTTCCTTGAGAAGTAAAACAATGCTCTCATAAAAATATAATCCATCTGATAAATATATTGAAATTTTCAAGTTAGGGTAAAGAATGCCTGACCAGAAGCAATTTTTCTACATCTGACTTCTCTTTCAGGTTGACCAGAATAGATTCTACTTGCACCCTGGAAAAAAATAATTGAAAAACAGGACGGGTAAGAAGGATGCACAATGTTAGGTGATGATTAACATTTAATGCCGACTCGATTTTTCACAGCAAAATGAACTAAAACCAGCAAAAAAGATACAAACCAAAAGAAAGGTGAATGTCATAAATTTCTTGAGAACTCCAAGAGGAAAAATGGAGAAAAATATGAACTACAAAAATTAACCAGAGGCAAGATAGTGTTCATGAAAAAAAAACAGGAGGCATTACCTTGTTTTCCTGCTCAACTGGATGCATAGTCTATAAGGCACATGCCATGAAGCAGGAAAAATCGTCCACTTTCCTTGATTTTTGCGGATTAGACAACTTAGCTGATTGTATATCAGCTCTATTTCATCCAACGTTTTCAGTTCTGCAAACGGTTAACCACTTAGACACATAGAAACGCACTTACAGTGCCAGTGATACAGAGGGCATTAAGTCAGACATACCAGCTCCTACATAAATTTGTTCATATGAGGTTAGCTCCCTGCTGCAAAAGTTGTTTATCAACTCTTCCCTCACAGATGGCTCCAGAGCATCAACAACCAAGCAAGAATCAGATAACTTCTTTAGCAAAAACAATTCCTCTGTCTCTGTCCCAGTACCTAAGCTGAGAGATCACAACAGTAGAGTTTGTTTAGGAACAAGTAGATTTAGGCATAGAGGATGGGAGAAGGGGAGATGAGAATTAAACGAAAATCTTGAAAAAACCTTGATTTTACTACCAGAAAGAAGCATAGCCTAAATGATTATGCAAGTACTATTCTAACAAAAAGAGAGCAGCCAACAAGCATGAAAAATCGATTTATGATACAGAAATTTCAAAATTCTTCAAAACAAATCTTCTTGAGGTTGAAGACAAAGAAATTTATTTTTATTTATGAAAGGAAGTACCTGGAAAAATCAGAAAATACATGGAACTTTAAAATTTGTTTTATATTCTTAAGTTTTTCTCTGAGCTCCATAATTTTAGGAAGATCCATGTATGCTTTGAAATGATTACATAGTTCGTTTATCGCCTGAAATTTATTATAGAGTCAAATCTTATGAATATCATCAAAACATTTGGGAGAGTAATCTGCTAGGTAGTTCACCTAGATAACCTAGCATTAGAATTGATTTTCAGAATGACAAAGAACTGCATTGGGCTCTCATGGTGACCATAAAAGCTAAATAAAGTTGAACTACAACCAACTTAAACTGAATCAAGAAAAGATACCTCCAGCTGCGTAGCTGCCTCCTTGTATTGCCTTTTTGACGTCATCACCTGAAGCTGTTGAACAGCAGACACTGCCAAAACATTGCAGCGAGTCTCATTAATGAGCATATGAAGGGTGTACTTGGTCAACTTTAACTAAGTTCATGCCATACATTTTGGTTACTACATAAATAATAAAATAAAATTCACTAAGAGGCTAACCAGCAACATCATGTTACGTAACCCCTATTTTGATTTCAATACTCTTGCCTATTTCAGGATAGCTTGACCAGAGTAAATTATTGATAACTTACCTAACATTGTGAGGCGACTAAGAGCAGTGACCGCCGTGGTTATGTTCTTCTTTGCAAAATCTAACTTTTTAATGTCGCTGCATATGTCTTGGACCATTGCTTCGGTTTGTTCGGCTTTTGATTTTATCTCTTGTATCTTATGAGAGAGTTCCTGTGTTAAAATGACAAACTGTGAAGAGAAACAAAAGAAGAAAATGGCATCTTGACAATACAAATCAACCAATGACAGACTAACCTCCGCAGCACATATGGCATCATTAAGATTTTCTTTAGCTCTAGTTCCGGAGTTACCCTGTTGACTAACAACAGCTAAAATGGTAGCATCAACTCGCCGAATCTCGTCACAAATCTTTTGCATAAAAGACTCAACACAAGATAGAGAAGCTTCTGTAATCGAAAACACGCATTTGAAAAAATCCAATCTAGCGATAATCGTGATCAAAATGTTCGGCTACTGTTACTTAAACTCGAAGAAAAAACAAATTAAGTTACCTACTGGGAACATCTGGTTGATGAAATCCAAACCACTCGATTTGTCCATGCCTTGTAATACTGTATGATCACTCGAAATCAAGAGCACCAAGTCTCTAAAACCCCTAAGAATCGAGAAGAGAACCAACTATGATCTTCCACAAAATCTCCCAATTGCCGCCGGAAAAAAAAGCTCGGATCGTTCGTTTCCCCTCTCTTGCCAAAACATTTTCAGATTGTTTAAATACCGAAATCATCACAACCGGTTTGAAAGCATCAACCAGACCGGTTTTGATTAAACTAAAAATTAGGAACAAATAAAAAGATCTATTTTGATGATTCATTTGTTTCTTTAGATTTATTGAGATCTATTTTTAAAAATCAATTTGATTGTGAATCTATCAACTAAATGTTTTTTGAATTAAAATACAATTAGTTCCGAATCTGCTTAGTGTGATGAATTTTGTTTTAGAAATCTAAATACATATGATTAGAGAGTTAGTTCTCTCTTCGTCTAGGGTGTTCACCTAAGCAACACTATTTACTTCACAATTAAATAAACTAAAAACATTCATTTAATTCATATATATGTTACTTATAATTAATAGAAATATTAAATAAATAAAAATGAATTATTTAAAATAAATAAGATGTTAAAATAATATTATAAACATTTTATTAGTAGTAATAATATAATTCAAGTTTTCAAATTTTAACAGATACAAAATTTAAAATGATCATTCTTCAAAATGTTAATGTGTTAATGAGTTTTAGAATAAAAGTAAATTTTTAATGCATGGTAGAATATAAAACAAAACTTATGTAAAGTATAAATATTGACATCTCATTGATTGTGTGAAACAAATGGGTTCTTAAAAAAAGTACATGACATACAGTCATACATTGTTAAACAGATTATTAGTGAAACAACCCTACCCATTTTTAAAAAAAAATATAATTAAATATTCCCATAAATATCTAATTAAACCAACCAATAACATAATAATTAAACCGCAAGACAAAAATATTATTTTATGAATAAATAAATAATTCGACCAACAAAACCAAGAATAACTGACAATCCTAACCGGGTTCCAATAACCAAAAACACCAAAAATAAAACAAACGAGTTACTAAATCATCCTCTTTTCCTTGCCATGATTCCACGATCACACTTTATCTTTACCTGCATCAACAACACAATGAGATGCGTAAATATTATCATAAAACAATTCACCTAAACACATTCACACGACCAGTCATTGAACAATTCACCTAAAACACATTCACCACACCTACATATCATCACACAAAACAAATCACACAACCCAATCGCTCAGATAAGCTCATGGTCACGCACTCACCTTAACAAATTGATTCTAATAGCAATTAAACCCAGGAGAGACTCTCCTTGCGTCTGAAACAGTCCAGAAACGTCCTACAACAAGTCCACAACCAAAAGCAACCTTGAAGCAAACTGGACAGGAAAAACCAGAAACAAGCAGTCTCAAAGACAAAACCCTAAAATACAAGCTAACCGTTAACTATTCAATCGCTCCGGTGAAATTCTAGCTGCAGACGTCACCAAGCTATCCACAAAATATCGTGCCGATCGGAAAACAGACGAGACCACGATCTCAGTTTCAATCTCCGCTGGTCCTAATTCGCGTCTGAGAAAACGTGTCTCACGAAACTGCGAATAACTCAACCAATTTTAATTCAAATCCATTTCTGTAAACTGGAGAATAACGATAAAGGACTTGGGAATAACTCTACTAAATGTCGTTACCTTTTACCACGATTTGATATGACAAAACTGATTTCTCCCAAACCCTAACAATTCTGCTCCTTATCCTTTTCTCTTTTTTTCTCCTTTATAAAACGAAAAGTGGCTAACTAAAGCCCTAATTTCGAGTTTCCTTCTTTCATAGGCACACTCTAGGGTTTCAAATTAACCCAACTAATTAAACCGGATGATTTAAAAGCAAATCTTAACCGATTTTCCGGTTCACGGGCGTTACAATTAGATTCCAAGTTGAGCTTAACCGTTTGATCATGTGAACATGGAAAGTGAGATAAGATATACACAATTGATGACTAAGTCGAGAATTCTTTTATGGCACGATGCACTTGCTTTGGTGGGTACAACGAGCTCGCTAAAGCTGCTATAGCAACATGGTATTATAGATGTACCCTTACACTAAATAATATTCATGAAACTCGGTATATTCACGATCTCTTTGGACGGAGGTGAAAACATTCAGGTAATCAGGTATGAACTGATTCCATAGGTAGAACTTTTTGGAAGTTTGTACTATTTATTAGCAAAAGATCAAGCGTTTAGAGTAGACTACATCAGCTCAAGATGAATCTTCTTTGTACAAATAGAGACATCAAAACTTTGGTTAATATTGTAGTTGCTCGCTCTTTGAGAGAGAGCTGAGAATTGAGATGAATTGTAAGACCTTCGAGTTCCCCTAAAGCTTGTACATGTTTTCACAACTTGAAACTGTTATACTCTACTCGAGAAAGTAAGTTTGGTGGATGTTCCAAATCCCAAATATCTAGTTTTTCAAATATAATAATTTTATAATTCCAAATTCATTTCTGTTAAATTTTAAATGGATTTGCCAATGAACTCATTTTTATTGGTCAAGACCGTCGAGTGACTGTTCTTTATCTTATTAAGGATTTATCTTAAAAAGTTTCATTGATTTGCTCTTTTAGAAAATTTAAAGTACATGTATAAAAACTTATATTGAACTTGCCATTTTCACATTTCTATTGACACGTACTTTATTGTATAAGGGATTCAATTTAAATTACTGTAGAAAATAAAAACTTTATTGATTTGCTCTCTTTAAATTTAAAAGCTTTTTTTGTAGATTTTATATGAATGTGCCATTTTCACATTTCTACTAGTTAAATTACTTGTGTTACATACTATAAAAATATTAATTTTTAAAATAGTGTAGCTATTAATAGTTTCATGGAACTGTTCTTTTTTTGTCAAGGTGTTCTGTTTTAATTTTAAACTTTTATATAAATTTATTGAACTTGTCACTTTTCACATATGTGCTTTATGTTATATGTAAATGATTTATCTTTGAAATATTACAGAAATTAACAGTTTTCTTGATTTACACAAATTTAATCATGAGTACAAGATTTATATTGATAAATCCTTTAAAATAGAGTTTCCTATAAAATAATAGAAAAAATAGAGATATGCATTAGAGATGATGTAACTAGATATGCATTAGAGATGATGTAACTAGTGCAAGTTCGGATAACTTTTTATGTGGTAGAATATTATTTTTAATAATAAAATCTTCATTATTATTTTTTTAAGATATTTGAGGACAATAGTTATATAACAATTCTGTAAGAATAAAAAATTTACGGTAAGGATCTTTCTCTTCACCATGAGAGATTGAGAGTCACATAGTTTTCCTAATTTTTAGTTTATTCAACTAGTCTAGTTAATCCTTTCTAGCCGGTTTCAATGATTTCAGTATTTAAATTTTGAACGAAACGAAACAATCTGAATGTTTTGGGTCTATTGACACAAGACATGAAGAGATAGTTTTTTCGGTGAAGGAGGGAAACAGAACGATCAGAGCTTTTTTCTCGGCGACAATCTGATGATTTTGTGGAAGATCATACTTGGTTCTCTTCTATATTCTTAAGTTTTTCTCTGAGCTTTGTGATTTTAGAACATATATGTGTGCTTTGAAATGATTACATATTTCGTTTACAGCCTGAAATATATTATAGGGTCAAATCTTATGAATAATTGAATATCATCCAAAAGTTGGAAGGGTAATCTGAAATATTTTACAGCAACTACCAAATATTTGATGTTGCCTTGTGCCTACCTTGGAACCCCTAGTTATATAGGGCGTGTTTACTAATTCTTGGCTACCATTCTTATTTCAGGATAAAATGAGCAGAGTTAATATTTACTTATTAACCATTGTAATTTGTAAGGCGATGAAAGGCAGTGAAAGCCCTGGTTAAGTTCTTTTTGGCAAAATTGTAAAAATATTTTCTAATCAAGGCTCTGATTGTTATACAGAATCGCCAAAAACTAAATAAATAAAGAAGCTATAAAATAAATTGGTCTAAACCATTTAAAAAGGAAAATATAATTTGTAGAATTGGAAAAACAATTTTTTTTTTTTTTTTGTAGAATTGGTATTTTTATTTTATTTTGTCATTCATTTGCAAAATGACAAAATGATTGAAAGAATTATGGTGATGATTCATTTCTCTATTTTTGGAGTTCCAAAAGATAATATATATATATATATATATATATATATGTAATATAATAAATGTTGTTGTTTTTTTGTAAACCATTTTTTCCAAATTCCTACATTTCTTTTCTTTTTACGTGCTATTATATCCTCATCAGTTTTCATAATTGATCATAAACTCGAATGATTTATCATAACTTAAAAAAGTAAAAGGAAAAAGTATTATATATTAGTAAAGAAAATGTGCGATAGAAATAATTAAGAAAATATATTGATATAAAACATTTTTTGTTACATCGATTTTTATTAGACCTTGCCTTAAACATAGGTGTTAAATTGAGTTTGAGGAATTGCCAAAATAAGACAACATTAGTTTTGACCTCTCCACTAAAGGTCAAAGTTCAAAGAGATGGATCAAATGAGAAACCTGGACAAGCCTACCTTATCACCAGTTTCTTTAACATCATGTTCACTCTGCTCTTTGTACTCTCTGAAACTGAATCTTCTATACTTCTTTGGATACCCAAAGCAATCGATCTCAGTTTCGAGATAAGGACATACGAAGAAAGCTATTGACATCCTCTCGATATTTGCTGGAGAAATCACTCTATGTCTCACGCTTTGGTACACTCCATTACTCAGTGCCTATAGCATACATGAAAATAATTAGCTTGCAAAATATATATATACGATTTATATATTTGTCTATCAAAGACATTAGCGTTAATTTGAGTTGTAATATAGGTTGGTTTCAACTGTCATCTCTTTCTTATAAATAAAATCAAAGAAGTTCTTTGAGAATGATTAGCAATATATATTAAAATTTAAATCAGTAGATCTTATCTAATATATGTTAGGCACCAGATCGAAGCTCATGCAAAAGCTTGGCCCTTGATAATTTTCTAGGGTTTCCCCTGAACTTATGACCAATATAGTTCATAGAGAAACCAATTCGATAAAATAAAGGATTTATACAATTACTTCATAACTATATTCAGAATTTTATTGAACAACAGAAACAATTGATAACACAATTTTTTTTTTGTGGCGCCTAATTAAGCATATGTTTCTTAACATTTTTGTATTAATTAACATTATCTCTCGTGACATTTTACCTATATATATAAAATAATATACCAGAAAAACTTCTACTGAAGTTTTAGGATTTGCTTTATTCTAAGTCATATACGCTTTAGAATCATAGAACTAATTAATAGTTCGCTGTTGAAAAATGATACAGGGCAATAGCTAACCTTAATGGACTTGAACGTTGAAAATCAAAGGGTAGAAGTAATTACCTGAAACATATCCCCAATGTTGACTGTAAGGGCTTCCAAGCAAGGTTTTACGCTGATCCATTGTCCATTATTTTCCAATTCTAACCCTCCGATTTGATCTTGAGAGAGTATAGTGAGAAAACTTGTATCGGTATGAGGAACCAAACCAAACACTTCAGAACCAAAAACACTAGGATGGTACTTATTGAGCCTTAGAAAACTGTTTTCAAGCTCAAAAATGTTTTCGAAATACTCCGAACTCACGTTCACTTGTTTCCCCAGTATTTCACATATCATTTGTGCCACTCGAGCTATCTCTTGCACATACGTTTCAACGATTGTTCTGTAAAAAGAAAATAGAAATTAATTATGTAACGGTTACTCATCTATCTATATATAGTATATAATGATTTATGATCTTGTATTTTTTTTTATTTTGTATGTATAACTACAATATATCTCTATATATGAACTGTATGAAAGTTTTCCTTAAACATAAAAGATTTATAAGTGTTTCTATAATACTACTATATTACAAGCATGTGAACCTTGCTTGATCTTCCAAAGACCCATAACAATTTCATTCCAAAAATTGAAATCTTCAGCAAAACCAAATTTCACTCCAAATATTTAAAATCTATATACTCGCAAGAATTTCATAAAAGATATCTAGAAAATTATGATTGATGAAACTGAAGGGAAAACGAGTATGACTGGCTAAGAACTTTTCCCTGAAACGATATCAGTTGAGTCAATTATAATTAAAAGAAACAACTACGACAATTCAAGAATTAGGGTTTCATGAGACAGAATTCAATCAATAAAGATAAAAATCCTATAATTAAAAAACCTGAGGTTGTTGCGATCATCAGAAATCCTTGAAACCTCTGAAAGAATGATGTGAAACGCTTCCGAAACGGAGTACTGAGCGGGAGAAGTGGCGCTAGGGTTTCCCCAACGGTAACTATTCTTCGATAAGTCCGAAAAACGTTCTCTGACTTTCACAGAAAAAGGTTGGTCAAAGAGTTTCTTCTCTTCGAGGAGCATCATCTCAAAGACGTCTTTGGGAATTCCATGGTTCACAATTTGAAAAAATCCCCACTCTTTCGCAGCTGCAACCATTTGTTTCACACATCTTTTGCGTTTGACCTCCTCACCACTAGTTAGATGGCTGAGATCGATCACAGGAAGCTTTATGCCTGAGGTTTGGATAGTTGATGTGTTTGTATTGCTCTCACTAGTTGAATTTGGAAATGAGCTTCCGAAAATCGAGCAGAAATTTGTCTTAAAGGGAGGTTGAGAAGCCATGTAAAGCTATAGTACATGATAAGAAATAATTAAAATTTGACAAGTGATTGTTTTCTATACGATTCTTATATTTTGCTTTATATTGATGTAAGAGCAAAAAACCTGACCCTCTATATATAGATATAAAATTTCATGTGTCGCTGTCCAATCTTCTGTAGATGGAAGCAAATTATTAAAGGAGTCGTATACTGTTAGAGAAATAATGAAATAATATTTAGGGTTGATGCACAACAATAATAACATGTGTGGTTTTAAGAGAAGAATTTATAAATTTATGTTTAATCGATATGTGTTGAGACGTGGTTTTTCTTTATTTTTCTCCTGTCTTTAATTAGCGTTATTTGCATAATATTTAATTACGATGATTTCAAAAATATAAATTGGGTGATCGTATTAATAACAAATTTGATAATAAGTATACTATATATGATCAAGATTTATTAAAATAGTTGTACACTTCATGCCGTTCAACTAAACTGAATTAAGTGCAAAAATATTCCCATTTATTTTCCCAAATATAAAGATTTCAATGGGCCAACGAATATCTAACTTGGAAAATAAATGTTCGATCTGTCTTTGCGAAAGTCCATGGTGACTCTATGAACTACTTGATCATGCATTTATTATAATTTCTCAATGCTATGAAAAACCACGTGTTTGTGTCCTAAATATATTTTTATTTTTTTAGAATAAGCAACAGAGAATATCCCGATCGAGAAACTCTTGAAAGTACTAAATAGCGACGTAAAATGACTTATACAATACATTTTTTTTTAATTTAATCGTAAATATATAAACCGTACAATTTAATCTCCACAACATATAATTAAAACACACCAAAAATCTTTTAAATGACTATCATTTATACAAGTCTTACCGTATCGTTTTGCTTGTTGTCACTCATGTCGATAGAACAGAGATTAATTAAATAGCAAATGGCACAAACGAATTTTATGAATCGTGACTCGTGAGTTTATGTTATGTTAGGAGAAGAAGTTTAAGAAATTGGGTGACTGATTAGAGTAATATGTTCAATTGTTGTTACTTCTTCAATGTTCTTGTCATTGTTGGGTTTTTAGATAGTTCGATGAAGAAGAAGAATAAATTGGGTGGCTTATGGTGGGATTTTTAGATTGGGTCGGGTGTTTCAATTAGGCTGGTTTAATTTTGGTTATATTTAATTTGTGTGATTTTCTATTTGGTATTGGTGTGTAAACCGATTAAACCCAGTTTCGTGGAATTTTAGCTTTCGAACTATTGATTTGGGAACATTAAGCTATCTAATTTTCAATTGGAGGGGAATTAGGAATAGAATTTTGATTTAATGGGCATATAAACCGATGTTAAAGTTTGGGTTATATCTAGTATGATGTCATACTGGGTAAATGGACCATTCTTTCCTCGTCTTTCGCTTAAGCCTCCTCTTAAATATTTTATATATTTTATTCATTTTTGTCCTATTATTTTTATTAGCTCACCAAATTAAAGAAAAACAAATTTGAAAAGTCAGATGTAATAAGACCATCCCCAACCAAGGGCTTTTAATTGAGGCCCTAAGAATAAAAAAAGTAAAAAATAATTAAAGTTAGAAGAGATAGGAGAGAGAAACTCTTAAAATCCTTCATTAAGAGACGAGCTCAAACAAAATAACACATGTACTTTTATTACTGGTCTATCTATATTAAAAAAGTAAATTATAAATAAATTTTTAGTTTTTTAGGGACTCTCATGGTCTTAACCATTGGACATGCTCTAATACTATTTGCATCTAAGCATTCACTTACTCAATTTGGCAGCGGTTTGCTTGCCAAAAGTCGAACTTCTCTAGTAATGGACTTAATGCTTAAATTAGACCAGACCGATTGGATCAAATTTTAAAATTTGGTCCAATATTAAAAGAAACAAAATTTTAAATTTATTAATATTGAAAAAAACAATGCACTTCTGTTTTCGAAGAAAAAAAAGAATAACGGAAAAAAATTCTAATCGAAATTGAGTGAATTGTTTTTCACTGTTGTTTTCATAATTTGTGTTAAATGTATGAGTACTAGTAATATACAGTACTGATAATGTATATGTAAAACAACCTTTAAAACGAATGTGTATGTTTTCTTAAATAACATGGATCATGCTCACGTTTTTTAATAAATATCATGTTATTTTAATCGATGATATGCTATTTATATAAGATCAGAATATTTGGTCGAATCACAATTGAAAAAGAAAAAAAAATTACTAATTTGTTTACCATTTTTGATTCTCTAATGTCAACGTTTTTCTATTTTGTAGCATCAATTATAGTTTCCTATCTTATTATCTAGCAAAGACGCCTTAAATGTATTGAAATATATGACGGACGGTGTGCCGCTAAGAATCAAAATTCAAAATCAAATAACTTTAGGAGAACGAAAAATATAACTTTTGGAGTAAAAACCAATGATAAACTTTTAAAAAAGAAAACTGAAAAACTTCAAGTGCGTCAAAACACCCAACATGTGACATTTTACGGGTTTTTAGATTTATATATATTGTGCAAACTGTTTTAGATATAATATCAAGAAGTTGGCCCCAAAACAAAGTGTAACCATAAGAACTGTTGACACTAAAAACCTGTTGTAAATGAAATCAATCCTTATACCTTGGTACAAACACTTAATAACGAAGAATTTGTTTAGGTTTATACGCTTAAACTATTAGCATTAAAATTTATATAAGTTTGGTTACCGATTGGACGATAATTTGTTAATTACTTGAAACTCATAAAATAAAACCCTCAATGTCGACGAAATATTGTAGTATATGAGTGAGATGAGATTTATTGAATTGGATTGAATTGACTTGACCGATTATACAATTAACTATTTTGTGACAAATCTAAAAACCAACATTTTAAATAAATTAGCCAAGTAAGATTTTAGATATGGAATGGGCTGTGGAATGTTGGTGTCGGCAATACCTAACCAATGATAAATGGCCACGCGATAACGTAGAGATCATCGACATTATATTATATTAAGAATAAAACAAAGCACATTCGTCTCTCTAACTACTTTTGGGCCTCTTTAGCTGTCTCATCCGAAGAACATTTTTGAAGTCTCGCTCTCACCCTCACTGATATCACTATCACTATTATTATCACTCTCACTTACTCACTGATATCACTATCAGTATCAATAAATAATCATTATACTTTTGTTTCTTTTTTGCGAAATGTTATAATCAATTAATCATTACTCTTTTATTTATTTTGGAGCTAGGTTTTGTTTCTCTTGTCGACATGCTTACAAAATTTTGATATCGATCGTAGTGAGTTAGGTATTTTATTTGTGATATGCACTAGGATCTAGCTAGTGAAGGCACTAACAGTATGATCCTTTTTTTTTTATTGGATTGAGTCACATAAAAAGTATCAATTTAGAGATGTTTAGGTTTCTGAAGAATTTGATTTCTGGCTAGAAATCTACATATTAATATGAATTTTAGAAAGAGTGAAGTTATACATAAATATCTTTTTAGTAACATCTCACATCTTTTAGATTAAATATACATGGTTCTATAACCATTAGAAGATCCGTGGACATCAAACTGACATATCAATTATATTACTTCGTTCTGACTTATTCGAAACTCTCAAAATCGCATAAATTTTAGTCAGTTTGAACCGATTTATGTTACATTTTTATATATTAAAACGTGACATAAACTTACCTACAAATAAGCCCAATCATATGATCAAACTTTTCTTTAAAAGAATATAAGTTTTAAACTTTAATCAATCAAGGTTTTCTTACAAGTCCAAATTAATTCAAATGCGATAGTTTTAAAACTGATTTTTTTTTCAGTCTGAAAAAATAAACACACATATAATTCACAACAAGTAGAAAATCATGACAAAGATATATAGAAAACTTTCAATCTAGATATTTGAGTTAATATGGACCTCCGATCCAGTAACAACCTACTTAAAACATCATCCACTAGATTTGTAAATAAAAGATGGAAGTAAAAGCTTATCAAGCTTAGAAATTTATAAAAGGAATATAGTAAATATAAATGATATTTGATTTAATCAAATAACAAAACATGGATTTATTCAAGCAATGATGTTAAGAAGAAGACATCGATTCCTAAAATTATTATTATGCATGACATAATGACAATATGAAATCTAAACGTATAATACAGTATTGTGTTTAGGGATCCTTTTCTGGGCCACTTTATTAAAAAAATAATTATAAAACATGCTATGTTTTAATCCTGAATTATATATTAAGATAATTTTGTCGTGAGACAATAATAATAAAATAAATAATGCGAATCCAACCGCACTATATAATTCAATTATTACAAATGCTATAAAAATAAAAGCTTTTGTGATCATACAATTAAAATAATAGCTAAAATATTTGTGTGCTCTATGATTTAACATCTATAGAAATTTATATAATAAAATATAATAACTATGATATAGACTAAAAAAAATAAGGCCCCATTTTATTTTATTTTCGTATGTAGTCCAGATTATTTTAGGATCTAGCTATTTGCATGAAGATTAATGAAAAATGTCTGTAAAATTAATTGAATGTATATTCTCTGCTAATCCCTAAAGCTTCATGAAGATGAAGGTAAAGAAACAAAAACCATCGAGGCAAGCTCCAAACATTTATGCTTTGCTTTTGTTCTCAAAAGAATCTTGAGAAATGTTGCTTAAAAGCCTTTTAACATTATGTAAAGTCTCTTGCCTTTCACCAATTCTTTTCACAAAACATACAAATACAACTCTCAAAAATGTTAGAGACCTATGCAGAACAATGAGTTCGGTTTTCTCGTGTGTATGGTGTTAACGATCTGTGCCAGAGAGTTTCTGATAGATGGACCCAAAGGGTTGGACCATTCGATCAGACCATCAGCTATACACTGACTCGGTGTAAGTTCCTAATAAACCACTCTACTTGATTCCATACATAACTCTTACAGAGTCATGGTCATGGATAATGCTGTGTTCGTCTACCATCCAAGCCAAGATTAGGTGCTTCAAGAGACGCTTATGATAGCTGCACCACAGATGCATCCAACACTAAATTTACAGATGGACACACATCCCTCATCCTCCCGGAAACACAGTTTCGCCTTGTTTCCTCTGTTTTGTCTTCTGCTCTCATTGTTACTCTGTTTCTTTATCTTTTCAGCTCAGTTGGTAAATTGGCGTATGTGTGTGTTGTTGTTGTTTATTTCTAATTTAAATTATATACACAATTCATATAACTACAAGAACTATGATTTATAAAATAAAGAGTAACCAAAACATTGCGGTTAAATTACAGGCAAAGAATCAAGAAGAAGTCAAGACGCTGCAAAGAAGATTGTTACTCTATTCTCTCTTTCAAACGGCTATTCGAAAATAAACAAGGTCTACAAGTTATATAAGAAATTGAGGTGTCTCTTTATGGTTTTGTAGATCTTAAAAAATTGGAAAAACTAACATCTAACCTCACTTATTCCTGATCAAATGTTTTTCCCGAGTTCGATCTTTTTCACCATTCTAACTGTGTTTTGAAATATAGAATCTAGTATTCCCGCGACCTGAAATCCAACAAGCAAAAATCTTACTTTCTCATGAAGGAATTCAACAGAGAATGAAACAAAGGTAGGCTGTGAGACAAATACTATACCGTAAAAACACCTCCTATTATGGCGCAAACATTTGTGATGAAGTGCGAGAATGACTTTGGGTTCTCGCTTATTAGGACCTGCAAAATACAGAGCAAGGATCAAATGTAAAGTATGAAAAAGGAGAATAGGCAACGAAATTAGTAGCGAGATATATAGTATCTTCTCATCTGTGTAAATTTGCATAGAGATACCTGCATTGGAGAGAGCTCAAAGTGAAACTTTGCTTCAGGATAATGGTAACTACGAGCTACGCTGCTATGAGCCGTATATTCATATTCCTCAATCAATGAGTGTTCTTGGCCGGATCTTCTTGAAATGACCTCTGTTTTGATTATTTGCAAGTAGTGTTCGATCTGTATTGCCAACATATATCATAAGAGAAACCTCGAGTAGGAAAGTACTTCACATGGAAATTTGTGGAACTTACTGTAACATTAGCATCCAATTGTCGTTCATTGATGAACGATTTTCCATTCAGCCTATCATAGCTTTGGCCAAGATAAGGCAGTAATCGTTTCATATCAGTCCACAACCTTTCTGAAACCATTGTACCAAATGTTAGATGGGTAACAATATGAGACATGTTCATTTGAGAAGCATCAAATGAATGAGCTCCTGAATGAGCTGAGATTACAAGTTCGCCGGGAACCTGAGATCAAACAATATAAAAGACAAAATGGCACCATAAGAAAAGAGGAAAGATAAGCAAGAAGAAAAATCATCGGACATCACATAAAATTGGACGTTCGACATTTTTACCTTCTTTGCGCGAACATATCCTTCAATTCGACAACCTCCACTAACTGGTGCCTTTTTAAAAGTTGAAGCCGCATTATCAGATTTACCATCCAAAGCCAACTTATGATCCTCCTTTTTAATAGGTTTGAGCAGTTCTTCCACCATCTGGAATAGTCATGTTATTGTATATGAAAGTTTTTCAAGGAAACACAGTTTCTTATATGAATACACAAAAAGCAGGTATAAGGATGTGATTATTGAATCATATAATCCTAATGGTCGAATCTAACTAAGACCAGTCTACCTTGACTAAGCTATCTGTGTCCCGATCTCCATAGTAAGATTCATGTTCGTGGTTCCCATGGTCCTCCCTGGATAAGATTAGATAACAATTGATCACGAAAAAGGGAATGGAGTTTTACAAAATGCTTAAGTAGATGACAAGAAGAATCATAACTGAAGCTAATCGTAAACTTAAGGAACTAATTTAGCTCATTTTCTCACCTAAGACCACTGCCTCTGCGGAAAATCCGAATAGATGGATAGCCTTGTATATGATTGCTGAAGATTGGTAAACTAAGCTTAAGTCAAACTGAAAAAATCAATCTGAATAATACCATAAAACAACAAAAAATATGGAGGAAAATATCAAGACTGGAAATACCTCTTACATAGGGTAGGTTCTTCTGTGCAATCAACACTTCCTAAAAGAACACGATCATCAGTTCCAGGATTATATCTGCAACATCAGATGTTCCAAAAACAAAGCATCAGCAAAGCGTAACTGGATAATTATTGTTACATCATCAGAAATAATTTTATAACAGAGAGAAAAAAACACACACACCTTTCTCTCGTTATTTGAGATGCTTTCACCCAAGATGGTTTCTGAAAATTTTAGGAGCCAAAACAAAAAAAAAAAGGTAAGAGATAAAGCATGAACATATTTTATTGAGCTAACTTAGGTAATTATCAGACCAACAAAAACTCTCACAACAGTTTGATTCATCTACCAAGAAGATATTATCTGCTAGACTTCATAGCTTGGTTAATTATAATTACAGTCGTATAGGAAACAAAGGCAAATTCTTTCTCATTCGATGAAGCCAACTAAGTTGTGATGAGAACATCTAGAATCTAGTTTCATCAAAAAAATCTAGTAGTTGCATACTAAATGAAAAGTATCTTGAAAATTGACAAGTTTACTATAAGACGCAAAACAGCATTACCAGGCGATTACTCCAGTAGCACCATGGCGCATAAAAATTAACAACCAAAATTTGAAAACTGCATCAAGAAAGTCCAATTTCATTCATTCATCTTTAAGCCCCTTGGACAGGTACTCATATATAGTATAGTATACACAAAATAGATTAAGTTGCCAACTTACTGATGTGTAAACTTCTCAAAAGCAGCACCAGTTAAGGGTATATCCGCATAAGTACTATTGTCACCATGATCTTCGTCTCCATGGTTGATGAGATGTAAATCAGAGGTGGAGTGAAATTCCTCAGCAGTGGCTCTTAAATGCGGATCAATTGGAACTTTTCTAATCGTTTTCGATATATTTAACCTGTGCTGAAGAAGTTTATAACAAAACTTAAACATAGGAAATGACATAATCATTGTCATTGCACAACAAAAGTTAAACATCCTAGCATGAGAACTTATAACATACATTTGCTGTAACAATAAATAATGTCAAAACTTTTGCTTTTTTTTCTTTCCTTTTGTGTTTATAAAACAGCTAAGAGACAATGTATGCACGCAGTGCAAAATGGGATCTTAGAAACAGAAATACTTAGAATTGGAAACCGAAACTTACAGTTCCAAACACGTCACTCACGTCAACTGATGCGAATTCACATGAGAGGGCAGGAAAGCTACAAGAAATAAGTCAAAACCAAACATCAATTTATGAAGACACCGCCACTATTGTAGAGAGATTGAAACACAAACAGACAAAAGAAAAGAACAATGGCATGTTGGCATTGTTTATTATAACCAATACTAACACATGAATTCCATTTACCTGATGTTAAAATCAATGTTTAAGAAGTCCCCATCAGAGCTTTTGTCAACTATTACAGATGTGCTAGTGTTAATAGCCAAATAACTACTCAGCTCCTGAAAGTTAAATAATCAACCAAAATCATTGGATATACGGTATTTTTCACTTACACAGAGGAAGAAGCAAAAGATACAAGAATCAGAAAATATGAGATTGTGAAGAAGAAGAAGAAGAAAACAGGGCAGAGATTAGTTTACTACCATTCCAAACAAAAACAACATAGCAAGGGCAGCTACAATGGATAATCCAGCACCAGAGAGAGATGCTTCAGTCAAATCTCTTGGGATTTTCCTGAAGAAACAAATGGAACTCAAATTACTCTCAGCTCTAACTCCAGACAACACAAACACACAGTTCACAGAGTAATTATCCGTAATCCGATGCACAGTTCATCATCAAGATGAAAAACGAGAAGACAGAACCAATTTCGAATTATCAAAAAGGCAAAATCAAACACATACAGTCGAAAATGTATAGAAAGGTACAAACTTTTGCAAGTGCGTCAAAAACCATTATCGAGAGAATTATCATTGGAATTGTTACACGAAAGAGGGTTCCCACCTGTAGAAATCAACGGACTTGATCTTGGAGGTTGAAACCATGGCTGTAACAAAGAAGAAAGGATTCTAACAAAGAAAAAAACAGATCTTGACAATGAGCTCTCTTTCTCTATCTCTGTATCTAGGATTTTGTTCTTAAAGCCGTCGTGATCCCACTTTGCTTAACTATGGGAACTCTACACGAAAAAGCTCAAAAAGACAGATTTTTTTTTGGCAGGAAGAATTCTAATCCTTTAAAGGTTAGATTTTTATTTTGTTCTCTTTCAGGAATCATCATCGTACCATAAAAATTAGAAAATTAGAATATGGAAGTTGTGAAATCTGTCGAATCTAATCTACTACAAATGGAAATGAAGTAATCAGCTTCGATCTTTGACCATCCTTAAAGTTCAAACAATTATTAATTCCTTTAAAAATGATACAATTAGCTTTATCATAAACGACGTAGTTCCTATAGCAATAAGAAATTGTTATAAACGACGACGTTTGCCATAGTTCGCTTATTTCTTTCTTTTTGCGAGAATTCTGAAATCTGAAGGAGAGAGAAACCAATCAGAAGAGAAAACGATGACGAGAACTGTTCTACTGAGAGCTCTGACGAAGAATAAGTTCGTCGCCTCTAATGCTCCTCGATCTATATCCATTTCCATCACCAGTCTCTCTAGATGCGTATGATCTTTTATCTCCTACCCATTTTCCTTCAGTTCGATCTTTTGTTTTTGCTGGAATCGATCATTCATTTTCGTCGTGACCAAATTCGATTTTTTCATATTAAAAATGAATCGGAAGTGGTAAAGGAGCATTCTTTGTGGTGGTGATTTCAATTTTATCATTCTACTTGGTTTGAAAATTTTCAATTTGTGAAGCTTCTATATATATATATATATTGAGATAATCATTTTGTTGTTGTTATGCTGAGAAATTCACAATAACACTTTTGTGTTGTGTACATTTTTGTTGTTGTATATAGATTAGCACTCTGATTCTAGCAGAACATGAGAGTGGTACAATCAAACCTCAGACAGTGAGTACAGTAGTTGCAGCTAATTCATTAGGTGAGAGCTCTTCAATTTCTTTGTTATTGGCTGGTTCTGGTTCTTCTCTTCAAGAAGCTGCTTCTCAAGCTGCCTCTTGTCATCCTTCTGTTTCCGAGGTAAGCTACAACATTCTCCCTTCTCTTCATTTGCTTTCTTTTGGTTTTGTGGTCTCAGTGTTGGTACTTTTTCTGTAGGTACTTGTTGCTGATTCTGATAAATTTGAGTACTCTTTAGCTGAGCCTTGGGCTAAATTGGTTGACTTTGTTCGGCAACAAGGAGATTACTCACACATTCTTGCTTCCTCTAGTTCATTTGGCAAGAATATATTACCCCGTGTCGCTGCTCTTTTAGATGTTTCTCCTATTACTGATGTTGTCAAAATCTTAGGATCTGACCAGTTTATCAGGTACATTCCAACTCTCTCTCGTTCTCGTTGAACTGTGAACTGAAACCAAGATTTTTATCTGTGTCAGGCCTATTTATGCGGGAAACGCTTTGTGTACAGTTCGTTATACTGGTGCGGGTCCTTGTATGTTGACTATTAGATCTACATCTTTTCCTGTCACCCCGATTACAGCAAACTCAGAGTCAAAGAAAGCTACTGTCTCTCAGATTGATCTCTCAAATTTTGAAGACGGTCCGTTTAGTGTTTCTCTTATGTATTCGTGTTTTCGTCGGTGGTTCTTTTTTGTGAATGGTTTTGCTATTCTTCACTGCAGACTCTGTCAGCAAATCTAGATATGTGGGACGTTCAACTCAGGATACAGAACGGCCTGATCTTGGAAGTGCACGTGTTGTGATCACTGGTGGAAGGGCGTTGAAGAGTGTTGAGAATTTTAAAATGATCGAAAAGCTTGCAGAAAAACTTGGTGGAGCAGGTTAGTTATACATGCTTATCCTAATCACCAGTGAGTGTGGAGAAATTGTTTTATCTCTCAAGTGAATGTGCTTCGAAATGTACGTGTATAACTGTTTCATTTATACAGTGGGCGCTACTCGTGCTGCTGTTGATGCTGGATATGTTCCTAATGATCTTCAGGTAAGATTTGGTGGATCTTCGCTTGATTATTCCTTCCATTTTACGGCTTTAAAACTCAAATAAGAGTTTGTTTGTTTGCATCTTTAGGTGGGGCAAACAGGTAAAATAGTAGCACCAGAGCTATACATGGCATTTGGTGTTTCAGGAGCCATTCAACACTTAGCTGGAATTAAGGATTCTAAGGTGATTGTTGCGGTTAATAAAGACGCCGATGCACCTATTTTCCAGGTAACAAACACACTTGACACGGTTCTTCTCTGTCAATTTAAGTTAGGACCAAAGTATTCTAAAAAACGTTTGGCTATGAAACTGTAGGTAGCTGATTATGGACTCGTTGGAGATCTTTTCGAGGTGATACCGGAGTTGCTGGAGAAGCTTCCAGAAAAGAAATGAGACCCCGAGAGACCGAAACTCGTCTCTGTTTATCATCTCTTAAGCTCTCTGTATTTTGAGGTGCAGACCATAGTAAGTAGTGTATATAGCAAAACTGTAATAAAAAACGGTCTGGAGAATCTTTGTCATAAGCTTTAAGGTTAAGCTCTCACGTTTCTAACATTCCAACGAGTCTGACAAACAAAAGCAAAGTGTTTAACTCTCAATAAGAATTCGATTTTCTATACATTTTACTTGTCAATCAATCATAGTAACAATTTTACATCAAAGAATCAGAAGAATAAAAAATAATAATAACAGTTAAAACTTAGAGAGTAAAATAAAAGAATCATCAAGCAATAAAGTTAGATAACATGGATAAAGGAACTACACAAAGTCCTCTCTTCTTCAATTCTGCAGAGAATTCTTCATTCATAATTTCTTTTATCTTTGATCCTGTTTCTGTTATGCATCCAATTTCCTATAAATTCCCGGAAAAAAAAAGAACTTGTTGTTAGTACTGGAAAATCGAATTTAGTTTTTTCTGGAAAATATTAGTTTTCATGCAAGAAATGTTTATTTTTTTGTTGGATAAAGGGTTTCTTATTACCTCGGATGTAACATTGTCCATGGTTTTTCCATATCTTGTATTATCATTAGCATGGTCCAAGACACTAAAAATCTATTAAAAAAAAGAAAAAAATGTTAGAAAAATTAACAAAAACAACAAAACCAATTCTACAAATTAAGATACACTCATATATATCTAACCTTGGTTTTATTAGAAGGAGAAGAAGCAGTGTCTTCTTCATCTTCTTCTTCTTCTTCTCCTTTTTGTAGTTCTTCTTCTTCTTCTTCTTTGTGTTGATGAATGATTCGTCGCTTTTTAGGGTTTGTATTAATGTTATTAGCCTTTCGACGAACAACATTATTAATCTTTGTGGTATGGACAGGAGATGCAGCGTCTGAGATCATCGATGAATCATTATCGTAGTAATGAGTCATTTCTCCTTCAGTTTCTACCATTTCATCATCATGATCAATATCTTCAAAGTAGACTATCCAACTACTCTCTTCATGATCTTCTTCTTCGTGTATCATTCTGATTTGGTGATTGGAGAATACTCTTTGTCTCACGCAGTTGTTTACGGAGTTCTCCATTGAAGTGTTTGGGGGAATTCAAAAGAAATATGTGTAATGTAAAGTTGAGACTTTTGTTGGCAACTGATTTTGTTATAGAATAGGCTCTCATTTATATATATATATACTAGAGAAAAATGATTTAGATCATGGAAGTTGGAGGTGTGGCATATTTTGGTCCGTTTGTCCCTTTTTGTTTTTTTAGTCTTCTAAATCTTTTAAAAATTGTATTTAATTAGTTATATACAACTAGTTATGGATCTTAGACATATGTACTTTTTCAATTCGGAAACCAAACGTGTCACAAGATTCACAACAAGAGATGTGTTTGTGTGTTTGTGAAATATTTGTCTTTATGTTTACATGTGAAATTTTATAAAGTTCCAAAACTTTATTATGTCAAATAACTTCTACAAACTAAAAATCAAAAAGAAAAAACAAACAAAATTATTAATTTTGGTCTTTTCCATTTGCATAAACTAACAAAATAATATTAGGCCCAAGAAGGTAATTTGCTTCCTTGAGGTGCAAGATAACAAGAAAAGGAGGGAAAGTGGTCGACCTTCTTGTTGGTTAGTGGATAATGTGATTGTGCACGTTTCACAATTCTCGTTGGTTTCTAAAGTGAGTTTGCCAAATCTAATCCTCCTCACATTATATTATATTATCATCATCAAAAGGACAAAAAAAAAAAAAAAATTACTTTCAATAATGTTTGATTTCATTTATGAAAAAGATGCATATTATAATTCGTGACCTAACTAATCCACCAGATTCACTGATTGACATCACCTTATCTGAGAATTTTAAAATGGATGACTTACTAACGGTTAGAAGTCCATCATCAACACCTGAGATAATAATATGGGTTAAATAGATGTATATCATCTTTGCAGCTTTGCTACATTACTAGATTTCTATATATTGGATCATTGGTTTTACAGTTTTTATAACCAGAGATTTTTTGAGCATCCCCCTTTTTTTATATAAGTAAATCCACTATTTTTTTTTAAAAAACCACTAACTTCGGACAACAAAGTGGTAATCATCTCTTTTACCAAAACAAAAGAAGTGGTAATCATTGAACTACTATTATTTAGTTTTGTCGGATAATCGTATACGAGATATCAACCATCATACTCTACATAACAATAGCATCTCTAGTACTTTACTTATATATCTCAACATAACATGACGCAAAGATATCAACCATATTGATATAAACAATTCTTTTGATATCTATCACACGATAAGTAGATATGAATTATATTCGCTAGTGACAACCACATATTAACATCATTATCATCAATCTTTGTTTCACCATGACAAAATCTAATCTAGGTCAAGTTTTTTCGACACCTTAACATTGCTTACGCATTGTCTAACGTCACACCTCTTTTGCGTCATAAATATTACGAAGAATAGGTAGTTTATATTCATAAGATCAAATTCGAAACTAACACATTTCACTTTTGATATCTTTTGGAAAGTGATATTAACAATCGAAAAATACAAGAGGTGTTACATCAAACTATGCTATTTTAACTCAAACTAATATACAATATGTGTTGCATCAAACTATGCTATTTAACCCAAAAATATTTATTAAGAATTTGTTCTGCCGGACTCAAAAAGGTTCAAGAATCGTGGACCAACTATATATAAAAAGAATAGATTAATTATATACTAACCATGGGATGATTATATACGTCGCTTTTTGTTATTTGGCCTTAACCTCGCTATTAACTTCATCACGTTTCGTTTATTTAATTATTAATTAAGTTGTTTTAAAAATAAATGAAGACTATTTTCGCCTGCTTGCCACGTTATAATCCACATTCTCGTTGAATCTTTATTACCACTTCCCCACGAATTACATGTCTTGATCATTGACCAAATTTCTTTATTTTAAGAAGTAAGAACCAAGTACTCTCTCGAAATCATTTTCTTTTTTTTTGCCGTCTCTTAAAAATCATTTGATTTCTACATTTGTTTACATACATGTTATCTATCTAGTCTTCTAGTTCGTAGATGATGCTACCAATTACCAATTTAATTTATAGGAGACGATTTTTTTCCTCCTTTAACAAAGAAAGAAATCTAAAACAATATATAATTTTTAATTATTTTTTTTGGTTAAATGTGAAATTTATTGAGAAATATTTCTCCTTTAATTCTTACAAAGAAAGAAATCTGGAAAGAAGTAGAAAAGCTACTTGTATCTTAAGATATGCTAAAATGGGGTTTCATTTGAAAGAGGCACATGTTCGTAAAACAATATTTATTATAAGATTCTCGAATTTTGTTTGTCAAACAGATTATTTAAAATAACAATTCTCTATTTGTCGACTGATGTATTTTAAGTTCTCTTCTAACAGTGTGCTTGCGCAATATCTTTCATCACATTAGTGTGCTTACGCAATATGTTTCCACGCCATTTTCTTAAAGTCTCTGTTGGTGCAAAAATTAACATATCCAACAATACGGACTTAAATAAGAAGAATTGCGAATAAACTGATATTTCAATTAAACCGGGCTGCCCCAATGCAACCTGCTAATGGGCCAAAATAAAGAGATCGTCAATAGACCTCGTCTGAACAACGAGGTCGTTAGACCTCAACCCATAGTAGAAACATCGCCCAACTGATTTCTTAATTTGAAAAACTAAGATTTCTTTTTGGATACAGAAGAATCGCAGAAAGAACGGAAAATAGAAGATTCAAACCCCAAAAAATTAGAAGTTTAACTTATCCTTAAACCGTTTTAATAATATATAAATATAGGAGTTTCTCCTCTATTTTTGGTATCCACAACTTAATACTAAAAATTCTAGTTTTTTACATTGTTTTTGAGCAAAATCCTAACTTTGTCTCTAAACAATTTTTTTCTTTTCATCATTGAGTCTTTGATCAATCTAACAGCAAGAGAGTTAAGCGAATTGGATTTCGCCTTTAAACAAATTCATTGTGTGATTTTTGGAAGCAACAATCTCTTAAAAAAAATTAAATATTTTAGAAACAAAAATTAATGTACGTGTATCATGTACGTGTATAAGATTCAACTCAACCTTCTAAGTTAAGTTAGTTTATGAATCTATGATAATTAAAAAGAAAAAAAAAAACATTTAATGTAGATGTTACTAATACTATTCTAGTTTGTAGTAGAGTTTTGAGTTTATCCGGTTATAGAGGTCACAATTAATAAGGAACGTAAAACCATTCTTACGACTTTGCAACAAGTATCTATATTTCGGCGAGCTAGTATTTCAACCGCGCAACAATATCGCAAGTTTTTCCATTGAAGTCAACTATAATGATCAGAATCGGCCTTTTCCTATGGTATAGAAACCCTTAACAGAAATGGAGGTCACAGTTAATGGTCTAATGACATTTATCATCATCATCTCTGGAATTTTATGTCTACTAATCATTTTTCATATCTTATTTCTTAAATTATAACTTAAAATAAAAAATAAAAAAAAATAAACAAGCAATGTGTCAAACAAGTAAAATTATCTGATAAGTGGACCAGGCGCGAGACCGTTTAAGTAAATTGTAGTCTATATTGTAGAATAATCAGGCCTGGCATATAGTACCACCTCATGTCGTGGTAGCATAAATATGCAAGCCCAAAACCCAAATTTTATAGACCGAAAGTTTCATTGACCTGGCCCATGTCGGACCACTGATTCTCGATTTTATTTCGTTAAATTTATCCTAGACCCAAAACTAAACTCTCCACCTAAATTAACCAATCTTCAAGGTCAACAAGATTGATCCGACAATAAAGCTCCTGTCTAGCCTAAAGACTTTTGGGGAGGACATTTCCCTCCCATTAGATTCGTCAACTCAGGATTCTCGATTAAATTTTAGCATTGAAACTCTTCTTTATTTGTTTCAATGTTATTTATTTGGTTATCTTATATAACAAGAGTAAGAACGTTATTAGCAGCTGATTTTAAAGTTAATAACTGAAGAGCAAGAATCTCGACTCAAAAAATTACCAAATAACCAATTACTAGCAAGAACCAACTTATCTTAAAATCCAAAAAGCCATTATAAGGTTTGCTTAAACGAGCATTCGTCCTCCAAACACACTGGAAAGCTATAATAATAATAATCCATAAATGTCTGAGAAAAAACACAAACGATGCAGAATATAAAAAGTAACCTAAAGGTAAAGCAAATTCCAAAACTTGACAGAGATTCTTCAACGGATCCAGCATCTGTTTTCTCTGCAAGAAAAGAAAATACAATATTTATCATCTCACACAATTGCCATTCCAATGCATCATTACAGTTCAAAAAAGAGTGGCAAGAGTAATATAATGTTACCTTGTTTGGTTTCATCAACGCCTGTCGGTTTTTCCTTTCCCTCTCTTGCCTGAAAACAAATGTTTCGGTCTAAGCGTTGGTATAACTCTGTCAGCTTCACCACGACGTGCATTCTTGTCTCTCTTTTTGTGAGATTTATTGCTAATCTTAATGGCCGATAACTTCTGAGTAGAGTCTTTGAATCCTTCACCAGGCACAACTTCATGTGCAGGAGGCCTCGACTGAGATCTTGATATCGACATAGCTCTAGACTTTGATCTCACACGCTGCTTCTTGTTCGACTGTTGCTCATCATCAACGTCCATAGCATCATTACCCGCATCTTCTGATCGATCCCTCTTCCTCCCTCTAGACTTGCTTCTTGCACGGTCCATTGCAGAAGACGGATCAAGTCCCATAGCTGATAACTCCCTACCCATTCTCTTTGTTGTGTACTTCTTGTCCTTATCAAACTTTCTTGGAACAGTTGATCGGTTCTGTGCAACGGTCTTCTTGAGCCTGTGGTTTTTAATGAGTATAGCTTTCTTCTTTCTAATCTCAGAAAGCTGCTTCAGCTGCTCATCCGAAAGCTTTTCAATATCCATCTCCATATCAGCTTCTTCAACCCCAGCCTCCCTTATCCCTTCTTCACGTTCCAACTCTGCAAGCCTCTGCAAAATGTCTGGATCAATGAAGTCAGCCACATTGTGACCATCGAGAATCTCAGGCATAATGTCTTCCTTCCATTCATCATGTTGCAAGATGTAGTTCTTCTTTAGACTAGCAGAATAAACTCCAGCTCCACCATTCTCCTCTTCCAAATCTTTCTCAGTCTTTCGTTTCTCCATTGCAGCTGCTTCCTTAGCTTTAGCCTCCAGAACAACCTGAGGTATGCAAGGGAGCCTTTCTATGCTATCACGAGGCTTCGGGATAGCCACATGGAACCTGTTTAGGTGGTCGTTGATCTTTTTGGATTTCATCTTGGCCTCTACCCTTTGATCTAACAGCCTCTCACATGCGGCATTCTTCACAGACATGACACCTTCGTCTGTCAGAGTGCTCATCTTCAAAAGCACTTGTTCTTCACTTGCTCCCATTGCAGTCTTCATAGCTTCAGACTTCATCTCTTCAATCAGCTTCCGATCTTCTTCAGAGATGTTTTCCATGGGCATCAAATCAGTCTTGTTGCAGACAATGACCAAGGGTTTGTTCATAAAGAGGGACTTGATGCTGTGGAAAAGAGCAGCCTGCTGAGCAATAGTGTAACCACATGATCCAGAAATGTCGAGAAAGAACAAAACAGCAGCTCGAAGATGGGCCAAGGCAGTGATACTGCACATTTCAATGATGTTGCGGTCCTCAAAGGGCCTATCCAAAATCCCGGGGGTATCAATGACTTGGTACCTGAGATACTTGTAATCAGTATGACCAACAAAGAGGGATTTGGTGGTGAAAGCATAAGGCTGGACGTCAACATCAGCTCTGGTGACCTTGTTCATAAAAGAACTCTTGCCAACATTAGGGTAACCACAAATCAAGACAGTACGAGTGTTAGGATCGATGGAAGGAAGCCTAGCCATGTGCTGCCTGATCTGCTCGAGATAAGCCAAACTAGGAGTGATTCGCTTCAAAACAGTGCACATACGACCAAGAGCAGCAACCTTAAGACACTTGCAGCGGTACAAAGAATCACCATACTTGAGTAGCTTCACATAATCCTTGGAGATTTTGCTAATCAAGTTCCTGGCGGTGTTCACTTGGCCTAAAGCAAGCTTGTAATGATCTTTATTGTAAAGCACATGAAGAAGATCACCATAGAAAGGATGGATTTGTTCAAGGCGAGGAAACTCGTCAATGATTGCAGAGAGCTTCGCATGGAAGTTGGTCTGAGTGTACTTAACCTTTCTCATGTAGAACTGACGGAGACGGTTAATCTTGTAACCCTTGTGGACAACAGTTGGTGTCTGACGCTGAGTCCGTGAAAGGATGATGTCAACGAACTCCTTCCCATTGGGAACAACTGTGATCCTCTTGAAATTATATTGAACCATCTTCGCTTATCGATCTGTGAACAAAACCATACAAAATCCAAACAAAACTGTTACAGCTTAATCATAAAGCATATATATAACTAATTGATTATGAGATACTAATCAAACATTGTGCCAAAGGAAAATTAGATTTTGAGATGAAAAACAAACCAAAGCACCAAACTTACGAAGTGACAAATCATAATCCATGGAATTCAAAAACGAAAACACTAGTCTAAAGACACAAGTACCAAAAATTCTTCATCAACATTGAGAATAAAAACCAAAAAGAAACAACAACAACAGCAGGGAAAAGAGAAAGCAAAGACTCACGCAGAGAAAAGATGAACGGGAGTGGCGAATTTGAAAGTCGGCGTACTTAGGGTTAGCTGATAAGAGAAGCGAGCCGTCGAAGAAATGACGGTCGACTGTTTTCTGAGAGAGAAAGAGAGACCGAATCTAAATATGTAACACAAACCTAAAACCCTAGAATCATACGACGACGTTTGGGTCAAAACTAAACCCAGATGATTTTTTCCAGCTCAACCGGTCAACCCTGATACAATATAGCTTAGGGTAAACCGGAATAAACCGGTCTAGTTGTTTTAGCAAATATGTAGATTTTTTTTTAGCAAACCCAATAACCAAAATTGTAAGTTTATTGCAGTTGCAGGTCTCTAAAACCCTACCCTCTAAAAGAATCAGAGTTCCATTGAAATTGCTTGAAGAAAACTCCATGGATGATACACAAGTTAAAGCTCTAGAAGAGAAGCTGAAGAGTCAGCTAAGTCAGCTTGAACTCGAGCAAGCGGTGTTCGAGAGAATGGTTTACAAGAATAAGAACCAGCATCGGAGATGCTCTTATTTTCAATACCTTCTCAAGGTATATCTATCTACATTGTTCTTCTGATCCATTGTTAAAAATAGACAACTTTTGAGTCGAACTTGTATCGATTGAATTCAATTTTAAGCAAATAAACAAATTGAATTCAAATCAATTTTTAAGCAAATCATTTTTGTTTTGATTGGTCAGGTGAGAAGAGAATTGAGACTTTTACGAACAGCAAACATGGAGGGTATGTTGAGACCTTGCTTTCATGTTATATCTGGGAGAATAAGTAAACAGAAAATCCATGTTTTGGAGAGGTATGCTTCTCTTTCTTATGTTGATTTTAGTGATTTATGAGATTGGTGTAGGAGCTAAGTTGGTTAGTTTTGGGGTTTATGCAGCTTGAAGTTGAAAAAATCTGATACTGGGAAACCAAATATCTTGGAACGGCTTCTTGGAGCTCTTCGTTTACTCTCACAGGTATCGCTAAACAACCTTTGATCATACATATGAACAAAGATCCTTAGTGTGCTGACTCATCATCGTGTTTGTTGCAGATGACTGAACCCATCTTAAAGGCAGCTAGGTATTTGATTGGTTCATGAATTAAATCATTTATGTAATGTCTTAGAGCTAATCTTGTTAGGTGGGTAATATTTGTTCTACAGTGGGATATCTACTCTACTAGCTCGTTCATTCTTCATAGGATTTTCTGTGACATTTTTGGCGCTGCTTGCACGTCTCCGAGTATTGGTCCAACAAGTAAGGCTCCAATCGATGATCTAATAAATTACACACTGTGATTGATCTTAGTGTAAACGTAGTCTGCATAATGTGCTTGATTTTCTCATCGTTTTGGTTTCAGATATTACTTGACGCTGTTTCAGTTTTCAATTCGGTGACATCTACATCACTGAAGAAACAGTCTGTCAAGATAGCACAGGACGGGGTTGAGGTTGGTCTAAGCTTCTTTGGTTTAGATTTTTTACATAGTTCAATGAAAATGTCAGCAAACTCTGTTTTCTTTATTGGAATTAATACAGGTTTTCCGCGAGTTCTATCCAAAGGAAGAAGAGTGTGTCACCTTATTGGATTGTGTATGGAAGACTGATAAATATGTCTTACTCGAGACATTGCAGAACTCTGAGAATAGTAAACCTATGGAAAAAAATGTCTCAGAAGATGTTACTACTAGGGACTCTTTGGTACAGTATCAAACATCTGTTTCTTCTCTCGCGGGTAAGAACCGTCACAGACTTACTCTTTGGTTGTTAGTTTTGGTCCCTAGTTCGAATGCTGGTTATGTCCCTACTACCTAGATCTTGAGAGAACGACTCATTTGGCTCATACATGTCTAGAATCCTGCCTTTAGAGTAGAAAAGGGTTCAAAGGTTGCACAATTTGGATTTTAGATGGCTTTGTTGGTTAAAATTGTCTTAATTGAAAGATTTAATTGTCCCATTTCCAGAAGATCTCTCTCCTTTGCTTCGAGCAGACAACAGTGGTGCTACTGTGAGAGAAAGTTCGACTCCCATTGATGAAGCAGCTTCGTCCAAGACTAACATTGGGTTGCAACCAGAGGATTCAGAAAACCCAGAAGATGCGACAACTAGGGACTGTTCGGTTCAGTATGAAACGTTTGTTTCTCCTCTTGGAGGTAAGAATCTCCTCGTGATTTCTGTTTGGTTGTTTATTTTCGGTTTCCCTAGACCTTATACTCTATACTGGTTATGTCCTTTGCACCGATCCACTAAGTAGACAGACTTATACTTGTTTATAACTTCAAGGGCTCAAAGTTAGAGTTTGTGTTTAAGATGGGTTTTATTGGTAAGGGCATAGCGTTGAGATACATAAATTTTCTGCTTTGTACTTCATTGAAAGATTCGTGGTTTCGATTGAATTGTACCACCTGCAGAAGATCTCTCTCCTTTGCTTGAAGCCGACAACAGTGGTGTTACTTTGAGAGAAAGTTCTACTCCCATTGCCGAAGCAGCTTCTTCCAAGACTAACAATGCATCGCAACCAGAAGATTCAGAAAACCTAGAAGATACTACAACTAAGGATTGTTCAATTCAGTATCAAACGTTTGTTTCTCCTCTTGGAGGTAAGAATCTCCACAGAATTACTGTATGGTGGTTTCACCTAAGTAGGCTTATATTCGTTTAGAACTGCAATGATTTTAGTGTTTTAGATGGGTCATAAGGTCTTAGCAATGCGATACATAAATTCTCTGTTTCGTACTTCACTGAAAGATTCATGCTTCTGATAGAAAATTGTCCAATTGCAGAAGATATCACACCTTCTCCTCTGCCTGATGCAGACGAAAACGGATATGATACTGCTACAGAGTCTTTGACTCCCATTGCTGAAGCAGCCTCTTCCAAGACTAACGATGAATCCCAAACAGAAGATATGGAAAAAGTAGAAGATGAATCTACAAATCCCGTGAGCTCGGCAAAAATTAACAGAGACACAGTAAAACCAAGATTCAGAGCAACCAAGGTAGCGTTTCTACCTGTAAAAAGACCTTCATCTGCAATAACGCCAAACACCATAGAACAACCCCCATTGAAGAAACAAGAAACTGGCGAGAAAGACAAAAAGGAAGAAGATGGATTTTATAATCTACTCATCCGCGGAACACAGAAAGACAGTTTGTTCTAGCAAACACAAACATTTCAAAACTCAAGAACATAACTTGTGTTGTTCCTGTGTATTAAAACCAAGCGGAGTCAAGCCTTTTGAGTCGAGTAGCCAAGGATCAAATCACGGATCTCTTCACTGTTGGCTCTGTCGATAGCGGTTCTTCCATCAGCGTCCTTGACCGAATAATCAGCACCGGCTTTGAGAAGCTCCTCGATCTTAGGTCTGTCACCTTCTGTAGCGGCTAACATCAACAAGATATCAACTGGGTGAATGTTTAGGTTAAGAAGAGCTTCCATCTTTGAATAGGTTCCTTCTACTGCAAGCATACCCATGTAGTTGAAATACTGCAAAAAACATCACGAACACATAAAATTTATATTTATGTATACATAAAAGTTATATTCAATGTAGCTCTATGTAATGCTTCTTCACATCTACAACTAAAGATTGCAATTCAAGTAGCAAACTTGACGATTTGATTCATCAGAATCCAACCTAAGCGTCTTCTGACTTCTTGGTCGAAACATAAATCAATCTGATTCTTAGTCAAGGGAAAAACCTGTTCGACGTCGTCTCTGTCGAAATCATCTCGAGACTGGCTGCCATAGATTCCGGCATTTTCAGCATCGACACCATTCTTGCCGAACTTGAACCAGCAAGTGGTTCTTGAACCATTGGAGGGTCCTAGTCTGGCAGGTCGGATCCGAAGCTTTAAGTTTCGGGTTCCGAGAAATCTAGAGGAGAGCAGCCTTGGGGAAGAAGAAGTGGTGGAGAAGAGTGAGGTGGCCAAAGAAGGTGCACAGGAGAATGAGATTGAAGAAGAAGCCATGGCTGTTCTCTTAATGCTTCCAACTAAAGCAAAACAGATTCAGTGGTTGTATTATCCACTCATTTTCTCCCTTCTATCTAAAAAAGACTATAAATCTTTTTATTTATTTTATCGATTAATTTTCACCGTTAGATTTCAGATACTGATTTTATTTCCTTTTTCTTTTGTGACAACCACGAAGAATCTATTTTTTCATTTTTTCTTAAAAAACAACAACGAAGCATGACATGGCAAAGACGTGGTCTCCACTCTCTCAAGACCCCAACAGAAAATTTCAGCATTGTCGCCGGAAAAAAACCAGACGTCTTCTTCTTCTTCCTTCTGACCTATTTCTTCTTCACATTCATCATCATCATCCAAACTCAACATTAGCTTTTATCGAATCTACCCTAAATCTCCTAAAACCAGCCATTTCAATGATTCACAAAGCTCTCTAACCCTCACTACTTAAAATCCCACCACCATCACCATCGTTTCCTCTATGTAGTCTTCCTTCATTTCTATCTCTACCAATTTCAAATGCGATCACAAACCGCTTCAAAAACTTCAATGAAACCTTCTTCAAATTCATCTGCGTTCTCCGTCAGATCCTCCGTCGCAGTTTCGTCTCACTCAGCAATGGTTGAATTGAAACAGAGAATCTTAACCTCTCTCTCTAGACTCGGTGATCGCGATACTTATCAGATAGCTGTAGATGATCTCGAGAAAATCGTCGTCTCCGTCCCCGATTCACCCGAAATCCTCCCCGTGCTTCTCCATTGTCTTTTCGATTCCTCCTCCGATCTTAAAGCTCCGGTCAAGAGAGAATCAATTCGTCTCCTCTCCTTTCTTTGCCTCTCTTACACCGATCTCTCCTTTTCACAATTAGCCAAAATCATCTCACACATCGTCAAGCGTCTCAAGGACGCCGATAACGGTGTACGCGACGCTTGTCGCGACGCGATTGGTTCTCTCTCTGCGCAGTTTCTGAAGGAGAAGGAAGTAGAGAATGGAAATTATGTTGGGTCTTCGTTGGTGGGGCTATTTGCTAAACCCTTGTTTGAAGCAATGGCGGAGCAGAACAAAAGCTTACAATCTGGTGCTGCCATTTGTATGGGGAAGATGATTGATTCAGCAACGGAGCCTCCTGTTGCAGCTTTTCAAAAACTGTGCCCTAGAATCTCCAAGCTTTTGAATAGCCCCAATTACATTACTAAGGCTTCACTCTTACCCGTTGTTGGAAGCTTGTCCCAGGTTTGTGCAATGTGGTACATTGCTTGAATTTTCAGCTGCATTTTGTTTGGCTTCGTCTCTAGTTTTGTGGCTACTTGTGTTTCTATGCTAAGAAGATTGGAATGGCATGTTTGTGTGAAGGGATATGCTTACTATTTTCACTATATATCTCTAGTCTGCTTGGTGGTCAAGTCAAATCTACTGGGTACTCTCTATGGATTACATATTTTGAGCTATGGAATTGTTGCAGGTTGGAGCTATTGCACCACAGAGCTTGGAATCATTGCTACACAGCATTCACGAGTGCCTTGGATGTACGAATTGGGTTACTCGTAAAGCAGCTGCTGATGTCTTAATCTCCTTGGCTGTCCATTCTAGTAGCTTGGTTGCAGACAAAACAGATTCCACTCTTACAGCTCTTGAGGCATGTCGTTTTGATAAGGTACTAATAGCTATGATATTTTCTTGAGATATTTCTGGTAGAGGAATCATTGGCTAATATCTATCCAAGGTTAGAAATAAGATTGATACCAAGAAAAGAAATGCAGATTACTCTTAATGGTTATTAAAACATTGCTATTTCCATTCTCTTTCCTTGTCTTCAGCACCTTATGTATACGCTGATCGTGATAGCTGTGTTATAATTTTCTGATCAACTAAACAGAGCCAAAGGTATATAAGCTAGATTGAAAATAAAAGCTTGGATAGCAGTGGCGGATATTTGTTATACACTGTGATTTTCGATGAGCTGAAAGAATTTGCTTAGGCATGTTTTGCTTTGCTAGCATGTAAAAACGATAATTTAGTTTGACTGAGTTATATCCATATCACCATTGCTTAAGAAGGGAACTGCTAGACTGGAATTACATTGTTAATTTTTCCGACATTGTTTTTGCATCATTCTGAAAAGTGGCTACATTTTCTTTGGGTTGCAGATAAAACCTGTTAGAGAAAGCTTGTCTGAAGCACTAAACGTCTGGAAGAACATTGCTGGAAAAGGTGAATCTGGAACAATGGATGACCAGAAGGATGTGTCATCTGAGCAATGTATATTGGAAAGGAATGGAGAAACTGATTCAGTTTCATGTGAGGAAGCAGGACTAGTGATGCAAGGCTCTTGTGATGGTTTGAGCAGTAGTTCAGATTCTATTTCAAAAGCAGTTCTCATTTTGAGAAAGAAGGCACCTCGGTTGACTGGCAAAGATCTTAACCCAGAGTTTTTTCAGAAACTGGAAAAAAGAGGTTCTGGTGATATGCCAGTTGAAGTTATTCTTCCTTCTAGGCAAAAGAATTCGTCGAACTCAAATACAGAGGATGAATCAGACGCCAATACTTCAGTATTAAGGAGTAGGTCAAATGGTTTGTGCAGAACTGCTGGTGTCCATACCAAACAAAGACATTTTGGAGATTTTGCAAGAGAAAAATGGGTTGATGAAAGAATGAACGGAGGCGAATCACGGTTGAGAGCATTTGATGGAGATCATACTGAAGTAATCCAGGCGGACACATCTGAAAACAGAGGGAACTGGCCACCATTACAGAGACAGTTATTGCACTTGGAGAGACAACAAACCCACATAATGAATATGTTGCAGGTACTGATCCGATTTCAAATAAATATAGGGATTCACTTTAAAAAGTTTCTCTATTAAAAGGTAGCATCCTTATCATTGCAGGATTTCATGGGTGGTTCACATGACGGCATGATAAGTTTGGAGAACCGTGTTAGAGGTCTTGAGAGGATTGTAGAAGAGATGTCTAGAGAAATGTCCATACAATCAGGTACGTATAACTGCATGACCTGCGCTGTTAAAACAATTCTACTTGTTGCATCCATTTGAAGAAAGATATTTATTATTTCGAAAACTGTAATTTGCTTCAGGTGCGAGAGGAAAGGCGACTGCATCATGGAGATCTGATGTAGATGGATGGGATAGTCCTAACTATGGACCTTCTTCTAGAAACACTCAGACCAGTACAAGAAAGATACGTGGCACTGGTCCTTCTGAGCAATCAGGTAACAGCAGAAGAGCTTGGGACAAAAGCTCTGTAGCAATTAGACTAGGTGAAGGACCTTCTGCTAGAAGCGTGTGGCAAGCATCAAAAGATGAAGCTACTCTTGAAGCAATACGTGTGGCTGGAGAAGACTGTGGAACATCAAGGAATAGGCGAGTATCTATTCCTGAAGCAGAAGCAATGATGGACGAAGATGATGATAACCGTGGGGGACAACAGGGAGACCCTATCTGGACTTGTTGGAGTAATTCGGTGCACGCACTTCGAGTTGGTGATACCGATTCTGCATTTGCTGAGGTATTATCTACTGGAGACGACCATTTACTTGTCAAGTTAATGGACAAAACCGGTCCTGTTCTTGATCAACTATCGAGTGATATGGGAAACGAGGCTATCCATTCTATTGCACAGTTTCTCCTGGATCATACTCTATATGATATCTGTCTATCTTGGATTCAACAGGTAAAACAAGATTCTTCTTTTGTTTTCAAGATTTCATGTTTCAGATACTCCAACAATAATGCTTATATCTTTGTTTATAAATTATCCAGCTGCTAGAAGTAAGTGTAGAAAACGGAGCAGACTTTATGGGAATACCGTTGGAGTTGAAGAAGGAGCTTTTGTTGAATCTACATGAAGCTTTGTCGACAACAGATCCTCCAGAGGACTGGGAAGGTCTAGCTCCCGATCATCTTTTGGTCGAGTTAGCATCTAATTGGAACATCGAGATCCAACATTTTGACACGTAGAATGTTTGGAAGACATTACATTGTACAGATATGATTCTTTCACTTGTGAATCACACCAAAACAAAAAACATTGGTATACGATACTTTTGAGTCAATGAAAGCTACTATACATTTGATCATACTGATAACTTCAACTTCAACTTCAAAAACGGTGTATGGTGCATTTATGTTTTGCAATATCGGTTACTATTAAATCACAAAAGAAGGTTGGTAATGAAATAGAAATTCTATGAAGGAATGATAAAGTTATGGGACAAAAACAAAAAAAAAAAGATAAAAACTAACCATAATGAAAAAAACTGAATCAATTTGTTACAAAGACAATAGACTCTCAATGTTGAGGCAAGTATGGATCCGAATTCCATCCATGTTTCCAAGTCCATTACGGAGCATAAAATCAGCATCGCCGACTCCTTGAAGATCGACTCTTCTGTAGCTCTTTTTCTCCGGATCGTAGTATAAAATATAGAACGAGTCGAGAACGTATGCTACATAAATAAACTCACCATCATCAGTGATACCATTTATCCCGGAAAGTGCTTGCAAAGGCTGATCATTATAAGATGCTCTAGTAAAGTGTTTGCACAACCATTTGGCATCCTCCAAAACCCACAGTGTGATATCCTTGTTGTACATGGTACTTTTAACACAAGCTAACTTACCTGCATAAGGTATTAGCTTACCCCACCATCCATTACCCCATGGCACTTCTATCTATTTGAACTTTTCAGACCTGACATCAAAACTCATTATAATGTCAACATTAGATTGATCAAGACTGGCTCTATAGTATAGAACACCATTGATGCATTGCCCATCATTGTCACCAATAGTGTTACTAAAAGGAAGATGCTTATGGTTTATGATATTGATGGTTCTCCATTTTTTTTGTGTAGCTGTTCCCAATGTTAAAACCCGACACTTATCAGAAGCTTTATCACGAGGCATGCACACTACTTTGTGCTCACACGCGACCGAATCGTGTCCTAAAAAGACTATTTTACCCTTCCAGTTGCTTTTGGGTTTGGGCAAGGTTGAGAATTTTCTCAAGGTAGGGTTCCAAATAATGGGTTTTTTTGCTATTCGGAAACAGATCAAGCCGTGGACAGATTCCCTGAAACCGAAGCGACAATAGTTGGGGAATTTCATTTGGTAGCTAACCACATGCTGAGGCTCGTTTGGATTCTGGTGAATGGAGATAACAAACAGCTTTCTTTTTGGTTTGAAGAAGATTAGAAGACTCGATGAAGACTGTTTTGGGAACATGTTACTGATGAAATATGGATCAGTGCTGATTGATGACCATTGCTTTGAAACACAACGAGCTCTCAATACTGATTTTGCGGGCAGCTTTGCAAGTATCTTCGAGGTTACATCCAGAGGAATTGAAGACATAGATGAAGATTGTGTTGATATGCTCCTCTGGATTTTTCTCTTTTTCTTTTCTTGTTGCTCCATCTTTTGCTTAAAACCCTAATCCATACGCTCCCCTATGTTTATAACGGAGAGGGCTAATTTCTAAATAACTTGTGTTTGGATTTTAGTTTTATGGCTTAGCGTTTAATTTTAATATTTTAGGTTCAGGTTTTTGGGTTTAGATTTAAACAGAAATTTTGAATATAAAGTTTAACATAAATTTGACTATTTGTTCTATACTAATTTTTGCTAACTCATTTATATTGTGTAATGGTTAATGGTTGTGGTATCGAACGTGACAAAATTCTAAAGACCAATTCTCTTTGGTAATGATATTTCTTAAGTAACAACACAAATAAAAAGCTAACAATTTCTTGAGAGTGACAATAATTTATCTAGTACTAACTAACGATCATGAAAATTTGTTCGTCCCAGTCTATTTCCTTGTGAACCTTATATGTACGATATTATATGTGATTTAGTTTTCTAATGGACTAAACTGAAAAGATCCATAGATATACGAGCTGATTGAAAATGAAATTTGGATGGCAAGGTAAGAGCATTTCAAGCCGTAAATGTCAAAAACATCTTGATATTTTTCTTATAAATACCATGACCACAAGTAGTTTTTGTTTTCTTATACATTCAACGTTTAAGAAAACACTTTGTTGTTTCTGTGTAAATTAAAAAACAAGTACCTCGTCGTTTTGTTTAATTAAAAAAAACTTTTAAGTAGACGGCTTCAGTAAACGAAAAGTTTAATTTTTGTTAATGAATTTTATTTCAAGGTTTTGTTTACAAATGGATCCTACAAATGTTAAGGATTTTTTTCATTAAATTCCCGAAACATTACGCTATATAGAGTTTCTTCGCATCTTTCATTTGTGAATCAAGAAATGTTAAATACAGTGTTTTTGTTTTGATTTGATTCTTTTGATTCAATGAAAGCTACTATACATATTGTTCTCGTCAAATTCAAAGAAGGTATATGCTTAATGTCTCCATGTAAATTCATGTTTGTAATTATTTTACATAAAGATCACAAAAAGAACTTTGATAATTAAAACAACGGGATAGAATCATAAAATTATGATTCTATCCTGAAGGTTATAACTAAAATGTAAAAACATCTAAAGATTAAAAATCAATAATTAACAAACTATCACTTCAAAAAAAACAAAGCAATATTTAGTATAATATATGTAATAAAGACATTTGTAGCTTCTGTTTGAAGTTCACGCTCTTCTTCTTCTTCCCTTTTTTTAATTGACTTCACTTCCTTCTTTTTCTTCTTCCTCTCTTGCTTGAGCCATCGTTTCTTTTTGTCACTGTTAAAATTGGATTAAAGGTTCATTGAATGCAATAGAATTTAAAATGAGAAATCTGAAACTTTTGTTGTTTTGGATTTCTTATACATTATATTAAAATTTAATTTTTTCTTCTTCCTTTCTATCTCTTTCCAACGTATCTCTCTTTCTCTCCTCTCTCTCCACTCTCCTCTCTTTAGTTCTCAGAGCCTCACGTACGCCTCATTGTTTTTTGTAATAAGATTTTTTATGTATTTTCAAGTACTACTTATGCTACTCACTTAATTTCCAAATTTATGATACTATAAATTTAATAACTATTTCAAAATTGGTTATTTCTACAAATCACTCTTAAAATTTTTTGAAAATGCATTAATAAGAAAAAAACAATGAAAAAAAATCGTCAAGACATGTGGGTTTCCATGTGATTGGGGAAATATTGGTGCCCACGTAGACGTGTATCTATTATTATATGATTTTAAAACTACGAATTAAGTATGTTACGTGGATCACGAAATGTTAATAATTAACTACAAATAAATGCTTCACAAACGTGTTTTCGAAGAAGGTAAATCACATCATTTTTTTTTTTTTTCGTCAGAAGGTAAATCGCATCTTTGTTCAAGACATGCGCACTTTAAGGTCAATGTAGTTATCGGAATACTTAGTTCATTACACGCCAAAACAAGTTCACTCACAAGAATATTTCTCTTCAACTTTCTCGTTTCCACCATCAATTGTAAGTCTAACGTAAGGCATTATTCCCTCTGTTTCAAAATATTTGATGTTTTAAATATTTTATTTTGTTTCATATTTTAAGATGCTTTACAAGTTTTTTTGCAAATTTAAATGCATTTGATTATTTGTGACCATTTCTATTTTACAGTATTTTTTATGATTGGTTAGATTTATTTTTATTAAATACTAATCGTATTTTTAAAGAGAAAAACAAAACTGTCCAAGTATGTGTGCTTTTACCTTAAACATTTATATTTTGAAACAGATGGAGTATTATTTAAAAAAGTAAATCAAATAAAGTGACATTAAGATATCATTATCATTAATTATGAAGCTTGTCTCCAAAATTAGATATATATATATATATATATATATATATATTGTTGTGATTGTATGGTAGTATAACCATAGTATGTTAATATTCAAACTTGACAGACGCAAGTAGACTCCGATGTAGAAGTAGAATCTGATGGCGACCTTATGCATGATCCTCCCGGATACCCTAGTTTGATGCATTTTGGTTGCAATCTTTGATTTCTCCACATGAGCCGACAGGGACTATCGTGTTTATACCCACCGTCATAAGAGAAGCTTCTTCTGCTGTAGAAGACATATCCTTTTCCGCAAGATAACGACCTTGAATGGTTGAAAAGTTGAAACAAATTCATTTTTTTTTCAAGAAACAAAAATATTGTAGAAAAGTGACCCATTTATAAGAATGTAGGATTCGGCTGGAATAGGGAATAAATTTCATATCATTTCAAAAGCTGTTTTTTGTTGGATTATAATTTTTTTTTTTCATACGGGAAATAACTTCAGAGATCTTTTAAATATAAACAATCCAAAGTAATTCTAATTTTTTAAAAAATATTTTTATTTATTTTATTTCTATTTTTCTTAGTCGTGGAAACAAAGTACACCCTACAAGTAACCATAGTTGATTAGTTACATGTTGCAAGAGAATTCGGAACAGAAACGTACCTTGAATCAAAACAAGGGCAATACATAAGCAACTAAGGAAGAGGAATTTGTGAGAGGAAGCCATTTTGTTTTCTTAATACTTAACAATGTCTCTGTGTAATTATTCTCTTATTTTTATTCTTTTATGATTTGTAAATTGTCTCATCATGTCTAGCTATATATAGATTGTATATGTATCCCATACGTATATACAGAAAATAAGGAAATAAACAACTGTGAAAATATGATTTTAGCAGAGGTAAAAAATATTTAAGGTTATAAAATATTCCCAAATCACGAGTTTAAAACGTTTTGGGAGTTAATTTAAACATTTTGTACATGTTTGGAAATTAATCAAATTAAATCTTTTAATACTAAATAGATTTTCTTTTAACCAGCATATTTGCTTTAAATGTAATAGATCGATGAGTATCTCTTACATCAAATGATTTATAAATATATTAGCATTATCTCTTAATATTTTTCTATTATATAGTGTTAATGACAAAGATATTATACCTGATTTTCAAGATATTAATTTGTGTGTAATGCATATATACCGCATATGACCCATTTAGTATAGTTGGATTATCTTTATTTTAAATAACATATATCTGTCTCAAATAAAATGTTTGTTTCCTATGATGAAAACAATCAAATATGCTTAGATTGGCTTGGACTTTATTTTCTTTAAATAAAGATAAGTTTTGGAAAAGAAACTACCATAAGTTACAATATTATATATACTAAATTTCCAATTATCTGTTATTTTATAGTTTACCAAGCAAAGTGTACATATGTATATTTTCTATAATATCATATACATACAAACCCGTCCATTCACAAGGATCTTCAACGCCTGTTACACAAGATTTAAATACGGTTCAAGTCAGATTCACACGCCATATATAATGTTTTCGTACACGGTCACAATACCATTACTAGCTAAATGCGCCAAACATATCCCAATATGTGCACAATCACTAGCTGCGCCTTGAAAAGTTCACATGCCGATGCCGGTGCCCTACTAGTCAAACATCAAAGCTCACCAACCCTAACCTTATTGTATATGTATCACATGCGTATACAATAAAATAAAATAAAAAAACCAGCCAAATATTAACATAGTTTTTCATCCAGCGCAAATCTTCTATCTATGTTACCACTAAAAATGTGTTTTACACTAACCTCACTACTAAATTTTTTTTTGAAATCATCACATATATGGGATGGATCTCGTGACCTTCATATATATAGTGTATATGTGTAATGTTCTCTTGTACAACTCATGTTTTGTAATTGTATACATTTAGATAGCAAAAAAAAAAACTCGGCAAATTGAAATTAAACATGCTAGAATTTAAATACTTAAGGAATGAAATTTTAATAATCCGCATATTAAAAGTGAAAATTTCAAATCATATACATGAAAGACCAAAAAAATACCAAATTTATGGTTTAAAAAACAAACAAATTTGGTTCTTCAAAAAAAGAATACCAAATTTAAAATAAAATAAAAAACTAAGAAAACAATTGTTAGAAAGACGTAACGTGATGCGAGAAAGTATAGAGCCTATTCACTTTTTTGTTTCCAAGTCCATGACTGAGCCTAAATACTTCGTACGCTGTTCCTCTAAATTCGACTTTTCTGAAGCTGTTTTTCTTCGGATCAAAATACAAAACATAAAACGATTTGAGAAACGTGGATAGTACGTAAATAAACTCTCCAGCATGAGTGATACCATCTAGTTTGAAATCAGTTTTCAAACTCCGATCATAATGAGCCAAAGGAGCAAGAAAGAGTTTACATGACCATATGTGTTTCTCTGCATCCTCCAAAGTCCACAATGTAATACCACCATTGACATCGTCCATGGTATTATTAACACATGCTAACCTACCCTGATAAGGTATCAGCATGTTCGCAAAACTACCCGAAGGTAATGTTATCGTATCGAACTTTTCAGATCTGACCTCAAAACTCATTATAGTTGGATTGCTAATAAACCCCATCTGATCAATATAGGCTTGGTAATATATAACACCGTTAATGCATTGCCCATAGTAACGAAGGATAGAACGATGCTTAAGGTTACTTTTGATCCTTCTCCATTTTTCTTGAGCTGATCCCAGTGTTAAAACCCTACACTCATCGCTTGTGTTATCACGATTCATGCACATTAGTTTGTGTTTACCTTCGACTGGATCGTATCCTAAAAAGACTGATAATCCCTTCCAGCTTTTTTCCGGTTTAGGCAAGATTAAAAACTGTCTCATGGTAGGGTTCCAAATTATGGGTTTTGTAGATATTCGAAAGCTGATTAACCCGTGGACAGATTCCGTGAAGGGGAAGCAACAATATTTAGGGTATTTGATATGGTAACTATCCACATGCTGAGAATAAGAATGAGTCTCCTTGGAATTCTGATTGTGGTGAGGAAACGTGAAAACAAACAACTTGTCCTTGTTTTTGAAGAACATTAGAAGACTTGGCCGTGTTGAGGATCGAGCTTCGTATGAGTTGGTAAAATATGGATCGGTGGTGGTTGATAACCAGAGCTTCGAAACACAACGAAACCTCAAAACAGATTTAACAGGTAGCCTTAAGAGTATCTCCAAGATTAGATCAAGAGGACAGAGCAATGTTGTTGTTTTTGGTATCGAAGAAGATTGTCTTTTTCGTCTTTCTCTGTGAATCCGTTCGGTGTTTTCTTCTCGTTGCTCCATTGTTGGCTAAAACTCTCTGTGTTACTTCTTTTTCACGTAATCGTTCCCCGATCTATATCTTTTGAACTTTTTAATTTCATATGTTAAACTTATATATATATAGAGAGAGAGAGAGTACATTTTTTTGTTTCTTACTTATTATAAATTTAATAATATATAGATAATGTTAGGAGATTAGGACATATATCGACGTATATATGTATCATTATTATTCATTGTTGTTAGGAAGATTTACATTTGTGTGTATTATTATATATATCTATCATTACAAGAAAACAGGTAAACGACGACTACAATCAGCGACAACAAACGTAGTCGTAACATTATAGGACTAGTTGGCGACGGATTTACGACTCGCCTGCGACAACACGAAAAATTGTAGTCACATAGTCGTTGTTTTACGACTATCGTATGCAGTCGGCAAAGTGTCGGCAAGTGACAACTATTTGACGATTATATTATTGAAGGGATATTGTTGTCGTTGCTTACTCGCTAATTAACGACTATTCTACCGTCTATTTTGTTTAGTCGCTAATATGGCGACTACAGGCCGACTAAGTCGTCTAGTCGTCCTGTAGTCGTAGAAACGTCGCACCGTAGTCGTATAAAGTAGATGAAAAACATGTTTCGCATTGGTAAGTAGGTACACCTAATTATTTAGTTGTAGTCGTAAATTAGTCACAAAAATTGGCCTATATAATAAACGTTCACGCAACTCTTCTTTCACCAACAAATCAAAACAACAACAACATCAAAGAGAAAAAAAAAATATTAGTTATTTTATTATATAATGGCGGGAAACTATAATTATGGCTGTACTGGCGGTTTCTATCAAGATTGGATGTACAAGAGATTTGATGAAGTGACGGGGAATTTGTCAGCCGAATACGTTGCAGGAGTTGAGCAATTCATGACATTCGCTAATAGTCAGCCAATAGTACAGAGTGGTCGAGGTAAATTTCATTGTCCTTGTAGTGTATGCAAGAATGAAAAACACATCATCTCGGGTAGAAGAGTTAGTAGTCATTTGTTTAGTCATGGATTTATGCCTGATTATTATGTTTGGTATAAGCATGAAGAAGAAATGAATATGGATATAGGAACGAGTTACACGAATAGGACGTATTTTAGTGAGAATCATGAAGAAGTGGGTAATATTGTAGAAGATCCATATGTGGATATGGTGAACGATGCATTTAATTTTAACGTGGGGTATGATGATAACTATCGTCATGATGATAGTTATCAGAATGTGGAAGAACCGGTCCGTAACCATTCAAATAAGTTCTACGACTTGTTAGAACGTGCAAATAATCCTTTGTACGATGGTTGTCGTGAAGGGCAGTCGCAATTATCCTTAGCATCTCGACTCATGCACAACAAGGCGGAGTATAATATGAGTGAAAAGTTGGTGGACTCTGTTTGCGAAATGTTTACAGATTTTTTACCAGAAGGAAACCAGGACACCACTTCACATTACCAGACCGAGAAGTTAATGCGCAATTTAGGACTTCCATATCATACGATTGATGTTTGTCAGAACAATTGTATGCTATTTTGGAAAGAAGACAAAAAAGAAGATCAATGTCGATTTTGTGGCGCGAAAAGAAGGAAGCCTAAGGACGACCATCGAAGAACCAAAGTACCATATAGTCGTATGTGGTATCTACCTATTGGGGACCGGTTGAAGAGAATGTATCAGAGCCATGAGACAGCTGCGGCAATGCGATGGCATGCTGAGCACCAATCAAAGGAGGGAGAAATGAATCATCCTTCAGATGCAGCAAAGTGGAGATATTTCCAAGGGTTACATCCCGAGTTTGCCGAAGAACCCCGTAACATTTATCTCGGGTTGTGTACTGATGGGTTCAATCCATTTGGCATGTCTCGTAATCATTCGTTGTGGCCTGTGATCCTAACTCCTTATAATTTACCTCCTGGTATGTGCATGAATACCGAGTACTTATTTCTTACCATTCTGAATTCTGGTCCAAATCATCCTCGAGCTAGTCTTGATGTCTTCCTCCAACCTCTTATTGAGGAGTTAAAAGAGTTGTGGTCTACTGGAGTCGATGCGTACGATGTTTCATTGAGTCAGAACTTTAATCTAAAAGCAGTACTACTGTGGACGATTAGCGACTTTCCGGCGTATAACATGTTATCAGGATGGACTACTCATGGTAAATTGTCTTGTCCTGTTTGCATGGAAAGTACAAAGTCTTTTTATCTACCCAATGGACGGAAGACATGCTGATTTGATTGTCACTGTAGATTTCTTCCTCATGGTCATCCATCCCGTAGGAACAGAAAAGACTTTCTGAAAGGAAGAGATGCTTCTAGCGAATATCCACCTGAGTCTTTGACAGGGGAGCAAGTTTATTACGAGAGGTTGGCTAGTGTAAATCCACCAAAAACGAAGGATGTTGGTGGGAACGGTCATGAAAAGAAGATGCGAGGCTATGGGAAGGAACATAATTGGCACAAAGAAAGCATCTTGTGGGAGTTGTCTTACTGGAAAGACCTCAATCTTCGACATAATATTGATGTGATGCATATAGAGAAGAATTTTCTTGACAACATCATGAACACTCTCATGAGAGTTAAGGGTAAATCAAAAGATAATATCATGTCAAGATTGGATATTGAGAAATTTTGTTCACGCCCAGGCTTACATATTGATAGTAGTGGCAAAGCTCCATTTCCAGCGTATAAATTGACAAAAGAAGCCAAACAGAGTTTATTACAATGTGTGAAATATGATATTAGATTTCCAGATGGTTATTCTTCAGATTTGGCTAGTTGTGTAGATCTGGATAATGGAAAGTTTTCAGGCATGAAAAGTCATGATTGTCATGTATTTATGGAGCGACTACTTCCATTTATCTTTGCTGAACTGCTTGACCGGAATGTCCACCTTGCACTATCAGGTACAATATATACTAACTATATTTTATTCCAACATTTTTTTAATCTAATCATTTAACTTGCACATATATTTTAGGAATTGGAGCATTTTTTCGAGATCTATGTTCGAGAACTTTACAGACAAGTCGCGTTCAAATTCTCAAACAGAACATAGTTTTAATCATCTGTAACTTGGAAAAGATCTTTCCACCATCATTTTTTGATGTTATGGAACACTTACCTATCCATCTCCCATACGAAGCTGAATTGGGTGGCCCAGTCCAATATAGGTGGATGTACCCATTCGAGAGGTTTTTCAAAAAGGTGAAAGGAAAAGCAAAGAACAAAAGATATGCTGCAGGTTCAATTGTTGAGTCATATATCAATGACGAGATTGCTTATTTTTCAGAGCACTACTTTGCCGATCATATTCAAACAAAATCAAGGTAAATATATTTAATTATTTAACGATTAATATTCTTCGATATTAATTCACTTACATGGATCAGGTTAACAAGATTCAATGAAGGTGAAGTTCCTGTATATCATGTCCCTGGAGTACCTAATATATTTATGCACGTCGGCCGTCCAAGTGGTGAAATGCATGTAGATTGGTTTTCAGAGAAAGACTACCAAAGCGCACATGCATATATTTTAAGAAATTGTGACTATTTTAAACCTTTTGAGAGGTATTTTTAATCACTCGTTGTTTGTAAATTTTCACTAAGATCACTTTGATAAATTTTTCCTCGTTTGTAAATGTAGTATGTTCGAAGATTATCTTTCTGCCAAATATCCATGCTTGCCCGAAAATGAACTCTACGCGAGAAGAGCGGAAGAATATCATCTATGGGTTAAAGAATATGTAAGTCTACATCAATTTTGGTTCATTCGAAAGGTGATCATTTAATATATACTAATTGATATTGTTTATCTATTATGTAGGTAACATACTGGAACACTACTTCTCCATTTCCTACTTGGGTTCAAGAGATTGTGCAAGGACCTTTGAACAAGGTTAAAACTTGGCCAATGTATTTCACAAGAGGATATTTGTTTCATACGCAAAATCACGGCGCTGGACGAAAGACATGTAACTATGGGGTCTGTGTTAAAGGTGAAAATTACGCTGATTCATCAGATGAAGCGGATTTCTACGGTACCTTAACTGATATTATAGAACTCGAGTATGAGGGTATCGTCAATTTGAGGATCACACTTTTTAAGTGTAAGTGGTATGACCCAAAGATCGGGAGAGGCACTCGACGAAGCCATAGTGGCGTTGTAGACATTCTATCTACGAGGAAATACAATAAATACGAGTCATTTATTCTTGGTACGTAATTATTCTTAAGTCCAAAATACGTTTCTTTTTTAATTATTAATAATCTATCTTTGATATATGTATACAGGATCTCAAGCAGATCAAGTTTGTTATATTCCGTATCCATATACGAAGAAACCAAAGAACATTTGGCTCAATGTTCTAAAAGTCAATCCGAGGGGAAACATTTCTGAAGAATATGAAAACAATGATCCAACTCTTTTGCAAACAGAAAATGATGATGATGTTTTGCTCACTACAATTGAAGATCTTGTTCTTGAAACTCCGGTAGCCAACTTAAACCCAATAATCCTTGATTACGATGTCGGGGATGCTGAACCAGAAGACGAATTCCGATGTAATTTATCGTCCTCGGACGAAGATGAAGTAGAAGATGAAGATGTATAACTGTGTTAATATATGTATAATTATTTGAATAAATATTAGAATGAATTTTGTTTCATAAAATCATTGAACTTTTTTATGATATACAAATATTTCTTCACATCTATAATTATATCAATTTAAAAGTGACTATTATGCGACTAATGAGCGACTAAGATAAGTTTTATTGGGCTTCTAAACGTTGAAATCCAAACCCATTAAAATCGGCGACAAAACGACGACTATTATGCGACAACTGTTTGATATGTTGGGCTTTAAAATTTCGGGGCCCAAACCCATTAGTATAGGCGTCTATATTGCGACTAAATACCGACAAGTTTAAATTTGTTGGGCTTTGAAATTTTGAAACCCAAACCCAGTATAATTGGCGACAAAATTACGACTATTCAACGATACTTGTTTGATTAGTTGGGCTTCAAAATTTCGAGGCCCAAACCAAAATTAGTTGGCGACAATTATGCGACTATTATGCGACCTCTATTGTGTTGAAAACCCTAAATCGAGTCATTTCTCTTCGAGCCAAACACTTAGCCATTTCTTCTTCTTCTTCGTCTTCTTCGTTTCGCAAAACCCTAATCCCCAATTCTCTTTCTTCTTCGATCTTCTTCTTCTTCTTTCTATTTCTCACCTTAAACCTATTCGATCCAACCTCCTCTTCTTCTTCTTCTTCGTCTCGAAAACCCTAATCCCCAAAACTCTTTCTAAGATCGATCCTTTCTCCTTGTAGATCGATCTTCTTCTTCTTCCTATAAGATCGATCGATCTTCTTCGATCTCTCACCTTCAACCTCTCCGATCTGCTTCGTCTTCTTCTTCTTCTTCTCTTCAATCTCTTCAATCTCTTCATTTGGCTCACTATCATGCCTATCGCCGGTCGAGGTGGCTCCCGGAAGCGTAAGACGACGCCGAACGTCACTCAGAGAGCCGGCGCCGGCGGATCAAGACCTGCAAATCTTCCTCCCCAATACAACTTCACTCCGGCGCCGACGGTTCAAGTTCCTGCGACGGAGCCGGCTCAACAACATGGACCTTCAACGTCTGCACCCCACGTCCGCAACTATCCACCGCCTCTCCAACTCTTCCAGAACTCAACGACTCAACCACAACATCAAGCTCCTCCACCTCTATCTGAAGAGGTCCACTACACTCCGCCGCCAACAGCGCCACCTCAGCAAACTCCTCCTCAGTCGCGAGATTCAGACGCTCCAGCAAACAGCCACCCGTCGTCTCAAGGGAACAACTTCCAAGAGGAAGTTCCTGGGACGTTGCCGGAGGTACAAGAAGACTCGGCGTTGGCTCTGCAATCGACACTCTCTGTGCCAAACAGGGAGCAGTGGTGTTGTGTCTTGTCTCCAATTCCCAAACCTAAAACCGAGTGGTATGTTTTCTTCCTCTATTTTATTCTAGTGTTCTTAGCCTGTGTAGTGTAACTCGTGTTATGGTCTGTAGAATGGCTTGTTAGGGTTTGTGTAACATAGTAGAATCTGCCTTTGTTGGAGTTGGATGTTTGTTAGGGTTTGTGTAACATAGTAGAATCTGCCTTTGTTCTAAACTCGTGTGTGATCTTGTTAAGTTCTTCACTTTGTCTATAATCTTGTTAGGTTATTTATTGTGTTCTGTGGTGAATCATGAACATAATTGTGGAACATTTGTTGATTGTTGAACTTAGCATGTTTTCGGCTTTTACATTGAGGATCTGTCTTTGTTCTATACTTGTCTATAATCTTGTTAAGTTTTTTATTGTGTTCTGTTGTGAATCATGAACTTAATTGTGGAACATTTGTTGATTGTTGAACTTAGCATGTTTTCGGCTTTGACAATGAGGATCTGTCTTTGTTCTATACTTGTTTATACTTGTTCTTTACTGTCTATGATCTTGTTATGTTGACTATTGTGTTCTGTGTGTGATCTTGTCGGCTTATACTTGTCTAGAATCTTGTAGAATCTGCCTTTGTTCAATTATATAGTCTGCTGTAGTTGTAGTGTTTTGGATTTTAAACATGTTTACTTTCTGTCTGTGTTGCATGTGTTTGGAGGTTTACTCGCGACAGAGGATCTAAATTGGTTAGAAAGATCACACAGATTTTTACTCAAAAGTTCAATGCTCCCTACTATAATTGGTCCTCTGTGCCATTGGATAAAAGAGAAAGATTGTTTTTAGAGTTTGCGGTAAGCTTCTTGTATTTCTTCAACTTTCTTTAGACTGTACTATTTAATCTGTCATTTGTTCACTAACTTCACACTTTTTTTGTAGAAAACTCACCACTGGGATCCCTTAATAACAGGGACAGTCCAATACTACTTCAATGAGATCGTTAAGAGGCGCTTGAAGGACATGGTTAGCACCGCAAGGAGAACTCGAGAGCAGCCTCCATGGATTGGAGAAACTCTGTGGGGAACCATGTGCGACTACTGGGACACTGAAGAGGCACAGAAAAGGAGTAAGACATATTCTAAAGCTCGTCTCTCTGACCGTAACGGTCTCGGTCCTCACGTCCACTACTCTGGGCCAAAGTCTTTCCAAGAAATCCAAGATGAATTGGTAAGTGTTTCTGCAATCTTCCCATGTGTTTTAGTGATGTTCGTTTAACTGTGTGTGATGTTTAGTCTGTTGATAGTAATGAAGCTTGTGATCTGTGTTTGCAGGAAGAAAAAATGGGAAGACCTGTCCCTCTTGGTGAGGTGTTCATCCAAACACACACTAAGTCGGATGGGACTTATGTTGATCAGAAGGCAGAGAAGATTGCTCTGGCGTATGAGCAGAATGTGAGAGAGAAGCTGTCTGAACTAGAGGCGGCTGCTTCTGCTGTGTCTGATGGCTCTTCACGTCCTCGGGATCTCACACTAGATGAGTATGCAGCCATATTTCTCGAGGTAAGATGTTCTTTATCTTTTTCAGAGTCTTAGAGACATTTAGGATCTGTCACTAATTATCTTCCTCTTTATTTCTTGCAGTCCACAGAAAAGGATGCAAGAGGCAATCCTTATGGACTTGGCTGTCTTAAAGAAACTCTCGGCAGTGCCAACCGCCAACTCCCCGGAGACTCAACCTTTAAAGCCTTAGAAGAACGGCTGCAGGAAGCTCAGCGGCAAATTGAAGAATAGGCTGCATATAACGAGAAGCGAGATGCTGAGATTGCTGCCCGAGAAGCCGAGACAGCCCGAGTCACAGCTAAGCAAAAGGACAAGCTCGAGCACTTGTCCTTAGTCGAGAAGTATCTCCGCCAAACCGATCCGCAGTTCTTGGACTTCATTGCCACACACTCTTCCACATCCACAGAGCGTATCCCAATTACTCCCCCATCTAATGATCCATAGAATTTAGGTTTCCAAACACTAATTGTATCTTTCAATAAGTTGTATGTTTGAACAAGATAATTTTATGTTTTGAACTTGATTTTCAATATATAAGCAGTGTTTTCATATTGTATAGCATATCAATAACAAACAAGAACAATCGATGAACAAACAAGAACAAACAAGAAACCCATCACCTGATGACCAAATCTTTATTCGGACCAAACTATTAGTCGCAAAAAAGTAGTAAATAAGTAGCACTATAGTCGCTGAATCGTCGTCAAGTAGTCACATAACTTTACGACAATCATAAGACTAAACAAATTAGTCATAAAAGAATCGTAAAACTGACGTCCAATAGTCGTATATACTTATACGACTATGTTATGACAAAAAGTTTCAAATCCTTGGCAAAGTACTTTTAATCGTCAAAGAGTCGTCGAATAGTCGTAAACATATTTACGACTACTTTACGACAACTGGAAACATACCCAGGGTTTATAATAATTAATCGCAACATGGTCGTAAAGTCGTCGTACACAATTAACGACTACGAAACGATTACATGTTCTCACACGCTCAGTACAGTACAAATAATCGTAGGATAGTCGTCAATTAGTCGCCAACATAATACGACTACGTAACGACGATTTTTCACTGTTTAGTCAGTTGTCGTATTATTGTCGTTGACCAACGACTAATAAACGACTATTGTTTTTAACGACTATGGATTAATGACTACAGTCATTAGTCGCAAATTAGTCGTACTAGCTTTAGTTACGACTACTAAACGACTGACTTGTAGGTCGTCAATTACCTGTTTTCTTGTAGTGTATATTGCTAGATATATAGGTAGATTTCTTATTTATTAACAAGAAAGTGAGCCTATCTAGCCCATGAGCCTGCCTTTTGAGTTTTATTAAGAAAGTGAATATTTGTGTATATTTTGTTTTTATTAAATAGTTAAATTAATTTCTTATTTAGTAACAATGAAATATATATACAAAAACCACATCGACTTTATTCTATTCTTGGCCTCTTCTACATTCAAAAATATATTTATTACTGTTTTGGGCTGCTATATATGTCATCTTATTAAATATGATCAACCTAAGTTTTGTAATTTAAAATAAAAATGTAAAATATACATTTCAAAATAACGTTAAACTTCCTAAGTTAAGATATTGACATTTTAGATTACTCATCTCGACCATTCGATCTCATCGATCTTACGTGGTGTTATATATATGTGGGTACGAAGTAGTCTAATAGAGGTACATATAACGCAAAGATCCTTAAAAAAGTCCATTAGCCTCAATATCGTCTTCAGATTTCAAGAGAGATGGGTTTCTTCAAGAAGCTTTTCAGTTGTTTCACGAAGTCATCTTCAAAGAAAGATTCATGCAAGGGTGGTGTTTGTGTTCTTAAGAAGCCTAAATAATTAACAAGGATGAGTTTGCTACTATGTAGTAGTAGACAAAAGCTTATTATTATTGTTATCTTTCCAATATTTATGTTTCTCTTTATTATTTGCACTTGATATTTTATTTAATTGATAATTTATTCATGAGACAAAAGATTCTATATGTTTTTTCTTTTTCTGTTGGTAATTCAATTTGAACAAAAAAAAGTTCAAAATTACCTCAAAAACAAAGCATATATTCGTAAGCTTGATTCTATAATAAAAAATACATGGTTTAGATAACATCATGATGATTTGAAAATTATGTATAAACAGTTGGATGATAGGAAGTTTGAGCTAGAACCTAAATGATAATAGCTTATATCAATAATCTAGCATTCGATGTACTTAAAAGATATAAACTTCAATGAAAACAAACATGACTTAAAATCATTTGAGCTCATATAGTTTAATCGGAGTCTTCCTACTTGGCCGCTTTTTTTTGTCTCACATTTATTGTTCTTCTTCTACTATATTCTTTCACAATCTTCTTCTAACGATTTATTCTTCCTCTTAACCTTTGACCTTCTTCTACGGTCTCTGTTTATCACCTTATTATCTTCTTGTTCTTTTCTTCCTGTTTAATAACTCTTACTTCGATTTTTACAAGAAAAGAACCTTCTCTTGAGATTTTAATATCTTATAATCTTACGTACGTATTCCTTTCATTAAGGTTATTCTATTGTCTATTGATAGCAGCAATGTACAATGCTAGAAATACAAATAAGAACAACATTAGTATTTAGTAGCATATATGTAAAAACAAGAAAGCAAAAAACTCAACAAAAGGATACAAAAAAGGGAGGTAGTGATGAAGAAGCTTAGAAGCTTGATGAGGCCAAAATTACCGAGACAAATTGAACTCAAAGTGAATCGGCGGCAATATGTGAGAATTGGCCTAGTATAAACGTACGTAGTTGAAAACCGTTTGCCTAGATTTTAAATGCCACAGAGATGATCAGTATCAGTGTATTGCAGCCAATCTGATCCGATGCATGGTCGCATATACTGCTTGCTAATTTGAAAGACATTTTCAATCTCATACTTGGTGCTATGTATGAGCTTGTCAAGGGTATTAAAAAGATGTCAAAGATTATGTGAACACAGGAAAGTTCAAATCATTTACATACATACGCTCTCTAAAAACGAATCAATGCAAAAGAAAGATAAAAAGAACATCTCCTGATTTTTCTTTAATTTTGTTTATATAATCTATTCAAATTCTCATTTTACACAAAGCAATCCACAATATTCATATCATGATTGTTCTCAAGTTACTTTAACCACTTTTGCATTCAAACATCGTCAAGTTAGAAGATTAGAGTTTGAGAAAACAATTTACACAGCTCAACGTTCTCAAGGCTTTCTAACATTTACAAAACCCAAACCTTAATATACCCAAAAAATCGCTTCCTTCAACTACGGCCGGTCTCTAAGCTTCTCTATTTGGCAGCATACCAGTTTTGAGCACATTTTGCATCAACAGATAAATCGACTGAGAGAATATTCCTTCCGTTAAAGGGCTTAGACATACAGTCCACAACTATGTCCTTTGCGATCTCCGCTGATTCAATTGGTCCTTCCAAGATTACTTCATCATGAATCTGTTTCCAATACAAGTTCCCTTTGTTACTCAATTTCCAATCCAATAGAGACCACTATGTTACAAAATTAAAAGCTTATATTTTTCATAGATTGCGTCCTGTTTTGGAGGGGTGTTGTTGTTTACCTGTAGAAGCAATCTCCAACCAAGCTTCTTCAACTGTTGATTTATCGATATTTCCAACATTGCACACATGGCAACATCAGCTGCACTTCCCTGTAGTGTGGATCATCGATGCTCAGAGTTGGGATTGGAGAATAGAATGGATATTAGTGTTATGATAAAGTAAACAAATAGAATGGAAACCTGGACTGGAGTGTTGATTGCTGCTCTTTGGATATGATTTCTCTGAGCACGTGACTTTGACGCCGGAAATCTACGAGACCTTCCTAGTAAAGTGAGTACATACCCATCTTCTATAGCTTCTTTCTTACGCATTTCTTGCCATTTCCTTACTTCTTGCCTGTCATTGTACCAGAGATCGACTGTTTCCTGAGCTTCTTTAGTGGAGACCTTTAGATGATAAAAAAGTTTGAACAGTTTTAGACTCATCACATCAACGCATGTTTATATCAACCTAATAGTTTCAATAGTATTTTTCCACTACCTTCCAATCTCTAGAAAGCCCGACCGCGGTTTTCCCATACGCAATTGAAAAGTTAAGCATCTTGGCTTTTCTTCTCTCTGAACCAAAGGCATCCTGAGTATTACACATATTCGCAAACTGTTAGAAGTATTTGGGCACAGATATAAGTTCTTTGAGTCAACGACGGGATTTGAACATTGAACAGAGATGTCGCTTGTTTTTATAGCTATTCAAAGCATTTCCTCATTGTGATATAAGAATCAAAATCCAAGAATTATGGTACAATTTTAAACGAAGAACGCACCTTTAACAACGGCACAGGTGGCTTGTCTTCCCCAGGTTCTGGATGCCATTCAAGGATCACTTGCCCATTTTCTACAGCTTCACGAACATGTGGATACATATTCATGGCTGTCCTTGAGTGGAAATCTCCGCCTGCTTTAAAAGCTTCCATCATGCTTTTACAACCAGTAAGATGTGCCAGAATTCTAAGTTCCAACTGAAGATAGAACAGAATCACAGTAAACAAGTGAACAAGATTAATACCATTATGAAAGTCTCTACAACTACCAGAGTTTTATATTTTCACCTGCCCATAATCAGCCACAACAAGTGTATTTCCAGGCGATGCTACAAAGGCCTTACGAATCTTGTACCGATCCTTCTCCAATGCAGGTTGGTTCTAGACAGATAAGAGGAAGTTAAGTAACAAATTGTAGATGCAATTACAAATCGTGTACTTACAGTTGCCAAAAAATAAAACCAATTTGAAATGAAATTATGTACTAGCTCAAGGTAACACATCACATAATTTCACATCAAATTGAGTCTCTGTTAACAATATGCTACCAGTAGATAACAAGAGGAACTTAGCTACATAATGGCCTCACTACTCAAATTTATTACTTAATTTAGGTTCAAACGATATTGTTTTGAACAATATCACAAAGCTTTTTGATATATACCTGCAAATTTGGCCTTCTAGCTGATAAGCGCCCAGTTTCTGTATTGATATTAAGGGAGCAATGGACGCGACCATCTTTGCCTGATACATTACTTCCCTGTCAGACAAAAAAAAAACAATTCATATTTCAACCTGAAGGTAAACCAGATAAAGCAGCTCAAAATTCAGAAGGTGATGTTAAGAAAACAGAATTACCTGTAACGGAAGAATAAAATTTGAGATCAAAGAGTCTATAGAGCAAACTTCACATAATGAGGCAATAGCATGACATGCCTCCTTTCCCCTTTCACCCCCTCCAAATGCAACATATGCTGTTCCATAAGCAGATGTGTCGGTTTCATCATCTGTCTTGGACTTTTGTGTTTCTGATGTTTCTACATCATCATCCTCAACAACTTCTTCCAGAGAAATATCTGAGACATCATCCATAAAGTCGTATTCAGCAGAAACTTTCCCAGCTAACTCTTTCAAAACATCCCCACCTACAGAGGGCCAACCACTGGCAGTAAAATTTTCCGTTGACAGTGGGCTATCACTTATCCTATGCAGTTTGATGTTTCGAAACTTCGTCGGTGTTTTTTTGCCTTCTTCAATAACCTTATCAATATTGGGGACTTTGAAGAGCTTTTCAACTGGAAGCACCTCGTCATGACTACTGAGGAAGAAATAAACAGAAGTTAATTATTAGAGGTAACACTGAGAGACTAATCATGTAATTCTTGTTAATGACCTGATAAGAAAGGCATTTCTTCTCAGATTTCTATGTATGCAGTTCTGGTTGAACCAAGAGAAAGAAAAACAGTCTTCAACAACTTTTGAGATAAGAGGATTATAAGCTCAAATCTCTATAATAAAGAAAGAACCTCTAAGATACCAAGATATGACTATTTTCCCTATAATAACTTCAATTTAAACCTATGCTTAGCAGAAATTTAACGATGACGTAGGAGAAAGATACCTGTTGGAAATGCCACCAAAAAAGAGCTGACGCAATTGTGTGTCACTGCCAATATTCATATACTTCGCATCGGGGCAATACTTAGATGCCCAATTACGAAACCTACTACCAGCAACTTGTTGTTCCGCTTTGGCTACTTTCTCTATCTCAGCAAGATACTCTCTATCTACAAGTATCCCTTCTGCTTCCATTTTTACAAGAAGTTCACCAAAGGGTCGCCAGAACTCATGGTAAAAATCCAACATTGTCCTTCCTAAAACTGGCTTTCCATCAAGATGCCAATCCATCAATTGCAGTTTCTTTGTCATGCTCTCGTAAAGCTTTAGTGTGCTTATCGCATCCAAGGCAGAGTATGAAATCCAAGCCTCTCGATCTTCTCGCTGAAGCTCTTCAACAGGGGGAATGACAACGATTTTCCCTTCAGATCCATCTTTTTTCAGTTTCCGTTTGCCAAAAATAGTCTTCATCGAAATTTTACCAAGGAACTCAGCTTCCTCCTTTGTCTGTGTGCCCCCAAGAACTTTTGGGTCACTTGTAAGCGCTTCAAGCGAATAACCACCTTTTATCCGCCGTGCAGAATCCCATAATCGTGCCATGTGCATAGTGTCGGCATGAAAACCAGAAATCTCAATTCCATGGTTCCTAATGATGTGGCTATCGAAACTGTAGTTGTGCCAGACCTGAAACGAAGAAAGCCAACCTGTAAGGGTTTAAGGATAGCTAAAAATGTTCACAGTAAAAAAGACAACAAGAAAGTGGAATAAGTTTTAGAAGGACTCAGAAAATGAAAATATCACAGAATATGTAGAAACAATCAAGGTGTAGTTTATAACTTACTTTTCTGATGAACGAGTCTTCAAAATATGGTTTAAACTCGGCCAACACCTCCCTGCCATTTTCACCAAGAACATCAACCCAGATGCACGATTTTCCATTCCCAAAATCTGCTTCTGGCCCACAGTAAATACTGAAACATATTAATTCACCGTGGTCGACAGGCGTTTCTTCCTTAACCTCAATCCCGGACACCTATAAGCATAGAGTAATCAGTTTGTCAATTGTATAAATATTTCTGAGCTGCAGGGATGACAACTTAAATAGAAAAATGTAGCACACCTCTGTATCACAGGAATGGACATGATTCCTAAACTGATTCACGAGCTTAGCCACGGTATCCTTCGCAGCTTGCACATTATCAACAATGAGAACCTTGTCATATATTTTCCCAAGGTTTTCACGGACATTCGAAGGTTCAGTGCTTCTCTCCACTTTGGAAATGGCAACAGTATTCTTGTTTCCATTTGCGGTACCAGAAGACTTATCGCTTATAAGAGGTCTCTGTATTCCCTCTCCTTTAGGATTTACATCCATATTATCCCCAACATCTAAACCCTTCCTTGGCAATGACACAACAGGTTCAGATTGGGTAATGCCAATCAATTCCTTATTGAGTGTAGCAGTAGTGGACCTAGTGGTCCCTCTGGGCTTGAACTCATAATCAATCTTCTGAGAGGTTTCATAAGACGGAGCACTAGATATAATTGGGACAGAGCCATTGAAATAACCATTGTCATCAAGGTTTCTAGCAATTTGACCATTTCTTTCTCTAAGCTTATTAGCTTCTTCCCTCCAAGCACTTACAGTTCCAGGAACTTGATGAGTTTCGGCTACCTCCGTCTGATTTCCAACCTTGATAATCTTAGGAACCATCCTTACCTTGTTAGATTCCGATCGAAGTTCCCACTCTCCGTTAAACACAACAGAAGACGACCGTTGATGAACCGAATGCTGAAATCCCTGACAAACTGTAGTAGTACAATAACCGACATTTCCATCAGTGGAAGCTAGTTTCCTGAAAAGATTCAAAAGCAGTCACAAACATAGCTAGCAAAACAAAACAAACCCCACAAGAACAAAATGAGCCTAGAACGAAGCAGCTTTATCCCATACTCAAGAACAAATTGAGCTTCGAACAGAGCAAATTAATCTACAATCAAGTAAAACAGAGCCTATAACAGAGTAGCTTAATCGATAATCAAGTAAAACTGAGGCTTGAGCAGAGCAAATTAGTCAAAAATAAGGTAAAATTGAGCATACAACAGAGCATAGTAACGACAATCAAGTAAAATTTAGCATAGAACAGAGCATAGTAATCGATAATCAAGTGTAGTCTCAAAATTTACTAAAACCCACGAAAGGTGAAAAAAAGTGCAAACCTTTGAAGAAGGGTTCGACGGCAAGGAAAGAGGAAGGAAGGGAGTGGAGAAGAAGAGAGGCGAGAGGAGGAACGAGAAACCCAGGAAGAGGAAGGAGATAAGTGGCGAAGAAGAGGGTTATTGTGGGAAGTAAGAGAAACCCCCATGGCCATAAGCGAACTTAATCTACCCAGCTTGAAGGAGAAGTGACGACAGAGTCGGAGATTAAAAATAGGGTTTATGGTGGCGAATTTTGTCGTTATCGTTCCGAGCTAGTTTCAAGCAAGTGGGTCTGCCTGAGAAGGAAAGCTTAAGCAGAAGAAGAAGATTGTGGCCATCGCTTGAAGACGCTCTTTTGTGTGTATTAGCCTTAAACCCTTGCTTCTATTATTATTAAATCTTTAGTGTTAATTATACTAATCACACTGTAAAACCTAAGATGATAAAGATTGCATTGCTCTGTCAAAAAAGAAGCTTCGGATTATTAATTCTAAAAAGGACTATTTACAAATATAGCCCTTTCTTTTTGCCAATTTTTATTAAAAAATAAATAAACTACTTTACTTTAACTTTTTTTTTTCTGAACACCTTATTCTACTTGACCCAACAATTCTACTAAAATGCTATATTGGCACATATTTTTTTTATCATTTTATGTCACAAAGTCTTGTTACTTTATATTGACATGATTGATAGCGAGTTATTAGCCACTCTCAAAAGTATCATCATTGCATCATTTCTTATTAACTGTAATATCTTAATGATTTTGGTGAAGCTGATGCTGCTAAAGTGCTAATGACTCCTACGAAAAAAGTTCAAGAACTCAAGGTTATTGCATTATCGCTAAAGGAGTATATTATGGAAACACAGAAAAATGTGGCATGGACGTTGAAAAAAATGAGAGCCGTAATAGAGAGAAATTTAGCAGCAGCTCGTTGGATTTAGGCATGTTAAATCTTGTTTTGAGTTAGTCAAATGCAAGTAGAGTAATCTAAGATCAATATAAGCTGGGTGATGTTTATGCTTTTAGTATCTTTTTAAGGACTGGTTTGGTTTTAAGTGTTTAATTTGTATTTTTTGAACGTACTAAATTATGAGCTAACTAATAGCTTCTTGGTGTGTTGCATATCAGAGTTTTCTTTCAGAGAGATCCTGATGACCAAGAAACATGGTTTGGTTTCTCCGTCTCTGTGATTTTTAGTTCATGATGTGACCATGAATCTCTTCAATGACAATAAAATTTTCTTGGTTTGTGTATGTATGTATTAATGATTTTCCCCTAAAAAATCAAATTATGAAAATGATGTTTCGTCAATTGTGTACATCCCTAAATTTAGAAAAAATTATACACATGGTATGTTGCGTTAATTTATTGTACAGTCATCATTTAGATTTAATGAAGGAACTTGTTTTGTTTGCCATAAAATGATAAAAAGCAAAATGTTGAGTACATTTTTCTCTGCTCATCTTCAACAAAGATTGCACCTTTCTTAGCAAAAACTGATTCCTTCTTCAAGTCTCCGATTTTGACTTTCAAAATCCCTAGTTTTTCCTGAATCATTTGCTTCTTCATCATCTTGAGAGATGGAGAACGCATCGTCATCGTCGAGTCTTCTCATTGAAGAGAGAGAAGAAGTAATGGTAACTGATAAAGGTCGTTGCTTGAGAAAAAACCATTTCTTAAAACCCTTTGTTACCTCCATCAATGGAGGCTCTGTGGCTGAGCTTCCCCGCCGTGATGAACGTCTCTCTGTTTCCTCTTCGCAGCTACTAAAGCTCTTCTCTTTGCGGAGAACTTTCTCTGGGTTTTGGGTTGTAGATGCTCCTTTCGTATCTTGGCTTGCAAAAATGGAAGCTTTACACGCACAAACATGGAGAAAAGCTGGGATTTTTGAAGCAATTAAAGTATCTACTTACAGTATCACCAAAAACCCATCTCTGATTCTCTCTGTTTCTGAAAAATGGTGCCCTGAAACCAAATCGTTTGTCTTCCCTTGGGGTGAAGCAACCATAACTTTAGAGGATGTAATGGTGCTTCTAGGGTTTTCCGTTTTGGGCTCTCCGGTCTTTGCCCCTTTAGAAACCTCGGAGACGAGAGATTCGGTAAAGAAACTGGAGAATGTAAGAATCCAGCATATGAATAGCAGCACAGACAGGCGTGTGAGCCAAAAATCATGGGTTTCGACCTTCTTGGGTAGAGGTGGGGACATGGAGCATGTAGCGTTTCTGGTATTGTGGCTTTCGCTTTTCGTATTTCCAGTTAAATCTCGTCGTAATATCTCGAATCATGTTTTCCCAATAGCTGTTCGTTTAGCTAGAGGGGAAAGGATAGCTCTTGCCCCTGCTATTCTCGCAATCCTCTACAGAGATTTGGATCGAATCCATGAGGTATCTAGAGAAGATTGTGTTGACAAATTCCATCTGGAATCTTTGTTTAAGTTAGTACAAGTTTGGACATGGGAAAGATTCAGGAACATAAGACCAAAAGCCAGTGACATTCCCAAAGGTGAACCTAGAATAGCTCAGTGGCATGGTTTGCATCGAAGATCTAAGGATGCGTGGTTCTGTTTTGATGATTTTGAGTGGCGTCCTTATACTAAAGCATTGAACAATTGGAACCCATTTCGGTTTTACCTTGAGGAAGCTATTTGGGTGACTGTTGATGAAAGTATTGATGATGAGTTTGCTTCTTTTGCTCGGTGTGTGACAGTTTCTCAGATTGTTGGAGATGGTTTTGTAGAGGATTACTTCCCAAATAGAGTGGCGAGACAGTTCGGTTTGGATCAAGATCTTCCTGGTTTGGCTACTTGTCAAAGAAACTCCACAGAAAAGGAAGCTTGGAATGATTACAATAAGTCTCTTATTGGTTTAAACCTCTACATGCCTTCTCGCCTCGATCAAGGTTCTGTCACTGCGAGATACCGAGTCTGGTGGCTGAAATCAGTTTCAAAGTTTCTGAGTCCTGAAGAGATGAAGGAAGAATCAACTGAAACTTTTAACGCAAGGAAGACATTTGATCATTATGACGAAGATTATGATGATGATATTGATGCATCTCCCAAGGTACTGCCTTTGAGTCAGGTGTTTCAGAAATTGGAAGAAGGTTTTCCCGCAAAACGCAGAAGGTCTGTGATACATAGATTGGTAAAGCAAGATAAGATAGGTGGGTGTGTGAACAGTCGTGTATCATCAGGTTGGAAGATGAACAACACAAGTGAGGATTTTACAAACAATAGAAGCATTTACAAGCCAGTGGTGCTGAAGCGAGCTCATGGGGGTAATGATGGTATTTCTACGGGTGAAGAAAAGGATAACATGACTATTGCTCAAAGGATCAGATCTAAGGAGAAGTATAGCAGTAATGCGGAGAATACTCTAGGAGATGCTTCTGAAACACTTGGAAAAAGGGCTAGAAGATATATGACGGTGGATAGCGATGACGACTCAGAGCCTTGTCAAAAGCTTGCTTCGACAAAAATAGAGCAAAGGAGTGAAGAGGATGATGAAACTACAAGCAAATCACACAAGACAAGGGAGATTTTCAATGATTTTGAGGTTGACGTGATTGGAAATACTGCAGGGAAGAAGAGTATGATCGATGATGAGCAGCAACATAATGGATCGACTATGAAAAGCATTGGAAGCAATGGGAGCAAGAAAGCAGAGTTTTTGGTCCATAAAAATAGCGAAAAGCATAGATGCAATGAGAAAATGTGCAGTGAAGTTAAAAAGCAAGAAGAAATTGATGAAAGGTTGAAAGAGAGAAAGCTTGCAATAAAGGAGATGGAACTGAAGCTTGAGGCACATATGATTGAGATGGAGAAGACTTTGTCCATGATTAGAAAGTGGAAAATCAGAGGAAACCAGATTAAAAGTCGAGTTTCTGCTTAGGATCTCATGGAAATAAAACAACAGTGTCACACATATCAATCTTTGGTGTGGTTTTCTTTTACTCTTTTGCTCTTTTGCATATGTAAAGAACTCACCAGACACAAATATTTATTGTGTTAGTAATTAGAAATACATGGAATGGAGAATCAGTACGTATGCTTTTGAATTAGGCGCAGAGAAAGTGAGTACGTATGAGAGGTCACTATTCAAATAAAGTTCCGGGAAAGTCCGGTATCATATTTAAGAATTAAAAGACCGTTCGGTTTATAAGAAATTTGACTCAATTTCTAGTTTCTCTGTTTGGTCAATGATTTCCATTTTGGTAAATGCCTATCACATAATATGAAACAAAAGAAAATTGTAAACGCATTTCTATAAATCATTTTTCTTCTGATTTTTTTTCTTCTAACGTTATTAATAATTACACATATTATTTTTCCAGGCTGATAAGACATTTAAAATATTTTTGACAAGATAAATAATATTATTTTATCTTTTACTAATGGGAATTTTTATTAATTGTAAAAGAAGTATTCCATTATAGCACAAACCTGCAACATGGATTCTTCGTGACTTGAGTTCAAACAAACATTAAACCACAAGGGAAAAAATAGGAAAAGCATTTCATTTTGTCTTGTTTGAATCTTCTTCGTCTCCATGAATTGAAGATCCTTGTTGAAAAGAGAGAGAAGAGCTCATGGCGTCTCGTACCGAGAACAGTAGTAGCAAAAGAACCCATCTTTCAAAACCTTGTCTCTCCTCCTCCATTGATGGATTTGAAGATTGTCAGAATCGTTCTTCAGCTCTTTCTGTTCACTTAAAGGCTCTTTCTACGAGTATTAAATTCTGGGGTTGGAGGTTTCCAAACAAAAAGTTCAAGTCTTGGGCTAGAAAAATGGCATCTTTGCACGAACCCATTTGGAGAAAAGCTGGGATTTTTGAAGCTGTTATAGCTTCAACATACAAAATCCCTAAAGACACAGATCTTGTTCTGGGTTTAGCTGAGAAATGGTGTCCAGACACTAAAACCTTCATTTTCCCTTGGGGTGAAGCAACTATAACCCTTGAAGACGTTATGGTGCTTTTGGGTTTCTCTGTTTTGGGTTTGCCTGTTTTTGCCACCGTGGATAGCTCAGGGAAGGAGATTATGGCGAAGCTAGAGAAAGAATGGAAGAAGATTAAGAACGATAAAGTCTGTCTGGTAACCAAATTAGCATGGATGGAGAGATTCATGAACAGTGGTGATGAGCTTGAGCATGTTGGGTTCCTTGTGTTGTGGCTTAGCTACTTTGCCTTTCCATCACACTTATTTCATATCTCTGAAGCTATTTTGCCAGTCGCTGTTCATCTTTCAAGTGGAACTAAGATGGCTCTTGCTCCTGCTGTTCTTGCACACTTGTATGCAGACCTAAGTCTCTTGCAAGGCCACATTAGAGTTTTCAGTGAATCGCTTATTAAGGTACAGCTTGATCTTAATGCTTTGTTTAAGCTGGTTCAAGTTTGGGCATGGGAGAGATTCAGGGAACTACAACTAAAACCTTTTTCGTTGCTAAGGGGTGAGCCAAGATTGGCTCGGTGGTGTGACATGAAACAGAGTACCAGCAATGCTTGGAGGATTTTCAACAACTCCAAAATGGATAGTTTTGAGTGGCGCCCCTACACTAAAACTGTGAAAAACTGGGATTTTCCTCGATTTTATCCTGAGAGAGCAATGCGGGTGCCTGTTGGTCCCAACCTTGATGATGAATTTATCTCCTTTGCTCGATGCATCAAGGTGTCTGAGCTTGTTGGTATTGACAGTGTGGAGCATTACTTTCCCAATCGAGTGGCTTCACAGTTTGGGATGCGTCAAGATGTTCATTGTCCTGTTAACCAGAAAAAACTCTCACGTGATGCAGCTTGGAATGATTACGACAAGCCTATTGATGGTTTGACAATATACATTCCTTCCCGTTCTGCAATATCTTGTGTTACGCCTATGTGCGAGCCGCAGAGGAAGGGTTTTGTTGAATCAGATGAAACATTGAAATCAAGAACCATCATAGGTGATGACACTAGTTTTGTAACTTCAGGCTCTAAGATGAACAGAACAAGCGAGGATGAAATGAAGATAGCTGAGAATTCAACAAACAAGAGACGAAAGTACATGAAGCAAGCTCATAGGGGTACAATGGGTCTTTGTCAGAAACAGGTTCCATCAGACAATGATGAAGACGATGATAGCCTCACCGTTTCTCAAGTAACGGTGCGTTATAAGAAGAAGTATAGTGATATTAAGTGTTAATGTTTTGTTATGAAAGAAGAACAGAGTAAGAACGAAAAAACAGAGTATGAATGTAATCAATCTTATTGACTTGATTGTATTACAAAACTCAATTGTTGTGTTGTGTTGCAGAAACAAGACTCGATCTTTACTTATATGAAACGAAACATTGTCTTGTGTAAAAGACATGACTCTTGATAAAAGACACAACTCTTGATCTAAAGACACAACTGTAAAAGACATGACTTGTGTCTCTTGATCAAATAACTGATTTATGTAAATAAACTATGATGCGAGATTTGATTATACTTCAACACTCCCCCTTAATCATATCTCGGCTTCACTCCAAGCTTCCTTCTGAGATTTTCAAACCTTGTAACACTTAACGCCTTGGTAAGTATATCCGCGAGTTGATCTTCTCCTTTGCAATACTCAAGTTGAATGAGTCCTTTGTGCTCAGCTTCTCTCACGAAATGATACTTGATTTCGATGTGCTTTGTTCTTCTATGTTGCACCGGATTCCTTCCAATCGCTATTGCCGACTTGTTGTCACATAAGATGGGAATACCTTCTTTGAACTTTAAGCCGAAGTCTTCAAAGAGTCTTTGCAACCATATGGCTTGGTTTGTCGCAGCACACACTGCTATGTACTCTGCTTCCGCCGTTGATTGAGCCACTGTTTGCTGCTTACAAGACTGCCAACAAAACATAGCCGAACCAAGAGTAAAGACATAACCTGTGGTGCTTTTCTTGTCTTCCGGAGAACCACCCCAATCGCTGTCCGAGTAGCCAACTAATCTTGGTGTCTCTTTGCTTGTAAAGAGTACTCCAAAGTTTGACGTTCCCTTGACGTATCTCAACACTCGTTTGGCTTCTTGATAGTGTTGAATGCTTGGTGATGACATGTACCTTGATAGGTAAGAACTTGCGTACATCACATCAGGTCTTGATGCACATAGATAGAGCAATCCTCCGACAATGCTCCGGTACTTTGTTGGATCTTTAAATTCTTTGTCGTCACCTTCTACTCCTTTTCTTTTCCCTTGTGGTGTAAATGGGGTGCTTACACTCTTGCTCTCTTTCATCCCAAACTTATCAATAAGTTTGTTTGCATATTTTTCTTGTGAAAGAAAAATGCCACTGTCATCTTGGTGTTCTTCCATTCCAAGGAAGTAGTTTAGCAAACCGAGATCTGTCATCTCGAACTCGTCCTTCATGTTCTTCTTAAATGTGTTGATGAGATGAGTGTTGTTTCCAGTGATGATAAGATCATCGACGTACAAGCTAACGATCAACACGTATTCTCCTTTCTTCTTGATGTACAAGGCTGCATCATTCATACTTCTTGCAAAACCATTTTGAATGAAGTAAGAATCAATTCTTTCATACCATGCACGTGGAGCTTGCTTAAGACCATATAAGGCTTTGTAAAGCCTTAACACCTTCTCTTTTTTGCCTTCTATCACAAACCCAGGTGGTTATGTGACATAAACTTCTTCTTCAAGCTCTCCGTTTAGAAACGCCGACTTCACATCCATTTGATACAATCTCCACTTCATTTGAGCCGCATACGCAAGTAAGGCTCGTATTGTATCATATCTTGAAACAGGGGCGAATGTCTCAAGATAATCGATTCCATATTCTTGAGAAAAACCTCTCGCAACTAGTCTTGCCTTGTGCTTGACGTGATTTCCGTTTGCATCCGTCTTGATCTTATAGATCCACTTCACGCTTATCACATTCTTCTTCTCCGGTTTGTCTACTAGTTTCCATGTTCTGTTTTTCTCGATCATCTTTATCTTCTCATTCATGGCTTCTTCCCATTTTTTATCACCACGAGCTTCATCATAAGTTTGTGGTTCTTCATTCGCAACAAGACAAGCTTCTATGACTTGAGCCGCCTCTTCATTCTCCATTCTTGGTGCCTTTTCCAAGATCTCTTTCATGGATTTGTATCTTTTTGGTGATTCTGAAGTTTCTCGTTCTTCTTGATCATTGACTTGGGATAACACATGACTTGAGGTTTCTCCTTCTCCATTGTTAGCATGATCATTGATTTGAGACAAATCATGGCTGGATGTCTCTTGTTGATCTCTTGACTCTTGTATGTCGTTGATGGACATGACAAAAGTTTTCTTAACTTATTCTTGTTTATCCCAATCCCACTTCTTGTCTTCTTGAAAAACAACATCTCTTGATACTTCCACCTTCTCATCTTCCAGTAAGAACACTCTATAGCCTTTGGTTTGATTGCTATAACCGATGAGAATACCACACTTTGCTTTAGCGTCTAGCTTTCTTCTTTTCTGATCCGGTATATGAACGTAACATATGCTTCCAAACATTCTCAAGTGTGACACATTTGGTTTGTGTCCACACCACTTCTCCATAGGCGTCACATCATCTTCTATTGCTTTTGATGGTAAACGATTTTGCAAATACGCTGAGGTATATACCGCTTCTGCCCATAACTTGAGGGGTAAGTCTTGTTCAACAAGCATTGATCTTGCCATCTCCACCAATGATCTATTCTTGCGTTCTGCTGCACCATTTTGTTGAGGTGAGTAAGGCAAAGTCACTTGCCTATTAATTCCTTCATCTTCACAGAACTGATTGAATTCTCGTGAAGTGAACTCACCACCTCCATCGGATCTCAACGTCTTGATGGAACAATTTGATTGTTTCTCCACCAACGCTTTGAATTTCTTGAACGTTGCGAACGTCTCCGACTTTTGTTTTAGGAAGTATACCCAACACATGTGAGTATAATCATCCAAAAACAGCACATAGTAGCGACTTCCATCGATCGATTGGTGTTGCATCGGTCCGCACACATCCGTATGCACAATCTCAAGCTTTTCTCTTGTCTTCGTTTGAGATTCTTTTGGAAAGCTCTTGCGTGATTGCTTCCCAAGATTACACGCTTTACATGCCTCCTTCGTCACTTTGAATCTTGGTAACCCATTTACCAAGTCCTTGTCTTGCATTTGTTGCAAGCGCTTGTTGCTTACATGGCCAAGTCTTTTGTGCCAAGTTTCCTCTGTTTGAACATTGGCTGTCATGGCTTCTTCTTCGACAGAACTTAATCTCTATGTTCATGATCTCCTTGCCATTTGCATCTTGGATGATGCATCTCTTGTCTTGAAAACGTACCCGATAGCCGCTTGAGATGATTTGAGGAACGCTCAATAGGTTCTTCTCCAAACCAGGCACTAAGAAAACATTCTTGATGATTCTTTTGCCATGCCTTGTCAAGACGGTAATATCTCCTTTACCGGCTGTCATGACTATATCTCCATTTCCGACTCTAATTGGGACTTTGATACTTTTGTTGATGTTTGAAAAGTATCTCTCTTCTTTCGTCATATGGTTTGTGCAGCCACTGTCTACCAACCAAACATCTTCTTTTAACGTTGTTGGTTCTTCTTCACTTGCACTAAACAACATATGATCTTCATTTACGTCTTCTTCTTCAAGACTTACATGAGCTCTCTCTTTGTTCTTCGAGCGACACTCATTTGCGTAATGGCCGATCTTCCCACACTTGTAACACTTGATGTTACTTCTCTTATTTTTGCCATGATCGTCATTCTTCGGTTTCTCTCGACACTCTTCTTCTGTGTGTTTGCTCCTCTTGTGAAAACCACACCATTTCTTGTCTTGATTGACACGGTTGTTGGTGTTGTCTTGTTTGAAACCGGATTCTCTTCCTTTAGACCGAACATAGAATGCTCCCTCTTTTGTGCTTTCTCTTGTAGTTACTCTCGCTTCTTGTGCTTTTAAGATACCAAGAAGTTCTGACATTGTTAGTGCATCCAAGTCGCGAGTTTGCTCTAGAACACTAACAATGCTGTCGAACTTGGCTGGGAGAGAGATGAGTATCTTCTGTATGAGTTGAGTGTTTGTCTTCTTTTCACCATGATAAGTCAATTGATTTTCCAGAACAATTAACTTATCGGTGAATGTCTTGATGTTGTCATTGTCATACATCTTCAAGTTCTCGTACTCCCTACGCAGCGATTGAAGTTTAACCAATCGGACTTGTGGAGATCCTTGGTATTCGTCCTTCAACACATCCCACGCTTCTTTTGATGATGATGCCGCTGCAATCCGTGAGAAGATTTGATCGGTTACGGCAGTTTGCAAGATTTGCAAAGCCATTGTATCATTTGTCACTGCTTCTTCTCTGAGCGTCTTTGCTCTTGTAGTTTCAGGAGTTTCTTCCGCTTGTACCGGTTCGACCGGTACGCCTTCTTCAACCACGGACCATAGTTTTCTGGTCCTGAAAATGGTTGCCATTTTAATGCTCCAGAAGTCATATTTCTCCCCATCGAATATAGGGATGACTTGATGTGAGGAGTCTTGCATCGTCTCGCTTTTTGCTGAGACGTATACGATCTCACTTTTGTTGCCTCTCTCTCTTTTTAGTGTTTTCTCTTGTCCTCTCAATCGATAAGCTCTGATACCATGTTAATGTTTTGTTATGAAAGAAGAACAGAGTAAGAACGAAAAAACAGAGTATGAATGTAGTCAATCTTATTGACTTGATTGTATTACAAAACTCAATTGTTGTGTTGTGTTGCAGAAACAAGACTCGATCTTTACTTATATGAAACGAAACATTGTCTTGTGTAAAAGACATGACTCTTGATAAAAGACACAACTCTTGATCTAAAGACACAACTGTAAAAGACATGACTTGTGTCTCTTGATCAAATAACTGATTTATGTAAATAAACTATGATGCGAGATTTGATTATACTTCAACATTAAGAACAGTGGAGGAGATTGTGAGCCGCTTGGTAAAAAATGTAGACTTGAGGTGGGTAACAATGATTCAAAGCCTTGTCACAAGCCATTTTCGATTAGCTATGATGGAGATGAAACTGTACCACCACCAGAAGTAGGGCAAAGGAATGAAGAAACTGATGAAACAGCGAGCAAAGCAGGGAAGCGTATGGTTCTGAGACCACTTTATGAAACTGACTCATCAGGTTCTCCTGTTGATTTTGATGGAGCAATTGACATTGTTGAACCAGCACCAGAGACAAGGCAATTATGTGATGATGAGCTTGATGCGTATGGAAGCTATGCAGAGAAGTCGACTAAGATCGATGCTGGCAGCAAGGAACCAAAGTGTTTGCTCCATGAAGATGATGCCATAGCTGGAGAAATGACGAGATCAGATAGTAAGTTGTGCAGTGAAACTGAGAAAGAAAATGATGATGGAAGGATCAACGATAAGGTGCAAGCATCAAAGGGAGACAAAGATGAAACAAGCAAAACATATAAGAGTATGGTTCTCAGCTCATCTGATAAGTCAAACATTCACATCACTGCAGGTGGCAGAAGTCAGGGACAAAATTATTTGCTTCATGACGATGGTTTCGGAAGTGAAGAAACTAAGAAATCCAGTGAGCAGTTAGAGGATTTAGAAAAGAGAAACCATGATTTTGGTGATGGTGAAGTCGATAATGACACCACTGAAAAGAGATTTCAAGAGCTCAAGGTGCTGGAATCATCGATAGAGGAGCGAATTCTTAAAGCAGAAAGAACTGTGGCATGGCTGAAAGAAAAGAGAGCCATATAACAGAAAAAAAAGCAGCAGCTCGTTTGAGTTAGGTGCTTTTTTGGGTAGATAAAGAAATGTGAAGTCTAATGCAAGTAGAATATCAAAGTTCAGTCTCATATAGTCATATCTATATGATCTTTTGGTTTAGTATCCTTTGATTTTCCTGCTTAATCTCTTTTGAGGACTGGTTTGCTTTAAGTGTTTTATTTAAATCTTTTGAACTCAGTTATGAGCTAGTAGCTTCTTGGTGTGTTGCAGATCAGATTTTTCTTACAAGTTTGATAAATCAATGCATTTGTTTCTTACAGGTATGATAGATCTTTTTTTTAATCCAGAAAATGAGCTCTCAATCTGATCAGTTAGTATCCTTTGAAGACTTCTTTGCTTTAAGTGTTCATTTAAATCTTTTGAACTCAGTTATGATCTTGCAGATCAGAGTTTTGCTTACAGAAGATAGCTTCATCCTTAAGTGTTTAATTTGTATTTTCCGAATTTACTAAGTTATGAATGAGCTAATTAATAGCTTCTTGGTATGTTGCAGATGAGAATTTTCTTACATAGACAGCCTGATTCCCTCATGTGAATATCTAACCATAGTATACCAGTTCTCACCATTAAATATCTAATAATCTATACTAAAAACAACGTACGATCGTATTATTGCATTTAAACTGAGGTTAAAGGCTAATGGGACTAATGCTGCTAAAGTTGAAGCAATTCTCTGTGATCAGGGAGTGAGGAACTCTGGTTATCTAGCTAGCAAAATAAAGGCGAGATTGGAATCTCCAGTTTCGTATAGATTAATGATCACTTGAATGAGGTGAAAATATAGGTATATAAATATTTTAGATATCCATTCAAGTGCTGTAAACAAAAAAAAGATATCCATTCAAGTGAGATGAGAAAATATTTGTGTATCAATATTTTTCACCACATTCAAGTGATTTATTAAGAGCAAAACAAATAAGAGTAATGTACTAAGTTTCAGTCCGATTCTCAAATAAGTTTCAACATAAGAAACCAATCAATTTCGGTTTGTTTGGTCAATTAATTCCAATTTTGGCAAATGCTTATCACCTCTGTCCTCTGCAACATAGTTTCTGCGTGGCTTGACTTTCAAACATTAAGCCACAAGAAAAAACAAAACAAAAAAAGCATTTAATTTTTCTTTCTTGCTTTCATTTTCTTCTTGTTTCTACCGATCGAAGATCTTCATTGAAAAGAGAGAAGAGCTCATGGCGTCTCCCACAGAGAACAGTAATCGATCTAGTAGTAGCAAAAAACCCCATCTTTTGAAACCTTGTCTCACCTCCATTAATGAATCTCAAGCTCATCTTTGTCAGAAACGCTCAGCTCCTTCTCCTGACTTAGAAGCTCTTTCCACGAGTGTTACTTTCTGGGGATGGAGGTATCCACACAACAAGTTCAACTCTTGGGCTAGAAAAATGTCAGCTTTACACGAACCCATTTGGAGAAAAGCTGGGATTTTTGAAGCAATTTTAGCATCCACTTACAAAATCTTTAAGAACACAGATCTTGTTATGGGTATTGCTGAGAAATGGTGTCCTGACACCAACACCTTCGTTTTCTCTTGGGGTGAAGCAACCATAACACTTGAAGATGTTATGGTGCTTTTAGGTTTCTCTGTTTTGGGTTCACCTGTTTTTGCTACTCTGGATAGCTCAGGAAAGGAGATAATGGCGAAACTGGGGAAAGAATGGCTGAAGATTAAGAAAGATAAAGGAACATTTGTAACCCAAATAGCATGGATAGAGAGATTCATGGACAGTGGTGATGAGCTTGAGCATTTAGCTTTCCTTGTCTTGTGGCTTAGCTACTTCGTGTTTCCAACACGCTATTATCATATCTATGAAGCTATTTGGCCAATTGCTATTCATCTTTCAAACGGTACCAAGATGGCTCTTGCTCCTGCTGTTCTTGCACACTTGTATGCAGACCTAAGTCTCTTGAAAAATCACATTACAGCTTTAAGCGAATCGCCTATTAAGGTCGAAATTGATCTGAGTTCTTTGTGTAAGCTGGTCAATGTTTGGATTTGGGAGAGATTCAGGGCACTACAATCAAAACCCAATCTGTTGTTAAAAGGTGAGCCAAGATTGGCTCTTTGGAATGACCTGAAACAGAGAACCAGCAATGCAAAGCGGATTCTGAACAACTCGAAAATCGATGGTTTTGAGTGGTGTCCATACACAAAAACTGTGAAAAACTGGGACTTTCCTCAGTTTTATCCTGAGAAAGCGACGTGGGTGACTCTTGTTCCCAACCGTGATGATGAATTTATCTCCTTTGCTCGATGCATTATGGTGTCTCAGCTTGTTGGCATTGACAGTTTGGAGCATTACTATCCCAATCGGGTGGCTTCACAGTTTGGGAGGCTTCAGGATGTGCATTGTCCTGTTAACCGGAACAACCTCTCACGTGAGGCAGCTTGGAATGATTACTACAAGCCTCTTGATGATTTGGAATTATACATTCCTTCCCGTTCTGCAATATCTTGTGATACGCCAATGTTCTGCGACAGTTGGAGAAAGAGGGTTGTTGGGTCAGCTAAAACATTGAGAACCAGCATAGGTGATGACACTAGTTTTGTTCCATCAGGCTCTAAGATGAATAGAAGAAGCGAGGATGGAAGGAAGATAGCTGAGGATTCAACAAAAAAGAGACTTAAGTTCATGAAGAGTGCTCGTAAGAACGATGGGAGTACAATGGGTCAGAAACAGGTTATATCAGACGATGCTGATGACGATGATAGCCTCACCGTTGCTCAAATAACGACACTTTATAAGAAGAAGTATAGTGAGAACAGTGGAGGAAATGCTTCTGAGCCGCTTGGTAAGAAAATAAGACTTGAGGCAGATAACAATGGTTTAGAGCCTTGCCAAAAGCTTTCTTCGATAAGATATGATGGGGATGAAACTGTACCACCACCAGAAATAAAGAAAAGGAATGAAGAAACAGGAAGTAAATCAGGGATGCGTGTGGTTCTGAGCCCATTTGATGAAAGCAACTCTTCAAAACCTCCTGTTGATTTTGGTCGAGCAATTGACATTGTTGTATCAGCACCAGAGACAATGACATTCTGTGATGATGTATATGGAAACAATGCAGAGAAGAAGACTATGATCGATGATGACAGCGAGGAATTAAAGTGTTTGCTCCATGAAGATGGTACCATAACTAGAGAAATGGCGAGATCAGATAAGAAGTGTTGCAGTGAAGCTGAGAAGGAAGATGCTGATGGAGGGATCAGTGACAAGGTTCTAGCATCAAAGGCAGACAACAAAAAATCGATCCCTTATCAAAAACTTGCTTCTGGATGCGCTAATGGAGATGAGACAAGCAAAGCATATAAGCCTAAGGTACTGAAGCGGTCTGATGGAAATCAGGCTCATGCTTGTTTGCTTCCTGATGATGGAATCAGAAGTGAAGAAACTATGAAATCCAACGAGCAGTTAAAGGTTTTTGAAAAGAGAAACAATGATTTGGGTGAGGGTGATGTTGATAATGACACCACTGAAAAGAGATCTCAAAAGCTGAATGTGCTGGCATTGTCGATAGAGGAACGTGTTCTTAAGGCAGAAAGAACTGTGGCATGGTTGAACCAAAGGAGAGCCATAAAACAGAGAAAAGTAGCAGCAGCTGGTTTGAGTTAGGTGTTGTTGTGGACAGATAAAGAAATAGAAGTCAAATGCAAGTTAAATATCAAAGTTCAGTCTCATATCTTTATGATCTTTTTGGTTTAGTTTCTTTTGCTTTCCCTGCTTAGTAATATTTTGAGGACTGGTTTTGGTTTAAGTGTTTCATTTGTATCTTTTTGAACCTACTCAGTTATGAGCAACTTAATAACTTCTTGGTGTGTTGCATATAAGAGTTTTCTTACAGAGATAGCCTGATTCCATTATATACCAAGAAAAATAGATATCTACTCAAAACAGATTACTATATTGATTACTACTTGCCGCCAGTCAACATACAACAATGGAGGAGAACATATGCTCCAATAAAAGAAGTAGTATGTGGTTGCCGCCAGTCACGATTCTGTACACGTAGAAACAGGTCATGAGAGCACTGCATTGCACACAGAGAAATGTGTTAAAGAGATTAACTGTTACGTTAGGAACTAAAATCGCTGATAAGAAGACCACAAAGGGACTAGTTTCAGCTTAGCTAGTTGTGTATGATTAACCATTTAATCTGAAACTCTTAACTTACTGGACACAAGGTTTTATGGTGTTAGTATATGAAAGATATATCTACTAGTACATTGTAATTCACCACAAGAAATTGTAAACGCTACTATTATTACAAATCAGTTTTTGCAATTTGATTTTGATATCGTATAGTTTATAAATGTAGGATCAAAAATAGATATTAATTGATGCCATTAGTGATATAAAACACACAAGATTTCAACTGAATCCTTAATCAGTTAGTCTCACTAATACACAATTAGACTCACTAACCACAGCCATAACCAAAATCGAAATTACAGAATCAAAAAGAGTTGGAGATAAAACAGATACTATAGATAGTTACACACAACAACATAAATGGTAATTACCTAATGAACTAACTAAAACCGTAACTAACTATGAGATCATGCTTAATCAAGATGTGTGAACTAACTAAAACATGGGCCATTCCATTGCTTCTTCGCTTAAGTATTCACTGATATCAATCATAAACTCGTCTTCTTCGTTGGTTGAGGAATGATCTTGAAGAGGAACCTCAAGGTTGGTGTCGTCGTTAAAAAGACCAAACACGTCGTCGACATCTAGGTTTTCCCAAAAGCTCTGATCCTCCTCAGAGAACATCGGTTGTGTTTGTGTTTCTTGGGGTACAATCATTCTGTTCTTCTCCTCCTCTGTTTCAAATAAGCAGTCAACAAATCCAGCATCTTCATTCACCAAGTAACGAAATTGATCAGATGATGACTCGCTGCCAACAGAGAAAATAGGGTTTTGATCAAAACAAGTAGTAACTTGTGACGAAGGCTCAAGCGAGGAGTAAGAGTGGTGATCAAAAAACGGAGAAGAGGTACTAGGGTTTTGACCAAAATCAGAAGCAATTTGAGAAGAAGAAGAAGAAGAAGAAGAAGAAGACCCACCGTTGTTCTTAGGGTTTTGATCAGATTTAGAAACAGAGTATGATTTTTCTTTCTTCTCAAGACAATCCATGAGATGCTTCTTCGTTCTCATCAGACGATCTTCGATGATTCTTAACTCAGACAAATCGTCACAATCACCGTAGAGATTAGGGTCTTCCCACCAAAACTTGGATGATTCGGGGTTAATAGTAGTCTTGGGAGGAGACTTGCCGTTGAGGTAACAGTCAACAATTTCAGAGGCATGAGAGTAGCCCGAGAATGAATAAACGACGTCGGAGTTCTCATCAGGAGAAGTTACAAAACGGCTATGTTGGCTCCGGAGAGAAGGCAAAGATCAGCCGCTTTGGAGAAGAGTGTAGGACGGCGTTTGCTGCAGGCCACAGATCGTTGTTGTTTAGTCAGGCGTTTCTCAATTTCAATCTTTCTTTTTGTTCCTCTTTTCCTCATTGTGCAATCAGACGACGACATTATTAGGGTTTGTTTTGTTTCTTACGGAGAGAGATAATGGAATCGAGAGTGAAGAAGAGAGTAGAGAGGCAAAGCCCACAAATATATAGAGATTAGACATACTAATGTCGGTGGTATTACTATGTGACTCGGTCAAACTTATTTTTTTTTAATATTTTACCAAACAAACATTTTCATTAAGATCATCAAGAGAGTTGCATCTAATCACAACAACTGTTATCATAAAATATCAACACAAACACTAAATTCAGAATCAGATCATGCATGAGAGAAGAGAAGAGACAAGAAAAAGAAAAAAAGGATCGTACTTGGAGAGAAGAACAACACAAGCACCACATCCTCCTGAACCAAAACAACAACAACAATATCAGACAAACAACCATAAACAGTTAGAAGAAAGGATTTAAAAAAAAAAAAAAAAAAAGCAATCACCTTCACCGCAGCTGAGCTTAACGCTCTTGAAAGAAGTCTGATAACGAAGAACTCCAACAAAGTTCTTGAAGGGTCAACAGAGGAGAGCTCAAGCTTGAACCAAAGTGTTTGTGCTCCATGAAGATGGTTCCATAACTAGAGAAATAGTGGGATCAGATAAGAAGTGTTGCAGTGAAGCTGAGAAGGAAGATGCTGATGAAAGGATCAATGAGAAGGTGCTAGCATTAAAGGCAGACAGAAAAATACCAAGCCCTCATCAAAAGTTTGCTTCTGGAATCTGGATGCACTAATGGAGATGAAACAAGAAAATCATATAAGCATAAGGTTTTGAAGCCATCTGATGAGTCAAACATTCACATCGCTGTAGGGGATCGAAATGAGGTACAGGATTGTTTGCTTCATGATGAACAGAGATAGCCTTGATTCCATCATATAATATAAATCATATTTAAACCAAGAAATTTAGATTTCTACTCAAAACAGATAATATTGACAAATTCAGATGTCAACATTCAGTAGTGGAGGAGATCATATGCTCCATTTTGTACACGTAGAGACAGGTCATGAGAGCACTGCAATGCACACAGAGAAATGTGTTAAAGAGATTAATGGTAACATTGGGAACTAAAATCGTTGAGAAGAAGACCAAAAAGGGAATTTCTGCTTAGCTAGTTGTCTCAAAACCATTTAATCTGAAACTTCTACAATGTTTTATGGGAGTGTCTCACATATCTTCAATCTGTTGGTGTGATCTCTTTTGCATTACCTAGAGAACTTACTAGACACAAATGCCAAAGCTTTATGGTAACAAGAAATTGTAAAATGCTATTGTTACCAATCAGTTTTTGCAATTTGGAATGCTATTATTAAATCAGTCTATTTTTTCTAATATAATTGTAAGTTCATTAATAAAAAAAATAAAAAAAAAGAGTTAAAACTATTTAATGCTGATTTGATGAGTTTAAAAAAGCGAGTTGGTTTGGTTAAACCAAGTTGATTGCTTTATGATTCTCAATTGTCTATGAAACGACATCGTGTCATTTAACTAATAACCACATTTCATTTTCTGTTTTGTTTTTGTTTTTCCTGGAAAATTTATCAGTCTTCGTCTTCATATATGAGTTCAAAATTCTGAGAATTGTCTTCTTCTTCTTCAATCACCAAGACGAGCGTTGAAGAGAGAGAGAAGAGCATGGTTTTACCCACTGAAAACAGTTCACCAAGAAGCAGCAAAAAACCCCATCTTTTAAAACCTTGTAACAACACTTCCATTGATGGATCTGAAACTCCTCAAAATCGTTCAGCTCCTTCTCCTCCTGAATTAAAGTTTCTGTCTTTCAGTGTCTCCTTCAATGGGTGGAGGTTTCCAAACAAAAATTTCAAGTCTTGGGCTAGAAAAATGGCTGCTTTACACGAACCCATTTGGAGAAAAGCTGGCATTTTCGAAGCCGTCACAGCATCCACATACAAAATCAACCCAAACACAGAGCTCGTTCTGGGTATTGCTGAGAAATGGTGTCCTGACACCAAAACCTTTGTTTTCCCTTGGGGTGAAACAACCATAACACTTGAAGATGTTATGTTGCTTTTAGGGTTCTCTGTTTTAGGTTCACCGGTTTTTGTAACTCTGGATAGCTCAGGAGAGATTATTAGGGAGAAGCTGGAGAAAGAATGGAAGAAGGTTAAGAAAGATAAAGGCAATGCAACCCAAAGAACATGGAAGGAGAGATTCATGGACAGTGGTGATGAGCTTGAGCATGTGGCTTTCTTAGTGTTGTGGCTTAGCTACTTTGTTTTTCCATCGCGCTATTATCATATCTATGGAGCTATTCTGCCCATTGCTGTTCATCTTTCAAGCGGTACTAGGATTGCTCTTGCTCCTGCTGTTCTTGCTCATTTGTATAGACAATGATGAAGTAGATGGTAGACTCACCATTGCTCAAATGGTGGGACCTAGTAAGAAGAAATATAGTGATGTTAAGAATGGTGGACGAGATACCTCTGAACCGCTTGGTAAAAAATGTAGAGTTGAGGTGGATAACAATGATTCGGGCCCTTGTCAAAAGCTTGCTTCGACAAGTTATGATGGAAATGAAACTGTACCGCCATCAGAAATAGAGAAAAAGAATGAAGCCACTGATGAAACTGGAAGCAAAGCAGGTAAGAATGTTGTGTCACCACCAGAGACAAGGAAAACCTGTGATGGTGAGCTTGATGCAAGTAAAAGTAATGCTGATATGATCAATGATGGCAGCAAGCAACCAAAGTGTTTGCTCCACGAAGATGGTATCATAGCAGGAGAAAAGGCAAGTTCAGATGAGAAATTGTGCGGTAGTGAAGCTGCAAAGGAAGATGATATTGTTGATGATGACATTATGATTAACAACAATGAACCAGTCTCTCATCAACAGCATGCTTCTGGAGGCACTAAAGGAGATGAAACAAGCAGAGCATATGAGAGTGTGGTTCTGAGCCCATCTGATGAGTCAAACATTCACATCGCTGTAGCGGAAGGAAGTCAGGGACATGAGCAAAGGTGCGAAGAGAATGGTGAAGAAGAAGCTGGAAGCAAAGGAGGGAATAATACGGTTCTGAGCCCATTTGATGAAAACAACTTTTCAGATCCTCCTTTTGGTGCTAATGACACTGTTGTGTCTCCACGAGAGACAAGAAAAACCTGTCATGATGAGCTTAATGTATATGAAAGCAATGAAGATATAATCAATGATGGCAGCAAGGAGCCAGACTGTTTGCTCCATGAAGATGGTAGCATAGCAGGAGAAAAGACGAGCTCAGATGAGAATTTCTGCAGTAGTGAAGCTGAGAAGCAAGAAGAGTCAAACATTCACATCACTGTAGCTGTAGGGGAAGGAAATCAAGGACAAGGCTGTTTGCTTCATGATAATGTCCTCGAGAGTGATGAAACTTTGAAATCCAATGAGGTAAACGAAAAAAGGAACAAGGATTTTGGTGAGGGTGATGATTGCAATGACTCTTACGGAAAGAAATTTCAAGAGCTGAAGGTTGAGGCATTGTCGATAAAGGAGCGTATTCTTAAGGCACAAGAAACTGTGACATGGTTGAAGAAAAGGAGAGCCACAAAACAGAGAGAAATAGCAGTAGCTCGTTTGGTTTAGGTGTGTTCTATATTGTTTTTGGCTGTCAAATACAAGTAGAGTATCACAGATCAATCTAACCCTTGTGATCTTTTGGTTTATTATCTTTTTATATTCCTGCTTACTATCCTTCGAGGACTGCTTTGCTTTTGAAGTGTTTCATTTGTATCTTCTAAACTAACTTATGAAGTTCTTGGTATGTTGCAGATTATATTTCTCTAACATAAATAGCTTCATCCTTAAAAGTTACAGCCTATATCTCTAACATATACTACTAACTTATGAAGTTCTTGGTGTGTTCCATTAAAACCCAGATTGCAGTACCAATATTCAGCTTTCGGTGGTATGTGGTAAAGAGAGTAACGTTCTCTTTGTGCTCCTTATAGAAGAGAGATTAAGGAGCTGACCTAAAAGAGTGTGAAGAGGTCCAAATGTCAACGAACGTTGACTTTCAGAATATCATGGATATCCTTGAGATTGTTAAAGTTTTTATAACTAAACTTTTGAGAACACAAAAATCTCTACAAATCTCCTTAAAATCAACTTATTCCAAATAATGTTTTAGTCGGAGAGTCTTGATGTTCCCGTAAAACATTTGATTAAATTTTTACAAATTTTTATGCAATATTTAAAGTTCTTTTTTTTTGTGACCATTAACATTATGCAGTATTTTTTGAAGTGTTTTTCAATGTTGAATGAAGTGAAATATTTATAATTTATTGTTGAAGGATTTTTGTAGATTTATAAATTTTGACATTTCATTGTTATTGGTTTTATGTATTATTCGACTCTTAGTAAAATCAGCTGTTATCAGTTTGATTATTTTTAAATTTTATTCAAAATTCTTTGTTATTTAAAATTTGTATTATTATTGATTTTGTAAATCTATTAAAAGTTTGGTGTTACTAGAACATTGATTCTTACTTCTTTTTTTGTGTGCAAAAAACATTGATTTTTTAATTTTTTTTTATTTTTTTTTTAATATCTGGAAGTTCAGGTCCAAAAGACTCTACATCTCCGAGAGGCGTGACCTACATCAGGTTCAATTTATCTCCTTTGGAGAAGAGATCTCTCCCAGCGTGCCTCGAACCCATCACCTCCACCTGAGAGATTTATAACTAGGTCGATAGCACGTTGGTAAAAAAAAAAAACATTGATTCTTACTATTTATTAAACTTTCAGAATATCGATGAGATTGTTAAAGTTTTTACAACAAAACTATATGGAAAAAATCACAAAACTCTTTATGAATTTAATAAATTAATGAACTTTTAAAATTAACATATTTTATGGTAGTTAAACTCTCACTAAGACTCCGTAGTTTTTTAACCCTCACGGTTTTATCCAAAACATCTAATAAACTCAAACGGAAAATAGTTTCTTTCCAATTAGGGATGATGGTCTATTAAAAATAGATCTAGCTAAACGTCGGGTCTCATTCTTTTTCTCCATAAAAAAAGGCTCTAAATGCATTTACTCCCAAACTAAAAATTCGAATCTTACAAAACACAAATATATTCGTTATATTAGTGTACGACCTAAAAAAGGATTCCAAAACATAGAAACTTAATACTAAATCACTAAAGAACTTTTTAAATATAAATTAACGGACTTTTAAAATATCAACAACCCCTATACTAAGTCACCGTAGTTTTTCAAGTGTCATGGCTTTACCTAAAACATCTAATAAACTCAAAGAAGAAGTAGTTCTTTCCAGTTAGGACTTAGGACTAACAATTTATTAGCAGTATATCCACCATAATTTTACGTCTCATTTATTTCTCCATACAAAATTAACGAACTTTAAAAATAATATTTTCTCTGTTCCTTTTTGTTTGATTGTTTATAAAAAACACAGATATTAAGAAAATATATTAAATGTTGATTATAAATGTATTATTTTTTGTGTTTTACAGTTTTCTATAACTCTAAACCAATGATAATTAACTTTTTTTTTTGAAAATCACAATTCACCAATACTAACCAATAAATATTGCATAAAAAAACTTTAAAAAATCAATCTTTAAAAACAAATTCTTTTTCTAGAAAATCAATCATTTAGGAACAGAGAGAGTAATATTCTGTGAAAACCAAATTAAAGAAACTTTTAAAATATCAACCAACCCTATGGCCAATACTAATCTAATGTAAGCTCCAATGGGTAATCTAAACTCAAAGTGGCAGTAGTTCTTTCCTTTTCTTTTTCTTTTTCCTTCATTTTACTTATTGTTTGATAGTTCGATTTTCTTTTTTCGTAAAAAAAGCCTTTTATTATAAATAAGAGATTTCTTTCTTATTTAAAAAAAAAGATTTGACAAATCGATAAATTTGCTGCAAATGAACTAGAAGAGTTAATATTGATAAGAAGTTGAATGTTTTAGTTAAATTTACTAAAAACAGTTAATAATTTTTAATATTCTTTAATATTTTAACAGAAAACATTTCTTAGCATTAACATAAAGGAAGAAAGGATGCTTTATTGTAACATTTACATTTCTTATAGAAAGTTTTTTGTGTTTTTATTATATATTTATATTATTATATATAATTATTTTTAACAAAAACATTCAATTTAAATAAATGTTATGAGTTTATTTTAGATTAGTATTTGGCTATTTATACTGGAATAAATAAAAATACTTATAATATATATAGATATTTTATTAAAATATTTGAATTCATACTATATTGTTATTTTAGATTTATATAAAACATTAATTTTTGAAATGAAATATATAAAATATGTTCAATAAATGATTTTTAAAAATAATCTTTGTTAAATATTTATTCAACTTTTTGGTTACCATTTACTATAACCATTTGTTCAATTTTCCATGTTCCTCATTTTGGTCATTTTCCTTCCCTTTTTGTTCATTTTGATTCTTTTTCTTTCCTATTTCTATTGTTCTTTTTATGGTTACCAATAAAATTTCTAAAGTCTCATGGTTTTACACAAAACATCAAATAAGCTCAAAAGGGAAATGATTTCTTTCCAATTATCTTAAATATTAGGAAATCTTATTTAAATTTTAGCTCATAATATTTGGAACAAAATTTATTTGCATTAACTTTCATTATTCAAACTTTCCACATTGAGAGTCAGAGCTAAAACATTAATGGGAAAAACAATAAAATATCATTGAGGACCTGTTTCCCTCTGAAAACAGTCAACCTAGCACCAACAAAAACACTTGTCTCTCTTGAAACCTCCATTGAAGGATCTGAAGCTATGCTTCCTTGTCAAATTCTTTCAGCTCCTTCCCCTCAAAGAAATGATCTATCTTCCAGTGTTTCCTTCAGTGGGTGGAGACTTGCAAACATGAAGTTCAAGCGTTGGGCTAGAAAAATGTCTGCTTTGCACGAACCCATATGGAGAAAAGCTGGGATCTTTGAAGCAGTTAATGCATCCACATACAAGATCCACAAAAACACAGATCTCGTTCTTGGTGTTGCTGAGAAATGGTCTCCCGACACCAAAACCTTCGTTTTCTCTTGGGGTGAAGCTACAATAACACTTGAAGACGTTATGGTGCTTTCAGGTTTCTCTGTTTTGGGTTCACCCGCTTTTGCTACTCTCGACAGCTCAGGAAAGAAGATTATGGAGAGGCTAAAGAACGCATGGCAGACGATTAAACGAGAAGGTAAAGTCAATCTGCTAACGCAAGTTGCATGGATGGACAGGTTCATGAACTGTGGTGGTGAGCTTGAGCATGTTGCCTTCCTCGTCTTGTGGCTTGGCTATTTCGTGTTGCCATCACGCTTCCATCATCTCTGTGAAACTATTTTTCCTATTGCTGTTAATCTTTCAAGTGGTACTAGGATTGCTCTTGCTCCTGCTGTTCTTGCTCACTTGTATGCAGACCTAAGTCTCTTGAAAACCCACATCAGCAAATCTCCGCCTAGGGTCGAAATTAGATTGAGTGCCTTGTTTATGTTGGTTCAAGTTTGGACATGGGAGAGATTTAGGGAACTACAACCAAAACCTAATTCGTTGCTAGCAGGTAAGCCAAGAGTGGCTATTTGGAATAAGCTGAAACAGCAAACCAGCAACGTGAGACAGATTCTCGACAACTCGAAAATCGACAGTTTTGAGTGGCGTCCATACACAAGAAGTGTGACAAACTGGAAATTTCCTCAGTTTTATCCCGAGAAAGCGATGTGTGTTCATGTTTCTCCGAGTCTTGATGAAGAATTAATCTCATTTGCTCGATGCATCAAAGATTCTGAGCTTGTTGGCATTGAGAAAGTGGAGCATTACTTCCCCAATAGAGTGGCTTCACAGTTTGGAATGCTTCAGGATGTTCCTTCTCCTCATGTTGACAGGAACAACCTCTCACGGGAGGCAGCTTGGAATGATTATAATAAGCCTATTGATGATTTAGCATTACACATTCCTTCCCGTTCTGCAATACCTCGTGTTACTTCAACGTTCTGCGAATGGTGGAGGAAGACGTATCCAGAATTAATCAAGTATTCTTCTAAGGAGAAGGATGCTGATGAATCAGTTGAAACATTAAACATCATAAGTGATGATACTATTTCAGGCTCAAGCAACGATGAAATGACTATAGCTGAGTATTCAAACAAGAGACTCAAGTGCGTAGAGGAAGCTCGTGACAAGAGACGCAAGTACATGGAACAAGCTCGTGAAAGAGGTAACAATGAATCAGTAGGAATATTGAATTTAAGAAACATGTTTGGTGATCATAGTAGTTTTGTTCTTTCAGGCTCTAAGAGAACAAGCAATGATGAAATGAAGATAGCTGAGGATTCAAACAAGAGACGCAAGTACATGATGCAAGATCGTAAGAAGGATGAGAGTACTACGGGTGTTTGCTCTATTTCTGTTCAACCATCAGAAATAGAGAAAAGGAACGAAATGACAGATGGAAGTGGTAGCAAGGCAGGAAAGAGTATGGCTGTGAGCCTATTTGATGAGAACAACTCTTCAGATCCTCCCCTTGGTGCTAATGACTCCTACGAAAAGAGACTTCAGAAGCTGAAGGTGCTAGCATCGTCGCTAGAAGAGCGTATGAATAAGACACAAAAAACTGTGGCATTGTTGGTAGAACGGAAAAGCATAAAAGAGAGAAAACCAGCAGCAGCTCGTTTGATCTAGGTGTGTTCGAGGTTGGTTTTGGCAGTCAAATGCAAGTAGATTATCAAAGATCAATCTCACCTTTGTGATCTCTTGGTTTAATATCTTTTTATTTTCCTGCTTAGTATCTTTTGAGAACTGGTTTGCTTTTAAGTGTTTAATTTGTGTTTTGAGGACTGGTTTACTTTTAAGTGTTTCATTTGTATTATCTTTTGAACACAGTTATGAGTTTCTTGGCGAGTTGCAGATCAGAGTTTCCTTATAGAGATAGATTCATCATTAAATGGAACAGCATGGTTCTTGTAACTAACGAAACCGTGAGGTCTTGTAAGGTTGGTTCTGTTTGCACTTTACAGTCAATGGTTTAAAATGGTAACAGAACCACAATCCACATTTAGGCATTAGTCAACATCAATATATTCGGTATTACATTTTCAGTTTTCATAAGCTAATGTACCTTTTTAACATAGCTTATCTAACTCTTAAGTTGGAGCAAATTGTATATTTGTTTAGCACAATACGAAAACACAAGTTTTTGATTCGAACCAAAAAAGTAGCAAGTGTTCTGACTAAAGTTTGCGGGAATACATAGTTACACACAGATACACGCCTGTAAGTTTGCTCGTAAGAAATGAATATAAGTTTACTGCAATGGAGCTTAAGTTGTTAACTGCAGTTTTAGTGTTTCTAGAAATGTGAGAAGTTTTCAAGTCAAAGTGTATATAGGTGTTACAAAAGCGACTGTGTATTATATTATAACCATAAGATTGCAAGTGGTAGATAGGATGATTCAGGGCCTTGTCAAAAAGTTGCTTCGATAAAAACAGAGCAAAAGAGTGAAGAGGATGATAGAACTGCAAAGAAAACCACATGAAGTCGAGTGCAATTTGTGATGATTTTGAGGTTGATGTAAATGAAAATACTGCAGAGAAGTAGACTATAATCGTCGATGAGTAATGTAACAGACTGATAATTCAAATGATTGGATGATGAGAAATACAATGAGAAGTTGTGCTCTGAGGTTAAGAGGTGATATATCAAATGATTGAATCAATAATTAACAGATTTTTTATATTAGTTTTATCATTAGGTTTGGGTTGATTTGGTCAATTCCGGTTTGTGATTGGAAAACCTAACATTGCCTGGTTTACAAGATTTTGGTGATAGGTTCGACATGACACGGCTCACTTTAAATGCATGCCTTGATGAGACATTTTACTAAATAGTTACTTTCCAATTACCTTAAAAAGCAACTGTTACATTTCTAGCTCCTGCATTAACATAATTTCTTTTACCTTAGACTTTCTTTCAAACTTTTCAAAGGTTCAAAAAAAAAAATAAAAAAAAGAACAAAAACTCTCTCTTTCATCTTCTTCTTCTCCAGCATTTGTTTGTTTCCCTCTGAAAACAAAAACTCATCTTTGAAAACCTATGAAGGGATCTGAAGCTATGCTTCCTTGTCAAAACCGTTCTGCTCCTTCTCTTCACTCAAACGCTCTGTCTAAGAGTGTTTCCTACTGGGGTTGGAGATTTGCAAACACAAAGTTCGAGTCTTGGGCTATAGAAATGGCTGCTTTACATGAACCCACTTGGAGAGAAGCTGGCATTTTTGAAGCAGTCATGGCATCCATATACAGAATCCCTAAAAACCCGGATCTTATTCTGGGTATTGCTGAGAAATGGTGTCCTTACACCAAAACCTTTGTTTTCCCTTGGGGTGAAACAGCTGTCACACTTGAAGATGTTATGGTGCTTTCAGGTTTCTCTGTTTTGGGTTCACCTGTTTTTGCCACTCTGGATAGCTCAGGAAAGGAGGTTAAGGCGAAACTGGATAAAGAGTGGAAGAAGATTAAGAAAGCTAAAGTCAATTTCGTAACACAAGTAGCATGGATGGAGAGATTCATGGACAGTGGTGATGAGCTTGAGCATGTGGCTTTCCTCGTCTTGTGGCTTAACTATTTTGTGTTTCCATCACGCTTGTATCATCTCTATAAAGCTGTTTTCCCAATTGTTGTTCATCTTTCAACTGGTACTAGGATTGCTCTTGCCCTTGCTGTTCTTGCACACTTATATGCTGAGCTAAGTCTCTTAAAAAAACACATCACAGCTTTCAGTGAATCGACGAGTACGGCTAGAATTGATCTCACTGCCCTGTTTAAGTTGCTTCAAGTTTGGACATGGGAGAGGTTCAAGGAACTACAGTAAAACCCAATCCATTGCTGAAAGGTGAGCCAAGATTGGCTCTTTGGCATGGCCTCTTACAGAGAACCAGCGATGCGAGACAGATTCTGGATAGCTTGAAAATCGACAGTTTTGAGTGGCGTCCCTACACAAAAACTGAGAAAGAGTGAGAGTTTCCTAAGTTTTACCCCGAGAAAGCGGTGTGGATTCCTGCTAGTCCCAATCTTGATGTTGAATTTGTCTCCTTTGCTCGATGCATTAAGGTGTCTCAGCTTGTTGGAATTGACAATGTGGAGCATTACTTTCCCAATCGAGTGGCTTCACAGTTTGGGATGCTTCAAGATGTTCCTTGTGCTGTTAACCAGAACAACCTCTCACAGGAGGCAGCTTGGAATGATTACAATAAGCCTATTAACGATTTAGCATTATTCATTCCTTCACGTTCTGCAATACCTCGTGTTACTCCAACGTTCTGCGAATGGTGGAGGAGGTCGTTTCCAGAATTCCAGACTTCTTCTAAGGATAAGGATGCTAATGAATCAGCTGAAACATTGAAAGCTAGAGACAGAAAAAGCCTAGGGGCTGATACTAGTTTTGTTCCTTCTGGCTCCAAGATGAACAAGAAAGGCAAGGATAATATGAAAATTCATGCTCAGGATTCGACAAACACAAGACGCAAGAACATAAAGCAAGAATAAGAGACGCAAGTACATGAAGAAAGCTAGTGAAAACTGTAACAATGAATCAACTGAAATATTGAAATAAGGAAACATCATAGGTGATGATACTAATTTTGTTGCTGCAGGCTCTAAGATGAACAGAACAAGAAAGGATGAAATGAATATAACTGACGATTCAAACAAGAGACGCAATTACAATAAGCAAGCTCGTGACAAAAGACTCAAATACATGAAGCAAGCTCGTGAAAAAAGACTCCAGTACATAAAGCAAGCTCGAAAAAACGGTAACAATGAGTCAGGTGAAACATTGAAATCAAGAAACATCATAGGTGTGATACTAGTTTTGTTCTTTCAGGCTCTAAGGTGAACAGAACAAGCAAAGATGGAATGAAGATAGCTGAGGATTTCGACAAGAGACGCAAGTACATGAAACGAGTTCGTGAGAACAATGAGAGTCATATGGGTCAATGTCATACACATGTTCATTCAGACAATAATGATGAAGATGATAACCTCTCCATTGCTCAATTTCTGAGACTTAATAAGAAGAAGTATAGTGATGTACGGAATAGTGGAAGAGATGCTTCTGAACCGCTTGGTAAGATAAGTAGAGTTGAGGCAGATAACAATGATTTGGGGACTTTTCAAAAGCTTGCTTCAATAAGAGATGAAATTGTACCACCATCAGAAATTGCGCATAGGAATGGAGAGACCGATGAAGCTGGAAGCAGAGCAGGGACGAATATGGATGAGAGCCCATTTGATGAAAACAACTCTTCAGAACCTCCTTTTTGTGCTGACAGAGGAGTAGTTGACATTGTTGTGTCACCACCAGAGACAAGGCAAGCCTGTGATGATGAGCTTGATGTAAATGAAAGTAATGCAGATATGTTTGATGATGGCAGCAAGCAACCAAAGTGTTTGCTCCACGAAGATGGTATCATTGCAGTAGAGGAGCCGAGCTCAGATGAGAAGTTGTGCAGTAGTGAAGCTGAGAAGGAAGATGTTGTTGCTGATGATGACACAATGAACAACATTGAACCAGTCCCTCATCAACAGCATGCTACCAGAGGAACTAATAGAGATGAAACAAGCAGAGCATGCAAGAGTGTGGTTCTGAGCCCAACTGATGAGTCAAACATTCAAATCGCTGTAGGGGAAGGAAGCCAAGGACAGGATTGTGGGCTTCAAGATAATGGCCTCGGAAGTGATGAAACTTCGAAATCCAATGAGCAGTTAGAGGATTTAGAAAAGAGAAAGAATGATTTTGGTGAGGGTGATGCTGCTAATGACTCATACGAAAAGAGATTGGAAGAGCTGAAGGTGCTGGCATTGTCGTTAAAAGAGCATATTACTATGGCACAGAGAAATCTGGCATCTTTGAAAGAAAGGAGTGCCATGAGACAGAGAAAAATTGAAGCAGCTCGTTGGATCTAGGTATTGTTTTGAGCAGATAAAAGAAGGGAGCAGTCAAATGCAAGTAGAATATCAAAGATCAATCTCACCTTTGTGATCTCTAGGTTAAGTATCTTTTTATATTGCTGCTTAGTATCTTTTGAGAACTGGTTTGCTTTTAAGTGTTTTATATTTTAATTGTTATCTTTTGAACACAGTTATGAGCTAATAGCTTCTTAGTAAATGGAACAGCCTGATTCGATCATAAGAAAATACAAATTAGATTTATGAAAGAGATTCTTACAGGAAAACCATGTTCACCTAGGGACCAAGATAACTAAACTCCCTTATAGAGCGTAATCAGTATTATCTACACTATCCTGATTTGTAAATCTAAAATCCATATACCTTATTTCAACAGTGGAGGAGCTTCATCGACAACCGGAGTGTATAACACTAATCATTCAGCTTTCGGTGGTATGTGGTTGCCGCCAGTTGCGATCTTGTATACGTAGAAACAAGTCATGAGAGCACTGCAATACAGACAAAATGTTCATGAGAGCCCTTGAAAGTCTAAATCTTTAGATACAAAAAAAAAAAAAGATAAATACCTGATTCCAGCTACCAAAGCAGCTGGCATAATCTTCTGAGTCTGCAAGAACCGTTGTCCCATGACAAATGTGAGAGCAGCTGCAATGACTGTATAACAAGACATTTTCAAATGAGTATTCAGTCACTAATAATCACTTAAACAGAAGATAAACTGTGAGGCCTTGTAAGTGTTTTGTTTTTGGGTTTGGTTCTGTTTTCAGTGAATGGTAACAATAACCACAATCCACATTTAAAATGTGAATCAGTTTTCATTTATGAGATCACAATACATCAATTAAGCATAGCTTATCTAACTCTTACGCTAGAGCCTACCATGTAAAAACAAATTCTTGATTCCAACAAAGAAGCCAATCAATTTGTTCTGAATTCACCTAACTTGGGTCTAAATTTGGTAATTTTTCTATATTGAAGCTTGAAAGTCATCCCTTTTCGGAATAAAATGCAAATAAGAACTCGAATTCCAGTGGCACCTATCACCAAAATCTAATCCCAGACCAATGAATCCAAACAAAAATTCGATCTAAGCCAATCACGAGAGATAAAAAAAAAAAAACCTGTTTCGAGAAGAGTAGCGAGTAACGATGTCTTCTTCTTCTCGAAAGCTTTAAGGCTGATGAAACCAGCGAGAACGACAAGCAATCCAGTGCCTGCTCCTCCGGCGAGAGATGCAATACTTCCTTTCTTCAGATACCCGATAAATCCTCCGACGATCAGAAGGATCCCGTACGGGATAGTGAAGCAGAAATCGTGCATTATATTCTCGAGCTGGGTTAATGGAATCTGGGTTTTTTTTTTGTTATCTCAGATTGATTTGATAGAGATCGTCTCCGATCAATTTATACGAGTGTGCATTTGGATTTGGAGAACGCGTGGAAGAAGAAGTCAGCTTCGGCGTTTCTTCGTCAACGGTCTCTAGAACGTCAATCAACTGCTCCCACTTTTAGATCTCATGATTTCGTCAAAATTACTAATATACCCCGAATAATTGATTAATGTAATGGCCTTATTAACACTTTAAATTTAATAACACATTACATATTTATCATTACATATTACATAGTAATTTTTTCGTCAAAAAAATCATCACTACTAACTTCCATACTAACATCATGCAACAAGCGATAACGTTAAGCCAAAATTTTATCAACTTACTTATCAGAGACGAAATCAATCACAACTTCATATAATTAATTACCTAGCAAACTGAGAAAATCGGGCCCAATTGTTGCCTCGTAAACCGTGTATTTCTCTCTCGCTTGTAGGCGATTTCTGGTTTTTAGATCTAGAATTTTCTGTTCCGTTCTGCTCTTAACGTCGACAAAGTCTTCTCGCAAGTGATCCAGGAGTGAGTCGTCGTGCCTCTCCGTCAACAAGGGTGTGGTGTTTCCCCGCTAATGTGGTTGTGGCCCTAGATTGGCGGAGGAGGAGCATTGAAGCGGTGGTCTCCCGGTTGTGGACGTTGGGAGTTGCTTTGATTCTCCTTAGGCTCAGTCGTCGACCTGGTAGCTGCATCTACGGCGGAAGTTGAAGGGGATAAGGTGGGTTTGGTGTTGATTTGACAGGTGGGTAGCGGAAGATCTAGGTCTTCAATGGCTGAGACGGGGGTCGGATTTAGTAGTTATGAGTGAGCCACCAGCTTCTAGATTTGCCGTCTCGAGTGAGCCGACTGTCCGGATCGAGTCACGGCGGTTCTGGAATTTCAGGGGTTTCCGGTAAAGGAGAGCGAGGATATCTATAAGTGTGAGGGGTTGCTAGGTCGGGATTTCTCACCGTCGAACCGCTTCGTCGGGGTGACTAATTTTCTGGGAGACTTGTGGCGGGTTGGTGCATCGGGAGAAAGAGATGGTTGGTCGGAAACTGAAATCTTTCACCGGTTGTTTCAATCTTCTGATGGGGTCGCAAAGTTGTGAGTCTTGATTTTGCCAGATCTAAGATTTGGTCACTCTGCGAACGGTGATCAACAAGAGTCGAGCCGCTTTTCTTTTCCGGTGAACTTTTTTCCGATTTCCCTTTTTGTAACTGGGTCACTTGCGTTGTAGACTTTAAGCCCAAGCCCATTTGGATCGAATTTTATTAAAATTATTATTTAAAAAAAAATAAAAATAAATAATTACCTAGCACGAAATCTATCCAATTCCCAGATTACTCTAATTTCTTAATTTTTTAATTAATTACCCTACAACTCTCTTTTTTTTAATGTAATTATACGCGTTAAGATAACCATTAGAAGTCGGTAGAATCGTCTATGTAAAAATGTAATAATTCTCATAATTTATAATCAATAATTTTCTTATTTTAAAATTTTAGATATTGCAAAACATGTTGAAAATATTAGGCATAGGGATCTGATTGGTTTTCTAGAGATTTTTAGAGAAAATAAGGATTTGCATACAAATGATATTAATGGGGTTGCATTTGTTTTGATAAGTTTCTAATTTGACGACATGTTTTGCAAAACTTGGATGTGATACCATCAAAATATTGAGCAAAATGTAGTACATGTAATATATAAGAAACAAAACGGTGAGATGGAATATTGAACTCGAAGAAAAAGTAAAACAAAGCCAAAGAAAATGACAGCTTCAATAAACAAACTATTTGAAAAGAAAATTGTATTATCGTATAAATATCAATGCAATACGTAGAAATAGAATAGAGTTACAATATTTTGAAGCAAAAAATATTGTTCTGCTATTTTATAGGTAATTAAAAAAAAAGTAACAGAAACATAGTTAAAACTTGAAAGTAGCAAAATAATATTCTCTCTGTTTTATATTAGTTGTAGTTTAAGGTTTTTACACACATATTAAGAAATTATAAAAATTTCAATTTAATCTACTTCTTTTATATAAAAATATTATTTATTATAACTAATTTAACCAATAAAAAAATATGATTAAGTATAATTGATTAAAAAGTATTAAATATATTTATTAATTGTATAAAAAATTGAAAACAACACTTATTTTGAAAAAAAGTAAAAATCTTTAAACTACAACTAATATAAAACGGAAGAAATAATAGTTATGCATTAGTGTCATCACTAGGTTCACAACATGGGCATAACTTGCGACGTAGATAAGGACCATACAAGCACGACGCAAGAGTGAAGATGAGGACGCCCAACACCAAGCAGATGTATCCTGTCAAATGATACGTGTCCATCTTCATGTTCACCACACCACCAATCTCTAATCTTTCTTCTTAAGTTTTTTTTTTCTTCTTCTTCTTCTTTTTTTCTCGTGTACTGATTATATTTATATACATGTATTGTCAACACTAACTTTACATTTTTGTAAATACATCAGCAACATTTGGTAAGTTTACATTTTTCATTAAAAATATACTAGAGAATTTTTTATTTGTAAATACTTCAGCAACATTTGGTAAGTTTACATTTTTCATTAAAATATACTAGAGAAAATTCGAAAGTTTACATTTAGGAAAAATTCAAAAATTTTACATCGTATGATTCTTTCTAAAATATTCCACAAACTGATATTTATATATACATTTTTGCAGCCATTTTATGAAATAAATTTTGGAGTTCGAACTTATTTACAATGCCTGCCATTGGCTTTTAATTATTGGTTTTCTTTTGGCAATAAATTGATTAACAAACAAAAAATATTCCAAATATATTCTAATCTCATATATCACGCAAATTTCTCCAAAATTTAAACTAGATTTTGGAAACTATTTAAAACAAAAAATATTTGACAAGCCAAAATACAATTGCAATCCCTTAAAATGACCAAAACGCACCTAAATACATTTACTATCAGTTCACTAAATCTTATTTCTCCAATATTTGAATTAGATTTCGACAACTATTTAAAACAAAAATTTGTTTGATAAACTAAAATATAATTACAATCCTATAAAATATTTATTTAAATTAGCGGTATACCGCGGAGTTTTTTAACGGGACGGGTTTGGCGGAACGGGTTTGGAAGAATGTTACTTAATAACAATTGTAAACTAGAAAATGTAAATATTTTATAGATAAATATAATTTGCAGACTTTTATATATACTAATTTTAAAAAAAAATTGTTTCTGCGGCGAATTATAATCTAGTTATGATATATACTACTAGTAAAAATATCTTCTATAGATATGCGTATTTCATTATTCAGCAGATATTGATGGTTTACATAAAAAGAAGAGATCATTGGTATCTAAAAGGAATAAATCTACAGAGTAATCTATTACTAACCAAATATGTGGATGTGATATATTCTTTTTCTTCAAAGGATATATGATATTACAAGATTTAATCATGGACTCAATTTTCAACATCTAGAACTTCAATCAACTGCTCCCACTTTTAGATCCCATGATTTCGTGAAAACTATATTATACACCCTCACCCGAATATTAACTATTCTATCCCAAAAAAAAAGTAGTTATCTCTTATACTTTAATGTCATTATGTGAATGTTAACACTTTATATAACACTTTAAATTGAATAACATGCATTCTCATCACCATCACATGTTACAAGAATATATATCTTGTAACTAAGAAATGACTCATAAGAAACTCCTTTTGATTTCTAGGAAAGTTACATATTTCTAAGTCGTCTATTTAGTACATATTTTTAGTTGTTATTAGGAAAGTAATTAATATTTGTGTACATTTTCTTGTTACTAAATAGTTAAATTTCTTATTTAGTAACAATGAAAATATATACAATAACCACATCTCAAGACTTAAGTAAATTATACATTTTGAAATAATGGTAAACTTCCTAAGTTAATATATTAACATTCTTCCGGATCCTTTTATAACCATATCTTCATGATTTCATAATCTTGAAACTTTATTAGCAAGTAATTAATGATTATATATATGTGGGTATAGGATCTAGTCAAATAGAGGTGCATGTAACGCAAAGATCCTTAGAAAGTCCATTAGCCTTAATATTGTCTTCAAATTTCAAGAGAGATGGGTTTCTTCAAGAAGCTTTTCAGTTGTTTCATGAAGCCATCTTCAAAGAAAGGTTCATGCAAGGGTGGTGTTTGTGTCCTTAAGAAGCCTAAATAACAAGGATGAGTTTGCTACTATGTATGTAGTAGTAGGCAAAAAGTTCTTATTATTATTATTATTTTCATTTCAATATTTATGTTGCTTTTTTCATATTATTTGCACTTGATATTTTAATTTAATTTGAGAAAATATTCAGAAACAAAAGATGCTATATGCTTTTTCTTCTTAGTTCGATTATGTTGGTTTCTGTAGTAAAAGCAAGAGAAAGAAATTCGTGTGGAATGAATTTTGATCGTAAAACTTTAGTATACGGATATTAACCCATGATTTAATAAGAACTCGTTTAATAGTTCATAGTTTAATCGGAGTCTTCCTCTTCTTCCTCTTCTTCACCTTGGAGAGACTTGAAAAGCAACGATGGAACCAGAAAATTGGTTACCAAATACATGGAGATCATTGCTCCACTGCAACAAGTACAATAAATCAACACAAATAACTAGTTTAATTTCCCAATAATAAATAGCTAAAATCTTCAAATTTTTCTTTTCTTAAGTTAAAAGAGTTAATAGAAATGGAGATTATAGACATACCTAACAAAGAGGAATGTAGTGATATCACCAGACTCAGAAGGAGGCAACACACTCGCTTTTGGTTTTAGTCTGAACCCATTTTTAGGATAATTACTGATTTGCCATTGATGTTTGGTGCTTAAGCTTGAAGGAGATGATGAGGATAAGAAGAAGAACACTTGTTTTCTTCTCAGACTCTCTTCTTGCTTCGCCTGCTGATTCAACACGACGGAACTGGCAGGTAATGGCTGATGATAGCAAGCACACCACATTTTTCAGACACAAATTTCCCCTCCTTTTTGTTAAAATTTTGACCCCAAAGAGAAAAAACAGTAACCTTCAAAATTTCGTTATCTAGGTTCCTGTCAAATTTTGGTGAAGATAGGCTTTTTGCCAATCTTGTGTAGCCACGTCATCATGTATCTGATGATTTTGTTTTTGGAGTCAAACTAGATTAAAAAGGAACCCCAAGTTTTTCTAGAATATTATCTTCATCTTTTTATTTTTCTTTAGCATATGACAAGATGCAGGCATTAATAACCATCCTATATATATACTTAGCGTTTTGAAAAGACTTGCTCATTAAAAATCTGAGCAAAGCAATATGAGATTAAACAAACTACGAGCACTAATAAAAGTTGCAAACCGGTAACTATGTTCGTACAATTTTGCATTGGTTAGTGTTGCAATGTGTGTTATGTATTTTTTCATTAATGTTGTAACGAATGGGACTTCATTGTTTACAAAATCATAAATGATTAAGAAGCTGTATATTATTATTATACACCCATTAGCTGCTATAGTAAGTGTTGCCATACTCAAAACTATATCGTCATTTTCCTTATGGACACAAATAGATACCCAGTACAGTACAAACGAGTACTTGACTGGATCCAAATGCAACAATCTCACAAGCTTTGTTGCCACCACATTTGGGATCATATAATTTAACATTCACTCGGTGTATCTTAGCTGGAGTGATTTCTTAGTCGATTCGATGTACCTGTCATTGGCACCCAAACAACCTTTTGCTGTTTCCAGCAGTCTCAAGCAAAGTTCTTTGACTTTCTCATTCATCTGCACAACATCAAACATGTCACCACCCCAAGTTAATAAAACTTTTCAAGAATGAGAAAATATGCAAAACTTGGCAGAAAAACAGTACCACTAGTGCTGATGATATGCAATTGCAAGCTTCAAGCGCCATGTTCCCCCGAGAAATCTGCAATAATAAAACCTCGGGTTAGTTAGAGAAACAAAAAAGTTAGAATGTTTCTTATTAGTGGTAGTAGTTTGACCTGTGAAGACTCTTGCTCAATAGCATCTAATAGTTCACTTAGAACTAACTGAGTACACGAGACAAGTTCCTGCTTGTATGATGAATCACCAAAGAACAGCAATTCATTTCCAATTATCTGCACAAAAATAAGTATAACCCAAATTTTACATTATAAAACCAGCCATCAGAAAACAGACTACGCAGACCAAGGAATTTCGACAATGGAACTAATGTTTTGCTTCAAATAAGATGATGAGAGGCATATAAATACCTCTGGATTGGCAGAATGGTAAGGCAGATTGTCCTGAGAAAGTGTCGACAACAGTGACATTATAGCACAGAAAATCTTCACCTTTACTCTCAGTGTTGCCCTACAACAACACAAAATGTCACACAATCACAATTACATAAGGGACAATAAACTTTTAGCCATAAGAGGGCATTAGAACAGCAGACAAACAAGAGAATACATGTCTATTTTACATGTCCACAGCCCACAGGTAGGTAAAAACTAAGTCCTTGAGATATGCATACCATGAACTAGAGCGAGTAGCAGAGAAGATACTTTTAAGGATCTCCATCACGCCTTTCTCGGGATTACCTTTCCAATTGAATATACGAAAATAACTCAGTTATGAAGCTCCGAAGAAATAAGGAGAACGAAATCAATTTGGTGACACAGAGTCACATCTATATTGTTGAGCAAAAACTATCAAACAGTTTCCACGATTTACCTGGGATCATTACCAAGAGGCTGCACAATTTGCATATAACCGAGGCCATACTATCTATATCAATTGATTTTAAACCTGATAGAGAAAAATGTACAAGATATTATACCATCAACATATCCGATGCATATTCATTCATTAAGACATATACATTTATCTGGAGAAAAAATAAAAGGCCCTGAAGAACAACTGAAAATGGAAAAAATACAAAGCTAGAGTGACGAAGAAAAAGATAATCATCTATACTTGAAAAAACTTCACAAGTAAAAGTGTATGCAGGCCACCGACCATAGAATCATCATTATAATATTTAAACCAAGTATTCTCTTTGCAGTAACTGGTCTTAGGGTGGCAAGATATGTCAGACTAGTTTTATTACTTTTCAGATATTTATTTAGTATCCAGTAGTTAAATTAAACATTTGCAGACTCACCATCTGTCAGCACTACATTCTCTAGATACTCAACAGCTGACATGACCAGTTCATCTGAATGAGAAATCAAACCACCTAAAAGTGCAACCTATAAAACAAACTTTAGTACGTATATTGCTTTGAAGTGGGAGTGTAAAGGACTGAAAAAGACAAAAATATTACCTCAGCAGTTTCAAGATAAAGATTTAAGTGTTTCGTGGGAGATGAAATAGATGGGATGGTCACTTCGCTAAATGCTAGGCAAGATTTAACAAAGTTGATATGCTTCTTTCCTGCTTTCAGTGCTTTTACTGCCAAGGTGTTGCTTGAACGAACAAGTGTCTCCTGCAGCCAGTGACCATAAGCAGGAAAAATGATCAAAATGTTTGATAATTTTTGTTTGTGTCAAGCTCTAATGCAAATAAACGAAAAATAAACACACCCATAGCAAGAAAAAAAGCATGTGGGAAGCATGTATTGCTCTTGTTCCCTCTCTAGTCTCTATACTTAATATCTAATAGTCTCTGTACTCCTCCCTTCTCATAAATGTACCATATCATATGTAGCCAAATTTTGCGGTAATTTCTAGAGTTTTTACCAAATTCACATTAACCTTCAAATTCTATTATGTATAACTTAGATCATGCACCAGATGGCAGATACATTGCTGCTTGACCCTCAAATCCAAGGCTAAGTATCCGTCATGACCAAGCAAGAAAGGACTAGATAAATAGCAATGCACCATAATTAACTGATTACCAGATAATCAACTCTCTTTAAGAAGTAAAAGAATGCACAAGACTGGAACTATACAGGGTCCTCCACAGGTATAGCAGTATTAAAAGTTAAAACTGATACCAAAGAATAATTAACTTTTTGCTGACCTTAAGTTCATGTATCCCATTAAAGGCCTCACGACACTCCGCCAAAAACAATAAATGGCGTTCCATTTCTGCCCCATAGTCAACCTAAGCATCAAAAGTGAAGTCAAATTCAACTAACTTGACAAAAAGGGCAAGTGCTCACTGATTTCGTAATAATGTAAGTGGAACTTAAGGTACCATCTCAACAAAACGAGAAATTAAATGTGATGTCTGTCTATTGTCATCATCCTTTATGTTAACGAAATCTGTAGCATCATAAAGAGCCTGAGAAACTTCAAAAAGCAATTGCACTGTTGTTGAATCACAAATGCAGCCATTCCTGCTCCAAAGGAAAAGAAACATGAATACTTTAACCAAGAAAGAAAGAGGATCACAAATCCTTCCAAATACATAAACGTTATGTATGTAAATTAACGTTCATCAACTTTACAATGGTCTATGTCCCCATCCAAAAAGTGTGAGATATTTAGTTCAAATTAAGAACGTTGGAAAAACAAACAAGCCTTACCTTGTACCCATGTTAAGAAGATGCATGTTTACACTGCTCTTTGAAGTCCCAGACATAAGATCCAGAATCTCGATGAAATGATTCTAGAAGATAACCAAAGAAGTTGTTTAGCGAAACTAGATAATGATGTCATCCAAAGAAATACAAAACAGCTCTATTTGGATGCTGTGTACTGTTTCCTGAAAGCCTGAAAGTAGATAAAGGAAAGAGGGAGGAAAGTATTACCAGAGGAAGTACTTCTTGCAAGTTCTCGAAATGAGAGAGCAGCTTCAAAATTATGGATTGCAAACTTGCTTGTTCTTCTTCAGAAAGAAACTTGTCGCGAGCTAGGCTTACAATATCATCCAAGAGAGCATCCAGATGATTTTCCTGAAACCATTAAAACTGATAAATAAATCTAAAGAAACGAGATCAGAGAATTCTCATGAGTACAAATAAAAAAATCACATCGGTCTCACCATCTTGTTCTGCAACATAAGATCCACATATGCGTCCATAATTCTTAAGTAGTCATAAAGTGACTGATACTGAGAAGCAGCCTGTTACAATAGTTACATTTAAATGTCAGCCTGTTGCAATAGTCACGTTAACTTTTCGCTCCTTACCATAGGTTTTGTTGACATATTAAATGTGCAAGAAAAGGAGTATTATGCAAATCAGTATTCAGGAAGGAGTGAGATGCATCTTTTGGTATATGATGTGTATATATAAATGTCAGTATGTCAGGCACAAAAAGATTGAAAATCCATGAGAATGAATTCCTAATTTTGTTGAACGAAAGACGAAACACCAAACCTGAATAACTTCATCAATGAGTGAACTGAGAAAACCTTCTTGAGATTTCCCTTCAGACAATCTATTTCCAAGTAACCTATAATTCAAAACCTGCTTGATGAAACAGTACAACATAAAAGGAAGGGTTAGACTCACTGGATTGTCTATTTTATATAATCTGAGATGAAGAAATAACCTGACTAAAGGAACAATCATTGCTGCATCTAATCATATCCAAGATCTCCATTGCTAGTGAACTAACTAATTCAGACGGAAGTTCCTTGAGTAAATAATGAAGTAAAATGGACACATGCGAAGAGTTGTAAGATGACTGAAATTTGTTCCGTCCAAATCCAAGCTCCTCAAGTATGCCCAAGACATTGTTCTCCTGTACACTAACCAAATTTTTAGGACAACAATCAATTTATAACAAACCACGGAAATGATAAACAAGGTCTGACAGACATTTTTTGCCTCAGTAAATGTAATGCAAAACTAACTCAAGCTCATTGTGAATGGGAAAAAAAGGTGAACCAAAAGTTTTAGTCAGTCAAGAACATTGACTAACCTGACGTCCAGTCAGAAATAAGCATTTCATTATATACTCGATGGCTGGTTCCACCAAACTAAAAAGTAACTTTTTGTCGTCTGTAATATAGGAATACCCCTCCTTGTCCACTAAAACAGGCGCCAATACATCTTCAATATCCTTGATGCATTTGATTAAATATCCTGTTATATAAAGGTCAAACTTAGATATCAAGTGTCTTCCTCAAGGAAGAAAAAAACATCTCACATAAATCTAATTGTTGGCATGTAAAATCCTAACTTCAAATTCGCAAACTGAAGGTGTCTAACATTACGCATCATCTTGCTAAAAGTAAAAGGATAGGAGACACTTCATCTACAGATATTCAGTCATGATGGAATGATTCACGAGAACTCCCATGTGCTATACTCAAGTCAAACAGACTTCCCTAGTCTCTTCAAAGTTCAAACTGTATTCACTCATGACAAGGAAATTCATAACTTATAATATCTAGCAAGAAAATGTGACTAGAGTAGAATTCTGTATCCATTTCGGTTTAAGAAAGCCAAGCTTATTCTGCAAATTACAAAACATTATGATTCTTCAACCATGTATCTAGCATTTTGCTGAAAGAATAATAGTATAAGAGTACCTGAACTGCAGAACCCAAACTTCTGCATGCGATGCACCATATAAAGACGACAATACAAAGATGTCAGTGGATCTGCGAGACCTCTCACCATCATGACTAAACGATCCAGAACTTCCATGGGTTGATTAATGAGGAAACGCCAGCAAGGCAAGATCGCAAGCTCCAGATAACTATGGGCATACAAAGAAAGGCCAATGCTAAGGCAGAGGAAGGTAGGGAGAATAAGAAAAATAATAATTGATGGGGCTTTACATGCGAGGGAGAAGTTCTCGAACAGAACCAACTTTGCAAAACCAGTTATAGCAAGTCTCTCTTGCTTCAAGGCAGATATCACTTGATTGAAAATCATCTGTCTTTAGCACAGGTTAGAGAATAAATTATAAGCTGCAACTAGAAATAACGCTACCTGTTGGCATCAAATGTATGTGTTTGATTGTAATCATGAACAAATGCCCAGGTCACATAATTTTATTCTCGAGAACACTATGCTCAGGACTAAATATTATTTTGTTAGAAAGAAACACACGATTAGAATAGAAATGCATACTCGGTAAGGCGCAGATCACTGTTCCATCTATATCAAGTTCTGCTTTCTGTTTGATCCGCTCCCACACCATATCCCCAAGCATATCTAGCATGTCAGTGACAATGACAAAGACTGTAGGATAAAACCGCAAAACTGTTGTATCCATCAGAAGCTTTGTGACCTGCAGAATGGAAGATATTATTGAACCCTAAAATAATAATAATCTAGTTAGTTAGGAATAAATATCTACAGCCAAAGCACATATCTATTTTTATTTCCAAGCAAACTGCTTCTATGGCGGAAAAGTATTCAAATACAACTCCAATTGAACACGAGCTTTTAAGAGCACTCTATATTGGATATATCAATCAAATGAATCCTTTTTACTTATTCATACGGATAAAAATGATACAGAGGAATAGAACACAACCAATTTTTTGAAATTTTTACAAACAAATTCTCCATGCTTTGTTGCAAAGCAATTTGATTAGTTAGTATGTTAACCTTTATTGATAACTTCAACGATGTTACTCGATCTTCAGCCTGCCAAGCGCTATTTATTCCATCTCTTAGCTCATGTACTTTGGCTATATATTCATGTTGGCTGATTATTTTGGCCGGCTCTTCCAGAGAAGTTTGTTCGCTGCCAGTTTCCTCCGGATGGGAAAGAGCAGAAGGGGACTCAACTGCTGATTGAGTAAAGCAAAGCAGAAGCTGTTATGATATGCATCCACAAGTTCATGAAACAATAAACCAGGCTGCTACAATGAAAAGGGTTATTATTAGGCATAACGAAGACATACCCTTGGAACCTTTCGTTATTATATTAGATATCTGTAAAATATGGGTGAACAGGTTAGACAAGATGAATAAGGGAGACACCAAATGATCTTTTTAGCAAATAATAAGTCTCTATGCAAAGAATATACGTAACTGGAGAAAATGAAATCACTTTGGAGACAGGAAACCGCTGCATTAAGATTCTTTTAAGTGATTTCCACTCCTTTATCAGATCCTGAGTTACAGCTTCAATGGATATACAAGTATCTTCAACATTCTCTTCAGCAGAAGCATTCACATCCAAGCCCCTCAATGGATCAAAGAAGTGAAGATCGCGACCTCTGACAGTTTTAGCCTACATATATATTTTATAAATCAATTTTTTCAAGTCTTATTATGCATCAATCCTCTTCAAGAACTAAAAATCAAAAGCCATCAAATTCAGCAGTAATAATCAAACAATATATTGAAGTTTTTTACTCTAATCACTAGGAATTCAGAGAAGACTAATGAATTGGATAAGGGAACAAAAATGTGGGAATTGATATAGCTAGTGAACGCTCCTCTAAGGGATCGTATCGCAGACCTGTTGGTCACGAGAAGCAAGTGTAGAGGAAAGAGGATGCTTTTGAGTTTGTGACCGAGGAAGAAATTGAGATTTATGTGTAGCTCCATAGTCGCGACGCCGGAATTCCAACTCCATGGCTTTGTGATTCTCGTTGTCGTCTCTCCGGAGACGATCTGCGATTCTGCTTTGAGAAGAACCACAACGCTTAATGGTGATTTTACGGTGTCGTTTTATGAAAAGTCAAATTGGAGTAGACGTGTCCCAAAACAAAAATTCTAACCCAAGAACAAACCGAACTAAACCAAACTTAACCAGCTGAATTGATTTTGTCAACGTGAGTTTTTTTTTTTTCTTATAACCAACAACTTGTGAGTCTCATGTCTACTCCGAATTAAGACTGAAACAAGTTAAATTAGTTCTCTCTTTTTTTGTGTGTTTGATATTATTTGAGAGCAGTGGAGGATCTTGAAAAAATTAGTAGAGTTAAAAATAATGTTAGTGTTAATTATGAGAGAATTCCACATAAGAAGTCCAACTATTATCTCATTAAAAATTCATAAACCCACCTAATTTGAGTTTTTATAGCAAGTTTAGATTCATAAAAACTATGTTGTTATAAGAAGTTAAGAACCAATAATCCAATGTAGCTAATTTTGGGAGTTGCAACTTTATGCAACTGTCCTTGTTCATCATTTCATGATATCAATCTAAGATTAACTAAGTTTGGTGTTCTTCAATTAAGCTTCATTTCTTTGTTTTCTTCTTACACTAAATAAACCTATTTCATTTTGTATAATTTCTATATATCTTACTACGCCTTTTTTTTGTGCGTGCGAAGACTTGATTTTCATTCATTCAGAGACAAACGAAAAACATAGTACAAAGGTGAGATTCAAAGATCTAAAGTTTTGTAAATGAAAAGGAAAGACACTCACAAATGAACATAAAGATTGTAAAGATAATTCGACTTTTTCTCTACAAACACTTGAAGGCAATAGCTAGATAGCTTCTTGGCACAAGCAAATTCATGGTTAGGCGTGGGCACTTCCACGAGTACTTCGGGAAGTGAAAGATTAGTCACGGTTGTGTGACAAAGTGACGTTGAGGACGGTTCCAAAACCTGATTACGCTCTTTTTGGGCAATAATCCTTTGGTCTTTGGATTCTTCCACATTAATGGGGTCAATGAGGGAGTCTTATACCAGATATTCAACAAGTTACTCGTACTCTTCATTCAAATTGATAATATTTGTGGTGGATTGATAAATGTTGCACCTAAAACGTGAATTCGTAGGGATATCATGATATTAATTTTGGACTTTTTTATATACGTATATCATTTATCTTTTTCTACTTTTTGTTGCTAGATCAATAACTATTTATTTCTTAATTAACCGTGTGAAGTTTGAACTTTTGTCCCATCATTGTTCTTGATATCCGAGACAACCCGTTGATACTACCATGTTTAAGATGCAAATCACCCCTCGCAAATGGAGTTGAATAGTGAGGTTGAGATCAATAACTAATCTTGAGAACAAAAATTTGAGCAATTTCTTTCCAAAAGCTATTTAGATGATAAATTTAAATTTTTATCAAGATTAATAGTTTTTCTTATCTATTAATTAATATATACTAAATAATATGAAAATATGAATAGAAAAAAATATATAATGATTTTTAAAGGATTTTAATCAATTTCATTTTATAAATTAGATTTTAATCATATCTATCATTTTTATATTCTCTTGAAAAATTGTTTAAATAAAAAAGAAGTATGCACCGTACGCAAAACTTACGCATGCAATATTCCTAGTACTAGTAGGCTAGTAGATTAGTAGTTAGCTTATACGTTATACTAGCACACCTATATGTACGCTTATATCAAATGGCATGTTCATTTGATTATAAACAAATGCAAATTAACAAACACAAATTACAGAAAAATATTGCTATATCTCAAATTGTCAATGTTGAATAACTTCTTTAACTATTCCAATATCATAACAATTTTAATATAAAAATATATAGAATAGTCCCAAGAAAAAATGTTTAACGAAGTAACAAAAAGTTCAATAATAATTAATTTAATAAATATTATAATTATTTGGCCGACGGTGTACGAGAGGGCACAAAGACTTGGAACGAAAGTCCCTATGGTAATATTAAGGATTTGATTAACATTGCTTCACCACACCGCATGCCTTTAATTTCTCGTCCAGCCATGATTATACTCACACTTTCTAGGTCACATTCCGGCTCTTCCTTAATAACCGGTTTACCTTCTTTTTTTTCAACTTTCTTTAAGCATATATATCACTTGATCAAGTTTGCTCACATTTGTCATCACACAAATATTTTTGATTATTATAATTAGAAATAGAATTAAGGCTTTAACATATGATGCGTGTAATCGTCATAAATTTATTGTTAGACCTAATTAAGCTTATTTCAAAATTTGTTAACCTAAATATAAAATCTTACACACTTGATTAATATACATTGATTATCGACTAAACTAACCGGCAGTGCTTAGATTATAATCATTAACTAGATTTTAACCCGCGGTATACCGCGGGACTATTTATTTTTTTTAAGTAATATTTATTAAAACTTGCAAATTTTATTTTTATAAAATATTTATATTTTACAATTTATAATTGTTATTAAGTAACGGTATACCACGAATCCATGAGATAATTGTTAAAAATCTGAAGTTTTAACCCTTATTAAAACAACATATTAATAATATTTTAAATTTTTTATAAATATTGATTCAAATACAACCACCATATAACTCAATTCCAAAATAAAACCCGTTCTGTAATTTTTTTACCCGTCCCGTGATTTTTTTTTAAAGTAGTAATTTTTAAAATGTAAGAATTATTTATTATATATAAAATTTTTGCAAATTGTATCATTCTCTAATACATTTATATTTTATAGTTTAATTTTATATATAGTAACATTATACATATTACATAACTTTTTGGTTTTATATAACCTTTTCTAAATTAAGATGATTTGATATGTTTAATATTAGTGGTCTTAAAAATAATAATTTAAAGATTTAACCCGTATAGAAACGGTAGATTAATTATATTTTACTTTTTTATTAATGTTGATTCAAAAAACCCGTCCCTCCAAATCCGTCTTGCTAAAAAGTCATTTATTTTATTAATATTAATTTTATTTATGATATGACTCTGAATTATAATCTAAAATTTTTAGCTAATAACATAGGAGTGCACCATATTTATTTAATAGGGAAATGTACCATATGACCCGAATGCACTTTTATCCAAATCCACCAAAAAAGTCTTGCAAAAATACTATAGAGATAAGAAACTATAGTCGGTTTTGATAGGTATAAGATTAGCAAATATATTAGTTAGCTTAAATTAGTTAAAGAATTCAAATTGAAAAAGTATATTACATTTTATTCGAATATAGTATCAAAACTTATATAATACAAAGATTTGATAATTTTGTAATTGTTGAATACTTTTTTTTTGTGCTAATTTTTATGTGATTAAGATTTAATTGATTTCGTATATAAAATATTAAATTGACTTATTTGTTTATAATTTGGTAACAGATAGATATTTGAATATTCAGTATATTTTGCTTCAGTTTAGGAAATCTTTGATGATCCGTCTTAATCTAGATATTAACCTGCAGTATACCGCAAGTACGCTTATATTTTAGTTAAACTAAAAACTTTTATTGTAAAGATGATTTAAAAATATATGATATTATTTTATTTGATTTTAAATGTATAGTAAACTGTGAGTTGTATATGTTTTGTTGATATTATCTATATTGTTTAGTGTTTAGAATTATACACTTGTAGTTTGATTCTTAATTTAAGAGTTTCATGTGTAGTATACCATCTTGTATTAATATCGATCTAAACCCGTCAATTCTAGGATTTTCCAGCTTGTATTAAAAATTGAATCACATCTAATATGTTATTAATTATTGTAGTATATAAAATTATAAATTTTCAATATAATATGTATGAAATTGAATAGAAATATTTCAAATTATGACCCGTTACTCAGTAGAAAGTTTTCTTAATATTATTTTTTCGCAAAAATAGAATCATATAAAGATGATAAGTGAACTATAATAATTAATAAAACATTAATATGATAATTTAGATATCAAATATAATTTGTTGATTTTAATTGGTTACTTTTTTGGAAATTAATAATGTATTTCGTTTTTCTAATTAAATTAAATTAAATAAAATTTAGATATCAAATCTTATATGTTGATTTTGATTGGTTATTATTTTTAGAAATTAATAATAATTTCGTTTTTTAATTAATTTTAATTATTTAAATTAGTATTTGACTTTTTAATCCTTAAAGAGATAAATTAATTTACTCTTTAAAATTTTATTTCTAATGGCATACCTATGTAATTACTTACAAAAATTAAGGTTACATTTAAAATGTACTTCCCAAATAATATAGTAGGATAATTTATATTGTGGCTATAATGTCAAATGCGTTAGTAAGATTTGGTAAGCTTGAACCCAAGAAGCATAATATATGTATACTAGATTTTAGCCCGCGGTATACCGCGAGACGATTTACTCTAAAAGTAATATATATTAAAACTTGCAAATTTTATTTTTATAAAATATTTATATTTTACAGTTTATAATTGTTATTAAGTAACACTATACCACGTATCCATGAGACAATTGTTAAAAAACTGAAGTTTTAACCCCTGTTAAAACAGCCTATTAATAATATTTTAAAATTTTATAAATATTGATTCAAATACATCCACCATATAACCCAATTCCAAAATAAAACCCGTTCTATAGTTTCTTTACCCGTCCCGTGATTTTTTTTTAAAGTAGTAATTTTTAAAATTTAAGAATTATTTGTTATATATAAAAGTTTTGCCATTCTCTAATACATTTATATTTTATAGTTTAATTTTATATAGTAACATTATACATACCACAAAACATTTTTGGTTTTATATAATCTTTTCTAAATTAGGATGATTTGATATGTTTAATATTAGTGGTCTTAAAAAATAAAATATTAAAGATTTTAAAAAATAATATTAGTATATTTTGCTTCAGTTTAGAAAATTTTTGATAACCCGTCTTTAGATCCAATAAGCCCTATAATTAAGAGATGAATATTGTCGTTAAATGATTTTGGTAACCTTAATAACGTCATTAAAGATTTTTTTTTATTAAATTTTTCTAATGGCATTGTCATGTAATTAATTACAAAAATTAATGTTACATTTAAAATGTACTTCCCAAATAATATAGTAGGATATATAGTTAGTGATCCAATGCAGAATTATATAAGTGATGATAAGAGTAAAATATATGGAGTCAAATAGCTTTAATTTTTGATGAACATACATATATGTTTCCCGCTTCCTTCGTTCATAATTGGATCTAAAGATATAAACTTATAATAACCAAGACCCGAAAAAATACACAAACTTACGTTACCGGACAAAATAGTTCTTTTGAATATAAACTTGAACTTTCAAAATTCTTGGAAAACTAATTACAAATTTTTTGGACTTTGTGATAAAAATATTCAACATTAATGAAGAATTATTTAAACGTACTTTACTCAATTTCCATCACATGCATAGCTACTACAGAATAATACGACTCGTCAAACTTTATATAAACTCTATTTCCCTCGTCCTTAACAATACATTTCACGATCCCAAATCTCTCTTTCTCTCAACTTCTCTTTTTAACAAACGAAAAAAGACATGGGGCATAGAAATACCGTATTGACAATACTTCTAACCATTTCTATAGCCATAATGGTACTCATTGCTACAGTATTTGTTAGCAACAACAAAACAGAAACGTTGTTACAAACGCATACGCAGACGCAAACGCTAATTACAACGGGAAGGGTGAGCCGTTTCTTAGCGCAAAACGCAAAGAACGGTCGTAATCTTAACGCAGCGGATCATTGCAATAAAGAAGAGGAGATATGCAAGAGTCAAGGAATGTACAACTCAACCATGGCGTGTTGTAGCAACAAGTGTGTTGATCTGGCGTACGATAACGATAACTGTGGCGCATGTAAGAACCAATGCAAGTTCACGCAGACTTGTTGTAGAGGAGAGTGCGTTTACTTAGCTTATGATAAGAGGCATTGTGGGGAGTGCAACCATAGTTGTTTGGTTGGTGAGTTTTGTGTCTATGGGTTGTGTAATTACGCATGATATGTGATTAGTTAGTTTTTATATGTTAAACTTTGGTATTTTATTAGTGTTTTGTTTATTTCGATTTATAAATTTTAATCGATAATTTGATACGACTAGATTGGTTTTCTTTGTGATATGAGTTTGAATGTTTGATATTGCAAAAAGGTTCAAGAAATGGAGAACCATATAATAGATATTATTCCATATAACATCTATTATTCCATGGACCAATAATCTGGCAGTGCATGGCTTCATAAGCCTTTACTAACATATAAATCTCACAATTTATGAACCATATAATAGATATTATTCCATTTTACATATTAAAATATTCTATATGACAAAAAAGATAGTGATTTTCAAACATAAACTTTGTCTAGAGATGAAATATTATTTGAAAAAAAAAGAGAAGCTTAGAGATGACGCCTAAAGTTTGAAAACAAATGAAGAGAATATGCAAGAAAAAAAAACAAAGAAAAAAATCAAATTTATGAACCGTATAACATCTATTATTCCATTTTCTATATTATATGTGATGATATTTTGTTATTTAAGTGAATAATTGAAGAATTAATTATTAAATTATTTGATATTATAGATGTTTCAAGTAATTTATTTTGTTGATAGGAATGTGAATAACATTAAAGAAATGAAGAGTTGAGATTTAACAAAAGTTGAACCTAGCTATGAGAACTTTGCCAAAAAAAACAAAGTTTCAAAAAAAAGATTTTGAGTGTCAATCAACAAATTAACGAATCCAGAGAATCATCAAGGGGCAACGACTACATCTTCTTGCATTTTACTCATGGGATATTGTCCTTGAATCCTTCGGCTGGTGAACTTGACTGGAAAGAGGCTAAACACATTTTAAAAAGTCGGAAAATTCAGACGTTACACGATGATAAAGAGTACATGATATTTGGTCTAAGTAAAGATCACTACAATGAACAAATGTATGTCTCTTATGTTTATATACTTTTTATGTTCATTATTATAAGATATATTTCTTTGCTTTATTTAGGTTTATTCGAAAGTTTACAAACAAAAAACTAAGAATCGGTGAAGGTTAAGACTACGGTATATAAATATTTCACCAAAGTGTTGGGAATTAAGCTGAAATATTTAGGTGACTTTCCTTGTCTAAGGGATGTCGGCTCTGATCACCCGATTTACTTACCGATTGAGGTGATTTAAAAGATTTTCATATTAACTTACCACATTTTCATGCACACATTATGAACATCGTTGATAGCTTTTGTTACTACGTATCATGTAATTGATTTCGTTACTTAGTATAGGAGATTTATCTGAAGTTGACTGGCCCAAGGTAAAAAGTTAACTTATGCTTATTTGAGTCTTAAGTTAACTTTTTCTCGTCAGGCTGAACTTGTTCGGGTAACTTTTTTTTAAAAGATTTTGTTTTAACGATTTTCCCAAAATCTAAAAGAAGATAAATTATTAAGGGAGAGAATTGGCAATGGAGCGCCTGAGAATAAGTTTTTGAATCAACAGTCGCGGCAAAAGGTAGATCGAAGCAGATCTCTCGCTGGAAAACGTCACATTGAGGTATCTATCGCCGCCAATGGTGAAGGCACTGCAAGGCGCGGCTCAGAATCTACCGGCGGATGTCAACCAATTGATCGATCAGTTAGAGCGTCACTGTTTGGCTCCCGATGGATCTCTTGTTACCAAATCTGTCTACTCCGATCTCCAACTCGTAATCTCTCTTTCAGATTTTGTGTCCACAATCCCCTAATTCTCTTTAAGAGCCTCAAATGTTATTGTATCGACATTGCAGGCGAGAGAGGAGATGTCTCGGGAGAGACTTCGGTATTTGGAAGCTATGGTAACACTTTTATCTCTTCTTCCATTTTTGGGGTTTATTTTAATTTCAGGATTTTCTTCATTCACTTATTGAAGTTGAAGCTGATTAGTTCAAATTAGGGTTTGATTCAATCTAAGGACTCACATTATTAGTTTTTACAATTGTTAGGCTATTTATTGTGAAGCTGTAGCTATGGTTGAAGAATATCAGCAAGCTATTTCAGTAGCTAACCATGGGGGAATTCGTGATGTTCAAGGTCTATACCCTCAACTTGGCTTGAAGAATTCTCCTCAGGTTTCTAATCTCAAAAACGTGATTTTTTTTCTGGAATTATTTGTTATCTCGAGACTCATTTATGAGCATAATTGTTGATTTTTTTTAGGTTTATGAGACTCTAGAGCATAGGTTGGTGGTTGCTGAGGCGGCTCAGAAACTGAGGCTACCTCTTATTTCAGATGGTGGTGAAATTCATGAGGAAGAGATTGAAAAGTGGAGTATACTTTCAAGAAGCTCTCTTGATAGTGCAAGCACGAGTTTTACGATTAGCTCCACTTCTAACTCCGTGAACTATGCGAATAGCTCTGCAAATAGTGTTGCTGGTGGGATTAGTCTTAGTGCTGTTGATACTGACGTAGTAGGTGGTGTTCCGAATCGATTTCTTGGAATAACACCTGCTTACTTATCCTATGTTCAGCTTCAAAATACTATTTCCATGGTAATGTGAGATCATACTGTGCCTACTTTTGGTGTCTTCATAACTATGTTGTTCCTTCATCTGCTGATTGCGAAATATTTTTGCACCAATTCTTATGAAAGATTGGGTTATGGATATCTTTGAGTATCTAATTTTTTCTTTTAAATAACTTTGCTTAGGACATGGCTGACTACCAAATGTTTCTTGCCCGTGAGATAGAAGGTCGATTGAAGGAAAAATGTGATAAGTTGGCTGATGCCATTGTTGATGACACTGGTAAGATCTTCATTACTAGCAGACAGAGAAAGAGGTCTTTCGCTCCTTACCCAAATTCATTTGTTCCTGTCCAATGTGATACTTGGACTTTATGTTAAGTTGTGTGCCAATCCTGACTGTATTTTTCTTATACTCTTCATTAAATGACAGATTCGTCCACAGGAAATCGAAATTCAAGTGCTAGGCTCCCAGAAAGGTTAGCTTTATCACTATGGTTTAACTATGCCTAAAGACATCTAAAAGAAAAACTTAATAGCGTTATGGTTTTAGTGAAGACGGATGGCAACTGGCCTTTCTAGGGATATATATATCTACATAATGTGATATACATGTAAACATATGGTAGCGAAATGCAACTGAAAGCCTCTTTTAGATGATGGGATCATAGCCATAGAGAAAAAGTTATGTTCGTGATAGTATTCTGTTTCTCTGTAAAGTTTATTAAAAGTCTAGAAGGAACAAATGATTTTCTCACACTTAGCCATCCTCTTAAGCTCTCTAGTACCGATGAGTGACCGTGTTTTCTTGCATTTCAGGGTTAAGTTTATAATTGAGGAGATTGAAAGAGATGAAGCAGCTCTACGAGAGGACCTGTACTCGGCTGACAGGAAGTTTGCTGAATATTACAATGTAGGTGAAAAGAATATTCATATTGTATTATGCAAACCGAAAATCTAATTACTGGGCTGTTGCATGATATTTTACTAAATTTTTTTTTTTTATAGATAAATTTCTACATGTATATGAAAGCTACTACTTGTCAATTATCCATGTATCCCCTAGTTGTAGTAAGTTCTGATGACTGTTCGTTTTTATTCTGAACAAGGTCCTGGAACAAATACTCGGGGTACTTATAAAGCTTGTGAAGGATCTAAAGTTAGAACATCAACACAAATATGTAAGGGTTTCAGTGTTTTCCAATTGATTTAAATGCTGCCTGTTCATATATAGCTTACTCTATATATTGTCACAGAATGAGATGCAGAAGACTTGGTTGTGTAAAAGGTGTGAGACCATGAATGCAAAATTAAGGTATAATCTCATCCTTTACTGTTTAGGATCTAAATTTCAGGCTATTGCAGTAGTTAAGATATCTTATCTTTCTCTGCTTGAAGGGTTTTGGAAAATGTTCTCCTCCTTGAGACATACACCCCTGACTCCATATCAGCTCTGCACAACATCAGGTGCGGGAATCTATTTTCCAGACATGTTTCTTTCCATGTATTTGATAAATCCATGACCCCGTCTCTCACCTCCAAGCATTATTGTATTTTTTTAGGAATTATCTAGTCGAGGCTACCGAGGAAGCTTCAGCTGCATACAACAAAGCGGTTTGTGTCTTTATCCTCTCTTACATTGCTTAGCACTAAACCCTTTTGTTCAGTCTTCATTGGCATTTTACTCCCGATTAATTAACCGAGCCTGCGAAATGACACACAGGTTACTCGGCTTAGAGAATATCAAGGAGTAGATCCGCATTTTGATACAATTGCCAGACAGTACCATGACATTGTTAAGGTACAAGCAAGTCATTACTTAAGTCATTTCACCTTCTAAATTTGATTTGACTTGTGGGAATACAACAACACGAATTATAATGAGAGCTTTCATGGTTTTGCAGAAACTGGAAAATATGCAGTGGACCATTCATCAAGTAGAAATGGACCTTAAGTCTCATGACTGATCACTAGATTTGTTAACACTTGTGATATATGTATTAGCAAATCTAATCCTCCAAGAAAGATTGAACTGGGAGAAAAAATCAGTATAATTTAAATATACATCTAGCTATGTGGTCCACTACTTGTAATCTACTTACATTGTGTTATCTTCCTCTGTTATATACTTTTATTGGTCCTTCAAACCAAATGAGATGACCAGTTTAGCAGTACCAAAATAAATGAAAGCAATCATCTCTCTCTCTCTCTTTTCAACCTTAAATTTTTGCCTAAACAACAATAATAATACCACTCTTGTCTTTTTTGATTAGATTCAGACAGAAGACAAATAAAATATGTTAGAACAATCTTGGTTGTTGTGGATTCCCACTTCTCATCATAGCACAAAACTCGTCATAGTTGATTCTACCGTCCTGTAACAAGAAACAAAATTTGAGGTCAGAGAAAGAAAACGAAAAACGTTACAAGGGCGAAGAGCTTTAATCTTTTGGCTTTTACATTATCAGCGTCGACATCAGACAAAATCTCTTTGATAGTAGCATCATCTCCCATTCCATATTCCTTCAAAGCAGCCTCTAGCTCGTCTGTCGTAATGTATCTATTAAACACATTTTCAGTAATAGTCTCATCAATCATTGCTAACAAATCTATTTACATTGCAAAATGATTCATACCAAAAGAAAGATCACTTACCCACTCCCATCTTTGTCAAAATGTTGGAAGGCTTTGTAAACGTTCTCATTACTTTCAAGCCTATGTCTATGCATTGTTGCAGTAATAAACTCAATGTAATCTATTGACCCATTTCCATCAACGTCAGCCTGAATCACAAAAACCCGAATAGGAGTTTTTAAACATTCAAGAAGTAAATGAACGATCTTGTCTTGATCAAAACTTACAGCATCCATGAGCTGTTTCACTTCAGCTTCAGTGAGTCTTGATCCCAGTTTGGCTAATCCTTCTTTCAATTCTTCGTATGTGATAGTACCACTATTGTCTGTATCTATATTAGCAAACATCGCCTTTAAGCCTTGTATTTCTTCCGTGTCAATGTTCTCCGCAATGACCTGTGTCAAAATCAATCTGTAAGATGAAAGGTACAAAGGACTGTCAAATCTGGCAACAAGGTGTAGAATCTTTGATCTAACCTTTAAAGCAAGTTTCTTTAGTTTATTCATCGCTCTAAATTGCTTCATCCTTGAGAGAACAGCACTATCAATAGGCTTATCCGATGCTTCTCCACCTTCTCTTAGCCATGGATGCTCTTCAAAAGGTAAAACATCAACCATATTGTCAACATTCAAGTAAGTATACAAGAAGTTACCATAACCAACAAAGAATAAGATCGTTTACTTACTAAGAACTTCAGCAGCAGAAATCCGTCTTTTCGGATCTTGTGTCAACATTCTACGTACCAAATCTTTAGCACTATTGGAAATTGAGGGCCAAGGTTGGGATTCAAAGTCGATTTCACCTTCCAATATAGCATCAAATATCCCTTTCTCCGTTTCTACATTCCCAAAGCCAACAATCCATACTCATACACACATGCAACTACATTCTTCTCAAATATATATGAATCGAAATAACCGATAATTTCATCGCATTTACCAGCCCAAAACGGAGGCACACCACTAAGTAGAATGTATAGTATAATTCCAGCACTCCATATATCGATTTCTTTACCATATCTCCGCTTCAAAACTTCAGGAGCAACATAATATGCACTCCCAACTATATCTTTATACACTCTCCCTGCAAAATAAACCATCATGAATGAACCAATTCCAAAAGACATATCACCAATACAACAAAAGATGTAATATACCTTCTTCGATAAAGACTGATAATCCGAAATCAGTGGCTTTGATAAGAGCCTTCTCATCTTTGCTAGATAACAAGAAATTCTCAGGCTTTAAGTCTCTATGCATCACACCCATGAAATGACAAATATTGACAACATTAACAATCTGTCTACAAACAGAAGCAGCTGCTCTCTCACTGTAATGTCCCTTTGCTAAAATCCTATCGAACAATTCACCACCAGCACAAAGCTCCATAACCAAATTCACAGCTTTCTCATCTTCATAAGCTCCTTTAAACTCAACAATGTTAGGTTGTCCACTCAAATGCTGCATAATCTGAATCTCTCTCCTCATATCTTCTTTATCACCTTTCGTCACAAGTTTCTTCTTGGAAATCGACTTGCAAGCGAATCTCTTCCCCGTCGACTTCTCTGTGCACAGATACGTTACTCCAAACTGGCCTCGACCCAATTCTTTGCTCAAAGTGTAGAACAGTTTCACGTCTTCGTACGGCTTCTCGAGTATAGCTGCAGCACCACTGTGTTTCGCTGGATTCCGCCAAGGTGGTGGTTGATTCGTTCCGGTGGATATTTTAGACGGATCTTGGTGGGTGCTCCTTCTTCTGTTCTCGATCTCAACTGATCTTTCACCATTTTGTTGTGGTTTCATCACCAATCCGTATTTCTTGGCTAAGCAATTCCCCATTGCCCGTTCGTCTTTGCTTTAGCTAAATAAGCTCAAAATATCACGACCCAGAGACCAAAGATCGAACCTTTCGTGAAAATTTGCAGAGAATCAGGGATATAAAACAGAGAAATAAGCAAAGGTTTGATCTTTTTTTTGGGTGGGTTTATACTAGAAGACGTATAGGCTACAATTCAGCAACTAAGGACAACGAACTTGGTTAATCAAGCAAAGATTTGTGTTTAAGAGATTTAGAACAAATGATTGTTTGGAAAGTTGAATTGCAGAAGAATCATGAAAAGTTGGGGAAGAAGAAGTTACAAAGTAGTGGAGGGATCTCTAAAGGTCGGCTTTTTGGGGCAGCTGTGGAGTTTAGTTTGTTCGTGAAATTAAATTGACAATTTTTTTAACAAGACAAGTCAATTTCTTTTGTGACTTTTTTAATTTTCTTTGGCCAGATTTTCCAGTTTTGTTGTCTAGCCTTCTTAGCTAATATGTACGCCATTGTGTTCTCCTTCCCATTAACGCGCATAAATCTATAAGAAACCTTTGCCATGATCATTATATCTTTAATGTATCCTTGAATTTCCAACGGTCCATATGATTTTTGGCGCTGTTCTATTGCCCTCTCCAAGTGACCATATAAGATATTCGAGTCCTCGCAAAATATGACACCCTGATAGCTCAGCCGCTTCATTTGAAATAGAGCCTCCCTCAATGTTATGGCCGATTGAAAAGAGTCGATGAAGGTCGCTTTTAGAGTCTGTCTAAATTTTGTAACGTGATATAGTAATTCTTCTTTTGTGCCTTTTAAATTTCTGCTTTGAACTTTTATCGATTTTCTTTTGTGCATACTAGTTGAAATCGTTAAAAATCAGCATTATTCTAAAAATTGGGGGTTCTTAGTGAATTTCTTAACATAAAATACCACAAAATATTCAAAAGAGAGCGAGGAAGGATAGGTTCAAGTTCTTGTTTACCCTCCATATGCCACTTTTTTTCTAATATAGTATATAATCATCAACAAAAGTTTCATGGCTCATGGAGGATGGACCTACTATCGATGAACAGAAAAATGAATAATCAAAACTTCCCTAAACACATATCAATACGTGATGATACTATAACCAACAGTAACGTTTTCATGTCTTTGCTCCTACGTTTATGGCCACACTACTCAGGAAGATTCCCACCAAATTTTCAAACCTTACCTACATATCTAACAATCGTGGTTTAGGTGGACAATCGATGGACCAAGTCTCTGTTGGTTTCCAGTTCATTCGCAGTGTAAGTTGTTACTGCTGGAAAATTTCAAAGGTGGGAAGAACAGGAAAGAGTAGAGCCGTAAAACCATGGGAGACAACGAAGAAGAAGACCAATACAAGGAAGACAGCAAAAATGAAGAAAAAATAGATGAGGAAGCAAATTAGCAATGACAGTAGAACCATGCTGTGTCCAACAGGATTTACCTGTGTTGCCATGGTGTCTCCAACAGGAGGACAATTCTCGCTAGGTGTAACCAATAAAAGATACAAGCTACCAAAAATCTTTACAAAACAAAGTAAACAACTTGTCGCAATAGAAGTTAAAGATACACACAGCTTAATGGTACGAGAGTAAAAGATGCATAAGTTTATCCCAGAAACGGTAAAGAAGTTTGCAGATAAATAGAAAGTTGAGTAGAATGTCATTATACAAAGGAACATCCCGTTACATCTGCCACTACTTGGTCCTAAACAGTAAACACACAAAAAAAAACAAGATTTTACCAAAACACATATCAATAACAACTTAAACTTAGTAGGATGGGAAAATTTTAGAGCTTACGAATCTAATAATGGTTTAGGGTGGACACGGTAGACCGTTTCAATCCCTCGAAGGTAGCGAACGGCAGCTTGAAAAGTAATGGGGTCAGTGTGAGAATTAGCATCCTTGGCCTCGAAGGTGATGTAGAAAATGAATCCGGCTCCATATTTCCGATTAGCCTTGACAGCTCTCACAAGTTCAAGATTTTCCAGCTTATCATCATTGTATTTCTGAAGAGCAATCTTGGATAATCTATGAACCAAATCTCCGTCGGTTTCGGGTTTATGAGCAACGTCACTATCCTCGAAGATAACAGGATAGCAAAACACAAGGCGTCTTTGTTTCGTGGTGTCAAAGTCGTAATACTACAGACAACAATCACATTCATGAGAGAAGCCGACATAATGCTTTTGAAATCACAGACAAAATCTCAATTCGAAAAAGTAAGAAGCGAAGGAGAGATTGGTGGATCATTACAACTACATACCCCGCTTCTTTGGTATTCTTCTTCGACCAATCGTTCATCTTCCGAATCGAAACTACACGTCGACTCGCTGTACGAAGACATCTCTTCGCAATCCTCCTCCTCCTCCTCCTCCAGCTTCTGACGCTTCAGATCAGGCTCCTCAGATTTCTTATCGACCACCACCTGCGGATCCATAACTATGGCAGATTAGATGAAACCCTAATTCTCTGTTTCTTCTATCATTCAAGATAAAAAAAAGGTCCCTCTTCTATTTATAGTGTGCACAACAAACAAAAAACAAAAAGAAAAAAAGTGACTAAGAAAATATCAAGCCTCCAAGAGAGAAAATTCGTGTAGAGACACTAAACTAGCTAGTAGATGATTATTGTAAAACCTTATCATCATTGTGGTTGTTAAAATTAATCTAGATCGGTTAAATTTGGTTAAAAAATACTCACTAGTTTTCAAAGTTAAAAATCCAAATCCGGAAAATTAAAAGTCAAATCAAATCATAACTATTCCTTCCTTTCGTATAATCAAGTAGACGAAATCTCATCAAAATTAAATTTCTGAAGTTTTAAATTAGGAATCTCAGATGTCTTATTTGCCCATCACGGAAGCAGATGTGTAACCCTAATTGGTCGTGATCGTGGTGATTGCAAAAGCCTAATTGTTGTACATCATTAAACGTACGTTTTGTATTCTTTCCATTTACTGTGTACCTTTTTCTGCTTCTCAAAACTTGCTAAATTTTTACATAGAGAAATATTTTTGTTAATTTTTCTTTTGTTTTTAGTTGACTTATTGGAAAACAAATAATAATGAAGAAATAAAAAAAATACTCAACCACATGAGATGAGAAACGTTTTGTTAATGAATGATAAAATTAGGGTAAACATAAAACCCTAATAAGTTACTTGATGATATTTTCCAGCGGCTCTCTCACGTATTTCCATTTTTTATCCAATCAGATATATCAAGTAATTAATGAACCGACGAAACATGGAAATTCTTTAATTTCAATACTTTCCATAATTTTCTCTCATAGCTAAATTATAGAAACTACAACAAATAGAAAATGGAAAATGATAACTTGATAAATACTCAAGCACCGCAAGAAACAACAAGATTAAGAAACACAATTTGCTCCCACGATTTGCTCTCTTTATATAGTTCTCTCTCTGTTCCTCATATTTCTTCATCGTTTTGTTTCGCTTCTCTTTCTCTGTCTCTCGTATCTTTCTACTACTCTGTTTCTTGAATTCTAATGAACAACATCGACGACGCAAAGACGGAGACTTCAGTGTCTTCAGGTTCAAGCGACTCTTTCTTGCCTCTCAAGAAACGCATGAGACTTGATGACGAACCAGAAAACGCCCTAGTGGTTTCGTCTTCACCAAAGACGGTTGTGGCTTCTGGCAATGTCAAGTACAAAGGAGTCGTTCAGCAACAGAACGGTCATTGGGGTGCCCAGATTTACGCAGACCACAAAAGGATTTGGCTTGGAACTTTCAAATCCGCTGATGAAGCCGCCACGGCTTACGATAGTGCATCTATCAAACTCCGAAGCTTTGACGCTAACTCGCACCGGAACTTCCCTTGGTCTACAATCACTCTCAACGAACCAGACTTTCAAAATTGCTACACAACAGAGACTGTGTTGAACATGATCAGAGACGGTTCGTACCAACACAAATTCAGAGATTTTCTCAGAATCAGATCTCAGATTGTTGCGAGTATCAACATCGGGGGACCAAAACAAGCCCGAGGAGAAGTGAATCAAGAATCAGACAAGTGTTTTTCTTGCACACAGCTTTTTCAGAAGGAATTGACACCGAGCGATGTAGGGAAACTAAATAGGCTTGTGATACCTAAAAAGTATGCAGTGAAGTATATGCCTTTCATAAGCGCTGATCAAAGCGAGAAAGAAGAGGGTGAAATAGTAGGATCTGTGGAAGATGTGGAGGTTGTGTTTTACGACAGAGCAATGAGACAATGGAAGTTTAGGTATTGTTACTGGAAAAGTAGCCAGAGCTTTGTCTTCACCAGAGGATGGAATAGTTTCGTGAAGGAGAAGAATCTCAAGGAGAAGGATGTTATTGCCTTCTACACTTGCGATGTCCCGAACAATGTGAAGACATTAGAAGGTCAAAGAAAGAACTTCTTGATGATCGATGTTCATTGCTTTTCAGACAACGGTTCCGTGGTAGCTGAGGAAGTAAGTATGACGGTTCATGACAGTTCAGTGCAAGTAAAGAAAACAGAAAACTTGGTTAGCTCCATGTTAGAAGATAAAGAAACCAAATCAGAGGAGAACAAAGGAGGGTTTATGCTGTTTGGTGTAAGGATCGAATGTCCTTAGGGAATTTTTCTTTAAAAGTTTCTTACTTCAACTAGAACTTGTTTTACTTGTACCTCATGAATTTTTATTAACAAAATTGTTTTACTTAACTAGAGATTGGTTTACTAAATGATTTTCTCAATGCTTCGTTACTGGTTTAGATTTCGATAACCATTATCAAAGTGAGCTACTCGCAATGCATAACCACCAAGATTGCTAGTTTACTCATGACAAGCTCAGAAGCTTTTGGCCTTATAAGAAGAAAGACTTAACCAAAAAATCTTATCAATAGTATTTGTTAACTGGTCAATTAGTTTTTATCAATTTCTCAAGAATAAAAGAGTAAAAAATGAAAAGAAAAAAAAAATGTCACAAATAAAACTTACTAAAGATTATTTATGAACTTAATAAATTTGAATAATTTTATAAAAATAAATGTAAAATCAACTGAAAATTTATTTTAGAGAAATTCTATTTAACAACATCCAACAAAAAGTAAAAAAGATTATAATATTTTTCTTTGTTCCAACGCAAAATTACATTTTTTTGTTTTTGAACATAATTACGATTTTTATTTAGTTCTTTTTTTTTGAATTCCAAAAATCAGATCTCTTGCCCAACGGTGAGTTCTTCTTATCTAACTTTCCTTTTCATTCACATTGGGTTTTGGTGGATCCAATTTTCATCTTCCCTTTTAGGTTGGAATTTTGAGTTTTATCTTCCCATTTCTGGATTTTGTTTCTCTCTAGTCTATTCCTTCAAAACCAAGAACCCAACTTTGTTTTATATTCAAAAGTTGTTTGCTTTCATCGCGTTTGGTGTTCATCTTCATCTGGGTATTCTCAAGAATCAATCTTTATACTTTACTTTTGCAAAAAATTTATCCTTTATAGTTCTTGTTGTTTTGATGATGATGCTTTTGCTTATGGATCTGATTTGGTTCCAATCGATTCTTAGAATTAGATCGGATCAACACTCTTCATCATCTTTTTAAGATTGGGATTAGGACAAATTCTTGATTAATTGAGTTTTTTTTTTTGGAATGCAAATAGTTTGAGATTATAATAACATGGAAGGAATCATTGTGAGAAGAGTTATACCATCTGATAACAGTTGTCTCTTCAATGCAATCGGGTAATAATAAGCTTTTTTTTTAAGTCAAGAAGAATGTTTTTGAGGCTTGTGTTTCTTTATCTTTGAGGTTTCTCTTCTACAGTTATGTCATGGACAAGGACAAAAACAAAGCTCCTGAGCTCAGACAGGTTTGTTCATATCTTTTAGCATTCTTTGATCTGTTGAAGTTACTTCAGCTTCATTCAACGTTTAGCTTCTTTTACTTCGTAGCTTATCAGCTTCATAAGGTATTTAAGCTTAGAAGTTACTGATACCGTTCTATATAGTCCATTTTAATATAGCGAATAGAAGGAATGTTACTACATGAATTGAGTATTTCACGAGTATAATAGAAACAATTCTGAGACATTTAGCTTGGTGCTATCTTGATAAGGTGATAGCAGCAGCAGTTGCAAGCAACAAGGAGAAATATAATGAAGCATTTCTAGGGAAGCTCAATGAAGAATATTGTGCTTGGATTCTCAATCCAGACAAGTGGGGAGGTATATTTTCCTAGATTGTAAAACATGATTCTCCATAATTGATTAAGTTATAGGTATCAGGCGAGATATGTTGGTAAATGTCTCTTGTTCATGATTTTTCATGGCTAATAATGTTTGTACGGTTCATCATTTTGAATTGATAGTGTCTTTCCGTTTTCTTTTGCTTTGTGTAGGTGCGATTGAGCTTTCGATATTAGCAGATTATTATGGTCGAGAAATTGCAGCTTACGACATTCAAACTAGTCGATGTGACTTGTATGGACAGGTAATCATCACATTTCCAACATACAAATTCTGAAGAAAAAACCTTGGAATGTATTAGACAGGACTTTTCCCTTTTGTAGACGAGAAACTACGACGAAAGAGTTATGCTGATCTATGACGGTCTTCATTACGATGCTCTTGCTGTAAGTTGATATATCCTCCATTGAAAAAATAACTTGGTAATCAAAGGTCCAAAACTGGTGGCTTAATTATAATTTCATTGCTGCAATATTCCAGCTGTCTCCATTTGAAGGGGCCGAGGAAGATTTTGATATGACTATATATCCAGTTGGTAAAGATAGATCCATAGGATCAATTGAAGGGCTTGCTTTGAATCTAGTGAAGGACCAACAAAGGTAATATATATAAGTGTCAACCATAGTTTTGTTGAATGTGGCTGAAGGAAACAAGAATAAGCCTGTGATTTGGTTTATCTGTTTCAGGAAAAGGAGTTACACAGATACTGCAAACTTCACTCTACGTTGCGGTGTTTGCCAAATTGGAGTTATTGGACAAAAGGTCATTGCTTTGTCTCCTTAATTCTTCATTTGATATTATTTCATAGATCAGACAGAGCTTGAATTTTGAACTTGAAACAGGAAGCTGTGGAACATGCTCAAGCAACTGGTCATGTTAATTTTCAAGAATACAAATAAGAGAATGATTGATTTGATTCTTTTATACAGTTCCAAGAAACAAGAAAGTAAACCACGAAAATGATGTGCTTAATTTTAATTTTATGTTGTCAACAATACAAATTCAGTCTGTTGTGCAATTATCTTGTGTTGTGTTCTTTACTCTAGTGATGACCTCTTTATGAGGAGGATCATTGTTGTCTCACCAATAATGCCATGAAAAAAATGAACTTCTTTGGATTCATTTGCTCTGTGTTAAAACCAAAAATTTCCAATATGTGGATAGTATTGCTTTTATTTATTTTCCACAATTTGCTATGTTGTTTCTTACATCGTTACAAGATTGTCTAACCAAAACAGGAACTGTAATATCAATAATCCAAATTGGAGCATTACATAACAAAACGATTTGGTGAGTTTGCCGGAAACTAGTAACTATATTATATAAATTGATGAACAAGTCTCTAACATTAGCGTCTCTTACTCTACTAAAGGTTTTTCTTCCATAATGAGATAATGATATTAGAGTACACATTGCTTAATTGCTAATGACCAATGACATAAATCTAAACCCCGATCTAAGCTGCTTGCTGGTCCCGACTGCTTTCCCGGAACATTATTACATCATACAGCATCTGAAACCGGTGAAAGATTAGAGAACCGCACGCAGTGTCCCGGGTATTAAGATCTGGTTCAGCTGTGACCAAAAACGGTTTGGCTCCTAAATCCTCTGTTTAAGGACATGCTTTAACTGAACCTTTTGGCTTTCGATTCGTGCTTCAATGAGTTTTGACTTCAAACTACTCTTCTGTGCACCTCTAGGCCATTCTATGCAACCTTTCATTCCTCCTCGGTTTACATGAGGATGATTTGCAGATTCCGGTGAAGAGTTCCATTGTCCAACCAAATCCATCATCGGGCTAAATCCGCCTTTGCTCGAGACTCTGTCTGGTGAAACCATTCCCGCGCTTGACTTTCTCCCATTTGAAACCCTTCCTCCATTCATACCTTCCATTGATATTACCTTGTAGTTGCTATCTCTATCTCCATTGCTTGCACCTGTTGATCTCCAAAGCTTTGCTATTGATGAAACCTTTTTGGATGACCGTCTTGGAATGGAACACACTTCACTTATCTCTGTGGTTGGAGTCATTGTATCATCCCAAACTTTGCCTAAGGACTCTGTACCACCACTGGAGGCGTTGCTGTGTCGGTGATTGTGATTCTTGTTGTTCACAGAAGGAATGCTCCCATCTGGTGAGTAACTCGATCCTTGTTCTTCGAGGTGGCTCACTGTTTCCCAACCGCTATCATCTTCTTCAATGTCTCCATTCTGGTGAGTATAAGCATCTGAGTGTCTCCCTTTCTTGTTCATCATATTGGCATCTAGACTTACCGTGTGAACTTTAGAATCGTGGCTGATTGGACTGTAAGCGACAGATTTCTCCATTTCTCTATCATGGGCTTCACCGAGATTCATTTCTTCAAACACCGCGTAGATATCATCCGGGTTTGCAGGCACATACGTAAATTCCTTGATTTCTTGGATATTAACTGATGCTGCGGTTTCTCTTAATAACTCAGCTTCTCTCACCTCTTTGACATCTGTCACGATATCTCGTGACCTAAGGAAAGATTCCAAATCTCCTACAAGCTTGTTCATTTGTGAGTACCTTTCCTCGAGTGCTACTTTGGCATCAATAAGCTTCATCTGGACACGTTCCTCACGCCAGACCTCAGCCATCTGTAGCATTCTTCTTTCATCGTCCACTTCTTCTCTGAGGCTCATGGATTCTCTCTTCAATGCTTCAATCTCAGCTTTATCTTCTCCTATTTCCTTTGCAAGTTCGTCGCAAACTTCCTCAATCAATTCTCTTGCTTTCCTTTCCTTTTCGTAGTCCTGCATGTAACGCTTCACGGCTAACTTTGAATCTGCAAGCTCGTTGACTAGTTTATGATTTACGATTTCTAATCTCTGACGGGTTTTCTTCTCCCTGTTCATATCAGTTTTCATATCGTCAATAATTGCTCGGACCTTCTCATGCTCCCTGCTCCGCCAAGCAGCCCTCTCCTCGCTAACTTTCCTCAAGAACTGCTCGAGCTTCTTTTTATGAGATCGCTTCTCGCTCTCGAGATCTTCTATGCGAGCATGTGCTTCCTCCAGTTCTGCTTCAAGGGAAGAAACCAATGACACAGCATTCACTTGCTGATCAATACGCTTCATGTTGCTATATATTTGGTGTACTTCCTCCATTGTATCCAAGCAGACAGGATCCCATTTTGTCGCCCCCTCCATTGCTGAGTGGGGAAATGGCATTGAAGGTTCGAGCTGACAAGAAAGCAATAGAAGACTTGAGGTCAAGAAACCATAAAAAATTGATTACAAAACATAAGATCAACAACAAGAAGGACCTTCAAGGACTAGGACAAGAATATCTCAGTCAAGAGTTATATTGAGAATTACAGCTTTTATAAAACCGATTACCCAAAAAGGTAAGACTGACCGAAAGGACTCATAGAACCAACTTGAACTCACAGATTCATTATTTCAATCTCATTTAAGTTTTTCCTTTCTGCAGCCGGGGATATTACGAGAAAATTTCCGTGCTCTTCAACAATAAACTTCATTCATAAAAATAATTTTTACCGGGTTAAAAATGAAAAGAAATCATAACACAAAAAAGCTGCATTCAGATTATGGTAACTGGTAAAAGAGCTCTAAGTCTTTGAAGAGTAAATAGACAACGGGTGCACGATATCCAAAAAAACTGCAAAAAGTATTTCACTCATCTACTTGTTTAGCTAAAATCATATACACTACGAAGATTGAAAAGATCAACACACCTTACACAAGAATCCATTTTTTGTCGTAGCAATAGTACTAGGGTTCTGCCTTATCTTATTGCTCTGACCACCAGAGGGTTTGTCACTATGGTGATAAAGATACGGAACACCCATGTATCCACCATTTCCCTGCAAGGAAACAACAAGATAGCTTAAAACAGAAAGCTTATGAACATAAATTTCTTTCTCCATATGAACAAAATTTAGAGCTGTGATAGATAATGCAAACAAAGAAGATAAGGATTTGATAGAGCAGTGGTCAAAACTTGAACTTCAAAATTAAGCAATGACCAATTGGGTAATAAATTGAGATCATCCATAACAACTACTTTATTCTCACAATGCAGATGAGAGCAATTCAATTTCAAAGTAAATGCCCCAAAATTATTGGATCTCAAGAATCCGGAAGATTCCAAAAAAATTAAAATTATTGTACCTGAAACCCTAACCCCTCTTTGCCCTTTCTTTCTCCGCCGCTGGAACTCGCGTCAGGAACTTGCAACCGCCATAGCCCAGCGGCGAGTTTCCTAACAGAGACAGGCCGTGCGATTTTCCTCCGATCCTTGCGGCGAGTAGTCTCTGACCTCGCAACCTGGTGATTATCATCCTCGTAATCATCGTCTTCTACAACGCCGCTTCTCTCTTTATTCCGATCCTCCACCTTCCATTTCAATAAAGGAGTCTCCGGCCGGCTTCGTCTGCCACCAGAAGGACCGGATCTTCGCTGACGAGTCAAACTCGGGTTCCTAGCTCGACGTTTAGTGACAGTAGTAGCTCTTTGAATAGCTCTGAGATCTGGACCGTGAGAGAAGAGATTCTTATCCGACTCAAAGGCCGGTAATGTCGCCGTCGAATACGGCTTTCCGGTGACTTTCATCACGTAATCACCGCCATAAACAAAACGTGAAGAACCGACCAAAAATCTCGGAGAAACCCCAAAAGAGCTCGAGAATCACAGACGAAAATGCGTGCCTCAGAGATAGAGGGAGAGAGATAGCTTTGAGTTCGTGAAGCCAAAAAATCGCTTTGTTGTGAGAGTCTTGTGACTGAAACGAGAGAGAGAGAGAGATGAGTATATGAATACGTATATTTGTAAAACCCATGTGTATTGGTCAACGGTATAAGACCAAGACGACGTCGTATCATTAGAGAGTGGATGTGTACGCGCGTAGTAGCGCGTGGGGAGCGTTTCCCTAAACTACATGGGGAGGGAGAGAGCTCTCTAGCTTGGTGGTGCGTGTTGTTTGCAGAGAGACGTTGGGAATATATGATTAAAGAATGTATTTTAAAAACAAAAATGTTTCAATAAATTATTGGTGTACGTGTTTTTTTTTTGTTAATTAAAAGATTGTAGCATGTAGGATATCAAAAGAGTGGAATGGATATTGTATTGTCTGATGTTAACCTATCATTTTTTTAAAAAAATTATAGAAAAGAAAATGTTAATCATGAACATGCAATGCATAAGATTTATAAGTCAATTTTTAGATCTCGATTCTTTAATCTCTATTGTATTGTATATATAGAAAAAGGTATTGACTAGGAAACAAACAAAGAGGCGACGAAGACATGAAAGGGTATCCTAAGTTAAGATGTCGGCTCATTGGATTCATCAGCCTGCCTACACATGATCTATATACATTTCACTCTTTTTCTTTCTAACAAGACTTATATATTTCACTCGTTTTCTTTCTAACAAAACTTATATACAAAGGTGATTTTCTTTATAAATAAGCTTATGTCTAGTAATAAACATGCAGATGTAACTTTTCAATTACCTTACGCAGCAATACATATTATCAACATTTAAAATCATATATGTAAAGAACATCGCTTTAAAATGATTTTTTTACCTTTAATTAGAAACTGTTGATAAAAAAAACATTTAAAATCAACTTCGAGATTAAATATATTACGCTCCAAAAAAGTATGATATTTGGAGTTTTTAGATAAATATTTGTTTTTTTAAAATTTAAGATTTTTCGATCCGATCTAATATGCTTGTAGATATAGTTTTTTGTAAAAAAAATTTGAATTTTTTTAGATATATTATATATATATGATTACAAAAAGTGTGGTATATTTTGAGAATGCATTTAAGAAATTTATTCTAATGTATATATGGAATTAGTTTGGAAGCTTTTGTATATTAATTTTTGTAATTGTATTATGTGATTTAATATCTTGTAATTTATACTATTGTTTTCAGCTAACACATACATATCATTATATCAATCGAGTTCCGATTGATCTCTCTTAAAAGATAAACCGCAAATATCCTAAAATTTTATTGCATCCAATTTCAGGTAATTAATATTAACAATATGCTTTTTAGATTGTTTTTTTTTTAATTCTGAAAACATGTAATAAAAATTCAATATCCTAAAAATAACATGTCTAATTTGTATTATTAAAATTGATATAGTATATTACATGCTTGGGCCGGTTCGAGTGATGTTTGGGACGAAACTAATATTACATGATGTGGTTTCTGGCCTAGAGGGATTACGGGCTTCAGCGCAGAACCTCTTGGATTTCAAACAAAAAAAAGAAAAAAAAAAATATTGATATAGTATATAATTTAAGTTCGATATGTAATTGATATTCAGGATATAAAATAAAATAAATTTACTATAATTCGTGTGCCTATGTTAAAATGATATATACATTGAAATGGATAGACTAGAATAAATATAGTAAACCCTTAATTTATATACCACTATGATTTTAAAAATTGTGGTAGTGTGGTATTACACAAATATCTACTTTATATTAGATCGACAAAATTGAATAGATCAACAAAGCTATGCACGTTGGATTGCCCATCAAACTTTTAATTGAGGATTATAGTATATTATTTTTTATATTTGTGTATTAATATGATAATGAACATGCAAACAATAGTTGATTAATGGGTCAGCCTCTTTAAATGTGCCATCTTTGGGTACTTCCCATGCTATTCCTTGTTCTTGATGTGTCTCATTAAATTTTATTGTTTTCTTAATTGTTTCATTTGCTTCTAACCCTAATCCATGTATTTTTTTTTTTTTACCCTAATCCATGATCCATGTTCTATCACTCGACTAGTTTCCACGTACTCTAGACTTTCGCACTAGTATATGTTATTACTTATTACCAATTATATAATTAACTAGATAAGGACCCGTCCGATGGACGGGTTTATTTTCTTATAACTAAAATCAAATTTAATAAAATATAATAATTATCTTTCAAAAGTAATTTTTTTTTCTTAATGTTGTATTGTTTCCTTCACCACTAAAATTATTGAATAAAAAATTATTTGAATGAAAAATATATCATATAGCAATTGCTCAAATTATTTGAATGAAAAGTATATCAAATAGCAATAACTTTTGATATACTTATATGAAAACTAAAATTAAAATTATTTTATCATAAAGTTAGCGAATGATTTCAAAATGGTTTTAAATTAGGCACGTTAAAAATATAGAGATGATTGATCAACGTTGACTAAATTCCTTTAAATCATGACATATGGTAAAATCTTTGATTGATAACTATTCATGATAATATTAATTACTAACTTTGAAAAATTAAAATATATCATACTAATTATATAATAAGGTATATTTCCCTTATACTAATTTTTTTCTATCACCACTTTCGTAACCATGAACAGTCACTATATATTGTCACCTGCATAACAATCACATGTTACTCCTATATTTTTTAGTATGACATGCTATTTTATTAAATGACATTGTTTAAATAATAATTTCATAATTATTTTGAGTCAATTGTGAGTATTTATGAAGAAATTAGTTTATGTGGTGATCCACATAAAGCCCGCCTATTTATACTATAATTTTATGGATAGAATCATGGTTTTTTCTGTTAGTATCATCTGAAATTTATGATAGGAGATCTTGTAATTCTTATTTCAACATATTGCACATGGAAGTTACAAATTTCAATAAGGTTTCCTTCACATAATTGAGCTCCAAACTTTTCAATAAGATAATGATGGATAGAACCTTGAATTGTATTTTTCTGTTTTAAAAAAGATTAATAAATTGGAGAATATTTAGGATTAAAGTATTAAAATTTACCTTTTCATCAAGTAGGAGCAATTCTATTTTTATGAGTTCATTTTTTTTTTTTCTTGGTTCCCACTTTCTTGAACTTGTGTCTTCACGTTATCTTTGATGATAGCTATTCTGGTTTTTTTTTCAAGAATTGAAGATAAGTAAATGTAAACAACAACGCTTAATAATTGTTTCTAAGGTAAGCACTATATAATATTCTAATAGCGTAAGAACAATGTCAACTTAGAAATAAATATAACAGATCTATACATATTATAGTCAACGTATAAGTAAATATTAACTAATTAACCTAGAAGAAAGTTTTTACGTACCAAGAAAATTTAAATAGCAACGAAGAATAATATTTTCTGATGCAAGCATGATATAATAATACTCTAATAGCATAAGAACATGTTAAACCTAGAAAATAAATATGATAAATGTACATGTATTATAGTCAACCACCCAAAAAAAAGTTTAAAGTTTGACTTACCAAGGAAAAACAAAAAACAAAACATTGATGCAAAAATAGTGATTTTGAGGGGGGTTTTGTGAAAAAATAAGAGATTACCTCTTTGTTTATATAGAGATGGATGTTTACATATTTATTTTTTTAGAATTATGTATATAATCCTAAACATTCTTTTTGATTTGTAGAATTATGTATATAATCATTTTTCTTTTATAATTGATAAATAATTGTAAACTTTCCCTTTTTTAATAGTTGGTAAATTTAATTAGAATTATATAGTAGGACAGCTTTTCTAATTTCTATTTTTATCTAATAAGATACATATAATTTTTTTATAATTATCTTATTTAGTTTTTTCTAATAATTTTCCATAATTATCTTTTAAGGAGAAATTAAAGTAGTATTTTTTTCCATTTTTCTTAAGAATTGGTAACTTACATTTGGCCTTTTTTTGTCTTCAATTTCTATTTTTAACTTTAATAAAATACATATAGTTTTCTTATATTTCCATATAGTTTTTTTTCCATATAGTTTTTTTCTAATATATTTTGTTTGACACGTGTCAACATCTAAAATCGATAAAATTGTCATGTGTCATGATCTCGCGAATTTGTACCTTTCGAAACTGTACTTTATATAATAATATTACACCAATATACGTAATTATATTTAACAGTATCAACCATTTTTTTTTTGTCAACTGAAAACTAAAAATACCAAATTGATATACAGAGTCCTGCACAACAGATCTTGGCTTTATTTGTTGATCAGCAATCTGTATGCGTGCGTCAGTTATATAGTAAACCTGTTTATTTTTATTTTGCTGAAATCTATAGATCTGCAGTGTTTTGTAATTTTGTACGTGTTTACTATATTACTTTACTCAAAACTGTTGTAGACTTGTAGTCGTGTCGTGTAGATCTATTTGATATTTTACTTATATCAAAATTGTTTCATCTATTTTAACATCTTTGAAAATTACAATATCTTCAATGGAAACCTCTCGTATTTCTTACCAAAATTGTGTAAATATTTTTTCATCATATGTTGTTAAAAATTCTAAAAGGCAATTTAGATATATAAATAAAAAAATTCGCTTTTGCATATCTATATATACATTTTTGCAGCCATTTTGTGAAATAAATCCTGGAGTTGGAACTTATTTACAATGGATATCACTGGCTTATTCAATGCGAAAATTAACTACCAAATAAAAGCAAATCTTATTCAAAAGAATATGCTCTTATTTCATGGCCTAATTATTTTTTGCCAAAATGGTTAAAATATTTAAAAATTAAATAATTATTTGAAAGAAAACTTTAAATTGATTTAAATTATAAATCTTTTAATAAAAATATTATTAGAAAAAATAAAATTAGTTTACCGAACATGATTAAATAGTAGGACTAAATGGTATAACGTGTTTATAATATTATAATATATAAACTTTATAACAATTAAATAAATATTTGAAAGAAAACTTTTAAATTGATTTGAATTAAATATTTTTTAAATTAAAGTATTATTAAAACAAAAATAACAAAATAATGTCTAATTTTACTGAACATGGTTAGTGGTAAGACGGGTTTGGTCGATAGTATTACGAGACGGTATAGCACAAGTGAAATCTATTAGATATGTTTAATTTCACTGTGCAGGATTAGATAGTATAACGGGTTTTGATCGATAATAATACGAAACGATATACTACAAATGAAATCATAGATATAACAATTAAAATCTATATATACATTATTTTAAACACTAAACAAAGCAAACAATAATAATAAAACAAATATCTACATATACAATTATATAACAAATTTTATTAAAAACTTAGTCCCGCAGTATACCGCGGGTCAAAATCTAGCGTAATTACAATTTTGCAAGAAAAAAGAAAAGCACGTTCAACACAAAGGCACTGATATGATAACGTATAAACGTAATTAATAGCAAACACATAAACACCATAAACAATAAAATTACAAACCACAAACATGTATGATATCATCAATTGCGACATCGATGGACTTTGTTCAATTTGTTCCTCAATTTCTCACCTCATATATCAAAATCATTTGTCTGGTTCATTCACAACCAGTACTATATAGACGTGTCAGCTGTCATAATCCGACCGAATAAGTATATGTTATTAAATGTCTACTACCACCTAATTATGTATCACATTAAATCCATTGTTTGGTTAAATTTGAACAGATAATATTTAACCAAATTAGTTGATTATTTCTTCCTCTCTCTAATTAGTGCATATGTTGGCAAACACAATAAATTATAGATATATTTTTTTTGGTAAAAACATTTAAAAAAACAAAATTATATTTCCTCGTATTAGTTAATTCATTGATTAATTTCTTACTATTTCTTTTAATTAAAAAACTTTAAAAACATATAATTTACCAACTACTTGCTACAGTTTTTTTGAAAAAGTGGGACTTGTAAATTCTTTCGTACTTTTCCATGAGCCATTCACTTGATGAACAAAAAAAATATTTTCCCAAGTTATTTCGTCCTGTCTCGAAAACAAGCCTTTTACATTACGGGCCTTGTAGCCCAATTATAGCATACCATATTAATCACACTTCTGGTTTGTTTTGCTTTCTTTCTTCTTAATTTCTTCTTGACCTGAAATTTCATTGCATACATACTCTTATATTCATGAGTTATCAGGGACTAACTTATACTTGTTTCTTTTCTTTAAACTGAAAGCACTAAGTGAAAACTTTTGTGGCCTTTTCTCATCGATTAAATATACAATAATTTCGAAAGAACCAACAAAATTTGCTATGCGATCCGCAACTTGCTAATGATAACATAGCAAGATTAGGTCGAACTCCTCTCCGTACGCTTGTAAGGTTTGCGCAATTGTGCTCAATGAGATCCGATTAGTCCGTCCATATCTTGATTAATATTTTTGTTAACTATAAAATTTTAATAAGACCAAGAATAACTCCATACGAATATGTGTTCGCATGCCATCATTTAGGACAGACCAAAGTGAAAAGAAAAAAAGAAATGTAATCCCAATATTTTCTTAACAACCTTTTGTAACCCCCAAAGAAAATAAAACTTAGCAAAATTCATGTGGGCTTTGTTAACCCACTTTTGTTCTTCCAACTACATTGCCATGTGATACCCTTTTCTTTTCTTTTCTTCACACTATTACTATAAATGTACTCCTCGCGGTCCAAACATAAATTAATTAGAAGATTAATAAATTTTAAAGGGTCATATTAATGAATAATAAGATGAACGTAACATGCATTGTATAACATCATCATCCATGCAAGAAAATCATGAACACTCCCTAAATCTTTCTCTCTCTTCAAACTTATATAAACCCTTCATTAATTAGACATCTCAATCAATGATCTAAATAACTAAACTCATCATCACAAAGTCATCTCAATGATGAGCATTAAGCTGACATTGTGTGCCTTAATCTTCTTCCTCTTAAATTCACTTCTTCATCATGTTCTCGGTCACGATAACCAACTTAACACAACCTCGTCATGGCTTAAGAGCCACATCAAAGCAGCTACAACAACAAATTGGGGTAGACCAAAGCCACCGATGTGTAAACCATGGATTTGCAAACGGTCCGGACCATCAGAGGCTCGAATGAGATGTTGTCGTAACCAATGCGTTGATGTCTTGTCCGATCCAAACCATTGTCGGTTCTGTTTCAAGAGTTGTAGGTTCGCATTGTCGTGCTGCGATGGAGATTGTGTGGACACGAACACTGATCCGTCTAATTGTGGACAATGCGGGAACGAGTGTGAATCCGGTGCGCCTTGTGAGTTTGGTATGTGTGGTTATGCTGCTCCATCGTCACAGCCTGGAAAACGTCATCGTCGTCACAAGTTTCATCGGCCACGTCCTCCTCCTTCTCCGGACAGTAAACTTAATTATGATGATCATGATGATGAATAATAAAGCGTGACGTGGTGAGATACTGATGAGGTCGAGTCTTCGAGTTTAACTATCATTGTTCTGTGTGTGTTAGAGTTCATTTTTTCGATGAATTTTATTTTGTAATGATAATAATTGGTTATATGAGTGGTTTGTGTTAATGCTTCGTGGTATTTTGTATGGTGTCATTTGTAATGTTAAATGGTCGGTTCATAGTTATGGTCAATATATGTGTGTTTAATCCTTCACTCGGTTTTACGAAAATTAAAATTAACGTAAAACCGATATTATTATGTATGATTTTCGAGCAACATTACATGATGTAGGCGGATTTATACATTTTACAGTTATGTTTTACGCATCTTATAGAAAATAATGCATGCTGTAATTAATCTTATGTTACTTTACTTGTTTTTTTTCACTATGATGGGTAGGAATAGGATTTATAAATGTCGTAGGTTCATCGAACTTTTTAACCTTCTTTTCATTTATCTTCCTTATCCATTGCAAACAGCAAACACAAACCGACAACATAAAGATGATATGTTAGCTTTTCTTTCATGTTTACGTATAAGATCTAAAACGAGTCGAAACCAATTAGTCATCTTCATGGCTGATCCTCCGTTAGAGACTTAGAGAATTTCGATTTTAAAAATTCGTTAGGTCCAATAATAAAATAACTAAGCAACATTTTCATCGTATGTACTTGTGTGATTGGTTTCTAGATTGGAGCAATTGTTTTGAAGGTCTCTTGTTCGAGCAAGATATATTTGGCCTACATTCTTTCTTTCTTTTTGGGTTTTACTTTTACATTATTTTGGTAGACAAAACTCGATCAATAGCCTAATCTCTAATACTAATTGTTTAGCATCGGTTTAACTCAACTGTTATACTTATTCTTTATTGACCATTCCCAAAGATGTATTTTCAAAGTTACATCAACAATGACAGAAACGAGCCATGCAATATCTATTCAACCAGGACAAAAAATTAACAAAAAATTAAACGGTCCTGGTTTAATTTTTATTTTTTTCCGACCCGAGTAAAGTAACGAATCTCGGCCATAAGTTTTTTTTTGTAATCAGGCCCATTTGTTTATAAAATATATCTCATTCAAGTTAGATTATATAGTAACCTATGTGCCAAAGGCCCAAAACCATTGAGATAAATGAACTGATTTTTTTTTTTTAAATAAACTTTTTTGACCACTTAAAACAAGAGTCCCTTTCGTGAACTACTAAGTTCGATGTGTGTATAAAGTATAAGCACATTATTATCTTTCAATGTTATTATCTTTTTGTTCAACATCTTTCAATGTTTAAATTTACTGGAAATTAGTTTGGTGGAACCCACACTCTAACATGTAAGCTATTCAATTTATTTATTTGTCATTTGTGTTTATAACTTTTTTTATAATAGACTATATATTTGAAAGTATTGGATGAAAAATACAAATGAATATACACATACCTTTACGATTCATACAAGAAGAAAAAAATTGGATTGTATCAACACATGTATATCTATGGTGCCATGTGGTCGTGGTCTCGTGGAAGATAAGTTTAGTTTAAAGATGTTTTTGGTTCTTATGCAAAAGTGAATGTTTTCCTATTAACAATTGATCAAAGTTTAGGTCATCGTTCTAGATCAATTAGTAATAACACATGTAACGGTTCTGTGACACGTTGTGCTGTATCCAACATTACTAGAATAGTTTATTTCTTTCTGAATGGTTAAGCAGTAACTGCATTATACATAAAAGTTTTGCATTAACAATATGTATTCTATGAATTGAATAGTCTCCTTGATATATGAGTTTTCTTGGAAGTAATATATTAAGAAAATTGTTATATAAATAAATAGAAAGATGGGAAATATAAAAAAAAGTTGAGGAGGAGATGTCATTAGGAAGACGAAAGAGAAATGAAAAAGCGTGGAAGGAGCAAACTGAATCAATAAAAACTCTATTGTGTCCCACTTTTCACCACTCGTTAACGCGTCTGTGATGTCTCGTCTCTTAAACATGACTTTTCTTTATTAACTTCAACCACATTTATTTCATGGAACCAAAAAAATAAGTATATGTTAACCTCTTTTGTAAATAGAAACAAACAATAATGTTTTAAATAGTAATTTGTAGAGTAACAAAATAATGATTTCACGACAATTTGTGTTCTTTCACTTTGATTAGTAAAATATGTTTGCTGACATGGGAAAAAAAAATACTACACGACTACTAAAAGTGTCGAATATTGATTTTTAAATTGTACAATAATACAGAATGATATAAATTTGCAAACTTCAATAATCTCTATATTTAATAATGGCTTTTACTATTTTACGCGATATACTTATTTATAGAATTCCTCAATTCTACAATATTACTAATTAATTTCTCAACTTAATTGCATAAAATGTAACAATTTGGTTTTGTTATTTTGCTATCAAACTCTGAATTAGTATTGTAATTTCGTAAAATACATTGAAAGGTTTTAAGAAATTTAGACTATTATCATATTATGAAAGTTTATTATTGTTAGATTTAGTACTACTAAAATACTCTCAGTAAATAATAAGATTTGTGAGTCTTTTGGTGTGGCGTATAAAGAAAGAAAAAAGAATAATAAAAAAATTAGGGGGAGGTGGAATGAAGAAGAAGAGTGCAGCAGAGAAGCAAGTGCCAATCTCTTTCCCTTGTCTCCTCCTCTTACCACACCTATCGAGACACCATTCTTTCTTTTTTTTTCTCTATATATCACCTTTTCTTTTTTCGAAAAATAATAATTATTTATTCTCTTTGTTTGTTTTCTTTTGTTATCGAGATGATGCGTTTCGAATTTGAATTGCTAATTTGTTCTAACTACCTTCAAATTATTCCTAAATTTAAAAATAACTAATTTGAATTATAAAGTGTTACGAAGGTGCGCAAAGAAGATAATAGGACTTTAATCATCTTTACAACAGTTTAGTCTCTCGATCACATAAATAGATAATCATTTTATCTTAGGATATATCAGTATAATATGTTAGGGTTTTTAAATTAAAGCTTCTAACGAGAAAAGCTCGTAGTATACTCGTAAAGTCCTTAGATTGTCAGTTCTCATTTCAGGAGTTGATAGGGCCAAAAAACAAAAAGAGACGTTGAATAGTTGATAAGGATGGAACATATGAAATGGTTTTAAAAGAAATCTATTGCAAACCAACTACATAGCATTTTACAAACAGAATGAATCTGGTTCACATTGGATGATTGTAATCATGTTCTAAAATAAGATGCCCAATCCGTTAATCAGTTGAACTTAATCCAATGTTTAAAAATTCAACTTTACTTAATAAATTTTTCAAAATCTCATTTTGAAACTTACATTTCTCGAATGGCGATAACTCAAGCAAAAACACTGAAATAATAAAATCGAAGAATACGCATGATATTATGAGTTCATATTTATAAAAGTAGTGATTTGATTCCCTACATCTTGCCATATCAATTTTTGGAATCCACTAAAACCATAGATTATTTAGTGCAAGAATCTCTTTATCAACAATTATAGAGGAAAATAGCTTCCTTGCTCAACCAAATTTTAACAAAAATGAGATACTTATAGAGCATCGAATAAACTGCAAACTGTCTGGCTCAATATGTTTTTCTTAATTTGTTTATAAAAACGAAATAATAGCTTCTAACCAATGAAACATCTAACAAGCTCAACAACTTTTAAATTTTCAAGTAGATAACACTCCGAAAATGTCAATATAGTACGTACGAGTAATATGGACCCTTAAAATCTACACCACACGATATGTTATCATGTCACAAATGAAATGCAACATAACGTATATGAGTTTGGTTCTGTTAGTAAACAAATTCTTTGACATTGCTACAAAAGTTTGAGTATCAAAAAATTATATCGATAGAATCCTTTTAGCCAAATTATCCACGTAATCATTTTAGACGAGCAATCTTTATTATTGCCTTAGTCGGGGACATAAACTATTACTCGATGATGGACAAAACAACTATTTTTAAAAGTCTTGATTTTCAGTTTATATGTTTCCGCTGGCCGAGATTTTGGTAATTCTTTTTAGCAACTTAATTTGAGATTTAAAGCATGGTTAGTTGTGACTGTTGAACCAAGTTTTATTTAAGTTAAGTGGGCTTGATAAAATTGAATTGTGTAAATGAGAACTTTGGTCTTAATGGATTGGTTCAATTCGTGGTAGAGCTACGAGAAATTGTAAAGTCAAATATTGAGCGTGAGAAAATAAGTCGCTCTGTTTTACATCTCAGAAGACTCGCTCTTATTCACTTCCTCAACACCATAAAAATAAGAGTTGTTGAGAGATCAAGTCATTCACCACTCCTAGATTTATGGTTGACATGAAATGATTTGTTGAAAAAATAAATTCAAACCAGTAGTAATCTCAAACCTCTATTTGAATACACGTTTCAAGTATGTCTTCTTCATCGATTAAGAACTTAATCGTTTACAGACAATCAAATAGTTTTAACAATATCTCTTTATTAGAAATAAGTAATTCAAAAGTATTGTATCGTTAGAGCTGTGTTTTCGAATACTGACAAAATCAGTTTAGAGAAGTTGTAACCTAAGATCAATGAATCACATAACATTATCACATAAGATGATTCAAAGGGTTAAAAAAAAAGAGTTTTATCAACTCGACTCCTTTCATGCTTTCCTTAACAATTATGATCTTAATTTCAATAATTTTTGTAGTGTTGAGAAATTTATGTTCAAAATAGGGAATCAAGTGTCGAGTAAGAATGTGTCAATCAGAAAATGTCAAACAAATAAATCATAGAAGCATGACAATCGAATACAACATTATAGTAAAATTTTGCTTTCTACGGTATTTTGTGTTGATCTGCAACAAAACAAAATTTTTTTTTTTTCAAAATAACCGATTTTCTAAAATAGTTTAAATGAGTTTATTTTATTCTTACCCTTATTATTATTATTCTTTTGCTAATCTTGGAATTGCATGACTAATATTTTGGCTAGGAGAACAGAAAAAAGGTTATTGACCACCAATTTAGCTTGACAATAATGGTTTGTTTTGTAATCTCTAAAATCGGTTGATCAAAACAAATAAACAGAAGAAGAAAAAACGAAAAGAAAAGAAAGAGCAAAATGATAAGAAACCGAGTTGGTCGGTCTTGTGGGGCGGGCGTGAAGAGCATTCGAGAGCGCACAAAAAAAAAAACTATTACAACCAAAATATTACAAATTTAAATTCTTAAAAAATTTCAAAATATCACAACAAAAAAAACAATTTATTTATTAAAAACATTTTGAAATTACAAAAAAAAAAGAAAAAAAAAGAAAAGAAGAAGAGGAAGAGCTTTTTGTGTTGAAGAGAGAGTTTCCTATCTTCTCCATTCCTCCCACCATCTCCCTCATCTTCATCTTCCTCTCTCTTTCTCTCTTTCTCAACAATCTCTATTAGATCTTTCTCCATTACCATTACCTCTGGCTTTCTCTTAAATCCACCATCATGAGGAGAGGAAGAGGCTCTTCCGCCGTCGCCGGACCTACCGTCGTTGCCGCCATCAACGGATCTGTAAAAGAAATCAGATTCAGAGGCGTAAGGAAGAGACCTTGGGGACGATTCGCAGCTGAGATCCGTGATCCATGGAAAAAAGCTCGTGTTTGGTTAGGTACTTTCGATTCCGCCGAAGAAGCTGCTCGCGCTTACGACTCCGCCGCTCGTAACCTCCGTGGTCCTAAAGCCAAAACTAATTTCCCCATCGATTCTTCTTCTCCTCCTCCTCCTAATCTCCGATTTAATCAGATTCGTAATCAAAATCAAAACCAAGTCGATCCGTTTATGGACCACCGGTTATTCACCGACCATCAACAACAGTTCCCGATTGTTAACCGGCCTACTAGTAGCAGCATGAGCAGCACCGTTGAATCGTTTAGCGGACCCAGACCTACGACGATGAAACCGGCCACGACGAAGAGATATCCTAGAACTCCACCGGTTGTTCCGGAGGATTGTCACAGCGATTGCGATTCGTCGTCGTCTGTAATCGACGACGACGACGATATCGCATCGTCTTCACGGCGACGGAATCCGCCGTTTCAATTCGATCTTAATTTTCCACCGTTGGATTGTGTTGACTTGTTCAATGGCGCTGATGATCTTCACTGTACCGATCTACGTCTCTAATGAATTGGTAAAATCAAAATCAAAATCACAGATCCGTGATCGGTTTGATTTTAATCGAAAACACACAACAAAATCCTTTTTTTTTTTTTTTTTAAATTTTCTGTTTCGTTGATCTCATATAATTTTTACTATGCGGGAGAAATAGAAAGACAAAGAAACGAAGAAGAAGAAGAAGATGGTGATGAGCTTGAGAGAGCTTGAGCTGGTTCTGTGTTTCTTCTGTGATGATATTGTAAGAGTATTATTATTTTACTATTATTACTAAATCTTCAAAACCAAGAAGAAGAAGACCGAACACGATGATCTGTTGTGTCTGTTTGTTTTACTGTAAGAAAAACGCAGATCTGGGTTTCGTTTTTTTCTTGAGATAGATCAAACAACCCCCATCTTTGTAACATATACATTTGGAACACTCATGATTCTAAATAAAAAATCTAGAATCTTTTTTTCATCTTCTAGAGCTCTGATGAGTTTTGTTCAAAGATCAGTTCTTGTTCACGTGAATTAAGCTAGAAGAAAGACAAATGAAGCTAGTTTTGTAAACTGTTCATGGATTGAATCTTAACAAGTTCTGTAGCAGTGAGTGATTTGGTTAATTAGAGATTAAGATTTTTGGTTGTTTATTTTACATCTTAAAATTTCAAAATTAATGCCCAGATCGGAAAAAATTGCAAGATGGTCATCTTAGATTGGTAAAGCTTGTTAAAGTTCTTGGGTTCTGATATTTTCTGAATTAAATTTTTGTAATTAGGTTATAAGGGGTATGCTATATCTTATGTTTTCCAGGATTATTTACCAAACTCTTAGAATTTCAGAAAACAAATTTTAAGTTTAGGAAAAGCTGTTAGAACTTAGAAGTTTTCGAAACGTCTCTTAAACCTAAAAATTGTGGTGTTGTTGGATGTCTTTTTTGTGATATTTTTCTAATTTCTTTATTTTACGTACTAAAAGGGTATTTAATCTAGCTTTTGTTTTTTTTAAATAAGTTTTTTTTATAGGTAATTGAGACAATTGTTTTGGTTGAGTTTGGTGGGCAATTGATAATAAATCTTTGAGAGGTGTATGGTGGCAGGCAGATTCTTTTCGTGTTTGACCCATTAGATTAGATTTTGTGTTCGGCGTTACCCTAAAATTCTAGTATCTTACTTTACTTTTTCTGCCACAAACACTATTAAACGACCTTTGGGTCCTAACCAAACCCACATATTTGTTTTTACTGTTGTCCAAAACTAATTTCTTTGAATCTTTTGTTAGATATAAAACAAACTTTATTAGTGTATAAATATATAATGATAGAACATTTACGAAAAAATAATGTGATGTAATTGCAGCGATTATACTAGAGATAAATCATAGAAGATTTTTTGTTCAAAAAAAAGTATGTAGAACATTTAAGAAACAATATATTAGTAATTAATTGCAGGGATATTGCAAACCTTTATTATTATTAAATATTTGGGAAATTTGAGATTTGATTATTTCATTCCACAATTACGTGGATTAAAAATCATAACTTTATTTTAGTATAAGAGACTAGAATTTATTCTATAATATAATATACCGTAGATATATAAAATTTCACACAACTCTAACTAAATCAACCAATTCGACATAAATAATAAATTTGGTAACTGTAACAAAGAGGCATGAGGGTCGTGTGATGAGATGGGCAATGGGAGAAGAGTTTGTTTTCATATCGGTCCATTTGTCATCTTTGTTGGTGTCTTAGGATTCAAGACTCATATGCCTTATATGTGGAACTTATACAAACACGGTGTCCCCGCCTCGACATTGAATAGCAAGAATTTTATGCTTCACAAAGAATCAACTAATATAGTGGAAGCGACACACACAGAAGCCAAAAAAGACGACAAATGCAATTAAGATCACCATTGAAGACATTAACAACAAGCTTGATCAATTTTGCAGCTGAGAAAAATGAAAAAAAATTGCAACCGACAAGAATGAGAAGACTTCATAGAAGACTAGTTTCAAATCCTAATATATGTTTTAGACAAGTTGTTTTGATTTGATTGACTTATTTTTTATTTGTTAATTTTATTAGAATTTTGGACCTAAATATTATTGGAGCATCAATTTGATTTTTAGATTAAAAAATTAATAATAAATAATAAAAATGTATTCATAATATTTACAAAGTTTAAAATATATCGATAATAATAATAACAGTTTTTAGAAGTTAGGTTTTAACTTTCACCCAAGGAAACATTTATAAAAATATAAGTAACATTATAAAACACTAATGAAAACTACATTTACGAATTTGGGAATAAAGCGAGTGATGGGTCAGGTACAAAAAATAGAATTAATACTGATATTTGACACTTACTTGCAGATAAGAAAATTATAATACTTTTTATCTTCATTCGATACTAAGGTTTCAAATATTTTTTTGAGACGTGTACGAGTCGGATAACAGATCAAATTTGGATAACAAATATGCCTAATCTTAACTTATAATTATATGTAATAATTTATCTAAAGATATTGTTTTATAAACTGTAATTCAAAAGTGTTAATATTGATTAGAAAACCCTTTCACAAAACCAAAAAAAGTGTTAATATTGATTATCACTTCGAATTTGAGAAAGATTGAATATTTAGTAAGGAACGAGATACAGTTTGTTGGCTAATAATGGGCTTGGAGCCGTGGGCTATTCACAAGCTCGGGCCTGGCTTTTTAGATGTCCAGATTAATTAATATACAAAATAATCCCAAGACAAACACTACTATGGTCGTACTCGGTGAATTCGTCATGTATTATGTTAGACGAAAGAAATATGATCATAGAAATGATTTCGATTAGCATCATAATGGAAGTCCAAAATCGTATATGATGAAAAGAGAAAGATGATCGTTGTAATAAAGCATGCAAAAGGATAATTTAACATAAAGATCATGGAAGGAGTTAAATTTTGTCAACAATTGGAACATTTTCATTTATGTTCTTTCACTAAAACCAAACGTAGGTCATCCTCACTCATCACGTTAAAAACTGTGGTAGACAAATCAATTCATAAACATGTGAGATAAGTAATTGAGCACCGTTTTGTTATATGGTTCCATATGGTGTCTATAAAACATAGCCACTAAGTAATCAACCAGATACAAACAAACGAATTTATTTCAAATAATTCACAATTATTAACAATTTCAATTAAAAATTTGTAAATGATAACATGGTATTCGATTCGATCATAAGCATTATTTGAGTTAAACAATCATATGCTCTTAAATGTTAAACTTTTTTCAAGTAAACTTAAGATATCCCCCGCCGGTGATTCAAATAAGAAAATCACCGTACATTCAAAAAGAGTGTATAGCTGTTGTAATGACTAATTTAGTGATTAAAAAGATAATATGGTTATTTAGGAACAGACAAACGGCACGCGTGGCGATGCTTCAACGGTGGTCTGAATAAAACACATGGGTTAGTGGGTCCCCACTCCACAGCCTGTGTTCACCTTTTGCTTAAACTATCTTCTAAATCAAGTTTGTGTTTGTAGTTTTGACACAAACAAGTTATTCATGTTTTGTTAATAACATTAACTAGATCTAGTTAATTAAGACTACTATTTTGATTTGAAAGCAATCATACTAGTAGTTAATTAAGACTAGATCTAGTTAATTTAGCCATCCAATCCCGCAAAATTTGTCCAAATAGTCTCATTTACATTCATTTTTGTATGATTGCATTAAATGACTTAGTAAAATGGCACACAATTAACTGTTTATTTGGAAACAAAATATAGGCAATTAACACTTTTCTCTGACTAATTGACATTGACCCTTAATTTTATACTCCAAATATTATCTCTCACTAACTCCTTCCTATTTAGACAACACCTTACACGCAAACAAAAAAATTAACACAAACTTATAAATAGCGTTTCCCATCTCACTTCTATTCAAAGATCGCATCACCAATCGCAGTCAAAAGAAACGCAAACGCGATCTCTCTCTCTTAAAAACTCTGATTCATTCTCTCCCGCAGCAGCTTTTCCTAATCGATGGCGGACATCGACATCGCCGTCGGGAAAGAGCCGCTGATAAACCATGAGAACAACAACAACACGAACAAGATCTTCAATCGCTGCGTTTCACACCAACAAGACGAGCTACACAGCTTCCGCAAATACCTAAGGTGGATGTGTGTAGATCACTCTAGTCCATGGACAGCGATTCTCTCTTGGACCATGTTCATCGTCTTCACACTCGTCGTTCCGGCGATCTCTCACTTCCTCCTCGCTTGTGCTGATTGCGACAGTTACCATTCAAGACCTTACGACTCCGTCGTTCAGCTTTCTCTAAGCAGCGTCGCCACCGTCTCTTTCCTCTGTCTCACCAGATTCGTTAGCAAGTATGGTCTTCGACGCTTCCTCTTCTTTGATAAACTCTGGGACGAGAGCGAAACCGTTCGACGAAATTATACCAATCAACTCAATGTGAGTTTCTCTATTTTCGAATCACAATTTTTTTGATTTCTTTACAAATTCTGTAATCGCAAAAAAAGAAAAAAAAATAATCATATCTGTCACAAACTCATATCTGTCATATCTGTTAATATTCTATTCTTTTAGGATTATGTCAAATAATTTGTCCAAAGAATAAAGTCAGATTTGAAAAAAAATAATAGAATAAAGTAGAAGAATCATGAATATTATAAAGTAAGGAAACAACTCGACGCATCTTAAGGATTGAGCAACAAAAACAATTATGTTATTTTTTTCACTATTTGCTGTAAACATTTTTGTGTAAAAAGTAAAAACCTAGATTTTACCATATTACTTGTTTCACAAGCATTACAATTGTTTTTTATTTTATTTTGCAGACTTCGCTTCATATTGTGTCCTACTTTGTGATTCCTTGTTTCTCAGCAATGAGTGCATACAAAATTTGGTGGTACGCTTCAGGTGGATCTCGAATACCTTTTTTAGGAAATGCTGTCTTAAGCGATACAGTGGCTTGTATAATGGAGCTTTGTTCTTGGCTATACCGAACAACCGTAATCTTCCTTGTTTGTGTTCTCTTCCGTCTCATTTGCCATCTTCAGATCCTTCGTCTTCAAGACTTTGCTAAGCTCTTTCAGATTGATTCAGATGTTGGTTCTATCTTGTCTGAACATCTTCGTATCAGACGTCATCTTAGAATCATTAGCCATAGATATCGTTCTTTCATTCTATGTTTATTGATTCTAGTTACTGGAAGTCAGTTTTCTTCTCTGCTTATTACTACCAAAGCCTACACTGAAGTCAATATCTACAGAGCTGGAGAACTCGCTGTAAGTTTGTTTAGTCTCGATGTTCATTTCTCGATAAACCCATTTCGAAAAACTTACATTTGTGTGCTTTTTTTTTTATCTCAGCTTTGTTCTATGACATTAGTTACTGCACTTCTGATACTATTACGAAGTGCATCAAAGATCACACACAAGGCTCAGGCTGTGACATGTTTAGCTGCGAAATGGCATGTATGCGCCACGTTAGAATCCTTTGATCAGACAGTAGAATCCTTTGATCAGACAGTAGAGACTCCAACTTTGGTTGCTAGAAACAACAATGATAACAACAATGTCCATGATGTTGTTACGTTGACAGAATCAGACAGTGACGAGTATGGTGATGAAGAAGATGATCTAGACAATAATGACATCATTCCTGTTTATGCTTTCAGTACCATGTCATTCCAAAAACGGCAAGCTCTAGGTAAGAGAATACAAAATCTTCTGCAATGCTGTTTTTTGGTCTTAATGGTTTACTTAAAATGATATCTGGTTGGGTTTTTTTTAGTGAGTTATTTCGAGAATAACAGCGCAGGAATCACAGTGTATGGGTTTACACTTGATAGAGGTACTCTCCATACAATCTTCGGACTTGAATTGTCTCTTGTTCTCTGGCTTCTTGGTAAAACCATTGGAATTTCTTGAATCTGTTTTGGGATCTCCAAGAAACATCCGAATGTTTTGGGCCTTTTGGCAATGAACCACTTTCACTTTCTAATTTCTTTCTACTGTAAATCAAATTATTTGTGCTTTGTATACGCCACTGTATTATTAATGTTGTTATAGAGTCATGTCATTGTAAATTAGATTGGAAATAAAAAGCCTATACACTCTCGTGTTTTGTGAAGTGACAAATTCTTCTAATTATAGCAAAATAAGTAAACATATTTTCGGAGTCTTGTACTACAAAGTCTAAAGTACATATCATGTTACTAGATGATGTAGAAAATTGATAAGGTTACAGTGAATTCAGGATTTATTTCACAAAGTGTCTTAAAAAAGTTCAAGCTAAACTAAATCAGTCACTACTTCTGCTCAGAAAATTGAAAGCCCACACACGCACTTCATAGAATATAGATTTAGAAATTCAACCTACCCCAAAAGGTTAAATCAAAGACTTCATCACTTACTTTATATATACTTGAGGACCAAATAGAGTGCGAATACCGACTGTTGTGGACAGAGTGAGCTGCCCCCTGTAACTTTTGTCTGAACCATTAACAGCTTTTGTCGTCCTCTGGATTTTCTGTGACATTTTTCGGTATAGTAGCCTCTTCGACATTTGGTGTCATGTTATGCTGTTGGGAAATGATCTGTGTTGGATTGCGAAGGAGGCTGGGTTGGTGAGTTCTCTGCCTGAGAAGCTGATTTCTCCTCTTCGACATTTGGTGTCGTCTTCTGCTGTTGGGAATGATCTGTGTCAGATTGCGAAGGAGGCTGGGTTGGTGAGTTCTCTGTCTGAGAAGCTGAAATCTCCTCTTGTAATGAGGATTCCGCTATGATCTTTGAGTTTTTATCTTGACAATCTGCGGAAACAGATCTCTCAGTAGCATCTTTCCTCATAACTTCTTTTTTCTCTAGTTCTGGAGGATTAAGAGTCTCTGAGTGAGATACTGGTTCCGAAGGATCATCACTCTCAGCATCATCGTTTCCTGTGGGAGCTTGTGTTTGAAAGTTAGCATCAACTGCTTGATTAATAGCTGCATCTTCAGCTTCAACTATTTGACTCATTGCTTTTTCAACTATTGGATTCATAGCTCCATCTTCAGCTTCAACTATTGGATTAATAGCTGCACCTTCAGCTTCCACCATTTCACTCATAGCTTTTTCAACTATTGGATTCATAGCTACATCTTCAGCTTCAACTGTTTGTTCCATAGCTGAATCCTTAGTTGGTTTTGCTGTCTCGAGATGTGGCATTCCCTCTTGACTAACCTTTTGATCCATTTTACCAACCCCCTTCTCTGCGGGTAATTGAACTTCGGCTGTACTAGAAGACATTTTTGCTGTAGTGGCGCTTCTCATGACACGGCCGTATTTAGGAGGAAAAGACTTGCCATTGTATAATTGCACACATCTTGAGCAATGCCATTCAGATTTCGGAACACCTTTTATATTGTGAGCATGTAGACATTTCAAGTGATATCCCTTTTCACAAGCATCACAGATTAGCACCGTTTCTATTTCATTGATAGTTCCTTGACATATTTGGCATGTCATTGCTTTACTCATGTATTCTCTTGAAGGTGGGTTCCACAAGAGATTTTGTTTAGCCCGCGGTTGCAGAACTTTGTGGATTAACTTAGCAATTTCAGCATGGTTGTTGTTTCCAAAAGGTGAAGAAGTTTGACCATAAGTTGCTCCTTTCATGCCTGGGAATGCACCTGGTGGAGTTTGAGACATAAATGGTCTAAAGCTCGGATCTGAGATTCTGGAAGAACTCGGAACAGGAACCTTGCTATCTGATGCAGTACCAAATGATATGGTGGAGGTACTGGAATGAGGTTGGGCAGACCAAGTTGTAGTATTCCCAAAATAATTTCCGGCAGGAACTGCTGGTGTATAAGAAAGGGTAATAACGTGAGAGATCATAATAAAAAAACTCATGGCCAAGAGAAGATATGAGATTCAAACTCAAAATGAAAACCTCATGGCCAAAAGGAACTGATCAACCAGATCATATAAAGAATATAATACCAAGTGTCGAAAGAAAATAAAGAAGTCATACAGACAACAAAACTTATAAAAACACTCTGAAAATCGGCACTAATACTCAGAAGTGGCACTATGAGATTCTTCAATAAGATTTAAACTTCTAAAGTATAATACAAATCCACAGCAAATCAACAAAATGACCAAAAACATTCACTAGCTAACACAAAACTTGAGCTATTTCTTCTACCAGTCTGAATATCTCTAGAATATAAAATGGGGACAGAACGAGGTAAGCAAAGTGGAGATACCTGGTCCCTGAGAAGTACCGGTATGCAAATCTGACTTAAACTGTGGTCTCTCCATTCTAGCTTGTGTTATTCCTGACGCTTCCCTAACGTAATGGCTTCCAGATGCATTAACAGAACTAGCGGATGCCTTCATCTCGCTATTAGGCCACTGATGCGCCATAGAAACATTATTTACTGCTGCAAAAATCATACAGTGGAGAACTTTATCATGACTGACTCCTGAAAGTTATTAGTTTACTTAAAATTACTGACTGTAAGCAAAGTCATACCTGGAGATGTAGATGTAGTTGATACTACTGGATTCTTTTTCAATTCCTCCATCTACCAAAACAACATATAAAGATATTTCGGATTTGTCTATAAATTGCAGTGAGATTGAAGAAGAAAGGAGGAGACAAACCTTTCTCTTGCCAAGAGATAGCTTCTCAGAGATGGTTAATTTAGGAGCTCGAAACCCTAATCTCTGATCCTTAAGCTTACCATTGAAACCGAGATCTTCAATGACAGCTCCAATAGCATCAACACCAATAATATCCTTGGGAGTAAACTCTTGACACATGTCAACCAATTTCGATTTAGCTTCCACCATTAGATCAATCTCCAATTCCGTCGGGGGTTTCCCACCTCGAATCTTCCGCAATGCCGATAACACCAATACAATCTCCGCCACTCTATTCACTTCCTCATCAAAACGTGGCTTCTTCTTCTTCACCGGCGATTCTTCCACAGTTTCTTCATCTCTCTTTTCTTCAACCGATTCGAGATTCACCGGTACATCATCACTAATGGCCACATCCATTCTCAACACGAGAGGAGAGAAAGAGAGCCGCGAAAGAAACGAATCAGTGAGTGAGTGAGAGAGAAACCCTAGAAGAGAGAAAGAGGGAAGATCTGAGGTTTTTTTTTTTGTTCTTCAAAATTTTGAAAAGAAAATTAAAAGATTAAAACGTCACAAAACCTAATTTTTCGCGGGTAAAAATTTGGGGGAATTTTTAGAGTGACGATTAACGAAATTTACAAAAGAGTTTTGCAGCAGCTAGAAGATAGAGAGAGAGAGAGAGAGAGAGAGAGAGAGAGGGGTTGCGGAGAGGCGTGGTGCTTCGGCTTAGTTATTTTCTAGAGAGATAAATCAAATAAAGTTGGGCCTGAATATATTAGGCCTTTAGTATATACTTCTACTAAACAGGATAGGGAAAGTGGGTTTTTAAGTTTTTCTTATTCCCATAAGCCCATATTATAGAGGTTCAATTTGATATGCTGAGTTCAATTATGCCAAAATCTCATACCTAACACAAAAGTAAATTTAAGTTTTAGAGGAAGATAATTTGTATTTGGATATCTTATTATATACAGTACTTTGGTTTTCTTATAAGGCTATAGTCTTTTTTTTTATTTTTATTTTTGGATATATTAACAAAATATTTTCCGCTGTCAGGCTTCGAATCTGAAAATCCAATGATCAAATTGATCAACCGAGGTTTTAGACCATGTGCTACAGCAAATATTTTGTTAAAAATATATATTTACAATTTAATTAGGTTGATATTTATGGAAACAATTTGTATATTTATGAATGGTTGTGATTAGGTGATATATAAAGGTACCCCGATGATTAGATGTACATGTCAATAAAGTGTAGAATTTCAGATTTGTATTCGTTGTATTATAATAGCTTATCGGATTGAGAGATATGAATACAGATCACATTCTAATAAATGTTTTATATAAGTTTATTTTTAGGGTTTAGAAAACAAATGCTCTCATACTCTTAATATAAATTTTCATCACCACCTCAAAGATTCATCCTAACCAAAAAAATATTGGCCTTTGATATGTAGTCCTATTTTTATGCATAATCGAGCCCAAAAACAGACCTCTCTGTCTACATGATTCAGGTTTCGTGAAATCGATGGTGAGATTTCAAATTATATTTTGAAGAGAAATTTCTTTGGGTATCCAAGAATAGCTTTGTAATGTACCTGAAGTGTCATGAGATCTTATCAAGACATCTTCGAGATTCGAATAATTTCTCTTCCTTCTTCTCCTCTTGACTTAACATATATCTATAATGTACATGCAATGGTACGACATCATCAATATAATCTCTACAACTCATGTTTTCTATTCATTACCTTGGGAGAGGATATTACCGATCTACAGTTGAAAAAGATGGAATAAAGAAGACAAAAAAACTCGGTTAATTAAATAGATTAGAAAAATAAAAAAAAGTACATACAATTTTTTCCAATTTGTTGTAATGTATTATGTATTCAACCAACTAAAGCACATTCTACTATATTATTTGGGAAGTACATTTTAAATATAACCTTATTTTTTGTAAGTAATTACATAGGTATGCCATTAGAAATAAAATTTAAAAAGTAAATTAATTCATCTCTTTAAAAATTAAAAAGTCAAATACTAATTTAATTAATTAAATTTAATTAAAAAACGAAATACATTATTAATTTCCAAAAAAGTAACCAATTAAAATCAACTAATTAGATTTGATATCCAAATTATCATATTAATTTTTTATTAATTATTATAGTACACCTCTCATCTTTATATGATTCTATTTTTGCGAAAAAATAATATCATCGTTATAAAACAATAATTAGAGTTTTTTCGCATATGCTATAATTTGAATTTTTAAAAACGAATATAAACTGTTCAATACATGAAAAAATATTATAACGGGTCAAAAATAGATTTAAGAAAATTTTATACTGAGTACTGAGTCACAATTTGAATATTTATATTCAATTTCATACATATTATTTTAAAATTTTATAATCTTATATACTACAATAATTAATAACATATTAGATTTTTTGTGTTAAAAAAAAAACATATTAGATTTTTTTATGTGTATGATGTGATTCAATTTTTAATACAAGCTAGAAAATCCTAGAATTGACGGGTTTAAATCGATATTAATACAAGATGGTATACTACAGGTGAAACTCTAAAATTAATAATCAAAATACAAGTGTATAATTTTAAACACTAAACAATATAAATAATATCAACAAAACATATACAACTCGCAGTTTACTGTACATTTAAAATCAAATAAAATAATATCATATATTTATAATCATCTTTACAATAAAAGTTTTTAGTTTAAGTAAAATATAAGCCTACCTACGGTATACTACAAGTTGAAATTATAAATAAGCAGATTAATATCACGATGTCTGTACCTTCTCACATACACACCTATCAAAAAGTTAAAACCTTTCAAAACCTCTTGGTATATTCAAATTAGGATTATTCATTCATGAAATTATTATTGCAAAGGTTTTGTGATGTCTTATAAGATGATTTTGGCAGAAGAGGATGTAAATTTTTTTTTTAAAAGTAATCAGCAAAATATATGTGTTTTTGGGAGTTTTTAGATAATTAAATCACAGAATAGAGTTGGGCATATGAGTAACCCATTCGAGTTCGGGTAGAACCCGTTCGGGTTTGGGATTAATGGGTATTGATTTACTACCTAATAGAATAATTCTAAATATTCGGTTCTGGTTTGGGTCAGATCCAGTTGGGTTTGGGTCAGTTTGGAAAAAGTTTCAGACCCTAAAAATACCCAAAAAAAAAGAAACGGGAAATTTTTATGTAGATAGCGAGTGTCCAAACAAATTTTTTTTTAAATTTGTTAAGTTTTAATAAATTTAATTATATTTGAATATATTTTACTAAATTTTGACAAACATAACAAATATTTTTTGAATAGTTTAGTTGTTTTGGATATTTAGGTCCAAAATTAATTGACATATTTATATTTATAATTATAATCTTAGATAATTAGATAACATTACGATTAAATATAATTAATATTTTGGATATTAAATTAATGTTTGGGTTTTTGAATACTCCTTTTGGGTAACGGATAATTTCCGGACCAATCGGATATCCACGGGTTTATTAAAAGTCTACCCAATAAGGAAATTTCCTAAAATTTTAACCCGCCCTAACCCAGTTTTTTGGTTCGGGTATTAGGTTGGTTATCGGGTCCGTTTTTTCGTCAGCCCTATCAAAGATAATCTAATATAGGCCCCAATTAGGTCTACAAATGTAACCAAAATACTATACAAAGACTAATTCTAAGTTAGGCCAAAAATTAGATCCTCTAATACAAAAGAAAAATGTTTCTTACCAAAACAATTATATACAAATTTTACACATTTACTTAAAACTACATATGTTGTATTTATTATAAAAATAACATTTTTAAACAAAGTCAATCTAATGAAGCATTATATGCAAATAGTAAAAATATTAAAAAATATTATGACATCATTTTTATACTATAATATTTTTTATGTAATTCAAACAAAATATACAATTTAATTTATACAAAATATTAATGCTGATCTAGTGAACGCATATATAAAGCAAAAATGAAATGTTAAGGCCAAAATACAGCTGACGATGATAATATATATATATATATATATATATATATATATATATATATATATATATATATATAAATGTTAGAAAAAAATAATCTACACTTATAACACGACGAGAATGGTATATAAAATTGAAAAGGCAAAAAAAAATAAAACACAAATCATTTGTTGGATTCAAGACCTAAAGCTGATGATGATGGTAATATACATTAATACAGATACATAATATATTTACATGTTTTAGTCCATTACATTCTCATACATTTTTTATCTGCATTAACCTTAAAAAGAAGAAAAACCAAGCACATGTTCTTCATTCTTCCCTCCGGCTCCGGTGAAGCTACTTCCGCCGGAATAACCACCTTTTTTTGAAACTTTTTCAATATTCCTAAAAGCAACCGAAAATCTGAAACTCATCGATTCATCGAGAAACCAAAGTCATCATCGTCTAACAACATGGAAGAATACACATTATTATGAGTCCCTCGATGATCCATAGAACCAAAATCATCTTCAGATTCTCCTTCTCTCAACATCTCAACCATCTCCACAACTTCTCTCATATCCATCCTCCTCTCTTCTTCTTCTTCGCAACATCTCAAACCAATTTTCAACAAATTAATCATTTCCGCTTTACAATTCTTCTTCCCTTTCATTTCCTTGTCGAACACGTCACCTGTTTTCTTCTCCTTAACCATATCGTTAACCCAAGTCACAAGACTCATGTTAGAATCATAACCTTGCGTTAAGTAATTTTCAGGGAATCTTCCTGTCAAAACTTCCAAGATCAACACACCAAAACACCAAACATCTGTCTTCTTCGTTATGATTTGTCCTTTCGAAGGTCTATACTCTGGCGATTTGTAAGCTGTCATGAAGTTATGTGCGTGCTCTGAGCTCATCATAGGTCTTAGAGCGTAATCTGTTAACAATGGCTCGAATGAATCGTCTAAAACAATATTCGATGACTTCATATGACCATGAGGGATTGTTAGTGTTGGAAGCTCGTCAAACAAGTAAGATAAACCCTTTGCTACTCCTTTTATGATCTTTAAACGTGTTATCCAATCCAATCCAGCGGAATTATTCGCTGCGAACGTATAATTCAAATAGTTAGTATTCACAAAAAGTTTTATAAAATGTCAAATTATTAACAATTCTTATTCAAACATACCATGAAGATGGCTTGCCAAGCTACTGTTGGGCATAAATTCAGTGACTAGAAGCTTCTCCTCTCTACGGTAATAGTAAGCAACGAGAGGCAATATATTTGGATGGTTTAATCTCCCTAACCGTCTCATATGCTCATGAAACTCATCTCTTCCGACATTGTTCATATGTTTATACCTCTTCACAACCAATGTTTGTCCACTAGATATCGCTGCTTTGTATGAAGCACCAAATGTTCCGCTACCAAGAACTTCAGCTGAAGCTCTCAAAAGATCTTGAAGATCGAATCTTTGAATATCGTCCCTCACGAATAGAAGCCTTCCTCCTGGATCAGGCATCGATCCTCTCCTTGTGTGATTTACGGATTCTGCGGGTTTATTGTTCTTGTTTGTGGATTGATGATAATTATAGCTCTCTATCCTTTCTTTTCCCGCAGAAGAAGGATAAGCTGACAAGAAATTACGTCTTCTTGATTGAACGAAACAGAACACAAGCGCGATGATCACTAGTATTATGCCAATAACAATCAAAATGATTGCTAGAGTGTAAAAAGATCCGGCCTTTTTCCCCGTGGGAGGAGAAGTAGATTTTGGATCAACGGGAGATACCGGAACAACAGGAACCCCCGGAGAGGAAGAGGAACATGGACTTAAGGGAGCATCACACAAACCTTTGTTACCTACAATTTACAAAACATAGAATATTCATGTCATCAAAAATGCATCAAACTCTTGAAAGGTTTATGCAAAATTTATATGAAAATAATGAATTCTCTAGTTGCACACCTAAAAAGGATGTCATGTTGACATTTGATTCTAAAAGCATTATATGACAATATTAATATGTAGAACATTTTTATTGTTACCTGCAAAAGAGCCTGGATCCATGTTTCGAAGACTTTCAGGTATCGGTCCATCGAGATCATTGTTTTCAAAGCTAGCTAATTTAAGATCCTTCTGTTGAAAAGATGGTATTTGCCCTTGAAATTGATTACCATTTAGCCTCAACTCTAAAAGCATTGGCAAAGAGGCTAGAGAAGAAGGAATTGTTCCTCGGAATGCGTTATTAGCCAGCAAAATTTTCTTCAAAAGTGGCATACCTAGAAATGCATCTGCGGGTATCTCCCCCGAAAACCGGTTATTAGACAAATACAAAGATTTCAGCGAAGTAAACCTCTTAACTTGAGGCATTGGGCCATTGAAGTTATTGTTCATGAAGCTTATGGTTCGCAGATTCTTCATTGGAACCAATGGGTCGAGGTTTAGTTTCCCGGTCAAACCCATTCCCTCAAGTTGTAATCCCCAAACGTAATTGCTACAAAGAACACCAAACCAATTTGCTGTATTTCCTTGACATGGTGATGATAATGGATCCCAACTACGAAATTCTGAACCATTTGCTAATGTATCTTTGAATCGCAAGAGACAATCTGCATCTGAATCCGGCACAACCACCTGAGACATTGCCACCGGACATAACACGCTGATAAAGATGATGATGAAAATGCAAGAAGGTAGATTCTTCTTCAAGGCCGTGTTACACGCAAGCGTAAACGGGTCCTCCCAATTGCGCATTGCGGTTACACGCGCAATGGAATCGATTTGATTGATGTGAAATCTCTTGTTTTCTTCTTTTTCTTTTTTGTCTTTCGTGATCGCCAAGAAATTGTGTGAACGGAAGAGAGAAAAACAAAACCTACCAAGAATAGACAAAGCAAAGTATTTAAATTTGCAAAATTGTGATTATTTTTTTTTGGATTTGTGGCATCTTAAGATTATTATTAGGTGAGAGAGTTCTTTGGATAACCATTCAATTATCTTGTTTTAACTTTTTAAGTTATATATACATGTAATCGTTGTTGTACTGATTTGTCATTTGCTTTAGTTCCAACCAAATTTATTTTTCTCTCTATATGAGAATTATTTTGGTATAACTGATTTTAAGAATCAGGCATAACTGGTGGATTGTTCTATATGATGATGATAATATCTGAACCAATTAAACAAGTAATGTGATATAACTCGGTAGAGTTTTAGAGATTTCTGTTTTATCACCAGTTACCCGTTAAAAACAAACAAACAACATGTTTTATAAATTAATCGACAAATATGGTCAGTCAAACTAGGAGTAAAACTTAGTAGTCTCTTAATTTTCTTTTCAAAATTCTAGTAATGAAATTATAAAGGATGACTTTGTTATTCCTAAATTATGTGACTGCGCACGATTAAGAGTTGTTATTTTCGGACAGTGTTACTCGAGGAAAGACATAAAAAAGACAAAAGACATAAACAATGATAAAATTAAACTTTATGGGGAGAAAATCAAATGTAAAAAAATGAAGAAAAAGAAAATGGAAGGTCAAAAAGTTGAATGCTGAAATTGTTCTTCTGAAAGAACGCGGAATTGGGTTAAAGAGCTTTAAAGTGTTGGTGGGCCGACACGATTGGTCGGCATGAAATCTTAAGGTGTGAACCTTTCAAGTACACATTTCTGCTGCTTATGCAGTGTCCATACTCCAATTTCGGTTCGTACTGGAAAACATACTAAAGTGGATGTATATTTGATAACAGTTTTTGTTTTTGTTTTTGAATACTAGTATTATATAAAAGAGATTTTTCCTAGTCTACTAATGTTTCAATCCAATCCATTGTAGTTATCAAACTAGTTATTTATGGGTATTCAAAGCTGATAATATGGTACTGCGGGGTAGTAGTATAATACTAAATAATTACTTACGAAATTAATAATGAAATGAGTAATTATAGAATGAATGCATATAATTAAGTGTTTTTTTTTCACAAAAGAAAGACGCCTGAATTTAATAATAAAGTGTATTAAATATTAATTCACATTTGTCGTAAATACGTGGATTGTAAAAGTGTATCAATCGTATGTATGTACCACTGGTTAAACAAATGTATGATGCATCAATAGTCAAACTAAAAAACTCGCTGATCTTTGAACACGAAGTTGAAAAAAAAGTCGAAAAAATCTCACTGATGTATGTAAAAAGAAAATATGTTGGTAAATAAAAGAAAAAATGGGAGGATAAAAAGGCAGGGAATAATCACAAACTTTTAGGCCTAAAAATGATAAGTGTTGGACCAACCCATGGCTTGCACGTTTGGTCTCATCTCGTTACTTTTGTTTTCGATCTCATCGATGTCTGCGTCTGTGCGGACCATTTTACCCTTGCCTTTTATTACTTCACTAAAAGATGAACACACGAATTATTTAGACATGCGGCACACAATTTTATTACGGTTAAGTTTACAGTTTTAAGGCGAAAATATATCGTTATGCTTTATGCTACATTAATTATGTATAGTAGTACTCCCTACCCAAAACAAAGTTACGTATAGTACTTTGATTGGCCATCGAGGACTCAAGGTTTACTAAATAGAAAGTAAAACAAAGAGATGTTTATTGCATTCGTCGTCCACACATAGAATAATCAATCATCATCATGATTTGTTTTACATTCTTAAGTTCTCGTAATTATTCGTTTCGTACGTTTTTTTAATTTTATTCCAAAGAATTTAACATTAATATTTTGAAGAACCATGTGCTACTAGCCTACTATTATACTCAATTGACAACAACCCATTTTATTTTGCTTTTGCTCGTGTTTCATTCATTTCGAACGATTGGATTTACATAAAATAGTCTATACACAAAGACAAAACAAAATCGCTTTTTTTTTTTTTTTTTTTTTCATTTTGTATACTATTATTGTGGAAAACGCAACATTTATATATCATACTATTGATCTTGCATGGTTCCATGAATTTTCTAGGTAAAAAAAGTGTGTTAATAGAACAAACAAAACTGTTAAAACATGTTGAATTACTTAATGCAATTTGACTCTGGTAAAACATGGTCAGCCACGACATTTCAACTACTCTCATTAACTCCCAAATGTTTCATCATTTAATATATGAAAATCATTATATAATACTCGTATGATTCAATTACTCAGATAATAGTGATGTAATGCATGACACTTGTTTTTGGAATTTTATTTTATTTCCAGTTATATATTACAGTTGTTTACTCGTCAGACTAATATTGACTGTTATTAGAAATAAAGGTACTTAATTCTTATTCTTTACGCGCTACAAAATAAGCAACAATGGCAAAACCGTAAAAATGAGTAGTCAAAGGGGTATTTGGTTTTAGAAAGAGATGAGGATAAAAATGAGGTTAAGCGTTTTTATTATTCCCCTGGTGGAAAGTAGGCAAGCAAGTGGTATCATCAACAAACAAAGCACTTCTCTTTTGATTCGATTCTCTCTTTACCTTGAAGCTTCAATATCAACCAAATCTTTTTTCTCAAAATCTCAAAGAATCTCTCAAACTCAGTCTCCTATCTGTCTCTCTGCAAACTATTACCAACCAGGTTAGATTCTTGATCTCAAAGTTTCCATCTTTTTATTTTATGTCGGTTGCTTTCGCTGAGTTCTGGTTTCTTTGATTTTCTTAGTTACAGAACACAACTTACTTTGTTTTTTGGTTTGGGCTGTGTTGAAAATTGAGCTTAGGGTTTTATGTAACAGTTGTCTTAGCTCATAGTTACGGTTAAAAAGCTCTCAACTTTGTCTCCCTAATGATAATTGAATTCAATCTTGTTTATGATTTTTCTCTATTGGGTCGATCTTTAACTGAATCTATCTACATAAAGATCCAACCGTTTTAAGAATCTTAGGGTTCTTATCATCTTGTTCAAAACTAAGATTCTGTTTTTTGGTGTGGCAGATAATTTAGATATGGAAGCTACTCAGAAACATATGATTCAAGAAGGATCTTCAATGTTTTACCATCAACCATCTTCAGTCAAACAAATGGACCTTTCTGTTCAGACATTTGATTCTTACTGCACACTTGAATCCTCTTCAGGCACCAAGTCTCATCCTTGTCTTAACAACAAAAACAACTCTTCTTCAACCACAAGCTTTTCCTCTAATGAAAGTCCCATTTCTCAAGCCAACAACAACAACTTATCAAGGTTTAACAATCATTCCCCTGAAGAAAACAATAACTCTCCCTTGAGCGGTTCTTCAGCGACAAACACCAACGAGACAGAGCTTAGTCTCATGCTTAAAGATTTGGAGACTGCAATGATGGAGCCTGATGTAGACAACAGCTATAACAATCAAGGCGGGTTTGGACAGCAGCATGGAGTTGTTTCTTCAGCTATGTATAGATCTATGGAGATGATCTCTAGGGGAGATTTAAAAGGAGTGCTCTATGAATGCGCAAAAGCTGTTGAAAACTATGATTTGGAAATGACTGATTGGTTGATCTCTCAGTTACAGCAAATGGTTTCTGTTTCTGGTGAGCCTGTTCAGCGCTTAGGAGCTTATATGCTTGAAGGTCTCGTTGCTAGGTTAGCTTCTTCGGGTAGCTCCATCTATAAAGCATTGAGATGCAAAGACCCAACGGGTCCTGAGCTTCTTACTTATATGCATATCTTGTATGAAGCCTGCCCTTATTTCAAATTCGGTTATGAATCTGCTAATGGAGCTATAGCTGAAGCTGTGAAGAACGAAAGTTTTGTGCACATTATCGATTTCCAGATTTCTCAAGGTGGTCAATGGGTGAGTTTGATCCGTGCTCTTGGTGCTAGACCTGGTGGACCTCCGAACGTTAGGATAACGGGAATTGATGATCCGAGATCATCGTTTGCTCGTCAAGGAGGACTTGAGTTAGTTGGACAAAGACTTGGGAAGCTAGCTGAAATGTGCGGTGTTCCGTTTGAGTTCCATGGAGCTGCTTTATGCTGCACGGAAGTCGAAATCGAGAAGCTAGGAGTTAGAAATGGAGAAGCGCTCGCGGTTAACTTCCCGCTTGTTCTTCACCACATGCCTGATGAGAGTGTAACTGTGGAGAATCACAGAGATAGATTGTTGAGATTGGTCAAACACTTGTCACCAAACGTTGTGACTCTGGTTGAGCAAGAAGCGAATACAAACACTGCGCCGTTTCTTCCCCGGTTTGTCGAGACAATGAACCATTACTTGGCAGTTTTCGAATCAATAGATGTGAAACTCGCTAGAGATCACAAGGAAAGGATCAATGTTGAGCAGCATTGTTTGGCTAGAGAGGTTGTGAATCTTATAGCTTGTGAAGGTGTTGAAAGAGAAGAGAGGCACGAGCCACTAGGGAAATGGAGGTCTCGGTTTCACATGGCGGGATTTAAACCGTATCCTTTGAGCTCGTATGTGAACGCAACAATCAAAGGATTGCTTGAGAGTTATTCAGAGAAGTATACACTTGAAGAAAGAGATGGAGCATTGTATTTAGGATGGAAGAATCAACCTCTTATCACTTCTTGTGCTTGGAGGTAACTAATAAAAACCTTGTTCGGTTTCAGAAGAGATTAGAAACTTCTTTTAAAGTTTGCAGAATCTGTTTGTAAAAGTAAAACTCATGCATGATCCGAAGGAACAAGTTGTCAAATGTTGTAGTAGTAAGTGATATGTTGATGACCCCATATATGTTTAAGGTTTATGTTTTTTTTTTTCTTTTCTCACAACAAACTATGATTTGACATCAAACTTATAACTCTCTGTTTATGATGTGATAAATTAATGATATATGGTTTTTTCTTGTCGTTTGTATTACGCACAAGGTTAGGAAAATTTGCAGATTTTTTTGAAGCAATATCATTAAGTTAATGTAGCACCAGACATCTAATTGACTAATCGAATGTCCTAAACAGTCAAACGTTTAACCAATTTTAAGGTGTTTAGAATAGTACTCAATTTTTCATTATAATGTATTGTTTTTTTTAATAATTTTTTAATTTTGTTTCATTATATTAAATGTTTTACAAGTTTGGATGCAAATATAAAATGTATTTGATATTTTGCAGCCACTTTTGTAATTGGTTGATTTTTTAAAAGTTAAATAATCGAACGTTAATGTACGTTTAAATGATGAACATACGAATAAATCAAAGTTATAACCAATTAGTTGTTTGATTAAACAATACTTGTAACAAAAACATACATGATCCCATTTGTAACCATCGTTTTAATGTTTTAGTTAAGAGATAATAAGAGAGAACCGGAATTCTTTTTTTGAAAATGTAGTTTGAAAAAGTGGTTAGAGATAATAAGAGAGAACTGGAATTGTTTTTTTGTACTTTGGTTAAAACTATGGTACGTTTGGAAATGAAACAAAGATAATCTTGAATTATTATACATTTGAATTATTGCGCCTTCTATGATCCGAAAGATAGCTGTTCAAACCACAGTTTTACCACATTTGGAAGCAGCGAAATAATGTTCCTCACAACAACACTATCTTGCCTCGACAAAGGAAGCATTTTGGAAACTTAATGCAACCTTGGATTAGATGATTTCACTTTTGTGTCTTTACATTTATTTGTTACCTTGTTTTTAATTTTGGCAAGGTCTCAAAAACTTTAGGTTTTATTTTGTGTAATTCCTAAACTTTTCATTTATAATGATATTTACAGTTATATCAAAAATATTCATTCTTATTTTCCCTTTAACTACATAATAACCAGAGAGCAGCTTTGGATATATAATGTCGGAAGGCATGCTCTTATGCTACTCCATTTCACATTAAGTCTATGCTTCGAAATTTATAGGAACGAAATGTTCCAATCTTTCATTGTCTTCCTCTATTATTTAAACCCAAAACCTCAAGCAATAAAAGCAGATTGTTTTCTTTGACTATACAAAATAATAAAATTTAAATCCTACAAAAAAAGAAGAAAATAAAAAGCTAAAAAGAACTAATGTTTCACATAGTTTGTAATATATTATTTCGACTATTTACGTTCAATCGTCTGTTTCAATTCATTCGTTCGATTGGTAACTAATGATACGGTTCAACTCACAAGCATATCAAACTAGATACCAAACAAACCTGAGTTCAGTTTTGCTACAACTATGAACATATAGACGAGTGTGTAATCAATCGGTCAAACACCACTCTCCATTTTTGTAAAAGGACAACAAGCCCTATAAGAAAAGATGATGAAAGGAATGTGGAAACTCCAAATTAACACCGTTTCCCCAATTTTCATGCTTAATTATTCGGAATATATTCTTGGTCCATTAAAAGCTTGCTTCTTCTCTATTTGTATATGGTCATTTTTTGTTACTTAGATCTTGATGGATGTCATGATTACGTAATCATTCGTCAGACAAAAAAGGGAGTTTCTAGAAATTTTGTTTTAAATTATCTTTGTCGTTTTTATGGGTATAGATATATATAATTTTCAATTGCATAATTTTCAAATTAGTATGGTACCACGAGAAAGAAAGAGGATAAATGGTCAAACCGTCATCCTTACGTCATGCTGTCGCTGATAAACGTGTGCGCTTATCTGAACTAATCTACCTTTATTCAAATACTATATGCAATTGAACAATACTTTATTCTTTATTGTTTTTTTTTTGGTTTTCTGTTGAACATATTATTAGTTACAGTTTTTTTTTTTTGGTAATTGAAACATTTTATTTTTGTCAACAACTTTTTATTAAACAGATCGGATGTATATTAATAGTATTATTCTTTTGTTACAAATTTTCTATATCCAAGTTGAGTCCAACATAGATATATTATTACAATTCAAAATGATGATCATGAATTCTGTATAGTTTGTTGTACAGTATTATTATGGTCAAGAATGCTAATTTCTAACAAACAAAAAAAAAAATGACAAGAAAATGAGAATGCTAATTTGGTAGTAATTATTTTGTTATCTCCACTGACGTAACAAAATGAGTAGAGTAGACAATAACCATTTGGTCAGGATTATCTACATGATTAAAACACCAAATTTACTCTTTCATATGTCGTAAAAAATGTATTGTTTGGTTGTTCCTACGTAACCATGATTGATATACTGTATGATATTGATACCCCAAATAAAAACACCCATAATTATATATTGGTAAGAATTTCTTCATTTTGTGTAATCAATCAGTCAAACGAAATCAACAATTCAAACAATACATTTTAACCGCTTAAAATACATAGTATATATATACTGTCATTTTTAACTTTCAAAATTCTTTTACCATGCTACTAATTCTCATATCATAATATTGGCCATGGAACTTTAAACGCTGGCCTTGTTTAGATGGATGCAGGGTTGTTAGTTGTTACAGCATTGGTCAGACTCGGACCCTAATTCGAATTTGACCAACATTTATTTTCTTCACTAAACTTTTAACATATGGACGACCACTAAACAAAAACAAAAAAAACTGTGGATTCGGATGCAATAATTGGGATATATCCACGGGGTCCATTAACGAGTCAATGTGTGATTTGTACACTTTTGCCTTTCAAAATGAAACATCTTTATTGCGAGTTATTATAAAGATAGAAGATGATGAATTGATGACGCAACTCAAACCATCGATGTTTGAATCTAAATCCCTATTTTCTAAACATATACTTCTGCTAACGTATTAATGCATTTTGGAGATAAGTTTATCAAAGAAAGAAAGTTTTTAAACTGACAAAAAATGGCGTCTTATTATAAAACATTGACTAATAAATCATCTTATTATTTTTGGGGTTACATCATCTTCTTAATTTTGGCCAACTGTCAATACAACAACTCTTTCCTTAACTATAAATACATCTTCATCAGAGATTCAACAAATAAACATATTTTTCACTAACTCTCTCTAAGAGATTCAAGATGCCAATCTCAGAGAAATCTTCTGCTACTAATACGAGGTTAGTTGTTAAGAAGCTTTTCGCCAGACAGCTACATGAAGGATTTGGTGCTGTTGTAAGAAGAAGCATCGGAAGGTAACCAACATGAAGGATTTTGTGCTGTTTCATTAGTTCCAAGTGTAGTAATGAAAAAGAGGTTTAATATGTGTGAAATTTTGCAGGTTTGAGTTCAGATACTTCGACCCATTTCTTGTCCTGGATGAATTCTCAGGTGGGTCTTGTCTCTTTTCTTCCTCTGTTTTTGCTCTGTTCTTTTCAATCCAACTTGTCAGATTTTAATGATCTTTAAAAACTGCAGTTTCAGCTCCTGCAGGATTCCCAGATCATCCACACAGAGGTTGGTTTTGTTATCGTTATTTTAAACGCAGTTTACACGTTAAGTTTGCGTTTACACGAGAAAAAACAAATATTTTGAATAATAAATTTCAACTTTCATAAAGATGTTAGTATATACCTTTCATTTGACGTTTATGTTTATAATTACTTAAATTAACATATGTATAATTTTTCTTTAAGATATTTTAAGTCATGGTTTCATTTGGAAGCACATTTAATTTATACACAAACCTAAGTTGCAATGCTAATTAAAAATCAAGGCATTAATCTTCACCTTCTGATAAAAGCAGAATACATATGACCACACTAACCAAAGCTATCACTATATCATGGTTCTTCTTGTTTACTATTTGTTTTTTCTTTTCCAAAATCAGGATTTGAGACAGTCACTTACATGTTAGAGGTATTGATCTCTTCTCATCTTCTTATTCGATTTCTCAAGAATCGCCACGCGTAACTCTTGATGAATATGTATACATAGGGAGAGATTTTGCATGAAGACTGTGAAGGACACAAAGGAGTAATAAGAGAAGGAGGATTACAATGGATGACTGCAGGAAAAGGCATTGTTCATTCTGAAATGCCTTCTTCTAATTCCAATGGCATTACTCACAACAAGGGCTTGCAGCTTTGGATCAATCTCTCCTCAAGACAAAAACTGTAAGCTTCTTCGATAAGAAACATTTGCGGATTAACCAATTGACAATGAGTGGAGTGATCCATGTTATTTTATATACTAGATTAGGTTTCTTCTTACTTGAAAGTCCGTGAATTCTCAGAGTGGAGCCGAGTTATCAAGAGATAGAGAGTAAAGACATAGCAGAAACAGAGAAAGATGGTGTGAGAGTTAGAGTCATAGCAGGAGAATGGAATGGAGTTAAGTCAAAGATCTGCACAAGAACGCCAACAATGTATTTAGACTTCACTCTCTCGCCGGGTTCTCGAATCTCTCAACCCATTCCACTTCACTGGAACGCGTTTGTCTATGTTCTTCAAGGCCATGGTCACTTTGGGGATTCCAAGTTACAACATTCAGCCGCTGCTGCGCACCACTTGCTGGTTCTAGGCCTAGGTGGTGACATGTTAGAGGCTTGGAACGGTTCTGATTCCGGTTTGCCTCTTCGGTTTATCCTTGTGGCTGGTGAGCCTATAGGTGAACCAATGGTTCAGTTTGGTCCTTTTGTTATGAACACACAAGAAGAGATTGATGAGACCATTGACGACTTTGAGAATTTTAGAAATGGGTTTGAAAAAGCTAGACATTGGAAGTCTCAAGCTGCTTCTGCCTTGGGACTGTTCTGAAATCTTTTTGCCTCTAGTTATAATTTTTTGAATACTTCTTTACCTGTTATTGTAATGATCTTTCCAAAATTATTAGAGAAAAATTGGAGTGTGAGATCTCTAATCATTTCTTAGTAAGACTTTATATCAAAATGTAAGACGATACTCTTTATTCATAAAATTGAAGTAAACATTATTTTGGAACATTCAAAGTATTCAGTTCAAGAAAATTTGGTGTTGTTGACTTCAATCTCCAATGCTTCTACAAACTTATCAGCATAACCACTTAACAATCCAGGACTAACTAAAGTCTCTTTCAATTTCTTATGATTCCTCTTCACTAAGTTCCCAATCTCACTATCTATATCCATCACAGATTTAACAGTATCTCTCAAGTCCTCTTTCGAGAACCATCCGGAATCTTCTCTCTGCACTTTCACAGAGACTTCGAGTTCTTCAGTCAACAATCTTGTGATGAGAACTTGATCTGCCAATTGTGGAATAAACACAATCTGACAATCACTAACCAAAGACTCCCACATTGAACCAAAGCCACAATGGTTCACAAAGCAACCTACTGATGGATGAGACAATATCAAAGGTTGTTCCAACCATCCTTCCCAAACGATTCCATGCTTTTTAACCCGTTCTTCGAATCCTTTTGGTAACGCTTCTTGAACCGTTGGTGAGCCTTTTGGCGGCATAACCGATATTAAAAACGGTAGACCCATTAGCTCCATTCCTAAACAGAATTCTTGAAATTGATCCTTCTCGAAAAAGAATTGAGTGCCAAACGCACAAAACACTACCGACCCTGGTTCAAATCCGTTTAACCAGTGATTCCATCGGTCTTCTAGAAATTTACCACTCTTATTTTGCGGTTCAGGGAGCATTGGACCGGTTAAGAGAAGTTTCTTTTGACATTCTTTTTCGATGAAACCGCATAGCTTACCTTCAAGTTCCACGCAGGTCCTTATGGAAACGACGTCACAGTTCTTAAGGCCTTTGGTGATCAGACCGAAAAGCTCATGGGAATTCGCAAAGAGAGAACAGACGTTAGCTTCATGTCCACGTAACGCCACTTTGGATAAAGGATAATCCGGCGGAGGAAACCCTAATTCAGCCCTAGGTGCAAGAACCATAGCTACACAAGCTGCCGATATGATCTGGTAATTGACACTCTTTATTCCAAACTCTTCTGCCATTTCTGGAACCCAATGAACAAAATCGAAAAAGATTAGATCTGGTTTCAAAGCACGGACCTTTGCTTCGATCTGATCGCGTAAGAGATCCATGGCAACGAATATGGGTTTCTTAGTTGAGTTTGGGAGATCCGAGGCTGTCTCGGCGCCAAAAGGGAGACCATCGACAGGAGGGAGAGTAAGAGGCTCAAAGACAATGCTGTCTGGGAACAGATTGAGAGGTTGGAGCTGCTTATGAGCTTTCTTGGGGAGGAAGAAAGTGACCCTATGACCTTTCTCAGCTAGTTTGTTGGCTAAATGAAGATATGGAATCATATGACCAAAACCAAACCATGGATACATAAAAGCATGAAATTTTGATCCCATTTCTTCAAGAGAGCCAAATTGTTGACCCTTTTTTTTTCTTTACTCAAGTTATAGAAGAATGGTTGCTTTTCTTTGTGTAGTTGATATTAAAAGAATGTGTCTTAAATATTAAGTGGGATTATTTAAGCTGTGTTTAGGTGCTAATTGCTTGATTGCATGTGCCACCATGTGTTGAATGTATAAAGCTTGCAAGTTGCAACAACAAATCTTTAAAATATAGATCAGTGTTTTACTGTTAACTTGCATTATAAATTTTACTGTTAACTTGCATTATAAATTTTACTGAAATAATCAAATCTCAATGCTCAAAATCCAATTTTAACAGTTGGAATAGGAAATCCACGTGTAATGATTCTATTAGTTAATGATAAAAGCCCTATGCTTTGGAGTGGGGCATAGTCATGGAGCTACCGGTGAAGTTGAACGGAGATAAAAATATAATCTTTTTGTCTGTCAAGATCTTAAATTGACAATTTGAGAGAGCCTGAGAGTAGTTTTGTTGGGTACCCAGTTGAAGGAAGTGAGAATCAGAAAATGGGGGTTTCGATGTTGGATTCCTCATGGAGTTTCCGATTATCCTCGAAGATGTCTCCTTCACCAACACAAAAACTCGCTAGCTCTTTGACAGAAAGAGATCCAATTTCTCTGAATTTGAGGTTTGATCATTCCATTAGGGCATATTCAGCTCGAGCTCTAAAGTGCAGGTCTGTTAAGTCTGAGGATTTTGTTGAGAGAAGTAGCCCATTTGAGGTAACATACTAAAATCTCTGCTTCGAATCTGAGTTAGAATTTCATTAAATTGGTTCTCATTTCTAGTCTTTGCAATAGAATTTCATGAACAAGTTCATCACAGCAGAAAGAGTTTGACTTTGCTTAGATAGCCAAGTCCTTAGAGAATTAGAAACACAAGAACAAGCGTAAATTCTGATATCTCCTGTTAAAGTCTTGGCCTTTTTTCTTGTTCAATTGAATGAAGAAGTAAACTTCACTTTATCTTTAATCTTCTTTGGAGATTTCGGTTTTTAAGTACTGATAGTTTCCCCTTGAAAGACCATTTCGATAGAGGTTATTCTCAACTTATTCTGTTGAATTCTCATTGTTTGAAAGGTTAAGAAAGAGCTTGAGATTTGCTTCGACCTCGTACATAGGCTCGGGAGAGGCATTGTGTACTTAGGTTCCGCCAGAATCCCACCAAACCATTCACATTATCTGCAAGCACAAGAGTTGAGCAGAGAAGTAAGTAAGACCCTTAACACTCCACAAGAGCTTAGTTTAGATATAGATTTCTCAGAGTTGTGTATTTTATCAGGCAGCAACTCTGTTGGACTGTACTACATGGTCTGGTGCTGGACCAGGGCTTATGGATGCTGTGACTGAAGGTGCTTTGGAAGCTGAGAAACCGGTCGGTGGCATCAAAATAGAAAAAGAAGCCGGTGAATGGACCGCATCGAAGTTTCATCCATATCTCCCTCCTCAGAATTACCATACTTGCAGGTAAACATAGCCACACACCATTGGTTATTACTTACTGTGCTTGCACAAGAATGAGTGATCCCTAAAATGCAAAATCCATGTTAGGTTTTTCTCGGCGAGAAAGCATGGATTAGTAGATGCTGTGATTAGAAACAATGTATCTGAGAAGACGGCGATAATTGCACTTCCAGGTGGCATTGGCACGCTCGATGAGATGTTTGAGATTTTGGCATTGATTCAGCTCGAAAGGATTGGATCTGCATTGCCGGTTCCATTCATTGTGATGAATTATGATGCTTTCTATTCAAAGCTGCTTGAATTCATTGAGACTTGTGAAAACTTGGGAACTGTTTCTAAAGGAGAAGTTTCTGCACTGTGGAAGGTATGCAACAACAACTTTGAAGCTTTGACATACTTAGCTGAATTCTATGACTTGCCTGACGGTTCTGCAAAGCTGGAAACTGAACTTAGAAAAACCACTCCCACTCGTGGATGATGAGTTTCGTAATTTTTAACTGTAAGAGATCATATTTTTGACCATGAGCAACCAATTTGAAGCTACTCATGTGGCACATGTAGCATATAGATTCGTGTGTTTGATACATACACCAATCAGATTTGTTGTTATCACTTTCAATCTTATGTTTCTTCTCTTAGCTTCTCGTGTTATCCTTCTACTTCACTGAACTTATGGTAATGGGAATGTTAAAGCTAGTGAAGACAACAATGACATCGAAGTATGATTATCATATTCATGTGAATGGGGTTTTAAACCAGTTTATAACCAAGCAAGACCAAACAACTTTCTGATACAAGAACCAAACCAAACCAATCAGAATTGTGGTCCATCTTCCTCCTCTAGTGCCAAAAACAAAAAAGTTAAAAAAAAAAGATGCAAGATTAAGATCTTTTTAAAGTAAGTTTCTTTAGAACCTTTAGAGCCGTTGTGGTATAGAAACTGAATACAAACAAAAATAAAAACTTGAGTAAAAGAGAGAGGCGTCTGTAATCCGTAGATCGTGCCTACTTAGAAAAGTCTATTTCACACTGAATATTAAACAATAACGCAATAATTGTTCCTCTTTCACTTTCTACATCCTTTCTTCTTCTTCCTCTTCTCTTCCTTCTCCGTTGCAAAGCTCAAGAAAAACTAAAGGAATCCAAGTGGTAAACCTCAGCGCAAATTTCAAGAAGAAGAAAAGCAGAGAAAAGTTTTCTTCTTTTTGACCTTTCTTCCCCTAAATTAAAGGTTAACAGAGCCTCAATTTCGTCTTTTTCTTATAACGAGAACCCTTTACCATAAAAATCTCAACTTTATCCCTTATTCTTATCTGCAAAATTCGTTCTCGTCCCTTGGATTATGGGTTTTTTTGTTCCTCGAGAAAGTTGATTGCTTTCTTGGAATCCATGCGTGCCCTTTCTCTTTGTTGTTTTAAAGGATGCGTCTGCGTTAGATTGTTTTAGTAACTTTGTGAATTGATTAAGCACTTCTTCACCATAATCAAGTTTATAGCTTTTGCTTCTGATCAGGTAAAAATACCAAAATTTTAGGAGTTCTTGAGCTTTGTTTTTAATGGCAATATTTGATTGCAGCATCTTAAAGTTCTATAATTTGCCAGAGATCTGATTTGATTCGCTTAGTAATTTCTGTTTCTTGAGTTAGAGTTAGTGTCTCTTTGTTTGTTATCTGTAGAATTTGAACCAAACTCTAAAAGGTTTGTCTTTATTTTATTTGTATTATGGATGATTCCAAGTAAGAGCTGCTGTCTTTTTTTGTTTGCAGATCCTGTTATGGAATCTCCACATTCTGAGGCATCAATCGTGAATGGTAGTATCCATTTGAATGGCAGTGGTGAAACCAAAACAAAGAATATAGTCATGTCGTCTGATTCAGACAGTTTCATCGGTGTGCTTGAGGTTTTTGTTCACCAAGCTAGGGACATCCACAACATCTGTATCTATCATAAGCAAGATGTGTATGCTAAGCTTTGTCTCACAAATGATCCCGAAAACTCCTTGTCCACAAAGATCATCAATGGTGGAGGGCAAAACCCTGTCTTCGACGATACCCTTCAGTTCGACGTTAAGAACCTGGATTGTTCGCTTAAGTGTGAGATATTTATGATGAGCCGCGTGAAGAATTATCTTGAGGATCAGTTACTTGGATTCTCTCTTGTACCTTTGTCTGAAGTGATTGTGAGGAATGGGAAATTGGAGAAAGAGTTCTCCCTTTCTTCAACCGATTTGTATCACTCTCCTGCAGGTTTTGTCGAGTTGTCTCTCTCGTACGCAGGAGATTCGCCTGACGTGATGCATATTCCTGCGGTTCCAACTGCGGATGAGACCGAGTTGGCTCCTATCGAGTTTGATGAGAGTGAGTTTTTGGATCCAAAGATTGTCTGTGAAAACAATCAAATGGTGTCTAAGTACTTCTCCACTACGTGTTCTGATTCTGATGATTTTGCAAGCTCTGAAACTGGCTTTGTGGAAGTAAACAGCATCCTGTCTGCAGTTGTTGAAACTGCTGTTGACGAAGCAGCACCGGCCAATTCTGTCTCAACAAATGGAATCTCATCTCCATCAACTGCAGTTAGCTCTGGCTCCTCGGGAACTCATGATGTTTCAAAGCAATCTAGTGAAGGAAACAACTCAGATTCAGAACAAGAAGCGAAGAAGCCAACAGATATCATCAAGAGTGGTGATTTAGATAAGACTGATGAAGAAGCAGTTGTGAAACCGGTTCTGACAGTGAACATTGAACCAGAGCAAAAGGTAGTGCAACAAGATATTGTTGACATGTACACAAAAAGCTTGCAGCAATTCACTGAGTCACTGGCTAAGATGAAACTTCCTTTGGACATCGATAGCCCAACCCAATCAGAGAACTCAAGCTCCTCCCAGCAGACGCCAAAGAGTGCTAGCTCCCGTGTTTTCTACGGGAGTAGAGCCTTCTTCTGAAGCTCAGAAATCATCTCAAGTTTGGCATCAGAAGTAGCGAGCATGTAGTGAAAGTGTAATAAGTTAAAAGTAGACACTATCTAAAATGTGTAACTATCTTCCTTTGAAGCCTTTAGCTTTTCTTGTTATCTGCAACTTTTCCAATTTAGTACTAAAGTTTCATAATCTCTTCCCTTCTCATATAACAGATAGACATAAAGACAAGAAGTTTGTGTTTGAAGAAGAAAACAATACAAAGACATAAAGACAACAAGTTTGTGTTTGAAGAAGAAAACAATACAAAGACAGCAAGTTCCATTACCAGTTGCAGAGATATATGTCTTCAACATCAACAGGATATATCAAATTCAACCATCATGTAAGGATCTCTAGATTGACGGTAGCTAGATGGTTAATTCGAAAATACCCAAATCTAGTTCCATTATCAGTTTGAGACATATGTCTGCAACTTCAACAAGACATATCATACTCCTCCATCATCAACTAAGGATCAAAGCTAGCTGGGTTGATTCGAGCAACAGGAATGCATTTAAGTGGATGAGCCATGGTCAGCGTCATTTCTCCAGTCTCTTCCATGTTAACCTTATCTCCATTGATTCTCCAATCAAAACCCTGCACCATTGTTCCAATGGCTACTCCCATGAAGATATAACCCAAGTTTTTTCCGAGACATCCTCTTCTTCCACTCCCGAAAGGAATGAAGTTCAAGGCTAGCTGTGCTTTCTCATCTTCTTTCCCTTTTAAAGGAGAAGTCATGAACCTCTCGGGCTGAAATTCTTCTGGATATTCCCATGAATCCGGATCTCTCAGCACCGCATAAGCGTTTACCATCATTGTTGTGTTCTGCCCTATGTAATACCCTCCGATCTTGCATCCTTCTGTTGCATTCCTCACCAAGATTGGCGTATGCGGGTGTAGTCTTAGCCCTTCTTTCATCACAGCCTGTAAATACGGCAGGTTGGGGAGATCTGTTTCTTGAATCAGTCTCCTAACCCCAACAACAGATTCTATCTCTTTTCTCAACTTTTCAAGAATCTCGGGATGGTTAATGAGTTCTGCCAATATCCACTGTATTGTTTGTGCTGAAGTATCAGTGCCTGCAAGGAAAATCTCCTACAACCACATGCACAATATAAAGACTTTGATGTGACAGACATTAAAGATATATATCACTGGAAGAAACTCAAGACATTACCACAAAAAGTGCTTTGATTTGGTTCCTGGAAATCTTAAACTCGGCGTTGTCATCTGCACAAACTTCCAATAGAACATCCATCATGTCTCTATCCTCTCCATTGTTGGGATTTTCTTCGTGTTCCTTAATAATTTTCTCCAGCAATTCATCGTACCTCTGCGAGACCTCCATGATTTCCTTCCCAAACAAAGAGATCCCGACCAGCTTGGAAAATTGACCAACAATGCTAGCTATGAGGAACTTCTTCGTCAAACTAAGTGATTTGGTCACCAAACCCCTGACTTGCTCTGCTTCACCGTTCTCCTCTGAACAGCTCCTCCCCATTGTCATCCTGCAAATGCTGTTGTTCGTTAGCTTCATCATCTCTTTACCAACGTCAACAGTCTCATTCTTTGCCGCCTTATCAAACAACATAGCACGGAAAGTTTGGAGTTCTTTCCCACGGAGGAGCCGTGTCTGCTCGAGGGAATGAGACCCGAGAAGTTTTTTGACTAAGAGCTTCTTCATGAATCTCCAGTAATCTCCATAAGGAACTGAGACAAAGCCAAAAGATCCAAAAAGTAATGATTTTTCCATTATAGGAGTCTGCCCGCTATCACGGCTAGCAAAGTTCAGGTCTTGGATCCTCAAAACTTCGTTGGCCATGGAGCCCGACGAGACTAGAACTATAGGGATATTGAAAGCGCGGAGGTGAAGGAAGGGACCATACTTGGAGGAGAGTTTCTGAAAGGATTTGTAACATGGAACAGAGAGGAGAAAGTGAAGATGACCAATGATCGGTAGAGACGGTGGGCTCGGAGGTAGACCGCAGCCTTGAAGTTGTGGGTCTTTTGGTTTCTTGAAGAAGAAAGCAGAGAAACAGAAGAGTGAGAAGATTGCTAGGAGGATGAAGATGAAGCAGAGCTGAAAGTCAACGCTGATTGCTGCCATTGTTGTCTAAAAACTGCAGAGAGGGTTAGATGAAGCAGACTGGTTTTATTATATGTACTCTTTAGATCAAATATTTCCTTCAGATCATTAGTGATATAAACTAGGGAATAATTCAATAGTTTAATCTTTAAGGGACGTTATACAAGGAGACAAGTCAAGTACCACATGATATAAACATATCTAATACTAAATAAAACATCCCACGCTATGCATGGGCTTGAAAACTCATATTTAAATATGTAGCAATTCTCATATATTTGATATTGAACTTCCAGTAATCTGTTATTATCACATGATATAAAAATATCTAACATATAACATGTGAAAATAGGTTTAAGGGTTTCTTGAGCTAAAAGAAAAAATCTTTGATAACCAACAGAAAAATAATTGATAACAACAAAATCCCCAAAACAACTTTGATCTGACTTGAATCACGAACCTGAATCTAAACTTGAGCTTGAGACTGAGATTGATAAGGAAGCTCACATCATCTGAGAAAGGGATACTGCAATCTTAGAACTGATAAGGGCATTGTGTTTTACAAGCGCAAGTAAGAATGGAGTTTCTGCATTTCCAGTAACTTTTTGTTCCCTGGCCAAAACCAAATTTAAACTTCAAACGCTGACATAAGAAAAAGAAGCAAAGCCTGAAGTATTCTGATGCAAGCATGAATGAAAGATATTAGCATATCTTCTTTGATAACCTTTCTTCTGTAAGAGCACGCTGTGTTGCTGATTCGATAAGATTTCCGGCGGCTGAATGCTGTTTCGGAATTGGAACAGCAAATAAAATTCACGCCTGACGGTTTTTTCGTTTCATGTTTGCATATGGAAAAAGCGGGTCTGTCTCAAGGTGGTAAGGGATCAAAGTGCAAAAATACTTTTTAAAAAGAGGAAATTTTGGGAGAAAGACTAGCACGGTCTTCAGGGCTATTTTACACGGGAAGGTGCCTAAAGAAGTCAATATATCATCCACAGCAGAAGTAAAGTGATTGAGTTCAGTGCTAATGAACAATTTTGCACCTTACAGGGAGTTCCTCTGTGTCGTTACGAGGACCATATGTTCCAGTATCCAGAGCAACATTGGAGGGAATCTCCTAGTTCATTGTTTGGTAACTCATAAGCCATTTCAACATCAGTTTCTCGAAGATGCTCACTCACATGTACTGTGATTAGGCTGCTTAATTGATAACCATAAAATATGTAACCACATTAAAAAAAAAAAACATACTTGGGGAGAAATCTTGACCAGACTCCTGAGCTGCTTCAAACCAGTTGTAAGAGAAAGTAAAAAAAGATTGGAAAAAGACTAGATAAATTGGAAATTCAAAAAAGCTGGGATCCCGATCTTTTATATATCAACCTTGTTGTGAATTTGCTTCAAGAGGTGAAAGATGATTCTGGAGATTCGAGATTCTAGATTGAGCAGAAGAAACTCAAGACATTACCACAAAAAGTGCTTTGATTTGGTTCCTGGAAATCTTAAACTCGGCGTTGTCATCTGCACAAACTTCCAGTAGAACATCCATCATGTCTCTATCCTCTCCATTGTTCGGATCCTTTTCGTGTTCCTTAATAATCTTCTCCAGCAATTCATCAAACCTCTGCGAGTGCTCCTTGATTTCCTTCCCAAAAAGAGAGATCCCGACCAGCTTGGAAAAGTGACCAACAATGCTAGCTATGAGGAACTTCTTCGTCAAACTAAGTGATTTGGTCACCAAACCCCTGACTTGCTCTGCTTCATCGTTCTCCTCTGAACAGCTCCTCCCCATTGTCATCCTGCAAATGCTGTTATTCGTTAGCTTCATCATCTCTTTACCAACGTCAACAGTCTCATTCTTTGTCGCCTTATCAAACAACATAGCACGGAAAGTTTGGAGTTCTTTCCCACGGAGGAGCCGTGTCTGCTCGAGGGAATGAGACCCGAGAAGTTTTTTGACTAAGAGCTTCTTCATGAATCTCCAGTAATCTCCATAAGGAACTGAGACAAAGCCAAAAGATCCAAAAAGTAATGATTTTTCCATTATAGGAGTCTGCCCGCTATCACGGCTAGCAAAGTTCAGGTCTTGGATCCTCAAAACTTCGTTGGCCATGGAGCCCGACTAGACTAGAACTATTGGGATATTGAAAGCGCGGAGGTGAAGGAGGGGACCATACTTGGAGGAGAGTTTCTGAAAGGATTTGTGACATGGAACAGAGAGGAGAAGGTGAAGATGACCTATGACCGGTATAGATGGTGGGCTCGGTGGTAGACCACAGTCTTGGAGTAGTGGCTCTTTTGGTTTCTTGAAGAAAAAAGCAGAGAGACAGAAGAGTGAGAAGATACCTAGGAGGATGAAGATGAAGCAGAGCTGAAAGTAAATGGTGATTGCTGCCATTGCTGTCCAAGAATTGAAAAGAGAGTTAGATGAAGCAGAACAGTTTTACTATATACATATCCTTGAGATCAGATCTTTCCTTGAGATTATATAAATTAGTAATTCAATAGTTTAATCTTCAAGGAACCACATGATATATAAAATGTTTTTGGATCCAAAGACAATCAAATGGTGTTTAAATACTTTTCCACTACTTGTTTTGATTCTGATGAGTTTGCAAGCTCTGAAACCGGCTTTGTGGAAGTAAACAGCATCCAGTCTGCAGTTATTGAAAGTACAGAGCCAGACATTGCGCTTTGGAGAGGTAAGGACGGAAGTTTCCTTCTGAGTGTGGTTGGAAATGCACAATCGTCTTACAACGGGGGATAGGATGAGCTTATGGAATGGGAATGTCGACACTTCGTGTGTTTTTTGCAGAGTGCTAGAGACCATTTATTTTTCGAGTGTTCTTATTTGTCTCAGATCAAACCTTTTGGAAATATGGCACAAGGTTTGTTACAGGGTCAGTTTACTACTACCTCATACAATGGTATTGTTTCTCAGCTGCTTGATTCTAGATTAACCCCCACGGTGAGGTCTATACTACGGTATGTGTTCCATGTTAGTGTGCATTGTGCTAACGAAATTAGCGTAGACATGGGCAACAAAGACAACAAGTTCTGTTGTGAAACAGCAGAAATACATAAAGACAAGTTCTGTTGTGAAACAGCAGAAATACATAAAGACAACAAGTTCTGTTATGAAACAACAATATTAGTGATCAAACTCCATATGAAAAAACAAAGACAGCATGTTCCATTATTAGTTTCAGACATATGTCTGCAACTTCAACAATACATATCAAACTCCTCCATCAACCACTTAGGATCTTCAGATTCAAAGCTAGCTAATGGGTTAACTCGAGTCACAGGAGTGCATTTAAGTGGATGAGCCATGGTCAGCGTCATTTCTCCAGCCTCTTCCACGTTAACCTTATCTCCATCGATTATCCAGTCAAAACACTGTACCATTGTTCCAATGGCTACTCCAGTGAAGAGATAGCCCAATTTTTCTCCTGGACATGCTCTTCTTCCGCTCCCGAAAGGAATGAAGTTCAAAGCTAGCTGTTCTCTCTCATCGTCTTTCCCTTTTGAAGGAGACACCATGAACCTCTCGGGCTGAAACTTGTCTGGATTTTCCCATGAATCTGGATCTATCATCATCGCATAGGTGTTTATTAGCATCGTTGTGTTCTGCGGTATGTAGTACCCTCCAATCTTGCATCCTTTGGTTGCATTCCTCACCAACATTGGCGAATGTGGGTGTAGTCTTTGTCCTTCTTTCATCACAGCCTGCAAATACGGCAGGTTTGAGAGATCTGTTTCTTGAATAAACCTCGTTGTTCCGACAACAGATTCTATCTCTTCTCTTAATATTTTAAGAATCTCGGGATGGTTAATGAGTTCGGCCATTATCCACTGTATTGTTTGTGCTGAAGTATCAGTGCCTCCAAGGAAAAGCTCCTACAACCACATGCACGATATAAAGACATTGCATGATCCTTATGCGACAGTCATTGAAGAAAACCAAGAAAGAAACTCAAGACATTACCACAATAAGCGCTTTGATTTGGTTCCTGGTAATCTTAACCTCAGCCTTGTCGTCTGCACAAACTTCCAACAGAACATCCATCATGTCTCTATCCTCTTTCTTGTTCGGATCCTCTTCGTGTTCTTTAATAATTTTTTCCAGCAATTCATCGTACCTCTGCGAGACCTCCATGATTTCCTTCTCAAACAGAGAGATCCCAAACTTCTTGAGAAGTCGACCAACCGTGTTAGCTATAAGGACCTTCTTCACCAAACTAAATGATTTGATCACCAAGTCTTCGACTTTCTCTGCTTCACTGTTCTCCTCTGAACACCTCCTCCCCATTATCATCCTGCAAATGCTGTTATTCGTTAGCTTCATCATCTCTTTACCAACATCAACTGTCCCCTTCTTTGCCGCCTTATCGAACAACATAGTACGGAAAGTCTTGAGTTCTTTCTCACGAATGAGCCGTGTCTGCTCGAGGGAATGAGACCCGAAAAGGTTTGTGACTAAGAGCTTCTTCATGAATCTCCAGTAATCTCCATAAGGAGCTGAGACAAAGCCAAAAGATCCAAAAAGTAATGATTTTTCCATTATAGAAACCTCACGTTGACGGGTAGCAAAGTTCAGGTCTTGGGTCCTCAAAACTTCGTTGGCCATGGAGCCGGAAGAGACTATAACTATTGGGATATTGAATGCACGAAGGTGAAGGAGGGGACCATACTTGGAGGAGAGTTTCTGAAAGGATTTGAGACATGGAACAGAGAGGAGAAGGTGAAGATGACCTATGACCGGTAGAGAGGGTGGGCTCGGAGGTAGACCACAGCCTTGAAGTTGTGGGTCTTTTGGTTTCTTGAAGAAGAAAGCAGAGAGACAGAAGAGTGAGAAGATTCCTAGGAGGATGAAGATGAAGCAGAGCTGAAAGTCAACGGTGATTGCTGCCATTGTTGTCCAAAACTGAAGAGAGGGTTAAATGAAGCAGAACAATTTTATTATTACATCCTTGAGATCAGATCTTTCCTTGAGATCCTTTGTGATATAAATTAAAATTTCAATAGTTTAATCTTTAAGGGTACCACATGATATAAATCTAATGACTAATATATAACATGTGATAATAAGTTAACGAGTTTCTTTAGCTAAAGAAAAATCTTTGATAACCAATATAAATTGATAACTACCAATCCAAAACATCTTTGATCTGTCCTGAATCATGAACCTGAATAACTTGCGCTTGAGCTTGAGTCTGGGATTGATAAGGAAGCTCACATCAGCTGAGAAAGGGCTACTGCAATCTGAGAACCGATAAGGGCATTGTTTTTCACAAGCGCAATGTCTGGAAATGTGTAAAGGAACTCAAGGTTTTACAATGCTGAGACATTGCTACGCTACTGTTAAGCCACGGAAAGGATTCGGATTTTGGATACAGATAAGAAAAAATCTGAACTATTTAAAGTAATTTGGTGGAATATTAATGATTAAGGGAACCTCTAAAGAAGGATACTTGCTGCAAGTGATGTGCCTCCGGTTAACTCATTTACCCGTGCAAGTAAGAATGGAGTTTCTGCATTTCCAGTAACGTTTTGTTCCCTGGCCAAAACCAAATTTAAATTTCAAACCCTGAAATAAGAAAAAGAAGCAAAGCCCTTGCAGTATTCTGATGCAAGCATGTATGAAAGATATTAGACATCTTCTTATAACCTTGCTTCTGTAAGAGCACGCTGTGTTGCTGATTCGATAAGATTTCCAGCGGCTGAATGGTGTTTCGGAATTGGAATGGCAAATAGAATCCCCGCCTGACGGTTTAGCTTCATGTTTGCATCTGGCAAAAGTGGTTTTATCTCAAGGTGGTAAGGGATCAAAGTGCATAAATACGTTTTAAAAGAGGAAATTTTGAGAGAAAGACTACACTTGCCTATTACTCTAGCACAGTCTTCAGGGCTATTTACACGGGAAGGTGCCTAAAGAAGTCAATATATCCACATCAGAACTAAATATCTATGCAGAAGCACCTGATTGAGTTCAGTGATAATGAACAATTTTGCACCTTACAGCCACTTTTTTCTGTGAAAAATGCTGGAAACTCATCGCTCTTGTATGCAGCAACATACACTTCTTGAGTTTCCTGCATTGTCAACAAATAGCTGTTGTGAAAACTTAAACTCTTGATTGTTGACTATTAAATATGCCTCGGCAACAGACTATATACCAAATATTCAAGAGTCTTTGGAATATCAAGTATTGATTTAACGCCTGCTGATATCACTGCTATTGGAGTCCTCCCAAGTGCAGTAAGATCAGATGATATGTCCATCGCTGCATCACAAACACAAATTAGCAGCGCATGCAGGGTGAATATTGGCATCAACACCATCATCTAAACAGAGTTTCTAATCATGTAACTAATTTTTTTTTGTAAGAAAGGAATAAAACGGACATGAAACATACAATGGTTGGCATGTCTATGGACACCACCTATCCCGCCCGTCACAAAAACTTGGATGCCAACCTACAATAACCAAAAATCCTCTGAAATGCAATAAATGATACCAAAACTACTAAAGAAAGATCCTCCTAGGAACAAAGCCAATTACCATTGAAGCGAAAAACAACGTTGCAGAGACTGTAGTTGCACCGTTTCCTCTTGTAGCCACCTGAAGGAAAACATTTAGGCATATGGAGGAGCAAAAAGTCCATGCATTGATTGATAGAGGTGTGGAAATGTAAATAACGTGGTTGTCTCTATATAAGAAGCTAGTTCAGGGTAGGTTGCTTAGATTGATGCAATTTGATTTTGTGAACTAATGTAAGAGACTGTTCCTACATGACTGAGTGTGTAAACAAATCTTAAACTGGAGAATAAACAAGTTTGATGTTTTTCGATTCACTGATGAACATAATGATGGTGCAATAAGTAGAAAAACAACCAGAAGTGACTCACAACATTTGCTATGTCCCTTCCCGCTGTCTTTTGGACACTTTTTCCGAGAGATGCAAGACGTTCTAGTTCTTCCTCGCTCAGACCTGTTTACTATATATTAGCATCTACATTCTATAGGACGTAGAAGAAGTCTAGTGCAGTTGATCCTTGGCGAAAAAAATTTATAACTCTGATCTAAGATCTTGAAACCAAGTTGGTTTTAGGATATGTAAACGGCCAAAGTTGACTAGGAGATTAGTGTTAACAGGTTCGATAAGTCCAAATCCAAGAATCTAAAACATTATGATCCACCAGAAATAACTGACCTATGCAAGGTACTCCATTAAGGATAGCAATTGTTGCAGGGATTGCTCCATTTTCTCTCACAATTGACTCCACCTCTTTTGCTGTTTGCAGATTTTGAGGGTAAGGCATCCCTAAAAATAGCCAGTTAAAGAGAAACAAGTGAAATCAGACCAAGATCCAAGAATATAGGCTTATTTAAAAAAATAAAACAATGTTCAATAAAAAAGTCTACAGAATGCAATTCAAACAAATCCGAATAGGACAAGGAAGAACAAACCATGGGAGATAATGGTTGACTCAAGAGCGACAACAGCACGTCCATTAGACAAGGCTTCAGATACTTGGGGAGAAATCTTGACCAGACTCCTGAGCTGCTTCAAAACTAGTTGTTAAGAGAAAGTAAATCAAGATTGGAAAAAGTCTTAAAACATTGGAAAGTACAGAAACCTTGTTGTTTGCTTCAAGAGGTGAAAGATGATTCTGGAGATTCGAGATTCTAGATTGAGCTAAAGAAGAAGCCATTCTCCCTGAAAGATAGAGTTTTTTGAAGTCATCAGAAAAGCCAATAAACTACTCAAAAAAATCCAGCTTCCAAATTCTCGATGACGAATCAAAACACGACCCTAATGATCAGAAATGACAAAATTTTCGAGTCAAATACATAAGAAGCATGAAAATTTCTGAATTTACGGTAACCTAAAACTAAAAACACTACACAGATGAATTGTCTTCTGGAGCATCATAAATTCATGAATTTAGAACACTGAAACCTCTAAGAGGATCCGAAAAGAACGCCCTTTCTGTGTTCTAGTCTAATCTTACTGCCAAAACAGTGGAAAAGTAACCAACAAAGAACTCGTTTGGTAGAGAATTACCCAAATCCAGTTCCGCTCACTAAGTTTATATGAAGTTTGGCAACAGAATCTGAAAGAGATCGGAAAACTGAAGTACTGTATACAAGGACACCGAGAGGCGAGAGGGATCTTTGAGAAAGAAAAAAAAAGATTGTTATGCATATAAACCGGGTTTGAGGAAGCGGTTTTTTAAAACCAGTACGGTTCATTTTTAGGGATCGGTTCGGATGATTTCGGTATTGTAACAAACGTTGGAAGTGCGAGATCTAATTGAGCCTCCTATAGTGTTTGCGAGCACATATCCGTACACGAAGGACCGATCCGATCTCCGTCGCCGGCGATCATCGCCGCCATTTGCTCTTGTTCTTCCTCATTTACGCGTTCTCTCTTTCATACTCGTGAGCTTCTTCGATTTTGCTTTTAGACCATTTATAATTCTTATTGTTCCCGACTGATTGTAGAACTTTTTTGACACCCAATTAAATCGGAACTAGGGATCTAATGGTTGCGTCGACTTGATCTCTGTGACGTAGAAGCTCTTATATATGGGGCTATGTTCTCATTAGTATGAAGAAAGTGTCCCTGATCTTTGTTTTGCAGATTTTTCATTTCGAGTGATTTTTGGTTTTATCATACAAATTACAAGCCATGGATAAGTCGAGTGCTTTAGAGTATATCAACCAGATGTTCCCAACAGGTAATGAGACACTTGTTGAACAATCATACTCTTTGTACTTCGATTATGGTTTAGAGTTGATTTTTGTTGCTGCTGTTATTAGGACCTGTAGTTCAGCTGCTGATTAGCTGATAGTTTCTGCATATGTGACTGCGTTTACCATGATTTTCAAATGTGTGTTTTCCTTTACAGAGGCATCGCTAACTGGCGTTGAGCCACTTATGCAAAAGATTCAGGGTGAAATTCGGCGGGTCGATGCTAGCATACTCTCTGCTGTTCGTCAACAGGTGGGCTTTTTTAGTCTACATTAACGCTAGAATATATTGTGTACGTGTAATCTGTGCTTCTGAATCATATTCATGGGCTGGCAATCATACTCCAGAGTAATTCGGGAACTAAAGCTAAAGAAGATCTTGCTGATGCTACGCGTGCTGTGGAGGTTAGTTTCTCATAGGTTGATATGTTCTCTTTTCCTTCAGTCAATATATCATATCCTTTTTTCGTTTCTCCTATCAGTTCCCTTTTAATTCATTCGCAAGAGATTTTGATCTTCTTTTTGATTTATCACAGGAACTCTCTCATAAGATTCAAGAGATAAAATCCAAAGCTGAGCAAAGTGAAGCAATGGTTCAAGAAATATGCCGTGACATTAAGAAGTTAGATTTTGCAAAGAAGAACATAACCACGACAATCACTGCCCTTCACCGCCTCACAATGTTAGGTCAGTTAGCAATAGTTTACTCTGTTTAATTACTTCATTATTTTAATCATGGTTACCTGAAATCAGAATAATAGCTCAAGTGTAACGAAGCCATGTATAAATAGTGATACGATGCTTGTGGCCCAAGTACATCATAAACACAATAATGAATTTCGCTACCTCGCTATGGCAGTCTCTGCTGTTGAACAGCTTCAGGTGATGGCGTCAAAAAGACAATACAAGGAGGCAGCTGCACAGCTCGAGGTAACTTTTTCTTAATTCAACAATATGTTGTGATTGCTTCTGTTACATTGGTTGCAGTTCACTTGCTTTAGCTTTATGTTCACTATTGGAACCCAAACCAGCTCATTGTCATTTTGAAAATCAAATTTAACGCTAGGCTACCTAGAAAACGACTCTACTCATTTTCTGATTATGTTCTTAGGATTCTAATTCTATAATATATATTTCAGGCTGTAAACCAATTGTGTAACCACTTTGAAGCATACAGGGATGTTCCTAAAATCACGGAGCTCAGAGAGAAGCTTAATAATATAAAGCAAATCCTTAAGTCCCATGTATTTTCTGATTTTTCCAGGTAATGCCTTCAATGATTCTTCTTCTCTTTCTCGATTCCTTTACTTCAATCTCAAGAACATTACAGCTGGAACGGATTTTTATTTCTGGTAGAGTTTAAGTGTGTCATGTGATGAATTTTGCACTTTTGGTGTCATAAATTGAGTTGAATGCTTGTTGACATCTTTCTTGCTATAATAGTGCCTGCATAGTGACTAAGGTTATTTGTTGCTTGGTTTACGTAGGAAACCAAAGTTTGTTTTAAGATGTTTTTCAAATATTTATTTTCACTTTTGCATCCTCTACAGACCACTCCCCTCCCTCCCTTCTATTTATTCGATTCCTGAAATCAACATTTACCAAAATTGTATGATGTTGTTATCTCAGTTTAGGTACTGGGAAAGAGACAGAGGAAACAAATTTGCTACAGAAGTTATCTGATTCTTGCTTGGTTGTTGATGCTCTGGAACCATCTGTGAGGGAAGAGTTGGTAAATAACTTTTGCAGCAGGGAGCTCACCTCATATGAACAAATTTTTGAAGGAGCTGGTACATTGGACTTAATGCCCTAAGTATAACTGGCAATAGTTTATGTCTTTTTTGGATTGAATTTCTAAGAGGTTAGCTGTTGGCAGAATTGGCAAAGTTGGATAAGACAGAGCGGAGATATGCTTGGATAAAGCGTCGAATCCGAACAAATGAAGAAATTTGGAAGATTTTTCCTGCTTCTTGGCATGTGCCGTATAGGCTATGCATTCAGTTCTGCAAGCAAACAAGGTATTGCCTCTAGAGTTTTCAATGAACATATATTCTTCCTCCCCTTAATTATTGTAGTTCATCATATTTCTCTAAGAGATTCTTTATCCTTTCTCCTTGGAGTTCTCAAGAACTTTGGGACACGGCTACATAACACCCCTACTCTTCTGAACTAGATAAATAGATATTTGACCTGCGCTTTTATTGTGCTATATGATACCCCCTACTTGGCACGGGAATAATTTTAAATTTGAGAAGGAAGAAATATTTTGATACGCGAAATACATTTTTTGTTATTAGTGAAAATGTTAAAAGCTTTTATAAACTGTAATTTTTTGGGATTCGTTCATAATTATAGAGATCTTATAAATGCATGGTATATAATATCTACTTATTAATGCATGGTTTGTGTTTTATCAAACAAGAAAGTTAAATGAAATTTGTTTCATTTTGACATAATGACTAAATCTTATACGAGTATATATTTTAGTAAGTAAAGGTTAGTTTTATTAGTACCAAATTTTTTTGTTCAATTTTAACTTCTGTTTCAATGTATAGAGGAATACCTTTTTTTGGTTTGTATCTTTTGTTGGTATGTAGTTTTGCTGTGAAAGACTAAGTCGCAGTGGGTAACTGTGTCAATCTTAATTTAACAAAAATATGCAGCCTTCTTAACTAACTATCCTGTTTTCCCATCAATTTTTCAGGAAGCAAGTAGAATCTATTCTGGTCAACATGAAAGAGAAGCCAGTTGTAGCGATATTGCTTCTGGTCAGGAATACTCTCTTTGATCAATAATTGCATATGCATGCTTTTCCTAACAGAAAATTTCATTAGCCTCTGAAGGAAATATCTAATGATTTTAAATTATCTTATCCTGTTCCTTCTTTTCACTATCATCAAATCATGTTACGTTGAATATATTGTGGAATGTTTCAGGCCTCTGTTAAAGTTTGATGTCATTGAATTGTTAGGCACTACAAAGTACAGTGGAGTTTGAAAAAGAACTTGAAAAGAAATTTGGTGGTGGTGTTCCTACTAAAGATATTGAAGATGACATTGAAGAAATTGGTACATGGGAAGATAATAGTCAGAATATATCCAAAATCCGCAAGAAATATGAAAAGAAGTTTGCTGCTAGTCAAGAAACCGAGGAGAATGTATATTCTATGTTCTTATTCTATATTATGGAAAAAACACTCTACAAAATTTATATTAACGCTTACACTTTATTGTGATAGGGTTTTCAACAGGAAAAGACCGGAAACAAAGATTTATCTGTTACTGGAGCTGGGGTATATTCCCTACCTCTAGTCTCGTTCTCTCCCTGATTTTGTTGGCTGATGTCATATCTATTGTAATTCTGAAATACCTTAGAGAGCAAGTGAAAGGTTCTTTACTCTTAATAGATTGTAGGCACAATTTTGCATTTATAGAAGACGGGAATAATATCTTGCATGTCATCTTCATTTTCGGGTCTACTTGACCTTACTACATACCTGGAAAACTGAAATGACATGTGATCCACTTGTGCCATTCTATCTTTACAAGATTTATTTACTCACTAGATACTCGAATTCGCAGTTTAACTTCCGTGGAATGATCTCTTCCTGCTTTGAACCTCATTTAACTCCATATATTGAGTTGGAAGAGAAAACACTTATGGATGACCTGGAGAAAATTGTTCAGGTAATATAATATTTTTCGCTTCACGAGATTATTTTGTTCCAAGGTTTGTCAAGTTATCCTAGTTTTCGTTTCGTTCTGTCAGGAGGAATCATGGGATGTTGAGGATGGAAGCCAAAATAATGTTTTATCTAGTAGCACACAGGTGAGTACCTAGGCAAGTTTCTTGAAGAAGGGTTAATAATAGTTATAACTTTTTACAGATATTTACATTCTTATTCAATGTATTAAATGATTGACGACGTCCACTAGGTATTAATTGGCAGGGGTAATTAGATTCTTTATATAGATGTGTAGAATCTCTACTTGTTACATTGAACCTACAACTTGATCATACCCACTGAGCTGGATAGAAATTTTGGATTATGTCCAGGGTGATGTTTGTTGTCGTAGTAGAAAAAGTATTCGTGTGAATCTGGATATTATACTGAAGATGAATTTCGAAATGTATCGCTCGTGCATAGTGAACTATCAATGTCACTAGATTAGCCAGCAAGAACTTACTAACATTCACATACAAACTATATCCGTCACGTTATAGCTTAACGTCTGTTACCATTTGAAATACCTTGTTTGCAGCTATTTTCCAATATAAAGAAGAGCTTGAAACGCTGTAATACTCTCAGTAAGAACCAGACTTTATTCAATTTGTTCAAGGTACATTTTTCTTACGCTCAATATCTATCATAGACTTGTACTGTGAAGTCGAGCAATGTCTTAGTTAGTCTAAGAACCAGCTTTGTTTGTGGAGTTTTAGAATTTTTGGAGTAACCTTGTTAGTTGAATCAGCTTTTCTAGCCACCTATGCTTCTACAAGGGAAGGGCATATACATGTGCTCTTTAATGATGTTTGCAAGCTAATTTAAATGTTCTACTTCACGGTCTTAGATAAGGTGGTTGGGAATTTTCAGTTTATTCTTTTGAAATGGTCTCCTTTGTACAGGTCTTTCAACGAGTTTTAAAGGCCTATGCTACAAAGCTATTTTTTAAGCTCCCAAAAGGAGGCACTGGTATCGTTGCCGCAGCCACAGGCATGGATGGACAGATAAAGGTGTGCCTGCTTCCTGTTTCCCATGTGTGCTTTATGACTTAGTTTTACCTTTTCACTTCCTCTGTGCAGGTCTCGGAGAGAGATGAAAGGGTGATATGCTACATAGTTAATTCTGCTGAGTATTGCCACAAAACAGTAAGCTTGTTCTTGTCTATTATTCTGTTTTCTTGCCTTTTTCACATTTGGCACCCTCAGCATATACGTTGATACCTGTGTATCCTGTTGCGACGGATCAATGGGGTTGTATCATATGGTCCAATCTTCTTTTAGGCCAGTCATGTAGAAAAAGCCAGTTTAAATATTGATAATCTTCGCATCAAGTTCCAAGAAACTTTCATGGGTCTAGTTACTTTCTCGATGTGTTTGTGATGTGATCTTCCTCCACTGCACTGAACTTCATATCTTACACCTCCAAGTTATCAATTTTACCAATTCAAGCGTAGTTGTGAAAGGTTTATTTGCAACTTTTCTTATATATTTGTGTCACTCATGTGGTACATTTTCAAAATATTATTTGCTGCCTCTATACTAAACAATGTAATGCAAGCTGTTATGTTGTTCTGGGATACAAGATGTGTGCTTATGTTAGTAGGATTCTATCTAAAAGTTTTGATTAAGTGAACAACAATGCGGCACTTCACAAGGACTATTTGCTGTTTGTATCGCAGTCTGGTGAACTGGCAGAAAACGTCTCAGAAATTATTGACCCACATTATGCTGATGGTGTAGACATGTCAGAGGTCCAGGTACGGATTACATGAAAGACTTTATAGTTTTCCTTTATATAGGATAGTTCTTAAGCTGTGCTGCTGTGTAGGATGAATTTTCAGCCGTCATAACGAAAGCATTGGTAACGCTGGTCCTTGGACTTGAGACTAAATTTGACACAGAAATGGCAGTGATGACACGTGTTCCATGGAGCACACTTGAGAGTGTTGGTGACCAGTCTGGGTAAGATCTAACTGGGGTGTTAAAAGCTTATATTGTTTTTGTGCCCTTATGACCAAGCGTAACCAGCATGCATTTGCATCTTCTTATAGGTACGTGAATGGAATAAATACAGTCCTTAGCGGCAGCATACCTGTCCTCGGGAAACTTCTAACACCAGTTTACTTCCAGTTTTTCCTTGACAAGGTAATTATATAGAGTGTATGATTTGAATACCTTCATGATCTGATGGTTGCGGCCTTGTGCAAATTTAGGACCCGCATGAAATGGGGTCATCTCCTTGGTTATGACTTTTACAAGAATATAAAAGAGATTTTCATGCTACCTTGTATAACTCTGTGCAGCTGGCATCATCCCTAGGACCACGGTTCTATGCTAATATTTTCAGATGCAAGCAACTATCCGAAACTGGAGCTCAACAGGTTAGCCTGCATGCTCTATGTTCCTCCATTTGGATGCCTCTGATTCTCTCTGTTGTGATTTCTCTAATAGTCAACTAGTGAATTGCCTAGAATGATGTTCCATGTGAAAAATTCTGTTTATCAGGTGTATCCATAGACTAGAGCCAAACTCAGTCTGGTTATATCGCCTTATCGCTTACACTTTCTTCTTTTGTCGATGTTAAAGTGACTATGTTTGATAATTTCCTAATTGTCTAGTATGATTGGAGTGTTCATGAGATGTTATGTTTCTGAGCCCTTGTTTTTTAGTTGTCTAGAGTTCTAATATGAATTATATGTCTTTTGGTTTCACAGATGTTACTAGATACGCAAGCTGTGAAGTCGATTCTACTAGAAATTCCTTCCCTTGCCAGACAGGTTACTCATCACAACCAATTTATGTCATTTCTGTTATCTCGGTATGACGTATTACTGGGTATCTTCTTTGCCCAAAAGTAGAATACCTGATGCCTAAACCCTTTGGATATTCTTGTTTCGGTCATAGAGCCGATATTAGGGATAACGTATATAGAGCATTAGTCAGTAAATCCATGACGATTTACTTTTTTTTAGTTTTGATATATCATTTAGTAATAACATTGCAGACCTCAACTGCTGCCAGCTATTCCAAATTTGTGAGCCGTGAAATGAGCAGAGCTGAAGCACTCCTTAAGGTCATACTATCCCCAATCGACTCAGTGGCAGACACTTATCGTGCACTGTTTCCGGAGGGAACGCCCATGGAGTTTCAACGCATCTTAGAACTTAAGGTAATTTTGGCATGTCTTAACCCATTTCCTCGCTCTCAATCGAACAGGCTCGAGGCTCGAGTCTGGTTCACAACAGTATTCTAGAGCGACAGTCTGCTGAAACTTTTTCTGGTGTTTGGTGCAGGGTCTTAAGAAAGCTGATCAGCAGAGTATACTAGATGATTTCAACAAGCATGGTCCAGGATTCACACAGCAGTCGGTTGCAGCAGCAATGCCACAACCAATGCCAACCCCACCTGCACCACCATTGGCAATCACTAATCCGGCTACAGCTGCAGGGTTCATAGCAAACAGCGAGGATGTTTTAACCAGAGCAGCTGCTCTTGGCAGAGGAGCTGCAAGCACTGGCTTCAAGAAGTTCATTGCTCTTACCGAAGCTGCCAAAGACCGCAAAGATGGGCCTTTAAGGAGACTCTTCAACGCATGATTTGTTCCTTTACTACCTCATCTCAACTTTTGATTTATGCAATTCCCACCTTTGTTTCCTTCTGTATTTAAATGCACTTGTTTCTTTGTTTTCCTGGTTATGTGTATATCAGAAATTCGTAGTGAATAACGAGTTTTCTTACGGTGCGGATGTATCTTAGTTGTTTACTGCATTCTTTCTTGAGTAACGTTACGAACACTTTCTTGAACTAAAGTCAGTTGAAATTACCTCAATCTTGTATGTAACTCATAATGTAGTTTACGGAGGTAGTCAACTTTCTAGCTGGCATGTTTACTAATGTTTTAGTCAACTAAAGTCAGTTGATTCATTTTTTAGCTGGCATGTTTACGGAGGTAGTCAACTTTGGTGAAAGTTGGAGACTTGTGAATTAAAAACATTAGTCTGTGGGCTACAGATCTATCAAGGAAAAGGAAGTTGTGGAGTATCAACGGCTTCTCATGGAAGAAGAAGAAAAAGAGTTAAAGGGGCAGCTACTTCCACTATAGCCTTACATCCATAAAGGGTTAGAGTTAAACAGCCTTTACATGAAGTTCGATCTCAAAAAAAACAGGACACTGGTGTATATGACCTTTTGACCATAACAGGTCTATCATCCAGCATAACTTTAGTAAGAAATTGGTTGTTGAAGAAGAATCTGAGCTTCTCTACAAAGTTGTATTGTTGGGGACATTTGAAAGAGTAGAACCAGAATGGATGAGAGAAGTTGTGATGTTTTTAGCACAAGCATGTGTCCTGTCTTCTTCGAAAGAGTTTTACGAGTCATTAAAGTATGAATATTTCTCCTTCTCAATGTATCCTATCATCTCCTCTTTGATTGTTTTACTCTGAATTGTAATTTGGTAAGTGTTTTACAAATAAAACATGTTTTAAAAGTTCAATGATGCTTAATTTTTCCGGTTTAGAACCTGGTTCGGGTAATTTCATTGTAGTTGACTGTAACCAGGTTCTTCAAATTTATTCTGCTATTCCTAGTAATTTTTTTTTTGGTAAGATGCTATTCCTAGTAATTTTATTTCTTGATCAAATGCAATATTGCAATGTATCACAAGATTAGTTTTCAACATAACAAATACTTAAAAGTCCAAAAACCATAGAGATAAAAAAAATTGTAAATAAGTTGGATAATTTATTAGGTGTGCTTTTATTCATTTTTATTAAATAATATAATATTTTTATCGAACTATTTTAAGATATTCTCACGCTATTTGTACAAATCACCACCAACGGAATTAATTATACTAGATAGATAAATAGGAAGATGGAATGTTGGTTTTACAATAATAATATTTACTGTATAAAAAACAATATTCAATATCCTTTTTTGTCACCGAATATCTTTCTTATTACTAGTATGATAACAATTTTGAATTGTTTCCAAAAACTATATTAGAATACAATGTTCTTTTGTTAATAATATATTAAAATACAATGTATCAAAATGATTATGTTTTTTTCCTCTTTATGTCTATATGCATTACATTTGTCAACAAAAATTAATTGTTTCTTCTTTCAGATTTAGAATTAAAGAAAGAAGCAAACTAGCCGTTAGTTAAACGAAATTCAAAAGCTTCCAAGCGGCGCTTGTTTGCTCTCCAACGTTCACTAACAAATCCGCTTTAAATTTTCCCTTTTCTTTTTTATTCCATTTAAAGTCAAAGCGACGTCGTTTTCTCTCACTCATACGCCGTTTTATAACCAACCTCAGAGACTCTCATCGATCGATCTCTCTGTCTCTCGCATCGGAAGTACGAAGAAGGATCTTTGTTTTCTTCCTCTTCTCCTTCTTCTACTTTCGAACACTCGTGAATCTGATTCTACTCTAGTCTAATTGGGTGCTTTCGATTTCTGAATAAAAATTCGATTTTGGTCTGACGATTAAGAAAGCGAAAGTGATGGCCGCCGTAAATGGATATCAGGGAAATACTCCGGCAGATCCTCCGGCGTCTAATGGATCAAAACAACCTGCGGCTCCGACCAAGACTGTTGACAGCCAATCTGTTCTCAAAAGGTACTTTTCTTTTCCTCGATCTTGTCCCAACATTTCGATACCAATTCAAATGTAATCGCCTTAGTCTTTTGCCTCGTTTTTGGATATATCGTCGCTCCAATGTATCTTCTTTAAATCCATTTCATGGTTTGTTATTATTTGGCTATTACGCATATCCAGTTCTCGTGGTTAATGTACTGTTATGGATCCGTTAAATGAAGTGGGAGACTTCTCATATATGTTTGCATATAAACTGTTTGTTAGAATGTCTCTGAGAGAATTAAATCTTTAAGATGTTCTTTGTATTCATCTTGAATCAGATCTACATTTTATTGCTCAAAGTTTCGGTTTTTTAATCATGAGTTCAGTAAATCCCAGATTCCTAATCTAGGCTTTTCTTTGATTAAACGCAGACTGCAATCTGAATTGATGGGCTTGATGGTAAGTTATCATCTTTCTTCCTTTTTAGTGAACAAGTTTCTATAGTAAAGATTTGCTCATAGGGTTCTTGACTTGGTTGTTTTCAGATGGGCGGTGGTCCAGGAATATCGGCTTTCCCTGAGGAAGACAACATATTCTGCTGGAAAGGGACAATAACAGGAAGCAAAGATACTGTGTTTGAAGGAACTGAGTACAGACTCTCACTCTCTTTCTCCAATGACTATCCTTTCAAGCCTCCAAAGGTTAAGTTTGAGACATGTTGCTTCCACCCCAATGTTGATGTCTATGGCAATATCTGCTTAGACATTCTTCAGGTAAAAATATACCTTCCTCTTGTGTCTTTGTTCTACACTGAATCAGAGAAGACGTGCCAAAGTTAATCCGTTTACAACATTTTCATATTTGCAGGATAAGTGGTCATCTGCTTACGATGTGAGGACGATACTACTATCGATTCAGAGCCTCCTGGGAGGTATTCTATGGTGCATAACTTTTGATTTCTTGTTAGCCCTTTTTGTTGGTTAATCCAATATCTGATACATGTTTTCGTTGATCAGAACCGAACATCAGTTCACCATTGAACACTCAAGCAGCTCAGCTTTGGAGTAACCAAGAAGGTAAACAGACAGGGGATTTAACAGTCGTTATGAAATCAAACTTCTTTAGAGTACCACAGTTATGAGTTTCTTATGTCTCTTTTGTTTCTCCATACGCAGAGTACAGGAAGATGGTTGAGAAGCTTTACAAGCCTCCAAGTGCATGATTTCTGCAAGCTGTTCTGATTCATAAATCTCCAATGCCTCTGATGATTTCACATAAAACGATTTTTCAGAAGAAAACACTGTCATTCATTTGCTTTATTCTTTGTTTTTGAACATCAGAAGTTCTATCTGTAACGTTACCTTGAGTTCAAATAATGAGTAGTATTTCAGAGATTAATCAAAAGGAAAAGATACTTTATTATTATTCATCTTAAAATGGAAAAACACTCAGTATCAAAGTACAATCGCCAAATTTTTATTGTGGAAGTGAGAAACGACGATGAAGGAAAGCCTTGAAGCTTTGACAGATCTACCAAACTTAAGAAAGGCCACGAACTTTTCCAGTTTCAGTGTCAATATCAATCTCGTAGAAACAAGGTCTTGTAGGAAGTCCAGGCATTGTACTCATTGTACCAACCAGTGGATATATGAAACCAGCTCCAATGCTTCCTCTTACATCCCTAATTGGCAATACAAACCCTGAAGGTGCTCCTTTCTTTGATGCATCATGTGAGAATGAGTACTGTGTTTTCGACATGCATATGGGAAGATTCGAGAAGCCTTGTTGTGTGTACATCTCAATCTGTTTCTCTGCCTGTATTTTACATATCACAGGATAATAGATAAGTTACATAAACAGGTTTCTTTTGACAACAATGCAAAGAAATTGAAGAAGTCGGTCTAGGAATCAATCACCTGGTCTGAATATTCAACACCACTGGCTCCATATGACTTAGCTATTGCCTCAATTTTGTCTTTGATACCAATGTCCAATGGGTAGAGAAACCTGAGGGGCTGTGTAATGTTTTGACAAGCTTTTTCAACCGCGATACCAAGATCCACCTATAACATTTACAAGAACAATTCATCTATCAATAAGATGAGATTGCAAACAAAATTGCATATAATCACATAGTGTTGGTCTCGAATAGAGAAGATTACCGCTCCTTTACCACTATGAGCATGGTGGGAGCAGACCACAGCATCAAAAGCACCGGCATCCATTGAAAATTTCCTAACTGCATTTAGTTCTGCTTCGGTATCTGTTGCGAACATATTCACAGCAACAATTACATTCACACCGTAGGCCTTTGTGTTTGAGATGTGCTTTGCCAGATTCACACAGCCAGCTTCAACTAAGGAAACATTCTCGCTTACATAAGCACGATCAAGAGGTCTCCCGGCAACAACATCAGGCCCACCTCCATGCATTTTCAAAGCCCTAACAGTCGCCACAACAATTGCACACTGAGGCGTTAGCCCACTGTAACGGCACTTAATATTCATGAACTTCTCTGTTCCAATATCAGAACCAAAACCCGCTTCAGTTACCACAAATCCACCAGGTCCCACCAGCTTCAAAGCGATTTTATCAGCAACAATCGATGAATTTCCATGAGCTATATTTGCAAAAGGACCAGCATGCACTAGAACAGGGGTCCCTTCCAGTGTCTGCATGAGTGTCGGGTTAATAGCGTCTTTCATCAGAACAGTCAAGGCTCCTCCAACACCGAGATCATCTGCTGTTATCGGATCCCCTGCCTTGCTGTTACCAATCACCATTTTACCAAGCCTCTCTCTCATATCACCTAGTGAGGTTGTCAAAGCCAAAACAGCCATAATCTCACTAGCAACAGAAATGTCAAAACCAGTTTCTCTAGTCATCCCCTTTTCCTCAGGTCCCTGACCAATAGTAATCTTCCTCAAGAACCGATCATTAACATCCATCACTCTTCTCCAAGTGATAGAAGCAGGATCAATATCAAGCCTCGCAAACTTCTTTATCTCCTCGGGAGTAAGCTCCTCAGGACTGGTCTTGGATATCCCAAGCTTTGTCAATCTCCTGAACATAATGTCACTGAAACTACGCTTCCCTTCTTTATTCGGAGGGCACAGCCTATTAAAAAGAGCCTTGTCGGATTGAGACGTCTCATGGAAAATCCGAGTGTCGATTGCAGCAGCTAAGAGGTTGTTGGAAGCGGTAATCGCGTGAATATCTCCAGTGAGATGAAGATTGAACTCATCCATAGGAATCACCTGACTATACCCACCACCAGCTGCACCTCCTTTGATTCCAAAGGTGGGTCCTTGTGACGGTTGGCGAAGACAAGTAACAACCTAAGCAACAACACTTCACAAATCAATACAAAGAGAGAAGTTTGTCCAAAAGCAAGCATAAGGCATAAGCTAATAAATGAAAGCAAGAGAGAACCTTCTTATCGAGGTAAGCGCCTAAGGCTTGGCAAAGTCCAACAGTGGTAGTACTCTTGCCTTCTCCAAGAGGAGTAGGAGTAATCCCTCCAACAACAACATAGTATCCATCTTCTTGTCCTTGAAGCTCATCAAACGCAGACAACAAAACCTACAAGAACAAATCATCAGTTGATTAGCTCAGAACACTGAACCATTGGTTTAACCAGCTTCTGATGTTTTTGGTGAAACTAAAGTATCAATCTTGCCCACCGACAAAAAAGAAGTAACAGCAAATTAACAAGAAAAGAGAGCTACTTGGTAGGAAAATGGTAATATGAATCCAAAATCAATCGAAAGTTATAAACTTTGAGCTTACGTAACTGCCTACTCAAGCTCCAAAAACTCAATCATTAACAATCTCTTGAAAATTTATTTAAGTTTGATCGAAACCAATTCGAACATAATAGTATCTTATAACCAAAAACGGAGTTCTTTTGGATCCTTGTACCGACAACAACATAGAGACAGAGGAAGATTCAGATGAATAATTTAATTTTCAAAGGGAAATGAACAAAAGGGAAAAATGATGATTACCTTAGCTTTATACTTGCCATAGAGATCGTAGTGAAGAGGGTTGATATTAAGATCTTTGGCAATCTCAGAGATGTGTAAAGGCTCGACGGAATTAGCTATGTCGATATCGGCGGGAACTGGTGAAACAACCTCAAGCTTTCTTGTTGATGAACTCATCGCACTCTCTGTCGAAGTCTGATCTCGCGTTGGAGGATGAGAAGATGGATGAGGGACTCTGATGAATTGATGATGTTTTATAAAACTTTAAAGCACATCCTAATATATTACAGTAAGTAGCAAATACATGTTTAGATCATTATCCATATTAACCAATGAGAACGATGACGTTTTTGTTTTTTTCCCTCTTTTTCACCTCTTAATAAATATATTTTCAACACACATAATTATTGAAGGCCAGAAAATGACGGTTTCGCCCTCGATCTATAAGCGCAGCCACTATAGTTTAGTTTGGCCCACTGTTGTCGTCAATTTAAACTAGTACTATACTAGAAAAGAGAATGGAACTCGGATTTGTTAGGCTACCAATTTTCTTTAATCTTTACATAATACTTCTTAAGACTGTACTATTAAATTTGTTATTTTTAATAAAATACTGTTGTTTTTGAACTATTCCAATACAGTTTCTATAGATTTACAGGAAGCCACATTTCTTTTCATTTAAACCATCATTTTCATTGCACCAATACTATTTTATTATACAACGATGATAGTTTTTGTCAACATGTATAATGTATTGGGGTGAACGGATTCCGAGGTGTCTTGATAAATGGTGCCAATTTTTCCTCTCGACAGATATGGTGTATAGAGTTTTAGACTTAGAATTGAAGAGGCACGAGAGGGTCAACTATTGATGAATCAGTAACCTTGAAGCAATATATATTTTAAGCAATCTATATAAAAGCCCTATGGAATATGTCTAGGACTAAGCCTTCTTTGCGTATCTTACATAGTGAAATCGATGTCATATTAGTCCATTAACATAAAATGGGCTTACAGCTTTAGCATTTTCTGACCCAAAATGAGGCAAAGAAACGACGTCATTTAATATAAAGTTATCCATCCATTTCCTAAAGAAGATAAAATGGATGCAACCAAAGAGAATCAGAATTTTGATTTAGGATGGGTTTGACATTCTTATTGTGTGATAGATAACGTAGTTTAAAAGCAATACAAATGTAGTAGATCAAGTTGAAACAGAAAAGAAAGAAGAACATAAAGAGAAGAAAATCCCAAATAACAATGATATGATGATGCTGCTGAGAATAATAAACAGAAAAGGGCTATTCCAAAGGAGGAGCTCGATGCTATCAATGATGCTGAAACCTTTTTTGCAGAAATCTTTTTCCGGGAAAGTGTGTCAAACACAAATTTAGGGAAAGTGGTAGGTTTAGTGAAAAGTGATATTGAGAAGAAGAAGAGAAGCAGCATGCAAGAGACAAGTTTAATGAAAGTGATAGATACCAAAACTTGTATGAGTTTGGTTGTATGAATACTTGTATTTGTATTGAAAGATATTGTCTTGCAAAAATTTGATTTTTTTTTTCTTGAGAACCTACCATTGGAGGACATTTTTGTTAAGATAGTTTCTTTGAACCTACCATTGTGGTTTGGGACCCATTCTAGAAGAAAACCATATGGATCCAACCGATAAATCGTCATGACAAGATATTCGAGGTCTATGCTCTCGGTTACAATAACAAGGACTTGTGCCATAACTACAAAATCTTGAGGTTTATAGATATATGCTTGGAAGTCTATGATTTTAGCTCTAATTTATGGAGGAGTTTCTTGATGTCGTCTCTCCCGAAGACGACTTAGTATCCACTGGCAAGTCGTTGAAGGGAAATGGTTACTCATTGCTCAGTTTTGTTTTTTTCAACAGAGAGGTTTCAACTACTATGTGTGCCCTTTCATCAAGAAGCTGCAGAAGTAAATGATATTAAGGCTCTCTCAGTTGTTAGAGAAGAACATCTCTCCTTATTATATCAGAGTGCAAAGAAACTAAAGATGGATATAAGGGTGACCAATGAGATTGAGACAGTGGATTTAAAACCCCATGGTTGTTTGTTTTCGAGTTCCCTAAGTTTCCACATTGACGAAGAGAAGAAAGTTGCTGTTTGCGGTGAGAAAGTCATATACAACAAGATATACATTGTTGGAGAAGATAAATACACAAGGTATATCGATCTTCTGGTTTCGGTAGCTTTGATGGTCGGTTAAGTGTGTTTACGTATGTTCAAAGATTGATTTAAATCCAACAATATGTAATATCCTGTTGGACATTGATCATTTTGTATATATTATCATCTTAAATGTTTTATTCACATCTTCTGGATCTAATAAAAAAAAACATAACAAGATTTAATTTGACTAGTCCAGAGAGACAAGCAAAGTACCTTTAAAAATAATGAGAAAGTCTCATAGTCAATTAGTCATAGATTCCTTGTAAAGAGGTAGAGATTTGCATGATTCAGCGTCAAGCCGTCAATCATAATATTACTATACCGATCGAGCTCCTTCTTTTAACGTTGATTTATTATATTAACTAGGTGAACTTCCTTGCATTGTATTATGCATATCTATGAGATTTTTTCGGTGTTTAAGAAAGTGATAAGCGCGGTCGGTGACCCTTCGCCATAACGTTTAAAACATTTAGTCGTAGTCTGAACGATTTAAATCGTTTTAGAATAATTTATATATTTATATTACTATATGAAACTATATTTAAATTTCATATAGTAATATAAAAATAAATTTCATAAAGTATTAGTTTTTTTTCAATTATTTGTTACTTGACTTGTACTTGCAAGTATCTAAATTATACTACTTGTTAGAGCATCCCCATTGAGGAGTCCTAATTAAGGACTCCTTACAATTTTTTAATAGTAAATTTTGAGTAAATGAGAGTTTAGAGTTTTTGGTTGAAACTTTATAATTTTTACTGTCCAATAGTGGAATTCTTAAGTGAAATCCTTAAGTGAGAAATTTTTATTAGTTTGTGAAAAAGAGTATTTATTGGGTAAAATGAAGAGTGTGTATTAGGTTAAAGAAGAGTGTTTATTTGGTGAAAGAAGAATGTTTATTGGGTTTGTTGTAGAGAACAAGAAGAATGGATACTTAAAACAATAAGAGTGGATAAAAGAAGAGTGTTTTGGTATGCATACACAGAGACTTCAAAATTTAGAACAATGAAAACAAAATTATTGTTTAGCATACAAGTGAGGTCATAGAATACACAATAAGAACTAGTGTTCGGAATATTATTTGTGGTGTACAAGCATTCAAACCAAAGTACAAACTTATGGTGACTTAAAACATGTGGTCTCTTTTTAATACTAGTAATGTCAGCACTGGAGTGATTTAGAGAAGGTGGAACTTCTTACGAACACTATTGAAACACAACACACTCACACTGAAGACTGAACATTCACAAATAAGAAAACATAGAATACTTAAACTAAAGATTAAGACAACAGACATACAAGTCATATTGAACTTAAAGTAAAGACAACAGACATACAAGTTATCTCAGCTAAAACCACTTAGAGATACACGAGAGAGAGAAAGAAAAAAGTAGTTTGGGAATGGGCAAAGAAAAAAAATACGGGAAAAGAAAGAAAACTTGTTTTATTGTCATCCAATATACCCAAAAATACCTTAAACAAGGTTCGCACCTTGGTTTATTTCACTATTCTGATTTAATTTTTTGCTTTTATTCATAAGGATTTTCTTTAAAAACTTGCAAAGTCCCTGCAATGGACATGCTCTTACTTGTCTTGTTAACAACGCGTACCAAATAGCTAGTATAGGACGAGTAATAGTACTTGTGCCCAGCCCTACTAATTCATAATCCAAAAAAGGGGACATAGGTTGAGGAAGGAGAGAGACTGAGAAAGCCAGAGCCTCACTCATGCAAGAAAAGACTAATCAAACTCTCTAGCTTATAAGCAAACTACATTATAATATCTTGATAGAGGAAAACGATCCATTGGTCAATAGACTGAAATAACTTCTTCCACCTTGTCGATTTATTGCATTCAGTCCCAACCTTCTAAAGAGATGTTACTAATCCATGCCAGGAAATGCTTTCTCTCCTCTAACTCTCACCAAATAAAAGATTATACCCTGTGTCATCTTTAGGCTGACCTTCTTAACCGTATTTTTGGGTTAGGAAGGCCCCGATACCATGAGTTGGTGGAAAGATTAACGAGCAAGAGCCTCGTTTTGTTAGCTCCCTAGTGACCAAATCGGCTACTCTACGGTCTCCGATGATCAAGCACAACTGTAATTCCCTTATGCAAACAAATTTAACGGCTCGGAAATCCTGAGAACTTGAAATGAAAAGTAAATAATTTATTTGAACACCATTTTTTGGAAAGATGCTAGTAGGCTAGTACTACAAAGCAAAGATAGAAAAGAAAAGATTTGCTTCTTTCTTTAAATCAGATAAACAATGATTTTCTTTTGTTGTTTTAGGCACACTAAAAAGCAACAAAAAGAAGAAGGAAGAAAAGAGAACAGAAATTGACATTCCATTTATCATCATCACCTTTACATAGTGACAGTGTAAATCATTTTCTTAAAAACCCAGTACCTATTTTCCAGTACACATCATACGAATAGAAGAAACAAAGAATACATAAAACCTTCCTAAGCATTTACACAAAAGCTATATAGAATAATAATAATTATAATTAACAACAAACAAATATTGAATAATCTATATACACACACAAGGACGAACATAACCAATTATATCACCATTTAATACGAACGACGACGATGATGATTCATGACTGTAAAGAGGCAACGAGGAGAGCAGAGCCAATGCTAGAACCATCTTCCATGGCTTTAACCACCACGTATTGACTCACTTCTTCTCCTAGTATCTCTACGAGAGCTTCTTCCATGTATTCCCTAAACATGGTGTAATTCATGTACAAACCTCCTTCTACCGCAACAACTGTTCTTTTCTGCATTTGGATTTCACTTCTGCTTCTCCCGCTCGTGATTCCCCCGCTTCCATCTCGGCCTATCTTCTTCAAGATTCCTGCTATTCCTGCTGCTGCAAGCCTCCCTGCTCTTCGTGTAACCACATCGCATATTTTCACCACTAGTTTTCTCACCTTCAGTGGTACATCTGATACCTGTATCGTGCAGCATTCGTTACAAGTTTCATAACATTTTCAACCTTTAAGTTCAATAATAGTGGGCTTTTAAACTTACCCCTATGTCTTTCAAGATTCTTGCTACTTCTTGTAACTCAGGTGTGTCATCTTCATGTATGGCTGAGACTGAATTTGTTCTGAGAGGTTGAAGTAGAAACAGTTGTTGTTTTGATAACAAAATAAATACACAATGCTAACTAGATAGTTGATACAAAAGATAAAAGAGTGTCCATGTTCAGTAAGAAGTTGATGCAGAAAATACATGATGTCAGACCAAGCATCCAATAAGAAAATAATCAAATTTCTAGCAAGAGATAAAAAGAGGATAAGCACCTTAGAACGTAAGGCTCAGATAACACGGGCGAGATGGGTCCAAAGATATCAGAATCTTCTGACATGCGGAGAATTACTCTACGAACAATGTCACCCAGATACATTCCTGATATCATCTTCTCAAATCCCTATGTAAGAAACCCCAAATGATGTTGATGTTAATTGGTTAAAAACTAATAACGCAATACCAAATCGGAAAAACAGGGAAGTATGGCAAAGATTACCATATCATTTGCATTTGAACTCTCTGCATCCAAGTCAATGTCATACGAAGTTCTAGGCAAATGAGAGGACCAAAAATTTCCCCACTCCATATTTACCACCTGAAACATAAGAGGGAATCAATCTTAAACATGTTTCTTTTGGGTCTAAAGCTGGTTTCTAAAAATAGACCATGCAATGATTCTTAGTACCATGCTTCCAGAAGTTGTAAGCAGACCCTGACACTTGATTATGGCATCGGTTCTTTCCAAGTAACATGCATTACTACCTGTTCCAAATACAACCGCAACAACCGTATCTGGATCGTGATAATATCCAAGCGACAAGGCTCCAACAGTATCATTCACCTGCTCATAGAGAAAACTGAAACATTTCATGATATTTTCATAAAGAAAAAGGTAAGGAAAACAAAAAGAAAGATTGAAATTTTTTGGTGGTAGTGCCAGAATTTTGCCAAGGAAATGATGCTGTTGCAGAGTGACAAAGCACTTACAAGAGCCGCAACATGCATATCTAGGCCTCTTCTGTTCAGAGCTCCTTGTAGACATTCAGCTATATCTTGCCCAACCTAAAATAATAAGGATTTGCTTGTTATACGATTAAATAACTTGAAATTTGAATATGTTTGACTCACACCAAACAGGAAAACACCAAGAGATGGATTCCATTTTCACAAAATTACAACTCAAGTAATAATTTAAAGCTCAAGGGCATCAACTCCTGTCAACCGAAGAGTGCGTCAGGATATCAAGTTAATAGATTTGGAAGGATATTTCAAAGACAAGTCACAGTTTGCAGAGAATATAAGAAGCAATGTAAGCATCCCTGTACTAACCATTTCACTAATCTCAAAACCTTTGGTCCATTTAATTAGAACTCCTGAAGAAATAGAAGTATGCTTGACAGGGAATGAGAACGTAAATGCAAGTTCCCTTCTAACACCTTGTGAATCGGACCCGTTTTCCTCCTTTTCAATAAACCTTTCCAAGGAAAAGGCGAGAAAGTTGAAAAGAACCTGCAACCATGTAAAAAAAAAAAGAACAACACAGACTCAATTAAGCAGCTTGCATATTACATAACAAGCAAAGACTGGTACGAAATAAACAGCAAAATAGTCACCTCGCTGGTGCTATTCATCAAATGTGAAGGTATTGGGTGTCGTTCAACATCTTGAACATCTAGATAAGACCTTTGATCACCCAGAAGAACCCTTAAAATCCTAAAATAAGTGCCTCCAAGGTGAAGTGCATAATAAGTACCTTTCTCCCTCCTGAAATAAAAGCAAGTCAGTCAGTGCAATCCAACACATAACAGCAATGATTGGATGTAAACATTTGAACAAACAGACTTGTTGTGACAATGATGAGTCTACACGAAAGTTAAAACCTGCAAATATTATGAAAAATACATCTCCTCAAATAAAGAGAGAGAATCCAATGGCTACAATATGAAGAAACCAGTGCATATTCATTGAGCAGTAGCAATCTAGTGGATAGGAACAAGATACCAAAGTAAAGGTAAGAGATAACAGCAATGATTGGATGTAAACATTTGAACAAACAGACTTGTTGTGACAATGATGAGTCTACACGAAAGTTAAAACCTGCAAATATTATGAAAAATACATCTCCTCAAATAAAGAGAGAGAATCCAATGGCTACAATATGAAGAAACCAGTGCATATTCATTGAGCAGTAGCAATCTAGTGGATAGGAACAAGATACCAAAGTAAAGGTAAGAGATAAGAGAGAAAAAAAAAAGAAGGAGAAGTCCTTAAAGCTTTAACCGGATATGTAAGTTTCACATAAACAAAAAGAGAGAAAGAACAGAATCAAAGGATCTGTCCCTGCAAAATGGTACCCACTGACACTTCTTTAATTCCCTGGCTCCAACTAAAGCTCAAAGTCACAGCCACTACGACCAGGATAGAGCTCGTTACTCGCATTTTAGAGCTAAAGATTGTAATTCATGAATCAAGCAACGAAACGATACTTGATGGTTACAAAGAGTAAAAATAAGGACTTTGGATCATGCAATGTAGAGAAACATAAAGAACCTGAGATCACTAAATCTTGTTAAATCAAAAAGCAAACAAAATAAAGGACTCATCTTTCACACATTACTCAATCAATGTTCACTAATCTAAGAAGAATAAAAAAAAACAGAAATCCCTACTGGGGAAAGAAATCATTACCCAGTGGGCAAATCATCGACGAAAGTGAGGAGCATTTTAAGCTTAGAGCCACCTTCAGAAGCCAAACCAGCGTGCATCTCCACGGCCATAGCATCAACCACTTGCCTCAACCTCCCAACCGGAGTATCACAATCATCCTCCAACTCTTTCAAAATCTCAACAACAGTCCTCCATTTCCTCCGACTCTTCATCCTCCTCCCAACCATCACCGCGGCAACAGAACAAGCCGCAACAACAGCAACCGCCGCAAACGCAACCGCCACTTTCCCCATCCCAAAACAGAACCAAAAAGACAAATACACAATATCTCTCTCTCTGGCGCTTTTTACTTACTCCAATAAAGAGTTCACGAACAGCGAACACCGCCGATTAGAAAACCCTATACGAATCTGTTTCACCATCTTCATCATCATCAACTACTACTACTTTTTTTTCCGCCGCCTTTTTTTTTGCTCAGCTGTCACTGCTCTACCTGTAAACTAACTGCTTCGATTCGTTTGGTGTTTTCCAGTCAATAATCACCGGCGAGGGTTAAAAAACGATTCAAACTCTCGAGTTTCTTACCGGCGGTCAAGTGACGATTAAATAAGAAAGAGAGAGAGGAAGAGATTTATGGATTTCGGCAGAGACAAAAGCGGAAGGAGAGAGAAGGGGCTGGAAAGCGAACCAGTGTATATATATACTACTATATATATAAGTGTGTATATATGTAATTACAATATTACCCTCTCGTCTTTTTTAGATGTCGACGGTTTCGTTTTTTTGTTTTTTTTTTCCTTTTCTCCCTCGTTAATTTTCAGTTTATTAAATTGTTTTCGATATTGAAATTATCTTTTGATTACTCAAATTTTAGAACATATTCTTTATATTATTTTGACAAAAGAATTGGCTCAAAAAATAATTATGAAAGAAAAATATTTTTACCACCCATTCAGCTAATTTTTGGTTAATTTATTTATTTTAAAATTAATAATAAGAAAACAGAAGAGATTTTTTTTTCATTTTTTCTGATCAAAATACACAAAATAATTTGTTTGGTTGTTAATTTTTTTGTTGTCATAATGTTAGGCCTGGGATTTCGGCATTAACCGTTTAAACCGAACCGGACAAACCGAGGATTTCGGTTTTCGGTTCCGAACCGATTTACTGTTATAACCCGATCGGTGGAATTTTAAATTGATTTCGGTTTTCGGATTTTTCGGTTCGGTTCATCAAAACCGATCGGTTTATTCGGTTAAAAGGGGATACCTTATAAAAAATAGAAACCCTAGATCTACCACTTCATATTTTTTGTTTCCTCCTCACGAACCTTTCTTTGTCCTCTTCTCTAACCTTTTTTATAGTTTTTATCTTCTTCAATCTTCTTCTTCTTCATTCTTCTTCCTTCTTCTCCTTGTGTTCCTTCTTCTTCTCCACCATTTTCTTTCGTAGGATACCTTCTATCAAGCCGCCACGACATTAATTCTCTCCGGCATCGACTTTAGCGGCAGCAATTTATTTCATGGATTTCTACATTTCTTCTCGACACCGCGTCGCACAGATCCATCTTCTCTGTTACGTTGTTGTTCTTCTTTACACATCTTCTCTGTTACGTTGTTGTTCTTCTTCACACATCACCGTTGTTTTCCTTCACTTCACAGATCCATCTTCACTTTACTCCATCCGTATTACCGTCACCTTAAAAAAGTGAACACCGAAAACCTAGATCTGGGTGGTGGACTTGAGTTGATCTCAGGGGAAAAAAACATTTGGGCTTTTAAAATCTAAAAACATATTTAGGATTTGAATAACTTAAGCCCATTATGCACAAAAGTTAAGCCCAGAATGCATAAATTGACCCACAACGATTTGGTTAACCGATTAAAACCGAGAAAAAAAATATTCGGTGCAATTTCGGTGAATAATAAATCTTATTAACCGAACCGAAAAACCCGAGTACCGAACCGAACCGAACCGAACTTTTATTCTGTTCAATTCGGCAGAATTTTGTGTAGCCGAACAAACCGGAAAACCGATTAAACCGAACCGTTTAACCCGATTTAACCGATCTCCCAGGCCTACATAATGTAGTTAACTTACGCTTCTTTATCAACCTAATTATCTTGAACATGGCCAATAATAGAAACAAAATGATTAAACATATGACAAAAATAAAATTCATAAAAGAGAGAATTTAAAGTTTTGTCAATAATTGGTTCCACTCTAAATATTAACGATGTTTTTTTTTGTATGGTTACCAAACAATATTGTTTTGCATTTCTACCCTCTATTTGTATAATATTACCGTCGTGACCGGTCGTCTATATCTTTTACTTTAATCGCACTTTATTTCAAGGTCAGTTACAAATAGGAGATCACCAAACGTAACTAAATTTAAATTCCAATCATTTTTAAGAATAAAATAAAGTAGAAAAGAGTAATACAACTAGTTTGACCTTTGACCGTTCGATTTATTAAGACTCTGCTTTGAATTAAATTTCAACGGCGTGCTCTTTTTGCCGTTGGGAATCTCTCTCTCATCACCCAAACATTAAATAATTAGAAGAATTCTTTTAACCATCGGAATAATTTAATTAGCAATAATAAAACCAGTCCATGATCTAATTATTGATAATGACTCGTGGCTAAATCTAGTCCAATAAACCCTACTGTATAGGGGTTCAATTGTAATATTCACCTTTGTTTTGCTCCTTTTTGTACCATGCCCTACATTTTTAGCCAACTTGGCAATATTATGTGCATTTTTTTCACATTGGCATTATTATTTTCTGCCAGCCATTATTGCAATTTTTATTATGTAACTTAAATTAATTTATTTCACATAAAAACATCTTAAGTTTAACCGTTTTATGAACAGTATATAAAGAATAAATGCAAACGGTAAAAATCTGAAGTATATAAATTATAAACCGTTGGAACATATATACTTAGACAAAAAAAATATACAAGATTACTATAAACGAAAAAAATTTCTATAAATTTTTTATTTTTAGAAAATTTAAATGGAAGATTCTATAGTTGTTAAAAAGTTTGTAAATATATGAGATTATTAAATACTAAATAGTATTCGAATGTCCTTTGGTGTATGAATGTGGCGAACAGCAGCATAAAAGCTGGCAATTTTAATTTTACATTATAGTTTTTTTTTTTTAATATCAATTTTGTTTGTTTTTAAAGGAAAAGAAATGTTTAAATTGTTGGGAAATTAAAATATCTACAAATGGTGAGGGACAAATAGCGTCAGAGCCCATGAAAACGCACGTTGCAATTTAAGAAGAAGAAGCAATAACCAAAAAAAAAAAGTTGAAGAAGAAAAAAAAATGAAAATGAAAAAATTCGTTCTTCCCCAGTTTGACAGCTCGCTGCCACTCAACAGTAGGACCCATAGGTTTCATAATATTTACAAGTTTGACCCTAGTAGGGGTCTACTTCGTCCTCCACCTCTATAACCCTAGAGGTTCTCCGCGTTTTGGTCTCTCTCTCAGATTGTGGTCACGTGACTTGACACGTCACCTGCTTACCCTTCGCTGACGCAACGCCTCTCTCTTTGCCTTTCCAGTTTCCACCATTACAACGTTTTTTCTTTTTCTCATCTTATTTAATTTCGCATTTAAGTTTATGATTGATTGCATTTAATTTTAATCAAATTTTTATCCACGGTGTTGAATAGTTACAGATTTGAGCTACATTTATATTTAAACACCCGACTTGTATTGTCTGATGTATATAAAACTCAAGATAAGAATAACAAACAATTTACAAATGAATGAAAAACTTGACGGGCCTTATATTATATTTCCTCTTTTGGAACCACGATTTATAAGGCCCAGATATTTATTTATTAGGCCCAGATATAAAGCCCAACTAAGTTATCCCGTTCAAATTCTTACACGTCATCATCGTCTACGATAAAACTGCAAAAGGAGATGAGGTGAGTGAGGGGAGGGAGAGAGAATGACTCGAGCTCTGCTGCTGCAACCGTACAGAGCGACGGTGCGAGCAGCTTCATCTAGGGAAACGCAATACGACGGCGTTCCGGAGGTTAAGTTCTCGGATCCTAGCCGGAACTATCGGGTCTTGGTGTTGGGTGGAACGGGTCGGGTCGGTGGGTCTACTGCTACTGCTCTTTCTAAGCTATGTCCTGAGCTAAAAATCGTCGTCGGTGGACGCAACAGGTTTGTGAGAAATTTCTTATTCAATTTCCATGGAAATGTCGAAAAATTTGAAATTCATTGAATATGAATCATTCTCTGTGCGCAGAGAGAAAGGTGAAGCAATGGTGGCTAAGCTGGGAGAGAATTCTGAATTTTCTCAAGTAGATATCAATGATGCTAAGATGCTTGAGACAAGTTTAAGAGGTTTGTTTCACTTTCCCAAAGAGCTTATCATTGTCAATTGTCAAATATGTTTGAATTTCTATATGAATTTGGACAATTGTTAGGGACTAAATTGACATCTCTAATGAATTTATTATTTTGAGTACTCACCGTGAAATGTGTGAATCCAGACGTTGATCTTGTAGTCCATGCCGCTGGACCATTCCAACAAGCACCTCGATGCACTGTTCTTGAAGCTGCCATAAAGACCAAGGTGAGGATAAGGTAATAACAGTTTCTAATGTCACCAGTCTTCCACACACAAGCTCCTCGATGCATTGTTCTCGAGTCTTACAGAGATTTTTATGTGTTTATATCTGAAACAGACTGCATATCTCGATGTTTGTGATGACACAAGCTATGCTTTCCGTGCAAAATCTCTTGAAGCTGAGGCAATTGCTGCGAATATTCCGGCGTTAACAACAGCTGGAATATATCCAGGAGTTAGCAATGGTGTTCAAACCTGAATGCTAGTCCCTCTATCTTTTATGCTTGATATTGTTTGTTCCAATAGATTTAACAACATGTTTGTCTTTCTTATAGTGATGGCGGCTGAAATGGTCGCTGCAGCAAGAAGCGAAGATAAAGGAAAACCAGAGAAATTGAGGTAACGCAAAGAACGTTTGTTGATGTTTATTATCGTTAGTGAAACTGTTGTTTTATTATTGCAACATAATATGTTTATTGTAGCTGATCTTGCAATGTCATGTCAGGTTCTCCTATTACACAGCAGGCACTGGCGGTGCAGGTCCTACAATATTAGCAACGAGTTTTCTACTTCTTGGAGAGGAAGTTACTGCATATAAACAAGGTAAGTGTTATAGGACTTTAAACTCTTAAAGAAATCTAAACATATATATCAATCTTTCAGAAAATTTCTCAGCCTTGTATTGTGGGAATGATCAGGAGAGAAGGTAAAACTAAGACCCTACAGTGGAATGATAACCGTGGATTTCGGAAAAGGCATCCGGAAAAGAGATGTTTATCTTTTGTAAGTTACCCTTCCATATCAAAAGCTACATTGACATACTGAAAAGGATTTGCTTAGATCAGTGATTTTTTTCAGGAATTTGCCAGAGGTGAGATCAACTCATGAAGTTCTAGGAGTGCCAACTGTCGTTGCTCGATTCGGCACAGCTCCTTTCTTCTGGAACTGGGGAATGGAGATAATGACAAAACTCTTACCATCGGTATCATGCTCAGACCTTACCTGAATCAATGGTCCTGTGATCAGTTATATCTACCTGTAGTCATATTGCAATGCTTGTCTTGCACGCTGTAGGAGGTCCTTAGAGACAGAACCAAAGTCCAACAAATGGTAGAGCTTTTTGACCCTGTCGTTAGAGCCATGGATGGCTTTGCTGGAGAGCGTGTCTCAATGAGGGTAAGTGAAAAAACAGATAATTGCAAAATAATTTTGCAGTAGTTATTTCGGTGACTCATTGTTACTTATGTTAAACTCTTTGGGAAGGTTGATTTGGAGTGCTCGGATGGACGGACCACAGTTGGGTTATTTAGTCATAAAAAACTATCAGTGTGAGTCTCCTTAACATCCCCTATATACAACATTAATACATATATAAAGCTATGTATGAGAACCGATACATGTTGTGTTTACAGATCCGTTGGAGTTTCGACCGCAGCTTTTGTTGCAGCAATGCTTGAAGGAAGCACACAACCAGGGGTTTGGTTTCCAGAAGAGGTATTTCTCTCTAGATTCCCTAAGAGACCTTCATTTTTAAAAATATTTGATTTATGATGAAATATAATGTTTAAATTTTGTTCTACAGCCTCAAGGGATCGCAGTGGAAGCAAGGGAAGTTCTTCTCAAACGTGCATCACAAGGAACATTCAATTTCATACTGAACAAGTGAGCCATTTTTGTTCCTCTTATTGCAGATATCGATTCTTTATTTCCTCTATTTTAGTTTAATAATGTATTTGCTTTGGTTTCTTCTGATATATAGGCCACCCTGGATGGTTGAGACCGAGCCGAAGGAGGTGGTTTTAGGGATATACGTATGAGTTCGACTGAGGAAGAAGAAACATAGATGATCATCGATACTTTACTTTGTAAACCAATTTACTTCTGATATGTATACTCGAACAGATAAACATGTTCATCAGAAGATATACAACTTAAAAAAAAAAAAAAATCAAAAAACCACTTGGAGATGACACAATCGTTCGTTGAAGCAACCATATAAATCAATGAAGAATATAATTTACAGGTGACATGAAGAGTAAAGATCCAACAAGCTCTTTTCTTGTAGTATATGTTCAATAAAGTCCCAACATTTTTAGTTCCATCACATGACTCTGATCAAGCTCAGGAACATTCTTGCAGTCGCGGTCTTCCACTATATATTCCTGTTGTGAGTGACACGAAAACAGTGATGTATACCAGAAAAGTGATTACCGTAAATCAAGAACAGAAAAGCTGCAAGATATCAGACCTTTGTGAGTTCTTGTTTGGCGAGAACATGGTAATGCCGCTCGTTGATCTTTTGGCCACATATTATGGCGATGAAGAATCCATATAGCAGTCCTACCAAGACAATGGCCAAAACTGCAACAAAAAATAGACCATCATGTTCATTATACGCTCAAGTGGTTCAGCACAAAGATGATTCTGATTGACTCTAATCCTGGTGACTGGGCTAATGTCCATGAGCCTATAGAAAACAAAAATAGTTGTACCAGCCAATGTGTAGAACCCATAAGGATGTTCCTCATAACCAAACATTTCTCGTAGTTCTTCACCGTAGAACTTGTAAACTAGTAACCCCAAGAATGCTACAATCTGTTGATACGAGAAGCCTTTGTTCATTAGTATATAAATGCATTCACTAAGAGCATCAAATGTATCATCCAATCCGAATTCATACAAGGGATCTCCTGTTTCGGTGTTCAAATGCGATAAGAAACCAATAGTTTGGTCATAAACTGCTATGTGGCAATTATAGCTAAGGATTTGCATTCTCATGATTGAATTCTAGTATATAGTAACATTATAGAAGAAAGTCTATAAACACTAAACTCAATCATGAGAATGCAAATCCTTAGCTATATGACCAATTTTATAGCTAGGAAACAACGAATTTGGTCATAAAATGGGAGATTGGGAGTCAAGAAGCTAGTAACATCATAGAAGAAGAAAGTGTATTAAACACTAAAATCAAAAAAAGGAAACAAGTCATGTACCATCTGGACAGAAATGAAGATGAAGGCATGATCTCTAGCAACCAGCAGCTGAAATCTCAATCTCAACCACCATCTATCAGCAGGCACATTGGCTCGGAGTTTGAAAAAGGCTCTACACTCTGTACAATGCGAAAATGCAAAACCTTCCTGAAACATATATTGCATAGAAACAAAATACACTTCATAAGCTAAGTAAACCATTCATTCAAAAGAAGAAGAAACTTTCTGGAAACGGTGACGATAATATACCTTGGTGGAGCGCCAATTATCGAGACAAGATCTGTGAACGTGCTTTTGAGTACCTTTACAATTGCACGGAGCAATCAGATCTTCCCCTGCAATCAAAGAACAAACCAAGTCGTCTCATTGTATCCTCACTCAATTGAGTTAAGGAATTGCTTTTATTATACCTCCAACATCAAGGCAAATTCGACATTGTGGTTGATCTCCAGAAACAAGAAGTGTGGTTTCGTCATCATCAGTCTCAGCTATTTCTGAAACTTGTCCTTCCTCCACAACACGATCTCCTCTTTCCGCTGCTACGATTTCGTTTGAGGATGTTGATTCGTCGAATAAAATCTGTTCCTTTCTATCATCATCATCATCACTAGGCACTAATTGCATCTCTTAAACATACTAAAATTTCTGGAAATGAAAAAAAACTGAGAAACGCAAAAGAATTCAACACAGCATCAGAAAACTAGATCTAGGTTTCGCCGGGAGTTACCAAAAACATTAGAAAAAATCGATACTTACACGAATTCAACCAATTCTGGAGAATTTTCTTCCAAGGCAAGCCATTGCTTGCGAGTTAGAAGAAATTGGTAAACTATGACTGCGAATCAGAGTGAAGAGAATTTGATTTTGTTAGTCTCGATTCATCACTATGTGTTGAATACAGAGATGACGAAGATCTTTTGAGGGTTGAGAGAGAAGAAGCTAAGAAGATTGGGATCAATCAAAAACGATGGCGAAGAAAAGTCTCAAGGGTAAAATTGGAATTAGAAAAAACATGTGGAGAGCACGTGACACGTGGGATTTATCTGAGTTTCACAGTAGACCTGTGAAGTTCATCGTCTTCATCGTTAACTTCGCAGACTCTGTTGATTAGTCAACACAGATCAGAATCTGAGGCTTTGGCCGAGACGAGAGAAGCAGAAGAAGAAAATGGCGGAGACTGTACATTCTCCGATCGTTACTTACGCATCGATGTTATCGCTTCTCGCCTTCTGTCCACCTTTCGTCATTCTCCTGTAAGCTCATCAATTTCTGATTCGCAAGTCTTTATTCTAGTTCTCAGATCAGACTCGCACACTTTTCTGGCTCCTTAATTCATAGCGAGAAGTGCATAGCCGATATCTTTAAATCCTTTCCCATTAAGTAGGACTTGATAAGAGTCTTTAATTGAAAAAGCGATTCAATGATTCTTTCTCTGGCCAATGTGAGTTTCCAGATTTTTAGGAAACAAGGGTAGATTTAAAGCTACAAAATCATATTTAGTGAGTTTTAAGTAATGCTCACAAGTTTCATTTCTTTATGATGCAGATGGTACACAATGGTTCATCAGGATGGTTCTGTTACTCAGACCTTTGGCTTCTTTTGGGAGAATGGAGTTCAAGGACTTATCAACATATGGCCAAGACCCACTTTGATTGCTTGGAAAATTATATTTTGCTATGGAGCATTTGAAGCTATTCTTCAGCTGCTTCTGCCTGGTAAAAGAGTTGAGGGTCCAATATCTCCAGCCGGAAACCGACCAGTTTACAAGGTATGTTCATTTAGTCTTGTGTGGTGGAAGTTGATGCAGATGACAACTGTACGGTTCTTTTCTTGCAGGCCAATGGTCTGGCTGCTTACTTTGTGACACTAGCAACCTATCTTGGTCTTTGGTGGTAAGAAATGTTTCCGATGACTTTGGTTTGGTTTAAGTTATTGTTTACGTATCTTAAGCTTGGATTAAGTGTTGCACCTATGTGAGTTCATTTCTGTGCGTTATTCAGGTTTGGAATCTTCAACCCTGCAATTGTCTATGATCACTTGGGTGAAATATTTTCGGCACTAATATTCGGAAGCTTCATATTTTGTGTTTTGTTGTACATAAAAGTAAGTGTCTATTGCATGAATGGTGTGTTCTTTGTTTTCTTAGTCTCTATTTTTGTAGAATTTGACCTTTTGTGTTGCTAAAACTTATTTTTTTTTCTTGTACAGGGCCATGTTGCACCTTCATCAAGTGACTCTGGTTCATGTGGTAACCTAATAATTGACTTCTATTGGGTGAGTTATTTCTGCTGATCAGATTCTCATTCTTTTTGAAATTGCTTGTTGGGATTTATTTGAGGAACTCTGGTCTTACTAGCCATCTCCTCATAATATTTTTGCCTCTTTTCTCGACATTTGGAGGTCAAGTTTCACTAAAGTTTCCAATTTTAGTAGACCTGTAAACGGAAATGTTCTTAGCAGTATTTATCTTTTTATTGATTTAAGTACAAGAGAACTAGTTTGGTGTGAATGTCTGTCGGTGAAGGAAAAGAACAAAGTATCCAGTAGTTATTATAACAATATCAAGTTGAGATCTTCTCTCACCATGTACTCTTTTGCTCCAACTTATCATTAACACAATCCAATTTGTGGCAATCTTTTTCTCACTGTGTTTTTCGCGTCGTGCTTTGCAGGGCATGGAGTTGTACCCTCGAATTGGTAAGAGCTTTGACATCAAGGTGTTTACTAATTGCAGATTCGGAATGATGTCTTGGGCAGTTCTTGCAGTCACGTACTGCATAAAACAGGTATTTTCTGGATAATTCTTATGTAAATACTACACTCTGACGACATAGTCTGGTGGTTTCTTTAAGTCCTTATTTCATTAGAGAGCTTCACCTCTTTCTGATTTGTGATTCCTGTACTTTCTTTAACCAGTATGAAATAAATGGCAAAGTATCTGATTCAATGCTGGTGAACACCATCCTGATGCTGGTGTATGTCACAAAATTCTTCTGGTGGGAAGCTGGTTATTGGAACACCATGGACATTGCACATGACCGAGGTATGCTTCTGGTACATATATAAAATTTATATCATCACATCCTCATATAGGGTACAAGGAAAGAAAGCCAGTAGTAATAACAAAAGTTTCTCTACTGTTTGGCTATAATTTCCTTGCCAGTTCTGTTTATATGGCTAAGGCAGCAGCATATTATTCAGATTATTGTTACTGGCTTTAACACATGAACTTAAGCTTACTTTTCAATGCTTTATAATTTATGATTCTTCAGCTGGATTCTATATATGCTGGGGTTGTCTAGTGTGGGTGCCTTCTGTCTACACTTCTCCAGGCATGTACCTTGTGAACCACCCCGTCGAACTCGGAACTCAGGTGCATAATTTTGAATTTGTCTAGAAGAGAGAAATCGTCTTTGTGTGTTAATCCAATGAGAAACTTTTAGGATACCACTTTTTTATACGAAAAAAAACAAGTAAGGTTGAGCTAAATGTGAAAATCCCAATTTCTAGGAATTGCACTTAACTCTTGTTATTGAATTACTTGGTATCTTCCATTACAAAACAGACGGGAGAGAGTAAAGTGTAGATTGTTGATCAAATGCTCGTTGCATATTATGCTCATGATTGTAGTTGCCAGATATCAGTTTTTCTAGTAGTAGAAGAAAGCTGTTCATGAAAACACCACTGATGCTACGATCATCGGGACATATATGCCTATCTCCGTACCTAAGACTTCACTATATCCGTCTTTGGTTGCAGTTGGCAATATACATTCTCGTTGCAGGAATTCTGTGCATTTACATAAACTATGACTGTGATAGACAAAGGCAAGAGTTCAGGAGGACAAACGGGAAATGTTTGGTTTGGGGAAGGGCCCCGTCAAAGGTGTGATCATAATAAGCCCCAACTAGCTTAGTGAACTTAGCTATATTCCTTTTCAGACCTAAACATTTTGATGTGTATGAATCTCTCTTGGTCTCTCGGTTTGTTGCAGATTGTGGCGTCGTATACTACAACATCTGGTGAAACTAAAACTAGTCTTCTCTTAACGTCTGGATGGTGAGACTATTCTACATTATACAGTTACAACCATAAAAGTAGACGTTGTTCATCATCAATGGCTTTGAATGTGCAGGTGGGGATTGGCTCGTCATTTCCATTATGTTCCTGAGATCTTAAGTGCTTTCTTCTGGACCGTACCGGCTCTCTTCGATAACGTAAAATACTATCCATCTATTTGCTATATTCGAAGCTCTTCTTGCAAGTTAAACGCACTTAACATATAAATCATCTTTGTTTAAACCAGTTCTTGGCATACTTCTACGTCATATTTCTCACCCTTCTTCTCTTTGATCGAGCCAAGAGAGACGATGACCGATGCCGATCAAAGTAAGCACCAAATCTAAATGATTTATTTTACACATCCTCTTTGATCTTACTCTGATTTGCTGACAATATTCGGGTTTTGTTTTGGTAAAAAGGTATGGGAAATATTGGAAGCTGTATTGTGAGAAAGTCAAATACAGGATCATTCCGGGAATTTATTGATTGTAACGAAGTCTGTTGTTCTCATTTTCTACTTATTACGTTAATTCGAACGTTGGAATCATCAAAAGACCGTGCCAAAACAAAAATGCAAATTGATGCGATAGACATTCTTTTGCTGATTTGTATGCTATAGGTTTTCAAATCTCTAGCTACACTTATGTATTTCCCTAGATTATCAAAGTTAGCCTGCCGTTTTCTAATTTTATTATTTGATATTTTGATTATACTGCTTCTTAATGCATCAAATAAGTTGATTCATCCATCTAATATTTTAACTACATCAAATGAAGTCTTTTATAAGTACAGGCACTAATTGAACTTGAACCCTATAAAATACATGAATAATCACAAAGAATTGATAGTGTTCTTTCAGTTTTTCAATCACAAAGAACTCACCGACATTATCAAGTTGACTTCACTTTTAGACTTAATTGGTGTTCTGGAGGATCCACAAAACTACTATTACACAGTTTTCACAAAATTGTGATTCTTTATTTTTTATTTTCTTTGGTCAAACTAACATTTCATTCAACTTTAAACGAGAGTTGCCTCCACGTGGAGAGTATACACAAAAAGCTACGAGGACAAATGCTCAAACAAAAAGACATAAGAAGGGGAGCTCAGAAGCTCAACCCGAGTAGCAGCATCCAAAGTTGCTAAAACAGAACCATCATTTACTTCTGAGGCGGTCTTCGTACCAAGCTCCTTCAGCAAAATTGTGATTCTATGTTTGGATATCATGAGATCTAACTACAAAGTTTTTAATAACAAAAACTTACCATTCTCTAATTTGTAGTCAAAGCTAAACAAATTTCATACTAAAACAATTTTACTGTGTTGTTATGGATGCATATTTTTCTCACTTTATAGTACTATTTTACTATTGATAAGATGAAAAAAAAGTTGAGGTACAATAGTAGTAAAATAGCATCATTCTTTTTCTGTAGAATCTCTCTGGTCAATGGTCTTTTTAGTTTAAAAACTGAATAATGTTCTCTCTCACACAGTAAAAAACAAAGAGAGAGAGAAAGAAGAGAAGAAGACAAAAATGTAGGCATTAAAAAGAAGAAAAAGACAAAGAGAAAAGTAATGAAAAGACAATGAACATTTAAAGAAGACAGACAAATCCCACACCCAAGCCTCAGCCTCATCTCTTTTATTGTTATTTGTTTTTCTAACAAAACAACAAAAACAAAAGAGATGGTTTTTGGGTTTTGTTTTGTCTTTGTTAGGGCGTGTTTGGACGTTTCCTTCTTCTCAGAATCAATATTTTACCAAAACAGCTTTCTTTTTTTCTCTTTAACAATTTTTTTGATGTAGAAATATATAGTCATGATTCCAAATCCACCTCATGCCATGACAAAAACCCATAAAAGTGGAGGTTCCAATCTCGAATACAGACATATATGTTGTATTCGTGTATGTATCTATTATAAGATAATTCCAATTTGTATAATGCCAAATGGGTTCATTGAACTTCTTCTTCCTTCATAATTAAGTGTTGCTTTTTCTTCTTAGTTCCTCTAAATCAAGAAAATTCTAGGTGAAACTTCTCTTATCTTGACTTTATATAAAATAATAACTATAAAAATAATCAATAAGACTAATTCCTACAAGTCTTACAAATTTAAAAGAAAATGAAAATGCAACATTAGCTAATACACATAATAGTATAAGATTGATGGATGTATTCTTATTCAGTTTTATTTATAAATGCAACATAAGCTAATACACTCTCATTCAGTTTTATTTATTAATGTTACACCACTTTAAGAGCACTCAAAATCAAAATACGTATTCTTATATGATATTCATTCATGTAGTACTAGTACACATAATAGTATAAGATAGATGGATGGGATTGGAAAATTTGACAACCTTTTGTTTAATAATTCCTTAAAACCAAGGAAAGAAGAAAGAGGAAACGAAAAAAACAAAAAGGAAGAAGACAAAACCGACTATCACGCATTGTCTGGTACGTAGAGCCAAAAGGAACAATGCCTCTGTTTTAGTGTTTTCTTTCTTAAAGTTTTTTCCCAAAACACAAACAACATTTCACACACACGCTATTACTCACAAGATAACCACCAGAGACGTGGATAGAGAGATAAAGATTGAGAGAACCCTCTCACTCCCAAAAAAAAAGCTTTAGACATTTTCTCTAAATCCATGTAAGTTTTTTTCTTTGGTTATTGTTGTTTGTTATCTTCTTTGATCATTTGCTATTATTTTGTTTTGTTTCTTTCTTAGTTTATCAAATTAGGAAAGTTTTAATTCAGCTCTCTGTTTGTGTTTCTTCGTCTATATCTATTTCAAATAGTTTAACTAGATTCAAAGGTTTTTAAAATTCAGTACTTTCTCTGCAAACCCTAGTTCCTCTGTTCTTTAACCCCCTTTTTTGTTAAACTGCAGATTCTCTGCATCTTTCAAGAAATTCCGAATCGTGGGTTTGGTTCTTCTCGTTACGAGTCTCTCAAAGTTTAAATCTTTCTTTACAAAAAAGGTTACTTTTGGTTCTGAGTAAATCAAAATCAAGCTTTTGGCCTTCAATGGTGGCTATGTTTCAAGAAGATAATGGAACATCTTCTGTAGCTTCATCACCACTTCAAGTCTTCTCAACTATGTCACTCAACAGACCGACTCTCCTCGCTTCTTCATCTCCGTTTCATTGTCTCAAAGATCTCAAACCAGAGGAGCGTGGTCTCTACTTAATCCACCTCTTGCTAACTTGTGCCAACCACGTGGCTTCAGGTAGCCTCCAAAACGCTAACGCAGCGCTCGAGCAGCTCTCTCACCTCGCTTCTCCTGACGGCGACACGATGCAGCGAATCGCTGCTTACTTCACCGAAGCGCTTGCTAACAGAATCCTTAAGTCCTGGCCTGGTCTTTACAAGGCTCTTAACGCAACTCAGACAAGAACTAACAATGTCTCTGAGGAGATTCATGTTAGAAGACTCTTCTTTGAGATGTTCCCGATACTCAAAGTCTCTTACTTGCTCACTAATCGAGCTATACTCGAGGCTATGGAAGGAGAGAAGATGGTTCATGTGATTGATCTCGATGCTTCTGAGCCAGCTCAATGGCTTGCTTTGCTTCAAGCTTTTAACTCTAGGCCTGAAGGTCCACCTCATTTGAGAATCACTGGTGTTCATCACCAGAAGGAAGTGCTTGAACAAATGGCTCATAGACTCATTGAGGAAGCAGAGAAACTCGATATCCCGTTTCAGTTTAATCCCGTTGTGAGTAGGTTAGACTGTTTAAATGTAGAACAGTTGCGGGTTAAAACAGGAGAGGCCTTAGCCGTTAGCTCGGTTCTTCAATTGCATACCTTCTTGGCCTCTGATGATGATCTCATGAGAAAGAACTGCGCTTTACGGTTTCAGAACAACCCTAGTGGAGTTGACTTGCAGAGAGTTCTAATGATGAGCCATGGCTCTGCAGCTGAGGCACGTGAGAATGATATGAGTAACAACAATGGGTATAGCCCTAGCGGTGACTCGGCCTCATCTTTGCCTTTACCAAGTTCAGGAAGGACTGATAGCTTCCTCAATGCTATTTGGGGTTTGTCTCCAAAGGTCATGGTGGTCACTGAGCAAGACTCAGACCACAACGGCTCCACACTAATGGAGAGGCTATTAGAATCACTTTACACCTACGCAGCATTGTTTGATTGCTTGGAAACAAAAGTTCCAAGAACGTCTCAAGATAGGATCAAAGTGGAGAAGATGCTCTTCGGGGAGGAGATCAAGAACATCATATCCTGCGAGGGATTTGAGAGAAGAGAAAGACACGAGAAGCTTGAGAAATGGAGCCAGAGGATCGATTTGGCTGGTTTTGGGAATGTTCCTCTTAGCTATTATGCGATGTTGCAGGCTAGGAGATTGCTTCAAGGGTGCGGTTTTGATGGGTATAGAATCAAGGAAGAGAGCGGGTGCGCAGTAATTTGCTGGCAAGATCGACCTCTATACTCGGTATCAGCTTGGAGATGCAGGAAGTGAATGATATATTACAGTTTGTCTTCTATTTTGGTTATGAGCAGAGTCCCTTTCTTTTTTGTATACATGGGGACACAATCTTAGTTGTTTTGTGATGGTGACTTTCTGTCTCTTTATGCTATTTTGGCTTAAATGCTTCTACTGCCTCTGCATGTAAAGCCTTTGTGTGTTGGTTCAATTTGGTCTGGTGTGGGTGTAATACCAAACCAAATCCAATTTGAGCTGAAGATAACTAATTTGATGATCGGTTCAAGTTCAGAACTCCAAATTCTTTCAGAGACCAGCCAAACTTTGCCTATCTTTAAGCAGGTGATCTTGTCATTTGTGTATTGTAAATAACTTAAACTCGGTATATATATTTAGGTTACTAAAGGACATGTTCACTATCCAAAGAGTATACGACTTATCTGCTGTCCAAATACTTTGTAACCTAAAGTTCACGTGCTTCATTTACATTGAATCTAGTTTAACCTAATCTTCTTGCTTCATTTATATTTGAATTTTGTTTAAGCAATCTAGTCTTTATCTTGTCTTAGCAAATTCACAGAGTGTTTCTCATGCAAAAGTGTTGCATGATCAAAACACCTTGATAATAAGATTGAAAGAGTAATGTGATCCCAAAAGGAAAGAAGATCTCGGATGAACTGATTCAGAAAAAGTATATACTCTGATGTTATATATACTATGAGACAACAGCTAAGTTATTTACATATTTCCTCATTTCAAATCTGTGAACCTGAAGAACACAAGAATGCAGCTCATGATCAAAATTCTGAAAGAAGCGAAACTTCGCCAACCCAAGATTTAAGAACAGCTACACCATGAATAGATATTTGAGATCATCAACTGTTAATCGAGTTGCAGAGCTTCCACCATGATCTTCACCAAAGGCAGACGCAACCATTTTTCTTTTCTCTTCCTATAATAATAACCAAAAATCACACAACCACAAATGAGAGAAACTGAGGGGGGAAACAAGTATCAGCTATAAGGGATCTTTACCTGGAGAGCCAAAATTCTATCCTCCACAGTATTTTTTATCGTAATACGAGTTACAGTAACAGGTCGAGTTTGTCCAATACGATGTGCTCGATCAATAGCCTGATCTTCAGTAGTTGGATTCCACCATAGATCAAGAAGAATGACATGACATGCAGCAATCATATTCAGCCCAAGATTTCCAGCTTTTAAAGACATTATCATCACTTTTACCTGTTTAAGACAAAAAAACAAAAAAAGGAGGGAACACATACACCACCACTAAGAAAATTGTTTAGGAAAAAATGATTTCAGATATGCATACGACTTACATCTGGATCGTTGCTGAATTCTTTCACAGCTCTGTCTCTGGCAATTAGACTCATTGTACCATCTAATCTTCTGAATTCTATACTATTTTCAATTAGAGATAGCTCCACCAAGTCAAGCATACCAGTCCACTGAGAAAATATAATCGTTTTTATTGGTCCTCCATTAGAAGGAGTTGACTTCAGACTCGTTTTCTCGACAATGGTGACATCATCATCATCATCATCATCATCATCATTCGGCTGCTGCGAGGAAGAAGCCATTTGACCATTCTGTGTTGAGTTTGAAGTGCCTTGGTTAGAAAGCGACTGCAGAATATCTAAGACAGCTTTGATCTTTGATGAACTAAACTCGCCATTCTGAAAAACTGATTTATCATGACTATTATCCTCTGAGGAACTACAACCCAAATCATCAGCAACGCAACTTCTAAGCGTGGATTTAGAGAAAACAACATCATGCGCAAGCTGTTCTCTGCATCTAGGCGCAGGGCACGTGTCCTCATCCCCTGTGATATAATCTGATACACACTGATAGCAGAATATATGGCCACACAAAGTAACAACAGGGTCTTCTGGTGGATCCTGCAAAGAGAAAATAAAACGGAATTTATGGGTAAAGAAAATCAGAACAAGCAGCTAGGGACTTAGATTATGGCGAACCTGAAGATACGCTACTTATATTTGCTAAATTATTATGCACTTACATGGCAGACACAACAGATGGGAGACGATTCTAAGCGACTGAGCAGGCTAACTAGATCCTCTTTAGGGAGTTTTTTAACAGCTTCTTCTGATACTTTTCCAACAGAATCTGAGTTATATCTTTTAACAAGTTGGGGGTGGTCACAAGCTTGGCGTAGTCGCAAAAGCATGAGAAGAATGTTTGCATAGTTTTGATTCAAAGTTCCTGCAGCAGCATATGCCTGCAGAGAAAAAAATATCATCTCACATACTTGACAGGAAATCAGGAATCACTGCAAAACATTTTTTTCAACGAAAATGCCTCCATAACCTATGTTTATACCATATCAAGTTGCTAGTTACTACGTAAGTATCATATTTTTCAAAAACGTGCAGATCACAGCTATAAACCAAGGATAAACTGATAGTTTGGAGGAGCACAGAAAGAGCACCTTGAACTGAGAACGGGAATCGGATTCAAGCTTCACGTAGAAAGACCGCTCCTCTACCGAAAAGTCCACCTGGCTCAAATTAATTGTCTTTGGTGGTAGATTAATTATAGGCTGGCCATCAAGCAATGTTCCTAGATCGCAGATCAGAAGAAGAGTATCAACTTATCAGAAACCCTCAAAAACAACACAGTTACTTGAGGGATAAGAGGAGTAACATGAAAAATATATCATCTAAAAGCAGAAGATCAGAGTAAAATGAAATGGAAAAATGCACAAACCGAAGAATAGTATTGGACTTAACTTTAGGACTATCATTAGGTAATGGCTCAGGTAAGATCACAGCTAATCTCATTATAAAGTATCTAAGATATAAGCAGATATAATAAGAAAATGCATGACATATGATATACCACTTTTGTCAAGTCCTGTCCCTCACCAATCCAACCACTAAAAGGAATAGTGAGATAGTTAAAATACCTTTCGTACGGCGTAGCATTATAGCCCTTAGAACAGCCTGAAGCTTCTTGTACCCTTGAAGGGAATTTCTGGAAATTGGACCCTTAATTTGGTGGCAGAATGACTTGTACACAGCATATGGATCATATTTTAGAAACCTGAAATAGCTGTATAAATCATCTATTGTATTTTGTATTGGTGTTCCAGACAAACACCACCTCCTTTTGGCTCGAAGACCGCAACATGCTCTTGCCACCTGGGTTCTATGATTCTTAATTGTTTGAGCTTCATCTAGTACAACTCTGAACCACCCAACTTTTGCTAGAGTACCAGAGTCAGGGTCAGATGAATCGCCAGCATTATTGTTACCTTTTTTCTTCTTACTCTTCTTAGTAGTACCCACTACATTTTTCCGTTTCTTATTGATGGAGAAGCCAGAAGCGAGACCATATTTTTCAGAATTTTTTTCATCATTCTCATCGTCATCAACCAGGGGTTGCTTTGGAACTTCATTTGAAACAATGGCGTAAGTTGTCATAACCACATCATATTTTGCTAGTTCAATAGGATCTTTGGTCCTGTTACCGCCGTGGTATATTAAAACAGAAAGTTTGGCTTCATCAGTAACCTTCTCATCAAGTTCTCTTGCCCACTGCCGCACAACACTTGCTGGACAAACAATTAAAGTACCAGCAGCTGGTCTCTTTCTGTTGAATTTGCGTGTTGAAGTACTCGCTTCTTCTCCCTTGGCTTTCTTTATGCCTGAATCACCATTCACACCACTACCATTTGAAGCCTTAGACTCTGGTTTCTCAAATGCATTTTCTGACTCATCATCAGCATCCAGATCCAATGCTTCAGCCTCTTGATTGCCTGAATTCTTGGACTTTAATTTTGCCTCGTGCATTTGCTTTAGGATAAGCGCAATAGTCGAGACTGTCTTACCAAGGCCCTGTGCAGTAGACCAAATGGAATTTGAGGGAAACCTAGTAAGATCATAGATAGTTAAGCGGAAAATAACTACGATTAAAAGTAACCTGATCATCAGCTAATATCCCTCCCATACAGTGCAAACTATTAGTTTCCTTCTGAAACATCCATGCCAATGCAATTTTCTGAGAAACAACAGTGTTAAGTACACAAGACCATTCTGACAGATACTGAAAGATGATGTAAACCTGAATACCTGATGCTTCATAAGGGGAACCGAAAGAAGACCAGCAGGTAAATCGACCTCGGACTTGGGTTGATTCAGTTCCTGCAGAAAACATGTACTTAATTATCAGAAGTTTAAGCACTTATCACACCAATTCATATTGTGGGCAAAAGTCTTTATTTTTAAATCACACCATTTCATACCAGGGGAATTATGCAAAAACACCAAACTCTTCAAATGGAAATCATAACCTTGATGCAACAGTGCGAAATAAGAGACGAATGCAACAATAGTGAATGTTCCTATTCCTTCTCGTTTGTCAAAAAGGAAGAACAACAATGCTTCCATACACATGGTCTAAAACAGAGAAATTCAGCATGTTACCCGGTCTCAAGCATCATTGAGAAATTGAGACATCCGAACCTTTAAAAACCTATTACTCATTTCTGACATAAAACAAACAGGAAGAAACGAGCCTATTCCAATCATTCAATGGCCAAGTTCAACAACCCCACAGCTGGCGAAAAAGAGAAGTGCATTGCACAAAAGAAAAACTAAGATGAGAATCGCAAAAGTCAAAAGTTGGGATAAGGATGAACACCTGTAGTGCAGCCTGATAGATCAGCCTCTCGTCATTTTCCGAATTCCTTTCTTCGCCTATGCCATTCCTATGCATTGGATCACTTAATCCATTAAAATGTGAAGGAGACGCAGATGTTCCGTGCGCCACAGATGGAGGTAGGATCCGAGTGCCGTTAGTCACACGCCCCATGCCTAGATCATCATGTGCTCCACCACGAAAGTGACTCGCATTCCCGTTACTTGTACCAATATCAGGTCTAGGAGGAAAAGGAGGTCGACTAAAGGTTGGTGGATGTGTCCTTTTAAAAGCTTGTTGAGATGAAAATTTCTCATAATCACCAACAGAGATATTGGGAATTCTGGAAGTTACGATACTCCCATTTCCCGGAATATGTGTATGGTGTTCTGCCCGAGGCAGTGGCTTGGATTCAAAACCATTACGTGAGTCGAGATTTGTAAGTCCTGTTTTAGTGTGGCCATTTGCACCGGAAGAACTCCCACTAAGAAAGTGCGGTCTCAGCGTAGAGAGATCTCTTCTATGAGATCCTGCACCAAGATCAACAACTCCATAAAGCTAACCTCACAGCAAAACAAATAAAACAATTGATAGGTCAGAAATGCAACCTTCAGCTATCCGTGGGGGATGTTGAGGCCTGGTTCTAGTTTCTTGTATCTCGACATCACTATCAGAACTGATATCAATAGCGGAATCCATCGCAAGACCTCCTTTAAGAGAATCAAGCGGTCAAGTTTCTAATCAGCCTGAAATACGCAAGAAAGGAATGTTAATCATCTAAAACGCAAAACTTTACAAAGCGCTCTGTTATTGCGAGAAAGGCAAATCCGAAACTAAGATTACCAAAAGAGTAGGATCAAACAAAGTAAAGCTACATACTTTATGAAGAGAATCACTTGCTTATTGTAAAGTAATGCTAAATCGATATAAACAATCATAATCACCAAAAGAATGTTTCAAGTGGGCGGTGGCTTTGGAAACTTTGTAATGTTTGAAAAAATTAGCATCAATCTCTAGAGGACGATCACCGAAACTCTTCAGCTTGAACAAAAAAAAAACTCCAATTGAAGATTATTCAGAAACCCAAATAAGCAATTAGGACAGAACAAAACAGAACAACGTCATGCAATGGCGGGACAACATAATCAAAAACCAAACTTTCGATGTAAGAAACCCTAAGGGCACGACGAAATAAGGAAAATTGGGGAGAATCAGTGAGTACCGGGGAAAGAAGTAAGAAGCAAAATTGAGAAAAGAGAGAGTGTGAAGCCAATTGTTGTTCTTCATAGGAAGGGTTTTTTCCTCAGTTGACCCAAAGGAAGAATCAGAGACGCAACGGCGGCGTTTTGATCGGAGAGAAAAATGAAAAAAGAAATATAGATACGCTCTCATCGGTTTTTTAAAAAACGAGGAAAAATCTCAACAAATAAATTAAATTAATAGTAGGAACAAAAAAACAGAACCAGGCCCAAACCTCTCGGCCCATATTATTTCAACTTCACATATATATATATATATATATATTAAGGATGATTGTTGACCAAAAAAAAGAAAAAAATCATTGAGAACATAATTAAACAAATTAGACTGTGAATTCTCACTCCATAAAATGGGTATGAAATCAAAAAAAAAAATTGTTATAAAATTTACTAGTACTGTTTCTTATTGGTTTTGAATGTAATATATCACTAAAAATTTCTTATATAAAAGTAAATTATAATTTCAAAAATACTAATTGACATAAAAAAAATTGAGCTTCCGAGATATCATTTACATTAATCAAGGTGGACACTACTAATATTTCCTGGAATTTTAAGATACATGGATCTTGAATCCACATCCACCATATATGAGAAACGACATATCCAGATCCAAATCCGTTAATATCGGATTCAAATCCACCATAAATAACTCACAATTAAAATAATAGTATAAAACAAATAAAAAGTTTGTATCCAAATTAATCATAAAACAAATTTAATTATCAACTATTTTTCAAATGGATTAAATTTAAAATATTGCACAACAAATTTAAAATATTTTTTTTGGTGATTTTTTGAGCAATTTATATAAAATAAGGATATCCTAATTTTTAAATCAAAATATCTAAATCCAAAGATTTTGGATAACCTATTTTTAGATCGAATTTCAGAATGAATCTTGGATCCCGAATATTTTGTCTAGCAAAAATTCAGAACCCATTAGAAACAAAAAAAAGCCATTGAAAGAATTCAACAAAATGAGATTTTACCTTTTGGACTAAAGCACCGATACTTAGTCTCAAGATTTTACTAAGATTTTTCTCGTAGCCTTCTAGTATTGGGATTGTTTCAAAAGTAGGACAACAGAAAAATATGTGGTGGTATTAGTAGATTTGTTGTTATCTTTAGAATTTAGAAAGACGTATATTTATATAGGGATACAATATAGTTCGAGTTTTAGTTATTGGAAACTTTATTCCCTAAATACTAAAAATCTTGTGAAGTAAATATTTATAGTTGACCAAAATTTCATAATAATTACCTTGGTTTGGAAAAAACATAAAATTGACTAAGTTTATTATAGACAATTTATTTTATAATAATAAGAAAGAAAATCGCTTAAAAATGTTAAAAGTAAACTTCATCCAAAGTCTTATTATTTATGTTAAACTTATAAAAAATACAAAACTATTTCTTACATGTATAAAACCTTGTAAATATCTTAGAAAACATTTTATATACTTTATAAAAACTTTTAAATATCTTATAAAACCTTATAAATACTTGGATCGACTCTTCAAAAATTAGTTACTATCGAGAAGTACCATGTAAACAATAAACTTTACTAACATTATCAGGTTTAATGAAAGCATTTTTGAAAATGTATGAAAATGAGTACAACAAAAGGAGCAATTTTGAAAATTCCTCCACTTTAAACTATTTTGTTAATTAAAAAATTAACTGAAAGCTAAAAGAAAATTTAGACTATTTTCATAGTTCTCCCAAAGTTAAATCTAACAAAAAAAGAGTTCTGATGTTTACACATTAATTAAATTAAATAATAAACAAGAAAGGCTCTTCCTCAATGTGAAATGAAGAAACCTCCTTGGCTTTTATTCTTGTGGGAGCAATACAGTAAAAATATCTAAACTAAAAAAACTGAACATCAAAAAATAACCAAATCTTGAGGTTTCTAACTAATTGTGAAGGCCATTTGATGGAATTAAAAGGCGTTAACACCGAAACCAAACTTGTAATCCTTCTTCACATGATCCACCTGGTTCATTTAATATCAAAAATCAGTCATTATCAAAAACTAGTCATTAACAAATGCACTAAAAAATGTATAGTAGCGGATTAAATCATTTTCTTTACCTCTGCAGATAGAAGAAATCTGAGTCCAATAGGCAATTGTTCTTCAAGGTAAGCAGCGACAACACCGTTAGAATCAACCTTTCCTCTTAATCGAGACTACACCAAACCACAACCAAACCCATAATTAGAACAGCGCTTTGTTGCTGTTTCAAAACTCGAATGGGACCAAAAGGAATGAGGTATGTACCTGTCTAGTAATGAGGTCATACCCGACACTAGCTGTAACATCTCGTGACAAATAATTGTAGATGAAATCCGTTGCAAATGACAACTGATTATTGAAAAAATAAGAATTAGCTTATATTACTCTATAGGATTAAAGATGAATTAAGATAAGGCTGGATTGTTTACCTTCTCTGAAACCTTATGAACATAGTTCATGACAGCCACACCAGTGGAAGCAATTTGCCCAGAGGCAACCTGTTGGATAATAAAACATTTAAAGAAATTCAAAAAAATGAAAAGGATCATACTCAAGTTAGCTTGAAGATTGTTGGAATATTGTAAACCAACATAGAAAAGAAGAATCGATTTTCTGATTGAGTTGCCTTATTCTAACTAAGAAGAAACATTTACCGTTTTGTCAGTCTCATATCGAGCTGCATAACCAACACCCGACATCAGTTGCTGACCAAGCCAGAAAGCCTCACCACCCAAAGACAGGTGTGGTGTCACATGCTGGAAGAAAAAGATATGATTCAGTGAAAAGAAACGAATATCTATTTAGCAACTAACAAAAGATTAACTAATGCTGACAAAATAAACAAAAGCTTGTCCAGGGATAAACGGAAAAGCTACCTAACTATAGACTTAACCACAGAATTTTAGTAGAACAGTTTAAAATGGTAAAGCATAGTCACTTTACCTGAATATAGTTAGCTGCATAAACGGAATTGTTTCCAAGCTGAAGCTGAGTTCTGTAGTCAGACCCCTAAATAGGTGTAAACCGTGAATTGTCAAAACCAAATAAAAGCTAAAAGGAAAAACATACTGAACAGAGAAAAGCCCTCACCTTGTAATCAATGACGAGGTGGCCTTGCGACTTATCTTCTTCATCTGTCAGCTGGCAGAGAAAAGAAACAATATGGTTATAGATAGAAAGAAAACATTATGCAGCTACTACAACAAAGACCAGACACACAATAATTTCTGGTTACCAGAGCATTAGCCTTGACGGAAAAATTGTCAGTTAAATCGAACTTGGCTCTCGCATTTAGTCTACCGTCCGTCGTGATCCTTCCGATAAGATATAGCTGTTTAGAAGTTTGTAAATGTTATATCTTGCTGATGGAAACCATTAATAGTACCACAGAATACAATCAATAAACAACATACCTTTGGATCGATGAAACCAGCACCAAAGTCATAATTGGCAGTTGGAATTTTGATTATTTCGGATGATGGAGTTGGATTAGGAACCTCAGTTGGCCCCATCAATATGCTGTTGGAAGCATCAATACACAGGCTTGGTTAAGAACACAAATAAGAATGATGTGCCACAAATTAACCTAAAATCTCATTACCTATGGCTGAGAAAAAACTTCTGGTTAAGCGACTTGTTATAGTCGAGGCGGAAACCCTCAAATAGCTCTGGCTTTAAAGCCACTGCAAAGTGAAATCAAACCAGTCAAAACACATGATCTTAAAATCACAGGCTAAGTTAATACATTATAAAAGGTTATGGCCACAGATGTAAAGGTTACGAATTGGTAGAATCAGAAGCATAATAACATATCCATAATACCAAAACACTCAATTACGATTGTTGGTTCAAACGCAGAGATATAAAAGACCAAGAAATCAGCGACCTAAGACAGAGACAGATTGTGATCTCCAAAAGAACAGAGAACGAATATATAAAGCAGTAGAGAGAGAGGGTGATACTGAACTGGTAGCTTCACGGTTGAGTTCCTCATAGAGGACAGGGCAAGGGAGGTTTGAGTAATCCACTTTCTCGTCAAGTTTGGTCTTTGCATCGACTTGCGCAGTGTTAATCGGTGGTGAAAAGCCCTCCATCGCTGCTGTTTACCGTCAAGGAAGAACTTTTTTGGGTCGCTAAAAGAGAAAACTGCAGAGGAATCGAAGACGAAGAGTCTTTCAAGGGTTTTTGGGTTTTGACTCTGCGTGTGCGTCAAGGGTTTTGTAATCGTGTCAATCTTAGTTTGGCCCGGTTTTATTTTACTTTTTTGAAACGGGTTGGAACCGACCTATTTCGGGTCATATACTTTACCGGTTTACCCTCATGCTCATAATTCACTATTTTATTTTCTTTTGGTGGCGAAAAATCAGTAATTATATTAATTACAAGTTTATTTTCATATAGTAAACTAAAATTTACAAAACAATTAAGAAGATCATCAAATAGTCAACAAATCTCCAAAACAAGATTTACTTGTTTTGGAGATTTGTTGCATATTTTTCTTTATTTGGCAGGCGAAAGTGTTTCACTATGGATCAATAAGTTTGATAACAGAGCCATGTAGATCAGCTCACATGAAGGCAACGGAAGAGGCGAAAGAAGCCGGAGCTCTTCTTTCCTACGATCCAAATCTCAGGGAACCTCTTTGGCCATCACCTGAAGAAGCTAGGACTCAGATCATGAGCATATGGGACAAGGCTGATATCATTAAGGTCAGTGATGTCGAGCTTGAGTTCTTGACAAGAAATAAAACGATCGATGATGAGACAGCTATGTCTCTTTGACATCCTAATTTGAAGCTCTTACTTGTTACTCTCGGTGAAAAGGGATGTCGTTACTACACTAAGGTAATGTACCACAAACATTCATATGAATCCATCATTATCAAGATCTTGGTGTGTGATTTTGATTGATGTTCTCTTGACTCTTGTGTAGGATTTCCATGGATCTGTTGAAACTTTCCATGTTGACGCTGTGGATACTACTGGAGCTGGTGATTCTTTTGTTGGCGCGCTTCTAAACCAGATTGTTGATGATCAATCTGTACTCGAGGTTAACTCCCATTGATATTGTGTGTCTACTTAATCAAATGAATCTTGATGATATTTACTGATTTTTATTTTCCTAGGAGGAAGAGAGATTGAGAAAAGTGCTTAGAATTGCAAATGCTTGTGGAGCAATCACGACGACTAAAAAGGGAGCCATTCCTGCTCTTCCTACAGATTGTGAAGCTCTCAGCTTTCTTAAGAGACAAGTAGAACAGTAAAACTTATCTTCGAGTCTAGAATTCTCCTTGTCTATTGTAATAATCTGTTCTGGATTCTTCCTGATGATTCTGATCATTTGTAATGTTTTTTTTTTTTTGGTTCTCTCTCTGTCTTTTCTTTTTCTTCTTCATTGTATTGAATAAAACAAACTTATGGCTTCTGAGCTTTTCTTGCTAATAGAAAACAAATAGTTTTTCGTAGTTGTTTGGAACCGTAGATTGCATTTAGAATTGTTTCTCAAGCCTTTGAAAACAGAGTAATAATCATGAAGAAACCAAAAAAAAAACAAGAAAAACAGAGAGAACACATTTAGTATCAAGTTTGTAGCATCAAAGCATTAAGCATATAGATCTCACAGATTAATTTGAGTATATTATTACTATTAAAAATTACTTTTTCTTATTGTCAAATAGATAAATTGATTGTGTGAACTTGAAGATTTTTGATTTGCTCTTTTAAGTCTTTAGCAACGCGAACAAAAAAGAAAAAGAATATGTAAAATGCTTGACGATCAAGTCATAAACTTATTGGTCTGCAATACTGGAGTTCTAATTTACACTGTAGGATTGAAAGACATTCAAGAAAAGATCAATTGATTGTGTGAACTTGAAGATTTTTGATTTGCTCTTTTAAGTCTTTAGCAACGCGAACAAAAAAGAAAAAGAAAAAGGTCTACTCTGAGCTAAAAGAAAAGACGAAAAAAGGACGAAAACAACTTCAAACCTAAACTGTAAAGACTTCTCATCTCAACAACGTAAGAAGATCATAAATTGATCATCACGTAGCTAAATTTGAGGACTCACCCAGAAGCAGGAATCATGTCCAAAACTTTCATCATGAATGCAAACGTAAATGCATCTTCTTGAAGCTTCTCGAATCTGCACGTCCATCAAACAAACCGAGCTTTCTTGGTCAGTCTAATCACAGAAAATGACATGTATTGCATCGTTGGAATAAAAGAAACACATACCTCCCAGATTTTGAGAAATGCCCTGCGCCAAGCTCGCATTTGAACAGAAGTACGTTGTTGTCGGTCTTCATTTCTCTCAGTTTTGCCACCCACTTGCCAGGTTCAGAGTACATAACTCTTGGATCTGTTGGACAGACAGAATCAATTCAAAAACATCGTTACGTCAGATACAAGTCTGAGAAAGCTTACCATTTAACTCAGCAGTTTTATTTATCTATCACCAAAACAGTATATAGACTAAAAGAAAGCTTACCATTTAACCCAGCAGTTACAAGCATATTTGGATAATTCTGCGCCGTTACCTGTGTTATATTGTCCATAGATGCATCATCACAGAGAACTTTCATACCATTTATCGCAGATAATATGAAAAGAACCCAAACATATACTCACATTGTCTACAGGGGAATATGACTTCATATAGAAGTAAAATTCTTCCTTTCTGGGGTCACCCCACTCCTGAAGCCAAAAATTAGACAACTTTTAAGCACTTTTTTAATTATCATACAAAATCAAACTACAGCTACTTCATTCATAAGGAAATCTATCCATCCTTATGCTTTCCCAGTTCCTAATGCAAATCCCTATGAAGACATGCCAGATGTTGTACTCTGTAAAGTAAGAATAATATATGTAATTCGCTGTTTTAAGGCACAGAACAAGCATCAAACACACCTCCCACTCTGATGTCGTAAGCGGAATTGTTGGGTCCAGCATTGTTGTCAAGACATCTACAAAAGGAACTCCAGCGATAACCACCTTGAACAAGTCAGGCCTCATATTAACAACAGCACCCATCAGCAATCCACCAGCACTTCTCCCTTCCATGCACAGTTTTTCTTTCGAGCAATATTTTAGTTCTATTAAACGCTCAGCACAAGCAATAAAATCAGTGAATGTGTTTTTCTTCTTCAACAGCTTCCCATTCTCATACCACTGTCTCCCCATCTCACCGCCCCCACGAACATGAGCAATTACAAAGGTAAACCCACGATCTAACAGGGACAACCTTGATGCCTTGAAATAAGGATCCACAGAAATCTGTAATAAAGATAAAGAGTATTTTATAGTTCCGTTGGAAAGAAGTAAAAGGACCGAGAATCTGGGAACCATAAAAGCTTCAACTAAAAATACCTCATATGAACCATATCCATAAAGGAGTAATGGATCAGATCCATCAAGCTTTGCAAGTTTTTTGTTATACACAATAGACATTGGAATTTGAGTTCCGTCTGATGCAGCGACCCACTTTCTTTCTGTAACATAATTTGATGCATCAAAACCTCCCAATACCTGAATGAAATACAGCAGGCTATCATAAAGATCAAGCGATGACCATTTCAAAAGAGAAGGCATGTTAGGGAAAAATGCGTAAAAACACAGTACCAGTAAAAAAAAACTAAAATTTTTCATAATTTTCATGTGTTGTATTTCAAAATTGTCAATACGACTTATTACCATTCAATGAAATACGCTTATGCATTGCAAATAAAATCGGCAACTAAATATGCAGAGGACATAGGAAATTGATCCAAAGTGAGGGAGAACGAATGAATAAGTAGTTTTACTTACTGTGTCAATCTTCTTGACAACGGAAGTGCCACTGTCCATGTCATAGTCATACACAGAAGGAGGTGTTTTCATTGAGCAGTATTTAAACCTTAAAACCCTGGACGAAAATTCGGACTCGGTTGAGTCAACTGAATAGACCGGGTCAACAAAGCTCACATTACGACCACCTTGGAGACCTTCCAGTGGCTGTCCCTCAGCAGGAAGCCTATGAACTGTGATCTTCTGCAGTCCGTTTTCACGCTCGAAGACTGCAAGATGATCTCGGAAAAGCTGAATTTCCTGAATCTTTACACTGTCCATGCAAATATAATTGTTTAGCTAGGCATACAAGGTGACCTTGATGTTAAATGCATTATAAAACTAATCTAGCAACTGGAAAACAACCCAGCATGCATGTCGTCTAAGCCGAAGGATATACATGATATTAAAATTAGTTATACTTCATTTGGATTTTGGATAGGCCACAATGGCAACCAGATTCTAACAAAAAAAGTTTACCTTTCTCTATGTGGAAGCAGAACAGTTGTCTTTGATGTGTCATCAACTGGACAGGCGATCAGTTCTGAGTTGTAAAATTCAGTGCTCCTTCTCTGGATGAAAAAGTGGTTCCCACGATGACTGACAGATGAATCAATTCCATCTACACGAGGTGTCAACACCCTGAGTCCATCCTGAGTCTTGGACACATCAAGCGAGAAGACAAATCTTGTAGTTTTGCTTTCAGATGCAACAAATAAATACTTATGGCTCTCAGAAGCGTGGAGTTCAAGAGAAAACATATCATCCTTCTCATGGTAAAGGCATACATCACTGCTCTGCTCTGTCCCTAATTTATGTAACCAAACCTGTTACAAAGAATATATGAAGATCAGAACATGAAAGCCAAAAATATTGACGTATCTCATAATAAGTACAGTCAAATTTGGTAAGAAAATATGGCATCTATGAGGTGTATAATGTCAACAATTGATCGAAACGGTAAAATCTATATTCATGCAAAAGTTAATCCCTTCCTCCAGTACTATACACTAAGACAGTAGGGTGGGAAAAGATTGAAGGTAAACCTTATCAGGTCGCAGGATTTCGTCCATTGTTATGTAGAGCAAAGCATCATTACCAGCCCATTCAAGATAAGAAGTAAGTCCTTTAAGCTGTTGCCCCACTGGTTTTAGGGCTTCAGAGTCGATGACATTCACTGTATATATCTCATCACCTTTTGTGTCCTCTGCATATGCCACCAATTTATGATCGGGACTCGCCTATAAAAAGAATCAAGAAAATGAAACATCAAGTTAGTAAAGAGCAAGTTTGAAAAGGATATCTCTTAGGACGATTTTTAAAGTCTATTTTCTAGTCAAACCTTGAAGGCCCCAATTCTGTAGTAGTCATGCTCTTGAGCCTTGGTATTCTCATCCAATATCACATGCTCAGGAGGAGCATCTGGACCAGTTGGCATAGTATCATAGACAGAAGGCTCAGCTTTGTTGTCAGTGATCAAACGTCTACAGTGCTGAATATATTCCTTTCCTTGAAGATTTTTCTCATAATAATAGTAAGGACCCTTGCGTAGAGGTGCAGATATATCATCTTCTTTGATCCTCCCTCTTATTTCAGCAAACAGCTGATTCTCAAATTGCTTGGTCCCTGAATTTTTATTTTCCAGTCTAATTTATCACAAGCTTGCATAATCAACAAGTCACTAATACTCCAAATTGAAAACAAGGAAAGCTAAAAACCCTAATCCCCTAAGTATCACAACGTCACTGACAGAGGCAACTTGAAAAGACTCACCAGACATGACGAAATCAGTGTAGTGATTTTCTTCACGAAGATAAGAAAGCATGTCGGGATTGGTGCGAGAATCGTCACGGAGCCAGTAGTAATTGTCAACCCTAACGTCACCGAACATCTCCATCACATGCTCCACCTTCTTCGCTACAGGAGGGGATCTCGATTCCGCCATGTCTCTCGGTGATGTCAACCGCACTGACGCAGCTCCGGTTTCAGAGGAAGAGGAAAAAGAAGAAGACAGCCGTAGAATAGAGCGGCGGCGAGGAACAAGAGGAACGAGGCAAGAGAGAGGAGTATCGAAGTGGAGAAGACGACTACGAGTCGCGAGAAAGTGAGTGCCGAGAGATACGAGTCCACGCCTTATTATCATATTACGTGTCCGTTTTAGTTGCCTAGAGACTCGCGACCAGTTTGTTAATAGAGGACAGGTCATATCCGGTTTGGATAAACCGGCCTATCTATGATTCCGGTTACAAAATTATTAACTCTTTCGTGAATTTTTGCTAGGATTATTGAACAAAACCAAATAATTAGATTAGAAACAAATTACTGTTGAATGTTGATTAATGGTCTTCTATGTTCTTGTAGTGGACTATTTTTGAGCTTGATGAATTTTATAAGCCTGAGATTAACCCAGAACCTAATCAAACCGTGCTAAACTGCAAATAAGCTGAGATGATAAAAATTGGTCTTGCTTACAGAACAAAGATGAAACAAAACAAGAAAGAAAGCACGTATAATAATAACATCCAGAAGAGGTTCAGGTTAAAGTGCATCAAAACCACTAAAATTACCAAAGTGACATTCACTTTCACAAGAAAATGTTTCCAAAATGGAAAAAGGAAAAAAAAAACAATGGAAGTGTAAACAACATCAGAAGATATACCTTGAAAGAACATAAGCCAATGGCAATCATGATAATGGCTAACTTGATAAGAGCAATACGAGACTAATAATGATGTAGGATCATCATCATGAATCACAGGAAATAAGGAACACCTGTCCTTGGCCCTCTCATTTGATTGTTCTCTTCTGTCTCCGTGAAGAACTTCACTTCCCTTTCCTGGTAATTAAGCATATTTTAACAAATCATTACTGTCAGTGAGGACCAGATCCTAAACACTTCCCAGAAACAGGTCTATATATGAAAAGTAACACACAGAGCACAATCAATATGGACAGACTGATTCCACGCGAACTGTGAATTGTTACTAAATAAATGGCTTAAACATCATAACTCTATCTCACAAGAGTCACTCATGTGTATATGTTTGGGTCGAGAGACAAGTATCAAAGGCAGTAACTTATTTAATCAAAAAGGAAAAGTAGAATCCGAAGACGAGTGCATAAAAGTAAGAAGAACATGAAACAAGATATTGTGGCAGATCAGTAACAAAAGAGAAAACAAATGCCTCACCATGTTGTCATTGAAACTCAATATAGAAGCCACATTCCCACAACGGTAGCAGTAATTAGGCGCAGACCACACCTTTACAAAAAAAATAAAGAGAAGAAACATCACCAAGCAGATTATACTTCCAACTATCCAAAATGATCATAAGGAAGCAAGGCACTTACAGTTACAAGACCTTTATCTTGGAACATGTACTTGAGACCTTCTTGTACAAGCTGGTGAGCGCGACATACTAGATCAAGATTGTTAATATGGTTAAACTGCACAAGAAGCAAAACCACAGATCAGGGAACTGAAATACATTTATTTCTTTTCACACCTTATTCAAATTTCAACCCCAGAAAAAAATATAAATACCTCAGTGGTAACCCTGGACCCGAAAAGCCAACCAGCTCCACGTGGACTGACAGCCCATGTTTCAATATCTTCAGGATCACTCCACATAAGATCACAGAAGGGTCCTTCATGCGGTATTTCGCAATTCCGCTCAATCAATCTTATCTAGAGAACAAAATAACATCTAAATGAGTAAATGAGATTTAATCTAATCATAAATAACACTTGCATGGTGAAAACCAAAAGTAATTTAAAATAGCACATTTTAACCTGGTCAATTGTCCGTACATCAGGTGAAAGGCCACCATGAACACATAGAACCTACATTGAGGATGCAATACGTTTTAATATGGTATACAGCTAACTTATGCATTCATAAAATTATACAAGAACACATCATAACACAATGCCAAAGAAGCTGAGAAATACTTACAGTGCCATCTATAATAGCTGAAAGTGTAAGATAGTCAAAAACATCCGTGCAATATCTCCAAGCATTAGCATTACCATACTTCCTTTGGCATTCGTCATAGAAACCATACACCTAGCAAATATAAAATTGGTACGACAATTTAAGAAAACTATAAAAATGAACCTGCAGGGCACAAAATATCACTACAATCTTCGTCCTTGACAGTGGATGTTAAAAGATATAGGATATGGTGTAGGATAGAGATAAATCAAGAGCTTCCGAGAAGAAAACTTATGGTTGCAAAGGGTTCACATAAAATGCATCTTAGTTAACATCTATGCCTATATCTAGCATGGCATTGCCACATGTACAAAATAAACTTTCAAAACTAGTTATAACAATTGAGCGAAAATTACTTCTCAACCAGTAACTGCGTGAAGAGCACAGCAAGTCAGCAACAATAGATATAAATGGATTAGAATAATGCATACCTGAGTTAGCTGTCTACTTTCATGATTTCCACGCAAAAGAGTGATATTGGCTGGATGTCTACATATTGAAATACAAGGAAACGAGTGATTTTAAGCTCACAGCAAAGTAAGTTAGAATATAAATTTCCTGGAATACAAGTTAAATCGATTTTCCAGTAGAGCAATGCGTTTACAGCTTAAAGAGCATTCTCAAGAGAACTATGATATACAGTGTGAAACGGAAGGATGACGATCCATGACATATATAACGCACAATTTCTACGGAAAATCTTACCTTGCTTTAAGAAGCAAAAGAATGGTGAAAACTTCAAGACTGTTGTAACCTCTATCAACGAAATCCCCCTGAGAAAATCCCCCACAGATAATTAAACTATGTGTTACATATTGATATGTCATACGAGCCTACGCCCAAAGTCAGAGTCTATACCATAAATATGTAATTGGTCTCGGGAACATGACCTCCGGTCTGGAAAAGTTTCATAAGATCATGAAACTGGCCATGGATATCACCACAGACGGTGACAGGACTGTTGACAGGTTGTACATTTGATTCCTCAATAAGAATTTCTTTCACCTATATAATAGTCAAAATATCTTGTGAATTACCAGAGTATCTTAGCAAATCATTGTCATGAAAAAAGAAGAAGACGGCTGCTACTACAAGTTTCAACACTAAAATTACTATAATAAATCCTCAAATAACAGTTTGCAAGCGTGGACTTGGTGCATCCATAAATTGGCTAAAGAAGAGCTAAACTTATCCCTAATTCCTTAGAATTTAGAATTGAAATAGCAAAGTCAATAAATCCTCTATTGGAAAAATGAGAGAAAAACCCTAAAATCCGTAGACCAAAATGGCAAAGGAAACAGTAAGGGAGAGAGACCAGATTCAAAGTAAAGTGCCACAAAGCAAGCTCTAAAGTCTCAAAAGAGTAAGCGAAGAATTGGGTTTTTGTAGATGCATGAATATTCGGGGAAGAGAAAGCAAGCAAGAGAAGAAAGAAGAAAGAAGAAGAAGGCGTACGTATTCGCAGAGAAGTTGAAGCTCGTCCTCAGAGAGATGTTGGCCGTCTTTAACCTTGGAAATCCATTGATCTAAATCCATGGCGGCCTTTTATTATCCTCTCTGTCTCTCTCTTTCGGTGGTGAAGTGGAAATTGGTGCTGTTTCTTCGATTTCAATGGTGAGTCTCGACGATCTCTGGTGAAGAATTGAAAGAAAGATAGATCTAGCAGAGCATTGCTCCGTCCGCTTAGGGTTACGTAAGGGGGAAAGAGGGAGAGAGAGAGAAAGGGGAAACACAACGAACCAAACAATCTCGACCCGAACCCGATTTGGTCTTCCTCCATCCCCAAACTCTATTCGTTGGATATTTATTTTTAATCATTTTTTTGGCAACATATTAAACATCAATTTAATTTTTATCTATTACTTCATTACACAAATCTTTAATGGAGTATACTACACATTTTCAATGTTTTTGCAATTCTTTTCTTGGTAATTTTATTTGTCTACTTGAATGTGACAATTGATAACACCTAAATAAAATTCCACAAATACTTAAACCTTCTTTATAGTATTTTTTCTTCTTTTTAATTTTTTTAAAAAAACACATTTCGATATATGTGTTGTTGAATTTGAGTAAGACCTTTTTGATAATTAAAAACTCCTAAAAAAAATTATTTAAAAGTCTTGTTAAACAAATTGTGTCTAAAGACACATTTCGAAATCTATGTGATGTTGAACTTTTGAGGAAGGTTGTTTGTGGGAGACCGTACGGGATATGTTAGAAATGAATCAATGATCTTGGATAGGCATTAGCAATACGATCGTTCAAGAGCGAACCTCACTCGATTCATTTCAATGTTTATGTTTGGGTCTTCCCATTTGGCTTCTGGTTAGGGATAATTTGAGAAGGAAAAGTATTGTTATGATGACCTCTAAAAATGACAAAATGGAATTTGTCTCACCAAAAAATCTCCAATGTTCAAATTACATCCGAAAAAATCACTAGTCGGAGGGCCAAATATTACGGAAAGTATATATTGGTGTTGGTTTGGTTTATACTTGGTCGAGAGGTGATCCGAAACTTAGTTCCACTTAAAAAAGTGATGCATCGCAAAGGTAATTCGAAATTTAAATTGTGAAGAGTTTACTCAGCTGCAAGAATAGAAATGATTTTTCTCAGACATGTTCATTTCGGGTTTGGGCTGGATTGAGTTTTTTTTTAACCCACGACAACATTCCAAGAAAGATCACTTGTTGAAGAGGGATTCCACCAACTGACCATCTGATACAAGTGCATGATTTATCATATGTAATTTTATCCATCAAATTATCTAAATTTTTGTAGAGTCTAAGTCGAGATATCACTGAAATCGGCCAAAAAAACTAGTAGTTAAATAGTTTTTAAAATACACATTGTCCAAACACGATAAAGATTTTTTAAACTCAAAACAATCTTGTATAAAATCTATACAATTTTTTTTTCCCTTTCTAACTCCATATGTTTACAAACAAACAAACTTGTAAGGAAATTTATATTATTATCATAGTTTACCACCTTGTAGTTATTTCTCGCTATGTCCATTTTAATTAGCTTGATAAAAAACTTAACTATTTAAGAAATATAAATATTGATTTGTTTTTGCAACGACTATTTATATTCAAATACAGCAATGGTTCACTGGACTTTGGAATCCTTGACAAATAGATATACTGTATAATATAAAAATTATTTACTGAATTTGCCAATAGATTTGGGTGGCAAATGAAAAACATGACTCTTTCAGTCCCAAGGAGCCTTCTCACTTCTAGCAGCAAAGCCAAAAACCGTAGTTACATCAAACGTGTAGAAAAGGAGACGTGCGTCTCAAGAAAAGGAAGTAACCATTAATACCTAGTACTCCTCAACCTCCCCCACCAATTCATCTTCACCTTCTCCGCTGAACCACCTGTTTCTTCACTCCCAAGTTTGCTAAGTATCAGTTTCGTTTCCCTTAGTCTCCCTCCATAATCTTTCTTCCATGTCTCAAACATCTGTTTCAGCCTTCGTAGCTCCCGGTCCGGATTCAAGTTTGCTTCCACCTGACCAGATTTCACTTCCATCAAGAACTTTCTGTCGTCACCAAATACCTGAGCTCTTTGTCCAAATTCCTCAGCTAACCGGCTTATCACGCTTAAACCCACGCCTACACTTCTTGACCTGCCATGGCCCATTTGGTAATGACTACCTCCTGAATCTAAATCTGTTGCATCGCTTGCATTCACCGATGCATCCGAGTTTCTCGCTGAGTCCTCAACCTCTAGGCTTTTCTTTGCGATGGAAAGACTGGATTGCAAAGATTTCATCTGCTTTTGCCAAATTTCTTCCATGGATTTCATCTTTGTTTCATATTCAGACCACCGGTTATCGTACTGCTGGACTCTTTGTCGGAGGATGTCGTTCTCCTCTTCTTTCTCACGAAGAGCAGCTTCGGTTCTAAGAACCCTACGCTGAAGATCGGAAAGATATGATGCCTTCACTAGCACCTCGTCTGACTCATTTCTCTACATAAAGAATTGGTTTAAGAGTCTAGCAATATGCATATATATCATGTAGTCAAATGCACGAAGAGAATGAAAGCTTTGAGAGGACCTTGGTGCCACCAGAACTAAGCCATCCAATATCCCCCGCACATCTTCTAACCAGCTCTCCACGAATTGCTACAGAAAAAGGTTTCAGCATTTCTTGAAACTTCTATTTTTTAAAAATATATTTTGAGGTTTAATTTGTTTCAATCATGAGAATTAATCAACCCTATTTTACCTGATTGTATTACAGCAGATGCATCAACTGTGGCTTTATACTGTTGGCTAGCAATCCTTCTCTTAACATGGCTTTGTATAGCAGCAGAAGCTCGATGCCTCTGCAGTAACTCCGTGTATTCCTTTCTCATCTTTTCTCCACGAACAACTGAAACAGAAGGATGTGTGAGGTATGGTTTCTAACGACATAACAAATACAAACCAAGATATTGAAATGAGACAAGGGGCAATACATGATTGAAGAATAGTAATTCCGGTTTTAAGCTCTTTTAGACGACAGCGAGCTTGGTGCCCTCTAAAATAACTTTGAAGACGTAAAATGCCATGCAGAGTGCGATTCCTTGTATCTTCAAGAACCCCAATCTGCAATGGTGAAGCAAGTATACTGCAGTAAGAATGTCTAATTTGTGGCCCCTAAAGTCAAGACATCAGACGACTAGTTATAGTACCTGGCCAGTTCTGAAAAACAATTTTGTGTAGCCAACTTGGTACATCTCTGGCAAGATATTAAACTGATGGAGAATTGCAACCGAAACACTTAGAGGATCTTTTGCTGCAATGTTCTCCAGCAGAAGGAAACCATACCTAAAGTATGACAAAAGAAAAACAGCATGACCATTCAACATTATTGCAACTAAAAAGTATGGGAAGCCTATTATAAGAGGACATGCAATACAATGAAAGTGCACCAACTGGAGATGGAGTTGTTACCTTCGGGCAAATTTATGATGAAACATTCTCGTGGGAAATCCAGACCGGGATATTCGAACGACCTCTAGGACACCACAACATCTTAGCTGCTGTAAGACAAGTCCTTGCTCATACAACCCGGCAGACTGAACATTGTTTGGCTTTATGCAGCGAATAAAATGTGGGGTAGTGTTCCCTAGACGTTGCATCAATTGGAAAAGTTGACCCTGAAAAAAATATCCCGGCATCGTCACTAATCAAATATTATAAGATGACGTTTCCTTCTAAAGTAAGCAGAAGCCTTTTGGACAAGAAATGGACAACATATGTTGATGAGATGAAAGCTGTGATGAGTAAACCCTCAACAAATTTTAAGAGCAGAAATAGAAGCAAGCTGTGTTTAAGGAAATCACCCAACCTTAAATTTAGTTGCTACACTCAGTCGCTGGGAATCAGCTCCACCTGCTTTGTGTAAAGGACCGACAAGAGGTTTTTCAGAATAAATGAGCATACTAGAAGCAAACGCCTGAGGGAGGTGGCAAGAGCAAGACGACAAAAGTTGAATAGAATCTGAATGCAACAAATCTCGGTTCTTCTCTAGAAATCCAGTCGTCTCATATGTAACCTGAGTTAGAAAAAAATCACACTAGGTTACTGATTCATTCTTGATTTCTAAACCTCAAAATTGATCCCAGAAACTCTACTCTATATCATGTCTTGTGTTCTGATATATCATGTAAAATGGTGCCACTGAGTTTTTAGAGCTATTACCTCTCCAGCATAATGCGCAACTGTGAAAGCCTTCCCCCGATCTCCTCTAAAACAGGAATTATCATTTAGATGTTGTTTAAGCTTGTTGGCAAGTGTCAAATCTGTGCCATTTGGAAATGTGGATTCCTCATCCAGAAGAGAAAGCAGCCCTAATGGTTTCTGCACAGAAACGATTCTTAATTGTCTTTAAACACATGTTTTGATATAACAATAGATCGTTCCAACACGATAAACTCAACAGTTGCTATGCAGCTTGATGATGAGACATCATCGGCAAAATGTTAATATATTATCCTGAGTAACAGACATACTGATATGTAACATATGATGATTGCTGACTCTAGATGAAATTAGCTATCACATTACCTTTTCAAAGAGACTAAGACATTCTTGGTTGTCCTCAAAATCAACCCTTGTCCAGTCAATGCCATCCTGAATATATTCCTGGAAGAGAAGACAGAAATATAAATCCCTCAGAACTCGGTAGCTGGTGTGTACATGTCCATGCTCTGCCTAGATATACTACAAGGACCCATAGCAGAAAGGGGTTTACGTTACCTCCTGCTCAAGCTTGAAGAGATGACGGTTGAAGTGTTGCTGCAATCTCTCATTTGCATAATTTATACAGAACTGCTCAAAACTATTTTTCTGCAACATGTATAGTATTTATTCAGCAAACCAAATTAACATTGGTACAAAATGTAACACAGAAGATGTAATGTGCAGATAGCTTATGTAAGTTCATGCAGTAAAACGCAAAGGGAGACTAAAAACCAGCATACATTGAATGATTCAAAGCCATAGATATCAAGAATGCTGATGGATCTGCCAGTTCTCCTCTTTCCCACCGCAAGAGATTTGTTAATCTGTTCAACTAGCCAGTCAAATAGGCAGGCATAGATTGACTTTGCTAAAGCATCTCTTGCGTCAATGGCCTGGAAGCAAATAAGAAAAACTTTCACCACAAAAATAAATGAACAAGGCTTGATTCCAAATAAGTAAGAGGGGGCATAGATCATGATTACAGTGTTAAAACCAACCCTACTCAGAATAAAAGTACACACAAAGAATCAAGTGAAAAAAAAAATCTTTCTAAAAGGCCTACCTGCGATAGTGTTAGCTTCTGTACAATAGTATCATTATTAACTCTCATATTACGCTTTGATAGAGCTAGCTTAAGCTCATTGATGTTGCACCCAATCAATTTAGCAACAGTTGACAAACCTGGAAAACAAAAAAACAAAACAGCAGTTATATAGCCTTGCATTGCGCACCCTGCCAAATGAGCTACAGAGATTAAGCAGAAAATTTGCTCCAAGTGAATGAAACAAAAAATATAGAGGTGACATTTTCGAACAAAATACAGAAAAACGTGATAAATTTAAAGGAGCAGGTATATCACTATTAAGGACTGAAGAGCCATACTTTCATCTGGTTCAGGTTCAACGTGATTTTCGTTGTCAATAATGGTAAAAGAAACATTCCCTAGCCATAATACTGCAGCAAGCATTGCAAATACATTTTCTTGATCTTCTTTACTAACATGCACAATATCTAAAGCTTCCTGAAACGGCAACGTAAAAGGTCGAAATAAATGTCTCGAAGTTGCAGAGAAAGAAAAAGAGAAAAGGTTTGACTTAATGAGGGAGTTACCTTAACGGCGTGAAAACGTTCAGCGTCATCAACTCCGTTAATTGAATAGCAATTGCTTTGTTTCAAATAGTTATACTGTTTTGCACTTGTCAAATTTAACTTCTCTGATTTAACAATGAGCGAAACAAAACGTCAGATAAACAATATTGTTCCACCAGTTAGTCAGTAACCATATATATGAATATGTAAATTTCTATCACACTAATCATTTTCACTTGCAATAGATCCAACATAAGATCTTTAAAAGAGAACTGTTGATCAGATATCCAAATAATACCTCTAAGTGTAGGTGAAGCCCCAGCACAAAGTTGATAGAATATATGATATGACCTTTCTCCTTCCGTACATTGAACCACTCTTGACTATGAAAGTGTGACAACAGAACATGAAAGGATGTCAATATTAAAAATCATTTTTCAACATGAAAGAAACTGAAGCAGCAAAAATATTGAGGAATTTACCTTTTCTAGTAAAACTGCAAAATTTAAGACAACAAGAAAAAAGCTGTCAGATTTTGTAAAGGAAAATTGAAAAAAATGTGTGAAGCAGCACTAAGGTTTATGCTTACATGTTTGAATTTGAGCACCCGAAATCTTCCCTGTTTCACTAAAATGAATTTCTATCAACTTACCCTGTCAAATTTAACATCAGAGAAAGATTAAGAGATAAATAAAGACCCAGAAGTTTTAAAGACACAGAGTAAAAGAAATAAGAGTAAACAAGGAGTTTGGACGCTTACAAAACGACTAGAATTATCGTTTCTCAATGTTTTTGCATTTCCAAATGCTTCCAAGATGGGATTAGTCTTTAGTATCTCATACTCGATCCCACTTCCACCTCCAAGAGCAGCCAAGTATTGCATCGCTATCTTTGCTGTCTCAGTCTTTCCTGCTCCACTCTCTCCACTGGATGAAAAAGAAATCTTGTGATAAGAAAACACTTCAAGATGCACAAAGTGGAAGAACTCATTCTTTCAACCAATCCACTATTTTCCATAGTCGCACTAATGCATCTATTCAGGTCAAAACTAATAAGTTTTGGCAAATAGATTTAGTCCCACACTATATTAATACTACAGAGGCACGAAAATATGCAATATTAGTATGAAATAATTCATGAGCAAATATAGACACTCGTAAGCTTCACAAGTTTTGCTTACACTTAAGTTGTTACAGTTAACATATTTAAGGAGGAAACTTTGACTAACCTGATAATGATTGATTGGTTAACTTCATCTGTAATGGAAACAGGAAAAGATAAGACTGAAAACATAGAATGTAATACATTAAGAAGATGAACATATTAAAAAAAAAAATCATGATCCAACCTCGTATCATTTCACGTATTGCTGTATCTGCAATAGCATAGACATGAGGGCTCTCATTTGATCTCTTCCTGTATGCTTCAATGTTGCGATTACCGTACAAAGGAACCTCCTTGAAGGGATTCACAGCCACCAGAACCGGCCCTGCTTTTGTCTAGCACCATAAAGGAAAATTCAGAAAAGCAAATAGTAAAGGGTATAACATTTTACTATATATAGTTCAGAGAAGAGATTGTCAACATGTCAGAAAAAATAAACTGTATTAGCACAAACGGCTTACATATATCATGTCCTGGTTGTACCTATACTCAAGGTTGTACAACACTGCTGGCTCATTTAAATAACTTAGTTGCATGAGATCGTCTACTCCATCAAGAATATCAGGATTTGCAGGTACTAAAGTCTCTGATTTGACTTTTAAAACCTGTTGAATCAAGTGAAGAGATAGTTTCCGATCAAACACTTACAATAATAGTTTACATTCACCCAGGGAATTTAACAAAATCACTTACTTTTCCCTCAGTTACCACGATAACAGACTCTTCTCCTGAAGTTGACATTATCTTTCCCAGCTCCCAGTTACCGTTTGGAAGTTGGACCCAAAATTGCAGTACCTGAAATCGAAAAGTTGTCAGTTTAATCGCCTCTACATAAGAAAAGGAATGTTTCCTCTGATGTTTGTTACAACATTTCATCCTAACTAATAGTCTCAACATGGCCATGCAACAAAACAACTAGACCTTAACAATACCTTTTTCCGAGCATATACATTTGTGTCGCTCCACTTGCGATCATTACTCTCAGGCAAGGGCAAAATAGAATCTCCATCACCAATTGAAGACCGCTCTCCATTTAAAATGCTGCGGACACTATAAGGTGAATCCTCATTAACACTATCCATTCCACCAACAGAACTTGCAGTGCCATTAACCCCATTCTTTAAGTGACCATTTGGTGGAGTAATCAAATTGGTCTCAAGGTGATCAGAGATTGGTGAACCAAGAAATCTATAGTCAGCCGGCATCGTTTTAAGTGACTGAAAAGATGCCTTAACCTTGTGTGCCATTTTCCTGTAAGAGACAGAAGTGTTCAGTTCAAAAGCAATGAGACCATAAAGAAAACTATTTTCTAATAGAACAACAACAATGGGGGACCATACTTTAGAATAAAGTACTCTCTCAATGTTCAGTCACTATTATAAAGTTCCAAAATCAAAAGAAAAAAGATTCTAAATTTAGACAATCCTCTGAACCAGAAAATGCAGAGACTTTCTAGTTCTCTCTCTCTAAATGAAGAACTCTTAACTTGATGAAGTAAAAGCAATGCAAAATCCAGTGGATCAGTTGAATTGTTAAGACTCTAAAAGATTATTGATCTGCTCGAAAACAATCTAATTTAGATTGAATCTTGAGTTATATAATGATTTTAATAAAAAATAATGACGTTTTTCTTCATCAGCACAAGACCATTTCTCGTATCTCTCTAGAAACGAGCACAAATCAGAAAAAAAGATTCAAACTTTAATAGATTTCATAAGAATGAGCAATACTAAAAGATTGAAATTGATTCGATCTAGCTCATAGTCAGAGAATACCTTTCAAATTTTAGAAACTCAAAAAAAAGGAGAAACCCCGCCAATCAGAAACCCACTTTATTGGAGAAACTTCAGATTCATACAAAATTGAATTCGCCGATGAGATCGATCTCAATCATACACACAAAAGAATGGCAATCTCTGAATAAATTCGGTGATCCTGAATGTAAAACTCAGGAAACAAACAATGAAAAGAATATAGATTAATTAAAACATGTTTTGGAAGAAGAAAAAGAGATATAACAGTTGGGGTTTAACAGTAACAAATGGCGACTGATAAAATTGGAGAGAAAGATCAGAAAAATGGAGAGAAAAATCGGAAAAAGAAAAAGAAGAAGAAGAAGATGCAACTTTTTCTCTGCTGAGTAAAACTGTTTTCTTTCTTTCGTCTAATTGTATATTTGTGTGTAATTAATTAGAGAGAATGATCCGACAATTTTGAATGTCTTTTTTGGCCACCAACAGTGGAATTTTCAGCACATCACATGGTCAAATTTCCGATTTTACCCTTTATATTTTTCTTAACCGATGCTTTTTGGTTTTCAAATTAGACTTTAATGACGATTATTTTCCTCAATTAATGGGTTTTATTAAATTATAATCAAACAAAATTATTAATTCTTCGAATTTTTCTTTTGAAAATGATAGATGTCTTCATCTTCGAATTGTTATTATATTATCATTTTATTTTATATTGTATATAAATTTACTCGTTCAAACTCAAAAGAGTATTTTACATTTTTATCATATGATAGATTATGAGTTTCCACAACTATTCCAATCATAAATTTAAGGGGTGGAAAAATACTAAAATAAATAAATCGAAGCCTATCAAGTAACAATAGAGTAATTAGAATTGGTCCATGTCTCAATCACACCTCTGTTTTATGTAGTCAACCATCATTAGATTATCTTACTTCTTAAGCTAGTTGCTAAATCAGATCCTCAAGACCACGACCAAAGAAGTAATCTCCGTGATTCCCCGCTAACGGATTAGCTTGATCCGAGAGTTGATTCTCTAACAAAAACTGAACATTGATACCTTCTAGATTGAAGTTGTAGGAGATGGTTATGGATTAATCTAACCGGATCAAAAGCATTAAGCTGTTGCTGAGTAGACTGTGGCTCCATTGATTCACCTAAGAAACTCGGATTCGTGAAGTCCATGACTGGGATGAATGAGAAGCGAGATGAGATTGGATCCGACATCGGGAGAATTAGATTGGGGATTGGATTAGGGTTAGGGTCAACGTATTCGTCCAGAAAACCTCCGTTGCAAAGAGGACAAGGATCAGCGGAGGAAGTAATAGAGATTGTGATGGTCTGATCGTATTGGTAACAAAATAACATCTTCTCCGCCTCTGCCACGACGGAGGGTTCGATTGAGTTTCCGCCGGAGGTCATGACGAAATCTACAAATATTAAAACATAGAAGACGAGAAAATGGGAGGAGATGAGAGAGAAAGAGAGACGACGTTTCAGCGAATCTGTAATTGCGTCGCCACTCTCACCGGCGAGGACTTTTTCAATTATGGGCCTAGGCCCAATTAATTTAGGTGGTTTAAATGATTTTCTCAAGTATGGGGCAAAATTAAAAGAATAAAAAAGTAGTGTATCTTAAGAAAACAAAGTATTGGATTTTATTTTTACTACTGTATTATGTTTTCTTAATTTTAAAATCTTTTAATAGAATATAACTAATAAAGAAACTTGATAAAATGCATCTATTCTTTTTGGTGTAGCTATTTTTTGTTAATATGGAATACATATAATTAAAATCCGGTTTATTGATAAAACCGTCAAATTGTATTGAAAAAATGTAACGTGTAAAACTAAAATCTAGTTTTAAAAAAAAAAAACAGTTTAAATATTATTAAAAATGTATGGACTACTACTTAGAATTCAAATAATGTTAATAGATCTTTCATTTATTTTTAACCCACACGTATTTATGTGAACTTCATCTAGTGATATAATAAGTTAAACCATTAGGAAAAAAAAATCAAACAAAGATAGGAGAATCATAGTCATATTTTTTAATTTAAATTCAAATCATTTTTTCATGGTACATAATCTGCATCATTTACAGCAAAAATAAACAAAATCTGTTAGTTTTTAAATTTGAAGATATGTTTTCACCCTATAATAATCTCACATAAGTTCTCGAATATTGAAAAAAAAATGGTTACATACGTCAAGAACAATTTTTTATTGGTGCTTATAATAGTTTTACTTCTTTTTGTTGTCTCGTAATATGCAAGATTTAATACGAAGGTTACAACAGATGAAATATGTGGCATGTGTGCACCCATGGCAGTCAATACGTCATTTTGCTATGAGTTCATGAAATCAATCCCTCAAATTGCAACATTGGATATTTATGATCTCACCAAATTTCTGATCAATTACGATTTTCAAATAACATTAGATTTGACGAAGCATTTCCAGTCACTCACAAACAACACAACAGATCGCAGTTCTAAAGATTCCTATAAGTTATGTTTAGATCTTTTTAGTCTTATTGATCCGCTTGAAACCGCTCTTAAAGCTTTAGCAGCCAATGACTATGACACTTTAAACACGAACGTTGGTGTTATGTCTCAATATGCAGAGGAATGTGGAAGCGAGCTGTCAAGTATCATCAAGCCTATTTCAAAACTTTCGAAAGGGGTTTCTATTGTCGAAAATGTATCTGACATTGTTCTTGTAATTTCGGAATATTTTTTAAGAAAAAAAAAAATTCGATGTAAGAAATCATTACCCAAATCTATAATAATGAATTAATAATAATAATGTTGTTTTCCACTAGACAAGTACAAGATAATAGTTATATGTCAACAAAATTTATAAGAGGTCAACAAAATAATGAATTTATTATAAATTTATAATAATGAATTTATAAGATGTCAACAAGATTCTTTTATTATTATTTCTATCTATATATACCACTAGACAAGTACAAGATAATAGTTATATGTCAAAATCTACTTGTCTTTTTATCCACCTCTAGGAGCTCTACTACAACAAATATTTTTATTATATTGCATATCATTTTTGTGTCATGAAATCCTAATACAGGGTTTTCTTGTGTTTTTGTTTCTATATATATATATATATATATATATATAATTCTATTTTAAAAAAAATTAAGTTAATATATTTGTTTGTACACATGCACATGTATAATATTTAACCTAAGCTTTTAAGAAAACTTATACATGATAGAAATATCATAGACCTTTTAAAAGATATTGCTTCTGAAATGACTACGTTTTTTTCTTCGTGGATGTAAACGAGCTTCACGTCGCATTAAAATGTATGCATGGTTTATTTATTGACTACACATATGATAAGAAAAGGTTAGTATGTGTATAACATATAAAAAACATGAAATTTAAAATAATCATAAAGTCAAACAAATAATTAATTGGAACCGATGACATCAAGATAATGAGTTAATGACTGTTGGCAAAGCAAACAAGAATAATAGCCTGATGCAAAAACATACTCCATATAGGAAGGAGAAGACTAACAAGCTTTATCAGAAGGCGCTAGTAAGGTTACAGTTGAGTTCTTTCTTCTTATAAAATGAAATAAATGTCACATTTATACATGATTATAGAAGAAGCTCTAAGTTTTCTCTATTTAACCTTTCTTCGTTTCTCTAAAGTCATCACAGAATAGAAAAAAAAAAACTTTAAACAATGGAGACTCAGCTTCTTAACTCCAAACTTTCAGTTTTCATCTTTGTTATAGCTTTTTTTGTTTCTCATCCATTTGCATCCTCAACTTCCTCTAATCTGGTGGAGATGGTGGTTCCCTCCAATGGCTTTCCTTCTTGGTTAACTGATTTTGATCCTGCCAAGGTAATAGGAAAAAGCACTTGTTCTATTAATCTCATCACCGAAACATTCTATATTATTATGTTTAATTGTCTCTAAATTGGAATTTTATATGTATACACTTATACCAAAATCTATCAACGCTCCTTAATACTGAAATATGTTTTTTATTTGCTGATAATCCCACTATTAAAATGTATACTTTCATGGCCAAAAGATGATATCAACTCCAAGATAACTTGTTTTTTAAAATTAAATGTGTATATTCTTTAAAAAAAAATTGTCTTTTCAGTAAACATAATCGATCTTCCTGATGACAAAATAAAAAATAATATAAAAATCGATCTTCCCATCTTTCTTAATTTAGTTTTGATCGATGGTTTACATTACATTAAAAGAGCTCACAATAGAAATATTCAAAATATCATCCAAGAAAGAACCACCATGCATGAACCACAAAGGACACATGGGAGGATACCCAATATATTTTATTTTGAATGTTTGTTCTTCTTAGAACTTTGGTTTGATTTCAATTTTTTTTCTTGGGTTTTAAAAAACTATATTTTTGATAGCTAAATTTCTAGATAGTGCAGATTAAAAAAAAGAGGCCACAGTAGATATATATTTTAAAATATTAATCTTAAACGTTTGTATTTGAAAAGTTGGTTTCATGTTCAGTTTTTATTTTCTCGGGGTTTTTAAAAAAAAATGTCTTGCATTAATTAATTAAAAGAACAAAATGTAGCCCATGATAATTGGAAAAAGCCCACAAAGGAGATACTTAAAATATCAACTAAGAAATAATCCAACATACACTAAGCATGCTTTGCCAAATAATTCCTTATTTCATTTTCATTACTATGTCCCCCATTACATTACACAAACACTTCATTGTAACTACTTGAGTTGATCGAATAAAAAATAAAATAAAATATCCGATGGAAAAGATGTTATTGAATTTGTTTGTTTGCTCTAACAGGAAATTAAGACTAAATGTTTGATATATATTGGTAAACATAATTATTGAATGAAAAACTAAACCGTATTAAACCAAATCGGTTTAATGAAACTATTTTAATCATCTGTAAATGCTCTTCGATAGTTAAGCTTTTAATGTCATTATATTTGTTTCTGTAAAAATTACAATATGGACTATCTTAAGTGAATTGAAAAGAAACCAAATAAATCTAAGGCATTGATCACGATTTGGTTTATTATATCATTCACATAAAGCCCGGATTATATGTCGGAAGCTATTTATTATTGTATTTCTTAAACTCACATATGTTTTATAAACTTGCAGCCATCGATGGAAATTGGTTCATGGCCCAGGATCTTTGGATACAGAACACGGCTGGACCAGCAAAGGGACAGGCTGTTGCTCTTCGAGTGAGCGGTGATGCTGTAGTCATCTATCGGTGTCGCATTGATGCTTATCAGGATACCCTCTATGCCCATTCATACAGACAATTTTACCGTGACTGCTTCATCACGGGCACCGTAGACTTCATTTTCGGTCATGCCTCAGCAATTTTTCAAAACTGTCGAATTGAGGCCCGGAAGCCAATGGAAGGACAGAGCAATGTTATAACTGCTCAACAAAGTGACAAGCCGGGTACATCGGGGTTTTCAATTCAGAATTGCAGTATAACGGCAAGTTCAGATCTTGTTCCAGTAAAAAGAATGGTGAAGACGTTCTTGGGAAGACCGTGGGGTGATTTCTCAACAGTAGTGTTTATGGAGTCTTATCTGGATGATATGATAGATCCAATGGGATGGACTCCGTGGAATAGCAGCACCACAGGACGTTTGTCCACACTATACTATGGAGAGTACAAAAACAAAGGCCCCAGAGCAAACACAAGCCAGAGAGTTCGCTGAAAGGGGTTCAAGATAATAACCGATCCGATAGAAGCGAACAAGTTTACTGTTGGGAAGTTGATAAATAAAGACCCGTGGCTGAACGCCACCGGAATTCCGTACAACGAGGGTCTTTGATTAGATCGTTTTACCATTAGTATTTAAAGCATTAAAGAAAATAGAATCTGTCAATCCATTAACAAAATATATTAAATGGTGAAAAATATATTAAAATATATTAACTGGTACCTATCAATTCTCGATCAATTTCGTGATCCATTATTATTAGTGAGAAGGCATCTTTCATTGAGATTACAACTCGGATTGGAGAAGAGAAGAATCAAATCAGAGTTGTGATCGGACATGAAGAAGAGGAAGCTGCAAAGACAAGATTACCAAACGACATCCTCAAGAAGGTTCAGCGATTGGGCCAAATTGAGAATCTAACAAAGATCAAGCCCAACAAGCAGAAGGCCCAAGCGCAGACCCAAAACAACTCACAGCTCCAACGGTTATCTCCACGTGCAAAAGAAGACAAAGCCAAAAGTAAAACAGGATTGGATCAAGTGACTAAAACCAGGAGCTGTGCGGGCAAAGATGGAGTAGTTTTAAAAAACCGTTTTGAGTGTGTAAGATCAATAGAAACCTGACATGTGTCAGAACAAACCCTAAAGTCACTGACATTGTAACTCCTATAAAAGGAAAACATGATGTAACCTTAAACCTTAAAGAGAACAAATAAAAGAAATAAAACTTATCTTTTTCATATGTAGCTTCTGAGCATCTTTACTTTCAATTATTAGATGGTGAAAATCAGTTTTTTATTTTTCTTTCTTTTTCTTGAATAATGAATGAACTAGAATTTCTCTCGTACTACGTACGGGTTAAGAATTACTTAACGTTACATACAGATTTATTCTCGGTAAAGTACCATATTATGGAGAAGTGGTTTTAGCTTAACTTTATTTGAAAATCAACTTCCAGGAAAAGAACATTGTCCGTCTAAATTCATTACGGCCCAAAAAAAATAATCTTTCTTACTAATGATCTGGAACAGATGAAAGATATTATTGGGTTTAGGGAGACAAAATTTGTGGTCTTATAAACGCTTTTATTGATGTCATGTAATTAAACGACTCACCAAGTTTGGAAAATAATTTTTTTTTTAGAGCCAACTAAGGAAATGCATAGGGAATCAAATAACAGTGAGCAAAAGATTGAACTAAATATGAGTACACGATCATAGTGGTAGAGTTTAAGAAACTTGGGCTTTGAGTTTAAGATAATGCCACCTCATAAACTTATCTTCGTCATTAAACTACTTGTTCAACAAGCCTTGTTGCTCACGTAAGTGTATAATGAGTCTAATGACTATTTTAGAGTCTCAAAGTAACCTTACTAATAACATAAGATATTTGTGTTATGTTTGAGATATTCACCGGCCCTAAAATAAAGTGATTTTACTACCTAAAATGAATTGTTGTACAATATGACCCAAATTATTTACAATATATATTTTACAAAATTTAACATTTTCAAAGCTACCTCATCTCCACTACATACAAATAAAGGAGGATCACAAACACTTTGACGTAACGCTATAATGAAAACTCATTTTTCGTATCCCTTTTTATATGGAGCATTTTTTATGCCCCTTTGGCCCTTTTTAAAGAATTTACTGGCATGTCATGATATTTTAAAAATAAATATTTTATAATTTTTAATTAATAAAGTTTAATTATGTAATTTCTTGTAATTTTTAATTAATAAATATTTGGAGAATTTTTTGTTAATATGGAATACATATAATTAAAATCCAGTTTATTGATAAAACCGTAAAATTGTATTGAAAAAATGTAATGTATAAGACTAAAACAAAAAATACAGAGTAAATATTATAAAAAATGTGTGGAGTACTACTTAGAATTCAAATAACATTATTAGTTTTTATTTATTTTTAACTACACGTATTTATGTGAACCTTATCTACTGATATAATAGTTAAACCAATGAGGGAAAAAAAAGATGAGCAATAGAAGGTGCTTGTTGCTTTAGGAAAAATAAATAAATTAAGCTTTCTCTCCTAGTCCTGATTACCGAAACCAATCCCCTACCTTCTTTTGCTGAAAAAAAAATCAAGTAATAGAAGGTTTTGCCGGCGTCCGGATCTCTGTTTCACCATTTTCTTTTGCTTCCCAAAGATCTCTGTTTTACATTGCTTTTGGTCAACTTCTCAATCAACCAAGCCTTTCCCTCTTAACTCAATGTCGGATGGTTATTGATCAGATGCTAGAGTTGGATGGAGGTTCCCAGAAATCTCCTTTGGGAAGCTATGCCTACTACTTTTCTCGTGATTTTAAACCTAGGAAGCCATTCTTTTACAACAGTATCTCTTTCTTTGAACTTGAGACGATTTTCTTTGTGTTGCTCAGATCTCCCGATTTTGGCTCTCCCTCAATCTGCACAAATGCCTTTTCCCACCAGAATTCGCCTTCGGTGACAAACTAACCTAATTTATGTCGATGTCACTAGATTGGACATTCCTTTCTACCTTCTGGGCTTAGGCCCAATTATCATATTTTCAAAGCTCAACTCCAAAAAGTGTATTCCACTGTTCTCTCTGCAAAAGCCCATGTTTTGCATAAAACTTTTCTGATCTTGCTTAGCGAATTTTTGTGTCGACTCATGGAACTGATTGTTAATGGACGTCGATTGGAACATAATCAAACAATCTTGCTATGCTGGTATAAAACTTATCTGAGAACATGACCATTAGAATTACCTAGGGGTAATACTCTCTATTTTCAAAGCTTGAAAAACACCTTATATGATAGCTTCCTTTATCAAGGCTTGTTGAATAGGTCGAGGAGAAACGGCATTATGACCCCGTCTCTAAGGAGCAATGGTTACCGTAGCTTCTTCAACCCCATATCCATGTATTCCCTGTTTATCGAGCTCATATATGTACAATTACCAACTTCTGGGACCTTTTCCATATGCTCAAATCCAATAAGCTCATGTCTGATTATTTTTGTTATGTGTTAAGTCGACTAAAAACTTTGTGTGAAATTCTTAATTTTCATGGTATAATACTCCATGTGAGAGAGGATCCACCTATTATGTTACAACCTTATACTCTTTTTTTACGAACCTTGGTTTTAGCTTCATATAATATGTTGTGGTATGACTTTCTTTGCTTGAAAGACTTTGGTCTAATGCTGTTGAACCTTCATGCGAGAGTTTTTATGGTGGCTTGGGAAGCTTGTCAAAGGACCACCCCTCATCATGCTCGCTTAACGTCTTCAAGTCATACACCTCACTTCATGTTTGCTATTGTTTGCCTAACCTCAACTTTCATTCGGCATCAATTCTAGCAAATAAATCCAAGCACCAGAGCACCATCACCACTACCCAAACCTTTGTCAAAGCTCTACTTCATGTAGCTCTCCTCGTGCCGGCGAGAATCATGTCTTTGACCCCTTCATTAACGCCACTTCGTCTTTTGACAGAGACAATTTGTTTTTCCTTTGAATCGCTCTTGAAAGAGTCGTCGATAAACTTTGATCTCACAAGTACCATAAGCATCTTTGCTTTTGGCTCAAAACTCTCAAGGACCCTTTGTCGATTAGCCCTATCTATCTTTTTATCATTTTTCTGGTAACTTTTGGAGTATGCCCCTTATTGTTGTGCTTTAAACTTTGGAACTTTTTCCCTTTATCTTTGTATTTGGCTTCTACATTATGGAATGAAAACAAACATTGTCCAAAAATAAAATAAAAAAAACAATGAGGAAAAAAATCAAACAAAAATAGGAGAATCATAGTCATATTTTTGGATTTAAATTCAAATCTTTTTCCATGGTACATAATCTGCAGCATTTACAGCAAAAATGAAACAAAATCTGTTAGTTTTAAATTTAAAGATATGTTTGCACCCTATAATAATCTCACATAAGTTCTTAAAGATTGAAAAACAAAAATGGTTGCATATGTCAAGAACAACTTTTTATTGGTTCATATAGTAGTTTTACTTCTTTTTGTTGTCTCATCATATGCAAGATTTAATACGAAGGTTACAACAGATGAAATATGTGGCATGTGCGCACGCAGAGCAGTCAATGCGTCATTTTGCTATGAGTTCATGAAATCATCCACTCAAGTTGCAACATTGGATACTTATGATCTCGCCAAATTTTTGATCAATTATGATTTTCAAAACACCTTTGATCTAATAAAGCATTTCCAGTCACTCACAAACAGCACAACCGATCCCAGTTCTAAGGGTTCTTATGAGCTATGTTTACATCTTTTTAATCTTATCAATCCTCTTGAAACCGCACTTAAAGCTTTGGCAACCAATGACTATGACACTTTAAACAGGAATGTTGATGCTATGTCTCAATTCGCGATGGAATGTGAAAGCGAGCTGTCAAGTGTCATCAAGCCTATTCCAAAGCTCTTGAAAAGGGTTTCTATCGTCGAAAATGTATCCGACATTATTTTTGTAATTGTGGAATGTTTTTTAAGAAAAGAAGAAACTTCATGTAAGGAATCAGTATCAAATCTACAATAATAAATTAATAATCATAATGTTGTTTGGTATGATGTTGCCATTACCGATTTACACCGATAATTAATTGTTTTAGTGTTAAGAAAAATCGAAATCCACCACAAGAGCATACCAAATCACGAAAAAGCTTGTTTGATAGATCGGATTGGACCGGCTTTCGTATTTGAAAAAGTCATCGTTCACCTGTGAAAAATTACGCAACTCCGGCGAGGACTATTTTCAACTATGGGCCTAGCCCCAATTAGTCCAATTAGTAAGGAGCTTAAAATGGTTTTCTCAAAGTACGGGGCAAAAGTAAAAGAATAAAAAAGTAGTGGACCTTGAGAAAAGTCATCACCAGCTTTCCTTCCTATGCCACACAAACGTGTTCTTCTGAATATGAGTCAAACACAGAGAAGATTAGGAGAACGTGGAAGAAGAAGCCATGGACTCTATCGTCTCCAGTTCGACGATTCTTATGCGATCATATCTCACTCCTCCGGTTCGTTCATGTTCTCCGGCAACCTCCGTTTCCGTCAAACCTCTGAGCTCAGTCCAGGTCACCTCCGTCGCGGCTAACCGCCACCTGCTTTCGTTAAGCTCCGGTGCTAGAAGAACCAGAAAAAGCTCTAGTTCGGTGATAAGATGCGGCGGAATCAAAGAGATTGGAGAGAGTGAGTTTTCGAGTACGGTTCTCGAATCAGCCCAGCCGGTTTTGGTTGAATTCGTCGCTACTTGGTGCGGTCCCTGCAAATTGATCTATCCAGCTATGGAAGCCTTATCTCAGGTTTGATACATTTAATCTCTCTTTTGTAATCATCAGTTCTTGCTGGAGAATCGTGAGAGTTTGAAATTGAATGAGATCGTCAGAGATTTTCACGCATGATTTGGTGGTACAAACTTGGGATTTGAGATTTTATGTATGAGAAACTATTGTTAATCATATACCATTAGCTCTACAACTACTAAAAATGTCAGTTAGTGACTACTGTTTAGAGTTGAGCTTCCTTTTGCAAGTGCTTAGAGAATAAATTCAGTTCTGAGTGTTTTTAGTTGTCTTGGTTATTTAAACTCAAAATGTTTCCTTTGTTTCTCAGGAATATGGTGACAAATTGACGATTGTAAAGATTGATCACGACGCTAATCCAAAGTTAATAGCGGAGTTCAAGGTTTATGGTTTACCGCATTTCATTCTCTTCAAGGACGGGAAGGAAGTTCCAGGGAGCAGAAGGGAAGGTGCTATTACAAAGGCCAAGCTTAAGGAGTACATTGATGGTCTCTTGAACTCAATATCTGTTGCTTAATCGTCTCTCTCCCCACCGGTATTCTTCTGTCTCAACACTGTTTTTTTAATGTAATCAAATCTCTTCAATTGTGATGATCTTCATCCCCGGTTTCTCATTTGATGTGTATATCTTGCAACAAATTTTACGAATAGAAAAGAGTTGTTCTCTTATCAGGGAAATATGTATTTAGGCTTATTTGCTTATGCTTGCAACAAATCTAGTTAGGTTTTTGCATTTCTTACAGATAATCTCATTTGTTGGTAAAAAGAAAAGAAAATCAAATGCAACTGGATGCCAAGAAACAAATTCTGCTTGGATTTTATTGGAATGAATCAGGTTAAAGAATTCAACATTTAAGATTTTTTCAACAACTTCCATTCTTCTTCTTCTTTTCGTCTCGGCTGCAGATTCTCACATCTTGCTGCCTTATTTTCCCTTGAAAAAGCAACCAAAAACCCGTGCTTAAGCAAAACCAATGCCTAGAACTTTGAAACATTTCACTTTCTTGGCTCTTCAAACCTCCTTGACGTAGTTTTCTTCACCTCCTCCAATAACAGCATCATCTGGCATGTAACGTTTCCAGAACGGATGTTGCTTCCATACTCTTCCCATTTCTTCAATTGGAACCCCTTTTGTCTCCGGCAACAAGAAGTAGATGAAGACGGTCATGACTGCAACCATTCCTCCAAAGAAGTAGAAGAGACCAAACTTCATGTGGCAAAGCATCGTGAGGAAAAACTGTCCAATGAGGAAAGTGAAGAACATGTTGACAGAGACGTTGATGGCTTGTCCCGCTGGTCTGATTTCCAATGGACAGATCTCACTTGGTACTAACCATCCTAATGGACCCCATGACCATGCAAATCCTGCAACATACAAACATATGAAAGCCAGGATCCAATCTGCTGTTGCAGGTGTTAAGGTCCCTGATCCCGTGGTTCCAAACTTCATACCAATCAAGGTACCAACAACGATCTGCAAAATGACCCATCAAACAATATATGTAAGGTACGCAATCATCATTTATATACATTATGAACTGAAAACGTTTCATTTTTCCACATGTATACGCAAACTCGGAACTAGCATTTTTACCTGGGAAACAATCATTTGGATGCCTCCTTCAAGGAAGAGAATCCTTCTTCCGTACCTGTCAACCGCATAGATGGAGACAAGGGTAGAGACAACATTGACCGCACCCGTAATAACCGCTGAGATGAGCGAGGCATCATCCGCAAAACCGAGAGTCTTAAAGAGAACGGGGGCGTAGAACATGATAACATTGATACCAGTAATCTGTTGGAAGAAAGGAATCGCAGAACAGAAAACAAGAGCGGGTCTGTATTTTGCCTGTTGGAAAATGTTCTTCCATGGATTATCCACTTTCTTAGCAGCCTCACAAGCATCACACAGATCTTGAAACTCCTCATCTACGTTATCAGCTCCACGAATCTTTTGCAACATCTCTCTCGCTTGTTCGTACTTGCCTCTCTCGAGCATCGAGTTTGGTGTATCGGGCAAGACAAAAGATCCAATAACCATAATAACTGCCGGTACAGCGGCTAAACCCAATGATACTCTCCATCCGTTCTTAGCCATTTGAGATGTTCCGTAGTTGATTAAGTTTGCAATCAAAATCCCGATGGTTATAGCCATTTGAAACCCGATGTTAAGTGCTCCTCGGATCTTCGCTGGAGCCATCTCCGAGAGATAAACAGGCGTAGACTGGAAAAACAAAGTTAAAGATGGATGAGCCATACTGAAACCAAATATACCTTACTTTATTTCATACTAAGCGCTAACAATATTTTTATAGCTAACAAATCAAATATCGTGCAACCAAACAGCAACGAATAAACCAAAATAAACCGCAACTAAATTTTGATAGTATTAATTATTTATTTGTATTTTAAAACTGAACCTTAGATGTAAGTTGATTCTAGTTTGGAAATTGGAACCACTCTGAAAAATTGAGAAATTTTTGAACCAAACCGAGTCCAGAACCAGAATGTCTTGAGCTAAACCACATAATAAACACACCATGACCATGTTGAGTTGTTGACTCACCTGATTGGCAAATCCAACACCGACTCCGAGCAACAATCTACCAACGATGAGCATTGCGACATTGGTAGCAAATGCGTTGAATAGAGAACCTATGAGGAAAGCAACCCCTCCAACAAACATGGAGATTTTGCGTCCGTACTTCCTTGTGACAGCCGAAGCTACAAAGGAAGACGCGAGTGCCGCGAGGTAGAGTGAGGAAGTGAACAACTGTAGCAATTGGTTATCGAATTTGCAGTAAGCAGTCTCGCGCCTTGCTTCGTGCATTTGCTTATCCACCTCCGGGAAAAACTTGCTCAGAAACTCCTCCATAGATGTCACTCCACCTATACAACAAAAGAAGTCACGTTACATTCCCCGAAGCTAGAGTGGACAGCGAAAGCGAACCAAAATAACTCAACCCGAAGAAGAAAAAGGCGAATGTGGAATTTACGAACCTGAGATACCGAGGTCATAACCAAAGAGGAGACCTCCCATAGCGGCCACAATACATGTCATGATGACAAAGACGGTGACTCCGCCTTCATAGCTGTTTCCTCCACCACCACCTTCTGATACAAAGGCTCCTCCAGCCATTATTATTTATTCTTCACTTATTGATTGTTAGTATTATTGCCTTTTGCTTTGTTATTCAAACAAGAACTAGTGAGCTTATGATCCAAAACTGAAGAGCTTGTGAGCTCCTTAAATATAAGAATTTTCGTTATCTATTATTAGGAATCGATTGTGATATTAGCTGTTTTAGATTTATCTTAGCTTATGAATAGGTGAAGTGGTTTTGGTATTTTTTTCATGTTCTTCAAACCCAGTTTTAGTGGAGATCTTACTGTCTTTTTTTGACAGTTTCTTTTGTTTTTTTACTGACAACTTCCGCTCATTTCTCTGTAATTTTTATTACATAAAGACTCTAAGAGATATGTTGAAAAAGACAGTCTAACCCTAAAATAGGATCTTGTATTAATATAATAACAGTCGCATTTAGCTGTGAACTAATTGTGATTTCGTTCAGTACGTATATATAATATAGTCTATTTGGAGACATTTCATTTCTAGTTTAGTTTGGTTCATATATTTAGGATTGATTATTAGATACACGTCATTGTAGATCGTTGTTCCAGCTAATTTGAGAGAGAACGTTACAAAGATAATTGAAAATGAAGAAAAAAACAAAGTAAATATATCTACGTAGACAAAAATGTTCATTGTCATTATGAACACACCGTACGTTCTCTAATAGAATAGGTTTTAAGATATTTCTCATCTTTGTAACTCTGTAATATATATATGCAAATTGAAAAAGAAACAACAACAACAACAACGTTCCCATTTTTGAATCATGTCATTATGTCAATCTCGGTGTAATTAACAATGAGCTGGACGAAGAACACATAGCAAAACCTCCGAGAATGAAGATTGGATCAGTTCAACATCCTAAGCCTTGGTCATCAAATATATATCAGGCTCATGGACGACAGAAGTCCGAGTTTGTAACATGAGAAAAGATATTACAAATTAAGTTTATCACTACGTACGTACTTGATAAGTCTAAATGAAAAGTGATGGAACAAGAAATCTTTAGAATAAACATGTCAAGTGATCATGACATGATGCAACAGCCATGAACAATTATCAGCCACCCTTTCATTACGTAATTAACCATCACATTAAATCTCATGAAGACTTTCTTTATCTCGGCTGTCTCCTGATTAACCGAACCACGACTTCTTCTTCTCAAGAGCTCAAGTGGCTTTTTTGCTTATATTCACAAAATGAATTGATGGCTATTAAGCAAGAGTGAATGAGGATCAAACAGTGCACATTCAAACTTTGGGTCCAAAATCTTTAACGACCATATTCATCATTTAGCTAATTTTGTCTATAAATTGATTATAGCATTTAAAATCAAAATTTCTTTTATTTCCAAGACAAACAGTCATACATATATATGCCAGTTAGCTGTTGTTTTCACCTTTGAATCTTAGAATTTATTTTTTCACCAACGTTGGACATGCTCTTTATAAGAGTTTGGAGGGCTTTTAGTTATGGGGCAACTAAACCTTGCACGGAATTTTCCTTAATTAGTTCATGTTTAAATGTATCATAGTTAACTATGTCATGGTTAATCCACAAAAAAAAAAACATATTGTGTATGTCCAACTACTCATCCATCCTTTTAGGTTCATCCTTGAGAACCTTGCCATATATCTACTTCTTTTTGGGAAGTACGCTCGGTAGTGGAATGGATAGTTGCTTTTTTTTTTTTTTTAAATGGATAGTTGCTTCATCCTCAACTTTAGCCACAAAATCTAAAACTTGGATGGCAGTTTAATATTTTTGATCTGTTAAATCTCGGAGGCGCCAAACTTTTCGTTTGGGTGAAGAGATCCTTTGATAACTCCCAATACACATAATGATCTGATACCAAATTTGTTTTTATTAGTGTCATCTTATATAACATTTTTTATTTATGATAAGATGTGAATATATTACCAAAACGTAGTAAGAATTTTATTTTAATGAGATTTACTAATATAAAGTTTTTTTTGGGTTTTATTTAAATGGGTTAGGAGTGCAATTGAATCATTTTTTCAACTATTTCAACTTAAATAGTAAAAAATTGATTGAATGTTTATTCAACTCTTTTAATTTCTTCAATTACGTCAACCATTTGCACTGGTTTGTCAATTACAGCAATAAGATTTTTCTCTGAAAACTCATTACAAGAAAACTTGTTCTATTCTTTAGTGAGTTTTTAATCTACTAATTATATATATGAAAGTTAGCCAACTCTCTCCATATGATTGACACATCATCACTTTAACATTTGCCATGTATCCACTGAATAATTAATGTAAGCTCTTCAACTTTTAATTTATAGATTAATGATGTATTTATTATTTAATTTTACATATTTAATTGTACTAATACTAAATTTATTTTGTTATTAAATGTTTTTCAATAAAATAATTTGATTGATTTTCTCATACTCAAAAGATTTTTTTCTGTAATCTTAACTCAAATTATGAGTGTATAGTAGTCATGGATTAATTAATAGTTTGAATAGTTTGCATATTGTTATATATCTATATAATAAATCGCCGAGGGTGAAGAGTATGTAAGAAGTTTAATCATCAAATTCTTAGGTTTCGAGAATCCCAATATTACCTTCTATTTAATTAGTTTAAGACGAACATTGTTTAGGAATTGTGTGTATAATGCATTGTTGAGAATGTTGTTAGAAAAAATATATTTTAATATTAAGAATAATTACTTATTATATAAGTAAATGATTAGATAATTAAAAATTATATTTAAATTAAACGATACAAAAAATTTAAAAATACCGCAGCGTAGCGCGGGTGATTACCTAGTCATAGTAAAATTAGTAGTGACAGATTTTAAAAAATGACAAGCTTATGCTAGTAACTTTACAAAATAGATAGCATTATATAAATATTTTACTGTAGTATGAGTCAATACTTTTTTAATTATTAATTTAGTCAATATATGTTAGATGCAAATGTATTTTTTTTTATTGACCAATACTTTGGTAGTATAATATTAGTAGTATTAGATATTATTGGCTATAAATAGATTCAACATTGAAACACAAATCATATATATGAAAGAAGACTAACTCTCTCCCACAACTTGACACATAAGCACATGAGAGCTTGCCACCTAGACTTCATAAAATAAGTAATACATAATTAGTAATTAATTCAACATAACAACTAAAATAGGAGAATATAATTAATGAGAACTTGAACCATCACTCTTTCTACATTTTTAATTCAATATATCCTCTTTAATTTTGAGATCCACTTAAGTGGCTAAAGTGATGATAAAATCCAAACATGTTACACATATTCCTGGCCTAAAAATTAGACGATTATTATGAAAGAAACTAAATGAATATGCAGATTAAATATATCTAAGCTTTTCGATATTTATGCTAAGAAAACAGGTAATTTGAAAGATATTTGAGGAGCTATCCTTATAACTAATACGTAAGATATAAGATTATGACAAGAACTTAACTAAACTTTCTAAGAATATCGAGTTGAATATGCTTAGATTGAATATGCAAAGACATGATTAATAAAGACATGTTATATTTTTAGTGTAAGAAATAATTTTTCTAAAATTTCACTGTCTCACAATCTATACATATAACTAAAAAAGCAAGGATATATAAATTCAAAAAAAAACTAAGAATCTAAAACAACAATAAAAAACAACTCAAGCACATTCGTTTTTCAGATGAACTAATATAGTTGGACTTTTCAAAAACAATTACAAAACATATTTATGTTTCAAAACCTATGCATTCAACTTTACTTTATATAAACAGACATTATATAAAACAATTAGTAAATAGTAATACGTAAACCCGCACGTAGTGCGGGTACTCATCTAATTTGTAAATTAATAATTCCTCAATTTGCACCCAAAAAAAGAATTCCTTAACCACGAAAAAAATAAAAAAACAAAATTACAATTTAAGGGGGAAAGTTATATGAAATTGCAAATATAACCACCAAACAAACAATCGACTATCGAGGTTACCCTTAAGAAAATCTTTATTCGCAAGATCTCTCTCTCTCTCTCTCACTCGACGCACTTTAGAAAGAAACCCTAGTCCGACGACCTCTCCTTCGCCGCTGAATCCTCATCGCTGGTCAGATTTCTATCTATCTCGCTCTTCTATGTTTCCCTATCTCGTTGGTCAGATTTCGAATCTTCTTTTTGTTCTCATGGTTTTTGAGCTCAAAACTTTGGGGTTTCAATGTCTCGATGTTATTTCTTAGCGAGGTTTCAATGTTGGCTAAGTGAAGTTTTGGTATTGTCATTTACAGATTCTTGGCGGCTTTCTTTTTGATGAAATTGGATTACGATGGCTGGATATCCTACTAATGGATCAGTCTACGTTTCAAATCTCCCCTTAGGAACTGACGAGAATATGTTGGCTGACTATTTTGGGACCATTGGGTTGCTTAAGGTATGGTATTGGCCAGGTACTAATTGTTGCTTTTGTTTTGACGTCATTGCAATCTTTTATAGGTCACTAGATTTTCGAGTTTCTTACATTTTTTTCTACATTGCTTTTAGAGAGACAAACGAACTGGTACTCCTAAGGTATGGCTGTACCGGGATAAAGAAACTGATGAGCCCAAGGGAGATGCTACTGTTACCTATGAGGATCCGCATGCTGCTTTGGCTGCTGTTGAATGGTTCAATAACAAAGATTTTCATGGAAACACCATTGGAGTTTTTATGGCCGAGTCGAAGAATAAAAATGCTGGTGATGCAGTTGAGTTTGTTGAATTCGATGGAGGTGCTGAGGAAACAAATGGAGGTGCTGGAAGGGGGAGGGGTCAGGCTGATTCTTCGGCAAAGCCATGGCAGCAAGATGGTGACTGGATGTGCCCTAATACAAGGTCTGTGATGTGATATCGGTGAGGAGCTTCATCTAGCTCTTGTTTCCGTTAATTTGCTAGTTTTTATATATTTTATAGTTTCTAGCAGTAGTGTTCTCATACTCTTTCATTGGCAGTTGTACAAATGTGAATTTTGCATTCCGTGGGGTTTGTAACCGCTGTGGAACTGCTAGACCAGCTGGTGCATCTGGTGGCAGCATGGGTGCTGGTCGTGGAAGGGGTCGAGGTGGAGGCGCTGATGGTGGGGCCCCGGGGAAGCAGCCCAGTGGTGCTCCTACTGGTCTCTTTGGTCCAAATGATTGGGCTTGTCCAATGTAAGCATTCCGATTAGGTTTGAAATAGTTAGTTCAGTTTCAGAGGATAATGAGCGTTTGGTACTTGATTAAAACACATCGCAAGAAACAATTTATATTCAGTAGCAAAAGAGAACATTCAGATGGCATATAGCGTTGCTGGATATAAAATTAATTTGTCTTATGTATGGAAGGAATATAGCTTGTATATCAATGCTTTTGATGATGTCAGTTGACTCTTTACTTAGAAAGAAGTGATGGCCCGCTCTGCTGTGCTGTGTCTCTTAAACTGGTCCAAATTATGTGTGGAGGCACATATTTTTTCCTTCTTTTTTGAATGTTGATTCTAATTTCGTAATTTTCCTTCAGATGGCTGTTAATCTGAAAAATGTAATTTGAAACGTGGGTAGGTTGTAGTCTTGATCCTTCTAAGAAGTTATATTTGTGAAGATAGGCTGCCTTCAATTTTCTGTGTCTGATACAAAAAATGGACTATGTTTTAGTTTAATTGCAAGTTATGCTATGTGTCATCGAGTAGCTTAACTAAGAGGCTGCACTGTGTGAATGTGAGTTCTTATGCATAATGCACTTTTTCTTTTTGCGCTAATTCTTTCAGGTGTGGCAATGTCAACTGGGCGAAACGTCTAAAATGTAATATCTGCAACACCAATAAACCTGGTCAGAATGAAGGTGGTGTGAGGTATGACTCAAAGCCAGTGATAAGATTGCCTTTGTATTGTTATCTTGCAATGTTCGAGCTGAGGATTTGGATTATAAATGATTTTACAGTGAATGTAGGAGAGGTCGTAGATTTTCTGTTCGATGTTTGTAGTTTTGTTGTCAGCAGGGTATATTTATTCTGCTTTTAGACAGGGCCTAATAGATACCTGGGAAAAAGTCTCAATACTCTCTTCTGCAATTTGAACGAGTGCTTGTTTTCTTCGACAATTGATTTATCCCACTTGTAATGTTTTATTTTGGCCAAATTAGAGTTGCATTAAGAAACATTAAGGTTTGAGTTTGGAAGGTTGTTTTTATCTAGACCAGTGCTTATTCATTTTTTTTTCTCTAAATAGGGGAGGCCGTGGTGGTGGTTACAAGGAATTAGATGAACAAGAATTAGAGGAAACGAAGAGACGCAGGCGTGAGGCTGAAGAAGTAAGATATGCTTTTCCTGAAGAGTTCTTTGTTTTTTGTTTTTTTGTTGCAATTCGGATGAGCTCTCAGTTTTTTGTATATTCCATTTGACTTATACGTCTAATATATTTCAGGATGATGGTGAAATGTATGATGAGTTTGGGAATCTAAAGAAGAAGTACCGTGTTAAAACAAACCAAGCTGACACCAGACCTGCTGTTGCTGCTGGTCGTGCTGGGTGGGAAGTCGAGGAACTAGGTAAGTTCTGTTTAATTTTAACTAATATGAACTAAATCTATGCAATCATCAAATAGGTTGAGCTTATGAACAGAACCTTTCCACTATAATAGAGATTTATTTGGCTCGATCTATATCTACTCTCTGTGTATAGTCTTCAAAGAAAGTTTCTGCTTGTCATCTAGACACTTGAGTGAAACTTAACATATATGCGGGGAGGGATTTGTTTGAAATTTTACATTAAGCTTGCAGCTAACTTGCCTATAGCCCAAGCCTAGTGGGGATCTCCAATAAACAGTGTTGTTCCTTGTTAGAGTTTTCTTCTTTTCACTGAATAGATATAGAGGAAGATAGAAAAGAATGTTTATTGCTGCTTCCCCAAAAATAGAAAGGTCATGATCCAATGTAGTTGTTCATAATTTATATGAATGTGGCAGGTATTGATAAAGATGGAAGAGAGAGAAGCAGAGACAGGCAAAGAGACCGTGGTAGAGATCATCACTACGATAAGGATAGACGCAGAAGCAGAAGCCGAGAGAGGGAAAGAGGCAAGGAGCGTGACTATGACTATGACCATGATCGGGACAGAGACAGAGACTACGGTCGCGAACGTGGAAGCAGGTACCGTAACTGAGAGATTACTCATAAGTGTTAGGGTTTAGTTTCTCATCTGTTTTGTCGACTTACTTTTACAACGGTATCATTACAATGTCTTCGCCTTTTGTTTACTTATTGTGTGAAGTGAAACTCATTTTGGTTTGAATCAATGGCTATTGTTTTTCACTTGTTTTGGTCTGATTATGTTCTGAGAATACTCCATGTTTATCGTTTCGAAAATTGGTAATTATGGCAAAACATGGTTAGCGACGTCAATTGCTAATTTAGACGTGTATTAAGTATTATTTTGTCTTTTGTAGTATTATTTTTAGTTGTCCCTTTGTTTTTTTTTCCATCGCCAATCATTTCATCGCTGTATGATTTTAATGGGAATAAAAAAAATAGAACAAGAAGATTTTTGTGGACAATATAGTTTCTGAAACTATAATAGGATAAGAAAAAATTAAGCTTATTTGTGGGGATATATATTAATGTCATATCATTGTCATAAACATGGTCGGCAAAACTTGGGACGGCAGTTTACCAGAATAATCCGGTCGACAGAATTCAACAGTTCCTCTCTCTAAAAGATATGAAGGAGATTAATTTTGGCTTTGTTAGCAAAGATGGCCGGTCCTCTTCTGGCAAATCCGGCTTTTACAAGCGGTTTTGGCCGGCTTTTATCCTTCCTCCGCCGTTCGATCGGTTGTTCTTACCGATTGCTTTAGTTTCTTTTTCAGTTTTTCTTTCAATAATTTCTAAAGATTTCAATTGGAGATTAATTTTAGGTCATAATAGCCTAAGATTAAGTTTTCGGATTTGTATCTTTAGAAAGTTTGATTTGCAGAATTACCTCAAGTATGAAAGGAAGTTTTGTTTCCAGCATATTGGGATTGCCTGTAGCCGTTTCTACATGTTTATGGAGCTTCGATCGATCAAATTTGAGGAATACTCAGATTTTTCTTTCCTCATTACCTGTTTTTGCCAAATCTCTTGATTGATGATTTTGGAATTGAATTCTCTGTTTGTGTATCCTCCCTTCTCTGTTTAGCAGTTTCCGGTGAGAAAAAAACAAAAATCGATGTTTGCCCTTTTTCGACGTTGATTGTGTTCACCGGATCGGAGTCTTTGACGGCACAGGATGACAGGAACGTTTCATCGCTTCTCTTGCAACACGTGTCTTGTTATACGATCGTGTTTTGTTAAAGAGATATCCTTCCTTTAAAGAAATGTAACTAAGTGGACCTTTGTTGGGCTGTATTCTGTGGATCATTAATAAACATAATCTTTCCAGTGAAAAAAAAAAAAAAAAACATGGTCGGATATGGGAAATACGATGAAAAAAGCTCGTCATGGACTCGCACTTAAAACAGGAAAATCTTTTTCGTCTAGACCCCACTTATTCACATGCACTACGACATAATTCCAAATTCTTTTAAAAAAAAAGAAGAAGTTAATAGAAAGAGTGACCAAAGTACAGTATATGATGATATTTATAACATACAGTTAAACTTCTATAAATTAATAGTCGATAAATTAATAACCTTTATAAATTAATAAATTTTTCCAATCCCGAATTTGTACCAGTGTAAAAAGTGACACAAATCGATAAATTAATAAGATAATAACTTTTTTGAAAGTTCTATGTAAATATATGGTCCCATCAATATCATAAATTAATAATTGTATAAATATATCAATTATATATATACATTATATGTAGGAATTTTTCTGAAATATAATTCTAATATTTTTTTGCTTAAATTTGTATTTATTTTTATTTAAAATTTAGTTCTCGTATTTTACTGTATCAAAAACTTTTGGTGTTGTTTTCTAAACATGATATTATTGTTTAGTTGTAATTGATTCTTGAAAGATATTTTCTATAATGAAAAAAATCCTATAATTTTTTTTGAAAAGTTACTAAATTAGGAAAATCTCTCTATAAATTAATAAATATTAATTTATCGATAAATTAAAACCTCTCTAAATTAATAAAATTTTGTAGTCCCAACATTATTAATTTATAGAGGTTTTACTGTATGTTGTGTTTAGTAATGCTGTATTAATTTTTTTAGTGACCTTTCAAACACTTTGAAGTTTTGATATTCATGTTTGAGTTTGAAAAGCTCATGTACAATATGAACCGAATACTTGACAGTGAAAAATAATTATCATAATTTCTTAAAAGTCAATCCTTCTCAAAGATATAGGAATCAAAATTCTACAGCATTCTTTTAAAAACAACATAACAAGACAAACAAAAGAAATCAATTTATGGGAATTTGAGAGACTTTGGAATTTATGTGGTTTTATTATACTAGCTCAACATAAACTTTGTCTTACTTACCTCTAATTTCTCAAACTTAGATTCAGTTTATATATTTTTGTGCATTTTACAGGTGTAAATAAAGCCAAATGAAACACTATATATATCCACTCATTTACATGTGCCCACTATAATTATTGCTCTATTCAATCCAAGAAAAAAACACAGAGGAAGAACAGAAAAAAGCTCACAAAGTCACAAGACCTCAGTAGGCTTCCTAGTTGTTCTATGAAATGTCTCCTCTCAACGATCTTAAGATCAATCTCAATGGCCAATACACATTCTTCCTCAATCAGGTAAAGAACCAAACCTAAAACTCAGTTCAAAAAACCACAGTCTTGATTATGCTCTGTTCTTAATTCTCTATGTGCTCTGTTTTAGAACGTGATTTCAAAGTACTCTGGAAGCTTGAGGAAGATGATTAAACAGAGCAAAAAGAAGAGAAACAAGAAAAAGAGAATCATCACTATCGAGATTAATGATTTTCCAGGAGGACCAGATGGGTTTGAGCTGGTTTCAAGGTTCTGTTACCACAACGGAGAAATCTTAATCGACGTCTCAAACGTCTCGACTTTGTACTGCTGCTCTGTTTTTCTAGGCATGTCGGAGAAGTTCTGTTTCTCTAATCTCTTCCTTCAGACAGAGAAGTTTCTAGAAGAAGTGTTCTATGGGTCTTGGAGCGACATCGTTTCGTGTCTCAAGAACTGCGAGCAAGTGTTCTTCCAAGCAGATTCGTATGGTCTTGTAGATAAACTCATTTTCGCAGCTTTGAACAAAATCTCTCAGAATTCAGACGATTTTTCTTCTTCTTCGCTTTCTTCCTTCGCCTCTTCTCTTTCTCCTGAGATGGCCAAGAACACGTCAGAATCAGACGGTAGGTATATTTCGCGGTCTGTTGCTTGCGGAAGAAGCAACGAGTGGTGGTTCGAAGATATGACAAATCTTTCCCCGAAGATCATATTGAAGCTAGTTATGATCATTGGAGCTTACAAAACCAACATAAAAAGCTTAGTCCTAACCAGATTTCTTCTCCATTATCTCAAGACAAAACTCCAAACCAAATCAAGAACTACCACTGAGCTTATGAGGAACAAGCTCGAGTACTCAGATTTAGCTGACACAGCGGTTAGAGGAGTGATTTCCGCAGGGACACGTACGTTTTCTTGCAGGAAACTCTTCTGGATTCTTCGAGTTTTATCCAGTTTTAGCCTAAGTAGAGAGTCAAGAATCGGTTTAGAAACCCTAATAGGAGAAATGCTGGAACAAGCAACACTTGATGATCTTCTGATATCTGCAAGAGGAAGCAGAGAAAGTGGTTTCTACAATGTTGATCTTGTGATAAGATTACTAAAAGTATTTGTGAAGAACAGAGAAGAAGAAGAAGAAGAATCAAGAGAGAGGAATATGAAAGAAATTGGGAAATTGATTGATAAGTATTTGAGAGAAATATCTCCAGATCAGAATTTGAAAGTCCCCAAGTTTCTTGGTGTTGCAGAGAGCTTGCCGGATTCAGCTAGAGATTGCTTTGATGGAGTTTACAGAGCAATTGACATCTATCTACAGGTCAGTTTTTTTTTTTTGTTAAGTTATAAGTTTTACTATTATTTTTTTGTTTTTCTTGAATTTCTTCACCAACTAAATGATTGAGCCAAAAATGTTTTTTATCCTGCAAAAGTGAGACACAAAATAGAGAATAATTTTAATTTTCTATATGTATTGGACATATAGAAGATGACAAGTGCCATACAGATTTCAATACCATTTGCTTATTAATACATTTTGGCTTTATATATTTATTATGAAGAGTTGAAATAGAGTCAACTATTCTTTTATTCATCATAAACATAAAAGATTTGAAGTTTGAGACTTTGGGATATAAAGCCAAACTAAGTTTTAATATAAAACCGAAAATGTATCAAAGAAAAGATTTGAAGTTTTTTGAGATTAACGTGTATTAATAATATACACACATGGATGTATATATATGATTAAGAAGATTTGGAGTCATCCTTTAGATTCTTCACTCTGTCTTGTTACTGCCGTGGGGTTCATGTCAGACCCACAAGGCCACAACAGTCTTGACTGTATGTTTCTTCTTGTTTTTCTCTGTAATACTATTAGTAAAAATATCTTAAAAAGGAATAATTCTGGTAAGGTACTATCAGTTACACTTGAAATACATGTCAAAGACTAACAATTATTCATGTACTTTTCTATTCACATGTTTTACTGGAATTAACAATAGTTCATCATTTTCAAAAATTGTAGAAATAATGATTATTATGTCAGTGTATGATTGATTCCTTTATAATTTCTGTTGTTTTGTTATTGTACAGTCTCATCCGAATCTAACACCCCAAGATCGAACAGAGATATGTCGATGTCTCAACTACAAGAAACTAACAATGGAGACGTGCAAACAGCTCGCCAGAAACCCTAAGATCCCTCCAGAAATCGCCATTGAAGCACTCAAGTCCAGATGTGGGAATCAAGAACACACAACTTCAGATGTTAAAGTTGCAAACAAGAGTTTTTCTTGTAGATATTCAGAAGAGAAGAAGAAGCCTGTAGTATTGCATCTCGAGATAACAGAGAAATTAGCCGAGAGGTTGAAGACTAAAGGAGGATATAATTTGAAGGTTATGGATAGTTTCAGAGAAGGCTTATGAGGAAAATGGTAAACGTCCCAAGTCATGATTCAGCAGTCACATCTTCCAATTCATCTGGCAATCTCATTTGCACCCCAACAGTGTCGAGAGTCTTGTACAAATCATCAGATTCAAGGGGTTTCTTATCATCGAAAGCTATGAATTCACAAAGCTTGCCTTTCACTTCGATCCAACTAAATCCTGGCGATTTCACCACCTGTTGATCTTTCATTTGCTTTCTTACCCGAGCGACTTCATCCCAGTTTTGGGATTCCGAGTACAAATTAGCCAAGAGAGTGTATCTCCCACTATGACTAGGTTGCAGCTTGATCACACGGGAGGCTGCGTATTTACCTAACTCATAGTCTTTGTGTAACAAACAAGAGCCGAACAGAGCTCCCCATACCACATTTGTTGGCTCCATTGGCATTCTTTCTATCAAAGCTTTCGCCTCTTCTAGCAAACCTTTTCTTCCAAATAAATCAACCATACACGCATAGTGATCCGCTTTTGGCTCCATATTGAAACGTCCCTTCATGCTCAGGAAAAGCCTTCGACCCTCTTCCACAAGACCTCCATGAGCGCAGGCACTTAAGACAGCCATGAAAGTAACTTCATTTGGTGAAACATGACTACTCAACATGGTATAAAAGAGATCAAATGCATCTCTAGCATATCCGTGTGCTGCAAATCCATTAATCATCGCGGTCCAAGTATACACATTTTTCTCATGAAGTCTCTCAAAAACAAGTATAGCTTCCTCTAAACACCCGCACTTGACATAAAGATCAATCAATGTAGTTCCAGCTGTAGTGTTTATCTCAATCGAATTCTTAATCATATAACAATGCACCCTTCTTCCTCGGTGAAGTGCCCCGACATGAGCGCACGCCGAAAGAACACTGCTTAGAGTCTTCTCATTAGGCGCAACATCACTCTTTAACATCTCCTCGAAAACCAACATCCCTTTATCGAAGCAACGGCTTTGCACATATCCAGCAATCAACGCCGTCCAAGTAACCACGTTTCTGCTAGGCATTTCATCGAACACTTTCTGGGCATCATCATAACAACTACATTTCCCATACATATCTACTAGAGAACTTCCTATGAACACATCGCATTTCACTCTCCCTGTTTCTAAGTAAAGCCCATGAACGCTTCTCCCAAATCGAACATCTTCAACCTTCCCTGCAGCTTTCAAGACGCTAACAACGGTCATTTCGTTAGCCGCGACTCCAGTCTTCTTCATCTCCACGAAATACACCATTGCTTCCGAAGCAGAACCATTTCTCACAAACCCATCAATCATTGCAGTCCAAGTAACCACGTCCTTATCTTCAGCTCCATCAAAAAGACGACTTGCAAAATCGAATAACCCAGAACTAGAATAACCCGAAATCAACGAATTCCTGACAAAAGGATCCGAATCCAACCCGAATTTAACGATATGAGCATGAAACTGAAACGGGTTCGAGTCTCTCAGTTTGAAAACCGCTTTGAGAAGCGGAGGAAACGTGTGGCGGCTAGGGATGACGCCGTTTCGCCGCATATGACGATAAGCAAGAAATGATAACCGACGGTTGAGAGTAATCCCGCCGGAGAAGTGACCAATGAGCGAATCCCATAGTTGAATGCTCAGAGTTTGGAGTTGACATAATAAACGACGAGCGTAGCGGAATTGAGTTGCGGCGGTGCAGCAGCGACGGAGAAGACGTGAGAGAAAGAGATCGCGACGAGTATAGAATATCGGAGAAGTTAGGAGTAAGCAATGGATCTGCTTGAGATGAAGAAAGTGTAATGGAAGATCAAGCAATGTTTTGAGCTCAATCATGTGAATTGAGAAGTAAGCAAAAGAGAGAGAGAGAGGGGGTGGTTAATACTTCAATTCGAATTTTCCAGTTTTCAGATTTCAGATTTCAAAGGAACCGAACCGAACCGACATTAAACCAAAATTCCCATTCAATTGAATCGAAGTGACTCTGAATATCAGTCGGTTTAGTTTTTATATATTTTTTTTAATAGCCGTAGAGGGGGAGACGAGGGTTCGATCCACGTGTCAAACAGTCCAGAGAAAAAAACAGAAGTAAGAAGAGAAGAAAATGAACTTCTTCTTCTGCAATTTTTCTAACTTTGTTAGCTTCTACAGATTTTGCTACGAGCCATTGGAGAAACTGTTATTGCCCTAAAGATATGCGTTATTTTTCTCCTTCTTCTTCGGATACGATTCATAGATGATTCCACAAACTTCTTCTTCGAATTTTGATTTCCGATTACCTGTTGATGTGTCTTGCACTCTGCTCTGTCCATGCTCTAATGAGCTCCGCGCGGTTTTTTTTACAAGGAGTCGGGTTCTGCGTCCGAGCGTCAAAATTTCGAACTTTAGGTTTATTTCCTGTGGATTTCGTGGGAATTCGAAAAACCTAAGATTGACGGATTCTAGTAGAAAGGCTGCAAATAGGTTTGTAATTGCTAGGTTTACGAATGAATTTGAAGACGAGGGTAGTTCGAAAGAGTCCAATGACCAAGCCAATTTCAGTAACTTTAGGGAAGATCCGATAGTGGATAAGCTTAGGACCCAGTTAGGTGTAATCCATCCACTTCCGTCACCGACCATTAATCGTAGTGTAATTAGTCTATTCGTCTTCTTCTTTTTCGTTGGTGTTGCTTTTGATAAGCTATGGACTTGGAGAAAGAGGCAAAGAGAAACAGGTGGAGATGGAAACCAACGAGGAGTAGGGCCATGGCCACAGGTTCCCACCAGCTTCTCTTTGTTCCTAGAGAAGGATTTGCAAAGGAAAGAGTCCGTGGAGTGGGTCAACATGGTGTTAGGGAAGCTCTGGAAAGTGTATAGAGCGGGTATTGAGAATTGGCTCGTTGGTTTGTTACAGCCTGTGATTGATGACTTGAAAAAGCCTGATTATGTGCAGAGAGTTGAGATTAAGCAGTTTTCTTTAGGGGATGAGCCGTTGTCTGTCAGAAATGTTGAGAGGAAGACATCTCGCCGTGCCAATGACTTGCAGTACGTGTATACTTGTTTGGTACTAACAAAGTTTTCTGCGTTGATTAATTGCTGGGATTGCTCTTACTTGGTTTCAATTGTATATTGTTTTGCAACCATTGAATCTCTTGATGAGATTTATTTGGCTTTCATTTCAGTTAGAGTTCACGAAATAATCTTCATTTGAAGAGTGACCTTTCTTTGAGCATGATTTATGTACATAATTTGGGGCATTGGCTACTTCAAACTGTTTATCTGTGGCTCAGTTCGAGGTTTCTTATCATGTCATTCTTTCCTGTTATAGGTACCAAATTGGCCTTCGGTATACTGGCGGTGCACGCATGTTGTTAATGCTCTCTTTGAAATTCGGTGTTATCCCAATAGTTGTTCCAGTTGGTGTCCGAGATTTTGACATTGATGGTGAGCTTTGGGTCAAACTAAGATTAATACCGACACAACCTTGGGTGGGAGCTGTATCATGTTCGTTTGTATCACTTCCAAAGGTCACATTTCAACTTGCAGCATTCAGATTGTTTAATCTAATGGGTATGCGTTTATCTTGGTCTTCTGATCCATTCCCGTGATATTGTTTGTGTTGCTTCCTTCCTATCCAAAAAATTAAACAGACAAGCCTTTTTTAGTGAAATTTGAAACTGGTGACGATATAATGGGGAAAGGTTAAGTCATCGGCGATTGTTTTAGTGAAGAGAGTTTTAGCTTTCGCGTTCGCCGCAACTCACACATTTTATTTTTCTTTTGTCATGAATGGCATGGATTATGAATTCAGGAATTCCCGTTCTATCAATGTAAGTTCTGTTGTGGCTGTTACTTCACGATTTTTTATATTGAAAAACTGTCCATATCATTGTTCAATACTACATGGACTTAGTGGATAGAAAGGGCCACTTTGCTTGCTTAGATGATGTTCTGTATTTTATCTAACTGCAATGAACTTTTACTAATTTAGCGAGCATATAGTGTAAGATGCTTTGGTGCATTGTTCTGGTTAGATACCAGTATTTCATTTTGTTTACTGTGGAGTCTTTAAGCTCCTCGACGTTTTGCAATAGTGGGTTCCTTCTTCCCTCCTATTATTTTACCCAGCATCGTCTCTTACAGGTTCTTGACCAAACTGCTGACTGTGGATTTGCCTCGATTATTTGTCCGACCGAAGAAAATTGTCTTGGACTTTCAGAAAGGAAAAGCTGTTGGACCTGTTTTAGAAGACCTGAAATCAGGAGAAATGCAGGAAGGCAATAAGGATTTTGTCGGGGAACTATCTGTTACTCTTGTTGACGCCCAGAAACTTCGATACATGTTTTTTGGTAAGCTATAGTTCCTTTACATGTCAGTGTTTCCTTCATAGTTGGAAAAGTGGAATAGACAGACAATCTATTGCTGAAGTATCAGCCTCTTTGTGCAAGTTCAGTCGACTTTCTTGGGAATAAAGTAGCTATACTAATTGAGTCTATTGGTGAGATGTTTTGTTTTCCTCGGTAATTGGTAACAGGTAAAACGGATCCATATGCAATTCTCAGATTAGGGGATCAAGTTATCCGTAGTAAAAGGAACAGTCAAACTACTGTCATTGGGGCTCCTGGTCAGCCAATTTGGAATCAGGTGAACTGCTTTGGATGGTTCATTCACAATCTGGTGGTGAATTATGATTATTTAAGGATTGAAATGTAAATAGATAAGTGTGTATTCTTTAACTTTGCAGGACTTTCAATTCCTTGTTTCAAATCCTAGAGAGCAAGTATTACAAATTGAGGTCAATGATCGTCTTGGGTTTGCTGATATGGCTATTGGTACTGGAGAGGTAAATAATATTTCCTTGGGTACATATTTTTTTTTGTAATCTGTAGAATAATAGGCGTTGAGTACGTATTCTGTGGATCTCTTTAATGATTGCTTGAGGAATGTTGCTTAATATTTATGTTACTGTCTGCATAGCCTTATTATTTAGTTATATGTCCAGGTTGATCTCAGATTTCTGCAAGATACGGTTCCTACAGACAGAATTGTGGTTTTGCGTGGTGGTTGGAGTTTGTTTGGAAAGGGATCTGCGGGTGAGATACTGCTACGGCTTACATACAAATCATATGTGGAGGAGGAAGAAGATGACAAGACCAATGTCAAAGCCATTGATACTTCTGACGATGAAATGTCTGATTCAGAAGAACTTGGCTCATTTGTGCGGAAGGGAAAGCTTTCGTCAGATGATATTGATCAAGAGTCATTTATGAACGTGTTGTCTGCATTGATTGTGAGTGAGGAGTTTCAAGGCATAGTTTCATCTGAAGCTAGAGACGGTATAATTGATGGTGGTGACTCACTTGGGGCACCAGTACCTTCTAAGCCAGATACTAGTAAGGGGTCTGAAAGAAACGCAGATGTATCAAATTTGGATTTGTTAGTTGCAAATTCTGGTAGAGGAGCTGGCGGTGATGGAGGTATACCGAGGCTCAATCTCTTACGATGATTTCCTTTCTATGCTTTCTTGACCTGAAACTGTAAAACCTCCTAATTTCAGGATTAGCATTACTGTGGTTCGGTATTATCACGGGTATATTGGTTCTTGTTGCTATCAACATGGAAGGCTCAAGTTTCTTCAACCCGTAGTATAGTACTATACATCTCGCTGGAGATTTCTGTTGCAAGTAAGTCTCTTAATATATACCTCGAGAACTTGAAATTTCTTCCCCTGATGTGATTGGACAGACAGATTCTCTTTTTGTCAGTTGTTTTCCTTATATTAGAACGTGGAACAACACTGGTTTGTTCATATAGTCAAGAACCAAACTTGAACTTCTTTTTTCCTAGAATAATTATGCTACTTGAAACATTAAAATTGTAGATTCTGTTACTCTTTCTGCTGCTTGTAGTGTACCGAAAGTCAAAACTGGACATCAGGCTTTGTATTTGATAAAATTATGTGTGAATTGAAAATGAGTCAGTTGATTCTTCTACCTTGTGTGACATAGTTCAGTCCAGATATTTTCATGTCAACCTTTTGCCTACCGTGTGTGATAAGCTTATCAAGGCCTCTTTATTTTGTGGCAGGTCTGGTGGTCATCTCTTCTCAACCTTAGATATGGCTTATAACGAGGTCTCAGTTTTGTAATTTAATTTTGTATGTAAATAGCCATTAGAAGAGGGACTCTTACTAAAGGCAGGAAGGTTTGGATCTATTCTGTCCAAGCTCTCACTGTTGTGTTACTCTTTACACTTGTGGTTGATATACAGTACATAAAAAAAGATAGAAACTTTTGTATATTTTGACCAAAAAAAAAAGAGAAAATTCTGACTTTTCGGAAATAAAATATAATCATCGATTGTTTCAATAGGATTGGTAGTAGGAGCAGAACTTGGTTCGTGGAACCATCCTTCATTTCCATTCCCTTATGGTAAGATTGTGGTATTTCATGATTCTCAAATAAAGTTTGACAAAGATAGACTGATCGAAAAGGTGGAGCCTCTTGTTAACATGGGACAGATTAGTTGTGTCGCCGCTGAATTCCATGATCTCACTGATGGCAGACTCAATAATGGTTATGGTATTGAATGAAGCTCTCACGTCCATGTTCTGTTGAGGCTTACAAGACTGTTCTAGTTGGTGGGGAAGTTGTCCGAACCGGAACATAATCCAAACCGAACTGAATTAAATTTTTAAAATTAAACCGAACTGTCCGACCACTACAAAGTTTTTTCGAATTTGCACATTAAATTAATTAATTTTTGTGGCATTTTGCGATCAGTTAACGAGTGGATATGAGGTAGCAAACGTAGAAAGGACTCGAGAAGTCATGGCTTCTGCTTAATCTCCTCTTCCTTAAAAACCAGAAGATCCTTTGTTCCACGTTTCTCGTTTGTAGCTTCTTCTCTCTCAGAATTCAATTCGAATTTTGACAAGTCTTGACGAAGAAGAAGAAACAGAGCTGCTTCAATGGCTTCTAACTCATTACTACGTTCTTCTTCAAATTTCTTCTTAGGATCCCATATCATAATCTCATCTCCCACCCCTAAAACCACCAGAAAACCCTCTTTCCCTTTCTCCTTCGTCTCCCGTGCTAAATACCAAATCACTCGATCGTCTCAAGACGAAAATTCGCCAAATGGTAAACCCAATTCGCCATTCTCGTCGCAAGTAGCCTTAGCAGCTATTCTACTATCTTCAATTTCATCTTCGCCGCTAGCTTTAGCTGTAGTGGACGAACCAGCTTCTCCGTCTGTCGTTATAGAATCTCAAGCTGTGAAGCCATCGACGCCATCGCCATTGTTCATTCAGAACGAGATACTTAAGGCTCCTAGTCCTAAATCATCGGATCTCCCAGAAGGATCACAGTGGCGATACAGCGAGTTTCTTAACGCTGTGAAGAAAGGGAAAGTCGAGAGAGTTAGATTCAGCAAAGATGGTTCTGTTGTTCAGCTTACTGCCGTCGACAATCGCCGTGCTTCAGTCATCGTCCCTAACGACCCTGACCTTATTGATATCTTGGCTATGAACGGAGTTGATATATCCGTCTCTGAAGGAGAATCCTCAGGCAATGACTTGTTCACTGTCATTGGAAACTTGATTTTCCCGCTTTTGGCCTTTGGTGGACTCTTCTTGCTTTTCAGGCGAGCTCAGGGAGGCCCTGGTGGTGGTCCTGGTGGCTTGGGTGGTCCTATGGATTTCGGACGTTCTAAATCCAAGTTCCAGGAAGTGCCTGAGACTGGTGTATCATTTGCAGATGTTGCTGGGGCTGATCAAGCTAAGTTGGAGTTACAGGAAGTTGTGGATTTCTTGAAGAATCCTGATAAGTACACAGCCTTGGGTGCTAAGATTCCTAAAGGGTGTTTGCTTGTTGGACCGCCTGGTACGGGTAAGACACTCCTGGCTAGGGCGGTGGCTGGGGAAGCTGGAGTGCCGTTCTTCTCTTGCGCGGCCTCGGAGTTCGTAGAGCTTTTTGTGGGTGTGGGTGCATCGAGAGTTAGGGATTTGTTCGAGAAGGCTAAGTCTAAAGCCCCTTGTATTGTATTCATTGATGAGATTGACGCTGTGGGTAGGCAGAGAGGAGCTGGGATGGGAGGAGGAAATGATGAGAGAGAACAGACTATTAATCAGCTGTTGACAGAGATGGATGGATTTTCTGGCAACTCTGGTGTGATAGTTTTGGCAGCTACGAATAGGCCGGACGTTCTTGATTCGGCTTTGTTGAGGCCTGGAAGGTTTGATCGACAGGTCACGGTGGATAGGCCTGATGTGGCTGGCAGAGTCAAGATTCTTCAGGTTCTTTTCATAGCTGTTTTATAAAGGTTACTGGTTTGTCTATGGAGTTATGTGAATGATTCTTATTTCTCTCTATGGGGTTTGGTTTTATTTTAGGTTCATTCTAGGGGGAAGGCACTCGGTAAAGATGTGGACTTTGACAAGGTTGCCAGAAGGACCCCTGGTTTCACGGGTGCTGACTTACAAAACCTGATGAATGAAGCGGCGATTCTTGCGGCTAGGCGTGAGCTTAAGGAAATAAGCAAGGATGAAATCTCTGATGCTCTTGAGAGGATCATTGCTGGACCTGAGAAGAAGAATGCAGTTGTCTCTGAAGAGAAGAAGAGACTTGTTGCATACCATGGTTAGCATTTTATCTAACTATATGTAATGGAGTACGCAGCTGGGATTCTTGTTTTCTGACCACCTCAAATGAATTTTAAATTTACAGAGGCTGGTCATGCTCTAGTGGGTGCTCTTATGCCAGAATATGATCCGGTTGCAAAGATTTCTATCATTCCTCGTGGCCAAGCTGGTGGGCTCACTTTTTTTGCTCCAAGCGAAGAAAGACTTGAGTCTGGATTGTACAGTAGGAGCTACCTTGAGAATCAAATGGCTGTTGCACTTGGCGGAAGGTTAGTTAGTAATGGCCTCCACGCCTCGTCACAAAAGCCAGTCTTTGAATATACAGAGAAGGGTTTAATTATGTTAAACCATCTCTATCTCTGTTGTGTTGGCTATGTCAGGGTTGCAGAGGAGGTGATCTTTGGGGATGAGAATGTGACGACTGGAGCATCAAATGATTTCATGCAGGTGTCTCGTGTGGCACGTCAAATGATTGAGAGATTTGGGTTCAGCAAAAAGATTGGACAAGTTGCTGTTGGTGGCCCTGGTGGAAATCCCTTCATGGGTCAACAAGTATATTGCTTTCTCGGTTTCATCATTAGGGTTGTTGGTTCGACAAGTTGGAGTGTTACTTATATATATCCGTGAAATGTTTTTGCAGATGTCATCACAGAAAGATTACTCAATGGCAACTGCGGATATTGTAGATGCTGAGGTGCGAGAGTTAGTTGAGAAGGCATACAAGAGAGCAACGGAGATCATAACAACTCATATTGATATCCTACACAAGCTTGCACAGCTCCTGATCGAGAAAGAAACTGTTGACGGTGAAGAGTTCATGAGTCTCTTTATTGACGGCCAAGCTGAGTTGTATATTTCTTGATTCCTCAAAGTTGCCATTGCTTAGTGCTTACAATACCATAAGCTAATAAGTATATTCGTGTTCATATGTGTCACCGATTCAGTACTCACCAATTCAGTATATTTGTGTATATTCCGTTGTTTTAGTGAATCTAAATATACTTTGTAATGCAATGCAATTTGTTTAAAGAAAAGTAATTTGATCTGGTTTACTGCGGTTTAGATCGTTGGCCCATTTTCTTAAAGACTTTCAACGTAAATAACAATACTACCATGTAAACATACGATGTCTTACCACAATAAATTTACAGGGAAGTAAGTTTTCTTAAGACTCACCACTGACTTTGGCGACAATAACTGAAGCATAGTGAGCAATGTTAGCCTCAGGGGATTGTTTAAGCCTTGCAATGACCGGGAACAACTCTGATGACTTCACAAACTGTCTGCAAATCTGGTGGTTCGAACACATTTTAGCCAATGAGAAGAGTGCAATCTTGAGCGGTGACTCACTCGCTGTCTCTTTCTTGCTTGGGTTCAAGGCAAGAGTCGAGCAATCCGCAACTAGCCTCAGTAACGTCTGCACACAAAATCCCAACATCATACGTGAAATTAGATACGAGAAAAATCCATGTATCTTGACCTAACAAAATAATCTGCAGTTGTACTAACTTGTAAAGCTCCCTTGGAGACTATATCTTCACAGAGTTTGTTGGAGTTTCGGACAAGGTTGCTCAATGCACCAGCCGCGTTTGCTTTTGTCTTGTCTTCTTCAGCCGTGGTCAAAACGTTTGCTAGCTGCGTTATAGATCTTCTTAGCTCTTCATACAGCGTGTCGTTATGGTAAGCCGCATTTCCAATCTGCAAAAAGAAAGAAAAATGCAAAAGGCCTCTTTTAAAATTTGATCAGAAGTATCATGGAAGTGGAGAATAAAAAACTGTTTTTTGATGATTTTACAGCAAAACAAGCGAATTTCTGTGTTCGTTTGTCCGGATCAGCGCATCGATCAATGAGGAGACCGATGATTTGATGTTCCGCCTGCACATAGTAACCACGCAGACCATGTAAGAAAGAACAGTCTGTTATGAAAAGTTTGACCTCTCATAGTAAAAGAAGCTTAGTGCTGTAACTTACAAGAGCGCTGTAGAAATATCCATTGTGTCTGCACATATTGCCAAGAGCACTACAAGCTTTTGCACGTATATTTGGATCCACATGGGTAAGATATTCTTTCAAAGGCTGTAAAACAGAAGCCTCGCCGATGTATTTATAAAAAGCCTGTACGGTTAACAATTGTTCCAAATTAGATAACATCATTTACTTCACTGTACTGTGTCTAAGCATAGGTAACAAAAAGAATGCATCGTACGTAATTATAAAACGCTTACCTTATCCATCCTCGATAGATCAGATATGATCATCAAAATATCAAGTATGACTTCTCTTGGACTTGATTGGTTGAGTAATTTTTTCATTCTATTAGGATCTAACAGACCTTTGCTCACGAGATCTACAGCAAGACGTGGACGACCCACCATTTTGGCAAGAAAAGCAACGGGCCTTACTAAATCTTTTAATTCCAAATGATCCAAGCAACGTAGGATTAAACTCGGCACTCCCACCTGAAAAAAAAATTTAAAAAATACAGCTTGTAACAATAACGAGATTTCAGCTCATGAATCATGAGAGGAAAACAAATAGATACCAATCAACATTCAAACAAAAGTATGTAAAAATCAAGGAAACAGAATCGACGAACTAACCTCCAGGAGGACTATTATGTATTTGTCCATATCCTCTTCTATAGCTTTTAGCAAATCTCTATCTTCCATGCATACTCTCACACCAGGAGAGCCAATGTTGAGAATGAATCCACTATTTACAGAAGCTGTGGCAGATAACGAACCTGGTTGACTTTGCAGAGCAACAAAAGGAAATGCTAGGAGATCAATTATCACATTTATTGTCTCTCTGACCCCATCTTTTCCTCCCCCCGGACCTCCCCAGCTCTTTACTAGCTTGATATGAGCATCAGATAGTAAACAAGTAATTAGCTTCATGGTTTCGATTTTCACAAGAACCTGACGGAAAGTTGTGCCACCCGAAAGACAGTGGCATATGGACGAAATAGTCCATACAACGCCAATAGGGGACAAGCCAATCCGGTTGGATGTCTTCTTGATGTCCTCTGGGGAAGCATTTGAAAGTTTGCCAGCTAACAGATTTATGAGAAGCAATGGCGTACCACTAGCAATAAGCTGCTGCACAGCTAGAGGTCCACCCCACTTCAATCTGGATTCTAATAAACCGATACATCCATCCAGAAGTCCGTGCCATTTGGCATAATTGGCAGAATGAGAGATGACTTCACCTTCATTACTTGGCATAGGCCTAAGATGATAACAAAGCTTAGTAGCTCGAGGAATCAGAGACACCACTAGCTCAGAGACAGAAGATCCAGCAGAAGATCCTTTTTCAAGAGCGAGAATAGATGCGAGAGCAAGCATAGCTGAAGCAGAGTGATTCTGAAGAGAAGCTTCGATTTTATCATCTGAGGCAATGTGATTGGCTATAGCAGAAAGACGATGTTGATGCTTCTTTGGAGAAGTTGTAAGCATTAACAGAACAGAATTTCTCCCAGTTAACTTCAAACATTGAGCAACTGTTGCCAACATAAGGCATGAATGGAACACCAGATTGTTTAGTCTGCCCTCGAAGTTATCTTTTTCTCCTGTTTGCTGGTCTTTGCTTGATAATGTTGCGTATGATAGTATAGAAAATATTTCTGAAATAACTGTACCATCCTCTCCACCACTGACTACGGTCGTAATAGGCAGTGAACTGGGAAGACCACAAAGCATGCTAGGCAGAATTCCATTATGAAGGCAGCATCTTGACAAGAGCTGGAGCATTACATAAGTAGTTTCCAGTTAAGTTTAAAGAGCGGAAAAAAAAAAACACAAATTCAATTATAGCTGTGAATCCAGAGACAACCCACAAATTTTTTGTTAAGATAGCCACAAAAGAAGAGAAGCATCACATAATCACCTGAATTGCAGAAACCAATGGAGCCTCCACTCGTTGGTGAAGGCAATGACCAACAGCAACTTGCACATGCTTTGATCGGAGATATGCTCTTGTCACTGTATCGACAAGTTTCTCAGATAACGGACCCCACTCACTGTTTCCTATGTCATGCTGAGAGAGACGGTTCTGCAAGGCATCTAGAGGTAATATGTTTACATCATCGTTCTTGAAGAATGTTTCGGAAGTATCTATGAGAATCCATATTGCTCGACAAGCTTCACAGGCAGCTGCTAACATTTGCGAAGAGCCGGAAGTTAAACTCGACCCAGAAGAAGCCAGACAAAGACACAAATGATCAACTATGCGAGACATGTTAGCATGCTCCAAAATCTGTTTAGAAACAGAATCAGGAGTTGAAGATTTAAGATCTTGGGCAACTCGAGATAACATTGTTGTGATGCAAGAACAGGCCTCATATATAATTCTACCAGTTCCCTCTTCTTCCCATCTAACGACCTACATCCACATAAAGTAAAAAATTAGTACATGTGGTTTAATCTCACAAGAGACTTATGCGCCAAAAAAGTCACCTGTATGAAGATTTCCACTACTTTGGTCCAGTGCCTGATGTAAGAACTATGTATGTTATTGCCTTCAACATGCCCTACCAAGTTTTTAGTGACTGAAAGACTCTGATAAAGAAATAAGTCGGTGTTACAAATCATTGAACTTTCTTTACTTGTTAATTGTGGAAAGCAGGCTGACTATCAAATAAAGTAGGTATCTAATCCAACACATGACAGACATTTTGGTCAAGAGGATTCACCTTTGGTATTATGTTGTTGAACTCGGGTGATTTCATCCCAACAAGAGCGTCAGTAAAGTCTAGCAGTGCACATGTTATTTTCTCAATCAGTCCAACTGAAACTATGGCACGAGTTGCAACCAAATTGGAGATGATCCTGAGGGACTGAACAGAGCAAGCAACATCTTTGTCCCTGCACACCCATGAACGAAAATATGAATATGCATGTATGCGGAAATATACAACAATTTACTGGAAGAGAGTAATAGATCATAAAACCAGAAAGTTGCAACCGTGTTTTAGAGTCTATCTTATGTAAGAAACCTATTTCTGTTCCCGTTTGTATGATCAAGTAGGAGCACAACATTATATAATAAAAGAACTCCAAATTTTACCTTTTAGAATCTGGCGATTTTGAAAATCTTTCCAGTGACAGCAAAACAAGGTCCAATGCTTTATCATTTTCACCTATAACTTGTGCACCTTTAACAGTGCGGGATGTATTTTCCAATTTGTCCAGTGTTGGGTTACCTGAAACGGGGAAAACAACCCAAGCATGAATGAGAATGATATATAGGTCCATTATGAAAGAAAGCAAAAGAAACTCCGAAGGCAGCTAAGGTTCAATCACGGATAGCAAAATGTATGTGAATATTCCGACACTAATCTTTTAAGACATGAAAATTTACAAAAGGAGAACTGGGTTTATATATGAAATATACAAAACCTGAAGTTCAAAAAAAAAAAAATCCTTATGTCATAGGAGTTGTGTTAATCTAAACAAACATCAAGCATAGCATGACAGCGTAGTAAAACTCAAGCTCTAAGAGTTGTAAACCTAGAACAATAGAGCATACTAACTACACGCTTTGATGAAGGAGAAAAATGCATTTGGTCATAACCAACAATGAAAGGATGATATCCGAATATATGTCTGTTAGATTGATATGGAAATCATCATCAGAAATATATCTAAACATGCATTTCTCAAATTACTGTATCTATCTGTTGGATAACTCTTTTGATTCTCAAAGTCCCACTACCTGAACTTTTTATCTCCTCTTGGGTTGGGAATCCCACAAAATCCTCAGTGGGTGGAGAATTTACTTTGACAGCACTCTTCATATCTGACTGAACGTCAGCTAGACCTTTTGTAGCAGACATGTCCTCAACCAGGGTCACTGAGTCGCACTTTTCTGTGACATTTAACACTATAAATTTAATAAAGGAGAAAATTAATTAAGAAATAGATTCTAACCACACACTGAAGAGATTCAAACCATTTCTCTGTTGCCCTCCATTTCCTTTGAGCATCCAAGCTGCCTTATTGTCAACTACTGCAGTATGGATTTCCTGAATAGGCGTTCAAAATGTTCTTAGTGATCTATTATTCCAACAACATGTTTTAATTTGAGATCCGTTACATTGCATGAAAAAGACAGTTTTAACAAAATGCTCTGTACATTGGACTCAAGCTGCAAAGTATAAGTCATCAATATCAGACCATTACCCTGGCTTCAACTTCTTCTTGTGTTTCTTTAACGAAAGGGTGCTCACGAAGAGCAGGCCAGGTTAATCGACTGTGGGGTTCCTGTTTCGCATAGTAATAGAAAAACAGTTTAACCCAGTCCAGCAATGGTCTCAAACATATCAATAAATGGTAAAAAGGACAACTTAAAGAAAAAATAAATATATCACCTTGTTGAGCAATCCTTTCAAAAAGCTTTCGAAATAAGTACTCATTTCATCAGGATATTTGACAGGATCCTTGAAGATTCACTAAAACGTTAGCTCATACTTTAAGCATAGACTATGGAAAAATAAAAAAATATTGATATACCTTAACAATGTGACGAATGAGAGCATACACAGAATTGGTGTAGAAGGGAGGCTGACCTACATATAACTCGTACCTGATGTATTACAAGAGATTAATTAGAACCATATCAAGTGCATTGAAATGTGGATAACATAAAGAATACAGAAAACAAAAAACTATGAAAGAAAAGCCATCAGAATCATCACATTTATAGATGTAATAGCTTTCATAACAATAACAATTGAAGTACGACAACTCAGATGAGTTTCTCCACCTACAATATAACACCAAGAGACCACAGGTCGACAGTGCGATCGTATGGCTGTTCTTTCACAAGCTCTGGTGCCATGTACAGCGGAGTGCCTGATGTGATATTTTGGATTAATAACAAGGAGAGACTTATTGATTTATTCACTCATTAATACGTCTAAGGAAATTAAAGATCTTTAACCTTTAATGGATCGCAAAACCACAGTGTTGGTGGACATAGCTCGAGCAAAACCAAAATCACATAGCTGAAAAATCAAAGGGGAGACAAGTTAGTTGATGGCAAAGAGAAGTTAAAGAAATCATATAATCAAGCCGCATTGAAAATACTTATGTTTCTACTTATATTTAGCTAAGTGTATGAGATTCCTGGCTAGCCGTATCCTCTTCTAGTACTCACATGATTAACTTAGTTTTCTGAAATAATCATAGACGGAAAGATCCATGGTTCATAAATCAATTTTCAAGAAGTTAGCACGTAATCTGGTACTCATAAGAAGAGGAAAAAAGTAGAAGAATCGTATTGTAACGATAATTCTCTCCTAAATTTTATCTTTAAGAAACAAGAATATGAACAACTCATGTGTGTGGGAAGCATAGAAACAGCATTTCAAACTTAATTACTGGAAGCAGCAAAAGGAATGTTATATTACCTTAACGACAGAGCCAGCACCAATAAGAATGTTTTGTGGCTTCATGTCACGGTGAATTATACGGTTGGAATGCAAGTAATCTAATGCTTTTACCTGGATTTTAAAGAAGTTTCAAAATTGTCTTAATAATCAGATATAGAAATAAGAGCCATGTTGGCAAAACGTGTTACCAATTGCTTTGCGATTGCTTGAACTTGCTCTTCGGGAAGGCACTTGTCATCTTCAAGAATCTCAAACAATTCACCCTGTAAAATTGGGTGTTCCATGGTGATTCTTTATTTCATATAAGTCTAGCTATATGCTTCATAAATCAGTACTTTAGATTCTACAATCTACAGTGAGAAAAGTACTTGGGCAAACTCAGTGACGACACAGAACTCTCGTGCGTTTTCAAAGGAGTCGAGCATTTCAATGATATTCTCATGCTTGAGCTTCCGCAATATCTGAGGCATAAAAGAAATAATGTTGGTCAAATACCATAAAATTGATTGGGATTAAAGTTGATGGTAAGTGCAATTAAGGACTGAAACTTGCTAACCTCGATTTCTTGCCTTAGACTATGTATATCCTTGTCAGTCTTTCCTTGTTTCATGATGAACTTCATCGCCACCGTCTGATAAAAATTACCAAATTAAGAATTGATTAGCTGATTTTAAGTAGCCGATGATAACAAAGAGAACAACCCAGCAACAATTTACCTGGCCGGTATACTTGCGTCTTCCTTTGTAAACCCTCCCAAAAGATCCTTCACCGACAAGCTCTATCACATGATAATCCTCGACACCCATATCTGAACACGATTGGCTTTTTTTATCTGTCAAATAAAGCACCGTTTTAGCTTCAAACGGTAAAATGACGGTACCCAGACCCAAATAAGCAGAATTGAGGGAGAGTCTACTATATTCAGTCTAATTCGATTAAAAGCTAGTTTCTAAACTAGGGTTCCGTTCCGATTTCTTGTTTAGCATAAGCAAAAAGTAGCGAATCGAAAAACTGGAAACATCCAAATTAAGCTTGAAATGCAGATCCTAAACCTGATTGGCGAGTAAACGGGGAAATCGAAGATTTGAGATAGTAAAGAAGAATATTGAACCGTGGCTCACGAAAATGCGTAAAATAGGCGAAGTGGTGGCTGCCGGAGATGGTAGAACTGGGAAGTCGGCGACGAGAAACAGCGGAGGAGGTCTTCGGCGGTGAAACTAGGAGAGATCCGTTGGATCGATGGTTGAAGAGAGAGATAAACTCTGCGTTTGGATATTCTCGGAAACTTTTGAAATTCAAAAAGAGGGAAAAATCTTTGAGTCAGAGTAGTGTGTACTCTCTCTCTCTCTCTCTCAAACCTTATAAAAAAGTAAAAACAAACCACAAGTCGTAATTTCCGGTTTATTTTAAAAACAAAAGAACTCAAAAATATAAATTATTTATCATTTTCCAAATTGGTTCCTAAAATATTATTTTGATTATAAATAAAATATTGTTTCCACTGTTCCACATAAATCACCGATTATTATTCATAACATTAAAAAAAAACTTATAACTAATATTATAATAATTAACGTCAATTTCAAATTATGAAACAAACTATATATTTTCTAATCGTTTCAAAGTGACACCTAGCAATATCTATACAAACGTTTTAAGAAATGATACTAACAAAAAGAAATGATGTTAAGTGGGTGATTGGTTCGTCGGTATGTAGTTATAGATTTATTACTATAAAATTTTTGATGTAGGTGTGATGACTGTAGTCGTAGGGTTTATTGTTGTAAAAATTAGGATGTATATTTTATTGATATAATATAATTATTTAAATAAATTAGTTGTAGAAATAAGATTTTGATAGTATGTATTTTAAATAAAAAAATATTATTGGTAAATTATACTTTATATAATATTATTCCCAATTATCAATGTGAGTTATATATGTCATAAAGTAGGTATTTACCTACTATTTATATCCATATAACTAAATTTAATATATATATATATATAAAATATAGTAATATTTTTAAAGAAAATAAAAAAATAAAGTGAAAAAAAAAATAAAAAAAATATAGACCTTCTAAAAATCTTAAAGTTATGCTGTAGAAAAACTTGCACTTACAGCCAAAATAATTAAAATATATATATAAATATATAGTATTTGGGGTGTGAGAAAAAAATAGGAAAGTTAAAACATGATTGTTTCAATATTGATTGTAGGTTTTTTAGTGGCTTTATAAATCTTTTACATCCCAACCAATCATGTTCTAAGATTGAATTATAGTGTCATTTGAAAAAATGATACTAAATATTTTTTACCTTCACTAGTTTTAGTATCTCTTTTTAAAATGACTCTATAATTCGAGCATCATTTTAAAAATGATATTAAGATTTTTTTTTAAACTGATGTTAAACTCATCAATTTTGTAGTGATATCATTAAGAAATCTTAAGCAAAAGGAAATGGTTTCAAATTCACAATAAAATAAGCAAATTTATATATCTTTAAAAGATGACGAAACGTTAACGTCCATCAACCGAACAGTTAATTTATGTTTGCTACTATTCGTTTATTTAATTTAATTTAAATTTTAATTAAATTTATTATTTATTTCTTATTTACGATTAATTAAAAATGACTAATATGATAATAATTTATGGATACGGTAGTTTATACATTTACCCGTGCATGATATATATCAAACGATTGTAAAACTTCCCAACCGCCAAAATCATACTTGCTTGCACACGAAAGCATATTGCAGACGTCTTCTCTGCTATATGCGTCCGCGTTTGCTTTAGGCTTGAAGAAGAAATGCAAAGCACGTGCATGTAAACCCCCACCTCCAAGTAAAATTTTTAATTTGTTTCGGTTACTGTTTCTCTCAAAGATGTAACACCTAAATTGATTCAACAAGGGTTTTAATAGGTTTGATCCGATGTTTAATGTTTTTAAAGTCTCTGTTCGAGATTCTTCTTTTGGTGAGAAAGTGGCTACACTTTGGATTGATATAATAAAGATGAGCATATATAGCCTCCAAAATTTTGTAGGCATTTCAGAAATTTTTCGGATCATAGGAGGAACATGTATGTACCTTTTAAGTCTCATCATTAATAATTCTGTGTTTCATATTTTTACTGTGAAAATGAGAATGACTAACGATTTTATTTATCTGATTTTGGCATTAATTAACTTATTCAAATTGCTTTTCAGTTTTCATTGTGACATTAGTTCTTTATGATCTTATCATATGTTTTTTTTTTCTTTGTTCAGGACCAAACCATTACGTGATAATGAAGATAAAGCATTGGGACCGGTGGCTAGCATCTTTAAAAGACGACGATTACCTCAAGAATATTGAAGCTATCAAACTTTATCTAGCCGTCATGTCAATATATGTAAGTTCATTATATATAACTTGTCATAGAAATGGCGTAACAAAAGTTCCGGAAATCACTGTTTATTTGTTTGTTTGCAGGAGCCGGATTTGTTGGATGAATATATGATTGATGATGATTTCCATCCCATGATCTCTCGTCTCAAAAATGTAACTTTAGATGTAACCTCGGCTAGGTTTAAGGAACTATACATTACTGAGAGGTAAGAAATTCTCAGCTTATTATATTCTCGATTCGCTAGAACAATTCAGGATTTAACTTAGCCTCGAGTGAATATTAGGCAATCCGTTTGATTACCATCTGATTTCAGGATTTAACTTAGTCTCGAGTGAATAGCAGAGAAGACTTCTTCAATCGAACATTAGGCAATCCGTTTGACGAACATTAGATTATATGATTTTTGACTTTTTCGCTTGTAATTTGATTTACTAGTTCCTTATAATTAAGAAAACACTTATGGTGGCTTCTAAGGAATTAGTGTTATGTGTTTTAGCCAATTAGAACTAAAAACCATAATTTACATAAACTTTTAATGAAACTAAGAGATTTTGCATGGCCAGTAGTACAACTTCCAAGGATCTGGTGGTAGTTACCTCTTAAAAGAAACTTCTACTCTTTCTGCCATATGACTGCGAGATGTATCAATGTACTCAATGTTCTTCTCCGAAGTTAAGAAGTTAATGATTCGATGGATCCGATAGATTTACCCAAATCTTTTCCAAAATTATTGTAATCTTGTTTTTACCTTTTTTTTGTCAAGATTACATTTGTTTTAGGTACTCCAATATGTAAGTCCGAACTTTCATTTATATGAATATTAACATTTTAGCAAAAAATGTTAAGAAAATCTGAGCTTCATTTTGATGCCTTGAATCAATAACTTTCTTTCCAAGTTACAATGCCCTCTTGCCATTTTCCGTTTCGGGAGTATTAAGGAAATTATTAAACAATCTCCTTTTTTCCGATAAGAAAAATTTCTATTTTGTTAACGGAAGAATTGGAGTCCTTTTCTCTTGTATTTTCCTTTCTTCTTGGGTTAAGCCTCCTATAAATATGTTTACATCTAAGAACACGAAATATAAACAAATTTTCTTTCTACTTGCAAAAGATCTAGGGTTAAAATTTTAGCAAGATGAATTATGCTAGAGATGAACTAGACGGGGCTATGATCATATCAAAGACTCTAACAAAGAGTGACATTGTTGGTAATGTGGCATTACCAAAAGCGCAAGTGATGTCTGTCCTCACGAGGATGAATGGTGTCACAGATGAGGGTTTGGACAACGGTTTTGAAGTGCAAGTCCACGACATAATGGAAGACGATCTGTACACAGTTACCCTGAAAAGAATTGACGACATGAAGTATTATTTCGGGACTGGTTGGAGTACTATGAAGCATTCATTAGATCTCGTAGAAGGCGATGTTCAGAAGCTCTATTGGGATCAGTTTGAAAACAAATTCATTGTTCTCAATTTTCAGCATAAGACTATGGGAATAATGATTCCTGTGTAGCTTGCTTACATCTATCTTCCTATATTTAGTTGCTTTAATTACTTATGTTTTCGTTTTCATATTTTAATTAAGTGTTGGTTTTTTGTTTGACCTAATTTTTATGTTGTAGTTGTTAAATCTAATTTAATTGAAATATCTTGAATTTCAAGAGAGCAAGCTGCATAGCTGTTTCTTTTGTTATATTTCTTGTCATCTCTTATAATTACAAAAAAAAAAAAGTAACATTGAATCGAGTAAAATATATCACAATCTCAAAAACATTGAATCGAGTAAAATATACACTGAATCTCAAAAATATATAGGATTGAAACCTTTTTCTTCTTAGATCACACAATACGAGTAATCATGAAAGCACCAACGTTAGTGTGAGAGGGAAATAAGTTTTGACTGATCGAGTTGTTGGTTCTACACATGTGACTTGTGTAGGGAATTACGGTAATTCAATTACCAGAATTTTTTCATTGGTAGAAAGCTTTTGATGCGTTGGTGTGTTGAATATGGCGTTTTGATAGAAATAGAACTTTATTTCCTCTCTTTCTTCTCTCTCAGGTTTATACTTATTGGTTCAGATAGACCAGAGGAAAGGTTTTGCTTAACACACAAGAAAACCTATGTCAGAGAATTCCAAGCATCTTTCTCCCCCAGATATCATGCACAATGAGGCATATATTCCTTTTCAAGAGCCGCAACTCCTCTCCAAGCTGTACATGTTCGTCCCGCAAGTTGAGTATTCTCTGATTCTCATCATTGTAGCTGAGATTCAGAAAATCTCTTACCAAACATGTCTCCGTCTACAGTCTTGAGAAACATATCCCAAGCAAACCTATCGAAAATGACACCTTACTTTTTGGTGATGGAAAATCTGTTTGGCGAAAATATAAATCATTCATCAACTTGGACGTTATCTTCACGGAACTTCCTGCTTAACTCGGAGCTTGAATTATTCATCCATTCAAATCGTTGCATGTTTTATTGTATCAATTGATGGTGTTTTTTAAAGTTCTTTTTAATTTGTTTGATGAGAACATAACAGATTATTTGTTTAGTTTATATAGAGGTGAGTATTTAGAATTCTTTTTCTTTTAGGATTAATAATTAATTGTAAAATTAATTCTTTATTGTATTTTATATAATAAAATGGTATATTTTTTAAATCCATTATTCATATTCTAGTTTAAGTGTTCGGTTTTTTCTTTCTATTACCCTAATTTCTGTTGTAGTTTTTATTTAATTGGAATACCTTGAATTTCAAGAAAGCATGCATAGAATGTTTTTGTTTTTTTTTGCTTGTGTCGTCTCTTACTATTGCAACATATGCAATTAGCATGTTCTTACTTCCATTGCTACTAACTCCATTTGAAACATATGATTTGATGTTCTCATATACTCTTTGCCACTCGTTCCATGTACTTATCATTGCCAGAAATCCTCCAAGAACTGTTATAGCTAGAGGTAAACCTCCACACCTTACAATTATCTGCTTCCCAATCTCCTCCATTTTCTTAACCAACATTGGCTCTGCATATCAGGTGAATAAGTGTGTCAAGTATGATAGTATATATGCTGCAGAAAGATTAGAGCCTAATGATTACCTATATTTTCTCTTCCAGATAATGAAATTTTCTCCAACAGCTCCCAACTCTCTTCACATGTTAGCTTCAATTGTTGCTCATGAAGCACACCCCTGGGATCAGCATATAAAGCGACCAATGCTGCATATTGAGGTTAGCTTCTCTTTTGTTCTCAAGTTTGTCACCATTGTAAATGAGCAGCTGGAAAAGAAACAACTCTTAAGGGATATGCGGTACGCAGTTGCTGCAACTAGGGAGTTACTTCCGTCGTTGATGAACGACTACTAGTTTTCTGTGTCCAAATACTTTTCTGAATCAGTTCATCCGAGATCTTTTTTCCTTCTGTAAAAATAATAATATTTTTTCTTCTTTTTTTGCAGATTTCTTCTTATATCACAAGTATTCTCTATGGCTAGTCTCTTATTATATGCATCTATTTTGTCTACTGAAGACATAACTTGCAACATTTCTTGGAGTTTTTGGTCTTGATCAAGTATGTTTTTTCTGCCTCTCTGTGATTGAAACTGTGTTCTTTGAAAACTGGACTCAGATTGATTTTAGATGTGAATGACTCTAATCGAATTAGTACTGGTTCTTGTTGATGTATCTGACTTTCATTTTTAACTTTTTATTTCTTACAGGTTCATCCAGTTATCATCTGTAGCTGGATATGTGAAGTGTCTTCTTGCGAACTTATGTCTTAACTTTGAAATACTTTGAATAACGATGATAATTTGGAGTAATGATGGTAATTTGATCAAATTGTGTTTGGCTTTTTGGTGTGTCCATTTGCAGAGATATATTGCTTTTTAATAACGAGAAAAATGTTATTTAATACCCTAATTTTCAAATTATAACCGTTTTATACGTCAACTTTATATATGGTCATTTTAAACATGATGTTATCGTTGACCACCATTTAAACCATGAATATTTCGTTGACCAGGCCAAAAAAAATAGTCGTTAACGGATTATTCAACTCCCGTTAACACCTCCGTTAACCATTCTAAACGATGTCGTTTTCGTTACTATAAATCATGTTTTACCCTTTTATAAGCTTTTAAAATCCCTTGTAAATCATTCCAATGCCACTTACTTATGCTTAAAAAAACATTGTAAACCATGCTAGCCCTTTTTAAAAATCCTTGTAAATCATTTTATGCCACTTACTTATGCTTTAAAAACGATGATAAATCATGTTTTACCTTTTTATAAGCTTTTAAAATCCCTTGTAAATCATTCAATGCCACTTACTTATGCTTTAAAAACGATTGTAAATCATGTTTTACCCTTTTATAAGCTTTTAAAATCCCTTGTAAATCATTCAATGCCACTTACTTATGCTTTAAAAACGATTGTAAATCATGTTTTACCCTTTTATAAGCTTTTAAAATCCCTTGTAAATCATTCAATGCCACTTACTTATGCTTAAAAAACGATTGTAAACCATGCTAACCTTTTTTAAATCCCTTGTAAATCATTTTATGCCACTTACTTATGCTTTAAAACGATTGTAAATCATGTTTTACCCTTTTATAAGTTTTCAAAATCCCTTGTAAATCATTCAATGCCACTTACTTATGCTTAAAAAACGATTGTAAATCTTGTAAAACTATTGTAAAAAGTTTTAAAATGATTTACAAAGGTTTAAAAAGGGGTTTTAAAGTATTTACCTATGTTTTTAAAGACTTTATAAAGATTTTAAGAGGTTTTAAAATGATTTACAAGGGTTTTTAGCAATTACCAAAGATTTTAAAAAACTTTACAAGGTTTTTTAAAAGAGTTTTTAAAAAATTTACAAGGATTTTTAAAAGCATTTTTTTTGCTGGGAAACAAAATTTACGAGAAAAAATTTTGGCGGGAAATTTATTTTTGGCGGGATTTTTTTTTTTTTGGCGGGAAAAAAAGGTTTGGAGGTGTTCTTCAATGAATAGGGGTGCTTGATGAGGCTTGTATTAAATGGTAGAAGTCCATGGAGAAATCGAAGTGTTCAAAATCGGAGGTGTTCTTCAATGGAAGCTTTACTATGGAAATGTTTTGTTTCGTTAAAGATGAAGAAGAAGAACTTTAAGCGTATATAAGTATCTGTGTTTGTATAGAATGACAGAGAAATCTTTGCAGGTAGAGTGGTCAAATGACCTTTGATTTTTCTCAAATGATAGGGGTTCGAATCCCAGGTCTGTCATTTCTTTTTAAAGAAAAACGAAAACGACGTCGTTTAGAATGGTTAATGGAGGTGTTAACGGGAGTTGAATAATCCGTTAACGACTAATTTTTTTGGCCTGGTCAATAAAATATTCATGGTTTAAATGGTGATCAACGATAACTTCATGTTTAAAATGACCATATATAAAGTTAACGTATAAAACTGTCATAATTTGAAAGTTGAGGTATTAAATAACATTTTTCCCTTTTAATAACTGTAACCAATATGTAACAGAAATCCATCCAACCCAATTTGATCAATAGCGTAAAAACTCATTATTGTTATAAAATTTTAGGTAGTTTACATCAAAATAATATCATTCATTTTTTATACTATAAAAATAGTATTTAGATTAATATTTAACAAGAATAAGAATAATTTTTATATATAGATCATATCAATCCACATAATAAAAAGAGAAAAACTCAAATATGAAAAAAATTCAAGTAACAAAAATATATTAGAATTACATTTGGTTGATTGGAAAAAAAAAAATTACGTGTAAAACTATAGTATTATCTGAGAAACGAATACAAAAATTTGCAACAGTAGCAGCAAAACAAATTCAAAACTTGCGGCAACGACAACAGCAACAACAACAACGAAACAAACAATAACATGCGAGGCAGTCTCACGGCTAGTGGCAGCAAACCCAACAGTTTATCTAAACGAGAACCAAAATTTACTCTCGTTTTTTTTTTAATGTTATCCTTTGATGAACAAAATGTATTTTCCAAATTTTACTTTTTTTATTTTTTAAGTATTATCCCTTAAAATAATATATCTTGCGGAAAAGGAATCGGATTAAATAAATTTTAACGGTAGAAAATAGGATAGGAGGAGAGAGAGAAGGTCTTTTATTGGTTTGAATGAGATTAGTGAAGGCAGCTTCTCTTCTGATTTCTTCAACCAAACCTCCGTCTAGGGTTTTTTACTCTTCCCATCTCCGCCGCCCTTTTTTCTCTCACTTCCGTTTTTCTTCCTCTTCGTCGACGTCTTCCTCCGTCGCAGTCATGCCGGGTTCCGAACCATCGGAGACTCAGTGGCCAGCAAAGAGAGTCCGGGATACTTATGTCGATTTCTTCAGAGGCAAAGGCCACAAGTTCTGGCCATCAAGCCCCGTTGTTCCTCATAATGATCCTACTCTTCTCTTCGCTAACGCTGGTACGATAACTTCGATTCCTCATATCTGTTTTTGCCGATAAGATTGGGAATTTGTCCAAGTTGATCTATGGAATTCAGATTCTATAGAGTTGACTTATTCTGTCTTCTTTTGTCTTTGAAGCTTTGGGACTTATTCAAATTTCTCAATTTCAGTTTTGGTCGAAATTTTCTGATATTGATACTGAGCTATGTAAATTAAGTTCTCTTGATATGTCTGGCGAAAAATAGAATTATTAATGACATTGAAACTTCTCTGTTTTTCAAGGAATGAACCAGTATAAGCCAATATTTTTGGGTACGGCCGATCCAAATACTGAGCTTAGCAAGCTATCTCGGGCATGTAACACCCAAAAGTGTATTCGTGCTGGTGGAAAGCATAATGATTTGGATGATGTCGGCAAAGATACGTACCATCACACCTTCTTTGAAATGCTTGGTAACTGGTCCTTTGGAGATTATTTCAAGAAGGAAGCTATCGAATGGGCTTGGGAGCTCTTAACCAAGGTAATTAAATACCTGGGAAATTTGTCTCTGTTTACTTGATTTAAGAAAAATATACATGGTATTATTCAGTAAACTATTGTCTCCCTCCCTTGGGACGGTATGTCTCAATTTTGTTAAGTGATTCTTCTCTTTTCATTTGGTTGTACATTTCAGTTTTGTAAAGTGATTCTTCTCTTTTCATTTGGTTGTACATTTCAGTTAGATACCTTGTGACAGTATTTCATAATTTTGTAAAGTTACTATTCTCTTTTCGTTGAGGTTGTTTATTTCATTGAGGTTGATACCTCCCTGTTTTCATGCCTCAGGTCTATGGGCTACCGACTGATCGAATCTACGCTACATATTTTGGCGGTGATGAGAAAGCTGGCCTTCAACCTGATAATGAGGCTAGGGATATATGGTTGAAGGTTCTTCCATCTGGACGTGTGCTGCCATTTGGTTGCAAAGTATGTATTGATTATTTAAGATAATAACTTTTAATCTGTTACCTAATTTTTTTGAATCCACTACTCATTGATTTCCTCTCTCCTGAGGTTACTTCACAAGTACTTCAGCTAAGTTGCCTTTGTATTGTCACCATTGTTTCTTGTATATATTGACACATCTGTTTGTCAATGCTAACGACAACCAACTGTAAGCTTGAATGCATTTTGGCTAGGAATACGCTATCATGTTTGGTAGTTGGCAGGCTTTAAAAACCATTGTTTATGATTTACAGTCAAAATCTTGTACAAAATGTAAAACTTAAGGGTTTTTAAATGCTGTTTTTCTTTCATTTAACTTTTGATTAAACTGCAGGACAATTTCTGGGAAATGGGCGACACAGGTCCGTGTGGACCTTGTACTGAAATACATTATGATCGCATTGGTAACCGTGATGCTGCATCCTTAGTTAACAATGACGATCCAACATGTTTAGAAATATGGAATCTTGTCTTTATTCAGGTACAAACCCTCTCTGTCCCAATTGTTATTTAGTTCCATTTTACTAATCTTTATCTCAATATCACAATTGTTTTAATGATTTTGTAGATTGTGTTACTGAAAACTCTATATTGTGCAGTTAGCTAGATTGTTATTGCTCCTTTAGCTGTGCTATCATATTCCCAATTGTTTCCTCTGACTGGGATGTTACTTATGTCTTCAAAATAGTTCAACCGAGAAAGTGATGGCTCGCTAAAACCTCTGCCTGCTAAGCATGTTGATACCGGGATGGGCTTCGAGAGGTTGACTTCTGTTCTTCAAAACAAAATGAGCAACTATGATACAGATGTGTTCATGCCTATCTTTGATGACATCCAAAAGGTAATTTGTGAAAACTTCTGTTGATGGTTTCATGACAGCTGTTTAATGATGGTTTCATTGAGTTATTTTTGTTTGGCCTCCTCTTAGGGACGCATTTGTCACCTTAATTAGTACTATCATCATTTTAGTTCATCAATTTTGAAGTGGATCATGGGTTCTATGCTTTACGTCGAGACTCCGTCAATTGTTTTTGAATATTTCTGGTTTATTGAATTTGGATTTCATGATAAAGGCATTCTACTATGGGTATCCTGGAGATTATTCGTTGTTAGCTGTGTCACTTTTCATGTATTTTTCTTAGTGAGAGGATTGAAAAAATCTTCAAATTGCTCTGTTTACCCTAGTTGTTGCGAATCTTAAGTTTAGGTGTTGATGCTTTCACTTTTTTAGGCAACGGGAGCTAGGCCATATTCTGGAAAAGTTGGTCCGGAAGATGTTGACAGAGTTGACATGGCATATAGAGTGGTTGCTGATCATATTAGAACCCTATCATTTGCAATTGCGGATGGCTCTCGTCCTGGTATATACTTGGTTTCTTGTCTCAATCACAATTGTGGTGGTTACAGAAAATACAATCGTCTTAGTATTCAATCATTTATTTGAGTTCATACTTATATGTTCTCAGAAAAAGTGTTTTTGGTTCATTTATTCTAAGTTGGGCATGATGAGTTTGTCAATTTTCTTCCTCAGACAATCTGTTATGTTATACAAATAGAGGTTTGTTATTTCTTGTAGTCTAACAAGTACCAATTAATATACTATCTCTTGCAGGTAATGAGGGCCGTGAGTATGTTCTGCGGCGTATTCTTCGTCGAGCGGTTCGCTATGGAAAGGAGATCCTAAAAGCTGAAGAAGGATTTTTCAACGGGTAGGAAATTATGTTTGATTTTCGTTGCATGTTTTGTTTGAATATTGTTTCAAATATTGTTTCGTTGTAGCTGGAACGTTTATTTCTGTCTTGTATCTTTATAAATGAGCATATTTTTTTGACACATGTTTTATCTCGGGCTTTCATATTACCTGTAGGCTTGTAAGTTCTGTCATTCGGGTGATGGGCGATGTCTTTACAGAGTTGAAGGAACATGAGAAAAAGATCACAGATATAATTAAAGAAGAGGAAGCAAGCTTTTGCAAGACCTTGGCAAAGGTAAGGGCTGGATTTAATTTCCGTCAAAGCTTTGAACCTCTTATCTTATTTTGTTTTGGGTTCTTCTGGCTCGTCGCACTGAAGTAAAAGAGACAGTTCACAGCTTCAATCAGTGGCATGTGATATTTCTGTATAGATTGTTTCCAATTTCATCATTGTTCAGTTTTAATGATGGTTAGACATAATTATAGTATTTTCTATAGGGAATCTTTTTTCTGAAAGATGAATTGGCTTTACCTGGTCGTTCCTCCCTTTTTTATGTGAATAGGTGGTGAGTATAAGAACAGTTAGACTGATTATAAATTTTCACGGCAGGGAATTGAGAAATTTCGGAAAGCTGGACAGGCGGTTCAGGGGAATACACTGAGTGGAGATGTACGTATCGAATCATTTTTGTGATGTATGTTAGGCGTTGCAGTATTTTCATCTGGGATGTTTGAATTCTATCTCAACATGTTGTCTTCTCTTTGCAGGATGCTTTTATCTTATGGGATACATATGGTTTCCCGTTAGATTTAACTCAGGTACGTAAGTCATTTATACTTATTTCTGAATGTTCGTGTTATTTTCTAACTTTTATTCTCGGGGTTCAGTTGATGGCTGAAGAAAGAGGGTTACTGGTTGATGTTGATGGTTTCAACAAAGCCATGGAAGAGGCGAGGGAAAGATCGAGAAGTGCCCAGAATAAGGTGTTTCAACTTTCCTCTTGTTTACTTTCTTAAAGAGCGTTTAATGCCAAACTTACGTGTGACTATGAACGAAGTTTGCAATCACATCATCTATTAACCAATCTTTTAATGTCATTTTTTTATAGCAAGCTGGTGGTGCCATTGTTATGGATGCTGATGCTACATCAACATTGCACAAGGCTGGTGTTTCAGCAACAGATGATTCTTTTAAATACATTTGGTTCCAGGTTTGTCCTTTTATTCCAGAAAACTTGCATGTTGCACCTGAAATGTTCTTATGTTGGCGTAGAAATGAAGAAGTTAGGGCATATAATAGTAAATGGATTTTGCTTTAAAGAAACCTTTATTGGTACTCTGCCACATATCGCTGCAGGACCACGAGAGTGAACTAAAGGCAATCTATACTGGCTCTACTTTCCTAGAAAGTTCAGCTGCTAGTGATAACGTGGGACTAGTATTGGGGTCTACAAGCTTCTATGCTGAGCAGGGTGGTCAGGTAATCCATTTTATTTGATATGTATTTTAGTTTGCTAATTGTTTTTCATTTCTGATCATATGACTGGTGGCATGAAATTGCAGTCTTCAGTATGTTCATCTTGGATTTGTATATATATACAAATGTAGACATGGCAGTAACACCATGAACACAATCATATCAGAACTGCATTGTTTGAATTTATGTATCGGCTGGCAAATACCATGATATAGTTATTGTTGGTTTTGCATACTAATTTCTGAAGTTGTCGTTGACAGTCACATAAATATTTTTAGATTTCATATCCATGAACAAGGTTAAGCTTTTGATTCACTTCCAATCATCTATATGTATATAAACTCTGTGCCTCTAACATTTTTTCTCTGGCAATAGATTTTTGACACTGGACTTATAGAAGGCTCGTTTGGGACATTCAATGTATGCAATGTACAAATATTTGGGGGCTTTGTTCTTCACATTGGTTATCTCTCTAAAGAAACTGGAGAGGTATCTGTGGGTGATAAAGTGATTTGCAAGGTAACTCTCTGCATCAAACAGTGTTTGTCTCATTCACCATATTTGGTACTATCCAATTTGTTTCCACCTTCGTTTTCATGCGTATAGGTTGACTATGAGAGGCGTAAACTCATCGCTCCTAATCATACTTGCACACATATGTTGAATTATGCCCTGAAGGTATCCCTTTTCTATAATTTAAGTAACCTAAACTGTGATTTTCTAATTTTTTCTATTGGATCTGAAAATATTCATGTCCCATGAATTCAGGAAGTGCTCGGGGATCATATTGATCAGAAGGGATCAATTGTTCTTCCTGAAAAACTGCGATTTGATTTTTCTCATGGTACATTTTTGAATAAAGTCATTTTTATTTTGATGTGGATGGTCATCTTAATTGTCTGATGGGTTCCATAATTTCGAGTAGGCAAGCCGGTTGATCCTGAAGATTTGAGAAGGATCGAATCCATAGTGAATAAACAGATCAAGGATGAATTAGATGTGTTTTCCAAGGAAGCTGTGCTTTCTGAAGCCAAGCGCATCAAAGGTCTAAGAGCAGTGTTTGGAGAAGTAAGCTGTCCATCAGTTCTGTAGCTATACCTTTTTAGTTTGGTTTCTAAGAATTGTTAAAGCGTTCTCTCTTACTCTTTTTAGGTCTACCCCGATCCCGTCAGAGTGGTGTCAATTGGGAGGAAGGTTGAGGATCTCTTGGCTGATCCTGAAAACAATGAATGGTCATTGCTTTCTTCCGAGTTTTGTGGAGGTCTGTTTCCATTGGCATTAGCTATTGGGACCAAGATATTACGTTCTGAATAGAATGTTGAGTATAGGGTTATTTTGACAATTCCAGGAACCCACATAACAAACACCCGCGAAGCCAAAGCATTTGCTCTTCTATCGGAGGAGGGAATTGCTAAAGGTATTCGTAGGGTAACTGCTGTGACTACTGAATGTGCTTTTGATGCATTGAATGCGGCGTCCTTACTTGAAAGAGAAGTAGAGGATGCCTCCAGAGCGGAGGGAAGTGCATTGGAAAAGGTTTTCTCCCTCTCTTTGTCAAACTATTGACAAAATGAAGACGATGTCGTTACTTGGATTCACGTAAAACTTATTGTGTTTGTATTTGCACATTCACAGAAAGTTTCTGCTTTGAAAAGCCGAGTAGATGCAGCAATTATCCCAGCAGCTAAAAAGGCAGATATTAGGACTAAGATTGCTTCGCTTCAGGTTATAAGCTCTTTCAGCCTTACAGTCAGCAGCTTTGTCTAGATTTCCCTGTAATTTTGTAATCAAAGCAATTCTGAAGTGGCAATTATTGTTTTCCTAACTTCGCAGAATGAAGTAAGAAAAGCTCAGAAGAAAATAGCGGAACAAAACCTGAAAAAATCTGTCAAATTAGCAACAGAGGCAGCTGAGTCCGCAGCATCAGATGGGAAGACTTTCTGCATAATCCAGCTGGATGTGGGTCTTGATGCAGCAGCTGTGCGAGAGGCCGTTTCAAAAGTCATGGAAAAGAAGGTAATCCGTATTTTCTTACATCATCACTTGTACCATAACCTGTTCATAGATAGCAAGAAAGTTAAATTAACGTTTCCGTTTGATTAACCTTGCAGGGTATGTCGATAATGGTGTTCAGCACAGATGAAAGCACAAACAAGGCGGTTGTGTGTGCAGGAGTGCCAGAAAAATCAGACCAGTTTAAGCCGTTAGACGTCACTGAATGGTTGACAACTGCATTGGGTCCTCTAAAAGGAAGGTGCGGGAAAGGGAAAGGTGGTCTTGCATCAGGGCAGGTATGAGTCCTATTCTCTTTAGTCTACAATGTGATAGTATCATCTACAAAGAGATGTTAAATCTTCAACATGTTGTTTTGGTTTTAGGGAACGGATGCTTCTCAAGTGCAGGCGGCTTTGGATATGGCTTCATCATTTGCATCAATGAAGCTCAACTGATTTGGTCGGGAGGTTACATAATCTGTGAGGTCAGAATAACCTCTACTTAATTTGCTTTCATTGTACACCGTTTTACACATGTTTTAAGAATCTGTTAAATTTCTCTGTTCTTGTGATGGAATTTGTGGTATCACACTCTTTTAGTCAAAGTTACCAATGGCTGTTATAATCCCTTGTGAAATGATCCTTTCCCGTTTGCGTTGAAATGGTTATTTAAAAAAAAAAAATAGGATTTGGTATGGACTGGTCGGCTTTAGTTACCAAAAGCATAAAACTGAATTGATTTACCTAAGTTCCTTTAAATTTGTTTTGGATTGACTGAAAATGAATTGCACATTTCTGAAAACAGTGATATATATGTTACTAGTAGATAAAAAACTAAATCCTAAAATCCTAGACTAAAATATAGAGAAATAATTTCAAAAGACAAAAACGTTTCAATTCAATAACTCATAAGAAAATAACGAAAAAGTGTAATTGGGACAGCAATAGTAACTCAAGTTGGCAGATACGAGTTAGCTCCTGCCTTTATTATATAGCTGGCTGAAAAATAATCATTACAAAGTGGGTAAGGAAGTCTATCTCTATCTCTAAAGCAAGAGAATTCATAGTTGAGAGATTCTACAGCCATGGACGGAAGCAAAAGTAAGCCCTTGTGTCGTATGTCTGATCTAGCAAAGCCTCACAAACTTGGCCGACGATTTGATCCACCGCTCACCGTTTGCATCTCCTGCAAAGGCCAACAATACACTGGGAATAGGCGTGGGTACTATTACTATTGTGCTACTTGTGATTTGGAATTCCACAAAGGTTGTTACTTGTTTCCTCCAGAAATCAAACACCCTTTCCACCTCATCCACCCTCTCACCCTCACCTTCTTAGATCATAATCTTGTTAGCTCTGCGATCCCTGAAATTTGGTTTCTGTTAAGCACGGAATATCCATACAAGCATATGTTTGGAGATGAAGAAGAATGTGCTTCAGATGGGAATCATAAAAGATGCAACTCTTGTCGGAAAAAGATCACATACCGCGACCCAGACTATCCTTCGTTTTTTGATATAACATATTATCATTGTTCTATCTGCAATTTCAGTCTACACTCTTCTTGCGTAAAGGATTCACCACCTCATACTATTGAAAACCTAAAAAGCCATGAACACACTCTTACCCTCTTTCCTAGACTACTCCCTTTGCCCTGTGATGCTTGTGGTTTTTCACTTGACGCTCGCAATGATTCAGTTTACTCTTGTTTGCTTTGTAACTACATGGTACACAGAAGATGTATCTACTTACCTCGTGTCATTAAGATCACCCGTCACCAGCATTGACTCTCTCACACTTCCTCAGTTGCTGTTCCTTCTGGTGATGAGCTCTCTTGTGGTGTTTGTCGCAAACTCGTTGACGTCAACTACGGGCAATACGCTTGCAAAAAGGGATGCCACTATGCTGTCCATTCGAAATGTGCAACAAAGAATGAAGTGTGGGATGGTAAAGATCTTGATGGAGTGCCTGAGGAAGAAGAAGAAGAGATTGAGCCATTCGTGAGGATTGACGAAGAGACAATACAACATTTCAGTCATGACCATCACTATCTAAAGATTCATCATGGGAATGACAACCATGAAAACAAGTTTTGCCAAGCTTGCATCCTTCGGATAACAGTTTCGGATAGCTTCTATAGCTGTGTACAATGCGATTTTGTCATCCACGAAACATGTGCAGGCCTTCCTCGCATAAAACACCATCCACTACACAAACACCCGCTCACCCTCTACCATTTACACTATCCTCATCTCAACGAGGTCCAGTCTAAATACTATGACCTAGGTTTCTTCGCGTGTAGTGGTTGTAGCCGAGAATGTTGTGGTTTCATGTACAAGTGTTGTGAAAAGGATTGTGACTTTCAACTAGATGCAAGGTGTGCTTCGCTTCCTGATCCTATAATCCATGACTGCCATCCACATGATCACCCTCTCTTCTTCAATTTGACCGAAGGTGAATGCATGGTTTGTAAGATTACATCCGGATTAAGAAAGTACTTAGAATGTATTGAATGCAGGTCCTTTTCGTGTCTTACTTGTGCTACTATGCCTCTGGTGGCTCACTACAAGTACGATAAACATCCACTCACTCTTTGCTGTGGAGAAGAAAAGACAAAAGATCTCCAGTATTGGTGCGAGATTTGTGAATCAGAAATAGATGCACAAAAGTGGTTCTACACATGCAGCTATTGTTCTGTCACTCTTCATGTTACATGTTTACTGGGAGATAAGGTCTACATGAAGCCAAACCATATGATCAAGATGTACGAAGGTGCAAAAACAAGTATTGGTATTGTACCCAACAGTGGTAACTCTAGACCAATGTGTGATGGATGTAGAAGCCGTTGTGTGGACACTTTGGTAGTCAAGACGTCTGGGAAAAACTATTGTACTATCATGTGTTTCTTCGATATATATTATCCATGGTAGGACTTCTCCAATGGAAATATAGGCTGAAGCAGCGATGTAGTGTTGAATTTAAACTTCGGTTTTAAATTAAGAAAACACTTATGGTGGCTTCTAAGGAATTAGAGCTAAAACCATAATTTACATAGAACTTTGAATGAAACTAAGAGATTTTGCATGGCCAGTAGTATAGCCTCCAAGGATCTGATGGTAGTTACCTCTTGGAAGGAACTTCTACTCTTTTTCTACCATATGACTGCAAAATGTATCAATGTTCTTTTCTGAAGTTAAGAAAATCTCAGCTTCATTTTGATGCCTTGAATCAATAACTTTCTTCCCAAGTTACAATGCCCTCTTCCCATTTTTCGTTTCGGGAGTATTAAGGAAATTACTTAACAATCTCCTTTTTTCCGATAAGAACAATTTCTGTTTTGTTAATGGAAGAGTTGGAGTCCTTTTCTCTTGTATTTTCCTTTCTTCTTGGGTTAAGCCTCCTATAAATATGTTTTGCATCTAAGAACACAAGACATAAACAATTTTTCTTTCTACTTGCAAAAGATCTAGGGTTAAAATTTTAGCAAGATGAATTATGCTAGAGATGAACTAGACGGGGCTATGATCATATCAAAGACTCTAACAAAGAGTGACATTGTTGGTAATGTGGCATTACCAAAAGCGCAAGTGATGTCTGTCCTCACGAGGATGAATGGTGTCACAGATGAGGGTTTGGACAACGGTTTTGAAGTGTAAGTCCACGACATAATGGAAGACGATCTATACACAGTTACCCTGAAAAGAATTGACGACATGAAGTATTATTTCGGGACTGGTTGGAGTACTATGAAACATTCATTAGATCTCGTAGAAGGCGATGTTCTGAAACTCTATTGGGATCAGTTTGAAAACAAATTCATTGTTCTCAATTTTCAGCATAAGACTATGGGAATAATGATTCCTGTGTAGCTTGCTTACATCTATCTCCCTTTCCGCTTTCCTATATTTAGTCGCTTTAGTTACTTATGATTTCGATTTCATATTCTAGTTTAAGTGTTCGTTTTTTCTTCTTTCTATTGCCCTAATTTTTATTGTAGTGTTTATTTTATCTAATTTAGTTGGAATGCCTTGAATTTCAAGAAAGCATGCATACATGTTTGTTTTTTCTTACTTGCGTCGTCTCTTACTATTCCAATAACTAAAAGTAGCAGAACCAAGTAAAATATATCATAATCTCAAAGACGACGCAAATACTCGTCGGATAAGAAAAACAGAAAGTGTCAATTAGAGAAAAACTATCAAAAGTCAAAAGCTTTTGTATCATCTTCTCCCAAGAGTATAAAACCGTTATTAAGATTGACACCTTTCTTCGTTGATCACATGCTACGAGCAATCATGAAAGCACTGGTATTGGTCTGAGAAGGAAACTAAATGTGACTGATCGGGTGGTTCTACACATGTGACGACTCTTGTGTAGGGAATTACAATTACCATAAGTATTCATTCCTTGGGTGCATTTGATGCGTGCGTTAGGTATGACGTCTATACATGAAACATACCAATACCAGTACACTTACTTTATGGGAAGGAATGTTGAATTCAATGATTTGAGGTCTTGAGACATAGAAGAAACTTGTGGTTGTTCAATGGATAGTACTTTTTGATTCGGATAGGGCAGAGGAAAGGTTTTGCTTATAACCTAATGGTTTCCATTTTACTTGAGAGAATTTAAAATTGAAACAAAGAACGTCTTATTTAGGAGACTACACCGATATCAAACTTTTATGTTTTTAACCTGAAAGGGGAAAATCTTTAACAAGATCATATACACCTGTAACACCCAAATTCTTAAAGTTCACAGTTCTCAAAAACAACACAAGGCACATGTTGAACCTTGTAGAAATCTTCACCACCAGAGATTAGCTTGTCCTTAAATGCCTTTGTCCTGTTCCCAATCTCTACTTCTTGTAGATTTTTTAGGAATCTCGTTCCTTCAGGAACTGACTTCAGTTTGTTACAACACTTTAGCTCCACGGTGACAAGACGCATCATGGCACCGTCTTCTACAGTCCACTCCTCTAGATTCTCTAGATTCTTGGAACAACAAAGCTTACTACCTACAAATGATCCTTCAAACAGTTGGAGAATCTTCAAGTTTGGAAGCTTCTCGAGAACCATAAACGGGTCATCCACTAATCCGCATTGCCACAAACGTAGAGCACCAAGATCAGAGGAGAAACTCTGTTCTCCTGGGAGTTTTTCTAGTTTAAGGAACAGTTCCAGTTCACAGAGATTAGTAAATGCAGAGACCAACTGTGTTACATCTACTGGTGGAAGCATAGGTTCGCATGGAACGTTTATTGTCAAGCCACGGAGACGTTTCAAGACTTTACTTAGTGAAGACACCACCACGAAGTCTGTGTTCTGCGAAGAAAGATTGATAGACAATCTTCTAAGACTTGTCATTGCTAAAAGATCCCTTGGATTGCACTTTCCAACAGGAAAATCCCAGAGTTGCTGCAAGTTTCTTAGAGTACTCAAGTCCAGCTTTGTTTTGGGATCAAGATCTGAAGGCATACACAAATGTCTCAGCCGATGCAGCTTCCATTACACGTTTGGAATATACAGTTGCCCTTTCACGAACAAGTCTAGAGTAATCATCAACTTTAAGTTTCCAATAGATGATGTAAGTTCCTTCACGTTTGTCAATCTCACGCTCAGGTTCCTCAAATGGATGAGATCTCCTACATCGTCTGGCAACTTCCCTCCCTCGATTTGAGCTCCCTCAAGATCTAGAACTCGAAGAAGTTTCATCTTTCTGAAGGAAACCTTACCCAAAAGTGCCCATGAACTTCCTTGATTCTTTATAATTCACACAAGAGATCTAGATCGAGGATTTATGTAGTTCACCTGCGACAGACTCTTGATATGGTGCTCCTCTGCTCCACCATGTAGTTGGACAGAAATTCTACGAGATGTATTGGTCGAAAGAGATATAAAAGCCTCAGCTTCATCTTGATCCCTTGAATCAATAACTTGCACAAAGCTTTCTTGCTTTGCCTTCTGTAAACACACCTCCCTCATGAGGTCATGCATACGGCATGTCATGACTTCCGAAGTTACAATGTCCCTCCTCCCAACCATAACCATGCTTCTCTTTACTAATTCCTCAAGATAATCTTGCCCGACATCTTCCACTGTCGTGCCAGCCTCTGTGTGTTTTACAGGCATAACCATTCCCTCTGCGATGCAATAACTAACTAGTGTTCCCACATGAACCTCATAGTCTTCAGGATAATGAGCAAAGTAGAGGAAACATTGCTTTACATGGGGAGGCAAGTACTCGTAACTCAAGCACAAAACATCTGCAACTAGCATGTTCTTACTTCCATTGCTACTACCTCCATTTGAAACATATGATTTGATGTTCTCGCATACTCTTTGCCACTCGTTCCATGTACTTTTCGTTGCCAGAAGTCCTCCAAGAACTGTTATAGCTAGAGGTAAACCTCCACACCTTACAACTATCTGCTTCCCAATCTCCTCCATTTTCTTGACCAACATTGGCTCTGCATATCAGGTGAATAAGTGTGTGAAGTATGATAGTATATATGCTGCAGAAAGAATAGAGCCAAATGATTACCTATATTTTCTCTTCCAGATAATGAAATTTTCTCCAACAGCTCCCAACTCTCTTCACATGTTAGCAATTGTGGCTCATGAAGCACACCCCTGGGATCAGCATATAAAGCGACTTCCTTGTTCCGAGTAGTGAGGATTATTTCGCTTCCTACAGTAGATACTACTAGCCTATAAAAATGACAAGGATTATAGAACATTAGTTGTATCTTAACACTACTAGTTTACCTGTTTCATGTGGAAAGACGTGTTTCAGACAATCCCAAGCATCTTTGCCCCAGATATCATCAAGCACAATGAGGCATTTATTCCTTTTCAAGAACCGATGCAACTCCTCTCCAAGTTGTTCATCCCTCAAGCTGAGTATTCTCTGATTTTCATCCTTGTAGCTGAGATTCAGAAAAATGTCTTGCCAAACATGTCTCCGTCTACAGTCTTGAGAAACATATACCCAAGCAAATCTATCGAAATGACGCCTCACTTTATGGTGATGGAAAATCTGTTTGGCTAAAGTTGTTTTCCCCAAACCACCCATTCCGCAGATGGACGTGACTCTTAGTTTCTCACCTCCGGAAACTAAATCATTCACCAACTTCTCTAGACTCTGCTCTAACCCAACAAGATTATGCTCAACAACATATGGAAACGATTGCCTCTGTTCTCTTAGACTATCAGACAAACTCAAACCTTCTCTGCCCATAGATTCTTTTATACCAAAATCTAGCATGCTTGCTGCTATCTTAGAAAGCCTGGAGGTGATCTCTCTAATCTCTGAGCCAACACTATGAAGTGAAACCGCTTCGTTCAAGATGCAAGCAAGCCTCCTAAGCACCCTTTTCATCCCTTTTTGTTTCCTTGATTCTGCTTTGAGGAAAAATGCCTCGAGGATATCCTCTGCATCATAAGAAGCTTCTCTAATGCCTGCAACCCAGTTACGCACTCTCTCGCTTTCATGCTGCTTCTCATCTGCATCTTTCAAAAAGCAATTCAAACGCTTCAATTCGTCTTGCAGCTGCTTCACTTGGTCACCTATACCAAATAAGAACAACGGTTCTTCCAAGAGCAACTGTCCTAGCTTCTGCACTGTAACAGAAACAATAGCCTCTGCCATTTCGTGTTCTAGTGACTCTCCCAAATCTCTACCTCCTACACTAGAAAAGAGTCAACTACGCACTACCTTCATGAAACATGACTCCAAGTCAACGCAATCATAACACTCTTTGTCCCTTTCTGAATTATTCAACTCTCAGCATCATGTGAACATAATTAGATGGTACAGCTACCAAACGACTTCTTGAAATGCTCTTTTGTGCTGGTCCATGAAATACCACATCCACATATTCATTCATCAGAATTTGGTGGGAGACATTCAAAAGTCTTTGCTATCTCCTACAACCACACGTTTTCCCTCTTATCTTTACCTGCAGAAGTTACAATAAGGAAAAATGGTCTCTGCCTTGTGGTTCAACAAATGCAATGCACGAAACCCAATAAGAAAAGAAAAAGGAGGCCAGAAAAAGCATCGAGAGAAACTTCTATTTTTTTTATAACCATGAAACATTGCTGATATACGATACATCAAATTTCAATTTCTTAATTTGTTGATAAGAGGGAGAGACAACATTTAACAGACAGCTTTTATTATATTATCGTAGTCTTTCAAATTGGTCTGCAATAAGAAGAAAAGAACATAAATCTCAAAACTCCCTTGTTGAAACATAGGACGCGTACTAAATGATGAGTATGAACAATATACTATGCCTCCTTTTTTTCCCGCATCCGAAGGTTAGAGAAGATGAGCAGATATACAAAAACGTTCTTACATGTACACCTAAGAACTATTGTAGAGCTTGCACTTATTTGTTCCAGCACAAACAAGACACTCGTCAGCATCACCTTCAACATGGCTCAAGCAATGTTGGATTCTGTCATTTACAACGTCCTGCAGAAAGAAATATTAGTAGATTACTGAAAGATCAAGAGCCAAAAGAAGAACAGATCTCTTGTGAAGATTAAACAGCAGAAGATCCCTAATGCATGAGGATGCTCTCATTGGAAGTTCAAGGGAAAAAAGTGGCATTCACTAATGCATGAGGATGCTCTCACATCCCTTAGGTTTAAAGTGCTCGCTCGTTTTGGGGGGAAAATATGCTTTATAACTTACCAGGAGGAGATTATGGGGGCCGAGAGGTGCAGTTATGAGGTATGAGATGCCAGAGAACTCCTTTGCAGCATCAGCCGTCAACGAGGGAATGTCCTGAATCAAATAAGGGTCATGATCTCACTAGGCCATTAATGTACATCCTCCAATAATCCCATAAATAAGAAAAGCTAGAAGCTTCAAGAAAACAAAACAAATTGAGATGAACAAAGCCATACCGTATGCCAATGTCTTCCAGGAAATAGAAAAAACGGGCTCACAACTACACGTTTCGCCCCTTGTTGTACACACAAACTGAATGCATCTTTTATAGATGGCTCAGCCAATTCCTGATGTAAAGTGTAAAAATCAGCAAACAGCAAGCAGAGCTTGAAAGTCATCTAATTTCCTGATATAGAACATATTAAGCTAAATGCAAAAGATGACCAAGAAACGGAAATCAGACTGTATCAAACTCATGGGTATGGTTCTCACTATGCATAAAGGTGAGAACATTAGAAAGAGTTACCATATGAGCAGGCTCTACAATTGGGTAACCAGTTTTTTCTTTGAACATTTTCACAAACTCCTCTGAAATACAGAAACAACAACACAATTACATAAACTCGCACAAGGTAAAGCCGTAAAGGAAGTATACTATACAATAAAGTAAGGACAACAAAGAAAATGAAGAAGGAGAAGGAAGAGAAACAAAGCTATTACCAAGCATAAGATTGGATTCACGGCGACGAGAACCGTGATCAACAATTATAATCCCATCAGCATCACCAATCCCATTTTTGACCAACCCTTCGCTCTCCCCAAAACATGGTGATCCTCTTCTCCTCCTTCCTCGTTGGAGTTGAAATTTCTCAACTTTAAAGGAAACTGGTAATGCCCATGAGCGATTTGTTCGTGTAATTTGACAAGAAGAAGGTGAAACACGATTATTCGCTCTGAGATTACTACAAAAACAAATCGACAAAAAAAAAATCATTCAGAAGAAAGCAACACAACAGAAGAAAGCGATAGAAGGGGTATAGAGGAAAGGAAGATGAACCTTTGGGAGGCGAGGCCTCCGTAAGAGAGGTTCACTAAGAACTGCGACTGAGTCGTCATCTTCGCCGCCAATTGACTGTTAATTTTTTTTTTTTTTTGCCGGCATTGACTGTTAAATTAATTTGTCGGAACGGACTCGATCCCGAAAAATTGAAATCGGGAGAGTGAAGAAAAACATTCATTAATATCTCACCGAACCGGTCGGTCGGACCAGTCAACCCGGGACCCGATTATTATTTCAGGCCGGCTTTGTTTGTTTTTTTAAAATTAAAAGGGGCTTTATCATTAATGGGCCATCCCACAATTGGGCTTTTGACCGAGAACATACAACCAAATAACACGTACAAAAGAACCACTCCTTTTTACATGATGGAGAACACAATAATGTGATAAAATTATGACAGTTCACTGCATGTGACTCTAGTGTGTGACCTCTTAGATGTTTGGATTAAAACCAGAGATTTTTTTTTTTATCGACTTTTTTCAATTAATCAAGTCAAGAGTGATTACAATGTAAGGCTGATACAATGAAAGGTGGAACATAATAGTGATATTGAAACGAACAATTATCTGGTAGCCGATGTTTTGCAAGAAGATCCGCTGGTCCATTGTTTGTTCTTGACACCCATGTGACATCTGCTGCCTCAAATCGTTGTCGCCATTTCATAGCGTCTCTTGTCCAGTTGCAGCAGCCAAAGTTGATCTTTTTGTTGTTCATTAGCTCTACGACTGTAAAAATTAAAATTAAAACCAGAGATTTCTCTCAAAATATCCATTGAAATTCAAATAGAGGATGAAGCCTGAAAATGTCCAATTTTCTTATTAAACAACTAAATGGCTCACTAATTTTTCTATATGTTAATTTAGTTCCAAATATTTAGTACCAAAAATGATGCTACTGATAAAAATAGTTAGAAGTTTTATTTTAAAATAGTACTATGTGAGAATCCGTTCTAGACAATAAATTTATCACTTTAATTTTATAAATAGTTTGATTTGTATAAATATTATATAGTGGTTGTACTTTGTTTCATAATATGTTTTAAACATATCTTGGGATATTATAATTGATTTGTTATTTGAGTGGCCAATCTTTCAATTGTTAGTCCAATGGTGCAAATAGTTGTCTCAAACTAAGAAGTTGAAAGAGTTGAAAAATCATTCATATCATTTTTTACCATTGAGATGAATAAGTTGGAAAAATCATTCAACCAAAATTTTTGGAAAATAAACTAATTACAAAGGAAATTTGTTCAACTTAATTATCTACTATTTCGTAGAGGAATGAGTTGAATAATGTTCAATTTTTTTATTATTCAATTCAAAATTTTCCTATCGTTACAACCCTTTGCAGTTGAAGTGTGTAATTGTTACTCAAACCAGACACAAGTATCTACCATATATCTTGCCTGAGTAGATCTTTGTTGATGACTAGGTTCAATTTTGAATGTCACATTTTATTATGTTATGCCCAATCCAAATTTCTCATAAAGATAAAACAAAGTTTAGATTCTCAGATTACAAGAGAGAGATAAAATAAAATTTGTAAGTTTAAACCAAAACTTAATGAAATCTTTAAATTTTCTAATACCAAAAACACATGTAAACTAACCATTGAGACAAATATATATACCCTTGTAGGTTTGACAACAATTCTTCGCGAGTTCGAGATCTCTGCGAGTGATACCGCTTGGTCGATCCATAAAGTTATTGAGAACCAAATCATCATCTAGTTTGATGAAATCTTCCACTTGTTAGTGACATTCATTGTATTAGGATCAAGCCAAACTAAACCAAATTCTAAAATTTGATGTCCCTCGAACTCCAACAGAATGAAAGTAATCTGGTTTATGCTCATTGTTTTAGATCTAAGCACAAATAGCAACAAACCCAAAAGTAATGAAGGCCAGAGGTGAGTTTATTAATAATGTTTTGTATTATTAAAATTAAACTCTTCAATTTGCGAAAAAATCTATAATACAACATGACAAATTTAAATATTGAAAATCAACTTAAAATTTGTTATTATCTATATGCATATTTCACTAAAGTTAAATCTAAGATAATAGATTTACGGTAATTGTGAACGTGATTTAGCAGTTATACAACATCCAAATAGATTAGGTGAATAAAAGAAGTAAGTACAATTGTAAATTGAAGTTTCACTTTTAAATAATTTGATAAATTAGTGATTACTATGAATTAATAAATTTTTCGGTCTCAAGTTGTCGAGTGTAATATTTAACATAAAATAATAATTTGTTTGAAAATTCTATGTAACTATATGGTCCATCAGTATCATAAATTAATAATTGTATAAACTTATCAATATATATTATTAATTTATAGAAGTTTTACTTTTATTTGACGAAATTCATTTGATTTTGGTCTTTTGAAATAAAATATAGGAAATCGTGAAAGAGACAATCCAGCTTAGTTGTATTGAATTTGCGATGAGTTGATTTCTCGTCATTGGTAATCTTTTACTATTTTAGTATTTTTACGGTTTTAGATGGATTAAAACTTTAATCACTTTATTATTATCGTGAGATTTCATATTTTGTAAAACATGATAATGATTATTTTTAGTTTTACATTTATAAAACTATGTAATCTCTATAAATATTAAATACATTACATAAATTTTAATCAGTTAATCTGTAGTCGAATCCAGAGTTAATGACCCAATAAGTAGTCCGTTTCAGTGTCCATATCATGTTTAAAACCATTACAGAAACTAACTGCTAAGCTAGCATTACATCTTGTTTCAGCTAGCAACATTACATCAAGTAACCATTACAGAAACCATACAATAGTAGTGGTAGTAACTCTTAGCAAAAAAAGATGGTTTACATAGGCTGCTGACCCAAAATAAGATTTGGTAGGCTTAAAGGTCGTGCCTAGATTTTTAATGGGCCCATTTGAAAGTGAAAACAAGATGGGCTAAAAGGTAAGACGCCAAAGCCTAGAGTTCGAAACCTACGACAATCGGTCTCTCTCTCTCTCTCGCGAGTCGCGAGTCGCGAGTTTCTCTCATCTTCTTCTTCCTCCAAGTCTGAACATATTAACATGGAATGAGCAAAACTAATATTGTCCGTATCTGTTAGCTTAAATTAGGTAACGAATCACGAGAATACCTAGAAATTCTTTCTTAATTTTACTTGAATTAGGTGTTTTCATGGAGATTCATTATGCAGCTAAGGTTCATTTTTTGTCATTGATAAACACAGATTTCTGAAATTGGGACTTTTTGGGAAATGGTTTCCTGAAACTGTGACAGCTAGTTCTAGAATCCATGTTGTTCTAGATTGTTGTTGTTTCTTCTTGAGTTTACTCTAGAGCTTCTAGAATCCATCTAGGCATTGGTTTTGGTATTTGTCTTATGCCGTGTATTCTTTCTTTTTTTCTAGATTGTTTTTAATTAAAGAATCTTTTTTGGTTTGCAGTGATCTTGGACGTTGGAACTGAGGAAAGAAACTTGCAATGTATACAAGGACAATAAGAAGGAACCAGAGATGGGGTTTTGTATTGCAGCAAGACAAATGCTTAGTTAGGCCAGTGATTCGTGACCACACCGGTTCCCAATCTTATAGATCCACCACAAGTATACTAACAGATCATTTGAGAAGAAACCATCATTCTCATGGTGCTATTGCCTCTAGAGATTATTTAAGTTATTCTTGGAATAGCCAATTGCGTCGGTTTAGTTCTGAAGGTGATGGAAATAATGCTAGTGAGGACAGCCGTTTCCCTCTGAATAAAGACAAGATGGGAAAAGAGAAGAGCACGGTCGGTGTTGAGCATTTTGATTCTCACGCTCAACTTGGAGTACAAGACCAAATAGAATGGCTCAACAATGAGAAGCGTGCAAGTGAAAGCAGAAAGGAGTCACCTTTTCTTAATAAACGAGAAAGATTGAAGAATGAGTTCTTGCGGAGAATTCAACCTTGGGAAACTATACAGCTCTCTTGGGAGTCTTTCCCTTACTACGTCCAGTAATAACCAAAGACTGTTCCCTTCTGTTATCGTGTTACTTTCTTCTAGTCATTTCCATTTTTTGCTGATATGTTCTGATTTGCTCCAGCGAACACACAAAAGATACTCTGGTGGAATGTGTTAGCTCACATATTAAGCAAAAAAGTATGACTTCCAAATATGGTGCTCGTTTAGATTCTTCAAGTGGGAGAATATTGCTCCAGAGTGTTCCAGGTTTTTTGTTGACTAGAATATGCATTGCATTGTTTTAATGTCGTTGTTTTTTTATATCAAACTATATAAGTGGTGAGGAAATAGAGTCTAATAATGATCTGATTATACAGGCACTGAGCTCTACCGAGAGAGGTTGGTGCGAGCACTTGCTCGAGATACACAAGTTCCCCTGTTGGTTCTTGACAGCAGCGTTCTTGCACCTTACGTGAGATTTTGATGTTTATTTGCTATGACATGCTACCATTTTTCTTTCTGTTTCATGAATGTTAGAGTGATATTTGTTGATTCTGATCAGGATTTTGCTGATGATTACAATGAAGAGTCTGAATCAGATGACGACATTGCAGAATCAGACCAGTGCACGTCACAGTCAGAAGCTGAAGAAGAAACCGATGGGGACAATGATGATACTAGTAGTAGTGAAACAAAAATAGAAGGAACTGACGACGAAGAAAGATATTTGGAGATTTCTAAGGAAGTCCTCAAGAAACTTGGGGCCGACATAGAGGATATCGAGAAGGTATGATTTTCTTATGTGAGGTTCATTAATTAATCTGCCATGATAATCTTTTTCCCTTTCCTATGGACAATGTGAATTTTGTAACCTTTGTTATATATATATATATATATATATTTTATTTTTTTTCCATTTTCTTATACTATTTATTTTGTATGAACTATTTTTTATCAAGAAATTACACATGATCTAAAAAGGATTCACAATGCATGCCATTTTGATGCTATTTCTTTTATCTACACGATGACTGCTGCATCACTGTTTTATTTCTAATTGATAGAATATGGAAATGCTGTATATTTGCTTATCTGCTCTACATTGTGGCAGAGAATGTCAGAACAACTATATGGCTCTAGTGAGGTGTCAGAAGCTGCAGCTGTTGATCAAGATGATAAAGCGAAGCGGCCTCTTAAGAAAGGTAGCCAATTCGTAACTTGTGCACTTTGCTATTTGCATCAAATGATGTCTGTTTAGCTGGTTGGATAGTATTGTATCAGTGTCACGGCTCGATGATATATCTTCATCGTTATAGAAGCTCTAGATGTTCTTTTTAATGTATCGATTTTCTCAATGGGCCTGGCATGTTTTAATAACTTTTCTTTGTATCTAGTTAAAAAAAAATATTATGTTGTCTTTCATAGACTTTTAACCTTTTCCTTTTTCATTTCTCCAATTTTTAATCTGCCCACATATTTGCAGGAGACCAAGTAAAGTATGTTGGGTCTCCTAAGAAGGACGAAGCAAAACATAGGTAATTTTACTGATTCACTTATGTGGGAATCTGTTTTTCCTTTATGTGTGCTTAAAGATTTTAAATGTTTTCCTGGAGATAGCTCTACGAGGATGAGATGGGGTTCATCAAAAGATTTTATCTAACACATGTTGGGGAATTAGCATAAATATGGCAGAAAAATAGATGTTTAGCTTTTGCATAATGTTGGAGAACCATAACTGATATGTCTTCATTTTCATGTGATCCCTTTCGTAGCATGATTTGTTTTAGTGCTTACGCCTCTTTCTAGCATGTTATATCATGAAAATTTGTTACTCTGGTGATCTAGGAACCTTTTGAGCTATAGGTTAGGCTTGTTGTTGTTCTTTCATGTGTTAACCATTGATTTTATTTGAATCCAAGGCGAGAAAAATTGGTAGTTAGCTTCATAAGTGCAGTATGTAATGTATTTACAGCTTTATAATTCCTGACTCATCCACCCCTAGGACTGAGCAAGGATTGTGCTCTGTACTCCATTTTTCATTTTTCAGTTAATTGTGGCTTCCTTGTTTCCTGCGTTAATATAATCTCTTCCATGTGCATGGTATTTAATTACTAAAAAGGGTTTTCAATTTAAATCTTCTGATCTAGTTTAGCTGTCTAAAACACGCATTGAGAGTCTACACTTGTTTATGAACTTTTATCGTAGTCTAGCAAGTCACACTGGACCTAAATATTTGGAATGAGACTTCGTATTGTAAACCTGGATATTATTACCAGTAGTTGGGAGTTGGTCACTGTCCCCATTTGTATCTATGCTAGAGAATTCTTCCAGCAATCAAACTGGAATTATGAATTCATCCTCATCCTGTATTGGCTTGTAAATGGATCACAGGGTCGTATTGGGGAAGATTTCCACATCTGATGGTCAAAAGAGTGCTTTTACCGTTATTCCTGGCAGGTGGGTTGGTAAGTCATCTAGTGTGAAAAATCGATAAATGTCTTGTTGTTTTTAAGTTTAATCTTTCGTCCCCCAAAGTTGTTTCCTTTTTAAAATTGCTTCAACTTCGAGGGGTTGGAAATACCATTGGCTGTCCATTGGGTGAACTGGATGCAGGATTGGCCTTCTTTTTCCTTTTTGAGTTCAAGACTTCAAGTCTCAAATTTCTTATATTTCTGACAGCTGATCAGAGATATTAGTACATATCTAGTTGATATTATTACAGAAGTAGTCTGTCTTTTAAAGTTTATCCTCCTTATCTCATAGTCTGGCTTTCCTTTAGAATTTTTTATCTTTTCGTTTGTTGATCTTGTCTGTTTCTATATGACTACGTGCTTTGTTATTTTAACTGTGAGTGGTGTAAGCTTGTGAAGAAGTTGACAACTGGTACTAGAACTATGCACTGTGAAAAACGTTTGAGGACTATGAAAGATGATCTTGTAAATTTCAGGCGCTTAAATATCTTCTATGATACGTTGGTCTGATATTATTTGAGTCGATGGCTGCTTGTTCTTCCTAGTGGTGTTGATAGTAATTTTCTCATAATTATGATTTTTCCAAGTGAGTTCGATCTGCCTTTCCAAATCATTGGGGATTAGGATTTGAATAGTTCAGATTTAGCATTGGATGTGAGGGAAATTTCTGTTAAAATCATTGCCTTCCGATGTGTTCGTTGGTTCCTCTCAGCATCATGGTTTTTTTAGAAATGATTCTTCCAATCACCGCTATCGTTTTGCTAATTGATGAATGGGATTTTGTTTGGTTGTGAATATCATCATCACATACTCTTTATTCATGATATTGGTATTTCTAATGACAGTATGCCATCTGTGGTTTTTGTAATTCGACTTGCCTGAAAATGGGGAATACCATTCTCTGTGCACCTTTTGCAACATATATCGAACTCGAAGAGTTCGGAGATTTTAACCGGAGTGTATACATACTTTCAGGCCATTGTCTAGTGGACAACGTGGAGAGGTATATGAGGTGATTGGGAACCGTGTTGCTGTCATATTCGAATACGGTGATGATAAAACATCAGAGGGAAGTGAGAAAAAGCCAGCAGAGCAGCCCCAGATGTTACCCATCCACTGGTTAGATGGTATAATTGCTTCATAATATTCCGATCGTTAATGTGTGATACTTATGAATCTAGAGAATTACTTGCTATGTATGAAGACGCTTGACATCATATTTAAATGTAGCTAAGTAATATCTATTTTATTACGCAGTGAAAGACCTGAAGTACGATTTGGATATGCAGGCAGTTGATGGCTACATTGCTATGGAAGCTTTAAATGAGGTATATTTGGAAGTTACACTGACTTTTCTTGTTGGCTTTACTCATTTGTTTGTTTCAGCTATAGATGTACATGTATATTTAAATTTCCATGTTTGAGAAGATGATGCTCCAGCAATAGCAAATGCTCATAACTTTTTATTTTAGTTTGAATTTATTAGTTAATTTAACTGTTAATATATCTATATACAACAAGACGTTGTGCTCTGTTTAGCCAGTAGCCTTATTTAACATTTTCCTATCTATGGGTCCTTTTCATTGGGTTTTACTTGGTATGCTGAAATGTGTGACCAAGTTCTAGCACCATAACATTGAAATTTTTACCAAATTTTTTTAAAGATCTTGAATGTTCTTTTATTCCTATACTGTGGATGCCTGCAATTCTGCCTCTATTTTTATTTCTGAAACGTATGTCTGGATTGTTATCTACACTTAGTCCTTTATTTTTTCTGTCTTTGTAGGTTTTGCAATCCATTCAACCACTTATAGTCTATTTTCCAGACTCGACGCAGTGGTTGTCTAGAGCTGTGCCTAAGACAAGACGAAAGGAATTTGTAGACAAAGTTAAGGAAATGTTTGATAAACTATCAGGTCCGATTGTTATGATCTGTGGGCAGAACAAGATAGAAACAGGCTCAAAAGAAAGAGAGAAATTCGTAAGCCTGTCATTATGTCTAACTCACTTGTCATTGGTTATTGTTCCGCCTTTGTTCCTGATTAGTGTGTTAAAAAAGTTATTTTTTCCTGAAAACAGACGATGGTACTCCCAAACCTTAGCCGAGTTGTGAAGCTGGTAAGATAAACATTAAAGATGCATTTTACTGATATATGTGACTTTTTTTTAAAAATCGTAAAGCACTTGTCTTTGCCTGAGGTGCGGACATTTTCTTCTTATCCCTTGGTCGTCCCTTGATGAAAACCGTCAAATGAGGACTTGCAAGTTATTCCACATCTTGAACACCCGTTTTTGCAACAAGTTAATTGCGCAGTAAATTAGTCACGTTTTTACATACTTTTTGCAACATGTGCAGGATTGTAAATATGGATTTGAACTTTCCATTCTCCTTGATATGACTCTTGCTTGGTTTCTCGATCTGTGTTTTAAAATGGCATTCCTTGCGATGTCATGCTCTTCTTGATACTATTAACTTAATAAAAAAGTTTCTTGTTGCCTTTGTATATTTCAGCCTCTTCCCTTGAAGGGCCTAACTGAGGGATTCACGGGAAGGGGAAAATCAGAGGAGAATGAGATATACAAGCTTTTCACTAATGTTATGCGCCTACATCCTCCGAAGGTATGCCTAATATCTTTGAGAAGTTTTCATCAAATTAACAATGAACTTATTCCTGTATGACTTTAAACAATGTCTGAGGAGCCGTAGATGTATTGTTATACCTAAGTGAGATACATAGACTAGTCTGATTATGTATGTCGCTTGGACAATATCTCTTCTCAAATTCTCTTTAAGAGGTACACATCCATCTGTGGTCCATGTATGCTTTTGCAAAGCTTCTATGTCACGTGCTATCCTACTTAGCAGAGGAGAAGCTACTTATATTAGTTGTTTCTTCGAGTATACATGCTAAAGGTAGGAGGCATATACCCATATTGCCAAAACAGTACTGATTCCTTCCTGTAAAATATTGATGTAGGAGGAGGATACCCTCAGATTATTCAAGAAACAACTAGGAGAAGATAGGAGAATTGTGATATCGCGGAGCAATATAAATGAGTTGCTAAAGGTATGTAGATCTAAATTATATGTCGAAGAGAAAAATTTAGTTGAACGTGTAATGTTTTCACTAATCGTTGCATCCTTAATGTACTCTTTCCCAGGCACTTGAAGAACATGAGTTATTGTGCACAGATTTATATCAAGTGAACACCGATGGGGTTATATTGACAAAGCAAAGTGCGTAACTCAGGATGAAAACACTTGTTTTTTTTTGTATTTATAGTTGCTGATTGAGAATGCAAGCACTTCTTTGCTCTGTACTGGCAATTCCTCTCTATCATGTACAATGGCAGTCGTTCCAATGCCTAGCTAGAATCGGGGTGTTAGGATACTAATGTGAAACATGTGAGAATAGGGGCTACCTATAAGTACACTTAGATCCAAATTCTCAAACATTTGATTGTTCACTTTTTCTTAAAGAAGTTTGGTAAATCTCTTGATTATATTTAGTTGAGAATGGATACAGTTCCTTGTGGTTGATGATTTTTTCCGCTGGTGCAAACATTTGACTTTTTCCCTTGCTTTTTGAGATGAAAATATATATGTGATGAAGAAGAGACCTCAGAAACTTGTGGCTTTTGTTTTTGCAGAAGCAGAGAAAGCTATTGGCTGGGCCAAAAATCACTATTTAGCTTCTTGTCCAGTCCCATTGGTTAAAGGAGGTCGCTTGTCTCTGCCTCGTGAAAGGTACATGTGATTGTGGCTTGTGGATCTGTAATTTTTATTTTATTTTTTAATCTTACTGCGTTTTTTTTTCCCCTTTTTTCAAGCCTTGAGATATCAATTGCGAGGTTAAGAAAATTAGAAGATAACTCCCTAAAGCCTTCGCAAAACTTGAAGGTTAATTTCCTGCCCTTGGATTCTGGTAAATGGATCTTGAATACTTTTGAGTAACTATGATGTTAATAGACAATGTATTGCAGAATATTGCAAAGGATGAGTACGAAAGAAATTTTGTCTCGGCTGTGGTTGCTCCTGGAGAAATTGGCGTCAAATTTGAAGATATTGGGGCTCTCGAAGACGTGAAAAAAGCATTAAATGAGCTGGTTATTCTTCCCATGAGAAGGCCAGAGCTTTTTGCCCGTGGAAATCTCTTGCGGGTATTGCTTTCTGTTTGGGACATATCGTTGTTTTCTTGGTCAGGTATTTCCGTTCAACTTGGCTGATATTCCTGATGACATGACCTTTTTCAGCCCTGTAAAGGAATATTGCTTTTTGGTCCTCCTGGAACGGGTAAGACGCTCCTAGCTAAGGCGCTTGCAACAGAAGCTGGGGCAAACTTCATTAGCATAACTGGCTCAACACTTACATCAAAGGTAACTGGATTATGTTGTATGACAGTGTTTTGTGTCTCCTTGTTGTATGTGTCTATTTGTATGCATGTTTTAATCAATCAAGAAGAATAGTTAACCTTAATAAATATGCTTCAGTCTTCACTGGCCTGTATTGATACACTTGTCTTAGCGAATATGTAATTTCTTAGCTTACACTTCTATAAATGATTTATGATACTCCCCATTATTATTCTGATCTGACTCTGTCTTGTCTTTATTCCTTGTTTGGCATAGTGGTTCGGAGATGCAGAGAAGCTCACTAAGGCTCTCTTTTCCTTTGCCACCAAGCTAGCACCTGTAATTATTTTTGTTGATGAGGTGAGAATTTTGTACCTAAAACTAAAATTCATTTCTTTATTATGTCCATAGTTCTATCTTAGTTATTGATGCTCTTAGTAAATATTTGATGATGGGTAAATGTGACTGAACGGGATTTTTGTTTGTTTGGTAGATCGACAGTCTGCTAGGTGCTCGTGGTGGCTCTTCCGAGCACGAAGCTACCAGAAGAATGAGAAATGAGTTCATGGCAGCTTGGGACGGGCTCAGGTCAAAAGACAGCCAAAGGATCCTCATTCTTGGTGCCACCAACCGTCCCTTTGATCTTGATGATGCTGTCATTCGTCGTCTACCAAGGCGGTAACACCTGATTTGACTTTTATTTACCTTTTTGAAAATTGCTAGTTTGTATTTCTAGTATTGGTAAACTGTGTACCTTTGAATTCTAGGATATATGTCGACTTACCAGATGCCGAAAACCGGTTAAAGATACTGAAAATATTTCTAACTCCTGAAAATCTGGAATCTGATTTCCAGTTCGAGAAACTTGCAAAGGAAACTGAAGGTTATTCCGGTAGCGATCTGAAGGTTGGTATTTGTTTTCTCATCCCTAGCTCATGACGGCACTTGTAAGTTCTTTATTTAATCTTTTTTGTTTCTTTTGTGGGCTTACATTTGCAGAATCTATGCATTGCTGCTGCGTACAGGCCTGTTCAAGAACTGTTACAAGAAGAACAAAAGGTACAGAATCCAGATTTTGCAGTGAAACATAGACTGCTCACTTACATAGCTTTTTTTGCTTGATGATTTTGCGTTGTTTGAATCTTTAGGGTGCAAGAGCAGAAGCATCTCCTGGTCTACGGTCGCTAAGTTTGGATGACTTCATTCAGTCTAAAGCTAAGGTAATTTAGTTGCATCAATGCCAGGAAACAAGATGTATCTTGATTTTGTTGCGTTTTGCATTGTCGATGATTGATATAAACCACAAAGATGTGATTATTGTTATCATATGTATGGGTGATGTGATTCTGCAGGTGAGCCCATCTGTGGCGTACGATGCGACTACGATGAATGAGCTGAGAAAATGGAACGAGCAATATGGTGAAGGAGGCAGCAGGACAAAGTCTCCTTTTGGCTTCTGATGAATTTTTTTTTGTTTTGGTAGATCAAAGTGTTTTCATCTGTCTTTTACTTTGTGATCATAGTGTAACTCTCAGTGCTATAGCCTTTTTAGTATCATTTTATTTGATGTAAACTATATATAATGGAACACGAAACACTGTACGACCACATACAAAATTCTTCACTATAACATAATGATTTCTTGTATTCATATAAATTCTCAGAGAGTGAGTGTTGAATTTGTCTCTATGTGGCACAAAATTGCAACATTAGTCACGTGAAAACAAAAACAAGCATCTGTTTAAAAGATTTCAAACGTACAATGTCAACACTCTTTAAGCAAGTGTTTCGCCATTATCATATATAACTTTCATGAAGATATGCAGAGAGATGATTCGGTGTGGGCACAGAACTATTAGATCGGAGGGGGCACACTTGTGCTGGAGCAGTAGAGAGTTCAAATTAGTTGACAATAAACAAAAAAAAGTATCCATGCTGCTTCTATTAGGAAGCAATTGTAATGAAATAACTAGCTTTTACCTGGTCACAAAGATGGCGGTTGGATTGCCCGGAGATGGAGGATTCTTCTTCAGCAGTGAAGCATGTGGACCAGCTTTTGAAACATCATCAGGGTCACTTGCAGAATATACTTCAACTCTTCAAGACCAAGTTGCCGCTTGATCAAGTCCATGTTACTCTTAAGGACTTCAATCTCTCCAAAAGGCAGCCTCAAATTTAGAGCCTGAATGCCAATAGATATTGCCTCCTTCTTCTTGAATTTAACGAAAGGCATGTAAATGTTTTCTGCTTGTCCATCCTTCTGTAATATCTCCTTTAGTTCTGCAATTATCTCTGCATCAGGGGCAAAACGATAGGTTTGCTGGTCAAATTTGCTTTGCAGGAACTTGAGGCAGTGAGCTCTCCATCAATCAAATTGCTCATTCACATATACTAGGCCTATTAACTTTCCCGCTGGCGCTGCTGTTACTTGAGCACCTTTCTTAGCAGCCTTCTTGGAACCTAAGAGCTTTCTCATTAAGACAATAGAATCTTGCAAATATTTGTTAGCACTCTTGAGAACCAAATCTGGCTCATTTGATGTAGGCCAGCCTGCTGTTACCACAGAACCTTCCTTCTTCAAAAGTTTCCTCCATACATATTCTGCAAACTGGGGACAGATTGGTTCAATGAGGCGTGTTTGCACATCCATGAAGTTCAGTATCAAGTCATGGTTCATATTTTCGTCACTGCCACAAGAGTTTCTATACTCATCTCGAGCAGCTTGTAAGTCGTAAACCCCATTCTTAAGTGCCTCCCTAAACAAACATTCTTTGTACGCTTTTTCAGTCAATCTGATAGCAATGTTAATGTCATTCTCAAACACTTTATCAGCATATGTAGATGGAGGCCCCGTTCTCAAAGAGGATTCAGCAGCCAGTTTTTCTTCCATCCATTCGAGCTGTTTCACCAGCCGCAAAATTGCAGCATTTGCAGTTTCAAATACAAAATTTGCATCGTCAACGCCATCACCAGCATCAGCCAAAGAAAACCTTGTAGCAGTGGCAGAGAATTCTTCGATAGCCTGGCGCAGGGTTCTGAAATTTCCAGTTGACTTTGACATTTTCTCAGAATTGAGCATAATGTGCCATTACATCTGATACCCCGTGGCCAGTTACGCTTCTCCATTAGTGCAGTGTGGTTATAGATGAAAAATGTCAAATGATTCTGAATAAGATCCTTTCCGGAAACTCGAAGATCTAGCGGGTACCAGTAGTCAAATTCCTGCTTCATCTTACTTAAAACAGCTGATGGAATATCAGTTGATTTTGGATACGGACCATCACAGAAGAGATACTCCCAAACTTCATCATTCATCTGCTGAGGACGGATCAAAGACTTGCTTCCTTTATACATGTCTCCGTCGTGAAAGATATGGGCAACTGTATAATAGGCCATATAAAGAGATGAATCAGATAAGGATTCCACAAGGAACCGTTCATTATCCCAAGGAATACGAGTTCCTAGACCAAAAGACCGTGAGCAAGCCCACTGAATGAGCCAGCTCAAAGTGTGCTCAAAGCCATGCCTTGTTTCCTCAGAGTAGAGATTCATTTTTGATAAGCATTCTTCAGCCATTTTCCGCCATTCTGATTCGCCGTACGTTGGTGACGATACCAGTACCTTTGTTGGTTAGAATCGTTGACATGGGCAGAGCATAGATGATCTCGTTCACTGACAGAGGAGACTTCAGAGGGAGTCCAATCAGATCATAACCGGTCAACTCGACCAAGCAAGATGGTTTCTTAGGGTTCTTTGAGAAGTTCTGGTAGGCACGGTTGAGTGCAGATCTCTCAGTAAGGATGAAGACATCAGTTTCACTGATTTCATAAGCTCCATATTTCCCATCAGGTAGTACCCAAGCGTTTGTTTGTCCATACATGGTCTCAGGCCTCAAAGTAGCTGCAGCCAAAAACACTCTTTTTCCTTCCAAAGGACTCAGTTTCAGAGGAAATGGCTTCACTACTTCCATCTTTATGAGAGTATACTCCTGAGGCTGAACACCTTCACCAGTAGCACGGTCGTGATCAGCACAAGGCTGGCGATCTAGAGGTGAGAATATTGTGTACCTACAGTCTTTGACAATCTTTCCCAGAGCTTTCAACTTCCTCATCTGCCACCTCACAAAGGCATCGAAAAAAGGATTAACATCAGTAGTCACAAATGACCGTCTCCAGTCACAGCCCAATCCATATGCCTTGAGATCTTCAACAGCCAAAGGGGGAAAGTAATACAACCATTCATCTGGATCCCGAAATCTTGCAATCTCACTGTCAGTAAGACCAAAACTGCGCATAATCTGCCACTGATAAACCTGTCCACCAGATTTCGCAGCCACCTTAGACTTCTTTCCCTTGAACTGACCCGTTAAAGCCGGTGTATCACTGCCCTCCTCGTGAACTTGAGGAGCTAGGTTATCTTGAGCAGGGAAGACAGGAGGGTCTCCAAACTGTAGGATCTCACGAGAAAGCTTATCCGCGGAAGCCTTAATAGGCATACCAGTACAGTGGAAACCAAAAGGAAGAAGCACATTGGCACCTCTTAGTCTATGGTAAGCAGAAGCAAAATCAACCTTGGAGAGTGAGAAAGCATGCCCAATGTGTAGATAACCATTCATATAGGGAAAAGGGAAAGTGGAGAAGAACTTTTCTCCTGGCTTTGGAAGATGATCACGAGATTCAGCCCTGAAAACATCCTCATCCTCCCACCACTTTCGAACTGCTACCTCAATCTCGAGAAGACGATCTCTTTTCGCAAAGCTATTGGATTCAGATGCCATTAGGTGACAGTACCTGCCCAGACCTAAACAAACAATCACCGTACGCGAGAGAGATAGGGAGAGAGAAGCTTAGTGCAAGGAGAGAAAAATGGAGCGCAGAGACGATAGGGTTTTTTTCTTTTTCTTTTCCCTCTCAATGTTGTATTAATATAGAACAAGTAAAGACATCTAGGGTTTTTTCCAATTTTCCAACTTTTCTATTAATAATTTTTTTTTTTTTTTTTTTTGGTAGGATTAAGATTTTGAGATTTGGATTTATCATCAGTTTCTCTTACCCATTTTTCTACAATTTTGTTTATCAAAAGTTACTTTATGTGCCCAAAACTGATGAAACTGATTTAAGTAACGCTTATATAAGAAACAGTTTGTGATTAAAGATTTAAGATCTTTTATCATAGGACACCAAAAAGAAAAATAAATCTGCTCTCTATAGTCTAATAAACTAGTAATTAAAAACTAAACAAAATAGGTTTGTGGTATATATATTTCCCTTGAAAAGTTATTTTTAAATGATCAAAAGAAAAACAAATTATTGCATGAGGTGAGCTAGACAGAGACCAGAAACTGTATCTTTCACCAAAAACAAATTTAGCTACGAATCCAAGACGGCTCCAAACCAAAAAGCTTATCTCCACGGTTTTGAGCACCTGATGTCCGAGGCGGCGGTGCATGTACAGTAATCGGAAGAACCCATTCGCTTTTTTCCCTTTCCGGTACTAACAATGGATGTTCGTACCTGTAAATTACCACAAAACAGAACCAGAAACTGACTTCAACAACTTGAGCACTTCAAAAGACTCAACCAGAGAATGGATCGTTTGAGTATTGGGAGTAATACCTGCTTAAGTCCACACTCTTAGGAGTAGTTAGGAACTCAAACCGAAGAATCCATTGCACAGAAACACGGGGCGTAGAAAACGACATTGGACCATCCGTCGGAATTGAAAATAGAAAGCTGGTTTGAATAAGGTCTGCCACCACCTCATGGTGATCGCTTTGGACCTTTTGACGAAAAACATATGGGGTAGTAAGATTACAATTGTAGAGACATAGCATCCAGCGGAAAAAGCAAAGTAACAATATCCATAGCCAAATTATAATCCGCTGCATCCATACCTTAGTAAGTGTTGGAGAATTTCTCCTTGATGGATGAACAAATCTCCTGTTTATTGTCTCTAAAGTTTCTAGAGTAACCGAGACCTGGAAACAGATATGGATCATCAGTACCAATGGCCCTCGATATAGCAAAATGTACACCAGAAGTTTTGTCTTGTCTGGATTTACCTCGAGGCATCTTCTGGTTCCTTCTTCATGGAAGAATGTAAGAGTTCCACCTATCTGCAAAAAAAAATTACCATTCGTGGAAACAGTTGTCAGATGCAGGCAATGTTTTAGAAGAATGTGAGAAGAGATGAAACAGCCAATTACAGTATCGCTGAAGTAATAAGTAGAATCGGCATTCTTGGGGGAAAACCTAAGAAGGACTTGGTCATCCATTCTAATGTTGTATGATCTTCCTCTTGTAAATCCTTCTGCTGCAAGAAATGATTGCATCTGGATAAGTAGGTACTTGCAGAATCTATATACAAGCAAAGACTAGAAATGACGAGTAGTTTACATGGAACTGGTTCTCTTGCTCCTGCTCCAGGCGACATAGATGCTCCTGCACCATTTGTTTGCTTGGGCTGTTGGCTCGGGACCACAGAATTTGATGATTTATGAGGGGAAGATACATCTAAAAGGAAAAAAAAAAAAAGTATTCTTCAGTAATCTTTTCCTCACGAATATTATAGAGCTGATAAACAAAACAGATGATGAGGTCTTTTTTTATTTAGCATCTTTCCATCAATTATTTATTGGTATTTGAGAACAGTACTGTGTTTAGCATTAGTTCGAAACCAGCCTTCACCAAAAAACAGAGAGGCTACATGAGCTGGTGCTATTCTCAGTGACCCCATTAAAATACTGTTTTAGGTATGTACTCGCACATAAATCACTAACCAGTTCCGGAATCATAAGACACCACGGCAGCTGATAACTGAGAAAGCATCATCTTTGGAGATGATCCCACACGTTCTTCAACATATGACGTGTCTTTCATTGACAATCGCGGTCCAGAATTCAAGGACAATGAACTGCCAAATGTTCTGTTTAAATTGCTTTTGTTGGGATAGGAAGAAACAGATGAGATCTCGTCACGTGAACTGTCATATCCATCCTCACCACTATCATATGCGTCATTTGCTCTAGTCTGCATTAAGCGCATTTTTGTTCAGTGTTCTGAGTAGTATGCAAATGCAACCCATACGTATAAAACAACTGCAATCAAAAGAAAAAGGATAAACAGTAGAATTCCACAGTTTTGAGCATGCCATACCCATTCTGAGTCCCCATCCATCTCTTTCCAATATATTTCTGTCTGAATGGTACTGGTTGGAACAATACCTGTAAGAAAATTGGAGAGCCCCATCAGGTTGCACCACTAATGTCATCCAAAAAAAAGGAGGGAAAACAACTTTCCGACGTCCTGTAACTTGTTGTCTTGTAAACAAACAGAGTTTGACTTCTGACTTAAAATTCCCAATCAAAATTTTAGAAAAAAGCTTACCATCGATTTGATCTTCCTCTAATAGCAGCCCATTGTTCTTCTGAATTACCCATACTTGTAATGGTATTCGAGTCTCCTGTTGGTAAATAACAAGATTACAGGAGTCAAATTTATGCCAACAGCAAACTATAAAATACAAGTGGAAAAGGGAAAAATATATTATATTTCAGAAAAATTAAGAGGCTTATCACAAAATACATTTACTTAGTATTTTCTATCAAGCATCAGGCCATAGGAGGTATGTAATTAGACCTTCAGTTATGACATATTACCATGATTAAATCGTAGACCAACTCCAGAATCAAGGCATCCAATTTCAGGGGAACAAGATTATTTTGATGACAGAAAGTATCAAATTATACTTGATTAGAAAGATGTTATAATCAACTGACTGAACTACTAAACTCACTGCAGTGACAAATTGGCCAAAGAAAACTAACTACATGTAACACTGAAAAGTTTTCCAAGAAGATCTAGACTAAGCTACGCTTTAAACCTCATGCTTCAACTTCATAGTTTGCATATAAACCCTGGTGCATCTCCATTGCATCGCCACAGAGAAACAATAAGCTAGATGATCTAAGAATGTTGAATGACTCATACAAAGTTGTGTGATTCTATTATCAATTAGGCATCAAGCAGACTAAAAACCAAGGATACAGCCTGACTTAGCACTATAGTAAGAACCATGAGACGTGTTTCAACACAACAGAGCTACATTGTTTGTGTTTATCCCAGTTTATATATTTTCCACACCGGTGAATAGAAAACAAATTGCGTTCAAGCAACCAAAGTAACCGAAACACAATGTTTTACACATATAACACCTACAGAAAACACGGAAAGTCAAGTAAACTAACCACTTCAATGAAATCTTGTGTTGAGTCTTTGTAAAATTGACTGTTTTCTAATGCCATCCATCTTCCGCATAATGTGCTCTTAATGTAGTAAAGGTAACGTAAAGTAGCACCTTTATAAGAAGGTGGTATAATCTGTGGGAGTATAGCTCGAACCATTACTGTAGATGAAAATTACAAACAAAGAAGCCTGTCAGCTTAAAGGTTGACATTGTAAAGCCTAGCCGTTAGTATATGTGCCGTCGGCATCAAGCAAGTGTACGTTATTATTGTTCTTTGTTCATACAGTATTAGAGAAGGAGTTAGGCAAGATTACATGTCATCTTAGCACCAGGGGATAGGATTTGATTTGAAATCAAAGATGGTGTTGAACTGTCTAGGAAGATGTGTTCACCTGAAAATCTCCAAGAGATATATATATGGTTAACGCACATCAATAGAAAATTACAAGTAGATGGTAAAGTGAGCATGACGTGTTGGAAGAAACATGAAAGGCTGACAGAAGATATATAACAGTTGCAGTAAAAAGCTTGTTAAAATACCTCTTCGTCCTTTGCTTCCTGGTGAAGGTTTTTGAGTAGAAAACCACTGAATGTCCAATTTCTCTAGACCTTTAACCTCAAAACTAAGCTTTTCAACCAAAATGGAGGGATTAGAGGCGTTGTCATGAGAATTAGCAACCTCAATAGTTACAAAAATGGAATCTCCAGGCCTATACACATCTTTATCCGTTTGAACACTTAGAGATGGTTTGATCTTGCTTCCAGAAACACCCACGGAGTCATTGACTTCACTGGAACTGCCGATCCCCAAAAAGGAAAACCTTGATGATAGCATCGCTTCAATGGCTGTGTTTCTTAACCAATACAACAATGCCTTCCATGAATCGCTTCAATGGTGCTAATTACAAGGACGACGAGACTTGGATGGAGTTGAATCATTCAAGGGTTCCAGAGAGAGGACAAACATAAAAAATTGGCAGACAGTAGCTAACGAATGGCAATCAATTACTTCAGATCCAGAGAGAAGACGACGCGAATCGCGCAGATCATAGAACCAATTTGTGAGATTTCGTTCCGAACAAAAGGCAAATGTTTCGTTCACAGAGAGTGAGCTTCTACCTTGGTTCCTTGAGAATGACGAGCAGAAATGTGAAGACGGTGCCGCCGGGAGAAGTCTTCGTGATAAGAGAGCCGAGATCACAAATGAAGAGAATTGAGCAAGGATTCTGGAAGAGAGTTTAGAGGGAGATGAAGAAATTAGGGAGATAAGCAATTTTCTGAGATCCTTGTTTGATGACTTCTATTCTCCTCTGCAGGAGAAGCTTACAATTACTTTAGAAAGCTTAGCTTAACTTAATCTCTACGTCTTATTTCAGCCCAACATGAGCCCAACATTTCTTATATTCTGCAATCATATTTTTGATCCATTTGATTAGTTCGTTTCGAAGTTCTTTAGGATCATACAAATCCTTTCTACATGTATCTAATTCAATAAATCATTGGCTCATCATATTTTTGTACATATGATGATTCGTTAAAAAACACCTAATTTACAAAGAAGTAATTATATTTTCATATTCAATTTTAGCATCTTTTCGACATCTTAAAAATGTGTACTCGGCTAATTAGAAATACTATACAGTAGTAGTTCCTTAAACATTCAATTTAGTGTGTTTTGGATTATGTATCATGGATTTTAAAGTAGGCTAGACTTTTTGTCTTTCTATCTTAAGTATTTACTTGCATTCACTGATTGTCTTTTACATGAACATAAAACTATCTAGGTGTCTTGATTCTTAGCAAAATGTTGTTCCTATTGTCTTTTGCAAAACATTGAAACTGTAATTGAACAATATAGTTTGAAGTTGTCTAATTTTGCGAGTTAGTTTATCTATAATCACACGAAACCAAATCATATAAAATCCATAAAATTTGGTCATTTACATCACGGATTGCTTTGGTAAGAGCTAGTTCATTATTTATGGCCACCTCTTCTGAATCAGTAACAAATGCAAAACTAGGCAACAATACTCCTTAGGATTCTATCAAGATTACTCAAAACGATTTTTTGCTCATGAGTAGTCCATGGAAGACAAATCATATCAGTTACGAAGCTTGTTTAGAATCTAAAACAAACAAAAAAAAAAATGATAAAGGGAAAGCAAAACATATTTATCGTGGTAGCAAACATGTTGTTGACTTGAGCTTTGTTGGCATAAATGTGACTGTAGTAAAAAAGCGAATCAACTGGAACTAAATCTCTGAACTTTGTCGTCGGATTAATTGGTGAACCATTGAATTTAACAAAGTGAGTGATTGCCCAACAATTCATTGCAACTTGAATCTTACTCCATTTTCACCCGATAAATTTTGTAACTTCTTTTTTATATTTTAATTTTTAGTAATAGATATATTTTATTATTAAAAATGAAATAAAAACTAAAAATTTATCATTTTGGAAAAAAATAGTCCGGTTGTAAAGGTTCTGATTATCCTGATTATAAAGAAAAAAAAAATAGTACAATGTATCGGTATCAATAATATGTAAATGTTTTCGGTACTATGAAACTGCATTGCACTATATGGTTTACTCTCCATTCGGAGTCTCGGTGCAATGTATTGGTACTAATGAATTAAAGACACCTTTTCTCAACAAAGAACGGCCACTTTAGCTTAATAAAAAAAGTCTTTAGCCATCCCATCAACCTTCGTATAAAAAGAAAAATAGTTGAAGATTCTACAATTTATTAGTATATTCCCATCAACAAATTCTTTAAAAGAAAAAAGTGGAGAAGGAATCAAAAGGGTTTGTTTGTTGTCAGTCACACTATAAAAAGACGCTCCTGAAACCACGTGACCACTACACGCCTCTCTTCTTCTGCTTCACTTCACTACTGCTTTCTCTATTTCTCCATAGATGGCTCCTTCTTCATCACCTCTTCGTACTACAAGGTATAAAAAGGTCTCATCTTTTTATGATAAATGAGAAGAAAAAAAAAAGGACAGATTTATAGTTATTAGAATCCCCTGATCTGGGGTTATCTCGTGTTTGTTCATTTAAATTCATTTTACTCATTTTCTGTTTTCTTTTGGTGGGCATGCATTGAAATCAAATCAGTGAAACAGATGAAAAATATGCGAATGTCAAATGGGAAGAGCTTGGATTCGCTCTGACTCCAATAGATTATATGTATGTAGCCAAATGCAGACAAGGAGAGAGCTTTACACAAGGGAAGATTGTTCCTTATGGCGACATTTCAATTAGCCCTTGTTCTCCGATTCTCAATTACGGCCAGGTAGGTTTTGAGGACCATTATGGCTCTTACTTCATCAAATTAGTGCTAATTTGCTTTCTCTGGTTGTATAAGCCTTACCAAATCTCACTGATTGTAGGAACTTCGGTATTTATCAGAAACATTATTAAGAAATTTGAAGCCTTTAATCAATGATTGTTTGAATTGACTGTAAAAGTCAGCAACTTTAGCGTCTATACCTTTTGATATTGGTTTGGCTTTGTAGGGACTATTTGAAGGTCTCAAAGCTTACAGAACAGAAGACGACCGGATTAGGATTTTCCGGCCTGACCAAAACGCTCTTCGCATGCAAACTGGTGCGGAGAGGCTTTGTATGACACCTCCTACTCTAGAACAATTTGTCGAGGCAGTTAAGCAAACTGTGCTTGCCAACAAGAAATGGGTATGGACTATTGGACCATTGTACCTCTAGTTCCTTCTGATGTGGTTCTCTATCGTAGGTTACTCTCATCTTTAGTAGTTGCTGCTAAAGAGTAGTGTAATGGTTTTTCGGTTTTAGGTTCCTCCTCCGGGTAAAGGAACTCTGTATATAAGGCCTCTGCTACTAGGGAGTGGTGCTACCCTTGGAGTAGCTCCAGCACCTGAATACACTTTTCTCATATATGCATCTCCCGTAGGAGATTACCATAAGGTGATTTTGTATGTTTTTGTTTCATATACTCTGCCTTAAGACTCTTTAAAGTTGAGACAGCTAATTGGTTTGTCTGTCTTGTAGGTAAGCTCAGGCTTGAACCTCAAAGTTGATCATAAGTATCACCGAGCCCATTCAGGTGGAACGGGGGGTGTCAAGAGCTGCACAAACTATTCTCCAGTAAGTAAAGAGATACTAGGAAATATAATTTTATCTTCCATGGAAACAGGTTAATGAAATATCTTGTTCTCTGATTTCCTCTTTTATAATTTTTGAAAGGTTGTGAAATCGTTACTCGAAGCAAAGTCAGCGGGTTTCTCTGATGTCCTGTTCCTGGATGCAGCAACTGGTAGAAACATCGAAGAGCTTACTGCTTGTAACATCTTCATTGTCAAGGTAAAGAGTTTCAACATTATATAGAAAGTTCCAACCTTTTAAATTCCTATGCGTAAACTCATTAGAAATCATTCATTTTTTAGGGAAACATTGTATCCACCCCACCAACTTCAGGAACCATTTTACCTGGAGTCACGAGGAAAAGCATAAGTGAGCTGGCTCATGATATTGGCTACCAGGTTCCACCTCCTCTTTCATATATAGACATTCTCATGAAATCAAGATTAGCAGATTGTGAGTGACAATTAATGTTATCACAGGTCGAAGAACGCGATGTATCTGTGGATGAGCTACTAGAGGCAGAAGAAGTTTTCTGCACAGGGACTGCAGTGGTCGTTAAAGCTGTTGAAACTGTGACCTTCCATGACAAAAAGTGATTAACTTTTATAAAACCATAATAAATCAAAGACCCTTTCATCTGATTCTCGAATGTTGATTTTGGGTCATATCTATCTTTTGACTACAGGGTAAAATACAGGACAGGAGAAGCAGCATTGTCTACGAAGCTTCACTCGATGTTGACCAATATTCAGATGGGAGTTGTTGAAGATAAGAAAGGTTGGATGGTGGACATTGATCCTTGTCAAGGTTGAAAGAAGAAGTTTAGAAAGCTGATGATTCTATGTACTCAAACGTGTATCTTTTCTTCTCATGTGTTGGTTTTTATTAGGATTCTTCTTTTTTTATCATGGGACTTGTAATAAATAATGGGTAACTCTTAAGATACAAGAGGCGGCAGTATGTTCAAAGGTTTAAGGTCCAATACGACATCGTTCATTAAGGGAGACAAAATGAAAATAAATTAAAAACATTAGATGACAGCTGTGGGATTTGAACCCACGCCCTTTCGGACCAGAGCCTAAATCTGGCGCCTTAGACCACTCGGCCAAACTATCATTTGTTGAACATACACGTACATTGTTATCTAATAATGCTTACAGTTATCTTTTTCCACATCGCTTCCGTGTGACGCAAGTCCTCGTGTACGTTGATAAAAATACGAGCTTCCACGTTTGCTTTTAAAATAGTTGGTTTACACAGATGGAACCATATTATTTTCATATTCCTTTCGGTAAATTGCATATGGAAAATAATTCATATCTGTAGTTTAAAGCAAAATTTTGTAGTTCTTTAGCATCCTAATCTTGATTTAGATTCGGTATAATATTCTTTATATCTCCATATGAATCAATAATACAATTTCCTAAACTCTTTAACGTGTACATAAACACCTAACACCTTGTAACTGAAGCTTGTAGACTTGTCACATATATATTAAGAGACTTGGCTGCAACTTTAATCATTTGGTCTTAAATTAGTACTAGAATTTATTTAATATCCCATTTGCATTACTCAATTATTTTGTATCCCATTTGCCGTATATTTAGTTTTAAGAATAGCTGACTTTGGTAGATAAACTTAAATCGATAAAAGCTGCATGTGATGGGCAGATCGATACTATATAACTAGCTATGCATGTATATATAAACTTTTTTTCTTTCTTTCGTCCAACATTATTTTAATTAAATAACCGGAAAAAAACTATCTTTTAGATAGAGTTATTCAGGACCAACGTGCTTACATAAAAATAGACTACAGTAAACACATGTTTTACACATAAACTAATTAAAGATCGGCTTTTTGGTTAAAAGTAAATATAAAACACACAAACTTACCTTAAAGTAAAATCACAAACGTGTGTTTTTGCAAATTCCACATAACGCACCCGCATCTAATTCATTGCATCTTAATGGTAAGCCTTTTAATTTGGGTCTTTAATATGTTTGTCAAGTATGGCTTTTAGTCTTTGAAAATATTATACTAGTTTAAAGATTCTAAATTAATAAAAAAAAGACCCATGGATTGTGCCGAAACAAAAGGAAATGACCACTGGAATTCGAAGGGTTTGTTTGTTGTTGTCTCTATAAAAGCAAGTGTTTAGTCGTGTTCTTAAGCCTTAAATTAACTACTTTCTTGCTCTCTGTCTTATTTCTCTATCCAATGGCTCCTTCTGTGCACCCTTCTTCATCACCTCTTTTTACAAGGTGCAAAAATATCATCTTTTCATAAACATGACTTTTTTTAAACGTTCCTTTCTCTGTTTATTCAAAACGGCCAAACTCTTTTACTAACTAATTATGTATGTGTGTGTTTTTTTGTTTTCTTTTGTGACATGCAATAAAACAGTAAAGCCGATGAAAAGTATGCGAATGTAAAATGGGATGAGCTCGGATTCGCACTGGTTCCAACAGATTATATGTATGTGGCGAAATGCAAACAAGGAGAGAGCTTTTCAACAGGAGAGATTGTTCCTTATGGGGATATTTCTATAAGCCCTTGTGCTGGGATTCTCAATTATGGCCAGGTTTTGTTCTCTCTTCATTTTTTCCCCACTCACTTATAAATTTTTGTTCAATACTGGTGTTTGGTTTTTGAACGTTTTGTCATATTGGATTTGGATCGGTTTATAATCTAGATCGTATACTCTTAAGCAAAAGCTTGTAAGAGAGTTTGAGAGAAAATCATTTGATATTGGCTTGGGGGTTTGTAGGGACTATTTGAAGGTCTCAAGGCTTACAGGACAGAAGACGGTCGGATCACACTCTTCCGACCTGACCAAAACGCTATTCGTATGCAAACAGGTGCAGATAGGCTTTGTATGACACCTCCTTCCCCGGAGCAATTCGTTGAAGCAGTTAAGCAAACTGTGCTTGCCAACAACAAATGGGTACTATATGGTGTCTCTAATAACATGTGATCAGTACTTTTTAATCTTTATTATAAGTAGCTAAAGATTTTTCTCTTCTTTTTTTTTAGGTACCTCCTCCGGGGAAAGGAGCTTTGTATATTAGGCCTCTACTCATAGGTACTGGTGCTGTCCTTGGAGTAGCTTCAGCTCCTGAATATACGTTCCTCATTTACACATCTCCCGTGGGAAATTATCACAAGGTGAGCTTGTTTGTTATTCAAATACTTGGTGATCAAGTAAACTCGGTCTAATATTTTAAATAGTGATCAAATCTCTATGTGAAAGGAAAAAAAATATGGGCTCTAAAACTTTTTAAATAATGCATGGTATCCTTTTTGTAGACCATGTTCACTAGCACTTCTGACACTTGCTAAAATATGGCCATATGCTGCCTAAAGATTCCTTAAAATTTAAGACTCTTTACTGGTTTGTCTTAATTTCTTGTAGGCAAGCTCAGGCTTGAACCTCAAAGTTGATCATAACCATCGCCGAGCCCACTTCGGTGGAACAGGGGGTGTGAAGAGCTGCACAAATTATTCTCCAGTAAGTAATTAATAAAGAGACACCAGAGATATATAGATGGCCAGGTTAATGATCATATCTAAATCATGGTTTTTTATTGTATAAAATTTGGAAGGTTGTAAAATCGTTGATCGAAGCAAAGTCTTCGGGTTTCTCTGATGTCTTGTTCCTGGATGCGGCAACTGGTAAAAACATCGAAGAGGTTTCTACTTGTAACATCTTCATTCTAAAGGTAAAGAACATAGAAAAAATTATAATATAAAGTTTCATCCTTAAGATTGCATTTGCAAGAACTCATTAGTATATATATCCTTCATTTTCTAGGGAAACATTGTATCCACTCCCCCAACTTCAGGAACCATTTTACCAGGAATCACAAGGAAGAGCATATGTGAGCTAGCCCGTGACATTGGCTATGAGGTTCCAACTTTATCTAATGATACCCTTTTGTATATAGACATTTCATGAATGTTTTCAAGATTCTATGTGTTTCACAATGTATCACAGGTTCAAGAACGTGATCTTTCTGTGGATGAGCTATTAGAGGCAGAGGAAGTTTTTTGCACGGGGACGGCAGTGGTCATTAAAGCTGTTGAAACCGTGACATTCCATGACAAAAGGTGATGAATTTAACATAAATAAAAACTTAAAAGACCATTTCTTAAAATCTTTAGTCTTTCCTCGGGTTACCTAACGTTGATTTTGGGTCATATCTATCTTTCTTTGACCACAGGGTAAAATATAGAACAGGAGAAGAAGCATTCTCTACGAAGCTTCACTTGATATTAACTAATATTCAAATGGGAGTTGTCGAAGATAAGAAGGGTTGGATGATGGAGATCGATCATTTGGTTGGAACAGATTCGTTTCCTGATGAAACATAAGAAGAAATAAATTTCTAAGCAAAAACTAAGAACAATGAAAAGCGAGAAAAAAGAGGAATAAAAATTGTTATCCTTTTAAACAAAAAAAAAAAAAATTGTTATCTTTTGTTTAAAGAACTATTACTCCATACATATAGTTCTTGTTATTCAACTTTAAAGCACCAATAAGATCTACCAACAAATAAAATAGTGGTTTAAGAGCGACTCCTGTAATTGAAAGCTAACATGTTGTCATGGTTGAAACTTCTATTTTTCTATTTATATTTCATGGTTAAAACTTGAAATGATTTTTTTTTTTTTTTTTGGAAAGCTGATTCAAATTTTATTAATTACTCAATGAGACATATAATGGAGAAATCTGAAGATGCAAAAGACAGAGAGAGTGATTGCAATTTCACAGACAGAAGAGAGTGATTTCAATTGTGTTTTGCTGTGTATGTTTGCTAGCTTCATCAGGAAGTTAGCTGCCCAGTCCACGATTTACAATCTTTGGAAGCAAAGGAACAATGTGGTTCACAACCAAGTCTCGATCCCAGCTCCTACAATCTTCAAGCTTATCGATAGAGAAATCAGAAACATTATCACCGCAAGACGCAAGCGCAAACGTTACCGTAACCTGATGCAAATCTGGTTAACTTGATCTCACTGTAACTTTCAAATCTTTTGTCTCCTTGTTTTTTATTCTTTTTTGCCAAGGATTCAAATCAGTTGGCTCCTATTTTGTAAAGCCGAACCTTTCATTTCTATGATATTAACAGTTTAGCAAAAAAAATGTTTGCTAGCTTCTGAGTTTCTCTTATTATTATTTGTTCTATACCACTAGTTTAATCAAACAACGATTTTTTTTTTTTTCTTTTTGATCAAAATCAAACAACGATTTAGATGAAAATTTTGTGAATATGAAGTTGGTCGATTTAAATTTGTACATGTAATGAAGAACTATTACGACGATACAATATGATTAATACGGTTTCAAGTTCATATACAACATCCTTTCGGACAAGAATTAGAGACTCAGGGGGTGTTATTCGTTTATGATTTTAAAAAAGTTTTAGTGATTTAAACTGTCATGTAAAATCTATTGTTATTCAATCAAGATTTTTTAAAAGTATGTTAAATTTTTGTGTTATTCATTTAAGATTTGTAAAAAGTAATCTAAAATTTTCATAAATTTTGGTTTATTAGATTCATACTCTTATAAAGCCATTAAAAGTTTTGTGTTATTCAATTAAAACAAAAGAATCTTTGATTGTTAATGATTGTTAATGATTTAAATTATTATGTTATTGGTTCATGACTTTCTACATTTTTCTTCACAAAATAAAGTCATGGAAAGTCATGAAAAGTATTATCAAAATAAAGAGATTGTTAGAGAAACTTTACAAGATTATGAAAAACTAATCAACAAGATTATAAAATACTCTCTAACAATCGTTTAAAATCTTTCATTTCTTTACTTTCTAGGATTTGATTGAAATCATCAAAATTCGTTGTAAATTTGGAACCAATAACACCCCCTAAAAGTTTGTTGACCAAAGAAAAAACAAAACAAAATTATTTGATGACAGCTGTGGGATTTGAACCCACGCCCTTTCGGACCAGAGCCTAAATCTGGCGCCTTAGACCACTCGGCCAAACTATCATTTTTAATAACTGTTAACTTGTAATATGATTTATCACAAAAACAACCATTGCATAAAGGCCTTAAAAGAAAGCCTTTTTCTAATAAATGATTTGGGTAAAAAATTTGGAATTTCTACTTGTTCGGTTGAAAAAACTCTTCCTGATTTAATGAAACAAAACTAAATATTATAATTACCAAAATGGTCCTCTCTAAGTTTAATACAGTTTGGATTAAAAACAAATTTTTGGAACTAATAATTTACTACACTGAAGTTGAATTAAATTCGGTTTCCCTGCAATTTCGATATGATTACAGTGTAAAAATGTATATGAAATTTATAACCAAGTTTATGAGTAGAACAAACTTTTTCACTATATAAACAAGAATAAAAACAACGTTTGATTAATTGTAAAAGAAGGCAAAGCTTACAACCTCTTTATGTGAAGATCATAAATTATTACATCTTGAGATTAAAACAAAAGATTTATAATTTCATATGCAGTAATTCAAATTAGTTTTATTCATAAATCATATTTATTGTCTTAGGTAATACAGTATTAGTGATCAGGATCAGTAAGGGTACTCTCCGACCCAATTACCGGGTGAGTTATAGTTACAACTCACGAACCACCAAGTATTGGTGCATTGAACCCTAGCACACCCTATCTTCACTGAATCTCTCCACACCACTTGCGTGTAATGCAAGCATTGTTTTCCACCTGTAGTTTTCAAATTCAACAAGCTTTGTCAAATCTCTATTAATTACATACACTCGATTTAATTTTTCGTGTGCGTTTATGTTACATTAAAATTGTTGTGTTCATTTTCAGATAAAACCATAGTTATATATACGTTAATACGTACGTCGTACTTTAGTTAACAAAAAAAAATCAAGTAAAAGGCAAATGATATGGATTGATTGTATATATATACAGTAAAACCTCTATAAATTAATAATGTCGGGACCGAGAAAATTTATTAATTTAGAGAGGTATTAATTTATCGATAAATTAATAATTATTAATTTATGGAGAGATTTTACAAATTTTGTAATTTTTTACAAAAATGTGATCTAAACGGTAGTTTTTCTATACAATCAATAATTTTCCTAAAAATCATTACAAGTAGAAAACCATTATTAGGTTTAAAAACCAAAAAAAAAACTTTTTTATATGTAGTAAATTATTAGAATTGAATTTTACAAAGAATTAATATAAATTAAAAAAAAACAATACTAAAATCATATTTTACTAAGTTTTACATAAATATAAATATATATATTCATAAATTTATACAATTATTAATTTATAATATTGATGGGACCATATATTTACATAGGATTTTCAAAAAAAATATTATCTTATTAATTTATCGATTTGTATCAAATTTTACACTAGTCCCAACTCGGAACCAGAAAAATTTATTAATTTATAGAAGTTATTATTTTATCGATTATTAATTTATAGAGGTTATATTGTATAAGATATTAGATACCTGTGCAATTATTGTATGCGTAGCTGTAGTAAGGTTTCTCGTCGACCCAAAGTTTGACGGCCGAGATGGCCGAGAACGAGGAACTACTTCCCTTGGCTAGGTTTTCTCCATATGGTCCGTTGGAGTGAACAAGGTTGCAGTCGGCTTTTCTAAAATTTGAATAGTTCAATGCGTAGGCCGCGAGAGTTGTGTCCCACACCACGTTCGGTACTCCAACCTGCGCACGAGCGGTGTTGTGAGAGTTAAGGTAGTCTTGTGGAGTGTTTTGAGCATTGGTTGCAACAACAAGAAAGCTAATCGCAACGATGACGAGAAAAGGGGTTTTGAAAGTATTCATTGTCGTATTTATATCTTTAGTGATGATTATTTTTAAGAAGATGGAGATATATAGTTAATGTTGTGAGTCTGAAAGAATGCTTTGCCTTCTTTATATAGGCTATGTGTGATTTTTTAGGTTCAGTGGTTTTGGGAAACTTTAACATTGGGGAGTTGACTTATCTTTTTATAAATATTATATTTATTTTTAAAGTGAAGTAAAATGATCAAAAAGTGTTATCATGCCTTTAATTATCATTATTACCGCATTGCGTGATCTGAAGCTAGATCTAATGGTCTCCTAAGAGAAAATAAAATAAGCTATAGTAGTATATAACAAAAATCGTACTGCTAGAGCAAAGTGGCCGCAAATGAATAAAAACGACAAACTAATCTATTTGTTTTTTTCCGAATAGATGAAAGTTTTTTTTTCACAGAACAGAACAGGTCTTGTCTTATCATCCTCTTCACTAAAACACACCCAAATAAACCAGACGGTTCTTCGTAATACAAATCATTTGCAAAAATTGTCTGATAATCAAGTTACTATGTCTTCGTTTATCATCTGTTAATCGTAACAACGGAATTTTACAAAGAGATAAGGTTATTATTGTTTTAGAATTTGACTTTATTATTTCCAAATGTTTCTATTGAAATTTTAATCTTTGAAATTTTATGTTTGAACAGAGATCTTGGACATTGATTGTCAAGAACCCAATTTTATATAGGTAAGTATTGTTAATTTTATATCTAAATTATGATAATCAACACTTGAAAGGATATTTTGAGATCGGTTAGTTTTAACATAAATCTCTTATATTTTAAAATTGGATAGTGTATAGTTTAACAGTAAATTTATTATATGAAAAGAGTTATAATTAACTTTGTTTCCAATATATTTCAGTTTTGTCTCAACGTGATTATGTTGGCAAAAAGAAAATTATTTTCCCAGTTAAGTTTCAACGTGACTATAAGTAATATATTCTTTTCCAATAAAAAAAAAACAGAGTTAAACAATTTGACAAAATATATCCAACTTTAATAAGATTGCCGTATACATACCAATTTGACCCAAAAAGGCTTTGTACTCTTTACATAACAAAAAAGGTCAAATAGGGAAAACGATGGGACTTTATAAACCCAAGTCACTCATTACCGACCTCATAAATCTAAACCTAAGCGGCTAAGCCTGACGTCATTTAACAAAAAGAGTAAACATGAGCGCCGTCAAGCTCTGCAACTACGATCTGTAACTCCATCTTAACACAAAAGTTGAGATAGGTTCTTAGATCAGGTTCCGCTGTTAAATCGAGTCATGGTCTTGTCTCATAGAAAGGTACTTTCTTTTACTTCTCTTGAGTAGCTTCTATAGCTAGATTGAGATTGAGGTTTTGAGATATTAGGTTCGATGTCCCGGTCTATTTGTCACCAGCCATGTGTCAGTTTCGACCAGTCCCGTGCTCTCTGTATTTGGTTTTATCGGAATACGGAGATCTATTTTCAGGAGGAGACAACTTTGTTTTCTTGTGATTTTTCTCAACAAGCGAATGAGTCATTCATCGGTATCTAACCATTCACCATATTATCAGAGTAGTTATGATTGATAGGATGGTAGAAGAATATTCTAAGTCCAACATAGCATATTCTAAGTCCAACATAGCGTAAAAAATTGGGAGATATCCGGAATGATATTATACGTAAAAAAAAATGGGAGATGTCCGGAATGATATTTGTAATATTTTTATGTTAACGAAACATATTTTAGGATATGCAAAAAAAAGTAGATGTTGGTATTCTTGTTTTGCAAGATTTGTAATGGGAGTTGTGTAGTCTTTTTATGATGTGTCATGAAGTCTACCGCCAATTACATACATCATTCACTTTGTAATTAAATTGTCTTCAAGTTTGTAATTTTATTTTTGTTTTATGTACCAAAATCTAAATTCAGTTGTTTACAACTTGATAACAAAAAAAAAGTTATACATTACTTATGTTTTCACACTCAATGATTCAAGTTTTTTCTATATCCATTCGAAAGCTTCTTATTAATCATCATACATGGATTTTTACTGCTTTGTATATTTGTAGTTTACAACTGTAGTGGATTAATATCATTCATTTAGCAACAACAACACTCGTTAAGTTTGCTCACTTGTCATAATTATAAACCAACGCATGCATCACATATATAAGTAAATGCAAAACCTATGCAGCTATTATCAAAGTCTTCACTTCTCAAACGTGCTTCAATCACTTCACCCTCAGCTGCACTGACCAACCAACCGTAAACGCAACTTTCACTTTTTCGTCACTGAGCCATCTCTCCTTTTCAAATCAAAGTTGAACAGAGCCTACCAGTGGCAAGTGAAGGGCTTTTCTGAAACTTATTTCTCAACTGACCACAAGCAGCACTCGCTCCAAGTCCTCTTGTTTGCCTTACGCTTGCTGTTATCTTACGCGACTTCAATGCAGCTGCAAACGCTAGGACCTGTACAATTGGTTAATAAAAGCGATTATTTATTTATTGAGCTTTTGAATCCAAAACCAAACCAGAACCGAATGCCTGGAATTAATGGTTATTAACATACCGATTTCTTGCAAGGTCGCTCCCGATTAATTTCAATGTCTTACGTAAGAGAAAAGGATACTGTCAGTGAGTGCTCTGTCTTATTGTTTTAACATGCAATTAAAATTTTGTGCAGAGAAATAACTCTATACAGTATATTTATACGCCATAGTATTACTATAACTACAATCATAGTTGGTCATCGAATAAGCTTTAAGTATAAAGATTATCCATTCCACCATAAATTTTTTAAGGGTGTGTTTGCAAAATAGTCATTTTTTCAAACTTAATTAGGAAAGTAGTCACTTTACTATTCATAATTTGCAAAATAGTCACTTTTCACTGTTTGATTCGTACACTTGGATTGTACATCACTTTTAGTGTACAAATGTAAAATGTACGCTGTGTATTTTTATATATATTTGTACACTAAAAGTGATGTACAATCCAAGTGTACGAATCAAACAGTGAAAAGTGACTATTTTGCAAATTATGAATAGTAAAGTGACTACTTTCCAATTAAGTTTTAAAAAGTGACTAAATAGCAACTTAAGCCATTTTTTAACTAGTTTCGATTCGGATTTGGAATCTCATAATTAATTAAAGAAGTTAACAAAAAAGATAGTATGTCTTTACATTTTTTTCCAACCAAAATTTCACAACTGATCCACATTACCGTGAACACATCTGTTTAGAAAACAAAAGAAAAGGAGGTTTCATTAATTTCTAGATGATTAAGATGCTAGGAAATTTAAATTCTTAGATATTTTTCTTTTGTCTCTGTAAATATAAAATTACAGAGTGATGGAATCTCACATAGTTTATAAGGGTTACATTTGTTTAAAACCGATAAACCTAAAAGGCTAAAAAATCGAATTAACGTTGTTTATTTTTGTGTCTTATTGAGGTGATGGTGTTGCGAATTTCACGATCTATAGATATGAAAACAATATGTGGAGAGATAGACTTCGCTTGTGAAGAACGGTGTTTCTTTGTGTCCGTCTATGATACACTAACGCGCCTGAGCTACAAATTTCCTTACGTTATAAGGGGCCTAAGGACTAAAAAGTCGAATCAAAATCGAACCACCGTAAAACTTGTTAAATTGTTTTTTTTTTTGGTGAACAGAAATCTTGTTAAACTATATTGGGATAGTGATTTCTTTAGTTTTTCTGTTTTGTTTTGTTTTTGTTTCATTTTGTGTATGTTAATGTCCAGTAATCTTTTTAGATTGTATATGCGTTCGACTCAAATATACAAGGTTTCCAAAAAAAAAAGCCTGGACTGGACATTGACATAATTGGATCGGTTTGGGTCAAAAATTGGGAATTCGATATGTTTGGTTCAAAGGACTGTCACCGAAATTGGACCAATTAATGTAAGTTTGGTACAATTTGGGGTGACATTTTTCAAACTAATACTGAAATTGAATTACAAATTCAGTTTTTCTTTTCTGCAAATTTTAATACAAGTGTAAATATAATTTTACGTGTAGCAGTAGAACAAACTTTCTCACTATATAAACCAGAAGCAAAAGAACAACATTTGATTAAAAGAAGGTAAACCTTACAACTCCTCTTTACTTGAAAACGATAGAATATTACATGTTGAGATCAAACGAGATATTTTATTTTCTTAATCTAATTAAGATTTATTGATGATTAATTAATAGTTTAGGTTATAATATAGGTGATGATCATGATTAGTAAGGGTACTGTCCGGCCTGATTACCAGATGCATCATAGTTACAACCCACGAAATACCCGCCATTGTTGCATAGAACCCTAGCACACCCTATCTTCACCGAGTTACTCCACACCACTTGCGTGTAATGTTTGCATTGTTGTGCACCTGTAGTTTTCAAATTCAACAATCTTATTTAGTAAAATTTCTATTAATCCCTAACATGTGAAACCTGCTGTTTTGTTTGTTTCAAAATATCCTTTAAAGAATTGCAATGAATACGTTTCTTATACATATGACAAATTAATATTTCAATGTGTGAAGAAATCAGAATTATTTCCATCGTAAAAACAGTGAGCTACTGAGCTAAACCACAAATTTTTAAAAGCATAAAGTTAAACATAATAGTTGGTAAATACTTGTATTATATATGAACTGTTTGTGTTAGTTATACCTATGCATGCATTGGCAGTGTAGTTGTAGTAAGGTTTCTCGTTAACCCAAAGATTCACGGCGGCTACACCTGTGAACAAGGCATTATTTCCATTGGCTAGGTTTTCTCCATAAGATCCTCCAGTTGAGGGCGTGAGGCTGCAGTCGACTTTTCTAGCATTCGCATAGTTTGTTGCGTAGGCCGCTACGACTGTGTCCCACACAACATTCGCTACTCCAACCTGCGCACGGGCGGTGTTGTGAGTGTTAAGGTAGTCTTGTTGAGCGTTTTGAGCGTTGGTTGCAAGAACCAGAAAGCTAATCGCAACGATGATGAGAAATGGGGTTTTGAAAGTATTCATTATCGTATTTAGTGATGATTCTAGGAAGAGGGTGATATATTGTTTATGCTGTGAGTTTGAGTAATACTTTGGTCTTGTTTATATAGGCAAGTACATGCTTAGGGTCAGTGGTTTTGGGAGACTTTTACAATGGGGAAATGGTGACTTTTCTTTGTATATAGATTAATTAAGTCATGAATTCATCATTAATTAAGCAATCTTAAGCTAAATCAAATGGTTTCAAAACAGAAATAAAATAAGCAGTGTATATGTATTTAAAGTATACTTCTAGAGAGAATAGTTAGCGCAAATGAAACAAAAGGATAAAATCTAATAAAATGCATTTTGTAATTTGCGAACTATTTTTTATTATAATTTAGAATTTTAGATTAAACTAGTGAGATTAAATTATAAGAATATATATATATACATATATATATATATATATTTTTAAAACTGGTTTCCTTCAAAAGAGGATCCTCAATATGATTACTATTTCGAAGATGACAACAGTAATAATACTCATGAAATTATTTTAAATTAAAATCTTAATTCCTGAATACAGATTTTTAATTTCTTATAGATCACCAAACCGTAATTATCTACATATTTAGCATTATCCATTGAAGAAGAAAGTTGAATAGAGATTTGCATGGTCTTGCACTCTTCTATATTTTGTTTTCTGGATAGGTCATATATATCTAGATCTGTTTGTAATTTTCGAACAATTTTTCTTTTAATTTAGAATTGTAAAATAAACTGGTGAGTTTAAATTATAATATTTTAAAACGGATTTTCTTCAAAAGAGGATCCTGAATATTATCACTTTATCGAAAATGACAATAGTAATAATATTCATGAAATTATGTTAAATTACAATATTAATTCCTGAAAACAAAACGATATATTCATGAATAGAGATTTTTTATCTTCTGGATAGGTCATATATACATGTATTTAAGCTTTGAAGATGTGTACTTTTAATATCAATGTTTATTTATTTACATATGATGGCATGTGAAAGGCCGTGATCCTCCGCCGGTTGCAACGTTAATGGGACAGTACTCATAGTGTTAATATAGAACTTAGTTTAGATAACAAACTCTATCTACTTGTACCATTCTCCAACCACATCAAACGTTAAATATCAGTAGATAGAGTGTAAAGAAGACGACGTAAACATTTGACATAAAAAAAAGAGAGGAAAACGACGTACATAAATAGTAAAAAAAATAAGGAAGATACCAAGTGGATCAAGATAGTAGACCATAAATTAACCTATCGTGGGTTGAACGCTAAAGGATTCATTACATATATACATGCGAGCAAGGTAAAGATACATTCGGATTCGAACTAAAAGATAAAAGAACGCGTAATAGTTTAATGGATCAAAGAGGTGGTGGTCTAGCTAGCAGCTAATATAATGGTGGTTTTGCGTTGTCGGTTCAATCTTTTTTTAGTGTTAAAGTTTTTTAAAAAAAAAAAAAATTGGAATAGTTAAAAGTCGTATTCATATATACGTAGAGATCATATCATCGACATTGCAATTACAATTTAATTAGGTACCTTTCAAAAATTAATATTTTTAATACTTTCATGATAACAGATCAACGCCAATAATTTATAAAATTGTCAAAACTCGATCACCACAATAATTAAACCGATCAACGCTATATGAAACACTATTGAGATAGTAATATTAGATTATTAATATATAGATAGTTTTTTATGTACTCTATTGGTTGATTCGGTAAAAAATATCAAATTATATTGCATGTAATCTTAGACAATTTTATTTTGGTTTTGTATATTTCCATTGGGAATGATTCACAGTTAATTCCAACCTCTCTTTTTTTGTCTCTAAATATTGAGAATCAGAACTGATATATATAACTATCTCTAAGAGGTTCCATGATGATCACAAAAGAGAGGGCCGTTTCGCTTTACACAGAGGTAAAACTACAATCCAAGTGGAACAAAAAAAAATCAACCAAATATACAAAACTAAAACTTGGGACACCTGAAGCCAGGTATGATTGTCTTCGATCCAAGATAGCTCCCATAGTTTTTCACTCCTTTTTTCGTGAATTACTTTTCGCAAGGAAATATGGGCCAGTAAGGATAAAATTTTATGCCAGTGGAATTGAACTATTAATGAACTTATTATGCTTAGTTGCTTCCCAAAGCCCAAAGCCTGTTAATTCAAAACTCGAAAGTCCAAACTTTGACATAAAATTCAAAAAGACTTTTCCACTTTACTCAAATTTCCCCAATTTCCCTCACTAGAAACAAAAAAAAAACTAGCGAGTGGAAGACAACTGACAATTCTATCTCATGTATCAAAACGACAAAGCAATAAACGTCAAACGATATCAACACGACTTGGCTGTCTCAGCTCATTTCTTAGCTTCTGAGAGAAGAGCCTACAAGCATCCATGCTTAGATCCACCGCCGCTGCTAGTGCCACGTGCGCCGCCGCATCCTCCGTACAAGTCACGTGCTTCACACCTACCTCCACCTTAGGCTTGCTCTGTTTCTCCACTCCTTGCACCCTCGTCGACATCACAAACCCCAAGTTTTGTTGCGCTTGAGACAGTGAGAACCTGAAATCCGACCCCGATCCTGAATCAGTTCTTGATGATCTGATGCTTGACCACGAAGAAAGATCGAAACTTCCTTCAGAGCTACTCCAAGAAGCAGTCGTAGTCGTAGAAGTGGATCCATCAATGATGAAACTCCCGCCAAGTTTTGTGCTGATCGACGAGGAAGCAGAGACTGCAACAGCGATACCGTCTTTATAAAGCTCGAAACGGTAACCTAGAACATCGGAGACGCCTGGTTCACGCCATGCCTGAAGGCGAACCCATGGCTTCCAGGTGTAGCCATCAGGTCTGAGGATTAGCCAAGCTCCAGGACTAGACCGAGAGACGCGGTTGGAACCAGGAGATGGTACGAAAGGTGTGACCATTGAAGCCATAGCTACTGGTGAACCAGAGAGATCATGGATCGTTATCGACCAACCTTTTCTCTCTTTTGAAAACTGTTCCTTTCCACTTGTCACCGATGATAAGCTGCAGAATTTAAACACCAAACCATTTTTAGATATCATCATTAGGAATACCTAAATCGTGCATAGATCCAAATTCCAAGAAAACTAAACATAAATAGCAATGCTGCAAGGTTAAAAATCTATAATTGGTACTAATCAGAACCCTAAAGTAAAAAAAAAGCAAAAGCTCTGTTTCTAATAAGCAACTTATCTGATAATTTACTGACCTGAGACTAAGATTCCGATCACCGGAGTTTCTGAACCCGAACTTGCAAGTGAAAACAGCTTGTTTTGCGTTTCCTTGGACTTGAAAAACCTGAGGACTACACTCGGGCTCGCCGTCGAATTGAAACACAAACCTCGTGTCGGGTTCAACCCGTACGCTAACGTGGAGCTCAGGATCCGACCCGGACTTCTTATTATTCTTCGATTTAGTGCCCAAATCAACCCAGCCGTTGTGTGCCAAACACGTCTTTGACTCCGCCGCCTTCAAATCAAGCGTAACCTGAAACCGACCAATCAGCTTCTCACCGGAAGCAGCGACAAATCCACACGACGCACTACGGCGAGAGTAAACCTCGACGGAGAGAACACTCCATTTAGCCTTCTTAAGAGACGTCTCAATCTGAGACTTACTTAGACTAAAGCAAGCAGCGACGGTTGAGACGTTACCGGAACAACACCGAGACTCTGATTCCGATTCGGTTCGCAACAGAACGGGAACAGAAACAATCTGGCGTGGGAAACTCTTGAACTTGATTTTACAATAGCAATTACCAGAGGATACATCCGAAACAGACGGTCCAGATGAAGAAGAAGACGACGATGATGACGACGGTGATCTCGGAAACCTAACCGCCAAATTCCCGACGATGATGCGTACGAAAGAGCAAGGATCCATTGTGAATTGAAGATTGAATTATCGGTAAATGTTAATTAGTCAGAGCTACGAAGAAAGGAACTTTAACACTACTAACCCTAACTAGTTTAGGGTTTAAGAGAGAATTGGAGTGGAAGAAGAAGGGATTTTGGAGAAGAGCTATAAAAATGGAAGATTGATGAGAATTAAACAGGCTGGAATATAGCTGTGATTTTTTTGTTGAGAAAAACAAATGGAAATTAGGTGAAAGATTTTGTGGGGTCAAAACTCCAAAAAACCAAACTATCGCCTGTCAATTTCCAGATGTGTAAATTGAAATAATATTATTCTTTCTTTTATTTTATTTTTTTATTTTTTGGTAAATAAAAGTTTTTTTTTAGTTTAAGTATGTATTGATTCTTAACCTTGAAATTTCTAGTGTTCTAAATAGATTTATTTCTTTACTCCTTTATATGATTTTTTTAGTTAAATGTTTTTGTCTTTTACAATTTTGATATAATTTCTGGAATCGTTATTGAGGTTTATATGGTAGATTTTTTTCTTTTATACAGGAAACATATCAAGAGATTAAATAGTAACGTGTATATATATTTTTGCTGGTCTTGAATTCTTTTTAATGTATGTACATTTTGTTGTTGTTTTATTGACATTTCACACGTTTTATTAAATATATTTCTACTTAGATAACGATTGAAAATAGGAATACGTCGTATACTGTAATTTGTAAGATTTTAATGTAGCTTTTTTTGGCACTGATACTTGATTACTTCTAAAAACTGAAAGATCTTGTAAAATGCAGTTTTTTTAATGGAAGAGAGAAATAATGGAACAGTGGATAAAAAAAAGCCAAAGACCTTTTTGATTTGAAATGATTTAGCTTTTAAATTTTGAAATAAGCTGATGGAAAATAGTTAGAAGTGGATAATTTATCTATCTGTTTATCACTTAGGTTAGATGAATTGGTCCCAAAAGTTGGAGCACGCATGTATATAGTTGGCATCATTATCCTTTGCTAATAATATAAAACTTAAGAAGCTAATAAATTAATATTGACAAAAAAGTCTAAACTAATAATAAAATTCTTCTTTTTTTTTGATGAGGTTATTTATCCTATATGGAAATGTATATGTTATTATTTAAATTCTATACGTATAATGCGTTAATGATATAAAAAATTGAGTTATTTTGTGTCATTTTAACTCTTTTTTAAATAGTACTCTTAGTTGTAGTTTATTAATTTGGAGAGAAAAGAACACCAATATTTTCACCGACATTCTTGTCACGTTATGGGATTGCGCAACGTTAACACTTGGACCCTGTCTATTCACCATCCTTGATGTGTACGATGAAACCAAGCGATGCTATAGCCTCCCACAAGCCACAACTCTTTTGAAATTTTATGTTGGATGTGCTTCGTTTAATTTTCGAATGTAATGCTTATTTTGTCATACACAATCATTGTGATTATTTTCGTTGTAACAACGGAGAAACACGAACTATATTTTGGAGGAGCCATTTCTTTAGTTTTTCCTATACATATGAATATGAATACTACTTAACATACAAGCAAAACAAAAATTTACCATTGGAGAATAAATAATGATTTCTATGATTTAGAATTTTTATGAATAGAAAAACAAAGTTTCATCACATCTAACAATTCAAATCCACTCCATACCAAAAAAAAGAAAAACAATTCAAATTAACTGAATGATATGATTCACATTTCATCAATTTTTCAATATATGATATATCGATTACCATACAACTATTTTACAATTCTACTATTATTTGACATTTTTTATTCAAAATTTGACTAATATTCGATATTTTTTTGTATAGATATTATTCCTCTTATTTATTTAATTTGTTGACAAACTTAACCATATGCATTCAATTGAATTTTTTCATTTTCCCCATTATTTTTGTTCGTAATGACTACTAATTACAACAAAACTATAGTTTATTATTTTCCTACAATTTAATGATCATTTTAAAAACTCCTTATCTGCTTAAAAGCATAATTGGAAATAATAATAATAAAGTGAAATGACAATAAAAGAAAACTTATTCAAGAAACTACAAAGTTATTCCTTGACAAAAAAAGTTATTCTATTGTCCAGTGAACAAATATGAGTTTTTGACTATTTTTTTTTTCACAAGTAATTTTTTTTCTTTGACAAGTGTATATTAAACATTCTAAACATTACATAGCCCAAACAAAGACCCTTTCAGGGTTTTAAGTAATTAATCAGTGACAAAAAAAAATGAAAATATTGTATTTATAAGTTTTTGATAGACAAACATAAGTTTTACAATTTTCCAAGGAAAAAGTCATATTTTCCTAGTAAAAACCTTTCGGGTTTTCCAATTTATTTACCAAAGATAATTGGTCTCTGAAAGAACAAAGCAAAACCTAAGAAAGCTAAAAAGACACTCAGCGAATTGAATTTGTAAAAAAATAAGAGAAAAAATCTTGATTTCTTCTGCGATCTTCGGTTCTCGACGCATCATGTGTTGAAGATTCTTCTATCTTCCTCTGTACATACTCTCTCTCTGCCCAAGTGTTGTTGAACCAAAAAGGGGTCAGATTTAGGGTTTTTGGAAGATTTTTGTGGCTGGACTGGCCCTGCAGCGATGTCTACCTCGTCGCAATCTTTTGTGGCTGGACGGCCTGCATCCATGGCTTCCCCTTCGCAATCGCACCGCTTTTGTGGTCCCTCAGCCACCGCTTCTGGTGGCGGAAGCTTTGACACTTTGAATCGTGTCATCGCTGACCTTTGCAGCCGTGGTAATCCTAAGGTAATGAAGAACATTGTAAAGTATTCTCCCTTTTTATGCTTTAGTAGAAACCCATATAACCCTTTTGCTTTTATTGCTTATCTGACGGAATCTCTCTGTTCTGGTTAATGGAAAATTCGAAGTTTTAGTTCTTATAGGTCTGGCAATTTGTGGGTTTTGATCTATTGTTGTTGGTTTCCATCAAGTATGCGACTTTGTTTATGATTTTTGGTTGTTGTATTAGGAGGGAGCTCCTTTAGCGTTTAGGAAACACGTAGAGGAAGCAGTTCGTGATCTTAGTGGTGAAGCTTCCTCTAGGTTCATGGAGCAATTATATGACAGGATTGCTAATTTAATTGAGAGCACTGATGTGGCGGAAAACATGGGTGCACTCAGAGCCATTGATGAGTTGACGGAGATTGGATTTGGTGAGAATGCTACTAAGGTTTCTAGATTTGCGGGTTACATGAGGACTGTGTTCGAGTTGAAGCGTGATCCTGAAATCTTGGTGCTTGCTAGTAGAGTTTTGGGGCACCTTGCTCGGGCAGGTGGAGCAATGACTTCTGATGAAGTGGAGTTTCAGGTAAGATTGTTTGTTTCCCTCCCCTTCCTATCACTGTCTCGGCTCATAGTTGCTCAATTCTTGATCTCGTTTTCACAGATGAAAACAGCTTTTGATTGGCTTCGCGTAGACAGGGTGGAATATCGTCGTTTCGCCGCCGTTTTAATATTAAAGGTATCCTGATTTCAGCTGCCCGATCCTTTAGATAAGCAGATCATTTTTTCTTTTAGTTACTCAGAAAGAAACTTCTGAACTAATAAATTGGATTATAGATGTTTGAAAAATGATAGTGATGATAACTTTCCAATCCTAAGTTAATACGGATATGGATGTTTTCTTGCAACATTGCAGGAGATGGCCGAAAATGCTTCTACTGTCTTTAACGTTCATGTCCCTGAATTTGTGGATGCTATCTGGGTTGCACTTAGGGACCCCCAGTTGCAAGTGCGAGAACGAGCTGTTGAAGCTTTGCGTGCATGCCTTCGTGTTATTGAGAAAAGGGAGACTCGATGGCGAGTGCAGTGGTAAGTATTCTCTTATCCTTGAAAATGATAATGTCTGAAATGTTTTCCTTAGGTTATGTATTTGGTATGATATTTTTGATGCAAGGCTTTTCTTTGTGTTGTTGCAATACTTTCATTTGCAATCACCCTCATTTAAGTACTACTTTGTATATTTTATTGTGTAAATGCAACTTATATTAGCTTTTTATGCTGTGGTCCCCCCCCCCCCCCCAAAATGGATGATATTCGAATATATATTCTTCCCATGGTGATACGTTTTGCAGACTTTCTACTGCATTTATATATATCATTGCCAATGCAATGTTTCAAATTATCAATAGGGGTTTCCATCTTTATTAACTGATCTTCTCTCAATTTGGCTTTTACAGGTACTATCGAATGTTTGAAGCTACACAGGATGGGTTGGGCAGAAATGCTCCGGTTCACAGTATTCATGGTTCTTTACTTGCCGTGGGGGAGCTGTTGAGGTAAATGCAGAAGTGGTTATCTATTTTGAAAGCATCCCTTTCTTTTAGTCAGACACTCAAGTTTGATTCTGGAATATTTCCGTAGAACAACTTGTTTGTCCCCATGATGCTCGGGTTGTTTTGTTAGTTTGTCTTCGTATTGTAGTTTACATCATTAAAAAAGTAGGCAATTCATGTATATTCCTCCACTCTCAGTGTATACCTGAACAAAAGACTCTTGACGACGAAAATTACGTTGTTTTCTGTTATAAGCAGATTGATTTCATGGCATATTGGGTGTTAGAGTTTACAGCTTAATGCTAGAGTTCGTTTGCAGGAATACAGGTGAGTTCATGATGTCTAGGTATAGAGAAGTTGCCGAAATTGTCCTCAGATACCTTGAACATCGTGATCGCCTTGTTCGCCTTAGCATCACCTCGTTACTGCCTCGCATTGCTCACTTTCTCCGTGACCGGTTTGTGACAAACTATTTAACGGTAAGTGACTGAGAGATTCTTAAAACCAAAAAATTTCTGGAAACGTGACACGAATTACTTTCTTGCAGATATGCATGAATCATATTCTTACTGTGTTAAGAATACCGGCTGAAAGAGCCAGTGGGTTCATCGCCCTTGGGGAAATGGCTGGTGCTTTGGATGGTGAGCTTATCCATTATTTGCCGACAATTATGTCTCATCTGCGGGATGCGGTGGGTCAAATTTTATTTATTTATTTATTTATTTTGTAATTACGTTTTACTACTTTTGTGTCAAAGTATTATATTGGGTTTTAGTTTTGAAAACTGAACTAGACAAGTGGCTTTGTTCGACTATGTTGTCCCTGTAGATTGCTCCACGTAAAGGCAGACCTTTGCTTGAAGCTGTGGCTTGTGTTGGTAACATCGCAAAGGCAATGGGATCCACAGTGGAAACTCATGTTCGAGATCTTTTAGATGTTATGTTTTCATCTAGTCTCTCTTCCACACTTGTTGACGCTCTTGACCAGATAACCATCAGGTAAAGTTGAACGAAAGAAGTTTGTTATTACATACATTGATGTGTATACGTTTAATGCTGACAATTCTTTGTATCTCAGCATTCCTTCTTTGCTGCCAACAGTACAAGATCGGCTTCTAGATTGCATTTCGTTGGTTCTTTCAAAATCCCATTATTCTCAAGCAAAGCCTCCTGTTACCATTGTCCGAGGTAGTACAGTGGGCATGGCACCACAGTCTTCTGACCCTAGTTGTTCAGCTCAAGTTCAACTAGCCCTGCAGACTCTTGCTCGTTTCAATTTCAAGGTTGGCGCTCTTTGCGGATAACATTTTCTAAAGAATATGAAATTTCTGTCTTTGAGCTTCTGATTTCTGGCAGGGACATGATCTTCTTGAATTTGCTCGGGAGTCAGTTGTTGTTTATTTGGATGATGAGGATGCAGCCACAAGAAAAGATGCTGCTTTGTGTTGTTGCAGACTAATTGCAAATTCTCTTTCTGGCATCACACAATTTGGCTCGAGCAGGTCAACACGAGCAGGGGGGAGACGCAGGCGCCTTGTGGAAGAGGTTTTATATCATACTGAAAGCCCATTACATTTTTTTCTTATTATGTCTTTTAATTTCACTGTTTCTCATTACAAAAGGTTTCTTTTTATTATTTTCCAAATCTGAACTTAAGTATGTTAAACATGCTTCGTGATGGCATTTATAATTGCAATACCAGTGGCGGTTCCAATTTTCTGCTTGCTGAGAAATGATGTTTGGGTTCTGCAGATTGTGGAAAAGCTTCTCAGGACAGCCGTTGCAGATGCTGATGTAACTGTTCGCAAATCTATATTCGTTGCTTTATTTGGCAACCAATGTTTCGATGATTATCTAGCACAGGCTGATAGTTTGACTGCCATTTTTGCTTCCTTAAATGATGAGGTATGATTGTGTTATTTGTTTGAATAAAATAGCAGCTTAGATGTCATACTGCAGTCCTAATTTGTTACCGATCTTTTATTTGTCTCTCTTGGGTGAATTATTGTAATTGTATTGCTCTTTGAGATTCAATTTCATGGGTTCATGAAGTTGGTATTTAATTACTCCCCCTAATATCAAAATTTGGATACCAAGACGTAGCTGGGCTTTTAGTCTATGAATTAGCTTCTATTGTGTCACAAAACAGTGTTACTTATTAAGTTGTACTGGAAAAGTGCAGCTGAGATAACTTAATTGGATGATTTGTGGATGGAATGAATGCCTTTTGTTGGTGGATGCATCATGTGATACCCTGTTAACTTGATAGAATGTTTGGCTTATGTTTCACACTTTCACTCCACCTGGCTACAGTATCTGGCCTAGTCAATGGAACCATTTCAATTCATATATTACAATATCTCTGTTTAACAGGACCTTGATGTTCGAGAATATGCCATCTCAGTTGCTGGAAGGTTATCGGAAAAAAATCCAGCATACGTACTTCCAGCACTTCGTCGCCATCTTATACAGTTGTTGACCTATCTTGAGCTGAGGTAACTACAAATTTTTTAGTTCATATGGGAAGATTCATTTCCTATGATTATGTATCTGTTGCATTGACTTCAATTGTAATGTCAGCAGTGCAGATAACAAGTGCAGGGAAGAGAGTGCAAAGCTCCTTGGTTGTTTAGTTCGAAATTGTGAACGGCTCATTCTTCCATACGTAGCCCCTGTCCAAAAGGTTTAATTTCTTTTCATTTCTTAGATAGTATGGCTATTATTGTTGTTCACGGGGTTGTAACTCTTGTTTTCTAGGCACTTGTTGCGAGACTTAGTGAAGGAACTGGAGTGAATGCTAACAATAATATTGTCACTGGAGTTCTCGTAACTGTTGGGGATCTTGCAAGAGTGGTAAGTTGAAATATAATTGGCAAGTTTTAGATTCTATATTAAGTGTCGATTCAAACATAACTGCGTTTTTGCTGCGCGTTAAAGTTGCAGTCTGATTTTTGACTATTTCTATCTGTGTTCTAAGTCTGTGTTGGCTAAGCGTATTTCAAATTTCAATGCCCTGGCCGGCATCTAATATTGTATTTTTTGTTGTCTCTAAGTTAACAGAATGTTGGTACTTTTATTTCCTTTCCTGTCCTGTTATTTATTGTGTTTGGCTAAGATATTCCCTTCCTGGTTTTCTTTTGCGTTGCTTGCTCAGGGTGGCTTGGCAATGAGACAATATATTCCGGAGCTGATGCCTTTAATTGTTGAAGCTTTAATGGATGGAGCTGCTGTAGCAAAACGTGAGGTGGCTGTTTCTACTCTTGGTCAAGTTGTTCAAAGTACAGGGTATGAGATATTGACCTTCTTTTACGACTTTCTTCTTGTTTTATATGATAATGCTACTAGGCAATTTTGAACATGCTAATTTTCTTGTAAACTAAGACAATGCTACTATCTTGATTGGCGAAAGCCTGGTTGGACTAGATGAAAATACTGGATTCTAAGTGAATTTTTTGACACAAACGGGGCCTCCATCTCTTCTTATTAGCTAGGTAGAAGCCTGAGCTATCCTTAGGCTGTTTATGTGTTAATGTATACATATGTGTTATGTTTATCCTTTAACCTACTAAAAGTGAGAAAATTCTATATGAAATGACAATATTGTTATCCCTAGCTAGTTCTTCTATCTGCGGTAGATCTTTGTGATGGTTTTTTTTCCGTCTCTCCTGAGATGGCTCATTATTCCGGAGAAAGAATATTGCCTTTCTGTGTCCGGACTTGTCATGAGTTGTATTCTCTGTTTGTCGTGCGAAAGGATTGATTTACCAATACCTAGGATATTATGCTGCCTAGATTTAATCAACTGTATCACTGGTGTTTATGAAGTTGTAGACATTTGTAGACAGTGCGGTGATCAACTTGCATGTTACTGTTTAGTAGCTTGGGACATGTGCTAATTATTGTGCACATAACTAGTACAAAATGAAGGGAGTTCCAGAAGTTTACAATCCTCCCTGCATGTTATTTACGGCTCTAATTTCATTATGAACGTAGGTATGTTGTGACTCCATACAAGGAATACCCATTGTTGCTTGGGTTACTCTTGAAATTGCTGAAGGGTGACTTAGTGTGGTCTACCAGACGAGAAGTGCTCAAGGTAGTTTCTAGAGAATTGTTTTACTCTAGACTATTCTAGAAGATATTTTTGTGATAAACGTGGTTATATCTACAGGTTCTTGGAATTATGGGCGCTTTGGATCCTCATGTGCATAAACGTAACCAACAAAGTTTATCAGGATCACATGGTGAAGTTCCTCGCGGCACTGGTGATTCTGGTCAACCTATTCCATCAATTGATGAGTTACCTGTCGAACTCCGGCCGTCATTTGCTACATCTGAGGATTATTACTCAACGGTAGTTCTTAATTTGTGTGAATATATTTCATTTGTAGTCTGAATTGTGCTCAATTACTTTCCTTATTGTTATAGGTTGCTATCAACTCGCTTATGCGAATTCTTAGAGATGCATCACTTCTTAGTTACCACAAAAGGGTTGTTAGATCTCTGATGATCATTTTCAAGGTAACTAAAACCATCTTGACTGTTTTTTAAAATAAACTTGTGTTGGAACTGCAATGAGGAGGTTACAACTTTATCACTACTTTGTTTTTGCGAGGTTAGTCAATGGGATTGGGATGCGTGCCTTACTTGCCGAAGGTAGGTGTAAATAATATTGTATCTCCGGCAGCTTTTCGATAAATGCTCTCTCTGTTTTACGTTGTGGTAATTTGTTGGGTTGGTTCCACCTCTGAATTTGAAGGTTTTACCTGAGCTTTTTCACACTGTTCGAACATCTGATGAGAACCTGAAGGACTTCATTACGTGGGGTCTTGGGACTCTTGTTTCCATTGTTCGCCAGGTATATCCACCTTAATATTTTCAGTTATGGTCAAAATACGACCGACTTTGTGTAAACTCATAGCTTATGTTATCTGTGTACAGCACATACGCAAGTATCTGCCAGAGCTGCTTTCATTAGTCTCTGAACTATGGTCATCCTTCACCTTGCCCGGTCCCATACGCCCATCACGTGGTCTTCCGGTAAGTTGTATGCTGCCTAGAGTATGCTATGTTTCTTATTGATTAAGGACAGATATCTTATGGGGAGTACTTCGCCTCTCTTACTGATAATCAGGTTCTGCATCTACTGGAACATCTTTGCTTGGCACTTAATGATGAATTCAGAACTTATCTTCCAGTCATCCTTCCATGTTTCATCCAAGTATTAGGTGACGCCGAGCGGTTTAATGATTACACCTATGTTCCTGATATTCTCCACACACTCGAAGTGTTTGGCGGTCAGTAATACTTATCTTGTTTTGACATCCTCATAGTCATTTTATATTACTTGGGTATGCGAGTTCTAGTAATTAACGTATGCAGTTCTTTTACAAGAATGTAAAGAGGTTCCACATTATTAGATTGTGTAGTGTAAGATGATACAAGTAGTTTCGTTATTATATGCATATTTGTTTCTTATCTATTAAATCCAATTTTTTTTCGGTATATAGGTTCTTTGAATAGTCAGATTGTTTACTCCTGTAGTTTCCATTTTCTCACCATGGCCAGATTTCACTCTGATGGTTGACCCTTAGAGTCCTTATGTGCAGGAACTCTTGATGAGCACATGCATTTACTCCTTCCGGCACTTATTCGATTGTTTAAAGTAGATGCTCCTGTAGCTATAAGACGCGATGCCATCAAAACTTTGACAAGAGTAATCCCGTGTGTTCAGGTTAGGAGCTTTGGTTATTTATTTTGATTTTTTTTTTCCCTTTGCTGATCCAGAAAAAATTCCATATTAAGCTTCTTGTAATACTTTTAATTATCCGTATATATCCTCAGGTTACTGGTCATATCTCCGCTCTCGTGCATCACTTGAAGCTAGTATTAGATGGGTGAGTTATACTGATTGTCACTATCTGAAAAACAGTATATTGGTTACTTTTTCCTAAGGGTTTTCTTACAATACTTCTTCAAAACTTAGGCATTGTGTCACTATCTGGTTTTCTCTTAAATGGTTGACAATGCATTATCAAAAAGGATGGAATTATTATTATCTCATTAACTTTCAATCCGTCATTGTTACTGTTACAAATCTGTTTTCCATAAGTTGTTTGTATTGCTTAGTTACAATTTTTTCTGGCCACATGTATTTGTTATTAGAACTCCGCAGATGTTAGTTACATTTCTTAATATCATGGGATTTTATCTGCCATTATTGATGGGACCCAATTGTTTTCTAGTGGATTTTCATTTCACGTTTTTCTAAACCTTACTCGTGATTTCAGTTTCGTACGTATAAATATTCTTATGGGGTATATCTTCTGTAATCGCAGGAAGAATGATGAGTTGCGGAAAGATGCTGTCGATGCACTATGCTGTTTGGCTCATGCACTTGGAGAGGACTTCACCATATTCATTGAATCAATTCACAAGCTTTTATTGAAGCATCGATTGCGGGTCTTGCATTTTACTATCTTTTAAATAAAAATAGCAGCAAAAATTTATCTGTCATGTATTATAAATGTCATTTGTGAACTTCTGTCTGTAAAATCTCACTGTACAACATTTTTTCAGCATAAAGAATTTGAGGAAATTCATGCTCGCTGGCGGAGACGTGAACCATTGATTGTAGCTACAACTGCAACCCAACAATTAAGTAGGCGACTGCCAGTTGAGGTTATCAGGGATCCTGTAATTGAGAATGAGATCGATCCTTTCGAAGAAGGAACTGACAGAAACCATCAGGTACTCTTTTCTGTGTCGTATATAATCACATATAGATTCTTAATGTGTGAAAATTTTGTTATCAAGTTTCAAGTTAAAATCATGATTTTACTCTAACATTGTACAAAATTTCTGGTCGGCATAGTCATTATTAGTATGACTTCATTGAGGCAAACATGGGGTGTATTGTAGGGTTCCTTAGCTGAATAAGGCGGATCTTTTTTTCTTTCTTTTTCCTATCTAAATGATGGGTAGGTTTATCTATAGCAACGTTCATTCATTGAAGCTTAGTCTTGGTCCTGAGCCATTTGCTTCAATGAGTTTGTAAATATGTCCTCTATATTTCCTCTTCTCCATGGACATTCAGCTTTTAAAAACAAATAAAACTATATATGGGCTTGATTTAACATGATCCTCTAGTAAAGTTTATTTGGTTCTTTCTTAGTTTTGAAAGAGCTAAAACTTTCACTCATGGCTTTGATGATCTGCTGAACAGGTTAATGATGGTAGACTACGGACAGCTGGAGAAGCTTCTCAACGCAGCACCAAAGAAGATTGGGAGGAATGGATGAGACATTTTAGTATTGAATTACTTAAGGAGTCTCCCTCTCCAGCATTAAGAACTTGTGCAAAACTTGCTCAGTTGCAGGTGTTTCATCTATGCTCTTTCTTTTCCTCTCTCAAAAGGGTGCATTTTAATGATTGTGTTTTGCAGCCATTTGTCGGGAGAGAGTTGTTTGCTGCTGGCTTTGTCAGTTGCTGGGCACAGCTAAACGAGTCTAGCCAAAAGCAGTTAGTTAGGAGCTTGGAAATGGCCTTTTCATCTCCAAATATCCCTCCAGAAATTTTAGCTACACTACTCAATTTGGTATGTTCGTTGTTACATTACAAGAAAACTTAAACATGATAAAGACCTTTGATTGAGTCACTGGCTATAACGAACAGCAAATTTGTTTCCTGTGGCTATGCTTGTGCTTATTGAGTGCTTGTGTTTTAGCTTAGGCGATTGTTATGAGTTGACTACATTTTCCAAGACTGGAAACAAAAACTTCTTAGGTCACCATTTCTTTAGCGGTTGCACCTGTTAATCTTTCTATGTAAAACACGTTTTTTGTTGCTAAAACCATCAACAAAACGATCTGTGAGTGTACATGGAAACATGACGTGTAATTTTTATTTAATCTAATATTAACACTATAATCCAAATATCTGCTTATACTTCGTTTAATCTATATTACGTTTAGGTTGGATAAACAATCATAAGTTCAGAATCAATATCAACCTACCTTTATGTGTGATCCTGTTGCTTGGTCCTGTCACTTGTGCTTGATTTTATTATTTCTCTTCTTAGGCAGAGTTTATGGAACATGATGAGAAGCCTCTTCCCATTGATATTCGTCTTCTGGGGGCTCTTGCTGAAAAGGTTTGCGTTATGTATTTGCTAGTTAAATTAGATTTGGTACTTTTTTCATTTGCGTATCAAGAATTCATCTGATTTTCTTGGTAATGTGCAATATTCCAACTTTGTAGTGCCGTGTTTTTGCCAAAGCTCTGCATTATAAAGAGATGGAATTTGAAGGTCCACGATCCAAGAGGATGGATGCCAACCCAGTTGCTGTTGTCGAGGCTCTTATACACATAAATAATCAGTTACACCAGCATGAGGTACACTGTATTTTGTATCCTATTTCGACCATCTTTGATATTTGTTATTATTGATTGGTTGGAATTCTTTGTATAGGCTGCTGTCGGTATACTAACCTATGCTCAACAACATCTTGATGTGCAATTAAAAGAATCATGGTAACATGGCTTTTCTGAATCATGATGCACTTATTTTCAGTTCTGTTTGATAGGCATTCCGTCACAAGATTGTGTGTGGTTCCATTCTTTGATCCTAATCAGTGGAAAAGCACTAACAGTGTTTGTTTCTAGGTATGAGAAGCTGCAGCGCTGGGACGATGCACTCAAGGCGTACACTTTGAAAGCATCTCAAACAACAAATCCTCATCTTGTATTAGAAGCCACATTAGGTTTGTGGTAACCAAGACTAATATTGGGAGGATTTAGTGGGTTTTTTTCTTCGATAATGTTTTTTTCTAAGTTCTGTTGGCATTTTTTTGTCGGTATTCTGTTAGTAGTTCATAGAGAACTGTGGGTTCATAACATTCTTACAAGTTAGCAGAACAACAGATCAACGCATTTTTTTCCAGTCTAAAATTCATATGATGCTTCTCTTTTCTTTTCATGAAATGGCCTGATTCTATTGCTTATTTACCACGTTGTAGGACAAATGAGATGTCTTGCTGCACTTGCACGATGGGAAGAGCTCAACAATCTCTGCAAAGAGTACTGGAGTCCTGCTGAGCCATCTGCGCGTCTGGAAATGGCACCAATGGTTGGTAACTTCTACTTATGCTACATTCGGTGATATAGCTACATGGTTACATAATGTCTTTTTGCAACCATACTAGGCTGCACAAGCTGCATGGAACATGGGAGAGTGGGATCAAATGGCCGAATATGTGTCTCGGCTAGATGATGGTGATGAAACAAAGCTTCGGGGTTTAGCAAGCCCGGTTTCTAGTGGCGATGGGAGCAGTAATGGCACATTCTTCAGGGCTGTTCTGTTAGTTCGAAGGGCAAAGGTACACTTGGACCTATATTTTCGTACTATAAATCTTATCAGGCTTACTTATAATCTATTTGCAGACACTAATTTCTGCGTATGTGTGCCTGTGGATATTTTTCTTTCCTTTTTAGTACGACGAGGCACGCGAATATGTGGAAAGAGCTAGAAAATGTCTTGCCACAGAACTTGCAGCGCTGGTAGGTTTCATTTCTGGTAGTATTTTCATTATAAACTTTTGTGAAAAATATCTATGAATCATCTGTTGTGAATAAAGGGAACAGATGTATATCAGCAAAGATATTTGTAACTGGTCTCAGCCTTTTCCATTATGTTCTTGAAACTATTTGAGTACGCCTTGTGGTGTTGGAAGTAGGATTATACATTCCTGACATCTTAGTTACATATTTAGCTCTATTTAAATAACATTTTGTGCATGCTATCGTTGGTTCCTTTCAATAGAAGCATCATGTAATCACCATGTTACCTTCTTAGTTGCTCACGCATACTGAAAAACTTGTAATTGTCTATTTGCGCCTTCTACAGGTTTTGGAGAGCTATGAGCGTGCGTACAGCAATATGGTTCGTGTTCAGCAGCTGTCAGAACTAGAGGAGGTTAGATCTCAATTATCCAAGATCCCTTCTCCTGGACACCCTCCCTAACACCCCTCCATATACATGATTAATCTTTCTATTTTTTTCCCCTGTTGTATCGATACTAGGTAATTGAATATTATACGCTGCCTGTGGGAAATACTATTGCCGAAGAACGGAGAGCTCTAATTCGTAATATGTGGACTCAGCGGATTCAGGGATCTAAGCGTAATGTGGAGGTATATTATTTTTAATGTTATCATGTTAGTTGAGCCACTAGTGAATGACAAGGCATTTGGTATTTTAAGCATCAAATATTGCAGTATGGTGACTTTATTAAATGAATCTTCGCTAGGATCAAATTGATTTTTTCCATATTAGGTTTGCTTTATTTAGTTTCCGTCTGTTGATTTATAAAGTAAAGTAGCTTCTTACCAAACTGTTAGTCAGAGCTTGTATCCTACGTAGATAAAAAAACAAATCCAAATAAGAAAACTCATTAAAATTTTATTGAGTGATCTCAGGTTTTTTGTATAATAGTGTGCTTTTTAATACTTTGCATTCCCAATACTACTCAGGTGTGGCAAGCACTTTTGGCTGTCCGGGCACTTGTGCTACCTCCTACAGAAGATGTGGAAACTTGGCTCAAGTTTGCCTCGCTTTGTCGAAAGAGTGGGAGGATCAGTCAGGCGAAATCTACTCTACTCAAGCTCTTACCGGTCTTGAACTTTTACCTTTTGATTGTTGAATTTTCTCTGCCAAGAGTGTATCTTTATTCTGTTATGTCTAACTTGGGCCCTTATTTTGCAGTTTGATCCAGAAGTATCACCAGAAAACATGCAATATCACGGACCTCCACAAGTGATGCTTGGATACTTAAAATACCAATGGTCACTTGGAGAGGAACGTAAGCGCAAAGAGGCATTTACCAAGCTGCAGGTATGTCATATACCAGTTGCTACTTGCATTGTCTGGGCTTATTCTCTTTTTCACATTTTCCCATATCTTGCTTGAACGGCCATGTTATAGCTTCCCTCGATCTAAATTTTAATTGTTTCTAGATTCTAACGAGAGAGCTCTCAAGTGTGCCACATTCTCAATCTGACATACTGGCTAGCATGGTATCTAGCAAGGGCGCAAATGTTCCACTTCTTGCACGTGTAAATCTCAAACTGGGAACGTGGCAGTGGGCACTTTCTTCCGGTTTGAATGATGGGTCTATTCAAGGTGAATTGTAGTTGCTTTTAAATGTGTAAGTGTAATCAAACTACGTCTGACCTTAACACTTTGGTGACCAAATATACTCTTTTCCAGAAATTCGTGATGCGTTTGACAAATCTACTTGCTATGCTCCTAAATGGGCTAAAGCATGGCACACATGGGCATTATTCAATACAGCAGTGATGTCGCATTACATTTCAAGAGGTCAAATTGCTTCCCAGTACGTTGTTTCTGCAGTCACTGGATATTTTTATTCTATAGCATGTGCAGCAAATGCCAAAGGAGTTGATGATAGTTTACAGGTAAAGCGTGCATGCATCCATGGCTTTTCCATGTTACACAAACGAAAACGTGTCTTTCTTTTCTTTTCCATGTTGCTACTTTTCTTATACTTGTTGAAATGAGGTGTTGTTTTACCATACTGGTGGTCTGTTAAATTATTTTCCTCTGCTGTCTCATTTCCATAGGACATACTGCGTCTTCTGACATTGTGGTTCAACCATGGAGCTACAGCTGATGTCCAAACCGCATTGAAGACAGGATTCAGTCATGTCAACATTAACACATGGCTTGTTGTGCTACCTCAAATCATTGCTAGGATACATTCTAATAATCGTGCTGTCAGGGAACTGATTCAGTCTCTTCTCATCCGCATAGGCGAAAACCACCCACAGGTTTGCAGCCTTCTAGAAATTTTATAAATCTTCATCAGTATTACAATTCTATGGTGGGAATTAAGACATACATAAAGTTTTACTCTGCCATTTTGATTGCATATGTACTTCGATTTTGGATGCATAATTTCTCCTTGACTATTTATTTTTCAAATGTTTTCAGGCTCTGATGTATCCCCTTCTCGTTGCATGTAAATCAATAAGCAATCTTCGGAGAGCTGCGGCTCAAGAGGTGGTTGATAAAGTTCGCCAGCACAGTGGTGCACTCGTGGATCAGGTTAAAAGTCATCTCTTGTGTTTGTCGATTTTATTGAATTATATATTTTTACCTGAGCTAATTAGTGACCCCCTTCCTCTACACCCATAACAACAAAAAAACAGGCGCAACTTGTATCACATGAACTTATCAGGGTTGCCATACTTTGGCATGAAATGTGGCATGAAGCACTAGAAGAAGCTAGTCGCTTGTATTTTGGTGAACATAACATTGAAGGCATGCTGAAAGTACTTGAACCCTTACATGACATGCTCGACGAAGGTGTAAAAAAGGACAGTACGACCATACAGGAAAGAGCATTTATAGAGGTTGGAAATTTCAATCCCGGATTTTTGGTATTTGGGTGTGTGTGATCACGTTATTTATAATTACATCTTTATCTAGCACAGGGGTGTACAGCATTGCAGTATCTAGGTTTATTTGCTATGTAACTTGTAGTCATTTTTCCTCTTCGCGATTTTAAAGTATTAAAATAAACCAGTTGCCCTTGATAGAATCAGATTACTAATGTTACTGTATGGAGTGTTTCTTGTCGCATATGTTTCAGTAACTGTTATATGTGAACTTTACAATGTTCTTTAATGTCAGCAACTTAAGTTAGTGTAATGTTGATGCAGGCATACCGTCACGAACTAAAAGAGGCACATGAATGCTGTTGCAATTACAAGATAACTGGGAAAGATGCTGAACTTACACAGGTGATCAGAAATTTTGAACAAAATTTCAGATGAGTGTTTGCTGTCTTCTTATTAAAGGGACGGGAATTGACATAATTTTTCTTTTCAATTCTCTATCTTCTTAGGCTTGGGATCTTTACTATCACGTTTTCAAACGGATTGACAAACAGCTAGCCAGTCTCACGACATTGGATTTGGAAGTAATAAGATTCTCTTTTTCTTTGGTTCTCTCGCTCCTTTTGAGTTCTAATCTGACTGGCATGTTACTTGTTGTATAGTCTGTTTCTCCTGAGTTGCTGCTGTGCCGTGACTTGGAGCTAGCAGTTCCTGGAACATATCGTGCAGGTAACAACATATTGAACTGCTTAAGTTTGCCTGAGCTGATTTATTTTATTAACCCAGACTTCATTGCTTACATACATACTTCGTTTTTCTTCTTATTAGATGCCCCCGTCGTGACTATATCATCTTTTTCACGCCAACTTGTTGTTATAACCTCTAAACAAAGACCAAGGAAATTGACTATTCACGGAAATGACGGTGAGGACTACGCCTTCTTGTTGAAGGGACATGAAGATTTAAGGCAAGATGAGCGTGTTATGCAGGTGATTCTCAAAAAAATCAGTTATGCATTGTTCTGATGAATTCTTGTTGGAGAATACGTAATTGAAGTTTTCAGTTTACACTTCACAAATATACAGTTTTCAGCTACAAAATCACATCTATCCCTTTCCTCTTATTTGTGTTTCAGCTTTTTGGTTTGGTGAACACTTTGCTTGAGAATTCCAGAAAAACAGCCGAAAAAGATCTTTCCATTCAACGCTATTCTGTAATACCACTATCTCCCAATAGTGGACTCATCGGATGGGTTCCGAACTGCGATACCCTTCACCATCTTATTCGAGAGCACAGAGATGCAAGAAAGGTTTGTCTTGTATTCACTAAGGTTTTCAGTCCTGAAACTATCTGCGGTTTACGTTAATTCTTACACATGCCTGTCTGAATTCATAGATCATTCTTAATCAAGAAAATAAGCATATGTTGAGTTTTGCTCCAGACTATGACAATCTACCGCTTATAGCAAAGGTTGAAGTATTTGAGTATGCTCTAGAAAACACAGAGGGAAATGATCTATCCAGGGTACTCAATTCATTCTGGTAACTCTATTTATTTTGGGTAAAGTACCTAATCTGGAATACTAAGTTGCTTCTATTCTTCTCCTTCTTATTAGGTTCTCTGGTTAAAAAGTCGCTCGTCAGAAGTTTGGCTAGAAAGAAGAACAAACTATACTAGAAGTTTAGCAGTTATGAGTATGGTATGTAGTTGATCTCATCCTTTGTTCTCCACTTGTGTAGCATCAAATAAAAAGTTTCTGGTGTTTAACTCGCCAATAAAATGAACTTCATGCGTTACTTTGTGTCAGGTTGGTTATATTCTTGGGTTAGGTGATCGACACCCAAGTAACCTTATGCTTCATAGATACAGGTACATAAAACTGAAATAAGGTTTACATTACATTTTCAACCTTGGGTTCTATTTCTTTATCAATGGTTTTAATTGTGCAGTGGAAAGATCTTGCATATTGATTTTGGAGATTGTTTTGAGGCTTCTATGAATAGAGAGAAGTTTCCTGAAAAGGTATTAATTTTAATGTTTCCCTCGTATATACTTGTTTGTGGGTATCAAAGAACAATTTTGTGAGGATTGCTTAAATAATGTTAGGTTCCATTCCGCCTGACAAGAATGCTTGTCAAAGCAATGGAAGTCAGTGGCATTGAAGGAAACTTCCGCTCAACCTGCGAAAACGTTATGCAAGTTCTCAGAACCAATAAAGATAGTGTAATGGCAATGATGGAAGCGTTTGTACATGATCCTTTAATCAATTGGCGTCTTTTCAATTTCAATGAAGTCCCCCAATTAGCACTGCTCGGTAACAACAACCCCAATGCTCCTGCTGATGTTGAGCCTGACGAAGAAGATGAAGATCCCGCTGATATAGATCTTCCTCAGCCTCAAAGGAGTACTCGAGAGAAGGAGATTCTTCAGGTTTCTTTTGAAAATCTTATTATGTTTTTTTCTTCTCAAAGGGGGATTTTTTTATATTTAAATTTGATTTTTGGATTATTTCAGGCTGTAAATATGCTTGGAGATGCTAATGAAGTTTTAAATGAGCGTGCCGTAGTTGTTATGGCACGTATGAGTCATAAGCTTACAGGGCGTGATTTTTCTTCGTCTGCAATTCCGAGCAATCCCATTGCTGATCATAATAACTTGCTCGGAGGAGATTCTCATGAAGTCGAACATGGTTTGTCTGTGAAAGTTCAGGTTCAAAAACTAATCAATCAAGCCACTTCCCATGAGAATCTCTGTCAAAACTATGTTGGGTATGTTCCTCTACACTTCTACACTCCTAAACCCCGATTGCTTTAGTTCATTTAAAATTGAACATGCATATTTCTTGTGTTTGTTCTTTTATTACAGGTGGTGCCCTTTCTGGTGAGATGGGTCATCTGTACATTTTTAATGTAAATAGGCTTTTTAATTTTCAACTAATTTGCATTTATGTTTGACTAATTCGATAATAAACTATGTTCTTTTTAATGTAAATAATTTATTAGTTTCATAGTCATGTATTAATACATGATGTAGCGTGGATGAATAAATGGGCAGGTCACCTTTTTTACTTTTCTGAAATATACATTCTCATATCCTCAAGGTATTTTAATGGAATTGCGACAAAAGAAGAAGAAGAAGAAGATGGTGTACAATGTACATGTTTTATGAACTATATAAAGCAATTGGAATATGCATGTTCTTTTTAATGAAACATGTTTCCGGAGTTTAAGATGGATTTCATAAAAATCAACATAATTTTGTTAATAGTCCAAATAATATAATTTTTTTATTTTTTTTTTGTTAAAGCAAATTTGTCACATTTTTTTATATAAAATTTGTGATGTCAAAAGAGAAGACAAATGTAAAATTGTGTTGTGGGTTGTTACAGTATGTAGTTGGTATCTTTATTAAACCTACCAAAACGAGACAATTTGTAACATTGAGGGAGCATGTGATAGTACATTGGGTATTATACTATTAAGCTAACATGAGTAATGATGTTTTTTTGTTTTTTTTTTCTCTTCTATGTATTTTGTTTTTGTACCAATATTATTAATACAGAATGGGGACAAAAAGGAGACGTGGAGTCTCGCGTTACGTTACCACTCTCTCAAATGCGGCAATTTGGCAGCCACACACACATGGACAGCGTTAGCGTACTGTAGATAAATAATCCGTACTCGTGCTAACGTACGCTTCAAATAGTTAAAGGTGATAACTTTCACCGTTGTCTCGGCACCACTTGCTCGAATATTGACACCTTTTTCTTCCCCAGAAAAAATCCAAACAAATAGAATTTTGCCGTCTGAAATTCCTAAAACTATAAAACACAGCTTCCTTCTTCTCCTATATATTCATCGGCGACGCCTTGATCATGATTCTTTCCGGAAACTGATAAGAGGAACAAAAATGGCTTCTTCTTCTCTGGAGATTGTTAAATTGTGTGGCTCTCCTGTATCGTTTCCCCGCCATAAATCTCCCATAAAATTGGAATGTAGAAAAAGGGTTTTCAGATTACCCAATTCTAGGAGTTGGCATCGTCTTAGGGTTTCTTCATCTGCTCTCAATGGTGGTGATAATCAGTCCAAAGGTCAGTTTTTTTTTTTTTTTTTTTGTTGCTTAACTCTCTAAAAGAAGTAATTAGAGTTGATTTTGATTATAACTGATATTTGATTAGTCAATAGATTATAAAGATGTGATTTTGATTCTTTCCCCTTTTAGATAGAATTTGTTGTCATTAGTTCTCTAATAGTATCATTAGTTCTCCAATCTTGTTTCTTGAATCTCTTTTCATAAGTCAAAAAGGGGTTTTAATATACAAGTTATCCATTTTACTTGGACTCTTTCTTCTTGTAATGGTGTGTATTCATTACTTAGATTTTCCTCTACCTGAATTTGGAGTTTGATTTGTATGAGTTGTGTAGGTGAAGAACCTCCAGAATCTTTATTTATGAAAGAATTGAAGAGACGTGGTATGACTCCTACTTCCTTGCTTCAAGACTATGAAGTGGATCAGGATGAGATCAAAACCGGTAAAGAAACCGGAAACAGCTCTAAAACGACTGCAACTACTCCGGCCTTCGATAAAAGCTTGTTAAATCAGAGAGAGAGATCTTTGGCTTTAAACAGCGAAGGGCTTGAGGTCAGATTATCACTAGTACCCTCTAATTATTATAGTTTCTCATAGTCAGTTATTGTAGGGCTTGAAATTATGTTTCATTGCCTTCTTTTGTATCCGGATAGTTCTTAGCAGCTTATGTAGTTATGATAAAGGTTGATTTTAGGAGTTTGTTTTGTTAAATTTGGAAAGGAACTGCTTATTGTTGTTTCAGGGGTTGATTCCGCGTGCTAGGATCTTGCTGACAATTGGAGGGACTTTCTTCTTGGGCTTTTGGCCATTGATAGTCTTAACTCTCGGCGCCTTCTCTGCTCTTTACCTTGTAAGTATTTAATAAGATCAAGGAGTGTACTTTTCTTCATTCTAGTCCTTGAATACTAAGAAAGTGGCAAATGTATTTTGGAGACTGTAAAGAGACCTCTTAGCTCTTCCAACCAACCACCTAGTTAAGACCCTCAACTCTGATCCAACCCAAGTCCTATTCACATTTATGCTTATCAGTATTCTTCCACGTTCTTCTCGCACGCCGTAGAAAGTGTTTTGGAATGAGTTTTTAAGGTTCCTTTCTTCTATGGATTTGATAAGGTTTCTTACCATAAACTGATTTTTCTTGTTGAAATGATAGTACTTTGGAGCAGATTTCATTCATGATGGAAGTAGAACTCCGGTTTCACCACCACCTTACATCGATCCATATGCTCTGTTGGAGGATGAGAGGATATCAGGGATGGATCCTCGTCTAAATTAGCAGGCAACAAGTTGTTCTTTATTGCATAACTAGTGTAGAGCATATATTTGCTCTAAGTATATATTTTTATTTACAGCCTTTCCTTTTATTTATTTTCCTTACGGTTGTAAAAAGAATCGTTGCTTCTCTATTGCTTCTCTGTTCCAAAAATTTCAATCTTTCACCACTCAAATAACAATTTGACGTTTCTATTTGTTTAGATTTTGGACAATCGATTTAAACCAAACCCAGCTTAAATTCAGTTCTTGGAGATGAAAATATTATCAGAAACAAACGAACTAGAACAAATGGCTACCGCCACAAGCAAGAGATAGAAATATGGTTTTTGAAAACACAAGTACGACTCGTAAGAGTTTCGAGCCTATTCACACAAACACGAGATAATAGAAATCCCACATAAAACCGACAACCTTCTTAGTACTCCTCTCCTTCATCATCCTCATCGTCACCACCTTCAGCACCAACCTCTTCGTAATCCTTCTCCAATGCTGCAAGATCCTCACGAGCCTCTGAAAATTCTCCTTCTTCCATACCCTCACCCACATACCAGTGAACGAAAGCACGTTTTGCGTACATAAGATCAAACTTGTGATCAATACGGGAGAACACCTCAGCAACACTGGTGGAGTTTGAGATCATACACACAGCTCTCTGGACTTTAGCAAGATCACCTCCTGGAACAACAGTTGGTGGCTGGTAGTTGATTCCACACTTGAATCCAGTAGGACACCAGTCCACAAACTGAATAGTACGCTTGGTCTTGATGGTGCCAACAGCTGCGTTCACATCCTTGGGGACGACATCACCACGGTACATCAAACAGCAAGCCATGTACTTTCCGTGACGAGGGTCACACTTTGCCATCATGGATGCTGGCTCAAAAGCACTGTTTGTGATCTCAGCAACCGAGAGCTGCTCATGGAAGGCCTTCTCTGCGGAGATGACTGGGGCATAGGAGGAAAGCATGAAGTGGATTCTTGGGTATGGGACCAAGTTGGTTTGGAACTCAGTCACATCAACATTCAAGGCACCATCGAACCTCAGAGAAGCAGTCAAGGATGAGATAACCTGAAACCATCAAGAGAGAGTTAAACATAAGAAACGAAACAGCAAAAAGACTGACTGATGTAAATGATTGAAGCTGGCTCTATACCTGAGAGACGAGACGGTTGAGGTTGGTGTAGGTGGGTCTCTCAATGCTTAGGGAACGTCTGCAGATGTCATAGATAGCTTCATTGTCGAGGAGGATAGAGACATCAGTGTGTTCCAAGAGTGAGTGAGTGGAGAGGACACTGTTGTAAGGCTCAACAACAGAGGTGGAGACCTGTGGAGATGGGTAAACTGTGAAACCCAACTTGGACTTTTTCCCGTAGTCAACAGAAAGTCTCTCAAGGAGGAGAGATCCAAGACCAGATCCAGTCCCTCCACCAACAGCGTTGAAGACGAGGAATCCTTGGAGACCAGTACAGTTATCAGCGAGCTTTCTGATACGGTCCAAGCACAGATCAACAATCTCTTTCCCAACTGAAATAAGATTTCAAAAGTAAATCAGTGAATGAACAGTAAATTCAACAAGATATGGTTGATGATGAAGAAACAAGGGAAGGAGTAACTTACTGGTGTAATGCCCACGGGCGAAATTGTTAGCTGCGTCTTCTTTACCGCTGATGAGTTGCTCAGGGTGGAAAAGCTGACGGTAAGTACCAGTCCTGACCTCATCGATCACAGTTGGCTCAAGATCAACAAAGACAGCACGTGGGACGTGCTTCCCTGCACCGGTCTCACTGAAGAAGGTGTTGAAAGCATCGTCACCTCCGCCAACAGTCTTGTCACTCGGCATCTGGCCATCAGGCTGTAACATTCCACATCCAAGACAACACATCAATACAAAGAGACATATAAAACGAAAAGATCTACACATATAGAAGCAACGATGAAAAGAGAAAATCACAACGAGATGCTTCAACTATATCGCAAATATCAATCGCCATCTCTTTAAGCAAATAAAGCAAAGTTTTCCTTCACCCAATATTATAAAACAAATACGGATATGGCATCAGCAAAAGCAATCTGACATGAAATCCAATTCAAACACAGATCTATCCAGGTTCATCGAATAATTTAGAAATGAGAAACGGATTTCGCATCAACCACAGAAATTTCATAAGACGTCGAAATCAAACACAGATCTAAACGATTACGTAAAATAGATCTACGAGGTCAATGCTGCGCAAAAATATCTCAGATTTGATCTTTTAAAATACGAAAAATATGAAGAAAAACACAGATCAAGATAGAAGAGGAAGAGACGAACCTGAATGCCATGTTCAAGACAGTAAAGCTCCCAGCAAGCATTTCCGACCTGGATACCGGCCTGACCAATGTGGATCGAAATGCACTCTCTCATTTTCGTTTCGCGGAAGAAAGAAAAGATCTAGAAACTAGATTTGCAGGGAAGAAGACGAAGAAGAAGAAGGGCGTTTATGAAGACGCTCTTCTTTTAGATCTAGATCTGATTTTTTCGATTTCTAGGTTTTTACAGAGCTGTTTGATGCTATATTTATAAGCGAAAGTATCCATCTGTATGTAACGGCACGTATGATACACGTGTAGTGATGTAATTGGGTTGTCGTTAAAACCACGATTTGTTGATATCCTCGTGAGTTGCGTATTTTCTAATTTTGAATTTTGATTCCTTAGATTCTGTTTGGCAATCGCTTTCTGACCGTTTCTCTTTATTTTTGAAATAGCAAAATTCCTTGAATTGCGTGGAAATGAACCGGAATTTAATTAGAATTGAACCGGATCAGACCAATATTTAAAGTAAACCGAAACGATAAGAAACTAGTATTAACCAAAATCTTCGAAATGGTAACCAAAAATTCAAAGCTTTGAGTAAATGATGAGAGCGCTAGCGGCGGCTTCACGGCCACTGTTTTCCGATTTGCCGAGTCTCGTTCGTTCATGGCTTCCGACTTCTAGCTTCAAATCGTTTGCTACTGTATCTTCGTCTCCTCCGTCGGATTTGAATCTCCGGAATCAATCTCGCGGTGGCCTTCCTCGATTCTTTTCCGATGATCTTCCATCTCGCAAGGCACACACCCTATCTATCTCTATCTTTATCTCATATAATTTTTGTTCCCTTTAAATCTGTGTAAGAATCCAATCGAAATGAGAGTGAGGGTAATCACTGAGAAGTTTAGAAATTACTGTAATTCACTGTAATCTCTAAGAAATTTCTGGTAAAATCATGGTGAAATGATAATATTAAATGTTCTTGTTGTTTGAAATGATAAGCTCCTCTTTGTGTAAATCGTTTTATGATTGTTTATAGGGTGGAGTTGTTCGTGTTCAAGGCTCTGAGTTTTGGCATATGGCTAAAGTTCTTAGACTGAAACAGGAGGACAGGTAATTACTACATTCATATATGTTATTGTCATTTTCCAGTGTTGCATTCATGAAAGGCCCTTTTAAAAATTGATTTGTTCATTTTTTGTTTGCTTGTATCCATGTTGCTAAAAGTTTTATCCTATCTGAATGATGTTTGTAATGTATCTGGATCCATCCTTTCATTTTTATGCATCTTTATCATGAGGAATTCAGTTGTTTAAGTAATGATAGCATCAAAAGTAACCCTGAGGTGAGAGGAGGCCAACCTTTTCTTTAGTTTAAGATCACTAAACCTTAAGTGAATGTAAGTAATGACTTGCACCCCTTTTCTTTGCAAGGGTAGAACTCTTTAATGGCAAAGGGGGTCTAGTAGAAGGCTGTATACAAAGCATAGACAAAACTGGAGTTGATTTTATCGCACAAGAAGATCAGAAGGTGATTCTTCCTCAGGGCATGCAGTGGCAGGTGTTTGCAGCTTTTGGTATGAAATAGGACTTCAACCTAACTTTACGATATCGCCGGATGTTATAGTCTCTGGCTCAGCTTGAGTCATGATTTCTTTGAAAATGTCTTGTCAGGAACTTTGAAGGGTGGTCGAGCGGATTGGCTAATTGAGAAATGTACAGTATGTATCTACTTTTAGTATGTAACTGTCTAAATCACCTGTGAATATTGTGTCACTGAATATGTGTATATGCTCGTCTTAGGAACTCGGAGCGAGCAGTGTCACACCACTTTTAACGGAAAGATCACCCATAATCTCTGAAAACCGGGTCGATAGATTGGAACGCGTTAGTTTTGCTGCAGCTAAGCAATGTAAGTAGCAATAGTGAAAGAAAACAATTGGTTGGTTAATCTTGCTCTTCTTTTTCCTTCGCATTATAGTTGTATGATCAGAAACTATTTGCCTTATCTTTCACTGTCACAGGCCAAAGACTTCATCAAATGGTACTGAACCCTCCAATCAAATTTGGTACCCTCTTGGATCATGTATGTTTGAACATTTTTCTACGCAAACTCTAAGATCCTTGGTTTATAAAATTTCTGACTTTTTGTTCTTCTAAACTTGTTTTGACACCTTTTGGGGTTTTCTAGATTTTGAAGTCAAAGTTATGTTTGGTTGCTACAGCCGAAGCTAAACCTCTTCTTAATGCAGTAAACTCCTCAGCAAAAGAATCCAGCGGACTATTAATCGTTGGACCAGAAGGCGGTAAGAAATCTTCTCTTCAATACATTTCTGATGTAGTTCTCTTTTAAAATTTCTACTGACTTGCTACACTTTCACATTGTCGAAAATGAAATCATGGGTTAATGCTCGAGTAGACACAAAATGAACAGTAGCTTATGGCTCTTGTTAATATGACTTGTCTCAGTGATATAAAAAATATGTTTGTTATCTAACGGTCAACAATGAAATTGAAGCAGACTTTACGAAGAAAGAGGTGGAGATGATGTTGGAAGCAGGCGGCACAGCAGTTGGACTGGGGCCACACCGGTTGCGAGTTGAGACCGCAACCATTGCTCTTTTGGCAACTCTAGTGATGTGGTCTGACTCTCAAGAGATGATCTAAAAGCTTGTTAGGCTTTAGTTTTTGGTGCCTTTAGGCTTTGTCTTGTGTTCAGAGATTTTGCTTAGTTGAGTCTGGACATCATTGATAAGAAAACAAAGAGGATGTTTGAATATTAAAGCCTCATGATAAACAAGGAATCAAGGATACATAAAAATACATAAACACCGAAGAACAAGCTTCCCGAAGAAGGATAATCAATTTGGCGGTCGGGGTACCGAGTCCATCCAAGATGGGAGCACAAACTGGGATAACATAAGGACTCCATCGCATCTCTCTTCCATGTACCCCTCAGTACCCGACGTGTTTACGCGACAACAATCACCTTCACTACTACTCCCATTCTCTGACTCTTGATGAACAATAAACTCTTGTGCCTGCAAGTAACCCGATACCAAACAACCGTGTTGACGATCCCACAGATAGACGATATAAGTATCAAACGGATTCATTGCCAGGGGAAAACAGTTGACATCAGATATGAAAGACGGCATGACGACTTCCCAAATCAGTTGCCACCTTTCACTCTCTTTGTTATGCAGCCTCCATGCTTTCAATATTCGATGTATTACTTCAATGAAGATAACATCTTCTCCTGAAGTAGTCAAGCATCTCCGAACATGTTCATGTTCATCATCATGTTCATGTTCATGTTCATCATTCGCGCCAGGGAGAGGTATAACCTGACATTGATCATCAGCTCCATAAAAGTCATGAGCTACAAGGACACCAGGTCCATTTGAAAACATATACCTATCCCACATATAAAGAACCCCGTTGAGATTCACCGGAGAATCAACTCTACCACCGTGGACGGGTCGAGATGAGAAAACTTGCTTGAAAGTCCATAAACCTGTCTCAGAAGAATATACACAAACTCTCCATAAATACATTCCTTCATCTCTACGATCAATCAGTTCCATTTGGACTGTCCTAACCATCTTGAAACTTGAAACGACGCCGTTCTCAACGCGTGTTACCATTCCAACGCCGCTATATGGACTCGGGTACCAAGGGTGTTTATCTTGAACCCATGGATTAGGAGGTTGAGGGATCTCAACCCATTCTTGTAAAACTGGATTACCAACGAAAGATTTATAACTATAAACCTTGTTCTTGATGCGAGAAACAAGCACATCGATCCAAATCAATCCATTGGAAGAAGCTATATAGTAGTATTCAGAGGTAGGGAGATTCGGATATTCTTGAAATGGCATGATATATGAAACTAGAGATTTGGGAAGATCCCATGTTTTGCATCCATGGAAGCCTATGGCTTGTGTCATCTCACGAAGATACTCTGTTCTGAACATGATCGACCATGAGGTAGAGGAGCTTCGGTGAAAAGATCCGAAGAGACGTCGGAAGTAGTCCGATTCTATTACTGATTTCCATCTTTTGCATACTGATTTGAACCTCGCAATGCTTCTCAACGGTAATCTTGCAAGTATCTCCACCTCTGGGATTGTTCTTCTTCTTCCAGTCTCCATTAGAGTCTTTTTTGGTCTCTCTGTTTTCTTCTTAAATAGTTCTTTTTCTTTTGGAGATGGTTGGACGTGAATCGCTCTTTTATTATCATCAACTTTATGGACTCATGAATCAATCAATATTTATAGAGTGATTAAAATGTGACAATATGATAATGTTTTTCACCAGAAGTACAAACGAAGCAAAACAACATATTCTAACCATATTAAAGATTTGATAAAGAAAAAGCTTTTGCAATAAGCAATTGAAAAGTGAATTTAACCAAGATGATATGATACTGATAGGGAGCTCTAGTGAATAGTGTCCTCATTAGTCATTACACTAAAGAAAAAGATTTTGCTAAGCAATTGAAGTTACCAATTCTTTAAGAAGGACAATCAATTTGGTGGAGAAGTACAGAGTCCATCCACTGTGGAAGCACAAATTGGGATAATATGAGGATAGATTTATTGTGATTAGCATCTTCCATATACCCCTTAGAATTGCTAATCAAATTAAATAAAAGTTCAAGCTTCAAGATGGAAATTAAGACAGAAAGATATGTCTATATAAATATAATTCTTGTCAGAAATCATATGGTGTAGATAAACATAATTTACATATCTACAAGTAATTAAGAATGTGATTTGAGGAAAACTTTGGACCATTTAAAAAGAAGATGATGGATATTAGCATCCATGCGAGTACCAACTCCGCCCCACACTAACATGTCAGCCATGTCTCCAATTGACGACCCACTCACTTCATTCACCTCTTCGAACCCAATTCTTCTGTAAAACCTAACCAGCTGATACATGAAAATTCAGTTCGGGTCAGTATGTGTTTGTTTGGTAAAGCGAGATCGGAATTCAATCGGTTTGGTCCGATCATATGATGAGGTTTCTATAATTTCATTGAAAAACTATAACCAGAAAAAGCCAAACCAAACCAAATCGAAACGTAATCAACCCGAACTAAAATTTGTTTACAGACTAATTGGTTTTATTATTCTAACACCCCCGCTAAAGCAAAACCAAAGCCAAACCGTAACCAATTTAAATGTCACAAAACTAAACCGAATAAACCAAAATTCATGGTACCTGTAATCAAATCACCTCTTAGATTCGGTCCGGTTCGGTAATAATAACCAAACAAAAATTCTCAATTTCAATTTCGATAGAAAGAGTTATGGAGTGAGAGAGAAACCTTGGAATGGTAGAGATCGGAGTCGTAGATAGCAAGAAGCTGAGCAGTACGGCAACCACAGTCGTAGCCATGGCGAATCGCTACAGCTCCGACGTATAAACCAACTCCAAGAACAGACTTATCCATAGCCACTGTCTCTTTCGTCAGTCTTATCGTATCCAAATGCAGAACCAAACCGCGTCCGAACCATGGACGCACCACTCCCTCTGCTCTTCCCACCTCACCGCCCGTGTCTGCGTTCTTCCCTGTCACTCTGAAAAACGGTCCTAAAGTCTGGATCTTTAAGTCTAGCTTTCGAGCTTTTGATGACGTCAGGATGTCTGACATCGACGGTAGGGAATTGGAATCGCCGAGGGAATTGGACGGTGAGAGAATGAGTTTCGGTGGGCTCAGAGCCATCTTCATTTCCTCTGGGTTTCGTTACTGAAAGAGGGTTCAGATAAAATACTAAATACAATGATGAGATAATATAGGTAACATAGATGACACGTGGCATCCATTCAGAGAGTCGAACATTACTAAAACTATGGACAACATGAACAAGGCTCACGAGTTTTGATTGCTTTTTGTGAAGAATGCGTGTATTGGGATGTGTTTGCTACTGTCCTTTTGATCTGGTTTCTGCTTCTTTGGCTTCGAATTTACCTTTTCCTTTCCGAGAATCCTAACAAGTGTTTGGTTATGAAACTTTCAGTGAGAAGCAGAGACTTGTAAGAAACATAACGGAAAATGGAGTAGGCTTTAAAATGTTACTGTCAGCTGACCTTCGTTTTGAAGGTGTTGTGGAAGAACTAGAGCCAGTTTCTTCGTTTTGAAGTCTCTGAGCGAGATGAAAATCAGAGTGTTCTTGTCGTTCCTCTACAAAAGATGGTGGTAACTCTATCCCACACAAGACGCATTTGTAGCCGTCAATCCAATATAACGGCTCCGTTTGTGGAAATACTGAAACTGCTTCGGTTGCATTAGAATTATCATTCATCGAGTGACTAGTATCTGGTTTGCACTCCTTGTATTTTTTGAGCAGTGAATCTCCTTCCAATATTTGCAGCCTTTCTTCTTTTTTCATACACTCTTGATTTGGAATTACCTTTCCGGAATCTATTTGGGACCGTTCTTCATATTCGACAACATCCTTCAGATGGGCAGAGCTTGTCTCATGAGAACCAAAGGATACATTCCCGCTCTCGTCATTGCTTAAGCAATTTTTATTAGCATCCAAGTCAAATGAGTCATTGTCATCCAGATCTTGTGCTTGTCTTGAGGAATCCTTTTGAACGATGAACTTAGTAATAGTTCCCTGTGAAGGATCAGAATTGCGGATTTCTTCAACGAACTGCGACATGCGCAAACCTGCATATACATAGATCGAGTTCTGGAATTTTAGTAGATGGGCTAATATATTTAATATTATGTTTCTAACGAAAGAAGAATGACGAACACTATAGAGCCGCACCTATCAACCTTACGGAAACAGGAAGTTCTGCCTTCAACAGCTTTGTAGCATGCTTTAGTATATCATCGCTTGAACACGTGTACCTCTGCAGGCTAACAGCTCTGCTCCTGATCTGAGCATAGCAGATTGTCACAGTTTCAGCACATAGATGGATTTCCAAACAGGGAGAAATAAAATGAAATTTAGATGAGCACCTCAAAGGAGGCAGTTTTCAGTTTAAGTGTCAACGTTCTTGCTGTTAGGCCCTCCTTTTTCATGTCATGAGATAGCATTTCTGCAAGTTCATCTGCCCAGAACAGCAGAGATAACAATTCAAGTGAATTATGTCAAAGCAAATCTTTTATGTCAAATATAGATTCGTTAAGTCTAAAAGGCAAACAGGTTGATGTAAGATTACTCAGTATCCCAGGAACAAACTATGATTTCAAGTAGTCTCATTAAACAATCCTTTACTGTGTTAAATTTTAAAGATCCTTTTGTTTGCCTTTGATTATTGAGTTATGTACGTCTTATGAGAGAAAAAAACACGAATGCGCAAACTACTCACCCAACTTGGAATATAGCAATCTTTCATCTCCTGTCGCAGCAAATGTCCTCTCACTGCTAATACTTTTACGAGACCTAACCTGAGGGGTGTTTGTTCCTCCAAGCCCCAGTCCAACCGACAAAAAAAAGTCTACAAAATTTTGTCGAGCAATCACCAAAGCATGATATGATCCATTAAAGATATCATGTGAAACTTGACTTCACAAGTAATGCCTACAAACAAACGAATCTTTTACAGGAAAGGAACAGTAAAACAAGAAGGAGGAGATGCTGCTACCTGCTGATGACTGAGAGAAGAGAGCGTAGAGAAGAGATCCCTTCTGCACCATCTCCTCACATGTTTTAATTCCCAAAGCATCCTTTAAAATATGTTCAGTAACCTTACCAATTCCACCGATCTGTAGACCATTTCCAACTGGCATTAATTTGACGAGTAAATTATAGAAACACAGTACCATTTCCTAGCACAATTTAAAACTCAAACTATAATCGAATTTATTTTTGAAAAACCTAGGCCAATGGTTTAGACAACTCATAAAGAACCAACCCCAAGCCGTCGCAAACAACGTGAGGTTGTTTTTAGTTCTGTGCCAAACAGAAACTAAGTTCTGCATGGCATCTCTATTACTACCAACATTCAAATTTTGTATTGGATATCTAATCTCGCTCACGTGAATGAATCATCATCTGCACTTCTACACAGCAAATTAAAGGATCTGGGGAATAATTGAGAGGTAGTTTCTCTTTAAAGCCTCGAAAAGAAAGAGAAAAAATCTTTAAAAGATTTGACAGCAAAAGCAACAATTCAGGAACACATACCTTTCTTACAGGGAGGAAAGATACGAATGTCATGACAGTTGATCGGTCATTTTGTAGAACAAACTGTCCATTAGGCTTGTTAATGTCTGAGCAAACCTGAAACATAGTAGGGCTAGATTAAGAACACAATGTTTTTTGTAATATAGTAATATAGACCAAACTGAGACAATAAAGAGATAAAAATTGGAAGACGTATAGGATATCATGCACATATGAAAACCTTGGCTAGCAAGCGGTTTGCCGCTACTCCAGCACTGCATGTCAGTCCAGTCTCGGAATAAACAGAAGATCTAAGCTCCTCTGCAATCTGCAGAAAGTGAAGAAATGGACAGGGAAACAGTTGCAGTGTCAGCCAAATAATCTCTCAAAGAAGATACAACAATCACAAAAGAATGCATCTCATGAGGTCAAACTTACTTCTCCACCTGAAAGACCTCTTTCTCGACAAACCTCAGTTATGTCAAGGTAGGCTTCATCCAAGCTCCCAGCAATGAAGTGAGGATCATAGTTCCTAAAAACTAAATGAAACACATGTATGCAAATAAGAGCAGAGAAATAAGAACAGCAAGCATAAAGCTACACATGTTAAAAGAGGAAGCAACGAACCCTTTCTGGTTAAGTCACTGTAGTGAGTATACTTAGTGAAATCAACAGGAACAAATATCAAATCTGGACACAATTTACGAGCAATGAAGCCAGGCATTGCAGCACGGACCCCAAACTTCCTTGCCTAAGTGGGATAGTACTAATTTAAGTTGTAAGCATAATTTTGAGGAAACTTTTTATCCACCAGTTGAAACCAAAGCATACCTCATAATTAGCAGTGGAGATCATGGATAAGCCTCCAACAGCCATTGGCTTGCCCTTGATCGAAGGATCGCTCAAAGTTTCAACAGCAGCATAAAAAGCATCCATATCAACATGAAGCCAAATTCTGGATAGGTCACGTGTAGCTTCTAACTCTAAGATCCTTTTATCAACCACCTTCATATGATAAAGCTTATATATAGTTTCCGGCTAATCAAATAAATATGTGAAAGATTACAAAGCCAGTATTCCCTATCATAGCCAACTATTCCTCAAAGCAAAAGAAGATATCGTATAGAAACCTTACTCAGGAATAGTGACACATACCTTCTGATAATTAGATAAATCAAGGGATGAAAGCTTTGCGCATCGATCACGCATATGCTCAATCTTTTGTTTCATAAGAGCTTCTTTACGCTCCTCATTTTGAAAATACTTGGATCCTTTACTCATTTCATAGACAACCCTCTGGACTTTCTCTTTGTCAACTCCCTCCATACCTAAGGAACATACACACAGAAACATCGACGAGTTTAGAAATTTAACTCAAACATCAATCAATAACTAAAGATGCAAATTTAAGATTTTGATATTCCGCAATTAAATCTTCAAAACAACACATAAGAAATATGTTCAAAGACCAGTCAACTATAACCCATGATCAACGAATTGATCAATTTTCAAGAAATTTTGAACTCTGGAAGAAACAATTCACGAAAGAATCCTGAAAATTTGCTAAAGAAGAAAAACACTATTGGGGAATAATCGGGAACAAACCGGCTTTCGCGTTAGTGAAGACGGTATTGTAGGATTCCCATGGACGCGACGAATTGTTGGTGGATGATGATTCGCCATTATCCATTCTTCTCCAATCTTCTTCCTTCTCTTCGAAGCTTGCTGGAGAAGAAGAGGAACAGTTTGGTCGCCGCAATTTTATTTGCAAGGCGTATCGGAAAAGCCCGCCCGATTCATACCTGAACCGAACCGAAATTTATATTTATTTATTTATATATTGCGATTTAACGCCTCATTCCATTTCAACTTTTTTATAATATCCTTAAATTTCAAAATTTCGATAAAGGAACCCTATTCGCAATTATGCAATCTGTTGTTGTCTTTCTTAAGAGGTCTTTAATCTGGATTTCAATTTGAATTTTTAGGTCTTTTATTTTATATTTTCGTTTTATCCAAAAATGATACCCAAATAAAAAGTAAAATCTAATATATATTTATTTCTTTTCTGTAAAATCTAATATATAATGGATGGCTTAGTATATTTTTTTTTTTTTTGAATTTTTAGTATATATCCTTATTTTTAAAAGAAACTAGGTTATGAACCCAAACTACGCGTGAGTCTATTTTTAAAATTTTAATAATTTTTTGTGTGACTAAAAGCTTTTATTGAAAATTTTGAAATATATGTTTTTATATGTCTACTTGTTTATATGTTTACTTGTTGTTAATATTATAAACTCCTGGAATTTTAAAATTACTATGACAAATAGTTACAATTTAAATACATAACTAAAAATAACTTCAAATACAACTTTTAGGTTTTACAACAATTATCAAAAGAACATTTTTTGGTTCATAACTCTCTCTTTAGCTTTAGATATTTAGGATAACGACGTCTTTTTACGTATGAAATAAATTGTTGTATGGAGAATAACTTCGACGACTTTCTTATTTTGGTACCCGTAAATTTACTATTGTTTTTCGTTTATCTTCACTGCATTGGTTAGTCTATATAGAAGTATATTCATAAGCTTATCTACATTTTCTTTTTTAATTTAGAACGAGTAACGCATGCATACGTGTTTTGGGGAAAAGTCGTTTTGGTCTTTTGATTTGACCATTTACTGTGTATTTTTGCGGTAAATTAATATTATTTAATTACTTTGACTAACATTAATTACTAAAATGTGTTCTATTGATCACAAGAACAACGAGATGTAGTATTTTCCAGTGGTGAAGACGCCGGAGATAATGTTTATCCGGTGAAAATGAAGGTGTTTATTAACGAGGTGCCTGTCAAAATTGTGACCGTATATTTATTTTTCTGAATTTGAACTTTTAGTATATATCCTTATTTTTAAAAGAAATTTGAGTTTGTTTACGTTTTTTTAATCTAGGATCTAATTTAATTTCTTGTTGATAAAAAAAACTGAATTCATTTAAATTATATTAAGGGACCAATTGGTTACAATTATGGTTTTGGTTGTAGATATTCTAGATGTAGAAATATTGACTGTAAAAGTTATGAAAGTTAATTTAGATATTTATAAGAGTTTTATTCGCGATATAGTTGTATCTATTATACTATTAAAAATCTAGACTTCTTTATTGGTGAATAATATGCATTATGTGATATTTAAAATCAAGTTATGGTATAATGACAGATATCGAACAAATTACTAAACTACACGTTTTGTAAAAATTAAATTTTTAATAAACTTTAAATAGTGCAAAAAATATATACTAATTATTTTATAAATAAATATTCAAATTACTTGTTTAGATTTTGAGTTGGCAACAATTACTATTATCTGATTTTTATGTCATAACTCAAAAGTAACAATGATTATTTTCATTAAAATGCTATAGATTTCTCTCTTTATTTTGGAACATTAAACTCATTAATAAAAACGGGAAATTCTGTCAAATGGCCAATACATAATATGTCATGTAATAACAATTGGATGACTTGTGTTTAATTTGAAAGTAGGTAAAACAACTTTGGTAAAACGATATACTGTATGGATTAAAATAGAGAATTTAACTATTCGTTTCTATAATACAATATAAATCTTGTAATACGATATGAGTGTGTTCTTGTTAGGTTTAGACTCACTAAATCAAGCTCAAGGTAGATTGCTGGCCTTAACTGGAGAAGCAAGAAACCGCATAAGAAGGCTTACTTGAGACACACGAAACCATCTAATGCTTTTGTGTGTTTGATCTTGTGACGGAAACAGGCGGAGTTTCTTGAGAAGATACCTAGTAGAAGCACATTCGCACACAAGTGAAAGGCATTGTATTCTCATCTGTCCACATGGAAACCATAAGGATACTACAAAATCAAGAACTTTAGCGACCAGAAACGCCGTGGACAAGCTTATCTACGAGTGGAGAGGTTTTAAGCACACCATTGACTGGAAACAAACGGTAGGCTCTTTAGAAATATTTATCTCCCATGAGACACTATGAGCTTCAATTCACTTCCCCACTCCACTCTCCTGACTATGTTATTGCATCCACAAGATTGAGCTTGGATTCTGGTACTCCGTTTTCGAAAATAAAGTTTGTTGAGAAAAGCAAAACCGATTCAACAAAAACATATACAGAGCAAGATATATAAATTACTGAGCAGCCCTTTTTAAAAAAAAGTTTCATAGACAAACAAAAACTTATCATCATTATCAATTTATCATCATCATCATCATCAATTCATCATAATCATTTGTTGGCTTTGAGCCATTCCAGAATCCGTTTTTCAGATTCACTGAGCTCTGCTTCTGTCTTTCCCTTTATAGATCCTTCAACAAACTCAAAGTAGTCTTTATAATTCCTCTTGTAAAAACTGTCCAATCTCTGTTTCATTTTCCCAATATGAACGAAAAAAAGATCATAAGAAAATTTCCTACAAAAGACATAAACTATGTGCGTTATGGTATATAAATGTCATTCTCTTTACCTCCTTATCATTCTTGGCTTTGTTTTCCTCAGTCTTCTTCAAATACTCTGAAACAATTCTTCCCCAAAGAACGACATAGTTTAGGCAAAAGAAACATTCTAAATGTAAAGAAGAAAAACACAACTAAGAATTTCTAATTACTTTGGAGAAGCTGGTCGCTGCTGGTCAAAGCAGCGGCGATGAAAGACGTGGAGGAGAAGAGAATGTTTCTGCGTCCTAAATCAGCGGGTGGAGCAGTTAAAGAATGGCGTTTGGTATCGTTTCTGCGTACAGCTTGAACATTGGAAGAAGCATATTTGTTAACAGTTACTGTTAAAGCCATGAGAATGCTTTGGCTTATGGAGCTCATCTCTCTCTTGACCAGAAGATAAGATTCTTGTTTTATGTCTCTTATCTACATTACAGAGAAGAAACAAACATCTTTTTATTTATTAACAAAGAGTCCCTAACTATGTAATTTACAAGAACAAACCCTCAAATCTATTAAAAATAGATTCCAAACCCAGATAGAAATTTGTAGAGACAAAACCGGTTTAATAGACAAATATTCTCAAAGCGATTCTGGTTCGGTCGGGATTTTGACTGTACTCAGTACTTACATCTTCTTCATCTGACGATAGCAAAAATGACAAGCAATCCCTAATTTCGCCTCAAAAAATCCCAAAAAGCTTCGTTCTTTTTTAGTCATCATCATCTTCTTCTTTTCTTCTTCTTCGGTTGCTAAATCGAAGATGGCGACTGCTCTGGTTTCTCCTCTTACTTCACAACTCAACCATGAAGCTGTCTGTTCCAAGTTTGTGTTACCCAAATCGCCGTTCATGTCGGGATCTAAGCTCTTTTCATCGAACATGCCTTGCTCTACTGTTCCTAGACGCACAAGAAGATCACACTGCTTTGCTTCTGCTAAAGATATGAGCTTTGACCATATCCCTAAACAATTTCGTGGAGACAATCTCAAAGACGGAGGTTTTCATTTTCTCTCATCTTTTTTTTTCACCTTCTGATAGATTTGTTCTTTGATTCTATTTGGTGTTGAATTGAGTCACAAAGCTATGTATTTGACCTTTGTTTAGCTTAAACCAAGTACCTGATAGGCCTTAGCGACCCATTTATCTGCAATCATACTAAGTGTAGCAAAGCTTGTTTCTTTGGGGGTTTAATTCCGTTTGCAGTACGTCTATGTTGTTTATCATCTGAGTCTAAGTAGCAAATTAATGTGGGCTTTTGCCTTCACTAAAGTTTTAACCTGGAGTTAGTTTCAGACATACTAATTTCAGTAAAGTAACAGTCTTTTGTTCTTGATAAGTTGTCGCTGTATAATGGAATGGCGAAATATATTAGTTTGATTGCTACAATTCTTAATTGGAACTAAATTTAAGCTTGAAAGAACAAAATTCGCCAAATAAGCGGTTAAATTTGAAGAACGTGTTTCCTTTAATTCTCTAAATACTATTTGATCTGACATACTATATTCCTCGCCTTTGTTATAGTGATGCAGAACTTCAAGAACGTACCACAATATTTTTACGGGCTTAATTCAGCTCAAATGGATATGTTCATGACAGAAGATAGCCCTGTCCGTAGGCAAGCGGAAAAAGTTACAGAGGTTAGTTTTTCTCTTCTAAGCCTTCTTATCTGTGCATTTACAGGTCCAGAATCTGGAAACAGCTAAGAGGAGAACAAATTTGCTTCTCTACTATATGATTCTTATCTCGTCTTTTGGCATGCTTCTTTGTTCAGGAAAGCATCTCGTCTAGAAATAACTATTTGAACAATGGAGGAATATGGAGTATGTCCGGTATGAATGCAGCAGATGCTAGAAGATATAGCATGAGTGTCCAGATGTACAGAGGTGGAGGTGGCGGCGGAGGATCTGAAAGACCAAGAACTGCTCCTCCAGATTTGCCTTCTTTGCTATTGGATGCTCGCATATGCTACCTTGGCATGCCAGTAAGACCTTCATGTGTCGATAACTTGTTACTAAACCCATTTCTTTGCTACTGTGTTTGCTCTCTGCTTAGCTATTGGATCTAGCTCATTTTGCTTCATTTTTACTTGCAGATCGTACCTGCAGTTACTGAGTTACTCGTTGCTCAATTTATGTGGTTAGACTATGATAACCCAACAAAGCCCATCTACTTATATATAAATTCACCCGGGACCCAGGTCAGTAGAAGAAGTTTGATTATATATTGTTTGTTGGTGGTAGTTTTCTGGATTTATTTAGATAACCCACTTGTTACTTTTAACAAGCTATCTATTCTTTTGTTTCCTTTTGCTTATGCCATGTAGAATGAGAAGATGGAAACTGTTGGATCAGAAACAGAGGCTTATGCCATAGCCGATACTATTTCTGTAAGTGATTTTACTGAAACTATCTACATTTTTCTTCTGATTGTACAAACACGAAGTTCCTTTTGCTGATGTTTGTCACTGATTATTGTTTCGATAGATGGTATGCAAATAACCTATGTAGCAGCTTTGATTCTCATCGCCTCACTGTTTTTTATTTTTATGTGGCGTATTAGTATTGCAAATCAGATGTATACACTATCAATTGTGGCATGGCTTTTGGTCAAGCAGCAATGCTTCTTTCTCTCGGGAAAAAAGGTTATCGTGCCGTACAACCACATTCATCAAGTATGTACTCTTCTCTAAAATATTTGAACTCTAACTTTGCATTTTGATCATAATAAACAAATGCAATACCTCTTGCCCACTTGTGTAAGCTTCTAAGTTTTGATGGTTAATGGTGCAGCAAAATTATATCTGCCAAAAGTAAACAGATCGAGTGGAGCTGCCATAGACATGTGGATAAAGGTGGTGCTCACATTCTTATACCCTTCTGTGTAATTCCCTCAAGTTTCTTTACCTCTACTGTAATGAATAATCCTCTGGCAGGCCAAGGAACTTGATGCAAATACCGAGTACTACATCGAGCTGTTAGCTAAGGGAACAGGGAAATCCAAAGAGCAGATCAACGAGGACATCAAGCGACCTAAATATCTCCAAGCTCAAGCAGCCATTGACTATGGAATTGCAGACAAGATAGCTGACTCGCAGGACAGTTCTTTCGAGAAACGGGTAACTTTCAAAATTATACTTTTATATTCACCCAAAACCAAGTGATCTTTTTGTTGACTTCATTCATGCTTAAATGGAAAATATATCTGGGTTTAGGATTACGATGGGACCCTTGCCCAGAGAGCTATGAGACCTGGAGGAGGCAGTCCAGCAGCTCCAGCCGGACTAAGATGATCAATTCCCACCAGAAAGAAAGAGGTTGAATCCTAATTTCCTAGTCACTCTGGAATATGTAGCTCTTACAATCTATAAGCAAACACATGTGGTAGTAACATACAAAAAAGTGTTGGCAAAAAGGGAAATAACATCAAAAGTTATCTAGGTGGAAAGTTATTTGTATTATACATGTATCTCTCTAGATGCAGGTTTCTCACACTCTGAAAAAACCGAGTTTTGGGTTTTCGGGATTTTCAGAATGAAGGGAAGAATCGGTTGAGGTTGTAAGGCAATGCGTAAAATTCTTCTGTTCGAGTATCAGTGTGGTAGACTCTGAATTTCTCCCACCAATGTCTTCCGCTGTCTCTCCTCACCGAGGCATGTCCATAGCTATGAGTACAGTCCAACAAGAACGCTGCCATTATCCCAACCGTTGCAGCGGAAGAGAATATCACTTGCATTATCACGTTGAACTGTCGTTGGCAACACCAAATACGAATCAATAAAGAGGACAAGACAAAAAGAAAATGATTGTTTCTGTTTCTCTTGAACACTTACAGCAGAAGTGCGAGTGTGGACAGGTCCACGACCAGAGATGAATAGATATTCGGTGAAGTATTGCGCCACAGAGAGTCCAATGAAGATGGAGAAGCCGAGGATAAATTTATTCCTAAAGCTGTTTAAGTTGCAGAACTGAAGAAGGCCAAGTCCCGCAGAAGCTGTTCATAAGGTCATCTGCTTAATCTCAATCATATTTATAGAAGCTATAAGGATCTGAAAGAGTTTAGTTTTTAAGTTATACATACCAACATAGGCGAATAGAACACAGTACAGAGCTGCAAAGATTGGTAAAGGTATTGATGCAAGAACAGCCCCAAACTTCCCTGTTTGTCACCAAGTTTTGCAGTCGATTACAAAAAAAAAGACCAATTGTCTTGGAATGACTTCACGGGGTTGAGCATTACCGAAAATGGAGAAGAAGATCATGAAACCTGCAGATATCTGAACCACTCTTCTGCTCCCAACCTTCGTTAATCCTAGAAGCCCTGTATTTTCTCTACAAATGACAAGAACAAACAAAAACAGAGTTTAAAATCCGAAAACGAGTTTTCTTGATTAAAGAAAACTGCAGAGCAGAAAGAGAATGGTTCTATTACACCAAAGCTGTGGAACCAGTTGCTGTTCCAAACAGTCCATTCAGCAAAACGCCTATGCCCTGTTTTTATTCAATTCCCACATAGCACACACATCGGATTCACATACTAACACACTTGAAATCGAATCACAATAACAATCAATCCGTTTTACCTGCCATCCAATGCCACGGCTAAGCACCGAGGGAGGGATATGAGTTGCACTGCCAAATCTTGAAGCCGCGATGAAGGAACCTGTCGTCTAATCCATTGGAAAAAATTCAACAAGAAAAGGTGATCTATCAAAAAGCTAAATCCTTCTGCAAACCAAAAATGTGAACTGAAACAGTAGTAAACCTCGACAATCGCCACGTAAGTAGCTGCCATCATTGCGAATGCATCACTTCCATGGAAACTTGGACGTCCCCATTGCAATGGATATGGAATTCTCACCCTAAGAATGAAGGAATTGTCAAAAATGCTCTGTGTTCTTACTGAAACAGAGGAGATCCAATGAAAGATGGAAGATGACCAGACCATGGAGAAGCACTAATGAGACCAGACCGGTCTGTTCGACAACTGAGCTGTGTATTGTCCGGTCTTTTGTCATAAGCTCCAGCTGCTGTCAGAATCTCTGCGTAAGCCCAGACGATCGCTATTGTGAACAGAACAGCGAATTGCTCGCATATTGATCTCTTACACTTAAACAAGTGAGGAAGATACTGAAAACATTACAACCATTGTCAGAAATTCAGAGATGATAAGGTTTTATATAAAATCTCACGAAATTAACCGAAACCTGAGATAAAATTATCAGTATGATCAATGCTGGGAGTCCAATTTCTATACATCTCGCAAGCTGCAACACAAAGACTATTTAAGCTCCCTCAACAAACAAACAAAAACCCTAAAACCAATTCGATCTTTATGGCAGTTAAATCTTGAATCGTCTACCTGAGGAAACGCAAAGGCGAGGAGGCCAACGCCGGTGAGAATCACAAGAGGAGCAGCCGAAAGAGGAGAAAGAAACCTGAAGTAGTTTTAATAAAGCAAAAGCAAAACCTTAAAGTCTTAGTTACTTCTTCCACAAGTAATAATATATAATACAACACATGAGCTTTTTATCTTTTTTTCTCCGGACCTGACCAAGATTCTCCACAAACCGAAGAAACCCATTATCATATGACTTATTGAAGCAATGATAAGAGCTCCTTGAATAGCTCTCATAGTCTCTTCAAATCTCTGCATTTAACACATTCATTAATTTACTGTTTTCGACTAATTTGAAACTTTAAATGTTTTCAAAGAAGAAGACAATGGATTGTGTGACTAACGAGATGAGGATGGAGATAGTAAGTGAATCGATAAGAGAAAGTGATGTAAAGAGCAGGGATGAGGTAAGCATAAGAAGCTCCCATGACCACAGGAAGTCGACTTCCGAACAAACTCTGCAACAACGTGTTTATTCCTGACACGAACAATACTGTGTTTATGACTTCCGCTTTCTCCACCTGAAGAAAAATGACGTCGTTTCACATCAATTTATTTAATTTAGAAAGAGTTTTCTTCTCGTGAATTTGAGCTATTAGATGAGATTAGGGTTAATGCTTACGTCGCCACCACCCATTAGAGGGACGAGTATGGAAGGTATGATTACAGTAGTTCCAAGCATTACAATGTAATGTTGAAACCCAAGAACTATTCCTTCCGCTGCACCATTAATCATATAAAACCATATCATTTTCTCAAACATATATTGTTGACAAATCAAAGAGAATTTGGTGACGATCGACTAAATAACTCATATGAATAATGGAAACGCTTCAACTGAAATTTTTGTTAAATAATCACAAACGCTTTAAAAACGAGTTTTGTAGATTAATAAGAAATACAACCCTAATTTAAACTAAATCGTATAGTTCATCACTATCGGTGAAACATAAATTCATTATCCTAAAGACTAAACATAATTTTACTGCTAATAGAACACAACTATATAACAAAATCTAAATGAAAAGAAAAAAGCATACGCCAATTTGGAGAGCTCGAGACACAAAATTCGACTCCGGGAAGCTGATCTTTAACTGGAAATGGTGCAAAATCATCGGTCTTTGTTGCCATATCTCACTCGCTTCGAGAAGGGCTACTCTCTTTGTGATGAGAGCTGTAAATTCAAACTAAGGCTTTGCTTAAAACGGATTCAAAAGTGCTAAGTAATCGTTAGGCGGGCAACTTTGTTGACTCTTTCTTGCTTTTTTTACTTTCTGTCTTGTGTTCTCGTGCACGTAATTAACACTAATGCTATACGTAGAAAAATGAACCGGATTAAACCACTGGTGTGACTTAACCAGAATTGTCCACTTGTATATTCATGTGAAGAATATGATGTTTAATATTACAAAGTCTTTATAAGTAGCAAATTATTCTCATCTTAATGCCAAAAAAGTATACAACTAACTCCATCCACCACTTAAACATTCTCTTTAACCAATATCAAGAATTATAACTAATGACTAATTGGTATGACTTATTGTTGGCTTAATGAAAATAAGATAAAACAATAGGATTATCAGTTAAAAAATCCAGAAAGATTTAAGGAGGTTTATTTTGAAATAAATTTGATGAATTATTGTTGCTGACTTGAATTATTATCAAGTACATATTTCATATCATAAATAATTTTGGGCTCATGAGCTAAAAATGTTAATTTGGTAATTTAATAATTTATTTTGGATGGAACTAATTGCTAATGTTTTATTTTGACTGTAATTTGAAATTATTTGGACAATTATTAATTTAAACCCAAATATGAAATTAGTTTGTATTATAAAATCATAAATATCTAGGTGAAATTAGAGAAGGTTCTTTCTTTTTACTGAACATCTGCAGAAAATAAACCTAGTAAAACAAATCAACTAAAACTATGTTCAACGAACTTTTCTTTTTTTTACGAAATGATCTTTATATTTCAAATTTTGGAGAAATTCAAAAATAAATAAATTATAAAACTTTTTAATGTGTTTAAAACAAGTGTATAGATTTGGAAAACTCTCAAAATATCGCAACTACCATGTCCACAATTTTTTTTTAATTAGTGGTACAGTCAACTAGATAATTTTCAGAAAAAATAAACAATAGAGAAAATTCTATGGATAAAATGAAAATAGCATTTTTGAAAAAAAATATCACAACTACCACCCCACCACACATTTCTGAATTATATCTAGCAACATATTTGTATTTTATGTTCAAAATACCACTTAATCATCAAATTTTTAATCACCACCAAAACTTTCAAACATAAACCAAATTGTTCGTGTAAATATGATCTGGGTCACTGCGTATTAGTTTTGATAATATATTTTCTTGACAATCATATTAACACTTCATTTGGGGAATTTGATATTTTCTTTATCATTATTAAAAGTTGAATTTGTAAATATTTAGACAATTTATAATCTTCAGAATATAATAACTAGCGTAAACAAAAACGCGTTTTAAGGCCGTTTGTAAAAAACGCGTTTTAAGGCCGTTTGTGAAAAAACGCGTTTAAAGCTTAATTGGTCTAAGCGGTTTGCCGCATCAGAATTGACGGAGGTCCGTTACTCTGAATCCTTGTATTCGCATTAACCCTAACTTTTTCTGCTTCCCAAGCGTCTCGAAATCTGAATCCAGAGATTAAACAAAAATTGGTATTGCGAATGATCGATTCTTCTTCCTCTAAACTCTGATTCCTGGTGAATTCATCTGTTTCTTCTTTCTCGATTGTGTATATTCTCAGCATGAGATTAGGCTTCATTCTGAAAGAACGGATTTTTCTAGGGTTTGAGTTTCGGCATCTTTCAGTGATGTGAAGTTGGTGTTTGCTATTGCGTCTTAGTTTCTGAACTATTGCTGCGGTATAGTTTGATAATCTATGTTAGGGTTTCCTCGGAACAGGGAATTAGGGTTTTACTATTCTGTGGTATTTGATGATGAATTGTGAGCTACAACTGAAGAAAAAGTTTACATTTTTATGTAGAAACTTTAGTTCTGATTGGTTTCGTGACATTTGATATGTATTGTTGCAGAACGGACTTGCTTTGACACAGCAGACCGTAAATCGGGATGGGTGCTCCTAAGCAGAAATGGACTCAAGAAGAAGAGTCAGCTTTAAAGTCTGGAGTTATAAAGCATGGACCTGGTAAATGGCGCACAATTCTCAAAGATCCTGAATTTAGCGGAGTCTTGTACCTGCGTTCCAATGTTGATCTTAAGGTCATGATTACTTCTTATCCTTTTTGTCAGCTTTGATAATGCTACTGTATTTTGTTTGTGATTTTATCTGACTGGGAGATGGTTTGTTTATTGTATTGGGACAGGACAAATGGAGAAACATGAGTGTCATGGCAAATGGCTGGGGATCGCGCGAAAAGTCTAGGTTAGCTGTTAAAAGGACGTTCTCCCTTCCTAAACAGGAAGAGAACTCACTAGCCCTAACCAATTCTTTGCAAAGTGATGAAGAAAATGTGGATGCGACCTCTGGACTCCAAGTTTCTTCTAATCCTCCTCCAAGGAGACCTAATGTAAGGTTAGAAATGTGTCTATTTTGTTTCTTGTATTGAAGAGGAGTTGCTTTGTTGTATCTCTCTCGCTGGTATTTCTGAAGTTGGATTACATCTCAAAATGTATGGTTTGCCGTCACTTTTTATTCTGTGCAAGTCGATAAGTGTTGGATTACATTCATGTGATATGGGTTTGTTTTCACACCTCTGTTTAAGTTGTCTTCACTGGCTTAGTACATTTCTCCTCCTTCTTACTATTATCATGCGAGCCGTTTGCTCAATCCTATCACTGTGGCTTTATAATTGTGAAATTATGATGAGGATTTGTAAAGTCCCACTTACACGTAGATGTTTGTATCACTCAAATCTTTTATTATAGACAAATTGTAACTTTTAAAAACGTTGCAGGTTGGATAGCCTTATAATGGAAGCAATAGCTACCCTGAAAGAACCTGGTGGCTGTAACAAAACAACAATTGGTGCCTACATTGAGGTATTCTGTTTTCGTTCTTGCATCTTTTTTTTCTTTTCTCATAGACAATATGTATTATTAAATTGTTACTCTCAGCTAAATCGCATCGTGTTACATTTCAATTTGAATGATCCTCAGTGGGTTGATATGTTGTCAACTAGAACCTGTGAAGCATTGCGGATGAAAACCAAAATATAGCCTTTGGTTGTGTCAATAGAATATATTCCTCAATATCAATATAGGCAACGGATGTGGCAGTTTTATTGCAAGGCAATGGGTGACATCTTTATCTTCTCCTCTCCTGAATAGACGAATGTGCATTGAATATCCTGACTGAAACTAAGCTGAAAGGGCTAGAAATATTTCTGTAATTACGAGATTTATTGTGGTGGCATCTACTTAAGTCGATATAATTATGAGAATATCGTAAGAGTAGATTCTGTAGTTAATTCAGAAACACGCCAATGACATAAATATTTTCGTCTACTTATGTGATTCAAGCATGGGAAATATTGAGTTCAACTTGTACGATTACTGCTTTGAAGATTCTTTGTCTAAGTTCCTTGTAAAAGACTGATTTAGAGGACTGACTGTACCCGTGTTCCTTTTTTTTTTTTGTGTAGGATCAATATCATGCTCCACCAGACTTCAAACGCTTGTTGTCTACCAAGCTAAAGTACTTGACATCTTGCGGGAAACTTGTGAAGGTAAGAATTCCTACATTCATTTAATGCTTTTGAGTGCATATATTTTTGGTCTTTTGAATAGTATGTATGACTTTTTGTGCAAATCAATTTAGTTCATGGATGTCAGTAGAACAGAGACATATCCATTATTCACTGCAACTTGCGAGGTTTATTGATCTGGGCTTTCTCTTTTACAGGTTAAACGTAAGTACAGAATTCCAAACTCCACTCCCTTGTCTTCCCACAGGAGAAAAGGTCTGGGGGTGTTTGGAGGAAAACAGAGGACTTCTTCTTTGCCTTCACCTAAAACAGACATAGATGAAGTGAATTTTCAGACAAGGTCACAGATTGATACAGAGATAGCCAGAATGAAGAGTATGAACGTACATGAGGCGGCAGCAGTTGCAGCACAGGCAGTAGCAGAGGCAGAAGCTGCCATGGCAGAGGCTGAGGAAGCTGCAAAGGAAGCGGAGGCAGCAGAAGCCGAAGCAGAAGCAGCTCAAGCTTTCGCTGAGGAAGCTTCAAAGACATTGAAAGGAAGAAACATCTGCAAAATGGTAAAAAAAAGAAAAAAACACCCATATTCTTTTATATCACAAGACATTATATCTATGAGAGAACTTTGAAAATCTCAAAATGCTTTTGTTGAAAATGTGATTCGACAGATGATCCGTGCCTGAGGTAATGGAAAGCGAGAGAAGAAGGAGACTAAATGTGAAGAGAGAGTAGAGAGAAGCCTAGTGTTTGTGTTGATCATTCTCTTTACTTGGGAAGTTGTTTTTTAGTAGTAAGCAATCAAATATGTTTGTCAGTATGTCGTCGCTCTGACTCTTTTGATTCCTGCACAACTTTTGGGAAAAAATGTTTTATTTGGCTCTTCTCACTCTCCAATATACATACAACTATCGTTAGTAATGTGTATAATTTATAGACCGATCTATCTATGCACTATCATGCTTATCGCCAATGAGCATTTTGATTATGTATGTATTATCAATTAATAGTAGTACTGTTTTTTTAAGATATAAAAGCACAATGACTTTGGGACACTATATGGATCGTTTTCGGGTTCAGAAAAGGAATTAAATCCTTTTAAATCCCCTGTAAATCTTTTAAAAACTCTTGTAAATCTATTTTCTATTAAAATTATTTTTTCTGGGGAAAATGATCTTTTGGAAGAAAAAAAAGTTTGGCGGGAAAATTTTTGTCGGATTTTTTTGGTCGAAAAATTATCTTCGGAATAATTTTGATAGGAAAAATCATTATTATATTTTTTAAACCTAAAATATTTTCAAATAAGAGTAAAATGACCATAAAAAATCAAAAGATGGGATAAATGAAAATAAATTACAAAAAATGATAGAATTGAAAAGGAGTAGTTTGAAAGGGCATTCCTAACAATTTCTCCCGATTATATATGTAGTTGGGATTATTAGGTGATTGACAGATATATATATAATCATCCGAAATTTGACATACTAAAATAATTTGTAATCATTGATATTAAAAATAAAAAGACCATGGTATTTTTACTATAATTGTGATTCTGTAAAGAAAATAATACTATGCCACTCACAGTCACTGCATAGCCAACATAGGATTAGAACCAAACCGAGTCAATCCAAAATTGTTCACGGAGCACGGTAATTACATCATGGTTAAGCTTTAACCAAAAACATTTCAGGCTGTTACTAAACCAAAATTTTAAAATCTTGGGTTAAATTTTGGGCTGTTAACGTTAAACATTTCACACATTACAATCGGTGACGTGTCAAAAAATAAAATTCAAAATTCTATTCTCGAAATGGGCGGCATTTTTGTTTTTCCAAAATTGAATTTTGTTAAATAGTCTGTTAGAAGACAATCATCTACAAGTTCCTCTCTGATCTCTCTAATATTTTAAAACCCCTAAATTCTCCATTTCAAAAAATGTCTGTAAATTTTGAGAAGCGGTGCTTTTCCGGCGACCCTGCTTATGCCACCAGCGACTAGAATCTAGAAATTGCGTTCTCTCACGTTATTCGATTTAATGGTCAGAGATTCTCGAATTCTGGATTTTAGTCGAGTGAATTCCGATGATTACGAGTCTGTTTTTGATTTGTGTTTCTCTGCTACTTGATTCGATTTGCTGTTACTATGTCTCTTGTTACTTAATTTGTCTTATCGTTACGTTAATCTTCTTGATTTTATTAGAAATCAAATGATTTTGTCATTTCATTGCTTTCAATACCTTCTAACTCCTGATTTGTTTGATTTGGGTTTGACAGATCACTAGCGTCTAGCGATCGCGAAACTGGGGGATCAAGAGGATTATGATTTGTGACGAGAACAGGACTCTTTAAAGGAAGCGACAGTGGATGAGACCGTGGTGGTGGTGGGTGGCCGCCGTGAGGTGGATTACGGAGGCGGTGACGGAGGTTTGTGGTTTTCAATCGAATTTATTATGATTTAATTCCACCGTCTCAAATTTCTTGTGTTCGTTTTTCTCTGCGAACCCAATAAGTTTGATTTTGAATTTTCGCGATCTCATCCGATCATTTTTGATCTAATTTGTTGTGTCTTTGGTTGATAGAAGCTTTTAGAAATCATTTTGGTTGTGGAAAATCATATTGTTTTCTTATGTCATTGCCATTCGAAATTTTAAAGGTTTGTTGTTTTGATTCATATGCATAGTTATACTGAAACTTGCTAATAGTTTTCCAAATGGTGATAAAACTTTAGAAGACACTTGTACATTATTTGTGTTCTCTTCATAAGATTCGTCTAGGTCGTAATTCAGATAAGTGAAAGCATCTTTAGTGTTGACATACTCATTTATTTTGATCTCTGATATCTTGTGCTTTCTTTTCTCAAATTTTGGTGTAGGGAGCAATTGGCGACTCTATCTCCTTTGCAAAGAGTTTGATGTTGTGTCACTTTTCTTCTGCAACAACAAATTGGAGAGCCACAGAATTCTTATGGGTTGTTCGCAATCATTCAACCAAATGCATACACATACATACATGCATTCATTCATACACACATACATGCATTCATTCATACACACATACATGCATACATGCAGTCATTTATACATACATACATACATACATACATACATACATACATACATACATACATACATACATACATACATACATACATACATACATGCCTGCATACTTACATACATAAATGCATACATAATTTACATTGCAAACATACATACATACATCTACGCTTATGTATAATATGTATACTTTCGTACTTTTACACATCTATAATTTCTTCTCTGCTTCTTTGAGTCGTTGTTTACTTACTTGATTCCTTAATTCTTTGCCTGATTCTTCGCTTACTTTTTTTTTTTTTTGTCAATCCAAGTTTGCTTTACTCATTTTACTTCTTCATTACTTGTTCTGTTACCAACTTCAGAGGTATGTTGCTTACTTCCTTCAGTCCTTGTGAGCTTGCTTCCTTCCTTAATTCTTGGTCTGATTCTTTGCTTTCTTCATTCCTTGTTTAATTACCAGGTTCAGTGGTTTGTCGTTTACTTCCTTTGATTCCTTGTTTACTTAGTTTTTTTTTCCTTGCTTCCTCATTAGCTTCTTGCTTCACTGTGTACTTGATTTCTTGCTTACATGGTTAACTTGATTCCTTGCTTACGTGCTTAATTTCTTACATACTTTCTTTTCCTTAACTACTTGATTTGCTTAATTTGTTTTCCTCATTTTCTATCCTTAACTTGCTTTCTTATTTGCTCATGAACTGTCTCTGTTTATTAAATATTTGCTTTGCTTTAGATCGTTCTAGGACTATTCAAAGTCCTTCAGAGCAACCAATCAGCTAAGTTATAACTGTCTTAACTTGTCAGACCAAATAAACTAAGCTAGATAAAGTTTATTTGATTATTTCTTATCATTCAATTTATAGAACCTTTAAGCAGTGCTAGAAGTTTCTGGAAAAACTTCATCTTAGAGTTAAACAATACATTCCGCCAACAATGAACTGTCACTTGTAAGTTGTCTAACTCTTAAGACTCAATGAACTTCTTTTTTGTTTTTTTTCTGAAAACTACAACAATCTTTTTTGATAACAGGCAAATTTTATGTTTGTTGAAGGTATGGCTGAGACAAGCTCAAGAATCATTAGAAAATGTACTCATCGATCTCTATAAGGTAAATAAACTCTAACCGATACCATTCTCTTGTTTCTCTCAGTTATTGTTATTAGATTGTAGAATTGACAAAATTGGATTGAAATTTTGAGCAAAAAGGTGGAAGAACTAAAGAGCAAGTTGAGCTCTTAAAGCTAAACTTTGGATGATATATCAAGAAGAAGCATTCAATGGAAAACCAGCAAAGATTGCGAGATCTCATGGCCGAAATTTCAGGTCACGGTCGAGAAGGAAACCTCTAGGATATTGGTAAGACTAATCTCACTAGTCTTTAGTTTTGATTTGATTTATGAATTCTCTTGATCAATTAACTGATGGATTTGAATGTGATGTTACAACAGCTGAAGCCGTGTATCGGAAACTCAAGTGATAGAGCCAGATGCAAACAAGGCTTGTAAAAAGTTGCCAAACATAAAGTGCATTGTCGAAGTCTTACTGAAGTGGCTAGAAGGAATGAAGAAAAAACTTTTCAAAGCAAAGGTTTGCTTCTAATACCTGTTTTGTAAACGCAGTATGCTCAAGATGCATCTTTGGTGCCTCAAATTTAAACTTCATATTTTCGCGAGTTTATCTTCTCTTAACATGCAAATGTTGAGCTCCTCCTAGTACATTAACTTTATTGCGTTTATGCAAACATACATACTAGTTGTGTATATATATATTAATATTTTTTCCTTTTTTCAGAGTCAGGTTGGAATTATATTTGAGGCCAAGAAAGGTAAGGCATATTTTGTTAGCTTTGCTTACAATGTTCAAAGTTGTCTAGATTTTGGTATATTTGTTAGCTTACATCTCTCTTGATTTATCTCAGACCAAGAAAGGTAAGGAGAAAATAAAAATGCAACTGGCTCTAACATAAGTAGATCGGAACATTCAAAAGAAACTTCATTAAAGTACTTTTCCAACTCAATTGACAAATTCTCTCATAGAAGTTCTGAGTGCTCAAGTACTGATGTTCTTTGTTTATGTTTCCAGGACTAGTAGGTAGAAGATATTTTGGATAAGGACGAGGACGAGGGCAATGATGGATACTATATGGATGTGGAGTTGCATGGCCATAGCAAGGGTTCCTCTTTTTCAAAATCTAATGCATCGTTTTAAGGTTGGTTGTTATATATAAATTTTGGCATAATCTTGGCTTGCTATGCGTTTGGATCTATCTATTTGATCAATGTTTTGGTACCATATTACAGATTCAAGTATATTCAGAACCAGAGTCTTCTTAAAGTGGATGAGTGAGACGATGGACCACTTTGACACAAAACAAGATCAGCTCTTTGAACAAGTGAGGTTTGCAAATGAGTTAGATGATGAACCTCTTTCAACAAGATTTCGATGTGGAAGGAATTTTAATCATTCGTGAAGGATATATCTGATGTAAATTTTGATGCCAGACACAACAAATACTGTGAGATCTCATGGCAAGAAATTTCAGGTCACGGTCGAGAAGAAACCACTAGGATCTTGGTAAGAGTAATCTCACTAGTCTTTAGTTTTGATCAGATTTCTGAAGTCTCATGATCAATGAACTAATGGATTTGAATAAATGTGGTGTTACGGCGGAACGTCGGATGGGCTTATATGCAACTAAGGGTCTATAGAGCAGCTAAAGACGAAGTCTTACTGAAATTGCTACAAGGAAATGGAATAACCTTTTCAAAGCAAAGGTTTGCTTCTAATAACTGTTTTATAAACGCAATATGCCCAATCTTTGGTGCGTTGAAATATAAATGTTGAATTTCTGCAACTTTACCTTCTCTCAAACATACAAATGTTGAATTCCTGCTAGTACATTAACTTTCTTGCGTTTCCCCAAACATACATACTAGTTGTAAACATATATATATATATATATATATATATATATATATATATATATATTGAGATTCTTGTCCTTCTTTCAGAGTCAGGTTGGAGATGCTTATAACCAAATTTGGGTTGTGAAGCCTGAGGAAAAGATGAAACTCCTGAAAAATACGAAAGGTTTGCTTACAATGTTCAAAGTTGGCTAGATTTCAGTATTTGTGTTAACTCACATCTTCTCTCGGTTCATCTCAGATCAAGGAACGTAAGGAGAAAATATATGTAGCTGGTTCTAACATAAGGAGATCGCAACATTCAAATGATATTTCATTAAAAGTACCTTTCCAACTCAGTTGACAAATGCTCTCATAGAAGTATTTGAGTGCTTAAGCCCTGATGTTCTTTATTTATGATTTTCATTATTGATATAGGTGGAAAGTATTTTGGATGGGGGCGAGGACAACGATGGGAAATATATGAATGCAGTGTCGCATGGCCATAACAAGCCTTCCTCAATTTTTAAATCTAAGAAATCTAAGGCATCGCTTTGAGGTTGATTGTTATATAGTATACACATTTTGGCATTATCTTCGTTTGGATCTATCTATTCATATTTTTGGTACATATGACAGATCCAAGTATATCAAAACCAGAGTCTTCTTGAAGTGAATGAGTCGATGATTAAGCGCTGACTTAATGTTATAATACAAAACAACGTACGTTAGCACTTTGAAAAACTGAGGTTTGCAATTGAGTTAGATGATGTGGAAGGACTTCTAATCATCCGTGAAGGAAATATCTAATGTAGATTTGGATGCCAGGAACAACAAAGCTAGTAGTTTCTCTGTAAACTAATAAAGGAAGAACATTACTGGAAATACAAGGATCGAAATCTATTATAATTCTTCATTAATTAGCTTTTAGGGCTTATATATATACCAAGATTTAAACAAGGTATTCTGGTTTGTATCTAAATATTTTACTTGGTGGTTTCAGTTATTCAGGGTTTGAGATATTGGCGTAATCTTGCAACCAGCTTCTGAGCCAAGAGGGTCATGAATTTTCTGGCAGAAGGTTAAACGACTGAATACTGCATTTTCTGATCATTCAATTTCTAGAACCTATGAGCAGTGCCAGAAAGTTTCTGGAAGAACTTCATCTTGGTGTAAAATAAGACGATCCGCCAACCACGAACTCCCACTTGTAAGTTGTCATTTTAATGTAATTTACAGTTACTATACCAAATCATATAATATATAATTTTCTTAACTTATCGTGAATGAATATACATTCAGATCAATGGAACTATGTTTGTAGAAGGGTTATTATCCTGTACACTCTGTATCAAACATTTTATACAAGCTAGAAGCATTGCCAGAAGATTCTAGAAGAACTCATCTTCGAGTATTATAAGACAATCAACCATCCACGAATTTCCACCTGTAAGTTTTCATTTTCTTGATCCCATGATTTTTCATTATGCATAGGACAACTTTTTAATCGTACGAACGACTTGGTAGGTCATCTTGTATATATTTGCACTGATGGTACATTATTTCACGTGTATATTGTTTTAGATTTTGCACTTAAAGCACTGCAATTCGTAGCTAAGAGATGAAACATAAGAGATGTAGTTCTAGAGAAAAGCCAAAAATTGGATCAAGAAACAGACTTGTGGAAAAATATCAAATCTTTTGAATGGTAATTCGATAAGAACTTATTGGGGTCTTTGTTTCTCTTGTGTTCTTAAATCAGAAACACATTATGTCGCTTATCTCTCAGACATCGTTTTGCTTATTTCAGGTATACTGCAACTTCGGACATAATTAACGTATATCGTTTCTTAGGTTGACTCCTTTCCCTAGTATGTTACTCCAATCTTTTCTGCAATAATCTTTCGGTTTAGCTATTATAGTTTCCAGTAACTTTATTTTTTTGATATTACCTATATATACAAGTATTTCGTTTCTTCTCTTATAACTTGAAGTTATCATCTCTTTCATTTTTATGCAGGAGCCGATCTCATAGCCAACAAACTTTGTGAATTAAAAGAAGTTATGTGGTGAGTAAAACAGGTATAGACCAATTACATTGACAATGTTGTCTTTCCCTTGACAGCGTGATATCCCAACCATTGCATGTATGCGCCCACTCATGTACACATGCATATATTCATTTTTGCATACATAGATACATACATATACACATACATACATACATTCATACAGGGGCGGACCCAGCAAAAAAAGTTGGTGGGGGCAAAATGTTATAGGGATGAATCGAACATGGGTTTCTAGCGAAAATTTGAAGGATATGAAACCATTTGGCCATGCCACTTAATTTGTTTAGTACTAATTTTTTGTTAATTTAGATATTAGTGGTGGCAGGTGCCTCCACCTTCCTTAACGTGGATCCGCCAATGCATTCATACATTCATACATTCATACATACATTCATAGATACATTCAAACATTCAATCATACATTCATTCATACATACATTCATAGATACATTCAAACATTCAATCATACATTCATTTATACATACATTCATACATACATACATACATACATACATACATACATACATACATACATACATACATACATACATACATACATACATACATACATACATACATACATACATTCATTCATGTATATTTGCTTCTTAGTTCATTGCTTGTTTCTTTATTTACATCGTTAACTTATTTTACTTGCTCTCTTCTTTGTTTCGTTTGCTTTCATTTGCTTAACTCGGTTGCTTGTTTAAATTTTACATACGTCCTGCTTTGTTTCTTTGATCTTTGCCTACTCAATCGCTTCATTCATTTCTTAACTTGTTTACGTCTTTCTTTTCTCAACGTTTTAATTTATTTACTAACCATGGTTATTATTTAAATCATGTTATAGTTTATAACTATTTAAAAACCATCAGCTTTAATTTTAAAAAGTAAATACTACTTTTTATTGTGGATGTATTACGAATGTATAAACTCTTGTATTCAATTTGAAATCAATAAATGAATGAGATGTTATATAAAAAAAAAAAACTACTCTAATAGCTACTTAAAATCTAGTGTAAATTGATAAAATTTGGAAATGACACTAGAAATGGAAGAATTTTATCTCTTTACATTTAATGGAATAAATTGTCATCAATTTAAGTATTTATTACTTTAACTTTAGTAAATGTGATGATAGCATTATCATATGTTATATTCTACCGCTTTTTGTAAGGACCAATATATAACTACACATATTTTTATGATGAAACGATAGTCGCTTTTGTATTCACAAGTTATTGGAAAAAGACATAAAAAAGATTTTTTTTTTGTTAAAGAGAGTACATTGTTGAAAGCATTATATATTTTGTTTTGCCCTTTTTAATCCGATTTGTACCCAAAATAATATATTAAACCGAGTTTTATGCAATCTGAAATTATTGAAAAATAACGTTTTAAACAATTACTTCAAATTGAATCGGAACCGAAACTTCAACCACATATCATTAGTCCTTACAATCATATCACCGCATCAGTAACTCCGGTGACACAACCCAACACAGTCAAAGCGCGGTCGTCTCAACTGCCAACAACTTCACCTCACCCTCATCAAAAGCTCTCTACGCGCATAGCAAGCATGACATTCACCTTCATAACTTGCTATATATAATGCTATGTTAAATATACACAAATTTATAAATTCACGTTTTGTAATACGTCCAAAACCGTTGGGACGACGTTCAATGAGTAAAGCAAATCGAAACATAGTCCTTCATTCATTAAAAGAAATGTCATTGATCATTTAATGTTCAAAAACTAGATACATCAAATATCTTTAATGTCCATCATCTATACATGCAATACACTTGTCTAGAATCAAGCTATGTGCTCTTCCTTCTCTCTGTACATGCAGTTCACTTTTGAAGTTGTGCTTCACCCTAGCTTTTCGGATAGAGTTGCCACGAGATCTTCCTGAGCTTTCTCTAAGGCACTTGAGAGATTTTCGGGCTTTCTTTCCACCACCTCCTCCGCCACAGAGCTTAGCTATGGGGGCAATAATTTTCCTGCTTGAACTCCTAGGGAGACTATTCCAGGACTAAATGCAGCAACTAAACTAACCTTGTCTTTCTCTGGAGATGAACCTAGTACCACAACGACTGGATCATCCAATGTGCTTATCAAATGCTCAGCTGCACTCTTTAATGAGTCAGCATCGGTGTCATCCATAGACTCGACGAGCACTCCAAAGGAATTAAACATTCACAGTAGTTGACATATTATAGTGTTAGATCATGTGTCAATTCATCTGAACATCATTATCATATCAAGCATTGTAAGCAGGAAACAATAGATTACCTTATCGTCTTTGAAGTTCCTACAGTAAATGCGTTGTTCGATATGACAGATGCTTTATAGACCGCTGCTTTTGAACGCAAGTCGGAGGCTTCTTTTCTATCAGCACGCAGTTCCTCTAAAGATTCTCCACTCTGTTTGTAACTTCCTCTGCTTTCACTTTTAGATTAAAACCAAACAACAATAGGTCGTCATTAGTAACTACTACCTTGAAAGCAGCAAATGGGTAGCTTGTTTTTTTTTCCGCATTCAAACATGGAATGGATAAGCAGAATACCTTTTATTTTCGTAAAACACATATCAATGGGCTTTATAGTTTGGGCCTAACTGTTTTATTTATTTATTGCGCTCTGTATTTATTTTGAAAATTAGGATGCTGCTATTTGAGAGTTCCTCCTAGGTCAAGCATATGAAAAGGCAGTTATCATCAAACCACCGGAGAATTCCTTAGCGAAAGGTACATTTCATTTCTCTAAAATAGCAAGTTTTTACGAGTCTCTGTATTTTGTTTCTCATTGTTTATGTAGGTTTTTCTAGGGTTTTCTACTTGTAGGTTTTTGTTGTGCTCGCTCATGGCTGAAAGAGAGGTTGTGGTGTTGTGTTACTGGAATTGTCATATCAAGCATGGCCCTGATGGCGTCTACTTTGAAGGATCGACTCCTAAAGAGATGAGAGTCAAGAAAAATGCTGACTTTAGCAGATTTCTGGATGAGCTTTATCTAATAACTGGATTTGATAAGCAAAAATCAAAGCTTGAAATAGTCGCTAGGTACCCTGTTGTTCAATCACCCAATAAGTTTAGGTATCTACTTCATCCCGTGGCGAACGACATTCATTGGGAGAAAATGCTTGAGGTTCCAAGCAATCACCCTTGTATTAACTCTGTGGAATTTTACTTGGAAGCTAAACCAAAGCCTAATGATCCTCCTCCTGCTCCTTGGTCCTTATTGCCAATGGGAATGAATCCCCAGAAAAGACAGAAGAGCAGACACCAAGTGGTAGGGAAAAGACAGAAGAGTACGCAACAAGAAGTGGGGGATACAAATTCAGGTTCAGGGTCAGGATCAACACCGACTCTTGTGTCTGGTTTGTGGCTTGAAGGTGATACAATGCGTGTGGGATTGTGTTTTAAAGATTTAGCTGAGATGAAGAAGGCAGTGGACTGGTGTTCGATTAAGAGGCGGCAAAAATGTTTACTAAGAGAGACGGAGAAGGACGTGTATGTGGTTGAATGTGAAAGATGGCACTGCAAGTGGTCAATTTGTGCTTCTAGAAGAGAAGAAGACGGTCTTTTTGAGATAACCGAGTGTAGTGGTCCACATGATTGTTACCCTGAACATCTAAATGATTTTGATGCTGAGTGTATACCATTTCAGATTGAGCGTGTGGTCAGGGTACAGCCCACTCTCTCAACTGCAGAGTTGGATAAATGGTGGGAAAAAAAATTTGGCTTTGCGCTTGATCAAGTGGTGGAGCATTGTTCAGAAGGACTTGTGGAGGATGCGAAAGTGAAAGCTATCAAAAGATTCTTTGGAGATTGGGATCAGAGTTTCAGACTCATACCCAAGTTAATGTCTGTGCTTCACTCTTCTAATGGCCTTCTTGTAGACTGGCAATATGATTCTTTGACTCATGATCCTGAACACGCCTCCTTTCGCGGTTTGTTTTGGGCATTTTCACAGTCTATCCAAGGGTTCCAACATTGTAGACCTCTGATTGTTGTGGACACCAAAAACTTGGGAGGTAAATACAAAATGAAGTTGATGATTGCCTCGGCGTTTGATGCAACCAATCAATATTTTCCTCTTGCCTTTGCGGTTACTAAAGAAGTATCTGTTGATAGTTGGCGTTGGTTTCTCACTAGAATCAGAGAGAAGGTAACACAGAGGCAAGGCATTTGCCTCATCTCCAGTCCTGACCCCGATATACTCGCTGTTATTAACGAACCAGGATCTCAGTGGAAAGAACCCTGGGCTTATCACAGGTTCTGTCTGTATCATCTGTGCTCCAAACTATGTAGCGTTTCTCCAGGCTTCGACTACAACATGCATTTTCTTGTGGATGAGGCTGGGTCGTCAAGTCAGAAGGAAGAGTTTGATTCCTACATGAAGGAGATCAAAGAGAGGAATCCAGAAGCTTGGAAATGGTTAGACCAATTCCCTCCACATCAGTGGGCTCTGGCTCATGATGATGGTCGGAGATACGGAATCATGAGGATAGATACTGAAGCTCTCTTTGCTGTTTGTAAAAGATTTCGGAAAGTTGCAATGGCAGGGGGTGTGATGCTTCTGTTTGGTCAGCTGAAAGACGCTTTTGCTGAGTCTTTTAAGCTTAGCCGTGGTTCTCTTAAGCACGGCGATGTGTACACGGAACATGTCATGGAAAAGCTTGAAGAGTTTGAGACAGATTCCGATACTTGGGTTATAACTATAACGCCGTTGGAAAGAGATGCATATCAGGTCTCAATGGCCCCGAAAAAGAAGACACGTCTGATGGGTCAGTCTAATGACTCAACGTCTGGGATTGTTCAATTGAATGACACAACATGCACTTGTGGAGAGTTTCAAAAGAACAAGTTCCCATGTCTGCACGCTCTAGCAGTCTGCGATGAATTGAAAATCAACCCGTTGCAGTATGTAGACGACTGTTACACTGTTGAACGGTATCACAAAACGTACTCGGCTAAATTTTCTCCTGTTCCTGAGTTATCAGCTTGGCCGGAAGCTTATGGAGTTCCAACATTGATTCCTCCTGTCATTGAGCCGCCTCCACCTAAAGTATCAGGTAAGTTCCGGAGATTTATATTGTGTTATTGCAGTCTCTTACTTTTTCTGACACCATGTTTGTGTTATCTTGTAAAAGGAAAAGGGAAAGAGAAAGATACCGAGGATGATCATCTTGAAGAAGATGAAGATGGTGACGATGATGAGGAGGAAGAAGATGATGATGTTGATGATGACGAGGAAGACGATGATGATGTTGATGATGACGAGGACGATGAGTGGTAATGATGCTTATTGCGTAATGAGCTTTAAGATAAGATCAGTAGGACTCATTCATGCGCACTTTAAACAGCCTTTTGAAGTTTTGGTTTGCTTTTCTGGTTTGGTTTCCGCATAGTTTTAATATCCCTTTCTTTGGATTTTTGTAAACTTGTGAAATTTTCAATGAAGGTTTAGGAATCGCCATGTACATATCAGATAATCTTTTCTAAGTACATTTACGTTTTGCTCTAAGGTCAATTACGAATTAAAAATTGGTTCTAAGTTCGAAGTTCAAAATAATAATAAAAAGTGCTAACTTCTAAACCAACACACAAAACCAAAGAAAAAGGTAAAAATAAGATAGTTGGTCCTAAAAGAAAAATTGGAGGCAACCCAGAGAGTAAATGGAACACCATCTCAGATTCGAAAGCCATTATAACGTTCACATTTCACTTTACAGCCAAAATAAGATTTTATAACTCACTTTCAAGTGCTACAATACAACAACACACAAGTCGAATTTGACTCTGCTCATTCCATTATTTCTTGACTATACCGGGGGATTTGGGTATACTTTGGGTTTCGGTTTCACTTCAATTTCATTAACACTTCTAACAAAGATGGCGTCCGGTTCATGCCTGCAAAAACACAACACTCAGTATCAGTTAAAGAGAGATCAATCCAAAAGCAACACACAATAACATCTCTAGAATGCTATCTGTAAGTCTCAATGGTCAATGTCCACAAATTGAATGTTTCTATATCCCTGATGAGATCTAATAGCATCCAACTCAAACAATAATTCTGTCAAAGAGTTAAGAACCGAAAGATTAAAGACTGAGATTCTTACGGTTTGTCTCCCTCTTCAAACGTGTAACTAGAAGCAACAGCCAGTAATCCACCATCTCGGCTGAATGACAGCGCCGCAATACTTGTTGGATACTTAGAGTACTACAAAGAAGAAGGAGCAAATTAATGATGTGCCTCATTGAAAGAGAGATAACAAAAGCTCTCGTCATTCCTATACCTGATAAAGCCTCTTCTTATTGTTACCGTCCCAAATGTTGACAAAACCATCACAGCCTCCGGAAGCAAAAGTGCCATAACTACAATTTAAAAAAAAAATCCGGTTATTCGAAGTGATAGAGTTGGTTTACCGGGACAGATAACTTAAAAGTTTCAAATTTTGCCCATAGGTTCCACATGCATAGTGAATTCCGTAACACACATTTACAATGAAAAGAATTAAAAAAAATCAAATGAAATGATAGCATTCACAAATCCCAATACTCTGAATTAGCCCTCAAAGTTCATATATTTTCCACTAGATTTTTATCTTCGCCATTCAAAAATTAGTTAAGTCTTGAAGCAATCAAATATCTGAATGGAAACAATCAGGTTTCTTTAAGATAAGACTTACATCGGATGGAAAGCAATTGCATTTACAGGGTAGACAATGTCCCTTCCATCCTCTGATTTCCGGTGACATTTGAAAGCATATCTGAAACGAAGTTCAAATGAAGAAATCAGATTTGTTAAAAGAAGTAAAAAGGAATATCTCACCAGAAAAAAAAATCAGCAAGAATAAACAAAACGCCGTAGACTACCACAGTTCATCAAAGAGAGGTAAGAGAAAACAAATTAGGGACATACTTTTTAGCCTGAGCAGCTTCTGATAGATCAAAAAACTCCATTGAAACCCTCCCTTCAACAGAGCTAAGGGCATATCCTGCAAAGTATTATTAAAATCAAAAGTCTGGAAGAGGATATTGAAGCTACTGAGAGTATACTTGGAACAGGACGAAAGCAACTTTGACTGTTGTTAAAAACAAGCCCCACTGAAAGAAACATATCAGCCATTTAACCTGTTCCGTTGGGATAACAACGTACACATCTTGTCTGGTATTTAAGTGAGGACTCTCTTCTTTGCTCAGGCTGGGACATATTTCTAAGATCATAAATGTTGACATGCCTTCCTGCTGTTGCCACTACCAAACGATTTCCAACAAGAGAAAGAGAGTTAACACGCTCAGGTTGCATATAAGTTCCAATCTGTGTGCGCTCAGTCCCACTTGCACCTCTTGGATCCCAACATTTAATCGTTTTATCCCAACTTCCAGTGATCACTTGCCCTATAACGCCACATAAACATAGTGTTCAAGCAAAACCATGGGATGATTAGAAACACCAAAACATCACGAACATCATAACCAATTTTTACCAACCTGCAGCATAAGAATACTCAACACATCGAACTGGCTTCTCATGCGTACCCAAAACGTCTTCTTTGCCAGCATTGAAGTCAATTCTGAAGTATAACAAGAGAAACCCAATTATTTAGATTCCGCAAAACAATTCCTAAACACTATTTGTACACTCCTACATGACCAGTTTCACTATATCTCAATTTGAAAATTGCATCGAACCGGATAAAATTAGAAGAGAGAACAAATTAAACATACCTTCTAACTTTAGTATCGGCGCAAACACTGAATCCAGAAGAATCATCATGGAAGCAGCAATCGAGTACCGCTCCACCATGTTTAAACTCCCCTCTCATCAAATCGCCGTTCGCATCATACAATCTTACACTCTTCGATCCAAAAATCCATCAGATTAGAGAGATCAGAATTACAAAGGAGCAGTAAAATCAATGTTTGAAAGAAGATTAGAGATTTCTAACCTTATCCCATGAAGAGACTAGTAAATGATCGCTGTTATTAGAAAATCGAAGATTAGAAATCCCATCGGACGGTGGATTCGAGAGCTCGCGACCAATGGCCGGCACCAAAGTCATCCTGGAAAATACGAATTTTTAGGGTTTATGCTCAGAGAGAAAGAGGGAAGATGACTGTTTGATTTTCAAATTCTGTCTGTATACCCTGGACAAAGAATTGAATCTGTTATGTGATCATTACAGTTTTGCTATTAACGATAAATGGGCTGTGAATTCGGCCCATGTATATACCCTTAATTACCTTAATGGGCTTTAAATAGGCCGCCGTTGGTCGTCCAACTACAAATTTCCTTATTAACGTCTAAATAACATATGCAAAAACAAAAACAATAACAACATTTCTCAAGGATAGGCTCTTTTGAGCTTAATTATTATCTGTTGACAAAAAAAAAGAAAACAATTTCGTTATGTAACATATTTGAATAAACGTATTTAAAAATTAAAGCAAAAATTTGCAAGATGTCAATAAAAAAATCAAAGACCGTAAGTGAATTATCTTGGATGATGTGTTTGATCTGACTAATGATATGTGACCGAATAAGCCTAATCTGGCCACATCAATGTCTAAACACGTCGGTTTAATCAAATAAATCTGGTCTAGTTTTTTTTTTTGGCTTATCGAGTACTCATCTTGCTAATGGTAAAAGATTAATCTCCGAACGAATGGTCGCTAATTGGCCATGTGTCCAAGGAATTTAACAAACAGTAATACTTTTTTTTGTCTAAGAAAAAATTGAATTCCTTAAAATCCTTTTCCATTATGTAATTAATAGATATTTTTCTGCAATCCTTTTTTATTATGTAATTGATAGATATTTTTTGCAATAAATTGAAGTTTATCAATTAGTGATTATAAAAGATTTTTTCCACTCAGGAAATGATACTATAATGATTGAGAAAAATATATGATATTTATTAATTATTGAGATAAATATAATATTTATTTATTAAGATAAAATGTAAACCAATCTAGGGAAAAAAAAAAGGTAAACCAATCAGACGTGTACGCGTTTGATTTAATGCTTGTCCCACACGTCTTGTAACTCACACAACACACATCGCATAAGTCGAGTTCACGGTAAACCTAATTAATTGTGTTTGTTTATGTTTAACTTTTTTTTTGAAGTGTCACTCTCACTATATGGAAAATTTACTTTTTCTTTACTTACTGGATTATTGCACTTAAAATAGAGATTGAGTTATCGTAGAATATCCCGGGATTCTCTATTTTCCTTGTTAACTAACTCAGTTTCCAATATTCAATTGTTATCCGAAACCTACCAGTGAACAGTGAACCGACTTAAAACTCAAACTAATATAAATATGAGAGTCCGAGAGGACAGTCACGAAACAAACAGAACTTGACTTTTCTTTTGCTAATCACTCCAAGTTTCTTAGGGATTAAGAAAAAAGCTCTGAAACGTATCGGAATCGGAGAAGTATGGATCTCAAGACGTTGAATCAATTTTCGCCGTTGACAAAGCTTACCGTTCCAAATCACAGAGATGTACAAGTCAGGACAGACCAGTTGATAACTTACGAACGATCGAAACGAAAGTCTTCTCTTCATGATGATGAAGATCTTATTTCGAAACGCCGATGCTTAGATTTTCAGCGAAAAATAGAAGACAACGAGTGTGCAAACGACGGCGTTTTCGTTGCGCCTCCTAGGTTTAAAAGTGGTCAAGTGTCTATACGACAGCGTTCTGACGCTCCTCTCTCTTCTCAGGCGGTGAAACACGACGAGTTTGCAAACGATGCTTTCTACAAGCCTTGGTTGGATAGTTTCCGGCTGAAACGACAGCGTTTGGGTGACGATGAAGATCCTTCCTCTTCTTCTTCTCCATCTGAAGTTGATATCGCTGCTCTCACTCTCTTACAGTTTTCCTGTGATAGACGCCATCCGCAAACACAAACGCTAACGCGGCCGCAGCCGCAAACTCACAAAACTCAACTGCAGAGGCCGCCGCCGCAACTTCAATCACAAACTCAAACGGCGCCTCCTAAGTCTGATTTGTTCAAGTGTAGCATCTGTGAAAAAGTGTTTACTTCGTATCAAGCTTTAGGTGGTCACAAAGCTAGCCACAGTATTAAGGCCGCGCAACTTGAAAACGCAGGCGCAGACGCTGGAGAAAAAACGCGGTCAAAGATGTTGTCACCGTCTGGGAAAATCCACAAGTGTGATATATGTCATGTTCTGTTTCCCACCGGACAAGCCCTAGGTGGACACAAACGCCGTCACTACGAAGGCCTTCTCGGCGGTCACAAACGCGGTAATGACGAGGCTGTTCTCAAGTTGAGTCCCAATAGCAATAAGAGCGTTGTAACAAAAGTGTTAGATGCAGAACAGAGTTTAAGGGCAAGTGACAACATTCACAAACGCAATCAGGACGAGGTTGTTCCCAGCAGAGACAAGTGGAGTCTCAGTAATGTGAGTGTTGTTAAAAATGTGTTGGATCTAAAGCTGAGCCTAGGGGAAAGTGACGGCGGTCACAAAGACAGTCAGGACGAGGTTGTTGTTCATGAAGACAAGTGTAGTCCTAGTAGCAATGGGAGTATTGTAACAAATGTGTCCGATCCAGAGCAGAGCGTAAGGAGATTGATAGATCTTAATAACCCGCCTTCACTCGAGTTTGATCAATCTAGAGGCGGAGACGTGGAGGAAGTTGAAAGTGCAATGATATTAGCAAAGCAGCCTTGATAAGAAAAATGATTTTTTCAATACTAATTGCATTAAGGGTCTTAATTTGTGATTTTGATTTTGATGTTTATTTTAATATCCAACAATCCAGTTATCCTGGTTAGTAAACAAAGATATATTAATGTGTTTTACCAACCAAAGATTGTGAATGCGTTTGCTACATCCACGAGAACAGAAAAAAAAAAAAAGAACCTTTTTGGGGCATTGGCCCTCTTTAGAGTAACAAGAATCGTGAATTAATCATTAAAAGAGTTAATCACTGGTGTAAATATTAAACTTCAAGATTTGGAAAGGATTACATAACAGAGAGATTTAACAGTTAAGCAAAGAGTTAGTAATACTTAAAAACAGAGTAAATACAATATAGAGTTTTATGTTTAAGCCAGAAAGGCAATGGAAACAAAGTTTGTACTTAGAAAAAAAGTCACTTCCGAGAAGAAGAAAAAGTAAATTCAAATCTGGACTTCTTCCATTCCTTCAATTTTGAATATTGCTTTTGACTTTTATCTAGTTTAGGAATATGCTAAAAGAATAGAAATCAAGCTTATCCGAATATTCTGAGATAAATTATAGCAGAACTTAGCCGATTTTAACTTATATATATATATATATATATATATATATATATCTATATATATATTGAGTAAATCCAACAGAACACGTATAAGTCAACTGTCGTTTGTGCGAAACAATACTCTCCCAAGTTTCGTAAGAAACAAGCAAACGAAAAGTGTGTATCTGATAGATTGGAAGAAGAGGTAGTATTGGCTCTTTCATCACAGATGAAACAACCGTCTAAGGATGTGTCCGCTCTGATCAAACGATTAGAATTTGCGATGCAAGAAAGAAAAGATGGGTTACTAGCCGACGACAATGTTTTGATTGAGATGATAATGGAACTTGAAGGGAATATTTCTACTACTAATGGTGATGATGAAGATCCTTATTCAGAAGGCAGGTTAATAAAAGTGATAGAACCGATCGGGCTAGACGAAGACGATGAGTGTGTTGAGATTGGGTTGGGGAGTTGTGAACAAGAGCCAATACAAGAGCGTTTTGGTGATGATAAAGATCCTTCTTCGGATCACGGAAACGTAGAATCTATCCGGCTAGAAGAAGAAGACGCCGTTTTGTTTGAGCCTTGGTTGAAAAGCAGGTTGAAAAGCAGGGACAGGGAACAGTCTCAACGACAAGGTTTTGGTGAATACGAAGATTGTTTCTCGGAACGCAGGTTCTTACAAGAAGAAGAAGAAGAGTGTTTTGGTGACGATGAAGATTCTTTCTCGGATCAGATTTCATTCTTGGAATCGAACCGGCTAGAAGAAGAATTTGAAGAAGAGAAAGAAGCAGCCCGGTTTTCAAACGACAACGATTTCGTTGAGCTTTTGTTTCAAGGTATTGAACAATCAAAATCAAAACCAAAGCCAAAGTCTTGTTCTTATTATGATGATGATGATGATGATGATGATGATGGTGATGAGGATGATGATGATGATGATGATGATGTTGATCCTTCCTCCAAAGACATACGTTTAGAAGAAGAAAACGAGTGTGAAAACAGAGCCGTTATTAGGCCTAGCTTGAATAGTGTAGCACCAAATCAACAGCGTTTTGGTGATGATGAAGTTCCTTCTTCTTCTTCTTCTCTCTCCAAAGATGAAACCGCTGCTCTCTGTCCCACACCGCATTCACAAACACAACCGCAATCGCAAACCCAACTGCAAAAGGTGACCCAACCTCAAACGCAGATGCTGCCTAAGTCTGATTCTTACCAGTGCAACGTCTGTGGAAGAGAGTTGCCTTCATATCAAGCTTTAGGTGGTCACAAGGCTAGCCACAGGACTAAGCCGCCTGTTGAAAACGCAACTGGGGAAAAAATGCGGCCAAAGAAGTTGGCCCCATCTGGGAAAATCCACAAGTGTTCTATTTGTCACCGAGAGTTTTCAACGGGACAATCCCTCGGTGGACACAAACGCCTTCATTACGAAGGAGTTCTCCGCGGTCACAAACGCAGCCAGGAGAAGGAGGCTGTTTCCCAAGGAGACAAGTTGAGTCCTAGTGGTAATGGGAGTGTTGTAACACATGTACCTGACCCAAAGCAGAGCCGAAAGGGATTGATAGTTATTAATAAAGTGCCATCGCCGGAGTTTAATGATCCCGGCGACAAAGACATATTGGAGGGTGAAAGTGCATTGTTAGCAAACAAGCTTGAACAAGATAGAGGAATTACCAGTACTCGCATGATTAACGGTTTGAAATTTTTTAACTTTCTGTAAACTGATTTACACACTTGTTTTGTTTTGTTTTATTGAATTCTCTCATATAGATTGGTCAATTTTAGATTAGGTTAGTTGATGACATCTATCTATGTTGATGTCATCTCATTCCCTGATGTGGGACAGTTTTGGGCTTTTTTTATACGAGTATTACGGAGCTTTTGGAGGTTCGACAAAAGCAAAAGGAACCATTAAAATTGAAGTGTGAGTGTCCTTTTTAACTTGTACTTGTTTTTAGTTGTTGATAGACTCCTTCAAGACAACTAGAAACGACAAGACATCTTGATATGAAAAAACGGCGTCTAGAACTAGAAAAATAGACAAAATCAGTGATTCATCAGAGCATACATTACTACTACATCTTTATATGTACACAAGCCAAAGAATCCCATTAGAAAAACTTACGTATACAAAAAACTAAGCTTACTTACTTTAGAGGAATTACCTGAAATCTTATACAAAACAAACGTAGAAACTACAAGAGCAAAGAGAGAGATGATATCCGCGAATCTCACCTTGATCTTGGTTTGAAAACGATAAGGTCGGGATTCGTGGAAGGAAAAGGCCCGTGTTAGCAACTCTGTTCTTGGTGAGTAGTGTAGTCAAAAGGAACAAATCTGTTCTCTTGAGGAAGATCAGTTTTTCTACAATTGCGGAGTCAAGCTGCTTGTGATTGGTATCCGACTTAGTTGTATTATATGCGTTTTCATGCTACAATCAGTAACCTGGTTTGTCGTGTTCACCCCAAAGTCATATTAGAAAAGAATAGAGACATTGCAAAAGTACTCTAAACACAAAAAACAAGAAGATAAATGAAGATGAAGACCCTTTACCTGCATAGCTGCTACTCTTGATAAGCAACCTTGACATCTTTCAAGCAAAACCTTTTCTTTAGCAGTTACATTCACGGTTTCCACCATTACAGAATTCATCTCATCCACCTAAATAGACATAAATGAGTTTAAAGTAACCATTAAAGATAAGGGTTGTGCATAGAATAACTCAAGACAGATAACATATCAGACCCAAAAGGTTCAATAGACTCAACAGAGCTTCGAAAAATCTGAGAGAGACAAGATCATTTTTTTACCTTCGACGTCAGTGAGAATATGGAAGATGACATAGCTTGCATTACATCGACGGCTGAACTAACAGCATGCTTGAGGTCTTGAATATCAACCTAAACAATTCGAGAAGCATATTAAAAAAAAATTAACCTACGGTTTCTTGATTAAGCCAAAACAATCATATCATGGATTATACCATTGAGTCTTACCACGGTTTTTCCAACTATTGGTAGACGAAGTGTGCTGGCTTTCAAGGATTCGGTTGCTCCTGACAAAGAACTTGAATGATCTCTATCCAGAAGAGACCATTCTTCTAGAAAACCCATCTACAATTTAATAAATACAGCGAGCAAGTTTAGTATATCTAATGCAAAAAACAACATTCATAATTTCTTTAGTCTTTCTTATATGCCTCTCCTGTAGCGATGTACTATTACTACGGTTATCACTTAAAGATAAATAAAATCTCATGTTTCTTATGCTGATTCATTGTCAAAAATTCAAAGTGTTAAGTTGTGGGATGGTTCTAAGCAAGTAAGCATACCAACTTCTAGAGGTAGATATAGAAAATCTACCTACCATACATAAATAAATTATTAGAGTCCAAATTCATTTGCTAAACACGTTGCGAGACAATTACCATTCAACAATAATTGAGTTATACACAAAACTTGATTTTCTTATTACGGCAAGAAGGAATCACTAAGCCAAATTCCAAAGAATATCTGTCGTATTCCTCAAAAATAGAAGGAGAAGAAAACGTCTTAATTAGGACATTAGCCCTTTTAAAGTAAGAAATCGCATAAACTTAAGAGAGTTCATTCACAGTCTTACCTGTCCCCTCAGAATAGAAGCCAGTTTCAATTTCTGCCTTAGCAAAAGCAACTTGATTCGTTTTAAAGTGACACTGTGCCGCAGTTCCGAGATTGATACCCATGCATTCCACAGGTTTTTCTGGCAAAGAGAAAAAACAAGAGAGTCAAATTACAGTTTATGTTACGCCGCTAATAGTATAGATTTAGTCATCCTTAAACAAAAACTACTCTTCCACTATATTAGTTCCAGTAAGATTAACAAACTCATGCTTAATCTCCAAATTGACCTGATTTATCTGTGGGATGATGGCACCTAGGAGCCTAAATGATAAGTTTCCACAAGTGCTCACTTATTACATCAAGATCCTAAATATAGATGAACAAATCATACCCTATCTAATCTGCAGCAGTGGCTAAAAGTATAAACCATAGCTGTGATTGACCACAAAAGGAAATGAAAAACTCATAATTAAGCCATACCTCTGCGTTCAACCTTTGCACCATAACAGTAGAGTCTGCCCTCGCATTGACAAACCGCCACTGCAGGTCACGGTTATATAGAAGCCTCAACAAATGTGCATCCATAACACGATCCTCCCCAATTTTCCCTCTCCTAATATCAGCAGAGAAACTAAGAATTGAAGGCGTGTTGTTGCGGTTATAAGCGTTCATTTGATCAGAAACTCCATTTCTAGCTCGAGAAGGGCTCGAAAGAGCTCTAGCTGGAGATGACGTAGTTGTCGCCCAAAGCTTACTTGGTGAAGCAGAGCGTATAGCAGAACCTCTTACAGGAGAAGCCATACCACGAGGAGATGATAAAGGAACAGCATCGCTAGAAAACCGTTTCGAAAGACCAAACTTTGAAGATATACTACTGGTTTTCAAACCCGGGCTAGAGGATAAAGGCGAACCTGGATCCTGCAACCGCCTTAACCGGCTATTAGTCTCTTGCCAGAACCTAGCAGAAGCCATAATATTACGAGGCAAGCTCTTTGATTTAGAGATTTCACCATTAACACCAGAGCCACATTCTTGAACACCATTAGTGCTACCAGAAGAAACACTATCAGTATCAGAAGCAGTAAAGTCACAGGAAACACTAGACGTCAGACCATTATTTGGTCTTCTCTGGATATCATCTCCAATATCCAAATATTCATCCCTACCTCCCAAATCTAAACTCAATCTCCCATTAACAGAAACCCTAGGACTCTCATCAATCATAGAATTATGCAACATTGACCTCCCAACAAACCCAGATCCAAGCTTTCCTCTATCACTACCACAATCTAAGCTTCTAGAAAGCGAATTCGGCACAACAGATTCAGAATTCCCCCTCCGTGAGGCTCCAGGCCAGCGTTGTTGGTCCACAGGCTTAGAGTTCTCTCTCTGATCTCGAACCGGCGTCGATCTCCGTCGCTCCGGAGTAGATTTCCGGTGAGAAACCGGCGTAGAAGTAGTCTCTTTCTTTTTACTAATCGGAAGAGAAAAGGCTTCACCTTGAAACGAAACAGACAAACTCCTAGTGGAAGTGATAAGCATCTTCGTAGCCGCCGACATTTCAGTGCCTACAGTGACCGAAACCGCCGAGGGTCGACGACGGTCCACTGATTGAGACCGTTTAGGTAACAAAGACGGCGTTTTGATCGAATTGGAAGCGGAATTCGTCGTGGAGCGAGAGAGTAAAGGCGAAGGAGATGGGTATCGTTTACTAGTTCTGAGTATTGCAGAGGAAGAAGAAGAGGAGGAAGAAGAGGTGGTGGTGGTAGTAGTGGTAGTGGTAGTGGTGGTGGAAGAGACAGAGTGAGACGGAGAAGGAGATAAGTAGCGAGAAGGAACTTGTTTGCCTCTGGGTCTTCTTTGTCCGCCATTGTTGGTAAGAGATTGAGGTCGATCTCGAGGTGGGTTTCTTGGGTCAGTGGTTGAAATCGCTGCAGCAACCATTCTCGTCGGAAAAAACTATTCCTTTTTTCACATTGCATTCAAAGAGATTTGTGTCTTCTTTCTTCTCCAAACTCACCAAAGTTGAAAACTTTCAGAACAAATCGAAGAAAGGAATTTGCTTTATTTGCTTCACAGCCGAAGAAGACGAGAGAGAGGAGAGAGGGCGATGGGAGAGAGATGTGGGGAGAAATTGCAAGTGGGGTTTGTGGATTTGGGGTTTCCTGAGTAACTTTTTTGTTTATGTGATTTAAGTTTCTTAGTATATCTATTGTTTATTATTATTATTTTGCTTTTTCAGAGATTTACAATTTTACATCGACTTTGAAAGCTTTGAATTTTGCCCTAAACTATATGTTTAATATTAATTAATTAGTTTTGGTTTTGGATGTTTATTCTTAATCTTCTTTATTCTTTATAATTTATGTATTATGGATGATCAGGAGTTAATTTCGTTTATTGCCTTTCTACTTTCCAGTTTCCACAGTAAGATAAGATCTTTCTATATTCTTTTGTTCATTTTATATAGATTTTTTTTTTCTTTCAAGTTTCAAGCCCTAATAAACAAAACTAACAAGAAATTCATAAACAAATTACCATGATTTTTGCAGTTTCATTGAATACCGAGAAACAATAAATTAATTGTATGAATATATTGCTCATAGTCAAATTAGTGTATTTATGAATTCAATAATTTTTGCTAAAATTTTCCTTTTTTATAACTAAAAGATCTGATTCAAAATTAAATCTATATTTTCCACTATGATAGTTTTTTGCATTTATTTTATATAACTGGAATATCTCAAGTTGAAGTTCAGATCAATACTTTGACATTTAAGATGACGTCAATATATAGTTTATGCTATTGTATACTAAACATATTATTATATTAACTCAAAAGTTTTAATGCTTCAGAATATGTGATTTGTTATGCCATTAGCTAAGTACTAACATAATTCAAAAATAATAATTTGTGGAGATATTTTTCCTCGTTCATCTATGGATTGAGTTATAGTGGTTGATTTCTATGACATAAAATTCATTAATAATTGTTTTAAATGAATACACATAACTAACCAGATCGAGATTGTTTCTTATTTTATCACATATATTTGGTCGCTATGAAATTTATATCACGATATTGATATTGATTTAATCATTAAAAACCGTTTAAATTTTGGTTCATCTTTATGCTTTTTGGAAAGTTGATTGAATATTTGCATGTGCTTGAAATTGATACTTTTCTTAGAATTGTCATTGAGGATTACTTTTGGCTCTCTTTTACTTAATACCATTCCTTGGCTTTCAAAGTTACCACCCCTAATTATTTATATCTTAACCCACAAATAAATACTAACTATAAGCAAACGATAAGCATAGATAAAATAAAAAGAGATACAAGTAAACGATTCATAATTGGTTCTTAATTTCTAAAATATGAACCATGGAAGCTAAAAGACTACGTCGGTATTATCTAATTCTTACGTTTCAAATTTAATAAGTTAACCCCAAATATAAATTGAATTCCTTTATAAGAAAAAGAAGAAAATAAATAGCATGTAATATTTACGCATTTGAATCGATGTTGATGTGTACATGTGATTTAGATTCATACCGAATTTTATATCTAAAATATATATGAGAAAAATAAATACGTTTTCTCTTGATTAATGTGGTCGTCTACGGTCAATATATAGTCAACAAAACAGAAAGGGATAAGGTCAATTCATTACTCCTATTTTCTCAAAAAAAAAAAAAAAATAGTGTGTGTGTGTGTGTGATGGAGATAAATACCACTACAAGCAAAGTAATGTATTTTGCATAAGTTAAGGAAATATTTAGAGAAAACCAAAAGATGTAATGTCACTTTTAGCTCCATTAATATTTTCTTGCTTTGGAGTGAGTATTAGTTAGTCCATATTTAGTCATTTTTGCTTAGGGTCAAAGCTTTCTTAAACAACTCTCTTATTAATATAAAAAAAACATAGCCATGGTTTAGAGTTTAATAGTTTATATAACGTTCTTTTCTCGAACTCATGTTTACAAGTCATAGCGATATGGACATACGGTAAACGATGATCAATTGATCATGTCATCATGCTCGTCCTAAATTTTTGAAAGAGATTTCCTTATATAACAAACATAAAGTTTTGATATGTTTTTTTCATAAATATTGTGTGAATGTTCTGTGGACGGTTCTAATGATGATTATACAAGCATGTATCATTAGCTACTCGGATTTGCAAATATTTATATCTATAGACAATCATTTCACCCAATATAATGTTTTGAAGGTTTAGTTTACATTATGATATTAGTATTATATAGACAGCAATACTATAATAGATCATTTTTATTTTTCCAACAAGTACTTATACCTTAATCGATTCGAAAGCAAAATACGTACGGCACACCCCCTAAACTCCGGGATTGTGTTCGTCTTGTATACGAGAACGAACGAGATTTTAATCTATCAAAATATATATGTCTTATGAATCTTATAACTAGCTATAAAATTAATTAATATAATTATGGTTAAACCACTTAACCAAAATGTTGAATAATGTGTGGAAAATAACATCTCTTTGGTTGTTATTAATTGGAAAAAGGAAAAGGTCTTTAAGAACCCATGGCCATGACCCATCTCTCTCTCACACAAAAACGCTCTCTAACTACTTTGACAACTTCATTACACTAAAAAAGCAATAGCGTGTAATGATTTTCTTTTTATTCGCATTGAGTTTTCATTTCTTTATTTCTTCTATAATTCACCTAAGCACACTATAAGATTTGAACATAACTTATTACACGATGATAATAACAATAAAAATCATTAAACTATATGTTCTATCAACTTTTTTTTAATTGAAATGTTGATGAAGCCATATCTTAAGCCAAAAGTTATATGTAAGTCTATTGGATAAAAAAGAAAAGTCTAGTGGCCAAATGCCAAAAATTGTTTGCATTTTGTGAAAACTTAATAAAGAGCAAATTATAACCCTTAATTTTTCTATCATTAGACCAATCAATCCATATTTATCTATTTAGTTTCAAAGACACAATGTTTAGCATTGTCACTTTTTTGGGTCCATTTGTATAAAAGAGTTTTGAGACTACCTTAAAACATTCAGCTCAAAAGTAGTTTAACTTATATATCTGTAATAATATGATCACGATGCAAACTAGACGATTCGTTAGATGTCATTGTATATATAGATGACAGAATTGTTGGGTACTAGTTGAAAAAAATATAAACACTAACGTTAGGTCTAATATATAACTACACGCATGTACTGTGGTAGGTTTTGGTTGCCTTTTTTTTTAAATAAGCTTGTAAGACCCATATCCGTTACTATACATATACATATGAGATTTAAATATCATTTATGGATTTAAATATTAAATTGTTTATTAGCCAAGTTTCTTAAGATCATGTGACTTGAAGCATACTCCATAGATTATTGACTAATCATTATTTTAATCTCATATATTCAGTTGAGAGACCAATATTAGTTAGCCCAACTTTGAAAGTAATTATAATATTAAAACCCTTTTTGATGAATAAGTAGTAAAGTAATATTAATAATTTAATATTGTCACCTTTTCTACTTTCCAGACTTAGAACATCCTTTCCACTTAATCCCAACACATTCTTCATCAAAAGCTTTTTCAAGGTTTTCACTTTATTTTTAGATAATGTGGATTGCTTCTGTAATAACTCTATTCACTATATACAACATTCCACTATATTACAAACAGTCTTGAACAAGTTGTTTTCTTTGTAGGTGTAATGGAGAAATACAAATTTTAGTTAATCCCCAAATAGAAGCATAGTTCTTGAGATTATCTGCAGCTCAAAATTCAACATTTACTCGATTATTTGAAATATGGTGTTTGCACAAAACATGATACACATGGAGAGCTGGTATAAAATATTAGTAGAAAACTATTTAGCATAATTAAGTAATTGTTTAGTATTATAATGATCTAATAATGCGTGCCCTTGAATCAAACTAAGATGTGATTTAAGTACTTGATTTTTGGTTGTTATCAAGTTTCTTAGAGGTAACGTCTCACATTTAAGTATGAAAAAGTATGGAAAGCAGAAAAAAAATAAAAACAAAGGAAGATTTTTTTATCACGAGCTAAATTTTATTTAATTCGTTTACTTAACTAAATGTTAAGAAAATGACCAATTAGCACTATCAAATATCAATGATCAGTCGAAACATATCCATCAACAAGCTCTATTTTTTCAAGTCTTTCGTTGAAAAGGATTATGAATAGATCGATATATACCTTTTCTTTTGATATAAATTTCATAAATGAGATATTATCCATACAAGTATAAGTGTAGTTAATAAATGGGTCTAAAAGTCCATAGAAGTTCCATGGAGATCACAACTTTTCTGCTCACACTCTAACTTGCCCCATCTTGCATCCACTCTCTCGCAAGGGAACACCAATTTCCCCAAACTTCAAAACAATTTTAGAATCACACATAGAGACATATGGATCATAAATTTCAATTCAATTCTCGCTACACTAACATTAATCTTCTTTCAGTTTACCTTCTATTTACGGTGTTGTGTACATGGCAAAGCCACTGTGAGAATTCCTCCTGAGATCCAGCTTGTGCGGGATTCGATCTATTATGAACAGAACCGTGTGATCAAAATCACTGGTAAACAAACATCTTAACGATAAGTTGCAATGAGCTACAAGATAGCATTATTACCTTAGGATTTCTTTGAAGTGATCCGCACATTCTCTACAAGGATACATTCGGGAAAGTATCGTCATCTACAGAGAAAAATGCTCTGTTTTAGCTTTCACAGGAAGAACACCTACTTGTGACAGCAAGTTCTAACTGATTGCAAGCGTTAAGCCTTCATAAATTTTTGAAGTTTCTAGCTGAAAATTTTAGCTTCCGAGTACATCTTCATCTAACAAACTAACGTCTATAAATGATATAAGATAATAGACTAGGGGAAGAAGAGTTGTACCAGCTCTTTAACATCCTTTTTTTGCTGCCTTGTTGGTTTTTCTGGATACTGATGAGAAGAAAAAAAACACCTGATTCAGAATGCATACATAACCTGAGTTTAACCAATTCACAAACATCTACTTAGAGACTGCTAAAGGTCCCATCAATGTGATAAGGTAAAAGTATAAGAACGACAGAAATACAACCAAAATCCTTTGTTTCGAAGAGTACACTCAACTCTCTCTCTCTAAGCCCAAATGCTTGCCAATACACAACCAATACCTCTAAGTCTTTTCATAAAACTCATGTATCAAGGAAACTAAATGGATAATAAGTATGGTTAAGACTAAATTTTATGCAGAGAAAGGTAGTCAAGAATGATTAAATTGAAAAAAACAAAGCAAAACTCAACCTGCGCAGCAAGAGTGTGAAGAAACGTCCATGTAGCTCTCCCGAGATCCTCTTTAGTCACAGGACCAGTAGACTTGTCCTGTAAATAATATGGAGTGAGTTTGATGTAATTGTTACACATAATTCATATCAACAAAATCCATCGCTGAAATGAAAATGTCCTGTAAATAATATGGAGTGAGTTTGATGTAATTGTTACACATAGTTCATATCAACAAAATCTATCGCTGAAATGAAAATGTCGTATAACACTTGAAACCCGTTTCAATGAGACCTTAAAGGTAAAACTTTTCGTAATGAAACCTTATTCAAGATACAGCTATTTTTTCATGGCTAGTTACACAAACTCCAAATCATCATATAAAAACAGTATATACCAGTAGAAATTTCCTGACAATAGAGAACCGAATTGAATAAAGCATCTAACTTTCAACCACAGGTTTGGTAAAATAAGAAAGAAAGACGATTTCTGACCCAGGAAAGGTAGAAAGAGTTCATTGGGGAATTTCATCGAACACGTTGGTGATGATGATAAGCAAGGGAAGATTTTGCTAAGTGTCAAAACAAACACGAAAAACTAATTGAAACCGGAATTAGATTTGAACCTTGAGAGGAAGTTTCTGAAGACTGGAACTGTTTGTTGCGATTGGCGGAGAAGAGTCCAAGGAGATGATTGGGTTTTGGATTGTGGATTGAGAACTAGGAGGAGTATTCTTGATGCCGATGAAATTGGAAAGATGAGTTTGGACGCAATTTGATAGTTTCTCGAAGCTCTGGAGTAGTGGCTGCCATGGCTTCTCACCCATCTTTTTTTGTTTCTCGGAGAAATCACTCGAGAAATTAGACAATGCCTCAACAGCTCAACTGTTTGTTTCTTCCTTTCGCTTTGCCTGAAAATAAATAAAATTTGAAATAAATTATTATAAATAGTAAAAATAACACATGAAATTTTTCTTACCGCATAATATTTATTTATTTTATGATTTAATTCAGCAAAAATCATTTAAATTTATTCATATGTCGACTAATTCGTCTGATAATTCATAATTTATTTGTTGCAATGCTGGTTTAGTAATTTTGCAAAGATTTAACGTCAAAATATTATATTACTACAAAGAGTTATCTAATTGAGCAACACATTGATGTAATTTTAAAAAAAAAAATTGGTCCCTAACAAAGAAAACTTTATTACATACATTCTACAACTGTTACCAAATGAAATTTACCCAATATTTCTTGAATCTAGCTAGAAGATCCATTACCATTGTTCTAGTACTTTTGTCCATTTATTATGAGAAAACAACTATACGTTCTATGTTCTGTTCCATATTAGTTTCCTCGAGTCGTTTCCTCTTTCTCGGCCTTAATCCATGCAGCCTGCAAATGAAAGAACACAAAATATCAAAACCAGCTCAAATGATTGGTGTGTTAATGGAAAAAGAAAAACAGAAAGAACCTAACCTTTTCTCTTTCGAGTTTTGACAGACTCGGTCGAATCGAGTTTCCGAGGTCTAAACCACCCCAAGCTTCTTGCATTTCTCTATCCCGTGCTTGTCTTCTTGTTAGCAATGGTGTTGCTGTCTCCATCTTCTCGCTTTCAGGTTTCCTTTTATTCTTATTAACTGGTTGGTACGAGGTTGAGTCCCCAAGTCCTAAACCACCCCAAGCTTCTAGCATTTCTCTGTCCCTCTCTTGTCGTCTAGTTAGGACCGGTCTTGTCTCTTCTCCCAAATTCTCAGTAGCTTCTGTTTTCTTGCTTTCAGGTTTCTTCTGGTTATTGTTCTTTGACTCCCCAAGTCCTAAACCACCCCAAGTTTCTTGTATTTCTTTATCCCTCATTTGGCGCCTGCTGAGAATCGGTTTTGCCACCTTCATGCTTTCATGTCCCTGGTTCAAGCTCCCTTCATTATTTCTCTTTGAGTTCTCCGTCTCTTCTACACCAGCTTTGAACATCTGCTTCTCCTTCTCTAGCTTTGGAACATGTTTCACCAGAATTTTGTCCAAACTCTCATAATTTGACTCTGTTTTTGCTCCTTGTTTTCTCTTCTGAATCCTCCGGTTTCCATAAACTGCTTCCGATGCAATTTTTTCTGTTTCTAATCTGTGAACCGGCTTTACCAAGATCATGTCTAGGCTTTCTTCTTGACCCTCAGCTTTATTATTGTTAGAGTCTACGTTTTCTTTGCCCAGTTCTTCTGTTAACAACACACTTGAAACTGTTTCTAAATTCCTTGCTTCAAGATCTTCTTTGCTCCTCTTTTTTGCTTCTTGGACTTCTTTCTCTAGCTTGGAGAAATGTTTTACCAGACAACTATCCAGGCTTGGAACTTCAGACAAACCATCTTTTCTTCCCGGTTTCTTCACGTTTTCATACATTTTTCCGCAGTTCTTTATAGTTTCTTGAACTTCCTTCTCCAATCCCGAAACATGCTTTTTCACTAGCAAACTTTCCAAGTCCGGGATAGGATCCAATGGTGTTTTGTTTCTGCTTGAAGTCTTTTGGTACTTTCCAAAACTCACTCCTGCGTTCTTTTTGGCTTCTTCAATCTCTTTCTCAAGCCTTGAAGAGTGTTTCACAAGGATGCTTCCCAAATCTGGAACAGGATCACTTGCAACACCTTGAGGAACCTTTTTGTTTTTCTCAGATACTTCCTTTGAAACCCTTTTGGCTTCATGGACTTCTCTTTCTAATTTGGTCATGTGCTTAACTAGATACTTGTCCAAACTCGGAATTTCTGTCTCTGTTCCATCCCTTGTTGTTTTTCCTTCCATTAAGGACCCGAATTTAGAATCTCTTCTTGATCTTGTATCTGAAACAATTGGTTCGAAGCTTGTGGTCTGTCCCCTCTGGCTACTAACTTCAGCCAAGGCCTCATTTAAACCACAAGTAGCAACTACAGAGGCAAGACTTGAAAGTTGATCTTCATGTAAGCCCTGAAGCCTCTCCAGCATCAATTCCACTAGTTTCTCCCTGCTAAACTTCCCAAATGACTGCCGCCTCTTGACTTTTAGTTGTCTCATTTTGAAATACGAAGTCTCCTCACATTCAGCCACTTCTTCATCGACCTTGTGGAGAATGCCGAGTTCAGAGTCAGACTCTGTGTCGCATTCTGAAGACATCTCAGTGATCTCATGATTATCACGCACATCAGGATTCTCGCTGATTTTCTTCAGAAGGTCTTTAATCTCAGCTTTGCTAAAAGAGGGGCAATTTGCAAGCCTAGCAAATGCAGTTTTAACAGCAGCTGCTACTTCTTTATCAACATCAAACGCAGTTTCAAAAGATGCTGTAACGGTATGAGTAGGAGATCCCCTTCCATGTGTACCTGATGTTTCAATTCGATATTGTTTCCTCGAGCTATTTGGTTTATCATGCATTATCACTCCCAACGCAGATGCCGCTTCAAAAGCTTCCACTGCAGCTTTTTCTGCATTCTCCATCAAAGTTTCTGCTTCCAAACATGGAATCCTATCAACAGGAAAATTCCTTTAGTTATAAAAGATAAAGAGTTACCACAATAAAAACTTACTGGATACTAAAAAAACCTTTAATTTACCTAGCAGCACGAAGTATTCTACACCAAGATGCTTCAACCAGAGCAGCTTTGCGAAGCTCCATAGCCTTACCCGCAGCCTCTCTAACAGCCATTTGTTCTCTTACAATTTTGCAGTAGTGTGGATTTGAATCGCCAAGAGTCTCATCAAGAGTCTGATTCATTCCACCAACCTCCTACAAAACACCGTACAAACAGCTTCAATATTCCAGAACTGGACATAGTGTTGTTATCACTCAATCAATAAACGTGAGTATATAACAAGAACGAAACTTCACCTGTAGCTTCTTGATCTTCCTATTCAAGTAGGAATCCCCTTTTCTTCGCGGGAACCAACCAAGAGGTGAGGTTTTACGTTGAGAAGACCTCTTTGATTGTGATTTTCTAAGAGCTGATGTCTCTCTTGGTGATTTATTCTGCATTTACTGAAAAGGCCATTAAAGAACAGAAGCAAAAAACCAGCTTAATTAGAGAGTTAACACTTACAATCAAGTGCAAAACTCCTCTAAGCAAATCCCTAAGAAATTGAATTTAAGTCCCTAAGAAATTAAATTCATCTTCTTTAAGTCTCTAAGAAACTAAATTTCTCAAAACCAAACCCGATCAATATAGATTGAAATCCCTAAACCAAACAAGACTTAAAGAGACAGTGAAGCAAAACCCTAACATCTTGGTATAAAATTGACTGATTTAATCGAAGGAGAACAACAACAAGAAACCTAAATCCCGTGGCCTATATTACCAAACCCTAATTTTGTATTAAACATGAAGAAACTCAACCAATGTCACTGGAAACATCACACGTACGGGAGAACAAAATCCATTAAACGGAATGAAATTAGATCTCGTGAATCGAAAGAGAAATTACCTTGCCAAGTTTCGAAGGTGAAGACGAACACTCAAGATGATCGGAAACACCGACGCCGCTTTTCTTGTCAGAAAGACATCCCAAATCCAAGCAACCGAGATCCATGGCGGCTTTAATCATATCCTCAATTTTGCTGTATCAGACTAAGTGAAGAAGATTATCAGATAAGCAAAAACCTTTGGAGAAAATTTCGATTGGAGAAGAGAGAAGACGAGAGAATAGTAGAAGAAAGATTTGATTGGTGACTCTTCTCTTCTCTTTTTGAGTTTTGGGGGAAATATACAAATGGGGAAGTAGCCGTTACAACGGGATTTATGGCTTTTTTTTTCTCAAGTCATAACCCACTCACTTTTTCTCTCAACGGGTCGTTTTGGGCATTCGAAGGATTCATCTCCTGTGTGCGACTACATATTAATTACAATAGTCTAAACGCTTGTGAATTGACACGTGGCCTAGAAAAATATCCTCTCCTCTCTGGAATGGTGATACTGATATATATAAATTCATACCCTTAGTAAATTTATTTGACAAAAGGTACATATATGATTTCCCAGATGATACATGAATAAAAACTTAATTAAATCACATAATGTTGCATTATTTTGATACAAGCACATAACGAAATGACCTTTTTGGATAACAACAAAATAAAAACACAAATGACTTCAACCAATTACTGTTACAAATGGACGACCCATACAATAGACCATGCATAATGACTCGGCCGTGCTTGCTTACTTGTTCTCAATGGCGATCGCATTTTTTTGAGCCACAACGGTTGACTCATGACACGATGAATCTAACTTTATAGGCAAACGACGCTGCTTCATCAAGTCAACGATGTGATTTTTCATGACTACTGTTTTCAGCCAAGCTGGCCTCATTTTCATTTTCTCGACCCATGCCGCTACATTGGGACGTGAATAGATCAAGTTTTTCAACTCTTCTTCGTCCGTGTTCAACAAGTAATCAATCGGCGCAAGATGATGCAGATCCGCTAAACTGAAGCTTTCACCAGCCAAGTAAGGAGACTCGCCTAAACGAGTCTCGTAGATGTTCAGAACCTCTGATAACTTTTCTTTGTTCTCTTGAACTGCTGTATCGTCTGTGGCTAAACCTTGATATGGATTGATGATGAGTTCTTTGATGAGTGTTGATGCTATAGGAAGAAATTGATTGCTATCTACTTCCATCCACATCGACATGATTGCTCTCTTTTTGGGATCATCTGGTAATAGATTTGTTCCAACGTCTTTGTATTGCTCGGCTAGGTATCGCGTGATCGCCTTTGGTTCTATATGCATAATCAAAACACTATAAAAATTTCGCAAAAATATGGTAACAAAGAAACTTATGAAAAGGTAATAATTATGTAACCTTTTGCAAAACCTCCACATTCAAATCCAAGACTTCAAATAAAATTCCAGAATAAGAAACAAGATTATAGTACCGAAAAGTTTGAGATCTCCATCTTCAAGAACCGGGACTTCACCAAATGGCTGCAAGAAAAGAAGAGAATGATTGTTCATTCAAACACATATGAAGTTAAATAAATTTGGTAGATGCAAACAGTTAAGAGTTAAGTGTGAGAGATTATACGTTGAGAGTAGAGAGAAAAGTTTTGGTTTTGGCTTCACCAGCAAGCCAATCTACGAAGACAAGCTCAAAGTCAAGACCTTTCTCATTGATACAAAAGAGAGCTGCCGAATTACCCCAGATAAAGCCACAGTGGAGCTTCATCTTAGAATCAGCCATGTTGTTTTCTTTGTCTATTTACTAGATTAGTTATATTATTGGGTGATGAGTCCTATTGTGATCTCCGTATTTATAGTTGTGAAAAAGTATATGTAATAATCAATAACCTTTCGGCCTTCTAAGAGTTTTTTTTTTGGGTGTAAATGTTAAATGCCTTCTAAGAGTTGGTCATCGATCGATAAATGATAGTATAGTTTAGATTAAGTATTAAATACCTGTCAGACTCTCTAGAGTTTTAATAAAGGGTGAAACTAAGTCAATAACAACCAGAAATGAGTTAATTAACAAAGTGGCAATAAAAAAACGAATTAAAAGAGGGAAATTTTATCTAGAACCAACTTTTTATACTGCATCTACTAGTACATAGACTATTAGATTTGACATTTGAGTTAAGTAAACTAACTAATCAATAATTGCTCCATTTATAAAATTTTAGTGTTTCATAATTATAATGATCTCCCGCTTTCTTAGGAAACTCAGACAACCTCCAACGGTGATTCTAGATGAGCTCTAGAGAGGTGAGACCATCCTCAACGCCAGTATGCTATGAAAATTTATAAAAGGATAAAAATAATAATATTTTAATTTTACAGTTATATTTTAAATATTTTATATAGATAGACCAATAATAAAGATGAACGTGTCTTTGGGTTTGTGATATCGTCTCTTAGCTAAGAGTTTTTGGAATTTCTCATTCTCTCTCTTTTTTTAACTTTTAATTATTTTTATTTTTTTAATTGTTAAGAATTCTATTAAACAACTATCGTTAACGGTGGTCTGAAGCCCTTAGAAAAAAGCCAACATTTAAAGAAAAAATGTGATGAAGTGGATGGAACTCACTTTAGCTAAGAACATTTTTTGTTTGGAAAGAGGCCCATACCTATCATGTTTCATAGGTTCGGTAATGTGAGGAAAGAACATTAATTTTTTTTCCCGTGTATTTTTTTTCTCTTTTCTCTCGTAAAATCCGATGATGATTACGAATCGATCATCATCAACCGTCATCTAGATCATTAAGTAGAAGAAAACCAAAGAAGCTCGTCTCTTATCCGCCGTGATCATCATCATCTACACCGACGGTGCTCACATCTGCGAATTCGATGAACTAAATCGGAGAGTTTGTTTAACCAAATCGGAAATTTATGTGAAACTATGCTCCAATCGTTTGATAAAGGGTGAAAGCAACTAAATAACAACTAATAAATGAGTTAATTAACAAAGTGGCAATAAAAAAACAAAATTAAAAGAGGAAAATTTTATCTAGAACCAACTTGTATACTGCAACTAGTACATTAACAATTAGATTTGAGTTAAGCAACTAACTAATCAATAGTTTCTCCATTTATTCATTTTTTTTCGGGAAAAATGTTGTTTAATACACCAACTTTCAAAAAGTGGCCATTTAAACCATGAACTCCATATATGGCCAAATAAAACTTAGTAAAAGCGTTGACCGACCATTTTATACATCTCAAAACGTTGACCAGGCCAAAAATCCTGCGACGTTAGCAGTCGTTAACAGAGTCGATAACAGGCGTTAGCAGGCGTTAATTAATCCGTTTAAACACAAAAATCTTCAAACGAACAAAAATGGAGAGGCTTTTGAAGATTTTTGAATTTGGGAATTTTAGGGCATGAGAATTGGAATTGGGGATTTTAGGGATTGAGAATCGAATTGGGAATTTTGTTGGTTTCGATTAAACACAAAACGACGTCGTTTGTGTTTAAACGGATTAATTAACGTCTGCTAACGCCTATTATCGACTCTATTAACGACTGCTAACGTCGCAGGGTTTTTGGCCGGATCAATGTTTTGGAATATATAAAATGGCCGATCAACGCTTTTACTAAGTTTTATTTGGCCATATATGGAGTTCATAGTTTAAATGGCCACTTTTTGAAAGTTGGTATATTAAACAACATTTTTTCCCTTTTTTTCCGTCAATTTCTCCATTTATTCAGTTTAGTGTTTCATAATGCTCTCCCCGTTTTCTTGGGACCTATGTATTAGTGGACTTTACTTGGATAGGCCCAATAATTGGGCTTTTCCCCTTAGTTTTTTATTACAGCGACACCGTTTTTAAAGATGTTTTGTCTTAGCTCCGACAGCAAGTGGGAGATGACGTCACCTTTTCACTGCAGTTTCCCTTTACTTTTTCCTCGCAATTTTCTCTCTTCTCTCTCTCTGTCCTCCTTATCTCATCGTCTCTGACTCGCTGCACTTAGTTTCAGATCATATAAACGAATTTGGTGATTGATCGGTGCATGACGAGCGCATCGGAACTCTTCTCTACACGAAGATCACGTCCGGGTCGATCCGACCCGGCTTTAGAATCCGACACTTCTTCCTATCGACACCACTCACACCATCATCATCGCCGTCACGGCGTCCATCATCATAATCAGCGTCATGATTCCGACGGCTGTGATCCTCTCCGGCGACCCACTCCCCGTCTCCGACGCTTCTTTCACCATCCGGTTAGTTACTTTCCACCAAATTAGTAATTACTAATTTCAGTAGTTGTCTGAATTTGGTCCTTTTTACTAAAATCTCCCCTAATTTACAGATTCAGGAACGTAGTAGACCTATTCGTGATGTTCAAGGCACTAGTCAGTATTTAAATACGGATAGTACTGATACTGAAACTCAGAGTAGCAGCTTTGTTAACCTAAATGGATCCGAGAGGCTTCCTGGAGCTGTTCTGCTTGCAAGGGATAGACTTTTCGAAAGATTGAGAGGTGTTTCTTTGTCTAGTAACAGGTCTGTGCTTAACCCACTGATAAATTTTACAGCTTTACTTGATCTGCACTCTAGTCTGATTTTAGATTTCTTTAAAAATAATTGCTTTTGTCTGATCAAGATTCTTTGAAGCATGTTTTGATTTTGCTCTTGTTTCTTGTGAGGATTGGTCAAGACTTAGTGTAAAAATCAGTTTTTGTGGATTATTGTTGCTTTGTGTATTCTTTAATATCTTCTTTGAAGCCTCTTTTTCAAAATTTGGTTACGGATTTGTTTCAACTTTGTTTTTCTGATTCAGTCGAAGCAACAGAGTTTCATTGGATGATCAAAGGGAGTCTTCATTTCATTCTATAGATGGAGATCCAATTTTTCAACTAGCAGGGCTTCAAGTGACCTATGAATGCAACAAGAAACCACAAGGTCTTACTCAAGATGCTATTAACTGTTTACACCGGCAAACTTTTAGCTCAGCCGAGGTTAAATCCGAGATGAGAGATTGTAGCATATGTTTAGAGAGTTTCACTAAAGGTGACATGCTAATATCCTTACCCTGTACCCATAGTTTCCATTCTTCTTGCTTAAACCCTTGGCTTAGAGCTTGTGGAGATTGTCCTTGTTGCCGTAGAGCCATAGCAAAGGAATAGAAACTTGTAAATAGAATCTTTGCCTAACCATTAGGCCATAGCCATACACATCTTCTCTTCTTCTTGCTATAGACATCCTTAAAACGATCTTCTGAGTTTTGTCGCCCATGAGTGTTTTTTTTACTGTCACATGTTTGTAATGGTTTTTGTTGTGCCATTAGGCAGTTCAAGCGTTGATATCGTATGGTGTGAATCTTTTTAGTTTTATTCACTGTGATCTCTCTTTTAATGTCTTGTTGGTTATATGAAAGAGACTTTTTCCAAATCCAAATCTTGATCCGACAATTTGGTTATGCTTTGAGGTTATAGCTCAACAACTTAACGTTTTCATTTTCAGAAATTTTGATTGTCTCAATCTGGTGATACTACTTTAAAGCTTTGCTTCCTCTTCCAAAACGTTGTCATTATCATACATCCATGTACGTTACATATATTGAAGTCTAATATCAAAAGATTCAATCAATTTATAACAACTTTAAAAGAAAGTTATGCCAAAAAAAAGAGAACTTTAAAACAAAGTTAAGGCTAAAAGGAGAAGACAGTTGTGCACAAAAAGCTATTTTTTGCTACAAAAGCATATCAAAATGGACCCCTTTCTTCATAAATTCATGATCATCATCTTCAATTCCTTTCATAAAATCCCATTTATTTGCTCCTAACCATCACTTTCTCTATTGGGTACCTAACACACCTCACTCTCTAACCACTAAAATTAACAATACATACATTAAGAATGTCCTGCCTTTCTTTTTCTATCACATCAATTTCATGTCTTCGACAACATTAAAACCTATATGATTCAAATTCAACCAACTTAAAACGGTTTAGTTCAGTTTAAAATCAACGAAAGCTGAAGAAGATAAGAGAGCTTCACTTGCTAACAATTAACTTTCCATAGATTGAAATTTTGACTTGCTAGAAAAATATGAGACAAATTCAACATTTAAGCAGCAATTCTCCTTCTCTTGCTGCAAATAAATCCCATCACCTTACTCAATAATATTGAAGGCGACAAAGAAAATAAGAGAAATGAAACTTAAATAAACCAATCGTGTAATCAAACTCCTAATATTTGAGCTGTTAAACAAAGGGGTTAGTTAGTCTCATTTCAAGGCTCGAGTCTTGTTATTAGGATTACTATGCACAGATTGCATCTTCCCTACCATACTCAGACATCAATATGCCAAACAGGATCATTGTCGAAGCTTCCTTTCTCCAAGGCTGCAACTTTAGCTCTATGAGCTGTTGTTGAAGCCAACGCTAGTGAGCTCTTCCCTTTCTCCTCTTGACCCGAGTACTCGCAGGCTTCAGTTAACGAACCAGACCGAAGATCAGCGGGTGGGATAAAGCAATCTAGAGACAGACCAGGAACATTGAAAGCGACTTCTTCAATGGTCCATCTTTCCTCCATCTTTGTCCTAGTGTGGCTCATAGCAACTTCCCCAAATCTGAAGAGGGTAACAACAGAGCGTCCAGAGTGAGCAATCATGATCCCTTCCACCTGTTTGTAGTCGTCTAGAGACGAATTGATCGTGGTCTCCCAGTAAACAGCATCACCATCGTTAGATTGGATTCGAGTCAACTGCGAATCCTCAATTTGAGCTAGAAGTCCTGTTCTTTGGCTGAAGTAACCGAAAAGGATGTGTCTTACAATCTCTGCTGGTCCTTCACTCCTCGCCCTTAGCGTTTCAGGATCAGTACATAGCTTCAAAATGAAACAATCTTCACCATTCACCTTCCTCTCTCCAACACATTTCGATTCAGCAAACATAGTAGCAGTAGTTCTCGGATCAAGTCCCTGAAACATCATTTAACATAACAGAATCAGCATTGGATTGATTTCAAAACCATGTAAGTTTTAGTGTTTGGGGATTAACCTGAAGTGCACGACGAAGAGGCCTGACGGGTCCTTTAGCAGTGTGAGAACCAAGCCAAGGAGTATGTCGCCAAACAAGCTTCCCATTACAGCCAGCACGAACTTTACTACCACCAACAGAGAGCTCAACGTACCACATATCAGGATTCATCTGCCAGAGAACAAACCCACCAGTTTCCGACTTTGTAGAGTTTCGGTTTCTAACAGTTCCTGTAGGAGTTTCAAGCTCTGAAGTTATCATCTTTAACTTACCCATAGCATAAGCGTTCTTAATGGCGTTATGTAACTTGTGGCCACCACAAGCCGCCGTGTACTGTTGCAAAATGTACTGTGCAGATGATGTTTCCTGCAAACAACATATCACCAGAGAGAAACAAAATTTACACAATAATAGAAACAAAAATCGAATTTTGTTTGAGTAACTAATCTCTGAGTATTACATGAATCAAACCCCCACCAGATAATGACAATATTCCACCAACCAATCCATAAATCATCCAAAAATAAGATTTTTAACTAAAAACCAAAAAAGGAAAAAAAAATCATAAACAAGAAATTAAATCGAAAATGTGGAGCAGAGAGATCTGGAATCATAAATTTACGATTTTTATCGGATTAAAAACATAAAGTTTGTGTTTTTACTTCCCAAAACCCTAAAAATTTAGAAATGTAACAATGAGAATAATCAGAGACTAACAGTGGGAGAGTCTCTGATGGTGAGATGAAGAAGATGACTGGAGGAAGAGACGTTAATGGGAGCGAGAGGAGCTCCCATAACACCGAGAAGAAGTCTCAAATCAGACTTCCGATAAGCCGGCGTAGTTGAAGTCACGGACGGAGCACGTGACCACTGACCTTTGACCCAATGACTTAAACCCGACCCGAGTCGTTTCGAATCCACTCCAGAGACTTCACCGTTATCTGGATCAGGACCTTCCATTACTGGTCTTAAACTACTGGATCTTCCAATAAACGGCTCAGGTTGCGACAAGTAATAACCTCCTCTTTCTCCTCCGATTACTCCTCCGCCGCCGCTGCAGCCGGAGCTTGCGATTAGTTTCTTTCTTCCCCAGAGAAGAGCTTTCATGTGTGGGGTTGTTGAACGAGACGGGCTTGCGGAACGAGAACGTGGTCTTGAACGAGAAGGAGATAAGCCTCTTACGACTTCGTCTCTGAGTGATGAGAAAAAACCTTGTTTCTTTTCCATTTTTTATGGACTCTTAAAAATGTAACCTTTCGTCTTCTTCTTCCTCGTAACCGAAACAAATTGAAGAGTTCGAAAAACCCTAAAAGGACAGAGTCGCCGGAGAACGAGAGAGGAAGAAGTCGCAGCGGAGAAGAAGAGAGAGAGAGCGTTTTGACGATACTTTTAAAGGACCCGAGTGAGTGAAGAATCCAGAGAGCGAGACTACAGAGGAAAAGGATTTTATCGGTAAATGACTATTTTGCCCTCTTTAGTATTTGGGGGAAAAAAACAAAAAGTGAATGGATTTAACGCGGCTAAGTTTAGAAGTGGGAACATCATTGTCAAAATGCGTTGGTTCGTTAGTTCGTTATCGTCTTAACTTTTTAAGTTTGTGATTGTTTTTGATAAGTTTAGGTGAAGAGTATCAAATCGCGAATACAAGAAAAGAAAAAAGGTAGATGATATTTTCGTGTTTCATCATTTAATTCTAAGAAGTGTGTGTGGGAATGATGTGAGAAACGTATTTGAAATAAAGACTAATTGACAATGGACTTTTGTGTTTAAGTGTGGGATTGCTAGTGGCACCGTTATGGATGGTAGACAATTACAATTAGATGGTCTTTGATTTAATGTTTGCTTTTTCCAATCGGGTTGTGTATTAATTCTCAAGAAATGGGTTCGATCGGTAATCATCGTTTTAACGAGATTGTTATGATCTATATTTTCTTGTAGATAAATATTTAGAGTAAGAAGACGGTTTGGCTGAAATGGACGGTTAAACAACACTAGTAAATTATTGGTGCTAATTCATCATATAAACGAGTATATGTAGGGTAAATGTGAAGGAGGAAAACGAAAATCTAGAGTAAACTTGAGAAAAAGGCCTTTTCTAGTCCAGTTCTTTAATATAGCTAAACGATTTGACTTGCTAGTATAAACCATGACAATTTATAAGTTTTTAAATTAACAGAATGTTAAGATATCCGCTATTTAAGTGTTTAGTATAATTGATATGTATATATGCACAAATCAGAACAATCGATAGATATTTAATCGGAGTAAAATGTTGAAACTAAAATATAGGTTACAAATTTACAATGAAGCTACGTAGGTGAATAATTAAAAGTGGCCACTATATATGATGATTAATTAATCATAGTTTGAAAGCTTGAAACGTGTGATGAAACTAAACTTAAACATATTAAAGGAACCACGTGAATGTCTTTGAGGTTCTCACTTCTAACGGTCAAAAGAACATAGAAAAAACACACAAATCCTTCTTTTAACAAAACAATAACAGACTCGTTAACTGTTTCCATTGTTATTATATAGTGGTTACAGCTAAGTTATGATTCGTATATATAAACCTTTGGGTCAATCAAAACTATTGCAACAAATTCAATACTATCTGTCTCCCCCAAATGCTAAAAAGTAATTAATTGGGGACATTGGTGTGCATGTGTGATTCACTGATTCTTGATAATCAATTTTCCGACTCCTAAACCTTCATGGATCCTGACAAAAAAAAATGTTTTAAGAAATCTTAGTTTAACAGTCGACTAACACTTATCCCCTATTCATAAAATGTTAATTGACATCATACCAACGAAAGATGTATTACTCGAATATTGTTTTTCCTTGTTGACGTCATTTATTAGTCTAACTAGCTTCTTTTATGATTCCAGGCTTTTAACGAACATATAGAGAGGTATATTTTGGATTGAATGTTTCAAGAAATCACATGCCATCATGTTAAACCGTGTTTGGATTTTAATTACGAACTTTCAACTTAACACCAACTGACAATAAAAAATATTGGCTGATATCTCTTATTAACTAGGCGAGATATTATTATTTCCAACTTTTCATTTACATATACATTTTTGCAGCCATTTTGTAAAATAAATCCTATAGTTGAAACTTATTTACAATGATATGCTACTGACATTAAATTTTTAATTATTTGATTTGATTTTTAATTTTTGATTTAAAATATCAATCACGTTATCATTCAAATTTAATCCCAACAACAAACTTCAAATCAAATTCCTTAAAATTAGCTACACATAATCATTCACAACATTATTAATATTATACTTTATTAAAAGGTAAATATTGTATTTATTAAATTAAACGTTTATAATATTTATAGGAAAAAATGTTTAGAATATTTATAAAATAAGAAATCTATAAAAATTAAATAATCATTTGAAAGACACCTTTTAAATTGATTTGAATTATAAATCTTTTAATAAAAATATTATTTAAACAAAAAATAAAATAATAATATTTAATTTCACCGAACGGATTAGATGGTAGAACGGATTTAGAATATTATAATATATGAACTTTATAACAATTAAATAAGCATTTCAAATAAAATTTTTAAATTGATATGAATTATATATATTTTAAATTAAAGTATTATTAAAACAAAAATAATAAAATAATGTTTTATTTTACTGAACGGGGTTAGATGGTATGACGGGTTTGGATCGATAGTAATATGAGACAGTATATCACTGGTGAAATCCATTAAATATATTTAATTTCACTGAGGTAAGACGGATTTGGGTTTATAGTAATACGAGACGGTATACAATGAGTGAAATCCTATAACTAACAATTAAAATACAGTTATATAATTTAAAATATATAACAAAACAAACAATCTTAACAAAAACATATATAATTTAAAAATCGACTTATGGTGTATCCCATGATAAAATCAAGGGATTGTACAATATATCAAAATTAGAATTATATATTTATAAAATACAAAATAATATGTTACATATAAATAATTTATAAAAAAAAAAAATTTTCAGTTTTTTTTACACCGTGGGTTAAAATCTAGTTGAATATTAAACTCAACTACATGTTCATGTTATTTGATCAGTAATGTTTCACTTATAGTTGAAATTATATGCTATTCAGTTAATAGTTATAAAATAAAAATACATATAAAATTTTACAAAAATTGAAATACATTTTCCTTCTTTTTTTTTAGTTAAATACATGAAACGAAAATTGCAATTATAGATAGAATAAAATTGTATATTTAGAAATTTGCACTATCTTGGTTTTTGTATTAAAAAGAAAAAGGGATAAAAAAAAGTATATATTGAATGGGCCGTATCAGAAAATAACATGACGCGTTCCACTAAGAGAACAAAACTAACGTCTCTTAGAACACCCCCATTGGTAGAGTCCCTAATTAAGGATTTTCAATATATTAATCATATTTTTTGCATAATTCAAAGTTAAAGACTTCATAAGGAGATTCTTATTTTTTCCTCCTCCAATGGTAGAATCTCATTAGGGATTTTCAGAGAAACCTTAAAAGATCAACATTTTTTTCCAGAGAAAATAAAAACCAACAAAATCAAGTCCAAGGAACTATATTTATCTTCTAGACTCTGCTCAAGTTTCCAATTCATCCTGAGCCATGTCTTTGGTGATCTTGTTCTCCATCTGAAGATCAACAAGAATCTAACCAGGCCTAGTTCGACCAATCCCATGATTTCTTCTACCCCTAACCCACATAAGATTGAAACATACATACATTTCGTCTCTTAGCCACAAATGTAATCACATACAACACCAAACACTCATAAATCACCAAATAAATGTTATTTAAAAGCCCTTAACGCAACTTAGCTTCAACTACAGAGAACTTAAAGACACGACTGATGTAATCGTATACAAGGATCAAAGTAAATAATTGTGACTAGAACTCGAAATATTAAGCATGAAAATTTTTGAGATCTCTAACCATAAGAAAGCATCAATTGAAATAAGCAATGTGAAGAACTTACCAGGTTAAGGAAATTATGAGCAAGGCATCTTACGGAGGGACAATTCCTATACACAAAGCTATTAGGATTCATGTACTCATCAATGTCTCTGACTCAAAAAATATTTCGACGTTACCGTGACGGTTCTATTTACAAAACTCTGATTCCCTGTTAGGTGGTCCCTCTTCAAAGCTAAGAGAATGTGTAAACACACAACACAAACACAAGTTTCTTTTGGCAAATCAAGTCTAATTCCTTCTCATAACTTGGCAGTCTTTAAGTACACAAAGTAAAGCAAAGGGGATCGACAACTAATCCTAAAAACAAAGAACATTATTAACAAAGTGGGAATATGGAAACGTGGAGCTTGATCTCCTAAATCTAAGTAACGCACTTATCAATTCTTCTATTCTTTTTGACCATTTCTTCTGTGGTTCAATCATGGTTAAGCACTTATCATTCACCAAAAACATCTGCTTCATATATCCACGTTACCTGCAATGATAAAATGGGTTTGATTCCTTGATAACTCCAAAAAGATGCAAAGAAGATAATGATTCTGAATTTTTGATACAACACTGGTACAAAGCAACTTCAACTGAGATAAGAGACCCCGAAAAGTGACAAACCCCATCTCCGATTTGGTTCACAGTCCTCTCCGATTAAGTTCACCAAACTAGTCGACGTTGAGCACCGTCGGTTGAGATGATGAGCACGATGGATAAGAGACAAATTCCGTCGATAATCTCTTCCAATTTGATGATATAAACGCGTGATGATGATGATCACCAATCGCTCAATCGCCACCGGAGTTAACAAGAGAAGAGAAGAGAGGAAAATCGATTTGAAAAACAAAACACGGCAAAAGAAAAAAAAAAGTTTTGTCAAAAAAACACAACCAATGATTAGTTGCCACGTATGCGCACCTTAACAACTGAAAAAACTCTAAAATTAGGTGCGATCCCAAGTTTAAATCACATTTTAGATTTATTTTTTTCCAAAATTACTTAAGGATTTATGTTAAAAACTGTTAAGGATCTCCCAATGGACTTGCTCTTAATGTAAAGATTGATACGAAAACAGGCCATACACACTGATTTGGTTCAGCCTGAAGCAGTCAAAGTTATGGATGGTTATTTACTTATTTTGGTTAATTTACCATAGCAATGAAACAGACACAGTGACGACTTGTATCCTAAGCCTTTTAAGTGTCCAAAAATGAAACTAAACTTGTGGACTACTCAACTCTGTCAACCCTCCTAAATTTAGCGTGGTCTTGCAGCTGTACGTACCTCACTCTTCTTCGCGCATGTCAAACATCTTTGTCTTTTTTATTTTTGTAAAAATAATTTTTCAGTTTTCACACTTTTTTATTATTATTTTAAATGAAAAAAATAGTATGTTTTTTAATTCAAAATGTGAGAGTTTTACATCAATGTGAGTTTCTCGAGCTTTTCTATTGGGATTTTAATATCTTTATCCGTAAACATTTTGTGTTTGATTAGTTTGTTTTACAAAATTCATCATTTCGAGTAAATAGAAACCAACAGTTTTCTTGGGCCAAGTTGCCTTACCATTTTTCTGATTTCTCCTTTACCAACTTATCCCATTGATGTAATATCATAGTTAACTATTGTTGCTACTTGCTATAACTGAAATTATGCAATTTTTCATCTTCTTTTTTTACTATTAAAATACATTTATTGATACTATTCTTTTCTGGTTTCTCACCTTTTCACTTGTTTTCTTCTTTCTCTGTCAATTCCACAAACAAGCCTAAGCAAGAAAAAGAAAAAAAAACTCTACGATGAGAGGCACAACGGACGAAGAAGACGGTGTCATGAACTTCTCTGATGTTCTTATGATGTCTGATGATGTCCTTAGCTCCGGTGAAGTAGAAGAAGACAGCTTTGGTTTCAGATTCACCGGAAACGATGCTCCTCAAATGCTCTGTTTCGGCGGAGGAAACCAAAACGACACCGATCTGCTCTTCTCACAACCCTCTTTCTCTCCCGCTTCCCCTCTCTCTTCACGCAATAACGCCTGTGTGGTCAATGATCAATCTTTTAGATCCAATGTAAGTTATATATATGTAAAACATTCCTACAGTTAATATTATTTGAAATTTTAGCCAAGCTTTAAGGTCATTAAGTAAAGTGACAAGATCATTAAAAAGTATATGCATCAGTGCATGCAACAAGTCAAACACAAGATCATTATAATGTATAATTTTTATTTTGTTTAATGTTTGTCTCTTTGTTTTGAAGAAGAAAACCGGGTCGGCTGATGGGCACGACCGGGTTTGCGATCCAAAACCCGGTAAGAGATGCAAGCGAGATCAGAAGAAGTCATCGCTTGGAAATGCTAAGGTTTGGCTTTAAAAGTGTGTATATTTATGTATACTTATCTAATGGATCAGCTATTTGGGTGAATAATAGTAATTAACAAATGCTATTCATAAAAATAGGTCAAGAAAGAAAAGGTTGGTGAAAAAATCACAACATTGCAGCACTTGGTTTCTCCATATGGCAAGGTGGATCAATATACTAAAACAAGTTACCTTCTCTCTTTGTTTTTGGTTCATATATCTCTTATCAACATAATACTGAACTAAAATCAAAACCCTGAATCTAGGTGATTAAATTTTGATGTAAACTTGAAACTTTTACTATAGTTACGTCATTTGGTATTAGCTTGAAACCTTTACTTGTAGAGAGATATTCACGGACTATATTTTACTGTTTTGGAGGTACATTATGTGTTTTGGTAATTAAAATTAGTTTACTTTCTACATTTTAACTAAGAAAAATGTAATTTGGAAAATTTGAATAGACAGATGCAGCATCAGTGTTGCATGAAACAATGGGTTACATAAAATTCTTACAAGACCAAGTTCAAGTTCTTTCAACCCCTTACTTCAAACATAACCCTCTTGTAAGTCATCCATCATCCTTTTGTATTATCTTATTTCATTTTTTTGTTACACTTTTTTCTTGGTATCCTCTTTTTTTGTTACACTCTATGTCTTTATCAATAAAACCGGAAGATATTTATTTTTCCATGATTCGAAACGACTGTTTTAAGACTTAAAAGATTACTATTTTGACGGTGTTGTGACTGATGAATAGTTGATGTGTCGTCAGGACGACGAAGACACCGGAGAAGTAAACCCGACGATGAAAGTGAAAGAGTTGAGAAGCAATGGTTTATGTCTTGTTCCACTAGCTTGGACCGTACACGTGGCGAATACTAACGGTGCTGATTTATGGTCCTCTGCCATCTTGTCACCACTCACCAGTCACACCAACAGTGAACCAGTAGAGATTGTGGAAGTCAAATCTCATAAAGATAAGTAGATAATCTTCAAAAGTGAAAATATTTCTAAACTTTTATTATTATTATTGTAACAAAATGCATTTGAATACCATCATCACCACCACAAACCACTAAATTACAAATCCATGTGATAAGCAGCATTGTGATACTTTTCTTGCCAATTAACTCCCAAGATCAAAACAAGACTTTCAAGAACTTCAGCAGAAGAACATTATAAATTGTCTTAGCTTTGTTGTTGAATTGCTGAAACAACTTCACCGATACTCTTAAACTTTCTCCTTTCCTTGAGAAGCATCTTCGCAAACTCGAGTGCACTTCTCTCGCAAATAGCTCTTCGCTTATCTTCTTCGATTGATTCAAAGTCCTCAACATGTGCCACTCCCACAATTCTCCTGCCATATCATCAAACCAACACTGTCAACAACGTTTCTGAGTTTATATGATCGACAAAGAAATCTCATGGACTAAGATTCTCTCACCTAATCATCTTTGCAGCGCCGAATCCGAGTGAGTCATGCAACAAATTCCTCATGTAGTTTTCTTGAACAAACTTCAAAACCTCGGTATTGTTATAGATATCTGCAAGGTATGCTTCGCCTGGTCCATCTTTGTTTTGATCCCATAGCGCAATGAACCTTTTGTTAAACAAATTCCAAGTTTGCTCAATGGTTCTCAAGATCCACTGCTTGTATTCCTGAAAATAGAATCATGTTGCTTTAAACTGATGTACTTGCAACCGTGTAGACGATGCCTAGACAGAAAAACTGCAAATCAGAATTCTGAATAAATTGCTTACTTTTCGATCATTTTCCTGAGTGGCGTGTCCATCTTGTGCAAAGAAAGCTAGTATCAAGTTACCAAGATAAGCGCCAATATCGAAACCCATCGGTCCATAGAACGAAAACTCTGGATCTATAACTTGCGTTGAATCTTGAGTAACCATGACAGAACCAGTATGAAGATCACCATGTATTAAAGCTTGAGCTCTTTCACAGAACCTAACAACATAATACACAATGGTGGTTCAGAGATACTAGCAAATCCTAGCGGAAATTACCGGGAAATGAGAAAACACATACATCGATTTTAGCTCTGCGATTTCGAGCTTCAAGGCACTGTCTTCGCGCACAGCCTTAGCATCATCATCAAGATAAGGTGAAGTCCAACGATTAAATGTGGAAACTCTATATGGGTCCGAAAACACAACTTGCTCCGTTAATCGGCATAACTCCACATTACCACAAAATTCGGTTACTACACAAACACAAAAGACACTCACTACAAGCAACACGATAACATTGACTAGTAAATAAAATAGATGTGAGGGTTTTGAACCTGCTCTTCTGTGCTCTGTGGTATCGTGATAGAGGAGAGAAGTGAAGAAGAGAGTCTTCGCCATGTAATCAGACATGTGGTCTGCGAGGAAAGGATACTCAATCCCAGCAATGAGTCCTTTGCGGAGAATGATATGAGGAGGCTCAAGGTATCTCATTCCAATCAACGCCATTGTTCTGTCAAAATGGTAGACTTCAGGAACATGATCAGGTGATAAATTTCCATGCTTTCTCAAAGTTGTTGCTTCAAAATAAGCTCTTTCTTTCGTCATTGGCCATGATTCACCGATACAGCGAATATATGGAAGAGCCTGTACTTATAAACAGAGAATCAAATCATCAACAATCTGATTCCTTGAAAAATCAAAGCTTTTCTATTTTGCATGAAGTCAGAGACATCAAAGTTTGCTCATTTCATACTCAAGATCAGAGCAATAGCAGAGTAAAGCACAATCTAGTATTGTGAAGACAAATCAGATAGATAGAATCTGAAACGCACATCAAATAAACCCTAATTCCTAATCTATAAATACTTTACTTTCCAACTAAAACAAAGAGATATGAATCTGTTATGCTTAGGTGATGAACAAAGAAGCGAACCTGTTTGATGACAAGAGAACCAGAGGATCCAACAACGATGAAAACGAAATTGAGATTGCCATCTCCAACTTCTTTGATAACCAAATCATCATCGGACTTGTCGGCTCCGATCTTGGAAGAGAGAGCAGGTGTTGACTTGATGTAGTCTACAAGAGACTTCTCGTTTAACGGCGTAAACTCCTCAAAAGACATCTCTTTGCTTCTCTGCTTCAGTTTCAAGCAGCGTGGAGACTGAAGAGAGATAAAATCTGAGTTTTAAAGGTTCGATTTTTGTCAAAGATTCTAGTTTGGTTTTGTTTCATATCAGTGACCAATGAGACGGCAACAATCACGCCTTCTATTATATTCGACAATAATCTCGTCAGTGTTTTGCAAACCAAATTCATTAATTTCGGTTTAATCGAAACCAAAGAAACCCACCTAATATTGATTCAGTTTAGTTCAGGTTTTCTGGTTAAGAACTTAATTTTTTTTTCCCCTTTTAAATAACTTGCCTTATTTGAGTTTAAATCCATATGATAGGCTTTTGGTACAAATTTTCAGAATAAATATCATAATCAAGAGAAAAGGTATTTCAATACTAAATTTTAATTGAATAGACAAAACTTTATTTTATTTAATTGGATATTTGAAAAGATTTAATTTAATTTTCGATTAAATTTTAGCTTTGAAAATAAAACTATGAAATTCATTGGTTCTTTTTTGCATATACTTTAATATGTAAAATTTGATTTACATCTATATTTTTGGATATTTGTTCTTGCTTTAGTTAAAAAAATTATTTATTAAAAGCTAAAGAAATCAGTAAACAACAGACATGTCAATAATTTTGTTGAAGAAATATAATCTATCAGATTATCTCTCCAAAACCTTGGCTATAGAGAAACATACAACATAACGATTCAGAAAAATATTTTGTAGCTATTTGAATATACCACATCATGATACAAAATATTGTTATGGCATTGTTGTTTGGAATAGGATATGTGTTGATCATCTTCGAGGAGTCTTTATCATTTAGTAAAAGCGGAATAGCACTTTTGATGGCCGTTAGTTTGTGGGTTGTGCGAAGCATCGAGGTATAAAAATGATTTGTATACGTTTGGATTTTCACCTCTATTGTTAATGCTCTGATCAAGTATAGCTTATAACAAAACTAGATATAAAGTTATATGTGATTAGTAATGTTGTGTAATCTCTTGTTTACAGACTTCTGTAGAAATTGTTACTTTAGAGCTTCAACACGCAACAAGTGAAGTTAGCCAAATAGTGTTCTACATGCTCGGAGCAATGACCATTGTGGAAATAATTGATGCTCATCAAGGATTTAAGCTGGTTACAGATTGTATAACATCTAGGAAACCGAAGATACTTTTATGGGTGGTATTTTTGTTCCATTTCTTATTTGTTTTTGCTTCCAAGCTTTTTGGTTTGAGGATATGAGTTTTCTTCTTTGCTCTTGCTCTCGCATTATCTTCACTTTAGATTTATGGTTTCGTTTTCAGATTGGTTTCGCGACCTTTTTCCTCAGCTCTGTTCTTGACAACCTAACATCTACTATTGTAATGGTGTCGCTACTGAGAAGACTAATTCCTCCATCAGAATACCGCAAGTACGAAAATTTAATAGTTGTACCTTTTTGGTTAGTTTTTTTGTTGTTTTCAGTCAAGGCTTTAAGCTGCTCACACTGAGGAAATATTGGTCTCTATAGTGAATATTAAAGAAACACCAATCCGTGACATTCATTTTTAAGAGATTCTATATTTTGAATAGTTATTTTTTATTCCCTTAAAAACAATTCTCTTTATATGGAACATTATGATGTGAATGTCGTATTAACGTTAGTATGTGTGTTCAATATAACCTATGGCAAGACTTTTAGGAGCAGTTGTGGTTATAGCAGCAAATGCAGGAGGAGCTTGGACTCCTATTGGTGATGTTACTACAACTATGCTATGGATACATGGCCATATATCAACATTTTCGACTATAAAGGTTCTTCTTCACAAGTTATCAATTCAAAAAAATTCATTAAGGAGCTTGAATATGCAAATGATGGAGATTTTACTTTCTTCTCTCTAGAACCTTTTTTTACCTTCAGCGATTTCTCTTGTTGTTCCACTGGCTCTCATGTCATTGACCAGGTTAAACTCTTCTTGAATCCTCGAAGCCAAGGTTTCAACTTTCTTATGTGACTTTAAGTTTCTTTTTGGTCTCTATCAGTGAGGTACATGGAATGGGACTAAATACTCCTCCTACACCATTATTAGCTTATGATCGTAGTGCTCCAAGAGGAAAGCTTGTATTTGGAGTTGGTTTTGGAGCTTTGCTTTTTGTCCCACTGTTTAAGTCATTAACCGGATTGCCTCCTTACATGGGTATCTTGTTGGGTCTTGGAGTCATTTGGATTTTGACAGATGTCATCCATTATGGTGACTTAGAGAGACAACACCTAAAACTTCCACATGCTTTGTCTCGGATTGATTCACAAGGAGCTTTATTTTTCCTTGGGATTTTGCTATCTATGAGCAGGTAATTAAACAACCAAACCTAGTCACTTCTCTTTTTCTTTGATAACTTGAAATTGCATAAGCATGCCATTTAAGGCATTCCCATTTGGCCAATCATAATTGTCATCGCAATGATAACCATTAGACCACCATGAATTGGTTTCCGTAACATATAATATTTGTTATGTGCAATATTTTGATATTGTTGTTGTATATATTTCAGTCTTGATGCGGCTGGGATTCTCAAAGTGATTGCGAACTATCTTGATGCTCATATAGCCAATGTTGAACTGATTGCAAGTATTATTGGAGTGGTATCAGCCATCATAGATAATGTCCCATTGGTTGCGGCAACAATGGGGATGTATGACCTCTCAACATTCCCTCAAGATTCTGAGTTTTGGCAACTCATTTCATTTTGCGCTGGAACAGGCGGTTCCATGCTTATTACTGGGTCTGCTGCTGGAGTAATCTTCATGAGTATGGAGAAAGTCAATTTCTTTTGGTACTTTCGTAAGGTAAGACTGAAATGCCTCTTTGGCTCAGTTCAACATAACAAGATCAACAAATCGATAACAAAGGTTCTTTTTTCCGAGCAGGTGAGCGGTTTTGCTTTTGCGGGTTTTACTGCTGGTATCATGACTTACCTCGCGGTTCACAACTTCCCTCTTTAACTTCCACCAACCATAGTTTATAATTTGGTTACAAAATCTTCGAAATAAAGTTGGTTTTTGGTATGAAAAATTAGAATGATACATTGTTTTTCAAAACTAGAACGACATTTAAAAAAAAAAACTTTTTTAAGTTTTAATCATTTATTCTTGAGATGTCAAAACCAAATTTTGTAAGATAGTTAAAATATTTTAAACTGAATATAATTTTATATAAAGTCCATGCTTTACGACATGAATTCTTTGTATTATTATGATATTTGGTGCAATCTAAAAAAGATGTGAACCTCAAGTAAGGTAGGTTCATGTACCTCAAGTAAGGTATATTATGAAAGCGATTCTTAAATATGAAAATAATGGAATCTTACCTAAAAAAGCTGTGAACCTCAAGTAAGGTAGGTTCATGTACAAATCTCATGTAAAGCTACATATGACTGTTTAAAGTCAAGAAACCATAAACTTAACTCCCTTTGATAGAAAGTCTCACTATTTCCACAATTAAAAAACTTTAGTTACAGTAGTTACAAGTGTGAGGTTTCGAGCGCTAACTCTCAATGCTCCCAAGTCACGTGACAATGATACAATGAATGGAATATCATTGTGAATAGTATAAACTATTTGATGGCTAGAACAATAGTATACCGGATTTGCATTATGGCAAAATAATTATGTGATTTTGCAGATTATTGCCAAAGACATTCCAATAAAATGCACAAATGTTTTTAGTTGAATCAATATTTTCTTAAAAATGGTTGGGTCGTCTGCCACATTTTCCCCCACAATTTCGTTAAAATCCAATAGATATAGTTAGATTATATAACTATCAATGTATAGGTATAATGTCAATTTGTCAATTCCCTCTTGGAGCCAAACGCAATACTTAAGTTTACGTGAGCCAGACTCAATTTACGTGAATATGATCTCTCATTCTTGAAATTGGAGGAGGTGGCCGCAAATCAACAATTCCAAAAAAGGAGGAAAAAAGTTATACATGCACTATTGATATTTTTTTTTTTTATCCCCACACTCATCATTCTTATACACTATAAATACTCTCAAACTTTCTTATCATGATCATCATACTAACTACCTATAAATATTAATAAATTCGTTTTACGTACTACACAAATCATTTTATCATGGTGATGGCAAAGAACCTTACCAAGTTCTACGTAGTGTTTCTCGTTGTTCTGATGATGGTGGTATCGCTATTGCTAGCCATTGAAGGACGACCGGTCAAGGATAGTTCGAGATCGTTGACCCAAATGAGAGATTCATCTATGTTCAATGGAAGCGTTATAATGTCCTCATTTAAACCAGTTGAGTCTTCTGTAAAAGATTTATCGTGGTTAGCCACAGTGAAACAGTCCGGGCCAAGCCCAGGGGTTGGACATCATCGAGCCAAGGGGTACAAAATGTTTGGACGAGCCAATGATTCTGGTCCTAGTCCTGGTGTTGGACACTAGATATAACAAATTAATCTCATGAACTGAAATTATAGATAATGCAGATACAACTTTACCACATGTTCAATAGCCTCTAAGATGTAATCTTCTTTCCATTGTTTATGTTTATCTTCTTTACTTCTACCAACTTTACAATCACATGTTTACATAATAATCAGTTAATCAAAGTCTGGCTTGATCTTTTTAAGGTTTAGGTGTTGGTTTGTGCTTAGTTTGGTTCAGCTATGTGTTTATTTCGGAAGTACAGCATTTGGGCCTTTTTGGCTGGAGAAATCTGTTTTTCCTTTGATGGGCCTGTTGGCTTTTTGGGCTACTTTTTTAGCCTTGTACTTCCTTTTTACTTTTTTTCCCAATATAAAAAGGAATTTTTGACGATTTTTCTCCATACAACGTTCGCGTTGTAGAAAAAAATTGGGAAAAATGTCAAAAAAAGCGCCAACTTTCAAATTTAAGACGAAAAAAGCCTAAATTTCCTAAATGTCATTTAAATCATAAAGTTTTCTTTGACTCTTTAATAAAATGGTCAAGTTTTGTTGACTAGGCCATTTCGGGCACGCCGTAAAATTTCCGTTAACAGAGTTAACTTTCCATTAGAATTTTCTGTTAAATCAAAACGACGTCGTTTTGTTAAGAAAAAATGAGAGAAAAATACATTAAATAGATATCAAACTGATGACCTCATGCACACTTAAGGGACTCTACCGCTGAGCTACAAGAACATTTTGTTATAATTGTTCCAACGCATATATATATACTAACAAATAGCAATATTCATTTAATTAAAAACATATGTAATCAAAAATGACAAAATTAAAAAGAATATCAAATATATACAAATATTAAATATACTTACCAAAAATTTATATATTTTGAAATTTTAAATATTTAATTTTACATATAAAGAATTCTTCTAGATTTGAAAAATTATTCTTTCCTAAATTATTAAAAAAAATACTGAAACTTAAAGAAATTTGAAAATTAAATATATTAAATTAAAAATAAAAACTTCATATTTATGGTATATTAACTAAAATTAAATATATGAACTGCAACTGACTTGATATTCTTTTTATGGTGTTATTTTAATTTATTGCATAAATTTTTAATTAAATGAATATTGCTATTTGTTAGTATATATATATTAGTTGTTACAAATTAATTAAATTGTTGTCGTAGCTTAGTGGTAGAGATTTCTTTAAGTGTGCATGAGGTCATTAGTTCAATCCCAAAACTTGACCATCTTATTAAAAAGTCAAAGAAAACTTTATGATTTAAATAACATTTTGAAAGTTCGGCTTTTTTCGTCCCAAATTTGAAAATTGGCACTTTTTTTTACATTTTTCCCAAGAAAAATTACCCTCAAGTCTATAATGTACCTAGTTCCGGATCTAGTAGAAGATATCTTGCTTGGACTACCACTGAAATCAATCCTCAAATTCAAAACCGTCTCAAAACAATGGAAATCAATACTGGAATCGAGAATGTTCGCGGAGAGGCGTATGAATGTTCAAAAGAAGCTGAAAATTATGGCCGCCAGAGACCGGAACCGGTTCCGACCGCTATTCGAAGGGGACGAAGAGGTCGATATGCTCTATCTAAACTGCAATGTCGCCTCACGACCGTCTTTATCATGTGACGGTCTGGTTTGCATCCCCATACCTGGCTGGATCAACGTTTTAAACCCTTCCACTGGAGAATTCCTTAGATTCTCTTCTGGTCGAGATCCACGGTTAATCAACGACTTCGAATGCGTCGGTAATTTAAATCTCTATTGTTTTTTTTTAATTCTTGTGAAAATTGTGTGATGGTTCTGAAAAAAAATTGAAATTTTGCAGATTCTAAGTTTGATGTTTTCCCTGGATTTTGGACGATGGGATTCGGTAGGGACAACGTTAATGGGAGCTATAAAATAGTGAGAATGTTGTTTGATCGTCATTTCGAGAACCGCTATTGCCAGATTCTAGATGTTAATATTGGGGAATGGCGAAAACAAAGACAGCCTCCTTACTTTGTGGGATATAGAGAGAAGTCCGCTTGTGTGAATGGGTCCATCTACTGGTCACAAGCACTCATTCGTTGCAAATTACTAGCTTTTGATCTTTACTCGGAAGAATTTCGTGATGTCCCAACACCGCCTCGATCCGAAATATGCGAAAGGTCATGCCAAATAGTGAATCTTGAAGACCGTCTAGTCTTAGCCGTAACCTATACTACGAGTCTTCATTGGAATGTTAAGATATGGAGCATGGATGCACACGATGGAACACGGAGCATTACTTACTCCATACGTTTATTCTCTAAAGATATGAACTCTAGTATTATGAACCATTTCCAATTGTGGTTTTGGACTAGGCCACTGGCGGTTTCTAAGCGAGGGAATCTTTTCTTCCATGATAATGAGAAGAGGTTATAGAAATATTATACAAAGACTGACGAGGTTCGTATCCTCGAGAGAGACATATGTGTTATTTCTCCTTTTATTGAGAATTTGCTCCCACTTCGACGTCCAGATTCTGTTACCAAGATAAGGACATACGGATTTCAGTTTCTTGATCACGCGCCGAGATCCCGGATATCCAATTTTCTAAAACGACTCGAAAACCAAAATAATTTGCTTACCACCGCTGCTGCTGCTGTGGCTCTTGCGACTCTTGTATATTTTATACATTAGGATTTCGGTATCTAGATCTCACTTGGCGAGCTAGTTCTTGATATTACTAGTTTATTGGGACAATACTTCAAAATTTATTGTTCGTTTACGGATTGACCAAGTAAAAATATTGCTTTGCTTGTTGTGTATAACTGTGTAGCTGTAGGTTGGTGCAAAACTTGGAGTGATGTTATGAATATCAAAGGTAATCCTTATCTTAATCAACCGTTGTGCTCCGCTTTGTAGTGGAACATACTAGGAAGAGTAGTAGAATAGTAATCGACAAATCAGGAGAGGTTCTGATCATTTGGAGCACAAGAACATCTTCAAAGAGAAGTGTTTGTTTTACATCTTCAAGATGAATCTGGTCAAGAGAGTAGTTTCTCTTGAAAATGAGATGTTGATATATGATCATGGGACTCACATTGAGAGCATTTGCTGATGGTAGTGAAAGAATCAAGAGTGACTATCTGTTTGGTGGAAGATGATATTTGGCCAAGTTATGAGAATACTAATCCACAGAGGAGAGGTTCTGGTCATTCCGAGTAGATTCTCTTGGTGATATTTGGCCAATGGACTCACAGTAATAGTATGAAGAAATAAAAGATCACATAAATCCACTAAACTTGGTTATCAATTATCACTCAGTTTATAAAACAAACTCACTGAAATCAAGACCACAATTCAAGCTTCAAAAGCTCATAATTAAATTTCTCTTGCATGGTAATGCTCATAGTTTTTTTTTTCCGTTTTAATTCCTCTGGATTAATAAGCTGGTTTCTGCATAGGAGCTTGGGTACTTGTCGATAATAAGGGTCACCTTCAAGCTCGATATGTTCCACCATTTTATAATCGTTTTGCAACAGAATTACAATGTCTCTTACGGTAATTGGTTACTGATGTTGAGTCCTCGTACCCATTTTTCCGTCTTAAACGTGTTTATTGGCGAGAAAATCAATCTTCTATCTCTATCACTCCAAAGAGGTAAAGTGAGATTCCGAAGAATAGACGATGGCGGAGTCTACCACGAACACTCTCCTAAGGATCGTGAGACAATCATCAACATGTTTATCAAGGCGGCTGTTTTATGGATTGATGAGATAACGAAAGATTTTGTGGTTTGTTGGATATACCACCGATCAGTACTTGTTCTCTTACAAGAAAGGAGATGATTCTTGATGGCATCTTGAAGACATAAAGTGTTTAGCTATGGCTTACAAAAGAAAAAAGCTTTGTGTTTATACATGGTTTCATTACATCAAGATTCTTGATATATTATTTCTCTGATGATTTCCCGAATGAGATCATCTAAGAAAACCCGTATCTGAATCATATAGAACATTTAACTTTAAAACTATTAAATGTAATTTATCAACATAAAATCTAATAAAAGTGATGAAAAAAAAATATATATATAATAAAAGAAAATGTAAAAAAAAATTTGATTTGTAGAATAGAATTGTTGAATACTAAGAAAACAAATCTTTGGAATAGGGAAAATATCTAATCATCATTAATTGTGTTACATGAATGTTCATAGATTTCGCATAATCTAAAGAATTTTTATCTTAATTGTTAAAAAAAGAAGAAGATTCTTTCTTAATTTATTCAACCATATTATTATACAAGTCCAATAAGAAATTACATTTTCTTCATTTTACCATTTTATTATATAAGTTTCTAGTCAAAGTCAATTTCTAAAATATTTCATTATGCCAATTTATTTAAAAAAGGAAAGAAAATATTTTGTTTTCTATAATATCAAAATTTAAACCACTAAGAGCTTTATCATAAAATAGAATATAGTAAAATAAAGGGGTAAAAATCTGAAAACATCTATTAGTGAAAAATATACTTTTAAATATATTTTATTTTCCTTTTTCTGAACTTTGAATCTATCATATAAGAAAATGGAATAACTCTCAAATTTCACCATCACTTCAACTTTTGCATTCTGGTCATCTTCAATTCATTTCTCCAAATCCATACAATTAGTTTATTTACTCTCAAACCCATTATTCAAATCTTTAATCTCTACCGACTTTGTGCTTTAGACCTCTTTTGGTGATGTCAACATTTGGATATGGATAGATTTTTTTGATATGAGTCAGTTGAGTATCTTCAAATCAACTGATTCATACCAAAAAAAATCTGACCATGTCCAAAATTTGATATCGCAAAAAGAAAGTCCAATCCTGTTAGCTAGAATATTTGATATCGAGCGTGTGGCAATATAAATTCCAAACAATATGTAATTTGTAGTTATCTCAGCGTTTATTTTCTCTTCACATAATCCAGTTATTGAAATATATGCCCTATTATATGTGGTAATAGTTAGCTGGCAGTGTAAATAGATTTGGACCATTTCGAAATCTGCTCTAATCTCTTAAGAAAAGGGTTTTAGACTTTTAGGTTAAATCAAATTAGTTCCTCTCACATTGGTACGCCAAAAGCTGTCTGATCATCTCGAGTGTGTTTTAAATTTAATATAGCTTTTGACCCGAATTTCTTTTCGCCAAAACAAATTAAACGACAGCTAACCTTTTCTCGTGCTGCATGAATTAACTAATTATCTTAGCCTTTATTTGATCCCATTTTATTATATTTGAGTTATAAATTACAAGATAAACATGCATGCACAAACGTCGTCGTCTTGTTTCCAGTTTCCATCTTATCACATAAAAACTCACAAAAAAAACCCCAATATTAAAACAAAAGAGACCCTGGAAACTGATCCGACAGTGGCAGTAATTGTTAGGGATTTTGGGAATAATTCATATTTTATTTGAGAATATTTATTTTTATGTTTTTGTGAGAAAATATAAATAACTAAAATAAGAGGCACAACAAAAGAAGGATGAGCTGGGAAGCACGTGTGAAGGAGAGAGAAGCACGTGCAACAAAGACAGTGCAGGGTTGACCGGAGACCGTAGGGTCGCGAGAAGTGGGAGACGCACTGTCCCCTACACACGCCTTCTGCGACACCGTTTTGCCTTTAATAAAATGAAACCTAAAAATATTTTGTTTTGATTTTAGATTATTATTTGAAATGAATGAATAAGTCCAACAGCTAGAAGAGTCATGCCAAATAATAAAAATTAATATATTAAAATACAAAACAACTCGTATCATAAATACTAGTATGTGATTTAGAGTCGACTAAAAAAGATAGAGCAAAATCAATTACATAATAAAAGAAAATGTGTATATTAATAATGGACCAACCTCTTTTGTAATTGTTTAACACTTGGACCAAGCTGGACCCAATCTTAAACACTCATGTCCTCACTGTTCATTAAGATTCTCTGACCTTTTGACTCATCCAATTTTTTTTGGCTGTAATAAGTCTTCATTTTATATTGGCGAGGTCCGCCATTAATTTAAAATCGTATTTGTGATGGTTGGGTATATAATTGAGTACATAAATTTGTAAATCAAATAAAAAAATTAACTTGGTATACAAAACCTAGACATATGGTCGTGGGAGTTCGACTAATCTTAGTGCTTCTCCTCCCCAATTATTCGTTTGGTGTATAGTGTGTAGTTTTTCGTGAATTGATTGGTCAATTGACGTTTGATTGTATTGTAAACAGATTTGCTTATTATTTTTCTTTGAATAACCAATTCTTTGGTTGTAAGTTATAGCCATCACCGGTTAATGAATTTTAACAGAAAATGTTATGGAAATAGTCACCATTATTGATTTAATGCAACCAATAACATAATTTTAAAATATTGTCTCTTATTTTTCTACGGGAAGATGGGTGGACAAAGGCAAGAGACAATAATCACAAACTTCTTTATTGTTCCCATAAGGTCAAGCCAATGACAGGCGGATTTTGTTCTTCTCGTCTTCTCTCCTTCTCTCAATTTAATTAGGTAAATCAATACTATTCAAAACAAAAGGAAAATAAAAAGAACAAAACAAAAGAAATAGAAAGAAAACAGACAATAATACGGTCCAAGTCCATGGATCTTATCCCTGCTCCCGAATTTATATGATTTTGATATAATTGTCTTAGAATATTTGTCTTCATTCGATGATTTATTTATCTCAAATAATTCTGTAAATTCTTGTACTTTCCCGACATTACATTTGTAAATTCTAGCATCAAATTTAAACTCCAACAAAGTTACAGTCTGGATTCTTTTTCTTTTCGTTTAAATTATTTACCATGCACATTGTACCAACCAATCATAATTGTTCCAATGAGACATATATCTATCTTTATAATCCATGCAAGTCTTTGATTAGCTTCTAATTAATTAGTTGTTATTAGGCTATTGGTTATTTTACCATGATGCAATGGCAAGTTTTATTTCAATCGAGAAAAAGATGTTATGTGATGTCAATATAGTCAAAGTCGAGACAAAGTTAACTTTGAAGATTTGATCATAATTAGCAACTAAACAATAAACATTGACCTATTCGAGGATTGACCGTTAAAAAAGGTGAAAACAGGATAAAAAAAAGAGTAATTTCTATCAGCGACGTAAATTTGAAAACAGTCAAAAGTTATTCTATAAAAGACAAAACAGTCAAACTATTTTAATTGGTCTTGTTATGATCTATTTTGGTAATGTGATTATAGGCTTGATGTAACACAAGTGAGTGGGAGCTGTCTTGTGGGTCCTAATTTCGTTCCCAGTCTTTCGCATTTTTGTTTGACCAAATTTATTGATTTTATAAATTTTATACTACACACGATTGATATAATCAATATAATTTTTTTATATAAATAGGTAATAATAAATCTGGTGGTTGTATACGTTCCTGTATACAACTGGTGATATGAATTCTCAATAGGAATATAAATTTTGTTAACAAATAATAGATATGAAAGCATATAATATATATTTCATTGTTTGTGATATCAGTTTATCAAAACCGAAAATCATATATACTTGAATATAGATGCCTTAAGCTTCACTTCTAAGATTAGATATTTTGTTTCCAACAAAAAAAGTTTGTTTTCTGACCCAAAGGAAAAAAATTGTGACTTTTCTCAACCATGCGCATGGAAATAAAGAGTTTGGGACATACTAGTAACCTATGATTAATGCAACCGGAATAAGTACAAATACAATTAGTTTTAATTACGAACGAATCGAACAAAACAAAACATGTGAATATGACCTAATACACTTTTTTTTTTTTTTTTTTTTTTGCGTGGTTCTAAACCAAAACAAAATTGTGACACCAATATCTCTACGCATGAACTAAAAATTAAACAAAGCAAAACTTAGATTCCATTTCAATATTTCATATACACCCTATTTTATTTTCCAATACATATATTCATTCTGTTTTATGAAGAGTTTCTTAAAAACTTTCACACATTATATATATTTTTTTTAAAAGCATAATTGATCATTTTTCATTTGTTTTTCTTATAGTTTTTGCTTGATTTAACACAATCTGTTTACTCTCTCAAAATTAATTCAGATCATATAGTATTATTTTGAATTTAATTTGAACTAAGCAACAAAGTTATAAAAGCCACACGTGTGGCGCATAGCCTGCACAGATAAGGTCCATCGTCTTCCTTCCTTCTCTCTCAATTCCAAATTCTTCAAAGCTCAGAACAAAAAATTCCTCCAAAAAAAAAAATGCCGGGGAATTTAGAGCCGTTGGATCTCGGAATCCAAATACCATACCATTTCAGATGCCCAATCTCACTTGACCTAATGTCTGATCCCGTAACCATCTCCACCGGCCAAACTTACGACCGAACCAGCATCGACTCATGGATCGCTATGGGCAACACCACTTGTCCAGTCACACGTGTCGCTCTCTCCGACTTCACTCTCATCCCTAACCACACTCTCCGCCGTCTTATCCAAGAATGGTGCGTCGCTAACCGCTCTAACGGCGTCGAACGGATTCCTACACCTAAACAACCGGCGGATCCAATCTCCGTTAGGTCACTTCTCAGTCAAGCATCCGCAATTACCGGAACTCACGTCTCTGTTCGTTCACGCGCCGCCGCTATTCGTCGTTTGAGAGGATTAGCTAGAGATAGTGAGAAGAATCGCGTTTTGATCGCTGGTCATAACGCGAGGGAGATTTTGGTGAGGATTTTGTTCGCCGATATTGAAACGACGTCGTTGTCTTCGGAGCTTGTTTCTGAGTCGCTTGCTCTTTTGGTTTTATTGCATATGACGGAGACGGAGTGTGAAGCTGTTGCGTCGGATCCTAGTCGGGTCGGGTTTATGACCCGATTGTTGTTTGATTCTTCGATTGAAATTAGGGTTAACGCCGCCGCGTTGATTGAGATGGTGTTGACCGGAGCGAAATCCATGGATCTGAAATTGATCATTTCCGGATCTGATTCGATATTCGAAGGCGTTCTCGATCTTCTCAAGAATCCGATTTCATCGCGGCGAGCTTTGAAGATCGGAATCAAAGCGATTTTCGCTCTCTGTCTCGTGAAACAAACGAGACATCTAGCGATCTCCGCCGGAGCTCCGGGGATTTTAATCGACCGTCTCGCGGCGGATTTCGATAGGTGTGATACGGAGCGAGGTTTAGCGACAGTGGAGCTTCTTTGCCGATTACCAGAAGGATGTGCTGCGTTTGGTGAGCATGCTTTGACGGTGCCGCTAATGGTGAAGACGATATTAAGAGTTTCAGATAGAGCGACGGAGTACGCGGCGGGAGCGTTGTTGGCTTTATGTACGGCGGAGGAACGGTGTAGAGATGAAGCTGCGGCGGCGGGATTGGTGACGCAGTTGTTGCTTCTGGTGCAGAGTGATTGTACGGAGAGAGCGAAGAGAAAAGCTCAGATGCTTTTGAAGCTTCTCAGAGACTCTTGGCCTGACGATTCTACCGTTCATTCCGACGATTTCAATCGTAGCGAAGTGGCGCCGTTTTGAGTTTTTTTTTTTTTTTTTGGTTTAACAAGTTATTTATTCTTTCTTAGAAAATTTAGAGTAGTCTTAATTGTGTAATTAATTTTTAAAACAACAAAAATTCATGAGTCTTTTTCTTCGTAATTGTTTGTGAGCCTTTCTTTGATCTAATTTTCGAGAAAATTTGGGGTAAAAGAACTTGAACATATATTTGTCCAGAACTAAAGTTTGCCTAAATCTCTTCTAAGTGAGATTCAAACTAGGGTTCTTACTTCTTAGCTATTGACCCAAAAAAAAAAAAAAAAACTACTGACATCAAATACTCCATTCTAATATGTATGTTATCAGAAAAAGACTCTACGCGACCGAAAGCTAGACAAAAACCGATAAGATTACAAATATCAGTAATCAAATTTGTTATTTTTGTTTGTGAGTATGCTTAGTTCCGTGTAATTTTCTTGTGTATTTGGGTTGAAAATAGATGTAAGTTTTTCTACAATCATTGTTTTGTTTCTTAGTTTTTGAAGGAGTTGAATTTGTAAATAAAATACATATCAGCTGGTAGGTATGCACATATTATTTATTCATTGATGCACACTTAAGGTATGTATTGAAATGGTTAGGTAGCCATTTTTTCTTTTTTTTTTAATAAAAAAATTCATTCCATATTTTTTCTTTAACATCAGGTACAGTAGTTTGCTTTCATTATGATTTCCAAAACATAGATGTTGATTTATGATATTTGCCCAAAAAAAAAAAAAAAAAATGTTGATTTATGATTTTCAGTTTGATCATGGGCTTGATGTTTGTTGCGAAGCCCAAGTCCATTCATATATGAGTTGCGTTTAACAAATTAAACATCCTTCAACTTACAACAAAAACAATTAGTCGTCTGGTGGTTACCGTGACAATTGATCCCCATTGAAAGCCGGGTTCGACACGGGGGACGCGAGGCTGTGAGGAAACTTGCGCTTAAATGATGGATTTGGGTTCATCACCATCGTCTGAAATATTGACGAGTTAGTGCGCATCTGAGCTTCTTTTTTTTTTCCTGATTTTTTGGCTTGTTTATTTTCTAAACTAAAAGATATATATTTATGTAATAATGGAAATGTACCAGAAGTGGATAACGTTTCTAGCTGAAAATTCATCATCTTCTAGTGGTTTCTTTGTTTCCCTTTTTATATATTGAATTCTGGTCTTCAATTAAAATATCCTCATCAAGAAGTTTGATGATAAATATCAAGGCTAAAACGGATGAAGAGTATGAAAAGAAAGATATTGGATTAGAATTGGATGATCCAATATTGGATTAGTTAGATCTTCATTTGCTCTAGCGTTTAGTAATTGTTTAAACTTGGGTCTAACAGTATAACAAATTTTCCATACTCAAAAACTAATTGACAGTAAGTATATTGGTTAGTGTTATGTTTTTTTTTTCTTACACTTCAAAAGCGACATCTTTATAACATCTCTATCGGTTGAAAAACTTAAAATAATATCTCATCAATATAATATCAATAATTTTAATATAATTTAGTTATATAATTAAAATTTAATTTAAAATGAAAATTGAACCACTAAAAAGACAAGTGTCTCAAGAGTCTCTTTAGAGTTTATCAAATGAGAATTGATTATCTCTCTTTTTGTTTTTGTTTTTGTTTTTTCCCTTTTAATGGACAAAAACCATTGATGAAAATGTTTTACGTGCCTCCAAATTGATGGTTTTTATTGGCCCATTTCGAAACGAATCCCATGTAGGACTGACAATAAACTCTACTTTGATCACTTAACTTCTGATTTGTAAACTGCTCATAGATTTATTTTCTCCTAAAATGATGAGTCTAGCTAGTAATAGAAAAAACAAACATAAATGTACATGAACATGAACATGATTAAAAAAAAGTCGATAGATTAAAAAAATTGGATGGATAATATATATCATAACACAAAGCATCAAATATATAGTTGAAAGATCATATGAAGTTTTTAGTTTTGAACTACGTTCATATTAATAAATCTGATCTTATCGTCAATATACTGAATTCAAAATCATGTTTCAGTTAATTGAAAATTTATTCATGCATAAGAAAAAAAAAGTTTAGTATAAGGTGTTGGGAAAAATATTTGTTCACTCCCAAAAATGAAAAATGAGAAGCCAGAAACTAGATATAGGTATTTGTTTGAGTAAAAATATAAATGCTTATAGAGTTCTAGTCCTTGTTGAAAAGAAAAGAAAAACATCTTAAGCTTCAAAGAAATGGTGAACTTAAATATCTCATTTGATAACATTTGCCAATACATTGATAAAGAAGATAAAATTAAAATTGCGAAAAAAACAATGTCCGAAGAAGCTATATATCTTCTCTTATTCCTTTTTTTTTCTTTCTTTCCTTCTGATGATGGGGTTTAAAGTGAAAAGTCCAAGCTAATCTCTCTGCATAAGCCTTGGGACTTCGCAAAGAAAACAAACCCTGAAAATACTTAAAACTCAAACCGAAGCAGCCAGTTATGATTTATAGAGATGAAAAATATAACACCAGTTCTTGAGAAACTTGCTTGAAAACGTCTACAACTCCAAGACCATTTCCCAGTAACTGATTCTCACAACTCGGATTTACCTGTTTCATCACATAAAAAAAAAGAACCATGGTAAATAATAGATGTCACCACATATCATATGATAAAAATGGTTATATGTATAAGATACCTGTGCTTGGATCACGTAGGTGCTCCAGAAAACATTAGAGGAGACATTAGCAAACAAAACCTCCATGTTGTACTTCTCAAACAAGTAACAAACAGAAGTGAAAACCCCTGGTTTGTGTTTAGGGACACACAAATTGAAGAAAGCTTCATTCCCACAGATAGTCAGCACCACGTTACGTGAGGACCAAGTATCGAAATTCACGATCGGATCATTACAAGGGTAAGGCAGGTTCGCAGCAGCGGCACTGGAAGAAGATACCTGATCGGCCAAGAAAGCTGCGCGAGGGTAAGAATCTGTTGCGGTGGCGTCTATGGGATGGTTTGATATTGGTGTGAGGAGAGCTGTTGGAGAAGAGGATGATGATGGAGCATAAGCAAAAGTTGTAGTAGGAGTTGTGTTTGTTGAGGCAGAAGAATACTGAAGCTTCTCAAGCTTTTGCATTTCAAGTTTTTGCAAAGTTTGTTCAAGGGATTTGATTGAACTCACTGCTTCATCTACAATTGTTGATTTGTCTGCCTGTCGATCATATCATACATAAAATATTAGAATATATGATTCTATATAACGTAAGAAATCCGACACATAAATGTACATATCAGTTCATATATTATTTATTATATGTAGTGCTTTAAAACCGGAGCCTTTTTACCATGTGTAATCGGTGGATTCAAATAGGACTCCTGTTTTTTTTATAAATTAGATGTATTAGCTAAGATCTATATTAGATCTATATCCTATAATCCTATAAGAAAATTATCAAATATACATTTCATAAAAATTTACTAAGTTAACTATAATATATACATAACTGATAACACCCACAAGAAAAAATTATGAAAAGAGGAAGAAGAAATGTGAGAAAGACAAGCAAGTAAAGAGAAATCGAAAGCATGGCGACCTTGCCAAATCACACCAAATTTAAGTGACATAGTTATATTAATTAAAAGCGCAAAGATGTGAAACAAAACCTGAAAAGGAACAAGCGTAAGCATGATATCTTAAAACATGTCAATCGGCAAAAGAATGAAACATAAGAGAATCTTATGCTAACTTAACATATATAAAAACTATGTTATAAAATTGTTCTGATTGGTAATAAACAGAATGACGGTATAAAAAATAGAAGAAGAAATCTACAGATCTAAATAAAATTGATGAGTTTATAACCTGTCGTTTCACCAAAAATAAGTCATTCTTTTGCATTTGGATAAGCCTAGACCATTCTCTGAATGCAAATGTTATTTTCAGGATGAAATTGGATTTTTTTTAGTTATATGTATATGCATATCTGTAATTTTATATGATTGGTAATTCATACAGATAATCGTGTTATAAACACACAATTTTCGCATATAAATTACCGGTTAAAAACGATGGTAATTAATATATGAATTTCATGCTAAATAAGAAAAAATCCTTCAATTAAAGCATACACTCTTATTATTGAATCATACCTTAGGAGGAAGTTGGGGAAGCAAAGCATGTAATTTAGAAAACATGTCCCTCATCTTCTTTCTCCTTTCTCTTTCGGTCCATATATGTATTTCATGATCAGGTGATTCTTCTTCATGGTTTTTATCATTTCTTTTCGTTCTCTTTTTTCCCTTTTTAACCGTCGTAGTCTGGATCTCTGGCGACGGATGAGACGGATGTGATGGAAGCGGTTCTTTCTCGATTCTTTTGCAACCACCTCCGGAATCATCAGAATTGGATATGCCCCACATAAAACCCTCTTGCCCCAACTCTTGAGCATTAGTCATATTGAATTGAATGCTCATTTTACCCTTTTTGCTTTGTTGTGTTTATTGTGATTTTATGAATGACTTATATAAAGAGAGAGAGAGAGAGAAAGAAAAGATGGTGAAAAAGAAATAGGAGAAGATAGAGATTTATAAAGAGCTAAGTAAGCTCACAGCAAAACCCCAAAATACAATCATAAGACAAGGCCGTTACTAAGACATCAAAATCAAAAAGGGTATTTGGTTACTTTTCTTTCTTTCTTTCATGAAGTTCTTAGGGGATTTTTTTCTTCTTAAATATAATATTTAAGAATTGTTTATAAGACCAAAATTTCATTGTTGATAAGTAATTAAACGAGTGGTCGTAAATTCATACGCGTTTTCTCTATTTTCATTTAAATATCTCTTTTAAATAGGTAAATAATTAAGATAATTAGTCTCTAATTTAATGCGATCTTATCTTTCTATGAAAATTCAACTTTATATAATGTATATTATTGAAAATAGGTAGGTAAGTAATTCACTATATAGTAAATATAACCATAATAAGTCAAAATAAAATTGTACTACTTCATAATTATAGAATGTACTAATATTCTCTAAAACGTGATAAACTCGTTATTTTCTTCTGTCAAACTTTCTGCATTATTATATTTCCATTCGTAGTTAATAGGGTGTTATTCAATTATGGATTTAAAGTGAGTTTCTAAGTTTTATAATCAATAAGATTTGAAATTTAATATTATTTTTAAGAATTTATTGTGTGAATTTCAAAACTCTTTATTATACCTTAGATTAAAATGAATTCATATCTTTTCATATAACATCATGAAATTTCCACCAATAACCTGTAAATGTTTTAATGAATTTTTTTCTTCGTTATTTCAATTTTAAGACCATTGTGAATTCAACAAATTTAGACCTGATATCATTTTTCAAAATGACTCTTTTTAAACAAAATTGATGATTAATTTTCATAATTAAAACATATTTTTCTCACCAAATTTTACAAGATGCAAAATGATTTTCTTAAAATATATATAAAGGTCTCAAAGGATTTTTAAAATGTGATAATACTACATCTGAACATCGTTAAAAATCATGTTGAACGGGTAACTATAAATCATGTAGTTTAAAGATATACTCGTGAGTAAATCTAGTTTTTATGTATATTATTCAGTTTTGTAGTGATACATTCATGTAAGAATTCTTACTTAACAAACTAATTAATATCTGTAATTTAATTATTCGAGTGTTGAATAAGTGTAATTTGAACTTTTTGTTAAGATATGATTTGTAGTACCAAACCATTCCGTCTACTACCGATCTATCAACAGTACTACTCTTGGTAATGGAAGGTTTGTTGTTTTAGAAAGCTAATCAACTTTGTCAAAGTGTACTACAATTTTTTTTGTTTTTTATAAAAATTTCGTTGTTACTCTCTATAATACACTTAACTGTGAAATTCATGAGAGCTCTCAAAAATTAAGTGTATTAACGTCCAAGAGAACTATTTTGAAAAAAAAAAATAACGTACAAATACTTCTTACGCATATAAACAAAATTGAACCTAATTGATTAAGATTTTCGTATTATGCCACCACACCCTGATTTGTCTCTAGCGTATTTAGTTCTCAACGTTCGAATCATTTATGTAACACAGTAAAAAACAAAAAAGAATATTGAACAGTTTAGGCAATTAGAATAACAGTTGTATTATTCAACTTTTATATATGAATTGTTTCTTTACAAAAAAACGTTTAAAAAATATATATTGCATATATTACTAATTTTTTTGTTAACCCTATTAATATTTATTTTCATCGGAAAAAACGGTTTTTACTGAAATCTGTATATAACATTTAAATTCAATGAAATCTGTATGTCTTTTTTTTTCTTTTCGAAAATATGTATGTGTCTTATAATAAGAAATATGTATGTATCTTATAAAAAGAACTCTGTATCTGAAATGAAGAATAATTTAAAAACAAAGAATATTCCAAATTTTAAAATTCGTTACAACGTAACACAAATTTTAGTATCTTTACTAATTAATATTTTATGTGATCTCTCGTTTGAACAATATAAGTTCTTTATCAGAGAAGTTGTTACTCCAATTTTAAAAAGAACAAAAGTTGTAATTATGACCCTTAATTAACTTGTGATTATCTTAACTGTCTAATAAGTATAGGGTGGTAAAAGTGAGCGTTATCTTTATGGTTTTCAGTGCATGTAATCATTGATCGCCAGAGATTTGAAGTGTCTCTTTCTTCTTTCTTTTTCTCGTAAAAACAAACTTTTAAAATTAAATTAAATTGTCTGAATCCGTTCATATTCAATTACGAGTTTTTGAACTTATTCCTTACCTAATGAAAGACTGGATTTTTAATATTTTATTACATACATAAGACAAAACTGGGAATTTTAGAGTTGGGTAACGTGGCAATCATTCACACACCACAATTGAGTCTAATTTTGGATTTTAGCAATGGAAATGGGGAAAAAATCCATGAAGATTAAGTTTTGCTAAATTGTAAAAATTAAAAGCTATTATAAGTAATTTCCCCATTTCTTTTTTCCATTAGAGCCTTCCATGTTCTTTTTATGTTGAGGAAATATGCATGTATGTATTTTATAAAGATACAATATTTATTTATATTATTTTATAAATACATATATTATGTATAAAGATATTAAGAGAAAATAGAATAAATAACACCTTAACGAAAAAAAAAGGAACATCATCAATTTTGCTGATTTTTTTTATTTGTACAACCACTGTTGCTCAGTTTTCTTCTAAGATTTTGAAGACAATGTTTTTTACTTGTAATAATATTTATCTTTTTATTTATCAACTGATGTTACCATTTACCAAAAATAAATCTATAGTACAAAAACATTAAAATATTTGAACAAAACTATATGCATCATATAATTAGTTTGGGAAAAAAATTTTGTTCTAAACGTTACTTGTTTCTTTGAAAAAAAAAAAGAAAAAAAAAATTTGCTCGTTTCTAAATACTGGTAGCAGAATGTCAAAATGATAATGATATTAATTGGGACGATCAGTTCATATATACAAAGGTTTTGTTTTGCCATACATGACTTCAACTGCTCTTCTGCTAAAATGGATAACATGAAAAGCATTTAGGCCCGTATAAGTAATAAGATGATATCATATACAGTAAAAACTCCATAAATTAATAACGTTGGAATAATTCATCTGTTAATTTATAGAAATATTTACGCAAAATATAATATTATATTATTTCTTAATTTTTTTTTTACTTCAATTTTTTTATACTTTGTTGTTTGCATATTTCATTATGTTAAAAAAAAAATTATTTTTCTTTAGATTTTGAGAATCACATTCAAGAATTTGAAGTTATGATTAACAATTTTGGTTATCGAAATAGAATTGATATCAATATCCTACTCGATTATTCGGGTGAAAATAAAGCATGTTTAGAAGTTTATAGTTTAAAAGAAATTATAGCTTTTGTTTGTAATGTTGGTAAAGAAGTTGAAGACGATAATGTAGAATTTTTGGAAATAGTGACACGTAAGGAAGCAATTATCGCATCTACAATTTTTCACAATTTTTGGATGTAGATCGAGAAGACAACACCAAGAGTTTTTGATGTAATAAGAAAATTAGAGATGAACTTCAACGAGATTCGAACTTTTAGAAAAGACAAACAACATTAGACTTATTTTATATTAGATTATTTTAGAATGTATGCTTAAGATTTATGATATTATTGAGACCATATTTTTACATAGAGATTTAAAAATATATATATATATATATATTTTATGATTTTAGTTAATTTTTATATTGGTCCAATTTAGGACTGGCAAAATTAATTAGTTTAAAGAGTTTATTAATTTATCGAATTTCTAGTGTATGTTAGACAATTGCAATTCTAACTCAATTCAAATCAATAGAGGAAAGGAGATGTTAATAGTTTCGACTATACGGCTGTTTCCAACGATTCCCAAGATGCAAAGGAGATTGATCCTCTGCCACCAGGTTTGGTCTTCTTGAATGTAGGAGACAACGAAAGCTTTTTTACAAACAATTTGAAGATAGCGAGGGTTTTGATGTGAACTAGGATAGTTTTAACTACGTGTTATCTGTTGTTAACTTTGACTGGAAACCATCTATAGATGATAAACAGAGCAATGAAGAGCTGCTCAAATTCTCATAGAAACAGCCATCAAAGAACACGATGAAGAATATGGAACAAAACTCGAGTATGTCAATTGTCAAGTATGTGAATGCAAATATTACTACATGCATGGGTCTTATGAATTATGTAACACTTTCGGCTAGAGACCTTATCTCATCAAAACCAAGAGCTTAAACTTTACCAAGCAAAGGCCAAGTTTCGTGATGAGATATAGGTTGTTATGGTCAGGCCAAGGCCAATTCAGTAACTAAGTCGATAAGGTTATTCCAAGGCCCGTTTGATTTCTCCCAGTCTGTTTTCGGAAGCAAGAATAATTTCCTAGAAAAGCCCTGTAAACTTATTGTTACATTGATCATTCGAAGCTTTTAAACCAAATTTTATACCCAAAAGTCGAAACTCTAGACAAAAGCCAAACAATACCCTATCAAATGAGCAGTGTAGGTAAAAAAAGGTGAGAGTAACGATACAAAACTTCCCAAAGTATTAAGAAAATCAAAAACACAGAAGGAAAATGTTAAAACTCTCGCCCAAAACAAAAACTCAAAAATCCAAAACTTTCAAGAACAACTCTGTTTCTGATTCTCCAAAAGAACAAAATAAACACTTTTACAGTGTATATAAACTGAGCTCTTTCAGATATAACTTAGAACTCTCAAGGTACGATGTTGTCTCCAAGAGACAGAGAAGCTAACTGATCAGCTGCACCACCCGCTTGCTGCTGTGCTACACTCCTCAGAACATCCATTGCTTCTGTAACTTTAGCTTTAAGTGCCTCTGGTGATTCCAGCAAGTGAAGTACTTCGGTTTGGTCCATTTCAAGAAGCATTCCCGTGACTTTAGCTGCGGATTCTGGCTCCAGCTGCTCCACAAGCGGGTATAGATTCTCACCAAGCATCTGTATAACGAAGAAACATAACAGGTTTAAGAAAGACACATTTTTCTTAGTTGTTTCCGAGCTGTTAGAAACAAATCATTTGACTTTACCGTTCTCTGTTGCTCTGGAGCTGCATTCGCAAGCCGTGTAGCCAAAGCTACAATAGGAACAGGTTGAGAAGTAGGCGAGTCACGATGATGCACACCACCACCACTTGAGACGTCATATGGAACAGAAAGCATGTTTTGAGTAGGACCAGGCATTGTGTTTACATCTCGCTGAGGATACCGATACATTCGACCTCTTGGATGCATCTGTAGAGAAACAGATTGATGCAAAATGTAAGCATGCTATCGATTTTAAACATGTGGAGAAAGTCTTGGGCCTAAAGCAAAACTTAACCTGCTGCTGCATCATAGGAGAAGGTTGTTGTGGTTGTGGAAGAGCTCCTCTTCTACCACCACCAGGTCGCTGCTGCTGCTGTTGCTGCTGTTGCTGTTGCTGGCCTTGTTGCATCATAGGCATGAAGAAGTTTGGCATTGGAGACCCACCAGGTCTCATACCCGGTACAAGCTGTTGTTGATATCCGAATCCAGGCTGTTCGATACCCAGTTGGAGAAGAAAGTTATAAAGATTGGTCTCAAATGTTTTATGCTTAAAGCTTTGAGCTTTACCTGAGGAATCATAGCAGGAGGCCCTTGACCATAGAAGAGTTGCTGACCCATTGGTGGACCACCTGGTGGATACATTTGCATCCTAGGACCAACCGCAGGTGGCATATTGACCGGCCTCATCTGTGAAAATTGAGCCTAAAATGCCAGAGAGGTCAAATTAAGCACGATAAGCATGGGATTAGGATAATCCTTTTCAAGGATAACAACATGGGTAAATTAACCAGACCTGTAACCTAGCTTTGCGGTCTTCTTTCCGCTGCGCAAGAGCAACATATAGAGGTTTGGTAACGATCATTTTTCCATTCATCTCTGTAATCTGAAACATTGAAAAGAAGACAGTGTTAAGCATCAAGATCCTTCCAGAGAATAGGAGATCACCAAAATTTGACATGTCTTCTTTATATTCTAGTCACTTACAGCTCTAGTTGCTTCCTCAGGAGTTGAAAATGCGACAAATCCAGATCCTCTACTCACTCCACTGGGGTCACGCATCACCTGTCACGTTCAAATGTAATACATTTTAATGCAAATCTGCTGAAGATAGTAACAAGCAGCGCTTTTTATTGTATCAGTCACGGACCTTGCATGATGTAATAGTTCCAAAGGGAGCAAAATGTTCTCTGAGCTTATCATCTGTGACGCTCTCATCCAAGTTCTTAACATATAAGTTCGACCCCTGAGACTTGTCTGCAGCCTCCTTCAAACTTTGCTCAAACTTTTGTTTGAGTTCAGTTTCCCTCTCGGACTTCTTTTGGGCCTTCCCAACAAACCACTCCTTGTCGTCAAAGGTCTTTCCATTTAGAGCGTCAACAGCTCTGGCTGCATCATCAGAATTCTCAAAATTGACAAATCCAAAGCCTTTAGACTTTCCTTCACCATCTCTCATGATAACACAACTAGTAGTCACTCCGAACTCTCCAAAAACTTTGTTAAGCTCTTCATCACTCAAGGACTCGGAGAGATTTTTGACATAAACATTAGTGAACTTAACTTTCTCACCCGAAGGATCTCTCTGCAGCTTGTGAACAAAGGGTCCAACATAAACTTGCTTATCGTTAAGAAGCATTCCATTCAGTTTATCAATGGCTCCCTGAGCTGCTTCATCAGTGTCGTACTGCACAAACCCATAGCCTTTCGACTGACCAGAGGGATCAACGGCCACTTTGCAAGATAGAATGGGACCAAAGGCTGAAAATGTCTCGTGAAGTGCTTTGTGATCAATTGATTTGTCAAGATTCTGAGACACAGATAATAAACCATGTCAATAAACAAACAAACTTTGAGATAGGATATTAAACAAGCCAAGGTTTCTTTCCATCTCTGCATAGAAGTTCAAACTTGGACAATAGGAAAAAGAGATTTAATATATGTACCTTAATAAATATATTACCAACTCCGCTCTTACGGAGACTTGGATCACGAACAGAATACATAACTCTTATAGCCCTTCCATTAAGAGCCATGAAATTCAGCTCATTCAGTGCCCTGGAAGCTGTCACCAATCAGAAATATTAACATCAACATAACTCAAATCATTCATTTCTGTAAGAAGAATAACATTGAGTCTACTCATAACATTGAGGTCATAACTCTAACTCTATGACCTCAAAAGAAAACTATCCTCCCTAACAGCCAAATACCCTGAAAGCCCACAATGTTACCAAATGTAACCACTTTCCAAATTAACCTGAAAGCTTTCACCTTTTTTATAGAAAGCTCCCAAATTTAGATTAGCATTTGATATAACACATCAGTCCATACCCCAAATTCAGATGAGCTACAACGACTAAGTTACCAAATCAGATAAGCCTTAAGAAAGTTACCATCTTGAGGAGTTGCATAGTTAACGTAGCCATAGCCTAGAGATCTCCGAGTCGTCATGTCTCTGCAGACACGGACAGAAACCACCTGACCCGCTTGGGTAAACGCCTCAAACAGCTGTGAATCCGTCACGGTCGCATCCAGATCACCGACATATAAAGACGTCGTCCCTTGCTGCGCAGCTCCGGCAGCCGCCGCCGCAGCTCCAGCCGCAGCCGCCGCAGCTTCAGCCGCAGCAGCACCGGGAACAGCTACACCACCATTGGCATTTTGACCCTGATGCTGAATCTGAGCCATTTTTCGAGATATCAATCCGAATTACCTATCTATCTATCTTCTTCTCCTCTCCAAATCAGCTCAAATCAAAAGATAAAGCAGAGATTTTTAGGAGATGAATCCTCAACGCCGGAGAATAAAAATTGAGTCTTTGAATCGGAAGAAGGAAGGAAAATGGGGAAGTAACCGACGGCGAGAGTTGCAGCGTTGAGCTTAGATAAAAGGGTCAGAGGAAGTGACCTTATCAGAGAGAAGCTCAAATGAAAAAAAACTGCAAAGAGGAAAGACAACTTGGAGGTTTCAGTGTTTATATATGGAAGGTTTCACCAAACCCTAAAAGCTTTGATGGTAATTTGAGAAATCTCAGCCGTTGGATTTACACTGTAGTGTGTCTTGTTGTGGGTCACACACTTGTATAAAATATGCGTTGGGAAATATCTTACCATTTTATTTTATTTTATTGGGCAAAAGTATTTGTGCTCAAAAATATATAACCGTATTCAGACTAATGAGGAGTAATTACTAATGAGATTAGAAAAACAAGAATCAGTGTAAGTGTAGTGATGTTTTATTTAAGAAAATTTGTTAAAATTATTAGTATGTACTGTAGTAAATTTTCTGCAAGGTAAATTAGAAAGTGAAGTGATTTTTGTATAAAAAGGATAAAATATGAAATAGCTGTAGTAACTGTCAAAAAAAAATATGTTCGTTCAGACATATTTAATTATTATTAGTAAATACCATTGAATGACCATGCAAATTTATGAAAATAGCTAAGAAGTTGTAAAGTTTTTGATTAATTTGCAAAAAATATAAAATGGTGCTCTTTTTCTAAAAGAACACATAAAATTTTAAATAACATGCAGTTATCTAACAATTTGGTTATCTATCTCTCCACATACATGTGAATATGTGATGTAATGCATGAAACTAAAAACATGGGGGACTTTTTAAAAAACCTTTTCTAGCTTGCGTTATGAGAAAAGTTTTAAGAAGTTTCGAAATCGTTATGTTGCAACTTCATACCTCAGTCAAGGATAATAGAGGCTAAAGATAGTAGATAATTAAAAATGGGCCAACAAATCTTGTGAACCAGTTTCTTGATGTCTTGGAAAATTATGGACCGAAATTCTAGCCTGTATTGGGCCCAATCTTGCATAATTTAAAATTAGTCGATCGAACATAACTCTTTTTGCCTTTCTAACTGTTTTTAGTATCTCTTCAGCGTGAAATGTGTAATAACAATATCATCTCTTCTATTTTCAGTCAGAAGAAATTGAAACATGGTATACCGAAATCAGTTTATGCTAATTCAGAAGGTAAATTTTTTTAACAGATTGGTAACGACCGTTATTTTTGGCTTTAGAAGGTTTGACTTTAAAAATTTGAGGTACAAAGAATTTAGCTGTAAAGACTTTGGCTGTTAAAATCAGATTGGTAAAACAAAGTTGTAGAAGCTGTGACTGTTATTTTTTATTAGTAACAATAAAACTTTATTACTGATTTTTAAAAATATATATTATTCATTCATTTTTAAAAGACCAAACATTGCATTATTTATATTTATTGTTTCATGCACTTAATATCCAAACACTTAATATCCAAACACATTAATAATTAAAATACTCATCTTGAATGATTCTTATGGCTAAATTTTTTTCTCAAAACTGTTTTGAATGATTTTTTTGACTTATCATAAAATCAACAAATTTATTAATGATAATGAAATGACATCTAACTTTATTAGTGTTGATGATAAAAAATAAAATTATTATTAGTGAAATGGATCTTAAAAAAAAATTAGTAACTTGATAATAATTATTAATCAAAAACGTTTTGAAAAAAGAAATATGTAATTTGTAGAGAACTTTTAATTATGTTTAGAGAAGAAAACGAAAAGCTTTTAATTTGTTTTAAAAGCCTCATTTACGTGACTTTCAAAAAGAAAAATAAAGGAAAAAGAAAAAAAAAAGCTTTAAAAACTTCCAAAAAAAATAAAGTGAAAAAAGTCTGATTGGCAAAAAAAATACTACAAAGGCTTTAAAATCCATTTGAAGCCGTGAAAGCAGTGAAGCCGTGACCCTATGAGGTTATGTCAATGTTGTGATAATGTTGTCTATTTTCTTTCTCTATAAAGTGATAGTTATCATTAGTTGAAGAATGCTAGGATGTTATGTAAATAAGAAAGTTAAGCAATGTTTTCAGTAAATTTCTTTTAGCACAAATTTACTATTTTTAAGTGATGTCTAATCCAATTTCTTTCCAAGTTCAATTTTCTTTCTCTGCCCATATCTTTACAAACCATTATTTTTCGGGGTGAAACTAGTTTTGAGAACAAGTTCGAACAAATGGTTGAAACTTGAGTTGCTTTACGGTATAGTCAAATCATTTGAAAAAACCATGTTATTAATTTGGAATTCCGACTTTCTAGTCATACAAAAAAAACAATAAATGAAATACGAGAAAAGTAGTGAGTGAGAAAAGTGAAAATATAATATTCATACCTCTTGTTTCATATAACGTTCTACCAATCCTCTTGTTCCTGCATATTAAAAGTAACTCATATCAGAGGAGACATGTTGTATCAAACAACAAGCAACAACAGATAAACATTTATCTTTTTTTTTAGTTTCTTTTTTTAAAACCAAGTTGACTATGTTTTAGAGCATCTTCAATGGTGAGTTTTTAATATTAATTAATCAAAAATAATAATAGAAAAGGCAAGAGAATAAGAATGGTTCTTATTTTAAAGTATATAAAATCTTATTTAAAATCCCAAATACCACATATCTTAGTATAATGTCTTAATATGATTTGTTCATTTTTATTTATCACTTAAAATTTAGTTAAATAACAAAATTATATTTAAATAATATTATAATATTGATAAGAGACACTTGGTGAATATTTCACCATTAGAGATGCTCTTTCTTGTTTGTTGTTACAAAATAATACACCCATCCCCAACTATCCTTGAAAAATCACTGATGTTCTCTAATGAACGTTCTCACAAAAAGGTAAATCATCCGTAAATGGCCAAAAACTCCACACTGATAATCATTATTGATAAACTTTTGCTCCGTTCAATTCTCTTTTCTAAATATGTTATATTATATATTAGTATTTATTTATTAGGAGGTTTTGTCGGCAACAAAAAAATAGACAACTCTCGTAAATAACAAAAATAAGTTTTCTTATCAAATTTAGCACACAATCTTCAAACTTCCAAAAATAACATGAAATTAATATTAAAAAGACTAATATAAGCATTTGATTGATAATTCACACGATTTGTGATTTAAAATCATAATTAATTTTATATATTTAGATAAAAATAAATTAGTTATTATGTAAAATTACTAATGCTAATTTTGGAAATTTGTGAAGTTTGTGTTATAATTGTCCATAATAAATTTTTTCATGTTATTTTAAAGTATTTCTCTATAAAAAGTAAAGGTTGGGCCAGGTAAATGTACTTATTGGACTCAATAAACAACTCAAAGATGATTAAATTCATATATTTTACTATGAAATATGTTTTACTATAAAAAACAGCTCAAAATGCTACATTTCATTATTCCTTTCTCCATTTCATTTTTAAAATTCATACTACTCATAAAAGTTCATAGTATGACTATAAGTTTATGACTAGTTTAACTTTCAACTATCTAGCTTTCATATGATTCCCTAGTTCAAAGTTATACTACTCATAAATTTAGATACTCATACTATGAAATTTTTATATAGCAAAAAAAAAATTACATCTCAGTTTGATATCAATAACTAAACATACCTATGTAAAAACTTACATAGTCTACTACCCAAAATATCAATAATTATTGTAGCTCCCACTACCCAAAAGACAATGTCCATTGACTTCACAAGCTTCTTAGTCTTCTCTATTTCTATGCTCTAAAATCTCCTTATATACATAGTCCCCATACTTATCCTCAAAACTCACCACAAAATCTCATCAACTCAATGGCTTCAATTCTCTCAATTCTTCTTCTCATTCTTTCACTTTCAAATCTCCACTTCACTTCAACCACCGGAAACAACCACATTAACGACAGAAAATCCTTAGAAATCATTATCGGTGGTGGTAACGACAACAATCCTCCACCGTCACCTTCACCGGAACCAGAACCAGAACCTGCAGATTGCCCTCCTCCCCCTCCTCCTCCTCCATGCCCTCCTCCACCTTCTCCCCCTCCATGCCCTCCTCCACCCTCTCCTCCTCCAAGCCCTCCTCCTCCACAGCTTCCACCTCCTCCACAGCTTCCGCCGCCTGCACCGCCTAAACCCCAGCCATCGCCGCCAACACCTGATCTACCGTTTGCGAGCTCATTATTAAAGAAAGTCTATCCAGTTCTCCAAAGATTTAAGGATCTAGTCGCAGATGATAAACTTAAGTCTTGGGAAGGCCCCGACATTTGCAACAAATACCTCGGACTCAAATGCGCCATTTTCCCGAAAACAAAGCATCTCGCACTCGCGAGCGTCCAGTTTAATGGGTTAAACTTGAGAGGCAAGATAGGCAAGATCCTCAAGTTAGATAACTTCCTCGACAAGTTAGAAGAAGTCACCATCTTCCACGCAAACTCCAACGGTTTCACAGGCTCTGTGCCTGATTTCAGCAATTTGAAATTCTTATACGAGCTCGATCTAAGCAACAACAAACTCACAGGAGATTTCCCAACTAGTGTCTTGAAAGGAAACAATCTCACGTTTCTTGATCTCAGGTTCAATTCTTTCTCAGGCTCTGTTCCTCCTCAGGTCTTTAATCTCGACCTCGACGTCTTGTTCATCAACAACAACAATCTTGTTCAGAAGCTTCCACTCAATCTTGGATCCATCACTGCTCTTTACCTCACCTTCGCCAACAACAGGTTAGTTTCTCAACTAGTTGATCTAGTCAGAGGTGCAAGAATAGAGAGAGTGTGGTTGAATGTGTGATTATTGAGTAGCTAGATTATTATTTTTAATATTTGTTGTGATGTGACTTAGGTTCACGGGTCCAATTCCCGAAAGCATAGGCAACATCAAGTACCTACAAGAAGTCCTTTTCCTGAATAACAAGTTAACCGGATGCTTACCGTACCAAATCGGAAACCTAACCCGAGCCACTGTTTTCGATGTTGGGTTCAACCAATTAACCGGTCCAATACCGTACTCTTTCGGTTGCTTAGAAACGATGGAACAACTCAATTTAGCCGGAAACAAGTTCTATGGAACCATACCGGAGATTGTATGCGAGATTGCTTGTCTCCAAAACGTTTCTCTCTCGAATAATTACTTCACTCAGGTTGGTCCGAAATGTAGAAAACTCATCAAGAGAAAAATTATGGACGTTAGTATGAATTGTATACTTGATCTTCCAAACCAGAAAACGCCATCGGAGTGTGCTAAGTTCTTCATGCGGAAACAGACTTGTCCTAATTCCAAGTCTTTGTTTACTGTCCCTTGTGATAAGAATCCAAACCGGGGTAAACCGGATCAAGAACGATTGGAGGAGGAAAAAGCTCAAGTTTCTCATCCGGTAACTTACAACACACTTAACCCGGACCGGCTTCGGAATCTATAACCTTGGCCGTTTTTTCTTATCAAGTAACGATATATATATATATATATATATAGCCAAAGCCAAGTTGTTTATAATTTGAGGTGTCTAATGCAATATAAGTGAATAAATGTATTGTAGTTGTGTACTTTCGGATCATCACTATATGTATTTTCATTGATGTATAATCCATCCTTCTGTTTTTTCTTTGTACATCTTGCTTTGTGTGAATCACTGTAAAATTGTTCATCCAATGGTGGATATCATCGATCAGATCATCGATCAGAATGTATCCACTCTTGCACGCACCATTGACTAATCCAAAGGTTTGGTATGGCATAAAATAAACATCTTCTTTTTAAAAAAACTTTTAAAAGCAATGGACGACAATTTCACCCAATACTCTAAATTTAGAATTTACAAACTTGGTTAATATATACACAGTAGTCCAGCCAAAAAAAAAAAGGGTGGGAGTGTAAGTGGAGCTAAGCAAAAATAGACATGACATTACCAATTGTCACAAACCATCAACATCTAACATGAAGCTGTGTTTTTATAATATGTTTTGGAGCTTCTTAAATGGATCTACTCAAGTTATGTGGTTCCTTTTGTGACCTTGGGTTTGCAATGTTGTTATCTCTAATATTTGGCAACTAGTGTAAAAAGAAATATGGAACCATGTGTATTATTGTAAATAAAGGGCACAACACTTGACATCATTTTTCTTTTCATTTGTTCTTTTGTCATTAAATACACTTTGTTATTTAGAGAAACAACAACTAAGTTTATAGTTAGTGTCTATAAAACAAAAAAAAACATATAAGTGTATAGCATTCCGACTTACCGTTCGTTTAATTACTCTGAATAAGGAGTCTCCTTCTCCAGCTTGCACTTCATAGTGCTCTCTACTATATTTGGAAAAGAAGAAATGCGCGGCGCAAATTGATCTGAATCCGCCTCTCGGAGATCGTCTGCCATAACAAATCGCTAATATATATGTTGGTTTTGTACTCGACGGTGAAAGAGAGAGCCATGACAATGTCTCTTCTTCTGTTGTCATCCTATTATTCTCCATACCTTCCTAATCTTTTCTAAATTCTAAAACAAGGCAATTGTAGCAAGTTTTTATTGGATAATTCTACATTCCAGAAAACAGTACTAGAGGAAACATGGATATAGTAGAAACAAGAAAGAGAGTGGGAAAGAAGGAAAAAGAAAAATTTGTATTCTCCAGTGAGGGTGAGTGAAATATATAAATGACTTAATGTAACTTTTCCAGTTGATTTAGTGGACTGACTCTTAAAAGAAGACTATATTACATGTTTTGGTCCTCCACTTGAGCTAATGAATTAAATTTTAGATGACACAAATTCTATCGCGTTTAAATCCGATGGTGACATCGGTACTTACAAACTATACTACAAATTTTGTGGTCAAATAACATACCATGTCCCTAATTTAGATTTTTAGCTATTAAATAACTTTGTGTTTAACATTTTTAGTCACCAGTGTTTTCAGTATATATAGATTATTCGGTGACTAGTTCATATATGATTAGGAAATTTAGAGTAATGAAACTAACCAGTACAGTACTAATCTCTAAATAATCTAAAACAAAAACTAACCGTTACTACACTAGCTAAAACTTTATGGAAAAGATGACACAAAGGTGACAACAAACGCAGAAAGCCTTTGGTTATGGGAGTTGCTTCTGGTGGCTCAGTCTTTCTTACTATCCACATTTGCCGTCAGCCTGCAGATTATATTGAAAATTTTAACAAACTATATCGAAATTTACATAACGACTTCAAATTCAAAACAGGTAAAGAAAACGACCTTGCACGCTGCAAAGTTATCGCAACCGCATATCAAATTGCCATTCGCAACATCAACCGCTTGCGGAGCTCCTCCACCATCGCTTCTCTGAACTCACACACACACACACAAAAATTCAATAAGACAAGATCCAGACAATCTTCAAAAACTAGAAATATAGATGTACCTTGTAGAAATCGACTGCTATGAAGTTAGGCCATCGCTGTCCCGCGGCTTGGTAACATGTCTTTATGGATTCAAGAAGAGAAGCTGAGTTTTGCTTACATGCTACTATCACATCCGCAGCATCAGGGAAATGGTTCACAAGAACAAGAGATTTTGATTTATCGCTCATTGGCGCTGATTGAGCTCTATTTGGACACACTCCTACCTTCAACCCTCCATTTCCATCTGCAATTTTTTTCATTCATTAACAAAAAAATAAGATATGCATATATACAAATGTAAAGATAAAATGGTTTGCATCATATATAGGACTCACATTGATTCTCAACCATATACTTCCATTGATAGGCGATCCCTTCGGTTGCTTCTTTATGTGAATCGGATGTAAAAACTAGCAACCGTTGGTTTTTTCGCACCATGTCATCAAGCCTTGGCCAGTCCCCTCCATTTTTGGGCATTCTAGATACTGGAAACATGAACTTTCGTAAGCCAGCCGCATCAAACACTTTTGTGAGACCTTTAGGCGATTTCACATAATCTTCGATGATAATCGTTACAACTTCCTCTTTGTTCTTCTCTAGAAACACTTGAAACTCCCTTAAAATGTTAATAGCCGGTTGCTACCACATTGCACACAAAAACAAAAAAAAATCTTCAACATTTTTGGCGGTGGACCGACCTTAATATACCTCATACTTACAACAAACATATATTGTATCAAAACTTACAAAAGCGGTGAAATTGAAACATGTTCCATCGAAAGAATGGCAAAGCCAGATATCGTTTTGGAAGTCATACATGTCGAGCATAAACCCTCTTACACCATTCTGCAATAATCCAACAAAAACATTCAAACTTATGAAAAAAATGTTAAAAGGGTTTACTAAAAATTTGAAACTTTGTTTACATTGAGTTGGCTTGTGATTGAATCTTGCTGGTTAGTAGGAGCCAAAATAGCAGAACCGGTCCGTGATACTTCCCCCAAACGAGCAAAAGAGTTGTGTGTGGTTAACCATGAATACTTGTTAAAAGGCAACCCCTTTGCCTTGGTGATGGGGTTGATGGGTTGGGTTCTGGAGCATCTAGGTCTAAAATCAGTGTTGGCTATACATGTTTCGCAGTGTAATCCAGCGTCACAGTTGCTGTTTGTTATACATGTTTTTCCTTCCTACGATCCAAAACCAAATAATAAGGAAAGATAGGATATTTTAAATTTCCCAAGAAACAGAGGATCTTGATTAAAACAAGATTTTTAGACTACCAATTTCTATAGTACTCGATGATTAATTGTATGTTTCTGCAAAACTAATAAAGATCCTCTGTCTTTTGGTCGGAACAGAGGACAGACACAAATGTAAATGTTGTAAGATTTGATGAGATTTGGTTACCTTGAGAGCAGAGGAAATCTCTAAAAGGAAAGAAGATTGGAGCAGAAGAGCAATGAGAAGGAAGAGTAATAATCTTTGAAACATGGCTGTCTTCACCAAAAAGTAAAAACCCCAAAATTTAAGAAGAAGAAGAAGAAGAAGCAAGTAGCTACTTCATCATCATGCTAGAATATAGATTTGTTGGTGGTTTGCATTTGCGTGAAAAAGATTCTAAGAAACAAATAAAATAAAGTAAATACAATGAGAGGATTTTAAGGATAAAAATAGAGTGAACGGAAGTGCGCGTGAGTCGGTGAAGACATGATGATAATAAATGCTGCAAAATTAGTGGGTTTGTTGTTGTTTTGGTCGCCACTTTTGTTTTTCATGGTCTCTTTTTCAAAACTCTTATTTTTTTTGGTTTTAATGCTAAGACCTTTTTCTGCCTGGAACTTTCTTACACAACAACAATTATAAGGGAAAGACATATCAACAACAATAATAAAATGTGAGTTATCTTGTAATTGTTTTTTACATAAGAAAAAAAAAAGACTTAAACAAATATACAGAATTTTATTTTTCTTTCATTTTACTAATACAGAAAGATGAAACGGCTTTGAAGCTTAGACGATGTTAAGGCAAATATGGCATGATAGCAATAGCCCAAACACTTAGAAAAGTTTGCACGCAATTGCATACCTTCTTTCCTAACATAGCTTCTCACGTCAATTTTTCCATTTAACTAGTTTCACATTCCTTCTACAAACCATTGATGATCCATTCAGCCGGCCCAATCATAGCCCACTTTGCCAACAATATCCTTAAACCAGTTCACACATAGTTTGGGTCTGGGATAGGTCTGAACCAACTCGAAGTTATAAATTACAAATCATGGAAAATTGGCACAAGGACGAGAATTTCAAGAAGTTTTTCTTTTTCAAAATCTTGTTTTTATTGGGTAGGTAGGGACCCAAATCGTCAGCTCTAATTCACACTCACATTTGTAACCACTCGTGAAACATTTTTTACATCCCTTCTTATTTGATTCTTTTGCCTTTTATGAATTTGCAAACTCAATAACTTGTGTAACCTTTTCGACTATCATACAATCTACACAATCATTCATCTAGAACCAGCTTAAGATTAGTAACAATTACCTAATTATTAGTCATTCCTTAATTACAAAACGGATCACAAATATTGCTTTTTATAAGATATCTATTCCGTATCCAACCCCTACATACAGAAAAAAGGTTCGGGCCGACCCTGCCTACATAAGACCGACCATATAAACGTTTTGTATATGGCATGGCATTACTGGAATGTTGTAGGAAAAAATTGCATACAATAAATCTAAACCTTTACAAAAATATTGCAGTTGAGGGGTCTGAGATATGACAGGGTGTTGCACATGTGAGTGACCCTACCAACGTTATGTAGACCATTTCCATTTGGGTTCACATTGCTACTTCCATCTCATTTTCTCGTTTTTGAATTCGGTCTAGAATTTATATCCAAAACTAAAACTGGGATGATTTAGGATCAATCCCAAAGCACTCGAGCCATTTTATCCTTATGTCGCTTTCGCTTCACCAAACACTTCATAAATGCTTGTTTGTTTATTTTTTAACAAGCAATATATACCTTTCTTCTTCTCCAAGATAAAGACAAAGGTATAATTATTCGTTTTATCACAAAGTAGAATATTTGCTTAGAAACTAATTATGAATTAACAATTGTTGTTACAAATTACAATCATACAACGGTTGTGTGTTTTTATAATCTTAAAAAAACGAATAAAAACAAACAAAAGTTAATAATTAACGAAATGGCATGAGACATCATGATACAAACATGCGACCTCCATTTTAATTTGTTTTCAGTTTTAATCCTACTACTAATCATGTATTTTTGTTGTGTTGGTCCAAATCATTTCACAGGAAAGAAACTAATCTAATACAAATTTCTGAATATCAAATTTTTTTATGTTTCCTTCAACATTCACAAGTTTAGTGTTGGTATGTTATGCATAAAAGAAACTTGTAGGTTAGAAAGGAGATGAAATGAGAAAGTTAGGGGCTTTTCTACAATTGTCTTCGTTTATGATCACGAATTGAATAGTTGACAAGTCTAAAATTTGTCTCTTTCCTTGTCACTTGTCAGTGAGTATACAAAACAATACACAGAGCCTCGCATGTCATATTCACACAGGGACCTTCCGTTAAACTCCTTTTTTATAATCTCGTTCTCTCTTCTCTCTTTCTCTCTCTGGTTGCTCTTGGCCATGGTTGTGAATAGTCAAGCTTTCTTGTTGGCATTAATTGCATTACTTGCTACCCAATTGCCTTCACTAATGGCTGCAGGTTTCTCTTTATCGATTTTCCTCTGTTTCTTTCTCTTTTAAAGCTTCATTATTTAATCCTGTTCTTGCCTAAATCAGGATAAGATTATGAATGTTGGATTTTGAGCTTCTGGATTTTGCAAATTTTGTTGCTTTCTTTGACTAGATTTGAGTTTCGATGGAAATTCGCATAATTTTGGTTCATTAGTTGCTTACATGCAAAAATACTCTCTTTTTAAATTGAAATCAGATCTTGAGAAACCATAAAAATTCAAACTTTGTTTGTTCTTTTCAAGCTATTGTGGTTAGAAAGTTAAAAGCTTGAAACTTGCGGACCAATCTTTATAGGTTACCAGACACTAATGCTGCATTGTCATGTGTGTTTGCAGATTGTCCATTAGATTTCAGTGGATCAAATTTCACTCTAGTAGCTACTGTGTGCTCCAACATAACCAACAGAGGCAAATGTTGCCGCTACATGAACGCTTTTGTTGCGGTGTCCGTGGCTCGTTACGCGAACTTGTCAACTAATCTTGGAGTCACATCAGATTTATCTGAAACCTGCATTGCTTCCATCTCTAGAGCCATGGAGGGCTACGGAGTCTCGAGAAACGCCACTAGTTTCTGCGGTTTGGGAACCAAGATCCTTGTTAAGTATGACTGTGACGGTCGAACCACTGTTACACAAATGCATCAGTCTCCGGGATTTGGACATGTTTCAAGAAACTGCAGACTCCCATTTTCGCCGGGACACCAATGCAGAAAGTGTTTGAACTCTGGCATCACTTACCTTCGTAATCTCATAGGTGCAGAGACTAATAACATTACTCTGTGTACTTGTCGTGATGCGACTTATGCTACATTAGCAAGCCGAATAGACGATACATCAGCTCTTGAACTCCTTAGTTGTTTCTTTCAAGTGACAGAGCTTAACATTCCTTCAGGTTAGACTCATGACTGCAATTTTCTTAGTATCTCATCAGTTTCTTTAGTAACTCATTGTGTATCGACAGAGTCATTTTCACCAGTGGCAAGTCCAGAACCTTCTCCAAGCACGGTTGGTGGTATTAGCCCAAGCAACAGTGATTCTCAAATGACTACAAGTAGAAGCACCAATCCATATCACTTAACAATGGTTCCAACCATTGGGATTGTTGTTACAGCTGTTGCTCTTACGATGCTTGTAGTCTTGGTAATTCTTATCCGTAGAAAGAACCGGGAACTGGATGAATCTGAGAGCTTGGATAGAAAGTCAACAAAATCAGTTCCTTCTTCCCTTCCTGTATTCAAGATTCATGAAGGTGTGAAAATAGAGAGTTGAGTTCTTTGTTTTATAATATAAGATACCTAAGAAATGACTTGAAAACGCTTTTTTCTGCAGATGATTCTTCCTCAGCTTTCAGAAAGTTCAGCTACAAGGAAATGACAAATGCAACAAATGATTTCAACACGGTTATCGGTCAGGGAGGTTTTGGTACTGTTTACAAAGCCGAGTTCAACGATGGTCTGATTGCAGCGGTAAAAAAGATGAACAAAGTCTCTGAACAAGCTGAACAAGATTTTTGTAGAGAGATAGGGCTTTTAGCTAAGCTGCATCACCGTAACCTCGTTGCTTTGAAAGGCTTTTGCATCAACAAGAAAGAAAGGTGAAGAACCATACATTGCTTTTTCGCCTTCTGCATTTATCTAAACCATAAGTGTTCTCATTTTATATTGTTTCAATCATTCAGGTTCTTGGTCTACGACTATATGAAAAATGGCAGCTTAAAAGATCACTTACATGGTATGTATATGCTTCTTCTACCATAAGTGTACGAGTCCTGAGTGTTGAATACTTTTCTTGTTTCAATTTTTTCCTTTGCAGCCATTGGAAAGCCTCCACCTAGTTGGGGAACAAGAATGAAAATTGCAATTGATGTGGCAAATGCTTTGGTAAATATTCCAAAGTCTTTCATCTACATTTTCTCTGTAAACTGATTTGATAATATATCTTTTACAGTTTTTGGTTCTTGGCTGCACGTTGTTCTCTCCTCCAGGAATATCTTCATTTCTACTGTGATCCTCCTCTCTGTCATAGAGATATTAAATCAAGCAATATATTACTCGATGAGAACTTCGTCGCTAAGGTATGTAGTACTGCACATCTTCTGTGTTAGAGAACCCTTTGGTATTTGGATAACTAATAATGTTTTCTTGGTGCAGCTTTCAGATTTTGGCCTTGCACATTCGTCTAGAGATGGCTCTGTTTGCTTTGAGCCTGTGAATACCGATATCCGTGGAACTCCAGGTTTGGGAGAGATACTGAACAGAATAACTTGACTACTTTTGATGGAAGCTGAGTTTTAAAAACTTGAAGTTTTTTCAGGTTATGTAGATCCGGAATATGTAGTAACGCAAGAGTTGACAGAGAAGAGTGATGTGTACAGCTACGGAGTTGTGTTGCTGGAGCTCATAACCGGGAGAAGAGCAGTTGATGAAGGTAGGAACCTTGTGGAAATGTCTCAGCGGTTTTTGTTGGCGAAATCAAAACACCTCGAGTTGGTAGACCCGAGAATCAAAGACTCTATTAATGATGCTGGAGGAAAACAACTTGATGCAGTTGTGACGGTTGTGAGATTGTGTACCGAGAAAGAAGGCCGGTCTAGGCCATCAATTAAGCAAGTCTTGAGGCTGTTGTGTGAAAGCTGTGATCCGGTGCATAGCGCATTTGCTAAAGCGGTTGAAGAAGAGATAGGCTGGGATAGTAGGAAGAGAAGCAATTTGAGAATTCAAAGAGGTGATTCCCGGATCTTTGGTCCATCGTCTAGTACTACTTCCAGGTCACATTACAGCCGGAGTTTACCTCACTCTCCAATTAACGGATTTTCTTTCTGAGTTAGTCACATCTTCTCTATAGCTAAATCTGAAAGTTTTACATATGTTTATGAAAATTATGAATTCATATTGAAAGCTCTCATACTCTACACAGACTGCACTCTTAGTTAAATTCAGCTCAAAAGATTTCTACATTGTAAGCGTCTCTGTAATTTCTCCTGTACAGTAGCACTATCTTCTATTACATATTACTCTCCCAGTGTCTTCCTTTTGAGTGGTCCTGTATTACATTAGCAGGTTCTTCTTGCTTTGACTTCACCTTCTTACCACGGACCGGTAAGGGTTCTTCTCAAGCATTGTCTTTTGGCCAGCAATGGAGGCTGCTTCGAAAATTCCTTTAGCTGCAAATTCAAGTACTAGTATCAGTGAACTGTGTGTCATCAAAATGACAATAGAGCTACATTTAGACAGACACAAAATGTCTGGTAATGTAGAGACAATGATGGTGTATACATGAAATATACATAAGTAGAGGAAAAACGTTATTACCTCACTATTATGGGTTTTCATTATTTCAGCCTGCAACATAGAGAGACCGCAGTTAAATAACTGAGCCAGCTAGACTCTCTATGGAGAAGCAATAAAAATGGTAGAAGAAAAAAACCTGTTTCTTCTGCAAATCTTGATTCACTAGCTTGAGACTTTCAATCTCAGCTTCCAGTTCCAAGGTATAAGCCTGAGGTTTAGCCAAAACATCAAAATGATTTCAAAGTTCTTGAAAAGAAAACGGTAATGGCAGTTTGGTTAGATGATATTGATATCAAAGTTTTTGAGAACAAAACGGTAACTTTACCTGTTTTCGAGCCCTTGATCTAGCAGCGGATTCCCGATTCTTGATCATTCTCTTTTGCCTTCTCTCAACAACCTTCTCCAGGCCCGTATTGCTTCTTCTTCCCCGACCAAACACGTAAGGAACTGGTGATGACCAAGTATTGTTTTCTGCACTGCTCGTCCCAGGAGAAGTAGCTGTAACAGTACCCCCTGCTCCTCCCATATTACTGTTGGCTGGACCATCTGCGCTAGTCTCAAATAAACCCCTGTTGACCATATTTACAGGCGCCGCAAATGTTACATTCGCTTGTTTTGGAAAGATAGTTGGAGGCAGTCTCTGATGTGGCTGCTGCAACTGCTGCTGATGTGGCTGCTGCTGCTGCTGCATGGTTCCACCAACTTTGAGGCCTAAACCAGGTGCTTGATTCATGATCATAGAACTATTGTTCCCGTTGAACGATATGCTGTTTTGATTCGGCTGACCAAATCCAAACTCCAAACCAGCAGCACCGTTGTTAGCATAAAACCCGCTACTACTGTTTTCGTTCTGCTGAGTATTATCTTCTTTAACAACGCCAGCACGGAGTAAGAAATCTTCCAGAGTCATTTCCCCTAAAGTCTGTTGCCTCTCAAGCGCATCCGTTCCAGTATTCCCATTACTACCTTCTTTCGAATTCAGGTATTTCCAGACTTCATCGACAGTCTTCTGACTAAGCGTTCTAGGCAAGGTCAAGGAGCCTTGCCTCTGTAAACCATTTCCTCCCGGAACAAAACCACTAGGTCCCGGGGCTGCAACCGAAGATGTAGTAGTCATAAAGGCTTGAGTATCCTCAGCAGTCCATATGTTCTTGAGTAACTCATCCATATTCATAGACCCAAAATCTTTCCCCGGCTCACCTAATGTGCTCTGAAGCTCATCAAACGTTAAGGAATATAACGAAGACTGCCTCGCCAATGGCTTTGACTCATTCCCTCTAGAAGTATCGCCGCCTAAGTTGTTGATATCAATGTGAGTACCCATACTTCTTTTCTGTTTCACAACGGAATCACTTCCTTCCAAATTCTTCAGTGAAAAAACAAACGAATCAGACCCTTTTAGCTTTACCTAAGAGAGAACAAGACCAGAAAATTGAAACTGGTTTAGGAGTATAACACACCACACAACTATGTGTCACATAGTGCTTTTAAGTATACTTGCATAAGAGCAAGCAAAGAAGACCAAAAGCAAAAGGCAGGAACGTTCATATAAATGTCAAAACTTTATAAAGTTTTAGCCAGAAGCAATCAATCACAAACATATACATAGAAGTGTGTGATACAGAGAGTATAAATTGGATCCTTGGATTCAGAGAGAAATATAAGATTGGATCAAAATCCATAACTTTGACCATTCTTGAATGTATCTAAAAGATAGATCTATAAAAGATTCTGGAGTAAAAGCAAGATCACACAAACCCTCAAGAAGAAAAACAAAAAAGTCTTATCCTTTAATTTCTTTAGGAATAGTTACTTCATTACTACTACTACTTGATTTAGAACATAGAACCAAAAAAAAGACAAAACAGATATTATGAATCGGACCCAAAAAAAAAAAAAGTATAACACTTCAGGGGATGTGATAAGACAAAGACAGATTCGAGAAGAAAAGAAAACGAAAACGGATAAACAAAAAGAAGGAAGCTTTACCTAATATTATAGGCGATTGCTGAAAATAGAGAAGAGCTGCGAGAGAGAGAAGAGACGACAAGTGTGTTTGTAGTAGCTTCGACACGAACTGCCATTTTAAGGGGTTAAGCTTTTTCCTCTTATGGTTTTTTATTTTATTTATTGTTTAGATATTTTGCTTTCATTTTTTGGTAATAAACTAATAAATATCCCGTTTTAATGATTATTAAACATAGTCACTTAATTTAGCTGACAACCACGTTCATTTTTAACCAATAAGAAGCTGTAACGTGTGAGAGCTTTAGTCGCTGATTGTGTCCTTTGCCTTGTTTGTTTTCTTTAAAAATGGGATTAGATCTGATACAAATATCCATATTAACCTTGCCATTTAGACATTATTTCTGATCTTAATTAACTAACCGAAGAAAGTTTGGATAATTATAGTATTTCAATTTTAATTCGCCAACAGAAATTTTTTAAATATCGAATTCTGTGTTGTAAACTGCACAATTTTACTTCAATTCGACTCCAAGAAAATTACTAAAAAGGAAATTGATTTTTTTTTTACTTATGAACCGCAGTAAATTTTTGTTTGATTTTTAGTTGGCTAATTTTTTTTCAAAACCAAAATTCTAAAAAATCAAATCCTAACTCATCTGAAGTTTATGAATGTCTAGTCATATATTGTTGGTGTTTACCGCGATCAAAGAGAAAATCAAACCACAACAATGTTCGTAGATGGTGGTAATCTATGCACATGACAAAATACTCTATATACAATCGAACAAACTACTAGACTAGAGGTTTTTGGTTAAAATTTTATTTTGCATTTAAATAATTTTCTATGCATATAAAAAAATAAGAAATGAAATGGGAATAAAATTATAGTATAGTATCATGTCGGTCGGAACACCAAATGATTAAATTATGTGCCAAATTAATTTTAATATCATATTGTTGTTACTCATGTAAGATATTTTGTGTGCTTGATAAACTGTGATTATTATACATGAATGATGTTGAAACAACGGCAGAAGTGGGTAGTGATTCTTTTTGGGTCCCATCATCCCAATGGTGTGCGAATTTTGACATCAAGCAATAATCATTATATCCAAGCAACCCAAAAGAAGAAGACTTTTAAGAAGATTTGCGTCGAGTTTAATACAATTCACTTCCAAATTTGGAAATTTTGCCCTCTCCTCACTTGGTAAATGGTATGTTGATGATTTCTACTTCTTTATAATTTGATAACTTATTTAAAAGAATTGTCTACTTTCGTGTCACCGTTGGGCCAGCGTATAGAATGAGCATCAAACCATGATAGAGTTCTCCTTCATTCTTTCTTTTTGTCATATATGTGATCATTGGTATTTTTTTTTTTGTCAATATTAATTTAGATTCATACGAGCTAATTCCGGGAAATATTGTTTACATATGTAATCATTGGTATTGTAATGCTAATTTTGTTTCTTTTTTTTTAAAAACTTCCGCTTTCTTGTGGAGCAAAACATATCAATTACCCATTCAACAACTTTCTAGTCTCTACTAACAAACCTCACGACTTTGTTAATCAAAAAAGAAAAATTACCTCTACTACTAGAAGTAAAAATAAATGAAAAGGAAGAGTTTTCTAATGGGTAAAAATCCAAAAAAAAACCTTAACTAATTTTTATTTAAACGTTTAATACCCAATTGTTTTTTCTAAGAAGAAAAATACATGAAAAATACATGAAATAATAAAACTGTGCAATTTAAATATTCAAACAATTAAATATTGTTATTTTCATACTCACGATCTGACAACAAAAATAAAATTTTAATTTTACCCTTATCATCTCAATTAACTATTAATTTTTTAGATTATATGACATTAATTTTCTAATTTTGGATAAAATAATTTTATTAACATATTAGTTTATGGTGTCTAAAAATTTCAAATTTTCATTTTTATTATAATTATTTTATTTTAAAATTATTTAGAGAAAATAAAATATTTTTTAAAGTGGGCGGAACAATCTCCGCTCGAATTTAAATCTTTCACGAATAAAACTATTTTTGAAAAAATCTGAACCCGAATCTCATCGTTTTTCTCAAGATTTTTGACAAAACTATTTTTGAGATTCGGGTTGTGTTTTTTTTCAAAAAAAGTTTATCCATAAACTAAAATCCTAATATTTTTCTCCATCAAAATCATAGAGTCAATTCATCAACAATGGCAAGATACAAACTAAGTATTGTAATAATACTATTAATGTGAACGTTTTGAAGTAATTCGAAACATAAATTGTTTTTGTAATTTTGTCATATTACTTGATGTTGGTTTTTTATGAACCAAATGCATGAAATAATAAGCATTTAACTGATAAATTTATTTGTTTTGAATAATTGTGTAAACTTTTATATGGTTTTTATTATAAATTATATTTATATTATTTTATTTTATCATAATAATATAAAATTTTAATCAAATATGAAATATATATATATATATATATTATATATTCTTTTCTATAAATATGTTTACAAGTAAAAGATTCATATACTTTTCTATAAAAAAAAAGATATATAAAATGAAATATATATTTTACTATAATACGAATTAATTTATCATATATATATACGTTCTATAATATATTTACAAGTAAGAGTATCATATACTCTTCTATACATAAAAGATTTATAAAATCAAACAGATCTCCTTTCTATAAATCCGTATGTGCAATGCATGACACACCTCTATAAATCTCCTTTCTGTAGTCTCTTAATTTTTCACGTTTATCTATATTCACTATTCAGTATACGAGTAACTAAATTTAAGAGAAAAGAAAAGAAAGAAAAAAAAATGGCCAAGGCAACTTCTTCACTTGTCGTCCCCATCATCTTTCTTGTGATATTTGCTTTAGGTATGCATTTATCTTTAATATATTCATACAGTAATAAGTTGGCATATGTATCCAATATTGTAGACTTGTCATTCACGTAACTCTACTGTCATTTTTAGTTTCGGCTACATTCATTGGCAATATATCATATAGTATATATCTTAGTTCAGTGTATTGATAACTCCTAAATCTTAATATAGCTTTTGTTATCTGAGACGAAATTAATTAATTTTGTTTGATATAGTTGAGCAGAATACGGGATGTTTCGATTATGATGTTTACCAACCGTGCGATCATTGTCGAGAAAGATGCCTCAAATATTATCCAGTTACAAGAAAAGCCATTTGTCGGAAAAATCATTGTGTTTGCATTGGCCCTTGTCCGAATGATAAAGCGATTCCAAATGTTAAACTCTTCAAAAATGTAAAAGAACAAATCCTAAGTTGAATGTCAAAATCATAATATATCTAAAAAACTATTTTCAATTGAAGCTTTGATTATAATAAAATTTATAGAACACAAATTTTCCAGAAATATGTTTGTTATTGATGTGGCGAGCCCACATTTTTTCTCTACATCATTTATTTATTTAATTCTACTACTGTCTGTATTCTTAATATTCTAAAATAATAACCAAACAGAGAATTAAATCGACTAATCATAAATATATATTTCAAAATTTTAAATATTGTCTTATATATAAAGAAGTTTATGTATAAATGCATTGAATTCATCTATTGGAATATTGGTCTGTCATCAACTAGATAAAAAAGCTAAAATTTATAAAATATATGACTTACACAATTTATTTAATCTTTCTCCTATAAGTGTTCTAAAAAGCGGTTTAGATGCTCGGTGCTCAAGCTACACATAAAAAAATATCTATTAGTGTATTATCCCAATTTTTAAATATGTTTTATTTTCATAGACATAGTTATAAACATTTATTTATATTTTTAATATAAATTAAGTAAATGATTTCTTTAGTTTTGGTTTACAATTTTATATTGTAATTTCTAATCGATATTTTATGTATTTTTTAAAAATAAAAAATTACAAAAAAATTTAGACATTTTAGTTTATAGTGTGTAAAATTTTCAAAATATCAATTGTATGTATACTTGTTTTATTTTGAAATTTAAAATAGAAATTACAGAGAACAAAAAATATTTTAAAATGGCCGGTAAAAAATCTCCGTTCGAATTTAAATGTTTCACGAATAAAACTATTTTTGAAAAAAACAACAACCCGAATCTCAAAAATAGTTTTGTCAAAAATCTTGAGATAAACGATAAGAATCGGGTTTAGAATTTGTCAAAAATAGTTTTATTCGTGAAAGATTTTAATTCGAACGGAGATTGTTTACCGGCCATTTTAAAATATTTTTTATTTTCTCTAAATAATTTTAAAATAAAATAATTATAATAAAATTGAAATTTTGAAATTTTTAGACACCATAAACTAAAATGTTAATACAATTATTTTTTATCCAAAATTAGAAACTTAATGTCATATAATCTAAAAAATTAATAGTTAATTGAGATGATAAGAGTAAAATTGGAATTTTATTTTTGTTGTGAGTATGAAAATAACAACATTTAATTGTTTGAGTATTTAAATTGTACAGTTTTATTATTTCATGTATTTTTCTTCCAACAAAAAATAATTAGCTATTAAACGTCCAAATAAAAATTAGTTGAGGTATTTTTTGGGTTTTTACCCGTTTTCTAATGTTAACAAAAAAAAGTTTGGCCGCTCATTGTTTATCTTTACAAAGAGTTAGAACTTAGAAACATAGGGAAAAAAAACGGAGGTAAAATATTATAATAAGAAATAATACTTATAAATCTTTACTCAATTTTGTACGAAAACATAAAATAAAAAGAAATAAGTTGAATAACAATTTTCAAATTTCAAATGAGTTGTTACCATAGTAACACTAGTTTTTGAAAAAAAGACATATAATCCTTTTGAAACTAAAAAATAATTAAAATGCCATTTAGATTTCCTACCAAAAATATAAAAATAAATTACAAATATAATCTAAGAGAATTCTCAATATCTCAGATTCACAATAATTTTTTATGATCCCTTTTTTTTGTTTTTTCTTTTCTTTGATCATCAGAAATTACAAAACCCTTAACTATCATCAATATCTACCATTTGTCGCTTTTCTAGATTGCCTCTCTAGCCACATGTATTTATTTTTATGACCACAACTGTTCATCTTGAATAAAAAATATTCATATTTTCATATTACAAACTTTTTACCAATCTCGAGTCTTCATCTATTTCATCCTACACAATGTATTTTTTCTTCGAGGGAGTTCTTTCCATACATGATTAATTATATTTTAATTAATTTCCAAAAAAAAACTTTTTCTAGGTCTTTCACTTTAAAAATAACAATTTTTCTCTCATAGCAAAAAACTTTTTCTTTAACCTATTTTCAGCCGTTTTTTTATCCGTCCTTTTCTGATCGGAGATTGACGGTCAGTGTCTTCCATAGCACCAACGTCGATCATCTTTTAGTCTTAATTTTCATGTTTACTTCGTTTTTTATTATGAATTTGTTGCAAGTTTCTTCTTCAAAGTTTTATCGATGATTCTCTCAACCTTCAACCAATCGACCAAACTACCATCAACAATCGTTCTTGTAGTTGGTGTTACGGTAAAGGCGGCTTCTTTTAAGCTTCCTCCATTCTAATCAACATACATATATGGGTGAGGTCTATTGTTTTTTTATTCCTTCAAACTTGATGCAATCGATTTAATATCGCCATCATCGGCCCAAGCACTTTTCGGCAGTTGCAATTCCCTCTATAATTTGGTTTCGTCTTGTCATTCTTATGTAGCTCAAGATCTTTCATTTTCGAAGTCTCCAAAAAATAAGTGAAGACTATAAAACCGAAAGTTTAGATGATGTCCGTTTTCGGAGATGCATGAAATAGCTTCTGATTTTAGAAAAAATTGGTTAACTGAAGAAGAAAGAAGCAAGTGATAATAATTGTAGTTTTGATGTCATTTGTAACCTGATTATTTGGATAATCATTTTCTGTTAATTAGTTTTGATTATTTGTCATCTCGAGCAATACCGGCTTTGTGTAATTTCTGTTTTCAGTTATACCATTAAATAAAAAGGTCTTCCACTTTTTAAACACTCATACTATGGGGGTTCGAACTTAAGCGGAAGTGACATACTAACATAAGAGTATTTTAAAACCTCTAGACCATCAACCCAACTATAAATATACGTGGCCAATTCATGGGCTCCGTCGATGACCATAAAATAACTTGTGCATTGACTTTGAAGCTAAGCCTTAAAAAATCAAAACATATGTGTACATTATTCACATTCCTAATCTCTTACCTAAACTTAATAAAGCCTCGTACTGAGAGATCAAAACAAAACAAAACAAAACCCAAACACTTACCAAATCAATCAATTATCGAGAATCTTCCTTCCTTTAATCCTCAAAAAAAACAAAAACCTTTCTTCACCTCCTTTCCTTGATTCATCCTCTAGGTTAATGGGTGTTTTCTCGAATCTTCGAGGACCCAGAGCCGGAGCTACCCACGATGAATTTCCGGCGACCAATGGCTCTCCTTCGTCTTCTTCTTCTCCATCTTCATCAATCAAGCGAAAATTATCGAATTTGTTACCACTCTGCGTTGCTCTGGTAGTTATCGCTGAGATCGGGTTTCTGGGTCGGCTCGATAAAGTCGCTTTGGTTGATACGTTGACTGATTTCTTCACCCAGTCTCCGTCACTCTCGCAGTCTCCACCGGCGAGATCCGATCGGAAGAAGATCGGATTATTTACTGATAGGAGCTGCGAGGAGTGGTTGATGAGAGAAGATTCAGTTACTTACTCTAGAGATTTTACTAAAGATCCAATTTTTATCTCTGGTGGTGAAAAGGTAAAACATTTTGTGTTCTGTGGAAGATGGTTTTGATCATTCCTTTTTTGGGCTAGATATAGTAGAGTGATTGATTAGTCAGTAGAATAAAAGAATAATGATTTCATTTGCGTTCACAATTGGTTAGGACTTTCAATGGTGTTCTGTGGATTGTACATTTGGAGATAGTTCAGGGAAAACACCAGATGCTGCGTTTGGATTAGGTCAGAAACCTGGAACTCTTAGTATAATACGTTCCATGGAATCAGCACAGTATTATCCAGAAAATGATCTTGCACAGGCACGACGGTGGGTAAGCACAATCTCAACAGTTGCTTTAAACGTATTTCACGACGTGTCTTTTGGTGGAATGTATATGAAGTGTAATGTGTTTTCTTGTTCATCAGGAGAGGTTATGATATAGTGATGACCACTAGTCTATCATCAGATGTTCCTGTTGGATATTTTTCGTGGGCGGAGTATGATATTATGTCTCCGGTACAGCCAAAAACTGAGAGAGCTATTGCAGCTGCTTTTATTTCTAATTGTGGTGCTCGGAATTTTCGTCTACAAGCACTTGAGGCATTGATGAAAACTAACATTAAGATTGATTCTTATGGTGGTTGTCATCGAAACCGGGATGGGAAAGGTAACATAAGTAAATCAGGCAAATTATACATTGGTAGATCAACGAGCTGTCTTTTTGATGTGATTTGTTTTTATTAATATTCATGTAGTTGACAAGGTTGAAGCTCTTAAGCGATACAAATTCAGTTTGGCTTTTGAGAATACTAACGAGGAAGATTATGTCACCGAGAAGTTCTTTCAATCCTTAGTTGCTGGTATGTTTTAGATTTCATCTGTCTTTGTGAGCATATCTTACAAGTTCTTGTACTTTGTTGTCAGAAGTATTTCATTAAAAGTTTATATAAAGCTATGCAATTTTTCAACATATGATCTCAGGGTCCGTCCCCGTGGTAGTTGGTCCTCCAAATATAGAAGAATTTGCGCCTGCTTCGGACTCATTCCTTCACATTAAGACTATGGAAGATGTAGAGCCAGTTGCAAAGAGAATGAAGTATCTCGCAGCTAACCCTGCTGCTTATAATCAGACACTAAGGTCTGATTTTTTATTTCCATAAATGATTATAAATATGTGCGATAACTTCTTCTTGAAAGCTTCATGCTTCTGTTTTGGTTTTAGATGGAAATACGAGGGTCCTTCAGATTCTTTCAAGGCACTTGTTGATATGGCTGCTGTACACTCTTCTTGCCGTCTCTGCATTTTCCTGGCCACGAGGGTCCGAGAACAAGAAGAGGAAAGCCCTAATTTCAAGAAACGACCGTGCAAATGTAGCAGGGGAGGATCAGACACAGTTTATCATGTTTTTGTTAGAGAAAGAGGCCGGTTTGAAATGGAATCAGTCTTTTTGAGGTAAGAAAGCTTATCATTTGGTTCACCACTGAATCAAAACAATGATTAGTATTGATTTAACCGGAATATCGTTTCTTGTCCAATCCAGGGGTAAAAGTGTGACTCAGGAAGCTCTAGAATCTGCAGTTCTCGCCAAGTTCAAGTCTTTAAAACATGAGGCAGTGTGGAAGAAGGAAAGGCCTGGAAACTTAAAAGGAGACAAAGAGCTTAAAATACATCGGATTTACCCGCTTGGCCTAACGCAACGACAGGCTTTGTACAACTTCAAATTCGAGGGAAATTCGAGTCTAAGTAGTCACATTCAAAACAACCCTTGTGCTAAATTTGAGGTTGTCTTCGTCTAGTTTCATTCCTCTGGATCTGTCACAGGTATCATCTCAGCTAAGAAGACATTTCTCTGTGCTAGAATCGCAAAGTGCTAAACAAACCGATTAGATGAAACAAAAGGTTAATAGTCATGAGATTGGTGAACTCATTTTGTTTAGGCAGTGTATCTGTAAATCGTTCTGACATTGCAGACGATGTGTTCTTGATAGCTGGATGCATAAATGTTTGAAGATTTAGAGCAATTTGATAGTTTTGAATCTCTTGAGAGTGTGTTAATTAATCTTTAAATTTTTCTTGGGTTGTTGATGCGTAAACACAATTAGTCTCACAAGAAGATTATCAAGTTCTCTTAATAATATTACCAACGAACAAAAATATTACACAGAATTTGTTTTTTTAAAGATATGTAATTAATTTGTAAACTTTTTAATAGTTCGTTACTTTAGAATAAATACGGTTAGAGAATTAGATATTCCCAAAAAAATAGATGACCTATATTCAGCCACTACACTAAGACAATATAATCGTAAGGTTGTGAAAAAATATTTTTTATATATATGCGACAACTATGGGTTAAATTTTAACCACAGTTAGTGTTTTCGTTAGTAAAGATAATAACCGTTAATTCGGATATGTGATTTTATCAATTTTTATTAAATGAAGGTTTTAAAAGCAACCAAAATTAAGTTAAGTATTTTTATTTCAAATTTAATACTACAAATACTAAATGTCTAAATTAAAAATGGATGACGGTTCTTTCGGGTTTTCCCGCAAAAATATTACACAAATATTTTTTTTTAAAGATATGTAATTAATTTATAAACATTTTAATAGTTCGGTACTTTAAAATAAATGCGGTTAAGAAAAAAGATATTCACAAAAAAAAATCTTTAAGATTCTGAGAATCTTTTAATCGACCTGAATATTAAACAACAGAGTTAAGGAAACTAAATAATAAATTAAAGCTAGCTAAAATTAAGGAAACACGTTAATAAAAGGTTCCCAACTACTTATTTCTCTCTCATTCGCGCAATCTTCCGCTTTTTAATGAAAACCCTGAGACCTTGTTCATCATTATTCATCTGAACCAAAAGCTGCTTCCTCTTTTTTTTTTTGTGAAAACAATCTCTCTTTGTTGAGTTATGAGCAGATACCAGTATATTCTGAGAACCATAGATTATGTATGTTAGACTTTATTCTTTTCCCCTAAAATATTTAAGAATTCGTTTCTGTGTTTTGACTTTTCAGAAACAATAAAATTCATGTGTTTCAGGTCAAGGAAAAAATCGAGAGGAGGTGTATTCAAAAGTACATGAGTTTGGAAGAAACCATGACTTATATGTATGATCATGACCATATTCCTAAACATATCACTGCAACAAGTAAGTAAAAGAAAATCAATTTGATTTCGGATTGAGAAACATATAAACTAGAAAAGCTTTTCTTTTATTTTTTTTTGTTTTCAGTTTGGGAACATCTTCAAAGAGAGAACCCAAATTTCTTTAAAGAATACAACAAACGATGCGAATTGGTTCGTCAAATAGTTACACTCAACGACTTGCTTGCTCAGCAAATAGATCTGATGCAAAGACTTAGCCAACTTGATGTTGGTACTACTGCACCAGGTACTTAATTAGAGATAAACCCTTTTGTGTATCCTTAAGATTATTATTACTTTAAATCAGTTTATGAAGAAGACATTGTTTTTTTGAATTTATGTATTGTGTAGTAACAAAGTTGCAAGAACCTAATGATCATCATCATGATGAAGTCCAAACTCTTGAACAGTGGTTGGAGACTAATGGTTTTGCTAATATAGAAGATACATTCCTTTGTTTAAGCGATCTGGTTGATGCACCAGGTACGTCGTTAAAGAAAACCACTCTCTTTCTAGTTAAGATTAGTCTTTAAAATGAGAAGATCTCTTCTTTTAATTCTGTTTTTTTTTTTTTGTAGTAACAGAGGTGCAGAAACCTAAGGATAAAGATCAAAGTTGTGATCAGTGGATTAATGGGTCTAATGATTTAGCTTCTATAGAAGAAACAGTTTCTTCTTTGATCAATCCATCACCATTTGCTGAAACACCACAATCAGAACCTCCTGGTCTACGATACGATACCGATTGTGGTGACTCGAATCTTGAACAATTCGCTAGAGATTTAGAAGATCAACAACAAAGGATGCAACAAAAATTCCAGAGAGGACAACAACCTCAACATTTAATTAATCAAAAGTGTACTTGAAGATCTTTTCACCCAATGTTTTGGTTTCGTTTCTCAGTTCGATGAAATGTTTTGGATTCTTCTTCTTCTTTTTCTCAATCTTATATATTTCATTTTGCTTCCAATGCAATTTCAGAGATATGTTACTGGCGTTTGTGTAAACAATAATAAAAAAGAATAGCCAATAAGATATTTTAGATAAATTTCTTGATTGTTTTAAAAAGTTTGCTAACAAAAATATTAGAAGTGAAAAAGCATCATGTATTAGAGACACTAAAGTCCCACATCGGAAGGAACAAACTTTTCTCTACTCTATATATAAGTTCAGCTTGCATTACCGCAACGTCGAACCTAGTAACGTGGGTTTATGATCCGAGTGGAGACAACAAGGTGATGGTACATTGGGTCGGATCTCAATGGGCCGGGTTCGGCTTGGGCTCTTTACTGGCCTGCCCATTCCAAGTCGGGAGTTGAGATATCTTCTGAGCGAAGGTTCGGAGCCAATATCTCTTTAGAGCGGAGGAGACCGCGTGAGGCTGGTTTCACAGAGCAGCGTCCACCTTCCGTTCTCGACGGTGGAAGGATAACGGGCCCGTTGTCTTCCGAGCCCACTATGACCCATTAGGCCGACTCCAACTGAGCCATCACTTTTTTTTGGATCATCAGGGCTACAAGGTACACAATTTACTTACTCTTAAGAGGAAAAAATCTATAACTCTTGTATTTACATATTCGTTTTTTCAGCTTGGAAGTCGGAACTACTAGGTTATTTGGATATGAAATCAGTTAAAGACTCATTGATGTACTACGCCTTCAATACATTGTTAATAATGCTATTAGTTTTCACATATATTGGTGGCTCATTTGTACGACAATCATAAGAGAGCTTCAAAACAGAGGAGAAGTGGGAGAAGAGATAAGATCAGGTACCAATTTTCTTTCAATTGTTGTTTTTAAGATTGAAAGTTTTGCTTATAAGGGATCAATGGTTGCTAGAATCTGTTACATAAACATTGAACTATCACGCATACGAATCGTTAAGTAACTTGACTTATGTTATGTCTTTGAGTGATTCCTTTTTATAATTTACATCAATGGCAGATTCGGAGGATGATGACTAGGGTTTGCTAGAGGTCATGGTGAAAAATGGTTTTCAGATACCTCAGAATTAATGACACTTTAAGCATTGCTATTACTCAGATATGTCTTCTCTTTTGCTCTAGGTTAATGAGTAATATATAGCAAAGAAATCTATTTTTATTGTAAATGAAAATTAAACCCCTTTTGTATGGGTAATGGGTTAATGTAATTTAGTTGAGAGTCCCTGAAAAAGAAGATTGTCTTCTGTGTGCGTGTGTGTGTTTAAACTCTTTTGTACTTTGAGAAGAAGATTAACCAAAGTCTGAGTGGATTGATCAAAAACCATCAAACCACAATAAAAAATCGATTAAACCAAATTGTTGCTTGAGTTGAGAGTTACTTTTATAGTGTCTCACATATGGCAAATCTGAAAATGGAAAAAAAAAAAAAAAAACAAAGAAACGCGCCAGGTAGGGGTCGAACCTACGACCTTCTGCTTAGGAAACAGACGCTCTATCCACTGAGCTACAGGCGCTTTTTTGAACAATAGTTATTGTTGATAATATTTAATCGTATGCGACTTTAGGCGCAGTTGAGAAAATAAAGACATAATGTGTGTCACACATTCTTTTACACTGTAACCAAATTAGTACAAAGAAACGTATTCTGTAGACAAAAAAAATGGCGTGGTGCGATATTCTTGTAGTTTTTAGTTTGACCGTATCTTACAAGTTCATGTAGTTTTAGACTTTAAAATTAAGGTAATAATAATTTCATTAGTTAAATAACAGCCTAGAAAAAGAAGATAATCAAAAAACAAAAAGAAGAAAAGAATCTTCTATTAGATTTTGGGTTGGCTGATTTTCGAGTCATAAATTATTTCGATTCTCAGCTTTCACCCCCGGACTTTTGGGCCCTTAAATTTCCACCATCAATTTTCATATTCCTCAAAATTACATCATCTACTTTCGAATTCATGCTTAAACATACATTTCCAATTGAACCATTCATTTAACCGGGATTAACCACAAATCCGCGTTTACTGTACCGCGATTGTGATTAACCCGACTAATACCCAGACCCGTTAAGAAAACGACGTCGTTTTCATTTCGTTTAACTCATCAAAAAGAGAAAGAAAACGACGTCGTTTTCATTCTTCTTCTTTAACTCTCAAATCGATTTGGTAGTCCTCTTCTTTTGACTTTCATCTCTGTCTCCATCGTCTTCTAGATTGACGTCTCCATCAGACGCTATGTCACCATCGTCTTCTCTATTCTCCTCTCCATCAGAAGCTCTGTCTCCATCTATCCCGACGTCGTCTCCCTCGATTCTGGTGGCTTCGTCCTCCTCGACTCCGCTATCACCACTATCACTTCCATCGTCGGCTTCAATGTCACTCTCTGGAGGTTCGAAATCGGGGTCATCTGGATCGCTTTGGTAAATCAATCCTTCCTCCCACCAATTCTTCATTTCTCCCTATTCGAAACCCAAATCGAGACCCAAAAATTCGAACCGAAGAAGAAAACCCCAAATCTCCTTTTGTCTTTCTCTCTCAAGAACCCTAATTTCACAGTGTCGAGATTAAAGAAGAACGACTAAATCGATTTGAGAGTTAAAGAAGAAGAATGAAAACGACGTCGTTTTCTTTCTCTTTTTGATGAGTTAAACGAAATGAAACGACGTCGTTTTCTTAACGGGTCTGGGTATTAGTCGGGTTAATCGCAATCGCGGTACAGTAAACGCGGATTTGTGGTTAATCCCGGTTAAATGAATGGTTCAATTGGAAATGTATGTTTAAGCATGAATCCGAAAGTAGATGATGTAATTTTGGGAATATGAAAGTTGATGGTGGAAATTTAAGGGCCCAAAAGTCCGGGGGTGAAAGCTGAGAATCGAAATAGTTTATGGCTCGAAAATCAGCCAACCCTTAGATTTTATGTCGTAATAAAAGCATTATTTGAAGAAAAAAATCATATCTTTTGGTTTTTAAACCCCTTATATAGTTATTAGTATGCTTCTAAGGTAAGAATTGATTTTTTCCTATCCATCCTAGAGTAAGAGTTGATTTCTTGTTCAATAGCTAGCCGTTCCGTTAAAAACAATGGAATGACCGGTTTGGGTAAGGACTAACCGGGTTTGGCAAACCAAATGCCGTAATTATTGCAGACGTGTCACAATGGAACACTCAGTGGCTTCTTGATTATATTTTTCGAGTTTCGAGGATCAAACAATTCAATCATCATCTTCTACCTCTGCTCCAATTTCTCTGAAAACAAGAAAACCTTAATCAATCGAAATCTCAGTGTAACTAATCAATGGAGATCAAGCCTGGTTTATCCGCTCTCGTCACTGGCGGCGCCTCTGGGATCGGTAAAAAAAATTCATTTTCAACAATTCATTTTCTGTTTGTTATTCATGAAATCTGCTGCTGGGTTATTTTCGTGTTTAGTAAATTGGATTATTTTTCCTTAGATTTACGTATGAAACTGGTGTGTGTCTGTTTCTTCTTTACCCAAATTTGGATGATGTCATGATCTTAAAATTGGTGAAGCTTTTTTTACCATGATGAAAGAAGCTCAGTACTTTTTGTTTGGGTATTGAAAAGCACGTCAGTACTATTGTCACTCTCTCTTTACTAAGTAATACAATGTGATATTTTTGGTGATGAGATGGTTCAATTATGTGTAGGTCGAGCTCTCTGCTTAGCTCTTGCAGAGAAAGGAGTTTTTGTAACAGTCGCTGATTTTTCGGAGGAGAAAGGACAAGAGACTACTTCGCTTGTTCGAGAAGCGAATGCCAAGTTTCATCAGGGCTTAAGCTTTCCTTCTGCTATCTTTGTGAAATGTGATGTGACTAATAGAGGTTAGTTAGTGTGTTAGTTTAGCTTTCATGATGAAACAGAAAACTTTGTCTTATTGACTGTTGTTATTAATCCTCTGGTTTATGGAAACAGGAGATCTCCTCGCTGCTTTCGATAAGCATTTAGCCACATTTGGAACACTTGACATCTGTATCAACAATGCTGGGATTAGCACTCCTTTAAGATTTGATAAAGATGACACTGATGGATCTAAATCATGGAAACACACCATTAATGTCGATCTGATTGCAGTAGTTGAAGGCACACAACTTGCGGTAAGTCTCGTATTCCTTGGCTTGTAAAGCTCTGATTTTTGTTATCTCGGTTTTATCTGATTATTTATGATTTTCAACTTTTGTGTAGATCAAAGCTATGAAAGCAAAACAAAAGCCTGGAGTTATCATTAACATGGGATCAGCTGCGGGTCTTTATCCAATGCCCGTTGATCCTATCTATGCTGCCTCTAAAGGTTTTATGTTACTTGTGTCTTATTGTTTCTTTCATTTGTTCATTGAATTATATAAAGATGTTTAATTCTTTTTGCTTATCCCATATGTTACATTTCTGCAGCCGGTGTCGTATTATTCACTAGATCATTAGCATATTACAGGCGCCAGGGGATTCGCATCAATGTGCTTTGCCCTGAAGTAAGACAAATATCTGAATATTCAAAATGTTTATTAATGCTCTATTGGGGGTTTTGAGTGGTACAGTATGTTTGATAAATAATTGGTAGCCACTGACATGAAACTTAAGGTGTCATGCGTGAGGCATATGGGTTTAGATTTTCGTTTTCCTCTCATCAAAAATACTTGTTACTTTAAAAAAAGCTCTGTTATGGTTGTGTTTGTTACAATTAAAATACTTTTTAGCTGAGTGTTGTTTAATTTTTTGCTTCTGCACTTTTGATGTGCAGTTTATCAAGACAGACTTAGCTGAAGCTATTGATGCTTCAATACTAGAGTCAATAGGCGGTTACATGTCTATGGACATGTTGATTAAAGGTGTGTATGCGGATTATATACTTGGAGTCTTGAACTTGGATGATATCTTAGGGATCGGCTGACATATGTCTGCCGGACATGTTCAGGCTTTCTATTTACGTTTTCATATCAAGGAAATAATATTGTTTTACGTTTTTTCGACATGGCTGATTAGTTTAGTAGAATGTTGAGAATTAGTCCGTGCAGAAAGATTTGGAACACATGAATGTTCTTACGTTTTCAACTGTATATATCTCTGTTGTATGGATTGGTAAATGTTCTCACCTCTAACTTCTATTGAAAAGCATTGCAAGTTGTTCCAAAATATGTGATCAAACCATTTCGTTCATGTGTTTGCCATATTTTTGCTTTAGGTGCTTTTGAGCTTATAACCGATGAGAAAAAGGCGGGGGCATGTCTATGGATTACCAAACGCAGGGGTTTGGAGTATTGGCCAACTCCAATGGAAGAGACAAAGTACTTGGTGGGTTCAAGTTCCAGGAAAAGACCTTCTTTTAAAGTTTCTACAAAAATAGAATTTCCTCAAAGCTTCGAGAAAATGTAAGTTTATATGGGACTATGTGTGACAATTTTTATAGGCATTTGAATTTTGTATTTCTGTCTCCTCTTAAACTTTACATACTGCTGGCTTATTCTCTCCTTCAGGATTGTACACACCTTGTCTCACAAATTCCGCAGTGCTACCCGCATAGTCCGTGCACCACTACAATTACCCATTGGACCACACCAAGTTCTCCTGAAAATCATCTATGCTGGTGTTAACGCAAGTGATGTAAGATCATATTATCGTCTATTGTGTGCAAAACGTTTTGTTGTCTCGCTTATCGTTGTACATTTAACTGTTTTTAGATTCCCTATCATTATCAGTTATTAGGTAATACACCCTTGTTGTGAAATGTACTTTTTAATTGATCCTTATTTTGTACCATGAACAGGTAAACTTCAGCTCAGGTCGTTACTTTACTGGTGGCTCCCCGAAGCTTCCCTTTGATGCTGGATTTGAGGTATATTTTGTTCAATTTCAACTTCAACAGCTTTTGTTCAATTCTAAATCGCTTCAATGTTTTCCAGGGAGTTGGACTAATTGCAGCAGTGGGAGAATCTGTTAAGAATTTGGAAGTTGGGACTCCAGCTGCTGTTATGACGTTTGGAGCATATTCTGAATACATGATAGTATGAGAACTACTAAACCATATGAGCAACAAGTTGACATTTTTCAAGGCTTCAGTGATCATGTGAACCTGTCTGTTTTGGATTTAGGTATCTTCTAAGCATGTTCTTCCTGTTCCAAGACCAGATCCAGAAGTTGTTGCCATGCTTACCTCGGGATTAACTGCATTAATCGCCCTTGAAAAGGTCGTGCTAACGAGTGTCATTAACTGTCTGTTTTCATCGTTTTTCATTTCAGACTCTCAAATTCCTCATTTTTGTATGTATTAATAGCTGTATGATATTCTTAAGTTGCTAGTTCAATTATCTCTGACATTTTCTTTATCTTATGGGAATTCACAGGCAGGACAAATGAAATCAGGTGAAACTGTACTTGTGACTGCTGCTGCAGGAGGGACTGGACAATTTGCAGTCCAGGTATATGTCCTGAAGTTGTTTAAAGTATTATCCATAGGATACATATTTCTGTTTCATTTGTGGAAGTATTTATGCCAGTTGAAAATAGATTTTAAGAGATTCTCTATGCAGCTTGCAAAGTTATCAGGAAATAAAGTGATTGCTACTTGCGGGGGATCAGAGAAGGCCAAGCTATTGAAAGAGCTTGGGGTCGATCGAGTCATAGACTACAAATCCGAGAATATAAAGACGGTAGGTCTTGTGTAGAAACTTTTATTAGTATATGTGGCTAAGTGACAATTATTCATACTGGTCTAATCTTCATAGGTCTTGAAAAAGGAGTTTCCGAAGGGTGTAAATATCATCTATGAATCTGTAGGTGGTCAAATGTTTGACATGTGCTTGAATGCTCTTGCTGTTTACGGACGACTCATCGTGATTGGAATGATCTCTCAGGTTCCCTATCATATCACTCTCGATACGTCTTTTATTTGATAAATTAAGTCCATTCACCTGTTCTGTTGTATTTAGCTTTTGAAACTGCTAGACGTCTGATTCCTTTTTTACAGTATCAAGGAGAGAAGGGATGGGAACCTGCAAAATATCCAGGGCTCTGCGAGAAAATTTTAGCAAAAAGCCAAACCGTGGTATGGGGTCTACTTGACAATGTTTTTTCAACTCAAAACCGCTAAATCTAAAATGTTGATCTAGGAAACGCATATTCCTTAAGTTGATTCAAACTAAACAAACACCAATTTGTTTCAGGCTGGTTTCTTTCTGGTGCAATATAGTCAACTGTGGAAACAAAATCTTGACAAGTTGTTCAATCTTTACGCTCTCGGAAAGCTCAAGGTAATGCATCCTTATCGTTATTTTGAATTTACGTGCTTACATTCAGTTTTGTTCACCAAATTGTTTCTTCACTAACTATTCCAAACACCACTTTACTTTCTATTTTTCTCACTTTGGCAGGTTGGGATTGATCAGAAAAAGTTTATAGGTCTAAATGCTGTAGCAGATGCTGTTGAATATCTGCATTCGGGTAAAAGCACCGGAAAGGTTAGAAATAGTTTTCTTACTAATCGAAAAGTTTGAATAAGAACCACGCTCATTTCCTTTGGAACATTAGGACTAGAATCTGTAATTCTTTTACGTGGAGCGTATAAAATTGGATGCTATCTGATTCTTGACGTGTTAAAGTGTGTACATTTACAGCTTGGTGTTAACCAGAATCTATTGTTTATTCAAAATTTGTTTTTGCGTAGGTTGTCGTTTGCATTGATCCCGCATTTGAGCAGAAAACGTCGAGACTGTAAACAAAACATCCACAAAGCAAAATCCAGTTTGGGAGTCTATACATGAGTGGAGCTTTTCCTTTCTTCTTCTTCTTCTTCTTTGGAGGCAAAAAAGGGCTTAGTAAGTAGAGAGTTCTTTAAGCTTATGTTTACAATAAACAGAGGAGAAAGTTTTCTAAAATCTAAAGTTAAACGTCAAAGTAACATTTACACCATCACAAAAATAAAAGAAACAACTGAATAATAGGTTGCATCGTTTAAGCATCAAATATTATTGTGTATTTCTTTGACAATTAACTAACTAATAACGCATTATATGATTTTAATGTGGAAAATGGGTTTTTCTTTTTATTATTTGTTTATTGTTGCCATAAATTTCTGAAGTCAGGTATAAAACAATAACATGTAATTTTGTTTACATAAAAAAATAAAAACAAGTAAAGTATATAATAAAAGGGTAGTGTGATGTATTAAGAGTTTATTGCAAATAAGGCATTTGTCTTAGATATATATTTTATTTTAGGCAGATTTAGGCACTTCTTTCCTGGGGAAAGTCGTTTTTACCCTTACAGAGAGATGATGTTGCTCTTTCTTTGTTGATGAACTTTTACGTTTTACATTAGAAATCAAAAATACTTGCGACCAACACCAACAACTTTGGAGTCATTGATTACAGAGTGATGTCAGCGACGATTAGAAATTCAGACGACTAACAATTGGTCCTCATGAGATGTGAATGCGATCTAGATTTTTAACATCCCACATTTTGAGATCTGGAAAAAAAAAACAAGAAACAAAAAAGTCCCACGATTTGGTATTACGATTTGCACGTTTTTTTGTTCAGTGATTTTTGTGCAGGTTAAGGAACTCAAGAAGTGATTGATACTTTGTTGATTGCTCAATTGATGTTCATAATCATGTCTACAAGTACATTGATTTTTGTTCATGTTAATGGTGTTTGATGATAATGAGGATGGTTGTAGTGTTGTGTTATTGTGTGTATGTAAGAATTGTAGACTGTATATTTGACGGTTTGGGTTTACAAGTCTAATTCTAGGGTATAGCGTTTACCATTGACGCCGTTCGTTACCCCTCGCCGTCAAAGCCGTGAACCACCACCAAATCTTTGTGCTACCGTCAAAGCTTCACGCCTACCGTCAAAGCTGCAAGTCCACTATCTAAGCCATATATCTCTGAATGTCAAAAGAAACTTAAAATTGAATCAGAGATGGAGATGCATTTTTTAGAAGATAAACGCATTCTTTTCACCTCATTCTCAACTCCAGCTCATAGTTTAAGGGCAAAAATGTCCGTAACAATAAAAATTGGAGTTATTATATGCTTTTACTGTTTAGAGTGCCTGTTTTGAAAGAAATGTTTTCAAAATGCTTGTTTGGAATATAAGCTCATGTATTAAACTCTATATAAATGTTTGAATGATGTACTATTGGAAAGAATTTTTCAAATGTGTTTTTCCTTGAAATAGAATCCTAAACTAGAAGAATATTTGATACTCTAAAAAGGACTAGACAAAAAAGATTTGGTCCTTTGAACTTTGAAGATAAGTTGTCAATATCTGCCCATATTAGCTGTTGTAACTTGCAAGTAATCAAAACCTTACCTAAAGCATCCATTTGCTTTTCTTTTTGTCATTATTCCTTTAATTTTACATACCAAACAAAAAATAAATTAAAAAGGAAAAAAAAAAAAAAAAAAACAGAAAAAAGCTACGTGGCCACTCTTATTGCTACGCGTCGATGCAAAGAACAATTATTTTCATTTAAATAGCAATTCACTACTAATAATTAAAAAGGCTCACTCCAACTCCAACTCCAACTCCAACTAACAACACTCTTCTTCATTCTTCTTCAATCAATGGAATCTGAAATCGCCTCCGAGTTTCTTCCTTTCTGCCGGATTTACAAAGACGGTCGTGTAGAACGACTCATCGGCACCGATACCATCCCGGCCTCTCTAGATCCAACATACGACGTCGTTTCAAAAGACGTTATATACTCACCGGAGAATAACCTCTCCGTTCGTCTCTTCCTCCCTCACAAATCAACAAAACTCACCGCCGGTAACAAGCTCCCTCTACTTATCTACATCCACGGCGGAGCTTGGATCATCGAGTCACCTTTCTCCCCACTCTACCACAATTACCTCACTGAAGTAGTCAAATCCGCTAACTGCCTCGCTGTCTCTGTTCAGTATCGCCGTGCACCGGAAGATCCTGTTCCGGCGGCTTATGAAGATGTATGGTCCGCGATTCAGTGGATTTTTGCTCATTCTAATGGATCTGGTCCTGTAGATTGGATTAACAAACACGCCGATTTCGGTAAAGTTTTCCTCGGCGGAGATAGCGCAGGCGGTAACATATCGCATCACATGGCGATGAAAGCTGGTAAAGAGAAGAAGCTAGATCTCAAAATCAAAGGTATTGCTGTTGTTCATCCAGCTTTCTGGGGAACAGATCCGGTTGATGAATACGATGTGCAAGATAAAGAAACGAGAAGCGGAATCGCGGAAATTTGGGAGAAGATTGCGAGTCCGAATAGTGTTAATGGGACGGATGATCCGTTGTTTAATGTAAACGGATCCGGGTCGGATTTTTCTGGGTTGGGATGTGATAAGGTTTTGGTTGCGGTAGCTGGGAAAGATGTGTTTGTTAGGCAAGGATTGGCTTATGCGGCGAAGCTGGAGAAGTGTGAGTGGGAAGGTACTGTTGAGGTGGTTGAGGAAGAAGGTGAGGACCATGTGTTTCATTTGCAGAATCCTAAATCTGATAAGGCTTTGAAATTCTTGAAGAAGTTTGTCGAGTTTATTATTGGTTGAAACTTGAAAGAATGTTTTTTGTGTAAATGTTCTTCATGATCATGTAATCTTGTTTTTAAGAAATAAAATACATGAATTTCAGACTGTGTGAGAGTTATATGAACCTGTTAAATGTGTGTTATTATTTTCTTCAACATGAGAAAAAAATATGTGTAAAATATTAATTTGTTTTTTTTTGTATTCAAATTCTTATTAGATTTTTATCTTGTCGGTCGGTTTATCTATCTTCATAAAAATCCTTATCCAAAAAAGTGCAACCTCTTTCGCCGTAGAAAATATTCCGGGAACCATGCTCCGAAGAATCACTTGTTCTTCTTCACTTGCTTCACCCTCTCTCTTCCTCCGCTTCTTTCGCCAACTCCCTCGCTCTTACTCCTCACCGACCACCATCGCCGTCTCAGGCCGCAACATTCGCCGACTATCAACTCCAACCACTCTTCGTTGCATTTGTTCACACTCTTCATCTGAAATCATCTCCGAGCATCCTCCGTTCGTCAGGGTTTACAAAGACGGTCGTATCGAACGTCTTTCCGGCACCGAAACAGTCCCGGCTTCTCTAAACCCACGAAACGACGTCGTTTCAAAAGACGTTGTCTACTCACCGGGGCATAACCTCTCCGTTCGTCTCTTTCTCCCTCACAAATCAACACAACTCGCCGCCGGTAACAAACTCCCTCTACTTATCTACTTCCACGGCGGAGCTTGGATAAACGAATCCCCTTTCTCCCCAATCTACCACAATTTCCTCACGGAGGTAGTTAAATCCGCTAACTGCCTCGCCGTCTCGGTTCAATACCGCCGTGCACCGGAAGATCCGGTTCCGGCTGCCTATGAAGATACATGGTCTGCTATTCAATGGATTTTCTCACATTCCTGTGGATCTGGTGAAGAAGATTGGATTAACAAATACGCTGATTTCGAAAGAGTTTTTCTCGCCGGAGATAGTGCCGGTGGTAATATATCTCATCACATGGCTATGAGAGCTGGTAAAGAGAAGCTTAAGCCTAGAATCAAAGGGACTGTGATTGTGCATCCAGCGATTTGGGGGAAAGATCCGGTCGATGAGCACGATGTGCAAGATAGAGAGATCAGAGACGGAGTTGCAGAAGTTTGGGAGAAAATTGTGAGTCCGAATAGTGTTGATGGAGCGGATGATCCGTGGTTTAATGTGGTTGGATCCGGGTCGAATTTTTCCGGGATGGGATGTGACAAGGTTTTGGTTGAGGTGGCTGGGAAAGATGTGTTTTGGCGGCAAGGATTAGCTTACGCGGCGAAGCTAAAGAAGAGTGGGTGGAAAGGAGAGGTGGAGGTGATTGAGGAAGAAGATGAAGAGCATTGCTTCCATCTCTTAAATCCAAGTTCTGAAAATGCTCCCAGCTTCATGAAGAGATTTGTGGAGTTTATCACTGGTTAACATTGTTCTTTGTGTGACACGAATAAATTTTGATGTAACCTTTGAATTTGATTTGGTTCTCTATATAATTATGGTTAAGGAATTAAATACAGGAATGACTCGGTTGTGACTATATGAGATTTGTGGTCTAATATTTTATTTTATTTTTTGTTGCTGACAAATAGTAACACAATTTAGTTTCAAATACGTTTTATGCATATACATGTATCATAACAAACCTCAAATTGTCATTGAATTGGGTTCAAAGGAATAGATGTACAGTTTGACAAAAAAAAAAAGAAAAGGAATAGATGTACAATGTTATTGATCTAATTTGTGGCTATTAGTTATTACAGGCTCAGAATCAAGAAGGTAACGACTGGTGCATGCATATGTATACAAGTACTCACAAGATGGATTGAGGTCGGGTTATTGTCTGGATACATTTGTAATAAGAGTTTTTGGTTATACACCATCGGGTCCACCTCTAGTCTGATTAATATCCAAATATGGAAAGCAATATTGGTTAAGCAACTTGTGATTTTATCATTTTGCTAAAAATAACTAATGATTTGTTAGCAAAAGTAACTTATGATCATATCAAATTTAACCAAACCAGTTCATATCAAGCTGTGTACTTGTCAGGGTTTGATTGGATGAATCAGTGTATACTCATACATATAGTAAACTCACATACATATTACTCTGTTTCTGTTCTTCACTCTCTTTTCCAAAGAAGATGGAATCTGATCTAACCACAGAGCATCATCTACCATTCATCCGAATTCATAAGAACGGCCGAGTCGAGCGGCTTAGCGGCAACGACATCAAACCAACGTCTTTAAACCCACAAAACGATGTCGTTTCGAAAGACGTCATGTACTCATCGGACCACAACCTCTCCGTCCGTATGTTTCTCCCCAACAAATCTAGAAAACTCGACACCGCCGGTAACAAAATACCTCTACTCATCTACTTTCACGGCGGAGCTTACATCATACAATCTCCTTTCTCTCCGGTTTACCATAACTACCTCACGGAGGTTGTTATAACCGCTAACTGCCTAGCCGTGTCGGTTCAGTACCGTCTTGCGCCAGAGCATCCGGTTCCGGCGGCTTACGACGATTCATGGTCTGCGATTCAGTGGATCTTTTCTCATTCTGATGATTGGATTAATGAATACGCTGATTTCGACAGAGTTTTTATCGCCGGAGATAGTGCCGGAGCCAATATATCGCATCACATGGGAATAAGAGCTGGTAAGGAGAAGCTTAGCCCTACAATCAAAGGGATTGTTATGGTGCATCCAGGTTTTTGGGGGAAAGAACCGATCGACGAACACGATGTACAAGACGGAGAAGTCAGAAACAAGATCGCATATATTTGGGAAAATATCGTTAGCCCGAATAGTGTTGATGGAGTGAATGATCCGTGGTTTAATGTTGTTGGATCCGGATCGGATGTTTCCGAGATGGGATGTGAAAAGGTTTTGGTTGCGGTTGCCGGAAAAGATGTGTTTTGGCGGCAAGGATTGGCTTATGCGGCGAAGCTGGAGAAGAGTCAGTGGAAAGGAAGTGTTGAGGTGATTGAGGAAGAAGAGGAAGGACACTGCTTCCATCTCCATAACCATAATTCTCAAAATGCTTCGAAATTGATGCAGAAGTTTTTGGAGTTTATCATAAGTTGAATCTTGATGCTCAAGTATGGTATTAGATGACATAATCCTTTTATATAATCATATTGTTAACTTTAATAATAATTTATGATTTTAATCGTCAAATTTCGGAGAGTTGAACATACAAATAACTTATGATTTTAATCTCTAATTGCTGTGAATTTGTGTATCAAACTCCTGTATATTCGATAAATCATTCGTATAAGATTGTTCGGCCATATCAATAACCGGTTAGGTCCATACACATAGATTTCGAAATTTGCACCTCCGGTTTAAATTTTCGAACCGAACCGCTTTAAAACTCCTCGCGGTCGGATTAAACTATTCGCATCCTTAAGCACAGTCTTTGCCGGAGAAAATATTCCGGTAGCCATGCTCCGGTCATTAACTTGTTCCTCGACCATTACTTCGACCTCTCTCTTCTTCCGCTCTTTCCGCCAGCTCCCTCGCTCTTACTTGTCTCCCTCATCGTCAACGACCGTCGTCGGTGCCTCCGGCCGCAACATTCGCCGGCTTTCTACTCTAGAAGCTGCTGGGAGACGGCTATTTCTACGACGAGGCTTGAAACTACTCTCCGCCGCGAGTCGTGGTCTCAATGGACAGTTCTCTCGCTTATCTATTCGCGCCGTCGCTACACAATCCGCACCTTCTTCTTATCCCGGTGAGATAATCAAACTCTTTAGCTGGAATTGAATCTGTACTCTTTCTCTGTAAAATTTCAAATGTTTCTATTTTCCGAGTAGTTTCTAGATTCAGAGTGTTTCTCGTTGGTGAAATTTGTGTTTAGTTGATGTTACTTTACTCCACAAACACTCTCTTATAGAGAAATTTCCTTGGGCTTTTGATCAAATTGACACTATACCTGCGTTAGGATAAAATGGAACATTTTCTTCTCATATTTGATTTATGTTTTTGGTTAAATAGTGTTCTGATGAGAGTCAAATGTAGGTCAAGATGAGGCTGAGAAGCTTGGATTTGAGAAAGTCTCTGAAGAGTTTATCTCAGAGTGTAAATCTAAGGCTGTTCTCTTCAAACACAAGAAAACTGGTTGCGAGGTGATGTCTGTTTCTAACGATGATGAGAACAAGGTGTTTGGCATTGTTTTCAGGACTCCTCCGTAAGTGTGTTCTAGAACACATGAATCTGTCCTACTAGTTTATCTTTAGTATAGGTGACTTGGAAATTTATGTTCATCTCGGTGATTTCTTAACGGTTTGTAAGAAATTTGTGGTATATGAGGCTTCGTTCTTGGATTATAGTCGAGTGAGTGAAATTGTAGCATATCAAGGTCAAAAATTAGCCAATGTTGAATAGTTTTGCACTTTCAGTTGGAATAGGTACCACGAGCTAGCGAAAATTGTAAGTGGAAGTGGTTGACAGTGGTTTGATAAAAGTTTGGTTCTTGATGCAGGAAGGATTCCACTGGCATTCCTCACATACTGGAACATAGCGTATTATGTGGGTCAAGAAAGTACCCGATGAAAGAACCATTTGTCGAATTATTAAAGGGAAGTTTGCATACTTTCCTAAACGCATTCACATATCCTGATAGGACTTGTTACCCAGTTGCTTCCACAAATAAAAAGGTAATAATATATAAATACTCTTTTCTTCCCCAACCACTGTCATATATTCAAGTTTGGTCTGATCACATTTCATCACTATCTATGCTAGGATTTCTACAATCTTGTCGATGTATACTTGGACGCTGTATTCTTCCCCAAGTGTGTGGATGATGTTCACACTTTTCAGCAGGAGGGTTGGCATTATGAGCTTAACGATCCTTCAGAGGACATATCTTACAAAGGTTCTATTTATTACATATGCCTAGTTTAAAAGCTTGTTTGTTTTTATCTTTCCGTTTGTTGAACCTCTAATCTATTAACTTACTCTCCCTGTCTCTTTTTTGATGTTTCACATATCAGGCGTTGTTTTTAATGAGATGAAAGGTGTCTATTCACAGCCTGATAATATACTAGGGCGGGTTACTCAACAGGCAAGTTTTGATTGTTCCTTAATTTTCTTGAATTATTCGTCCACAATCTATTTCTAAGAATGAATTTCTGTAAATGTTTTGAGTGGATGTGCAGTGTCTAAAAATTTAGCTTTGTTAATTTTTGATGTTTTATAGCTTATCTGATTAAATGTGTGTGTGTGTGTGTGTGTGTATAGAGATATTTATCTTTGCATGTACGCGTCTGCATTTAATAGTTTGTTGGTTTCGTATTAATAATTGAAGTTTCTCACAAAACAATACTTCAACATCTGCTCCTGAAGTCTTTGTTAGATAATCTGCTTTCATTATTCTTTGGTACAGTGTGGTGCTTATGGAACACACTTGTTTTCTCTTCTATTTTCTTTTAATAGGCATTATGTCCAGAAAATACATACGGTGTTGACAGTGGAGGTGATCCAAAAGATATCCCCAAGCTTACGTTCGAGAAATTTAAGGTTTGTTAAGTACGTCATGTGATATAATTAAACGTTGAAATAATATGATATTATCTTGCGACAAAAGCGTAATACTCTGTATGTTATGATCTCCGATGCATATTTATTGTTCTTCATGTGAAAAATTCCAGGAGTTCCACCGTCAGTATTATCACCCTAGCAATGCCAGGATATGGTTCTATGGAGATGACGATCCAGTTCACCGCCTTCGCGTCTTGAGTGGTAAAGAGCCATATCTTAAATTGTACTTTCTGTTGGGGCATTTCCTTTTCTTGATCTATGTTCGCCATTATGTTATTGTTTTACAGATTTTGTCTCTATTTTACTAATTTGTGCAGAATACTTGGACATGTTTGATGCAAGTCCAGCTCGAGATAGTTCAAAGGTTGAACCACAAAAGCTTTTCTCTAGACCTCGTAGGATTGTTGAAAAATACCCTGCTGGTGAAGATGGTGACCTTAAGAAGAAGCATATGGTGTGCCTTAACTGGCTTCTCTCTGACAAGCCACTGGACTTACAAACTCAACTCGCACTTGGGTTTTTGGATCATCTAATGCTTGGGACTCCTGCCTCCCCATTGAGAAAAATCTTATTGGAAAGCGGTTTAGGAGAAGCTCTTGTTAATAGTGGGATGGAAGATGAACTTCTCCAGCCCCAATTCAGTATAGGTTTGAAAGGTGTTTCCGATGATAATGTCCAAAAAGTTGAAGAGTTGGTCATGAATACTCTGAGAAAGTTGGCAGATGAGGGGTTTGACACTGATGCTGTTGAAGCATCCATGAATACCATTGAGTTTTCTCTGAGAGAAAACAATACAGGGTCGTCCCCTCGTGGTTTATCACTTATGCTTCAATCAATTGTGAGTTTATCTGCCTTTTTCTTTGGTTTGTCTTATCTAATATATTTGTATAGTTTCTTATTTTAGTGTTGGATGTTTAGGCGAAATGGATATACGACATGGATCCTTTTGAGCCATTAAAGTATGAGGAACCATTGAAGTCCCTGAAAGCTAGAATAGCTGAGAAAGGATCCAAGTCTGTCTTTTCTCCGCTGATAGAGGAGTATATTTTGAACAACCCTCATTGTGTTACTATAGAGATGCAGGTATTTTTTGTCTCCGAGTTTCTCATTGCTGTCTAATGTTTCTATAATCTTATGCCCAAAACACGTTTGTCAGCCTGATCCAGAAAAAGCTTCTCTAGAGGAAGCGGAGGAGAAAAGTATTCTAGAAAAAGTTAAAGCAAGTATGACAGAAGAGGATCTTACAGAACTAGCGCGTGCCACAGAGGAGTTGAGATTGAAGCAAGAGACTCCTGACCCTCCTGACGCACTGAAATGCGTTCCAAGTTTAAATTTGAGTGACATTCCAAAAGAACCTATATATGTTCCCACTGAGGTGATGATTATATTAGCTCTCTGCTGTTGTTGGATTCCTTTTAATTTCTCAGCTTGATGCTGATATGGTGCTTTATAGGTTGGAGATATTAATGGCGTGAAGGTGTTGCGGAATGATCTCTTTACAAATAATATACTCTACACTGAAGTAGTCTTTGATATGGGCTCAGTAAAGCATGAGCTTCTTCAACTGATACCCCTCTTCTGGTAACTTGTTGACTTCTACATCTGATGATTTAACCGTAAGACTTTATATTCTGCTTTTGGTTATTCACCTAATTTTTCCAGAAATGCAAATGGTGAAAATATTTAATGAAGAATACTGCTACAAAAAAATTCCAAGCATTCCCTGTTCTCCTGATTGAATCTCTAACCAAATCACAATTTCGGATGTCTGACGTAGTTTTAAGCATTTAGAATAACATATAGCTTGGTTTTTGTCCGAGGGAGTGTCCATGTCTATTTTACTATTCTTGACTTTTACTTAAGTGTTCTCAACAACACTCAGTTGAAATGCTATGTCAAAAGGCAGCTTTCAAGCCTCCTGCTATAGTGTCATGATCTGTTATACTATTTCTTAGTTGCATTTTAGTTATAGCAGTATCAAGGTCGATTTCCAGTTACATACTCTTACTAACATTTGCTTCCAATTTCACTGTCAATTTTCTTAGTAGCTTCATTACACTTTTCTCTTGTCTCACACTAGACATTCGCATGCTATGTTCTTAATCTTCCGTAGATTTGACCAACGATTGTTTCCAGTTGGGGTTTATTACTGAGTATCCTATTCATAATCTTTTCCGTCAGTATAAGCCAGTGGGATACCCTATGCTAAATTCGTTTTAACTTTTAACTCCTATATAATTTCTGTTTTGACAGTCAATCATTACTAGAGATGGGCACGCAAGATTTGACTTTTGTACAACTTAATCAGTTAATTGGAAGAAAGACAGGAGGGATATCAGTTTATCCCCTTACATCCTCTGTGTATGGTAGGGATGATCCATGTAGCAAAATCATTGTGCGTGGAAAATCCATGGTTGGACGCGCTGAAGACCTTTTCAATTTGGTAATTTGCTTTAACTTATCACATTTAGCTGGAGATAACATACGTTGGGATAGTTAATTTAGAGTTTTCTAGCTGACAGATCAGGTTCTGCCTTGGTTCTCAAGATGTAGAGTGCAAGTTTAAACTTTTTGCCTCATGTCCTCTAACTATAGCCTTGTGGATAGCTCTTCTGTCCATCGGTTTATCAGAAAGCAAAACCTGTTTCTTTCATTTGTGTCTGCGTCTATGAAGTATCTCTTCTGTCTCCTGATCTCTTCCCTCTTAACGCAGAAATGCTCACTTTTTACCTCTCCCTATGCTCATGTCATTTGCTGAGCAGTATCTTATACTATATTTGTGTGTTCAAGTTAGAGTACAGAGGTACACTAGCCAATCGTTCGCTATTTGAAAACTGATTCTGTTAATTTTAGAGCTGAATTTTAGTATGAGCATATTCAAGAAATAATCCTAACTTTCGAGTTTAAAGTACAAAAAATGGAGACATAGAAATTAGCTGTAGTTTGAGATTCTTAAAATTCTAGTTAATTTCCTATAGAAGTTGTAGTTTGATTCTTATGTTTCATTCACTTTTGCCTTGCTGCAGATGAACTGTGTGCTGCAAGAGGTTCGATTTACCGATCAACAGCGGTTTAAACAATTCGTTTCTCAGAGTAGAGCACGAATGGAGGTATGCAGTTCCTTCTTCCTTTTGCATTCTTAATAGAAAACGGTGGTAGTAATATAACACCAACTCGTATTCATTTTAGAACCGATTGAGGGGAAGTGGTCAAGGAATTGCTGCTGCGAGGATGGATGCAATGTTGAACGTTGCTGGATGGATGTCTGAACAGATGGGTGGTCTCAGGTTGGAACTTGATCACTCTTTCTTTCATTGTTAGTTTTTACCATTTGTTTTGACCTCTTGATTTGATTGCATCTGTGGGAGAAGAAACTTAATTCATATTCTTAGTTTGATCTTATACTTATAGAGCCTAATAGAGTTTTGCTTTGATCTTTGTTGTAGTTACCTTGAATTTCTACACACTCTTGAACAGAAGGTGGATCAAGACTGGGAAGGAATTTCATCCTCACTTGAGGAAATCAGAAGATCTTTCCTTTCCAGGAATGGTTGCATAGTTAATATGACTGCTGATGGGAAGTCCCTCACAAACACGGAAAAATATGTTGGAAAATTTCTTGATTTACTCCCTGAAAATCCGTCTGGTGAACTCGTCACTTGGGATGCTCGACTTCCTTTGAGAAATGAAGCTATAGTAATACCAACCCAGGTAAATAAAATGAAAACCCTTCTATATATTTTGTGTCCTTTGGCGTGTATTTCTCTTCACCCGTCTTCTACTTACTCCACAATTCTATTCTTGCCTTTTTGACAGGTGAACTATGTGGGAAAAGCGGGAAATATATACAGCAGTGGCTACAAACTTGATGGGAGTTCATATGTTATATCAAAGCATATTAGTAACACATGGTTATGGGATCGTGTTCGTGTAAGTGGTGGTGCATATGGAGGTTCCTGTGATTTTGATTCACATTCGGGTAAACTGTTTTTCTTTTCCATTTTGATTTTGATCTGACAGAGTCTTCCCCAAGTTGCAAATTCTGCGTCAGACCTGACCTTTGGATTTTCTCTTGCACAGGAGTATTTTCGTTCTTATCTTACCGTGATCCCAACCTATTAAAGACTCTAGACATATATGATGGAACTGGGGATTTCTTACGTGGCCTCGATGTCGATGAAGACACCCTTACCAAAGCAATTATTGGGACAATTGGCGATGTCGATTCATACCAACTCCCTGATGCCAAAGGTTATACCAGGTATGATGTTTATTTATGGGTTCTTCTCTGGTCTTTGTTGGCTTTTTTTCAAGGAATGTAATGAATTTCAATCTAATTTCCCATCTCTATCAACAGTTTGTTGAGGCATTTACTTAATGTAACCGACGAAGAGAGGCAAATAAGGCGTGAAGAGATATTATCTACAAGGTTAACAGCATTCTCTCATTTTTGCTTTAGCGTATATACAAATCAATTTATACAACTTTTTCACTTTCCACATAATGGTATGCCGCGGATATCCTGTGGGGATTTATGAAATCCTTGGGGACAATGTTGTGATCTGAGTTTTGTAGTGTTAGGAGTTTAACGACTTCTTTGAATATTACCAAATAGCCAGTTGCAATTCTTCGACATAGTTATTATCAAACAGATAAGAAAAGTAACTTCCATTTTATCCTTTTTCAGTTTGAAGGACTTCAAGGAATTCGCAGAGGCAATAGACTCTGTTAGTGATAAAGGCGTTGCAGTGGCCGTGGCATCACAAGAAGACATTGATGCAGCAAACAGAGAACGCTCAAATTTTTTCGAGGTGAAGAAAGCAGCTCTCTGAGTCTGAGACCCTCTTAGAAAGTAGCTTGTCACAATGAGGAATGACTCTTCTTAGGTTCACGGTACGACGCATCAAATCTCTAAGCTCGTACTTATTTGTGTTTTACTTCACTGTGTTTTGTATAGTTATATATGCCAACATCATGACTTATCACAGTTGAAATTTAGCATTTTTACCTGAAAACACAGGCTTTAGCTACTGTTGCATTTGAGTTGTTACTTTTTTGGACAATTTTTCTTTCGTTTTAGCCTTTGCTCTTTAAGAACTAAGAATCCTAGTTCTATTTATATTCCATTATCGTATCAAGATAAGCTCTCGAGGATTTTCCTGTACCTTTTAGGTTATAAAACCAGTTTCGTTTGATTCACATTTTGTTGAAAATGATGAGTCAAAATAGACATTATATTCATCATTGGCTGGGATCGGATCGAACAGTGCCTGTTCTTGTTAAAACAAATGGCTCTCAGTCATACAAAAGATGCATCTATTATTCATCATGTGTCGTGATCTTGTTATTGTCATACTATCTAATGTGACTACTCATGCTTCATTTGTTTTTGTTTGTGTTTTTGAAGTAGGTCGTAGGTCTTAAACATTTCCAAGTGAAATTGAAACGCTTATTCTTTTAGGACATTGGCATCAAGATCTCTATGTTACTTTTATAAGTGAATTAGTCTTTAAAGTTACTTTTTATTAACATTGATTCATAAAGATAACTTTTGTAAATTAGCCCATAAACAAAGATACTTGTATTGATGAATCTTCTTCGTCTCATCCTTTTACCATTATCCTTGAAAATTCTGATTACATCATTATTATGGATGAAAATTAACGAAGAGTCTTCTTTTTTTTCTTGTGATAAATTTTAAAATTATTGAAGAAGCAGAATCGGACAATTGAAGCCTAGATTATTTTTTATTTATTTTTTGCAAAATGAAGCCTAGATTCTAATATTTCATATTTTCGATATTGTACATGTGTAACTTTAAAAAAAAAAAAAAAAAAATCCCAAGTAAATGCTTGTTAGCACAATTATTATGTAACGGTCAATTATTGCTCATTATTTCACTGCCAAAAAATAACGAAAATGGTCCCATTTTATTAGAAGGAAATAAACATGTTGTATGTGTAAAATTCTTAACCCATTTTTGGACATGTACAGATTCCATGTAAAAGCTGGATTTTAAGTTGGTTTTTTGTTGTTGTCATTTAATAAGTACTATTTAATTGATTGTATTTATAGTTCTGTCTCCATGTGAAGCTGCTCATAAGAAAGTGAATGCTTTAGACTCTAATCTATGTGCCTAGTTATATCCTTAAGAAGTTGATATTTAGAGCTTATGATAGAAATTATGAATCAGCAACCATCAGAATTATTTTTTTTGTTTTGACAAATGTATTTACGTGTAAAAGAATATAAGTTTAAGAAATCTATAGTAGAAAGTAGATTAATTAACAAAAATTACTGTCACAACTCACATTTCTACAGCTTATAGGACGACGTTTTAGTTTTGGGTTGCTTTAAAAGGAAGCTAAAAACGGCAAAAAAGACGCGTCGTTTAGAATCCCGACGGCGTCTACGCTCCGTAACGACGCCGTTACCTGCTTCCCCGTGAACGGGACTCAGTTTAAAGGACCCCACTCAAAACCGGCACAACAACGGCCCATCCGCTATAGGCAAGGCCCAATAATTAAATCTCAGCCGTTGAATTAATCAACGGCTCTAGATCCTTCATCTTCCTCTCCCCCAAATACCCAAAACCCTTCCTCTGTTTTTATTAACCAGAGAAACCCCAACTTTTTCATAAACTCTCTCCAGAGAAAACTATAATGAGCTTGAGAGAAATGAGCGAAACAAAACCCAAGAGAGATTCTGAGTACGAAGGATCAAACATCAAGAGGATGAGACTCGATGATGATGATGACGTTTTACGCTCACCGACGAGAACTCTTTCTTCTTCTTCCTCTTCTTCTCTGGCTTACTCGGTTTCAGATTCCGGAGGTTTCTGCTCCGTCGCGTTATCTGAAGAAGAAGACGATCATCTAAGCTCAAGCATCAGCTCTGGTTGTTCCAGCAGCGAAACTAACGAAATCGCTACTCGTCTTCCATTTTCAGATCTGGAGGTGAAATTTCGAAACTCGAGATTACAAATTTTGAAATTTCTCTGTTTCACAATAAATGCTCTCTGAGCAAGATCTGATTACGTTTTTTTGGATTAATTAATTTTGTTTCCGTTTTCAGGCTCATGAAATCTCCGAAACCGAAATCTCAACGTTACTCACCAACAATTTCAGGTTAATTACTAAAAAAGACGTTTCAAAGATTTTTCAATTTCTTCATTGTTTCGTCTATAAATTCATAATTTTTGGAATTTCACAGGAAACAGGGAATTTCATCAAGCGAGAATCTGGGAGAAACAGCAGAAATGGACTCGGCGACGACGGAGATGAGAGATCAGAGAAAGACGGAGAAGAAGAAGAAGATGGAAAAATCACCGACGCAGGCAGAGCTTGATGACTTTTTCTCGGCGGCGGAGAGATACGAACAGAAACGATTCACAGAAAAGTGAGTCTTTTTTAGACCCACACACACGCGCATGATAGCAGAGATCCTTAACTTGCAGTTGTTTAAAACATGTATAGGTACAACTACGACATCGTCAATGATACGCCGCTTGAAGGTCGGTACCAGTGGGTTAGTCTGAAACCTTAGAAGCCATGGAAGAACAAAAAAAAAAAGAAAAAGAAGAAGAGACAGTGCTAAAGTTACACGTCCTAGTACTGTGATTTTTGTCACAGACAGAAGAATTTTTAGAGACATTTCATTGTACAGTTTTTATCTAATTTTAATTTCATCATTATCTTCATCTGTTCTTCGTACCAAGAGTTTTTTTTTTTAACTAGAAGTGTTAACATATATTTGAGTTTAATTCTCTCTGTCTCGGTGATATTGTTGGATTGTTCAACAAAAAAAGTGGGGTTACAACAATTAAAAATTGGAATTATTGTGTCAGTAAAGTTTCACTAATTTTTGTCAGTTTTGTTGTAGTGAATTTGGTGTTGTGCACATTATTAGTATTTTCATGAAATTGGGAGGATTTACGTATTTATGAATTTGGAAAACTATTTATTGTTTTGATTCTCACCTTGGATGTTTATAGAAATTGTTTTTTTCTCTTCTTTTTGTTGCTTGTACTTTATATGCTATTTTATAACTTTTTTATTTTTCTTGTTTCGACAATTGTTTTAGTGAAACAATAATGGTAATAGGAAGAAGAAAATAAATATAGATTTTAAGGAAAATGGGTAAAATTAGAAAACCATAACGGTATATATATATCATACACTTGGTATGTACTTTCTCTATAGTTCGAATGAATATTCCTCTAATTTCCTTGAAATAATTTATTTTATTATTTTATCAAGAAAACTTTATGAACAAAGTTGAATGTTTATTTATCAAAAAAAAAGAAGCAAATTTGAAAGCTTTCTCGATGATTGACGTTTTTTTTTCTTTCTGAAATTTAATTTTCAAATTATAAATGAGCTTTACGGCAAAAAATTAAAACTTTAAATGGCAAGAATACAAAAAAGGAAGAGAGAGAAGAGAATAGAGAGGATCTCATCATTACCTGATTCCGTTGGGATTATATTCCCTTTTTTTAATTTTCTTTTCTTATTTTAATTTCCTACAGCAGGCAAAGGCGCGTGACTCCACGTGCTTTCTGTTATTTTAGTTTTTCTTTTCATTTATTCTTTTTTCCTTTCCCTTATTTATGTACTTTTTTTGCGAACTGACTGTTATTATATTTTACTTAACAACACGAATTTAAATTTGAAAAGAATTGAAGAAAATAAAAATAGTGCGATTAAGGAAAAAAACTAAATAATAATGTACGTCATAATTAGGTTACCTCTTCCAACAAGCCACGTGACGAGGGAAGGGTATTTTAGGCATTGTACTCACAAAGTAGTGAAACATATAATGTTGTGACTTGGTGACCAGGCAAATGTAAGTTTTGCTTTCTATTCTAACTGTTCCTATCCTGCCAGGTCAAATTTTTCACAATTTTTGTTTAAAAAATAACGAAGAACAATAAAACTCTAGTGAATATATATATATTAGTTAGCAAGTATTATTTCATTAAAAACGGATGTTATTTTTATTAGTTCGAATCCTTTTCCATATTCTACTTTCATGTCTATTTTTTCTTTTTTCAAAAACATTTTAACTTCAGAAAAAGTCATCTTTAACATTATCTCTTTGGTCAGCGGAAGTAATATGGGATGTAGAGGAAAGAATGGGTAAAAGATGACCGAGTCTTTAGTTATGTAAAAATTATGATTTTTGTTTTTTGTTGAAGAGAGAGCTTCTTTATTTGTGATCATCATTTATCATTTTTAAAAAGTTTAAGAACAAATGGATATATATATATATATATAAGTACTATATATTGTGCTTACTCTATATTTCATTGGGTGGTATAGTATTTGTTTTGTTTCGAGTAAGGATTGAGAAAATGTACACAAAGTTCAAAATGGGTGAAAACAAATTACTAGCAATAAATATGAGAAGTAAAAGTGGGGGTTAATATTACAAGACTCACTGCATGCACATGACTTGGATCTTGTGAAACTTTCTTTCCCATTTCATAAACATCAGATCCAATGCCTACCTATAGGCTATAGAATGTTGAACCTTTCCCACTCACACAAGTTACCCCTACCTACACGTGTGACTGGTTGGTTATTTATCGAGTTCATTGGCAATGTTGTAAATTATGCTGAGTTATTTACCTGGCTTATTTTTTATTCTTCAAATAGCGTAGCATTTAGTGTGTTTTAAATAAGTAGTGTGTTATTTTACTCATAAAACATTGTTAAAAATAATATTAGCTATTTAAAGTATACATTATTTAAATCAAAAGTTTGGTTGACAAAAAGAAAGAAGGAGAAAGTACAAGTACACTATCAGTATCAGAATTAACCAATTATCTAAATTTGCAATAAAAAAACATAAATTTAGTAAAAGGCCGAAAACTGTGAGATATATGAACCCAATACGAAGGAGAATAACTGTATTGGGTTTAGAGGATTTAATGGGCTTTTATAAATGCAGTAATAACTGTATTGGGTTTTAATGGGCTTTTATAAACGCAGTAATGGGGCATGATTTTATAACTCAAAAACCTATCTCATAAACACCATTACGATGGCGCTCGACGGCGAGAACAGAGACGGTGGCTCCGCCTCCGTGAGAGTCCTCAAGCATTGCCTCGAAGATGTAGACTCAATAAGCTCTTTGCCTGATGTGATCCTCCAAGAAAACCTCTCCTTAATTCCGACCAAATTCGCCATAAGAACATCGGTCTTGTCCAAACGATGGAGGCATGTTTGGTCCGAAACACCTTCCCTCGACTTCGATGATTGCTATAAACTAGATGTTGATTTTATAGACAAAACCCTAGCTCTCTACAGGGCTCGCAAGATTATGACTTTTGACCTCTGGATCACCAACGGAATCAATCTTCCTTACATTGATGGATGGATCAAGTTCGCCATGTCCCGAAACGTGGAGAATCTGTTTCTGAGTTTCGATTTTCGGTTATATGATGTTCCTGATTACTTGTACATCAATTCCTCTGTCAAGCAACTCGTCCTTGGGACAGAATCTTCTGAATTGAATCCCAGATGCTCTGTTTCTTGGAGTTCCCTCACGAAGCTTTCTTTATTTCTCTGATGAGTCCATTGCTAAGATTCTTTCTGGTTGTCCGATTATCGAAAGCTTAACATTGCATTTTTGTGATCAACTGATGGTTCTTGATCTCACCAAATCACCGAGTTTGAAAATATTGGAAATCCATGGTAGCATTTGGGGTTCGGGGCCAAAGCACATTGTGGCACCGCATATCCATTCTCTCACATTGAAAACCTCTCAATTCTTTATCTACTTTTGTTGATATCTCGTCTTTAACCGAAGCTAAAGTAGACATTTGCTTTTGCTCACTTAAAGAGATAAAGGCTAATTTCCTTCTCGACACGGTGCTCAAGTGTCTTTACAAGTTGCAGAATGTAGACAAGCTTACCTTTGGGGCAAACTTTCTTAAGGTATGTTTTTCATGTTTTCAAGTGTCATTTTTCTTATTGAGATTTGTTTCAAAAAAAAACTAATTGTCTGTACTATTTGTAAGATTTTATCTCTGGCCGAGGGCCGCGGTCTTCCTTTTCCGATGTTCAAGGCTAAAGCTTTGACTCTCGAGACAACGATCTCTAAATACGTTATTCCTGGTATATTAAGAGTGCTACAAAATTCACCTGAACTAAAGAAGCTAACCCTACACACAATGGATCGCGAGGCTAGAACTATGTCCTTTCACTTTGAGTTTGTAGAATCTGAGATATTGACAATCTGTTTTTACATTAACGAAATTCTTTTTTGTTCTAGTACAGGGTGAGTATGATCCCACGTACTTGCGTTGCATGAAGCTGGATCATTGCTCGATCTTTGCAAAGATTTCCCGTCGGAATGTAGAGTCAAAGCATGTGGCTTCGTTCATGGAACTTATGATTAAAACCACAAAGAAATTAGAGAAGATGGTCGTAAGGTTGGAAAGTTATCTTGATGGAAGAGGTTTCGAAGAATTGCTTGAGATGGTTCCAATGCTTTCTCAAAACAACAATGTCTCCATTGTGCTTAGCTCAACCAAGCCGAGACAGAGTCTTTAGTCTTGAATTTTATTGGATATTTTACATAATCTCATTTTAAAACAATAGTAGGTAAAAACATTCAGGACATTTCTTGGAAAAACTTTTTTTGTTTGAATTATTTTCTTAAAGTTAATTTTAAACTTAATATGAGGAAGAGGTAGTTAAGTAATATTCTAGTTATTAATCCTAATCCATCAAATATTAATTCATAAGGTTTGTTTTCAAGTTTCAACAGATAGTTTGATATAGCATTAATTATCGCTTAACAATGAATGCCATTACAATATTTTTGATAATCTTATTTTGAGTAAGAGTGTCTCTCAAATTTTATTTGTTTAATATTCTATCTCATTCTTCACCTTAGTTCCTCAAGACATGAAACTTTTCATAGATTTTATGAAATATCAATGATATTATTTTTTACTTAAAATCTAACATTTACCTCCGGTGTAAATGGTTATCCATTAGATGAATGTTATGAAAATAAATTGGAGGAAAAAATAGAGATGAAAATGCTATAGAGTGGATGAAAACTTTTCTTAAATTTCTCTTCTTTGTTCATCTTATTAAAGATGAAAGAGATTAATACTAACAGATTTTAAACTTTCAATCCAAATGGTAACATTTTAGATGAGTCTTTTTTTCATCCAGTTTTTTCCTCGTAATATGTCTACAATTTCAAGAAAGCTTATCAAACGTTTAGAATTTGGCAATAATATAATTTAATAATTATTCCTAAACTTTTCATAACATTTCTTAAATGTTGTTTACAGCCAACAAAGAGTACCTTTTAAAGGTGTCTTATGTTCATGTTTCGGGTAGATTGTATCCCAACAAAGCTTCAAAATTGATCCGACAAAGATGGCATCAATTTGTTTCTAGCCAACTCTCCAAACTATCACAAAAATTTATAGTTTTCACATCTTTTTACCATTGATTCCTTTTGCATTTAAGGATCATTATAACACCAATCACAAATTGTTTTAATGAAAAAAACAGTTTATGTCACAAGTTCCCCTCTTCATAGACCACAATGCATTGAAACATATGGATTCACTAGCTAAAAGTCTCATCATCATATGTCTCTCTATTGGTTTCAATATCCATTTATAATCCCAAGAAATTTATTTACCCGATTTGGGAACTTAAATCATTCATCAACTGTCAAAAGTTGATGTCAACCCCTAAAAATACGGTCGAATCAGAACCGTCGGATCTAAAAGTACATAACATGGCTTCACTTACGTAACTGGGCCCCACGTTCCCACCACTTCTCTCTCAGACCTAAAAGCGAAACCAAAGAACAAAAAAAAAAAAAAGCCTTAAACCCTCCGAATCTACACAACACAACACTACTCTCTTCTCTCTCTCTCCGCCTCCATATTATCCTCCAAAGAAACCATAAACCAAATCTAATCCTCTCTCTCTCGGTCTCCTCCATTACCTAAACAAACCCTTTCCAACACATACATATCGAGAGAGAGAGAGACCGAAGTTTCCGAGTCTCGTAACCAGATCGGATCCGAAAGTTCCATACTTTAAAAAGATGCAGACACCAAACAACAACGGTTCAACAGATTCAGTGTTACCACCAACATCAGCCGGAACAACACCACCACCACCGTTGCAGCAATCAACACCACCACCGCAGCAGCAACAACAACAACAGTGGCAACAACAACAACAATGGATGGCTGCGATGCAGCAATACCCTGCAGCTGCTATGGCTATGATGCAACAACAACAGATGATGATGTATCCTCACCCTCAATACGCTCCTTACAATCAAGCTGCTTATCAACAGCATCCTCAGTTTCAATACGCTGCTTATCAACAGCAGCAGCAGCAACATCACCAGAGTCAGCAGCAGCCACGCGGTGGATCTGGTGGTGATGATGTCAAGACTCTTTGGGTTGGTGATCTTCTTCATTGGATGGATGAGACTTATCTCCATACCTGTTTCTCTCACACCAATGAGGTATCTCTTTCTTCTTAATTTTTTCTTATTGTTGTATTGATTCTTGATTTGATGATATTTGTAATTCAGATCTTTACTTGTTGTTGTTTCAATTAAGATGTTTTTAGTGAGTGGAATCTTTTGTTTTTTGTGTTCTGACATGGAAAGTGATTGATGTATCACTAGTGTATAGATCCGTGACTTTTTTTTGGTTATTGGAAAAGATTCGTTACTGTGAATTCAATGTAAATTTGGCAAGTTTTGAACTTTTTGATTGGGTTTGAGATCTAAATTGTGTAGAAGCCAAAATGTTTGACATTTAGGGTAATGGAGAACTATGTTGACCTGAAAAAGGACATACTTTTAAAGTTCATTTCATAAGGCAAGAAAAGTACATTGCCACGTTTAGAGAACCTTTCTGGTTATAGGAACAAAAAGAACTCCAAACATTGTCACAAGATCTGTTCTGTTTTATCATAAATTTGTGTTTTTATTTTCCCTTTTAGCTTATTCTTTCTTGTTTTGTTGTTTTGTGATGTGTAGGTTTCTTCTGTGAAAGTTATACGCAACAAGCAAACTTGTCAATCTGAAGGATATGGGTTTGTTGAGTTTCTTTCACGTTCAGCAGCTGAGGAAGCTCTTCAGAGCTTTAGCGGTGTTACAATGCCGAACGCGGAACAGCCTTTCCGTTTAAACTGGGCATCTTTCAGTACTGGTGAGAAAAGAGCATCAGAGAATGGTCCTGACCTATCCATATTTGTTGGAGATTTGGCTCCAGATGTGAGTGATGCTGTCTTGCTTGAGACTTTTGCTGGTAGATATCCATCTGTCAAAGGTGCTAAAGTTGTGATTGATTCCAACACTGGGCGTTCCAAAGGTTACGGGTTTGTTAGGTTTGGTGATGAGAATGAGCGATCAAGAGCTATGACAGAAATGAATGGTGCTTTCTGTTCAAGCAGGCAAATGCGTGTTGGTATCGCAACCCCGAAAAGGGCTGCTGCTTACGGCCAACAAAATGGTTCACAAGGTAAGTGATGAGATAATCTTTGTGACTTAATGTAGCATTAGTTTCAGTTTATTATCATTTATTATGTTTTTATTTCCATGTTTTCTCTCTGTTCAGTGAATGCAAGTGGTTTTATTTTCTGTTTATGTCACTTTTAGTAACTATGAATATGAATTTTAAGGTTTAATAACTTGTCTTGATGCGTTAAACATAGCATCTGAAGTGAATTGTAATGTTTTCATTGGATTAGCTCTTACACTTGCTGGTGGACATGGAGGGAATGGTTCAATGTCTGATGGAGAATCAAATAACTCAACAGTGAGTTCTCTTTTAGCTATTCCTCTGCTAATAACAGTATACCTCACTGCTCACTGTCTTTTATTACATTGCAGATATTTGTTGGCGGTCTTGATGCTGATGTTACTGAAGAAGACCTCATGCAACCTTTTTCCGATTTTGGGGAGGTTGTTTCAGTGAAGATCCCAGTAGGGAAAGGATGTGGCTTTGTCCAATTTGCTAACAGGTACTAAACCTGTTCTGTGCTTGTCAGCTTTGTCATCCGGTACTGTGGTGCTTGTTCAATATGATGAGCGAATCCGTAGGGGATTATTTTAACAGTGAAGATGGGTAAGGTAGTTGCAATGTGTGACGTGCCCTTGGTTTTGACAGGCAAAGTGCTGAGGAAGCCATCGGGAACTTGAACGGGACAGTCATTGGGAAGAACACTGTCCGCCTTTCATGGGGAAGAAGCCCCAACAAACAGGTACAAGAAAATTTTAGTTGGATTTGTGTTTTTAAACATTATATGCATTTCTATTGGTATGGTCCTATGGTCCAGGTCAAACTTAGCTTTAGAGTTCTTTTGGGTCTTTATATTTCTGTCTTCATGGGGTGGATAAAGTTATAGAAATCCTTAAAGCCAAAGTCAGTGGTTGACAATGGATAGTAGTAGGTGTATTGCGGGCCATAAAGACCTAGTGGAATTTACCACCTTCCCACGGTTTTCGTTGACTATATCTATTGGCAAATCTAATGCATATCACCTTGGCCCACTTATCATCTCCCTGAATTATCCAATCTCTGAAATAATAGTAATGGTTCTGTGTTTCTTAGGATTGAGAAAATTTACAGCTATTAAGATTCATGAGCTAGTTGAAGCATGTACTGATGTTATCGTTTATCTTTAGAGGTTGTCGAAGTTTCAATGTTTCATGTTTGTCTTAATTCTCTATTAGTAGTTGTAATCAGTGGACAAGCTAAAGTAATCTCTACAAGAATAACCAACTTGGTAGTTTTTATCCGTGATGTTCTATTGAATGTTTTAATCCATTTACTAATCTTGTTCAACTTTTAAATCTAAAAATGACAGTGGAGAAGTGACTCTGGCAACCAATGGAATGGAGGATATTCAAGAGGTCAAGGATACAACAATGGATATGCCAATCAGGACTCAAACATGTACGCTACTGCAGCGGCTGCAGTCCCGGGAGCTTCTTGAAAGTGTTGGTATGTCTCTATCATCAGAAACCCTGTGAGTCCTGGACTTACGGGTATTGGGATAAAAACAAACCGTTGGGTGATCAAAGTGATCCATCCGATGATAGTTGTTGGTTCAGAGGTTAGCTCGCACCATCGAAACTAAAACCTCTAGTGTCCAAAGAGGGTTTTGTATCCTGGATTTGAATCTTGCTTATCTTGCTGTCTCAGTCTCTGTCAAAATTTTGGGGTCGTCTGATACTTGAATTTTTTATTTTCAGTTTTTTTTTTGAGTTAATTTGTCTTTGTTACTGAGACTTCCTCAAAGTCAGAGCTTGGTCCACAATAAGTAATTTCCTAAATCGTTTGGATCATTTATTAGTGTGCACTTTGCAGTGCTTTGATAGTTTTACTTCTTTAGAGTAGTGTTTGGTTTCGATTTATTCCCATCTTAACAAGTTTATGCATAATTTCAGAAACTGATTCATGAAAGTCAACCAATAAACTTTAGAAGAATAGACCAAAAAGAACTTAATTTTCTAAACTTTTTTTAAGACGAACACAAAAAAAAAGTTGTGCAAAGACCTCGTAACTTCATCAAAATGGGTAAAATGTGGACTTCCATCATTCTGACTATAAAATTGAATAGGTGTGTACAACAAAGAGGAAACTGATATGACTGGAACAACAGTTAGAAGAACACAAGACCAATGCTCCCAGAAATACCAGAGAGTTTTGGAATAAACTGTCATGTAGGAATAACTGAAATAACCGCCACAATGAGATCAATCATCACTCTTCTCTGCTTAGCCTCTCCCTTTTGCATATAGGATCAAGCCAATGATGCATCAAAAGGGTCTATTGTAAAGACCAAGCAATGGTTTTTCTCTATCTTCAACTCGTTTCCTAGCAGCTTCTCTTGCCTTCAATGCAGCTTTCTCTTCTGCAGATACTTTCTTCGGTTTCTCATCTTGCCTCTTTCTCTTGTTGTTGCCAAGATCAACAGATGAAGCCGCTCCTTTCACAGCTCTTTTAGGATTTAAAGAAGCTGTGACAAGACGGCCAGGTGGTTTCCCCACACTTGGTCCAGCTCCTGAAGAAGATACAGGCTTTTTCACGAGAGGTACTTTGGTTCCTGATGATGTTTTAACCGCAGCGTAGGCCTCGTCTTGTGTCACCCAATGTCCTGTTTCATTACCCGTGTAAGCATACACACGACGAAATTGTATACAATCATGTTTGCAAGGAAACAAATAAAAAAAACTCGATATATATTACATACCTATTGAGTCACTGTAATAGAATCCAGACTGTGAATCATAGTGCAGACCATTGGTCTGGTTGTAATAATAGCCTGAAGCACTGTCGAGCATCCAATCTGCCATAACAATATGGTTACTACATGGTATATGTATAAATGAAAAAGGCTAAGAAAAATGGCAATCAAAATGATGAAAGAACCTGAGAGTGACTCAAAAGAAGCAACCGTTTCGCTCTTTCGTGATGATTCTCTATAGGGTTATAGGCATTAAAACTTATAAGTCATTTGCAAAGATGTGTAATATGACAATCGAAGAATCAGACGCTGCTTGGTTTGTTCATACTTTTGGTCAATGAAAGCAATTCACAAATCCAATTCACACATACTCTACGACCTCAGTAATGTTAAGTCTATAACAAACAGATCCAAAGCTAAGCAACAACCCTGAATATAGCAGCTATAAGTCGAAGAACAAATACTAATGACATCATAGAGAGAGATACTTACCGGATGTACCATCCTCTGGTGCACCGTTTGCTTTAGCTACTTGCTGAGCAGTTGCAATATCTTTCTGATAGCTACGAGTTGCTTTCTGAAACAAGTTGAGATATAAACAATGGAATCAGAAATAAATACGTTAGAATAAGTATCACTGGCAAAAGAAACAAGAATGATTACTCACAGCTTCGATCTGTTGAAGCAGTTTTTCGTTTTTCTTGAGCTCTTTGTCTTTGGCTGCACTCCTCTCACGCATATCAGTGAGCTTCTTATCAACACATTCTCGGTGACGCTTACCAAGGTCATGGTTTCTAATACTTGTTGGATTGTTCTGTATCCATATCTTACAGAATTCACACCATTTGTTCCCTTGACTTACCCAATACTGAAATAACACAAAAAACAAACTCAAGATCAATTTCAATTACGAAACAAGACAGAGGTTTCGTAATTCAAAGAGATTTGGAGAGAAAAGATGCGAATTTTGATTTACCTCAGTCATGGCTGTGGATCAAGGAGATGAAGATTGAATCGAAAATTAAACCCAGAAAACGAAGTTACCGGAACTATAAGATCAACTTTTAATCAGAATCAAGAACTAAGTGAAGAAAAATCTCGAGAGAAAGAGAGAGAGATTAGAAACCCTAATTCCTTAAACTCGAATCCCAAACTCGAGAGGAGAAGCAAAATATAAAATTGGGGGAGAAGAAAATCGGTTTGGTTTGTTTTCTAAATTCTAATTTATTTCCATCACTAGAACCGGTTTTCACTGGTTACACCGACTCAGATCTCACAAATTAAAGCACAGTAACAAACCGGAAATAACCAAGATTTCGCTGATTCCATAATCATTGGGAAGAAAGAGAGACAAAAATCAAATCTTTTTGGAATTTTCTTTTTCATTTTCTTGACTTCACATAGAGTATCAAAGTATCTGTGGTTACTATATTATTACAACAATCTTTTTTTTAGAATTGCTCTTGTAAGAAACTTTTCATTTGTTGTACAGTCTTTGACCAACTATTACATTTCCAATACCAATCCAAGATTTAGAGTAAAGGTTTTGACATCTTCTTTTACGATTTCGCTTAGGTCATGTTTGTTTTCGTTATCTTCACCGGGTAGTTTTCCCCGAGGCTCGAACAGAGACTCCATGTAACAGTTTAACAAACCCGAAGAAGCTAAGCTTTCCATCAGTGTGTCTGATCCAATCATGTAGAACTGAATGTACCGGTATAGATGGTCCAACACCAAGTTCCTGCAATTCAAAAGCATGTCGTTTTAGAGGATCTGTTTTTCGATATTTTTGTATTTAAGCTGAAGACAGATGCTTTAACTTACAGAGGCAAGTTCTTCGATGACAATAGCTCGGTTTCCATTCTTGTCGAAAAGCTCATAAGCATGTCGAATGCTCTGTTCCCAACAATCAAGCGACTCGTGCTGATGAACGTTTATAGCAGCTGCACAAAACTCTTCAAAATCCATTCCTCTGTATTGAAGTCCATTTAGCTGTAAAAAGCCAGTCAATGAAGGATCATTAACACCAAATTGTTAAAGCATTTATCAAAATCCGAGAGAACACAGTCATTTACCAAAGCAAGAAACTCTGGGATCCGAGATTCTTTCATTGCTTCTGTTGCATTGCTTGCAAGTGCCTGTTTAAACAGAAACAAAAAATGCAATACAGATTAGATTACTACGGTGTTTCTCTTTTTTTCTCAAGAGGAAGGAATATAAAAGAAGTTATAGTGTCACAAACCATTCTAATGGTATCCATTGTGATTAGGCCATCTTTGTTTGGTGCGAGAAGAGAAAATTGAGTTTTCAGGTAAAGAATTTCATCCTTGATTAACGTCTTCGATAGCGCCTGTGAAAAGAAAGCACATAATAGTGAGAAAGTAATCTTCAATGCTCTTTTCGACACTTTAAAAGAATGCCTAAAACATACCCTCAAAGCAGCTTTGCGTAATGAAGAAGATCGCAAGTACGCCTTCATCTGCCTAAAGATCAAGATATCGAAAGGGATATTCATGTCCGTATTATAAGCTCGGATCCAAGGATGCACTGAAAAAAGTAAATAGGAACTGAATTTGGTGATTTATGACTACCAAAAGACAGGAGACATAAAACTATAAAGAGCTGTGAAATTAAAAATGACTGACTCAAGGCTTGGGAGGCTGACATTCTTCGCCGGGGATCCTTAAACAATAACCGCTTAACAAAGTCTTTAGCGTCAGAAGACAAGAAGGGCCAAGGAGGTTCATCGAAACTCGGGTCAGCTTTAAGAACAGCTCTAAAAATTCCGGATTCAGTTCTTGCCCAAAACGGACGGCTACCACATAGTAGAATGTATGCTATGACTCCGATGCTCCACACATCCGCTTCTGTTGTATATGATCTGTGTAGAACTTCGGGAGCTACATAGTATGCACTTCCCACTATATCGTTTAGTCTCTCATCTTTCAAAAAAAGGGGCACAAAATACCATTTTTAGTTTACTAACCAGAAGAAAAAGAACTGGAGAAATAGTGACATAGTAAAATGTGTGATGATGAACCTGGTCTGACAAAGTCTGATAAGCCAAAGTCTATCGCTTTAAGCTGAGAATTCTCCTCCTTGGAAGTGTACAAGAAGTTCTGATGATGAAGCAGCGATCAGAAAACATTCTACACATAAAAGTAAAACATAATCTTCTTTCCAGTTCAAAATTGTGCCTCACCTCTGGTTTAAGGTCTCGATGAACAACTCCTTGGAAATGACAGAAAGCTACCACATTCAGAATTTGTATAATCACTGGTTTTGCGTCATTCTCTGAGTATTTCCCTCCCCTGTAGAAAAAAACGATGAATCTTTTTATAAAATAAGAACAATCTCTGGCCATAAGTATCGATAACTCTTTAGTAGCACACAGACACACACCTTGCTAGTATTCTGTCAAGAAGCTCACCACCTTCACATAGCCTGCAAATTCAAACTACTTAAATCCAATTATGAAACAATAGGTTCTTTTTACCAAATTCATAACTAAAACCTAACTAAATTCAACATCAAACAAGGAAATGGTTAAGGTTATGATAAAATAATGATCTTACTCCATTGCAATGTAGACGTTTGCATTGTCCTCAAATGCATCATAGAATTGTACCAGATTCTTATGTCCAGATAAAGCCTGTAGAATTTTCACTTCCCTTCTCACATCTTCTATAGCAATTGCAGTTGTCATCTGCCAAAAAAGAATCAAAACACATTCAATTCTATCAGCTAACACTACAATGGAGAGTATGCAATCATCAAGATCAAGAAACTAAACTCAAGTTTTGTTACCTTCGATTTTGGGATGATTTTGACAGCAACCACTTGACCTTTGAGCTCTCCTTTCTTGAACTTAGCAGAGCAAGTGTACCCAAAATGTCCTCGTCCAATTTCTTCCCCTAACTCTACTCTACTGTGAAACTCTTTAGAAAAACCAAATCTTTTGTCAAGCCCTACTTCCTCTTCCTCCTCACGCTGCGGTACCTCCGTCGTTAGCTGCGTCACCCCAGATAAAGCAGCTTCCTTTTTCCCTTTCCTCCGCCGTAGCGCCGCCCGTATGTGTTTCGCCGGAGACGGAGGGTGAAACGCACGGCGTAATTGACGGAGAGGCGTGCTAGTCAAACTCTTGCTCTCTCCTCCTCCGCCGACGTCGCGGCTCTTATTGCGGCGGTGGCGAGCAGGGCTCGGCGTGTAAAAGGGGAAGAAAGGAGAGGCCTTTGCGGCGGAAGGAGTAGGAATTGGTGATTTACCGGGATGGTCAGGGGCAAAATCGTCAATTTGAGGATAGTCATTACCGGGAGCGAAAGGGTTAGGTCTGCCGGAGGAAGTGGAGGGTTTGGAAGTACAGCCTCCCATAATCTCCGGCGAAAAAAAGGAGCTTACTTTATGAGGAAAATCACAGTAATGCCATCGAAGTTTTGGCTTTTAGAGAAGAAAGAGAGAGCGAGAGAGATCACATGAGAAAGAGAGCGAGAGAGAGAGAGAGAGAGGAGCAGGGGAAGTGAAACTGTTAGAATTGAATTTTGAATCTGAAAATGGTGGTAGAAAGAAGAAGGAAGAAGAAGACGAAGCAAGTAGATGTGTGCATTGGTTAGTAAATTAGTTGCTTCCGGCCACGTATTAATGACCTTAATTTATTGCAGTCTTTTAAATATATTTCCGATCTGTTATGTTTGTCATTCATGTCCCATATTTTATTTTTGTTATATTTTTTAAATGAGGTCATTTTTTCAACGGTTGTGAGATCATTTTTTTTTTGTACAAGTTTGTGTAAATTGAATTTAATGAAGTAACAGAACCTTTACAAAATTTAAATAAAGAAAATTATAGCTGCTGTAAAAAAAATAGAGTATGTATATATAGTTGACAGTTGGTGGGTACAATTAAGGATAATTAAGTACATGTAACCTTCTAGTTGTAAAAAATACTCCTATGTTTTATCATGAAAATTATTGAATACATGTCTACATATATATTTATGTAAGAAATAATTTTGTATAGATTTGGAATTAAAAAATATCATAATGAATTGTAGTTTTTAGCCTAGTAATTAGGTTCTAACCAATATATACTTTATTTTATTTATATGCTTCTAGAGTTTACAAGTTTCTTTCGTAAAAGTTTTTTGCAAAAAATATGTTACCACAAAGAAGAAGAAATATCTGTTTTATTTACGAATATCTTTGATAGAAAAAATAAATCAAATTCATTTTTTTTTTCTTGAAAGTTTGGAACAAACAAAAATTGACATACTAAATAACTAAGAGTCAACTAACGACAATCCCCAAACTATGTTTGCATAATGTTTTAAAGGTGAGAAGTGTCAGAATCTGAGAAGGAGTGAATTATGTGGTGAATCTTTACGTCGATTAGACGTCAATAATGTGGTATGCTTGAGTCTGTGTTCGTTCATTCCTTTCCTGTTATATTCGGTCAACTGGAAGTTTGGAAAGATAGTTGAAGAAGAATGTATTTGATATTATCAAAAGAAGAAGCCGTTAGAAAATGAGTGTTATGCCAATCTCAATCGAGAGAGTTCAAAGAATAAGTTATCTTATGTCTCGTTTAGTTATGCAAAAAGAAGACAAGTTTGAGTGTGACTCTAACCACACATTTGATCACTTGAGCTAGTTCATCGTGAAACACCAACCGTCCATGTGTTGAAATTCTCTTTGAAACTCCTTGCGAGAACCAGCCAACTCGACTCTATGGTACCACCAAATCATAAGATTGACAAACTTGGCTCCACGTATATATAGAAAGAGGAGTAGGTTGGTTTGAAATTGTGCAAGGCATGACATCAGAGATAAACATCTTGGTCAGCATCTTCTTTTGAGATCAGAATAACTAGCATTCAAAATTGTCTTGACATTAAATTGAAAATTATCCAAACGTTATATGAAAACACATCAACGAGACAATGACGAATGCTCCAAGAGGTATGCCCCAAATTTGCGGTCGTCTCGGACATGTAACGTTAATTAATTATTACTTATCATATTAGACAAAAAAATCTTTACTGTGTTTTTACTAATGTTATTAACACGAATATTAAGAAATAACCAGCTATAAAAGAAGAAAAAATAAGGTTCATTAACTAATTTTCACACATATACGTTTCGCTTAAAACTAAACCTCGAGTTGTTATATGTATATATTTTAAATAAAAAATTAATCTCATTTGTGGAATAGATAATGTTTAGTTTATTTGCATGAATTATATGATATTTCTCTATTGGCTGTTTGTGTTTTGCATTTAACATGATGGTGTACGTAACCTAACTACTATTTTGTATTTAGACTATATATGTATAATAGATTAAAATAGCTTATAGTATGAAGTATTTCTCATTCTTCCACTAACTCTAATCTTGATAATTTCTTGAAGTCGTTGGAGAAACTTTAATGGTTTAAAATTTATGTCTTCCAATCAGTAATCAACAAACACAATACCTACAAAGTTGGTTGCTTCCATTTGGATTTGATGGATGTATATCATCATTCAATGCTTATTTGCTTCTTTTTCGCAAAATTTAAATAAATGTATATATGTTCAAACGTATTTTTCTAATTAACAAATATATGCATCAAGTCTGAATTTAAAGTGGAAATATATGAAATGGGGTTTGCTTGTATTTGGGCTTGATGGATGTATTTTCATCATTTCTCTTTCAACTATGTATTTTCATCATTAAGAATTAAGATCTTCTTTTATTTTTTTAAACAAAAAGTTAGTGTATTTAAGAATTGTTGCAATTTTTAAGACTTTAACTATTTCGAAGATGTTTTCTTTTTTCACGCTAAGATGTTTGTTTGTTTTGACTTTTGATAGATAGTGTATATTTATGTAGACTTAGTATATTCAATACTTTAAGAAAATGTATGTTATATCAACAAAAAGAACCATGATTTTCGGAAGAAGATGTAAAATTATGATCATTAGTTAAACCCCAATCAAGAACTAAGAATATTTATATTCGTTCAAGTGAGGGAGTTCGACTTAATTTTGGAATATAAAAATACAAAGACAAATACATTTTCCATTACACACAAACGTAACACACATACAAGTCCAAGTATTTTTGTTTATGGGATCCATATATATATATATTGATACATAAGGACGCTTTTACACCATATATATAAAACATATTTTATTCATAGACTTTGGTTTATTTGATTCCTCATTAAAGCTAGATTAGCTCTAGATATATAATAGACTGATTTGGATTTTGTGAAGAGTCTATATATAACTTAACCTGGAAATCCACATTTTCCTCGAATTACTCCATCACTTCCGGTCATAACTCCGATATTCCCCATTTTAACCATTGAAACTGCGAAATCCCTCGAGAACAAGTACGGATTCTCGCTGTACGACTTCACCAAGGCGGCAGCCGTAGGATCTGTCATTAGGGTTTGATCAGAATCCAACAGTCCTATGTTGTTCATTAAGTTCACGTAGTAAGCATTGTCAAACTTGACTGAGCTAGCTGCGTCAAGAGCAGCGAGCTTAGAGTCTGAGGAGTCCACGTTAGGACACGTGTCCTTTAGCTTAGAGAGAAGTGCTGAGGAAGCGGCTAGGTTTGGGTCAGGCTGGCCTGAGCCCTTGAAGTTGAAGAGTCTATGCTTGATCACGAAACATTGAGCAAATCCTATAGTATGTGCTCCTACATACACGTATAGTCATATCGTAGCATAAATTCATGTATATACATGCCTAATGAAGTACTTTACTCTATCTAAGTTTGTTTATAATAATCGATTTTGCTACGTTTGTTTTTATTATTTTGGTTAATTAACACAATAGTCAATCGATATTATTATTTTTATCTCTATAATTTATCGTTAGTTGAAGTGACCAAACCTGAGAGGACAACAACGTCCTTGAGGTCGAGTCCAAGGGTCACGAACTTGGCTGTTATATTCTCCAACGCCTCAAACGGAGATGGCAGATTTGTATTCGCCGCTTGCTCACTCGCCGTTAATGAGTCCCTTCGTCCCAAAGGCACGGGCCAAAACGGTCCTCCAGTCTGCATGGCATGAGAAGTCATAACTAAGTAACCGATCGATTATGTTTTGTTTTTTCATTAATATTTTGACATTTCAGATTATTAATGAATTTGGGTTTTAAGATCACACGTACGAGGACGACAGCTTCTCTAGCCGCGAGAGCAACTATGTCAGCGCATGAAACTGTTAAGGGACAAGAACTTTCGATATCAGATTTAATGTCTTCAATGACTTCGAATCCACGGACTGAGTTTCGGTTTGGCTGAGCGTTCTTCTCTCCTTTGAAATCCTCTGAATCGTTCAGAAGTATAGATCCATCACATCCCTACAACATAAAGGAAATATTATATATTTGATACACATATATAGACCCTGTAGTCTAGGACATCTACTCTAATATGTATTTTTTTAATACTAAATAATACAAAAATTGTTATAAATTCTGTAGAATTTGAATGATTATTTTTATAATACCTATAGAGTATGTTTGACTAGTGTGAGTGATATATAATCCACAATCTTATATATGCATGCGTAAATATAAAAAGAAAATGTCACGTAACTTACAATATTATTAAACAAACAAAAATAAACTTACATTGACAAAACAATCGTGGAAATGGAGTCGAAGAAGAGATGCAGCGATTCGAGAATCATCTTTAAAAGCTCTCCAAACTCCGGACTTAACAATCGTTTGAAGACGCGGACAAGACCGGTCATAGAATCGATAGTTGAGATTGCTAGTTAGTCCATGTCCGTGACCATTGTTGTAACCATTGTTATATCCCGAAGGAAACGAGGAGACAAAGCCTTTGAAGAAAAGAGTAAAGATTGCTAGGTAAGACACAAACAAATACATTGACATTTTGTGGTCCATGATGATGAAATGAAAGATATATGATCGTAGATTGATAGTGTATTGCTATGATGATTTTAGCTTGTATTTATACACCAAAAACAAGGTGTATTTTTAAAAAATAGATATTTGCCTTAACAAGGGTGCGCCTCGGAGATGCATGCATAATTAAGAAAGTGGGAATGCCACTATAAATAAGATAATATAGTGGGATAAATTTTGAGGTTTTTGTAATATTAGGTTTTTGTCAGATAGTTCAGTCACTTGGCAAAATAAATGATTTGTTATTACCCATGTGAGCATGTGATTTTATCTAGAATTAAAATGCCATATATTATACCAAGTCATACGAACTTTTCCTTGTAAACGTCATACAAACATTCAAATAAAAACCAAAACCTAGTAAATGTTAAATGTATACTCATAAGTTTTGAATAGTGGGAGAATTAGTGCATGTAAATAATCTAAACTAATCATCTCATGCCCTTACTTTTTCATTTTTATTGATAACGTTGTGCGCATTTGGGGTGTTTAGCGCAGCCTATGTACAGCAAAAATGTAATCCGGTTTATAATGATCTATTGGAGAAAATATCGGTCTAAATTCCGCCATCAATCTCCCTTTATCTCTTCAATGGATGTAAGTTATAAGGTAATTAGCAAGCTTTTTAAGTTATTAGGTACGTACCAAGCTGATCAAAGTCAATGTGAACTAGTTCTCATGCAAGACTCATCATTTATAGGGGGTGGCTTCGGATCAATATTCAAATCCTAAATAATAAATTATCTACGGGTTTGTTCAAATACAAGTCTAGAATCCTAAATTAGACGAACTAAAGAAATTTTTGTAAATATCCAAAGAAGGAGGAATGGGATATTAGTTACTTTAAGTCTTCCAGAAAGTTTAGGGAGGTTAAAAGAAATTTGCTTATACGTAGAAAGTAGAAACACTTCAAAGGCCAAATTAATAGATTATCAGCCAAATTTGTCTCCAAAATAGAAAAGTAGGCTTTGATGAAATTTATTGCTCTCGTCTACATACATATGTTAAGTAATGTTTCCAACTTCTTCATAGTATAAACGAGGATTTCATTAGATGGTCCGTTGCAAATATACTTTGGAATTTAACTATATATCATATATGCCAAACTTGAAACGGATTCTAAAGGTCGATAATATCGATCCCAAAGATGGTATCACCTTCTTATGGATGGTGGAATTTATAATTTACTCGAGGTCTAATTGATAAAAGAAGGAGTATTCAACTGTGATCATGATACTCCGATCCCTCTCGATTTAAAATGATATTTGGATTTTGGGGGAAACCTTTAGACAAGCGCTGCCATTATGCTCGGTAGAACATTTCATCCAAACCACAACCAAATGATGGAAAATGTAACTTATACTTACGATCTAACTCTTGTTCTTGTATTTGTTCTGTTTGTCACATAATATCGCACTTGTTCTTAGACTTTTCAAAACATTCATTTTTCCGGATAAAATTTGGAGTTTTAAGAAACATGTGTACGTAAATTTTAAATTATTTTTGTCCATTATGTTTATGACATCAAGAGGATTGCGCAACATATTCCACTACGTGCCCATGTTGGAAGCTTACTCGGAAGTGTACTCGAAGAGTTGAGAAGCAAAGTCTTTGCTTCCTTTGGTTGGCCAAAATTTACATAACTTTCCAGTTTCCACAACCAAAGTGGATATGTAATATTTTATGAACCCACTTGTAGCTGCATATCCATCATTGCGTCTCATTTATTATAAACTAGCTAGCTAGAGTCACACCCCTGTTTAAATTTGTAGTTTAGTAATAAGCTTGTACTATAGTATCGTCGTTGAGTTATAACTTAGGTCAAAGTTAGAAATAATTAATTACAATTAGATAACAGTATTGCGGTAGAAAGTAGCAAAACATTTTGTCGTTTCAAAATTTATATCTATAACAAAAGTACTGAAATTTCTATAAATTTTTGTGAACCATTACTATGAATTTGTAGCAAACGATATACATGTGCAGTTGTTTAAAAAAACTGATGATACGAATTGAGACAAGTCTTTTTAATTATGTGGCAAAATATTGGTAAAATTATCGGAAAATGTCATGAAGTTTGTAAAAAAATCAGATATTTTACTGTCCAAGTCCAAGGTATCTATTTTGTGTAGTTTCAAACTAAAAACTCATTATTAATCTGTTTTCCAGTTCCAAGATTATTCATTTAAGTTGTTTTTTAATTTTATATATATTCACGATAGTCTCAAACCTTTCAAATTCATTTCAAAAATAAAATTGAAAATCATTTGCTTTTTTTTTTTTTTTGTGCAAATGAAAATCATTTGCTATGCAGTGTTTTTCTTGCTCATATGTATCATTGGGCTGAAAACATGAGGTGGGCCGGCTGGGTAGCATGAGGCATATATATATATATATACCCAAAATGCCCAAACTTTTCTGCTTGTTGATTTTTTTTGTTATTATAAATTCACCCAAAAAAAACATAATTTAAAATAATACCATATGTAATACGCATCTGTCGGTCAAAGCTAAAGACCTTTTAGTCAATTGAACGAACGACCGAATGATTAGGTGAGCGTTGAAGAACATTATTTCAAAGCTTATGAACAAAAAATTCAAAGCATCTCTACTATGAATCTGAATAAATGACCAAACACATGCTTATGTCCCTCCTATTATTATGCTCTTTTTGTAAACTAAACACACAAAATTATGAAACAAAAACATCAAAATTATTACTTGAATATTGGATAATGCCTCAAGAAAAATAAAAACCCAACCAAAAAAAGCCGTTTACAAAAACAAGGCTAAGTATAATCTCTGCAAATAATTTGAACCATCCTCACTCTCTCTTTTTCTCTATATATATATCTATAAACCTTTCTATAATTATTGTTCTCATTCACTACTAATAGATATAGTAATGAATCCAAAATAACAAAACCGTGATCAAGAGTTTGGTTTCTTGAGATTTATGGTGATCTCAATCTCTCCAGTTGAAAGCTCTCAGACTTAGCATCTTCAACATCTTCCATGCTACTATCTCCACCAGTTGTTGTTGTTGTAGACGGTAACTGCAAAGGACCTTGAGGAGAATCTGATTGCGCATTGCTTCTCTTCAATGATTCTCCTCCTTCACATGTCTCTTCTTCATCTTGTGCTGAAGAATTCCACAAGTTAAACCCTAAAACAACTGCTGATTGTTTCTCCGCATTCGAATTTGGCTTCCTGATGTGTAACCTGTATTTCTACATATAACAGAGAAAATGAGTTCTTAGTAACATTCACTGTAAGACTCAAAGATCTCAACTTTTTGTTTCTTTTTAGTTACCTGTAAATGACTCTTGACTTCATCATTGGTTAAGCCTTCTTCTTGCATATGTTCTCTAATTTGTTTAGGAGTTGCCACTGTTATTAACACAACAAAACATACAAAGATATTACAACACATTCTGTATCAGGTAACCAAACTCAAGAACACAAGAAGAAGATCTTTTATACCTCCCGGTCCACCTAGCTGTTGCAATGCATCGACAAATCGGCGATGCAACTCTGGATTCCAACACCTTCTTTGCTTCCGTAAAGCTTGCTGCTTAAGAAATGCTGGTTGTTGTGGTACTGCTGGTGTTGGTGGTTGTGGCATAGAGTTAGAAGTAAAGCCACATGAGGCAACAATCCCTTTTCTTCTTATCGAACTCGAACTTAAACCGAGGCCTAAACCAGTTTCCACCTTTGGAATCAACAACATAGGAGATTTCTCCTCATTTCTCTGCAACATTTAGATCAAGCAAAGTAGCAAACTCAGTCCTTTGTTCTTAATTAATCACAAAACATATCATCCAATCTTTCCAAATGCTGTCTCAATTCCAGAGTTTTAATTACCTTAATCTCAAGCTTGCTCTTGATCTTACTAGTGTGATCATCATTAGCTTTCCATTGCTGAAACTTCTTCTCCCTCATTAGCTCCTCTCTTTTCAGCAATTCTATTCCTCTTTCTCCTTGAATAGGTTTATTAACAGAAATGAAATCTTTCAACAATGGTTGAGTCTCCATCTCTGAACATCTCTTATCCTTCAGATACAAAATCGCTGCAAACAAAAAAAACAAAACTTTCAGCAACCCAAATGATTAAAAACAGAGGAAACAGAGGAGAGATCAATCAAAAACAACGAACCATCGTTTAAAATCTGCAAAGACAGAGGAAGCTCAAGTTGACAACTTTCGAGCTTTCTCTTCTCTTCTTCAAGCTTCTTAACATGTTCATCAACTTTCTCAACCGCCACAACATTCATCGAAACTCCTCTCCCAAAGATCGATCCCAAACTAAGCTCATCACCTAAAGAACCCATTTTTATTTTTTCTCGATTCGAATTAAAAACTCAAACTTTTTCCAGAATTTGGCATGATCTCAAACCCACTCTCTTGATATCACAACAATAACAACAACAACAGAGTCAAATAGTAAGAGAATCAGAGTGTGAAGAAGAAACAACTTGAGATGAGATCTGTGTGAAGCGATTTTATATTAGAGGGAGAGAGAACAATGTTTGTGGAATCTTTTGGAAGAGAGAAAGAGAGAAGATTGATTGAAGGAAGAGGAAAGCTAGAAGATTCTGTCTTGTGGGGTTTTAATCTTTTTTAGATATCACAAAACTCTTCGTTTCGTCGCGTATCTCTCAAATTCCATTTTTACCCATTTGCTCTGTTTTTGAATTTTACAGTTTTACTCGCGAGTTGACTCATTCTCTAACTCATACCAAACTCGTGATTTTTCTCAATGTTTTCAGCTCCGATTTTTTTTTTCCTTAGATTGGTTGGTAAACATAAAAGCGTACAATATTTTTCTTAGGAGATAGAAAAAACGATATGCGCGGTTTGAAGATTAAACCGATAACAGTACAAAAAGCTGAGAATAACACTTTTAGTAACGCTTTTGACGTCGTTTTTATGATTTGTAACTGTTGAAATGGTATCATTTGTACTGTTACGGTTTAAAATTACAAATCAAAGATATGGATACTTTAAATTTTTACACTCTAATTTTTTTAATAGTAGATTAAAGAAAGCTAATTTTACGTGAAATTTTAATTACTAATAAAAAACAAGAAAAATAGATATTGTTTTTTATATAGTTAAATTCGTTTAAATCATTTTGTTATTTGAAACATCACTTTCTACTTTCTATTGCATTTAATGTTGGACCATTTAAATATCTAATTTTATGTGCAAATAGATCCTCAACAATTTAAATTCTGTTGATGAAAAATATCTTAGTTGTTAAAATAAATGATGTAACGTAATTTGTACGGTTGTTAAAAGATAACATAACTTAGAAAATTGCCCTTTTGATTGAGATATGTGCGATCGCACCATCGATAGGATACCAAAACTCATTTTAGATTACAAATGCAGTTAGATTTGAATACATATGTGACTTGTTTTTCTCATCATAACATTGGATTTGAAGCTTTGCTAGTTATTACACTCACCTCTCTTCTGTTTCCTAATAAATGGTTGGTCCAATAAAATTAACAACGACGTTGTTAGAGTTATTAAATATCTTTATTATGTTGGGTTTTGATTTGTGACTCTAGCTAGTTTTTTTTTTTTTAACGATAACAAGATAGTGGTTCTTGTCGGTTAAAAGCTTAATTTTAAAGATGTGTGGTGCGTCAAAGTCAAAGATACCAAAACCATGGGATTAGCGGCACAAAGAAATGTGATTGTTCCTCCTTTTTTCTACTTTCCGATTTCGAGCTTTTGTGAAGTTGAAGATTTTGTCCAAAGAATAACTTTTGCAAATGCTCTCTAGCTCAAGCACCAACAGATTTCCGACACGTGTCAATTAGAGAATGACTTAGGATTCCAAAGTCATCATTCTTCTATACCAAGTTATTTCTTGGTAACTAAAAAACATATGAATTGAAAACATTTTAGAATGTCAATTTTTTTGTCTTCCCTCGTTGTTTTTTCTAGTAACATCTCTACGCATTATATATCAAACGTTGAAAATAATTTATCTTCTTTTGAATATTAAAAGTTAGAATTCCAGTTGAATACTCATCAAATATTTCGACAAAACACATTAATTTGCTTGATTTGATTAGTTTAACTTTGAACTTTTCTACGAAAGTGATGCTTTTTTCGTCAATAGAATAATGCATATAATTAAGCATATCATGTGCAGAGAATAGTTTCCTCTGACAAACCAACATGAAATATATTTTGTTGAAAAAAGTGTCCCAATATATTCTTCGAATTAACGAATGCGAGACAAATATTTTGGAAAGGCCAATCGAATCTCTATATATTTATATATTTGATGCTGGTTAGATTCTCGCCTCTCTCATAGATATAATAAGAATTTTGCCAACCAGTCGTCGAATTATAAACTACATTTTTGAGTATATTATACACAAACTTTTTGATGTCATTATATATATAAACCAGTCTCAAATACTGCTGAAGTAAGGACCTTACGTTAGATCACATCGATTTCTCTCATCTCCATTCGTTTTGTCGGGTAGTCCCAGTTAAAAATTTTACTTTGTATATTTTTGGGGATTACTTCAACATCAATAACTTAGTACTTATGCCACTTATATTATGAAACTAGGGGTTCAACTAAATTAGTGTAAATCGTAACTATCCAGAGATTTGAATTTAAATCTAGATAGATGACCAAAAATATTATTCTTAACGAGTTAGTTACTGCATATTTTCTTATTTTATAGAATAAGTTGAATTCGATCGTACTTATTATCTGTACGAACTACTGGTTTTCGATGTAATGCAGTTGACAACACCATAAGAGTATAAAACCTAAAGCTGTCAATTGGGCTTGACCATGACCAAATGGTCTTGTCCAGTTGGACATTTTTTTTCTCTTCACAAAAATGACCAAGCCCAAAGTGACCAAGCCCAAAAGTGACCAAGTCCAAGAGTGACCAAAACCAATTATATATGTCCATGGACATAAAAAAAATGTTTAACATCACAATAATAATCTAAAATGACCATGACAAACATTGTAATTAGACATCATAAAAACATTTTAAGACAACATTCTTAAGACTATCCATAAAGTTCAACATGACCATCATTCTTCAATCTTCTCTTCTTTCTCCTTCTCGTTCTCCTCTTTGTTCTCTTCTAAATCTGCAGTTACAACCATTAAACAAGAGAGTAAACAAATCTCTAAAGCTTAAAACAACTATACAAACAAGAACTTGTTTCATTTACCTTAAGCTTCTTCTTTCTCTTCTTCTTTCTCTTCTTCTTTCTCTTCTTCTACTTCCTCTTCTTCTCCCTCTTTTGGAAAGCCTCGCAGCCAATTCCTTGTGCAGATTAATGCTTGGATATTTTCAGGAAGAAGACTACTCCTATATTTACTAAGGACTCCGCTGCCTATGCTAAATGACGACTCAGAAGCAACCGTTGTTATCGGAATGGAGAGAACATCACAAGCCATGCTTGATAACTCCTTAAAGCGACAAGAGTTATCTTTCCAATATGCTAGGACATTAAAATGTCTAAAAGCAGCCATATCTAATGTTGGTTCACCTAAATATATGTCCAATTCTGATTTTCCACTACTACCAACTTTTTGAGAGACAAATGCATAAAATCCCTGAGAAAAAATTCACACAAATGGAGCATATGAGATACAAAGCTGCCAGATAGAAGTCTAAAACCAAGCAATATATAACACTTCAAGTCTATCAAGCTTAAAGCAAATCAAGTGCAAAAACAGATTAAAACTACAAAAACAGTGGCTAAGTAAGAATTTACTTACACTGTAACCTGCCGGAATGTCTTCTTCCAAAGTTTCTACTTGTGAAGAGGAGGTGATGCTACTTGGACGTTTCTTGTAAGCTTTAAAAAGCTTATAGATCTTCGAACGCACATGAGCCAATCTGGACTTACTAGTTAATCGATCTAGAGTACTGAAACAATATTCCAAACATTTCAACTTAAGTCTTGGATCGAATACAGCTGCAATTGCGAGAATGTCACTATACTCTTCCCAGTATTTTTCAAACTTAAGAGTCATAATTTCCACCATTTGACAAATAGTCTCATCAACTGAAAACTCATGAGCTCTCAACCAACACTCTATCTTCCAAACTTGCATAAAATATAAGTTGGCTGTAGGATAAGAAGAACCCGAAATCAGATTTGTCATTTCAGAAAATGGCTTTAAGAATTCACATATCAACTCTCCTCTACTCCAATGACCAACTAGTCAAACCCGTTTCTGACCGTGGATCTATTTAGGCGTAGTCCATTAAAACCATGGTTTAGTTGGGCTAGAATTTAATTGTCCACAACAATATTGGTTGGGCTAAGCCCATGGTCCTTTTGACCAATTGACAGCTCTAATAAAACCTGTAGATAACAAAACAACACAAGTTTTATATACTATAATTAATTGTCTTCTCAAAGAACTTAATAGGAAGCAAAAACCATGTTTGTTTCATCCCATTTAACCACCTTAAAATCGAGATCAAACAATTTTACATATGCAAGTTCAACATACCTCCAAACATTTAGACTCAAGACGTCTATCCCTACATACAAAATCTCCTTGCCCTCTTTTTTTTTGGGTATGCCAAAATTTTGAATATACGCCAAACTACTTTCCAAATCGTTTGCATAACAAAGATGACCATAATCTTTTTCCTTACGACGTTTGTGAGGTCCACTGTAATCATCTGGATCAAGACTCTGATATAGATATCTTAAACCATATACTATCGCTAAACCATTTAGAGTATCAGTAGTCCATTTATTATTTTTAATGGACCAAACACATAAAATTGAGCTGAACCGTATCAATCCATTAAAACTTCTGATATCCAATATTATTATAAATAATACTAAAAAACTCCTTATGATACTATATGAATATCACTTATATACATGCTCTTATATGGTGTGTAGTTTTCATCCCATCCATGTAGTCTTCTAAAGGCGCTGACCATGTCAGTGATGACATAAGTCCAACAAAGGACATGGTTACGTTGGTCTCGAATATACTCCGAGACATCTTTGAGCCTTTCTCTGATTTCCTCGTCTAGTAGTAGAAAATTTTCTAGTACTCCTGTCTCCTGATATCGTCTAATATATAATAATATAGTTAACCTTAAGGCAGTCAATCATCAATACGCCATTTATCCTACTAATTTAACTCATCCAATTGGTGCTACACTATTGACGTTTGAAGGTTGGGATGGGTGTAACATATATCGCGGACATGCCTTATCCATAAATACACTTAAAATTAGTATAAATTTTCTGACTTGCCTTACCTGAGTTTGATTATTTTCTTAGTAAAGTATTTTGATATTATAATTTGGTAGTAATATAATCACTATAACATGCAAGAACTACAAAACCAGAGGTCTCTCAAATGGACACTCATTTAATTGTTACGATAGTAAATGTCACCCATCAATGAAACCTAAGTCAATTGGATGATTTGGGCCCAATTGGACCTAATTCGGCCCATTTAATATTCCCTCTTTTCTAACCTTTGTTTCTCCTCTTGCTTGCTCACCCTTTTCCCTGAATCTTAAGAATTACTAATTCCCGGCGAGTTTTCCCGGCGGCGGCTAGATAATACTGGTTTCTGCCAGCAAGATCGAAGGAGATAAACTTCGTAATCAAAAAGTCTCCTTCTGATAAAAAGATGTCAGAAAACACAAAAGTCGAAGCGAAGAGAGTGTTCATAGGAGCAGGATGCAACAGAGTCGTCAATAACGTCTCTTGGGGAGCTTCTGGTCTTGTCTCTTTCGGTGCCCAAAACGCCGTTGCTGTTTTCTGCCCTAAGGTCTGTTTGTTCCACTCTTGTCTCTCTCTTTCAAAATCATTCCAAAAGCAAAGATGTGATTTTTTTTGGGTGTGTTTTGTGTCTTTGTTTAATGTTTTTTTCAGACTGCCCAGATTCTTACAACGCTCCCAGGTCATAAAGCTTCTGTGAATTGCACTCATTGGTTACCCACTTCCAAGTTTGCCTTCAAAGGTAGGACTTAAAGCTTACTTGCTGTAATTTTGAATCCTTTGGTTTATAGGAACTTCTTTTGCTATCTATTTAGAGAGTTTTAAGTATGTTGAATCGCTTAGGCATTGCTAAAGGATGAGACTTTTGATGTTTTATAAGATAGAGAACATAGGTTGAAGAATTTGTGAGTGATAGCAAATTGAGAAGATATAGGCATTCAAATTTTCTATTTATAGTCTCTATCTACGGTTTGGTGATTTAGTTGCTGTGAAAGGTTTTATGTATTTGTATCTCCCTGAATTTTCTATGATCGTTCGCAGCCAAGAAATTGGACCGGCAATATCTGCTATCAGGTGATTCAGATGGTATCATCATCCTCTGGGAACTATCTACTCTTAATAACGATGTAAAATTCCCTTACTCTCGGTCTGATCTTAGTTTCTTTGCGGTTTCTCTATTATCTCTGATCCCTAGTATGTTTTCTGTTTGTTTTAGCAACAGTGGAGACATGTACTACAACTACCACTGTCTCACAAGAAAGGTGTAACTTGTATCACCGCTTATATGGTTTCTGAAACCGATGCAATGTTTGCTTCAGCTTCTTCTGATGGAGTTGTGAATGTCTGGGATGTTTCTTTTCCGTCTCAGCCTAGTGGTAAGCATTAACGTTGCTGCAGTATATTACCGGTTAAACGAAGTGAAGTATGTCTTCTAAGCAGTATCTACATCTTTTTCTTCCTCTGTGTTATCTGTTGCAGAGGAATGTAAAGTGGTGTGTCTGGACTCTATCTGTGTTGACACTAAAGCAATTGTAACGCTTTCATTAGCGGAATTGCCTCAAAATCCTGGTCGATTTGCCCTTGCTTTGGGCGGATTGGACAACAAAATCAAACTTTACTCTGGAGAAAGAACAGGAAAGGTGCTTCCCGATTCGCTTTTGTGCCAAATTATTCTCAACTAAATTCAATTGTGAGAGTTTTTTTGGTTTCATCCTTTTTCAGTTTACTTCTGTTTGTGAGCTTAAAGGCCACACGGACTGGATTCGGAGTTTGGACTTCTCATTACCGTTACACACAACAGAAGAAATACCCAATAGTATTATGCTTGTGAGTTCTTCCCAGGACAAAGTTATTCGGATCTGGAAACTAGTGTTAGTCGGTGATGTTGGCTCGTGGCGAAGAGAAATCACTCTAGCTTCTTACATTGAAGGCCCAGTTTTCGTCTCAGGGACATTTACATATCAGATTTCAGTTGAATCTGTTCTGATTGGACATGAAGATTGGGTCTATTCTGTGGAATGGCAACCTCCAGTCATCGATTTCATTGATGGGCGGCTAGTTAACCACCAACCGCTGAGCATTTTATCGGCTTCGATGGACAAAACGATGATGATTTGGCGGCCTGAGAAGAAAACGGGTGTGTGGGTGAACGTTGTCTGTGTTGGAGAGCTAAGTCACTGTGCTCTTGGTTTCTACGGTGGTCATTGGAGCCCAAATAGTCTGTCTATTCTGGCTCATGGATATGGCGGAGCTTTTCATCTCTGGAGAAATGTTAGTAGCAGCAAAGAGTCTGAGAATTGGCAGATGCAGAAAGTTCCTTCGGGTCACTTTGCTGCTGTGACTGATGTCACATGGGCTAGAACCGGCGAGTACTTGCTATCCGTGAGCCAAGATCAGGTCAGGGTTTATGGTTGAGGTGTTAAAACGATTCAGTATATTATAATGCAAAAAGTTTCTTTTCTGATATTTCATTCTCCAAATTTGCGTTTTGCAGACCACTCGTGTGTTCTCAGCATGGAAGAATGATGAGGGGAATGAAGCAGAGGATGAGCATTGGCATGAACTGGCTCGTCCTCAGGTTCACGGGCATGATATTAACTGTGTGGCTATGGTTCAAGGTAAAGGCAACCACCGTTTTGTTAGTGGAGCAGAGGAGAAAGTTGTGAGAGTGTTTGAGGCTCCTCTGTCGTTCTTGAAGACTCTGAACCACACTTGTGCGGGAGGAGAAGGAAGCTTCCCTGAGGATTTACAAGCAGACGTGCAGGTTCTTGGAGCGAATATGTCTGCTCTTGGATTATCACAGAAACCTATCTACTTACACTGTAAGTGATTTTGATTGATTTAACACCATTACTAGCTTTTTACCAAAAGCAATCTTGAGATTCTTAATTTTTTTTCGCAGCTTCTAGTGAACCACTGGAGAGAAATGGCGGAGGCGAAGGTTTGGATACATTTGAGACAGTTCCAGAGGCGGCTCCAGCAGAGTTGAAAGAGCCTCCAATCGAAGATCAGCTTGCGTTTCATACTTTATGGCCGGAATCTCATAAACTCTATGGTCATGGTAATGAACTATTTTCTCTCTGCTCTGACCACAAGGGAAACCTTGTTGCTTCATCGTGTAAGGTAAGTTAATGCAGTTTTCAGAATTTTTTTACACTTCTTCAATCTCCTAGATTTAGATTTTAGATCTAACTGAGCAGGATTCCATTACTAAATTATTATTTTTATATATGAACCACAAACTTCTTCAGGCTCAATCTGCATCCATGGCAGAGATATGGCTATGGGAGGTTGGGACATGGAAAGCTGTTGGTCGTTTGCAATCTCACAGCTTGACGGTGACGCACTTGGAGTTCTCTTATGATGACACTCTGCTCTTGTCTGTCTCAAGAGATCGTCACTTCTCCGTTTTCTCTATCCAAAGGACAGGTAACTCAAGCGGTTTCAACTTCACCGTTCTAAATCAGATTTTCTCAAAACATCGAAAAATGTCTACGTTTTTAGCGTCTCTAACTCGTCTGTTTTTTTGCTTCTGTTCAGACAATGGTGAGGTTAGTCACAAACTCATGGCAAAGGTTGAAGCACACAAGAGGATCATATGGGCATGTTCATGGAACCCGTTTGGCCACCAATTTGCAACTTCATCAAGGGACAAGACTGTCAAGATCTGGTCAGTTGAGAACGACGCTCGCATTAAACAGATTCTTGTCTTGCCTCCGTTTGGAAGCAGTGTAACGGCCGTGGCTTGGACTGGACTAGACCGCAACGAGAAGAGTGGGTGCGTGGCAGTGGGGATGGAAAGCGGGCTAATAGAGCTGTCGAACGTAAAGATTATAGAAACAGAGGAAGGTACGACTGCAACAGCAGCTCTTGCTCTTCGGCTCGAACCGTTCATGTGTCATGTCTCGGCTGTGAACAGGTTAGCTTGGAGACCAACCGAGAAGTGTGAGTCTAATCAGAGCTTGCGATGGTTAACTTCTTGTGGGGATGATAATTGTGTGAGAGTTTTTAACTTCAAGTTTTGAGTTTACAACACAAAACATATCGTTGTATTTTTAAGATTATGGACCAAAAGGTCCAAAACTCTCTTCCATACAGGACCATTGTAATATTTATGCAAATTTTGGTTAGCTAAATCGAAACATGTTTAACAAACCACTTTTTTCCTCGTTTAAAAGGAAAAACAAACAAATAACTTTCTCGCTTTGCATCTTTGATGCTTTTCATTGATTATTAAGCTATGGTGCAACAGTCAGTTTTGTCTCTTGACAATATAATCAGCGAGAGACAACAAAGGAACCACCTTGTCAGAATCAAACCCCTGAAGATGTTCCTGCGCTTCTCTGTTCAACCTCTTTGCATATTCTCTCGCATTGTCCACACCCATCACCTTCGGATACGTCAGCTTTCCGGTGATCAAATCTTTACCGGCAGTTTTCCCAAGCTCCTCGGAAGACTTGGTCTCATCGAGTACATCATCCATCACCTGAAACATCAGTCCAACGCACCTCGCGTAGCTCTTAAGCCTCTCAATCTCTTCATCAGACCCACCTCCCATTATAGCTCCCACAACAGCCGCAGCTTCAACCAAAACCGCGGTTTTATGAACATGCATCAACTCAAGATATCTCAATTCGTCGTCTTCGTTCTTAAAACTCATCCTTTCTCCGGCCAAATCCGCTGCTTGGCCTGCCACAAGTCCCTCTGTCCCAACAGCTCTCGCCATCTCCTGAACAGCCCGAAGAACCCTCTCTGAAGTCACCCCCAATGAGGTCGATGCCAATGTCTGCTTGACGGCCAAAGACCTGAGCGCATTAGAGGCCAAGATGGATGTTTTCTCGCCAAAAACTTTATGGTTGGTGGGTTTTCCACGGCGGAGGCTGTCGTCATCCATACAAGGAAGGTCGTCTAGGATGAGCGACGCTGCGTGAATCATCTCAACCGCACAGGCTGCTGGCATTGCGGTTGACTCTTGGCCACCTACGAGCTCGCAAGCGACCAAACAGAGCATTGGCCTTACTCGTTTTCCGCCTGGGAGAAGCGTGTACCTCATAGCTTTGTGAACCTCGAGTACTGGCTCCCAAAGAGGAACAAAATTGTTGCAAAGAGGAATTGAATTGTCTAGTGCTTTGTTGATGGACTTAGCCTTATTCTTCATGTATGAAATGAACTCAGAGTCGGAGCTTGCGATCGAACTTAGACGGCGGTTGGACGGTCGTATTAGCCGCATTGCAGACAGAATCAGACTGTAACGCGGCCGCATGATGATTATGTTACAGCGCAAGTAAACTTTATTGAGTTGTGTTTATATCTAATAGTAGCACCAAAATAATGTAAAGTTTCTTCATTAGCCTCTAATACAAAATAAAAAAAGGAAATATGCTTGTTAAACCATTTTAAGTTCCATACTTGGTCCTCAAGACAGATTTAATGAAATATATGCATGAATCTCAGAAGATTTACGGAAGATACAAATTTTGTTGATGTTTTGCGTAAACACCAATACATTGAGGCGTTTTAAGATCATGACCAAACTCTACTGTGTAAGATTGTAAAGACAGAGGAAGGTTAACTTCTTGTTGTAAAGATAACTGAGTCAGAGTGTTTTTGAATTCAATTATTCAAGTGCTGAGTGAAAAAACACATAAAAAACCACCTATCATGACCACCTTCTGTTTCTCTATTAGCATCATTGTGCTATTTCTGAAATTTTGGTAGATAAGTTGAAACGTTTTAGCAACTATTTAGGCAAATTTTGTTAGCAAAGTTGAAACATATTGTCACATCACTTTTTCTACAGTGCATTAAGTTTAAAGTCTGATTAGTCAAAAGTTCAAACTAGCTGTGGTCAGGTCCAGTTTTGTCACTATATATAGTTCTATACCAAGAGTGAACAAAATGCTTACTTAAACATCAGTTAAATCTGGGGCTCGACTCTCGAGTATATGAAATACTTACCAAAATTGGCCCCTTCGAATGACAGAATCATTGTTCAGTCTTGATGAAGTGGTTAGTTAGAAAGCTTTGAGACCGATTCCTGAGTCGCCTCAGGAAAAAGAACAACTTCAAAGAGTTCTTCAGTTTCAGCTTCTCACTCGAATCATTCTTCAGTTTTGATTCTTGATGAAGTAGCCTTTTCTTCATTTGATTCATCATTATCTATATAGTTTAAGAAGGTGGATGATTTTATATTCACCTTGACTAAGTAACATGAATAGATTAAAAAAATGTATGTCTGTACCTTCGTCTGTCTCCATTTTCATTTTCTGCTTTCCCTTCTCTGGATCATTAGTTGTTCCTGCTGGAAAAAAAAAGACAGTACAAAAATTAATGTACTCATAAAAAAAGATAGAGATGAATACTTCAGGAAAAATGATAACACCTTTCAATCATCAAATACCTTCATCCTCCTGTACTAGAGGCCAAATGTGTTTGGCTAGTTGTTTGTTCATTTGAAACATATTGATAGACTCCACAGGGAACAGAGACCGCAATGATTCGTCGCATATTATTGTGCGTTTATCAGATGGATCTTGCAAATTGTTCTCCTTTATGTATTTCCAAAGCATTTTCACAACCTAAAAACCATTCATTAAGCATTTAAGCATATAATATAACACATCTAGAAGTTTTGTAATATATTCACTAAATGTCAGTTATGTGTACCTCTGTTCTAGCTAACTGAGGCGTTCCAGTAAAAGCCTGAAGTTCTGGTGAAAGACTGCAAACTTTGGTAAAACCACCTCCTTTTTTCTTCGGTTTCTCCTCGGACTTGGCTGGTCTAATTCGTTAGACAGGGCTTAGTTTCTCTTGACCTTTAGTATATAACCATACAAAACACACGAAATTAAGAGAAAGAAACAACTAACTTTCTTTTCTTGCGTTTGCGTTTTCGGACACTACGATCTTCTTCTTCTCTACTCTCTTCTTCGTTATTCTCTAACGCTTCTTCGATTTTTACATCTTTCTCGTCTCTTTCCCCTGATGTCTCATCAACATCTTCCTCTTTCACATTCTTAAAACACCCTATAAAGATAAACCATTCACAAGAACTATAAACACCTTAAACTCATCGAGATGCCACCACCTAAATCTAGTAAAATTAACAAGGAACATACCATCTCCATCATTTAGCGCCCAAATATGCTTTGCCAATGCCTTGTTCATTTGAAACATATTAATTGTCTTTACACGAAATAACGAATGAAGCGACTCGTCGCATAATATATTCCGCCTATTCGTTGGATCTTGCAAATCGTGCTCTCGGATATACGCCCACATTTTCTTCACAACCTGTTATATATGCAAATGTCATCATAAGCATTTCTCCACACAAAACTATCAAAGGGAAAACAAAATTACAAAGAAATGAAAAACACTACCTCTGTTCGAGCCAATTGAGAAGTTCCTAAAAACTTCTCTAGTTGTGGTGAAAGCTGACATATTTTGTTAAACCCACCTCCACGTTTCTTAGCCTTTACCGGTCTGTTACATACAAAAACACAACATAATCACAAATTTGACTTCTTTCATCTAAAGCCAATCACAAGAAACAGTACACAAACAATCCCAAAGAAACTAAAAGTCCCCAACCTTTGATTGATTCGATCACCATTAAAATATATAGCTATATCCATACACAAAAAGTATCAAACAAATAACTTTAGTTGGCTAACCATTGCCAGATAAAGAAACCATTTTTCCAAAATCACCAAGAATACAGTCAGTTCCAAAATTTGAATTATAACAAAACAGTCAGTTCCAAAAGGAAGAGATAAGCTTACAGTTCGGTCTTATCATCATCGTTTTCACTTCCCTCTTCATCGTTTTGATCGCCATTACAGTCTTCTTCTTCTTGCTCGGGTTTGCTTTCTAACAAAGCATCGCTTTCAAGAAAAGCATCGATTTGTTCCCTGACGAAAGCTTTCTTATCGGTTAATTCGACGCCGAAATACACCTCCAGCTGACGGCGAACGCTCGCCGGAGTCGTAGTTTCTAGGTCGGAGCTACGGAGAATTTCCCGGAGCTGGGTCACGAGGTCCGAGTCCGAAACCATTTCTCTGTTCCTTCTAAGAAGAAAAAATAATTTATTTTGTTTTTGGTTTTCTTACAAAACTGAAACTTACAAAAGCGGTTTCGGAATAAGAAAACGATGAATAAGGGCATTTATGGATTTTTCACATGGCTACCTTTTTTTTATGTTTTTTTTTTTATGTACTATTGGATTAAACAACTGTGTCAGAGTAGAACAAAACAAACAAATGGAACAACAAACCGAAAAAAGTGTGGTTAATATGGCACATAAAAAACATGCGGAATTTGATTAGAATATATTCTAGAGCTTAAAATATTCAATTGATAGAATTGTATTAATTGATTAAATTAATCCGTATGATTTATCGTTTATTTGATGCATTTTGGAAAAAAATCGCACCAGAACCGTCCTATTTTGGTTGTGGTCAAAATGCAATTCATGAGAAAAGAAATAACGTTTTTAAAAAAATATATATATAACCAAAAAAATTAAAATTTTGAACACCACACGCAAATCATATTTTTGGTAAATGGTGATAATTGGTTTTTGGTGAATGGTGGTAAGATTTTAAAAGAAGTAATACTGATAGATGAGTGTTTATAATTTGGCAATGGCATCATTGTTTTTGTTCTCTTGTCGAAATCGCCGTAACAATACGGACATGCACCTGCAATGGCGTGTTTCGTTGTACTTATAGAGTAGCCTAGTACTTACAAAACAATAAATAATAGAGAATGTAAAAGATGCATTTAAAGAGGCCCTAAAAGTTAGTACTTTCCTCTTCAAGAAGAAATTAAATTCACACCTAACATTTGACCGTACAATGAAAATAGATCTCATTTTATTACTTATCTGCATAAGAACAAAAGATCACACATGTGACAGTAGCAGTTCTATACAAGTTTACAACTTTCTGTCTCTTAATAGTCCAAATATGCTATTGTGGATTGACCCAAAAATCATACCAACCAAGTGTTTTCTAACCGCGCTGTTTTACAAGTTTTCATTATGGAGAGCGTTCTAAAGTTGCATACAATTGAAATTTGTTTTTTGCTTAAAATGTTTAAAATTATGGATTCAGTTACACACACTACATAAACCGTAACCAATCACTCGATGCCTAACGTCTACACAGTCAAAAATTGTACAATCATGGGTTGGTTTCTTACTTAGTTTACCAAATAAAATTTTGTCTGACCAAAAACAAAAACTCAAGATACAAATACATATCCAAAGAATAGCGGTTTTCACAAGAACTGAGACAATTTTCCAAAGAAGAGAACACAAAACAAAACAATTCTATGGCCTAAAAGATGTTGTTAACTCATTAACCTCAACTTCTCTGAGATTGAAGAGAGAAAAGAAGAAGAAGAAAGCTCCTATCTATGCTCGAACACTACTCCACGAGGTTCCAGATAATCCCCGAAACTAATCAAAGTGACCACTTGGCACTTTAAAACACCAGCCTACAAAAGAAACAACTGCTGAGATGCATAAATCGAGCAACTAAAGTCATATCTAAACAACATTGTCTAATTGTTTATGTACTCATCATGGGATTTTGACATAACTATCTAACCATATTTAGTGTACCTTTTGATGAAGATGCTCATTCTGTTTCCAAACTGTGATTCTGCAGAGGATTTCCTGATGTGTTTCTAGTCTTCTTATACCAAAAGAACATGGACCAAAGTGCTCTAAGTAATACTCCATTTGCAAAATGTGGAACTAATAAACGCCCCCAATACGGGTAATATGGTCCAGGAAGCTTAATCAGAGTGAAGAACATCATCATAGCTATCAAATGCCACGGTACTTCCGCTTCCTGCAAGAACAAAGTCTTCTTAAGAACTAATTTTAAAACTATCATAACAATCTATAAGATAAGGGAGTTCCCTTTTCTACTACCTTAAGACGAGGCGAGATCTTCAAAGCGGTTTCTTGTAGAACGCCAGCGACAACCATACCGATGACTAATGGAAATGGGACTAAAGCAAGTTTCCTCTCATGAGCACAATAAGACATCTCACTAATGGAAGAAACCGCCAATATAGGAACGAACAAGAACTTAACGACTGATATAGCGAGATCAAGAACGAGCTGTATGAAGTTTCCGAATGCTCTATTCCAAGGAAATTCCTTAACCGGCTGTGGAGAATTATCCCAAACATGTTTGGTTCTCCTCAACAGATTATCGAAATTAAGCTTCTTTGGTTGTTCCCCTGAATGTCCAGATTCCATATGAATTGCACGACAGAGCAACGATCTCTTTGATACTTTAGCTTCATTTGCACTCTGAAAGGAACAATCTTTATTGTTCTTAGAGTAGCTCAACGTGAACTGCAAAAACAAAACTTAGAGAAATCAACAACTCATACCACACACAAGTTCATCATATTAAACAAAAAAACAGTAATTTGCTATAAGCCTAAGGAAAGATTCGTAATTTACATGGTTAATGGATCCAATAAGAGTTGTGAACCTCTAAATTCACTATTCTATCTGATTGAAATTGATCCAATATACCTAAAGGTGGAAATTTTTGACATTAATCCAAAGACCCATTGAAGAAATAATGAAAAGTTACAACCTTTTTGCTGGGTGGTAGAGTTATTTTGAAGATTTTGTAGAAGAGAAGAGAGAGAGATATGGTTACCTGGGTCGTCGAGTGAAGTCGCAGAGCCAGTGAAGATTGAGGCGAAGAAGAAAGAAAGAGATGAGACATCGCCATTTATTTATTAAACTCTCTGTTCGATTTGAGTGTTCAGAGAAAGTCCATTGAAGAAAAGATTCTCTGAATAGAGCGGATAAGAGAGAGGGGTAGAGTTTGGTAACAGACACAAAGAGTGAAAGAGGGTTCGAGCCTAATGAGAGAGAGAGAAATCGTCGACAGGGAAAAAAGAGAGCTTATTACTATTTTACAAAATAAAGGGGTCTATTTGTAAACAATAAATAATCTAAGGGTCGAAGCACATATTTCATTGGACTCCTTACTCAGCCCAATACCGGCCCTGAAGTGAGCTTGTTAAGATAAAATAATATAAAATTGATTTATTTTTTATTTCTGTCAATATACAACTGAAAATGAAATACTTAATTTTGTATCACCAAAATCAAATTGATTCTTAGAGTACAAAAGGAAAAGAGGAGAATTGCTCAAATTGACCACTTTCTAAGTTATATACATGAACTTACTGGCTTAGACCTAAGTACATTTTAGTTATGGGATTGTTTGTATCACAACGTCGGACTCGTAGTGTTTACTTAATTACTTCAATAGCTATTACATACATACTAATTTGCTTTAATAGCTACGGCAGAGGGACTCGTAGTTATGCGTTTTTTACCTGTTTAACATTATATAATTTTTATTGATAAAATACTTGTTGAATTGCATTTAAAAATCGTCAATTCACCAATTTTACTATTATACAAGTTAGCAATCAAATCCATAATTTCAAACAAAATGGAGGGAGAGAAAGAAAAGAAAAATATAAAATCATCTAATAGATTATGAATAATTTTTGGGTTCACCTTTAGGTGAACCTAATTCATTTACTCCCTCTTTAATAACCAATTTGAATTTGTCATGTTATCTGATTAAAAAAAAAATTCAATCATTAAAATCCACTTTTTTGTAAATCCAACCCGATATAGAACTCGTTTAATTCCAATATCTAAACTTTAATTTTTCTTTGTAAACTCAAACCGTCATTTAAACTCATTTAATCGTAAAAAAACTAAACCCTCGTTTAATTGTAAAATTTAAATCTATTTATAAACCCAAACTAATATTTAACCTTATTTAATCATAAAATCTAAATCATAATCGTACTTTCTAAACCCAAACATTTAACCTCGTTTAATTGTAAAATTTAAATATAAATTCAAACTAATATTTATATTGTTTAATCATAAAATCTAAACTCTCACCTTTTCTAATAAACCCAAACAGATAAATAATTTCGTTTTAGTGGCAAATTAAATTTATAATTAAATTAAGTTCTTTTTCTTATTATTAGGTGTCAGATTCTAATTGGATAAAATAAAGGAGGTGAATATAATCCAAATATTTTTCATAGATTATATAATAAGGCATGTTACTTACCATGAAATTGTGTCATTAATTCAAAACAGTTTGTCTCAAAATCATATTACATGTTTGTCCCAACACGATTCAACTAAAAAAAAATTGATCTGCTAATATTTATAATTAAACATAAGTTGTCCTATGGCGGTACAAATTTGTAAAGAATAAAGTGAAAACCACTTGGGATTCTTGAGCTCCTCATTTTTGTAATGGTCCAAGTGTGTCAACCATTTTTCATTTATTTTTAAATTTTATTATTAAATTTTTTGACAATTGATCAAAAGTATATGAAAAATCTATTGTGTACACTGCCATGATCAAATGATATGTTGATGTAAAACTTAGGGATCTAATTCCCATAGACCAAAAGTTAAACTAGGAATTTGAATGATAACTTCATACAATTTTAATACAATTTTAATATAGGGCATACCGCTTTGATAGTTACCAATCAAAAAAGTAACATCAAATTCTGTACAGCTTTACGCTATTTCGTAAAAAATTATCTCTCTAGTTAACAACTAACAAATTTATACAGCTTTGTTCCACCAATCTGATCAATCTCGTATTTAATTCTTTTTTAAATAAAAATCCCACATTTATTTCTTCTTCTCTCTCTTTTATCTTTTTATCTGGGCAAAACTTTTATCGTTACCTCTTCTACTTCTACGTGTTAGGGGAAATGCATGATATTTTTTGTTCATGTGGAACTAGACACCACAGTTACTATGATTTTGGTTGAGATCCATTGAAAATCTGCCAAAATCTCGCAATATTAGATGGCTTCGACAATGACATCCGGCCATATAGTTACCAAACTCTAGTTAAGATTCAGCAAGAATCCGAAAAGTTTAGGTGAAAATCGTCACCCATTTTTTCATTTTAGATCGGTTACAACCGTTAGCTCAAACTTAACTACTTAACGACGTACGTAAATATATATATTTACAATTTATGTGTATTATTTTTTTGTTTAACCTGTTATAAATAGATATAATGTTTTATCTAGAAATTTAACATGTTAAAAATTAATATAGCTTTCTATTATTTCAAATATATATTTTATAAATATGTGCATTAAAATAGCGAGTTATGCCAAATATACATTTATATCTAGTTCAATAAGAAGTTATATATTTTATAAATATGTGCATTAAAATAGCGAGTTATGCTAAATATATATTTATATCTAGTTTAATAAGAAGTTATATATTTTCGTAATAAAAATACGAAATCAAGAAAAGTTTGTTAAGAAAGCAAAAGGAACAAACTTATTCTCATTACTTCTTTTTAGTCAAAATGATTACATCATCCTCTCTTGTATAGTAGGAGCTAGAGGTTTGGTTTACAGACATGAAAACCAATGATGAACACACAGTATACTTAAACCGATCCTTAAGTCAATTCTATACTCTAATAAAATAAGTGGATAAGGTTCACAAATAATGTAAAGGAAGATATGCTGTCAAAGGTGTCGGCATACAATAATACGATATTGTTACGCAATCGTATCTATTATCCTGAAGTCAATTATGTAGTCAATATTCATTTTATACGTAAAACATCTATTTAAGTGGTTCTTTAAACGTGTAACCAAAAATCAATGAATATTTTAAAACCATAATACGACAAACCACCAAACAAAATTTCCGACAAAGATATATTTTCTCTTCAGTGTCGAATCATATTGCGGAATCTTATAATGTGATTCGATCTATAGTACAGTGACTATTGAAACAAAATAAATTACATTACAACTGGATCTAGACTAATAATATGGTACGCTAATTTTGGTGCTATATATGTTCTCTATACTTTAATTCAGGAGCCTCTTTTACAGCACAAGTTATCAATGCGTTACAATTAATTAATGGATTAGTGAACCCATATATCGTTGCCTAGTTTCGGTGATTTAATGTTAAAAAATGAGGACTAATCGATTATTCATTACAAATAGATTTGCGTCACTGTCAACCTTCCACTGCGATGGAGAACATATCACATTTACTAAGTAATGTCACACATGGAACATATCACATATCTGCACAGATCAAAACTAGTTTTATAATGAAAATAAATCAAAGATCAAATCTTTGTCGCACTGTTGTCCTCGTGTCCCACTGGTGTAATCTCGTCCTGATCCATTTAACCAAAGCCGCAGGATCGCAGTGATGCATATCCACCTGTGCAAATCTGATCTCCTATATTGTCGTAATATGATCATTACACAAATATTCACGTGAGTTACACATGAAAAACTGTATAACCACACTTGTCTCCTATGACAATGGTGACAGCTAGATAATAGTGTATAACAAACAAGCAACCGGAATACCGGATCAAACCAAAATTAATATGGCTAGTGTATATACGGCTGAAACGAACAAAGCAAACAATAGAAAACAAACGAAATGAAAAAAAAATTAACGTGGGATTGTACTAGTAGTTGAATCCATGTAAGCTGAAAATATAGGTATTTTGGAAGACACGAATTTCGATTCTCATAGAAAATATTAAATGTTAAGTAATGATTAAAAATATGAAGAACCACAGCTTTCTTAAACACTTTTTTTTCTTTTTCTTAAACACTTCTGATGGTCAAAATAAAGTTTTTTGAATAGAACCTTTGGTTGGAAAAACAATTCGTATAAAATATCGACATCCGGAATACAAGCTTTCTTTTCAATTATGTGCTGCATGCGGTATTAACAAAAAAAATTTTGGATCTATATGTTTATCATATACTTCGTTTTTATATTACTAAATAGAAAACATACGATTACGCGCGATATTCCGATCGTTATAAATTGTTTCATAATCACATTTCAATCTATTAGGGAAGGGCTATATTATATTATTACTACTATAATATGAGGGATACATTAACAGTCGCTAATAAAAACATGTTGGTATGGAATCCAAACATGCCTAGTGATTTTAAAAAAAAAAAGGGTTTTAACATATCTATGGCTAGTGGAAGTGAAGAGAGAGATCGTATATGCATCCCTTTTCTGTTGTGTCGGCCGTTTAGATCTTTTTATATTATGGTTCTTTTTTGTATTTATTTTAAGAACATTTGCTTCTCTATGTACACCATACGGTATTCAAATTCAATAAGGTTATACACATATATTTCTTTCTTTTGGGTGAAATTGTCTATACACATATCTACAATTTGTGTATATAAAGAAACGCCCCCTACGTATTATTGGCCCTTCGCATAAACCAAGAGCCAACGAAGCAAGCATCTTCCAAAGAAAAAACGTTGCCAATAATTGCTTCCAAGTTTCAAGCCACGTAGTATTTTGATCGGTCCACTCAAATAAAATAATAATATGGATATTTGCATATATATAAGTCTAGGTATTGCATGTAAGACTTCACAACGTAGAGCAAGATATCTGGATACGCGGAAAATAGAGAGAAGAAATCAAAAAGCATATTTTTATTTTATCTTTGAAAAGAAGATTATTGTTTTTAGTCTACAATGGTGACTCTAAAAATGGAGATTTGCATCGAGTTGTTGAAATTGACCGTAGATTTCGTCGCCGCCGTTGCAGAATCAATCGAAGTAGCTTTCCGCCATCGTCCTCCACCGGTGATTCAATATTCTTCAGTGATGTATGGTCGCCGGAGTAATTACACCGCCGTTCCCATTCCTCTCGTGGGGTTTCTGTAGTTAATATATTCTTCTTTTGTGGTTCTTTTGTTTTTTGTTCATTCTTGTTCTATTATAATTACCTTCTTGCCTCGGACAAAAAGGTATATTTCTTATGAAAGAACAAGATGTGTTTTGTGTATAAACCAAAAAAATCACGAAAAGTTTACGTAACCCGTGAATATATAAAAGTTTAGACGTTCCCGATTGTATATATTTTTTTCGATATATATATTTTGTTTATTCATAAGACCCTTAAATTATATGTTTCTATTATATCAATGTGTTCACACTTTCATGGTAGATCTGATCTTGAAGAGGGCAGAGGTTGATATATTTGGGTCATAGTCGAATAATGATCGTGGCGATATTTTTTTAATTCCACTAGACAAATACAAAACCTATTATCTTATCCATGTTTGAGATTTAAGATTAGAATTGTTTTTTGGGTGGTGTCCACACCAAGTAACGTGTCGGATACTATTTTTGGAAAATTTGTTTTGTTCTTGACGAATCGTGGCCCATCTTTGATCCATCTTCGATGCAACACCGAAACAGCAACTGATATGTAGCTATGAGGAACACAGATTTGTGGTACTTTTGTATATACTAGATGAGTACTCGCACTACGTGCGGGTTTACATATTACTATTTACAAATTATTTTATATAATATTTGTTCATATAAAATAAAGTTGAATGCATCGGTATTGAAACATAAATATGATTTAGAATTGTTTTTGAAAAGTCCAACTATATTAGTTCATCTGAAAAACGAATGTACTTGAGTTGTTTTTTTATTGTTGTTTTAGATTCTCAGTTTTTTTTTTTGAATTTATATATCCTTGTTTTTTTGTTATATGTATAGATTATGAGACGATGGAATTTTAGAAAATTTATTTCTTACACAAAAAGATAACATGTCTTTATTAACCATGTCTCTGCATATTCAATCTAAACATATTCAACTTGATATTCTTGGAAAGTTTAGTTAAGTTCTTGTTATAATCTTATATTTTACGTATTAGTTATAAGGATAGCTCTTCAAACATTTTTCAAATTACTTGTTTTCTTAGAATAAATCTCGAAAAGCTTATATATATTTAATCTGCATATTCATTTAGTTTTTTTCATAATAATCGTCTAATTTTTAGGCAAGAAATATGTGTAACATGTTTGGATTTTATCATCATTTTAGCCTCAAAATTAAAGAGGATATATTGAATTAAAAAATGTAAAAAGAGTGATGGTTCAAGTTCTCATTAATTATATCCTCTTATTTTAGTTGTTATGTTGAATTAATTACTAATTATGTATTACTTATTTTATGAAGTATAGGTGGCAAACTCTCATGTGCTGATGTGTCAAGTTGTGGAAGAGAGTTAACCTTCTTTCATATATATGATTACTGTTCAACAATATGCTGTTAAATAACATGAATGTTTTTGAGTTTATGATACCATGATACATTGACACAATATTATTTAAAAATATCTGAGCTTTGTACCTCCAAAATTCGGGGACGATATGTTTAAGCTTGTGGCAGTACTAGGAAGTGATGTTTAGCATTATTTAGAGCTATCATATAGACTGTAGAAAATCAGTCATCACATTTCAAGTATGGTAAAACCAAAAAGTTGTTGACAACGTCAACGACCTGAATTAGTTATTATTTCAATTCCAAATTAGCAACATTGATATACTATTTTTATAATCTTGAACAAAACTAATTTTACATCTTCTAATTATAGTCTCAAAAAAAACACATGTAAAATCTGTAATTATTTTTACTTTCTCTTATAATTAACCTTTCCTTCATTCTTAGCCTTTTTTCCCTCAAGACTCTTCTATTAAGCAGCCTTGGGTCTTTCCCAAGGTTTTTCATAAAATGATTAAAACAAAAATGGAGAGGCCCTTTGGCTGCTTCTTCATCCTCCTTCTTATCTCCTATACCGTCGTTGCCACCTTTGACGATGAACCTTCTTTCCCCGAAAACGCCGATCTCACAAAAGATCTAGAACAAAAATGTTTTAGCATCAATAAAGTTGATCCTAACCTCAAATTTGAAAATGATCGTCTCAAAAGAGCTTACATTGCTCTTCAAGCATGGAAAAAAGCCATTTACTCTGATCCATTTAAAACTACGGCCAATTGGGTTGGTTCTGATGTGTGTTCATACAATGGAGTTTATTGTGCACCTGCTCTAGATGATGATAGTCTCACGGTCGTAGCTGGAGTTGACCTTAACCATGCAGATATAGCCGGACATTTACCACCAGAGCTTGGCCTTATGACGGACCTAGCTTTATTTCACATCAATTCGAATCGGTTTTGTGGGATCATCCCCAAAAGTTTATCGAAACTCGCTTTGATGTACGAATTCGATGTTAGCAACAATCGATTCGTTGGTCAGTTCCCTGAAGTTTCACTCTCATGGCCTTCTTTGAAGTTTCTTGATCTAAGATACAACGAATTTGAAGGAAGCTTGCCATCAGAAATCTTTGATAAAGATCTTGATGCAATTTTCTTGAACAACAATCGGTTTGAATCGGTTATCCCCGGTACAATTGGGAAATCGAAAGCATCGGTTGTGACATTCGCAAACAATAAATTCAGTGGTTGTATCCCAAAATCGATTGGTAATATGAAGAACCTCAATGAGATTGTCTTCACTGGAAACAATTTAACCGGTTGTTTCCCAAACGAGATTGGTTTGCTTAACAATGTGACGGTGTTTGATGCAAGCAAGAACGGTTTTGTCGGTAGTTTACCGTCAACCTTGTCCGGTTTAGCTAGCGTTGAGCAGTTAGATTTATCGCATAATAAGCTCACCGGATTTGTTGTTGACAAATTTTGCAAGTTGCCTAATTTGGACAGCTTCAAGTTTTCTTACAATTTTTTCAATGGAGAAGCTGAGAGCTGTGTTCCAGGGAGAAACAATGGGAAACAATTTGATGATACCAACAATTGCTTGCAAAATAGACCGAGCCAAAAGCCGGCTAAACAATGTTTGCCGGTGGTTAGTCGTCCTGTGGATTGTAGCAAGGACAAATGCTCTGGCGGTAGCAATGGTGGCTCTAGCCCATCACCAAATCCACCAAGGACGTCCGAGCCAAAGCCATCAAAACCAGAGCCGGTTATGCCTAAACCTAGTGATTCATCAAAACCCGAGACACCAAAAACACCTGAACAACCTTCACCTAAACCTCAGCCACCAAAGCATGAATCTCCTAAACCGGAAGAACCGGAAAACAAGCATGAGCTACCAAAACAAAAGGAGTCTCCTAAACCACAACCGTCTAAACCTGAAGATTCTCCTAAACCAGAACAACCAAAACCAGAGGAGTCACCTAAGCCTGAACAACCACAGATACCTGAGCCTACTAAACCGGTTTCACCACCAAATGAAGCACAAGGACCAACACCGGATGATCCATATGATGCATCTCCGGTTAAAAATCGTCGTTCTCCGCCACCACCCAAGGTAGAGGATACACGTGTACCACCACCACAACCACCAATGCCTTCCCCATCACCACCATCACCGATTTACTCACCACCACCACCGGTTCACTCACCGCCGCCTCCGGTTTATTCATCACCACCACCACCACATGTCTACTCTCCACCTCCACCAGTTGCTTCTCCTCCACCGCCATCACCACCACCACCAGTTCACTCTCCTCCACCACCACCGGTTTTCTCTCCACCACCACCAGTTTTCTCTCCACCACCACCATCACCAGTATACTCACCACCGCCTCCAAGCCACTCACCACCACCACCAGTATATTCTCCGCCTCCACCAACTTTCTCACCACCACCAACACATAATACAAACCAACCACCAATGGGAGCTCCAACACCGACTCAAGCACCAACACCATCCTCTGAAACAACCCAAGTGCCAACTCCATCATCAGAATCAGATCAATCACAAATTTTGTCACCAGTTCAAGCTCCAACACCGGTTCAATCCTCAACCCCATCCTCTGAACCAACCCAAGTGCCAACTCCATCATCATCAGAATCATATCAAGCACCAAATTTGTCACCAGTTCAAGCTCCAACACCGGTTCAAGCCCCAACCACATCCTCTGAAACATCTCAAGTACCAACTCCATCATCAGAATCAAACCAGTCACCAAGTCAAGCTCCAACACCAATTCTTGAACCGGTTCATGCCCCAACACCAAACTCTAAACCGGTCCAATCACCAACACCATCAAGCGAACCGGTCTCATCACCAGAACAATCAGAAGAAGTTGAAGCACCAGAACCAACACCCGTCAATCCATCATCAGTACCATCATCTTCTCCTTCCACTGACACATCTATTCCACCACCGGAAAACAACGACGATGATGATGATGGGGATTTCGTCCTACCACCACACATTGGATTCCAATATGCATCGCCACCACCACCAATGTTCCAAGGATATTAAAACCAATGTAGTAGTGACAGTGTTACCCATTTTTAACATTTCTGTCCATTTTTTCCATGTGAATTATTTGTATCAAACGAAAAAGATATTACAAAGATGAAAAATTAAAATGCCAATAATTATATAGTAGATTATCTTTCAGCAGATTTTTTTTTGTTGAAATTGAAGTATTGAACTATAACACGATGCGATTTGTTTTTTCGGGGTAAAGAAGTTATCATTTGTTTTGGCCATTTTATGACTTCTATTCTATTATTTGAGAAGCAAAACATAAATATCTATATTTGTAAAATTTAATATCTTACTAGCTACATATAGTTTAATATTATACACATTTAATCTTTCATAACTATGTCATGAATTATTTGACATTTTTCATAAGTCATGATAAATAAAATTATGTATGAAATAATTGAATTAGGGTTTCATGTTCCACCAGATGATTGAACTTGTTCTTTATTCGGATAGAATTATGAAATTTTTATCTTCTATTAAAAAATATATTAACAAAATTAGATTTAACATATATTGATATCTCATTAATGTACTTAACATGTGTTAACAATTTTAAATTTTTTTACTTTATATAATAAAATTAGAATTTTATTAAAATTATATAATATCTAAAATTTGTACTAAATAATAATTCTTGCTGAATTATAATCTAGTTTTTTTTTTTGATAGCATAAAGATTATAATCCGTTAACTTTAAAAAAAAAGCAAGAAAGGGAAATAAATAAATTATTATATCCTTTAAAGAGGACAAAAATATTAATTATATTGCGAAAAAAGGAGATAAAAATTAGGTGGAAAAGGGGAAGATGGTGGGGACGATAAGTTTTTAATTAGCTAACCAAAAAACAAAAACACGAAACGAGTCAACTCACCGGTTCCATTACGAGTCAAGGAGAAACACACATTGACACGCTCAAGCTTTTTTTTTTCAAGGTCAAGTTGGTTTTTTTTTTTCTTTCTTAAAAATATTTATGTTGGGTCAGGCTTAAACCAGAGAGAGAGTGTGTGTGGTCGAGCCATTTGACCAAAAGCAAAAACTTAAAACTGGTTTCAGATCTGAAGTAAAAGGGTTTTGCTTCGGATTCTCCGGCGTCGTTTAAATGATCTCTGACCCATCTTCCTTGGCTTAATAATTCTGGTCCCTCCTTTTATCTCTTTTTACTGTTGATTTATCTGAATATGCCACGCTCTTTCTTCCACATGTTTATTCTCTCTTCCTTTCTTCAACACAAGCGTCTGGTAATTGATCTCTTCTCTCTCAAATTGTGTTTCGTTCTTTTTGGTTCTGTATTTGGTTTCTGACAAAATTGAGGAAACTGGTGTTGGGTTTGAGTCTAGAACTGCCAAAGATGTGATTTTGTTTTTTGGGTACTGAAAATTGAGTGAGATGAAGTGATAAAGTGTCTTTTTTTTTTGGTAAATTATTCGAATGGAACTTGGGATCGGAACTCTGTTTCTTTGTTAGGGTTGGTTGAAATCTGAATCTAGTCTTGATTTTTGTGGTGAAATGAGAGGTGAGTCAGTGAAATTTTGAAATGTCTTTGATTCAATTTGACATCAGAATACTGCTCAGGTTGTGTCTTTTGTCAGATTTATTGAGAATTATCAGCTTCCGACTGTAGATTTGACTTTGGTCTCAGTTTAAAGACTATGAGTGGACTTTATAGATCTAGAAGCATGCGTTGTTTTGATTATAAGAAATAAAAAGAGAGTTTTTGCTTTAAGCTGTTTGACTAATAACTTGACTTGGGATTATGATTTAACCAGCAAAACTCTCTTTTCTCCAGCCACTGTGTTTTATGAATGTTTGTTGATTCCAAATAATAGTATGTGTTGATCAAAGTGAAGTCATTTGGTCATTACTTGGTTCTGAGCTTTCAGTTGTTTTTGCACTTACAATACCTGATGGTCATGTTTGCATGTAGGACTAAGGAAAGCCAACAACAAAATCTGGTTTCAAGACGGTTGGCAGGAGTTTGTCAACCGTTTCTCCATTCGGATTGGTTTCAGATACAAAGTTACAGTCTACATTTTCAATTTATCCTCCACACTCTGAGATCAACCACCATTCTAGTAGTGAAGCTCTTATGCAAATGGATTCCGCACAGAATCAGTTCAACAAACGTGCTCGATTGTTTGAAGATCCTGAACTCAAAGATGCTAAGGTCATTTATCCATCGAACCCTGAATCTACTGAACCAGTGAATAAAGGTTATGGCGGTTCTACAGCCATCCAAAGCTTTTTCAAAGAATCTAAAGCTGAAGAAACGCCCAAGGTACTTAAGAAGAGAGGAAGGAAGAAGAAGAATCCTAATCCCGGTAAGTATCAGAGACAGACTCTTAATTACGTATTAACTTTTGTTTCAGAGGAGAGTCAAAAGATTTATTGTTTTGGTATGTGCAGAGGAAGTAAACTCTTCAACTCCCGGTGGAGATGACTCAGAGAACCGCTCAAAGTTCTACGAGAGTGCTTCTGCTAGAAAGAGAACTGTAACTGCAGAGGAAAGAGAGAGAGCCGTCAATGCAGCCAAAACATTCGAACCAACAAATCCTTACTTTAGAGTTGTTCTGCGACCATCATATCTATACAGAGGTTGCATCATGGTAAACAATTTTTAAAGATTGTAATTAAGGTTCAAGATTAGGGTTAACATGACCTGTTCTTGCTGACTTCTTCGTTTCTGTTTTTTGTTTGTTCAACAGTACTTGCCATCTGGGTTTGCTGAGAAATACCTAAGTGGGATATCTGGTTTCATCAAGCTCCAGCTCGGTGAGAAACAATGGCCAGTGAGGTGCCTCTACAAAGCAGGGAGAGCTAAGTTTAGCCAAGGATGGTATGAGTTCACACTCGAGAACAATATAGGCGAAGGAGATGTATGTGTGTTTGAGCTACTCAGAACTCGGGATTTCGTTCTCGAAGTCACCGCCTTTCGTGTCAATGAGTATGTGTGACCAAAAAAGATTTCCCTTTCATCAGCGATCTTGCAGGTAGCTTTCCAAAGTTAAAATTTTATGTAGGGGTCTCTTAACCATTCTCTCTCTTGCATTGGTTGTCTCTGTTCTAGTAGTGTTTTGAGTGAAATTTCAGGTTCCTATGTTTGGATGTGGATAAGTATTTGACGATTATAATAACCTCTGAGTGGGAAACTCTTTGTTTGAGTGGTAGCTAGGTTCAAAAGTAGAGTTGTATATACTTTTATCTTCATCAGGATAATTATGTTTATTTGAATTGTTGATTATTATGGGTTTGTGTGGGTGAATCCATAAATGTAGTTGGCAAAGCTTGTTCTAGTTGGTTTAACTGTGAGGTGTAAGATGGTGAAAATATCACGACAAAGGGGGAAAAAAATATTATTGTGTAAAACTTGCAGAATCATTTCACCGTTCTAAGGTTTACCAATCAAAGCTTGGATTTCTCTTTTTTGAATGAGGAATTGCTTTTGCTATATTTCAGACAGGGCAAGCTTTTTTTTCGACATACACATTACATCACACAAACTGATAACAGGATCTCACAAGTTAGCCAAGTTCTTACTACAAAGTTCTTGCCAGGCTTGACAAGAATTTCCACTACACATATTACACAACGGGTCTTAAAAATGCCAAGTTCTTACTAAAAATTAAAGCTTGCAAATCTGTTTAACGAGCTAGAAACCAGAAACAAAAAACCGAAGAACTATTATGTGGTTTAACGAGCTAGGAACCGCAGAGATCTTTGTCGGAGAAACATACTTGCATAAGTTCTTCTTCAAGTCCTCTTCCTCAAGACTCCTCATAGCAATCTCTTCAACATCATCTACTAGTCTACAACAAAGAAGAAGAAGAACAAGAAATCACATAAAAGATACAAACAAAACCCACAAATCCTTCTTAAGAAATGTCTTATAAACATTTTACCAAGTATTATGACATTCTCAGACTTAATGTTGACTCTTGGTTTCTTCTTCTTCTTCTTCAACAATTCATCCATATCAACAACTTCACCATCATCATCACTACTTTCAAAACCAGTAAACCCTTGTTCATCATCATCCATAACTTCTTCTCTATTATCATCAGTATCATCCAATGGATATTCAATCTCAGAAGCAGACACATCAAAGATCACAACACGGAAACAAGAATCCCCTTCGTAATGAAAAAACAGAAAGTGACCATCACTTAAAGAGTGAGCCTCTGCAAACTCACTCCAACCTTTCTCGAACCAAACCTCATCACCGATTCTTTTAATCCGAATTGATCTCTTGAAACCAACAGGAGTCTGGAGAGTCACGTTGTCAGTGAGTTTAGGACCAAACCTCACAAATCTAGCCGGAACTTTCTGTCAAAAATTCACACATGCAAGCAAGTTTCAATTATTATTGTTTTTAAATGAAAAAGATGAACATACAAAAAGTGGGTGAAATATTTTTTTACTGTACCATCATTTTTTCTATGATTCTTGAGAGGAGAATAATCTTGATGAATTTCTTCACCGTCGGTTCTGGCTCCGGTTTTAGCCGGCGTTGAGTTGCTGCCGACGTGATTGGACCCGGTGATCTCCGGTTAGTATGCATATTCCTCATTTGTGTTTGTTTCTTGCCAAGAAGAGATTTTTGTTAAGGAGAGAAGGAAATTGAAAAGTGAAGAGGAAGCACTTTAGATTCCCAAGAATCCTTTATTTAGTTTATTACACATTGGAAAAAGTTAAAAGTCTTTTAGATTCCCAAGAATCCTTTATTTAGTTTGTAATAAATTTTTCAACTAAAATCAGAAATATTAAAGTTGATAGAAAGTAAAGAAGATTATACTGAAAATGAAGTAAATACTAGAAAAACGGTACAAATGAAGTAAATACTAGATTTGTTAAATAAACTAAAATTTTTGTTGATCAGACAAAAAAAGAAGTAAAAAACCATATAAACTGTGGAGATATGATTATTTTTTCGTGACTCGTGATGTTAATTCCCTATATAGAAATGTTTGTTTCTAATTTATCATAAAAATCTTTCTGCATAAAATGTTTGAGTAACTGAAATTCAGTTAGTTACCGTCAAAAACTATTGTATATTACTATATTGCATGAGTTTTAATGAGTTGAATGGATGTAATCTTGCATTTTTTGTACGTAAAACGTAGATTTGCATTAAACTGATAGTTTAATTTGCAATATATTATCTCCTAAATTAATAATTTGACCCTAATGTTTAACTCTGTTAGCTTTCTTTCACCCTACATATTACAACTAAATATATATATATGAAGTATTTTAATTTATGGAGGTAAGGTGGATATATCATATATGCAATGATAAAAACTTGGCTGCTCAATCAAAAGTTTTATTTTATTTTATTTTGTTAACAAAGGATAGTTTGGGCTTGAAAATTAAATTTAAATATCTTATTGATCAACATTCAACACACAACACTAATTCTTGCTAGACATAAACAAAACAAAAGTTTTCACCGCAAAACTACGTTGCAGAAGATACCAAAACTATTACATGTACTTAACAACTATATAGTAAAAAAAATAAAATATATTCTGGTGAGTGTTATCATCGATAATACGCTCATCAAAATTTGTTATTGCACTAAAGCTTTCCATCATTTCTGATATCGGCCAAGCGAAAATAATAAATGGTTATACATGATCAATTATTTAGCAGTCAATATTTCATCAACACAACGTATACTCTTATATAAATGTACTTTTTGTACAGCCTCTTTTAAATGTACTTGATAAATAACCTTTCAATCATAGGTATATCATTTTAAGTGAGGGTTATATTTTGACATAAAACATATAAATTTGTTATTATCATCTACAACCAAGTTTTAGTGTTAATTTATTTATTTTATTTCTGTTTAGCAAGAATTAGGGATATATTAGTAAGTTATTAAATTTAATTTTCAAACTCGTAACCAAGTTGTTGCTATATGCAAATTTTTATTAGTTCACAAAGCATGCGAAAGGGTCCACTATCATTAGTGCGTTACACTCTGCCCCCTCTTATAAATTATGTAACTATTATTAGGGCTACTTATTAGTGTACTATATGTACATATTACATCATATTCAGATGATAAATTAAAGTAAGGAAAATCTATTGTTGATCGGAACTGGCCGGTGCTTCCACCGTTACGGTTGCAGAACGATCACTTCCTTGCCGGCAAAGACGCTCGTACTCCAACGATGACCTAATCTTAGGCAACACAACTTTACCGGAATACTTGAGGCACAAGGCACATGTAATGATAAGTATAGCAGACAACATCCAACTAAACTGCAGATTCGCCAATGCTTTTGCCCTAATCTCAGCACCAGGGGACTCACAAGCCACCGCACCACTATGATAAACACTCCTTCTATTATTGTCTGTAGATGTTGACATGTTACTCACGCAACCTCTAGGAACATACTCTGGGATCCAAAGCATGAACCCCATGTTCAAGAACCAGCATCCTTGAAACATAACCGATATCGGGAGGAATAGAGCCGCAGAGAAGGATTTAGGGAACGAAGCAGAAGCTAGCGCCGAGGAGAAGGAGACGAAAGCAATGAGTTGGAGAAGGAAATGGTAGTGACCTTCAAGACCTGAATGATCAGTGGAATGAAAATGAAGAAGGAAGAGTTCTTGAGCGAAGACAGAGGCAGAAAGAACTCCGATTAGACCGGAGAAGAGATCTGAGCAAAGGGTTAGCTCGCAGAAGAGAGCGAAACACGCAAAGATAATGAGGTGGAGGAACATGGAAGCATGTTCTAGGTTGTCTGGTTTGAGAGAGGAGAAGTTGAAATTAGGGAAATCTAGGGTGAGGAGAGTGATGGAGAGGAAGGAGAAGAAGAGAATCAAGATAAGCTCAAGATGTTTGAGTTTAGGGAAAGGGAACCAGAATTTTGCAGAGAAAGCTTCAGGGCCTTTAAGACAGTAAGATCTTATGGTGTTGAAGAGATGCCAAAGACCAAGAAGAGCAAGTGAGAGACCAGGCACAAAGTGTCCTAAGAACGTTCCCATTCTGATAGTTTTTAAGTTTTGATTATTTCCAAAAACAATAAATCTGTTAATTGTGGTGTTGTATGAGGTTTTGGTGAAGAAGTGTTTATATATATGGATGATAAATCATATGTGTTTGCGTGACGGTTAATACCACTAAAAAAGATGAGGAAAAAGAAGAAGAAAAGATGGCTTCACCAATATGTACCACTTTAAAATTCTGGCGAAGAAATTAAAGACGTTATCGAAAACTTGGTTAAAGAAACAGAAACAGAATTCTTTCTTCAAAAAGAAAAAAGAAAAACTTTTTCAAAAAGAAACAGAAACGGAAACTGAATATCCATTATCATAAAGAAACATAAAGCATTTGAAAAGCAGAGAGGAACGTCGTGTGTAATTTTTATTCATTTAAAGGCTTTAATTTTCTCATTTTCTCTATAGTTTTGTTTCATTTTTGAAAAGATATAAACTTTAATATTTTATAGATAGTGATGCAAAAGGTTTGTGCATGCACTTAATTATTAGCACGAAGTTTAGAGATGCAAAGTCGAGTGTGACTTCTTTGAATGTAGAGTTAGAAAAATATATATGGAGAGTGCAATTGGTTGGAAGGATTGTTTCAACAAACAACAATGTATAATTTATATGTATATGAAATGTTAGTATGTATAAATAAACTGGTTTGCAAACATGACTAAGCACGTTTTCTAGAGAATTTTTCGTAAGATAATCTATCACTGGTATGCAAATGTTCCTCCTTTGATGTAACACAAAAATAAAAATAATGAAGAAATTGACCTAACTTTTGATTAAGACCCAAAAAAAAAGGACGAGCCAATGAACTATTGAGAATAGATTGGGGTCACTCTCCATCCACTCCAAGTGGAAACTAAAGAGTTTTTCCACTTAATTAGAAGATGGCAATTACGATGAATCCATTTACTACCCAATTCAAATATATAACCGAATATACCTTTCATTGTGTTTTCTAGATATAACCAAATATACCTTTCCTTGTTTTCTATAAATTTTTATCAAACTAAAAGAAAATTATATCATTTTAGGTGTGCTTAATTTTCTTGTGTGTTCGTAACATCTCCTAAATGAAAATTGTAAGACATTTTTAGCGATAATAATATGCATTTCGAAAACTTTATTTTTAAAAAATGTTTTACTAATAAGTAAAACAAAATTAATTTTAAATAGATTGGCCGTACCGTTTTCTCCGTACACCCCATAGGCCAGAGTAAATCCAAAATTAGGCTCTTTTAAACTGAAAATTTATAAAAGCCCTGAATGCTTTTAGTGAAAGCCGACATAATTATCGAAGGCTAATACCGGACTAACACACACTTGATTGCGTTAGAACAGTGTTTTTGCTAGATTAGCAACAAAGAAAACCTGACAAATAACGTTTGCAGATCGAAATTACTAATTAGTACTAAGTAAGAATTGGTTTGTTGTTTATACGAACTATGGGCTTTTTATTTTTATCTTATTCTTTTTATCTATGGGCTTTTCAAGAAAAAGAGAACTCTTGGGCTTTGTTTTTAGAAGGATCCTTAAAAACCACCAAAACATTAAAAATCCGACCTGCCGGAATCGAACCAGCGACCTAAAGATTGTCTGCAAACACTACAGTCTTCCGCTCTACCAACTGAGCTAAGGTCGGTTGTGCTTAATATTTCAGAAAATTATTTAAATTCTAAAAGAGGGATGAGCTGTAAGTGTAACATGAAACTAATTAGTAGTCAATAGGGTGTTTCCATTAACTTACTTCGTAAATAGAATATTAAAATTTGCGGAAGAAGATGAATGAAGCTGGGAAAAGCTCTGATACCATTTTAGATCTAACAAACTTTTCTTTAGATTAGAATTATGCTTCATTAACGATAATAGAAACATGGTTTGTTCCTTAAATATAATTTATTAAACCAAGATAGAAATAGATAAACCGGTAAACCGAGACATTGTACCAAAACATATTTGATAAGAATTTATAATCATTAACGTAATATGTTAAAAAAAATGCCATTTTACAGATAAGGAGAACCATGAAGAATCGAAGATTATCGGCATGGTTTATTCTTCACAACAATCTCGAACAAAAGTTTAGTGGAGCTTTAAGTACCAAATCAACTAAGCTGTCTAAGCATCATCTTTTGTTCAATAGTCAATACTGATCTAGCTAATTTAAATAAGAAATCGGAATTAGTCCCATTTGGCCAAATTTAAATAGTGAAAACGGCATTATTAATGTCGAAGACAACCGAGGGTGAAGTTGTCTTGAATATACTCTCAAGCTTACAGATATCAAATTATCTTTAATACTATATTTTTAACAACAACATGCATTATGCGGATTTGAGTTTGAATGGTAACACAATAATAATTCAATAGCACAAATCATTAGGTTAAATATCCTAGTCAACTTAAATTTAATATTTGTTTATTAGATTCAGATATTTTGGATTAGTTTTGTGTTGGTGAAATAAGTATTTGTTATTTGATATAGTCATGTTGTGAACAACAACTAGTGCTGTATATATGCACCATGTGAATAAGATCTAATAATTTAGTTTCGGTTGAAAGTATCATCATTAGGATACATCTTAAATAGGATTCGAGGCAAATACGTCAAAACACAAGATTACACGTGTTTCACATATAATTTTACAAGATATATGACAATGAAACTGTAAGGAAGAACAGTTAAAATAATAACAAAGCGTAAAACAAGTGATTTACAGGATCACATATTCATATCTCATGAATTTTCTAATCAGTGGACCGAAACCAAATCCCTAAAAAAGATGAGCCAAAACATAAAAATCCATGGATATGCATATAAAAAGATGCTACTAGACAGATAACATCTTGCGTATGTTCATCAACATTTAAATAAATTTTAATCCAAAGGGACACTGCCTTTTCAATAACCTGAACTAACAAATCCATCTTACGTATTACAAATCTTTAGTTGCAATGTTATATTCCAAATTTCCAAAATAACATATAAAAACAACCTTAGAATTAAAAAGATGGAATATTCACATTCAACATTGACAACAACCATAGAGAATAAAGACTCGATAACAAACAACTTTTACATAGTCACATTTATTACATTTCTTATATCTTTTTTTGTTTCTCATTGTAGCGGAATCTTTACTTTCCTTTTTTTCTCCACCTTCTTTCCTCTTTTAGTTTCACATGATTTAAAATAAGTGCATGCCATTACAAGAGACAATAAAAGATCTAACGCAACAACAAAAGACTTTTTCACACTTCCAAAGAAGATGACAAAGTCACATGATACGTGACAATACACTATTGGTCATCACAAGTACCAAATCTACCTACTAGTTGCCTCCCAATCAATTCCTCCTTTGACGATAAAACGCTATACAACCACATGGCCGGGAAACATTCCTTCACGCTCCTACGTCGTCCACACGTATACTTCTTCACGCGCTTACGAAGCGTAATCCGTCACGCGCCACACTTTAACGGAGTTGTCTAAACTCCCACTATACACTATCCACCGTTGATCCCCTTTCTCTCCACCGTCGTCTCCGTCGTTATGATCTTCCTCCGCCTCTTCCACCGCCGCTAAACACTTAACCGGTCCTTCATGATCCATCAAAACAGAGAGACACGTATGCGATCCGTCCCCGTTTCTTTTCCAAACGCAAATATTCTTATCAGCTCCACCGCTCAAAAGCAAACTCCCGGCGGTGGCGAGACACAAAACCGCCATACGGTGGCCGTGAATCGTCCCTTTGTGAGTCAAATACTTTTGCCGTTCCCAGAAGTTAACGGTTCCGTCAGACGAACCACAGTAAACAACAGCGTCCGTTAAATTAACAGCTAACGCCGTTACTGCGTTCTCTTGTTTCATTAACACTTGTACCAAAACATGCTTCATCTCTTTGCCTTGTACCTCACGTTTCCATACTTTCAACGTTCCGTCGGCTGAACCGGTAAATACCAAATCGTCGAAACCGGAAACCACCGTGTTAACGGCATCGTCGTGAGCTTCGATTGATTCTAAACATTTTGAATCGGACAATCTCCAGACCTTAAGAGTCTTGTCCCAAGAACCGGAGTAGAGCAAACCGAGATCTTCGTTTAAGCTCAGACAAGACACAGCGTCGAAATGTCGGATCTTCAAAACGTTTTTCCGGCGACGGACTTCGACGTAGTTTCTAGGATTTACCGATTTGGTGAGAAATTCTTTAAGAGTTGGTAAACTTCCGACTCGTGAATATTTCTCGGGGTTCTTCTTTGATCCTCTCCATACCCGGATTTTACCATCCTGATGACCGGTGAAAACCCGGTTATCTCTGGTTACTACAATGGCTTTAACAAAACCGCTTGTGGATTTAAACCCGGAGAAATCTTTAAGATCTTTCCAAACCCGAATGTTCTTGGAATCAGAACCGGTGAAAAGAAGATCACCTGAAGCAGCGAGAGAGTACACGTGTCCTTCTTGTCTCACGACCGTACCGATCAAACCGTTATCAGGATCATCCTCGAAATCACTGTTCCTGGTTTGGTAAATCCATGGAGATTTGTGGTACGGAGAGTAAGTTTGGTTCCATGGTGATTGAGTAACAGATGAAAACGACGTCGTGTTGTCGTTGCTTGGGTAGTAAGTTTGGTTCCATGGAGATAATGGGTAGATTGGTGATGACGAATCGCTACTAGCACTTGAAGCGTTGCTTGGCCGCTGAGAATCGCTGTTGCTGCTAAAGGTGCTTTGGTTATGATGATCACCGTCGCTGTGGTAAGTTTCTTCCTCGGCGGCGAGAGAACCAGATTTCAAGAACGCTGCAAAAGTCATCCTCCTAAGATAATCGTTGTGACTTCGGTTTTCTTCTATAGCCATAATTTTTCTAGGTTAAAAAAAACAATCGCTTGATTATTTGAACGTTGACAGAAACAAAAGAAAAAAGTTTGCGAGTTTCTTTTTTCTGAATCTTGAAATGTTCTTGAGATTTGTTTTGGTGGGATTGTGAAATAAGAGCATGTATAGAAGACGATGGGTTTAGGGTATATAAATACAGAATCGGACGTAGAAAGGTGGGAAAACTTATGAACGTGTAAGAGTGACACGTGGTGGACGAGATGTGAGTGATGACTACCGGGACACCGGTTTTACCAGTTTCCTTGAAGAGTCAGAGACCAAAAAATAAACATTGAAAACGTTAGAGACAAAATCATTGAAAGTCACTTGTGAGTATTTTCTGTTAATTATTATTTAATTTCGTTTTCTTATTAAATATAAAAAGTTTCGTTGACAATTTGACATAATATCCTATGTATTTTCACGAAGTAGTTTAATGTCGCTACTAAATATGTCAAAATGTGAAAATATTTGGGGTTCCCAATCTATGTATATTATCTGATTATGGTCCAATGGTGAAAAAGAAAATGGTTTAATCGATATTCCATCCGTATATATGCTATAGCTTATATACATGACAATATGACATGATAATTTAATAAGTTTTAGTGAAACTGTTTTATTTAACCCATGTAAACAGTTGACAAAAGAAATACACTCCGTCTTAAAATCTGTTTTGGGGTTGGTTGACCAATAAAATAAGGATAAGGGCTGTGTTGTCCGCTCGTTATCCTCACACGTTGCATAACATAACGTGAATGGGGAAAAAGGTATTTCTCGAAGCAGTAGGGGAAATTTTCCTTATAATTTTGTAAGAAGAAGTATTCTTCTAGATATTTGACTTCTTCGACTCCCAAGTAAATTTTTGTTTTTTGTTTGTTAACGGTAATGTTAGATAAATGAAATAGTCTAGTCTTTGCAGATGAGTTGTTTGATCGAAGAAGGTTACAGTTACTAATGAAGCGGATATATTGTTATCATTATTTTGAGGATGATGAGAAGTTGGATTAAAATTTTCTTTTGCATAGTTTTTTTTTTCGGAATAAATGTAAAATTTTGTTCAAACAAAAAATAAATTATATATAATTGTATTTTGAAATAATTTGAATAAAGAAAAAAAAATTAGATTCGAAAGGCGAACCAAATCTGTAGTCCATCCTTAAGTTTACAAGAGGCATAAAACTAAATTGAAGATATCTTGTTGCGTCTGATACGGTCGATGAATTTGAATAGTTGATTAGATGGGTTGGGGAGCTCACAATGCCTCCGTTTATCTCGTTCCATCCAAATGGTATGAACTGTTGCTTGAAGGACTAGTCGAAGTATATAATAGGTTGTGGCCTTTGAATGTTGGAGATGATAGTGATGATAGAATCTCTTAGAGATTACTTGAGTAATTTCTTAAAAGAAGCTTGTGAGTCAGTGTCTTCCAAACATGTGAGGAGTATGGGAACCCAAAAAATAAATGTAGTAGAGTCTCAACGGGCTCATTACAGAGAACAAGTGATGGGTTTACTGCATTGTTCCAAGCTAACATTCGCTCCCATATAGATAATCTATTCTTCACATCAAGCCATATTAGAAAAGAAAACCTTGGGATTGAATCAGAGAACCACACTCCTTTATACCAATTAACGTACGTGACGAATTTGTTGCCATGTGTTCGATGAAGAGAACCACGGCTTAAATTTGGTGCTTAAGCTTCTCTTCTAAGATCAATCGAGGTGGAAATTGGTAAGATAAGAGATAAGGGCCTTACTCTTGCATCTCTGGTTAGCAACCACTAACGTAACAATTGCATCAGATAAGATTCCCAAATCTATGAACCCCCTCCCTCCAAGGCTCTCGTTGAAACGACCAAGCGGGCTCCAAGCATCATACCAAAAGGTGTGCAAACCACTTCTATGAACCCCCTCCCTCCACATCCAAGAGCCTTTATTTGTGGTCGCCTTGACCGACCAAAACGAAGCTGAGCGAATTAGTCATCTTCGTATCTAGTTAACCAAAAGAGAGGTGTTATTTGAGACTATCCACCAAATCAACTTGAAACAACAAACTTTGTTCATCTCAACGATTGATTTCAAACCTAGCCCACCTTCACTTCTAGGCTTACATACACCACTCCAAGCTACCTTATTTTTCTTTGAATTTAGGTCAGAGTCCGACTAAAGAAATATCGTACAAATATTTTTTATTTTCCAAAAGTTTGTGAGACTAGCAATCACCGAGCTTAGCAACTGCAAACGAAAGACATAAGATAAGAATCTATGTTTCCTAGCTAATTCTGGTTCTGATTTTCTCAACAAGGGGCAGAGAATCATCCAGAGACATACGCTTAGTCAGCAAGGGTAGCCCCAAGTAGCGAACAAGTAGGGATCCAGCTTCAAAAGAAAATATGTTAAGATTTCTTCTCGGGTAGGGTTTGAGACACAAGTCAAGAATAAGGTGGATTTTTCTAGGATGATGTTTAGTCCAGAAGCCACTGCAAATTCGTTAAAAACCTTTAGAATACCTTCCATCAAAGTGATCTTTCCATCCGAGAAAACCATTATATCATCCGCAAAACATAGATTAGTAAGCTTCATATTTTTGCACCTAGGGTGGTAACCAAAATTTCCTCTTTGTTGCAGTCCTATCAAGAAGATATAAGAGTACATTCATACAAATCACGAAAATGTAAGAAGAGAGAGAGCAATCCTACCTAAGATCTCTTTCGATTCGGAAAACCCAGTCAATTCCCTATTTACTTGCACTAAAATCTGAAAAGGTAGCCGTAGAAACACATAAGTAGGTCGAGTGAACAAATTTGTCTGATAAGTCTAAAGCCTTCAAGACATTCAACAAAAATGGTCATTGCACCGAGTCAAAAGCCTTTAAAATGTCTATTTTATTACAATTAAAGTGTATTATCAATTTTGATTGTTAAAGTGTATTATCAATTTTGGATGTAATATACTTTGCTAACACATTTCATAGCTAACATTTAGTCATTTATAGACTTCGAACAACGGATTATTATACAGAAAACCTTTTTCGGTCCACAATTCAAATTTTAGTATAGTTCTCATGACGTCCTTGCTAGTAATTAAAAAAATGAATTCGTCATTACACACCCGTTATTTTATGCATTTTATTTAGGTATTCCAAGTGATTTCCAATCTAAGTACTAGTATGTAACGAATTTCTTAAAACTTGCACGCACATTCTATTTTACTAGGCCATTAGCATAAGTTGTGTTTGTTTTTTTGAGATATTTGCAAAATTATCCTTTTTATTATCTTTTTGCAATAATACCCTTTTGTGTTGTTCATTTTTAAAAATACCCCTTCCCTCGAACAAAATGACTAAATTACCCTCATCTAATAGGAACAAGTAATTGGAAACTGAAATTTTCCCGCCAATTTTTTGGCGCCAAAATTTATTTTTACGCCAAACTTCTTTTCCGCCAAAAAAAAAATTTCCCGCCAAATTTTTTTTTCGTAACAAATTTTTTCTCAACCAAAAAAACCTTTTAAAAATCTTTGTAAATTTTTTTGGCATGAAACAAATTTACAAGGGATTTTAAAAGGGTTTTAAAAAATTTACAAGAGATTTTTAAAGGGTTTTAAAAGATTTACAAAGAATTTTAAAGGGCTTTAAAAAATTTAAAAAAGTTTTTTTAAAGGGTTTTAAAAGATTTACAAGAGATTTTAAAAGAGTTTTAAAGTATTTACCAAAAATTTTAAAAGGGTTTTAAAAGATTTACAAGGGATTTTAAAGAGTTTTAAAGTATTTACCAAAAATTTTAAAAAGGTTTTAAAAGATTTACAAGGGATTTTAAAAGGTTTTAAAACATTTACAAGAGTTTTTAAAGGGTATTCTTGTAAATTCTTTAAAAATATTTTAAAACCCTTTAAAACCCTTTAAAAATCTCTTGTAAATATTTTAAAACCCTTATAAAAAACCTTTGTAAATTTTTTAAAACCCTTTTAAATTTCTTATAAATATTTTAAAACTCTTTTAAAATCGTTTGTAAATCTTTTAAAATCCTTTTAAAATCGCTTGTATGTACTTTAAAACCCTTTAAAACAATTTAAAACCCTTTAAAAATCTTTAAAAAACCTTTGTAAATCTTTTAAACCCCTTTAAAATCCATTGTAAATCTTTTAAAATCCTTTGTAAATCTTTTAAAATCTTTTGCAAATCTTTTGGGTTTTAAAATCCCTTGTAAATCTATTTCCCTCCAAAAATTGTTTTTTGCGAGAAAAATATTAGACGAAAAATATTAATATTTCATTTTGTTAACCTAAAACAATTTCTAAATAGGAGTAAAATGGTCATTAAATATTTAAAGAGGGTAGAAATGAAAATGGAAGGAGTATTATTTTGAATCTGCTTTGGAAGATCACGAGGTTCACTTGTCATGTCCCATTTTTCGTGCTTTCTTAAATTAAATTAATTTGTCTCTTAATAAAATAAATTAATAACGAATAGCTTAGTTTAAATTTTTACGATATTTATACTACTTTATTTGTTTTTTTTAAATCTATATATACATTTTTGCAGCCATTTTAACAAATAAATCTTAGAGTTGGACTTATTTACAACCCAATGCCATTAGCATTAATTGTTTTCCAAAATAATTAATTTTACTTTAAATTCTTAATTTAAATTGTCAATCACATTATCAATCAAATTTAATCCAAACAAACTTCACATTAATCCCTTAAAATTAGCATAAACATATTTGTTATCAATATTTTAAAACAAAATTTTTTATTTAAATAAATATTATTCTTATTAAACGTTTTTTGTTTAAATAAATAAATCCTGTATTTGAACTTATTTACAATGTCATGCTATTGACATTAATTATTTAGAAATAAAAATATTTAATTAACGATTTAAATCTTCTAAATCTTTGCTTTTAGAGTTATTATGTCATTACCTATAAGGCAAAAAATATATATTTTTTTAAACATTATTATTTATATATTTAAACTTTATAAAACATTATTAATATTTAAACTTATAAAAAGTTTAATATATCAAAAAATTTAACATCATTATTAATATATAGTTTAAAAAATCTCAAAAAAAATTCCGTCATATTTTGTGATTCAAAATTTTAAAAATGAACATATATTAACCAATTGGCGAAAAATGTGTGGGTTCAACATCCCGCATCGACTAAAATATTTAGACAATGATTCATAAATAAGATCAACATTAATAAAGTAAATAGTTTTTTTTGCAGGATGGGTTTTGCGGGACGGGTTTGGCAGGACGTTACTTAATAACAGTTGTAAACTATAAAATAAAAATATTTTATAGATAAATACAATTTACAAATTTTTATATACACTAACTTTAAAAAATAAATTGTCCCCCCGGTGTACCGCGGGTTAAAATCTAGTTATTAGTTAAAAGTGTTAGGGGAAATGTTTTTAGTTCTTTAACAAAACATAAAAAGGTTTTTGCTTTGATTCATAGTTTTGTTTCTGTCTATATCTTTTATAATTATTTTCTATTTTACAACATGTCTCTAATTAATTGTTGGCTGTTTTTCCTGTTTTTAATAAAAAAATTTCAGTATTTGTTGATTGCTTTTATGACTTTTTAGTAGTATATGTTTTGATCATTTATAGTCAATTTTCACTTTTAGTTAATTTTTAGAGATTTTTCTATTTATTTTGTTCTGATCTTTAGCCGTTTCAGAATTTACTATTCTTTTCATGCATGCATCTAATTTCTTATATATACACTATTCATAATATCCATTGCTTATTATTTTCAAGTTTTCATTTCTATTGTATCATCAAAGATGTCTAAACCCACCGTTATTGTTATCTTTATGGCCATTCTTGTTCTAGGTTTACTTCACACTTTTGACATATTATATGATTAATAATTTAAAATATGAATTCATAATACGCATTTTCATGTGTCTTCTCTTTTATTTCATATTTTTCTTTTATTCGTCGCTTTTTTATTATAACAAGTTGAGTAATGTTTTATGTGTTTAGGAATGGCGACTAAGGAGACGCAAGGAGCAAACTGTGTTAACTATTTTGAAATAACATTTCCAGAAGTATGTGAAGCAAACTGGTGTGCCGCTGAGTGTCTTAAGGCTTACAAGAATGGAAAAGGCACGTGTTGGCAAAAGTTCTGCCAGTGCGTCTATGATTGTTGATTGCTATACTTGGTTTTCTTTCTATAAACTATCATCAATTCTAATAATAAAATACTATTTGCTAGTTTTTATGTGCATGTGAATTATGATTTTAATTATTTGGCATGAACTATAAATTGGTATTTTAGCATAGTGTCGGCTCATACATTTAAGATGATTTGGGACAAATTTAAAAGATATAATTTATGTTTTTTACAAATAATTTTTCTTTTATACCCTTTTTACATATATAATTTTTTTAATCCTTTTTACATATACAAAAAAAATTGTGTGTATGTTTTACATATATAACTTTGTGTATCCTTTATATATATAATTATGTGCTCCTTAAATTTGTGAATGGCAAGTGACCTTACCCATCAAAATTTTGTATAATAAGACACATATATCACTAGAGCCGGTCCAAAGCGCCAACAATTAAGGTAAACAATGGGTCTAAGTAATTATTTGAAGCTAAAGTATATGTGATCCACTGTAAGATACGCATAAACTGAATTACACATATATAGTGGTAAGTGATTCATCCAAGTCTTAGAAATTCAAAAGGAACTAAATGGGAATCACTCATATAAAAAAAAAAACTTTTCAATTGAAAGTTGACTCATTTTTCAAATAGAAACGACATGCATCCAAAGGAAAATGCTAAAACGATTGTAATTATAATGTCTTGTTTTTGGTGCAAGCAACCGCTCACATGTATACTGAAACCATATATAAATACGTATCATTACAAAAGAAGAAGAAAAAAAGAAACTAGCTGAGTATATCTGTTATCATAACAAATCAACATTTTACTGGTTAATGACATTTTTACCAAAAAAAATAAAATTGAAGTGTTGACATTTAGTAAATTGCAATTTGTAGTATGTCATGTGTGTATCTTATTCTTCTTTCTAACAAATATTAACTTTAAAAACCAAACTAGGAAGAAAACGATCGAGGTGTATAAATGTTCAGTGCATCTGTATAATAATACGTATTTAACTTATTATAATCTCAAATTGGTAGGTTTTGAAACGTAGCAAGGTTCTGTTGACTTTGAATCTTTGATGTATCATGTTTGTGGCGTAATTTAACTTATTATAGTCCTAAAATGGTAGGATTTGAAACGTGGCAAGATTCCGTTGACTTTGATGTATGTAGCATGTTGATCCATTTATTATTTGCTTCCACAAGAAAACTGTTTCTTTTTGGTTAAATACAAGTAATTAACTGTCATGCCTTTAAAAATATCTATAAAGATATTTTACTTAAGTATCTAAAAGACTAAAAATGCTTTTAAAATATCTTAAAGATAAATATCAGATCATCTAACATTTATACGTGCTTTTGACCCCCAAAAAAATAACATATACACGTGCCCAGTTCGTGTCCATAGATAATAATATACATACAATCTACGCGATTAGTTTAATTAATTAGTACGCCAAATGAAAAACAATTTTACTGGCTTTTAATTTATCCGTCGACAATAAGCGAAATAATAACTCAAAGTATATATATTTCAATATTTTTACTAAAAGTAATTTAGAGTTTGAATCAAAGTTTACTGTAAATTTTTCTGAAAAAAACAAAAAAGAGGAAGTAATAATTAAACATTGTGTCAATAATATGTTGATCACTTTTCTTAGTTGTTAATCAATTCATATAATCCCGTTACATCATTTGCAATTTATCTTTTTTTTTTTTTTGTTAACTAGAATCCATATATTGATCTTTTAAGGTTAACGAAACAGCTTACAAAAATTTACATATAAGAATACAGTACAAAATGATCTTTCTACTAAACCTAAACCATTTATATAAGGGAATCTTGTAAAATCTGCCATATTCCACTTTATTTCTTTCAATCCCAGCTATATTCTGAAACTCTTTTCAAAATCTGCCACATTTTGGTCCACGTGGAATTCAGTGGACGAAAGTACTCCTTAAAGTGGGTCAGCGCTCTGACGAAGATGGTGACATAACAACTTTTGGCTGATGTGATGATACATGACGAAAAATCATGGTAGAAGCATAAAGAGATCGTTTAGCCAAGACGGATGGCTAGAGGCGACGTAAGAGCGAACTTATACTCCTCGATCTAAAACACTTTGCGCAATAACACGAGCTCCTCTATTCGCAATTATTTGAAAAAATGTGTTATCATTTGTAATTAATCACTAGCGTAATTTTATGGCTTTCCTATATATTTTATTCTGAAAATAATCATAAAATTAGCTAACAAGTAATTTTTTCTTGTTACTTCTGTTTGGTATAAATCGTTTTAAAAAATTCATTAAAAAAAAGTTACGTTCCACCAGAACTCTAGAGTTAAAGAACCAAAAATAAAAGAACTCTTAATCAAGCAAGAAAACGAATGTATAAGAATTCTAAGTACGTAAGCGTATCAATTGAGCGTATCTACAAAATATTATTATAGATTAATAGTTAAATAATTGTGTCTCCTGGGCTGCTGTTGCACTTGTATTACTCGTTTTAGCTTAATCAGTTGTATAAACAAACTTATAATAATAGTCTAAAGATGCTTATTAGCATTTGTATTGAGATCGCCCAACACATCTGGCCTTGTTTGGCGGACCGAAACATTACAAGGATCTGCTTTTATTAATTTTTATGATTTGCTGAAGTAATCACTGCTCATAGTTTATTACATGCATTGCCAACAAACAAAAGATTATTACATGCCACGTGGGTAGATCTCCTGATAATCCGTTTTTCTCATCCGTTTTGTCGTCGAGACATGTGCAATGTAAATATGATTATTGCTAATCATATGTATTTAGTCTTTGACCATGAATTAATATTTGGATGATCAATTTATGGACTCCGGACACCTGTCGGTTCGCAAAACTTATTTTTGGTTTCCAACTTCGTTTAGCGGACAAGAAAAACTAGATCATGTTAGTATGTTTACTTACGTCTCTTTTAGTTTTATTTAGTTTAGAATCAATCTAGAAAATCCAATGCTCTTTTAATACGAACAATACGTGATATGTTTTAGTTCTAAGGACTAATTTGTTTCTGTAACTTTTCTGATTACGATGATGAATCAATCGTATGAGAATGATTAGTTTAGTTGATTTATACATACATTATTTTCAGGTTTAATAGATGAATTAACCCACCAAGAAAAAGATATTTACCTTTTGTGTTGGCATCATATGGACCACTTAAGGTTAATAATTGTGTCTTCAACTCAAAACGGGAAATCAAGATAATTTTTTCTTAATCAAACATTGACTTCAACTCTTAGGATAACTATGTTAATAATTAGTGTAGAAATCCAGTATTTATCAAAATTCTGAATGCAAATACTAATGTGGTTAAAAGTTTTCTTTAAAATTTTCATATTTTAAACCTCTAGATGAAGGGTCTCGAGAGTCTCGTACGGTAGGAGATTCGTATGGACGAAAAAATCTTGAAATGGGTGGGGCTGTGCGAAATGTTTTTTTTTTTTTTTGGAGATTCTTTTTGCTAACTTAATATGCTGTGTCGTTTTCTGATTGGTCAATCTTCCAGAAAGAAAAATAATCCCAACCATTAGAAAATTATCATATATAAAAAGATGGGAGAAGTGAGAATTGCTTTTAAACGATGAAAAGTTAAAATTTCGATACTCTTTTGAGGTTTTTCTTATCATAGTATCAAAAGTATGGACAACTAAAAGATAAATCAAAATGTATCAAGAAATCTTTAGTAAACGTTGCTTAATAGTATATATATAGTTTCCAAACTATAAATTTAGTGTAACAAGAATCACATGATGAGAGGATCCGAACACAATTTTGTAACATATCATACAAACCCAAATAGCATCAGAAAATGAATAGCCGATCGGTATCTAATTATCTATGCCATGGACCTCTTTGCTTCTGAATAAAGTTGATCAACTATGCCCTGAAGTAAAAAAAAAAAAATCGTTTTACAATCTTAAAAATGGATAGTATAACAAGTAATATGCATTAGACAAGTTCACGATCATAGTACATTTGCAACAAATCACGAAAATTATTCTGGTGATCCATCCTAATATGTAATTAAGGTTCTTTTATTTTTCTGTTTTCGTTTGCGTTTCCATGGTTTACATATTTCTATGTTATAATGGAAATACAAACGTAAACGCAGAAAATTAGAAGTTAGATCGAAAAGAAAAGAAGAAAGTGAGTAGAGAAAGGATCACCTTGTAATGTTGGAGGAGCTGTGGCCTTTTCAGCTTGAAAGTTGGAGTAATAAGATCTCTTTCAATATCAAAAGGGTTTGGTTCTAAATGAATAGCTTTTAACATTTCAAATCCTTTAAGCTACAAATATAACAAAATAAGTATTATTCTCAACGTTAATGTAAACCATTTCAAATTTTAAATGTGATAATCATAAGTGTACGTACTTGATATTGCTTTGCGGTAGAGTTAAGCTCATCCAAGAAGTATTTTTGAGCTTTGAGATTTTGACATAGAGATTCGAAATCATTGGGAGATTGGTAATTGAGTTTAGCCCAATCTTCAATAGCTTTTCTATCAGGTACAACCACACCTACCAAAAATGACTCGAAGCTGTTGCCATAGACCCATATCTGTCACAATTATTGGTAGATAGTACAATTATTAGATAACAATTATTCAATTACTATGATTATAGTATTGAAAACATAATTTTAATAATTACATACCTGAGCAATGAGGGGACATCTTGAGTAAGTGTTTTCGAGGTTTTCAACAGCAACATATTCACCTTGAGACAACTTGAAGATGTTCTTCTTCCTATCGATGATCTTCATTGATCCATCTTCTTGCCATTCTCCAATATCTCCTACTCATATAAATGAAATCAAATTTCAACATTATCCAATACAAGTTGCTTTTGTAACTAACAATCTAATGGTTAAAATATAGACTAAGTTTTAGAGTCTACATATCCATTTTAAGTAAATTTCAAAATAACCATTCGAGACATACGAGTGGAAAAACCAGCCACTCTTCTACCAATTACTATCACTTGCTTTTCAATCATATTATTTGTTACAACTAAAAGTTAATGCAAAGCGGATATATTCGATTTATGTGATATTCATGATCCGTTCTGCTTCATCTAGATCAACATTTTTCCAATTTTTACCTACACATAACTAGTTGGATATACATTTAAACATTCAAAACATTTTTCCAATTTTTATCTACTCCATAACTAGTTGGATCAACAACAATACCTGTGTGGAACCATCCATCGATTAGGACTTGATCAGTTAGATCTTGTCTTTTATGGTAACCAGAAAACATTGAATTTCCTCTAAGACAAATCTCTCCTCTCGGCACGTCAGCGGAAAAGGCGTCGTAACCCATCTCTGGTACGGACACTAGCCTTGCCTCCACCGTGGGCATTGGCACACCCACTGTCCCCACCATAGAAAATACTCCGGCTAAGGTCGTGAAGCTTCCCCCACAACTCTCAGTCAATCCTGTCACATTTCATTAGAATCGGCTTAGCCCAAACCAAGAGATCGGTGTATGACTCGAAATTCGGTTTAGGTACACTTACCATAACCTTGAGAGAGATTAGAGGCAGGAATGATTCTCAAGAACTCCTCTACATGACGAGGTAGAGGCGCTGCTCCTGATAACAACATATGAGCTCTTCCTCCTAATGCTTCTTTTATCTGTCACAATTTAAATTTTCTGAAACTGTAAGTCTATATTACATGTTATTTCCATCTTATCTTCCATTTGAGAAGGCTAGGAGAAGATCATAACATTTATTGTAATCAGTGACTACAAAATTTAATAATTTTTATTTCTACATCATAGATAAATACACTAACCTTATCGAACATAAGTCTGTCTAGACGAGGAGAAGCTTCTTCTTGAGAGAATCCTTTTCTCATATTTCCCAATTTGCTGTATTCACAAGATGATTTTAAAGATAATTCCAAGATCCGTGTTTTTCTTTATAATAATTTGGAGAAACATAGAAAACGTACTAGTTATAAGCAAAATCAAACAGTTTCTTGCGTATCAAGCCACTAGCTGATATTTTTTGCATTATACCTGCAGCCATATAAAATAGAAGAAAATTCAGTAAAACTTGAATAAAATGAGGGTAAACTCGAATTTTCGACTTGATCAAAAGTATTATACCGGCATATAGTTTGTCGTAAACTCGTGGAACACCGCAAAACACAGTAGGTTTAAGAGCTTGAACATCATCCATCAGGTACCGAATGTCCTGTCTCAAATTTAAAAAAAAAATCAGAAAATATAATGGGCATTTTGTGGGAAAAAAGGATTCAAAATTAAGAGAAAATTTTGCTTACGCCACGCCAGTATCCAACAGAGGAGCCTCTAGATAAAAAGTAAATCTCCATGACTTGATCATAGCAATGTGCTAATGGCAAGTACGAGAAGAACACATCGCTCGTGTCACACTACAAAATTTCCAAAGAAATAAACCAAAATATAATTTCCAATTATGTAATCATGTGTCTGCTAAATTGTAACAAAAAAATTACCGATCGATCAGTGACTTCAAGCATTTTGTCTATGGATAAAACCTGGACCGAAATTGCTGCGTTGTTTAAGATTACACCTTTGGGTTCTCCAGTCGTCCCGCTTGTGTACATTATTGTGCAGATGTCTGTCTTTCGCTTACGAGGTAGATTTGCCTCATCTAAGTTTCCCTGATAAGATTTTCAAATACTTATTTAAGACCCACGAGAGAAAGAAATTCAAATCTTGATAAAGTTAACCCTATAAGTCAAAATGTTTGTAAATTATAGAAGTTATATTTTTCGTCTAGTTCTAAACACTGACCATTAGTGAGAACTCATTCCATGAAAATAAAGAAACACATTGGTTCTTAGCTTCTTCCTTTTGTGTACTCGAGACTTCCCCGAAGCTCACAATAGCTAAAACCGTAAGTCAAAGCAAAAGAACTATCTTAGATTTTAAGATCATATTTATACAAAATATTATCGATTTTTAAAGACATGTAACTTACTCTTCAAATTCGAAGAACATCCCTTTTGGCACGATAAGATCTGCAGAAAAACTTTCAAGAGTTAATTACAAAAGCAAAACAAAAATACTTTCTTGTTGGACAAGAAACCTAAAATGAAAGTTATGGTATGACTGATTTCAATTAAAAAAATTGACTTACCGATGAAACTGTCTTCTCTTGAACAAATACTAGCGAAACCTCGGCGTGGTTGATGATGAATTCAACTGCGTTTACGCCTGTTACATCGACATTCAACCTCGGATTAGGTTTTCATAACTCATGAATATATATAATATGAAGACAAGCCTAAGATAAAATGTTGTATATATATTGATCGGTACGTATATATCAACGTATAGAGGGTACCTAAAGAATCGTATAGAGGCACGTAGGTGATCCCTTGGCTCATGCAGGCCTGCAATATAACAACTTAGAGAAACTCTATAACAAAAGGCCCTTCTCAATCTCAATCATCTATATTTCTTTCAAAACAAAAAAAACTCTATAATAAAAAGGAAAATTGAACCCTAAATTTTAGATATAGGTCAATTTTTTTTTACCTCCATTGCAATAATCCATTCTGGACAATTAGCTCCGTAAATACCACAACAGTGTCCCTACTCCACAAAAAAAGTAAGAAAAATAAGAACCTTTTTTTTTGGCCAATGTCTTTCAAATAAATTATATACTTGATTGATTGGATCATGTCATAACATAGTAATAATGTACCGGATCAACGCCTCGGCTTCTGATTGCTGATCCAATCCGAATTGCAGCGTCGTGCGCTTCCTTATATGTGATCCACGTGTATGGACCGACCTACATACACACACATTAATGCTTGAAATTGTTGATAAATAATGAAATTATATTAGTTAATAGTCTACATAAAAAAGTATAAAGTAATATTAGAGACTATAGTATTATAATATTTGTACCTTAGAATCAGTCGTTACGCGTTGGCCCAACATTTGCTCATTCGGATATTTCTTCACAGCCTCACTGAAATAAGAATACACAGAGAAGAGTGAGACAAGTTTCTATATCAAATTAATACATATCTTATACAAGAATTGTTATTAATTTAGCTTACATTAATCAGCATTGAACCGAATTTTTTTTTAAGTATAATAAATGTAAAGGGTATCAAGATCCATACCTAAAGAACTGCCAAGGAGAATCAATATCGGTAGGGAGATCGAGGAGGCCATCTTTAGCGTATTTACATCGATAAACCGGTCCGGCCGATGGATGTTCCGCTGTGGCTGGCCTTCCTTCTTCCACCAACAACACATTATCCGCGGCTAAAGACATTTGTGTAATATATAAAGTTGAGGAATAACACTTTGGCGAAGAAGAAAAATAGGATGGAGGAATGAAGAAGATAAGGAGTGTGAGTGTCTCTCTTTGAAGATTGGAATAATAAATAATGTTTTGAAGGTTAATAAAAGTCTCTGTGAATCGGTGGTGAAGTTTGGAGATTGTGGTTATGAGTTAGAGGAAGTAGTTGAGCAATAACTTCTTGAGTCTCACAATTGGTGTATTTCTGACCGGTTTTTAATTGCGCCTTTATTAGGAGCCTCTCTTTCTTTTGTTTGTTATCTAAATGTTTTAAATACTAATTTTTGTGTCTCTATGTGTTATATGCAAGTAGATTTAGTGGGTTTGAATATAGTAAAGAACCTTAAGAGTAAAGAGTAATTGGACCAAACGTAGACTATTTACAAACTGACCATTTGCATGCAATTTGGTTTTGGATTTAACAAAATTAATATATTTCGAATTATATAGTTTATAGTTTGATAACTTAGATCATTTGTTTTTGTACTCTTAGACCTCACCAGCTCACAGTCACTGTCATAATCAGGATCTTTATCACTATAGTAACCAGTGATTGTGATAGACCTCACCTCACTAATTAAATTGTGCAACCAAATCAGTTTTTCTTTGTTTATGATTTACTGTTCAAGTTATTTACAAATATCAGATTAACTTATTAAACTTCAACTTTCGGATGAGAGAAAGAGGCTAATCTAATTAGAATTCTCTGGGTTAACACTAGATCGTCAATTAAATCAACAACAAAAGGTACTCCTATCTTTTACCCATACTGATATCAAGTTAGCTAGATTTTGATATTTATTTTCAAACCAAATTACGTATATATCCCTAATAATTAGACTTTAAAAAGTGTCAACTCTACAGATTTTCTCTTTAATGAAATTATTAATAAATGGACGAGCAAGAAAAGCTCACTCTCTGAGTCTCCGACCTGCTCCCTATATTATTACAAGGTCAGCCCATTTAATTTTAATAAATTTTATCATTTCATTTTTATGGATATTTTAATAAATTTTTTTTTTTTCAATTAGAAACATAGTCAAATATGTAATTTCATCAAATGAAAATAAAATATACTATCTTTTAAGACCTATAGTATTCTATAAAATTGTTTTCTTATTGTGTTTAGTCAATATGTATACAACTCTAAGTAAATAAACGACTACAGTTATTTTATTCACATTTTTTTCTATCAAATTTGTAGTCCATTTTCTTTTGTTTGACATGTTTATTTTTTTGCTTGGTAACAGTGGAAACATCAAATTTAACGCTAACTTTCGAATCTTATGTCATAACGTGATTGTTGGCGTGAACAATAATTCTTCCCCAGCCTTAACAATTTAATTTTCGGCGAATCTATAATCTTTATAAATAATGGAAAATTTCAGACATTTTCTATGAATTAAATTTACAAAAACATGCTTTTTCTTTAACTTTTTATAAGGAAAATATCCAAATTTGAACGATGTTTTAATTATTATGGGTATATATAAAAAAAACTTATCCCTATTATTTTTTTTTCTTTTTTATAGGTAAAAAGTTTTTACACGGTTAAACTACAAAGTAAATTCAAATAAATATTTAACATATTTTAGATTTTGAAAAGTTTATGTTTTCACAATACTTTAAGAAAGAATATTATTTTCTTCTCACGATTAACGCTTGAATAATAATTTTTCCACCAAGGTTTATTTTGTTTTGTGTGTTCTTACACATTCACATTCTAGCCGACTATCATTGGTCAGACACGGTTTCTCATCTAATCTCTGTAAAATACATCAAATGGGATTATAATGTTTTGTATCACAAGGTGGTTCCAATCAGTGATCTATTACTTATGGAAGAAGAGAAATTTGAGTCGACACAGTCGTAATGGGATCTCCTCCTCTCAGCTCGTTCGCATTGATTTGGAACTTAATGTCTCACTTAAGTACACTGGCGTGCACATGCTCAAGGGATAGCTTCGAAGGTGGTTTGCCACCCGTTGTCATTTTTCTCCGAAGAAACACCATTTTTTTTCTATTACATTAGTATTATTTTTTAAAAAACCGAAAGTTCTAGGACTATTCAAAAAAAAAAAAAAAACCGAAAGTTCTTGGCCAAAACTCGTAAATCCTCGCTCCGAAAAAAACAGCAGGGTTTAGTCCTCTTCCAAAAGAATAGAACTATGCTTTGTTTCTCTCTTTAGAACCCCCACTAAGCCCCATCATTTGTTTTTTGGTAATATTTTCTTTTTGTTAACAAAAGGAAATTTGAAATTTCAACTAAAAAAACAAGATAGGAAAAACTTTAAACAAAAAAAGAAAAGAAAATTTACATTGTTTTAGGACAATGTAATATGGAATAATAGCTATGGAAATTATACATTCTAAGAGAAAAGTAAATTGTACAATATTCAACTTCTTTTTCCTTGGAAACCCTCTCGTGAAACTCCAAATATATAGCATAGCTGCATAGTAGTGTTAGTATATACAAGCAATTACACTGAAAATATTTTTCTTTTCAAAGCCATGGCCGAGAAGGGTAAGGAGAAGGTAAATAAACGCTCTCTTCTTTTTCTTTTTTGTGCTTCTCTTTGAAACCGTTACTACTAATTGTTACAAAAGTTGTATTAAAAGCTATGAGAACATTATATGATGAAATTAAACTAGGTAACATGGATGAAATTGAAGACGGAGCCTCTTAGTAACGAAAAGAATTTCTCGAAAGTCAAGAAGGCTCTTTCGAGCATACCTCGTATGTTATTGTTATATCTTTCTCTCCTTTTACGTCTCTTTTGGTTTGAAATTAAAAACTCATAATAATAATTTGTTTTATGTGATTTTTTTGGGAAAACAAAAGAAGTAAGAGACCAAAAGTTCGAAGAAGAAACCAACACGGTCACAATCAAAGTGGTTTGCTGCAGTCCTGAGAAAGTGATGGACAAACTCTGTTCCAAAGGACGTGGAGCTATTAAGCTCATCGAAACCATCGATCCGGCCAAACATGTGGCTCAAAAGCCCAAAGAACCTGAGAAGCCCAAAGAAGCTGAAAAACCTAAAGAACCAGAGAAGCCCAAACCAGCAGCAGCTCCAGCTCAAGGCGATCCAAGTTCTCAACGGGTGACACATGGGTATAATCCACCGCCGATGATGGGCCATCCGGTGCCTTGGTCTGATGGGCCTAACTACGGATGGTCCCGACCCAATGGGTATGATGAAAGACCCATTTACAATAGCTACGGAGGTTGGCAACCACCACCATCGCAATATGGTGGCAGATCACATTACGAAGAGGAACAACCGTCTTGCTCCATCATGTGAAGTCGTGAACCATTACTATTACATTATCTCTCTTTAAAGAACAAAAAAAACTTATTTAATTTTTCTATTCTACACAACTAGTTTTGATTTTCTTAGCCTTTAACAATTTCTACTAATTAAAAGCGCACTTGAATGTGTGAGATCATTTTGTTTGACAATAATACATAATACTTCATTGTGTTCTTTCGTTGTTTGGTAGTAACAATTTTTTAACTATTATAGCCTGATCAAATACATTATACTAGGTTTTAACCCGCGGTTTACCGCAGACGATCGGTTTATTTGGTTTTTATACTAAATATTTGAATAAATTTGATATTTTAAACTTATAAATATAAATTTCTAGTGATTAGTGAAGAATCGTAATATATGATTTATATATTATTGATTATTGATTTCGTGATTGAATACAATGTTTTTAGGGATAAAATGTGATCATATTTTTATTTTAAAAACGACATAGATTCCTTATTTTTGTTGAACGGTTTAGATTGAAGGAAATTAATTTTATTGAACGGTTTAGATTGAATCGGATCATATAAAACTTAGGTGATTGTTAAGACCAAATTACCCTTAATAATTTTGAATAGCAAAGAACAAAATCCAAAATTAAAGCCAAATTAGACAAAATTTCAATTTATACTTTCTTTCTAATAATAAAGGGATGTATACATTTTCTCTAATTATGTCTCATTCCATTTTTTGTTTTTAATTAGCAATTAAATGTCTTTCCTTTGCTCGGCTAAGCATCTCCGTATTTACTCGGCCGACAAAAGGCTTCGTGTATCACCAATTCATATTAAAGGCTTCGTTAACGGCCCATATTAAAAACTCGGCCCACATCTAAAAACACTTATATTGTGAAAAACGAGACGGCAAATCAATCGAGGGTTAGGGTTTTAGAATCTTTAAAGAATCACATTCACACATCAGAGAGGAAGAAGAAGATCGCAGCCATGTTCCCAGGAATGTTCATGCGAAAGCCAGACAAAGCCGAGGCTCTGAAGCAGCTACGCACTCATGTCGCTCTTTTTGGCAGCTGGGTTGTCATTATCCGTGCTGCTCCCTACGTCCTCTCCTATTTCTCCGATTCCAAAGATGAGCTCAAGATCGATTTCTAAATGACTCTTTCAATTTTCAGGTCTGATTATTGAATTCTATCAATTTTGTCTTCCTTTGTCATGATTTAGCTTTGATAGATCAAGTCATAACGATTTCAAATTCGTTTGAATTAGTTCTGTTTGATCCTTAATACTCTTAGGATCGAGTTATGGTACTTGCTTGAGTTTGATCAAAAGTATAGAAACTGGAAATTTGGTACTCTTGTTCATTAGAGTATTCTTGTCATTGATATGCTTCAGCTTATGCCTTTATGACTCACTTATTGATATGAAATATATATATCTGTGTATGAAGAAGCATTATATATACCCAATGTGTAGATTTAGGGATTGTTGAGTATTGATTTGAATATGCTTAGTAAAAGCTGGTTTGGTGTTAATCTTCAGTATTATGATCATGTTAGATCAAGATTGTGTGTTGTTTTGAATGTGTTTTTGAAAGGTTTGTTAAAAAAATTTCAAGCCAATTTAATAATGTGTGTGATTTATTTACACATAGATTTCTCATTGCTCTGCCATACTAAGATCTCTCTGGTCTGTTCTTAAGTAAGTTTTAAGGCTTGTTCATGAGAATGTGTTCACAATCATTAAAGCATGATATGTTTCAGCTTATGTCTTTAGGCTCACTTATTGATATGTGAATATATCTGTGTATGAAGTTATCTTAGATACTCATGTATCCCATGGAGATTTAGGGATTGTTAAGTATTCACTATGCTTAGGCGAAAGCTTCTTTGCTTGTTTGCTCCTCTTGTGTGTCATGAGAGAGAGAGTCTTCTTGAAGAAACCTTCAAAATTTTTCTGAACATCTTAGATTAAGATTGTGTGTACTTAGAATGTGTTTTGTCGATTAATCCAAGTATTATATATAATGTGTGTGACCTCGATGCTATGGGTTCCCCTGTTCTCAGCCATATTGAGATCGTCAATGTCTTGAGTTTGCTAAGCCGCCTATTGTCTTTTATCTCGTGCAGCGTTGAAGCGGTGAGATAGATGCATTATGAAGCAATGGAAGATATCTTGTTTGTTTTTGCAACCTTCTTACTCTTAAGACCTGAGATTACGAAATCATGAGACATTTAGTTATATAGTGGTGTACTTTTGGGATTTGTTTTTGGTTTATGTTCTTCTCACCAACGTTCTCCAATTTCCAGCAAATTACCTTCGGCTATTCACTACCGATTTGCAGATCAGATTCTGCCCATTATTCTTTTGAATTTGCAAAATTTTCTTCTCAGAACTAGTTTTGTCTTTTGTGGAGCGTTTTAATTAAAACACTTTTTAATGAAACGAGTAAGTTTTGGACATTTCTAAAGTGTTGTCTTGTGATTTTCTAAAGAGCAATCGACTTTTCGTACAGGAGGAAGCTAGATGCATTGAAATAAAATAAAATAAATATAAAGGGGGAGAGATCGGGAATTGAAGAAGAAAGGAATAAAAGTGTTTTGCAAAACAGTTTTCTCCGACAATTGCTCTGCTTTGTCTGATGAATACAGACCACAACTCTTTCGACATGAACAGTCTTCTCTTTTCCACCATTCGTAACACTCACAAACAACGTGCGAACCAGAAACACTCTCAACTTGTCTTTCTTTTATTCCTCTCTTAATTCTCTTCTTCTTCTTCGTCATGATCATGATCGTGATCGTTTTGTCCTTACCAGATAACGAAAACCCCTATGATTTAATCGAAAACTACACAAGATTTTGCAGATCCATGTCAAAAGTTTCCATCTTTATCGAGTTTTAGATTCAACAGCTAACCTACGTGCCACACAAGCAAAGCTGGGGATGGTGGAGGTTCCTGGCTCTGTAGGCACAACTGCAAGCCTTTCCTTAAGGTTAGGGCAGATGGTATTAGCATTTGGCTCTCTTCTCTTCATGACCATCGGTGTTCGCTTCTACCAATTCACTGCTTTCTGGTAAATAACTCCTAATTCCATATTCTATATTCTATTATCAACCCTAATATAATCTTAGTGACAACTCTGCAGCTACTTGGTGACGATCATGTCTTTAGCTATACCATGGAATCTGACGTTAGCAATGGTAGATATCTATTGTGTTATTCTCCAGCAACCATTTCAAAAGCCACGGATCCTTCTCGCTATCTCTATTGGTGATTGGGTAACGCTATTATATATCTAATGCTTACTGAGAAAAAAGAACAGAGTTTTTGACCCGAATTCACCAATTTTTGGTTTCGCAGGTGGTGTCTGTTCTAGCGTTGGCTTCAGCGTCATCGGCAGCTAGTGTTGTTGATATTCTGCGATCAAACGAATCCTCCTGCCCTCCAACAATATGCAACAGATATCAGTTTGCAGCAACATTAGCTTTCTTGACTTGGTTCTTGTCTCTCTCTTCTTCTCTCTTCAATCTCTGGTTACTTCCTTCTCTGATCTAAAACAAAACATAAATAGATAGGTAGCAAACAAAAAATTATCTCCAAAAACTCAAAACCTTGTAACTTTATAGATATCTAACTAACTAAAGAAAAGATTCATAATTTCAGGCGTTAAAGACCAAGGCACTGATGTTGGTGTTGGTACTGATCTTTAGTTTGTCATACTGGTGTCACAACTTGTAGAGCCAAAGATACATTTTCACTCATTGTTCCATACCCAAAATAACGAATGTAATAACAACTCATCACTATCTCACACTTCTGCTTAAAAGGCAATGCACTGATGATTTGCCAAAATAACATAAGAAGACAGAGTATCTTAACATGTGTTATTCATCTACTTTCACCAGATAATCTAGTACCATCATATAACTCATTATCATCTCAGGAAATCAAATATCACAGACATGATCCAAAAGCTTCGATGCAATATGCTCATAGTAACAACTCCTAGCAACTTTCTCGCTTCGCTATGCAACGTTTCTCTTAAAACAACTGCAGTAAGAAGAAAAAGGACGATAAGTCTATCGATTCCATAACGTTCAAGTATCTAATAACAATATGCATAATGTCACACATCAATACTTTAAGACTCACTAAAATCCATAAAATAGGATAATTCTCATCAAGTTCCAAAAATCAGCTGAAACTAGATATCTATGTACGTAAAGGACTAAAGTAATCAATCACCTTAAGAAGTAGATGATGGAGGAATCTGAGACTGAGCAGAAGAGTCAGTAGTGGAGGCTGAGGAAGCAGAAGCAGAAGCAGAAACAGCAGCAGCAGCAGCTTTAGGAGAATAAATTCGAGCTTTTTTGATGATTTCTGCAACAATCCAATGCTTATTCTTGCTCAAAGGCCTTGATGGATCTAACTTCACCTACACATCAACCAGATTTTCAAATTTCTTAGCCTCAGAGGTTCAATCACAAAGCCTAATTCAAGTGGCTCAGATTTAAAAGACGGAATCAAACGAAATTAGAGTGAAAGGGAAGAAGGAAATGCGAGAGAATTTACTCGATCGCCGATGTTGCAGGCGTCTTTGTCGTCGTGAGCCATGAATTTGGAAGTTCGTTTGACGTAGCGATTGTAGATTTTGTTGTGGAAGAGTCTATCGACGGCGACCACTACAGATTTTTGCATCTTGTTCGATACCACTGTGCCTATCACTGGCTTCATATTTTTTTTGCTGATTAACAAAGTTTTACTTCAAAGATATACTGAAATTTGGGCGGACAGGAGAAGATCACCGGAAACTGTGAACAAAATCTTCGCCGGGGAATCTGAGATGGTGGAAGAGAAGAAGAGTGAAATGTTTCGTTCTAGGGTTTCATGTTTTGTAAAGATGGGCTTTTTAAGAATCTCACACAAAGCCCAACTTAACTAATTGTTACTTAACGCGCTCGCTTATTTTTTTATTTTTTTATTTTCTTTTATTTTTTTAGCCCTCGCTTATAAGACCTTCACAAACTTATATTCAACCCCGTAAACCATCAATTAAAATAAAAGCAGTGTGCAAAAAAACATTAAACGGGCGGTAAAAACAATATTACAGTAAAACTAAACTAAATAACATTAAAAATAATACGAATCTTTTTTGTTTTGTATCTTCTTTGTATTTATAGTTGTTGTGATTTTGAGTTTTGTTATTTCTATAACCTAGAATTGAAAGAGAGAATTCTTTTCTTAACATTATTCATTAGTAGAGCATAAAAACATACATCACTCATTTCTCTTATCCACGTTTATAACAAAAACACAACACAAAAGCATAACATAGCTCTATGACACCTACAAGTCATTTTTCTTACATGCTATAGGACAACACTTTTATAAACCTATTCACTCTAGATTCTCCAGGATTTAAGCAAAAGCAAAAAGCACTTAATTCACTACTCCTTTAGATTGTAATTAACTTCCGATTCTTCTGCTTAGTTTCTTGAATCTCTTTACCGTAGCTTTAGTAACAAAACATACATTACTCAACAATAGTCCATATTAATCGAGTAGAAGTCACATAGCTCCACATGACAATTGCGGTAACCGCTATTTTCGTCATTTTCTCTGTTTTACAAGCTATCATTAACATGCCTTTGATAGAGTAGAAGTCACATAGCTCCACATGACAATTGCAGTAACCTTTATAACCTTTCATCCCAAAATCCATTCCACCGACAACAACGGTTTTGCTTTTATTTTTAAACAATTAATCATTATTACTCCATGTAGTCCTAATAAGTAATAGTGAAATGCCTTTTTCACTATTGTTAATTTTTTAAATTTTGATAAATAATATATCAAATCGAAAGCCTCGAGAAGAGGAATTTCTCTATAGCTTTAAAATTTTAAAAATCAAATGTATGTGATCGTGAAAACGCTTACAATATATTAGAAATGCTATATTGCGTAATATTTTTGATTTCACATGATTATTCTGCATTTTTTGAGGTGGAAAGTAAATTTGCAAAAAAATATAACTTTAAGCGTTTTTTGTACAAAATCCATATTTAGAAGATTTGGTTAAGATTTAAAATTAAGATTTTTTTATCAGCTTTGTTTGATTTTTTTTTTACTATTTTGAATCATCATATAATTCATAAAGTTAAGAAAAATCTTATAATTTTTGTGCATTAAAAAGGGACATATATTACCTAATTAATAAAAAGTTTGTGATTAACGTACCATATCGGCTAAAATGTTTAGGCAATGATTCATAGATATTATAATTTTGGTTTCTAGTTAAACTGTTTAATTTTACCGGAAATATTAAATTTAAAATTTTTAACTTTTATTTTGTAAAAATATTATCATTGATATATTTAAAATCAATAAACAGTTTATAATATTATGAACATTCGAATATATAAACAAATAACACGAGATATATTATATTGCCGAGCGGGGTTATATGGCGGAACTTTTGAATCAATATAAATAAAAAAAATTAAATATCATTAAGTCACGGCTTCAATACGGATTAAATACTACTCATTTTATTATTTTTCACACCACCAATATTAGACATATCGAATCATACTAATTTAGATAAGGGTACAAAACAAAAATTGTCTATTGGTATAACAATAACTTAATAACAATTATAAACTTTAAAATATAAATGTCTTATAAATTGATACAATTTGCAAAATTTTATATATAATACATAATCATTAAAATTTGAAAATCTCTACTTTCAAAAAAGCAAATCGTCCCACGAGTTAGTTTAGGAGTCAAGCGGAATTGAATATGAAATATATTTAAGTTTTGGGTTTAAGGGGTCTCAAATAGCAATTGATACTGGAAATGTTACTTAAGGGTTTAGAGTTTAGACTCTCTTTATTGTTGAAAGGTTACTTAAGGGTTTAGAGACTCTTTATTGTTGAAATGTTACTTGAAAAGATTGGCCAGTTTTCTTTGGAAAAAAAAATGAGACTTGAAGAAGGAGACTTAAAGAAGTATAATCAGATTAATGCAGCTTCAATAGTTCTTCGACCCTGTTGATAGTACTTGTAGTGGAGATCCACATACTTGGTAACTGTTTTATACAATCTTGGTCTTGCCTCAGTCACAAGCCCATCTGCAGGGTGAATCTCTTTGTCTAGACCCGGTACACAAAACGTTGCCACAGATATCCTTTCCTTCTCTCTGTTGGTCACCACTCGATGAACCGGGCTCTTATATATCCCATTACTCATTATCTAAACACACAAGAGATTATGTCAAACCTACACCAATCAATCTTTGAAAATCATATGCATATATCTCTACAGGATTGATGTACCTCCATTTGATCACCTAAAGTGATAAGAATTGTATCAGGAACTATTGGAGCTTTATACCACTTCCCATCTTTAAGAAACTGAAGCCCTTCGACATCTTTGTCGGGTAAGAGAAGAGTGATAGCTGAACCATCAGCATGCGGTTTAATCCCAATAACCTTGTCTGGCCTTGGACATGGAGGAAAGAAGTTGAATCTTGAATTCATTACAGCATTTTCTCCATACATTTCTAGAAAACAATTCTCTTCCAATTCCAATGATCTAGCCATAGCCTTAAAGAATTTCTCAATCAATACCCGTTGCTTCATTGTGTATTCATCTAACGTCTCGCTGAATAAAAAAACTATAGTCAAAATCACCACCACAGTCAATAATGAACCAATGTGGTGTCACTTTCTTACCTGAATCCGACAGGGACTTGAGGCCAGAATTTAAGTTGACGCTTATCTTCAGGGTAAGTAGTGAGAAACAAACGGTCGATCCAATCAAGAACTTGATTATCAGACAGAATCATATCGTTACCATATCCTTGGATATTACCTGTCTCTCTAGCACACTTGTGTTTCTCTTCGGTCGGAAGCGCAAAGAACTGCTTGGTTAGCTTGTAAATCTTGTCAAGAAAAGCTTCAGTAATTCCATGATTCATCACCTGCTTACTTCAATAAGAACTTGTACAGAGTTTAAATCATGAATCTGATCATCACTAACCAAGATAGTCAAACCTGAACAACGCCCCATGTAGAGAGTGCTGAGTGAAGTTTCTTCATCTCTTCTTGACCGTCTACAGAGGAAGAGAAGAGAAGACTGAGATCGATGGCCGGAATATCCATCTCCGGCACCGCACCGTTAAGTGGTTGACTTTCGCCTTCGCCGGTTGGTGCATGGAGATATCTCTCCGGTAGTCCTTGACCGGCTGCAACCACCTCTTGGACAGTCTTGAACTTTGGCTTCTCCATGGTTGCTACTGATTTTACAGGATCTTGAATTTGATGAGCAATTTGGGACAACAGACAAGAATCTTGATTTTGTCGTCGGTTTGGCATTATTTTATTAATTTTGTCGGCAAATTATTATTATTTTTTCTTCTAAATTTTGAACTACGACTAAAAACATAGGAAACTGAAGTTACAGATACAGATCAAATAACTTGACAAACAAGGAAGCTAAGACTCTTCAAACAAAACTTCCATACAAATCAATTTGAAGTTTCAGTTTTTATAGCTCCTCTCTGACTCTCTCTTCCCATATGATTAGCAACATGTAGAGTGTGTATGTGTTCTCCAAAACTATACCTGTTCCATAATTCTGTACAACTATATTGGTTTGAAATGTATCAGAGTCGAAGAGCTAATCAAGATTGCTCAGAGACAACTGAAGTATTCTTCTTGATTAACTCCGGAACTTGATCGAGCAAACGATTCATGTCATCAGGGAATTGGTTCTTGGCTCTGTTTGTTTTTCCCCCTACGACCAATGCTGTTCCGTTTTGTAGTGCCCATATCTTCATACAGAACATAAGAGATTGAATATCAAAAAAAAGAAAAGAGTTAGATGATGAAAGACAAAAATCTAGTAGAGCAAAATGCCAATGGGACACATTGGTATAAAACAAGACTTTTTGATCGGATATCGATTTTGAGAGTTACTTTTACCTGTGAATGAGATAAGTAACTGATACAGGTTGTGAGCATTAGAGCACCAAAACCAGCATAGACCACTGGTACTCCTGGGTCAGTCTGAGAAACAAGGCCAAGAACAAAGATGTCATATAATATTACAAACTAGGATAACTCTTCCTTTTTTTGTGCCCTGTGACATTTTATAAAGTCTTTTTACCTTTAACTCAAGGCCAGTGCTTCCAATTGCATCTTCAATAACAATCTTCATACCATTGATCTCAATGGGAAGCTTCGAGCTTGGTCTCCTTATTCCAGCGAATTTTCCGTCCAAATCGTACACAACAATGGATTGTAGATCCCGAGCTAGCATAGATCTGAAAAAAACTCAACTGGAGCAACGTTAAGGCCAATACAAGACACCAAAATGTATCTCTATGCCAAGAATCTAAGAAACTGTTTCATCTGTTATACGCTCCTTTGGCTTAATCAAAAAGAAAGGTTCGTCAAAGGTAAGAGGGTTCTTACATTCCTTTGACATTGGGAGCATTAGTATCACCAACAGGTAAGAAGGTCCCATATAATTTCTTGTCTCCATTGATCTTAATTGGTGCCATAGCCAAGTTGAATGGTCCTTCACCATCCTTTGTCACCTGCAAGGCTGAGAAACTCCAATCTGTCTGGTATACGGTGACCCCACCATATCTCAAGGGATCATTAACGCTAATTGTTTTTCTCAAAACCTCTTTCCCATTAAGGTCACGTAGTGAAAGATCAGAGTGAAACTGTGAGACCTACACCAAATCAAAACAAGATAAATCAAACAGAACTCTATTTAATCACAAGACATTGCAATCATGAAGACAAAATGAGAGAACAGGGAAGCAAAACAAAAGACTCACTTCTCCACTGTCATAATAATCCATGGTGAATCGATTAACATGAACTTCGGTATTAAAAGCATCTGTTGGAATTGAGAAAAACCCAATTGGTGCTAAGACATCTCCCATGACAAAATTTAGTCCTTGAGGAACTGTGACCGAGCCTCTAAAGCTCCCGGTAGCACTAAGAGTTCCACCCACCATAATCAGAAGCATTGCTATATGTACTCCAATAGGTGCAAATCGACCAGCCAAACCTTTAAAAGCATACAATGAAGGACCCTTCATAAACACCTGCAGAACAAACAAACTGAAAAATTACTATCACTAGACCAAGACAAACCTCACAGACACATATAAAAGAACTTGAAAAGTAGAAAACTAATCCTAACCTCAAATCCATCACCCATCAAAATCATTCCCAAGTCTTGAATGGAAGCTCTAGGAAGAGTATCTGCAAACTCCTGCTTTTTAATTGCCTCATCTGACTTCATAAAACTCCATCTGCAATTTGCCAAAGTTCCCTTAGTGCTCTTCAGTAGAAAGAAGGAGTTACAAAACGAACAAAGGAACTAAAACAAACCTTCTTGCAACCTTAACCAAAGGTATCTGAGTAGTATAAGTACAGGCCATAAGTGAAGCTGCTAAAAGAACCAACATCCCAAGAAAAATAGGAGCAGAGTACATATGATCCAATCCAAGTGTGGAAATCCATCTCCAAGTGAAGAACCCTAGTACAGGATTATCCTCTGGATACTTTTGGAAATAGAAATCAGGGGTTTCACCTTGTTCAATCACAGTCCCTAAAAAGATGAAACTTTAATCATTTTCTCAACTCTAATGCAACAAACCAATTCAAATCTACAAAAACCCTAACACTTACCAAGAGCCATGAGAGCAGCAATGGTGAACATTTCTGTAATAGCAAGTGGCAAATTCGACAAAACTGACAAAACCTTTCTTGGTAAAATCTTCAAAAACCCTAATCCTCCTCTTCCGTCTCCTCCTCCTCCTCCACCATTACCACCTCCCTTAACAATTCCATCGCCGGTCTCCTCCGTAACCGGCGGTGCTGAATCGGAAAGTGAAATGGTCTTCGTGAGATTTCTGTTACTACTACTTCTCTGATTACCATCTTGAGGCTTCTGAAGCTTGCAATTGGTTATCAGAGACACATTTCGAGTTCTACAGAGATACGAAGAAGGTCGAGAAAAAGGATGGATTTTGGAGAAATGGAGAATCTTAGGGTTTAGTGTTACAATCATATTCGAAATTCGGGGAATTTTGAGAGCTCTTATCTTCTCATTCCCCAAGCTTCTTCTGTGTGGGGATAAAAATGGAGCTTTGGTGGCAATTCTGTTATCTTGTGTTTTTCTGAAGAAGAAGATGAGATAAAAAAACAAAACAAAAATCCAAACGGGTTTCACATTTAAACCGGTTCAAAAACCAATTTCCGGTTTATCTACTTGGTCCATATATACATACACTCACTCTCACTGACACCAACACAAGTCATGATGTGTAAGTAAGTTCCTCAAAAACTCTAGTCTTTTTTTTATTTAACAAAACAAAACATTTAAGATGGAATTTTCCGGCGGCAACGACGGTGATGTTAGCATTTCCTCTGTTCACGCTTGTTTCAACACATTGAATTCTTTGTCAGGTATAACTTTCTAAGATACATATAGTTTCATATATAACTATAGTCGATTATCACTCGTAATTAGCCTTAGTATTAGTTTTGTTATAAGAAAAACTAATAGATTGCTATTTTGATGGTATATATGTGTTAGGTGTTGGAATATTGGCTATTCCTTATGCACTTTCCTCAAGTGGATGGATTAGCATTCTGTTTTTCTTTCTAATTGGTGTAACAACTTGGTACACCGGTTTGCTTCTCCAACGTTGCCTCAAACTCGACCCTATGGTTCGTAGTTACCCTGATCTAGCGAACAAAGCGTTTGGGAAGAAAGGTCGGTTATTAGTCTCTTTCTTCATATACATCGAGTTGTATTTTGTCGCAACGGCAATCTTGATATTAGAAGCTGACAATATGTATCACATGTTCCCACATGCCGGGATTCGAAGCACTTGTTTATCGTTATTGCTTCTTTGATCGTTGTTCCAACAATGTGGTTGGAAACACAAGATTTTCTCTCGTATATTTCGGCCGGTGGGATCCTAGTTTCTTGTATACAAGTAATGTCTATTCTTTGGATCGGCGCTATTGACGGTGTGGGATTTAAGAACAAAGGTGTTCTGGTCAAGTGGTCAGGAATTCCTACCGCAGTTAGTTTGTATCTTGTTTGCTACACTGCACATCATGTCTTCCCAACCATCTACAATTCTATGAAGAACAAAAAACATTTCTCTAAGGTACTTAATTTATCAAAACATTTTCAGCTAACAAGATTTGTTAATTTATATAAATTTCTTCAATCATTTTAAACCGGTTTTTGTTTTCTTTTTGAGTATACATGCAGATTCTTTCCATAAGCTTTGCTTTATCATCAATAATCTATGCTGTGGTGGCAATCTTTGGATATCTTATGTATGGAGAAGAGGTGCAATCACAAATCACTTTAAACCTTCCAACTCATAATATCAGCGCGGTGATAGCAATATCTACTACAATCGTGAGTCCGCTAACCAAATACGCATTAATTCTTTCCCCGATCATGGAAGCAATCAATACACGATTGATCCAAGCAAACTATAAAAGGAGAAGCCTCCGGATGTTGACTGGAACGGGGCTGGTTTTAGGAACAATATTGGTTGCACTTGTTGTGCCATTGTTTGGATATGTAATGTCACTTATAGGCGCACTTTTGAGTAGTTGTACTTCGATAGTGTTTCCATGTGTAATTTATTTAAAGATCAGTAAGGGATATAGGAGATGTCTGGAGTTTGAGAGTGTGGTTTTGGTGGTGATTATTGTGATGGGTTTAGTTCTTATGGTCACGGGGACTTACTCGGCGATTGTTGGGATCACTCTTCACTTGTGGTTTTAGAATACTACTCGTAAAAGTTGATATTAATGATATTTAACCATATTAATGAAATTACGAGTTAATGTTTTTTTTTTATCTTGTGTAAAAAATTTCATTTATCCGATAAAATCTTATTCATTTTTAATATATTTCATATAAAAATCATGTTATATTTGTTTTGCTTTGAAAAAAGCACACATACTCGATTCGTTGTAACAATAACAAGGCTAATAGCCATTTGAAAAAACGTGTCATTGTTGGACAAAATTGATCACCTACTTATTAGAGAATACTGCTTTCTAATGATAACCATAAAAAAATCATTAAAAGATCATGAATTTTTTAAAATAAACCGTAGCAAAAAGAAAAAGAGATTACACATTTAACATTTCGTCTAAGACCTCAAGTCTTAGGCACACCAGTTCACTTATGTTTTGACGCCAACACTGAAACAAGGCCATGCCAAATAATATGGAAACTACCATGCATATACCAAAATAGCCAATAAAAATCATTTAATGTTTATAATGTTAGCATTAGTTTTTGTAGGAGGGTTATATCAGTATTGGAATCCTATATGCTCATGAGTGCCCACGAGTCCTTACTTTTAAGGCACTGAATCTACATATATGATATAAATTTGAACTTCTTTCATATGGTCTTTAAGTCGTGTATAAGCTCCTTTTACTGGACTCATCACATCAAGTTTGGTAGTGCTGTTTTTTTTATTTGGAACAACTATTGTGACGGACATGAAATCTACACACATATCTTGGTCCAGTTTTAAATTGGTTGGAAATTGAACGCAAAAATCAGGAAATTTTTTACAAACGAAGATCAATCACTTATGATTTCTCAAGTGTCAGTCCGATTGATTTTTCGAAGCAGTCCAAATGGTAGGAATATTGTTTCCACTAGGTTTACTAAATCCACTATTTATTGCTTCAACTTCTCATATCTTTGCATAATTAGAAATAGAAATTGAAGAGAGAAGTTAGACACAAAAAGATGGAGAGAAATATTATTACTGATGTGATTTTAATTCTAAATTCAACCCTCCTTTTAGATTAGTGCGAGTTAATTGTTAATAGTAGAATCCTTCCTTTTATTATTAATGTTATTGTTTCTACGAGCTCCACTAGCTAAACCAATTTTGGAGAAAGGAAAACTAAAACTCCACTAAACCCACTAGTTATTACTCCAATTTGGCCATCTCATGTGTTGAAATAACTATATAAGTTTATAATAGATGAGTCAAATTTTATGTTTTAACTTTTTTTTTCTTGTATAATCTAATTAATATTAAACTGTTAGTATATTTATATTTTAAGTTTAAATTTTATAATTCGGGATAGATACCCCATATAACATGGGCTCTCGTGCGGGTTTGGTGTTGCTCCTATTTGACAACAGCTCAGGAGGTATATCTTTGGCTAATCACTATCTATCTGAATATCTGAAAGACGAAAAAGGATGAATAATAGACTAGAAAGAAAGACGAGAAAAGAAAAAGTGATATCCAAACAAAATACTGTAGGTTAAAATTCTGATAACAAAGAGAAAGTTATAAATGGTCGAACGTATGGATTAGAGAGAAAGATATCGAAAAGAATCCACTTTAAGAAATTTTCTTTTTCATTGCATTTTGTATTTGGTATGATAACTATTTTGGAGAAAAGCTAGCATTTGCGAAAGATAAAATTAAAGGTTTTTTATTTTGATATTTGCTCTCTATTTTGTGCAAAAAGAAAGAAAAATGTTCTTTTTCTGGCATTCTTTACGTCTATAACAAATGGATCAAAAAGGTATACATGCACGTTTTTGTGTTCTACTAAAACATTTCTTCGCAAACTGGTAAGCGGATTTTAATTAATCATTTTTTGTTGAAAGTGTTCAATCTAGTATATCTAATTATCGGTGGAAAATGTCAAATTATGAGTAATTACTTTATTTTTGACATGTTCATAGTAATGATATAAAACCATTCACCACCATGACTTATGATGTGGTGGTGAATGGTTCTATCTTGCTCTATACTGCTAACTTTGAATAATGAACTTGGTTAGAGGGAGCTTGCATCATTTGTTTTTTTGGTGTGTGAGGTTCTGTTTTTGGGAAAGCTCATGGATTGGAGCGAAGAATGTTCTCCGCTTTGGAGTACCAAACCGTTGACAGTTCGGTCTCGGGTCTCATGCGAAAGGCTTCTAAAATTTTGATCCGTCACACTTTGGAGTTTTCTGAGGTGTTTCACAATTAGCATTAGCCCTTCTCCTCTTACAACTCATATGAGAAGGATAATTTAGAACATCATTGCTTCGTCTTTTCCCATTGCTTCATTGCAAGGTTGAGAAGATGAATCGAAATCGTGGTTTTAACTAACCGTCTTTATGCTTTTATGTTTAATTCTTTTTTTTTTTGCTATGGATTCATATGTATAGGTTCCAAATTTATGTTTGTAACCTAAACTTTTTCATTATCAATGAAATATTTATAATTTAGCAAAAAAAAAACCGAAAAAGTTGAATATTCTAAATGAATTCATAAAGTAATAGAACTCCGTTTTTGATACGAGAAAAATACTATACCAAACAATTATCTTATTTATTTTTATCAATTCTAACATCTTATGATGTGGTGGTGAATGGTTCTATCTTGCTCTATGCTGTCTTTTTTTGTGTGTGCAAACATATGCATATGCATATGCTGTCTAATGTCTAATAATAATTAGTTCATTTAATTAATATACATGTTTGCCAATAAATACCATTAAGTTTATTCTATAGATCTCTATAAATAAGTAATTCCATTCTGAATTTGCTTGAGGTTCACATAGACCTATTTCATAGCTACAAATTTTCAAAATATTTATTGACTATATCAGAAAAATGGGTGGGTATGCCGGCGGGTATGTGATTGGTGCATTTTTATATATTATTGTTTAAAATTTTCATTATCAATTTTTTTTTTTTTTTTAATTTTCTTTTTAACAGAAAGATTTCTTCTTCAGTCGATTTTCTCTCTTCTCTCTCATGAATATTTCAGAGAGCGATCGACTGAACTTTTTGTTAACGTCCGGATCTTTTCCGGTTATCCAATCCCGTTTAGCGGGCTATCTTCCAACATGCATCAGCTCGTATTGTGATGGATGGTTGGTTTGTGTTCGGTATCGATTTGACTTTCACAGTCTCGATGATCGGTTTTCGTCGGCGTTTTCCTGCCGTTTTGCTCTCGGTTGTTCATGACCGAATAAAGGTTATGTCATGATGGCCAATTTTGGGTCAAAATCACAAACTTTTGAAATCAATTTCAATCCCTAATTATCCTACCTTCAGTTTTAGCTTCTCTTCCCAAGGCCTTCAACCGATTGATCCCAATCTCTCATCTATGAGATGGCCAGATGGGTGTTGTTGCGGTTAGGCAGTTCTTGTAGCTTCTACCAACAAGAATTCACAATCAGATTTGGATCAAGATCTGAAAGGTCTATTTCTGCTTATCCGGTCTTCTGTCGAGTAAGTCTAGAGATACATGTGTCAACATATCATTGATGATTCCAAAGCTTCATCATCAAAGGTTCATCAAGTTGGGTTTGCAAGTAGATGTTTTAGGGGGTGTTATTGGTTTGTGATTTTGAAAGAGTTTTAATGACTTTTAAAAGATATAGAATCCAAAATCTTGTAAAGTCTTTCTAGAATCTTGTAAAATCTTCCTGAATATAATTATAAACTTTGATTTGTGATTTCTCCAAAATTATAACATATCTCCAAAATATTGTATACTATTCTCTCCTCTTCTATAAAATCTATCTCCACCAAAGTGAAAATCACACGCATAAACACAATAACTATGGTATTCGTAAGTAAGCTACATGAACATGGAACTATCCATGAAGAACTTGAAGTTTTATTTTCAAATATTTTGTTGGATATTTACTTTTCATGTGTTGGATTAAAATGCTTTGTTCTAAAAATTGTTTGTGTGTTAATTTTTCACAAAGATTATAGAGGAGCACGTGTGGGACCTGAGCCATAATATATATACAGTAAAACCTCTATAAATTAATAATGTTGGGACCTTGAAATTCTATTAATTTATAGAGGTATTAATTTATTTATAAAATAATAATTATTAATTTATAGAGAATTTAGGTTAATTTTGTAATTTTTTTAAAAATTATGTTTGAAATAATTTTATTTTATTTATAATCATTATCTTTCTAGAAGTAACTGCAAATAAGGATAAATTATTGTGTCCAAAAAACAACAAAAAAACAGTTTTTGATGTAGTAAAAATATTAAAATTGAACTTTACTAAAAATTAGTATAAATTAATAAAAGTAAAATAATAGCAGATTCATATTTCACTAATTTTCTTACATATAACATATATATATTTTAAGAAGTTCTTACAATTATTAATTTATGATACTAATGGGACCATATATTTATATAAGATTTTTTAAAAAATTATTATCTTATTAATTTATCAATTTGTGTCATTTTTTACACTGGTCCCAACTCGGGACCAGAAGAATTTATTAATTTATAGAGGTTATTAATTTATCGAATATTAATTTGTAGAGGTTATATTGTATTGTTCATTACTGTTAATGAGATTTCTGCATCTGTTCGTATCATTGGTTTTTGTTTATATCCAAAGTCATGATTCACAATCTCTCTCTTTTTATGATACTTTTCATGATTTTAATTTGTGAAGAAAAGAGTATAAAATCATAATCCAATAACACAAAATTTTAAATCATTAACAATCATGAAAACTGTTGTTTAAGTTAAATAACACAAAATTTGTAATGACTTTATTAGAGTATGAATCCAATAAGTTCAGATTTATAAAAAATTTAGATTATTTTTTTACAAATCAAAATTTAATAACACCAAAAGTCTTATAAAATCTTAATTAAATAACAAAAGATTTTTCATAACATTTTGTCACTAAAAATCCATATAAATCACAAACCAATAATACCCCCTTAATTTCTTAAGTCGCTTTATTAACTAGGGAGGACGAGTAGATCAGAGTTTTCCGGTGGTATGGCGAGTTCCGTCATCAACAGCAAAATTCCGTTCTCGGAAAAGAAGTAATTAGGTGTTCAGATGCTTTTCAAAGGATAATTAGGGGTTAATTACTAGATTTTGCTTGTTTAATTATTGTTTTGTGCCTGTAATTGGTATATGTTTTGGTACTTTCGGTTTGTGTTTTAGTTTCGAGGAATTTTCGTTTTCGCCGGCGAAATATCCGGAGATTTACATGTGTTCTCCGATCAATATCGTTGTATTTGTGTTTCTCTTTTTTCGTTTGAAGGATTGAATAAAAGTTACTTCCTTTGTTCCTTTTAGTTTGATTGTTTAGAAATTTTTTTTTTTTTAAAAAGATTGACTTTTTAAGTTTTTCATGCAATATTTATTAGTTAATATTGGTGAATTGTAATTTTAAAAAAGAATAGTTAATTATCATTAGTTTAAAGTTATAAAAAACTGTAAAACAATAAAAAATAATATATTTATAATCAATATTTAATATGTTTTTTTTTTAAACAGTTAAAAAAAAAAAAGAGAGGAAATATATTGTAAAAAGAATGAAATAATATTTTTAACCGCGTAGTGCGATCATCTTCTCCGGCCCTAATAATGGCTTGCAGAGCAAAAGAACTTGTGTCGTTAATCTTGTATAAGATCTGTAATCCCAAAAGGTATGTGGCTCAATACTCTTTGATCTATTGTGTTTGCAATCTGAAAGGCCACTGAAAATCTCTTTGGATTTGAGATTTACTTGTTTCGTTTCATCAGTAGATTTGGGTGTTTAGGTCTGATCGTTACGTTTTTGTTTTCTTTTTGCTGGGCAATGGTTAATTTCACGGAGGGAGTGTTTTGATCTGTATAGGTCTGATTCCAAAATTGAGGAACATGTGGAAGAAGTAGAGGATTTGAAAGCAGAGGCAGAACTCTTTAGGTTTGTTCTTTTTTTTCTCCTTGTATTTATATGTGTTGGATTCTCACATAAATCAGCGGTGTCTATGGCTTGTAATTCTCACATACATGTTAACAAAAAAAATTCTCATTGGGTGATCTTGATCTCAGGTTGTGCTAAACTTATAAGATATAAGTATGATCAGCTGAGTATGATTGTAACGTTTTTGGCTTCTTTTTATTTTATTTTATATTTATCTTTAGGTCTGGTTCCAAAATTGAGAAGCATGTTGAAGAACTAGAGGATTTGAAAGCAGAGGCAGAACTCTTTAGGTTTGTTCTTTTTTTCTCTCACATAAATCAAAACAATCTAGGGTTTCTAACTTTCTTTTCAAATGGATATTAAAATAATTATGCTTGTGGTCTCAGGTTGAAAGCAATCTCAGGAACAGAGGAACTGAAAGCAGTGGCAGATGTCAAGAGGTTTGTTCTTTTTCCAATATTACTTACTTGGCTTCAGATATAATGAATGGAGCCTAGGGCTTTGTAAAGTCTTGTTTCCCTTGGGATATTCACAAAAAACAAAAATCTACGATTGTCCTTCTTTTATATCAGGTTGAGAACAATCTTAGAAAACAATAGTGGAACCTCAGAGGAGTGTAAGGGTGAGATGTTGAAAGAAGATCTTTTTCTTCCCTCGGATCTTGTACGTCTCATATTGTCTCGTCTTTCTTTCAAAGACAACATACGCTCTTCTACTGTTTGCAAGGCATGGGGTGATATTGCTGCTTCTGTTCGGGTTAAAAGTCGTCGTTGCTGGCTTTTGTACCATGATGCATTTCAAGACAAGGGCGTCTCTTACGGATTTTTTGACCCAGTTGAGAAGAAGAAGACAAAGGAGATGAATCTACCCGAGCTATCTAAGTCTTCAGGTATCCTTTATTCCAAGGATGGGTGGTTACTCATGAACGACTCTCTTTCACTAATTGCCGACATGTACTTTTTCAACCCGTTTACCCGAGAGCGTATAGACTTGCCTAGAAACAGGATAATGGAATCAGTGCACACGAATTTTGCTTTCTCTTGTGCTCCTACGAAGAAAAGCTGCTTGGTGTTTGGTATAAATAATATTTCCTCATCTGTAGCAATCAAAATCAGCACTTGGCGTCCTGGTGCAACTACATGGCTACATGAGGACTTCCCTAATCTGTTTCCTTCTTACTTCAGGCGCTTAGGAAACATCTTATACTCAGATGGTCTCTTCTATACAGCTTCGGAAACTGCGCTAGGGGTATTCGATCCAACTGCACGTACTTGGAACGTACTTCCTGTGCAACCCATCCCTATGGCGCCCCGCTCAATCAGGTGGATGACTGAATATGAAGGACATATTTTTCTTGTAGATGCATCGTCTCTGGAGCCCATGGTGTATAGGCTTAACCGGTTGGAGTCCGTTTGGGAGAAGAAGGAAACATTGGATGGTTCCTCAATATTTTTGAGCGATGGGTCTTGCGTGATGACCTACGGCCTCACAGGGTCAATGAGTAACATTTTGTATTTCTGGAGCAGATTTATCAACGAGAGGCGTTCCACCAAGTCTCCTTGTCCTTTCAGTAGAAATCACCCCTACAAGTATTCCTTATATAGCAGGAGTTCTTGTGAAGACCCTGAAGGGTACTACTTTGAGTATCTGACCTGGGGTCAGAAAGTTGGTGTCTGGATCGAGCCGCCCCACAGCATCTCTATCTATGATTATTCCATTCTTGATCCCTCCGAAGCAGTAAATACAGAGTACGTATTTATCTGAATTTTCAGCTTGATTTAGTCTCAAGATTTAATATGTATTATCTATTGTAATAAACCGCGTATTACAATATTTGGTTTACTTATAAACTATTTTAAATTTCTATTTATTTTATGAACAACTGTAACCCTTACTTTATTTGAAAAACCCTTGCAACTATTTAGTTGTACCCTTGCGCACCAAAAATAAAATCTCTAAATTGATTTCTAAACACTAGGGAATATTTTGGACATTATTTTTTTTTGCTAGCAATACTTTATTTGATAAGACTAGACTACTAGGTAAACCACTAAACTCCTTCACAGTTCATAGCATCGACTGGTGAACCATCAACATCTTAGCGCCATTGTATACCAACTCTGCATCACCTGTACGGTCAAACCAAACACAACACGTAAACCGGTTCAGCCCCCATAAAACCAATAATTCATTCTCATTCATATTGACACAACTAATTCTTACCAGATATAAGATCCAACTTGAACTCAGGAGGCACATTATCATCTGACTCAACCGCTGCTTTCGCCGACGCAATGCCAACCGCTAAACTCTGGATTAGATCTAACCCATCGCTTAGCGATGCAACTGTCCCGCCTACCAGACAATCACCTGCACCAGTCAGCTTCTTGACTTTGGCTGGGATGGTTGGGAAATGCATTGCGAAAAGACTCGGGCTGCGATTCGATCCCAATTCAGAAAACCGGTTTGGTGAACATACAGACTGTACTCTTTTGAAGACCTCTCCACTTCTTAGAAACTTTCTGTCTATGTTCAGAGCCTTTTTCGGGTTTCCCTTGGAACATAGGAGAGCTCCATTGGAGCCGAGAGTTACGATAACTACTTTAACACCATTTTTAAGGAGAACCAAAATAGCTGGCTTTAGTGCACGGAACATATCTTCAATAGAAAGCTTATTTTCGTCTGATCTAAAGGGATGAAACAAATTCTTGGCGCAGAGAGCGTTTGCCATTGCTATGAGTTCGTCTTGGTTTGGGGACACTATTGTTACCTATTAGGAGGGAACAACAAAAAATATCCGTTAGCTTGTAAATAAACCTAATCTAGCTTTCATGAGTATAGAGACATGGCACTCACATACTTGGCAATTGAGGCGATCCTCTGTGACTTAGTGACTGACACTGGCTCAAACCATACAGGAACACTGGACTCTGCAGCCACTTCAAGAAGAAAAATCATTAAGTAGACAAGACAAAACCACGATTAGACAATCCAAAATTAGAAACTGAAAGCATTACATTTGCAAGATGCTTCCAAAGCAAGAGAGCTAAGATTTGCATCTACCATAAGAAGACGAGCAGAGCTTATGTTGTATTCAAACCGCTGGATCCACTCAGGTGTTAAAAAATTTTCCTGCTCGAGGAAACAATGTAAATGTAAATTCTCCCAACTAAGTACAACAACGACATCCTTCAAACCCAATTTATCTTTAGGATTGAAACATAATCACTGAGAAAACTTACAACGGCATCCACGCCAGCAACACCAGCGGCAACTTCTCCATTAGTGTCATATACAAGGGACACAATGGGAGTACTAATGTCTTCACGTCTCAAGATTCCTGCCATTACCAACCAAGAAAATTGCATAAAATTTATGTCTCATAGATAAGTAAAAGGACAAACTTTTGTCAACTGAATTCTGCATCAATTGCTTTACTACATATTTAGAGGCAGATTCTAACCTTTCATAGAGAGCTTCCACTCTTTCAATAAAACATTGGCTGTGTACACATAAAAAGGACCAAACTAAGCTCCCAAGGAAATAAAAAAATGACTGATCAATGTCATTTCTTAAAAACGGAATCGATGACACTATTGATAGACAAACCTGGACCATCAAGCCCTAAAGTACCAATCATAAAAGGTGTAATTCCAAGCTTGAAGATGCAATCAGCTACATTTCTTGCTACACCACCCGGCGCAAATAAGACCTATTAAAGATAATTTACATGTTGATTACTTAATAAACATCTATGTCCTAATTAATAACACATAATTGCCACACTTTGGGTGGGGCTAAAAGATCGTTAACTACTCCAGCTTTTAGGAAAAATCAAAGTGACGATCCGTAACTATTGAATTTTTTTCCGTTTCGGATTGTTGACAAGAAATCAATCAAAAGTCAGACAAAAGAGAGGGAGATAGAACCCAAGTTTAAAACCTGGCCAGGGACAGTGGTTCCTGAGATTGGTGTGGTCGAAGGCTTGGCGTGAACATCCAAAATCAGCGCACCGATTATAACCGGTTCCATAGATGAACCCTCAGAGACTTTCTTCGATTCTCAGTTCAAATCCTCTCTGTAGTCAGTAAACTGATAGATCTGTTTGTTCTGTCGTTCTATATTGTCTCTGTACTCTATCTCTTTTTTTTTTTTTTTTTCTTTTAACTCCGTCACTCATAGTCATTAGTTGACTTACAGACATTTTCTACACTGAATGGTAAGTTTTTTCGAAATTTTAAATTTTATTTTCTTAAAAAATTGTTATTATTGTTCTAAAAATCAATTTGAATTTAAGTATGCACTACAGACTCCCGAGTCAATTGCCATTCAGGAGAGATTCCAAAGTTGTTGAATGATCAACAATATTGCGATGGACAGCATAAGTTCCATGATCCGAATACTAACTCGTTTCCTTGGTTCAGTTTACGAGCCACTGAATAACGAATTTATCATTGTCCAAGTTAGATGGATACCTCGAGAAGGAATCTCAGAGAGATGAACAAGCTCACAAACTGATGAATACCTGTTAGGGCAGCTTCAGAATTCCTCTATTTCAGAAAAGCCAAACGAGAGTATCCGGGAAGCGGAATGAGTAACCAGAAAAGCGGAATGAGCAACCAGAAAGTGTTCATCCACTGAATACAAATACCTCTACATGTTAATAGAATACATTTTTGTTCATTTCTGATGCAGAGGAACTGAAAGAACTAAATTGGGTTCTGGTGTATGCGGGATGATATACTTGTAATGAGTTTATCATCCGGCATTGAATCAAATAAATTGTTTTATACAACGCATGGAATTATCAAGAAACACGTGACCATTTCCACCCAAGAATAATCAAAGATCATATATAATAGTAGCTTACATCTCAAGTTATCGAAAATCCCCACACCACAACACTCCTACCTCTCTCTTTTGTTACTTTTTTTTTTTGTGCATAGCAAAATCCTACGACAAAAACATAAAAATAATAATCCTCAAGTTCCTCTTAAGTAATCAATTAGTCAGAATGTCCCAACCGAGAGGAGATAACAATTATCAAATCGGAATACTCGATGGCTTAAACTTTTTTTACCTGCAAATTATATAACTCTGGTTTCGGATATCATTAAGTTCCCTCTTCTTCTTCTTACTTCTCGATGCCTTGTTGCAAATACTGAATCAAGTCGTATCCAGCAGTAGTCCACTTGTTATATGCGTCCGTACATACATGAATCATGAAGTGTGCAGCTTCACGTTCGCTCATTTCTGGGTGAAATCTTTTCCTAAGATTACCAATTGGATCTCCTCTGCTAAAGCAAGGCAACCCACTTTCTAGCATCATTTGCACCGTGCTGATGATTCCATCCATCTGCCGCCGAGCAGCTAAGTACCCCTTGACGCACAAGCTCACAAACTGATGCCATGTTTTGCTTTTCATAACACCCGAGGGATCTAGCAACTGAGTCATTTCGTGGCTCAGTTTGAAATGAGCACTCTCGAATCGCATGTTCCCACCAGGCGAAGTTTCCAAAATGAAACCAAAGTCGATGTGGACAAGTCTTCCCACGCTGCATTAGCATAACACATGGTAATAAAGTTGTGTTACTTCCATGAAATTTCCAACACTATATTTTTCCATCGAGAGGTTTTGATAAACTTTTTTCCAATGCACCAAGTGGAAAGAATCAAAGAACAAAGGGAATGTGCAAAAATAGGAAACATACTCATCGAAGAGGAGATTTCCATTGTGTCTGTCTTTGGGCTGGAGTAAAAGACTAGCCACTGCATAACCGGCACTACTGATGAGGAAGTTCTCCCGTGCTGTTTCAAAGGTGGTTGAGCCGACGGGTCCATAGTCTTGTTGAAAAATCTCATACAAACCCCCGTCAGTAGTCTCACCCATTTGACTTCTGCTTCTTGTATTAGGCACCACCTGTAACAAAAGGGAAGAAAAGAGATGTGAACAAAAAGTCTGATCCTTATTTGATACAAGAAAGTTCTCATACCACCGTATCTGTTTCATCCAGCAAGGATATTAAACATTTTAGAGTGAGATTTACCTCAATTATGCCCCTTTCCGCACCAGTTGGGAGTACTCCATATGGAAAAAGATAAAGGTTAAGACCAGCTGCTTGAAATATGTCTCTAAGAAGAGATATCACTTGAAGGGCAAGAACATCTTGCCGGCAATCATCTCCAACCTGAATGAATACAAGAGAGAATCATCTAACTCACAGTAAACTCACCAACTGGGCGCAGCATCTGAATGTCCAGAAACCACTAGCTACGTTTTTTTTCCAACGTTTTCCAAACTTTATTTACTTAAACAAGTGGTAGAGTCTGACAGGAGAAGTATTTTCTTTTTTCTGCACTGGCATTTTCTATAAGGAAAAACATAGAAATTTTGTATGAAAATCATGCGGAGGATTACCTTGAAAATGCAAGCCTGTGGTTTTACATCACTGTGGTCACCATCACGATCAATAACGTTAAAAGTTATCATGATAGGGACTTTGGCAGCTGATTGTAAGGGTATTCCACTGTCTACACGGATACCCCTAACAAGCTTGTTAGGAGCAGTTGGCAAATAAAGGTCATCTCCCTGCATTTCAATTTTCTCCAACTCCCTGCCATGGAGAGTATTATTAGACTATGCAGACACATCCGTAACATGATAAGGTTTTATCAAATTTAAAATGCTACCTCCTAATACCGGCTCTGCGTTCTTCCTTTGGAAGAGGGAATAACACCCCAGATATAGAAGTAACCTTGTCAAAGAAGTCAAACTCTCTAGTGAACATGTCCAAGGCGTTGGGGCTGAAACCATCAATGATATGCTGCCGAACCTGTGGCAAAATTTCTTGGAATGCCGCATTCTGAAATATTACAGAAACAAAGAGATGAGCTCAGATTTTTTAAGCAGATCAGTCAAAAGATATACAACAAAGTTTCTACCGCTATCTATAGTTTAACGACCTACTCTCTGTCTCACGACATCTTTTGTCCAAACTATACTTTCCAAGAACAAAATTATGCTATGATACAGAACAATAAGCAGTCATAAAACCCATTTTCAAGATCTCGGAATTTTGTGCTTATAACCAGCGGTCAACAGGCTGAATCAAGGATATTTTCTGCGTTCTATCACATGTGAAGAATAACATAAACAAAGAATTCACAGATGTATTCTGCAGGAGGCCATATTTTGCAACTGTAGGATACTGTTTTCCTCAAACTAAGGCAATGAAAGATTTTCTAGCCACATATAATAACCTAGGAGTAGTAAGATGTAGACTTTACATAGGAGCTAACACCAATAAATTATAAGCAGAAAATGATAATTATGGGCAAACCTTATCGATAGAACCATCCTTCGGAGTTTCCTGCACATCCTCACCCTGGCATTATAAAAGATAGAAGTGAACATCAACAATCTCTATAAAGGTTTCAAAGCAAAATTAAGATCTTGCAAATCTAGTAGGTTAAACTTACTTGCAAATGCCAAATGAGAATGTGGGCAAATATGTCACTTCTTTGGGTAGCTCTAAGAAGATACCCTTCAACTAGCCTCTGCATTTAAAAAGAGGTTGAACTGTTAAATACCTTACGAAACAGGAAAAAGAGAAAGAACTCATGTAAGGTATTAAACAATATCCAGCCCCAGTAGCATTTGAAGATAAAGCTATGACAAGAAAAACCTCAAGCGATTGAATGGCCCAACTACAACAACTACAACGAGATTAGACATGGTTTTAAAACAATGTGAAGCTGATAATCCAATACTAATTTCAAGAAACGTAAAAGTAATTTAGTTTAGATAAAAGACCAAGAAAAGAAAAGGTTGAATGGGCTGGTCAATCCAATTTTTAGCACCATTGTTGAATGAGTTCTGGGAATTGCTTCAATACACCAAATGGAGAATTTCTATTTTGAAGACTAAGAAAAAAGGTATATATGATTTAATTTCAAGAATTAAGATGTGCCTTCGCTAATTTTATGAGCACAAACCGAATAATATAATTCAAATTGCTTAGAGAGAGAGAGTCATGTTAGAGAGAAGTGGCATTAAATATATAGATTTTCATGATAAGACTTACCCCATCATCATAGCGCAAAGACTGCACCAACTGCGGCATGAAAAAAGTAACTCGTTCAGGAGGGTAGGACTCTAAAACTCGTAGGACATATGCCATGACACGTGGATGTCCCTTATAAGCAGGCGTGAGGAACTCAAGAGCCTGTGTAATTGAACAAGCAGCCCAGTGCGGTAGCTGCTGCAACAGCACTGAGTTCTCTTCAACATTTTTCGGTGTAACAAAATACGGCAATGCCTCAGGAATTGTACGAAGATCTACTATATTTGTCTGCAAGAAAGAATATCAGTGAGAACGCTCATTTTACATCATTTACATATTAAGAGATATAGTCATGGTATCAAATTATATTTTTTATACCAAGAGGTCCAGAGAATGTACTATCCTAGCAATCTGATTCTCAACAGAAGTTTTAGTTCTTACAATAAATATTTAACCAAAAGTACCATGAGCCAAAAGTTCTTCAACATAATTTTTTCCCAGTTGCATTATGCCTCACTGCTTTTGTGTGGTATTGCAACACCAGCTCTTTTAAAACTTAATACCAGAGATACAGTATATCCATCTCAAACTACAAAATGTCAAAAATCTGTCTTTCTACAGTCTTAGAAGAAGTAGTATCTGTAAATTCATACCTGAACCAGCTGAGTGACTTCAGATTTCACAGAAGCATTTGCCGGAAATCTTGAGGCAACTGATAAAGCAATGCGAGGATCCACTGAAAAGGCCGTTTTAGCATATTCGGTCCATTTCTCAGAGCTTATTTTCAGCCGCGAATACGGACTGTCCCTGTACATACGTTGCCACTTGGAAGAATGAATATCAAAATGTAAGTCAAAGAAAACGACTGAGAAGTGAAAATGTGATACAAAGATAGCGACTTTTACTTTGAACTAATAGGTTGTGCCCAAACGTCAAGCCTGTCAGCTTCATGCTGGCAGAGCATTAAAAGCAACTGCTTCCTTTTTTCTTTTCCCAGAGTGTAGTTGTCCATCTCACCCCAGACGGGATGATACTGATCAGTCTGTAAACATCCAGCCCAAAGAAATATCATTGTTTGTAGTCAAATTTACAGGTGAAAGTAGAAAAAAATCGCAGATCGTTGTCTTACCACATCAATCAAATTCCCACTTTCACGAGGTTTTCCTTTGGAATCAGATTGACTTGATTCTGATAGCTCGTTTGATAAAAAGTGAACAAAAACTGAAACAGATAGAGCCTCGCTATGACAAAAATTTGGAATATTTACATCATACCACTCTGGCTGATGAGCAAACCAGCCTAAAGACGTCCTGGGATAAGTTGATGTGCACAAAAAATAAAACAAAGGTAAATCAGAGATAATAAAATTGAAATAGCTATTATTTAAGTATTTTGAAAACACCGAAAATGCCATGTTGGATGGCTAAGATGACATAAAGCTTAAATTGTTCTCCGCATATGAAATAGCTACTATCATAGCAGATACTAGTCCAGGCAGTTCAATGTGTTGTGCAAAGGCAATTTATGTTAAATCCTACATCCGACAAAACACTAAGAGATCACATGAACATTAATATTTAGAACATAGTAAATAAATGGACGAAAAGAAAATTAGTCAGACGCGTGCCGCCAAATCATAGAGACAGGCTGAGAGATGTCCATAAAGAAAGCGTAACAAAATGTATAGTGCAAGAAAAAACAAAGGAAATCCGCAAAAAAAATACCTATAGATTCGATCTTCTAAAAGCTGGAGTCCAGATCGAAATTTCTGCATGTTGCCTTGTGTTTGGCATGAGCAGAATTTCAGTCCAAGGAGCATCAAAGAAAAAAAGGTACCAGCAGCTGCAGGGTGGCGAGTAAAGCACCATTCAAGGTCTGTACTCCGTTGTAACATCCGACCTAGCAGCAACAGTTGCTCCGCACTATTATGTCGAACAACCTAAAAAAGCATAGTGGCAATAAGAAACTCACTCAAATTTATCTGCTTCCTTGATGATCAGTAAGCAAATTTTTCAAGTGAAGCAAAATTAATTTAGACTGCAATTTGTCACCTAAGGTCTTTCAATTGATTCAACTAGGAGGATCACAAGAAAACTCAGCACTTATAACACTTAAGACCGTCTTAACCAATGTGGAAGAAGAATGAGGTAAATCACACATGAGTTCCCTCTGTATTAGAAAAAGTAGAGAATAAATCCTAACCTCAAAACGATCTATCAAAAATCCAAGCCACAGTCTGTGAGCAACTATCTGGTCAACAGGGTCACTTTCAGGTGGATCTTCTGGTTCCCCTGGGGAAAGATGGGGTCTTAATTTTGCAGCTGGGCCAGAGTATCGTACATCAGATGCAAAGAGACCACGTTTTGTATCAATTGTCCATATCCATGCATCAACAAGCTCGGCAAGGACAAGAGATACCAGTTGAGGAGCAGCAGAAACCAACCAGGTCCATATAAAAATTCCAGTTTCCATAGCGTCTGGAGTAGATATATATGCTGGACACCAACAAAGGAGACGCAGTAATTGAGAAAAGCCTTCGACATTTGTTTTCGACTCACCACCCTGATGCAACAATAAGAGAGATTAGAATGTACAGCAGAAAATAGCTGGTAGATTTCACAGTTGTTGGTAAGAAAAAGTGCCCCCTCTGTTCTTGGTAAGAAAACCTTACCAGGTTTGACAGAAGTAATGCAGTTGCTTGGGAACAAGTTTCTCGGAATTGCGACTTCTCCACCTCTCCACCCTTTTCAGCAGTATTTACAAATTGCTGAAGAAGACGCACAAACCTGGCAATTAACATCTCATTAAATGAATCATCTTCTGGTTGTGGTGCCTGGGAAAATGCTCCAGATATTAATCTTTGAAGGCCACCACCAAAACCACTAGGTGTCGAGCCAGATTGAAATCCACCAATACTGTTGTACAACCTTCGCATGCCAGCAATTTCTCCAGCATGGTTGCACTTTACCGTTGCACTGACTACACCAGTACCAAGTACTTCCAAGTTAAAGGCTTCAGAAACTTTTAAGTTTGCCCCTGACGCTGCAGCTGCTGCAGCCATCACAGCTGGGATATTAGCAGTTCTTATCCCAGACCAAAGTTCATTTTTTCCAGTTCCAATTTTTATCTCAGATAGAAGAGAAACCACATCAGTTGTAGTTTGTGCTCGCTGCCATGTGTTTGCTTTGCACAGCTTATCCTGAGGTTCATATTAAAAACAAGAGAAAGAATGTGAAAATAACTCAAAAGGAACAGCAAGAACAATCTAACATAAACAGAAAACACGGACTGCACTCTGCTATGAGGATATAGACAAAGTTAATCTAGAGGAACAACTTAAGTGCCTACGTCCAAAGCTTTTCATAGTTCGTTTGTGAACCAAAAACAGATTGTACATCTGAAGGGGCCAAGGAATCATACAGAAACATGAAACAGGAATTACGGTAGTTACTAGTCAGAGGGCGAGAAAGACTGAGGTCCAGCTGCTTTAAGCATTTTAAGAAAGGAATCGATTTGAAGAAACAGAAGAAATCTATCAAACATAAAGATATTTTGAATGAGCATATAGAAGATAATATGAATTGGCAAAAAGAAGGAAACCTGAAGCAGACCCTGACTGGTGCATGGAGCATATGAAAGCGATATTATGATCCATTCTCGTACAACTTTCTGGTATAAGGATCGAACAGCAGCAGTCCAAGCAGGATCATTGACAACAGTTGAAGGTGTATTGTCATGAACTGAAAACAGCAAACTATCCAGACATGACGAATGCCAGAGGACCTGCATTTTCTCATTGTTAGTTGATCTACAAAGCATGGGGAGTCCAAAAGAACAGTTGAAGAAGGCAAAAGCAAACAAACATTTCCTGGAGGTATACTCCAGCACACATACAGAAGGCAAAAACCGATAGTAAAAAGAAGGAAACAAAAAAATCTAATCAATTTACAATGGAGAGGATTTATGTAGAAGGAAGTAAACCATGACCAAAATTTCTATGGTAAAGACAAGTGAAACAGAAATCACAAAACATTACAGTGCATAAAAATAAACAGTCTACACCACTGATGTCTAATGTAAGTGAATTGACCAATTTGTAAGAGATCAAAAGAAAGAAAAACAATACGAACAGCTAGATTCAAAAGGAAAAAGATCTGCAATGGGTAACACATGAAATTTTTGCCCACAAGTGAGAAGAAAAACACTTATGGATCAACCAAGGAACTTTTGTTCCATGTAAAACCTGAGGTTCGGGTCTTATTCCTGGTATATCTTCGGTTACACTCGCATTGGAAAAACAATCATGACTAATCATATCTCTATCTCTCCATAATTTATCAATGTGATATACTCATATATGAACTATATCACCTCGTTTCTCTCTTACAAAATGGTGAACCTACATATAATCTTTCGAACGAGAGAATGTAGACCCATATGTTTTTACCTGAGGAAATTTGTCTCGTAGCTGAGTCAACAGGTTCACAGAGATATCTCGGACGTGCTCATCTCTCTGTGACATACTCTTTATGAGGAAACATGCATGTGCATACGTTGTCAGTTCTCTATTACGAGCATCTTTCCCAGTAAGAGATATTCGATCTTCCTGAAACCAAAAGAAAGTTTCTGTAACATATATATACTGTGTAAATGAAGAAGCAGGAAAAAGGAAAAAAAGACCAAATTGCATATACAAAGGGACAGAATGATTGTGCTAGAGTTGCCACTAAAAGGTCTTTGACAAAAACAATTTAGATACTATGACCAGGTAATTCCATACCAGCCATGAGACTGCTGTTTCAAAGGCTCTATGCACAATTGCCGTCAAACACTGGGAAACAGCAGGAGTAAGATTTGGAGTTTTCAGATATTCGAACACACAACTGAAGGCACTTCTAGAGGCAGAAACGCTTGATTCACCATTAAGGATACCCCCGTTGCTAATAAAACGTATGATCTCCAAAAAAGCCACAGCAAGCAAATAGGTAGCCTTCACCCCTAAAAGAATTGAAGAAAGTGATTCCTAAGTATCTAAAATATCACATCGAAGTCCATCTAGCAGATATTGTAAATAACTCCCCATCTGTTAACCTGAGATAGTGTTCATTGCTGCAACGTCAACTCTGCCACCTAAGGCAGTTGAAAGAGCAAGTCTCTGGGTTGAAGCTACTTTCTCATTTCCATTTCCTCGGCGGCTACCAGGATTGTGAAGTGCGTTGAGTTCTAATTCGTCTTCAAGCCATTTTACAGAACTGACGACCTACAAAGAGCAATGCTCAATTAGATAAAATTAAACTACCGAACAATTATCTCCTGGGAGATGTGAGATTCAGTTTTAGTAGGCTAATAATACGGTGAACCACAAATTAAACTCTGAAGACGACCAGATTGACTTACAAGGGGAGGAGTGCCTTGAGCAATTCGCTGAACAGCTAGAGCCCACTGATTGTCCCACATGTAAGGACCGCCCACAGCTTGCAAAGCAGTTGCACTCATACTTCCCACACTGTTCACTGAATTGGAGGTTGACTTCAGTGGTGGTGTCGGAGTTTTCACAATAGGAGGTGCTAAGCCAAAGAGGGCTATATAAAACCAGAGATTGCGAAACAACTTCAAAAGTGAAGGTTCCACATCCATAGTAGGATCAAAATCTGAACATATTTCTGCAACAGCAGGAAGAAGAGGGCCTAAGAAATCCACACCACTCCTAGAAGAAATGAAGCATACAATAATAGTCAGTATGAAGGAAAAATGTTTTAGGTGGAGAAATATTAACTGCATAATTTCCGATCGTACTAAACTTTTAGGCAAAATGGAGTGCGGAAGATAATTGATATATCTTTATGTTAACAGCAATACTTAGCACTTGCTGGAAACATACTGTAGCCAGCAAAAGCTGTTGCCAGTAGATTTCTCAAAATTTGCGCAGATTGTTTTATACCCAAATATTTTTTCAGCAGAGAACACTTAAAAGATATACTAACCCATAAACAGTGAAAGAAACTCAAAGTGAATACAAGCTAAGATCATATAATTACCCTCCACTTTTGGACTCAGCAGCCAAGCCTACATCTGAACACAAGGAAAGCAAACGATGGCGGTAGTCTGAACGCAATTTTGTATCCATAAGACCACTGGCAATTGTAAGAAAACCTGCAGGAAGAGTCTACACGGTAGTTGGATTAGTGAGCATCAGTGTCATAGTAAAAGTTAAAAGAAACACAGCAAACTACCATGTATCAAATGACATATAGTAATACCTCTACACGCTCGGTTGTGGCTTCCGGTGCTGACGTTTTGCTTTCTACAGATCCTACACTTGATAGTTTGCTCAAATAACTTCTGGTCATCAGAACTACTGTCTCACGGTAAGACTTATCAAACCCTAATGTTGCTATCCTAGAAACAGCATCAAGAAGCTGCACAAATTGGCATAAATGCAAAAGTAAATATGTAAAAAAAAAACGTAAAAAAGATATAGATGGTAGCAGTTTCTGCCATTGCCAACGTTGGAGAAAGTAGCATATATAAGATACTAATTGATAGTCAGCCAGGTATCACTGTAGAAATTGAAATCGTACTTGGAGTCGCAAAAAGCTAGGAGTCGAAGCATCACCCTCTTCCAAGCTTTCAATAAAAAGTGGTAAAATCATGTCAGCTACTTCCGGCTTCTTAACAGCAACATTGAGATCAGCTAGCAGCCGAATCACATTAAGCTGTACAGCAGGTACTTGCTTCTCTCTATCAACCTGGACACCAAATGATGAGCCTTATTGGAAAGATGAAATTGCAATTCAACACAAGAAAGGCAAATTAACCAGCTAAGGGAAGGGTATTATTATTTCTCCACCTGTTCTTCATAATCATTTCTTTCACGAATACTTGAAGCTAACCCCATAATGAAGTTGTCCACTGGAGCTCGGTCCTTGGCCCAGGCAGATTCAATAATCACACAACTAGTCTTAAATATGCTCTCAAGCATAGCCCCTTGATCCGGCTGTACCAACAGACATTAAAAATAAATAGAAACTTCCTTCAGTAAAGTAAAGGTAAAATGTCCAGAAGAGTTGTGACATGATGTGTTCGATTATACTTCTATGGATCTTCAGACATGATCATCAGTAGTTTAGAGTATGTTGCTCATATGAGTTAAGACATAACAAAATTACCAGTGCACAGACAGCTAGTACCAGTGGTTTAAGTCGGATGAGCAACACGCGAAGAGGCTGCCCTCCTCTTGCCACTGCAATCTTTGCAATCCCAGAAAGCAGAGAGTCGAACAGTTCTTCACAGGCCTTCATTTTACGCCACACAGATGTCAAGCAGGCATCTGCAGCATCTAAAAGTAATGCAAGCGTCTCCAGGACCAACCTTTTAGAAGTTTTTCCATCTGTTTCAAGAGACACGAGGCTCTTGATTTTCATTTTAGCTGCAGCCTGATAAACAGACAGTTTGGCATTGACTCTAGTTTTCAGAACTTGGCCCTGTTCGTTCCAGTCTCGCTTTCTTGACTGTAAAACAAAAGGCAGAAACAGAGTCATCATCTTTTCTAAGAAAACATGACAAGACAGTAAAAGGGAGTATCAACTAACAATTGTTTCAGCAAGATATATCGTCTCTAGCATTCCTAGTTAAGGGCATATTCTAGAAAAGACCATAATATATCACCACAAGAAAAGCATTACCTTCAGAAATGCAGACATGGACTGAAGCTGCCTCTTGGCTATAAATCTCACTTGATCCTGAAGTTTAGAGTCAATTTTGACTTTATCCAAAATATGGGTTATCAATCTAAAGGCAATCTCTTGCTTCTCCAAGCTCTCAATGGATTCGTCTTCAAAAGAAGCAACTTGTTGTCTAAAAACAGGGTTAGCACCTCCACTCCCCTCGCTAAATCCAAAGCTCAGCTGATCAACACCACTCTTCCACACAATACTACCCCCATTCATCACTACAGACGATGAACTCTTAGAGGATAAATTGGACCCATGGCTAGCCACCTCATCGCCAGGACTAGCCATTTCAGTTTTTCCCGAGGGATAACGGTTCGTACTAATAGGAGAGCCCTGAGACGACGAAGTATCAGTTTCAGAGTTAGCCGAGTTCTGCTGCCGCTGTTCCTTGGGCGAAGCAGGAGCACGGTTCAGAACAAACTGATCAAGCAGCATTGTTATCAATTTATCTCCATCAGACTGCAGAATCGACGGGAAATGCTGAGAAAGCGCGACCAAGAAAGCCTTAGAAATTGCTGGATCCCCGTCGCTATCACCAGAACTCGGTGCAATAGCGGCTATCACAACTTCCCCTGTAAACCTAGCAACCTCTGTACCAAATTCCGGGGATAGATCCGCCGCACACGAAAGATAACTCAAGAAATCACAATAAAACGAAGAGATCAGCTGCGAAGGGAAAGAATGCGGCCAGAAGGAACGGCGGAACGATGCAGGTATAGCGCTGAGAAACTCATTAACGACGGATTTGGCACGATTATCGATTGATTCTGGATTCTTGGAGATGATCCGAGCAACGGCTAAAACAGCGTTGAGATGACTCCGAGAAACCCTGGGCGATTCAGCGAGAAGCCATTCCGTTTGTGGACAACGACCGCATATCCAAGCTAACTTCTCCGAGAATTGCTTCGGATTCTTTGCTATAATGTCACAAAGCTCCGTCAGTGCCTCCATCTCCGATTAAACAAAAAAAACAACGTTACGGGAAAATTAGCTGGAAATAAGAAATTTTCGCGATCAGATCTGCCTCTGAAGATCGAGTCAAAATCTCGTAGGATCCAACAAGAACGGGAAAATCATAAATGTGAGTGTAGAAAATTGGTGGTAGAATTCAAATTTCTTCAATTCGTGTCTCTGGGTGAGAGGAAGAAGAAGAAGCAGCCATGGAAGGGCTTGTGGGTCGCCTGAGTCACCATTTATTTTTTTGTCCCTTCCCTTTCTTTTTTTCTCTCTCTTTTCTTCTCCGCTCTCGGGTTGATAATTCTGTCCGTTGTGGAGGATGTACGAAGGGGTAAATTAGTAAAATACTCATAGGTTCTTAGACCAAATCGGTATAACCGGTCTGACAAAATCGACGTTATATTCGGTTTATTTTATTTTTGGTTGAAACACGATCTTATTTATTTGAGTTTATGAACGATGACACGATGTGGTGTTATCAATTGGTGAACTTTCAAAAGATTTGACTCAAGAATTGTGAATTTGGTAGTTAAAAACATGCGTACATGTTCATAATTTTAGGCGAAGAAAGGGTCGGTAATTTGTGAGCTGACTTATCTTTCCATTCTCAATTAAATATGAAATATATTCAAGTATACATGATTTACAGTTTAATTTATTTAGTCAATAATTTAATCATATTTATGGGATATATATAGAGAGATGATAAATATTTTGAAGTTGGAGAATTATCCACAATTTTGATTTATATATTTAGAAATTAGAGGTTATACAAAAATCAATTTTGAATTTGCGACATATTAGAATGAATAAAAAAAACGTTTAGATTTAGAAGTATTGTTAACATTCTAAATATCTTCCTTAATTTCAAATCGCGATTATTTAAAATCAAAATATTCAAATCGACTATAATTAAAAATTAGTTTAGACAAATTAAAAAATAATAATGAAAGTTGACAGTTGAGATACACATTCAAAAGAAAATCATATCCAGTACCAATATCTATCAATTATTAATCGAGAATTCCAAATAAACACATGTAACAGATTATAGACTTCATGATTCATATATAAAAACCATAATATACTATATTAATGAGATATTAAAACAAAGTCCAGAGGAAACATACAACGAAGCAGAAAACGACAAAAGATAATCCATGCAATGCAATGCAATTGCATATTTCTCTCACAATTATTCATCACCTAAAAGCAACAGTACAAAATATTGTAAAAGCAAAGTTCAAACGATATTCAACCAAACGTAGTCTGAAATTGAATCAAACCCAGGATAGGAGAATCAACCTAACTCACCGCTTTCCGGCGACACAGGTAAAGAGGTCAGATTTAGGCTGAAGCATCTTGCAGAGACCCATATACGTCAAGTAAAGAACACGATCCTTAGCACCAGTACGATGATTCTTGGAATGTTTGCAGAAATTCTTAAGCTGCTCCAATGTACAAAAACCCAACGTTTGTCCCAAAAGCAAAAACAACCAATTAATCTGACTTTTCCGTTCAGCAATCACCGGTTTCACAGCTTTTTCACGGCCACAAAGCTCACATCTCCGTTGCTCTGGATACGCCCAATCCTTATGAGCTCTGTCCCTCATTTTCCTCTTCTCCGTCAAATAAAACTTCACAACCTCAGCGAATCTCTCCCTTAGATTGTAGCTAACCTGATACACTTTCTCGCAGTGTCGACATTGTACCTCTCCGGTGATGGTTGTGATCTGATTCGATTCGAGATACTCAAGGCTTTGTATCTCCCCACGGCGATTAGTCGCCCATGGAAACGGCGGAGAAATCGTATCGGATTTCTTACTTACGGTTGATCGTGATCTATAAATACGAACGGAACCGGTTACTGGTCTCTTCACCGGCGGAGGAGTTAGATTTGACGAAGGTGGAGCTAAACCTGACGGCGGGAAGAAATGAGTAACCAGCTGAGGCGGATTCGGTGTCTGTTGAAAATAGTTGCTCATCCATAAAGGTATCTGATGAGACGGCGGAGGGGGATCAGGCACCATAGACCGCGTCGCCAGAAAATCAGCAGGTGTTGGCCACGTTGTCACAGGTCCAGGGAATTCCGGTGGTGGAGCTATAGGAACCGGTGACTTCACAGGACGGATCTGAGAGGAATACGATGTTGAGCCCAAGGTTAGCGAAAGAGGAAGCTGCTCATCGTCATCGTCATCATCATGAGTCTGATTCGTCATGGTTTTTTGGGGAAGCGAAACGAGTCTGAATAGCGAACGAGGAAGCTGCTCATCGTCATCGTCATCATCATGAGACTGATTCGTCATGGCTTTTTGGGGGAAATGAAACGACGGAAAGGAATAAGACAAAGTAAGGAAAAAGATGGAGGTTAGTGTTTTTCTTTTATGCGTGGTGGTCACTGTGATGGATCGTACACTCTTAACATTTAGAGAAGCGAGAAAAACGACGGAAAAATCGGAGAGAAAATACTGAGAAAATGATAAGAAAATAGAATCTTTTCTGTTATGCAAATACATACACTCGCATTTTACGGTGTTAAAATCCTTTGAATTTTTAAATTAATTCAAAATTTGTCCAAAATACTTTAGTTTGTGCCACGTGGTGATAAACTATTGGACGATTATTTTTTTATATTGAAGGGAAATAAATATTAAGGTGAAAATGGAGATTAAGTAGGGATTGTGGGGTTTTTATGTGAAAAGCAGAAATCTTAACAAACAAAAGATTCGGATAAAACTTAATTATAGACCTATTTTCAAAATTTGAAATACAGTTATCAGACAGCTATTTTTCAGATCTTTAGTTTTGATTATTTCTGAATATTAGATTTTCGTGCTTTTCTTTTCTTTTTTGTACCGCTGAAAAGGAATAATGTCTTAATCGTTGATTGAATGAGACTATAGTTCAATTAATAAATCTCTTACAAGATATTATTATTTCATTACTTCTTTAACATATGATTATGGATGTTTATTTACTACTACTATTTTTACGTGTATATTACAAGAAAAACAAAAAACACTTTTCATACCGCAGCGGTATTAAATTAGAGCATCGCACCATTCATAATTACAAGTAAATTTTTTTGTAATTATGTAGATTTTTTGTTTAACAAAGAAAGTATTGTAAAAAAAAGTTATATAGACAGCTGAAATAGCCCAACAAAAGCCCAATAGTGGCCTTAACATAAAAATCCATATTGGAATTGGAACCACTGTATTCTTCAGTATTTAGTTTTTTTTTTTTTTTTTTTTTGTATTTGGAAGTAGAACCACCAGTTCTTTTTTAGTATTCCGTATTTAATTATTGTAGCAAATTATACAGATAGAAAATTTATTAAGGCCCATTGATACCCTATGATATAGTTTTTGGAAGCTCAAGTAATTTTGTAGTCGTATTATCTTAGAGCATCGCACCATTCATAATTTACAAAAAAAAAATTCAGCTGAAATAGCCCAATAATTCAAAAGCCCAATAAATCCACATTTTTAACAACTGTTTAATGTTTTCCGTATTTAGGCTTAGCTATTGTATTTTGTAACCAATGACACCAATTATACAAGCGAAAGTTGATAGATTCTTATCTTACCAGATCTTAGTAAAATATCTTGAGATCTCCATAGATTCAGTTAGGGTTTCATATGCTGCCGTGGAAAACTTGTAATTAATTATATAGGTTTTGATTTTATGTGTACATGTTTCAAACAAGTTACGTGATATTATATAATGCGCAATCGGATAAAATTTTTAAAATAATATGATATTTGTTTGTGTAACAATCTAAAGTTACTCTCAAATTCACATCTGAAAAAATACCTCTTATTTACGGGTTTGTCGTCGTATCAGTTTGCTATCTAATGCCCTTAAAATTTGTAGATTCAGATTGTTGAGGGACGTAGAAGTTTTGTTAGAATGAAAAAGAATGTATAACTTCTGCTGGTTTTATTTTGGTTTGTATTTGATCTATAGTTTATTCCTTATATATAAACATACACATATATTACTCTTAACGTCTATAAAGACATATATATACATCACAAAGCTAAGTGAGTAACTTGATGAAATGTTCAAATCGTGGTGATGTGAATGGTTCGTTGTCGAATGTCGGGAGACATTACTAAACCTTACTATTATTGGGAAGAAGGATAAGTCGTAATTGACTTGATGTTAAAATTCGTCGGACCACCTTCTATTATAAGCATCAGTAAGTCTAAATCATATATTTCCGCACGATCGAGTCACTTCGATCCAAAATTCGAAAACTTCCAAAGCCGACATATATTTTCATGGACCATAAGTTACATACATTGTGATATATAAATATGTAGTGTATATATATATTAGGACGCATGAGATATTATATTTTACATTAACATTACTAGTATTCTCACGTTGCTACTGCAAGTTGCACAAAAGAGAGGCAATACCAAAGCCAACATTAAGGCTGTCTTTTTCTTTTCTTTTCTTTTTCCTTTCAAACCATAGTTATTACAAACACATACTCACATTATATAGAGCTACGTCTATTTTCTTACTTTGTTACCCACACAATGTTATCAAGAGGGAAGAAATGGCAAACCGGTGCTGACCTCGGCTCCATCTTCAACACCTTAAAAGCTACATGATCCGCGTCCCACGTGGATGTGTCCATGTGGCAGACAGCGGGTCCTACTACCCGTTGTCTCCCATCATCCGTCACCAAATTAACTTCAAAGACTCTACTTCCACCTTTATGTCCATGGCAATAGTAAACAGCATAAGGGTAAGGCATTCTGTGACATCCCAACATCTTAATCCCAACAAGTTCCTTTGGAGCCTCGACGAATGTGTAGTTATGCAAAGCGTAGCTTATCGAATTTTGGGCCGGTACCATTACTTTAGTCGTCATGACCTTGAGGTCAACATTATACCCCATTGTTTTCTTCACAAGATCGATCAATGACTCCAAAGAAGTTCCACAAAACTTATGCTCTCCTTCAATAGCTTTAGCATCACAATGTCCCAAAGTCTCCTTTATGGCTTTCCCTTGAGGAGAGTCTTTGGTGATAGAGAAGTGGTCGAGAAGGAAGTCAAGCTTTGACTTAGTGAAAGGAATGAGATCGGCTTGTTGTCTTGTGAGAAGTGGAGGAAGCTTTTGAAGATCGTTTTTGTAGAAGTAAATCAGCAATTTGGTTCCTAGTTTGAGATCATTGAGTGTGAAATACATGTACAACGAAGGGTCATCAAATTCACCATCTTTGAGCAAATGACTAATATCTTGACCTTCTTTTTCCTTGATTGATATCAACTTTCTAGACGTGTGTGCCTCCACTACCCACTACATTCAAGAAACACAAAACCAATAAATTAGATACCAAAAACTTCAGAAAGATTCAAAGTTTTCTTTTCCCATTAAAATAGATTTGTTTATTTGAAAAAGTTGCCAGAAGGAAAAGAAGACTTTTTTCTTCCTAAGAATGTGGTAAGAACCATGATGCAAAAACTTAGGTACAATTTGGATTCATTACAAACAATTTCATGAATATATGCTGTAGATTCTTATACAAGTACTAGTTTCTTTTTTTATCCGATTGAAGAGAGAAAAGAAGGTTCTTAAAACATTATGATGCATAAACTTATGTAAATTTGTGTGCCACAATTACATATGTGATTAATTTCCAGGACTCTTATGTCTTATATTAAATACTTTTAATCATATACATATGTATACATACATATATAGAGGTACATATGTTTAAAGAATAAGGCTTTCAATTTGAGCCTCACACATATAGAGGAACATATGCATAAAGAATCATATACATATAAGTGTAAAATTGTTAACAATATATATGGGGAGAGATAAACATACCAGAGAGAAGAGGATGAGAGTGAGGAAGCTAATAGAGAGCCTAAAAGTAGAAGCCATGGATTGTATTTTCTCTGCGGAGAAAATGAGTTTCTTCTTCTTCTTCCTCTTCTTGATATTTTGACTTTTTATATAAATATATAGAAAGAAGAGCAAAATATTTTTTATAAGTGTTCAAGTGATCTTAGATCTCAATGAAGTCTGAACATCCATCTATGTGTATATTTATAATAATCCATTATGAAGATGCTGACTTCTTCATTATTTTTAAATTTCGAGGATTTATTCATTTATTTAGTTTTACACATAAGTAGACTGTTGACAGTTTTCACTCAATTTTATTTGTAATTATTAAAATAATTGCTACGCCTGCAGCTTCTTAAATCGTCATCTAAATTGAAACTGTAAAAGATACGGGGATAAAATAATTTGATATTAATCCAAAGAGATTGGTTTGATTGGATTCTCTAATACAAACAATATAGTTCATGGATCATCCTTTACGTCGTAATTGAAAAATAAAAATAAAATAAAGAAAGAAATGAATCTTGTTTGTATATTAGTTGTGGTCGTAATCATTTTTTTAAAAATAGATAGAGAATTCTAGACTCATCTGTAAATAGTAAGGTTTAATTGGAAAATAATTCTTATATTATACGTGCAAAAAATTGGGTATCAACATTTACTTGTAGTCTCTACGATCTATCGGGGTTCAACGCTAAGGCCTATATATATGGATATACGTAAACAAAAAACAATCAGCCATAAGAAACAATGAGTGTTTTCTAAAAAACTTTTCGATACTTGCGTCAAATATATAATAGGTTCAGATCTCAGTAGATGAAGTAAAAATTATAATTTGTATATTTAAAAAGAAAAAAAGAAGCTCAAAATTATTATAAGTATGTGTTGATATATTGTGAGTGTGAATTATTAAAAAAAAAATATGATGGAGAGGTTAGAAACCTGTTAAATGAAGTTGAGACTAATATTTATTTGTGATGGATGATTTATACAGTATAACTTTTATAGATTGATATTTGATAAATTAATATTCATTTTACTGTAAATAAAAAAAAAATTCTAGTCTGAGTTATGCTATTTTAACATTTAATACGATTCGATAAATTAATAAGATAATACTTTTTTTAGAATATTGTTATATAAATACATACTTTCATCGATATTATAAATTAACAATTGTGTTAACTTTAGTGAAATATGACTATATATTATTGTTGGTTTTTCTTAAATTTGTCGTAGTTATTGTTAGAGTTCATTTCTAATATTTTTATTTCATCAAAACAATATTATGTTTTTAGACAGAATTATTCTTTTTTACTTTTAATAAGTCTTAAAAATATATTGATTATAACGATTTTGGTTAGAAAAGTTTTAAAAATTAAAAAATTTATCAAATCGCTGTATAAATTAATATTTTTATAAATTAAAAAAAAAATCACGGCTTCCATATTATAAATTTGTAGATATTTTGTGTAGCTCAAATTTGTCTCTTATATATATGTATATGTCATATATATATGCGTGTGTACTTAATTTGTATTAATGATTCTGATTCTATTTTTTTATATATAGGAAAGTTGGTCATTTTTACGAAGTCTTGTGGTATAACTTTTCAATAAATCTTTTGTTGACAATGTGAATGATGGACCTTTGGTGAATTGAAAAGGATTAAAACAATAAAAAGTATATTTTAAAATTTAATTAGGACCACAAATAATAATAAGAAAAAATAACTGAATAAAAAGCTCATTGATCTTTCATTGAACTTAGTCGCAGTATCATTGACTTATTTTTTTTATTTTTTTTACATAGTCACTCTAATCCTAAGGCGACAACCAACCCACTATATAAAATCTTTGACTTTAATACATCATCCATTATGTTTTATCATCCGAATTGCAAAAAAATAAGAAGAAGAAAATCAGAATGAATATTCATGTTCGTGGAATCTGTTTTTAGCATATGGATGTGCGGTTTTATTTTACAAAAGAAAAAGAATAACGAATTTAAGAGAATTTTAATGTGCCGAAAATCACAGCAAACTAATAAGGGTTTTAATCCATTGTCAAGATTTGTTTGAAATCTGCTTTTCTTATGTCTAACATTCATATACTTTTAAGAAAATAAATTGTGTGACATTAATAGGAAATTGCAGAGTGCAAACAAAAATATGAGTAAATTGGTTGGGAGAAGATGAATCAGAAAAAATTAGTTTTACGGTAAATCAATACAAAGTCCAAAACAATGTAAATATTTTGCCTAAATTAATCTCACACGATTTTTCAGTTTTGAATCAATTCCGACATAATACATGAGACAAACATATCAAATAAGAGTTTTTTAACCCATCTCTATTTTTATTTTTTTACTCTATTTTTACCTATATTTTACTCCAACACATCTTTATTTTTTTCTCTATAGATAAAAAAAACAAAATAGAGATTTCTATTTTTTTTAATATTTTTTCTAACAAATAAATATCTATCTGAGAAACCATCAGAGTAAAAATAGAAATCTCTATTTTTCATTTATATTTTTTTTTAAAAATAGAGACAATTATTGGAGATTATATAAATACATGTGAGCTCGTATTTCTTGAAGCATTAAATATCTAGCAACTCATTCCTTCTCTCGCCCAAAAACTCAACTGACGAAGGTATCACAACCGCAAAACAAAAGCAAATGCCGGTTTTCTTATTATTATTTCGAACTTTAGACCTTTTTGTAACGTTTCTTTAATTTTTTTCCTTGATAAAGAACCCTATTATATCTTAGCTAAATATTTACCTCATTTTGTTTATGAGCTAAACCACCCCAAAAATATTGTAGTTTTGCTTTCGGATTTAACTGCCAAGCAAGTGATTAGATATATTAAAGGAAAATGAATGAAAGGACAAAAAAATATAAACGACAATATTTGAATACTGATATTTATCTCCATTCTCAAATATTTTTGATTTATTGTGACAATATTTGGTTGTTTCCCATTTGCTACATCTTTGAGGACATGAAATGATAACATATATATGAACGAGTATAATACATTCTCGTTTCATTTTACAAATAATGTCAATTTATGCTAACATTTTTTATTTAAAAATTATCCTTATAAGATTTCAGTGTATTATTTTACCATGGTACTGTAAAGTCGGATGCTATATATATATATATATATATATATATCAAAAATGACACTGAAGAATTTATTTGAACTAAAACTAAAAACGTAAAATAAAAAGAATTTTTCAAAAATCAAAAATTTTATATAAAAATATAGATAAAATGTTAATATAGTACAACTTCTATTCAAACAGAGAGAATAAATCTTCTATAGACAGTGAATATCCATTATAATAACGAGCAATAGTTGTAATGTTGCAGTACAAAAAGAGAATTGTAATATTTGTGCATGATTGAGAAATCTAAGTTGACTTTGAATTAAAAGGCTAATTCCAACAAGTACATGTAGAAGTTGACTATAGCTATATATTTACTACAAATTGATCATTTCAAGAAAGACATTTAAATTAAGATATGCATGCATGACTTGATTGAACCCCACTCGCTTGCTTCGTGCCATTCGACAAGATGTTACTTTTAAATGCAAGGTAAATTATGGATATACTCTTCTGTATTTTTTGTAGTAGATATTTTTACGAAAATTGTTTTTTTTCCAAAATCAAATGATATTTATTAATTTTCAATATAGAATTAATTAAATTTTAATTAATTTTGAAGATTTATATGCTGCAGATTAGATTACCATTGGTGAAATCATGTTTAGGTAAATAATAAATGATGTTGTAGTTTAGGAAAAAAAAAAATTCTTTAATCTTTATGTAAGAATGTTAAACTTCAATTATAAAAATATGAAGCAGTATTATATAAGATGTTTAACTAATCGAATAATATTTTTTGGGATGAAATTTTCTTGCATATGTTTCTAAAAAAATAATATGTGAAAAATTAACATTCATTGTATGTTTATAAGAAATATATGTGAGTTTTGTTTAGATAAATAATACTTAAAATTAAGAATTTGTAAAGTTATACTGCACTTCAAATATGTTATTTTTTCCTTTTATTTAAAATATCAGCAACATTCTAAATGATTTTATTTTCTTTAAAAAATTGAAAAAATGAAATTAGCAAATATGTAAAATTTAAAACGAATTTAAGAAAAAACTTTGTAAAGATATGATATGCTTTATAAAAAAAACTTGGTGGCGTACCTACTAAATATGATCACATTAGAGATTTGTATCCTTTAGCATATAGTATGTAGTATAGATATCTATATTTTTATTTATTAAAGAGCATATTCATAATATAGGTATTATATGTTAATTACAATAAACGTTCAATTCGTTATGTTAGTTTTTAGAAAACTTATTGCGTGTGCATATCAATGTGAGAAAGCGACTCCACATGTGAGATGTTGGTCTGAGAAAGCTTTCTGCACTTGGTCGGAACTACTTCATGGACTAGAATGCAATCCATCTATTCAAAGAAAAGCAGTTGTCCATGCATGCCTCGGTTTTTCACATTTGGAAGCAGCGCAACAATGTCTTACATAATATGCGATCGATCACTCTGCAACCAATATTCAAGTACATAGACCATGACATCAAAAACATTATCACACCGAGAAGAAAGAAACGTCAATTTGGTAACTTAATGGCGTTATGCCTGCGGTGAATTCTCCTAAGAGTTCTCCCAAATTTTATTGATTCCTTGTTTTTAACTTTTTCGCCAAAGAATCATACATATAGATTTGACACCATTTCAACTTATCAAATACAAGTGAATAAATAATTTCAAGCTTGAAAGGAATTTAATCATGATCTAAACCTAAACGACAAATTCTTCACAAGTGAGAATCACTAATTGACTACCCCTTGGTCGCATATACATCATTGTTGTAAATCTGAAAATTGGTTTGGATTTGATCTGATATGTCATTCATATAAAACTTGTATTATTTATTTTAGAATTTTGCCGCAAACAGATAAATCATCATCTATTTAGAAAATTTTCATTTGCACCACAATTAATCAGGGGAAAAGGTGAAATCACATATCTTATCTACACTCTTTATTAATTAAACGCCATAATATAACAAATTTTCAAATACCACTTATGAGAAGCACTAAGATCACCTTTTTCTTTATGACTTTCTTTCTAAAGCTAAGCTGGTAGTCATGACTCATGATTATCCTTTTCCTAATGGGAATATTGTGGAAGCGGTTTCAAATCTTTAGACAAAATTCCATGGCCACTAAAAGTTAGCAAAGTTAAAATAAGTTTAAAAAAATATGAGTGTACTTGGCCATATGCCATATTGTTGAGATCATAACAAGAGAAATAATAGTTTATTGAAGTTTAGATCATAATCACAATACATCATTGCCTTCATCAACATTTTCCATGGATTTGAGAGGATCAACTTCAATACTAATGGTGGGGTCTTATTCATCCATTGCTCTCTAGCCAATTAAGCAGTTAGGTTATTTGTGTACTCTAGTAGTTGCCAAATCAATCTTAATATTCACAATGTTGTAATTTCTAATTACGTATAGATAAATGACTAGATAACACGTGGCTTTGGTTTTATCAGGAAAGTTTTCCAAATCATATATATGAATGTAGAATAGTGTTCTTCATTAATTATTAATTAGCATCTCACCATCTGAGACTGGGAGCATGTGACAAGTTGACATGTGTATTAAGAGAACTTTGAGAAAACCACTTTTATGATACTCCCATCTGAGACTGGGATGAGTACCATTTTATAAAAATATGAGTAGTGAAAAAATATTCAAAAAAAATTCTAACATGTCCTTTAAAACATTTTAACCTTATAATTTTAACAAACATCTTCCAATATGCGTTATGAAAACTTTATAAAACTTTTTTATAACATGCTTTTGAAAATTTTATAAATCTGTATTTTTAGAAACAAAGTGATACTTTTGAAAATAGACAAATGAAGTGCTATTTTTTAAAATTGATATCATAAGTCTTAACTGTGGTTTGTTTGAATTTTATTTATATACTTGTCAAAATAAAACTAAATAAATAAATTAAATTATTTTATAATCATGAAGATAATATTATCATAAAAGATAAATATAAAATCAACAAATTTATATTTGTTAATAAAAATACTTTGAGCTCTTCTTCATAAGACTTTTCCAGCTTCCATCTAGAAAATCACATAAATTAAAAGATAAATAACCGAATAAACATAGTTCACATTCTAACTCTTAGTCTTAGATTTGTTTTAATTTTCAAAGGTTTAGGTATTGTATATGTTTTTTTTATTGGGTTGCTAGATTTTGATCCAAGAAGAAATGACGGGTTGTAGTATAGATGGTTTGTTTGAGTTTTTTCCCCTTTGTTTACTTCGTTTGGTTTTTGTCCCCAGAATTGTTCTTGTACTCGCTGGTTTATGTCTCTACAAAGTCCACGACCATTGCCGGCTCTTTGTATTTCAACTTGAATTCTAAATTCGATTGATGAAAAAAAAATGTATCTCTTAAAGTCCATTAGTACCAAAAATAACTATATCATTACTACATAAAATAGTCTTGGGTTTTCCAAAGTATTTCGTTGATATATGTTAAGAGTTCGAAATAGACACATAGATATAATGTTGAAATGGGACCTCTCACATAATTATCTCCTTTTCTCTTCATTTCTCTACCTCTCAAGTTTCCAATCCCACCCTAAGGTAATTTATTTCTTAACCTAAGTAAATTTGTTAACAAATCTTAACTAGCTACAAATGTGTATTACAAGTCTTAAATAAAAACCTACTTTAATTCAAAGGTATTAAACCTTCCTAAATTGATACTTACTTAGTATCGATCGGTCTAGTTTAGGGTTTGGACAACACACCATCATGGGGACGAAATTAGTCATTCTACGGTGTCCAAGACACAAATCTCGGACTCGATGTGGATATGACACTTCATTATAACTTTTAACTTCATAAAAACTAACTATTAGGAGGAAGAATCGGAATCTGCATATCAATCACAATAGACTATAGTATACTTAGATTTTGATCTAATCAATGGGCTCCTTCAACTAATAAGTAGCCCACTACCAATAATGAAATCATAAGACATTATTAAATTAATCAATGTTCTAAAAATACTTTGGTTATGTGTCCCGTAGAGCTAATGTGCACACACAATGAAAGTTGACCCGTTTCACTTGTCCCACTTTTATGATCTTTTCTTTTAGGTTAAATCCAACTTTTATAATCTCATCTTGTTATCAAACAAAACTTTTGGCCTGTCTTTTTCATAATTTAAAGTAACTCTCACGGAGAAAAGCCAACATTTTCTTCTTGTTTTATTCTTTTTAAGAAAAATGAATTCAAGGGGACCCCAAATTTAAAAGGAAAACCAAAACTCCTTTCTATGTATTTATTACTTGAAGTTTTCTATGTAATCAACAATCCTAACAGTAGAGAATAAAAAACATCGTTTTGGGAGGTTTTATATTAGCATATGAGAATAGTTCTAAAATTGTTTTACACAAAAATTAGATTTTCTTTTCCTCTGTCAATGGAGCTATATCACTTGTCATTTTGCTTAACCCTTTGCGGGAAGATTGTTATGAAACAGTTTTAATGGAATTCTAGTTGCCAATGTCACGTTTAATATGTTTTGTCCCTATACTTTATTGAATCTTATAATCTTTGTTATAGAATTATCTACTTTTAGTATTTTACATTAACATAATCTATAGAATTCTTCTTTGTTCTATACAATTAAACAAGTAATATATTCTTAATACATATTAAAAATGGTGGTGTTGCTATCTGAGCTGTAATAGTTGATTGCTCCAGAGAAGAATAGACAAAAATCCTTACTTAAGAGGCCCACCACTCTGAAAATTTAGACAAGAAAAATTAAACAAAATTAGGTTACACATATTATCATTTATATATATGCACAACACAAAGTTGACCTTGCAATGTACTATTGAATAAAATAAATAAATGCAAGAAGAGAGGGAATTATCACTGTTACCAAGAAAACAACTTCCTCTAAACAGGTCTCTATATATATAAACTTTAACACCTAAAGAATTAACACAGATCAAGAAAAAATCCTCAAAACAAAAGTTAAAGCAGACATGAAGCAACAGCAACGTTACTTGGTCGTCTTCATCGTCCTTTTAAGCTTTCTTCTGGTAAAGCTTCTTCCTTAATTATATTAAAACCCTAATTAAGATCTCATATATCTGAATGTTGTATATATTTGTTGGTATAGTTTGTGAATCTGAGTGAAGGAAGAACAGGAGGAGTTGCAGAAGAATATTGGAAGAAGATGATGAAGAATGAACCGTTGCCTGAACCAATCAAAGAGCTTCTCAACAATCCTTTTAGGACCGCACAAGAGAGATTCATCCAGAATTTCGACACCAAATCTGTTGTCATCATCTACCACAATCCTAATGAATAATCAATGAAGTCTCTCATATAGATATCTATGACTTTAATTTGTGTTTATGTATGGATCGACTTATACGTGCACGTATATGTTATTAATTAAGAAAAGAAAAAGCTGCTTGAGTTGTTGTGTTATACACGTATACTAAATATGTTCTGTTTAGTGCAGAAATGTTAACCCTAGCTATAAGGGATTTTTTGTTCTTTTTTTTTTGTTACCATTAATGTGAGTGAGTGAGTTTTGTGTGATGAAAATTAGATTTGCTTCACATTTTGTTTTGATATATATAAATCAATATACTGTGCCTTTCGTGTCTTGTTTCTTATATTATTTTGTGACATTAATTAATTATCTTATCAAAAATTTATTTTATTAACTGTGTCCTATGGAAAAAGATGAACAATATGAGTTAACCTCATCTCAAGGAGATTCTTTTTTGTTTTGTTTTTCGAATAACTTCTATTTGAAAAGTTTTATTTTTCTACATCTTTATATAAACGAAAAGTTAATAGAAAGTGAAACAAATTATTCAAGAGAATATTAATTATATATAGTTTTCTTTTCTCAAATGATTTGTTCATTAGCTATTAACATACAATAAAACTAACTTTTTGAAAAAATAATAATACCCTAATATATATGCATTATCTCCAAATATGATGAATAATATTATTCATTCATAAAATATGCCGTTATCCATATGCTGTTGTCGTCTTCAAATCTACATTGGATCAATTATAAATAAGTCATCCTTAAAGGTAGACAAAGTATGAGAAGAAACAAGAATGAAAAAAGAAACCATTTAAGTCTTTTCATAAATGTAGTGGACAACAAATAACGTTAGTGTAGAGAAAAAGAGAGATCCATAATATACGGCCACCCACAAACACCGACCAACCCAATTCGGCTTTTTAATTATTTATTTATTAGGGTTCTAAATTTTTAAAATATTAATGTACCACAGAACAACAGATTTACAATATGGTAAAAAACCTCAGAGTGGGATAACTGATGAGAGAGCATAGGTCAAATGAACACTTTCAGCATTCACATCCTGTTGACCTCTGTGGATTGCTGGTTCCGACATCGATCGTGTCTGGTAGGTACCTAAAAGATCGAACATCAACAAGTTTCAGACATAATCTCGAGTCGAGACCCATCAACCCGAAAAGAAAAATACCATTAACAAAGCCTATGATTGCGATTGTATGTTTTTAACTTACATTTCTTCCTCTTCTCCACTCTTCATTGCGTTCGTAGTTATGCACAGGAACGCGTCTTCTACATTGGTGCCTACTTTAGCTGAGGTTTCATAGTATGGAATGTTTCCTTTCGAAGCACACCAAGCTCGAGCCTTCTTCTCTGATACCTGAAAAACCATAAAGTGATTGGAAACAATGCAGAGAGGCTTCAAATTTCAAGGTTGTTCTTCATTACACGGAGATTATATACATACCACCCGGCTGCTTCCACCATCCACATCGATCTTATTACCGATAACAACAAAGGGAAAGTTCTCTGGATCCGAAGGACTTGCCTGCAAATCACAATTACCGCAATTTCAAGCCAAGTTCTTTCTCTTTAATCTACTAGGAAGAGAGAGTAAGATCTATATATATTTATACCTGGATCAGAAACTCTTCCCTCCAGTTGTTGAGATCCTCGAATGATTTTGCGGAGTTGACATCATATACAAGAACACAGCAATCAGCACCACGATAAAACGCAACACCAAGACTCTGAAACCTTTCTTGACCAGCTGTGTCCCAGATCTGTAAAAAAAAAGCAAGACCTTAGCTCTTATGGTCAAGCAAAGAGAGCAATATATATAGTACTTGGGATCAATTCTTAATCTAAGACACTCTTATGGTCACCCCTTTTTGTATGTTTCCTAAGTCTGATAATGCCCAAGCAGAATCACATTAGAAACCAGTATGAAGCGTTTCAATATTGGAATGACGCACAACAAATTCCAGAGAACAAAAGTGTCAATTGGTATAAGATAAGACTACATAGGGCTTAATTTCCTTCAAAGGTAAGCAGAGATAGCCTGAAGCTCATAAACTATCAACTTTTTTTATTCCAAGTTTTCCTCTGCCACTAAGGAGTCTAACTTATACCAACTGCGCTAAAATAAAATAAAAGAGGTTTACTGATAAAGCGCTGCCACAACAAACCTGTAAAGTGAAAAGCCGGTCTTCAAATTGAACTTCCTTAGTCAAGAAATCAGCCCCAATAGTTGCCTTATACTGGTTGCTGAACTTCTTATTAACATATCTAAAGGCGTGTTGTTAAAGTGAAACAGAAACACAAACTCATCTAACTCGACAAAAGGAAAGATTGTTACTCATAAAACAGAGACCAAAGAATTTATTCACATATATTTTTTTTTAAAAACATTGTAGTAGCATCCTCTTGACTCCATGCACAGAAAATTTAGGATACTGATTCATTAAAGAAGTCTTCCCAACCCTGCAAAATCACAAATTCAAAATTCTTAACTTCGATAAACACAACAATAAGACTTTTAGAGTCATAGTTCAACAGCTTCACTAGGTATCACAACATACAATATCTGATTCACAACATATTCACTCTCACTCACCAAGAAAAAAACAGGTTAACAACAAATTCTTACTTGATTGCGAACACTAGACCGAATGATTTCTTATAAAAGATTGCAAATTCCAACAGAAGGATAATACAAATGTTGAATATGATACAAGATTCACTATTCAATCTTTCCAGTAGACAACAAGAACACCAAATCTGAATCATACTGAGAGAAAAATCAGACATGACCTTAAGATAGCAGCATCATTACTTGAGACTAATTCTACTAATCTTTCATGTGATTACAAACCTTCCCACGAGAACTAATCCAATCTCTAATCATCACTTCACAATTCAATTCCAAGTAACTACAGAACAATTAAATCCAGAAGACACAGAAATCAACAACCTAAGAGATCACACCAATTCAGATCGAATCCAATCAAAAGGTAATACACAAAATTCGACTTCAATCTTCAAAAATTCGAAACCAGAAAAAGTATTTACTTACTGATCGAAAAAACACTAAATCAACATGTAAAGAGAGAAAGAGTTCCTTACCCGCTATCACCGAGGATGATGACTTTGAGGAGAGTTCTTCTACGAGAAGGCATCGAATCACGAACGATGATGGGAGAGATCTGTACAAAGACAAGAGAAAGCTCTCTGCGATTTTCTGGGTTTATGGAGAAGACGCTGTTTCCGATTATTTTCTTTCTTCTCTGCCCCCTTGATTATACTGTTGCTGACCTGTCATTTTTTTTTATAATATTATTTTCAAAGATATTTAGTGGTGATGATTTATGGATTTTAACAAAATGTATGTATATCAGTATATCCAACTAATTAACCTTATACAGAACATTTCTATTTATTTTCATACTAAAACTTTGACCTTTATTTTAGGTAAAGAATCTTATGGTTTATCCAGAATTTTATCTTCAGATTTAATAAAAAATTTGTGATTACTTTTAAATAAATAATATTATTTTGTTTGATATTATTTTATTTATCAAAACAGTACGGAGCCGTACACATTTTATTTACGATACGTATTTGCTAATTCGTTCAATGACATATTATTTTATCAAATATCGGTTTTTACCATTTTATAATTATAGTTAACTAACTACTAAATTTCTTCTTTTAATTTATATTAACGCAATGTAAATAACTTAAAAGATAGGAAATGTACGGAAATATACGAAAAAGTATAAAAAATTTAATTCTTAAATTATAAAAATAAATAAAAATACAGTTAACTATTAGCAAAAAATAAGTATTTTTGACTACAAAACCTTTATGAAATATAATTTATTTTGGAGAAATCAAATGATGTACAATTAATATATTTAATTAAATCGAGATTATACTGTAGTCAAATATTTTATTTTCCTTAATGACAAGATTAAAATATCCTTATCAAATGTTTGACCCTGTATATTTTATCTTAATTTAAAAAAAAACAGTAAAGCGTCAGAAAATAGTAATACTTAATAATTTAGGCTCCCTTCATAAAGAAACAAAAATGTTAGGGAAGGGTGATAGATGACGATAATGATCGAAGGGTTATGGGTGAAGAATGATGATGATCCAAGGGTCACAATGTCTCACACCAAAACGATACCAAGCCTCTTTAAGGTTATGACTGTTGTATGTAATTAATTAGATACATGAACGAGGACAAAAACTCTTTAGGAATGAAATACAAATTATTAAGGAAAAATATGATTACACCTTTTCAACATTTCAATGGATTCTCTTTATAAACCCTCTCTAATCACATAGATAACATCACCCATCACCACCACATATCGATAAAAAATCAGTCATGGCTTCTCCTTTGTATCCGTCTGTCTTAAACAATCCTTTATCTTCAATTGTGGTGACACGAGACGAGTTCAATGCTTTTCACACAATCGACAGAACCTTGTTCAGTCGTCTTGTCTTCAATCTAAACCGAGACGTTGACCAGTCGTTTCTAGCCATGTGTTTTCTCTTGTTCCTCGAGCAATCCAGTTATGCCCGCGACATAATCGCGTACCTTGTCTCGTTACCAAACGCTTTTGTCGACGCGGTGGCTAACGAAATCGGTGTGTGTATAAATTTGTTATACAACGTAGAGTTTGCATCAACGTTCTTCGCTGCTGACAACGATGATAACTCCATGATACCATTGCTCTTACGTATTACTGGAGGAAAGTTTACTCTCAGATTGATCAACCAACAACGCAAAAACTTTTGCGCTGGAGTGACAAAGAGTTGGACCGATGTTTGCACTCGAGCATTCTCAGATTTATGCGAGACAGCTCATAGGATCAACAGGGAGAAACAATTGGCTTTAGAGAGAGAGAAATTCATAGAGGATATGAAGAAACTCAGGTTGAGTCTCCAACAAGAAAAATCTAATAGGTTAAGTGTACAACAAGTAAAAATTGCTTCTCCTCCTCCTCCTCGTCCTCATCCTCCAGTTGAAGACGAAACAGAAAAGGCCCTTAGAGAGAAAGAGACAATGGAGGTAAAAGAGAAGGAAGGTGTGCTGGCGGCAGATGATCGGACGGTTTTCCTGACGTTTTCAAAAGGGTATCCGATCTCGGAAGCGGAAGTAAGGGTTTACTTCACTAGGAGATTCGGGGAAGTGATAGAAGCGGTAGAGATGCAAGAAGTTGAAGCAAACGAGCAGCCATTGTTTGCGAAGATGGTGATGAAACTGCAGTGTGCGTCGATGATGGATGAGATTGTGAGTGCGAGGTTTAGAAACAAGTTCACCATCGATGGCAAACATGTTTGGGCTCGTAAGTACGTTCGCAAGAATCCTTATCCAGCTTCATCCTCTACTCATTTTTGAGTGTTTCTGAACTTCTTATTTACATGTTGTGCTTGTTGATGTTGTCGTTGTTGTTGTTTATCTAATAAAATTGTGTCGTCAATCTTATTATTGTGCTACACATTAATATATGTTTAAATTGGCGAGTACAATTACTTTTTTACTAGTTGGTGTTATTTTTATATATTTTGAATCATACAATGTTTGAGAAATATAACGCCGGAAAACTTCCAAGAACAAATGTATATCTATGTATAATTAAATTCATAAGATAAAATAAAAAAATAATATATGATTGGCTAATTATCAGTTTCTATATATTTAATTATTATTAATTAATTGATAGTTTTTTTTATTTGTTTGGTCTTTTGTTATAGGATATTTGATTTAGTATAGTCTGTCAAATAATCAAGAAGATGTTGTGCCAACATCCTCCATTAGCATCATCGCTCCGAAATGTTTTATCTAAGGTCATGTTACTTAGAATTTGTGTTGAATGATTTAATTACAAAATCTACATCGTAATTATATTTGAGTTTTAAAAATGTATATTTTTATGTTGTATACTTTTTAAAATCGACGTAGCAATTTAATTATTAGTCAAAATAAAAATGAAAATATGATTAGTTCATAGATAACTGTATCGTTGTCGTTTTTAGAATTTTTGTTATTACGTGGGATATACTCCATCCGTTTTAAATGAAGTGTTGTTTTAGAATAAATGCAGTTTTAAACCGATTAATATACTACAAGAACAAGGTTTTTCTTTTCCTTCTTCGATGAAACCATATTGGTGTTACCCTTTCTTCTTTGGATTTGGATTCAAAATGGTTTTAGAAATAGAAATAAACTATCATTGACTCATCCATCTAGATGGAAGGTCGGGATACCTTAAATAATAAAACACGTAGAACACGTAGTAATAATAATGATTAGAAACTAAAAGTTAATCGTAATGATCAATAGTATCTTGCCAAGGTTAGAACACTTAGATGAAAGTAAGCTTGACACATATGGTATCTGTGGTTATGAAAAACATTATGAAAAAGTTGTGCACATGTTGAATGAAGCAGTTGCTTATCTTCTTTCACCTATATTTATTTAATAAAATGATGATAGGATTAAGTTTTAGGGTAAACCAAACAAGGATTTAGAAAGAGTAGGAAGATTTTGTTTTATACCCTAAGGATGCTAGTAGCTCATGCCACGATATACCACTTATGGCGTGACAATCAGCAAAGACTCATGTACCGATCATTTTCAAGATAATTGACCGACATGTGTTCGTAATGCCAAACCGAAGAAAGTTTAGAAAACTCATGGGTTTGTGGCTTCCATGGGAGTGAACTCCAGATCAACCCATCTCAAACTTGTTTTGTACTCTATCTTTTTGGCAAGGACACAGTTAATCTTTTTGTATAACCGCTACATTTCATTATTTATGATATTTACATTTTTATCAAAAATGATTCACGAAGATTAGGAATATGTTTTCTTATCGCACTTACCATTAAGAGGGACATCGAAAACATTGCATAGAAGAAAACAACACAAATGATGGTTTGATTAAGTAACAATGGCGTGAACCTCTATAGCAGGATTTAGGCTAAATCTTTGCTGCGAGTACATCATGTGACCCAAATTTTTAAAAACGTATCAATTTATCAAGAGTATGAACTTATAAGGGGTAAGTAAATGAGAGATAACATGTTTATCAGATGAAATCAACCAAAGTTTTTTTTTTTTTTGTTGCTTCCACATGCGCATATGTGAATACGTAAACTGCCGACAAAAAAAAAAAACATTCTTTCTTTATTGCGTTTTCTAAGCGAGAATGTCGATGTGATCAGTTAATGCGAACGGGTAAAATTAGATCAGTATTTATAAAAACAAAAAGGCAGTGGAAAATCTAGGGTTTCTAATATTAATAGCCTTGTAATCAGCATTAACTTAGAGATATTTAAATCTCAAGTTTCATTGTCAACAGAACTTATTAGTTATTATTACTGTTGAGTGATGACTGATGACCAACAACGAGTACTTGATCTTTATTGAAGAACACGCAAAGAACAAATAGCTCTCGTAGCTCAGTTGGTTAGAGCACCCGTTTAGTAAGCGGGAGGTCTTGAGTTCAACTCTCAACGAAAGCAATTTTTTAAACAAATTTACATTTTACAAACAGAAAATCTAGCCTGTAACGGAATATTGTCGTTGTGAATATTTTCTTTTTGCCTGGCTGTATAATCCCCAAATATAGAAATAACAAAAGAAATATTCGAAAACTTTCTTAAAAATAGATTTTGAGAAAAGAAAAAAAATGGTTCCTTGTTCCTAGGAGAACAGGAACAGAGTTGGGTGTTCCTTGTTTCATCTCACATTGAAACCACCGGAGAGAGAGATAATGGCGGAGGGGCAATCCCCGGAGAACTCACCGCCAGCTCCTCCTCCTCCTTCTCCTCCGTCACCTCCCTCTTCCAACGATCAACAAACAACATCTCCTCCTCCTTCCGACAATCAAGAAACAACATCTCCTCCTCCTCCATCTTCACCTGACATAGCTCCTCCACCTCAACAACAACAAGAATCACCACCTCCTCCTTTGCCGGAAAATTCCTCCGATGGTTCTTCCTCGTCGTCTCCACCACCACCGTCTGACTCATCCTCACAATCACAATCTCCACCTCCTCCTTCAACGTCCCCGCCACAGCAGAGTGACAACAATGGCAACAAAGGAAACAACAATGAGAACAACAAAGGTAATGATGGAAGCAGCGGCGATGGAGGAAACAAGAACATGTCTCATACTCCTCCACCACCTTCTAAGACTTCGGACCATAGCTCTCACTCGCAACCAAGATCGCTGGCGCCGCCTACAAGCAACAGTGGCTCAAATTCGTCAAGTAATGATGGTTTGAACATTGGTGCTGTTATAGGACTTGTGGCTGCAGCTGGAATTTTATTCATTGTCATGATCTTGTTATGTGTCTGTTGTTTTCGGAAGAAGAAGAAGAAATCAAAGCTTGATCAGATGCCGTACTACGGAAGCAATGCTTACCCCGCAGGAAAAAGTATGTACATATAAAAACCATGCACCCTAAATTTGTTTCTTGTTGCCCAAGAAATAGACAAATCACTATCTCATCTAACTATCTACAAAACCTTGAACCCTAACTAAACCCCGGCCCGTACCATTTCGTAAGCTTTAGTTTCACCTAATTCTTTTACCCTAGTTTCTTCTTAGCTATGAAAAGTGTAAATTTTGTCACTTGTTTCCGATTCTTATTTTTTTTTCCATCACATCTCATCTAAGCCTTTGTCATACTTTTGTTTTTGTTTGTTTTTTAGCTGGGGGTGATCAATACTACAACCAAAATGCTGCTACACAACAACAACAACATTACAACCAAAATGATCACATTGTGAATCTGCCTCCACCTCCTGGATCAATGGGAACAAACTGGGTGAGTTCACCGCCACCACCACCTCCAGGAAATTGGCAGCCAATGCCGTCGCCACCAGCACCAGTGTCAGGAGGCGCAAATGTGATCCAAAGCGGCGAAATGAGCTCAAATTTCTCATCAGGTCCATACGCTCCATCTCTACCACCACCTCACCCTTCAGTGGCTCTGGGATTCAACAATAGCACATTCACTTATGAGGAGCTAGCATCCGCAACTCAAGGTTTCTCAAAAGACCGGTTGTTGGGACAAGGCGGTTTCGGATATGTTCACAAAGGAATCTTGCCAAATGGTAAGGAGATAGCGGTGAAGAGCCTTAAAGCGGGTAGCGGGCAAGGCGAGAGAGAGTTCCAGGCAGAGGTGGAGATCATCAGCCGCGTTCATCATCGACATCTCGTGTCTCTTGTGGGATACTGCAGTAATGCGGGAGGACAGAGGTTGTTGGTCTATGAGTTTCTCCCTAATGACACACTTGAGTTCCACCTTCATGGTAATTAATGATGAGTTTTCTTGTGTTCTTGGTAAGGATTATGACCTATAAAAAAACTAACACAAAATTTTCATAAAAAAATCAATTGAATTATAGGGAAAAGTGGGACTGTGATGGATTGGCCAACCAGACTCAAGATTGCCTTAGGATCAGCAAAAGGTCTTGCTTATCTACATGAAGATTGTGAGTGATTTATCTCATTTCATCTTTTCACTTTAACTCTAAATAAATCCAAAGATATTTACATGTTTGTACCTGAAAATTGTGGTTAGGTCATCCAAAAATCATCCATAGAGACATTAAAGCTTCAAACATTCTCCTTGACCATAACTTCGAAGCCAAGGTATATACTTTAGTGACCTAAAAATTCTGTTTCTTCTACTCTTTACTTGTAATTACAATTTTCTCTCTTGACAATATTTTGTTTTTCAATTAATCTCCAGGTTGCAGATTTTGGTTTGGCCAAGCTCTCCCAAGACAACAATACACATGTATCGACTCGTGTTATGGGAACATTCGGATACTTAGCTCCTGAATATGCATCGAGTGGGAAACTAACTGAGAAATCAGATGTTTTCTCTTTTGGAGTTATGCTTCTTGAGCTCATAACCGGACGCGGACCGGTTGATCTAAGTGGTGACATGGAAGACAGTTTAGTCGATTGGGTGAGTTATATGTAATACATTCATTTATATAAACTCATACCAAAAACAAAAGAAAACAGTTTCATGTTTTAGGTACATGGTTATTGGCAGGCGAGACCATTGTGCATGAGGGTAGCGCAAGATGGAGAATATGGGGAATTGGTTGACCCATTCCTTGAGCACCAATACGAGCCTTATGAGATGGCACGCATGGTGGCTTGTGCTGCTGCAGCCGTAAGACATTCTGGTCGTCGCCGCCCAAAGATGAGTCAGGTAATAATAACCGTCACACATAATTTACTACTACTACTACGAAAAGTGTAGGTGTTAGTTATTCATTGATCGTCTAGTTCACAAGATTTTGGATATTTCTTACGGAACCCATATTGATCTTTTCTTTTCGCATTGTTCCTAGATTGTTAGGACGTTGGAGGGTGATGCCTCGCTGGATGACTTAGACGATGGTGTGAAACCGAAACAGAGTTCAAGCGGAGGTGAAGGCAGCTCAGACTATGAGATGGGCACATATGGTGCTGAGATGAGGAAGTTTCGGAAAGTGACATTGGAAAGTCGGGATTACGGGGCAAGTAGCGAATACGGTGCCACAAGCGAGTACGGGCTTGACCCATCCTCTTCAAGCAGCGAGGAGATGCACATTGGAGGAAGCACCAGCAAAACTACTACTACTAACCGTGGGATTTAAATTACATAAACCAACTTATTAAAACCCGTTAGATTATATTATTCTTGAAAATGTGAATGTTGATGTAATTGTTCGTTAAACAAATTAAAGAGAAAAATATTATTTATGTATTCTATGCTAAATTGTGTCTCAACAGTCTACGCTAAAGATGATTAAATGTTAATTAAAACTGTTGTATGTTACAAAATTATCCATGATGAGAAGTACAGTCTGAATATCCCATTTAATATGAAAAATACATTATAAGTCATGGATGAAAAGTGCATTCGATGAAAAAGTTTCTCAACAGTTTCTTCTGTCATACATGAAAAATTAATAGTATGCAAGGCATTGTAAAGTTAAAAACTTTTCTAGTCCAGCACTTTCGTAATATGTTTATCAATTAAAGATTGATCCGCGGTACACCACGGGTTGATATTTCATTCGAAAGTTAACGATTTCATTTTAATTAATATTATATTACATATATAATAATGGGTCCGAGAGTATTTATTCTAAAAGGAAAAATATCAAAGACATGAAGCAGAATCTTACTTGGATTCTCGCTTGGCTACTTTCAGAATATTGTTTTTGCGGCAGTCTCCGCCTCGGATTCATCCCGGATCTTTACGCCTATGCCAATGTGTTTTTGGTCCATGATAATCTTCTTCATGTCCCAAGCCGATGTCCTCTTTGGGTCAAACAGATGACGTATTTTGCTCCAAGGATGACCCGAAAGTGCTTCGATGACGTACCAACTGAAAAGAGACTCCTCGATCCGCTCTTGATAGGTCGTCAAGTGGAACCACGCTGAACAACACGTTGTGATGATTGCCTTCGTGAACCACAAGGTGGAGATTATCAGAACCGCCGTGATGACCTGGAGCAACACGAGAAGCACCACCTTTTGCTCCTTTGTCGCCTTATTCGAGAGGATAATAAACCAAGGTGTGATGATAAACACCATAGTCATCCACACCCATGCCGCGTGTTGAAGGCCATGGAGAACATAAACCGTCAGCTGCATGGATCTGAAGATCCACCTTATCACCACTCCGATGATCCTCACCAAGTAGCAAGCGATGAGCCTCGAAGCTACGGTTATCCCGCATGTCAGTGCCAATTCCCATATGGGAAAGCTCCACAAGGTCTTACGCCGAAAACTTGAGATGCTTGCCGCACAAGCCGTCACTACAACGGCGCCAACAATGAAGATCACTTCCAAAGCGATCACAAGAATCCACCACACGGCTCTCGGCTTTCGAAATCCGATTTCCTCCTTTGGTGGATACCGAGGCCTGTTCCTAGAGGTAAGGAACACAGTTTTTGCCACCTCCGCTTGTTCAACAACTTCAGTTTCAGAATTCTATAAGAAACCAATGTAGATTATTAAGTTATTTTGATATGAAATTAATTTATTAGCTTAATGTAGTAACTTATGCCAAACACAAAATTATGGCCTTATATATTTGTGTTTCTATTTGTTTAGAATGTCAACTTTGAATCCGCAAATTTATTCTTTCTGAGTTTAAAAAATATATTACTTATGTTTTGCTTATTTTTTGTTTGATTTTTGCTTATATTTTATCAATCTGTTTTTTCTTAATTATTTAAATTCTCGTAGTAATTATTAAATATTGAAAGATGTGTAGTCACTAAAAACGAAATTGCATCAGAAAAGTTTAGATTGGTGATTTAGAACAAATTGAATAAATTAGTTACTCTTATCTTAAATTCAATTTGAATTTTGAAAGTTTAACTAGATTATAATTTAAAAGACTTCATAAATTCTATTACCTAATATTAAAAAATTTCACGTTTCAATACTAAAAATGTGCTATGAATGCGTGGACTTATGATTATAGTTGGTATATATAGAAAAGTATGTATAGATAGTTCAAACCCTTTTAAAAAGTGAACATAGCGAAGGTTTATTTTATTTATATATATAAGCACGAGCTTGGAAGGAATAGTAGCGCCAACACGATTCCCACGACGAGGTTGACCGTTACCACGACGAGCCAGATCCGCAACATTTTGGAATATTGTTTTTGCGGCATGCAGTCTCCGCCTCGGATTCATCCCATGTTTTTCATTGCCATATTAAGAGGTGTTTCTCTTGCTTTAACGCATGTACCTAATATTATTTGAGCTTATCTTCTCTTGAACTTATCTTCTTTAATCATAACTCGATTAGGAAGCCTTCCTCTTCAAGCTTATACGTACCAAACATTTTTAATCATAGAGAATACGTTATCACCTAAAACTTGTGAGAAATATATAAGTTTGGATCACTTACAATCCATTCTTGGAGAAGTGGGCTACTTATCCTGATTGTCTCATCTTCCTTCTTTTCTCCGAAAAAGGTTTAGAGCCTTTAACGCGTCATGTCTCTGCATGAACCGAGAAATGTCACCCAACTCGATAAACCTAAGAGTCCGAAGGTACTTATATACCTTGATCAATTTCTAAAAGGACAAATACATCAAAGACATGAAGAGGAATCTTACTTGGATTCTCGTTTGGCGACATTACGGAATTTTCCGTAACGTTTGGGTTTAGAACGATACCTTATATGTATTTCGAAAGATACATTATAACTCAAAGGAGAGCTATACAAGGGTCTACACAAAAACTAGTCATTGGGTTCTAACCAAGGGGAAGAATGAGAAGAATAGAGACAAGGAAATGCTCCAAATTAAACAAGCTTAAACTCATTAATCAGCGTACTATTTTGGAAATGAATACGTAGTTTATTATATCAAAGACCAATGTTTCACAACATCAAGCATTTGATTAGCCCTTTGAGTGGCAGATGAGATAACGAAAAAAAAATCGCTTGTAAATGATGATCCTAGGTTGTTTTCTATTGTGCTAGATTGAGAATTGAGCTAGAAACTTTGTGGAATCGGGCCACTGGAATAGATCTATGGGTAAATGAAAAGTTAAAAAGGAAAAAGGAAACGTTGAGCCCAAGAAAAGTAAAAGCAATATGATAAACACGCAAATATCATTCGTTCATTACAATGGGTGCATACTGGTAATGAAAAAGAAATTTTGTCTGGAAAGATGCTCCGACAACAAATTACAGTCGTTGTTCAATCGTCGTCCACTTTGCCTTGATTGCTTGGTTGATTGTGTTTCTGAGCTTGATACATTTCAGCAATCTGAAAATATGCATCGGAAATTTATAAATTAAAAACAAAAATCAGAAACCAGCCTAGTCATGTCTATGATTGTGGTTAGGGTGAGAAGAGCTTTCACCTGGTCAGATGTTGTTGCTTCCTCTGGATTCTTGTCTTTCCGTATACGGACTAGACGAGGAAATCGTAGAGAAATTCCCTTTTAACCATAACAAACAGAAAAATGAAAAAGTCCAATCGTAAATGCAATAGCTCAAATGAAGAAAAATATAAAAAAAATACGTATGCTAATGTTGAACCTTGTCAGGGTCCACAATTCCAATAGCTTCACGATATACAGGGCTAACTGTCAAGTCAGCTGCTTTCACTTCCCACACCTTCAAGCAAGCATATTATTTAGCTTTGCATCAATACACTTGGACCCATAAGATAGAACGTGGACGTACGTTATCTACAAATATTACTATAAGGCATACCTCGGTGGGCTCCAACCAGACATCTGGATTGAGATCGTTATCGACTTGGTAGTATTGCTGGTTTATAATCAGCAAGAACTCTCAGGCAACATAACATATATGGTACTGCATCAAACAAATAAGCTAGAGAGAAGAAATAATTATCTTACTTTCGGAGTAGCAATCACTTTAGAGCAAAGACTGGAAGACAAATCTTGAAGCTCCACATCAGAAAATTCAGTACCTACTAGCCCAATTTGTAAACAAAAATGTAGGAGAGGAAATTGAGAAACATAACAAAAAGAATGAAATGCCAAGGTGCATTAGACTGACCAATTTTACAAATGCTCTGGAATTCTTCCTTATCAACATCGTAGCACGCTAGTAAATATGCACCAAAGAAACCTATAAGGAGAGCATACATATAGCTTCCGTTAACAACATCACTTGTGAAAAAAATGTATCATCTACACATTTCGAATGGTGTTTGTACCTGTGCGTTTCCCACGTCCATGGAACGTAGCTATTGGTACAAGATCCACGGAATCTCCAATGCTGCAGCATATATACCCTAGAGTTAGTTAGTAAAGGACTCTACTATCTTAACTTTTAAATTTTTTTTGTTTAAAAGAGTATTATTGCTTGTCCATATAGTCCTTCTTCAGTTTTAGCCAATTATTTGATCTCTTTGCAGGCTCATAGGTTGCATTTGAGTACAATGACTTTATCATTAAACCTTCACATCTGCCAAAATAACATACTTGTGATGAAGAATTGAAACATCATAGAGATTATGAGGCAGTGTCATATGAATATTTACCCTATGTCAATAGAAGCTTTAAGAAACTCTTGTAATTCACCAATATCGTTGGATGTTAGAGCAGTTGCAAACTGGAAATACCCAAGATCTTCCTCAAATGAATCGTGTAGCTTCTGGCAGAAGCAAGGTGCAAACAAATGATTACATATTTGCACAACACTAGTTGCTTCACTGATAAACCATTTTACGATTTACTAATATATGGCTTACCTCTCGGCGAATGTTCAGATTCTCATGGATAAGTAGTTGGCCATTTAGGTATAATATATCAAAAGCAAAGACGCATACGCCAACCTTGATATCACTGACATTCACATTTTTATGGGCTCGTGTACTCTAAGTCTGAGAAAAGAAAACAAAGAAAACAAGACATATAAAAACCTAAACTATCAGTAACTGTAACAAGTTATCTTTAAACTAATGTTGGCAAAAAAAATTGTTGTCAAATCACCAAAATCTGGTCTAGTAGAGCTTAAGCTTAATTTGATCGTTCATTGGCTAACAAGAAGAAAAACAAGAATGTTCATATTTGCAACCATAAAGCCTGGCTATTGAGGTACCTGGAGTGGAAGAATTTTCTCTTTTTCTCTGTTGAAGGTGACAACCTCGCAATCCAGAATAAAAGATTTCACAGTGGGCTTCTTTAACCTGTATAGAGAAGATATTTACACTAACTTCATTAGAAATATGGGCTCATTCTAATTTTTTCAACAAGTAACAACACAACAAACAAGTGCACCTTGATAACACAAGAGCAACATCAGGGTACTTGCCAGTGTTTCTTTCAGCATGTCTACTGAATATCTCGACTGTACCATCCTCCATATAATATATCTGCGAGAATAGATTGATGAAAAGCCAAACGTAGCAGCACATATAAATAACTTTGCTTTACGAATAATAGCATTCATCGGATAAGAGTAGAAAGCAATGGATCACCTGTGCACGTTCACCATCATATTTGTATTCAGCTGTGAAAACAGTGTCCTTGAATTTCTCAAGTATGAGATCTACTCTTGTAGTTGCTTTTGCAAGCATGGGCCTAACTGGAACACCGAGTGTGAGGTTACAAGTTTTAGGAAGATTCCATACACCACTAGTTAGAAGAGCACCAACAATAATGTCATAGACAGGAAGCATTGAGAATACTTCTTTAACAATCGTTGCAGCCTACAAGGACAGACAACAAGGTAAGTTGTGACGTCTCTAAAGGAATACTGCAAATAGAGCCTAAAGCCACAAGTAACATCCTTGAGAAGCAAACCTCATCTAAAGGATTCTTGATATTTGGGGGCGGCTTAGAATGCTCTTCGTTATATACAGCAGCCTGTCCCAAGGCAGCTAAAACAGTTTGACGTGAGAACCCTAACCGCAAATTATCCTGCATTGTAACGGAATAAGGAACACAAAGGAATGAGCAGATTTTTTTTTTTTGTAACAATTGATCTAACATACCTGAAGTAAACGAGTTAAGTAAAGAGGTTCACAATCTGTAGTTGCCACAAGAAGTGCCTTCATTAGATCCTTCTTCTTATCCTTACTACCTTTTCCAGATTCCTAACACATAACATAGTCCAACAACTAATCAAAAAGAAAGAAAATTTAAAGCAAACACAAGAAAGTGTCTAAGAGAATCACCAACCCCACTCCTCTAAACTCTATTATAGAGCAAATTTCTCTCCAACCTACTTTTGTATCTCACTCTAAAATAAAGTAAAAGAGAGGATTGCTCTATATTCAGAGCAACTATTTTTACTACGCTCTATTTTAGAGTAAAAAAAATAGAGATAGATGGTCTAAAATACCTTAGCAATTAGGCGAAGTGTATCAGCAACCTTGACAACAGTTAATGGTTTGGGCATGAAAATCATAGTCTGAGAGGAACGGCTCCCATTTGCTACAAGCCCCAAGTCTCCCAGTTGCGTATATTGCTGCTCAACGTGGGACTCAGTTCTACCAAAAGCTTCAGAGATTGCCTTAATAATGTAGGAACCCTTACCCATTCCCAATTTAATACCTTCATGAGCAGGGGCAATCTCATTTGCAGCAAGATAAACAGTAGGTAGCAAATCATCAGGAGTAGTGGCGATAACGGTTCTCAACATGTTACACAGAATATGAGTGATGACAATCCTGCCACTTTCAGCTGCAATCAGATCAAAAGCTAAGGAGAGAAACATAAACGGAACTCTCTCCCGTTTCTCCCAACAAGACACTTTTCCGGATCGAAATCACTTGGCTTCTTCTTCAGCAACCCAATTTTGCTCTTCAGTTTGGTAACCCTATCTGATTTGGGTTTTTTCGAATCAGAAATAAGAACTAGGGTTTTGTCATCAACCCTAGTCGGTGGCGTATCTACGGTTTCCTCGAGTTTTCTCTTCTTCTTGGCGGAAGCATTCGACATGAGAACGTCAAATGCAGATATCACTATGTTATAAGCAAGAGCTTCTCCAGAAGAGTGGAGAAGAGAATCGATTGACGAAGAGAAGAAGATAAGAGCGAGATTATCCAACCCTAGCGTATCTAGAAAGTTTTCTGTTTTAGTATGATTTTTATTCCATTACATTCATGGAGCCAACCTGAAATTATAAAAGAAAAAATTAGCTTCATTTATTTAACCTTTGTTTTGTGCTAAGAATGTTCTACCACTTTGATTTCAATGGTTAACACGTAAGAGTTATGCATCAATTCCTCTGTTTAAATCCGATGTAGCAGAATCATAACCTACTAGAAATCCGGATTAATTGCTATTAGAATTTAGTGAGGTATTGTATTTATTTTAGCAACCATATTGCGGTCATGTAATTTAAATTTTTGATTGGTATTGGATGTGCAGGAAGGCATTGTCCATATGATTGTTACAACACATTTTCTGTGCCGTGGAAGCTAAACATCATCCTCGTATTTATTCATTTTGCAGCCAAACTCTTACCATATGCTGCATCTCTGGTGAGTAGTTACTTCAGGATATGTTAATTGCCAAAATTGAGGATGAAGCTCTACTCAATCACTTCAACCTAACTCAAATCCATGGGTGTAGGTAATTTCACAAGATCTTAATTTGCTTGAATTTTCATATCTCTCAGGTTGGTGTGATGAAAATCAAGATCTCTCGTCTGCTAACTTACTTCTCTGACCAGGAATGGCAATGCAACTAGCACATGAAGTTGTCACTAATGCCTCTGTGAATCTAGACCCAACATATGTAGAGGGGGTTTGATGCGGTACCTAGCAAAAATCTGTCGCTTACTAGTGGAGCTCTTCTTCAGGCTTTCAGTAAGAAAAAGAAGCATTCAACTAATTCAGGAATTGACGCAGAGAATTCTGCTTTTGAAGTGGAAGATAAAATCTCTCGAGGCACTGGAAGCTCTTCTCGTGGAGGATGATGACTGAGTTCCAAGTCTTGAGGAAGATGATTATCTCTCTTCTGATTCTGATTCTGATATTGAATCTTAATGCTAGACAAAAGAGTTGACAAATCTGTCCTAAAGAAAATGTTTTCTGTTTCTCAAGGTAAAAGAAAATGTTCCATTGAATAATTCCAAACTAAGGCACTAACCCTGACTATTCAGTGGCCATATAGTGTTACCAAGAACAAGTAGTCTCAACACTAGAATCAGCTATTCAGATAATCAAAATGTAAAGTGATCAAAGTAAATTCAAGGTGAATTAAAATTACTATCAGAATTAGCTGATTATCATATCAAAATCAAGTAATTTAAAGCAATTCCAAGATAGTTCAAGATCATACACGAACTAATGAAAATTTATATAGCATCAATAATCAGAGATACATCATAAAAAAAAGGAACAGCCTTGTTGGATCTTCAGCAACTAGAAATCTCCATTGTTTATTTCTGCGAACGAATCTTGTTGATTTCAGATTTAGCGTAATCAAGTTGTTTCTGCGCAGAGATTTTCGCTTTCTCGGCTGATGTGAGGAAGAAGAGGTTACCGTTTTTCTGGTAGATACTTCGAGAAGAAGAGAGACTGCTCAATTCATCTAACGAAACCTCTTGCCTCTTTATCTCTTTCTCAAGCTCGAATTCGCGATCCGACGAAGTTGTAGTCGCCATTTTTTCCACCGGTGCGGCAGCGACTGCGACGGAAACTAAATTTTCTTAGGTTTCTAGAAAAATAAATTAAAAAGAAAAAATTGGTAAAAGCCAGAGTCCCACATCGGAAACAAGTTATAAGATGATAGGTTTTGGTCGAGTATAAATAAAGCGGCTTTGAGGTGAGAAAAATTTATCTTTGCGCTTGGGGCAATGACGCAGCTAATGAGGTTCTAACCGAGGCGCGTCTATTGCTGGTTGAAAACTATTTCCAAACCCCCTCCTGGGCCTAAGCTTGTCTTGGGCCTTCGAGAATTTCTGGAAGGGCTCCCTTCGGGGTAAAGCCCTACAATCTCCCAGTTAAATTTTTTATTTTGTATAATGATTAGCTTATTGCCTGTTTTACATTTATCAGTAATCATCTTCTATTTTGAAGTCTACATTTTGTCCATGACTAATAAACCAATTGGTTAAGTACTAATGTTATCAGAACTTGGTGCACCGATGTACCGATTTATGCAAAAACAAGTTTAAACAGCTTACTGATTTGTTCTAAAACTCGAATGTTAGGCTAACAATAGGTAATTTTTCGAATTTGTTGTGATACTTCCTAACACAGAAATTCTGTCAAATAAAGTACAAATATCAATAGTCCAAAAACTTTTGTTTTTATCCGAGTTTGAAGAGGCTACAAACAAACAAACAAATGGACAAGAATAGAGAATGAAGCTGAGTTTGAAACGCGGATTAGTGCCTCAGGTAAGAGCGAGAGCGGGTTTTCAAACCTGCTCCTCCTTAGACATCTCTCCAAACGCTGTAACCGGAAAGTTTCTCACATAGTGCACAAATGACAAAGGGGAAAAAAATTTGAAACAAACAAATTGGAGAAATAGAAAGAAATGTGATCCCGTCATGGAAACGATGTCTCTTTAGTTTAGAAGCATTTTCTGTGGACAATGCCTGGACCTGCTTCATCATACTCTGCCTTAGAGATCCACATCTGATTACACACACACACACACACAGAAAATGTAAACCATTAGAGGAGTTGTCTACATTTAATCAACCACAAGAAGCAAAAACTTAGAAATGACAGTCCAATTTTACCTGCTGGAAAGTGCTGAGGGAAGCAAGGATAGAACCACCAATCCAGACACTGTACTTCCTCTCGGGTGGTGCCACGACCTTAATCTTCATGCTGCTCGGGGCAAGAGCTGTGATCTCTTTGCTCATACGGTCTGCAATACCTGAGAACATAGTTGTACCACCACTGAGCACAATGTTACCGTAAAGGTCCTTCCTGATATCAACATCACACTTCATGATCGAGTTGTAAGTTGTCTCGTGGATCCCTGCAGCTTCCATTCCAACAAATGATGGCTGGAAAAGGACTTCTGGGCACCTGAATCTCTCAGCACCGATCGTGATCACTTGTCCGTCGGGTAATTCATAGTTCTTTTCGATGGAGGAGCTGGTTTTCGAGGTCTCCATCTCTTGCTCGTAGTCGACAGCGACAAAGGAAAGCTTCTCCTTGATGTCTCTCACAATTTCCCGTTCTGCTGTTGTGGTGAACATGTAACCTCTCTCGGTAAGGATCTTCATGAGGTAATCAGTAAGGTCACGACCAGCAAGGTCGAGACGGAGGATAGCATGTGGAAGTGAGAAACCCTCGTAGATAGGCACAGTGTGAGACACACCATCACCAGAGTCCAACACAATACCTAAAGAAAATCATTTCACTGTGATCAATATGACATAATCATTAAAAACAGAAAACAAAACTTTGTTCATTTTCTCGACATTAATAATGAACTAACCGGTTGTACGACCACTGGCGTAAAGTGATAGAACAGCTTGAATGGCAACATACATAGCTGGAGAATTAAAGGTCTCAAACATGATCTGAGTCATCTTCTCTCTGTTGGCTTTTGGGTTAAGAGGAGCCTCGGTAAGTAGAACCGGGTGCTCTTCAGGAGCAATACGGAGCTCATTGTAGAAAGTGTGATGCCAAATCTTCTCCATGTCATCCCAGTTGCTAACAACACCATGCTCAATAGGGTATTTCAATGTGAGGATACCTCTTTTGGATTGTGCTTCATCACCAACATACGCATCTTTCTGATTCATCCCAACCATGACACCATGATGTCTAGGTCGACCAACAACACTGGGGAAAACCGCTCTGGGAGCATCATCTCCAGCGAATCCAGCCTGCACAAAGGAACTTGTATCAAATCTTGCCAAAATTAAGAGAATCCTTAAAGTAAGAAAGAAGAGACTAACCTTAACCATTCCAGTACCATTGTCACAGACAATAGGTTGAATGTCATCAGCATCGGCCATGGTCTACGATCTGCAATCAAAAACATAAAGATCTGAATCTTGATCGAGAAAACCGAAAACACTTGCTTAATCAAACCAGGCTTTTCATTCATGAGTAGATTCAATTCAATGTATGATGTATCTATCAATAGAATCATAATGAAAGCAGATTTCAACGAATCCATACTCATCGGAAGACAAAATGTTACAGTCAATAAATCAACAGAATCTGAAGTCAAACTTCAACTAACATTTCAAATTTCAGATTCCTATTGACAGAAGAAGCGAAAGGATCCGGATCGATTTCAAATACAACGCAAGATCAAGTCAAACATGAATCGTTGAGCTAATCGGAGCCAGGATCAAAAATTTCCAATAGTTTGACCGATCTAAATTCCAATCAAAATCAAATCGGAAACAACTTTTGAAGTAACTTAGAAATCGTAATCGAGATCCAACACAAGAACAAGTAGATCGGAGGTTTTAATTACCTTAATCGGAAAAGCAAAAGCAGAAGATCGAGAGATCGAGGAAGAAACAAGAACCACGACGATGAAGATCTGGCTCACTCTTTCTCCTCTTTCTCTCTCTTATCGCCGGGAAATGCAACGGCCGATGAAGCTGAAGACGACGAGGCAATTCAAAGAGGGGAGAAGAAATAAACCGAGTGTTGAACTATTTATATAGGCGGGTTTATCTGAAAAACTATTTTTTTTTCTTTAGAGTCATCAATTTTGGAAATAATTAAATTCGACAAAGACGAATCATTTCGATCATACGGAAAAAGTATAACGTGACATGGCTGTCAGACAGCCTCTTTTATTTATACTTTTTTGAAAAGTTTGTGAAAATTTGTGAGCCGTTGGATATATCAGTTGGCGAATATAGGCTATTGGATTGACTGTGATAGGGTCGACATATATGACAGCTTCAATAATCATTCCTTTTTTTTTTTTATTATTCTTTTCATTTTTCTTCTAATTTTCAAGTCGGCGATCGGGTGTTACCGAGTCGAGGAGACAACGGTGGTCGTGTTTTGGATTGTTTATTAAGGAAAATCCACGATTTCTACAAATGTTATTTCTATATTGAAAAGGGTACAGTTATTTTTTTTCTCCTGAAAACGTAAACAAGTCCTGAAATATTTTGATGATTATTTTCAGAAGACAAACACATAAAACGTAATGTCAGGTGAATGTAGTAGACCCATGTATATATCCTTTTAAACATGAATTATGCAAGATGAAAAAAATAAAAAAATAAACATGAATTATGCAAAAGAAAAATGGCTTTTGATTGAAATTACTCATATTTGACATTAATATAGAGTGTGAGAAAAAAATATAGCATTTTGTAATATAATTTCACTTTTTCTCGTGATTTTGTTTGTACTTATGTTGTTTATGTAACTATTTGTATTTTGATAGTTCTCTATAATATGTTTGGAAATTTAGTTTGAATAAGTTTGGTGAGAAAAGAATACAAAATGGTATGCAATTTTGAAAGGAAAAAGACATAACAAAAAGAGAGGATAAAAGTGATAAATTTCTATAGTAGTATTAGACATTATAATTTGATAACAACTTATTCAAAAAAAAATACAAAAAACAAAAACAATTTGACAACAACACATAAAATGGACAACTTTATCAATAACTTACTAAGGCCACGATGAACTACTCCTGTAACATGCGATAAGTTTCCATCTATTAGCTAGTAAAATTTACTAAAATATTTAGAACATTGTGTAGGAACCATTGATTAATCACTAGACAATTTTATCACATGTATTTTTATTTTATAATTACATGATTTTTATTTCATAATAAAACAAATTACGTGTTATGTTATATTGTTACATATTAGATAGAAGTATGTGACTCTATTATACTTTTTAGATAGAAGTATGTAACTCTATTATTAGATAGAAGTATGTAAATTTTAGAGAAATTTGGGCTTATAATCTACAAAAATATTATATTTAAGAAACTAACACTCCACAAAAAAGTAACGTATATTGTTTGTATTTTTTGTAATAATGGCAACATTATCCTTGTTTGAGAAACACGCTCATCATCTTCTTCTTTTCGCAGGAACCCAATTCTTCTCTTTCACCAACTGTTAACTTTCAAACAGAGTTTTAGCTCTAATAAGTTGCAGTCCACCTTTTCTGAAACTTCTAATTTTGCCAACAATCAGCAGAGGTATATTGACGATGGAAGCAATGCAATTAATTTCCTGAAGTGACTTATAGGGTTTTTGATTAAATTGAATTGGGGTTTTGATTTACAGAGGCAAAACTTCAAATTTTACAAAATCTAAATTGGGGGTTTCAGATTTTGTTGTTTGGGTTCCCTACCATTCTTAGGGTTTAGTTTTCTGTACTTATAAACAATTTGATATTTTTTCAAACAAAGTAAAGCTTGAAAGCGAAATATATGTATCTTTACATTTTGAATTGTCGTATTAACTGCTAAACTATTTTCACCCTCATCTATATTTTTTTGTTTTGTTTGCAGGACTTTTCTTTGATGATGCTACTGAAAATTGCTTGGATGAAAACAACGTCACGTTACCCACTCGTATTCAATTCTTCGCCTATTCCACGCGCTTACTATCTCTTTCGTTAGAAGGAGTTTGTGATCTTTTTACCACACCTAAATGTTATTCACTACATTATAGATTTGTAGTGCTATATTCTTTATTTCATCTCCTAAAAACGTCATTTTTGCAATTCACCCTAAATTTTATTACACTTTTTTTCTATATAAAAAAAAGAAAATCAAACATTTGTAATTAAAAAAATCATAAACAATGGTAAAATTATCATATGTTATTTTTTTTTATGCGGAAGCGTTCAAACGGAACATATATTTTGGCCGGTTTAGTGATAACTTTGATATGAAATTATATGGGAAGTGATGTAAACATCAGTTAAGAGCACGAACGAAAATTAATCCCAAACCACCGCTCAAGGTCACTTTGACTTCCTATTGATCTCTCTAAATTCTCTCTCTTTAAAACGTTTTCTTTCTTTAATTTTTTTTCTCTTTGTAATGTTTACAAAGATATCTTTTATATCTTTCTCAAATCGTCCTTTTATGGACAAAAGAAGATGAACCATAGAGAGACAAGAATGGTTTTAGTCTCTTAATGAAGTAACTTCCCAATAATACTGCTTAACTAAAACTTGTTTGGTATGCTGCAAATCGACCATAAACCAACAAGTTTCCTGACAACCCAAAAGCCTAATGTCGTAGTTATTCGTATTAATTACAAACACGGGTTAAATTATTAGGTATAACAAAAAAAAAAAATTACCAACAGATACAACATAAATAATCGTCGTATTTTAAAATTATGCATTCATTTCGAATATAAAGTTAATTAGTTAATACAGGACAAAGAGGTACACATCAGATATACGAGGCAGTACTTGTTAGCTATATCTCGTAATTTGTCTTGGCTTTGAGACACATCCACTACATTTTTCCTTTTTCTTTTTTTGGGTAAAGTACCCACTAGTCCACTACAATATTATAAAAGTTTGCAATTATATATGTACAACAGCTCACCTCAGCTCTTCATTGTGTAACAAAATTGAATTGAATTTTAAGAGATGGGAACTTTTGTATTGTAGCTACCAATTATTTATGTTTTTAGTTAAAAGATTAATTGAGGTGTCATGCAACATTACCACTTATGTGGAGAGTCCAAAGAACCCTAAGACCACCTCTTTGTAACTTTGTTGCTTGTCATCACTTATGTAACGTTTGGTTTTTATCTTTACCAGCCTCTTTCTTGGAGTCTTTACCATTCTGACCATCTAGTACAGATTAGCCATGGGATGAATAACCGATCTGAAATAACCAAATTGGGCCGAACCAAGATTTTAGCTGTTCGCTTTGAAAAGTTACATGTCCTTAACAGATTGGTTAAATTTGAATTTTACTTCAATTAACCAAGTATTTTGCTTTAGTTCAGTTATCACTTATCAGTTAACTAAATTATATGTTGTTTATAACCAGATTATACCACAATTATACCGTTTTTTACCAAATTTAAACTAGTTTCCATCGATAACCTAGCCAAAATTAAACTACCCGAATCTAACCGAAGAACCAAAATTATTCAAATATAATTTAAAAATCGGATTAGAAAATAATCAAATATTCGGTTAAATTACATTTTGGGGATAAAATTTATTTTTTAGTTATATATTTTTGATCTATATAAGAGAGTGGATGGATATAAACCACAAATATATGTACCTACAATAATGAATCCAACAAAAGGTAGTTACAATCCACATGAGGTAGGTACCATTAAAAGAAAACTACAAAATCTTCTATTTTTGTTACGAGGGTAAATAGAAATCAAAAGATGTGTAGAACCCAAGAAACTGTCATAACTAAACTTTTAACGTTGGTCCACTAACCGGAGCAAACCGGTAGAAAACCGGAAAAGAAATAGCTGTTGTGAGATGGAAATCCAAAAGTCAACTTTATGAACCATGTGTACAGCACATGCCGAGAGAAAATTGAGTTGGTAGTACTACCCTTAAGAACGTTGTGCCCCATCATTATGAAACTACATTACTCATGATCATGACTATATTAAACTGACACTCCATTGATATATAATAATACATATATATAAGTTATATGACCGGCCACGTTTTGATATAATATCGGAAAAAGTCAATTAACAATCTTTTTTGTTATTCTTGGTTTTACAACATGGGTTGTGAATGGTTACGGCGGTTGGGGCGGACACAACCGTCAATGGATCAAACCGCTTTTTATTTTTCATTCATCAATTATAGTCCGCAGTGGTCCAAACAAAAAAAAAAAGAAAAAACCCGCAGCGGACCATCTGCGAACTATTTTTACATACAAATAAACTTGCTCCGCAACGGTTTATTATCCATCCCAAAAATGAAATGGACTAAACCGCAGATAAATTAGACCGTTTTGTCCGCTGCCTCCATTAATAGCCTATGTGTTTTTTTCTTTTCTCATGTGGTTGTAAATAATTTCTTGTAATGAGTGGCTCACCACATTCATTATAACTTGTTAAACCAAATGTTTATAAACTATAACCAACAAAGAGATATTTTAAAAAATCCCTTTCTATTTTGATATAAGAAAAACACCCGATTTAGGAAAAATGCTAAATGGGCTTTATATAAATGGGCCCGTTAAAAGCCGACCCGAGTGGAAACTATGGAAGATCCGATATTGGTTTCAAGAGAGAATTTCTGAAAATCATTGGCGCCAACAAAGCGAACAATCTCTGAACATTGCTACTTCGTCGTCTTCAGCAGATCTTCATCAACGAATACGGTAAGAAAATTCCCCATTTTTCACATAGTTTTCTGGGTATTTTCGTACAGCTTCATTTGAACTTCGTATCTTTGTCTCCTTATTGTCAATTTGATTGGAGCGAAACTTGATTTTTTCAATTTCATGTACTCTTGTTTACTTCTTCTTGTTCATTGTTTAATCCCGATACGTAATTAGTTCAGAAGATAATCTCATTTGGTTGATGCAAAGTTTCCCCATTTTGGTATCTAGGGTTTACAATTTCGTTCGTCCACCTCATAACTTGTTTATCAATTTCTTTATTTGGAGATTAGTGACCATATTGATGGGAGTTTCTAGATTACTACTAAGGATCTCTCTTTAGCTAGTCAGTAAAGTACTGTTACACGTACTGCTTTTTTTAAAGTTCTACTTCTAAGTAATTGATATTGCAGCTCTTCATAATCCATTATCTATGAAATTGATCTTGGTAAATGCCGGTTGTTGAATTATTGTGGTCACTCATTTTCTTCATGTGGTCAGTATAACATTGAACCTCCCCTTTTAGTATTATTTGATTTGACCATATGGTGGGATTCGTCCTCGGACCCCATTCGCTTTGTGCTGTTTCTTATGGTGGTGACCTCTCTCTCTTGTTCTCCTTTCGATGGATTATATTATTGCATGTTTCTCTCATTTGTGGGCCTTGACATTTTTCTCCGGGGCTTCGCATTGTCACAGCCTACAACTTAATTTGTTCAATAACAAAGCAAGAAGACTCTTCTACCTCTGGAAGGGTACATTATGTTATTGTATGATTTATATAAAAGTGTAGTAACCCTTATGATAATCAGTAAAATAAGCTAGTGGCAGAGCCTGACTTTAATAACCTTGAAACTTCATAATGGTAAAGATTATGACATCTCTCTTTAGTTGACTAAGTGTATTGGCCACCTCCACTAAACTATTGCTTTAAGCCTTTCAGTGATTTTCCTTCTCATCATCCTGTACATTTGATTTTTGAATTGTTTATGTTTTGTTTTCCAGTGTGAGTATTTGCAGATCTAATGAAATTTTCCTTTATTGGCTTGTAACTGTGAAATATAAACATTTAGTAGTTCAAGATATGAAGAAAGTAACATTCTCGTAATATTTACAACTTTACAGTTGAAATGCTAAACTTGTTTTTAAGTGTAGACCGCTTGTAATCTCAAATAATTCTAAAACATAGTAGTTTAATCATAGCTGCTACAAATATCTAGGTGACTAGTTCTAGTTCACCTAAACCAGCGTATCCATCTTTCCGGTTCTAGTGGTGCTATTTGGAGAATGATGCTGTCTTGTGGTGGTTGAGTAGAGTTTAACGAGCTTGTTTGGCTGCAGTCGGCAATCTTCTCGCATGTCTGGATGAGGCAGTGCCTGCAGGTGGGACAGGACGAGTGTGAACTAAGCCACTTGTCTATACAACGGACATGGAATCCATGGTGGCATGTCGGCAACAGCTTCACACGTTCCTCGGCTACAAATTCCGAGAGACAGATAGCACACTCGGTATCTAAGCCAGGCAGATTTAGTTCAGTAGAGTAACTTACTGTCTGGAAACTCTTCAAGGCTTTTCGTTTGACTCCTGTGTTGGTCAAGCGAACAGGATAGTTGTCACCACCAGCTTCAGATGGTACTAAATTGGAGCACCTCAAGGCACATCTTATTATAGAATTGAGTCCAAGTGAGCAAACAAGTGCACATAAGAGGACTGATAGGACCATAACAACATTTGCATCAAAGTTGTTATCGCCTACATATGGGGATGGTGCTGGAGTTGGTGATTGATCATGGGTATGAAATAGTAATTTTCTTGAGTAAGAACTTCCAAGAATTTCTTGAAAGATCTCAGTTGGTTTTATGGTGGAAATGGAAATGGAAATGGTAGTGCACATGATAACTTAGTTTTAAGATAGATTGGTGGCTTTCTGTGTTTCCGTTGGAGGTTGTTTATATAGAGTAAAGGTTTGGAGGCTAATTGTTTATATAGAGGAAAGGTAAAGTTTCAATTTTTTTTCAGATATTTAATGAGGAATTTTTTTTTATATATTTCATTTAGAAAAACTTATGGTTGGATGAATAAGAAGCTATAAAGATCAAGCTCACATTATGGACCTTTACCTTTAGTGTCTAATTTTATAAAATCATTTGCAGCGTAATATGCTTTGTTATATAAAATGGGTCCATCATACCAGTTGCTGCAATAGTAGTGCCATGTGGCTGTGGCCTTAGCAAATCATATCTCCCAGAATTGCTTCTAGGGACCCATGAGCTTTTTAACTGGAGCAGCCATGAACTTTCCCTATCTTTGATATAGCAGCATTCAAATATTAATATCTCCTGGCTCATTTTACTGATATCTCACTGTTCCTTGATATTAGCCTGTTAGGGCTTATAATATATGTTTTCTACTTATGGTCTTGATGAAAACCGAGTTTCGGTAGATAGTTCTGACCCAGTGATATATCACATATGTGTCTAACCTGTAAAGGAGTTTCTCATATATAAAGCAAGGTTTGATTTAACTTTTCTTTTCTTTCCCTTTTTGCTATTTTTTAACAGTGGTGGAATCTTAAAAGTTTTGTTGATTTTGTGCGGTTTTGAGAGTGTACGGATGAAATATTTCCATTTAGTGAACTCTACTTATGTTTGGGGAACAGGAATCCACCCCATTCGTAGTAACTCAAGTTGTCCATAGAGTAGCCAAAAGGACAAAGCCTCTCCCAATCAATCTTGTTAAAGGCTACTTTTATCACTCTCATAGCATTAGTATCCACCTCCTGCTTTTTTTTCAGTAAACAGTTTCTCTCTCTCTCTTTATCTTTACATGCCTTTGTTTTAAATCAGAGGTAAAGGAATTGGTCCCACGGATGAACGAATAAAAAATGATTCTTTTTGTTTGCTTTATGAGATATCTTCTTCCATTGGTTGCAAATTGCGAGGGAAATCTACATGAATCTAGTATCTAATGTTTTTCTTGTAGCTCCAAAATCAAAGCAAGATTCTTTGATATGTGCTTTTGTATAACATTGTTTCTTGCTACTTTCCTAATAGCTGGTTTAGTGAAACATTAGATTAGGGAAGATTGTGTATCTTTGGGATAAAAAGTTGATGTTACACAGTAGGAGATGCATCTTTTCTATCTTTTCTCACCAGTCTCACTCGGAAATGGATTCCTTTTTTCTTTTGTCTGTGCCATTAGGTTACATATAACTGGTACAAATATATATAGTGGTCTGTTTTCTTGGTACCTTCTTTAAAGCAAATAAACTTTACTTTTGTTGTGTTATATGCTATAATGATTCGTTTGTTGGGAATATCTTAATTTGATACTCATTCACTTTAAAACTGCAGGGGTAACATGGATGAAGATGAGAAATCTGAACAGACAGAAAGATCATCCAAACTAAAATTGGTCATTCACCGTTTTTTTTTTTGAATGATGGAAGTGAAATGTTACCAACATATCGAGGTGAAATCACACGACACGACTTAAGGTGAAATAACGCAACTTGGTGAGAATTTGAAATATTTCTGAGAACATTTTTGCTGGATGCATTTATGATTTGGAAATGGTTTTGGATCCAGTGGGTGTTAAGAGCCATAAGAAAAGTTTCAGAAACATTTTAATTATAGTTCTCTTTGGCTAGAAAGTTGAAATACTGAAACACAGAGCTTTAGTCCTGTCTTTTAATCATTTATGTACCATTATTGACTTTCTTTGGTGGAACCTATTCTTTAATCATTTACTCTTTGGCGCCATTTCTCAGTGTTCATCTTTTGGTGAACTTTTGATTAAATATATATTTGTTCTTAGTTCCTGCTAAATATCTATAAAATATCTTTTTGGTCATTCTTCCTACTAAATATCTGTAAAGTAAATATTTATTTGATCATTCTCCCTACTTAATAATTTCTTTCTGTCAAGTAAATATCTATTTGTTCATAGTTCTTACTAATATCTTTTTATCTTTTTTGTCTTGTTCATGGTAATTGCTATTTTGATGACTTATGCGTGTGGATCGGTTTTGAGGCATATAGATTAATTATTAAGTGGGTTGATTCATGTAGATAGATGTAATTTTGTTTCACAAACTTTGTGCTTTTGTCATTATCAAGAGTACATGGGACCAGGTCTGGACCATAATTCCATATGGTAGACTACACACTGCTTCTTCACACAACTAACTCTTGGCATTAGTTATTGGGAAACCATTTATTCTGTCTAGTGACGTTTTGGTTCAGTGTACTGATATGACACATAAGAATATACGACCAGCACTTATCAATCTTTGGTTATCAGATGAATCTTGATGTTTTTGGATAAGATTGCAAAATTCACATTCCACCGTAAAAATAGTTTTACAAAGGAAGTTTGATGGACTCATGAGATGCTACTGAAAATGAAACATAATCACTCTGTATACACTTTGTGCTACAGGTAAAAAGAAAGTCATAAAAAAATTAGAAGTACAAATTCTGAATTGCTGATGGTTTCTGTCTTTCTTTGCATCTAGCTGATTTCTCTAATAGTGTTTACTCTTCCTTCAGGTTCTAGCGGAGCAATCATGACAATAACGATCTCTGTTGGTTCTAGAGGAGCAATCGTGACAATTACGATCTCTGTTGGTTCTAGAGGAACAATCGTGACAATTACGATCTCTGTTGGTTCTGCCGTAACTGAATCAGCTTGACTGAAGTCACCTAATATCTTTTGGCACGTCTCAACCAGACAGTTTCTGCATTTTGGACAAGTCAGATGTTGTTGAAGCCACTTGTCTATGCAACGAACATGGAACCCGTGGTTACACTTGGGGAGCAGCCTGAGCTGTTCACCGGAAACAAAATCAGACAAACAAATGACACACTCTTCGTCAAGCCCTGGCAGGTTCATCTCAGGTGAGTAACTCACAACTGGGAACATTCTAAGAGCTTTCTTCTTGATTCCTTTGTTTGATGAACCCCGTGTTGACGAAAGACTTGGTACAGGCTCGGAGATCATGAAACGTGTAGAACGTCTGAGTGCACAACGAATGATGTAATGTAACCCGAGGCAGCAGATAATGCCACAAATGAGGATTGAGAGAAGCATCATAACATTCCCACTGAGGTTGTTCTCATGGGTTATGAGAGGAGATGGTGCAACCGCAAAGGCTCGTTGAGTGTTGTGGTCAAATGGGTTGTGCAGAAGCAGCTTTCTAGAGACAAAACCGCCAAGGAATTGTTCTTGGAAGGCTTGAGCTGAAGAAGGTAACTCATTTGCAGACATTTTTACTCTTTGAGAAAGCTTAAGGTCAAAGTCGCTTCTCTATGCTTTGTTGGCTTTCTTTGGTTATTGCTTCTTAAGTTCTGAGGAATTCAAAGTTGTCTTAAATATAGCTCGAGATGCTTACTGATTACTGTGGGGACTGAGTATTTTATCTAATACTATTTTTCTAAGAAAGTGGGGTTTCTTCTTTTTAGTTTTTTTTTTCTTCAAATGAGACTTGAGTGCTGATTGTGCCATTGGCCCATACCTCCTCCAACCCTAAGATGCTTGTGTATAGGGACTATCACTTTTCCAACATTAAATTTGGAAATCATTTATTTATGCCCGACTTTAAATTATAAAACTTTGTTTTATCATTTTTGTCCTGTGTTGAGTCTTGATAAGCTAGATTCTATTTGATTAACGTTATTATATGTTTAAGTCTGGGTAGTATTTGCAAATTTTATTCTGATAATTCCCAAGTATCTAAATGTCTGCATGTATATGGTTCTCTTGAGGTGAAATAACATGAGAATTGGAATATTTCTGGAATACTCAAGTAAGAGTTTGGATCCAATGGGTTTTAAAGTGTCATTAAAAAAATTTCAGGAACGTTATAAGTAGAGCTCACTTTTGCAAGAAACTGGAAATACTGAAACACAGAGCTTTAATCCTGTTTTTTTAGTTATGCATGTACCATTATTGATTTTCAATCTATGAATTTCTTTGGTGGAACCTATTCTTTAATCATTTACTCTTGAACGCCTATTCTCAGTGTTTGTCTCTCGGTGTACTTTTAAGTACTTTTCCTACTAAATATCTGTTAAGTAAATATCTAGTTGTTCATCGTTCCTGCTAAATATCTGTTGAGTAAATATCTATTTATTCAACGTTCGTACTAAATATCTATTTGTTCATCGTTCCTACTAAATATCTTTTCTTGTCATGATAATGTAGAGAACTTCGGTATGTGCTAGGATGAATAGGCAGAGCCTATTGTGTAGCAGCTCTTTTGCTTTATAACGGTATGTCGACGAAACTTTCTTTATAATACTATTAGCATAGTTACAATATATGTTATATTACAAAAAGGTTAGACATGAATCTATCTTACTGATCAAGGTCTTTAGGCCAATAAGTGGCCAAGATTTTCTTAAAGCACTAAGATAGTATTTTGAAACATTATCTTCTAAAGCTATCATTGTTCTCTAGTGCTTCTGTATTTACATACTTTTAACGCGTATTAATATAATAGGATAGTTCTCCCCCACCAAAAGAACATTATAATAATTGCGATAGTAGCAGAAATTTGAACATCTTTGTTATAAATTACAGCTATGATCTATTGATATCCTACAGTTGTTCCAGTAGTTAACTGAAGTAAAATTTATAGATTGTTGAGAGAGTTGAACAATTTTAGACCATTGCATGTTGAAGTAAGGGCATTACTTAAGCTAAACCTGCAATTTATCACAGCAAAAGATGTGCTTAGGAAAACTTTGTTGCAGTTTTTGTACTTACAAATACTTCGTTGCAGTTTTCACAAGCTCAATAACATATTACCAGATATGATTTGATACCATCTAAGATGCGTGTAATGGACATATGCTACCTGTAAACCACAGTCTTCTGTTGTTAACCAATAACCCTTCTTTTTTGTGGAAAAGCTCAATTACTCTATTGAACTCTCATTGTTAAGTGGGGCTGTGCTTATTAATTGAACTTTTCAACACTTTAGTTATATCTCATCCAATAAGAAATGCCTAGGATCTTAAGCCCTATTTGAACCATCATATTTTTATGACATGTTGCTTCATTTTAAATTGCAGGATCTCCAAAATCTCGTAGTTAGTTATTTTTTATACAATAGGTTGTGGATTGCAACTTGTTTGGCTGTTTTGAATCACCCAGTGATCAAGATTCTGAGTTTGGTATTTGGAGAATCTATGAAAACGACTAAGATATCAAGTGGTATATCACTATATCTAGTGAACACTCCATGCATTCTTTTATATTAGCATAACTTTTTTTTTTTTTTTATCATTAGGCCAACTTTGTAGTTTTCTTCTGTTTTCATACTAGGAGATAGGACTTCCAAGATCTGAATCGTTACACTAAGCCTTTTGTTCGTTCAATTTTCATGAAAATATCTTGCAGTAGCTAGTGTACAATACCCAAGATGTGTGCCTGTTGTGGGGAAAAGAAGAACAATAGAGCAAGTATATTAGATCTAGACACCACGATTTGATACAAACTTTAGTACCAATTTGATAAGATAAAGGGTGGGTAAGTTGAGGCATCAATACGGTAACTGGTATCAACCCTCAGAGTAGAGTAGGAGATGCTTGTGATAAGAATCCTTGGAAGTTTAACCGTATTTGGTTTAATAATGGTGAATGATTTCTCACTTATCTTGCTTCATACCATCACTTGGATTTTGGTGTATGAATTTTGGGGATGGTATCTACAGATCAACTCTATGTTTTTACAGTGTATTTTGGCTTGGATATGTCTGGTGTCAAAGTTAGATCTCATAAGATGCGTTTATCACTGACTGGCGGTTTAGATTCTTACAAGGCTATGCATTCCCCAAAGTAGCTTCAGGTCTAACTTGAAACTTATGTTGGTTGTTTTTCTCTATTATTGGTTGGGTCCATATTCCTATGGCATAGTTTATTTCTTTATCATTGGGGGGAAGGATCATCTGACATGTGTTATTTGCTATCCCGATGTGTGTTTATTGGTTTTGCGGTATATAGGTAGTTTATGAAGTGGGTCGTGTCAAGTAGATAGATACATTTTTTCAATATCAAGCATACACAAGATGAGGTCTGCATCGTAAATGCATGCACTTCATAGACTAGACACTGCTGCTTTACACAAACCTTAGCATCATTACTTTTTGGTTCTGTGTAGAGATTGTGACACAGAAGAATATGATTAGACACCATTTGTTCTGTCTAATGACTTTTTGGTTCTGTGTAGAGATTGTGACACATAAGAATATGATTAGCACTTATCAGTCTTGGTTATAGATAATTCTTAATGTTTTTGGATATGAATGCATAGTTGACATGCCACCATTACAAATAACTTTGCTAAAAGAACTTTGATGAACCCGTGAGATGCTCTTGTAAAGTGAGATTATATTCGCTCTGTCGACACTTTGTGCTACAGGCAAAAAGAAAGACATAAAAGAATAGAAGTATCTACCTTTCTATGGCTTAGAATCTAAAATCTTCTATCTAACTGCTGACAGATTCTAGATTGATGTTGGTTTCTGCTTTTCTTGCATCTAGCTGCTTTCTCTAAAAGTGTTTACTCTTCCTTCAGGTTCTAGAGGATCAATCCTGACAATTACGCTCTCTGTTGGTGTTGATGCCATTGAATCAGCTTGACTGAAGTCACCTAATATCTTTTGACATGTCTCAACCAGACAGTGTCTGCATTTCGGACATGTCAAATGATGTTGAAGCCACTTGTCTATGCAACGAACATGGAACCCATGATTGCACTTGGGGAGCAGCCTGAGCTGTTCACCAGAAACAAAATCCGACAAACAAATGACACACTCTTCACCAATCCCGGGCAAGTTCATCTCACGTGAGTAACTCACGACTGGGAACATCCTCAGAGCTTTCTTCTTGATTCCTTTGTTTGATGAACTTCGTGGTGTTGAAAGACTGGATATAGGCTCAGAGATCATGAAACGTGAAGAACGTCTGAATGCACAGCGAATGATGTAATGTAACCCAAGGCAACAGATGATGCCACAGATGAGAACTGAGAGAAGCATCAGAACATTCCCTTTGAGGTTGTTCTCATGTGTTATGAGAGGAGATGGTGCAACCGCAAATACTCGAAGAGAGTTGTGGTCAAATGGGTCGTGCAGAAGAAGCTTTCTAGTGACAAAACTGCCAAGGAATTGTTCTTGCAAGGATTGAGCTGAAGCAGGTAACTCGTTTGCAGACATGTTTTACTCTTTGAAAAAGCTTTAAATCAAAGTCTGTTCTCTCTGCTTTTCTTGGCTTTGTTTGCTTATTGCTTTTTTAAGTTTTGGGGAATTCAAAGTGGTCTTATATATAGCATGAGATGCTTACTGATTACTTAATGGGGACTGAGAATTTTATAATTGGATAGTAATAATTATTGTTTAAGAAAGTGTGTTTTCTTCTTTTTTTCAAATGAGAGTTGGGAGAATATGGGACCCAGAAAGAGCTTATCCAATTCCATGAATTCTTGAGTGCTGATTGTGTCGTTTCCCCATACCCCCTCTAACCACAAGATGCTTGTGTCGGGACATTGAATATAGAATTAGTTCTTTTTGTGTTATATATTAGAAAACTTTCTTTAATCATGTTTGTCCTGTGTTGATTCTTTATAAGATGGATTTTATTTTATGTTGTGAGTCAGGGTAATATCTGCAAAATCTATTTTGATCTCCCTAAGTAGTTACATGTCTGCCAAAATACTCATGTAAGAGTTTTGCTGGATGCATTCATTATGTAGAAATGCTTTGGACCCAATGGGTTTAAACTTGAGAAAAGTTTCAGAAACATTACACTTTGGCTAGAAAGTTAAAATACTGAAACACAGAGCTTTAGTCCTGTCTTTTAATCATCTATGTACCATTATTGACTTTCTTTGGTGGAACCTATTTCAATCATGTTCTCTTCAATGCCATTTTTTTGGTGAACTTTTAAGTAACTATCATTTTGTTCATTGTTCCTACTAAATATCTTTTCTTTCTCTTTTGACAATGTAGGGAATAGACTTATTGTGCACAGTTCTTTTGCTTTATAACGGTATGTCGCAAAACTTTCTCTAATTTATAATTAGCCTAGTTTTGAATTATAGCTAGTATATGTATTATAATACAAAAAAGTGTAGAAATGAATCTTATCATATTGATTGAGGTCTTTAGTCCAACAAGTGGCCAGGATTTTCTTAAAGCACTAAGATAGTATTTTGAAACATTATCTCCCAAAGCTACCAGTGTCCTCTAGTGCTTCTGTATTTACATTGTTTTACTTATAACTCTGTGAATAGCAGAGTAGATAGTTCTCACCAACCTAAAGAACGTTACAATAATTGCAATGGCAGTTAACTAGTAGCAGAAATTTGAACATCTTTATTATATTGATGGCAATTTTGTAGAAAGTCTCAATTGTTGAGAGAGTTGAACAATTTTAGACTACTAGCTATTTTTGTAAGGGCATTACTTAAGCTAAATCTGCAATTTATCACGGATAAAGTTGTACTAACAAAATACTTTATAGCAGTTTTTACACTCTCAATGGCATATCATTGGATATGATCTGATATCCCTCAGATGCTTAATGGACAAATGTTACCTGTTAACCACAGTGTTCTATTATAACCAATAACACTTCTTTTTGGTGCACGGCCTCAATCACTATTAAATTCCCATTTTGTTAGTCGGGTATTACTTATTAATTGAACTTTTGAACACTTTATTTGTATCTCATCCAATCAGAAATGCCTAGGATCTTAAGCCTTATTTGAACCATCATTGTTTATGACATGTCTTTTGTTTTGATAACCTTGTTTATGACTTGTTGCTTCCTTTTATATTACAGGATCTCCAAAATCTCGTAGTTAGAAGATGTGGTCCTTAACTAAACCAGTTTAGTAGGTTTGCTTACAATGGGTTATGGAATGCTCAATTATAAGATTTTGATATCTTGATAATATATGAAAATGACAAAGATATCAAGTGGTATATTCATGTTGATCACTCAATCTTTTCTTTTATATATGCACAAGTTTTTTTAATTTATCATAGAGATGGAATTAAAGTAAGTTAAGTTTGTAGTTTTGTTTTTGTTTGCATACTACGAGATAGCAGTGAGTAGATCTGAATCGTTAGGCCTAGCCTTTTCTCGGTTCAGCTATCATGACAATATATTGAACAAGGTAGTGTGCATACACACGATGTGCACCTGTTTCGGAGAAAAAGTATATAGGAGTATACTAAATCTTGACACAACATGCACTACAATCTGATATACCTATTTGATAAGATGTAGGATGAGTAAATTTTGAGGCATCAACCGTCATTTTAACTTGAACCTTCCACTGTTTGGTTTGATGTTGGTAGATTTATCCTCACTTTAAGATTTTGGTGTGTGATCTTGTGGAAATGGGTTTTCTCGACCAGGACGGTTCTTACAAATCAATTCTACATCTTTGATAGTATATCATGGCATAGCTATGTCTGGTGTCAAGGCTATATCCCATAGGATGGGTTTATTACTTGACTGGAGGTTGATAATCTTAAATGACTATGCATCCCCAAACTAGCTTTTAGGAATTACCTATATACTTAGATCGGTTGGTTTTCCTTATCATGGGTTGGTTGGTTCCATATCACTTTCCTATGGCAAAGTTGATTTATTTATCATTGCAATGAAGAATCCTCTGGTATTTCTTATCTTGATGACTCATGTGTTGATTGATCGATAGTGTTTTAAGTGGGTTGAGACAAGTGGATAAATACATTTTTTCTTCACGAACTTCGTCCATATGTCACTATCAAGCATACATGAGATCAGATCTGCACCGTATATGCATCTAGTTGTCTAAACACTACTTCACACAAACCTTGCCATTCATTACTGGAAACCATTTGTTCTGTCTACTGAATGTGTAATTCTGTGTAGTGATTGTGACACATAGAAATATATCACACTCTGGTAATAGATGATTCTTAATGTAGTTTACATTCCATTGAAAATTTTACTTTCTCAAAAAGAAGTTTGATGAAGTCGTGAAATATTACTTAAAAGTGGCATATATTCTCTCTGTAATCTGTATACACTTTGTGCTACAGGCAAAAAAGAAAGACATAAAAAAACATTGAGGTATCCTTCTATAGCTAAAGACATGAACTAAGCTCAGATCAAAAATCTCCTATCTAACTAAATCACGAATTTTGATTTTTGATGGTTTCTGCCTCTCTTGGCATCTAGCTGCTTTCTCTTAAAATGTTTACTCTTCCTTCAGGTTCCAGAGGAGCAATCCTGACAATTACGCTCGCTGTTGGTGTTGCTGCCACTTGATCAGCTTGACTGAAGTCACCTAAGATCTTTTGGCATGTCTCAACCAGACAGTGTCTGCATTTTGGACAAGTCAAATGTTGTTGAAGCCACTTGTCTATGCAACGAACATGGAACCCATGGTGGCACTTAGGTAGCATCCTAATCTGTTCACCGGAAACAAAATCTGACAAACAAATGACACACTCTTCGCCAAGCCCCGGCAAGTTCATCTCAGGTGAGTAACTCACAACTGGGAACATTCTAAGAGCTTTCTTATTGATTCCTTTGTTTGATGAACCGCATGGTGTTGAAAGACCGGCTATAGGCTCAGAGATCATGAAACTTGAAGTACGTCTGAATGCACAACGAATGATGTAATGTAACCCGAGGCAACAGATGATGCCACAGATGAGGACTGAGAGAAGCATCAGAACATTTCCACTGAGGTTGTTCTCATGGGTTATGAGAGGAGATGGTGCAACTGCAAAGGCTCTTTGAGTGTTGTGGTCAAATGGGTTGTGCAGAAGCAGCTTTCTAGAGACAAAACCGCCAAGGGATTGCTCTTGGAAGGCTTGAACTGAAGAAGAAGCTAATTCATTTGCAGCCATTTTTTTAGTCTTTGAAAAAGCTTTGGTCTCTTCTCTCTGCTTTGCTTGGCTTTGTTTGGTTATTGCTTCTTAAGGTCTAGAGGAATTCAATGTGGTCTTATATACAACTTGAGATGCTTACTGGTTACTGAGTGGGGACTGAGAATTTTATAATTGGAGTCTAATAATTCTGTTCAAGAAAGTGCATTTTCTTCTTTTTTTTTTTCAAGTGAGTCTTGAGAGAATTTGGGACCCATAAAGCTTATCCAAATTCATGAATCATTGAGTGCTTATTGTGCCATTTGGCCCATACCTCTCCAACCACAAGATGCTTGTGTAGGGACTCTCACTTTTCCAACATTGAATTTTCTATCATTACTTTTTGTCTCACTTTAAATTGGAAAACTTTGTTTTATTGTCTTGTGTTGATTCTTGATAAGCTGGATTTTATTTGATTTCCATTATTCAGTGATTGAAGTTTATTTTATTTACTTTAGATTTTTGTTGTTTTTTTTATCAAGAAGAGGAAGATTTTGTTGTATCTTCCTCGCAGTTTAATGCTTTGCCGACAATATGTGGTGTGTAAAGTAGTAGTCTTTTTGCTTTAGCATTAATATTTCTTTGCTCTTTCCATGTGTATATGTTTTGTTGCTTAATAGTTCACTTTACTTAAAAAATTTAGAGAATGGTTGGGTGGTAATTTCGATTTTAACATTTTAATTTTTGGTATACTTCATAAAAATAAAGGCTAGCTCCTTTCACTATTTCTATTGTTTGCTACTTAACCAAATATATTTGAATATGTTGCATCATAGTTTAACTCGATTTTAAAAGTATAAATGTTTGGAGACTTCATAAGAAAAATTACTACATCCTTCTACTATTTTGATTTATTGCTACTTAACCAAATAGATATTTGAATTTGTTGCTCCTTCTAGTTACCTTTTCATTGTTGAGCTTCTAAAATTTTGAATCAAAATTGAGAAAATAAGTATGCGATAATATTTATTTGCAAAACACGCTATTTTAATATGACATGCATGTTATCTCTTAAAATGACATGCAATTTATACATTATTTTAGCTATTTGTAAAAACCAACGGTCTCTTTTAGTTATGATTTTGCCAATTTTTAGACCAAAATATTTTTATCTACCTAAAAAACTTGTTTTTCACGAAATTTTAGAGAGTTTTTATGCTTTTGAAAGTTTATTTTTAAGTATATATATAGCCCGATCCTCTGATATGATTTACGATCATAAGATCTTCCCTAACTTTATATGATTTACGAAATGTAGGGAAAAATATCAGATCATAAGATCTTTTTGACTTTTCCTATGCTTACTAAACTATTTTCTCTTTACGGGTAATATATTGCAAAATCTGTTTTGGTATTTCGAAGTATCTAAATGTCTTCATATAAATGGTTCTGTTGTTTGTTTATTTGTTTCATGTTCTTGGTCGGCATTTGTTTATTTCTTCTATACCTTTCAAGAAAAAGGAACGTTTATAAATTTATACGTTTGGATATGAACTTTGTCGCTTTCTTCCCCTAAATTTCCCCAACCTTAACACCAAGTCCCATGTTTCTTAGTTCTTAATGCGCTTTTTTATTTGTTTCATGATCGTTTTATTTAAATGTTTAATTCTTCTAAAGTTTTCTATGAATTTATTTTTTGGGTGTTTTTCTCTTTTCCTTTCCGGATTCAATACGTTATAAGCTGATAACAAATAAATAAAGTATTCTCTTTTCGATAACAAACTAATTTTCTTATCATCAGTTTATATGATAAAGAAACTCTTAGAATTTTTATAAAAGTTCCAATCCAAATTAGAGTTAAATCTTGCAAAAAAATAAAATTGGAAGTAAGTCTTTCTTCACATGAAAAATACTGAAGCTTTGACTAAACTTGTTCATATTTAAAAGTTAACTATGTGGAGTTAGTGGAACAATGGAACAGAACAAGGACTTCTACAGTTCGTTTTTTGTTAGTATTAGTGTGTAATTTTGAATAAATCATTTAAGTATAGGGATAAACTTCTAAGAAAAGTAATATTTAAATGCATATACAGCATATATATCATGTAGTAAGTGGAGGTCGGAATAATGCATTTCACTTTTAACCAAGATTATATTTGTCAGCAAATTTTGATTACTAAGCTAGTATGCATACCCTTTTTCAATTAAAAATTATTTACCTGATAAAATGATTATATTGATTAAAAGACTTTGGAGCTATAGTGCTAACGAAATTTGTGGACAACAATTAGCCCACCAAAAGAGAACAAGTATGTGATCCTTCTTCTTTTATCTCTTTTTTTAATTTGCACTTTCAATTATTTTAATCAGTGATAATGTAGTAAAGCCATAATAAGTATTTAACTTCTATTTTGATGCGCCGTGACAAGCTAAATCCTCGGATTTATTACCTCCATCGTAGTCGAGAATCGTCATAAAGATTTTGCATCTCACATAACCACATGTTTTCTGTAATTGACATACATACATATAAGTAGCGATCAACTTGTTGAAAAATACTTTCAAAAGAACATGACCACATACTTAGAATAGTACTTGTTGATCTTGTTTTCCTTCTTTTATCTTTAAGATTTGAACTTTTTCGTTTTTTGGATTTTCATTGTTTGTTCTAAGATGTTTTTCTTTTTGTTTCATTTTTGAGATCTCCTCATTTCTTAAATCTTTTAATTTCTCTATAACTCATAGATCTTATAATTACCCTTTTAACTTTTAGAAGAAACAAAAAAATTCTACATAATTTGGTTTCTCCTGTCACCATAACGACTCTGCCTTTCCATAAAATTCACAACCATACCAATTTCTGAATTGTTATATGTTTTTTCGAAACAAGGTTAATTACAAGAACCGTTAACTTCTCTCATGTACTTTTGATATCAAACATAGTTACGCGATCACACAAAAGAAATAACTTTATAATATACGAAACAAGAGAGTTTTAATGCTTTAGGTTTGTCGGGATTTGATCCTAAATTTTAAACTTTACATTACACTTTGCTTTCACCGAGATGGGTCATGTACACACGACTGCCCTTCTACATGCATTGTCATATAAAATATTTGTATAAATCTCCACTTTTTTCTTTAGGCCCTTTGTAAGAAGACATCATCATAATGATTATATAACAAAGAGAAAGATTTTGTGGTGAGAAATATTATGTTCTTTTCTAATATCTTTCACCACAATTTCTTCTCTATATTATATAATCACATTATCATTTTCGTTTAATTTACATTGATTTTTGGTAATGAATATGAGTTCTTTTTTCTTTAACTCACCCTTTGGTCATGTTCTATGCTTAAGATATAATTTCATGTATTAAAAATAGAACTTTAATTTTTTTTTGAATAGGATCTCAAATATTAATTTCCGAATTGGTCATGTTTGTATAGTGCTCAAGAGTAATACGCCAATCTCTTTCTATTTCTTCTTGTACCAAGAACATTTGTGCTATTTTTGTCTATTATCATCTCGTTAGATCAAAAACTTATCTGTTACCTTTTATTTTATTTTATGCAAGCTAGTGTTTAGAGTGTTCCAACCAGTTCTTTAACTCACCAAACACCAAAGTAAAATCTTCACATATGACTATTTTTTTTTTCCTTCAAATTAAAATCTGTCATTTTTGGTATTCGTTTCGAGGATTAGAAAAATAAATAAAAACTACGTACTTATATGGATATTCTAGGAATCAACCAATAATCTAGTATATATTCTCAAGGATCCTTGTGCACCACTCTTCCTCAAGCTTAGCAACGGTTGCTCGTGTTAAAATGAGCAACTACAACAACGATATCTCATTATATCTATATTTTTAATATAATATTAAATTATATTCAAAATAAAATTATCGATTTTATAATTAATGCAACGTTTGATTTAAATAGAAATATAGCTGAAAATCTAAAGATCAAAAGTTGTTAAATACTGGATTCAAACCACATTTGTAGCCTTTTGTCATATCTTAGCTTCCATCTCCCATCAGTTTGAATCTCATTATATATGTAGCTAAATATTAGGGTTGAGACATGTTGAATCAATTAAAAACATAAAACGTAGAATCGACGAACATTATTCAGTTATATATATAGTATTGGCTTTGGAACTGCAAATGTTTTGACTAATTAAGGACATGATCAAACCCCATATCCGTTTCTTCCGGATGTATTGAAATTTCTCTTGTGGGAGTTTTTGTGTTTTGAAAGTTATATGTTCTTCTCTAGACTCTAGTCTCCAGACTCTACCCATTATATTGGACATGATGGGATCCCATCTTCAAATCTTTTTGCTTATGCTTTTTATGTACTTGTTATATATAAATAACTTTAGTTTTGTTGATAAATAAAGTTCACATTCCAACAAATAACCAAAAAACTATTCCTGATTCCAATTTTTTTATTTATTTTTGCATATATGTTATATCATGTACACGTCTTTAGTAAAGTGCTCTAATTTTATAAATTTTAATCATTCACGAGAATTAGCAATTCGTTGATTATAAATTAGAATCCAGTTTCTTGTTAATAACATTATTATTCCATAAAAAATCTATGAGAAAGGAACAATGGGTTTATATAATGAGTTTAAATGAAAGAATAATGAAACAATATTGTGACTCACAAGGGAAGTCGCATATTATTTGTCATACATAGACTGCCTTAAGTAAAGAGAAGGGCTATATGACTAATTATAATTGTAGCCATTGATTAGATACTCTTGTGGATCATATGGTAAACTTGGATAAGTGAGTTCAAGATCTGTCGCAGAGAGGCCAGAGGCTTGAAGAAGTTCTTCATTGTTCATCAGGTAATTAAATTGAGGAGAAGACTGATGTTGCTGTTGGTGATGATGGTCCAAATAGGGCAAAGGAGGCGGAGGATTGGTTATGATCTGGTTGTTGTTCATTGTCAAGAAACCATTTTGATATTGATTCTGCTGGATTTGGTTCAAAGTGGCTGGACCATTCATAAGGTACGATGGTATTGTTGTGTTGACATTGTCTGAACCTTGGAGAGAGGGAGCTAGTGTACCATACGCAGTGGCCCAACCATTCCCTTGTGTTTGTTGAGGAATTTGGTTTTCTTCAAGATTGATACGGTGTTTCTGTACAGCAACACAAATTCAATGACTTGGAACTTGTATTATATTGGTATGTGAAAAAACCAACCTAATTCAATGGTATACTTGTCATGAAAGAAACAATATTTAGCGTGTGTGTTTTTTTCTTTACCTGAAGATGACTTGCCACATTGCTTCTAGTAATTCCTTCTATCCTCATTTCTTGCAAGCATTCGACAAGTACCTTTGGGTTAGCTTCTGCATTTTGAAATCCAAAAATAATTACATAAGAACCAACATTAATCAAGAGATTAATGAAAGAGTTAGCTAGAGATTAAAGAAAAGTTTGATTACTTTCGATACCACCAATTATTTCGATGGCTTCCAGAAATTTTTGGTGAAGCTCTTCGGTCCACGTCATCCGCGGCTTCCGTGGTTTTTTTCCTTGTTTCTTTTCCATGTTTTGTATGCCGTTACCTCCGTTTATGGTTATGGAATCAAAGTGGTCTCGGTCTAAACCGTCAGTCGGAACCAGATGTGATTGAACCGGTTGAAATACTTCACTCCATGTCATCCGCGGTTTCTTTGCTGCTTTGTTGAACATGTTATCTTCGTTCATGATTTGAGAATAGTCACTGAATTGGCTAAACTCATTGGATTGAACCAGATCTGATTGAACCGGTTGAAGTAATTCGTTCCATGTCAATCGCGGGTTGGTTGCTGATTTGTTGAACATGCTATCTTGGTTCATGCTTTGGGAATATCCATTCACTTTGCTGAACTCGTTGGCTTGAACCAGACCTGATTGAACCGGTTGAATTTCTTCGGTCCACGTCAATTGTGGTTTGGTTGCTGCTTTGTTGTACATGCTATCTTGGTTCATGATTTGGGAATAGTCATTGAGTTGGCCGAACTCTTTTGTTTGAACCAGATTTGATTGAACCGGTTGAATAACTTCTGTCCACGTCATTCGCGGTTTAGGTGGTGCTTTGTTGAACATGTTATCTTGGTTCATGATTGGGGAATAGCCATTCACTTGGTCGAACTTGTTGGCTTGAACCAGATCTGACTGAACCGGTTGAATTTCTTCGGTCCATGTGATCAGCGGTGTCTCATTGATTATTGGTTCATCTTCTACGATCTTGAAATCAGCTTTGACTTGGTCTAAACGGTCAGAGCGAGCCGGATCTGATTGAACCGGTGGAGCAACATCCGGTTTAAAGATCAGCCTCTTCCGTACAATGTGTTGCCATATATTGGCCATTACCTCTTCTTTAACCGGTTTCACAACATAGTCACAAGCACCGTAAAATGTTGCTTTCATCACAGATTCCGTTTGATTATCATCAGACATAACTACACAAATATGAAATAGATTGTGTTATTTTTCTTTAGTAAAAACAAATTTGGTTTAATTTAGTTTTAAAAGTAAAAAAGAGAGTTTGAGATTCACATACTCACTACAGGTAAATCCAACTTTGAAGTAATGCTCTTGAGAGCTTGAAGTCCATCAATTCCAGGCATATGAAAATCCCAAATCACAATATTGATTTCATGTTTGCAGCTTGTCAAAAACGCAAGAGCTTTTTCTGCATCTGTCTCAATAGACACTAAAACACAAAAGAAAAGAAAACTGTTATAAACCCTAACCCTAACAACTCTCTAAATCCTCATAGTTAGAGAGAGAGAGAGAGAGTGACTCACCTTGATAAGCGTATTGTTTCATGATTTGTTTCATGTTGAGTAGAGTGGTGAAATTGGTGTCAACAACAAGGACATTAGTATTCCCCGGAAATTGGCTGAGAAGAGAAGTGATTTCAGATGTTTCTCGCTCCAAAGAGCGAGTATTATCTTCATATCCACTTATCTTTCCCACCAACATTGGAATTGATTTTGTAGAGAGAGAGAGAGAGATATTTTTAAGTGAGAGATTATGTGTATGTTGAAGTTGTATATGTCTTATTACAAGAAGTTTCGATGCATTTTATAGTACAAAACCAGTTGTTCTTATCATCAAGAATTGACAAGTGTCGAAATTAAGCTATGAAAACTAGTTATTATTCAACAGGTGTACATTATACAATTTATGAGAAAATACATAAAAAGGAAATATAGTTACAACAGAAAAAAGAATACAACTGGTACTTGTCGAACCAACTAATTCAATTTTATTATAAAAAAAGAAAAGAAAAAAAATGCTATTGAATTTTGCCCTTTCCATATATATGATATTTATGCTATAGATTTCTTTTCTTAATTAATTGTAATTATATAGAAAATGAAAGAAATCCAGAAAATGTGAACCAATTTTAGAGTTTTATATTAAATGCTTGACAGTAAACAAACATTTCTAATTAACTTATAGGGATTTACTTCCAAAGATAAGACTTTTCCCAAACGCTCACTGAAACTAACATTTTCATATGGACCATTTGCCAAAAAAAAAAAAAAAAAAAACATCTTGTTATTGTCTTAGCTAGTGAGCTAGAGAGATTTGTGGGGGCTGTTTGTTACTTACTTGTCTATGAGGCAAACACAATGACAAAGCTAAACGACGGTGGTGAAGAGTGAAGACTAGATATACACGAGACAAGTCATCAAGACTAAAAAATACTAGCACAACGTTAATATCTTCAACGTTAATATCTTCAACGTTAACAACTTTTTTCTCTTACCATTGTGTTTTTGTTTCTCTCAGAGGCTTCAGAGCCAATTCCCTTTGTTGTTGTTTCTGTCATAACGAGATAGAGACATGTAGATGAACAGGCCCTTGTTTGACGACTCTGAAGTGATGTGACATTATTCAATTGTACCTATGACGAATTTTGTTTTATTATGGATGAACCAAAGATAAGAAATCTACTTTTATATTCAGTTTTTTCTCATCACTTTGAGCATGTTTTACAAATTTGGTTGAATTTGAATAGTTTGATTTTAAATGTTAAGATGGAAATGATATCTAGTATTTTTTATAACCATACTGAATTTGTGGATTTTTTATCATTCATGTAATAGTTTTAGTTCATCCAAGATTCATGGATGCAGAATGCATATCATATGTAATTCATGAACTGAATATTAGTGCATGCATTGGAATGAAAGTATACTACTATGCACTTCGCATAGTATCTAGCTAATCAAAAATGTCCACCAATATTAATCAAGAATTAATGAGTTATATGAAAAAAACAATAAGTTTGGTGTTAACATAAATAAATAAGTTTCCTGAGTATTTTATGAGATACAAAAATGCAAACAACTTACATGTGATATTTTCTTTGATAAGTAGTTTTAAAGCGAAATTTTGAATAAATAGTTGTTTTTGTAAATGAAAAACTTCATTTTTGACAAAAATAAAAAAGAAATAAATAACTTCATTTTGGTTTGGAAACTAATGATTAACGATAATATATATATATATAATGACGCATATAAATTGCCATTAGTTATTGTTAGGAGAATTAGCGAATTTAGAATGTATTACAAGAAGCTCGATTAAATCTTATTTATAACGGACAATATTCGGCGTTGAAGAAAGAAAACAAATCAAACCCTAGTTAAAAAGACAATAAAACTCAAATAACAAAAACATATCAAACACTTAAAGTCCATAAAATTAATATATAACTAAAATGTCTTAAAATAGCGTAATGCATTCCATCACATATTTTTTGTAATTTTTCAAGACACTTTATAGAGTTCTCTTAATGAACGAGCTATATATAAAATAATAACAACGCTAATATCCAAAGAAACCCACAAAAATTGAGCAATGTGCAGATTGTTTTCTAGTGCTAGCCCCAAAGATTGTTTAATTCAAAACCAAATAGGATAATAACTTCTAATTAGGGTTTTATGATTCAGTGGAGATGAAGGAATACCAAAGAAATTCACATTATTGAAAACTCACCAAACCTTTTTTATTGTCATAATATTGAAGCTCGGTTATATTTTATTCATAACGGAAAAAAAAAAACAAACCCTAACCATGAAAATATGTTTAGTTGAATATACGAGGAAATAAAACTCAAAACCCGAAAATGTGTTGAACACGTAAATTCCATTAGATATTTAAGTAAAATGTCTTAAAATAGCGAGATGCACTCTATCATTTATCTTTTTGTAAATATTTACGATGCTTCGATTTATGATTTTTTTTTAATAAGCAAGTTATATATTAAATAACAACAACAAAATTTTCCAAAAAGAACACACAATGGAGCAATGTGTAGATTTTCTCTAGTGCCTTACCTCAAAGATTGTCTAATTCAAAACCAAATATGATAATAACTTTCAATTAGGGTTTCCTGATTCAGCTGAGATCAAGTTATACCGAAGAATTTTTTACATTATTCAAACCTCACAAATTTGTTTTTTTTTTGTCGTTTGCTATATTGACACTCGATTGAATCTTATTTATAAGAAGAAGTATTCAATTGTGAAGAAAAACAAAATCAAAACCTAGTTATTAAAGGAGATAAAACTCTAAACACGAAAACATATCGTAAATTCGATTAAATATTCAACTAGAAGGACATAAAACAGCAATATGCACTCCATCAATGAATTTTTTTATGATGTTTCGGTTATGTCTTTTTCTTTAATAAGAAAGCTATATATTGAACAATAAAACGGAAATTCTAAAAAGAACCCACATTGGAGCAAGGTTTAGATTTTCTCTATTCCTTACCTCATAGTTCGTCCAATTAAAAATCAAAGAGGAGAATAACTTTCGATTGGGGTTTCCTGATTTAGTGGAGATGAAGGTACACCAAAGATATTTACATTCTTTCAAAACTCACAAAGCTTTTTTTTTGGTCGTCTGCTACATTATCATCATAGATACTTTCGATCTAATTCTATTACAAATAATGACTACTCTATTAGATCTAGTGATATACAACACACGATTCTGCAACCAACACATAGATATTTTATTAAATTGTTTCACATGCACCATACAAACAATGTCAAATTTTACCCCTAAAAATTTAAAACCATTGGACAAAACTTGCTGCACACAAAACCTAATTTCTATTCAAAATCTAACGGATAAAATATAAATATAAATATATATATATATATATATATAAATTAAAACAAATCCGTTGGATTTTGACTTTAATTTAAACGCATGTTTCTTAAGGGAAATTTTTAGAAGATTAAATTTTATATACACGATTTAGGATCTTAAAATTTGGTTGGATTTACATTACCTTTTCTGGTTTTGGTATGGTTTTACGGTTATTTTGTTGTAACCATATAAAATTGTATGTAATGTAACTCTCCTAAAGTTCATTTAAACTACAATATTCTCAACTAATGTACAAGAACAACAGATTCTAGTTTTTTTTCTTCTTGTTGTTCATTATAATAGAGTGTGAAGAGTGATCATTAGAAAGAAAAAAAATGTAATTAACTTCTTACTACAATGAACCATATAAATTGGCGTAAATTAAAGAAGTGAGAAGCCAAGTAAGCAACGAAGACTTTTCTGTGAGAACTTATCTTATTCTAGTAATAAGTTTACGGTAACGAAGGGAAGTCGTTTATACCGTAAGCTAGTTTCACGACGCTTTCGATTTATACCGTAGACTTTTCTGTGAGAACTTATTTTATTCTTTACGAAACCAGAAACGACGTCGTAACACTAACATTATCCATTTACTAAAACCTGACGCAAGAGGATCTAACAACTTCCTTTCACCAATTTTTGTTTGAAACAAAGGAAAATAAAGTTGATCTTTCTTTGGTTGAAGAAGATAATCTCTGGAAACCAATGATGATGCTTGATGATTACATAGCGAAATCGAAGCTCAGTGAGAGTTTAACCTCTACGGTTTGGTTAGCGAAGCACAAGTTAACCGGCGAAGAAGCAGTGATGAAGTGTTTCGACCTCTCGAAGCTCAATCGCAATCTCCGAGACTGTTTAAACAACGAACTGGAGTTTCTATCTTCTGTTGATCATCCCAATATCATTCGTCTCCTCCATGTTTCTCAAGTACTAACCCAAAACTGAGTTTTTCAATATTTCTTGAGTCTATGAAGAATATGATTGATTTGTTTTCTTCAATTTTGCAGGATGATGATTTTCTCGTTATGGTTTTGGAATATTGTGATGGAGGAACTTTATCATCGTATATTCAACGTTATGGTAGAGTTGAAGAAGATATCGCCAAGAGATTTATGAAGCAAATTGGTATCTATTGTTATATAGGAGAATGATTTCACTGCATTTGCTTCTTCTTGACTTAATAGTGTCATCAATGTTTTGATGAAGGAGCTGGTTTGGAAATTATTCATGATAATCACATTATCCATAGAGACTTGAAACCTGAGGTACTTCTAGAATTATAGATACTCTGGATTCAAGTTTGGTTGTGAATTGTGACAATAGTATTTGATTGGAACAGAATATTTTAATTGACGGATCTGGTGATGATTTGGTGTTGAAGATTGCCGATTTTAGTCTTGCAAGGTAAAGTTTTTTGAGGAGGAAAGACATGCTTATAGTATAAAGATCTTTATATGTTTCATGTTCGTAAGCAGAAAACTACATCCGGGCAAGTATCTTGAAACAGTGTGTGGTTCTCCGTTTTACATGGCTCCTGAAGTTCTTCAGTTTCAGAGATACAATGAAAAGGTGTGATATTGTTTTTATGCAGCTCCATTGAATGATAAGGTTTTCCAGTTTTAAATTCACTGAGAAACATTGCAGGCTGATATGTGGAGTGTAGGAGCAATCCTTTTCGAGCTACTTCACGGGTATCCACCATTCCGTGGTAATAACAATGTTCAGGTGAGATCTTGAATTAGTTAGTAGTATTCTTTTATCAAAAAGCTCCAATGCCTTTAACTTAAAAACCTTTTACCACTAACCATAGGTTCTAAGGAACATCAAATCTAGTACAGCTCTTCCATTCTCTCGGCTTATTCTTCAACAGATGCATCCTGATTGCATCGACGTCTGCTCAAGATTGCTTTCTATTAACCCAGGTACAGAAAAATCTCATCTGTTTGCGGCTACACTATGTACACATATCGCTATATATATTCAGTTCTTGGTTACCATTTTCTGCAGTTACTCGTCTCTCTTTCGATGAATTCTACAAACACAAGTTCTTGAGGCTATGATTGATTTGTCCTTGAGGTAAAAAGATGAAGTCGTCTTAAAACTTCTGTTGAATCCTTGTATAGATTCTCGTGCCTGTATCCATGTATATAATTTAGTTGAAGCATGCATTATATTTGTATTTCAGCTGAGCTAGACTGACATTTAACCTAGCAAATATGTTTTTGATTCTCAGAGAGCTGCCACACTGGGCATAGAAGATTTTCCTTTTCTTGGCCGTATAAAGAACAGTAGGGTTTGGGTCAAGGACACAACATTTTCTTCAAGGTATCTTGAAATTTATGTTTCCATTATATCCATAGAAGTGGTGGCTCATATCTAAATTATACTGCCTTTTTTTTTTTTTTTTTCTTTCAGATTTGCGGATCTAGTTAATTGATTGTATTATTCATCAGTATTGGGATACATCCAATAATATTGAGTCGTCTTGTTTCAGACAACATGGAACAAGGGAAAGAAAAGTGGCTACAATTAACGGAAGACTTCAATTTGACCTTTCACAGGTTTTTTTTGTCCCTAACCAGTTTAAATATTGTTGGAGTCATCATTATATTAGATGCTTTATTTTCAAATTAATTGCAAAACCATCAGCCTTCTTCTTCTTTTATATTTTTAGGCAATGCTAAGAGATCAATAGTTAAGTTCATACTATTGAGTGTAGAAGATTATAGTTTACACCATTATGTTTCCATGGTTTCTCAGAATTTTGATTTTGTTCTATTGGTCACTTCTTTCTTGCAGTAATTGTTCTGTTTCTATTTGGTTTCAACTGTTCTTTTTCTCTGTTTCTAGTCCAGTATTAGAATCTTATAAAAAGATAAAAACTTAAATTGCATTCGTATTTGCTGTTACAGGATGCATACCTCCCACAGAGGCTTCTTGAAAACCTGATGTATATTTACAATACTATTGAAATGGCTCGTGTAACTGGAGTCCCTACCTCCTACCTTATTTCAAGAGGAGAGAGCATCAAGGTAGGTTTCACTAAATTCTGTCGCAGCACACTTTCTTTGACTAAGGCTGTCTGAGAAGTTATATATCTTGGGTCTAGGTTCTATCTCAACTACTTAGGAAAGCTAAACAGAAAACCTGGTTCTTCCAAATGCTGAGAAGTTGGAACCTGAACAAGGAACTTATGAAGGTGCAACTGTACGTTGGTGGTTTTATATCCCCTACTTACAGTTTTACTTATTCTTCGATCACTTCTAATATTTTGATAAACATCTCCAATGATATATATTCACACTGTTAACTTCAAAATGGTAAATCAGGTTTTAGAAGCAAGAACTGGTTTCTACGAGCCAATTGCTACTCTGGATTTTGCTTCGTTGTACTCGTAAATCATGATAGCATATAATCTATGGTACTGCAGCTTAGTATTCCATCAAACGCTTTTTTTTCTTCTTATATTTATTTTCCAACGTTTGTTGATGTTATCCATCTATTGTTCAAAGAGCTTATTACTGCCATCTTCTCGTCTTTGAAGGTGAAACCTGAGGATGCAAAAAAATAAATTCGACTTACACCAAAATTATGCTAATCTTAAGAATTATTCACTTTTTCATTCCAAAGCCCAAACCAAACCCAAAAGGGCCTTTTATCAAAAGCCTATTTACAACATATAAACCCAAAAAGGCCTTTCGTCGAGAAAACTAAAATGGCTCCGACGAAGAAAGGAAAGAAGACCAAATCGGCGGCGGAATCAACGACGGTCACAGAATCTTCAAGCTTTCCGACGTGTTTGCGTCTCCTTACACCTTCCTCCGTCGCTATCACCATCCATGCGAAGCCAGGTTCCAAAGCCGCCTCCATCACCGGTATATCTCCTCTTCCATTCATCGGTTTTGATTTTGTGTAAAGTCTCGGATTTTATTGATTTTGGTTTCCTCTCTATGATCTGGAGATGTGAGCGACGAAGCGGTAGGCGTTCAAATCGACGCGCCGGCTAGAGATGGTGAAGCTAACGCAGCTCTTCTCGAGTACATGAGCTCTGTAAAGTTTCTCTTTCTTCGCAGATAAATTTTCACTTTTCAAGTTCTTTGAAATTGTTTATACTCTGTTTTGCTCTCATATCTGGATTTGGTTCTCAGATAGTTTGATAATGTCATGTAGAATTGTGTCTCTGTAATCTTTGATGAATTTGATTAGCTCTTGTTGAGCCACTAGTCATAAAAAATATGCACTTGTGAGCTTCCGTGGACTAAAGGAATCAAACCTTAACTTGGAGGATCTTTGTTAAGATATATGTAACATAGTTGTTGCTCTGATTTGGATTGCTATGGTTTATATGCTGCTTTAAGTAGTGAGAATTGTTTGCTGCTGATTTTGAGAGATAAGATTAAGAGATGAATTCTATCATCATATTCATATCCTGACTTCTAAAATGTTATCTTTGATAGGTATTGGGGGTGAAAAGAAGACAAGTCTCTCTCGGTTCGGGATCGAAGTCTCGAGATAAAGTTGTGATTGTTGAGGATATGACCCAACAGAGTGTTTTTCAAGCTTTGTCCCAAGCATCAAAACCTACCTAAAGATCTCCAAGCCTGTAACTAACTATATGGAGAAACTAAATCATCAAAAGCTAAATGGTTCATGTTCACTTAAGGTACGAATGGTTTGAAGAGTTTCAGGATTTGTGATAGAGATCATTGGTCTGATATTACTATGAGTCCATGATTAATGTCATGTAAATCTATAGACTATTGCTTATTATATAACAAAGCTGTGTTTAGTCTAGTCCCCAATTGATCTGAAGTCATGGATGGTTTTTTGATGTGTTTGTTAATCCTTATTTTCATGTAAAGTATTTAGGATGGTTTTCTTTTCTCTCTTGATCCTTATTTGTCTTTGTATATTTCAACCGTTTTTGACTTTTGAACCAATCAAAAGAGAAGAAACAATAATGGGCCAAAAGAAGATAAAAATGGGCTATGGAGAATCACAAGTCCAATTTCTCTGCTCACAACTTGAACAACAATATTTTTTTTTTCCTAAAAAACTTGTACAACAAACTTAAAAAACAATAATATGAGAATTGGAACAAAATCCTTTTAAGTTTGTAAGTCTAATTTCAAGAACCAAAATACAAAAGTAATATCAATTTCTCAATACAGTTATAAAACTACTTGATTTGTGGATTTTATACGTTTTAAATAATAATGGTTGGATATTCCTTACGATTTTTTTAATTGATTAGTTATGCGACGACCCGTGCCATGCAGGTTGAAGTCACTTTCAATGATCGTTGTCTCATAAATTACAAAGAACACAGCTATTTTGTTTCTATTTCATAATGAAAAGCGAATATTTGTCTGTTCAGATACCGATCAGGTAAGCGATGCTTAAAGCCACCAAAAGGGATTCTAAAGTAATCAATGATTTGATTAAGAAAAAAGTCAGAAAACAATATCCATTTGAGTATTTCCATGTCACCAATTGGTTTATAACTTCCAATGATCACATGCCGCTTGTAATATACATCACCTAACCAAGCGATCGACTCCAAAAACGAAACCGTATTTATTATTATCTTAAGACTATAGTCTATACAATATACATTACATAATCAAGATGCCCAATTAGATGTTTTAAAACAACAAAAAGATCAATAGGCCCAATTATATCTTATCTTAATAAAATGAAAAAGCAATTGCATGAGGAATTATGGATATATATAAATTACATGGGCTAGGTTTTTTTTATATACATATAAATAGTTTGGAGAGATAAATCAGGTGGAACCAAGTTTGTTGTTTGTGTTTCGATTGAACAACACTTTAATTATTTAATCTTTCCATTGTCTTTGCGTCTTCTTCGATCAATTTATCAAATTAGGGTTCCAACCTTTTTTCTTTTTTTTCCCCGTTGTGTGTTAAGTCGGCGGAAAAACTTAGAACAGAACAAACCATCATTTTTCCAGGTAAATTATATTCTAATCTCATGTTCTTGTTAATATCTGATTTTTGATGATCTTCCTATGCATGTTTGTCATTGCGTCTTTCTCTTACGTGATAGATGTTCGTTGACGCGATTTGAGGTTTATTTAGGTTCCTTAATAGATTTAACAAAAAGAAATTCTCGGTCAATAATATTTATTTGAGCTGATCAATCATTTGCTGGAGTTAGTTTGTGTTGTCGTCTTCATATGAATCTAAAGGGTATATATATGTTTTGCATTCTTTGTTATAGAAATTTGAAGAATAGATAAAAAAAGATTAATAAGATATGGAAGGTTCAGAAGATGCTTCTGCAATTGTTGAACCACCTGACCCAGAAGTTCTTGAAATCGACCCAACTTGTCGATATATTCGGGTAACTACTTCACCTTTATCTCTTCCATAATTGTTTTAATTCTTTGTTACCAAATATTAGGCTCGACCAAATATGCCCTGTTTCTCCATTTTGTTTTCCCTTGACACATTCAAATGTGTAAACCTTTCAGTACAAAGAAGTAATAGGCAAAGGCGCATCCAAGACAGTGTATCCCTTTCTCTGTTTTTCTTTACATAATCTCTGTTTTTGTTTTACAATCTGTTATTCTGTGTTATGTGACATCATAGTTTGTGCTACGAGAGGATATGAAATTCATTATTTCTTTAACTCTCTTGAACAAATAATCAGTTTTAAGGGATTCGACGAAGTAGATGGGATTGAAGTAGCGTGGAATCAAGTAAGGATCGACGATCTTTTGCAATCACCAGATTGTCTAGAGAGGCTATATTCCGAAGTGCGGCTTTTGAAATCTCTGAAGCATAAAAACATCATAAGGTTTTATAACTCGTGGATCGATGACAAGAACAAGACGGTTAACATAATTACCGAGTTGTTCACTTCAGGAAGTCTCCGGCAGTATGTATTTTGCTCATTTTTATACTATCTTGTTATGTCGCCGCGAAAATAGCGGTTTTGGAGTTGTGTTTAAAGCAGCGAAATCTTGGTTTTCTTGAAGGTACCGTAAGAAACATAGAAAGGTGAATATGAAGGCTGTCAAGTGTTGGGCGAGACAGATTTTAACGGGATTGAAATATCTACATAGTCAAGATCCGCCGATAATACACCGAGATATCAAATGTGACAACATTTTTATCAACGGTAATCATGGAGAAGTGAAAATAGGAGATCTTGGTTTAGCTACTGTCATGGAACAAGCTAATGCCAAAAGTGTGATTGGTATGAGCAATGCTTTTTCTTTTATATAGTTTACAAATTCGTTTTTCTTTGTTTTTTTTAGGATCTAAATTGATAGTGTTATGTTATAACCAACAGGAACACCGGAGTTTATGGCGCCTGAGCTTTACGATGAGAACTACAACGAGCTCGCTGATATATATTCGTTCGGGATGTGTATGTTGGAAATGGTGACTTTTGAATATCCTTATTGTGAGTGTAGAAACTCTGCTCAAATCTACAAGAAAGTTTCATCGGTAAGTTCGATATTTTCAAATTGTTTCTACCATTGGTTTTATGATATCGAACAATATATGATAATATGAATGGATAACTTACTTGGTGAGTCTTTTTTTTGTATTCTTTACTTAGGGGATCAAACCAGCTTCACTATCAAAGGTTAAAGATCCAGAGGTAATGAAATTTATCGAGAAATGTTTATTGCCAGCTTCCGAAAGGTTATCGGCAGAGGAGCTTTTATTGGATTCTTTTCTCAATGTGAACGGTTTAGTTATGAACAATCCATTACCGCTTCCCGACATTGTAATGCCGAAAGAAGGATCATTCGGTGAACGTTGTCTTATGTCTGAAGGACCACCTAATGCTCGGAATAGAACGATGTCAATGAATCTTGACGAAGACAATAACCTTCCTATTGTTATTTCAAGCAACAATTCAGGAACAAACTGTATTGAGGTTAGACGGGCAAAGCGAGGAAACTTTTTTGTCCTTAAAGGTGAAGAGAATGATGAGAACTCTGTCTCATTAATTCTTCGTATAGTCGATGAAAATGGTAAGAGTCTTTTGCGTTTATATTTTACAAAACATTTCACCGAAAATGTTAGATGCATATACAATCAGCCAAAAATTGCGTTTGGAAAATTGCATATTATACCAAACTTGATTAGTTTTGTCTTCTTTTTGGCGTGTAGGGCGTGTGAGGAACATTCATTTTCTATTCTTTCAAGAAGGTGACACTGCTTCTAATGTATCTAGTGAGATGGTTGAACAGCTTGAATTGACGGATAAAAACGTAAAGTTTATAGCGGAATTGATTGACGTGTTACTCGTCAATTTGATACCGAATTGGAAAACCGATGTAGCTGTCGATCATCTAATTCATCCGCAACAGAACCAGAGCTCCAAGGATAATCATCAAAACGGTGCAAGTTCTCAAGCTGGTGAATCCATTAGCCACTCTTTGTCCTCTGATTATTGCCCACGATCCGATGATGAGGCAAACCCGACCGTAGCTGCAACAACAGAAGATCAAGAAGCAGAGAAACCAGGAAGCTTGGAGGAAGAAGAAGAAGATGAGAGGTTAAAAGAGGAGTTAGAAAAGATAGAAGAACGGTTCAGAGAAGAGATGAAAGAGATAACGAGGAAAAGAGAAGAAGCAACAATGGAGACCAAAAATAGATTTTTCGAGAAGAAGATGCAACAAGTTGAGTAAAGTAAACAACAGAGCAACACTCTGGTTTTGGATTCCTCTGTTTTGCTTTTCTGTTTTTCCATGTTTTATTATTTTAGTTTTGGTCAAAGAGAAAAAAGCTTTTGTTGTTTACTTGTTTCATTGCAAGTGTAGAAAGTTTCCTCCATAAAAAAAATAGAAAGTATTTTCTAATGGTAATTGGGATTTACATTATATAAAGCACTAATTGCTGAGATAAAACCATTCATCAGGTATATATGTAAAACTATTCTCGAGATAAAACAAGAAAGTGAATACACAATTTTCTTGCCTCTATTCATAAGAAATAAACCTGTTTTCATTGTGTTTATTTAACACCAAAAGCACTCAAAATTGAGGCTTAACATTCAGACAAACCGTAACTATAGAACATAAGAAAAACCTAACTATTGAAGAGGTTGCATTATATCACAAGTTTAAAACACCAAAGCTCAAGCTGAGTAGCAAAAATAGGTCTCTTCTTCCGCCACCAAAACCTCAACAGGAACGTCTACAAAAGCCTTGACCGCCACAACGACCACCGGAAAAACGACCACCGACGAAAAGACCACGACCACCACCAGGACCAAAGACAGGAGTACCAAAACGGCTATAAGGTTCCTCATCAGAAGATGATCCATCCACAGACATGCTCTCTGCCTGGGCTTTACAGAGCCAATTTTAACTTCATTATTTGACCTAAACAATGAGATCAACAGATCCATCTTCTCTTCCATTTTATGAAGACGAATACCAAATCCTTCCAACATCTCCATCGCATCAGATATTTTCATCTCAGTCGTCATGTCTTTCTTATCTTTCTCCAAATTGTCTGTAGGCGTCGTGTCCTTAATCACAGAAGGAGATGCTTCAGCTTTGGTTGCGGATTTATTGTCCATGGAGAAGATGATTAGTAGAACAACGCACTAGAGCTAGGTTAAAAGAGAGAAATTGGAGATCGGCAAAAACCCCTAATCAGCTGCTTAGGAAGAAAGGTATTTATAAGAGTCTTTTATATTCTGGCTTGGGGCACAAGAGTCCTTTCCTTTTATTTTATTTACTTTTCCCGTTGTTCATTTTTTCAACTAAGCAAGCTTTATCTGGGCCGAGGTGAGGCCCATTAATTGAATTAAAAGCCCAAAATAACAACAAAACATTACCTGATTGTCGGAAAATCAGACGGAAACAAAAGAAATCAAAAATCCGATGGGGAGGAAGAAGGGATTGCCGGAGTTCGAAGAGTCGGCGCCGGATGGATTCGATCCTGAGAATCCGTACAAGGATCCGGTTGCGATGGTGGAGATGAGAGAACACATTGTTCGTGAGAAATGGATCCATATCGAGAAGGCTAAGATCTTACGTGAGAAGGTCAAATGGTGTTACCGCGTCGAAGGCGTTAACCATTACCAGAAGTGTCGTCATCTTGTTCAGCAGTATCTCGATGCCACTCGCGGCGTTGGTTGGGGCAAAGACCACCGTCCTATCTCTCTTCACGGTGAGTTTTTTTCCCGGCGTTCTCTCTCACACTGGTGAAAATGCTTAGATTGAAATTCTTAGGGTTTCGTGTTTTTTTCCTTAGCCTTTGAATTTTGAATTCAGTTACTCTTTAGTGTGTTTGATTGAATTTGATTTGAATTTGATGTAGAGTGGTCTCAAAATTCTTCATGAATACCTTTGTGAAATTGATTCTTCCTTTAGATATATGTATTGAATTTTTTTTGTTTGTATTGATTTTGTCAAACCAGGTCCTAAGCCAGTAGCTGTTGAAGAAGCTGAATGATGTTGTGTGCGTGATTGATCTTTGGTAAGTAACTGGTGTTGATTAGTTATATAGTGTGTATTGCTTAGAAGAGGAGAAAGGTTAGACTTTCTAGCATGCTTTGTGTAGACACTATCTTATAACTGGACATGTTATGTGAATCTGTTTGTGGTAGGAGAAAATTGGAATATGGATGTTTGGATAGTTATATGTATGAACTGATCAGGTCTTAGAGTGACTTAGTTTTGCGGAAGTTGTGGATACACTGGTTAATTATTGATATCAATCTGACTGCAATCACAAAGGTTAAAGCTTAGTCATGGACTTTCTTCGGTGGTTTTAGAAACAGGACATGTTTTGGAATGTATAGAAATGAAATTGATAGATCTTGGAGTGACTCAATTTTGGAGACATATGGGCCGATATTATAGATACCAATCCGCTTGCAATTGCGTCCATCTTTAATCTGCAACAGAGCTAAACCTAGTCACAGAATTTCATTGATGAATTAATTATTTGAGATATGAGATGTTGTGGACTGTATGAAGAAGGATAGAGCTCCAACATTTAGGTTTTGATTGGTTTAAACAATAGTTCCAATAGGGTTAAGGCATATAGTCAAAATCTCAAGTTCAAATTGGATTGATGATTTTTGTATTTGGTTCAAAGATTTTAAAGGTTTTTTCTTGCTCCAATGACACAGGTGAGTGAGAGCTTTGATTACCATACATGAATGGAGTCTCTGTTGCAAGTTAATGCTCCACATCAAGGTTGTTACTTGATTTATGCTTTTCTGTTTCGTAAAACATATATTACTAATTGGACTTGGGAGTTCCAATTGGTTAAGCTCAGCTTCGTTTTTCAAATGATTTATATATATTTTTGGCTTGTTGTACATTGCGTCCCTGTTTGTCGAAATAATGAAATTCCCAAGTACCTTTTTGCATGCTTGCAACTTAGTATATGTTTTTAAGACTTTATCTGATAAAACTAAGAAAGAGTTAACTCTAAAAACATCATACTTTCCCTTTATTTCAAAACTGTAGGAACATCTTTACTTCTTTAGTGTTGTCTAAATGGATTCATTTCTGAAATAGTTCATGAAATTTTTATTAACCTTTAAGTAGTAGTTCAAACATCTACGGAGTCTATTACCATATGTTAAATGGTGACAAAGACAGGTAAGGACCACAGACAAAATGAGTCAGAAAACAAAAGACTAACAAACAAAAAGATAAAACTTAGAGATGGGTAAGGAAAAGAAGCCATAAAAGACCCAAAAACATAATCCAAGTCTAACCAATAAGATCGCAAAGATATGGATCAACTTCGGTACATGATGCCAAATCATCACTACAGTGTCTTTTTTCCTTGTACAACCCAACCAAAAATGGGTATGGCCAAACTTCAATAATACACCAAGTGTTTACTCATCTCAAATTTTACTACCTTTTCTTAAGACTAATCTACTCTATATAAGTATGTTCACTAACCCTTAATGTTAAGATTCAAGAATATTAAACATGTATAGAACAAGACTCAAGGAAACTTGAGCTAAAAAGTCATTTCTAGTCCCTACTGACATAAGAAAGAAGTGTCAGTGAAAAAATCTTCTAGATTCTAAAGGAAAATGTCTTTGTCTGATCCCAACGAAAAAGATTATTATATACCTACCTAAGCAGGCTCCTTTGTCAGTGCCCATTATTCTCCATCCCTCTTAGCCCTTGTCTTCTTCATTGTCCCCTTTTTCTCACTTTAAGATCTTTCTTGTTCTTAGCCCATGACAAGTCACCAAAATATCAAAATTTCAGAAAGTATATAACCATTACTCTACTGTTTCCTGATAAACCTCCTTTTGTGCCAGTTTCTTCTTCTACTTTGATTTCTTCTCATATCTCTGTTTTCATGTTTTGCGCAGAAATTATGATTTCAAAGTACCAAGAAGATGTCAAGCAGCCACGAGCTTGCGAACTTTGTCTGAACAAACACGCAGTTTGGTACTGTGCCTCCGATGATGCTTTCTTGTGCCATGTTTGTGATGAATCAGTGCATTCTGCAAACCATGTAGCGACAAAACACGAGAGAGTTTGTCTTAGAACAAACGAGATATCGAATGATGTGCGTGGGGGAACAACATTAACCTCGGTTTGGCACAGCGGGTTTCGAAGAAAAGCAAGAACTCCTAGATCTCGGTATGAGAAAAAGCCACAACAAAAGATAGATGATGAGAGAAGAAGGGAAGATCCTCGTGTTCCCGAGATTGGAGGCGAAGTGATGTTTTTCATACCAGAAGCAAATGATGATGATATGACTTCTCTTGTGCCAGAGTTTGAGGGATTCACAGAGATGGGATTCTTCTTGAGCAACCACAATGGTACTGAAGAAACAACGAAACAATTCAACTTTGAAGAAGAAGCTGACACAATGGAGGATCTATATTACAATGGAGAAGAAGAAGATAAAACTGATGGAGCTGAAGCATGTCCTGGACAATATTTGATGAGCTGCAAGAAAGATTACGACAATGTCATAACGGTTTCAGAAAAGACAGAAGAAATTGAAGATTGTTATGAGAATAATGCAAGGCATAGACTGAATTACGAAAATGTTATAGCAGCTTGGGATAAACAAGAATCTCCTAGAGATGTAAAAAACAACACAAGTAGCTTCCAGCTAGTTCCTCCAGTAAGCGCCTAATCTTCCGAGTTCTTACAAAAATGATATTATATTGTTTCAAATTGAGAAAATTGAACCCAATCTATCAAAGAAACTTATTGTAATGGTTGTTGATTGCAGGGGATAGAGGAGAAGAGAGTAAGAAGTGAGAGAGAAGCTAGAGTTTGGAGATACAGAGATAAAAGGAAGAATCGTTTGTTCGAGAAGAAGATAAGGTACGAGGTTAGAAAGGTTAACGCCGACAAAAGGCCGAGAATGAAAGGTCGATTTGTCCGACGATCTTTAGCCATCGACTCTTAGGGAACAGATTCTCTCAGTTTCTTCTCCTTTGTGCCAAATAAAAAAAAGGCTACTCCAAAGAAACCAGAAGCTAATCAAAAGAACAAAAAAGCTCATGTGGAACATATTTCGTAGCTTTTGAATTTATCCCTACAATGACATGGTTACAACTTTATTCTTAAATCAATTTGAGAATTTAAATTTCATACTAGTAAAAGCTTCTCTTATGAGGTAAATCTCTTTATATAAGCAGTTAGTTACAAAAACCAAAACGAATTACAAACAACTTGTAACTCAAAGATTTGTAGTTTTGTACTAATACCGTTGGCCGTGTCAAGAAAGTATTCATAAAAACTTATCGATCCAATCAGTAGTACCATTAAACCAACTAAAATCATCATCCTCTGGATCTCCTAATAATCCAAGATCATCCATAGGAAAATCTTCTAACTTAAAATCATCTATCAACGGATCAAAATCAAGTAAATCATCGACGAATAAGTCCCCATTGGTCGATACGATTTTGGCATGTTGATTAACTTTAGTGTGATCCCCAATCTTAAATCCAAATGTTTTCTCCTTTCCTACTCTATCATTCTCCACAAAATCAAACTTGAAATCATCTACAATGGAAATAAATTCCACTGAATTGTAATCCACCCAAATATCATTTGCTTCAACAGCCGAATCACCAAAAATATCAGCAATTGACGATGTCATCAACGGATCTTCCAACATTTTACTAATCACTCCCTCTTCTTCATGATCAGCGTTATAACCACAACCAAATGGCTTCTGATCAGTAACAATTCTCTTATTTACCTTTTTGCAATTCGACTTCTCAGTAACTTCCTTCTCTTCTGGTTTACGTACACCGCACGGCTTGGTCAAATCTACTAGGTCTTTTTCCTGTTTAACTAAACCCAATCGTTCATCAAACTCTCTTTTACTCTTTTGGTAAGCTTCTGCTGCTTCTTCTTCAGTAGGAAACGTTCCAAGCCACTTTCTCTTCTTCTCAAACGGATTTCTTATCTCCGCCGCAAATTTCCCCCACGGCCTCCGTCGTACGCCTTTGAAACCCGACGACGTTTTCCGGTTTCCGGCTGCTTTATTCCCTGTAGAATTCGAAACGTTCTCATACCTTTTGATCAGCGTCGGGACACAGATCTTTGAGACGTAACGTTTCGGTGGTTTTGGTTTGATCTGACGGCGAGGATTATTGCCGGAGATAGATTCATCGTCGCTAGAGGAATCGGTGGCGTCTGGATCATTACAGATTACACTAATTGTTTTAATCAAGTTGAGATCGATGTTCTCTTCTCTGAAACTGATCATTGTTCTCTCTCCGACTAAACTCCGGTACTAAGTAACAGAATCTTACAATAAAAACCAAAAAAAAAACAATGTAGTGTTTTGAGTTGGTGATAGAGATAGAGATTAAAAACCTAAACATGGGAGAAAAACTTGAACAGAAAACATAGTTAAGATTCATCATCGTACCTTGTTATGGAGAGTGTGTCAAAAATAAAATTCAAGGAGCTTATGGCAAAGCTAAGGAAGACGAAACATAGAAGACGTTATTAATAGTTTATGAGAATTGTTTTGTTTTCCTTTTTAATTTTTGTTTAGATATAATCATAAAAGTAAAATCTGTAGTAAATATTAACGAGGATATCGGTAACTACCATATCTAAATTTACCATTTTTTTTTTTTTGTGATAGAAAAAGAAAGTTAATATTTTAGTAGGAAAAAATGGAAAATTGGGAATTCTCTGATGATATATTATAGTTCTTTTTTTCTTTGGTCCTAAAACTTCAATTGATATCACACTCTAATTTTTATTTTTTTGTATTTCTCGGAGAATAATTTGTAGACTACACATTAATGATTAAATAAAAAGTTTTTTATTTTCGATGGAGAAATCAACCATCTAAGTACGGAGAACACGTAAAATTGGGACTATCCAGAATCTCATAGGTTAATCTCAACCCTCAACTTATGATTTTGAGAAAATAACACACTTTTTTTTTTTTAACGGCAAATCGATTTTATTATATAGTTAAAGTTTACATGATACATAAGAAACATTCAAAAGCAACCTGAGAAAATAATACACTTATTCTATCAAAACTAGTAGTGATTTTTTTTTTTGTTATATTAACGAGTTTAATTTTCAAATCATTAGATTATTTTTTAAGTCACTACATCATAGTATATATATTTATCATCTTATATGTATAAAATGAAATTTCAAAACTTGATAAACATGATCCGATTAAGTTGAGACCTTCCAGTTTGAGTGTGTCGATAAACATAAAATTTTTGTTTTAAACAGTAGATTAAACTTTTAAAAAGACCGTACAACAAAAAGAAAAAACAAAACGCAAAAACGTTACAAAAAGAAAGACTAAAGAAACAAAACAAAATAAAAAGCATAATGAGTAGTATTAATGAGTTATACATTTTCCCATTAACATTTTCACATTTCCCCATTAACGAGTTAATGAGTCAAATCTACTTCTTACGAGTAAGACGTCTCTTCTTCTTAGATGATGTTTCTCCACCATGACCAAGAACAGATCCAATATCTTTCCTCTTATTATCAACAAGACAATTTCCATCCATAGACGAAACCGGAACTTCAAACCTTTCCATTTCCTTGAGAACAGCCCGAAGATTATCGGCTTCGCGTAAAGCAAAACTCACCGTCTTGCGTTCAATCAGTCCTTCAACATACTTGTACAAACCGCATTTCACTCCCTCTTTCCTACAAAAATCAAGAACTGCCTCTTCGTGCAAAACATTGATGGCTACACCGAATGCAGAAACTGGCCAGTACTTGTCTCGGAGACGAACACCAGTATCACTTTCTTTCTTCATGACCGCACGAGCTATCTTTAGTTCAGAGCTATACTCAGCAAATTGAGCGTTAAACGCTCTTATCATAGCCGATTCAGCAGCCGTCCTACCTTTTGATGTCGCTCGCCTCTTTAGCTTCTCGCTGCGTTGCACTTCCACAACGGCTTCAATACCGGCTTTTGTTTTCATCCATTAAACTTCGTAGATTTGACGGAGATTCATCTCGTGGCTTAGAGGACAAATCCCTAGTGAGTTTGCCTTGGCTAACACGCTATCGCGTATATGGGAAGATACTAAATTATATAATGACACTGAATTGAGGCGAGTGTGTGAAAAAAGTAGACTATTCAGTTGCTGCCTTAATAAGTACGCTGCTTCATTTTCCCAAGAGGGATAAGAAGCACGCTGTTTCATTTTCCCATAAAGAAAACGAAAGAACCGAGTAGTTTAGACTTAAGTTATTTATGGATTAAATATAATTCTGTAGTATATTTTAAAAATAAAATGTTACTAAATTGTATTAAAAAAAATATAGCTTTTTGTATATATATAAGCTGTTTTTATAATTTAGCATAGCATTTGAAATAAAAACAGATTTTTGAGTGTAGCTGACTTCTGAAAGAGATTCATTAGCCACACGATGCAAACCTGGCTTGTAGGGCTTTGTCATAGTGTCGTTAATATGTTACATAATATATTAGAGATTAATTAATAGTATGTTGTTTTTGTTTTAAAACTTCCTAGACGAAAACCAAATCATGAAATAAAATATTGTATATTGCAAGTAAAAGATACATTTAATTGTTATCATATAGGAATTTTAAACTGCATGTGTGAAAATTCCTCTGTTTTTATAGAACTAAATCAAATGTTAGCATTAATTCAATTATTTTTTTAAACGTTGTTCAAGGATTGCATATTTTCTAATACGTCTGACCAGTGTGGTTAGAGTCTAAATGGAGTATTCTTGCCGTGTAACCAAACACCGCATCCATAGATCTTGATCTCCATTTGGGAGATTGCCTCTCTAGTTGGAACAAGTGAACTATCATCATCTTTTTTCTAACTTCTCTTTTTTAAAATTTTTTTTTGAAAATTGGGTGGTTTTCAACCTTCTTTTTCATAAAAAAAATCAGAATCATTAGAGTTGGATACACGTCTCAAAATAACATTCTATATCTCTCGTTGACATGTTCTCCATATGCTTTAAAACTAATTATAATCACTCGCAGTATTAACTTACCTTATCCGCATATATATATGTTCATCGAATGAAAACTATGAAGGTAAGGGTCAGCTATATATGAAGAGATGGAGTTGATCACTTAACTTAATGTCCCCAAACACAAATGAATAATTTTCTATACCAACTTGTTAGAAGCATCTATTAGGGAGTACTATTCTTTTTGCTTTTGGCACAGAGAACAACAAACTTTATACGATTTTTAGAGTTAAGCTCTTTGAAATAAAACCAGTCGGATAACAGAACTTTGAAATGACGCTTACTTATAGCCAAAGTTTCCCATAGGGAAAAACCCTAATTAGGCTAAAGGAAAAATAATTTTGTATTGAAATGTTAGAAAACGGCGCCTTAATGTTTTGAGTTAATGTTGTGAAATTGCAAATGTTAGAAAGTTCAGGGTTTTCTAGACATATTAGTATTTTATTTTGGCCGTTGACAATATATGGGTTTCGTTTCTTTAACTAGTATCCACTTGATCAGAACGTGATATAAAATAATATTTTGGAACTTAAAAAGATGTCAAGGGTCGTGTTATCCTCCAGAAATAGGAAAAATGGAGAAGTATTTTCATGGAGTTTTATGTGTGTTCATCATCACAGTTGCTTTTATACATGTTGTTCAGGCTCAAGATCCAAACGGTATTATCTTTAAACCTTTGAAATTAAGAAACACTCTTCATGTTCTTTTTCTTAATTTGTTTTTTCCTTTTCTGATAATTCCTTTACATTGATCCCCTTATTAGGATTTTTGTTTTGGTTTAATGTTTTATTAGGATTCATCACTTTGGATTGTGGTCTGTTACCTGATGGATCTCCATATACCAATCCATCTACTGGATTAACATTCACTTCGGATTCTAGTTTCATCGAGAGTGGAAAGAATGGCCGAGTCAGTAAGGACTCTGAGCGAAACTTCGAAAAAGCTTTTGTAACTCTAAGATACTTTCCAGATGGAGAGCGGAACTGTTATAACCTGAATGTCACACAAGGAACAAATTACTTGATTAGAGCAGCTTTCTTATATGGAAATTACGATGGTCTTAATACTGTCCCAAACTTTGATCTATTTATTGGCCCTAATAAGGTGACAACAGTGAATTTTAATGCAACCGGAGGTGGTGTGTTCGTGGAGATAATTCACATGTCAAGGTCAACCCCTTTGGATATTTGTCTTGTTAAGACAGGAACAACTACACCGATGATATCAACCTTGGAGCTACGACCTTTGAGAAGTGATACTTACATTAGTGCCATTGGGAGCTCCTTGCTCCTCTATTTTAGAGGTTATCTTAATGATTCAGGTGTCGTTTTACGGTACGTAAACTTTAATTTGTGAAATGAATCTTTTTCTTGGATCTTGGTATAAAAGATAATGAGTAAATATAAAAATATTTTTAATCTTTCTTTGATGCCAAACATCTTTGAGGTTTTGTCTAGCTATGTCTAATACAAGATACGTATAGGTACCCCGATGATGTCAACGACCGTAGATGGTTCCCATTCTCATATAAGGAGTGGAAAATTGTAACCACAACTCTCAATGTAAACACTTCAAATGGTTTTGATCTACCACAAGGTGCAATGGCATCGGCTGCAACCCGTGTTAATGATAATGGGACATGGGAATTTCCATGGAGCTTAGAGGATTCTACCACACGGTTTCACATTTACCTTCACTTCGCAGAGCTTCAAACTTTGTTAGCCAACGAGACTAGAGAATTCAATGTTTTGCTGAATGGAAAAGTTTATTATGGACCTTATAGTCCTAAAATGTTAAGTATAGATACTATGAGCCCCCAACCCGATTCGACATTGACATGTAAAGGAGGAAGTTGCCTCTTGCAGCTAGTGAAGACAACAAAGTCAACTCTTCCTCCTCTCATCAATGCTATTGAACTTTTTACTGTTGTTGAGTTTCCTCAATCAGAAACAAACCAAGATGAAGGTTCGTAAATTTACATTTTTCATACATATGAATTGTAGCTTTGAATGTGTTTGATTCTTGATATATTATTAACTATGAAATTCTAGTGATTGCTATCAAGAAGATCCAACTTACTTATGGATTGAGTAGAATTAACTGGCAAGGAGATCCATGTGTCCCCGAGCAGTTTTTGTGGGCTGGTTTGAAGTGCAGCAATATTAATAGTTCCACTCCACCAACAATCACTTTCTTGTAAGATTTTTCAATCACCATAACCGTATCATAATTAAAATTAAATTCTCTATTCTAAATATATCACAATTGAAACATTCTATTTTCATGAATGTATCACTAGAAACTTGTCTTCAAGTGGACTAACCGGGATCATTTCACCTTCCATCCAGAATTTGACCCATTTACAAGAGTTGTAAGTATCACACAAACACATGAACAAAAGCAAACATTTTCTGTTTTCTTCTGTGATTTCTGTGATGGAGCTTTTCTTTTAAAACAATATCAAATGGCAGGGATTTGTCAAATAACGACTTGACCGGGGATGTGCCTGAGTTTCTAGCTGACATAAAATCGCTCTTGATCATGTAAGTCTCTTAAGACAGTATGAAACATAATAATGTGTTTTAACTATTTTTATAAGTTGTCTCCTTGTATTATTATTATTTTTTTTTTTAATTATTTTTTTTTTTTTGATAAACAGTTGTCTCCTTGTATTATATATCTCTTTTTTATACCTTAACAGAAACTTAAGTGGAAACAATTTTAGCGGTCAACTTCCTCAAAAGCTTATAGATAAGAAAAGACTGAAGCTGAAGTAAGTATTTATTACATTGATCTTCAGTTGATGATTATCATAGGTCTGATCAATAAAATATATAATGAAATTTTAATTCATAGTGTTGAAGGAAACCCTAAGCTTCTTTGCACAAAAGGACCATGTGGAAATAAACCTGGAGAAGGTGGACATCCCAAAAAGAGTATAATTGTACCGGTTGTCTCATCAGTTGCTTTAATAGCTATTCTTATAGCTGCATTGGTTTTGTTTTTGGTTCTTAGAAAGAAAAATCCATCAAGGAGTAAAGGTATTTATGGTGAACGCATAAGCTCTTATAATTACTATACACTAGTAGAAACTATACAAAATCTATGAAATTTTTATATTGCAGAAAATGGTAGAACTTCAAGATCATCCGAGCCACCAAGAATAACAAAAAAGAAAAAGTTTACTTACGTGGAAGTTACTGAAATGACAAATAACTTTAGAAGTGTTCTTGGGAAAGGAGGGTTCGGTATGGTTTATCATGGATATGTAAATGGTAGAGAGCAAGTTGCTGTTAAAGTACTCTCACACGCTTCAAAACATGGCCATAAACAATTCAAAGCAGAGGTACTTATAACACCAAAATATTCCTCTATGCAAGTGTCTTTTGTTAGTTTTCAATAAATATGGACCATAGATTTGAAATATATGTGTGCTTTTGTGGTTCATTAGGTTGAACTTCTTTTGAGAGTTCATCACAAGAATTTGGTAAGCCTAGTTGGATACTGCGAAAAAGGGAAGGAATTGGCTCTTGTCTACGAATACATGGCTAATGGAGACTTAAAAGAGTTTTTCTCAGGTAAACCAAATTTAAGTATTATACCAGACACCTAATCTTAATCCATTTTCGATGGAACAAAAACATGTAACAAATCATTCTTGGTCATAAGTTAACGTCCTGGTTAAAAAACACCCAGGGAAGCGTGGTGATGATGTTTTAAGGTGGGAAACTAGATTACAAATAGCAGTGGAGGCCGCACAAGGTTAGTAAAGCCTTATATATGAACCTATTATTCTCTTAAAACTTTAGTTTTGTATGACATATATAGGTCCAAATGAATTTGTGACACTAGGTTTGGAGTACTTGCATAAAGGATGTAGACCACCAATTGTTCATAGAGATGTCAAAACCGCAAACATATTATTGGATGAACACTTCCAAGCCAAACTTGCTGACTTTGGGCTTTCGAGATCATTTCTAAACGAAGGAGAAAGTCATGTCTCGACAGTTGTTGCAGGAACTATTGGTTACCTTGATCCAGAGTATATACTTAACACACATTGTTTTATTCTTAATTCAAATGATTAGAAACAATTTCAACATATTTTACATAATGTCTTGCAGATATTACAGAACAAATTGGTTGACAGAGAAGAGTGATGTGTATAGTTTTGGGGTCGTTTTATTGGAGATCATAACAAATCAGCGCGTGATTGAGCGGACTCGAGAAAAGCCACACATAGCAGAATGGGTGAATTTAATGATTACCAAAGGAGATATTAGAAAAATTGTAGATCCAAATCTCAAGGGAGATTACCATTCTGATTCTGTTTGGAAGTTTGTGGAGCTAGCAATGACTTGTGTAAATGATTCTTCAGCGACAAGACCGACCATGACTCAAGTTGTTACCGAACTAACCGAATGTGTAACTTTAGAAAACTCAAGGGGAGGGAAAAGTCAGAACATGGGTTCAACGAGTTCAAGCGAAGTGACCATGACCTTTGATACCGAAGTGAACCCTGTGGCTCGCTAGACTGCGCAAGGAAAATATCGGTTGCATTACATTATGTACATTCACATAAAGCAAAAATATTTTTTGCATGATTTCTTTGATTTTACTATTGCCAATAGAAGGTAAATTTGATGCATTCCTTCATAGATGTACCGTGTACGTAATAGTTCTGTATAACAAATAAAGAACAAAAGGCCTAGATATGGCACATTGCAGTTCTGATCCGTCCTGCTTGTTTCTTTGATTAATAAAGAATTTGTTTGCAAACTAGTACAAAACTTAATTATAAAGGTAGTACAGTCACTATTCACAATTAGTAATATAGTCAGGGTTTTACTGTTTGTGAAATAGAAAACTTGTGAGATAGAAAAGAAAGTGGGGTAGAGGGTATAGAAAGGAAATTACAAACAAGGGCTTTTTGTTGGGTGAGAAAGAGAGAGACGTGTATAGAGTTTGTTTAGTGGGTCTGTTTTTTTTTTAAATTTATTTTTCTTTCTTTACTACATTTCATCCCTTCTAAGTTTAATAACTAAAATCTTCATTTGTAAATTTTATTTTTCTAAAATTTATCATAAAATAAAAAATCTATATTTTCTTCTCTATAATTTGATATGCATTTTGTTTCATGATTTTCTAAATTTTTATTACAAAGCACTTTACAACAGTCTAACGACAAAATTATCTGTACAGCATAATATCTGTACAAATATATGTACAACAGTTTAACGACAAAGTTATATTTTCGTTTGTATCCATCCCCTTTATTTTCGTAGTCATACTGTACAATTTTCAGAATTTCAAAACAGATGTACAGTTTACTCTGAATTTCGAAACAGCTATACAAAATACTATTATGGGTAATATATTGTATATTGCTCGTGTGTTGATTCAGATGGATGATTATGCCAAAGTATAGCTACAAAATCACCTAACAGTCAAAATTTAAAATAATTGTTCCAACATAAATATTTCGTATCGTGAAAAGTATAACTTTCTTTTTAAACAAAGACGGTGATTGCATTAACTCGTATCAAATCAATACCATGGCCAACTTAATGCATTAACTTTCAAATCAATATGAGATTGCATTCACTTTCTTTTTGGGTCTTCAAAAAGTTCAAAAACCTCAAGTGATTTCTCTACTTAAATTATCCTTATAATCTGAAAAAAGAGATTAATCAACTTCTTAAATTCTTCTTATGGTTTTGGTTTACTTTTACTTTTACATGAATAATACAGAAAAGAGCTATACATTCATCAGTAATACTTGCCATTTTGAAAGAAGTTCAGGTAATTTGCACAATGTTTTCTGTACATCGCTATCTGTACACCGCTATATGTACACCGCTATCTGTACAGCTATATATGTATAGATATTATTTGTACAGTACTCAGTAATATAAAAATTAAAAATAATTAAACAAAATGTATATCAAATAATAGAGAAAAAAATATTTTTTTTGTTTATATGATCAATTTTTTAAAAGTAAAATTTACAAATGAATATTTTAACTATTAAACTTTGCATGGATGAAATGTAATAAAGAAAGAAAAAAAAAAAATTAAATTAGAAAAGTCTGGCCCACTTCTCTCTCTCACCCTCTCTCTCTTTCTCAAACGCTCTCTTTCTTTCTAGGGAAATTTGCAAATATAACCAAGAAAAATTTAATAATTTAGAAACTAACACTTCAAAAACAAATAGATGATATTGTGTGTATTATATGTAATAAATACAATTCTATCCTCTTCTTCCTCTTTCTTCTGCGTGAAACATCTTCTCTCTTCCTTCTCCTTTTCTTTCACTACCACCACAACCACCACTACCTTTAAAGCCATTGTCGCCGGAAAATCGTATCCGGAGCCACCATCGTCGGAAAATCATCACTGGAGCCACCATCACCATCATTCTATTCTATTAAAATTTTGGATTGAAAATTGAAACTTGAGATGATATCATTTCGTTTAATGATTTTTGTTTGGGTTCCATGTATAGTATCTTAGGGTTTAGTTTTATTAGATCAATAGGTGTTTGTAATTAGATTGGGATAAACATAATTATTTTTTCTGGAAAAAATTCTTGGATTGAGGAGAAGACAAGAACCGGGAAGAAGGTGAAGGAAAGAGTGTGTTGTATTTTCACACCTCACATGTGCTACTCAATAAATTATGTATATTATAGTGTTAGATATTTAATAACTTTATGTAGATTGGTTATTCACCTAATTCACCCTTCTTTCTAACGCCCAAACAAAAAACTTTTTTTTATTTTTTTATTTTTAATGTGTAAAATATGTATATGGCATTGTCGTAAATATAAGAAACATCTGGGGATTACAATGTCTTCAAAACAGTAGAGCACAGTAAAACATGAGGAATTTGCCAATTGTAAATAGAGTATCTGTATTAGTTTTCTAATTAAGTTTGAAAAATATACTAAATTCCAACATATCTCTAAAATCAAATGAGTGCAAACATCACTACTGGTTATTGAAACTTGAAAGCAAGCCACGTAATAATTTGTATTATGATGAACACAAGAACCAGAAACAAGCTCATGAAGAAAACACAGTAGACGCTAAAAGGGGAAACTAGGTGGGATTACAATACCTTGAATTGCTTACCAATCGGATCAAACCCTAAAAAGCTTACCCAATCTACGAACATACGCACTACGCAGTTTAGGTAAAATTGCATACTGTCACTACAAGAAAATTGCCATTTACCGACTACAGTATTAGTCACTCTGTAGTCGTTAAACTCCTATTTACGACAAATAAACGACTATTAAAATTAGTCGCTAATCGAGAGTCGCTAAATAACGTAATCGTATTTTAGTCGCAAAAGAGCGACAAAGTTACGACTAAGTTTGGGTAATCGCTTTTTTAGTGACATTTTAGTCGTTAAATTTAGCGACTATTAGACGACAAATTAACGATTAACTTGAGGGTTATTTAGTCGTTGTAGGAAATTAGTCGTTAAAATTTACGACTACGTTGTCACTAAATTTAGCGACTATTAGACGACAAATTAACGATTAACTTGAGGGTTATTTAGTCGTTGTTGGTAATTAGTCGTTAAAATTTACGACTACGTTGTCACTATTTTTAAGACTGATTTGCGACTAAAATAGCATTTAGTCGGAAATTTTTGTGACTGAATTGTTATAAATAAACGACTGCTTGGTTACATTTTTGATGACTAAATTTGCGACTATTGTTGTTATTAGAACATCTATATGATTGTTATAATGATTGAAACCTTCCTGAGAAAACAAAACTTTACAATAAGCATAAACACAATACAAGAAGCATGAAAACAAATTTATTGTCATTTCAGAAAAGTACAAAACCCAAATTACAGAAACATGTTCGATTCACTACAACTTAGAATTTTGTTCAGCATAAGCACAAGCAACACAAGTACACATATAAAAACTTTGAGCCTTGATATTGAGTCTTGAGGAAGGAGTTAAGATTCAGACCTATGAAGCAGATGAAGAGGGAGAGGCAGCTGGAGAGGGTGAGATAGGATCTGTGGTTGTCTCCTTAGCTGAATGAGATTCGAGGAAATTGAGGAACCGAGGATCATTTTCGCGCAAAAACTTCTCCACTAAGGACAAGTGCTCAAGCTTCTTCTTCTGCTCATCTGCAGCTCGGGAATTCTCAGCTTCACGCCTCTGATTGTAAGAGACCTGCTCTTCTATCTTGCGTTGAGCTTCAAGTAATTGTTCTTGCAAAGCCACAAAAGAAGTTGAGTCACCTGCTTGCTTCCGCTTGCCATTGACAAGAGACTCTTTGAGGCTTCCTACTCCATAAGGAACGCCTCTTGAATCCCTCTCAGTGGACTGCATAGTATGATAAAAGCTGAGATTAGAGACTGAAAAAGACAACTCAAAAACACTAAATTGGGAAACATAAAACGTTACCTGAAGAAATATGGTTGTACATTCCTCAGCTGTGAGCTCCCGTACCCGCGAAGTGCCATCTGAAACAGCAGAAGCTTCAGCCTCGAGCTCAGACTGCCTCAGCTGCAAATTCTTCTGATATAACTCTGCAATCTTCTCTGCCTTTCGATCAACATACGTCCCATCAGGTTTTGTATGTGTTTTAATGAAAACGTCACCAATACTGACAGTTTTGCCCAATTGGTCTTCCTGTAATGAAAAAAAAAACAAGTCATAGAAAAGTACATTGAAACATCGAGTTAAAGTTGCAAAGGAGTAAACAGAGAGAAGACTTACCAATTCGTCCCGGATTTGATGATATGACTTAGACCCTGAGAAGTGTATGTGAGGACCTAGACCGTTACGGTCAGACATACGGGCATTTGAATAGATTTGACTTCTTTCCTGAGCTTCTTCAGTGTCCCAGTACGCAGTCATTTCCTTCCATAGAGTTTTCCCAATCCATTTAGGTTTCTTTCGACTAGTTCTTACAGTGCTAACCATGCCTTTCATTCGCCTTAAACAGATCTCGTTGAAGTAAAACTGAACAGTCCCTGTGATCAAAGGATCCCAATGGTGTGTTTTCTACAAATAGAAAAGGTAATGTCAGTAAAAAAAAGAAGTGTAATCAACTATATAAAAGAAGGGCTGAAAGAACACTTAACAGCAAACTCGAGGAAGTATTTCTCTTGTCTCTCTTGAGGCACACATGTCCAGCTGTAGTAGGGACCATCAAACTTGTTTGTAAACACTCTAGTGATATTCCTAACAAGTCGTGAGTTTGTGTCCCGAGTAAACCTCCATACACAAGAAAAACAAGCAGTTATATATGGCAGAAAATATCTAAATATCAGACCAAAGACTAGGAAAACATAAATTGTGGCTGCAAAGTACAAACAGATCATATAGAGCAGAACATAGATTGTGGCTGCAAAGTATCATCTAGAACTAAACTTACACAATGACAGACACGATACTTTGCAGCCACAAGCAGTTGTTCTCGCAAACAACAAGTAGAGTAGAGACCTAGACGACAAGGCTCTTCAAACACATTGCAATAGATTGTGGCTGCAAAGAACATCAAAATATCAAAGACCAAAGACCAACACAACACGAGACTAAAACAAAGAATCAATTCAGACATTTTCTCAATCTAATCAATCTCACAAAGCTCATTACTCAACTAAACCCTAAGATCAAAACACAACTTAACAAAACATGTTCTCGCAAACAACAAAATAAGACCAACACAACAAGACTCTTCAAACAACAGAATAGATTGTGGCTGCAAAGTAACATCTATAATATCAAAGACTTTCAGACCAACACAACACGTCACAAAGATCATTACCCAACTAAACCCTAATAACAAAACACATAACTTAAATCCTAAGAACAAAACTTTCAGACTTTCAGACCAACACAACACGAGACACAACAAAGAATCATTTCAGACATTTTCTCAATCTAATCAATCTCACAAAGCTCATTACTCAACTAAACCCTAAGATCAAAACACAACTTAAACTACTTGTTCTCGCAAACAACAAAATAAGACCAACACAACAAGACTCTTCAAACATGAGAATAGATTGTGGCTGCAAAGTAACATCTATAATATCAAGGACTTTCAGACCAACACAACAAAGAATCAATTCAGATATTTTCTTAATCTAATCAATCTCACAAAGCTCATTAGTCAACTAAACCCTAATTGAACACAACATGGGATCACAAACAAGAGAAGAAGAAGATCATACCAGGTGGTATTCGGTCGAGGAATGGGAGAGAGGACGGTGACGAACTTATCCCTCTCCGGCAACATAAGAAGATCGTTTAGGGATTGAAGTGTGTCCTCCTGGAGATCCGGCGACAGAGGTGGATATTCTTCGAAGTTGTTGCCTTGAGAGGATGGGTGACTGTGAGCCCGAGACTCTTGAACTACAGAAGGCGGAGGGTCTTGCTGAGAAGGCGGAGGGTCTTGTTGAGGAGCCGGAGGAACCTGCTGAGTAGTCGCGGCTTGATTTGCAGGATTGTTCTGCACTTCCACGGAGGCAGACCTTTGCACTTCAGGTTGTCGACTGCCAGAGTGCTGGAACAACTGCAGAGGCGGCGGATAGTTCCGAACATGAGCTGCCGTTGCCTGTAAAGGAGGACCGGCGTCTTCTGATGCAGGCGTCTGTAGCTGAGGCGACCGTTCTGCTGCCGGCGTGAAATCGTACTGGGACGGAAGAGAACGAGGTCGTCGACCAGCCGTGGATGTGGAGGCTCTCTGAGCAAGGTTAGGACTGGTTCGCTTCTTTTTTCCTCGCCCAAACATGATATTAAGGAGAGATCTAGATGAGACAGAGGTTCAAATCGATGAAATCGAAGAAGAAGAAGAGATTTAAGAGAAAAACGAAGAGGAAAGATTGATTTGGTAGGGTTTCAAAGAGGAAATCGAAGAGAGAGATTGAAGAAGAAGAAGACTGCAGATGTTTGGTAGAGAGATTAAGAGGAAAATCGAAGAGGAAGAGAGAAATTTGCTAGGGTTTCGCAGAGGAAATCGAAGAGGAAGAGAGAAATCGAAGAAGAAGGCTGCGGATGTTTCGAAGAGAAAGAGATGGAACTTAGGGTTTTGACATTGAAAGGGATTGGGCCTAATGGGTTTGGGCCTAAAAAGTTCTCGAAATTTAAACATTAGTCGCTATATTGTCACATATTAGTCACCAATTTTGGGCCTCGAAATTTTTGGCCCAATAATTTTTATGTAGTCGCTAAATTGTCACAAATTAGTCGCCATATTTGGGCCTCGAGTTATTTTGGCCCAATAGAATGGTTATAGTCGCTAAATTGTCACAAATTAGTCACCCTATTTGGGCCTCGAGTTATTTTGGCCCAATACAATGGTTAGTCGCTAAATTGTCACAAATTAGTCGCTTTATTTAATTTTTAATAATTGGGTTTGGGCCTTGTGTTTTTTTGGGCCATAGATATTCAAAAATAGTAATTATCTATAATAAAAATATAAATAAACATAACATACTTAATCAAATATAGTTTTTCAAAATAATTTAAAAATGTTTGCATAGTATTTCAAAATAACTTAAGTACATATCATAATTACTAGAAATAACTTAAGTACATATCATAAACACAAAACTAATATTGTTCTTCGTCTTGTTGTTCTTCATCATCAGAAGACGATAAATTACATCGAAATTCATCTTCTGGATCAGCATCTCCAGCATCTAAATCGAGGTTTATGGGGTTGCGATTGATTGTCAAATTGTCGAGTATAAGATCTTCTATTGTTGTTATTAAAACAGCATCATCATTTTCTGTTTGCAATAAACTCGGGTCTTTATTTTCATATTCTTCTAATATGTTTCCCCTTAGATTTACTTTTAAAACATTGAGCCACTCCCGCTTTGGTTTTTTCGTGTATGGATAGGAATAAAGCACACTTGTTCCGCTTGAGATGCTGTTTGTAAATGCACCATATTTAGAGAATTAGATATTTGTATATGAACTAGAAAAACTAAATGACCATATATATATACCATACGTACCTAAAATAAAGGGTTCGTATTTGTTATATTTCCTCGATGAAAGAACGTCGACAACACCACTATTGCTCCTCCGAGTACCTCTTCCGAGCTTAGGGTCATACCACGAACATTTAAAAAGTGTGATTTTCAAACTGACCACCCCCTCATACTCAAGTTCTATGATATCAGTTAAGTTGCCGTAAAAATCTGCTGCGTCAGATGCATCCGTATAATTTTCACCTTTCACACATACACCATAGTTACAAGTCTTACGTCCTGCTCCATGACTCTGCGTATGAAAAAAAATAGCCTCTTGTAAAATACATTGGCCATGTTTTGACTTTGTGCAAAGGTCCATTGACTATCTCTTGAACCCAAGTTGGAAAAGGATTACTAGAGTTCCAATATGTAACCTGTATGCAAATTTAGAAATAAACATCATTATAGAGATAAGAATAACAATAAATAAATGCAAATCATATATATTATAAACTATTTAGACATATATAATCTTTCACCCACACATGATATTCCTCGTTTCTTTTCACGAAGAGTTCTTTTTCGTTCAATCCTGGATATTTAATAGAAAGAAAATCTTCGAACATACTATATAAAGACAAAAACAACATATAAGGGTTAGTAAACAAACATTTATATAATTAACTTAAAATGGGAGTATGACTTTGTTATATACCTCTCAATTACTTGAAAATAATCACAATTCCGTATAACATATCCATGTGCGCATTGATAGTCTTCCTCTGATAGCCATACTTCACGTATTTCTCCACTTGGACGACCAACAGAACTAAATATAGTAGGTACTCCAGGAACATGATATACAGGAACTTCACCCTCATTGAATCTTGTTAACCTGATCCAAAAGAGGTAATTCATGGTTATTTTTGCGCATTGAAAACTTGCATCACATCGATAATTCATGGTTACCTTGATTTTGTTTGTATATCATCGGCAAAGTAGTGCTCTGAGAAATAAGAAATCTCGTCATTGATATATGACTCAACAATTGATCCGGCTGCATATCTTTTATTTTTTGCTTTTCCTTTCAACTTTTTGAAAAACCTCTCAAAAGGATACATCCACCTATATTGGACAGGACCGCCCAATTCTGCTTCGTAGGGGAGATGTATAGGCAGGTGCTCCATAACATCAAAAAATGATGGTGGGAAGATCTTCTCTAAGTTGCATATGATCAAAACAATGTTCTGCTTAAGAATTTGAACGTGACTTTTCTGCAAAGTTCTCGAACATAAGTCCCTAAAAAATGCGCCAACCCCTGGAAAAAAAAAATCATCATCTCAAGTGCATATATGATATAAAGAGTAAATTATATTCTTATTTTACCTGATAATGCAAGGTGAACGTTCCGGTCGAGGAGTTCTGCAAAGATAAATGGAAGTAATCGCTCCATAAAAACATGGCAATCATGACTCTTCATACCTGATAACTTCCCATTCTCCATATCAACACAACTACTCAAATCAGACGAATAACCATCAGGGAATTTGATTGCATGTTTAACACATTGCAATAAACTCATTTTGGCTTCATTTGTCAATGTATAAGCTGGAAATGGAGCTTTTCTCTTACTATCAATATGTAAGTCAGGCCGAGAACAAAATCGTTCTATATCCATTCTTGCCATTATGTTGTCCTTTGATTTACCCTTCACGCTCATAAGAGTATTCATTATGTTATCCAAAAAATTCTTCTCTGTATGCATCACATCGATACAATGTCGGAGATTCAGATCCTTCCAATATGGAAGCTCCCATAATATGCTTTCCTTGTGCCAATTATGTTCCTTCCCATAGCCTGGCATCTTCTTTTCGTGACCGTTGCCACCAACATCCTTGGTTCTTGGTGGATTTACACCAGACAACCGCTCGTAATAAATTTGCTCACCGGTTAAAGACTCAGGTGGATACTCGGTAGAAGCGTCTTTTCCTTTTCGGAAGTCTTTTTTGTTCTTCCGTAATGGATGACCATGAGAAAGAAATCTTCGGTGACAATCAAACCAGCACGTCTTCCTTCCATTAGGTAGATAAAAAGAGTTAGTACTTTCCATGCAAATTGGACAAGACAGTTTACCGTGGGTTGTCCATCCTGATAACATGCTGTACGCCGGAAAGTCGCTTATCGTCCACAGCAACACTGCTTTTAGATTAAAATTTTGATTCAAAGACACATCATATGCATCGATTCCAGTAGACCATAACTCTTTTAGCTCCTCAATAAGAGGTTGGAGGAAGACATCGAGACTACCTCGCGGGTGATTTGGCCCAGAATTCAAAATTGTAAGAAACAAGTACTCTATATTCATGCACATACCCGGTGGTAAATTGTATGGAGTCAGGATCACAGGCCACAAAGAATGATTTCGCGACATGCCAAATGGATTGAATCCATCGGTACATAATCCGAGATAAACGTTACGGGGTTCTTCGGCAAACATGGGATGTAGCTCTTGAAAATATCTCCACTCCGCCGCATCTGAAGGATGATTCATTTCTTCTTCTTTTGATTGGTGCTCTGCATGCCAACGCATTGCAGCTGCCGTCTTGTGGCTCTGATACATTCTCTTCAATCGGTCACCAATAGGTAGATACCGCATACGACTATATGGCACTTTGGTTCTTCGACGGTAGTCATCCATAGGCTTCCATCTTTGAGCACTACAAAACCGACATTTATCTTCCTTTTCGTCTTCCTTCCAGAAAATCATACAATTGTTAATACAAACATCAATTGTATAATAAGGAAGGCCTAAATTGCACATCAATTTTTCTGTCTTGTAATGCGAATCAGTAGCTTGGTTTCCTTCTGGTAAAAAATCTGTCAACATTTGATATACCGAATCCACACATCTTTCACTCATATTATGATCCGCCTTGTTCTGCATGACTCGAGCTGCTAACGATAATTGAGACTGGCCTTGTCGACAACCATCGTACAATGGATTTTGAGCACCTTCTAACAAGTCGTAGAATTTTTTAGAATGGTTATGTACTGGTTCCTCCACATTCTGATTAGTACCGTCTTGATGATAGTTATCATCAAACCCCACGTTATAACGAAATGCATCGTTCACCATATCCACATATGGATCTTCTACAACATTACCCACATCCACATATGGATCTTCTACAACATTACCCACACTTTCATAATTCTCTCTTAGATACGTACTATCAATTACATAATTACTCGTTCCTACATTCATGTTGAAATCTTCCCCATGCATATACCAAACATAATAATCTGGCATAAATCCTTGACTAAACAAATGACTACTAACTTTTCTACCCGAGACGATATGTTTTTTATTCTTGCACACAGCACAAGGACAATGGAATTTACCTCGACAACTTTGTACTATAGGCTGGCTATTAGCAAATGTCAAGAACTCCTCCACTCCTGCGACGTATTCTGCTGACAAATTCCCCGTCATTTCATCGAACCTCTTGTACATCCAATCTCGATTAAAACCACCGCTACTCGGATAATTATAGTTTCCCGCCATTATAAGACTAATAATAAAACTAAATATATTTTTAAACGTTTTTTTTCTTCAAAAATGTTTATTTTTTTTAAAGGTAATATTAGTATTGTGTTTGTGTTGTGAATGAATATTTTGTACGAGAACACGACTAAAACACGACTAAATAGTGTAGTCGTTTAAAGTAGGTACAACAACTTACAAAACGAATTACATGTTTTTTTAATCGAAAATTACGTCTATTTTGCGACTATATTTAATGACACGCCGTTGTAGTCATCCAATAGTCGCTATTTAGAGGACTATTACGAGCTGTCGTATATTAGTCGGCAAATTACGTCTATTTTGCGACTATATTTAATGACACGCCGCAGTTGTCATATAATAGTCGCTATTTAACGACTATTACAACGTGTCGTATATTAATCGCAAAATAGCGACTAATTTACGACTACATTTGGCGACTCATTAAGAAGTGTCATATAATAGTCGCCCTTTAGCGACTACCAAGGCGTCTCACCTCTACAGTGGTAATTTGGCGACTAACTAACGTCTATGTTTTTGTTAGTTGTAAATTAGTCGTATAATTGTAGCCAAATAGTCACCAAATATAGCGACTATGTATGTAATCGCCGGGTGTAGTGGGTATTTAACAGTTTTCTTGTAGTGTGTCCTGTGACCGGATTACATATCATAGGCAAGTTTTCTTGTAGTGTGTCCTGTGACCGGATTACATATCATAGGCACTGTATCCTTATCATCATCTTTTGAGAATTGTATACCTTGGAAAAAGAGCAAACCAGATGCATAGCTAAATCTACGACTGTATCGACATATGTCTCCAGAGATTTTGATATGAAAATCGGCAGCTAGTATATGAGACGACTTCTCATTATACGGATTCTGAATTTCTTAGGCTGAGGCGATGAGAAGAAGAGCCACTCAGGATATTGTGCGACGATTAATAAGAGACGCGGCCAAGCGGAGGACCTGGTCAAGAACAGCTCCGTGAAATATGGATGGAAAAGCATGTAACCCCATAGCTTCGACACGCAACAAAACCTAGCGATTGACTTTGCCGGCAATCTCAAGAATATCTCGTTAATGAGATCACTTGGGATGGAATCTTGGCCGTTGATAAATCAAAGGGCACACGCAGATTCTCGAGTGAAATATGAGAGATATAGGCTAACACACGAATTTTGTCAATGGACATTCAGAAAGGCAAAGAAAATATCATCAGTTTTCGTTTTTGTAACTATTGAAATATTTAATTTCACCGCATATATAACTATTTGTAACACTCATCAACATATGGAATTTTGATACCATGCATGCATCCAGACTTTGTGGAGGCTGTGATATGAAGTTTTGAGCCTTAAACCTAAAAATGTAGAAAGTTCTTTCATCATAGGCTTCAAAGTGTTTGCAAAAATTAGAGATATCAAATTTTTGCTATTTTGTAATCCAGAAAAGCATATAAATATTCTTACCATTAATTTGTTTGATATGTTATTAAAGTTCTAGTTAAATTAGAAGAACATAATAGTATGTGTAAATAAAGTTTTCATAATGCCAAACAAAAACCACGCTTACTCTATAATATAGTTCGATCTACGATTACAAACCAAAACCATCTCTAAGTCCTGATCATATTTTATGTAGACGTACGATTTCATTTCTGGCACCCTTGAGTCTCTCTTTGGGCGGTTGCACCTTTTTCTTAATTTCTACCATGACCTCCACAAACATCAAATCGGACAACTTGGGCTAGAAACTGGAGTTGTAATCATTAAGAATATATATGAATTATAGTATCTAATTATAGTCTTATTATTAATATGATTGCATTGATATGTTACAGATCAAAACTTGATTAGTCTTTTACAATTTATGTTACACAATATGTAATCACGAGTACTATTATACAAGCGTGTATGTGTCAGGTTAATTATACACATATCACATATGTAAGAATTATGGCTCCTTCAGCCTTGAAAGAAAGGTACATTGTGATCAATCTCACGAGGCCGGACGCAATCTGATTTCATCCATCCGATTCTCCGTTTCACATTGTCGTACACGATCAAGTGTCCACGCATCGAGATATCTGCAATAAGAAAACAAAACATGTATCTCATAAGTTTCAACTTAATTGTGATTATTCAGATAAGAAAATTATGGGTTTTACAGCTAGAATGTTATTTTTACCTCCAAGAATAATAGTGGAACCATCATGAACACTGCTTCCATCTAATATCCCAAGACAGACATTTCCTTTGTTCTGCATCAAAACTCGAATATATATAAAGCCAAATCGAAATCGAAGAATTGCAATTGTTAGAGCTTATAAAAAGTGCTTACGCTGATGATCAAGTAATCCTCGGGTTGAATCAAAAGTTTTCTTGATATGATCAACCATTTGCTCCCTATTTGCAGAGTTATTGGTCTGAAGAACTTCTTAACATCCGACAAGGAACTGCATATTATCGAAACAAATAACTCTTCAGAGATATGATCTTTCTTTCACCACAGAAATCAATATGGTTTTACAAAAGATCAAATTTTCTCAAATTACCTAAACGGGAAGTTAGTTTTGGCTCGCCAGCAGATAGGCAGTGTTTCGTCTGAATCATCGCGTGTTAGTTCTAAACCAGAAACTTCTTGAAGCTTTCACCAACAAAAATAGTAAAACACCATTGACCCGAAGAACTTCATCTAAAAAAGGCTGATTTTAGTTTCTGAATTTGAATACTTACTGATGTGACCAATTGGGAGTAAGCCTGGTTAGGGAAGTATGTATAGGAACTTCCTGTGTCAAATAAGACTTTCCCTACTCTTCCGTTTTCCCCATCTAAGCTAAGCATACCCTGCCCGTAGCTCATCTTTGTAACTTGCATCTGATAAGCATCCCTGAAAGAACCCAAAAATGTACATTACCTTAGCATATATGCAAGTGACAAAGATTGAAGCTTTTGGGAATATATTCAGATAAGAATCCAATCAAGCGATTCTAAGCTGCTAGGTTTCGCAGATTAGGCTGGTTTTCGTTAAGCACTTACAAGCGGGAATCGTGAAGCATAGGAACCCATGTCATTCCGTGTGATGGAACCAAATCACTTCCCATGAAGATATATCCTTCACCGTTTAAATCAGAGGCAAGGCAATGGCCAACCACATTGCTGATAATACCTCTGCTTGCAAGTTGAGAAGGTAAGCTAATTTTAGCTCTGCTTAGACCGAGAATCCCGTCTGTCTTTAGCAGAGTATTCAACAGTAGTCCTTGCTGATCATACCCGCACCTTAAAGTTCAAATCACGAAAGCCAAAGTCACAACATGAAACACTCAGATATTCCGTAACAGAATCACAAATTGTTAACGGAGAATGATATTTACCCGAAAACTATATCTGACTCGGCTAGTGATCCGTTATGGAGTTTGAGATGAAACTTATCTTTGGTGAGAACTCCCATGGAGTAGCTATGATCAGCATATTCAATCTCGTAGTCACATTGATGACAATTTTCACAATGTTCTGTCAGTTGATTCCTTTGGACTTCTACACAAAAGGCCTCTGAAGATCTCACTAAGTTATCTTTTCTAGGCTTATATAGTTGATTTGCTCCCTAAAACCAAAATCCAGAAAGTTCATCACTAAATTCACAGAGAGATTCTCCTAAAATCTAAAAAAACTTGATCTTTATTCTTTACCTTAGCACAACTAGTACAAGGAGCATCACATTGGATCCAAGTCAATTCACTTCCCGTATCAATATCAAGATGATAGTATTGTCCATCTTCAGGCTTTCCAACAAGAATGCGTGTATAATACAGCCTGCAACAAAAGCAAAAAAAGACAATCTTTGTTTACTTGTGCTTTAAGAAACAAACCACACATTCAGATTACAGAGTATTAGATACAATGCATACATACCCATCTGGATACACATTACCACCGACGGGAAAAATCGTAGTGGAGGAGTCAATAGAACCGGCACTTGTAGATAAAACATCGTTGACTTTTACAGGGTTGACCAGCTCTAAATCCATTGATTCCACAAAGTTTTCATTCTCTAAACCTAAATCTTCCTCTAAGATCCGCTCGTGGAACTCTCGAGCTCTCAATTTGTGATATACAGGGAAAACAAACGACGCCGTTTCACGGAGATTATCGTCGTCGTCACGGTTCCTCTCATCAGGAGAAACCCTAAACATTTGAACAGAGTTGGGAAAAACAGAGGCGTAGAAAGCAACCGCGAGAAGCGAGATTCCGAGAAGACCCAGAACTAATCTCGGCGAATTCATTGAGAGATCCGAGAACAAGAGGCGAGATTGTTGGTTTCGGTGAAGTGGGTCGGGTTGAAAACTCGGGTTTGGGTTATCCTCGGGTGGGATTTCGAGTGGGTAATCGTGGTCAGTGAGAGTGAAAGCAGAGATTGTTTTGCCTTGTGAAGGATCATCAGATGGTGGGAGAGTGATTATGACTACGCTGTGGACTCGTTGTTGTTGTTGCTGGTCATGAAGATCTGGTTCCATTCTGTGATGTCTCCGATCGAATTGGGCTGGTTTTGATCGGAGAGAGAATGGAAACAGGACGAGAAAGAAAAATGGCAGACTAGGAGTGGTCAAGAGTCAAGAGGCTTTCGTTATACGAGACGGAAGCTGCGAGGAAGGAGAGGGTTATTTTATTTGAAGTAAATGTTTGAAAAATATGAATTACACTTACCAAAAAAAAAAAAAAAAAAAAATGAATTTTACTTACACATAAAATTCATTTTTATTAAACCCTCCCTATAAATGTTCTTTTTAAAAAAAAAAGTATATATGGAGGACAATAAAAATAGCTTTTAGTAAAAAACTTTAATAGTTTTAACAAATTTTATAATTTCTTGCTTTACATTTATTTTTCCTTTTTCCTGTCAATTTGATTTCTTTTATTTAACTCAATAAAAATATATGATACAACTTTAATTTACATGATAAAAATTTAGAAATAAATAAATATGTAATCATAAAATAACTATACAACATACATTTCAAAAACATTATGTCAAACAAGATATGTTAGGAAAAACAAAATTTTTTACATGCTATACAAAAATATATATAAATTAGAAAAGAAACATAAAATAAAACTTGTGTGTTCATGTATTTATTAACTATTGTAATGTTAATTTTATGTGTGTTAAATTTCTAAATATAATATTATTGCTGTATAAAATTGTTTTTAAATGTAATGTTTTTTTATTTTAATAATTTCAATTTTGATGTTAATGTATTTAAATTTATATGAATATAATTGAAATAATTGAATTTAATAGAATTATTGTGAGATATATGCAAGCTATAAGGACTCAATGAAAATATGTGAAAGATTTTAAGGGTGTTATGCACCCTCAAAAATAAAGGTTTTAAGGTTTGTTGGAGTTAAAAAACTTCAAAATTTAAAAGTTTGAGGTTTGATGGAGATGTTCTAATCCTCTCGTTTTTTTCTCTTCGATATATGAACTGAAAAAGTATGAGGACCCCGAAAAAATCTTGGACTTTCTTTCTTGTCATATAATATAAACAACAACCTGCATTACTATTTACTAGTTTGAAGAATATCTGAGATGTAGTATTTATACTATGGGGTTAATGCTAATAAAGAGATGGATCAGTGGCAAGAGCAAAGAAGCACCACCCTTGTAGTTTCAAATATTTGTTGAGTTTTGCTTTATAATTTGGTCATCTTAGTAACAAATAAAATTGAATATCAGAATTCAAAAGTTAAGAAAAACATATTAATTGACGAAAATAATATATATATATATATATATATATATATTAATTAGTTCGTAAAGTTCCAAAAAATAACTGTAAAAACAAGAAATTAAGAAGATAAAGTATAAAAGACCGAAATGGGTGCAATTTTAGTTAGTTTTAGAGTTTGGTTATTGGTTTTACTATTTTTTCAGTTTTAATTTTTGTTATATATTAAAAGCTTAAATAAAATTAAACATATGAACACATTTAAAAAAATGTAACCTAAAAAATAAAGTTAATAGTATTATTATTTTTTAACTCTAAAATTAATATTATTAGTTTGCTACTTTGCAAACTTTAAAATAAAATAAAATCTACAAAAATTTGATTGTTGTAATTTGTGTGAAATGGAAAACAAATTGCGTTCGACCCGTAGGATTATTTTCCCACGAACGACTTGGCCAAAAAAACAAAGGAGGCCGAATTGAAGCAACTACTTTTCTCCATCATCATCACCATCGGCGAAATCCGCCAAAAATTGATCTCCATTTGGAAATCCAGATCATGCTCTAGAGCCCTAGTTTAGATCTCGAAGGAAGACAATGGGACGGATCTTCGAGTACTTCGTCGTGTGCGGACTTGGTCCAGAGATGCGAACCGTGGATGGAGATCTTGGATTCCATGGAATGCAAACATTCTACTTGCCTGCTCTTCTTGACCAGTTCCCTCCTACTGATCAATCTCCTTACCCTGCCCCTCCTCCTCAGCTTCCTACTGTTAAGTTTTTCACAACATCTTTTGTAATTCTCGTCGAGATTAGGATTTTGATTGGGTTTAGGTCCATGCTGGTAATTTCTTTGTTGTTAAACGGCGATGAAATGTGGAATCAGCGTTGTCTAGTTGTTAGGTTTCTTCTGTATTTGCTAAACGAAGCATTTCGAAGTTATTAACTGGAGATAAACGTGCTGAATTGGATTGATGTTTTCTAGGTACCTCTAATTAGGTCTCTAGATTAGTTAAGTTGGAATATTGAAGTTGAATTGCCTTCTACCAATAAGGAGCTTTTGAAATTTCTCTCAAAGTGTGGTTATATTTCTTTGCTTTTGGTCTTGTGCTTGTAGTTTGCTTTTGATGCTCCATGGTGAAATGAGTCATCTGTTTAAGAGTTTAACTTGCTTGATTAGGTTAAGCCTTTTAAGAGTTTGTTTTCTTTCGTTAGATAAGACTAGATATATTAAACAAGCGGATTTTTATGATTACGCTTCATTTTCTTTTGGACAGTGTGTTCTTCCTGCTGGGGTGGAGTTCCATTCTTCTGGTTTTGTTTCCAGTGACCCTGCAAGTTTCCCACGGAGCTATCCCATAGTCTTGACGGGTATGTGATTATCCGTATATTGCATACTCGGAGTTTTGTATGCTTTGCATTGTAGCTGCTCTATGTGCGATGTTGTTTCGGTTGCAGTGGAATTATTTTAGCGTAGAAGTCGTCTTGCACTCATTTATCTAGTCTTGTTTCTCTGCCATGTTGGATTTAAGTTGGTTTGTTTTGAATACACCTGCTTTAACTGTGGTGGGTGATCTCTTACTGATTTTATCTTAATAATTTTTGCACAGAGGGTGATGGATCAAAAATATTTGTCAGTTGCATTGCATTTCGGGATCGAGTCTGTGAGGATATTATTGAAGCTTATCGCTTACCGCCGAATACATACGCAGACAAGTGTATCTGTCTTGTGTCTCATGCCCCCAATTTCCGTGTTCTTCGTAATTCTCTCGAAGAGATTTTTGTTCTTTGCTTCTCTTCAGAAGGAAGCTGGTATATACCACTACGCTTAAAACATCTTCTTCTTGTCTATACCTAACATGAATTATGCCTTGCGTTACTGTTCCGTATATATTCAGCAAACATATGTGGGTGGAGCTTGCATTGGTTCTTCATTTACTTTTGTGTTGATTTTACCCTCTTGAAAAGAATTGCTGTATAAAACAAGAAAAACAACACCATTTTTAGGTTTGAACTTTGATGTTAGTGTCCTTCAACCTTTTCAGTAAGCCATTGTGGGATATTATCGCCTATATGGTATCTAATGTGCCATTGCCGACTCCCGGAAAAGACAGAGTCTTGTTTGCTGTCGAGAATTGCCTGCTCTCGGTGGAAGCACCTCCAGAGGATAGTCTTCCTCAGGCAGATGTATGACTTGTGGTTTTGTCTCCTTAATCTGTTTTGAATACCTTTCCTTGGCTACTTTTTAGTATCAACGTTGGAGATTTCCAATTTCCTGACAACTACAAGGGCGACTGTTCCCTGACTTCTTTCAACTTTTTCCAATAAACTTATGTAACGTTTGGCATGTTTTACTGAATGCAGATATCTCTCCAGCCTCTTGTACAATGCTTGGATGTCGACAACTTGATTAAGCTGTTTACATCTGTACTAGTTGAAAGGAGGATTTTGATTCGATCCAACAAGTATGTTTCTCTATGTAGAGACATTATGAGTTTAAGATACATTTTCTAAACAGTTACTATTTCATACTATCTCTATTCAATCACCACACTAATTTTGCCTCATCGTGAATCTCAATAGGTATTCGCTTTTGACTCTGGTGTCTGAATCCATATGTCATTTGATTTATCCTTTTCGATGGCTGGTATGTCATAGAACACTGATGAGATCTCAGTTTATCACTTAAACAAATATGAACTCATTTGTAAGCATGCTAACCCATGCATTTCTACTGACTAAAATATTTCTTCTAATCTTTATTATTTGTTTTGTTGTATGTTTCTGAAGCAAGTCTACATTCCATTACTATTTTTTAGTGGAGTAGACTACATTGATGCACCAACACCATATATGATGGGTCTCCACTCTGATGTCGATACATCCAATCTTGCTATGGATGGCGTGAGTCTAAATTTACGTCATACTTATCCTCTTTAAAATTTGGGCAACCTTATATTGGTCTAAAAACATTGCCATTTCTAGGTTGTAGTGGTGGATCTTGACATAAACCAAATTACTACTTCTGAAGAGATACCTCAGATACCAGAGCCTGAGTTCAGCACTTTGCGAAACGATATCTTGAAACTACTGCACCCTAATGTTGTAGCGATTGATCAGTTGAAGGGCTTTGGTAATTCCGTTGAGCAGTGCCCTAAAAGCCTTAGCAAACCTTGGGGAGAGGATCATGACCTTCAACTCAGGTGACTTTAGGAAACCTTGTCTTGTGATTGCCTACAATTTATTATCTTTTTCCATGGGAACTGTTTGGTTCTCATGTTATCTTGTTTTGTTATACAAAATCCATTTCCTGTGGCAGGGTTATATTCTTAAAGTGTTTTGCATCTATCTTGGGTGGCTACCGCAATTTCATAGTATGTGATATTTATTCTTTCCTTATTTTATTTATTCACCCCTTTTGTACATCTTTTCTTACTTATACGGATTCTTTTGTCAGGAAAACAAAGTTTTTAGCACTGATGCGTTTCTGAAGAGACGGTCTCGTTCCACAAATCAGCCACCAGAGCCTATGGTAAGCTAACTGTTTCATGTATGGAAGGCATATACCTACACTTACTGCATTTCATAACTCAACATTACTATCCATTGTTCCAATTAGTGTGGTAAACCGTCTTTTCACATATTACTTTCGAGTTTTTACTGCATATTTTTATTCATCCAAAAGATGTTGAATAATTTAAGTTACGTTTTATCTGTTGAATAATTACTTTTATTGGTACTCTTCCAATTGTTTTCAGTTGGTTCAATTCTTGGGCTCTTTTGCATTCCTCGATTACCTTGAAAGGCGTCTAAGCTCTGATGAGAAGAGTACTAATCTCCTTGAGAAGTTACAAGATGCAGTTGGAAGGGGTCAAGATGCAATGTCGATTCTGCCTAAATCTTCTATGGAGCCTGAAATAATCACAATAGCCGAGCCAGAAGTTGAAGAATCAGGTATATTTTGATTTGTTGGTAGAATTTGTTAGATAGCAGAAGCTGAATGATAAGAGATTGGGGTTGTTCATTTATAAGAAACTCCCGAGAATGAAAATATATCTAATTGATGGTATACCATTTTTCATAATCTCATGGGGGTTTTGGCTGGCCACCAGTATTTGGAAAGAGACAAAATTTACAAGTTGGTGTAGTATGCATAATAGTAGAAAAAGTACTAAGACTCTTTCACTCTGTTATATTTTTCTGGGGAATAATCGTCCGTCTACTGAGTTTGGGATCATGTTCTGATTTATCTCTATTCTTTTTTGTCAGCCACCAGGTATACCTATGACAGGTTTCCTGCGAGTGTTCGGTCAGAGGAACAAGAAGAAAAGCGAAAGCAGATCCTTGCAGCAGCAAGCGGGGCTCTTGAATCCAATGGAAGGCACCCTCCAAGGTACATCCTGATTTGCTTGGAACAGCGGTATGATTCCCTTACTTATTTTCTACTATCTTCCAATTGTAGCTCACCGCCAGGGAAGAACACCAAAGAAGACAATTTCAGTTCAATGGAGAGGGCTGTAAGTGTTGCTTGTAATCCTGTTGCTATTGCATGGCTTCAAACAAATCAATATGACATGAAGAGGTGCCATGGCTCTGATATTGTAACTACTGTTTGCAGGCAGAAAGAGAACGAATGGTCTTGGATATACAAGTCAAGTTGCAGGTATTTTTTCTTCTTTGTGTATTTAAGAGATTCCAATTGCAAGTTTCTGGAATGATCAACTTCTCCTTCGGAATGATTTTGTCTATTGAGAATTTTGTGAAGGAAAGAACCCCTACAGTACCCAAATTGAAAAACAGTGAAGATCAAGTCTAATGCCACTATTTTATTGGTTTGTTGTGGTTTCCAGGGATTATGGCTCCGTCTTCTGAAACTGGGTTCAGATGAAGATCCTCTTTCTTCATTCGAATACGGCACAATATTGGGTATGTTCCATTTTAATGGGAATGTAAATAAATGTAGACTAAAATTTCCGCTGCAAGAAATTGGTAAACCAAGGAATGAACCAAATTGTTATGCTTAATCAGCCGTATACTAACCAAATGGTTTCCATTGTGATTATGTTTCCGTCTCTGCTGTAAAATCCAGAGAGCTGATGTTTTCTCAATTGAAAATTGAACCCCAAATTTTGCTCATGTAGCTCTGATTGAATCTGATGCTGAGGGGATTGGTGGGAGTGGCTTTATCGAGTGTATACGAGAGCATCTGTATTCGGTAAGCGTAGCAACTGTACGGCATATATATACTGAGCCAGTTTTATTGAGCTCAACCTTACTGTATAGTGGATTTATTTCCTGCAGGGCTGGCATGGTCAATTGTCCGAGGAGCAGTTCATTGCGGTCAAAGAATTGGTAGGTAGATGATCGATTAACTAGTTTTATCTGTATACTGGCCTTCATATTCCCAGTTTCTCAATTGCGTGCACGAGAGCTGTGCATATTTAGATTTGGTCAGATTAGTCCTGGCTGTTGTTGAAAGGTTTTTAGCTTTGGGTAACCCCATTAATGATTTTTTTTTGGGTTTTTGAATTTGGAGTTTAAGAAATCTTTTAAACACTTAACAATGATATTCTTCAACAATGATTATTCATTGTTATCAGCTCAAAATGGCTGTGGGCCGTGCTGCTTCAAGAAGCGATTTGTCGACAGTGCGGGATGCACTTGAAGTTTCTGCAGAAATGTTCAAGAAGGATGCCAATAATGTCTCTGACTATGTTCAGCGTCATCTCATCTCCATACCCATCTGGGAGGAGTTGAGGTATGCAATTTAACATGCTGCCGGCTCTATGAATTTAATGAATTTTTCGGTGCTGCTCAGAAAATAGATTATTCGACTTATTGTGAATTTTTTTGACAGATTTTGGGAAGGTTACTTCGAGTATCTCATGGAGCAGCCTGCAAATGAGTGAGTCTTCTTAAAATTTTGTATTCATCGATAATATCAATTGTTTGTTTGTATAAATGCTCCTTATCACGTTTTGTGATGAAAATAAAAGTCGATCTGTAGCATACTTGATATATTGGCTCTCGCAATGAGCTATTTATAATGGTTTCCATAATTCTTGTTTGTTTCTCTAACTAGATCGCTGAAAGAAAATTTTGGAGAAAAAAAAAGAGATTGATCAGGAATTTACTTTGTCTATGTTTTAGATCTTCAGTCTTTAAATATTTGTAATGCTCGTAGATTGTAAGTAATTTCCATGTCACTCATCGGTATCTTTTTTCGATTTGCCCTAGAGGATGCTTCATCAACTTTTCCATTGTTGTCAACATACTTGAAATTTTATCCCTGTTGAGCATACATCATCTTATTGTCTCTTGCATTATACTGCCAATTAATTTAATCATCATGGGAATTACTAATTCGTGTAACTCTTTATTGTATTTTCTCAGATCTGTGAACTATGCTACTTTGGTCACAGCCAGACTAATCATAGTGGCATCACATATGGTGAATTTCTTATTTTGAGAGTTGACTTATTCTTTACCTTCATTTCTTGATATGTGATAGTTACAGTTCTCTTTATTTAATATGTCTTCACATTACTTTATGCTCTTTTGAAGGCTGGCTTGGGACTTCCTGATACAGAAGCTTGGAACATGATCGAGACAATAGCAGAGAAACAAAAGCTTGGATATAAATTACTGGTAAATTAGGCTTTCTGTTCATATCGTTCTGCAGTTATTGAAATGTCACAGATTTTGTTAACTTTATACTCCATACATTTACAAACTTCAAGCTTTTTAATTGGGCTTTTGGAAACCATAACCAACTGAGTCCATATCTTTTTTGTTGTATCTTGAATTTTGTTTCAGATTAAACTTAGAGGGTTCCTGTCGCATGTTCAGCAACTTCGTGTCGGCTATTGGGGTGCTTCTTCATTTAAGCAGCAGGCCATATCTGCTGGGTTGCCATCCCCGCGTCCAAAAGATGTCTCTGTCTCTGATGAAACCCAGCAACCCTCAGAAGCTTCTGGAAGGAGTTGGGTTCAGAGTATGTTTAGCAGAGATACAGCATCGAGAGCGAACTCGTTCAGTCGTGTTCGTAAGTGGGTATCTGATAATGCATCTTCAGGTATACCCATGATTATTCTTCTTTCTTTGTGGTTGCTATTCTGGCTTGTTGTTGCTGAAGTCAATAACTTGGCAAAACAGACATAACTGCTGCTGCGCAGAAGAAAATTCAGACCAATGTACGTGTTCTGAAGGGTCACGGTGGTGCTGTCACTGCCTTGCACTCTGTGACAAGAAGGGAAGTCTGTGATCTTGTGGGCGATCGCGAGGATGCTGGGTTCTTTATCAGCGGTAGTACAGACTGTCTGGTCGGTATAAAATGCTTGATTGGAAAAATGTTTATATGGTTATTTTTCATTCATCAGTTTTTTAATCATCTAGTTGACGTTGCTTTGCACCTATAAATGTTCTTGATATCTACATTGAGAACACATAAAGAGTGTTATATTATATTAGATCTAAATATCTAAAGGATGGTTGCATTCACTATCTGTTAGGCCTAAAGATCATTACTTAGAGGGTCAAAGGGTAGTTCGCTCATTTGCTATTAATTCTTATCTAGATTAAGTGAATTATTTTGCTTTTATTGTTACCACAGTCGTGGATATAGTAAATTAGAATATTTGGAAGAATAACTTTGCCAAAGTAGAACTGGAACAATAACCCGCATGCTGCTTCTTTTCCTGTGCAATGTGTCAACTTCTTATGGAGATAGTCATTGATTGAAAAGTTTTCACTTAAGAGATGATGAGCTTGCTCTTAAATAGGATGTTGTAGTCTTTCACACTTTCATTTCTTGAAATTTAGATCGAGGTAAACCTTAATACAGAATGGTAATGACAATCTAGCATCCCCTTTTGGTTGCTTCCTGAATTTGAGCAGGTTAAAATTTGGGATCCAAGTCTGCGTGGTTCTGAACTTCGAGCAACTTTGAAAGGACATACTGGGTATACACTATTTCTTATTCACCTTGATGGCTCTCGGGAGTTATGTTTTTTTTTGTTAATTTTTCATATGTGGTGGTTTCTTTAACAGCGCTTCCTTTCTTGTTTTCTTTTCAACTTTTGATGTAGAACCGTGCGTGCTATAAGCTCTGACAGAGGAAAGATAGTTTCAGGATCAGATGATCTATCTGTGATCGTATGGGACAAACAGACAACTCAACTTCTAGAAGAACTGAAAGGCCATGATTCACAGGTTTCCACTACATTCTAGTGTTTTTCTGTCATTAGTACACAGTTCATGAGTGGGAAGTATTAATGGTCAACACAAAATAAACATATAGGCGTGGACATAATTAAATAAACATATAACTATCAGTTATTAGAATCCCATTTGACAGAATGTTCAACGACAATTTGAATTTGTTAAGTTACTATTGTTGACCAATTATTAACTATCCGTCAGTCATAACTCATAAGGCACCAAAGAAGAAGCGATACTTATGGTGACTTACCTTTTTTCTGACTGTATGCTACATCCAAAACTATTCTGCAGGTAAGTTGTGTCAAGATGCTTTCAGGCGAACGTGTCCTCACTGCTGCACATGATGGAACAGTTAAGATGTGGGACGTTCGAACCGATATGTGTGTTGCAACTGTTGGCCGATGCTCTAGTGCCATTCTTTCACTAGAATATGATGACTCCACAGGAATCTTGGCTGCTGCTGGCAGAGATACGTATGTATGCTATATTACTCATAAGTAACAAATGGATTTGCTGTATTGAATGTCACTCACGGATTCAACTATAATGATTGGATAATTATCAGGGTTGCAAATATATGGGATATTCGTTCAGGAAAGCAAATGCATAAGCTGAAAGGGCATACCAAATGGATACGGTGAGCCTTCCCTTGATCTTGCACAACATGTTTCTTTTTGTTGTGATCGAAAAATAAATACAAAGCCAATATACGTATGGCTTTTTCTTCCGTTACAAGTTTATTTTATAATGGACTATCTGCAGGTTGTAGGGTTGCTTCATCGTATTATGGCATTGATTGATATTAACCATTTATTTATTACTTTTTAAATTGTTGTAGGATATTATAATATCTCAGAATCTGCAACTTGTTTGATCAAACTGTGTCAATTCTGCAGATCAATTCGAATGGTCGAAGATACCTTGATTACTGGAAGTGATGACTGGACAGCAAGAGTGTGGTCTGTCTCCAGAGGATCATGCGATGCTGTTTTGGCATGCCATGCTGGGCCAGTACAATCTGTTGAATACTCCCCGTTTGACAAAGGAATAATCACAGGTCCATGCTGATTTCATCTACCATCAGTTCTCAAAAGATTTATTAAGTAGCATCTTTTTCACAAAATAACATCAAAGCTTACGTTAGTGCGTTGCTGTCTATTTTCTTGCAGGCTCGGCGGATGGGTTGCTACGCTTTTGGGAAAATGACGAAGGTGAGAATCTCATTATTAACCTGGATCTAAACACAATTATCAACTATTGCACCAACCATTCCGTTAATATTTTTGTTTCCTTGGTTTATAGGCGGCATTAAATGCGTGAAAAACATAACACTCCATAGTTCTTCTATACTATCAATCAACGCTGGTGAAAATTGGTTAGGCATTGGAGCAGCAGATAACTCAATGTCTCTTTTCCATCGTCCTTCTAACGCCGGAACCAAAGTCTCAGGCTGGCAACTTTATAGAGTACCACAAAGAACAGCCGCCGTGGTACGACCCTCCCTCTTTTCATATTAGTTGGATAGTTGCTCTAAATTTTTCTGGTCATGCGGTTTGATAAGTCTTATGAGATCCTGTAACACCCTCAAAGTAGTATGATAAGACCACACAGTTATTAATCATTGTGTTCTACAACTTCGGCTAGTATGTGTCATTCTCACTGAAACTGAATCTCGGATTTAATGATTCAGGTGAGATGTGTTGCGTCAGATCTCGAGAGGAAACGGATATGTAGCGGTGGCCGAAATGGAGTTCTCCGGCTGTGGGATGCCACCATCAACATCTGATTATGTCTTCCACAACTTTTTCTTTGTGTATTTTTAAGAGTATGTGTTATTGTTACCTTGTATGTTTGCTTATGTTCTTTGAGATATGTGGTTTAAGAAAATTTTGATTTTCTTTTATATATGTTTTCTCAGTGATTCTTGTTTTGATCAATCCACTAATTAATAAACTTTGGCGTTTTAAAATGTATGAAATGAGATTCGATTAAATGTAAGGACCTGTCAAAATTTAGAAATCCAGATATTTGAGCTGATCATTAATAAAAAGTATGTTCATCTTCCATAGACATGTTACATTTACTTTTAAGTTTATCTTGGAATGGAAGATTCCAATGCTCAAATAATCTCTTGTTATACACAATTTTAATGGTTATACTTATTATTTTCTTGTGAGAAAGAGATAAATTGGGTCTTTTGACGAGTTTATCTTCTTCTTCTTTTTTTTCTCGCAAGATTAGGATTTTATTCATAACAACATGGGTTACAAAACAGATTACAGCCCATAAAGGCCCACACAATATATTGCTTCAACTTGAAGAAAGTTTATCATTAGTTTCATTCCCAAACAAACGTGTCAACAGTGGTACACGTGTTGGATGAAAATTCTAAAAGCTTTCCGACATCACCACCGCCATCTAAGATGCTGATTCTGGTGAAGAAAATCATTGCCGATAACTGAAATTCGACTATTGATTCTTCTGATTTTCACCGACAAAGCTGGTTGCAAAACGAATCAAAACTCCGAACAATTGAAATCACGGCTAAAAGGCATCTTAAAATCGCGAAGGAAATTTCTTTCTTTTCTTCAATTTTATTTGCAAACTATCCTTGAAATTTCAGTAATCCGTATACCCAACATGACGATCCGGAGAAAAGCCACCAACTAAAGGTTCTAAATAGATCTAAGTCACCATAAGATGGTTAAGCTTCGCTTCAAATCCAACAAACATAAAAACACTTGTATAAACTATAAACATATAAGATAGGTGTGTCATCTCTCATAAAACTCTGTAAAGACAGAGACGAAAGACAATTCCCCTTTATTGGAAGCAAACAAACAACACCTAACAAAAGCGACGACATAAAAACACGGCAACGGAAAGCCATGTCTACGGCAATGAAAAAATCATGTTGACGGCAAGAACACGGCAACGGAATAGCCCTGTTAACGGCGATGAAAGATAAAAGCTTCTCTCTCTAGACAGAAAAGAGAGAGAGAGGGGTCCTTAACTTATTAGATTTTTCATTCACGAGTTTATCTACAAATACAGAATATATATGAAAAAGATAAATACATAAATAATAATAATTTGGAATTTAAAAAGAATATCAAGTTGGTTTTATCACAATACCCTCAAGATCATGATTTCGTTTTCAAAAGAAAAGATTGAGAAAATTGGTTCTCACTAATATTATGATAATTATTAGAACTGTAGCATAGTAGTTGATGCCCACTCACGAAAAACGAAGCCTCATTGACATTTATGTTTTGGTACAAATTAAGAAAGAAAGAAAACACAAATGAATAGCAAGTTTATTAAGAGAAACATGTTGGTATAAAAATAGTCATCAAAGTCAACCCATCATTCGTTGACCCATTGGAGGAGCCATCATCTCTTGTTGCTGACCCATTCGCTGCTTTTGCACGTTCCCAATCCATCCTAAATACACCAAGATATGCAATAAGTCAAATTAATCATTTCTAAAACCCATTATTTAGAATATTTATTTTAAAGAGATCTAAGAGCTTGTTGGTTTACCAATGGAAGGGTCAAGGCCACGATTCTTGAGTTCACGATATTCTTGGCAAAGAGCACAATATTCACAGAAGCAATGAGTGATCCAATCTGGAGCTGGAGCATCCGGTAACCCGTACTTGCTTCGGAGCTTGGTCCGGAATGTGCATGTATACACACACGGTATCGCAAACAAACAACATATCAACCCATACAACATTCCAGCCGTCCCACAACCTGCAACATACGCATATATACTTAAACGTACATAATATATGTTTATGCATGCTACATTGATAATTATTGAACCTATCAAAATATATGTATACATGACAGTATCAAATGCAACAATTGCACATACTAAAAACCGATTTTGTATACTTTTGTTTTCTTGAATTGAATGTAAAAGATAATGTATACTTACTGGTCGCTCCTTCATCGATAACCTCTGCGATCTGTCCGAACGTGACGAATGGAAAACAGCATGTGATGAGAGCTAATACAAAAACACAACGAATACAGAAGAATCATTTTGCAATGTAAGGATGGACCTTCAAGATAGAATTATTCAAAATTTTGAATTCTAACCATTTTCGCCGTCGTTCATGCAATCAAATAGACCTGAAGTCCAGTTCGATGGCTGTGTATGGACCGGTCCGGCCATTGATACTCCATATGGTTGGTTAAATGTTGCACTTTGATTGATATACGTAGGTGGACCAGGTCTCATCGGTACTTGGTTTGGTTGGTTAACCACTCCACCGTTGTTGGGATATATCTGCTCAGCTTGCAGAACCCGTTTCTCGTCAACCGGTTGTTCAGATTGTGCATGAAAGACCGGATTAAAGTTATTGTTCATCCTCGGGCTCGGAGTTTGGTCTGGTCGACCCATTTTTGTAAACCAAAGAGAAGTGATTAGGGTGGTTTGAAAATAAAGGTTTTAACCTTTTCCTTCTCTTTTTTTTGTGTGGAAAAGATTTAGAATGAAGGTTTGGTTTATATAAAGGTTGATGATTCCTGTGCAATTTGAACTAGTTTGAAAATTTCGTTACATCTTGCATTTTTATTTTATAATACAACATTGCCATGTCGTATATTAAAAAATTCGATTGAATTAAAATTCTGATTCGTTTATCTTATAAATGAAACTAGCTCTATCTGTCATCATGGTTCTTTGGAACATGGACCTATGAGTTGATTGATATCATTCTCGCGAAAATGTAAATATATCTAACCTACATTCTATATGCAACAAAATTGAATGCGATTTAAGTTATATCCGCAAATTAGTTTTATTTACTTGTATCATAAAACAAAAAGGATTTGACTTCGTAACCTTGTTGACTTCTATTGGTGGTGGGAACTTTTATAATCTATAAGTCGGAAAAAAACATAAATTGGTATTGACTATGGAAAATGATACTTCCCATTTGATAATGCTAAACATGATTGTCTATGCTGCACATGGCTTTCTTTGTTTGCTTAAAAGACTTTTGACTTATGCCAATGTGTTATGATCCAAGCTAAGGACTTGAGAAGGTTAATATATTTAGGTGGTGTTATTCAATTATGGAGTTAAAATCTATTATTTAAAGTTTAGATGATTGACTTCCTGATATTGGCATATTGCTTTTAAGAATATGTTTGCTTGGATTTCAAAATCTCTGGAGTATATCTTGGATTTTGATTCTAATGATTTACTCATGAAACTCCAAAAGTGTTTCATTTCAAATAAATTAATATACAAATATTTTACAAGTCTTTTAGTTTTGAATAACACTGAATTTTAATAAACTATTTAAAATCTTAATTGAATAACAACAAACTTTAAAATCTATTAAGCATGATTTAAAAAGATAAGCTCCAGTAACACTAGATTTTAAAGCTGGATTTAGAATCATTAGATGAATAACAGTACATTATTGTTGAATTTCAATTCTATTAAAATCCATCAATGAATAACTGCAAGAAGTTAAAAAGTTGAATATCCTTAGTGAAGGATCAAGGAACATCAAAGTCGTTGTAGTATAGTGGTAAGTATTCCCGCCTGTCACGCGGGTGACCCGGGTTCGATCCCCGGCAACGGCGTTTTTTTCCCAACTTTTTTGAAGCAGCTGAAATCATTGTGGGCCGTAAGAGGCCCAAACGCGTTGTTTGAGTTTAAACTTTTAATCAACTCAAAGTAAGTTAATTTCCCTTAATACTCTTGTTGGTTCATTGACGAGGGATTTTGGCATCTGTTTTTTTTCATTGTCTCACTGGAGATGCATTTATTGAAAACAAACAGTAAGATGACTTCGCAACACTACGGTCACTCCTCGTCTGGTCATATATCTTGTCAAGAGCTTGCTCATGCTCATGACTGTATACCTACTACCTACTACATCTCAAGCTTATCCACGTCGAAAAACTCGAGATGGCCATTGAAGCAGCTTTCAAACCAGCGAGAACGATGTGCTTGCCTCTTGGCGACCAGAAGAGAGCATCAGCTTCCTTGTCGTCAAAGGTAGCTAGCTTTGAAACTTTTCCAGGGTTTTGGGGTGTCTCCATAGAATAGAAACTGACATTTGGCTTTGATTGATCTCCGTGAATCACGGCAAACCTGTGACCGCTCGGCTCCCACGCGAAAGCAAGGATTTTCTCATCCACTTCAAGAGCCTCGGTGGTAATGCCTTGTACCTTATTGAAGCGGAAAAGCTCAAACAGAGAGCACGTATGTCGAGTAACTTGGACAGCAAGATACTTTCCTTTGCTCTGCCAGTACATCTTACAGTCGCTAACGCTGAGAATATCCTTGTGCATCAGCTCCACATAGCCCGGTATTTGCAGAAAAACAACCTTTTTAGGCTGGTTCTTGACATCCCCTTTCAACAGTGAAAGGATTGGTTCAGTAGGAGACCAAGACATGCCCACAACATCATCAAAATTCACAGCCGCGCCTTCTTGCGTAGCAGTCTGAAAGTCTTAGTCTCATAAACAGATACAGTGTTTTTGATAAGTGTGGCAAAGTATTTATCATCTTTTCCCCCAGCCCATCTAAGGAAAAAAAGAGAGGTTATGTCAATGAATGTATTAAGAATTCTATTCAAAGGAAATTCAAGAAAGTACCTAATTATAGGCCATGAGTTGTCAACAACATGACCATCTACTCCAGCCATTATTCTCCCAGTTCTCACATCAAAGATTCTTAACCAGGGTTCCTGCAATTTGGATGCAAATAAGAATACTTTGCATCAAAATGAGATTGGAAGTAGAGAAGCAACGATGATCTATGGAATCTCTCGTCTGTCACCAGTTTGGCACTTGAAAAGTTTTTACCATTCTTAACCTCTTGTAAGAATTTTACATTATTGAATCTTTACTTCTCTTCTTATCATATTTTTGGACTTGGTTACTTTTTTTCCCTGGAATAAGAGATCAGGTTGGCCTGTGCTTCTACGTTTTTGTTATGTATTTTGCAAACAAATTGCTCAATTGGTTTCATCATGCCTATTTTCAGTTACAAGAGATCTTCTCTGATAAGTATAAACTTGAGACCCCATTATCTCACCTCTTAGATTATAAAACTTCAATTTTGGCAGCTACATAGTAACATGCTACGCTACTTTTAGTATTTTTTGGTGAAATTTTCTAGTCAACACTTGGTCTATGACTCTTTAATATGTTTTGTTTGTTGTATCTATGTATACTTCTATTCAACTTTCTCTCTACTGTCTGAATATGAAATCCTCCTATAGGCCTTTGTTTCAAGAAATATATTGAGAAGAAAATCATAGATTTGAAATGGAAAAACAGATTCCTCTGCTGTACATTATTATTTGCCGCAGTTTCGCTATTCGATTTGAGAATGTACACAAGTTTTCAGTACAATATATGTCAGTTTTAATACCAACTGTATTGTTTTCAGTCAGTGCATTGTCGACGGAGCTGGATGTTGCTGCGGTAATGGCGGTACCGGATAAGCCGGTACAGCATAAGGAGCAACTCCAAGATGATGGTGATGGTGATGATGATGAGTTCCCATTGGAGGTGGAAGCATCACAGGTGTTCCAACAGCTGAACCCATATGATCAGGTGGTGCGATGATCGGTTGTCCCACTGGCGCACCACCATACATCCCTAATCCAGCCATTGTTGGGGGATGATGTTGTTGTGGTTGCGGTTGTGGCTGTGGTTGTGGCTGAGCTGGTCTATGTTTAACCACTTGCGGTTGTTGTCCTCCTCCTGTAACCGCAGGAGCTTGATTGTTCACAGTGGTGATGTCGTGAATGCTAGACCGCCTTCTATCTCGGTTCATCGAGTTAAGCCTGATGAAGTATTTTTGAGCATGACTTGCAACTTGTGTTGGAGTTCTTGAGATCACAAAGTTCCTTGAAATGCTTCTCCAATCTCCTTTCCCAAACTTGTCCAAACCCAAAAGAAACAACCTTCCAAACAAAACAGAGTATTCAATAAAGGTAAAGAATCTTCCAAATCTTTTTTCACTCTTTTAAGTCTAAATAATATCAATGGATAGATGATGGAGATGAAGGAGAAGAAGAAGAAACCGATGCTCTTCTTCAGTCCATGGAATCCCTTTTCTTCTCTCTTGCTCAGCTCTCGAGCCACCACTTCTTCCTCCATTGGAGCTACTTATCCCGGAGGTGCCAGGATTTGGTTTCTTCTCAGATGATCCAGAGGAATGAGAGTCTCTGTTGGCAGGAGAAGTAGCTGCTGCTGCTGCTTCATCTACGATGAGACCTTTGCGGTGATGATAACGAGGTAAAGGAACTTGACCATTCTCGATTGCTTTGACATCTTCTAAAAGGATTTGGTAATGTTTCTTTACTTCTTCTAAGGCTTTGCTTGGTACCATTGACGACATTTTGTTCCATTGATCCTCTGTTATCTCTTCCTCTACACAATGCAACGCAATTGCGTTCTCGAATGCTTTCTCTTCTTCTCTGCTCCATGTTGCCACCACACTCTCCATTCGATTGCTTCAATCTTTTCTTCTCTGTTTCTCTCTCTCTCTCTCTTCTCTTTGGTTTAATCGTGTGGTGGACATGATAGTGTTTTTGAAACGCATATGTGAATGGGTCAGATTCTTTACCTTTTGGAGTTTTGTGAAACTTTTTTTTTTGTTTGGTATTAAGTTGAGGTGCGCATGATAAGAATGGACATTTGTATATGCGCATGATAAGAATGGACATTTGTATATGCGCATGATAGTATAGAGGACAGTGCATATGCGCAGGATAAGTAAGAGGTTGATTGGGACTTTATCTTATTCACAAGGATCAATCAGTTGGGTTTGTTTTCTATTGTGTCACTCATAAGGAAAGAGTACGCATAGGATAAGATTCTTGTAGTTGACGATTACTCTTCACTTTTCTTTGAAATTTGATCCTTATTCATTCTTTAGAGACTTTGGTCATTTCGATTTATATTACTCGAATACAATGCAAAAGATTAGTGTAGCTTTACCTTTTGATATTTATAAAACATTTATTTCAAAAAATTTATATTTTTTTTTTGAATTTTGTTAAGACAAATGCAGTTTGAAACAATTGATCACATTTTAAAACTTTATATTAGTGAGCATCATTATAATTAATAGAGAATGTAAATAATAGAGTTTTAAAATGTAAAAGAATGTAAAACAATACCGTCGCCGAGTTTACTGAATTCAGACATCGCGTTTTATAATCAGTCGTAAAGATAAATAGCGACCAAAAATTATAATCGCAGGTCGCTATATCCAGCGACTTCCATACGAACAACATTTGGTCGCGGTCGCCAACGACTAACAAACGAACATCACATAAATAGTATAAATGCAAAATTCGGAAAAACAATAAACTAATCGAGATTTGAAAAAGAATTTTATCAAGATCAAAATATTTTCTTTTTCCAAGATCTACATACTTGTTAATAGAACATGCATGAAAACAAACTCGATTAAAGAAATTTATTTAACATAGTATCGAATACATAAAATGATAAATCTTCATTCAACAACCCATCTATAAATTTCTAGAGCTAGAAAAACGTTTTTTTTTTTTTTTTTACGTCATTTCTCATCTCTCTTTTAAATAATAGGTGGAAATTAATAGATGGGTTGTTGAATGAAGATTTTCTTCCAAATAAGCTCGTATATATAATGGTCATCTGATCCAGAATTTGTCTTTGGAAGGTAATGGGCCTTTCGCGATAAGGAGCTTGACTGTTAGGCTTCCCTGCGTATGTCACCCCACCCAAGTCACTAAGGTACGATCTTTTTTTTTTTTTCTTTTTTTTTTTGTTAAAGTTCTTACCATCTTTCACTTCAATAATAAGTTTTTTTTGAATTGTGAGATCTCACACCATATATATATGGACACTTAAAAGTCTAAATGAATCGGATACTTTACTTTCTATAAGACAACAACAAAAAAGTGTAAATGAATCAAAATATGTGAAAAAATCAACTTAACGGGTACTTAATTCATTGAAAAATTGCTGGCTAGCTTTTTGTAGACAACCTTTTATATTTCCAGTTGTTAATATTTGGGCTTTTGTTGGAGACGTTTCTTGAATATTTTAGCTACTTTCTATGTCTTGAGGAATTTGAACTTTCTCAAGGTGTGTTATAGCCTTTATTGGGGCTGGGTAAAATATTCGTTCGATCCGCTTCGATTCGGTATTCGATTTGATTTGATTCAAAAAATCCGAATATCCGTAAGATTTTGGACCAAAGCAAATATGAAAATGTAGTATTCGTAAAAACCGAATCAAATAGCAAATATTGTCTTTTTTAAAATCGAATATCCGCTTTGATCCGTATCTTTTGATATATATTAGAATATATAGTTATATCTATATGTAGATATCATAAATAGTTTGTGTATTGTTGCTACCTTATGTTTTTATGTTAAGATGTTTGTTTTATCATTTTTTTTATGTTGTGTTTTGATCAATGACATCAAAATTAAACTATCGGATTTTAGTTTTTGGAATTAGTTTGATAACATTTTTGTTGACCGGTAATAACAACAAAGGTTATATTTGGTATTTATAACTTATTTTGAAAGTATGTTAAATAAAAATTTTGAATATCTGATATGCTTATATAGTTTACATATTTTTTTAATATTTATACGTATCAAAGTAGATATCCGCAAATATCACAAAAAAATTCGGATATTCAAAATTCCGGATATCCGGAAAGTTTCGAATCAAAGCAAATCATAAAATCAAGTATTCGATTAAAACGAATCAAATAACAAATATCACAATTTTTCCGGATATTTGCTTCGTGTCCAGGCCTATCCGCCTTTATAGGCCCATAGACAGTATGTGTTAAATTATAATCCAATATTGTACGGATGATTATACTATATAGTTCCGAATATATATCATTGTGTTACAGCTGGGAATGAATCAAATTAACGTAATGTACGGAAGAAGAACTATAGAAGCTTTGTTTTTTGTGGGCTTCAAATTTCAATATGTCAATTATGAGAATAATCAAGTAAATATTGTAAATACATACTCTAATAAGAAAATAAGGCCTAAAGTTTAGGATATGAGAATGTTAGAGTGCAATTTAAGAAAATGTCCGGTGCAACGCGACATTTGCGTGTTTTTCACATCCATGCATGCGTACTATATGTATCCCCGCAATCTTAGTCAAATATCAAATATTCAAACGAGAGATTTCATCTACCGCTGATTCATTTGCTTCGCGTATATCACTATATGGATTTGATAATTACTAGTATATATATTGTTACTATTGAGATTATTACAAACGAACAAAGAAAAACCATTTTTGCCAACAACCAAAAAAGGACAAAGAAAATAAAACAAGTAGTATTCTACTGACATATATGCAATAGATATTTAACTCTCTAATTTCTTAAACATCATTCAATTAATATTTGATGAAATGAAATCTTAAATAATATAAACCGAATATCAAAGTCATTAACTAACAAAAAGAAAGGAAAAAAAGAAGGAATATCAGAGTCATCATCAAGTCAACTACCACCGTGCATTATGGCGACGATATCAAAACGTCGGACTACTCAAACTTTATTTAGACAGCTCAGTTAATTCGAATCTAATTTGTCCTATTTACTAAGTAGCACAAAAACTAATTTTGAGCATTTCTCGGCTTATTTCGAACCCGTATATCGAAACAATCTTTATTTTATGTAACAAATAAGTATAGTATAAATTGAAGATGTAAGGTTAAAAAATGTGCCCAACCTCCAATAACAGTAGGTCATACCAAATACATTCAAAACTTTGACTATTTGGCTTTTTTTTTTAAAAATGGTACCACTCCACCTCCATTCTTCCTTGAACGTAAAGTAACCTTTTTTACTCTCTTCTTTCCCTCATTTTCATACCTTTTTCACAAATCCAATACTCAAACCCCATACATATGTGCCAAATATGAAATTAGTACGTATTACTCTATATCATAATTTGAAATTTTCATTAAACTACTATGTACTTTATTAATTATTCCCACTTATATAAAACTCCGCTCAAGCTGTAATTTCTTCGAGATTAACAAAAAAGAAACACCTTTTTAATCATAAAATCTCAAACCTTTTTTCTCTAATCATTTCTCTTTATCTCTTTCTTGCTCTCTCTCTCTCTCTCTCTCTCTGGCTCCATGACCTCTCTTGCTTCTTCACCTTCATCAAACTCTTCTCTAGCTACAAGGCCATGACGAAACAACCTAAGCCGTGTAGTTTCCTCTTCCACATCTCTCTACTCTCTGCGTTGTTTGTTTTCCTTCTCATTTCTTTTGCTTTTACGACTTCTTACAAGCTTAAATCCGGCATTAATAGTTTAGGCCATAAGAGAATTCTAGCAAGTAATTTTGATTTTACTCCGTTTCTCAAGAATAAAGATCGCACTCAACGGCAACGTCAAAGTCCAAGCCTGACTGTAAAAGAAAACGGTTTCTGGTACAATGATGAGGAACGGGTGGTACCTAGCGGTCCAAACCCTTTGCATCACTAGCTAAAAGGTTTTTGACTTGTTTCAATAGATTTTTGTTGCGTTTTTGGATTAATATTTTTGTTACGACAACATACATGAGCATGGATATATCATGATTAAATATTGTGTAAGTGTATTAAATTGACGTTACCATCATATTGTTGATGGTTTCTTGATTTGAAGGGTTCATTAATATCTATTAATAGCTCCGAATTTTGTATATATTTATAGATATAGATCTCTCCATTATCCTATACAGTACTTGTTATGATGTTTACTGAACATAAATTATTTTTCTCTTATGTTGAGAAAAAGTACATTGTTCATGTTAATAAGATAAGGTACGTGGCGCTAATTGGTTATTTTGAATTAATCTGTTTGGTTAAATGTAGGCATGTAAATTAGAACCAAAGTTTGTATATCGGCCCAGTCCACTCTTAAAAAATAACGGATTCGACCTTAAAAATATAAGTCCAAAAAAAATCAGGTTTTTCAGGCTAATCCCTTTCGGACTTAAGGATTTTTGGGGCTTAATCTGACGGGATTCGAAGCGGTCCGAATAACCTTTAATTTTTTTTGTTAATATTTTCGTTTAATTGAGAGAATTGCTTATTTTTATTTTTTGCAATAGAGTTGAAAACTCTAAATCTAGTTATGTAACTGTGTCTTATTATAAACCTAAGAAACAAATCTTGGCTCTACTCCCAAGTTGAAGTCTTCTGCTTTTATATTTTATTTGGTATGAGTTTAAACAATTTATTTAAATTATTTATTTGATTTGAAATTTTTTGTTTAAATCAATTGGCTTTTGTATTTATTTAGATTTTGATTGACTCATTCTATACAAATTATTTTTTCAAGCGATATTATAAATTATAAGTTTTTTTCTCGAAAAAGCCTTAAAACCTCGGAAAACCTTGTGGTCATGTTAGAGTTGGACCGGACTTTAAACTATAGGTTCAGAAGTTCTACGGGTCAGACAGGACTATCCTGATTCACATGTTTAGTTAACTTTAGCGTATTCGAATAAAGAAAAAACACACACACAAGACATTTTCTATATAAAAGCTCATTTTTAAATATATATATATATATATATTATTGTGAAATTGAAAATTAGCTTATTCCATGAAAATTTACTTTTCTGATATTACTTGTCAATGTTCTTACTTAATCACAAAAGTCTATATATACATTAACTTGCATATTACAAACAGAAGAAGAAAATAAGACACTTTATCGAATTGATTCAAAAATCGTATAGTTGGTTTTTTTTTTCCTGAAATCGTATAGTTGGTATTGACAATTAATCTGCAACAAAAACAATTATCCCCAAAAAATATGGACCTAATCCCACTTCCAAATGTCAACAAAAGAGATGGTGTTTGTTCACTAGCCAATTTATTAAACTATATATATTATGAATACATGAGATCTATGGAATCCGTCATCATATATGAAGTTCGTTTACATATATATCTGTTTATATCAGATCTAGTGTTAGTTTTTACTGCGAAGTTCAGAGCCGAAGTTCCTACTCTTTGTGGACCAAGACAGAACTTAATAAAGAAATATCTTTTTGGAGAACATTGTCCCCAAAAAAAAAGAAAAATTGAACTAGAAGTCCAGGTTCAGCCTCCATTTAGAAGGACCTAAAAATTCACCATTAGGGTATATATAAACTAAAGAAAAAAAGCTTTTGGTTTTGATAAGTACTGTATTTGCTATCGGTAATAACTATATACTAGGATTTCACCCACGGTTTACCGCGAGCAATAGGTTTATAAATATAAATTTTTTAATCAAACATAACTAAATAATATTTGGAAGTTTTTTTGTTGTTATTTAGTGATAAGAGGAATGTGTTTAAATTTTTTTTAGTTGTTATTTACTTATTTTTGTTAAACGGTTTAGATTGAAGGGAATTAATTTTATTGAACGGTTTAGATTGAATCGGATCATATAAAGTTTAGAAGATTGTTAAGACCAAATTACCCTTAATGATTTTGAATAACAAAGAACAAAATCTAAAATTGAAATCAAAATTGAAGCCAAATTAGACAAAATTTCAATTCGTATTTCCTTTATTAAAAGGATAAATTTGGTTCCAAGAAAAGACAGTATAATTCACGCATTTGACGTTTCTTTTCATGTCACTTCAGGCTTTTCTTAATGTGTGGAACATGGGCTCAATTGATTAAGATGATTGGCCCTCTATGACCTTTTTTAATATAGGTCAAATAGAGCCCACACCATCAATACTTTTTACAAAATGAATCAGAGATTATAAATTAACGGTTGTGTAAAATTACATGAGATAGAAATAAATAAGTATGCAATGCCATAGATATGAATCATGAGTTCTATGGCATTGCATACGATTATTAACTACATCTTAAACTTAAAATTATTTGATGCTATCGGTTCAACTTTTTAACTTTTTGGGGACAATGGACTTCTAGTTCAACTTTTTTTTATGAGGCTGAACTTGGACTTCTAGTTCAACTTTTGCTATCGGTTAAATAATTTGGCACACTTTTTAAAAATATCATATGATGCTTAAATTGTTCTTTAATTATATCTTAAATTTAAAATATCATATGATGTTTTCGTTGTTCTGTTAATTATCGGCACAGCATCATTTAAACAAAAAAAATTGTTACAAATTAATGGATAAAACAAAATATTTACTTATATATGTCGTGAACATGGGACCAACCTGATAAACCATGGTGAACAATCTCCACTTTTTCTTCTTTGTAAATTCATGATTTCACGTTTCTTGTATCGTTTTTGTATTTATAAAGGAAAATCTAAAAGTCATCTTGTGTGTTCATACTTTTTTGTATCCCATAATTGCTCTTCATACTTTTACTAAAAAGAGTTATGAGTGAAAGATGTCCAAGGATGTGTTCCAAGTTGCTTCAAGTTTTGCCACACAATAATGAACCTTTTGGGATCACATAAAGTTACTAAGGGATATAAATAAATGCAATTTAGAGCACACAAACTATTAGAAAAAAATAGTTGACTTGCTACGATACGACCAGTCAATTAACCCCCTAAATGGCCTTTCGTATATCAATTAGAAAAAAATATTGTCATCTACAATTTGTTACGTACTCACTATCAAATTTGAATCGGCGTAATTACACGATGTCATCACTAGTAGAAAGTATTACTGTTACACATTCCAAATTCTAATACTAATACTTGGCTAAAAGAGTTTATATCAAGATATAATACTTTCTTGATTGAATAAATATGATATAAAAGTTACAATTTCCAACAAAAATACGTCCAAGTAAAATTTGATTTCTAACTTCAACGGCCAAAAACAATTACTACTGAATCACATCAGTTGATTTGTAATTTTGTATTTATAATTTGATTGGCGAAATAGCTATAAAGATGATTATTTTTCTTCGTAACACTCAAAATTAGAATTGTCATGTTAAATGTTAGTACATCCATGGATATAGTTTACAAAAAAAAAAAAAATTGGATAAAGTTTACATACTCGTTGTTGAAGTATATATATATATATTTTTTTGGGTGCAAATATCAAGTTCAAAATTAAAATACCAAAATGTTAAAAGAATGACGAACCGATAAAGACTGAGTCAATTCTTCGAATAATGAAATACAAAAGTCAACATACGAGGGACCAGCTCCAGCACCGCCGTATTCAAAGATCAAGTCGCTATAAAAGGCCAATCAACGCGACTCGACGACCCAAATAATTACATAATAAAAAAGTAGTGTGTAAAATTAAACTACAATAAAGAATTTCTGAAAAACGTTGTATATTCTTTTCCAAAAACATACATTTTCATCGAATTCAAACAGCAATTAGCGAAACCTCAACACTATTATTATATAAATCACGAGACAATAAATCTTGATAAATAATCTGAAATTTGTTTCACGATCGATGAGAAATGGAAAACTATATATCGTTTTGTCAATATAAATCATGCATGGCCATCAGGTGCCGTTTACGTTCCTCTTACCAATCAGCATGTATATCATTGATTCTTTTTGTCTGGTTATGTACGTTAATCCAATCACCAAAAGAAACAAAGAGATCAATTGCTCAAAATACCAAAAACCTTTTAGTATTTCTTAGTTTGTTCATTGATATTCAACGCATACAAATTTACATATATAATATGCTACTGATCTAAAGAAAAATGGTAAGAAATTAACTTACCATTTATCCAATCATTTTTTTAATTCCTAGCATCAAGACCCACTCCCTTTTTCTGTAATGAGATTTTAAAGGATCTGTAATTTATACTTTAATATTTATGCCAAGATCGTTTAAGCATAACCCACGCATGCTCTTTGAAGTTTCAAATATTCAACATAAATCTAATGAAAACGAAACTTTCAAATTTATTAACAATATTCAAAAACTCATTGTACACATATGACGATATAACAAGTATATGAAATCAACGCAAAGACGACCGATTCCACCGGTAACCTAACACCCTTTTCTTAAATGTCATCAATATGTCTATACTTATATATAACATTAACACACACATTTCGGACACTAGAGATTACATCGGTTATAATTCTAGTTCTTGAGTTTGACTTGTTAAACCCCTAAAAATAGTACCTATAAGAGGCTTCTTTTTCAACTTCTCATTCTTCATTTCCGGCGAAGTTATGGACCGATCAACGCCGGAACATAACTCATCTCCCTCACACAAGCGTCTAAGCGTGAGCTTTCTCGTCTCAATGATGGTTCTCTGCGCCAGGCATGCGAATCGGCTCTCGAAGAAACTAAAGCTGAAGTCAAAGAAGCGAACTTGCAGCGGCGGAGAGGGTGGAGGAGAAAGATTCCGATGGAATATGATAAGCTCGTCGATGAGTTCTCCTCGGCCAAAAGAGTTGTTCACGACTTTAAGCAACAAGGCGATGACCATGGTCCGCCGGAAAAACCCGCCGGAGGAAAAAGCAACCGCCATGGAGGAGGAGCATGGCCTTTGGCAGAGAGAGATATTGATGGGAGGCAAATGTGAGCCGTTGGATTTCTCGGGTGTGATATATTACGACTCTAACGGACGGCTATTAAACGAAGTGCCACCGAGATCACCACGTGGCACTCCATTACCCAGTTACCCGACCCGTTCTTAAGTCGGGTCGCAGTTAAACTTAATGGGAACGAATGATTATTAAGCAACTTCATTAGATGATTGAAACGTCGATTAGGCAGCAAAACAAAATTACTATGTATATAAGAATGTTATCGTGTACTGTATGATCCATTTTATCCTAAGTTGTCTTGTTATATGTTATACACCACTGAAATTTGGATAGGCTATTTAAATTTCAGGGTCCAAAGTTTGAAACCATCATGGTATACTCTAGAGATCCAAATCGTTGTTGTAATCTAATTTCTTTTAGGTAGAAAAGTCGAATTAATTTCCTTTATTAAACAATTATTATACTGACAACACCTATTCCTGAATGTTTTCAAATTAACGAGTTTAAAATGATTTCAAAATTATCCGTGTCCGTAAAACAGGTGAACCTCTCGAGGATAGCTTATTCTTCTTCTTTTTCTTGTTTTGTTTTGGGGACAACTATTCAGTCTATTCTTCTTCTTCTTTTGTTTGTTTGTTAATGAGTAGGGCTACATATATATAATAATAGTCTCGATTCAATTTTGGTTTTCATATTACTTTTGACTTGATCAAATTTATTAAATTCATTTGACTTAGTTTAGTTTGATTCGGAACGGTTAGTTGTTGAAGAAAAACCTAACAGTAAACGATGTTTTCTTAATAACAAAAAGAAAAAATCAGGAGTACATAAGCTTATACTCTGTTTCTTTTTTCATTAGTTTTACTGCTCATGTGCAGAACATATGAACTATACATCAAACAGATGTACATAATTTCTTTATTCTTCCATTAATAAATTTCACATTTCATCAAAAAAAAAAAAAAAAAATCAGGAGGATTTAATGCCAAAACTTTTTTTATGCCTTAATTTCGTGAGGAAGAGAAGAGTTCAAGGTCACTTAATTACCTTTTTTTAAAGGGTAATTTAATATTTCAACTATAAATATGATCTAAACATCATTTGAACGAAACCATAAAAACTTTCATCTTTTTGTTATGGCCAGAAAATCGTATTTCTATTATTTAAAAAATAAACTAAAATGAAATATATTATTGTAGAATTTCAGTTAAAAACATATTTAGTTTGCCTCTTTAACAAAAGTAAAACTTAAAACAAAAGGATGAAATATATTATCAAAGGGTTTCTTCTCTGACTCCAGTAACTGAAACTCCGGTAATCTCTCCAATCCAAACTATTGTATGTAATATTATTTTCGCCCAAACTAGTATATATAATATTATTTTCGTTTCAAACATCACTTGAACCACCCTACCAAAAAAAAAACATCACTTGAACCAACAAATTCTAAACTTTATCTACAATCTTTAATAATTGAGCTAATGACACTTGATCTCATAATTATTTTTAATTAATAAAAAAACTTAAATACCAAAATAAACACAAATCCTCTCCTATAATTTTTTGTTGATGTTGCTAAAGTGACATTCATACAAACAGAGACCACATTCATATATTGATGATACCAAGAGAGACAATAAAAAAAAACACAGGAAACAACACAATTAAGAGGGAAAAAAACCGTGTAATTTCTACATGAGACCAAACTATACGGTTAAGGGTCAACCTTTCATGCACCAGGTGCTGCATCTTTCAGCGTACCATGGAAGTACCCACCAGCATAATCTTTGACATGAGCCGCCGTGTCATGAATTCGACTCCGAGCATAATCAACCTGATCCGACCTTAATGGATGCATGCCTTTAAAATATCGATACAACCACGACACAACAGCCCCTGTAGCCAAGATGAGTCCAGCGAGGGACAAGAATCCGGTTACGATAAGGAACAAAGGGATCCAAATAGGGCTTGAGATAATGATGAGTGGGAGAAAAGCAATGAATCCAAGGACGAAAGCGGTGACAGTGATTCCGGTGAGTAAAAGGAGTATTCCACCGGAGATGAAGAATGCGAGGAAGCCGAAGAGTTGACCGGAGTGATTAGGAGACTGCGATTGTAGTAGCTGACGGAGAAGAGATGAGAGGGGGTGGTTGGTGGTGGTGTTGCTGCGAGGGACGGTGGTTGAGTTATAGATGGGTCTCTGTTGGGTGTGGCTGCTAGGGTTTGTTCGATCAGCCATTTTCGGCGAGGAGAGAGAGAGATGTGTGTGAGGTGTGAGAGGAGAAAGAGTGAAACAAATGGAGACAGGTCAAGGAAGTGAAGGCGCATGCATGCAAACACGTGGAGTTTCGGTCTTGTTTTTCACTAAATTGTTCTTTTAAAAAACAATCTAACTGCTTGTATCTAACTAATAATATTCAATTTATTTCATGGCATTCTTTTTTCCTGTTCCAAATTGGATTTTGGTTGGCAAAAGTTAAAATTAGTAAGTAGATATATGTATTCAATAAGATAAGAGTGTGTAGTTCATGGTTATAAAATTTAGACGACCGAATTGTAGCTCATATAGCACTATAATGTCCTTTTAACCGGTTAAACCTTGTGTGGCTTAATTATCATTTCTCTGTTGATATTTTGTGTTTGTTTCTCTCTTTTCTTTCTCTATTTAATTATCCTGAATCCATCTTTCAAGCTATTTGTGTCTATTCATCAAAATAATTTGGGGTCATTGATTGCCAATTTGCCATATCCATAGCCATAGCCATTCATATATGATATCCATCAAAGTTTTAGTATATCTTTTATCTTGTTTGATTGCATCACATGAAACCAAAGAAAAACAGAATCTATGTAGCTATCAAACTTTATATAATTTAGATCTACACCGAATTTAACCTTCAGTTGAAGTTTACGTGTGACGCAGGGACAAACTTTATATCAAACCATATTCAAAACAAAACAAACCATAAAAGTTTGTGTCTATGAGAAAGGAAAACATTACTACTCACAAAGCATACAGAAATGAATTTTGCCACTAATTTGTCAAATACTGAAAATTATTCTGGTTATCTAATTGCTAGAACGATAATTTTTTGTCACACCAGTTGAGCAACCATATGAACATCAAAAGAATTAATTATTTGCACTACATATAACCACTAATCAAACTGTAATATATATCAATTAAAGTTCAGGAACTAAAATACATGGTCAGAGGAGCCACAAGATTTCAGCTCGTATGTCAATGGCTGAATCCCTTGCAAATAAGGTTCTGGTGTGTACCAGACTGGCCATTTTGACTCATCCATTTTTCTAAATGTGATTGATATTCTGTGAATAAAAAGAAGACTCATGAATAAGAAAACAATGTTTATATGCAAAAGAAACGAATCAAGATTATACCTTTTCGTGGGAACTTCAGGTACACAATGCTTAGCTACATCAGCTCCATTCCCGTTTAACACAAGCACTGATCTGTAAAGAAGTTAAGTTTTTTTTTTTTTTTTTTTGGTCACATATACTGTTTTCAAGTTATAACGAGAATGTGACATAAAACATTTGCAAGCGCATATAAATATATAAGAACTTTTTTTATAGCACAAGAACTTACCCAACAGGAAGCGGTAATGAATATGAACCACCCGAATATTCACCGGTTTCCTCAACTTTAAGGTTTGATCCGAAGAGAATATTGCATTCACTAAGGAAAGAAACAGTACAGAACGGGCGGAGGAAGTCGTGATGGTCGATATGAGGAGGTATGCAATCACCTTCATCATAAATATTGACTACACAACAATCAGGAACACAAGTTGGAGGCAGAACATGCCATTTAACCAACCTTCTTATGATCACCTTGAAAAGATGAGGCAATGGATCAACAGTTTCATGTTTAAGAATCCCCGCCAGGTTTCCAGTTTTGCTCTACAAGTTTACTCATTCAGTTGTTGTGGCACTCACTAGAACTCATAAATCGAGAAGAAGATTGATCAAGAACTAGTTTTACTTACTGTACGGTAGTTGAAACAACAGCCGAATTGAATAGTTGAACGTCCTTTGCCTTGAGCAGTAAAAGCACGCTCTACATAGAGAGATATACAAATTAGGATTTCAGATCAAAACTATATAGAAGAAAGAACAAGGAATCTTAGCTGCTACTTACTTAGTTCTCCTTTTTGAACCTTTTCTTGCAATTCACACACTTTATCAACTATCCTTCTCTGTTCCGCTGCATTAAAAACTTCGGTATGCAATTCGAGTCCCTCTAGTATGTTAACAAGCTCTCCATTAACTTTCTCCAAGCAAACAAAGTCTCTTTTTCTCTTCACGTTTATCGCCCGAATATGCGTTCTTTGCTTCCTCGACAGTTTATGATTCTCAAGACTCGAACCAAAAGCCTCTCTACTTGAATCTTTATGATCCTCTTCCTCACTGAGCTCATCCTCCAATGTCATATGAGAAAAATCTACAGCAACTTCTGTTAAAGATCCTAATATTAATATCAGCGTCTTTCGAATTACTTGGCGAATGACCATCATAGACAATGCACATATATAATCATCAAATCATTTTGTTACTGGTTTTATTTTGAGTCTATAATAACCACCATTGAATATGAATCAATTTACTTAATCCTTTATACCAGCTTGATTAGTGCTACTACTAGCTACTATGCCATGATTCGTCATAAGAAACTCAAATCAAACGATGGATAATCTAAATCCCAATACAAAAAGCAGATAGTTGAATCCCACAATATTATAACTGGTCCTTTTAGAGTTCTATTTTTCCATGAAGAAAATAGTGTGATAAGAGAAATTATAAAGAAAATCTCTCTTTACACTACAAATTCCAAGTTACCATTAAAAAAAATATTCTGCTGAACCAACGGTTAAATCCTTACCTTGTTCTTGAGAGCGGATTCGTTTGGAGAGAAGGTTGACTTTTGAAGCGATCTCGAGTTCCGACTGCCGGATAAAAGAATAGTTGTCCATTGCACAATATATCAAACCTCATGTACGATACATTAATCCGTCTTCTACCGTTTGTTTTGGCGCTTATGATCAACGAATGTAATCTTGACTTTTGTTAGGTCGTTGAAGTCATCATATATTTCGTGTCTTACAAGCAAATTGAAGTTTTCTACATAGACTATAGTTTTGTGTGAATAAATTTATCACTTATCATTTGACCGAGTAATTCATCCAAGACTGAGTTTTGCAGGAATTTATAATTGATAGAGAGACTCTGTTTCATCCTGTTTTAACTCAAGTAATTGCCTTTTTCTAAAAAAAATGGTTGTAAAGTTAACAAAAATCCACGTCTCAGATTAAAATAACGTTTTATAAACCACATGTACCTTGCATAATATGTTGTCTGCTTGAATTTGTCTTTGCCAGTAGTTGAACATAATGAATAACAAAAAGTTGAAACAGTCGATGTTAGTATGTTACATATACTGGAATTAGAATTCAAAACAGCTGATTATTGCAAAATGAGTAGATAAATATAGGTGCTTCAAAATTAATAGAAAACAACGAGTTCGAAAGTAAATTCTTGGCATGATATGTAAATGATTGTGAAGTGATCCTTTTTGTGATTGTGCTGATGTATTGTAGTGTGAATTGTGTCTTTGAATTTGCGTTTAGATGTGTGTTTGTGTGTGTGTTATTTTTTTTTTTATGTATGAATTACGTTTGAGCGTGCTTAGTTTGTCTTGTGTTTTGTACTTTTACGACCTTCTGTTCCCTATTTTGTTTTTGAAAATATTGTTGTGACAAGTGTATTTTGTGTATTTGAATTGGCATTTAGATGTGTGTGTGTTTGAGTATGTTGTGTTTTTCTTGCGTTTTATGAAACCTTTTTTTTTTTTTTTTCAAAATCGCTTTTAATAGTACTAAAGAAAATTTGTTCAGACATTAATATTCTTATTTTTTTTATAATAAAGTTTACATAAAACTTAAATGATCGATTTGCATTTCTTTGGGTTAAATACTTTTTGTCACGTTATAAAAATCTTATTTTATCTCATAATAATGATTACTTGAAAACAAGGTTTAGGCCATTTAGCAAATCTCCCCACCGTTTTGGTCAATCCTTTGAATCTCTCCTAATAAAACCCTAAAAGATCATCATCATCATCGTCGTCGTCGTCCCGCTCAATGGATACTCGTCGCGGAGCTCTTGCGGTTCCTAAAGTCCGTCGAGTAGGTTTCTTCACATCAATCGAGCCGCCTCCAGAATCATCATTACAACGACCAAATCGAAGCCAATCCGGTCCAGTAGATGCAACCACCTCTTCTTCTCCTCTCTCCGATTCACCTTCCGGTAACTTAATTTCTCCGGTCTTAATTCCACCGTCGCGTCACCATTCCGACAATTTAACCTCTCGCGTTGCTGCTGCTGCTGCTGCTCCTGTGCCCGTCCCTGGACCTGCCGCTTTCCGCCGATACTTAACTCCTGAACGGACTCTTCTTCACGTTGGTAGTTACAATCCTCCGGATTCGCTTCTCGGGACATCATCACCCTCGAGTAACGGAGGGCTTTCTGAGGATTCGGCTTCTCTGTTTGGGTTCCAACGGAGTGATTCGACGAAATTATCAGCAAGCTTACCTAATGGAGGCTTTGATTTGACTCTAGCTGTTAGAGCTCCTCAGGAATCTGAAACCAAAATTGCGACCACGTCTGCTTCTCAAGGGAAAAAGAAGATCGCCGAAGTTTCTGGTATGTATACGAATCTATCAATCTATTTAAGTGTCTCTTGAATAAGCTCTTTGTATGGTTGAGTTTTGTATTATCCAAAAGAGACCTTTGTGGTGAATTGTGATCCCCAAGTAACATCGGATGAGGCAGCCTGTAGTGCCGTAGGGACTGGGTAGGCCCGGATATTAATATCTTCTTTGGAATACTCTGTTACTTGATCTCATGGAGAGTTTTAGGGAGACCTTATAGCGGTATTTGGAGAATGTTTAAAGTTGAGTTTGGTTTAGAAGTCTGGTGAGCAATTTCTGCCAATGTTGATAGTTCGACTCTTGACTTTGAAACAAAGAGGCGTGTTTTGAAGATAAAGCAGTCAGCTGTTGTGGACCTGTGGTCTGTGTGAAATGCATACGTTTGCGGAGGTGGTACAACATACTCCCAAATCAAGCACGTCAAGGAAGCTGCATCTCTATAATGGGTAGGAGCAGTTAGCCAGTTACTGTTTCAGAGGTGTTTAAATGTGAAGGATGAAATTGACTAGAGCTTCCCACCCAACAACGTGTCATCATTGACACTTCAATCTCTCTGAGCATTATGTTTCTTAGTTTCATAGTACATCAACCTTCGTATTCTTCATGTTAACTCATTTCTACAAAAGGACAATTCGCAGACAGACCGACAACAGGACATCGTTATCTTCAAAGCATAACTCTGTTCTTTGCTTCGTCACAAGCTATACCTTTTTCTCAAAGTTAGTTTTTAGGCAAGTCTTCAACATTGAACGAAATGCATCATCAAGTTTTGCTTCCGTACTGGACTGCCTACAAAATCCTCCTAAACTGTTGTTGCCATCATCGTCGAGGCTGGGAATTGGTCATCTATCTCTGTTTTAAACTGGATTGCCTGCCTTGGTCTTCTCTAACAACGAAATTGCCTTCACTGCATTGCCGGAGATTGGTTGTTAGACTCCTGAAGTACCCTCCTTGATCAGAGGCTTTGGGCTTCTCTGGAGGGGTTATTAAGCTCCCTTTCAAAGTGGACTATCCTTTAGAATTAGAATTTAAATAGCTACTTTGTGTTTAGTATCAACTTTGACCTTATGAATTGCTATGGGTTTGAGTCATTCAATTATTGCCATGCACAGATGTTTCCTTCTAGTTTTGCATTTCGTTACTTACAGGAAGAATAAATCCTGCAGGAAAGAGTGAGTCTGCGACCACAAAACCCCAGAAGGAAAAGGAACCAAAAGCATTGAAAGATAAAACCACTAAAGCAGAAAGACGTGCCATCCAAGAGGCACAACGGGCAGCAAAAGCTGCTGCAAAAGGTTCTTGTTTTGTTCATTATTTTTGCTTTGTTTTCCATATTCATTAAAGTGGAACGTAAAATCATCTAAGTGCTTCCCTCTTGCTAATTTTTAGGCGAAGGAAGCAGGCGTGCAGATGAGTCTGGTAGAGCTAATCCTGGCAAGGCTGCCATAAAGCCCCAACCAAAGAAAGAAAGACTTCCCGTCACGTCCTCTGTTTCTGAAAAAACAGCTGTAGCAGTAGAAAAAGAGAAGAGGATGGATGTCCCTCAGACACAAATGCAGTATGATGATAAAAGCCGAGTGGATAAAGCTAAGAGGCGAGCTGTGGTTGAACAGACCGAGAGCAAGAACAAAGTTGAATTATTTCTCCATCTTCCTCAATACGAACGCAGCAATCAGCTTCCCAATTTAAGCTCCAATTTTTTCACACTCGATTCCATACACCATGCAGTCTATAAGGTACACCTACTTGTTTATATGTGACTGTGAAATGTTCGTTACACTTTTGAACTGGAATCCTTAAGGGTTTGAAACCCTGTGGTTTATCTCTGTGCCATAGATCCTCAAGTGACGTATATACATGTTTTTGTTAATCTTAGGTGGGTTTGCAACATTTGGCTGGAGATATATCTGGGGACAATGCACGATGTATTGCCATGCTCCAAGCATTTCAAGAAGCTATAGAAGATTACAGTACACCTCCTATGAAAGACCTGACCATGGACTTGACAGCCAAGATAAACGGTTATGTTTCATTCTTGATAGAATGTCGTCCCCTCTCCATGAGCATGGGAAACGCAATCAGGTTCCTGAAGAACCAAATCAGAAAACTACCTGTAAACCTGTCAGAATCAGAGGCAAAAAGTTCCCTCTGTTCTGACATTGGCCGGTTCATAGACGAGAAGACAATTATTGCAGATAAGGCAATCGTGCAACACGCCGTAACAAAAATCAGAGACGGAGAAGTTCTTCTTACATATGGATTCTCTTGTGTGGTTGAAATGATTCTCCTATACGCCCATGAGATTGGGAAAAAGTTCCGCGTAGTGATTGTAGACTCACGCCCTAACCTTGAAGGGCAAAAGCTACTCCGTAGACTTGTGACTCGTGGCCTCGACTGTACCTACACTCATATAAATGCCATTTCCTACATCATGCGTGAGGCTACACGTGTTTTTCTCGGTGCTTCATCAATATACTCGAATGGAACTCTTTACGCAAGAGTTGGCACATCCTGCATTGCAATGGTTGCAAACGCATTTAGTGTTCCTGTAATTGTTTGTTGTGAAGCTTACAAGTTCCATGAAAGAGTCCTACTTGATTCAATCTGCTCCAACGAACTTGGTAAATGTTTCACTCGCTCTTCTTCTTGTCGATTATTCATTTACTTGAATCAGAGTTTTTTTGCCTGTGTGAAAAATTTACAGGCGATCCTGACGCCGTAGCCAACATACCATCATTTAGAACCAATGCAAAGCATTCAAAGACAATGGACAACAACAAAAACCTTCAGTTTCTGAATCTAATGTAAAGCGCTTCATAAGTGGTTTTGAGAATCATCACAAAGCTTTATTCTTATTTCTCTTAAGTTTGTTCTTATTTTTGTGTGTTCCAGGTATGATTCTACTCCTTCAGAATATATATCTATGATTGTTTCGGATTATGGAATGGTACGTATCTCTCACACATTTTGTTATGTTATGAGTTTGGTATGCAGAGCAATTTCCATTTAGTGTCTGATACATTTGTGATTTGTGTATGTGTGAATAGATTCCTCCGACGAGTATACCAGTGATTGTACGTGAATACAGGAGAGAAAACTTGTTGCTATAAAAAGGTAATGTGTTTAGAATATTAGCATACAAAATACAACAGATACAGTTTACGGAGGAGAGAAAAGCAAGTATTTAACATAAACAATCATTCTTTATATATTTTCTAATGATGAATTTTGCATTTTGACACTCATGGAAAAATTGTTTTCATTTATACCTTGATCGCTCGAACCAAATTTTTGGACGAGGGTTTGAAAAACTGTTCATTGTTTAAGAATAATGTGATTGGAATGACTTTCTTTTTAGTATCGAGTAAAATTTGTTTATTTGAAGGTAAAGTTTTGGTGGGTTTGTCTCAAAAGCAAATATCGTAGACTATGAACCGACACCGTATTGGTCTTTGGATCTCCTCCGGGGCCTTGTTCTCCATAGTATGGCATGAGGACTCGGACATAATCTGTATGGCACTTTAGTTGGTGTCGGAATCTCAGGAACCCTGTTTCAATCAAAGTTTCATTTTTTTTAATCAGCACTATGAAATGTTTCTATCCAAAATATCAAACTAAAAAAAAAAAACTATTTCACCAAATCACGTAGTTTTAATTAAAAATAGACTTGATAACAAAAGAGGTTAGGAATCTTACTGTAATCCAGAAATTTCAATTTGTGAAAAGTCAAAATTAGTTAAACAATCTGAAGTCGCTGTCGCCGTCGCCTTAGAGGTCTTGTGTCCCTTAACCTTCACCGGAGGCGAAAGTTCCGGTGAAGGCTGCTTTATAGCCATCACTTTGCAATTGAAATTTCTCGCTACATCGATCCCACTTATTGCCCATCTACACATCACAAAGACACACAAAGTCACAAACATTACTCATTCGTCTATGTAGGGTTCAAAATCTTTAATAATGACCCCGTATCGATCAAAATAGTTCCTACCTGTAAAGAAAGCTGTTCTGATGGAGACCAACGAGAAGCATCGAAGCACCAATCTCTTTGACAACTTGAGCAATCATTCTTCCATCATCATCTCCTTCTCTCACAATGATCTCAGTATTCGTCTGTCAAAATTACGATCACAAAGGAAAAACAAACCTAACCATCAATAAAATCTAGTAATCTTTCCGATCAAGATTCATTTCCACTCACGTTGAAGAAAGAGTCGCAGATTTCACGGAAAGAGAGAGCAAGATTGTATCCGTGACGGCGGAGGAGACGCGCCGCCGTGGATTTCTTCTTACGCGGTGGAGGAGAGTACACGTGGAGGAGTACTATGACGTCACCTTGACGGAGGAGGTTGTGAAGTGCCCATTGTAACGCCGTCCTCGCCGCTTGTTTATCTTCTACGACCACCACAATCCTCCGTACATCTTCCATTTATTTATTCTCTCTTTCTCTTTCTTTTTCTCGAGAATTGGGTTTAGGTTTAGTGTCGTAATTCTTGTGACTCACTCTCTCTCTCTCTCTCAATATGTGTTGTATTTGTAAATAATAGTATAAAATGGAATTTCTTTGTAGTTGGAAATAAATTAAAAGTGGGTCAAATGTGAAGTTGAGTATGAAATCATGGACCGTGTTTTTTTGTTATTAGGATAAAGTGGTGAATATGTATGTATTGCATTGCATCTTACACTGTTAGGCAATAACTTGATTTTAGTCTTTTACCATTTATATTTGAACATGGGTTTCTTACTATCACCTTAGGAATCATTGTTCTGATTAATAATTTGCTTTATGAAATAGTACTTGAAAAGGTCATTATGACGGTTTTTTAAGAAAAATATTGTCATTGCAATTGCAAGTTTTTTTAGTTCATGTTAGTATTACACTATTAATAATGGAAACCATAATCAGTAGATAGAGATACATTAAATGCAATTTGAAAAACCGAACATGAATATTATTGGTCGTGTTGGTGCTAAACCCGCGTCTATTAAAGTATGATTCATTACAATCACATCTAGTCATCTAGAAAACAATCAAAATCGTTAATAAATTGACACTTTTTATTATTAGATAGGTGTAATTGGTACGGTAGATGAAGAAAAAATCTTAATAACAATTAAGCACTGTGTGAGAACAGTTTCTACTTGCGCGAGCAATTACCATGTTTGGTAGGACACAAATTTTCAACACGAATTAGAATGTGTCAATTTAGGAAAAGAAAAAAAAACGAATGTAAGATGTAAACTATTATTAACAAAGATTTCATGGAGATATAAAGAATTTAAACAAAATCAAGGGGTCAAAACCTAAACATACAGAAGTTTTAAAAGTCTAATAATATGACAACGCGCTAAGATCCGAACACGTGTCAAGTGAAAGACTTGGTAAACTCGAAAAGGTAACGCACGAAAGAGGGCCTACAAAAGTCCGAGTCATCAGCTGACAGAAGCATATGACTTCCACATATATTTGACACAGAATGTAGTAATAAAGTACGAATCTCACTTCTTGTCGTAATTTTCGTGTTTAAGGTTATTTTACGTGAGATTCACGCTCTTCATGAACTTGATAAGCTATAAAAAAAGTTACCAAATCCTAAATCATGAAAAATTTTAAGAACCACGAATATGTTAACACAATCCATAAACTTGACTTGAGCCATGAATCTTGTGGGATACGGGCTTTGCCCTCCATGCCCAATTCGGCCCAAACACAAATAGAACAAGTCAAGAAAGCTCCTAACAAGGAAGAACGGCCATCAGAACAACGGCCCATCAGAATGACTGCTCGGCCCATCACGGCTTGGTCCAACCCGATAAATTCAGAAGGGCAAAACAGAGAAATCGCAAGAGAGACTAAGAGAACCCTAGATCAGCTCCTTGCCTATAAATAAGAGGAGACACTACTAAGAAGAGAGATCCAGAACCTATCACCACTCAGAGAATTTAAGAGAGAATTGCTGTCTAGCTCTTTATCTCTTACTTTCTGGTTTTCCATTCTGTATTTTCTGGTTTTCCGACCATTAATATCGGTTTTCCGACCTGTACTTTCGGTTTTCCGTTCTGTACTTACGGTTTTCCGTTCTGTTAATTACTGTCTTTCCGTTCGTCATTAATAAAGAAGTTACTCCATTCTCCCCAAACCCCTTAATCATTATTGTTACAACCTCGGTATAAACAAATCCGGAGATGGTCCACATAATTATTTTTATATAAATACTAAATAGTAAAGTATTCATGCAATTGCGATTTTTTTTTTTTAATAAAAAGTATTTTTAAGGAAATAAAATGAAGATAGTGGGACATGACGAGAGGAATTGGTTGTATCTATGAGATCTACTTGTGCTTGTCTTCTTCATCCGTATTCAGGAAAAATCCGCACACTTGAGTTTCTAGTTGGAAGAATAAAAACTATACATTATCTTTTTGCAAATATACAAGTAACAAATATTCATAAAGATATATAATGCCAAAAAAAAACGAAAGTGATTGAATAAACGTCAATCATCCTACATTATGAGATGGATGGATTTGTTTTAGGCAATGTAATGTGTTCCTGCCACCAAATTTTGTTTACGAGACCGATCTGATCACCAAGCAAAGTCGAGTATTGTTAATGTTTCAAAGACTTTGATATAGTTCGGTACAAACTCATGTGTAAACATATGATTTTAATCTCTAGCCATGTCAAATAGGTGAATGATTTTAAGCTCTAGCAATGTCAAATACGTCAACAACAACATAGATTACTTTTCTGAGGGATCAACAAATAACGCATAACACATGATTATCACAGTTTTTCAAGTTCCAAAATTTCGATACAGTGTAGACCAAGAGGGTTCAAGTTTTTTTCAGGGACAAAATCGTCTGGTGTCTCAGCTTGAAGATCCTCCGTTCAGCTTTCGTTTTTTCGGGGATGGCGACTTAAATAGGTTTCGAACAGATGTTAACGGATCATCTACCTGACAACATCACGTAAAGAACCATCAAAGACATCAGAAATTGGACATTTATGACATAAGAACTCATATAAATGTATGTGGTTCTTGTTCGTTAGGATTTGATCATTTATCTCATGCTCAGAGAGTATCCAAAGATATCAAATCAAGGAAACGTCATGCATAATTTTAACAGGGACAAGGGCATAAGTTGCACTCTCAGCCAAAAAAAGTTTAAATACTATTAGTCATAGATCCTGCTATTACTGGCTACAAAAGGAAGTTACTATGATCTTCTTGTCGAGAATACATGACAATAGTCGCAGTTGAGTTATATCTACCCATCTGTAATTAGCTTTAATTCCATTCTAATACTAAAAGCGAGTGTAAGGATGCATGAAAAAGAGTGTAGTGGGATGTTTACCTTGAAGAGGGAAGAGGATGATGGTGGAGTCTGACAAGATCCTTTATGCCGTTGTAATGCAGACAGAGTCTGTCGCCATCCAGGGCCTCTTCTACCCGTTGACCAGATCCAAGGACAGAAATGCCTATGTTGCTTGATTGGATCAAATTCCATCTGTTTGTTTGATGTCGCTGATTTTTCTTTATAATCACAAAGAAAGATATGTTAAGCATAGTTAGTGCTTGTAAAAATCAGAGAAATTTGTATTTGCATTTATACTCTTAGCAATTTACCTGCAGTTGAATCCCTAGGTTTGTTGTTTTCAGGAAGATTTGATCTTACTACCATCATTTGTTTGTCTTTGTTTTGTAGTGCAATATCACTCTCTACATCAGTTGAGTTTCTTCCACCATCAGCCTTCTCTCCTATATCATTCATCACTTGATTGCTATTTTGTGTAACATCACCGTTGTTCTCTGCAGTTCTACTCTGTTGATCCTGAATAGAACTGACATCCCCGTGATCATGATCTCTAGAGTACGAAGCAAATCTTGACCTCAGGTTCCTCCCGATAATAGGCAGCGATATTGTTGCTTTGAAGTTTTGCTTTGTTGCTGGGGGTCCTCCTGCTATGGTAAACTTCAAGCTTGAAGGTTGATGTTGAAGGGTACCACCCTTGGGATGTTTCTCTATATTGATTTCGGTATCACCAGTGACTCTACACAATTCTAGTGGTCTCGGAACAGTTGAGAAAACCCATAGACCAACACAGGCCCCACAGAGCTTGCAGTCCAGTACAACAGAACTAGGATCAGAGTTTAATGTGTCAGGAAGTGTTGGGTTCTCATTATTCCCTGATATGCCATTTGGAATTGGGGTTGATTCAGAGATGCTTAGAAGCTCGCGGGTAGCAGTTTCTGGCAGTAAATCAATAGTCTCTGTACCCCTAGCCGTCTCACTCAATTTATCTTTGCAGTCCACAATATAAGGAAGTGCCCGCGGTTCCCAGCCACATAAACTGATAAGTTTTTGTGCCTGGAAATACCAATGCATCAGCATTACAATCAGATATGACTCAATATTATACCAAAAACCTCTCAGAAAAGATGCCATAGTCACTAAAGTGATCACTAGTTAACTGTACGCTAGTATTTTATCATATGGACAACATCGAATGAATAAAGACGAATAATTTGGACGGACCAAATTAAAGTCTGTAGATAGAGGAACAATAAAAGAAGGATCATCCAATTCTACCAAAATCTACGTTAGTTAGGAATAATTCATATCTCTAGTTGCAGGTCAAACCTGGTAGAAAAGTTGAGCCGGGCTCGCTCCAACATGATTGGTAAGGGATTCAGTTTGAGAACTTTCTGCTGCTGTGTCACTACATGCAGGTGCAATAGGTCGTTTGAGAAATTCCTCCAGATCTGAGCTCCTCATGTACTCAATGGCTGATGGTGAAATAACAGGAAGGGCCAAAAGTTGAAGTAAAGCTTCTGACCGTTCTTCGTGTCTATCGACTAAATCCTGCGGTGCCATTAACGGAAACTCAGAAAGCGTTTCTTCACATGAATTCTCTATCCATGGACAAAGTAATTTGTGTCCACTCTCTAACTTTAAGCTGAAGACTGATGCCGCTTTTTCCACTGTCAGATATCAAAGAGAAGATATCCAATTTTAGTGAGGACACACCATATAACTGTTTATCAGAGTATCAGTTACATAGAGATGATTCTACGAAAAATAAAATTTTAACCATACCTTGTTGCTTAGACCAAGAAGATGGGGCTGAAAAGTAAAGATGAGCTCCACAAGATTCACAAGCTATAGAATCTGCGTCATCATTCACCCACCCTCTCCTCGCACAATTTACAGCACTAATAACCTACCAGCACACACACAAAAAATAGAATGAGCTAAGAATTTTATAGCTAGGAACATACAACAACGAGATAGAAATGACTTAAATTCTAACGGAAGGAAAATTGTGGTTTAAAGGTCACAAGAAGCAAACCTGTGGCTTGGCAAACCAAGTCATGGACTTGAAAGTAGCAAGCCTCCTCATAAGATCTCCTCTATCCCACGGCCTGCAAAGACCAGAAGGCGATGTTCCAGCAGGAACCTTCAAAGCTGAAGACCTATCAATGGTAGCTAATACAATCTTTGGCTCAACCAATGCTAACGCAGATGAAGGATTTTGACGCTTCTTGCCTCTTGATTGTTGCTCTACAGAAGAACTACACAAACCAAAGGATATATACATAAGCTGACGCAGAATCATAACATGAACACAAGCTCTGATGCAAATATCACAAAATCAACTAACATCTGAAATCAATCCAAAGAGCAATGTATATGAACACAAATACAAAATCATCTCTGAGATTAAGCAATTTATCCACACTTCAATCAGCGAAACAATGGAACTCAGATAATGGAGATGAATCGATGCACAGTGTAAAACAGTAACCAGCAAGAAGAGACTGACCTGGTGGAGGAAGAAGGAAGCTGAGATTTCGATGGGGTAAAGAGTTTATCCATGATTTGGTGGAATCTCTTCTCTGAATCTTGTGCCATTGTTTATCTTCCAGAAAAATCGCAGCTTCCTCTAGCTCGTCTTTCTGATTTCGTCCTCCTATAATCGTATAAACCCTAATCTAATAGATTCGCTTCCACCTTCTTCGCCGCGGCTCAGGTGAAGGAGTGGTGTTTAGATGGCGGTGACGGAACAACACGAAAACGACGGGATCTGCTGTCGTTTAGTCCTCTTCATATTTATTCCGCAAATCGGAAGTCTCGAATATTTTATCTATTTTACGAATAGATCCCTTTATTCTCACTTCATCCCATGTATCACCCAAACATTTCAAATATGTAAAAAGAATCCAAAAACACAAAAAAAAATCATCAAATTATTTAACGCTTTATGATATTAGTCAAAATTAATACGAAAAATACTCACAAAAACAGATTTTCCTCAACTAGTCGTATTTCTTTGAAAACAAAAATTCAAATTTCAAAGTAGCAAATAATAAGTCAAAACAATATCTATTAGATATCCCTCAAGTTGTGGACAAGCAAAGCCAAACTAGTAACAAACCTAGCTGCACTCTCACACTACTTAAATTCAAACCTTAAGCACCACAAAGCAGAAAAACTAAACATTTTCTTCGAGAACAATCCCTCGATATCAGAAATTAAACAAAAGAGGATTCAAATGGGTGGACAAAAGATTGTTCTGCTTTCGATCTTCGTATGTTTTTACGTGTTTTCACTTGTGTCATGTACTGAATTTGAAGCTGGAGGAGAAAATGGTTGGATCATTCCACAATCTAGTAACCAAAGTGACATCTTTAACCAATGGGCTTCCAAGAACCGGTTTAAAGTTGGCGACACTATCCGTAAGTTTTTCTTTTGCTTCTATTATGAATTTATGATCATCGTAATGCATATATTGAGTTTTGTTTTGATTTGGTGGAAAGGTTTCAAGTACAAGAAAGACTCTGTTTTGGTGGTAACAGAAGACGAATACAAGAAATGTCAGACGACCAAACCGGAACTTTACTCCAACCACGATGATACGGTTTTCAAATTGGACCGTCCCGGTTTGTTTTATTTCATTAGTGGTGTCTCAGGCCACTGTGAACAAGGTCAGAAAATGATTATTAAAGTCATGGAGGTGGAATCTACGCCGCAATCTCCTCCACCTTCCTCGTCTCTACCCGCTTCAGCTCACAAGAAAAACCACGCCGTGAGGAAAACGAGTCGGTTCTTAGGTGCCGGTTTAGTTACAATTTCGATTCTGGTTATTACGGTTTTTAGTCTTGTGTAGTATGGAAAACAATACCACTCGGTTATGGCGGTTCAGCCGTCGAGTTTTATTCCGGTTTAGGTTTTGTTGCTTAGTTTATTTAAGGTTTTTTTATTCATTTGATAGGTTGATTTGATTTTGGTTTTTGGTCACTTCAGAGCTTTAAAATAATTGAACTCATGTCTTATTTTATAAGTTTAGTATCCATTTTAATTCTATTAAATTCTAGGTTTATTGAAATACAATGTTTTTTACCTTTATCTAATTATAAACAAACAACTTTCAATTTTCTATAACAAAACAAAATCAAATATTTTGACAAATTTTCTAAATATACACTTTTTAGAAACATCTAATATTTTTTTTAGAAATTCAATAACCCTACTCAAAGAATCAAATCCAATAATGGAACACGAAATTATTTTGTTATATAAATTTTTATAACAAATTATGAAATTTATAACTCATTCAACCGAGATTGGGTCAACCCTATAACCTTATAAAATTTCCAATTAGCATTTTGCTCTAGCTATAAAAACATTGTCAAAACATGATCAAGTGATGCATCAAAATACATAGTTTGTAGTCCGGTCTAATCGCCCGAACCTAGTTTACCTATACATGGACTTTCTGTTAAAATAAACCGACAAAAGAAAACTATAAGTTATGGTCTTATGGACATATCAGAACACAAATCAATCGAGCGACAAATGAATTTTTTTTGCAAGAAGTGGATACCACGAATGGATTACTTGTCCGTTCACACCTTATCAAAAATCAACCAAATATTATTCTTTGTACCATTTTTAAAATTTTAAAACAAGATACATTCATCTGTTTCTATCAAATGCATTAGTCAATAACGCTTCCATCCAACGGCGAATAAGAGGTATACACGTGGTGAGGCATAGTTGATTCAGCTTTTATACACAAAAGTCTCGAGGAACAACGTGAGAAGCTCTAACAAAACGTGAAGGCCACAACTATTATCAAAGGCACATAAAACACACGAACACAAAAAAAGACAAAGACAATGATTATTCAGACAAGTTTCGTACCTATTTGATTCTCTACATTCCTCTCTCTCACACACCAAACTCACATACACAATCTCTCTCTCTTTCTCAACATGTCTATATAAATACACCCACGTCTATACTAACTCACATCATAGATTCACAATTTTGAACAAAGAAAATTTCTTTGGAGAGAAAACTTAGAACTTAGATTGACATAGAGAAATGAGGAAGTTTGGTGGATCATTGTTCGGCGTAAGCCTATTGCTGTCCGTTCTTCTAGCGGCAGCAACCGCGGCAGCGGAGTACTATAACTACGGAAGTGCTCTTGATAAGACCTTCTTGTTCTTTGAGGCTCAACGATCAGGGAAGTTGCCAGCTGCTCAACGTGTCAAATGGCGTGGCCCTTCTGGTCTCAAGGATGGTCTTGCTCAAGGAGTAAGTCCATATACACACAATGCTTGCAGTATAGTTGGTTAATACAATGGATCTCTTAATACATTCCAAAATTGATACTTCCTGATAAATACCATCGTATGAATTGCAAAACTAGTACCAAAATTACCACTTCTTCAACTAGAACATGTTGGCTAGTGTGGTTTGTATTGGTTCTGTTCTTGTATCACCATCTATAGGTTCAAACAGAAAACTTGTTGTTTGGAAAAAATAACACTTACTGGCATACAATATTTTTTTAAAACCTTAAATCTACAAGGTATTGTTGTCACTTGTCATCAGTACAAAGATTTAATTTGTATGAAACCTTGACGTACTAATTCCAATAAAGAAAATATATGAAGTAATAAAATGATATTGAGGTTTGTGTATGTATGAATGAATAGGTGAGCCTGGAGGGAGGATATTATGATGCTGGAGACCATGTGAAATTCGGTTTACCAATGGCTTTCGCAGTGACGATGCTATCGTGGGCAGCGGTTGATAACCGGAAAGAGCTATCCAGTTCGAACCAGATGCAACAGACATTATGGTCAATCAGATGGGGTACTGATTACTTCATCAAGGCTCATCCTCAACCAAATGTTCTATGGGGTCAAGTTGGAGATGGAGAATCAGACCATTACTGTTGGGAACGTCCCGAGGACATGACCACTTCAAGAACAGCTTATAAGCTTGACCCGTACCACCCTGGCTCGGACCTAGCCGGTGAAACCGCTGCTGCTTTAGCCGCTGCTTCCTTGGCTTTCAAGCCATTTAACTCCTCTTACTCTGCTCTTCTCTTATCTCATGCCAAAGAGGTTCGTTTGTTTTTTGTTCAACTCCTCTTACTTTGGTTTATGAATCCGGTTCGGTTTAGATTCTCAACATTTTTGAAACTTTGTTTTTGTATATTTTAGCTCTTCTCATTTGCTGACAAGTACAGAGGACTATACACAAATTCTATCCCAAATGCAAAAGCTTTCTACATGTCATCTGGTTACTCGGTATATATATTCTCTCAACACTTTCATTCTCTAATCCTTCCATTGAATCTTGTTCCACTACTAAAATGTCTCTCTTGTGTATTTCTTTGAAGGATGAGCTTCTTTGGGCTGCAGCTTGGCTACACCGCGCCACCGGGGATCAGTATTACTTGAAGTATGCTATGGACAATTCCGGTTACATGGGAGGAACTGGCTGGGGGGTGAAAGAGTTCTCTTGGGATAACAAATACGCCGGTGTTCAAATCCTTCTCTCCAAGGTAAACTATAGTTTTGTTAAAGAATGTTCTTCACGGTTTCAAAAATACTACTAATCATGGTACTTGTTTGATTTGTGTGTGTATAGATCTTGTTAGAAGGGAAAGGCGGTATATATACTTCGACATTGAAGCAATATCAAACCAAAGCTGACTACTTCGCTTGTGCTTGCCTCAAGAAGAATGGTGGCTACAACATTCAAACAACTCCTGGTGGTTTAATGTATGTTAGAGAGTGGAACAATCTGCAATATGCATCCGCGGCTGCGTATCTTCTCGCGGTTTATTCAGATTATCTCTCTGCAGCAAATGCTAAACTCAACTGCCCTGATGGTTTGGTGCAACCTCAGGGGCTTCTTGACTTTGCTAGATCTCAGGTAATGATCAAATCCTCCCAAGAAACCGAAAATTTTTCTCGTTCTTTTCAATCCGGTAACCGAGGTTTTCCTTTGCAGGCTGATTACATTCTTGGAAAGAACCGTCAAGGAATGAGTTATGTAGTTGGATATGGACCGAAATATCCAATCCGTGTTCATCATAGAGGCTCTTCAATCCCTTCAATATTTGCTCAACGTTCTTCTGTGAGTTGTGTACAAGGATTTGACTCTTGGTATAGAAGGTCTCAGGGTGATCCTAATGTTATTTATGGAGCTCTTGTTGGTGGACCTGACGAGAATGATAACTATTCCGATGACCGCTCAAATTACGAGCAATCAGAACCAACATTGTCAGGAACAGCTCCACTTGTTGGCCTATTCGCTAAACTCTATGGAGGAAGTTTAGGTAACTAAACAATAAACCTTGAGCTCAAAGTCTTTAGCTTTACCCTTATGGAATCATAAAGTAATGTAATGAACATTTTGTAGGATCTTATGGAGGAGGATCATATAAACCTTATGAAACTACAAAACCAGCAGGTTTGATCTTTTTTACTTGCAGCTTCCAATGCAACTTTTTCTACAGTGTCTGATTCTCATTTCCTCTAAAACTGTCACAGCTTCATCTTACAAAGCAACACCAACAACATACAGTCCAAAGCAATCAGGTGCACAAATCGAGTTTCTTCATTCCATAACTAGCAACTGGATAGCCGGGAACACAAGATACTATAGGCACAAAGTGATCATCAAAAACAATTCTCAAAAACCAATATCAGATCTCAAGCTTAAGATTGAAGATCTCTCAGGACCTATCTGGGGTTTAAACCCAACGGGACAGAAGTATACTTACCAGCTTCCTCAATGGCAAAAGACTTTGAGAGCAGGACAAGCTTATGATTTTGTCTATGTACAAGGTGGCCCTCAAGCTAAAGTCTCAGTTTTGAGTTACAACTAGTGAGAAAACAACACTTTCTTCAATCTTTTTGTTTATGCTTATTATGAGTGAAAGATGTGAACATAGCCAACCAAGTTGAGCCTAAATATGAGAAATGTAAATTTGTGACCCTTGGTAGAGAATGCTTTTTTGTCTACCTATTCATATGGCCCATACTTAGGTAAAATAAGTAATGATAGACGAAGATAACAATGATTGAACACCCAAAGCACTCAAAATTGAGCTTAACTTAACATTCAGACAAAAATTTAAGGTTCTGACAGAAACTTAACTAGAACAAAAAAGAAACGAAACAATAAAAGGATGCGAAGTATCATAAGTTAACAACATAAGAAGAGACTTTTCTTCTACAGACGCTTCTACTCGTCACCGAAGGTAGTCTTCTTACCTGCAACATATATTGCAAAGCCAACATAAACCCAAGAATTAGTGACATGTTAACTTGTTATAAAGAAGCTAGAAAACATGAATCAAGAACAATTTATCTAACCTTGGGGAGTAAAACTAGGTCTTCCACGACCACGATCACTTCCCCTGCCACCACCACTACCAAAACGACCACGACCTCCATCTCTTCCTCTGCCACCACCACTACCAAAACGACCACGACCTCCATCTCTTCCTCTGCCACCACCACTACCGAAACGACCATTGCCCCTTCCAAATCCACCACCACCACTGCTATCTCCTCTCGGTCTAGGCTCATCGACTACAAGATAGAATCCTCCTCCCATATCACTTCCATTTAGTTCCAACGCCTTCTCTTTGCCTTCTGAAAACTCAAGGTAAGCAATTCTGAGGAGAAAAAAAACATTAATTTAGTTAGCACTTAACTTTCAATAGAGAAAATTCACAAACTAATGACAACTAAGAGAGAGTAATAATCACTAACCCTTTGGAGTTACCAGTGTCACGGTCAATTGGAACAGATACATTTTTGATCTCTCCACATGAACTGAAATGTTCCCTCAAAGTGTTCTTGATATCATCCTCAGAAAGTGAAGCGTCAAATCCCTTAACGAAAATTTTCTTTTCATCACCACCATCACCACCACTTCTGAAGTTGCTGCAATAATTTAAATAAGAGAATATTATCAACATATGGAACTATTTTACAAGAAACAAAAACTCCAAATCATGGAAGACTAACATACCCGCTTTGTGGAGTGAATGCGGGTCTCTCGCCTCTCTCACCTCTCTCCTGAGCAATATCAAGACGAATCTCACGACCGAGCAATGGCCTACCATGGAATTCAAGCGCCTAAAAGTATAAAGAATTTAATCAGCAACTGTAAATCAAATGATGACAACTGAAAAATATTATCATTCATATGTAAGAACTACTCACCTTCTGTGCTTCTTCAGAAGATGCGAACTCAACATGGCCAAATCCCCTGAAAGAACCATCGTCTCTGTTGGTAGAGAATCTAACATCAACAACTTCACCAGCTTCTTTGAAGAAATTCTCACTGCACATTTGAGTATAAGATGTCAGGTCATGATAAACTTTCACCAAGACAAGAGAGGGAATCAAAGGTTTGGGTACTTACACATCTGCTCTTTCAATGTTAAAAGAGAGATTGGCAGCAAAGAGTGTCTTTGATCCTCCAGCAGCAGGAGTGGATGGTGTCTTTGGCTGAACGTGTACACAAACTTAACTACAACATAACAAAACACAAATAGAAAGAGGGGAAAAGATGCTACCATAAGGAATTCATACCTGTTTAGCACTTGATTTCTCAGCATCAACCATTTCTACATCAGAGCTCTGTTTATATATATTACAGTAAAGTAGAGATTCTATAAGCAAACAGAAAGAAACCATTGTAGCTATTCACCATTTGCGAAATAGATATCAAAGAGTATGAAAACATTGCTCGCACCTTTTTCTTAGGGGTTTCCTCCTCGTCTTCACTCTCATCTTCCTCAGACTCGCTTGACTCATCACTACTCGATTTTTTAGAGGCCTTAGTGTCAGCCTTTTTCTGGGCAGGTTTCTCATCTTCACTTTCCTGCAAATATCAACAGACACATGGATTATGTCAACGACTGCAATACAGAAAACCCAAAGCTGCTTGAAAAGAATCATAAGCAAATCAAATCAAGTATGTTTAAGCACACCTCATCAGAATCTTCATCTGATGAATCTGAGCTGCTTGCAGCCTTGGCAGCAGCAGGAGCTGCCTTCTTGGTAGCAGGTTTCTATTTTCATTAAAGAAGTAGTTAGAGATCCATATGAAGACATAAAATTCTATTAAGCAAATAAAAAAAGTTTGAGTACTAGTAAAACACACAACATAAGCAAAACTGAAGATATCAAAAGTACCTCATCCTCGGAATCCTCATCTGAGTCATCATCAGAGGATGAAGAATCCTTAGCAGCTGGCTTGGCAATCTTAGCAGCAGGTTTCTTCGCAGGTTCCTAGTTATTTTCCAATCAATAGACATTAAAATTAATTGTTGTCCCAAAAATAATTCAAAAGTAAAGAGTGTGCGAAATACTTATGAGAAGCTTACGTCTTCAGAAGATGAATCATCTTCAGACGAACTCTCTTTCTTGGCCTTTACAGAGCCATTTTTAGCAGCAGCTGCGGGCTTCTTGGTGACAGCAACTTCCTGAAATTAAAGGTAATAGGAAAGAGCAAAGGTATGTTAGCACAACTCTAATGAAAAAGGGAATAAACTGCATAAGGATAAGATATAAACCTCGTCTGAAGAATCATCATCAGATGATGATGAGTCATCCTTAGACTTCTTTGCAACAGTTCCGTTAGTAGCAGCAACGGCCTTCTTGGGTGCAGGTTCATCATCTGAAGAAGAGTCATCAGATGACTCATCACTGCTTGAAGCAGCCTTCTTGGCTGGGACTTTCTTAGCCTGATATATTTTAAAGAATATGATTAGAAAAAACACTCAAATTAAATACTCAAACCAACAAATGAATAAAGACGGACAAAGTTGTACCTTCTCCTCTTCCTCAGATTCAGAATCTGAATCATCAGAGCTCTCAACCTTCTTAGGAACCTTCTTCACAGCTTTTTCCTTCTGGACAGCAGCAATCACGTCTTTCTTCTGCTTCTTAAGACTCACTTTGGTGTCAATATCATCTTCAGGCTCTCTCTTGCCTAACAATCAAATTCAATAAAACGTTCAATCACAACACTAAAGGTTCCAAATTCAATATTAACAAGTCAATATACTAAAGAGAACAGACTATTATTGAATTCTATGACCACATATTCCCAAACAAATGAATACAGAGACCTTACACGTTCATGGGTTAAACAAATTAAACAACTTATACCATCAGCCATAGCAGAACGAGCAACATAGAAATAAAAATCCAAACTTTCATAACCAAACAGAGAGCAAAGCATCTAAGGCAATAGGAAACCAAAGTTCATACCTTTCTTCAAAGGCTTAGTGGCCTTAATCTCTGCAACAACCTGAAAATATAAAAAAACACAAATCAAAGCTCGTTAAAATCGTAAGACCAGAAAGAAACAGAGAGAATCAAAACAGAGTAAGAAGAGCAGAGAAGAGAGCCATAAAGGGGAGAAGAAGATTACTTTGGTGGCGGATTTAGACTTTCCCATGGAGAACTGAGAAAGAGACGACTGCTAGGTTTTCGAGAAGAGAGTTGAGAAAGAGGCGAAAAACCCTAGACAGCTGCGTGAAGATATTTTTCAGCTTAGGGTTTTAGAACATGTATTTATAATCGTTTTGATTCTTGTTAGGGGTATAACTGTCTTTGCAGCATTTACATCCAACGGTTCTGTCTTCGCGCGGATTATTTGATCTGTACCGTCCACGTGGAGAACGTCTGATTATGGAAATAGATTTTTTGTTTTGGTACTTGTGTCAAGTGGCAACGGTTTGAAATAGGTCAAAGCGGAGAAGTAGCGCCTCCCTCTCTATAATGGGCAGAAAGTTTTAGTGGGCTTTTTAGTTGGTTGGGTTTTAGTGAAACATATTGTTCGCTTCTTATTAAGTCCACCTTATAACAATCCATTTAACAAAATAGAAAGAAAGAAAAACATATGACCTATTTTCTTTTCTCAAGTAAACCATTTTTCTGACTCTCTTCGATCGAAATCAATGAGAAACTTAACGAGGCTACAAAAAAATTGATACGCTATGGCTTTATAAGTAACTTTAAACTAATCTGTAATAGTTATTGACACGAAAGTTTCTGTTTCAAGATACACAATTGACAATTTTGTCTAGAAAACTAAAACAGAGAAAATACATGAGGAAGCTAGTAATTGAGTTTGTAACATGTTTAGCAAATAATCTATGAATGAGTTTTGTAATTTTATTTTATTTTTTAATTATGAAAGTCGATTGGAAGGACTATATAATTTTAGTCAAAAATCATAAGAAACTATTGAAACTTTACTTATGCAACATATCAAATTTTTATTGTTTTGTGTGAACTTCCTAGTCCTTTAGACTACGGATTGTACCAAACTCTTCGGTCCAATATGGTGTTACTCTTTGACTTATAATCATTTTCTAAGATCGATACATATATATGAACTTTTAGGTCAAAGAGTGAGTGAGAGAGTAGATTCAAAGAATACTGTTTTGTTCTTATAGAAGCTGCGTATAATTATGGAACAAATGAGCATTTTTGCAGAAATATTAATAAATCTGAAATCCAAATTAAATATATAGTGTACCTAGAATTTTATCAACTTATATATATTCCACGTTTCAAACATATATTCAAGGATTGACTTGGTTATGATTTTTTTTTCCTTTTTTCAAAAAAATATATGAAAATATAATTAGGTGAAGGCGGTGCTACTGCACATCATAATTAATTCGAGAATTTATTTATAAATTAAAATTTTATATTATTGCATTCTAAAAAATTAGAAAATTCTACATATTTTTAACCTTAACATATTTCACCTTGAATAGTATTATATATGATACATGTGGATAAAATTATATATTTTTTTAAAAAAATCTCAAATTTACTTGCATATTACAAAATATGTTAACAAATATTTTAACTTGTGCTAGTAAAAAGATTTTGTCATTCTACAAAGCAGCGAGCAGTGCCTAATGCATTATTCATAGAACCATCTTTAGGACCTTTTACAGTGATTAGATTGTCAAACGTTTAATGGTAAGAAACTAAGAATACATCTAGTAATTATGAATAAACTAAACAATATTTTTATAATATGTACTTACCCTCTTGTTAGGTATTCTTTAGTTTGGAACTTTGGATTGACTCATGATTTTGATGGAGAAAAAAAAATAGTGTTTTAAGAAATAATATTTTTGATAGAAAAAAGTAGTTTGGTAATATTTTTATGGGTGAATTAGGTGTATAACCAAAATTCAAAGTTTAATTAAGAATATAGCAGCATATATATAAATTAAGAAAGTAGCATATAAGGGTTGAGAAAAGACAATTTTGGTGTGGAGTAGTTTGTGAGAGATGATTTAGTAACACCTCATTTAGTTTTTACCCATTTGTATGTTTTTGTTATATATCTTTTCCAAAAAATAGATTCTAATTCTAAAATTTATTAGATAAAAATTTATATTTTTTTCTACATACAACATAGTTTGAATTTTTAAAATCGGATGTGAATTTATAAAATAGTAAATAGTGTTTGTAAGTAAAAACATATTGTACTATTTTGGATGTATAGAAATAAAATGTTGTACTATACTATTTTGGATGTATAAAAAAACTATACCCTAAGATACAATATTGACAACCCAAGCAATCATATAACATTAGTGGTATCTGAAAAATCTACTTTATCCTTCTTGTTTGTTTGTTATGTGATAACGGATGCAACGCGAATCTATTAAAAGAAAGTGACAAGAGTTTGCATTTTGGAGGTTTGTACCCTAACAATTTTACAAAAAAAAATCATTTTTACTAGTTAGGAAAAAAAAACAAAATGTGTGAGGATTCTGAGAAAAAAGGAAAGTGAGGTGACATGGAGATACAAATAAAATGCTAAAAAAAGAGAAAAAAGAAAGAGAGATGAGATTGGGAGAAGAAAGAAAAAAAGACGAGAGAGAGTGGAGAGAGGGAAAGACTTACAGTGAGGTAGAAAGAGAGGGATAGAATATGGTATTATTATATATAATATAGCTGTTTTTTTGTCTTGTGTTACTTTGTTAATTTATAAATTTTTGTTAGTTATTCTTGCAAATTTCCCTATTTTTATTTCCTTCTTACCAAAAAAATATATTTTCCTTTCCTTTTCCTTTATTGTTGCTCACGAGAAATAGTTTTTTTTTTTTAAATTCAACGATTTTGAGCGGTTCCAAATAGTTGAAAATAATTTCTAAAACTATTTTTAAACGGTAAGAACCGCTATTATTCATAAACACTACATTTACGAGTAGAATAATCAAACTATATATATATATATATATGGCATATTACATATTCGTGAATGAGACCCCCCAAAATGGCAAAATACAGTACTAGTCTACTAGAGTAGATGAATACATATTGATTTTCTTACTTCTTACTATTTTTTTTTTCTCACTTTCATTATTTTATTAAGTCTTAGTATTTTCACGGAATACAGCTTTAATTATGTTTTATTATTTTACGGATATTAGAGACATGACGCACTAGAGTAGACATGAATACATATAGATATTCTTACCTCCTACTATTTGTTTCTCTCTTTCATTTTATTATTGAGTCTTAATATCTTGCAGGTTAACGAATACAGCTTCAATTATTTTTTATGGTAGCCAAGATAGATCTGATGTCGTCGGCGATGGACATAGCATCCTCGGCACCTCCGACGATTCCTTTTCTTTAAAATCCGGCACAGTAAAGATTCTTCTCTCCTTTCCAATGATCTGGCATCGGTGCTTTGGGGAATCCATTCTTCTTCACCACGTATTCATAGTCCTGTATAATATCACAAAAATAGGATGGATTCCCAAAGCACCGATGCCAAAGCATTGGAAATAAGAGAAGAATCTTTATTGTGCCGGATTTTCAAAAAAAGTAATCGCTGGAGGTGCCGATGATGCTATGTCCGTGGCCGACGACATCATCCTATCTTGGCTACCATAAAAAATAATTAAAGTTGTATTCGTTAACCTGCAAATATTTTACAAATATTTTAAGTATAGATTTGATCTTAACATATACTTAATAAATCTATACTACAAATATTTTAACTTGTGCTAGTAAAAAGATTTTGTCATTCTACAAAGCAGCGAGCAGTGCCTAATGCATTATTCATAGAACCATCTATAGGACCTTTTACAGTGATTAGATTGTCAAACGTTTAATGGTAAGAAACTAAGAATACATCTAGTAATTATGAATAAACTAAACAATATTTTTACAATGTGTACTTACCCTCTTGTTAGGTATTCTTTAGTTTGGAACTTTGGATTGACTCATGATTTTGATGAAGAAAAAAAAATAATGTTTTAAGAAATAATATTTTTGATAGAAAAAAATAGTTTGGTAATATTTTTATTTCCTTCTTACCAAAAAAATATATTTTCCTTTCTTTTTCCTTTATTGTTGCTCACGAGAAATAATTTTTTAAAAAAAAATTAAACGATTTTGAGCGGTTCCAAACAAATAATTTCTATAATTAGTTTTAAACGGTAAGAACCGCTATTATTCATAAGCACTATATTTACGAGTAGAATAATCAAACTATATATATATATATATATCATAAAATGGCATATTACATATTCGTGAATGAGACCCCCCAAAATGGCAAAATACAGTACTATTCTACTAGAGTAGATGAATACATATTGGTTTTCTTACTTCTTACTATTATTATTTTTTTTCTCTTTCCTTATTTTATTAAGTCTTAATATTTTCACGGAATACAGCTTTAATTATTTTTTACTATTTTACGGATATTAAAGACATGGCGCACTAGAGTAGATATATAGATATTCTTACCTCTTACTATTTTTTTCTCTCTTTCATTTTATTATTAAGTCTTAATATCTTGCAGGTTAATGAATACAGCTTCAATTATTTTTTAAGGTAGCCAAGATAGATCTGATGTCGTCGGCTACAGACATAGCATCCTCAGCACCTCCGGCGATTCCTTTTCTTGAAAATCCGGCACAGTAAAGATTCTTCTCTCCTTTCCAATGTTTTGGCATCGGTGCTTTGGGGAATCCATCCTTCTTCATCACGTATTCATAGTCCTGTATAATATCACAAAAACACATCATTATACAAGTATTTATGCACAAGAGTATTTCCTAGTCTCGTTACTCGTTAGGATTTCATTTTCACTTGATAAGATCAAATCTATACTTAACATATATCGTTGTCCAATAGGGTACTCATGTTAAAATACCTCTAACCAATTGCAAACGGAGCTTTTGTAACCAGTAGCAAACACAATCGCATCGAAATCTTGTTTATGTCCGTTTTCGAACGTCAAGGTCTTCCCGTTGATGCTTCCAATCCCACCATTGATAACCTAACATTGCATTATTAGTTAGTTAATAGTGTTTCCATTTAATCGAAGTTACCACTTATCATTTAACTAAGTCCTCAAGAAGCTTTGAACAATAAATGCTTATGAGGTTATATCTTCATTAATTTGTGTGAAATCAGTAGGATATATGAAAAAAAAATTGAGGTTTGAAACATCTAAAATCAAGGGTTATTTTGGAGTCGTGCAGAAATTACTAACGTTATCCTCCTTTACAACTGTTTATACTTTAATTGCTTATCCTTTTCATATAAACCAAAATTTAAAAGACTGACACTGTTTGACCACAAAACAGAAAAATAGACCGACAGTTTTATACATTAGTAAGAAACCAATAAAAATCCTTTAAAAAATAAAATAAAGATGAAGATGAAATTTGATGGACAAGTGAAGGTACCTGAATCTCGCCATCGCGAATCTTCTCGACAGTTCCAACATCAATGACAGGAGCTTTTCCGGTAAAGAGTTTGGTGGCGAAAGGACCTTGTTTTGGTCGGAAGAGTCCGTACTTGGAGAGATCTCCGTACAAAATTTTTGCCATAGTCGTCACCAATGTGTCGACCATCGCCACTGGAGCATACTTCAGAAGTGTCATCCCCAAGTGTATCACTTCTTTAGTCACCACGTGTCTCTGCACAGATTTAGAGAAAGAACATTATTTGATGTGTTATTTTCTACAAAAGAAAACCCTAATGTATATACACACACCATCTACATATGGTTATGGAATGAAAATTTTAGATTACATTAGAACTCAATGAAGGATATGGGTGCCAATTGATATTTTACAAGCCAAGCCATCATCTATCTTTTGGATCTCATAAATCACAATGAGTTTGTATCCATGAATTGACCAAAGATCAGTTATTGTTAAGGCCTTAGGGACGTCTTAGTAATTGTGTACAACGGAGAAAAAAATCACACATGCAAGACAAGTGTGCATCTTAAGCTTTCATGCAGACAAATTATAATAATTAAAAGAGACAAAACAACATTAATTACTTACTGGAGTTCTAATTAGAATGGTCGTATTAGCTCCGAAGTTGCAAAGATCAAAACTAATCTCCATACCGGAATTTCCACCTCCGACCACAAGAACATTTTTATCTTTAAAATCACGACCGGACTTGTACTCACTCGAGTGCATAATCTCTCCCCCAAAAGTGTCAATCCCCTCCACCATCGGAATATTCCCATCTCCGTTCTCCCCGGTCGCAACCACCAGAAACTCCGACCAATACACCTCGGTTTCTCCGGTTACCGTGTTTTCGGCCACGACCCTCCACTTGTTATTGGACTCATCGAACGTTGAGGACTTCACGGTACGGTTGTACCTAGGGTTGATGTCGAAACGGGCAACGTAAGCGTCAAGGTAGTTGACGAAAAGCTCTTTGGACATAAAGGTTGGAACCTCACGACCGTGTGGCATGAAAGGAAGCTGGCAAAATTCTTTGGCTAAGTGAAGTTTGAGACGATCGTACGCTCGTTTCTTCCAAAGGGATGCATAGATGTCTTCTTTCTCGAGGATCACGTTTGGGATTGAGTGTTGGTTTAGACAAACCGATGTTGCTAAACCGGCCGGTCCAGCTCCCACAATCACCACTACGGTCTCCATTTCTTGTGTTTAGTTTGATAGATTCTCTCTGGTGTGTGTTTAATTGTGATGTTCTTGGTTTCGATGGTGATTTGTATTTATATACTCATATCCGGAAATGGAGATGTGTATCAGTGAGAAGTTTTTAGCAATCTTGAAAATGTGAACACGTATGTAGATATACCAAAAACGATCAAATATGGAATCTTCATATATTTTCACCATTTGTTAGCCGTTGGTAAATGGTATTTATTTGTGCTAGATTTTGTTTGCTATTTTGGATCTATTTAATTAAAGTGATGCACATCAAGAAGAATGGGGTTTGAATACAGATCATCATAATATTGAAACAAATTAGGGTAAAAAACGTAACCATATATAACGTCTCCTAGATTATGACCCACGTGTCTTCTTCAAATGGTAAATTGGCACTTGGCAGAGACTATAGAGACGATGTACGGTCATATAATTCTGTCTTTACTATGAATTTTAATATATGGAATTAATTGATGAGTCATTTTGAATATATTTGACTATGAGAGATTACAGTATTTGGTATATGATAATACTATAATTGCTTAGATATTAAATTTGATGGTAGAATTTATCAGATTAGATATGACATGTGTCTAAAAATCTCAAATATGTTATCATATTATGAAAAGAATTATATTCAGATATATATCAAGTAATATAAAACTGAAACTACTAATTACAAATAATTTGGAAATAGCCATTTCAATTTCTTAGAGAGTACATTATAAACACCAATATTTGTTTTTGTTTTTGATTTTTTTTCAGTGAACTATTTATTGTGTTTGTTGAACTATACTTTTTTAAAAAAATTTAGTGTCAAATTTGTAATGAATTTAGTGCAATCGTCTTTTTAAAAATCTGACATTATAATTGTATTACTAATTAAACATTGTGATTCTCTATATTTTCGATTTTTTTTGATGAATAAACTATATTCTTTGTATCTGACAATTTTGAAGACAACTATATAATTTCACATACATATTACGTAATTAATATTTCCAAATTTATAGATATGTTTTTAATATCTTTCATTTTATCGTCGACTATTAACTCTTAAGTTAAATGGAAAATGATCCATAGTTGAGTGACACATATTATTAACTCACTCTATTCTCGATAATGCTTTTAAATAATTAAATTTATTTGTTTTATTTCCGACAAAACTTTTTTTATGTAAAATTTATAATGATTTTTAGTTATCAATTAACAAAACAATCAATAACAAAAATTTCTCGACAATGTGTTGTAAATATTATTTAAGAACTAATAACATAAATTATATATATAATATATTTAAATTCTATCATCCTTCTCTATAGATATTGATCAATCATTATGTTATATTGTATAAAAATATGAGCAAGAAAAAAGAATAAATAACAAGAAAAGACGAATGAAAGATAATAACTAAAAGGAAAAACTAATATATTTAGTTGTAAAACTTCGAACAAAACAACGATTCCTTTAAAAGTTAAAATTATCGCCTAAATATCCAAATGCGATTTTTGTGGAAACGTTATATACGATCGTAGATTCCACGATTATAGTTATCGCATGAATCTTTTTGTCGCGTTGACCAAAAATGTAGATAATATTATCAACAAACGCATTAATGTAAGAACGACAATAATACAATAACACCTGACATAACGACAATGTATAAATGTTTTCTAATATATTGTTTCATAAAAAAAATAAAACGGCAAGGGTTCCCTTATAAGTTAACATTTTCCTCTAAATATCCAAATGCAGTTTTACGGAAAGTTACTAATTATCGTAGATTTAACGATTTTAGTTTTCGCATAAATCTTTTTGTTGCATGACCAAAAAGTTAGAAAGATATTATCGATGAACGCATTAATATAAAAACAACAATTAAAACACATGAAATAATGATAATATAAAAGCATTTTCTAATCAATGACATTATACCATCTCTATGGTTACACAAAATAAAACAAAACTATTATTTTCAAAAATAGATCACTTTATAATACACGATTTGTATATTTTTAAATGGAAAATAAAGAAAACTCTAAACTCTCTCAAATATTTTGTTTTTTTTGGTCAATGTCAAGACATCGCTCCTTCGTGGTCGTGAGGAGCCTTATGACAAGAAAATTCAAGGGAAGCCTCCCTTTCCGCTAGTGGATCTCTCAGACATATCTTTCTTATTCTACTATTTATTTTTAGGGTAATTATTCTCTATTGATCTAGTTTTGGAAGCCAACAAAAACACAACTCTGTTTAGGTAAGTGAAAGCTCTACCTTTGTCATAATCCCTCAAAATATTGTCGAGGACCTCAAGAAAAACTTCACATAGGATTATTACTCGAAACAAGTCTACAAAATGTGGGATTTTGGGAAGCGAAACTTCAAAATCAGTATTCATGCGTCAGTATAGAACAACTATGAAATTCAAATTAAATTTTTTATCCAATCACTTGTAACTGTCTTTAGCGACATGCCCTAGAGAACCAATATACATATGGACTATATGGTAGTCAAAATAATAAGAAAAGTTTATTTCACATAGATCCTGTAAATTCTAAGCTACTAATAACATTTGAAAAGAAGAGATACACATTGATTGAAGTAAAAATTCTGAATCAAGCAAGCACAACTCAGTGGCGGATCTAGAGAAACATTTAGTATAGGGCACTATTCATTTACTTATACATATATATTTATCAAAATTATTATTATGTATATATATATTTATATTAGGGTTAATTTGCAAAGTAGTCACTTTTTTAAACTTAATTGGAAAATTAGTCACTTTACTATTCATAATTTGCAAAATAGTCACTTTTCACTGTTTGATTCGTACACTTAGATTGTACACCACTTTTAGTGTACAAATATATATAAAAATACACAGCGTACACTTTACATTTGTACACTAAAAGTGATGTATAATCCAAGTGTACGAATCAAACAGTGAAAAGTAACTATTTTGCAAATTATGAATAGTAAAGTGACTACTTTCCTAATTAAGTTTAAAAAGTGACTATTTTGCCAACACATCCTTTATATTAATTGTTATTAAAAAATAAATTTGTGATAAAATATGTAGTGTTTTAACCCAAAAAATGTTTAGTTCATCAATACCTATAATTTATATCTCACCTGTAGGTGTCCAAATATATTTATGAAGGTGTATATATATAATTTTGGTATTCATTTTCATATATATCAAACTTATTAAAAATATATAAGCAGACGTATTTTAAGTAATTATTAAAGTAATTTAAACAAAATTTAAAAATGAATGTTCAAAATTTAAATGAAGAAAAAATTACATTACTGATTGTGGTGGAAGAAAAAGAAGGTAATTAGAAGGAGAATATGCCTTTGACAAGTCTCGAACCTAGGAAAGGAAGAAGTAATAGTAGAAACAAAAAAACATTTGTGCTAAATCATTGTTATTTGATGTTTTTACAAACAAACATCTATAAAGTAAACCTCCCTCCAACCTAGATCCGCCCTGAGCACAAGAAAAACCCTAGTACATGTATACCCTCTATAAGGATTCAAGATTACTAAGAACGAGTCTATTTATCCGCTATATAGGATTCATCAAATAAATGTTAGTTATTATTAGTAATGGAATTTTGGATATATACGAAATGGACTATTCCTCTACAATTTGTTCGTTTTGAAATCGGAAGTATACGCATTGGGCCTGTTGTGAACTTCGTAAGGCCCATTAATTTAGATTTGCTTCTTTTCCTAACCGGTACCGGTTTATGGAAATAGGAAGAATTAGCAATTAAGATCCTCGGATCAAGTTCTCAATTTCTCTCCGTTATCTCAATCGCGACCAAAGATCTCTTCGATCAAAACCCTAGCTCTAAATTCCCCCAAATCTGATTCTTCTCCTCCGATAAGCTTTTGTTGAATTCACAAAGCAGCGTAAATGGTGTTGGCGGAGCTAGGCGGGCGGATTACCCGCGCGATACAGCAGATGAGCAATGTGACAATTATCGATGAGAAGGCTTTGAATGAATGCTTGAACGAGATCACTCGTGCTTTGCTTCAATCCGATGTTTCATTTCCCCTTGTGAAAGAGATGCAGAGTAATATTAAGAAAATCGTCAATCTTGAAGATCTAGCAGCTGGTCACAACAAGCGCCGGATCATTGAACAGGTTTCAATTTTTTCCACAAAGTCTGTTTCTTTGATCGATTTTTGTAATTCGATGTAATTGGGTTTGTTTATCTCAGGCTATCTTTAGTGAACTCTGTAAGATGTTGGATCCAGGGAAGCCTGCGTTTGCTCCTAAAAAAGCTAAAGCTAGTGTAGTTATGTTTGTTGGATTACAAGGTGAGCTCTTTGTATGATGCTATTTATGTTATTGGTTCAAATTGGGTTTGTTTTTGAATGTAATCTCAACTTTTTTGTGTGATTATGTTTATAGGTGCTGGAAAGACGACAACTTGTACTAAGTATGCTTATTATCATCAGAAGAAAGGATACAAACCAGCTTTGGTTTGTGCGGATACTTTCAGGGCTGGTGCGTTCGATCAGCTGAAACAGAATGCTACCAAGGCTAAGATCCCCTTTTATGGAAGGTACTCATCAACCTCTTTGTGGTGTTCCTTTTTTATGAAGATTTATCTTACTATCAGTTTTCTTCTTCGGTGCTCTTTAGAACTTTGGTGGTATTTCCAGAGGATTTTTGTTAGCTTACTTATAGGAGTGTATGTAAAAAAATGATTTGAATTTTCTTTGGAACGGTAGAGGCAAGTTATGAAATAGGTTTAGTTTAGACTCGAGGTTTGGTTTAGGTCAGTATCTTCATATATCTGGACTGAAAAGGACTTCTGTTACTTATATGTTTCTTTGTCCTATCATCCAGTAGGTTTCGTCAGATTTCTCTAGTTCTCTGCGTGCCACTTACCTTTAGGGGTTCTTTTAAGCCCTTTTCCCTCTTTTTTCTTGCGCTTTTATCGGAACTCATTTCACTGTGCCACTCTAATTTTTTTTTACATCTTTGTCGAATAGTTCAACAGTATGCATAAATGAATCTTTTGAGGTCTTGTGGTCTCTTCTTTTTCTATTTGCAATTAGTGCTACTGTGCTATTTGTAGAGTTGGATTTACTTCAATGACAGTAACACAAAGAAATGAAAAAAGAAGAAGACATTCTGGATTAAAACCATGCTCTAGGGCGTACTGTGGTAGCAGATTGTGCTAATACTGAGTTGTGATTCTTGCAGCTACACGGAATCCGATCCTGTGAAAATTGCTGTTGAGGGAGTAGATACGTTTAAGAAAGAAAACTGTGATCTCATTATTGTTGATACCAGTGGTCGCCATAAACAAGAAGCTTCTCTCTTTGAAGAAATGCGTCAAGTTGCTGAAGCAACGGTATGCTCTGTTGCCTTGAAGTCTTCTGTTTGTTCCTGGTTGATGTTGCAGACTCTGATCATGGTCTTTTCACTTTACAGAAACCAGATCTTGTTATATTTGTTATGGATAGCAGTATTGGTCAAGCTGCATTTGATCAAGCTCAAGCCTTTAAGCAGAGTGTTGCTGTTGGAGCTGTAATTATTACTAAGATGGACGGCCATGCCAAGGGTGGTGGGGCTCTTAGCGCGTAAGTATCTTGTAGCTACTGAATCGTCCTATGTACTTGAAATGGTCAATATGAAATTCTTGTAGGTTTTCTCCAGTTGGAAAAGTGAATTTGATCCTTTTTCATTTTGTTAGTGTTGCAGCTACGAAAAGTCCTGTGATATTTATCGGAACAGGAGAGCATATGGATGAGTTTGAAGTGTTTGACGTCAAACCATTTGTCAGCCGTCTCTTAGGTAATTATCATGGCATTGATTTAGCATTTGTGAGTATTCAAAGGCTTTTCATGGGTTGTTGAGTCAGAATCTTGATAATTTTATCTATAATAGGAATGGGTGATTGGTCTGGATTCGTGGATAAGCTACAAGAGGTAGTACCTAAAGATCAACAGCCTGAACTTCTGGAAAAGCTCTCTCAGGGTAACTTTACGTTGAGAATTATGTACGACCAGTTCCAGAACATACTGAACATGGGTCCACTTAAGGAGGTCAGTATCTTTATTTCAAATATTATTAGGCTTGAACAGCTCAAGGGACTGATGATAAAACGTGTGAGATGGTTGTGTGGGGGTGTAGGTTTTCTCAATGCTGCCTGGAATTAGTGCTGAAATGATGCCGAAAGGACATGAGAAAGAAAGCCAGGCGAAGATAAAGCGGTACATGACAATGATGGATTCTATGACAAATGATGGTAAGAACAATAATAATATATCTTATTTGGAGAAAGTGTATCAGTAGAAATAATCAGAGTTCTGAGCAAAAATGTGATGGGTGGTTTGTGCAGAACTGGACAGCTCAAACCCAAAGGTGTTTAACGAGTCACGGATGATGCGGATAGCAAGAGGGTCAGGGAGGCAAGTAAGAGAAGTGATGGAGATGTTGGAAGAGTACAAGAGGCTAGCGAAGATATGGAGCAAGATGAAAGGACTCAAGATCCCAAAGAATGGAGATATGAGTGCACTCTCGAGAAACATGAACGCACAGCACATGAGCAAGGTCCTCCCACCTCAGATGCTCAAGCAGATTGGCGGCATGGGCGGTCTGCAGAGTCTAATGAAGCAGATGGGTTCCGGCAAGGACATGATGGGAATGTTCGGTGGCGGAGACAAGTAGTATCTTTCTTCCTTCCTTTGCACACCAAAAACTAGACATTCTTACGTTGTCATTATTAGAGTTTTCCCCTTTGTATTTGTAAAATATTTGCAAATTTTCTCCAATTTTACAAAAAGAGATTTGGTAACAAAATAATGTCTAGGGTCCAGTCGTGGACATTATATATTGAAAACCAAAAAAAATTTATATCAAAAGAGTTTGGGTGAACAAAACTGTATCATCTTTTGAACAGATTGACTCTCTTTGAATCGAAATTACATAGAACAAACAAACAATAGAAGAATAAATTAAGAGTCATATTTGTAATAGTATTTTGATCAATATTTGCTTGAGCATTCATATTAGTGTTTAGTTTAGTTCACTCTTATGAGATTTTTTTTTTTTTTTTTTGAATTTTTACTTTTATATTTTACTTAGATTTTCCAATTGATTCTTATGCCTTTTAAAAAAAATAAAAAAAAAATAGAAAGCTAAATAATATATAAAAAGGAAAAAGGGTAATTTAAATAAAAAGAAAATATTTAACTAGGAAAATATACTCAATGCTTCCCCTTCATATTGGATGGAGTATGTAAGTTTTGAATGCCTAACTTGAGAAAAAAATGCATCAAATTTCTTTCTTCCTAATGTAAGTTTTTACATTGTAAATAAATATCTTGTCTAAATTATGTTTACAATTTCATATTTTATTCTTCTAATAAATACTTCTATAGAATTTTTATGTATAATGTTTAATGTTATAAATGTTTAAACCGCCTAAAATCGTCTAGACCCCAATTTAGGCGTTCTAAGCGTTAAGCATTAGGTCATCGCTTGTTTAGCCAAGTTAAGAAGACCCTTCATGTAAGAACAGAGAATCAATTGGCCGACATTCTTACAAAGCCATTGTTTCCCTCTCAATTCAAGCAGTTACTTTGCAAGATGGACATTCTCTTTATATTTATGCTCCATTTTGAAGGGGGCAATTAGATTATTGTTAAATAATGATTCGGTTGTATATGGTTAACTGGGGTGTTCTGGATTCGTAGGTTAAATGAGAAAAGGGTTTATGAATCCTTGTACACCTCTTTCAATGATTAACAGAAACATTTTTCTAATTTTGGCTCCATATTCTTCCTTTCATGAATCTCTCTTGATCTTCATTTTAGGAAAAGTTTGAGCTATAGTTTTTCTGTTGTCTTCCGCCTCCAATAAGCCTTCCTCCACTGTGATATATTAGAAAAAACGTTTATATGCATCAACCTCTCGGATTTGTGGACCGCACCAAACCGGATCATGGTTGAGTACTCTTTAAACGATTACTTTACGTCCTCAAGCAAGCTCCCTGAGCATGGAATACACATTTTGCCGCATATGCCCAACATCTTGGTCTTAAGCAAAGTACTTCTGATCACTCTTTGTTAGTTTGCTTGCACTTTGTACTAGGACAGATTTGCCGTACCTCCTTCTACACGTTGGTGACATTCTGCTCACCACATCTTCAATGGAAAGGAGATCCGCCCCTGAGTTCAACCATCCTCTTCCAACGAATTATTACTAGTCTCAGCTCGGAGTTTGAAATGGCGGATCAAGGTCCTCTTCATCATTTTCTCGGGATTACTGTCAACAAAGACGCTTCGGGTTTGTTTCTTCACCAACAACTATGTTGCCGATATGACCAATTGCAACTCGTGTCTTACTCCAGTTGACATGTAACAAAAACTTGCCACAAATAATGGTCCCTCGGTCTCCGATGATCGGAGTCCGATCCCAGAGTCTATCGAAGTCTTGCAGGAGCTCTACAGTATTTAACTTTCACTTGCCTGAATATCTCATTTGTCGTTCAACAGGTTTGTTTAACCTTATATGATCCCCGAGAATCTCATTTCACTGCTTTGAAGCGCATTCTCCGATACATAAACGGAACCATTACCCATGGTGTTCACATGACTCGCTCTAAGAATCTCTGTCTTGCTGCCTATTCGGATGCTGATTGGGTTGGGTGCCCTAACGCTTGACGCTCCACATATACAAAAAGAGTTTGGTAATCAAAAAGAGTGATTAGATCGGCAAGAAAATGTCTTGAATTCAGTTGCAGATAAATCAAGCCGTGACATTACGTGTTGAATAGTTATCAAGCCGTGACATTACAAATAAAAAGAAGAAGGACGTAGAAGAAACAATAAAAGAATGAATTAAGTAAGAATCATTTTTAACTTTCACCAAAAATTTGTGACCCCTTTATCTGTCTTTAGCTCTCAGAAGAAACATGAACAATTAGCTCCGAGAGATTCAGTCTTCAAGGGTCGTTAATCTTTTTTTCTATGTTGCAATTATCCACTTCACTGAACCTGCAAATTAGTAAAATTTTCAGACATAAGAGAATGCTGATGCTGTTTTCTAAAGGGGAAGAAGAGCAAGATCTTACTGGTTGTCTAAAGAGGAAGAAGAGCAAGATCTCATTCCAGATATCAGGTACTCCAGGTAGACACCAATGACTACAATCAGGTACCAAAGGATTATCGCTCCATAAACCGACATGACCATCGCTTCTAAACGCTGACATCGAAGTTACATCCAATATTGATACCGGAATCGTCATGTTCTTAACTACTTCTTTGATCATTTCAGAGAATATGCTTTTGTCTCTTCCTTCAGTGTCTGGGGCTGGATACTTTGTCACATTGCATGATCTATGATCACTAAACAACAACAACAACAACAACGAAAATAACAAGAACTTAGATTAAGGCTGATCTAAGCAAACGTAGAAGACGAAATGGTAAAGCTAACGAATTTCGGTTTGTACCTCCAATGCGATGGCTCAAATGTACGAAACAAAACCCGAGTTTTGTTTGGATCAACTGTACTCTCTATCCATGATGCCCATGTCTCTAATGCTACTCTATACGCTGCAGGAATTGACATTCCGAGCCTCAGTGAATTTCCAACCTGAAAGTAACATCCCCTGACGTTCCAAACACATAATCAGAAACAAGCGAAAAATATAAGAATTTCGATCACAAAACATTCTATAATCCATAAAGCTTTGAAGACAGCTTACGTTTCGAAAAGCTTCCCAGGCACCCACCATTGACCAGTATTGAATATGAGAAAATCAGCTGAGCTCCATTCGTGGTTAATAACATCTAAAACATCTAACTTTAACGTTGACTTAACACGTTTCGGTGCGTGCCAACGCAGCCTCCCAGGCTGAACTAAGAAAACCGATCGGTAAAACTCAACTGTAAAATTGTAGGAGCTAAACCTCACACCCAAAAACCGTATCCTTTTCGTAATATTGTTCCCATTGACTTCATAAACACTCCTTTTATCTTCCAACCCTGTCATCAACATGCATATCAAAGACTCCCACTGCGTCCTACTCATCGAATCTCCCACAAAAACTATCCTTTTCCCTCTTAATCTCTTCAATACATCACGTACTTCAAATCTTGGAACAGTACAATGCTTAGGCTTCCACCTCCACTTCAAATACTCATCGTGTCCACGCCCATTCCCTAAGCAATTGAACCCTTTCTCTACAAATGGACACTCCGAAGCGTTATATAACGGGTAGTTATCGTCAACAACCCAATTCCCATCGAAGATATCACATTCTGTATCACCCACAACAGAGCTGTTAAACTCCAATGCCCCATTGTAACCTAAGAACGTTTGACCAAGGCTAGGAACAACATACAAATAACCTCCAGCGATGATAACAAGAAACGACACAATAGTTCCAGCGATGATAAGCACCTGAAACAAATATGAGATCTCTTTTAACCGGTTCGTAGAAGGGCGTGGACTTCCTCCAAAGTTCTGTGATCTCGGGCTAGCGAAAGCTGAGCCAATGGGACTAGTGAAGACACTAGAAGATGAGTTCCTAGGGCTTTCTATAGCTAAGGAACTCAATGCCCTTCTATTGAATGATGAACTCTTGGTGAAATTACTCATTTCTTTTCTTAATGATCCAACCCCAACCGCATTTTCGGCATTCAAAACCACAACGAAAGATTCAGGGCAATCTAATTAGTTACCATATACAATCAATCTCTTCTAGCTCCAATACGAATTTTAAACCCATCATGCAAAAGAAGAATGCATCCAACAACAACAATGTCGAACACAGAGATGATCCAATCTCTTAGCTGCAACCTAACAGTTGAAAAGACATCATTTTGCCGCGAACCCAGATACAGACAGATCGAATCACCAAATGGGTATCGTTCAAATCCGTGGAAAAACCAACCGAATCCGGGAAGAGAAGAAGAAGAAGCAATGGAATCCAAAATCAATTCCGTGGAAGATTAGAATTTGAGCAGAGAGACTTGGGAGGTGGGTTCTTCAGAAACGTAGAAGAAATCAAGACGCGGTTTGATTGATTGAGATCGGAGATCAGAGGAAGAGAGAGGGATCGGCGAGGAAAGAGGACACTGTCCGATTCCGATGTCTGCTCACTAATTTAAAAATTACTTTGTTTTATTAAAGTCAGATGCTTCAAGATTTGGAATTAGAGAAAAAGGACTATTTGGTAAATTTAGAATTCTTAACAAAAATAAAAATATTGTCTTTGAAGTTCTTGGAGAATGTTGAGTCTGGTCTTTGATCCCTTGTCTTTGCTGTTGTATCCAATTTAAGGAAGATTGTGATTTTGCTTTTCTAATGGTGAAACATCATCAACCAAAAAGATTAGCTTATCGTTAAATCGGATAATGTACTATGTTTCTCTGTTACTAAACAGAAGTTAGGTAATACAGTTAAATGCGATTATTAATAATGATGGGACACAGTATCATAAACTTTGTCAACTAGGTCCTACTAGTACTACTGATTAGATTTCAGTTTTTGTTTTACAAATCATATAATATAACCAAGAAGAAGATTGAGCAAAATAGTTCAGATTTGGAAGATCGAATTTGGTAAAAGAACAAAAGCGTTACAAGACAAAAATCAACATCTAACTTGTTCTATCTTTTCTATATCTGACAACGCACGAAACCTTTGTCCTCTGCTAAATTATTAAATCCAACAAAAACAAATTTCTTTTTTCTCCTGACAATATCTCTGAAGACCAAGAAGCAAACATTAGCTTTGCCTGTTTCTTCACCTACCTCAAAGAGAAGTAGAAGTTCTTAACATTTCTTAGTAGCTCCAGCTTTTATGGTGGCTTTTTTCTTTTTGTATTTAGAGAAACAATGGAGTTTCATTTAAATTAGCTCTTCTTAACTTTGCTACCATATATGGCTCAAAGTTAAAGACAAAATCTTGGTTAAAGAAAACTCAAGTGACTGTAAATTTGGCTTTAAACTTGAAATAAGTGTTGTATGAACAAACAAACATACCTGAACTAGCTTGGTAAGCATTGGTTTTGAAGCTGATAGATATGGCCAATCTTCTCCTGAGTTTGATGAGGAATGTTTCTGGTCTGCATTGCTCCCCGTAAGTTTGTCAACGACCTTCTTGACTATGTTTTTGTAAGCATTCTTTGTTCATCATGATTCATGAAGAGTGAATTCAGCTATACATAACAACAATATACAACAAAAATATGGATGGTGGAAAAATATGTGATTCAAAATAAGGCATGATTGTTTGATTACTTCTTATAACGCTCCACGTTGGGAACAACTACTATCACACTTAATTCCCCAAAAATGCAACATGGCAAATAAGTGGACTTAACCGAGAGGCGAGAGTTATCGTTAGACAACCAAACTGCAACGTATGGCAAAGAAATTGTTTATCTTTGAAAAGCCTTCTATCTTAAAGAAATTAATGGGCTTTATAGCGCTGAGAAATTTGGGCTTTGTAAGATTGACATCTCCCTCTCTGATGATTCATATTATGCAATCCAATATCTAAGATTTAACCATTTATTTCCTCAATATCGTGAATTTGTATATGCATATACTGTATATGCATGCATGTCTTAAACATTTTACCTACCTAAAGATCGTTAAAATAGAGGGATATCATAAGTAATATCGACCTTTCCAAGCATACCGACATAGACTTAGATGAGTTTCGTCTGAACTCTTCCAAAAGTTTGAATTTGAACTTACTAACATTGAAGTTATCGTTTTTTGAGAAGGATCCATGGTCTAGTAGTATTTCTTCTGACAGTTGAGTGTCAGAGGTCTCGAGTTCGAGTCACTCTGCCACCACGGTAGTACTAGTCTCTCCAAATAAAAATTCTTTCATACGTGTAGGGGTAAGCGGTGTATACTAAGTCGTAGGTAGGAATTTTCTTTGGATATGGGGCCGCTTTGCGGTGGGACTTGTCAATATAAAAATTGTACCTTAACAGTTTTTTCTTAAACCAAGTGGTGGTGGTCTAGTGGTTTTCATTTGAAGAGGAGTTGCCTTGTTGGTCCACGCCAGAGATCGATTTTTCTCAAACGCGAAATTGCTAGTTATTTCTACTTCCCATTTTCACCTAATTTTCCCTAGACCCTAGAAAAACTAAGGGCTTCAGCCTGAATCTCCTAATTATCAAGAAAAAAAAAAGTTATCGTTTTGGGAATTCAAATCATGTCAAACAATAAGAAAATAATTAGGTATGAAATATACTCTTGACAAACATAACAACCCTTACCGCAAAATATTAAGGAATTAATTTGGCCAAGCCCAGGGATTGATCACATGCAGAATCTTATCATAAACCCTATTTAATCACCCAAATCTTATTAATTAATCAATCAACTAACAAGATATTGATATCAGTATCTCCATCACTAATCACGTACTAATCATTAACCACAACCAAATCCAAGAGTAAACAATTTGGCCAGGAAGGAAGGATGTTAACACCGATTTTTTTCTTTTCTTTTTTCCCAATAAGAGAAGCATATAGTATATCCGGTATTTAATTTGTACAAAATGTACAGCGTGAAACCTCGTCATAAATTCGATGCTATGCATTTATTTGGTGATAATTTACTACGTTTTTTGGTAAGTTAAATTCGTCTAACGTTACATGATTTGTCTAAGTTAAATCACATATATTTTTTGGATATAATAAATAACATATTTTGCTAACTAATTCGTATAAATGAGTAATAATTTTAGTCTAAATAATTATAATACTCGATTATTCGTCTATAATATATTTATATGTTTGTGTAAATTCAACAAAAAAAAAAGAAGTAAATTCGTTTTTATGTTTTAAACTGTTAGAGATAAACCTATGGACTTATGGTGTATATACAGAATTGACCGGTCCACGGAAAAGTCAACAAAACCCAGCAATTGCATGGGACTCGAGACAGTAGCTAATAGTTTTTTTCCTCCTAAATACTTTAGTTTATCTTATATGGTACAATTAGTCTTCTTCTTTTTTTTTGTCATCTATGGTACAATTAGTCGTAGTGCCTTTTTTGGCATCAAGATAGTATTAATGAGTAGGAGCCTATTTTAGGCTTCGTGGAAAGATGAACTCACATTACTACGTACATCGATGAACCACTATTTCTAACTAGTTTCGTATCACTGAATATAAAACTAGCTAGTTATTTCCATGACAAATCCGAATACAACCACGTATCATTGAATATATATCCATCACGAATTCAAACTCAACCACATAAAGACACGAAGCAAGAATACATAAGCTCTTTGAAATTGGAGACGATGCGTGTAGAGTACTCAACTTACGAATGAAATGTATAACGTTGTCAACACTCTCCCATTTATACACTTTTTCGTAGTTTAAAATAATAATTAAGCAAAAAGAAAAAGTTCACCAATTTGAAACATTCCACGTTCAGGAGTTATCCACCATTAGTCTGTACTAAACTAATAAATCAGCTTTTTATTTTTATAACTGAATATACTCATTTGCTTCATGGTTCAATTATTTGCATGAATCACATTATCATGACGAAGATACGAGTTAGGTTTGGTACTGTATAACAAAAACAAGTTGCAGATTTTGTTTTTATCAATTATTAATTGGTTACCAAATTACGTGCGTACTTTGACCAATCAAATCTCTTGAGATTCGAACAATATCATCCAATGGTTCTCAAATCACAAAAATAAAAAGGTAGCGAGTTGTCGCATTATGTTACTTCATAAACTTTTTATTAATTTATAATTTGCATCCAATGAATCATTTGGTAGATTTGTATTATGCAGATAACATTTTGTGTATTCTTAATGTCTGAACATAAATAGAGAAGATTAAAAAAATAAAAATAAAAATAAAAAAAATAGAGAAGATTATGCGTCCTACAAGCTGGGGAAGAAATAGTTGTCATAATCAGTTTCAATAATTATATCATTTTCTCTTAAACCAAAGTTTCAATAATTTTAAAATGCAATCGAATAATCTGTTTGGTTATTGTAAAATTTTTGTAATTATATACTATAATGTATATCCACGTTATCATTTATGAATATTTTTGAGAAAAATAAAATAATATACACTATAGTAATATACAAATAACTATATATATAAGCACACATCGTCGACCACTAATGCTACATTATATTATATGAGATCTCTCTCTCTATATCTCTCACCTTCAAAATTTGAAGATTCCGCCATAGTTGCATATCAAGCTAGTTCGAGTCCAAAACTGCAGTCAAGATTACTGGTTCGTGTTCTTACACATATATTGTACTATAGTTTGCATAGTTACTCAGATTCTTGTTTTTTTCGTTTCAATATACAGATGATTGTATAAAATGATGCTTTATAGTTCTAACTTTTATACGTTCTAAAGAAGCAGGTTAAACTTAATTAAATTGCTGTTATCAAAATGTAACTACGTAAATAAGTCTGAATACGAACCTTCTTTGTTGTATACACTTATGACACAAGAAATTAACTACTGCCATTTTCTCATTGCCATTACATAGCGAAATATATAAATGAACTTACAACAAGTAGTTAACAAAAATTAACTGGTGAATGTATGGTAAAACTTATTGGATGTTGAGATACAATACGACCGCATATTTAATATCACCTACTATATATATATATATATATAAAATACCATTTCTTATTATTCTTATTCATCGTACTTAATATGAAAACTTTATAAATATAGCTTTAATTTATGTATTTTTTCGTTCTAAATACTCTTTCAAACGAACCACAAAATCTGTTTTTTAAACGTTCAAAACTAAAATTTTAAACTTTTTTTTTGGTCACATCTAAAATTTAAACCTTTCCGGTCTTGTTACATTCTGGATAAATTCTGGCCCCAAATGTAGCAATTTTAATGGTCTCTGGATATATGATGATTCGGTCATAATAAAATCTCCCTAATCTGTGGAAGGATTTAAACAAATAGTATTTTTGGAATTCTATTCAAACAAGAAAATATTGGTAGACAAAATTAAAATTTACCTATATATAAATTATGAAAATTCATTTAATTAGAAATTAGAATACATAGCTTACAAAATGGAAAAAGTAGAAAAGCATATTTACTCATTTGTTTAAAATAAGACAAAGCAATGTCAGGAGAAATAAAGGTAGGAATCTTCCGTGAAAATGAAATGTCTTTTTACACTACGGTAAATTTTCACAACCACAATTAATTCACTGCCTTACCCAAAGATGATCATGAATGGTAAAACTTTAGGTTAATAATTTGCCAATTATTTTTAAAAAAAGTATTTTAAGAAAATATTAAAGTGCATTCAAGAAAATAACACTATTGTTTGTGTGTAAGCAGCTAAGAAAAACTATTGTCAGAAAGAATTTTCGAAATTCAAGGGTAATTTACTTAATCTGGGTTTTGTCGACAATCGTGTATTTTCGTTAGTTCTGCGTAGCACTAAACATGATTCTGATCCAAACTCTTTTTTATTTTATATTAAATCGCCGTTGTTGCAGAGAGACATAAGCCCAAAAAGCACGAAAACAAAAGACAACAGTAAAAGAGAGTCTGAGAGATTGGTCGGGAGTAAGAAAGTTTTAATTGTCTCCTGTCTCCTGAATCGCGGCCACTTCGCCGTCAAAAAGATCTCAGAGATTCTCATTGGGCCGCCATTGATGCACCCAACCACTCTCTCTCTGAGACATAACGTAAATGTTTTGTCTGGTTTTTATATCTTCCTTAATCACACGGAGAAGAAACTTGAAATAACAAATCTTGCTTTGGTTTGAAGAAAAATCAAATCAAACCCGAGACCTAATTCCTCGTCGGCTATCAGAATTTGACTTCTTGTTGTGGATCATTGCTTCTTAACTAGACAAAGGTACGAACTTTTATCCAGACTTTTGATTATTCTATTCACTTCCTGAGTTTCAGGAACCGTCTTTTTTTGTTTAATCGATTAGTTTAAGAGATGTGTGGGTTTTTCATATTTTGTGATTAATGTAAGTTCAGAGAATTGAGTCGGGTTAGTTTTGTTGTTGTTTACTAATGGAAGATTTGGTTTTTCGCACTCTTTGTTAGGTTTTAAACATTTGAGGGATTTACGGTCCGTGAACCGCGTTGAGGCTACAAGAAGAAGGTTTATATAAGAAAAAGGAGGAAGCTTTTTAGTTTTTGGTGGAAGTTGTGATTGAAATGATGAGTGTGGGAAGAAGTGAAGTTGTTGTTGATGATTTGTTCTTTGATTCATCTGATGTTTTGTCTATTGGTGAACAAGTAGTAGTAGAAGAAGAAGAAGTAGAAGAAGCAGAGTTTCAAGTTTGGTCTGGTGAGCCAATTAGTGTTGAGGAACGTCGTGTACGGTTTCTCAAGAAAATGGGTTTATTAGAAGAGAGGTGTCTGGAGAGGATGGTAAGCGATTACAGTGATGAGGTTACTAGTTCTTCTTCAGATTCATCTCTCTGTGATAGTGGATTGCAGTGTTGTGTTAGAGAGGAGAACTATGGATCAACTACTTCAATCTCTGATGAGGAACTAGAAGGAGTGGATGATGATGATGATGATTCAGAAGAAATCTCAAGTAATGCTTCCACCAGTCCATCGCGGAGTTCCAGCAAGAAAAGCGCGAAAAAATGGTTGTTCAATTGCTTTTCAGCAGGAGTGAAGGATAAAGATTTCAAATACAAATCAAGTGAAGAGACAATGAGCAAAGTGAAAGTGAAGACTAACAAGAAGAGTCATGTAGAGTTATCTGCAGCTTACATGGTACAAAAGATTAATGGACACAAAGGGAAAATTTGGACATTAAAGTTTAGTCCTGATGGTAAATACTTAGCAACCGGAGGCGAAGATGGAGTTGTAAAGATATGGCGAATCACGCTATCGGATTCTCTACTCGCCTCTTTTCTTCGACAACAAGAACCAATAAACCAACAAGCAGCATTGGTTCTGTTTCCTCAGAAAGCTTTTCATATCGAAGAAACACCGTTTCAAGAACTTTATGGTCATACCGGAGATGTCTTGGACTTAGCATGGTCAGACTCAAATGTGAGTTTATTACTTTGTTTTTCTTTTCTTGTTTTTGAGATTTGTTGATTCATTACTTATAAAATCTGTTGTCTTTGGTGATTTGGCTTTGCAGTTGCTTCTTTCAGCTTCTAAAGACAAGACAGTTCGGTTATGGAGAACTGGTTGTGATCAATGTCTTCATGTCTTCCATCATAACAACTACGGTAAGTATTTTTTGCATCTCAAGTTGTTTGTTCTGAAATCTTTGCAAAAACGTTTGTTAACTCACTCATGTTGCTTTTGTCTTTCAAATACAGTGACTTGCGTTGAATTCAATCCTGTAAATAAGAACAACTTCGCAAGTGGGTCTATAGATGGAAAAGCTCGAATCTGGGGTTTGTCAGAAGAAAGAGTTGTCGCTTGGACCGATGTTCGTGATTCCATTTCTGCAATCTCTTACCAACCAAACGGAAATGTAATTTGACATTCTCTGTCTATTCTCTACTCAAAAGATCATCCTTTCTAAAAAAACTCAACTTTGCTCTGTTTTTGCTTCAGGGGTTTGTTGTTGGTTGCATCACTGGGAACTGTAGGTTCTATCAAATCTTAGATAACGATGTGATAATGGATGAACAGATTCTTATCCGGGGAAGGAATAGAATCACCGCCGTGGAGTTTTGTCCTGGAAGCTCCGAGAAAATTTTAGTATCTTCTGAAGATTCGAAAGTTCGAATATTTGACAAAACACAAATGATTCACAAATTCAAAGGTATAAAAAAAAATCTTTGAATCTTGATTTTACACTTCTTGAAATCTGTGTTTTGATTATTTTTTTTATAAAAAAATTCAGCTCCATCGAATTTTGGGAGACAATCGTCGGCGTCGTTTGTTTCTTCCACCGGAAAACATATTTTATCAGTTAGACGAGGTGTCGGAGTTTATCTCTGGAACAACGATGCGTTTCCTTCGAGGAAAGGCGCAAAATCGTCGCGTTCTTTCGAGTATTTTCATTCGCCGGGGGTTTCCGCGGTGGCGGCTTGGACTCAACCGGAAACAAAAGTGTCGAAAGTAGCCGGTGATGATGAAGAATCACGGCGCGTTATGAGAAAAATACAGAGCTCTGGGAGATTGTCTCGCTCCTGTCGTGTTACCGCCACGTGGCCGGAGGAGAAGCTCCTTATGAATGTAGGAAGTTACGATAGTAACCTTCCCGTCGGCGAGTTTGATCTTGCCGAGGCGTGGAGACTGGTGATCGTGACCGTGAGCTTGGATGGGATGATTAGGACATTCCATAACTATGGACTGCCACGTACATTTTAGAGATCGATAATCTATTTTTGTTTTAAATAGGAGAAAACAAAAATTGATTTTTTGTTTGGTTTTTGTTTTGGTGTCTAAATATATGTAGATTTTCTAGTTTCTAGTCCTTCGCTTCCAAGTTCCTCGATGGCTCAATGCCAATTTAGTCAGATAAGATTATGCTGCAACTGCTAGAGCGACTCTCTCCTACTTCATTTTAGTCCATACTAGTTCATTTTATCTCCAAGAAAATGACTCCGTTTTGCTTCAAAGCTCAAAGATGATTCTTTTTTTAATGGGCCCTCTTGAAAAATGGGTAAAATCTTGGTCTTTTTACAGATAGCAAACATATACAAATTATGGAGAAAACAGGATTATATTGATGCAGCTTCGTTGTAGACAGACTTGTAGTCGTTTTCTTCATTTTCCCATTCCTCTGCTAAATTATTAAATCCAACAAAAACAAATTTTCTTCTGTTGCTTGATAAAATCTATGTGGAATATCTATATCTACACACTACTGAAGACCAAGAAGTAAACATTAGTTTGCCTGATCTTCACCTACCTCAAACGAGAAGTAGAAGTTTTTATGGTGACTTTTGTATTTAGAGAAACAATGGGATTCCAGTTTAAGTTGGCTCTTTTTAACTTTGCTAACATATGCCTGAAAGTGGAAGACAAGAACTTGGTTTAAGAAACCTCAAGCGATTGCGATTTTGGGTCTTAAGCTTGAAAAAAGTGTTGTATGGAACAAACAAACTAACATATCGGAACAAGCTTGGCTTTGGTTTTAAAGCTGATAGATAATGGTCGAACCATAACCGGTATGGCCCAAGATGTTCATGTTTTTTAAAACTCACCAAAGCTATATCACTAACCCACACATTCTTGCAGAAGGTTTTAGAATCACAAAGCATAACTCACCTACCCCTAAACCAACTCCAATTTCTCTCCTCCTCTATTAAATCTTTCTCAATCATCTTTCTTTGAGTCTTTTGCCTTGGAATCCTGATCATGGCGTCTTCTCTCACTTCCAAATCCATTCTCGGATGCACCAAACCCGCTTCTTCTTCTTTTCTTCCGTCGGAGCTCCGTCGTCTCTCTTCTCCCGCCGTTCAGATATCTCTCCATTCACAAACCAGGAAGAACTTCCGTGAGTTCTCTGATTCTTTTCAAAATTTTTAGATTTGAAGCCTGTATCTAGCTTAAAGAAGAAAGATGTGTGATTTGAATCTCTAGGGCAGTCGTGGGGATTGAAGAAGAGTGATCTGATGCTAAATGGTTCTGAGATTCGTCCTGTGAAGGTTAGGGCTTCTGTTTCCACGGCGGAGAAAGCTTCGGAGATTGTGCTTCAACCCATTAGAGAAATCTCGGGTCTCATTAAGCTTCCTGGCTCCAAGTCTCTCTCTAATCGAATTCTGCTTCTCGCTGCTCTATCTGAGGTATATATAAATGTATCACTTCATTTCTTCCTTCTCTGTACTCCGAATTTAGATTATTAAAGATATAAACTTTACCATTTTGCTGTGCTTATATAGGGAACTACTGTAGTGGACAACTTGTTGAACAGTGATGACATCAATTACATGCTTGATGCGTTGAAGATATTGGGACTTAATGTGGAAACTCACAGTGAAAACAATCGTGCTGTAGTTGAAGGATGTGGCGGGGTATTTCCAGCTTCCATTGATTCCAAGAGTGATATCGAACTTTACCTCGGCAATGCAGGAACAGCAATGCGTCCACTTACCGCCGCAGTTACTGCTGCAGGTGGCAACGCAAGGTATATTGAAGGAGTAAATGCTGAATAGTTTTGATTTCTTAAGAATCGATCTTGTTTTGATGCTTTTCAATCGGTTTATTTCAGTTATGTCCTTGATGGGGTGCCTCGGATGAGAGAGAGACCTATAGGGGATTTGGTTGTTGGTCTTAAGCAGCTTGGTGCTGATGTTGAATGTACTCTTGGCACTAACTGCCCTCCTGTTCGTGTCAACGCTAATGGTGGCCTTCCTGGTGGAAAGGTGAGATCTTGCAAATGGCATGTGAATTTATAACTTTATAAACACTTGCAGCAATTTGTGTTCATCATAGCCTTACTTGACAAGATTTCATTTTTTTTGTTTGTTGTCAATGTATTGTTCCTGAAAACGAATTGTTTTTTTTTAGTAGGGATTAGTTTTCTCTCTTGATTACCCTTTTCCTTGTATGGTTTCTTTATTGACGCATCGAACATTTTTTGCATTTGCAGGTGAAGCTTTCTGGATCTATTAGTAGTCAGTACTTGACCGCTCTGCTCATGGCAGCTCCCTTAGCTCTTGGAGACGTCGAAATTGAAATTGTCGATAAATTGATTTCTGTTCCGTATGTTGAAATGACATTGAAGTTGATGGAACGTTTTGGGGTAAGTGCTGAGCATAGTGAAAGCTGGGATCGTTTCTTTGTTAAGGGTGGGCAAAAATACAAGTAAGAGTTATTATTCTCTTCCTTTTCTGAAATCACATACCTTAGATTGACAAAATAATGACTAATATGGGAAATGATTCAGGTCGCCGGGTAATGCTTACGTAGAAGGTGATGCTTCTAGTGCTAGTTATTTCCTGGCTGGTGCTGCCATTACCGGTGAAACTGTCACTGTTGAAGGTTGTGGAACGACCAGTTTGCAGGTAATATTTGTACACTGAATCATCAAAGAGGCTGTTAAGTTTATAGTGAAATTCGTTTAGGTCAAAGTTTCATCTTTTTAAGGCTTTGACAAGTTGTATGTAACATATTCGCAAGAATCTAAGTTCAATTTTTGTGATGAATCTCTAGGGAGATGTGAAATTTGCCGAGGTTCTTGAGAAAATGGGATGTAAAGTGTCCTGGACAGAGAACAGTGTGACTGTGACAGGGCCGTCTAGAGATGCTTTTGGAATGAGACACTTGCGGGCTATTGATGTCAACATGAACAAAATGCCTGATGTAGCAATGACTCTTGCCGTCGTTGCTCTCTTTGCCGATGGTCCAACCACCATTAGAGATGGTAAGTAAAAAGCTCTCTCTTATAATATAAGGTTTCTCAAGATTCATGGTCACTTAATTCTATTTGGTCAATATAGTGGCTAGCTGGAGAGTAAAGGAGACGGAAAGGATGATTGCCATTTGCACAGAGCTTAGAAAAGTAAAATTCTTCTTCTCTCTCTCTCTTTCTGTTTACAGTGCTCATTCTAAGAAATTTTGCGGTATTTGTGTCCAGCTGGGAGCTACAGTGGAAGAAGGTTCAGATTATTGTGTGATTACTCCGCCGAAAAAGGTGAAACCGGCAGAGATTGATACATATGATGATCATAGAATGGCAATGGCATTCTCTCTTGCAGCTTGTGCTGATGTTCCAATCACCATCAATGACCCCGGTTGCACCAGGAAAACCTTCCCCGACTACTTCCAAGTCCTTGAAAGAATCACAAAGCATTAAACAAAAAAACTCTAAAATCTCCACTGTTTTTTCTTCTGATCCAAGCTTATCTGTTTCCATTTTTCTTGTCTCTGTAACATTATTAGAAAGCAAGAGTAGTGTTTGTTTGTGTGTACCTGAACTGAGTGAGATTTGAGATGCAATCATTGAATCGGCTTTGGTATATCATTTTACTCTGTTTTTCAGGGTGTTTGTTCAGGTTCTCTCTAGTTATCATCCACTCCAAACAGGTCCCATGATGTCTAACGTTTTGGTTCTAAGAATGAACAGAACAAACAATACACTGCGATAACCGGTGCTTGGAAGTTGTGTTAATTGAAGAAACAATGGCAATAGCTGCATACTTATAGTTGCAGGAGTGAAAAATGAGATAAGAGGAATGCAAATATGCAATTGCAGGTTCTATTTTTTTTTTGCTGCCAATGTTATTACCAAAAGGGCTACAAGTGAGTATTCTCCAAGCTTGGATGAGGTTATTCAGGGTAATAGGGTATCAAGTTAGTAATAAGAGTCAGAGATACCATGAAAGGATTCCAAGTTGTAGTAAGAACAACTCAAATTCAAAGTGAAGTTTTGTGAGTTGTGTAATTGTGTTGGAGTTTTGCACAAATGAGAAGACTCTTATAGAAACAGAGGGGTTGAAGAAGAAGCGATATTTGCCCATCTCACTTGAAAACACTAACCGGAGATAAACCAAATTAATTGGAACTATTCTCAGTTATGGTTTGGTCCTCGTCGTTTTGGGTTAGTGTTGTTGGTAGGTGGAGAATTTTGCATTTGCATTTGCACAACGAAGAAGAAGACCACAAGAGCCATTTGCAATTAGGCATAATATATGTCCTAACTCACCAACCCCCTCAAAATTGCCACCAACTTCAAATTTCTCTCCTTTAAACCTTTCTCAATCATCTTTCTTCTGCCTTGGAATCCTGATCATGGCGTCGTCTTCTCTCACTTCGAAATCCATTCTCGGATCCACCAAACTCGGTTCTTCTTCTCTTCCCTCGGAGCTCCGTCGTCTCTCTTCTCCCGCCGTTCAGATCTCTCTCCGTACCCAAACCAGGAAGAACTTCCGTGAGTTCTCTCTCTCTGATTATTTTCGATAATTTCTTAGATTTTCTGTTTCTAGCATATAGAAGAAAGATGTGTAATTTGAATCTTTAGGGCAGTTATGGTTGACTGAATTTGATTCACATTTCCATTAGAACGAATTGGGGAGATGGAAAGTTGAAAGCTTTAGGAGTTTTTGAATTCTGGTTTTTAAATTGGCAGAGATACAAGCTACTGGAAGTTCATATGGGACTCATTTTCGAGTTTCAACTTTTGGAGAATCACATGGAGGAGGAGTTGGTTGTATCATTGATGGTTGTCCTCCTCGTATTCCACTTACTGAATCTGATTTGCAATTCGATCTCGATAGAAGGTATTTTGAGGAAGAAGAAAGCTCTTACTATATAATATGATCGTTTGATTTACATGTTGGTTTGCTTTATTAGGAGGCCTGGTCAGAGCAGGATCACAACTCCTAGAAAAGAGACTGATACTTGCCGGATATCGTCTGGAGTCTCTGAAGGTCTAGTTATACATTCTATTTCATAGTTTGAGTTTGATTTTGTTTCTCAGCCGTTGTTCTAATTGTTGATATCCATAAATTTGCAGGAATGACGACAGGAACACCTATCCATGTGTTTGTACCAAACACAGATCAGAGAGGACTTGTAAGTTTTTTTTACTTCTCTATGCATATAACTGTACTCGATATTGTTAACTAGACTTTTGCTATTTGCATTAGAAAGACAACAGTTTTGAAGTATAGAAAGCCTGTAGATTCTAACCTTTGAGGAACTCACTGGATTTTCAGGATTACAGTGAAATGTCGGTTGCCTATAGACCATCGCATGCTGATGCAACTTATGACATGAAGTATGGTGTCAGATCAGTGCAGGTATCTTTTTCTGTTAAATTACTCACATGCTACTTTTCTTGGTAAGGTTTTATGTGTTCAAAGGCATTGTTCAGCTTAACATACCTTAAGCGTTATTCTTTTCAAGGGTGGAGGAAGATCTTCAGCTAGAGAGACCATTGGAAGAGTTGCTCCTGGAGCTTTGGCCAAGAAAATTTTGAAGCAATTTGCAGGAACTGAGGTGTGTTTACTTTCTGATTTTGCAAATGACACTGCTCTCAAAGAATCAATTTACATTGAACTTTTTATATCCCTTCTCATGTTTGGTTCTTCTTTCATCTCTCTATTTTTTCTATCTTAGTATATCCTTGCAAATAAGATGCCCCTTATTAACTCAGTGACCCAATTCTAATGATTCACGCAACTCTTTAAAGTTTGCTTCTGGACTTGCTTATGTTTGTCTCTGTTGTTTTTTTGTGTCTCCAGATTCTTGCCTATGTCTCGCAAGTTCACCATGTTGTACTTCCAGAAGAATTGGTAGACCACGAGAATTTAACACTCGAACAGGTGCAAATCCTTTTTCAAAGTATAATTTACATGTTGTTTTTTGAGTAGTTTTCATACTGTAACGGAGGTAAAACCCATTTTGGTGACCTGGTTCTTGCTGTCAATTTTCTGCAACTTTCATCCACCGTTATAACTATTTTCTTAATAGTATTTCTTCTTATTAAGGTTCTTCTGGTGATATTCTTACCTCATTTTGTTTATTTTACAGATAGAAAATAACATTGTCAGATGCCCTAATCCCGAGTATGCGGAAAAGATGATAGCTGCGATTGATGCTGTCAGGACAAAAGGGAACTCTGTTGGTGGTGTTGTGACCTGCATTGTTCGGAATGCTCCACGTGTATGAACTCACTATACCATGAGCTTAATCTGTGCGTCCTCATGTAGTTTGATTAATGAACTTCAGTGAATGCTTATTTAAACTACTATTCGCAGGGGCTTGGTACACCGGTTTTCGATAAACTTGAAGCAGAACTGGCAAAAGCTTGTATGTCGCTACCTGCAACTAAGGGATTTGAGTTTGGAAGCGGCTTTGCAGGTATAGAAAGTTATACTTTTCTCTCCTTTGTCCAATCTAAAATCAACCTCCTTTGGAGCTGTATAAATCATACGCAAATGAACCCGCAGGTACCTTTTTGACTGGTCTTGAACACAATGATGAGTTCTATACCGATGAAAATGGAAGAATACGTACCAGAACCAACCGATCTGGTGGAATTCAGGTTAGTTAAGTCTTGTATTTAATATGTCAATAATAAACTACATTTCTCCTGAGAGAATTCCTAATATTGGTCAATTTGTATAGGGAGGGATCTCAAATGGTGAAATAATAAACATGAGAGTAGCCTTCAAGCCAACATCAACAATTGGAGTAAGTTTGTGATAAACTCATGCAGGATCTTTATAAACATAACAAATGTCAGCTTGAGATCATTGATGTTTTCTTTCCAATGCGCAGAGGAAGCAAAATACGGTAACCAGAGACAAGGTAGAAACCGAAATGATTGCGCGTGGTCGTCATGATCCTTGTGTTGTTCCACGAGGTGATTATATACACCGAATCCAAACCATTGAATCAATTCACTTTATTATTCGGGATTTTGATTTTGTGTTTGTTTGCAGCTGTGCCAATGGTGGAAGCAATGGTGGCTCTAGTTCTTGTGGATCAATTGATGGCGCAATACGCACAATGCCATTTGTTTCCAATAAATCCAGAGTTGCAGGAACCTCTCCAGATAGAGCAGCCGCAAAATGCTACTGCTTTGTAAGCAAATCTCGAGAAGATAAAGAGTCATAGAGAGTGAGAGTTCGCTTTTGTTGTGTGATTATTATGCTGAATAAAAAAATGTTAATTTTGTGCCCACCAGAAAAACAAAGAACATGATTTTTTATAAGAGGATTTGCTTCTATATCATTCAGCTAAATGTGATTTTACCACGAACATAAACTATTTTCTATAATTTTTTTGGTGTAAAACCAAACACTTTTCTACAACATACATGATACATGTAAATATACAAACAAACGTAACTAATTACACATTGCTCTGTTCTCTGTTTTTTTTCGTACTCTCGTGGGACGAAAACCGACGTAGTTTTTTTCAGATGTTTTTACTTGGTTTTCTTGTTATCGTCTTTGCTCTGTTCAAGAAGGACCGGAGCAGCCGGAATGCTAAACCACCACTCTTTAAGCCGCCGCATCAACCGTTCCGTGCTTGCTCTTCGTGGTGGTGAGTATCTTGTGAACAGTTCAAGAAACACCACCAGAATCAGATTGTTCCAAGGCACCAATGCCATCATCGTTGCAGCGATCACAATCGCAACCGCAAACTTCTCACTCGCCTGTTTTTCGATAACATTTAAGTGGTTGCAGAAAACTAAAAACCACGTCTGGAAAACGCTTAAAAAGTTGGAATTGAAGGTAGAGAGAGACCTGTGGGAAAAGCGAAAGTAATAAAGCTCGGAACTTGAGGAGAACAATGTTTGCGTCTTGGATTAACTGTTCGAGCTGTGAAATGGCGTTTTGGACCGCTAAAAGCTGTTCCATTGTGTTCATAGGAGGCGGTGCCATGACTTTCAGCTCGATCATTACTTTCTCTCTATTGCTGAAATATCTCGTTAGAACCATGAAACCCGCTATAAAGAGAGTTGCAATCGCGAAAACATAGCCAATCCACCCCCTAAACCCCGGAAGAAAAACAAAAGATTTCAGAGAATTGTAGCTAACAAACAAAATGAATGCATAATAAAAGATGTTACCTGTAAATTATGAAAGTGGACAAGAGACAGAAAACAAAAGACTTCAATGGATCTTCCCAATATACTAATGACAAAAGCCAATTCCCTATTTCTGTAGCCGGAAGTAGTAGTTCCTGCAAAAACCTCAGTCTTTAAAATCTATTGCATGAAATGCTACAATTGTTGTGTTTTATTTTTTTACCTTCATCACTGCTACATTGGTGTCAATTCCATCAACTTTAACTCCATTAACAGTCTCTTGCGCAAGAACCACTTTCTCATAGTTCTTTCTTGATTGCTTAACTGCTTTCTCCAATGGATTCACATCTCCAACCATCACCTCACCTACCACTAGACTACTTCTACTCTTTGGACTTGTTGCTCCAAACACCAAACCCAACTGCGAAACCATATCCGAGGCCGAGATCGAGTGCAATGTCCCTGATAAAAGAATTTTTATCAACATAGAATTCTGTAAAACCAGGAAATTACAGTTTGCATAATACGTAATTAATGTTACCTTCTTTGGCTTTGGCAGTTCGGTCAAGTACTCTAGAACTCGACATCTCTGCAAGCGTCTCCAGTATACGATCTCCACCAGGAAGCTGATCGCAGAGATTGAACGGAAGAAGATTCTCGTAACGCACAGGGTTTGTCAAACCAACTTCTTGAATGGCCTGCACGCGTAATATGCCGAGGACAGCTTTTGAGATAGCTTCATCTTTCGCCACACTGTTGATCTTGAACTTCTTTATGTATCTGTGAACATATAACACTTCTAGGATTATCGCGAGCCAGTAATCTCTTCGTGTGTGACCCTTAAGCTCAGGGAACTCCATTACTACTGGTTCTGGTCTACAGAACAAGAGACATTAAAATATGTAACTGAACCAGTAAGAAAAGAAGTGAATACAAAACAAGTCATAATAACATCATTCCTTACAGGGAAATAGACTTGTAAGAGACGGCCTTATCAAAAAGCCGAGTCCCCCAAGGACCGGTTAACTCGGGTTTAATGACTTGTTTCAGATCATCAGATAGGCTATAACGCTTTGGTGTGTCGAAGGATACAACCTTTATAGCCTCAAAATATAGTGAATGATCAGTAAGAATCAAGCGACCTGCATTTAACAATACTAAATTCAATCAACCAAATAGAGAGGAGAATTTTCACACTTTGCTTGTGCAGAGAAAAACATACCTGGCCATGTAGATATTCCAATATGTTCAAGAACTGGTTGGGTAGTAACTGTACCATCGAGCTCAAGAATCTTTTCTCCTTTTGATCGAACACCAGAAAGTAAAGATGACTCGGACTGGCTCTTCATCTTCTTTATTGCTCTAGAAAGTGATCCCGGATTCAGATTCACAATGTTCTTCTGGAGAATGTTTATAAGGATGAAAGATTATATTTACCTTTCAAGTCCATACAAATACTTGTCATAAACATAAAACTGAAGCCGAACACTGTTTGAGACGGAAGTCAGTATCCCAAACAAATTCTCACATATGATCACATCAGCTATTATCGGAACTGCTGGAGCAATCCGTGAGAAGGCTTCTAAACCAACGGTTGGATCTTCATCAACCTGCTTCCATGTTTGAAAATATAAGGACCAAGTCTTGACTCAATAGACCACAGACACAGAAATCAAAAGTCCTTACTTACACTGAGTAATGTCTGGCTAGCAGCGGAAGGCACCTCCCAAGCGACCATCATATCAAAAGTTAAACGTCGAAAACTTTTATCACTTAAATGACCTGTTACTCCAACAGACAGTGCAAGTGCCCTGAAACAGCAGTACTCTAGAAAGTTTCTTGGAAACATTGAAGGCTGCTTAACAGACTCAGACGCCTCCTGTTTGAAACTATCTTGTAGCTCACTTACTGCAACACCAAGTATCCTGCATCAAATGTTTCCCATTACTGTACAGTAACAAATCAAAAGCTCGCTTATCTTGATCAAGAATTGAACTTTTTCTCAAACAGGAACTAAACTCCATATAAGACCTTTAATCCGAATTCAATGCTGTGGATTAAAAAGGTAACTAAAAATGAAAGGTTCTTACTTTGAACACCTGCGAATAACAACATTTGCTACTGGAGAAAGCTCAGGTATCCAATTGGCACCAGCAGATGGAGAATTCTCAATCTCTTCGATTTCTTCATCAAAAGAACTTTGCTTCCCAAGCAACCATTTAAGTGAACTATCTTTAACCAGACCTTCTAGAACATCCATAGTTCTGCTCGACATACTTAGATTTCTTCACCTGGTAAAACCATTTCAAATATTTAGGCAAAGCCACTAGTTTATCCCAAAAAAACTGACTCTCTAAACTCAAACGACAGAGACTATATCATTCATCAAAATCTAAACTTTATTTGAAGTTTTAACACAGAGTTTACGCAGCTCAAATCATATGTGAGTCTGACTAGTTTGGTGAACATTTCTGATCAGATTCCTAAATTAAAGAGGAAGTCAATGTTTTCTCAACTAACCCACCTTGAATCCAACTAACTTCACAACTATGAATTGTTCTCCCACAACACCATAAACGCTTTCGTTTTCTCCAATTATCAAGATTCTGCCGTGAATTGGGGTTTAACGAAAAGTGACAAACAAGAGAAGCGGAGAAAGTGAGACGGTAAGGATCTCTCCGGTGTCGGCTTTTGTTTATCTATTCGAGGAAATGATAAGATACGATCAGTAACACGTGAGCAAAACGTGGCTTTGTTAAGTTAACGCCACGCCATCTACATTGAACGGCTCAGATTTGATCAAACGGCTTTCATTTACTTACAATCCTAAACCTACACGTGTCATGTTAGTAATTCGCAGCCGTTAGATCATCCTTTATAAAGTCTCTTTATCCTCCTCCTCGAGCTTTAGGGTTTTTTTCAGCGGAGATTAGCTTCAGTATCCATTGGCGGATTAGCCTCAGGTGCGTTTTGTTTCGTTCTCTTCTGTTATATTCTCTTGGATCTTAATTTCAGAGATGGGTTTCTTTGTTTGTTCTCTATTTGTTGTATTTCGCGGTAAAATTTAATGTTTGATTGTTGCATTGATCTGTGATATGATGAACTTTTCAGTAAAGTTACTTTCTTTTGGTCTGGGTTGTGATCAATGCTAGATGCTTATTAAGTGTTTTGTGTGTGTTGAGCTTAAAGTATCATTTTTGTTGATTATTGAAATGTTTTTGATCCAGAGTGCTCTGATCAAGGTTTTGGAGGTTGCATTTGAGTGAGGAGATGTTTTCGGCTCAGCATAAGATTCATAAGGAGAAGGGTGTGGAACTTTCTGAATTGGATGAGCAAGTTGCTCAGGTTTGATCTTTATTTAGGTTTTACTTAGAATTGGTTAAAGTTTTAGACTTTCTGATATCTCTGTTTGCTTTGTTAGGCTTTCTTTGATTTGGAGAACACCAATCAAGAATTGAAAAGTGAGCTGAAGGATTTATACGTCAACTCGGCTGTGTGAGTGATTTATCTTTTGTTTATGATTAGATGGTTTCGTCTACATTGTGTTGTTGTTACATCTAGGAAAAAGATAACAACTGAGAAAATTCAATCTCTTTCCGTTTTTGTAGTCAAGTTGATATCTCTGGAGGACGCAAGGCAATTGTTGTCAATGTTCCTTACAGACTGAGAAAAGCTTACCGGAAAATCCATGTTAGGCTTGTTCGTGAACTTGAGAAGAAGTTCAGTGGAAAGGTGAGTTTTTCTTACCTTTTCATGTTCCTATTGGTGTTCTGTTAAGTTTCTCGACTTGCATTGGTTTGATTGATGGATTGATGCTACTTTAGTTTTCTTAAGAATGAAGTTATGTTCCATTGGGTTATATTGAGAATGTAAATAAGCTTTCTGTGTTTCAATTACCGGTTTTAGAGTCACTGTGCAATTGGTTAGCTTCTTAGTGTTATCTTTGTCTCTCTTCCCTGTGCTTAGGATGTGATCCTCATTGCTACAAGGAGGATTGTGAGGCCGCCAAAGAAGGGTTCAGCGGCAAAGAGACCACGCAACCGTACTCTGACCTCAGTCCATGAAGCTATTCTTGATGATGTGGTCTTACCTGCAGAGATTGTTGGGAAGCGCACAAGGTACAGACTCGACGGTACCAAAATCATGAAGGTAAGTCAAAATTCGAAGATTATTACCATACAGGAAGATGTAATTTTTTGTTTATCTAATAAATGGGATTTGTGTGGTTGAAGGTCTTCTTGGACCCAAAGGAAAGGAACAACACAGAGTACAAGGTTGAGGCTTTCTCTGCGGTTTACAAGAAGCTCACTGGCAAAGATGTCGTCTTTGAGTTTCCCATCACTGAAGCCTAAGAGATGAAATGAGACGTAGAGAATCTGTTATGATCTCAGATATTTTAATCTTCTTTTTCGTCTACTTTCTTTAATGTGGCAAGACATTGGTTTTACTTCTGAAAATCTGTACAATGGTCGAGTTTTCTCAAAAGTTTTGAGAAACTTTTTGATGTTGGTGTTTTTAAGTTCTGCGTTATAAGTTCTTAACTAACGAATGTCTTATGTGGTCGAAACCGTCTAGCATCTGCTTAATGCTTGTGCATTCTCTAGTATATTCTTGTAGACCTGACGGAGTTTTGTAGAAGCATCAGTAATTTTCAATGCACAAAGCAAACCTTGACTTGAGGAACAAACAACAATTGAAAAAAAAACAAAGACTTGTTTTGTAAAGACATGGTCAGTTCAGGTATCTTAAAACACAAGACAAGAGACGAGATATAGTTTTGTAGAGCGAGTACCCAGTTACAAACTAAAACTCAAAAGTAAGTTCGATAAACCAAAGTTCTAAAGATCAAAATAAATTGACGTGATGCAGTTCTTGAGATGTTCACCAGGACGGGTAAATTCATCATCCTTTTCATAGCTGACATTCGCCGCACGTAAAGTGTCGAGAATGACTACCTTTGGAACCTGGTATGGCACATTGATTGGCTTCAAAAACTCCTCATTCATCATCTTTTCACCGTCTGCAACAATTTGATGAAGCTTTCTAATAGCCTCTTCTTCCGTAACTCCGTATTGCTTCTTATAACAGTTGATCGAGTTCGTGACATATCCTCTCCTCATGTCATCCTAATCATGTCACTTGTTAAGTTTCATTATGAAAGAACAACGTCATATGATTATCGAAAAATTAACTAAAAATGGGAAAATCTTCCCTACCTCATAGCCAAAGATATCATTCAACAATCGGACTTTTGTAATTACTCCTCTAACGAGTTTGTCTCTAGATTTCAACCACTCATAAGCTTCCGGCTTGCAGACATTTTCCATACCCATCAAAATACCTGCGAAGGTAAAAGATATAGCGAGCTCGAGTCCAGCAACATCTAGGTACTCATCAAAGCTAGGCAAGTGACCCGCTTTTACCCATTTAGCGACTTGAAGGTTGATCCTCAACGATCTCTTGCACTGCAATAACGGCTCAAAAGTGTAAACATTTACTATATAGTGACCTACTACTATATATGATCGTAAAAAAAAAATCATTGAGTTTTGCTATTAGTTCTCTTCTCCAACCTTTCTTTCAAACTCTTGGAAGGTATTGAATACAAATTTAACTACAGATTTCAAATAATCTGGTAGTCCATCCATGGCATGATCATCGGGATCCCACCTACATTATTAATATTTATGGACGTATGGTCATCATCAATTTTTATAAAATATCATATTTACGTTGAGAAATTTAAAAATGATCTAGTGTTTGTATTATTTTTGTTAATTCTCTTTTCATGAAACATGACATTAATTCATGTCTCTACTACTATACATTACATATTTACTGAATCGATACTAAAAATTGCTAATAAAATTTGAGGGTTATATGAACAATTGAAAAGCATCTTTTTAATTTTAAAAAAATGTTTATCTAAACAAAGTGGCATTTTCCTCATTTTAAATATCCAACCTAATTTCTCATTTTAAAATTTTCATTTTATTTACCATTATCCCATGTTTTATTCTTAGCAATATGTTTAAAGAATTTTTATGAAGTGTTATTAACTAAATAACACCAAATTCTAACTTTTTTTGTTTGAAATTACATTTTTTTTTTGTCACCCACACATTAATTAAAAATATACTACGTACATGATTGTTTAAGAAAAAAAGTTTACAAAAGAAACTTCGGAAAAACAAATTCCGTGAAATTTCAAAAGAGTTATGTACAAGTGGAAGAATGGAAATAAATTAAAGATGTAAAAAAGTAGCCCATTTTTTTTTAATAGTTCTCATTCTGAACCATCGCGGAGAGGTTTCTTAATTAAAATTCTAAACCAAATTCTAAATTTACTAACAGTTTTAGGATTTTCTTTAGTGTTTCCAATTATCCTGATATTAAAATTTTATAGCTATAATCCTTGAAGGTAATTAAATAATTAAAAATTACCTACAGAAATCAGTGTTGCTGTTATCACCATAGAGAAAAAAAGTTCATTAAATTTTTTACTATCTCTATATGTAAAATTTAATTTATAAGTGACTTCCTTCATTTATGTATATAAATGAATACTAATCTGTAAATTTTAGCAATTAAGCATCTGAAAACGTACTCTACAAAAAATAGTATGTTTTTCAAAAATCATTAAATGTAGCTAATTAAGTGCGATCACCGTTTTTTGTTGTTTAAATGCTACACTAATTAGCTAGTGTTTGTTACCTTTCGATGGTATCTGCGAGGCTTTCAACCTCACCAAGAGAAGCATACCTGTCACACGTATCATCTATAAATATTTGAACCGTAAAAATCTTACTCAAAAAGATCCTCGCACGTGCGTATTTTGGTTCGAAGCATGTTAGTGACGCGAAGTGACATTCAACGAGTCTGTCTCTGAAGTAAGGTGGCAACTTAGATTTAAAGTCTTGGTCCTTATACCATCTTGCATCCAAACAATAGAACTATGTCAAGCTTCCAAAAGGTAGATACAAGAATAAATACTAGTAATTATTCAAGAGTTTGATTACATACTTTGAAAGGATTTTGAGCTCTTGAAGGTAATGTAGCTGCAGGAATTTGAAATTAAGCTTGGCAAACTTGAGTAGCGTCTTGTCGCAATCTTCTTCTTCTTCGTAGAACTGGATATATTTCATTGCGACTATTATCTCCATGTTCTTATGTTGCGGTTGATCCAAAGCTTTTCGTATACGCCTTGAGAGATTAATTTTGCAAGTCCCACTTGCAGCTAACGACTCCATGTAAGTCAATGTGAAGCTCAAGGCTTCATCCAATATATAATCGGTCGTTGTTCCCATGTGAGCAGCTTCATACAAGCTCAGGATACCCTTAGCATCTTTAGCTAGACATTCCTTAAATTTTCCATTGTCTCCTTTGAATCTCCTAAAAACATCTATTGACCAAAATGAATAACCTTTGTTATACATACCAATCAAATAATAGCATACATTATACAGTTGTACGTATATCGTCTCATTATTGTAGTTTCTATCAAATAATTTCTTAAAACATATTTTTGATGTGGAATTATTATTACTATTATTTGAAGAATTAAAGCACCGAATATATAGACATATTTCAAAACTTTATGATAGTTTTTCCTTTTGTTCAGAGATGTACTACGAGAGGTAGGTAGATCCAGGAAATGGGATCAATTATACTATATATTTTTAAAATTATATGTTTTCTTTTTTATCACGAGAAGACACCGAAGGGATTTGTGTGATAGAGATGCTTTTACACTCATTTAAATTTATATAATTTTAATATGAAAGCTATTTCATTTTGATTATTTTACCTAAATTTGGTTACGATTTCTTCAAATATTCTTATATAATACATCACATTTATATAGAAACATTTAACGAACTTTTTACTTCAAGTTTGAAAATATTTTAAATATTTTATGAGCTTTTAGATATTTCATTTTTTTTGTAGATACTCTACGTCCTATATCCATGAGCTAATGGATCCGGATCCGAATAAGGATATTTAAGTACTAGATATTGAGATGCGGTCAACCTCTATCTGCTACCTAGCTAATTGCATATACTATTAGTTTAGTGTAGTTTATACATAGATAGTATGATCTCACTATAAGACCATCTCTATCGAGAGTATTTCAATAGAGTTTTTCAGTATTAAAATGATTAAAATAATAAAAAGGAAAAAGAGAAAATGTATTAAATTTCTCACTTGAAAAACTATGAGATACTCTGTACATGCAATCATGACATTTCTCTCCTTTCAATTGGTTTAATTTTTTCACTAAAATAAAAATTTAATCATATAATAAAATTATAGTAAAATATTAATATTTTTTTGTTTGAGAAACTATTTGGGTTTCTTGTTGATGAAGATGCTCTAAAATCCTTACCCGAAGAAACGTTGTGACCATATGTCCTGAAAACTCAGAAGATGATGGAAACTGTGCACAAATCATCTTCACTAGCCATCATCTCCTCTATCTTTTGAAGACCATCTTCTAGACTTTCCTTGATCTCATCCTCGAAATGATATGCGAGACCAAGACTCACAAGCAAATATAGAAAAAGGATTTTCTTCTTGCTCGACTCAGAAGATATCAACATGTCCCTTACTTTTGGCTTTAGTGCCTCTATCTCTCTCTCAAGCGCATCCATTTCCTTCAAAATAAAAAAGGTATAAGCATGAATTCATATCCTCTATATAACGGCAAGAGACAGAGACTTACTGAGAGATCAACATGAGCAGAGAGGAATTGATGACCCCATTCAGAAGGACCCAAATTTTTGAATTCGCGATTATTTTCTTCACCGTCAAAAGCCAAAGGATGAGTAGTGGCCTTCAAAGGATCAAGATGTGCATGCTTTCCGGGAAATGACGTCAGCGGAAAGCGAGAGAGTTTAAATGCCGGAAATGCATTGGTCTGAGAATGAATAGAGAGTTTAGATCCAAGTTTTAGTCCAAAAACTCTTATGGCTTCCATGTTCACCGCCAATGGTATGGAACTAAACTCCAGGTTTCTCCACCAAATTTATACTAGAGCAATGACTTCACAGAGAAACACGTTTTATTTACTTTTTTTGTTTAGTTGGTAGATCTCTGATTTGAACTTCGTTTTTAATCTGTTCTTTAAGTTTAATAATATATAGTACTTAGATTAGGTTTTAAATTCACGCTACACATAGATAGTTTTGATATATTTTTGTAAAAATATACATACGATTGATTATAATTTGTAAAATTCTTAATCTAAATACACCATCTTAAAAATTATAAAAAATCAATAGTGTTAAACAATAAAATATAATCAAAAAGAATCATACATCAATTTTATGTTTTCTTATTCAATTGGCTGTCAACACCTATGTCTTCGTATTTCTCTTCACGCTTCATTGTTTATTACTTTTCATATTCCTTCTTGTCATCATAATTATCAATTTTTTTGGCCGTTGTTATCATTACTTTCATCGTTCGCTTCTTCGTTATAGTCTTCATCTTCATCTTTCTTATTATCTTTCTCACTTTCTTCCGAATCCTCTCCATATTATTCTATGTAAAATATTCTTTATTATATAGCTGAAAACAGAGAAAGAAATTTAAACTTACAAACCTTAACCAAACATAGTTCAATAAGACCTTAACCAAACATAGTTCAATAAGCTTATGAATTAACTACTAAACGACTTAATCTTTTAGTTCCCATCTCCCGAATTGTCTACCAAATTTCAGATTATTCCGAGTACGTTGGATGTTTATATGTTGTCTCCACATATTTGGCCAGATATGAAACTTAAAAAAAAAATCTTCTCGAACTTGTTGCATAAGTTGTTTCGGTAGTCTATATCCCACCAGATATGAAACTTAAAAAAAATCTTCTTGAACTTGTTGCAAAAGTTGTTTAAATCTATATCCCACCATTCAACTTTATAACAGTAATACAGACACCTTGTCATGAAGACTACTATGGCTACTGCTTTTAAGCACAAAAACCTTGGTCCAGTGAAATATTTTCTTGGATTTGAAATAGCTCGTAACAAGACTGGAATTTTAGTTTGCCAACGAAAATACACTTTGGATCTGTTGGAAAGTGTAGGTCTACTGGCTCCAAACCAGTAGCTACACCAATGGACTCTGATATACTGTTACATGTAGAAAGTGAAGATATATTATCAGATGCAACTGTTTACAGAGCTCTCATTGGCAAGCTTTTATATCTTACCATCACCACGACAGACATTACATATGCAATGCACACACTGAGTCAATTTCTTTCTCAACCAAGAATTCATCATCTTGATGATGCTCATTGTAGAGTCAGATAAGGAGATCCGAGTCGTGGTCTCTTTTATTATACTAACTCTGAAATTCGATTACATGTTTTCTCAGATGCAGATTGGGGAACTTGTCAGGATACAAGGCGCTTTGTTAAAGGTTTCTGTGTGTTTTTTTGGTACTTCTTTGATTTCATGGAAATCACGGAAACAACAAACAGCTCCTTGCAATAATGTTGAGTCGGAGTACATAGCATTGGCAGATACAACTTGTGAATTACTTTGGACCAGTCAACTTTTGAGAGATCTTCATGTTAAGGTTATTGGTCCTACTAATCTATTTTTTGACAGCACAGCTGCAATTCAGATTGCTTCAAATTCAATCTTTCATGAACAAGCATATTGAGATTGACTGCCACATAGTTCGAGATTGATTACGAACTGGATTTCTGAACCTGATGCATGTCACTACTGATAACCAGCTAGTTGACTTGTTTATTAAGGCTCTTCCTTCCAAAAAGTTCAAGATGCTCATGTCTCGATATGTTTTTTCAAGTCTTTTTCTTCCTTCTTGAATAATTCGAATTGAGGGAAGGGTATTAGAGTATAGTGTATAGTTCATATACATATACAATATAGTTTAATATTTGTAATCTTATTTAGTATATAAACTGTAAATCATTTTTATCCTTTAATGAGAAATAACAAACTTTACCATCTTTCTCTACATCTAATAATCATTGTTTTTGGAGACATGGGCAAGGTAGGAATTGATTACAAACCACTGATACCAAACTCATAGAACGATAACGTGTGGATAAAATATCCAGTTTTTAGAATATCTGTCAACAAAAAAAAAAGAAAAAAAAACAACAACTACAAATTCGTTGAACTTTCAAAGACTGCTCATAGTTATGGGAAACAAGTGTTTCCTCTCTCTTTTTTTTTTCCTTTAGGTAAATTCCTCAAAGATCAACGTACATAGACGTGATGTAGTTCTTCAGATTACCATTGAGTCGGGTAAATCCATCTTCATTGTCGTAGCAAATGTTAATTGCACGTAAAGTGTCGAGGACTGCTTTTAGAACCTGATGTGGCACATTGATTGGCTTCAAAAACTCCTCATTCATCATCTTATCACCGTCCGCAACCATTTGATGAAGCTTTCTAAAGGCTTCTTCTTCGGTAACTCCATATTGCTTCTTATAACAGTTGATCGAGTTCGTGACATATCCTCTCCTCATGTCATCCTAATCATGTCACATGTTAAGTTTGATTATCAAATAACAACAAATATATGATTATCGAAAAAATAAATAAAAGTGGGAATACATTTCCCCTACCTTATAGCCAAACAAATCATTCACCAGTCGTGCTTTTGTAGACATTGCTCTTACGAGTTTGTCTCTAAATATCAACCACTCATAAGCTTCTTTCTTGTTGATATTTTCCATGCCCAACAAAATACCTGCCACGGTAAAATATACGGCGATCTCGACTCCAGCGACATCTAGGTACTCATCAAAGCTAGGCAAGTGACCCGTTACTGCCCATTTGGCAAGTTGAAGGTTGCTTCTCATCATTCTCTTGCACTGTAATGGCGCAAAAGTGTGAACATTACTACTACAATTACTATGTTTCTCCAAAAAATCATTTAAGGTTGGTTAATATTGAATAATTTGACTTCTCACATCTTCAATTGTAGCTTTCAAGCTGTAAGATCCTCCTGATTCTGACGACACTTCTCTTTCAAACTCTTGGAAGGTATGAAATATAAATTTGGCCACAGATTTTAAATAATCCGGTAGTCCCTCCATGGCATGATCATTGTGATCCCATCTACATTATCAATACGTATATTCATCATCAATTTTTATTTTATGTAAATTTAGGCTCTGATATTATTCATCCACCCTTTTTTTAATGCGGACTCCAGCTAATTTGATAAGGTATGTACCTTTCGATGGTTGCAGCGAGGCTTTCGACCTCACGAAGAGAAGCATATCTGTCACACGTATCATCTAGAATTATTTGAATAGTGTAAATCATAGTCAGAATAATCCTCACACGTGAGTATTTCGGATTGATGTATGCTAGCGTAGCGAGGTGCAGTTCCACGATTCTGTCTCTGTAGTAAGGTGGCAACTTGGATTCAAAGTCTTGTTCCTTGTACCATCTTGCATCCAAACGTGAAAAACATGTCAAGCTCCAAAATGTGGATATATCAAACATGCATGTAAAGTATTGCATGAGGAGATTATAGCTACATACTTTGTAAGAAGTTTGAGTTCTTGAAGGTAATGTAGCTGTAGGAATTTGAGGTTAAGCATGGAAAACTCGAGTATAGTCTTATCGCAATCTTCTTCTTGTTCGTAGAACCGGATATATTCCTTTGCGACTAATATCTCCACGTTCTTGTTCTGCAAAAGACCCAATGCATTTCGTATACGCCTCACGAGATTAGGTTTGCATGTCCCATTTGCAGCTAACGACTCCAAGTAACTCAATGTGAAGCTCAAGGCTTCATCCAATATATAATCGGTTGTCGTCCCCATGTGAGCAGCTTCATACAAGCTTAGGATACCCTTAGCATCGGTGGCAAGACATTCCTTAAACTTTCCATTGTGTCCTTTAAATCTGTTAAAAATATCTATTGACCAAAATGATAATAACCTTTTGTTATATATACGAATCTAGTTATAACTTATAAGACTGTCAAAATTAAAAAAAAAGACTTGTGTACGAAAGACTTGTGTACGAACATCGATCATGCTCACAAGCAGGACTCTCTCATGTTTTTTTACATCATATCCAAATATTCTTTTAAACGTTTTTTTTTTCCTAAGAAGGTAAATAGTAACCTTGTATTATTTTCTATATTGAACAATGAAAAAAGTTTAGGAGTTACAACTTTGTTTTTTATGCGTTAATTTCATAATAAATAAATTTGAGGACCTCATATAATTTGTTTTCCCCTCAAACCTAGTATAATTATATAGATATATTGAAAAGAGACTTTAGTATAGTATTTTATTTTCAATCACGGACGATCGTTGGAGGAAGTGAGATTACACTCGCTTTTTTGTTTATGCCAACACTTACACTCACTTAAATTATATATATATATATTTTTGTATGAATAACATATAGTTTCTTTTCATATGTAAGGCTTTTTCATTTGATTATTTTAACTAAATTGGTTAAAGTTTCTTTAAATATTCTTAGAAAATCTCCAAGAGATACTCTATAACTTAAAATACATAAGCAACTTCAAAATTTCGTAATTTAGTCATTGTTTTTTTGTTATATTTTACTAACACCAAATAAAAATACTTTTGGAGTGAAATAATGATTATCCGGGATCTAAATCTGTTTTAATCTATTTTGAAAAATTATATGGATCCATCTCCGGACAATAAAATTTTGGATCCATCGATCTAAACCGGATCCATGTGATCACAAACCTAGTTAGAAATCCTTACCAGAAGAAATGTTGTGACCATATGTCCTGAAAACCCAGAAGATGATGGAAACTGTGTACAAATCATTTTCACCGTCCATCATCTCCACCATCTCTTGGGAACAACCTTTGACACTCTCCTCGATCTCATCCTCGAAATGATGAGCGAGACCAAGACTCACAAGCAAATATATCAAAAACAAATTCTTCTTGTTCGACTTCATTCCTTTGAAAGACATGAACATGTCCCTCACTTTCGGCTTTAGTGCCTCAATCTCTCTCTCAAGCGCATCCATTTCCTTATAAAAAAGGTATTCATCTTAAAAAAAGAAACATGCATGAGTTCATATCCTCTATATAATGGCAAGAGACAGAGACTTACTGAGAGATCAACATGAGCAAAAAGGAATTGATTGCCCCATTCAGAAGGACCCAACTTTTCGAATTTGCGATTATTTTCTTTGTCACCAGACGCCAGAGGAATAGTAGTGGCCTTCAAAAGAACAAGATGTGCATGCTTACCGGGAAATGACGTTAGCGGAAAGCGAGAGAGTTTGCATGCCGGAAATGCAGTGGTGTGAGAACGAATAGAGAGTCTAGATCCAAGTTTTGGTCCAAAAACTCTTATGGCTTCCATGTTCACCACCAATGATAATATATGGAGATCCAGGTTTCACCACAAATTTATATAGTAGACACAATGTTTTCCATCGTCAGATGAAAACAATAATAATTCTAACTTATATTTTATTATATTTAAGCTTTAGTTGGTAATATGCAACATATTTTTTCATTTTGCAAAGACACTTTGCAACAATTATTACTTCTTCATACGACCCATTTACATTACGATCACTTGCATTAATATCCCACTGACAACAGTTACAGGCATCCTGTTTCATTTTTAGTTTTTTAGTTTTTTTTATTATTATTAATTAATTAATTTATTTATTTATAAATAATGCCTAAGAGATGAAATGAAACTTAGAGAATCTTTTGTGATCTCAGTTATTTAAGTTCTTCATTTTTTTTGGTTTACTTGTAAATGTGTCAAGACATTCATCTTTCTTCTGAAAATGTGTACAATCTTAAAATTTTCTTGGTAATTTTTGAGTTTGATGGAAAAAAACTGACGAGTAAATCATAGCTCTAGTTTGTTTGTTTTTTTACATTTAATATTAAATTATATTTTTGAATACTTTTTTTTACAATAAATGCAGCAATTGTTTAATAAACTTTGACGTTGAAATTTCTAAGAGTTTCAAAAATTAACTTCTAGATGCAAATCAAAGTTGAAGTCTTTTGTCGTATGACGTATCTCTATCAGCAATTGTTCAAATTGATGATAATAGATCTCAAACTTATTTGTCTATCCATCTTTTTTTTTTTGCTAAAGTGCAAATATCATTTAAATGAATATGATGATTTTACAAAGGAGTGCAACCAAAGTTTGGTTTCTTGGCAAAAAAATTTAAAAGAAGAAAGCAAGACACACACATTGGAGAAGGTTTTATCAGTGTAGCCAAAGCTGCATAAGCGGTCTGAAGCGCTTATGATGTCTTCTAGCAGTGATATGGAGTTTTTAATCTCACGGTCGATGACCTTGAAGATTTTAGAAGGATTTGGTTGAGCATTCTGCGGAGGATTTGGTTGAAACATGAACGTGAGCCAGACCATTGAAATTAACATTTATTCCCAGATCTGTTTATGTGGAGAACGATTGCAGGGTTCGCATCTAACCCTAGGTTAAAGTTAAACCCGAGATTCTCCATTGAAACCAAAAAATTGTTATAAATCTTTTTATTTCAGATTTAGAAGAAGCATTAGCCTTTCGCAAAAGACCAAGAAGCAAAATTGACCGAGGAGACATATTAGTAGTGTCGACTCTGACGTCACAGTTGTTGTTGGGTGTCAAACCAAGTTTGAAGCTAGTGGAAAGCTATTTGTCTGATGAAAGGATGTTCTAATCCTTAGAACATGTACATAGTTGATATTCATAGAGTATCATTAGTAATTTTTTAATATTAATTTAATATTTGTTTATTTTTTGAGATTTTGTATGATACTGGTAATAAATCGGTTTCCATTGGTGAAACCGGTTAAAGTATCATAAAAAAAAAAAAAAATTGCAACATCGAAAATAAATATATAAAAACGAAATAAAAATAGGTTTTTAGGTTCAGTTCTGTCATACCTTGTCGCTTATTGTTCTGATTTTCTAGGTTTATAGAAGAGAACGAAAGAAAAATGATATGTGAGAGAGGAGGAAAAAAGATTTTTTTTTTTTCCTTGTTTTCGCTGAACCAATGATGTGATGTCAAGTCACATGATACTCAGTATCAAAAATATCAGTAAACTGATACAGATTATGTCCAAATACATACTTTACTTCATTAAAAAATGATTTTTAGGTTTATGATACTCAAATAAAATCACCTATAAACATAGTTTTATGATGAAGTCTACCATTTTTAAAACTTGGCTTGAGGTTCACAATCCAGTGGTCTTTTTACGCTATTACGAACTATCTAGGTTAAGAGATTTTTTCTAAAGCTTAGTTTAAGGCTAAAGGATTTGAATAAATTCGAGACTCTATTGCTTTTAAAAAAATTCTTGGTCAAAACATTGTTTTGTTTTGATTAATAAATTTTATATTCTTACCAAAAAGAAAGAAATCGCGAAGGTTTGGGTGACAGAAAAAAAAACATTGAGGATTGGATGGGATTTTCTACCGGCCGACAGGAGACCGGTCAGAGCCGGTCGGTTTAAAAACATTAGCAATCTCAATCTCTCAAAATCTCAACCCACCCACCAGTTGACATATTTGCCCCTCGAAAGAAAGTCAAATTACTCAACAGCGTCGTTTCTTCTTGTTTATCGCCAATCGCCATTATTATCGCGGTGCCTCTTCTCACCCCTCGCCGTCTCTTTGAACCGGAGGTTTCCTCCACCCTTTGAAAATTCCATCATCGATTGACCTATAGCTACGAGATCTGCTTTTCAATTTGATGCTCTTCCATTAGTTAGAAAAGTTGCTTTTGATCGGAGCAACTATGGGGTCGTCTTTTGAGACCATCGATATCGCTACCAGTGCTCGGAGAATTGGCGTAGATAATCGTATTTCTCTCAAATTTTACTTCAGGATCGCTGATAATATCCTCAAACAGGTCTCTTCTTCATACTTGACTTTGAATTTTGATTTATCAAGGTATCTTTGTTTAGGAGATTCGTGTTTGGCCTAATTATTGTGAAATGATCCTCTCCAACTATTTATATCTCTCTTTGATGAAATTATTGTTTCCTAACCAGAGTTCAATTTTTCGAGTATCATAACGTTTGCACCATTTTGTTTAAGTTTGATTGTTGTTGAGTGATATTGATTGTTGTGTCTGTGAAATTGGAATATGTTCTTCCCTTAGTCTTCGCTATCAGCTGCGATTTGAAGTTTGCAGTGATCATGGTGGTCACATCAAATTGTCTATGAACTGCAAAATCTTTTGGATGTCTTTAACTTGATATTTAGTTGTTGGCCTTTTGTTTCCTTGAAAGTGATCCCTTTAAGACTAAAATCACTTGGTTAAATTTCCTAATCATCTGCATAATGTTTTGTAGGCCAACATATTTCGGGCAGAGAAGAATGTTATTGATTTATATGTCATGCTTCTGCGGTTTTCAAGGTCAAAAAGCTGCCAACTCAAATACTCTCTGTAGAGAGAATTAGTTAGATCCTTTTGCTTTTTCTGAAATTAGCTTTGTTTTTGGTTTTCTCTAGCTTGGCTCTCGAGACTATACCGTCCCATCGAGATTACAGAACATCTCTAAAAAGCAATAAAGAGTATTTGAGAATGGTAAGTGAACATAATATCCTTATGATCTTTTTTTTGTCTGTCTGTCAGTCAGTAGTTTGATGTGAGCTTTTATCTGTTCTAGAGACTACTAGATGTCTTGACGGAGCTGGAGAAGTTGAAACCAGTTGTACAGCAAAGGATTGATGAACTGTATCCCAAGCTCAAACCTCGATATAACGTTCAAGCTCATCCAGCAAATGGTTCCCTAGGCTGGTCTTCTGCCGTGAAACCGTCATTTAATAGCTATGATCATGCAAAGGTGTGCCTAATGCTTAACTCTTGTTTGTCCCATATGCCATGCGTACATATTTGAAATCAGTTTGCATTGTTCTCCGCTCTTGTTTCATTAATTGGTAGATGAAATTATGATATTACTTTCAAGCTGCAGTAGATAAGCATACCCTGTACCTTTTCCATGTTTTTTTTTGTTCGACATAGGTAAGAAATCCTCCTGGACATAATTCTGGCTACATGGGTTCCAGGGGTCAGCAATTTTTGAACGCTGCACCACTTGAAGAGCGTTTCCGAAAGATGTATGTCTTTAGTTTTATTTCATGAAAGATCGTCCATTCCTCAATGAAAGACCTTCGTTGTATCTTTCACTGTGTTTCTTGTCCCATGGTCCTGCCTCATAGATTTTGTTAACTGCATGATTTATCTAGGTCGGTGAACTTCCGACCAAATGAAGAAACCCTTTCCAAGCATTCTATCTTGGGTCCAGGTGGACTCTCTGCACAGTGGCAGCCACCAAAGTATGATACAAAGGTATCATAGGATGCTTCGTTTTTTTTTGTCTTTATTACCCACTTCTTCACACTAAGCTGATGCTCTTTTCGTCATATTATCCAGGTTCAATATCCAAGCAATATAGATTTTTCGCCTGTTGTAATCCCAAGGTTAGATCATCTAGCTGCTTTGATGCAAAATGTATATTTTTATTCTGCATCTCAATATTATTTGCTTTATTTCTTACATATTCCACTCTCTCCCTCCAACTTCTTTTGCTCGACTATCTCACGCCTATGTATTATATCTATTTATGGAAAACAGCTTCCAACAACTTGTGGACAGCAAACCAATGATAACGAATGGCAGTAACGATGAACCTGAAAAGCCAATTGTGGAACCCAGTGTTGCATCTAATGAAAAAATCCAGAAAAATTACACTGAAGAGCTTTCTTCCATGATTTCTTTCGAAGAGCCAGAAAGCGTTAATGAGAACAATCTCATTAGGCAACCTTCACCACCTCCAGTGCTAGCAGAAGTTCAAGACTTGGTTCCTGCTTTATGTCCTGAAGTTAGAGAACCGGAATGTATGATAGAAAACTCTCTGCCGGATGAGTCTCTACGGTCGGAGTCTCCTCTTGAACTTCATATTGTAAGTTTGCTATATTTCTCTTATCTTTGTTATTATGCTGATTTATCATGAAGGATTTATCGTGTTTCATAGCTTATCCTATGTAACACTAGACTTGTGTGGATGTGTCTAGTAAACACATGCATCATATATGGTTTATCCAACCATGGGATTTCAACACATATGTTTATTTAATTTTCTGGACTTTAACGTAGGACTAGTGGCTAAACTATTGCTACTTTGTCTAATAAATAAGATGAGACTGAGAATAAGTTTGCAAACAACCACTGTCTCTTTGTTCTGTTACCCAATTGTCCTCATAATTTCATATTCACCTTTATTTGCAGGCGACTTCAATGATGGATACCTTTATGAGGCTTGCCAAGTCAAACACTAAAAAGAATTTAGAGACGTGTGGTATTCTTGCCGGTTCACTAGTAAGTCCTTACATTTTTCAAATTGGAAAATGCGATATTGACATTTAGCTAATGAAAAATGGATCAGCAATAATGATTTGTGAATCACTTTTGTGCAGAAAAACAGAAAATTTTACATTACAGCTCTCATCATACCAAAGCAGGAATCGACATCTGACTCGGTAAGCTCAGTCTTTTTTCGTTATATCAACCCAGTTTCCTCGTATACATTCACTTACTCCTGGCTCGCTCTTTTTCAGTGTCAGGCCACGAACGAAGAAGAGATATTTGAAGTACAGGACAAGCAATCCCTTTTCCCACTCGGATGGATTCATGTGAGTAATATATGATTTTATTTCACTAGCTTTTATTGCTTTATGCTTGAATATCAGTTCTTTGGTAATACGGTATCATTCTTTTCATTTATTTCTGTACTGACTCGTTAATCACTGTCTTCATTTCAACAGACGCATCCGACACAGTCTTGTTTCATGTCATCCATTGATGTTCACACACACTATTCATACCAGGTACGGACAACATCTTTCTATCTACTTTCAAAAATTAGTATATAATGCATATAGAACGATATCAACCGATGGAGTTACAATGTTTTCAGATTATGTTACCAGAAGCTGTGGCAATCGTTATGGCGCCACAAGACTCTTCAAGGTACTAAACTAGCAAAAGACCAGAAGTATCAGAAATGAAATTATTCGAGAAAGTATAATGCCTAAGAAGATTCTTTTCGTTGATGTAGGAATCACGGAATATTTCGGCTGACGACGCCGGGAGGAATGACGGTGATAAGGAATTGTGACCGGCGTGGGTTTCATGCGCACAGTTCACCGGAGGACGGAGGGCCAATTTACAATACCTGTAAGGAAGTTTACATGAACCCAAATCTCAAGTTTGATGTCATTGATCTCAGATAGCATCACTTGCGCGTTTGAAAGTGAAACTATGTTCTCAAGGCCATCTTTTCTCTACGATTGTAACAATTATGTATCTGTTTATATCCCGATTTTAATATGATCTACGTAAGTTTTCGTGTACAATAATTATATGTTTACAAGGCTTACATGTAAAACTGAACAAAAATCAAGATACAAGAGCAAGTGATTTGTGCTAAAGTTATCGTTGTGTCACCATCTATTCAAACCTACGTAATATTTTTACAAACAACAAAAATGATCAAAATAAAATTTTAGAGGAAATTTGAAAATTGTTGGTGGAAAACAAAACTGGTGATTTTTCTTAGTGAAAAAATGGGGGACATGTCATGTCCTATCTTCTAACACAAAATTATGTTTATGTTAATCTAAAATTATTAAATAACTTAAATAAGAATGGGTCAGGTTGGACTTGGCTTTTTAACTACCCTTCTAACAGATGTTTAGTGTTGGTCAATGGTCATACCTTATTCCATAAATAAATTCCTCTATATTAAGTCAGCTTTAAAATTTTGAAATATATGTGCACCAATCTCTGGTTTGTATGACATTGGTGTTACCCACATCTTACTTATCTCTGAATCGGATGAAACAAGTCTTTTGTGTCAACAAAACTTGATATTGAGGCTTCGAAGGGTTTGTTGCAGATGGGACTAACAAAACAGTTTTGTAAATTTGACTGTTATTTATTAGTTTACCATTCTTAACTTGCAGTACGTGGTGGTGCGGATAAATATTATAACTAAATCTGCCATTGACCAAGTACGGACCGGTTGTACGCATAAATGAACTTGGTCCGTAGGGGTCTGTTTTCCGCCCCAAAGATAGGATGGTATAGGCTAATGGTTTAGTCCGCTCCGTAAGATAAACATGACCACTTAAGTCTGATTGTGTCGTCTCATCGGTCATCAAGATTGTGTCCAATTCGAGATATTGAAGCAACCAAAAAACTATGGCAGTTACACCAAAAAATGTGTACAAGTTCGAGAAAAAACACACATCAAAAATGAAAAGAGGAAAAATAATTGATCGAAAACTCTGATAATCTCTTGCTGCTGTGACCATCTACTATTAAAATGTGTACAAACAAAACTCCAACAATTTGTAGACACAATCAAAAGAGGAAAAATAATTGATCGAAACTCTGAACATCTCTTATCATCTACTTCTTGTTCTTCTTCTTCTTTGTCTTCGTCTTATCTTTCGAATTCGAATGGCGTAAGATCGATCCTAACCCAAATGTAGATGGACCATTGAGGACTGGAATGACGGAGAAGCTTCCTCCTCCTTCACCTTTCTTTCCTGTGTGCTTTTGAGGTCTGAACTGATACGCATTGCAGCAAGAGGACCGAGAAGAGGGCCTATGGTTGTTAACATCTCTCAGCATTGCTCTCTTAGAATTAGTAACCGAACCTGTAGAGTTGCTTCTTGTCAGCCGAGGAAACGAACAGATGAGACTCTTCTTTATGTCGCAGTTGAGGCTGGAGCTTCTCTTGAAACTCCAAAACGACTTTGATGACTTCTCTGCTTCTGAGTCAGAGTTTGCTCCACTTGCTCTCCCGTTGGTTTCCTTTTCGCTGTGTTTTGTGGGTAACGGTTGTGGCGAGAGAGGAGATGGAGAAAGGGAGGATGTAATGGGAGGGAGTTCGTACTTGTAGAGACGTTTTGGCACGGTCGAAGCTGCAGTTACATGGAAAGGAAGGATCATACCGTCTGCAAAGATCTCATCCGCTGGTGAGGAGTCTCCTGGATCAAAGCTGTTTGAGATATGGAACTCGAAGTCCGAGTTTGATGAATCAAGAAGAGTTTCGTCTCTTCGGATAAGGCCTGATGGCTCTATCACAGGTGGTGGTGCTTTATCCGATTGACCAAGATCACTCGAGAACGAAATCCGCTGAAGAGCCTCTGTGCATATCATAGTTTGGAAAGAAGATAAAAAAAGTCAAGTGAGTGAAAAATGATCTTCAAGACTTTGCTTTTAGAAGAAGAATGGAAAGTTGAAGTATCGAATAAATGTCATAAGTTGGTGGGGAGAAGTTGAAGTTATTCGAATAAAATAATGGAAGACATAATCTGTCTAAAGATTGTGGTGAGCCACTCACTACTACCGGAAGCAATATCATAATACTTAAAGAGGTATTTGTACATGGCTTAAGTAAGTATGTGTTACCTTATAGTTTCATTAAATCTTTGTAGGCATATCTGAACCTGGAATAGAGAAAAAAAAAAAGGTTAGTAAAATCGACTTAGTAGAAAGGAAGAAAACTGCGTGAAGCTTATTGGTGATTTGTGAATATCGTACAAAGATTCTTGTCTAAAACCTGTCAAGTCATCACACAACACATATGGATGCATCAGGAAACCACACAAAACGCAAGGTCCTAAACTTCAGTGATAATCAAGTAATCTGGATATTCAACAAAGAAACCATCTCTAACCTCAGAGATGTGAGATGTTGTGTACAAGAAAGCTTGTTCGAGCCCTCCACTGACATAGCTCAATGTACCATTGGTAAAACAAACAACGGAAGCGAGCCATGAAACATACTCGAGAAGAAGTATCTGTGTTAAAGATCTGTAGCAATCAACATACCAACAATGGCAACAATAATAAGAGTAGAGAGACTATATGGACAAGATTCAAGAAACCTTTTTAAAGTAAAGCAACTGCATCATTAAAGAAACAAACAGCTACAATTAGACTGGTGAAGAATTTCTTAACTAAACTAAACATAGCTAAACTTGAGAAGGTCTCAAAGTAGAACAAGAAGAGAGAAACAATATTGAAGCAACTGCATTACTAAAAGAACAAACAGCTGGAGATTACAATTAGTGAATGAATGATAAGATTCCCAGTAATCTGCTTTACAACAATAACAACAAAGGATCAGAAACCAGAAAAATTGCTAAACTTGAGAATGTCTCAAAGAGTAGAACAAGAACAGAGAGATACATATTATCCTACAGAGTAAAAACCTTTCATGTTGTTTCCTAAGCTCCATTATACGAATCAATCGTCACTTCTTCTTCATTCAACCACAATCCTGGAAAAATCGTCTGCAAAAACAAACACAAGAACACAATTTAGCAATCATCCAAAAAAAAAATCAAGCAACCAAAAATTAAACAAGAGAAGATTGTTAACTTACATTCAATTTCTTCTGAACAAGCCTTGGTCTCTTCTTAGGTCTCTTGGGAGGTTTTTTCCCAAAAACAAAGGAGAAATCTTGTTCAATTTCATCTCTCGACAACGCAATAGAGAATTTCGATTTCTCATTCTTCTTATCTCCTCCTCCATCTTCATTATCGATGATACTTCTTCTCTTATTAACGCCAATTTCAATTTCTTCTCCAGGTTCACTACACGCAGCTCTTCTCATCCTCAAATTCCATGGCTTAGCCGCCGCAACTACCTCCCCGTTCTTCGCTCCTCCTCCTCCTCCTCTTGTAAGAGAAACTCCAGCTATGGAGACGGATCTATTGGTGGCTGCGTGATCGGGAGAGGAAGAAGAAGGAGGAGGAGATGGTAGATTGACGCATCTGAGGAATCTTTGTTGACCCCAACGGAGTTGAGGCAAAGAGAAGTTGTGGAGACGTTTCGATCTTTCAAAAGGAGGCTCCATTGTTACGTCTTCTTCTTCTTCTTCTTCGATTTTTTTTGTTGAGAGCTTCGAGAGAGAGAGAGCAGTTCAAAGTTTTTTTTTCCCGTACTTATTCTCAGAGTTATTTTATTCGTTTTCCTTCTTTTTTTTCCATTGTCGAAATTATTTGTAACGTTGTGCGATTTATATATAGAACACAAAAACCAACTTGTAAAAGGAAAATAACAAAAAAAAAATAGAAGTGATAAGCACTAAAAATTGATATATTCTTAATATTTCAATTAATCCTAATTTACGAGTTTTTTTTATATATAAAATATGAAATGTATTTACATGTTGGACACTTGGGGCTGATTTTTTTTTTTTTTTTTTTGAAATGTTTGAATTATTTAGCAAAACCATTGTAATATAATATAACATCTTCCTTCATGTAGAGAAGTGACACTATCTAAATTAGTCGATATGTTTCGAAGATGTAAATTTAGCGCCAAAAATAGAGTTTAATAGTTTTTTAAATTATAAAAAAATGAAATTACCACAACTTTAATGCAAAAATCTATTTTAACGTAAAATAAAAATACATCTATAAAAACTATGACCTGATTAATAATATAGTTGAAATATCTTTGAATTTATATAATAGTTTTGTATCCAAATTCCAAACTATCATTACACAAAATGCAACATCAAATTTTTGCATTGAAATTCACATGATTAATTTTAGATTTGACAAACGCATACATATAATTTCTTCATTTTCCAAATGTTGGAAAATATGTCATTAAATTCATTAAGGCCCACTAGTTTCTACTATAAAAAAGCCCACAAACTCAATAAGCCATTAAAGCCCACAAAGCCCTTTTTCTTGCCTTACTTCCTTCTTCCCTCTCCGATGAGATCGCGAGTTTGGGCAACGCCGATCAGCTTGAAAAGCCCTCGGAATCTCATCTTCCCAACATCAATTGATGGCTCCTTTCAATTTCCAACTACAGTTTTAAGACCTAACCACTAAGAAGGATCTCTTCAAAACCACGAGAATCATCAATGTCGTCGTCTTCCACTTCTATAATGGACAACTTGTTCCAACGAAGTCTCGAGGATCTAATCAAAGGCTTTCGTCTCCAGCTTCTCGGAGAATCCAATTTCATTTCTAGAGCCGTTGAAGAAATCCGCCGCGAGATCAAAGCCACAGATCTCTCAACTAAATCCACCGCTCTTCACAAGCTCTCTTACCTCGCCGCACTTCACGGCGTCGACATGTCTTGGGCCGCGTTTCACGCCGTAGAAGTCGTGTCTTCTTCACGATTCCAACACAAGAGGATCGGTTACCAAGCAATTACTCAATCATTCAACGATCAGACCTCGGTTATGCTTCTGATCACTAACCAGGTGAGAAAGGATTTGAATAGTGCTAATGAATACGAGGTTAGTCTAGCTTTGGAATGTTTGTCTAGGATCGGAACTCATGACCTAGCTAGAGATTTGACTCCTGAAGTGTTTACTCTCCTGGGTAGTAGTAAATCTTTCGTGAAGAAGAAAGCAATTGGTGTGGTTTTGAGGGTTTTTGAGAAGTATCATGATGCTGTTAAGGTGTGTTTTAAACGTCTAGTTGAGAATCTTGAAACCTCTGATCCGCAGATTCTGTCTGCTGTAGTTGGAGTGTTCTGTGAGCTTGCTACAAAGGATCCTCAGTCTTGTCTTCCTTTAGCTCCTGAGTTCTATAAAGTATTGGTTGATTCAAGGAATAATTGGGTTCTGATCAAGGTTCTTAAGATATTTGCTAAGTTGGCCTTGATTGAACCGAGATTGGGTAAGAAGGTTGCTGAGCCGATTTGTGAACATATGAGGAGGACTGTGGCAAAGTCTCTGGTTTTTGAGTGTGTTCGAACCGTGGTGAGTAGCTTGAGTGATAACGAAGCGGCTGTGAAACTTGCTGTTGCAAAGATCCGGGAGTTTCTGGTGGAAGATGATCCAAATCTTAAGTATCTCGGTCTTAACGCCTTGTCGATTGTTGCTCCTAAGCATTTGTGGGCAGTTTTGGAGAACAAAGAGGTAGTCGTCAAGGCTATGAGCGATGAGGATCCAAATGTTAAACTCGAGGCATTGCATCTCTTAATGGCAATGGTGAATGAAGATAATGTGTCGGAAATCTCCAGGATTCTTATGAATTATGCACTCAAGTCAGACCCTTTGTTCTGCAATGAGATTATTTTTTCTGTCTTATCGGCATGCTCCAGGAATGCATATGAGATCATAGTTGACTTTGATTGGTATTTGTCTCTTCTTGGTGAAATGGCTAGAATCCCACATTGTCAAAGAGGGGAAGATATTGAGCATCAGTTGATCGATATCGGTATGAGGGTCAGAGATGCTAGACCACAGCTAGTCCGTGTTTCTTGGGCACTGCTCATTGATCCTGCATTGCTCGGTAACTTGTTCTTACACCCTATACTATCTGCAGCTGCGTGGGTTTCAGGTGAATACGTTGAGTTCTCTAAGAATCCGTATGAAACTGTGGAGGCGCTTCTGCAACCACGAACTGATCTCTTACCCCCCTCCATAAAAGCTATCTATATACATTCAGCTTTCAAAGTTCTTGTCTTCTGTCTGGGGTCTTACTTCTCGTCCCAGGAACCCACTTCGTCATCCTTGGCTCAGGAATCAAGTTCTGGCTCTTTGTTGGTGAATGTTTTCACACATGAATCTATATTGAGTCTGGTGAATGTGATTGAGCTTGGTTTGGGGCCTTTATCTGGATACCATGATGTGGAAGTGCAGGAGAGAGCTAAGAATGTTTTAGGATACATCAGTGTGATAAAGCAAGAAATAGCTGAGCAATTAAATCTCCAAGACAACGAAACAGAAGCTTCTAGAGTTACAGCATTCATGGAAGATGTGTTCTCAGAAGAGTTTGGTCCTATTTCTGCAACTGCACAAGAAAAGGTTTGTGTACCGGATGGGTTAGAGCTGAAAGAGAATCTCGGGGATCTGGAGGAGATCTGTGGGGAACATCTTAAACCCGTGGAATCGGATTCGGTTTCATACACAGACAAGATCAGCTTCTCTGTCTCCAAACTCAGAATCAGAGATCAACAAGAAGCCACTTCATCTTCATCTCCTCCACATGAAGCTTCATCTCTGCTAGCTGAACACCGTAAACGCCATGGAATGTATTATCTTACTTCTCAAAAGGAGGATCAAGATAGCAACGGCACGTCAAGCGATTATCCTCTGGCAAATGAATTAGCAAACGAGATATCCCAGGATTCATTTAACCCCAAGAGAAAGCCAAACCAATCTAAACCACGGCCTGTAGTGGTGAAACTAGACGATGGAGATGAATCAAGAATCACTCCTCAAGCAAAAACAAATATACAGACTGCTAATGATGATGAATCTTTGTCCCGAGCGATCCAAAGCGCTCTTCTGGTAAAGAACAAGGGAAAAGAAAAAGATAGGTACGAGGGAAATCCGAATTCAGGACAACAGGAAAAAGAAGAGAGCTCGAGGATAGAAAATCATCAGAACTCAGAGAAGAAGAAGAAGAAGAAAAAGAAGAAGAAGGGAGAGGGAAGTAGTAAGCACAAATCACGACGGCAAAATGAAGTAGCTTCTGCTTCAGAACAAGTTATAATTCCAGATTTTCTCTTGTGATGGAGTGAAAAATCAGTTTGTGTTCTTTTAAAATATGTCTTTGTTCATACAGAAACCAAACAAAATGTCTTGTGTAATTCTTTTTGTGTATAGACTTTCATGTATTGGTTTCTTGGTTTCTGTCATAATTTATAAGAGAGATCCGACGAAACATATTTCTAAAGTATATTTCATATTTTATAAGATAGAAAACATAACATTCAAGCATGATGATGATAATCATCAATCATCAATCATCAATCATCATCACTTCATTTATTATTCTAAATAGTAGTGACGAAGATAAGACCAGCATTAACCACTATAATCAGCGAAACTTGTCACTAATTAATCATGATTAACATTTCCTTAACAGCTTGGGGAAGGAATCTTGCAACTGTTGGAGACTTTCCTTGCGTTAGGGGAGCTAACGTATTGGCGGAGGGTAGGGTTCCTCATGTACCCACAAAGGCATGGCTGCTGCTCTCTCAGCTTTGTGCAACACGCCTCCGATGGCGGCGACGATGACGTCATCGCCGCCGCACATGAAGCCAGCTGCATAGGCGAGCACGTCACCCCTTCTGCCACCGGGACCGTCAAAAGGAGAATCGCCGCCGCCAGAGCTAAAACGGAAACCCACATCACCTTCACCATTTTTCTTCTTCGTTGATTCTCTGTTTGTGTTTGTGTTTGTTCTGTTTTCAGTATGTGTCTTCAAGCCATCCCTTCTATTTATAGGGGATAGAAAGTGTGATAAAAGCTTTCTTCTTTTCTTTTTTTTTATCACTTGAAAGAGTTAACTTTATTTATTATCATTCATTGAGCCATTGAGGATTACAACTTACAACGGTGGGATAGTATTTTGATACATGAAGCCGGCAAGGATCAAACCCTTCCAAAAACTAAGCCGGTGAAAGACAAATTTATCTCCGGATACTAAGCTAAAAAAAAGCTATAAAGAGAGAATAAAAGCTACGACTTAAAACAATAACTCCAAAGATCAAGACTTACCATTGTACCACAATAACCAAAGCTAAACACTAAAAACATCTTTGTCCAAAAAAACAACAACACTAAAAACATCTTTGTTTGCTTCAACTGATCTTGTTACTTTTAGCAAAACCTCATTACTACTAATTAGAGTGATCCATGCTAGGACAACAAGCAACAATTGATTCGTCTCATACGAAATAAATTTATATGTTTTCACTGAAGACAAAGCTTCTCCTTTTTTATTTTATTTTATTAAAATCTCCGAACAAAAAGTTTCATTTTTACGTAAAATTTTAAATATATTTAATATTTTGTGTACATTTATGTTATGTAATATTTTTCTATGATTGGTCGTATGGTTTTAAATTAAAATATTAAACAACATTTCTGTAAATGATAAACAATTTTATACTATATGTAATTTTAGCCAAAAAAAAATAAATCTTATAAAATAGAATAGAACGAGCAAGTAGAAGAAGCGAATTCGCTTCAAAAATGTAAGTTGTTGGTAGTTTCCGGTTGTATTCAAAATTACTAAAACTCATATTGATTAGTGTACATATACATATTTTTACAATATAATCAGCATTAGCTCTTAAAAAACCCCACTTTCTATGTAAAAAAAAGTCAAAATACTGGTTATTGTTGTAAGTTGCACCACTACACCAACTAAATTTAGTGCAATCTCTTGTCCCTCACACTCACACGGACAACAAAATACAATATTTGTAATTTTATAAAAAAAAATAGGCACTAAGATTACCCACTCTGAAGAGTTTCAAGCACTTTAATCGTATACCTAAAAAGTGGGTCCAAACACTTTTTTGATAAAAGCTTCTAAGATCATCTAGTGAATTAATGGAGGTACAAGTTTAGTTGTTATTATTGATTGCCATTTAATTTCTCTGTACTCGTTTTCTTTTTTCAACTTTGTGATGTTTCAAATTATAATTGGACGGATCTTGGATTTAATGACACTTCATATAGATACATATATACATCCATTAATTATTTCCACACCTCTCATCATGACACATGCTAATGGTTACTTAAAATTTTCTCTACAAAGGTAAAAACAGGTCACTGTTTCACAATGTATTTTCAATTTTATATAGATTGTGTATATTTTTATAAATGATTTGTAATAGTTCCGAATTATCAGAAACCTTTACCTAGGTAACCAAGCATATTTTCAATTTCATACAGGGTGGCTTGTTTGAACTATGACATAAATTTATATAAGAGAGAAATTAATGAATAAAATTCATACAACTAATATATGATGTTGTCGAAAAACATTTCTGTCAATATATAATGTTGTCAAAATACATTAATGATGAGTATAACGAAGAAAAACTAATGATAATATGCATTTAAAAATAGTGATATTGCAAAGAAAAATTGTTGTAATAAGCCAATATTCACCACATGTACAAGCTTCCCTCTTGGACTTCATGACACCTTAGTTACACTGATCTTTCACCTCCTCAAATTTGTCCTTATCGGCATTATATTTGACACCTTACCAAATCTGTCATTTGCACTTTGGGACCGTTACAAAGAAACATGAACATTTAGATATCGAATCGGATTCGTTTCAGATTTTTTGGATTCAGATAATTTAGGATACAGATAATTTCGGATAGAAGTAGAGACGTCCAAAAGTACAAGTCACTAAAGCTGGTGCTTATAGCTGCCTTATATATTTGTATACTAAATCGAACCATTTTCGCGTGAAAATTTCTTAGTTTAGCTGGAAACACACTAGTAACTCAAAGAATTGGTTGCTGGTTTGATTCCAAGCAAAAGAGAAATTTTATTTTATTTTTCTCAAGGGAAAATCAACCAGTTTTTTTTTATAGCTACTAAAACTTCGGGGACGGTTCTGGGAGAGTGTATTATCTCTTCAGATTTTATGACAATTCGATTTCGTGGGGTGGGATTTTTTGCATTTAATTCTGATTGAGTATAAGAAGTAGAGGTAGAATCAAAATCTCAAAGAGAAATTTATGTGTGTTTGCATAAAGAGTTTGGCAGAATACAAGGTCCATTGGCCTTTATTTATGGGAGTTTTACATATGTCGGATGGATTCAATCAGTTTAAGATCGGTTTCTAGAAAAAGAAAACTAAATTTTTTTTTTTTTTTTTAATTAAAACTTGGTTTAATCTTACTAAAATTTGGTTCAATTTTACAAAAAGTATAATTTTTAACAAATACAACTAAATTTTATTGGATATCTAGGTTATTAGGATATAACTAATAGTTTTAGATATATAATTTTATTTTGGGTTTTCGAATATAATTTTTGTTTTTTGGTTTGGACCGGATAATTCATGTAGAAGAATTCGAATTTTTTGGATCGTTTTTGGGATGGGTGTTTGGATTTCGAGTTTTATGCTCAACCCTAGTTTCACAGTTTTCTTATGGACAAAAACATGGATGTTTTACAGTGTTAAAAATGGACATCTTCGATCACTCTCCTCGAGAGGAGGATGGCTTGTGGCTTCGTCACAGGAGAAATCTTGAAATACCATATGTAACCTCAAGCGAGTTTGGATGATATTTTTAGCATGCAACATTAGATTTTGGTGGCTTGGTAAACTGAAGATACCTATCAAAGCGGAAATTTGGGAAATAAATCACCAATATTTCTCTTGTTAATTCTTTCCCATAAGATCAGAAGCTCCATTGGCTTGAGATTATATCACAACGTTGATTGGTAATAAAGCTTCAACATCTTTGCAGTTATAAACTACGGACACCTCATTGGCCCCTTTTGAATACAAGAGTTGGGACTGTCCAACAATTACATTGTTGCTCAAGCTATTGTTTTGAGGTCGATGGTGTATTCCTCATCAACCAACTATTCATGACAAGTTGACAACTCATCTTACTTCTATCTCTCTTTCTTAACATGATGACAAGAGTTTCAAGATCTGCCGATTACTAGGAAAAAAACGCTAATATAATATTTTCTCCGAGATTTACCATCGCATCCGAGATCATTCTCCTTATTGATTCAAGCATGTACGTATGGCATAAACATCGAATACCCAAGCAAAAATTTTGTTGTTGGCTGTTTGTCTCTTAAACATGAATCCAACTAAAACATGTTTCTCAGATTGGGTCTCAGAGTGTATCCAATAAGCATTCTTTGCAAGCAAGCTAATGGATTTTGGAATCACCTTCTTGGAGTGTCAATTTTCAGGTATGATATGGGTAGCAATTCTACAGAAAATGAAACTCCAGTCTCCATGTCGATACTTGTCTCTCATTCTCAACTGGTTACCCTTTTTCAGATTCATCCACTAAGCAACCTCTTATGATTGCGTTACAAGAGACAATCTTTACATTTTGGAGAGAAAAACCGGAGCATTGGGGAAAGTCACTAACTCATTCTTTAATCTAAAAAATTGTGGATCATTGTGTGAGAAACAAGGCATCAAATCTTAGAAGACAAGTTTTCAAAATGGAGCTCAAACATCCTCCAAGCTTGGTTCCGTTCATGAGAGGCTTTCCTCCTTGATTTTCTTCCCCTTCTCTCATATTTCTTCTCATCAGGTCATATGTAAATTAGGTTGAAGAGTTCACCTTGGTTTCAATAAACCACAAGAAGTTTTTTTTCTGTAATTAAAACATCCATTTTATTTTATAAATAGAAATTGTTTAATACCAATGATTGAAGGGTTCGATCTTTTTCTCGTCCACCTCGATTGTTTCCAACATTATTTGTTAACACTTTTTAGAACATTATCTTAATAAGTATTATAAACATTATCTTAAGTATTTTATAAACTAAAGCAAATCCCACACGGCCACACCAAACGCACAACGCATAACATAAACACTGATTAAGATGCACAAAATAAACACCACACCAAACGCACATCGTACGTATTAATCCCACAAATTTTGCAATAATAGTGTTTAAAGCATTGTTCGAGAATAACATATACTCCAAAAGGACCAAAACTCAAAAACTTAGGTTTTCACAGCTGGTCCTTTATTTAGTTACGTTACTTAATTTGGTAATTGACCTAATCAACTCTATTTGTATCTTACTGTCTTCTCCGTCACTGTCTAAGAAAATTACATTTTCATGTGATTATTGTTATTTCTTTGGGTTGTTGTTTTCTCCCCCTATATTTTTTTATACAAATATAACTGAATAGGAAGAAGAAAAAGGCACAACAGCATCACACTTTTATTCCTTACTGTTACTGATGACAATAATTTGAAGAAGAAAAAAAAACAACTTTATTCTTCACCAAGTAATATATACATCTTTATATAATCAATCACAACAACATCTTTAACCTCTAAATTATCGAAATAATAGAGCTTAATCTCGAGATTTTTCATCAACTCAGCATTATGAACTATGAAGTCAACTCCAGCGTTTTGCGTCGGCGTTTAGATCAGAGAAAAAGGAAGTTTGGGAAATTCATGAAACTCAATAAATTTTTTGTAGTCACCGATTTCGTGTTGAGCAATTATGAGCTTTGCAATTCACATCATCAGAATCAATATCCGAAAAAGACGAATAATCAGCAGCCAAAACCCTCCTGCTAAAGCTTCTACCGCAGCCGCTGCAACCGCTTAATCTGCGTTTGGCGTTTAGAATGGCTCTCCATCCAATTGTACAAGGCTGTTTGATGCAGCACCAAAGAACACAAAGAGGACAATAAACACATAAACAACAAACGTTAAACGCCACCTCGGACGGAGCTGTAACAGCTGCGTTTGCGTTTGTGGTTTGGGATCTTTTGGAGGATAAAACAGAGATTTGTTTTCTTGCTCGATCTTTTTCTTCCATTCGTCTCAGGAGAAGATTTTTATTGTCGCTCATCGTGTTCTTGAAGCAAAAAAGATTAAAGATGAATGAATTTTAAAGAATACGATTTATATTTTTATATTTATCTACAATTTTAATAAAAAAATTCAAAGTATATAAAATTGTAGATGGTTTTACGTGGAAATATTGCCGACTTAGCTGACATAATTAATAGGTATCTTATAAATCTGCATTTAAGACCTGTCGCTATTATCCCAATATTGATATACCTTTATGAATCTTTCAAAACCACATGAATTAAAAAAATTATATACATTTTCATGAAAAATTCGAATCTGCAAAACCGTGGCCACAAAGGAAACTTATATCACTTTCAAACAAACCAAAAAAAAAGGAAAAAGAATAAACTTAGAGAACTTTTACTGATAAAGTGAAAAACAACTTGTACTAACTTTCGATTTACAGTGGAGAATTTTCTATATTTTTCGTAATTTTTATATCAACTTGGTAAATTGGAAATGGAATATATGCTTATGTAACACCAGAGACAAGAATTTTAATAACAATTTGGGTAATACAAATGGAATTTTCAACACTTTTTAGCCAATTGAATGGGACAAAAAAAAAAAGTTTTTAATAGAATAATATAAGTCAATTCGAATAATTTATTTAGGCAAAAATTAGACTATTTTAATCGGCTGTGTGAATGCTAGAATGACCCGAGTGTCATATTTTGTCAAAGCTAAGGTATATATGATAATAGTAATACCATAATATTTATTAACTAATCCTCTCAAGAACCCAAGAGGCATCGACAACGCCAGAGTCATCAGTATCATGGGTCCTAGATCCATTGCCGAACCACTGGATCGCAAAAAAGACATGCCCAATGAAAAGAGACTCAACACTGATCTATCCATTTGTGGACAGAGATCGATCGAGGGTACAAACCAAAAATAAGAATGTACTTTATAATATTTGATATAATCTTAGGACCTAAATCTTGGCTTGTAGTTTATGCACAAATGTTTAGAATCACTTCACAATTCCTTAGTGTTCATATATGTCGCCGTTTCTGATCATGTTATTAATGTTGGAAATAGACATGACATTTTCATAAAAATTGTGTGATATGCTAAAATCGAAGTAGTTATAAATCATAAATAACTATCTAAGAGAAATTGGGTCACAATTAACGGAAATACGGCTATTAAAAGTACTATTTTAACAAGGTTTTTATCCGTCAAAAAGTAATATAGTATTGTTTAATCAAATCATTACGTAAGAGTTCATTTAGCCATCTAGGTGGATCGACAAATACATAATAGAAATCAGAATGATTACAATCATATTTTGCTAGACAATGAGCTACTATATTACAAGAACGCAAGCGAAATTGAACTGAACGGATGTGAGTATACCGTTTTAACAAGTCATACTCATATTTTGTCATTAAAATTTTGAATGTTGTCGTGACCAACCCCTCCCTGATCTTCTAAAAATAACACCAGCAAGACACTTTTTTTATCGTATATAACTTCTCGTCACCTAAAGGGATTACGGGTTTCGGCCCAAAACCTTCTGGTATTCAAAAAAAAAAAAAAAAACTTTGTGTCACCAACTATTTCTTTGTCGTCTACAACTTTGCGACCAATACACTGTTTATTTTACGATTATGATTTTATGACATATCAATCTTCTAACGAATTCTAATAGTTGTTATATAAGGCCTTTTGATTGCATTTGATATTGCATGATTTGAAAAAATTAGCTAGCTAATCAGATTTGAGTCTTTTAGCATGTGTTTACGGAGGATGGATTAAGAATGGTGCATGACGTACACGACAAGAACTGGTCAAACATTACGACCAAGGTGTTACCCATCAAAATTGTTGTCAATTAACTGGCATCGAAACAATTCCAGCTGGCTAAGTCGGAAAGAGAGAGTTGTAGGATATCTTTCTTCATTAGCGCCCAATTAAAGAGTCTAGTTTAGTCGGTCCAAATTAAAGCCCAAGAATTAAACAAAAGAGTGAAGACAATTCGACAACGAAGAAAAAAACCAAGTTTTTTTAAATTGTTAAGAGTTAAGACAAATGAGTTCATTAACTAATCTATATAAGGCTCAGAGGCAGAGAACAATTTTTTTCTAGAACTATCTAGAAAAATGATAAGGATTAAAGAGTATTCTAAAATTTCCCCAAAAAAAAGGTGCATACTCTAGAAAAAATATAACATCTCTCCACTACTAAGATAAATAGGAATATATGGTGGCAATTGTAATATCAATACATCATCAATCTAAAAATGAAGCAATAAAAGAGTTAGCTCTCACATTAATTAGATAACTTTATATATTTTACATTCTATCCTTACATACAAAAGAGTTTGACTTGTGTTCCTAGTTGTTTCATTATTATCTTAATCACACGAAATAAGAATTGAGTATTTTCCCAACATAGATTAAAAACTATCTATAAAACTCATTTTTACATCATTTACGTTAGAATCTTAGATTTTTCACAAAAAAAAAGAATGTAACCTTCCTTTTTAAAATTATTAAATGAATAGAGAGATAATAATATGATTCGAAGCCTGCCACATATTTTTGTACAAAACCACATCTTTCCAAACCATCCAATCAATTACTCAATACATACTCGAAACGTGTCTCAAAGACAAATATAAATAGTATAAATCATGAAAATATGTAAGGATCAAAACACATGTATAAAGTTCTCTCTCTTTTTGTCGTTCCCATGTGCATCAAATGGTGTACTCTGATTTCATTTCAAAAATCAGATACAATGATGCGTTCATCACATGATACATGAGATTGATATCCCAATATTAAGCTGAAGAAGTCGCTTTGACTTGTTCCTCATCAATGTTATTGCTTGCCCTTGTACGTACGTAAGAAGCCATTTCTACATGTACTATACCAATCACGTGTATAGGGTTTCGTTTTTGAGATTCATATTTATTTCATTTTTCTTCCTCCAATTAAAACCCATTAAATATTAATTTAGTTATAGATATATGTAGAAAAGCCTTGTTTACATGTATTTTCATTATTTCATCATGGTGGGAAGCCACCAGTTAAATGTTGTCGTCATGCTCTTAGGGTGCAGTTAACTACTACTAGTCGTACTATTCATGTACCCACGAACTACATCTTAGCCACTTAGTTCAATGATTCAAAACCTTATATACCCACAAACACACAAACACTATGAGTTAGTGTTGTGGTATCTGTTTTTAACTTAGGTTAGGATCAATTCTTCTTCAACGTATACATTTTAACAATTACTCTTTGGATAAATGAAATTCTAACTCTGATATAAATTTATTTTATAGATTGGTAGTGGGATCAAAAAAGTGTTGTGCAATGTATTCACAAATATTACATGCTACGTAAGATTATATTAAATAGTGCAAAGAAAAACTTTTTACCTCCTAATGACTTAAGAGATTAGAAATACTGAACATGATTATAAATATTCACCGTAAAAGCTTTTCAGTACCATATACAGTTGACAGTTCATATAAACTTTTTTTAGGGTTTGTTGGGTAAGTGACATTATTGATATGGTACGTACATTGGTACCTCTCGAAGTGTGTTGTGTATTTTTGTGTGGAGGAAAGTACATGAAGAAATAGTCAGTGACTTGGTATGTCATTCCTTTAGTGGTTATCGATTTCATTCCTTTTAAGTAGAAACGTGGTCTCAAATCTTTCCTATATATACACACCACTTTCCATTACACCATTTACTCTTCACCGCCCTCTCTCTATATATAGTCTCTATCCTCACATATTATATATCAAACCGCAAGAATGCTGTATGTATAGTGGAGGGTGATAGTGTGGTTGCTGACAGAAGATAGAGAGCACTAAGGATGCTATGCAAAACAGACACAGATATGTGTTTCTAATTGTATTTCATACTTTAACCTCAAAGTTGATATAAAAAAAGAAAGAAAGATAGAAGAGCTAGAAGACTATCTGCATCTCTATTCCTATGTGCTCTCTATGCTTCTGTCATCACCTTTCTTTCTCTATTTCTCTCTACATATTACATACTCACGTATCTTACTTATACACGATGATATGTCTTTATATATATATATATATATATATATATGTTTATTATCTTTTATATTTTCTTGTTTTGGTGTGAGAAAAGTGACTTCTTTCTTCCAATAATCAAGTTTTTGTTTCTCGGGTTTGCATAGGTTCATCAGTTCATGTTATATTTGGGCATTAGCATGTATTATATACCATTATACGCATCCCTAGCTAGACATTTGAAATATATACAAAAACACATAATTAAGTACTCTTTAAGAAATATCATATATAATATAGATAAATACTTATTTCCATATCACTCAAGTAGAGTGTTTTTGCGGTGTCGTGAACATGCATAGCATAATACACATTGGAGAAGCCTGAATCACATATATATTTTTTTTAACATAACGCATTATGGATTGTTGATAAATTATAGATTTCATTCATGGGCACATCTTTAGCGTAAACCAGCCATAAAAAGAATTCTATATCATTTTAGTTCTCTATAGTTTCATGATCTTGGACTCTTGGTCGCTAGTTCTTTAACAAAAAAAAAAAAATCTTGGTCGCTAATAACCGGGAAATATAAAAAGGAATCTCAACCGGAAAGTACCGATAATTTTAAGTAACCGGTTCAAAGCATTTTTGGGCCTTTATAATGGGCCGAGAATCCATACCACCATACGACGTGTTCGAAACGCGCCGATGACACAAAAAGCCAATAAATTCTCGGAGGGAAATTAGTGACAAATCCCTAAACTTCAACGGACACCACAAAATCCCCAAATCGAGAGAGCGGTTAAAGAAACTTCGACTTTGATCTCTTTTCTTGAAGGGATCGGCAAGAGATGGCGTTGGACGGTGACGAAACAGTCGCAGGTGGAGATTCTCAACCACCGGTGACTACTGCAGCGGCGACTACAGAGGAGAAGGCTATCGCGAGGCTGAGTCCGTTTCCTAACATGGAGCACATTTCTGATAACTACGGAGATCTGGAACTGGAATATAGCTCTGCCATGTTAAGCTCGCTAGAGAAGTACTTGCCGCCGGAAATGCTCACGGCGACTAGAGAAGAGAAGGCCAAATTCATGTCTGACATTTTGCGCAAGTACATTTCCCGCGACGAATGTTCCAAAGTAATTGCTCTTTCAATTCGTTTTGATCCCAATTTTGTTTAATCGAATTCGGATGTGATTCATGTTAGTTTCTTTCTGTCATCAAATTGACACGAATTAGGGAACGATCTTTAGCTTCGTCTTGTGAACATATCTGTGAAATTGGAATTGCTTCTAAAGTTCTTGGGATAGTGATTCTTGTTAGTTTCTTGAAATTGCAGAAACTCTGATACGATCATAGAATGGTCTTTAGCTTTTTCTTGTGAACACGTAGAATCTGGTTAGGTTCTCAGAATAGTTTCACGTTTTTATAATGTTACAGGCTAAATGGTGCAAGAACTATTGGCAGAAGATAAAATCTAATTATCAGGTGAGATGAGATGCCTTTGCTCGTGTTTTGTTTTGTTTTTCTTAAATTTCTTCATGCCAAAGTTTGAAATGTTTCCTTTTCTGCAGCCACTTTCTAGGGAGTTGTATAATTTTGATCCCGAATTGTTTCTGCTTCCCTCTTTCCGAAAGGCGATCAGCGAAAACACAAAGGAAAGCTTCAGACGTATCATTTCTGAACCGTTTCCTGGTGTTCTTGTCTTTCAAATGTTTCAGCCTGACTTCATTCAGAAATTGATAGTAGAGGTAACCCATCATCTTGCCACTTATCCTAATACCTCTTTGTTTAATTCATTTGCTGCTGTTTGATTCATCAGGTAGAAAATATCGGAAAGTGGGTTCATGAGACAAATTTCCCAATCAGGAGACCGTACCACATGAGTAAATACGGTGTTGCGTTTGTCGACTTTGGCCTGGATATCATGCTTCAGCAACTCATGGAGGAATTTCTCTTTCCTATTTGCAAAGGCAAGGCATATTTTTTACTTAGAAAGACTTTTATTGGTTAAGCCTATTGAATAACACTAAACTCACTCTGTTGTCTTGCAGTATTCTTCCCTGAAGAGTGTGGAGCAATGTTTGACTCTCACCATGGATATTATATTGAAAATGGTGAAGATAGGGATCCTCCATTAGGTGAGTCCCTTTGATTTTCTGCTTTTACTTTGCTGCAACGATTCTGCAAAAATTCTCATAGGACCGTACAATCTTTCCTGGATTGCAAGAATATTCTGTGATACTTAAGCTGCTTAGAGAAAACCAAAGTAAATTCTTTAGTAGCAAACATAAATATTTTGATCAAAGTCCTGGTGATTGAATGGTCTTTTTTTGAAGTGTGTCTATGTTACTGTTAGTTGGGAAAAAGTATGAATGTCTCCATCTTTAGGAAGAGAGGAAACAGAATAGTTACATGATGGATGATGGATTAAAGTTCTTATATATGTCTGGGAAAAACGTCCGGGCAGACCACTAGTGACTATCTTTGTTTGGGCAGTGGATGCTTCTTTTTATTATTCTCAGTGACTAGTGCATTAATTATCTTTTAAATCTGCAGGCTATCATTTAGATGATTCGGAAATAACATTGAATGTTTGTGTGAGGAAACAATTTGAGGGAGGGGAAATATCTTTCATAGGCACACGATGCTTGAGACATAAGCGAACAGACGTAAAGCCAGAGGTATGTGAGACCTTTTGATGAGATTTTTTGTCCTATTACATGCCAATATTTCGTATATGGCAAAATGTTAATGAAGGAAACAACTATTTCTCACTGAAGCAGGAAGTTTTTCATTACTGTCATTCACCGGGTCAAGCTATACTTCATCGTGGCCGCCACCGCCATGGTCCCAGAGCCAACACACCATCTTGTTCTCGGGCCAATATGATTCTTTGTTGCAGAAAGTAAGCAATTTTTGAAGCTTGCCTCAGGATTTCAGATGACAATTGAATCACATTTTACTCTTCTTTTCCATTGCAGCTCTTTGTTTAGAGAGATGGAAAAATATGAGAAAGATTTCCCAGAGTGGTGCAATGAATGCGCCCATGAAAAGAAAGAAAAGGAAAGCCAGAGTCTTGATGCCAAAAGAAAGGTTATTAAAAAAAGAAGACATGATGATGCACAAGTTTATAAGATGTTTGGTTTGAGTATGGTTATGAACCTGTGGGGGTCCTTATTGCAGGGGATGATTCGAATTGCGACTGGAGGCAAAGCATGATGAAACATACATAACATATAGCTTACAATTGGTGAAGCCCTGAAGTATATGCCTTGACCTTTTTTTGACTCTTTACTTGAGAAACTGAGTATCTGTAGAATCATTTGATGTATCTTGAATCTTCTCGTCTCTCACACTACTATGTACATAAAACTCACTTGTCCAAAAGGAATCATATAATATAGACCTGATTGCTATTTCTTTTTTCTCGATTTTTGGTTTCAAGATGGTTGAATTCTTTGACCCAAAAAAAAAGACAGTTGAATTCACTATTTTCCAACATTTCATTTTAACTATTTAAATTAACAAAAGAAAAATTATTTAGTAAATAATAACCTTTAACAAAAGATATAACTTTTTAATCTAACAAAAAAATCAATTTGGCTTTGCAATGGACTGTATTTGTTTCGGTTGGAATGTAATGTTAAAATGAAATGTTACAAAAAAATATAGTTAAAAATGAAAAAGGCATTTGCCTCATGTCTCAGGAATATATAAAACTTTTAGGGCTCCTGATTTATAAAAATATGCTCCATCAAGATAGTTAAAAATAGGAATGAACCTAGGTTCAAATCATATTATTTGGTTTTTAATTTTATTTTTAAATTAGGATTTTATTATAAAAGGAAATTCAGACAAACAAAAGAGAATTTCAGATACCGAACAAAAATTGAGATCTCAAACCGAAAACAAAAACAAAATTCCAAAGAAAAAGAATTCAGTTAAACAAAAACAAAATCATTAAATTTATAACACTTGCATATGCTCCTCCATTGCATAGCAAGAGCAATAATACTAGTTTGAAGATATAAGAGGAGTCTCTATCGCATATTAAGGTCCAAGATAAAGTCGAAAATTGTACAGTCTATACAAAAACCACCGGCATTATCGATCTTGAGCATAATACCAAATCATATATATATATATATGAAAGTTGACTAACTTTCTCCATATGAGTGACAAATCATTACTTTAGCATTTAACATTTGTCTATTAAATAATTAATGTAAACTTTACATATTATATTTCATAGGTTAATGGTACATTTGTTATTTAATTTATATATTTGATTTTAATAATATTAATTTTAATTTTTTCTTATATTTTTTTAATTTATAAAATTATTTTATTAGTTTTCTCAATTTTAATGTTTTCACATATTTATGAATAGATAATAATAATAATAGTTTAGTGGCGAGGCCCCATTATTTTCAGCATAAATCCAAACTAGGTCAAAAACTTTTCTTTTTCAGAAAACGCGAAAAAGTGAGAACGGAGAGAGAAGAAAAGGGAGAGAGCAACTGAGCAAGAGATGGCGGCTTCTGCGTATGATAAAGCAGTGGAGCTCTATTCAGTGATATACATCAAAGGCCTGAAGCCTCCCAGGGAGTTTACTGAAAATTTTGTGGCCCCCATTTTAGATCTCATAACATTCCTAAAAGATTATCAAAAGCCTTTGGCAAAAGCTTACGAATGAGGGAGTTGTAATAAACTCTATGGGAAAGCCAGAAGAGAAACAAGTAGCTGATGAGGAGATCATAACCCAGATTAAGGCATGGGCTGAGACTTGTAGAAAAGGCACGATGTTACTTACAACATCCGATGGTGACTATGGTGAATTGATGACCTCGTTGGAGAAGTCTGGTAACATTCGACATTTTCTAATTTACATTTCTGATTCTCTGAACTATAATGTTGATCTTTACCAGAAAACGAACAAATACCCTCTCTAGTATGTTCTACAACGTCGACATGGAATGAGTAGAGCTTACACTACCGAGCTTGGACCTGCTGGATCAATGGTTTCTCCTACCTTGAAAATCGTTGTTTGGGCTGAAACAAAAGAAGAAGCGTGTGTGGATTGGCTAGCCACTAGGCATGGGATTATTACCGGGGATCTTTTACACCTGTTGAATGGAGTGTCTATTCCTGAAAGAATACGAAGGTCTACTCAAAGAAGTCGAGAACGAAGGTCTACTCAAAAAAGTCGAACGTCTTTCCTCTTAGAAAAACGTAAAGCTTGATGCTACCAACTTGATACTAAATCTGTTTGCTCTGTTTTTCTTAGGTCTTTTTGTTTGTTCATGATTATTACTCTGTTTTTAAAGGCATTGAGAAACGATCCTCAATGCAATTTAGGATTCTTGAAGCTTGATGCTACAAACTTGATACTAAATCGGTTCGTTCTGTTAAAAGAAATAGTATAGTGGATAAGCTAATAGTTTAAGTAGATTATTCTTTTACAATTTTTAATTATTTATATAATATATCACAGTGGGAGTTTCATCATTAAATTCGCGAGGTTTCTATAATCCTAACATTAACATCTACAAAATTAGTTTACGACGTGTCTATAATTCAAAACTGACAAATGATTGTTTGAAAATTGTAAGTAATGCATTGTTGAGAATATTATTAGAAAAAACTGTGACATTAAAAGTAGTTACTCATTGGATGAATAGATGATTTAATACTTAAAAATTACATTTATAAAATTATAATATCAAATAAAAAAAATAAAAAAAAACAAAAGAAAAAACAAAAAAACTCGCGGCATAGCGCGGGTGATCATCTAATACATGTAAATTTTCACCATCAACTCTGACTCATTGGAACTGCATCTCCATGAGTGTCGTAGAGATTAAAATTATTCTGGTTTAAATATTTAAAAGAGATGGTACTAGCGATAGCGAAAACCAATAACCTGTATTTTTTTTTTTTGCCAAACTTTGCACATTAAACTTTCATGATAAGTTTCCACAACTTAGAATGAACATAACAAAATACAAAACATAAGTTGGGGTTTTGGTACAACATAATTAAATACTGAACGAGAAATAGTTACCAGATTCTAATTTCTGAATTCTCTAATGCTTTCTTAACTCTAAATTCTAAATTCTCTACTACTTTCTTACTATGTACCTATAGATACCTCTAGAAAAATCGACTAGGTTAAGTTGATTCGAGCTGGCGTGAAGCACCCAGTATAAGGTGATGGGGTGCGTATTCCTACCGAGTAATAACTCGAGGCTGTTGGAGAGAAGTCCGGCTGAGCAGGAGTAGACCAGGGAGATCGTGAGTCAAGAGGCGTCATGGCCACCTCATATGCAGACACCTGAGCAGGCAAGGATGGAGGAGATTTACGCTTCCAAAGGCAGAAGATGATGACAGCCACAGCAAGAACGAACAAGATGCAGATCAAGATCAGGTCACCCAAGGAAATGCTCTTACTAAGAGTCATTCTGGCAGCTGAGAATAAAATGCACGCCCAGGGATCCAAATAAGAGCGTACGGAGATGTTCCCTAATCGGCGACAAGAGACCTCAGCAGGTTTCTTCTTCTCTCTTTGAAAAACTCTTGGTCTGTGAGGATTTTCTTCCTAGAGCTTTCTCAAGAAGAAGATCGACCAATAACCTGTATTTAGAAACAACAAATATATTTCAAAATTTTAATTGAAACTAAATTAGAGATGAAATATTTGAAATGATCGAAAACGTTTAAAAATTAATTTAAATATTCAGTTCGTAACATGTTTTGGGCTGATAAAATGGGCCAAAATTGCACGGCAATATTACGCGTGGTTGAAACGCGGTGATAAATCGCGTGTATTGACAATTTTTATCTTACTCAGTGAAAAACAAAAACATAAGGCCATCTTCATCGGTAGAATTGGTAGGAGTATCTCAATATATTGTTTTTTAATCATTATCATATAATATTATTATTTATTTAAATAATTATTCTGAAAATAATTATTTAACCTGTTAAAATATGACATGTGGTAAGAAGAGTATCTCATGGTTTCTCTGCAGAGAAACTTTTCTTATTCTCTCTCCTACTTTATTATTATTTTATATTTTTTAGTGGAAGAGAAACCATGTGAGAGACTATTGATGGAAATGCTCTAAGTCTCCTAGAAAAATGTAAAAAGGTTAATTATGGGCCAGAGCGGAAGACCAAATTTTATTTGCATGGTTTGGCAAAGTGCCACTAAATCAATTTGTGAAAATCACAATCCAATTTGTGTATTTAATTACGAATATACATAATTTCACCAACGTGTTTTGGCCATTTACATATTATATACTCAAACTTGGAGAGTCCTATAAAGTACGTGTTTGTTTAAGTATACTCTTAAGATCACAACGAAGGGTATTTACTATAAGATACTATAAAGATGAGAACAAAGCATGCATACTAAATTTTTACTTTATAAACAAATATGAGAGTGAACATTTACGTTAAATGTAACTTACTTCAAGCATTATGGCGTCAATCTCCAATTGTGTGATAGTGTTTGACTGCAACATCCTCATCTCCTTCTGTTTGCCGCTGCGAAGCGGTAAGCTCCTCGTAAACTCTCAACTCCTAACGAGGCTTGGATGAGTGAAAATTGAAAATCAAAAACCGTTAAACCAACTTTAAATTCAACAATCTAAAATCTTAATTGGGTGATCTTCAAGAAAATTAGTTACTGAGATTTTGCAAAAAATTAGTACTTGAAATCTAAGCTAATATTTTTGCAAAAAAATTTTTTTTGTTTTTTTTCCCAAATATAAGAGCATCTTCGTGAGGGAGGATTTTAGAAGTTTCTTAAGTTAATAAAACAATAAAATTTAATATTTAATGATGAATGAAACTTAGAGGCCCTCTTAGCTTAGAGGTGCTCTTAAGTTGCTCTTAGTTAATTGTGGTGGTGACGTGGCAAGGTTTTATTGGTTGGAGTGGTAAATATTAAACTTCTTTCTCTATTATTTGTTCTCAAAATTTCTTCTAAATCCCTCAAAATTTCTTCTAAATCCCTTACGGTGACACGTATACGTCTCTTCATATATTATTTTGGCTCTTACATAAGAGCACCTCTTATGATTTAGGCCAATTAATGATTTAATTTTATTAAGGATAAATGTTAAGAATCCCTTAATAACCCACCGGTAATGATTGGTTAATGAGTCAAAAAATTTAGAACTCTTGTAATTGAACAAGAACAGTTCAAGTTAAAGGGCAAATTGGTCCATAAAAACCTGAATAACTAATATTAGTGAAAGCCCAACTTGACTTTGTCAAAACATGGTTGAGATTTGAGAAACTCAATACCTTGCTGAAAATCTCTTAATATAAAACCCTAACTGCAACGGAAACTCAAAATCAGAATCCCAAACCATCTTTCGCCGACGTAGCTTCAACGACCTTCTCGAACGTATCTTCATCTAATCCTTGATAGATTAGACAGAGAGCTTTCTTGTCTCTCTTTCTTGAGTCTCTCAAACCATCTTTTTGAGTTTGAGAAAGACTACCTTCATTCTCCGGTTCAATGAAACCTTTCTCGACTATCTCCCACACGTCATGTGCTCCTAGGATAGCCTTCATTCGTAGACTCCAATTATCATAGTTGCTCTTTGTGAGCACCGGGACTTGGAAGGGAACATTGTTACTCGCCATCTTTAGGATCTTCAAGCTCTGATACCACTTTGTTAGAGTAAAATTCTTTTAGAGGTAATGGAGAAAGTGTTTAAGTGTTTTGAGAGAGTTTTTTAGGAAATAGAACTTTTATTACTTTGCTTTAAACTTGAATACAACTTCACAACATTGCAACATTTGAGAGGGGGAGGAAGTATTTATAGCCTCCAAACTACAAAATATCTAAAATATTTTAATCCTAAGTCTAGAGAGTTCTTACATAAGATCTAGATTACATTATTCAAATTATCTAGATTATTCTATTAGAGTATCTAGATTTTTATGTTTAAGGAGGTGGAAGATGATTCTAGAAAATTTCTAGAATCTTTTAAGGAGGTGGAAATGATGATATTTCTAGAGAAAACTCTAGAACTTGGATTTGGCCATAATTAATTATTGGATAATTGATCTAATAATTAAACTTGATTCAAAATCAAGTTTAACATTCAACACCCCCTCTTAAACTTGATTTTGCTACTCCAAGCAAACTCCTCATCTTGATAAAGTCTTCACGCTTGAGAGGCTTGGTAAAAATATCGGCTACTTGATCATGTGTCTTCACATACTCCAATTGCACGTCCTTCTTGCTAACACACTCTCTAATGTAGTGATAGCGTGTGTCAATGTGTTTACTTCGATCATGGAAGACCGGGTTCTTCGCCAAAGCTATTGCCGACTTGTTATCCACAAAGATCTTCGTTGGTTCCTCTTGTGGTAAGCTTAACTCCTTCAAGAGGTTTCTTAACCAAATAGCATGGCATACACATGACGTAGCCGCTACATACTCCGCTTCACAAGTGGATAGAACGACAATTGGTTGTTTCTTCGACATCCATGTGAAAGCCGTGTCTCCAATGTAAAACACAAAACCACTTGTACTCTTTCGGTCATCTACGTCTCCACCCCAATCGCTATCGCTATATCCAACAAGCTTGTAATCACTAGTAGTTGAATAATGTAAGCCAAAGTTTACGGTACCTTTGATATAGCGAAGAATCCTTTTTGCCGCTTTGAAATGAGTTGTTGTTGGATGCTCCATGTAACGACTAACAACTCCGACCGCATATAAAATATCGGGCCTTGTGCATGTTAAGTATCTCAAGCTTCCAACCAAGCTCTTAAAGGTTGTTGGATCCACTCCTTCCCCTTCTTCTTTCTTTGATAGTTTGATTCCGCATTCCATTGGTGTACAAACGGGATTTGAGTCATCCATCTTGAACTTCTTAAGTACCTCCTTAGCATAGCCTTCTTGAGTTATGAATATTCCATTGTCTTCTTGTTTTACTTCAATTCCGAGATAGTAAGACATCAATCCAATGTCCGTCATCTCGAACTCCTTTGTCATCTCTTTCTTGAATTCTTCGAACATGCTTGGATTGTTACCCGTGAATATCAAATCATCTACATATAAGCATGCGATCAATATATCTTCTTTTTGAATTTTGATATAGAGTGCATGCTCATATGGACACTTGATGAAATCTTTCTCCTTGAAATACTTGTCAATTCGAGTATTCCAAGCTCTTGGGGCTTGTTTTAATCCATAAAGCGCCTTTTTTAGCCTCAAGACTTTGTCTTCTTCACCTTTGACTATGTAGCCTTGTGGTTGCTCAATGTAAACTTCTTCTTCAAGATCTCCATTTAAGAAGGCCGACTTGACATCCATTTGATGTATCTTCCACTTGTTTTGAGCCGCTAGTGAGATGATTAGTCTAACCGTTTCTAGACGAGCAACGGGAGCAAATACCTCGTCATAGTCAATTCCGGCTCTTTGAATATAACCTTTTGCAACCAATCTTGCTTTGTATCTTTCCACTTCTCCTTTAGAGTTTTTCTTTGCTTTATACACCCACTTCACGCCAATTGTCTTGTGTCCATTTGGAAGTGAAGTTAACTCCCATGTGTCATTCTTTTGTATTGATTTGATCTCTTCATCCATGGCATTTCTCCAAGTCTTCTTTTCAATGGCTTCTTGGAAATCCATGGGTTCGCACTCCGCAAATAAACAAAATAAGGTAAGGTTTTCTTGATTTTCGGTTACCTCATAGAGCTCTTGTATACTTCTAAAACGCGGAGTCCTTTCACTCGAACTTTCTTCTATTTGAGAACTTGTTGGTGAAGTTGGTGGTGTAGTAGGCTCTTCACTTGGTGGCTCCTCTCTTGTTGGCTCCGGCTCATCTTCTTCAAAATGTGGAAAGAAGTTATAATCTTCTTCATTTGAGTTCCAATCCCATTCTCCTTCTTCATCGAACACTATATTTCGACTAATAATTGTCTTCTTCGTATCGGGATTATAGAGCTTGTAGCCTTTGGAGTTGTTATCATAACCAATGAAGATATACTTCTCACTTTTGTCATCTAGTTTGCTCCGCTTCTCATCCGGTACATGAGCATGAGCAATACTTCCAAAGACTCTTAAATGAGAAACACCGGACTTTCTTCCGCTCCAAGCTTCTTGTGGTGTTTTTCCGGAGACACTTTTTGTTGGAGATCGATTTAATAGATAAACCGCACACGCGACCGCTTCCGCCCACAACTCTTTTGGTAGTCTCTTACTTTTGAGCATGCTCCTTGCCATCTCAAGAATTGTTCTATTCTTTCTTTCCGCTACACCATTTTGTTGAGGGGATCTTGGCACCGTTAATTGTCTTCGAATGCCGTTGTCTTCACAATACTTAAGAAACTCCTTGGATGTAAATTCTCCTCCACGGTCGGATCTCATGGTTTTGATCACAAGACCACTCTCCTTCTCAACATGGGCTTTAAACTTTTTGAAAATTTCGAACACCTCGGATTTTTCTTTCAAAAAATATACCCATGTTTTTCTTGAAAAATCATCAATAAAGAGAAGGAAGTAATTACTTTTACCAAGTGATTTCGGCTTGATTGGACCACACACATCGGTATGTATTAGCTCCAACGATTTTTGTGCTCTTGAACTTGACTCCTTTGGAAAGCTCATTTTGAATTGCTTTCCAAGTAGACATCCTTCACACACTTGATTTGGATGATTTATACAAGGTAGCCCTCTCACCATTTCCTTCCTTGAAAGCAACTCCAATCCTCCAAAATTTAGATGTCCGAATCGAAGATGCCATAGCCAAGACTCCTCTTTGTAACACATCTTAAGACATTGTGCAATGTCATTTCGAATGTTGAGGACAAACATTCTATTTTTCGACATTGGCACCTTGGTAATGAGATTGCTTTCTTGGTCTCTTATTGAAAGGTTATTATCTTTTAATCTAATATCATAACCTTTCTCTAAGAGTTGTCCAAGGCTCAAGATGTTTGTCTTCATGCTCGGAATATAGTAAACGTTGGAAATAAATTGATGATCTCCATTCTTCAATCGAATGAGAATGTTTCCTTTACCTTTTACCTCCATCTTCGATTCATCTCCTAAAGCCACATTTCCTCTCACCGATTCATCAAGCTCCGCGAACATACTTTTTCTCCCGCACATGTGATTACTTGCACCACTATCGAGGTACCACTTATGATTCTCTTCTTGTTCATCTTTCTTGTAGCTAGCCATTAATAACATGTCTTCTTCTTGAATTTTTTCTTCAACGTAGTTGGCCTTCTCCTCAAATTTTTTGTTGCTAGGAGCTTTACATTCAGAAGCATAATGTCCAAACTTCCCACAATTGTAGCATTTGACACTTGATTTATCGTATCTTGATTTTGGGTGTCCTTTCCCACGACCTCTTGATGAGTTTTCACCTCTTTGGTTTGTGTTGTCTTCATGTGGCCTCCAACCACGTCCATTTCCATATCCACCACGACCTCGTCCTCGTACTTGACCACCACCTCTTCTTTGGTAACTTTGGCCGTTTTCTTCTTTTGTAATTTGCATATTGAGGACTTGTTCGATGATATCTTCTTTCTTCTTCTTCTTTTCTTCATAAGCTTGTAATGACCCAAGAAGTTGCTCTATTGTCATAGCTTCTAAATCTTTTGTTTCTTCAATGACGGTGACAATATGCTCAAATTTTAGATCCAATGATCTAAGAACTTTCTCCATGATTCTCACATCATCTAGCTTCTCTCCATTTCTTTTAAGGTTATTAGTAACCGTCAACACTCTTGAGAAGTAATCGGAGACAAGTTCACCTTCTTTCATTTGTAGTGCTTCAAATTCTCCTCTTAGAGTTTGAAGACGTACTTTCTTGACTTGATCGGCACCTTTGTAAGAGGTTCGAAGCTTCTCCCATGCTTCTTTCGCCGACGTAGCTTCAACGACCTTCTCGAACGTATCTTCATCTAATCCTTGATAGATTAGACAGAGAGCTTTCTTGTCTCTCTTTCTTGAGTCTCTCAAACCATCTTTTTGAGTTTGAGAAAGACTACCTTCATTCTCCGGTTCAATGAAACCTTTCTCGACTATCTCCCACACGTCATGTGCTCCTAGGATAGCCTTCATTCGTAGACTCCAATTATCATAGTTGCTCTTTGTGAGCACCGGGACTTGGAAGGGAACATTGTTACTCGCCATCTTTAGGATCTTCAAGCTCTGATACCACTTTGTTAGAGTAAAATTCTTTTAGAGGTAATGGAGAAAGTGTTTAAGTGTTTTGAGAGAGTTTTTTAGGAAATAGAACTTTTATTACTTTGCTTTAAACTTGAATACAACTTCACAACATTGCAACATTTGAGAGGGGGAGGAAGTATTTATAGCCTCCAAACTACAAAATATCTAAAATATTTTAATCCTAAGTCTAGAGAGTTCTTACATAAGATCTAGATTACATTATTCAAATTATCTAGATTATTCTATTAGAGTATCTAGATTTTTATGTTTAAGGAGGTGGAAGATGATTCTAGAAAATTTCTAGAATCTTTTAAGGAGGTGGAAATGATGATATTTCTAGAGAAAACTCTAGAACTTGGATTTGACCATAATTAATTATTGGATAATTGATCCAATAATTAAACTTGATTCAAAATCAAGTTTAACTTTCAACAGGCAATGCTCACGGCGCAGAGAGAAGAGAAGGCCAAATTCATGTCAGACACTTTGCGGAAGTACATTTCCCGCGAAGAATGTTCCCAAGTACTGGCTCTTTCAACTTCTGATTTTTCTTTCGTTTTTTTTGTTACCCTAATTCTGTTTTTTTTTTGGCCCTATCAACATATCTGTGAAATTGACTTGCTTCTCAAGTTCTTGCGATAGTGATACTTGAAATTACGAAATTCACCAAACTGATACGAATCAGAGAATTGTCTTTATCTTTTTTTCTTGTGAACACATAAGAATCTGATGTTTAAACCCACAGTTTCTCAGAATAGTTCATGTGTATATAATGTTCCAGGCTAAACGGCGCAAGACCTATAGGCAAGAGATAATATCCAATTATCAGGTGAGGAGCCTTTGCTCGTCTTTGCTTTCTTAGACTTTCTTTATGCAATGTTTCCTTTTCTTGCAGCCACGTTTCAAGGGGTTGTATAAACTTGATCCCAAATTGTTTTTGCTTCCCTCGTTCCGCAAGGCGATCAGCGAAAACACAGAGGAAAGCTTCAGACGTATCATTTCTGAACCGTTTCCTGGTGTTTTTGTCTTTAAAATGTTTCAGCCTGACTTCTCTGAGAAATTGCTATTAGAGGTAACAATAACCCATCATCTTGCCACTTATTATCTGCCGTGCTCTTACCTCTTTGGTTTACTTTTGTTCATTTTCTGCTGTTTGATTAACCAGGTAGAGAATTTCAGAAAGTGGGCTAATGAGACAAACTTCACGATCAGGAGACCAGACAACACGAGTAAATACGGTGTTGTACTTGACGACTTTGGCCTGGATATTATGCTTAAGCAACTCATGGATGATTTTATCTTTCCTATTTGCAAAGGCAAGACATATATTTTACTTAAATGCATTCGAAAGACTTTTATTGGTTAAAGCTTATTTTAAGAAAATACAGCGAAACTTAACTCTGTTGTTTTGCAGTATTCTTTCCTGAAGTGTGTGGAACAATGTTTGACTCTCACTATGGATTTTTTATTGAAAATGGTGAAGATAGGGATGCTGACGTAGGTGAGTCTTGTGATATTACTTTCCTGAAGTGCAAACATGAATTGTGATACCTAGAGAAAAACCAGAGTGAATTCTTTAATAGCAAAACATTAATCTGGTTTAGTATAAGATTAAGCAGTGATCTTTTAAATCTGCAGGCTTTCATGTGGAAGATTCAGACATAACATTGAATGTTTGTTTGAGTAAACAAGGTGAGGGAGGAGAAATACTTTTCGCAGGCGCACGATGCAATAAACATATGGATATAGATCCAAAGCCAGAGGTATTTGAGTCCTTTTGAGTAGCTTCCTTTGTACTGTTACATTCCTATATTCAGTAAATGGCAAAAGGGTTCAAGTAATAAAGGAACCAACTATTTCTCACTTACGCAGGAATATTTTGATTACTGCCATATACCGGGTCAAGCTATACTTCACCGTGGCTGCCACGTCCATGGTGCTAGAGCCACAGCATCTGGTCGTCGGGCCAATATGATTCTTTGGTGCCAGAAGTAAGAAACTTTGAAGCTTGCCTCAAGATTTCAGATCACAGTTGAATCATATTTTTTTTCTGCTTTTCCATTGCAGCTCTTTGTTTAGAGAGATGCAAACTTATGAACCGGAATTCTCAGACTGGTGCGGTCAATGTGTCCATGAAGAGAAAGAAAACAAAAGCCAGATTCTTGCTGTCAAAAGAAAGGTAAAAAAATGACACGATTTTGCATAAGTTTATAAGTTGTTTTGTTTAAGCATCGTAATCAACCTTTGCGTGTCCTTATTGCAGGAGATGTTTAGGATAGAGAGTGAAGCCGAACCTCCACGAAAAAAATGAAGTTTATGCTTTGATAGTTGTATGGCATTAATTGACGTTGCTTAAAAACAAAAACGCACGCAACGGCAGGATTGACATAGAAACGTCTCAAATCCACCACTCATATTATTTCGCAGTAATTTAGGTTTATGCAGTAAAAATTTTAGAAACATATAGAAAACGTTTTACTTCCGTAGGTGTTTGAGTCATTCTCTTGGATGTTCAGACGTGTCTTAAAGCTTCGAGTACGCAACATGGCTTTTATCTTCTCATTGTTGGCCAATCCAATAATTTTCTTGCCTACTTTTGTCGTTCTCTAAAGTCAATTTGTTGGGAGTTATTGATGATTATCCGGTTATCCCCATATCACACCCGCCTTGAGATTTTGTCCTTCAGAAGAAACCATTTAAATTGATTTCATTTGCTGACAACTTAATTATATTCTCTCCACCAAAACAAAGATGATTAGAATTCCAATAAGTGAACAACATCGAACATATTGAGGGACTAGACCACACTTACCTTAATCATGACGGTGGTAAATAGAATCTAGAAAAAAGGACATCGAAAATGGAACGAACGAAGTCGAGAGAGCGGTGGTCTCCTAACGCGCGCATGACTCGCTGGAAAGTATTGATCAATGAACGTAGATGGAAGCTAGACATCATTGTAACGACAGCTTCCTCTTTTCTATTCTTTTTCTTTTTCGGAATAACTAAAAAGATGTAATGAATCCATAGATGGGAGCTAGGCATGATCCATAATAACAATAGAGCATCAATCGATCATGAAATAAACAAATAATAAATTATTAATATGTAGTGAATCAACGCGTATATTGTAAATCAATAACAAAGACATATATAACTAAATAAACGTAAATTAAATTATGGATCTAATTGGTAACCAAAAACTGTACAAGTTTTTAATTGTTATCTGGAGCTGTTAGCTTTATCGGAATAGTGCAAACCTGTTAGAAATAATTGTACAAAAAAATTGAGAGTAAACTTTTTTTTTTAACGTTTTTGATAAAGGTTTTGTGATTGGTAACAACTTACGTGATACAGCTAAACTATACTTTCAACTTGAATTAATTAATTTTTGTTTCAGAACTATTTTATGCTAGTGCTCTGCGTGGACCCAATCTATAATCTACCTAATCCAGCAATTTAATTAAAAAACTTATCAAATTTGGTTTGCTGTGCTATGAATCACTTAATCTAGTCTCTATTTTCATTTTCCTTGTTATACTGTACAACATATAGAAAAGCATTTCCGACCAAAAGATATATCCAATAATCCCACTCACTGGTAAATAGAGCAATACTTCTTTGTTTATCTCCACTATTTGAATATGGAACATCATAAAAACGAAAAGAAAATGAAACGCCTTCCGTTGAGGTGAATCAAGAGATCCAAAATCAAATATGAGTTTAAGATTCGAGCTCAAGGATTTAGAAGAGTTGACGTCAAATGTGAAGCAAGTACAAGACGATTTGTTGGAGGAGATACTTCAAATTAATGCGAACACAGAATATCTCTGTCAATTTCTCCATAGAAGTTCTAGTAAAGAGCTTTTCAAGAAAAATGTACCAGTGGTGAGCTACGATGATGTGAGACCTTATATCGAACGTGTTGCGAATGGAGAGCCTTCAAATATCTTTACGGGAGAAACCATTACTAATTTCTTTCTAAGGTAAACATTGTCAAATCTTAGAAGCCAAATTAAGTATATAGTTAACTGATTAGTTAGTTTTTAACCTTTTTAATAATTGAAAAATTGTGGTGCTGGTGACTTTGTTTGTGTATAGCTCTGGAACTTCTGGAGGGAAACAAAAGATCTTTCCTGTGAACAACAAGTACTTCGAGAATATGATATTCATCCACGCTTTATGCTCGTCCACTATATCCAAGTAAATATTCATATATCTACAAATTTTTCACTAAGTGTATGTGTGACTTCCATCACCTAAACTATCTTTCTATTAACGGTATATAGGTACATCGATGGCATTGGGGAAGGAAAAGTGATGGCGTTTCTCAATACTAGACCGTTTAGTAAAACTCCCTCTGGTTTGCCTGTTGCTCCTCTATCTACAAGCTTTGCTATGAGTGATTATTTCAAGAACCGGCCATCAAAGTGTTACATTAGTCCCGACGAAGTCATATTGTGTGTGGACAACAGACAGAACATGTACTGAAAATTATTGTTTTACATTAGTCCCGACGAAGTCAAGGTATTGGATTCTGTAATTAAGTTTAGTTTTGAAAATTATTGTTTTTGTGGATTTGACTTTGATAATACTACAAAAGCATCTAAATTGTGCACTTATGAGTACAAATTTTGGTCTAAAACTCGACCTAACTACAACAAGCTCCAGTGCATGAGTCCGCACACAACGGAGGGAGCAAATAGTCTGGATGAAATGGTGGGATAGACTACGTAGCACTACATGCAACTAGAAATTGTATCACGCGTTGCATAGTTTTAATATTAATATTATAAAATGTGCTATATTTTTAGTTATATTAAAAATAAGTTTAGTTACTTTTAATATAGATTTATATTTTATTGTTTTATATACATAAATTTATTGTTCATTATTAAATAATTATTTTTCAAGACTAAACATTTGTAAGAAAATATAGAGATATTTCCCACAAATGTTGTTCTATCAAGCTTCTTTAGCTCCCTCATTCCTCTTTCAATACCCAATAAACACAAGGAAAAAGATTCAGAGTCTTAACTTTAATCAACCCATTTTAACTAGATTTGATATAATAATTAATATAATATACAGTGGCGGACCCAAAAATCTTTTTAAAATCAAATCATAACTAATTTTTTTTCTTCTTAAAAATACTGTTAAACAAAGTACAAAAATTCTTTTATAACACATCTTAATCTAAATCTGCATTTACTATGGTGGAGATGAATAATATTTTGATCCATGTGGTAAATTAAGATGAAGATGAAATTTTGAAACCAAAGAGCGAACGAACGTTTCAAACTCAGTAGAAAAATAGTTAGGTCATTAGGCTTAATTTAGGTCAATAGGATATGATTTAATGAGGTTTCGTTGGTTAATTATTGACTATTTTAATTTTAGAAACATAAATACTTATGATAAGTAACTTATCTATTGTGGACTTTTTTATAATTTTCAATCAAACCAAACACTGAACTGTAATTAGTTGGGTGTCAAAACAAATATTGAGTGGGTTCAAATTACTAAGGCCATAAACTTTTAAAGAAAAATCAAATTTTATGGTGGGTCAGTTGAACCCCCTTTCTTGTACATAGGTCCGCCAATGATAATATACCATCAACTGTATCATGTGAAGATTGTTTCCCGAGTTGATTGATCCAAAGAAGAGCTGTTTGGACTCCTTAACATTACTAGTGCGGCCACACTCTCGGGGTACAAAAGAAGTTTTGCAGTTGAGTGGTCAGAAGACCAAAAGATACAAGACTTCTTTCAAACATTTGCATGATGCATGATCAGGATATAGAACAGATAAAATTAATTTAAATATAATTTAATGATCATGATATGAACTGAATAAAATTAAAAAATATAATTTAAAAAAATAAAATAACATAAAATTGAAATGCTGAATTAATTCGACTCATTCAGAAAACACGACAAAACAACAAGCCAACCACTCTATTAATTTTAGAAATATATAAGTTGATTGATTGATAAATTAAATATGGACACACTAAGCACAGACCAACCACCAATTTTGTTTTTGTCGAAAACCAACCACCAATTTAAACTAGATAAGATGAATGCAAGAACGGGTACACTAAAAACTCTCTTCTGGAAATTCAAAATATTATTTTTGGAAAGTTTATTAATTATTAAAATATGTTTTTTATATAATTTTTTTATTTAAAATAATAGAATATATTTTAGGGCAATACATATAGTAGAATTGTAAGAAGTGACTCAGATTTTAGTGTTCGGGTCTAAGTGTGGGAGAAACTATCGGTGAAAGAGAGGGTTCGAAGTCTGTTGTGATTCAAGGGAAGCACGTGAGAAACACGTGAGGCGAGCTGACTAAAGTCATAACAAGCTTGAGGGCGTTTTGGTCTTTTCGCATGAGCTCTGTAACTATATCTTCTTCTTCTTCTCTGTAATTCGTTAGATCGTGATAAGAGTTTGTTGAGATCAAAGAGAGAGAGGAGTGTAGTGAGAGAAAGCTTGAAAGCATTGTAACAGAGACTAAGTTCCCAAGTTCTAGTGGATTTCCGGAGAGGTTTCTCCGGCGAGACGTAGCGTTCCGGTTTGGAACGTGAACTCGTTAAATTCTCTGTGTTCAGCTTTTCTTTTACTTTCTTTCAGTTCTGATCAATTCGATTCTTAGTGCTGAAGTTGATTCGTGTGTCTGTGAGATTGAAGTGAAGTTAGATCTTTACAAATTGGTATCAGAGCTCACGGTTGTTGAGCGAGTGCGAATCTAAGATGGTAGGAACTCCGATCGCGATCTTTGATGGATCAGGAGATTTCTCCTTGTGGAAGACAAGGATTATGGCATATCTAAGCGTCATTGGACTTAAGGATGTTGTCATCGGAACATCGTCTCTGCCGCTCACTGCAGAAGAAGAAGAAGATCCGGAGAAAAGGAAGAAACGAGACGCAGATGATGCAGCAAGGCTTGAGCGATGTGATAAAGCAAAGAATGTGATCTTCCTTAATGTTGCAGATAAGGTCTTAAGAAAGATCGAGCTATGTCAAACTGCAGCAGAAGCTTGGGGAACTCTAGATCGATTGTTCATGATTCGATCTCTACCTCATAGAGTCTTTACTCAGCTAAGTTTCTATACTTTTAAGATGCAAGAAAACAAGAAAATCGATGAGAATATTGATGATTTCTTAAAGATTGTGGCTGATTTGAATCATTTGCAGATTGAGGTGACTGATGAGGTTCAAGCAATTCTATTGCTAAGTTCGTTGCCTTCAAGATATGATGGTTTAGTTGAAACCATGAAGTATAGTAATAGCCGAGAAAAGTTGAGGTTAGATGATGTGATGGTTGCAGCTCGAGACAAAGAAAGAGAGTTGTCACAGAGTAATCGATCTGTATCAGAAGGGAATTTTGCTAGAGGAAGACAAGAAGGATCTTCCAACAATAACCAAGGGAAGAAGGGTAAAGGGAGATCAAGATCTAAGTCTCGAGATGGTAAGCGAGTATGCTGGATATGTGGTAAGGAGGGACACTTTAAGAAACAGTGTTTCAAATGGCTTGAAAGAAACAAAGATAAAGGATCAGGATCAAGTTCAGATAAAGGAGAAGCGAGTATAGCTAAAGCTGAATATGATCCAGCAATGGTTCTAATGGCAGAAGAAGAGAATCTTTTTGTTTCAGGGAATACTGCAGACGAATGGGTTCTAGATACAGGCTGTTCATTCCACATGACACCAAGGAGAGATTGACTTTCAGATTTTAGAGAAGTGAAATCTGGTTATATTAAAATGGGAAATGATTCTTTGTCTCAGGTAAAAGGAATTGAAACATAAGAATCAAGAACTCTGATGGGACACAGATTACTTTAACATAAGTGAGATACATGCCAACAATGTCTAGGAACCTAATTTCTTTAGGAACCTTAGAAGACAAAGGATGCTGGTTCAAGTCTCAAGATGGTATTCTCAAGGTGGTTAAAGGATGCTCTACTGTTCTTAAAGGACAGAAAAGAGAAACGTTGTATATACTTCTTAGAGAAGCTGAGATAGCTGAATCAAATGTCTCTGAGAAATCCAAAGATGAAACTGTGTTATGGCACAACAGACTTGGTCATATGAGTCAGAAGGGAATGGAGATATTAGTGAAGAAGGGTTGTTTAAACAGGGAAGTGATTCATGAGTTGAGGTTTTGTGAAGACTGCATTTATGGGAAAAATCATAGAGTCAGTTTCCCATCTGCTCAGCATATTACAAAGGAGAAGCTAGCTTATATCCATTCAGATTTATGGGGATCTCCTCATAATCCAGCATCTTTGGGAAATTGTCAATACTTCATCTCCTTCATTGATGACTATTCCAGGAAAGTGTGGATATATTTTCTTAAGAAGAAAGATGAAGCTTTTGAGAAATTTGTTGAATGGAAGAAAATGGTGGAAAATCAATCTGATAAGAAGGTTAAGAAACTCAGAACTGATAATGGCTTAGAGTACTGTAACCATTACTTTGAGAAGTTTTGTAAAGAGGAAGGCATTGTAAGGCACAAGACTGTTGCTTACACACCTCAACAGAACGGTGTCGCTGAGAGACTCAATCGAACTATAATGGATAAAGTTCGCAGCATGTTAAGTGAAAGTGGTATGGAAAAGAGATTTTGGGCAGAAGCTGCTGCTACAGCAGTGTATTTGATAAATCGATCTCCCTATACTGCAACGAACTTTGAGCTGCCAGAAGAAAGATGAACAGGAGCTTTACCGGATATGAGTTCATTGAGAAGGTTTGGTTGTTTGGCTTATGTACACGCAGATCAAGGGAAGTTGAATCCTAGAGCAAAGAAGGGAATATTCACGAGCTATCCTGAGGGTGTTAAAGGATATAAAGTTTGGCTACTTGAAGAAAAGAAGTGTGTCATTAGTGGAAACGTGATATTCATAGAGGAAGTGATGTACAAAGACATTAAAACTGATTCTCAGAACAGTTCTTATGAAGAAGTCATGGAGAACATAGGAGAAGGTTCTAATCAGCTGATATCTAATATCACAGATCAAAGTATGACAGAACAAGAGAGCGTTGAGCAAGGTGGAGTTACTGAAGAACAGACTGTTAATGAACAGAATCAAGTGCAGACAGAAACTCATGAAGAAGAAGGAAGCAGCAGTGATAATTCTACCGAAGAAGTGGATCTCAGTAACTACCTACTAGTAAGAGACAGAGAGAAAAGAACAGTAAAGTTGAACAGAAGATATAATGAGTCTAATATGGTTGGTTTTGCCTACAATACAGAAGATGGGGGTAGTTCTGAGCCTAAGACATATCAAGAAGCATTAAGTGATCAAGATTGGGAATTATGGAATGGAGCTATGAAAGAACAAATGTCATCCATGGGAAAAAAACCACACGTGGGACTTAGTAGATAAACCAGTAAATGCGAAAATCATTGGTTGCAGATGGGTCTTCACGAGGAAAGCTGGTATTCCCGGAGTGGAAGCACCTAGATTTAAAGCTCGGCTGGTAGCCAAAGGTTTTACACAGAAAGAAGGTGTAGATTATAATGAAATCTTCTCACCAGTTGTTAAACATGTGTCTATCAGGTTTATGCTCTCAATGGTGGCTCAGTTTGACATGGAGCTGCATCAGATGGACGTTAAAACAGCATTCCTACATGGATTTCTTGATGAAGAGATATTGATGGCTCAACCTGAAGGTTTTGAAGATAAGAAATACCCTGAAAAGGTATGTTTACTGAAAAGATCCCTATATGGTCTAAAGCAATCTCCTAGACAGTGGAATCTGAGATTTGATGAGTTTATGAAGAGTATTGATTTCACTAGGAGCGCTTATGACAGTTGTGTATACTTGAAGCAGCAAAGTGATAAGTCATATGGGTATCTACTCCTATACGTAGATGACATGTTGATAGCTGCTAAAGAAAAGTCAAGTATCATGGAGTTAAAACAGTAACTGGGTAAAGAGTTTGAGATGAAGGATTTAGGTGAAGCTCAGAAAATTTTAGGCATGGAGATTGCTAGAGATAGAGCTGCAGGTGTGTTGACTCTATCACAGGAAGGTTATGTGAAGAAAGTTTTGAGATCTAGTCAGATGGATCAGGCTAAACCTGTGTCAACACCACTAGGAATCCATTTCAAGCTCAGAGCAGCTACTGAAAAAGAGTATCAGGAACAATTTGACAGAATGAAGATTGTACCTTACTCAAACACTGTTGGAAGCATCATGTATTCAATGATAGGCACGAGGCCAGATCTTGCTTATCCAGTTGAAGTGATCAGTCGTACATGAGTAGACCATTAAAGGATCATTGGCAAGCGGCTAAGTGGGTCTTGAGGTACATGAAAGGCACAAAGAAAAAGAAGCTTTGCTTCAGGAAGAATAAAGACTTCTTATTAAGAGGTTACTGTGACTCTGACTATGGTGGTGATTATGATAACCGGAGGTCAATCACAGGTTATGTTTTCACTATTGGTGGGAACACCATTAATTGGAAATCACGGCAGCAGAAGGTGGTAGCTATCTCTACTACAGAGGCAGAATATATGGCATTAACCGATGTTGTTAAAGAGGCTTTGTGGCTGAGAGGTTTTTCTGAAGAACTTGGTTTTTCACAGGAGAGTGTGGAGGTGAATTGTGATTCAGAGAGTGTTACTGCTTTGGCAAAGAACTTTGTACATCACGAAAGGACAAAGCATATTGATATCAGGTTACATTTCATTCGAGATATCATAAATGCAGGTCTGGTTAAAGTGGTGAAGATTGCAAGTGAGTGCAATCCTGTAGACATTTTTACTAAGGTGTTGCCTGTGGAGAAGTTTGAAGGAGCATTGCATATGCTCCGAGTTACTGAGAACTGAGAGGTGAATCTCAGGTACTGGAGGGGAGATCCAAGAACTAGAACAAGTTGAGACAAGGAAGACAATCAGAGTCAAGGTGGAGAATTGTAAGAAGTGACTCAGATTTTAGTCTTCGGGTCTAAGTGTGGGAGAAACTCTCGGTGAAAGAGAGGGTTCGAAGTCTGTTGTGATTCAAGCGAAGCACGTGAGAAACACGTGAGGCGAGCTGACTAAAGTCATAACAAGCTTGAGGGCGTTTTGGTCTTTTCGCATGAGCTCTGTAACTATATCTTCTTCTTCTTCTTCTCTGTAATTCCGTTAGATCGTGATAAGAGTTTGTTGAGATCAAAGAGAGAGAGGAGTGTAGTGAGAGAAAGCTTGAAAGCATTGTAACAGAGACTAAGTTCCCAAGTTCTAGTGGATTTCCGGAGAGGTTTCTCCGGCGAGACGTAGCGTTCCGGTTTGGAACGTGAACTCGTTAAATTCTCTGTGTTCAGCTTTTCTTTTACTTTTTTTCAGTTCTGATCAATTCGATTCTTAGTGCTGAAGTTGATTCGTGTTTTTGTGAGATTGAAGTGAAGTTAGATCTTTACAAAAATAAAAAAATAAAAATAAAGAGTAAGAAAAATTGTGGACTGCCACATAAACAGAAAAAAAATAGTAAGAAAAATGTTGTTCTTTCGTCAAACTAAATGACATACCAGCAACTAATATCAAACTGTACATACCAGCCACTAATATGAAGATAAACAATTAAAACTTGTACTTGTTCCCTATAATCTTTCCACATCATATCTCAATAAATGTTGAAAATTGAAATCATTAACTATTAAATTGTTTTATGTGATGATGATATGTGTAGTCTCGTGGGTTGTACTATTTCGTGCCCTACAGATTACATATTCATCTAAAACATGATAAAAACAAATTATTGGAAAAAATGTTGCATAGCTTGACTCCGAAAACTAATGAGAGCATGTAAATTCTTCTAGATATGTCTATATAATTTGTGTAGGTAACAATCTTTTTTCTTTTATATATCAGTGTTTGATGAATACATTGTATTTTCTTAACTGTTATAACAAATTTGATGAGGAGATGAGAATTACTTCTCATTTTGTCAAAACATTTGAAAATACAAATACATTGGAAAAACAAAAAATTAACAAAAATAAAATAAAATCTTAAATATATATTGATAAACAGCAATTAAGTAGCATTCTTTTAGAACTAAACTCCAAATCTGGTGTAAAAGACAAAGTATGAAAGTCTTGAACAACCACTAGACTGAAAAAATCGAGTTAATTAATATTAATGAATTAGCATTTTCCTATCTATTAAGATACAAATAGATTAAAATAGTTGACAGCTTACTTTTGTTGTTAAATCGACTCGCACGATTGTCCAAGTTCTGACTGACTTGCGTAATAATCTATGCAAATAAAAACAAATCGGTTGTGACATTCTTTATACAAATTAGTTTGTTTAGTGTTATATACTGCCGTATAAAGAACCCCTTAGCAGAGATGAGAGATCAAAACCAAATAAATTAAAAAGTAAATTTATTGAAATATGATGAATCCAAGTTTAAATCTGATGGATCTGGAGGAGCTAACATCGAATGCAAAGCAGATACAAGAAGACGTATTGGAAGAGATACTCACACTTAATGCCAACACTGAATATCTTCACCGCTTCCTCCACGGGAGCTCTGATAAAGTGCTTTTCAAAAAGAACGTACCGGTGGTTACCTATGATGATGTTAAGCCTTATATCGAACGTGTTGCGAATGGAGAGCCCTCGGATGTGATTTCTGGTGGACCTATCACTATGTTCCTCCGTAGGTAAATTTCTCATATGGCAATTAATGGATGAACTAGTTATGATGATTTTTAAGGTGTTGGTTGCTTTTTTATTACTCTAGCTAGTACTCTTACATAGTAGTCTCATTATAATTTCGGGTGGACTGATCACTATGTCCCTCCGAAGGTAAAATCATCACATAACTAAAATGGATCAACTAGTTTTGATTTTGCTTGGTATGACTCTAGCTAGTACTCATATATAGTAGTTTTTTTTGTGTTTTGTGTAGCACCGGAACTTCAGGAGGGAAACAAAAGGTATTTCCAGTGAACGATAAGTACATTGAAAAGTTGGGATACGTTATTGCTCTACGATCTCTCGCTATGTCCAAGTAATTTCCTTCTCTTAAGTGTTATATATAAGCTATAACATATGTAATGACTACATTGGTCTACCATTACGTAAATTACATAAGTTCATTTTCATTTGTTTATGCTAAGAATTTTTTTGATATTCATCAACTTTAAAATGTAAAAGAGCTTCCAACAAATAAAGTTGGTGCTGAGACATGAACACTTTTCTTTAATTGATTTCTCAAATGATAAATAAGATACTCTGTATATTTTATCTTTAATTTCCACAACTAAGATCTTTTTTGTTTTGGACTATAGGCATTTTGATAGCGGTGGCGAGCAAGGAAAAGCGATGGAGTTTCATTGCACTAAACCGCCATCGGCAACACCCTCTGGTTTACCGGTCTTTGCTGTATTTTCTTCTTCATGAGCGATTACTTCAAAAACCGACCATCAAAATGTAATTCTGAGTACACAAGCCCTGACCAAATTATATTGTGCCCAGACCATAATCAGAGTTTGTATTGTCATCTTTTATGCGGGCTTGTCCAGCGAGATGAGGTTGTGAGAGTAGGTGCAGCCTTTGCTTTTGTCTTGGTTCGAGCCATCGATTTTCTTGAGAAACACTGGAAGGAATTGTGTAGCAATATCCGATCAGGTCATGTTAGTGAGTGGATCACTGACCTTGAGGGCAGAAACGCTGTCTCCACCATTCTTCGAGGACCTGATTCAATATTGGCTGATGTTATTGAACAAGAATGCAGCCACAAGTCCTGGGAAGGTATTATTACACGACTTTGGCCCAAAGCCAAATATATTGATTGTATTATAACAGGACAAATGTCTCAATACATTCCAATGTTGGAGTTTTATTCCAACAAGCTGCCTATAGTTTCCACAACATATGGGTCTTCTGAAAGTACATTTGGGATGAATGTGGATCCTCTATGCAAACCACAAGATACCTCCTACACATGTGCGCCGAACATCTCCTACTTCGAGTTTCTACCTGTTGATCACAAGGGAGACATGGCAAGCATTGTTGATCTTGTCGACGTCAAGTTAGGGTGCTACTATGAACCGGTGGTCACTAATTATTTTGGTCTACACAGATATCTTATTGGAGATATTCTACAGGTTACTGGATTTTACAATAACACACCTCAATTTAGATTTGTACATAGAAAGAATGTGGTTTTAAGCGTGAGATCGGAGACAACAACTGAAGAAGACATTTTAAAGGCGTTGAATCATGTGGGACTGGTTCTTGAATCTTCAGATTTAATGTTGATGGGCTTCACATGCTATGCAGATATCTCCACATTTCCAGGTCACTACGTTTTTTACTGGGAACTCAAAGCTAAAGACGTTCAAGATGTTTTCGAGCTTGAGGAGAAAGTAATGGTGAAATGTTGCTCTTTATTAGAGGAGTCATTTGATGAAGTATATAGAAAAAATAGGAGTAAAGATGAGTGTATCGGACCTCTAGAGATAAGAGTTGTGCAACAAGGAACATTCGATTCCCTCATGGAATATTTCATCTCCCAAGGAGGTTCGATTGCTCAATACAAGACACCCATATGTATCAACTCTTCTGAAGCCTTAGCAGTTCTTGAAAACAAGGTTCTTGCTCGATTCTTTAGCGAAAAATCTCCTCCTCTTGACTCATAGTGCTTTGTATTCTATATGCTTGAATAAAGAAAAGGTCGTGGAAAAACTATGAACAAAGCACTTGAGATGTTTGTATGCCTATTGGTGATGGTTGCATGTTATAATAACGGAAATGTATGTAAGTAATGTTATTTGGAAACATAGGAGAAACATTTTCACAACTAGCACCACCGTTTGTCAATTTTCTTATCAAATCTTGCAAATATTTGTACTTGATAATAGAAATGACTTTGTCTTTAAACTTTTACAAAAGATATTCAAATAAAATTTAATCCAGGGTAGAAAATAGAATGGATGCAAACAATATGTAATCTTTATAAAAAAAATATTGTGTAAAATTTAGGTCATATAATTTATTATTTTAGTTTAATCAAATTAATTTTTTGTTATATAGAAAAGAAAAAAATTGAATGGAAAAATATAATTTATTTCAATACATAAGGAATGTTTTATATATAAGTTTAAATATTAATAATTCAAAAAAATAATTTCGGTAAGTGTATTCAATACTAAAATGTATTAACTTGGTTATTGATTTTAAAATAATAGAATAACTACAGTATAATTAAAGTGTTTGATAACAAAGATAAATGTAAATTGAAAAAAAAAAAAAATAGATGAGGAAAATTATGGTTTTGCCACATAAGCAACATTGTCTTTCTTAAAAAAAAATATTATAGGGGATATAATTTTAAAAATCAACCATCACACTTTTTGTCGGTTTGGTTTTTAACCAAACAAACAAAAATTATTACTTTGAGAGGTAGTGTTCGAATGGATTGGCACACATTTCTAAGTTCTGTGAGTGAATAATTGATCTATACAAATCAAAATAAATAGTTTGGTCCCATTTTGAATTTTGTCTAGACATTAATTCTTACAGTGCTATATATCGCTAAAAGCCCTTTACTAGAGATTAAAAAAAAAACATATACATTAAAGTGAACTAGAGAACTAGAGAACAAAACCAAATATGAGTTTAAGCGTTGAGCTCAAGGATTTGGAGGTCTTAACAACGAACGCAAAGCAAATACAAGATGATGTATTGAAGGAGATACTCACACTTAACGCCAACACAGAGTATCTCAAACGTTTTCTCGATGGAAGCTCTGATAAAGAGTTGTTCAAGAAGAACGTACCGGTGGTGAGCTACAATGATGTCAAGCCTTATATCGAACGTGTTGCGAATGGAGAGCCCTCGGATGTGATTTCAGGTGGAACCATTACAAGATTCGTCCAAAGGTACATAAATATATCATTATGATTAATCAATGGATCAAGTACTAGTTTTGATTTGGAGGTGATGGTTGTGTGTAGCACGGGAACTTCAGGAGGGATACATAAAATATTTCCAGTGAACGATAAGTACATAGAGAATCTTGGATACCTTTTGGCTGTATCCTCTCTCATTACTTCCAAGTAAGTCCTTTCTTAACCGTTGCTACACAAATTATAAGTTATAAATATTGGCTCATAGATTTTAATGATTTAGAAATCCAAAGAAAAATCGTGTTATTTTAAAATCGTTTGTGGAATCATTTATTCATTAATTGATTCAAAATTTAATTAATAGATATTTATTTTGTTTTTTGTTTTCTTAGCTTCCACGACTAAGATTGATCTCATTCTACTTTATAGACATTTCAGTGACAAGGTAGATGAGAAAGGAAAGAAAATGGCGTTTCTTTACAACAGATTAGAATCCAAAACTCCCTCCGGATTAGCCCTTTCTTCATCATTTACAAGCTATTTCATGAGCGATTACTTCAAAAACCGGTCATCAAAATGTAATTCTGAGTACACAAGCCCCGACCAAGTCATATTGTGCCCCGACAACAACCAAAGTGTGTATTGTCATCTTCTATGTGGGCTTTCCCAGAGAGAAAAGGTTGTGGGAGTTAGTGCAACATTTGCTCATGCCTTAATCAAAGCAATAAATGCTCTTCAAATTTACTGGAAGGAATTGTCTAGTAATATCCGGTCAGGTCATGTTAGTGAGTGGATCACTGACCTTGACTGCAAAAATGCTGTCTCAGCCATTCTTGGAGGACCTGACCCTGAATTGGCTGATGTGATTGAACAAGAATGCAGCCACAAGTCATGGGAAGGTATCATCACACGACTTTGGCCCAAAGCAAAGTTTATTGAATGCATTGTTACAGGACAAATGGCCCAATACATTCCAACATTGGACTTCTATTCCAACAAGCTTCCTATAGTTTCCATGGTATATGGGTCTTCTGAAAGTATATTTGGGGTGAATGTGGATCCTTTATCCAAACCACAAGATGTGTCCTACACATTTCTGCCCAATATCTCCTACTTTGAGTTTCTACCTATTGATCATGAGGAAGATATGAACACCATTGTTGATCTTGTCGGTGTCAAGCTAGGGTGCTATTATGAAACCGTGGTTACTAGTTATTTTGGTCTACACAGGTATCTTATTGGAGATATTCTACAGGTGACTGGATTCTACAATAACACACCTCAATTTAGATTCGTACGCAGAAAGAATATTGTGTTAAGCGTCAATAGTGAAGCAACAACTGAACAGGACATTTTAAAGGGGTTGGCTAGTGCGACCCTTGTTCTTGAGTCTTCAAATTCAATGTTGACGGGTTTCACATGTTATGCGGATATCTCCAGTTTTCCAGGTCACTACGTCTTTTACTGGGAACTCAAAGCAAAAGATGTTGACGATGTTGTTGAGCTTGATGAAAATGTATTGGAAGAATGTTGCTATGCGTTAGAGGAATCGTTTGATGCTCTTTATAAAAGACTAAGGAGTAAAGAAGGGTCAATTGGAGCTCTAGAGATAAAAGTGGTGCAACAAGGAACATTTGATTCTCTCATGGAATATTTCATCTCCAAAGGTGGTTCGGTTGCTCAATACAAGACACCTATGTGTATCAACTCTTCGGAAACCTTAGCAGTTCTTGAAGATAAGGTTATTGCTCGATTCTACAGCCAAAAATCTCCTCCTCTTAACTTATAGTTCTTTGTATTATAATTTCTTTTAAAAGTCTTGGAAAACAACATGAAACAAAGCACTTATGTTGTTTGTATGCCTATATATGGTTGCATGTTATAATAACGGAAACGCGTGTAAGTAATGTTATTTATAAACATTTTCACAACTAGCACCACAATTAGTCCATTTTCTTATCAAATCTTGCAAATCTTTGTACTTGATGATAGAAATGGCTTTGTCTCTAAATTTTTACAATTGAAGTTCTTTCGTTATGTAATATGATCAATATTGTCCCTTGTGATTTATAATATGCTATAAAAAGTTTATTTTTCTACAGGTCAAAGAAAGGATCTTGGTAGTTTTATTTTTGTTTTGTTTCCTAATGCTATATCTAATCTAAGAACATGCAATTTTACTGTATCAAAATGTTAGTGTCAATCCAAATGATTAACTTAATTCCGATTCTACTTTTGTAGATAGAATCTATAAATAGACTAATGGACATGAAACTGACAAACTTTCAGATGAAATTTGTGTACTAAACCAAATTAAAAAGTTAGCCCAATAATACTATTCGGCCCAAGAAAGAAGCCCAATGAAAAACTCTCAGCGTCTTCTTCCCCGTCGTGGCCGTCATTTGAAAGGGTTGTGGCACCTACGCAGCCTCACAAAAACCTCACCTTTCCACCATAACATTGTTTCTGTTCTACTTCACAGAAGAACAGAGACAAAAGAAAGAACGGGTCTTTGGTCGGAAAGTTCGACTCTTTTAGCATCTTCAGATGTTCTAATCTCGAAAAAAATGCAACTTTACTCTGCAATTTTCCGAGGACATATCAGACCTAACGCCGTCGTCGGTGCTGCCTCCATGTTTATTCAACATAATTCCATCCAGCTTCATCGGAGCCCTAAATTGTTGTTGAGACCTTCCTCTGTAGTAAGGTCTCTTCATTGCCGGAGGTCAGGTGGATTGGTTACGCATTCTCAGAGGTCAAGGGTCTTGTGTGTGAAAGCAGCTCGTGGTGATGCTTCTTCTTCGACTCTTGGAATAGAGTGGAGAGCAGCTAATTTACCATATTTTCAGAGGCAAAACTCTGGCTATGGACGTATTGCTTACAATGACTATGAATCAAGTGATGAGTCGGATAGAGATGTTGGGTCCTCTCAGTCTCAGCAAATGGTAAGTTGGCTTAAAGGGTGTTTTGTGGTTTCTCCAACACTTGTCAAAGTTGAGGTCTTTGACGTTTGTTAATTGTGTTTTAGGCGGGTTCGACTCTTGATAACATTGATCAATGGAGATTTAAACTAACTATGCTTCTCCGGAACAAAGAAGACCAAGAAGTTGTTTCAAGGGAGAGAAAAGATCGGCGTGATTTTGATCATATCTCTGCTTTGGCAACTAGGATGGGATTACACAGGTAGATTTTTGTTATATTACCAAGTGTAGTATTTCCTTGAGGTTGATTTAACTCTTTGGAAGATTATAGAGATATGTTCTGTTGTTTGCAGCCGTCAGTATTCGAAGATTGTTGTCATTAGTAAAGCTCCTTTGCCAAATTATAGACCTGATCTTGATGATAAACGCCCACAAAGAGAGGTATTTGAGTGATTCTTAGTGTTCTTTATATGCTTTTGAGTCTACCTTTTGTTTACCGGGATAGGGAGCTTATAAGAGATACCTAGTGATGCTAAGCTGGCTAATTAAGTTTCCTAAATAGTTAGGGTTCTTACATGTTTTTATGCTTTGTTCATTTTCATGGCGTCTTGGATATAAAAGGTGGTTTTGCCTTTTGGTCTACAAAGCGAAGTAGATGCCCATCTACATTCTTTCCTCGATCAGAAAAAAACATTGATTCCGGAGATGCCCAGGCAAAATAGTAGTGAAAGTTTAGCAAACGGTTATGGAAACTATGAGACACCAGAGACCGTGATGCAAAATAGTCTTGCTAGGGAAAGAATACTCCGCCCAAGAAGCTTACAACTGAAGAGCAAGCAACAGCAATGGGTGGTTGGTTTCTCAGAAGCTGTAGCCTTGTTATGATTTATGCTGTCAATCATTTTCCTTCTTCATATTTAGTTAAATATATCTCTGTCTTCTTTGGCAGGATTCTCCAGAAGGCCAGAAAATGGTAGGGTTTCGCAAAACCCTTCCTGCTTACAAAGAGAAAGATGCACTACTGAAAGCCATTGCAGCAAACCAGGTGAACCGCAATTCTTCCATTTACTTCATGTACATATATCAACTAATTTCTAACTGTTTGACACCCTGCGTGCCTTCGTGTGCCTCCTGCAGGTCGTAGTGGTTTCTGGAGAAACTGGATGTGGTAAAACAACACAGCTTCCTCAGTACATATTAGAATCTGAGATCGAGGCTGCCCGTGGAGCTACATGCAGCATCATATGTACCCAGCCTAGAAGAATATCGGCTATTTCTGTTTCTGAACGAGTTGCTGCAGAACGTGGAGAACAAATTGGAGAATCTGTAAGTTTTACGCTCTGTGACCAGTTTTTGTGAATTTTTTTGACACTGGAATATTTAATCTACCTATATTGATTTATTGGAATGAACAAATCTGATTTCAACACTATGACATAAGTGGAAGTTCTATAATGTGACAAAACTTATGGAGGTTGATTCGCACTCTCTTCTCTTGGAAGGTTGGCTACAAAGTGCGGCTTGAAGGAATGAGAGGGAGAGATACACGTCTTCTTTTTTGTACAACTGGTGTTTTACTTAGAAGGTTACTTGTGGATCGTAGCCTGAAAGGTGTGACTCATGTCGTAGTTGATGAGATTCATGAACGTGGAATGAATGAAGGTAAATTTTGGTAATTTACTAAAGGGAATAAATGCCATCAGTAACTGCCAGTATCATATTAACACACTCTTTCTCTTTTCTGTCAGATTTCCTGCTTATTGTCCTGAAAGATCTTCTTCCTCGTCGACCTGACCTAAAGTTGATTTTAATGAGTGCTACTTTGAACGCTGAGCTCTTTTCTTCTTATTTTGGTGGTGCACCAGCCATGCATATCCCAGTAAGTTTATGCTTACGCAGATTCTTTTGCTTAACATTTTTCTTTCTCCATATCCGGTGAAATGTAACTCATTTAGAAGAGTGTTTGAACTAAAGTGAAAATTCATGTACAGGGTTTTACATACCCTGTCCGAGCCCATTTCTTGGAGGATTATCTTGAGACGAGTGGGTACAGGCTGACAACATATAATCAAATTGATGATTATGGTGAGGAAAAGACATGGAAGATGCAAAAACAAGCTCAGTTCAAAAAAAGAAAATCCCTAATATCCTCTGCAGTAGAGGTACAGAAGAAGTTATGTTATATTACACTACATACATTGTATCTTCTCAGATTATTTGCGTAAAAGTATTCTTCTTCTGAATGTGTGAGCAGGATGCTCTTGAAGCTGCAGACTTCAAAGGATACAACTTTCGTACTAGAGATTCTTTGTCATGCTGGAGTCCTGATTCAATAGGCTTTAACCTCATTGAAAATGTACTCTGTCACATCGTTAAAGGAGAGAGACCTGGTGCTGTTTTGGTATTCATGACCGGTTGGGACGATATAAACTCCTTGAAGAATCAGCTTGAAGCTCATTCTCTTCTAGGAGACCCGAACAAAGTTTTGTTACTTGCCTGTCATGGATCCATGGCCAGCTCTGAGCAGGTAAATCTAGTGTCCATTATTTGCCTATCTATGCATACAAGTACAACACATGTTATAATTTTAAAATTTATCTTATTCTGCTCTTGCTGTCATTTTTTATGATGATGTTTTCATTTTATTTTCTACAGAGGCTGATTTTTGATAGACCTCCAGAAGGAATTAGGAAAATAGTACTGGCCACCAATATGGCTGAGACAAGTATCACCATCAATGATGTTGTATATGTGATTGATTGTGGGAAAGCAAAAGAAACATCTTATGATGCGCTTAACAATACCCCTTGTCTGCTTCCATCTTGGATTTCAAAGGCAGCTGCTCGCCAAGTAAGAGATAGACATAATGACTACTGCTCAAAGTAAATTTTGATTTATATTCGTGTGTAGTTGTATATAATTGTGCCTTTTCTTTTCCTCTATTACAGAGAAGAGGAAGAGCTGGTCGTGTTATGCCTGGAGAATGTTATCACCTCTATCCTAGATGTGTCTACGAAGCTTTTGCTGACTACCAGCAGCCGGAACTTCTAAGGACGCCGTTGCAGTCTCTGTGTTTACAAATTAAAAGCCTAGGACTTGGAAGCATTTCGGAGTTCCTCTCCAGGGCATTGCAACCTCCTGAAGCATTATCGGTATATTTCTGCTACATTTTTTTTGTTCTCTCCTCGTTGGGTTATCCTTTGGGTTTAACATTTAGTCTTGATGGTCATGTTGGTTTTCAGGTCCAAAATGCTGTTGAGTATCTAAAAATCATTGGGGCTCTTGATGACGATGAAAATTTAACACCTTTAGGTGTGTTTCTATGGGAGATTTTTCTGTTATCTTAAATATCTGTTTTCTCAAGTTCTGGCAGGAACTCATAATATGCTCTATGCAGGGAAAAATCTGTCAATGCTTCCTGTGGAGCCTAAACTTGGAAAAATGCTTATTTTAGGGGCTATCTTCAACTGTCTAGATCCAGTAATGACAGTTGTTGCTGGTCTTAGTGTCAGAGACCCATTCCTTATGCCATTTGACAAAAAAGATGTAAGTTATTAGTGAATGATTCATGTGATTCATTCATATTGCTTTTGGCGAAATGCTCCTCTCAGTTGACTGGAGGTCAGCAGAAAGCCAAGAAGTGCCTCTAGTTATTTACTTGATTCCTATTATTGCAGCTAGCAGAAACAGCAAGGTCCAAGTTCTCTGGCCGTGATTACAGTGATCATTTGACATTGGTTCGAGCATACAATGGTTGGAAAGATGCTGAAAGAACACATTCTGGTTACGACTATTGCTGGAAGAACTTTCTCTCTTCTCAAACTCTTAAGGCCATGGACTCTATGCGGAAACAATTCTTCAATCTCCTCAAGGAGGCTTCTCTGATTGATAACATTGAAGGTTGCAGTAAGCTGAGTCATGATGAACATCTTGTACGCGCAATCATTTGTGCTGGCATGTTCCCTGGAGTCTGTTCTGTTGTTGTGAGTCGTCCTTACCTTTGCATTTACTTTCAACCTCTTTTTTTTTCTTCTAAATTTTGTAGTTTTACCCTACAATAAACAATTCTCCCTCGCAGAATAAGGAAAAGTCAATTACGCTCAAGACAATGGAAGATGGACAAGTGCTTCTATACTCGGTGAGTCCATCTTTTTAGCTTACCAGTCTTCAAACTCCCCTATAGAGATCTTTAGTGGATGACCAACACCTGCTTTTTGTATTTTTCAGAGTTCTGTGAATGGCAATGTACCAATGATTCCCTTCCCTTGGCTAGTCTTCAACGACAAAGTGAAAGTTAATTCTGTGTTTCTGCGAGACTCTACTGCTGTATCTGACTCTGTTCTTCTTTTGTTTGGAGATAAAATCTCTTCCGGTGGATTTGTAAGTTATAATCACATCCTATTTTGTCAATTTCCTTCCTTGTTGTTCTTATTTTCACATCTGATTTACATCTTGTCGTCTCTGTGATCCCCATAGGATGGTCATCTCAAAATGCTTGGAGGATATCTGGAGTTTTTCATGAAACCTACTTTAGCATATACATACCTTTCGTTAAAAAGAGAGCTCGACGAACTTATTCAGAATAAGGTACAGTTCCAACCGTAGTCTTTAGTATACACCTTTTGTTGTTTTTACCCTCGTTGACAAAGTTTGTTTCTCGTCTTTTCTACAGCTTGTGAATCCAAAACTTGATATTCAACTATACGACAAACTTATGACTGCCATTAGATTACTTGTGTCAGAGGACCAATGTGAGGGCAGATTCGTCTATGGCCGGAAAGCTCTAAGCCCTACACCAGCAAAGAAGTTAAAAGATGTAGGGGCTCAGCTTCAGAACAGCGGTGGTGAAAACAACAAGAACCAACTTCAGACATTACTTGCCCGAGCAGGACACGGATCACCTGTGTACAAGACAAGACAGCTTAAGAACAACCAGTTCCGCTCTATGGTTACCTTCAATGGATTGGATTTCATGGGAAAGCCATGTGGTAGTAAGAAAAATGCAGAGAAGGATGCAGCTCATGAGGCTTTGTTGTGGTTACAAGGCGAGTCCAAGTCAAGTCTGAATGATCTTAACCACATGTCAATGCTCTTAAAGAAGAACAAAAGTAAAAACCACGCCAAGGCATCAACTAAATGGGGTTAACGGTTCATAGGAGATAACCAAAGCGAAAAGTGAACCTGCGATGGTATGGATTATTACCAACCTCATAATCTCTCAGGTTTGTTGTCAGAAAGAGTCGGGAGGTTGCACAAAAAAAAGAGTCGGGAGGTTCTTACAGACGAAATACTGAGTTGAGAGGGCTTGGTGGATTTTGGTTGAATTTTTCAGATTTGCAGATGATTTATTCGAGTTCTTGGCTCAGTTGAAGAATCAAGAACCCAGCCAAGAAGTTACTTCACAGCTCTCTAACATATTGCTCTGTAGGTTCTTGCAATATATTCGAGTAGTAAGGTCGAAAGAGAGTCGCTCGTGGGATTGGTCTTGTTATGTCTCTGTTCTTGTCTTAGTGTAAGCCTTACTTAGAGCTTATGATTCTTCTTTATCATTGTATACACATATATACATATTAATCTTAATATAAGATACTTAACCAGAGATTTCAATATTTTATTGTGTAGCTTCTTCTAAACTGTTTATTTTTCCTTCTGTGTATTCAATCATTCATCATTCGATCGATTAATTTGAGTTAGAAGACTTTGCACTTGCAGTTAGCAGCTTCTTATTCGGGATAAATACATGATGAAAAATTGATAATATATGTATATGATAAAGAAAAATCATTTTTTTCTATTGTAGATTGTGTTAGAAGGGAGAAATTAATCAAGAGAAGAAACTGTAATCTTTGGACTGAATAATGATTTGCCTTAACCCTCCTATTGATGATAAGATCATCAAAACAACTCCAAGCACTATACATACCTGTTACATAAGAATCTCATTGTTAGTTTGAAGCAAATTCAAATTTATCTTGTTTAAGCTAAAGTCCAAGGCCGGTTTTGAAAGTTAAGCACTAATTTGAAATAATGTAATTCTAAAGAATTAACGAATTTGGACCCAAAAAAAGAGATATTACCCAATTCGTCCACCACGACAGGCTAAACCTCTTTGGTTTATAGATTAGCAGCCACATTATGCAAGGAAGCTGCATAACAAATTGTAAAGCATACAAAGTTTATATATACACTATTTGAAATTTACTATACATGAAAATTAATCTGCGTTAAGTTCAAAATTTAAGAACCAATATATACACTTACAAAATACGATGTTGGAGCAAACGCAAATCCTCCAAAGAAAGCGAGAAGGCCCCCAAAGAACGGTATCATTATCCCAATGAACATCGTTAAAGCTGTCCTCACACATTATACAAAAATGTTACAAGTATTAATCAAATATCTAATTCAGATATATTCTTGAATACATTAATAATCATGCAAGACAAAGTCTAGATCTTCAATTATATTTTAACACGAATGTTGTTTAATTAAGTTGATAATGCAGACTCTATATAGTACATGCCAACGTACTTACCAACATAAACATTTCGTACAATGAAACGAAGAACTGTAGAGGGTTTGAAATTCAGTTTCTTAACCAGAAATGTCTCCACCATGTCGAAAACCGGCATCGCGAATATCTGCAAGAGTGCAAGTGGAAATTTTATATTTAGGATATCAAAATTTCGCAATGTGTCTCATGTAGTTCAAAACCTAGACTAACTTTTAAGAAGTGAATTTTGGACCGTAATGTGTCCATTCAGAAATCAGATAGATCTCAATTGATTGATCAATGAAACTTCCATGGATCGATTTAAAAATTATTGGACTGACCTGGTAACTACCAATGACATGCATAACGACGAACAAGTTAGCAGTTGCAATGGCCCAAACGGGCGTTTCGAGCGACATCAACACGTTATCCAAAACCGCGTTTCCGAAAACTCCATAGCCAACCAAAGCAACGGGGAAATAACACAAGGCCACAACCACGTAAGCCACCACCACTCCTCTCCACATAGGACCTTTAGAAGGGTTACTTGGTGTAGAGGGTATCGTTGCTTGGATCTCAAGCACCACATTGTGACCTGCATATGCAAACGCAATGCCCCCAAGTCCCGTAAAGAAGCTTAAGACTGTTGACGCGGTCGTGCCTGATTTGTAACCATATTGAACATCTTCTTGAACGCCCTTTGCGGCTGTTGCTGTCCACGCAATTGTCGAATAACTAAAAACACACATAAATGATGAATCATGTACCACTTTTTGAAAAAAAATGTAAAAATATTTTAGAAGCATACTTGAACTTTCATCATTTACAATATATCAGGTTTTCAGGTCATAAACTATGCACATGTTTAAATATAACTATGAGAATATAAGATTTATTAAGTATACCTAAGAGACATGACGGCCGCAACAAGAGAGACACCCGAGATGGAGTTGAAGTTTGGGAGATGAGATAAAACGAAATGAGAAGAAGCAAATATCATTATGAAGAAAGAAAGTCTGATCGGTGAGCAATCTTGACAGGCGATTTCGTGAAACTTCTTCAACGACTGTCCTCCGGTGACCATATAAACTATGCATACTCCAACCTTTATTTGTTAAAGAGTAACCAATATCAAGACTATATATAAAAAATGGTAGTATGACATTTATTTTATGTCAATAGTTTGTACTATCAAATCTGGAATGCTTACTTCAACAATGATTTGCTGAGGGACGATAATATAAAGGCCAAGACGTTCGCCAAATGCGAACTGACCAAGTTCATGATAGCGATCAAAGCGTTTTCCGGGAACCATCTCATGCATCTCCACCATTTGCCATAACGTGTAAAGTGTTATTATCCATGATAGTATCAGGACTGCTATGCCTGGTCCCCTAACATATATAACAAGACTTTGTAATATCACGAATATTACTAATCAAATCAAAAGTAAATTTATGTAGTAAGAAATTAAAAAACTACATATGTATTCAAATTACATCTTTTTGTATGTTCAAAATTTGCAAAGATTTGATGAAAACTAAAAATAATATATATCTTCTTACTTCTGTGAACAAAACTTAACAAATAAATGCAAAAGCAAACAAGTTAAAAGATAATGTGTTGAAAACAATCAAAATTGTGTACCATCCGAGTTGGGCCATGAAGAAAGGGAGACCAAGGACGCCAGCTCCAACCATGGCAGTCACGTTGTGAAACGTGGAGTACCACCATTTCGCGTTTCTCGATGAAGTTATCGGAAGCCAATCATCGATCTCTTTCTGTCTCTCAAGCTCGTCAATCTATGTGTAATCAAAAATGGAAAACCAAGACTAGTCTTCGTAAGTAAAGCCGATGAGATTAATACAAATGGGTAATGAATGAAAGGGTGATCTGACCAACCCGGTGGTCTAACGAACTTTGCTCTGGTGGCGGAGGAACTCCATCTGTCATCTGAATATACATTTTATCCGACAACCTGCGATAACTCTTACACTTTTGTTCTCCGGTAATCTCATTAATTACGGATGTGTATAAAATCTTGCGCTTGTAGCAGCTATAGATTGGAAAAGTCAACCTTTGTTCCGTTGACTTGTGTGCAAGGCACGAACGCAGTGGAGGGATCGTGGACACTTTAAATGCAAGTTGCTTTACTTATTTTCTAATCAAAGTTCCAAGTGTCCTATTAAACAAATGCTCTTCTTTTCTAATCAAAACAAATAAATGAAATCAACTTTGGTTCTACAAGCTCAAAACACGAAAATTCCTGCATTTCTTTCAAGCTAAAAGACCCCCCTACAAAGAAAGCAAATAGCAAAACACTTTGGGGAATTTCTAAGAGAACAAACAAAAGTTGCTATTGCGGCATATTAGCGTATAAAAGAGTAAAAAAGAGTTTAACTTCAGGCAGATCTCTGATGATTTGTAAGAACCGGTTCTTGCTTGGTTCAGCTGTAATCACATTCATTGTCTTCTCAATCTGTGGTAAGACCTTTGCCAATGGTTTCCCTGTAGCCAAACCGCCTGCTTCAGTCTGCGTTTCCATTTCCTCTACCAACACATCCGTGAAGCACTTGAGCGAAATTTCGACTATATTTGTGAATTCAGTGCTGCAACAAGAAAGACACCAAGAGATAAGTTTATTCCCCACAATCATCCAAGAGTGTAAGAAAGAGGAAAAATTGTGTGTTTATCTTAGCAGATAGACATTACTTACCTGATGAGTACTTCTCGAGTCTCAACCATGAGTTGATGAAACTTGGACACAGCTTCATCAGAAGAGTCACTTGTGGTTCTTGAAAGCTTTGTGTCTTGAGGCATCATTAAATAATCAACCCAGTGATGTGGGCTTCCAGTGCTCATAAACACATCTACAATCTGCATCACGGTTTCTTGAAGAACTCTTGTGGTAATTACATCCTTTAACTGCTTTCTGCAATTAAACACACAAAAACATATTAGAGTTTTTCCAACAATAGTCAAATTATAAACGATCTAGATACGAATTTTTGCAATGTACCCTTTAAGGACTTCCTCGGCTGAACCCTGCATATCTGAAATCAAACTTGGCATTGCATTGGTGACAAGAAAATCAGCACTCGACAAAAACTTCTGTTCATCATCTCTATCAATGAGATCTACCTCTTCCTGCAAACAAAAAGAAACAAATTTAATAGATACACTGTTGAAAGCTCACAGGGCAAGCAGATCACAGGACAAGCGGCCGTGGCTTTAAAAGGTAATCTGGAACTATATCAAAGAAAGATAGGTGATTCCAGAGTATTAGTCCACAGATAGGTCAAATGCATAATCGTTATCGCAATTAAACACAGCTACTAGAGACATAATTATACAAGTTCTTAACAGAACAACCAGTGAGTTTCCCCGAGAAATAGCTTGTTGGGGATGAGATAAGCAAAGTACACTGAATCATACTTGCGAGCAAATGAGAGCAGTAAAGAACATGTGCAGTATCGTTTAATAAACAGCAAATTCTCCAATACAGAGAAGAGGGGAAGCATATTATCTTACAAGTAAATGAGAGCTGCCAAGAGCTCGAGCGGTGTCAACATACAAATGTCTGCCTAAAATGTTGACTTGAACCCTAATGTATAAGCTAAGCATTGTCACAGACCACAGAGACAAAACCATCCTCGTGAAACCTGGCAAATAACATGAATATACAGGTAAGAAACAGAATTTGATAGAGTAAGAGTAGGTGACTGCAGTGCATACTCAAAATCTTGAGCTCATCCCAGAGCTGAAGTTTCTCAGGTGGACTCAGCATTCCTTTCCCTTGGTTCAGTCTGTCCATAACATGAGAGACATCGATCTCCTCGCTGATACGGATACTCAAAAACTGCATTGCGTGAGGCAGTGTGGTCGAATCCACAATCATCTGAATACTCTCGAAATGTGCTTTCATTCTAAACAAGAGTACAAACAAGACAGGTCCGTTAGAGAATCCATAAGAACTGAAGTCTAAAGGATCAGTTTTTATGAGCACAGAACTTAACTGGGTTTTGATGATTTCGTCATTTTCACGCTCGTGAGCGAGTTCTCGTTCCAAATCAGCAAGCCTACGAGTATGGGAATTGTATAGTTTGTAGAGTAAATACCCACTTCCCAAACAACCAGCCGTCACCAAGACCTTCCTTCTATGCTTCCTCCAAAAACCCCTAATTTATTCCACAAGGTATTGAATCAATTAAAAACCCTAACTTTATTCACCAAAAACCCTTCCTAAGGAATTGGAATTAGTGTGCTAGAGAGAGAGAGATAGAGAACGCAAAACACTAAATTTCGAATTTTCACGAAAACAGTAAGCAATTACAAAGAAAGATGAAGCGAACAAGAACCTAACGAAATCCATGGCTGGTGAAGCTTTTACTGAAGTCGAACCCAGAGATACATAGCTGAGAAAACACGTAGAAAGATGAAGATTCCCGAATTGATTCGTTCGGTTTGAAAAGGAGATAACTTTGCAGGCGAGAGAAAGAGATGGTTGATGTGATCGATTTCAATTTAATCAATCACTTCATCTTTTTCTTCTCCGGAATTCGGACATGTAAAATTATATCTTCCACAGGGACAGTCGAAGTTGTGTTCTTAGTTCTTACAATAAAAGTTGAAATGGCCAAACTCGGTTTGTTTACTTTAATTGAACCGACTTTTGAGTCTATTTCAATTTTTGACAATAACTTCTCGGTAGAGTTCTCATGGGGTTTGCCCAAAAGAGAGAAAAAAAAGTTGTCATGTCATGTACTCATGTGGTTATCAAATTGACTTGTAACAAGCTATACCAATTCTGGTTAAGCGTTCCAAACAGAAAGATATAAATCTCGGTTCCATAATTGTCCCAACATGAAACCAAGTTGGGTAGAATACCGGGCCTTAATGCTGGCCCAAATGAAGAGACCCAAACTATTGACAAATGAAAACAAAGAACCCTAATTATCTCTAACTATAAATACTCTCGGTTTCTCGTTACCTCCATTTTGCCCTCTCCCATTTTTGTCGCCGAAACCCTAAATCTCGACCTCAAACCCTGAACCATGGCTGAAGGACTCGTGTTGAAAGGCACAATGTGTGCCCACACTGATATGGTCACCGCCATTGCTACACCGGTCGATAACTCCGACGTGATTGTAACTTCGTCGCGTGACAAATCAATCATCCTCTGGAAACTCACAAAGGAAGACAAGTCATACGGTGTTGCTCAGCGGAGGATGACTGGTCACTCTCACTTCGTTCAAGACGTTGTTCTCTCCTCCGATGGACAATTCGCTCTCTCCGGATCTTGGGACGGTGAGCTTCGTCTCTGGGATCTCGCTACCGGAGAATCTACTCGTCGTTTCGTTGGTCACACGAAAGATGTTCTCTCTGTTGCTTTCTCTACCGATAACCGTCAGATCGTCTCTGCTTCTCGTGATCGTACGATTAAGCTTTGGAACACGCTTGGTGAGTGTAAGTATACCATCTCTGAAGCTGATGGTCACAAGGAATGGGTTAGTTGTGTTAGGTTTAGTCCTAATACTCTTGTGCCAACTATTGTATCTGCTTCTTGGGATAAAACTGTGAAGGTCTGGAATCTTCAGAATTGTAAGCTTAGGAACACTCTTGCTGGTCACTCTGGTTACTTGAACACTGTGGCTGTGTCACCTGATGGTTCGTTGTGTGCCAGTGGTGGCAAAGATGGTGTGATCTTGCTTTGGGATTTGGCTGAAGGGAAGAAGTTGTATTCTCTTGAAGCTGGCTCTATTATTCATTCACTTTGCTTCAGTCCCAATAGGTACTGGTTGTGTGCAGCAACAGAGAATAGCATTAGGATTTGGGATCTCGAGAGTAAGTCTGTTGTTGAGGATTTGAAGGTTGATCTTAAGGCTGAGGCTGAAAAGACTGATGGTTCTACTGGAATCGGAAACAAGACCAAGGTATCTATTTCTCCTCACTCTATCTTATGGTTAATTGTCTAGTTCTAAGTTCTGTGAATTAGTTAGCCGTTGCCTTAAAAGATGAGATTTTCATAAAGGAAGGTCTGAATACTCTCATGTGAAGTTAGTTCACAAGATTTGATTGGTACGTAAGAGAGTAGCTAACATTAGATTGAGAAACCTGGTTTTAAGTTAGCTCTAGTCTCTGATTTCTTAGATTGTAGTGTCTGAAGTGATTCCATATTGATTTGTTGGTTACTCTTTGGTCTGAGGTGGTTTATATATGTTCTAATGTGGAATGTAAAATGCAGGTGATCTACTGCACAAGCTTGAACTGGAGTGCAGATGGAAACACTTTGTTCAGTGGATACACTGATGGAGTTATCAGGGTTTGGGGTATTGGTCGTTACTAGAGAGACAAGAAGTTTCTTTATTCTCTCCAAATTTTTCCATCGACTCTAAAGTCTTCTCTTCTGAATTAGTGTTTTGAGGATTTATTTTTTGTTCTTTTCTATTTTCAGAATCCACAAATGTGATATTTTGATACATTGATTTTGTTTCATATTTGTTTTCTTACACTGAGTCTGAGTACACGGCGTAGAATCTGATTTGAAGTTGTTACTTGTATCCTCTAGAAAGTAGAAATGGCTTTAGGTTGATGACTAACTGTATAACAGCAAGAATTTTTTCTTAGGAATCTGAAAACTTCAAGGAGTTATTAGCCTTTACTTTTCCAGTGGTTACATCTTAACTACAACACGAACCCTTTCAAAAGAATCTCTAAACACCAATGCACCAACCAGTTTATCTTTTTGTACTTAATGATATTTGGTTTTCCATCTCTTACTCTACCAAAACTAAGAGTAGTCTAAAGTGTAGGCGACAAGGCCATATGTTATACGAATTCTCAGTTAACATGAACCGAATATAGCCCATATAGAATAGTTCTTGACCCAGACGCTTACCTCCATACGGCACAGAGTCTCTGATAAATGGGTCTTATTAGCATTAATTTTGTGTGTAGCCAAAGGTTGAAACTTGAGAACTTCTTCATGCTCAAAAACACCAAATGAGGTAAACCATGCACGAGTCAATAGTCAATAATCAAAAGTGCAATCAAGATTGTTTTCACTGCTTTTCCGAAGAAACCAAGACCCCCTATGACATGTTTCAGCATCATAAGCCGCTCAACAAAGCAATGCTTAATTGCTCTGTAAAATTTTTCATATTTCTTATCTTTTAGATATTCTACACCCAATACCCAAGTCCACGTATATAACAAGATCTTAATTAGGCTCCGTAGGCTTCGACAACATGTCCATTTTATATCATGCTTTTTTTTGTAGTCCAAATAAGCTAAGGTTGATCAAGAATGGAACATCAAACTACTAAAACTATAGATCGTTTAGCTCTGCATGATTTAGAGAAACCGCAGCAAAACTATTTCTATCGTCATTAGATGATATAATACAACCTTTTGCACTAATTTAGGCTTTGCAAATTTGAGAAAAAGAAATATAGACTTTATTATATTCTGTTTTGTTAACAAATTAGGCTAATCTACCTCATATTGGTTACTCGGATACTTTCTTCTCAAATGCGACAAGTCTCAACATGTTTCGATCAAATAGACGTGTTTCTATACTGCTTTGATGTTTTTTTATGTTCCCTGGTGCAGTTTCCTTGATTTGGACCGAACTTGGAACATAAGAGAAAACATGTCGCCTACGATATGGTTCTGCATGTTCTCCAAGATCCAATTCTCTAAAGTACCCCGCCTCGCCAATGATGTTGATTGTTTTGCGATTGTCATTAAACCCGATGGCGACTTTCTTTTCCTCGTTAATGAAGAAACTCGTGTGTATAATTGGCCCCGTATTTATTCTCAAGAACTTGCTCCACGACACCATTTCGGCCTCAAGCTTAGCTGTAATCCATATTTCAACTACATTTTTATAGTAGTGGTCCTTGTACTGAAATAAAACTGCAAGCTTCTCTTCACTAACACAAGATAAAATCACACATGAATGATGACGATCAATAAAGCTAAACGGCAAAGGCAAAAGCGGTCCAAATCTCTCTCTAGTAAAATCAAAACAAATAATGTGATCGCTATAACCGCCGCTCCTCTTCCTAGCACACCAGTATGTGTTTCCCTTGAGGGAAACACCACTTTGAGAAATAACTATAAACCAGTGTGGAGTGACATCAAGAGTTGTCCATAAATCCGAGTCAAAATCGTAGATTTCATACCAAAAAAATTGGTGTAGGCCGCGATAATTCCAATGATAATCTATAAACCTCAATAATTTGTGGCTGCGACATGAATTCTTATTCTCGTATCCGAGAGAGTAATTGAACATGTACGTACTATCCCTTCCGGAGAATGCGTGGTGAGAATATCGGGTTTTGATCTGCCTTGTTTGCCCCCAATACGGATTCCAAACCACAAGCCTAGTAGTAATTGTATCGTCTTTCAATACGCATAAAAATTAAACCCTCATAGTAAAAGACTTGAGATATCTTGACTTGATGCTCAAGATTAAAGCAAGTTAGTTTACCTTTGTGCTCTATATATGGGTCAACGTCGACGACGAGACTCGTTAAACAAAGTTTGTAATTCATCAACGTGATTATCGTAGACTCCCCTTCTCTTGATTCTCTTGTTGTTTTACTAATGTACATCTTCGCTAAACTCTCACTTATGGTTATGGATAAAGTGTGCCAATTTTTGCAAGTTAATCGCACTGCTCGCATAGATTTCAAGGGAACCCTAGACAAAATCTCTTCCATCAAATCCCTTGGAAGATTAGAGATCATCGTCGCCATTGTTTCTTTTCTTGCTTTTTTTTTTTTTTGTTTCTTCTCATTTCATCCTGTTAAGGGATATATATAGTAAGACACAGAAACCTTAATCATTAACTGAAGGTAGACCAATCGTTGGCTTCAGCTTATTCTCGTGCAGCCAACAAAAAAAATTGTTCCTTAAAATCTATCAACATTTTAGATTATTTAATGTAAAGACAATCAATATAAATAGTTACATACCCAAATTATAAGATATACTTTATAAAAATATTTTTTTTATATATTTATTAAGATTTTTCAACTTTTCTAGATAAAATTCACAAACTTTATCTTTTTTTGTTTTTCTATAGATTCTTGTAATTTTTTATTTTATCAAGATTTGATATTTAATAAAGTTAAATTATAAGCTTAACATGTGTTAGGCATCTACATCGGTAGATTCTAAATAAAAAAAAGTTTCTCATGAATAAAATATTGTTTATTTTAATTGAATTCAGTTAAATTAATTTTAATTAAAAAATAAAATCAACCATTCCTGAAAAACGAGTTGGCCAGAAACGTCTCTCAAAGTTTCTGAAAACAGAGACGATTCTCAATTCTCTCTCTTCTTTTTCACCACTTTGTATTATTTTAATAATAAGTATCTCTTCTAGATACTTTTGATGGAGGTGCCCTTAAAATTGATCCAAACTAATTTTGGATAACAAATTCATTAAAATAATAATATATATTTCTTTTTTTCTTCAAAATATTTTAAAAACTAAAGTTATTTTTTGGTAAGAATTTATATTTGATAGTTATATATACATATGTTCTAGTGATAATGAATTTTTTCTGATGAATGTCCAAAGATAAAAATCATCGGGTTTAGACTATTTTATGTAGTGAAGAGATCGTTGCTCTTTGTGATATTGACGGTGATGGAAAGATAACGGCCAAAGAGTTCCATTTGAAGATGACCCGGATTGGGAATACTTATAGGAGTTCTGATACATATAATGATGGTTATTGAGTTTGAGGAATTTAAGGCTAATATTGTTTAGTTACTTATTAAAAGGTAATATACTTGTTCACCAAGTAGTGTCTTGCTTATATTCATTGTTTAGAGGTTTCTCAACTTGCTATCAATGATACATTCGGCCCAAATTTTTGTGTTGTGGTGGACCTGGTTGCATTTGTTGACTTTAGTCAGCTTGGGCATTTATCCATTTGTGGACATCATTGTTACATTGTAGACCTATGAGATTGATAATATTTATGGTTAAACATTATTATATCGTTTTTCAATTTCCAGATGCGCCAAACCATCCCAAAAGGTAGAAGTCGGATATATGTAACAGAATGATTTGGAGTTATTGAGATTTGGACTTAAGATCATTCGTTAGGCTGAATAGAGCAGTCCATAGAATCCCTGAACATCTCCAATTAGCGTAATCTCAAGTGAAGAATAGAGACTTGGCCCTTTAGATGTCATGCTTATTCTGCACAAACTCAAATAATTCGTTTGTTTTCTTCCAAATTGCTCTAGTAAACTCAAATATTTGTTTCCTCCTCCAATTTTTGTTATCTCTAGGATTCTATGAATATGCGTTTTATTCAAATATTATTAAGAATGTCTCATAGTTAACCTTTTGAGTTGAACACTTATAATAATTGGCACACACATATATATATATATATATATATATATACTGTAACCAGTAGTTTTTGTTTTGCAACTTTGCAAAAACACAAATAATCATCGGCGAATAAGAAATGATTAACCGTAGGAACAGACTGAGCGATGCGTATGCTCTCGATGCCACCATTTGTTTCAACTTTGATGATCAGTTGACTTAAAATCTCTGCACATAGAATAAAAATATATGAAGACAAATCATCGCTTTTGTCGAATTCTCCATGAAAGCTTCCAATTTTCATAGGAAGTGCCATTTACGAGGACATAGTATGAGATGGTGTTAATGTTCATCATAATCCAAATAAATGTTAAAACATTAAGAATATGAAAAAATGATTTGTTATAAATGTAGATAATGAAATTATAAATCTTATTCTAGAAAAATTTTAAATATAAAAAATGAAAACTTTTTTGAAAACTTTCAAAATTAGATAAGAAAATTGTTTATATATAATTTATTATGGTACATGAATAGAGAATTAGAATAACAAAACAAAAAGTTGAAAGAAACACAAAATGAAAAGGCTATACAAGAGAATTTAAATCAGCCATGACGAGAGAGTAACCCAATTAGACTATGGTGATTTAAATCTAAACTTTTTATTTTAGAAAGTTTATATTAAAGAATATAAATTTGAATGTTTGTGGTGTGAAAAAATTCAACTTACCTTTATTGGTTATGTATATATGGATTGAAAAATGAATAAGGAGTTCAAATATATTTTCTGAGCTTAATTTTTTTAAATCATATTAGTGTCATTTTGCGTAGTTTAACAAAGAATCTCGATGAAAATTTAGCGTTGTAAATTTATTTCGTTAAGCAACTTAACGAAGTGTCTTATTTCAAAAAGTCAATAAAATTAGCTATTAAAAATTTAAAACAAAAAGTGAATTAAAATTTGAGTTTTATTTTACCTAAAACAGTATTAACGTGTTTATAATAGCACTTTTTAACTGTTGGAGATTTTCTTTTTCTTTTTTTTGAATTAGAGTGAGATAGTGATCAAGAAAATGAAGAAGGTGTTAGTGCACATCATATAATCCAAGTAAATGTTAAAACATAAAGAATATGAAAAACTGATTGGTTAGAAATATACATTTTTTTTTGTAAACCGATATTAAGTAGAGAATTTAGTATAAAAAATCTTGTTCTAGAAATTTATTAGTATAAAGAAATGAAAGCATGTTTAAAAACTTTCAGAATTAGAAAAAAAATGTTTACATATAGTTTAATATGGTACTTGAATAGAGAAGCAGAAAAACATATAAAAAAAATTGAAAGAAACACAAAACTCAATTTTAATAACAAAAGCAAAAAACGCCACGTCATCGATCCGTGTCGTAAATCAGCACCAAAATACACTTTCAACGGTCAGATTTTAACTATCTCATCTGTCGTCATTTTCGATCTCTCTCTTACACTACTACACACACTCTCTCTCCTCCAACCTAACTATTTTTTATTTTTTATCTTCTCCTTCCACAAAACTTTTTTAATTTTATCTGAAAAATTAAAACAACCGAAACAAAAAAAAAAAACTAAAAATCAAAAATCTCATCACCTTCCTTGCTCTGTATTTTTTCTCTCTCACTAAATCCTCCATGGATCCTTCTCTCTCTGCAACCAATGATCCTCATCATCCTCCTCCTCCTCAGTTCACATCTTTCCCTCCTTTCACCAACACCAACCCCTTCGCCTCTCCAAACCACCCCTTCTTCACCGGACCCACCGCCGTCGCGCCGCCAAACAACATCCATCTCTATCAAGCAGCTCCTCCGCAGCAGCCACAAACATCTCCAGTTCCTCCTCATCCATCTATTTCCCACCCTCCTTACTCTGACGTAAGCTCTTCTTAGCTCATTCTTACATTTTGACTTTAAAGTTAGGGTTTTTAATTTCCACTCACTTTTTTTTTTCGTTGATTAGATGATTTGCACGGCGATTGCAGCGTTAAACGAACCAGATGGGTCAAGCAAGCAAGCTATTTCGAGGTACATAGAGAGAATTTACACTGGGATTCCTACTGCTCATGGAGCTTTGTTGACACACCATCTCAAGACTTTGAAGACCAGTGGGATTCTTGTCATGGTTAAGAAATCTTACAAGCTTGCTTCTACTCCTCCTCCTCCTCCTCCTACTAGTGTAGCTCCTAGTCTTGAACCTCCCAGATCTGATTTCATAGTCAACGAGAACCAACCTTTACCTGATCCGGTTTTGGCTTCTTCTACTCCTCAGACTATTAAACGTGGTCGTGGTCGACCTCCAAAAGCTAAACCAGATGTTGTTCAACCTCAACCTCTGACTAATGGAAAACTCACCTGGGAACAGAGTGAATTACCTGTCTCTCGACCAGAGGAGATACAGATACAGCCGCCACAGTTACCGTTACAGCCACAGCAGCCGGTTAAGAGACCGCCGGGTCGTCCTAGAAAAGATGGAACTTCGCCGACGGTGAAGCCAGCTGCTTCTGTTTCCGGTGGTGTGGAGACTGTGAAACGAAGAGGTAGACCTCCGAGTGGAAGAGCTGCTGGGAGGGAGAGAAAGCCTATAGTAGTCTCAGCTCCAGCTTCAGTGTTCCCGTATGTTGCTAATGGTGGTGTTAGACGCCGAGGGAGACCAAAGAGAGTTGACGCTGGTGGTGCTTCCTCTGTTGCTCCACCACCACCACCACCAACTAACGTAGAGAGTGGAGGAGAGGAGGTTGCAGTCAAGAAACGAGGAAGAGGACGGCCTCCTAAGATTGGAGGTGTTATCAGGAAGCCTATGAAGCCGATGAGAAGCTTTGCTCGTACTGGAAAACCCGTAGGAAGACCCAGAAAGGTAAAATATCATTCCTTTTTGTCTCTGCGATTACACAGTGATTATAGAGAACTTGAATATTTCTAGTCAAATAGATAAGAGAATAAAAGTTGGAACTTTTGTCTTGTGAATAAATGTCACTTTCCATTCTCAACATTGTCTCTTTCGAGCGTGTGTGTGGAGACTAGAGAGTATCTAACTAAATAAATTCTAGAGTTTAATTTATATTCGTGTCTCTGCTTTTGGCCTATACTTAATCTGGTTTTGTGGTGTACTATTAATCTAAGATATCTCTTTGTTTGGTAATCAAGAGCAACTTGGTAGGTGGCTCGCTTTAGCAACCAATAATTGTTCAGTTGAAGTGTGAGAATTACATATGAACTTATCTTTTGAGACAGACATCTTATCAAGTTTTGTCTGTTTTAAGCAGAAATTTAGTTAATTCAGTCAAAGTTCAAGAGTTTGTGTATTTCCAAGTCCACTAGAATTTCTTTGTCTATTATATTGATGAGTTAGTTATCTAATTACATTTATATTATTGCCATTTATAAACATAGAATGCGGTGTCAGTGGGAGCTTCTGGACGACAAGATGGTGACTATGGAGAACTGAAGAAGAAGTTTGAGTTGTTTGTAAGTAATCTAATGAACAGAAACACAATATGGTCCGTCCTTGGTTTTGATACTTAATTGCTTATGCTTGGTTTTGATATCTCATTTATGCAGCAAGCGAGAGCTAAGGATATTGTAATTGTGTTGAAATCCGAGATAGGAGGAAGTGGAAATCAAGCAGTGGTTCAAGCCATACAGGACCTGGAAGGGATAGCAGAGACAACAAACGAGCCAAAGCACATGGAAGAAGTGCAGCTGCCAGACGAGGAACACCTTGAAACCGAACCAGAAGCAGAGGGTCAAGGACAGACAGAAGCAGAGGCAATGCAAGAAGCTCTGTTCTAAAGATAAAGCCTTGACATAAAAAGCTAGCAAGTGGTGGGTTTACTTGTTGTGTGTTACATGAAATTTTTAATCTTATAAGGGTGTTTGCAGGAGAAAAACAAAAAGAACAATGTGATGAACTGATGATGATGATTGTGTCTCTAACCAAACAACAAGGAGAGGTAGGGTAATGTCTGTAAAGTGAATTAGGATGTTACCATTGTTCATGCTTCCCATCTCTCTCCATCGTCCATATCTGTGTAGGCAGCTTTGTTCTTTGTTCCCTCGTGTTTTTTTTAGACTGTTGTGTCTCTTATTCTATTTTGTCTCCTTAGGCTTTTTAGGAGTTGTTGTTGATGTTTATCAAAAACGCTTATGTAATTTTTATGACCACTTCTACTTTTTATGATGGTTTCTTCAAGTCTCTTACGTTATGTAGTTAGAAAACCATTAAATAAAAGTTGCTTATGTCAGTTGCTCTGTTTTAATTTGAAATCCGGTTTTAATTTTAAGTGTACTTATTGCAGAAATTAGGTAGAAGGTATAGAACGGTTTTACTCTTCACTCACACACCATTTAACCAAATTTCTAAATTTATTACTCGATAAACACTTTTTTAACAAGTTTTCAATACTTTTCTCCAAAAAAATTTTGAATTTGAAATAAAGTAGTGTATTTTTCGATTTTGGTTTTATAAATCAACTTTTTTTTTTGAAAAAGTTAAAAAGAAATCACCACCACATTTGCATGTTATACTATAATACCAAAAAATTAATATTCGTGATTTATTTTAAAAATCTGTGAATTAAAAAGAAAAATGAAATGTTGATAAATAAAAATAAAAACAAGGAGTAAAGGTGGACCCATATCGGTTGACGCAACTGATTCTGAACCTCTCGGTCGTTCGTTTCTACTCTTTCCAAGCTCTAGCCCATGGTGGTGACCTTCTTCTTCTAACCGCGAAAACCATCTCTATCTCTCTTATCTTTCTTCTCCGCCAAGTTTCTCTTTGTAATTTCTTTCTTCTTCCTCCAGATTCTTCAAGCTTCCTTTACCATCTCGCGAATCCTTCTATTAAGTTGAACAAGGTACGTACATTGCGATTTGCGAACCCTAGTTTTTCTCAAAACGAAATCTCTACGCGTGAGAGCCTGAATCTGTGTTTTACAGTCTTCGTTTCTAGATTCTAGGTTTGTGACATTTGAAATTTCGTTAAGGTTTTAGCGAAATCGAGTTTCTGGTTGTTTAGTTTAAGTCTAGTCTCCGTTGATGTCCGTTTTTGCTAGGGTTTTGATTCCGATTAACCGCCGTTTTCTCACATTTTGCTTTCTCTTTTTTTTTTTTTTTTCTGATTCGCATCTACAGATCTCATGGCGAAAACAGCTCTTACTCCTCCCGCGTCTGGTTCCGAAGTTCCAAGATCCGGTACACCTGGAGATGCGTCTGGCAACAAACCTCAAACGGATGCCACCGGCGTCTCAGCTACTGATACTGCTTCTCAGAAACGCGGTCGTGGTCGACCGCCAAAGGCTAAATCTGACTCTTCCCAAATCGGTGCCGTTTCTGCGAAGGCGAGTACTAAACCAAGTGGTCGTCCGAAAAGAAACGTAGCTCAGGCTGTTCCTTCTACGTCTGTGGCGGCGGCTGTGAAGAAACGTGGTAGGGCAAAGAGGTCGACTGTAACGGCGGCTGTGGTTACTACTGCTACTGGAGAGGGTTCTAGAAAACGAGGGAGGCCAAAGAAAGATGACGTGGCGGCTGCAACTGTTCCAGCAGAAACTGTGGTGGCTCCAGCTAAGAGACGTGGAAGGAAACCTACTGTCGAAGTAGCTGCACAGCCTGTGCGCAGGACTAGGAAGGTATGTTTCTCTTTAATTTCATTATCTTTATTCACAAAATGTCAAAAGAAATTTAGAAATGGTCTGATACCAATTATATGATTGTTCTTGACTGTTTGTTCTGTATAGTGTGGAAATAATTCAGGGTAATGTCTTATTTGACTCTGGTCTCAAATGTGGTCTACTTTTAGGATTGCAGTATCTGAAATTCCCCGTATTTTTAGAAAAATGTGTATCTTATCTGGATTTTGGTGTATTTTGGGAAAATGTCTTATTTAATATTGTTCTTCTTGACTGTTTCTTCTGCATATAGTAGATAAAGTTCAGAGTAATGTCTTTATTTGTCTCAAATGTGGTCTATTGTGAGTGTGAAGTATCTGATATTATTCGTAATTTCTTTGAAAAGATGTGCATCTTATCTGGATTTTGGTGTATTTCATTAAATCTTTTTTTGTATAATGTGGAAGTGAAAGTGATTGGTCTATTTGGTAAGAAGTTATCATGTAATTTGAGTCCAAATAAATTTCACAAGTGTTTAGTTCATGTTAGACATAACAATGCTTAATGTATAATTTTAACAAAAGGTATATACCAATTATACGGTTGTTCTTGACTGTTTGTTCTGCATATATAGTGGAAAAAGTTTAGAGTTGTATGTTATTTGTCTCTGGTGGTCTCAAATCTGGTTAATTTTAGGTTCTGCAGAATTTGAAATGATTCGTAATATTTTGAAAAGATGTGTATAGTATCTGGATTTGGTGTATTTCTTGAAATCTATTTGGTTAGTCATTATCATTTCATTTGAGTCAATATCTACAAGAGTTCATGTAAGACATAACCATGCTTATACAACTGTGTGTATACTTATGTCAAAGTCGGGTTTTCTATGCATGAACAAAAGAGCACTTCAGTGGCACCGGTAGCTGCAAACGTCGGAGATCTCAAGAAAAGAACCGCACTCTTAGTAAGTGAACTATCCCCACTTAGCTTCTATAATGGTTTTTCGTAAACATTACTGTATCCCTGCATCAATTTGATTTAGACATTATGTTGTGTGGAGCACAAAGGATACTAGCAAGTCAACAGAATTGTTAGATTATGTCGTATAGCCTAGAAGATGGAATTGAATGGTCATTTGATTAGTTAATTAAAATGGATTCATTTCAACTAAAAAGAAAGAATCTGATGATAAGTTACTGAAATGAAAAATGTTGCAGCAAAAGAAAGTGAAGGAAGCTGCAGCTAAGTTGAAACAAGCAGTAACAGCAATTGACGAGGTCCAGAAGTTAGCGGATGGAATGTAAAAGAAAGCTACTGATATGACTGAATCCTACAAGGGATAATGATGATCGAGAAAGAAATCTTCGTATGTGTTTTAGGGAATTTAATTAGGAGAAAACATTCATTTGGAGGAAGACTGATTGGTTGTTAATGTTTGATTTTCACTTTAGGGTTGTTTGTTTGTACGTTTCTAGGATTTTGCTACCAGAAGAGGTTTAAACAGTAGTGTTAAAATGGTCTATGTGTAGCTCGGAGATGGGGGAAACTTTCACTCTTCCTTCTGAATTTGATTTGCTACGTCTTTGTTATCAAGAATTGTAACATTCTTTTCCTTTGAGGTTTATGAATTTGGAGTTATAAGAAGCTTAGTAGAAACCTAAATATCTCTGAAACTGTCAAATATCTTCACTAATTTGAAAATCTTATTCTGAAAACTGACACTAGTCTAATAAACATAATTGATAGTTTTCTATATATTAGAATCTATAATCGTTATGGTGCAAGGGAAACATAGTTGATTGTTAATAAAACAATTTAGGGGGACTTGAGAAACATTAACATTCGTATTTGTGTGACTGGGTCATAGTCTTACTGAACACAAAACCAGAATAAGGTTTTTGGATTGTTTCAGTTTCTTGTTGGGAAGGCCCATTTTTGATTAGTCAACGACCAGATTGACCAGCGATGACGTCGACTTCTCTGTTTTGTTTTCAAACTTAAAGACCCTCGCGGCATTTGATTTCGATTTCCGATTAGGGTTCCTCGCAGATCCTCCTTCCTCGGCTGTAACAAGGTAATGTCTCTAACACAAACTTTTGAATCCATTGATCTCTCGCTTCCTTTCTGATTTGACAAAAGATGATCGTTAAAATCCATGTTCGGATTCTGAATTCCTCTCTGAGAAATGAGAATCTCATAGATTGTTTGTATAAAATTTGATCCTGCTTCTGGATTCAGATAGAGAAGAAGATGAATATGGAAGTGGATACAGTAACAAGGAAGCCTCGTATCTTACTAGCTGCAAGTGGAAGTGTGGCTTCAATTAAGTTCAGTAATCTCTGCCATTGTTTCTCAGAATGGGCTGAAGTCAAAGCCGTCGCTTCAAAATCATCTCTCAATTTCGTTGATAAACCTTCTCTACCTCAGAATGTGACTCTCTATACAGATGAAGATGAATGGTCTAGCTGGAACAAGATTGGTGATCCCGTTCTTCATATCGAGCTCAGACGCTGGGCTGATGTTATGATCATTGCTCCTTTGTCTGCTAACACATTAGCCAAGGTACTAATAATCATAGGAAACGTAGCTTTAGATCTGGATTTTAGCTATTTGGCTTCATATTTGTTTTTTTGTTGTTGCAGATTGCTGGTGGGTTATGTGATAATCTATTGACATGTATAGTAAGAGCATGGGATTATAGCAAACCGTTGTTTGTTGCACCGGCGATGAACACTTTGATGTGGAACAATCCTTTCACAGAACGGCACCTTGTCTTGCTTGATGAACTTGGAATCACCCTAATTCCTCCCATCAAGAAGAAACTGGCCTGTGGAGACTACGGTAATGGCGCAATGGCTGAGCCTTCTCTGATTTATTCCACTGTTAGACTGTTCTGGGAGTCACAAGCTCGTAAACAAAGAGATGGAACCAGTTGAGTTTTACTTAGCCATTTACTGCTCTGTTTGCTCCAGTCATTATCAATTAGCCCATGTCATAAATGTAACTTTGTTCTTGAATACACTAAGAACAAAAAACATCGATTACCCTTGAATGTTATGCAGATATTTAATGGAAAATCAAAGCAATGCAGGTTTTATGTGGCACAACGACTCGAGTAAGAATCGAAACAACACATGAGTTTATCTTTTGATTTGCAGTTCCATGATAGTAAACAAGCAGATATTGTCCTCCAAAGGAACGGTTTTATTGAAGGGAAATGAATCACCAGAGTTTTGGGATAAAAACATGGATTTTACTTCTTGTCGGCTATGAATAATCCCCATTTCTGTTCACCAGATGCAGTCCTTTCAAGCTTTGCCGACCATCCTCCAACAATGTCATTGTAATCCTCCTGTAATAATAAGATTTTGTGATCAATATGAGAACACAACAAACAGGTGTTTTGCTCAAATGAATTAGTTGTGAGAAATGTTTTTACTTCTGAGAAGTCGCTGATGAATTCTTCCTTTTCTTTCTCCACTTTTTCTAATTCACGCCTGAGGACTTGTACAAACTGCGAAATATGGTGATGTTAGAATCAGCATTTAAAGAAATGTGAATAAAATGTATGTGGGAGTCACCTGATCAGTACGGTCCTCAGCGATAACGTCGTCAAAGCCTGCGTCTTTCAGCATCTACAAGAAGAAGGTTTCATGAATCATGATAAATGTGAAATGTCCCTCAATTTGTAAAATGATTAAAGGTTTTGTGAGAAACAAAAAACACAAACCTGTCCGTAAGCTTGAACATCATGTAGATCATATCCTCTTTGTTTTATGTACTCTGCGAATTCAGGAGACGGAGTTTCAGCACTTCTGCAATAGTCAGTGATGAGAACTTTACCCCCTGGTTTAAGCCACTTGAAGAATGTCCTGAATAGAGCTGGCTTGTCCTGAACAGAGATAAAGGGTGCAGAGGATGATTACCAAAAACCATCTTCAAGAGTGAAAGAACAAATATATATATAATATATTGAGTAGCTTTGCTTATACTTGGATGTGCAGAATAGTGTCACGGCTGTAAATGACATCAAAGGAATTATCGGGATATGTTTTGGTGGTGCAATCAGCGACTTCAAACTCGACTGAGCATTTGAGTCCAATGGCCCGCTCCAGTGCGAAAGAGATCATGTTGACCGACAGATCGATTCCAACAACATGAACATCGAAATTCTCAGCCATGTAGAAGTCACCTCCACCGATACCACAACCAACATCTAGGACTTTCTGTCCCGGTTTAAGGTCCATCTTCGCCACAAATTCTTTAGTTGTCTCTGTTAAGGAAAACAAGAACATAAAGATAACACTCAGACAATACAAGTACGTATGTCCATATGAAGATAAAAGAGTAAGAATGGAATTACCAAATCCACCAGTGCTCACATATCCTTCCCCAAAGACACGCTCATAGCGCAAGATCCCACTAGACTTGTATTGAACATTGTCCAAGAAACGCTGGAAATCCTTGTCATTCTCCACGCTGACTTTTTGCCATATCCAGCAAATCTGCCATCATAGAGAATAAAGTTTACCCCTTGTCAGTCAGTGAAATCAAATGAATATGAAAAGTAAACAATCTGATAAAGAAATTTTTTGGTACCTGATTCTGATTCTTCTTGTTCTTCACATAAGCCCCAATGCATTTGCAGCCAACCATAGAGAGCTCAAATGAATTGCCAGAAGCATCACGTGTCTGACATTCCTGGAAAACCTGCATTACATTTACACCATACATTTCTAACTTCAGAAGATTTAGGTTATCTGGATTTCACCCACCCATATTGAAGAGAATGCACTCAACTAATCCCAATACATTAGCTTAGAGTGGATCAAAGTGACTTCAAATCTATAAATTGATGATATACACACTTTTTAAGCCTTATCGAACTTGGATCTAAACCACATTCAAAATGAAATTAATCCAACTGGAGCAGTCTTTTCTAGAAGTCCTCTTAAATTCTTATAAATTACTCCCATGCTATAGCACAAAACAAGAGAATATCCTCATAGTTTTAGATATCCTTCAAACGATATATATACTCGAAAGTTCAGGCATAACCCATGTTTTGCAAGTAGATCATTTCAGAAATATGAAAGTCAAGTCAAAAGATTGAACCTTTGTGTAGAATCTGGGTTCACGGTAGTGAGTGGGGTTTGACTTTCGCTTGCTGTCCCCAGATTGATGGAAGCAAGATTCTCTGAAGAAAATGTATCCCCCTGGCTTGACCCATCCAATCATTCTCTCTGCCATTAGTTCCACCTACCATCACCATCGACTAGATTAAGACTTTCATCTCTAAACATTCGAGAAACTACAAGAATCAAGTAATGAAAAACAGTTTTTACCTCTTTATCAGAGAGATACATGAGCAACCAGTTTGAGAAAATCAAGTCGATAGATCCATCTTTGATTTTCAAGTCTGGAGATGTTACATCAGCACACATAAACTTGATGTTCTTGTAATGCCCATTAACACTTTCATTCTGCAAAGAAAAAAATCATCAAAGAAATCAAAAGAAGCAATGGTAAAATAGAAACTTTTAACACAACAACAGCTAGCTACCTAAGTAGTTTTACCTTCTGAATCGCGCTTTCGATGAAGTCAAGAGCGATAACTTCACCAGCCTTTTGAGCCAATTCACCAGTGAAACGACCAATACCAGCTCCAAGTTCAAGCACAGATTTCCCTTCATATGGTGGGATTAAAGAGAGTACCTATATAGCAAAGCAACACATCAGCTCACATATTCCTAATCTCAATTCATTAGAAACTAAAGAAGCAACCACTGTTTCACAAACCTCAGGACGTTCTTCTTTGTCAAGATCAGAAGCTTTAGAGTCAAGCATCATAGCTTCAACAGTCAAATCACTAGAATGCTCCATCCAGTAGCTTTTCTGGATATCTCTCTCTTCCTCTGTTCCAATTGTATATAACCAAAACAAGAATGAGACACTCTCATACACTTTGGAAACAATGAAGAGACACCTACTTTTTCTACACCACAATATAATTTATTCGAGAATTTTTTTTTTTCTAGCATTCAAAACGTGATTAGTCTACATCAATAATAAATTGATTTCTGAAAGAGGGCCAACAAAAAAGTTTTAAAATTTAGAAATTTTCATGATCATGATTTTGATAAAGTAATGGAGGAGAAAAAGACAAAGAACAAAAGCAAAAAAGATTCGATTTTTGTGCGATTCAGACGAGGATGAATATATATTATAAGGAGAATATTACTGTATGGTGTCGCCATTTTTGGAGAGGTCGTCGGAAAACTCAAAAGGAAGAAGACGATAGAGAAATGTGATGGGAGATTTCAATGGCCTTCAACGGCGAGTCTGGATCTAGAGAAGCTCCTTGATCTACGATTGGTGGATCTTCCTCTTTGATTCATGTCGATCAATTTCACAAATTTGAACTCCTCGAGACTCAATTCCCTCAGATTTCTCCGGGAAGTGATGGTTTTGTGGTTCACAAGGAGACCGTTGAGCGCTTTTCGAGAGAGAGAGAGAGAGAGAGAGAGAGAGAGTGATGGTGGGTTTGGGCCCAAATGGTGTTACTGGCCCTTTGGGCCTTGTTATATTCGGCAGTGTATATTGAACACAGTAAATTACCATAAATTAACTATCAAGAACTCTTTTGCATAACTGATCAAAGTATCAAACAATAACTATTGCAAGAAAAAAAATAGTGAGTAGATAAAATATGAAATTGAAAACGAAATTATGAAAAACTTAACTTAATTTTAAAATTGTAATTTTGTGAGTTTTATACAGAAAAAATAATAATTATGAAATATTTGTAACTATGGTAATCTCTCTAACCTTTTGAGGAACTTAAATGAATAACTTTGAATATAAACAAAGTTTTAGACTTGTATATATACAACTTTCATTTGTGAAATCAACGAAGTTTTAGAAGAAGAAAAAAACATTTTTCATCTAAGCTATGTAGGAAGTATATAAGGTTTTGGGTGAAAAATTGATGTAAGAATTATATAACTCATTAACTCATAAACTTAGAATTATAGAAGTGAGCTTAGAATTATACTATAGTTTTCTCATTAGTCATTTCATACTTCAGATATTTGTTTAGATAACGCACAATCTTCTAACATAAAAGGTTATTATAAGATAAAACGAAAAGTCCAAACTGTTTTCTAAAATCTACATTGATGTAAATTCTGCAGCTATCTTATAAATACAATGCACTTAATAAACTTTAAAGTTAATTGATTAATAACTTATCATTTAACAAAAGGTTAAAAACTGAGATCTACTTAGGTTATTTTTGTGGGAGTGAGAGAACACCTTATTCTCTTCTCTTCTCTTGTTGATTGTGCTGAAGGGGTTGTGGTAGGTTGGTTCCTTCTCTTTATCTTGTTGCTGCAGGTCTCTATCTTCTTTTATGGTTGTAGCGTTCTCATATGTTTCCTTTGTACTTTATCTTATATTAATTCAACAAACAAAATTCACAAATAAAAAGAGTAAAGGTAATTGATAACTTTTGGGTCCCTGATGCGTATACGTTAGAAAAGGCAACAAATAGGGTTTGTGCTGCTCATGCATGTACTCATACTTGTGTCATATATGAAAGAGATCTGCTCATGTGCCTTGGTTCGAGATATTATCACTACCTAAGTAAATTTTGACGTATACACTACGTTACTTAATGAAATTTTTGGCAGCTAGTGATTAATTAAATTTACCAATACTACATAATTCCATTCCATGGTTGAAGTGTGGTAACATTTCAAACGAGTTAAAGTAATGATTCCCATTATACAATATAAGGGCTTGGTTTTGATGACCTCCACGATCGCTAATGTGTGAAACAAAAATTGGAACTTCTTATAACATCCGTAATTTTCTTCAACTTTATGCTTAACCCAATGATTCTAGAAACACGTCATTTACTAAACAAATAATAATTTTTTTTGTACAAAGACATTCCTACTATCGTTTTTTCTTTCTAGTTTGTTTGCTTACATTAATTTGGACTTTTAAATTAAATTCAGGTTTAAAGTCCCATAACCAATACACAGAAAACAAATCATAGACCCTTTCCGGGAAGATCAATCCATTGAAGTTGAGCCTCAACCTCACCACATTCGACATGTCTCAGCCTAAGAACTATATCTTGAACGAGCTTACCATCAGACCATATAACCCGAGACTCCTCGGCTAGGCAGTTGTCGCGGCTAGGCTGGACCGTGGTTACGATGGTCCCAGATGGGAGATCATGTAAGTGCATCTTCAACGCATTAACGAACGGCTTAATCCCGAATTCTGCATCTCCCATCTTGTCGTCTTTGGTGAACGTGTCATAATCATACACCGTCTAGGCAAATTGACACCGTAATCATGTTTTTTTTTTACGTAACATTATGGCGATTTGAAAATAAAAAATGAAAAATATGATCGTAGAATTGGTAGTTCCTTACCAAGAGGACGGTAAGATTGGGGTCTGAAACTGAGAGAGTCAAGTCTTCATTCCACTCAGGATTTACATTTTTGTAAATAACTCGAGTCTTCAATTTCTGCACATTCAATTTTCTCATTCGTTTATCATAACTACTATCTTTGCGTTAAATAATGATTCTCGAAATATATAAAATACTAAGAATTTGTTGTTAGATAAATTCTACGATGCGTAAAGATAGATTACGGTCTCCAGCCACCGGACCTCGAGGCTTCAGATCAATTAGCAAGTATAAATAATATTCAGATACCTTAATTAAAGTACTTCCAAAACACTCGAACAACCAAATTAATTACAAATAGCTAGATTCTTAACTACTAAACTATTACATTCCTAAAATATTCTGAGAGCCGCTTCAATATACCTAAAATTCACAAATTCAACATGTATATTCTTTACGAAAACTGACCGAATCAACCTAGCCATATGTATATTTTGTTTAATGCACATCTAAAGTCTTCAACACTCGTGATCTTTCAAACTGGCGTCTTATTAGTAAATTTAACAATGATCATACAAGAAGCCGAAACGCTTTAATGACCAAGATGTTTAAAAGGTCACTATTATTACGTTGCTATAGTTCCATCCACTAAAAGTAACAAATTATATTCTCCATCATAAAGTTGAAAAAGTATCTAACATCATCAAATAGTGTCTTTGATATTGAGAGGATTAAGAAACCCGACATACTATCTCAAGAAGTAGGGCCATTTTAACAAAGTATGGTTAAGGATGGTTTACCTGTTTTGCCATTTTGACGACAACGTAAGGATCACTACTGTTGAGATCACGGACTGCGAGGTTGACGCCGCGTTTGATGCGAATACGGAGGAGACCTAGTAGACTATCCATTAAAGAAGGTTTCATCCTCCGATCTTTATGCTTCTCCCCTGCAACAAGATTAATTTTTCTCAAGCTAGTAGGAAAAAGTGAAGAAAAATAGAGAAATGAAACGATCATACATGATTCTGCATAAACTTAAATTTAAATTCGACCAATCCAAGATTATTCTACGTTGAAACCAAATGATGAAAATTCTCTCGGTAAAAAAGGTGTGAACATATAATTGCAAAAAAAAAACTTTTATCAGAAACATATCATTGCAAACAAACAATCTTGTAGAAGAGACCCACCATAGCAAATAATTTGTCTTCCTCTAACGTTTTACGTTGTCTTCGTCAAATTTGTTTTTTTTTTTGGTTTTTTTTTTTGTTTGTTTACATTTTCATTCCAAAAAGAAACAAGAGATCTTATTTTTGTTTTACCGGAAAGGGAGGTGAGACTTTGTTAGTGGGAGAAACGAAAATCAAATAAGCAAGTCATGACATTCCGGTATTGGTGGGAGATGACAGGATATTAAATTTAGGATTAAAATTTGTTTTTTTTTTTTTTTCATTTGTAGGAGCTGGAAAATAAGAAAATCTATTCTAGTAATTATAGAAAAAGCTAGTTTTGTTCTGATTTTTCATTTTTGTAGCTTCCATGCAAATTTTATTCTTTTAATTAGCTCCACAATATTTTCCCCTAATCAATTAATTCTTATATATTAAGCAAATATGGTTTGTGAAAAATATGAATCATTCCTATTTTAAACTTTATGTTTGTTTATAAACATACAAAACACTTTTGAGAACTCTTGCTCAAATTTGTTTTTCTTAGGATGTTTTCTTACTGTAGTTTCACCAGAGAAAGATTGACAATTAATATTTACTCCTACTAAATTTAATATTTTGAGTTATATAAGTTTGAGAATGTCTAAACCTACTAAATTACAATTTTTAGTTGTAATCTACTTTTTCATGAATAAAAGTTAGCCACTCATGAGAAAGAGAATACAACTAAAAAACAAAATCTGTATGAGATTTGTTTTATTATTTGGAAAAAAGGTTTTTGATTTTTGAAACATTTTTTTTTTGTCGACATTCTTAAACCCAAACAGGGCTGAAGTTACAATGGTGAAAGAGGAATCCAACAGCACAAAACATATCTAAAGGCCCAACAACATAAATTATAAAGTAAATCAGTTGGCCTAAAATGAACATGTGTAAGGCCACATGTTTTGCTCAAGTTGGAGGTGGAAGATGCGAAGAAACTCGCCACCGACCAGTCTTCACCGCCATCACCGCCATAGCTGACCGCCGATCAAATTCTGTTTTCTGACATGGATGTTCACCTATCAGCTATTTTCTCTAAATCACCACCATAATTTCTTTTGCAGAAATCTCCCGATGTGTAGAACACTAGATCCATAAACCAACAAAATTGAAGCGCCAGAAAAGATGAAAAGGGAAGAGATTAGATCCAGTCGCAAAACACGCTCTTCTGAATCCGTCTTCACCAGCCATCAAGTTTCCAAACATCACGATCCACAAACAAAGAAGAGGGACCTTCACACAAAGCCGATTACGGCCTTAATAGGAGTTGAAGGATTTATCCTTTCATGCAAGGGATTGAGCAGTTGATGATCTCTGGAACTTCTGTTTCCCACACTCGGCGTTTGTTTCATGAAAGAGATTTAGTTACTGCAAAAGAAAAGGATCAAACAAAACAAAAGATAATAGCCAAATTGGCTAAAGAGAACTCGCACTTAGGCGATCCAGACTAGGCTGGAAAACATTTACAACAAAAAACCAGATTAAAATCGAAGAAAATCGAAGAAAATCCGATTTTAATCGGAAGAAAAAACTTTTTCTCTCTGAAAGATGCGAGAGAGAAAGTTTTTTTTTTCGGCCGTTCTTTTAGTCAACTGTGAAAATAATAGAGTTAGCGGGAAACATTAGTTTGGTTTGAAAATAATAGAGTTAGCGGGAAAAAAAAAAAAAGTTAGTAACGAAAAGAAGTAAACTAGTAGAGAGTGAGGCGGCCCATATCATACCAAATAAAAAGGCCCAATAACTAATGACATAAATACTCTTCCCATGACTCGTAAAGAATCTCTTCCAAGAATCAAACCGTTTTCACGTCACCGAGACCTCTCTCTCTCTCATCGCCTCCTCGCTTCACCGCCGTCGTCGTCGTCGTCGTCGTCCCTATTTGCCCCCACCGCCGGTTAGTTCTCAATCTTGGTAATTTCGTACCTTCATGAAAATGAAATTATAAGTGTAATGGTAGTGAGATTCATAATTTTAGTCTCACACATTGAAGTTCACTTATCGGCTTATCGCTAATGCAATTGCTACAGAATCTGGGTATGTGCGGATGAATCTTTTTTCGTCATATTCGTGTGATGAGAGATATGAACTCCCAAGCTGAAGTAGACCAATGGGAAGCTCTTGATCTCGGCGATTCTGAACTCCCGTCTTTTCTCCGCCCTTGTAAACGCAAATCTCCGACGAGGTCTCTGCAACCGCATGCGCAACAACAGAATCCAAAGGCGGGTTTTAATAGTAACACTAATCACCGTCCCACTCTTCGGCGCTGCTCCTCGCCGGATAAGTTTCTTGAGGAGAGTTATTCTCGCTCCTTGATTCCAGGACCTGCTGGAGTTGTTCAAGTTGCAATCCGTAGAAAGATGAATAAGGATCCTAAATCGTTTAATGAGCATGGAGAACCAATTCCAACTCAAGAGTTCTTACGTAAGGCAGCAGAAGAGCCTGATTGGGAAGACAAGGATTTCTCTGAGGACCCCTGGGTCTCTACTGTTGATTACATTCGAAGTGAAGGTAGACCTTTTCTCTTAGAATTTTACATTGTCAAATCTCTAGGGGTTGTGGTTTACCATTTTCAATTTTTGTTTGGCAGGTTTGTTGAGCAATGGTGGAAATGCTATAGGGACACCAGTGAGCGAGATTAAGAGAAGATGTGACAGTTGGGGTAAAGTTGATCAGGTATGATTAACCTACTCAGTTTAGCTGTATCCTCTAGTCCATTCCCATTACACCAAGATATCTAGTGACCATCCAGTTAGAGTATTAATGGAAATCTACACCCTATAATAGTCTGCTGGTATTGGCTTTCGCTTTGTGTTTGTGAGGAGAAAGGTGGAATATTCTGAAAGAATGTCTTCACCCAATTTTTTGCTATTTGGCCACAAGTTATTTGTATATGTTGTAGAATAATTGGGGTAGTGGAAAGCCAAATGCTGGATTTTTTTGCCAAGCCACGTGCTGATGATCTCATAATGCTCCACATCTTATCTTTGCAGCTAATAAGTGAAATGTAGTGACATACTTGAAATGTGGCTGGTCATTTGTAGGTCGTGGCAATTGTCAAAACTTGCACTCCGAATGGTCTAGGTGATGTCATGGTGACTCTTAAGGTAAAAAAATGAACAGTCAAGAACTCTTAACAATGTGAATGGTTTCCACTTTTTTGTTTTTGTCACGCACCAATTGTCATGAGTCTCAAATCTGTGTATTGCTGGTAGGATCCCACTGGAACAATTGATGCCAGTGTGCACAGAAAAGTTATCTCCGAGAGTGAGTTTGGTAGAGATATACGAGTTGGCGCAGTGGTGATACTTAAGCAGGTTTGCTGTTTTTCATTAAGGAGACAAAACAAATCGCATGGTTTTGACATTACCACTTTGTTTCTCAGTCACTTTTGGTAAATCATGGACTAAGATATAGTGTTTTTCAGGTTGCAGTCTGCGCACCCTCACGTTCATCAACCTATCTTAACATAACACTGAAGAACATCTCCAAGGTAGTATTTCTCTGGCAGTTTTTCTTAGGATATCAAGTTCCACCTTCTTATATTCATTGGAATATATGAAAATTTCTTAAGGCTAGAGAGTTTCCATTAACAGGTTATCACAAAGGATACTCCTGTTTTACCAAACCAGAACGATTCTGAGATGAGTGCCAAGAATCATGTTTCTGTGAATGGTTTACCAAAGCAGAACGATTCTGAAATGAGTGGCAAGAATCTTGTTCCGGTGAATGGTAAGTGATCAAATTTTCTTTCGATTTTTTTTTCACAGTTTGATAGAGACTCGAACCTTTGACTTGGTCTAACAGAAAACGAGGAATATTTGCGACTGCAACCCAATGTGTTTAGTGTTGAGCAAAGCACTACTCAAGGCATCATGAACAATCTCAGACAAAATGCTAAAGGAAGCAGTGAAGCACTGCATGACATAGAAATGGTAGATATTAATCCTGCAGAGGGAAGCAAATCCTCTCCTAAAAAGGGTGTGACAAAGAATCACTGTGAAGTTAGAATGGAGCAGACTCTCTTGGGAAAACATGATTCAATCAGCCAAACAGAGCAGCAACTGTACGAAGATGTAGCTACTGAGACTGATATAGCTGATTGCATTAGACCCGCGAAACAGATCAGAAGAAGTTCTCAATCGCAGATTGATGAGCAAGAGAGTGTAATGGGGAACCCTGATGAAGTCACAACTCGAACTACAATCCACAAATCTCAATCGATGGCGTCAACAATCTCGTTGCCACAATGGACGGACGAGCAACTTGAAGAACTCTTTGCTTTTGACTGAAATAGACAGTTTGGCTTTCTTTTGATATAGGAAGGAATCCACTTTTCTAGATAGAGAGCAATGAAATAGAATGTAAAGCCGTGACAGAGATGCTGAAACTACTGACAGAAATTTTCAACCACCAAGGGAATCAAATACCCATCACGACCATACGTGGAAGTATGGAAGCGACTCTCCTATTTGAAGTTATTTGTTAGGTAGACCTTAAGCTACCAACCATTTGTTTAGTTTACTAGTGTGAGAGACATAAGCTATGCATACAACCATTAATTAACAGCATTAGTCAGAACAATGGTTACTAGTTATTGAGATGATGATGACATTTCACCTTCGGGTTCCCACTGTTCTCTCTTCAACTACTGAACCATGTTTCTTGGGACATGATTTTGGGCTCGGACTTTTGAGGCTTTTCAGAATCGTGACTTTGCAACCCCTTAATAGCTACAACATTGCCAAACCTTGCCACCTCTGTCCCTTAAACTTGGATGATGAGCTTCTTAGTCCACATCTCTTGAGTCTTGATTCAAGCTTAATAAAAGAATTTCTAGTGAGTTGCAAAATTGTAATTTTAAAACTAAAGGGACAAAAAAGAAAATGCTTATATAAATAAAAGGTCATATTGCAAATAGTCAAAACTTGAAAAGCCTTCTCCTTTATCCACTCGTTCGCCTGCCAAAAACCTTACTAAAACCTCACTTATAGTCGTCTCTGGTGAAATCTTGCCGGAGAGATCTCAATAAAATGTCATCTTCCAGAATATTCCTAGTCGGTAATTCCATATTCCGACCTCACAAACCATCCTTTCCTCTCTCTTTCAATCGTTTTCCATCTGTATCTCTCCGCTTCCGATGCTTCTCCAGTGACGCCGCCGCCGCAGTAGCAACCACCGTGGATTCGGATTCGCCGTCTCTCACTCCTCATCCATGGCCAGAGTGGATAACTTTCGTCGATCGCTTAAAGACGAAAGGATATTTCACCAAAGACACCGAAGATGATACTGTTTATCAGGAAATGATTCTCGTTAAAGATGCTTGTCTCAGCTTCGCTCGTGATCGTTACGACGTTCTCAGGTATACAATTTTCTCAAATTCATCAATCTTCAGTGTTGAAACTGATGATTTTGTGCCTCTTGATGCAGATCCTTATCATCAGGAGATGTACAAGCTCTTGTGGAGCGTGGATGCCCTAATCTCTTCAGAAAAACTGTGAATTCTTCCAAAAGGATTCGAGCTCATGTTAAGTTAAACGAAGGAGATGTATGTTGTTGCATTAGCTATGGAATTGTTTAAACCTTGATAATAGAGAGATCTTTAACTCATAAGAAATGTTTTGTTTTTGAATCCTAGGTTTGTGGTTCTTGTGATCTTCGTAGCTCGTGTGATAGAGCTTATGTGATACTTAAGGATACAGAAGCTGATGCTCGAACTGTTGATGTTATGCGTTTACTATTGTTCAATGCGCTTGATTCTATAGTTATCTCTCGAGGTGAAGTTCCACCTGGTAAAGAACTTGTTCATGAGTCTGCAAGAAGACTTCTTTTAGAGTTGGTTGAGTTTAGTGAGAAGCCTTTAATCCCTGCTTTACCAAAACCTTCTTCAAAGGAATCTTCTTTGCCTTCGAAAGAGAGAGCTTTTAAGTCGAGGAATGATGAGCCTTCTCAGCGTGTGGCTTTTAAATCGAGGAATGATGATCCTTCTCAACGTGTGGCTTTTAAATCGAGGAATGATGAGCCTTCTCACCGTGTGGCTTTTAAATCGCGGAACGATGAGTCTTCTCAACGTGATCGACCTCTTTACAGTGCAGATTGGGCTTGTCCTAAGTAAGTAATTTCTAAGAACAATTAGCTCGTATGCCATGTCTCTAGAAATTGGTCTGGTCCTTTATAGTTTATACACAGTGAATCCAATTTTAGTTTCCTAGGCTCTTACCTTTTAGATCATATCGTATCTGATGCTGCGATAATGTTGTCAGCATCTTTGGATGAAGATGTTAAATTACTGGTTTGAGAAATGAGTGTTTGTTTCTGTAAATTTCTGACTTTAGGTTTTGTGTTTTCTGTTACTGTGTTCCTCTTCAGATGCGACTTTGTAAACTTTGCCAGAAATGAAAGATGCCGAGAGTGCAATGAAGTCGCTGACAGACGACCTGTTGCTGCTGTTGTCAAGGAAGGTGACTGGCTATGTCCTGAGTAAGTCTAAATCTGACAATTACCCGTTTCTCTCGAAATCAAAAGTATTAAGTCTTTTATGCCATACCCTCATTGGTTATTTTCTTGCTGGCTCCACAGGTGTAGTTTCTTAAACTTCACAAGAAACCAGAGCTGTCTGAAATGCAAAGCAAAGGGACCAAAGAAAACTTCAATGGTGAATATTGTTGAAATGAAGAAAGGAGACTGGAACTGCACTGGGTAAGTTTCCCTTACCTCTCAAAGCCTCTACTATATCTTCTTTTTTTGCTTCTATGTCTCCGCGTTTGTTTATGATTATCAGCTGTATCTGCCTTTAGTCTTTACGTTCATTTTTTCTGGCTGCTAAAGATTGAAAGTTTGTAAAGTTGTTGTATCTTGTATGATTGTATCTTTGCTCGATTGCTCTGTCTGTACTGATCAGAATGCTTTGTATGTATATTTTCAGGTGTGGATATATGAACTTTGCTAGCAACAAACAGTGTCGAGAGTGCCGAGAACAACGTCACAAGACGCTAGCTGAGCCTGGAGATTGGGAATGCCCCTCGTGCGTCTCTCTTCCTCTCTGTCTCTTATTTAGTAATTTGTTATCTTCATATCCTAAACCAGACCATTTTGTTCCCGTGGCTCATTTTAATTTTGCAGATGCGACTTCGTGAACTTTAGGAGAAACGATGCTTGCAAGAAATGCGAGTGCAAACGACCTAGCCAAGCCAATAACGATCAAGAAGACCATACATGGAAACGACCCGCCTTAGTGTAAACTTATGCTTTTGTACTTGCAAGATTCACTGCTTGCTATTTCCTTTCAACTTGTTGTTTCTTCTTCTCTTGTTGAGTTCCCAAATTTCTAAACAGATAACAATTTTGAAGCAGAAAATGGAAACCTAGTTTGTAGTCACATTCATGATTCATCGTTAAAGCTATATTTTATGTAGTCAAGTACAAACTATGTCATCTCTAATACAAAACAAGCCATGATTATACAAAAGCTTCAAGGCCAAAAAAAGGTGCAAGTTCTTCGTTAGGAACAGACCGTAGCTACATTACAAAAGCTTCCCGTGAGAGCTACATAAGCTAAAACTATTGAGATGATGATGTCATCGGATTCATGAGTTGGTCTCCATTTGAAATTTCACCTTCATATTCCTTCTTCCCTCTTCTTTATCTACCAAACCATGTTCCTTGAGACATGATTTTGGTGATGGAGCAGACTTTTGCGGCTTCTGAGGCAAAGGAACTTTTTTTACTTCATTGTCTTCCTCAAAGGGTTCGAGGCGGTACGTAACCTTAGACTTTCCTAGTCTAAACTTTTTGCTCCTAGCAAATTGATAAGCCGTCACTGCATCGATGCTCTGCATGAATACTACTTTCGCAGAGCTTTCCCCTGGGTTTACATCAGTTCTTGAAGCATCTATTTTCCCAAACACACTGAATCTCTTCAACAGTTCTGCTTTGGACGGGAGATCCCCATGTCTACACAAAAACTTCATCCGCAAACATTTTGGATTAGCAAGCCGCATATCTTTCATCAGGTGTAGATTCAGCGATTTATCAGTAGAAATAGATTGTTGGCCTGCTTTCTTCTTTCTCTTGGAGTAACGTGCAGATGCTTTGTCTCGACTTGCCTTCCTTTTGACACCAATGGATCTGACATTATCAACTGATCTCGTCTGGTTTTCAACAGTTGTTCCAGCTTCCAAATCTTGTAATTGTTCTGCAGGTGCTCCTGCATCATCAGAACTAAATTCTTTGTTTGAAGTGCCTGTACTAGGTAGCGAAACCTGTCCCACCTCCACAATATGTGACTCCAACGTATATTCAGAGCAGTTTTCTCGTGTTCCATTAAGACTATTCCTACCTAACGACTGCTCATTCAAGGTCTTGGCACTGATGATAGAGCTATCAAGCTTGTTTCTTGGGCTAGCATATTTTTTTCTCACTGAACAAGCTAGAGTGTGACAGGCTCCTGGAACAACAAAAGAAACAGGCTTTGCCAAATAAGCTTTGTCGTTGCTCGAATCAAGCAAGGGTGACAGTTCATTTGTCGATGTCACAGGTCCATCAACCAAACCAATGATGTCATCATGAGTTTCAATCATAACATCAGGAAGTGCTTCTGATACATCAACTCTTGAGGCAGCAACGGAAGTGGTGTCTTCCTCTATCATATCTTCAATAGAAGGTTCTGAATTCAATAAGCAGATATTCTGCTCAACTTGACAGCATTCTTTACTCTTGGACAGGTGACCATCATCCTCATGAACAGCTCTTCTAACCATGGTTTCACAAGCTTTCATGGTACTAGAATTAGAACTGGTTCGAGGGCTCCTCGTATTCCATGTGCAAATCTGAACTACTTTATCAACATGCTGCTCAGAAGAACAACAAGGGAGATCCTTCGGCAATGGATCTCTTAGACTCAAATCTCTACTGTTGTCGATATCCGCATCCGCAGTCTCAGGAAACATAGAACACAGGTCCATCTTCTTTGAGTATTCAAGACACCAACCTGATTCTTCAGATCGATCATTTAGCTCTGCACCTGTACACATATTCATAGAATTATTTGAGAATACAAATCATAGCAATATCTGTCAATCCATACTTCGCCTTGTTCTATTGTAAACAGAGCATATAGATTCACACTCAAATTTTGAAGTTCCTATAAACCTAATAGAGCGAAACAGTAGCAATCATCTCTATGGAGCAGTTCTAAAACACCAAATGGGGTTTCTTTCCTAATCGTACTCAGCAAAACCCAAAAATAAGAATTTTCAAACTTACTTGCTCTAGTCTCCTCATAGACAGATTCGGAGCGCTTAAAATCGACAATGTAACGCCGAAAACTAAGGATCTGAGCACTGGAACTATTGGTCTCAGCTAATCTCCAGAGGGGCATTCGTATCGAAATAGCCATATCTCTAACAAACCCCAGAGCCGAATCCGAAGTGGCATGAAACCGTGGGAGAGAGTTTTCTCTATCCAAGTAAGGCGAATCAATACGCGGCTGGCAAGAACACCATAACCCAAACGAGATGTTCCAAAAGTAAGCTCGCAGAGCTCGATTCACAAAGCGGCGAATCCACCTTGAATCTGAAATCAAGGTTTTGAAATCGCGATCAAAGCTTCGTAGAAATGGTTTTGGAACGTATCGCGGATCCATTAGGCCGAAGAACGAGACGAGAACTCCTAACGATTCGGATGGATCGATAATCCGACCCGGAATCCATGTATTCGAAAAGCTCACGCTTACCCAAACTAGCTCCCCTTTCTTCCACATCTTTGAATATTAGGGTTTAAGCTTTCTCTCTGATATCATCTCTGTGACAAGACAAGAGAGAAGAAAGTGTAGCGTTGCCTGTAACGTCTCCTCTAGAACTTTTTCTACTTTAATTGAATTACACTTCATGCTGTTTTCAACTCTCAGATACTAACTACCTGCCATTTAATCAACGTTTTGTCTTCAGTAAAGACATCCTGCTGTTGTCCTACTTATAGAGAAAACTTCTGCCGTTTCATTTACTCCGCCGTTGCCACAAAATCCGCTGTAGCTAAGCTCGGTGAGTAAAATGGCGACGGCGACGACGGTGAATGTCAAACTTTCTCGATCAAATCGTATCTATCGCTCTTCCGTATGTATCGAATCTCTTAATTATGAATTATGATTACGTTGAAGACGAATTTGAAATCTCTAGTTTTTGAATTTAATCAGGAACCAGTGGAAGGAAAAATTGTGATAAAATCTGCAACTTCGATTTCGCATCAAGCAATACGTTTATCCGTCAATGGATCAGTCAACTTGCAGGTTTCAGATTCTCTCTCTATTGAAGCTTTTCTTCAATTTGGTTCCACCAAGTTAGTTAAATTTCTTCCTCACTCCTACAGGTTCGTGGAGGATCAGCTGGAGTTATTGAGTCCTTCTATGGTGTCATCAAGCCTATTCAAATCGTGTAAGCATTTATTTCTTCTCTGGTTCTTGAATTGATTCCTTGATGTTGAAATTACTCGAGCTTAAGCAAATAATTCGAATTTTGGCCACAGCAAGAAGACGATCGAAGTTAAGTCTTCTGGCAAAATCCCTCCGGGAACTACAGAGGTAAAGAACATAGTCCCATTGAGAAATATCACATATAGCTGCAACATTGAGTAAGCTAAGCTTTTGGATATTTTTTTTGCTGTAGATACCATTCTCTTTGAATCTGAGGGAGCCTGGGGAAGGCATTGTAGAGAAGTTCTATGAGACATTTCATGGAACAAATATCAACATCCAAGTCAGTAGTTTGATCAGCTTTTTTTAATAAGGATTTTAGGATTTTTGTCTGTGAATTGGGAAAACATTGATGCAAAAATCTGTGACAGTATCTACTAACTGCAGATATACCGCGAGGATACTTGCACAAACCTTTGTCTGCAACAATGGAGTTTATTATTGAGAGCGGTAGAGGTACTTTGTCTTGCTTCGTTGGTGTTTATAGAATAAACATGGATTGTTTTGTGATGTTTTTCCTTGGTTTTTGGTTGAAGTTGACCTTCCCGAGCGGCCTATTCCTCCGGAAATTGTCATCTTCTACATCACTCAAGACACACAGAGACATCCGTTGCTGCCTGATATTAAGACAGGTTTGTTCTTCCAACATTTTCACTCCAGTTTCGGAGATATCATCTCTTAATGTGAAAACTAATAGGACAATTGATCTCACAAGGTGGTTTCCGAGTTACTGGAAAATTAGCCACCCAATGCTCTTTGCAGGATCCACTCAGTGGTGAGTTAACAGTGGAAGCATCTTCAGTTCCTATTACTTCTATTGACATTCACCTACTCCGAGTTGAGTCGATAATTGTAGGGGAAAGGATTGTCACTGAGACCTCTTTGATTCAGTCTACACAGGTGTTAAAATGACCATTCTGGTTTGTTAATGTAGTAATTGTAATATCAAAATGCTTTGCTAATTTAGACCATGTTCAGATTGCGGATGGAGATGTGTGCCGTAACATGACTCTACCCATTTACGTTTTACTACCTCGGCTTTTAATGTGTCCTTCCGTTTTCGCAGGGTAAGTTTCTTTGCTTCATTTTCTATAAACCTAGGCAGTTGATTGAAACAAATGACTCTCTAGTTAGTTTATTCTATAAAACTGCTGAAATGATGATGATTTTGATCCTATGTCTTTGTGGAACAGTCCCTTCTCAGTGGAATTCAAGGTATGCATCACCATAAGTTTCAAATCGAAGCTAGCCAAAGCACAACCCAAGTCTGATCCAACAGCTCCAAGACTATGGGTGAGAAAGACTTTCTTTCTTTGTTTCTACGCCTATGATTTGAATCATAGGATTGACGACTCATGTTATATATTTTCAGATGGCGCTGGAGAGATTACCGCTGGAACTTGTCCGGACAAAGCGAGATCAGTTCAGCTGCTAAAGAACAAGCTAACATATATGGTCAACACATGTTTCTCATACGCATACACTTGGCTTTGTAGTCGTATGCTTCCTAGCTTGCTCTGTCTGGCTAATATAAGCGGTTTAAAACGTGTCTGCGTGTACAAATCCCGATTTTATTACCCTGCCCAATGTTTGTTACTATGCAGACTCCAAGATGTTCCTAGACGCACCAAAGATCCAAATCAAATCTACTATGTTTTAAAAAGGGAAAGAAGGCTCAAAACACACGGATTAAAGAGATGATTTTAACCCAAAAAAACAAACTGGATCAAATGAATATGAACAATGTGCATTGTGTTGTATATACATAACAACAAAACAGAGGTGATCGGTCAAAAAACAAAAGAAAAGGTAAACGAAGACTTATCTCCTGTATCTTACAGCCAACGGCCATTGTGGCGAATTGGGATGAAGAGCTTTGAGCAAGGCCGCAAACTTGATAGCATTCTCTATGCTGCACCACTTGAGCTTCCATGTAACTAAATCCACTGTTCTCTTCTCTTTGATCTTTAATGACACAACAATTCCTTGCGTTTCAATGATCTGAACAAGGAAGTTGATATCTCATCTCACTAAAGTGCGAGCAAAAGGGGAAGCGCAATGAAGAAACTTATTACCATTTCAGATATTTCAGAAATGGAGCAGCACGAGTCGAGCAAGAAATATGGAGCTGAAGAAGAGTATGCTGTTCGAGAACTTAGTTGTGTGAAGTCCTCACTGCATATAAAGAGACGCCTACCAGCCACAAATAGCGACCGCAAAAGCCATGACACTTCTGTTCAGTTTAAATTGGACAAAAATCTTAGCAGCGATCAAAGCTTGTATTGGAGGTTTTGGACGCAAAAAATAAGACAGTCACTGTAGTAACGAAACAGTGATGGTTCATGGCTCATGATGCAGAGAGAACTTTATTTGGAACGTGAACCCAAAAGATTATCTCTCGATCATGTAATAAAATCCGGAGATAAAAATGAAGGGGACATGACTTAATGTGGATATGAAACATTGAAACCTATAACTCTGGATTGCTGACAATTTGAGGGAACCCATTTTTCATTAATCTAGGATAACATAGGCAAAGAGAGAATATACCTCCACGAGTGGTGCTCTGAAAATGGAGAACATTGTACTGGAATATACTTAGCTTCAAACCTCCACATATTTCTTTCTCAAACAAGTCCACCTGAATATTCTCCAGACTGCCATTAACATAGAAGACAAAAATTATGACAGCAAAAATATACAGAGCCGACTCTTGGTTGAATGTGAATGGCTCACCTTTGCAAAGAACATTTATACTCTGTAGCCTGGGAATCGAAAACTTGTGTGATATTGAGTAATTCTGTTGTCTTTTTAATACACTTGGTTACAAAAATGTATTCTACATCCTCCAAAAAGCGTAGCCTAACCACAAAATAAGAGAAGGTTCAGGAACATGGGCAGTGGATACAAAAAATATATACAAAGCCGAACCAGAAAAAGACTAACCTCACAAATTGAAGTCCTAGACCAACTGATACGTCTTGTAAATCCTTGATTTCATGGGAACACAGTACACTTAAGGTACTCCCTGCAGTCACACATCGCCATTAAGAACTCAGCATCAGCAAAATTTATGACGTGCTAGCAAGGAAGACAGCTGATTAGTCTAACCTTCATAATCAGTAGTCACACCCACGAGTAGCACGTACAACTTGTCCTGGCTACTCAGCAGCAACACTGCTTCCCTGTATTCAGAATATTGTTCGAAGTGAAAAGAATAGATAGCATCTTGATATGAAGTGGCTTCCCAACCTAGCTATGCAGTTGTATATATATAACCAAAATGCACATAGGATTTTCCACACATCACCCACTTTAAGGAAGCCCAAAGCATCTTATCTAATGGTATCGTGTAGTTCTGCAATTTAATTGTATACTATTATCAAAGCCTAGCCATACTAGAAAACGATGAAATCTCTTTTCCCTCAGCTACTCAGAATCAGATATCATAGGTAATGTACAAAACTTTTTGTAGGGACTCGCATTACTATCCTTTACCTATAAACTACGACCATGCAAGTGGAACAATAACTCACCGTTGCTTGTATGTGGAACCTTTCTGTAGTATAAGATCACAATTCATGTACGTCCTACAAGTTTCTTGAGAGCTGGAAACTGACAGTTTTGCTGAAAAATATTCCTCTACTCCAAGTGTTCTATCAGTCCCCAAAAATTTGATACTCCTATTACTACTACTACTACAAACCCTTGACAGGGTATTCTCCCAAAAATTATCAGAAATACACACATCTTCACCAGAATCACTGATATCTGCATCACTCCTGAGAGATATCTCTCCATTGGTAATGCAACTTTCCTCTTTCTGGAAGGAAACAAATCTTTTTATAGGTTTCCTTTTCTCAACCAAACGGTCTGTCTGGTTAACACCATGTTTACCATTATGCAATCCAGAAGGAAAGTTAGTGGTAGTTTCCTTCATTGATTCATCTGTTCTCAAAGTTTTTATTGTGCTACCATTCTCCGGTTGAGAACCAAGAAATCTTGTTCCTTTCGGTGTACATTCCAGGATCTCCTTCCCAAGTCTATTCACATTAAGAAGATCAGTCAACCGCCCCTCTTTATGATTTGAATACTCAGATTCAGAATCATAATTATCATCTTCACTGCAGCTGCTTGTGCTATCAGATGACGCCACTGAATAAGAATCTGCAGACAACTGCAAGATTTCTTCCACCAAATTATGACGTCGATATAAGACATCTTTCTGATAATGAGGGGGTGACCCAGGATATGTTGATCCTGTCATATGCTGGGTTATATCCAATGTTGACATGTTTCCATTTTCAGCTAGCTTCTCCTTGGCAAGTGTTGTAGGTAACAGGTCGTTTGGTTCAACTGACAAAGATTCCATCTCATCGTGTACACATTCCTGATGCTTCTGATTTCGATCTGTACTTTGAAGGCTTATTGAAGAGATGTCATCGGTTATCTTTTGTGTCTCATTACCTTCAACGTACTTCATATAATCCATACCAGCTTTATGATCCACACATGAGCCATTGCATTCCAAATTTTTCCTATAGCTCTTAGCTCTTGAAGCACGTAAAGACCCGGAAGTATATCTCGGTGTTCCTCCACCATGGTGCCTTGAGATTTCTCTTATCTTTGTATAGTACTTTTTCTCCAAATTTATACCCTGGCTGTCTTTACAGACATCTGCAAAATCCTCTGTTGAGCGATCCATCCACTCCTTGAACTCTCGCAACCACAAAACAGAACGTTCTTTCTTCAGGTGTTCAACTTTACTTATAAGACCAAATATATCGGCTTCTTGATTAAACTTCATATTCTCTTTGTTCTCGTGATCACATGTAGCTGACTCATGGTCAGAATTCACATAGGTGCTCTCTGCTTCGCTATGGATTGAAGCGAGACGGCAGATCTTTTTCTGTTAAAGGTCAAAACACTTAAGATAATAAGCTTTCAATAATTATTTTTATCAAACAAAACAACCATGATACTGAAAAGCACAAATAGAGAAGCTGAACGCAGCATTGTGCAGGGCTCACACAGTTCTCCATAAAGTCATACCACATTACCATTTATCACACAGGAAAAAAAGGATCGCTACATAATATATGAGTGTATAAGTACAGTATATTGTAAATGGACTTGCGGCTGTTTACCTTTTTTCTATTGCAGCTTCCTTCTTCATTATCTTCCTCTCTAGCTGGAGAATAGAATCCGTAACTTGCAGGTTCACTTTGCCTATGGGCTACAATGATTTGCCTCTTCCAAAATTCTCTAGTTCCTATCTGTTTGCCATCTAGCTTCAGCTGAAAACTCATATAATACAAAGCATTACAAATCAAGCTCAAACCGACATGGTGAAATATCTGTCTTCACGACAAGATCCCAGGGTCTCCAAATCAAGAATAATAAAAGCTTACTTCATCTGGGAGAGCAACGTAGCTGAAGACATGTGCCCTGTACCATCGAGCACAACACACTGGGTTTCCTTCCAGCCACAATTCTTTCAGTTGTGAAAGACTCCAAAGGAACTCCAATTCTGAAAAGTTGGAAATAATATTGTAGGAAACATCAAGGCCTTGGAGTGACTTCAAGTTCTCAATCCCACGCAACGTAGTAAGAGCGTTGTTCCTCAAAACAAGTTTTACAAGATGACAGGATACCTGCACTGTCCAAAAACATCCATATATTGGTCCCAAGGATGAAACCAGAATAAAAGCTTCAGCACAGATACATGTTTTTCAAAATAAAACTATCATCTTATTCAAACTAGGGAGGGAAGCTAGACAATTCAAATGACTATAAGAATACCAACTTCAAGGCCAAAAGCGGTTACTACAATATCAAATGTAAGCTATGCATGGATATGGTGAAGTCTGAACTCTGAAGTCTCCCACCTGGCTCAAGTAAGACACCGTTCTAAGATGATTGAATCCCAGATCAAGGTGCTTCAATTTGGTGCATCTCCGAAGATTATCCACTTTGACAAACTTGTTTCGACTGAGATCAAGAGACTCAGCAGCTGGAAGAAGCTGCAAGGACTCATCCATGAGCACAAGACGGTTACAAGCACAAGATATGACCGCCAACTTATTCCACTCGGGCGAATTCGTTATCTCAGCAATCCTACTAGCGAAGACATGCCTCAGAGCATCCTATATCAAAATCGAAATCCACAACATGCAAAACCTTGAATCACTACATTATATACTAGCGTTGAATTTCTCTATACAAGCTAAAGGAAGCAAAACTGACAGTGGAATTATGGCAGATGATCTTTTCCAAAGTGTGACGGAGCTCGATCAAGCCTTTAGCCGGAGAAGTAGACAAATCACAGCGACGGAGTTCCAAAACCTTAAGGCTACCAAAGGGAAAAAGAGAGAGAGGCGTGGGATCACGAGCCGGAGAAGGAAGAGTGGAAACGACCTTAAGAGAAGTGAGGATTCGGAGAATACGACGGAGCTGTTCGAGTGCGCGGTAATCGCCGAGGTCGGAAACGTAGGCGCGAAGGTAATCAACAGGAGCATTGGAGAGCATGCGTTCGAGTTCACGGAGAGAGTCAAGACGGAGATGAAGATAGTGAAGACCAGCAGGATTAAGCTTGAGAATCATGGTTTCTTCTAGAAGAGACTCAGCTTCGTCTTCTAAAAACTTTTGTAGCTTCTCAACATAGCGATCTCCTGTCACAATTGCCATTTGAAATCGGGGAAATTCAAGGGGTTTGGCTTCGACTGAAAGAGATACGAAGAAAGGAATCAAGAGAGAGGAAGGTCTAGAGAGGGTAGAAGAAAGGAGGTTTTGGAGGGATAAACATAGAAACCGCCATGGCTGATGCGAGAGAGAGCAGCAGCAACAAGGAGAGGAATACGAATGATTGGAGAAAGAAAACAAAATGATTAAAAAAATAAAATGGTTTAAAGGGTATATTTGTCTTTTTGTCACATGCGCGAGATTTCAATAAAAACACACCTGGCTGACATGCCTCCTTTCAAGAATCAACCCTGATGTCTTTCTTTGTTTGTTTGTGCGACGTTTTTATAGGAGTATTGCTGTTTGTAAATATCTTTCCGTGAATGATTGACCGTCAAAAATGCATATCTCTACAAATCACATTCCAATGCTACATATTAAACATATCCAAACAAAAACTTATATCCATCTTACGATGTTAATGTGGATGCAAGATTTACACTTGAATTCCGTATACTGGTTTCAAAGGATTGCCGGTCTAGATATCTGGCCAGATTGTTTTGTGAATTTTAGCACCACAATCGATGAGGCCTTCATAAAGTCATGGCAGGGAGATATGGCTGCAAATTCTTGGTTTAGGCAAAACCAATCGGTTCCGATTATCGAACCGACCCGAACCGAAATCAAATTTCCCAAATTAATTTCATCGATCGGATAGAAGGAATATCTTCGGTTTATGCCGATAACCAAAAAAATTTGTTTGATCGGGTCGATTTAACGGTTTCCACCGAAATCCTAGGGCTAGAAAATTCCCAATCCCATACATCATGATAAAAAGACGTCCAAACGTCCAACTTTCAAGGGATCCCGGACTTCAACAATAAGTAATTTAGTTTTCTTTTTTTCATCTATATAGAGCACAACGGACTAATCATTATAGGAGAGAACTTGATCCCGGATTAAGTGGTTTCCGGTTCTCGGTAGACTTATCAGTGTCACTACATTGCGACCACATCTCAATAATGAAGTAATAACAAGTCGTTTAACCGTATGTTGCAGCAATGACACAAGTTCAATACAAAAGTACAGAAGGTTTTGAAAAAGGCATTTTCCTTTTATCATAAAAATATTTCCTTTTATCGTGTTATGGGTATAATTATGCCAATTATTTTATTTCTTTTCATGTATACACAATCTCCTTATCAATTCGTTTTTGTTTACATAACAAATACCCGAAAAGAAAACGACGAAAAAAAAAAATACCCGACCTTTATGGTGAGAGGATTACAACTTCGATATTACTCTTTACTCTAAAGGGATAACATATGAACTTGACGAGAACTCCTCAAACAGAATCAATGGCGACTACTCATGCAGTGATGGGTGTGATCAGGTCAGTTATGCCTGCTTTTCGCAATAAAAACGACAAAATCGCTTTCGTAGTTCACGCTTCTTTAGCCGTTTCGGGTTTCATTCTCACTTCAACCGGACGTCCTGCCTTCGCCCACGACGCTCTGTCCTCATCGACCACTCAGTGTTAGTATTGGCTTCGTTTTAGGGTTTATTTTTTATTTTTTACAAGTTTTTCTAGGGTTTAATTAGGGTTCGGATTTGATCGATTTTTTTATTTTTAGGTTTGGTTGGGATTGAAGGGTGGAACGAATTCGACGAGGAGTATGCGTTTGTTTATAAATGTCCGGTGAAGAGATATCTGGTTAAGTGCTTGGCAATGAATGATAAACTTCTTGTTGATGCAATAGCTGAAGATGGAAAAGAATTTGGCCATCTCCAAATTGAGTATGTCATGGTTTCTCTTTATCTCTTTACTTTTGCTTGAATCTCAAGGTACTGAAGCTTTCTATCTCTTTTCTTTTTTTATATTAGAGTTGGGAATTATATTGATGAATCCGGCGAGGAAGGCGATTACGATACACAATTCAAGAATTTTGACAAGTTAGTGACTGAGTTGAAGAGTGAGATTTTGTGTAAGCTAAATACTGTTTCCACTACAACCAAGTCCAGCTCTGAGACTAAATGAAGAGCCTAGACATTATGTTGGAATAACTACATGGTCTTCCTAGAACATATAGTGTTTTCGTGTTCCAGTCGACCTGGTGGATGAATTGTGTTAAGGAGTATAAGTGAATCTCTTATAACAGGACTTTGAATTCTTCGAATAAAGGAAAAATGTTCAATGTTAAGATTTATCGTTGAGTCTTTGTTTAGCTTTCGCTTCCAAACGATATAACAACAGTAACTAAATCTTTTACCTTGTACATTTTTATACAATTACTGTATGCTTACTAGTTGTATTGTTCAGTTCAATAGTTCAGAAGTAGAATTGATAGAGTAATGTAATATGTAAGACAAATGATGTGATAACGAGTCATCTATGGTGTAGTCTGGAATCTCTCGTTCAATGCTACATGAATGTTTTAAAGTATGCATTTTGCACTTGAGTCTTGACCTTTGAAGTTAGAAGAATTCTGGTAATATGAGAGAGTAAAAACATTGGTTTACGTAAAAGTATTGTTCCCAGAAGTAAAGTTTGAGTTTTGCCTATCCTATAACTCTGTCAAAGTGTCAATCATTTATCAGAAACTTGGTATAGGAAGTAATGCTCATACTGAATTTGGATTGTTTTTGAGAATAAACCTGAGAAGTGCTAATTTACAAGCTAAGGATACCATGAGGAAAACTGCTCAATAAGAGGTAAGTCTCATGGTTTAACTAGTCTTCACAAATGAATCTTCTGGAATACATTAAAAAGCCGAGAGTACGAAGGGCATGGACCCGGAATCTAGTTTCGACAATGCAGCGTCAAGATGTAATTGATAGGTATTTGAAAAGAACAGATTATGTTTTAACCAACAACACATTTGCAAAGGAAAAGATTTGTACAAGAACATTCTAGTTCAAGAGCAATAACCAACGAGCAAAAATCACTTTGTACCATTTCAATGTCTATTTCAAGAGCAATAACTCTGTCAATGCTGAAGCTTCAATCAGTCTTTGGCATTGAGCTTCTCCAGGAGGATCTTGTTCAGTAACCCTGGGTTTGCCTTGCCTTTCGACATTTTCATAACCTGAACAAAGCATATACGAGTTTAAACTGCTTCACCAAGTACAAGTTTTCAAGAAAATGAGGATCGTATCTGCCATACCTGGCCAGCAAAATAGCCTTGAAGCTTGGTTTTCCCACTGCGGTACTGCTCAAGCTGCTTTGGGTTCTCAGAGACCACTTGAATAACCATTTTCTCAATCTCTGCAGGATCAGTTATCTACAGAGAAGCAAAAGTCATTTCTCAATTAAAAATGGCATGTTGGAAAGTGAAAGATGTAATTCTCTGGTTTCAACTCTTCATGGACTTGCCTGAACTAAATCTTTTGCCTTTATCATTCCTTTGACGGTTCCACCTTTGGCTAATAGCTCAAACAGTATCTGCAAAAACGGAATTCATCGCATTGATCTAAGCGAAAGATGATGAATTTGTAGATTGAATTGAACCGACCTCTTTTCCGATCTTTCCGCTAATGGTTCCATCTTTGATTGCAGCTATCAGTTCAGCCAACTCTTGGGGAGTGAGTTTAATATCATTGATAGAAAGTTTCTCATTTTTCAAGTAAGCAGCAATATCACTCATTATCCAATTTGCTGCCAACTTCACTTCAGCACCCTTACCAATGACTGCATCGAAATATTCTGCAACCTATGCCATTCATTCAAACAACAGTTTACTCGTCTTGCTGTTATACAAAAAAAAATCTATATTCTCACCAAATTGATCAGAAAGTTTACTCTTTAGCTCTCACCATTGTCTTCTTGTGAAGATAACATAAGTAGGTTCATTATGTATCTAAAATATCATCTACATTGAGCAAATAGGACTTACACTGACGTCATTCGCGAGGAAAAGCACATCTTGCATGCCTAGACCCATCGCCTCATATCTCCTGCGCTTTGCTTCAGGGAGTTCCGGTAAAGAAGCACGAATGCTATCAACATATTCTTGGGTAAGGATAACTTCTGGAAGATCTGGTTCTGGAAAGTAGCGGTAATCAGCAAGCCCTTCCTTTTTCCTCATTGTTACTGTTTTCTGAACATCTACTCAAGTTAGTTGCTGATGGAAAAAGGAAGCACCTGATGAAAGAGTTTTAGCTTAGAACCTGAGCGCCTTCTTCCCATAGCCGAGTCTCCGTTACAATCTGGTCTGCTTTCCCCTGATTATAGAGAAGTGCTTGTCTTGATATCTCAAAGTCTATTGCTCTGCTAATTGCTGAAAACGCGTTCAAATTCTTTATTTCTACCTGTAACTCGAATCAGCAACGAGATTAATGAGTGGATCATCCCTTCACATAAATGACAAAGAAATATAGAGAGAAAGAAACTTGTTGACCTTGGTGCCAAACTCAGCTTGCCCAATAGGACGGATTGAGATATTGACATCGCAGCGAAGAGAGCCTTCTTGCATATTCCCATTACTGACTCCCAAATACCTCGCAATCCGTTGCATTTCACAAGCGTATTCAGCAGCTTCTATACCACTTCTCATATCAGGTTCAGAAACAATCTCAAGTAAAGGAACACCTGCTCTATTCAAATCTACCTGCACCATTAGAGTAACCAACTAACACATAAGAAACACAAACATCTTGCATCTGAAACCTAAAACCCTTACAAGAATCTGATAAAACCAAACTGAAACGTGTCATAAATTCCATATGAACCTGAGAGTAATCTCCTGTGTCTGAATGAAGTAACTTGCCAGCATCTTCTTCCATATGAACCCTAGTAATACCAAATCTCCTATGTCCACCACCAAACTCAAGAGGAATATCCACATCCACATAACCACCAGATGCAATAGGAATATCAAACTGAGAAATCTGATAACCTTTAGGAAGATCTGGATAAAAATACTGCTTCCTATCGAATTTAGACTTAAGAGACAAATCACAATTCAAAGCTAAACCCAATCTAACACCAAATTCAACAACTTTGGAATTCAAAACAGGCAAAGCACCAGGCAAACCCATACAAACAGGACAAATACTTGTGTTTGGATAAGAACCGTAATTGTTAGAGCAACTACAAAAGGCTTTTGTCAATGTAGAGAGCTGAACATGAGTCTCTATCCCAATTACAGCTTCGTAATCTCTCAGAATCTCATCAAGTTGGTTGCTTTTGTGGTTTTTTGGAGCAACCCTTGTTGGAGAAGACTGTTTAGCTTCATGGGTCGTCGTTGTTTGGCTTCCACAAGACCTCACGGAGAAGTTGTTACTCCTTCTCCTTCTTAACAAGCTAGTTCCGAGAAGTGAGAACTGGTTTAGCTGAATTGTTCTCAACAATGTGGTAGACATGTTTTTAAGGATGTTTTATAGAATCAGAAATGAAGAAATTGAGTTCATAAGAAGACAGGACCTGCTCGTTTCTCACCGGAATCTTATCGGAGAAGAGCCGTCGACTTATCTTTTCACGCATCATCTTGTGCGCAGGGGTGTTATCCGAATTGGGCTTAATTGAGTTATTGGGCCTGTTATGTCTTTTTAAGCCCAAATCTCTCTCTGAGACTCTGATTAGCTTCTCTTTCTTTCTGATCCAGAGATAGGTTTGGGCTTTTAACTTGTTCATCAAGTTAGTGATCATTTTTAGTTTAGGTTTAAATCCGTAGATTAATTCTTGTTTGCATATAGTTGTTATATAGTAAACAATTGTCTTATATAAGACTACTATATTTCCTGTTTTTGTATTCACTTTGACATCAATTGCTCAAATGTTTATAAAAATTTGGAAGATGAGATCAAATAGAAAAAGGAGGATCCTACATATTTTATTTTCCTGCAAGAAATCAAACAAAAATTATTAACGATCTTATAAATTATATTTGTTAAAAACAAAATCAGAAGGAAAAGCATACATAGAAAACATTAAACATGAAACTTTATAAAAAAAAAACATTATATGATGAGGAAAAAAAGAACTCTCAAAAAGAAAATTATTTTTAACCATAAAATTTTGGGAAAAGAATTATGTCCATGTATTAAAAAAAATAATTGGACACTGAAAAAACATCAAATATCTAATGAAAAACCATAAGACTAACCTTTGATTAGATGATGCGATGAGACGTTAAAGGTGAAGAGTATTTATAGGCAATTGAGTTATGTCTCAAATCTCTTGGTAGCCAAACATAAAATATTTGATACCATAACTAAATTGGAATAAATATATGTAGTGGTTTTTTAAGGAATATGGTACCAATCTGATATTGAAGAGTAATAAATAGTTTATATAAAATTGATTTAATGAACATTGTGGAGAAATAAATCATAGATTTTATACTGGAGTAATTTGTTAAGATCACACAAAATAATTGAGATTTTATTTTTTTTGAAAGAATGTAAAATTATATTCAAACAAAAAACGTTTATACAATAAATGCTACTTCATGCTGAAATTTAGAAGAGAAGTAGAAACAGAGTTTGACATAGAAAAACAGAACACTCGGGCTAAGAGGACGAGCGTGTGGAGAACCAAAGCTGCAGGCCATCCTTGTAACGATGGTTGCTAGTGGCTGTGATTGTGCTGAGACGGTTCCGTACGGTTCCATCGATTAGCTTGAGATTTTAAAAACAATGAGTCGAGATATTTTTTATTTTTCATCAAATATGCTAAATCTTAAGAATTAAATTCAATAGCATTCATTCTTCCATAAATAAATAGTGTAGTAAACCCTTTATTGATTTCCCAAAAGTCATCAAAAAAAAATATATATATATATAAAATTCAAATATTATAATATTTGAAATTTAATAAAAGTCTTAATACTATAAACATTTAAAACGTTTATAAATAAGAGCTTTGGTAAGCCAAAACCTTCTTCTCTTCTAAGCCAAGAACTGGTCTTCTAGATCTTGTGTCAGTGTGTCACAAGTTTGTTTATACCAGTGGGTCCAACAAAGCTTAGAGAGGCTATAATAGAAATTGCCAAATATTCTATAAAGAGAGCTGCTCATCGATAAGTCCCTTGAAAACTCCAACGAAGATGGTGCAAAGTTTATTGTCGGATTCTTAGCTCAAAACGTTTTTCCGATGTGAGAATGCCAGGATGCATGTAGTCTTATTTAAAGCTTTTGTTACACATATACAAGAGTTAAGACAAATAGATACAATTTCCAAAACTAAACCTTCCTATCAAAATCTGAAGAAACAAAAGCTATACACTATACTATAGTTACGATACGTTCATATATATACTCAAAATGGTCGGGGTCTAAATTTGTCTTAGTGCAGATGATGAGCTGGAGGAGAGCTTAATAACGCAATCGGACAACCGTGTTCAATAGTCTGTTGATGACTTGTTGTCCACGTAATAGGGTGATTCGTTAATGACCCTGCAAGAAAACAAAAGAAAACACCAAACAAGCTCAAGAAACGTGTTTTAATTACACTTAACGAATAAGTACACATTTTTTGGCAAAGTCATGAGCTGCTGGTTCCAAGAAAACTTACAACAAATAATCTGTCATTGTAATAGCTGAATGTTGTTTTACGGGAAAAATGTCAATTAATCCCCCAACTTTCAAACAATGGCTATTTTATACATCAACTTCGTATGCGGCCGTTTAAAACATGAACTAAACGTTGACTAACTTTTAAAACATGATTATTCGTTGACCATGCCAAAATAGACATGCCGTTATCAGTCATTAACGGAACTTCTAACATCCGTTATCATCCGTTAACGACTTTATTAGTCAAGTTTTAAATTGTGGCCATTTTAAACACCGACTTTATATGTGACTATTTTAAACATGAACTAAGCGTTGACTACCATTTAAAACATGAGAAATTCGTTGACCAAGCCAAAATAAACATGTTGTCATCATTCATTAGAAGAACTTATAAAATTCATTATCACTTGTTAACGACTCTATTAGTATCCCTAAAACGACTTTGTTTTGAGAATAATCAAAAGATTCTAAATGAAACCCCAGTTCCCCAAATCTATTTCTACAACCGCTCAAACAAGACGAACAATCTTATAATGAGTCTTCAATTTGCTTTCATGATTCCCTTTAAAATTTAAAACAAATATATAAACGAAAACACCTTTATTTGCTTCCAATTACTGGCACTGCGATTATCTCTTTATCAAACTATGTTCTTGGGTTCTGCTTAAAACTTTTGATATGGAGATTTCATATGGAAAAAATCTTTGTGTTCTTTCGATTATTCTCAAACGACGTTGTTTTGGACAGATTAACAGTTATTATTTCTAGGTTCTACTGATAAAGAAATGTCTATTTTGGCCTGGTCAACGAATGTTTCATGTCTTAAATGGTAGTCAACGTTTAGTTCATGTTTTAAATGGCCAAATAAGAAGTTGATGTTTAAAATGACCACAATTTGAAACTTGACTAATAAAGTTAACGGATGATAAAGGACGTTAAAAGTTCCGTTAATGACTGACAACGGCATGTCTATTCTGGCCTGATCAACGAAAGATCATGTTTTAAAAATTAGTCAACGTTTAGTTCATGTTTTAAACGGCCACATACGAAGTTGATGTATAAAATGACCATTTTTTGAAAATTGGAGGATTAAATGACATTTTTCCCATTGTTTTACTGATAATACAAATGAAGAGTACAAATGATGATGTTTAAGATGCGAGATGTTTCTAAGAGATGAATACATACGGGAAAATTGATTGAATACAAAAAGTTCTGGTTCGTAATAAAATTATCCCATTTATCTCTCTTCTCCTTTGCTTATAATCAAGCTCACAATCCATATCCTCTCTGCGATCTTCTGGTGGCCACCGATCTTAGTCAATCCGAACCGCGATTTCGAACTTATTCACCCTTCATTATGGACTTCATTGGGCATGTCATTTGACTTTTCCTGTGTCGAGTTTAGTGACACACCCAACACCAATAGTGTCTATTTTACAAAATAAGTTACGAAGACTGTATATCTTGGTACATATAAAAACGAGAATGGAAATTGGAATCAATATTGGCTCTACACCAATAGGATCAGATTTTGTTAATCTTCGCATTAAAATCGAAGACGCCTTAATAAAGCAAGTCAGGGAACTCCAGTGCCTGCATATAGAAACAATCAGGCACACTACCATAAACAAACAAACAAAAACAACCAGTTACTAGTGCAATAAGTTCGATGTTATGTTTGTTAATTACCACAAAACTGTGTACAAGTGATAGTCCAGTGGTATATCCTTACTACGAGTCAAGTTCTCAACGTCTCTTGGAACTGGATAAGTTCTACTTTCATCCATATCTGTGTACGTACTCTCTATATACATTGTGTCCTCACCAAACCCCATGGCTAGAGCTAGTTTAGGAACGTCAAGGTAGAACCACGCAAGCGAACTTGGATAATTTACTAGAGTATATATGCCTGGAGTTTCACTTTTCCTAACTACACCCACCACTTCCACATGCATAGCCCTAGAGACTTGGTCCTGCTAAAAAATATTCCAATAACACTTAACTATGATATCAAATCATGCAATGAATGATTGAGTACTCATTAAGTTTATGAAATGAAGACCAACCTCAACAATCATTGGGTTGTTCAACTTGTACCAGAACTTCGACAAGAGACTTTGTTGAGAGGAGAGAAGTTTATTAGCTTTTCTTGACTCTTTTGCAGCAGCAACAAGACCACCAGTACCTAGAGATTCTAGAGAATTTTCTTTCCAATCCGAAGGAACCCATCCGCGATTTACTAGAATAGGGGACTTCATACTAGTGACAAAAGGAAGAAGAAAAAGATAGTTAGACCATGTTTGTTTGTTTGTTTGTTTTGGTGCATTTGTATGCAACCTTATTTGTAAGAGACACAAAATTTGCAAGTATTTGCATCTAGTCTAGATGTTGCATCCAAACACTTAAATATACAAGAAAAAAGATATTTGCATCAAGATGGTATATATGGAGATCAAAAAGACTTTAGTTTGGTTTGCGCATATAGAGAGTAAATCCCTGACCTATTAGGTTCATTAGGGATTGGCAAAAGAGGTGTAATGACATAAAAGCCAATTTCAGAACTTTTAGACATGGATCTAGGCTTTGGACCCACATAGATCGATCTTTGCTCATCGAAAATGCCTTTGCATACCACCCGTCGAAATCCTAACCCATCCAAATCTTTCGTTGTATTCAGCTTCATTGGTTTCATTTCCAAGCATTGTTTTCTAGAATCAAGATGTTCCTTGTACTTGAAACAAAAGAGTTTGAACAAATTCTTTAGCAGATCAAAGAACAACACGTATAATTAAAATGTATATAATGAAAATCACAGACCACTTGTGTTTGTAGGAACTTATACGTCTCACCGAGACCATAAGTAGTGAATCCAACTAAGTACCATAACAACGCTGACCCTCTTTTCTTCTCTGCAAAACATTTTTACACAAAGATTCAGAACCAAGATTCAGAACTTAATCACAAATTAGACGAGAGAGAGCATGTGCAAGATACTTGCGGGTGGTGGAGCTGAAGAAAGCAATTGGCTCTCAAGATTGGAAGTTTGTGAAGCAGCAGGGAGATTGCTAGTAGTAGAAGAAGACATGTACTGACTTTGAGAAATCAACCTCTTAAATATCTTGGAAACGAGTTTTGTCATCTTTTTCTCCTCCAGGATCTTCTCTTTGTCTCATCCAAGATTCTTGATCTACTATATATGGCGACGACGACGAGGACTGATTAAGTATATAAACTAATGTTTTATTTTCTGATATAGCACATGGCACCAACTAATTAAATGACTTTCATCTGCTGGTGGAAATATTTTATATCAATTATCGAAAAAAAAGTATAAACATAAAGTTGACTTCAACAAAATCTAGAAGAGCTTGAATAGTCTTACTTTTATGTTTTTTATACACATGCAAGAGTAAAGACAAAACATACAGTATCCAAATTAAATTTATAGGATATATATAAATAACTTGCTTTTACAAGCCCAGTGTACTAAAATCTGAATAAACAAAAGCTATAACAACTATACTATAGTCTATAGGATACAGAGCCAGAGAAAAAAGAAAAAGCCTTTAGAACAATGAGGGGTCTAAATTGGTTTTAGTGCAGATGATGAGCTGGAGGACAGCTTACACATTCAGACATCAGTGTTCTACAGTCTATTGATGACTTGTTGTCTACGTAATAAGGTGATACGTTAATGACCCTGCAAGAAAACGAAGCCAATATACAGCAAACCTGTGTTTTGATATTGTGAATAAGTGAATAATCTTGTAGCTCAGTACCTTTCTTTGCGTTTCTCTAAGAACCGAGCCAAGGATGCTTTGCGTGTTTGTGGTAAACCCACTGTATTAAATCATAGCAAGATTTTTTGGTTATAACAAACTAAACCTAAGATAGAAGTTTGATGACAAAACATTAATAGGAGTTAAGACTTCATTTATAACCTGTTGGAGCCATAGAGAAGGCAGCAGTTTGGTTGTTGCGCGTGGATGCTAAACTCGCCTTTGTTTTTGTTGGTCCAAGTCCAGTAACCCCGTTGGATCCACTACTTCTGGTTTCAGAGACAATGTAAGAGATGGAAGGCAGGAAACTAGGAGGCATAGTTGGAGGATCAGTGGTTGGAAGAGAGTGATGAACCAGTTTTTGAGGTTTAGGTTGTGAAACCGGTTTAGCATGAGGTCCATTTCCGGCTAGCAACATGATAGCTTGGGCCTATGAATACAAAATAAATGAAGAAGTAAGGACAAAGATTTATCATATCTATGAATCATTAACATACTGTATGTTGAAACCAGGTTAGTAACTTTCTATAACTTCAGCATGTCTATACGTGAAACTTATTTCTTTGATTGAATACTTAGTCAGTGGATAGCTTGGACTGTAATGTAACACATATTGAAGGAAATTTGGTTACCTTTTCAGGAGCTATGTCTTGGTAAACTAATACTGAACCGGCATAAAAGATTGTCAACTGAGGGGGAAGTGGTTTTGAAGAAGATCTGGAGATGAACATAAAGGAGCTCGAGTCAACTATAGAAGTAAAGAGGTTCTGTATCTGATGTTAAACAGAAGAAGATAGAATGCAGTGCATGCCTAATAGTGGTTGGAGCAGGAAATACTGAAACTGGAGGTGCCATGATAGGAGATCCTCCTAAATGTTGGTGGTTTATGAAACTGTTGATGTAGTTTGGTTCGGACATGGAGACTGTGATGGTTGTTTGGTCTTGCTGACTGGAACCTGGGAACACTCTGTCTTCCTGAGATCATTTTGTATCAATTTTGAGACCAGAAGAAACTAAACCAATTGCCAAGCTTTCTTACAAGGTCACTAAATCACACTTTATCACTACTTTTTTTCTTTTCAAGAAATAGCCTAACCTGTAGTGAGCTGAAGTAAGTTCTCTGGTTTTGATCCATTGCAGCAGAAGAAAGCAAATGATCATTGACTGTGTTTACACGCGTTTCTTGTTGGGATGTCCCAAAAGAAAGAAACTGAGGACCAGAACCGACTTTGCTTGAGAATGACCAATCCATCATACCTCTACTTGGGGCTGAAACATGAGCAAATGTCTTTAGATTTTATCAAACTAGGAAACACTCAGATCTAGCTATGCTAAAGTGGACGACTCTTAACATTAGATTCATCAACAATGAACAAATCTGCATAAAGCCAAACACACTGGGGAAAATAGTGATCATACAAATACTTTCAAGAAATGGCACGTTTCGGAATATAAAAAGACAAGAACTAACTATTAAATTCCTCGTGGGTAAGTAAATTATTCATCCAAATTGTAACTTGATCTAAATTTAATACCCAACATGATCCTAACTTAATCAATGAGTCTACTTGGATAGAAATAAAACTTAATCAAGTCACAATCAATCTTGCTTTTATATAATTCAACTTGCATTTGTTGTTAAATCTCTAATCGTCAGCCGGTCGCTATATAACGCATTCTTTTCCCAACATTTCACGTCTTCGTTTTTAAATAATACTGATAGAATTCAAGTTGCTTAATAAACCTTAAAAAATGGCATAAACTTTTCAAAAAGAATAACCAGCCAATGTTCTAATTCTCAATATTCAATCCGGCTTTGAAAAAAACAATCTTTTCTAAAGAAGATACTATTGTATTGAAACCAATTGATCAATTTTGTAAGCAACAAAAAAAATATAGCATTTTTGTTCTGTCGGTGTCGGCTGTTTGAAGAAAAAAACGAAATTATTTTGAAAACACTCAACATTACCAACAGCTTTAGAAACATGCATCACCTAGTCACCTAGAAAATCAAGTTTGTTCTCTGAATATTATTTTTCAAAGATAATACTAACACTTGTTAAATTACTAACGTCAACAAGTTTGGTGTTTGCTTGTATAGTTGTATACTTGTACATTTGTAGTTTGCAAAAAATATTTAATGAAAAAAACTTCAAAAGTAGATCGTGAACGTATGAATTTTCTAACTATCGAGTCCCAAAACGTGTTTTTTCATCGGCTACGTCAAACAAATTCGAGTAGCTAAATTTCTGTCTATAGTACTAAAACCTAATTTCTTAAATATATATCAAGAAAAAAGAAACCCTAATTTATTTTTTCTCTTCCCGAGAAAACGAAGAAAAAATTTCTTGTTCAAGAAAAAACCAGACAGTAGGACTCCCAATCAAGCTAGAAAAACAATATATATGTACTTGAACAATAAACAAAAAAAGAGATTACAAAAATAGAAACAAAAAAAAGTGAGATGAAAAACACAATCATCAGATCATAATGGAAGATGTTGAAGATGAATTACCTGAATCTTCGTTAGTTTCCTCCTTCACAGTTATCGGAGATAACTTTGATCCCAGCCCGAGAAAATCTCTCTCCATCAGGCTTATCAATCGTTGAGAATACAAAAACGGTTTAGCTTTCGCGGGGGAGAAAAAAAATGTCACCGGAGAAGAGAAGAAATGAGAGATCAGAGAGAATTAGTAACAATTGAAGGACTTTGGAGAGAAATGAAAAACGTGAGTTGAAGTTACACACACCGCCGATTTATGATTCCTCTAATGATGTATACATATATTTTTTTAATATAAATCATCCGATGCGGTATGTGTATATCCCACGTCTGCTTTCCTGTTCCGGAATAAACTTCCAATATTAGAAATTCAATCATCGGATATAAATATATATATTTATTTTTATTTTGAACAACTTGGATATAAATATATAAATATATAAATATGTCGTTAATATCAAACTTAAAATAATGTTTTACATTATTTATTTTTATATTTAAAGCTGATAAGCATTATAATAAGAACCCTTATTCTCAAGTTAAAAGAGAGCAATTATTTGTAGTGCATTGAGTCATTGACTCATTCATTCTACACAACAAAACATGGTAATAATGTGGTTGAGAAGAGCTTTCACCGTCGTCTCGATCCCTCTTCATACAAAGTTTGAATTCTTGCTTTGGGTCATGCAGTGCCTCATTATTGATTTATCTTTGATTAATGTTTTTTTTAGATAAGAATTAACCTATAGATCGTAGCCATCCCGGATGAATGGCCTTCTTTTTTATAGAGATTGATGGTTTTTCTCGTTTAAAGTTTTTTTTGGTATGCTCATGTCCTTGTTAAAAAGGCTAGATTTCATTTGTTAAAATCTAGCATTTATGCTTCGTATTGGTTCTCCCATACGGAGAACTTCCTCTTTTACTGTTGTTAGATTTCGTTTGTTAATATATCAAAGTATTTTTGTTTTTGGATAAACCCTAAGAGTTCCTAAGAAAGAGGTTATTTTCGGAACTGTAAGAGTTAATAGTCATGAGGTTAAATTACAAGTACATGTACACTGCTGAGCTCCCATGTTCATACCAAGTTCGAGTGTATGGAGCTTACCCTTGGCATTATGAATTTATGAGCAAGCTGCAAAACTTGCCACATAGAACCAGAGCCAGACCAAAAAAATATAAGGCTCCATACGAATTATGGAAAAAACAATTCTTCTTGAGATTATATAAGTCATTACCATATAATATTTTTAAAATTAAAAATTAAAGTTTATAAATATATTCTAATAAGCTGATTTTATATAGGTTCCAGATTTTAAAAAGAAAAAACATAACAAAAAGAGAACGTTGAACACAAGTTTTAGCAAAGTTGTCGATAGAGGGACACAATGAGATATGGTTCCCATACGTTACTCCAAAGTATCCCTTTTTACTTGGTTGGTTGTGAAAAACAGAATTTGAGTAGAGAGACAATGAGAAAGTGGTATGTAATGTAGATTCGAGTTGCATTTTTTGCAATGAACAGGTAGAGAGACGAAGGAACACTTATTTTTCCACTGCGCCTACTCAAAAAAGATATGGGAAGACTTAACAAGGGGAATTCTCTCGGACAGATATTCGGCGAGTTGGACAGAGGTTATGAAAACTTTATCTAAAAACCTTCTATACAAAACGAAGAGCTACATACTTAGGTATGCACTACAGACAGAACTCTATACACTCAATTTGGAATGAACAAAATAGGAGGAGGCATCAGGCATGGGGAGCAATCATCACCGACGGAAATACTTGTGAAGATTATAGACAAGAATCTTAGAAACCGTTTGAGCACAATTCAAGGTAGTGGAGGATTGAAGTTCAAAGATGGCATCCAAGTTTGGTTTAAAACTTTGAATCAAGGCAATAGATAATAGACAATTAGAAGTTCCTTTTCTTTAAAAAAACTCTCAAAACAATTAGCATTTCATATGTAACAAGTTTATTTTTCTTTTTAATATAATTTAACATTAAATTCAAAAAGAAAAAGTTTTAACATATTTTTATTATAAAAATCTGAATTAATTTAGTAAGAAATAAATAAAAATACTTGTTATTCGAAAAATCTGAATTAGTTTAATTAGAAGTAAATAATTACAAAAATTATCTATTAGGTCCATATCAAATAATTTATATAGATATTATCTTCTAACATTAAATATAACTATAACTATTCAAATTTGTATCTAACAATTATTACTTTAGTGGGTGCAAATATATCAAATTCCAGCAGTGTTGAAAATTTGTTAGATTTCTTTATTCATATATAAATAATAATATGCCCAAAAGTTTCTAATATTAATTAAAGCTAAATTTTCGAAAGAAAAAAAAATGTTATTTGACTGCAACGATAATGAAAAATTAAAAATTAGTTGGATTGATTAACTCAATTATAAACAAAAATACGACCGAAATATCTTTTATTAATCAAAAATTCAAAACTATAACTTTTGTACATACATAATAAATTATTACACGATTTAGTATGAACATATAAAATCACAACGATAATTAAAATTAGTTAGATTTATTAATTTAAATATTTAAAATTACGCGCGAAAGGCGAAAGCTTCTATATAATATCAAAAAATTCAAAACTATGTAATTTCTTTCTATTTTTCTCCAAAAATTTAAAACTCTTCAAGTCACAATAAATTCATTTATGATAAAATCTTCAAGAAATTATATTCATAGTCTTATCTTTTTTGTTTTCTTCATTCATAGTCTTATCTACTTTACTCATTTATGCATATAAAATAAGAAAATGCAGTCCTTAGTACTTAATCTTCAGTTTGAAAGTCATTAACGTTTAATCATAGTCAAGTTTCGTCTTTAACAGGTTTGACTATTTGTTTCCCTAATCTTCTTCGTTTTAGGCTTTAATAAAAGATTAGTGTCCCACTTAACAGTTACGTCCGTCGTCTTCTTCGTCCATTCATCGAAAGCTTGGTTTTGAATTTTCTTAAGTTTTTGAAATCGTAACGGAGATTGAAGGTAAGAGACATAGCGAGAAGAGATTTTGCTTTTGAATTGGATATGGCGTTTTGGAATTTTGCCGTAACGTGTTTGTTGTGGTAAGGTTTGAGGTTTGGAAATCTCTCGAGAGAAGTCAAATATGGTGTTCAAGAGCAAACTCTTCTTCTCCTCGAAGAAATCGAGATCTTCTAGTCCCAGTAGCAGCAACAGTCCACGATCTGTTGGCTCCGATTCTCCGATTCGATCCGATAAGAAGAAACCGAAATCAAATTCTAAAGAGGAAACTCGGAGCCCTAATACGAAGAAGCATGTCTCAGCGAAGGGTAAAGAAGCTTCGTTAGAAGTTCACTCTTCTAGTCCAGGCAAATCAAACTCGTCATCTTCTGGTTCCGAGGCGAAGAAACCAATTACTGAAACGCCGGCGACTTCTGACGTGAAGGAGGAATCGCCGGCGTCGGTTTCGCCTATCATGGCTTCATCTTTGGGTTTGAATAGAATCAAGACGAGGTCTGGCCCGTTGCCGCAGGAAAGTTTTTTCAGTTTTGAGAATGATTATGCAATTCCGGTCTTACCGTGTTACAAGTTGTCGAAGTTGGATACTGGCAAGAAGGAAGCTGGAAGCAGCAAGGTAGATATTGGACCGCTAAGAAGCAGCAATCCCGCGTTGCTGGCTTCGGGAACTGGTATGACTTCAGATGCTCAAAATTCTCTTGATCATGTTGTTGAATGATATGTTGTGTGACTTGTGTCCATCTCATCCTAAGACTTCTTGCATTTTATGGTGGCACCGTTGGTATTTCAGTTCTTGCTTCTCAAGTTTGATTTTGATGTTACAAAGCAGGTCAATTCAAGGTATCACCTACCATATCTGGCCCTGAAGGAAGCGCAGAAGTTTGCACACCAGAGGTATTTCTAGTCTGCTTACCGATAAAAAGAGAGTATGTGCTATCTATATACATCAGCTCTATGTGACCTTTGTGACTTGACGTCTATCGTTTTAGAATTCATACGATTTGGATGATCCAAAAGAGTCAGACTCGCCTCGTTATCAAGCTTTACTTCGTATGACCAGTGCTCCAAGAAAGAGGTTTCCTGGTGATATCAAGAGCTTTTCTCATGAGCTGAACTCGAAAGGTGTTCGGCCTTTTCCATTATGGAAGCCTCGTAGGTTAAATAACTTGGAGGTAGTCTTTGAGGCTACTTTTTCTGTATTAGTTTCATCTTAAATCTGTTCAATGCATTCTCTAATCATCTCTCTTATGCAGGATATCTTGAATCTAATTCGAACCAAGTTTGATAAAGCAAAGGAAGAAGTAAATTCGGACCTTTTTGCATTTGGTGGGGACCTGTTGGATATTTATGATAAAAACAAAGAAAGTCATCCTGAGTTGCTGGTTACAATTGAAGACTTGTTGGTTTTGGCAAAAACTTGTGCTAAGACTACTTCAAAAGAGTTCTGGCTTCAGTGTGAGGGCATAGTGCAAGACTTAGATGATAGACGTCAAGAGCTTCCTCCGGGCGTGCTCAAGCAGCTTCACACTCGGATGCTTTTTATCCTTACCAGATGTACCAGATTACTTCAATTTCATAAGGAAAGTTGGGGGCAGGAGGAAGATGCTGTACAACTACGTCAGTCAGGAGTCTTGCATTCTGCCGATAAAAGAGACCCCACTGGAGAAGTTAGGGACGGGAAGGGTTCAAGTACTGCCAATGCCTTAAAGGTACCATCCACCAAGAAAGCTTATAGTCAGGAGCAGCGTGGTTTGAATTGGATCGAGGGCTTTTTTGTTCGTCCAGCTCCTCTCTCTTCTCCGTACAATGAAACGTCAAAGGATTCTGAATCGCCTGCAAACATCGATAAAATGTCTTCTTGGAAAAGACTTCCATCTCCAGCATCGAAGGGTGTACAAGAAGCTGCAGTATCGAAAGAGCAGAATGATCGCAAAGTTGAACCTCCACAGGTCGTTAAAAAGCTAGTAGCTATAAGTGATGATATGGCTGTTGCTAAGTTGCCAGAAGTTTCTTCCGCAAAAGCGTCCCAGGAACATATGTCCAAGAATCGGCATAATATTTCGTGGGGTTATTGGGGGCATCAGTCATGTATTTCTGAGGAAAGTTCAATTATTTGCCGTATATGCGAGGAGGAAATTCCCACCACCCATGTGGAAGATCACTCTAGAATCTGTGCATTGGCTGATAAATATGACCAAAAGGGTGTGGGTGTTGACGAGCGGCTGATGGCAGTTGCAGTAACTCTTGAAAAGATAACAGACAATGTCATACAAAAGGATAGCCTAGCAGCGGTAGAAAGCCCAGAAGGTATGAAAATATCTAACGCGAGTTTGACCGAAGAACTTGATGTTCTCTCCCCAAAGCTAAGTGATTGGTCGCGAAGAGGGTCGGAGGACATGCTTGACTGTTTTCCGGAGACTGATAATTCAGTTTTCATGGATGATATGGGATGCTTACCTTCAATGTCATGCAGAACTCGTTTTGGTCCCAAGTCTGATCAAGGCATGGCTACTTCATCTGCCGGTAGCATGACTCCTAGGTCCCCTATTCCAACCCCTAGACCCGATCCAATTGAATTGTTATTAGAAGGCAAGGGTACATTCCATGACCAGGATGATTTCCCTCAGGTTTGTGATGGTTCTGCTCTATGCTCATAGTTTCCTAGTCTTTTATTTAATATCTGCTCTGATGAATAGAACCCTGGATAACTGATGATGCAGATGAGTGAACTTGCTGACATTGCAAGATGCGCAGCAAATGCCATTCCTGTTGATGATCAATCTATTCAGCTTTTACTTTCCTGTCTTGAAGACTTGAGAGTTGTCATTGACCGCAGAAAGTTTGATGCACTTATAGTAGAAACTTTTGGAACACGCATAGAAAAGTTGATACAGTGAGTTCCTGGTACCCCGTGCTGTCTTTGCTTATAATGAAAGTGTTCTGGGAGATGTATTCTTGTCTCCAGAACTATTCTCTTGTCAGTTGAGGCAAGTATAGCTCAGGCTGAGAATTTATTGTAAGAATCCTTTTTCTATATATTAGGGAAAAGTATCTTCAGCTGTGCGAGCTTATGGATGATGAAAAAGGTACCATAATTGATGAAGATGCTCCTTTGGAAGATGATGTTGTTCGCAGCTTGAGGACCAGTCCAGTACATCTGCGGGACCGCATATCCATAGATGATTTTGAGGTCATGAAGTCAATTAGTAGGGGAGCTTTTGGGCATGTTATTTTGGCTCGTAAGAACACTACAGGAGACCTATTTGCAATTAAGGTGTTCTAAATTTTAGTTCGTTTTACTTTTTGTAACTCTTGTAAAAGATTCTGTCTGTGACAGTTAAGCTGACTTGGTTGGCAAAATCTGTTTCCTAAATCTTGTTTGGGGGCTGTCATAATCCGTAGGTTCTGAGGAAGGCAGATATGATCCGCAAGAATGCTGTGGAAAGTATACTTGCCGAACGAGATATTTTGATCAACGCCCGCAATCCCTTTGTGGTGAGCTGTTCGAGCTTTAAGCATATTAAGTCCTCTGCAGAGATTTCTTACACTAACGTAACTTTCTTTTGACCAGGTTCGATTCTTCTATTCTTTTACTTGTAGCGAAAACCTGTATCTTGTGATGGAATACCTCAATGGAGGGGATTTTTATTCAATGTTGAGAAAAATAGGTTGCTTGGATGAAGCTAATGCCCGTGTATACATTGCAGAAGTTGTAAGTGTGTAATACTCTCACAGATCATGCCATAATAACAAGAGATTTTATCTAAATGTTGTGATTCAGTGTCGATATTATTCGTGTCAGGTCCTTGCTTTGGAATATTTACACTCTGAGGGTGTTGTGCATCGTGATTTGAAGCCTGACAATTTGTTGATTGCACATGATGGTCATGTTAAGGTAATATCAGGCCTTATTAAATAGTATCAGGCCTTCAGAATGTTTTGTTGATCTCATGCAATTTGGAACTTTGGAGATTATATAGTCCTTTCTGAATCTCGTAATTATAAACCCACACGGGCAATTAGCCTCTGCATTTATGAGTCTATAAATATCATACATGTATAAATTATCAGAACCATGCTTCCCTGTAGACCTTATGGTACCTTTTTGTTTCGTCTGAGCAGTTGACGGATTTTGGGCTTTCAAAAGTTGGTCTCATCAACAACACTGATGATCTCTCTGGTCCAGTTTCCAGTGCAACGTCGCTGCTTGTTGAGGAGAAACCAAAATTGCCAACATTGGACCATAAGCGGTCTGCGGTGGGCACTCCTGACTACTTAGCGCCAGAAATCCTTTTGGGGACAGGACATGGTGCATACGCATTTCTTTCTCATCTTGTTTTTCACTTCTCTCTATTATTTCAAATCTTACATAGAAATTGGTGCTGGGTTGATAGAAAAATGATTGGTCCTGGGTTGAGACTGTTTATCTGAATAACAAGATGTGTGGTATATCAAGTTGATTACAGTTCTACTTATCTTGTGGTGTAAGTAAAAAGCTTGAATATGTAGCTTATTAGCAGCTTTAGGTTCATACTAAATTGTTGCTCTGCTGCCTCTCTGACTATAGTTTTAAATATTCAATTCTCGTCATCACATACCAAAACCATAAAGGCAGATATATTTCCATTACTGTTCAGGTGCAACTGCGGATTGGTGGTCTGTTGGCATCATTTTGTACGAATTCCTTGTGGGGATTCCGCCCTTCAATGCTGACCATCCTCAGGTCAGTGACTAGATATTGCATCGTCCTTGTATAATTTTGTTAGAGGAAATAGAGGTTCTCAAGGTTCAGAAACTGATGTTCTAATTTTGGCTAGTCATCAAATGCTATGTTTCTTTGTACTGGCCTCTTAACTTTCAAACACTTCCATTTAACATCTTCATATGTTGCTACAGAGTATTTAATATCTAGTTTCACTCTCCAACTCCCTGATATTTGATCTGTATCTTCTTTGTTGGGTTTTAGCAAATCTTTGACAATATTCTCAACCGTAATATACAATGGCCTCCTGTTCCTGAAGATATGAGCCATGAAGCCCGTGATTTGATAGATCGGTAAGTGATTTTTCTGTCCAGTCATATGTGTAGTTAAAATAGTTCTTTATGAATTTGTCAGCAGCTCTATCGTAAACATCAATAAGCAACCCTTTTCAAGATCAGCTTATAACACAATTGAGAAGAAGACACAAGTATTAATTTCTGTAACCTCGTGTCATGTGCTTAATCCAGGTTATTAACGGAAGATCCCCATCAGAGACTTGGAGCTAGAGGGGCGGCTGAGGTGACATTGATGTCTTTTTTTTGGTTGACTGATTTTAATTAATTGTAATGTGTAGTATAGTGATGAAACAAATATCATGACTCAGGTCAAGCAGCACAGCTTCTTTAAAGACATAGACTGGAACACTCTAGCACAACAGAAGGTGAATTTCATTTATCTTTTACTTTTAAAGTCATACGCTTTGCAAAGCCCGAACTCTTGATTATTTATTTTATTTTGGCAATTATTGCTTGTTTCCTCTAGGCTGCATTTGTGCCGGACTCAGAAAATGCTTTTGACACAAGTTACTTCCAGAGTCGCTACTCGTGGAACTATTCGGGTGAGCGATGTTTTCCAACCAATGAGAATGAAGATTCTAGTGAAGGTGACAGCTTGTGTGGCAGTAGTGGTCGCTTGAGCAATCATCACGACGAGGGGGTAATATCTGCTGATCCACTCTCTTTACTTACTCGTCAGAAATATTGACGTTAAATTTTTAGATGTGTAGTGCCCTGAATTGGATCAATGATTGTATATGCAGGTTGATATACCCTGCGGACCTGCGGAGTTCGAAACTAGTGTCTCTGAAAATTACCCATTCGATAATTTCTCGTTCAAGGTATTTTATCATGACTTTCTTCCTAAGATCCCTTGTCACCCAAGTATACGATATATCATAGTTTTATACAGTTGTAGAAGTTCCCTTGCATGTTCATTTAGGATTGAGAACTTGCTGCAAACTTTATCAGTATAATTAGTTGGGTCCTAATTAAAGTTGTAAGGATGGCTTTGTATGAGGATGACACATCAATCAAGTGCAACATAGGTTGTTAGCTTTATAGCAGACTTGCAGAATCCTTCGGCTATAGATACAGTTTATGAACTTGTGGGCTGTGCCTCCCCTAATTCAAGTCAAGAACTGGCTTGTATTTGTACCGTTATGGCAAGTGATTTGAGTAGCATTTGAAAATGGTGTTCTTAAGAGAGATGAATCAGTTTTAGTATTCTGACTCGCTCTTTTTACGGTATGAAGAATCTCTCGCAGCTGGCATATATCAACTATAATCTGATGTCCAAGGGTCACAAAGATGAAACCCAACCAAGTTTGCAGCGAAGATAACAAACAAATGAATTTTACTTGTTTATTCTGTACATGTAAGTCATTCTTTATTAATTACTAAATTTGTGATATCTATATAGCAAACTGATTTTGTTTTGAGTTTACTCTTTCTGATGCAGAGACATGAAGAAAAACAGAGGAAAAGAAAAGAAAAAAAACATTTATTTGGACGCATAAACGCATCTGCAAATGCGGTTATTGGTGTTTTGCGGTTTGATATTTGTTTGGATTTGTGGTTCAGCATATATGGGACATGGTCTCTTAGGCTTTTGCGTTCCACCTTCATAGAAGGGTTGTGAAATGTTGTCCAAGTATACTGAGTGAAAGTGCATTATTTATTATATATATTGACAATTTGTCTCTGTCACATATTTTCATTAGATTCTCAACGAGTGATACCTTTTCCAACCAAAGTTTTAAACCTATCATATTAATGGGACATACACCAATGTTGCTAAACTGATGTATAGTTAGCGATTGCGGTTTGCGTTTGTATTGGCAATTAGCAGCCGCATCAACCGTAAATGTAGGTAAAGAGACAACGCACATAAAATAGAATCATCACTATCTTAATGTCGTCTTCTCTCTTGAAACCAATATCTCTTTATGGTCCCTCTCTATCATGTGTACCTTTGGGACCTCTCTAAAAGAGTCATACAATTATAGCAGCCTTAGTACTGTTGCAGTTCCACCCATTCTCACCTATTTATACCTTTAGCATTAAATGCTTTACTCTTAAAGCTGTCAATGTTTGCAAGCCAAAAAAAAAAGTCATAGTGGTTTTTGTGAACCAAAAAGAATTATTCAAAATGGTTGACAACCCAATATTAAAAGAGTTGTCCACATTTACATAATAGCAAATTAGGTATTCTGTATTCATTCAATTCATTTTCATAAATCATGTGTTGAGTGTTTATTTTTGGTATATTTAGCTGTCTCTCCATCAAAACTAAATTAGATGTGGGTCACTTTGATAGCAAGAGATAATAATAAGCATGTTCTTATATTGATATGACATGTTCTTACATATAACTTCCATCTACCATAATAAGCTAAACAAGTGCAAAATATACGGAACCGAAACAACATAAAAATGAACAAATTAAACTGCAATTTAAATTAGTATAAATTAACACTAACCTTTCTCATTTCAAATGATCAAAACACACTGCCGGGAAAAGGCATTCCACAAGTGGCCAACCAAAAAATATTGTATATCAAAACAATTTTGTATTTGTTCGAAAAACTGAACACATCTTTTTCATAAAACACTGACCAACTGCGTTTGCCACCACAGTATACAACTTTATATTACGATATAAAAGTCACACTCACATGTAACATAAGAGACAAAAAGATACGTAACAATTTAGAAAATAGATTTAAGAAAGGGAAGCAACAACAATAATTACAAATCACCACCAAATCCCTTCACGCCCAACACAAACAACTGCAAATGCCAGCAGAGTCACCCACTAATAATAAAACCCCTTCTCCTTTTTGACAAGTTGTGTCAAAAATTAGAAATTAAAATTATAAACCTGATTTCTCCCCAACCATTTCATTCAAATTAAATAAATTAACAATTAAGAATCTTTGACTTAATCAGCTTCGTTCACTTGGTCTGAACCAGAATAAGGTCGCAAATTCTCCATCTTCCTAACCACTTCCGACATCTCCGGCCTCTGGTCCGGATGCTGTGACGTACACTCAAGCCCTAGCTGCACCATCTCCGCCATCATCTCTTCTTCATCCGTCGCCAAACTAAGCAACTCCGAGTCGAAAACTTCTCTCCTCCACTCATCTCTCGCCACCGATTTAACCCATCTCGGCAAATCAACTCCTTCCTCGTTCATCACCGAGTTCGAAGGAGCTTTACCCGTGATCAGCTCAAGCAACACCACTCCGAAACTGTACACGTCACCCTTCTGCGACACGCGTTTCGGATCGGTTACTTCTGGAGCACGGTAACCCGTAGCGCGGTTTGGATTTGTTGCTGATGATCCCACGAGCTGGGCTAAGCCAAAGTCTGAGACTTTAGCGTCGTGGGATTTCGTTAAGAGGATGTTTGAGGATTTGATGTTGCCGTGAGATGTTGAAGTGCCTTGTGAGTGAAGGTAGTCTAGACCACGAGCTGCACCAATAGCAATTCTTGATCTAACATCCCAGTTTAGTGGACTCCTTCCCGCTCCTCTGTTTCCTGTTAACAGACAAAAGACAATTATAGAAACTAAAGAGAACAAACCAAAGTCTTAGAGTAGTAATCATTGTTCATAGATCAAAGCATCCAATGTTAAACACATTGTCCCTACCAATTCACAGAAACTATACAAAGTATTATGGAAATCATATCAATGTTAAGAATCAATGATCAAAGAGATTAAGCACTAAACTTAACCATAATCTAAATGTATTCAAGCCTATCTATAGGCACTAAAAGCATTGACTTGCCTCAAAAGAAACCAAACTCAATCTAAGCACAAGTTTCGATATGAACTCACCATGTAAGAGAGCTGATAAGCTTCCCATAGGCATGAAGTCATAGACAAGAAGTTTCTCATCTCTGCTGAAATAGTAAGCTCTCAATGGCACCAAGTTCTCATGATCCATCGCACCAACCAACTCAATCTTCTCCTTAAACTCTTTATCAGCCATCATCACATCCTTCAACCTCTTCACCGCCACAACCGTCACCGCGTCAAGCACTGCCTTATACGCCGTCCCAAACGTTCCTTTCCCAAGAACCTCCGCAGAAGCTCTCAACAAGTCTTCAAGATCAAAAACCTTAGTCGCGTTACCAAAGAACACAAGCTTCTTCGTCGCTGGACCGTTCCCTTCACTGGCTTTTCCGTTTCCAGTCATCGCCGCAGCTGCAGCAGCAGACACCGAGTAGACATTACCATTATCCACCGCTTCTTTATCTCCAGGAATTTCAGGTTCTTGCTGTTTGATTGTTGAGATATCAACAGCTCTTGATCTCTTATTACTCTTTTTCCGACAGAGCACCATTAGTATCAAAACAATCAAAGCGAAACCAACCACACATCCGATCACAATTCCGGCAATAGCTCCACCGGAAAGTTTGTTCTTTTTCTTCTTCTCTTCACTTCCTTCAACACTCGGTGGTGTTCTGTTTCCACCAGAAGTAGGCTGACTAGGTACAGTTTCTTCATCAGGACAAAGTTTAAGCGGTTTGCCACAAAGTGAAGTCTGTAGAAACGAATCAGACTCAAACCTCTGAAGATTCTTAGGTATAGAACCGTTCAACGAGTTATTCGAAACGTTGAATTGAACCAAAGGTAAATCTAAGTCAGGGATTGAACCAGAGAGTTGATTATTCTCTAGAAACAGAGTCTTTAGCTTCGTGAGGTTCGTGAAACCTGAAGAGATTTCTCCGGTGAAGCTGTTGGAAGCGAGATTAAGCCTCACGAGGTGACTGAGACTGAACAAAACTTCAGGTATCTCGCCGGAGAATCTGTTTCCTTGTAAGTAAAGGTGTCGGAGATTGGAAGAGGTACTGAGATCTTTAGGGAGTGAGCCAGAGAGAGCATTGAGACGAAGGCTAAGTGTACGGAGCTGAGTTAAGTTACCGAAAATACCCTCTGGAATGTCACCGGAGAGAGCAACGCCGGGTAAGCGGAGAGCGGTGACTCTGTTACTCTCGCATTTGACACCGGCCCAGTTACACGGCGAGGTTTGTTTGATGTTCCAGCGAAATGTACGGCCTCCGACGGCGGAGCGGAGAGAGAGAAGAGCGGTTCTGTCGGCGTTGAGATCTTGAGTTGATGGAAGAGGGAGAGAGAGGAGAAGGAGGGAGAGGAAAACAGAGAGAATCGCCATGGACGAGTTGGGGAAGAAGAAGACTCGCATTGTGACTATTCAGAGAAGAAGACGAAGAAGAAGAAGAAGAAGAAGAGAGAGAGAGAGAGAGAGAAAGGTATAAAAATGAAAACTTTATTATTAAAGAGAGAAGAAGAGAGCTGTAAAAGGAGTGAAAGCAGTCAACAGCCTAATCCTCTTCTTCTCCTTTTTTCCATCTTTCATTGTTTTTTTTCTGTTCTGTTTTTTTTACTGTCAGTAAATGGAATTAAAATATCAGTTTTAAGTAGTAAAATAACAGACTAATATTAATCTAAATTCTGTAATTAGCATAAAGACTCCTAGATAATTGAGAACCCTAGTTATATGTTCCTAATTAATCTATTTTTTTAGATTTTTGACACATAAGAAAAAACATATTAAAAATTGATTATAAATATATTTTTTGGAAATTACAATTTTCTATAATTCTTAACCAATAGTATTTATTTTATTTTATTTTGAAATTTACGATTCATCATCAATACCTGATAAAAATGCATACACAACATTAAAAAAATATACATTTTCTTAACCATTTGTTCTCTAGAAAATGGATTATTAAGGAACATAGAGAATTAAGTTATGGAGTATAATAAGATTGAAGTTGTTGATAATATTAATATAGAATTAAAAAAGGAGAAAAAGGGTGGGTAGAGAGTTGGTAGGACCGTAACATGTTAGAAGATGATCACAAATTCACAACCACATTTGATTACATTAAAGTTTTTGGAATAAATCTTCTTCGTTTTGTGTCTGTCTCGGCCACTCTGTAAACAAGACCTCCTTTAGTTTTGTTTTGTATCTAAGAAATTCTCGACATTGGCCCTATAATATGTATCATCCTTTACTATAGTCCGGGACCATTTGTTAGATGCCATATAAGTTGTGCATGCGCATATTATCAAATATTTGATCTCAAAATATACAACTTTCTCAAGTGTAATTTGTCAATAATATGCATGCATGCTTAGACGTTATTTGTCGATAACTATCATGACTATCTATAAGGGGCCAAGATCATGATTTGTAACGTTTTTATTTTCTGTTAGTTTTAAGATGTACTACATGTCCTACTCCGTTTGGAGGTAAGAAATCTACAAATTCTTTTAAGTTTATGGTTATGTGTCAACTATTCCTAGAATTTAGTAGTATATGACAAAGGAATAGTTTTATTTCTTTGCAATAGTATGGTATTAGGTTAGATCATTTACACATACAGCAACAAAAGGAAGCTGTAACGTGCTGCGATACATGGTTGGGCGTTACACGAAACGAAACGACAACTACAATTAATATTTACATTTTTTTTCTTTCATGTGGTTTGGCTCCTTTTCTTCTCACCAAATACTACCATTAATTATAAGTTTCATTTGCTCGTGAAAGACCAGAGCAAATACCCAAAAAGATTGATTATTCTTCATTGGTCGGAGAGAATTTCTGTTAGATAGTTTCGAGAAACTTATAATTCTATTTTTCTCGTAAAAGATTCAAATATTAAATGACTTTTTCTAGTTGGTTTTGTTTTTCTTGGCGTCTATATTGATTTATTTCTGTGATGAAGAAAATACCGGCTTACAATAATAAACTATACGTAACATGCATGAACATATATATACATATATGTAGTTGAGTATATGCGTGCAGGTGGACCAATCAAGTAGTTTATTTAGTTATATATTTTACATGAATTTCGTGAACGTATCTACTGACTTTACCTGACCACAAGATACGTCTAATTCTTAATTAGATCCCTCTATAAGCCCATATTAATCCAAGTATAATATATACATCGTTCAGTAAAAACAAAAAAATACTTATACATTCGACTACGAGATATATAATCTTATAGCTTATATTAATGCTTTCACCGTATCATAGACGAGGAAAAAATGTGTGTATGCTTATAACCTGATAATTAAACGTTACAGATCAATCATCAATGGACGAAAACTGCATAATGTAGGCATGTAGCTTTAGGGTAGCTTCTATGACATAGCTTGAATCTTGAATATAAGAAAAGAAAAATCAATGTTTTGGTCAACTTTTGCATAGACACGGCTTCGAATTCAAGTCATAACGGTAGAGGTTAATTAGGCTTGAAACGAAATGGGTTCTAACTTCTAGATATGTATACAAGTTTCTTGTTTCTCAATCCTTTCTTTTGGACCAACACGTAACTAGAAAAGTAAAAGAACAATAACGGACGGTAAATTTGATATATGGGCTAATAAAGTCAGGCCCGTTCAATTGTTTTTTTCCTGGTCAATGCCCTTATTCAAACATAATCTAATATGGATGCTATGGTACAATGCAAACGCCCTTCACTGAATGACTTCAAATGTAACTAAAAAGCTTAGCCGAGGATGATGGTTACAAATTATTCGAGTCATAACGGTAGATTTTTTGGCTTAAAAGTGAACCGTAACCGGATCAAACAATAGAAATCACATAACATTTCGTAACTTATTTGAAAGAAAAGTCTAAATGCGAAATTAAACCATATCAAACCGAAATTCGAAGAACATACAAAGAACCAAAACGAAGAAAAGTCTAAAGCTTAGAGGATGGTGGTTTCAGCAATCATGGAGGTAACTAGGTAAGGATCCATATTAGACGAAGGCCTTCGATCTTCAAAATACCCTTTACCTTCTTTCTCCGTATCTCTTCCTACTCTCACCGATGCTCCACGATCCGCCACTCCCTACACTCGATAGATAAAAGTTACATAGAGATAGATCATAAACCAAAACGTAACTATATGATTTGGTTTCATATATATACCCAAGAGAAAGTGTTGATGTCTGCAGTTTCATGCTTCCCAGTGAGACGCCTCTCGTTGCCTTCACCATAAGCAGCAATGTGTTGTTTGTGTTTCACTTCAAGCTTCTTTATTGCTTCCTTAATCAAATCCAGTCCTCCATCTTTCCTCATCGATTTTGTACTGAAGTTCGTATGAGCGGCTGCTCCATTCCAATCACCCTAATTAATTAACCACCATAGATAACAACCTCACTACAAAAGAACATTCAAGAAAACTCTCAAGCTATAGCTACAAACAAAACAGTCTTGATCATCACGAAACCTGGATTGGTTTTGGATCGAATGAGACAATCACACCGCATATCTCAGTAATCCTCTGCCAAAAAAAAAAAACACAATGATTCATATTAGAGTGCAAGAAACCAAAGTTGAGCGCAAAGAAATTGTTAGGAATGCCACATCGATAATAAGATAGGACATAGCAGAAATATGGGCCCATGAAACTTGATAAAAACAAAGATAAAATTGTAATGGTTTCTTACCTCAAGAATGTAACGAGCAACCCATAATTGATCACCTGCACCAATACCAACAGTAGGACTGATTTGAAACTCCCATTGTCCAGGCATGACTTCACCATTGGCACCACCAATACTCAAACCGGAGTATAGACAAGCTTTATAGTGAGCATCGACAATGTCACGACCAAAAGCTTTGTCTGCACCTACTGCACAATAGTACGGTCCCTGTTTCATCAAAACACACAAAAAGCAATATTTCCGAGATAAGAAACTTGTTCTTGGTAATAAGAGTTAGTGTATGAATTTTATCATAAGTGTACCTGAGGACCAGGAAAGCCACCAAGAGGCCAACCTAGTGGCCACTTCACATCTTTTTTAAGTAATGTGTATTCTTGCTCTATCCCAAACCTATTATATAACACATCAAAGTATCAAAATGAGTCCTAGACTGAATCAACTAAACTGAAATATATTCCAAAACAGTGCTTATGTTAAACAACTTTTAATATATGTTACAATATATTTTGAATTGGTCAAACTATGGTATTTTTGTTCTACACCATAACAAACTGAAAAAATTCGATTATAGTTCATTTGAATTTTTCTATAGGCTATGTATTTAGCTTACCAAGGCTCTTCAGCCTTCACATTGGGATGATCGAAGATTTTTACGGCCTTGTGCCTATTGTTGGTCGGAATTGGATCTCCGGCCGGTCTGTAAGCATCACACATCACCTGATATATTCAAGAACATTGATTTTAAAGACCCACTAATCAATAAAACAGATGAATCTTTTGCTCAAAATTTTATGTGGGCTAACCAGAATGTTGTTCCCCTTCCTGAATGGGTCCTTAAATATTGCCTGAGGACTTTTTTTTTCCAATTCATTCCAAAAAAATGAAATTATTTTAAAGATACTTTTGATATCACTTTACTTATAAATGTTATGAATAGGGGATGAAAAAGATTACTAAAGAATGACTTCACTATCATCTCCGGCAGCTTGATCGGTGCTAGATCCATCGTAGTTCCATTTTGGAAGCTTTGTTGGATTACTTACTGGTCCTGGTAATGTCTATTAACAAACAGAATTTAAATTTTTGTTTGGTTATTATAGAAACTAGAGAGACATAATGTGATGGTATTATTACCCTGGCTTTGCTTCTAATATCCATTCCAGAGCCACCGATCCTGTTCTCATGAAAAAACAGAACAAAACAATGTTGTTTAAAGAGACATGCAAGATCACAAGTGTGTAACATCAAGAATCTATATGACATGCATCGAGTTATAGAGAGACTTTTCTATAGATTTAAGTGACAAAAAGATGATTAGGGATCGAACCATATGTATTCAGCGATGATTTTCTTGGTGTCTGATAGATCAAGGTTTAGGAGATCTGAGAGAGGAGACGTCATTTTTGTTCCGAAAGAGAAAGAAGATGATTCTGAGATTGGTTCTATTGATCTCAGTCACTCTCACTATTTTTATAGAAGCGGCTATTTCTCTTGAGATCCTATTTTATTGTTTTCTCAACAATAATCGTTGATTAGTATAATGGCATCTTTTATTAAGTATCCATTAATAACCATCACATATTGATAAAAAGCTTTGGGACCAATTTATTTGAGAATCAATCACTCAACGGTGTAACAGATTCATCAATGAAACAATACAGACACGTCACACTGTTAAAGACACCTATCGGAGGCACAAATCTTCCACGTGGATAAGCATTCAGCTTCTCTATTGTTGCATACAAAGGACCAAAACACAAGCTGAGACCAGACCCATCTATTGTTGTGTTACTTATGTTGTGATTTCACACATTGAAACTTTAGAGAAGGGGTCACAAGAGTCTCCAATAAGAAATCTCATCAAATACTGAAGTTAAGTAGGATCGTTCTATAACATTTCCAGCCAATTCTCATTTCACATGATCAACCAATTCTTAAAGTGACTTAATACAATTCATTACTACTGAAATGAACACAGAAACAAAACAAAACCGATGGGATTTGGCTACATCTAACAATCACTAAACACTGAGATCTAGTAGTTTTCACCTACAGGTCTAGAAGGAAAGAGGCGCATAAGAAAAGTGATAAACGACCAGAGACACATAACAGCTAGAAACTGCAAAGTCACAACCAAACCAACTAGTGCAACTCCTCGCTCTGTTATTTCAGCAGTCGTTGCCGCATCTTTCATCATAAACATCAGCCTCTGAACAAAAGTCGCTGCTCTTGTCACCTGATACAGCCTATACACCTGCCATGACATACACAACCATAGTTACTCAAAACAAGACTACAACATCATGGACCACAAGAAGATGGGCAGACAAACTTAAGACCAAAATGGTCAAAATCAGAATATAAGTTTACCTCAAAGACTATTGGAACAATGGGCCAACAGGATGAGCCACGTCTTTCAAGCCGAGCCTCGAAAACTCTTTGAACTGCACAGCCAACCAAGAAAGGAAGCACTGCAATCAAAGCATCTATTCCAAGAGCTGGCCAAGTCATGTAAACAGCAAATACGGGAACTACAACTTTTAAACCCATCGTGAGGAATGCAGACGTAAGGTATCCCCTCAGTCCAGTGATCAGACCCCATCTCTTGGAGCTGAAGTCTAAGTACGGCCTCTGCACTCGGTCAGTCACAGACAGGAATATCGCAAGACCAGCATAAAACACCGTCTCAAAGCAAAAAGAAGTAACAATTTCTGCATCAAGAAATTATAATAAGAGAGAGCATCAAAATGAGTATCATACAACAAGAGATAGATCATTTGCTAAGTCTCTTAGCTTTAGGAGAGTTATGAGATCTCGTTTAGGTACTTTCTAAGGCTCAGGTCATGTGTTCTTGATAATAGTGAAAAAAAGGATTCTAATATTGCACATCAGAAAACATGTACTAAGCCTATCAAAACCTCAAAGCCAAAGCCTACTACACTAAAACATAATGAGTTAGCAGATGTAACACCACTAAGATAGATAGCTTCTACTCCATTTGTTCCTTCCTAGGATTCATATAAGTCATAATCCGATGTTAAACATTAAAGCAGTAGTAAAACCTGACCTACCAGCAACAGTGTCGTTTTTGAAGGTAGCTTCAATGATACCACTTAGAAAGAACTGAGGAAGAATCAACGAAGAAATCAAAACAACAGGAGCCAAAACCCACAAGAAAGAACCTTTCTCTTCTTGAAACGGAGCTGAAACCAGTTTACTTTCTTCAACCAGCTGATGAGTCAGACCATTGAAAGAAACAGAACCTGATTTCCCACGGAACAGCTCAGCTCGAGCATAGTTACTCTTATCCGATTGCTTCTTCTCAGGTCTTGAGTCAGATTGAGAAGAAGAACACGCTACACGAACTCGGCTCAATTGCGGTTTGTTCCAAAGGAGGGTTTCTTAAACAAGAATGAAAATGAGAAAAAGGATCAGTCTTTATGCTACAATCTGGGTGAAGTAGGAGGATTTAAGATAGAGATACTTACGTCTGGAATCAAGTTTGTGACGCGTCGCAAATGTGGAAGAAGCCTATAGAATCAGGAGATATTGACAAATTTTAGGATAAGGTTTTGGAAGAATCGAAATGGAAAAAAATGAAATTTTGATGGTTAAATTTCACTTACAGGAGGAGAAGGAGGAAGAGAGAGTAAACGTGGAGATGAAAATCGAAGTCTTGGAGGAAGAAACCCTAAGCAAATTGCTTTCGATTCCATTTTTGTTAGGGTTTTTTGTGTTCTCTCAGCAGCTTAAACCCAGGCTTTGAAATAAATCTCTTCACTGTCTTTATTCTAAAAGAAAATTCTTTTCTGACATTTTATTTTTTGGAATTGTTTTCTTTGAAATGGGTTAAAAATTAAACTGTCCTTCTGATTGCATTTATTTTCTATGGTTTTACAATGGGCCTTTTATGTATTTTAGCTTGGCCCAGTTGAATTTTTTTTTTTGCACAAACCCAATTTTTTTTTATGTATTTCCTTCTGTTCGGTTATTTCGGTTTTTTTTGCACATACCCAGTTAAAAACCGAATTACCCGAAAACCGAACCTACCCGAACCGAACCTAATATCGGATCAATTCAGCATACTTTTCCAAAAAATTTAACAAAAAAAACGAAAACCGATATAACCGAACCGAACCGAAACGTTAAACCGAACTTTGATTGAGAAAGAAGTTGAGGCAAAATAATAGTGAAGATCGGATAAAAATGGGTGAAGTTGTAGAAAGAGGAGGCTCAGCTGTAACCTTTGGATACTTTAGCATCATTCTACTACCCACCACACTTTCACGGTGGTAGTAGCCGTAAGTCCGGCCTTTTTTTCATCATCGCCACCGTTTTTCTTATTTTATTAGCAAAAACGAAAAACCTTTTAAAAAAATTGTAGATTCACAGAAGACAAAATAACTTTTTTTAAACGAAATCACTGAGAAACGAAAAATCAGATAGAAACGACGACGACATTCTTACACACCGATTGGGGTAAAACTTTTTAGACGCGAAAGGCGAGAGAAACCCTAATTGTCTTGATGGGTCGTATTCTGGGCTATATATGTTTCCCATAATGGTCTAAAATCCCGCTTAATGGGCTTTGAGAAATATAAATATGAGCCCAACTTCTATTGTGTCAAACATGAAAAATTACGAAATTAATTTCCCGTAATTATCAAAAGAAAAAACGTGAGTGGGTATTATTGGAAGAGATAAGAGTCATAAACCATCCACACTAACCGGTTTAATCACTATTTATCGACATCATCTTCTCCTACATTCTAGGTTTCTTCTTCATTTCTCCTTTCTCTGGCCAAAGTTCCGACTTTTTGCTTCTCCCAGAGGCTAATCATGGACGCTGTGGCGGCGAATTTGTTTCAATCTCCTTCCTTACTGCGTCAAACTTCCGAAAGGTTGATATTTTCGACGCCCAACTGTCCTGGCTTCATGCGAATTAGCTCCGGACCTCAATTTCGTCTCAGAGTAGGTCTTATTTCTACTGAGTTTGATTTACTAAACCCTAGACAACATTGACATTTATAGCTTTCCCGAATCATCTTTGTTTGTGCTTAATCTACCCCATAATCGTATATCTTCCAATGAAATTCGAGAATTCAGATTCTGTGTAAAAAAATGGAACTTTTAAGGTTTCTTCGTGTAAATTTCTCATAAGTAAAAAAATTGGCTTGACTATATTGTAATTTGAATCTGTTGTCTCTCTGTATGCAGCAAAACTCTTCTCTTAAATTCTCGAGACCATTTCAAAGCGGAACAACTTGTGTTAAATCTCGGAGAAGCTTTGTGGTTAAAGCTTCAGCTTCTGGTGATGCTTCAACAGAATCAATCGCGCCGCTTCAGTTGAAGTCTCCTGTGGGACAGTTTCTGTCACAGATATTAGTGAGCCATCCTCATCTTGTTCCAGCAGCTGTTGAACAGCAGCTTGAACAGCTCCAAATTGATCGAGACGCTGAAGAACAGAGTAAAGATGCATCCTCTGTCCTTGGAACAGACATTGTTCTCTACAGGTTTGTCATATGCTGATATTAATTACCACTCGGCTATTATATAGGTTTGGATATTGAATTAGATTGTTTCTTGGGTCTTTAGGAGAATTGCTGAAGTTAAGGAGAAAGAGAGAAGAAGGGCCTTGGAAGAGATTTTGTATGCGTTAGTGGTTCAGAAGTTCATGGATGCTAATGTTACACTTGTACCATCCATAACCTCTTCATCTGCGGATCCATCTGGTCGAGTTGATACTTGGCCAACTCTAGATGGGGAACTTGAGAGACTTCACTCGCCTGAAGTTTATGAGATGATTCAGAATCATCTTTCCATCATTCTTAAAAACCGCACTGATGATCTGACAGCAGTTGCGCAGATAAGCAAACTTGGAGTTGGACAGGTATATGCTGCTTCGGTGATGTATGGGTATTTCCTGAAGAGGATCGATCAAAGGTTTCAGCTTGAGAAGACGATGAGGATTCTCCCAGGTGGGTCAGATGAAGGTGAGACTAGCATTGAGCAAGCAGGCCGAGATGTAGAGAGAAACTTCTATGAAGAAGCAGAAGAGACTTATCAGGCTGTTTCCTCAAACCAAGACGTTGGTTCGTTTGTAGGAGGGATCAATGCCAGTGGCGGTTTTAGCAGTGATATGAAGCAATCCCGGTTAAAGACATACGTTATGTCCTTTGATGGAGAAACCCTTCAAAGGTACGCTACAATAAGATCTAGAGAATCGGTTGGGATAATTGAGAAGCATACAGAAGCATTGTTTGGGAGGCCAGAGATTGTGATAACGCCACAAGGCACTATTGATTCCTCGAAGGACGAGCATATCAAGATCAGCTTCAAGGGATTGAAGAGGCTTGTGTTGGAGGCTGTGACGTTTGGTTCTTTCCTCTGGGACGTGGAGAGCCATGTAGACTCAAGGTATCACTTCGTACTGAACTGAAATGGCCTCTGTGGTTTATGAGGATGTGCCACATTCTTTGAGAGGGTTTGGGGATTTGTTGTTTGTAATATATGCGACTGTGAACTGACCAACTAATATCAATACCCATTTTATGGTAATACTACATTCGCGATCAGTTTGTGTTATTCTTCTCGTTTACATCTTGAAGTGCATCGTTGTTGTTTAACAAAATTAGTGTCTGTAAATGATAATTCTGGACATGAAAAATTAAGGTTGTTCTTGAAATATGATCAAAGAAATGGACACTGATGATATACACATATAGTGTGCAAAGGCTGTTCACGATACTCTTAGTTTCATTCAGGTCCAATAATATTAGAACGTAAAAATGCAATAAAAAAAAGCTTTACTTATATAATGGTTTTGAGGAACCAACTCCCTATACTCGTGAAGATTATTACTCTTCCTTGAATCTCTTCTCCGTTGCCTCCAAGCGCTCCAGGTCTTTGTTGTATTTGCAGATGCGGTAGATGCACCTGTCAATGAATAAAAGAGATATCAATAAAACTACGCGAGACCCTGTCTGTGAGTGACTGATAATAGCTGATGATGTTACAACTTACCAGTAGAGTAGAATTCCTGCAGCGCATAGAACCACGTTCCTCTGAGCCTTGTAGATCTGTGGTACAATGCAAACGCACAACTCGTTAGCAAGCAAGCTGAGACATTTCAGGGAAAGAGAAGGAACTAAGGGGTGAATTAAATATCCAAGTGTTTGATTTTCAGTTTTTCACTATGTATAATTGATCCTGGCGACTCGCAACTGCATACCCAAAAAGGTTTGAATACAGTGCATGACCAGAAAACTGAGGGATGAACTAAACATCCAAGAGTGGTGATGAAGCTTCACCAAGAATCAATTGCCAACAATTCACAAGAGCAAAGTATAAACTGAACTATGAATGACAATCGTGCCGATGGTATAAAGAAAGTCACATGTTGCTATTTGACAGTAGCTAGAACTACGATTAAAAGATATATGAGTACATCAATGAAGGGTAAGACCTAAAAAAATGCATTGACACTAACAAGTTAGACAGTGTTTTGTAGCTCTAATCTATGCAACTTCCTCAGACAAAGAAAGCCAATTCTCAGAAGTTTTACTAACAAATATTGATCTTTAGACTAAAGATGGGAGAAAATGACAAGGATGAAACTCACAAATCTAACAATTTACTATTCAAAAAAAGATTCATACACATAGAATTCAGCTATAGAAGAATCAAAGACAAAGGTGATCAAGGAATGGTACTTACAGATTTCTCGTAGCGATCACGTTCTGTAGCAGTGCAAACCTCAGATGAACAAGATAGTCTATGCTCAGCCTTCCAGTAAATATCTGAATGAAATCAAAACCAAATAAGCAAAAGCACACAAAGGTACCAAATCCACAGAATCACTCGCGGCTCAAAACCCTAACTATACATATTCCGACTACGAAATAGATAGATAGAGCGAGAGAGAGGAGAGGAGGTTACCGAGGAGCTGAAATCCGGCGAAGGCGACGATGGAAGCAGCAGGTTGGAGAATCAATGAGACAAGCTGAACTACACGTTTCTTAAGAAGCATAGGGTAAGGGAGAGTCAACACGAGGGTGATTACTACTTCGACGGCCACCACATACGATAGAATCAGCCATTGCAACGCCATTGTTGTTCGTCTTTTTCTGGATCTCTCTCTCTCTCTATCTCTATTCCGTGTGAAGTAGACGAAGAATAATAATAGACGAACCGTGTGCGTGGAACACGTGCCTATGCTTAACCATTTTTTCTTTATCTTACTAATTAAGTTATTTTCTTACTTAATGGGCTCTCACCTCCGGCCCAATATCTCCATATACCGGTTTTATTGTGCTGATTATCGGTTTATTTCGATTTAACGGTTAGCTTTCAAGAACAAATACAGAAACTAGTCACTCTCTTCTTCTTCTCTGCCATTGTTGACTCTTGAAGTCTCAATTTTTTCTCTTCTTTATTTCTCCGTATGAACTTCTCCGATTTTATGGTTTTTATATCCTTGAAAGCTAGCTAGCACCATGGTTCCTCCGGCTAAAAAATTCATCAACAACCCCAACGGTTCGTGATCCCTCGTCTCCGTTTGTGTTTCGAATCGCTAGCTCTCTGTTCTAGATAGTTTATCTCATATATGGTAGTTGCATGCTCTTGAAATATCAATTGATAGAGAGAATGAACATAAGCTGTTTATTGCAGATGTTGTAACCGAGTTCATCGAAGGTCTCGTCGAAACTTATCCTGGACTTCAGTATTTGGATGGTCTTCCCGAGGTTAAAAAAATTCACTTTTTTCGATTCCTTCCATGGATGTGTGCAAAATCTCAGCTTATTTATGATGAATTCACAGATCAAAGTTGTACTAAGAGCTGATGTCTCAGCTGCAAATTATGACAAGGTTGCCGTTATATCAGGTTGGAGTTTACTTGTCCAATTCTTTTTTATTACAAATTGAGTTTCGTTTTCGTGTTATGCAATGCCATTTTTGAAACAGGAGGAGGAAGTGGGCATGAACCAGCACAAGCTGGGTATGTTGGAGAAGGAATGCTCACAGCTGCTATTTGTGGAGATGTTTTTGCTTCGCCAACTGTTGATTCCATCCTAGCTGTAAGTAACTCTTCCCACATAACGTTTCTTCTTCTTATTCCTTCTCTTGTGTCTTTCGAGAAAATGATGAATCTTTGTCCAATTCCAGAGGATTCGTGCTGTAACTGGTCCAAAAGGATGCCTCTTGGTTGTCACGGTAAATAAAACATGGCTAGACTTATTCTTATGTATATATCAATAGCTTTGAAAGACTATCCTTCAGTGTCTTTGGTTAAATTAGTTTCTCTTTTACATATTGTTAATAGAACTATACTGGTGACCGCTTGAACTTTGGCCTGGCAGCTGAGCAAGCAAAAACTGAGGGTTTCGATATAGAGGTAACTGTATATTTATTGTTTAGAATTTGGTAAGAACACTGGTGGATTGGATGACATGATCCCTTTTGTAGACTGTAATTGTTGGAGATGATTGTGCTCTACCCCCGCCGCGTGGCGTAGCTGGGCGCAGAGGTTTAGCGGGAACAGTTCTTGTCCATAAGGTTCTCAGTTTTCTTCTATGTTGTTTTTCCTCTATCTGCACTATAAGATAGCATTTCTTAGTAGTGTTTGCAGTCACTTATCCTCATCTTTTTTTATTATTGCATTTTCTTATATTTGTCTGTGATGTCTAAGTGGCAGGTTCTTTTGTGCTCTTTTGTATTTTTATATCCTTTGTTATTGTTTTTGTTAAGGGTAGGTTGCTGGAGCAGCAGCTGCTGCTGGACTTTCTCTAGCAGAAGTTGCAGCAGAAGCAAAACATGCATCTGAAATGGTTGGAACCATGGGTGTTGCACTATCTGTCTGTGCGCTTCCAGGACAGGTTACATCAGATCGTTTGGGTCCAGAGAAAATGGAACTTGGGCTTGGAGTTGTATGTTGTTTCTCTTCTTATTTTCTTTTATGACATAGGAAAGTCAGAGCATTACTCTTGCTAATATTTTGACCTTTTTTTGCTCGCTGTTTTTCGACTTTTCTCTCAGCATGGGGAGCCTGGTGCTGCTGTAGTCGACATTCAACCTGTGGAAGTTGTAGTGTCCCATGTTCTTCAACAGATACTGAGTCCAGTATGTACACTATTCCTCTCTTCTCTGCTTCTTCTTTCCATAACCATCTTGATCTTCCCGTTGTTGACTTACTATCTCCAAAGTGATAGTGTTAATAAAATACATGTATCGTGTTTCATTCGTTGGCCTATGCATTCTTTCTAACTCCAGGAGACAAATTATGTTCCAATTACACGTGGTAACAGTGTGGTTCTGATGATTAATGGGTAAGGACCATAAGGTTGTGTATTCCATCTTCATATTTATGTGATCCTTGTACTCATTTTCACCTTTACCATAATGTTATATCTATGTTACCCACTTATGGTATAACGAGTTTGCTTAATCAATGAATAATTTTATTTGTTCGTGTTGTTCTGTAGCTTAGGTGGTACACCTCTAATGGAACTTATGATTGCTGCTGGAAAAGCAGTCCCAAAATTACAGTTGGAATATGGGCTTGCCGTTGATAGGGTGTATACTGGATCATTTATGACGTCTCTTGATATGGCAGGTGACTGTTTCTGTTGTGTCTATGTAGAGTCACTGATTTTGTGCTGTGCTCTCATACTCCTTCCCTTCTCAGGGTTCTCGATATCGATCATGAAGGCCGACCAGTCAATTTTAGAGCGTTTGGATGCTCCGACCAATGCTCCTAGTTGGCCAGTTGGCACAGATGGTCTGTGATATTTCCTTTGGAACTTGTATAAGATTGTAAATTCTTGTATCATCTATTTTATTTTATTTCGAGGTTGGATTTTTCCTTTTTCTGATCAAGCCAGATCTCTCTACAGGAAGCCGCCCACCAGCAAAGATCCCCGTTCCACTTCCCTTCCGATCAACCAAAAACGAAGAGGTGAGCGGTTGGTTTGATAAAAATATAATTTAGCCAGCTTAGAAGAGTTTCAATGAGATTTGATAATCTGTAAGTTTCATGAGAACTTGTTAGGTGATCATCATACTAACTTTTTTTTGTGTTTATTTAGTCTCGATACCGACCTCAGGAGCTTAGTCAACAGGGGCGAATTCTTGAGGCAGCTATTGAAGCAGCAGCAACTGTAGTCATCAATCTGAAGGATAGTTTGAACGAATGGGATGGAAAAGTAGGTGATGGGGATTGTGGATCAACAGTAAGTCCTGTTTTTCAAATGTTCGTTTTGCATTTCTAAAATATCTTATGCACTCATCACCATTCACAGATGTGCAGAGGTGCAACAGCTATTCTGGAGGACATGAAGAAGTAGTGAGTCACTTCACTCTGAACACCCATTTTACCTCTTCTTCTCCTCTGTTTAGCTTGATTGTTTACTTACAATGTATACCCTCTTTTTCTCGCTTTTATAGTTATCCGCTCAACGATGCTGCGGAAACAGTGAGTGAGATTGGTTCATCGATTAGAAGAGTCATGGGGGGAACAAGTGGAATAATGTAAATCGACGCAGTTAATTTTAACAATTTTCTTTCCATAAAATTGATCATGCATTTGGCATTTACTGATGTAAGACATGACACTGTCTCATATGAAACCAGTTACAATCTCCTCTGTAAGGCAGCATATGCGGAGTTAAAAGCTAACAGTCAATCAGAAACCACTTCCAAACACTGTAAGATATACGTTGCTTGCATTGTCGTTAATTATTCCAAAAGGCACATCTTGGCCTATGAATCTGATTTCTTCTTGTAATCAGGGTCTGAAGCACTCAAGTCATCAATCTCTGCTGTCAGTAAATATGGTGGAGCAACTGCCGGTTATAGAACGATGTTAGATGCGCTCATCCCCGCTTCAAAAGTCCTTGAGGAGGTGACTGATCAATAGGTTACTTTTTGTTATTAAAGATTGATATTTGTTAAGTAGTAATGTGCCTTGCTTTGCTTCTGAGCAGAAGCTGAGTGTTGGGGAGGACCCTATTGCTGCTTTTGTTCTGTCTGCTGAAGCTGCGACCGCAGGAGCTGAATCTACCATTCATATGAAAGCACAGGTGAGCTTTAATGACTACTAGTTAATAGCAATCACTGACATCACAATTATCTGTTGGTTGTTTGTTTTTTGTTTCTTTTTGATGTGACGGATTATGATTGGAGGGTAGGCCGGGAGATCAAGCTATGTATCAGCTGAGATTTTTGCATCAATTCCTGATCCAGGAGCAATGGCTGCAGCGGCATGGTACAGCGCCGCTGCAAGAGCCGTGAAAGAGCAGAGGCAGAGGTTTTGAATCTGATGGACTAGGCTCTGTAAGAGGTTATAACGAGCTTTACTGATTTGATAACTGCCTCTGGGCTTTGTTGTCTATATGTATCTAGTTCTAATGTTTCTGAGTTCTGACTCTGTTTATATACAAATGACAATGGGATTCTTGTGAAATGCTTCCCCTGTTTATATGCAACTGAGTGTTTTCCTGCACATTTGTTAAAACAATTTCATCAATATTGGGTGGATAAAACCCTTAGCCTAACAAAATTTTAAAATGATTCGATTGTAATGAATAATCCAAACCATGTACATACAAATCGAATTGTGAACTGATCAAACCTGAAGTTAATGCTTGTTTTGGAAGTAAGCTTTTGAAGATTTGTTTTTTTGTTTGGGCAAAATGTTTTTGAAGATTTGTTTCCTAAAATTGTAGTAAAATCTACTAATATTTTTACACCTAGAATTTTTGGAACCAAATCTTCAAATATTTTCTACTCAAATTATTAAAATGGACTATAAAAAGATATGAAGAGTAGCTTCAACTTCACCACTTGAGTAAAACAAAACAAATAATTAACTCAACATTAGCTTGGAGAATGAAGAGCATTTCCTTAAGATTTATGTTATTCGTTTCTCTTCTTATCGTCGTCTATCGTAAGTATACTCTCTTTTCATTTTGCAGTTTGATACATTGAAACATATATGAGAATACTATTTGAAAAATCCGAGAATGAAAATTTATTTGTTCAAGTTCCATGTTTTAAATGTGTCATAAGTTGATATGAGAATGAAATATTTTACCAAAAATAAAAAGAGACAATAAAATAAAATCGTTCTAAAATGTTTATTTACAAATAACTCTATTTTCAATATAGAAAAGGTTATATACAAAAAAATCAAATTCAAAAGGTATCGTATATTCTTTAAAAGTTGTTTTTCTTTTATAACACCAAACTAGATTTTAACTCGCGGTATACCGCGGAACGATTTATTTTGTAAAAGTAATATATATTAAAACTTGCAAATTTTATTTTTATAAAATATTTATATTTTACAGTTTATAATTGTTGTTAAGTAACGCTATACCACGAATCAATGAGACAATTGTTAAAAAACTGAATTTTAACCCCTATTAAAACAGCATATTAATAATATTTTAAAATTTTTTAAATATTGATTCAAATACATCCACCATATAACCCAATTCCAAAATAAAATCCGTTCTATAATTTCTTTACCCGTCCCGTGATAATTTTAAAGTAATAATTTTAAAATTTTAAGAATTATTTTTTATATATAAAAGTTTTGCAAATTGTATCATTCTCTAATACATTTATATTTTATAGTTTAATTTTATATATAGTAACATTATACATACCACATAACATTTTTGGTTTTATATAATCTTTTCTAAATTTGGATGATTTGATATGTTTAATATCAGTGGTCTTAAAAAATAATAAATTAAAGATTTAACCCGTATTGAAACGGTGGATTAATTATATTTTACTTTTTTATTAATGTTTATTCAAAAACCCGTCCCTCCAAATCTGTCTTACCAAAAAGCCATTTATTTTATTAATGACATGACTATGAATTATAATCTAAACATTTTAGCTAATAACATAGGAGTGCACTATATTTATTTATTACGGGAATATACCTTATAACCCGAATGCACTTTTACCTAAATCCACCAAAAAAAAGTCTTGTAAAAATATTATAGAGATAATAAACGATAGTCGGTTTTGATAGGTATAAGATTAGCAAATATATTAGTTAGCTTTTATTAGTTAAAGAATACAAATTAAAAAGGTATATTACACTTTATTCAAATATAGTATCAAAACTTATATAACACAGAGATTTGATAATTTTTTAATTGTTGAATACTTTTTTTATGCTAATTTTTATGTGATTAAGATTTAATTGATTTCGTATATAAAATTATTAAATTGTTTTACGAACTTATTTGTTTATAATTTGGTAACAGATAGATATTCGAATATTCAGTATATTTTGCTTCAGTTTAGGAAATCTTTGATGACCCGTTTTTAGATCCAATAAGCCCTATAATCTAGATATTAACCTGCAGTATACCGCATGTACGCTTATATTTTAGTTAAACTAAAAACTTTTACTGTAAAGATGATTTAAAAATATATGATATTATTTTATTTGTTTATAAATGTATAGTAAACTGTGAGTTGTATATGTTTTGTTGATATTATCTATATTGTTTAGTGTTTAAGATTATACATTTATAGTTTGATTGTTAATTTAAGAGTTTTACCTGTAGTATACCATCTTGTATTAATATCGATCTAAACCCGTAAATTATAGGATTTTCCACCTTGTATTAAAAATTGAATCACATCATACACATAAAAAAATCTAATATGTTATTAATTATTGTAGTATATAAGATTATAAATTTTCAATATAATATGTATGAAATTGAATATAAATATTTCAAATTATGACCTGTTACTCAGTAGAAAGTTTTCTTAAATCTATTTTTCACCCGTTATAATATTTTTTTATGTATTGAACAATTTATATTCGTTTTTAAAAATTCAAATTATGGCATATGCGAAAAATCTAATTCTTTTTTTATAATGATGATTTTATTTTTTCGAAAAAATAGAATCATATAAAGATGAGAAGTGAACTATAATAATTAATAAAAAATTAATATGATAATTTAGATATCAAATCTACTTTGTTGATTTTAATTGGTTATTTTTTCGGAAATTAATAATGTATTTTGTTTTTCTAATTAAATTAAATTAATTGAAATTTATATATCAAATCTTATATGTTAATTTTGATTGGTTATTATTTTTGGAAATTAATAATGTATTTCGTTTTTTAATTAAATTTAATTAATTAAATTAGTATTTGACTTTTTAACTCTTAAAGAGATAAATTAATTTACTCTTTAAATTTTTATTTCTAATGGCATACCTATGTAATTACTTACAAAAATTAAGGTTATATTTAAAATATACTTCCCAAATAATATAGTGGGATGGGATCCTTTGTTTTGTTTAAAAGTGATCTTTAGAATTAGCCTAAGAAAATAAAAATGTAAGAAAAAACAAATGATTGGAAACTAATCTTATAAATCATTTTGTTCTTTATGACAAATCTTGTTAAACTAACATTGCTTATACATGTGAAGGACAAGATCTAGTGGAAGCCAAGTGCCAAAGAAACGATGAGTGCCATCTTCTGCCTTGTGCCAAAGGTCTAGCATATTGCAACAATGGAACTTGTGAGTGTACTCCTCCTCCTAAGTCATACACCGTGGAAAAATCTACAAACATACCATGTACCACAACCAATGAGTGTAGACAGAAAAAATGTAGAGACATATATTGTCACATAACCAATAAGTGTATATGTTGTCTCCCACCAACTGCAATACTTTTATGCGTAGATCGAAGATGTGAGTGTATCCATGATATATAAGTGGTGTAAACTTATATATTGGATATGAAATTTCAAAAGACATTAATTATGAAATTGTTATTGTTTTTGAATAATGAACTTAGTTATACTATTGAAGTACTTGGTACTTAACCAATTTTTATCAATTTGGCAAAATTGACCAACTTTTTTTTATTGTAACTCTAATCCAAAAATGGGAAAATATCGTTTTATACTTGAACATTAAAAAAATAGTTATTCAATACGTGGACTTTGCTAACGATGGTTATCGGATTCGTTAACGCCAGTTAACATCTTGGGAATTTTGGTCTGGTCAATATTTGGTTTTGTGTTAAATACCGGGTCAACGTTTTTATCATGTTTTATTTGACCGACCTAAAAGTTCACGTATTAAATGATCATTTTTTAAAAATTCATGTATAAAAAAATATTTTTCTCTGCCGAAAATTAGCAAACTTTAACCAATATTTCATCAAAATAACATAACTAACCGAAATTCGATTACCGGTAAAACTGAAAAATGATTTATCATAAAAGTATTGATCCGAATTACCCAAACCGACCCGACCCGAGTATGAATGGGCCGAGGCCCATAAAAGAGGAATATTTGAGAGTCAACAACTGAAGAAGAAAGAAGCAATGAGAGGACGAAGCTTGACACTCTCAAGAGTAAAGCTCGAGCTTGCGAGAAGAAGCATGTCTGCAACATCCGTACCTTCAATGGCGGATTTTCTCACCAAAAAACCTTACTCTCCTCCTTCTTGGGCTTCTCATCTTCGTCCGCTTCCTTCTCACACTTTCTCCCTCGCTCACGTACGTTAATTTTCAATTTTCTCTATGTTTCAATTCTCCTTCTCCATTACTTTTCACTGATCATCTTCTTCTTCTTCTTCTTCAGCTTCCTACTCCGATCCATCGATGGAATCTTCCTGGTCTTCCTAATGGCACAGAACTCTGGATCAAGCGAGATGATTTCACCGGAATGGAATTGAGTGGAAACAAAGTACGAAAACTCGAATTCTTAATGGCGGAAGCTGTTGATCAACACGCTGATACTGTAATCACTATCGGCGGTATTCAGAGCAATCATTGTCGTGCTACAGCCACTGCATCTAACTATCTTAATCTCAATTCTCATCTTATTCTCCGTACTTCCAAGGTCTCGCTTCTGATTCTTCACCTTACATCGATTCACTTACCTTTTCGTGAATTCATGTTTATGTGTGTGTGGTGTGTTTGCAGCTTCTTGCTGATGAAGATCCTGGATTGGTTGGGAATCTCCTTGTCGAGCGTCTCGTTGGAGCTAATGTTCATCTAATCTCTAAAGAAGAGTATTCTTCCATTGGGAGTGAGGTTAAGTCCGTTGCATTAAGTTTTACTTACTAAGAACAAGAAATGAGTAGTTTTTACTTAGCCTGATATTGTTGATCAAAACTTGTTCTTGTGAATGGTAGGCTCTTACTAATGCTCTGAAAGAGAAACTGGAAAAAGAAGGAAAGAAACCCTATGTTATTCCAGTCGGTGGATCGAACTCTTTGGGAACTTGGTGAGACTGTGTTCTCATAGATACTGTTTTGATATAGCTAAGTGCAGTAACCGGTTTGTTGTTATTATTACTTGTTTTAGATTGTTGAGACCATTTAAAGCTGAATTCCCTGCAATGATCGTCTAGGGGTTATATAGAAGCAGCAAGGGAAATTGAGGAGCAGCTGAATTATAGACCCGATGACCTGAAATTTGATGATATTGTGGTAGCATGTGGCAGGTTCTGCTTTTGCTTTCCTTGTAATTTTTTCTTGCCTTTTACTTTTGTTTGCTTCACTCTCATCTAAGTTTTCTTTTGGATTGCTAGTGGTGGTACAATTGCTGGTATTTCATTGGGGTCTTGGTTGGGAGCTCTAAAAGCCAAGGTATATTCTTTAAATTTTAGTTGGTTCACTCACTGTGAAGTTGACAGATGGCTCAGTTAAGTTTCCATTCATTGTACAGGTTCATGCTTTCTCGGTTTGCGATGATCCTGATTACTTCTATGACTTTGTCCAAGGGCTTCTGGATGGACTTCACGCTGGTGTTAACTCTCGTGATATCGTCAACATCCACAATGTGAGTTTCATGACTTCTCTGTTTATGTGTTGTCTATTTCGCATTGGTGATTTCTCTTGGCTCCTTCGCAAATACCACTAGGTGGAAAATTGTGATACAAGCTTTTTCTCTTTAAGCACACAGGTTCTGGTATTGATTCTCGTGTTCTTTTTGCAGGCCAAAGGAAAAGGATATGCCATGAACACGTCAGAGGAGCTTGAGTTTGTAAAGAAAGTAGCAAGTTCAACTGGTGTTATTCTTGATCCGGTTTACAGGTATGTTAGTCTTTCTAATTCTTCCTTGTTCCTAGTAATGTTTATGGTCGTGACTACCCCTTGAATCTCTCAAAGTAGTGAGATTGACATTTGGGTTTTCGAGTGTTTATCTAGTGGGAAAGCTGCGTATGGTTTGATAAATGAGATCACCAAAGATCCCAAATGTTGGGAGGGAAGGAAGATATTGTTCATACACACTGGTGGGCTTCTTGGGTTGTATGATAAGGTTGATCAAATGGCATCTCTGATGGGTAATTGGTCCCGGATGGATGTTTCAGAATCCGTTCCAAGAAAAGATGGTGTTGGGAAAATGTTCTAGCACAACAAAATCTGATTTGTAATAATCCTGTGAAAATAAGACAGATTGAACAATTTGTGCATTTGGCAGTGAATAAACACATCTCTGTTTTCTATTCTGATGTATTATGTTCATAGGCTTGGGACGATTACGATAAATAAATGGTGTGTCCACACTCTCTTTGTCTGCTATCGTTTTTCTTCTTCTGTTCAACATTGTCAGCTGAAGTCAAGCAATACTGCTTCTCTACCTAAGCATCAGAACTCCGACGAACAACTCATATGTTTCCAGATATGTCTGTGTTGTGTTAACCAGGTTCTTGTCACTTGTTTTTCATGGTTCCTCTTTCAGTTGTTTCATGTTCAAGTGGGTATAATCCATGTGTTTGCATGTTTTGAAACAGACTCAAGATGCCATACAGGTCTGTGCTCAGATACGCTGCTTATTGAGTCAACACAGTTTCCCTGATTTGACAAACTAAACTCATCATGGATTCTGCAAATGAATAGCTTCAGGTTCTTTTCTTTCCTTCCATTGTAATACCATCCATAGTGCCTGCTTCCACATCCTAATTCTCTCATTGTTTCCCAATTTTATGCTTTTCCAGAATCCGTGTGTAAAACATAATAGCTCACTTTGGTCCATCAGAGTCTACATTGCTAACTGGCTTTAGCTTTTTTAAGGAAATGAAAACAGAAAAGAAGATCCTAATGGTCAAGTCTAAGAGTCTAGTTTCATGTTTCAACCATTGCATTTGCTTTCGATGTTAGTCAGAGTATACAAAGATCCAGACATCTCAAACTTGTATGTGCTAATCAGTAAGGTTAGATTTTCGATGTATTTGAGGCATGGTAATTGCAACCAACCACTCCAGGGTCCAAAGAGTCTTGAGCAATTAAATTTGTATTCATTTTTCTTACTGGTCATATTTGGATCATATTTCAATTCTCCAAAGTAAAAGTTAAATTCACTTAGAGCAATGCACATGGCTGAAATTGACATGTATAATCATTGATGTTTTTTCTTCTTCCTTTGATACATAACAGAATATTTCTGTTCCGTAAAATAACTGAGTCATAACCAAGAACTAGTTAGTAATAGTCAATATCTAACCTTTGGTTTTGTTTCGTCTTTCTGCTGCATTAAATTAAACTGTCCAATACACAAAATCGAATCATCAAACAGTCCAAGAATTGTTACAATATTGAGTGTAAATGATCTATTATTGGGAGCTCGCGGTTTTGAAACTCGTATTTAAAAAAAAATGACCTATGAGAATCAAGATAGTACTTAGTACTAACACTGATTTACATCAATCATATCGTTTCTGCATCTTGATATCTTCTACTCCTAATATCAAGATATTATTATTTATATGGGCCCTAGAAATGAAATTTGTCTGAAAACAAAAGAAATATGTTTGTAGAAAACTTAACTATTTCTCTAAATAGTCCATAGGTTCATTATTGTTTTATTTGTAATTATTCATTTTCATTGATATCTATCGTCGTGTCAACATGATGTATCGTCCGTATACGAATACTCAATTACCAAAACAATGATAAGAATTCAAATGGGTTTTCTATCAAGTAGCTTTCTGTTGAGTATACCAATTTGAGGTAAAGACCAAAGTAACCAGTGAAAAACTAAAGAGCCGTCAAATCAATTTAGATGAAGAAAAAGTAACATTGAATACTACTATTAAAACAAACAAATCATTCCACGTGATGACTCCACCACATTCCCAAAGTTTAGAAAAATTATCAAACCCTGTCATAAAGTAACACTTGCCTAAAATCGCAGGTCTTTTTTTCTACGAAAACGAAAGAGAGTTTTGTAAAGTAAATTCATATGATCTGCCCCCACCAATTCATCATTTATCTCTTTTTTTTTACCGCTTGTTAAAACTCATAATCAATGCATCCCTTGACCTTAGAACAAAACCTGATGAGTCCCACACACATGTCACTTCGCTGTCCATGAAGTTTTTTGACCGGAGGTCAAAGTAATTTAATTGACTTGATGTTAAGAAATGATATGTGCAGAGAATCGAATGTTTCTTTGTGTGTGTGGTGAGTGTGTGATGGATATAATTATTGGAATTGAAATGTAATTTATGTAAACTTCTAGATTTCGAAGGCATAATAACTCTCTAAAATAATTGAGAATTGGATAATATCCGATGATTAAGATAGCATTTACTTACAAGTAATGTTTTCGATAGAATTAATGGTCACTATCCAAATTCCAAACCATACGCTAATGGCTTCCAAAGGAAAACTAAGACTTTATGGAGTTTTACATAAAGTCTTCGTTCAAACATCATTTTCATAAGTCTTTTGTAACTTTCTTCCTCTTAACGGCTTCCTACAATATCTCGATTTAGAACTCCAATCAACATCTAATATTTTGTCTACAACTTTATGTTTTTTCACCTTACTATATGATCTAGACAATCTTTTGTTAGGTAAAGTGTCTAGATATTCTTTCACCTAATTAACACGGAAACGTAAACTTGTACAAAAACATCTATTGATTATAGAAGAGAACCGAGCCGTGAGAGTCGTTTCTCGTCAAGACCGCACCAATCGACTCAAACATGAGCCAAACTGTACGTAGTTCTTATAAGGAACACAAACCTCCATCGTAAACCAACGTTTTCGATCGGTTCTAGCTAGACTCGCCATGCATGCATGTGCGTTGGTGCCCGTAATTACGTACACCAATCTTGATTGATATCAATGCTTATATGCCGTTAATCTTCATCTCGACTCTCGAGGTAGTAGTACTTGACGAGTTCTAAGTTCTTCTTCCGTTATGAGAAATCATATATAAGTTCTTCTATACATCTCGCTTGATTATTATAATCTTTCGCCTTTTAATTTCTCGTTTGATTATTATAATTAATGTTTATAATGAAAAGAATCATTATTTCCCAAAGCAAACGAATCATTTTGAGATAGACTTACAGTTATCACAAAAAGAAATCTAAACGTTTTCCCCAAGATTTAGCCTTTCGTCAGCATGTAATTACTCGTGACATATTCTCTAGCTCATATTTCTTCTTCACGCACGAGCAACCAATTTTGTTATATATGTATAAATCATCTTTGACAATTATATATAATACAGATTTGTTACGAGTATATGAATTTTTTTGAGGTACAGAAGCAAATCAACTAGTGAAACTAAATTAAAGAGCTAACCATCAAATAAAGTAAATTGAATTAAACAAACAAATCATACCACGTGATGACAGCCACCACATTCCTAAAGTTAGAAAATTGGCAAACCTGTAAAAAAGCATCACTTCCCCGAAATCGCAGGTCATATTTCTATGAAAACGAAAGAGAGTTATCTATATAGTAAATGGCTATATTCATATTTGCCCCACCACCCATGACCCATCTCAGTTAATAAATAGTTCTTCTATTCACCTCTATACTATAATCATTCACTTTATCTTATATATAGTCTATAAAACTAAACGTAATTCGCATGATTTTGCCTTTCGTTGCATGAAAAATCCTCCTTGACAATGTACAATTCGTTAGTACTACTCGATCAGTCGCCTTGACTCACGACATTTTCTCTAGCCACTGTTTTATCTTCACACACAAGTACCAATTTTAAACTGTTGTACTTAACTGTATAACATCCTTTATACGTAACGTAAGCCAAAAATTATGATCTAATCAGTTACTACAGATTAATAATAAGATTAATAACGGCCGGTCTACTAATTTTGAACACTTGTGCATGCATTATCTCTCGTTGAAATAGTAAATTAATGCAACTAACTTTACAAGATTAATCGAGGTATATTATAGTCTAAAACAAATATTTAAATTAATGCAACTAACTCTTGAAGATTAATCGAGGTAACGCATCACACTAATCATATTTAATCGGATAATACATATACTGTTAGTAAAATAAATTAAAAAAGATTTGGTAGATAAACGACAAAAATGTTTTTCGTCTTGTTGTTTTCGAGAAGCTTCTTTTTCCGGATTAAAAAAACATTATGCAATTCCACGTCATCAGCGCATTACAAACAATGAAAGACTACACACGACCTTGGGTCAGCATTCCAAAGACCCAACCCTGACTCGCCACGTCGACATATGCCAGCTATTAATGAAGAGGGTAATTCCGTAACTTACTCTAACCACAGAACCCTTGAATTTAAAGTGTAGCAGTAAAATCTCATTTCTTTGAGTTATCTCGTTTGTTCGGAGTTAGAGAGAGAGAGAAAGATATAGAGAGAACACAGAGAGGCGAGAGCGACGTAGGGTTGGTGTTTCGTACGGATTTTCTCGGTCAATCTTAGTTTCTCCGGCGAGAGATTGCTTTTCAGGTAAAAATGGCGGCGGTTTTGGTGTTTGTTCTTCACTTAATCTGTGTTCGATCTGCGTATGAACTCGATTTTTCCACTCGATTGGGTGGATCCGCTTCGTTTTGGTGTTATGGTTCACTGATAGTGTTGTATGTTTAGTTGATCTTTGCGATTTCGGATCTATTAGCTTCGTAGCTGTTTTGGTGTGTGTGTTCGTCTTCGAAGATATTTAGGTTTTTTTTTTTTGTTGCTTCAAATTTCTTACTGTTTCGTGCTTGTTTTCTTACTTCGTTTTCTGTTTAGGTCTTTGATTGTTTCTTACTAGGTTTTCTATGTTTGCTTTGGGCTGTTGAATTTGGTTTTCTATCTCTCTAGCTAATCACTGGTTTTCGTGCTTCTGAGTCGTTTGTTTTTGAAGCTAGTTAGGGTTTTCTTCTGTTGCTTCTATATTTCGATAGTTTTGTGCTTGTTTTCAATGTTTGCTTCTTATTTTCAAGGATAATTTTAAAATGACCCACTGTTTTTGGGTGGTTGTGTTATTTTCACAGGAATCATCATGGTGAGAAAGAGAAGAACGGATGCTCCATCTGAAGGAGGTGAAGGCTCTGGGTCTCGTGAAGCTGGTCCAGTCTCAGGTGGTGGACGTGGTTCACAGCGAGGTGGTTTCCAGCAGGGAGGAGGACAACACCAAGGTGGAAGGGGTTATACTCCTCAACCTCAACAGGGAGGTCGTGGTGGTCGTGGATATGGGCAACCACCACAACAGCAACAACAGTATGGAGGACCACAAGAGTACCAAGGAAGAGGAAGAGGAGGACCTCCTCATCAAGGAGGTCGAGGAGGGTATGGCGGTGGCCGTGGAGGTGGACCTTCTTCTGGACCACCGCAGAGACAATCAGTTCCCGAGCTGCATCAAGCTACCTCACCTACTTATCAAGCGGTGTCTTCTCAGCCTACACTGTCTGAGGTGAGTCCTACCCAGGTACCAGAACCTACTGTTCTGGCTCAGCAATTTGAACAACTCTCTGTTGAACAAGGAGCTCCCAGTCAGGCAATCCAGCCTATACCTTCTTCTAGCAAGGCTTTCAAGTTTCCAATGAGGCCTGGTAAAGGACAGAGTGGAAAGCGTTGCATTGTGAAGGCTAACCATTTCTTTGCTGAACTGCCTGATAAGGATTTGCACCATTATGATGTGAGTTTTGTGTTCCCTTAGTATTAGCTACCATACATCTAATGTCTATTTATAAATTTACCTGACCAACTGTGTTCTTTCTGTTAGGTTACCATTACTCCGGAAGTTACATCAAGGGGTGTCAATCGTGCTGTGATGAAACAACTTGTTGATAATTATCGTGATTCTCACCTTGGAAGTCGTCTTCCAGCGTATGATGGTCGAAAAAGTCTTTACACTGCTGGTCCACTTCCCTTTAACTCCAAGGAGTTCAGAATCAATCTTCTTGACGAAGAAGTAGGGGCTGGAGGTCAAAGGTCTAGTTCTTATGGTTTCTTGTTGATTTTTTTAATAAGGAAGTTTCAGAATAATAACATCTTTCCTATTTTACAGACGAGAAAGGGAATTTAAAGTTGTGATCAAGCTAGTTGCACGTGCTGATCTGCATCACCTAGGAATGTTTTTGGAGGGGAAACAATCAGATGCCCCACAGGAAGCTCTGCAGGTTCTTGACATTGTTCTTCGTGAGCTGCCGACCTCTAGGTACTGGTTACTCATCCTATGGATGTTTGCTTCTTTACTACCATGCTTGTAAGTCTCAGCTGGTTTAGTTTTGCTAACATGTTAGAATCAGGTATATTCCGGTGGGCCGGTCCTTTTATTCCCCTGATATAGGAAAAAAACAATCATTGGGGGATGGCTTGGAGAGCTGGCGTGGATTCTACCAAAGCATTCGTCCTACACAGATGGGCTTATCACTCAATATTGGTGTGATGGCTTGCTGTATTACATTCAATAATTTTTGATATCTGGTTCTCCTTGAATGTTTAACTCATGGTTGTGCTGCAATTTTGTCTGTTTTGTAGATATGTCATCGACAGCCTTCATAGAGGCAAACCCTGTGATTCAGTTTGTCTGTGATTTGCTTAACCGGGATATTTCTTCTCGACCTTTATCTGATGCTGATCGTGTTAAGGTATGAATCAATTGTCATTTTCTGTAGTAAGTGAAATGTTGTATTAATCTACTCTTCTTTGCTTAGTGACTTGGAATCTTCTTCTGTCAACAGATAAAAAAGGCTCTTAGAGGTGTCAAAGTTGAAGTGACTCATCGAGGAAACATGCGCCGGAAGTACCGCATTTCCGGTTTGACTGCTGTGGCCACTCGGGAATTGACGTGCGTATTTGTTTTAGATTTACTACTCTTATTTCGCGAATGTTGAACTTGATGAAATTAATTTTTACTCTCTGTTTTTATCCTTTTCAGATTCCCAGTAGATGAAAGAAATACTCAGAAATCTGTTGTAGAATACTTCCACGAAACATATGGTTTTCGCATTCAGCACACTCAACTACCATGCTTGCAAGTTGGGAATTCTAATAGGCCTAATTACTTACCAATGGAGGTAACTTTGAAATACGTCATCAGGTTTTATTAGCTCACCAGTACTTCCGATTCTAATGTGTTGCTGCACAGGTATGCAAGATTGTTGAAGGCCAGCGGTATTCCAAAAGATTGAATGAGAGACAGATCACTGCTTTGCTGAAGGTTACCTGTCAGCGCCCGATAGATCGAGAAAAAGATATCTTACAGGTATGTTTCTTTATTTTCGATAACTTTGTTTTCCTTCACTTGAATCAAGAGTATCTTTTTGTCCGCCTATCTTGATAGTCGTTTTAAATAATGTATGCTGGTGATAAAGCCTCATTGTGGAATAGATCATTGTAAAATCTGTTTATTCTTACTTGGTTGCATGTGTTTACTTGAAGTAAGTGATTTTCTCAATTCATATCTAACTTGTTTTTAATCATATAAACTTGTGGCTGAAAGGATGTTATGGAATGAATGGCTTAAAAACCTGTTTCTTCTTTACTTGGATGCATATGTTTGCTTGAAGAGAGTGATTTACCTTGAGATGATGCCTTTACTTCATAAATAGTGAGGCAGATTACCATCTTCAGAGTTGTGCTCTTAATTTAGCAGCGCGTGTGTCTTCTGGCTGCTGTTGTTGAAAACTCAATTGTTTATTGCTAACATTATACAATATTTTCTGATTTCTAGACGGTGCAACTCAATGATTATGCTAAAGATAATTATGCTCAAGAGTTTGGCATCAAAATAAGTACTTCTCTGGCTTCTGTTGAGGCTCGTATACTGCCTCCTCCATGGGTATAGTAATCGTTCCCATTGTCTCTTTGCTATTACACTTTTTCTCTGTATCTTAATGACTCAAATTAGGGTTCCAATCTGATTTTAATGTTCTGCAGCTTAAGTACCACGAGTCTGGAAGGGAAGGGACTTGTCTGCCACAAGTTGGTCAATGGAACATGATGAATAAGGTAACTAGACGAAAATGTTCCTGGTTTTCAACTATGCACTTACATGTTTCTTGCTTGTGTTACCTATATATACCTATGCTGTCATTTTTATGTGAATATTTTGTAAATCATGGCTGAGCTGTATATTTCCAGGTAATTGGCAAGAAAATTGTTTATTTATTTGTCTGTTATGAGACATATTACTCTAAAATGCTATTCTCTTGATATGAGTATGGGTGTGGCACTTGACTAGTTGCAGAGAGTATTTTGTTCATGTAGCTATGTAGATACACACTGAATTTGTCTTTGTTATTTTTTGAAAGTGATCACAACGTTTTCTGTTGTCTGGCTAATATGAGTCTTCTCTGCAGAAAATGATCAATGGTGGAACGGTGAATAATTGGATCTGCATCAACTTTTCTAGGCAAGTGCAGGACAATCTAGCGCGTACATTTTGTCAGGAACTTGCTCAAATGTGTTACGTATCTGGCATGGTGAGTCTTTGGAAGCACAAACTTGATCAGTTTATTAACCTTTCCTACACTGATTCCTTCCCTTTAATTTTTTATTTCTTACCTGCAGGCATTTAATCCGGAACCAGTCCTCCCACCAGTCAGTGCTCGCCCTGAGCAAGTAGAGAAGGTCTTGAAGACTAGATATCATGATGCCACATCAAAACTCTCCCAAGGAAAAGAAATTGATCTGCTTATTGTCATTCTGCCCGATAATAATGGATCATTATACGGTATGAGCCATGGTCTCGGATGTTTCATTGTCTACTTCTGCTTAGGAACACACTCTCAACTTATTTTCCTTAATAATATCCATTGCAGGTGATTTGAAACGCATATGTGAGACTGAACTCGGCATAGTCTCTCAATGTTGCCTGACAAAGCATGTCTTTAAGATGAGCAAACAATACATGGCTAATGTTGCGCTGAAGATTAATGTGAAGGTTGGAGGAAGAAACACAGTGCTTGTTGATGCTCTATCTAGGCGGATTCCTCTAGTCAGTGATCGACCCACCATTATATTTGGTGCTGATGTTACCCACCCTCACCCTGGAGAGGATTCAAGCCCATCTATTGCTGCTGTAAGTTAGCTTCTCCTTTAAGATCTACTTCTGTATATGGATGCTTTTGTTTATTTTCATGGCCTTAACCTTTTCAAATTGTGCTTGTTTTGTTGACAACGAAATTTTTGTTTTCAGGTTGTGGCATCTCAGGATTGGCCTGAAATCACTAAATATGCTGGATTAGTTTGCGCTCAAGCGCATAGGCAGGAGCTCATTCAGGATCTGTTCAAAGAGTGGAAGGATCCTCAGAAAGGTGTGGTGACTGGTGGCATGATAAAGTACGTGTGGATGTTATTTAATATTTTCGTGATTGGGTTTTAGCTTTAGCTTGCTCTTAAGTAACAGATCTGTACGTTTCTCCCCTTACTTTTGAACAGGGAGTTGCTCATAGCCTTCCGTAGATCAACTGGGCATAAACCACTAAGGATCATCTTCTACAGGTATTAACTCTTCTTATGGCACTTACTTGACTAAATAACTTTCTGTCTTTCTTTCTGAAATGTATTATATGGTTATTCTGCACAGGGATGGAGTCAGTGAGGGACAATTTTACCAAGTTTTGCTCTATGAACTTGATGCCATCCGCAAGGTAACAGTTACTTCTAACAAATGGCTTGTGTTGCGTGCTCGTTTTCTTCTGTTTAATCTGATTATTATTTCAACTCATTTCAGGCCTGTGCTTCGCTGGAAGCAGGTTATCAACCACCAGTGACATTTGTGGTGGTGCAGAAGCGTCATCACACGAGGCTGTTTGCTCAGAACCACAATGATCGCCATTCGGTGGACAGAAGTGGGAATATTTTACCTGGTGAGACAAGTTTGGATCTTTGTCAAGCTTTTTGTGCGTAGACCTAATCAGCTGAAAATCCCTTGCATTGGTTTTTAACCCCTTTGTTAATTGTAGGCACTGTTGTGGACTCTAAAATCTGCCACCCTACAGAGTTTGACTTTTACCTCTGTAGTCATGCTGGTATTCAGGTATAATTTACAATCTCAAATGAGTTTGTGGGTGAGAATTTATTTGAAGTGTTTAACAAATCAAAACTCCATTAACAGGGCACTTCTCGACCTGCTCATTACCACGTTCTTTGGGATGAGAACAACTTTACTGCAGATGGACTTCAATCTCTGACCAATAACTTATGTTACACGTAAGATTTCTTACCTTTGTAACATATTCCTTGTTACAAGTGTTTGCAAGATTGCAAGGAAAATAAGAGTAACATTTAAACTACCTTTTTGATTTGTACAGGTATGCAAGATGCACACGCTCAGTTTCAATTGGTAAGTTTTGTGTTTCCCATCCCTTAATGTCATCTTGATTTTGATATAAAGAAGAGAGAGATTTAGTATTCAATGTTTTTTTTTTTTGTTTTGGGATATTGTAGTTCCCCCTGCATATTATGCACATCTAGCAGCTTTTAGGGCTCGATTCTACATGGAGCCAGAGACATCAGACAGTGGCTCAATGGCTAGTGGGAGCATGGCACGTGGAGGTGGAATGGCTGGTAGAAGCACACGCGGGCCTAATGTCAATGCTGCAGTGAGGCCACTCCCAGCTCTGAAAGAGAATGTGAAGCGTGTCATGTTCTACTGCTGAGTTGATTCACCCTCTATCTATCTTTATGACCTAAATTAATGAAGAATATCATGTATGCTTTCTAAGACTTATCGTGTGTTTGGATATTTCATCACTCTTTCTCTATGAGTATGAGATGCTTTATGACTCTTGTTTGACAACTACTAAAATTTATTATTCAAAACAGACTTTGATCCTTTCTTTAACTCGTCTTAAATCTTTATTCAAGAGATTTTGTGTTTAGAGATGTTTAGGTTGTTTGTATTGTCGACCACACTACTACATTGTAGGTATAAGCGTTGAGATCCAGGACTAAAATCCTGACTACAATTCTTTATATGTAGTCAGGACTAAAATCCTGACGTTATCACACAAGTAAACATGTGGTTTTGATTTAGAGGTTTGCGTGGAAAATGCCTAAAGTGGAACATTTACAAATTTTAAATTAGGCTGATTTTACTGCCTCTTTTATGCTTTCTAGTTTCTCTCACCCTGTCGGATATTTGCAGCATTTATGGTAAATTCTTCAAAGCCCATTAATTGCCATATATCAATCTCTCTCACTGATTTCATGCGTTTGCCTTTCTTTTTCCCTATAATTTGAAAATGGGGTTTTTGAATTTTCATTGAGCTTCCCTTGTTTGGCAGTTTCTCTTCCATCTCTTAACCAGCAAAGCAATCGACAGAATCCATGGATGCCTCTCAGTCTCCTCTTCCACAGTTGCCATCTCTCTCCGGTACACTTAAAAATTCAAACTTTGTATATTGTTTTTGTGCTTACTTTGTTTGATATGTTGGTGAATATGGACACAGATCTTGAGTCTCGGATGCAAGTAATGCGGGTCTCTGCTCTTGATGATAACCAAACCGGTGAAACATTTTCTCAACGTGCTGAATGGTTTTACCAGAGAAGCCCTCTCCTTCTCTCACTCTGTCAAGATCTCTACGATGGTTACGCCACTCTCTTGGACCGTTTCAATCAAAACCCTAAACAAGTCATTCCTCATGACAATGATACCGATACTGACATCACTTCTGAAGTAGAGAGCATCTTGTCCTTTCAACAGATGGAAGTCTCCACTTGTGATATGCAAAAGAACATTGAAGACTTAGTCTCGCAGCTCGTTACTGCAAACTTGGAGAAAGATACCGCGAAGCACATATTACAACGCAGAGAACAAACGTTGCAAGAAGCTTGCAAGACAATTGGCTTGCTAAAGAAGCTTGTGATGTTGCTTGATATGGAGAAGGAAGTAGCTGTAGAAGAAACCGCAAATCTCGGACACAAACTTACTTCCCTCTTGGAAGAGAACCGAGAGCTCGCCAGTGAAGCGCTGTTCATGAAAAACGAAGCAGTTAAGCTTGCTAGGTGCGTTCTTAAGATGAGGGATGAACATTTTCACAAGATGTGTCATCTCCAGAACCAAATCTACGAGCTGCAGTCATCGAGAGAGCCTGTCTACGAAAATGAATCCTCGCAGAGCTGCTTTGGATTGGAAAATAGTAAGAAAAAGAGCAAGAAGAGAAAGATGAGTGAAACAAGAAGTGAAACTGGAGAGAAAATGAGATCCAAGTGGTTCAAGAGACTCAATACCATCAATCCCTTTACCAAATGTAGCATTACGCCATTATCTTCTCCCCTCTATCATGCTGCACTCTAAATTAGTTACTACTCTTTACATTGTATTTCTTACGATGGATAATAATGTCTGCCTATGTTCTATTTGCCTTGTTAGACAAGCAACATTTAACATCAAAATAACCTTGTGATTTTAGGTGCAAACTAAGTCGAACAAGCAAATTCCGGTAAAAATGTTCGATAATATATTATGTACACCGAATATATAAGAAAAGGTTCAATAAGACTACAGACTAAAACCCTATGATTCACCACTCATCTGACCACAATGGAGACATTGTTGTTGTGAGAAAGTGGGGGAATAACATACCGAAAGATTACTGTCTAAGTAGGATCATCTTGTTTGATGTCTTTTGTGTTTTTAACACTCTTTCTATACCAGGAATAACATACCGAAAGATTACTGTCTTTGTCTTAAAAGTCAAATATTTCACGAACCTCGCCTGAACCCTGCAACATAATACTATGATTTGAATTTTTGAAGGACCATCATAGATGACTCAAGCTACATAATATCTGCAACCAAAATCTCTAAACGGTTAAAAAAGAAGACGCAAAAACTATAATGAGATCGAAAAAGAAGCTTTTTAAGTTTATTAAACCCACCTAACTGAACCAACTAGCCCAACATATAAAATCCACAAAAGTCGAAACTGTTAAATACCCAAAATGTATCTTTTAATTAGAAACCCTCCAAAACCTAATTCTCTTTCTCTCAGATTTTCATCGTCAAGCTTTTGGAACACTTCCTCGTCTCTCTGCCATCGTAAGTTCCAAAAACTTTCTCTTCCTGTAGTTAAAACCCTAATTTATGGCTATGATGAGAACTTCTCCTAGAGATTCGATAAGCAATTTGCCAGATGAGATTCTTGGCAAAATCTTGTCTTTGCTCCCGACAAAAGTGGCTGCTTCCACATCGGTTCTGTCCAAGAGGTGGAGGAATCTGTTGGGTCTTGTAGACAACCTCTGCTTTGATGAGTCGATGGTTGTTTATCCCAACGAAGAAGAAGAAACAAGTGGTTCACTTCGCTTCTGTGATTTCGTAGACAAGACATTTGCTCTGTTAAGCAATTCTCACATCAAGAAGTTCTCTCTGTCTCGTGTATATAAGTATAACGATGATGTAGACGGTATGGTCCGGCGTTGGATTCGGACTGTAATGGAACGCGGTTTATTGGAAATACACTTGCACGCCACCCCCATGTCTTTTGTTGCCATAGAAACTAAGCTGTTAACGAGCAACACACTGGTTAAGCTCACACTATCCGCTCGATGTTTTGTTGAAGTAGAGCGTGTGTTTTTCCCTGCCCTCAAATCACTTTCTCTCTTCTCAATTCTGGGTGATTATACCAACTATATACGGCTCATCGATGGCTGCCCTGTGTTGGAAGAATTATACATGCGTGATGGTGATTATCCGTTCTTGCGGCTTACTTGTGGTACCAACGTGGAAAGTGCATCCCTCAAGCGACTTGTGATTTTTACCCATAATCCAAATGAAATGATTTGGCACGAACTGATTTATTTTGAAGCACCAAGTCTTGTCTACCTTGACTATTCCAGTTATGTCTCGGCTAAGTATGATGTTGTTGATTTCGATTTGCTTGTCGAAGCCAGGCTGAGTCTCAGGTTATGGGTGTCAACTAACGATTATGATTATTCTGATGATGATGATGATGATGATGATGATGATGATGATGATGATGATGATGATGATGATGATGATGATGATGATGATGATGATGATGATGATGATGATGATGATGATGATGATGATGATGATGATGGTGATTATTATATTGTAGAACCAAAGGCGCCTATATTTGGTGATGTTACAGAACTACTTGCGGCTATACGCAACATTACGACCCTTCACTTGTCTCCTGATTCCCTTGAGGTTAGTTTTTGCTTCGTCTTAGTGTTTGTTACCGGAGCTAGCAAGGTCTCTTACTTATTTATGGTTTTTGGTTGTGTTCGTTTATAACTTAGGTGTTTCATTTCTGCTGTAAATCCATGCCCGTGTTCAACAACCTCCTTAATTTATCTATTGAGAGTAACAAGGATAAAGGTTGGCAAGTAATGCCACTTCTCCTCAAGAGTTGTCCAAATCTACACACCTTAGTCATCAAGGTATGATATAAACCTTGCTGAGATTCTTTTCTGTTGTTAGTGTTGCCCCATTAATTTATTCATGTCAAATTGGTCTCTGGTTTCAGGGTCTTGTCCACAGAGTAACTAGTAGATGTGGAGATGCATGCGCTTGCATACCTAAGAAGCAGAGGAAGATTGTACAGAAAGAAGAGGCATTATGTTGTCTGCGGACATGTCAAGTGAAGGTGCTACAGATTTCAGAGTATGGAGGTTATTTTCAAGAGCTGAAACAGATGAGACATTTCTTGGGCAAGTTGGAATGTCTTGAAACCGTGAAAGTTGGTGTTCACGCAGAAAACAACAACAACAGTGAGTTCTTGCGAGCTAATGTGCTGACTCTTCCCAGAGTTTCAGCAAAGTGCAACGTCCACTTCATCTGATTTTCTTTCTTTATCTTTCTTTGTTATATATATAGCAATAGTTTATGGTTAAGAGAAACGCAGAATATTGGGGAATTATCAATTATGCAAGTTTAGTTGTGCTTGTGGCAGCAATCATCAAAACTTGCACATCAAATTGTATAAGTGACTCTTTTAGGTAAAAAATAAACATACCAGAAACACTTGACAAGGTTTGTCATCTCTAATTTACGCGCTGCCGTCTATGAAAATGTATCCTCACAGAGCTGTTTTGGAGTGGATAAAACTAAGAACAAAAGCAAAAAAAGAAAGATGATTGAAACAAGAGGTGACCATGGAGAGAAAGGGATCAAAGTGGTGAAACAATACTATCAATCCGTTTTACCAAATGTAGTATTAGCCCATCGTCTTCTCCGCTATATCGTGCTGCACTCTAAATTCATTACTACTCTCTACATTTGAATTTGCATAGGATGGATAAGTAATATCTTCTTATGTTCTATTTGCCTTGCTAGACGTAGCCGTGTTCTTAAGCTCTTCTAGTATTTCAAGTTGCTTTTGTAAAACTTATCTTTTGTATATCCATTGGATAGGAGAATGATATAAATTCTTCTTCCATATCTACTGAACCATCATAAATGACTCAAGCTACATAATATTTGCAACACAAAATCTCTGAACTGTTAATAAAGAAGACGCAAAAACAATAATGAGATCGAAAGAAGCTTCTTAATGTCATGGAGAAAGTGATATAAAATCTACCTAATTGAACCAACTAGCCCAAAAGGCAAAAGCACAAAATACGTTTTTTTTCTTAGATTCTGAAATTATTAACCTGGTTAGGTTACAGTAGTATAAAAAAGAGCTTTGTCTTTCTCTTAGATTCCATTGTCAAGCTTTTGGTACACTTCCTCGTCTCCTCTGCCATCGTAAGTTCCAAAAATCTTTCACTTCCTAAATTACACTCTCTCCTTCGATTTAAAGGATCCATCTTTGATTCTGTTTTTTTTTTGTTCTTGCTTGTTTAGTTGCAAAAACGTTTCAATAGGATAGGAGGAACCTAATCGACAGTTGTTTTAGTGTGTCGTAGGTAATTTTTGGGGTATGATGGATTCAATAAACAATTTGCCAGATGAGATTCTTGGCAAAATCCTGTCTTTGCTTCCGACAAAAGTGGCTGCTTCCACATCGATTCTGTCCAAGAGGTGGAGGAATCTGCTGGGTCTTGTAGATAACCTTGCTTTGATGAGTCGATGGTTGTTTATCCCAACGAAGAAGCTGAAAATGGTTCACTTCGCTTCGTAGATTTCGTAAACAAGACATTTGCTCTGTTAGGCAATTCTCCCATCAAAAAGTTCTCTCTGCGTCATGAGCCTAGACTTTACTGTGTAGATGCATACTTACGTTGGATTTTCACTGCAATGGAACAAGAACGTGGTTTACTGGAACTACACTTGTACGCGGATCGATATTATTATCCTGTTGGTATAGAGAGAGAGCTGTTCACGAGCAACACACTGGTTAAGCTCACACTATCCGGTAGATATGATTTTCAAGTTGAGACTGTGTTTCTCCCTGCCCTTAAATCACTTTCCCTCTCATCTTCTTTCGAGATTGGTTTTGACAAATATTGTAACCTCCTCGATGGCTTCCCTGCATTGGAAGAGTTATACATTCGTGAAGCTGTATCTGAACTTTCTAATGCTTTACTATCTAGCGGTACGTTTGTGAAATGTGCATCCATCAAGAGACTTGTGGTTTTTACCGATTGTCCAAAGTTTAAAGAGGATGAGGATCACCAAGAACCTTGTTTTATAGCACCAAGTCTTGTCTACCTTGACTATTCTAGTTATCTCTCCGAAAATTATGACCTTATTGATTTGAATTCGCTTGTTGAAGCCAGGCTGAATCTCAGACTATTGGAGTCATTTAACAATTATGGTTCGTCTGATAATGATGGTGATGTTTATGGTTGGGATTTTAATGTTCCTTTTGATTATTATGGTGATGTTACAAATCTAGTTGCGGGTATAACCAACATTACAACCCTTCACTTGTCTCCTGATTCCCTTGAGGTTAGTCTTTTGCTACTACTTCTTCGTCTATCTATTGATTGTTTTTTGGTTTGTGGAGATTGATAATCCATTGTATATAGAAAAGCTAGTTTGCAAAGTCTTTCACTTATATATGGTTCTGGATATATAAATCAGGTATTTCATTTCCGCTGTAAATCCATACCGGTGTTCAACAATCTCCTCCTTAATTTATCTATTGAGAGTAACAAGCGAAATGGTTGGCAAGTAATGCCACTTTTGATCAGGAGTTGTCCAAATCTGCACACTTTAGTCATCAAGGTCTTATCATTTTCCTTGCTGAGATTCTTTTGTTGTTGTTTGTGTTGCCCATTCATGTCAAATTGGTCTCTGGTTTCAGGGTTTTGTCCACAGAGTAACAAGTAAATGCGGAGACGCATGTGCTTGCATCCCTAAGAAGCAGAGGAAGATTGGAAAGAAAGAGGAGATTTCAGAGTATGGAGGTTCTTTTCAAGAGCTGGAACAGATGAGACATTTCTTGGGCAAGTTGGAACGTCTTGAAACTGTGAAAGTTGGTGTTCACGCAGAAAACAATAACAACAATGAGTTCTTGCGAGCTAATCTACTGACTCTCCCCAGACTCTCATCAAAGTGCAACAACATCCAATTCATCTGACCTTTTCCTTCCTTGTCTTTTTTCGCTTTGATCTCGCAATGTGAAAGTAACGTGACATGAATATGATTATATCACTAAAGTTGGTTACAATCTGTTTTTTTGAAAGATCCGTTGTTCTTCTTCCTTTGAGTTCAAAAATGACATTTTTATTTTTGTGCCTTTTTTTGTTGTTAAATTGACAAAGACATTTAAAAGAAGAATTTTCGAAGAAAAATTAGAGAGAGTAGAAGAAGCAGAAGCAGTAATGGTACGAGCTTCATCGTCGAAGAAAGGAGGATCAAAAGGAGGAGACAAAGACGACGCAGAGTCAAAACAGAGGAAGAGATTAAAAACCCTAGCTCTCGATAACCAATTGCTCTCTGATTCTCCGGCGAAATCTCATTCCTCTCTCAAACCTTCAAAGCAAGTTCTCAAACACCATGGCACCGACATCATCCGCAAATCTCAGCGCAAGAATCGCTTTCTCTTCTCCTTCCCTGGTCTTCTCGCTCCTATCTCCGCCGCTACCATCGGCGATCTCGATCGATTATCTACCAAAAACCCTGTCCTCTACCTTAATTTCCCACAGGTTAGATCCTAATTGGTGTTTCTCAATGTTGAGGCATTGCTACTAGTACTGTGAATCTTAATCTTCGAAAATTGTGGTTCTTTAGGGTCGTATGAAACTTTTTGGAACGATTTTGTATCCGAAGAACAGATACTTGACTCTTCAATTCTCTAGAGGAGGCAAAAATGTCTTATGTGATGATTATTTTGATAACATGGTTAGTCTCTTGTGCTTTTTCACATATTCGGAGATCTCTCTCTGTTTTACTGTATCTTGACTCTTGAGTGTTTTGGTAATGCACATAGATTGTGTTCTCTGAGTCATGGTGGATTGGGACAAAAGAGGAGAATCCAGAAGAAGCTCGTCTTGATTTCCCTAAAGAACTAGCTCAGGTTGATACATTTCACCTATTTTTACATTTTCTCTTTAAGACTATGGTTGCGACAGAGATGTTTAACATGATCAGGAGAATTCTTTGGTTTCAGGCAGAGAATACTGAGTTTGATTTCCAAGGCGGTGCTGGAGGAGCAGCTTCGGTGAAGAAGCTGGCGAGTCCTGAAATTGGTAGCCAACCAACAGAGACAGACTCACCTGAAGTTGACAACGAGGATGTTTTGTCTGAGGATGGAGAATTCTTGGACGATAAGATCCAAGTAACACCACCAGTTCAATTAACACCACCAGTCCAAGTAACTCCGGTCCGACAGTCTCAGAGAAATTCTGGGAAGAAATTCAAGTATGATCCTTTCAACTTCTTCACTAAGTTAAAACACATTCGTAGCGATGATACGTTTGGATTTTGATGAGTTATTAGATTTCTTTACTGGGAATCACTTCCTGTTCATTTGATTTGTATATATCTTTATGATGCTGCCTAGTTTTCTGTTTTGGTAGTGTATACATTTGCCTCTATGTGACTTTCGTGGTTAGTATCAGGTTTAACAGCCTTTCTTTAATCTTATCCCACAGCTTTGCAGAAACTTCCTCAGAGGCCTCCTCTGGTGAAAGTGAAGGCAATACATCTGATGAAGATGAGAAACCTCTGTTGGAACCTGAATCTTCAACAAGAAGTCGTGAGGAATCTCAAGATGGTAATGGTATTACTGCATCTGCAAGCAAGTTGCCTGAAGAACTTCCGGCTAAAAGGGAAAAACTAAAGAGCAAAGACAGTAAGCTCGTTCAAGCTACTTTGTCTAACCTTTTCAAGAAAGCTGAGGAGAAAACAGCTGGAACTTCCAAGGCTAAATCATCCTCAAAAGCTTAAAGAAATCTTTTCCAGAAGAAAATAGAGGTCTGTTGTTTCTTTGCTGTGAGAATGAACAGTTTTTAGTTCTTTTAGGTATGTTTGTGTGAGAAATTGCTACAAGACTGATGTATTCATCATGCAGTTGGATAATGTATTCATTATGCTTATTCGATAGTTTGTGTTCATCGAGCTATGTATAAATCATCTCTGCTCTTTTTAATACAACAAACTGTCTCCATCTATCTACACGAGTGACTAACGCAATATACCTCTTATCATTGTTTTCAAAACTGAATCATCATTACACTTTACTTCTTCAACAGATCCATCTCATTGAGCTTTAAAAAAACTAACACTTTACTTCTCAACAGATCCATCTCATTTAGCTTAAAAAAAAACTAAGAGGATCCTTGCAGGAACTTGTCGACTCTGTGATTAGTTGCAGCTGAAAGAAACTTCATGCAAATAGGAGGTTTAACTCCAGCTATAGCAAGCACTGAACTTGGCAAAGTCCAGATTCCATCTCCACATATCAAACCAGAAGCCACTGCTGTTGCAAATGCTTCAGCCTTTGGCGCATCTAACCTCTCCCAGACAAACAAAATAAAACTCCCCACGCACATGTCAATTGCAAAGTAAGGCCCCAAGAAAAACGGTATAGCCATTGCCATGGGAAGAGGAACAAACCTTCCCCACCTGTTACCAAGACAATCTTTTATTAAGTTAATGAGTATGGCCACACCGAAAAACACGTAGCACAGCATAAGACAGTCTCTTGGTAGAGACGAGACGCCTTCAACCCCGAGTTTAGCCATACTTCGGTACACAGTAGCAAACGGAGCAGGGTATTCACTGTTTGGTAGACCAAGATCATCAAACGCCTTGTAGAAAAGCCAGAATACGCAGGGTGAAACCAAGCAGCCCATAGCTGTTCCAATTACCTGGCTCACAAACATGGCTCTTGGAGATGACAATGTTAGGTAACCAGTTTTGAAATCCTGCGTCAGGTCTGAAGCTGTCGATACTATATTCATCATGACTCCACAAGCCGCTAAGCCTGCCAGAAGACCTCCATGATCCGAACCAGCCCATGCTCCAATTGTAAATATGGCAAGCTTTCCATAGGTTGATGCTAGCGACCAATCAGTGAGCCCGGCTCCGTAAGCATTGCAGAAAGCTAAGATAGGAGCAAAGATATAGATGACTATAATGTAGTACCATCTCAGCTGAGAGAACATGTGAGGAAGTATAGCTGTAGACACTGCAGATATAACCACATAGCCTCCAACAGCAAACCAAGACGGTATTTGATCCTTGAGGAAGAATCTTGTTCGTCGTTGGTCATCATAAGATATCCTTGGGGTCAATGGGGAAGCAGGGGAAGCAGGAGGGTCTTCTTTGTGTGCAAGAGAGCTTCTCGAACCAGCTTTACCTCGGATCTGCGAGATCAGTCCTGAAAAGGTTCGGATCAACACCTTGCAAAAGTTGTATAGACCATCTCCTAGGATCGTAGCGACAGCTATGAACACCTGAAGAAGCAAAAGGACAATTGTTTCAGCAGAAGCGGCGTGTAAGAGAGTGAGAGATGGAGGAATTTACCTTGTAAGCCTGAAGACCGTTCATGCTGCTAGAGTCAACATTAGAAGGGAACCAATCTCCTTTTCTGGTTTCAATGAGAGGCCACATTAGTCCCCAAGAGAGAATTCCACCCAATAGAAGAGAGATGTTGATTATGTATGGGCATATCATACCAACACCCACATATGTTGCAGAAAAATCAAAGTAGAACCTGTCGAGACAATAAACCAGCTTATGAGACAAAGACAAGACAATAACCCCAGTTTGTGAGCTAAAGACAATGCATCAGGTAATAATATCATAATGCTTACTTATATTGGTAAGCTCTGAGTCCAAAAGTAGGGAAGCTGTTAAACCCACAATTTTCACCTGCAGTAAAGAACCATTGGAAGAAACCCCAAAAGAAGCTGAAGGAGAAGAATTTCCCCAAGACTCGGACTTGTTTCCTGATACAGAGAGCACAAGTCAATAAGCAGAGAACTCAAAATGTATGTTAAGCTACGAAAGCGAAAGTCTCATACTTGGCTAGCTTTGCCCCTTGAGGAGTATGAAAGCTGTTGATAAGATGAGCAGTTGCAGTGCCACTTGGGTATGGTAGTTTGAAGTCTATTATCATTATCTGCAAACACAAATTGGTAACTGTAAGATTGCATCAGCTGCTCAAAGTCTCTTTGGTGTTTCCACAGGAGAAGAAGAGGCAGAATCAAAACCTTTCTAAGAGGAACAACAGAGAAGAGGCCAAGAAAGCTGACAACAAAGAGAAAAGCTATCATCCAACCCAATGAAGGATCCTTAACGCCACGGGCAACGTCTCCTGATTGGTCTGCTATTCGATGGCTCATTGCAAATAGGTAAGTCCCAAATCCTCCTATTGCAGTTTAATTTAATAAACAACCCAGAAAAGAGAGAAAAGAAGGGTCAGGTGAATTATGTGTGAAGGAAGATGACCTCAAAGATTTTGTCTTTTTATAAGAAAAAGTCAGAAATCAAGAAAAAAACACCAATCTTGATTCAAATTTTGAGTTCTTTTAGATGAGGTTCTTGTTTCTATTACCGCTAAAGGCAATTCCTGAGGAAGCAACTACACAAGTCTGAATAACGGTGTTCTCTTGTCTTGTAAAGGGCTGTTTCAAAAGACCAGATTTATGAAGCATCTTAGTCCATGTCTTGACGAAGAAGAACCCCAAAAGACCAGCAGATACATTAAGCGAAGGAATGATTCCTGTTGTGAGGTTAAGCTTCATCACAATGAAGCTAAACAAAATGCTTAGCGCAAAGCTAACCACAAAAGCCCTAATTGTTAACTGCTTCTTCCACGAAGGAACCTCTCTGCTTTCGAATATTCCCTCCACGGATTCTTCCTGTTCCTCTCTATCTTCTTCCTCTTCTTCTCTTTGGTATGGTGTAGCATTAATGTTCCTCTTTAACCTCTCTATGTCAGGACTTATCCCAGTTTCTTGCAACTCATGTTCCTCAATCTGACGATCTCTGTCAGGAGTTAAACCTCCTTTTCTCATGGTTTTTTTCTCTTTAGATCTGCGAAATAAGAGAGATGGTGAACAAGAAGAAGAAGAGAAGTAATATTGTAATAAGGTACAAAGAAGATTTTTTCAGAAAGAGTCAACGAAAACTGAAGTCTCTCTCATCAGACAATGAGATAGTTTAACACTTTAATACTTTTCACTTTTTTTTTTCTTTTTTTAACTCAAGGCTCTTTTTTTTTTTTTTTTTGGTGGGATTGTCTCCCCTACTTTATTAAACCAAAATTAAAGCATAGTACAAACGCACCTGACGTGGAAAACATGTTCCACCGGTATCTTCTAAAAGGATATCCCGAACATGCTCGGGAACACACTCAAAAGAATGAAAACCTAAAGGTAAAGAAAAGACATAGTTCGCCAATCCGTCCGCAAGACGATTAGCCTCCCTATAAACATGAACAATACGAACTATCCAGTCCCTTAATATGAAGCCATGGCACAAACGCACCAGGAAGGACAGCGGATTAGCTTCACTAATCCCCGTCGTAAGTAACCCGACAACCAGCTCTGAATCCACCTCGATCACCACTCTTGAAGCCCGCCGCTCTGAGGCCATGTACAAACCATAGTAGACCCCCCACAGCTCGGCTAAAGGCGCTGAACAAATCCCTATATTGAGAGCAAAACCACCACACCAATTCCCATTCTCAAGGCTCTTGTCGTCGCTATCTGTGACTCATTTCTCAGAAATTGCCATTTGTTTTTGGTATTTGAAATCTTATTAAACTTCTCCATATATAGTTTTAATTACTATAGACTGTATTAAATTTGATTTTATGCATACCACTAAGTCTAAGTGAAAAATAATATTATTCAATAAAGATGAAATGACTTCATAATATTAAAATTAAGAAAATCCTATCATGCATACACAATTGAATTGTTATATTAATAAAAATTCATTTTTTTGGATAAATTTTAAATTAAAAAGGGATACTTTTATATTTCTATTGGGTTGTAACACTTCTTTATAAAATGGTAACACTTATGGGAAAGAAAGAAAAAAATTATGTTGAAAAAGTTACATTGCAAATTTTCTTTTCTGGTATCATTACATTGCAATTTTTATTAGGATGTATCTACTATATATAATAGTATACATAAATTCAGTATAAATAATTACATGTCAAATCATATTACATAATCTATAATAACTAGAATGTCATCTAGTATTAATTATTAAAAATTCAAATTGATTCTGGATCCCATCCCCAAATGGCATATTCCTCTAGAGAAAATGAAGCTAAAAAGTCTCACAAAAATAAAAGCAAACTAAAGCATAACATAAGAATCTACTAACATGTGAGGACCACCCACACACATTGTCCAAATTTACAAATCTCTTTGAAAAGTTTATGGAAGAACAAAATTTAGTCGTCTTTTTATGGTACAACAAACAAGCCACAACGTCTACTTCATCAAAACCTAACATCATCAACTATTCTCATTCTCAGATATCTATCTACACGTGTTACTTTCTACTCGAGAATAATCAACAACAAATAAAAAACAAATCACTTTTGCATAAAGAAAAAAAGAAAAAAAGTAACTATCCGACAAATCGTGTGTTCTCCTTTTAATTTGGATAATTAAGTTTTAATTAAAGAAGCAGGTCTTACTTTGCAAATCTCAACATTAAAGCCTGAATCCATTAGAAGTAGAAGCCAAGCTCTTTGCTGTTCTGATAACCTATCTTTCTCTGATTTCACTTCCACAAGCTTAGCTTCACCTTCATAACCATTCTCCTTGAACCGCCATACCAGTAGATCAGGCATTCCACTGCACCAGCTCCTATAGTCTTGAGCTAAATGCCGGCACAGCGATGCTATACACATACCTCCAACACAAGCCACTGCTGCTCTCAGTTCCTCTAACGAAAACCGCTCCCAAGCCACTCCTCTGCACGCTGTTCCACGTTGTGTTTCATATGATATGATTAGTATTTCTTCAGCCATTCCATTTGCGACTTTTTCGAGCTGAGATTCTATTGTTTCCTTCCTGGTTAGATAGAAGGATTCAGTCTCTAAGTCCAGTGGAGCAGTCTGCATAAGGGGAACAGAAAACAGAATGAGAGTTTTCATTTGCGTCATATGAGACAACTATTGAGTTTCATTCACCTGGAATCGGGTTTGGAAAACGCCAGGGACATCGGAAAATAGAATATCCCACATGAGAAGCCCGAAAATCGTTAACCAGATACTACTCTCTGTATGAATTCCTTGCCATCCTCCTCCTTCTCCACTGTAATACTGCAATGCGAGCTGCTCCACTCCACATTGTTCTCCATCTTCTCCATAAAACCTATTTTTTATGCCAACTTCACAGTTCAGTGATCTCCCTTGAATAGTAACCTGAAATGCAAAATTGCACATTTGAGGACAAAGTAAGAAGATGAACAACTTTATATTTTATCTTTTCACTTTGAATAGAAGTATAACCTCGGGGATCTTGTTGTCGACGAGATTTGAAAAAGTGGGAGTTTTCCAGCGTCTTGGAGGTTTTGCCAAACGAAGAATCCGCCTTTGCAAAGCTACCCTTGAACCAGCACGCACCCAAGGATCCAATAGTCCCTGCTCTGCAACTGTAAGACTCTCATTTGGACGTCCCATGTGCTCCAAATCCGTTGATAACCTGACTGTCCAGTATCCTCGTCTCCCATCACAATTAAAACAGCTGAGCAATCGCCTCAGTAGATAAACTGCTCGGTTGTACCTGAAACCAAAGAAACAAATCTCAACAGGCAAAAAGATAAAGATAATCTGAATAACTAAAAAGACGAGATGGATTGTTTACATGCCTCTTCTGGTTCTCAAAAAAGGAAACTCCTAAGAGAACCACCTTTGAGTTAACCCATGGAGCTGTAAAGCGATTAAATGCAGCAGCGTGAGCAGAATCCAAAGAGGAACTGGATATGCGGGTTTCAGCAATTATAATGCATTTCAACACTGTCTGAGGATCCTCATTGTCAAGAGACTCATCCATCAACTGAGCCACTTCAATGGCCTGTAATTGAAGCTTTATAATATTGTAGAAAAATTAACCCGGTTCCTTTTTTTCAATATAGACAAGTAAACACCTCTTCATATGCTAAAAGCTTGGTCCGATTCGAGAATATTTGCTCTGAGTCAATGCATTTGTAAGTTGGGTATTTGATAATACCAAGATCCAGCAGAACAAAAGACGATAGATCTTGCTCCCCATTGAGGAAGAAAAGCCTCTGCAACATAAAACCAAAAGTTAATTCTTCCCAAAATAAAACCCAAGTACGTGGAAAAACCAAAACTTCACCTCAACGCGCCATATGAGAGATTCTGCTGTACTTGATACCTTAGCACATAGTCCTGTTCTTTCTAGAATTACTGTTGCTAGATTTATTCTAAATTTAAACAAAACAAATCAACCTCAAAGTGAAACAGAAACTTCTACGAAAGGAAAGAAGCTTTATAAATCTTAACTATAAAGTAAAACAAACGGACCTCGTTCCATCATTGTAACAAGAACAAAGAGAATTAATAAGGTCTCTCTTTCTTGAGGTGCGACTGAACACCTGGACCACCAACATATTTCAAGCAAACCCATGAGAGAACTAATCCTTGACAACTTTCAATGAACAAAGCATACAAATTTAAGATAGTGTGGTCTAACCTTGTTCATAGATAAGATATCACGAAGTTCAGTGACGTTAAGCAACTCTGTGATTTCCTTCATCTTTTGGTTATCGAGTTCATTTGCGTCCTTCACTGAACTCATAAATCCCCTGACTGAAAATCATATATATATTAGCTTTTGACAATGCACTAAGTTAAGCAACTAAAAGAATTTTTGTGTGTGAACGTGTTCAAGCACATATCATTCACCTGTCAGATCCTTCAGGGCTTGAAGAGAATCAGTCACCTCAGGGTATGATATATTTGATAGCCTAAACCAAGGTCCTGAATGAACAGGTATGGAAACATTTCACAAAAGATCATAAGGTACATAAGAACTGCAGCTTCGGTGAATCAAGCAAGAGTGTTCCCGAAGTACTACAATTTCAAATAAAGGTATCTGTAAAAAGCAGACAAGAGTCGTGGCCACCAGAAGTGAAACTACCTCTAAACAAGAAAGGATTAGAAAGGAAGCCAGTTCCAGTTGTCCAAACACTACAACTGAGACCATATAGCTTTCTCCAAAACCTAACATCATTCTACCTATTGCCCAAGTGCCCATCAGATCAGACAATGATCACTGAAAGTTCATTCGAAAGAGACACCAGATTCATTAACTATGTCCGCATACTTGTTTTCAATTGTTTCAACGCCGCTTCATATCAGATTGTCTAGTACAATTTACACCATAACGAGAGCAAACAAACAAAATTACAAGGGGAAAGATAATGTAATAGATCAGATACCTTTTCGTGTGTAAAGCCGGATGAAAAGTCTCTGGCTATCCTCTGAAAGTGTGGGGAAAGATTCTGTAAGCCAAAATAAGTAGAGTATAGAAAAGTTAATCATTCATTCCAAAAACATCAAGAAGGACACCAAACAAAATTTGAGCAATCATAGGTGAATACCCAAGAATGCCTTTTCATCGGCTGTGAATAAGTGAGAGCAGCTTCTTAGAACTTCTTGTAGTAATACGTTGAAGTTCAACTGATATCTTGTTGTTTTAGGCGGAAATTGCATCTGATGCTCAACAACCTGAAGAACTTTCTCCCAAAGAGGTTTAAAATCTCCATACAATTCACATTCCTTCCAACCATCAGATCTCATCTTGTGACAAACAACCTTGATCAGAACAGCTTCAGAAGATTTCTTCGGAACAGATGTTATCGTTCCCTGCAAAGAATGCATAGCTACATCATTTGCACCTGACGTTGTATACCTCAACTTTTCAGCGTATATCAGAACAAGCATAACAAGAAGAAATCAGTCACCAACCTCAAACTTAAGGTCATAGTCATCGATCAGCGGGGACAAGCACTGGGATATATCTTTAGGTAGATACCCAAGCATTTCAGAGTCTCCAGAAATAACCTAGTGTGAAAGGGCAAAAATAATGTTAACAGATACAGAGACAATAATTCACACTCAAGAAAACAATGTTAAGAGAAACGAAAACAAAAACCTTTATAGCGTTTCGATCTTTGACATTCTCAGGATGTCTCAAAAGAAAAATGTCACCCCCAATTTCTAAATCCTGAACATCACTGAACTTCCTACCAACTATAAAGGTTTCAATAGCCTCACCATTGTCTTCATCTAAAGTCACAGTTTTCAAACTCTCCTCCCTACTTGGAGAACATGAACCATCTTCAACCTTGCAGCAAATAGACTCACTAGGCTCACTTCTTTGCACCAAACTGAATTCAAAAGTTTCAGAATCGAGTATCGATTTCTGCTGAGTACAAATTACAAGACCATCTTCTAATTGTTTTGGCACTGACAAGAAACTTGACTGAAGAAGAGTGGTCTGAGTTAATCTCCGTTTCTTCCTCGTGGATAAACTCAAATCATCTGAAGGAAGTTTGAGGCAATTTGTTAACTTCAAAATCCCTAATGAAGAAGATGAGCAAATAGACAACAAAACAATTGTTAAAACCCACCAGAGAATTTACTCGGGTCATCTGAAGAAGTCGGATCCTCTGATAAACGACAATCATCTCCGGCTAATGAGACAAGATTGCCATAGTCGTTGAACTCGAGATTTAACGAATTCTAGTGGAAATTTGGGATAAAGGATGTTACTTTGATACAATTGGGGGGAAAATGAGGGAAATTTGAGGGCAAAAGATTAATACCGGAGTATGAGCGGAGAGAAGAAGGTGGCGATTGGGGAGAAATCGCCGGCGCTTTCCAATCAACCGGAGCAAACTCTCCCGTCCGGTGAGCATTTCCTGCCGATGACGCGGGAAATCTTTAGATTGGCGCTACAGTTTCTTTCTTTGCCCTTTTGGTTTACCATTTTGATATTTTTTGGTCGGAGAATTCTTTTTCTGTTTTGTCTTTTTGTTCAAGGTTTCTCTATTTTTTCATTGGTTAAAAATATATATATGTAAGAAAAATATTAAATGCAAAAATCTTTAAAGCGATTCAGAGACGTTTCTTTGAAATTTGTAGTTGTTCTGGAAACACTCTTGCTTAATTCACTGAAGTTGCAGAGTTCTTATGCACCTAGTGATACTTTAGTGAAATGTTTGGATAAATGTTTTGTTCAGGGCCTTGGTTTAGGCTGTAGAATAGTTATAGAAAAATCTCAACATTTCAATTGGGGAAAATGGGTTCTCTACATTCATACACTGCTGTTCATCGGAAAGAAACAAGGAAAGAAAACGACGGTTAAAACTGAAGACCGTGTTCACGTGCTGCAGCAGCAAGAGCCTCAATACGTCCATGGTAAGGGTAACCACCACGGTCAAAGGCTACCTTTGTGATACCTTTCTCCAAGCAAGATTTTGCTATCACTTCCCCAACTTTCTTCGCTACCTCCTACACAATACCAAACCGAAGCATATCATCAAATTGAGTGCCAAGTGACTCGTGCTAAGTGTGTTACCAAAGTTGATTACAAAGATGAACTTACAATGGTTGGTCCAGAGGTGTAGTCGAACTCTTCAGAGATTGGTTTCTGCTTAGTGGAAGCTGAAGCTAAGGTGTGCATCTTGGTATCATCAATCACTTGAACATAAAGATGCTTGTTTGATCGGAAAACACATAGCCTTGGCCTCTCCGTTGTACCATTAACCTATGTGTGCATCGAGTAACGGTAATGAGACAGAACTCAAGGTAACAAATAGAGACACATCAAACATGCCACAATAGCACCAACATCAAGAAAAACTGATGAATCACATTTCTAATTTCATTGTCAAATTACAATCAACTTTGAATAAATGCAAAACCCAAACATAAGCTTAAAATTGAATAGAAGTGGTTACGAATTACGATTTCAATTATCGTTACAATGTGTTCTTCGAACTCTAATGAAACACCCAAATTTCATCGCAATTCTACATTAAACACTATCTTCAAGAGAATATTAGAGACATTGGAGATGAAATTAAAAGCGAGAAGAAAGAGAACACCTTCTTACGGATACGAGAGTGGCGGGCGATTCTGTCTTCGCTGCTGGTTTTGGTTTTGGCTTCGACAACCATGGACCGAGACTGAAGCGAAGAAGACGACCATGGTTTAAGGAAAACGGCACGGTGTTGAAGTCCGTTTCCCAAGAACGCACTGCGGTTAGTTATCAGACTCACTGAACCACACCCACTCACGCTCGTCATTCTCTCTTACTCACTCTCTCTGGCTCGCTCTCTGTTCGTAAAAGCAAATCCTTTTTGCCTTATCCCTTTTTCTTCTTGCAGCTTCCTCTGTATATATTTGCTTTATTTCTCTTTTGGACCCTAACTTTCCTAACTTCTTTTAATTCACTGACTATTGTTCTGTAAATAAACTCTTAATCCTTATGTTAGTGTGTATATCTATTATTAACTAAGTAGCCAATCTCTTCTTCTTTTTTTTTTAGAGATTTCACTTTTATCTTTTATAGCAATATAGCATACAAACTCATCTACAAAACAAATACTAGAAAAAAAAACTAATTTGTCCAACCAAAAATTTGGGATTGTTTTATGTTATGGCCGTAATTTATCCTTAAAACCTCATGTTCAGAAAAATCTTTAAAAAAGAAAAAAAAAAAAAAAAAGATAAAATGATGTTAAATTGGTAAAAATTGAAGTTATTTTTTTTTTTTGAATATGATGTTAAATTATACTCAAAAGAAAAAGTTACTGGGTATTACAAGTGAATGTAAAAACTTTTCAAAATTATTTACAAGAAATTTGGAATTTCTAGACATGATTTCTTCTTGTTGCAAACCAAAGGACTATGCCTTCTTCATACTTTGAATTACCTCCCCTTTGAAGTGTGCTGAGCCGGTTTCGGATGTTCTTATCGATCATCTTGACTAGTGTTGCAGTTGGTGATGGTTGTTCCCCATACCTCCTGTTGTTTCTTTCCCGCCACAATGAGTGAATGGTGTTTTGAAACACGTACTGAAGGATGTAAAAATTGAAGTTATTCTTCCTCTTCTGATTCTTTTGTCCTCATGTATGGAAAACTATAGATGTTTGACTTGAGGAGGTTTGGGTCGTTAACGTTAACATACTCTACATGGTCTACAAAGCAATATAATCTACAACAATCGTCTACAAAAACGTGTAGTCAGAACACTACATGATATTATTCAAAACTTTAAATTTCAACACGTTGGAGAGTGTTTTTATCGGGATTGAAGTAGGAAAGATTGTTTAGATGTATAATCCGCCATCGATAAAATAATTTCACCAGTAGCAATCACTCCAACGATGGAAACGTAATGATCCTAGAATTTATCATCCCTCAAAGTGTAAGCATATTTTGACTGTTCATGTTTCTCCTAGTCTTCTAGAACACACACACGCAACTCAACGGTATCATCAACGTTATCATCATAATAAACCAAACCTAATTTACCATTATAGCTTCATGATAGCCCTCTGGATAAATAAACTCGAATTTCTCAGACCTAACATTAAAGCAAACTATCACAAAAGCAGTAGCAGTCATGGTCTTAGACATGTCACCTAAGTAATAATAAACCCCATTGATCCATATCCCTTCACTTGCAATGCCATGTGTTAAGGAGCATTTTATCTTTCTCCAACTCATTTCTCCAGTTCCAAGTTTGTGATATACATTTATTGATTGCGTAAACTCAAAATGTTTTTTTTATATGGCAGAATGAGCTTATTAGAGAAATTTTTACATAGACCTATCACCCATGTAACTTACAATATTTTAACTAGAAAGTAAATGTTTGCTTTGGTATGTAAACTTTTAAGTATAGTTTGATACACAGTAGATCAATGATTCCCTTATCAAACCAATAGTTTTATAGACTCGTGGGCTATAAATATCTCGTTTATGTTGTTTTTCTGTGTCTTGTATCGAAAAGATGTTTGTTATTAAGGCATGTACATGAACTTCCAAAAGTTTGTAGAGATGGATTTGACCTTTAAAGGGGCCATGTTAGGTTGCAGAAGTGAGGCCAGCTCTCTGATCAGATGTTTGAACATGTTAGGGATGTTAATGAAGATGATGGAGAAGACAAGGCACGTTATAGGAATCATGTTGTCCCACTTTCAATTTATTAAAGTTTCACATCTTATTATCATTCATCACATTACCTCACACTCTGCCTTATACGGCTGTACTTTTTTTTTTGTTTCTCTTCTTAGTTTTTTTTTTTGGTTTCAATGATTGGGATTTTCCTAAGTTTAAGGGCTATCATCAAAATTTTATTTAATTATTTTTTCGATTTTTTGTAATCTTATACATGTATATTTTATGAACACCAATCTTATATGAAGATTATTGATATGTTGTTTATGATTTATCTCCCGCATGTTCTACTATTCAAGATCTATTATTATGTAATGGCAAAACAACCAAACATGTAGACATGATGATACTATTGAACCAACACATCTGTTTAACTTGCTTTGATTTCTTCTAAACGATAGCAATAAAACCAACCCAACACTGAAATTTCATTAAAAATAGACATTTTGTAGCAAAATGTCACATATTTTAATTTTATAGAGATAAACTGCACATAATCGAAAATCACCTCTCTCTCTCTCTTTTCTTCTTTGTCGGCAATCACCTTTTTAATCTAGTTTTGGCTCATTCATGCAAAGAAAAAAACGACCGTAAAAACAGAATTGGTCCACTCGAGTTAAAAACTTAAAAACAGAATTGGTCCACTTGAGTTAAAAACTTAAAATTAATTGTCTTTGGGGTTACTTATAAATTTCCAAAAGATTTGGCAATCAATGAGCACAACTCTAGTGTCTCTGAAAGGCTATTGGATAAGAGAGTGTGGATAACATTATCTCCCATGAGACTTAGAAATCCGTTACTGAGATAAAGCAATCAAAGTTTTACAAGATACATCTTGTAACGAATTATTAGATAGTTAATTTCCACTAGTTATATTTATTTCGTATTAAACCATTATGGTTATAATTTCAACGTGATTAGATAACTATTTTATTCTATGGTTCCGTAAACCGCTCCAATAAACAAAAGTACACAAATGAAACCGGAATTAAAGGCCAACAACAACATGAAAGGTATTCATTCATTTGTTCCAAACCAAAATGAAAAATCTCACCGTGAATTAGATAGATCATCACAGGGATTAATAACATCCGAATCCAAATTAACTAGTCATCGGATAAAAATTCACTAAAATTCTAAATTTAGAAAAGCCACGACCACATAAAGACAAGGAGATAGAAGAGAGGCATGACGGGCTTATACATTCCTATACACATAAAAGAGAGAAAATAAAAAGAGAAATTTCGGATTCCTTCTCATTCTAATCAAGAAGAGAGGTTGTTTGAAGAGTTTGACTTGTCAAGAATTGACCACATGACGAGGACATCTTCATAACCACAAGCCATGACATCACCTTGAAGCTCCTGTACCGTTCGTTTCTCATGTTCTTCTCTCGCCTTTGCGTTTGCGTGGCGGTTCGTTTGCTGCGGTTGGTTAAAGAACGTTGCCGCTTTCTTGAATGGTGTTGCGATTGTTTTCTTCCATGAAGCCATTTTTTATGCTTTTGTTTTTTGTTTAGAATTTAAGACTTCTTCTTGAAAATGCTTCTCTTTTGGAGTTGGATTGAAGAGGCTTCTATGTATTTATACACCACATGTGAACACAAAAACGATCTTTCTAATTTTTTAATATTTTATCAAGGAATTGTTTTTATAAAATGAAATTTCAAAAGTAATAATATTGGAGAAAGGGAGAGAGAGAGAGTGGTCAAGAGAGGCAAGATCCGCGATAAGAGCATTCTCATGAACCCATCAATTCGTTTTCTTATCCTCCCACGTGATCTTTTTTGTTCACACACTTACAACAATTTTACCACTTCTCTCTCCTTCTTACATTCAAAATAGTTCAACCGTTTGTAATAAATGTAGAGAACTACTACATTTTACTGATCAAGGTGGTTTACGTAGTCGGTAGTAAATTTTTGTGGAGACTAGTAGTTTTAAGAAGTCAATGGTCATTGATGTATTGGCCAGAGTTGAATTTATTGAACTATTTACACTCTTTACTTTAGGTATATCTTACATGATGGCTATCTATATTCCATGAATTAGTTTATGCTTTCTTTCATGATCTTTGGTTATTGAAAAATGTTATCATATTAATGTCATAATTTATGAGTGTTATATCATGATTTAATCTTCTTTTTTCTCCTTTTTTTTTTTTAATCGGGTCAAGTTTTCTCAGTTTGGTCTAACGAGTTTTGGAGTTCTCTCGTATTTGCAGATTTTTTCGATTAAGAAGATTTCAGTAGAGTGATTTGACTCTTCTTATAAAGCATATTTTCCATTAGCTTCCCGTTCTAAACTTAAAGAAACTACGTACAAGAAAGAAAAAACTCACCTAAGAAAGTAGAGAACCAAAGCTTTAACTAAACTAGATGATCAAGTCAAAATTGGTTCTTCTAGTACTAATGGCTAGCTCAATAAAAATAAAAAGACTTTGAGTAAGTTCTTATGGTTATAAATAGAAACATCTCTATACAATTTCTAGAAACTAAACAAAAAACGATTTCTGACCATAAACTTGAAGATATTTTTGAAATCTCCATGGTAGATATTTTTTGAAGCTCATTGGTAGTTATGAATAAGCAAGCACATGACACATGCCAATGATAAGAAAAAGTCAAGAATTTGCCTTTCCGGTTCTAATTACTGACGACAAACACCAAACACTTACATCGACCTTTCTACTGGGGTCTCACTTTCTATTTTTGTTTTTTTTACTCAATCACCTTTTCCTTCATCGATCGTTGCGCTATTTCTAGATATTTTTCTCATATGCTCAATCTTTCACACAAATGATGACACATGTACCTACAAATATAGTCAAATGTGTAATAAATATTTCATATGATCATCAAAACCAGAAATGATATCTACCATTATTCCATTAGGACTTAGGGAGATCGCCAATGTGTGAAGTTTACGGATACCTAAGTTGCTTAATTTATTGTAGTTCTTGTTTCACTATTCATAGTATACGGGTTGAGAACATGTCTTATTCGCATCCATTTTCAAAGATCTTTAACTCACTCCAAATACATCACTTCCATTTCTTGAACCACATTTCTAAACTCTCCAAAACATTGACATGATCGCTTTCACTTCCTTCCAGTTACTCGACTCTTCATTTTATCTTATTTTGATTTGAACGTCATAAAACATTTGAGCAAACAAATCCTAGTTTATATCCAAAAAACCAATATGACCGTGTTGTGTTAGGAACCTTTCCATGTACCCGAAAATCGATGAGCAAAACCGAATCACATTCCAACAAGAAACTAAATTAAATTTGTTTCAGCAGTCAAGCTACCTACCTAAACTCACTAAAAAACTATACAACAACCATCTTTCTCATCTTCCACTAAAGTAATCTTCCAATAAATTTTAAATTTTTGTTCAAAATAATTAAGAACAAAAAAAAAGAAAATAAAAAGACTCTAATTTAACTGTTAACTTTAACAAATAATTAACTAAAATTTTCTAAAAATAGTAAGACGATGCAAATTGACAAATTGTTGGGTGATAAAAAATGTTGTAGCCAGAGATAGGTAAACGTGAGTTATTTTACACAATCAATGGATTAGAAGTTTGAGGTGGGCAGAGTAATGCGCAGAGAATCCCATGTGATCTCCACATGTCTTTCTCTTTTTTCCTTCTCTCCTAATTTACTTTTTTTCTCTCTTTTTCCTCCGATAAAATGATTTTCTATAATTTTAAAATTTTATTTTTAACTTTTATTTTGTCAATCAATGATTTTCTATGATTATATCTTGACATATGTAAGTCAAGATAACGTATTCTACTTTCATTCGTAGCATGTGGAACGGCATAATTAATTTACGAAGCGCATAACAAAAGTTATATAGTATAGTTTGACAAAATAATTTCCTTTCATGTAATGATTTACTTTTCTTTTTTTGAACATTTTTTCTATATGATTCGTCATACCACTAGTTAGTAGTCACCAATGGAAACATTTTTTACAGTGTTAAATTTTACAAAACTCGAATGTATTTAACGAAATTAAATCCTTTTTCTCTCGTTATGCGTTACAAACCACCGATTATACAATTTGGAAGGAGAGGAACGGGAGAAGACACGGTGAAAAACCACATTTTGGGACTCTTATCACAAGATGGATCGATAAATCAACAGGATTACAACTATTGAATGGGAGATAGACGATATGACAAGGCGTATCAAATATGGATTCTTACTCGACTTAAATTCCAGAGATCTTCAAAGCAAGTTTCACGTCTAAAACCGTTAATTTATCCATTTCTTTAAATTTTTCTCAGTCACACGAATCACTAATTTGTACAAACGGTCATTTTCTAGTATAATTTAATATTAGATTTAAAAAAGAAATATGTAGAGTTGTATATTCTTGAATTTTTTATAAATACTATTGAAAATATTAATTAGATGTATTATCATATTGAAGATGTCATTTGAATATTATTTTCTATATTTATTGTTTTTTACAAGTACAATATACATGTATAAATACATAACTAGACATGTTTCGTAGTAAAAATCACCGTCATTTGACTTCGGCAGCTTTAGTTCTACATAATTTAAAAGTGAATTTTGGTTATTTGTGTTATTTGTATTGTATTCATTAAATATATGTTATTTTCTCTCCCTATTAAATTAGTTTACTTCAAAAACATAATTTAATATTTAACTTTTGCATACGAATTTAATATAATTTTTCTTAAACATTTTATATAGCAAAGCAGAATTGTCTAAAACATTTTGTAGTATGAAATAGAGGGAATAGTAGTTTACTTAGTAACAGTGTTGACTTCTTGTGTTACCTTCACCTGGTTTAATGTGTATTTTTTTCAAATGTGTATATTTAATTATTTATGTTGCTGAGAAAGAAAAGAAATTAAATACTGAACGAATACGTGATTGTTATTAATGTCACATTGGTTAGAAACAATGAATTAATAGTAACCATCCTAATCATAAAAGGATTCAAATTCCTTACATTGCAGGCAATATGTTTTGATGTATTTATTTAACTTATTTATATATGACTTCTGCAAGAGATAACCAATAACAAAACATATAAACATAACGCATTAATTACTTGTAAGTTGCAAGCAAATAATTAAATTCACCGTGTCTCTAGGTCGAGGGTACCTCCTAATGTGTGATCAAAGAACTACGAACCTAAACATGTTCACAAATATATAAGAGAATATATAACACTAAAACCAACTGAAAGAATACATTCTTTGACTCAAAATTAGTCCGTTGGCTCTGTCATGTGAGATATTGCTATAAAGTTATTATCTATTTTTTTTTTTTTGCCAAAGGGTTGAGAATTGATATTAGAAGTTGCTCATCCTTGAAACTTTTTGGCTCATTAAACAAATGAGAAACGTTAACTGGGGATCTATAACGCGGTGTATTATGATCCGAATGGTTGATAATACTTGTTGGTTACAGATGAATAAATGCTAATGCATGTGTACTATATAGTACAATTTAATGTTTGTTGCCTCCAATTTACTTAACTCCTTATAGATAAAAATTAAAGCTATCTACTACTTGTAAGTTGTAACGTTATTATATTTTTGGTCACAACCAAAGTAACTAAATAATAAATAACAATGAGTTTATGTTATAAAGAGAAGAAAATGCATGCACTGTCACGTTTCCTTTGATCATGCATAATATGCTTTTGGTCTTGTTATACTTATAATATTGAAAAGTTGAAATCATTATCAAAATTCCATTACATGTACCTTTAAATTACGCTAATGTTAATTATCACACCCTTTGGATCCCTTCTACTTAATTTTACATAAACGTGATGAGTCTTCTAGGACGAAGTGAATTAGATATTGTTACTTTTTAATGTTTTTCTATTTAAAATTTTAGAATTTACTTTTTAATGTTTTTCTATTTTAAATTTTAGAATTTACTAGTAAATTAATAATCAAGTAGTTTAGAAGAAAAAAAGAAACAAACAAGACTGGTATTTGTTTGTTTGTTGGTTTGTTGGGTTGTTGAGTCTTCTAGGACGAAGTGAAGGTTTTGGTCGGTCCAAAAGTTAGGTGTATGACTGACTTTGTGGTTTCTACCAATCCCTCGGCTATCGTCCCACCGAATCTTTCTACTATTGTAAGCTTAACTTTGGGTGAGACATATATTAATTACTGTGTTATAATTATTATTTAACCAGTATAAATATAGATAAATATTTTAAATTAAAATAAACGATTCGGAGCATATATTTTATGAAATACTAAAATGTAGACATCATTTAGTAATCTCTTACATGATGAAAGATCGAGTTAAGAATAATTCTGTATATAGAAAAGCTATCATTGTTCCAAAGCAATCGTTATATAACATTTGTCTGCGCCATAAAATTCCACACAAAATTTCGATCAAGTCCACAATTCCTTCATTAAAATTTTGACAGTATTTACCTATAGTGGATTTAAAAATAGAGTTGTATCCCGTTGTCCATGAATAACTAACAATTTTCGTTAAATCCCATGGTAAAGATGATACAACTCGATTTTTAAATTAGGGAAAGGAGAGTGAGGGGAAGAAGCGCTACGCAGCGTCGCAGAGTAGGCATTGCCATTCACTAGTATAGCTATAACCTAATGATCAAGTTTGATAACGTTAAAAAACGTTCTCGAAATAATATATGGAACAACAACCCCTCGATCATCCGCTGTGAATAGGCTGAAGGAATTGGATCTTGTCATTCATCATAGATATTTTGCAAAATGGCTTCCAGATTATTGGGCTTTATGCCTCAACATATATAGATATATGGGTTAGTTTTCTGTCAGCCCAATGGGTCTTAACGATTACGTGGGTATAATATTTTAGCCATACTAATTGTTTCGTCCAAAATTCGTCACTAATGCCACTTGTCAAGTAGCTTAAGGCAATGTAACGTTACCTACAAATTAGTTTAAGCTAATCATTTACTACAACTTGCCATTTTAACTTTTGAATCATTTAAACCGTGCTAGAGATTTTTGATGTTTCGGTCCACTTTTAGAAAAAATCATAGTAACTCGGATAGGTAGGATGACATTTGATTCCCTGTTGATTCGGATCGCTAACACTACTACTTAGTGCATAAAACATTCGCAGATCCGTGACTCAAAAATTAACCGGAATAATTGTATAAAATTAATTAATATAATCCATAGTACCATAATTAAGGCTTAAAAACACTATTTAATTTATAAATTATATGTGTGAGATTTTCATAAACTTCGGAAACTTATGAGCTTTTACAAAATCATCCAAAATCTCCCCAAGAACACCTACACACGTTGAAATTTCACTTAATTTCTATCATATTACGGATTGTTACACTTGAGAAAGGTAAACTTTATAAAACCTTCCAGTAATAGAGAGTTATTCTCTGGAAAATAAGCGTGCATCCTGCGAAAGAAAAAATCGTCATAACTAATCTCATGTCGTTAAGGATATATAGTCTAGTGTATTAATAATACACCACATCTTTGTTCCAGAAATTCCTCGTGACCATCTATTATATTGTGCAGCTTAGTTATACACCAAACTAAAGTTTATTTCAGATCACCCCAAGACCATGAAGATTTCCGAATCCGTATCGTTACAACTTGATAACGTAAGAATATATACGAGTATGCATAGTTTCTTTAATTTGTATATATATTAAGCAAGATGAATACACAAGACTTTAAAAGAAAAGGGTGTTGATAATAAAAACCAAAAAGTCTAAGAAAAAGAGTACTAATCATTAAGACATATATATATTACATCTTAAGGAGCAATAATCTTTCTATTCAGTATCTTGTATTGGAGTTTCGTGAAACTTAGCAATAAAAGCCGTGGCTCTCCTATCAATACAAGGCTCAGCAATCGTCCAAGAACATCCATCATCGTCGGTGGTCATGATTCTTGGTCTAACATTGATCATTCTCTCTTCGTTCCAATTGTCTTTTTCCTTCGAACAACGCGCAAACAACGATTTTACTACAGAAAAAGATGATGATGATTTCCTCCTCCTCCCGTGACCTCCCATTTTCATGTATACTTTGTAGAGAGAGAGAGAGAGGGATGGTATATATATAACTATATATTGTGATTTGAACAAACTCTTAGATTAGATTTATATAGTACAGTATGTTTAAGATATCCTAATAATTAATAGTACAAGAGAATAATTGTAAGTTACACTGGTGTATTAGTTAATGAATCAGAAAATTGGGTTTATAGAAACCAATAGAGGTGTAAAATAATAGTGCGATGTCTAGAGAAAATGTATGGGAATGTTTAGAGAGATTAGGAAAAGTCTTATTATTCTTCTTTTTATTGGGAGGAAACCATTACCTTATACACTTTTGGCAAGGATACATGTAAACTCGATTCATGTATATATGTAGATCCATGTGAATAACAATGGATTATCTCCTTGATAAAACACTAACTTACACATTATATTTATAATATTAATTAAGATCCAAAAAGACCCAGGTTCGGCCATGAAAAATACTATTAGTCCATGTAAGTTACGTATATATACTTTAACACAATTTTATAGGTATCGAACAAAATGTGTATAGTTTCGTGGGGAAAACAAAATGATATATAAAAAATAGCTTAACCAAAGGCTATTGATGAGATTCGATGCTCTTGTTTTTATTAATCTAAGAACGAGAGTGTAGAGATACACTAAGAATTCAATTGTGATTCTTTAACAAACAAAAAAAAAGAATTCAATTGTGATTGTAGAAACAACATCTTTGATTTGATCGAATCATATTCTTTTTCTCTTCTCAAAATCTATTTCATATTCCTTTGTTTTGTTTAGTTTATACATATTCCATCAATTAAAAAAGAAAAGAATTATCGTTTTTACGTTAGTTTTTTTTTGTTTTCTTACGCATTATAGGCAGACTGATTATAGTTGCACCGGCCTATATATGTCCCATATTCTCCGTCTACCCATTTGAGGATGTTTTATTTAGTCTCATATATATAGGAACTTGTCGTCGGATAAAGAGATGAATACATCTGAATTACCCGTTTAGATACTGCATTCAGATAACCTTGACAATGTTTTGCTCATCCTTGATATCTTGTGTTTAGCTTCTTACTTTTTCCTGAAAGCTCTTTCTTTAATTACTTACTTCGATACTCTATTGCATAATCCAATCCTCTGAAACCCTCTTTATTGTTCAGATAGCCAACTAGTTGCCCAATTTGGTGCCTTGATAGTATATGGATTAAAGTCTATGATAACTCCGAGTACACTATCACTTGATAATTATATTGCATCGCATACATGTACTTTATTATTATTCCATCTCTTCAACAAAGAATATCATTTTTTAAAGTTAATTTTTGTTTTCTGTTGTCACTTGTTAGTTGTTAGTTTGTTACTCCCCAATTACTTCATTAACCCGTTCACTATAATGGGAAAAAAAAAAAGAGTTATTACTAATGGGCCTTTACGGTAGCCCATTAGAGGAGCTCAACTTTCACTTTCGGCCTATTAAACCAAACTGACAATAACGTCTCCAACGTGTCAAAACTATATGACTTTGGTCCGAAAGACTCTCACCAACGCCCAATTATAAAGTGTTTTTGGACATAAAAGGTCTCAGTCAAGTAAACGTCTTTCACGCACCTACGCAAAAAACCCATTTCATCGAAATTTCCACTTGACGTTAATCCCAACTACCACCAATTCAATCCATTTCTCAAACTCTCTTATCATCTCTAACACACCCACCCTACCTACCTCCATCTCTCTCTCTGCAACAGAGCACAAAAATGGATTCTGCATCGTCCAACACCAAAGCTATAGACCCTCCACTTCACATGTTGGGTTTCGAGTTCGATGAATTATCTCCGACACGTATCACAGGTCGCCTTCCTGTTTCTCCCGTCTGCTGCCAGGTTTCATTCTTCTTCAATTTGATCATTGGCCCTTTGTTCTAACCCCAAATTCTGATAAAGATTTTCAATTTCCTTTCAAAAAGCCTTTCAAGGTGTTACACGGTGGTGTATCTGCTTTGATAGCCGAGTCTTTAGCAAGTATGGGAGCTCACATGGCTTCTGGTTTCAAAAGGGTCGCTGGAATTCAACTCTCAATCAACCATTTGAAGAGTGCTGATCTTGGAGACCTTGTCTTCGCCGAAGCAACTCCTGTAAGCACAGGGAAGACTATTCAGGTTTGGGAAGTCAAGTTATGGAAAACAACACAGAAAGATAAAGCTAACAAAATCTTAATATCTTCCTCTAGAGTTACACTTATCTGTAATCTACCTATCCCTGATAACGCCAAAGATGCAGCAAACATGCTCAAAATGGTCGCAAAGTTGTAGATTTCTTCAGGCTTTTTTGTTTTACTTGTATTGTATGTAATGACCCATCTTCTCGAAATTGATAATAAGCTTAAAGTGGATAAGACAGTGATAACAAAATGTCTTGGATTTGTGAATGTTACCTTGTTTCTTGCAACAGAAACTCCTCTACTGTCCTCAACAGGAAAATGACTTTGTCTCTCCTTGATCAAGAATGGACAATTTTTCATCTAGCCAAAACTTGCAAAGATAATTAGCAAAAATGCATTCTTCTTTGGGATCTGTTTGTCATGGAATAAAGATGGAAACTTTAGAATCATGTACTTCCTTCGGAGTTGTTAAGACAGCTTCTTGTATTTGCAGACACTAGAAGTAGCAGGAGCTAGAATGTTTGTCAGGTGTAGCATTCGCAGGGCCACCACCACAAAATCCTCTGCGTTTTTGTGATAAAATAAGAAACAGGCAATAAGAATATTGAGCATACTAAGAATAGAGATGACAAGTCTCTGTCTAATAAGCAGTTTGGTGAGTTTCATGTCTAAGCGACATCACAGTCTCCTCTGATTACACACTAAAAACAGAGCTACTGTATTCCTTCAAGCAACAAATAAGGATTTGTTTTAGATTGCAAGAAAAATGGCAAGAAGTTATAGAAATAGTTTAAAAGATGCAACTTTTATCCGTACTTAGAATCAAAACAAAAGCTCAGCGAGAAAAAAATGCAAACAATAATCTGCGATTTATCTATTGAGTGAAGAAGAAGAAGACCTAATTCGTCAATATAGTTTACCACTGGAGGATGATGAAGAAGAAAGAGAGAAGGCCCAGAGAGACGAAATTGAAGCTCCCAATCTCCATCTCGCGCTTTCAACACTCTCACATTACCTTCGTCGCAGTCGCAGTCGGAGTCTCTCTGAGCAACTCCGGCGAACTTTTGTAATTAGGATGCTCAAGCTGGTTAAAGCCGAAATCGTACGGAAAAATCAATTTGAAAATAAAATCGATCATTGGATTTAATGTAAACCACAATTGTTTCTTCAGAAAACCGGTTAGTGGATTCCATAAACCGAATTATTTGAATCGACCCGAGTTAATAACCGGATTTGCCCTGAAACTGGTGCATCTGTCGCCCTTGTCATCATCGAAAGTAAACCGCTCTGAAACGGTGACGTTTGGGAATGTAAACTTTGAAAAGGCGAAGACGGAGAGAGAGGGAAAGATCGATTTGAGAAGAGAGATTCCTCCGCCATTGAAGAAGCTCACATCACATCATCCGAAAAAAGAAGAAGAAGTGGAGGAGAGGGAATATCAAAATGGATGATTTCTGGGATTTGACTGTGGAAGAGATGGATGCTATTGAAAACGAAGCTCTTCAGAGAATCAACCAGCAACGCAATTCCTCTTCTTCTTCTTCATTGCCAATTCCCAACGAGGTTTTTCCGCAATCCCTCTCTCTCTCTCTGGGCGATTTTGTTGCGGTAGTTCGGGCGATTTCGGATGGCTTAGAGTGTTTGTAAATGGGCAATTTTGCTTCTAATAAGCCCTTATATGTGTGTGTTCTTATTCTCAGGTTCATACTTCGTCTCAAGGAGCCAGAATCTTACCTTCAACTCTCGCCCCTAAACCGAACACTGGTCTGTTGATTTTTCCAGTACCATTCATCTATGTATTTTTTGCTTACTCTTTGTTTTTTTGGGTTGTTCACGTTTACTGTATTAATTGTGAGTGCTAGTCTCTGTTCCAATAGATGCTGGCTCTAAGCCACAAGAGCAAAAGGTCTCTGTCAAAATTTTGCTTCATTCTAGTGGAGTTCTTGCTGCAAAGTTCCCATATAACCAGGTAAGATAACAGAAGTCACAAGTCTTTGTGGGGAAATACTTGGTAGTTAAGTCTTTGGCACTTCTTTTTCCAGGTGGTGGTGGATGCTGTGCGTAAAATCCCTAAGGCCATTTGGAATGCTAAAGAAAGGTTTGCCTTTTTATACTCTTCATATGCATGACTCATTTGTGTGTAGAGTTCTTTATTATTTCTAACATGCTTTATTTGATCTGTAAACAAAGCAGATAAATAACCCTTGGCTTGTAACACGTTGTTTATTCTCTTGTGGAAGTCCAGGTTATGGACCTTTCCTCATTCTTCACTGTCTTCAGCAGAAAATATTCTACGAGAAATTTCCAGCGTTAAAGTTGAGGTAAGCCACATTGATTCGTTAAAACTGCTTCAGAAAGTTCAGCTTAAACTAGGTCAAGCGTTTCTTAGATACATTTGCTATACATTTTGTCCCTTGAACTATCAGATAGAGAACTTAGATCCTCTTGTGCAACGTGCAATAGCTTCTGCCTCAAGAGTTCCGGATCTACGGCGTAAGTCAGGCATCCTGTTTATCACTTCATAAGCATTAGCGACGTGATTTTACCTAAAGATATGTTCATTTTTGGACCACTTTTAAGGGATTTTCATGTCTTACTATCTCTTGTTTTCTGATTTCCCTAGATCTGTATGAAAAGATACCAAGCCATATTGAGCCAAAGCTTCTTCCTTTTCAGCGAGAAGGCATAGAGTATGTCAGCCATATGTAGTACCTGTGGTTTTTCTTTATTACCAAATGAGTAGTAACTTGCTCTGGCTGCCTGATGACTTTTGCCTCATTATTGGTCTCCACCTTTCTCGCAAGGTTTATTTTACAGCACGGAGGACGTGTGCTCCTAGCAGATGAAATGGGTCTGGGAAAGACTTTGCAGGCAAGTTGTTTCCTATATATCTTTTCATTTCTTAATTTTTGAGAATCCTACTCCCCTTTCATTGGAGAAGATTTCTATTGTCACTTGTGAGCAGATCTCTTTGACATTGTTACACATATATCATATAATTAGTCTAACAAGTATGGCTCCTTGCAAAACCAGCGAGAAACTTATTTAGGAGAATTGCTTGTATCATCTTTTTACATCAATCTCATTTTACATCCATTATCTGTGCAGGCAATTGCTGTGACAACATGCGTTCAGGAATCTTGGCCGGTTCTGATTATTGCACCATCTTCATTACGTTTACATTGGGCAACAGTAAGCTTACGATATTTGAATTCTACTTGGACATTGTTTATGACACTGGAGATGATTCATAATGCTGCTTTCTTGCAGATGATTCACCAATGGCTGCATGTGCCTCCGTCAGACATAGTTGTATGTAGTTTAGTTCTTGTATATTACTTGTAGCTAGAACATATCTATTCTATATTATTTTCGCTCTCATCTAAGTTATCCTTTTAGTAGGTAGTTTTACCTCAACCAGGTGGATCAAACAAGTGCGGATTTACTATAGTTTCCTCAAACACAAAGGGCACAATCCATCTTGATGGTGTCTTCAATATTGTTTCCTATGATGTGGTCACTAAGCTGGACAAACTCTTAATGGCATTGGACTTTAAGGTGATTACCTAGACATTGCTTCGTTCTGATATTTTTGTTGATTGTTCCCAATATCTTGATTTATAATGATCGCGTTGGTTACCTGTTAATTATGTGAAATTGAGACTTTTGAATTTTAAGAGGAGAAGCTAATATAAGGAATTGACAGGAAAGAGGCATATATAGATTCTGTGATCTGTAATTTGCAAATAAGGCTTGTAGTGTCTGTCTCAAATATTTGAGGTTTTACTATGTACAAGTCCTTTGTTTCAGGTCGTTATAGCAGACGAATCACATTTTCTTAAAAACGGTCAAGCAAAGAGGACAAGTGCTTGCCTTCCAGTCATAAAGGTATTATTGATATATCATTCACTCATTGTTTTGCCTACCAAGCTAGTTTTAGTTATCAGCCAACAGAATTGGAAAATCAGTTTCTTCTTGGTGCAACTGTGATACTTTTGTTACATTATTAACGAGTAATATTCTCGTGGTTTGTTCTATTCTATTAAGATCCATACCTCATCCTTTTATTTCAGAAAGCTCAATATGCCATCCTTCTGAGTGGAACTCCTGCTTTATCTAGACCAATAGAGCTATTCAAACAGGTGATCCTTCCATTTTATTAGTCCCCATTTCTTTATTTTATTTGGATTTGCGAGGGACCTTGTGTATCTCTGGATGTAATTTGATTAACTAAATACTCCTTTTGTTCTTTCCTCTTGGCAGCTGGAAGCTCTATATCCAGATGTTTATAGAAATATTCATGAATACGGTGGCAGATACTGCAAAGGCGTAAGTCCATTGCACATTGAGAAACTACCTAGAAGTTCATATAAGGTAGCTCCTGTGCATCATAAAATTTATATTATGTTATTCAAATTTTCAGGGATTTTTTGGAACATATCAAGGCGCAAGCAATCATGACGAGTTGCACAATTTGATGAAGGCAACAGTCATGATTAGAAGACTTAAAAAGGATGTCTTAACTGAACTTCCGTCAAAGCGCAGGCAGCAGGTTATTAGTCGTAACTCTTTCTCTAAGTCCACACATCTAATGTGGTATCTTTAGTACTTGTTTATGATTTCGTTTTACATTGTTAATTTTATCTTTGTTTGATTAGGTCTTCCTAGATTTAGCTGCAAAAGACATGAAGCAAATCAACGCTTTGTTTCATGAGGTAACTTGATTTAGTTTTTAATACTTATACTAATTACCTTCCTCGACGAATGTTTTTGAGAAAAGAAATGAGGTTTACTTTCTCGTTTACAGTTAAAGGTGGTAAAGTCAAAAATTAAGGATTGCATATCAGAAGATGACATTAAATCTCTGAAATTTATAGAGAAGAACCTTATTAACAAGGTACTAATTTGCTTTTTCCGAATTATTTCTTTACAACCAACAGCTAAAAGGATTTGTGATTCATTTGTGTGCACTTTTTCTTGCCACTATATGTTCTTTTATTTCGCTGGACCTGCTTGTTTTTCATAGTTTCTTATAACATTCCCTCGTTTTTTTAATTCAGATTTACACTGATTCGGCTGTAGCCAAAATCCCAGCAGTGCTTGACTATCTGGAAAATGTGATTGAGGTAATAGCTAATAGCAATAAGATGTTTAAAAACTCCTATACATGTCTGATACCTGTTCCTGTTGTTTCTCTTCGAGCATTGTTATGCAGGCTGGCTGCAAATTTCTGGTGTTTGCACATCATCAGTCCATGCTTGAGGAATTACACCAGTTTCTTAAAGTAAGGCATTGAACTATCAACAAAGCTTCCAAAAGCCCGTCTATTTCTCATTAAGTATGCAAAAAAACAAAATTACAGAAAAAGAAAGTGGGCTGCATCCGGATTGATGGTAGCACCCCTGCCTCCTCTAGGCAAGCCTTGGTTTCTGACTTTCAGGATAAGGATGAGATAAAAGCAGCAGTGGTAAGTATTTTCACCAAACTTGAACACAAAGTTTCTTACCCTTCTCTTACTATATTCCACTGTTCAAGGCAATATAATTTTTCATATTAACTAGATTAATATTTGTACTGTGAAACTTGCAAGTCACTAAGAGAAGTAATATAAGAAACGAATTTATACTTAAATCGTATGTTAAGCCTTTCTTTGCAATCTATAAAAAATATTACTAGTCCTGATTTTTTTTTTGGTTTACATGGATTTGCAGCTGTCAATACGAGCTGCTGGTGTTGGGATAACTTTGACAGCCGCAAGCACTGTTATCTTTGCAGAGTTGTCATGGACTCCGGGTGACCTGATTCAGGCAGAAGATCGTGCACATAGGATTGGTCAGGTGAGTCATGAACAATAGTTTAGTGGAGTTACAAATCAGAATCACTCTCTTATATCTCACTTATCATTTGTAGTGTATTTTTTAAACTCTGCCTGTGATTTTGCTTCACTTCTACAGGTTTCTTCAGTAAACATTCACTACCTTTTAGCAAATGACACTGTTGACGACATCATCTGGTTCTCTCTCATTCACATTTACCGTTGAAAGTTCAATAATTTCTCAAAATTATGTTCTTCTCTGCTGAATCAGTGAATTCTCCTAAACTTGCTCACTTTTCGTATAGGGATGTTGTTCAGAGCAAGCTGGATAATCTAGGACAGGTATACTCTTTCTCAATGTCTCTCCACATGGAGAGAAAATCTCTTGGTGTCAAATACACATCCATTATATGAGGATTCCAGTACGGCTTTGACTATAATTACTGGAGAGTGCATAGTGATTCATAAAAAAAAGTAGATGTTTGATTGTCCTGAATTTACACATGGTTATAGCCTTTCGAAATGCTGGAAACTAAGCTTGTGAACAATTTGCAACACAGATGCTTGATGGGCAAGAGAATGCTTTGGATGTTGCATCTAGTCATATGATGAGCAGTCCAACAAAACCAAGAAACAGCCCCACGAAGCAGCAAACTTTAGAACCGTTCTTGAAGCGCTGCAAAAGATTAGATGACGACACCGAGGAACATCAACCCATGCCCAAAGTTCCCAGATTCTGAAACTATAAAATGCAAGATCGCATGTGTTTTTGTTGCTTGCACATGACCTTTTGGGTAAAAATATCATTTGTAATATTTTATTGCAAACAAATGATCTTTCGTAGTGTAGTTTCAAGATAAATGGATCGTTAGGCTTGTATCTTGCAGATGTTTTTGCTTAAGTTGATCTTTACAGGTCTTATCGCAATTACATGGCTTATATCAATGACTTATCGAGAAGGTAAATATGTACAATGAGAAAGCACCACACTATATAAAACATTAGCCGTTTCAAAACACTTTCAATATGAGACAGAACCGAGTCCTTCTCTGCTACATTCTTCATCAAAGAAACTTGTCACAATAGTTTCCACATCCTGCAATCCAACTCCTACACAAAGGGTCTTGGATGGTGTCCTAACTGAATCAGTCATCACAGCATCAGTCTCCTTCACAACTCTAACGTTTGGGCCATCACGACACTTCCCCATGCACTTGCAAGCCACAGCAGATCCTTCGAAACCCGTCATCGCCCTTTGAAACTCATCCAACAACAAAGCTCCTCCTGATCTCTTACACTTCCCTCCCATACACACTTCTACTCTATTCAATGGTAATCCAACCACTGAAACCGCTTCTACCGTCTTCAATGTCTGTCCAGGATTGGCCATTGAAGGAAAAATTGTGGATGTTTGTAGAGCAATCTGCAATGCTTCACTGGTGTTCTTGCAAGAAATTGCATCCTCTTGGATCCTAGGAAGGGTTGCTACTGTGGCTTCTGGTTGTAACGGCTCAAGAACCGGTTTAGCCTTGTTTCTTAAAGAGCTCATGTCCACAACTTTGCCTTTATCACAATCACTATCACTTGATTCAGACGAAGAAGATGATTCAGAGTCCATTTCAGTCATCTTCTTCATGGCTTTGGCTTTAGCCTTCTCTTCTTTCCTCTGTTTCTTCAATATCTTCTCCTCTGCTTTCAACTGCTCCAGCTGCTTAACCAATATCTCTGTAGCTTCCTGCAACAATCATAAATCCAATCAAGACCTAATCTAAAAAATTCAATTTTACCATACAAAAGTCAAATCAAATTCTCAACATATTCTTACCGAGATTGTCTTGGTCTGAATCTCACCAACCAAACCAGCTTCAGGATCAAGACCAAACCCTATACTAGAGAACATATCCAAGTTCTTAGAAAGACTTTTAAGAACTTTCGCCTTCTTCTTCAACGCCTTCTTCTCCTTCTCCATAACCTTAACCTTCTCTTTCTCCTCGCCGCATCTCGTTGGCTCGATATAGTAATTCACATGCCCTTTATCCGCAAACTCATTATTACACACAATACCACGAAATCTTCTGGTTCGAAACCCTACCGTTCTGGTATTACCGGAAAATTCCGATACTAATCGGAGACCTGCAACGGAACCTGAAGAAACACATGGAATTTGTCGGAGGACGACGCCGGAAACTTCCATCCTCGTAATTAGAAAGGTGGAATCAATGAACTTGTGTGACTTGAGCCTTAAGCGATTACGATAATATTTGTTATACAAATCCTTTAAGGCTAAGTTCTTTGTTGAGGGAGATTTGCCAGTTCTTTTACAGGAGAGAATTTAACAGTGAGAGATAACGTGGCGTGTTTTGGTTGGTTAAAGGTGTCGTGAGTTGCACTCAGGCTCTCCACCTGTGGTCTCATGAGTTCCACACTTTCCCGCGCCCCTGACACGCGCCTTGTGATGAATCTCGGCCGTTGATTAAGAGTTTGGTTGAGATGAACGGACTAAAGTTACGACAAGGGTACATGTCGGATTGCCACGTGGAAAATTTTGTGGAAACTTTGCCACGTAGCAGTGCCGGACCAAAATATAATTTTTTTTTCAAGAATATTTTATTAAACATAAGGTTACAATACCTAAAAATCTATTAAAATTATAAAGAACAGAGAGTAAAACTCAATAAGAATTCACTAATTTTACACCGAAAGCGAAGGAATTTTAGCGTTTGTACTCTATCCAAAAATACGTGTCAAACTGAAATTATGATTGCAACACGTGTTGAAGAGTCATCGGAAGTGTACCGACATCAACCACCGCTGTTGAGCTCCAATTCCCGCGAAGAAGATATCGACGATAAACAATCGCACGAAATCCCTTTTGTGTTACCGGAAAATTTTGAACAAAACTCTAGTTAAAAGGTACAGCAGAAAGGGAATTGTAATATGCATCGAGATACTTTCGATCCTTTAACCTAAGATGTAATCTCTTGAACATATGCAAATTAAGTTTTAGACTGAAATCTCTTCAATTTTGTGAAATTGAAACGATTCATGCAACCCACAAGTTGCACAAAAGAGACAAATTAGATGGATCCATCATGATAGATAAATACCAACTCATATCCAAACAATTATTGAAATATAAAAGCATAAAGAGATCGGAAGAAGAACCGATCCACGACAAGGAAAGATAAAAGCGAGCCAACTTCTAGAAGAAATCAGATGTCGCTGGACGAGGGCGGCCATTTCCACTAACGAAGCCAGAAGATGTCGTTTGGGAATCCGAGTCAATCGGGACGGCAATTCACCGGAAAAATCCGGTCGACAAAACTATGAAATGTTCCTCTCTTTAAAAAATACGAGAGAAAGGACCAAAATATACTTTAAAATTTTTATAGAAAAAAATAATACTATTTTGTCAAATTTAGCTGTATAATTTAGTTGTTACGAATGAATAAGAGATGCTAACTAGATATTATGATTGCTAAAATTATGAATCTATATGTATATGTTTACCCTTATAATTACACGACAAATTATGTAAGTTTTTTTTGTTTAAACTACTTCATACATCCACACGTACTTCAGTATAAGAAACAAATAACATTGGATTCACATGATCCCTTAAATAATTATATGGCTAAATTTAATATGTAAGAAAAACTTGATAAATATCTTACAAAATACACAAACATTTACGTACAAAAATATGAGACAATAGAATATCAAGTAGAGGCTCTAAACAGCTGCTTCCCTTGTTTATGCTAAGGGCCGGCTCTACCACGTAGTCATAAATTTGGGAGAGATAAGATGTGCATTAAATTAAAATCTAAACTGAATATGCCACTCGTATACTAATATTATTAACTTTTGTATATTGGAATTTTTGGAGAACTTGTTTTTCTTTTTTTATAATGTATTTTTAGCAACTTGATTTAAATATTTTTTAGTTTTTTCTTATTAAGATAATTTCAAATTAAATTATAAATTTTGAAGAATATATGGTGGTTTATTATTTTTGATATTTTGAAGCAAGTAATAACCATGCACAAATGACAAATGCATGTTGCTTTAAAAAAGGGAAAAATTTCATTAAAATCCCGAATTTTGCTAAAACGTTGATTTAAATCCCGAATTTTAGATGAAACGAAAAAAACATCGAACTTTTGTTGACTTTTCTAATAAATCTTAAACTTGTGTTGACCGCGCCATTTTAGTCTTGCCGTTATCTGGGTTAACAGACTTAATTGACAGGGTTAATTAGGCGTTAACAGAGACTTAATTTGCAAACGACACAGTTTCGTTTTTAGTAAACGACGTCGTTTTTTCAAAACGACTTGCTATGTTTTCCCCCAATTCGATCAGAAATCGAAGAAATCACAAGCCCTAAAAAAACAAAATTTCTCAGTTCTCTTCTTCTACGACAGAATTGAAATCGATTTCGAAAATTGGATCTTCCTACGCAATGAGTTCAAGTTCAGCGTCATCGGGTGTTATCCAAAACCGTGGTTTTCCGGTGAAGTGTTGGTGTGGAGATGATGTGACAATCTTCACATCGAAGAGTGTTGATAATCCGGGCAGACCTTTTTTTCGTTGTGAAACGAAAAGAGATCCAAAGACGTGGACAAACAAAAGAGATGTAAGTTTGAGTTTGAGTTTGAGTTTGAGTTTGTGTTTATGTTATGTAACTTAGCAGCTAATCATATCGGATTTGGTTTGATTGTGTAACAGAGTCATTTGTTTAAATGGGTTGAGGATGCTGTATACGAAGAGGTTGAAGATGTTTTACCAAAATTTGTGATCATTGCAAATGAGCTTAACAAAGCCAAATCCGAGGCAAATGAGCTAAATGTGATGATACATGAACTAAAAGAAGAAGCAATGTTGAGTAAACAAGAAATCTGCAAGTGGAAAGTGTGTTTGAAAATATGTTTTTTGTGGCTTTGTTTGATCAGCATTTTCATTCTTTACATGATGCTTGGTAAGGCAAAAAGAAATGAATTTGGTGTTGCTTAATAGTGTAAGTCTATTTATCTTGTTGTCTTCGCCAAGCTTGTAATGACAATGTAGTATTTGTGACTTTTATGACTTTGTAATGTTGGCTTTGTTGCTGTCTTAATAAAACTTGTGAGTGTTTGGTCTTTATTTTTCTTGGGTGAATGTGAGTGTTTGGTCTTGATATAAGGTGTGAGTGTTTGGTCGGTGTGAGTGTTTGGTCTTGATATGAGAATCGGAGTAAAGAGATGGAATAATTTCACTCAAACAAAAACTTGTCTTAAAACTATGAGTGATACGGTGCAGGCGAGATAATTTTGTTGAGGAAGAGGTCGTTTCATATCTTCCTTTTCTTCTAGCATAATTGCTTGGTCTTCCAGGAGTACCTCTTCTCCATGGTGGTGGCAAGACACCTAACCTATTCACTCTAGGCCACAACAACTGCCCTTGGACCGGCGCAATACCATCATTGTAAGTTAGCTGCCACATCCTCGTCGTGTACCAGTCACTCACATAGTCTTCTACTTTCTGTTTTTTTCCCAATTATAACAGAGGCTGCATGAACACAAGGTATACCTGTCATTTGCCACTTCCTGCAACCACATGTATTGTCATTCATATCCACAGAATATTTTCTACCAAAATGTGATATCTCATGCTTATTATGCCTTGCCATGCTTCTTTCACAAAATTGAGACCCCGCAATCATCTTCTCTATCTCCTCATGTGCCCTCTTTGTGAATCTGCTTTTCCACCTTCCAGCAATAATGTACCTCTTCTCATTGCGTACCATACACTGAGACCTTATATCCTCCAACATATCCAGTAGAGGTTTTCTTCTTGCTTGTCGGATTGTCCGGTTGAAGGATTCACTGAGATTATTCAAGTTATCATTGCAGCAGCTTCCAATTCTGAAAAATGCTCTAGACCATTCCATTGGTTTAGTGTTCATTAGAGAAGCAGCTGCACCTGGATTGTAAGTCTTTAATTCCTCCAGATTAGCTGTATATTCTCCAATGGTGTAGCTCCTTGCAATCTTCCAGAACAGACGCTGGAGTTCCATGTCGTGACTGTTTCTCTTCCAGTTGTCCATTATGTGCTTAGCACATTGACGATGTTCAGCTGCTGGAATCCGGTTGTGTATAGCTTTAACTAAACCCTGCAAAGTAATTGGACATAAGTTAAATATCGTCTCCACTGTCCGCATCACTCACATCTCCATCATCTCTAGCTGCTGGTCCAGAGTGTGCTTCAAAGTCTTCACAATTTTCTTCAGTAACACCTAACCGATTACCATCTTCTTCGTCAGCATAGTGAACTTCATCGAAATCATCATCACCGGTAACATTACAGTCATTTTCACTCAAGCCCTCACCATCTGATTCGTTACCATTTTGTTTGGATTTCGATTTTTTCCTTCTATTGTCACCATCTAACCTGTTACCATTCTGTTTCGATTTTTTTCTTCTCCTATTGTCAACGACAGAATGAGACGGCCTAGTAGAAGGCTCGTGAATAGCAGGAGCCTCGACAGAAGCACGTCGTAGCTCAGCAACAGACGGAGGCTCAATAGCAACAGACGGAGGCTCTATGGAAGCAGACGGAGGCTCGATAGAAGCAGACGGAGGCTCGACAACAACATGAGGCGGCTCAACAACAGGAGGAGGCGGGTCGACATCAGCAGGCAGCTTCTTTCTCATCATTACAGTTTCGAATTTTCCTTCCTCGATCGACAAAAGAGAATTGAGAATTTTTGTTTTTTAAGGCTCGTGATTTTTCAAATCGAATTGGGGAAGTTCAGTCTTTTTGATAAAACGACGTCGTTTACTAAAAACGAAACTGTGTCGTTTGCAAATTAAGTCTCTGTTAACGCCTAATTAACCCTGTCAATTAAGTCTGTTAACCCAGATAACGGCAAGACTAAAATGGCGCGGTCAACACAAGTTTAAGATTTATTAGAAAAGACAACAAAAGTTCGATGTTTTTTTCGTTTAACTAAAGTTTGGGATTTAAATCAATGTTTTAGCAAAGTTCGGGATTTTAATGACATTTTTCCTCTTTAAAAAATAGAATTAATATTTTGATAGGATAAAGAACAGTCTAAAATGCTTAATTAAAGTGACTTAATTGTTGGGTTTGGTATTGTTGGGATGGTAACCGATAAAAGTAGAGTGGATCACGCTTCACTTTATGTGATAATATCTCATGAAACAATAAAATAATATTTAATTCTCTTTTGAATACAGAGCTTTGGGCCTCACGAATTTGTGTAAATAAAGAAGATAAGATGCTTATGAGACTAAGCCCAAAATTCGAGAAATAACTAGATAGAGTGGAGCTATCACATACCCATGGAATCGGTAAATTGGAGAAAAGAGTATATGATTCTAAAATGTGTATGATTTCTGTATTTAAGTATATAGTTTGTTTTTTTTGCTAAACTTGTAAATATCATATAAAATGAGTTTAGGTAATACAAAGAGAAAACCAAAGAAGAGCAACCAAGACAAAATGAAATAAAAATAAGATTACAATAGAGCTTGAAAAGGTTTGGGAAGAGCTAACGGATCCAAAGCACCATAAGCTCCCGCCAACGATTCTTGTGCCTTCTCGACGAAATGACGTTAGCAACTCACGATCAATCATACGAAAGACCACTGAGACGGAAACCCGAAGAGAATTGTGAAGGACATTGTTTCTCTACCTCCATAGGTTGTAGACGACAAGCTGTTGTAGTTTAATTGGTCCTAAAAAAATGTATATAGCTTTTATTTCATTGGAGGAACATATTTAGACACATTTTAACATTAGTATTACGTGGGACACAACATTTAACTTTGTTTTCTTTTTGTTGACATAACATTTGCTTACTCATACATTTGAGGGCTCAAGTTTATGTTGGACCTAGTGCCCAATTATTTTTCCTGAAAACTTAATGCTTTATTTGCACTTTTAAAACTTTAGGACTTTATTTACAAAAATATAAAAAATTAGGACTTTAAAACCTATAGAAAAAATGGAAAAAACAGGTGGACCTAGTGCTCTAGCACTGTCAGCACTCCCTCTAAACCGGGGTGGAGAGATTAGAACTTTATTATAGCCTAAACTATGCACATAAGACTATTTACATTGGTTTAAAATTACAACACCCTACACATCATCATTCAACATTCAATTTACTTTCATATACTAGAATGGTTTTTATAATAACTATTACGGTAAGAAAATGCGAAATTTTTTCTATATCCAAATCAAATGAAACAAATGTCTATTTATAAAATAAGAAAAATGGTGAATTTTGGTGTAAATTATTTATGTATATAAAAAACTTTATTATAACTTAACTGAGTTCAAAAATTATTGGGATGAAAAAAAAAGTCAAAAATTTTAGTGACCGAAAAGACAACACAAGACAAAGACAATCTCACCCAACCAAATTCACGGTATTGATAAATTACAACACTAAATTTGCCACATCCTTTACAACATTTATTAAAACAACCATTGCACCATATTCAACTGTTAAATACGTTTCTCATTCTGTAGTCTCATTAAGTCAATGCAGCTAAGAACATTTCCATTGGGAGTCTCTAGAGGAGAGACTTTCTATTAAACCAGAATAAAAAATGAGAAAAAGGAGGAGAGAGAACAGAAACGTTTTTCATCTGAGAAACTTTGAGAAACTCATTTCTACCTTTACTTTGTTCTGATTGATTTAAATAATAATTAAAAATTTGAACAGTAAAATAATAATAAAATTTATATTATTTTTTAAAGTGATTTTCTGATGGAGATGGTCTAAAATGGATTTGGTAAACTTGAAAAAAGTTGTTGGCCACAAATAAGTAAAACAATCTTGTTGTAAAGAGATAGAATTTTGTTCGGCTCACACAAAACTAAAGATGCATTTTTATTTTTGAAAAACCAAACAATTTTTATATGGGTAACATATTTTCATTTCTTGTTACCCATTGTTAGAACCCATAGGATGCTAGGATTAAACTTTGACTTCCCGCTGTTAGGAATCTCAAAAAATTTAATGTTCTTGAAGTCATTTTGTACACTCCATATTGGATAAAATTCACCAAAAGCAAACCACAATTACCAGCCTGCAAATTGTATAACTCTCTATTAATCGTATGTATTCAACTGAGAAGATGATAATTTGTCTGCAATAATGGCAATACAATATGTTAAAAATTGATTTACATGTGAGAACATTGCTATACTGAAAATTCGTATGCATTCGATGAAATTGTTGTCCAACAATAAGCAATCAAATGTTTTAGCATCAAATAATATATTTAATTAGAATGATTACACGAAAAGAATCAATACAATAATAACACTAAGAATCTCTCTAGACTTGACACCTCAACATTCTGGGTTGTTCTCAGGTTGACATCTTTTTTTTTTTTTTTTTTTTGTGAACTACACCTTATTAAAATCATCCACTGAAAATATTTTGATTAATACAACTCTCCAGCTTGCCACATCAATTCATCAGCATGCCACATCAGTTTTTTTCAATTTTCATTTTTAGCAAAAAAAATCATTTAAAAAATACAACAAATTTAATTAAAACAAATGTTATACACAATTGTTTTGATAATGATAACAAATTTCAGAAAGAAAAAAAAAATACATATTTTTTTTTTAAAAAAGTTGGTTGACATTAAGTGGTTTTTTAGAAAACAATATAAATGAGCTGAATTTAACATGTAAGAGTTGAATTTAACAAGTAGTTTACACTGCAAGTAATTTTTGTAAATTAATTTTGTTTTAATATATATGTTTATGGTAAGAATTTAAAAGGTTTTTCGGATTTTGCATTTTACCTTTGCTCGTGTTTAATTATTTTTATTTTGTTATTTTATATATGCAGACACTAACAAATAATTTAATATCTTATTTTTACAAAACAATATACCGTATAGTTAATCTTTTTATTTGATGTGTTTGTATATGTTTAACTTTCTACAAATGTTGAATTTGTTTTTATATTGTGATATATGTAAATATTTTCCATCCATTATTATATTTCAAAAACCTTAGATTACTTCTGTTAAAATTATTTGTGCTAGACAAGCATAATTAGAAATCATAGTAAAAATATTTAATATGTCTTTCTTTTTTCAAAAATAATTGTTACCATTAGATCACAATAATTAAGTACGTAGAAGTTTTTTCTTGTGTAAGTTTGTTCGTTAAAATCTGAATAGCATGAAGATTTTTTAACTTTAAAATAATTTAATTTTCGAACTAAGTCATGAACCAAGTTATATTAACCAATGTTTATGAATTGTTTAGCCTATTCATTTTAAACCTTTAACAAAGCATGGTCCATCTTTTAACTTTATGTTATCTTATATCTTGAATTTATGTGGATAAACTTTGTTTGTATTTCTCATGGCAAAACAATGATGAAGGATATACAATAGTTAAGTTTGTTGGAACTCAATTTTACATATGTGGCTCAGCCAACTTTCCGGCGACTTTTTCGGTAATGTCCGTCACTGGAATGACCGGATTATGGAGTCTTTGGATTCCTTGTAATGAGCACTATAACATAGTGTAGTTATATGTAAAAATTGAAGTTATTATGAATGAGTAATTGAGGTCCAAAGTGGTTAGCTTGAAAGCTTACAATAACAAATATTGAAATTTGTCCCACATATGAAGTTTGAAGATCTCTCCTCTAGTATATAAAGTGTTACCCATTTAACATGGTTCACTAGCTATTGGGAAGAGACACTATGGTGTAGGAGATGCAAGTCCTTTATGCAACAACACACACACGCGCCGCCGCCGCCGTGCCAAGCCGGGCCGGGCTTGGCCTTAGCCTTGGGTCAAATTCTTTTTGGAGAAAATACTTATGAGGTTTTGTTGCATTATTTGTAATATTTGCAACATAGTTTTTGGCCTAGAAACGAAAGCCCATATCGTTTGCATAATTAAAGTATATTCGATTATTAAATGCATATCCGAATATTAATTCGAATTTAAGTGGTTGTGATAATGGCTACGCTAATCACGCCAACGTCTTGGACTTGCGCATCACTCTGAATCACGCGATCTCCGCCTTGATTTGCGGATCGCATATCTCACCTCTCCCTCGATTTGCGGATCGCATATCTTACCTCTCTCCTATAAAAGGAACACCTCTTCCTCTCATTCTCTTCACTCGTTTTTCGCTACAAGCTAAACGAAACTCTCTCCCTTTCTTCTCAAAGTAAGTCAAGAGTATATCGTTTATTTCAAGTTCGCAGATTCCGCTATCGAGTGTTGCAATACCGGTCTTATAGTGATTGTATCATGCGATCCGCTGCTCATAAAACCGCCACATTGCGGGAGCTAGTTTGGATTACGGAAAGAGATCAAATCTCGCCTTCACTCGTTGTCGAAAACCGTCTTTCCTAATCATTTTATAAAGATCTTTGATTTATTGCAAATCAGGATTTCGCGGTCCTACAAAGTTCTTAAACAAATAAACAAAATTATAATTATACTATCTACTATAAACACCTTATTTTTTTTTAGTTTGTTGTAAACAGATACTTTTTGTTTTTAAATCCTCTTTCTTTTTTTTTGTAACTATATTGCTTTGGTGTCGACCTAGTAACTTCTAAAATGTTTATGATTTATGTCATGTAGCGCAAAAATTAATTGAGTAATTCACTGGAGGAACATTTTAGATACATTATAACATTATTATTAAATGGGACACAACCTGACTCACCAAACACTATTAACACAAATAACGAATTTTGTAGCCAGAACCACAGCCCATATGCCTCACATTTCTCTGATTACTTTTCTACGACAGATTTCCGGCCATATTCCCCCGTGCCAGCCGGAGATGACTCGGAACACGTTGCTTAATCTCTTCTAATGCACACAATGTCTCTGGATCGAGCCCTCCCGCAAACTGAATAAACATGTAAAAGATCAACATATCAAGCATCGATTGCACCGTGCTCAATCAGAGTAAATGCTAGTAACTATTAAGATTACCTGGTGCGTTCTGTAAGCAAATCGGACGCCTTGAAGAAGCAATGCTTCTTTAGTAGACTCTCTATCCAAGTTACGAGCTGATTGCAGCTCATTCGCTACTCTATTCATGTAGGTTTTCGCAAGTTTGATCGATGCTCTTTTGATCTATTTACAGAATTACAACAATGTTAAACAGAGGACAAACAGAGTGTAACCGATTAGTTACTTAGAGAGAAAACAAAGCTCATCGAAAGAAAACAATACCTTGCATATCATTCCCGAGTCAAGCATCCACTCGACTGGGATCTTAAAGTCCTGGTAAGAACGCATGGATGAGCCACGTAATCTGACTAGCCTCCTTATCCTCTGCTCCGACCTTATCATAATCGAAATTTTAGAATTTTAACATTTTGGGGAATCTAAAATAAGTATCAAAATCGAGACTTGTTTTACTTGTCTAGTAAGTTGGCCATTTTCTTCAGGGCAACACCGTAGTGAATGTTCGGATCATCAGAGTAGGAAGAAAGTTCTTTTTCCAGTTTCTTTAGCTCACGGTATTCAACTGCAGCCTCTTGCAGGGTATCGGCTTTCTTCTCAGGCCACTTGAAATGCTTAAGCACAGCACGCTCATCAGCCTGTAAGGCAATAGGCAAAGAGGAATTCACATACAATGTAAGATAAGTATGATGCAAAACTCATTTTGGAGAACCGATCATTTATATATTTTATAAGTGATACACTTTCGTCTCAGTACACCAAAAACATGGCCGAGTTTACAAAAACTTGTCACTTGTGTAAAAAAATGTTGAAAGAGGAATTAGGAGTTACCAGAGTTGCCAGTTCTTTATCAAGCCAATCCACAAATTTCATGACATCTTCCATATCCGAAAAACAAGTGGTCAGAACTTTCTGGATAAGATCATTGATAAACTCCCCTTTTGTCTCTATATCAGCTTTTATCTGATGAAGAAAATGGAGCTCAACAGTGTCAGATGAGATTAGCTAAGACTCAGGTTAAAGTAAACAGACTCCATATAAGAAAATTTGGTTACTTACAGCGATGAGATGCGCAGAACGGTTTTGAATTTCTCCGACTATACTGTTGTGAGCACTGTTAACTTGAGACTTATTCCCATTAACAGACTGAGAAAGGTTTCTACTATTATCTTGCTTATTCAACAACTGAAATAGCTGTGAAACTGGAGGAGACTTCTGAGCACGAGCTGCTTTAGCAAGAGGTCTAGGTGGTGGTGGTGGCGGCGGAGGCGGTGGTGTTGGAGGTGCAAAGGGTGAAGAATTTTCATCTCTTTTACCTAAACTGCTAGCTGGAGACACCAAAAACTTCGGTAATGGCGGTGTTGGCGGTAATCTTGAAGGAGAAGGTGATGGTGGAGATAATCTTGATGACTCTACTGCTACCTCCTTCTTAACCTTGGGTTGCTCTAATTTGCTAGCTATTAACCTCTGGATATCTTTGAATCTGCTGTTTTGATGTTCTTTAGCTGGCTGATTCAACCAAAAACACTTGAGAGATTATAACCTTATCATAAGCCTAAACTATGTGCAGAAGCAGAATCAAAAGCAATCTTAATTCCGTAGTCACACTAAGTCAATTCAACAGTAAGATTCTTCATACCTTGTCGTTAGAAGAAAGAGATGAGATCTTAGCTTCAGCTGAAACAAGATCCTGAGAAAGCTTCCTATTATTCAACTCAAGCTCTACATTTGAATTACGAGCTTCCTCTAACTCCGTTTTCAAATTCAAAACCTGCAACTGCAAATCCTTAATCAACGACTCATTCACTACCAGCTTCTCCTCCAATTCCTCCATTCTCTTCCTCTTCTCATCCTCCGCCGCCGCTGTAGCCATTACCGTCTCTTCGCTTTTTCGAGAAATCGGCCGCCTCGGACAACCGAATTGCTCTACAACCGCCGGACGATTCACAGACCGAGCTCTCTGAGGAGCCAAAACCGCCATCTCCTCCTCTGCAGATTTCGCTCTTTTCAGCAGAATTGATCGCCGTTTCGCTGGATCATTTTTCACATCGTAACCTGACGATTTCGGTTTACCTCCGGTGAGACCGTTATCGTCTTGTGCTCTAGGTTTAGAGATCACTGAGTAGTGCGAATTCGCAGCTCTCACGCGTGAAGGAGTAGTGGAGGTGGTGGAAATGCGGGACATAACTAACAAAATCTCCGCCGTTGACGACGGTCGCCGGCGAGAAGACTCGTGGTTAACGTCTTACTCAGCTTTTGACTTGTAAAAATCCAAGAGACGACTTCGAAGCTGTCGCAGAAGAAAACAACAACAATATTATTAATCACCAATCATTAGTTCAATAATCTTATGCAACTAATCTTAGTTCAATAATCTTAGTTCATTAAACGTTAATAAATTATTAATCAAGCAAATAATGAAGGAATGATCCGTTTGGAGGAAACAGTGGGCTTGAGGCCCACCAAATGTTTTGACGACTTTGAGAATAAGACAAAAGAATTTAGTGGTGGGCCAATTTTGTTTTTTGTCATTTGTTTTTCAGATGACGACGCGTCCTGTCCACGCGCCATCAGAAACCTAACACTTAAAAAGTAGAGAAAAGTGTCGTGTATCGATATAGCTTATAGGTGTATGCGTGTAATTGCAAGTTTGCAACCAAACAAAGTTATGGCTATGAATATGTGTTTGATTTTCCTTTAAAATTTACAATGTGTTACCTTAAATTATAAAATGACTTACCTAACTATAAAGGTTTATACAAAATTTATAACATTACAAGATCATTGAGGAGGGTATGAACCTAAACGATATAATGCTTATACTCATAATAGTTGAAACAATGAAAACCAGATTATTGTGCATATTAAAGAATCAGTTAAGCGAGAGTGACCCACTAATAATTTGTCTCACGTTGAGCTGCAAATGGAACAAAGAGCATTTGACGTTTATGATGGGACCATTATGTTTGGAATAAAAGTTTGTATGGTTATTAAGAATGACTAAAATTAAGTAAAAAGAAGAATAGCTTATTTATATGTATGTGGGGGATGAATTTAATTAGAAAAGCTTGAAAAACATGTTTAAGACAAAAGGGAAGATTGAGGACTGAGGAGTATGTCCTAATCATACTCAAACTCAAAGCTGTTAGTGACCATTGGTTTACAAGTTAAGTTATTGACTTATTTGAGCATTTTGGAGACTTTGATCATAATTTGATCATATAATGATATAGAAATTATTTGGTCCGTAAGGCAATTATTGGGCTATGAAGTTGTGCCTTGCTAGGTAAATCTACTTGCAACTATCTGCAATTTTATTGGGTTCTATACGGGAAAGAAAATTAAAAGGCAAGGAAAAGCCTTAATTAGATAGGAAATCATAACTCCCATATGATGAAAACGAGAATATCATAACTACATATGATAAAAAAAAAAGGATTATATAATCAAAATTGAAAGTGAAGAATGGAGGTTAACATATATTTAACCAAATTTGTAAATATGATTATGTTCTTTAATGTTAAGGCATATTGTTAAACATCTAACTATATAATAAGATATCTTGATGTATTGTTTCCGATGTAAATTTTGTTTTTCCGGACTGTTACCAATCATAGAGTTTGTTTTAAAATGGATGTGTGGTTGGCAAAAACAAGTTTATATATGTTTGTGTTTAATGATTAAATATAGTATGTCCTCAAAATTTTCTTAAGATATAATATTTAATTTATGAAGTAATCTTTAAGGAAAACGCAGAAGAAGTAAAGAGTTATATAAAATAAATAAACAAACTAAAATATTGTGTTTTAGTAAGACATATACATAATACTTGATCATCGAATTAAATATGAACACAAATAAATGTTAATTCCGAACCTGATTCCGAAACGTAGCAAAGTATATTGTATATATTACATTAGTGTAGAAAAGATATCATAAGTACGTACTATATATAACATGGTTATTTCAAAATAGGATAGATAGATATACGTAAATGATATACCATGTAAAGCTCTCAAGTAAGAATCGTTAAGATTAATTTGCGTGTGTTGTGCGAAAGAACTTCCGTATTTGTAGATTAGTGGGTAATTAAAGAAAAAAAATGAAACACAATGTAGTATAGGTAAAACTACAACATGAGATTTCTATATATTCAAGTTTGGTCGCAGATGATAAATTGATAACTGTGGTTTAGTGAAACAAAAAGAGTTTAGGGTTTGTATATAATAGAAACTAAAACCCATATATCCAACAAAGACATTGACCAAAGATCAATGAAATCGCTGTTTATTCTCCTTAATTTTCAAAAAGAGATATGGAGAGGCAGATGAAGGATACATATCACTTAAGGCATTAAAGAGAAATAGTACCTTGGAGATGAAACTCTGGAAGAAGGAAGATGAATACTGGTGATAGTCGTCTTCCCCAAAAAAAAAGCTCTTTACATTCTCATTAATGATGAGGATGATGCTCGCTGATTACACATGCAGCTCTTATATGATGATATTATATTCATATGTGACTATGTGAGTTCTTTATATCTCTGCAGGAATGAAAATGAATAGGTTTCTTATATGGAATTTCTTATAAAAAATAATAATATAAGCTTAATGGTACGAGAGATGTCTTGGAAGGGTTAAAAACTTGGGGAAACCGGAAGAAAAATATTGTTTAATAATTAAAGTATAAGGAAAACGAAAGAAACAAAAAAAAAATCATGTATATGTAAGTCATATGTAGACGTCTATTTCATAAATGGAGATCTATTTCATAAATGGAGTACGAATGAAACAATAGTTTAATACGGACAAAATCAGGTGTACCCTTTTTGTATGCAAACTATAACTAAAGATCGAATAAAACCGAAAGGATAATGACATGTGTTATAAATTATCCAAATTAGAAAATTGGATTAGATGATGGGTCATGTTCCTAGAGGAAGAGTATTTTTCCGTATACCTCTCAATTGAAGTAAACATTTCCAGAGTTATTTATGCCAATATCAATGATTTAGTATGTCATAGACTCATAGTAAATGTTTATTTATATATTTGCCATTTTTTTTATTTTATGGTTTAACGAATAAATTTTTTGATCCGTTGTTAATTAAGTCATCAAGAAGTTTTTTTTTAGAATATATTCGGACATGATAATGAATTAATCCAGGAATTTTGTAAGTAATATTAGCTAAAAAATTTCAGTACTTCACAATAATGTATTACTAACAATCACCTCGTGTATGAACTATTTGTATTTGACTATAGAAAGGCTATTATGTAATTCTCAGTCTGAGCGGGTCGGGATAATATTGCAACGTAACTAACATGTTTAGACAAGCCATCATAAAATTTCAATGTATGAAGATAATTCGTAATTGCTGTACTAATTAAATTTATGTAATTTTGTGTGGATTGACAAAATTCGTCTGTTTGGTTTTTGTACGTTTGTTGCCATTTAGTAGATGATATGTCATTGGGTAAATTAGCACACGAAAATCATTTAATATATATAATAAACAGTCATTATAACATGTATACGTAAATTATATTACGAATTGTGATAAGTCTAGCCACGGGGTTTACGACCAAAAGCAATACATAAATAATAATCAGGGAGATCCATGAACTTATATATACAAAGAGTGAGGACACGAGAAGCAATATGTGTCAATGTGTGGAAGAATGTCTCCATCATTAACCTAATTATATTATATTTTTATGTTTTATAATTTTTATGGTCTTCTCCGCTTGGTAGTTTTAGCCTTACAGCCATTAACTATCGTAAATTAGGGTACTAATACTTGTTATTTTTTTTGGTAAAAGGTGAAATTTTATACTATTTTTAGTTTGTGATAGAATTACAGAGAAAACTAGAAACAGATTAAAGCAATCTACGTAAATATAAAAACAACATTACAACTCAAGATGCAAAGGATCACTACTAAGTGGTCAAAGCCAAATTGCAAAAAGAAACACCGATTCCGAACCCGCGAAGCTCAGAAAATTGTGTGGTTGCCACAAAACCGAAGAACTGGAATCATCATCTTAATTGCCACGAGCAAAACTATCCAAGATCCGTCCACAAAACTTCAAGATAGAAGTCTACAACTTCTCTGAGAACTAACGCAAAAACGTAAAAGCAATCGTGGACTTCTATACTAACTCAACAAGATAGCAATGCCACTTAGACTTATTCGCCGCCTCTATTCAACATTCTGACAACCTAGCCAATGCTCGTTATTTGCTTATTATTAGTTCTTACGTACGTGTTTTATATTCGTTTTGAAAAACAAATAATTGTCGTTAATAATCAGCTAATAAATAGTATAAATTTATGACTTGCAAGTACAAGCTTGTTATATATATTACTTGCTTATATATAACTTATTTTTATTTGAATGTTTTGTGCTTAGGATGCTTGAAACTTTGAATGTTTTGTAATTTCTATTGTATATGAGATTTTTTTTCGATTCAAGTTGCAATTATTTTACAAGTAACAAGCAATATCAAATTATTTAGCAAGTAATAAGCCAAATCAAGTTATTTAGCAAATAATCATATTTTATATGTTATAACAAGTCCAAAATTCATTTACTTGAAAGGGGCAAAACGGGTCAGAAGGCCATGCCTAGGTATTTTTGTGCTCGGTGATTGATAGTATAGTCGTGTAGATAATTTATTTAAAAACAATAGTATACATAATTTGTTATAATATTATATATATATATATATATATATATATTTATTTTTATATAGAGTATACTATAAATAAGATTAATTATAAAATTAAATAGTATAATATTTACATGTGCATAACATAAGTTATTACCTAGTATAATTTAAATATTCATACATGTATAAAATTAAAATTTTCCAAAAATATGTGATAACTTGACATGTAAATAACATCATATAAATGTTTTTAATAATTAATATAGCATATATGAATTAATGCTTAACAAAATCATTGGGCTGGGCCTAAAGAAGTGCACTACGAGGAGTCCGGTTCAAAAGACACGACTTGACCCGACCGATCCGACCCGGGTAAGAGGTTAGCCCACCACGCAACGTCCGTCGGGGAAGATACCACGCGACGGAAACGACGAACACGAACAGCGGAAATCGTCAATTCAATCTCTCAGATCAGTTTTGGAATCACATATAACAATGTCGGCGGTTCTCACAGCCGGCGGAGGCTTAACTGCCGGGGATCGCAGCATTATTACGGCGATTAACACCGGCGCTTCGAGTCTCTCATTCGTCGGCTCAGCCTTCATCGTTCTCTGCTACTGCCTCTTCAAAGAACTTCGAAAATTCTCTTTCAAGCTCGTCTTCTACCTTGCTCTCTCTGTAAGTTTCCCGTTGTTGCCTTTCGCTGATTGTGCTAGATCTAGGATTATGTACTGTTTTGCTTCCTTCTTCTTCGATTATTCTCACTGTGAATTGTTACATCGCTAAGACGTTAAGTTCCATTGCGTTCTGAGATGAGTAGTGAGGGTTCGAGCTCTATTGCTGACTAATGGCAATGTTTTTAATTGTTGCAGGATATGCTTTGCAGTTTCTTCCTAATCGTTGGGTATGTTTATCTACTACTATTGGTTCTGGTGAATCTTGTTGAGATTATTTTGATAAGATGATTGTTACATCTTGATCACTGTAGGGATCCTTCAAAGGGGTTCATTTGTTACGCACAAGGCTACACTACTCATTTCTTCTGCGTTGCTTCGTTCTTGTGGACAACTACAATTGCTTTCACTCTTCATCGTACTGTTGTCAAGCATAAAACTGATGTGGAGGATTTGGAAGCAATGTTTCATTTGTATGTATGGGGTATGTAAAATGATACTCGTGGGTTTCGGTTCTCAATTGTTACTATATCCACCTAGGGTTAAGGATTAGAATGTGTTAGTATCTTCTTTGGTGATTTAGTAAGACTCTGATTTTAGTTACTTTTCTCAGGGACTTCCTTGGTTGTGACTGTCATACGTTCTTTTGGTAACAACCACTCACATTTGGGGCCATGGTGCTGGACGCAAACTGGTCTTAAGGGAAAGGCAAGTGAGAATGCTTAGTTGAGCATAAAGATTTCAATGCCTATCAAAAGGCATTTGAACTTTTTTGTTGCAACGCTGGGCCAGATGAATGTAGACTAGTATTTTATTCTTCGTTACTGGAACTCATATCACCTCTTGAATTTTGCAGGCTGTTCATTTTTTAACTTTCTACGCTCCTCTTTGGGGAGCCATTCTTTACAATGGGTTTACTTACTTCCAAGTGATACGGATGCTAAGAAATGCTAGACGTGTATGTAACTCTCTCATCTCTAATAACATTGTCTTCTGAAAGTAGTTCACAAACGTTACTGATACACTTGGCTGTGTGCTGAAATGGCAATGTTAATTTCAGATGGCAGTTGGAATGTCAGACCGAGTCGATCAATTTGATAATAGAGCAGAGTTAAAGGTCTGTCTTTATTGCCAATACTAGTTCTGTATCATGTGGCTGGATTTCATCATTAAAACCTCACTGCTTGTTTCCTGAAACCACAGGTGTTGAACAGATGGGGATACTATCCACTCATTCTAATAGGATCATGGGCATTCGGCACTATTAACCGTATCCATGATTTCATCGAGCCAGGGCATAAGATCTTCTGGCTCTCAGTTCTTGACGTTGGGACAGCTGCACTAATGGTAGCAAACCTATCAAATAAATAAGTTATAAAATTCGCCATAGATCATCTTTGCTCTTCCCGAGTCGATGTTCTGAATGTTGTATTTTCAGGGCTTGTTCAATTCAATAGCCTATGGTTTCAACAGCTCAGTGCGTCGAGCAATCCATGAGAGACTGGAGCTGTAAGTCACCACCGATCTCTTTGGTTTGCTATATTATTCCCAATAATCAATGAAGCTTGATTTTTATGAAACCCTTGGTCTGCTAGATTCTTGCCAGAACGGCTATATCGATGGCTTCCAAGCAATTTCAGACCAAAAAACCATCTGATTCTACATCAGCAACAACAACAGCGAAGCGAAATGGTATCACTCAAGACCGAGGACCAGCAATGACACTAACTTTCAACTAATACATTGGACCGATAACAAGAAGGCGGCGATGATAATAGCGTTTGGATGGAGAGATTGGTAAGTTTCCTCTATGATTGTTTTGTCTTTAATTTCCGTTTACATGGATCAGTAAGTGTGTTTTGTTTTGTGTTTCTCTCTTAGATATGGTGAAGGGGGGTGCACAACAGGTTGTCAATGTATATGAAACATTCTTTGGGAACACGAACTTAACAATTTATTTATTTTTGTATGAACTTTTTTATTGTGAGGTCTTCTGATCTTGATTTGAAATTAACGAACTTGGAGTTCTTGGACGACAATGTTGAAGAGTTTTGTTACGTAAGTCATATGAAAATACTATCACTTAAACCGGCGCCGTTTCTAAAGAGGAATTACAAAATTCGTATCAATCTTCAAAACCCTAGAGATCACCGCGATTTCTTTCTCCCCAAGACTGAACGACTCTGTCTTCAAACTCGGGTGGGGATTGAGATGGGTTTGTCTTTTCGTCTAACAGTGATCCAACAGTGGAGAAAGAAGAAAAGAAGACGAAGCCAAGCACTACTGGAGATTCCAACGGATGTGGTGACAGAGATTCTTACGAGATTCCCTGTTAAAACCCTAATGGATTCAAGTGCGTCTCAAAGCTCTGGTCATCTATCATACGCTCTCCATAGTCCATACTTTACCAGTCGTTTCATTAAGGTCCCATCTCAACGAATTTACATTTGTGTATCACATTTCGAGGACTACCGTCCCTCTAAAATCCTATCATTAGCTCCATCCGCTACTAGTCCATCTTCCTCCTTTGTTGTTGACCATCCGAGATAGGGGAGGCAAGATCTTACAAAAACTTAGTGGCTTCATCTGCTACACATTTTTGAAAAAACCGCGAATGTATAACCCTACCACCAGACAACTTGTGACCTTGCCCACCATAAAATTAAAAACCAAAACCTCGGCTCCAGAAAGGTCGAAGTGGTGTTACTATTTTGGACATTACCCTATTAACGAACAGTACAAAGTTACTCTGCTCAGTTGTCGTCGGATATTTTATTTTATCATCAGACCATTGGGTCTTTGACCTAAAACCTGGAGGTTCGTGGAAAAAGGTGACTTTGCCTCCCGTGGACTTTTATCCTCACCTTCCTCTTAGACAAGGACTATCATTGAATGGGGTTATACATTACCTGGCTTGGATTGATTCGTCTAATTATATGGTTGTGAGCTTCGACATCGGATATGAAGAATTCAAAATGATCGAGTACCTCACAGGGAAGAAGATGTGAGCCTGCATAGAGCCATCAAGAAGGTGTGTCTTATAGAATATGGCGGAAAAGTAACTGTTTTTTACCATACCGATCTTGAAGACAAGAGTACAGTGAATTTATGGGTTCTAGAAGATGTCAGGACAAAGGAGTGGTTGGCGAAAACTCTGGTTTTGCAACCTTGTCCGCTGCATTTGGTCAAGAACGTTAGATTGGATTGGAGTTAAAAGGTATAACTCAAAGTGGCAAGGTTATAATGACACCAGATTATTTGTTTGATATGTTGTACATTCTTTGTTGTGATCTGCAAAGTAATGATATTAGAGAGATTAAAATCAAAGGTATACATTACCATTATGTTCCTAAGAAGGGTGAATTTGTGCCTACTCAATTTAGTTTGATGTTTATGGATCAGAGATCAGAGTGAGAGCGTCATGTACTTAAAGACTTGAATATTGTAGCTCTAATGCATGCAATTGAGACCATAAAAGAAGCTGCATCTGTGGTTTGTGCAATACAGTAACCTTTCAAAAATGAATATGGGTCCATAACAAGAAGACGGCGTATGATACATAGCATTTGGATGGAGATTGGTAGGTTATTTTTGTTATGCCTTTAAATTCCTTATGTTAATGACTACCAGTCTACCACTATGTTGTCTTCTTCTTCTCTTGTGATGTAGCACAACCATTCGTCAATGTACAAAAATAACATTCTTTGGACACGAGAGATCAAAGGAACTACTGCATGATTACACTTTATAGATTCAAATGATGCAATCTCAAACAAAGTACAACAAATACATTTTTATACAAAAACAGGTGACAAACTTTTTCTAGTACTATTAGTACTGAACAAATATGTACTTCAAGAAAAAGGTGAAATCTGATGCCTTTAAAACATTACTACATAGACTACTTCACACAAATATAATCAACTCTAGTTGACCTGTATACAAACCTCCTCCTAATCATTTTTCTTGGTTATGTCTTTTTTTTTACTTTTTGTTATTTGTTTCAAGTGAACTTTATCCTTTTAAAAACTTTCTCGCATCTGAAAAATAACAATTGAACAAAACAAAAACACATCATGCGAAATCTAATTAAATCAAATCGATCAGTGAATAATAGTAAATTGATAAACAACAGATAAAAACAATCGGATCATATCCATCTCCTTACACAATTTCAATGCTTTTCCCTCTTTTTACAAATGCATTGATTAATGCAGTGAAAGTGACTAAACCAGGGTTGATTACTGTTTCCGCTTCATCATATGAAGAACAAAAAAAATCGGAACCCCGATGTAGTCACTTTCAATGCATTGATCGACGCAATAAACTGGTCAAAAACCGAGATCAAGCAAAAGAGAAGTACTGATCAAAGCTTCGGCAGAAACAATGGAATTTTCATAGAAGAGAAGGATGAGTTAGAGATAAGTGAGAGAAGGTTGTATATAAATATGAAGGAAGAAGAGAAAGAGAAAAGCGGCGGAGTTAGGTCGAAGAAAACAAAGAAACCCTAATTCAGTAATGGGCCAAGATGTGGATACATGCGGCCCAAATAAAGTTTACAATTTATAACACGAAGCTAATTAATTGGTGTACTACCAAGTAAACGGAAAAAAGTTGCAACTACAACAAGGCTCGTCCTCGTAAGCATGACGAGTGTGAGAATCCCGATGTAATTCTTAGGCCTGGGGCATAATACCCGAACTCGAAGAACCGAACCGAACTCGACCCAAAATACTTGAATCCGTTTTATTTCGGTTCCGGCTAATTATCCGATCGGGTTTTGTTTTCAAATAACTGTGGGTATCGGGTATTACCCGAACCGAATCTGATACTCGTGGGTACTTTTTATTACCCGAACATATATATACATATGAGGACATATATGCACTAATAACTTGAATCTGTGACTTGTTTAATGATTTGAGTTCTGGAACAAGTTCAAAACAAGGTTTACTTCTTGTTTTATATTATTGTCTTAAGAAAAAAAACTTGTTATAATTGTGGATTTTTCGGGTTTTATGGGTACTTTTATGTATGTTTGGGTATATTTGGACAAAGTTTGGGTAAGTAGTACTCAAACCCGAGATAGTTTTGGTTATTTATAGGTAATACCAAAATTACCCGGACCCAAAGTAAACCCAAACCGAACCCGACCCAAAATTGTTAATATAACCATACAGGTCCAAAATTTCTAAATCCGAAAAACCCGACCCGAATACCCACATGCCAAAATCTAGTAATTCTCTTTAGCTTTCTTGTTTTCTAGGTCTGATGATGTCTAGCCATCTTCCCTTTTCTGTTCCCTAACTAGCAATCTTTTTTTGTTGCGTCTAGTCTAGTTGGAGATACCATTACTCTGATTTTTACCTATGCTCAGGTGATAAAATGTGTCGTAAAAAAAAATAAAAAAATTTGTTTCTTCAAATGTATTAAAAAACCCTATCTGATCGTTACGCTAACTTCAAGCTCTTGTAGCAATTACCGACGTATTATATAACTCCATCTGTTTTCAAATTAAGGTTTTGACACACATATTAAAAAAATCATTTTATCAATTTTACCTTTTTAATAATATGCTTGACAGAAATATATATATACTTGACAGAAAAATTTATTGGTCAATACGTTAAATCACTAGGGATAAAAATGTATATTTTATCATAAAATGATATTCAAAATGTAAATCGAGAATTATTTTAAACAAAATTTAGATTCTAAAATGACACTTAACTGAAAACAAAAAGAATAGGATAATTGTGTTTCTCTCATTTTAACACTAGGTTATAAGCCCCCATGATGTTGCCGGGGAACTTTTTCAACAAAAAATTTGTATTGCAAAAGTACATTTGATTGTGTTTATATATTAAGTTATTATTCTGACGTATATCATTAGACTTTTGTTACCGATAATATCCGGATCTAACTCGCTTTAGCGAGGTTTCGATCTCAATTCCTTGGCGCTTCATTGTTTTCACTGATTCTCTTCAAAGCTTCTCTGTCTCTCCAATTGCTTGAGGAATTAACATCTTCATCACCTCCAATTGCTCAAGATAAGAACATAATTGGATTTAGATTTACATCAAGGTGGATGTAGTCGGTGGTGGAGCCTCCTCAGAATTGGCGATTTCAGAAAAACTTTTGAAGCTGTGCTACTTCTCAATCCGGTTAGAGATCGGTAGAAGGAAAGCGGATACACATCGCTCTATGGATGGTTGGCAGCGGCTGATCGTACTCTCGGTGATGTTTGGCGACTCATTGACGGCGGTGCTCACATTCACGACACAAAGTCAAGCGTAGACACGTCTTGTACACTTGTTGTTTCTAAGTTAATTATAGTTGGGCCTAACATTTACGTGTTCAATTATGATTAAATGGGCCGTTTTACTTGCTTGTATCTACTAAACTAATCCTTCTGTAATTGTCTTTGGGCTTTATAATGAAAAATGGCCGACAAAAAAGAAATATTAAGTTATTATGATAATGAATTCAAATATTTGACATATTACATAAATTCTAACAAATTCTAATAATAAATTCAAATTTGAAATACTAACATCTTTTATGAATAAAAATGTAAAACAAGAGAATTCTGATTAAAATACGATGTTTAAAACATTGTTTTCATGTAAAATATTTATCAGTGAAATAATACATAACAAAAAGTTATAAGAAAAATGAGACAGTCCGAAAACATTTCTAGGAAAGTGATAAAATTAAATTTCATAAGTATTTTTTTAAATTAATAATTCTAAAAACAAGTCAATCTTAAAAAAATATATATGTTTACTACTTTCAAACAATTAGTATGTATAAGTGAAATAATGTTTTTATCAAATTAACAATAAATAAAGTTGAAAACATATGAGTGGTAAATGAACGTTCATAGTTAAAAGGTACATAAAAAATATCTGTAATTAAAAACAGAAAGAAATGTGACTCTCTAAAACATTTTTATAAAAAAAAATTCCTTGACAAAAAAGGGACATTTTCCCTTTTAATGTACATATTTTCAAAAACTATTCCACTTAGCTGTACATTTTCATAAATGCCCTACACTAAACTTGAAAATATTTATAAGGTTTATAAGGTACTTCTCAATACTCGGAGACTCGATTCAATTATTTATATGGTTTTATAAGATATAAAGATATATAATTCAAAAAAATAAAATCTTTAAAGGTATTTGTTGGGACTACTACTTTTATAAAAAATGGTAGTAATGCATTTGGTACTACTCTTATTTCACACGATCCAGGTAACAGTTTGATAAAATCTACTAATATCACTTTGATATCAAACCTAGTTGGTTAGTTGATTAAGGGAAAATTAAGAAACTCAATTTGTGACAAACGCTTAGAACTTAGAAGAGATTCCTTCAAATAGAGAGATGATGGTTACTATGGACCGACATAATCTCACCAATATCATTTTTAAAGTGTTTTAATGCTTCGAGTTCTCTTCAAAAATATTTTTATTTAGTGATTTTTTTCTGATTGTATTTGTCTTTAATTATTACCCATAAAAGTCATTTATAAAGAACAACTATTGCAACAGTTAATCAAATATACTAAACATTTTATCAGTTCATCAAATATATCAAATGACGCAACGGTTCACCAAATAAACTAAAGGTTACAAATATTCATAATATAAAAAGTGGCATTAATTCAATTAAACGGTAGCAACAATTCATTATATATATATACATCTCTACAAAAAAAATATGCAACTATAAATATAATAAATACTAAATGTTACAATGGTTTGTCAAATAAACAAAAAAGTTGCAATAATTAGTCCAATTTATTCAACTTTTTCAACTAAATGTTGTAGTAGTTCAATTAAGTGTTTGCGAAAAAATCAATATATATTTTAGTAACTAAAAATAGCATATAAACTAATAATTTATGAAGAGCGAGAGATGCGATAGTATATATTAAATATAACAAAAGCTGCAATAGTTTGTCAAATAAACTAAAGGTTACAAATTTTCATAAAACAAAACAAAAAATTGCAATGATACATCAAATAAACTCATAGTTGCAACAGTTCAACTAACGGTTACAAAAATTCTTTAAATAGATTTAATACTTAAAAATTAAAAATAATAATTTATGTAGCTACAATATTATATTAAAAGACGAAACTATTGATAGTTATATTTTACAATGATTCGTTAAAAATGAGACGTTATAATTGTTCAGCTAAACGGTTCCTACAATTCATTTAAATATACAATGGTATTGAAAATAAAAATAACCTTATGAAAATTACGATAAAAAGATGCAACAGTAGAAGGAATTTATTCAGAATGCTATTATTATAGAAAAGAGTACAATGGTTCGTCAATTAAACTAAATGTTATATTAGTTCAATTTCACGATTACAACTTTTGGAATTTTTAATATATACGATCACATATCTCAGTATAATGTTTATTTAGTATTTAATAAATTAACTGTTCTTTAATTAAACTAAATAATATTTTTACTTTTTTTTGGTTTGAGATTATTGTAGTTAATGCCTATATGGTTGCATGTTCTGTCATAGCCATCTTTGAATCCTTGTGTTGTATCGAATTCGACGACAAATAAATGGTTACTTGAATTCCCTTTAGTGTCATTGTTGAGCAAACCCAAAAACTATCTCCGGTTATGATACTATTTGGGGTGAGAGAGAGAATTTTAAGGTACTGCATGCGTTGGCTTGAGCTTGTAGAGATTATAAAAAAAAAAAAAAAAAACTAAAAGATATAACCATTAAATAAATGGAAAAAACTAGATTAACCCAAATAATGAGATTAATTACTAGAATGTCTTAAAAAATATTGGAGTTAAATTGGTTATTTTTTTTTTGTCTAAATACCCTTTTCTTACGTGTTGAAAATAAAATAAATGCAAAAATACCCTTTAAAAATAATACCAGCAATTTTATAAAAGTCTATCGTTTAGTTACGACAGATTTATTTTTATTCCGCAGACTTGTTTAACTGCGACAGATTTTTTTATGGCATACTTTTTTGGTCGACAGACATTTTATAAGATAGTCATGACAGATTTATAAATTATAACAGATTTAATTTGACTGACAAATTTTTTATTTATTTAACCACAGACTTTCATATAAATTGAAAGATTTATATTTTTGTGGATGTTTTTTTACGATAAGTGATGACAGTTTTATAATTGTTAAAAAAAAAATTCATATTGTAACAGATTTGTTGTCAAAAAATTAATTACTAGAATGACGCCTAACGATAACCGATTTTTTTAAGGTTATGATAGACTTATTTTATGTTATAACAGATTTTTGTACTTTTATAAAATATTTGTCGTTTGATGGCTAATTTGTTTTCTAAAATATAATGTTTTGTGTTATGACAGACTTGTTTTATGTTGTGATAGAGAAATTTATTTTACAATAAATCTGTTGTTTGATGGCTGATTTAATAAAGAAGAAAATAAATTGCTGGAATGACCTTAAATATATTTTATGCTACGACAGATTTGTAATTTGAAATCCTTATGGTGACCGATTTTTATTTTTCTTTTTCTATGATTTTTTGTAATAGAATAATACTAACTGTTATAACAGTTTTTGTTTCTTTTTAGCTTGTTATGACAGATTTACTAAAACAAGTTACCATATATTTAATTCGTAGAGAAATAAATATCGAGATACCATTAGGGTTTTTGTTAAAAAAACGTAGCCTCTCTACAAAAAACCGTGGCCTCCTTTCTCTTTTGTTTAACGTGAAACTTTTTTTTAATTTCTTTTTTTTGGGTTTTTTCTCTTGTTCATCTTTTTCTTTTGGGATAATCTCTTTTAGGGTTTTGGAGCAATAGAAGTCATATGTTATTATGTTGTCAGATTTTGTTTCTTCTTATTGTGTGGGCCTCATTTTTTTATTTTATTTTTGGGTCTCACGTTTTTTTATTTTATTTGTTTTTATTTTATTTTTACAAAATAAAATTAATTTTAAATGCTAAAAATATCAGAAAAAATCAGACCAAGGGTTTTTGGTTACTATACACAAAATTTGTGTCAATCTAGTTCTCTAATCAAATAGAGAGTTATTCTAGTTGTTATTAACTACATTTGTGTCAATTTAGGTAATTTTCTGTTAAATAAATGGTAGAATTTCTGTCATTCACCGTAATCTAACAAGTTTTCTGTAAACTTTTATATTTTAGTAATTAAAAATTATAAGAAAAATTAAAGAAAAGTTATACTCAAAGATGCGATCGTATATATTAATTACTAAAATTGCAGTGGTTAGTCAAATAAACTAAAAATTACAACGGTTTATAAAACAAAACCAAATGATTTGTCAAATAAGCCAAATATTGGAACGGTTCAGTTAAACAGTTGTAATTTTATTGAAATATATATTAGTAACTAAAAATTATAATTTATAAAATTTTCGCCAAGAGACGTGACTATAGATAATTAAATGTTATAAAGTTTTATAGAATAAACCAAAGTTACAATAGTTTGTCCAGTAAAGTAAATATTGCAATAATTCAACTAAATGGTTATAATAGTTCGTTTATGAAAAGTTACGATAAAAAGTTGCAGCCATAGAAAAAATTTATTTTGGATTGCAATTTTCTAAAAAAACTCAATTGTAATATATTTTTGTAGTTTATATATATTTTCATCGAAAGACGGTGATATAAAGACACAATACACAATACAAATATATTTATTGAGATTGTTATATTATATAGATTTTCTTTCTATTTAGATTTGAGTGATATATCTTACATCTAGAAAATGGCCAAAATCAACCTCAACTCTATCTATAGAGTCTTTTTAGAACCCTAACTCTTATTTCTTTTATTCACACAATTTTAATTACAAACCTCAATTATGTAACTGTTAGCCAACCTCCCTTCACCGCCTCGTGACTTCCTTGGATTCTCGATCTGATATTTACAATGATCCCTCTGATAGCCCTTTCGTCGTGTCAATTTCAACGTCTTTGCTTTGAATTAGCTGAAGATATATATTGTTTTTTGCCCTAAGGCTTTAATTTGTTTATTGTTAGGTCGGGGCGGTCGATGAAGCAAACAATTATGGAAAAATGTAGATGTTAGATCTCTCGAATCCTAACAGAGAGAATCTGCTAACAAGAAAGGCAAAATATCTCTTATATATAGACAGATGCTACACCAAGAGCTTGAAGTCAATATGATCGAACTGATGAAACTAAGGAAGCAGAATAAACAAGCATTAAAGATATGTCAAAGAAGTGGAAATTGTGTCATGTTTCTCATAAATTATTGGGGTTGAATCCCCACTCCTTCACCTTAATTATCACTTCTTAAGTTTCTTAAACGTAGATGTACAGTACTCCCTCCGTTTTATTTCGAATGTCGTTTTAATTTTCAAATTTTATTTTAAAATAAGTCGTTTTGTATTTTTAATGTAGATATTTGGTAAGATTTTCAGTTTTATCCTTACTATTTCAATGTATTGTCCAATGAAAAAAATAGTATGATATATATATTAATCAAAAGTAAAGCAATAATTTAATTGTTTTCTTAATATGCTTGAAGAAATCTTAAACTACATTTATAATGAAAGGGAGGAGTAGCTACTTTCTAGTTTCATACTATTTAAGTATCAACAATAATGGATGTGATCCCCCAAAAAAGTATCATCAATAATAGAACGAATGATAGAGGGAAAATTGCATTATAAAAGTCTTGTTTTCTTATTGATTTGGGATTCTATTATTTTACTATCAAAAGCATTGTATTTTTCATTTTTTTAATCGAGAGTGAAACATGCATCCATCTTGGAGTGTTTTTAATGGGACTCTGGCTCTGTCGTTTATCACTTCCAAACTTAAAAACAAAAATAAAGAATTAACACAAAAATCCTTTTCTATGGGTAGTTACAACTATCTTTCATCTTTTATGTTTGTTTCGACAAAATTCCTTTGTTTCATAAAAAGTGTTGTTTTGGTATTTCTTTTTTCACACATTTTTTTATGAAACACAGGGACAAAACTGAAATTTAGTATAAAATCTGTATCAAAAAAACCTAAACGACATTTTTGTCAATTGAAAAATACAATGCATTTAATATACAAACCTTTATATAGATTTTTTCTTATTTAAAAATGTGGGATATTTAATTTTGGTAAGTTTAGTTAATAAGGATAAGTATATAGAATTAAAAGTGTTTGACAAGATGGATAGTAGAATTTAATAAATGAAAACAATAAAAAAGATGAGAATAATTGTAGGCTTGATATACATAAGCATCAAAACTCTCTTTTAATATATAAGAGGATACATTATGAGTCGGAAATAAAAGTGAAATAAAATGTTTAATATCACTAAATTAAGATATCAAAGGAAAAAAAAAACATGATGAAATAGCTATTTTGATCATATTTCTAGAAATAAAAAGACATATATCTGTTCATAATAATCATATGGACTATATATGGGATAAATAATTTTAAACTAAAAACATAGATAACGTTTTATCTGTTTCTAAAAATTGTTAAGGAAGGTTCTTTTCATTTTGTTAATTATGGAAATTTCGTTATCCAAAACAAAAAAAATCAATCAATCTAGAAAATAATAAGTAGAGAAGAAGGGAGAAGGAGGAAGCAAAGAGATAGTGGCGTGTTCCCCTCTCCATATTCAGCCGCCACTTTTTCTCTTCTTCTCCTCTAATCTCGTTCTTGTATATATATATATATATATATAAACACATTACCATAAACTTATACTCTCTTTTGATCCATCTATTGATTTTGATTCTCTGTTTTATCCGGAAGTCTAAATTGGATGGTGATAAAGGGAATGCGTGTTGGTAAGTACGAGCTTGGGAGGACACTCGGAGAGGGAAATTCCGCAAAAGTTAAATTTGCTATAGATACTCTTACCGGCGAATCATTCGCCATCAAAATCATCGAGAAGTCGTGTATCACACGTCTTAACGTCTCTTTTCAGGTTTCCATTTTCGATCTTTATTTCTCTTTTTGGTTAACGGTGGATTTTAACTCTTACCTACTCTTGATTTTTTTTTGTGATTTTTATAGATTAAGAGAGAGATTCGAACACTCAAAGTTTTGAAGCATCCAAACATTGTCCGATTACATGAGGTAATAATACTACTTGTAATGCTTCATTTTATGTAGAAACTCAATTACTGCTCGAGGCAATATGAATTCGATTCAAATTTTGGTATCAGATTTTTGAGATATACTTTGATTAAACGATAATAATGTTTTGATGAAAGACCAAACATTAAACCTATGAAAGTTTTTTTGTTAGCTTGCGTAGAACGGTAGAAGTATATTAAAAAGTTAACCGTCATTTTGGTAAATTAATATATTATTTTTCGTTTTGTTTTTTTGTAACTAGTTTTATTCGTGACCACGCAATTGCCTCTTCACGTTGCTTATTAGCCCTACGTAACGTATACAATAATTATTTTCAAATACTTTGTCCTCCTGACTAATTCATTGGCAGTCGACAATAGATGTGATGACCATGACCTATTCAATTATGAGGTAGGTCCCAAAAAATCGACCCATTTGGGGTAATGACCATGGCAATGCAATCATCATCACAATTTCCTTATCGTTGGGATTAAATTCCAATCTTTTTCATGCTTACCTCATAAGCGATAACTGTTAAATCTTACTCAAAACTCGTTTTCTACATTTCAATTACGTGAACACACTTTAATATTTTCAAATGGTATTTGCTGGAATGATAGTGGTTGACTTCAAAAAATTTCAAAATCAGAATGTCTACATTGACGATTACTTATCTTGCAAGCAACCAATAAGGTTTGGATTTTGAATTAACGGAGACTTGGTCCTCGTTTTTTTTTTTGACAATGGAATTTTATTTTTTAGTGTAGATATATCACGTTTGTTCTTCCTAATTTAGGATTCTCCTATCTCTTTCAAAAACATCCCTAAAGGCCTAAGCAGATTATAATATCCTTGATATGCACAATTCTTTATTGTTCACTTGTAGGTCTTGGCTAGCAAAACCAAGATTTACATGGTTCTGGAATGTGTCACTGGAGGAGACTTATTTGACAGAATTGTAAGATTCCTATTAGCTCCGGTGACGGTTTTGTTAGTTAGCAAGAGGTTGGTTTTTATATACCAATCTTTATAGTCTAAAAATATGCTCTGATGTCTTATTAGGTCTCGAAAGGAAAGCTTTCGGAAACACAAGGACGAAAAATGTTTCAGCAGTTGATTGATGGAGTCAGCTATTGTCATAACAAGGGCGTTTTTCACAGGGATCTCAAGGTTTATGTTTACAAGTTTTCTTGACCCATTAAAGCTTTAAACTTTTTCTGTAGTGATTGGCCACATGTTCTGATATCATTGTTTCCTGTTTTGCAGCTAGAGAATGTTCTTCTTGATGCAAAGGGTCACATTAAGATCACTGATTTTGGCCTTAGTGCTCTGTCTCAACATTATAGGGTTCTTACCATATATTCAAAACCTTGTATATACATCAGCAAAACGTGTTTCAAACTTTTGTTTGGTTTTGACATGATAGGAAGATGGGTTGCTACATACAACTTGTGGTAGTCCTAACTATGTCGCGCCTGAGGTTCTAGCTAATGAGGGCTATGATGGTGCAGCATCAGATATATGGTCATGTGGAGTAATCTTGTATGTTATTCTTACGGGATGTCTCCCTTTTGATGATGCAAACCTTGCAGTTATTTGCCGGAAGGTACCACTCTTTTTTCTTTCCTTTTTTCGATTGTTTAGTTTCTGTTTGAAGAAACATACTCAAAGGTTCTTTTCAGATATTCAAAGGGGATCCCCCAATACCTAGATGGATATCACTGGGAGCTAAAACTATGATCAAGAGAATGCTTGATCCTAATCCAGTCACGAGGGTGACAATCGCAGGTATAAAGGCTCATGATTGGTTTAAACATGACTACACTCCTTCAAACTACGATGACGACGATGATGTATACTTGATCCAAGAAGATGTAAGAATCTATTTCTATCTCATCATGTTGGTTCCTATGAATTTGGATCAAGATCGAGCATTAGCCTTACTCGAAAAGTCTTGTCTTTATAGGTTTTTATGATGAAGGAATATGAAGAAGAGAAGAGCCCTGATTCTCCAACCATTATCAACGCTTTTCAGTTGATTGGAATGTCCTCGTTTCTCGACCTCTCAGGTTTCTTTGAGACAGAGGTAACCTAACCATACATTCTTGTCCACGTTTACTCTGTTTCAAGATTGTCCTTTGCTCTCAATAAACGTTTGTTACTTTGTTCACTGATCAGAAATTATCAGAGAGGCAGATAAGATTCACGTCAAATAGTTTAGCTAAAGATTTGTTGGAGAACATCGAAACGATTTTCACGGAGATGGGCTTTTGTTTACAGAAGAAACATGCAAAGGTGAGATCTTTTGAATCTTTTGCTCTCTTCTTTCTCTTGTATGCTACATAGCTTGAGGTTTTGTAGTTAAGTAATTTAAGTGTTTCTTGAACTGATGTTGCTTCAGTTAAAAGCAATCAAAGAAGAAAGCACTCAAAAAAGGCAATGCGGTTTATCGGTAACGGCTGAGGTTTTCGAGATAAGTCCGTCCCTGAATGTGGTTGAACTAAGAAAATCACATGGCGATTCGTCTCTATATAAACAGGTAATGATGCACTCTTGTAACATTAGTTGATCTTTTTATTCAATCTTGACCCAAAATAACTTATGGTTTTCGGTTGATGCAGTTGTACGAGCGATTATTGAATGAGCTGGGCTCATCATCACAAGTACAGGAGCTTTTAGCGTAGCCAATAGCAGAAATTATGTCAGCCTATTCTAAAATATTTGAATCCGGGATGCTAGAGACATTTTCAATGTTCTTGATCACTGGATCTATGTACAAAAAACTATATTTTTTTGTGTATATTTTTAGTTAGTTCATTAGCTTAGTTCAGGACCGGTCCTGCTCTTGTAACACAGCTTCTTTAAATTCATGTACCTGGCTCCTTATGAAGATGCTCATAGCAGCAATTCATTTTTTAAGGTGGTAATTACATCAGTATACTCCCTCCGTTTCATAATATAAGTTGTTTTAGATCAAATTTTTTGTTTTACTTTATAAGTTGTTTTCAAGTTTCTATAAAAATTATAGGGAAAAATGTTATTTAATACCTCAACTTACAAAAAATGGCCAAATTAACCGTGAACTCGTGAAATGGCCGTTTTAACTCTCAACAAAAAGTTGACTTCTGTTTTAACCTTTAAGTTTGCGTTGACTCGGCCTAATTAACCACCGTTAAAAATCCTTCTAACAGCGTAATTGACAGCCGTTTTAGTCCGTTAAGCATCTGTTACTATAGTCTTACGACGCCGTTTTCGTGCTAAAGAGAAATCAAAATCGAGAATATAATTTCTCAAAACAAAATCAATTACCCTAAACCCAAATCGAAACCTAATCCTGCCCCCAAAATCAAAATCGAAACCCTAATTGCTTCAATTCGTTTTCTGAAATGCCATTAGTTAGAAAGAATGGCGTCGTTATGATGATTGGATCTCCAATGCTTCACGAATCAGAGAATTTGGTGGGAGATGGAGTTGAAGCACTACCGCGAGGAGAAAGAGATGAAATTGGAGAAGAAGTTGTGGGTGAAACGAATGTGGTATCTGAGTCTTGTGGCGGAGAAGAGGGAGCACAAGATGCAGCTAAAGCAACGCCGGAAGGAGAAGCAGATCGAATTGGAGAAGAAGCTCGAGGTCAAGCGAATGTAGTATCAAATGTTGATGTGGCAGATGTGGCCGAAGTTCGTTCTCCACTTAGGCGAAGTAAACGAAGGCAAATCAGATTGGAAGAAGAAGCTCACGATGCAGTTGAACCAATGCCGGAAGGAGAAGCAAATCAAATTGGAGAAGAAGCTCGAGGTCAGTCCGTTGATGTGGGAAATGCAACCGCAGTTTGTTCTCCACTTAGGCGAAGTAAACGAAGGCAAAATAGATTGGAAGAGGAAGCTGATGTTGCAGTTGAAGAATCAACTCGTCGTGAAATTGGACAAGAGGAAGAGGAAGCTTTAGGTGAAACGTCTTGTGGCGGAGAAGAGGAAGCTCACGAGGAAGCTCACATTGAATCAGGCGTTGAAGTTCGTGCTCCACTTAGACGAAGTAAACGAAGGAGAATCAGAGATGAAGAAGAGGAGGATTTAGAGGCTGAAGTTCCTGCTCTTGATGAAGACGATGACTGTGCAGTCCAAGGAGATGAAGACTGCGATGAGGTTGATGATGCAGTAGATACTAATAGAGAAGAAGATGATACTGCTGGATTAGGTGTCGAAGAAGATGGTAACTTAGACATGGAAAGAGATTTTCCAGAGGCTAATGGAGAAGAAGAAGCTAGTGACAATGACGGCGGAGATGATATATGGGATGAAGACAAGATTCCAGATCCTTTGTCCTCTGACGATGAAGATGATGATAGAGTAGAGGCAGCTCGAAATGATCGTCGTATCACCTTAACGGATGTTCTATTGATAGCACAAAACGTCGTCGTATTGATAGCACAAAACGTCGTCGTATCACCTTAACGGATGTTCTATAACGGCTGTCAATTACGCTGTTAGAAGGATTTTTAACGGTGGTTAATTAGGCCGAGTCAACGCAAACTTAAAGGTTAAAACAGAAGTCAACTTTTTGTTGAGAGTTAAAACGGCCATTTCACGAGTTCACGGTTAATTTGGCCATTTTTTGTTAGTTGAGGTATTAAATAACATTTTTCCCAAAAATTATATATTATTTTAATATTTTATTTAATATTTATATTCTGTAGTCTTTATTATGATTGGTTGAACTTTTTAAAAATAAATATTTTTAATCTGCTTGTTTTTAACTGTCATATATATATTAAGATGTCAAAAATAACCGGAAATATTTGAAATATGGCTTATAGAAAAGTTGCGTAGGTCCTATAGGGACAGAGTGTAGCACAATGTGGACGACATTTTCAGTTTTTTTCTTCAAACGGCTATATATGATCTAAAACATGGTGGAGCTTCGCTGTCAAATCTCTCTGTTTTTTTTAATAATCAAACTAATATTATACTTTTTCAAATAAGCAAATAATTACGAGATTAGCCTCGCACTGAACTTCAATTCTCTCTTTCCTTTTTTCCGTTCGATGAGAGCTTAAGCTCTGCCGCGTTTTCGTTCTCCGATCTTTTTCCATTTTTATCAGTTTCTTCTCTTCCAAATTAGGGTTTTTCTTTTCAGTCTTTGGGAATGATTTTGATGCGGTGAAAAAGTTTTTTTTTTTTGAGGGGGAAGGATTTCTGGGTTTGCTCTTAGGGTTTTGTCTTTTCAATCGCCGGAGCCTGAAATAATCCGGCAGATATGGCGTCTGAATTGCCGATGAGCCCTCATTTGGAGCAGATTCACGGAGAAATCCGTGACCATTTCCGAGCCCTCGCGTATGCTTTCTCTTAACTATCTCTTCAATTTTTCATTCGAGTGTACGTTATCGACAAGACTATAGATTTTTTGGGAACTAGATTTGTTAGGAGATTGAATTTGAGTTTCACAGACGAGAAAATAAGAGTTGGGATAGTGAATCTGAGGCACAAGTCTTATGATTTTTTTCTTTAAAAGTGAGATTCAACATTGATATGCAGGAATGGCTTCCAGAGGTTGGATAAGATCAAGGATTCTAGTAGACAAAGCAAGCAACTCGAAGAACTTGCTGAGAAGATGAGAGACTGTAAAAGGTATTCACTTTCTCCAAGATATCAGTTTTTTTACTACTCGAACTTTCCGGTGTTAGATGAGGGATTGAATTTTTCATGAGAACTAAAATGTTGTAAGTCTATTGGTGATTATGTTTTTGCATTGTGGGAAAATGTATTATTTGAGATGGATGAGATGTGTAATCATGAGTAGGAAAGAGTTTTTTTTGGTGATCAACGATTTTTAAATCTCTGCGCTTCACGTTAGGTTGGTTAAGGAGTTTGATCGTGAACTCAAAGATGGGGAAGCTCGAAATTCTCCTCAAGTAAATAAGCAATTGAATGATGAGAAACAATCTATGGTGAGTTTACTTCTTATTACTTATAATAATCTGTGTGTTGATGAAATCTATGGAGGACATGATACTTTTTAAGCTTCGTGTTAGTGTGATATTTCTGAAGTTAGTATTGGAATATAAAGTTCAGCTTTCTCGCCTCACTTGAGTTTTGGGTCACCATCGAAAAGCATGTTGATTCAGTGGTATATCAATGTAGATTCTGAGTGTTTTTGTGTGAATCTCTCGATTTATCTACCTTAATTTCTCGCTAGCATCTGGTTGTTATGTCTTTTCAAAATCTGCTTGTTGATATTTCCAGTGATTTATGTGACAGATTAAGGAACTCAACTCTTATGTTGCACTAAGAAAAACGTAAGTACGTCTACTTCCAAGGAGCTTCATTGTCTGTCCCTATATTTGATTTTCTCATATACCAATCCTTTTAGCAAATGTATGTTTTTTTATATAGAGATATAGATCGGTATGTGTTAATACATTCCCATTTGTTGTGTGACTTCAGGTACTTGAATACACTCGGCAACAAGAAAGTTGAACTTTTTGATACTGGAGCTGGAGTCAGCGGTGAACCCACAGCTGAAGAAAACGTCCAAATGGCTTCAAGTGAGTCTGTCTAAATATGTCATCTATTCAGTTGATTTTCTTCTGCAACCAGAAAAAGTCCAAAATTTGACACATTGGAAGCTTAAACTGTTTTCTATATATCAGAATGGGTAGGATAGTTAGTCCTGCACTTTTGGCTAATGGTTTGGTATCATTTGATGTGTTTCAGTAAGTTTCTAGTGGAGAGACATATATGACAGTAACTGTTTACCTACTTTACCTTTTAATGTGTTTATGTTGGTGGTTTGATGTTAGTAAATTTCTAGTGGAGGATCATATGTGGCTGGATTTCTAATATCTACATGTGTTCCAAGAATAATTGTCCTTGAACTATCCTGTGGAAAAAGTGTGGAACTTTATGTTGACTCTTGTTTTATCGTTTATATATATGTAGCAATGTCAAACCAAGAGCTTGTCGATGCTGGAATGAAAAGGATGGACGAGACTGACCAGGCTATTGAACGTTCTAAACAGGTAAGTTACAGAAAGAAGTATATCTCACTCAGTCTTTGATGCTATGTCTCTAGTAACATCCAGTGTTTCTTTCCAGGTTGTGCATCAGACACTCGAAGTTGGCACTCAAACTGCATCTAACTTAAAGGGACAGGTAACACAAAGCATTCACCATCTCTTCTCGATATTCTTATCAGGTGTAGTTCCAAATATGCTGACCTAAATATTTTCAGACGGATCAAATGGGCCGCGTTGTAAACGACCTAGACACAATTCAGTTCTCTCTTAAGAAAGCTTCGCAGCTGGTGAAAGAGATAGGAAGACAGGTTTGTATGATCTCTCACAGGACATAAGATTCTAAGACACTGCAAAAGCTAAAATTGTGTCTAACTATTATCACCGTTTCCTTTCAACCTCAATTCTTTCTTGTCACAGGTAGCTACAGATAAATGCATAATGGCGTTCCTGTTTCTGATTGTCTGTGGTGTTATAGCTATAATCATTGTGAAGGTAACCATTGCACTCTCCAACTTTTCTCATTACGGCCCAAATAAAGCTATGATTCCTTAAGCAAGTTTTAACACTGCTTAAATAAAAACACAGATCGTGAACCCAAACAACAAAGACATCAGAGACATCCCTGGACTAGCTCCTCCAGCGCAATCGAGAAAGCTCTTGTACTTCAGAGAATAGCCTTTTGGCAGGGCCGAGAGGGAAGGTTTGGTGCATATTACACTTGCTGTTGCGTGTGTGTTCATTCTTTCATGAAAGAGGGCTTGTTTATGTCATTTAAATTTGAGCTTTCATTAGAGTTTTGTATCATATATCATCATTCTTTAACTTATGACCACATGTTGTATAATTTTATACCAAGTTCAATATATTTTATAAGATCCGTTTTATTGTCCAAGACATCTAAGGAGCCAGTGGTAATCATATTATAGTAATAGATATGTTCTACCCTTAGTTTTTTGAACATTATAATGATCCACAAATTTGTAAAATCAGTTAAACAAAATTTATAGTATTTCCAGCTAATATAGAAAGGGAAAATATCAAATACAGGGCCACACACTCAGAAGTCAGAACTGTTTGGATCATAAAGAGTAGACCAAGGCCGGGTCCGGAGCTACGCTGTCTAGTGAAAACATTTATAACTTTCAGAGACCCTACAAATAATTTTGCGTTTCTTTTTTTTGTAGAACTAACAATGTTAAGTAATCCGAGGTAAATTCTATTTAAAACTGTTTGGGTTCCAAAAGAGATAAAAGACATTTTCACCTGAGAAGTGAAACAACATAACGGTCATTCTCAGACTGCCGTGTGGTTTCCAAGCTGAGTCCGGCCAATATGCGACAACCGCGACGTTATCAGAGGGGCTTCTTCATCGTTAAGCTCCAATCCTCTGGGGCTCCCCCCATCTGACGAATTCTTCTCCTTCCAGTCCTGCTCAATTATTTGGACCAAATCCTTATATAAATATACATAGGTGATGCAACATAAGATTAGGTTTTACTTTGGTGACTACAATTCCAGGAACGACAAACCGAGTTGGACCTGGATTGAACACCCTTTTCTACTCTCCAGAGCTAGTGAATGAACAAGTAAAATTCAGTAAACAGATTAATGGCCTGTACCTTCGTGATTCGATCTGGGAGGCTGTCAGTGGTTGGTTGAATCGCTTTTACATCCTTGATTTTTATGTAATTGTACATTACAACACCACAGAGCGCTGCACCAAACACATATGATAAGGAGAAGATAGTTAACAATGCACAACTTTTAGAGCTCATCCAATTACTTTTTGTGATAGAAGAAACAAACCTATAGCATATCCAGTTATATTCAGCCCAGTGATTGTGGACTCAGGAAATATGACAGTGGAGAGGGCTATGAGAATCCAGTCTTTGAGAACCCCAGCAACCCGGATTGTTACAGCGCCTGTTCTTCCGATTACTAAGAATATGGAGAAGTTTAAGGCAAGTGCGCAGAGAGCGTTTGAGAAAAAGATCCAGAAGTTGAATTGGATCTGCGAGACATCTATATTTGGTTTCTCCAGCACATACCAAGGCAAGGACAGGAAAACAAAGCTGCACAAAATCAAGAAAGATTCCTAAGTTTAATGTGCACTAGAGTAGATTCTTTGCATCTAGCTAGAAATAATACATGGTCTTAATAAGCATGCAGTGATGCAACTTAGTAAAATATAAGACAACACGAACACGAGGTCACATCAAGTCAACGAACTGACGAAGTATTAGGACAAGTATTCATCTTAAGCTGAAATTTAAATAAGAAAGGTTTGAGCTGTGTCAGGACTGCGTACCTGCATGGAGCTATATAGTATAAGCTGGTGACTGGGTTCAACGTCAAGCCCTTTTTCTGAAGAAGAACTTGAGTTAGCACCAGTCTAAGTGCTTCAGCAAATATTCCCATGACCTGGTAGACCGTGCCGATTACATTGAAATTAATTTCCCCATAGGAGGATACTACAACTCCAACACTCACCAGCACCATGTTCATGAACACGTCACACCTTGCTTTGTCCGTGCCACAAACAACGGCCATAAGAAATGTTGCTACCGGCACTGTCATTCCATATTCATGTGTTAAAAAGCTTTGCAACATGATCAGAGTTCAGAAACTAATATAGGTTTTGAGCCAAAAAAGAATTTGTGTTTTCACATACTTAGTGCTTTGAGCATCTGTATGAAAGCAACTGAAATGTGCAAATATGCAGTATTTCCAAACCTGTAAAAAGGAGTAAAAGAATACTCAAGAAACAATTCAGACAGCAGGTATGACGCAATGTCAAAACTCAGAATATGAAATTTACAGTACTAGGAGTCCAGGACAGAGAGCATCTATAAACCTAATATGTGGCACAAGTATATGGACCAAAGACTTACCAGAGACTGGATGCAAAGAATGCGCTTATAGGCACCACACATGTCACATATCTGGAGTCCAGAAAACATGTTAAGAAAAGAAAGAGATTATGAAAAGTACAGATGCCAAAAAAATGAAGTAAAGAATACAGTAAGCTGGCTTACATTTCGAAAGTCATTTTAACAGGAGAGACAACCTACATCACAAAAAAGATACTTATTACCTACCTATTATAAGGAGTACTCAGCATAAGACGAGCATGTAGCATACTCCAAACAAGTGGACAAATGTAACATTCACTTAAATGGAAGTGTAATCGCTGTACCTTGAATACCCGAATAAGAAGGAAAGCCACGAATCCAGAAAATCCCATATGGATCATTGTCAATGTTATAGGAAGTGGAAAATTGAAGTATTTCGGAGATAGAACCCACTGCAAGAGAAATCCAAAAAACGATAGATACTAATTAAACTCAGCCTCTATAATCAGTAACAAAGTCTATGAAATAGTACTACTCTACAGCACAAAGATCTTCCTCTATGGTTTCATTTCATATACACAACATTCGTATCTAAACTCAAATCCTAGTTTATACAAGCTACAACATGCAAAAAATCCACAAACTATATGAAGATCTAGATAAACAAATAAAGTAGAATCTGCAATCACCTTGTTGTATAGTATAACTCCAGAAGAAAGAATAATGTAGATTAGTAAGTAGATATATGTAAGTACAAGCGTCTTGTTTATCATCTTCGCCATTTTTTTCTCCTCTCCGCAATCACCGTAGATGCAGTTTTCTTTCGATAGTTACAATATAGGGAAGTATAATCCCACACACAACATAAGATCCAGAGATTCCATAAACGAAATCTGAAATCCAAAACAAAATCAATCGGAAACTTCAGATTTAAGTTTACACACACAAAAACCCCCAAAAATCCTAAAATCACTAAAGGAGAAATCGATAGATCACAAATCAGATCCAGAGAAACCATTACCTCGAAATGAGAAGCCGAAATGCGAATCTCGGCTTTGGGAACAAACGTTCGAATCTAGTTTAACATAGCGAGAGGGATCAGATACTTCAACCACCGTTGATGAAGAAACTTTTCCGATAACTCCAAGAAGTTTTGCCGATGATAAATGCGTAAGAGCTTCAATGGCGAATCGATGAAGCAGGTGAAGTGAGTCAGAAACTTGGAGAGAGCTTTGCTACTGTGTGCATATAATGCTCTCTGCATATCGGAAGAAGAGAGAGATTTATTATTAAGAAAAGAATATTAAATAAGAGAAATAATGAAATTGGTGAAACTAACGACGGTGGAGATGAATTTGCAGGACGTAAATCTTTGATCTAACGGTTATGGTTTTATGTCCTTGACGGGGGACTTACTTCAGCATATTTTTAAATTAGTTATGAAATAATTAGAATTAATGGGCCCATTATGTTCCAAAACTATATATCTCAACTTTTCAAAATCAAAATTATATACGTATTTAATACGAAATATTATTAGATAATACCGTATAATACAAATTTGATGCGTGCATTGACGAGGACTTAAATGTTATTTTTAAAAAGTATCAAACAAAAAATTGAAAAAAAAAAAAAATCATTTTATTGATGTTTCAATTTGGATTAGATTCTGTTATAATAAATTTTTTGTTGTCTCGCACAGTAAATTCTGTTTCAATTTGGAGTAAATTCTGTTACTTTTTATTTAGTTTGATGTGTATTGCAAATTCCTATTATAATCTCACTAACAACAGTGAGTAAATTCTGTTAATTTTTATATATCTTGATGTGTATTGCAAATTCCTATTATAATCTCTGAATTAAAATGTAGTATCAGAATTTAGAAACGAGTTTTTTTTTTTTTTAACTCATGACTTTACCTTGAACAAACAAAATTTGGTGCTTATTTATTTTGATGTGTATTGCAAACTACATCACAAAATACATAAAACATAATAATGATAAAATATAGACATACACAAATGTCGAAAAGTGGGTCTTAAAATGAAGATTTAATGAGATAAGGTCCCAAAAAATTACATAAATATACTTCAAAGTGAATAATACACTTTGATAATCATCATGAAGTAGTCGTAGATGAGATATGGGGGATTGAATATTTGGTCAATAAGGATTCCAATGTGGAGTCTGAGGAGAGGAACGAGAAGAGTTTAAAAGAGGTTGAAGTGCCTTCACCACAATGCTCATGTCTGGTCTAAAATCTGGATCATAATGCACACAGCGTGCAGACACCGCAGCTAGCTGATCATTGTATCAGACCATATGCATATAGCAAATGAAATCAGGCTCATGAAATGTTTCAGTTGTCAGAGAGATGAATGCGGACAACAAATATCGCTACTTTGATTCTAATGCCAGCAGATAAACTAGTCTTCTAAGTTAAATCATTTTTGCTGCAATGAAACAATGTGAGGAAAACAATGTTATGCGATTAATACCTTGGCAACAGCTTTGGGAGGGTACTCTCCAAGTAGTCTTGCATCAACGCATTGCTTCACTTTGTCTTTGCTTAGTTTAGGGGTTGCCTGAGACAACACACAACATGTTTATCATTGAGCAGCAATATTTCACTTTTATGATAAAAGTTTTATCCATTTGCACAAATTCCAGCTACTTTCTTGTTAACTTTAACGTCCTAAGTTACATTTCTATATGCCTAAGAAGGGTTTTAATTTACTCCAAGATTTCTTGAAGTTTTTTTTACTTATTTTTACAGACTGATCTTAAAAGCTTCTCTTGTCATTGCAAGCAAACCATTATCAGAAACAAAGAAGATTACGCTTAACAATACCCATGTCACTAAATTTTGTTGTCCACGCGGTAAGGTACGATCTACTGGTTTACGACCCGTAAGGAGCTCCAACAGAACAACGCCAAAACTGTAGACATCGCTCTTTGTGGTCAATATTCCTGTCATTGCATGTCTGAAATAAATAACTCAAAATGTTCAAAGAAGACGTCTATATATAGCCTCTAGATTAATCTGAATCAAACAAACTGTTCAAGATAGAGAACATATTTAAAAGGAATTACTCTGGACAGTGAGAACGAGATGCTCCTAGTGCCATACGACATGAGTGAAGGCGACCAGCCATGTTAGGGGCTTGATCATACAAATCAAAATCACCAATTTTGGCAATATCATCATCAAACAGAAGTATGTTGCTAGCTTTGATATCTCGGTGGATAACCTGAGGGTTCACCTTCTTATGCAAGTACTCAAGTCCTCTGGCTGCACCAAGAGCTATTTTGACTCTTCGTTGCCACGTCATAACAGGACCTTGTAGTGCTCCTATGACACCTGTTTGACCTGCACCAAAGAAACACCACATTGCATAGTTTTTTCCCTCTTGTATGTTAGTTTTTATTGAGTGAGTGATCCGGTATCCGAGCAATGGTTTACGTTAACCACACTCACCGTGAAGAACATCATGAAGAGTTCCATAAGTGGCAAATTCATAAGCAAGAACACGGAGAGGGCCATCAACACAATAGGCCATAAGTGCTACAACATTTTCGTGGTGCAGTCTTGAAACCATTGATACCTGTTAAAGTTTTCTATATCATAAAACAGAACATTTTCCAAAGGAGTGGTTTTGATGCTGGACCATTTAAACAAATGATCCATATATACGGTCTAAGCTAAGGTTAGTAAAAACTGAAATGATGTACTTTAATTTTAGTATCTACCTGGGAAAGAAATTCTTGATCTGGCTGCTTAGTAGGGTAAAGTTTCTTGATGGCAGCTTCTTTACCGCTTTTAAGAACACCGTAAAACACTCTTCCATATGAACCTTTACCGACTAATACCTCTGAACTAAAGTTCTCGGTTATATCTTCCAGTTCATCCACTGGAATGGCTGGTACAGCGATAGGCTGCATGTTAACTACTGGTTGGTTCATTGGTGGATCAGCTCTTTGATGGTGGCGTCCATTGTAACCTTTACAACGATTCAATTCCTATTAACTTACTTAGAAGCCAAAAACTGGACAATATAAGAAAAACAAAGACAAGTGGTGCAGTTGAAATATGTGAGCTACCTATTGAGTTATGTGCTTGACTTGGTCCGGTGTCAGCAGGATTACGAACATCCTCACTCCCACACCAGCCAAAACAGCTCATTATATTACACCCTTTTCTCACACGAGCTAACTTAACTGTAATAGTACAGAAGACAAAATGTGACAAAAGGTATAAAAAAAGGGTTTGATAGCACCTTAAGCTTCTATCTCCTACTTATGAAAGTGTAAGATAATATAGACAACAAACAGTTTTGAAAACAAGATTTGCCTATCTAAGACAAAGAGAAGAGAGTAAAATGGTAAGATCAATGATCTTATCTCTCTTTATTACTCAAGCAATTAAATTGTCAAACACGAACAACTGAGACATTATGTTCCCTAAACCTAGAATTTTCATAAGTCAACGAGATATAACATAGGGATACGGATTTCAAACATGAAAAGTTAGAAACAATCAACTCCTTTCTAACCCTCGAAAGGAAGATCCTTTTTGAAAAGGTTGTTTGATATTTAAGCAAAGTACCAAAAGGGAAACTCGCAACAGAGGAAGAAGAAGCATAAGGTTTACCTTTTGCTACAAGAAAAAACTAGGAAAGGAGAGAAAGAGAAAGAGAGAACTTGAAACTCTCTATTGGGAGTCGAATCTTTCATGGTTGTTTACCATTTTAGATGAGAATTTTGAAAATGTCTTAATGATCGTCAACCACTTTTTAAATAACTAGATGACCATTGTTGCCTTGTTGCTATTTTACTTGGAACAAGTCTAATATGAGTCAAATACTTAAAATACAGCTTCAGTGAATCACATTCAAATTCCCCCAGGCAGCCAAAGCACTGAAACAGAGGAGATCTCTAGATTTCTCTAGGCGCCGTCGCATCGCATAGCAACATGTATTGCAAATTCCTATGATCTGTAGCAAAAACATCATCTCAATGAAAATGTAGTATCAGAATTTAGTAATGAGTTTTCTGAATTCACAGGAAAACATAAAATATATTGATATAGAGGAGAGACATACACATGTCTTGAAAAGTGGGACTTGAGAATGAAGAGTTAATGAGATAAGGTCCCATAAATTTACACAATACAGAACCAAAATGAATAATACACATTTGATGAATCATCATGATCAGAAGATGAGATATGGGGGATTGAATATTTGATCAGTAGGGGTTCCTATGTGGAGTCTGCGGAGCAGAACGAGGAGGGTTTAAAAGAGGTTGAAGTGCCTTCACCACAATGCTCATGTTTGGTCTGAAATTTGCCTCATATTGCACACAGAGTGCAGCCACTGCAGCTAGCTGATCATTATATCACACCATATGGCAAATAAAATCAGACTCATGAAATGTTTCAATCATGTAGATGAATGCGCTTATCACTTGTTTTGTTTCGCTACGTTGGTTCTAATGTCAGCACTCACAAGATAAACTGGTCTTTTAAGTTATACACTTAAGTTAAATCTTTTACGCATTATTGAAACAATGAGAGGAAAGCAATTTTGAGATTAATACCTTGCCAACAGCTTTGGGAGGGTACTCTCCGAGTAGTCTTGCATCAACGCATTGCTTCACTTTGTCTTCACTTAGTTTAGGGGTTGCCTGAGACGACAACACACAACATCTTTATTACTGAGCAACCGTATTATCTCATTTCTAGGAAACATTTAGAGTCACATTAATCTATTCGTACAAAATTCTGGCTTTTTCCAGCGTCTTCAGTTGTTATAACATCCCAAGTTTCAATTCTATAGGCCTAATTATGGAGGGCTTTTTCTTCCAAGTTCTTTTGAGGTTTTGACCCAATTTTTGTAATTTTCAACAGACTAAATGAGTTTATTATAAATTTGGTCTTCTTAAAAGCCTCTCTTATCGATGCGGCAAACCAGAATTAGAAGCAGAGAAGATCGCACTAAACATACCCATGTCACTAGACTTTGTTGTCCACGCGGTAAGGTATGATCGACTGGTTTACGACCAGTTAGGAGCTCCAGCAGAACAACGCCAAAACTGTACACATCGCTCTTTGAGCTCAACGTTCCTGTCATTGCATATCTGAAATACATTACACAAAAAGGTGTAAGCATAGATTCGTCAAAGATGCAATAGACACATAAGGGTAATTAAAAAGTGATAAGAGGAACGAAATCCATGTGAATGAAAAAGTGACTCATAACATTAGAGCATGAGAACCAAACATTTTTGAATGAAGACATGTAACCCATGGTTTAGTCTGAATGAAAGAAACTGAAAAAAATCTTTTCAAGGTAAAGAAAATCTTGAAAAAGACGTTACTCTGGAGCGTGGTAGCCAAAGGTTCCTAGCACACGAGTTGAGTGAAGGCGAGCAGCCATGTCAGGGGCTTGATCAGACAGATCAAAATCACCAATTTTGGCAACATCATCATCAAACAGAAGTACGTTGCTGGATTTGATGTCTCGGTGGATAACCTGAGGGCTCACCTTCTCATGCAAGTACTCAAGTCCTCTGGCCGCACCAACGGCGATTTTGACTCTCTGTTGCCACGTCATAACAGGACCTCTAAGTGCTCCTTTGGCACCTTTTTTGCCTGCACCAAAGAGTCACCACGTTTCATTAGTTTCTTCCTCCTGTATCTTACTTTCTAGATAGTTAAGTATTGAGTGACTAATCCATATCTAAGCAACGGTTCACATTTAATCACTCACCATGAAGAGTATCATGAAGAGATCCTTTAGGAGCAAATTCATAAGCAAGAACACGGAGAGGGCCATCAACACAATAGCCCATAAGTGCAGTAACATTGTCATGTCGCAATCTCGAAACCATTGATATCTGTTAAAAGCTTCTACGTCAGTAACAAAACAAAAGTAGACAGAACATTCCCAAGGGAGTGGTTTGATGCTGGACTATTTGCACATAGGACATAAGAACTAGGTTAAGCTGTTTTTGGCGATATTGTACAAGATAAAAAATGCAGTGATATACTTTATAGTATCTACCTGGGAAAGAAATTCTTGATCTGGCTGCTTACTAGAGTCAAGTTTCTTGATGGCAGCTGCACCACCGCTTTTAAGAACACCATAAAACACTCTTCCATAAGAACCCTCGCCGATCAAGGTCTTTGAACCATAGTTATCAGTTATATCTCTCAGCTCATCCACTGGAATGGCTGGTACAGAAATAGGCTGCATGGGAATAACAGGCTGGTTCATGGGTGGATCAGCTCTTTGGTAGTGGCCTCCATTGTAACCTTTATAACAATTAAAAATCCCATTAACTTGGATGCCAAAGGATGGAAACTAACAGAAACACTGACAAGTAATACAGTTGAAATAGGAACTGAGCTACCTGCTGGGTTATGCGCTGGCCTTGGGCCAGTGTCAGTAGCGTTGCGAAAATCCTCACTCCCACACCAACCAAAACAGCTCATTACACCCTTCTCTCACACGAGCTAACTAAACTTCTAAAAGAGAAAAGACAAAATGTCAACAAAACAGTGGTAAGAAACAAGGTTTGAGCAGCTTCTGAAACTTATTGATAACAAAGAGATTGTTCAGACACAGACCTCTAATAAACAGTTTGCACCAAACTATAGGCATGAAGAATAGACACAGAAAAATGAACAGCTTTGCAGAGTAAGATTCTAGTATCTCCTGTTTATGAAACTATATATATAAACAAGGTAAAATACAAGCACAATAAACAGTTTTGCAAACACGATTCGGCTATCTAAGCTTAATATTACAAGGTAAAGGCACTTATGTTACCAACAAAAGCTAGCAAATAGTTTCCAAAAAGAAAAGATTGGAAGAATTTCTCTAAGATGTGCAAATGAGTAAGCTTGTGCATTTGGCTAATCATGCCGTGTGCACGAACATGAACATATTCAGACACAAATTTTCAGTAAATGGTGTTGCAAAACAAGATTTTCTCATAGTAATAACCAAAAAGAAGAAAACTTTCAGAGAACTTCACAGAGTAGTTATCAGTAAAAACAAAAATAAGAATAGTTATAAGGATAAGGTTTTTGAGCATTTACAAAAACAGAATTATGAAAAATCAAAAAAAATTCACATAAATAAAGCCAAATATCAGAAGAAGTACATAGTTCATTGTTCATCTACATGATGAACCGATCAAAATCTCAAACACCAACAACAAGAAAGAGACATTTTATGTTCCGTAGACCTAGACTTTTCACAAGTCAACGAGGTTTTAACCTAGGATACAGATTTCAAACTTGAAAAACATGAAATCAATTACGATATTCCCTTTAATCATCAAAATCAACCTGAAATTCGAAACCCTCGGTTCTTAAAAAAGGGTTTTTGACATTTAAGGAAAGTACCAAAAAGAGAAACTCGTAACAGAGGAAGAAGAAAAAGCTTTTATTTACCTTTTTCGCTTACAAGAAAAACTACGGAAGAAATTCTCTGTCCGATTCGAATTCTCTCTGTCAAGACTTCGATGGTGGTTTTAGAGACTTTAGACGACAATTTGAAAAAGTGTTAGTGTTGATGATGAATGATCGTCTTTAACACTTTTAAAACAAATATCTTAATGATCACTGTTGCGTACTTTACTTACTTGGCAAAAGTGTTGAAATACCTAAATACCCCTAACATTGTTTTAGAATTACAGTCATATCCCCAAAACAACCTTTAGTATTGGAACGGAAGCGATTTCTCTCTCGTCGCCGTCGTATCAAACCTCGCCGCCGTAGCCGTCAACGCATCTTTCATTTCGGGTGAGCCTTTCTTCGTTCTTAAACTTCGTTACTCATTCCGATTTAGCCTCCCAGATTCCTTGTTTTTCTTGCTTCAATTTCATTATTTGTTTCCTGGATTCGTTGTTTAGCTTATTGATCGATCTGATTGATCTCTAATTGTAAAATCAGCATCACCATCTCCACATAATATAGAGTATGTAGCCAAAATGACACCATTTGTTATCGATTCCAACAAAATTTGGTGATTTCATCATTTAACTAATGTTTGAATGTTCTTAGATACAACAATCTCTGTGTTCATATTCAGCTTTACCTGAGTTTGTTGTGCTCACAGTGCATGGTTTTGGTTGATAGTTGCTAATATGTATTCCTTTGACTGATGGATTTGACTACACAGGAATGGCGAACAAGATTGCAATGTTTCTCTCGGAAGCAATGAACAACAATGCTGTGATAAACACGTGTCTAGGAGTATCGTTTGTGGTTTTGGGATTGAGATCTGATAAACAGCAGAAGTATGTTGAGGCCTTAGCAGAGCAGAAGGAGTCACTCTTCAAGTCTAATAAGGCAATGAAACTCACCATGTGGGAGTGGAAACAGCAGCTCTTTGCTGAAGCTGCCTCTGCGGGTAATGCCGCGGTTGTTCCTTTGTCGACGCTTAAGGCCATCTATGGTGAAGTTACCACCACAACCAATCAATCTGGTGATTACTCTCAGCCCTCTCTTTTGCTTGTATCAGCAATTATCTGTATAGAATTGTTCTCTTAGATGTTTGTTTATTACATATCTATACAAACTAGAGTAGTCATGTTTGTCTATATGTCACTTGTAGAACAAACAAATACTTTCCCTAGATTTAACAACAGAAGAGGGCTTACTGGTTTGAGAATGTGTGGTTAGGTATCACTGTTTGATACATCAATTTACATCTGTGCAAGTACAAACTAGGCTAGATTGGTGGGGTTGATAAAGAAAACCTGACGCACGTATTGAATTCAAAGAGAAATGGGGTTAGAATCGATATGATTTAGAGTGTAACATGAAGGGAAATAGATATGAACATGATTAGAAGCCGCCTTTCGGAGATTAGCTGTGTGTTCACTAACTGGTTTTATGTTCTTTCTTCCAGGTGACACAGCCAAGGAAGATTCTAAAGTGTCCACTCCCAAGATCATGATATGAGAGGTTGTTAAATTTTTGGTAGGTTCATTTCACTTCAAATTATTCACTCGGCTAAAGTAAAGATTAGCATTTAGTCTCATCATTTGCATAAATTGCACTTGTAAACTAGTTTGGCATCTATTGTCTGTTGTTGTGATCTTTTTTTTTTGTACCTCCTGGTATGGACAAAGCTCCTAAAATAAGGTAAGACCCTCCTTTGGGTTGATTCTTAAGGCTTTCACTATGTACCATTAGTCCAAAATTTGGAGACGACAAAGCCTTGTTTGTTGGGTAAACTTGAAAAGAAAAATCCAATTTTGTTACATGAAATGAAAATTTGATACCATGGTGATTAACTTGATCCTTAGATTAATAACATCCTTTCATACATATAAAGAGTAAATAAAACATAGATATTAGAATATTATTGAAAATAAACACGAGATAAGGAATATCAGTTTCAAATTTATCATTTGCAAGTTGAGGATGATGGTTAGGTAAAATGGTCGAATTTACAAGTCGGACCGGATCTGCAAATGCCGAAGCGACTGTAATGCGGGCAAATGGCTTGACCAGGTCTTAATGGTAAGCCCTTGTCATTGAGAGTACATTGAGGCTCGCTCGGCGTTATATTCTTCGGGTGATGGTATTTGCAGTTTTGTTTCAGATAACAGTTTCCAGTTCTAAGATAATAGCTGCACTCTGGTTCGCCTGGACGTTCTGGGAATTTTTCTTCAGACATATTTTCTCTTCTCCTAGTATTATATTGTTTGCATGTACTTGTATATCTCTTCTACCTATAATCTATATATATTACCAGAAGAAAATCTAGCATTGAATACTAAAATGACATGTTTTGAAGAAAGATAGTATCATCTTTAATATTTATTGTTTTAGTTATAATTGTATTTAAACAAAATTATAATATCATGATGCTATATTTATATTTTTTCATTTAATTATTACTTAATTAATATTTAGTGGATTTTATTTTGCTAATATTTTAGATAAATACATTTTAATCATATAAATCTTCTTAACATAAACTACATGTGACATAAGTCGTTTTCTTAAAATTAGATTATTATTATTTTGACAGCAAAAACTCCACCTTTTTTTTTGAATATTTAAAAAAACTCCACCTTTATTAAGCATGTTCCTAAAATTAAAATATAAAAGTAATGAATACAAAAGTTAAATATGAAAATCACTAATAATGTAATCGGAGGCCGGATCGATCTGGTGACCCAATCACAAAACTTGTGAACCATTATTCGATCAATCAATGTACCGTGTGAGCCAAGGCTCTTTATTTCTAACCTAAGAATTTTCAGATTTAGGTTTTGAGGCCTATTAAGATTAAATGAACGGTATTTTGGTAAATGATAACTATATCTAAATTGATCGATCCCTAGACAACTCTCTCAAGAAGAAGTAGAAGAAATCAAAAGTTTGATCAAACCCTATGATAGAAAATGACGACGACAACGCAACTGGCACTTCCCTATGATTTGCTATTGGGCTGCATTGCACACGTCTTCTAGATTGTACTATCCTAATCTTTCCTTAGTCTCCAAGAGCTTTCGATCTCTCGTAACTTCACCGGAGCTTTACAAGACCCGCTCTCTCCTAGGCCACGCCGAGAGCTGTCTCTATTTGTGCTTACGGTTCCCTCCTGACACTAATCTAACCCTCGTTGGTACACTCTCTGCCAAATACCTAACCGAATGAAGAAGAATAATTCAAGTGGCAAAATTTACGTCCCAATCCTAATCCAACCATCTCCCACTTCTCCTCCTCCACAATCGCATTCCTCGAATCATATGGTTACCGTTGTAAGATGTACAAAATTGGCGGGGATGTGCCTTCTTCTTCTAGAGTCTCTGTCTTGGATTGGAAGTCTCACACATAGAACCAAACTTTAAGCATGCGGGTGGACCGGAGCTCCTCTTCCTCCACTGTAAGTCTACTTGAGGGGAAGATATATGTAGCAGGAGGTTGTGAAGATCGCAATTCTGTGGACTGGGTTTAAGGGTTTGATCCAAAGACTCACACTTGGAGCTCTGTGACTAGCCCTAGCGCGGTGATACGGAATGAAAGTGTAGCTGAACACAAAAGCTTGGGACTTGGTGGAAAATTCTACCTCTTTGGTTATGACTCAGATAAGTCTGCGGTGGTTTACAATCCCAAAGAAGGTAGATGGAACCCGGTAGGATTATATATTAATATAAGTAATGAAGTGTACTATAGTTGTTTTGTTGTGTGATAGACAACGTCTTGTTCTATAGGTTTCACGGACTCTTCCATTGGTATGACTATAAGGGAAACTTTTGGAAGCAAGTGAATGGTCTTGGGCCAGGTAAAGATGAAGACCAATACTAAAGCGACGTCATCTAAGGCACAACGGTCATCTTCAAAAAAGTTGGAAGAAAACGACGAAACAAAAACATAGCAAGGAGGTGATGAAAGTTGCTTGTACGGAGAAAGTAGCGATTCTCGCAGCCCTCGATACGTTTGACAACGCAAGATGATGACATCTGTCCTCTCTCTAGGGTTTTTTCGATTAACCCATTCTCTTGTCTATAAATACTACAATGTTCTACCGATTCCTTTTAGCTTCCTTTGCGTTACTACTCTGCTTCCTCTGCTTGTGAGTTTCCCTTTGTAAGTGCGATTAGTGTTACATTTTAGGTTTTTTTCTCTAAGTTAGGATTTTGTTTTGCTTTGTTACGGTTTTTGCCTTTCAGTGTGTGATTAGTGAACAAATGAGGAGCTTTTAGTCACGTATTAGGGTTTGTTACGGATTTTTGCTTGTGCATTTTGCTTTTTCAGTGATCAATGAGGAGCTTTTAGTTAGGTTTTAGCGTTTAATACATCCTCCTTTAGTTTTCTCATTATTTGGTAAAGAAGCTATCACATTGGTTCTCGATCTAGCCACATTTCTTTTTGTCATTAAAATATCTTCTTTTGCTATTTCTTCGATAAAAATGTCGTCTTTTTTAGGGTTCTTTGTTCTAAGTTGTTGGGATTTGTTTAGCTCTTGCTTTGGTATGTTACGGGTTTTGCTTGTGCATTGCCTTTTATTTTTAGTGTGATTAGTGAACGGTGAGGAGCTTCTTCGTTAGGTTTTAGAGTTTAATCCTCCTTTACTGTAGTTTGCTCATTCTTTAGTATATAAGCTATCACATTGGTTCTCGAATTTGCCACAAACGTCTCATCGATCTGTTTTTACTTGCCTCTGAACAATAAACTCTTTGTTCAAACCGCTTCACTTTGGATCCCTTCTTAGTTAATGTTCTTTCCATTTTCTCTGTTCACATTTCATTAATGTATTTTATTGACCTTGGAAATTTTCAGGGTTAAGTAATTGCAGATGGCACTCCCACCCTATGATCCCAATTTCAAATTTGCATTCTCTCTTGGCACGATTGCGAAACACCAAGATTACGGTAAAATTGCCACTCTAGAACATACTCATAAAAGTACATAGCTACTCTGCTTTGCAAGATGTGAGTGAATTGTGGCTGTAGAACTAGTATGTTGTTGAATCAATGCTTTGCCTCATTGCTTTAGTTTTAGCCTGAATATTAGTGCAAGCCAAAACTTTACCCATTAGGTTGATTCTGCTCATATTCTTACACCAATGTCTTAAGTTTTGTTCTTGTTGGCTATGATAACTTGTTTGCTATGATAGGTTTTAGATTCTCTCAGATATTGTGTGTTAGACCCTTAACGTGTCTTGTCATTGTACGTTTTATCATGTTTTCAAATCATATTCTTATCTTGGTAACATGCGAATTACGTTCAGATTTTGATTCATGTTTCCATTTGTGTTTTTGTCTTTGCAGATGAATCTGCTTCTGCTGCTGTTGTAGCGCTTGATCTGATAAGCTCTGCACGGTTTGCACTTAAGCTGGATAGTGTCTATACTGAGTACTCTGCTAAGTATGTGGTGGACAATGCTGCTGGCTCACACAGTGGGCGCAAGCTCACTGTCAAAGACTGTCTTGAGTTTGCCTTAAACAAAGGCGGCATACCGAAAGCAGAAGATTGGCCACGCTTGGGATCTGTGATAACGCCCCCATCATCGTATAAACCTGATCTCGTTTCGATGAAAGGACAAGTGATTGAGCCTCAGACTATTGAGGAAGCATGTGACATGGTGGTGGATCAACCAGTAGGAGCAAAATTGCATGTGTTCAAGCCACACATTGAACTTCAACAAGACGCAAGTGCTATAACTGTTAGTTAAGATTCAATATAAAACGAGAGAGAGAGAGACATTTGATCTATAATATTTGTGTTTTTGTGTGGTAGGGCATTTACTGTGGCACGTCAGGTGAGCCAGCCAGCTATGTCGGACTTAGAGATGCCATCATCGTTGGAGTCGAGAAGATCCAAGGGAAGTCTATTGGAACTGTGAAGGTATGGTACAAGAAGTTCATATTTCTGAAAGTGGCTATGAGCAGGTGGTTTCAGTTATACTCTCCGGATGGCACACACACGGGCATAAAGCGAACAGATTACCTTGTTGATTTTTGTGTCCCACGCCTATCCATGGATTAAGCAAGAAGATGTTTTTTATCTTCTTAATAAAGTATCTATCTATCTAGAGAACAATATGCTACTAGTGGAAGACTTTTGTTTAAGAATAATGTTTCAGGAGACTTTTTAAGATATGTTGTAAGCTCAGAAGTTGATTTCTACTTCTAAAGAATGTTATATGTTCCACCAATTTGGCATTTCAGCTCCTGATCTTAGACCCCTTGAATTGTTTATGTTTTAGTTTTGTTAAAGTCAGTCCTCGTTTGCAGGAAGTAGCCATGATTTGATAACAAAACATGTTATTTTGATTGTCATATATGTGAATAAAATCCAAAACTAATAAATAAGCTTTTGGAGTCCCAAATTATGGCTTCTGCTCTGGATTGTTGTTGTTTGAACTGGACTGTGAGTGTAATCTTCAGGTCTGATTGTTGTTGTTGCAGAAGCCGAAGAACTTCAGTTTTAACGATACGTTCACCTCAAGTCCTCTCTCTTTGAACAACAGGGCGGTGTGGCTTTGGAGCTAAACCCCAAATAATAAACAAAGGATCTTTCAAGATGTTTTATCAAGGAATAGAAGTGTACAAGTTAAAGGGAGAGCTATTACCGTTGGGATTGCCTTGCTCATAGAAACATTTGAAAAGAGAGACAGCTTCTTCTGCCATTATTCCTCCTCTGCACTTGTATCCTTTTCCTCTTTGAGCTTCCTCACTACCTAAGTGAAGCGACAAAATGGAACCACATCCCCCAAATTTATCATTTGGACATCCATAATACACTTCCTTGATACCTTCAATTAAGAGCAGAGTATATCACCTCTCATCAGAAACAAAACAGAACAAACAAACTGTCTAATTCAGCGTAAGGATTCATACCGAGAAACGATAAGGCCGATGCACACATTATGCAAGGTTCACATGTTACATAAAGAACACATTTCGAGAATTTCTCAGCGACTTGTGAAGGTGAGAGTCCATCTTTCTGCCACTGTCCGACAAGCTGATCAATTGCTTCCATCTCTGCATGTCTTGTGGCCTGTTCAAACCACATTGTAACAAATGCCTTAATATAGATGAATAAACCGAAGTAACAATCATACGTTTCTGAGTCACTCAATAAAACAAGATAGAGAGAAACAGTGAAAAAAATAGACTATCCAATAAATGAATGAAGACAGTAGCTTATAACTAGAACATGTATAACAAATCAAGCTTAGTTACTTGTAAAGGTTTGAATAATTACATTGCGTGTCTCATTTGTTCGGTTTCGCCCTGAAGCAATGACCTTACCGTCCTCAAGAAAAACACATCTGGTCCACACAAACCAGAAAGAAAACGCATTAGTTATCCTATATGACATTAATTGATACACTGGTACGAAACACAAATTGGTATGAAGCCAAAGCAAAAAAATAGAGACCCCACGGGAACTTCAAGAGCCTCCAGAGCAAGTTTAGCCTGCAGGCATAGGGAAATCAACTCAAAAGCAACAAACTAACTTTTGCAGTATTATAGAACCAATACTAGTTTTACCTGATGCAGAGCAAAACCCATATAATTATGAGAATCCTCACAATGGTCCTCTTCCATTAACTTTTATAGTTGGCTTGGCCAGAGAAAGTAAATAACAAAACCTGATAGCAAAGATTCAAAAATCCCTAGTTATATAGCTAAGTAGAGGATCAGGATACTCTTTGGCATATCCATTCTAAAGAGAAATTTCTCAAAGAAAACTCTTTTTTTTTTACTTGCAATGTTCTCAGTTTATATGTGTCTACCAAAACTGAAACTAAATAGTAAAATACACGTAACAGAGGAGTGTCAGGAATACAACTAATCACATTATGCTCTCAGGGATGAATCAGATCAAAAAGAAAACAATGCTTGTGAATTCAACAGAAGAGCTATGAACATAAGAGTCACAAACACCAAAAAGAAAGGTAATAGAATTGGAACTGTGATTATTCTGGATGAAGCAAAGAATCGAAGTAAGAAAGAAGAGACAAACCAATGATCTACTCGCTTACTCAGACCGCAACGATCAACAAGCTTCCTCACAATCGTCTCTGAGAATAAAAAACTAAAAATATCAATCCTAAATTTTGTGAAAAACCCAAACCATATGCCAGCCAAAACGTCGTCGTTTATGGATATAAAAAGTTTAAAAGAAAATCATGATTTATTGAAGAGTGAAGTAAAACATAATTTAGGGTTTTGTTCAATTTCGGTTTATTCGGGTCCAATTAGTTTCCGTGTGTAAGGCCAAACCGAACCAAACCAAAAAAATCAATTCTTTTTATTTACATTTGGTCAGAGAGTTCACAAATTTAAAGGTTAGATGCCAAAACAACTTCTGATTTTTATATAGACGTCAATATACACACATCATCTAATTCTTGGTGGTAACTCTGTATCAATTCAATAGTACAGATCATCAAGTGACAAATATAGAGGGAAAGAAGAATGGTTTCATCATATAGTTTGACACTTTGGTATGTCCAAAGGATTTGCCTTTTTACCGAACAAAAGATCAAACATGCAAATATTGCATCACCATAACTATATTCCAAATTAGGTGAAGAAATCACGCCAAATCGGCAAGAAGAATAAGAAAACAAACACATTTGAAAGTCATGAACAAGGAACCAACTCTCTCTTTGTTTTGTGGTCGAAGTAATAAACGCTTTAAACATTTCTCATCGAGCATTATGCAGATGAATGCAGCTACGAAATGGGGAGAAGATAGTATCTTCAAGATACAATGCCAAGAAAACTTATCGAAAACCAAAAAAAAAGTGATCATTTCATGCCAATCGATCAAGATACCTTAGTAGAATCAGTCACAAATTTCCGTATAAAAAGGGTAGGACACAATGAAGGAGAAACAACCTCAAGAAACAGCTAAATTGGGTTATGTTGCTCTTACAGGTTTTGACATTGTGTAACCAAGATCAATCAGCTTTCTAATCAACACTTTCTCAGCTTTTGCCTACACAACAACACAAACAAGAAACAAACAATGAGTATTATCGAATAAAGCTAGTCCCTTTCACATTTCTATAATACAATAGCTCAAGTAAAAAGAAGAACCTCAAGCAAGGGATTGTTTTTAGGGATGTTGCAAGCCAGTATTATATTGAGACCAGTCTTCAACACTAGAACACAGAAAAATACACTGAATCATCAAGAAAGAAAAGGATTTGAAATTGCAAGAATTGTTATAATCAGAGTCTAACCTAATCTACGCGCAATGCCAGATCCAGTGTTATCAGATGTTCCACCAAGTACCGATGTAACACTCACTGTATTGCTCTGCCATAGAAACAAAAAAAAACATCAATTTAAACAGAAACCCTAAAAATTGCTGCTTTAGTTAGAATCAAGGTTTTTACTGAGCTCACCGGTCGTGTTGAAGCGGCTGCGTACAAACTCCCAAATTTGGCGGAATTGCAACCGACCCATACGTAAATCTGTAGTTCGATTAAGTCCAATTTTAGTTCCGACGAAGCTCAAAGACTTGAGAATTAGGTTAAAAGGACCAAGCTAAGTTTATTGGCGGGAACCTGTTTCGCGAGACGGATGATCTGGAACTGGATAGTAACATCATCGAAAACTTCAGTGAAGCACGAAACTTTTACGCCGTTTCCGTCTCTTTCTACGTCGTCGGATTCTCCGATTTGGTCGGCGATGTTCACCTGAGCAACGGATCGAAGAACTTGGTCGTATTCAGTCTCCATTGTCTCCCAAGTCCGAGAAAAGTCAGGTCCTCTTTGGCTCTTCTTCTTCTTATGAAAATCAATTTCACTTTTTCATCTCCGGTTAAATCTGATTTGGTACGGTTAAATACGGTTTAGACCGGCTCAAGTTTTTAGATGGTATAAATCTCAATTGCGAAATTCCTCTTTCTCCGTCGTTGCTCTTCTCCGGCGATACGAGCATCTCTGATCCGAGCAATTTCACTTCCTGAATTTTCCGAATCTGATCCCTGGTTCGTTTCTCTTCTCTCTGTGTTAAATTCAGCATCCATTGATCTTTCGTGGGGTCAAATAGTAGTTATCTTTCTTCTTGCGCATGTATACGATTTGGGTTCTCTATGCTTGAGATCGAAACAGATCTGTATAATTTGTTATGGATTTAATCGCCTATTTCGTGGATTTCAAATGTTGGGTTCAGATTTTGATGTTGCTTTTATCCAATCATAACGTTTTCTGTTGTGATTTAAGAGCAGTTGGATTAATCTGCTTCGTTCTTGATATGTAGATGGATAGTGGAACGATAAACATTAAGAAATGGGTAGTGATATATCCAGTCTATATTAACTCAAAGAAAACTGTAGCTGAGGGAAGAAGAATCAGTGTGAGTAAGTCATGTGAGAACCCGAATTGCATCGAGATTAGTGATTGTTGCAAGCATTTGAAACTCCCTAGTGCCGTCGAGGTAATTCTTCTTCTTCTAATTGGGGTTATAGGAGAATGTTATGTCTTTAAACACAGTCTTTGATTTGAGATATTCTGGTATTTGTTAGATTGACAAAGCATACCCGCGAGATTTCATGCAAGTAGGGAGAGTGAGGGTGCAATTGAAAAGAGAAGATGGTACTTTACTCAATCCAGCCATTACTTCAAGTAAGACCTCTCATCTGTACTCCTGATTATATCTCCGATCGCTGTAGAACATTTTTGTCTTTTGTGTTTTCTTTTAATGTTATCCTAGTGTGATCAATCAGATTAAGCTAGAAAATGGAATCTGCTTTATTTACTTTACTTACTCTTGTTGTGTTGTTAAGATCTCTCCTTGTTACCCATGTTTGGACTTCTTCAATCTTCCGACAAATGTTGCCTGATACTAGCCTGCTTGTTATCAAATCTCTGGTCGCTAATCTTAACTTTCTGCTTTGTTTTATCACATACAACCCTGAATCAAACTTTTTCATTGATAATTTAGTCATCATCACCAATTTCAATCTTTGATCTGGAGGCTTTATGAGCTGTTCCAGGGATCCATACATTTTTCATTTATGGTCAGTATCATTATTCTCATGTGGGGAAACAAGCTGTTATACATTATGTATATTTCAATCCTATGCACATGGAACTTACCGCAGCAATTATCTGAGTCTTTAGATATTTATGTTTGTTATGATAGTGTTACCGAAATATCACCTTATGCTAAGTTTATCTGATTTTCTTCTTCACAAATTCTTTTTCAATTCATTGTGCTATATCTTGAATTTTTTTGGTTGTTATTGTCGCATATGGTCACAGCAGACTCAGATACAGAAATAACCTATATAGAACTTGTTTATTTCAAGCATTTTTTGACAAATTGCAAGACTTCAGATGCGTTTGTGTTTGTGTTTGTGTTTGTGTATGCGTACGCATTTGATACTGTTGATAAAACCATTTTCCACATTGCTGGTTTTTTAGACGTTTGTGCTTACTTTGACCTTATATCCTTATCATGCCCAGGAAAGTGTAATTATATGAATATACTTTTGGCTTGCTGCTTTGCATGCTTTGAACGAAAAGAGTCCACCTGTGAGAACACTGCAAGTTGTTTCCTACAGACATATGATGATGTGCTCTTGTGTTGATATATATTTTGCAGGGAAGCATCTGATGCAGAAAATTGCAGAGTTGGTACCAAGACATCCAGAGAGAGTAAAGAAGCAGGAAGCTCAGAAAGCGAAGAAGCAGGAACCTCAGGCCACAACTTCAACCTCTGGAACTTCTTCAAAGTCAGGCAAAGGTGGCAAGAAGAAGAGATAAAACAAGCCAAGCCCTCCCTCTCTCTCATCAGATTTTATGGCTTTTAATCTCTTTAACTTTCTGAGAAGAACACAAAGGTGTTTGCAGGTGTAACAATGTTTCAAATAGAACATCGTCTCTTTCAACCCTAAGCTACTTTGTTTTCACCATTCTACTTCTTCTTTTTGGCATCATCCATTGACATTAGACAAGAAAGAATGCCTAAAAAGGGAACATAAAGATATTGTAATTCACCACAATTAGTCTCACTAACCACAGCCATAACCAAAATCGAAATTACAGAATCAAAAGAGTTGAGATAAAACAGATATCTATAGATCGTTACACACAACAACATAAATGGTAATTACCTAATGAACTAACTAAAACCGTAATTAACTATGAGATCGTGCTTAATCAAGCTGTGAGAACTAACTAAAACATGGGCATTCCATTGCTTCTTCGCTTAAGTATTCACTTATGTCGATCAATAACTCGTCGTCTTCGTTGGTTGAGGAATGATCTTGAAGAGGAACCTCAAGATTGTTGTCGTCCTTAAAAAGACCAAACACGTCGTCGACATCTAGGTTTTCCCAAAAGCTCTGATCCTCCTCTGTGAACATCGGTTGTGTTTGTGTTTCTTGGGGAAGACGCATTCCGTTATTCTCTTCCTCTGTTTCACATAAGAGGCCGTCAACAAATCCAGAATCTTCATTCACCAAGTAACGAGATTGATCAGATGATGACTCGCTGCCAACAGAGAAAACAGGGTTTTGATCAAAACAAGTAGTAACTTGTGACGAAGGCTCAAGTGAGGAGTAAGAGTTCTGATCAAAAGAAACAATTTTTAAGGAAGACGGAGACAAGGTACTAGGGTTTTGACCAAAATCAGAAGCAATTTGAGAAGACGAAGAAGAAGACCCACTGTCGTTGTTAGGGTTTTGATCGGATTTAGAAACAGAGTGTGATTTTTCTTTCTTCTCAAGATAATCCATGAGATGCTTCTTCGTTCTCATCAAACGATCTTCGATGATTCTTAACTCAGACAGATCGTCACAATCACGGTAAAGATCGGGCTCTTCCCACCAAAACTTGGCTGATTCAGGGTTAATAGTAGTCTTGGGAGGAGACTTGTTGTTGAGGTAACAGTCAACAATTTCAGAGGCATGAGAGTAGCCCGAGAATGAATAAACGACATCGGAGTTCTCGTCAGGAGAAGTTACAAAAACGGCTATGTTGGCTCCGGAGAGAAGGCAAAGATCAGCCGCTTTGGAGAAGAGTGTGGGACGGCGTTTGCTGCAAGCGACGGATCGTTGTTGTTTAGTCATGCGTTTCTCAATTTCAATCTTTCTTTTTGTTCCTCTTTTCCTCATTGTGCAATCAGTTACGTTCGACGACTGCATTATTAGGGTTTGTTTTGTGTCTTACAGAGAGAGATAATGGAATCGAGAGAAAAAGAGAGAGTGAAAAGAGAGTAGAGGCAAAGCACAAATATATAGAGATTAGATAATACTAATGTCGGTATTATCATGTGACTCGGTCAAACTTAATTTTTTTAATTTTTACCAAACAAACATTTTCATTAAGATCATCAAGATTATTGCATCTAATCACAACTGTTATCATCAAATATCAACACAAACACTATAAATTCAGAATCAGATTATGCATGAGAGAAGAGAAAAGAAGAAGAAAAACAGGATCGTACTTGGAGAGTAATACAACACAAGCACCCACATCCTCCTTAACCAAAACAACAACAACAATATCAGACAAACAACCATAAACAGTAAGAAGAAAAGATCAAACACAAAAAAAAAGCTCCAACAAAGTTGTTGAAGGGTCAGCAGAGGAGAGCTCAAGCTCGAACCAAAGTGTTTGATGTAATGAAGCAGAGAAGGAAGATGCTGATGGAAGGATCAATGCATGAGAAGGTGCTAGCATTAAAGGCAGACAACAACAAAAAAAATCTAGCCCTCATAAAAAGTTTGCTTCTGGATGCACGAATGGAGATGAAACAAGAAAAGCATATAAGCATAAGGTTCTGAAGTCATCTGATGAGTCAAACATTCACATCGCTGTAGGGGATGGAAATGAGGGACAGGATTGTTGTTTGCTTCATGATGATAGCATCAGAAGTGAAGAAACTATGAAATCCAATGAGCAGTACTCTGAAAAGGGAAACAATGATTTTGGTGAAGGTGATGTTGATAACAATGACAAGACTGATAAGAGATTTCAAGAGCTGAATGTGCTAGCATTGTCGATAGAGGAGCGTATTCTTAAGGCATAAAGAACTGTGGCATGGTTGAACGAAAGGAGAGCCATAAACACACAGAAAAGCAGCTGGTTTGAATTAGGTGTTGTTGTGGACAGATAAAGAAAGGAGAAGGCAAATGCAAGTTGAATATCAAAGTCATATCTTTATGATCTTTTTGGTTCAGTGTCTTTTGATTTTCCTGCTTAGTATCTTTTAAAAACTGGTTTGGTTCCAAATGTTTCATTTGTATCTTTTGAAACCTACTCAGTTATGAGCGACTTAATACCTTCTTGGTGTGTTGCATATCAGAGTTTTCGTACAGAGGATAGCCTGATTCAATCTGTTGATGCGATCTCTTTTGCATACCTGGAGAACTTACTAGACACAAAGGCCAAAGCTTTATGGTAATTCACCACAAGAAAATGTAAATGCTTCTATTGTTACTAATAAGTTTCTGCAATTTGGAATATTTGTTATACTTTTGCGATTACTTTTGGATGCATACGAAGCTTTTGCGTTTTACCTCAGTGACACTGTTAAATTCAAAAATTCCAAACAGTACAGTTAAGTCTTTTGTCAATAACGAAAAATATCTCTGATGAATGGTCTGATAAAAGCCTTTGTGTCAATTCGATCCAACATCTACCCCTTTGTGCTTGAAGAAGTCCTTAGCCTCTGCAATATCCTGCAACCAAAGAAACAGATAAAAGACACTAAATTAGCAAAAATATTGAAGGATGTCAACATTAGATAACACGAATCCGTATAGAGCAGGATGAAAAATAAGAACAAGGCCGACTATGGCAAACAAAGAGCTAGTCTCAAAAGTACCTTCTGCAGCAGAACTGCTTCTTGGGGGCAAGTAGGAAACTGCATGAGCCCGACTCCAACCATTAATAGGCCATAGCATCCGAGGGATACAACAAAGTAGATCGGTAGCTGTAAGACAGACCGGCAATAATACCAAATCAGAACAGAATCCTAATTTCAAAAAAGCAAGAAACCAAAAAAGAGGACAAAATTGTTTGTTACTCACCAACCATGTATGGCTTCGAGGAATAATTGCAGCCTGCAAAAGACCAATCCAGAAGGCAGAGATAGCCACCAACAGGCTCAAGATCTTTACTATATGCTTCATTTGTCCTTTAAAGTAAAAAATTATGTAAAAGAGTTTAAGTTAGCTGCGAATAGAAATGCATAGACGATCACAGCATTCTCCAAGAAGTTGTAGAGCATGTAAAAGAAATCACTCAGCGAGCCTAATAAACAAAATCTAGTAAATCAATGAACTATTCACAATTTCGTAGTTGTCATGATCAACACATATATTCCTCAAGAGCAATATTAACATCCCATTTACCCCACCAAAATTGATCACAAGCTCAAACCATAAGAAATATACCAATAATAGCTATCAGTTGTAACTAGATGGAGTCTCAACAAAGCAAATGGATTTTCATGTTTCAGTGTGTAATGTTCACTAACACAAAGACGCGCACATAATTTCCAAACATCAAAGTAAAACTAGAATCTAGCACAATCTGAACAGCTCAGTAACCCAGTTTATACAACTCAAACCATCATGCTATATCCAGATCAATCCGTACTTTTTCGACAATGACCTCTGACTGGGATAAACAAAATAAGAAATTGAAAATTATCTGACTCCGAAATATTGTAACATCAAAAAAAAACAATTTCCAATTCCTGAGATGATCAAGTCCGAACTGAAGCTACAGAACCGATACAAAATCAATGAGTTCCAACAGTTCCTCAGACCAAACGTCAAGAACTCAAAGTCTCAGACCATACGAAACTTAATCCTAAGAATTGTGTTAGCTTCCAAGAATCCAAATTCACAAATGCTGATCATGTAACATCAGAGGAGGTAAGAAAAACAATCACAGGAACCAAAGCAATAGCAAAAAAAATCCCTTACATTCAGGCAAGAAGCATTTAAAAAACAAGAATTCTAAAGAACCTGAGCTGCTTAAACAGGATTTGAATCGAAAGCATCTGAATCGAACCGTGTAACAAAAAACAGGATTCCAATTTCATATCGCTACCACTGATGACTGATCAGTAACCATAGAAACATTTCTAGACGAAATTTTTATATGGTTCCTTAAAACTACATAGTTCTATCACCAAAAACCGAAAACAGTAGCACAAAAGTTTCCTAGAATCATCTGAAAGCTTATACTAAATTAGCTAAATAGTACACCAGAACAAACACAAGGTAAATCACCAAATCAAGATAAAACCATGGCAAAGAAATATAAATTCCCAACAAAACCGATCCGAAAGGAGATGTTCCTCCAAAAAATTATCGTAAATCGATACAACACACAAAATAAAGAGGAGGAATCGATTATACTCACAGTTAATCGATGAGATCGTGATCGTCTAAGCGATAAAATCAGTTATAGAAGATTAATCTGGGTGTGGAGGTCACAAGTACTCGCCGTCGACGACGATGAATCGACGATATAACAACCGGTGAATACGGGGAACTCGTGAATATGCGAATTCACTTATACACTAAAACGATGCCGTATAGTCCCCACTTATGTTCCTCCGGTCTAAATGTCATTAATCCACATTTTGGTTCACGCTATATCGGTTTGATGCGGTTTCATATCGGTTTCATTCGGTTTGATGCGATATTCCCCTTTTGTCACTTTTAAGTTCGGTTTTAAAGTCACTTTTCCATACAGATGAGAGTATTAGCATTTTCATAAGCTCAATACGTTTTTCAAATATATCAACTTTTACATTTGATTCGGTTTCAATTCTTGATCAAAAGCAAGGATTGAAGAATTCGGTTCTCTATTCCAATCCGACTAGTAAATAAATCGTCGTACTAAACCACTCTATATAGAACAAACTTCTTTTTATTAATACAAGGCCTACACCTAGTGCACCACATCATCACCATACGTTACAAACGTAATTATTTTTGTTTACACGTACGTAAAAACATTAATATCATACAATACTTGCATGTACGTTATATAGTAGGCTTTTGTTATTATCTTTTCAAGAGACCTCTGTGTGACGCAGATAGCCTTTCTTTGACGGAAGATCGGCGGTCTTGAAACCCTGTGGGAACATCTTTTTGGCTTCCTCGTCCGACACAGCAGGCGAAATCACAACCGGTTGATCTGGCTTCCAGTTAACCGGAGTGGCGATCTTGTTATTGTGCTTGGACGCCATCAACAACGAGTCTAAAGCCCTCAATACTTCGTCCATGTTACGTCCCGTGGTCGACGGATACAAGAAGCTCAATTTTATCTATATATCACAAATCCAATTAACCAATAAAATCATACATGCAATAATATATGAAATTATTACCTTACTGTCAGGACCAACAATATGAAGGGCACGAGACGGTCCGTTCTCAATTGGATCAATCATGTTAAGCTGAGGAATGATCTCTTTGTTCGGGTCAGCGATTATCGGGTAATTCACCTTGCTTCCGTGCTATATCATACATATGTAACAAATTAATCAAAACCAAAATATGATCTCTAGCTAGTCTGGTATATGCATGCATGAGATTTAAATTATACATTAAAGGCTTCAATATCTTTGATCCAGTCTTTGTGTGACTGTACATCGTCACAAGACAGACCAAGGAGCTTCACGCCTCTCTTATCGAACTCATGAGCGTATTTGGCCATCGCACCAAGCTCCGTGGTGCACACGGGTGTGAAATCCCCTGTGTGACCGTCAACAAAAATCAAGAAAACAAAAAAGGAATTGCAACAGAAGTCAAGAACTCAAGATCTATATATTAACATATATACCGGGATGAGAGAAGAGGACGGTCCAAGAATTGGCGAAGTAGTCATGAAGTTTGAACTTGTCATGTGTCGTCTCCACTTCTAGGTTCGGCACCGTGTCTCCTAGTGTGATCCCTGGCATTTTACCTTTTATATTTATATATAGAAAAAACTTTCTGTATTGATTTGATGTGAATGGATGTAGTAGAAGTTGAAGTTGCGTCGAGGACCGATTAAATAGAGATCGCAAGCTGGTTAGGTTCGTGGATCAAAGTCAGAAAAAGAGAGAGAGAGACTTGATGATGTTCAAATTGAGGTGCATGCAAAAGAGTATAGCGTGGCGTTGTTATGAATTGGGTTCACGCCACGTGTCTTCGTATAATCTTCAAAGTTCAAATAAAATAACTCTTTTGTTTCGAGAAAAAACTTAAAGCTAAGGCGACGCACGATGTCTAGAGAGACTCAAGTGTTTGTATTTATTTTTTTACTTGTGATAATCGACAAAATCTTTGCGTTTACACCCAAACATTGTCGTATTAAGTTTCGTTTGGGCCGAGACTATGGTTAATGGGCCCATGTTTTGAGAAAAACGGCGTCGTTACCTCAAAAAGATTAGTTCTTCGGACAGACCTAGGAGGATCAGAAGTTCTTAAACGAAAAAGAAGAAGCCGAAAACTTCTGTCGGATCTGGAAGCTCTCTCTTTCTCTCGTTTCCTTTCTCGCTCCCGCTTAACGCTTCTCTTTGCTTAATTATTCTTCGTCTTCCTCTGGTTTATTTCAAACGTCTCTTTTTGGTTTTTGTTGATCACGGACGCTTTTCTTTGGTACGTCCTCTGATTCCAATCACCCACACACTTGGTTTATGTTGTCGAATTTGGATTGGTTCAATCTCTTTGTGGTTTGTTGTTTCTTGTTTCTTGTATTAGTTCTTCGTGTCTTTGTATACGAGTAATTAGCTTGATTTTTTTGTTGAGCAATTTTTCTTTCGTACCAGTTTAGGATTTCTTGTGTTCAAATTATGAATCTTTAATTCTCATTTCTCAGTTATATTCCCAGAATTACAAGTTTTCTTTGATGTTGTATAATCACTGATCATTGTGTTTATTGTCCTGTGATATATTATATAGATGGAGGTGCAAAGTCTATTAAACTTTGATTTGGATCCTGGTCCAGTTGATCAATCTATATTGGTGTGGCAACATGAGCATAGATCAGCTGCTATATGGGAAGATGAGGTGTGTTACTAGTTTCTCATTTCATCTTGTTTCTTGTTTTGCTTCCGTTGTTTTAATTATTTCCTTTTTACCGTTATACTTCACATTCAGGTTCCTCCTCGTGAACTGACATGTCGGCACAAGTTATTGGGGATGCGAGATTGGCCTCTGGATCCTCTCGTGTGTCAAAAGTTGATAGAGTTTGGTCTATATGGAGTTTACAAGGTTGCCTTTATACAACTTGATTATGCTCTGATAACAGCTTTGGTGGAGAGATGGAGACCCGAAACGCATACTTTTCATCTTCCTGCTGGAGAGATCACTGTGACTTTACAAGATGTGAATATTTTGTTGGGTCTACGTGTCGATGGACCTGCAGTAACTGGTAGTACAAAATACAACTGGGCTGATTTATGTGAGGATTTGCTTGGTCATAGGCCAGGTCCCAAGGATCTTCATGGTTCTCATGTGTCCTTAGCGTGGCTGCGTGAGAATTTTCGGAATTTACCTGCTGATCCTGATGAAGTGACGTTGAAGTGTCACACTAGAGCTTTTGTATTAGCTTTGATGAGTGGTTTTCTTTATGGAGATAAGTCTAAACATGATGTGGCTTTGACGTTTCTCCCTCTGCTAAGGGACTTTGATGAAGTGGCTAAGCTTAGCTGGGGTAGTGCTACTCTAGCACTTCTCTACAGAGAGTTGTGCCGGGCAAGTAAGAGGACTGTTTCTACCATATGTGGCCCTCTTGTTCTGCTGCAGTTATGGGCATGGGAACGACTGCATGTTGGTCGTCCAGGAAGACTTAAAGATGTTGGTGCTTCTTATATGGATGGCATAGATGGTCCTTTACCAGATCCATTAGGCTGTAGGTAATTGATATTTGTCATATTGGTTCAGTTTGTTTTTACAAGTTCAATTTCAATTATGGTTTGCTTATGAAACTGCTTGAAATCTAGGTGGAGGGCTTCTCTGAGTCATAAAGAGAATCCTCGTGGAGGACTGGACTTTTACAGGGACCAGTTTGACCAGCAGAAAGATGAGCAGGTATAATAAAATAATGGCGTAGATGACCGAGCTTTGACCGTTCAGTTTAGGATAGCAGAGGAAGAATTACAGACCAACTCCTAATCTAGACAACTTTTGTTTGTCATTCAAGGACTTAATCTTTTCAGTAATAGAAATGTATTTTGTAACCTCACTGTGACCGATACTTAATTAAGAAACACTTACAGTGTAAGTACTGGTCTCTTATAGCACTTATAGCTAAGATAGTGTGTAGTGATGGGATATCCAAAATGGTTTTGTAATACTAGTTTCCAGAAGTCGTAGATTATCACTTATCAGGCAAAACTTCTTTATTTTCCATACACCCATGAATATTTTATCAACAGATCTCTGATACGGTAAACGACGTGTGAATTTCTTTTATGATGTGGATATAGGTTATATGGCAGCCTTACACTCCAGATCTTCTAGCAAAGATTCCTCTGATATGTGTTAGTGGTGAGAACATATGGCGAACTGTTGCACCACTGATTTGTTTTGATGTGGTTGAGTGGCATCGTCCTGATCGGGTACTTAGACAGTTTGGTCTTCACCAAACAATACCAGCACCTTGTGATAATGAAAAAGCTCTTCATGCTATTGACAAAAGAGGCAAATCAGAATATGACTGGTCAGCACGTCATAGTCGACATATTGGATTGTGGGAGGCACGTGTGTCATCTGTTGTATCCGGTGAGCCAGAGTGTAGCCCAATGGACTATAATGATCCTTATATGGAGTGGTACCGCAGAATTACTAGAAGAATTATTAGTCCTATGAACGAGAGGCGCCCCGGACAATTTCTACCCACTGGTTTTGCTTTCCAAGTGCTTGTAAGTTATTATGTCCAACATCAAAACTTCTATGGTTTTTCAGCTTACTTAAATCTCATTACCCAATATAAAAATTACAGGTTCAGAGGGTTGCAGCCATTCATGCTCGATCTAGGGCTTCACTTGAGGAGGAACTTACTGTTGGCTCCGCGAGGCAAACATTACAAGATATCGTTGATATGTGTGCAGGCGCCCTTCAACTCAATGCGCCTTTAGGCTCGTTATCTAATGGTAGGATTCCATAAGAACCATCAGAATAGTTTTAGGCTACAATTCCTTTTCTTAGTGACTTAAACTTTCAAGTTTTGTCGAGACTTATCTTTTAACTTAAGAAATTCCTTTGTTATAGGCTCCGTTGCTCAAGCTCCAACTCCAGAACCATTTTTGATGTTACCTCAACCTACACCTACAATAATACCCCAAAAGCCGATGGGTGGAGAAATGGTATGCTTACCATTGAATGACATGGAGATAGATGATGGTCTTGCAGCAGAACCGTTGGAACTGATGCCACCTGTTCAGGATATAGGATGTGAGCAGTCTTTATCATCAGTTTCCCAGAAACCTCTTTTCTGGCCGTCGGGAGGGAAACTTACTTTCAGCTGGGTTTGTGAAGTAATGTTGGTGTTTGATTGGTCGTCTAAGAATCTCCCACCTTGTGAATTTTCAAGTGTTCTGCCTTTTAATGTCTTGGATGAGCTGGTTCTCTTTGCTTCCAAAATCCTGAAAAAAGAGCCAAACTGCGTTAGGATAGACAGTGAGAAAGCAGAGGTCGTTGTGGTTGGAGATCTACATGGGCAGCTACATGATTTGCTGTACCTTATGCAGGATGCTGGATTCCCGGATGGTGATCGGTTCTATGTGTTCAATGGGAATTATGTAGACATAGGAGCATGGGGTTTAGAAACTTTCTTGCTTCTATTATCATGGAAGGTAAGCTTATTAGCCTTTTGATGTGTGTAGTACTGATATCGTGTCAGTGGAGCTTAGGACGCAGACACATACTCTACTTTAATGCTGCTAAATTAAATCATGCCGCAGCATATTTTAATTGTAGGACCTTCATTTTTCTGCTAGGTTCTTCTACCGGCAAGAGTGTATCTTCTACGTGGCAGTCACGAGAGTGAAAGTTGTACATCAATGTATGGATTTAAAAATGAAGTATTAACCAAGTATGGAGATAAAGGAGCAGCTGTCTACAAGAAGTGCTTGGAGTGCTTCCAGTTACTCCCTTTGGCTTCTGTAATTGCTGGAAAGGTATATACAGCTCATGGAGGTCTTTTCCGTGATGTATCAAGCTTTCTTTCAGACAAGCAAGAACGGAACAGAAAACGCAAGCGAACTCAGAAAAAGCAAACGGATAATACTGTCCTTGACACTGAAGATAGATCTGAGTCCTTGCCTCTTGGCTCGTTGAAGGATTTATCCAAAGTGAAAAGACGTGTTATAGATCCTCCTACTGAAGGTTCAAATTTGATTCCTGGTGACATTCTTTGGTCAGATCCATCGAAAGACACCGGCCTCTTTCTTAACAAAGAGAGAGGTATCGGTTTGTTGTGGGGTCCTGATTGCACCGCAAAGTTTCTACAAGACAATAATTTAAAGGTTAGATTGATTAGTTTGTGATAATAAATTGTCAAAAATATTGTACCTAGAAGCATTGAGAATTTGATAGAAGATTTGAGTGTGCAATCAATCAAATGCATTAGGATATAATCAGAACAATTTCGTTCTTTTTTGTATATTTGTGAGGTATGTCTGTTACTCCTTCAGCTTCATGATGTTATCTCTTTGTATGGCAGTGGATCATCAGAGGGAAGGGAGCCCCTGACGAAAGGGCAAAACGAGATGACCTTGCACCAATGAATGGAGGATATGCAGAAGACCATGAAGGGCTTATAACTTTGTTCAGTGCTCCTGATCATCCTCAGTTTCAGGTATGCTCTATTGGATATTTGTATTGGCTATCTTCACTTCCACCTGTTGTAGTAAGCTCTTGCGGTTCAACAAAAATGGTTACTCGCTGGCAGGATTTCTTATATCTTGTAGATGTTGTAACTTGTGTTTGAGCCTCAACACAAACCTGAGTACCTGTTGTCTCGTATGCAGGATACAGAGGAGAGACACAACAACAAAGCAGCCTACATAATATTACAAATCCCTGAATGTGAGGAGCTTAAATTTCAACCGCTTGAAGCAGTATCTCCGAGGCCAAAGGTAGTACTACAATTTAATTACGAGAGTCCTAATTTTAATATCTTTTAGTTTATTCTTAATATGTTCTGACATCTGCAGGCTGAGGCGTACTACGACTTTAGACGCCTGATTCATCCACCCAGTAATTTAGTACACAATATTACGAATTCTGTTGATTCACCATCCTCAGTGCCTGATGACAAAGATAATTTAATATCTTCTGAAAATGTGGAATATAAGTCCATGGATCTCTCTGAACAGATGGAAGTTGATGAAAAAGATGATGTTGATTCCAAGTACTCAGAATCTATAACTGATGAAGTTGCAGCTTTTGGAACTCCAGCATCTGGTGATAGAGATATGGTTGATTTTTCAGATAAGACTGAAAATGGTTCTAAAGAAGCTGACCATTCCGAAACTGCAGAGATTAGTAAAGATTTATCTGATACAGTTGGAAAACCGGAGTCTTGCAGCAGAACAAGAGGTACATATGAAGCTATCGGAACTGATGCAAAGCTAAAATCTAACACTCCTGAAGCTATTAATCTGGAACCGCAGCCAGGTTGTGATCTGTATGTGCCTGATTCTGGAAATTCTACAGAATCTAGGACCGAAAAAGCTGCAGAAGAGGCTTGTGTTGGCAGAATAAGCATAGATGACTGTAGCACCACTGGTGATGCTGCAGTGGAATTAGAAATTACATATGATGAGAAACTGGATAGAGTGGTAACTGAAATCACAGGGAACGATGCAGCTGAATGTATGACAGACGGTAATAGAGACATAGCCACCGATGGTGCTGAGAACTTGGAACCTTCGACTAGCAAACTTAATTATTCAGAGCCCAGTGAAGATATTGATGATTCTACCATGAAGTTCAGACATAATACTAGCTGCGTTGCTGATTCTGATCTTGAGACTGTGAATGGTGGGGTTAATGCAGACTGTAGCAGTTCATCGAAATGTCTAACCAGCAAGCCAGTGGTGGCTCATGACAAGTTTACAAATCTTACAAAACCTTCTCATGATAAAGGTTATGGAGAGTCTGCAGATAAGCCAGAGAGAGTAATTAAACTGGTTACATATTCTAAGCGTAAGTCATCTGACAAAAAACACATGATTGAATCTAATGAAGATCCCCAACAGAAGGTCAATGATTCTGTCGATTCAAAGAACAAAGGTTCTCTTGACAAGTCACAATCAGTTCCAGGAGATATGGACTCATGAAATCTTGTTCCACTGTCTTCTTTCCGGCTGAGGTAATTATAATCTCTCTTCTGAACACGGTGTCTAGGCAAGCCTCACTATCTGTTTATAACACGGTGTTAATGACTGTTTTTCAACTTTGGTGGTTCTGTGGTTAGTTAATTCTGGTTTTACGAGTTCTGCAACATTTCATTTCAAAAACACGCATCTTCTTGCCATGAACAAGACTTACTATTACATATGATTGATACACAGATCCCAGCTCTTTTATCTCACACGTCTGAGTGATCTCTTAATTGATTTTGCAGATGATGATGAACAGCTACATGGCTTTGGATGTGTCCTTAAAGACAATGTACAGTGGACAGTGGTCATAATAGTCTAGCTGGTTCAAATCCAACCGGATCCGGTTTGCTAATTTAAGCTTAGATCAGTAGGGAGATGGTGTAAACATTATTCCCCTTCTCTTGAATTTTACTTTTCTCAATCAAAGTTTATGTAGTTTAGTGGTACTTTTGTAAAAAAGAATTGAAAGTATTAAGAATTACAGTGTGTTTGTCTTTCATCATTGAAAAATAAAATTTGTAAACGGTAAACAAACAAAACCATAACTAATCCAACGGAGAGGCAAATTCGTGGGTTGGGTCAAAACGAAAAGGGTATAATCGACTTTGCCACACGATAAGTCAATAACTAGATTCACTCGTTGAAAACGCAGCGTTTTTGCATCCTAAGCTAAAGAAGAATCTGCCTTTGCGCGTCTTCAGGTTTTCTTCATTTTTTTTATTTTGTCGAATCTCTCTCTCTCTCTTCAACCCCTCTTCTCAATCTAGGGTTAGGGTTTCGATTCTGCTAGAGGTTTTTTTTCTCCCAACTTATACTTCTAAGCCCTCTCGTCATAAGCCTTGTTGACTCTTCTTCTTAATTTGAAGAACTTCGTAGGCTAAGCATGTCGTGATTATCCCAAATTTCTGGTAAATTTGATTTCTGCTACTTCTACTCGTCATTTTATTCTGAATTCGTCTTTGCGTTCGAATTATTTCAAGCAATTAGCTTCATCTTCGTGTGAAATTTCAATGTTTTAGGATTTGATTTGGTGTCATAAAGAACTTATTTTTCTCGTGATTTTGCATCTTCTTTTAAGTTTTTCTGGGCTGGTTTCATGGCTCCTTTATCGTTTCACGTGAATTTCAGTGTCGATTCGATTGGGATTTTGAGAATAGTTGGGGACGTTTCTGTATTGCAAAAGAATCTGTGAATCTTTTTTATTCTTCTGATATAATTTTCCAAGGAGATTAATCGTTGTATCCTACTGCTGTAGCTTATTTGTTTAAGTTTGATATTATTTCTTCAAAACAATCTTCACAAATTTCTCATGTTCGTTCTTATGTTAATTTCAGGTGTTTATTCAAACTCCATTGTTACAAAGATTTTCTTTGATAAGTTAAAGCAATGTATACCTCCGAGGCAGCCCCTGATTTTGTTGTTGACCAGGGCATGTATTACCCCGTTGATGCCAGTTATGGCTATTACTGTACAGGTAATTATAACTTGGATTCCTTGTATCAATTATACTCTCGGCCTTAATGCGACAAGTTCTCTAATTTTCTTAAGTTTCAGGTTATGAGTCACCCGGTGATTGGGAGAACCATCAGATGTTTTTTGGTGTAGATGGTTCAGAAGTCCAATACACAGTACTAATCTCGGACATAAAGACTTCTCATTAATCGTTGATTTGTTCTTATACATTTTGTATTTGTTGACATGATATCCTTTTTTTGTTTCTCCAGGGTGGGCAGAATGAAAATTCTCCCTATATATGCTATACACCTAGTTATGGATATGCACAGTCTCCTTATAATCCATTCAATCCTTACATACCTGGCGCTTCAATTGGCGTTGATTCTGCTTTTGTTGCTCCTCAACAATTTTACTCTATTCCTCCTTACCAGAGTGTTGCAACGTCGCCTACTTTTGTTCCATATGCAATTCAACCTGAGATTGTCTCGAATAGCTCTACAAACTCTTTGGTTGAGACTGGTTCAGCTAATAGGGGTCGATCTGATGGGAGAGGGTCAAGGCAGAGAAGTGGCACCGCTACTGCCGGACTCCAAAGGAATGATCCGAAACTTCCTGCAGGGAACTCTTTGGGCAAGATCTCGGAGAAACCAAGGCCTAATTCTGGACAAAGCAGACAGTCAGAAATGGACAAGAGTGATTCTACTTCATCATCAGGACAAGCTCGCCAGGTATAATTTCGTATTACTAATGTCTGGTTTTACTTTATTTTGGATATTGGTGATACGAAGTTGATGAGTTAGAAAAAGATTAGCGGAATGATTGTGATTCTAATTTCAGACATTGATATGCTTACCTGTGTAGTTCTAGGAGTACTGTAGTTTGTTGATCACTACAGCCACAGATATCATTCTGATTTTGACTCTGGACTTGTGTAATCATCTTTGCAGGGAAGAGTTACCTCCGTCAGTGCTCAACCTGTTGACGTGGTTTCCAGTAGCAGAGTATCGTCTTTTAGGCAATTAGACATTGCTCCACCTCAACTTAATGATTTTTCAAAAATTGCAACAAACAATAACAATATTCGGCCCAAGCTGTATGGTGGCCATGCAAATATAATTCCTGATACAGTCCGTGAACAAAATCGAGGTCGAAGATCGAGAGCATTGGGAAATCAACTTATTGTTAAAGCTTATACAACAAAAGCTGGAAATGCTGATGCCGAGGGAAATATTGTGATCAATCCTTCTCAGTATAATAAAGAGGATCTCCGAATCGATTACAGCAATGCCAAGTTTTTTGTGATTAAATCGTATAGTGAAGATGACGTTCACAAGAGCATCAAATACAATGTTTGGTCATCAACTTTGCATGGGAACAAGAAATTGCAGAGTGCGTATGAAGATGCTCAGAGAATAGCCACCGAGAAGTCTTGTGAATGCCCGATATTCTTGTTCTTTTCTGTGAGTTTTTCCTTCTCTCTTTTTACATGCTAGCTTGTTTGTGTTAAGCTTATTCTGATGCATTGCTTTTCTTTTTAGGTTAATGCCAGTGGTTTGTTCTGTGGCATGGCTGAGATGACTGGTCCAGTTTCTTTTGATAAAGACATGGATTTTTGGCAGCAAGACAAATGGAGTGGAAGCTTTCCCGTCAAATGGCACATCATAAAAGATGTTCCCAATAGCTATTTCAGGCACATCATACTACAGAACAATGAGAATAAGCCGGTCACCAACAGTCGAGACACACAAGAGGTTAATTTTCCTACTAGACCACGCTTTGAAGATTTTCACATTCAGAATTTGCTAATATATCATTTTCTTCTGCAGATAATGCTGAAACAAGGTCTGGAAGTGCTAAAAATATTTAAAGATCATATGGAAAGGACTTCATTGCTAGATGATTTTGTGTACTACGAAAGCCGACAGAGAGTCATGCAGGATGAGAGAACCAGGCTGCCGTACAGGACCTTTCTTAACGATTTACCATTACCCAGGCCAGATCTCTCTGATAGAAACAAGAAAACCCCCTTGGAATCCTTCAAGAAACCTTCAGTAATCTCTGCAAAAACCGAGGAGCTTCCTTCAAAGTCAGAGGGGAATGAGGAGACCACTGTAAAAGAAGGTAATGAAGAAGATACTTCTTCCACTCAGAAGAAGATCAGCTCACTCACCATTGACCCGAGTGGTACAGACTCTAACCCGACTACTGTTTCTCACCTGAACCAGAAGAGTCAAGCCAAGTCTAAACCGAACTCCTCTGGCTCTCTCAAGAAGACAGACCCCTCTGAAGTGGTTGATGCTTCTCTCTCGGATAAAAATGACTCTTTCAAAGTTACCGGGTCTCCTGCAATCTTAACAGTCGGTACTATTCCTCTGGACCCCAAGTCACTTCAGAAGTAAACCACCCCCACGGGTTTGGTTTATTCTCTGTTTCCTTACATTTATTCTTCTCTCTAAAGTCTAAAGTTGATCCTGCTTCATCATACAAGCCAATGTGGTATGAAGAGAGGGTTCTGTTTGTATAGATGAGTCTTGACTTGATAATCCGTGATTCGATCAAACGCCAAAAAGAGAATTGTTGAGGGTTGAGGTTTGCGGTTAGTGGTTGCGTTTCGGTTATTTTGGATGTCCTTGAGAGAGCTGTACTCTGAGCATTTTGATCGGAATTTCATGTGCTGTTCACTTATTGTGTTTTTTCTTACTTCCGTTTTTTTCTTTCCTTATTGTAAAATTCTGTCTGTGTTCTGTTTGGTTGTTTGTTCCTCCCAACTCAAAGAGTTTCAAATTGAATTTTGAGTCTTTTTTTCTTCCTACCTTTACTTTGTCGTATTATGAAGTAACAGAATCATATGAAACCAATCCAAAAGAAAGTACTAATAAAAAGATCTAACTAATAGAGTAGACAGATAAAAATATATAATGGACAAATAATAAGCCCATAGAGACAGGCATCGATCTAAAATGCTTTAAAATCTCATCGCACAAATAAGGCTTCCACTAAAAGGCCCTACAAGGGATGGCCCAATATACATACAACAACTAAAAATAGTTCAAATCTTATCCATCCACGTGGCACATTTCCAACCATCCAAATTCACCGGAGAGATTCAAATTCAACAACCATAATTCGAATCATATGCTTCCTCCACCACCGGAGATCCATCAAGCAAACAATCAATCGGCGGAATCGTCAACGTCTCTTGTTTCCCATAAGCATTCCAACAAAACGGATCATCAACAAGCTCACCTTCTTCCGGCAATAACTCAACCTCCGACATCGTTATATTCGTACACGCGACGGTATCGCTACAAGCGAAATGAATCGGTGGACTTCTAACGTCGTAAGTACCTTTAATGTTCCGATACTCGACGTCGAATACTTTAACCGCCGATGTTTCGTTACGGCAATCTTTGGATTGGCAATAGTATTGATCGACGATTATGCAATTGAGAACGTTCTCCATTTGGATGTTTTCGAAGAGGAGATTTGATACTGATCCGGTACCGCCTTGCCATGTTTTGACTCGGAGGCCGTTATCGGAATCGCGAATCACGGTGTTTCTCACTGTTATGTTTGAAACGCAGGCTTGTGAATTGTGCACGCCTAAGCTCCCAATGCTGCGTTTTTAGACATTTTAAGAGGTTTTTAGCGGTTAGAATTCAAATCGCGTTTTGAAAGCGATATACGACTAAACAAAATGTACGAGAAAAATATAGTTTTCTTAAAATAAAATAAAAACTCAGCTAAAAGAACTTCAATTTTCAATTTTATACCTAAATCATACGCGTAATTAGCTTTTTAGAAAAATACAACAAATTTTCTTAGCTTTTTTTATTTATATATTTTGTATAAATTCGAAAATGATATTTTATTTAGCCACAAAAAAAAATAATAGTTGATATTTTCCAATATTAAAAATCATTCAATCTTGAGTTTTATACCTAAATTAAACTCGTAATTTAAGATAGACCTACGATATTAAAATATTGGTATATGAGATACCAGCCAAATTAGAATATTTTTTTTGGTATGTTCTTATAATTTTGCATAGACATATTTATTCAAGTTCGAAAATAATATTTATGAATATGAGTAACTTTACTTAAATCCAGCACCAAGTTCGATATTTTTTTGTCAAGTAGTTCCAATTTCCAAAGCTCAATTTCGGGTGGATGGATCATTCAGCTAACATCCGTGATCCATGTAAAACACACAGACATCGTAATGGAATCAATTCGGGAAAAAATAACATTTTAAAGATTTTTTGTAACAAAAGAAGAAAAAGATGAGGAAAGAAATGAAAAGAGAGAAACCTGATCCCGTGACTAGGGCCACAAGTGACACCTTGAATGTCAACATCTGAGCAGCCAGTTCCAATCGATATGCAATCGTCCCCTGTGTTAATTAATAACATTCTTAACCAAAGTTATAACACATACACTACCAATATACGCATTATTCATGATACAAAAAAGTTTAGTAAATAAAACAAAAAACAGTACCGTTGCTAACGACAGAATTGTAAATGCCAACAGATCTTGTGTTTCCGAGATGGATACCATCTGTGTTTGGACTTAGTTTTGGTGACGATATTTGGATTTCGTTTATTAACACTCCTTGACATCCGTCGAATTTCATGTGAAATTGTGGACTGTTTTGGATTCTTAATCCTTTAACCTCTATATTGTTGCTCATGAAAAACCTAATCATCTATAAATCAAAAGAAACAAAAAAAAAGGTTAGTACTAAACCAAATAAAACCGGTCTAATTTAATGATTTGGTTCGGTTTAAGTAGACTTACAGTCGGACTTGCACATGGTCCGGACGATGATGATCCGTCTGGACCCTGAAAAGATAATAAAACACACAATCCCAGTTATTTTATTTGACAACATTTTTTTGGTTTTTACAAGTAAAACTATTTAGGGAGCATAGTAGCTAGTATGGTTTGTCGTGATGTTCTATTTGTCACGACCACGACTTATGAATTAATTAATAATCAGCAAATCTCTAGTGTAAAAGTTATAAGTAAATAGTTACCCTGTGGGGCTTGCAAGGTAGATCCCACCATTTTTGACCATTGCCTTCGACGGTGCCTTTGCCTGAAAACGTGAAACCGTCGAGGCGGTAAAAAACCAACCACTGGTTTTTATTGTCTTTCTCTGGCCATTCCTCTGGTCCGTCCGGTGGCATCAACACTCCGTCCAACTTCACATTCCCAAAATACATGTAATAAATAATTAATAAATATTATTGTTACTTTAAATAATTGCAGATTTTTGTAAAATATTATTATCATTAATGCTATGCTTTTTCTTTTGAAATTTTAATTTTGTTTACTTTTTGTTATAAGCCTGTTACTGTTAAAAGAAAAGAAGCATTTTTGTTTGACTCACCTGAAATACAAGACCCGGTTTACATGGACCGGAAAAAATAGTGGAGGTGATTTTGAAAACGCCGCCTTCAGGTGCCAAAACGACGCCGGATTCGACAGCACAAGCGGCTTTCCATGCATCTTGAAATGCTGCCGTATCGTCGCATGACCCATCACCCACTGCTCCAAACGACGTAACGTCAAAGACGCATCCTGAGTCAGAATCTCCCGGAGCCGGGTCTGGACTCGGGTACGGGTCGGAAGGGACTTGATCAGGTGGATTGGCCGTTTCAAGAGGAGGAGGAGGAGGAGGAGGAAGAGGATGCGTTACGCCGTGACGGCCCTTGTGGTAATGATATCTTGCTCGTGCCACGTTGGTGAAATGTCCAAAGAGGACAGTGGAGATTATGTAAATCACGAGAATGCCACTGAGTCTGCGCATTGTTTAGCTTTGAGAAGAGAGAAATGGAGAAAGAGAAAGAGAATTTTGAGAGAGTTAGAGGAGTTTTGAGTGTGTTTTATAGCAAACAAGAAGAACAGAGAGACAATAGAGTTTGAAGTTTGTGGAGACGACACGTGTTTATTTTCTGTTGGTTATGGAGTTCTATCTATGTGTGTGTTTTGGGCATGAGGCTTTTTAAGAGACTTCTTGGTTTTACAAATATTCTAATGTTTTTACGACTTGTCTTTTTCTCCATTTGATTTTTTTAAAAGATAGAAACTTATAATGTTTTTCATCTATGTCGAAAATTTGACTAATGTTTGGATTGATATGCTTATATGAATTCTGAATGGTCAAGTGATAACATTTTTGAAAATCAGTGCAAAAAACATAATAAAACAAATCTTTTTAAGGTTTTGCAGATTTTCATCTTAATTACCTTCTTGTGTATCGAGAAAATTCTTGACTTTTTGTTCTTTTATACATCAATCTATAGTACTAGTATAGATTATATGGTGAACTATGACTTAATCATATTTAATTTTCAAACATAATTCAAATACCTAAAATTTTTTTTAATAGATGTATTTAAGTAATCAGATTTGAGATTTTATTCATTTTATCTTATGTTAACTTTCAACATACAATAAGAGTGTTTGAGACTAAATTAATATTATGTCATGTGGTTTCGGGTCTGAAAAAATTACGGAATTTAATCCATGACCTCTTAATATTCAGAAAAAATATTTGAGTGATCTTAATTATTATTTTTGACATTAAATTAATTAGAGTTTGTTATTTACTAAATGTTTATCTAAGTTGTGTTTAGTTTTGACGGGATTTGTTTTTGAGTAATATATGAGATTTATGATATTTATAAATGGTGGAAGAGAGAGACACATTACCACGGTAGGTATATATCGTTATATTTGGCACTATTATCTCGCCTCTCGCATATGTTCCAAGAAATCTCATGTTTCCTATGTTATAAAATCCAAATTTATCAGCATCTTATTGACGCTAGTTACAAAGTCCTCTTAGTCTCCAAGCTAATTAAGCAAAGTCAATACAAGGTTCATTAGTAACCCTTGTTTACTCGTTTCCGATCCCCATGCAAAAATACCGCGACGTCAACTTTTTGTTTGTCTGACATTTTGCTACGTTAACTTATATGGTAATCCTAATTTTGATATAGACCATCTTTATTAACGGTCTCTTACATAAAATTTTAAACAATTTTGATAGACAAAATAATATTTAAATATTAGAAAGGTTTTTATAAAGAGAGAATTAATCTAAAAACTTTTAGGTAAGAACCATTTTTCATTTCTCAAAAACACGCCTTCTTAATTTTATTTTCTTATTTTGTTTAACATAATATTTTAATAGTTCATGATATTGTTGACGACCTATAAATTATGATGCTAACGATAAGGGATATTAAGAAACCAATAGATATTATTACATGTACGAAATGATTAGAACACGAAATATAATGTTGAAAGATTGATTTGAAATCTCTTGCGTTTAGATTCTTGATGCGTGTGTGCGCCACTGTTAAATGTCGCTTTGTTCATCCTCTTTCTTCGTCGTACTTCTATTGTTCAGAACACGATGACGTCACCGATCATGTTTATTTACATGGCCGACTTAAATTTTGTAGGCCACGCATGTTTAAAGTTGTTAGTGTCAACAATAAATATATCATTCTTATTTTTGTTTGTTTTCTGGTTAAATACTGAAATTCTAATATTCGGATTGAAATATATCTAGATGAATAGTTATATAAATGATATTAATATTTCATATTTAAATTCATTTAAAAATTATTATAGTAAAGAAAAATTTATTTTGTTTATTTCGTAATGTCTTCTGAAAACAAATTATTGGTGCAAGGTCTTCAGCTCCATTTACATATACATATATTGATTATAAACTCGTCGAATATTTATTTAAAGATGCCTTGACAAACTCATAAATCATGTATCGATATATAGAATTTTCAATTCTATTCAAGATCAAACCTAGAAAGATCAAATGACTGATCTTGTGACGACAGCGATTGATCGATTCTAATCCAAAACAGTAACACAAATGATTTGTATAGCTTTCCACCCTCTTTTTTCTTCTTAAAATTGCTTAAAATTGTACTTTTTGTAACACTAACTATGCCGACGCATGAGATAGAAAAGAAAAACATAATTTTATGAAATAATGTAAAGCGTTTTCATAGTTTTATAGATTATATAGCAAAGTGAAATAAATAATTGAGAAGCAAAAGATTGGAAATAGACAAATCTCGTGACACTTTGTTGTATTGTAGTTGAATATATTTCTTGTGGATGTTGAAGCCGGATAGGAAAAAGTTGGGCGGGCTCCGGAAATGATCCATTGGTTCTTATTGCTTCTAACGAGCTGTCTTAATTCTCTATTTTTTTTATTAAAAAATCCTTTAATGTCGGCTAGAATCATCAAAAACATGTATATACAACATATTCACCAATTCATGTATAAAGATTAGAATTTTCGTAGTGGATGTAATCATGATATAAATACGTAGACAGCGACATTATTCTTCAAACGTACAAAGTAGTTTGTCCGTTAATTAACTGTTTTTATTCTAAACTTTCCTTCTCCCCTCCTTTTTTTTTCCGGTCCATGACCATATACATGGTATATAAATTTCCATTATTTTCCGTAATTTTTTTTGTGATAATCAAAAAATTTATGCATAAACGCGACTAATATCAAAGACTATAGAAATCCGAGTTTTCTTCTTGTTATTTTTTGAATGATATGTCTGTGATCACCTCCCTACAATGTCAAGAAGAAAGCACAATAATACTTTTATACGAATAACTATAATTTTGCACTCAAAAACCCCCACTAATCGATTCTTTGTATAAACTCTAGTAAGTGATCGATTTCCTCTCAAATGTATAATTATATTGTCTTGACAAATGTATATCTATAATCGACCATTTCGACATAAACATATGTCGTCCTACTTAAAAAAACAGAAAAATGGTCGAAGCCATTATTCCCAAAAGTTATTTAGTCATTTGATTAGAAGGAGAAACAAAATTTAAAGCTTTGATCGGTCTTTTTATTTTTTCGTCTGTATATGTCACATGTATCTCTCACGGGTCGTGCTTAACACTTATTACTAAAAAGGATTGTTGAGTGATGATGGCTTGTGGCTCAACTTAATTCCACGTGGAAGTATCTCCAAATCGCGACACGTGTTTGTTCGAAATCTAAATGCCGCAAACTGTGAAAGATCTTCCAAGTTACATCAAACTTTTTGTGTGTACATTTATGTGCCTTTGTGACAGCACGTAAAAATTATACACATTGTTTTCTTTCTCTTATAAATGTTTTGCTGGTAACCATATTTTCTGCTACAAAACATAAAGCTAATAATATATAGCAACGATGATGGCTTCGACCATTTCGTACGCATTTTGAGTCTTACATATGTATGGTTATGGCATTAATTTGGCTATTAATAACGATGGTGGTTTTGTGTTTATTGGAGTTTAAAGATAGAAATGTTGTTGTGTGGACGACTGGACGGTAAACCACGACTAACATTATCCTTTTGTTTACATTTTTTTTAAATTACATACTTGACCATTAGAAGCATTAAGAACCAATGGATCATATAACAAGATAATCACCGAATGACGATCAAATGGCCTTTATTTCCGAGCCACCAAACGTTGTGAATAAAAGTAGAAAGTTGTTGCGTATAGTTTATAAATTTACTAGATCTATGATAGCTCAAATGTCATGGACGTATATTATAGTTTACGAAAAACTCTATATAACATAGAGAATTAGAGATTGTATATGACATAAAATAAAATTGGGAAGATGTTGGATCGCCACGTGTGCATGGTTCTTAAAACTCACGGGCGTGTGAATGTTGTTTCAGAGAGGCGTCACGGGTTGGTGGATTTTTAGGTTAATGATCTATTCATAACGTTGAGATTTGATTCGATGCTCAGTAATTAATAACAAGATTCATTATTTTTATTGTGATTTGGACGGCTTGACGACAATGTTCACGCAAGACATTGAAAGAAACCCGAATGTTCTTGTCTGCTTCGTGGATGTTTAGCTATTTGCTTCTTACGTACTAAGATCACCTCCAATGGAGAGAGTTTTTCCATGAGTTATTTACATTTTTTTTATGATTAAATTTCAAGAAAAATTAATAAGAGAGTTTTGTGTTTATTTTCTTATTTTTCATACTCCAATAAGCTTAATACCATGCACACGAAATTGATAGATAAAAGATTAAAACTACAAAAAAAAATCATACCTAAACCAGAAAAAAATTTGAATTCATATCCAAACTTTATATTTAGAGCATAATTCAGAGTCGTTGTGTTATTCAACCGTTATTTTTGCTAAGTGAGCTGATACGTGTTTGATGACATAGCTTAAAACGATGTATTTTTGCTTATTAAAGTTACAAATTTATAAAATTTTGCAAAAGTCGGATCTCGACCCACAACATTTCAGTCATTTACAAAACTCACTACACAGTCGGACTCAAAAACCTTCTTGTCATAGCCGCCAAATTCCCAACCTTCTAAGGAGCTGCCTTTGTAAAAAAAATCTTGGGCTACTTATTAAGAACAATAGCAAATTCTCATTTATGTGTTTATTGTCTATTTAGAGATAACAGACTAATGATCCAAATAAGATTAAGGTTACGAATTTCAATCTGCAAACCGCATAACGATAAATCATTTCCGATATTTTAGAAACAAAACAACTATTTACGTTCATTCCGTAATTTCCATTTCCCAAAGATTAATGACAAAGTTGAAACAGAATTTTGACATTTCTTCATTCAAAGTATTACAATCATTAAACTACACCTAATAGATGTCAAGATAAATAAAATATATTTAAAACAAGTGAAAATAGAGAGAAAAACAAATCTTTAATTTAGTAGATATTGTTACCTTGTATGTATAAACTCCACTGGTAATGTATCCTTCAAGATCATCCAGGATGCTATATTTGCTTCTACGCAAAACAACGGTGGAGAATGGTGTTAGCAACTTCATCATTTTCTGCAATCATGACCTTGACATAGCAAAAAAACAGATTTTTTCTTCATATATTGTCAATGAAAGACAAAATATATTAACTTAAAGGATAGAAAATGACTTCTACTTAATGTCACACCATCAATTTTCGTTATTGATATCGAATCAACATATCCAAGATGCTCAGGTCTTGGCACACAAAGCTTCAATTATTTGAAACATTTAAAATATTAAAAGCTAAGGTATAACTGACGGTCATAGAGAGTATTCCATAAAGGATTGTTACAACGGTCATATAATAATTATGAAATATATATATATACATTGCTAATCTATTGACTTTCTATATCTATCAATAACCACCCTTAGATACTCATTCAGATCACACTTTAGAAACACTTACATGGGAGGCAACTGCCCCAGCTGTCCGGACAAAACTCGCCAGCTCAATATCTAAATTAATTTGCAAGATCATGATCCTGCCATAACAGTGGATAAAAACTCCACCATAAATTTATTAACCCTTTTTGTTTTTTTTCCAAAAAGTATTTGTTATATATAACAAGCAACTGCAACATCCAAAATTTGGAGAAACCAAGGTGGAGAGGCAGACAAGTTACATAGTACAGAGAGACAAGTAGTATGGTTGCATCTTGTTCACCACCTTCAGTCATTTTCATCTTAGAAGTAAAAGTATCCAAAAATGCATTGAGCATAAGCAAACAGTGAATCTAGTCCACTGTGTTGTAACGATCTACTAGAAAGCTTCATTGTGGCACCAAAAAGAATCCCCTCCAGCCACAAAGAAAAACTGTAAAAGGAGCAGGTATTCCTAAGAAACTGAAAGCATTACTTACCCCAAAAAGAAACCATCTCAAGAGTTTAAGGGTAAGTTAAACTCTTGAGTTCTTTGTTAAACTAAGATAGATCTATGGGGGTTGGTCTGACACAGGATAAAACCTAATCCCCTGATCCTTGCGACATTGCCTAACGTTGCGAAGTGCATCATCAACAACTTGCTTATCCTTTTTACGTTTAGAGCATTCACCAATCTCCATTTTCGCTTTTCCTTTGCCCTTGAAGTCAGAAGAAGAGCTAGAAAAGTGATTCTGAGGTATAGGTCTTGGATTAACAAGTCTGGAAGCCTCAGATCCAGCAACTAAGTGAGGTTCATGAGAAGCTAAAGATGCTGGAGGAAGAGGCTGTGATATCAGTGATGCAGAGGAGATGTCTGAACTGTCTGAGCTAGTCATATGAGTTTGATCAGTGATAGTGTTAGAAGCAGCACCTTCCTCCCAAACAGGTACATCAAGTACCTCCACCTCATCATCATGAATCACAGGTGCATTAAGAAAGGGACAGTTGTTTACGTGATGAGTGATACGACAACAATTAGTACATATCCTTCGAAGCTTCTCATACTCAAACCCAATCATAGCACCTTCTCTAGATTCAAAACGAACTCTCCGAAAAAACCGAAGGCGGTCAGTGAATACAAGTCTGATCTTAACACGGATAAAGGCAACATAAGTGGAAGTGTCTTGATTAAAATCCAGTTCAAGAACAGGCCCTTATTAACCCTTATAAATAAGGAAAATAATAAAGAATATCCTAGAAAGGCCGACGGCCCTAATCCGTAAGAACCATGATAATACAAGCTGTGACTTGTGAGTCGCAAGAACTGGGTAATACTATATTCTCAAAATCACTCATTAGAGGGAGGAAAGACAGAAAATTGTTAAAATATTACTTATTTTGGTTTATATTAGCTGCAAGCATATTTTTCTCTCTTGGTTTTGCACCCATAAAATCTAAGTAGGCATTTGTAGTATAGCTAGAGTTAGCTCACATTAACTCAGTTAGAGTCCTCATGCAATATTTGTTATGTTAAACTATTTCTCATAATTATTAACCAATAGTAGTTCATCAAATTTTAAAATTCTCAATTAATGATTCTTGAAATTCATAATTTTATAACATTTATTATAAAAAAGTATACAGAAAATCAATCTTTTTGATAGAAAAAACCCCTTAGAAAATCAATCTTTTTAATACGTAGGGAATATATATTTACTTCATTTATAAATAAGTAATTTAAAATAACATCACTTAGTTTTAGTTTAATTCAACTCTTTTTTTTTATAGTTATGTTATGACTTATGTTTCATAAAAGAGAAAAAAAACTTGTATGTGGTTACTATAAATTAAGCTGATTTTGTAGCTTTGAAATTTGAATGTAGCCTTATGATTTGAGTATTGATTTTTGGATATCAAGTTATGAAACTTCAAAAAACTTTCTTTGTGTATTAGCTGTTAGGTTTGCACAAAAAGAAGAAGCTATTAGGTCATCAATTTGTTGAGTTCTTATTGTTTGTCAGCTGACTCAGCTCCAAAGATTTTTAAGGATGTTTGTATCATGAGAACCGAGGTATTTACCATTGTAAGTGAAGTGTAATAAGACTAAAGAGTTTTCTTAGAGCATCATTATTTGTGCTATCTTAGCCAAATTCTTAGAGCACCTTTAATGGGGGGGGGGGGGGGGGGGGGGGGTTTAAACAAGTTTCTTAACAAAGAACAAAAAAATTATATGATTTAAATATTCATAAGTCTCTTAACTTTGATGAAACCTAGGCAATTGTCTCTTAGTTAAGAGATAATTGGTCTTGGTTTCACCAAATTTAAGAGACCCATAATTAAAAATATTATTTATCTATACTTATACTTTAATTTTGTTTAAGAGACTTAGGCTTAAAAACTACCATTGAAGATGTTTTTAGGTTAAGATTTGTGAAAAAGAACTCTTATATAAGAGCTTTTAGGCTTATATAAAACCTTTTTTTTCACAAATCTTACCCTAAGATTTGGGTAAGATACCACCAATAATGTTGGTCTTATATGCTAATTCATATTAATGGATCCCATGTATTTTTTTTTTCTAGATTTTATTCTAGCATAAAAATAGTTTATAACCTCTTGTATATGTAATGTCAAATTGTCAATTAAATCTATTGAAGTTTTGGAACCTCATAATTAGGATAACGAAAAGATTCGTAGTAACATCATTTGTCTAAATATCTTGGAATCTTACAAAATGATATGTTGTTTCGAAGTGGATATATTTATGACCATTAACAATAGACTCATGTAACAATCAATCACAAAAACAATTCATTATGTTGTTCAAAATCTCAACAATTCTGAAAGTACAAAAAGTTTATGGATAAATGTAAAATCTTTAAGAAAAATAGGGGTCAAAAGTGTTATAATTTTGAATATTAAAATAAAATTAAAAAGTGTATTTTGACCGGAAAAAAGTAGAAAAATACAAAATACAAATAGCATAGGACCGGCACGTATATTACCTGAAATTCATCCCTGAGTCTCGTTCTTCTTCTCTCACTTCGTTTCGTTTTCTCACAAACCGTCTCTATCTCTCTCTCGAGTCTCTTGCTTCTTCTCTAATCCTCTCTCTCTCGCTAGATCGATTACTGAGATTCGACGAACCTTTGTTTGATTTGTAATTTTGAGATCGTGGTGCTTCTCTCTCTTTAATGTTGAATCGGTTCGTTTCTCGGATCTCGATGATCCTCGATTTTCTCAACCAAACTTGAAGAAAAACCTTTCCATTTTTCGCTCCGAGCTTAATTTCTTGTTTCCGCCATGTTTGAAGCTCATGTAAGCCTTTTTCTCTTTGTTAATTTTGGGGATTGTGATGTCTTCTTTACCGGTTATTTTTTTCTGGTGTTTCTAGTTTTAGAAGTTATGTGTTTGGTTTAGTTCGATGTTGTGATTCTGGGTGATTGATTAGCTTGTCTCGTCGTATGTTGGAATTTATCTATGGATTATGAAAATGGGTTTTTAGTTTAGCATCTATGAGAGCAGCAATGGTAGCTGTTACTGGAGAAGTAATTAGTTGAATAGTGCATTGACTATTAGAATAAAAATGAGGAATAGAACAAATTTCTAAGTTAGCGACTTGGACTGTTTCAGATATCAATTTCTGCAGTTTGTAGTGATATGTTTTGCAGGAAATCTTTGCTCTTATGTAGAGGTCTTCATGTCTCCTTAAATAATTGAATGAAGTATCTAATAATTGCTGCGACTCGGTATTCAGGTACTGCATCTGCTTCGGAGGTATTTGGGTGAATATGTGCATGGACTCTCCACAGAGGCTCTGAGAATTAGTGTCTGGAAAGGTTGGATTTTCATTTTTGTTAGTATTTTTATATAGATGTATCTTGAGCGTATTAAAAATTCTTGACTGCTCATGGTTTATGAACAGTGATATATGTAGAGATGTAATCCCTTGGCTGTCTAGTCAGTTGTTGTTTTGATGTTGGGGTTTTTTTTTTTTTTTTTTTTTACTTTTTAGGTGATGTTGTTCTTAAAGATTTGAAGTTAAAGGCGGAAGCTCTTAATTCACTGAAGCTTCCAGTAGCTGTCAAATCTGGTTTTGTTGGAACCATCACTTTGAAGGTAACTTTTTTTTTTTTTTTTTTTCTCTTGGTAGAATTTTGATGATTTTCCTCAAGATCACTGTTCCCGTTCTGTACTCTTGATAGATGAAGTATATTTCTTCTTTCTCAAAAGTTTACGTACTTGAGCTGTGAGAACTTTATGCTGGATTGGTAATCCTTTACAGAGTTACTTGCAGCTTCTTTCTTCATATACATATACTCATTTCGATCTATGTTAAAGTTATTTGAGGATTTAGAGAGCCGAAAAATCACTTTGTGATTACATAGCTCTGAATGCTCACGTGACCAGAACTGTTTGCATGTGTGACGGTCTCATGTATTGATATACAATAGCAATGTTGGAAATTGATTTCATTTTGGATTATGAAGAACATGTTAGTTGGTAATAGTGATCAAAGTGGAAAATTTTAGGTCATTGTTTATGAATTCTGGGATACAAGTTAAAATGTTTAATTGGAATATTGGATAAAAATGAAATATATATGCATGTGATTCTGTTTGTTGCATATATTGAAGCTTTTGATACGAAGTCAAATGTCACGGAGGTTGCAAGTCAGAGTGATATTCTAATTTTTGAACTTGGACTTGTGTTTAATGCCAGCAAACGCTACTTTTGTCAGGAAACTCTTGTAGTTATGGCTAGGTATTAAATCTAAAATTTGAAAGTGACTCATATAAACTTTTGTTTCAGGTCCCTTGGAAAAGTTTAGGCAAAGAGCCAGTCATTGTTCTGATCGATCGTGTCTTCGTTCTTGCTTATCCTGCCCCTGATGACCGAACACTTAAGGTATTCTGTTGAAATTGTTATTTATGTTTGCTTGTCTTCTCTTTAAGTTTTTCACTTTGGTTGGTACTGAATTTGCTTACACTAATTACATACCAGGAGGAAGACAGGGAAAAGCTTCTAGAAACCAAGCTTCAGCAGATCGAGGTACTTCGTATTTCTGGCTGATGGAGCTTCATGGATACGTCTATATATGACCGTTACATGAAACTTGGATTTTCATTTTCATCTACAAGGTTTGATGTTATTCTGAGTTATCATTCTCGTGTCTTTTACATAGGAAGCAGAAACAGCAACTCTTGAAGCAAGGGCAAAGTCTAAGCTGGGAAGTGTACGTCTCTAAACTTGATGACTTTATTTTTGGCTATCTTCTTATATTCATTTCAGGGGTATGTATTTTTTGTGTGACGCTGGAACTTTCCTAATCTGATTAGAGGATAACTTATGATTTTTTACGAACGATATATGCACTCCTTGCTAACTACTAGATAAAATAACTCTCACACGCTAAGCATTTTATAACTAATCTTTGATGGTTGGTTCTTTTCAGCCTCCACAAGGGAATTCATGGCTAGGCTCAATTATTGCTACAATTATTGGTAATCTGAAAGTATCCATCAGCAATGTACATATAAGATACGAGGATTCTACCAGGTTTGTGGCTGTTTGCCTTTTTTGTTTCTGTTTTCCCTTCTGATTTTGTGGCCATATTTAGCTATTCTGCTCGCTTTTAGTGTCTTGTTGTTGGTGTTTATTAGAGACAGCTCAGAAATACTTGCTAGCTTTTTTTCTTATTTCAACAATATTTGCTCTAGTAATCCAGGGCACCCCTTTGCTGCGGGCATCACCTTGGCCAAGCTCGCAGCTGTTACAATGGATGAAGAAGGAAATGAAACCTTTGACACAAGTGGCGCTTTGGATAAACTGCGTAAGGTGAGCTTTTTATCTCTTTTCTTAACTGGGCGAAGTAGTTGAAAGTTGACAAAAAGCATCGTGTTTCAAAGTAGATGTGTGTTTGGACTATAAACAACTATAATTCCATTGGGACGTTGGAGTTCTCTTGTGGTTCATAAATGGAAAACAAATCTAGTCTTCCCATTTCTTAAGATATCCCGTTTTGTAGGCTCTTCATCTATGAAGTTCAAGGGCTCTTCTCCCAGAGGTTTCAAGTACAATAAAAACATTGATTGGGCTTTTAAAATGAATGTTTATTTGTTTTTTCCTGCCATGAACGACATGGATAAATGACAAAGCAGTTTTAGAAATACTTCTAGGCTCTTATGCCAGATTTCTTTGGAGTTTAAACAACTCTTTATATCTTTGTTTTTGTTTCTTTCCAATTAGTTATTTTCTCTACTGCTGTGTTTCCCTATTCTTTTGCTGTGTTCGTTTTGAATACTAGTTATAATTTAAGATAATTAATGAAATGCTGAGATTTCAACTGAAATATACTTTCTTACGTGGTCTGTTGATTGAATATCTGAAGTGTGATGAATAATGATGATGCTACTTATTGACTTGAACCAAAAATTCATGTTAGCACATGGTTTCTGTAACAGTCGTTGCAGCTTGAGAGGCTCGCTCTGTATCATGATTCTAATAGCTTTCCCTGGGAAATAGAGAAGCAATGGGACAATATTACTCCTGAGGAATGGATTGAGGTTTGTTCATACATACCTTTTCCTTGGGGATTATGTTGTGTTTTTTGCCTGGTTTATTAGTCAAATGAAATGTTTTTGAGTGATATGTATCTAACTTTCGACAGTCTTCCTTCAGATGTTTGAAGATGGCATAAAGGAGCAGACCGAGCATAAAATAAAGTCAAAATGGGCCTTGAATCGTCACTATCTATTGTCCCCTATCAATGGATCTCTTAAATATCACCGGTTAGGAAATCAGGAGAGAAATAATCCGGAGATTCCATTTGAAAGGGCATCAGTTATCCTTAATGATGTTAACGTGACTATCACAGAGGTACCACTTAAAGTACTTGATATAGTTGGCTATATTTTTTTGGGAGTGTTCCTCATTTTCCATCAGGGTTAGCCGTAAATTTTTCTTGTGGGTTCTAATTTCTTCTATCTGTATTCCAAATTTCTGAGACCCATTAGAGTTCAGGATTTTTTTTTCTTGAGGTGGTAAACTTAACTCTCTTGTATTTTGTCTTTCCCATTTCTTAACAGGAGCAATATCATGATTGGATAAAGCTAGTCGAAGTTGTCTCCAGATACAAAACATATATAGAGATTTCACATTTAAGGCCTATGGTTCCTGTTTCAGAAGCTCCACGTCTGTGGTGGCGGTTTGCTGCTCAAGCTAGTTTACAACAAAAGAGATTATGGTACACGTTTGTTTTATTCTCTCTCATGTAGGATTTCACTGACATAATAGGAAAAGACACAGCATTTATTTGGTAAAGCTGTTTGGTTTTTACTCTTGCGTAGTTTTAAGCTTCTTCTGGTAAAGCATGACTGTACTTGATCTGTGGAATAAATTTATATTTTGATCTGATTTTTGCATATGTTCACCCCATTTCAGCTATCGATTTTCCTGGGATAGCATTCACCATCTTTGCCAGTTACGTAGGCGCTATATTCAGCTGTATGCCAATTTTCTGCAGCAGTCATCAGATGTTAATTACCCAGAGATGAGAGAAATCGAAAAGGACCTTGATTCCAAAGTGATTCTTTTGTGGAGGTAATAATCAAATTCCAACATTTTGAACGGAAGGCATGTGGTTTCTTAATATGATCAAATCCCACCTTCTGATGCTTACTATTGGGATTCCATCCCGCTGACTCTTTATCTCTGAATTTATGTGAGAGGTTCACATGACCATGGTTAAGATTCTATTATACTGTAAAAGATTTCACTTGTAGACACCTGCCTTATATTTTCCTAGTGGTTAAGCTAGCTGTTGCCTATGTTAGGGGTAGTTAGGCTCGCATCTATGTCGTGATGAAGTTTGTTTGGTAGTGCCCTGTTTGATAGGGTACGTTTGTGATCTTTTTCAGGTGTATAATTAAGAACAATTTTTCGTTCAGATGCTATTCTACGATAGTAACATAATTAAACATAATATGATTCATTCTTCAAGTAATGCTCAAACTTTGTGAATGACATACTAGCTGATATCTAATTACTACTTCTAGTCATATCAATACCACTTTTTGCTCATAAGAAGTTCATACTCAGCCATTCTTCCTTTCTATTTTTATTGAGATTCTCACAGTCACTGTTCTGTCTCTGTGATTTTTTCTTCTTCGGACTTATCTTATCATTTATTATGTTGTATTTCCGTGATAGGTTGCTTGCACATGCAAAGGTAGAATCTGTAAAGTCAAAAGAAGCAGCTGAGCAGAGAAAGCTGAAAAAGGGTGGTTGGTTCTCATTCAACTGGTCAGTAGGGTTTGCTGCTTCCTTCTAAATACATTTTCTTGCTTTTTTGGCTGTTCAGTTCTTTTTCCTGTCGCAGTCATGATCACAAATAGAAACCATTTTTTTTTTTAAAACTTTTGTGGCTACCATATCCATGAAGGCGGACAGAAGCTGAAGATGACCCTGAGGTAGATAGTGTGGCTGGCGGATCAAAATTGATGGAGGAAAGATTGACTAAAGATGAATGGAAGGCCATAAATAAGTTACTGAGTCATCAGCCAGATGAAGAGATGAATTTGTATTCAGGAAAAGACATGCAGAATATGACTCACTTTCTTGTAACGGTATCAATTGGTCAAGGTGCGGCTAGGATTGTTGATATAAATCAGACTGAGGTGCTGTGTGGTAGGTTTGAGCAGCTCGATGTGACGACCAAGTTCAGACATCGAAGTACTCAGTGTGATGTATCACTGAGGTTCTATGGCTTATCTGCACCAGAAGGTTCTCTAGCGCAGGTTTGTTTCCAATTTTCACCATATTAACAGGGTCAGCAGTCTCTTTGATTAGATAATATGCCTGCCTATAAAATGAAGTTTGACCTCCCCCCTTCCCTCTCTGTTTCATGCTGGCTTTGCAGAGTGTATCCAGTGAGAGAAAGACCAATGCCTTGATGGCTAGTTTTGTGAACGCACCAATTGGAGAGAACATTGATTGGAGGCTATCAGCCACGATATCCCCTTGTCATGCTACGGTAATCTCTTCATATATTATATGTATACTCTTGAAGCATGGTCGTTTACGATCTGCGTAATATTTACATACTTTAAGATTCGTCCAGAGTATAGCAGCTTCTATTTATTATCTAGCTGGTGGCATTGGTTTTCTGAAAATGGGGGATTGTCAATTGTCTGGACCTTAGAAAGTGTTATTGGAAATTAAATCTCCTGCTTCCCTTTTGGAAATTATGAAGGGAGAAGGTTGTATGTTGTTAAATTTCTTTGAAATTAAGAATTACTTGTAACTCTCATGGTCCTATGTTTTTCTAAGTTGGGAAATTCAGTTGTATATAGTTAGAGACAAAATAAAGTCTATCTAGTATGGAAGTTTAACACCCAACTACGAAAATTATAATGTTACCAAATCCAGCTGCTACCAAGGGGTCACTAACACTCATCCAGAATAGAAAATTGTTTTTCAGATTAGATAACTTGGTGTGTGGGAATAGGAAGAGTCCGAAATACGTAGTCACATATCAAAGATTGTTTCTTCTAAAATATTTGAATTGACTTAGTCCGATGCTTTTGATGGCCTTAATGTTATTTCATTTTATTCTGTCTTGATAATTTTCTGCGTAATAGTTCCACGTTGCACCCTATTTACTTTGTTCTTTTGTCTTTCTATCTGATACCACTGCTTTGAGCACAATTGAAGGTTTTACGTATTTGCAGATATGGACTGAAAGTTATGATCGTGTATTAGAGTTTGTGAAGCGAAGTAATGCAGTTAGCCCTACTGTTGCGCTGGAAACTGCTGCTGTGCTTCAGGTACTGGTCTAATGCTTAGTGGAAATTTTCCTACTCTTACCCTGTTTCTTACATAGTTTTTTTTGCTTATATTGTCATGGTGAAAATAAGACATGTATGATCCTTCAAGGTTGATCATTCATAGATTATTGTATGTTTATTTTCCTGCATACGTACCATAGCATTTAATTTTATTTGCACCGGTAATTACAGATGAAACTAGAGGAAGTGACTCGACGGGCTCAAGAGCAACTTCAAATAGTATTGGAGGAGCAAAGCAGGTTAGAACAGTTTAACTGGACTTTATATATCCTTTTTTTTTTATCTTTGTCCATATGATCAGAGTTGGACCATTTGGTAGTGAGTGACTAGAGTGGAATGTTTGTTGCATGGAACACAATCTTCTGTCCCTGTAGTCTGTTGGGGATTAGATCTAATTATTTTATCATTGTTTACAAGTTGCATCACCAGCTTTCCTTTATACTTTGCCTTTGGTTTCTTAGATTTGCTCTCGACATTGATATTGATGCTCCAAAGGTGAGAATTCCTTTGAGGGCTTCAGGATCGTCCAAGTGCAGTAGCCATTTCCTATTGGATTTTGGTAATTTTACGTTAACCACCATGGTAAGTTTCTAGACTAGCCCTTCGAGTTTACTAGTTTTTCTTTTCTGTTTTCTTATATTTCTTGTACTATTGCAGGATACTCGGTCTGAGGAGCAGAGGCAAAACTTATATTCCCGGTTCTGCATTTCGGGAAGAGATATTGCTGCTTTCTTTACAGACTGTGGATCTGACAACCAAGGTTGCAGTTTAGTCATGGAAGATTTCACTAATCAGCCAATTCTGTCTCCCATTCTAGAGAAAGCGGACAATGTTTATTCCCTTATTGATAGGTGTGGAATGGCAGTTATTGTTGATCAGGTATTACCTTGCGTGATATTTTATTTTTAAGAGTCAATTGCGACAACAAGGCATTTCTACTTGACACGGATCTATTTCTTGTTGAAGATCAAAGTACCTCACCCAAGTTACCCATCTACTAGAATATCGATCCAAGTGCCAAATATTGGTGTTCATTTCTCTCCAACAAGATATATGAGGATCATGCAATTGTTCGACATCTTGTATGGTGCTATGAAAACCTACAGTCAAGCTCCTGTTGATCACATGCCAGATGGAATCCAACCTTGGAGTCCTACAGATCTTGCTAGTGATGCTAGAATCTTAGTTTGGAAGGTATGCATTATAATATACAAGTACTTTTTAAGTTTGGTTGATCTGTATTAGCTTTGATTTTTTATTTTCACGGAATCTACTTTTTTCAGGGAATTGGCAACTCTGTTGCTACTTGGCAATCTTGTCGCCTTGTTCTATCTGGTTTATATCTGTATACATTTGAATCAGAGAAGTCACTTGATTATCAACGTTATTTATGGTTTGTGCTAATTTTATTAATTATTTTCTTTTATGTACTTTCTTTCTCTCTTTTTTTTTTGTCAAGTTCTTTTTTCTACTACAAAGACTTTTGCATATGTTAAGACGTTTAAATATAAAGTTTCTGTGTGCAGCATGGCTGGTAGGCAAGTATTCGAGGTTCCACCCGCAAATATTGGTGGTTCTCCATACTGTCTTGCTGTCGGTGTAAGGGGAACAGATCTTAAAAAGGTACGCTAAGCTGCTTTATTTTAAATAATAGGAGTTAGATTAGAACCGAAAAATCTGTAAGTTGACTAGGGAATACAATATACGCTCTTGGTGACTTGGGTATGCTTGCTATGCTTGCTAAATCTTGGAATGGCTTCCTACCTGAACAATAAGATGGTAGTGTTATGATTCTCTGGATCTTACTTTTATTGAAGTTGCTTTCGATGTTATACTGGAGAAAAAAGCCAGCTCACACATATTCCTTTACAACCTTGCTTTGTTTGTGGTATTTTCATTTCTGTTTATCTGATGGATCTTCCGCATTCTTCAGGCCCTGGAATCTTCTAGCACCTGGATCATAGAATTTCAGGGGGAGGAGAAGGCAGCTTGGCTGAGAGGACTGGTCCAAGCCACCTATCAAGCTTCTGTATGTGTATAAAATCTCTTTCTTCTTTTCTCTGGGCTTTTACTGCAATGGTCGTCTTCGCTTAATGCTGAAAATCTTTTCCTTTTGTAGGCTCCTTTGTCGGGGGATGTACTTGGTCAAACGAGTGATGGTGATGGTGACTTCCATGAACCTCAGACCAGGAATATGAAAGCTGCTGATCTTGTTATTACTGGTGCTTTGGTTGAGACGAAGTTGTACTTGTATGGAAAGGTTAGCTATAATCAGCTATCTACATGTTTTTATAAGCAGGCTATTTTTATGCCATACCGTGTTGATTAGGAACGTGCGTAGGTTATTGACAAACCATTGACATTCTGTGAAAGCAACTTCTCCTTTTTTTTACTTGACTTCTTAAATCCTACATATCCCGCAGATCAAGAATGAATGCGATGAGCAGGTTGAAGAGGTTCTGCTTCTTAAAGTTCTTGCTTCCGGAGGAAAGGTTTGTGTTTGCTGAACATATTTCATTGCGTTTAAGTTTTGAGGTAGTGAGTTATATGCGTGTGTTTTGTGTCGCGGGTACTAAGGATAGAAGGGGTAAAGGTTAAGGCATGTTGGGTGTACAAAACTTAGACAATCTAACCTCATGAAATTTGGTTTCTGGTTAAAGTGATATCAGTTCATTTAAGCCTGGCTAAGCTATTGATGATGAGATGGAAACTGGAAACTACCAACAGAGCCACATTATTATCATATTTTTTTTTTGATAATATCAAAGCCACAGTATCGTTGACTAAGGATTAGTAAATGATAAGTTCTTAGTGTATTGTTTGGTAAATCATGTTGCATATCTTAGTGCTCCACTTTTCTAGATTTCCTTTGCTTAGATTTTTGCCTTTCTCGGGTTCCCTTTCCTGATATGTCTTGTAATTTTTTCATAAGCTGTTTTTATCCTTTAAGTTCTACACAACAGACTAGTTTGATAGAGGCAGAATTGTGTTTGCTTTGCAGGTGCACTTGATAAGTTCCGAGAGTGGCTTAACTGTTAGAACAAAGTTGCACTCTCTGAAAATCAAAGATGAACTCCAGCAGCAGCAGTCAGGAAGTGCTCAGTATTTAGCTTACTCGGTCCTGAAGAACGAAGACATACAAGAATCATTAGGAACATGTGATTCTTTCGACAAGGAGATGCCTGTAGGACATGCAGATGATGAAGATGCCTACACAGATGCTTTACCAGAGTTTCTGTCACCTACAGAACCAGGTACTCCGGATATGGATATGATTCAATGCAGCATGATGATGGACTCCGATGAACATGTGGGACTCGAGGATACTGAAGGAGGGTTTCATGAAAAAGATACATCTCAGGGAAAAAGTCTTTGCGATGAGGTATTTTATGAGGTGCAGGGTGGTGAATTTTCTGATTTTGTGTCAGTTGTTTTCTTGACGAGGAGCTCCAGTTCCCACGATTATAATGGAATTGATACACAGGTATGTAGTGAAAGACCATCGGAAGACATCTTACTGCCTCACATATTTCTTATCAGCTTTACTAAGCTCTGTTTGAAATCAATTCCAGATGAGCATTCGCATGTCAAAACTGGAGTTCTTTTGCAGCAGACCAACTGTTGTTGCTCTAATTGGTTTTGGATTTGATTTGAGCACTGCATCATATATCGAAAATGATAAAGATGCCAACACTTTGGTACCTGAGAAATCTGATAGTGAGAAAGAAACAAATGATGAAAGTGGGCGCATTGAAGGCTTACTTGGATATGGCAAGGATCGTGTAGTGTTTTACCTGAACATGAATGTTGATAATGTGACTGTGTTTCTCAACAAGGAGGATGGTTCTCAGCTTGCGATGTTTGTGCAGGAACGATTTGTGTTGGACATTAAGGTAAGATATTTTGGCCGGGGGCATCTTGGTGTATTTAATTTCTTATAATGATTTTCTCTTAATATTAGCCCTATGCAGTAGTACAAGAAAATCAAAGTTGTTCATGATATTATGTAATTGGGTTTCCAAAAGTTGCATTTGTAGTTGATCCTCTAGTTAAATGATTTCATCACAGCATCATTTTAAGTTAACTAGTAGTTTGGCTAAATTTGTTTATTTTTCAAGGTTCACCCGAGCTCTCTTTCAGTAGAAGGGACTCTGGGAAATTTTAAACTCTGTGACAAGTCGTTAGACTCTGGAAACTGTTGGAGTTGGCTCTGTGACATACGAGATCCTGGTGTTGAGTCTCTTATCAAGGTATTGAATATTATATAAAAATTTCTGATGGTTTTATTCCTGTTTCTGTGATATTGTTGATTCTTGTTTGATGTGGTTGTGAATCTGCTTGATTCTTGTTTTACACTGCAGTTCAAATTCAGTTCATATAGTGCTGGCGACGACGACTATGAAGGATATGATTATAGCTTATCTGGTAAACTATCGGCTGTTCGCATTGTATTTCTCTACAGATTTGTTCAAGAGGTACCATGATCACTGAACCTGCCTCTTACCTAATTGATTTGAAATGCAACCGAAAGTTATACAAATACTCTTCTTTGGACATCATTTTGTTGTGGAACAACCCAATGAAATGGTTTTCAGGTTACAGCATATTTCATGGGACTTGCTACTCCTCATTCTGAAGAAGTCATTAAACTTGTTGACAAAGTTGGAGGCTTTGAGTGGCTAATCCAGAAAGATGAAATGGATGGTGCTACTGCGGTGAAACTGGACCTTTCGTTAGACACTCCAATAATTGTTGTCCCTAGAGATTCTCTGAGCAAGGAGTAAGTAGAAATAGAGTGTGGAAATTATTAATATGTGCTATCCTATCAAATATCTATTAGGTTTAGGATAACACATAACTTTTCATGGATCTCTAGCTCTTTTGACACCTTGGTATATCAATTATCACAGTGTTTACTTGACATCAAAATAGTTAAGGCAGATTCTGGCCTTTTGGCTGTAGGTCTAAAGATTCTGAAAGCTTGAGGCCTGCAACATGTTTTTTTTTAGCTGAATCTCCAAAATATTTAGCTCAACTTTTTCTCTGAATCTTCTTGGCACAATCTCAACACATTTGTATTTCCTGCAGTTACATTCAACTTGACCTTGGTCAGCTGGAGGTATCAAATGAAATAAGTTGGCATGGGTGTCCGGAGAAAGATGCCACTGCTGTACGTGTAGATGTTCTTCATGCGAAGGTACATATATATTACGAAAAGTATGGAACACTTGTATTTATCGTGAGGAATGAATACTCTTTAGCCTGATGATTATTTCTGTTGTTTTTTGTTGTAAAGATTCTTGGACTAAATATGTCGGTAGGCATAAATGGTTCAATTGGTAAACCAATGATACGTGAAGGACAGGGATTGGACATTTTTGTCCGGCGCAGCCTAAGAGATGTTTTTAAGAAAGTCCCAACACTTTCGGTTGAGGTTAAGGTACAAGTCTACTTCTCTATATTTGACGTACTTCAATATTTGCTTTTGGTGTCAAGAACCTGGACCTTAAACAAAGCATTTTTTCTTTTTTGGTCTTTGATTCTTCATATTGCTAGGTTAGGGATGACTATACTTATAAACGTTATTGTCTTAAAAGGATCGCCTTGCTATGAAATAATCACAATTTTTATATTTTATATTTATCATTGCCTTTTAGGCAAGCTTGAAACTGGGAGTCATCTTACAGTGTCTTTGATTTTTGTTTATCATCCCTAAGTACTATGTATAAACTTGTTACCTTCTCCTAACTACTGGTATCAGCAGTCACTTCTTAGGACTAATTATTTTCTTAATATTTGCTGTGCAGATTGATTTCTTGCATGCTGTGATGTCTGACAAAGAATATGATATTATTGTAAGTTGCACATCCATGAATTTGTTTGAGGAGCCAAAGCTACCTCCAGATTTCCGTGGTAGCAGTTCTGGTCCCAAAGCTAAAATGCGTCTACTGGCTGACAAAGTCAACTTGAATAGTCAGATGATTATGTCACGTACAGTTACCATACTGGCTGTTGATATCAATTATGCTCTTCTCGAGTTACGTAATAGTGTTAATGAAGAGTCATCATTAGCTCATGTTGCGGTACGTGCTTCTGAGCCTAATTCTTCTATTTCCTGGTACATTTTGTCATCTAGGAACTATACCATATATCTAAGATACCAAATTTCCATTCACAGCTTGAAGGATTATGGGTATCCTACAGGATGACATCACTATCTGAGACAGACTTGTATGTGTCAGTTCCTAAAGTTTCTGTTCTTGATATCCGCCCTAACACAAAGCCTGAAATGCGACTGATGCTCGGCTCATCGGTCGATGCTTCCAAGCAGGCTTCTTCTGAATCTCTTCCCTTTTCCCTTAATAAGGGAAGCTTTAAGCGAGCCAACTCTAGGGCTGTTCTTGATTTTGATGCACCATGTTCAACGATGTTGCTGATGGATTATAGATGGCGAGCATCCTCTCAGTCATGTGTTTTGCGGGTGCAACAACCTCGTATCCTTGCTGTTCCTGACTTCCTTCTTGCGGTTGGTGAATTTTTTGTTCCAGCTTTGCGTGCAATAACAGGAAGAGATGAAACATTAGATCCAACAAATGATCCTATCACCAGAAGTAGAGGCATAGTTCTCTCTGAGCCACTCTATAAACAGACAGAAGATGTTGTGCACTTGTCCCCACGTAGACAATTAGTAGCAGATTCACTGGGCATTGATGAGTATACCTATGACGGATGCGGAAAGGTAATCTCGTTGAGTGAGCAAGGAGAGAAGGATTTAAACGTAGGAAGATTAGAACCCATCATAATCGTTGGGCATGGAAAGAAGCTGCGCTTCGTCAATGTGAAAATTAAGGTTGAGACTCTTCTCTCTTTTAAACAATTTAATATTTAATACATACTTATGTAATTTGCATAGTCACTTAGCTTGCTCAGAGTAAATTTCTACACATTTGCTAAGCACTTATAGTGAGAAGAGGAGAAGGAACTTTCTTGTTGTAATCATTGCTCCACACTCCCCTTTTTCCAAGATTCTTGATTTATGCTAGCTGCTTGTTTTCTGTTTTTCCTTTTATGCATGTGGCAGAATGGATCGCTTCTGAGCAAGTGCATTTATTTGAGTAACGATAGTAGCTGTTTATTTTCTCCGGAAGATGGTGTTGACATCTCAATGTTAGAAAATGCCTCATCTAATCCGGAGAATGTGCTTAGCAATGCGCACAAATCATCAGATGTTTCAGACACTTGTCAATATGATTCGAAGTCTGGTCAGAGTTTTACCTTTGAAGCTCAGGTAGGTTTACTTCTCTTTTTGTTATTTCACGGGTTTATTTAAGTTTTGAGTGCCTAAATTATGTTATTTTTATCTTCTTTGAATCATGGTTTCTCTTTACTTGTTACCTTACTTTTTGAGTCGTTACTCCCTGATTTTGGTGTATAATTCTTTTTCTCTTTTTACTCATAACCTTTGGTTATATAGAGATCTCTTCCTCAACCTTCTTCGAGTGATTTACCACAAACTCTGGATTCCAGGCCTATCTGATTAAGGAAATCCAAATATTCTTGTTTTGCTGGATTTGTCAAATTCATAGCTTATTTTTGTGCAGGTTGTATCTCCTGAGTTCACGTTCTTTGACGGTACAAAGTCATCTCTGGATGACTCTTCTGCTGTAGAAAAGCTTTTGCGAGTGAAATTGGATTTTAATTTTATGTAAGTGCAGCGTTCTCTAAACCACTGGATCAGTGATTTATACCATTTTGTCATACATGACAGTTCTGGACATTTGGGTCTGAGCGTAACAACCCAATATTTCGGCAGACACAAATATGATTGCTTGATTACTTTATCTATATGCCTGTATAAAGAAAGGATTGTACTAAAGTAACCCCTCATCTGACCACCACTACGTCCTGCTCGTGACATTGAAAACCAGTTTTTTTCTAAACTAGTTGCATACTGGATCTTAAGTTTCATGTTACATTGTTGATGTAATTTTTGCTCTTGTTTCAACAGGTATGCCTCAAAAGAAAAAGACATCTGGGTTCGAGCCTTGCTAAAGAACCTGGTTGTTGAAACTGGGTCTGGTCTTATCATTCTTGATCCAGTCGATATCTCTGGGGGATACACTTCTGTTAAAGAGAAAACAAATATGTCCTTAACCTCCACTGACATATACATGCACCTTTCTTTGAGTGCTCTTTCTCTCCTACTGAATCTGCAGAGCCAAGTAACTGGAGCTTTACAATCTGGAAATGCTATTCCTTTAGCTTCATGCACCAACTTTGACAGGATTTGGGTCTCACCAAAAGGTATGACATCAGTTAAGTTATGTGGCACAGTTTAACCTGAAAGCTGTCTGATTTTTTGGTGATCATGTTTCATCTACTTAAGCAACTGTCTCAGATAATTATACTGTTGATTAGAAAGAATATTTATTCTAAATCCTTTACATTGATTATTTCGTTTTGGGGATGGTCAGCAGAAAATGGACCTAGGAACAACCTCACAATTTGGAGGCCGCAGGCTCCTTCAAACTATGTCATATTGGGAGACTGTGTGACGTCAAGGTAATATATAACAAGTTACTCATCTGGTTGCATGTGTATCTCATTGTTATGTATCTTTTGCTTTAATTTTTTCATCCCTACAACAAAGAATACTATGGTTATAGTCCTTTTATTTGTATATTTACAAAAAAAGTATTTAAGGGTCATGACTTATCTAATCAGACTCATTAATAGCTTTGAACTGCGTCCAGAAAATTCATATCGAACCGTTTCCGTAACAGAGATTAGCAGCTCTTGTTATATTAGAGTTGATAGCTTAACGCGTAATTGGGGGTAACATGTTGGTGCCAGTGCTTACAACTGTTTAACAAGAGTTTGGTTCAGTGTACAGATGTTTTCTTCTTCTAAAAGTTAAAGCTATATTATCTCATTAATTCCTTGAAAGTTTTTTCTTACAGGGCAATTCCTCCTACACAAGCTGTAATGGCAGTAAGTAATACATATGGGCGTGTGAGGAAGCCGATTGGGTTTAATCGTATTGGCCTGTTCTCTGTTATTCAAGGTTTAGAAGGGGATAATGTTCAGCATTCCCATAATAGCAATGAGTGTTCCCTCTGGATGCCTGTAGCTCCTGTAGGGTACACTGCTATGGGTTGTGTTGCAAATATAGGAAGTGAGCAACCACCTGATCACATTGTTTATTGTCTAAGGTCTGACCTTGTATCTTCCAGCAGTTTCTCTGAGTGCATATACACCGTTCCCTCCAGTTCGTTATTTGAGTCTGGATTCAGCATTTGGCGTGCTGATAATGTTCTTGGAGCATTCTATGCTCACACTTCAACTGCAGCTCCTTCCAAAAAATATAGCCCTGGCCTCAGTCATTGTCTTCTTTGGAATCCCCTTCAGTCCAAGACATCTTCATCCTCTGACCCATCATCGACAAGTGGGTCCCGGAGTGAGCAATCAAGTGATCAGACTGGAAATTCATCAGGATGGGACATTCTCAGGTCAATTTCTAAGGCAACTAGTTATCATGTTTCAACTCCTAATTTTGAGAGAATCTGGTGGGACAAAGGTGGTGATCTTCGAAGACCTGTCTCAATATGGAGGCCTGTTCCACGTCCTGGTTTTGCAATATTGGGTGATAGCATAACTGAAGGGTTAGTAAATATTTAACGTTTACTTTGTCTCTATATTAGCTACCGTGAAAGGACTGTTTTTTATACAAATGTTGTATAATCTTGAGTTTTTCTTCACATTAGATTGGAGCCACCTGCACTGGGAATACTCTTCAAAGCAGATGACTCTGAGATTGCTGCAAAACCTGTACAGTTCAATAAAGTCGCACATATTGTGGGGAAAGGTTTCGATGAAGTTTTCTGCTGGTTTCCTGTTGCACCTCCTGGTTATGTTTCTCTAGGATGTGTTCTCTCTAAATTTGATGAAGCGCCTCATGTCGATTCGTTTTGTTGTCCAAGGATTGATCTTGTTAACCAGGCCAACATTTATGAAGCGTCTGTCACGAGATCTTCAAGTTCAAAGTCCTCTCAACTCTGGAGCATTTGGAAAGTTGACAATCAGGTTGGACAACCCATTTAACGTTTGATGATGTGTCTCTTTTCTTTAAAGGCTCTCAATAGTTATCATTGAATTGTAGGACCTTCTGTTTCTGTGAAATAGCTACTATCCACTTTTAGCTTAACTACCCCCATAGTGAAAAGTATTTTCCAATCGTGATAGCGCTGCTGATTCCTTGTGTAGGCATGTACTTTTCTTGCACGTTCTGATCTTAAAAGACCTCCAAGTCGAATGGCTTTCGCTGTTGGAGAATCTGTAAAGCCGAAGACACAGGAAAATGTAAATGCAGAAATTAAGCTGAGATGCTTCTCCCTGACACTTCTAGATGGATTACATGGAATGGTATGTTATGTTATATGGTTAAAGTTAATAGCCAATTTTTTGGAACCTAGTGTTTACATCTTGATCCTATTCTGAATTCTTCCAGATGACTCCTCTCTTTGACACAACTGTCACCAATATCAAGCTAGCAACTCATGGTCGTCCTGAGGCCATGAATGCAGTACTCATTTCCTCAATTGCTGCTTCAACATTTAACCCGCAGTTGGAAGCGTGGGAGCCCCTTCTGGAGCCATTTGATGGAATATTCAAGTAAAGACAGTATTGTTTCTTATTTATGATATGACTTAACTAGAAAATAAAACTATTTGAAATAATATTTTGATTGCTCACTTTCACGTTGTAGGTTGGAAACATATGATACTGCTTTGAACCAATCGTCAAAGCCAGGAAAACGGCTGCGAATTGCTGCTACTAACATTTTGAACATAAATGTTAGTGCTGCAAACCTTGAAACTCTTGGCGATGCCGTTGTTTCCTGGAGAAGGCAATTAGAACTTGAAGAAAGAGCGGCCAAAATGAAAGAAGTACATTATCTTTTTCTTTTTCCGTGAAAGTATAAATTTTCATAATGTGTTACTTACTAATCTGCTCTGGTGCAGGAATCAGCTGCCTCTCGTGAGAGTGGGGATCTTTCAGCTTTTTCAGCTCTTGATGAAGATGATTTTCAGACGATTGTGGTAGAGAATAAACTCGGCCGTGACATTTATCTGAAAAAGCTGGAGGAGAACTCAGATGTAGTTGTGAAATTGTGTCACGATGAAAACACTTCTGTCTGGGTTCCCCCTCCAAGGTTCTCCAATCGGTTAAATGTTGCAGACAGTTCTAGAGAAGCACGCAATTACATGACTGTACAGATTCTTGAGGCTAAGGTATCTCTATACAAGAGCATCATTTGAAGTACTTATAGTGGCATGTTAGAATTTGTATGGTTAAGATGACACCTTCACTTTTTTGTTCAGGGTTTGCATATTATTGATGATGGTAACAGTCACAGTTTCTTTTGCACCCTACGCCTCGTTGTTGATAGTCAGGGTGCAGAACCACAAAAGCTTTTTCCTCAAAGTGCTAGGACAAAGTGTGTCAAGCCTTCCACTACAATTGTCAACGACTTGATGGAGTGCACTTCCAAGTGGAATGAACTTTTTATTTTTGAAATTCCACGGAAGGTAGTTCATAAGGAAACAGTTAATCTATGCTTCCTTTATTCATATTCTCTGTTTCTTCAAATATGCGGTATACATAAGCGCTTAAGCCTAGTTGCTATCCCTGTATACATTATGATTTAGATGGTTAGTGGTACAAGTTAGATTGGTATGTCTGTCTGCAATATTCATTTCTAAACTGAAAACAGTTGTCATGATTTTGGAACTTATCTCATATGAGTATCTGTTTTTTTCTTTTCTATTTGTTTAATTGTTATAGGGAGTTGCCAGATTGGAGGTTGAGGTCACAAACCTTGCTGCTAAAGCTGGAAAAGGTTCAATCCTATTAATTCTTGGACTCTTTTCTTTGACCTGTTTAACTATACCTTATGTGTGTGATTGTGTTCTTTTTGAGATTGATTGGTATTGTTTAGTTTTCATTGAGTCCTTGGATTGTTTGCACCTGATTCGTGAATAAAAGATGACTGGACATTTTTCCAAGAGTTTTCACAATGAGTCAAGATGGTACCTATGTTGCATGATAGTTAGCTATTGACTATTACAGGGGAGGTCGTCGGGTCACTTTCGTTTCCTGTTGGACATGGGGAAAGTACGCTTAGAAAGGTAGCTTCAGTAAGGATGCTACATCAATCAAGTGATGCCGAGAATATAAGTTCGTATACGCTTCAGAGAAAGGTTAGCTGTTTTTCATTTATACTAGGGTGTGTTAACGTATATCTCAAGATTTTATAACATGCATTTTCAATTCTCCATTTTATCATGAAATAAAGAATGCTGAAGATAAACATGACAACGGGTGCTTGCTTATCTCAACATCTTACTTTGAGAAGACGACAATCCCGAACACACTAAGAAATATGGAAAGTAAGGATTTTGTTGACGGAGACACTGGTTTCTGGATCGGGGTTCGTCCTGATGACTCATGGCATAGCATTCGCTCACTGCTTCCGCTCTGTATTGCTCCGAAATCACTACAAAATGATTTTATTGCAATGGAAGTTTCTATGAGAAATGGGAGAAAGCACGCAACATTCAGATGTTTAGCTACAGTTGTAAATGATTCAGATGTCAATTTAGAGATATCTATATCTTCCGATCAGAATGTCTCTTCTGGAGTAAGCAATCATAATGCTGTGATTGCCTCTAGATCTTCATATGTTTTGCCATGGGGATGTTTATCAAAGGATAATGAACAGTGCCTGCATATCCGGCCAAAGGTTGAAAACTCTCATCATTCTTATGCATGGGGTTATTGCATCGCAGTGAGTTCTGGTTGCGGAAAAGATCAACCATTTGTTGATCAAGGTTTACTGACTCGGCAGAATACAATCAAACAAAGCAGCAGGGCATCTACATTTTTTTTGAGATTAAACCAGCTTGAGAAGAAGGATATGCTTTTCTGCTGCCAGCCTTCTACTGGGAGTAAGCCATTATGGCTCAGTGTAGGAGCAGATGCGTCAGTTCTTCATACAGACCTCAATACACCAGTTTATGATTGGAAAATTTCTATTAGTTCTCCTTTAAAGCTAGAAAATAGACTTCCATGTCCTGTCAAATTCACAGTGTGGGAAAAGACAAAAGAAGGCACATATCTCGAGAGACAACATGGTGTAGTATCCTCAAGGAAGAGTGCTCATGTATATTCAGCAGATATTCAGAGACCTGTATATCTTACGTTAGCTGTCCATGGCGGTTGGGCTTTGGAAAAGGTTGGCTTTTATATTCTGCACAAGAAACTACCTACACTTGAGAACATTACTGAATTTCAGTTTGCTTTTGTAGGATCCTATTCCTGTTTTAGATATATCTTCAAACGACAGCGTGTCATCATTTTGGTTCGTCCATCAACAGAGCAAAAGGTTAGTCTTTTATCTGCTTATTACCCAGGTATTTGATTATATGCATATTTGTTGTTTAAATTGAATATATGATTGTTAAGAAGTGGGGTTAAGGTTATGGCTATATCAGTATCTCTTTTCAAACTAAGCAGTATCCCTCGGAAAATCTTGTCTAGCTGAACATTCTTTATTGATGGAACCTACTATGTTGAGAGTTATCAAATGAAGATTTTTTCTTTCTTTTACATAAACCTAATATCATATTCCATGAAATGATTTTTTTCCAACTCTATTTTTTGGAGTTTCAGGAGATTGCGTGTAAGTATAGAACGTGATGTGGGAGAAACAGGGGCTGCACCAAAGACTATAAGGTTCTTTGTCCCATACTGGATTACAAACGATTCCTATCTTCCACTAAGCTATAGAGTGGTGGAGATTGAACCTTCAGAAAATGTGGAAGCTGGCTCCCCCTGTCTGACTAGGGCTTCCAAATCTTTTAAGAAAAATCCTGTTTTTTCGATGGAGAGAAGACACCAGAAGAAAAATGTCCGAGTGCTTGAGTCTATTGAGGATACTAGTCCTATGCCTAGCATGCTTTCTCCACAAGAATCAGCTGGCCGGAGTGGCGTTGTACTGTTTCCGTCTCAGAAGGATTCTTATGTCTCTCCACGAATTGGTATTGCTGTCGCAGCTAGGGATTCTGATAGTTACAGTCCTGGAATTTCTCTCCTTGAGCTTGAGAAGAAGGTGACTAGCTAAAGCTTAAATGATATTCTGAAAACTAATGGCTTGAAAATTTCATGGGCTGTGTTTAAATACTTAAAACCATTTCCAACTCTTTTATGTATGAAAGATTTCCCTCCTAGTCCTGGCTGAGTCACCATTTTCTTTAGTTGGTTGGCAGACCAGGCAATATTCGTTCCTTTTACTAACCACAAATCCTATTCCAGGAACGCATAGATGTAAAGGCATTCTGCAAAGACGCCTCATACTACATGCTCTCGGCAGTATTAAACATGACATCTGACAGAACAAAGGTCAGATATCACTGTTTTATTTTTCTAATTGTTCTAGCACATGAATGTTAATTACCTGTCTGAACTCAAATGTGTGCTCTTGCAAAGTGTTCTTGTTGGTGTTTATTTACGCTATTTGGTTGTGGAGACTCCTAATGATATACATGCAATACTTTGTTTAGCCTCCGCTTTATCTCTCCTGTTTCTGTGAAAAGTATACATGCGGTTGCTATATATTAGGTTATTATCCGTGTTTTATTATATCAAGTTGATTTATACGCAGATCAATGCTTACAAGTAACTTGACGCTTAGCATTTTTGGGGTCAGAATATTAAGTTAAACTTGATATTATCCGACTTTCAATTTAACAGTAGATGACTATATTTTTTGTTTGCAGGTTATTCATCTCCAACCACACACCTTATTTATCAACAGGGTGGGCGTGAGCATCTGTCTTCAACAGTGCGATTGTCAGACAGAAGAATGGATTAATCCTTCTGATCCTCCGAAACTCTTTGGATGGCAGTCTTCCACCCGGCTTGAGTTACTGAAAGTATGTTAAATATCTTCAAATTGTGTAACTTTTTTTTAATGATGATTAATGTGCTTACGGCGGATGGACAATTTCAGTTACGAGTGAAGGGATATAGATGGAGCACGCCATTCAGCGTCTTTAGCGAAGGTACAATGCGTGTTCCTGTTCCAAAAGAAGATGGGACTGATCAATTGCAGCTAAGAGTACAAGTCAGAAGCGGGACAAAGAACTCACGTTATGAAGTTATCTTCAGGCCGAACTCTATCTCTGGCCCTTACAGGTAAACATTCAGTTATCTACCAGATGATATATTTTTTCTGACATTACTCTTTGCTTGGATTTATTTAGATGATAGATTTTCCAACTGCTTGAGCATGTTTGCATTTAAGATTAATTAAATTTCTGCCACATATGTTCCTCAGAAACTGTTATCATTTTGGTGAATAAACTTGTTCCTGGAAAAACCTGCATGACGTCATTTTTATACAATGATGCATCATGTTAGCTGAATCCAAATGTATATTCCCTCTCCTATAACTATGTCTTGTCACTACTTTATCTGACTATATATTTTTTGTATTCACTTAAATATGAATCAACTCTCCTAGGATCGAAAACCGTTCCATGTTTCTTCCTATTCGCTATCGCCAAGTGGAAGGTGTCAGCGAGTCTTGGCAATTTCTTCCTCCTAATGCGGCTGCTTCGTTTTATTGGGAAAATCTTGGTAGACGACATCTATTTGAACTTCTTGTTGATGGAAACGATCCTTCTAATTCAGAAAAGTTCGATATTGATAAGATAGGTGATTATCCACCACGAAGTGAAAGTGGACCTACCAGACCCATACGAGTTACTATTTTAAAGGAAGACAAAAAGAATATTGTCAGAATCAGTGACTGGATGCCAGCAATTGAGCCTACTTCAAGCATAAGCAGAAGACTTCCAGCATCATCCCTGTCAGAATTATCTGGAAATGAGTCTCAGCAATCTCATCTTTTGGCCTCAGAAGATTCTGAGTTTCATGTTATTGTTGAGCTTGCTGAACTTGGAATCTCCGTAATCGACCATGCTCCTGAGGAAATACTGTACATGTCAGTGCAAAACCTCTTTGTGGCATATTCAACCGGCTTGGGCTCTGGACTTAGCAGGTGAGTTTATCAGGTTCTTAAGGTGTAGCTCTATTTTACAAATGTAAGGGCCACCATATATCACCAATTCGCCATACTGATTTTCTATCAAATTCGATAAATCTGGGTACTGTCTCTATGCATTCATTAGTGTCAAAAGTTCAAAACATCTAAAAATGCAGAAAGGGATTTGATTGAGACTTGCAGGGAATTTTTTTTTGCTAAGATCATGAATTTCCAGTTGCGCTTATCAGATTTTGTTGGCTGCTATACGAACAAAGTACTTTGGGCTATTGCTAAACGCTTATTGTTTTACAGGTTCAAACTAAGGATGCAAGGAATACAAGTTGATAACCAATTGCCATTGGCTCCAATGCCAGTTCTGTTCAGACCACAGCGAACCGGAGATAAAGCTGATTATATTTTGAAGTTTTCTGTTACTTTGCAATCAAATGCTGGCCTTGATCTCCGTGTCTACCCGTATATAGATTTCCAAGTAAGTTTATACAGTTTCTGTTTTCGACCTGAACAATTATTTTTGGCATTTAAAATTTTGCTCACATTGTTATATCTCTTTACTAGGGACGTGAAAATACTGCCTTTCTGATAAACATCCATGAACCTATTATCTGGCGCATTCATGAGATGATCCAGCAAGCCAACTTGAGTAGACTATCCGATCCTAACTCGACGGCTGTATCAGTTGATCCATTCATTCAAATCGGGTATGTACGGGATTTTCTTGGTCTATATATGCTGTTTACTGAATGAATCTTCCATTCAAAAGACTTAATCTTGGTTACACCCGTCCAAAAATGCAGAGTTCTTAACTTCTCGGAAGTTAGATTTAGAGTATCCATGGCGATGTCCCCCAGTCAAAGGCCGAGGGGAGTGCTTGGATTTTGGTCATCCCTGATGACTGCTCTTGGGAATACAGAAAACATGCCAGTAAGTATTCCAGAGTAATTCATTGGTTTATGTCCATTGGTTTCTACTTGGTACTCGTAGGACATCAATTATAGTCGACAAGTTTTGTAGTTTTTAGAATTTGTTTTGTCAATGTACTACTTGCTACACTTTCAGTCCAACCCAGTATGTATTTTTTTTCTTCTTCTAATTTTTCTTATCTTCAAATAGGTACGCATAAGTGAGAGATTTCATGAGAACATATCCATGCGCCAAAGTACTATGATCAATAATGCTATTAGGAACGTAAAGAAAGACCTCCTTGGCCAGCCTCTTCAGTTGCTCTCAGGTGTTGATATTCTTGGCAATGCAAGCAGCGCGCTTGGACATATGAGTCAAGGCATAGCTGCATTATCAATGGATAAAAAATTCATCCAAAGTCGACAGAGACAGGTTTCTTCCTGACTTTGTTTTTTCTCCTTGTACATGTTGCTGTTTCCTGTGGATACAACATAAACAATCCAAGTTGCCTTCCATTAGCCTAATATGTAGAAAATTTTCCTCTTAACACTTGAATTTTTGAATGGCTTCTGATACTAAACGGATGTATGGGCTTGCCAGTGTTTCTTTCCTGTGCTCCATTTTGTTAGTACACGCTAATGCGTTTCTTGATTTGGCAGGAAAACAAAGGTGTTGAGGACTTTGGCGATATTATCAGAGAAGGAGGTGGAGCTCTAGCGAAAGGCCTGTTTAGAGGAGTCACAGGCATATTGACAAAGCCTCTCGAAGGTGCAAAGTCTTCTGGTGTCGAAGGCTTTGTCTCTGGGTTTGGGAAAGGAATCATTGGTGCTGCTGCCCAGCCTGTGAGCGGAGTTCTGGATCTTCTGTCAAAGACCACTGAAGGTGCAAATGCCATGAGGATGAAAATAGCAGCTGCCATCACCTCAGATGAACAACTTCTTCGCCGGAGACTTCCAAGAGCGGTTGGTGCTGATAGCTTGCTTCGTCCTTACAATGATTACAGGGCACAGGGGCAGGTACAATTTTTACCCGTAAATATGTTCAAATTTGTATTTCGTGGCTTGCACTAGTCGTTTTGCTCTTGGTTAGCTGATGAGGAATGGATTTACTGGTGCTTATAATATATTTGGTTTGGTTTACGTAGCATATGATTATTCTTATACAAATTTCAAACCTCCAATATTTTGCATTTGCAGGTCATATTGCAGTTGGCAGAATCTGGATCATTCCTGGGCCAGGTTGATCTGTTTAAAGTACGTGGGAAGTTTGCATTAACAGATGCCTACGAAAGTCATTTCATCCTACCAAAAGGAAAAGTTCTGATGATCACACATCGAAGAGTGATATTGCTACAAGTGAGTTAGACAAAACCTTTTTGCTCTCTATGTTTAATTGGTATAGTGTTCGTCTTCTGTATCTATCCAAGAAATTCTATTGAAATTTCCAAACTTTTAATGTTTCCAGCAACCCTCCAACATAATGGGCCAAAGAAAGTTTATTCCGGCAAAAGATGCGTGTTCTATACAGTGGGATATTCTATGGAATGATCTGGTAACCATGGAACTGAGTGACGGGAAAAAAGACCCACCTAACTCTCCACCTTCGCGGCTTATTCTCTATCTGAAAGCAAAGCCACATGACCCGAAGGAACAATTCCGTGTTGTCAAATGCATTCCCAACAGCAAGCAGGCCTTTGATGTTTACTCAGCTATCGATCAAGCCATTAACTTGTATGGGCAGAATGCTTTAAAGGTGAGAAGAGATCTTTATTTCACTTTTAATTACATAGTGACACCCCTTTTAACAATTGGCCCTAACATGTTGTTATAAGTGATATTACAGTGGTGGAAACTATATGCCAAATTAATATGATGATTTAATTATCGTACTCGTTTTAGGGAATGGTGAAAAACAAAGTGACAAGACCATATTCCCCAATTTCTGAGAGTTCTTGGGCTGAAGGAGCTTCTCAACAAATGCCAGCTTCAGTTACACCATCTTCAACCTTTGGCACTAGCCCTACGACCAGCTCAAGTTAAAGTCTGAATCTTTGAGCTCTCATTCCTTCCAATGTCCCCTCTCGCCTCCCCGGTAAAGACTTTTTCCTCTTCTCCATTTGCTTGAACAAAGCTTTATTTCTTTTCTTTTTTTTTTCCTTATATAACCCAACTGCAATTTTAGTATCTAAACGCAACTGGTTAATGGTTAATGATCTCTGGTGTTTTGTATTCCCTGACCAAAATCTCTGAGCATAACAAAAACACAAATATCCGTTATTGTTTGGTACAAGCTATAGTTTCATGGTTTTAACATCCAGCCTTTTGCGTTTGATATCTAATGGACATACTTTTCTTCTCAGGTTAGGGGAGATTAAACACAGCATTGGTGAAAAAAGAAAGAACATTTGATTTTGTTCAAATTTTTCTTGTGTAGGGTTTTGGTAATCAGATCGTAGAAATATTAAGTGTGTATATATATGATAACATCTACAAATCGGGTACTGTACAGACTCATCCAACATTAGACTCGTGTATCGCATCACATGTATACGGGTACCATATATAATTCTATTAATTTTTTCATATATCTCCAAATAGTCAAGTTTTGAATCAGCCAGTGGCCCAATGCATAAGCTATTATATTCACAGAATCTGATGATTTTCAAACGAATAAAAAGGGTTTTATAAAAATACGTAACAAAAGATAACGCCCACCGTGGGGCTCGAACCCACGACCACAAGGTTAAGAGCCTTGCGCTCTACCAACTGAGCTAGACGGGCATGTTGTTCGACTTCTGGTTTACATCATAATTAATATGTATATTTCTAACAATTTTCTCAATTAAAAAATGTCTCGATTGAAAGAAATCTAAATCTCAAAGATCAGGTACGATTTTTTTCTATAAAAAGCAAAAAAAGAAAGGAGACGTCGCCTTCTTTCTAACCTGCAGCAACAAATATGGATGGATCAAATTAGAGATAATGAAAAAGTGCATTTTCCTTAGCTAGACCTAGTCACTTAGACCAGGAGTGTAAAATTTTGTTTTCTTGTTATTTTAATTCTAATGGTATTCCTTGTAAGTTTTTTTAGAACTCAAGGTTGTCCTCTAAAATGTAATAAAAATGTATAGAAGGTATAATTTTATTTTAAAAAATAAACTTTATCTCCAATAAAAAATCTAGTATTTCAAATTTCAATGTTTGGATTTTTTACAAAAAATATTCTAATAATGTTATTAAAATACAACATAACATGCAACCGTTGACTTTTGATATGATAAAAGTATCATGAATTTCACATTAGGAGTAGTAATTAAGTATGGACAGCTAAGTTAGTAAAAAGAGAGATGGTGTTGATTGGTCATTAATTTATACATTATTGTTCAATTGTAAAACCATCAACCTTTTTGATGCTTATAAAACGAGACAACAAATCCTGCAGACTACACATTATAAGAAAACGAGAGAAAAAGATATACTATCGATCAATTGAGAAAAAGGGTCTGTACGGTTTAGTAATGCTAATGTACTTGGTGGGTAGTGGCTTTAGTCAAGGTATAAATAACCATCCCATATATATATAGATTAAATTACTATAATCTTAATGAATATTATCTCTTTGATTGATGATTCATTGATTCAATGTGTGTACGTAGGGGAAGTGACATGGTTGAGTAACGAAGTTGAATGGCGACTTATTCTGACCACGACTCAACTTCCTATCGTGGTTACGGTAACATCCTCGTTGTGCGATGACCGGTGCACTATATTGGATGATCAACTGGCCCGATTGTCTGAAACCTATGGTAACCTAATTATATTACGTAAAGCCAATATTTTGACGAATCCATTCTTTGCAATACTTTACAATTTGGTCAATGCCCCGATCATCATAGTCTTCCAAACTGGAAAAGAAATAGCACGTTTAGAAAATGATTTATCTTGGGGTGCAATCACTGACATAATCGACAATCTTTCACTCTTCGCCCCGCCCCCCTCGGATTTTGTGCAGCCGCCCTCCGATTCCGCCCCAGTCCCCTCTCTCGGAGAGTAAATGATAGTCTCATCTGAATCAGTAACTTCAAATATTTGCCTATGTATTTTGTGTTTGCTGCTTCCGCTATCAAACATTTGCCTATATTATTGTATTATATGATCATATTGTATTTAATGTGCTAATATAACAAGTCAATGATTAAGTTTATACATGATTAACATCGTAAGAAAGATTTCTTATGATCAGATATTTAACCGTTTTTCATACCAAAAAAAAGAAAGATATTTCAATTATGAATTGGTCATATGATCATAAAAATAGCTAGGAATTATGATCTGCACCTTTCTCATTTGTGAAATAATAACAGTAGTGTCTTCGTTCAATTTAATTATTTTATAATGTTTGAAAGCTACTATACAGATTGTTCCCCTACCATTCAAAAGAAGTAAATGCTTAATGTTCCCATGTACGCATTCATGTTTTGTTATTGTTTACCACAAAAAGAATTTCTAATTATATCAATAAATTAATCTTTTATAAACAATTTTTTTCCTAGAAAATCAATCAATAATGAAAAGATGGAGTATGATTTTGATACATTTTTGGTTTTCAACATAATATTCATGTCAATATTGCAAGCTAGTACTATATACATTGTTCTCCTAAAATTCAAAGATTTATATATATGCATAATCTTCGATTCATGTTTTGTAATTGTTTTACGTATAGTTCTATCACAAAAGAACATTGATAATGAATAGAATCATAAAATAATAGGTATCACTAATGATGGTGAATTGATTTACGTACCAAACACGGTATTCAAATCTTTTGATGTTATATATATATTGATCCAATAAGAAACACGTTTAGAATAGTCAAATACAGAGGAGTTGCAGAGAAAGGTTTTAGACAAACACAGCATTGTTATCCTAAGAACTAAAGAAGGTATATATAATTATATGCTTAATATTCACATGTGTATTAATTCATGTTTTGTAATTATAAATCATAAAAGAAACTTGGAAACTGAAAAAAACGGATATAGTCAGTCAAAAACTTTTAAAAGCCTGAAGACTACAACAAAATATAATGACATTATTAAAAAACAAAATCATAAAGCCTGCATAGATGAAAGTGTCATTACAAAAATAAGAAGAAAATCAAGTAAAAGAATCACAAAGACAGTAGAGTCTCAACGTGATTGGGTGAATATTGAATCCCACGTAAAGGTTTATCTTCTCCAAGTCCATTGCGTTGTCTAAAACCTTTATCTGCAACTCCTTCGTATTTGACAAGGCTAAACGTCTTTCTTATTGGATCAATGTATATAACTTCAAATGTTTTGAATACCGTGTTTGGTACGTAAATCAATTCACCATCATTGGTGATACCTATTAGCTTGAAATGGAACTCTAAACGCCGATCATAGTGAGAAAGAGGTAAAAAATTATAAGTTGACCATTCGCCCTTCTTTTCACCCTCTAAAACCCACATGGGAAGACTATTCTTCACATTGGAATGACCGAGAAAAGCGAACTTCCCTTTATAAGATATCATCATCTTTGGCTCACAACCACATGGTAATCTAATCGCTTGGAACTTTTCAGATTTTACTTCAAAAGTCATTATAAACCGATGAGTCGATGACGATCAATCTCGGCTAGATAATATAGAACACCGTTGATGCATCTGCATGGTCCATAATTGTTTTTGCGATTGCCACGGCTAGGGTGATGCTTATAATTGGTTTTGACTGTTCTCCATGATTCTTGATCTGCTGAACCCAATGTTAAAATCCTACACTCATCAGAAGCTTTATCACACGGCATGGCCACTACTTTGTGCGTCCGTTCGAGTGGATCATACCCTAAAAAGACTGTTAAACTCTCCCAGCTCTTGTCCGGTTTGCGTAAAGGTTTGAACTTTCTCATAGTAGGGTTCCAAACTATAGGCTTTGTACCTCTCTGGAAGCAGATCAAACCGTGGACCGACTCGGTTTTAATGGTGAAGCAGCTATGTTTTGGATAGGGTGTTTGGTAACTATCAAGAATCTGAGAAGAAGTATGAGAAACGGACTCGTTCGGTCTCCGATTAGGTTTAGGAACCGTGACAACAAAGAACCTGTCAGCTTCTTTGAAGAAGAACAAAAGATTAGGTCGAGTTTCGAACGAGTTGGTGAAATATGGAGCGGTGGTGATTGATGACCAATGCTTCGCCACACAACTAAACCTTACGACAGACTTCGCAGGAAGCCTTAAGAATATATCTGTGGCTATATCGAGAGGTATGGACAACGACGATGATGATTTACTTCTTTTCCTCGCCATATTTTCGTTCTTCTCTTCTTCTTCTTGTGGCTTCATCTTTTTCGTCGAAACCCTAATTCGTTTCACGATTTCGTTTCTCTCTGTATAAGGATCTGATCTCTCGACTTCTTTTGCCTCCCCTAAATATATATATATAAGGATTTTTAGTTCTTGAAATCTTTGGAACGGTCTATTCCTTGATATGATAGGAAAATAATTATTTACTATTTTAAATATTTCAAAGTTATATAATTAGTTACTAATTTAAAAATAAAATTGCTTAATAAAATTATCTAAAGCCTAAGACCATCACCATCAGAAAATTCTTAAAAAAAATATATATTAATATTTTAATCAAAACAGATATATTAATTATTATTTAATAGTTGAACTACAGTAAAAACTCTATAAATTAATACTCGATAAATTAATAAACACGATAACTTAATAAATTTTGCCGGTCCTAAGTCGGGCCAATGTAAAAATTAACCAAAATCGATAAGATAATAAGATAATAATTTTTTTGAAATCCCTATGTAAAATTATAGTCCCAATAATATTATAAATTAATAATCATAGATCTTAAGTATATATTTTAAGACTAATTTTTATATGAAGTTTTTGTTTAAACTACAATTATAACTCTTTTTAAAATACAACTGGTATGATCTATGTTGTACTCACATAACTATTTGCGTATTTGATCCGTAATAGTTGATTTTGTAAAAAACATTATTTGAAAAAACATTGCTAAGATTTGTGTAAAGAAAAATTGGATTAAGCTTCATGTTTACGTTTACGTTCACGTTAATATCGTAGATATAAAGACACAATATATTGCCAAAAAATAAATTAAAGAAGTCAAAGAAAAATAAAAACCTAACATAATTATATATGCAAACAACAAAGCATATAAAAAATTAAATTAAGAAATATTTTAAAAGAAATATAGTATTGTATTTTAAGTAAATATTTCTATAAATTAATATTTATTAACTTATAGGATAAATTAATAAATATTAATTTATAGGATAAATTAATATCACTATAAATTAATAAAATTTTATGGTCCCAACATTATTAATTTATAGAGTTTCTACTGTAATAGTATTGTGACAGCTGTCCAAATTGGATGAGAATAGTTTTTCAAAGTTTCTAGCAGAAAAAAACTTAATTCTCCTTCTCTCATACTTTTTATTTTTTAATTATTATTTTTTTGATTGGGGATCTCATTGAGATACTCCAATGAAGATGCTCTAAGGGAAATCTCATGTCAAATTGTTTTTTCTTTTTAAATTAGTTTTCCTATAAAACTTCTGGTTATCGAACAAAAAGGGTTGTTTCTGAAACTAGTTATGGAAGGTAAAAAATTTCCCTGAGCGTTCTTGATATCAAAAGTGAAAACGGTACCGTTTTGGACAACACAGTTACAATATCAGTTATAGCGAAGACTTTGTTAGCTCTCGAGCATTGACTCTTGTTTAACGATGAAATCCCCAGCGTTCTCGTCTACTATATCACTGGTTAAAGCAATGACCAACAAAAACATTCATCAGACCAATTTAGTTATTAAACAGAAGATGGTTTATATAACTAACCTGTCCGCTGCTTCGGATTTGGGAATCAAAGTGATCTTCTTTGACATGAAATGTTCGAGAAGATGAGATAAGTTTCTTTCTTGGCATAACTTGAATAGATGGTTCAAGAACTCATTGAATTGCTTTGGCTCCTGCTCACATATTTAAGAAGACTCCATGAAAAAGTTTTGAGAGAAAATGCACAAAGTCGAGATAGAGAAAATAGAAGAGACCTGCTCCAAGACGCAGCCTTTACGAAGAGCGAGTACACATTCCAATGCTTTGTCACCCTCGTCGGTACAATTTTCTACAAGCTTCATTATTAGGTTTTTCATTTGTGTGATTGCTTTCTCGGTCCAGTCAGTTTTATCTCTGCGGGATATCATGGCTTCAAAATCTTGAATTGGGTTTGCATCTCCGACTATATCAATTTTGTTCTCTTTGGCGTCATAAGTAATCATGCGATTGTCTTCATCATCTGAACCCGATGGTTTATCCCGCAACAATCTCTTAGAAGCCTTCTTCAACTGCAATGAAAGTCATGTCAAAGAGTTATGAATGAGATCATTCAGGTTCCTTTCTGAAAGCTGATGATTCAGGGGAACACACCTTTGGATTCTCCTTGACTTCAAAACTTCCACGAAACGTGTCCATTATGGATTTATTGTTGGAAGAGAGTTCAGGGTCCTGCTCCATAAGTCTCTTGAAAGTTCCATCCATTGGAGGTAAAGTAGCATCCGTGGATTTCGATTTCAACTCAAGGTATTCATAAAAGCGCTGATAAAAATATTTCATCAGTATGAGTTGACAAATTACCTGCAACAATTATACAAAGCAGAATAAAACTGGTATTACCTGCAAAACCGGGTTAGGAGTAAGATCAGGCTTTAGTACTTCCTCTTCCGCAGAAGGTGCAAGGTCAAGCATCTTAACCAAATTATCTGCTACTGCTTGTTGTTGTTCATCTGGCTTCCATGATGAAGGAAGCTTGTTGAAAGAAGGAAATGGAAACTCGCGGACATCCTCGGCGAAAGGTAGCACATTGAAGTAAAACGAATCAGGCTGCGAAAAAGGTAAATGATCATCAAATAGTCAGATTCGGATAGAAATTTTCCTTTCAGAAGATAACACTATTAACTTACAGTATCATCTCTTTCAGACACATTTGGAGTCAGGACCCCAACAACCACATTGCCTTGTCCATTTCTCCAGACACATCGTACAATTGCTACCTTGTTTGTTTCTTTCATTTCTCTTGCAATAGCAGATACGGCAAGTACAGATTTTTCTTTGCTTGGATCAGGAACAACTATATTCACGTCTTTCATGTAATAATGTCTTCATTGACATGCAGAGAAAAACACAAAACAGCATTCTCTCAAACTTTAACAACCAAGAGTTTACAGGCAAACATAGATATATGTCTTTATGTTTACCGCAGTATATTTGACGCCTCAGTAAATCCCAGAAGCTTCATGCCTTTGTCAGTTTTAAACTTGAGTGTTTCTATCTGATCTGGTGATATAGGAATAACCTGAGGTCCATAGCGAAAGCCCTTGATCCTTTCTTCTGGAGCAATAACCTCAGTAGATTCTGCAGTAACTTTGTAATCATAATCAACTTTTACTTCATGTTTGGCAAACTTGTCAGTTGGAGGCGCTTTGTCAGAATACATTTTTAGAGTGGGAAGTCTCTCCTCAGCCACTTTCTTATAAACCCACACCTACAAAATTTCACATTCTTATTTTCAGAAAAAATTTCACGAACAATTATATAAACGTGAATGAACTTAAGTACTGAATAACAACAAAGAACAGCAAGTTCGATGATATCTATAAACTCTGCACAACAAGCAAAAGACACAACCAAAAAAGCGTTACCTTAATCTTCATTGTTGGGTTAATTTCAAGGTCACCCCTGAACAAAGTAACTGGAGCCACCCTCCGGGTCTTTAAGGAACCAAGCAGTGAGAGTGGACTATCAACATTCACTGTTTTGGCAATCGCGTTGCTGGAGAATAAAGTCAACAGATGATCATTCTCCTCTATTACTCTCTCATGAGCATCACCACTTAAATTAGACCTCATAACAATGCTCTCCATCTTAATTCCCTCCGCAGCCATTTTCATAGCAATAGTGCTGACTTGATCATCTTTCGTCCCTTCAAATGGATCTTTGGTAGGACAAGCTGCGTTCGTGATGAGACACATCCGTTTTTTCCCCTTGTGTGCATTACCATACATCTTTATAAGCATATCCATCCCAACAATTAAAGCATCAAGAACTGAAGCCAGTTAAAGAACCAAGAAAATGGTAGCGAAACAGTAAAAATAAGCGGTAAACTAGCTAGCAGGATACAGTCTCCAGCTACAGTTCCTCGAGGAAGCTGCTTCACATGCTCTGCCGCTAATTCATCAACAACTCTGATATTCCTTAAAACTGTAACATTCTCATATCCACCTATCTCCCTAGCAAGCTCGTTTCCAGTTTCTGCAGAGGTCACATGAAACATTATTATCAAAGTACATCAACAAGCCGATAATACTCCAAGAAAGAACCATTGCAGTACTAAAGAGGATAGATTCCTAACTTCCTACTTTAATCAGTAATAAGAATAGATAGAGAGACCTTCAGTTCCAAAGACAACAATTCCAACTTCATCATACTTGTTGTAAATCAACTGCAACAACAAACCAAAACCAATAAGGAAAGATCCAAAATTCATGAACAATAATTTCAGAAGAAAAAGATCGTATACCTTCTTCTGAAGTAGCATTGAACATGCCTTTTCAACATCAGGGAGAACACTACGCATCGCAGGACCTACATCGAGCACCAAAACCAAACCCTCCTGCTTCCGATGAACACACACACACACATCGAATTAAAAGTAAAATCGAGCAGGACTAATTTCTCTCAAATGAAATGACAAATTAAAACCCTAAATTACTCCAAGAACAGTTCCAAAAATGAATCAATGAGATATCCAGAACATAATTGAGCATAAAACGAAGTCAAAATCAGCATAAACAGAATTATCAAAGAAGAAATGGTATGCAGCAATGTAGAATAACATGCACGAAACTAAGTAGAAAAAGAAACATCGATGGAAAACAAACAGAAGCTGAAGAAGGTATTAATTTCATTGAATTGATTTCTGAAGAAACCTATAAGAAAAAAAAACGAAGGTTAATATGTAACGAAGTAAGATTAGAAGAAATTATACCCGATTTCGTGCCATTGAGGAGTTGTGCTGGAAGAAGAAGGTGAAGAAGAAGAAGAAGAAGAAGAAGAAGAAGAAGAATGATGAGAAAAAGAGAGATGGTGAAACGAAGAAGACGAAGAATTTTTATTTTATTTTTTTGAAAATAGGCTGACTGACTCTAACGTGGCCTTAAAATGAGATAGGCCCATTGGGCTAAACTATCTAAGAAAAAGTCCATATGTCCAACTTCCAATATGGACTCTGTAGATTTAACAAAAATGGGTATTTTAATAAAGTATGTAATGAATCATATCTTATATAGTATATATCCCTCTGAATCTAAACATAACAATTAAATTTTACTTTTTATTTAAAGTTTAGAAATACAGTTACAAAAAATTATTTTCACTATATTAATTATTTTTCCATTTTAAAACCTCATAAACACATTATCATATTTTAATTTTTTTCAGTAGGCATCCTATATTTTTTTTAGTAGGATCCCAAACTTGAATTTTTCCATGTACCGATCGGTAGGCATCCTATATTAATTATGTCGCAAAGATGTGGTAAGACCCGACCTTGAGATCGTCGAGGATAAAGGGAGAACAAAGAGCATTTTGAGAAAGAAAGTCAACCCACATTTAGAAGAACGAACAAGATTCAATTATTCACAAAGGATATCAAATCATCAACTTCAGTGAAGTCACGCCCAATGCTCAAAATCATCAACCTCGCGTCACCACACACATATTTGTATACACTTGTCTTGTTTCTTAACCAAGAATACACGTATGTAATTTATTTCGCCGTCAAATAATGATTTTTCTTCAAAAATGCAAAACACATACAAATAGTTAAAAATGTTGTTGCGAACTTTCAACGTTAAAAAAAAACAGTTAGATTATATATTATATGTTTACTACTTTGTTTACTCATATTATTATTTAATTTGGTATAATTTCTGCATTTTAAAAACAATAGATATGTAACAACAATTAAATATTTTCTTTTTGTAAGATCAATTTCAATTTATTAAAACATCAAATAGTCTTATGTTTACCGTTTATATATGTTTCGGTTGGATTTTTAGAATCTTCTAAGCCATTGAATTTGTTCGTCATAGGCAGTTCGGTTGGAACTTTGAATTTCAGATATACAAAAAAAAATAGATTAAAAAAAAAAGAACTAAAATCACAAAAAATGTATAAGAACTTATTACATATTCTCAAATAAAACTGGACCTTTCCCTTTTTTTTTTGTGAGTCCCATATGGAAGTTGGGCTTAGAAAATTAAAAGTTGAAAAAAACTTTTTAATTTAAACTAAATATTTAAAAACAGTCTTTTTATAGTTTATATATGTTCCAGTTAGATTTTTGGAATCTTCTGAATCATTGAATTTGTAAGTAACATTTGCGGTTATGTGGGAAATATGTGAATTTAAATATACAAAAAAAAGTAGATAAGAAAACTAGAGATCACAAAGAATATATAAGAATCTATTACACTTTCTTGTCCAATATGGTATATGGAAGTTGGGCTTAAAAAATTAACTCTTTTTTAGTAAAATAAATATTTTTAAAACAGTATTTTAATACATTAAAATTTATAAATTATATTAAATATAGGCATGGGTCAATTAAGAAATATGCAAATAAACAACCAACACAGAAACCAAACCCTAATTCCCCATTCCCTGTCTTCTTTATTCTTTTAGGCGAATTTCAATTGCGTCCAAGCAAAGCACCACCTCTTACCCCGTTGATTTATTCGTCGATTTGCCTTTCGGTGAAATTCGCAATCGGATCTACTCCATTTGATTATTAACCAAGTCATGATTTTGAGTCAAACAATGGTTGCTGAAGCTGAGATCAGGGTTCTTGACGTTAAGTGCCATATCTCCGCTCCTAAAGATCAGAAGAATTTTCAGATCGACGAAGTTCGTGTTTCTGAGTCTGTCCGTGCTGAGATTTCGGGTTCCGCTGAAACGCCTCGATTCGGATCGGTATGTGTTTTTGGTTTCTTGTTCTAAAAATCGCTCATTTTTATTAATTGGGTTTCTTAGAAATTTCCCTTAGAAATTAGATCATGTGGATTCTTCTTTCTCGTAATTGAGTTTGTTGGTTTAGATTAGGAGTTATAATTTGATTTTGAGATTAGACCGTTGCTTGAAATTCTGATAATGATCCGATTCTGCATCAGGGCTTATATTAGTTTTGGGTTTCTTTTTGTTCTCTATTGCATAATAATGTTGAATCCTACATACCCTCTTCGATTAGGTTCGTGTAGACAATGGAAAATGATAAGATTAGTGTTGTGCTTTGGAAAGTTTATACCTTTGCATGAAGAATTAGTTTAGGTGTTCATGAATCAATTTTACATTGTTAGCGGAACGACTCTGATGCTCTGTTCTGGCTGTTCTGTTTCTTTAATTGTGCCAAGTTCAGGAATCTTAAACAAACCTTCTTATGTACATTTGTTGTAACAGGGCATGAGTTGTGTAACTACTACCATTGGAGAATCCGCCAGTGACTTTATCCCAACTATACGTTCAGGGAGCTTTGCTGACATTCGAAGTCGAGAAACCATGGAGGATGAACACATTTGCATAGATGATTTGTCAGCTCACCTTGGATCCTACAACTTCTCGGTACCAAGTGCTTTTTATGGTGTGTTTGATGGTCATGGTGGGCCTGAGGCAGCAATTTTCATGAAGGAGAACTTGACTAGATTGTTTTTCCAAGATGCTGTGTTTCCAGAGATGCCCTCCATTGTGGACGCGTTTTTCTTAGAAGAACTGGAGAATTCTCACCGAAAGGCTTTTGCTTTGGCTGATCTTGCCATGGCTGATGAAACCATTGTCAGTGGTTCATGCGGGACAACCGCTTTGACCGCTCTCATAATCGGACGACATCTTCTTGTTGCTAATGCTGGAGATTGTCGTGCAGTGCTATGTAGGAGAGGAGTGGCTGTTGATATGTCTTTCGATCACAGATCAACATATGAGCCAGAAAGAAGGCGGATTGAAGATTTAGGAGGATACTTTGAGGATGGATACCTCAACGGAGTCCTAGCTGTCACGCGTGCCATTGGAGATTGGGAACTGAAGAATCCTTTCACTGACTCCTCTTCACCACTGATTTCAGACCCAGAGATTGGACAGATCATTCTAACAGAGGACGACGAGTTCTTGATTTTGGCATGTGATGGTATATGGGATGTGTTGTCAAGCCAGAATGCAGTGAGTAATGTAAGGCAAGGATTGAGGAGGCATGGTGACCCGAGACAATGTGCGATGGAACTAGGAAAAGAAGCAGCGAGGCTTCAGTCATCAGATAATATGACGGTTATAGTGATCTGCTTCTCCTCAGTTCCGTCTTCACCTAAACAACCGCAAAGAAGAAGATTAAGATTCTGTGTTTCTGACGAAGCCCGAGCTCGGTTACAAGCAATGCTTGCAGGCGAGTGAAAGCAGTGTTTTTGGCAGTATGTACAAACAACAGGGATCGGGTGTTACCGATCAAACCATTATTTCTCTAATTTGAGATTCGATTCGATGAGATAAAATAAGAGACGTAGAGAGTGATAGAGAGTTAAGGTCTTGTTTGTAATGTGGTTTCTCATTTTTGATTGATCTGTTTTTTTGGTTTGTTTCAGAGAGAGATAGAGAGAAAAACCAGCCTGAAGTTTTGGTAGGATTATTGAAACTGATTAAGAGGATTTCATTTTTGTTCTTGAGGATTAGTGATGTTGTACCCATTATTGATTGTTTTAAGGAATTTTAATTTTAACTATTTTGAATCTAGATTTTGGAGGTTGGTTTAAGAATCTCTCTCCCATATATGTGGAATTCAGAGAGTTTCTTTCTGACTGTGAAAGGTTTTGGAGGTTTATCTCAAAAGCCTCAAATCCTGTCCTTACTTGCTTCTCATCATCTCTATCTTTATCTCTTTATCTTCTTCTCCTCCAACAATCTTCATGTCCATATATTTCTGATGAGTATATTTTTTGATAATTTTTACAATACAGTATTTTTCATTACATATACATAAATATTTTTTGGTGTATTTCTTTACATATGAATTAGAAGTCTAGAACTTATAAAAGTAATTCAAATGTTGACAAGAAAATAATAATAAATCAAGTGTGCATTAAGGTAACTTTGTAATCAATTTCAAATATTTAGTGTACATAATTGAGATTAGAAATTCAAGTATTCATTCATATAAATGATTTATTTACTTATCTATATTTTTGGTCAATTAAGGAAATATTAAAATATTTGTGATTAAAAAGAGAAAAAGGGTTCTAAGAGAGCCTCTCCTCTTTACATTTGCCGGCTCTGTTCATCTCTACAAGGAGCCAAGTCTCTCTTTCTCTCTAAAACAACAATGGCGATGGCGAGTTTAGCTAGGAGGAAGGCGTATTTTCTCACCAGAAACTTATCAAACTCTCCCACTGACGCTCTCAGATTCTCCTTTTCCCTCTCCCGTGGCTTCGCCTCATCAGGATCTGATGAAAACGACGTCGTCATCATCGGCGGCGGTCCCGGTGGTTACGTAGCCGCGATCAAAGCCTCTCAGCTTGGTCTCAAAACCACTTGTATCGAGAAACGCGGCGCTCTCGGTGGTACTTGTCTCAACGTCGGTTGCATTCCTTCCAAGGTCAAATTTCGAATCATCTCTCGTTTCTTCAATCAATTTGTTGATCATAGTTGACGATTTTGATCTGTTCCTTTTGTGGATGATTCTTTTGAGAGTTAATTACTGTCTTTTGTGATGATTATCATTTGCTTAAGCACAGTTATTCCATAATTACTAAATTCTTGGTTGTGTTTATTGATGTATTAGGCTCTGCTTCACTCTTCACATATGTACCATGAGGCGAAGCATTCCTTCGCTAACCATGGTATTAAGGTCTCTTCTGTTGAGGTAGATCTTCCTGCTATGTTGGCTCAGAAAGATAATGCGGTTAAGAACCTCACTCGTGGTATTGAGGGTTTGTTCAAGAAAAATAAGGTGACTTATGTCAAAGGATATGGTAAGTTTATTTCCCCAAATGAAGTCTCGGTGGAGACTATTGATGGAGGAAACACTATTGTGAAAGGTAAACATATCATTGTTGCTACTGGCTCGGATGTTAAGTCCTTGCCTGGTATTACGATTGATGAAAAGAAGATTGTTTCGTCGACTGGAGCGTTGTCTCTATCGGAAGTTCCGAAGAAATTGATTGTTATTGGTGCGGGGTATATTGGGCTTGAGATGGGTTCTGTTTGGGGTAGGCTTGGATCTGAGGTTACGGTTGTTGAGTTTGCTGGAGATATTGTTCCTTCGATGGATGGTGAAATTCGTAAGCAGTTTCAACGTTCTCTTGAGAAGCAGAAGATGAAGTTCATGCTCAAGACTAAAGTTGTTTCTGTGGATTCCTCCTCTGATGGTGTGAAGCTTACAGTGGAACCGGCAGAAGGAGGAGAGCAGTCTATTCTGGAAGCTGATGTGGTACTTGTCTCAGCGGGAAGAACACCGTTCACTTCTGGACTTGATCTGGAGAAAATCGGAGTGGAAACTGACAAAGCCGGGAGGATTCTGGTGAATGATAGATTCTTGAGTAATGTCCCAGGCGTGTATGCTATTGGAGATGTGATTCCAGGACCAATGCTTGCTCACAAAGCCGAAGAAGACGGTGTTGCTTGTGTGGAGTTCATAGCAGGCAAACACGGTCATGTTGATTATGACAAGGTTCCTGGTGTTGTTTACACTCATCCTGAGGTTGCTTCGGTTGGTAAAACCGAAGAACAGCTGAAGAAAGAAGGTGTGAGTTACCGGGTTGGGAAATTCCCGTTTATGGCGAATAGCAGAGCTAAGGCTATTGATAATGCAGAAGGATTGGTTAAGATTCTGGCCGATAAGGAGACTGATAAGATCTTGGGCGTTCACATTATGGCGCCAAACGCTGGAGAGCTGATTCATGAGGCTGTTCTTGCGATTAACTACGATGCATCAAGTGAAGACATTGCTCGAGTCTGCCATGCTCATCCCACTATGAGCGAGGCTCTTAAGGAAGCTGCCATGGCCACCTATGACAAGCCTATTCACATCTAAAAGGGAACAAGGTATGTCACACTTTGGTCTGATTTGGTTTTGTTCGGTTTTGGTTTAGATTTTTGATTTGCGGTTTTGATTTCTTATGTATCTAATCACATCCCACACTAGGAAGACCTTAAAGGAGTGAGCCACCTATGACAAGCCAAATCGATATCTTAACCTGGTTGGATTTTGGTTCGGTTTTCTGTGGTTTAGCCTTCAATTTGTCCTTTATACTGTGTTTTTATTCGTTAATGTTCAGATACGTGTTAAGCCTGATCTTTAATAAAATATTCAACATTCACTCAACACTTTTTATTGCTTCCGGCTTGCTTTCTAGTTTTTGGTTTACACTAAACCCAAAAATTGATTAGTCAGTTCATACGTTAATAATTAGGGGATATACATTATGCATTCACTAAGAGACCAAAATTAATTCAATTAGCTCCATGATTAGATAAGTACATACAATTTGATGTTATCATCTAATGATAACTGTATACTATATTTGCAATTCTTCTAACAATGGTAAAAACTTTTTTCATCGTTCATGTCAACTTCTATTCTTGATTCTGTTTTTGACTAATGCGTTGTACGTAAATTACTCTAATATAAATACTCATTGCTTTGAATATTATTTTCTACCACAAACTTGGAAAAACTAAAATTACTAGAGAAAACAAGAATGGCTGCGAATCTAAGGAACAATGCGTTCTTGTCTTCTCTCATGTTTCTTCTCTTGATCGGTTCATCATACGCAATCACAAGTTCAGAAATGAGCACAATCTGTGACAAAACCTTAAATCCATCTTTCTGTCTTAAGTTCCTCAATACGAAATTCGCATCGCCTAATCTTCAAGCCTTGGCAAAAACCACACTTGATTCTACACAAGCGAGAGCTACACAAACGTTAAAGAAACTCCAATCTATTATCGATGGAGGAGTCGACCCTCGATCTAAGTTAGCTTACAGGTCATGCGTAGATGAATACGAGAGCGCGATTGGAAACCTCGAGGAAGCTTTTGAGCATTTAGCTTCAGGAGATGGTATGGGGATGAACATGAAAGTTTCTGCTGCATTGGATGGAGCTGATACATGTTTAGATGATGTGAAGAGATTGAGATCAGTAGATTCTTCGGTTGTGAATAACAGTAAAACAATTAAGAATCTTTGTGGTATTGCTCTTGTTATCTCTAACATGTTACCACGTAATTAATTTGAAAATCTTCATCATGTGTTTGCTCTGATTAATTGTAATTGTTTGCAAGAAGACAAACTAAATTAATATACTTCTATTATAATGAAGCTTTAGTTTGATAATATCCAACGTAACCCATGCCAATACAAAAAGGCTTCAAAAAATGTAATGATTGATAATTAAGTAATTTTGTTTTTGTAGTATTGTATGAAATATTGTTTAAATCTTTCAATTTGTAATGTAATTTTTTATGAGATTTAAAAACCTTAATTTGGGAAAAGTTAACTAGATATATAAACTGATCTTAGTTTTCGATGTGCAAGAAGTAGATAACTAATTATTTTATTTGTAATCAAGTCTAATCCGTGATCATTGTTGTTTCAAACTGTTTTTTTTTTTTTTAATCATATATCGTTTGTTTTCTTATTATAATTTTTTTATTTGTAGATTCCAATAATTCTAATGTATTGGTAGAATTATATTGTAGTAAATATGTCCCAAAAGAATATAATTCATCATATTTTTCTGAATCTTTCATCGCAAGTCGCATAGTAACTACCAAAAATGTTTTCCAACATGAAGTTTGGCAGTAAGATTAGTGCCATCATCAGGCCTAAACTTTGTTTGCGTAAAATAATTATTCAAAATATGATTGGTCGGATCAAAAGAGAAGTCTTGGTATATTGGTCTTCTACAAGTGCAGTATTGATGGCTACCAAGATAATTTATATTCGGTCATGAAGAAATGCAATCATTCATATGCTATTCTACTCGTGCGATTGTGGTAAAATTGGCGGTTGGAAACAAAGTGCTGTTGGCCCAGTGGTAAATTTTAAAGGTGGAGGTGTTGGGTTCGAGGCACGTTGAGAGAAATCTCTTGTTCAAAAGAGATGAATTTAACCTTGTGTAAATCCCGCCTCTAAAAGATATAGGGTTTTTGAATCTAAACTTCTAGATATTCAAAAAAAAAAAAAAATATTGGCGGTTGGAGTGAAATGTAAAATGAGCCTTCAAACTTGCATTGATAGAAAACGGATCGATAGACATGGATTTTAGAGCAACTGCACTCGAAATATTGTAAGACGTCTAGGCGAAATTTGGAATTTTGTAAAATTTGGCTAATTAAAACTTGCCAACTTGCAAAAAACTTATATCATTTTACGGTTTATCAATCAGATTCTATGTTGTGATGTCAATGATATTGTAAATTATTGAGTAACTAATAGTGGAGGATTACGCACACTTCAAAATATCGCATGAAACATGATAAATTTGCGTTGACTAACTACTAATGACTTCAGTCTGTTATACAATTGTACGGAATTTTGAAAGTTTGCCATCACTGTCACCAGCCTCATCACCATCACCATCACCACTTCATATCTCATCTTGTTTTCTCGTCATCTATTCTTACCAAAATTCAGAAGCTCTCTTTTTCTTCTCTCTTTCTATAACATATGAGAGAACAAAATCAGTAGCTCACAATCTCTCACTCGCACGTCCATCCACAAACTGAAATAACTATGAATGAGTATTTAGACATCCCATCTCTCAAAATCAGTGCTATATTCTGAAACAACCGACCCATTTTTTTAAAAAAAAATATAATTAAATATTCCCATAAATATCTAATTAAACCAACCAATAACATAATAATTAAACCGCAAGTCAGAAATACTATTTTATGAATAAATAAATAAATAATTCGATCAACAAAACCAAGAATAACTGACAATCCTAACCGGGTTCCAATAACAAAAAACACCAAACATAAAACAAACGAGTTCCTAGATCATCCTCTCTTCCTTGTCATGATTCCACAATCACACTTTATCTTTACCTGCATCAACAACACAATGAGATGCGTAAGTATTATCATAAATACTTAGTGAGGCGATCCTCACATCTACGAGCTATACACACAAGCAAATAAAAATGTATAATCACGAATACAATACAAACAAACCAGTCATTGAACAATTCACCCAAAACACATTCACCACACCTACATATCATCACTCAAAACAAATCACACAACCCAATCGCTCAGATAAACTCATGGTCACGCACTCACCTTAACAAATTGATTCTAATAGCAATTAAACCCAGGAGAGACTCTCCTGGCGTCTGAAACAGTTCAGAAACGTCCTACACCAAGTCCACAACCAAAAGCAACCTTGAAGCAAACTGGACAGGAAAAACCAGAAACAAGCAGTCTCAAAGACAAAACCCTAAAATACAAACTAACCGTTAACTATTCAATCGTTACGGTGAAATCCTAGCCGCAGACGTCACAAAGTTGCCCACAAAATCTCGTGCCGATCGGAAAACAGACGAGACCACGATCTCAGTTTCAATCTCCGCTGATCCTAATTCGCGTCTGAGAAAATGTGTCTCACGAAACTGCGAATAACTCAACCAATTTTAATCCAAATCCAATTCTGTAAACTGGAGAATAACGATAAAGGACTTGGGAATAACTATACCAACTTTTGTTACCTTTTACCACGATTTGATATGACGAAACTGATTTCTCCCAAACCCTAACGATTCTGCTCCTTCTCCTTTTCTCTTTTTTTCTTCTTTATAAAACGAAAAGTGGCTAACTAAAGCCCTAATTTCGAGTTTCCTTATTTTATAGGCACACTCTAGGGTTTCCAATTAACCCAACCAATTAAACCGGATGATTTAAAAACAAATCCTAACCGATTTTCCGGTTCACGGGCGTTACATATTCTTAAATATTTTATCCAAACTCGTAAGTTTTGCAAAATACCCTATTTCTTGTACCCAGATAAAGAAAATGGCTCTCAATTTCTTTCTCTATTTTAATTTATAATTAAAATTAAAAATCTTGCCATTTGATAAAATAGACGTGCGGAAGAAGTCGAAACTGCAAACAAAATGGTTATGATGAGATGTCGTGACAATGATGGTTTGTGTGGTGGTCAGAAGCAAGTACAAAAAGATACTTACAAGATTGCGAGTCTCGACTTATGAACGGCATGATATTGAGCATGATGGTCGATTGATGGCCTCTAAAAGTTTCAATCGCCTCATTTGGACAACTTGACCGAACATCGACAGTTCATGGTATATGAAATCCATTATGTTCTTTGAGATTTTAGTCGCGAATTTCTTGAGAATTTGCCAATCACAAACATGTAAATTTCAAATTTATTTTATTCGAAAATAAATTTGAAATATTTTGTTTTGCTTTGTAACAGTAACATCTAAAAATTTAGTTTGGGTTATTTCTTTTGAGGAAAAATATAAATTTTAGTTGATTTGACCAATGTCTAGAATTGGAGTCGTTAAGTTCACTATACGTTATATCGGTGGCAGAGATGTTTTGATCAATGTAAATATCTAAAATTTCTTGAGAATTTGCCAATAACAAACATGTAAATTTCAAATTTATTTTAGATTTGAAAATAAATTCGAAATATTTTGTTTTGCTTTGTAACAGTAACATCTAAAATTTTAGTTTGGGTTATGTCTTTTGAGAAAAAAAATTATATTTTTAATTGATTTGATCAATATCTAAAATTGGAGTCATTAAGTTCACTATACATTATCTTGGTGGTAGAGATGTTTGGAATTGAAGGCGAAAGAGGTGGTATTGATAGAATTGAAAATGACAGCGTTGATAGAATTGATGGAGATGGTGCTAAAAAAGCGAGCACGGTAGTGAGAAGCGAGCATAAGACGACAATGATGATGGAGTTTTCAGCAGTAAGGGAAAGCAAGGGTAAAAACATCATTTGTCCCTCTCCGGAAATGCCAAATTTTGTAAAGACGGAAAGAAATACTCTTTTCAAAGATTGAGTCCAAAGTATGAGTAAAAGCTTTATTTGTACTTTCCAAGAATGCCCAATTTTATAAGGTGTGAAGATTAAAAAAGAGCTCACAAAAGGCCCAAACCAACAATAATCCCATTACTTTGCATATAACTTATTTTTTATAAAAATATATGCAGACTTTAAATGACATCTTTAATTTTTAAAATTAACTACCATATAGATTAGCCAAAAATAGAACAATATAAAAAAAATATTTGACATAATCTTATTAATTTGCATCATCTTATATTGAGAAGAAAAAATTCTATAAATCTACTAATTGAACCTATATAACTCTATCTCTCACACAAGAATTCCATCATTTGGGATTCTCTTCTTGAAACTAAAGATATATAAAATGGTTAGATACCCAAAAGACAACCTTTCTTTTTCTCTTCTAAAAGTGTTTGTTCTTCTTGTTTTATTTACAGTTATACAATTAAGCCTCGCAGTTACACAAAGTGAAGTCCATACTATTTGCTCATCTCCAACATCAAATCCTTTATTTTGCTACAAGTTTTTCAAGTTAGATCCTAAAATTGGAAAACTTGATCTTCCTGGCGTTGCCAAATGTTTGATTCATTATGCTCAACAAAATGCCTTAGATACACATAATCAGTTACAATTACTTGCTAATAGCACGACTGATAACCGTACCAAAGAATCTTACATCTCATGCTCAAAGTATTACGACAAGGCTCTTTACTCTTTTGATGAGGCCCTAAAAGATTTAAAGGTCAATAATCCTGATTATTTAAATATTGAGATTACAGCTGCTCGGCAAAATGCAAATGATTGCAAAACTTTGGATCTGAAAGATGTCTTCAAACCTGATCCAAAACTCATTATGAAGATAGATTTTCTTGAGAATGTATGTGGAATTCTTTTATCCATTTCTGATATATTACCAAAGTATTAGTAGAGATTGGAAACCAATAATATATTACCAACTACAGACCTAAAATATGTTTTATCGTTCTGTCGTGATATAATAATCTAAAATTAAATTAAATAGTGCATACTAAAATGATTGCTGAATTTTGATGTTAATTGGATATTTGATTAGCGGTTTGTTTTGCAGCTTGCATTACATGAACACAATGTTATTGACTCTCTATATATAGCATAATGACATTGACGTAACCACCATATCGTTAAAAAAAAAACGGTTTCATTTGGGTTGCTGCATAATTCCCCCTATACTAGTTGCATTTTTAGCTTTCATCCACGTATTTGTTGGGTCTAAAAGCCATCAAAAAACCTTATAACTACGTCTCCAATAAAACAACATGATTTTTCCAAGATATATATTAGGCATTTTTTCCAAAACAAACCGCACCAAATCTTACGGGTTGAAACTGGTCGTTAAGGTCTCATGAGGAACTATATTGGTATTTGATGTGTTTAAATTCTCTCAACTTTAAACTTTTTTAGTCTCCTCCGTTCATAGCTTGGTTCTCTGTGTTCTATCTTTCGATTGTAGCAACAGTCTTATCGAGAGCGATCGATTCTTATTTGAGTTTGATGTTCTCATCACTTCCACCATCGTCACCCATATACAAACTCCACCTACCATGCTTCTTCATCGCCACATCATTCCAACACCTGCAAATTTAAAAAACTTTGGGTTTGGGTAGGAGTGTCAAAATGGGTAACCCAACTCAACTCAACTCATAATCAAATGAGTTTAGGGTTAAATGAGTTATGGGTTGACCCAACTCATTTTGTTAAATGGGTTGGATCAACCCATAACTCATTTAATTTAATGGGTGAAATTGTTAAATGGGTTAACCCAATTAAATAATAATTTAATTAATTATTATTATAAAACAATAATAAATAATTATCATTATTAATAATTATTAATTCATTATTATCAAACTTAAAATATTTACAGATTCTACCGTTTACGGATTTACGTTTTTGGCGGGAAAATTACGGATTACATTGTTGGCGGGAAAATCACGGGTTTACGTTTTTGGCGAAAAAATTACAAGTTTACGTTTTTGGTGGAAAAATCACGGGTTTACGTTTTTGGCGGGAAAATCACGGGTTTTCGTTTTTGGCGGGAAAATCACGGGTTTTCGTTTTTGGCGGGAAAATAACGGGTTTACGTTTTTGGCGGGAAAATCACGGATTTTCGTTTTTGGCGGGAAAATCACGGGTTTTCGTTTTTGGCGGCAAAATCACGGGTTTTCGTTTTTGGCGGGAAAATTACATGTTTTTCGTTTTTGGCAGGAAAATCACGGGTTTACGTTTTTGGCGGGAAAATCACGGGTATTCGTTTTTGGCGGGAAAATTACATGTTTTTCGTTTTTGGCGGGAAAATCACGGGCTTACGTTTTTGGCGGGAAAATCACGGGTTTTTGTTTTTGGTGGGAAAATCATGGGGTTTCGTTTTTGGCGTGAAAATCACGGGTTTACGTTTTTTTCAGAAAAATCACGGATTTACGTTTTTGGCGGGAAAATCACGGGTTTATGTTTGTTGGTGGAAAAATTACGAGTTTACTTTTTCTCAATTCATCGCTTGTATATTTAAGAAATTTGGAAAAATATTAATTTTATTAGATTGGTTTAGATGTGTTGGTTAAACTTAAATTAGCATTGGTTTAGAGATTTTAGTTGGTTTAATTCAATTTTACAAATTTTGATGGGTTAATTAGGTAAATCATTGAAACCATTAACCATTACAATCCAACTCATTTACTCATCAAACCAATTGACCCGATAACTCATTTGACCCATCAACTCATTTGAGTCAAAAATTTTCAACTCATTAAGGTTCATGGGTTGAGTTGAGTTGAGTTGACCCATGAATTTTGACCCATTTTGACACTCCTAGATTTGGGTGTTAAAAATTTATTTATTACATTACAAAACTGGATATCTATTTAAATATATATATATAAAGTGCTAATTAAAAGATATATATTAAATGATCCGACATTATTGCTCTAGATTAAATAGAAACAAAATAAAATGCTTTGACATTGTAATGCAGTTGATGTTTCTTTTTTTTTGGCAACATAATTATGTTGTTATTGATTTAACGACCATGGAAAAATAATCACCTTATTGTCAAAAAAGAAATTACCTTACTATAGTACATAATTAAACAAGTTTGACCAAAAATCAATATGTTGATATTTACTTTCAAGTGTAGATATGGTTAAATGTGGTCCATATAAATCTCACAACAATTCTCATGTAACAAGAAACATAATCTTCATATTAAAATCATAAAATAAATTTGGTTGTTATGTAAAAACAATTATTTATTGGTTCTGTTAGTAATGCTTTTACTATAAAATTTCAGAAAGTAAGGTTAGTAATAATTCTTCATTCTGTTTTATGTTCTTTAAGTCGACTCCTAAAACTAAAAAACTTAATCTTCTTGGTGTAACAAAGTTTTTGATCAACTATGCGTCACGAAATTTCTTAAACATAAGCATGCAATTCAAATCACTCGTTAAAAGCACGACTGATCCTCATTCATAAAAAATTATACCGAATATTCAGAACTTTCTATTATTGCACTTACCAATTTTGATGCCGCCCTCAAAGCTTTGGCAACAAAGGACAATGTCACCTTAAATGTTAAGAGTCTCAGCAGCGATAACCGATGAAGACACATGTAAAGACGATTTGTCAAGTGTTATATCTAGTCCACAATTTTAAAAGAAGATTTCTAATATGAAAATCTGTCGGCCATAGTTTTGGTTATTTCTAAAATATTACCTAAACATAATAAAATATTATAAATCGATATATTGTTTTATGGATTAAAGAAAAAAAAAACAAATTTCCTTTTCATTATTTTGTCAAAACTGTATAACATGGCAAAAGGTATGGCAAAGAAAACTATCAAAAACGATAAAACCATGGCAAATACTCCACTAATAACATATCAATCATAGGTAATGCAATTTTGTTTTCTCTTTTTTTTTTAACTACGTATAATGGTGTTAAAACTTTTTTTGTTTTTTTTTTTTGGAAAACTTTTGACCTAGTGTAAAGTTTGGCAAAAATGGTTTGATCTAAAACTAGTTTCATCGAGATTTTACATTTTGTAGAACTCTGATTCGGCTTTAATGAGTTTATGGTTAGAGACATGGGTTAGGTTAAGCTTTACTCGATTTAGAGTTTTGAGGTTCGCTGCATCTTGCTTTCATGCTATCAAAGCATTTTTATATTGTTACATTCTCTTGAGTCTTTTTTTTGTTTTGTAATCCTTTTCTATTTCTAATTAAAAAAACTAAAATTTATAGCTAAAACCATTAAAAAAAAGTAACCAAGAGTTCCGAAACTAAAGAAAACCCAAAAAAGTTAGTAACTTCAAAAAATTTAACTAGTTTCTTTCATCAATCTGTATTTATATATGTTCTAACTTTTTTTATCAAAACCAAACCGAATCTAAACCGTAAGTCAAAATAAATTAAACCAAAATTGCATCAAATTGAAATCATGACTAAAAATTACTCCTTTTGTCCCTTTTTATTGATTTTCTAGAAACAATCACAGATTAAGTAAACATATTGATTTAATTTTTGTGATTTAATTTTTTAATAATTCTAAACTAATGATATTCAATTATTTGTCTTGAAGTTTAAAATTCATCAATAATAACTAATAAATAGTGCATAGAAACCTAAAAAATCAATCTTTTTGAAACAATTTTGTTTCTCTAAAAATCAATTAATAAAGAATAGGGGGAGTATTATTTTTGAAGTATACTTTAAAAAACACCTTTATTTTGATAAATATTAACAGAGAATGTCATTACTTATATTCATGTATTCAAATAACTTTACTATTAATTTTTATTATCCGTATAACCAAATCAATTGATTGTTTTTAACATTAACTATAAAATTTGAAATATACATATAATGTTCCAAAATTAGTAATACATATTAAAAGATTGTGTTAAGAATTAAAATAATGATTCGCAATCATCTTTGTTTGATTTTGTTTTCTATTTGTTTTGAATCATCATATAAAGTTAATAATAAACTATTTTCTACCTATATTCTGATTCAAAATTTTAGAATTAGACATATATATTACTTAAATAATAAAAAAGTGTGTTCAACGTCTCAATTTCACATGGGCTAAAATGTTTAGAAAATGATTAAGAGTCATGTTATAAATAAATCTAAATCTAAATAAACAAGAAGTTTAACTTAACAAGTATCTAAATTTAAAAGTTTGTATATGGTTTAATTCTGTTTTTAATTGAACTGTTTAATTTTACTGGATATAGTAAATTTTAAGCTTTGAAAGTTTTGAAATATTATAATTGATATATTTAAACTCAGTATAAAGTTTAAAATAAAATGAATATATATAAAAGTCTAAAATAACGCAGTACATGTTATATTTTGAGACTGGGTATATGAAAAATGAGTTTAAATCGACATTAAAAAAATTAAAAGTATCATTAACCGACATTATAATACGGTGAAATTCTCATTTTATTATTTGATTAACATCACTAATATTAAATATGTAGAATTACACTAATTTAGTTAAGATTATGTGAAAACAAAATTGTCCCGTGTTATATTGAGGGTTAAATTCTAGTTTGGTTTAATAAAAGGAAACCTGAATCAAAACTAAACAAAATTATATACTACAGAAAAAAGGGTTTGTTGCATCAACTAAATTATATCGATAAATAAATGATGTTAATTTAAATTACTTCTTCGGTTACTTTTACTTACTTGATAGCTTATCCAACTCTTAACTATAGCATGTGCTTAAGGAGAAACTAAGAACTCTTATACTATTACTTAGAAATTATTATTTTGCGAAAATTCCACTAATATCTTCGGGTAATAATTTATCTATTAACATGCCGATTTCAAATGCTTGGTATTTATTTATAATATATACAAAACAAAACAAAAAAAAATCTATAAAACCCACCCTGAAAACTCGATCACTTTATGTCCATTCCGAGAACTCTCTCCCTCATTAATTAAAATCTTTCTCAGAGCAATCTTCTCACAAGTTTCTAAGAATCTCAAAGCATGAATATAAGTAGAACAGAATTCGCAAACTGTAAAACCCTTATAAATCATAAAGAAGAAGTCGAAGAAGTCGAGAAAAAGATGGAAATAGAAATAAGGAGAGGTCCATGGACTGTGGAAGAAGACATGAAGCTCGTCAGTTACATTTCTCTTCACGGTGAAGGAAGATGGAACTCCCTCTCTCGTTCTGCTGGTAACTTCTTAAGCCTTTTGCATATATATATACAGAATATGTGATCATGCATGATATATAATATGTAATGCGTAAATCGATCGATTCAGATCAATTGAAGTCATCATAACAAATCCTTATATGCCCATATCATATCTCTAGAGTGATTGTTAAACTATCATTGATTTGAATGGTTAAAGTTTGGTATTGAAGGATTCTTTATATGTCAAACAAGTAGTCCGTTTTTGTTTTTTAAACATTTAGACTGAAACTTTTTTTTTTCTTATTAGAAATTCGTTTTGGATTTTGTGGATTTTAATATGATCATGTGAAGTTTAGTTTAGAGTTTATTTATAACTAACTGAAATTAAATGGAGTAGATATAAAAACTCGTCCACATCTTATCAATATGTTATTCAATTTCTATCACATCATATGTGAGTGATATACATATATGAATGTGATTTTTCGTAACTATGAGAATACTTTTCTTATGGCTGTGACTTCTCCATGTCGGCATAATTTAAATTCCTCTGTAGAATTGGTAAAGTAAGAAAGAACAAGTTGACATATTCATAGTTCATTATTATCATTAAAAGTGTACTTTCGTATGAAACAGTTTGGTCGGTCCAAATTTATTTATTTTTTCCTTTGGAGTTCTTTTCATATTAGCCTTTTGAGTGTGGAACTCAAACACCTTTCCCAACCATCCAATTCCATACAGCCTCATGGAATTGTTATCTTTATTGATTTGGGAAATTGTACTAGTGTCCATATACTATTGACTAGTGTACATTCCAGTTAATTCATGTTTTTATACTAATTGTATTTATATTGAAATCATTTACTATTGAGACAGGACTGAATAGAACGGGGAAAAGTTGCAGATTGCGGTGGCTAAATTATCTCCGGCCGGATATCCGCCGTGGAGACATATCCCTTCAAGAACAATTTATCATCCTTGAACTCCATTCTCGTTGGGGAAATCGGTATGAAACCTTTATTTATATCGACATAGACATAGTCATATTGTCGATACATTACTTAAAATAGAAAAAGGGACACATATCGTTGAAGAGAGCAAATTTGGAACGTCTCTATGAAATAAATAACTCGTTATTCAATATTGTATTAGTAGATAATTGACAAAATCAATTTGATGCGTATTTGAAATTTCTTGGTTGAATTGTGGTTACTATATGAAACTTGTATCATAGTTGAAATTAAGGTACACATCAACGTCTTTTTTTATCAGAGTAACACTAAAAAAACTGATTAATCTAGTACTACAATAGAACTTATAAATAATTAAACCCTCCGATTCATTATAAATAATATTTTTAGCAAGAGTCGGTTTTAACAAAAACAATTAATATACGTACAAAAAGTATATTAGAAATTTAATATATTTTTTGTATGTATAAATGATTCTAATAAAAAACGGAATGAGAGTTTAATTACGATGTTCTATAAAATTAATCGTGTTTTTAATAATGGAGTTAGTTTTGATATTTTTTCTATTGTGAAGGTGGTCAAAGATTGCTCAACATTTACCGGGAAGAACAGATAACGAGATAAAGAATTATTGGAGAACACGTGTTCAAAAGCATGCAAAACTTCTAAAATGTGACGTGAACAGCAAGCAATTCAAAGACACCATCAAACATCTCTGGATGCCTCGTCTCATCGAGAGAATCGCCGCCACTCAAAGTGTCCAATTTACCTCTAACCACTACTCGCCTGAGAACTCCAGCGTCGCCACCGCCACGTCATCAACGTCGTCGTCTGAGGCTGTGAGATCGAGTTTCTACGGTGGTGATCAGGTGGAATTTGGAACGTTGGATCATATGACAAATGGTGGTTATTGGTTCAACGGCGGAGATACGTTTGAAACTTTGTGTAGTTTTGACGAGCTCAACAAGTGGCTCATACAGTAGGCATTTCATGGGTTTATTAATGAATGTAATGTATAATAAACATAAACTAATCATTCAAAACAAAATTAAAGGTTTTCCGGGTTTTTTTCCATTTTTTTATTGGTTTAATTTTATTGTGATGTATGATTTTACAAAACAAAAAAAAAACTGCTTAATTAATAATATCAAAAACATATATATTGTTACACAGAAGCATGATTTAGATAAGACTATAAGAGCAAAGAAGAGAAAAACAACAACATGAGTTTAGCAAAAAGTTTATGTGGTTCCTGGTTCATTTAATAACTCCCATACGATCACTTATAATCTACCATATATGATCATCAATTAAGTTTTATAATATCACCGCATTATTAAAAACATTATGAGTATTTGATAACATATCCCAAAGAAATTCATTACATACTTATTTAACTAATGGGTTGAAATAGAGATTGATGCATGATGTGTATATGAAGTGAACATCAAATAATTATTTTACTCTAAATAAATTATTAATTTGGATTTGGCCCTCTCATCTAAACTCAGAGTTGAAGTGTTCATGAAATCTTGCATGCTCGAGACAATGAGACATATTGCTTAGAGCACTTAAAGATGGTATCAACTCTTAAAAATATGCAAGTAAAATTTCGTCGTCTCAAATATCATTTTTTAAAAATAAAAAAAAAACTTTAGTTACATACATGTTGAATTCTCTAAATCGGTTATGTAGTTTGTGGTGCTATTATTGTTTTGGAAATTTCTAGTTTGTAGGGCCTATATTTTCTTGTTTGGCTAACCAATAATATCGTTAGTTTCATTTAAAATCACATATTAATTTAGTTTGTATAATCATTAATAGTTTAACTAAAAGAAAAGGACGTGAATGATGTCTCCAATTCCTAATCATGATTAAGATACTATTAGTTACTCCAACTCATGTAACACTTTATCGAGATTATATACGTCCAGAGGGGACGAACCCAAATAAGTTACTCTAGTTAAACTTTTAAATAAATTATTTCTCAGTGTTTTTTTCCACTACGTCGAGTAAGGAGGATCACAGATTCACCCGAACCCTATTTTATAATCAAAGTATTAATTGTTTTATTTGTTAGAATATATTAAATTAATCATCGAACACGTCTATAGACTAAATGGAAACAATCCAAAAATATCAAACAATGCATGGTCGATTTTTATTCTAAACTTATCTTTTCAATATTCTCTTTATAAGAAAAAAGCAGAACAATAGTAATTGAATTGGAGTGAAAAAAGGAATGAATTGGCATTACAATTTTGTAAATGGAATACTGGCCTTTCACACACGAATATCTTTGCTTTGTTGGATTATAGAATCATTGATTTTGGCTTTGATAACTATATTATATATTGACGTTGATTGTTGTATGTTGATTGTTGAGAACAGATTGTTAATTTTAGATAATAATTTAGATATCTACGAGAAAAGATAAGGACACGTGTGAACATTTAACACGTGCGCTTGTTGCTTTTAGAAGGCCGGGAAAGAGAGAAGTGGCAATGGCGGCTGTAATGGGAATCCGAGAGAAGGTGGCGCATGAGAAGCAACCCGAAAGTGGTCCCAGTTCGACACATGTACGCTCCATCTGTCACGTGTCTTTTCTTTTTTATTTCTTTAGCATCCTCTAGAAAATAGGAGTATCTTTTTTTATAGTGGCTCTCGTTTCTTCGATTATTGGTTACTAACATCGATTTATCATTTATCCGGTTTCTGTTTTGGTAATTGACTGAAGTGGTGGACTTTGTCGATCCTCAAACTAAATTCATTTATATCGACTACTAACTAATTTGGTTTGCTACATCTGTTGTATATCTTTTCTGTGTCATTTTTTTAAGTGAAATTTAAGATTTTTACATACAAATTAAGAAAACATATCAATTTTTTGTCTAGTATTTTTCTTTATGTAAAACATAGCTAAGTAAAATAAATTCAACCAATAAAAAAACAGAATGCAAAATATAATGAGTAAAAAAAAATTGCATAGAAATTTATAATTATCACTTAACATGAAACAGAAGGAATCTTAAAACATTGCTTACAATGGTACCAAATGAATAAAAATTTACATCTTCTTCTTTTTTATTGCAAAGATAATCACTTCCTTATGTCATTATTATATGTATCCTCTCTATTTTCTTGTGTGCTTCTAGAGAGATTCCATAGGGAATGTTAGTGCAGAAAACAAGTATATGTTTTTTGGACTTTCATTTCAATAAAATTATTGCAGATAGATAAAGCGACAAAATTAAACACAAATAAAGTGATCACTCCATGATAGAGAACAATTTGATTTTGTATTAGTATAAACTTTTCTTCCTCATAATCCCTGTTTTAGGGACATAATTGCATCTTCGGGACCAACCATTGCGTTATAATCCACTAGGGCCTAGACTAATCGATCTCAAAACATTAGTAATAAAAATATCTAGAAAATAAAGTAACAAAACGAAAGTCTTTGCTTAGGAACTTGTTCTAATATAAAGTAGAAAAGGGAACCCTACATGCACTGATGCACGAGTTAATGGGGTTTTATGAAAATTAAAAGAAACTTAATCAATTAGTCTAATCTATAAAAGGTTACAAAGGTTAATTATGCAGTTAGAACTTTATAAAGAACTAAAGTTAGACAAATGTCAAAAGCTGTATGTAAATTATGATTAGAGTGTATGCAAAGCAACCTCAAGAAATAAACCATTCGTGGACATTGTCATGTTTACTTATTGACATTTTCAAAGTGTATTTCTGTCTTGACAAAGTTGAATTTACGCACTCACTCGCAAAATAGTAATAATGATTACTATAAAATCCATTTAGTCATTATATAGATAAAATGTAAAAGATTGGATCTCAAATATCTAAAAACGTTGCAAGCACATGAACTATATAAGATGGTTGATTGTACAACTGATTTTAAAAAGGAAAATTAAGATTATCCAAATTCAATAGGCCCAAAAGGCCGTTGTACCTAATAACAACCCAATACTAAACGACTAATAGTCTAATACATGATACATGTATGTACCCATGATAAATAATCAAGGAGATGGAGAAGAAGAAGATTTGAAATTCGAGTAAGAAAATATAAAGATGATTTTACAAGTAAAATGGTTATAGGTAAAACGGTTAACAGGTAATGTATATTCATCCTCATCCCTACTTTAACAGTTCAATAATTAAAAGAATCTTATACTTCATAATTGAATCGTTTTATCTAATATCACTTCCTTAATATAGTGGGGTATCACATTTCACCTCAACAAAGTTAAGGTAACACATTACAAAACTTTCAACTCCTAGTTCTAGGTACACAGATCTAACATGTCTACGTTTAGCTTAAACTTTTTTAAGGGAACATAGTTAGACGAAAACATTTCATAGATATTACTAAAAAGCTTTGCCATAAACCTGAATACTAGTCCTTACATGTACGAAACATGTCTAAACGGCTATCCTCAAGTCGTAGAGAGTACGCACGTTTCTTGTACTCGCCCCAAGTAAATGTTTGGTACAACCGTGGCTGATTCATCGTCATAACCATCGCCGAAAGAGGCCCAATCTTCGCCTGAAGCGGTGGTCCGGCAAAGTACGCCGTGGATAGCCGGCTTTCTTCTCCGTAGGTCAATGCTCTATGCCTTACACTTATAAATCTCCCGTTCGTCATCACCTTAAAATCCAAGAACCAATTAATATAAGGTCCACAACATTGATAAATGACAGAAAAAATGTTAAAGTAATATCTTGTGACCAAAAGAAAGATAAAAACATGTTTAATGTTTAGTTTAGGTTTGGCTTTTATGGTTTCTTGTTTGATGATTTTATAAATAAATGGTTATAGTTTAGTATATGTTCGATTTTTACGGTTTCTGATTTCGTTTAGGACTAACAATTTTTTTTTTAATTACGATCTTTAATCACCACAAATAAAAATGATGTAATAAAAAAAATGTAATCAAGAAAGAAAGAAAAAAGAAGACATTGACCTGTAACAAGTCTCCTACATTGACGCAGAAAGCTGAAGGGTCAGGGGAGACAGAAACCCACATGCCATCTGAATTGGACACTTGGAGCCCTCCTACACCGTTAGATCTAAGAACTGTTAAAATCTGAGGGTCGGTGTGTTCTCCGAAGCCAACTCTTGTCAGTGACACAGATTGGTCAGAAAGATTGGCTTCACCAAAGAATTGATCGGACGGTGGATAATGATTCACTCTCAGAACGGAGTCACTATCGACGGAGCTGATTAACCTACTGAAACTGTGAGGTGGGACATGAAGTCCCTCAGCCGTCAGATCTAAGATCTCACGAGCCAACTGCTTAACTGCTTCTATGTAACAATTCACTGCCGAGCTGTCAAACATATACGTCACACATCAGCACGAGATTCATTTATTTTTGGTTACTTATAGAAATATACGAAATATATCCACGTAACCTTAATATTTCTACTTTCAGAAAGAAGTTGGGTTTTTTTCTATCAAAGAAAAAAAAAGATAGACAAAAATGAATCATTATTGAGCCATTATTGAGTTAAGTACAAAAAAAAACTGTTGAAACATTAGTACGAACAATTATACAACTTCGTAAGAGTTAGTATATTTGAGAACAAAGACTAGCAGATTGTAGTATATATAAGTTTTTCTAAAAGCTCAAATATAAAATAGTACATGTCATGTATCATGTAGATTAGTAGATACACAATTCTTATCCATACACTGTTATTGAGAGAGACTATTACATTTTTTTAGTTTACTACATGTCTGGTACGTTTGGTTTCTCCAGACTCTAGTATTGTTTAAAAGCTTCCAAAATAAATGAAAAACAAGCCTATATCTATTTAAATACATAAAAGGTGAACTGTTTGTATTTAGTATCAATAATTAATGCTTCCATGAGCTATAACTGTCTCCTTTTACATAAATGTAGACCTACAAGTTAACACTTAATTAAATTATATATACTGTTATGCTGACATATTAGCATGCATTAAAAAATAATTAACATAAACATGCACTTTGCCTACATATAATAATCATGTGCATTTATCACATTAATATTTTTGAAGTTTGGTAGATATATAGTATAAGCTTTTGAACGTATCCAAGCTATACATGCAGTTGTATATTTTACATGCAACTATATATAAACTATTTCAATATAATTTCATTAAAATATTAATAATGATTAGGTTAAAATGAGACCAAACCCGAACCGTATATATCTAGAAATACAGTTACTATACGTCTACCTGAAGGAGAGCTGAGAGCGAAAGGCAGGGTCGTTAGTGTGAAACAGCAAATACTCGACCTCACCAGAGTCACCGTTGAGTCCAATGTCTCTAAAACCATACCGGAAAGGCTGGTTAACTGGTCGGACAGATTTCTTCTCGTGAGCCGGTTTAGCAAAGAAGTTTATAGACTCTTGCTCCATTCTTGAGATGGTGGTTTGGTCAACGCCATGGTTGATGACTTTGAAGAAGCCGAGACTCTCGCAGGCTTTGACTATCTGCATCGACACTTGTGATCTCTCCTGCGACATGTCTATTATTGGTATGTCTTGATCTACGGCCACGATTTTCTGGGACCCTTTCACCATTTTTAGAGAAAGGGAGAGAGGGATTTTATGAGAGAAGATGATAAGGAAGAAATTTTCAACATTAGTGTATGTATGTGTGGCTATATTTATATACACACTGCACACAAGAGAGAGAATTGTTGGCAAATTAAAATTGGTTATCACGTGCATGTATTAGGCACCAACGGGTATTCGGGTAATACTATGTTTGGTGGAGTACTCTTATAAATTTATAAGGACTAAAGGTAGATAATTAACGAAAAAGAGTATTGCATGATGCTTTGTTACGATTAAAGTTTTCTAAACGCATCAGAATTAAGACTTCAATTAGCTTTTTGGTTTTTCCTTTTTCACTGAAATTTTGCTTTCTTCTTTTCTTACACAAATCATTTTAACTGATGATGAATTTTTTAGCAATACAACTACGACCACTTTACAGAATAAAATTAAGAAGTTACTAACTGATAGAATTTCATCTTCTTCTTTTTTTGTGAATTTTTTTTATCTATTGTTAAGATGAATTTGTTAAAATCCTTTATACTTTCAAGTGTAGGTACATATATATTAAACATAAATAGTCAAAATGCGTGTTCTCTATGTATTATCTCATATGTAAATGCTTAATATGAACCCATCATTCAACATCTAACTCAAAACTCAATTTCGTGTTAGATCATTGCACCTAATATTATTTTTTGTCACCCCATCATGTAATATACTTCCCCTACTTTTAGGTAAGAATGCATAGTACTATTCTTCCAAATATTCGTCGTAAACCTCTTTCACATATATTAATTTGTATTCCTCGGGATATTCAGCTGATCAAAGACTTCTGGCTAAAGTAGAACCCGCAAATTCCCAATTTGCAAAAGAAGTTTGACCTCTTTATACTATTCAACATCCACAATACAATTTTATTGTTTTCTTTTTGGAATCTTGCTTTCCTCTAGTTGAATAAAATAAAAGATAATATATGTGAGATAGTATTATAATAACCGACCGGCCGATATAATATTCTAGATAATTCCCAACAAAATACTTGAATGATTTACAACTAAAAAAAAGTAGATATTGGCGGAGATATATTGTGACGAGTTTATTCGCTTATGATAATTTTTTATTCCGTGGGTTTCTTGAAACTGCAAAGAGATGGTTACTCTTTCAATAAACCAGAATTCTTTTAAAAGAAAGTCAAATCTTTATTAGATAAAAATAACATGGGTTTGAATTTGGTCGGGTCAAGTTTAATGGAACCAGTGGTACATTCATATATATGGAACATGGTTTTCTATATATATATACAAATTTATTGACCACCAACTGCCGCATTTTATATTTATACATTTGTTCTGCTTTGTAGCCAGACTTTTATGGTTAGCTTCATTGACTCGAATTTATATTAGTTTAAAAATATAGTCCATTTATTCGTGTTCGAATGTATGTAGTGGGTTTAACGATGAGATCGGCGGGGATTTAATGTGATCAGTATGTGGTAAACGCATTTAGAATACTAAATGATACTTATAAAAAATGACTGAAAATAAAAGAAAGAAAGAACAACAATATAAACGGATTTTAGATTCTGCAATAATCTATCCAATAATCCAACCTGTATCTAATCATTCAATGCCCGAGTTCTAATTCTCTGCAAAACTTTATCCAATTATCCGACTTATTTTTCTTACCATTAAATGTACAAGTTTCAAATTCTATGAATGTATGTATATTGAATGTGTTGTAACTTGCAAGTCATTGGACTGTGTCAGTTGATTCATATAGCATATAAATAGTCTCTTTACCATTATTAATTTGTAAGGTTAATAGAAATAAATTATTGGGGTTTCTAGAAAATTTATTCGAATTTCTAAAATATAAGAAATAACTATAATTACTAATTTGGAGCACCTAAAATTCCATACTAAAAATAGAAAATGCTTATAAACAAAGAATGAAACATGAGAGTCTAAATCTGTAGGAGGTTAGGTGTTGAAATCACAATTACACTTCACTTTCTCCCTACAATAATTCGAATTACTACTCTCAGGTCAAATCCACAAATTTATTTACAAAAGAACATAGACACGTGACACGTGGCAGTTGCACATGGAGTTGCAATAGTTTATTTGTAGTAAAAATGAGATTTTGACTAGTCAAAGAAACTGAATAGTTGAGTGTATCATAACTGTAAACAACAACGACTCTACGGTTTAAAAGAAGGTGCATATAAGTATACAACTCTAAAACAAATTAAAGACTATTGGTAACTCGTTTTATCAAAACGGGCACAAATTGTTCCGCAATTTGAAAGAAGGTAATTGAAAATAAGGTGGTTAAAACGAGGTAGGGTCTCGATAGAATAAATTAAGCTGGCGGTTGAAATAGTATTTACTTTAGCCACAATATACATTTTTTTTTAATACAATTAGATAGCCACAATATACAATTAGATAGCATAAGTTACAATAATTGGTGATGGATCTCTTTAATGTACAGTTTATATAAATATTGCCCACCTACCTAAAAGCTATACATATTAAGATTTAATATTGAAGATATTAACATGTTTAAAAAAAAAATGAAAAAGTTACTTTTCTACATATAGTAATTCACAACGAAGGTGGTGGGTTAAAAAACTAAATGAAAAAAAAAAACAGCGTCGAACAAGAAATATTAATAAAAACACAATTGGGATTATATGTCGAGTTTGTCCAAGAGCAAACTACGAGTCGACTGCATCAAATTTAAAAGATGCGAGGAAGTTTAGTCATACGAGAGGATATATAGTTTTTTTTGTTTTTTTTGATAATTTAGGGTAAATCTCCGAATTTATGGAGGAGTTCAAGATTAATCCCTCGGGAGAGGGTATCCCATGGGTAGGATTCTCACCGGGTTTTCAAATGGGCCTTAAGCAGTAGGCCTATACCCATGTGGCCAAAGGGATGTTGCTAAGCAATTCTGCGTTTGGGGAGAGTCGATCCCTGACCTAGACCAACAGGGCCACTCTTCCACCAGACTAGAACCACTAGCCCACCACCTCTGGTTAAGAGAGAATATATAGTTGGGAACCGTTTCTTAAATTACTAGAAATATCCCCGTCGAAGTATAAGCCGTTGATAACTTCTTCCTCAGTTCCTTGCGTTCTTTAAAAATGTTAAGCGGATGAAATCTTATCAAATATGTCTTTGAAAATTTGAGTGAGATGGGCCATCGCCAGAGTCGTTCCGACATTTTTCATATGTGAGATGTCCAATGTAAAAAAAAACATATACACATCTTTTGTCGTGTTTAGGGTTTTTTTTTATTAAACAAAAAAAATCAACTACGAAAATCATATTGTTTTAACAACGTAACGTACTTAATTAACGGTGTTTAATAAAAGCCCACATGCAAAAAAAACAAACAATCTTGCTTTTGTATAAGAAAGGGAATATATACATGATCAATAGCAAAGGCTTAACAAAAAAAAAAAAAAAAAAGGCTTAACATTTTTTTGGTCATTTTTGGTCAAAAAATGGTTCTTAAATTTAGATGTCCTAAATCCATAGTTTCACTAGTTTATCATGTTAACCGAGCCTGACCATCATATCCAACCATTCTAGAATAAGATGGGATCCCATAATACTGCAAGGTATTTGTGCTCATACTGTGAAGTGTGAACAATTATATGCAATCAAAGTGGTAATGCTCACTTTTAATATTCCATCCTCGTATGTCAGAGAAGTAATTTGCGTTCCAAGAACTTTTTACTTTGTAATTGTCATATGTAGAGGCTCCAAAAAAGGGCTTCACATTTCAAACAACTCTATAGTACTATGAAATTCAAAACATAATTTAATATGTGTTACTGTAAAAATCTAAACAAAAACGGAGTCGAAGTTTACTAAGCCCTAATTGATTTGTGCTACAATAATATATATTTACATAGTGATAAACAGGCCCAAACCAGCCCAATTTAAGATCAATCGACCCAACCGAAGTCCATGTGAAATGCCGAAATTGGTTTCGTGCATTCTAATTTTACAAAAATAAAATAAAAGTATGAACAAAGAAGAATTGCATGTACAGATATAACCGGCCAATGCATTTATAATGAAACACGCAAAGAAACCCAAATTTGCTTTACGAGAGATCCTTGGCATCAGATAAAGATTGTTTAACTGTTCGAAAAACTTGGGAAAAGATTTATATCAATATGAATTTTAACTTTTAGATTGGTTTTTTTTTTATTTAAAACATTTATCAAATATATTTGCGAAGATTTATTTTCTTGCAGATCTAATTTAACTCATCCAATATCCTTTTATTGTTCTACCTAACCCTTATCAAATAAACTCAAGAAGACAAAAACACTTCTCCGTTCATTTCTCATAATCAGGAGATGTGTCCTAAAAAATAACCACTCAAATTTCTCGATATTTCAAGCAATATAAATATTTGAATCTATTAAAAAGCAAAAGTATGATTTTTTTATAACAATTATCATTTGATTTTCAACAATTAATAAATACTATTTAAAAAAAACAATTAATAGGTACTAAAAACAAAGAATAAGCAACCTAACCCTTATCAAATAAACTCAAAAAGACAAGAAGACTTTTCCGTTCACTTCGCGTAATCCTAAGATGTGTCCTAAGAATAGTAACTGAAAGCGTCAAATATCCACATGGAACTCATCTACCAGTGAAAAAGCCACGTGGCACTATCCACGAAATCCTCTCCGGAGTAAATAAGCCGGCAAAAGAGGAGACTTCTTTTGCTATTCACTGAAGTCCTAAACCCTATAAATAAATCACCTTCAAACCCAAAACAAAATCAGATCATAAAGAACCAAAAATAAAAGCCAAAACGTTTTTAGACATGGCACTCACAAAAGAGAGAAGAAGCTTGTTGGTTTCAATGGTGTTGGTGTTCTTCTTCTTCAACTTTCACCATCTTCAAGTCACGAGTTGTCCAGATCAGGCGACGACAAACTGTACGGACCAGGACAGGAAATTATTGGAGTTTCCATTGAATTTGGAGTACCTTGAAGCTGAGTTTTTCTTGTTCGGAGCGTTAGGGCTTGGTCTTGATAAAGTCGCACCAAATCTAACAATGGGAGGGCCAAGTCCTATTGGAGCTCAGAAAGCCAATCTCGATCCTTTGACAAGAGATATTATTTTGCAGTTTGCTTGGCAAGAGGTTGGCCACTTGAGGTAAAATGTTTCTTTTAATTCATATATAGTATGTATAGTTGAGATCGAATTGTGATTATATTACCTGTCTAGGAGGTATGGATTAGTGTCTTTAGAAAAATATAAGAAATTTGTTTTCCTTATTATTTAGTTAGACTAGGAAACTTTTTTTTTTTTTTTTTTTTTTTGTTGTTGTTGTCTTGGAGAAGTAATTTGTCTCTCAGACGAAATGTCTTTAATATATTATTTATAACCGAAAAACTTGAAGGATATTTGTCACATTTGCATCGCAAAATTTAAACTGTCAAAAATCCATCCAAATTAATATTAAATGATTGGTTTGGTCTTTGGTGTATTATTATGTATATATAGCGAGAAAATATCATTTAGCCTTGTTAATGGACACATAAAAATTGCTATTTATGTCGTATCTTTGAGATTCTTTAATCTGATTTTCGTATGTATATCGCATTAACATAAGTTTCAAGAAATAATGATAGGGCAATCAAGAAAACGGTGAAAGGATTTGCAAGGCCACAACTTGATTTGAGTAAGAAAGCATTTGCTAAAGTGATGGATAAAGCATTTGGAGTAAAATTTGTGCCGCCGTTCAATCCTTATGCCAATTCTTACAATTACCTCATTGCATCGTATTTGGTCCCTTATGTTGGTCTCACCGGATACGTTGGCGCTAACCCTAAACTGCAATGTCCAGCCTCAAGAAAGGTAACAAATTAATCTAAACTATTATTTTATGGGATTGTTATAGTCTCATCTTATAACCACTGCAGGTTATGGTTTAAAGTATATATATTTAAAATTCCATTTAAAAATATATTGTCTCATTAGTTATTATCAAACTCATTAATTATTTTTCATTTACATTAATGTGTTAAGATGATATTTCATTGATTCATTAGGTAAAAATAACATAAAATACACACTCTTTACGAGTTATGTCTAAAACTTCACCTAATTACAAAGAATATTTGATATATTTCAAAACTTTTATTGGAAAAGTAAACTATTTTAAACAAGGCTTACAAGAGAGATAAGTTTGTTCTCAATTGTTATATATTTTTTTTGAATACCCCCATTATATTTACATGATATTATGCAAACATTTTTTTCAGTTAGTAGCAGGACTTTTGGGAGTAGAATCGGGTCAAGACGCGGTGATTAGAGGTATGTTATATGCTCGAGCGGCACACATAGTCTATCCTTATGGTGTCACGGTTGCGGCTTTCACGGATAAGATTTCGGATCTAAGGAACAAATTGGGAAAAGCGGGTGTGAAAGATGAGGGATTGATCGTACCTAAATTCATGGGTGCAGAAGGACAAGTGATTGGGAATGTATTGGTCGGTAATGAGCTCTCGCTTTCGTTTGATAGAACACCTGAGGAGATTCTACGGATTGTGTATGGAAGTGGAAATGAAAGTGTTCCCGGTGGATTTTACCCTAAAGGAGCGGATGGAGAAATCGCTAAGTCTTATTTGGTTACTGTCGGGAGTGAGTGAGGTTTAGTTTTGCTTTGGAGTTTAATTTCCTTTGTAGTTCTTAGGTTTTTGGTTATATAGGAGACTAATGAAAATAATTGTCGTATTATTGTAATAAATGTTGTGAGAGTGACATTTCCATAATCGATAAAAAGTTTGAAAAATTTATAATAGTTCTTTCGCCTAAATTATGAAAGAATATTATTACTTTGGCAATACATAATCACGAACACAATCTGGTTACAAATGAGGTAAAAATGAACCAACTGAATAGTGTGAGGCAAATTGTTGAACAACAAATACCTTAGTTTTTAAATTGCAAATCAATCCCTTAAATTTAATAAAAAATGTTTTTGTACCCAAACAAAATTATTTGCTTGCTATTGTCTCATACGTAAATCTAGAAATGATTATGTTAATTATGTAGTTAACTAATATTTTAAAATACAACAAAAAAAACATTACATACAATTAGAAAATACAAAGAAAAAAATACACAATAACATAACTAATGATAAAATTCAAAATTCATAATGAGTACTTGGATTAAAGAGTTTTTAAAATAATGTAATAAATGTTGTAAGAATGAACTTTTCTCTGCTCTGGTTAGCTCGGTAGAGTGGCAGGCGAAATCCGTCACAATACAGAAAAAGTTTGAAAAATTATTATTAGTTATTTCGCCTAAGTTTTGAAATATTTTACGATAACTTTGGCAATCACCCTTTACATAATCTAGTAACCAAAGAGGAATGAATGTATGAATAATTTGAATAGCTCAGGTCACAAAAATTCAAGAGCTTGTCAGTGACAACATATGAACTAATATGGCTAATCAAAATTTCGCATGAAATGCATGTTCCTTTAGTAAAACCTACGCTTATGTTTTGTGACAACTCTATTCACATTGCTAACAAAGAAGCTTGTCATACTGTTCGGTTCGTGAAAGGTTGCTTCCAGATTTGTTCAAATTACTCTACATGAGGTAGAATCTTCAACTTGTTAATTCACCAAGCAATTCTACCCCACTCCATTTCAGCATTTGTTATGCAAGATGGGTTATTTGCCTCATCTTGAAGGAGATTGTTAATTATACATAATTTACATGTTTGTATATAGTATTGTACATATGAGTATGTTTAAGTGGTATAGTATAAACAACTTTATATTTCCGGATCGAGACCGTGACTTTGGCCAAAGTAAATTTATATATAAACCTAGGATAACACTTTTTATTTATTAATGAGAATGTGTTTTTTTTTTTGGTCAAAGAGAATGAGGTTATTTACTAATAGGGGATCCTTTACTAATATAGTTTATTCATGAAATGCAACTTGGTGTTAAAGAAAGGGAAAATTACATCCTATGCCATATTTTTTGAAATCTTTATGCAATGTGCCATATTTTCTTTTGCCTTACAACTCATGCCACATTTGGATGGGAAATGTCAATTTTGTCCTCACCATTTCTTCTCTATTTTATCTCTCTTTCCTCGAAATCCGTGCATTTTGCCAATACACCATTATCTTCCTGAGGAAAAAACGAAACGCTTTTGTCTCTCTATCACTTCTCCTGACAACCTGCACAGATTCTCTACATATAACTTTCAATTAAATTTGTCTCCCAATTTTATTCATCATAAATTCTCTGTTGTATCTAGATCTTGTCCCCGATTTCATCATCTTTCAAAATTATCATATAAGATGGCGAAAATAGATGGCAAAAAATAGATGGTTTCAGCATCTCTGTGAAGACAATAACGCTCAACTAATCTGTGGACCAAAATAGATGGCGAAAATCTAAATAAAATTCAAAATTCTTAAATGAGAACAATTGCATATAAGATGTATGATTCATAATAATAGAGCAAGATGATGAAATCGAGGACAAAACGTAGATGCAACAGAGAATTTCTATTCGGGGACAAGATCTGGAGACTAAAACAAAAGTCTTGCTCCAATTGTTCTCTGCTAACAGGTAATCATGTCCCCTAATGCGTTATATATTACGTTGTCCCCCGGTATCAGGTAATCATGTCTCCTAATGTATTATATATTACGTTGTCCCCCGCAGAATTTTAGATAACCAATTTGTTTAAACAAGTCATTTTTAAATACCCAATAACAACAGTAGAAACCAGCTGTTCTCCACTATTCTGTCCCCTAATCCTTTATGCTTCCACCATGATTTTTCGTCCTGTATCATCACATCAGCCAAAAGCTGTTATGTCACCATTTTCGTCAGAGCGCTGACCCATCTTAAGGGTAATTTCATCCACTGAATTCCACGTGGACCAAAATGTGGCAGATTTTGAAAGGAGTTTCAGAATATGACAGAGATTGAAAGAAATAGAGTGGAATATGGCAGATTTTGCAAGATTCCCTTAAAGAAACGTAGAAAACATCCAATTTCTGTTTTTCAAATAAAATAATGTTTATAGTTGTTTAGAATATGTTTTTCTTAATACGTTAAATTTTCTAGTACTTTTTAATAGTATTAATGTATGATCGCATATTATTTCAGTGATGTGAACTTAATCTGCAATCGAAATTTAAGAATCAATTATACATAAAGAGGAGAAAAAGAATTTCGACAGAAATAAGTGTGGCAAGAATCTATATGATATCCAAATGCGAACAAGACTTTTGATCTATATTAAAGTCAAGACAACAACAAAAAACAAATCATGCCACTTTGAGTATTTGTGTTATCTTGCAAACTTTGTGTAGTAACTTTGTGATTTACTTGAGTCTTCGTCAGTACTCAGTACTAATGCATTTAGGCTTTTGCGTTTACATGACAATTTGATAAGGATTTGTACTTGTTGCGTTTTCTATGTTCCAAACGCAATACCATTACTGAAATAGGACTCATACGATCTTATTTTTTCAAATATATTTCAAATTGTCAGCAATTTATCAACAATTTTTCCTCTTCTGATTTCAATCATATTGCCTATACGACCTACATGTAAGGGGTAGTTATCGTAGAAGACTAGAGGGTTTCACGTTAGTGTTTTTCCATTCTTTTGGAATTTCAATCTCTTTAAAAATAGTTGCCAACTTCAGACCGATCAAATCTAGATCAGTTTGATATAACTTTCGACTTCATACTTCAGCGAAAACTTGGTAAAAATAAAGAAAACAAGACTAGAGTTTAGAACTATAATCTAAAATTGAAAAGATACAGAATAACTTAGAAAGCTAGGTAAATTGTTGGAGAAACTTTCATTGGTTATTGACTCACTACAAAGAAAAAAAAAAAGAAATAGCAATGCATAAAAAAAAAAGAGCCCCTACTTAAACTTAAAACTACTACTTAGTTGCTCCATAATAAACTTACATAAACCCCAACCAATGATTCAAATCTCACAACACCAAATTTTTTTTAGAAAAAAAAACATAAAAAGCTCTCTGGTCTCATTGTGTTGTTGTCAGATCCAAAAACTACCTCTTTGGAGGTCTGTCATCATCTTCATCACCACTATCCTCTTCATCTTCTTCAGGAGCTCTCTTCCTCTTCGGCGGAGCCTCTGACTTCCCAGCACCACCCGAGTTATCATTCTCATCGTCTTCTCCTTCGTCTATATCCTCTTCCACACCATTCTCTTCCGGCTCAAAATCACTTGCATCCTCCTCATCTTCAGCTCTACCAACTGGCCTCACTAAGTACTCTGTCCCAAGATCCCCCTACAAACCAAAAATAACTATCTCAGTTTCATAGCTTAAACCAAGTATTCAAACAACAGAGTCAAAGAAGACTATGATAACTCCTTTTTCTATTACCATCTGCAAGAACCCTTTTCAGACAAGGACCACAAAGGTATATAAACTTTGAAAGAAGAACACGAGAACCCAAAATCTAAAGACTCTGATCTAACTGGATCACTCATAGAACCAAAACAGTACTACAAAGGTATAAACTTTGAAAGAGGAACATGAGAATTCAAAATCTTAAACACTTTCTAATCTTATTGGTTCACTCAAAAGAAACAAAACAGAGACACAAACAAAACCCACTTGTTTATTTAGGGGAAGAAAGTATAAACCCTGAATTGGAGATAAAACAGAACGATTTCTAGTAACAGTAAGCAAATTTTTTCCAGAAAAGTTCATAGATTCTGTTTAGGTTAAACAGATCCAGTCTTTCTTTAGCACAGACTCACACTTTAACTATCATTATCAGTAGAATTTAAACCAAATTGAGACACATAAAATCATAGATCTACAATCTCAGAGACTAAACCCTAAATTAAGTGAACAATTCAACCAATAAAAGAACGAAAATTGATAAATTCAGAAAATTTTTTTTACCTCATCTTCAACATCCTCATCCTCATCATCATCGTCGTCATCATCATCATCTCCATCATCATCATCGTCATCACCGTTCCCATCTTCATCACCTTCTTCATCTTCATCTTCCGCTGATTGTACAGGAGGACCACCTAAAGACTGCAAAACCTGAACATCATCATCGTCATCGTCATCTTCTTCTTCTTCCTCATCATCATCATCATCTCCTTCACTTCCATCATCATCGTCTTCGTCGCTAACTTCTTCACCTACGTCTTTAACTTGTTCTTCATCACTATCGTCGTCGCTTAAAACTTGAATCTCTGGTTCTTCTTTGAAGTTCTTATCATCATCATCATTAACACCAGTCATGTTTCTTCGAAAAGCAAAAAGTTTAAAGATTTTCCCGAGAAAAGTTTTCGATTTTCCTGGAGAATTTTTAGAGGAAGAGAGAAGGGTTAGAAGGTTCGACTATTGAGCTGAAGCAGTACCGTCTTTGAGATTAGATCTGAACCGTTGAAATTTAATTTGACGAGGATAGGTGACGTGGCGTTAGATCGGACGGTTTAGAGGATAGAACAATGTGGTTTTGATGAGTAAGGGTTAAAAGATGCCGCAAGCTCCACAGCGGCGGGCCAAAGCTGAATAATAATTAAATGTTATTTGTACTTTTTTTGTTTTTTCATGAGAATCACACGTGCGGCTTGTGCGAATAATTAAAAACCGTTCAAGTTTTTTTCCTTTTTTAAAAATTCGATTTTTATACACCCAATATGGCATATTTAAGGCCCAATAGATTGTAAGTTGGTAATATAGCTCAATATACCCAATAATGCCATTGTTAGGCCCAAACACGAAAATAAAACAAATAATGTGTGGTTGGTTCTATTTGTGAAAGATGCATTAAGTTCTCTCAGTGAGGTAGTTTTTCTTTGTGAAAGGAAGAGTTGCTCTCCGTTGTGGTGGATTTACTAGTTTCTGTCCGTTAACCACTTTGTCAAGCTGTTCTCTCGTGTGGTTTGGTGGTAGGTGAGTTGGCTTGTGTTTGATTCTGGTTATATTGCTTGATGATGGTTCATTGTTCAATAGATTTTTCAAGAACAAAAAAAGGAAAGCGTAATAGAAAGTGATTTGCATGCAACTTTAGTACGAAAGATTTTGTATTATAAAAATCATATAAATGAAAGTTGGTCAACTCTCTCATATGAATGACACGTCATCACACAATAAAATGACATGTGTCATTTTATATTTTTTAAATTAAAATTTAATAAAATTAAATAATCAAATTAAATGAATCAACAATACTAATTTTAATTGATTTCTTCAAAATAAAATAAAAAATAAAAAATTATGTTAATAAATTAAGCACTACTTACATTATATTCTTTTTATTTTACTAATTTTTAATCATTAATAATCACTATTCTAATGACTAATTTTTTTTGTGTTGTAATTGTTTGCTACCTAACCTTTTATTAGTTTAGTAATTTTATTTTGAGTCTTTGATAACATTAACATTCAAGTTTTTTCAAATAATAAACCTTTAAAACATTAGACCTACCAAATAATTTAATACACGATTATTTCTCTTATATGGATATATGCAATGAGAGAAGATCTAAAAGTATTGACTTAAATGATACTTTAATTTTTGCTTTCTTTTTATTTTTTCATATGAATATTCTTGAAATCTTGTTCAGTTTATATCAATTCTATATATTTAATCATGAGTCTATAACAATGTTATTGGAGTATTATATCAAGAGAATACATAAAACCAGAAATAGTTTGTTTGTAATCAAGTTAGACAATTTTCAAATCATCCAAGACACGATCATTTTCTAATATTGATATATGCAATGACAGAAAATCCAAAAGTGTTGACTTAAATGATATTCAATTTTTGCCATCTTTTTATTTTTACATATGAATATTTTTCAGATCTTATTCAGTTGATGTCAATCCAAACTTTAATCATGAGTCTATCACAATGTCGTTGAAGTACATAAAACAAGGAATTGATTTATTTATAATCGAGTTAAGCAAATTTTAAACCACACAAGTAACATAGTTATACATCATTTTATCAGAATATCATATATTGTTTTTATATGTATTCATGAAGTGAAAATACTAAAATTTTATAAATAATCAGCTTTATAAATAAACCAGTCACAAATGAATCTAACCATAAAAATTGTAACTACATATTATGGATTTAATTTTATTAACAATAGAAAAATAAACAAGAATAAACATAAATTAGCAAAAATAACAATCAAAGTAAATATTGTTTTTAACAATTTTCAAAATAAACCCATCTAGATGATAAATTACTCATCTAGTACGCTTTAATTTTAATTTTAGGATGCATTTATAAAGTTCTTTTCTTTTTTTTTTTGATAAAATATAAAGGTCTTGTTAATCATAGACTTCAATACAGTATAATATGTTTCATAGATTTAATCAAATGTATGTTTATTGGATAGATTCGGATATTTTGCAACTATTTGGTATTTGGTACTGCATGTGGAACAGTTTAGAACAGATATGTTACGGACAATAGATTTTGTTACGAGTTAATTGTCGGGCAGTGAGTATTCCCGAAAATTCCGGACACCAAATACATACCTCGATTTAACAAAGTTAAAATATTTTAACGGAGATTCAGGAAAATAAGCATCTTCATTTACATAAACCAATTCGGGATTGAAAGTTTACTCGAACCTCTATGTAAGATTCAAAACCATAAACAGATTTATACAATCCCTACTAACAATATTTACTTGCTTATCGTAAAAGAGTTTAGATATTTTATTTACATATTTATCCAACAAAAAACGTGTAATTTGGTTATATTCGACGATTGTATCATTTATTGTTCTTAGTTTCGTACAATGATTGAGTTGAATGATTGGATTAGGCAATGTGTATCAACATATGAAAAAGACTTCTTGGATTCAACTTATCTTTCCTCGTTTGGCCCAAAAAGCAACAAAAATAAATTAGGATGTATAACTTTAAGGAGGATAGGATTATTGAAATGAACTTAAGCAGCAACAACAACAACAAAAAAAAGCAATCGTTTGCTTTATTTTGTATGTTTAAAATAACGAAATAATTGTTTGCTTTTATTTACTTTAAAATTTATCCTAGTTTTTAAAGATGATGTAATGTGTATGTTTGAAATAACGAAATAATGGTTTGCTTTAATCTACTTTAATTTATCCTAGTTTTAAAGATGATGTTAATGTTTCCACCATTACCATAACCAATTGATAATGGCAAAACTACGGCGGAGCAAAAGTTAGCCCCTTGATAAAGTTCGGATGAATTGAATTAGCTTAATTACTACGCAATGTCACACGTTAACTTCAACTATTGGATCCACCTGGCGATGTTTCACACAATCGGTTCGTCGGAAAGTTATAGAAACTTTAAATACTTGGCCCAACATTAATGACAAATACTACATACATGTCTCTTGTTTTATCTACTGCTTAGATCTTAAAATATTTGGAAAAAGAAGCCGTTTATTACACATACAAAAAAGTATCATTGATGCGTTGAAGTAAGTGAAAGGATGAGATTGTGTTTGGGTAAAGAGTTTTGAAGTAACATTGGTATAGCATAGTTGAACACTTGTATATTTTGTTGTAAAGTTGTGATTTTTTAGTGACGGTTATGTTACTGATTTTAAAGTTAAAAATGAAGTTTTCAACTTTTAAGATAATAAAGAAACATAGATCGAAAATTTGAAGTCAAAATTAAGAAATAGTCTTAGGCATAAATATCTTTACCATATCATGATCATTTGACTAATGGCATATTTATCATTTAATAGTAACAAATATTTCAGTCATAACATTAGACCTATATTTAGTGTTTTACCAATATTGTTCTTGGATACTATAAAAACATACAAAGTAAAATTTTGATTGCACAATATTCAATATAGCTTTTGGTATATATATTTAAATTAAAATAAATAAAGAAAATGAAACTTTTTATCCTAAGGAATTTTGGTAAAGGTACCATCATCAATTCGATTATATATATTGGAGACGTGCACTACACAGACAAATTACTACACGCAGAGCTAGACACACACTTATATCAACTGATCTTCTCCCAAAGCCTGAGAATAAAGAAAAACCTCCATCTTTTTACATATATAGATAATCATCAAAGAAGATGAAGATGATGAAGGTGATGATGTTGATCGTGATGATGATGATGGTGATGGTGATGGTGAGTGAAGGAAGTATAATAGAGCCAACATGTAAAGAGACACCAGACTTCAATCTTTGTGTGTCTCTCCTTAACTCCGATCCACGTGGTTCCTCTGCCGACACTTCTGGCCTCGCTCTCATCCTCATTGATAAAATCAAGGTCCTATAACATTATATTTTGATCTGGTTTCTTTCATATATATCCAATTATCTTCAAGTATCTTATAAGAATCAGATCTTTAACAAAGGTTTCCTTAATTTCAGTATAGTATAAGGTTTGATTACTATACCACTAATTGTGAACCTTTAGACGTTTTTGTGTGGGACATGAGTAGTTTAATAAATCAAAACTTTGATGCTCTTTCTGTAAAAATCACAAACTTACGTGCTTGTTTCATAAATTTATAATTTTTTCTCATTGTGATGTGGATTTAAATTTTTATCACTTTTATCAGCCAAAAGAAAATGTGAGCATATTTTGTATATTATGTAACATGGGTGCTTTTTTGATACATAAGAATTTTGGGTTGTTTTTGTTTAAACCAAAAAACCAAGGGCTTATTTTATAAATTTTACCAATTTCAGTATAGTGTATGAGCTTCTTTACTATACAACCAATTATATATATAACTTTTCTTAAAAAATTTCTCTGAAATTAGGGGAGGGTTTTTCTATCTATCAAAATGTGAGAGGTTTTTTCTGTATAAAACATAAACTTATGGGGTTATTTTATAAATATATGATTCTGTAGGGCCTGGCAACAAAAACTTTGAACGAGATCAACGGTCTATATAAGAAGAGACCAGAACTAAAACGGGCTTTGGATGAATGTAGTCGAAGATACAAAACGATCTTAAACGCTGATGTTCCCGAAGCCATTGAAGCTATCTCTAAAGGAGTCCCCAAATTCGGCGAAGACGGTGTGATCGACGCCGGTGTCGAAGCTTCTGTTTGTCAAGGAGGGTTTAATGGGAGTTCTCCGTTGACTAGTTTGACTAAATCAATGCAAAAAATCTCTAATGTGACTAGAGCCATTGTGAGAATGTTGCTTTGATTTAATCGTATGTTTTTATACAAGCATGTGTTTATCGATGTTTAATGGGATTTTACCATTCATAAAAATTTATAAAATTTGAAGATAAAGCATAGATCTGTTAGTTTATTTCTCATTCATAAAAATGTGATTTTCCCTTTTTAAATTTGTAAACAATTGTTTATTTTGGGCAAATTATAAATTAGAATATTTGTTTTCCCAAAAGTCCTATTTTATTTTATTTTATTTTATGGTTTTAGTTTTATAGTAATTCCATCGTCAAAGAAGAAGCTTGTGGATCTTCGTGGCCTTCTCTGGCGTTGTAAGTTTGTCTTCTGTGTTTCTCTTCCTGAATTACCATCGCCTTCGATATAAAGGATTCATATTTGATTCTGTGTTTTTTTCGTTTATTGCTTTAGAAATATAGATTCGAAGGCTTGTGTTGTTTCATTGCAAAACATTCAATTCAATAGAGGAAGAACTTGTTGGTAATTTATGGCAATGAGAAGTGCTCCTCGGGATTCGATAAGCAGTTTGCCAGATGAGATACTTGGCAAAATCCTGTCTTTGATTCCGACAAGTGGCTGCTTCGACATCGGTTCTGTCCAAGAGGTGGAAGAATCTGCTATGTCTTGTAGACAACCTTTGTTTTGATGAGTCGATGGTTGTTTATCCCAACGATGAAGAAGCAAGACGCGGTTCACATCGCTTCCTTGAGTTCGTAGACAAGACACTTGCTTTGCTAAGCAATTCTCACATGAAGAAGTTCTCTCTGTCTCGTCTGTATAAATATGTCAATTTCCCTGAGGCATACGATCATGGGAACCGTTGTCTCAGCCGGTTGATTTGTACTGCATTGGAACGCGGTTTACTGGAACTACACTTGCACGCCAACCCCCGCTCTAGTGTTAATATAGAGACAGAGTTGTTAACTAGCAAGACACTGGTTAAGCTCACACTATCAGGCGCATATTCTCTTGAAGTCGAGCGTATGTTTTTCCCTGAGCTCAAATCACTTTCTCTATTATCAGTTTCAGGGCTTGATCATCCCAAATATTGTCGGTGTAAGGAACAAACACCAAACATGCCCAATAACAAATAAGGAATCAGGCCCAACAAAGTCCAGTCAACAGAAGAGTCAACAGAAGGAGACAAAAGATCCTCCAGCTCAAAAACAGAGCATCAAACGTACAGAGGAGGAGCGTCGATCCTTTGATGATGACTCACCAGCTACACTAGCTTATTCTAGATTGTTCCAAATTTGTCTATATAAAGGAAATGTAAAACCCTAATGTAAATCAGTGTGAATAAAATCATTTTACAGAAACTCTCAAATTCTCTCTTAACTTACATGGTATCAGAGCCATTAAACCTTAACAGGTGAAACAATGGCAACCTCCTATCCTTTCCCGGATAATGTTTATGTTACTAGCTCTGTCACTCTCAAGCTGACAGACAGTAACTATCTCTTGTGGAAAACACAGTTTGAGTCTCTGTTGTCCAGTCAGAAACTCATTGGTTTTGTGAACGGCGTCGTCAATGCTCCGTCTCCGACTCGCCTTGTCGTCAACGGTGAAGTCACCTGTGAAGAACCAAATCCTCTGTATGAAGCTTGGTTCTGTACCGATCAGCTAATTCGGTCATGGCTCTTTGGCACGTTGTCTGAAGAAGTCCTTGGTCATGTCCACAATCTGAGCACCTCTCGTCAGATCTGGGTGTCTCTAGCTGAAAATTTCAACAAGAGCAGCGTTGCACGGGAGTTCTCACTTCGTCGGAGTCTCCAGCTTCTCTCCAAAAAGGAGAAACCTTTTTCTGTCTACTGCCGAGAGTTCAAGACCATCTGCGATGCTCTGAGCTCCATTGGAAAACCAGTTGATGAACAGATGAAGATCTTTGGTTTTCTCAACGGTCTTGGTCGTGACTATGACCCCATCACCACCGTCATTCAAAGCTCCCTCAACAAACTTCCGTCCCCAACCTTCAATGACGTTGTCTCGGAAGTTTAAGGCTTTGACACTAAGTTGCAGTCATATGAAGAAACAACGTCCGTTACCCCTCACCTTGCCTTCAACACTGAAAGATCTACGTCTGGAGCTCCTCAATACAACCCAAATCAGAAAGGACAAGGGCGTTCAGGTCAGAACAAAGGCAGAGGAGGCTACTCATCTCGTGGACGAGGATTTTCTCAACACCAATCCTCTCCACAGGCTTCAGGACCTCGATCGGTTTGTCAGATCTGTGGCCGCACAGGTCACACAACTCTCAAATGTTACAATCGCTTTGATAACAATTATCAAGCTGAAGTTCAAGCCTTTTCTGCGCTTCGAGTCTCTGATGAAAACAGAAAAGAATGGAACCCTGATTCAGCGGCGACTGCTCACGTGACAGCTTCACCAAATGCTCTTCAGTCAGCAACAGATTATGACAGGGATGATGCAGTTCTGGTTGGTGATGGAACCTATCTCCCAATAACTCACGTTGGCTCTACCACTATCAACTCCTCAAAAGGTAAAATTCCTTTAAAAGAAGTTTTAGTCTGTCCTAATATACAGAAATCTCTTCTCTCGGTCTCAAAGTTGTGTGATGACTACCCATGCGGTGTGTATTTTGATGCTAACAAGGTTTGCATAATCGATTTACAAACACAGAAAGTGGTAACAACGGGTCCTCGTAGAAATGGGCTCTATGTGTTGGAGAATCAAGAATTTGTGGCTCTTTACTCAAATCGTCAGTGTGCAGCAACAGAGGAAATTTGGCATCACCGACTTGGACACACAAATTCAAAGGTTCTTCAACAACTTCAACACAGCAAGGCGATTCAATTTAATAAGAGCAGAACCTCTCCAGTTTGTGAACCTTGCCAGATGGGGAAAAGTTCAAGATTACCTTTTTTAGCTTCTGATTCCCGTGTTTTACACCCTCTAGATCGGATTCATTGTGATCTATGGGGTCCTTCACCAGTTGTATCAAACCAAGGATTCAAATATTATGCCATTTTTGTTGATGACTACTCAAGATACTCTTGGTTTTATCCCTTGCGCAACAAATCAGATTTTGAATCAGTGTTTATTTCTTTTCAAAAGATGGTAGAGAATCAGCTCAACACTAAGATTAAAGTGTTTCAGAGTGATGGAGGTGGAGAATTTGTAAGCAACAGTCTAAAAGCTCACTTCAGTAAGCATGGAATTCATCATCGGATCTCATGCCCATACACTCCTCAACAGAATGGCTTGGCAGAACGAAAACATCGACATCTTGTGGAACTTGGACTTTGTATGCTCTTTCACAGTCATACACCACAGAAGTTCTGGGTTGAATCCTTCTTTACTGCCAACTACATCATTAACCTCTTACCCTCCTCTGTCTTGAAGAATGTAAGTCCCTCTGAAACCTTATTTGGTCAAAAACCTGATTCTTCATCTCTGCGTGTCTTTGGTTCAGCCTGTTATCCATGCCTCAGACCTCTTGCTCAGAATAAGTTTGATCCACGCTCCCTGCAATGTATTTTTCTGGGATATAACAGTCAGTATAAGGGTTATCGCTACCTATATCCTCCAACATGAAAAGTTTACATCTCAAGAAGTGTTATTTTCAATGAGTCAGAATTACCTTTCAAGGATAAGTATCAGTCATTAGTGCCACACTATAAATCTCCTCTGCTTCAGGCTTGACAACATAAAAGGATGAGTAATGTTGTTCCCACACCTGCAGCTCCTATTCAGTTGCTTCCTAAACCAGCTGATGTTGCAACAAAACCAGATTTAACAGAAACAGGCCCAACAACAACTCCTGAAGTAAGCTCAGATGATGGAGAAAATGATGATGAGGAAGATATTAATCCGGAACCAGAGGAAATCATTGCAGATTCAGAACCGGAAGCAGAAGAAATCATTGCAGACGCATAACCAACAGCCAACACACATGCTATGACCACAAGAGCCAAGGCTGGAATACAAAAACCAAACAAAAGGTATGCTCTCATTACCACTCACGTGAATACTTCTGAGCCTAAAACTCTTGCATCAGCTATGAACATCCGGGCTGGAATGAAGCAGTCCATGAGGAGATTAACCGTGTTCATATGCTCCACACTTGGTCATTGGTTCCTCCAACTGACGATATGAACATTTTAAGCTCCAAATGGGTTTTTCGAACAAAACTTAACCCGGATGGCTCAGTGGATAAACTCAAAGCCTGACTTGTTGCAAAAGGGTTTGATCAGGAGGAAGGAGTGGATTACCTTGAAACATTCAGTCCTGTGGTTCGTACAACAACCATTCGCCTTGTTCTTGATGTCGCAACAACTAAAAGTTGGCCTTTGAAGCAGCTCGACGTATCCAACGCATTCTTACACGGTGAACTACATGAGCCAGTGTTCATGTATCAACCAACGAGTTTTGTGGACTCTCAGAAGCCTAATCATGTTTGTCGCCTCACCAAAGCCCTCTACGGTTTAAAACAAGCTCCGCGGGCATGGTTTGATACTTTCAGTAATTTTCTTCTTGACTTTGGCTTTGTTTGCAGTAAATCAGACCCGTCTTTGTTTGTGTGTCTTCAAGATGGGAAAACACTCTACTTGCTACTATACGTTGATGACATCCTTCTGACTGGTAGTGATCAATCACTCCTTGAAGACCTTCTCAAAGCTCTTAACAACAGATTTTCAATGAAAGATCTTGGTCCTCCTCGATACTTCTTGGGAATTCAAATTGAAGATTACTCTGATGGTCTCTTTCTACATCAGACAGCCTATGCATCAGAGATTCTACACCATGCAGGTATGAGTGACTGCAATCCGATGCCAACTCCACTACCGCAACAATTGACCAATCTCAACTCAGAACCATTTGAAGAACCAACCTATTTCAGAAGTCTCCCCGGCAAACTGCAATACCTCACTATTACACGCCCGGATATTCAGTACGCAGTCAATTTTATCTGCCAAAGAATGCATCTCCCAACTGTCTCTAACTTCGGGCTTCTCAAGCGAATATTGCGGTATATCAAAGGTACACTTGGTATGGGCTTACCTATCAAAAGGAACTCTGAGCTTGCAGTCTCTGGATACTCAGATAGTGACTGGGCAGGCTGCAAGAGCACCAGACGATCTACTACTGGATTCTGCATCTTATTGGGCTCCAACTTGATTTCATGGTCTGCTAAACGTCAACCAACGGTCTCCAACTCCTCAACAGAAGCTGAGTATAGAGCCCTTACGTATGCAGCCAGAGAAATCACTTGGATATCTCTTTTACTTCGAGACCTTGGTGTTTCGCAGTACCGTCCTACACAAGTCTTCTATGACAACCTCTCTGCAGTTTACCTCTCTTCCAATCCAGCACTACACAATCGCTCGAAACACTTCGACACCGACTATCACTACATCAGAGAACAGGTTGCTCTAGGACTTATCGAGACAAACCACATCTCAGCGACAACACAGCTCGCCGATATCTTCACAAAGCCACTTCCACGACGAGCTTTTATTGATCTCAGAACCAAACTCGGTGTGTCTGGTTCACTCACACCAAGTTTGAGGGACGGTGTAAGGAACAAACACCAAACAGGCCCAATAAAAAATAAGGAATCAGGCCCAACAAAGTCCAGTCAACAGAAGAGTCAACAGAAGTAGACAAAAGATCCTCCAGCTCAAAAACAGAGCATCAAACGTACAGAGGAGGAGCGTCGATCCTTTGATGATGACTCACCATAGCCAGCTACACTAGCTTATTCTAGATTGTTCCAAATTTGTCTATATAAAGGAAATGTAAAACCCTAATGTAAATCAGTGTGAATAAAATCATTTTACAGAAACTCTCAAATTCTCTCTTAACTTACAGTCGGCTCATCAATGGCTGCTCTGTGCTTGAAGAATTATACAAACGTGATAGTGATCATTGCGGTTTGGACGTGCAAAGTGCATCCATCAAGCGACTTGTGGTTTTTACCAATCTTCCAGATTTTCAAGAGGATCACGATCTTATTTATTTTGAAACACCAAATCTTGTGTACCTTGACTATTCTAGTTATGTCTCCGAAGATTATCAGTTTACTCATTTGGATTCTCTTGTTGAAGTCAGCCTGAGTCTCAGGTTGTGGGAGTCAACTTACGATTATGATTATGCTGCTGCTGATGATGATGATGATAATGATGATGATGATGATGATGATGATGATGATGATGATGATGATGATGAAGATAATGGTGGTTATTCGTCTGATGATAGCGATCCTGGTTATTCTTCTGATGATGAACCAAGGACAGCTATATTTGGTGACGTTACAAATCTAGTTGCGGGTATAAGCCACATTACGACTCTCCACTTGTCTCTCGATTCCCTTGAGGTCAGTTTTTGCTACTGACTTGTTTTTTTTTTGGTCATCAGTTTACTGCTAGCTAACAAAGTCTCTCACTTAATATATAAATCAGGCTTTTCATTTCTGCTATAAATCCATGCCAATGTTCAACAACCTCCTTACTTTATGTATTGAGAGTAACAAGGATAAAGGTTGGCAAGTAATGCCACTTCTCCTCAAGAGTTGTCCAAATCTACATACTTTAGTCTTAAAGGTATCATCAATGTCCTTACTACGATTCTTTTCTCTTGATATTAATTTATACATGTCAATTGGTCTGTGGTTTCAGGGTCTTGTGCACAGAGTAACAAATAGACGTGGAGATGCATGCGCTTGCATCCCTAAGAAGCAGAGGAAGATTGTAGAGAATGAGGAGGCATTATGTTGTTTATGGACATGCCAAGTGAAGGTGCTAGAGATTTTAGACTATGGAGGTTCATTTCAAGAGCTGCAACAGATAAGACATTTCTTAGGCAAGTTGGAATGTCTTGAAACTGTGAAAGTTGTTGTTGACGACGCGGATAACTACAAGGGTGCGTTTTTGCGAGCTAGTCTGCTGACTCTCCCCAGAGTTTCATCAAACTGCAGAGTCCAATTCATCTGACCTTTTCTTCTCTTATCTTTCTCGCTTTGATGTGGCAATGTGAAAGTTACTTGTAACATGAATATGGTTATATCATTAAAATTTATACAAAAAAGGAAGAAGGAAGCATCCGCTGTGTTATTGAATTTATACTGCAAATAAGGATCCTAAGAATTGGTCTTCTCAGTCTTTGAATTTGGGTTTACACGAGGAGAATCTTTCCATTTTACATATGAGAAAGGAGTGGGTCTTAGAATTGTTAAGTTTGGCTAAGACTATAGTGGAATGACAATGACTTTGTGTTCTTGTAATTGATCTTATTATTCTCTGTTCTTTTGGACTTAAAATGTTGTTTTAAGGGCTGTTAAATAGTTGGTGTCGAAACATAGGCTGAATATGGATGATATATTATCTTCAAGTTACAAATCGATGGTAACATATTTTCTCCTATCAAAATAAGATGATTTTAACTCTAGGGAGTTAGAACTATGTTATGTGGCTCCTTGTAAGTCACCATGTAGGGTGTCTAGAGAGCAACAACACCAGACATAGAAAAGAGCAATTAGATCAAAGACTATATGGTTCCTTATACAGGTAAAGAGCAATTAGACCAATTTCGTGTACATAGTAATGTAAAAGAGACAAGAAGATACGAAATACAAAGAGCAATCTAGCTCCAATGGTTCTACTTATACTAAGTTTTTTTCCAAGTAAAGAGTCAACACGGCTTGGCCAATTCTGAAAGCTATACAAAGAGCAATTTTATTTTGAACTGCAAAAGTCATTGTATGGTTAACATTTGTCCACTGACCATTGTGAATGGTCTTCGAGCATTTCCCTTCCAATAGATACTCTTGCTTACGGCGGTATATGGAAAAAATAACCAGTTTAAATAGAGGATGAGTAACTTTGAACATGTCGGGCTGAAAATATAATGAAAATATTTTCATCCTCCAAGGTAAAGTTTGCAACTATAAACTACAAAAAGCTCTATTTTCATTGTCTTAGACTTATGAAATTAGGTATACAGTATCAACTCTATAAATTAATAATGTTGGGACAATAAAATTTTATTAATTTATAGTGATATTAATTTATTCTATAAAATAATATTTATTAATTTATCTTATAAATTAATATTTATTAATTTATCGCTTAAGTTAATAAATATTAATTTATAGAAATATTTACGTAAAATACAATGCTATATTCTTTTTAAAATGTTTCTTAATTTAATTTTCTATATGCTATATTCTGTATATCTATGACATTAACGTGAACATAAACGTAAACATGAAGCTTAATCCAATTTCTCTTTACACAAATCTTAGCAATGCTTTCTCAAATAAAAGATTTTACAAAATCAACTATGACAGATCAAATACGCAAATAGTTATGTGAGTAAAACAGAGATCATACTCGTTGTATTTTGAAAAGAGTTGTAATTGTAGTTTAAACAAAAATTTCATACAAAAATTAGTCTTAAAATATATACATAAGATCTAGGATTATTAATTTATAATATTATTAGGACTATAAATTTACATAGGGATTTCAAAAAAATATTATTATATTATCTTATCGATTTTGGTTATTTTTTACATTGGTCCGATCTGGGACCAGCAAAATTTATTAATTTATCGTATTTATTAATTTATCGAGTATTGAGTTATAGAGTTTTTACTGTATGTGCACATTATGTACGATCAATGGATATTACATTCGTATGATTAATCATGAAATTTAAGAAGTATCGTTCATCGTGTTAAGCTCTACATTTGATTCGTCTGCTTCTTCTTCGTTAGTCGCCATGCCTGAATCGTCTACTTCCTCGTTAATCATGATGTCTGCTTTTGTGTTTGTCGCCGTGCCTGACTCATCTACTTCCTTGTTCACCACCAAGTTTTCGTCGTCAATGTCCATCGAATTTGGAGGAAGAATGTGAAATCGGAGAAGGAATGTGAAAGAATCGCAAGAAAATGAGAGAGATTTCTCAAAGAAAAAGTAGATTTGAGCAGAGAGAAGATGACGATTACAGGTTGCTTCTCGGCGATTATGGGGTTTTAATTTCGACGGGAAATGACCCGCCCAATCTTTTTAGAATTTACACTTTAAGGCCCTCAAGTTTTCTTTTGTTTTTAGGTTTGAACCCCCAAGTTTTGTTAACCCCCTAATTCTTAGTTTGATTATTGTGTGAGAGAAGAGAGGACGTGGAGAATTTGATACAGATTCTGTTACCCCCCCCCCCCCCCATTTGATTAGGACGTGGAGAATTTGATACAGATTCTGTTCCCCCCCCCCCCATTTGATTACTCTGTCCAACAACTTTACTACAATATTATCTACCTACATGCTTGTGATTTTTTCTATCGAACTTATATGTTTGCTTTGAGTAATGCCATATATTTCGTCAAGATTGTGTGTTTTTGCCTTGTAACATTTGTGGTGAAAGAAAGTCTTTGATACATGCTGTTGTTTTGTATATATGAAATTTCTGATGATGCGGATGTTGCCATAAGAGCATTGCACAGTAAGCTCACTCTTCATATTATGTATTTTCAGATCAGAGGAGTGTAATTTCACTGTCAACAAGTACACCAACGCATACACATTATGTATTCTCATGAACAAAGTTGCTCAACACAAGGTTGTGTTGACGCTGGTTATGCAACTTTAAGGGACATGGGAGTGTTGTTGCCTCAGGAAGGCGTGTGATCAGGTATTTATAGATGGTTGATCAGGTGTTTGGAGACCGAAATTGCTAGAGTTGGTTTAAGGTTCCGTGGGAGACATTCACAAGGAATTCTTCAAGCTTCAATCAAGAGATGTTAACTAAAATGCTTGTCCAAAGTCTAGCAATGGTGTAGGCAAGTACTTGCCAAATTGAAGGTACTTGTGACCCGACTTGCCTTGTACAAGTAATTGAATTTTTGGCTTGTTACTTGGCTTGTCAAAACGAGTACTTGGTCTAGCAAGTACTTTTCTAGAATTTGATTACTTGCAATTTACTTGACCCGCCTTATTACTTGTCTGAACCTAAAATATTTGGAATAAAAAAACCTATTTTATACATAATATTTAAGGTTAATGAGTTTTTTAGGAGAAATTTTGAATTTTTAGCTTTTATGGGCCAAATCAAAATTATAAATATATTATAATAATTTAAGCATTAGTATTTTAGTAACAAGTATGAAGTGCTCAACAATTAATGAGGTAAGTAATAGAAAAAAGTTATATCTAGACCTAATTGTTAGTGATCTCACAAGTCACATGTACAAATAAACGAGTAATTAACGGGGCAAATATCAAAACGAGGCAAGTAACGAGTCATGTATCAAAAACTATTATGATACTTGACTTGTACTTGCAAGTAATAAAATAAACCTACTTGTTACCTGGCTTGCTTATGACGCGTACTTGAATTTTCAAGGCCAGTACGAGCCGAGTAGCGAGTAATTGCCTAGTACCGAGTACTTGTGCCTAGGCCTCTATCAACGGAAAATGATGGACTGTCGCAAAAGGTGGAGATTTGTTGGATAATGGCCAAATCCTGGAGTGCCTCTAGATAGGAGAGAGACTTCAAGTGTAAACGCAAAGAGAGAGACTCTGATACGCTGGGAAGGCTTTGTTTTTCAGTGAATTAAGTTAGTCTTGTGTGAACGGAAATCTCACTAATTTTAATACGATGATATCATCATGTCTTTAAGGAACATGGTGCAGTAGATAAAGAAGAGAGAACAAAGAATATGAAGGTCAAAATTTGCAAATGGACAATTCATGAATCTGTAACTGCTTTACATTCTATTTCACTGACCTCTATCTGGAAAAGTGGAATTGTTCCAACATCATAACAGAGCCAAACTGTCACTTTTAGTCAAAACGGAAATATAGTTGCTTGGAGTTGTTCCAACATCAAAGAAATACAAACTGCCACTTTACGACTGAGATTTGGGGATCATGTTTTCCCAAGAGTTTCCGCTCCATTCTAACATCACAGTGATTCTTTATCACACCCTTTTTTGGACAGAAGGTTCTTCACTCTGCTGGATTGATTTCTACATCATTAAGCGCTTCACTGCTTTCTTTACCATTTTGTCTGAGAATGTTTTTTCTGTGAGACCAAGTTAAAGGTTTGAGTTTCTCGATCAAACTGTGAAAATACAATATATAATCACCATTACCATTCACAGGAACATGATTCGTGGACACTCGTTTCAGAATCGTTCTGCTTCTATAAACAGGAGTATCCCTTTGTCATAACCTGTACAAGTAGGTGAAATAGCAACAAATTTGGTGAAGATAATTTTTAAGAATATTCCACCTTTCTCTCCACAAACACAGAGCAATAGCAAACACATACCAGCAGACTGATATAGAATGCATATTTCCAATGTACTAGAAGTCTGGTACAGCTAGATTGAGTAGGTGTGTACCAGTAGCATTTTCACCATTTCTCTACAAACCTACAAAATACATTTAAGTCGAAAAAAATAAAAAGGCAATTTGACAATGTTCGCATGTCAAACCACAAATTTCAACTTCTAGAGAAAGGCTCTACCTTCACTTTGAATGTAATAATCAGACGAGACCCGTACAAAAATCCTTGTCTTCCCAGTTAGGCTCATTGAATGATCTTGGATCCTAATTCATCTTTCTGTGTATTGCAACTTGAAAAATTCCTGCAGGTCCTGGTATTAACATGAGTGTATAACTGTCCTCAAGAAAATGATCCAGCAAGGAGTAGAGGTGAAGCTTCTTATAATGATTCATGTTACTATTATAACATGCCTTTGGATTCTGTTGTTGCGCGGGCGGTTGCAGGGACCTCGATGGAGATTTGCGTTTGCAAAGAATCACCAAGGTCAAAAGCTTCCCATTGCTCTTCTTCTGCTTGGAAATTCATGTCTCTCTTAGATTCATCAGCACATACCCTCCCTCTCGTTACCAAATTTACACCAGAAACTCCACAATCTCCTGTGATTTATGTCGTTTACAGTTCTTCCAGTGCCAATCCATATAACAGAGGAATATCAAAATCATAGCAACTCACTTGGTCTGGGTTCTTGAAAATTACTCAAAGAAATAATACGTCACATGGAAGATAACACATACGATTTATGCACTTGTTCATGGCTAAATAGCAACAAGTCAAGTGAAGACATATTATTCCAGAATACTAACACAGAGCAAAAGCTAACACACACTAATATACAACGTATATTTCCATTAAACTCTTAGCCATAAACTAATCGAATGGTCACTTGATACTTTGGGGAGGGTACAACTAAATTGAGTTAGTTGTCCATACATGATCGAACTAATAGTATTGTCACTAGAAACATTAAGGCCAATTTATTTTGTGGCAACAGAGGAGTAAGATTCCACCAGCTGACAGCATCACAGGAAGAAGGAAAACCCATACGTATTATATAACTTTCAGAAACAGAATGTAACGAAGTTCAATACTATATGGTTCCTTGTACAGGTAAAGAGCAATTAGACCAATTTCATGTACATAGTAATGTAAAAGAGACAAGAAGATTCGAAACACAAAGAGCAGTCTATAAAGAGTCAACACGGCTTGACCAATGGTTCTACTTATACTAAGTTTTCTTTTCCAAGTAAAGAGTCAACACGGCTTGACTAATTGTGGCAGCTATAAAAAGAGCTATTTTTACCTCCAATGATTGTAGATATATTCAAGTTTTTTTCAACTAAAGTTGTCAACACAGCAAAGTAGTATTTCAGGGCTTGAACGATACCAATAGTGAAAGCTATACATGGGTTGTGTTTCATCTAGCTTCAGCTTCACTCTTTGCAGCTCTAATAATCTCCTGCAATTATGGATCCCAATAGATTCATAAGCATGCTCAAAATCAACATATTATATAAACTTATTGTCTTTTTTTTTTGTTGTTGTTGTTATACCTTCTATCTGGTAGCAAAAGTGTGTCTTTGGTTTTCTTTCTTTTCTCGGAAGCATCGACTGCACCTGCTTGAGAATTCCTACTGCTACTTTTTCATCTCTACAATGGAAAAGCAGAAGAAAATCATATCAACTGTGATCTGAAAACTCTGAAAGGCAAGCTTGTAATATAGTTTACCCTGTGGATAGAAGATTCACATTGGCCCAATGACTACAAGTTGTTGCTCTGGCACTATGGCGTAGTACAGCCTGATCTGGTATGTGAGAGTCATCAAAAATTTCCTGCTTTAGTGAGAGATAGTTAGCAGGCTCAAATCAATATCTCATAAACTAGTGCAAAATCATTGTCATTTTGTGATACCTTTCTTCTGGCAGCGAGAGCCTGGCTCTTCTTTCTTTTCTTAACATCAAGAGTAGGGGAATCACCATATTCACGATCCCTATCTTCACCACAATCAACAACAAATTCGGCACATGTTGATCCAGACACTTAGGGGAGAATCCTGCAAAACAATAGAGTGCAAGTACTTAACCAACAAAATTCTATCTAATGCATATAAGTCACATATTGTCTTGCCTTTGGAAACCGTAAAGACAAAACCCTCCATGAGATTGTTAAGCATACTACTATCTAGGCCAAATTCGTCAAGTACAGAACAGTATTTACTCATGGAGTTTGGTCTCATGATCTGGATCTTTGTCACGTTAACCCTCTCTCCGAGCTTTTCTACATGATTAACCAAACAGTTGGGGTTGCTCTCCTGGACAAAACAAAAATAGGTAAGGGCACGACAGGGAATAAGTAGTAAGATGATTGGTAATTATACCTTTGAAATCATGATTACACAGAATCTAGGCCGAGGCATTTCAGAGACAAAAACACCGGGAGAAATTACACTTTTGAAGCTTTCCACTGTGTCTCCTTCATTGATGCTCTCATGAAAGCATGCCAATTCTGTAACACTAGTAATTGTTGGTGATTTTGAGGATGATGCATCATTATTCAAAGGAGGCGGTATGTTCAAAGGAGACGGTATGTCGTTTTCATTATTTTTGTTGCTGGGAGTAACTACAACTTTGGGCTCGGGAGCTGCCTTTTCGTTGCCACGATGTGACATACAGTACAAGGAATGTTGTCCGCACTCCAGAAGGTGTAGCTTCCACTCGGATCCCAAGTGTTTTTCACAGTTGATTAGTCTAAGAGTTGTGTTTCATGGATATTGTTGATTCCTGCACCAACAGATATCCACGCTGTAGCGACGGTCACTCTTCCACTTCATACAGTCATCATCCATGGCACGATATGCCTTTGGAGGTGTCTTAAAAAATAGCCAGTTGGGGGCTTTCTCGGGAAATAGGTCTTTAAGCTCCCAAGGAGGTCTTCCGAAGACATTAACTTCGCCGCCATAGAAAGGCACACCAACATCAAGATTCTTATTCTTATTAATCAACTACAAAAAGCTCTATTTTCATTGTCTTAAACTTATGAAATTAGGTATATGTGTACATTATGTACGATCAATGGATATTACATTCGTATAATTAATCATGAAATTTAAGAAGTTAGGTCACAAAATCATATATTAATTTTCAAAGACGAATAAAATATACATATCTAAAATCTCATAAACCTTAAAGAAAAATATCCTTATTTAACCCATTAACTTATGAGATATTTCTCTAAAGTGACAACATAAGTAGAAAATATTCATAACCATGTCGACAAATAATATTTTCTCACATATCATACAAAAACTTCACCGATCATTTTTCTTTTGCAGTTTTATGTTTTTCTAATTTACGGTTAAGAAGTTAGATTACATAGTCAAGTATCAATTCTAAAGAAAGAACATAAGCATCATGAGATGTCAGAAACCTTCAAAGAGTATATTGATTTTTGTGTGTTACAAAGATATATACGGCTAACTATTTATACAAGAGGTTAGCCCTAATCATAGAATAAGCTTATACAAGAAAAACTCAGTTTTCCTACGGCGAAAAGTGTCAGAAATTCGTAGGGAATAGATGTTTTTTATCGTTTTCCTACCAAAAATGTTTATAGGGAATATCACATAGAAAACATATCTTTGTAAGAATTTGGTAGGAAATTTCCTACGAAAAACTGTTCGTAAGAAAATGCGAAGGAAATTTCGTAGGAAAATGGTAAGACCATCATTAACCATTTTCCTACCAAACTTTTGTAAGAAATGAGTTCTTATCATTTTCCTACCACATCTCTCTTACTTAAGTAAATACAAATAAAAACAAATATTGATTAATTAATAGCTACACCAACATAAACCGTAAAGAGGAATACAAAAATGATAAACTTGTTAAGCATATGTAGACATAAGTAACTATGACACATGTCAATGTAATCAAACTGATTAGATAGTGGATTGATTATGACTTTAAAGTATACGTAGAAACGAATTTAGCGCAGTGACCAAAATCCAAATTGAAGGATGAATATCGGTTGTCTAGACTAAAGTGCCTTAGTTTAGTTACTACCTAGTACTGACTTCATTTTTTTAGTGCCAAAATTCCTGTGTATTATGTTACAAGGAACTTCTGTGTTTAGTTATTAAAGGAATTAACCGTTTGTTTTTATACATCTTTTTGGTCAGTATAGTGGAATCTTACTCCTCTGTTGCCACAAAATAAAAGTACAATGTAAATAGGCCTTGATGTTCTAGTGACCATACTATTAGTTGGGGTCAGGTCGATCATGTAAGCATAACTTGAGAGTTGAGACCAGACATGATCATTCAGATTTCAGATCAGATTTGATGCAGATTTTTATGGGTTCAGATAGGAGAATTTATTTTATCCGTTCGGATTTTATCACTATTCGGTTTGGATTCAGTTTGGATTGGTGTTAGATTCAGATCAGTTTCCGGAAAAAACTTAAAAGATTATTCAATTTTAATAATAATTAGTTTAATTTTAATGAAATTTTTGTAAAACATTGTATAATTTTGAAAAATATACTTAAATATAATTTTGCATATCTAGATTATTTCGGATATTTTTCTTATTTGGTATTAAATTATAACTACCATATGTTATACGCTAGGCGTACGATAGAGCATCATATAGTGTATAGACGTATATATGGCCGTTTATGATGGGACTATACGGTGGATATGTTTTCAACAATATATATATATATATATATACATATAAAATTTGTCAAGATATGTATATAATTACAAAGTTATAATAACAATAAAACATAACTGTAATAACCATGCATGATGAATAATTTACATGAGTACAACACAAATCACTTTTACAAAATATTTATAAAATTTTAAATAACTAATAGAGTTGCCTGAATTTTCAGCCCTATACTAGTTAGAATCTCAACTTTCCACCATAAACTTTTAGCCACTCGAAAAACCACCATAAACAATTTTAATCTCGATAAAACTACATGTACTTTTGGATTTGTTCTTAAAACTACGCCTCCAATTGAACCGACCAGTTAACCGATAATTATACATCCGATTTGACTTACCCATAATTTAACCGAAACTAATCTGATTTTGACTCTATTTTAGCCTAATTTTGACCCACACAAAATGTAACTAAATTGTCTTATTAAGAAGTAAAAGTATTTTTATTAATTTGTATTTGTGATAAACAATTAAAAATATTAAATTATTACTTAATTTTAGCAAAACTTAATATGACAAAATATACCCCAAATTATATTTTGAGCTACATTTTGTTATAAAATTTTGATAATTTACAAACATATACATTTTCCATTTGGCAATCATTTATATTTTTTTATAAATTTAAAGCTATGTCTTTTTTTAAACAAAAATATTCATTTTTCTTGAAATCATAATATATGACCTTTGAACTCTATATATGTAATGAAATTCAAAATATATGCCAAATTTATTTTTATAAATATCCGTAAACACCACAATCAAAGTATATCTTATGGTATTTATAAATTTATTTTTCTTTATAGATTCAGTTTTCTTTTTATATATTCAAGATGAGTTATATATGTATATATATATATATATATTTATATATGATTATGGTGTTTGTAAAAAGAAAATGGCTTTTGAATTATTAAATTTAGAGTATATACCAAATACATTTATATATATAACACCATTGTATTTATAAAAAGAATTTGTTGTCTATTTTGTTATATTATTTTGCGGTATATTTTGTTATTTTATTATTTTGGTAAAATTAATTAATTTATTTTTATTTTTTTATCAAAAATAAATGAAAATAAATAAAAAGTATTTTTCTTCTAGAGAATATATTTTTTGGGTATAAATTGGGTTAAAATAGAGTCAAAATCGGATTAGTTTTGGTTAAATTATGGGTAAGTCAAACCGGATGTATAATTATCGGTTAACTGGTCGGTTCAATTGGAGGCGTAGTTTTAAGAACAAATCCGAAAGTACATGTAGTTTTATCGAGATTAAAATTGTTTATGATGGTTTTTCAAGTGGCTAAAAGTTTAGGGTGGAATGTTGAGATTCCAACTAGTATAGGGCTGAAAATTCAGGCAGCCCTAACTAATAAGCAGGAAAATAATAGAAAAAAAAGATGGAAAAGTTATTTTTTGAGAGTCAAACTAATAGTTTTCTTAACCTATTTTTCCAAACATTAACAAAATGACGGAGTTCTTCTTTTTGAGCTTTTTTAAAAAAATCGCCGTATATGCGGAATTCACCGTATAATTGTTCTATATACGGACCATATAGCTTTTACCGTATTAAACAATTGTATAGCCATAACACAGTACGGCTTCCCACCGTACAACACATATACACTATATATATATATATATACGGCCGTATATACCGTATTTTAGAACTATTTCGAGTTTCCGGATATCTTTTTGATTTTTGGTTCGGATCAAATTCGCCTCAGATAATTCAGATATGATATTTGTTCGGATTTTATAACATTGGGTTGGGTAGACCTATATTTTACTAGTCAAAGCCTAAAGACAAAAGATCTGGATTTACTTGAGCTTTTGCTAAGTATTCCTGAAAACTATATTTGTTAATTTCTCCATACAGTTCCTAACGCTGGCACGCCATCCTCCCTTTCCACATTTCCAATTCCTACACTTGATTAAATCTTCGGTAACAAAACAAGACTAAAACCAGAAGGCTTTCTATATTTATACATTCAACCGACCAAATCTTTTTTTGCTAGCCTCTAGTTGAATGAGCCAGCTAATGGCTTCGGATCCATGTCCACAATGTATGTGATGATATCCAGGTAATGATGTTCCATCCAAACAAACTGTAATTAATACACAGAGACCTTACATTCAACACCGTTATGTTTTTACATTTCAGATGGACATTACGTAATGTACCTCACATTACTAAGAACTGGATTGAAGAAAGAATGGTTAAAAGTAGGAAAAAGGAACAGACGACTCTAGAAAATGATGAAAGTTAAATGCAAAAACTTGCAGTGTGTTATTGAAAGAGTGGATCTTTGTGTTGAATGAGAAAGAAGAAGGTAAAAAGCAAATTCTCAACACAATTTTCATAACATGGGAAGATCAAAAAGAGTTTTCATTCATCACTTAACCACTCTTCCATCTGGAATCGATAATAAGACAATAAGACAATGGTCAGCACACCAGATAACGCATCAGTTTTTCCGCCATTTGCATCAGTTCAGGAAAGTAGTCTGAAGTGCATGTCATTTTCTCATACTTGATCCCCAAGGTCCCAATATCTTTCACCATATTATCCATAAATTCATTGCTTTCTTTAGCAGGGTTAGTATCATCAAAACGCTCAGCAAAATACTTGTTTAGCAACGCAGCCTTGGCATGTCCAATGTGAAGGTAACCACTTGGCTCTGGAGCAAACCGAAGTCGAACCTTTCCAATTTCTGCTTCCGGCAACTCCACTTCAGGTTTGCCTTTATCCTGTGCATCTGCTTTAGTAGCTTGTTGGCTGTCTTTAGATTGGAGCGACAGGCTTCCCTGAGCTTTTCTTCACATATGTTGCTAGAACCTTGTTAAGCAGCTCGCTGTACTCGTCTAATGTCGAACTAAACCATCTAACCAAACTCTAATCCTTTTTCGATTTCCTCAAACTTTCCCATCTTTGGCCAGTTCCTACCAAAAGTTCAACTAATCAGCTTCATCAAATACAAAGAAACTCATACCAAAGAGTCAAAGATAATAAATTTATACCTGCGAGAGATGACCAAATAGCAACATCAGCAATGGTAAGAGAATTGCCAACAAGAAACGTGCTACTCTCAAGATACTTATCGACACGACCACAAGCATTCTCAAACTCGGAACCAGAGGAGAAGACAGAAGCGTAATCTACCCATTCATCAATCTGGGAAGAATCAAAAGCATCGTGGCCATAGAAATCAGGAAGCGTGTTAGCTGATCGACCAACATAGCCAAGAAGAGTAGTAGTACCACTCAGTTTCCTCCTAAATCAAGAATTAGAAGAAAAAGGACTAAACTTTGAGAGAAAGAAGAAGAAGGAACCAGAGTGAGAAAAAGGGAAGTACCCGTCGGAGAAGGCAACAGAAGGGACGGTAGTTGCAGCAGCAGCGGAATCAATAGTCACCTGAGAGGCTGAGAGAGAAAAAGCAACGATGACTGAAATCGGAATCAAAGCAAAGGTTGTCTACAAGACCTCTTGGAAGATTTTGCCAAGTATCTCACTAGCAAACTACTTAGTGAATCTCTAGGACAATTCTGAAGACTTGAGAGTGATGTTTATTACCCTTCATAAATTAATCTAAGGATCTAACTTAGAAGAGTTTTTCAGAATATTAACACACACCAAAAGCTAACACATACTAACAAACACACTAATATAGAACGTATATTTCCATTAAACTCTTAACCATAAACTAATCGAATGGTCACTACTTGATATACTCTTGGGAGGGTACTACTAAATTGAGTTAGTTGTCCATACATGATCGAACTAATAGTATGGTCGCTAGAAACATCAACTGCCAATTTATTTTGTGGCAACAGAGGAGTAAGATTCTACCAGCTGACAGTATCACACGAAGAAGGAAAACCCATACGTATGATATAACATTCAGAAACAGATTATAACGAACTTCAATGGTATTTTAGTGATATAACCAAATTCATATTAAGTTACTTTTAGAATGCCACATCATGAGGGAAGAAAAAGGTCAGCTGAACTGGATATTGTTGCACTTTGATGAAAGTCTGGGGAGAGCCAGCAGATTAGCTTGCAAGAACTCAGTGTTGTTGTCCGCGTGAACACCAACTTTCACAGATTCAAGACATCCCAATTTGCCCAATAAATGTCCCATCTGTTTCAGCTCTTGAAAAGAACCATCGTACTTTGAAATCTCCAGCACCTTCACTTGACAAGTCCATAAACAAGACAATTTCTTCTCCACAATCTTCCTATTCTTTTTCTCATTCTCCCTCTTTTCCTTCTTAGGGATGCAAGCACATGCATCTCCACATTTGTTTGTTACTCTATGTACAAGACCCTGAAACGAGACCAATTTGACATGCTTACAATAAACAAGAAACGAATCAAACAATAAGGAAACTGATGATACCTTGAAGACTAAAGTGTGTAGAATTGGGCAACTCTTCAGGAGAAGAGGCATTCCTTGCCAACCTTTATCCTTGTTACTCTCAATAAATAAATTAAGGAGTTTGTTGAAAACCGGCATGGATTTACAGCAGAAATAAAATGCCTGGTTTATATATATGGTCATCACAACCTTGCTAGCAAGCAGTAGACAAATATGAAAAGCAATCAACAGAAGAAGAAGTAGAACTGACCTCAAGGGAATCGGGAGACAAGTGAAGGGTTGTAATGTTGGTTACACCCGCAAGTAGATTTGTAACATCACCAAAAATAGGCTCCTTTCGTTCATCATCAACATAAGAATAACAGTAAGAACGACCCTCATCATCATCAGAATAATAATCACCACTTTCGTCATCATACTCGTAATCATAATTGTAATCATAATAATCCCATATCTTGAGACTCAGCCTGGCTTCGACAAGCGAATCCAAACCAACAATCTGATAAGTCTCGTAGACATAACTAGAATAGTCAAGGTACACAAGACTTGGTGCTTCAAAATAAGCATAATCGTGACTGTCTCTCTTGTTTGGAAGATTAACCAAAACCACAAGTCGCTTGATGGATGCACTTTTCACGACTGAACCGCAACATGGCGGACAATCATGATCAGCATCACGTATGAATAACTCTTCCAAAGCAGGGCAGCCATCAAGGAGCCGACAATGGTTGTCATAATCAATCCCGGAATCAGTTAAGAGATAAAGTGATTTGAGCGCAGGGAGAAACACACGCTCAGCTTCGAAATCATATCCAGCGGATAGTGTGAGCTTAACCAGTGTCTTGCTCGTGAACAACTCTCTCTCTACAAATAAAAATGATTCGGCGTGCAAGTGTAGTTCCAACAATCCACGTTCCATTGCAGTCCAAATCCAACGGTGGTATGTCTCGTGGCAGTCACATTCACATATACGTATATGACACACAGACACTTTCTTGATGGGAGAATTGCTTAGCAGAGCAAATGTCTTTTCTACGAAATCACAGAATCGATGTGAACCACTTAAAAGCTTCTTCTTTGTTGGGATAAACAACCACCGACTCATCAAAGCAGAGGTTGTCTACAAGACCTAGCAGATTCCTCCACCTCTTGGACAGAACCGATGTGGAAGCAGCCACTTTTGTCGGAAGCAAAGACAAGATTTTGCCAAGTATCTCATCTGGCAAATTGCTTATCGAATCTCTAGGAGAAGTTCTCATCATAAATTAGGAGTTTAATTACACCTCTACACGCTAAAGCAACTCGTGGAGGCTCAGGCTCACAACAAGTTCTTTTTTTCCTATTGAATGTTGTTACCAAAAAAGAAATTCAGAATCTAAGATGGATCCTTTAAATCCAAGGAGAAAGTGTAAGTCAAGAGGAGAACGAAACCTTCGTCGGCAGAGGAGGCGAGGAAGATCAAAAAGCTTCTTGCATTAAATACCACAAAAAAACTAAACCCTATTGTACATCCCTTGAATTCTAACCAATCAAAATATGCCTAAATAAATTTAAAAACTCATTTAAATCTAAAATTTAAATTCTAACCACTTTTTTTTTTTCATAAAACCAACCTTTATATAATCTCGTTTAGTAACAAAGTTTAAACTTTAAGTATTTTTTCTAAACTCAAATCGATATTTAACATAATTTAATTTTTTTTTGTCAACCGATATAAATTAAAACTCAAAAGAGCCAATCCCGAGGGATATTGTTTACATACGTGACATGATGCGGTACGGTACGAATCTTTCGTGCCAACTTATCCGCTTTTACATTTGCACTACGAGAAATTAAAGATAAAGAGAAATTTGTGAATTCTTCCCTATCACTCTGCAACTCCTCCAAATACACTGAAAACGCCGGCCATTCGGTTGGAGAAGACACCATCTTCACCAAGTCTGAACAGTCTGTAAAGAAAGCTACGTTCTGGTTATCTGCTCCAATCATGCACTTCATCGCCCAAAGAAGAGCTTCCATTTCGGTATGTAGAGGAGATAGACTTCTACGAACGTTGGCGGCTCCCATGGTTGGCGACTCTCCAAGAGATGATAGACAGAACCATCCTGTTCCTGAGAACTGGTCACTTGCTTTCCAAGATCCATCAATAAAACACCGAAAGCCAGAAAAAGTTGTATCTTGTGATACATCCCTCACCCGAATTCGACTATCTATAGACAAGGAACCATGTCTTTCACTATGGAGCTCGACTTGAGCTTCCTGCCACGATTGAGCCTCTTTTACCGCTAAGAGCAATATTTCCATTGGATCTTTATCCACATTTTCAAAAACTTTTTCATTTCTTGCTTTCCATATATACCAAATTATCCATGGGTAAGGAGCCGAATCGACGCCTGAAGGAATTCTCCAAAACAAATGATCCAAATTCGTAAAAATTGAATTCGAGGGAAAAATCCCTGGGGCCGTAGGAATTTGTGATAGTGCCCAAATCTGCCTTGCAGGGTGGCATTGAAAAAGAGTATGATTAATTGATTCCTCTGAAGCACCACAACTAACACAACCCTTATCACAAAGTATACCTCTCTTTCGTAAATTCTCCGATACCGGTACACAACCCGATAATATTTGCCATAAAAAATGGCGTAACTTAGGTGGACACTGCACTTTCCAAATATACGCTTTTAACGTTGTAAGATCGGGACCTATGAGAGTTGTACCCTCGTTCAAATCTAACCGAGCCGTATGATATCCAGATTTGACTGTATAATTTCCGGCTTTAGTAAAATGCCATCCTAAAGTATCTTCCATATTTGGATTACCAATAGGCAGGGCACTTATCAGCGGTACATCTTCCGGATCAAAGAGCTCTTTTAAGAGATCAATATTCCAAAAATTTGACCGACTGTCTATAAGGCTTTTTACTTTTAGAGATGGGTCAACAATTGAACCACCATATTTTGCTGGTCTCGGGAATTGAGCTGGTATCCATGGATCATTCCAAACTGAAATTGATGCCCCTGAACCAACTCTTTTAATAAGTCCTTTATAAACCAGAGATCTAGCGGAGATCATACTACGCCATCCATAAGATGGAGAGTATGATTTTATACTATCCAGAGGATTGGATTTCCGAAAATACCTTCCTTTGAAAACCTTTGCAAACAGGGAATCTGGGGCTGTAATCAAACGCCACAGCTGCTTTGCCAACAAAGCCGAATTAAAATCATCAACATTCCGGAATCCTAATCCGCCATCCGATTTACTAGAACATAGTTTATCCCATGCCATCCAATGCATACCTCTGGAATCCCCATTTGAACTCCACCAAAACTTAGCGACAGCACTTGTAAGTTTAGATGTAATTGCTTTTGGTAACCGAAAACAAGACATTACATATCTCGGTAATGTTGCAGCAACCGATTTGATCATTACTTCTTTCCCACCTTTGGAAAGGAATTTGGCCGACCAACCATTTATTCTAGACTGTAAACGATCTCTAACAAAGGAAAAAACTTTTGTCTTAGATCCGCCTAAACTTTCTGGCAATCCAAGATACGATCCCATACCACCAAGGTTATGAATGCCCAAAATTAATTTAATATCTGCCTTGATGGAATCTTCTACCTTATGACCAAACTGAATCGAAGATTTTGAAAAATTAATTTGTTGGCCCGATACCGATTCATATTGCTTCAGAATCTCCAATATTATTCCACACTGTTCTTTATTAGCTTTGCAAAAAAATAAACTATCATCCGCAAACAGAAGATGAGAAACTGCGGGACTAGGAGTCGCTACCTTTATACCCGTAATTAGATTCTGACGTTCCGCTTTCCGAATATTCGCAATTAGTACCTCTGTACAAAGAATAAATAAATAGGGTGAGAGCGGGTCACCCTGTCTTAAACCCCTCTCCGGTATTATTAAACCTTTTGGCTGTCCGTTGATTAAAACCTTATATTGAACAGTAGTAATACACCACATTATCCATGAAATCCATTTTTCGCAAAAACCCATTTTCCTTAACAAAGCCTCAATAAAATTCCATTCTACCTGATCATAAGCTTTACTCATATCTGTTTTAATTGCCATAAACTTATCTTTACAAGATGAATTAGTTCGTAACCCATGGAACATCTCTTGAGCAATAAGAATGTTATCCGAAATTAGTCTTCCATCAACAAAAGCTGATTGTGTTTCCGAAATAAGATTCGGTAGAACAGTCTTCAGCCGTTGACAAAGAATCTTTGAAATGACTTTATACCCCACATTACAAAGACTAATTGGCCGTAATTCTGTCATCCTCGTTGGACGCTCCGTCTTCGGAATCAGACATATATTTGTTGTATTTAACCGTTTATCAAAAACCCCCTCTTGCAAAAAAGAATTAACCAAACTCAACAAATCCGATTTAATGATAGCCCAAGATTTTTGAAAAAACAAGGCTGTCATACCATCAGGACCTGGCGCTTTCTCCGGATGGATCATAAATAAAGCCGCTCGCACCTCGCATTCCGTCGCATCTGCTGTTAACAAATCATTTATCCGATCTGTAATCAAAACTTGAACTTCTCCCAATGCTTCGTCAAAAACCTGAGGGTTCGCAGTAGTAAACAAATTTTGAAAATAAGAAACCGCAATATTCTGAATATCATCATCCTCAATAGACCATATTCCATTTTCGTCATGGAGTCCCGTAATTCGATTTCTAGCACGCCTCTGCTTTGTTAAAGCATGAAAAAACTTTGAATTATTATCCCCTAGTTTCATCCATAGACTTCTACTCTTTTGATACCAATATTGTTCTTCATCACGATAAGCTTCCTTTAATCGTAATGTTAATTCAGTGATTTCCTCTCGAGACCTGTCATCATCCCTTTGAGCCACATCTAATTCGGCCTTTAGATCCTCAATTGTTTGGCGCCCAAAAGGAATTAAGCTTTTTCGCCATTTTGAAATTGCCCGCCTACAATTTGTTAATTTCTCAACAAATTGTCCCTCTCTAAACCCAGAATCTAGATTCCAACCTTGTGAAATCGCCTCTAATAACCCATCTTTGCCAATCCATCTTTTATCAAACCGAAAATTTTGTTTCCCACGTGGTATCTTATCCGCAATCGTTGCAATCACCGGAGAATGATCTGAAGCTAACATAGTTAGATATTCAATGAAAGAATTACTGAATAAATCATGCCATTCTTCATTTGCTAAGGCCCTATCTAACCGACATCGTATTGGTTTCTTATCTCGCCAACCTCTCCAAGATAACCAATCTCCAAAAAATGGAAATTCTAAAAGGCCGCAATCTTGATAACATAATTTAATTGTAAAATCTAAATCTTAAATGTTTTTGTAAACTCAAACTGATATACAACTTTGTTTAATTGTAAAATTTAAACATGTTTATAAATTTAAACCGATATTTAACTTCGTTTAATAATAAAATCTAAACATTAATTCTCCTTCGTGAACCCAAACCAATATTTAACTTCCTTTAATCGTAAATCTAAACTCTAACCGTTCTTTCTAAACTCAAACCAACATTTTCTTCGTTTAGTTAAAATTTAGATCAGTATATAAATTCAAACCAATATTTAACTTCGTTTAATTATAAAATCTAAACTCAAACTCTCTCTTAAACTCAAACCAATATATAATTTCATTTTGGTTACAGATTAGATTTTATTTATTTTATTTTGGTGGCAGATTAAGTTCCTGGAGAAAGGAATCTAGAGAAGATTTGCGTAATAAAACGTGTTTCTCATTTCAGATTGGAGAAGTAAAATGTGTTATAGTGGTCGACTATAATGCAATTAAGCTAATGTTGTTTTAAAAAAAAAAAAAAAATTGACGAGAAGAAGGAACCGCCAATTGTCTTAAAGAACTAAAGAAGTATTGGGATATCCTTGATGAGGTGGACGAAAATAAGGAGAAAGAGAAAGAGATAGAAACTAAGTAAAAGTTAGAGAAGTAAGAGAAAAAAGAGATGAAAGAGGAGAAAAGAAGAAGAATAATAAAGGATTTGTAGAACTTGTTGAGAATTTAGGTTATGTTAGTTGAGATTTGAATCTAAGAATATTTTGGTAATTTTAATAGTTTAGTGGCCCTGATTTTTAGTTATCTTTTGATACAACGGATTATGTATTGAAATTTGGATGTTTTATGTTTATTTTGTCTGAGCATGCATATATTTCTATTAAAATAAAATAAAAAATAAAATAAATAATTGGGCTTGGTGAGAGTTTGAAATCTGATTTAAAATTGGGCAACACTAAAATCTTGAATACAATCAACTAAACATATGTGTTAACCTGATAATCGAAATCGCGTGTTTTTAATCTAGACCATCCGATTATAGCAAATCTCACTTATCCCAATAAAAAAATTCGGTATCATATTTAATTAACGGAAATTTTTATTATTATTATGCTCTAACATAATATTATGCAATAAAGAAAAAAAAGAAAGATATTAAGTTCCTTAAGTTTTTAACATGAAAATATATGCATCTCACTTTGGAGTGACCTTAAGGTGAAAACTCAATATATGCCCAAAAATTTTGTTAAATTTTTTTTCTTTTGATTTAGTTTTATTCACTTGGTTCTTTTTAATTTATTTATTTATAGTTTTTAACATCTTAATTTGTTTCAAATACAATATGTGAAAAGTCATCTGATGTTTTATTGAAGTTGTGGTCCTAGCAAAGTAATCAAAATCTAGCAAATATAGGCTTTGAATAGAGAAAGCGTACCACAGACATAGTGGATCGAGTAGATTAAACGGATCAAGCAGATCTTTCAGTACAAATGTGTGTCCTAGTAGAAGGATCTTATGATTCATGACATAGTGGAAATTAGAAAGTAATTTTCAAGTATATCTAGTTAATGTACAGTATATATAATTATCAAACTCTACTTTGACTCATGTAATTTATATTGATTATTTGTTTAAAATGATCAGTCTTTCTCATTCATTAATGTTATATACATCAATATATGATGTGTAAATATTCTCAATAAATCTATGATCTACAAACAATCTTTGGCTTAAAATAAAATTTCTCATAAAGATTACTCTTTAACATTATTATTTTTTTGTCCATTAACCTTTAGTATAGAAGAACACCTCCATTCGACTCGTTTTAGATGGATTTCTATAATAGCAAAAAGCAAAAAATAATATTTAAAATAGGTGGATATGAATAGTTAAGAAAATCATGTCAAAGTATCTCATTTTAGAAATTTTGAGATATGTTTCTTAACTTTTGAAGTTCCTCATTTGTTTTTATATATAACTTTTGTCTTTTATAGATACTCATTAAAAATATTGATAGAGATGTTTTAAGCTTCATGATTTTGATTTGAAATAAAGTTTCCCATAAAATGACTAATTTACCCTAAAGTACCACTTCTCCAACATTTATAAGATTGAAACATAATCTAATAATTTATCAAACTCAACAATTTATTCTTTTTTAGACCTTGCTTTGTAACAAACCTGCCTATAATAATGAAATTTATTTTAAAAATCTTCACTTTGTTTGTCTTATTGGCTCTCATTTCTGGTGAATATTTATTTTTCTATATTTTTCGTATGGATTTTATCGATATAATTGATCAATATATTTGTAATTTTAAAAATTATTTCTACTATATAATTATTAACTTAGCTTAAATTAAATTTTGTAGAAATGACATTTTCAAGTATTGGAAAGGTAGAAAGTCGAAGTTTGATGCAGAAAGAGTTCACCTCACATGTGATCGACAAAGAATCATCTTCGGATGTTGGACCTCAACAAATAGCACCATGCTCACTCGATTGTCCTTTTACTTGCAAAACATATGATCTAATTATGGAATTATGTAAATGCACATGTTAAATGTCTCTGTTATGTCTAATATTCGTCTTAATATACAAGTATCTTTAGTAAAATAAAAATAAAAATTGTTCATAATTAATTAGCACTGAACTCATAAATCAAACGGCCAAAAAGATATAAGATCATGAATTTAATTCTTACAACAAAAATTAAACATGATTATGGCTCATTAAAAATTTGACAGTTTGGTATAGTCGATGATCTTATGGTATCATAATCATCGATAAAGCAATAATATTATTATTTTCACGTACAAATAATTTATTTTCAAATAGACAAAACTTACAAAGACTGTTAATACGAAAAACAAAAAGATTCAAATGATGATCACAAGCTATAAGAAGGTTTCAATTTGAAAAATAATAATACGATTTTTTGCTAAAAATATCACAAAATATTTAGGTTCAATAAAATTTATAGATTCTTATTACATAAATCAAGGAAAAGCTTCAAAGGTACTTTTTAAGATCTTTTCGAAAAGAAGGTGTGAACTTATAAAAAGATATGTTTTTGATATTTTTTAGTATTCATAATAAATGAATACTACAAAAATAGAGTTGAGACTCTCTAATGTTAAGTGTAATGATTTTATATTTTATTTTTCTTACTATAATATTTTAAGATTTAAAAATGAAAACAAAAAAAATTAAGGTCAGTCTATAAACCATAGTTTGATTAGTTTGGTGTCATTCTATATTAAAGGCTAAAGTTTTTTTTAATTTTTGAGAATGCTTTTCTAATTAGGTTTCCATGATTTCTCGGACCTTGGTAATTAAATGTGTACTTGTAAGGCTGATCACTAAGAGGATAATGCATTAGACGTATATGCCAAAGTTAATCACAAATAAATCAATTGCTAAATTACAATAGATGAACAAAAAAATATTAAAAGATAATAGCTCAATACTTTTTCTCTTAAGATCACCTCAAGAACTGTTTTATCTCCTCTTAGAAAACGTGACTATGCACTATCAAGGTTTGCCCTCTCTAAGAAAATAATCATTTAGAAACTGGTGAACATTTGATGTCTTATGAGATTGCCACTTTTTATAGAGCCAAAATGATCTCTCAATGTAAAAGTAAAGTCAAATTTAATGATTCTTCAAAACTAAGACCCCGCCATAGACGTGATTGGTGGTGTGGTCACTAAGGTCACTAGCGCAGTCAGTGATATTTTTTTTACTCCAAACACTGATCGAAGTGATTCAAAGTTAAAAACTTTGCATTTTTAATTAGTTGGAGGATGCCTGACTATGAAATTTCTTTATTCCTAGCTGCAAAGTAGGCTCTTAATTAGTTTGAGAAATCTAATACTTTATGAGTAAATCCTTGGAATCATGATACATGAAAACACATATTTATGAGAATTTCAATACTTTAATGCTAACATAGATAATTACAAGATTTAAAATAGATATCGACTTATTAATTCTCGGAATATTAGAGATTAAACGATAACAATCTGATTGAATTTTTTTTTTTTGGCCGAATTCTATGCTGATTTCTTACAAATCAGCTAAGGTTTAAAAGACAATAGATAAATCATGTGAAATCTAAAAGATTAGTTGACTAACAAAATAATAAATTTTGTGTATAGTTGAATAACTGATACTACGACTAGTTTACAGATTGATAAGATGTATATTTGTAACTATATTTCAGTTAATATTAATAAAACAGTGTTCTTCCTTCTGAAATTGAATTATTTCTCTCATCTCGTTAGAAAATTTGAACAAATAAATACTTTATTAATTAAACTCTGTATTATAAATTATAAAAAGTAGGGTTGTCCATTCGAGACATATTATCCGACCTCATTTATTTGTGCCTTTCATTTCTCGTACTATATACATATTTATTGGAATAATTATATGTTTAGGACAATTTAGTTACTTATAATGAGTAGGAAGATACGAGATTTAGCTGAATCACATGTTCATGTAGTTTTGTAGAAATAGAAAACTACATGAACATATACAAAAATTTAACCAAAATGTTTTAAAATAACCACTTCTTCACACTTCCAAAGTCACCTAATTAGAAAAAAAAAAAATTTATCTACATTTGTCTTGTTCTTCTGCTACTTTTCAGCTAGAATTCAGCAAACCTTCCAACACATATTAGTCATAACGTCTTTCTTCTAATTACTTAACTGCCAAATGGTATCAATATCATCATCAGTTAACCAAATGCCAAAGACTCTTTTTGAGTTGAATGTGTTAGGTAGAGCTATGGGCCCTTTATTTCCATATTTATTATTACCAGATAAAACATATTTATTCATATCAAATTTATTACTTATTTTATTTTTCCTCTCAAATATTTTTTCATTAAAAAAAAACAGAAGATGCTTTATTGAAAACAAAAAACAAAACAAAATAAAAAGAAGAAGAAGAAAGAAGATGCTTTTCTTTTGGAGCTTTATGCTGCAACGTTCTTTAAAATTTTGACACATTTAACCAAGAGACTGATAACAAAAACCAAAAAAAAAAAAAAAAACCATTTGCTCAAGCTCAGCCACCACTTCATCGCCTCCGCCGCCGTAAAACCAACCGTAGGGTTCCGATTTACGACTACTCAACGCCGCATTCTTCAACAGCTCCAAATCCAAGCACTGAGTGATTAAAAACTCGATTCCAGATCTCCATTACCAAAAAATCGCATGTACAAACTCATTTAAACTTCGAAGAAACAAACAACAAATCTATCACCAAAGCTACATTTCTCTCCGATGTAAGCTCTAACCATCTGTTTTTTTTCTCCCCGAACATAAAAAAAAACATCCTCTTGTTCTGTTTTCGTCATGTGTGTTCTTAACTTTGTGATGCTTAAATTCAAAACTCGATTACAGTAGTTTTTTTAAGCTTCGTAGAGTTTAATTTAGTTTTGCTATTTTCTCTTCAATTTTTGTGTGTCGGCAAGTTTACTTTACCTTGTTGTTTTTCCTAATTTAGTAACCTACTTTTTTGACGATGCATCTCTCAGATTACCTTATCTTTTTTCCTCATTCAGCAAAAAAAAAAAAATGATTATCAGACTTTATTAGGGTTTTTCTTCGGATCTGTTTGAAAACAATGTGATTAATTTATATAGATTGCAATGGACCGACGAAGCTGGCCGTGGAAGAAAAAGGCGTCTGATAAATCAATCTTAGTGATTGATTCTGCAGCTGATGCTTCTCATTCTCAGATTGATAAGGTTTTTTTTTTACTCTCTGACATTTACTTGTATTGTGACTAGATTTGATGAACATTTTATTTGGTTATTTTGGGAAACAGGAAGCTATTAAGAAGCCAAAGTATGTGCAAATATCTGTGGAGCAGTATACACATTTCACTGGTTTGGAGGAACAAATAAAGAGTTATGATGTTCAGATTAAAGGTTACGATGTTCAAGTTAAAACTTATGAGAATCAAGTTGAGAGTTATGAGGAGCAAGTTAAGGATTTTGAAGAACAGATTGATGCTTATGATGAGAAGGTTCATGAGTATGAAGAACAAGTGCAGAAACTTAATGAAGATGTTGAGGATTTGAATGAAAAACTTTCTGTTGCTAATGAGGAAATTGTTACTAAAGAGGCTTTAGTGAAGCAGCACTCTAAGGTTGCTGAAGATGCTGTTTCAGGTATTTTAACTTTTTTTATCTTGTCACCAGTGAATGTTTTAAGCTGTAATGTAGAGAGTAAAGTGTTATAGCTTTTTGCTGTTGTTGCAGGTTGGGAAAAAGCTGACGCGGAAGCTTTGGCATTGAAAAACACGTTGGAGTCTGTTACTCTTTCGAAACTCACAGCTGAGGATCGTGCAGCGCATTTAGATGGTGCATTGAAAGAATGTATGAGGCAGATAAGGAACTTGAAGAAAGACCATGAAGTGAAACTGCATGATGTTGCTTTAAGCAAGACCAAGCAAATTGAAAAAATGACCATGGAGTTTGAAAAGAGGATGTGTGACTATGAACAAGAGTTACTTAGGTCTGCAGCGGATAGTGATGCTTTATCTAGAACTTTACAGGAGCGGTCCAACATGCTGGTAAAAGTCAGTGAGGAGAAGTCAAGAGCTGATGCCGAGATCGAGACCCTGAAGAGCAATCTGGAAATGTGTGAAAGAGAAATAAAGTCTCTTAAGTATGAAGTCCATGTTGTTTCTAAAGAGCTAGAGATACGAAACGAAGAAAAGAACATGTGTATTAGATCTGCAGAATCTGCTAATAAGCAACACTTGGAAGGAGTAAAGAAAATAGCTAAGTTGGAAGCAGAATGCCAGAGACTGAGAAGTCTTGTGAGAAAGAAGTTGCCAGGCCCAGCTGCACTTGCTCAAATGAAGCTTGAGGTTGAGAACTTAGGCAGGGATAGTGGTGATGCCCGACAAAAGAGATCTCCTGTCAAGGTCTCTAGTCCGTGCAAGTCGCCAGGAGGATACTCGTCAACTGGGTCTGAGTTCTCTCTCGATAATGCACAGAAATTCCAAAAGGAAAATGAATTTCTAACAGAGCGTTTACTTGCAATGGAAGAAGAGACAAAAATGCTGAAAGAAGCCTTGGCAAAGCGGAATAGTGAGTTGTTGGAGTCACGGAATCTTTGTGCTCAGAGCACAAGTAAGCTTCAAAGCTTAGAAGCTCAACTGCAGCAAAATAATTCTCAGAAGTCCTCACTTGAAGTGTGTCCAAATCTGAATACGAGCAATCCATCAAGCTCAATCTCTGTTTCTGAAGATGGGAATGACGACTCTGGTAGCTGCAGCGGATCTCTGTCAACAAACCCATCACAACAGATCAAGAAGGAGAAGGACATGGCAGCCTTGGAGAGGGTTGAGAGTGTTAATAGTCATGTTGAGCTTATGGATGATTTTCTAGAAATGGAGAAGTTAGCTTGTTTACCAAATCTATCTAGCAGTAATGGTAGTATAGATTCTAAAGATGGTTCAGGTGATCAAAAGTCAGAAATGGTGATTCTTGATGCTCATACCGACCTTGAGGATTCCGATAGAGGTAGTCCAGCAGTGATGAAATTTAGATCTAGATTATCAAAGGTTCTTGAATCTGTATCTCCTGATGCTGACATACAAAAGATAGTGGGGGATATAAAATGCATTTTGCAAGATGTGAATGCTTGTATGGACCAGGAAAAGCCTTCTGAGGTGCATGTTCATCCTGAAGAAGTGTCAGATTTATGTCCAGAACAAAATCTGGTTGAAGATTGTCATTTGGCAGAACAAAAGCTGCAGAGCATTCACCAAGATTTGAAAAATGCTGTATCTCGGATTCATGATTTTGTTTTGTTGCTAAGAAATGAGGTAAAGGCAGGTCAGGACACCTCTATTGAGGGAAATGATTTTGTTGAGCTGATTGAGGGCTTCTCCGTCACGTTCAACCATGTTTTAAGCGGTGATAAAAGTTTGGACGATTTTGTTTCGAATCTTGCTAATGTCTTCAACGAGGCGATGGAGCGAAAGGTAAGTTTTAGGGGTCTAGCTTCCTCTGAGGTTGAAACTCTGAGTCCAGATTGCATAGACAAGGTTGCATTACCCGAGAGCAAGGTTGTAGATAAAGATTCATCTCAGGAAATATATCAAAATGGATGTGTCCACAACGAGCCAGGGGTTCCATGTGATGAAAACAGAGTTTCAGGGTATGAATCAGATTCCAAATTACAGGAAATAGAAGAACTGAGATCAGAAAAAGAAAAGATGGCTGTGGATATCGAGGGGCTGAAATGTCAGTTACAAGAATCTGAGCAGCTGTTAGCTGACATTAGATCACAGTTTGATTCAGCTCAGAGGTCAAACAGATTGGCGGATACTCAACTCAGATGTATGACTGAGTCATATAGATCACTTGAATCACGTGCAGCTGATTTAGAGATCGATGTGAACCAGCTTAAGGAAAAGATACAGAAGTTGGAGAACGAGCTTGAGGATGAAAAATGCAACCACCAAGAAGCCATTCTGAGGTGCCATGAACTTGAAGAACATATTCAAAGGTATCATCTTTACCAGAATATGTAAGAGCCTGAATTTACTTACTGCTTTTTACATGTCTATATTTTCACTTTTTTCTCAGACACAGAAACACTTCTTTGGTTGCTGAGGATGATGAAGAAGCTGATATCAAGAGCAAACAGGTAATGTTTTCGCAGACTCTATTCAATGCGAGTTATGTTTTGCTTCTGATTTTTCAGCTTTTTCTGCATTTTGATTCGTAGCTCATATATCATCTACTTATTCATTGTTCACCATACTACATGCAATCAGTTTAGGTGCATGTACATATCCAATCACAGACATAAAAAACAAACACAAGCATACACATATATAAGAGAATCTACACGCATGAATTCCTGAGTTCATAGGACTTTGAAGCTTTTGAGTAAAAGAGAAAACTAACATGAAAAATATTATACAGGAGAGAGAGCTATCGGCAGCAGCAGAGAAGTTAGCCGAGTGTCAAGAAACCATATTTGTGTTGGGGAAGCAGCTGAAGTCATTTCGGCCACAACCTGAGCAAATGAGGTCACCACAAACTCGAAATGAGTCCTATTCTGAAGAAGAGGAACTAGGCACCACCACTACCTCAGTCCCAAAGAACTATGCCGTAGTAGACGAAGGAGATTCGGTTAACGAGGTTCCTAGATTTATGGAGTCTCCAAAATGCCCCTCTGATTCAGAGACTAGCGATACGACGACATCGCCATCACGAGTGGGTTCCAGGCTCTCAAGGTCAGGTTCATCTACTAACGCGACCCCAGAGAAAGCCTCTAGAGGAATAAGCAGGTTCTTCTCCTCCAAATCAGGTTATTAATTAAAGCCTTTAAAAATAAAAGTGGGGAGAAACTTGTGTGTATGTGTACATGAGATGAAATGTGATCAAAATACTTGGAGAATATTTTCGTTTGGGATCTTTTTGTTACTTACCTGCTTATCAAACGACTTGTGCATTTTCATACTGATGGTGTCTTATTGCATTCCCTCAACACTAGTACTAACGTATTAGTATTAATAGTTCAAAACGTGATATTTTATTACACGCTTGTCTTTTCTACATGAAATACAACAAATTATTTATGACCATAACAACAAGAATGGAAAAATGATCGATGGCTGACTTAACGAGTTCTGGTGTTCTGTTGCTTGCTTCGTCCGAAAGTCTTCATGAACCATTGATGCTTGTATGAAACCACTATGTATCCCATCGCTAGTCCAAATACAACTCCAGGTGCAAAGCCTAAACCTGCTGCTATCCAACTAAATGATTCTTCTTCTTCTTCTTCTTTTGTCTCCAACGGTTCGGTTTGTGTTGGTGTTGACTCTTTGATATGTCCACAAACATTCTCAAGAGAAGGACCATTAAGTCCGGGGTTTCCTTCGTAGGAAGAGCATTTTTGCCGTTGAAATTGTGTGCCTTGTGGTATGGAACCTACAAGCTGGTTATGTGAAACGTTTATCCACGCGAGAGAAGAGAGAGTCCCGAGCTCAGGAGGAATCTCACCAGAGATATTGTTTTGGGATATGTCGAGTGACTCAAGATTCTTCAGGTTTGCTAAAGAAGATGGGATGTGGCCTGTAAAACCATTGCTTGACATGTTCAGAATTCGAAGCTCCTTCAGCAGACCAATAGAATCAGGAATCTTTCCATGTAGTTGATTCCCTGATAAATCGATGGCCGTGTAGATTGTAAGGACACGTTCCATCTCCATTGATACTCCTTTACTCATCAAGACAAGTGAAGTGTAGTAGCCAAGTGAGGAACCGTATACACTAGGATTCTGAATGTACTCTGGCTCTATATTATTATCTTTCTTGGAGGACATCGCAGTCCAGTTCATGAAGTAATCAGATGGCAAGATACCGAAGAAGTCATTATGTGATACATCAATGATTTGCAACTGAGGAAATCCAAACCAAACCCCATCAACGTTATGTAATGTGCCATGAAACTTGTTAGAGTGGAGGACAAGAACTTGAAGCTTCTGTAAAGAATTCAACTCGAAGGGAAACATGTCGTTGATTCTATTGCTTCCCACATTTAGAACTTCCAGAGAAGAGCAACCAGTAAGAGAACCAGGAAGCTTTCCCTCCATTCGGTTGTGGCTGACGTCAAGTGACCTTAACTTCGTGGCATTCATAAATATTTCAGGAAGACTTCCGCTGAGGCTGTTGTTACGGAGATCTAGATCTGAAAGAGAACTCATAAGAGTTTCTAAACACCAAGGGAGTGAGCCGTTGAGGTTGTTGTTTGATAGATCTAGGATCTCTAGAGAGCTTAGTCCACATATTGATCGAGGTATCTTTCCGGTGAAGTTATTGTTGGAACCAGAAAAATATCTGAGAGACTTGGACGGGAGGAAGAGTGGTCCTTGAAAAGCATTTGAGCTTAGGTCTACACTCGTGAGTTGACTCTCGGGAGATGCTTTTACGGATACATGGAAACCGCTGAGCGAGTTGTTAGAAAGATCCACACTATTCAACGTTGGCATTCTCCACAACCAGTCTGGTACTTGACCTTTGATTTTGTTGTTGGAAAGATCTAGAATCTGTAGATTTCTCCCCTTTCTTATGAACTCAGGGAAGTCAGTGATGTTGCAGCTTCTTAAGCTCAAATATTCCAAATTTGATGGAAAATCAGAAGTGATGTTTGTGGTTGAAATGGGGATGCGTGAGATATATAATGTGCCTAGCTGCTTGAGAGACGAGAAGACATTTAAGTCAAGTGGACGGACTTTGGTGTAATTGTAATGGTAAATATAAAAGGTTTCTAAATTAGGTAACATAAAGATATTCTCAATCCCAACAAGGTCGTTGAGTTGGTTATAACTCAAATGGATCCTAGTCAATGAGGGAATCTTGAGTAGGGGTGAAAGAATGGCTCCTATAAAAGGATTATCATCAGCAAAAAAGAACTTCAGTTTAGAGAGTTGGCTAATGCTAGGTGGAAGGGAACCTGTGAACTGGTTGGAAGAGAGAGAGATTGTATTTAGTTTGGTCAAATTGCTTAGCGTAGCTGGCAAGTTTCCACTAAGCTTGTTACCACCAACATAAAAATTGGTCAATTGGTTTAGATTGCCAATTGAAGATGGGATTTCACCAATAAGATTATTAGAAGAGAGACTAAGATGGGAGAGATGGGAAAGATTCCCAAGTGAAAATGGAATCTTCCCAGAGAAATAAGAAACGGAAAGGGTCAAAGAGGTCAAATTTTTTAGGCTACTAATGGAGTCAGGTATGGCACCTGAAAAGGATGTGTACAAAATGGTCAACTTTAGCAAAGAGTTGTTTTCATGAAAAACGGGAAGATTGCCTCTCAGATTAGGATTGTTCCCTAAGTCAATAGATTGTAAGTTGGGAATCAGAAGAATACTGCTTGGAAATTCTCCAAATAGGTTGCAGCCATTAAGATTTAGAGATCTTAGAGACCGTATGTTTGAAAACTCCTCGGGGATTTCTGAAGAAATTTTTACGTAGCTCATATCTAGTTCTCTAAGGTTCCTCAAGTTTCGAGCAAGTAGAGGAAGAAAAGATTTATCAATGGATAAATAATGAAAAGATTCATCACCGAAAAAATCACTAGAAGAAAGATCGAGAGACACCAACTTTGTTAGCTGAAGAAGATTGATTGGAATTTGGCCTGAAAGTGAAGACTGAGAGAGGTCAAGTCTTTCTAGCCCTGTGAGTTTATCAAACTCAGCTGGTATTGGCGAATTGTTGAAATTGTTGTTAGCGAGGTTTAGATCACGGAGATGACGCAGTTTAAAAAGACTACTGTTGGATTTGAGCTGGCCATAGAGGAAGATAGAACTAAGGTCTAGCCCGATCACGTTTCCCGACTTAGCATCACACGTGATACCATCCCACGAACAACAATCACTTTTGTTCACCCATGATTTTGAATCAACCATCCCAAACTCATTCTTGAAATCAAGAAGAGCATCCTTTTGGTCGGAATGACACAAGTGTTGCGTAGCTGAAACAAACGTGATTAGAAAACTAGGAATGAGGATAAGGAAACAGATGGAACGAATAAGGAAGCTCATTTTCTCACTAAATATGAAAACTTTTATATTTGTGAAAAAACAAAGTTTTCCGAATAATAATAGTAAATTAGTGTTTTGGATCTTTTTATGAAGTGTCTTCCCGACTACATATATAAAGAAAACATAAAGTTCCATAGACTTTGATAAATTGAAGTCTTTTGATGGAAAGTTAAAAGAGCAATTTATTTAGAATTATAGAAAAATCATTATCAATAAGCAAAGGAAAATTGGAGTTTCGTGAGGAAAAGTAAAAAAATATAAGTGCCGTGTAGCATTTTTTTCCATGAAATGCTTTCCAAGTCGTCCTCTAGCCAATTTCAAACCTAAAACCAACGTCAATATTGACTTTTCAAAATTTGCATTGCTTCCCACAATGTACGTTATAAAGAAAATTAATTTCTTTATGAGCCAAGATTAAATATATGTAGACAGAAAAAGAAAGATTAATATGTGTAGTTTCAACATCTTTTAAAAGATAAAGACAAAAACGAAACAAAACTTGTAGACTTGGCGAGGTTGAAAACTCAATATTGACGCTGCCCGTTGGCTAATATCACAAAACGTTACGTTCTATCTCTCACAAAACCTCTTTTTCTCTCAACGAAGCTTAGCTAACGACTATTATAATCAAGGACGCTATTAACCCATTAACTATAGAGTGATTTTGATGATCGACCTGTAGTCTCCATGGATGAGGATTGCAAAATGCCACCGTTCACAATAATTTTGAAGATCTGAATAATCAGATTTCATGGCAATGTAGTCTGGATCTAGGTACGGTTGATCTAATATTGTTGCTTGGGTTCCAAGGAACAACCAAGACAATATGGCCGTGACTCGTCTCATTGAACCTGATATAATCTCCTCGATAAGTCCATGTTTGCACATTGCACATCTACTCCTCTTGTTACTTACATGTTTATCAAACGACACATGCATGTTAATGCTGATGTTTTCTTATTAAATTAATCAAGAATGTAATATTGCATTCACTAAACAATAACTTTAAAAAAAAAAAAAAAAACTTTTCTATTATTCAGCAACAATGTGGAAAATGGAAAACCGAAAACATATTAAAACCTATGAACTAACTTTTTATTGTAAGTCTTTGGTTTCCTGATAGTTCAAAACATGATATTTTATTATACATAAAACTTGATTTCATCAAATACAACAAATTATTTATTATTTGAAATACAACAAATTATTTATGAACATAACAACAATGCGTTAAGGAAGGACGATGATCGATGAGTGACTTAACGAGTTCTGGTGCTCTGTTGCTTGTTGCGGCCAAAATTATTCATGAACCACTCATGCTTGTATGAAGCCATATCCAGTCCAAATACAACTCCAGGTGCAAAGCCTAAACCTGCTGCTACCCAACTCAGTGATTCTTCTTCTTCATTAGTCTCCAGCGGTTCAGGTTGCGGTGGTGTTGACGCTTTCCAAGGACCACTCTTCATCACGTCCAGGTCTCTCAAATATTTTTTTGGGATTCAATAATAACTTCACCGGAGAGATACCTCAGTCAATATGTGGACTCAACTCTCTATACGCCCTAGATCTATTAGACAACAATCTCCACGGCTCAATTCCTCAGTGTTTAGAGACTCTGATGATGAGTTCTCTTTTGTATCGTCCCATGACTTTAGCCTCTCACAAATTTAGTTGGCATCTGGATCATATGATACTGCGGATATCAACACTTTAGAAGCGGGTTGGCAGGTTTGGGGTAGACATTAATATTGTAAACTCCAGATCTCAACATTTGTTTTTTGGACTCTTATTTATAATGATTTTTGTATTCTTATATTTTAAGAGAAATTCCATTGTTTCTTAATATCAACTGTTGTTGTGGCTAGCTTAGATCTTTCCAGTAATATAATGTCTTCTCAATTTCGTCGACTTGCTATTATTTTGTGCTATGAAAGTTAAATCAATTATTTTTCGTATTAAATCATAGGAAAATGAAGAGTTTGAACTCACTAATGATGTCCTTATCATGAGTCAGTTCTTCATTCAACTTGGAGTTTCAATTATCCCAGTTTCTACTATTTACGTAAGTAATAAACTCTTGGTTTTATTTATTTCTCATTTTTTTTGTTACATATACAAATGCAATTATGCAAAATTAGTTTAATTGTTTTGACTTTCTTTTTGTTTGAAAAGAGCCTCAACGGAGATGTGATTGATTGTATTATCCGAGCGGATCAACCGACCTTCGATCACTAACTCCTGCAAAACTATATAATTCAAGCATTTGTTAACTAGAATAAGTTATGTAGGAATATCTCCTTGGAATAGTACGAATGGGGAAAGACGTACAGAAAAATTGGCAAGTGTGCCACGAGACCGGAGAAGAGTGTCCGGCGAGGACGATTCTGTATGAGAATGGATCTGTTTCTCACAAAAGCATCGTCCAAAGGTTCCAAACAAACACTAGGTCTCCAACAAAGCCATTGTCGGACACAAGATTATCGTTGTTATGTTATATGTACTTTTGTTTTTGTTTACTCAGCCAATATTATGAAAAACACTTTAAGACAATATTGCAAATAAAAATACATAATTACACTTCAACATCTTTATAATAGACAAAAAAATAACATTTGGGCCGACAAGTTTAATAGCCCATGGTCTATGGTTTTCTACTATGACTTTACAATATTATATTTAGATCCAAAAATGAAATAACATACAACTTTGAAATCTTACATAAATATGGGCTTGACAAAAATTTAACTTTTGGCTGAAGACAATACTTTTATTTTTTTCACCCTATCCATTTGATTGTTAGAAGTATTTGTTTAAAATCTTAACTTTGACTATGTGAATTTTGTTTGTCAGTTTTTAAAGAAATTTTACTTATGTTATGCTCATTTCTTGCTTTTTTTTGCTTAATTTTTGCTTACTTTTGATCAATTTGTTTCTCTTGATTATTTAAATTATTTCAATAAACATGATATATTAATAGATGCGTAGTCACTATATTAATAGCCTATCAGGTTTGGATTTTCGTACAATCTAATGGACTCTCAGCTGGGTATCAGATGAACACTGCTTGGAAATTCTCCAAATAGGTTACAGTCTTCAAGATTTAGCCATCTTAGAGACTACATGTTTGAAAATTCATGGGAGATTTATGAATAAATGTTTACGAAACTCATATCCAATTCTCTAAGGTTTCTCAAGTTTCGAGCAAGTAGATGAAGAAAAGAATTATAAATTGATAGAGGCATGTAAAAATAGCCCAAAGAAGAAAGATGGAGAGACAACAACTTGGTTAGCTGAAGAAGCTTGGTTGGAATTTTGTTCTGAAAGTGAAGACCAAAAGAGGTCAAGTCTTTCTTGTTAGAAACTTAAGTCTCCAAAACAGAAACAGAGTAAAACAGAGAGAAAATCAACTTCGTATTGATCGTGATCAATACGTAACTTGAATGAAAAAGAACTTCTGTTTTATTCAATAGAAAAGACAAAATGAACAACTTGTGTTCCAGTAATACAACTTATATTTAAATAGACTTCAATCGGGTTTGAAAGTTAAGAGATGCAACTCTTCTTTCTTGTGACCCTTAAGACATAACTGTCTAAACTTAATAGACACGACTCTTTAACCAAACACACACTTTGACTTAACATACATAATTACTTATATAATTATTAGACATACTAAACTCAATTATCGATCAACATTTCTAACCCCACAAGTTTATCAAACTGAGCTGGGATTGGCGAACCGGAAAAATTGTTGTAACCAAGGTTCAGATCACGCAGGTGACGAAGTCTAAAAAGACTACTATTGGATTTGAGCTTGCCATGGAGGAAGTCGTCACTAAGGTCTAGCCCAATCACTTTGCCTGACTTAGCATCACACGCCATCCCAAGAATAACAATCACTTTAAATCAACCCAAGTAGTTTTCTGGATCAAACACTCTTTCTTGAACTCAAGAAGAGCATCCCTTTGGTCAGAATCACACAAGTGTTGTGTAGATGAAACAAAAGTGTTTAGAAAAACTTGAAACGAGGAGTAGGAAACAAATGGAACGAAGGATGAACCTCATTTTCTGATTAGATAAGAAAGCTTCAATATTTTTGAAGAAAAAAAGGAAGTTATCGAGTAGTGATGGTAAATTAGTGTTGTAGATATATATAAAAAAAACAAACGCCTGAAGCTCCATTGACTTGATGATTTGAAGTCTTTTAGATTGCGACTACTAAACTCGTCCTTGACGCCAAATGGGCAATCATGTTTAAAATTTTAGAAACGAAGAACAAAACTCGTTCTCAGTGAGCAAAGTAAATTTGAGTTTAGTGAGGGCAAGTAGAAAAATCTATGTCCCGTGTATATTAAGACCATTTTCATCGGTTAGAAACTCAATTATATAAAATAATATTAGTTTTATTAATTTTTTATTATTTATTTTTGAACCAATCAGAATGAAACAATTTTAAAAATGAGTATCCATAAGTTTCTCTCCTATCTTTTCCTTTTTCTAATTTTTCATTTTATTTTTTAGAATTTCTTTCTCCTATATAAATTCTCAATGGAGATGCTCTAAACTAGTCATTCAACTTCACATGAGACTCACCTATGGCATTTTCCCATAAAATGCTTACCTATGGGATACGGGCTTTGCC